>NC_068915.1:42550000-47550000 GCF_023091745.1 Budorcas taxicolor
AAGTAGGAAGTGGGCCCTCACCAGACACCAAACCTGCCAGAGCCTTGATCTTGGACTTCTCAGTCTCCAGAACTAAGAGATATACATGTCTGCTGTTCATAAGCCACCCAGCTCATGGCATCTCGTTACAGCAGCCAGAACGGGCTGAGACAGATGATAAATGGATGGAAAAGTAAACCATGGCTGAGAGACAGGATTACACTACCTGACCTTCACCATGAAAGTCTTTTTAGTCAATTAGAGCTAGCCACAAAATCATTAGGAAATTCACACTCAGACAGTGTAGAAATTGCTGCATCTCATTCATAAGCACTAATATTTCTCAATAAAAGTAGAAGGTCATGATGTCTGCAATTGACTTTCAAGTAATTCAGCAAACATGTATATGTAGGCACACTCCCATATAAAGGAAAACAATAATGACGTGTTGTTATTAATGACTGAGTAGGTAAATTGGTAATGTGGGAGATTACTACATCACTCTTTCAATTTTCTGTATGTTGAAAATTTTAATACAAATTTTGTTCCCACTATTTTCAGTCCCATGAATTACAACTAGCCCTCAGGCTCAATTTACTAGTTCTCATCTCCCTGCCCCCCTCTCCCGCCACAACCGACCCCAATTCTTTATTGCAAAGATATGATTTTAGGAAAAAACTAAATCAATGTTTTTGACCTATATAAGCAAAAAAGTTCTGCAAAAAGAAATATACAATGTCAGTTCTATTTTTTTAAAACATATGTTTCATTTATCAGATTTTAAAGAGTATCTATGACAGGAAGTGATTTAGCTAAAGCAGTACATAAATTTGTGGTCAATGATGTACTGCATGTGTTTCTACAAAATACCTCTCATGAATAACCGAGGACTATAATATGATTTAAAGATGCACTTTTTCTTCAATAATAAAAAATCCTTGACATATTATATAATATTTAATAATAGCCATATTAATCAGGCATTGCCAAAAGATATTTATAGTCAAATTCTTTCATTTAACATTGCCCTCCCTCCTTGCCTTTACCAACCCACAACTTCCCTAGTGAACATAAGTCTAAGTTGAGGATATACAGCTAAATCTGAATGTTGCAAGATTAAAATATAAATGAAAAGGCACACAAGAATTGCATAAACAAAATTAAAGGAATATCTTAACTCTCCCTCGTGGGAGAGTGGATAAGAATCTGCAAGCCAATGCAGGGAATGTGGGTTCGATGCCTAGGCTGGGAAGATGCTACACCCCGTGGGCCACTAAAGCCTGTGTGCCACAACTACTTCCTCTGAGGCAATCATCACCACCCCTCTCTAGGCTCACAGCTGTATCTGTAGCCCACCCTCACCATTCCCTTGAGTTCCCTACTGCATACACAGCTGTCTAACTCAGCACCTACATCGGGACATCTCGCAGCCATGTCAGAAACCAACACAGTGTCAGGAGCTCTAGTTCGTGCTTTATCAAGTCCTCCCAAGTGATTCTATTGCACACAAAGTTGGACAACCACCAGTCCAGGTGAGGGCACTAGTCTCCAAACAGAGACTATGGGCTTTAAATTACCTTAGATTTAACATTTCCCTGAAGGCTCAAAAACAAAAAGGTCTGTCTAGTAAAGAGTATTGCTTTTCCAGTAGTCATGTATAGACGTGAGAGTTGGACTACGAAGAAAGCTGGGTGCCTAAGAATTGATGCTTTTGAACTGTGGTGTTGGAAAAGACTCTTGAGAGTCCCTTGGACTGCAAGGAGATCCAACCAGTCCATCCTAAAGGAGATCAGTCCTGGGTGTTCATTGGAAGGACTGATGTTGAAGCTGAAACTCCAATACTTAGGCCACCTGATGCAAAGAGCTGACTCATTTGAAAGACCCTGATGCTGGGAAAGATTGAGGGCAGGCGGAGAAGGGGACGACAGAGGATGAGATGGTTGGATGGCATCACCGACGCAATGGACATGAGTTTGGGTAAACTCCAGGAGTTGGTGATGGACAGGGAGGCCTGGTGTGCTGCAGTTCGAGAGGTCGCAAAGAGTTGGACAGTGACTGAACTGAACTGATAGCTCCATTGGTGAAGAATCTGCCTGCAACGTAGGAGACCTGGCTTTGATCTCTAGGTTGGGAAGATACCCTGGAGAAGGGAAAGGCTACCCACTCCAGTATTCTGGCCTGTAGAATACCATGGACTGTATAGTCCATGCGATCGCAAAAAGTCACAACTGAGCGACTTTCGTTTCACTTCCCTACTTCCCGCTTATCCCAACCCCTCATTCCAGCAGCCAGAGCATCTGCTTACTGTATGTGTGTGTTAAGTCACTTCAGTTATGTCTGACTCTTTGAGACCCAATGGATCAAAGCCTGCCAGGTGCCTCCGTCCAAGGGATTCTCCAGGCAAGAATGCTGGAGTGGGTTGCTATGCCCTTCTCCAAGGGACCCAAGAATCAAATCTGCATCTCTTTCATCTCCTGCACTGGCAGACGAGTCGTTTACCACTAGCGCCACCTGGGAAGCCCCTCTGCTCACAGTCAGTCAGTCAGTCAGTCAGTTCAGTCGCTCAGTCATGTCTGACTCTTTGCGACCCCACGGACTGCAACACACCAGGCCTCCCTGTCCATAATCAACCCTCGGAGCTTACTCAGACTCATGTCCATCAAGTCAGTGATGCCACCCAACCATCTCATTCTCTGTCATCCCCTTCTCCTCCTGGCGTCAATCTTTCCCAGCATCAGGGTCTTTTCCAGTGAGTCAGTTCTTCCCATCAAGTGGCCCAAGTATTGATGCTTCAGCATCAGTCCTTCCAATGAACATTTAGTACTATTTCCTTTAGAATGGACTGGCTGGATCTCCTTGCAGTCCAAGGGACTCTCAAGAATCTTCTCCAACATCACAGTTCAAAAGCATCAATTCTTCGGCACTCAGCTTTCTTTATAGTCCAACTCTCACATCCATACATGACCACTGCTCACAGTAGCTCACAGTAAAAGCCAAGGTCCTTACAATAACCCTCTAGAATTTGTTCCACCAATACCTCTTTGGCCTCACTCTGGTCTCCTTGCTGCTCCTCAAAAACAGGCAACACGTTTCAGAGCACAGCTTTTGCACCTACAGGTCCGGCTGCCTGTAATATTCTTTCCTCAAGGCTCAATGACTTGCTCTAAGCCTTCACACTATCACCATACAAAACTCACATACATAGTGCATAGGTGTGCAAACGCCACTCCCTACTGTATGTTTCTTTACCCATAGTACAGTCATTCCTTTAGTTCCAGGACCCCCACAAACACCAATATCCAGACATTCAAGTCTTTTATGTAAAATGGTATAGTGGAGTCAGTCCTCCATACCATGAAGGATGGAACCTGGAGCAGGGGGACTTGTACTTATGCTATCAATTTGCTTGCTATGTTTATTCAATTTCTCCCCATCACAACATAAACTCTTTAAAGACAGGACCTTTGACAACAAAGGACTGGGTTCACTAATGAATCCCAATCCTAAGACAGGGTGGGCAATTAATAAATATCGGCTAAACAAATTTCGATTAGCTACTCAGGAAAGATGCAATAATGATTGAGACAATACTTGTACCAAGCCTTGATATTAGACCATTTACCTTTTTAACGGTTTTAATTAACATGATACAATAAATCTACATCAGTTATCCACGGCACACACTTTTAAAAGAATGTCAACTAATCTTTAAAAAATGTAGATCATCACTAGGAAACTAGTTTCCAAGATGTCAGAAAGAGGTATTACGTCCTAAAAATAAGAACCCCAAACCCTAAAGAAAAACTCAAAAGAATCTAAAAAAGTAAAAGAGTATGTATATGTGTAACTGACTCACTTTGCTGTGCACCTGAAATTAACACAACCATGAAAATCAACTATACTCAAATAAAAATTTTTGAAGACAAGCACACACACCACATACTTGGCTACTTTCTTATGAGGGACAAAAGCAAATACAAATGATGGAAAACAAGAAAGCTCCCAAACAAAAACCAAACATTTGGAGGAACAATTTGGTAAGCCTAAAGAAAAAAGGTTCCATTCTAGATGGAGTTTGTAAGAAGGAGTGCGTCCACCCACAGCAATTTTACTTTGTGGAAAAAAAAAAAGAAAACTAATCCTCTTAAGAAATCCACTCTTCAACCCAAGAGAACTGCCAAGACGGCTTGCCTTGCAGGTTTTACTCCATCTCTGGGGCACACATGCTCGCTAGTTAACCCAGCCAGCCCCTACTATTCTACTCCAAGCACCCTACCCAGCACTACTAAGCCCATCTCTTATTCTGCATGGCTTGGCTACAGGAACTTTAAGGCCAGACTTTTACAGCTTTGGCCCTAGTCTGAATAATTCCTTGACCTACCACTTGCTTTTCATACCACATCTCATTCTGGGAAGTGTTAAAGGAAGAAGTCTGCTACAGTGTTTTCAGGTAATTTTTGAAAGATTTGAAAATGATGTCATTTATACAAACAAGAAGTCATTTATCCGGCTAGTTCGGGCTTAAGTTGGGTTCCTAGAAGCAGCCCAGGACTCTTCTAAAGTACTTCCTGGCAACCAGCAGGATTCTGCAGAGAGAGCGCCCTCTCTCTGCTAACAAGCCCCAAGCCTATCCTGCTGCTCCCTGGGGAAACCCTTCGATATCCAGTCCTAGCCCACACACTTCAGTGGCTACACAATCAGCTCTCCCGCTCCCATGCCATGCTGGGTCCTGGGAAATCTGGGATTTTGCTTCCCCAGGAAAGAGGCCTCAGATGCCCCTTTGAATCCAGAACTGTATATTGACTTCACGTGATCTTTTTCCCTGCCTTTATCCCTGTCTCCCCCTCATCCCAGGTAGGAACAGGGAGGAAAGCAAAGACAGAGCCCGTTCCTGGGGACCCACCAGCATGTAAGCTCTATCTATACTCCCTCCACTCTCCAATTAGCCCACAGAGTATGTATCAAGGTAAGGAATAATTTTTCACATCTATTGAAACCTCTTTTCTACGCTTGGACTAGGACTTCAGGAACGCATTGGTCAAAGAGTCCTTTTTTCTGTTCTGTTATCCATCCTCCAGAGGCAGAGCAATTAGGAAACAGGTAAGGAAAATATACATGGGTTAATCTATCAAAACACTACATCACTGCCACAGGCTGAACTGTGTACCCCTGGATTTCCTACGCTGAGGTCAAAACCCCAGTACCACAATGCTGTCCACACTTCTGATGTGCATGAACCACCAGAGCAATCCTGGTGCCAAAAGTAACTTATGTTTCTGAATACAAGAGACACCCCAGCACCCTGGAGTGCCCATTACCCTTCCTTTGGAAAGAGCAAACCTCGCTAATCCTGCATCACTGAGCACCTACATGCAGGGCCTGATACTGTGCTGTGTGTGACAGAGTATCCGTCAGGCATGATGACTTTTATTACAAGGAACAGAAAACTAAACAGGATCATGCCACCTCTTACGACTCTAACAGTCCAGAGGGAGTCCTGCTTCAGGGAGGTCATGCCAACTCCCCTCCACTCACCCAATGGGCCTACCCAACTCTCCTCTGCGCATCAGCTCTGGCCCAAGCCCACAGCATGGCGGCTTCTGTACCAGAAGTCCAACCATCTTTCTGATGACAGGGAGGAAACTCCTCTCCCCAAAGCCCCAAGCAAATCTCAACTGGATTCAACTGGGTCAGATACCCATTACTGGACCAGTGACCATGGAATGTGTGTGGACGGGTCTCTCAAGGAAAGGCTTGGACACGAGGTGCGGCTAGCATCCTCGGAAGCAAACGGACAATGTGGAACAAGACAGGAAGCCTCGAATGAAAACAGAAAACAAAAGAAAAATCTGAGAATTAAGCACCACTGTGTAAAGATCATTTTATAGGTGTGTATGTGTATACATATGTGTGTATACACGATTATATGTACACATGCACACATAAGGGCACTGCTGCTGCTGCTAAGTCGCTTCAGTCGTGTCCGACCCTGTGCGACCCCATAGACGGCAGCCCACTAGGCTCCCCAGTCCCTGGGATTCTCCAGGCAAGAACACTGGAGTGGGTTGCCATTTCCTTCTCCAATGCATGAAAGGAAAAAGGAAAAGTGAAGTCGCTCAGTCATGTCTGACTCTTAGCGACCCCATGGACTGCAGCCCACCAGGCTCCTCCGTCCATGGGATTTTCCAGGCAAGAGTACTGGAGTGGGTTGCCAGTGCCATATATATGTGTAAATGCATATATTACATGGGTAAATGTAAATGCATTGCTATATATGTATATATAAATGAGTAGAGGGGAGCTGGAAGGCCTCCATATAACCTAATTCAAAGACATTTGATCTCAGTGAAAGAAAAAGACGAAGAATTCTAGATGCTATGTGCTTAAATAACACATCTGAGATCAAAGCAATAAAGTCCTGTGGGAATCAGTTGTAGGAGAAGACACCAAGTGAAACAGTCAAGGAAAGGCCACACAGAAGTAGAGAAAAGGAAGAAATGAGAACTAAGAAAATGAGGAAAGTCTGTTATCCAACAGACACGGAGATGCTCACTGTGTGACCCGCTCCCTGCTGTATCTGAAATGTTGTCTGAAACGTATGAGTAACATGGGAACTGGAAACATGATTCTAGAGTAGCATTCAGCATACAAGCAAATTAAAGATCCACCGTGCAAAATTCACCAAGGCAAAAAATAAGTGATACTTGTCACACATCTGGTCAGAAGCAAAACGAGACCTAACTGTTAAGCAAAACAAAAGGATCACATTCAAAGACGGCTGAATAAAATATTAAGTTTATACAAAAGTACTTCCCCTTGGATGAGGTTTCTTTTAATTCTACTGAACTAACTTAGAAGGTAAACACATTTCGTGACAGAATTTCAAAACAGCATTGAGGCTTTAAAAGCCACAGGTCATCAAACTATGCTGCACAGCCTGTTTCGTAAGCAAAGTTACATCTACGCTGATTCGTGCATGTTCTGTCTACGGCTGCTTTCTCCAGACAGTGGCATAGCTGGGTCACAGTGACAGAGACCACGCGGTCCACAAAGCCTAAACTATTTACTATCTGGCCCTTACCAAAAGCTTGCCCTCCTCTGCTTTAATGTATTGCTTTTTAAAATTCAACTCTGAAAAAAGAAAATAAATTCTGAGATGTTTCATAATTGGGAAAACAATTTTATTTTGAAAAGTTGATAGCTCAGTAACAGACTTACATTGGAGATGTATTAAACAAAATACCAGTAAGAGATGATAATAAAAGAATACTCACAATCTTTCGAGGAGACTTAACCCAGAAAATGAGCCATTCTTCAGCTCGGATATTTTATTGTTACTCAGAATCCTAAAAATGACAAAAAAAAAAAAAAAGGTAAGTTGCCTAATATATGTACATCATCAATATCAAAGTAATTTAGCTTGTTATGTTTAAACTATAGGAACTCTTAAGAAGTCACTTATTACCCAAAGAATTTTTGAGATGCTTGAAAAAATGGGAGCTTCCTTCTCTTTGAGAAACAACCCAAAATAGCTAATTTGCACATCTTGTCACATCTTAAATTGTTCTTGTCACCCTAAACCAAGATATTTGAAATAAAAAGTCAACATAAAATAGCTCTAAGTTCAGTGTAAGAATAAAGAATGTCTATACATTCACAAAAATTAGTTTATATAAACTGAATATCTACTTAAAAACTGAAAACTTAATACAAAAAGAGCTCTACCAAGTACTGACTTGAAAAGAAATACAGGGCTTCCCTGGTGGCTCACTGGTAAAGAATCGGCCTGCCAACGCAGGGGACACTCACTGGCTTGTTCCCTAATCCAGAAGGAGCCCACGTGCCACAGAGCAACTAAGCCTGTGAGCCACAACTACTGAGCCTACATGTGCCCTACAGCCCATGCTGCACAACAAGAGAAGCTGCCGCAATGCGCAGCCCACACACCGCATCCGGAGTAGCCCCTGCTCATTGCAACTAGAGCGCCCACACAGAAACAAAGAGCCAGCACAGCCGATAACAGATAAATAAATGAAAAACGATTCCAAAAAGAGAAATACAGTATCTTCCAGATGCCATTTCAATAATACTGAATATTATTTGCAACTTAACTTGTATACAAATCTGTATGTGTGAAAATATTATACTTTTTGCACACATTCAAAGGCAGACACAGGTAGCTGTATTGCAATACTACAACTCATGGATTAGGATGATGTTCTTTAAAAAACTGGAAACAAAAAATTGATTTAAAAGAAGTCCTGGTTGAGCCACCACCATGACAGAACTTGCCCAAGAGCAGACGATGCGCACGTGGTCTTGCTTCCTCTCCAGGCCTTGTAACTATGTTCCTTTTGCATCTTGGATGCCAATAAGGAATTTCCACACAGAAGGGGAAAATGGTAAAGCTACCTTGCTTGGGAGAGATGGTGACTGCAGCCATGAAGCTAAAAGACGCTTACTCCTTGGAAGAAAAGTTATAACCAACCTAGATAGCATATTCAAAAGCAGAGACATTACTTTGCCAACAAAGGTCCGTCTAGTCAAGGCTATGGTTGTTCCAGTGGTCATGTATGGATGTGAGAGTTGAACTGGGAAGAAGGCTGAGAGCCGAAGAATTGATGCTTTTGAACTGTGGTGTTGGAGAAGACTCTTGAGAGTCCCTTGGACTGCAAGGAGATCCAACCAGTCCATTCTGAAGGAGATCAGCCCTGGGATTTCTTTGGAAGGAATGATGCTAAAGCTGAAACTCCAGTACCTTGGCCACGTCATGCGAAGAGTTGACTCATTGGAAAAGACTCTGATGCTGGAGGGATTGGGGGCAGGAGGAGAAGGGGACGACCGAGGATGAGATGGCTGGACAGCATCACGGACTCGATGGACATGAGTCTGAGTGAACTCTGGGAGTTGGTGATGGCGTGCTGCGATGCATGGGGTCGCAATGAGTCAGACACGACTGAGCGACTGAACTGAACTGAACTTGGGAGAGTGGAAATAATGAGATAAAATAAATGAAAAAAACAGCCTTAGAAGAGTTAAATTAATGGCTCAAGACCATACTAGGAAATGGCAGAGCTGGAATAGGAACCCTGGTACACTTCACTCCAAACCCCCTGTTCTTCAATATACACCAGTGCTGGTCAAGAGACACCCTTACTGGCATTTTAGGCTGAAAACTCTCCATCCCACAAGGTGCTGTACATAACTTCAGGGACAGACTCTTCACACTGGGTACAGGCTGAGGGCTGCGCCCAATCCAGAATGGGCAACACTGTACATACAAATGTTAACAGAACACCCCTGGGTCATAAGGTTTCAGGCACTCATTTTCATTTTGTTTACCCTCATCTTTCTTTAAAACAAAAGAGTCCATTATGTGTATGAAAGCAAGCAAAAAGAAATAGCCATTTGACTGATTTTCTTTAGTTTGAAGTTAAAAAAAAAAAAGCTAATGCAAATTAACATTTCACAGCATTTCGGTGATAAAGTCAAGCTTATGTGTGCTTGAAGCCCAGCTCTATCATGTTCAGTTACACTGGTCATGAGCAAGTCACTCCATTTCTCTGTAATACAATTCCTCATTTATAAATGGGAAGAACAGTATCTATTGATACCACATATAATTCTAGAAAGAAAGCAGAAAACACCTATCACACTCAATGAGTATAATGTTTCAAATTCTATTTCCTTGGTTCTAAGACATACATCTTCCCTCATTTTAATGTTTCTGAAGTCAAAATGTATCTGGCAATCAAAGCATACCACTATGTAGCATTTTCCCTCTCCTCCAACCTGTTACTAAAGCAAGGATAAGGCCTGAACCACTGGAACCAAGAAAAACATGGTGATCAAGAACGTGCCAATTAAAACATCATTTTTTCTAATCAAAGCTGCCAAAGGACTTTAAGTAAAGTAGCAGGCATAGGCAAAAGCAAACTTGGACTTGGACAAGGCCACAAAAGCCACTGTAACAGCATTTCTCCGGCAGTCCACACCCAAGAGCTATCACCTTACCTTCCTAAACAGGCAGGGGTCCTAAGCCTAAGAAGCCACCAAGTCTAACAAGAAATATATTCAATGATCTAATTTAAGCATGATTTATACCAAAGAGATCAGCTTTTGTAAGAGGGGGAGTTAAACAAATGATGGTATACCAAACAACAAAATTGTGCACATCCATTAAAAAATGATCCTTTTAAAGGAAACTTGACAAAAAGGAGAATGCTTATAATCAGTTCAAAAGTAAAGAACAAAACTGACACCATTGACTAGAATGAATATAATGCAGAGACAAAAAGATCTGGAAAAAATATATCACAATGATCACTATCTTGGTGATGAGGCTCCTACTTCTCTCTTAGTCTTTATAATCTTGCAGTATTTTGAAATATCTAGAATGACTCTTATCTTTGAAATAGACTTCGATGATAAACATAAGAATCTTAATTACCAAGTATAGCTTGAAATTGAGCTAATTTTGAGTATATCTTAGAAATAAACACTGAAGTAAGGAATACTTTATTTCTGCTGAGATTAAAAGCTCACATTTCATTATTTACACTCAAAAAAGATTTATGTAGTGACTGCAACTTAAAAGGCAGTTAAAAGTAGTGCAAAGAACAATGTGGTTGCTATCTCAAGCTTTTGAGACCTCACCAGTAATAAGTGACTCAGTCTCTGACAAGTCACTTCACTTTTCTACAGACTTCTGTTTCATCATTTTTAAGACAGAAGAGATTAGGCAAGAATGATCTCCATTCTTAAAAGATGCACCTTCCAACTTCTTTTAATTTTTTATAATTATTCATGTTGTAATGAGCAAAGCTGAAGAAACTGATGGTGACTGAGAATTTACAAGCAATGAACCAAAGTAAGGAAATAAAGGAAAACTACACAAAGCTACCAAGCTCACCGCCAACCACTATGCTGTTTCAGAATGAAGAATGAAACCTACACACAGAAGTAGCTTGGGAAAAACTGCCAGGATGGGGACTGAATTACATTCAGTGAGATTTGGTATTGCTTCAGCAAAAGGCCTATCATTCGCTCAGTCATAAAGGGTTTAGTACAATAAATGACAGACTTTATTGACGAGAGTAAAAGGAAGATATTTTATCACACTTAAAGAGTTATAACTGTATCCTTAAAAATATAGTTTACAACCTCATGTTAATATATTCAATCTACATATTACTTGATGTGTTTAAGGATTTTTGCAAGAAAACAGCATCGGTATGAATAAATCTACTCTGCAGACAGTTTTTATACTCAATTTTGAGATAGAGGGACTGTGGAACTAGGAAGTGCATAATATCATGTATCACTATAAACCTAAAACCTATTCATAATCAATATTTTTGCTGACACCTTTGAAATTTCAAACTTTCTAGGAGGTAACTAAATGAAAAATGTAAAACTTGACCAGAGTTACAAAGCTTATATATACTCATTTCTGTTCTATACTGATGATGTTACCACCGCATGATCTACAGGCAACACTCAGGAATGCTTTTATGGGTTCATGCCTCTGGAATTCAAAGTCAAGAAGAGTTTGATGTCCACTGCTACCCCCCAGAAACAAGTTAGTTTGGTGTGTAATCTATGCCTGAAACATGAAAAAAAAAAAAGGAATATGACAAAATGTAGACATGTTTTTTTTAAATCAAAAGGTTATGGAGCAGAAAGAAATAAAAATTCAGCATTACAATTTCTCAGTTGCATGCTATTTCAACTCCCAGAATGGAATGCTGTTCATAGCATCACATTCTGTATGACAGAAGACACAGAATCATCTTCCTTTTGAGAGGAACTGAAAATATATTTCAAGAGCATTCAGAGCAAACGTTAGGAATATAACTCTTAAAATCAATATAATTTCCTGAAAAAAAAGAAGACAGTCAAAAAAGATAAATAGGGTCATTAGAGTGGGTTGAATGGTGTTCCTCAAAAACGTGTGAAAGTGAAAGTGTTAGGCATCCAGTCGTGTCTGTCTCTTTGTCAGTCTGTAGCCCACCAGGCTTCTCTGTCCACGGAATTGTGGAGGTAAGAATACTGGAGTAGGTTGCCCATTCCCTTCTCCAGGGGATCTTCCCAACCCAGGGATCAAATTTGGGTCTCCTGCATTGCAAGCAGACTCTTTACATACTGAGCCAGCAGGGAAGACTCCAAAAGGTATACCGAGAACTTGTGAATGCTACCTTAATTAGAAAAAAGCTATCTGCAATGAAGTTAAGGGTTTCAAGATAAAACGCATCCTGGATTAGGCTGGGCTCTAAACACAGTGACAAGTGTCCCAGAAGAGAAAGAAAAGAGGACTCAGAGGCACATGTGAAAACAAGGGCAACCCCAAAAAGAGGAAAAAGAGAAAATGAAAGATAGGCAGATATACCTAATATACAGGCATAATAACCAAAGATTTTCCAGATCTAAGGAAAAGTACAAACAAAACTATGTTCTTAAATGTAGTGTATTGTTAAAGCTTATTTTTTTACTTTTAAAAATCCACAGCAATGTTAAAAGATACATAATATTTACAACCACTATCAAAGACAAAGGACTGATTTCCCAAATATATAAAGAGCTCTTTAAAAAAAAATCCCCAATAGAAAATCTAGCAAAGGCCAACAGATAGTTCATTGAAAGTACACACTAGTGGATCACAACCACATGAAGGGATATACAGCCTTAATTACAAAAGAAATGCAACTTACTGAAACAGGATGCCATAAATCACTTATCAGAATGGGGGAAAATGTGGTAACACATTTGGACTCAGACGGGAATAGCCACTCACATTTAGCTATAAATTAGTACAATCACTACAGAGGGCAAAAGTACAAATGCATATATAATATGCGATCCATTAATTCCCCTTCTAGAAATTTACCCAAAAGTCATACTTTGTTGCTGTTGTTTAGTCAGTAAGTCATGACTGACACTTTTGAGACTGTACCCCACCCGCCAGGCACCTCTGCCCATGGGATTTCCTAAGCAAGAATACTAGAGTGGATTGCCATTTCCTTCTCCAAAAGACATACCTGCACATGTACAAAATATAGTACATGTTAAATATTATATAATCATATATTTAGATAACAGAGTTATGCATTGCTCTATTGTTTATAAAAGCTAATTACTGAATATTTACGTTGGCCCCAGGAATATGGAATTGGTTTAAGTCATCCATTAAATGGATACCATGCAGAATGGGGGATGGGGGCGCAGAGGTGGTGGCGAGGAAGCTTTCAGCTATTCATACAGATCAGACACACTGAAGACTGAGGGCATATATTTACATATTAAATGGTTCCATCCCTTGACATTTTTGATTTGCTAAAATAATAATACAAATTGATTTCCTACTAGATTTATCATGTAGAATAGCACCTGTTACTACATCTTTATCAAGTGCAAGAAAAACAGACAATATGGCTAGGCTATGCTTCTGAGCCGCTAACTTACACAATGGGCACACTGCCTAAACCTTTAGGCCACCTGTGATAAGCTAAAATCAGAAATGTTAACTCCTCGAAAGTGAATGTTTAGTACTTTGCTTCATTTATCCCATTAATGAAAACTGGTTATTTCCCATGTTCTCTTGGGGGCAGCCAAATACAACCCGCCACCTGTTTTCTTGACAACCCATGGGCTCTAAGAATGTTTTTTTATGTTTTTCAGTGGCTGAAAGAAAACCAAAAGAATGATACTTTATGATACATGAAAAAATCTATGAAATCCAAATTTCAGTGTTCTTAAAGTTTTATTGCGACACGACGATGCCCATTTGTTCACATATTGTCTGTGGCAGCTTTGATGCTATGACAGCAGACTTGAGGAGTGCTGAAGGAGACTGGTCAGGAAAGTCTAAAATATTTACTGTCTGGCCCGTTACAGAAAAAGTTTGCCAACTCTTGTCTTAGTGTACTCTGTCTCAGCTTATCCTCTCTTTTCAGGCAAATGAAAATCAAATGCTAATTTCTAAATTAATTCTTCCTACCAAGTAAGAATGAGTATCTACTGCATTTCAAAACTCTCCATTGATTCGAATAATCTTTATTTTAAAATCCCATTTAATTCTGCAAGGCATCAGCAATTACACACATTTTGCCCCACATGCTATCTGTTCATCAATGCATCCTTCTGTTAACTGGATGCATTCATTCATTCCTGCAGAAAGACTTCTGGGTGGTATGCTCCGTCTCTGTGGGTCAAAAAATGTTTTGTCCTTGCTCCATCACATCATCTTGTTTTAACAGCACTTCTCATTATCTGAAATTACTCTGCTCAGATATTGGTCTATTTACATGTCTCCCATGACAAGGTAAAATCCATAAAGCATAGGGGATCTTTTTCAACTTGACTATCACCACATCCCCACAAAAAAAGGTCATAATGGTGAACACTGGAGAGTCTGTCTTGCAGCCATTCTTTTCTATTTGGACACACACTCATTCACTCCTCACAGAACACTATGAAACACGCACTATTGTTTTTTCAAAGACAGTAACAACAGAAAATTTGCAAGCTGGGCAACTTGCGCAGATTCATATTCAGACCAAGTAGCAGAGTGAAGAGTCAAACAGTGCCTGATACACGAGAGACTCACGGGGCTAAGGGAGGTGCAGTACTAAGCTCCCCCTTCTGGACAGAGCCTGTGCAGAAGAGCAGGCAACTGACCACTTCCAGCTGCAACTGTCCAGAAGATCTGCCTCAGTTCCAAGCAGAGGCCACCCACTTTGCAGGCAATGCCAGTCCAGGACTGAGCTCCACAGTGATAAGCAGGTTCTCCATCCCTGGTCAGTACAGACTCCCCAGTAGTCCTGCTCTGCACCAGTGCTTCCTGCCGGGCGGCCAAAACCCTCTCATAGCTGCAGGTAGTCTGCACCACCCAATCTTCCTTCCTTCTCTCTCCTTTCACAGGAGCTAGACTTGCATCCCAATCCAGAGGCTTTCCATAACTTCTGGTTCATCTCCTTCTTCCCCTATCCACCCCAAGTTAGTTTCCAGAGTTACTCTTCTAACCCCGCTCCGGCATGTGCTTCCCACAAGATCTAACTGATAAGACACCTACAATATCTGTTCGGTAAACGAGTGAAATAAAATTATGGCTGGGTTTAAGGTTCTGTGTTCAAAGATCCCTCTATAAGGGATTAATGATACAACATCTACAATATCCAAGCAGCCAGTCACACAGATGAGACATAAATTTCAGTCCCATGCTCATTTCTTCTTCTCTGAGACCTACTGAAAAAAGTTTGGAGGGGGCAGGGGCAGGAATAAAAAAAAATATCTACCAGAAAATGCCTAGATTTCTTTTATGTTCATGTGTGTTCAGTTGTGTCTGACTCTTTGCAACCCAACACAGACTCCTCTGCTCATGGGATTTCCCAGGCAAAAACACTGGAGTGGGTTATGATGCCCTCCTCCAGGGGAACTTGCCAACACAGGGATGGAAACCGCATCTCCTGCATGTCAGGCGGATTCTTCACCACTGAGCCACCTGGGAAGCCCCTTCCTCTTTTAATACTGCGGTAAAAGTGGTCTTAATATACTTTCCCCCACATTTTAACCCTTCTAAAATTAGGACCATCTTAAAATAGAAATTTTAAAAAATGTCCAGCTGCTAGAAAAAGGAATCAGTTATCAGTAGCTGTTCCTACTGGCAAATACACAAACTGTGGCTGAATGTGAAGTCTGGATCCTTAATGATGGCTTAATGTTGATACATTAAGGTTTCACCATGATACAGCACTGAAATAAAAAGTCATGTAATGGGAGACTGCATATTATATGACAGTCAGCATAATTAAAGGCAGCAGAAATGTTAAATCTCCCAGAATTTAACATTTAGGAGAGGCTGGTGGGAATTCATTCATGTGTCATGGAGAACTATTATTCAAGCAGCTCACATCTCTCATAAGCTGCCAACTAATTTATAAGCAAAGCAGTTAAACTTCAATGAAACATGATTCAATGGAGTTGGAGGAAGTTTGTTAAATTAACCAAATAAAAAGTACAAATAAAACCCTAATATTCCTTACAAACAGCCAAATTATACTGACAAGTCTAAAGATGCAAAAAAGTCAAGATCACTTATAAAAAGCTCAGTAGTTTACAATACATGCACCATGCTGTCCAATATCTTAAAATACATTTATCATTTATACATAGAAAAGAAAAGGGGACTGATAAAGGAGTAAAATGTTATTAATAGTCAAAACTGGCAAATCTGGGTATAAAATGAGGGTTCTGCCCATTATTCATACTCTTTCAACTTTCATGTTTGAAATTATTTTCAAAGAACAGTATAAAAAGTTTTGTAATTAAAATGACACTTTGCATGACAAGAACGGTGAAGTGCTTCAGAAGATTTCTAAATGAGATGGCTGGGTGTCCACTTCAGTACTGAAGAAGTGGTATTTCACGGTGTGGGGAAAAAACACTGACATTTTTAAAGAAATTACCTCCCTTAGAAAAAAAGCTGTTTGGAAACAGGCATCTGACTGTTGATGGCATCTTAGCAGCAAATATTGGCTGCTTTTTTCTTCTCCATCTGTTCCTCAAGTTGGTTGGATACAGGCGCTCGTAGACCCATCCTTCACATCTCTCAATTCTTCTTCATAATTCTTAAACCTTCTGCTTTGAATTTTAGAAGAAATTCTCGGCTCAGTTTTCCGGACCACTAATTTTCTCAGTCTGATGCGGTTCCTATTTTAATCTCGAGCCCATGTGCTGCCCCCAGCCGCCACAGTCTAACATTACAACCTCAGGGTTAATGTCTCCAATTGCCTCCTTTTCTCTGTAACTCCTTTCCTGCGACAGCTGTTGCTTTCTGGATTTGTCCTTCTCTTGGATCTGAGACTAGGGATTACAAGTTTGCTGTATTAACTTCTTGATCATCCTGCTGATCTCCTCTCGCATGCCTGATGACTCATGGTTGCTTGCTCATCTTTACAAATGGAGGTCTGGATCAATGCAGATTCCCCGCTGCAGGCGGTTTCTTGAGCACATATGAAAATAATGGGGAATAAGCAGGAAAGGGAGTTGAGCAAAAAGCATTCATCTCAAGGCACAAAGTCTAATAATCCTTGGAAAGTAGGGACACAAACCTGGGGTCCCCAATGACGAAAACTTCAACTTCTGGCTACAGTAAGCTACTGGTATTCTGCCTGGACAAATCTCCCAGCTTATTAAGAACTCCGCTAAAGGGCTTTGCTGCAGAAGTGAACCCTACCACCAAGCCCGCTGAGTCAAATGCAACGAGAGCTGGTTCCGAGCTATTCATTCCTGGCCATCACTCTCCTCACCACTTCTGCTGCCACTCCCTGGAGTTTCAATTCTTGGGAATCTTCCAGGATCCCGTGAAGAAAACTTCATTTGCGCAGTCACTCCCTCTTCTGTCTCTATTGGGTCGTAAGTTCCCGCGCCGTGCAGTTTCACCATCAATCTGATCCCATCTGTTTTACTTATTCCACTGCATCCTCAGTGCGCCTGGAGCACTGCAGCACCTTTCTCAGTTTTCAGCCCCATTAGTTACGGGTCTGTTCATATTTTCATGTTTCTTCTGTCATTTTCAACAGAATTTTGGAAGCAAAGAAGAAAAAGCAAACAAGTGTGGTTCAATGTATATCCACTGAGGGGGTTGTAAAAGAGTCATTTCCTAACAGTGGAGGGCTCCCTCCCTCTGCTGCGTCCTCTCTGGATGCTACACGACTGGGGTCAGGCTTCCTGTCTGGCCCATCCCGGCCCCGCACACAGGGAGGCTAGCCTTTCCCTCTGCGTTGCCAAAACCCAAAGAAAAATCTCAACCACCTTTCACTTGGAAGAAAGATGACGTTTAATCACAAGGGTACCTGCTTAAAACAATGCCTCATACGTCCACCAAAGGTAAAGCTCCAGGTGCCCTGTAAAACAATCAGGTGTCGTGAGTGCCACAGGCATGTGGTTCAGCATCCAACCGCCAAAGGCTAAACAAGGGTGTGGAGTCGTATGTGGGGGAGGAGATGCGAGAGGGAAGTTGTAGTTCTGTTCCCTCACCTGGCCACTATTAAAGCACAAAGCTCAACTGAACAACTTTAAAAGCTCTTACCGGCTTTATCCGGGCTTCTCTGGTGGCTCAGACGGTAATGAATCTGCCTGCTGTGCAGGTGCTGTGCTTAGTCACTCAGTCCTGTAAAACTCTCTGTGACCCCATGGACTGTAGCCTGCCAATCTTCTCTGCCCATGGGGATTCTCCAGGCAAAATTACTGGAGTGGGTTGCCATGCCCTCTTCCAAGGGATCCTCCCAACCCAGGAATCAAACCGGGGTCTCCTGCATTACAGGTGGATTCCTTACCAGCTGAGCTACAGGCAAGCCCCTGCAGTGCAGGAGACCAAGATCTGATTCCCTGACCAGGGATCAAACTTGCGCCCTCTGCAATGGAAGCATGAATTCTTAACCACTGGACTGGCAGGGAAGTCCCTGAATAATTTTTAAAAATTAGCCAGCAAGTCAAAGATATCACCAACTAACATTATTATAGGGTCACAATATAATTTATCACCAGACACATTAATAATTACAGCAAGACAACAGGTGTTAACCTGGGCATATGGTCATCCTTAATACTCAAATGGTTCATTAAATAACCTTTCAAGTTTCCAGGCATTTCTATCAAAGATTGACATTTTAAGGCCTGCTTTTTTCTTATAATTATTTCAGAATTTTTATTCAGTAGTTTTATAAATAAAAGAGCTGATCTGGTGGTTCAGATGGTAAATAATCTGCTTGCAAAGCAGGAGACCTGAGTTTGACCACTGGGTCAGCAAGATGCCCTGGGGAAGGGAATTCTACCCACTCCAGTATTTTTACCTAGAGAATTCCATGGATGGAGGAGGCTGGAGAGTTACAGTCCCTGGGGCTGCCACGAGCACACTGAGCAACTTAACACTTCCATTTTTTTCCACTTTATTCAATAGTTTTATAAATAGGAAGGAAATCTATTTTTCTGTTTTTGCATTAAGCATTAAGTTCGCATGTAATCAAATGCTGCTGCTACTGCTGCTAAGTTGCTTCAGTCATGTCCGACTCTGTGCCATCCCATAGACAGCAGCCCACCAGGCTCCCTCATCCCTGGGATTCTCCAGGCAAGAACACTGGAGTGGGTTGCCATTTTCTTCTCCAATGCATGAAGGTGAAAAGTGAAAGTGAATTCGCTCAGTCGTGTCTGACTCTTGGCAACCTGATGGACTGCAGCCCACCAGGCTCCTCCGTCCATGGGATTTTCCAGGCAGGAGTATTGGAGTGGGGTGCCATTGCCTTCTCCGGTAATCAAATAGCATTTGGTTAATTAAAAACAACTAAAGTTTTTTTTTTTTTTAATGCCATACTACTTATGAGCTACGAACGGAGGTTCGTGACATGTAGAGACAGGGATCAAGACCACCCCCAAGAAAAAGAAATGCAAAAAAGGAAAATGGCTCTCTGAGGAGGCCTTACAAATAGCTGTGAAAAGAAGAGAAGCGAAAAGCAAAGGAGAAAAGGAAAGATATACCCATTTGAATGCAGAGTTCCAAAGAATAGCAAGGAGAGATAAGAAAGCCTTCCTCAGTGACCAGTGCAAAGAAATACAGGAAAACAATAGAATGGGAAAGACTAGAGATCTCAAGAAAATTAGAGATATCAAGGGAGCATTTCATGCAAAGATGAGCTCAATAAAGGACAGAAATGGTATGGACCTAACAGAAGCAGAAACAGTGGAGAGACTTTTTATTTTTTTTGGGGGGGGGGGGGTCTCCAAAAGCACTGCAAATGGTGATTGCAGCCATGAAATTAAAAGACACTTACTCCTTGGAAGGAAAGTTATGACCAACCTAGACAGCATATTAAAAAGCAGAGACATTACTTTGCCAACAAAGGTCAGTCAACTATGTTTTTTCCAGTAGTCATGTATGGATGTGAGAGTTGGATTATAAAGAAAGCTGAGTGCCAAAGAATTGATGCTTTTGAACTGTGATGTTGGAGACGACTCTTGAGAGTCCCTTGGACTGCAAGGAGATCCAACCAGTCCATCCTAAAGGAAATCAGTCCTGAATATTCATTGGAAGGACTGATGTTGAAGCTGCTGCTGCTAAGTCGCTTCAGTCGTGTCCAACTCTGTGCGACCCCATAGATGGCAGCCCACTAGGCTTCTCTGTCCTTGGGATTCTCCAGGCAAGAATACTGGAGTGGGTTGCCATGTCCTTCTCCAATACATGATAGTGAAAAGTGAAAGTGAAGTCGCTCAGTTGTGTCCGACTCTTAGCGACCCCATGGACTGCAGCCTACCAGGCTCTCCATCCATGGGATTTTCCAGGCAAGAGTACTGGACTGGGGTGCCACTGCCTTCTCCGATGTTGAAGCTGAAACTCCAATACTCTGGCCACCTGATGCGAAGAACTGAGTCATTTGAAAAGACCCTGATGCTGGGAAAGATTGAAGGGGTGAGAAGGGAAAGAGAGAGGACAGATGATTGGACGGCATCACCGACTCGATGGACATGCGTTTGAGTAAACTCCAGGAATTGGTGATGGACAGGGAGGCCTGGAGTGCTGCAGTCCATGGGGTCGCAAAGAGTCAGACACCACTGAGCGACTGAACTGAACTGATTGTTTCCAAAATGCCAAAAAATGAAAAACTGCTTATTAAATAACACTTCATTTTATCTTAGGAACACATTAACTCAATGAGAAAAGGCAGCCTATTTTTCAAGGTGTCTTTAACATCATAAAGAACCCTGGACACTTAATATTTATGAATACAATAAAAGCATGCTTATTTGGCATTTTAATCAAATAGAGAGCTCTCTCCTGGGAACAGAATGAGTTTCTTCTAGGATTTTGAGCCTGATTTTTAAGCTGAAATTCACGATGAACCTACTATGCATTAATTGAGTGTATTTGCGCATATATTGTGTGCTGGGAGTTACATTAAAGAACACAATAATTGGTCTCAAGGACTAATACAATACATGAATCTTGGTATAAAGTGCTACAAGAGGACTGTATGATTCAAAGAAAATACAGAGTTTAAATGTTGCAGAAATGCACATGAATAAGGGAGACTTTTCTGAACTTTGTTGTTAAATGAGGAAGAATTCCAAGTGCAGACAGGAAGGGGAAAATGCTTTTAAACAGAGATGAACTCTGTATCATTTTCTTTTGCTGCATAACAAATTACCACAAACTTAATGCTTTAAATCAATACCTATTACTTAGCACACAGCTCTGCAGGTCAGAAGCCCAGGCCCAGAGCATGCGGATCTTCTGCTCACGGTGGGAGCTGGCTGCACAGCACCTGGGTACCGATAGAAGGGATGCTCCTAAGTTAATGAATGGGGTGGAGGGAAGGAGGGAAATGAGTGCACATATCACCTGTGAAATATTCTTGCCAGTCATGCTTCAATCTGAGCAGGAAAAAAAAAAAAGTGATACCTTGTAATTTACACTTCCCATTCTGAATTTGTGTTCCCTTCCTGTGAAGGTGTGCAAATGTCTTTTGACCATTATAACATACAGGTTGTTAAGTGTGAACTCTCAAGTCAGACTGCATCAGCTCACAGCCTGGCTCCATCTCGTACTGCCCGGGTGACCTCGGGAAAATTAATGAGCTTCTATGCCTCCCTTGCTCAGGCACAGAAGAGGAATTATAATAATAATGACCTCATGAGGGAATTATAAGCATCAACTAATATAACACAACCCTTAAAAACACTTACGACAGGATCTGGCACACTCAACAAACATTACCAATTATTACTGGCCCATATTTCAAATGGATTATCTATCTCTTCTCACTGATTTGTAGAAGATTCTTAATACATGGGAACCAGCAATTTCCAATAGATCTTCCAAAAATTCTTAGGCAGCTGGCCCAAATGCTGTGTGCCAGTCTCTGTTAGAAGATACTTAAGAGTTCAGAAACTATTACCAAGGAGTGAAATTATTATTTCTGACAAGCATAGTGCTCACCACTAAGCAAAGAATTGTCTAATTCTTTCGGTAAGTAATCTCCTGGGACTTCCCTGGGAGTTCAATGGTTAAGAACCTGCACTTTTACTCCAGGGGGTATGGGTTTGATCCCTGGGGCAGGGGGTGTCCCGTGTGGCTCAAATGGTAAAGAATACGCCAGCAATGCAGGAGACCTGGGTTCAATCCCTCGGTCAGAAGATCCCTGGAGAAGGGAATATCTACCCACTCCAGTATTCTTGCCTGGAGAATCCCCATAGGCAGAAGAGCCTGGCAGGCTACTATCCATGGTGTCGCAAAGGGCTGGACACCACCAAGCAACTACGGCTTTCATAATTTGGGGAACAAAGATCCCACGTGCCTCAAAAAAAAAAAGAAAGAAAGAAAGAAAGAAATCTCCTGAGACTTTTGTAAAATTGAGAGACACTCTTTCCATGTAGCTACTGAAACTGTATCAAACAGGAAAGAACCTGGATATGTACAAAAACCCATATGACCCCAAGATTATAAAACCAAACAATCCAGTCATTCACAGAGTTTTGGGGTTCCAGGACCATTGGCAAATAAGGGCATGTGTGCCACCACCTCCCCATCCTGTGCCAGAGCAGGCATCTGAACTGGCACTTTCCTGATAAGCTCAGGCAACACTCCTGATGGCTGCTCCCAATTCACAAATGTTATCATTCAAGGAATCTATTTACCACACTGGTTCTACAACAGAAACTCCATCACAGAAATTATGACCTCAATGTACTTTTTATAACTGGTGGAGGCATCGTGACCAGGAAGTGACCTGGCCACTGAAGGTGAACTGTGTACAGAGAGTCAACAGGGAAGTGCTGTGAAATAGAATCAGTCAGAACACTGGCATCATAGGATGCGTAAACAAACCTGTGGCAACTGGGCAAAGCAGTAAGGGGGTGGAGGGAGCATGCAGGCAAGAAAAACAATCACGTGATATAAAATCTGTAGCAGATCCATACAGTCTGGAAATAAAAGGGGAAAATATCTATGTGTCTGTGTACGTATAAAGTCAAAAAAAAGCATTTTCACGTTGCTTTAAAAAAGTATGCTTCTGAACTTTATGGACACCTTGTACATTCCTGTGATACTCAGAAACTCAGATAAGCAGACTGGTAGACTAACTGGGCTGGGACTTAATAATCTATATTTCTTTAACAGAGGAAAAGAATGAGGATGTGCAAAGAGATAGCCAGAGTTCAGTGCTAGAGCTCAAGGATTCAGATCTAACTCGGGGACAAAAAAAAAAAAATCAGCTAACAGGATGAAAGCACAAAGTTCCATGTTGGTTTAGCCCTAGGGAAGGAACGAGGGCAGGTCTCAGCCCGCAACTGAGGGGCAATCAGCCTAAGAATGGTGAGAAAAGGCATGTGGCCAGATACTAAGGACTGCACAGCCCCAACATCTGCCAAGAAAACAGCGCTGCTATTATAATGCAACAAAGCCCTTCTAATACACAATTTGACCTTCATCAAATGAGCATATTAACTCTGAGGATTTTTAAAAATATCTCAGTAATCTTGAATTTCAGCAGTTAAAAAGAATTAAAGATAACCTAGTTCAAAATCTTATTTCACTCTTCAGCAAAGTGATAGCCAGAAAAATTATGATGTGTAAAGGGTCACATTCTACTCAGCAGCAAAGCTAACAGAGCCCCCGAACACTTTGAGTCTTGTTGCTAATTCCTCTGTATCCTGCTTTCTAAGCACTTTTGTCAAACATGGAATAGGCATGCCAGCTCCCTGCTTACTCAGGCACAACTCTGACAGGTAGATGTGAGTGCTCCCTGACAAGAGTGTGAGATGGAGTCTCGTCCCATAGAGACCTATCAAAAATGCAACTACCCCCTATGATGTCATTATTCCTTTCACCTTAACAGAGCAGCAATGCCTGAGGTAGGTCATTTATTACTCGAAGATGTCACTCTAGGATAAAATTTTTGATCTCAGGAACAGAGGTAAGAGGACTATTTAATAATCAATAATACTACAGTGCAATCCTAAGTATGATGCTCTGATCATTCCCATAACCACTTGCTGATAGCAAAAAGAGACACTACATTTGTCCTTGAGTTACTAGGACACAGTAAGTACTGAAGGAGAAATCTCAATTATTCCATTTTCCCATGTCAGCCAACTCTAAAGCAACGGTTCAAAGTAAAGAAGTTCCCCATCTCTTTTGTTCTGCAAAGGCTTACTCTCAACCCCTACTGCCATTATGAGCATTTATGAACAGAACAATAGTGAGAATTACAAGCTTAAAGGCCACATTCCTGGGCCAGAGCCTACACAGCATGTAACCTGAGAGGATCAATTTACCTGTCTACGCTCAGATGGCACACCTGAAAAATGGGGACAATGCCAAGCTTATGAAGTTATTTTAACAACTAAGATGTGTATATGGAGCATTTGGCACTGAACCCAGCACATGATAAATATTGCAATTAGAACCTGAGTTACTAGGACACAGTAAGCACTTAAAGTCTCAGTTATTCTATTTCCCCATCAGTCAGCCAGCTCTAAATAAATCATGGAGTACTGCAGTCCATGGGGTCTCAAAGAGTTGGACACGACTGAGCAACTGAACTGAACTGAACTCAAAATCAGTTAAGGGCACTTATACCCAACTGAGCCTTGAAAAACATGGCGGTTAGGGCGCCAACCCTCCACTCAGTAGAAAATCCAACTTACAGTCAGCTCTCAGTATACATGGTTCCTCCACATCTATGAATTCAACCCACCTCAGATCACATAGTTCTGCTGTTGTTCAGTCACTCAGTTGTATCCAACTCTTTGCAACCCATGGACCGCAGCACACCAGGCTTCCCTGTTCTTCAGTATCTCCCGGAGTTTGCTAAAACTCATGTCCATTGGGTCAGTGATGCCATCCAACCATCTCATCCTCTGTCACCCCTTCTCATGCCCTCAATCTTTCCAAGCATCAGGGTCTTTTCCAATGGGTTGGCTCTTCGCATCAGGTGGCCAAAGTATTGGAGCTTCAGCATCAGTCCTTCCAATGAATATTCAGGATTGATTTCCTTTAGGATTGATCAGTTCAATTTCCTTCCTGTCCAAGGGACTCCCAAGAGTCTTCTCCAGCACTAAAATTCAAAAGCCTCAGTTCTTTGGAGCTCAGCCTTCTTTATGGTCCAACTCTCACATCCATACATGACTACTGGAAAAATCATAGCTTTGACTAAATGAACCTTCTAGTCTGCTTTCTAATACGCTGTCTAGGTTTGTCATAGCTTTTCTCCCAAGGAGCAAGCATCTTTTAATTTCATGGCTGCAGTCACTGTCCACAGTGGTTTTGGAGCCCCCCAAAAAATAAAATGTCACTGCTTCCACTTTTTCCCCCATCTATCTGCCATGCAGTGATGGGACCAGATGGCATGATCTTAAGTGTTTTGAATGTTGAGTGCTACATTGTACTATAGTACTTACTGAAAGAACTTCCACTCGTAAGTGTAACCACAAAGTCCAAATTTTTGTTGTTCAAAGGTCAACTATATAAAGTTCTGCAGGCCAAGGAGTTCTACAGAGTTCTACACCTTAGTTTGTGCTATTCATGGTAATTTAAGGCCAATTATCGAGCTGGTTTTGGAAGAAAGTTGAACTAGCATTAAAACAAAAGTTTTTAACCACCTACATTCGCCAACTCAGTCATGGATTCTTTAGTTACATCAGAAGTAGAAACAGCAGGTTTACCATATTAATCTCAACAGAAAGCTGAGAGGTTTTCTGAAATCCTATTTCTCCTACTACAAGAAGGTTCTTCGCACTGGCTCTACTATCAACCTCCCAACAGAAAAATAAATCGTTTCTTTCCATTTATAAACTGTCACCATCTACTCTAGATGGTGTAAGACTTAAGTTAAGACTTAGTGTAGGAGGTCTCCAAAATCCCCCCTCATCTCTGCTCCATGCGGTGACAACAAAACATCTGCAATTTTTAACGTTCTATAAAACACGAAAAGGAAAAACAATGGAAACACCAACAAAGCTTAAAATGGGAAGTCTGACAAAGTCCTTACATCATGGCCCCAGTCTGTGGTTGCTAAGCTGTTCTAGTTAAGCTGATGGACAAGTTTTTCAACTTTATCCCTGGGGGAAAAACTCCAAGACAGCTCCCTTCCCACTCCTAGCAAGGATCCCTGAAAAAAAATCAAGCCAAGGCAGACAGTTAACTTGGTTTCTCTAAGCTGGCAATAATCTCAAGTAGACAATCTCTGTTTATGGTGGTTCAGGGTGGACAATACGCATTCCGTAGGGCTTTGCCTTCAAAAAAACGCCATCCCCTAAGGAGGTACTGCTGTCTGTGGTCATCTGGGCAGGAAACCATGCAGCCAAGCTAGCCACTTCCTCACAGGAGCTGCTGAGCCCAAACCACGTCACACTGCTGAAATTTAATGATTAAGTCAACATGGTGACATGGTAATGGAAGAATGAAAGAGCGCCTATTTTCGCTGATTTCAGGCAAGGCACAGTGTAGAAATTAGACAATGGACTGAAATTGAAATAAGGTAAGGAAATGCCGGGCTGAATTCATCTTGCTTTTTAAGAAGCTTAATTGTGAAATAAGAAGAGTAACTACATGGTGCTGCGGTAAGGGTGGTATGAGGGAGGCGAGATTTTTGTTGTTGTTTGTTTGTTTTAACAGAGGCTATGTATGCCAAGGGGCTTCCCTGGTGGCTCAGACGGTAAAGCGTCTGCCTGCAACGCGGGAGACCTGGGTTCAATTCCTGGGTTGGGAAGATCCCCTGGAGAAGAAAATGGCAATCCACTCCAGCACTCTTGCCTGGAAAATCCCATGGACGGAGGAGCCTGATAGGCTACAGTTCATGGGGTCGCAAAGAGTCGGACACGACTGAGCGACTTCACTTTCGTGTATGCCAAGGAGAAACATCACAAACGAGGGGAAAAGCTTAAAACACAGAAAAGGTAAGTGACAGTCTCTCAAAAAGTAGAAGGGAAGTAGAGCAAGAAAAGGGGAGGGGAAAAAAAAAAAAAGTAATATGTGTAAGAGAGAAAGGATTTTCACTATCAAATACGGAGTGGGAGTTTAAGCCTCGACCTTGTAGGTTGGATATTCCGCTTTGAAGACTCTCAAGCTTATCAGTGATAGATTCATCATCCTGTGTTAAAAATAATGCAAGATTCTTCTTCCAGTTCTACTTGAGGAAAAAAAGAAAAACAATGGGGAACATGGGCCTTATTTATACAAAGACTTATTAAGTGTTTATGTGATAGACACTGAGGATACAGAGGTAAATATCACCATCAAGAGTTTACTATCTGGTGCAGCCACTATGAAAACACTACAGAGGTTCCTTAAAAATAAAAAACAGAACCACATGATTCAGAAATTTCACAGCTGGGTATACATCTCAA
Source organism: Budorcas taxicolor (assembly GCF_023091745.1). Classification (NCBI taxonomy): domain Eukaryota; kingdom Metazoa; phylum Chordata; class Mammalia; order Artiodactyla; family Bovidae; genus Budorcas; species Budorcas taxicolor. Next base: position 42,577,376 of record NC_068915.1, read on the forward strand.
GAAAACAAAGACGCTAATTTTAAAAAATACATGCACCCAAAGTTCGTAGCGGCATTATTTACAATTGCCAAGACTGAAGTGTTCAACGACAGTTGATCAATAAAGACGTGGTACATACATACAAAAACATTACTAGGCCACAAAATAGAAGGAAACGCAACAAAGTTGACGGACTTAGGGAATATCACGCTAAGACAAGAAAGTCAGACACAAAAAGACAAACGCCCTATGTTATCATTCACTGTCGCTCAGTCCCTAAGTCGAGTCCCAGTCTATGAGACCCCATGGACTAGCACACCAGGCTTCCCTGTCCTTCACCATCTCCTAGAGTTTGCTCAAACTCATGTCCACTGAGTCAGTGATGCCATCCACCCATCTCTTCCTCTGTCGTCCCCTTCTCCTCCTGCCTTCAATCTTTCCAAGCATCAGGGTCTTTTCCAATGAGTCAGCTCTCACATCAGGTGCCCAAAGCATAGGAGCTTCAGCATGAGTCCTTCCAATGGATAGTCAGGGTTGATTTCCGTTAGGATTGACTGGTTTAATTTCCAAAGGGATGGATGTAACAAAACAAAAAACAGACTTTAAGATACAGAGAACAAACTAGTGATCACCAATGGGGAGAAATGGGGCGAGGGGCACAATAGGGGTAGGAAATTAAGAGGTACAACCTACTATGTATAAAGTAAATAAGCCACAAGGATATATTGTACAGCACAGAGAAATATGACCATTATTTTGTTATAGATTATACTCCATTTAAGGGCTTCTCAGGTGATGCTAGTGGTAAAGAACCCATGCAGGAGATGTAAGAGATACAGGTTTGATCCCTGGGTTGGGAAGATCCCATGGAGGAGGGCATGGCTATTCACTCCAGTATTCTTGCCTGGAGAAACCCATAGAGGAAACCGGCGGGCTACAATCCATAAGTTTGCAAAGAGTCAGACATGACTGAAGTGACTTAGTATATACACAGGCATAGTCCATTTAAAGTTACAAAAATACTGAATCACTATGTTGGACATTTTGAAACTAAACCAACTATACATACATCAGTTTTTTTAAAAAGTTCATGATCTGGTAAGACAGAAAGGATTGTAAATAAATAATTCCAAAGATTATGACAGCTGCAGTAATGCAAGTAAAGATGAGGCAGGATGCAGGTACAGGGAATGGAGGGGCCAGCCTAGCACTGATTGCCAAGGTGGACTGCAAATTCCATGGTATTGGAAAGAGTTTAGAAATCTAATCAAATCTTCACCAGCAAGGGAGAGTTTACACTGGGTCTTGTTTCAAACAAACAAAAGGAAGGTTAAAAAAATTTTTAATCTAATAGAAAGCCCATCTGCCTTAAACATGGTACTAGAGATGAACACACCCCTAGTCAATTACTCTTTGCCTTTTCCCAAGAAAAGAGTTGGGAAGAACTGCACAATAAAACAAAGAATGCTTTTAAGTCTTATCTTGATGGGAAATGAATCAACTTAATTAGACTTAGATTCAAGCAGTCTTGAAGAAAGAGAAGTTTAGCAACTGCATCACAGAGTCTGTGTTACAGCTGCATCTCCAAAGCCCGCTTTAAGCTTCCTTCCATTAAATCTCAGGAGGGTTCAGACTGAAGTGTCATCCCCAAGACAATTTACAGCCTGCTTTCTATCCAGCTCACGATAGGAGGCGATCACAGAAAGGCCAATGAAAAGCCTACCACTCTTATAGGTGCGAGAGTGGCAGGAGGGGACAAAAAAGTCTCCAAGCTCCATTATCTAGGGGAGGCAAGATCACATAGATGGAACTATTTATTCTAATTCAGCAATGTCTTCATATAGGGAGTGAATTTAACTCATAATCACCTACTGTATATTATGTCCCATACTGGAAGGATGCAGGGGAGAGGAGTAGGGCTGCAGCTTGGGGAGCTTAGATTACCCACAGGGGTCTTTATTTCTCCCCAGCCTGGGTGGCGGACATGCTTGTTCCTATTCTGGGGAAACATCTTGGCCTGCAAGTACAGGAGTCCCTCCTATCCACAGGGGATACGCTGCAAGGCCCCCAGCAGATGCCTCCAACTTCAGTATCTTTTATGCACTATTTTTTTCCTATATATACATTCTCTGATAAAGTTTAGTCTTTAAAGAAGGCACAGTAAGAGATTATCAGCAATAAACTAAGACAACTATGACAACATATTGTAATCAAAGTTCTATGCAGCTGGTCTCCCTCTCAAAATATCTCATTGCACAAATGAAAAAGGTCTTTTCCATCTAACTAAGCATTTATCACACACTGTGGCCATAATTTTTGCAGTCTGCGGTGCAACAGTAAAATGAGCATGGATTCTTTTTTCTTCACTATTTCATCGCTAAAGATTTGTTCTTACTGTAGATCTTAGCAACCTCATTATATATGATTATTTTTCTTTCTGTGCTAAATCTAGAACTTTCACTTTTTCACTTAAGCATTTTACAGATTTCTCTTTGGCACCTTTGCATTGCCAGCATCAATACTCCTATACTTGAGGGGTCGTTACAAAGTAAAACAAAGGTGGCTGGAACAGAAGGCACTGAGCTTCCAGGACAGTCGATCTGAGGACACATGACCCAGACAACCACCAAGTGTCTAACAGGCGGATACGCCGGACAGAAGGATGATTCCCATCCCAGGCAGGAGAGAGCGAGACTTCATCATACTACTCAGAACGGTGCACAATTTAAAACTTATGAACTGTTTATTTCTGGAATTTTCCATCTATTAGTTGTGGCCCATGGTTCACCACAAGTAACTGAAACTGGGTGTAAAGGAGGATTACTGTACAATTCTTGACTAGTTCGAAGCACTGCTTTTGCTTGCAGAGCTAGCAATCCTGCCAAAAGATTTTCTTCATGTTCATGCCACTGTCATCCAAAAGAATTTAATAAAAATAGCCTAAGAAGTAGAGAGTGAGGATGACTGTCAATTGAGCCTTCTTTGTCTAAGACTGCATTCCACAGGCATGCCCTTCCCCCCGCCATACTGATTATTCAGGAAGAAAAGATTTCAAATACGTACAATTCAACCATTACATAATTTAAACATAACATGGCAAAATATGGGAAGGAAAAGAAGGGCAAAAGATATCTTTTATTTAACCTAAGAACCAAGAATGTCAGTCATGTGAATTGATAAAGACCTAAAAGCAACTAGCAAATGCCTGCTATATGAGTGGATTTAGCCTCTCAACAAAATCAAGTGTCCTGCCAGGAAATATCTCTTGTCCTCATTTGCCCAACATGCTTGTCCATTATCAAGTCAAGAACATGACCAAGGTATCCACAATCCTGCCTCCTCAGTCCCAGCCAAAGCAGCAAGAAAATAATGAAAGTACTACATTTTCAGATGATGAGTGGTCACTCAAAAAATCTAAGTGTCAGCTGAGTGGTAAAAACAACTAGTGGAAACCAAAGATGTACAGAGAAGTTGGCCAAATACAAATGATCCTTTTGCAGACGTTTCAAAAATATATGAAACTGCACTTACAATGAGGATGTAAATTAAAATAAACTCTTTTATTTTTTTTTAACAACTTAGACAAGACCAAACAAAAAATTCTCAGTAGGTAGATACTTGGGGAACTGGGCCTCTCATGGATTCTCTACGCTTTTTTACTATTTTATATTAATAATGATTATCAGAAATAAATCTCTATTTTAAATATACAATAAAGGATTAAGGCAGACCAAGGCAGGGGCTGTTCTGTGCTTCGCTGTCTGCTCCACCTGAGCATCAGGCCCTCAAATACCGGTCTGCTGCCCTGAGACTCTCTCCGTTCATCCTTTTAGTGCCACAACGCGTCCCCACAACCTTCCTGTCCTTAGCCCCATGCTGCTGCTGCTGCTGCTGCTGCTGCTGCTGCTGCTGTTGCTGCTGCTGCTGCTGCTGCTGCTGCTGCTGCTGCTGCTGTTCAGCTGCTCAGTTGTGTCCAACTCTTAGCAACCCCACGGACTGTCACCCGCCAGGCTCCTCTGTCCATGGATTTTCCAGGCAAGAGTACTGGAGTGGGTTGCCATTTCCTTCTCCAGGGGGTCTTCCCAATCCAGGGATCAAACCTGCGTCTTCTGCACCGCAGGCGGATTCTTTACCCCTGAGCCCTCTGGGAAGTCGTTAATCTCACGGCTTGATAGTAACTCCTGGTTCAGCATATCATTCCCCACTTTACATATAGTCACCTTTCTCCTCTCTTATGAATAAGGCCCCAACCTAAAGCTCTCAGCTCTCTGTCCTAAAAACATCTGATTTCTGTTCACCCTTGCTCCACTTGGAACAGCCCCCTTCCCCTTGAGGCAGCTGTCCTCAGTCTGCTCCACTGCTCTTTCTTCTACCTTCTTTCGTTGCAGCAGATGACAAGTGGTGAAGAAAACACCTAGAAAACAGGTTCTTAGCCCAGGTGATCAGAGAATCCCCCGCAGAGCTGTGAAAAATACCAGCTTCCAGACCCCATCCTGGAACAGTCGAATCAGATCATGAGACCTATGGCCCAGACATCTGAGCTTTTAATGCTCCCAGATGATTCAAAGCAAGGTGAAAAGTCTCAACAGCAAACTCAGCAGCCAGGTTACAGGAAGGTGGAAATAACTGCTCCCCCAAATCCCTCCCCAAGCTGGGCTGGGATACAGGGTCTGGCTCAGTGGGGTTCCCACCTGCAGCACCCTCCACACAAACCTTACCACTGTGTGTGTGTCACAACATGAAAATCCTCAGAAAGAACTGCTCTGAGTACTGGAGGTGATTACGTGCTACAGGAGATCAGAGACGTATGAGGTGAAGGAAAGATTCTGTGCCCAGCAGACAGATGTGAGGGAAAAGCAAAGGTGGCCACTGCCCACCATGGTCTATCAGTCCCATTGGTTATGTTGTTCCTAAACCAGTCTTGCAGATCTCTCTTCAGAATCCTCAACGTCTATAATAATTTTTGCAAGTCCACCAGTTCCCCCTCCCACCCCCACCCCCGTTATCTCCGGCACTCGTAGCAGAGTATGGCAAAGGAAGAGGGTGCAGGTTAAACTGTGTCACTAAGAGGCAGACCAGGGAGATGTTGTGTTTCTGGAAGGCAAGAAAGAGGTGGAGTTCCAGAAAGGAATACAAGCACACGAGACTAGGATAAAACTGGTCTAATGGCCAAAAACCATCACACAAGCCCACCGAAAATTACGTCGACAAGAGGCAGAGGAGGCACTGAATAACTATTTGCTGAGCAAACACAAAAGCAAGCAGTTTGAAAAACTAGGATAGGAATTATGAAGACAGCCACTAGAGAAGAGTGATTACCAAAAGCCTGGCCTTTGGAAGGCCCCTGCTGTGTGTCGGAAAGCAGATTTAAACCTGGGCTTGGAGCCTGCAGACAAAGGGTACTGGGGGGAAGCTAGGTGGGCACAGGGGGATGGGGGAAGTCCTAGATGATTCTTATACCAACCCCTTCCGTTTACTCCCTTCAGGCTCTGAGGACAAGAAAAGGTTACCTGAGTGAAATGCCCCATATTTGCAAGGTAAATATCAGCATGGCACTACAAGTGGCCAGGACAGACCTGTCTCTTCTGTGGGGCCACCGCTACAGCTCTGTTCTGTCCCAACATGCAGGAGTTTCCCTCACCACACATGCAAAATTTAAAAAAAAAAAGCTTGAGAGAAACTGCTTAATTTAAAACTCCCTCTTTAGACTAAAATTATCTGCGCGTGAACATAAAAACAAGCTAAACCATCCATAAAGCATTAAAATTTTTATTAAAACAAATTTAGTCAGGCAACTATTAAAAACTCATTGAGCAAGTCTGCATCTACAGCTTCCTAATTTTGGCAAAAAAAAAAAAAACTGACTTAATAAGTTACTAAAATTTTAAGAATTCTGTATTCTATATTTTCGTCTGTTTTTGAGAAAAATGTTGACAACAATGAATTAGTTATGTTCTCTGCACTTAAGATTTCTCCATGTGAGGGATTTGCATGGTGGCCCAGTGGTTAAGAATGCTTCCTGCAATGCGGGGGACTCGGGTTTGATCCTTGGCAGGGGAACTAAGATCCCTCAGGCACCAGAGCCCTTAACTACTGAAGCCAGTGCTCTGTAACAGAAGATCTGCCTGATGCAACAAAGATCCTGCGTGCCACAATTAAGACTCGACACAGCTGAATAGAGCTGCTATAATTAAAAAAAAAAAAAAAAATTCCTCCATAGGAGGAGAACCAATACAGAAAACAACTATTTTCAGAGACACAACTAAATAGGAAGGGAAAAGAAGTCCTACTTGCAACTCTAAGAAATTTCACCCTGTGTTGTTTTCTGAGTACTTTCAGTTTTTACTTTGTTGTTTTTGCCTATTTAAAAAAAAAAAAAAAAAAAACACCTTTATAGGTTTGGAAAGTTCCTATGTCTCTTTCTAGTATTTTATTTCTGATTTATTGCCAAACTCACCATCTTCTCATCAAATACTCCCGATGCTGGAGGACTCCAAAGCAGGTAAGAAGCAACAGGATTCAGGGGCTGGGTCATGCAAAACTTCACCAGATTGGAAAAACACTTCCCTTACAGCTCAGTTGGAAAAGAATCTGCCTGAAATGCAGGAGACCAGGGTTCGATTCCTGGGTTGGGAAGACCCCCTGGAGAAGGAAATGGCAATCCACTCCAGTATTCTTGCCTGGAGAACCCCATGGACAGAGGAGCCTGGCAGGCTACTGTCCATGGGGTCACAAGAGTCAGACACAACTCAGCGACTACACCACCACCACCAAGACTTGCATTCATAGACCAAATGCCTAAGTCTGCCCAAAATTCTTCAGTATTTCTGATCAACCTGCCAAAACACTGTTTTACATGTTTCAGTTCAGTTCAGTCACGCAGTCGGTGTCTGACTCTTTGCGACTCCATGGACGGCAGCACACCAGGCTTCCCTGTCCATCACCAACTCCCAGAGCCTGCTCAAACACATGTCCATTGACTCAAACACATGTCCATTGATGTGGTGATGCCATCCAACCATCTCATCCTCTGTTGTCACCTTCTCCTCCTCCTTCAATCTTTCCCAGCATCAGAGTCTTTTCACAAATGAGTTAGTTCTTCACATCAGGTGGCCAAATTATTGGAGCTTTCGCATCAGTCCTTCCAATGAATATTCAGAACTGATTTCCTTTAGGACTGAATGGTTTGATCTCCTTGCAGTCCAAGGGACTCTCAAGTGTCTTCTCCAACACCACAGTTCAAAAGCATCTATTCTTTGGTGCTCAGCTTTCTTTACAGTCCAGCTCTCACATCCATACATGACTACTGGAAAAATCATAGCTTTGACCATATGGACCTTAGTCTGAAAAGTAATGTCTCTGCTTTTGAATATGCTGTCTAGGTTGGTCATAATTTTCTTCTAAGGAGCAAAAGTCTTTTAATTTCATGGCTGCAGTCACCATCTGTAGTGATTTTGGAGCCCAAGACAATAAAGTCTCTCACTGTTTCCATTGTTTCCCCATTTATTTGCCATGAAGTGACGGGACCGAATCCCATGATCTTCGTTTTTTGAATGTTGAGTTTTAAGCCAGCTTTTTCATTTTTCTCTTTCACTTTTATCAAGAGGCTCTTTAGCTCTTCTTCGTTTTCTGCCATAAGGGTGGTGCTATCTGCATATCTGAGGTTACTAATATCTCTCCAGCAATCCTGATTCCAGCTTGTGCTTCATCCAGCCCAGCGTTTCTCATGATGTACTCGGCATAGAAGTTAAATAAGCAGGGTGACAATATACTTGACATACTCCTTTTCCAATTTGGAACCAGTCTGTTGTTCCATGTCTGGTTCTAACTATTGCTTTCTGACCTGCATACGGATTTCTCAGGAGGAAGGTAAGGCGGTCTGGTATTCCCATCTCTTTTAAGAATTTTCCACAGTTTGTTGTGATCCACAGTCAAAGGCTTTGGCGTACTCAATAAAGCAGAAGTAGATGCTTTTCTGGAACTCTCTTGGTTTTTCTATGATCCAATGGATGTTGGCAATGTGTGCTTACCATACACATAAGATCATGTAGGTCAAACGTAACTGCCCATATTTATATCTGTTCTTGAATCGGGGACCCAACAGCCATGAAATGCTGACCTAAATGTTCTCACTGGCCATAAAAGGGTAAAATTTTGAATTCACATCGCTCCACTTGTCCTGACCTCCCACCATATAGTCCTATCATTGCTGGCATTACTCTTATCAATTAAGAGTGATTACATTCCCACCCACTGAGGTCTCAGAGCCCTTCCTTTGACAGGAAATGCTTTAGGAACTCATCAAGTATCCCATAAAGTGACACAAGAGCACAAATAAGAAGCACTTCCCAAGTTTAGAGAAGAGAAGGTTCAGAGCGTTGGAAGAGGCACACAAGAGTCCACAGCAACTGGACTAGATTAATGAGGACCCAGATTTTTACCAGGAAAGGGGCATCAGGCAAGACTGGCAAACTTAGCCGAGGCATACAGGAGGCAAAATACATAAAAATCTGCTCAGGGGACAATGAGACGCATGCTGTGGTGAAGCAGAGAATTTGGGTATATTATTGATCCTCGGATGAAAGAATTATGGCTTATTCTAGCCATCCCTAGCACTCAGAGCCATCCCTAGCATTCAGAGTTGTGCCTACAATAGTAATAGTGTCTCAAAAGATGTGGATGGGGAAAAAAGGCTGTGCTGAGAATGGGAAAATATGGCTACAGAGAAGACCTTTCATTCATGACAAAAACCTTGATCCACATGAATTCAGACCACAGCAGCTGTCCGTGATGTTCATTAAAATCTCCCTGCTCCTTCTCGTCCTCTGTTGTCCTCACCTGGCGAAGCAGCCTGGCTAATATCCACTGTTCTCATCTCTAAGCTGAAAGCAGCTGGAGAGAAGAAAAAAAAAAAAAAACATGCTGACCATCTGCCTCTGAATTGGATCACAAGGCAAAAATGGACACCACTCCACCAGGGTGACATTTCTCCAACCCCCAGGTCCTTTCCAAAAGGGCCACTTCACTCTTCATTCACTTCCTCTTCACACCATCTCCTCACCCTCTTCCCACACTCTGCTTCTAGGTCTTTGAGAAAATAAATGCCAGGGGGCAGCAAAGCCCTCTGCATCCCACATGCCCTCCTCGGTGGTCTCTCACCCACCATTTTGCCCGAGCTCCCTCCAGTCACCACTTGGGGATGGAACACCCCCCTCCATCTAAAAGCCTAACACCCAACCTGGGCTCCAGCTCCCATCATATCTCACCTTCCACCATCCATTTCTCCCTCTCCCCAACTATTCCCAACTATACTCAGCAGGATGCAAAGATTCTCTTTCTTCACACCAAACTTCTTCCTCATCAAGGTACTAGCACCACCATCCTCACACAGATCTCCTTTTAATCCACCCTAACCTGCCTCCTGCAGCCTCTGGCCCATGGAGGGCACCAAAGCTGTCAAGTCCAGCTTGTTCTTACTGTTCCCGACCTCGCAGCATCTCTCCACTGGGGCACCCCCATTCCTGTCTTCAAACCTGAACTCCCCTTGGCTTCTATGACCAAATACTCCCAAGTTGCTGCCCCCCAACCTCACCAGCTGCTCCTTCCTTCTCAGGCCCCTCCACTGCTCCAGGGGACTTCAGCCTGGGCCCCTCCTCCTTCCCATTTGGACACACTCCCCTAAACTGACCTCGACCAGACTGGTGCTTGAAACACCACAGACAGACCAATGGTTCTGAAACCCTCTCTGCTTTTCAGCAGGGCCAATTCATCACCACGCCTCATTGCAACTGCAGCGCGCTCTCTCTCCCCTAGCTCAAAACCCAAACCTTTCCCTTCCCTCAGGCCGTGCTCAAGTCTTAACCTCTCCAGGAAAATTTTAATACGTTCCCAGGCCTCCACGGACCCACCCACAGTTCTCTCCTAACAGGCTTCCTAAAGCATTTAAACAATCAGCAGTACAGAATTTATTACTTAATTACAGACATTCTGAGATTGTTCCCTAGATGTCTGCTTTGCTTCGATGCAAATTGTCCCTCTCCAACCAGACTGAAGTTTCCAAACAACACCAGCACTTCTTTTTGTGTACCTGGTGCTGAGCTGCATACACTGGTGATGTTCAATTATCAGTCCTCTGATAGCAAAAGAATGTAACATTTTATAAAAGTAAAAACCAAACCCAAGCATTATTTTAGTCTGTTAAACAGTCCGAAAAACATCTGGATTTTGTTCCAAAGTTACTTAACATATCATAAATTTTTTAAAAAAGAAACCTTTATCTACAATCACCATGTAGCATCACCAGGAAAACACTAACTATTGGAAGACCAAGACTAAATCTGTGAAACTTTCTACCACTGATGTCTTCAGAATTTTAAAAACCTAATATTGAGCATTTCACACGAAACACAGGAATAAACAGACTTCCAACAAAAGCATTAATGCAGTTAAATTTGTATTCCGTTTGTGCATAAAAATAATAAATGAAATGTAATCCTTTAATGCAAAAGGCTACATAAGATACAAGGAACAAGAGTGGTCAAGCTGAGGATTTCTGCCAAACCTCTCTAGAAACACAGCTATGAAAATAACCATTGCTCACTAATATCATAGAAGGATCTGACGGAGAAGGAAATGGCCACCCACTCCTGTATTCTTGCCTAGAGAAACCGATAGACAGAGGAGCCTGGTGGGCTGCTGTCCACGGGGTCACACAGAGTCAGACACGACTGAAGCAACTTAGCATGCATGCATGCATTGGAGAAGAAAATGTAAACCCACTCCAGTGTTCTTGCCTGAAGAATCCCAGGGACGGGGGAGCCTGGTGGGCTGCCGTCTATGGGGTCACATAGGGTCAGACACGACTGAAGTGACTTAGCAGCAGCAGAAGGATCTGAGCTTTACGCTACATTGAAGTCCAGTTCATCCACTAAGAAGAAATAATCTTATTTTTCATTATTAAAGAAAAAGAAAACTTCAATCCTTGCCATCCTTTCAACCCCCAACTTTCCAATCGGCAGCCACATCACAACTCAGCTGTAAACGTTTGGCCACACCGAAGGAATTAGAGAGCCTGCCTGTCCTTGACTTGTCCCCAGAGCACCCCTAACCCCTGCCACCACCACCACCACCATTCCAAGCACTAGACAAGTGTCCTTGACATTCCAGCAACTTCAAATGCACAGCTCCTCAAGCATCTCCACTACCCTGGGCCTGCCGCGGACTCCCCCCTCTCATTCCATTTCCTCCACAGTATCTTTCTCATACTTCTCAAATTGGCTATGGGTTCTCAGATCCTCGACCCCACCCACTATGCCCCAGAGCAACCTCGACTGCCCTCTTATGGGTTCCTTTTGCTAATTGTGCTCCCTGATGTTACAGTGTTAACCATACTGTCCTGAGACTTCATGAAACTTTCTCCTCAAATCTCTTGTGAGTTCCTGGAGAAGAAAGACAATGTTTTTGTCTATATTCTGTATGAACTGAAAAGTGAGTGTGCCCCAAAACCAAAGGTCCAAGTTCTCACCCCTAGTACCTCTGAAAATAACCCTGCTGGGAAATAGAGTTGGTTTTTGTGGGTTTTTATGCAGATGGAACCAAGTCATAAATCTTGAGAAAAGAGCCTGGTGGACTTCCAGTGGACCCTTAAATTCAAAGACTGGTGTCTCATAAGAGAAAGGAGAGTGTGTGAAAGACACCACAGGGAAGACCACAGGAAGAGAGAAACAGACTGGAATTGAGCTGCCACAAGCCAAGGAAAGTCAGAAGCTGGAAAGAGGCAAGGATTCTCCAAAGCCTTGGCAGGAACAGGGCCCTGCTAAAACCCTTGCTTTTGGACTTCTGGCTTCCAGAATGGTGAGAGAAGAAATTTGCTGTCTTAAACCATCAAACCAGTGATTAATCTACCACAGTCCTAGGAAAATAACACCTAGTCCAAACCTCAACACACTGCCAATGATCTAGAAACGATTTAATAAAAAAAAAAAAATTGTGTTGAACTAAAGAAGATGAAGACAGGGAGTGAAGATGAAAAGCATGTGAACTGCAGGGCAAGAATCCAGGGCACGGACCCCCTCGCTGTGAATTTATCATGGGAACTTGGGCAGGTCACTTATCTACTATGACCCTCTGATTTATTCTCTAGGGAAACAAGGAAACTGGCCCAGAACACCCCCCAAACACACACACCATTCTGATACACCTGAAACCAACTTCATCCAGAACATCAACTTTATCTGATCCTTAAGTATAATTCTTCCCATTCACTAAATTGTATTACTTTTACTTTAAAGGGCTTTCAGGTGCAAAAGAAAGGATTAAAATGACATTTCAAAGGCACATATTTTAATCAGTTTGTTAACATTCAATGAAATAGCTTGATCATATGCTGAAAAGTTATTTTCTACAATATCAACTTTTTTCCCCCTGTGAAATCAACAATTCAGGAAATATCAACCTAAACTTGAATCAGCTTAAGTGCTACTGATTCAGAAGCCAAATATATGACTAATTTCTTCAGAGTAACAAGGGATATCTCCAAAACAAAGGTTTTCTCCACTTGACTCCAGACTGTAATTATGGGCCCATACTCAAGATTTCCACTTCAAAGAATCTGGCTAAGAAATAAATACAGCTGCTGCCACTACCAAGTGGTCAAGTGTTGGTAAAAGAATCAAACAAAACAAAAACTCTTTTACCTTTTTCAGGCCTCCATAAACAGAAACACACACAATTTTCCTGTGTTAAACCTTTCCTAATTCAAACAAATGGAAACGAAGAACAAAGGTGTTAGTAATGAAATCTGTACTTACTCATAAATCCTGCTAGGGTTAATTTGGGTTAAATTAAAAACCATATTTCTGGGCTAAATTAAAAACCATATTTTAAGTTCTTTCACAGGTCACGCTGTTCCTCTTGCCTTCATGTTTTTATAGTGGCAGCCTTGATTCTTTTTTAGGAAACCAACCAAAACAACACAGAGGCACACAGCGCCGAGGGACTCATATTTCAGTTCGACAAAATACCCATTAGAAACACTTTTAAACTTTCCCAAACCAATTCATTGTTCAGAAAATAAAATCAAAAGTCACCGGGGCCAAGGGTTCAGCCAGAATTGGCAGAACCACGCTTGCAAAACTGGACAGTGAATCGTAACACAAACTGAGTTACGAGACCAAAAATTTTTCTTTCCAGGTGGAAACTCAATCCGAAAATCAAGTCCCTTGAGATGGAAGGCTCAACAAACCCAGTTTGCAAATCTGAAGTTCTCGGCTTTAAAGATAAGCTCTCATACCCAAGAAACCGGGGGTCGAAGGTGCACAATTTCATCTCAAATATATTTCTGGGCCCTTAAAAATAACTCTTATTTTACAAGGTGCTCTTTAATGTAATAAAACTCAGCTAGCAAAAGCAAAGGAAACAGTCTGGAAGTTTGGAGATCACACACAGTGGCGTTCAAAGTCCCTGTGTGGCATTAGTATCCTGCAAACTAGCGTCCAAGTAACAGCGTGCAAGCTGAAGGGCTGGCCCTTCTAGCCCAGCTCTGTTTTCCTGCCGCCCAAGCACAGGATGAATGAGCTTTCACTCCGCCGCTTGCATGTTTACTCGCATCCTCACGTGGCACCGCGCAGCTCACAAGCACTGCGCCGGGACCGCGCGGGGGAACCCTAAAACTTTTACTTTGTAAACTAGCGGAGCGACGCGGGCACACATCCGCTTGCCAGCCACAGAAACGCCTCCGGGCCGATCCCCCCCGCCCCCCCGTTCCCCAGCATCAACCCCCGCCAGAGGCTCCATGCACACAAAGGCGCGGGGGTGGCGACGGGACCCTCTTCCAAGTTGCGAGAAAGCAGCAGCACGACGGAAAGCGCTGGGACGGAGGAGACCGGGCGCCAGGACAGAGGGGCGCTCCGCGGGCTACTCACAGGGTGACCGTGCGGTTCGGCAGCGTGTCCGGGGGCAGGACCTGCGCGAGCTCCAGGCTGCTGCACACCACCTTGCCCTCGGCGGCGCCCGCCGCCCTCCCGGCCCCTCGGAGCCGCCCGTCGTGCTTGCAGCCCGGGGGCAGCGCCACGGCCCCGCCGCCCAGCAGCGCGAGCAGCGCCAGCGGCAGCAGCAGAAGAGGCGACGGCGGGCGGCCCCGCGGGCGCCCGGGCCGTTCCATGCTGCGGGCCGGGCGGCCGGCCGGGGCCTGCGGGCCGAGCGACGCAGCGCTGGCCTAGCGGGCCGCCCCGGTGCCCCGGCGGACTGGAGCGCAGCGCGGGGCCGGCGGCGCCCGGAGTCTCGTGGTGGCCGGAGGACGCGCCCTCCTCGGCGCCGACATGCTCCTTTGTCCGCAGCTGCCGCGCTCGGCCTCCGGGGAGCCGCGGGGTCACGGCCGCGTGAGCCCCAGCGCCGCTCTACGGCCGGGCGGGAGCGCCGCCGCTTCCTCCACCTCCTCCTCAGTCGCCGCCGCCTCCCCCGGCCACTGCCCGCGGCGGCTCCTCCCCGCCCGCCGCCCCCGCCCCTTCCCCTCCGCCGCCTCCTCCTCCTCCTCCTCTACCTCGTCCGCTCCGCTCCCCTCGCCGCGCGCCGCTCGGGGAAGGAGGGGCGTGCTCGGAGACGTGCGCCGCCCGCCGCGGAGCCGGACCCCCGGTACCTAGGCGCTCCCGGCTTCTGGGCCGGCGTTGGGGGCAGCGGGAGTACCGTAACCCGTAGGGAGGGCGGAAGAAAGTTCTAGTCCAAACTCCAGCCACGGTGGCCACTCTCGCACGCTTCTCTACTCTTTGCCGCAACCCTCTAGACAAAGGCGCCCCGTGTGTCCCTGGGGGCCGCGCGTTCCGCCCGGCGATCCCCAGTCCTGGGCTTGGGGAAGGGGAGGAGAGCAGGATTCAATTTCTTTGGAGTACCCAAGAAAGAAGAGAGTGCCCCAAACCAACGTCTTCAAAGGAATCGCCTTCCCTCCTCTGCAGACCTCTCGAACCTCCTCTAGGCACTCCGTAGACCCATTTGTCCAGATACAGCCGAGCTGGGAACAGCGTCCTGTCCCAGAAAAGGACCCTCCAAAGCCGTTTCTGGCCTTCAGCAATTCCACTTATAACTCTGCAAAGGATGCATTGGGGCCTCGATGGACCGGCAGCCTTTGGAAAAGGAAATTTCCCTCTGATATCCAAAGATACCTCAGATATAACCGGTTAGATCAATTGCGAGCAAACCAGCCAAGAACCTCAAGAGGAATCTATTTTTCTTCTAGGCAGTGCTGCCAACCCCGCGCTAACATTTGCAACACCCAGGCTCACCTACCCTATATTTAAATATTTACAAGGAGTGTGTCAAACCTTCAAAAAATATATATTCTGTGCTCCGATCTTGAGAAATACTCCTTAATAACAACCTGGAAAGCCAGGTGTGTGTACCCAGCTCTCAAATACCTTGGAGTTACACCTCATAAGTGGTAGGGAAGAAGGACGTACACCCCAGCCCTTGGTCTACACACTTAGGTGACTTTAACTTCCTGTGCCCGCTCCATTCATGAGCAAGAGGAGCTTTCTGCACGCTTGTGGACACCCCAGCCTCTCAACGAAACTCTATGCACACCCTCAAGCAGCGCGTGCACACCCTCAAGCAGCGCGTGCACACCCTCAAGCAGCGCGTGCACACCCTCAAGCAGCGCGTGCACACCCTCAAGCAGCGCGTGCACACCCTCAAGTGGTATTGGCAGCCCTTCAGGCTTAGGAGTGCAAACACCAGTTGTTTGGCCCTCCCTTAAGAGGAAAATTCTGGAAAGAGGCCTGCTCAAGCCCTGATAGAGCTTCCCAGGTGGCAGTAGCTGCAAAGAATCTACCAGCAATGTAGGAGACGCGAGAGAAGCGGCTTCGATCCCAAGATGGAGAAGATCCCCTGTACGAGGGCATGGCAACCCAACCCAGTATTCCTGCCTGGAGAATGGCATGGATAGAGGAGCATGACGGGCTATAGTCCATACGATCGCAAAGAGTTGGACTGGACTGAAGCGGTTTAGCGCACAGCTCACAGGGCCTGGAAGTAGCAATGGGAATTTTCAGTCACTGAATTCCAGGAGCCTGGGCTCCTTGGACAAGGTCTAGTGACAGAAAGGGGACACAGGCTCTTAGGGAATAAGTCCCTTGGCCCTGGAGATTTTTCACCCTTTGGGGAGGAGAGCTTGGTTGGTGCCCTCTAAAACGCAGACCCAGGGACTTCCCTGGTGGTCCAGCAGTTAAGACTCCTGGCTTCCACTGCAGGAGGCACAGGTTCAATCCCTGGTTGGGGAAGTAGGATCGCATATGCTGCCAGGTACAGCTAAAAAATAGAAATAAAGGCAAAAATAAAATAACATGCAGAGCCAGAAAGGGGTTTTTCTTCCCCAAGTCTAAGGTCATTACTGACTAAGGCCCCTACAGAATTATCTTAGGCACCAGTTCCTAGGAATCTCTTTATATGACTAAAACTTTCT
Organism: Budorcas taxicolor; assembly: GCF_023091745.1. Taxonomy (NCBI): domain Eukaryota; kingdom Metazoa; phylum Chordata; class Mammalia; order Artiodactyla; family Bovidae; genus Budorcas; species Budorcas taxicolor. Next base: position 42,593,805 of record NC_068915.1, read on the forward strand.
CGCTGGTAAATAAATGATGTCTATTTAACAGACACTGTTGCATTAAATTGAATAGTGCTTTGTTTGATCAACATTTTTTGAAAACCAACGATGTGAACCCGAAGGTGTCTGTTGCTAACAGTGCGTTCTGAAATAAGATATTGTAGATCTGCACTGTCCAGTATGGTGGCTATCTAATACTTGAAATGTAGTGTGAGGTCAGAGAGAATTTTTCACTTTACCTTTAATTAATTTAATTCAAACTTCAAGTCCAAGGTGCTTAGTGACTACCTGTTGAACTGTGCAGTTCTTGACACTGATGGATAGAAAAAGTGGGATATCATCATCACCATTAAGTAGCTTTAAACCTACAAATAAGCTTAAGTGGTGAAATTATATAAATTCCTTTGAATTTATTTAAAGAATTCTTATTCCCTAACAAAATCATCATCGTCATCTGTTTTCTCTATAAAGATGAAAACTTCACAGCTAAATGGAAGTTTATTAGCCATATTACTATTGGCAGAGCCACAATTGTCATGTGAACTCAGAATCTGTATCTTCACACACTCTACTGCAGCCTATGGGTGAAATAAATTTGCATGTCTGTTTTTAAATTTGCTTACCGTATTAACACCAATTTGATACATATCATCTTTTTTACCTCACTGTAGTTGAGAAAGCTGTAGAAAGCACAGAATCATCACAGAGATATCTGAAGTAATATCCTGAATCCAAGGAAAACTATGGAGGACATGTTTTAATACATGGATGATTTCAAACATTCTGGCACAGAAATCACTAACTCTGTCTATGAAAGAAATCACAAAATAATAATACAGTATATTAAAACTGGAAAAGGCTTTAGAAAGTCCATCTTTCAACCCTGTAGTCCTTGGAAAGCACACAACCCTGGGTTATCATCATTCTGTACCAGCATGGATTCATAAGGACATGGCAAATGGTCCTTTCCCCAGTTACGAAGATCTCTGAGGATGACACTGTCTGAAACTTACCATCATTTACCCTCAGTCACACCAAAATCTTCGCTTTAATTAAGATACCCCAGCCCTGACAGTGTCTTGTCAGACAGGTCTATCTACTGCTGATCCCCCCTCAGGCATCAAGAACATTATACCTTTAGAAGTTACAGGACTTAATAGGTCCTTTCAAAGTCCTCACTGTGTTGTTGATTATCCCACTTTAGAACATCCTATAGGAACTGTTTGAGAAAACACTCATTAACCATATTCCTGTACACATAGCCCTGTGAAGTTGTATTGTGTCAACTGTTGCTTTAAGGATGGTAGATAGACCACATTCCAAGGCTTCTATGCTGCGAATCCTGTCTTGCTATGTTATGTAAAGCTTGTAGGAGATACCAGGGAAACATTCAAAGATGCTTTGTTTATCCTCCTAGAATACACTCTGTATTAGCTGTGTACATGAGTAAATACATATGTATATATATTTACTATGCAATAAATACATGGATTTTTATATATACATACCAACCTATTTATCTACCAGACGATGAGCTTCTTGAGATTTTTCCCACCCCTTCTTAAATTACTCCCTCCTACCTTCAGTTACTCCCTATTACATCACTCTAAAATCTAGACCAGTCATCTAGACTGAATCTAGATAACATGGCTTGTTCCAACCTGAAGATGGCTCCCTTTAAAAGTCTGTTTATAGTTTTATGATGTTAGCCTCCCCCATTACAATACCAGCTCTATGACACTTTGTCTTATTTACTTTTTAAGGCAGACTCAGTTTCTGGGCTTCCCTAGGGACTCAGATGGTAAAGAATCTGGCTGCACTGCTGTAGACCTGGGTTCGATCCCTGGGTCCAGAAGATCCCTGGGCGAAGGGAATGGCAATCCATCCAGTATTCTTGCCTGGGGAATTCCATGGACAGAAGAGCCTGGTGGGCTACAGTCCATGGGGTCCAAAAGAGTCGGACACAACTCAATGACTAACAGTTTCACTTTTTTCTGTTAGTTACTGCCAGAGAGTCTTTCCTCAACTTTTTCTCCCTTGGAGGCTCAAAAAGCTACGCAATCATTGTCCCTTGGAGGGAAAGAATTGGACACAACTGAGTGACTAACCGTTTCACTTTCTTCTGTTCAGTTCAGTTCAGTTCAGTCACTGAGTCGTGTCTGACTCTTTGTGACCCCATGAGTTGCAGCACTCCAGGCTTTCCTGTCCATCACCAACTCCCGGAGTTCACTCATACTCACATCCATTGAGTCAGTAATGCCATCCAGCTACCTCATTCTCTGTCGTCCCCTTCTCTTCCTGCCCCCAATCCCTCCCAGCATCAGAGTCTTTTCCAATGAGTCAACTCTTTGCATGAGGTGGCCAAAGTACTGGAGTTTCAGCTTCAGCATCATTCCCTCCAAAGAAATCCCAGGACTGATCTCCTTTAGGATGGACTGGTTGGATTTCCTTGCAGTCCAAGGGACTCTCAAGAGTCTTCTCCAGTACCACAGTTCAAAAGCATCAATTCTTTGGCGCTCAGCTTTCTTCACAGCCCAACTCTCACATCCATACATGACCATAGCCTATGACAAAAACCATAGCCTTGACTAGACGGACCTTTGTTGGCAAAGTAATGTCTCTGCTTTTTAATATGCTGTCTAGGTTGGTCGTAAGTTTTCTTCCAAGGAGTAAGCATCTTTTGATTTCATGGCTGCAGTCACCACCTGCAGTGATTTTGGAGCCCCCAAAAATAAAGTCTGACATTATTTCCACTGTTTCCCCATCTATTTCCCATGAAGTGATGGGACCAGATGCCATGATCTTCGTTTTCTGAATGTTGAGTTTTAAGCCAACTTTTTCACTCTCCTCTTTCACTTTCATCAAGAGGCTTTTTACTTCCTCTTCACTTTCTGCCATAAGGGTGGTGTCATCTGCATATCTGAGGTTATTGATATTTCTCCCGTCAATCTTGATTCCAGTTTGTGATTCTTCCAGCCGAGCTTTTCTCATGATGTACTCTGCATATAAGTTAAATAAGCAGGGTGACAATATACAGCCTTGATATACTCCTTTTCCTATTTGGAACCAGTCTGTTTTTCCATGTCCAGTTCTAACTGTTGCTTCCTGACCTGCATATACGTTTCTCAAGAGGCAGGTCAGGTGCTCTGGTATTCCCATCTCTTGAAGAATTTCCACAGTTTATTGTGATCCACGTAGTCAAAAGCTTTGGCATAATCAATAAAGCAGAAATAGAGGTTTTTTTGGAACTCTTTTGCTTTTTCAGTGATCCAGCAGATGTTGGCAATTTGATCTCTGGTTCCTCTGCCTTTTCTAAAACCAGCTTGAACATCTGGAAGTTCACGGTCCACATATTGCTGAAGCCTGGCTTGGAGAATTTTGAGCATTACTTTACTAGCGTGTGAGACGAGTGCAACTGTGCAGTAGTTTGAGCATTCTTTGGCATTGCCTTTCTTTGGGATTGGAATGAAAACTGACCTTTTCCAGTCCTGTGGCCACTGCTGAGTTTTCCAAATTTGCTGGCATATTGAGCAGAGCACTTTCACAGCATGATCTTTCAGGATTTGAAATAGCTCAACTGGAATTCCGTCACCTCCACTAGCTTTGCTCGTAGTGATGTTTCCTAAGGCCCACTTGACTTCACATTCCAGGATGTCTGACTTTAGGTGAGTGATCACACCATCATGATTATCTTGGTTGTGAAGATATTTTTTGTATAGTTCTGTGTATTCTTGCCACCTCTTCTTAATATCTTCTGCTTTTGTTAGCTGCAACGACGTGCAGAGCATGGCTGAGAGGAGGTTACCCCACGTCCGAGATCAGGGGCAGCAGCCGAGAGGAGCTACCCCCGCCCGAGGCCAGGGGCGGCGGCCAGGAGGAGCGACTCCATGTCCAAGGAGCAGTGGCTGTGTGGGCGCCGGAGGGCCTAGAGGAGCTATTCCACGTTCAAGGTCAGGAGGTGGGGTGGTGAGGAGATACCCCTCGTCCAACATAAGGAGCAGGGGCTGCGCTTTGCTGGAGCAGCCGTGAAGAGATACCTTGTGTCCAAGGTAAGAGAAACCCAAGTAAGACGGTAGGTATTGCAAGAGGGCAGACACACTGAAACCATAATCACAGAAAACTAGTCAATCTAATCACACTAGGACCACAGCCTTGTCTAACTCAATGAAACTAAGCCATGCCCTGTGGGGCCACCCAAGATGGGCGGGCATGGTGGAGAGATCTGACAGAATGTGGTCCACTGGAGAAGGGAATGGCAAACCACTTCAGTATTCTTGCCTTGAGAACCCCATGAACAGTATGAAAAGGCTGAATGATAGGATACTGAAAGAGGAAATCCCCAGGTCAGTAGGTGCCCAATATGCAACTGGAGATCAGTGGAGAAATAACTCCAGAAAGAATGAAGGGATGGAGCCAAAGCAAAAACAATACCCAGCTGTGGATGTGACTGGTGATAGAAGCAAGGTCCGATGCTGTAAAGAGCAATATTGCATAGGAACCTGGAATGTCAGGTCCATGAATCAAGGCAAATTGGAAGTGGTCAAACAGGAGATGGCAAGAGTGAACGTCGACATTCTAGGAATCAGCGAACTAAAATGGACTGGAATGGGTGAATTTAACTCACATGACCATTATATTTACTACTGCGGGCAGGAATCCCTTAGAAGACATGGGTAGCCATCATGGTCAACAAAAGAGTCCGAAATGCAGTACCTGGATGCAATCTCAAAAATGACAGAATGATCTCTGTTCATTTCCAAGGCAAACCATTCAATATCACGGTAATCCAAGTCTATGCCCCAACCAGTAACGCTGAAGAAGCTGAATTTGAATGGTTCTATGAAGACCTACAAGACCTTTTAGAACTAACACCCAAAAAAGATGTCCTTTTCATTATAGAGGACTGGAATGTAAAAGTAGGAAGTCAAGAAACACCTGGAATAACATGCAAATTTGGCCTTGGAATACGGAATGAAGCAGGGCAAAGACTAAGAGAGTTTTGCCAAGAAAATACACTGGTCATCGCAAACACCCTGTTCCAACAACACGAGAGAAGACTCTACACATGGACATCATCAGATGGCCAACACCAAAATCAGATTGATTATATTCTTTGCAGCCAAAGATGGAGAAGCTCTGTACAGTCAACAAAAACAAGACCAGGAGCTGACTGTGGCTCAGATCATGAACTCTTATTGCCAAATTCAGACTTAAATTGAAGAAAGTAGGGAAAACCACTAGATCATTCAGGTATGACCTAAATCAAATCCCTTATGACTATACAATGGGAGTGAGAAATAGATTTAAGGGACTAGATCTGATAGATAGTGTGCCTGATGAACTATGGATGGAGGTTCATGACATTGTACAGGAGACAGGGACCAAGACCATCCCCATGGAAAAGAAATGCAGAAAAGTAAAATGGCTGTCTGAGAAAAGAAGAGAAGTGAAAAGCAAAGGAGAAAAGGAAAGATTCTTCTGTTAGTTGCTGCCAAAGGGCCATTCCCCAACTTTTTCTCCTTTGGAGGCTGAAAAAGAAAAAGCTACACAATAAGGGAATTCCTGGTGGGCATATTGTAGTTCTACCCAGAAAGAGTCAAAGTGTTGTCCAACATAGTAGATATTAGACACATGTATTTAAATTTAAATTCAAATTAATTAAAATTAAATAAAACTAAAAATTCTATTCCTTAGTCACACTAGTCATAATTCAAGTGCTCACTACCCAGACATGGCTGGTGGATACCATTTTGGGTAGCACAAATTATGGAAGAGTTTCAACTCACAGAAAGTTCTACTCTTCAACACCAATCTGAGGGGAGTCTTCCAAGAAACTTCAAGATAGAAATTTTGTGCATAATAAATAGAGACTGACAAGAGAAGATCTGTCTCACCACCCTCATCCTTCTTGCTTTGGAAATGGTATTGTGAGGACATGAGGCATGGAGCTGAAGCAAGGCCTTTAGAAACCACAAGGCAAAAGGAACAAAGGAAAATTCTGAAATAATAGGAGGAAATGGAAAGACAAAGAAAAACACTTGGATCCCCGAGGTCATCGTTGAGCTGCCTCTCAAACCTCTGGACTTATTTTTATTATGAATGGTCTCTGGTTAAAGCCACCGTTGTTTTGGTTTTCTAGTCCCTACAACAGTGCCTGGCACATGGAAGGGAGTCTAAAGTGTTGATTCTCATAGTTTAAACCTTACTCATTTTTATGTGGCAAACATCTAACACAGTTCTTCAAATATATTAGCTAGTGAGTGTTGAAAAGATTGACTAATGTCCTGTCTTCCAGAATCAAAGGGAAATGTGTAATGTCATGATTAAACTGACATGGAAAGAACAGCAATTTTTAGCACTTGAAATGTCTCAGTGACACCTCTATAAACCCTGTTAATAAACAGACATTCTCTGTTTATTTTTGCATCATTTAATGTTAATCTATTAGTTGTGACAGCTGTAGTTTTTATTTTTAGTCATTACATGGCATGTGCTGGAATGCATGCTTGGTTATTACGCAGGACCCAGCTAGAAACAGCAGTAGCTCAAGTAACCCCATAACCTCTTTAGACAGCATTGGCTCCTGTTCTGGCTTACTAGTTACTAGAAATAGTGACCTTCAGCAAGTCACTAAATCTCATCTTTCTGAAATGAGAATTTGAACTGGAACCAGCTTTAAAGTGCTCTGACTTTATCCGGCTAAACCATGAATTCTTCTACTGTTTGTCTGCTACAGCCAGACTATTATTGGAATGTATCCTTGTGACAGTTAAATGCTCTTTTTAGATGACCAAATATCTTTCTGAAACGGTATATTCTCTACCCACTGCAGTGTAATTACCATCAGTTGTAAATATAAAAAAGAAATATGAGGCAAAAATTGGCCAGCAGTGCCACATGGGGAATTACCTTGATGTAACAGGAGCCTCCAAGTACAAGACCAGGCAGGTTAGCACAGAGGTGGTGGAACAGGAAGGCTCACAGTGCAAATTAAGATGCTCAAATCACACAGTTTATTATATCCATTTAAAACACATGGACCAGTGAGAAGCAGGGAAAGAATTGGGTTAGGTTAACCCACAAGGATTAGGATGCAAACAGAAGAAAGACCTATCACCTCAACATATACAATGTGCATATGAACTGAGTTAGTCCATCTGTCTATCTTCCAACTCAGACACATCAACTTTCCCCACTGCTGGTGCAGTTCCAAGGACCAGAGCTGAAGTTTAAGCAAGGTGACCTAACAGATTTAAGATGTCTGGAACCAACCTCTCACTGCTTTATCAGAGATGCAGGGGCAGTTATACCTGGCCACAATTATAACTTGCCCAGTAAGCAGCTACGGACTTTATTTGTGCTTCCTGGACAGAGGGAACATGGGGCCAAATCTGAAGTCACAAATGAGCAGCTGCTTTTCAGTCCGATAAATATTAAGTGTTTCATATGCCATATGCACATTTAGTGAATCATAAATATTTATCCTTTCATCCTTTTCTAAATAAGTGGTTTTCTCTTTTGTCCCATCATTTTTATCTGCTCATCACACATGTACTCAAATTTCTTTTTCTATGTCTACCATGTCTCACATGGTCTTTGCTTCTCTACTTAGTGTCATCAACTCTCCTTCCTTTTTGCCTATTATTTTTATAGCAGAATTATATGTTTTAAAATATTTAAAACATAATGCATAACACAAAACACAGTACATAATAGAGGAAACAGCAGACTTTGGGGAAATTTAGAAATAGAGTCCACACCAGAAATGTATATTGCCTTCCCAAATAGCAGTATTTCCTGAATATTTATCTCTCAAATATGATGTATGTCTTGTTATATCAGCTGTACTATTATAAATTGTATTCCTATGTGCCAATATAATGATTAAAATCTATCAACCAACTAGTAATATTAATGATAAACACAATAGCAAATATATCAATCATGAAATTTCCATCTAAAAATTTTTTTAAAATAGTAGTCTTCTTCCTTCTTAGGGTCAGTTAACATATTAAAACCCATTAATGGAGCTGAACAGAATGAGAATGTATATTTGAAATTATGCAGTTCTCAATCAAGAATTCACTACTTTGACTCAATCTCTGAATCTGTATGTTGATAACACATGGAATATCTTGCTGTTTGAATTTCTGTAATATGTTTTAAAACACATTCCCATGTTATTCAGAAACCTCAAACACTAGTAAGTCAAGCAATTTGATTATATAAACTCAATCAAGCTTTAAAATTTCAATTTAGATATATTAATTATTTTACTCGTGTGTATTTTGGGTAATAGGAATACTTTAGTTTATATATAAATAAATCAAAGCTCATATACATTTTTCTATAACTGTATATAATGCTAAAATACAGAGGAAAGTGAAAGTATAGAGGGAAAAGCATTGATTTTTTAAAGTCAGGAGATAGGATTAATATATTAATCCAAATTAATAAATTTTAATTAAATTAGTGTATTTTAATTTATATTTAAATAAATTAATTTAAATTATTTTGATTTGAATTAATTATTATTGATACAAATTAATTATTTGACTTAAGCAAGCTGCTTAATTTCTTGGGGCCTAGGTTTCTTCACCTGTTATAGGATTTAATTTTAAATTTAATATGAATTATTATGATTACATTGAAAGTTCCTAACACACGACTTGCACATAGTAAGTACTTGTTGAAGGTTAGCTGATCCTGAATCTAGTCCATTGCTTCATATTCCAGATGAAGCTGAAATCTAAGGAGGTTAAATGAATCTAAGGTCAAACCCTTTGTGCATATGAAAGCCTGAACCAGAGAGCTGGGAAAATTTTGCAGGTGTAGTTGGTTTTCCTTATAAACCTGTAACCAAGCTTTCTTATAAACCTGGTCATAAGTTATGATTTAAACATCACTTGCTTAATATCTATTTCCCTACCTGCAAAACTGAGAAAAATAATAATTGCCCCCCATGCACACACATTCCAGTATTACTGGAAATGTAAAGAAGTGATATGTGATGTGTGAAGGAAATCGCTGGGGAAAACATTCCATGTAATTATAGCATATTATTATAAACATTATAAGCTACAAAAGCATTTCATCTTTAATAACACTACAATTATATATGTATCAATTCTTTTCATCTCTGGAGCTCTAAATTCCTCCAAAATAAACGCTGTGAACACTCAGACAATGCTTCTACTAGGAAGATAAAATGGAGAATCAAGACAATCATACAGAAAATTCAGGAGGAAGCCAGCCGACTTTCTTCATTCTACCCGACTTTTACAGTTCTATTTGTCCAGTAATTACCTCAATCATCCTCATCCCTTTGCAAGTGAATAACCATCACTGTGCAGATTAATGGCAACCCACTCCAGTACTCTTGCCTGGAAAATCCCATGGACGGAGACGCCTGGTAGGCTGCAGTCCATGGGGTCGCGAAGAGTCGGACATGACTGAGTGACTTCACTTTTACTTTTCACTTTCATGCATTGGAGAAGGAAATGGCAACCCACTCCAGTGTTCTTGCCTGGAGAATCCCAGGGACAGGGGAGCCTGGTGGGCTGCCGTCTCTGGGGTCGCACAGAGTTGGACACGACTGAAGTGACTTAGCAGCAGCTGATGGCTCAGTGGAATCGGCCTACAATGCAGGACACTTGAGAGACTGGGTTCAATCCCCTGGAGGAGGAAATGGCAACCCACTCCAGTGTTCTTGCCTGAAAAATTCCACGGACAGAGGAGCCTATAGGGCTACAGGCCAAAGGGTCGCAAAGAATTGGACATAACTGAGCAACTAGGAGAAGGCAATGGCACCCCACTCTGGTACTCTTGCCTGGAAGATCCCATGGATGGAGGAGCCTGGTGGGCTGCAGTCCATGATGTCGCTAAGAGTTGGACACGACTGAAGCGACTTAGCAGCAGCAGCAGCAGAGCAACTAAGCACACACATACAGATTAATGTGTATATTTTCTAAGTTCAGTTCAGTATAATCAAGATGCTTCTTTAGGTACTTGCCATGAAGGGAAAGCTTTTGCCTTGTTTATTACTATATCCTAGCACCTTGAACAGTGCCGCACTTGCAAAAGGCACTCCATAAATATTTGTTGAATGAATAATGAATGCATGAACAAAAGAAGAGATAATATTTCTCCACTCATTAATTTGTCTTTTCATGACTGCCAAATAACCATAACTTATTTGCTATATGGTAAGTCAAGCAAAACTTATATTTATGAACTCATCTCTTGGCTCAACTGGCTGCATTGAAATTTCTCATACTTGCACTTACTCCTTAAGTGAATGTTTGATGATATAGATTATAAATGTTAAAAACCCCAACACTCTGACTCCAGTCTTTCCCCATCAGGAAACTTATTTATCTATATGAAACCTATTTGGCTGTGAAAGCTTTGTATATAAATTCTAAATTCAGTTAATTAGTGTCTCTAATCTTCATTATATAAAACTCAGCCCCTTCTGATGGGCATATGCAAAGTCTTAAGGGGAGAGAGTGATTCTATTCCATACTGTATCTCACCGTGCTTGAGCCTTTCAGGGTTACTCATTACTCAGTTGGCTAAGAATATTTCCTGCTTTTATTTCGTTTTGTGTGCATATTCATTCCCCTCCTTTCCTTCTTGCACTCGAACTCTGAAAGGAGGGAGTCAAGAGTCAGGCATTCATAAATCCTTTGCCAAAGCACCATGAAATGCTATCAAAACTAGTCTTATGTTAGTCAAAATCATTTCAGCTGAAAGTAACAGAAACACCATTCCAAATAGTTTATACACAAAAAGAAATATATTAGTTCATGTAGCTAGAATGTTGCTTCAGGCATAGCTGGATCAAGGAGCTGAAATGATGTCCCCAGTTTTCTCTCTTCATTTCTTAGCACTTTTATTGGCTTCGGTCTCTGGCAAGAATTACTCATAATTGGAGAGTCACAGACAGCTTCACCTTTACATCATCCTCACGCTGTAAAATCCTAGCAAAAAGATAAAAATAACAACAGAACAAAAACAACAATCCCCCCTCCACACACAGGATTCCCAGTGAGGGATATGACTGGCCTGTCCATGTCACACATCCCTGAAGAAGGGGTGGAGACAATGAAGTCCTCTGACTGCCTAATCTGAATTAAAAACATACCTCCAAAACAGGTGTAGAATCAGCTGAATTCTCCAAATACATTCTTCTTTTTTTTTTTTTTTTCTTTTGGCTGTGTCCTGAGGTTTGTGGAGTCTTAGTTCCCCAACCAGGAATAGAACCCACGCTTCGAGTCCTACCCACTGGATCACCAGGGAATTCTCTCCAAATATGTTATTAAAGGTAGAAAAACAAACAAACAAACTCATGGAGAAGCAGGTAGCTTAGTTGCACCTGTACAGAATGTTTGGCTCAGCCTTTACTTAACTCTAATCACCTTTCCCCTCTCCCCACACCTCAGCTTTATCCTATAAATACCCCAAGACCCTTGCCTTTGAGGAGACAGATTTGAGATGCATTCTCTTTCTCCTCCATTGATTGCCCCCTGAATAAATCCTCGCTTTGAGGCAAACCTTGGCTTCTCAGTGTCTGGCTTGCTGCATTGTGCAAAAAAGCCTTTGGTAAAACCTTCAAGGCATTTGTTGTCAGATGGGGAGGACAAATATATAATCCTTTAATTACTATTGTAAAGGTCCTTAAATTCCTTCAGCAAAGGATAATTACTATTTAAAAATTGCCAGCTATTATTACTGCTTATCACCAAATTCCTCTCTTCTGCAACAGAGATCAAAGGTTTAAATATACAAAAATATAATCATAAAGTGTTTTAAACATTGTCTTTATATGCATATATATGATCATGTAGATGTATATGTGTGTGTGCATATATGTACCACATCAAGACACAAAGCTTGAATTGGTAAGTTTTATCTCATAAGGTTACAAATTCTGCCTGAACAAATACTATTAAAAAAAATCAAAAGTCAAGCTGCTAAAAAGCTTTGCAATGTATATGGTAGAGGAATAATTTCTTTATTATATTTACAAAGCTTACAAATCAGTAAGAAAACCTTCAATTACTTAAGAAAAATATAGAAGAGCTAGCTCACAGAAGGAAAAATAAAAGTGTAATATGGAAGGATGTTCAGCCTCACAAAAAAGAAATGCAAGCAAACCAACCCACCAACCAACATCCAAATACTAATTTTTAGCCATCAAATTGGAAAAAATAAAATAGCATTTCGTGAATTAAATAAAATAGCATTTCATGACTTCCTTGTGTGGAGAAGTCAACAATTCCCTACATGGTTGAAGGCAATACAAATTGATACAATTTTTTTGTTGTTCTCCCCCCATCCTGCCACCCCCGCCCCCGCCAGCTTCAGTTCAGTCCCCGCCCCCGCCAGCTTCAGTTCATTTCAGTTCAGTCGCTCAGTCGTGTCCGGCTCTTTGCGACCCCATGCATCGCAGCACGCCAGGCCTCCCTGTCCATCACCATCTCCCGGAGTTCACTCAAACTCATGTCCATCGAGTCAGTGATGCCATCCAGCCATCTCATCCTCTGTCATCCCCTTCTCCTCCTGCCCCCAATCCCTCCCAGCATCAAAGTCTTTTCCAATGAGTCAACTCTTCGCATGAGGTGGCCAAAGTACTGGAGTTTCAGCTTCAGCATCATTCTTTCCAAAGAAATCCCAGGGCTGATCTCCTTCAGAATGGGCTGGTTGGATCTCCTTGCAGTCCAAGGGATTCTCAAGAATCTTCTCCAACACCACAGTTGAAAAGCATCAATTCTTCCGCGCTCAGCTTTCTTCACAGTCCAACTCTCACATCCATACATGACCACTGGAAAAACCATAGCATTGACTAGACGGACCTTAGTCGGCAAAGTAATGTCTCTGCTTTGGAATATGCTATCTAGGTTGGTCATAACTTTTCTTCCAAGGAGTAAGCGTCTTAATTTCCTGGCTGCAGTCACCATCTGCAGTGATTTTGGAGCCCCCCAAAATAAAGTCTGACACTGTTTCCACTGTTTCCCCATCTATTTCCCATGAAGTGATGGGACTGGATGCCAGCTTACTGAGATATAATTGACACACAACATTGTGTACATTTGTGTCAACATGTTGATTTGATACATTTATAAATTGCAAAGTGATTATTACTAAATATTAGCTGCTACCTCTGTCTTCTTCATCACATAGTTACCATTATTTTTTTGTAGTTAGAATGCTAAAGATTTAGTCTCTTGGCTGTAAAATCTATGATACATTATTATTAGCTATAATCATTATGCTCTAAATTAGTGATACAACTTAGTGCATTTTTTATAATGGCAAATTGGAAATAATATGTCTATTAATAAGTTGAATGGAAAAATGGGTTCAATAAATTATAACAAATTACAAATGGGGGGCACTTCACCTCAAGTGAAGACCTGAGGAAAGAGACTAAGATCTCTGTTTGCTGATCTGTGAAAGAAGCCATTGATCCTCGTTTCTAGAAACAATGTGTGTTTGTGTGTCTATTTGTAGTATGAGTATATGGAATATTTCTAGAAGGATATAAAGAAACAGTTATAAAGGCCACCTTACCTCGGAAATGGATTGTTGGTGAGGAGATTTACATTTCATTATACTTTTTTTATTATTTGATTTTTAAAAAACCTGTGTGTGTGTGTGCGTGTGTGTGTGTGTGTGTGTGTGTGTGCATGCGCGTCTGCACGCTCAATCATGTCCCACTGTTTGCAACCCCATGGACTGTAGCCCGCCAGGCTGCTCTGTCCATGGGATTCTCCAGGCAACAATACTGGAGTTGCTGTTTCCTACTCCATGGGATCTTCCCAACTCAAGGATCAAGTTCATGTCTCTTGTATTTCCTACAGTGGCAGGAGGATTCTTTACCACTTTGCCACCCATTTACTCTTAAATTAAAAGGCAAGATGATTTTAAAGATTGAGAGCAAAAATGTAAGTATACTTTTCATTCAGTTTTTTTACATTAGTAGACTGCAAATTATCAAAGTGTGTCCTATTTTTCCCCAGTAAAAATTTCTTGAAGAAATCCTCTTAATTTTGTAAATGTAAAAAATATGATTATGTAAGTATAAACACTATAAAGCAAGCATTACCCATTGCCCCAAGGGAGGCCTTTTTCTTATGACCAAAAGTTCTGTTTTTAATATCCCTTCAAATGTAGATCAGGTCACTGGGGGAAGGGTGAGTAAATCTGCATAGGAACAAAGAAGATTCCTGGACACCTAGGGATGCAGGCTCTTAAGACCAGCACCTTTCTGAGGCTCAGTGTGTGAAAATGTTAGTCGCTCAGTCCCTTCCAACTCTTTGCAACCCCATGGACTGTAGTCCGCCAGGCTTCTCTGTCCATGGAATGCCCCAGGCAAGAATACTGGAGTGGGTGGCCATTCCCTTCTCCAGGGGATCTTTCAGACCCCGGGATCAAACCCAGGTCTCTCGCATTGCAGGCAGATTCTTTACCATCTGAGCCACCAGGGAAATCCCTCTCTGAGGCTCAAAGGCTTTCAGTCTCTGAAGGACTTTGGTACTTTTGAGACATTTAAGTAATATTTAGTGCAACTCAGAGGACAGAGATATGCAGAGGACAGAGATAGGCAGAGATAACCTCAAATATGCAGATGACACCCACCCTTATGGCAGAAAGCAAAGAAGAACTAAAGAGCCTCTTAATGAAAGTGAAAGAGGAGAGTGAAAATTAAAGCTCAACATTCAGAAAACGAAGATCATGGCATCTGGTCTCATCACTTCATGGCAAACAGATGGGGAAACAGTGGAAACAGCGACAGACATTTTTTGTGGGGGGGCTCCAAAATCACTGCAGATGGTGACTGCAGCCATGAAATTAAAAGATGCTTGCTCCTTGGAAGGAAAGTTATGATCAACCCAAACAGCATATTAAAAAGCAGAGACATTACTTGCCAACAAAGGTCCGTCTAGTCAAGGTTATGGTTTTTCCAGTGGTCATGTATGGATGTAAGAGTTGGACTATAAAGTGGAGTGGTGTTGGAGAAGACTCTTGAGAGTCCCTTGGACAGCAAGGAGATCCAACCAGTCCAACCTAAAGGAAGCAGTCTTGAATATTCATTGGAAGGACTGATACTGAAGCTAAAGCTCCAATACTTTGGCCACCTGATGAGAAGAATTGACTCATTTGAAAAGACCCTGATGCTGGGAAAGATTGAAGGGGAGGCGAAGGGGACGACAGAGGATAAGATGGTTGGATGGCATCACCGACTCAATGGACATGAGTTTGAGTAAACTCCGGGAGTTGGTGATGGACAGGGAGGCCTGGCGTGCTGCGGTCCATGGAGTTGCAAAGAGTCAGACACGACTGAGTGACTGAACTGAACTGAGAGGTCAGAAAACTGCCTGTGGAAGGCTCCTGCAGCTAGAAAGAAAATGGAACATTTGGAAAAAGTTAAAAGGCAAATCTAGCAGGGCCTCAAATGGAAGGAAGAGAGCCAGCCAATGACAGTGGTGAGGTAAGAAAAAGTAAGGTCTGGCAGGGACTGTGGCTTTGTTCATGGAGAGAATGTTGTTTTTCACCTTAGTAACATTTGGAAGCCACTGAAGGGTTTAAAGTGGAGGGAAGACACCATAAAAGTTACAGTTTTATGTACTTCCTTTGGCTCCTACAACTTGGAGAATGGGGGACTACAGAAAACTAGATTCTGGGAAATAATTAGGTGCTTCAGCCAGAGGTGAGAGATTATTCTGGTAGCTTAAGCCAAGATGTTGGGAATGGAGATGAAAAGAGGATGCATATGAATGGCACTGTAATTAAGAAACCACAGGACTTACTTCTGCGGTTGTCTGGTTGGGGATATGAGGGACAGGGGTGATGTCAAAGATGCCCTCCAGGTTCTGGTTTACCTGAGTGTGTGATGATGCCATTCACTGAGACAAGAAACCCTGGAGGAAGAGCAGTTTCCCTGGGAGGATCACGAGTGCTGCTGGGACATGTTGAGACCGAGGTTTGTTTTAATCATTCAGGTGGTGCTTTGAATGTGCACCTGGAGTTTTCAACAAGGGCTGGAGAGACAAATATATATATTTGCCGCAAGAAATGGCTTGTGGGAATCTTAATTCCCTGACAATGGATTGAACCCTTGCCACTAGTAACTAAAGCATAGCGTCCTAACCACTGGACTGCCAGGTCATTCCCACTGATTTTTTTTTTTTTTAATATAAGGGAAAGTGAAAGTGTAAATCACTCAGTGGTGTCCGACTTTTTTGCAGCCTCATGGACTGTAGTCCTCAAGACACCTCTATCCATGGAATTCTCCAGGCAAGAATGTGTGTGTGAATGCTAAGTCATGTCTGATTGCTTGTGACCCCATGGACTGTAGCTCGCCAGGCTCCCCTGTCCATGGAATTCTCTGGATAAGAATACTGGAAATAATCATGCCCTTCTCCAGAGATCTTCCTGACCCAGGGATCGAACCTGGGTCCCCTGCTTTGCAGGCAGATTCTTTACCCTTGGAGCCACCAAGGAAGCCCATAAATCAAAGCCTATAAACGTTATTAGAGGCATAGGTGAGGATGAGATTTCCTAAATAGAAAGGTCAGAGTGAGAAAAGAGTAGGGATTAGCAGGCATCTGTCCTAAAGAAAGTCTGCTTTTAAATATTGGGAGGGGAGGAGGCCGCAGCAGATAAGGAATAGGAAGAGCTGGCACCAGAGTAACTAGAGAAAGTCACTTGTACTGAAAAAAAAAAAGCAAAATCTAAAAGTTGAGAATTATATTTCATTTGGGCTTCCCTTGTGATTCAGCTGGTAAAGAATCCACCTGCAATGAGGGAGTCCTGGTTTCGAGGACGATCCCATGGAGAAAGGAAAGGCTACTACCCACTGCAGTATTCTGACCTGGAGAATTCCACGGACTGTATAGTCCATGGGGTCGCAAAGAGTTGGACACGACTGAGCAACTTTCACGTTCACTTTTATGTTTCACTTGGGGCTTTACTGAGAACTATAGCCCAGGAAGAGCTTCCCTGGTAGTTCAGTGATAGTCTGCCTGCAATGTGGGAGACCCAGGTTCAATCCCTGGGTTGGGAAGATCCCCTGGAAAAGGAAATGGCAACCCACTTCAGTATTCTTGCCTGGGAAATCCCATGGACGGAGGAGCCTGGTGGGTTACAGTTCATGGGGTTGCAAAGAGTTGGACAGGACTAAGCGACTAACATACACATAGCCCAGGAAGGCGGCCTCTCAACTCTGATGAACTGTTCCAAAAAGGTAAGAGAGGAACCAGGATACAGGAGAGTTTTGCTGGGAAAACAAATACGTTGTCAAATGTCAAAAGATTACTACTAATCATAAAACAGACACCTCCAGCTAATGACTTTAGAGGTTTTCTAAGTATTGGAAGATGCAAGAGTCTGGGCTCATTAAAATTGTTCCTTTGATGTGTATCTTAGCCATCTAGGGCCAGTATCCTGTGTTTCCACATCCAGAATTCCCCTCGGGGTGCACCGTGGAGGGGGAGCTGTGGCTGAAGTCTTGATGGCTGTAACATCCTTTGTTTACTGAAGCGGTGGGCATATCAAAACTGATGGTGTGATAAGTGATTGGTGATAAATCCGTAAGGTCACTTAATTATTGTTCTACTAAGTGATCACTTAGTGATAAATAAGATTTGAAGAAAATTTTATCAGGAGCAAGATCTATTATTTTAATGTAACCCTTCTTAAACTGCCTTCCGGAACACAAAATTAAACACCAAAGGAGAAAAACAACACTAAAAGCACAAAATCAACTGTTCTATCTGCCAAACCCAGCAGCACTCTATCCTCCACCCCCAGTCCCACTACTGTGCTAACAAAATCCTTTACTGTTGGTGGTACAACTTTTTATGAAATTGCTCTGAGTTTTCCTAGTAAGTATGGAAATTCCAGCTGGCTTCTCTTCAGCTGTTGCAGGAATCAAGAGAATTATTATTTTCTATTCTTTGTGTCTCAACTCAGTTTTTTGGAGACAGAGCTAAAAATTCCATGCCAGATGGTGCTCTAAAGATTCTGTTGCCATCAAGCCATAGTGGAAAAATACTTTATCAATCAATCATTCAATCAGGGCCATCTTTTGCCCACTGATGTCTTTTAAAGATGAATATCTAGTCTAGTCCTTTACAAGTCTCCTGCAAAATTTTTCCCTATGGACAAAAGTAGGTAAAAATATTAGGGCTGATTTCCAGAAGGAGCTTTTTTCCTCAGCAGTATAGAGCAAAGGGCTTCCCTGGTGGTTCAAATGGTAAAGAATCTGCCTGCAATGTGGGAGACATGGGTTTGATGCCTGGGATGGGAAGATCCCCTGAAGAAGGGAATGGCTAACCACTCCAGTATTCTTGCCTGGAGAATTCCATGGACAGAGGAGCCTGGCCGGCTACAGTCCATGGAATCACAAAGAGTCAGACACAATTGAGCGACTTAACACTAGAGCAAAGGTCTGCTAACGTTTTCTGTAAGGGCTAGATGGTAAATATCTTAGCCTGGGTCAGCTCTATAGTCTCTGTTACAACTACTGTGGTGAAAAAAAGTGATGAATAACATAAATTAAAGAGCACCATGTTTCAATTAAACTATTTATGGGCACTGAAATTGGAATTTCATGTAATTTTCATGTGTTGTGAAATGTTCTTTTCTCCCCATCCATTAAAAATGCAAAAGCCACCTTAGCTTGTGGGCATCATAAATTTGGATGATGCGGTGACCTCTGCTTTAGACGAGGACCATCACAGCAAGTCTTAACCTGAGTTGTCACCACCTCCTTCCCTTTCCACAATAATTAATTTAGAAAATTCAATTTGAGTTGTTGAAAATGGAAATGATAAACCCTGGGGACAAAAATAAATAAATCTGGAAAATGTTGGAAACAGTTCTTCCAACATTTTTATTTAAGATAGTTTTAGTGGTCTGTAACATCCAGGGGTGGCCATTTGCTTGGAGTTGATAAGACATAATGGTAACAGCTCAGATAGGGCTCCTAACTACAAGTTCTTACCACTCAAACTGAGGTTGAATCAGAACAGCTGTCTGTCAATCAATGTGTTGCAAAAACTAGCTGATTGTTGCAGCAGATGTTTGAAATGTAATTATAAGCACTTAGGGCCTTTTTGGAAGGATGTCTAACCCAAGAAGTTCTTTTGGTGTCTGCCTGAAAAATCAACATGAATCCTTGAAATGCATTTTAAATGCTTCCGGAGCCCTTAACCTGAAGGGACCTTGGGCCAGTATAATGTCAAGTAGGATAGAATGTGATTCATCTCTTTACAGGCTTCTTATGATCTGTGCTTCTTCCAGGCTACCTGACATAAATTTAAGCAATGAGATCATTCAAATTTCCTTTGAACATTTACACCAAAGGTGATCTGATGATCCTCGTTTAGAAAATCAACACTATTTCTCCATAAAATTCATCCTTTATGTAAAAATAACTTATGAGTTGGGATCAAGTCTTTATTTCTTATTCCCAGTCCTTACCTAATTTGAGATATAGACCAAAATGGGGCCTTCTACAAAAGTAATTCTGCAATAGGATCAGTCAAAAGACATAACCATTAAGAGATCCTCAGACTCTGAAGACAAGGGCACAATAAAAATCTGTAATTTCTAGACTTTCTAAGAAATATTTTCAAAATCGAACCTCAGACTAATAGCCAGACCCCTGAAGCTAAGGAAAACTCCTTGACTGACAATATGCTAAGGAACTGCTTCCAAGAAAACTCTTCCTCAACATAGTTCACCTTGCTCAACCTCCTTTGGTCACAGAAACTCTATTTAGGGAATTTAAGGCATAACTGCTGGTACCTGAAGAGGGAAAGGCTACCTGAAAACACGATGGATTTTTATCCAGTCAGTGAGCTTTAGAGACACCAGCTTGGTCTCTTTTTGTCTCTCACTTGAACTCTAGCCCATAGCCTCTGTAAGACTGAGTGCTTTCAAATTGTGCTGCTGGAAAAAACTCTTGAGAGTCCCTTGGAGAGCAAGGAGATCAAATCAATCCTAAAGGAAATCAACCCTGAATATTCATTGGAAGGACTGATGCTGAAGCTGAAGTTCCAATACTTTGCCCACCTGATGTAAAGAGCTGATTCATTAGAAAAGACCCTGATGTTGGGAAAGATTGAGGGCAGGAGTAGAAGGGGGTGACAGAGGATGAGATGGTAGGATGGCATCACTGACTCAATGAACATGAGTTTGAACAAATTCCGGGAGATGGTAAAAGGATAGGGAAGTCTGGTGTGCTGCAGGCCAAGGGCTAGCAGAGTCAGACACAGCTTAGTGATTGAACAACAACTACTCTATAAGACTACATGCTTACTAAGTTGCTCAGTCATGTCCAACTCTTTGTGATCCCATGGAGTACAGCCTGCCAAGCTCCTCTGTCCGTGGGATTTTCCAGTTGAGAATACTGAAGTGGGTTACCATTTCCTCCTCCAGGGGATCTACCTGACTCAGGGATCGAACCCACGTCTCTTGTGTCTCCTGCATTGGCAGGTGGATTCTTTACCACTGGAGCCACCTGGGAAGCCCTGTGTAAGATTACCCTGTATAGCAAAGGAAATCTTAAAGGTCTCCTGCAGAAATCATAATGAGATTGCATCAGCCCTCATATTGGCAGGTAGTCTCAACTGGCATCATCCACCAGAAACACAATCCTGGTAAACATGTAAAGGAGAAACAAGGATGGGAGCCAGCTCCCTCTGGCAAGTCTCTCTATTATTGGTAAATGGATTGTTTTCAGTTCTTAATGGTTCCTCAGATTTTCTGAGGAACTCAACTTGCCTGGCTCAAAGTGTTGCTATTAGCCCTGATAATCATTTGCTCTTCCTGCTTGGGCCCTTGTGAAGTAAGTACAACAGGTCAAGGAAGATCCTTTTCCCATCCTGCACCTTAGGAGACTCTAATCTGATTCAATCCAATATGCAGTTGACACTTGAACAACACAGGTTTGAACTTTGAGGGTCCACCTATGCACGGAGTGGATTTTTCTCATTTATTTATTTATTTGGCAATGCTGGGTCTTCAGCGCTGTGTGCAGGCTGGCTCTCGTTGCAGCGAACAGGGGCTACTCTCTAGTTGCGGTGGCTTCTCTAGTTGTGGCACATGGGTTCAGCAGGTTGAGGCACAAGGGCTTAGTTGCCCCATGGCATGTGGGATCTTCCCAGACCAGGGATTGAACCTGTGTCTCCTGCATTGGCAGGTGGATTCTTAACTTCTGGAACCACCAGGGAAATCTGGATTTTTCAATTAGCACCTAGTCCAGTACTACCTAGTCCAAGGTTGGTTGAATCCATATATGTGGACTGGGGATACAGAAGGCCAAATGTGAAGTTATATGGGTGCACAAAATTTTGAGTGCACAAAAGTTTGGCACCCCTAACCCCCCATATTGTTCAAGGGTCCACTGTGCTTCAACACTGCCAAGGTCGTATTAAATATATTCCCATTTATTCAATACATTCAGGTCAGTTCTGTCTTTCCCCTGGACATCCCCCCACAGCTCTTACATGACTTTCAGGTTGGAGACCTAGTCTTCCTGAAGAGATAGCCCTGAAAGATTGAGTCTGAATCCAGGTGAAAGGGACCCACCTTTATTCTCCTAATTACCAATACTGCTACAAAACTACAAGAAGTACAATCTTGGGCTCATATTTCATAATTTAAAAAATACAAACCAATGACTTTGCCCTTCTTTGCTCTGTCCTTTCCCTCCTTTGCATCCTCATCACAGGAAGGGCAAACTCCTTTGTTAAGTCGGCTCAATTTTTTCAAACTATCCCTACATTCTCCACTCATCCCCCCACCTGACACCAGGATGAACACCCAATTGTCATTCCCTTCAACACATCTCAGGGAGACTTTCCCCTTAATGATCATATTGGCATTTCAACTACGCCCATATCACCAACCTCAACCTCTCAGTAGATGCTAACTGAAACTTAATTCCCAGTGTAATTAATACTTTTCTTGAAGTCTCCAAGCTTCACAGCTTAAATTCCTCAGGATGTAGGAAAAAACACACTTTTTTTTAATCCCTAATAACCATTTTTTCCTCCACCACATTTCAGCCAGGCTTACAAATTTTGCTTAATTCTAAGCAAGACTCTGCCTTCCTGAGGGATATACCCCATGGTTAACCCCAGGTATTATTAATAATTTCTATACCCCCAAGCTGTTTGTGGGCACCTCCTCCTGAGATATTACTATTTGTCAGCAAGACTACCCCTGCCTTTCCCACATATACCAGTTTTTCCTATGTCATTACCTTATATGGGAGCTCTCTTCTAGGACTTCCATTTATTCAAAATTACCAGCCCACCTGTTGATCATGTGTCCCTCTGGAGATTTAAATGATTATTTCCAGATGAGAAAACTACAGGGTATTCAGGAAAACTCCTAGGAAACGTCATCGATTCTCTCTTTATGTGTGCTGTGAGAGTCATTGTGCCCACTCTGGGAATTACACAGTTTGAAAAGGTGGTTAGAACATTCTTGTTAAGCCAGATAGGACCACAGATGGAAGCACTGCCGATAAGCCTAAACTCATTGGCCAGTGTTGTGGACAATGACATAGCACTGGGCTTTCTCCTTTCTAGTGAGGTGCCTGCTTCGTGGCCAACACTTCCTGCTGCACTTGGATTAATGTCACAGACCAAGTCGAGTCATCAATTACTAGACTGAATGACAAGGCTACTCGATTCTCTAAGGTTGAGCCAAATGCCCAATAGGACATGTTCTCCTGGACAGGAAATGGAAAGCAGGATCCTGGCTTTGAGGTATATTGCAAAGATTATCAGTCCTTTTGCTTGTAATCTTATGCCTTGCAGTTGGGTGATGAATCTTGTTCAGAGTCCCAAGTTCTAACACTATCGCGCAGCCATCATCTTGAAACAAAATTCAGCAGTGTATTATGATCTATCAGAGTTAAAAACAACTCCATTTTCAACTGACTTCTCATGCAGAAGCTGAGTTTCAACTGATAGTTGTTACACATCAGCATCGAAACTGAACTGACAATGGTATAGAGCTAGACATTCCTCATCTCCTTGTTTCCAGATGTAACTATTTAAGGACAACCTATGGCTGTCTTCAACAAGAAGGGAAAGAAGTGTGGCAAGGCCAAACATAACTTTCCCCTATTGTCTGGACTTGCTAACAAGGCCAGACACAGACCTTTCCCCCTTTGCTAACTTCCCACTCTTTGTCTTATGAGTTATTAGCTAAGATTAAAACTACGTATCCTCTGCTTCCCTGGTGGTCCAGGGAATAAGATTCTGCATTGCCAGTGCAGGGGGCCTGGGTTCAATCCTTGGTTAGGGAACTAGATCCCACATGCTGCCACTAAATATCCTGCATGCTGCAGTGGAGGTCGAAGATGCTTCATGCTGCATTTGAGATCCAGCACAGGCAAGTAAATACATTAAATAAAAATATTCTTTAAAAAATTGACAATTAAAAAAAATATATATATATCCTCTGAAACTAACTAGACAAGAAACCTTTCCCTATTCAGCTGATTGGCTTTCCTTGACTATAAAACAATTTCAACTGTAAATGACCTTCTGATACTTGTATACTACTCCTGATGAGAAGCTCTGATCTTCAGATCTGGTTGTTCTCCCTGTTGCAATGGTATGGATAAAATCAATCTCCATGCTTGTCCAGTTTTTGTCTTTGACAGGTCTTAGAAAAGTGTGAGGAGAAGGCAATGGCACCCAACTCCAGTACTCTTGCCTGGAAAATCCCATGGATGGAGGAGCCTGGTAGGCTGCAGTCCATGGGGTTGCTGAGAGTTGGACACGACTCAGTGACTTCACTTTCATGCATTGGAAGAGGAAATGGCAACCCACTCCAGTGTTCTTGCCTGGAGAATCCCAGGGACGGGGGAGCCTGGTGGGCTGCCGTCTGTGGGGTCGCACAGAGTCGGACACGACTGAAGCGACTTAGCAGCAGTAGCAGCAGACAAGTGTGAAGGAGCATTTCACCTCTCTTTGGCTTTGGTCTCCAAAGAATCTAGTCATGCATTAGAATTATCTTTCCAAGCAGTAGGAAGAGAATTTGGCTTCTTTTGTGGCTCATTAGTTAAGAACCTGCTTGCCAATGCAGGAGACGCTGGTTCAATCCCTGGGTCAGGAAGATCTCAAGGAGAAGGAAGTGGCAATCCACTCCAGTATTCTTACATGGGAAATCCCATGGACAGAAGAGCCTGGGAGGCCACAGTCCATGGGGTTGCAAAGAGTCTGATACAATTTAGCGACTTAACAAGACAAACAAGGAGAAAATTACCTTTGTTCCCTTGAGGCAAATCTGGGGCTAGACAGGGACTAGGAATGAGTAAAGGACTAATTTCTATAAGAAAGCCCTAGTAGAAAATAGATAGATTATATAGTGGAATATTGATTATTTTGTACCAAGTTACTTTTGGTATTTCTATACCTGTTTAGTACTCAGTCAATTATTTCTAATCTTTCAACATGGTTCTTGCTGTGCTATGGAGAATTAAGGGATGAGTCTTGTATTCCATCCTGGAAGAAAATGTCAAAGAGGGAGCAGCATTCTCATTAAGTGGCAGGAGAAATTAATGAGAAATCTCCAAGAACAAGACCTGGGTCTCTGAGATATGGCTGTCTCGCCTCATCAAATATTATTCCCAAATCAATAATTTGAGGTTAGCTGAATTTGAATTTCATTACAAATAAAAATGGTTTCCTTACACAAGAAAAGAATAGAGTTTGTGGCTCCTTACATGGAGAATTGTTTTTTTTTTTTCTCTTTTAAGGAAAGTCAAGACCAACCATTCAATCAGTAAGGAAAAGTTACTGATTTGGAAGCATGATCTGAGTATTAGGAACACTGAGAGGCTGTACAGGATAAATACAGAACATGATAACTAGGCAGGTATGATCTGTTAATGGGGGTAAGAGTGTCAAGCTAGAAGCTGGGTTAGTCAGGTAAGGCAATTGAAAGGGGCTGCTGTGGGAGGCATTCACAGTAACCAGTACTTTCCTTTACTGGAGGCTGTACAGTGAGTTGGTTCAGAAATCAGTAGAAGTCCCACTTCAGGAGTTAGTTCTCTCATGATTGAAGAGTCTGAATCCTCCAGCTGAATGGGACTTGAAGCCAATGAACTGGACTTGAAGCCAAAATGCTAACAATTTAAGGAAAGTTTGGAATTTTCTCATTTCAAAGGTAGGTGGAATATACATTGCATGAATCTTGAATAAGGGTGAATGTTAGCTAAAGGAAATTAAAAAAAAAATTTCCCACTCATAACTGATATGCCAAAATGATTTAGGATCTCTCAAATGTGTCTGTAATTTGTCATCTGTTAATACCAGAAATTCAGTGTAGAAATATGGGCTTAACATTAAACAGAAGCACCGAGTTCTAAGCCTTAAACTACTGTGTTTATGCACAATGTTTAATAGTGTTAATATCCATGACATCTCAGAAATGCTGTGTAACACAAAGGAATAAAAATATATTTCTGGGTTCTCAGTACTAGGAGCAAACTTTAGAAGGAAAGAATTAAATTAAAGATCCAACCTTTTGTTACAGTTGATGATGTATCTCCATTAACATCTGAACTTTGAGCAAGTACAGATGCAGAGACTGAAAGTTTTCTGTCAATACTGGGTGTTCTTCCCAACTGGCAAGAAACCTCTGATGAAGGATATTGATGGCTACACCCTTGGAGACACACAGGCAAAAAATGATTGGCAGAACTCCAAAATACAGAAGAAAGATCCCTAATGAATCGTAGTCAGAGTCTCTTTACTGGCATCTTAAAGAGATGGTAGACAAAACACTATATGGACTTCATTATATTAAAACAAATATGTATATATAGAGATTCTCGATTTATCTCTCATTACATAGCTTACCTACTATCTATATCTCCTGTGGCTCAGCTGGCAAAGAATCTGCCTGCCAGTGCGGGAGACACAAGAGACATGGGTTCGATCCCTGAGTCGGGAAGATCCCCTGGAGAAGGAAATGGCAACCTGCTCCAGTTCTCTTGCCTGGAAAATTCCATTCACAGGGGAGCCTGGCAGGCTACAGTCCATGGGGTCACAGACTTGGACATGACCGAGTGTGCACGCATGCACACTTCTAATTTGAAGATGAAAGTTGAGAACTGGAAATACCAACTTTTACCCATAGCTGGATGTTGAGGAATTAAAATGCTTACTCTCTACGCTCCTTACAGCTGTTTACTTTAAAATGGCCTTATTCTTCCATTGCCTTCATTAGCATGACCTTCAAAAGACCCATCCATTCTACAATAGAAAGTAACAACAGACCATTTGTATTCTAAGATGCTCTCAATGTCATACCTCAAAAATCCTTGCCTTCCTGGTTTCAACAATACTGGACTGTTACATCTTACTCCTTACACAGTTCTTGCCAAATCCTGTTGCACTGAAAAACCTAAACTAAAGAACTAAACTTCCAGTTCTCAATTCTTGATTAATTCTGACTTTGTTCCCCTACTGAGACATTACCAAAACTTCATGGAGGATTGTTCTCTATTAATATGGTAAACAAAATACTTAGCTTTTCCTACTCACAAATTGTATTTGGGGACACTGGAGGAACCAGCATTGACCAAGTTCTTTTCTGTTGTTTTGCATAGAGTAAGATCACACCTGTAGCTTTCAAAGAACATTTGTAAATGACCGACTTGTGCTGACCTCTTTAAACAATAGAGTATAGCTTCTCCCTACATACTTAAAAGCCAGCTTCCAGCAGCAACAGTTGCATTATTGTAATCTTGAAAATAGATAATGAATGGTTTCAGGAACCTTGGTACAGGATCTTTCAAGAATATATGGCAGGCAGTATGTTTATTATTTTTGTTGGCATACCATGACCAGGGTTGACATCTTTCTTGTCCTGATGTTCATGTATTACATGGACTCTGTCTTATTGGTGCCCCTCTGAAGATTCACTGCTGGGTGAATGACTGAGATCACCTGAGGCCATATGACATAAACTGCTATCATGGTTCCTGAACTCCTTTCCTTAATGGAGTTTGAATAGCATGTTATCTTGTTTTGACCAAAAAATGTAGTAAACATCATGCCTATAAGCAAAGAATTAGTATAAACTCTCAACTTGAGCAGAATTATAATTATATATATAACCATATAAGGATTATATGGTTCTATGTGCTGGTATCCTATTAGTATATTTTCCCTACTTCTGTGTTGAAAACCATTTTTAGCATTTGTGGCTGAAATGATATGATGTCTGCAATTTGTTTCAAATGGTCTGGTGGGAGTTGGGGAGGAGGAAGGATTTATAGGTGAAATAAAATTAGCCTTGAAGATGGTAATTTGAAGATGAGTGATAGATACAAGGAACAATAGTATTGTTCTCTCTACTTTTGTATATATCTGAAAAGTTTTATAATATAAAGTACATAAAACTCTACCTGCTACTTGAAAGCTGTTCCTAACAGCTGTAATGTTTAGGAATTATCTTAGTTTGTTGAAAAAGTAAAATCTTGTATAATCAAGAGGTATTGCTAAGACATTTATTGGAATTTAAGAACAATGCTGAGGCTCTAGGGAGAAAAAGTTAAAACGTTATAGGACCATTGAATTTTTTGTTAAATTAATGTTTCTAAATAGAAAAGTATACCTCAGTTCAGTTCAATTCAGTCGCTCGGTTGTGTCCGATTCTTTCCGACCCCATGAATCGCAGTACGCCAGGCCTCCCTGTCCATCACCAACTCCCAGAGTTCACCCAAGTCGGTGATGCCATCCAGTCATCTCATCCTCTGTCGTCCCCTTCTCTTCCTGCCCCCAATCCCTCCCAGCTTCAGAGTCTTCCAATGATTCAACTCTTCGCATGAGATGGCAAAAGTACTGGAGTTTCAGCTTTAGCATCATTCCTTCCATAGAACACCCAGGACTGATCTCCTTTAGAATGGACTTGTTGGATCTCCTTGCAGTCCAAGGGACTTTCAAGAGTCTTCTCCAACACCACAGTTCAAAGGCATCAATTCTTCGGTGCTCAGTCTTCTTCACAGTCCAGCTCTCACACCCATACATGACCACTGGAAAAACCATAGCCTTGACTAGACGGACCTTTGTTGGCAAAGTAATGTCTCTGCTTTTCAATATACTATCTAGGTTGGTCATAACTTTCCTTCCAAGGAGTAAGCATCTTTTAATTTCATGGCTGCAATCACCATCTGCAGTGATTTTGGAGCCCCCAAAAATAAAGTCTGACACTGTTTCCACTGTTTCCCCATCTATTTCCCATGAAGTGATGGGACCAGATGTCATGATCTTCGTTTTCTGAATGTTGAGCTTTAAGCCAACTTTTTCACTCTCCTTTTTCACTTTCATCAAGAGGCTTTTTACTTCCTCTTCACTTTCTGCCGTAAGGGTGGTGTCATCTGCATATCTGAGGTTATTGATATTTCTCCTGGCAATCATGATTCCAGCTTGTGCTTCTTCCAGTCCAGCATTTCTCATGATGTACTCTGCATAGAAGTTAAATAAGCAGGGTGACAATATACAGCCTTGATATACTCCTTTTCCTATTTGGAACCAGTCTGTTTTTCCATGTCCAGTTCTAACTGTTGCTTCCTGACCTGCATACAGATTTCTCAAGAGGCAGGTCAGGTAGTCTGGTATTCACATCTCTTGAAGAATTTTCCACAGTTTATTGTGATCCACACAGTCAAAGGCTTTGGCATAGTCAATAAAGCAGAAGTAAATGTTTTTCGTGGAGAAGGCAGTGACACCCCACTCCAGTACTCTTGCCTGGAAAATCCCATGGATGGAGGAGCCTGGTAGGCTGCAGTCCATGGGGTCGGGAAGAGTCGGACACGACTGAGCGACTTCACTTTCACTTTTCACTTTCATGCATTGGAGAAGGAAATGGCAACCCACTCTAGTGTTCTTGCCTGGAGAATCCCATGGACGGGGGAGCCTGGTGGGCTGCCGTCTATGGGGTCACACAGAGTCGGACATGACTGAAGTGACTTAGCAGCAGCAGTAGCAGCAGATGTTTTTCTGGAACTCTCATGCTTTTTTGATGATCCAGTAGATGTTGGCAATTTGATCTCTAGTTCCTCTGCCTTTTCAAACACCAGCTGGAACATCTGGAAGTTCATGGTTCATGTACTGCTGAAGCCTGGCTTGGAGAAATTTGAGCATTACTTTACTAGCGTGTGAGATGAGTGCAACTGTGCAGTAGTTTGAGCATTCTTTGGCATTGCCTTTCTTTGCGATTGGAATGAAAACTCACCTTTTCCAGTCCTGTGGCCACTGCTGAGTTTTCCAAATTTGCTGGCATATTGAGCAGAGCACTTTCACAGCATGATCCTTCAGGATTTGAAATAGCTCAACTGGAATTCCATCACCTCCACTAGCTTTGTTTGTAGTGATGCTTCCTAAGGCCCACTTGACTTCACATTCCAGGATGTCTGGCTCTAGGTGAGTGATCACACTGTTGTGATTATCTGGGTGGTGAAAATCTTTTTTGTACAGTTCTTCTGTGTATTCTTGCCACTTTTTCTTAATATCTTCTGCTTCTGTTAGGTCCATACAATTGCTGTCCTTTATCAAGCCGATCTTTGCATGAAATGTTCCCTTGGTATCTCTAATTTTCTTGAAGAGATCTCTAGTCTTTCCCATTCTGTTGTTTTCCTCTATTTCTTTGCATTGATTTCTGAGGAAGGCTTTCTTATCTCTCAGAGAGTCTCAAATTTTACCTTGTCTCCCAGTGTTGAGTGAAGGACCATTCACAGCATGTTTTTGGCATGAGATGGGAACCCTCAAGATTTTAAATTGAAAGAATGTTGCACAATGGTTTATACTAGAGCAGAAGGCCCAAACTTTTTCTATTAAGGTGCAGATAGTAAATATTTTCTGCTTTACAGGCCATATGTTTTTTTGTCACAACTGCTCAACTCTGTCATCATAGTGCAAAAATAGTCATAAACAATCTGTAACAAATGGTCTTGGCTGAGTTTGGCGTGCAGGATGTAGGGTTTTGCCAAGCCCTGGATCAGTATATGAACTCGAAAATTAGATCTGAGTTTATATCCTATTTTTCTCCTTGTTAACTGCATGACCTTAGACAAATCATTTAACCATTGAACTCTCCTTTCTTCACCTATAAAATGAGGTATTATATTTGCTTCATGTGACTGCAGAGAGGAATTAGATGGTACATGTGAAGAACTTAGTCTCTAGGGTTCCTTAAATGCTAAGGAACTATTCTGTATTATTAATCAATCCTCCTTGGTATTGTGGAAGTATTACTTATCTAGTTGACAGACATTTAACAATTTGCTTCATCAAAATGCAGCAGGTGATTTTGTCATTTAAGGAATAGGGATGCAAGTCTAAACTCCCTAAGGATTACAGTGTCCCAGCTGACTTGCTTTATCACCATTGTTGCCATCATCTTGCTGAGGTTCTCGTGGGATGATAACTAACACTTTTTTCTCCATTCCCAACCTTAAAAATTTCCCCCAATGACAGAGATACAAGGATCAGACTCGGATGGAGATCAGAATATCAACTTTATTGTTGAAAAAACTGAACCAAAGAGTGTGTTTTAATCTGTGGCCACCAGGGCTTCTAATCTCTACAATAGGTCATGGTACCCACCTAGTCACAGGCATGGTTGGGTAATCACCTGCCTCCCCTTTGTACAAACCAAACCTGCCTGAATAAGCTTTCTTCTTGGCAGAAAAGGCGACCAGAATGCATGTGTCCTTCAATATTCTGATTCCAAAAGAGAAAAAGAAGCGTCTGAACTGGACAGGCTCACTTCCTTCTCCCATGTACGCAAATAAGGGGAATAAGGACAGGATGAGAGAGGCAAGGAAAGTTGCTATAGCTGGTCTCTCTCCAGGGAAATAGAGAAGCACAAAAATGGAGGATTTGCACTAACACATAACACTAACTCATCTATGCAAGGTGCAATAGATAGCCTGAAGACCTTCATAATAGATCTTTGAGGCAGTATTATAAGTAAACAAGACTCAGAGAGAGTGAAGAAAACTCCCCAAGAGCTCCCAGGAAGACAGTGGTAGAACCAGCATTTATATCCATGATCAGCTCTCTGCCTCCAAAACTCTTTCTAGCAAACCTGAAACTTCTGAAAAAAAAAAAAAAGGCAAAACAATAATGCAAGCCACTTCAGTTAGACGATGTGTTTATAAACTCTGGCCACAGCACATCTATCACTGCATTAGGTTCTAAAGGTTTAAAATGGCCATACTTCATAAATCCACTCTTGGATTTTGCCCACAGTCTGTGTCTCTGTCTACCACTTAAATATATGTCTATACATATATGTGTATATTTCTCATTTTTTAGAAAACAGAGCAACATAGAGCTGCCTTCAATTGTCTGGGTTCTGCTGCTTTCTTCATGTCAAAGAGTGGTCCTGAGATTCCATCTACAAATTCCTTCAGCTTCTGAGGATATAATTTGCTTGGTCTTAGAAACTTTAATTCACTTGAAGTGCCTATGTGCCCTTTTTACTATCTTTTCAACTATCTTGAGCTATAATTTCTTTCTTTAAATTGGACCTTTCCAGCTTGAAGGAGACTGAATAGAAATCTTTTAGTGTTCTATCACCTGTTAACATTATATTCTTTAAACAGTAGGCCATCCCATCATTACTTCTTGCTCTCAACAATTGAAAACTTCCTTTCTGTCATTTTTAATGTCTGTAGATACCCTGATTCACTTCATTTTCTACCTTGCTGAGTATTCTTAGAGGGTCTTCTTACTCTTTTATATTCATTCTCCAGCCTTAAAATGTTACATCCTAAGGTAGATACAATGGTAATTCTACACAGGGATAAATATCACCTTTTGACCCATTTTCAATATACGGTATTTGTATTGAAGGGCAATTTGAATCAAATTGTTAGTATCCAAAAAAAGAAAAAGAGTAAGATTTTCTGACATTTTGATAAAATGCTGTTCCCTTAAATAGCCATTACATTTTGACGTTCCATCAAAACAACTAGCAAGATTGCCTTGCGTGATTTGTTTTTATACTTTTAATTCGGTTGCTTTCCCAACAGCTACAAATTCTTCCCATGTTAAAGTTTTGCTAGATAATGTTAGTATTAGCAGAGAATACTTATCAAAATTTTGCTGCATTTAAGGAATTTGGTTTGAATTGCCCTTCAAGTACAAAATTGATGCTAACTGACCTGCCATTAGTAGGACGGGATATGTGAGTTATGTCCCCTGTGTTGGTGATGGATGGTGCTGCCTGAGCCTCAGGCACTCCCCTTCACATTACCCATTGTGACTAATCACAGGCATTTGCAAGATGATTAGCCAAGGTTAGGGGTACAGTCTGTGATTATGGAACCAATTTTTTTTCTTTTTGTGAAAAATTACTTGCTTGTAATAGCATTAAATTAATGCCTATAGCGGCACAGAGGTAAAGAATCTGCCTGCAAGGCGGGGACACGGGTTCGATCCCTGAGTTGAGAATTCCCCTGGAAAAGGGAATGGCAACCCACTCTAGTGTTCTTGTCTGGGAAATCCAAAGGACAGAGGAGCCTGGTGGGCTATAGTCCATGGGATCGCAAAGAGTCAGACACGAATAAGCAACTGACACTTTCTTTCTTTTTGTATCCTAATGAGTGGTATGTTGTCCGTAGCAATTCATGTTCCTATGGCTATTTACGTATTGTTTGCTAGGCAGGTCCTGAGTAGAGCCCTGTGCCATCCTCGTGTTTCTCCCATTAAACATTTACAACTTTCAAATGTACCAACTCTACTGCAGAAGGACGAGAAGGTTTTTCAGCAAATTGAGTGCTAACTGTGCATTAAGCCTTGTTCTAGTGCTGGGGATATGGCAGTGAATAAATCAGTTCTTTTATTCCCAGAGCTTTTATTTTAGTAAGGGGAGATGGACCATATACTCATATACAAGTAAAGGTGTAGGCTGTTGTTGTTGTTTAGTTGCTAAGTTATCTCCAACTCTTTGCAACCGCATGGACTGTAGCTTGCCAGGCTCCTCTGTCCATGGGATTTCGCAGGCAAGAATACTGGAGTAGGTTGCCATTTCCTTCTCCAGGGGATCTTCCCAAAAGATATAGGTTACATGTTATAAATAGGTAGACAAACAGTATAGAGGTGAGGGGTTGGTAATAGGAATGGGGACGTGGTG
Organism: Budorcas taxicolor; assembly: GCF_023091745.1. Classification (NCBI taxonomy): domain Eukaryota; kingdom Metazoa; phylum Chordata; class Mammalia; order Artiodactyla; family Bovidae; genus Budorcas; species Budorcas taxicolor. The sequence continues at coordinate 42,626,973 of NC_068915.1, forward strand.
TTTAATGAGGACAGAGTTTCAGTTTAGGAAGGTGAACAATTCAGGAGACGGAGGGTGGTGAGAATTGTGCAACAATGTGAATGTACTTAGTACCACTGAACTGTACAGTTAAATATGGTTAAAATGCTTTGTTCTATATTATGTGACCTTACCACAGTAAAAATGCTTTTTTAAAAGTATGGGGAAAAAGTAGAACATGCCAGGGGAGGGTCATCAGGGCTGATACTTGGTAGGGTCATCAGGGAAGGCTTTATTGGGTAAGGAGACCTTGGAATAGAGACTGAGAAGACTGAAGAGAAGTGTGTGGATATTTGAAAAGCCTTCCAAGCAGATAAAACTACAAGTGCACATACTCTGAAAAAGTGTGGATGCTTGCATGTTCAAAAATAGCCAGGAGGTCAGTGTGAAGCAAAGACAAGAGAGAGAAAGACTCATAGGAGATGCAGTCACAGATATAGTCAGAGAAAACCAAGACTGTTAAGGAAGGAGGATCAGGTAGAATCAGGCCTGATCAGGTAGGATCCTATTGGCTATTGCGGGATGTTGGCTTTTATCCCAAGCGAGATTGGAAGCCATTGAATGATTTATTTTTTTCAATTTTATTTTATTTTTTTATTAATTTATTTTAATTGGAGGCTAATTTTAATATTGTGGGTTTTGCCATACATTGACATGAATCGGCTACCTTCCGCCCCATCCCATCCCTCTGGGTTGTCCCAGTGTACCGGCTTTGAGTGCCCTGTTTCATGCATTGTACTTGCACTGGTCATCTATTTCACATATGCTGATATACATGTTTCAATTCTATTCTGTCAAATCATCCCACCCTGGCTTCTCCCACAGAGTGCAAAAGTCTGTTTTCTGTATCTGTGTCTCTTTTGCTGTCTTGTACATAAGATCATCATTACTATCTTTCTAAATTCCATATATATGCATTAATATACTGTATTGGTGTTTTTCTTTCTGACTTACTTTGCTCTGTATAATAGGCTCCAGTTTTATCCACCTTGTTAGAACTGATTCAAATGCATTCTTTTTAATAGCTGAATAATATTCCATTGTGTATATGTACCACAGCTTTCTTATCCATTCGTCTGCTGATGGACATCTAGGTTGCTTCCATGTCCTGGCTATTGTAAACAGCCAGCACCACTTGTTAAAGAGATTGTCTTTTCTCCATTGTATATTTTTTCCTCCTTTGTCAAAGACAAGGTGTCCGTAGGTGTGTGGATTCATCTCTGGCCACTGAATGATTTTAAGTGGAGGAGTGCCTTGATGTGATTTTCACAATAGTCGGTTTGGCTGCTGTTTCAGAATCGACTTCACTGAGATTTGTTAGCTGTGTAACAGATTTGCTCAAAATTTAGCAACTTAAAACAACACGCATTTGTTATCACATAGATTCTAAGGGCCAGAAATTTAGACACAGCTTAGCTGGGTGGGGCCTCTGCTTTAGGGTCTCCCATGCTTGTGGTCGAGGTGTTGCCAGGGTTTCAGTAATCTCAAGGTCAACTGGGTGAGGATATACTTCCAAACTCATTCAGTGGCTGTGAGGAGAGTTGAGATCCTCACGGGCTGTTGGAATGAGCGCCTGGGTCACTTCCTGGCTGATGGCCAGAGGCCATCCTCACTTCCTTGCCAGGTAGTCCTCTCCATCAGAGCAAGCAAGCATGAAGAGCCAGAGGCAGAAATCTCAGCCAGGTGGAAGTCAGAGTCTTTGTGATCTAGTCACAGAAGGAACATTCCATCCCATTGCTTCTATTGTGGTTGGGGCACTCCGGCAGGCCCAGTTCCCAATCAAGGGAAGGGGATTACTTGTGGGCGTGGCTATTAGAAAGTGGGATCATTCGGAGCAAAGCAGCAGCTGCTGTCATAGAAGAGACAGGTACAAGGAGTTCAGTTAGGATGTTACTGGTGCATTGTTAATGGCTAGTGAGATTTCTGCAGTTTATGGTGTGGGGTGCTAAATAGTTCCCAAAGCTCTACTTCTCATGCAGAGTTTGAATTTATTTTGAAATTCAAACTAATAATATTTACTGAGGCATTGGCTATGGATTGTGAGAGAAAGACAAATCAAGGATGGTGTTTTTAGTATGAGCCACTGTGAAGATGGACTTATCATTTTCTGAATTATTAATGGAAAAGACTCTGCAAGAAGAGTTTGAAGAAGGAGGAAGGAATCAGGAGGTAGGTTTTGGATATGTTGACTCTGAGATCCCTCTTTGACATCCAAGTGAGGTGTTGATTTGGCAGTGGGATATAGGAGTCTGGAGCTTATGTAGAAGTTTGGACTGTAAATAAAATTTTGAAAGTCATCACTATTTACATTGTATTCAAAGCCATGATACTAGGTGTGATCACTAAGTGAGAGTGTGTGCCCGAAGTTCTGTAGACTGTGCTAACCTAGGGAAAAACATTTTTGTGATAAATTCACAGATGAAAAACACCAAAAGTGAAGTGTGAGTCACTCAGTCATGTCCGACTCCTCGTGACCCATGGACTGGGGCTTGCCAGGCTCTCCTGTCCATAGGATTCTCCAGGCAAGAATACTGGAGTGAATTGCCATTTCCTTCTCCAGGAGATCTTCCCGAACCAGGGTTCAAACCTGGGTCTCCTGCATTGCAGTCAGACTCTTTACTGTATAAGCCACCAGGGAAGCTCTTTCAGAAATTTTCACCAGGTCCTCTAGTTTCTACTTGCAGGGCTTTAGGTACGGGGCCTTTTGAGTTCTCAGTGATGCCAAATCAGAAGGGTAAGAGAAAATGGTAAATGTGCATGGAGAGGGTTGTATCCAGATATTGGAAGCAGCTTGGAAAACTTCAAGATCCATTCCTGCTTTCAGGTTAAGAACAACACACAAAGGAAAGCAAATAGCACCAGAATCTCCTATTCAGAAGTGTGTATCCCCGTTTCATGGAAACATCATTTGGGCCCCTAAGGAATGTATAAAAATAACTATTGCCAAGGAGATAAGAATCTTCACTGAGAGTTTCTGAAGTCTGGAAGGACCAGGTAGGGAGAAAAAGATAAATGATTCCATTCTGCCGCCAGGGTATTAAGTGACCAAATGGATGTCCATCTTTCAAAAATAAAATTTGAAAGTTGTGTTCTTTTGGTTGTTTGTTTTTCCTTGTATCTGGAAAGCAAAAGATTTAACAGTAGATCCTATTTTCTTTTTCTTCTGTCTGTCTGTCCCTCTCTCGCTTTTCACTCAGGTTGCTGCTGCTGCTGCTAAGTCACTTCAGTCGTGTCCGACTCCGTGAGACCCCATAGACAGCAGCCCACCAGGCTCCCCTGTCCCTGGGATTCTCCAGGCAAGAACACTGGAGTGGGTTGCCATTTCCTTCTCCAATGCATGACAGTGACAGTGAAAAGTAAAAGTGAAGTCGCTCAGTCGTGTCCAACTCTGAGCGACCCCCATGGACGGTAGCCCACCAGGCTCCTCCATCCATGGGATTTTCTAGGCAAGAGTACTAGTTTAAAAAAAAAAAAAAAAAGATGAAGGGGCCTTTTGAATTCTCTTTTTTTTTGAATTAAAAAAAAATGAAGTAGAGTTGATTTACAGAATCATGTTAGTTTCAGGTTTCCGGATTCTTTTCCCTTACAGGTTAATCCAAAGTACTAAGTATACTTTCCTGTGCTATATAGTAGGTGCTTGTTGATTATCTATTTTATGTATCGTTGTGTCTATATGTTCATCCCAACCTCCTAAATTTGCCGCCCTGCTGCTCCTTTCACACTCAATTCTATTTTAGACCAAAAAATCATACATTTTATCATCCTACTTATCAGTTCATCCAACCCCATGGAAGTCATCCTTGTTCTTGGAGTCCAATTTTTCCATCGGTTCTGTACACGTCGTCTTATGATTGAGGGTAATTGGAAGAGTGATGGTTCCAAAGAATTTTGCAAGAGAAGGCTCCTAGGATTTGCCCAGTGAAGTGGGTGTCTTGATCACTGGAGACTGCAGAAGGTATACCCCAAGTGGCAAACACTGTTGCCTTTTAGTTTTTGTTCTTATTGTCTGTTTATTTGGTTTTTAAAGCTTACAATGAGGGCGGGAAGGCTTCAACCCACACAGAAAGCATACCTACCATACCAAGACTGTTTGAATGACCCCCCTTTCTAAATGGCAGTTGAATGAAGTCCAGTGGCCAGGGTTCAGAGGGTCCAGAAGAGGAGGTCTGAGGCCTTTGGGGACAAAAATAATCCCCTCCCCACCCTAGGGTTACAGGAATGACAGGTCAGACTGAAGAAATCTCCCTGTTAATGCCTATTTACAATCAGAGTCATCTTAAAGCACCATGTCTGATGAAAGTGAAGGAAGGCAGGGAGGAGTGGCTGGGTGCGAGGGTGGGTGGGGAGAGAGTTGGCTGAGAAAAATGGAGGCCACCTGAGTGGCTGGCCCAGCAGCCATATTGGAACCTCCCATAGTCCCGACCATTTGTTGACTGTTGAAAGGACAGAACGGACTTGATGCACGCGCGCCCCCTTCCCCCAGTAATCATCTTGCAAGAAGCTGTTGTTGTGGCCTTGGCATGAACGTCAGTTTGGACATCTCCTCGATACTGGATTCAGTCCATTTCCTGTGAGGCTCAGTTTCACTTGAGCTATTTCAGGGGCTCTCTGTACCCTATCTCAAAGTGCATTCTAAGTCAACAAGACTTCCCACCTTTCATTCCACTTGGGCGGGGTGGGGGAGGTAGTGTCTCCAAACTATCCAAAAGATTGTAAAGCACTAGACAGCTCACTGTGAAAGAAGGCCTGACTGACCACGTCACCTACATCCAGAGGTAAGACTCACTGGGCAAAGAGAGACTCTTCTTTTTCAGTTCAGTGGCGTATCAGGCTCTTTGAATATTGAGATGACTCAGTTGATGAGAAGAGTCCTCCAAGACCAAAAGTGGTCCACTAGGCACTTGCATTCCATGCCCAACTCCATGCCAGTGAGCCGGGCTTCTTCCCCATTTAAAGTTTTAGAATAGGTTGAGATTGTTTGGGCCCCAAGACCTCTAATCATTCGCTTAATTGGATAAACTGCATGGTTCATGTGACAGCGCCAGCTATCCTGAGGGAGACTTCAGAGGGAACCAGATACTAGATGGTTCCACTAGTCTTTTGCCACTATATCCAGGTCAGGCGACTGATTTGCAACTTAGGACCACTATGGACCTCTGAAGGAAAAGACCATGTGGCACTCGATTTATCTCTGCAGTCATCTCTTTGCACCCAATGAGGACAACTTTTTACATTACACAGTTCAGCCTGGCTTCTCGAGGGCCTGAACTACCAGAACAGGGCTTTGGCTCCACTTTTGCATTTTTTCTAGCTAGTAGTTACCCAAACTGAAAGTCTGGATTCCCTAAAGGAAAAAGCAAGCCTATGCTAGTATAAAATGAAGTTTTGAAGTGACAAACCTTTCTTAAAGAACTTCATTGATAATTTTTGGAGAGGGTGGGACGCAAGGTCATACAACATAAGGTTAGTTCACAAGATACCTCTTTCTAGCTATTTCTTCTTTCTTTGACCACCTTCATCCACTACTTCCACTTCAAACCTTATGTACACACTGATAAATTTTAGAAATAGTATTTTAAATCTCATGCTTTCTTTCCCAAGTTTCTGGCCCATGTTAATAACTATGCCTGGGCACCTCAACCTGGAGTCCTATAGAGAATGGAAATAATTCAGTCTTATTTTCAAGAACTTGTTCTATCACTTTTTAAGCTCTTGACTTTATCATCCATTCTTCTGCCAAAAACCTAGAAGGCATCCCAGAATTTCCTTCTCTCTCATACTATGATTAATAAAACTAATAATATGGAGGAGATTTATAAATATTGTATCTAATTATCACAATAGGCCATTGAGAGGTATGGTTATATCTATCTTATAAGTAATAAGGGTAAAATAATTTATGAGATCAAAAAACAAATTAATGGCAGAACCTGAAGTCAACCGAGGTCTCCTAGGCTGCAAATCTAGTGTTCTTTTTTCCTACTCAATGTTCCTTCTTCATTCATTCACCAAGTCTTATTAGCTGTAAATTCAGAAGCATCTCTGCTTTCTAATCTCCCTTTGCTGAACTCTGCCATGGACTTAATGCAGAACTAGCTGATCTCTCACCTAAATTTTAAAACTTGGCCCTGGCTGGTCTCCATTCTTACTACAGTTGACAGTCACACTCTACTGGGGTCATCCTTAAAAGCAAAACTATTTGTACCATTTCCTTCTTAAATACTTTATTACCCCTCACTGCATGTAAAATCAAGTCTCAAGCTTTAATGTTTTGACACTCGATTTCTTTTTTTTTTTCTTGTACAAAAAAGATCTTCATGACCCAAATAATTACGATGGTATGATCACTCACCTAAAGCCAGACATCCTGGAATGTGAAGTCAAGTGGGTCTTAGGAAGCATCACCATGAACAAAGCTAGTGGAGGTGATGGAATTCCAGTTGAGCTATTTCAAATCCTAAAAGATGATGCTGTGAAAGTGCTGCAGTCAATATGCCAGCAAATATGGAAAACTCAGCAGTGGCCACAGGACTGGAAAAGGTCAGTTTTAATTCCAACCCCAAAGAATGGCAATGCAAAAGAATGCTCAAACTACTGCACAGTTGCACTCACCTCACATGCTAGTAAAGTAATGCTCAAAATTCTCCAAGCCAGGCTTCAACAGTACCTGAAATGTGAACTTCCAGATTTAGAAAAGGCAGAGGAACCAGATATCAAATTGTCAACATCTGTTGGACCATTGAAAATCAAGAGAGTTCCAGAGAAACATCTACTGCTTTATTGACTCCGCCAAAGCCGTTCACTGTGTCAATCACAACAAACTACGGAAAACTCTAAAGAGATGGGAATACCAGACCACCTGACCTGCCTCTTGGGAAACCTGTATGCAGGTCAGGAAGCAACAGTTAGAACTGGACATGGAACAACAGACTGGTTCCAAATTGGGAAGGGAGTGTGTCAAGACTGTGTATTGTCATCCTGCTTATTTAATTTATATGCAGAGTACATCATGCAAACTGCTGGGCTGGACGAAGCACAAGCTGGAATCAAGAGTGCTGGGAGAAATATCAATCAATAACCTCAGATATGCAGATGACACTACCCTTATGGCAGAAAGCAAAGAAGAACTAAAGAGCCTCTTGATGAAAGAGAAAGAGAATGAAAAAGCTGGCTTAAAACTCAACGTTCAGAAAACTAAGATCATGGCATCCAGTCCTATCACTTCATAGCATATAGCTGGGGAAACAATGGAAACAGTGAGAGACTATTTCTGGGGGCTCCCAAACCACTGCAGATGGTGACTGCAGCTATGAAATTAAAAGATGCTTACTCCTTGGAAGAGAAGTTGTGACCAACCTAGACAGCATATTCAAAAGCAGAGACATTACTTTGCCAAAAAAGTCCATCTAGTCAAAATTAGTCATAATATTCCAATAGTCTTGTATGGATGTGAGAGTTGGATTACAAAGAAAGCTGAGTGCCAAAGAATTGATGTTTTTGAACTGTGGTGTTGGAGAAAACCTTGAGAGTCCCTTGGACTGGAAGGAGATCAAACCAGCCCATCGTAAAGGAAATCAGTTCTAAATATTTATTGGGCAGACTGATGCTGAAGGTGAAACTCCAATTCTTTGACCACATGATGCAAATTGACTCACTGGAAAAGACCCTGATGCTGGGAAAGATTGAAGGCAGGAGAAGGGGATACAGAGGATGAGATGGTTGGATGGCATTACCGACTCGATGGACCTGAGTTTGAGTTAGCTCTGGGAGTTAATGATGAACAGGAAAGCCTGGCATGCTGCAGTCCATGGAGTTGCTAAGAGTTGGACACGACTGAGCGACTGAACTGTCTTTTTCAGACTCCAACATAATTCAGTGTTCAGAAATCTCCAGGGATCCTTTGCTGCAGAAATTCCAGACTTCCCCTTTTCTTTGCCTGTGTTTGTCTTTCTTCTTAGAATGAATGCCCTGCCTTCCTTCTCCCTTCTTACTATAAAAGTCTTACCTATACTTTAAGACCTAATTCAAGTGTTACCTCCTCTGTGTGGCTTTTATAAATTTAGGTAAAACTAGTCTTTTCATCTGCTGGGCTCTTGGGACTAATTTTTGCTCACATCTCTGCTTCTAAAAGTAGATTATAAGAATTTTAAACACAGAAACTGCCTTGTTTATCTTTGTATTCCCAGTGTTACTGCATTGAGATATTTTATAAATATCTGCTTTTACAAATGATAAAATCATTCATATGGCTGATTCAGATTAAAAAAGTATATACAGGTGAACCCTTGCTATATGAAAGGGGGCTACATGTTGACAATATTTTTTCGATTTCATTAAGGATGTCATTACTTGTCTGTGTTTATTGACATGTTAAGTATATTTTGAAACTTTTTATGAGGTGAAAATCCTTGAATTAGATAGATTGAATAAGAATAATAATTTGGTTATATATTTTATACCAAGGACAACTTAAAATTGGTTAAATGTTATGCATCAGCATTAACTGGAAGAAGTAGCTAGTATAACATCATTTATTGGAAGAAGGCGATGGCACCCCACTCCAGTACTCTTGCCTGGAAAATCCCATGGACAGAGGAGCCTGGTAGGCTGTGGTCCATGGGGTCGCGAAGAGTCAGACACGGCTGAGCGACTTCCCTTTCACTTTTCACTTTCATGCATTGGAGAAGGAAATGGCAACCCACTCCAGTGTTCTTGCCTGGAGAATCCCAGGGGCGGGGCAGCCTGGTGGGCTGCCGTCTCTGGGGTCGCACAGAGTCGGACACAGCTGAAGCGACTTGGCAGCAGCAGATCTACATACCAGGTGGCACTAGTGGTAAAGAACTCCCTGCCGATGCAGGAGATGCAAGTACTCAGTGTTCAGGGCAAGCTAATAAAGACGTTATGGAGGTCTTGAAGCTGTTCCTTTAATTTTTCTTGCCTTACATACTGCAAACATATCATATGCTACTTATTTTTGTTCAGATCTCTACACAGATTAATCCACATAAAATTGACACTGTCATCTATTGACTATTTCAAGTCATCTCTCATCACCAACTTATTTTTAGCAATGGAAGCAACAGATACTTTTGAAGTTGCTATAATCCTATTTACATTAATATATCCAATAATACTTTAACAATTTAAAGATTTTTCCCCTCTGAAAGTAATGACAATGATGATGTGTTTTGTAATTTGTTGATGGCAAAGACATTTTCCTTAAAAAGAGTTTTGATGTACATTACTTTAAATATGGCTCTGAAATAGTGATTGTGCAAAATGCATTGTACTAAGTAAGCAAGCTAGAAGTATTATGAGAATTTGTGATTATTATGCTAATTTCTGGACCAAATTAGAAAGTGCAGTCAATTCTTTATTACCCAATTTATTTGATAGTTGCAGCTGCCTCTCCAGTACCCATTCACCTTTTCTTAGTAACTCCTGATTTCTGTTTGGGATTCCATGCAGTTTTAGGAAAGATGATAACTCCATCCATCAGCTTTAAGAATAGAGCACATCACCTTGACCAAGACAGTTGGAATAATGCGCTCCCCTTGCCACCAAGATTGGCTCAGGAGTTGGCATATGACCGAAGATAATATAATTAAAGAGAGAGAATGCTGGGAAAACTAAGACTTTCTTTTCCTTTGGATGGAACGACCCACAGTTACAAAGTCTAGAATTCTGAAAGCCATATTGTTTCCTTAGTAAAGATTCTGTGCCGATCTAAAGTAGTGAAGGATGTACAGAGAAAGAAAGGGTAAAGGAATCACAGTAAGACTGAGGTATAGACAGATAACATTTTAATCAAACCATAACTACTCTAAATGACAGACCGGAAGCCCAGCTCCTGGTTAAAAATCAATGTGTGATTTTTCATGCCTGACCATAAGCCAATTACAGAGGTCCTACTTAGCGGGTCTCACAGAGGGAGAGCTGCCCTCCACACAGCAGACTTTGGTGCACGGCCATAGCATTCTGCGAAGGGAGTTGCAGTCAAGAACTCAGTCATGCGTTTACTCTTAGTTTGTCTGAATTTTTAGTCCAGGCTTGTATATTCCAGGCTGCAAATCTGACGGTCTGTCATTTAGAGCAGTCAAAAAATTTCCTTATTACTTTGGTCACTTTGTGTGTGTGTGTGTTTTGCCTGTACCACAAAAGCAGCATGTGGCTTGAACTGGCACTCCCTGCAATGGAACACAGAGTGTGAACCACTGGACAGTCAGGGAAATCCCTGCGTTTTCTTTAACTTGAGACAAAAACCATTCTGATATATTCATATTAATGTGTGGCAGAGAAGGTAAGATTCTGTGACTACAAGAAATATGTCTTGGTATTTATGTTTGAACACAAATGTGTTTGATCCATAGTATTGCAAGATAAATAATAACGCCACACTAGGAAATCCCAACTCCGTTGACTATGTGGCCAGGTTTGCTCATCATAAGCTCTTATTTCATGTCCATTCTGGTTTCTTTATTAGGAAGAATCACCCTTGACAAACTCGAGTAAAGGATGTTCAAGTTGATTTAATAGTGTTGCTTATGTTATATAATAACCTGAATGTCCCAAAGGGATATCAGAAGCTCAGCTGAGCTGGGAAAAAGAGAGCTGAACTCATAGGTTTCAGAGTAACCAATTTAAGGCAGCAAGGAAAGATACAAGAGTTAAGTCTTTAACCAGTTACTGAGATAATGTAAGCAAAGAGGCTAAAATCAGAGAAATTGCCAACTTCTCCTGTTCCATTTTCCCTATGAATTGGTGCGATGGTCCAGAGCCGAGTGGAAGGGACGACTGTTAAGGAAGCCCTGAACAAAAAGGCTCTATTGTTTTTATAGACCTCAGGGGGAAAATTACTGAATACTAAGAGTAAATAAAATGTCTTCAAGGCTTGCATTTTCACTCCATAAGAAGACTTTGGAAGAGGCACCCTAAAAGGACCTCAGCCCAAGGCTTCAACCAAAGAAGCCTAGGAATATAGGAGCCTGGTCTAAGAATGCAGATAAACATAAGAGCATGACCAACCAGAGGGTGCCTGAGTTTCTGACTGTAACTCCTTTGAAAGATGGCAGTGCACTGGCTGTGCACCGAGTCTGGAGTGGGGCAGGCAGCTCTCCCATGAGACCTGCCAGGTAGGACCTTTATAATTGGCTATGATGAGAACTGAAAAATCACACATTGATTTTTAACAAGGAGTTGGACTCCTCAAGAAGGAAGCCAGATTATTTTTTATTCTAAGACCCTAAGTATTTTCATGGACCTTGTTTAATGTAGTATTTGAGTACCTAATATATCACATGTATCAGATTTAAGTTATACATTGTTTGAATACTCCTGCATTTGTTGGTTTTAATATTCCATGTTGGAAGCCTTTGGGTTCAAAGACTTTTAAGTAGGTTACAATTAACATGGCAGAAGTGAAACTCAACAGACAACACTCAAGAGAAAATCAACCACTCTATAATCAAAAAACTTGGTGTCACATATTCTAAAATTTAAAAAACACAAAGAATAAAGAGATCCTTAATTATTTGCTCCCTGGACAGTCATGCAACTCCTAAATCTTCAATATTTTATTTCAGTGGGCAAATACTATAATCCCTTTACAGATCCTGTTTTACTTAATAAGTATTATACAGTTTTCCAAATATATGCCATCACTCCTTTCAAATGGTCTTTTGAAGTTTAAAAGCGCTCATGACAGTAAGTTCTTTCCCCATCCCTTGCTGAATGCCACAAAATCTCAACTTTCTGAGGGGCACGAGGTCTCCTCCTCTGCTGATTACAAGGCAGATCTAAAAGGGAGTGGGACTTCTTGACTACATTGGGTATTAGAAAAATCCCCAAAACTAAACAAACAAAAATAATTTAGCTTTGAAGTGTTAAACTGGGATGTGAATTGAGGTATACACATGGTAAGATGCTGTTTCTCTGATACTAAATCAATAGGAAATAAACTGTTTTAAAAACAGTATTCTATTTTTATCACAGAATTTTAAATTCAAACATGACAAATTTAACTTTTGGCAGCTAAAAATAAACCATACAGTAACTAATGGATAAAAGGTTTGACTGAAAGTCAGGGTCACACATGGAATGAAAAAATGATGCTTTAAAATCTTGTCTAGATTGAGATGGTAAATTTTATGTTATGTGTATTTTACCACAAAAAAATGAAAAAAAAAAAAAAAGAGAGAAAATCATCTTCAGTTTCTGCTGCTGCTACTGCTGCTAAGTCACTTCAGTCGTGTCCGACTCTGTGTGACCCCATAGATGGCAACCTACAGGCTCCCCCGTCCCTGGGATTCTCCAGGCAAGAACACTGGAGCGGGTTCTTCAGCTCCTACCTAATAGCAAAAAGTCCAGATTTTAGAATGAAAGGTGGGGAAAGGGGAGTGTTGAATCAAACCAACTTTCTTTTTGGTTAAATGACTCATTTTTAAAACTCTTTTATTTTCTACAGCTAGTACTTCAACTTTGGATACTTGGAAAAATATGTTTTATATTAATATTTCAAAATCTGATTTAAAATATTGGGAAATTTATTGGTGCCCTAGTGGTAAGTACAGTTACTACAGAATGTGTTTTATCAGCCCAGACAAACCAACACTGAATAACTGAATGAAATGGACACTGATTTATAAATGCTGCCTGGATGTCTGAGGCCAGCTTCGTCTACCTTTCAAATGTCTGGCTATTCCCACGTGGTCTTTCCATGACTTCCCAGACGGTCATTCCTGTCCTCACCCAGACATTCAAGCTAGTGGCACCCATAGGCAGAGATAAGACAATAGAAGAGGAGAAGGTGACTGATCCAGGCCTGGCTTTTCCGATATATGTGCATGCTACCCTACTTTTGCTGCATGTAACTCAGAGAAACCAGACCAAAGCTTATGCAGAAACCACTGGGAAGGTAGGTAGGATTCCTTATCCACCCACAGACTAACTTGACTAATATTCCCTAGTAGGCTGGATATTCCCATGTCCTAGTTATCACGCACCTGTTCTCTGAGTGGCCACAAGAATTTTCCTGTCAAAAAGCAAATGCCTTAGTGTAGGAGGGAAAAAAAAAACTCCAAGAATACTTGCTGGAGAGTTTCTTATAACATAGTCTAAGACCAAGATTCTCATTTTGATAGTAAATTTTCCATAACTATGCACATAGACCCAAAAGATAATTTTAAACTATGAGAATGATCTCTGTTCATCTCCAAGGCAAACCATTCAATAACACAGTAATCCAAGTCTATGCCCCAACCAGTAACGCTGAAGAGGCTGAAGCTGATCTACAAGACCTTCTAGAACTAACACCTAAAAAAGATATCCTTTTCACTCGAGGGGACTGGAATGCAAAAGTAGGAAGTCAAGAAACACCTGGAGTAACAGACAAATTTGGCCTTGGAATACGGAATGAAACAGGGCAAAGGCTAATAGAGTTCTTCCAAGAGAACACACTGGTCATAGCAAACACCCTCTTCCAACAACACAAGAGAAGACTCTATACATGGACATCACCAGATGGCCAACACTGAAATCAGATTGATTATATTCTTTGCAGCCAAAGATGGAGAAGCTCTATACTGTCAGCAAAAACAAGACCGGGAGCTGACTGTGGCTCAGATCATGAGCTCCTTATTGCCAAATTTAGACTTAAATTGAAGAAAGTAGGGAAAACCACTAGACCATTCAGGAATGACCTAAATCAAATCCCTTATGACTATACAGTGGAAGTGAGAAATAGATTTAAGGGACTAGATCTGATAGACAGGGTGCCTGATGAACTATGGACGGAGGTTTGTGACATTGCACAGGAGACAGGAATCCAGACAATCCCCATGGAAAAGAAATGCAAAAAAGCAAAATGGCTGTCTGGGGAGGCCTTACTAATAGCTGTGAAAAGAAGAGAAGCGAAAAGCAAAGGAGAAAAGGAAAGATATACCCATTTGAATGCAGAGTTCCAAAGAATAGCAAGGAGAGATAAGAAAGCCTTCCTCAGTGATCAATGCAAAGAAATAGAGGAAAACAACAGAATGGGAAAGACTAGAGATCTCTTCAAGAAAATTAGAGATACAGGGAACATTTCATGCAAAGATGGGCTCAATAAAGGACAGAAATGGTATGGACCTAACAGAAGCAGAAGATATAAAGAAGAGGTGGCAAGAATACACAGAAGAACTGTACAATAAAGAGCTTCATGACCCAGATAATCACAATGAAGTGATCACTCATCTAGAGCCAGACATCCTGGAATGTGAAGTCAAGTGGGCCTTAGGAAGCAACACTACGAACAAAGCTAGTGGAGGTGATGGAATTCCAGTAGAGCTATTTCAAATCCTGAAAGATCATGCTGTGAAAGTGCTGTACTCAATATGCCAGCAAATTTGGAAAACTCAGCAGTGGTCACAGGACTGGAAAAGGTCAGTTTTCATTCCAATCCCAAAGAAAGGCAATGCCAAAGAATGCTCAAACTACTGCACAGTTGCACTCGTCTCACACGCTAGTAAAGTAATGCTCAAAATTCTCCAAGCCAGGCTTCAGCAATATGTGGACCGTGAACTTCCAGATGTTCAAGCTGGTTTTAGAAAAGGCAGAGGAACCAGAGATCAAATTGCCAACATCTGCTGAATCATGGAAAAAGCAAGAGAGTTCCAGAAAAACATCTATTTCTGCTTTATTGACTATGCCAAAGCCTTTGACTGTGTGGATCACAATAAACTGTGGAAAATTTATCAAGAGATGGGAATACCAGACGACCTGACCTGCCTCTTGAGAAGCCTGTATGCAGATCAGGAAGTAACAGTTAGAACTGGACATGGATCAACAGACTGGTTCCAAATAGGAAAAGGAGTACGTCAAGGCTGTATATTGTCACCCTGCTTATTTAACTTCTATGCAGAGTACATCATGAGAAACTCTGGGCTGGATGAACCACAGACTGGAATCAAGATTTCTGGGAGAAATATCATTAATTTCAGATATGCAGATGACACCACCTTATGGCAGAAAGTGAAGAAGAACTAAAGGGCCTCTTGATGAAAGTGAAAGAGGAGAGTGAAAAAGTTGGCTTAAAGCTCAACATTCAGAAAACTAAGATCATGGCATCCGGTCCCATCACTTCATGGGAAGTAGATGGGGAAACAGTGGAAACGGTGTCAGACTTTATTTTTGGGGGCTCCAAAATCACTGCAGATGATGATTGCAGCCATGAAATTAAAAGATGCTTTCTCCTTGGAAGGAAAGTTGTGACCAACCTAGATAGCATATTAAAAAGCAGAGACATCACTTTGTCCAGAAAAGGTCCGTCTTGTCAATGCTATGATTTTTCCAGTGGTCATGTATGGGTGTGAGAGTTGGACTATAAAGAAAGCTGAGTGTCAAAGAATTGATGCTTTTGAACTGTGGTGTTGGAGAAGACACTTGAGAGTCCCTTGGACTGCAAGGAGATCCAACCAGTCCATTCTAAAGGAAATCAGTCCTGGGTGTTCATTGGTAGGACTGATGTTGAAGCTGAAATCCAATACTTTGGCCACCTGATGTGGAGAGCTGACTCATTTGAAAAGACCCTGATGCTGGGAAAGATTGAGAGCAGGAGAAGAAAGGGATGACAGAGGATGAGATGGTTGGATGGCATAACCGACTCAATGGACATGGGTTTGGGTGGACTCCAGGAGTTGGTGATGGACAGGGAGGCCTGGCGTGCTACGGTGCATGGGGTCGCAAAGATCAGACTCGACTGAGCGACTGAATTGAACTGAACCCCATACTACCCTAAAAACTCTGATAAAGTAGAATAGAGAAACAATGATATTAAGAAAGGACTGTGTACTTGCTGTTGGTTTAAAATGTTTTCTTCAAATATATCAGGTCTTGATTCCTGTAACCTATGCTGCTGCTGCTGCTAAGTCACTTCAGTCATGAACGACTCTGTGCGACCCCACAGATGGCAGCCCACCAGGCTCTGCCATCCTTCGGATTCTCCAGGCAAGAACACTGAAGTGGGTTGCCATTTCCTTCTCCGCCTGAAACCTATAAATGTTACTTATTATATCAAAGTCTGTGTCAATGGAATGATATGAAGAATGTTGAGGAGAGAGAATCCTGGATTATCCAGGTGGACTCTAAATACAATCATGTGTACCCTTGGAAGAAGGAGGCAGATGGAGATTTTATTACACACAGAACAAAGCTGTATGATCAAAGCAGAGAGGGCATTGAAGATGTTGGCCATAAAGCTGGTCATGTGGTTCAAGACAATGTGTACTGGCAGGTACCAGAAACCAAAAGAGACAAGAACAGATCTCTCCTCCAGCTTCTGGAGGGAAGAGGCCCCTGAAGGTACTTTGATTTTGGTCCAGTGCAACTGATTTCGAACTGCTGCCCTCCAGAGCCATAAGAGAGAAATTTCTGCTGTATGACACAGTTTGTTGCAAAATTATGACAATAACCATAGGAAACAAAGTAACTTTGCCAAAAAAACCCACAAAAACCCACAAAACCAGACTGTAAAAGGCTTGAAGTACTTTCAACTAACTTGGTGAACATGGGAAATGCAATTCAAGAGACTATGGGCCTCAGACTATATGAAATCATCACCAGATGGGCCTCAGCATGTATTCCCACTATTTCCCTCCAACAACTGTCTGGCAGGTTGTGGCCCCTGTCAAAAATGCATTGTCATTCCAAGTTCATTTTCAGCATGTGAGTGGGTGGGCCAACTCTGAACTCCAAATTGACACAAGTCTGCAGACAACGTCTATGTCAACAAAAATTCCAGAGATGTATCTGCCTTGCCCTGGGTTAGCTGGGCCCTGTGAACTTCCAGAACTATATAGTGTAGCTGATCATGCCTGTGGATGCATAAATTTCACCGAAAGTCTGCTTTGTGTAATGAACAAGAAAGTCATGCAAAGTGAGGCAAATTATGTTACCACTACTGGGCTTCCCTTAATGGCTCAGATGGTAAATATTCCGCCTGCAACATGGGAGACCTGGGCTCAGTCCCTGGGTTGGGAAGATCCCCTGGAGAAGGGCATGGCAACCCACTCCAGTATTCTTGCCTGAAGAATTCCATGGACAAAGGAGCCTGGCGGGCTACAGTCCATGGGGTCGCAAAGAGTCAGACACGACTGAGCGACTAAGCACACATATACGTGTTACAACTACCACCAAAACAATGTGCAAATAAAAAGTAACTTTTATGACCTCCAAACTTTAGAAGGGAGTTGTTTTGCCCCTAACATTTTGGGACCCTGGTCCAGAGGCACAATTTTAGTTCATCACTTCATGGGAAATAGATGGGGAAACAGTGGAAACTGTCAGACTTTATTTTTTGGGGCTCCAAAATCACTGCAAATGGTGACTGCAGCCATGAAATTAAAAGATGCTTACTCCTTGGAAGAAAAGTTATGACCAACCTAGATAGCATATTCAAAAGCAGAGACATTACTTTGTCCACAAAGGTCTGTCTAGTCACGGCTATGGTTTTTCCAGTGGTCACGTATGGATGTGAGAGTTGGACTGTGATGAAAGCTGAGCACCGAAGAATTGAGGCTTTTGAACTGTGGTGTTGGAGAAGACTCTTGAGAGTCCCTTGGACTGCAAGGAGATCCAACCAGTCCATTCTGAAGGAGATCAGCCCTGGGATTTCTTTGGAAGGAATGATGCTAAAGCTGAAACTCCAATACTTTGGCCACCTCATGCGAAGAGTTGACTCATTGGAAAAGACCCTGATGCTGGGAGGGATTGGGGGCAGGAGGAGAAGGAGACGACAGAGGATGAGATGGCTGGATGGCATCACTGACTCCATGGATATGAGTCAGGGTGAACTCTGGGAGTTGGTGATGGACAGGGAGGCCTGGCATGCTGCGATTCATGGGGTTGCAAAGAGTTGGACACGACTGAGTGACTGAACTGAACTGAACTGAACCATAGGTAGGTTTAAAGAATTAAAAGTCCTAAATTAAGCCAACCAGCTGTATTATATTATGTAAAACACGTTCTAATTGCCTATCTTGACAAATACACTTTTATAATAAGAAGCAAATATATGTGTAAAACTATAGTTTTTATATGATTTTAGCCAAAGACGAAGACAACTCAATTTAACTATGTTCCTAGGTGTTATGCTGATTGAATGGTGATTTCGGATTACTGAATAAATTAAAACTTATAAATTATTATATATCCCTTCCATGAAATTTCTTTCTCTTGCCTCCATTTCAGCAATATCAATAATTATGTTATTATAATCATTATTTCTCCTTTGAATTATAGTCTATTAATAGCAGTTAAATAATAAAATAAAAAATTCTATTGTACCCTGATAGTTCAGTTGGTAAAGAATCCACCTGCAGTGCAGGAGACCCCACTTTGATTCCTGGGTTGGGAAAGTCTGCTGGAGAAGAGATAGGCTACTCACTCCAGTATTCTGGCCTGGATACAGTTCATGGGGTCACAAAGAGTCATACATGACTGAGTGACTTTCACTTTTCTTGTATCCAAAATGGATACATTTCAATATGTTTTCATATTATGAAAAAATAAATATCAAATATTTTCAATAATTTTCATAAGTTTTGAATAAGATGCTTTAGGCTTAGATTATTTAAAACCAAAATCCAAATCCAAAGAATAATAAGCATCAATATTTTAACTCAAAATTACTAAAGTTGAAATGTATTAACTTTTGAAAATATAATCATGGTAAATACATTTATAAAAATAAAACTATTCACATTCCTTGTGTTCACTGTCCATCAAATTTCTAACATAAAGTTGTCAAGCTTCACACATTTGAGTCTCAAATTATATAATGCAATTTTGAGAGCAGTATTAATCACTACTACAAAATGTCCATCAGCTGCCTTGTGCAATGTTGCAAATACTACGCTAATTAATTCCTGGGTAGTTCCTAAAGCACATATTGGAACACTGATTGGAAATTGTATTTTGCTATGGGAGTATCTATGGCATTCACACTGAGAGGAAGAATCTGATAGATTAATTTGATTCCCTGAGAGGGAATCCTTCCTGCACACTGAAGCATTGTCCGTTTTCAATATCATCAGCTTTACAATCACAAATTTTCACCCTTATCCCTACCACCAAGAACACAAAGGAAGAAGTACCGAAAAGTATTTTCCTGGGCCCTGAGCAGTGTTACTCACAAGAGAGGCTGCTGAGCATTTAGCAGTAGTAAGTTCTAAGTGAGGCAGGACCCAAGTTCTCTTTCATTCTTTTAGGGGTTGGAGTGTTTTATAGTCATCTTCTAAACCGTGAAACAGAGGGCAAGGGTCCTACTGCCCCGGCCTAAGGCCAGTCCCCACATTTTCACTTCTGTGTAGCGCATAGCTCTAGCCTTGAAGAAAGGCTGCCAGGTGGTTACCCCAGCTTTCAAAGACCTACCTGTTGATGAAGCAGAATTGACCTCAGAACTACTTTTTTGATTTTTTCAATCTTAATTTTTAAAACCTTTATTGTACTTATGTATGTTTGGCTGTGCTGGGTCTCCTTTCCCTCCTGGGCTTTTCTCTAGCTGCAGAGAGTAGGGGCTGCTTTCTAGCTGTGGTGTGCAGGCTTCTCATTGCAGTGGCTTCTCTTGTTGCGGGGCATGGGCTCCAGGGTGTATGGGCTTCAGGGGCTGTGGCACACGGGCTCAGAAGTTGCGGCTCCCAGACTCGAGAGCCGCAGATTCAGTAGTTGGGGTGCAAGGGCTTAGTTCCCCTGCGGCATGAGGGATCTTTCTGCCTCAGGGATCAAACCTGTGTCTCCTGCATTGGCAGGTGGATTCCTATCCACTGCACCACCAGAGAAGCCCCCTACACACCACTGGAGATGTCATGACGTGTCTTTACCTTGCTTGCATTTGAAGTTTGCTGCTCCCTACAGAAACATTCCCCCCACCACCTCTTGCCATGCCCAATTTCCTCAAGTTACATTTAAAATTATAGTGAGAAACAACAGTGCTTTGAAAGACATATTTACAATTAAAGAATATATAGAATAAAAGAATATATGGTAAAATAAGTGTATCTGTACACTTCCAGCGGGGAGACTGACAGGGTTATCAGAACTTTCATAAACAACAGAGTTACAAGTAGAATACTTGAAAAATCTCAAACAACAAAAAGTGACAATTTTACTTCTCTGGACCAATCCTGTGACTTCTTTCAAATCTATGTTAAAATCATCCTTTTGAAATCAGATAATATTTGAGGATACGACTAACTTTCCCTTCCACTGATAAGCATCAGAGTATCTCAGAGACCCTCTCTCTTGCAGAGTACAGGACAGATATTGAAGAGGGTCTTGGACATACTAAGGCACTAAAAAAAATTTATAATTTTGGTGTGTTCAAAAACTAGGAGATGGTCATGGATGAGCATTTTCCTTCTTCAATGCTATTCTTGGAAATGGGACAAATCAATTGCAAATGTCTTAAAATTTTATTTTAATTTTTAACAGCTTTATTGAGATATAATTTACAGATCATACAATTCATACATTTAATGTGCAAAACGAAGTGGCTTTTATTATGTTCACAGAGTTGGGAAACCATTCCCAGAATCAATTTTGGAACGTTTTTGTCTTCCTAGAAAGAAATTCCTTCCCTATAGCAATCACTTCCCATTCCCTTCCAACCCACATCTGCCCTAGGCAATCATTGGTCTACCTTCTGTCTATAGATTTGCTTGTTCTGAACATCTCATATAAATGGAATTGTGCAATAAGTGTCTTTTGAGACTGATTCTTTCACTTAACATGTTTTCAAGATTCCTCTGTTGTAGCATGCGTCAGTATTCTGGTCCTTTTTATTTCTGAATACTCTTTTATCATATAGATGCATTTATTTCATTTATCCATTGATCAGTCGATGTAAATTAGAGTTGTTTCCATTTATTCTTATGAATAATGCTGCCATAGACATTTGTGTGAATGTATTTGGGAATGGAATTTCTGGGTCACCTGGTATAACTCTATATTTAAAATTTGAGTAACGCCAAACTGCATCATTTTGCACTCCCATGAGGGCTTCCCTTGTGGCTCAGCTGGTAAAGAGTCTGTCTGCAATGTGGGAGACCTGGGTTCGATCCCTGGGTTGGGAAGATCCTCCAGAGAAGGGAAAGGGTACCCACTCCAGTATTCTGCACTGGAGAATTCCATGGACTGCATGGTCCATGGGATTGCAAGGAGTTGGACACGGCTGAGCAACTTTCACTTTCATAGCAATTTATGAAAGTTCCAAATTCTTCACATCCTCTCCAAATCTTGTTTTTATTTTTATTGTTTTCCTTTTACTTTTTTATAGCCATCCTAGCAAGTGTAAATGGTTCAGTGGTAAAGAACCCACTCGCCAATGCAGGTGACGCCGGTTTGATTTCTGGGTCAGGAAGATGCCTTGGAGAAGGAAATGGCACCCCACTCCAGTATTCTTGCATGGGGAATCCCATGGACAGAAGAGCCTGACATGGGGGTTACAAAAACGATGGACATGACTTAGCAACTGAACAACAACAAAAGTAGCTATAAAATATCTCATTGTAGTTTTGATTTGCATTTTCCCTAATGGCTAATGTTGTTGATCATCTTTTCATGTGCTGACTGGACACTTGTATATCTTATTTGGAAAACTATCTGTTCAGATACTTTGTCTATTTTTAATCTTGTTTTTTATTATTGCATTAATAGAGTTCTTTATGGATTTATAGACCTTTATCAGAGATATGATTTGCAAATGTTTTCTCTAATTTTCTTTCATTTCTCTCATCTTTTACTTTCTTAATTTAATGTTCATGGCACAAAAATTTTAAATTTCAGTAAAGTCTATGGTTAATATCATATCAACTTAACTAGGTCATGGTGGAGGGGTTGCCCAGATATTTGGTCAAACATTCTGAGAATGATCAAAGCAGATTACCCTCTTTACTGTGAGTGAAAGTGAAAGTTGCTCAGTCATGTCTGACTCTTTGTAATCCCAGGTATAGTCCATGGAATCCTCCAGGCCAGAATACTGGAGTGGGTAGCCTTTCCCTTCTCCAGGGGATCTTCCCATCCCAGGGATTGAACCCAGGTCTCTCACATTTGCAGGCAGATTCTTTACCAGCTGAGCCACAGGGGAAGCCCAAGAATACTGGAGTGCGTAGCCTATCCCTTCTCCAGCAGATCTTGCCGACCCAGGAATCAAACCAGGGTCTCCTGCATTGCAGGTGGATTCTTTACCAACTGAGCTATCAGGGAAAAGCTTTACTGTGAGTGGGCCTCATCTAATCAGCTGAAGACCTAAATAGAACAAAAAACCTGACCCTCCATTGAGTAAAATGAAGTCCTCTTGCCTAACTGTTTGTGCTGGCCCATTAATCTTTCTCTGCCTTTGGACTCAAACCAAAATAGCATTGTTCTGGGATCTCAAGCATATGAGCTATTGGAACTTAACTCACCTATTCTCCAGATTCTCTGGTTTGCTGACTGAAGATCTTGAGACTCCTTAGTCTTTATAATTTCATGAGCCAATGTTTTTCTCTTTCTATATATGTATAGAAATATCTTTCTATATGTGTATATATCCTGTCAGTTATATTTCTCCAGACAATCCTGAGTAATGCAGTTTAATTCATTTCTTTTTTCATTGTTTGTGATTTTGATGTCATATTTAAGAAGGCTTTTCCTAACTCAAGGTCCTACATTATATTTTAGTAATTTTATAGTTTTAGCTCTTACATTTAGGACTGTGGTCTGTTTTGAGTTAATTTTTGTATATGGTGTGAAGAATGGTTCCAACCTCATTCATTTACATTTTGGTATCCAGTTCACTGTCCATTAAATTGTCTTGGCACCCTTATTAGAAATCAATTGACCACTAATATGGACGTTCATTTATTTTGACTTTCTATTCTATTCCAAGAACATACATGTCTACTGTGACATCATCACAGTGTCTTGATCACCATAGTTTCATAATAAGTTTGAAATTAGGAATTGTGAGTGTGATGATTTGATATACCATCATTAAGTATGATGTTAGTTGTGATTTTATTGTAGGACCCTTTACTTAGTTAAGGGAGTTACCCTCTCTTCCTAGTTTGTTGGTTGTCCTTATGGGAAATTGCTGATTTTTGTCAAATGACGTTTCTATGTCTATGGAGATGCCTGCTTGGTTTTTGTCCTTAATTATGTTGAAAGACTATATTACATTATCTAAGTTTTGGATGTTACATAAACCTTGCAACCTGGGGCAAGTCTTGTTTTAAAGTTCTGAACCTATGTTTTCTCGACACTACAATGCTGAAACATCAGTAATACCAGCTGCTGTAATAATGTAGTATAACTTTTTCTATAATGCATGGATTGTTGAGCCTTTCCAGTCTGAATGTAGGATATATTTGATAATCCAACTATGAATTGAGATTCGCTTGATGGTGAAGAATTTGCCTGCAATGCAGGAAACCCAGGTTCAACCCCTGGGTTAGGAAGATCCTCTAGAGGAGGGCATGGCAAACCACTCCAGTATTCTTGCCTGGAGAATTCCATGGATAGAGGAGCCTGGCAGGCTCCATGGGGTCGCAGAGTCAGAGACAACTGAGCGACTAACATTTTCACTTTTCCTATCATTCTGATTTTTTTCTTTTCTGGTATAATGAATCTTCAATGCAAATGAAAACATGTCAGAATTAGAGCCACAAAGTTACCAAGTGGAAATAACAAAAGTTAGAGACTCTATTAGTTTTCTAGGGCTACCATGACAAAATACCACAAACTGAGGCTTAAATAACAGACATTTATTGTCTCATGGTTCTGTAGGCCAGAATCTCAGGATCAAGGCTTTGGCAAGGTTTCCCCTTCTGGGACTTTGAGGAAGACTCAGTTCCATATCTGTCCTTGAGCTTCTGGTGGTTTGCTTGGCAATCTCTAGGGTTCTTTAGCTTATAGGTGCATCACCCTGATCTTTGTGTTGCTATTCAGGGGGTTTCCTGTGAATGTGGCATCTGTCTCCAAATTCCCCCTTTTTATCAGTTGTGTTAGAATAGGGCTCATCCTAATGTCATTTAACTTGAGCACCTCAATAAAGACCCTGTCTTCAGATAAGGTCACATTTTGAAGGACTGTGAGTTAGGACTTCAGTATATGAATTTGTGGGAGGACACAACTGAATCCATAATAGCTACCTTCTGAGAGTGAATCAAATTGTTCTCTAAAGCTTTCATGTAGAGCCTTAAAATGGACCCTAAAAATGACATCTCCATATTTTCAGTATTTAATTCTTATTCATGGAATAAAGTTGAAATATGACTAATTCTGTTATTTGATTATTCTTATTGGATGCTAGAAACATTCTAGATTAGATCTACCATATGTTCTAAGACACATTATTTCTATGAAGATAAAGCTTTTAATTATGGAATTCTAGGAGGTCAGGCATGGTAGTTGTGGCTTAATTAAATAAGCTTTTTTGGCATTAGGAAAGAAAAGGATAAAAAGAGAGTGGAAAGTAAGAGAGGAGAAAGAATAATAGCAGCAGATAGAGGAGAGAAAGAAGAGAAACAGACAGCAACTCAGATAGATTAATTCTTCCCTAGTGATATGACTGTCAGAGACAAATGATATAGAATTACCATAGATTTTAAAGTCAGATTCAAACAAAACTGTAATAAGTCTGTGTTCGGCATGGATAAGCCTTTTAAAATGATATGTATATGTGTATACATATATATATATTTTCCTTTTTGTATTTTAGGGTGCTGTCAGAAAGGAGTCAAATCTTTTGCATCTATTTCTAAAATTTACATATTCAGCTATACTGACATTTACCTAAATGTTTTATCTTCTTCACTCCATTAAACAAATTATATTTGAGCTTGCCAAGTAGAAACTCAAGTTTAGCAATAAAAACAGAAGCTAAATAAATACCAAATAATGATGAGACAATTTGTTTGAAAATTTAAAAACTAGGGCAGTAATTTAATATTCTAATTATGAACAATTATACAACTCAGAACATTTTATTGTTTCAATCATGTGTATATAAACTAATTATCTGAACTAATATGCTAAATAAGATTGTGATTTATGGAACATTAATTTCAATGATTGTTCAAAGCATGACATTTTCCAAAGAGTCAATTTCTTTGTATAACTCTTTTAAAGAGCGAAAATGTGTTAGACTATGTAAATTTACTTAATTTTAGAATTGTAGTTACTAGCTACATGAAATGACTTTGAAATGACATATTCTCAGACTTGGCTTTAAATAGATGCATTGAGTTTTTTTTCTTTTTTCATTTTTGGACATTGGCATTACTTGTTCATAATAGAAAATCATGCATTTATTTAAAAGAAAATCTCTATTGAAAATGATACATTCAGAGGTTCACAAAGATCAAAGTGTTAAGGTCAGCCCTTAGGACACGCACATTTTGGAATGTATAAAAACTAATTTACAAATCAACAGGTAAAGTTAGGATAGGTACAATATACATATTTAAAAATTATAAACAAAGTAAGATTATTCCTAAAAATATTCCTCATACCTCACAGATTTTTAAAAAATAAAATTTGAGGCTCAGGGCAATTACTCAGGATAATAGTAGGGTTATGAACCTTATTATAATTTTGTAAGCTTACAATTTGACTCAAATTTTCTGTGCAATAAATCTTGTAGACCATGAAATTAATTTTTCTTTCTTTTTTTTCTCCCTTCTTAGAGGCATAGAAGAATGTTCAGTTACAAATTAGTGCTTCTTGCTGGAGTACGGGGGATAAAGGAAGACATACAATGTTGGATGTGTTTTGTGTCTGTGTGTGCTGAGCTGCTCAGTCCTGTCCAACTCTGTGACCCCATGGACTGTAGCCTGCCAGACTCCTCTGTCCATAGGATTCTCCAAGTAAGAATACTGGAGTGAGTGGCCATTCACTTCTCCAGGGGATCCTCCCAACCTAGGGATCAAACCCCAGTCTCCTGCATTGCAGGCAGACTCTTTACCATCGGAGCCACCATTAGCTAATTATTTTTCATCTTCACAAAAATATGTTGATGTAAATAGAGCAAGGATGCTTTTCTAGGTTATAGGCTCTCAAAGATCCTCAATCCACTTTTAAGTTATTAGAGCATACATAGTGGATGTTTACTGTCTTACCTTTTATATAACTAAAATTATCTACTCTGACATCCGAATTAGGGTATTTGTGTGTGGGTGTGTGTGTCTTCTATTAGTTTCTGCATTTCTTTTTGAGACTTATGTTTTATTTGGCAGACATGCTAAGCAGGAGACTGCCTGCAATGCAGTCTCCACCACCACCACCACCACTGAGGACTTTAGGCCCAGGAGGCAGCATTTCAAGTAACCCCTGAGAAAACTGCTTTGAGGAGGCAAGAGGAAACCTAGAATATATAGGAGTTTTGCAACAAAGTGCAGGTAGTAGGAACAAAAGATTACTTTTAAGAAAAGAAAACAATATCCCAGATAAAAGAATTTAGCACTTTTCTATGTGTAGGAAGATGTGAGTCTGGGCTCACGCCAATCATTCCTTTGGTATGTGTCTCAGCTCTTCAGGGCTGTATCCTGTGTTTTCATATCCTGAGTCTCCTCAAGACTCACTGCTGAGAGTGGCTGTAGTCTGATGGCTGCCAAATGGCAGGTATTCTTTGTTTCCTTCAAGGATTCCCTTAGGGCTCACTGGCTGAACACTGGAGGGCTGCAATTGCTGACTGTAACGTCCTTTGCTTACTGATATGCTGGGCACTATTTTATTTCTCAGTTCCTTTTCTTGGTCCAAAATTTGACCAGTGTTCGGGAGATATTTCATGACTAATTTTTGTCCCTCGGTGCCGAGAGTCTCTCCCCAGATCAAGCAAAAATTCTTGTTGATATGCCACTCCAGGTGCCAGTTTCTGGATCAAGCCCTGTTGCTAATTAAAGGTTCTCTGGACCCTCTGTCTTATTAGTCAATTATGACCCAGCAGATATTTTCCCTTTTTGCTTCTTCCTATACCTAGAACCTAAAAGCCTCTTGATGAAAGTGAAAGTGGAGAGTGAAAAAGTTGGCTTAAAGCTCAACATTCAGAAAATTAAGATCATGGCTTCTGGTCCCATCACTTCATGGCAAATAGATGGGGAAACAGTGGAAACAGTGTCAGACTTTATTTTTTTGGGCTCAAAAATCACTGCAGATGGTGACTGCAGCCATGAAATTAAGAGACACTTACTCCTTGGAAGGAAAGTTATGACCAACCTAGATAGCATATTCAAAAGCAGAGACATTACTTTGCCAACAAAGGTCCATTTAGTCAAGACTGTGGTTTTTCCAGTAGTTATGTATGGATGTGAGAGTTGGACTGTGAAGCAACGTGAGTGCCGAAGAATTGATGCTTTTGAACTGTGGTGTTGGAGAAGACTCTTGAGAGTCCCTTGGACTGCAAGGAGATCCAACCAGTCCATTCTGAAGGAGGTGAGCCCTGGGATTTCTTTGGAAGTTATGACGTTAAAGCTGAAACTCCAATACTTTGGCCACCTCATGTGAGGAGTCGACTCTTTGGAAAAGACTCTGATGCTGGTAGGGATTGCGGGCAGGAGGAGAGGGGGACAACAGAGGATGAGATGGCTGGATGGCATCACCGACTTGATGGACGTGAGTCTGAGTGAACTCTGGGAGTTGGTGATGAACAGGGAGGCCTGGCGTGCTGCGATTCATGGGGTCACAAAGAGTTGGACATGACTGAGCGACTGAACTGAACTGAACGGATACCTAGAACCACGTTATTACAATCATTCTGTAAAAATCATAAATGTGATCTATTTCCTCATGATATTTAGCCATCACCAATCTTTTGGAGGTCTGATTACACATTGGTAACTATAAGAGCAAACATTCTTATAAAATAGACAGGACATAAGTAGTACATCTAGTAACACTGACAAACTTATAGGGCAGCAGGGAAACACTAAGCATAAACAATTTGGAAACAAACAGCAAATTAAAACAATGATTAGTATAACTAGTTGTAGTTCACTTGCAATAAACCGTCAAGTCTACAGGTAAGCCAGGTGCATTTGTTCTACCCAAGTGATTTACTCTGACATCATGAACACAGCTTTCCAAGGTTTGATTTCCATCTAAAGATTTAGAGACTGCTATGGACTGAACTGGGCTCCCCAGGTGGCGCTAGTAAAGAACCCACTTGCCAATGCAGGAGATGTAAGAGACCTGAGTTCAATCCCTGGGTCAGGAGGATCCCTTGGAGAAGGGCATGGAAAACCCACTCCATGTTAGATAAGAGCTAACAGAAACTTTGGCCAGACAGAAGACAAGGGCGTTTTTAAACATTGACAGATTTTGAACCCACAAGTCTATATTCAGTGAATATCTCCTTCAAAGGGAAGGCTAAATAAGAAAATTTTGGTTAAACAAAATGTGAAAAAATGCATTGTAGACAGACCTGCATTATAGGAAATGTTAAGTGACATTATTTAGATGGAAGATAAATGGTATCTTGTAGAAATCTGAAAATCACAAGGAAATGAAAAGCATTAAAGTGATATTTATGCGGGCAAATAATAATAAAAGACACCCAGAGAAACCCTAAATATATGGAAATTCAGCCTATGCATCAAAGACTAACTCATGAAAGAAATTAGAAAATATTTTGAATGGAATGAAAAAGAAAAAAGCATACAAAAATTGATGACATGTAGTCAGTACAGTACTCATAGTGATATGTATAGTTATTAAGAAAACAAAGTTTTAAAATCAATGTTTTAAACACCCTCTTAGCAACCAAGAAAAAGAACAAGTTAAACCCAAAGGAGAAGAAAACAAATAATAAAGATAAGAGTAAAAGTTAATTTAATAAGTTAAAACCCAATGAAGCCAAAGGTTAGTTCTTTGAAAAAAAAAAAAAACTGATATAATAGATAAACCTCTAACTAGAATAACCAAGAGTAAAACAGAGAAAACACAAGATACCAATACAAGGATACAGACACTGAAACAAAAATAAAAGAATATTATGAATAATTTTTTGCCAATAAACTGAACAACCCAGGCAAAATAGACAAATACCATATTACCACAGGTTCCAGTTCCAGATGGCTTCATTGGCAAATATGATCAGGGTTTAAGAAATAAATCCAATCTTATTAAAAAACCTTTCAGTAAAGAAAATGAGGGAGTACTTCCTTCAGTTAAGTCAGTTCAGTCGCTGAGTTGTGTCCGACTCTTTGTGACCCCATGGACTGCAGCACACCAGGCTTCCCTGTCCATCACTGACTCCCGGAGCTGGCTCAAACTCATGTCTGTTGAGTCAGTGTTCCCATCCAACCATCTCGGCCTCTGTCATCCGCTTCTCCTTCTGCCTTCAATCTTTCCCAGCATCAGGGTCTTTTCTAATGAATCGGCTTGTCACACCATGTGGCCAAAGTATTGGAACTTCAACTTCAGCATCAGTCCTCCCAATGGATATTCAGGACTGATTTCCTTTAGGATGGGCTGGTTTGATCTCCTTGCTTTCCAAGGGACTCTCAAGAGTCTTCATCACCACAGTTCAAAAGCATCAATTCTTGGGCAATCAGCTTTCTTTATAGTCCAACTCTCACATCCATACATGACTACTGGAAAAAACATAGCTTTGACTTAGACAGACCTTTGTTGGCAACGTAATATCTCTGCTTTTTAATATGCTGTCTAGGTTGGTCATAGCTTTTCTTCCAAGGAGCGTGCATCTTTTAATTTCATGGTTACAGTCACCATCTGCAGTGATTTTGGAGCCCAAGAAAATAAAATGTCACTGCTTCCACTGTTTCCCTACCTATCTGCCATGAAGTGATGGGACCTGATGCCATGATCTTCGTTTTTTGCATGTTGAGTTTTAAGCCAACTTTTTCACTCTCCTCTTTCAGTTTCATTAAGAGGCTCTTTAGTTCTTATTCACTTTCTGCCATAAAGGTGGTGCCATCTGTTTATCTGAGATTATTGATATTTCTCCTGGCACTCTTGATTCCAGCTTGTGCTTCATCAATTTTTTTTATAAGTGAGCTACGTCATCAGCACAAAACTAGATAAAGTCCGCATAAACATGAGTTATTAGAAATATCACAACAAACCACAAATAGGAATCAGTAGAAAACAGCACAATTTGGCTCCTAAATGCTGAAGTGGCTCACTTATACTTCCTTACTCATTTTACTAAGTCAGCATTACCATGATGCCAAAGCTACACAAAGTCATTATAAGAAAGAAAATTATATGCCAGTATTTATCATGTACCCCTGGAGGAGGAAATGGCAACCCATTTCAGTATTCTTGCCTGGAGAATCCCCATGGACAGAGGAAACTGGCGGGCTACACTCTAGAGGGTGGCAAGGAGCCAGACACAACTGAGCAACTAAGCACACCCATCATGTACAAAGACAGGAAAATCCTCAAGAAATTACTAGCAAATTGAATCTAACAATATATAAAAGTACAGATAGCATGACCCAAGAGTACATGACTGATTTAACACAAAAAAATCAATTAAATCCATCATATTAACAAAAGAGAAAAGCTGTATAGTCATGTCCTTAGGTATAGGGAAAAATTTAATGAAAATCGTACCATTTCATGCTAAAACTATCTCAGAAAATTTGGAATGAAATTCCGCAACCTGATAGGAGGCAATCTACAACAAAATCTCTTGACATCACTAATATTAAAAGAATAAATACACATACACAGCATCTTAAGACTGGGAATAAGATGAGAATATTTACTTACTATTTTGATTCAACATTGTACTGAAAGTATTAGTCTAAAGGTAAAAGGCATATAAATCAGAAAAGAAATCTCTCATGTCATAATCATGTAGGTGGTAACTTATAAGTGCAAAGTCCAAAGGAATCTATCAAGAAGTTTCTAGAGCTAGTAAATAAGTTCAGCAAATTCTCAAGATAACAGTTTAATTTATAAAAGTCAGTTATATCTTTATATCATACTAAAAATGATTAGTAATCACAAGAAATACACTTTACAAAGATATCTGAAACCTTTTTAAAGTCTGTTAATCACTTTTTATAATCTCTCACTTTTTTGCCTATGTTTGTGAATCTCTTTCCTGTAAGCATCTGAAAGACTCTTATTTTATATTTCCTATTTTACAATTCAATCATATGAAGCTTTTAGGAGGTAATTGTGCTGTTTTCTACTGATTCCTGTTTGTGGTTTGTTGTGATATTTCTAATAACTCATGTTTATGGAGCCTTTACCTAGTTTTGTGCTGATGAAGTGGCTCACTTATAAAGAAAAAAAAAGTCCCAATTTGTGGTGTTTGCTAATTTCTGTGATATGAATAATCTCCACAGCCCTAGCCAATTTCAGGCTATCAACCTGGTACTGTTGAATGCAGAGTTGGGAAGAAACGCACACACTTGGCTTTTGTGCATTGGCACAAGTCAGCCCCAAGCCCATTACTTTCCTTATCTATAGAAATTCAAACTTGATCATGACAGGAATCTATTCTTCAGAGGAGACGAGTCTGTATTTTAATTAGATACCTAGGACTGTTTCCAATTTCAGACCACTTTAATTTCTTAGCTCTTTTGGAACATGCAGGTAGTTTTGAATTGGAATCCCAAATCCATTTGAGGACTGCTTTTGTTAACAGATTCTCAGAATAAATATCTTCTTAGTTTCTTCCTTCCCTGAAGGCCAAAAATAGTTTCCCAATAATATCCCTTTGCAGGACTGACATTTTTCTATTCAGTCTCTTGTTCAAGGCACACCCTGTTG
Organism: Budorcas taxicolor; assembly: GCF_023091745.1. Taxonomy (NCBI): domain Eukaryota; kingdom Metazoa; phylum Chordata; class Mammalia; order Artiodactyla; family Bovidae; genus Budorcas; species Budorcas taxicolor. Next base: position 42,658,746 of record NC_068915.1, read on the forward strand.
GACTCCTGGCTTAATCAGCCTCTCTACTCTAATTTCCCATTTTGTGATGGCCCAAAACTTTCTTTAAAACCAAGGTTCTTGCTTTTTAGAACCACTTTCCTTGGGCAGTTGCCAACTTTAGTGTTACTTACTAGTCCAGATTCATTGTGGGTGCCTTCACTTGTGAATGTGTTCTTATTCTCTTGTGAGCTTAGCTACACATTTAAAATACTTTGGGAAAAGTTTTAGCCAGTATTTGCAACAAGAGGTTTTATAGGCTATGTAGCTTGCACAGTACGAGCAGAGTTCCCATTTTAAATACCTAAGACTGTATCTACTTTTTCTCCTCATCTTTTCTGTGTAACAGATGTTCCAAACTTGGTGGTTTATAAAAACAATCAGTTTATTATGCTCATGATCTGTGGGTCAGGAGTTTGGACAGGGTTCAGCTGAATAATTCTACTCTGTATGGTCCCAACTAGGCTCACTTGGAGGCTAGTCTGGTCTGGACAAGACAGTCCAAGGAGGGTTTTACTCACATCTGGTGCCTTGTTAGGGACAGCTGGAAGTCTGGGCTCAGCTGATTTTCTCTCTCCATGTAGCCTCAGGGCCTCCTTTCGTAATTTTTCCGTTAGAGGCATCAGGCTTCTTGCATGGTAGCTAAAGGCTACACAAATGAGAGTTCTAAGAGACCAGGAAGTAGAAACTGGTTCTACTAGGTCTACAAATCAGCACACTGCCACTTTCCTCATGTTTTATTGGTCAAACAGCCGTCAGCCACCAGGACTGAGCTATCTATGGGGAGGGTGTCAAGAATCAGTGCCTTGATTTAGTTTACTGCATTACTGGATTAAATCTTTAAGCCTTCTCTCTCTCTCTTTTAAAATATTTATTTATTTGGCTGTCCCGGGTCCTAGCTGTGGCATATGGGATCTAGTTCCCTGATCAGGGATCAAAGCCAGGCCCCCGCTTTGGGAATGCAGAGTCCCAGACACTGGATAGCCAGGGAAATTCCTAAGCCTTTCTTGATTTACTCCTTTTTAGACTTACTTTTGTTGCTGCAGAAACAGAAATTAGATTGAAATGGCATGTTTAAGGCTCCTAGGGAATTGATGTACTCAGTCACCAATTTCCATTGTCATATCTTGGCCTTGTTGCTTCTTTTACTTGTATAATATATTTAGTTTGTGAAATGGCTCACTTAATTTACATGGAAATGATAGGTTATAAAAGTTTTCTAAATAATTGACATTATATTACCCATATAAAGCCAGTTAAAAGAAATTATTGTTTTAGTCAACATGAAATTTTAAAATATTTTTTAGTTTTGCTGGTTTCAATAGGTATGAAAGCAATCCGTTTTGTGACGAATCTCTGCAGTTGATACTTAATTTTCACTAAGCTGAAAAGAGTTTGAACTAATGTTCTAAGGGATATTCCAATAAACATTTCAGAAAAATAGACTGTGGTTTAATAAAAGAAATATAAATTAAAGCATTTCAGAAATATTTACTTACCTTTATTTTCATACTATTGGAACAATATTTGGATATAATGTTTCCCCACTTAAAGAATCATTTATTTTAAATTTGAGAAAAGTTACATAGTAGCTATGATTTCACTCATAATTGTTCAGATGCTTGGACTGTGGCAGAGACTTTTAGCTGTCTGCAAAAGTCTGTCCTTTTCATCCATAGTGAAAGGGATGAATTTGTATTAATCTTTCTAATGGCATAGAATTCCTATTTAAACTATTCCTTTTATTTATGCATTCATCCATCAGTGGACATCTGTTTGTATATCTTGGCTATTGTGTGTCATGAGGCAATGAATATGGGAGTGCAAATATCTATAAACCTTTCTATATACAATGTAATATTATGCAGCCTTAAAAAAAGTAGAAAATCCTGCCATTTGCATGAACATCAATGAACCTGGAGGATAAGGTTCAAATAAGTCCAACACAGAAAGACAAATACTTGCATAATCAGACTTACTTATGACATCCAAAATAGTCAGTTTCATGGAAGCAGAGAGTAGAATGATGGTGGCCAGGAGTGAGGTGAAAGGGAAAAAGGGGAGATTATTGTTTAAAGGTTATGAAGTTTCAGTTACTCAGATACATTAGATCTCAGTTACATTAATTTCAGTTACATTAGATCTCCAGAACTTATTCATCTAAATAAACATATACATCTGAATAACTTATTCATATGAATAAGTTCTGGAGATCTAATGTATGACATGGTGAGTACAGTTTAGATACAGTTAACAATACTGTGTTGTGCACTGGAAATTTGTTAACAGGTCACCTCCATAAAGCTGGGAAAAAGAACTCATGCCATTCTGTGGGGGCAATGTCATTTTAAGCCCTGTCCACTGACATGGCCCAGAAGCAAGGTCATTCTGTGATGTGCTCTAGTGCCAAGAAACGTGGGGCCTCTTGGAATAAAAGGTTGATTCCACGTCTGTGCTGGAGGGTTCTGTGAGAAGCTGGCGCACCTAGTTGTGCCAGAAAGCTAGGAAGCCTTCGAAGATTAATGGTGTTATGTCAAAAGACCACAGGAACCAATTTAAAGTGTACTTGAGACAATTTGAGCACCAAAAAGAGGATAATGGCTCTGGTCAACTGACACCCATTAAATCTGAAAAACCATTAGTATATAATTTTGTACAAAAGAGAAAATTTAACTTAAAGTGTTGAGTCTTATTATTCAATCATGTTGGTGTTATTGACTAATTTGTTATATTGTTCAAGAGGATAGAACATTACAAAAAATGCAAATGCTTCAGATAAAATGTATTTTCTGAATCAAAGGGAATACGAGTAAAGTTGTGACCCTAAAGCAGACATGAAATACTTAAATTGTGTATGTATATGTTTATATCAGCAATACATAATATATAATCATATAATGTACAAGTAATATGCTTAGTTGCTCAGTCATGTCTGACACTTTGTGACCCAAATGTACTGTAGCCCTCCAGGCTCCTCTGTCCAAGGGGATTCTCTAAGAAAGAATACTGGAGTGGGTTGCCTTTCCCTTTTCCAGGGGATCTTCCCAACCCAGGGATCAAATCCAGGTCTCCCACATTGCAGGTGGAATCTTTACCATCTGAGCCACCAGGGAAGCCCAAGAATACTAGAATGGGTAGCCTAGCCCTTCAGGGGATCTTCCCCACCCAGGAATGGAACCAGGGTCTCCTGCATTGGAGGCAGATTCTTTACTAGCTGAACTACCAGGGAATATATGTATATTAAAACTTTAAAGAATTTTATGGTTCTAAGAATGAAAAAATGCAAGAGCCATCAGATCCAAAATATTTAAAGTTCGACTTCTTAGGATTCCATCAAGTGCAAAGTCTCTAGGTTGAAAGAAGACAGACATTTTACTTAACTTGAAATTTACCAATTCAAATACAGGAACTGTTGGTAGACTGAAGAATTAGATCATGTATATTATTTGAATCTGTGAAAGTGAACTAACCAATCATAGAGTTATGAAATCATTGATGTAACAAGTAAAAATTATACTTAGCAAATCCCATCAGTAACAAATAACATCCTCTGGCATAAATCTCTTTTAGTAATGTCAGTAATTACTGTTTTACTTGGTATGATCACAGTTTTCTGTAGTGAAATAATGTTTTTCCAACTTGAGAAGGTTTAGAGTTCCCAGGTGCTGCTAGTGGTAAAGAACCGTGAAGTCACTCAGTCATGTCTGACTCTTTACAATCCCATGGACTACCTACCAGGCTCTTCCATCCATGAAATTTTCCAGGCAAGAGTACTGGAGTGGGTTGCCATTTCCTTCTCCAGGAGATCTTCTTAACCCAGGAATTGAGTCCAGGTCTCCCGCATTGCAGGCAGATGCTTTATGGTCTGAGCTACCGGGGAAGCCCTTGAACCCTTCTGCAAATGCAGGAGACATAAGAGACAGAGGTTTGATCCCTGGATTGGGACGAGGAGGGCATGGCAACTCACTCCAGTATTCTTGCCTGGAGAATCTCGCGGACAGAGGACCCTGGTGTGCTACAGTCCATAGGGTTGCATAGAGTCTGACACAACTGCAGTGACTTAGCACACGTGCACAGAAATGTTGAAGAAAATCAGACTTTTAGGATTAGTATTAGTATTTTCATGTAGAGATGGAAGCTGTGCCTATTTGATATTGGATATACTAATAATAAATGGGAGACTCTGGCCCAGTAGAGTGACAATCTTTTAACTAATTTGAAATGACTATTTAAATACTATAATTTTATGATTTTAAGAAATAATCATGTACAGTTATGTCTCATTTAAGATATTAGGTTCACAGCATTAAAGTTGAAATAATGAGAATTATATAACACCCAGGAAGCTTGTATTTCTTGAATTAGCCGACTGTAGTATTTAAAAGGGACAAGCTTGAGGAGATCCAGCTTCAAATACTCTTTCATTCCAGAATATCATCCTTCTACGCTGTTACCTTTATTTTGTTCTCTGACACCTAAATGCCCAGTCTGCAAATTGGAACCCCGAGTCTTCAAAGGCTGTGTTCACAAAGCAGGCCATGTAGTCCTCCCTGATCACAAACTCTATCTGTACCCAGATAAGCTTCCCCAGGTCTCATTCCCTGCTCCTTGCCCTCATCCAGTTATTCCACCAAGTGACTCACTGGGGGATCATAGAACACAGCAGACTGCTCTATTCCCACCCCCAAAGTATGACCTCATTGTGTGTGCTGTCCCATTTCTACTACTTATAACACTGATAAAGCAGGGAAGCCAGTTTAGGTGCAACAAAGGGCCCCATTGGGTGTGGTGGGGGAGATCTCTACTCACTCAGAAAACGTCTATCATTTTTCTATCTTAGGGGTTGCGTGCATGTCCTGCTTGTTCTATATCTCCTCTGTGGATCAGCTGGAACTTTCCAAATGATATTAGTATAAAAAATAACTTGCTCTACAACAGGGATAGACCTACCTGGAGATTGTCATTCTGAAAGAAGTAGGTTAGATCAAGAAAGACAAAATATCACTTGATACCACTTAGATTAGGAATCTAAAAAGAATGGTACAAATGAAATTATTTATAAAACAGATCTGGTAGAGTGCCTGAAGAACCATGGATGGAGTTTCATGACATTGGACAGGAGACAGTGATCAAGACCATCCCCAAGGAAAAGAAGTGCAGAAAGGCCAAATGGTTGTTGTCTGAGGAGGCCTTACAAATAGATGAGAAAAGAAGAGACTCAAAAGGCAAAGGAGAAAAAGGGAAGATATACCCATTTGAATGTAGAATTCCAAAGAATAGAGAGATAAGAAAACATTCCTCAGTGATCAATGCAAATAACTAGAGGAAAACAATAGAATGGGAAAGACTAAAAATCACTTCAAGAAAATTGGAAGATGGGCACAATAAAGGACAGAAATGGTATGGACCTAACAGAAGCAGAAAATATTAAGAAGAAGTGGCAAGAATACACAGAAGAACTATACAAAAAAGATCTTCATGACCCAGATAGCCATGATGGTGTGATCACTCACCTAGAGCCAGACATCCTAAAAGTTGAAGTCAAGTGGGCCTTAGGAAGCATCACTATAAACAAAGCTAGTAGACATGATGGAATTCCAGTTGATCTATTTCAAATCAAAAGATGATGCTGTGAAAGTGCTGTGCTCAATATACCAGCGAATTTGGAAAACTTAGCAGTGGCCACAGAACTGGAAAAAGTCAGTTTTCATTCCAATCCCAAAGAATGCTTAAACTACTGCACAACTGCACTCATCTTATACACTAGTAAAGTAATGCTCAAAATTCTCCAAGCCAGGCTTCAGCAGTACATGAACTATGAACTTCCAGAGTTCAAGCTGGACTTAGAAAAGGCAGAGGAACCAAAGATCAAACTGCCAACATCTGTTGGATCATCAAAAAAAGCAAGAGAGTTCCAGCTTTGTCGACTATGCCAAAGCCTTTGACTGTGTAAATCACAACAAACTGTGGAAAACTCTGAAAGAGACAGGAATACCAGACCACCTGATCTGCCTCTTGAGAAACCTATATGTAGGTCAGGAAGCAACAGTTAGAACTGGACATGGAAAAACAGACTGGTTTCAAATAGGAAAAGGAGTATGTCAAGGCTGTATATTGTCACCCTGCTTATTTAACTTATATGCAAAGTATATCATGAGAAACGCTGGGCTGGAAGAAGCACAAGCTGGAATCCAGATTGCCGGGAGAAATATCAATAACCTCAGATATGCAGATGACACCATCCTTATGGCACAAAGTGAAGAGGAACTAAAAAGCCTCTTGATGAAAGTGAAAGAGGAGAGTGAAAAAGTTGGCTTAAAGCTCAACATTCAGAAAAGGAAGATCATGGCATCCGGTCCCATCACTTCATGGGAAATAGATGGGAAAACAGTGGAAACAGTGTCAGACTTTATTTTTGGGGGCTCCAAAATCACTGCAGATGGTGACTGCAGCCATGAAATTAAAAGACACTTTTTCCTTGGAAGCAAAGTTATGACCAACCTAGATAGCATATTCAAAAGCAGACATTACTTTGCCAACAAAGATCTGTCTAGTCAAGGCTATGGTTTTTCCAGTGGTCATATATGGGTGTGAGAGTTGGACTGTGAAGAAACCTGAGCGCCGAAGAATTGATGCTTTTGAACTGTGGTGTTGGAGAAGACTCTTGAGAGTCCCTTGGACAGCAAGGATGTCCAACCAGTCAATCCTAAAGGAAATCAGTCCTGAATGTTCTTTGGAAGGACTGATGCTGATGCTGATGCTGAAACTCCAATACTTTGGCCATCTGATGAGAAGAACTGACTCATTTGAAAAGAACGTGATGCTGGGAAAGGTTGGAGACAGGAGGACAAGGGGATGACAGAGGATGAGATGGTTGGATGGCATCACCGATCAGATGGACATGAGTTTGAGTAAGCTCTAGGCGTTGGTGATGGACAGGGAAGCCTGGCCTGCTGCAGTCCATTGGACTACAAAAAGTCGGACACGACTGAGTGATTCAAGTGAACTGATAAAAGAGAAATAGAATCACAGATGCAGAAAACAAATTTATGGTTACCAGCGGGGAGAGAGGGAGGGATAAATTGGGAGACTGGGATTGACATATATACCGTACTGTATATAAAATAAATAACTAATAAAAACCTACTCTATAGCACAGTGAACTCTACTCAATGCTCTGTGTTGATCTATATGGGAAAAGGATCTAAAAGAGAGTGGTTTTTAGTGGTTTCTCAAAAAGAACCAGTTATGTATAATTGATTCACTTTACTGTATACCTGAAACTAATATGATGTTGTATTAATAAGTCAACTATACACCAATAAAAATTAAAAAAATATAACTTGCCCTAGAAGTAGGTTTATTGCTGGGGATTGTAAACTTCATTCAAGGTTCTCATATTATAGGATATGGTTTCTGTATGTATGCGAAATCCTAAATATGTAAAATATCAAGCTAATTTTTTCCCTACCCACAGTGCTCTGACAAGGTAGGGAAAGGAAACTGAGAAAGACCAAGTCATTTGTCAGTGAATATATGTGGAAGTGGCCTGTAAATTCCCCCTGATCAGGATGGATGTGTGAGCTGCAACTCTCTTCTGGGGTACTCAGCTTGCTGAAATCATCCTGAATGATACAAGTTTCCACCTCATATTCTGTTTCTCGCCAAGGGGGAGACCATGGAAGAGTCACTTACAAAGCCTTGCTCTGAGTGTGATCCTTTCTGCATGGACGGGTCCTGTCAAGTCAGCCATGTGTTCCACAGCAGTAGAGTCTTTTCAGTTGCGGACTGGATCTGTGTTATGGAATTCTGGACTAAAGGTGTTTTGCACCTGGATGGACTGTGTACCCATATATCTCATAAATCTCTCAAACACTGTAAGCCAGAGACCTGTGAATTCGAAATCTTTACTGTATCAAAATGACCTCAAAAAAAGAGGTGAATTTCTTTAAATCACAGATAGAACTTAAGATTTGGAAAGCAGAAAAGGACTTTGAGTTTTTAAACACTTGGTGCTGGCCTCATATTTAAAATGGGAAAAGGCAAGCATCTTGCAGCCCTTGCCTCTGGCCGAGGGGAGGCCACAACATAGTCTCAAAGAGTCAGGAAATGATGGGCAGGATTACTGCTGCTAACTAGAAATCCACTTGGTTATTCTGCGGCTTTCAGTAGGAAGGTCTTCTTTCTTGGCTTGACTGTGTTCACCACCCTCAAGGGACATTTAGAGATAATGAGGAATTACAAGCTTTGGAAAGGCAGATTTATAGCTTGATAAACATCCAAGAAAAAATTGGCGGGTTCGTTTATCCTGAGAGGGTGTATGATGTGGAACTCACCCCGTCCACAGTCAACAGGAATTCTTGCCGTGTGCTCTAACAGTTAAAAGCGCAATCTCAGTTATCAAAAAAATCCTTGATTTTATACATCTCTGCACCAGTACTGTGATCCCTTGATGCTCAGCTGTGTCCGACTCTTTGTGACCCCAGGAACTGTAGCCCACCAGGCTTCTCTGTTCATGGGGTTTTTCCTTAGGAAGCCTAAATATTTTACCAGATAAATACTTTAGCAGATAAAGACTTTTCAAAGTCCATCTTTATCTCCCTTGCTGGACATCAAAGTGTCTCATTTGCTGTGTCTGACCAGCAAGAGACCCTTCCTCTCCCTGCTGACCCCAGGGCAATGTTGGAAGGGGTTTTCAGATGTAAATGAAACCCTTTTTTATACGTTGAGCTATAGGTATGTGGTAGTCTCTAGTCACAGGGTGATGAGACCTCTTCTTCCTTCTAGTAATAGAATTCTCAAGTGTAGTTGCATGTTGTATTAAAATTCTTAGTCTGTGATTTTCTTTTCTATAGCACTTGTCTCCAACAATAGTTAATAACCCCCCTTTTCCAACTCCCATCTATTGCTGTTACACTTCTGTCTCAGACGCTTGTAGATTTCACCTTTCAAACTCTTCCTTTCGGACTCTTCCTCTTTTATCTCTGGCTCATGTAAATTTTTTCTTCTCCTTCCAGATTTCCCTTCTAGCCTTTGATTATGGAAATCACCATGAAATTCCTTTTCCTCTAACAGCATGTCAGCCCCCTTCTGTCCTTTCCCAGGGTGATTTTAAACAAAACTCTTGGGACTTCCCAGAGATTGAGACTTTGCCTTCCAATGTGGGTGGGGTGGTGGTTGTGGAGGTTTAATCCCTGGTCTGAGAGCTAAGATTCCACATGCCTTGTGGCAAAAAAAAGAAAAAAGAAAAAGAAAAGAAAAGAAAACTGAACATAAACAACAGAAGCAATATTGTATCAAATTCAATAAAGACTTCTAAAATGGTCCACTTCAAAAAAAAAACCTTAAAATAATACATAAGTAAAGTAAAACAGTAAAATTCTCTGTTTGAGGATTTTTGGACTGCCTATTTATAAATACCTTGGGATGCAGACCAATGTAAGAACTGGTTATGGTTAAACCTGTCACGAGTGTGTTTCTCCTTTAGAGGTAGACTTCAGACAGGCAGTTTTTCTTGCAGATCTGTAAGGATATGGAATGAAAGTTTTATTTCTAGCTTATCCTTCAAGATGAGGCCTTTTGGGCTTCCAGCTTTGAGAGAGTATTTCTTACCATTCTCCTTACTTTACTTTTTTCCTACACTTGCAAGGCTGTGATAAATCAAGGATTCATTTTCTAGGATTAAGTGAATGCTCTCAGATGTAAGGCTAGCTCAAGTTCCATTGCTCAGTGGGTGTCCACTTTCTCTTAGTTTCTGGTCAGAGTGTTCCTTACTTTCCATCTAGTCCTTTGAGGCTTGGAAGATGATTTTAACAATCTGTTATCTTGAATTTTCAGTTGGTTTCAGAGGAAGCATCAGTTGGTGACCCTTACTACCTGCCTACCTGCCCAGCCCGCCATCTCATCAGAAATAATTCCTGACAAGATTTTCTAAAATTCAACCAAACTCTTGTCTGAAAGAAAACCACCTTGGTCATGATGTTAGGGGAAGTACACTGATTGAAACTGCCCACCCTGACCAGGCACTATAGTAGTCATTTGCATGGGTTGTTTTATGATAGGAGATCCTGATGAGGAATACAGAACTAATAAGCCACCAGCAACGGGAAGAGCTCAGAAAGGTCAAAAGGAGACACCGCGAGTCCGTCCACTTCCCGGAATCCCTCTCGCTAGCATCCATCTTGGCTGATGCGTGTGCCACCAGGAAAGACTCTGAATTAGAATGATTGGCCAAAGACCACCCGGAAACTAATCCTATCACCATAAAACCTGAGACTGCTAGCCACGCGGCAGAGCAGTTCTCCTGGGTTCCCTTACCCTACTGCTTTCCCCTGGGTGCCCTTTCCCAATAAAGTCTCTTGCTTTGTCAACACATGTGTCTCCTCAGACAATTCATTTCTGAGTGTTAGGCAAGAGCCCAGTTTCGGGCCTTGGAAGGGATCCGCCTTCCTGCAACAGTGATGTCTTTTTTTTTTTTTAATTCATTGCTGTATTTGATTTGCCATCATTTTGTTTGGGCTTTTGCATATGTGTTCATGTGTGAGACTTGTCTATTATTTACCTTTCTCGAATTGTCTATGCCTACTATTTGTGTCAGTCATTTAGCCTCACAAAATGATTTGGAAATTGCTCCCACTTCTTTCGTTCTTTCACAGATTTTGTGTAAGATTGAAGTAAAAATTTGAGAGATGATTACTGTAAAACTGACATAGTACTTCTTTGTGAGAAGATTTTAAATGGGTGATTTTATTTATTGGATTTAGGATCATTTAGATCTTCTATTTCATTTTCAGTCAGCTCTGTCTGATAATTCAATATTTTCTAAAATGAATCTTCTCGCTTGAGTCTTAAAATTTGTTGGTCAAGAGTTTTTAAAACCTTGTGGTGTTTTCATCCATAATGCATCTGCAGTTGTGTCCCCGTTTAAATTTCTAGAATTATTTATCCTTTCTCTTTTTCCTGGACAATCTTTCTAGTGGTTTATCCTTTTAATTAATCTTTTCATGTAGCTTACTTTTGGCTGAGTTGATTGCCACTATTATATATTTTTCTATTTTACTAATTCCTTCTGCTATATTTGATATTTTCTTTTTAACTTTTTTTGGCATATAGTTGATTTAAAACATTGTGTTAGTTTCAGGTGTACAGCATGTTTTCTTTTTTAAAAAATCCTTTTGGGTTTATTATAGTCTGTCTTTCCTTTCTTATTTTAGACGCTTAATACCTACTTTCAAGTTCTTTGTTTTTCTAAGAAACTTGCAGTTGGGCTATAAATTTCCTCTAAAAACCACTTGAGCTATATACTTCAACTTTTGATCATTGGAAGCAGTATGTTTCAATGTTTACTCATTTCCATTTTTATTTCTTTTTCTTATTGTGGGTTTTATCTTAATTACATTCTTGTCAACTAATGCATCTTGTATGGTGTTGTTCATTAAGCAATATTTTATATTTGTTTTTATGATTTGGTACCTGGGAACTTGTATAAGCATTTCATGTCTTCTCCAATTGTTAAGTACAAAGTTTTACATGTATCTATTAGATCCAGCTTGCTAATTGTGTTGTTTAAATGTCCTCTACTCATGCAATTTTTTATTTTGTTCTGTTTTGTTTTGCCTACTTTAGGTATTGTGGGGGAGGACATAGTCTTTTCCTTCTACCCATCTTGGTTCCTTGGCTGGGGCTCTGTAAATGAGACTAACAAAACGCAGATTAACAAGAGAAAAAGAAACTAATTAACGTGTGCATTATACATGTTCCCTGGTAGCTCAATGGTAAAGAATCCGCCTGCGAATGCGGAAGACACAAGAGGTGACAGTTGACCCCTGGGTTGGGAAGATCCTCTGGAGGAGGAAATAGCCACCCACTCCAGTATTCTTGCCTGGAGACTCCCGTGGACAGAGAAGCCTGGTGGGCTGCCATCAGCGGGGTCACAAAGAGCTGGGCGTGGCTGAGCGTGCATCACTGCATTACACATGGATTTGGGAGCTTTCAGAGACGAGTAACTTCAAAGGGTGGTTAGGATCTGGGGTCTAGGCACCTAACTTAGTAGCGGAAAAGAGAGGGGGAAAAAGGGCACTTAAGGAAAGGCAAATGATTTTTTGGCAGGATAAATGGGCCCTGGAAAATGAATAGAAATATGACAGCTTGTAACATGTCAGTCCGGGTGTGGTCGTCACTTTTTCTCTCTAAGGAGAGACGACTAAGAGTTACTCTGCTATTGCTACTGCTAGGTCACTTCAAGGGTGTTTATGACACTTGAGCTCTTTTGGGAAGCTCTGCTTTTAGACATACGAGCTATTGAAGAAACTCAAAAGCCTTCAGAACAAAATAATTCTTATGTCAAAGTGTCATATTTTGAGGTGACAAATCCTGATTCTCTTTACAATCAATCATTGAAAGAGATATTTTAAAATCTGTGATGGTATACTTGCCAATTTTGTAAGGTAGTTGTGTCTTCTTTTACAAAAAGATTCTATAAATCTTTATTTTTCCAACTACAATAGCAATACATAATTGTTATAAAAACTTCAAACAATATAGAAATACATAAAAGTTGAGACTGAGTATCCCCAGTATCTTCACACAATCATTTTAACCATTTGGTGTATAATTTTTCCATAATGTTTTCAAACATATGTGTATGTTTGTGTGTGTGTGTGGCAAGCGCTATTATTATTTTTTAATTGAAAGGCTACATTGTGACAGTGTTTTAAAAGGAATGGCTATTGCCATTATTTCATAGAGAAAGGTAATTTTATTTTTAAATTAATTTTTATTGAAATTTAGTTGCTGTACAACACTGTGTTAGTTTCTGTTGTACAGCAAAGTGAATCAGCTATACATATATTAATACTTATAGCCCCTTCTTCTTGAATTTTCTTCCCATTTAGGTCACCACATAGCACTGAGTAGAGTGCCCGGAGCTGTACATGCCTGACCATAACACTCTCATCCCCAGGCCATGGTTCTCCTATATCAGCCCCTTTCCTTTCTCTTGGCCTCATAATTTCCACTGATGGCTTGCACTGCAGACATATTGTGAAGGGCCTGTTGACTTCTCTGATATTCTCTCACATTCTATTTCTGGTATAGGCATTTTTGTTTCTTAGTATCTGGGATCCTTTGACATCTAATGCTCTTCTGAAGTGACAAACAACAGAAAATTCATCTTCCTAATCTCAAAGGACAGGGCTTCCCATTCCACCCATGGAGTCTCATAGTGACTTTAATTCTCAGTCACAGAACAGTTTGTTCCAGAACACATAGTTTTGCTCAGTCACATCTTTTTACTAAGTTTGGTGGTGGACAGCACTCTGTCCTAGGAGGGGAAGGTGAGCTTAAAATTGTGCGATTGGAAAGAACTGATGAGGGGTTTTCAAATGAGAATAATATGTGACATAGCAACAATATGAGGCCAGAAAATTGCTGAATAAGAAAATGTACAAACTCTACAATAAAGATTAGGTACTAACATATACCTACAAAGTGGTTTCAAATGCATTATCTAATTCAATTTTCCAAATGTAAGAGCACATTGTGTGGAGAATTTGTTTTGTGTTAAACTGGCTAAGTTGGAGCTATGTTTCCAGAATTTCCTTTCTGGTATGTGGCCCTGCATGGGTCATAATAGATTTATATTTTAATTTTATCTTATCTTTAATTGTGAGTATAAATACATAACATTAAATTAACCATCTTAAGCTTTTTTTTTTTTTGCTGCAAAAAGCTTTATTGTTTCCATTTGCTCCAAGGCCTGAGAGAGGTTTTCAGTGTGTTAAAAAGCTGCCCAGTGACTGCAGAGAGGGATTTAGGCACAAGCTCTGATGTTAGTGGGGCTCCTCGAAGGCCACTGGGCCCAAGGGGCTCCTGGTCAGGCTTGAGGGTGCTTTCAAGGAGGGATTCACCCAGTCCAGCCTGGGGAGCAGCCAGCCTGTGGAGGCTGGTCAGATGGTTGCTCATCAATTTCACCTCCTTGTCTAGGAAGTGGCTCTCCAGGAAGTCACAGAGGTGGGGGTCTGTGCGGGCAGAGCGTAGGCCATGCAGATTCAAAAGGCCTGGTTCGGGGTCTTCTCTGTGAGAAGAATGGCTTCCATAGTGTACTGGGTTTTACCCCACTTATCTTGAGATGGCTTTTGCATGTCCAGAAAGAGGGCACAGCTGCTGCGCTGGTCTTGTATTTTCAAGAGAAGCTCTATGCCCTTGAACTTCTCCTTGGCCAAGTTGTGCAAAAAAGTGGTCCATACCCTCCAGAGTCACATCGTTGTGATTGAAATAGAAGCCCAGAGAGAGAGAGGTGTAGAAGGCCCTCAAATGAATGTTGACAGTGGCCTCACCTTGGTAGAATAATTCTGATGAATTTGGGAGCTCATGGTTGATCAGTAATAAGGAGTTAAGCTCAAAAAATGGTGTTGGCTGGTCCCAGTGATCTTGGACAGCTGAGTGGCTGATTCCAAAGGTTGCGGCTAGAAAAAAGTTGGAGGGTGGTCAGAGGCTGGAGCAAGGGGTGTCCCTGGGTCTGTTCTGACCAAGCACTGTTAAAGCAAGATGCGAAGCAAGAGACAGACCTCCAAGTGCACTGCCCATCTTAAGCTTTTTTAAGTGTACAGTTCAGCAGTGGTAAGTACAGATCTTCCTCCACTTATGATGGGCTTAACATCCTCGTAAACCCTATTGTAAGTTGAAAATGCATGTAATACACCTAACCTAATGAACATTGTTATTAGCTTAGCCTATTCTGCTTTAAAAGTGCTCAGACACTTATCTTAGACTGTAGTTGGACAAAATCATCTAACACAAAACCTATTTTATAATAATAATGTGTTGAATATCCCATGTACTTTATGGAAACTATTATTGTACTGAAAGTAGAAAACAATGATCGTATGGATACAGTATGGTTATAAGTGTATTGGTTGTTTATTCTCATGATCCAGTGGTTGCTGCTGTGGGGCATTGTGAGATAGGAAAGTAGTGCATATTGCCAGTCCAGGGGAAAGATCAAAGTCCAAATTCGAAGTATGATTTCTGTTGGATGCATATCACTTTGGCACCGTCATAAAGTTGAGAAATCATAAGTCAAACCATCATTAAGTTTGGGAACATCTGTACATTTATCTTGTTGTACAACAGCTCTCTAGAACTTCCTCATCTTGTAAAACTGAAATTCTATTCCTTTTGAACACTAACCCTCCTCCCCTCCCCCAGTCCCTGGCAATTACTTTTCTACTTTCTATTTATATAACTTTGACTACTTTAGACATCTCATATGAGTGGACTCATACAGTATTTGTTCTTCTGTGACCAGAGTATATCACATAGCTTAATGTCCTCAAGGTTTATCCATGTTGTAGTATGTGATAGAATCTCCTTTTAAAGGCTGCATAATGTTCCATTGTGTGTATATAAGACACATTATCCACTCATATATCAAAGGACATTTGAGTTGTCTACCTCTTGGCTCTTGTGAGTAGTGGTGCAACAAACACAAATGTGCAAACATTTCTTTGAGAACTTGCTTTTGATTTTTTTTTGTTATATATCCAAAAGTGGGATTGCTAGATCATGTGGTAGTTCTATTTTTAATTTTTTTAAGGAGTCTCTGTACTGCTTCTGTAGTAGTTTGTACCATTTTACATTCCTAGCAGAGTTTGCAGAGAAGGCAATGGCACCCCACTCCAGTATTCTTGCCTGGAAAATCCCGTGGATGGAGGAGCCTGGTGGGCTGCAGTCCATGGGGTTTCAAAGAGTCAGACACGTCTGAGCGACTTTACTTTCACTTTTCACTTTTATGCATTGGAGAAGGCAATGGCAACCCACTCCAGTGTTCTTGCCTGGAGAATCCCAGGGACGGTGGAGCCTGGTGGGCTGCCGTCCATGGGGTCGCACAGAGTTCGACACGACTGAAGCGACTTAGCAACAGCAGCAGTAGCAGAGTTTGAGGATTCCAATTTCTCTCTATCATTACCAATATTTGTTGTTTTCTGTCCTCTTGATGGTGGTCATCCTGATCGGTTTGAGGTGATGTGCTTATTTTGGTTTTGATTTGCCAAAAGAGAAGTTTTGTGTGTAATTTGGAAGGTAAAAGTATAGCAGCAGTCATATTTTTATACTCTGGTAGCCAGCACAGGTAGAGTTACCTGTGAAATAGAGGATGCCAACTTAAGTTTGAATTTCGGATAAACAGAAATAATTTTAGTAAAAATATGTCCCCATGCTGCATGGAATATATTTATATTAAAAAGGGATTTGTATGTAATATTTGGCACATATTTATAACTAAAAAATTCGCTATTATTTGCTATTTATCTGGACTCAAATTCAACTGGGCGCTCTGTATTTTACTTGCTAAATCTGGCAACACTAAATTCAGGGCACCCAGTACTGTTGTAGGTCATGCACATTGCTGAGGTTACATGGGTTTATTCCTTGATGTGGGAATAGGTCAAATTTGCAGAACGTCTAATAACTGCCTTATCACTTCCTTCAGTTTTGCTGATAGGTGTATACTGAGCTCAAGCGTTGAAAATTTCTTTCAGCTTCTTGGCTTGTATGTATGGGTAATATGACACATTTGGGAGAAACTCTATAAGTTCTTTCATATACGAGGTGTAGGATAGCAAGTTTTTTGTGCAGAGAACAGTTTAAATACCCTCACATTCTTCAGGGGCAGTTGTAATGCTACACACTCGTATGACAGTGTAACTTCCAGTCCTACACTGTCTTATCTCTATTTTGTATGAGTCAGAATGGTGGGAAATCAGAGTATTTTGGTGGTCAATATTTCATTGGTTTGGCAGTGGGAGCTTGTTGTTTGTTGTTGTTTAGTCTCAAAGTCATGTTGGACTCTTTTTAGATCCCATGGACTGTAGCCCACCAGGCTCGTGTCCATGGGATTACCTAGGCAAGGATACTGGAGTGGGCTGCCATTTCCTTCTCCAGGGGATCTTTCCCAACCAGGGATCAAGCCCCCCATCCCCTGCATTGGCAGGTGAGCTCTTTACCACTGAGTCATCTGGGAAGCCCCTGCTGCCCCCGGCAAGGAGGCAGTGCTAGCAACAGCTTAACTCTTCATGGAAGGACAGACAGTCCCTGACATATGTGTCCATCAGTGGATGAATGGAGAAAGAATATGTATCATATATAGCCAGTGGAATATTGAGGCAGTATTTTAAAAAGTGATAAAAGAGGTGGCTTATCCAGCAGGATATTCCTATCATTGATGCTGGAGGCTTGGAGACGGTGAAAGACGAATGTTGGTTCCAGAAGGTCTCGTGGATTTCTTTCAGCCTCAGTGGTTCCTATATGTCCTTATTTCCCAATTTCATGCTTATCTCCTCTTCTAAACTGCTGACCTTGCAGACTTTGGGCTACAACAGCAGGCGCAAAAGCAACAGACCCACTTAGATAGTCTAATCAGCTCCCACAACTGTATAAGATCAAATCTCTGAAATAAATCATTTGTCTATCTGTATATCTATATCTACAGCTCTGTCTCTATCTCCCTCTGGTAATTCTGCTTCTTTGAACAAAACCTGAATGATACAGGCTGCAATGTGTTTGTATACATTTTTATATGAAGACACTGATCTTAAGATGTTAAATATCTTGTTCAAGGTTATATAAATAGCGAGTGGCAGAAAGAAGCAATATCTGATCTGGGTCTCTCTATCTCTAAAAACCATGGTCAGGCTAATCTATTTTAGGGGATACAGAGGGGCAATGACACATATGTGGAATATTAATTGATTGATGAATGTCACATTCCAAACAAGCACGGTAATTAATCTAATTCAGCACTAGTGATTAGGTCTCATTAATGTTATATTTAGTAAGTGAGCATCTAATTTCTTTTAAGAGACATAGATAAATTGGAGAAATTTTACCAGAGAGGGCTTAAGAAGGAAGAAATGTTAATGAAATAATGCAAGCAATGAAGTATACAGCAAAGAATAGAAGTCCTGGTTGGAGCAAAAGGATCATAATACAGTTCACAGAACTGGGCAGAGAAAAGATTTAAATTCCAGAGCACAAATAAAGGATTTTTCAGAGGCTCAAGCTCCTTACACAACATCTGCCATTCTAGAGAGCTACAAAAGGTGGCTACCTTGTACAAACTACCAGTTGAATACTCAAGTGCCTTAAATTATTTCAAACAAGTAAAATGGCCAGCCCCAATACCTGGTCCCACCACTTCCTTATTTTATCAGTTCTAAGATGGATTCTTTCTTTTTCATGTTTTTTTTTTTAATAGATTAACTTTGAGAGCAATTTTAGGGTCACAAAAAAATTGAGGGGAAGGTACAGAAAGTTCCCACATGCCCCCTCCCCCTACACATGCAAGACCTCTATCATCATCCCCCACTGGATTGGTACATTTGTTGCAAGAGATAAGCCTACATTGTCACATAATAATCACCCAAATACCATAACCTACATTAGTGTTTATTCTTGGTGGTGTACATTTTCTAGAGCAGTTTCAGTGCCCTCAACTCCTCTGTGTTTCATCTGCTCATTCTTCTCTCTTAGAAACCGCCAAAGCATGAAACCATGAAAACTTTGTTCATGTTTTGACATCTTGGAAACTAGAATGTGTCTTATTTCAAATTGTACTCCATGTTTCTCAGTGGAATAGAAAATAATGGTGCCTCTTGCAATTGGTGATGTCTTAAAATATGTTAAGTATAGTCGTTTTGTGATCTTGGGCAAATTAAACCATCTGTGCCTAAGTTTCCTTATCTCTCTCATATAAGGCTGTTGTGAGCAGTAAATGAGAACACAGTATGAAGTGTTTGCAACAGAGTAAATTATCTATTGTCACAGTGATGCTGCAAGACAGACCACACCAAAAATTGGTGGCTTAAAGCAATAACCTACTATTATTTCAGCATAGTGGTTGTGAGCCTCAAGGCTCACTCCTGGCTCTGTGGTGAGCCATGGGTGAGTTAGGAAACGCTGCTAATAACAGCTGGCCTATCTCACATTTTGAGCCTTGGCTTCACGTGTTCATTCATCTTCTGGCCGGTAACCTGGGCTTGTTCTCCTGGTGGCGGTGGAGATCCAAGAGTAAGCAGAGAAGTCGAGGCTCAGAGCCGGCACTTCACTACGCCTCTCGCAGTCTGTGGGGTAAAGTACGTCACAAAGTAAACCCAGATGCCGAAGGGGAGGAGATAGACTCCACTTCGTGACCAGAGCTCCAAAGTCACATCACAAAGAGCGTGGATATGTGGTGGGGTGGAGAAACGGGCTGTTTGGGGGAACAATCTATAACAGTCGGAGCCTGGCACAGGAAGTGAAGTGAAGTGAAGTCACTCAGTCGTGTCTGACTCTTCGCGACCCCATGGACTATAGCCTATCAGGCTCCTCTGTCCATGGGATTTTCCAGGCAAGAGTACTGGACTGTGTTGCCATTTCCTTCTCCAGGGGATCTTCCCTACCCAGAGATCGAACCCAGGTCTTCCGCATTGTGGGCAGACACTTTGTCCTGTAAGCCACCAGGGAAGCCTGGCACATAGTGAGTGCTGAATGAGTCATACCTGTCATTACAATCGTCTTCATTAATGAAGGACATCAATGATTATAAATCAAGCTGAACTGATTTAGTCCAACTTGGTCTCAGGGGAGAGCACAGGTTTACCTTATGATGCGCTCTGGATGCAGCCCAGCCTGTTGATGTGCCCATCAGGGTCTCAGAAGCGTGTCGTCGCTGTTTAGTAGCTCAGTCGAGTGACCCCATGGACTATAGCCTCCCAGACTCCTCTGTCCATGGGATTCTCCAGGCAAGAATACTGGAGTGGGTTGCCATTTCCTTCTCCAGGGGATCTTCCCAACCTGGGGATCAAACCCGCATCTGCTGCATTGCAGGTGAATTCTTTACCACTGAGCCACATGGGAAGCCCCTCAGAAGCACAAGGTGTTAGAATATAAAAGATGGAAAGATATTCAGGTCCAGCTACTCTCTCTTTACTTCATTGTGGGCAAAAAGGCGCTCAAAGGAGATAATGCACTGAAATGGCACAGCAGAAGAGCTTGGATGTCCAAGTCCCATGCCAATGCTCTTTATCATAAAATGCTGCTTCCTTTCCAAGTATAATGGTGAGAAACAAAGAGTTCTATTTCTTTTTAAATCCACAACAAGATAAAATGAGATAAATACAAAGTGTAATAAAATAAGCTCTTAAACATACAATCACAAGTATATATTTGTTCGTTTTACCATTTGCAATGTAAGCTTTTTGTTAGAAATTGTGTTCTTTTTAATGATGTCTAAATATCGTATAAATATAAAAATAATTTTCAATTTTAATGACAGTTATTTCCTATTTCATATATATGCAATAAGTAGATTTTTTATTGGACTTCAATAAAAGTGGGTAGCAATGAAATTCAGACACACTTTTAGTGGAGGAGGCAGGGATAAATTTTTCTTTGTTTCGAGACAATGAAATGAACCATTTAGTATTTAAATACTTAGTAAATTTGATTTACCATTTCAAAGGACAAAGTCTATAAGAACACTTGAAATGATTGGTCATCTAAGACATTCTGAAAATACTTTGTGTTTAAAAATAAATTGGTTTAAAATTCACAAACCCAAGATAACACTAAAATGCTCAGCAAAATGCATTTATTACTTTGTCCCCTAATAAAAACCACACACACCATATTTGTATTTGTATGACTGTGTATATGTTACTTCCTTTACATATTCTTAAGTGTACATTAATCAGAATTAATGGAGAGAACATTGGATTTGAATTCAAGAGACTCTGATGTGAAGTTGGAAGTTATAAAGCCCTGGTAGTCACATAAACTAGAGAAGCATATATTTTGAAGATTTCTGTGAAGGAGTTATGTGCATAGAGATAAACAGAAGTTCCTTGTCTTTCTATAAGATGTGTTTTGTTTTTGTTTTAATCTTAAATTTTTTAAAATTGTAGTAAAATAAACATGATAGAAAAAGTATCATCTTAACTACTTTTAAGTACTGTTCAGTGATATTAAGTACATTCACTTTGTTGGATTACCATCACCATGATCCAACCATAAAACTCTTGTCATCTTGCAAAACTGGAATTCCGTACCCATTAAACAACAGTTCCCCTTTCCTGTTCTCCTAGGTCCTGGCAACTACCAGCTTGCTTTTTATCTCTATACATCTGACTATTCTGACTATTCATATAAATGGAATCATACAGCATTTATCCTTTTGTGACTGGCTTATTTCTTTTAGCATAATGCCCTTAAGGTTCCTCTATGTGGCATGTGTCAAAAATTCCTTCTTTTTAAGGCTGAATAATCTTCTATTGTGTATATTTATCACATTTTGTTTATCCATTTGTGGACACTTGGGTTGTTTCCATCTTTCAGCTATTGAGAATACTAAATATTTTTATCTGTGACATATTAAGAGAATTCAAACTGATGTTATTCTCAGTCAATATATCCATTTTTCAATTCACTGTAATGAAACTTCCAATTCATTTTAGCAAATCTATAGAGGCTTACAGACTGAAAACCACAACCACAGAAAACTAACCAATCTAATCACATGAACCACAGCCTTATCTAACTCAGTGAAACTATGAGCCATGCCATGTAGGGCCACCCAAGACAGATGGGTCATGGTGGAGAGGTCTGACAGAATGTGGTCCACTGGAGAAGGGAATGGCAAACCACTTCAGTATTCTTGCCTTGAGAACCCCATGAACAGTATGAAAAGGCAAAAAGAAAGGACACTGACAGATGACTCCCAGATCGGTAGGTGAAAGATTGAAGGCGGGAGGAGAAGGGGATGACAGAAGATGAGATGGTAGGATGGCATCACCGACTCAGTGGACATAAGTTTGAGTAAATTCTGGGAGTCCGTGATGGACAAGGAGGCCTGGCGTGCTGCAGTCCATGGGGTCACAAAGAATCAGACACGACTGAGCGACTGAACTGAACTGAACTGCTGCTGTTGGCTGTTTAGTCGCTAAGTCTCTCAAGATCAAGAAACACTTTTGGAAGCTTTCACACGCTCCCCAGAGCTGAAGAAATCTCTGTGGGTTGACTTAAGTCTTCTCTGCCAAGAAATAGCCTGCCACCTTCTCAGATGCTGCTTTACCACACAGGTGCTGCCACCGGGTGTGGTGGTGACATCTTTGTAAGTATCATTGCCAAAATGCGCTGCACTAGCTGAGGTCTTTTTACCCTAGTGAAAAGTGAAGGTGTTAGTTATTCAGTCAGGTCTGACTCTTTGTGACCTCAAAGACTGTAGCCTGCCAGGTTCCTCTTTCCACGGGATTCTCCAGGCAAGAATACTGGAGTAGGTAGCCATTCCCTGTGGTTCTCACTAAACCCACCAGTAATTTCTGTCATGCCTTGTTTCTACTTTCCCAGCTGTGAAAGTGAAAGTCGCTCAGTTGTGTCCGACTCTTTGCGACCCCATGGACTATACAGTCCATGGAATTCTCTAGACCAGAATACTGGCGTGGGTAGCCTTTGCCTTCTCCAGGGGATCCTCCCAACCCAGGGATCAAACCCAGATCTCCTGCATCACAGGCAGACTCTTTACCAACTGAACTCTCAGGGAAGCCCCTTGTCTGCCCCAGTTCCTAACAGACATATACCAACTGTTGGGAGTATTTTCTTCTCTCAGAAGGACACCACACCTACTTATCCAGATTGGATTCTGGTTCTTCCATTATCTATCTTCCAATCTAGTGCTAGACATATAATCTGTGTCAGTCTTTATGAAGTGCAACTTTCTATACCTAAAATCAAATTTCTGTGGGTTTTTTTTGGTGGGGGGGAGAGAGAAGAAAAAATCCTGGGACTCATAAATTAAAAGAATATAATTTCAAGTGTATTATTTAAACTGTGAGGTTCAGGAGCAAATTCTGAAACTCCAAAACCAAGATAATTTTTTGTTCTCTGTATTCTTGTAATCCTCCCCCTCAGACAATGCATATGGTTGACTGCAAAGGGGCAAGGTCAAAGGGAAAAAGAAAAATGGACCCAAGATTTTCACTCAGACCAGTAAGACCTATAGGTAGCTACAGAAGAGGAAGGGCAGAGATGATGAGAAATTGTGCAGCTAGGAATTTGAACTGGGTGACTGGAACTGGAGGTTGGGGAAGGCTGACTAATGCAACACGTGGGTGCAGCGTTTGTCTCTTCAGTGCAGTGAGGAAGGAAGTGGGAAGGAGAGCTGATGAGTGTATGTGTGGAGGGGGAAGGAGGCTGGCTAAAAGTCATGTTAGTCTATGTCCATGCACACTGGATAAATTAGTTGATTAATCCTCATAACTACACAAAGCAGCATGAAAGCTGATGTCGGATTTCACATAAGGGAAATAAAAGGATTTTGAGTTAGAATCTTAAAACCCTAGCTAAGGATTCCTGCTTTGAAGCAGCTTAAGCATCCAATGACAAATGAATGGTTGAAGAAGATGTGGGACATATATACAACGGAATACTACTCAGTCATAAAAAAATGAAATAATGCCTTTTGCAGCAACATGGATGGACTCAGACCTACTGTATAGCACAGGAAACTATATTCAATATCTTATAACAACATAATGGAGAAGAATATAAAAATGAATACTTCTATGTATAAGTGAATTACTTTGCTGTTTTTTGAAACATAATATTGTACATCAACCATATTTCAATAAAAAAATTTAAAAATGAAGATAAAAGAAGAAAAGAATTCCTGTTTTTTTATTCACAGAAGACAGTTCCAACACAGGGTTGTTCAGGAATAAAAGAAGTCAAGAAGAAGGATGGATATTACTGATTCTTTAAAATGTGTTTATGGCTTCCTTATATTTACACCTCTATTTATTCAGAGGATAAACCAAGAGACAGGAAGGGCCGAAGGAAAAGACTTGCAACCTTTCTTTGGGCTAACTGGTGATCACCTGGTTTTTCCTCATGCTGCTGCGGCTCATCACAGGTTGCTATGGAGCCAGAGACCAAACTCTGCACTGTGGGTCCCAGCTCCTGCTCTGACAGTCAGGGTGGGCTCCCATCTGCCGCCTTCTTCCAACTCTTGGCTCCCTGTATCCCTGCCTTGATAAATGGTTTTAGGGATGAAATTATATTCTGACAATTAGTTCAATAACTTGTATGTATAATAATATACAATAAAATAATATAATATAATAATTATACATATATAATTATACAATATGATAATATACGCTTGATATTTTAAGCTAACATTGTTATTTAACTATCTATAATTTACAGTAATGAACTTAGAATATTTATACATATAAGCCTATAAATTCTTACTAGTACAATTATCTTTCTACTTTATAATTTTTACACAGACTGGTACTTGTTAAAAATATTTTCAAACTACCTTGGAAAAAGAATTCAAGTCAGATCATTGTATTAAAATTGTGAGAGGATGAGAGGAGGAAGAACAATAAAGAGTTTGAATCAAAACCCTCAGTTAAAAACCTAAGGTCCAGCTACTTAGTGGTGGATGCTTGGTCTGTCTGTCCACATTTGTGCCCAAAGACCATGTGTTCGCATAGTAATCCTGTAAGATCCTAAGATACTATATATTGGCCCAGTGGTCCTTGAGCAAATTGCTTAATCAGAATTTCTTCGCTGGTAAAACATAGATAAAATAGTACCTAATTCTTGCCTGGAGAATCCTATGGATGGAGGAGCTTGGTAGGCTACAGTCCATGGGGTCGCAAAGAGCCGGACATGACTGAGCGACTTCATCACATCACATCACAACACATCATCAACACATAAAGTTGCTGGAACATAAATAAGAAAAGCTACATCAATTGCTTAAATAGTAAACGTTTTCATACAGAACAGGACATGAGTATGGATCCTGTGACTAGATTGTCCATATTCAAATTCTGGAAACACTACTTACCCTCTGGAAAGACAACTTCTCATAGGAATTTACAATGATCAAATTAGCCAGTCTATGTAAAATGCATAGAAAATGGCTGACCTGTAGTAAATATTTAGTAAGTGTTAAGGGGACGGCAGAGCCTGGTGGGCTGCCTTCTATGGGGTCGCACAGAGTCGGACACGACTAAAGCGACTTAGCAGCAGCAGCAGCAGCAGCAGCAGCAGCAGCTACTACTAGTCATACGATTAGCATTGTAATCTACCCCCCAGGATGTTTTTGGATTGATTTTTACACTTATAATCTCTATTCCATCATTGACACAATGTTCATAAGGTTCCATTACCAGAAAATCTTGCAACCTTCCCCATGCAGTGAAAAGGTACAATTAGAGAACAGAAAATAATTTGAGGAATTCTTGGTATGCCCATATGTTAATTTCTCATTATTTAGTTCATTACTTGCAATTAACAGCATTTTAATCACAAGCCTCTCAGTTTCAAGCTTGTCCTTTTGCATTTGGTAAATGTCTGTTATTTCAAATAGATATTTGTATTATTTCATTTTTTCCCCTATTTAATTTATTAATGTTCTTCACAAAATTGGTTCATTTCATAGAAGGCTCCTTAGAGTTTTATTAGTTGATGATTTCTTTGTTTTTGATAGTTGCTTTTTCATCCTTGGAGAAAGTTTCTACACTATTAATGGGAATCTAAATTGATCTTCTAACCTTCCTAGATGTCTAGGAACAAGCTTTTTGTAGAAGGATAGTGATTATAGAACCTTTCTCAATTTTGCTAGTCAGACACCTTGAAGAAATCAATTAGTAGGCAAATTATTAACTAATTGAGCATTTAGAGTGTTCTTACTTTTGAAAAATCAATTAGGCCTTTGCCCTTAGTTTCCCAGCATTACTTCATTATTAATTGTTTTAAACAGCAGTTCATCAGCTATGGACCCAGATCAGCTGACAGTTGTTTTTTGTTTATATTCTGTGCTTAATTGATTAATACAATGAGCTGAAAACCTGTAACATCATTGATCATGTCACGGAATGCTGAGTAATTGGCTGGCAAAATGCGATTTTTTAAAATTAATGATTCGATGGTTCAAAGGTTCAATTCAACAGCAGATTGCAGTCAGCAAGAGAAGATTTTCAGTATTTCTTCAATGTGGATGATCTGAATGATAGGCCCACCTCATTCTTGGAGTCAATACTATTTTTCTGTCTTCATTAGTGATAATTTCTCGTTCTATATAAAGCCTAGGAGGTTGCATTTATTATCTTAATGACACTATTTCATTATCACTGGGTAAACAGAGCTTTCAATTCAAATTTTATAGAAATTGCCATTGCTGTCAGAGGTACATAAAAAGAGATAAATTTGTAGAATGCAATTCCATGCTTTATAAAATCTTCAAACGAAGGCAGTAGTTGGAAGTGGGTCTCAATTCAGTACTTTACTCTTCTAGAAAGTCTTTCATGGAGCAAATATATTCAAACTTCTGGGTCCCTTATCTCTGCTCCGATGGATATCTAGACATACTGTTCCCTTTTTATCACCAAAGACTACAAACCCTCAGAGGTCATGGACTCACCTAAGTGTTTTGTGTCTTTAGTGTTACTCCTGTTTTGAGAATAGAATTGGCATAGAAATGGTTGATCAATTGAAAGGAAAACACACATACATACACATGGTTTTGCATACAGTTAGGGAAATATATTTTGGTTATGTGTGTAAAATTCATTATCATCATTATACAAATATATCTATCTTTTCTGGACATATAAAAACAAAGTCCCTTGATCTGCCTGCAATGCAGGAGGCCCTGGTTCAACTACTGGGTCAGGAAGATCTGCTGAAGAAGGCTACCCACTCCAGTATTCTTGGCCTTTCCTGGTGGCTCAGCTGATAAAGAATCTGCCTGCAACATGGGAGACCTGGGTTTGATCCCTGGGTTGGGAAGATCGCCTGGAGAAGGGAATGGCTACCCACTTCGGTATTTTGGCCTGTAGAATTCCATGGACTGTGTAGTCCATGGGGTTGCAAAAAGTCAGACACAGCTGAGTGACTTTCACTTTCACTTCTGATTTCCGCCTTTCCTGGTGGCTCAGACGGTAGTGTCTGCCTACAATACAGGAGACCTGGATTCGATCCCTGGGTTGGGAAGATCCCCTGGAGAAGGAAATGGCAACCCACTCCAGTATTCTTGCCTGGAAAATCCCATGGATGGAGGAGCTTGGTTGGCTACTGTCCATGGGGTCACAAAGAGTCAGACATGACTGAGGGACTTCACTATCACTATCAGTCAGAGTCTTAGCTGCTGCTGCTAAGTCACTTCAGTCGTGTCTGATTCTGTGTGACCCAATGGACCCACCAGGCTCTCCCATCCCTGGGATTCTCCAGGCAAGACTTAGGGCAATGCTAAAACCATTTTAATAACCACCCTCTCTGTGTTGTCAAACACTTTCTAAACTAAAAATTTAAACCAGTGTTCTCCAAAGTATTTTTGGTAGAAAAAATGCTCCTAATATATTTCTAATAAAAAATGGTCAAACAAATTTGGTGAAACATAGCAAATTCATCTCTTTTGGGAACGTACAATGTGCATTAGAATATTAAAGATTCTGAGAAGTTCAATCACAACTTTATAGAGCCTAGGTTTTTGACCCTAAAGCTATTTTTTTTTTTTGGTGGAGCATTCATTAACATATCTAGAAACTAATGGTGCATAGAACATGCTTTGAGAAGTGTTGCTTTAAACACTAATGTGAGTCCGAGAATGTGATTGCAGTTGTGCTTCAAAGTGGAAAAAAATTGTGGTGAGGAAAGTCAGGATCTCAGTGACTGCTCACAGGCATCCTATACCACCAGTGTGGCAACTTTAATTATTTCACTTTCTATGCATTTTTTGTTTTCTTTTCTACTAACAGTTTCTCATTGCAGAAAACTGATAAAAGTAAAAAGGGAAAAGTCTTTATGGCTGTTTTGCTTAAAATATTTCATGCTCAAATAAATTTGGAAAGCAGTATGGAGTTTTCCTCAAAAAACTTGAAACAAAGTTGTATGATCCAGCAATTCAACTTCTAGATATTTATATATATATAAAAAGATGAAAACACTAATTTGATAAGATCTACGTACCCTTATGTTCATTGCAGCACTATTTACTAGAACCAAGTTATGGAAGCAACCTGTATAAATCTCTCTCTCTCTCTCTCTCTCTCTCTCTCTCTCTCTCTCTCTCACACACACACACACACACACACACACACACACATATGCATAATGGAATATTACTCAGCCATAAAGAAGAATGGAATTTTGCCATTTGCCATAGCATGGATGAAGCTGGTGAATATTATGCTAAGTGAAATAAATCAGATAGAGAACAATGAATACCATACGATCTCACTTGTATGTGGAAACTAAGCAGGACAAAGGAACAAACAAAACAGAAAGAGACTCATAGACACAGAGAACAAACTGATGGTCACCACACGGCGTGGAATGGTGGTGGGGGAGAAGGGTGAAGTAGGTGAAGGGGATTATGAAGTATAAACTTCTATGTATAAAATAAATAAGTCAGGGATGTAACACAAACTTAGGGAATATAGTTAGCAACAGTCTTAACAAGTCTGAATTGCGACAGATGGTAACTAGACTTTTTATAGTGATCATTTCATAATGTATAAAAATATTGAGTCACTGTGCTATACACCTGAAGCTAATATAATATTTTATGCTAATCATGATTCAATAAAAACAATACCATACCTAAAAATAATTGAGGAAACTTTGGTTTAAACGAAGTTAGACAAAGCTTTTCATGCCTTCTCAGAGCCTTACTATGATCCATAATATGAAAGGTGAATCTATTTACAAAACAGAAATAGAATCACAGAGGTAGAAAACAAACTTATGGTTACCAATAAATTGGGGGGGGGGGTGCTAAATTGGGAGACTGTGACTGACGTACACACCCTACTATATACAATATAGATAACAAATAAGAACCTACTGTATAGAACAAGGGGCTTTACGCAGTTTTCTTTTCTACATGGGGAAAGAATTTAAAAAAGAGTGGATGTGTGTATATGTAAAACTGACTCATGTTGCTGTACACCTGAAACTAAAACAACCTTGGAAGTCAACTATGCACGCCTGCTCAGTTGCTTCCATCGTGTCCAACTGTTTGAGACCTAATGGACTGTAGCCCACCAGGCTCCTCTGTCTGTGGGCTCCTCCAGGCAAGAATACTGGATTGGGTTGCCATTCCCTCCTCCAGGAGATCTTCCTGCCCAGGGACTGAAGCCATGTCTCTTGCATTGCTGGCAGATTCCTTAGCACTGAGCCTCCTGGGAAGCCCAAATCAACTATACTGCAATAAAAATTAATTTTAATAAAGTTGGCTCTCCATTGGAGAGCCATTGGACCACTAATTTTTAGGCATTTGGGGGCTAGTGTTGGTTGGGATTTACTGCCGATAGTGAGGAGACACATGAAAAGCCTTCATTGCTTGCTACCCAGTATCCCTCACTGAATGGAAGAGCACTATCCCAGGATGGTCAAGGTCTCCGAGAGTTACCCACTTATGCTTGGAACCCATTTCTCAACTTCCCATAACTTATTAGAGCTATGTTTATCCAAGGGCTCAGGGCACAAGGACCTAGAGAGATTAGAGCCAAAAATA
This sequence comes from Budorcas taxicolor, assembly GCF_023091745.1. Classification (NCBI taxonomy): domain Eukaryota; kingdom Metazoa; phylum Chordata; class Mammalia; order Artiodactyla; family Bovidae; genus Budorcas; species Budorcas taxicolor. The sequence continues at coordinate 42,688,306 of NC_068915.1, forward strand.
ACAAAAATACAATTAATATGCATTTGGGAAACAATTGCTCAGGCAAACCAGCACACACAGATAATGGATTCTGTCTGAAACTTCATTTTCCAAACTAAGGAACAATAATATGCATATTAACCCAGGTGAATGTCTAAACAGATTCTTGGCAGCCTATGATTAGATAAAGGAGCTCATGTATCCTGAATGCAATTTACGTAGTTAAAATTAAGCTCTATCACCAAGCGAGGCATTTAAGTTCAACCTGAACAAATTGTTACTTTTATGATATCTTTTCTCCATCCTTTTACTTTAAATCTAAACACATTTTAAACTATATGTATCTTTATATTTGGGCTTCTGCAGTGGTGCTAGAGGTAAAGAACCTGCCTGGCAATGCAGGAGACATAAGAGAGGCAGGTTTGAGCCCTGGGTGGGGAAGATCCCCTGGAGGAGGGCGTGGCCACCCACTCCAGTATTCTTCCTGGAGAATCCCATGGACAGAAGAGCCTGGCAGGCTACAGTCCATAGGGCTGCACAGAGCCAGACAAAACTGAAGCTACTTAGCATGCACCCATACGTCTTTATATTTAAGGTCGGCTTCCTGTAGAAAACAGAGTTGGGAAGTGTTTGTTACTTAGTTAAATTGTTACTTAGAATTTTTCCTACTCACTTTCTTAATTCCAACTGACTTTGAGGTTTAGACATAATTTCATTTTCTTTCCAAAATGTTTATTAAATCTGAGTTTTAACTAAATTGTTCATGGGCTTCTCTAGAGGTAGAGCACTGGCTCTAGAGTGTCAGCTCTACTAGTTGGAGGGTGCCCTGTTACATGTGTGGTCTTAGTTCCCTGACCAGGGATGGAACCCGCATCCCTGCAATGGAAGGAGGATTCTTAATCTCTGGACTACCAGAGAAGTCCCTTAATTGTTGATTGTTCAGGAGGCTTAGGGCAATCGATGCTTTTAATTTCTTCAAAACAAAATTGAGGCATCTGCAAAGAAAATTAAATCACATAACCTTATGTTCTCATGAATTCACAGTTTAGGAAAAATGCTACTGCCATTGGTAGATGCCGTAGTTGCTAGTAACATAAAACGACAAAGATCTTCCTTAAACAAAAACAGTTGTGCATGTGATGAAATATTATGGTTAAAGGAGAGGAACTTGGTTTCAAAACATGTTTAGTGAATAAATAAAAATCTGAGCACGTAATTTTGGAATGGAAAGAAAAAAGTGCTTCTTATGATTATAAATTTAAAAGCAAATGAATAGTAAAATTAAAAGGAATTATGGAAAAATAATAATAAATATTTTATGAAGGTAATGTATATTGTTAGCATTTGCGGATGGGAGCAAGGTATAAATTTTCAAGAGAAGGGCATTTCTTGTGAGAGATGGTCAAAAAGTTATTTTTTCAAAGCTGATTTTTAAATAGGAATTATCATTTGCTAATCACTCACTAAGTAACAAACATTAGCTAAATATTTCATGTGAATTTTTTCACTGAGAACTGTCATCAATATGGAAAAAAGTATTTTCTTCATTTTATTTTTAACCTGAAACATGAGTTAAAGAAGGCACAGTACAGTAGAGAGAGTTAGGATTTAGCACATTTAGTGACTGGGTCTTATCCATTTTGCAACAAAATGATCACAGTATTACCATATCATGCTGTATTCTTCCTTTTGCATCAATGAGTGAATCAGAATGCTGTATTTGATTCTTTGCAAGGAAGAATTTTCCTTGCCACATAATTCAAGACTTTTAATTCTTTATTTCTTAAAAAAGACATACTTCATCACTCAGAGTTCCCTTCTTTATGTCATCAGTAAAGAACAGAATAGATTAAAGCATTTTTTATCATGTGAAATTATAATAATTCAAATCATAATCAATCTCTCCATTCTCTACTTAATGTAGCCTGGATAAATGAAGTTGAAAGTATTTTGTGTATAAAAGCGCTGTGAAGAATACTGCCTTCTGGGAACACAAATCCATATGTGGAGGGTGATATGGTCCAGGTATAGTAGCTTCCATGATGGTAGTGGGCAAATGGGAAAGAGTCTGTATATTTTATTTTCTTCTAGTTCACAAGTAAGGGGAAAAAAAATTAAAAAAGAAACTAACTCAAATACAAAAAACATTTCTTTTATGTAGTTGTGTTTAATATATTGTCTCTCAATATCATTGTAATTTGAGGGGAAACCTTTCCCCCATAGAACCAGAAATGTGTGTGTGTAAACACACACACACAGAGATGAAACTAAGTACACAAAAGAGCTAGAATATAATTATAGATGACCTTCATTTAAAACTCATATTTTATATTCACATTTATGCAGGTGAGGTTTAAAAACACAAAAAAGCCATTCAATTCAGAATTATGGTTTCCTCAGAAATTGCAGTATAATTCTAACTCACATTTATTCATATGTGGATAAAACATATGACCATTTCCAAAACCTCTGGGTACCATAACATATTTAAAAATACCAGCACAATTACCAGGCTGAAAAAGACTACTAACCAAGCATTTCCCCATAGAAAACCGTTTCGCACATCTACTCAGAATTATATATGTAGCCAAGGATTTAATATTGTAAATATGTAAAGAAATGAGTTATCCTTTCTTTGGGAGTCGTAACTTTGGGTTTTAGACTCCTATTTATTTATTATTTCCAATGTGGCATCTCATTTATTTAATGTTGGGGTGGGTACTGAATGTAAGCTTTGACAATAAACTGGCTCACCTTCACTTCCTTGAAACCAACACAGAAGTGTGTACCTGTTTTAATGTGTGTTGTGTTTTCTGCATGCAAATCAAGCATTACTGAACAATTCCAACTTTGTTTTTTGAAAGTCAGCACAGTTCAATGTTTCCCTTATTCTCTCAGTCTTGAGACCATTAATAATCATTCTAATTCTCGGGTAGACACCGAGTTACATATTCTATCAAGACTAAGGAAATTCTATTTTTTAAAATTTGCATATTCCTTTTATATGAAGAACCTGAGCTATGAATTAACTCAAAATGGTATTTAAAGTTTTGACTAAAATTAACTGTAGCACTTAAAATAATTCTTAATATTTTAAGGAAAAAGCTCTTGAGGCCGTTTGAAAAAGGGTTATATTGAAGAAGAGAGAGGCAGAGAGAAAGAAAGATAATTAATAGGATATTTGAGAGTTGAATTACTAAGTGAAAATATACAGATCTGCCAGAACCCAATGCAGGCAGAATAATATTAATCAAATCTTACCGACTCTTAGTTGGAATAATGAGAAAACATTCTTAGCCTGTTTGATCATGTTGGCATTTTAATTAAACTTTCTTGGATCCTAGAGAAAACAATAGTTTTTTTGTTGGAGCTCTTTTAAAGTGTTATCAAAAATACTTTTGAAGGCATTAACCAAGTAGTATAATTGGGGTCTTTATGTATAAAAACAAAACAGAACATGATGCCATTGATTCTTAACTTTATTTTTTTTAAGCTGTTTATAAATCTGTAGGGCTTCCCTGGTGGTTCAGACAGTACAGAATCTGCCTGCAATGCAGGAGATTTGGGTTCGATCCCTGGGTTAGGAAGATCGCCTGAAGAAGAAAACAGCAGCCCACTCCAATATTCTTGCTTGGAGAATCCCACGGACAGAGGAGCCTGTTGGGCTACAGTCCATGGGGTCACAGAGCTGGACAAGACTGAGTGACTAATACTTTCACTTTCCTCGTAAATCTATAACTACTAGAAATCCGAACAATGAAATGTAGACTTAATTAGAACAAACTTCTCCCATTTTCAGAAATAATGTTACGGTTATTCTTCTGTATCTTGTACCTAATAGAACAGTTCTGGTCTAGTGGAATAAAGATTTTCAGTAAATAAATAGTTGCCAATTTAATATACTTATATAGCACACTTTGTGCCAAAGGTATCATTCTGAGTGCTTTGGAAATATTACCTCATTTAATCTTCATATCTACTTTATAATACAGGTAGCATTTTTATTTCCATTTTAATGATGAGGACTTGGAGATACAGAGAGGGAAAACACTTTGTTCTGAATCATACAGGTAAATAGCTGCAGAGCTGGGATTTAAATCAGGTAATCTGATTTCAGAGTCTGTGTGCTCATTCCCTACACCAAATCCTCAACACTTTTCTAGATGCCTTTTGTAGCCTTAGTCCCATGATTCATTGTTATATGTATCTCATCTTATTTCGTCCTCAGTGTAATTCTGCAAAGTATTATTAGCCTCATTTTACAGATGAGGAAAATGAGGCCCAAGGGAACTGAATAACTTGTTTGAGTTTAAATTACTAAGAGGAAGGGTATAAACTCATTTCTATCTGAATCTGAAGTCTATGCTTTCCCACAAAACTTTCTGATATACCGAAATGGTATTTAGAGATTGAGGAATTTAATTCACCATCTTAACTTCAAGTTTTTTAATAAAATTGAGCACCAAACATTTACTGAATTTTTATGAAGAATATGTCTGGATTTTATGGGGTCAGAACCTTATATAATTTTGGATATCTTTTTCTTAAAATATAAGTTTGTTTATTTTTGGCTATGCTGGGTCTTTATCACTGTGTGAGCTTTCCTCTAGCTGTCGCGAGTAGGGGCTGCCCTCCAGTTGTGGCGTGAAGGCTTCTCATTGCAGTGGCCTTTCTTGTTGTGGAGCACAAGCTCGAGGAAGCAAAGGCTTCGGTAGCTGGGGCTCATGGACTCAGGAGTTGCAGCTCCTGGGCTCTAGAGCACGGGCTCAGTAGTTGTGGTACGTGGGTTTTGTGGCTCCACGTCATATGAGATCTTCCCGGACCAGGGATTGAACCCCTGTCTCCTGCATTGGCAGGCAGATTCTTTATCACTGAGCCATCAGGGAAGCCCCGGGAAATCTTCTCAAGGATAAAGAATACAAAGAATACAAATTCATACATGTAAAATTAGGTATGTAAGTAACCACTCATCATGAATGAAAAGAAAACATCACAAATGATAATAACATCATTCCTTTCATGCAGTCTCTTGCTCTGACCTTTGTATTGATGTGCTGGGCGAGGCTGCACAGGGAGCGAAAGGAGCATTTGTTCACTGGAAAGCTAGCAAGAGACGGATTGTAGGTGGAGATGATTGCAAATCATGCAGTTATATCCCACCAAATACAAACTAGAAGGAGCCCGAGTCAAATTTTCCCTAGCTAGATTTTTGTTTTTCTTGAAGTCCATAGCTATTTCAACATCACCCTGTGTTAACAAGAGTATGTGCAATGGGAGAAGTCAAATTGGAGGGGTGGGGCCTCCCTTTTGCAAATTTCAGAAAAGCACATCACCGTGAGCACATGTTGCTAGGGCCCCTTCTCGGACTTCATATTGGATGTGTGCAAGTCAGGGCTTCTGAAGCAAGTTTCTTTAGCTTCCCAGTAAATCCAACATCTTCTGGCACCCACTCCGTCATGCCTCTCAAGAAATGTTGAACTTGCCAGCCTAAAGTAATACTATTAAACCAGCAGCATAAATGTGTGGGCACGGTGGGGTAGGAAAGCAGGTAACAAGAGAGAGAAAACTGTTCCTCATTCTTGGTCAGATTATACAGTTGTGGAAATTTGGAGAAAATTCACAATGAATTACACTTAAAATTGAGAAAATAAGTCTTTGTATTGTGCTTTCCTACCAGTTCATAAAGAACATTGGTAGGTAGAAAGCCTGCTCAAGAATTTGATCTAGATCAAGATAGAAGATAACAATATTCCAAGCTTCTCTGAAAACCTTCTAGAATTAATGGTGAGTAAGAATAAAGCAGAAGTTACTATAAAGGTCGCAATTTCTTATGAACAGGAAAAGCCCCATGGAACTTCTCAGCAAAATCACTAGTTATATTGTTGTAATCAAAGTTATACATAATTTATGTTCTCTTGACAGTGATGGTCTAAAGTAACTTTCTCTTACTAAACTAAATATATAAGCCTTAAAAACTTTAATCATATAATGAACCACCTACTTCTTTTGTTGGCTTCTGTGTGTACATGAAAAAAAACATTTTTCTGTTAATCTGTCTTTTGTCTAATTTGCAGGCCTCATAGACAAAACATAAGACGGTAGAGGAAGAGTTTTTCCTCCTAGATGTGTGTTTACTTTGTCAGAGCTGAGCACCAATTACTGAGTGGCAGACATACTCATCATTTTAAATGGAGTAAAATCTGGATTTTGATAATTTTTTCTTAGAGTTAATTTTTTAATACAAACTCATTCAATAATGCACAACTTGGTGTAATAAAATATAAGATTTAGGTGTAAAATTAGATGACTTTGGACAAATGTGTACTTTTATTTAACTACTATCTCACTCAATATATTAAAAATTTCACCATCACAGAACACATTTTCTGTCTCTTTGTTTAGCTGATCCTTAGAAAGCCAGAGGCAACCACAATTTCAATTTCTATTTCTGTTGATTCATTTTATGTGTTTTAGTGCTTCATGTAAATGGTGTATACGATTTCATGTCTTTTTTTTTTTTGCTAGATGTAATGTTTTTGAGATTAAATCATTTTACTTTGTGTGGTTTGTAGTTGTTTATATTGCTGAAAAACACATTGAAAATATATTTATTGTAGTTATTTAACCTTTCTCTTCTTGCTGAATATTTGGTTGTTTCCAGTTTGGGGCTATTATGAATAAAGCTGCTGTAAACATTCCCATACAATCCATTGTATGGACATGTGTTTCTATTTTTCTATGGTGAATACCTAGGAGTGGAATTATTTGGTCATGGGGTTGGACCCATAGGTTTAACTTTATAAGAAAGTTCCAAACAGTGTCCCAGAGTGATATTTGCCAAAACTTGGAATTTCTATCTGACTTATTTTGGCCATTCTTCTGGGTGTAAATTAGTATTATATTTTGGTTTTAATGTTCATTTCCTTGATAATAAATGACATTGAGACCCTTATTATGTGCTAATTGGCATTGCCTATTTTCTTTATGATGTGTTTTTTCAGGTCTTTTGCCCACTTAAAAACAATTGAACTAGTTGTCTTTTACTCAATACTCAGTTCAGTTCAGTTCAGTCGCTCAGTCATGTCCGACTCTTTGCAACCCCATGAATCGCAGCACGCCAGGCCTCCCTGTCCACCACCAACTCACGGAGTTCACTCAGACTCGCGTCCATCGAGTCAGTGATGCCATCCAGCTATCTCATCCTTGGTCGTCCCGTTTTCCTCCTGTTTGCAATCACTCCCAGCATCAAAGTCTTTTCCAATGAGTCAACTCTTCACATGAGGTGGCCAAAGTACTGGAGCTTCAGCTTTAGCATCATTCCTTCCAAAGAAATCCCAGGGCTGATCTTCAGAATGGACTGGTTGGATCTCCTTGCAGTCCAAGGGACTCTCAAGAGTCTTCTCCAACACCACAGTTCAAAAGCATCAATTCTTCAGCACTCAGCTTTCTTCACAGTCCAACTCTCACATCCATACATGACTACTGGAAAAACCATAGCCTTGACTAGACGCACCTTAGTCGGCAAAGTAATGTCTCTGCTTTTGAATATGCTGTCTAGGTTGGTCATAACTTTTCTTCCAAGGAGTAAGTGTCTTTTAATTTCATGGCTGCAGTCACCATCTGCAGTGATTTTGGAGCCCCAAAAAATAAAGTCTGACACTGTTTCCACTGTTTCTCCATCTATTTCCCATGGAGTGATGGGACCAGATGCCATGATGTTCGTTTTCTGAATGTTGAGCTTTAAGCCAACCTTTTCACTCTCCTCTTTATAATCTATAGAAATTCTTAATACATTCTTGTATATAAGGCTTTGTCTGATATAAGTATTATGCATATTTTCTCCCACTCTCTGACTGTCTTTTTGTTTTCGTAACGACATCTTTTAATAAAGAGAACTTTTACATTCTGCTGAATATGTGTTCTTTCAGACACTGTTGGGAGGATGAGTTTATGCTATAAGGGGTTCTTGAAAGTGGAGGGCCAGGTTAGCAATCCCTTTTGCCTACATCTAAGCCTGTCCTGGCTCCTTTATTTATTGAGAGTTCTCAGAGGAAACCCATCATGCTGTTGGAGAATCTCTAAACTCTGTTCTTGCTGATAACATGCTTTTCATACTAATAAAAGGCTGTGTGTGTCTGTGTGTGTCTGTGTGTGTTAGTCATTCAGTCGTGTCTGACTCTTTGCAGACATATGGACTGTAGCCTGTCAGGCTCCTCTGTCCATGGAATTCTCCAGACAAGAATACTGGAATGGGTAGCCATTCCTTTCCCCAGAGGATCTTCCCAACCCAGGGATTGAACCTGGGGCTCCCACATGGCAGGCAGATTCTTTACTATCTGAGTTACCAGGGAAGCCAAATAAAAAGCGATATATCAATGTTATTTGATTGGCCAGAATGAGACTGGGGAAGAAGGAAGAATTTTTCTTGCTGTGATGGCTCCTTCTGGATATCCTGTGTATGGGGGTGGGAGTGGGGTGTGGGCGGTCAAGGTATTTAAGCTCTTGTACCTGGAGTATCCTTTCTTTACAAAGACCTGCAGTATGTTTCAGAGAAGGCACTGGTGACTCACTCCAGTACTCTTGCCTGGAAAATCCCATGGACGGAGGAGCCTGGTAGGCTGCAGTCCATGGGGTCACTAAGAGTCAGACACTACTGAGCCACTTGACTTTCACTTTTCACCTTCACTTGGAGAAGGAAATGGCAACCCACTCCAGCGTTCTTGCCTGGAGAATCCCAGAAAGGGGGAGTCTGGTGGGCTGCCGTCTATGGGGTTGCACAGAGTTGGACATGACTGATGCGACTTAGCAGCAGCAGCAGCAGCAGTATGTTTGGAGGCCTCATATCTGAGTCCTTTTAGTATACAGTTTCTTAGTTTCCTCTGGAGCTGTTCTTCCAGAAGTCTCAGGCATGAGCAATTTGAGGGTGATCAGCTATCATTATTATCATTAACCTGGAAGCTAAGACCATTGGTAAAGAAGATAATGGTGACCGCCTTCAAAATATCCCATGCATGTACTGCTACACTCAGTGCCCCCAACCTTGCAGCAGGCCACAACCAACCCACGCTTCCGCAGGAGACTCCTGGACACTTCAGGCAGGTCTGGGGTCACTGCTCCTTTCTCCTGGGTCCTGATGCACAAAGTTCTGTTTGCACCCTCCAAGAGTTTATTTCCCAGTCCTGCCAGCTCTATGCTGGGGTTAATGGCGACCTCCTCCAAGAAGGCTTATGCCATACCCAAGTCTGCTGTACCCATAGCCCCTGTCCCTTTGGCAGCCAACTGATGACCCATACCTCCACAGGAGATGCTCAAACACAGTTCTGTCTCAGTATCTGTGGGGTCCATTCAGGTATGACCTAAATCACATCCCTTACAATTACACAGTAGAAGTGAGAAATAGATTTAAGGGACTAGACCTGATAGACAGAATGCCTGATGAACTATGGGCGGAGGTTTGTGACATTGTACAGGAGACAGGGATAAAGACCATTCCCAAGGAAAAAAAATGCAAAAAGGTGAAATGGCTGTCTGGAGGCCTTACAAATAGCTGTGAAAAGAAGATAATTAAAAAGCAAAGAAGAAAAGGAAAGATATAAACATCTGAATGCAGAATTCCAAAGAATAGCAAGGAGAGATAAGAAAGCCTTCCTCAGTGATCAGTGCAAAGAAATAGAGGAAAACAATGGGAAAGACTAGAGATCTCTTCAAGAAAATTAGAGATACCAAGGGAACATTTCATGCAAAGACAGGCTCAATAAAGGACAGAAAGGGTAGGGACCTAACAGAAGCAGTACATATTAAGAAGAGGTGGCAAGAATACACAGAAGAACTGTACAAAAAAGAGCTTCATGATGCAGATAAGTGTAATCACTCACCTAGAGCCAGACATCCTGGAATGTGAAGTCAAGTGGGCCTTAGAAAGCATCACTATGAACAAAGCTAGTGGAGGTGATGGAATTCCAGTTGATCTATTTTAAATCCTAAAAGATGATGCTGTGAAAGTGCTTTGCTCGATATGCCAGCAAATTTGGAAAACTCAGCAGTGGCCACAGGACTGGAAAAGGTCAGTTTTCATTCCAATCCCTATGAAAGGCAATGCTAAAGAATGCTCAAACTACTGCACAATTGCACTCATCTCACATGCTAGTAAAGTGATGCTCAAAATTCTCCAAGTCAGGCTTCAGCAATATGTGGACCATGAACTTCCAGATGTTCAAGCTGGTTTGGGAAAAGGCAGAAGAAGCAGAGATAAAATTGCCAATATCCTTTGGCTCATTGAAAAAGTAAGAGAGTTCCAGAAAAACATCTATTTCTGCTTTATTGATGCCAAAGCCTTTGACTGTGTGGATCACAATAAACTGTGGAAAACTCTGAGAGAGATGGGAATACCAGACCACCTAACCTGCCTCTTGAGAAACCTGTATGCAGATCAGGAAGCAACACTTAGAACTGGACATGGAACAACACACTGGTTCCAAATAGGAAAAGGAGTACAGCAAGGCTATATATTGTCACCCTGCTTATTTTACTTATATGCAGAGTACATCATGAGAAACACTGGGCAGGAGGAAGCACAAGCTGGAATCCAGATTGCCGGGAGAAATATCAATAACCTCAGATATGTAGATGACACCACCCTTATGGCAGAAAGCAAAGAAGGACTAAAAAGCCTCTTGATGAAAGTGAAAGAGGAGAGTGAAAAAGTTGGCTTAAAGCTCAACATTCAGAAAATGAAGATCATGGCATCCGGTCCCACCACTTCATGACAAGTAGATGGGGAAACAGTGGAAACAGTGGCTGACTTTATTTTTGGGGGGCTCCAAAATCACTGCAGATGGTGACTGCAGCCATGAAATTAAAAGATGCTTACTCCTTGGAAGCAAAGTTATGACCAACCTAGATAGCATATTAAAAGCAGAGACATTACTTTGTCAACAAAAGTCCATCTAGTCACAGCTATGTTTTTTCCAGTAGTCATGTATGGACGGACTTTACAGAAAGCTGAGCACCAAAGAATTGATGCTTTTGAACTGTGGTGTTGGAGAAGACTCTTGAGAGTCCCTTGGACTGCAAGGAGATCCAACCAGTCAATCCTAAAGGAAATCAGTCCCGGGTGTTCATTGGAAGGGCTGATATTGAAGCTGAAACTCCAATACTTTGGCCGCCTGATGGCTGACCCATTTGAAAAGACTCTGATGCTAGGAAAGATTGAGAGCAGGAGGAGAAGGGGACAACAGAGGATGAGATGGTTGGATGGCATCACCGACTCAATGGACATGAGTTTGGGTAAACTCCCAAATGACTGGGAGGCCTGGCATGCTGCAGTTCATAGGGTTGCAAAGAGTTGGACACAACTGAGTGACTGAACTGAACTGAACTGCATTGGAGGCATGAAATATCTCGATTAGATGAGGGGAGGGCTGAAAAATGGAAGGATGAATTGGCAAGGTAGGACTCTTGAATAATTGTCTATCCCTAAAACACTGTCATTGTATGTGCGTCTTTTGGTGGGAGATGAAGAGAGCAGCTGCACACGCCGCCCCTACCCTCATTCTGACTCGGGTGCTGAGAATTCCAGCGTATTAGACTGGGTCTTGGAAACCTTGCTGAAATGTCTCCCTATTCTGCTAGAATACTATAGTCTCTCCTGGTGGACAAGAAGCAGTCTCCTTGCTTTTTGCTTCTCTTTAGTGCATCTTAGCCCTGATCACACACAGGGGTATCCCTTCTCTGTATTCCCAACTTACAATCATCAGAGCAGGAAAGGCAATGCGCGCAGTTTGCAACACAGAGCATAATTACCAAACTTCGACAGAAGAATAAGGGGGAAAAATGTCTCGTATCACAAACCATAGGAGGCAAAGGGAAAACTCGCCTGGCAAAGCTAATGGCATGTCGTTGCTCATCTAAGCAACTCAGACATTTGGGAGAATGAACACGTGCATGCAAGCTCCAACGTGCATGAAAGGAGATTCCATTCCTCATTAGTGATGTTTTCTAGCTTTAATCTCTTATTTCACTTTAGATTCCTTTATTCTCATAGCTCCACTTTCCAGCAACCAATTAATATTTTTTTCTGATAAATGTTCCTTTTTAAGAGTAATTTGGTTTTGATGTTTAAGCTCAACATTCTTCTAACTTCTAAGAGAAAAGAAGCTGCATAAGAGTAACGAGCTGGGGAGGAAAATTCGGGGTGTTTCCTGCCTGGATCCTGAAATATCAGCACCAACTAGTTGGATATAAGCACTTCTAATTTTTTCTCTTTTATTTATGACAGCCCCTCACAAAATTAGTCTGAATTTTAATGTATGCCCATATAGGGTAAAACAAAAAGGACGCAATTTGGAATCCACATTCATACATGGTTTTGCCTAGAGAATGAAGAATGTTTAGCTATGCTCAGTGTTCTCCAGGAAAATTTAAATAGAAATATAAAAAAAGATCTGAGAGGACATGGAATAAATCTCTGTGTTGTGCTGATTAAAATTAGTGCATGTTTCAGGGCAAACAGTGGGCTATAATACATCTAGCATTTAAAATAACTTATGGTTTTGTTAATTTTTGGAGACAGAGCTTGGTCTCACCATACTTCAGCCTCGAATTCAGAAAAGAGTTGTTAAAATCATTCCCAAATTAATTGTGAGATTTTCTGTTCTTTTCTATTTGAAGGAGGATGCCACTGCTTTGTTTGGTTTTCTCTGCAAAGCAGGCACTGCTAGCCACTGGACTAGCCTGTTTATTGAAGATGTTGGGTAAGATGAATAACTTTGTTCTGCTCTCATTATGAGAATTTTAGTGGGTTACATCATTAGAGATAATGGTAACTCTGCTTAATCCACTGTAGTACAGATTACAGACCAGGACGGCATTCATTATTTTGTCTAACGATATGCTGTAGGAGTTATATCAGAACTACTTTGTAAAACCCTCTGTTCTTATCTGCTTTTTGTTAATATGCTTCTAGAATTAATTTTGCAGTTTATATACAGTCTTGACTTAGAAAACTGTGGAGTTAGACATGTTTTCCAGGCTATGAGACAATCAGGATGTGTCCCAGTGATCTTGATACAGATCTGTTTAGATTTTCCAGGACACTTTATTATTTGCATCTCATCAGAGACTTCTGATATTTACTTTCAATTGTTCTCAATGGACTCAAGAATAAAATCCTCCAATATTGGGATACAAAAGGTGAGTCCCCTCTATGATTTGGCCCCTGTGAGGTTCTTCACACATTTTAAAAAGACGATGCAAGTGTTTGTATATTTCAGAGCTAAGAAAGAAAAAAAAATTAGACCTTCTTATCTTCTCTTTCATTCCTTTGACTTTCTATTCTGTGGGCCCAAATTAAATTCTGTTTTTATATCTTTAATGATACAAGCATTCAGGGCACAATGAAAAATAAAGGCCTTATTACTTCATAATACGTTTGGAATTCTGCATAATTACGTTTAGTTGATTAGTTGGCTACAGTAATTGCAGGACCATAGAGTGACTGAAATTAGAAATGAAAAAGACCCATTGGGTGTCATTATCCTTCTTCCTGTCAAGACAAGATTGTTTTCTGACATGCAGTGTGTGTGTGTGTCCTTGCGTGTGTGTGTATGTATGTGTGCATGCGCGTGCTTGAGAATTCTCTTAGCTACACAAATACACAATGCGATACACTTGTTTAGAAAAAATTTTACAGGAACTGAGTGCCACACCAAATACAATAGAACTGATAAAGTGCTGAGTTAAAGAACAGAAACCGACCATAATAGTAGTAGTAGTAGCAGGAAGGGGAGTAGTAAATATTTATATAACAACTATATACCATTGCTGATATAAATGTCAGTTATTCCAGTCAGATATTATCGTTCCATTTTATACATAAAAAATGGCATAAATAAGAACACATGATTTAAATCAGCACAGGGAATTCCCTGGTGGCTGGGACTTAGCTCTCATTGTTGGGGACTCAAGTTCGATCCCTGATTGGGGAACTAAAATCCTATAAGTTGTGAGGTGCAGCCAAAAAAGAAAATAAACCAGGACAGATGATTTGCAAAAGATCCTACAGCTGTTAGTAGCAGAACCCATATTCAAACTCTGGTCAGCCAGCCTCTAAGCTCTGTGCTTCTCCCCCGACAATGGAAGTGAGGGGAAAGGAATGACTTTAGCAGCGGTAGCTCCTAGGTGGGTCCACTAGCTAACTCAGGCGGAGAGCGAGAAACAGTGCAGTTGGATGGCGTCACCACGATGGCAGAGGAGGAGACCCCAGCCCCTGTCTCCCCACAAAGAACAATGATTAGGCAGCTACCCATGAATGAAAGTATCTCTGGGAGAAGTCTGGAGTCCACTTAAGAAACTTCAGTGCCACAATGGAGCAAAACACCCGGGAATAGCCACACACATGAAGGAGGAAATGGCAACCCACTCTAGTATTCTTGCCTGGGGAATCCCATGGACAGAGGAGCCTGGTGGGCTACAGTCCATGATGTTGCAAAGAGCCAGATACAACTGACTGACCAAGCAACAACAACAACAGCCACACAAAAAAGGCAGAAAGAACAGTTCCACTCTGTGTGCACCATCCCATACCCAGACCGGCACTATCCAGTGCCAAGAGGAAACTCCCTGGACAGAGAGACCTCCCCTCACCAGGGTGAGCATCCAGCCTCCCCAGTTATTTGGGCACTGCCTGAAACCTGCTTTGGCTTTACCATCCTCAAAGATTGGCAGACCGAGACATCTAGAGATGGACAGGAACAAGGACGAAGGTCGCCGTTCGCCAGTGTCTGTCACAGGGTGCAAGTGACTGCAGCTCCCTGGGGCCCGCTTTGCAGAGCACACGGCAGACTTCACCACTGAGGACTTCAGCAGTCCCTGTGGCTGCTGAGGGTCCGTTGCAGATTTCACCCTTGAAGGCTCCATGGGTTTTTGCATTTGTAGACTTCAGCTACCTGAGTCCCTCTCTGCCCTCACCTCCTGCTAGAGCCCCCTGTCAGCCAGTGCTGCCAGAGGGGCCCCTGGCTCTGGATCCTGGTATTTACTCTGTTGCAGCTAGCCAGCCACGCCTCTGTAGCAGTGTGTGTGTGCACAGTGCCAGTCCAGGCTCCCTGCTGCCAACCCTCACCATAACACGTGTGCCTGTGGCTAACCCCTACAGCCACACAGGTGCACGTCAAGAGCCAGACCCCCACGGCTGCTCATGAACTGGAAGCTGGCCCTGACTCCTGACATAAGCCTTCCCTGCTGCGTGCCTGAAGCTAACTCCTACAGCAAGAGACTTGCATGCTGTTGGCCCTGGCTGTCATATGATCCCACTTCTGGGTATATATCCAAAGGAAATAAAATCATGGAAAGATATCTGTCCTCCTATATTCACTGCAGCATTATTTGTGGTAGACAAGCTACAGAAACAATGTTAGTGTCCACTGATAGATGAGTACATAAATAATATATATGTTCAGTTCAGGTCAGTTCAGTTGCTCACTTGTGTCTGACTCTTTGCGACCCATGAACCACAGATTGCCAGGCCTCCCTGTCCATCACCAGCTCCTGCAGTTTACCCAAACTCATGTCCATTGAGTCGGTGATGCCATCCAACCATGTCATCTTCTGTTGTCCCCTTCGCCTCCTGCCCTCAATCTTTCCCAGCATCAGGGTATTTTCAAATGAGCCAGACCTTCACATCAGGTGGCCAAAGTATTGGAGTTTCAGCTTCAATATCAGCCCTTCCAGTGAATACCCAGGACTGATCTTTAGGATGGACTGGTTGGGGATCTCCTTGCAGTCCAAGGGACTCTCAAGAGTCTTCTCCAACACCACAGTTCAAAAGCATCAATTCTTTGGTGCTCAACTTTCTGTAAAGTCCATCCATACATGACTACTGGAAAAAACATAGCTGTGACTAGATGGACTTTTGTTGACAAAGTAATGTCTCTGCTTTTAATATGCTATCTAGTTTGTTCATAACTTCCCTTCTAAGGAGTAAGCATCTTTTAATTTCAAAGCTGCAGTCGCCATCTGCAGTGATTTTGGAGCCCCCCAAAAATAAAGTCAGCCACTGTTTCCACTGTTTCCCCATCTATGTGTCATGAAGTGGTGGGACCAGATGCGATGATCTTCATTTTCTGAATGTTGAGCTTTAAGCCAACTTTTTCACTCTCCTCTTTCACTTTCATCAAGAGGCTTTTTAGTCCTTCTTTGCTTTCTGCCATAAGGGTGGTGTCATCTACATATCTGAGGTTATTGATATTTCTCCCGGCAATCTTGATTCCAGTTTGTGGTTCCTCCAGCCCAGTGTTTCTCATGATGTACTCTACATATAAGTTAAATAAGCAGGGTGACAATATACAGCCTTGCTGTACTCCTTTTCCTATTTGGAACCAGTGTGTTGTTCCATGTCCAGTTCTAAGTGTTGCTTCCTGATCTGCATACAGGTTTCTTAAGAGGCAGGTCAGGTGGTCTGAATTTTCCACAGTTTATTGTGATCCACACAGTCAAAGGCTTTGGATATATATATATATATACACACACATATATACATATATAGAGAGAGTATTATTCAGCCTTAAAAATGTAGGAAATCTTGGCAATTGCATCAGCGTGGATGAAACTGGAAGACATTATGTTAAATAAGCTAGTAACAGAAAGACAAATGTTGCATGAATTTACTTATATGTGGAATAAAAAAATGGTCAAATTCTTAGTAATGGAGGGTAGACTGGTGGTTACCAGGAGATGTTGGCCAAAGGCTTTAAACTTTCAGGTAGAAGTTAAATAAATTCTGGAGACCTACAGTATGGTGACTACAGAGTTAGTAATAATACATTGTATACTTGAAATTTGCTAAGAGCAAGGATTTCAGATCTTCACCACACACACACAATAGTAAGTATGGAATGAAGGATATGTTGATTAGTTTGACTGCGGTAATTATTTCACAATGTATACCAGTACCAAAATGTCACATCATGTGCCTTAAATATATATACTCTTCGTCAAAATAAATACACAGAAATTAGAAGAAATAAAAAGGAGAGTGAGGAGGACCTAACAGAGACTCGTTTTTGAACAAAGTTGAGTCAGGCTCCTTTCAGTACTCTTTTTGACTTGACTTTGTTCCGGGGATCTGTCCTTAGCCTGCTTAGCCCTGTTTTAGCAAGAGTGAGTTCTCCTGGGTTAGTTTTGCAAAAAAATCCCCCACCTTTGATAACATCCCATTTCTTATTTCCCACCCTCAATAGCTTATTACCTTGGCTTACCTTCCCCAAGGATCCTGTCAAGTCGGACTAGCTTTAATGTTTCCTGTTATAAGTATCCATCCACTGCCCTCCACTCTGCATGTGGGGCTGTCTCTGGCTGGTCCTATGTTGGAAGCAGGGGAAACATTTGGGAAGACATCAGTTATTAATCAAGACCTGGCCACTTGGGGCTGATTGTTACAGGTGTTTTTGTTTAGTTTCTTGGATTGTCACCGGAGATAACCATCTGGCTTTCTCCAAATCTGACTTACAGCAGGCTGGCTTCCTGGGCTGTTTATTGTATTTACAGATAAGGGGATTGACTCCTGGACTGATTGCTGAGGTGTGTGGGGTCAGAATTCTATTTTTATAGCTGGTCTGGCTGTTGTCCATTGGTATATTCAGTCTCTCAGTAGTAGGTCTAAGGAGAAGGGAAGCAGGGAGTGGCTATTTGTGGGGGTGTAGATGGAGCTGGAATGTGTCGGCTATGGTGTCTACACACATTACCATGAAATTTTCTTGGTCTGGGATGACGCTAGAGGTGGAAAGAAAATGAGATCACATCACAGCTGGGAACTGGGGACCAGAGTTGGCAAGCCTTACATCTTCACATACCAGAACAGAATTCTAAGATATCTTAGACTCACCTTTCAGTTGTAAGAAAGGAGTATTTTTTTTTCAAGGCTAGAGGGTAGGACATATTTTATTTAAGAATTTGTTAACCTTTTCAACAACTTTTAATATTCAGCCATGTCATATATCGTCCTCCACTTCTACTCTTGTCCTGTAATCTGAAAATATAGGGAGTGGAACTATGCATAGGTCTCAGCCAAGGTCTTTGGTAAAAATCATGATATTGAGGCCCCTCTCATGTTATCAGTAACTGACCTCTCTTGTTGTTCGTGAGCAACACTGTCCTAATCAAAATGGTACCTTCAGGTTATGGCCAGGTCCATAATTTTTGGGGTCAAATGAAAAATGAAAATACAAAGTCTTTGTTGAAAAAGCTAGGAAAAAATGTTAAAGGTGATAAAATAGGAAGTTTTTTCCTCACTTCCAGAGACTTTCTCTTGAACCTATATGATGTTTTTTATTTTCCATTTTATGTCATTTTAAGTAAGGGAAAATTGAAAAATTTAAAGTTCTTAGCATAGATTTTGCCATTCAAATTGTGCAATATCATTTATATTGTATAATATCAATTTTAAAAGTAGCTATAAGAGCATTAATCTCATGTGTAGAATCACTAAAATGATATCACATTTTTATTGAAGTATAGTTGATTTACAATATTGTGTTGGTTTCAGGTGTACAGCAAAGTGACTCAGTTATACATACATAATATATATTCACATCTTTTCCCATTATAGGTTATTATAAGATACAGAATATAGTTCCCTGTGCTATACAGGGAAAGTGAAAGTGAAGTCACTCAGTCGTGTCCGCCTCTTTGTGACCCCATGGACTGCAGCCTACCAGGCTCCTCCATGCCTGGGATTTTCCAGGCAAGAGTATTGGAGTGGGTTGCCATTGCCTTCTCCAGAAGGAGAAGTGCTATACAGTAGATTCTTGTTATTTATCCATTTTATACATAGTAGTGTATATCTGTTAATCCCATACTCCTAATTTATCCCTCCTTCCCTGTTTACCCTATGGTAACAATAAGGTTGTTTTCTATGTCTGTGAGTCTGTTTCTGTTTTGTAAATAAGTTCATTTGTATTATTTTCTTAGATTCCATATATAAGTGATATGGAAGCTGGGCATGCTGCCAGCCCATGGGGTCGCAAAGAGTTGGACGTGACTGAGAGACTGAACAACAACAAGAACAATAAGTGATATATATAATATTTGTCTTTCCTTTCCTGACTTACTTCACTTAGTATGGTAATCTCCAGGTCCAACCATATTGCTGCAAATGGCTATATTTAATTCTTCTTATGGCTGAATAATATTCCATTTGTGTATATATACACCACATTTTCTTTATCCATTCATTTATTGATGGACTTAGCTTCATTCCATGTCTCATAATTTGCTTCATAGCTCATACACGGATATTAACAAAAGGAGCTAAACAATGAGAAGAACATTGTCTTCTCAATGATCCCATGAGATGATTCTGTTTGAGAGGTTAGTTTATGATGTCAGTGAGATACTTGCATGGATTTCTTGAATTAACTATGGAAAACTGCAGAAAGTAGGAAACCCCATAGGAAGAGATAGTTCTAAAATTAAAGACAGTGGGCCATCTCTTAGTATGATGTCCTTTTTACTCAATGGGATATGAAGACTAAGGGAATTTTGAATAAATGTGAGCAAAAAAGTCAAATAATAACCACTTCTTTATATTAATATTTCTTTCTAGATTCATTGCCAAAAATGTCATGCTAGATGTCACATTTCGTTTTTGTTCACTTATTTAATATGCTTTTTGGTTTCCTTATGTTTTAACAGCCTTATTGAAGAATAATTTACATATCATAAAATTTACCCATTATAACTACAATTCGTTGATCTTTTAATGAATTTGTAAAGTTGTGCAACCATCACCACACTGCAGCTTTTGAACATTTTCATCATCCCCAATACTTCCCTTGTGTCTAATTGCACTGCCCCAATCCAGTCCCAGGGAACCATTTATCTGCTTTCTGTCTCTATGAATTTGCTTCAAATATTATACAATATTGTGTCTAGCATTTTCCACTAAGCACATTGTTTCTGAGGCTCATTCACATTGTAGTATGTAAAAATAACCCATTCCTTTTTGTTAGTGACTAGTGTTTGATGCAACCCCATGGACTTCTCCATCCATGGGATTTTCCAAGCAAGAATACTGGAGTGGGTTACCATTTCCTTCTCCAGGGGATCTTCCCGACCCAGAAATCGAACCCTGGTCTCCCACACTGGAGGCAGGTGCTTTAACCTCTGAGCCACCAGGGAAGCCCTCATATGGATATACCACAACTTATTTGTCTATTTATCATTGACATATATTTGAATTGTTTCCAGCTTTTTGGCTATTAAAAGTAATGCTGCTATGGTCATTTAAATCTTTGGGTGGATATAAGTTTTCACTTCTCTCAAGTCAATACCTAGGGATAGAAGCACATTACATTGGTTTCCAAAGTTTCCAGATTGTTTTTCCACAGCGAAGCATAGGAAATCCGGTTTTTCTGGTATCTTGGCTGATATTCAGTAGTACTTTTGATTACAGGCAATCTATTTGCTCTGTACTAGTAGCTCATGTACCAGTACATGATGATTTGCTTTTCCCTGGTGATCACTGATGCTGAGCACGTTTTCACGTGCTTATCAATCATGTATACATTTTTCTTTGTGTCTATTCAAATAGTTTATCTGGTATTTTGGTGGATTGTTTAGCATCTTATTGAGTTTCAAAATCTTTTTCATAACCTGAATAAAAGTCCTTCATCATATATGTGTTACAAATATTTTTTCCCAGTCTGTGTGTTTCCTTGTCATTATTTAGCTGCATATTTTGAATAAAGGTTTTAATTTTGGTGAAATTTATTAAAAAATACTCAATTCATCAGTTTTTAAAATTTTATATATTCTACTTCTGGTGTCATATCTAATCCAAAGTCATAAAGATTACCTTCTATGCTTTCCTCTAGAGCCTTTGTAGTTTTAGTGCTAACATTTATGTCTGTATTGCTTTCCTGGTGGCTCAGCAGTAAAGAATTTTGCCTGTAAGGCAGGAGACTCAAGTTTAATCCCTGGGTTGGGAAGATCCCCCAGTGTAGGAAATGACAATCCATTCCAGTATTCTTGCCTGGAAAGTTCTGTGAACAGAAGATCCTGGTGGGCTACAGTCCATGGGATCACAGAGTCCAGTATGACCGAGCACGCATACACATTTATGTCTGGGATCCATTCTGAGGTAGTTTTTATCTATGGTATGACTATGGATCAAAGCTTATATTTTTAGCATGTGAATATCCAATTGTCTTAATACTTTTCTTTCTCCATTGATCTGCCCTGATAGCATTGCCAAAAAATTACTTGACCATAAATATGAGTATGAGAGTTTAGCTCCTTCCATATTACATTTAGTCTCCTTTCTTCTGCATTAAGAATTCTAGTTCACAAGGACAGATAAGATAGCTGAATAACCCACAGTACACTCATTCTTTATCCCGTACTATACCAACAGTTTCATATTAACAATACTTTTAAATTGAAGTATAGTTGATGTACAATAAATAAGTTACAGGTATACAATGTAGGATTCTCAATTTTTAAAGGCTATACTTCACTTCTAGTCATTATAAAGCATTGGCTATATTCCCCGTGCTGTGCAATATATCCTTTTAGCTTATCTTATACCTAGTAATTAACACTTCTGACTCACCTGTCCCTATATCAACTTCTATCCTTCCCTCTCCCCACTGGTAACCACTAGTTTGCTCTTTGTATCTGTGAGTCTATTTCTTTTTTGTTATATTCACTGGTTTGTTGTATTTTAGATTCCACATATAAGTGATATTATACAGTGTTTGTCTTTCTCTGTCTGACTTATTTTGCTTAGCATAGTACTTAGCACAAAAATAATAATAGTAATATTAACGTACCAACACCAATATGATTTTCTGTTTATTGTTTAAAGTGATGCACTAAAATGCCGACTGAGGCTCTGGGGCAAGAGTGGAGCACCTTGATTACGGGCTTCACTTTGGTATGATGTGGTTGCTGTGTTTCACTGAGAAACTCCCCCAATGCCCCGTCTATTGATCTTTCTGCTTGAGTTTCAGTTTACTCATAAAGGATTCTCCCATCTCCAACCAAGAGGAAAAAGAGGCTGTAGCATAATAAACATGTCCACATAGCCCTCCTTTTGAGGGCTGTGCTTCCTTGCTATCTGAGCCTCAAGTCCCTGAGTCCTAGGTCTCTCTGGAATGTCTTCATAGAATAGCTGCCGAAAAAGAAGGCTAACACCTCTACTGCTTAATTGGTTCTAACCAGAGGTATACTGGAGCCTGCTTGAATCATCTCTCTAGAGACAGTGGGCTCATCTCATCCCAAGTCTACGTTTGGTAACATTATAGTAGAAGCTTGAAACTATCCATGGTGGGAGTGTTCATGCCATGGGCTGGCTTCTATGCTTCTCTGTTTTGCGAAGTCTGTTACGACCTGTCCATTTGCTCTCATCTTAAAATTCGTTGGTGCTATCACTTTCCCCATCCCTTTTGACATTGTGAGCTTATCCCTACATTGTTATTTCATAGGATATTGAAAAGAAGCATGCACTGAGCACAAAGTAAATAAGTATTCACTGCACCAGATTTAAAGTCTTTTTTAGTTTTAAAATGTTCTGTTTGACTTTCTGCACACATGCAATTACATATGGGTACTGGGTCCTGTCTTTTTGCTCCCTTAGATCTACTCTGTAGTTATTAAAGGTAAGTTTAAAAAAGTCATTTTATATTTTATGGAAGAACACTGTGGAGAAAGATGTGAGGAAAAGGACTTCTTATGTTTAAATGAACAAAACATAACACACTAAGGGACAAGATGTATTTTTAGAGGTTAAATGTTAACTACCTCCAGAAGTGGGATTTTTCTCTTCTTATTTCTATTTCTTTATTCTTTCTCATATATCTACAATAATGCTTTTTTTTTTAGAAATAAGGAAAAAGTAAAAGTTATTTTAAGTTAGATGGCATCACAGATTCAATGGACATGAATCTGAGCAAACTCCAGGAGACAGTGAAGGAAAAGGAAGCCTGGCATGCTGTAGTACACGGGGTCACAAAGAGTCGGACACGACTGAGCAACTGAACAACAACAACAACAAAATTTCAAGTTCATAAACTCACACACACACATAGACACACATTCAGAAGAAACTGACAAATGTTAACTTAGAATTATTTGGGAGTTAATTGAGCTCAGACTTTATTTTTTGGGCTCCAAAATCACTGCAGATGGTGATTGCAGCCATGAGATTAAAAGACACTTACTCCTTGGAAGGAAAGTTATGACCAACCTAGATAGCATATTCAAAAGCAGAGACTTTGCCAACAAAGGTCTGTGTAGTCAAGGCTATGGTTTATCCAGTGGTCATGTATGGTTATGAGAGTTGGACTGTGAAGAAAGCTAAGCATCGAAGAATTGATGCTTTTGAACTGTGGTGTTGGAGAAGACTCCTGAGAGTCCCTTGGACTGCAAGGAGGTCCAACCAGTCCATTCTGAAGGAGATCAGTCCTGGGTGTTCTTTGGAAGGACTGATACTAAAGCTGAAACACCAATACTTTGGCCACCTCATGCGAAGAGTTGACTCATTGGAAAAGAGTCTGATGCTGGGAGGGATTAGGGGCAGGAGGAGAAGGGGACGACAGAGGATGAGATGGCTGAATGGCATCACCGATTCGATGGACTTGAGTTTGGGTGAACTCGTTGGTGATGGACAGGGAGGCCTGGCGTGGTGCAATTCATGGGGTCGCAAAGAGTCGGACACGACTGAGCAACCGAACTGAACTGAACTGAACTGATTGAGCTCAGAAAGGCAGATGTAACATTAGAACATAACATGATTCTAAAAGGTTTAATTCCAAGGCATGTCTCTTGTTTCTGGCCTGACCCTCGCTCCTCACACATACACACTTTTGAAAGCTTCTAACAGTAGAATATTGTAACTCGGATCGTGGTGCTAAGTGACAAGTTACAAACCGCGGTCACTTTGAGTTTCGCATTTCTCAGAGTAAACAGAAGACGTTATTTCTCTTCCTTGCTGTTGTTTGGTTGCTAAGTTGTGTCCGACTTTCTTGCAACCCTGTAGATTGTAGCCTGCCAGGCTCCTCTGTCCATGGGGTTTCCCAAGCAAGAATATTGGAGTGAGCTGCCATTTCCTTCTCCAGGGGATCTTTCCAACCCAGGGATCGAACCTGCATCTCCTGCATTGGCAGGCTGCTTCTTTACCTGCTCAGCCACCTGAGACACCCCATTTCTCTTCCTTGCCAGGTTAAAATTCCATGAACATTGAACACACATGTATACAGTAACACAAAAACTTTCCATGTGTCGTTATAAACTCTTAGGGTGGCAATATCATTATCTCTTTTTTTTTTTTTCTGTAGAAATGTGGGGTTTTGAAACTCAAGACTTCTTGTTCTGAGGAAAATTAGGAAGAAAAACATGCTGAAACGGACCATTTAGTTTTCTGCTAATTCCAATTTTCTAGTCCCTGTCCCTTCTAGGGATGCCTAGTGTTTTAATTGTAGTAGAATTTTCAAAGCATTTCCTACTGGCTATAGTTCTACAAATGACTAGGCTGACAGCTTTCTCCTTACTTGTTAGTGTTAAGAGCACATTAAAGTACGTTTGAACTGACCGAGAATGAGTAGCCAGAGTCTATTTTGAGTGACAGCTTTCAAATGTTGACAAAGATATAAAACAGACACAGAAGCATGCAGGACTTGTAGAAGTCAGGGAGTACAGATCTGTATGTCATTTGTCCCTAGAGGACCCATCCCTGACATCACCCCAGAGGAACAGTCTTGGCATCCTTTCTAGACTACACTCCTGAGACCAAAAGCCAGACCATCAGCTACTGGGCAGCACTGGCTGGAAGCATATTGTGTTTAGAGGAATCTGGACAGTTAGCCAAGAATGCCACCAACTGGGAGCTTGACACATAGTAGGTTAAGAATAATAATTCTCTTGTTTAAATGAGGTGGTTGGGGTGGCTACTTGTTCTCAGCAAATCTCTAAGAAGAGAAAAAATTAATTCATAGGGTTGAAAGGGTGCGACTAGGTGCTACGATTAGGGTCCAAGTCCTGAGTGGGCCAGCAAGAGGCAAGGTAAGCAGGGAGGCTGTGTGATTCCACTGAGGACATGCAGGCTCTAAAGAGGCTCCAAGTTTATTAAAATCACAGCTAACATGGGCATGCTTGGCCTTGGGCAGGCTGACAACGCACGCTTGTGTTGTGATTGCTATGATTAAAGGCATTGTCAGTATAAAGGCCTTGTGCTCTGTGCCAATGAGCAGCTGCTCTCTGCTTTTCTGGTGTCTTTGGGTTCCCTTTAGTGGCTCCCAGTCTTAATCTTTTCTTTTTCCTCTGAGCTTTTTTCTTTAAAGTCAATCTTAATCTAACTTCTTAATCAGGCTAGCTTCTCTTCTTTGAAATTACTTCCCTTTGACAGTATCTTAATAGTAACTAAGGCATCCATGCAGAAAATTAGAAATTCGTTGCCCACCCACTTCCCATATTCATCCCCCATGTAGTGGGTGGGCACTCTTGGCTGGAGCCGTAGGTTTTGAGAGAAGCATAGGGATGCCTGCAAGAAAGAAGAAACTGTATCACAGTCACTGTATCATTCTTGGAGTCCATTTCCCCCTCCCCCTCCTCTGCTGCCTCCTCTTCCTCTTCCTCTTCTCCTCCTCCTCCTTCTTCTTCTGGTTATTAAGCAGCTACTAGGCAAGGAGTCTCGTAGGCTGCAGTCCGTGGGGTCGCTAGGAGTCGGACACGACTGAGCGACTTCACTTCACTTTCACTTTTCCCTTTCATGCATTGGAGAAGGAAATAGCAGCCCACTCCAGTGTTCTTGCCTGGAGAATCCCAGGGACGGGGGAGCCTGGTGGGCTGCCGTCTATGGGGTCGCACAGAGTCGGACACGACTGAAGCGACTTAGCAGTAGCAGCAGCAGGCAAGGGGTTCTATGCTGGGTATTAGAGATACTGAAATCAGAACAATGTATTTGTTTCTGTTCTAAAGAAAGACTCAGTCTGGTAAGAAAGCTGCTGAGACATAGGAATGAAAGATTTATGATTTGGAGTCAGAGAAACCGAGTTCCAATCTTGCTCTTGTACTTCCTGGCTATAGGTCCTTGGGAAAATTACATGCTGTAATAAACCTGTTTTCTCAGTTGTGAGATGGGGCACGTTCTTATATGGTTGTTCTTTGAAGTTACATGATATAGAGTGGTGTCTTATACATATTAAGCACTTAAAAATGCTGGTTGTTTTTTAAGGAGATAGGTTAAAGGTATAAATCATTTAAATAATATAAAATTAACATTCAGTAAGTGAAAAATAATAACAATGAAAGAGCGACCATGTATCAGTTATTTAAGAAAAATTTCAGGAAGGCACACAGTAACATACATTTTTTAAAAATTGGTAATTTAGATATTAAAAATTCAAAACTAAATTAAGTGTCCTAAAAGCTCTCCTTGCAAGAGTCAATAATAATAATATTATTCTTCATTTCCTTTTTAACACTAAAACTCACTGTTACTTTTAGTGTTGCCGTACTTGAAGCACGTGAACGGAGAAGTGTCCAAGACAATGTGGATGCAGGGAAAAAACATTAAAATCTGCAAAAGTGAAATATGTCAGGAGGTGACACCCTCTGGTAGGCTCTGTTTTACTTATCTCATATATGAGACAGCCCACTGAAAATGTCTTTCCTATAAAACTTGGTGTTGAAATTGAATACGTGATGTTGCAATACACAGTGTTCCAGAGAATCAAGTTCCTGGTCATAATGAAAACCAGTGGCCCATAGTAAGTATATGCAATGTTTCTGGTCTTAAACTGAAAACCAAGGGACTGTCATTCTAATGAGCAACTCCTCTTTATTCCCTATTTAATTTAAAAATATTAACTCTGAGGATGTACTCTTTGAAGGAAGGGTACATGCCTCATACTTTGTCATCTCTCCATGGAACCCAGTCAGGTGCTTGAAATCCTAGAAGGACTCTTAGACAAGAGTTCGTCAAAAGGTCTTGCTTTACAAATGCCAGACTTGAGACTTTCCACAAATATCTTGGTTGATTGTAGCACTAAAAAGCATACTTAGAAAAAAGTCTCCAGAAGAATATTAGATGCAACATTTTTTGTTCTGGCCCATAGGAAGATTGCTGATAGAAAATCGGATAGATTATCTCATTGCATATCAATACATTTTGACTATCGGTCCAGGTATATTTTCCAGCACATTTTGAAAAAAAGCTAGAATCTTTTTTATCTGCATCCTGAATCTCGTTCACAACGACTGGAGTAAATGACGGAATAAGATTTCCTACTCAAAGCTGAGAACAGGTTCTTTGAGCTGAAATAACCTCAGTAAATCAACAGAATAATTATTAATATCTGCTTAATATTTTATAGACTACTCATTTCTTCAGTCAAGAAATGTTTATTTAGCATCTGCTATGTTCTATATATTTTGTGTATAGAAATTTTATGTTCTGTATTTTTGAGCTTCCCTAATAGCTCAGTCGGTAAAGAATCTGCCTGCAATGCAGGAGAAATGGGTCAGGAAGATCCCCTGGAGAAGGAAACAGCAACCCACTCCAGTGCCTGGAGACTCCTATGGACTGAGGAACCTGGTGGGCTACAGTCTATGGGGTCATAAGAGTTGGACACGACTTAGTGTCTAAACCACCGTGTTCTATATTTGGGTTTCCTAGGTGGCTCAGTGGTAAAGAATTTGCCTGCTGATGCATTAGCCGCAAGAGACGGGTTCAATTCCGGTTCTATTACCAGTCAGGAAGATCCCCTGGAGAAAGAGATGGCAACTCACTCCAGTATTCTTGCTTGGAAAATCCCATGGACAGACGAGCCTGGCAGACTATAGTCCGTGGGGTCTCAAACGAGTCAGATATGACTTAGCGACTAAATAACAACAATGTTCTGTATTTAGCTACTATATACTATACTTACTTGTATCAGAGAAATAATAACTTCAGTGTGTTGAGAAGTCCCCGTGTCCTGTATTTTTTTCTGAGCTTCTTATTTCTCTTCAGTGGATCCTTAAGACACCCTTCCCACATAGCTAATATTACCTGCATATTATAGGTATAAAACTGAGGCATAACGAGATGAAGCATCTTGCTCAGTGACCACAGCTCATAAGTAATGGAGCTGATACTTAAACCCAGGTGGGTATTTGTCAGGCTCTAAGACTCTTTTGCTCCATGATAGCTCCCTTCCAGGGGCTCATAATACAGGGAAACATCAATCAGAAAAGCAATTCTGCTGTATTATGATAGGAACTAACACAGAGTTATGTGAAAATATATATGATTTATTTATTCATTAAATGTGCATGTGCTTTATTCACAACGCTGCAAATTCTCGTGACTTTGTAAATTATTTGAGTAGTTGTTCCCCAAAATTAATATTCCCTTTTCAATCTCTTGCTATATTTTTGGGGGAGGAAACAAGTTTAGAGCAGGTTTAATTGACAAAATTATCAGAGTACTAAGTGAATGAGCTGGGATTCAAACACAGGGTTGTCAGTGTCAAAAACTACCTTCTATGGCTTTTTGAAGTGCTCAGGGTCTTTAGTGCTATGAGATGCTACAAAGGGTTTACTCAGTCCTGTCTGGTGGAGTCCTGGCTGACAAAGCAGCTCTTGGATTAAGCTTTGCAGGATTAGAAACCCAGTTAGTGAATGAGCAGATGGAAGGAATCTCAGACTGTAGAGTCAGCATACATAGACTCTCCCAGGAGAGAAAAGCAGAGCTGATTTGGGGAAGAGCATGTCATTTGCTACAGCTGTTGACATGCAGTGGCTTTGATTTCCCGTGACATCATGCATAAAGAAGCAGCATAGTTGAGAGAAGGAAGAAAGTAATGTTGACTCTAGGAGAATTATAGAAGATCTCATAAGAGTGACATGTGAACTTGGAGGGTGAGTAAGAATTGGACAGATGGAGATGGAAACGAAAAAGCATTCCACATGTCAGGAATAACATTAGAGAGAGAATAAATAAATATTTGGTCTGTTAACTGAAATTCTGACTAACCACTCAGTTTGACTAGACTTGGGGAAATAAGACTGAGAAGGATGCTTTGCCAGGGAAAGCCTTGACTATGGGTGCCGGAATTTTATTTTACTTGTAGAAACCATTGGCAGAGAGACATGATTAAAATGGCTTTAAGATGTTGGAAGTTGATCTGTAATTAATTTATAACACCCTTTAATATAAAAACCATTGTCAGAATAATTTTGGTAAAAATTAACACTAAGACAAATAACAAAACTCTTTTGTTTTCCGTTTTTTCCAGTTTCTGACCAGCTTCAACTAAGGATTCATTTGATCCATAAGCAGTTTTGGATGCAGGCAGATAAGGAATCTCGAAAAAAAAATTTAGAAGATGTTCCTAAGCTCACTCTGTTCTTACAGAGTATATTTGGATCTTCTGACTCCAAGCTCACCATCTCCTGAGTATCGTCATGGTAGGGACTGACATTTTACATTTCTTTGCCTTCTTCTTTAAATCATCTTGTTCTTCCCACACAGAAATTGATACAAGTCAGCAAGGTCTGTTTCAGCATAAATGATAAAAGCTAGTATAGGCATTATTACGGCACAGTGAAATATGTTCTCTGTGAACGAGGTAAATTAATCCTAACAACTGCTCAAAGTAGGTACCTTTTCCATTTTACAGCTAAGGAAATTGAAGCACAGTCCCACACACTTGCAGCTATTAAGTCTCAGAGCCTGGATTTGAACTCATGGTGCAGGGCTTGGGTGTGTAAACTTGTATCACCATGCTTAACTATTTTTCCAAGAGCAAGAGTTTTTTAGTGGGGGATGGTTAATATAAATGTAAATGCAAAATAAACAACATTTTAAAGATAAGAGAATTATTTCTGGGCTTGACAGAACATATATAACAATACTTTGCAATAACAATCATAATGTAAATCTCTTCAGTGATGTATTTGAAAGTAACAATTTAGATTTACAGGTTTTCCATGGGCTGTTAAGATAATCTTTGTAGCATCCTAGTCCTTTTATGAGCACCTTCTAGCTAACCTTGAGTTGTGCATGGTGAGAGCAAACAGAAGGCAATGGTTATAGGATCTATTCCCGCTGGTCTTGGCAGTCGGTAGCAAGTGTCTTAAATGCCTTCTTTACAAAATAAGGAAAGCAGAAATAATTTCTATCTGATTGTAAATAAAAGCAAGCATAGTCTCTTTTTCTCTGATTTCTCTTAACATATTATACAACAGGTACTCACTGCGCTGATATTTGCCACAGGCATCAGACACAGCTTCTGGGACTCTTTTCCCAAAGGGACTGGCATAATCATGAGCAGGTCAAATCATGAGGTCTTAGGGTTTGGGCTTGTCCACTAACAGAAAATTTAATTTTGCTGATGGAGTACATTTGAGCCACATCTGAGTAATTGTCTGTCTAATTTATGGTTTTGTAAAGATAAAAGGAGGCATCAAGATGAGAAAGAGAACAACTAACATGATTCATGGAAAATGAATTTGAAAATATGGCAGAGCTCAGAGAGCTGGGAAAAACAGTAGTTTTTTTTTTTTTTTTTTTTCTCCCATTAGCTAACCTTGTCTCTTTCCTTCTAATCTTCTCCCCCTCTCCTTGTCTACCTTTTTCAAGAGAATCATCAGAGTGCAAGTTCAGGTTCTTTGTAGATGTCAAGATAGTTAATACAGGGCCAAAGTACTTAATGAGCTTAAAACTTACCCTTAGAAAGAGACTGCAAACCTCTGTTACATAGGAAGGTAGAGTATTTTTTTGTAAATGAAGGTGTTCATAGTCCAGAAAGTCAGAAGCTCCAAACAAAATGATCTCTGTAATAGCTAGTATCCAATAAAAAGGGAGGATGGAAAATGCCATTGGAATTCTGATAGGAATTACATTGAATCTGTAGATTGCTTTGGGTAGTATGGATATCTTAACAATATTAATTTCCCAATCCATGAGCAATAAATATCTTTTCATCTATCTGTGTACTTCTTCAAGTTCTTTTATCACTCTTGGTGGGCATCTAAATTGTTGCAGTCACTATAGAAAACAGTATGGACGTTCCTCAAAGAATTAAAAATTAACCTACCACGTGATTCAGCAATTCCTCTTTGGGGTATCAATCTGAAGAAAATAAAAATACTAATTTGAATGGATATTTGCACTCTTATGCTTATTGCAGCATTATTTACAGTAGTTAAACTATGGAAACAACAAATAAGTGCTCACTGATGGATGGGTGGATAAAGAAGACGTGGTATACTTAAACAATAGAATACTACTCAGCCATTAAGAAACTGAAATTTTGCCATTTACAACAATGTGGATGGAACTTGAAGGTATTAAGCTCAGTGAAATCAGTCAGATAGAGAAAGACAAATACCACATGATTTTACTTACATGTAGAATCTAAAAATCAAAACAAAAAAAAAGTTAAAAACCCAGGACTCACAGATGCAGAAGACAGATTGGTGGTTTCCAGAGGGAAGGGAGGTGGGGGTGGGGTGAAATGGGTAAAGGGGGTAAGTACAAGCTTCCGGTTATAAAATGAAGGTAATGGGGATGTAAAGTATGACATGAGGAATATAGTCAATAATGTTGTGATCACTTTGTGTGGTGACAGATGGTAAATAGACTTAATTCAGTGATCAGTTCACAATGTCTACAAGTGTTGAGTCACTATGTTGTACCTGAAACTAATGACATTATATGTTAATATATATGTGTATATGACGTACTATATATAGAGAGAGCTTCCGAGTTGGTGCTAGCGGTAAAGAAGCCACCTGCCAATGCAGGAGATATAAGAGGTGTGTGTAAGATGTTTGATCCCTTGGTTGGGGAGATCCCCTGGAGTAGGAAATGGCAACCCACTCCAATGTTCTTGCCTGGAAAACTCCATGGACAGAGGAGCCTGGTGGTCTACAGTCCATGGGGCTGCAAAGAGTTGCACATGACTGAGTGTGCACACACACACACATTCACACACATACATGTATACGGGAAAGTGACCTTTTTAGGTTTTTGGTTCAAGAATTCCTACAGTGGAAATCAGGTAGAGTCCCCCCACTGAACATGGTTTTTTTCACCCATCAATGTAAATACACAATCCTACCCCAGGGGCTTAGCCTTCTCCTTCCCAGCCATCATTTGTTTAGTAGGGTCTGGATTTTTCCAAGATGAAAAATATTGATATTCTAAGAATTCAGGTTCACAGAAAGAACAAGTATGGGCCCGAGGCTTGTCCTCCTGCCTAGGGGTGAAGAGCTAAAAATCACACACTCTTCAAACATGGAAGATAAGCTTCAACTGTCATGATTTGGGGCAAAGCCAACAGGTCTTATTTTCAAAGAAATCCCTATGACACTCGTCTTCAACTTTGAATTGAGCAAGTTGCTAAACCTTGCTAGCCTTTAATTTCTAAGTCTTTAAAAAGGCAATAAGACTTATTGGGCTTCACGATTGTTGTGAAAAAGAACTAAGTCTGCTTGGCAAAGTGGGTAAGATGAAGCCTGGTCTACACTTGGTGGTTCTATTCACCTTTCCTCATAAATACCTCATTTCATCATGAAGAATGAGAAGAGTTTTAGAACAGAGTGAAGAGGTTAAAGTTGTTATAGGCCTGGGCGTTGTGAACCCAAGTCCCAAACATATTGCCAATGGTCATTGAAAGAATATCTCTATTTTTCCACACTCTTCTCCTTCCCCCAACCCTTCATAGTTTATGAACTTTTTACACTTGTGTTAGGTGTTTGTGAAGAGAGAAAGAAGAAGAAGGGTAAATGGTCAATTCTTGATTTGGGAAACCTACTGTAGTCTTATCCAAAACTGATCTTAAGCTTCTAGAATCAGTGTGTTTTGGAACATGAGGTCCAAGTTGAAAGGGGAAACTCAAGTGCTAGAACCAGTCTCATCTTACTCAGCGAACTATGACATTTCCCTCTCTGTTGAAGTCCAGCTATCTGGCTATCTTCAAAAAAGCATTATTCTAATCTACTTAAAGCCTTTCCCAGTCTCCTCCTAAACCCCCGTCCCATCCAGGCTGGCACATAACATTGAACGAGTTCCACATGCTGTACAGTAGGTTTTTGTTGGTTACATATCTTAAATATAGCAGTGTATTTACATATATTGCTGAGTCCCTTCACTGTTCACTTGAAACTATCACAACATTGTTAATTGGCCATACCCCAATACAAAGGTTTTTGGTGTTAAAAAAAAAAAAAGGCTTTCCCAGGTGGCTTGGTGGTAAAGAACCCACGTGCCAATGCAGGAGACTTGGATTTGATCCTGGATTGGGAAAATCTCCTGGAGGGGAAATGGGAACTCCCATGGACAGAGGAACCTGGTGGGCTACAGTCCATGGGGTTGCAAAAAAGCTGGATATGACTGAACGATTGAACATGCACACACAATCTACTTAAATTTACCCAAGTATGGATTCCTTGTCTCTTTATAGAATCATTTAAATCATGGGAAATATTTTAAGCAGGTTTTTAAAGCATAGTGTTGATCCAACAAAATGGAGTGCCAGAACTATGTTTGTATATTGACCCTGGCAAGAGATATTTTTTCAAAATGTGCTGATGTATTGAAATCTCCATTCTGGTTTGGAAACCCAGTTCCCTGTTTTTCAGTCAGGGTGCTGCCACTTCATTTCAAGTGTGCTGCGATCTCAAGAGTTTCCCTTACTCCAGTGTGTGTAACCCAGTGCCAGACGTACATCAACATGCATTTTCAGATTTGTTTCTCTCTTTGCCATTTTTACTTTTGTACAATGGAGAGAGAGGGGAAAAGTAGAGGAGATGATTTTAAAGAAAAGCCTAGAGGGGAAAGACTTTGGCCAGAAGTGGAATTTTCATGATCCTTTGCATAAGCTTTAGTTATATGCCTATTGGAAAATCCAATGAAGATAAATGCCTGTAAAAGGCTTGAAAATCTGAGAAATTTTGGGAAAAGCTTTTCTGTGACAGGGGCTCTGTGGTACAAATGTGTTGTGTCTTCTAGAGTAGTAATCAGCTGCGTCTCCACACGGAATGGGAGTGCTGGAAACGGACAGCACTTGGCAGAGAAACACCTGGTCGGGAGTTCTGGCTTTGCTCACTTCTAAGGGTGCTTTTCCAGGCAAGTCTCTGGCGCACTTCTTTGTTTATAAATGATTGCGTCTTCCTAAATGGCCTTTAATATCATTTCTAGCTCAGAAGACTCTATGACCCTAACTGAGGCTTTCTCCATACTCCATGAATAGGGCCTTTTGAGTTATCTGCTTTGTGATTCTGAATGGTCTCACTTCAACTTGACCACTGTGTGGAAAGGGAGAAGAAAGGTCTGGAATGGGACTCTGGCTAGTTAACTGTGATACCATCTGGCACAAAGAACAGTTGTACTACCAGCATTTCTGCTTCCTAAAAAAAGAAAAATACTATGTGTGGAGGTGAACAAAGGCAGAATAAGGGCGGGAGCCTCTGGAATGTTCACTTTGTTTAGCTCCCCATGATTGGCAGCCAGCCGTGACATTATCACTCAGTGCATCTATGTTGCCATTCAAAACAGTTGCTGGAACTGCTCAACAGAGAGCTGTGAGCCTGTGTAGCCCTGTCTTCTCTCTGTCCTAGGGGGTGGGGAGGATGTTCACAAAACTTGCTTTGAAGAGTATTAGTGGTTAGAATCAAGGTCTGGTGATGGTAGAATTTCTCTAACTCCTTATGTGGTCTCATTTTTAAGAAAAATGTGTTCCTCCTTCTGATATATATAGTGTATACATGTTGCCCAACAGATCATAACCTCAACACCAAGATATGACCACATTTTGGAAATGGATCTTGTAAGAAATATACCAATAAGTAGACAAAGAGGGGTGAGAGGTAGGAAATACATCCACATAGGGAAATAAACCTGGAGAAGCAAAGTAACCTTAGCGACTGGTACAGATTGTTATGTTACACTGCACCTCCTCTGGGGCTCAGCTAAATGTTTCAGAAGAGTGAAAGCATTGTTGACACTGAAAAGCTACAGTAAGGAATTGGGATAAGGCGATTTTGTTCTCTAGTTCTCAGAGAAGAAAAGAATCCAATGCACACCAGGAAAATAATTTTGGAAACTCACTTAATTGTGAAGGTGATGCTGAGCCAGCTTGTGGCTAGAGACAAAGGAATTATTGTTCGCTTCCCATAAATGCTTTCCCATATGTAAAGTGAGGCTGGTCCTAGCAGGTGACTTCAGAGATGTGGGAATATTTAACCACCAATGAATAAATCTTGAAAATGCTTCAAAAATGCAAAGTATAACCTTTAAAATAAAATTGTGGCTGTCACATTTTGAGACTGAAAGCTCAAAAAGTAGAGCTTGTTTATATCAACCACAAAGGCCAAGGACCTGTGGTTTTATTGGATTTCTCATCCCAAGAAAATATTTACACTTGGAGGAGACGATGTGTTTTTAACTATAAAAGCCATACATAGAATATTTGTGGAGAATGTTGCAAATAAAAATGTTTTTCTTCCCCCCTTAGCTTGGCAAAATTGACAGTTCTGCTTAAGGCATCAAAAAATGGGTGAAATAAAGAATCGTGCTCCTTTTAAATGGGGGAAGCTTTAAAATTCTTAGTGGGGAGGTATATGGGTGACTGCCCTGAAGGAAAAAGGATCTTTGGTGAGTGTCCTGCTTTTCACTACCACAAAATTCCAGTCACTAGAATTTTTGGAAGCTCAGATACATGAGAGGGAGAGAAAAGAAAACAGAACAGAATGAGAAGTGTAGGCGTAGCTCAACAGACCATAGGCAAAATGGAATAAATGA
The DNA here is from genome assembly GCF_023091745.1 of Budorcas taxicolor. Classification (NCBI taxonomy): domain Eukaryota; kingdom Metazoa; phylum Chordata; class Mammalia; order Artiodactyla; family Bovidae; genus Budorcas; species Budorcas taxicolor. Next base: position 42,724,067 of record NC_068915.1, read on the forward strand.
ACACTGTAGGAAAATAAAGGCAATGTTGGGGAGTTTAACAATACTTGCCATTCAATCATTGACAATCCAATTAAAAAAACTATTAAAACAATTATTGATTTAGGGATCAATTGGTTTGGGGAAAGAAAAATACCCCAGACTAAATGTTTGCCTTTTGCATTAGCAATTATGCCATAAAAGGCATTTTTAGCAGAAGCCTCCAGGCTTCTAAATAACAGAGGCAGAAATAAAACAAAAGCTGTGATCTGGAGAAAGTGATCCAGAAAAGGCTGTGGCAGACACATGCTGGTATTTCGTCCTAACAAAAGGGATATCCAAACACATGAAAACAGAAGGGGCCAGGCCTCAGCCTTAATGTTCCCTATTGCTTTTCTCACTTTTATAGTTTCTGAATGCCTCTCTAAAGAACATAAGGCCAACCCCATGAGAACTACATAAAGAACTTCTTAAACTGTATTATTGGATTGATATTTAATTGTAGAAAATATAGCAAATATTGCTTGGAGCACAGGTGAGTGATCCAAAGAATTCAGTGGGTTTTTTTTTTTTTTTTTTGATTACCCTGATGTGAATAAAAAAAAATCACTGATGAAAAAAGATCACTGATGTGATCGTATATACACACACCTGATCCAGTTCCTGGTACAGAGCTCCTAAAGCCCTTGTAATTTCCTGAGTTTCAGGACCATCTTTTATTCTAAAGGAGTGACTCTTGGGGGGCTTCTGGGTGGAGGTTGATCATAAGAAAAACCCAATCATGAGTAGCAGCTTGGAATTTTCAGCCCCGCCTCTCATCCTCTGGAGAGGAAATGGCCTGGAAGTGGAGATAATAATCAATCATGCTGGTGAGATGAAGCTTCCATAGAATCCCAACAAGTTTGGGGGCTTCCCTGGTGGCTCAGAAAATAAAGAATCTGCCTGCAATGCGGGAGACCGAGGTTTAATCCCTGGGTTGGGAAGATCCCCTGGAGAAGGGAATGGCTACCCACTCCAATTTTCTTGTTTGGAGAATTCCGTGGACAGAGATGCCTGCTGGGCTATGGTTCATGAGGTCACACAGTCAGACATGACTGAGTGACTAACATGAAGTTTGGAGAGCTTCCAGGTTGGTGAGCACATCCTAGCTGGGGTGGTGACATGCCAAACTTCACGGGCACAGAAATTCCTGTACTTGAGACCCTTCTGAACCTTACTCTACATGTCTCTTCATTTGGCTGCTCATTTCTACTCTTGATCATACTCTTTATTATAGAGTACACTGACATAAAGAAAGTTTCTCTGAGTCTGTCACCTGCTCTAATAAACAATTAAGCACAAGGAAGGGGGTGTGGGAACCCCAACTTAGTCAGGAGTATGGGTAACAACTTAGGGCTTGCAACTGACCTCTGAAGTGGAGGTGGTCGGTGGGACTGAGCACTTGGCTCATGGGTCTGATGTTAACTCTAGGCAGATTGTCAGAACTGATTCATATTGGCAGCCACCCAGCTGGCATCAGAGAATTAGTCAAGAAGGGAAAACCTCGCTTCTGATGTCAGAAGTCTTGTAAGAATCAAGGAAAAGTGCATTTTTCCTAGACAAGTGAGACATTCATTTTCATAGTATTTCTTGGACTACACAGGGATTTGATTGGAATAACAAATGGCAAAAGGCAACAACTCCAGTGAGAGAGGGGCCCCTAAGATCCCATGCTAACTGGAGTTAGTGGAGGACATTTTTCCGTATGCCCATGTGGCTTCTGTTCTGGCTCAATTCTTTGGTTGAATTTGTATAAACAAGAGCTGCTGCTGCTGCTAAGTTACTTCAATTATGTCCGACTCTGTGCGACCCCATAGACGGCAGCCTTCCAGGCTCCCCTGTCCCTGGGTTTCTCCAGGCAAGAACACTGGAGTGGGTTGCCATTTCCTTCTCCAACGCATGAAAGTGAAAAGTGAAAGTGAAGTTGCTCAGTTGTGTCTGACTCTTAACAAGCCCATGGACTGCAACCCACCAGGTTCCTCCGTCCATGATATTTTCCAGGCAAGAGTACTGGAGTGGGGTGCCATTGCCTTCTCCAATAAACAAGAGCAGGTACTTGTAAAGCTGGGAGAATCCATTTCATAGAGGCCATGACTAATGAGAGAAGCCATTCATTCACAAGTGTGAGCCGTGGAAACAAATTGCTCCTATGCATCTCATAATTGTACATCTTCACACTTTCTTTAAGTCTGGAGGCTGGCCCCATCCCTCAGCCCCCTCCCACTGCCAAGTTAAATTGACAGAGGGAATTAGCTTCTTTAATACAGTATATCTGAAAAGATCCCTGCCCAACTCAGCTTGTTGCTATCTTTATGGCCTTCTGAAAGTCAAACTTTTACCTTTTTTTCTTTAACATTTTATTTTGAAATAGTTGTTAAGATCCATAGAAAGTTGCTCAGAGATGTACAAGTTATTCCTGTGCCCTCTTCACCAAGTATACTCCAATGTTAATGTCTTACATCAGACATTATGGTACAATATTAAAACTAGGGAACTGACATTGTACAAATTCCATGTCATCAGTTAACACACGTGCTCTTCCTGAGTATGTGTGTAACTCTGTGCAGTAAACACCACCATAATTAGCTACTTTGCCTTTACCCCAAGGATCCCTTCTGCTGTCCCTTTATAGCCAGCCTCCCATCCCTAATCCCAGGCAGCCTTTAGTCTGTTCTGCATTGTATAATTGTTATTTCACAGATGTGAAATAAGAATGGAGTTATATACTATTCAAATTGCTACCTTGAATATATAGCAATGTGTTACCCATGACTGTTCTTGATGAAGCATCAGCTGTGGGCCTGGCACTTCTCACATACGTTGTCTCACATGTGCTCTCCCCTCACAACAGGGTTAAACTGAGAACCATCACTAGTTTACAGATGAGGAAAGTGTTATTCAGAGAGGTAAGTGCATCCAAGCCTACACACCTATGAAACAGCCAGGCCATCCTCACAGGGGGCCCTTTGGTTGACACCCAAGCTCACATACCTCTCCTACTCACTGTTCTAGAAAAGAGAGGTCTGCCATGGTTTGAAAATACTCAATACTCCAATTTCCTTCCCAATAAAAACCACCAAAGGGAAAGCTAATGAGCATCTTCCTTATTGTCAGAGGTAAAATTATTGTTTGGGCATGGGTTTAAAATGGATGAAAATAATGGCCTAAGACAGAGCTACACAAATTTCAGACCTTTGGATATCACTTTTAACACTGCTTCCATTATTTTGCTGTAGCTTTGTGATTCTTGAGTTACCACTTAATTTATATGGACTCTGTGTTTTACTTAAAATTTTTATTGTTTAAAATTTATTAAAAAAAACCTTATACCATGGTGGTATATAGAAAACTAGTACCATGTGTTATAAGAAGCATCATGTAGAAGGTACCTAGAAAAGTATATAATGAAAGCATGGCGATTTTATTAAGTTTTAGCTCCCTCCTTTTTCAGATTTCCTCCCTTCCAGCTCCTCTTCTCCCTCAAGTTCCATTCACTCTCTCCCACCAAGCTGCAAGGACAGAGAAGTTTTTTGCTTGTTTTCCGAGGAGCGTCCTCAGGGTAAACATCTTGAAAAATGAGTGGCCCTATGGTTCACTTCTGTCTTTCATGGTTTGAATCTTCCCCAGTTTCCACCTGGAGAAGGCAATAGAACCCCACTCCAGTACTCTTGCCTGGAAAATCCCATGGACGGAGGAGCCTGGTGGGCTGCAGTCCATGCGGTCGCTAAGAGTTGGATACGACTGAGCGACTTCACTTTCACTTTTCACTTTCCTGCATTGGAGAAGGAAATGGCAACCCACTCCAGTGATCTTACCTGGAGAATCCCAGGGACGGGGAAGCCTGGTGGGCAGCTGTCTATGGGGTCGCACAGAGTCGGACACGACTGAAGTGACTTAGCAGCAGCAGCAGTGTCCACCCACTTTCGCATCATCTTCAGTTTCTTTAAAAAGTTGTCTCTGGTGTTACGTTAAGACTTTGCAATTGGAATTTGCAAAAGGGTAATTCTGACAAATGCTAGTCTGGCATGATCGGAGGCTAGAATTTTTGCTTTATCACAGTTAGAAATAGATTTTTGTGTTTTTGCTTGCTGGTTTGTGTGTATATTGTTTGTCTCTTCCATGAATCTCTAAGCACAGGGAATAAATGTTATAAAAAGGGGTCCCCAGGAGAAATTCTCATTTGTCACAAGCTCCTTCTCACTGACCTTAACTATTTTGGCATGTTTTAACAGCCTCACCTTGATTTCAAGAGTATTATTAATATATTGCTCACACTTTATGCATTTTGATTATATATGAAGGTTACAATGCAAGAAATCATTAGTCAGAATGAAACAATATGGAACACAGGAAATGAGAATAGAATAATAATATTTTATAATCATTTAAAATGAGCAAAGTACATTTTAGCTCTAAACGTTATGAACAGAAATGTAAGTTGAGGGCTGGTATTGCCCAAGGAAGGGGATCCCAAATAAAAGGAATGTGGGTTCTGTATAGTGTTGCCTTTTGGAAGGTAGTGGGGAGGGCTCCCTGACTTGTTCGGAGATGCCCCATACTGTTAGTGTACCACACTCGCTGGTGGATCTTTGTGCCAGCTACTCTAAGACCCAGAAGTTTCACAGGCAACTTTTTGGATGGAGTTCTCTAAGGAGTAGCCTTACTGTCTGCTCCTTGAACCTAAATCCTAAACCTACTTCAGCCAGTGGTCCCAGAGGACCACTTCCTTTCTCCCTTGATGACCTCACAGGCAAACAGAGCAAAAGTGTTAGGTTATACTCTTTCCTCCTCCGTATCCATCTCCTTTTCTTCTCTGAATCTATAAGGCACGCGGGTGGGGTTTGGGGTGAGTGTGTGTGTGTAAGTCACTCAGTCGTGTCCGACTCTTTGCGATTCCATGGACTGTAGCCCACCAGGCTCCTCTGTCCATGGGATTTTCCAGGCAAGGATACTGGAGTGGATTGCCGTTCCCTTCTCCAGAATAATACACCTAGGGAAACTACAAGTAAGTCTCTACTTACTTTTTGATTCTTCTCTGAGTAATGTGGTATCAAAATCAGATGCTATTAAAATAAAGTTGGGAGCTTTAATTGCTAGATTGAAAGATGATTCAAACCTTGATGGCATATTCAGGAACTGATTTGGTTGGACTGGTTCTCTGCTTTCCACATAGGGTTTAGCATGATTCCTGGCTCACTGTAAATAACGACTCTACATTTGGTGAAGAGTCACTGAATTTAGGGGAAAAATATACCAAATGAGCTTTGGTATATTAGCTTGCCTGATTAAAGCAATTCCTGCTCTCAGAAAAGTTATAAACTGATGGAGAAGCCAGGCAGCTAAACACATTTTACAAGGAAATAACTAAGAGTGTTATGATTAAGAGGTGCACAAAGTGCAAGGAACACAGGGCAGGCAGACCTAGAGTGTTCTGGGGATTGTAAATTTCAACTTGCCAATTGAAGAGGAGGAAGAGGTGGTTTTTAAATAAAGGGAGAAAAAGTTCCAGCAGAGAAAGCACCGTTTTCCAAGAATCACTGTGGAGAAAGAGCAAGAAGCATGGTCGACTTGGAAAGCTGAACAAAGTTAAAAGAGCTTATGTGTGGAACAGTGATGTGACTGTATGGGAAAGGGAGGTGGGAAGCAGGTCATGCGGGCTTTGCATAGATCAACAAGTTTGTACTTCTGGGACAGAGTACAATCTCCGAACAATTAATGTTTTAGAAAGATGGCTCAGGCTGCAGTAGAATCTGTTGGTAGGGAGCCCATTTGGAGGTTTCCAGGCTAGAGAGGATTTCCACTGACTTTGCACAAAGAGGCTGGAGGGATGAAGGGAATTTTACACATGTCAGACATGTCAAGGAATTAGAGGCAACAATGTTTGGATGTGGGCTGCACGTGACAGAAAGGAGGAGGACAAGAGGAAAGAATAGTGTCCAGGCTCTGCAGTGGTGCTTGGTTGAGGATCCAAGAGAGAGGTCTGGGCAGGTTCCTTTTGACCATCCATCACATGCCACAGAGAAAGCTGTGCTTGCTCTCCAGCATAGCTTGTCTAAAATAACTTGATGATCACTGAAATTATTGTTTCCACTCTGATTTTACATTTTATTTGGCTAGATTCCACCCTTTGATGCCTCCTTTCCAGACTGTGGGCCTCCAATGCATCATTCTTTTCACTTTGGGAAGAAAATCCTTTTGAAGTTCCAAACAAATCCCTGAAGCAAGACAGACAATCAAAGATGCTCTCAAACATGCAGACACTCGGGATTTAGGTGGATTAGCTATAGCCTAGTCCTGAGGCATATGGCACACCTGGGCATTGCCACAGTTTAGTAATAAAGCCTGTTGGTAATCATGGGGCTTCCCAGGTGGCTCAGTGGTAAAGAATCTGCCTGCCAATGCAAGAGATGCAGGAGACATGGGTTCGCTCCCTCAGTCAGAAAGATCCCTTAGAGGAGGAAATGGTTACCCGCTCCAGTATTCTTGCCTGGAGAATCCCATGGACAGAGGAGCCTGGTGGGTATGGTCCATGAGGTTGCAGAGTTGGACACGACTGGGCACACACTGCACGCACACACACATGTGATCTTGAGCAAGGCCTTATGACCTGAATGTTCTCTTTCTGGTACTTAACACCAGAGCCCAGGTTGAGAGCAAGCACCTCCTTGAATTTTGCATCCTGGGCACTTCACTTGCTTCATGCTAATTCCAGCTTTAACACATCTCCAAATAGTCCCTAAGAAGGTAAGTGCAGTTTAGATTATTTTGATGGAGAGGTGTTTTTAGGAAGATAATCTGAATGGCTAAATCCAAGTTGATGGAATAACAATTCTGGTGAACTTAAATCATGTTGATGGACAGACAGACTCCCTGGCAGCTGGGCTATGAATGATGTCCCAAGAAGTGCAGCTAATAGAATCTGACACCACAGCTGTGGGTGTGCGCTGGAAGGCTCCCAAAAGGCCTTCTAAGGGCTCTGCCTCTACTGATTGCCTTTTGTTCTTAGTGCTTCTAAGCTCAGTGGTTGAGCTCTGAGTGATATTGAGTGGTTCCTGCGATTACTTGTATGCTGTTGCTAGTACCAGCCTGTCAGCACCTTGATGGGCAGACCATGTTTTTTTGATTTGTTTTGAAAATTACTCAATAGTAAATCCTTAATTATATAGCAGTATGGCTTTTTGAAATGTTGAGAGATCCACTGCTGTTGTTTCATATTGCTTTCATGCTAAATCTAATGGCGTGTATGGCCTTCAATAAGAAAATGCAAATGATGTAATTGGATCCCATTTGAGCCTGCCATTAATTATCTCACAGATCTCTTCACTGCAGCACTGGTGACATGGGCCAACATTAAAAACAGGAGGAAAAAATCCTGCAAAGTTCCTTTATTTGGAGGGGATTTATGATATACAATAGGTACATATGAATTGCGTATGTATGTAAGGATATAATATATGTATATCGTGTCCCTGTATACAGGGACTTTCATGTCCCTATGTCTACATTCACTGATACACATCTACATAAAACCACACGTGTAGATAGACATAAGCATGAAAATAAATATTATAGATATGGACACATATACATATATAGATATAGATACAAGTACACACCCAGTGGAAATATATACATATACTGTACCTGAATCTTTTGGTTGCGATAACAGGAAACTCAACCCAATAGGCCTAAACCATAAAGGGAATTTATTGGTTCTCAAAGGTTCAGTTTCTTCCATCTTTCCTCCAGATCCCAAAGCTAGCCTTCTTTATGTTGTTGAAATGGTTGCCAAGGCCTTCCAAATTAGCAGGAAGAGCATGTCTTTTTAAATACCTTCTATGAAAGAGTGAGACACTTCTTTCTCAGAAACCCTAACATACGTTTTCTTATGTCTCATTGTTTGATTGGATTTCAAGCCCAACTCAGATCTAATCCCTGTAACCAATGAGATGTGAAGATGGCTTTAAATTAATCCCTGGAAACGGTGGGTTGTTGGGTGCAGTGCAGTGCCAGTGTCTCCACAAGCAGACTGGCTGCATAGGGGAAAGGCAGATACCCACAGGAAAATCAGATTCACTTACTGAGAGCACCCCGAGAACTGGCTGAGTTCTAGGTGGCCCAGATCAACAAACTGCCTCAACTGTAGGTGCACACACACACACGTCATAATTGTCAGAATCTTCACAATTGAAGATTTCTTTTTTAACTGATTTGCTTTCTGCACCTCATGTTTTGACAGATTCTATCTGTGAAGAAACTGAGAGCATTGTTATAACTAATTCATTTTTGCATTTTCATGCATGAGAAGCTGGTATTACCACAATGAGTTTATGCAATTCCAGCCTAAAGCAATAAAGTGGATGTTTTAGATAGCCTGAGAGACGCGCTAGAAAGTAAATGTACAATTGCAATTAGACATACTGAGATATTAAAATAGCTTGCTGACTCTCAGGAGTCCAGGGCCCTGTTTGGGATGCACTTTTGTAAAATATGCACCCTTAGATCAAGATTTAAGATCTTTCTTGACAAAGGCAGAAAATCAAGATGCATAATCCACTGCACACACAACTGCGCATACACTTGCCCTGTGGTGTGCCTCATCCCACCCTGTCCTCCTTCACTTTCTGTCTCACCTGCTTTTTCCTCCCATGATAGGATATCACAACAGAATCCCCTCCTGGAAAAGAGTATTTTGAAGTCACCAGACTTTTTCCTTGGGCTTTTGTTGTTGTTTAAAACATAGTCACTATTCAGTATTCAGAGAGTGTATTTATCAGTTTGTGTCTGATCTCAGTGGTTTAGCAAACATTTATTTCCAATTCACACCATAGTGCAGAGTGGATTGCTTGTGGGGTTGGTATTGAGACCTGCTTCCCTTGATGATACAGGGAACCAGGCATCTTCTATTGAAGGAATACCTAGGACATTGAAGTTTTTCAGTGGAGCCTCCATATCCGGTGGCGGGATGAAGGATGATAATGACATATGGATAAAACGTGGATGGTTATGTGGGCAGATTTCCTCCACCTAGCTTGGAAGCGATGCATGTTCTTTCTGCCCACATTCCACTGGCCAGGCCACGGTCATATAGCCACGTCTAACTGCAAGGGAGCCAACAAATATGGTCTAATTGTGTGCCCAGATGGAAAAGGAACGAGGATTCGGCTAACCCGTAGCAATCTCTGCTGCAGATAGAAAAATGCTTATGTAGAACCTCACTTTTCTCCTGACACAGCTACACAGGCACATGGTGAATGCCAGGGTTTTTGAATCTTGGTCTTTCAGATTGGGAGGGTCAAAGTCTGCCTGATGGTGCTGAATCTCTACTGAGTAACAGCTTGCTAGCAAAGAATTTCTGTGAGGTCTACGTTTACCTCAGAGGGTACAGCACTTATAATCTTTGAGCACTCCAGGATTTTTAGAAAGAGCACAGCTGCAGACAAACCCATAATGCAAGTCATTTATTCACTTCTCTTCAGTTTTGAATGTGGACAGAGGTCAGTGGCTGCCCTGAATGGCAGGATTTGGTGTGCTGTTGTTCCAAGGTGGGACACTGGGAAGGTGGTAGGATCTCAAAGGGATTATTGTGCGGTTTTGAAAGTGAGTTGAACCTGAGGGCTCAGATTTACACCCTTAAAGGGTTCCTATGTCTCAAAAGCTGAGAGTAGTGGACTGCAGGGGGCAATGGCAGGTGTAGAGACTAGACGGTCGACGTATTAGCATCAACTGCTGCTGCTGCTAAGTCGCTCAGTCATGTCCGACTCCGTGCGACCCCATAGACGGCAGCCCACCAGGCTCCCCCGTCCCTGGGAGTCTCCAGGCAAGAACACTGGAGTGGGTTGCCATTTCCTTCTCCAATGCATGAAAGGGAAAAGTGAAAGGGAAGTCGCTCAGTTGTGTCTGACTCTTAGCAGCCCGCCAGGCTCCTCCATCCATGGGATTTTCCAGGCAAGAATACTGGAGTGGGGTGCCATTGCCTTCTCTGTAGCATCAACTAGTAGGGATTAAAATTGGGAGGTGGGAGGATAGGGACATCAAGCATTTAAAAAAATCATCTTCATAAGACCTGAATTTTCTTATTTGGCCCTACAATAGAGTGGAGGGGACTCTAACAAATTAAATTACCAGACAGTCTTGCTAGATGGGGCCATGAAATCAGAATTCTTTCGTATAAAGAAAACTAAGAAATAACTTTTTTCCTTATTGAAGATGGGGGCTGCAAATTCACAGGTCTTATAGCCAGGAGGGTTTTAGTGTGGGAAGTGTTAGTGGAATGAGCTCTCTCTAAGGCAAGAATACAGAGAGATTGTGGGAAGCAAAGGGAGGTATTAAAAAGGGTGCCAGTAGAGCAAAGGTACCCCTGGGGCCTGAAGACCCCTTTGGGGGGCCCATACTTACACTGAGACATGATTTGTCTTTTCCACTCTCATCTTTCTTTCCTCCATGAGTGTATAGAGGAGTTTTCCAGAGGCAACAGATCAAATGAAAGCAGATATAAATATCCAGCTGTCTTCTCTTAAGCCAGGCCTAAAAGAGATTTGCAAAGATGCAAAACACTCTTCTCACTAAATATTCTTTGTTTATATGATTACTTTTCATAAAATCTTTATGCTCACATGCTTTTTATTGCTATTTAGATGAATTCATCAGTAAATATTTAAAAAATCTCAGTGTTAATTTCAAATAGAATAAATATTGATAAATACAAATCATATTTAAAAAAAGGCTCTTTAGGGCTTCAGTTCTTTTTAAGGATGTAAAGAGGTTCTGACACCAAGATACTTAAGAATGCTAGCTTGCAGAATGCCACCAGAACTGAGAAAAATTAGATTCCGCCATTTGTGGTCTAATAATTTCAGAGAATGTGAAGCACTGAGAAGGTAGATTTTTCTTTCTGGAGAAAAATCATTAGAAGCTAGGGGTTATGGTGTAGATGGCCATTGGTGGGATAAGTAAATGTTAGTAACACTTCACACAGCAATTTGTAAACCTAAAAAATTGCAATACTGCCATCTAGTGTTCTATAGTGAAAATATTTTAATAAATATATATATTTTTCATTCAGCTTATGATTGCTTCAGACTGAAAGACTAGAGGGACTTTAATAGCACGCCCTGTGTTTTTTATGTTTATTTCACCAAACACACACCCTTTAAAAGTCTTCCCTCATTTTCTTTGATAGTTAACCTCTTCTTTTTTTCTAGGATTAGGATAACTAGAGAGGGTAGGATTTCAACCTAGCTATACTTTGATCCAGTCTTATGTTTCTGTCTTACACAGTGTAGGATGCATTATTGCTGTCTTGGAGGAATTGTGGGCTTCCCTGGTGACTCAGATGGTAAAGAATCTGCCTGCAATGCGGGAGACCCAGGTTTGATCCCTGGTTTGGGAAGATCTCCTGGAGAAGCGAATGGCTACCTACTCCAGTATTCTCGCCTGGAGAAGCCCAGGGATAGAGGAGCCTGGCGGCCTACAGTCCTTGGGGTTGCAAAGAGTCAGACATGACTGTGCGACTAATACTTGAACTGAAGAAATAACTTTCCTCATTTTGATTTTTCCCAACTCCTCTCTTCCCAGGCATTAAAAAACCCAACTTAATTTTGGATCCCTTTTAGATGTACAGGAAAAGTGCCTCGGTAGTAGAGAATGTCCCTGGGTACCCTTCGCCCAGCTTCCCCTATTGTCAGCACCCTCGTGACTGCGGGCCACATGCTGTCTCTGGCACAGTGGGTGAGAAGTTCCACTTGAGGCATGTGACTGTGAAATTCCAGAAACAGAAGCTCGGGGAGCAGTGGGAGTGAGCTGAGGCACAAAATGGGTGATGTATGAAAGATTAGGACTTGGCTTGCCATCAGACTTCTCAATCGCCACACCAGAAGCTAGAAAACCATAAACTGATGCTTTCAAAAAAAAAAGTGAAAATTATCTGTGTCATAAAATTCCAGAGTAGCCAAACTACATATCAGGTGTGACATTAGAATAAAGATAATTGTAGGACTATGGGGTTTCAAAAAATATGTCTCATATGCCCTTTGTTGGAGAAGGAAATGGCAACCCACTCCAGTATTCTTGCCTGGAGAATCCCAGAGACAGAGGGGCCTGGTGGGCTGCTGTCTATGGGGTTGCACAGAGTTGGACATGACTGAAGTGACTTAGCAGCAGCAGCAGCATGCCCTTTGCATCAGAAAGTTATTCAGGGGCTTGCTTCTCTAACAAGGGAAAAGAAACAAAGAGGGAGAAATCCTAGAGCTGATGAAGGGGGCTGCAGACCAGGTACATCTGTGGCTGCCTAAGAAATAAACAGTGCAGCGTGGAGCAGGAAAACAGCAGTGTCTGAACGTAGATTCATAGCCCAGGCAGACTGTTTGGGGATAAATTAGTGACAAGTATACAGGAAATTAAATATGAAAACCAGACATTCGATGAACCCTAGAGAAAATAAAAACTTTCACGTAAGTGTGGTATGCTACATGGTTTAGCTTTGAGCCATACTTGGTCAAATTCATGTAAATAGTGAATATTTATTTAAACAGAAATAGTAATCTAACCACACTGGGGGGAATGGAGGAAGGGGAGAGAAAGAGAGAACACACACATGCTGGAATCTTCCACCCTTCTATCCAGAAGTCAATAGTTACTATGGAAAAGTGAAAAACAAATTAAGAAGCACCAGCATCAGCCTATTGCTTAGACATATACATATATGCCAGGCAGGCTTCAGTCGTGTGGCCTGAATCCCAGGCTCCTCTGTCCATGGGATTCCCCAGGCAAGAATCCTGGAGTGGGTTGCCCTGCTTCCTCCAGGGGATCATCCATACCCAGGGATCGAACCGCCTTCCTTATGCCTCTTGCTTTGGCAGGCAGGTTCTTTACCACTAGCGCCACCTGGGAAGCAACATGAAAATAAAAACCAGCAGAAACAGCTGAGAATAGTTACCCCTAGGGCATGGGGATAAGGAATTGTGAGGAAATGGTCAAGGGAAAGTTCTAGGAGGATTAAAGAAAGTGAAGTCGCTCAGTCGTGTCTGACTCTTTGTGACCCTAAGGACTGTGGCCTACTAGGCTCCTCCGTCTATGGAATTTTCCAGGCAAGAGTACTGGAGTGGGTTGCCATTTCCTTTGCCAGGGGGGATCTTCTGGACTCGGGGATCGAACCTGGGTCTCCCGCATTGCAGGCAGACGCTTTAGTCAGACACGACTGAGCTTTCACTTTCACTTTGGGCGAAAGTGAAAGTCGCTCAGTCGTGTCTGACTCTTTGTGACCCCACGGACTATACAGTCCATGGAATTCTCTAGGCCAGAATACTGGGGTAAGTAGCCTTTCCCTTCTCCAGGGGATCTTCCCAACCCAGGGATCAAACCCTGGTCTCTCGCATTGCAGGCGAATTCTTTACCAGCTGAGCCACAAGGGTTTACGTGACTTTTAAAAGCAATGTCCATGTATTTCATTAAAAGGGGAAAGATTAGAAGGACGGGTACCCTGCCAAAGAAGGGACTAGGTCTGTGCCCAGGCTGGCCCAACTCTGTTAAGAATCAGGGAGTGTCCGCAGAAGAAACTATAGACACTCCCCTTGAACCCAGTGACTTGACTTCCTATCAAGGCTGTGGCCATTCAAGCAGAGTCGTTTAATCAGGCTCCCTTCTTGTTTGCATATTCGCTCACGATCCGAGATTTCAGTCAGGATGAGAGTTCACTGTTTGCGCAACCGCAGGACTCTGCCTGAAAGGTGCCTCTCCGTTGTCCGGGCCGGTTGTCTCTGAAACACATGGCTTTCCCTGCAGGATTTGGATGGGGGGCAGCCACCTCAGCTTATCAAGTGGAAGGTAGGAGAAACTCCTTGCCCTTCTCTAGGGCTGGGCTGGATGCCTTCTCATAGATTCTGTATGTTTGCGGAAGAAGGTGGGGATGAGGCAAAAAAAAAAAAAAAAAAAGGAGAAGAAGGGAAAGCCGTGTGCTTGCGTGCTAAGTCGCTGCAGTTGTGTCTGACTCTGTGCGACCCCATGGACTATAGCCCGCCAGGCTCCTCTGTCCGTGGGAATTCTCCAGGCAAGAATACTGGAGTGGGTTGCCATGCCCTCTTCCAGAGGATCTTCCCGAGGATCTTCCCAACTCAGAAATCGAACCTGCATCTCTTAGGCCTTTTGCATGGGCAGGCGGGTTCTTACCACTAGCGCCACCTGGGAAGCCCCAGAAAAGCACTGAAGAGGCCATAACTGTTTAAATGAAACTACCCCTTTGCTCATTGAAGAGGCTCACTTCCCATGTCCCTTTCCTTAGGCACAAAGGTGGTAGAGGTGACGGGCTGAAGACCCAGCAACAGCTGTATTTTTGGTCGGTTTCAGCTTATCTGAGACATCAGTGTACATTGAATGTGTTGCTTTCATCATTTGTTTCTTGAACACATTGGCCATAACCTCCCTAAAAATGAAAACAGTTGCTCCTGTTGGTTGGAAAATATTGACTAAGTACCTTCAAAGATTTCAAGAGACGTTGAAATTTGAAAGAACATTTCAAGGGATGTTCTTCAGTTGGGAGAGGTGCCCTGTTCTATTTCTATTGAGCACACCCCATCTCCCCCATTTCCTGGGTGGCTGAGAAGTAAAGGGAAGCAACTGTGAGAGGTCAAAGAAGATCCAGAATGAAGTTGGTCTCCATTCACATCCATGGAACTGTCAGGTAGAGGCCATCTTCCATGGGGCCTCTGTGTTGACACACATATGCTCTGCTGGCTCAGATGGTAAAGAGTCAGCGTGCAATGTGGGAGACCCAGCTTCGATCCCTGGGTTGGGAAGATCCCCTGGAGGAGGGCATGGCAACTGACTCCATTATTCTTGCCTGGAGAATCCCATGGACAGAGGAGCCTGGGAGGGCTGCAGTGCATGGGGTTGCAAAGAGTCGGACACAACTGAGCAACCAATACTTTCATACTTTCATACTCTGATACAAGGCATGCTCAAAAGGTCTGGGAATGTCCAGTTCAGCAAGATCCCACATCACTTTTCTCTCTCTCTCTGTAGTACCATCTTCACATTTTGGGTGACTTGACAGGGATGACCCTCGGAGTAAAAATGAGAAATACCACATTGGCTACTTTCCTTCTCAGAAGAGAGGTCAGACAGAACTGAGAGGGGGTTGCAGAGCGCTGGAATGGAGTGAACAGAATCAGGTTCTAGAAGGAGCATAGCATGGAGACTAGGAAATCAGGCTGTCGAGCCAGACTCCCTGGACCTGGGGTCCATCTCTACTTTTTCCTAACTCTGTGTGACTTTGGGCAAGTTACTCAACTTCTCTGTGTCTTCTCATGTAAATGGGGATAATGATGGTACTATCAACCTTATATTGTTGCTGTGAGGTTTAAATATGATGATATATGTTAAATGCCGAATGATTAGTAAGTGATCCCTGAACGGTACTTATATTTAGATGGGGGTCAGTCACAAAGGGATTACTGAGAATGACTTGCTTTAGAACTCTACAGTAAACTTGGCTGAAACATGCAATCAGTTACCCAAGACAGCACAGTGGATTTCAGTTCCCAGCTCCAGATCCTGCTCACTCAGGTACCGGGGGTAAGCATATGGCTCCCTTCTGAGCTTCTCCCTTCACAGGGCTTCCTCATGGCCAGACCTCTTCTGTCTACACCTGGCTTGCTGCTGCCTTATTGTAAGCTCTTTATTTGTGATCCCTAGCCCGCTATTGGAGAAGGAAATGGCAACCCACTCCGGTGTTCTTGCCTGGAGAATTCCAGGGACGGAGGAGCCTGGTGGGCTGCCATCTATGGGATCGCACAGAGTCGGACACGACTGAAGCGACTTAGCTGCAGCAGCAGCAGCCTGCTGTTGTGCTGTTCACTGTCTAATAACAGCTTTCAGAAGGGAAATTGATCTTCCCTTCTCTTTCTGTCAATGCACAGATGCCTTTTATCTGTTTTTTTTTTTTTTTCTTTTCATACTGTTCATGGTGACCTGCCTCTTGAGAAACCAGTATGCAGGTCAGGAAGCAACAGTTAGAATTGGACATGGAACAACAGACTGGTTCCAGATAGGAAAAGGAGTATGTCAAGGCTGTATATTGTCACCCTGCTTATTTAACTTATATTCAGAGTACGTCATGAGAAATGCTGGGCTAGAAGAAGCACAAGCTGGAATCAAGATTGCTGGGAGAAATATCAGTAACCTCAGATATGCCGATGACACTACCCTTATGGCAGAAAGTGAAGAGGAACTAAAAAGCCTCTTGATGAAAGTGAAAGAGGAAAGTGAAAAAGTTGGCTTAAAGCTCAACGTTCAGCAAACGAAGATCATGGCTTCCAGACCCATCACTTCATGGCAAATAGATGGGGAAACAGTGGAAACAGTGTCAGACTTTATTTTTGGGGGCTCCAAAATCACTACAGATGGTGACTGCAGCCGTGAAATTAAAAGACACTTACCCCTTGGAAGGAAAGTTATGACCAACCTAGATAGCATATTAAAAAGCAGAGACATTACTTTGTCAACAAAGGTCTGTCTAGTCAAGGCTATGGTTTTTTCCAGCAGTCATGTATGGATGTGAAAGTTGGACTATAAAGAAAGCTAAGTGCCAGAGAATTGATGCTTTTGGACTGTGGTGTTGGAGAAGACTCTTGAGAGTCCCTTGGACTGCAAGGAGGTCCAACTAGTCCATTCTAAAGGAGATCAGTCCTGGCTGTTCATTGGAAGGGCTGATGTTAAAGCTGAAACTCCAATACATTGGCCACCTGATGTGAAGGGCTGACTCATTTGAAGAGACCCTGATACTGGGGAAGATTGAGGGCAAGAGGAGAACGGGACAACAGTGGGTGAGATGGTTGGATGGCGTCATTGACTCAATGGACATGAGTTTGGGTGGACTCCGGGAGTTGGTGATGGACAGGGAGGCCTGGCATGCTGTGGTTCATGGGGTCACAAAGAGCTGGACATGACTGAGTGACTGAACTGACTGACTGACTTTCTTTTCTTACCTATCCGTTTATGCTGGGTTTGAATCCTAGCTTGAGCACTTATTAGGTGAGTGACTTTGGACAAATAACTTGTTTAAGTCTCGGGTTCCTTATTTGTAAAATTAAGGAAATGGTCATACCCACCCTGTAGCTTTGTTCTGAGAATTAAAGAGGTCTGCATATATGATTGAAGCACAAGAATACCTGGTGCATAGTATCCACTAAATAAAAATAGCACTACTATGCTACTACTGCTGGTAATGATGATGAATGTTATTCTTTCTCCTGGTTTGATTCTGTCTCACTACGTCATCTGCTCCATTTACTGGGAATGGTCCTTTCTTCTTTGGAAGAATACACTCTGTTCTTGCTTGTTCTTGTGCAGTTACTGGGAGAGTTACTGTTTAGCTACCCCTTCCACCGTTGTAGGGATCACACGTGCAGGATGTCAGCATGTGGCTTTGTCAGATCAATGTGGCCTGGAATTTAAAAGCTGAAGTCACCTCGTCACTTTCTAATTTTGATAATCTTTGAACTTTTGAGCTTCCCTGGCCTCTGAAAGTTCACAGAGTCTTTGGAAGTCACTGAGGACTGAGCAGCAACTGTATTTGTAAAAACAAAAAATCTAGCTTGGTCATTTATTCTCAAACATCATGATGTTTCTTTTTATATTGATTTTCAAAACACATTGTCTGTGTAGGTATCTTTGTTTTCAGACACCCTCTCCTGAGTCTGGAGAGACAGCCATCATACTCCATGGCCCCCGCCATCCTCTACAGATCCATGCCCACCCCCACACAGAAACAGTGATATTTTGGCTCTGTTACTTGGAATGAAAGTCACTGTCAGGGTCTTTGCAAGTAGAGTAACCAGAAAGGGCAAAACAGGCCTTTCAGTCACTGAGCTTCCTAAGGTACTGCTTGCTTGTGTATTTCACCAGACCTGTGGCTCTTCCTTCTTTCTGTCCTTGTCCACGTCTCTTTCACCTTCATGTTGGCCACTTCCTTGGCTATGGTTTTTAAGAAGAGTTTAATGTTTGTTATACCAGAGTTGGCTTCATGGTGCCTAGAGTTCTTTGGAGGAAAGCACCATATAAATCTAATAAATAAATAATAAACAAGTGATATAAGCAGGAGGAAAATTATGTGTTTTAGGTGAGTTGTAAATAACACTGTAAAACCTGTAAAAATGTATTCGTTAAACAAAGAGGCAGGGAAGAAAATGAAGATGATCATCATTTGTACAGAAGTGAATCTCATGCAATATTTTAAAGCACGAAAAAATCCCCATGATTTTTAACCCTTTATGAATCTCTTTGCCTGTGTTTCTGGCTTGGGAACATGAGGCACAAAACAGCAGTTAGCTCAGTGCCACTGTTTACTTTGTTGGTAAGCCATGAGGGCCTTTGAAAATAACTTTTAGGACCTGATTCTACAGCTCTTATGAACTTGTAACTCCCAGTAATTTCAGGGAAGGCTCTACAGGGGTGAATGTACTCTGCAAAAATCCTACGGGTCCTAAGTGAAGTCTAAACTACTCCACTAAGGCCTCCTGGTGGAATCCAAGTTTGTGGTTTTTAAGGAGGTGAAGCCCTCAGTTTTATGAATGCGATTACCAACCCTCCATGATACACTGGATATCAGTGTGATGTTCGGTCTGTGATTTAACTTGGACTTTGACTTTATGTTGGCAGATATTGAGGCTGGCCTCAACATTTGGCCTTCTGTTTGCCTTGGTGTATCAAAGGTGAACTCCTGTAGTTGAGAAACTTGGGTTTCTTTTGTGCTTACAGAAGTGGGAGAATGCATGAATTCTTTGGTTTTAGGTCCAGTTTTAAGTGATTCGATTTTTTTTTTTTTTTTTTCAATTGATCAGTGTTTGGCTGCTCTGGGTCTTTGTTGCTGTGAGCAGGCTTTCTCTAGCTACAGTGAGCTGAGCAGGGGCTACCCTCTAGTTTGCAGTGCATGGGCTTTCCATGTGACCTCTCCGGTTGCAGAGCCTGGGCTCTGCGGTACAGGGGCTTCCATAGTTGCAGCACATGGACTCAGTAGTTGCCGCTCTCAGGCTCTGGAGTGGGGGCTCAGTAGTTCCGATGCCCCAGCTTAGTTGTTCCCAGGCCTGTGGGATCTTCCTGGCGCAGAAATCAAACCCATGTTTCCTGCAGTTCTTAAACACTGGGCCACCAGGGAGGGCCTGTAGTGATTCTATCCAGGCTGTTTCTTCTCTGTACCTTTTAAAAACTGAATTCAACTATACAAACTCAGCTAGATGCCCATTTTATCTACCTGCTGTAGATGTCAGCACAGGCCCCATATTTCTTTAGACCACTTCCTGTTTGCTTCCTCCACTCAACCAGTTTTGGCTGTGTGTCTGGCTTTCTAATTTCTACTAAACTCCTTGGCGCAAACATTTCAGCTGGGGATTTGATCTTCTGGCTACCCTTGGTAGTCTTCTGGTACAGTGTTCACCAAACTGATCTGCCCTTTGTATGAACCATCTAAGAAAGGAGTGGAAGCAGACTTAAAAGCATGGACATTTGTAAAAAGGAGGAGGAGAGGTGAGAATTTATCCATGAAATTTCTCATACCTTGAGGTTGAGGTGAGAGAAACCGTGCTTATTTTTTTCCCCCAGTTTCAAATTTGAGATCCACAAAAACTCAGTAGTTGCCCCCCATTTTTGATTGTACCATGAAATTATGTAGGCATCATCAAACAAGTATGGGCTTTGGCCGGGATGGTGTTCAGATATTCATCAGCTGATACACTGACCAATCAGATGCTAACTGTAAAAAAAAATTGGCATAGACTGGACTCGCACCTACATTGACTAATGAGAGGGAATTCCAACCATCAGCCGCTGGTATGGGACAGACTACTGGCAGCATCTTCATTGACCATTAAGAGTCGGCTAGCTGTCAACAACTGACTTGACTAGCCTGGCACTCACTTAACTAATCAGAGTGGGTACCAGCTGTAATCAACCACTGAGGCCACAGTTTCATGTACTGATTGATTTTTAGCTTTAGGCTTATGAGTGGGACATATGAAGACTATATCAGACTATTTGTGAACTACTGGACAGTTAAATCTCTTAATTTCTCCAAGCCTCAGATTTTTCACCTGCAAAATCCCGTATGTTCATTGCTCTCTCTCTTTTTTAATTAAATTTCATTGGGTAAGTATTGGAGAGCTCTTTTCTACATTGTGTGCTTCTCTGGATCTGGGTTGATTTCCCCAATTTTTTCTTTCAGATTACTGATTTGGGCATTAGCTTTGTTCATTCTATCTTTCAACCTCTCTATGAAGTATTTAATTATGGCAATCATATTTTTAAGTTTTAGGAACACATTCTTATTCTTTGATTGTCTAATTTCCAGGAAGTCATGTTTTGTTTTTTGGATGTAGTCATTCTTTAAATCTTTGTAAGAATGCTAGTTTTAAAATTGTCTTTTTTTCCCTTTTTTGTATCACTTTCAAATCTTTGGGTTATTTGTTTATTTGGGTCCTCATCTTTCATGCTATTTGTCTTTGTCAAGTGGTTTGGTGATCCTGGAATACCCATTTATGATTTTGAATGAAAGAATACATTGATATGAGTAGCTGAGTTAGGCTTCCTTTGAAGTTAAGTGGTTTTGTTCAACTGAAACAGTCCTGACCCTGTAAGAAGCAGGGTTCTGTGTGAGTGAGTGGGACCTGTTGATGGTCAGTCTACTCATAAAGGACTATGTGTGTGAGGGAAGGAAGCCAACGTTTAGACCTCAATAATGGCCAGATAATGAGGACTTTAAAAAAGAATGTTTTCGTTTGCCTTTTAAAAGTGTTTTTATCAAGTCTTTCTTTTTTCATCAGTTTAACTGAGGTATAATTGCATACAGCACTGTATAAGTTTAAAGGGTACAGCTTAATGACTTGACTTACATATATTGTCAATTGATTACCACAATAAGAAAAAAAGCAAATTTCTAGGATCTATTCTCTTAGCAATTTTCAAATATGGCATACAACAAAGTTTACTCTAGTCATCATGTTGTACATTACCTCCTCAGTACTAATTTATCTTATAACCAAAGTTTGTACCTTCTGACCATTTTCATCCAATTTGTCCTCCCCTCACCCCCCATCTCTGGAGGATATAGATCTGATTATTTTTTCTCTATGAGTTTGTTTTTTTCTGTTTCCTTAGATTCCACTGTGAGATCATGCCATGTTCATCTTTCTCTGTCTGATTGTTCACTTTTGACTTTTGTTTCCCATCTGTACTACCCTTCAAGTTCATATTTAGGTCTAGAGTTTAGTTTGCCTTTCTGGACTGTCTCAGTACCCTTGATAGCAATCTTTTCCTGTCACATATCTCACTTTTATTAAGCATATCTTGTAACTTTGAGGTGGGGTAAAGGCAGCACCAACTGCTCTGTTTGAAGGAACCAAACCGCTCTGTGGGAGAGGAACCAGTCAGGCCGGCAGCATGTTAGATAATCCTTTAGTTAATTACTCTGATGATTGCTCTGAGTCTGTTCTGCTCTCTGCAGTGGCTGACCCGTAGATTCTCTAGGGCAACCCCTCTTAATCCTTACCAGCCGTCGTGTGCATGTGTGTGTCTCTATGTGTTGTAATCCTTTGCTTTAGTTTCTCAGACAATTCCATTCTAGTTACTTTCTGTTTTCCACAAATACTTTAGTCAATGTGGCATTCTTTAGGGGCTTTTTTGGTTTTCAGTAATGTCATGGATTTTTTTTTTTAATTGGTTGTCATTTCAGTGGGGTTGTGAGAGGAGAGGAATTAAATATGTCCATTCCACTCTCCATCTTGAACTGGAAGTCCTTATTAACATGCCTTTATAGAACAAAAGTGTCTTATAAACCATACAGGATTATTCAAAGTTTAGCAAATGAATTCCCCCATCTTCTTTTTACCCTTATCTTCCTCCTCTCTATCACTAACACATCCAAGCTCTGGAAATTTTCTAGGCTTATGCTTTTTAGAAAGAGGATGAGATAACATGGAATTGATGGCATTTCAGGCAATAAGAGGAAGTGAAATAATGAGGGAATGTGAGGAAAGCCATAGTGGAGGATGGGTGCTTTGACCAAGAAAAGTGCCTGCCTCTGGGGTCAACTTCTCTTAGCCACTTGTACTTTTCATCCTTCCTTACATCCCTTCATTCTGGACACAGATTCCCCATGTACCAAGTTTCCTGATAACGAGTTGGCTTCATGGGCAGTGATGAAAGGTATCCGTTGCCATCGCTGTTGGTACGTGTCGGGTATTTGCTGATAACAATCTGCCTAATTATGTATTCTTTTCTATCAATGATGTTCTTGATATAGAATGAATGCTTATCACATATGTTTAGGAAAAAGCATTTTTATCTGTATGATGAAATTACTACAAAATAATTGTAGTCTTTAAAATATATAAACAAGCAAACAAAAAATCAGCCAGAGAGGTGTCTTCCAATTTTGAGTACGTACTTCAGTCTCTTTGTATACATTCACAGATTTTCATGCACTCATCTATTTTGTTCACCCTAATAGGAGCATTCTATAGATGGTTTTGGTTTCTGTAAGATACTTAAAAATATCCTGATAGACTGTAACACATTTGCCTCTTTTTTTCCCCTCTCTCTCTATACACATGGATGTTGCATAGAAAGCAAAGGTGATCTGTCTATCTTTTTCAATTATCTCAGGGTATATACCAAATAGTGGGTTTGCTGGATCATATTCTAGTTTTATTCCTAATTTTTTCAGGAATCTCCGTATTGTTCTCCACAGTGGCTATATCAATTTGCATTCCCACCAACAGTGCCAGAAGGTTTCCTTTTCTCCACACCTTCAGCATTTACTCTTCGTGTACTTTTTGATGGTGGCCAGTCTGACTGGTGTGAGATGATACCTCATTGTGGTTTTGATGTGCGTTTCTCTAATAATGAGTGATGTTGAACATCTTTTCATGTGTTTATTAGCCATCTGTATGTCTTCTTTGGAGAAATGTCTGTTTAGGTCTTCTGCCCACTTTTTGATTGGGTTGTTTGTTTTTCTGCTATTGAACTGCACGAGCTGCTTGTATTGCAGAAACCATCACAATATTGTAATTATCCCCTAATTAAAAATAAAAAGAAGCAAAAAAAACCAAAACAAAACAAATGTGAATCAATATGCATCTTTGAAACTAAAAGAAAATTTGCTGTATCTCAGTAAATCTGCTACATCTCCTGTTTGGAGTAGAGTTCTATATCGTGTCCTACATATCTGTACATAAATTAATTTGTCACCACCAAATTCATCAGTTAAGCTGGGACATTTGTTTATTTGGATGAATGTGTGCCAGCATCATACTGAAAAAAAGACTGTTCTTTCTGAGGCCTGCCCATCTGGCAGGGGTTGCTTTCCAGGTAAGTTCACTGGTGCAAAGCTTAAGCGATTCTTCAAGAATTATTGGGTCATCACATAGTGTCCCAGACAGAAATATGGGACTCATGCTAGACTGTTCCTCTTGCCCTTCTTTATTTCATTAATTATTTTTTGTCCTATCTCTTTTAAACCCCTTGATTACACCCATCTTCCCCATTACTGCTTCCTTTCTTTTAGTTCCAGAACTCATCATCTTTTGTTTTAAATTCTTCTTGCCTCCCTCCACTTTCCTCCAATCTCTCTAACACCCTGCTTCTAGCATGGTCTTCAAATTCTGACCACTTCATTCCATTTCTTTTTTTTTTTTTTTTAATGATTTTCTTTTTTTTTGGTAAGAGAAGCTAAGTGGTCCTCAGTTTTTAGTTTTTACTTTTTGGTTGCCTCGTGCAGCATATAGGATCTTAGTTCCCCAATCAGGGATCAAACCTGAGCCCCCTGCATCGGAAGTATAGAGTCTTAACCACTGGACCTCCAGGGGAATCCCTCCATTTCTTGAGAGATAGCATGAGCTCTGAAATCAAACAGACCAAGTATGAACTCTAACTTCATCTGTTACCAGTTGTGTGACCTTCAGAGACAACTAAGCTTTGTACCTCATTTCCTCATGTGTAAAATGGGAATAGTAGGGGTACCTGTCTTGGTTGTTGTAAATATGTTTTTGAACATCAGCTGTTTAGATTTGCATTGGGCAAACTGCATGTGTTCAATAAAATTTAACAATTATTTAATTGTCTTCTTGCCTTCTATAGAACTATTTCTGAATCCGTGCATGGCATTAAAAAAAAACAAAACTGTTTGTATTTTACCTCTTACTACATCCCCAGTTTCATCTCTTGTTTCCTTTTCATTTGTATCTTATTCTTTGACCAAAATGAAGCACAAGTAATTCTTTAAATGTGCCATGACCTTCATGTACTGTTGCACGCACTGTTCCTCTGCTTGAATGCATACCTGACTTCTGGCATGTGCAGAGACCAACAGAGGACAAAGATCCAGGCTTCTTAACTTCCAGCCTGGGTCTCCTTTCCTACTGCAGCATACTGCCTCTTTCGCCTTCATCCTTTTTGCTACTCATCTGAGTATATTATGGGAGCTTGGTAGAGATAGTAAGGAGCTGGGAATGGCATATGGCAAAGGAAGCCTCCCAAAGAAGTGTTTAGTACCTATAACAATCTATTGTATTAACTCTTTGGAACGACATGGATAATATGTCTTTTTCCCTGAGAGCATTTGGACATAACTCCATGCTTTTAAGAATTTTTAATATCATGAGAGGGGCTTCTCCAGTGGCTCAGCGGTAAAGAATCCGCCTGCAATGCAGAAGCTGCAGGAGACGCGGGTTTCATCCCTGGGTGCGGAAGATCCCCTGGAGGGGAACATGGCAACCCACCTCAGTATTCTTCCTTGGAGGATCCCATGGACAGAGGAGCCTGGTGGGCAACAGTCCAAAAGGTTGCAAAAAGTCAGACATGACTGAAGCAACTTAGCATGCATGCAATATCATGAGAAGTATTGATATGGATTGATATGATATTAACATGACTATTACACTGAGTACTGGTATTTCAGATGGCAAGGCAGCGGTTGCAGCCCTGTTATTTTCCTTCTCCTGTGCTGTGTGGTGTGCTGCCTTGAGCTGAGCAGATCTGTATTGGCTTTGGATCTGTCTCAAGGTGCCTGCTCTTCCTTTCATTAGTGTGGATAATCAGAGTTTGATTGTAAAGTATGCCTAGGCCAAGTGCAAGGGCTTTTAAAATTGTCTGCTGTTTTAGATTATCCAGGCCACTGATCCTCCTTCCTTAGCATGGATAATTGAGAGTGGACTGAGCTGAAGAGTGCTAAGCAGAACCAATTGACAAAATAAATGAGATTTTAAAAATCCTTTACATTTTAATAATAGAAAAAAAACCAAGCTAGATTTTCTTCTCCTTTTTTTAATCAAAAAGAGCCTATTTTATATTTTGAAACAGTAACTGTTGATATATTTGGCTTTAAGTTGATTCAAAATAGGAGACTATTTCCTATGATGCACCAATTTAAAATGTATACTAATCATAATAGGTACTTAATGGAGTTAGGGGAAAAATTGAAAATATAGGCAAGAGTTTGGATGGTTTCATATTCAATGTCAGATTCACTTATAACCCTGTTTATGTTTCAAGGTAGCAAGGAGTGGGTGGGAGTTACTTCAGAGTCTGAAAAGCTTTCTCTTGAAAATGGAAGCTATAGTTCCTTGTCCCTAATGAGCAGTAACCATGTGGAGAAAGGCATTTCATGAATGTTTGTGTAAGATTAACAGGATTCTGTTTTCTGGAAATATCTGATCTCATTTGCTTCTCAGTTTCATCCTTTCATCCTTCCCCATGCATGTCCACATGCAGAGAGAAATGTATTTACATGTCACTTGACTGGGAATTTAGAGGACGTGTTCGCAAAGGAACGATGTTGTAAATAGGGATCGGTGTCACTGAATGCCCTTCAGGTGTGTAATGATATAAATAGATTTTGGGGGTTGACCTGGGAATTTGGAATGTAATGTAAGAAGCAATGGTGAGTTTCTGGGCAGGTGACTCATAAAGATGGTTTTTGAAACATGACCCATTGTTATGTTGGGAATTGCCAAGCTAAGGCTTAAAGACTCCCATAACACCCATGAATAATCATTTAAACGCAGGCTTTGAGACTTGGGGAAAAAAGTGCATTATTTACTCTAAAGACAATAATCTTCCTTCGGAGTTATTGTAGTCCATCATACAGATGCATACTGGGGGATCTTTGAAAGAGCAGCATTTTCTCTTGATGGTCCATTCCTTCATATATCTTGCAAATTATTATCCAGGTTTGGGTGGCAGGCTCTGGTTAGGGAAGCACGGCAGCCATTCTGCACCAGAGTATAAGAGACTAAGGCTCTTTCACAGAGTGAAATATTACAAAGGGCCTTTGGTCACTGTCTATTGTGTTTATGTGAAGAGCAAGACATGGGGATGGAGGTGCTGTATCCTCTGGTTCTTTTTTTTTTTTTTTTTTTAAATGCAACATGATTATATTTTAATATACAAGCAGGGAGAGAGGTGGGAGGAGGGTTCAGGATGGGGAACACGTGTACACCCGTGGTGGATTCATGTTGATGTATGGCAAAACCAATACAATATTGTAAAGTAATTAGCCTCCAATTAAAATAAATAAGTTTAAATAAAAAAAATATACAAGCAAAATACAAAACACCATAGTAAATTACTGACAATAAAATACAGTATTTCATTTGCATTGGATGACAAACACTTAACATCCTTAACCATAAATGAATTCTTAGAAACTAGTAACAAAGACATTGCTATAACAAGGGAAATGAAGAAAAAAAAACACACACACAACAGAAGACATGAAATAACACAAGTGACTCATAAGGGTTAAGCATGTATAAAAATGACTGAGCTGAACAACAACAGAAGAAAAGCAATTTTTTTGTAATATTTTATTACCAAAGATTAAAAATTTAACATTCGTACACTTTTAGGAAACATATCCACTTAAACACTAGGGAACAAGATTGATGAAGTCCCATTTATGTAATAGGGGAAAATTTGGTTTGGACCCAAACTATAAATTTTGGATATTTTTAGTCCTAGCAGTTCCAATTCATTGGAATTATTTCAACAAATTAGTTGGCTAAATTTACAATGTACATATAAACCATGTTTACTGCATAGAAAATTTGTAACTAGTACATAGATCTCCCTACCTCCCTCCCCCATCCTCTGATTCTTTGTGGTGGCAAGAGCCTGTCAAATGTAGGCACACAATATACTCTTGTGGCTCAACTGATTAGATGAAGGGAAAACAGAAGAGTTCTCAGCATAGAAACAATACAGCTGGGCCAGACATCCTCTAGGGCCATGCTAGTACATGCTGTGTGGCTCAAAGAAAGATCAGCTACAACTATACTAAGCCTACAATATGATTGACTTAGATGGTGATTTTTCTCTTGGTTGTAGAGAAATTAGGCAAGAAGATTCCAAAGATTCCAAAGAAGTCTATCTCCAGGTTGTACTTGGAGGGTTCCTGGGGATGAATTAGTAATTAAAGTAAACTGAATGAATATTTACGTGAATTACTATTGCATAGTTCTTCCTAGATATTTATTTACTGTGGGTACTAGAGTCTGGAGGTTTAAAAGTTCAGTAGAATGATCATTTGAATCCAAGATTCTAGTGAGGTAGAGGCAAACACATGACTATGATAGCATATGACAACTCTAAAGCAGAAGAAACAAAACGCTAATGCTTTAGAATGTACTAGCATCACTTGAAGTTCTTGTTTCAAGATTTGGGGGCCTATACCAGGTTAGTTAATAGTGATATTTATAGATGTAGCCCAGGAATTTATATTTTTTAAAAATAAATGCTCTGTGTGGTTGTGTTGTAGATGGCTGATGATTCAAGAAATTCTGCCATAGGCTATGTTTTCTGATGACAGAGTAAATGGTAGGACCTAAAGCCAGAGAGAGGGCTTCCCTGGTGGCTCAGAGGTTAAAGCATCTGCCTCCAATGCGGGAGACCTGGGTTCAATCCCTGGGTCGGGAAGATCCCCTGGAGAAGAAATGGTAACCCACTCCAGTATTCTTGCCCGGAAAATCCCATGGATGGAGAAGCCTGGTAGGCTACAGTCCACGGGGTCGCAAAGAGTCAGACACGACTGAGTGACTTCACCTTCACCTTCACCTTCAAAGCCAGAGAGGTAGGTAGGGCCTTGTCATGATGTATATAAGGTGCCAAGCTAGGGAGTTGGTGTCAGGATCTTGTGCTCTGGTTCTTGGGACCCACAAAATATTAAGCACAGGAAGTGCTACAGTCAAGTCCATGTACTAGAAGAGTTTTGACATCAGAGTGGAGGAGGAACTGAAGGAAGAAGACATGGAAGCAAAGGAACAGTTATTCGGCTGTTGCAATAGATGAGGAAGATGGTGACAGAGGCCTGAATTTGGGTAGAGGGGACAAAATGGAGAAAAAAACAGAAAGAGGCGTCACTGAGAGAGAACCAAAAGGAGATGTCCATGAACATAATGTAGTGAAAGTCGCTCAGCCGTGTACGACTCTTTGTGACCCCACGGGCTATACAGTCCATGGAATTCTCCAGGCCAGAATACTGAAGTGGGTAGCCTTTCCCTTCTCCAGGGGATCTTCCCAACCCAGGGATAGAATCCAGGTCTCCCACATTGTAGGTGATTCTTCACGAACTGAGCCACAAGTGAAGCCCAAGAATACTGGACTGGGTAGCCTATCCCTTCTCCAGCGGATCTTCCTGACCCAGGAATTGAATCAAGGTCTCTTGCATTGCAGGCAGATTCTTTACCAACTGAGCTATCAGGGAAGCCCATGAATATAATGTATGGTGTGAAGGAAATAGAAGGAAGACTAAGGTGACTCTTGTGATAACAGTTTAGGTAAACTTTCTGGCTGATGATTCTATGAATAGAAATACAATACACTGGAGAAGGAGAGGGATTGGAATTTGCTTGGTAGATATGTAATTTGGTAGATTCAATTTGGGGTTGAAATTTCCTTAAGGTGTTTAAATGAAAATGCCTAGGAAGTAACTGGAAATTCATATCTCCATTTTGGATGGGATTTGCTGATAGTTATCAGTGTGTAGCTGATAGTTCAAGTCATAAAAGAAGAGAATCTTTGAGATAGGATTATAGAGGGAAAAAGAAAATGAGCAGGTTGCAAAGTCTGGATTAAGTGCTGTAAAAGAGTTCAGAAGATTCAGAAGAGCCCACAAGAATGTGGCATTCTTCCAGAAGATGAGAATGATTAGAAAGAACTTGAGGCATCGTCTAGACCAGTGATTTTATAACAGTTTTTAATGCAGCAGAACTCGGTTTTCAAGGGAAATCTAACTTAGAACTTTAATAAAACAGATCCAGATAGAGCACCTCTGGTTGAAGGGAAGAGAGGGAAAATGTGTGCCTATCCACCCATGTTCCTTTCTTTACTGCTTCTTCCCCACTTGGCAACTCCTGACTCCTCTCCAGGGAACAGGGCTTTTAAAACATCCATGTGCATTCCTTATTTTATAGAGGCTGGGTGATGGATTACATGATCATTGTCATGAAACTCATTTGTGACTGAGGGACAACATGATGTGATAAAGCCCACAAGAAACAAAGCAACAAAAGGCAGCATGGAACTTGGAGCCTGCCCAATGGTGAAGACAACGCAGGGTTTTAAGGAACAGATGAGGGTGTGTGTGTGTGTGTGTGTGTGGGTGTGTGTGTGTGTGTGAACATTCTAAGTTGTAACATTCCGGGAAGGAGTTGCAAAGGGGGTAGATTTGTGAGTCCATGAAGACATTCAGGGATTCAGTTTCTTGCCCATTTAAGAGTCAGAGCTAAAGGTTTGTGCTGGGTTGGAGAAACAAAGAGAGTCTTTCCAGTTTCTACGAAATTGAGGCAGTTGTCATGGACATTGCATTGCAATTATAGTCCAGACTCCATCCAAATTCTGGTAGAAGTGGAACCTTAATGGTAAGATGAACTAGAGAGTCAGTGAAGGGTAGCAGTGGCTTTCCTTTACGTAAGAGGGTCTTTGGGAGAGACGATCTATTTGGGCAGTGAATTCTTGAAAATTTGTCAGAGTGAAATCTTGATGACTTGTCTTAAAATTCTATTTGCAAGAGAAGTGTGCTTTCCTTATTAAAATGCATAGTTATTTAAGAAGACCCTTTTGGAAGGTTACTGATGAAATACCACTTTATGCTGCCAACTGGAATACAGTAGAAACTATTTATAGCAACTGCAATCATTCTTTAACATGCAAACTCCAGAATACTCAGTATGAAGGGAGTTATTTTGAGGTATCAGTGGAAATCTGCCAAGACTGAAGACTGACCCAGTGATTCCTAGGTGACCTTGAGGAAATTCAATTAGTTTATGAGTCAAAGGAACCTCAAATTATTCTAGATGGCATCTACCGCCATTGGAAAGTTCTGTTCTGGAATTGGCAACCTGCAACAAGTTCCAAGATGGTCTTTCTTCTTAGGAAGACACTTATGGGATATAAATCCTCTTAAGTACATTTTATTGTACCAATTGTTTTCTTCAGAAAAAGCCTATTGGTTTGTTATTTAAAGTGTCTATTTAATAGCGTTAATAAATTCTAAAATTGGAGACTGGGTATTGTTATTTTGGATGTTCTAACAATCTTGGTTGTCTGAGTTACTTGACCTTGGCTTGTTTGCTTGAGCTTTGTTTTCATAACTTGGGGAAAATTCCTCCACCGCACAGAGTTGAAACAGTGGTTCTACATATATGTGGTGCAAATATGGAAAATATGTGAATATGTTAACAGTATTTGAATAATTGGATCAGGTCTATGTAACCCAGTGGAACAGATTAACAGTGAAAATTTTAGGCGCATCAGAAAGTTCAAGTGGAAATTCAATTTCTTATAAAAAAAGACTTAACTTCTTATATTTATTATTTTGAGTATAATTATAACTGTAATAACTATCCAGAAGAAGGACTGGAAGATTGTACTGCAAAATTTTAATACAAAGAAGTAATATAACGTACTAGTTACTGGCAACAGTGCTTCTATACTCCACTAGCTTAGGAAAAACAAGAGTTCAAATTTAATTTTCTTAAGAAATGTGGTCTTTGTTATTTAACCTTTTTAAGACTTACTTCCCTCAGGTGAGTAATATCTATGTTTTGGAGGTTATTGGGAGTAGTACGTGAAATAATTAAGGCAATTTCTTGGGCACAGGACCTGATATTTTTAAATGGCTCACTAAATGTTGATAATTGTCATCATCTTCATTACCATCGTGACTACCACCACCATCATCACCATCATCATCATCATCATCACCATCAGATGATGGGGTTAGTCTGGGTCCTCCAAGAAGCAGATGCCAGGATGGCACTGAACATGCAAGAAATTGATTAGGGGAAATGCCCATGAGAGAAACTGGAGTGGGAGCCCAGAGAGTCTGGGATGCAGGAGTGAAGGAGTAAGGGAAGAAAGAAAGGAAGATTGTGTGAATCACTTAAACATAAGTGCAGTTCCAAGAAAGTTCACCAGGATCTTTGGGAGTCCTGGATCCAAAGCCACCTGTCAGAAGATCCCCACATCTTCTGTGCACACGTGCTAAGTCACTTTAGTTGTGTCCAACTCTTTGCGACCCTTTAGACTGTAGCCAGCCAGGCTCCTCTGTCCGTGGGGTTTCTCCAGGTGAGAATACTGCAGTGGGTTGCCATGCCCTCCTCCAGGGAATCTTCCTAACCCAGGGATGGAACTGTGTCTCCTGCACTGCAGGTGGATTCTTTACCGCTGAGCAGCCAGGGAAGCCCTCCCACATCTTCCAAGTCCAGGATTTTCGTAATAGCCTTTCCATGCTCATCAGTGGCTGGGACCAACCTAGAGAAGAGTGCCTCGGTGCCAGTTCCAGCACAGATGATGGATTTCAGAGCTCAGTCCTCAGTCACATATACTCCCTGAAGTTAGGGGTTTGTAAAATGTGTTCTTACGGCGGTCACAGTGGTGATTGATTTAAAAAAATTTCCCATTTTTTTGGTATTTTATTTTTTAATATTTAGCATGCATTACTTAACATTTGGGAGAAGAAGTAAAAAAAAGAAAAATTAAATTATTTCCTTTTGCTTAGGTAACCTGAACTCTGAGATTTGCCCAGATCTCACAGTAATTCCCACCTTTTTACTTTGCTTGACTATTTTGGTACAGTTATGTTATTACTTCAACTGGATCTTTTCATGAAAAGTTTTATTTTTGTGCTCCAACTTTAATTTCTGTTTAGAAAACTGATTTGATTAAAGAGTTAAAGTGTAAGTGTTTGTAACAGGATTCAATTAAAATAGGTCATTCTTGGGGCTCTGAAAATGGTAACTGGCCTTGGGCAAATTGGAAGAAAAGTTATAAAATTCAGTTGGATGCATCACAACATTTAACATCTTTAAGGAGGATATTTTTGCCTAACAGATTCAATTGAGAAATATTTAGTGTAGGTCATCAGCTTAAGCATCTAAAAAATGTGTTTATCTGGTTTTTTTTTTTTTTTCCTTTTAGTTATAGGTAGGAACAGGATACCTGGACTCTATAAAATAAACAATTTCTGGTGGGACCTTGAAGAAAGTCAGTTAGTTTCTGTGACTTTACCAGTAGGTTAAAAAGGAGATTGTAATATTGGTGAATAATGTGCTTAGAGATGTTTGCATAAAAGATGCTTTGTCATTGTAAAGTATTATTGAATATTTATGCTCTACCAGACTGAGCCAAATGGCCCAGAGGAAAAAACAGTCAGATTTATGTAAACCTTGTTCAGTGTCCCAGATACTTCAGGATGGGTGCTCTATATATGAATGAATAAGTAAATGGTATAAACATTATTTTAAATTTTGAAAGTACATCAATATTATCTGGGGTGTTAGCCAATGTGCCTGACCTTTGACATTGAAATGAAATGTCTGTCTCCAGGTAACTATTTCAATCTCATAAATATTTTTAAAGCCAGAGGAATTGACAGCAAGTAATGTTTTCTTAGAATTTTGTGTCTGCAAATAAAGGTAAATTATATCTTTACCTAAAACCTACAAGAAATGATTGTCTGTCACCCACAGAGTTGCTCTGAGGATTCCCAGACTGAAATTGCATATCTTATACTTCTTTTCTTTCCTTTCTTTTAAAAAGTGTTGTACTCACTGTCTGCACTGTAGATTTCTATCACTTTATTGTGATAAATTTGAGCCTCAAAGAAAAAAAAAAATTAGCCGTAAACACTGCCCAAGGACTTAATGGATCTTACTGAGCTACGCAATGCAGATGTATTGGGACATAAATAGGTAATAGGAGATAAGAGGCACAGAAGCAATTTGTTTGGATTGGGTCACTGCTTAATCCAAATGGGTTCAGCACAAGAATTCATGAAACGTGACAGTGGGCCAAAAGGAACTTGCTGTGACATTTCAGACTCCCCTACCTTTCCTAATTAACCATTTCAAGTATAACAAAACTTAGATCACATAAAGATTTAGTGACACTCACCAGTACCAAGTATAGACCTGTCTGTGGGGGATGAATGGTTTTACTCATCTCAGGCAATGGACTATAACTCAATCATACCTCAAGCTGGGCTTTTAATTTCTAGATACATTGACTCTGAACAGCATTTTTCTAAAAGACAGAAACCATAGCAGAGTTAGCTTATGACATAGTCTGTCATTAAATGCATCTGAATATATTGCATGGATCTAAATATACCTTTGCAAGTTTAATGAGATATTTGAAAACATAAAATCACCTGTAGAAAGAGCTTCCTAGGATGGGAATGATGATAATAATAATAAATGCCTTTTTAAAATAACTGTTATTTGTCACCATGCCAGACATTTTGTACATTTCCTATATAATCAATAGCTTTTTAAACATGAGGACACAGATTCAAAGAAACTGAATTTTCCAGGGTAAATTATTATGTGGGAATTTGATAATTTTTTTTAAAAAATGTAGACAAAAAGCAATAAACCCCCATTCCTATTTAGACAGGTTGTCAGGAATTCTTGCCTCATCTGTTTGTGGGCTTGGCATTCTTTAGGTGGTACTATCTGGATATGCGGAGAAGGCGATGGCACCCCACTCCAGTACTCTTGCCTGGAAAATCCCATGGATGGAGCAGCCTGGTGGGCTGCAGTCCATGGGGTCACTCAGAGTCGGACAGGACTGAGCAACATCACTTTCACTTTTCACTTTCATGCACTGGAGAAGGAAATGGCACCCCACTCCAGTGCTCTTGCCTGGAGAATCCCAGGGACGGGGAGCCTGGTGGGCTGCCGTCTATGGGGTCGCACAGAGTCGTTCACGACTGAAGTGACTCAGCAGCAGCAGCAGCAGCAGCATCTGGATATAATCTACCTCTCTTTGGGTTAAGCTCTCCAAGTCTACGTACCCCCAGCTCTTCTCTCTTCTCCTGGGAAACGGGAACTGGGATTGAAACCCCAGAGTCATGTGTCAGTATCTACAGCATTGTACGATTCACAAATATTTGTTAATATGGTGAAAAAAGATGCAGCTGACTCCGAAGCTTGTGACTTTTTTTTCACTAGTTAAAAAAGGATACCTATAGCCCATTTTCATGAATGCCAGGTTTGTATAGGTATTCTTAAAACATAAATCAAAATGGAATTCATCGAAATAAGACATTTTTGAATTTAACTGACAAGCAGAATTGATTTACTTGGCTCAATTTATGGAATAAATTTAAGGAGCCCATTATTTTGATTAGTTATGTTGTACAATGAAACCCTTTAATTCATGGTTGATAAGAAAATAATGAAAATCAAATGACTGTTTCTACACTACTTGGGTTGATTTGCTTCTGGAATTTGGCCAGAATTCCCAGGAGTTGAGGCTTCTTGGGGTATTTTATGTCTCCCTTGATGTCGCTAGGAAACCACAGATAAAGACACAGTGCTTTTTGTAATTTTCATGCATCAGAGGCAGGTAAGAGTTAAAGGGTTTATTTAAGTCTTGCAAAGGGTGTTTCTTCTGGGCAACAGTGGTTTGAATGTAGGGCACTTTTTGCATTTTAAGCACTGTCTGATCCCTTGTCCCATAGTTATATAATAAGAGAACTTTATTACTTTTAAAGGGAAACAGAAAAAGGGCCACTGGAAAAAAAATGCTTGCCTCTAGGGGAGCAGCTTTTATAGTGCATTGTGTCCAGGAGCCGTTCAGCTCTGTAGTTGTCAAGGAGGGCAGGAAGTCAAGGTGGGTTCCTAAAAGGACTAGTTACTCTGAGGTCTTTTCTTAGGTGAGAGTGTAGCCTGGAGTCTTAGGTATAAATACTGTTTATCAACAGCAACAGGAAACACTGCCTCCCAACAAGTTTAAATGCTCAACTCCCATAATGCATCCAAGAAATTTTCTCAACAGCGTTGTTAAATAGGAAGACCCAGGTGTTATTATCATTCTTATTTTGATTTAAAAAACTGGGCATAGAGAGGCAAAGAAAGGTTAAATGAATTCTCTAAGGTCACAAAGAGAGCAAGATGTTGTTGTTATTTAATTACTTCAGTCATGTTCAACTCTGTGTGCCCTATGAACTGTAGCCTGCCAGGCTCCTCTGTCCATGGGATTCTCCAGGCAAGAATACTGGAGTGGGTTGTCACTTCCTTCTCCAGGGCACCTTCCCGATCTAAGGATCGAACCCGAATCTCTTTCTCGGCAGGCAGATTCTTTACCACTGAGCCAGTTGGGGTGAGGTGCAGAGATGAATTAATATATAGAAAATATGAATTGAAGAGCCATTCAATGTAGCGGGAGCACGGTCTTGGATGAGTTTATGCTGGCTTACAGTTTTAGCTTCACTCAGTGCCAGCTCTCTGTCTCCAAATCCTTCAACTCAAGGAAACCTCAGATTCTTCATGTCTAAAAGGGGTAGAATCAGAAGGTAGAGAGGATGTGATGGGGCTCAGGACACGTTCTCACTCTCCCAAAACATGGCAGCTTGGAAACTGAAGCCGTTTGAGAAACTGGCAGAAATAAGAAGGTCTCTCTGATCATCTGCCCCTGAGACAGGTCATAAAAGCTTCATGTGAGAGGTGCTCTCCCCATACGTGGAGGAAAGGAGCACCCTTATCTCAGAAGACAGAGAGACACTGAGAAGAATCTGAATAAGCAGACCTTGCTAAGTTTCCCTCAACTTAGCACATACCCACTGACATATTTTACTTCTTCACAACTGTCCACTCTTCATCGATCCATCATAAAAATGCTCAGGTTCAACCATTTCGTCTGGTCTCCATTTCCTTATGGTGGCTCCTATGTCATGTCAGACTTGGATAAATTCGTATGCTTTTCTCCTATTAATCTGTCTTTGTCAGTTTAATTTTCAGGCCCAGCCAGGGAACCTGAGAGGGTTAAGGAAGATTTTTTTTCTTCCCTACACATGTAAAGTGCTTAGCAGAGTGCCTACCCCCTGTGAGGTCTTAATACATGATAGCCATTGTTATCATCATGATGCTTTCTCCGATATACCATTCCTATCCTCCCAAATGGGGCTCAGATTAGCATAGTGACAATCAGAAGCTGAAGTCAGCCTAGATGAATGCAGGGCTCTGATGGATGAAAAGAAGGGGAGGGGTTTTCTTTCAAAGACTGAGAAAAGTGTCTTTCACTAGATGGAAGAATTCTGTGCATAAGTGGCTGAATGCAAAGAGACTTAATTGAAAGATAAAAGAGTAATTGCGGTAGAATAGCAGAGGCAAAGGCAGTTAAGACAAAAAGCACATGTGTTAAACAGGACTACAGTGAATGAAGAGGGGCTCAGGAGTCTTTGCAGCTGAAGACATTGGGATCATCAGGAAATAAGCAACACAAGCCCAGCGTTGGAGCCCAGAAGGTCGAGTCCCAGAGCCAGGGTTAAATTTCCTCTCACTCTTTCTTCCTAGAAGAATTTATCACTTTCCTGAATTACTAAATCAGAAATTAACTTATAATCATGTTCTGTTATACATTATATTTGTGTAGCCTGAAAGTACATCTCTCAGGGCACACTCATAAAAGTGACTTCTTTTTTCCCCTCACTGTCCCTTTACACTTAGCATAGTGGGGGTGTTCTTCCTTTCTCTTTAGAAGAAAGCACAGGTGGGCTCTGTTTGTCTGTTGGTCTTAAGGTTTTTTGTGTTTTTTTGACCATGCCACACAACACTTGGGGTCTCAGCTCCCTGACCAGGAGCTTCCCCTGCAGTGGAAGCATAGAGTCTTAAGCACTGGACCAACAGGGAAGTCTTTTAAATCTTATTGTGTAGCAGAAATTTTCTTTTTTAAAAAATTGAAGGATCGTTTATTTACAATGTTGTCTTAGTTTCTGGTGCACAGCAAACTGATTTGGTTCTACATGTGCATACAGGCATTCCCTTTCATATTCTTTTCCATTAGCGTTTATTACAGGATATTGAATATAGTTTCCTGTGCTCTACAGTAGGCCCTTGCTGTTTATCTATTGTACTGGACATTTTCTAGGTGTCCATTGAGATCTACTCTTCACCTTTCCCTGCTCTTGGCTTTGGGAACCAACCTATATGTAAGGTGCTGTCCTTTGGCTTCAGTTTGGACTTGATCAACAAGAAGCATTAGCAGGAGATGGTAGAGTCCGCATGGGAGGAGGGAGAAGGCAAAATATTTATTCTTCCTGTTCCCCCCTCTGCTGGGTTGCATTGAGTTGGCTCTACCAAAGGCCTCTTCTCTTGCCAGCGGCCCTCAGCAAATCACTACTCTCTTCAGGCTTTGGAGGCCCGTTCTGCCCCCAGGTCCTTCCGGGGCACTGACAATAGGGAGGGAGCCTGGAGGCACTGCTCCCTCCGTGGCGTTTTCCCAAACTCTGCTCACGTACAGTAAACAGCCCTTGTAGGAAACTCTCCTCTTTTACCCAGTTTGAGTGCCATCTGTTTCTTGCTAGGACCTTGGCTAATTCCTGTGCCCACTTCATTTGCAATACATAGTCTCATTTTGGTATTTAGCATAATTAATCTATGAAATAGTTAAAACTCCAAATGGGATTTAAGGTTAAGGCTCTTTCTTAGCTCTATTGGAAGAGAGGTTGTGGTCATCTACTTTTTTTGCCTGCTTCTCTTCTCAATCAATCAAACAATTGATTTTCAATTGTTTACCAAAGCTTCTGACCGGGTTGAGCCCAGTTGACCTGGTTGAAGGCAAGGCAATGAAAAGGAAAGTTCTTAAGTTGGTTTCACAACATCTGATTTTGGCAGATACTTAGAGCTGAGTCTTTTTCTCATGGATGCGTCTGTGGCTTCCAGAGACCCCATGCCAGGCAGTATCTGAGCACCCCAGATGCATGTGAAGCTGTCTTCCCAGCCCATCACTTTCTCTACTCAGCCTCAGCTCCCATCTGTTGAGGAAAAGTCTGTTTGAAAGCACTTAGCTACATTAAAGATGTTTGTTTTCAGGTTTTTCCCTTTTCTTAAGATAATTTTAATAACACATTTTCCCTCAAAAATCATTCTGCTTTAGTTTCTGTTTACTCCAAGATTTAGTTAGAATTTTAAATAAAGTCCAAGTGGATAGATTGGCTTATTCTTTGGTTGTTAAAAACTTTCCTCCCTTCCTTCCTCTCTCCTTCTCTCCCTCCCTCCCTTCCGTCCTTTCCTTTTTTTTTTTTAAAAATTGTCAGAGAATGTAGCCTTCATGAATTCTGTTATTTGTGAGTACTTCAAGGGTATTTGAAAATATTTTCTATTGTTGAGTATCAGTCTTTGAAATACCCTTGAAGTAGTCACAAATAATAGAATTCAGTGGCTCAGGGGGTAAAGCGTCTGCATGCAGTGCGGGAGACCTGGGTTTGATCCCTGGGTTGGGAAGATCCCCTGGAGAAGGAAATGGCAACCCACTCCAGTACTCTTGCCTGGAAAATTCCATGGACTGAGAAGCCCTGTAGGCTATATTCTATGGGGTCGCAAAGAGTCGGACACGACTGAGTGACTTTACTTACTTACTTTACACATATAATATATGCCTATATGTGTAAGGTCATATATAGACTTCTATCCATAAGAGAATAAGCTTATCAACTATGTTAACCAAATTCTAGCTTTGTCAATTTCTGAGGGAGTTTCTCACTCTCTTAATTAAGTTTTCAGCATATCCTTGCATTTGTAGTAGATTTTTTTCTTGTATATTTAAAAAAAAATCTATATTAGATGCACAGAGGTTCATAATTGCTATACAGTTTTGGTGGGCTACATAAGTTTTATTAACATGAGCTTATTATTCTTAGTCTTATTTGATTTTTAAATTTGTATTCATTTTTATTATATTAATATTACTATATATGTTTTATTTTTATCATTACTTTCATGTAAATATGCTTTTCCACTTAATCTTTACCTTTGTTGAAACAGGACTATTTTAATCGATGTATAATTTTTATAAATCCCAGTTATTGAAAATCCTAAAAGATGATGGTGTTAAAGTGCTGCCCTCATTATGTCCACAAATTTGGAAAACTCAGCAGGGGCCACAGGACTGGAAAAGGTCAGTTTTTCTTTCAGTCCCAAAGAAGGGCAAGATTTGCTGGATCATGGAAAAAGCAAATGTGTTCCAGAAAAACATCTACTTCTGCTTCATTGACTACAGTAAAGCCCTTGATTTTGTGGATCACAACAAACTGTGGAAAATTCTTGAAGAGATGGGACTATCAGACCATCTTACCTGTCTCCTGAGAAATTGGTGTGTGGGTCAAGAAGCAACAGTTAGAACTGGACATGGAACAATGGACTGGTTCAAAATCAGGAAAGGAGTATGATAAGGCGATATATTGTTACCCTGCTCTTTAACTGATATGCTGAGCGCATCATGTGAAATGCCAGACTGGATGAATCACAAGCTGGAATGAAGATTGCTGGGGGAAATATCAAGCACCTCAGATATGCAGATGATACCACTCTAAGGGTAGAAAGTGAAGAGGAGCTAAAGAGACTGTTGATGAAGGTGAAAGAAGAGAGTGAAAAAGCTGGCTTGAAACTCAACATTCGGAAAACTAACTCATGGGATCCAGTACCATTACTTCATGGCAAATAGAAGGGGAAAAATTGGAAACAGTGACAGATTTTCTTTCCGTGGGCTCCAAAATCACTATGGATAGTAACTGCAGCCATGAAATTAAAAGATGCTTGCTTCTTGGAAGGAAACCCCTGACAAACCTAGACAGCATGTTAAAAGGCAGAGACATCACTTTGCTGACAAAGGTCCATATAGTGACAGCTATGGTGGTTTTTCTAGTAGTCATGTACGGATGTAAGGATTGAACAATTGCCAATACATTTCAACTTTTTCCTGCCATTTTATTATTTTATATATTCTAATGTGATAGTTCCTTTTTGCTCTGTACTCCCTCTCTTCTGTCCTTTTTCCCTTCTCAGTATAATTTTCTTCACTATTTTCCCCATCTCTGTGTGTGTGTGTGTGTGCGTACATGCTCAATTGCTTAGGCGTCATGACTCTGTGGCCCCCATGAACTGTAGCCTGCCAGGCTCCTCTGCCTGTGGAATTTTCCAGGCAAGAACACTAGAGTGAGGTGCCGTTTCCTATTCCTGTGGATCTTCCCGACCCAGGGATTGAACCTGCATCTCTTGTGTCTCCTGTATTAGCAGGTGGGTTCTTTACCACCAGTGCCATCTGGGAAGCCCCTTTTCCCATCTACTGCAGTGTATCCCAGTGGAGGTGCTGTTAGCAGTTGGTCTGGCCATTCCTTAGCATGTGTGGCTACTCTGTACTTGGCAGAACCTCTTACTGGTCTTGTCACTAAATATTAGCAGCATCCTAGTCCCTGGGACAATCAAAAACATGCATGCATGTTTCTGCCTGCTTCCTTCTGTTGTACACCCTCCTACCTGCGAACCAGTGCTGACTAGTTTGGGACCTAGGTCTACCGTTTTCCTTCTCTTGTGGTTATCTTTATTTCTAACATAACTTTTAGATTTATCTTAGTAAAATATACGCATAGTACAGAAACAATACTGTGAGCGTTATAATGTGCTTGTGCTTAGACCCTCCGTCATGTCTGACTTTTTGTGACCCCATGGACTGTAGCTTGCCAGGCTCCTCTGTCCATGGAATTCTGCAGGCCAGAATACTGGAGTGGGTTGCCATGCACTCCTCCAGGGGATCTTCCCGACCCAGAGATGGAACCCACGTATCCTGCAACTCCTGCATTGGAAGACAGATTCTTTACCACTGAGCCATCTGGAAAGCCTGAAGAGTTATAATATTCAAACAACAAAAAAGGTGTTTTATATCACTTCTCTTTGCTTCTTGTTTGTTGTTGTTCAGACACTAAGTTGTGTTTAACTCTTTGAAACCCTGTGAGCTCCATCATGCCAGGCTTCTTTGTCCTTCGCTACCTCCCTGAATTTGCTCAAATGCATGTCCACTGAGTCAGTGATGCTATCCAATCATTAGATTCTCTGTTGCCCCCTTCTTTTGGCCTCAATCTTTCCCAACATCAGGGTCTTTTCCGATGAGTCAGCTCTTCACATCAGGTGGCCAAAGTATTGGAACTTCAGCTTCAGCATCAGTCCTTCCAATGAATTTCAGGATTGATTTCCTTTAGCATTGACTGGTTTGATCTCCTTGCTGTCCAAGGGACTCTAAAGAGTCTTCTCCAACACCACATTTCGAAAGCATCAATTCTTTGGTGTTCAGCCTTCTTTATGGTCCAACTCTGACAGCCATACATGACTACTGGAAAAACTGAAGCTTTGACTGAACAGACCTTTGTTGGCAAAGTGATGTCTCTGCTTTTTAATATGTTATCTAGGTTTGTCATAGCTTTTCTTCCAAGGAGAAAATGTCTTTTAATTTAGTGGCTGCAGTCATGGTTTGCATTGATTTTGGAGCCCAAGAAAATGAAATCTGACACTGTTTCCACATTTTCCCCATCTATTTGCCATGAAGTGATAGGACCAGATGTCATGATCTTAGTTTTTTGAATCTTGAGTTTTAAGTTGGCTTTTTCACTCTCCTCTTTCACCTTCATCAAGAGGTTCTTTAGTTCCTCTTCACTTTCAGCCATTAAATTAGTATCATCTACATATCTGAGGTTGTTGATATTTCTCCCAGCAATTTTGATTCTAGCTTGTGCTTCGTCCAGCCCAGCATTTCACATTGTCTACTCTGCATGTAAGTTCAATCAGCAGGGTGACAATAAACAGCTTTGATGTACTCCTTTCCAAATTTTGAACCAGTCTGTTGTTCTGTGTCCAGTTCTAACTATTGCTTCTTGTTCTGCATACAGGTTTCTCAGGAGGCAGGTAATGTGGTCTTGTATTCCCATCTCTATAAGAATATTCCACAGTTTGTTGTGATCCACACAGTCAAAGGCTTTAGTGTAGTCAATGAAGCAGAAGTAGATTTTTTTTAAAAATTCCCTTGCTTTTCCTATGATTCAGCATATGCTGGCAATTTGATCTCTGATTTCTCTGCCTTTTCTAAATCCAGCTTGTACATCTGAAAGTTCTCGGTTCACATATTCTTGAAGCCTAGCTTGAAGGATTTTGAGCATAATCTTGCTGGCATGTGAAATGAGTACAATCGTATAGTAATTTGAACATTCCTTGGTATTACCTTTCTTTGAGATTGGAATGAAAATTGACCTTTTCCAGTCCTATGGCCACTGAGTTTTCCAAATTTGATGGCATAATGAATGCAGCACTTTAACAGCATCATCTTTTAAGATTTGAAATAGCTAAGCTGGAATTTCATCACCTCCACTAGCTTTGTTTGTAGTGATGCTTCCTAAGGCCCAATTGACTTCGCACTCTAGGATGTCTGGTCTAGGTGAATGATTACAG
Source organism: Budorcas taxicolor (assembly GCF_023091745.1). Lineage (NCBI taxonomy): Eukaryota > Metazoa > Chordata > Mammalia > Artiodactyla > Bovidae > Budorcas > Budorcas taxicolor. The sequence continues at coordinate 42,766,840 of NC_068915.1, forward strand.
CATTGTGGTTATCTGGGTTATCAAGAGCTTTTTTTAAAATACAGTTCTTCTATGTATTCTTAACACCTTTACTTAATCTTTTCTGTTTTTTTAGGTCCTTGCCATTTTTCTTCTTTATCGAGCCCATCTTTGCATGAAATGTTCCCTTGGTATCTCTAATTTTCTTGAAGAGATCTCTATTCCTTCCCATTCTTTGTTTTCCTCTATTCCTTTGGATTGGTCTCTTAAGAAGGCTTTCTTATCTCTCCTTGCTATTCTCTGTAACTCTGTGTCCAATTGGGTATATCTTTCCCTTTCTCCATTGCCTTTCGCTTCTTTTCTTTTCTCAGTTATTTGTAAGGCCTCCTCAAACAACCACTTTGCCTTCTTGCACTTCTCTTACTTGGGTATGGTTTTGGTCATCACCTCCTGTACAATGTTATAAACCACCAACCCTAGTCCTTCAGGCACTGTGTCTACCAGATCTAGTCCCTTGAATCTATTCATCACCTCTATTGTATAATCATAATGGGTTTGATTTAGGTCATACCTGAATGGCTTATTTAACTTATATGCAGAGTGCATCATGTGAAATGCCAGGCTGGATGAAGCACAAGCTGGAATCAAGATTTCCGGGAGAAATATCAATAACCTCAGATATGCAGATGACACCACCCTTATGGCAGAAAGTGAAGAGGAACTGAAGAGCTTCTTGATGAAGGTGAAAGAGGAGTGTGAAAAAGTTGGCTTAAAACTCAACATTAAGAAAACTAAGATCATGGTATCAGGTCCCATCACTTCATGGCAAATAGATGGGGAAACAGTGGAAACAGTGTCAGACTTTATTTTTCTGGGGCTTCAAAATCACTGCAGATGATGAAATAAAAAGACGCTCCTTGGAAGAAAAGCTATGACCCACCTAGACAGCATATTAAAAAGCAGAGACATTACTTTACCAACACAAGTCCATCTAGTCAAAGCTATGGTTTTTCCAGTAGTCATGTATGGATGTAAGAGTTGAGAAGGCTGAGCACAGAATTGATGCTTTTGAACTGTGATGTTGGAGAAGACTCTTGAGAGTCCCTTGGACTGCAAGGAGATCCAACCAGTCAATCCTAAAGGAAATCAGTCCTGAATGTTCATTGGAAGGACTGATATTGAAGCTGAAACTCCAATACTTTGGCCACCTGATGCAAAAACTGACTCTTTGGAAAAGACCCTGATGCTGGGAATGATTGAAGGTGGGAGGAGAAGGGATCAACAGAAGATGAGATGATTGGATGGAATCACCGACTCAATGGACATGAGTTTGAATAGGCTCCGAAAGTTGGTGATGGACAGGGAAGCCTGGCATGCTGCAGTCCATGGGGTCACAAAGAGTCAGACACAACTGAGTGTCTGAACTGAACTGAATGACCTACTGGTTTTCTCTACTTTCTTCAATTTGAGTCTGAGTTTTGCAATAAGGAGCTGATGATCTGAGCCACAGTCAGCTCTAGGTCTTGTTTTTGTTGACTATATAGAGCTTCTCCATCTTCGGCTGCAAAGAATATAATCAATCTGATTTCAGTACCGACCATCTGGTGATGTCCATGTATAGAGGAAGACGGTGTTTGCTATGACTAGTGCGTTCTCTTGGAAAAAACTCTGTAAGCCTTTGCCCTGCTTCGTTTTGTATTCCAAGGCCAAACTTGCCTATTATTCCAGGTATCTCTTGACTCCCTGCTTTTGCATTCCAGTCCCCTGTGATGGAAAGGACATCATTTTTTGGTGTTAGTTCTAGGAGATCTTGTTTATTTTACCCAAATCCAACACTTTTGAGACTTTTTAGTCTTTCTAGGTTTTACTTCTGTGTTTCTAAAGAGCATGCCATTATGGCTGTTATTTGATGTTCTAGTTGAAAATATAACGTAGTGACATCTGTTATGTTAGGTTAGTTTTTTTTTTTTTCAGTCTTCCTTATGGTATCTGCTCACAAAGCATACTTTCTCTTCCCTATTTTCCAATGTGGGTATTTGGATATTTAATCAATTTTGTTTAAATTATCATTTAATTTTTGCATCACAAAAAATATTTACACAGTTTTATGTAAATATTGTGCACAAGTGAGTCTAACACCTTATGATTGTCTTTTCTTGCATGGTTTTTATTTTGCTTGAGAGTTAATACTTGTCTTTGTTGTTGGTTTCCTTTTTGTGATTCTTTCATGAATTCATCTTCACAGTCTCTGCTAAAAATGTAAATTACTTCTTGATACGTTCAAGCATATCACATACTTCCTCAATTTCTTTTGTTTTTTTGAAGACACCCCTTCTGGATTTCTCCATCCTCCTGTGCTATGATAGTGAAATGTGGTATGGTGGTTTTTCTTATCGCTTTTGGGGCCCTCATCCCTTCTGGATTAGTTTCTGGCACAGGGCACTGTTTCTAGATCAAGGAATGTTTGCTCTTCACAACCTCAGTGTTTCACATAGAATAGTTACATCTAATATGCTTAATGAATGTTAGCTGTAAAAATAAATGTTTTCATTTGAAAATACATCAGATCATAATTTATAAATGGCAATTACTTGGATTTTTTTCCTCTTTCAAGTAAAGAATTTACAGTCATTTACAAACATGGAGACAGCTTTTCTGTATTTCTGTGAAGCAATGACACAGCAGATGTCAGTATTCTTATTTTATGTTACCCATATCACACAAAATCATTTTACTTAATACATACTGTTTCCATGTCCCATTCTTGCTACCCAAGAAACACAGATAAAGGAGTGAAACCTATGGACTCTGCCTTGACAAATTGGAGGATAATTGCTTTATAATGTTGTGTTGGTTTCTGCCATACACGAATGTGAATCAACCATAAATATACATATGCCCCCTTCCCTCGTAAGCCTCCTTTCCCCCTTCCATCCCACCCCTTTAGGTCATTACCGGGTACCAGGCTGGGCTTCCTGTGCTATACAGCAGCTTCCCACTAGCTATCTATTTTATACATGGTAGTGTATATATATATAGGGCTGCTTTCTCAATTCATCCTTCCCTCTCCTTCCCCTGCTGTGTCCACAAGCCCATTTTCTATGTCTGTGTCTCCATTCCTTCCCTACAAATAGGTTCAGCAGTACCATTTTTCTAGATTCCATATACATGCATATACTGGCAGCAACCCAGAAGTCCATCAGCATATGGAATGGATAAAGATGTGGTTCATATATACAATGGAATATCAGTCAGAAAGAGAGAAGCTACTTTTAAGGACTCTATGCTTTGAGTTATTTATCTAGTGTGTACACCGAGGAGGGTGTGGTCATGGTGGAGAGTTAGAGAGTGCTACTGAGAAGCGGTCGTAAAGTAACATCATTTGGGGGTTTTAAAGGAAAAGTATATATACATACACACACATTCACACTCTTACTTAGCATTTACTTGCCATGATTTCCTTTGTGTAGAAACTGAGGCCTACAGATCTGTGCCTTCACAAAGGGCATTGTCATGGTGAAAGTGAAACTGACATGATACTGTTTATAATGATAACTTCTAAACCAGGAAGCTGAAGACCCCGTAGGTCCAAGCATGCAGGTCCAGACACGAATCTTCATCACAGGCAAGTTTACAAATAGTATGAGTTAGAGTGCTTCCTACATGTGCACTCTGGCGTCAAGAGACGGTCGCAGAAAGAAGGAAAGAGAGCAACCGGCCACTTTTTGTGTAAAGTTTTAGTTAGCATTTATGGTTTCTCTGGTGGCTCAGTGGTAAGGAATCTGCCTGCAATGCAGGAGACCCAGGATTGGTGCCTGGGTCTGGAAGAACCTCTGGAGAAGGGAGCGATTACCTACTCTAGTATTCTTGCCTGGAAAATTCCATGGACAGAGGAAACTGGAGGGCTACAGGCCATGGGGTTGCAAAGAGTTAGACTGTTTCACTTTGTCAGACTAACACTTTGACTTTTTTTCCCTTGCTATTGCATTGAGCCTAGAAGAGGAGAAAACTAACACTTGCTGGATACATACTGTCTGCCACATGCCCTGCTAGACATGTTTGCTTTGGCTCAGTTGACTTTGTGAGAACCCTACAAAGTGGATATTATCCTCTGATTTTTACATATAGAGAAGTCAAGTAACGGGTAGAGATGGAACTGAAATTCTTCTATGCCAGCTTTAGAAACCTGTGCTCTTTCCATAATCCCTTGCAGCCTTAGAAGTTTCTGATGTTTAGTTTTTGTAGGTAATATTAATATTTTACATTTTTATGGGATTCCCTTCTATGTCCTCATATGGTAAGAATTTCAGAAACATTGTTATTTTCTTCCAAATTACTAAAAAATTACAGGAATTTATCATTTCTTACCAAAAACGTTGCAGTAAACTGCTAACTGGTTTATGGACTTCTGGTGCCTTCTGTCTTCAATTCACCCTGGATTCAGTTCCACTGAATTATGCATTTGCTTTTTCCTTATCAGAGCCACTGCCATAACTCCTACTCATCTTTCAACACCTGCCTTGAAAATGGTTTCTCATGGGCAAGTCTATCTGCCTCCCAGTGATGGAGTAACTCTTGAGTGCTTGTTTCTTGGTTCTCTTGTAGTGTTTTTCCATGATTTTAATGCAGCGCTTACCTTAACATAGTCTAAGACTTTACTTGTCTGATATCACTCAGACTGTGACATCCTCAAAGGAGAGTGGATACTGCAGTTATTATTTGGGAAATTAGAGAGGTGGAATGAAACATGACTTCATAAAAAAAGATTTCCTTTTGTGCAAGACTCATGTAAGTTGATTTTAATAATGGTAGGACTGGGGTATCATGTTTGATAGTCACAGTCATTAGTTAAATGATCTTGGAAAGTTATTCAATCTTTATACATTTATTCTTATTAATAATCATAGTACACCTAAGGGTTATTGTGAGGGTAAGAATAGGTTGGTTGATGTAAGTTGCTGGTATAGGAGAGAGACAGAGAGCAATGCTCAGTAAATGGCCTGCCTTTACTATAAACAATAAAATGTATTACAAACTTTAAAAACAATAGATAAAACATTTATAATTTACCTATTGAATAAAAATAAAAATAGCTATATACTGACCATATTTCTAGGACCCCTTTCCAGTACTGTCTCCTTATCTCTTTTCCCAAAGGTACCCACTAGGATGAATTTTGCATTTGTCCATTTCCTGCTTTTTTTTAATGATTTTAGCACGTGGCACTATATAGCTAAACAGTTTCTTACTTAACTTTACATATTTTAGACATTATATAAATGGAAATAACATTGTGTGTATTTTTCTTTTTTTTAACAATTCGCTTCTTCCCTCTCAGTGTTATATTTGGGAAATTTATGCATGTGGGTGCATACAGAATTAGTTCGTTTGTTTTCACTCTCGTGTAGTCTTTCATTGTATGACTATTCTGTGGTTTATTTTATTCCTTCATTGATTTATTGTCCTGACAGAGGAAATTTAGGCTGTTTCCAGTGAGAGGTTTTGTTGTTGCAATCATGATTATATACGTACCCAGGTCTATGTTTGTAGAAACAGGGTATACGATGGTATGTAAATTACGGGATTTTGATTTTCACACTTCTTCAGCTTTGCTAGATATTTCCTTGTTGTTGTCCTACCAGCAGTGTATAAACATTTCTGCTTTGTAACAATTTCTCTGATGCTTGATATTATCCAGCTTTTAAATTTGAGCCACTTGTGTGGTTGTAGAATGGTATCTCATTGTGGCTTTTATTTGCATTTCCCTATTTTTTTTTTTAATGATCCCCTATGCGTTTTTAAATGTTTACTAGCACTGTTTCTCCTTCTGTGAATGAACTATTCATACATTTTGTCCATTTTTTATAGTCTTGTTGGCCTTTTATTAATAATTGGAATATCCAAAAACAAATGTGGATTTGTCTATTTTTTGCAATTTTTTGCCTACTTTTTTGCAGTCTATCTTCTGTCAGTTTTTGCTGCATGTATTTTGAATCTGTTATTGGGTAAATAAATATTTACAGTTATAAATCCTCTGGATAGATTGGCCCCCTTTTATGTATGAAATGTCTTTCCTTATACTTGGTAATGTTCTTGCTCTGAAATCTACAGTTATTTGTAAAGCTACTTTGGTTTTCTTTGATTAGTGTTAGCATGGTACCTCTTTTCCATTCTGTCACTTTTAAGCTTCTTTGTTTTCATATTTAAAAAGGGTTTCTTTTAGGTACTATATAGCTGAGTCTGGTGTTTTTACCATTCTGATAATATCTGCCGTTCAACTGGGTCATTTAGACTCATTTACATTTAATGATATTGATACAGTTAGGTTTAAATATACCATTGTGCTATTTGTTTTCTCTTTGTTCCATCTGTCTTTATTCTCTTTCTCCTCTTTTTCTGTCTTTTTCAGATTAATTATTTAAAAAATAATTCTATTATATATTCTTTTGGCTTATTAGCTATGTCTTATATTAATTTATTAGCTGTAACTCTTGCTTTTTCTTCATTAAGGCTTTTTCTCTAAATACCACTTAAGCTAGATATCAATGTTTTGATTTTTTTGTTATTTAGTCTTTAATATTTTCTGGTGACCACCATTATACCTTCTTTACTCCCAAACTATTGAGATGTTCCTTTTCAGATTTCTGAAAGAATGTATTAATGTACTGTAGTTCAATCATTCTAACATGATTGATCAGAGATTTCTGTCTGTATCTCTCCAGTCCTTTGGGATTTATGGTCACTTTATTTATGAACCAATTTGGGCTCAACTTTTATAATGTTTCTGTCTGCATGAAAAAAAATGTGTATTTTTAAAATTGAAGCATTTATTATTATGCAGTGTCATATATATCAGTCAGATCAAGCTTGTTAATATCTGCTATCCTTACTTTCTCTTGTTTCAATTGCTGAGAGAGGTTTTGGTGTTAAGGTTATTCTAGGCACATAAAATGAGTTGAGTAATTTTTTCTTATTTTTTGGAATAATTCCTATGTGTGGTGTCTTTTGGTTTTATTTGGTAAATGTTTGGTAAGACTTGGGTAACTAAAATCTCTCATTATGGAGGTGGATTTGTCAACTTTACATTTCAGTTGTATCAATTTTTGCTTCACATATTTTGAAACTAGATTCTTAGATGCATGCAACAGTGTTGTCACTGTGTGGTGACCCATGGTATCTCAAGTAATGCTGTTTTTCCCTCCTTGAAATCCTCTGCTTTTTTTTTTTTTTTTTTTTTTTTAGGGGAAGGAGGAATCTCTCCATCTATATTTTGACTTTCTATTTTTAACATAGTCTTAGGTGTGTTGGTAAACAGTGTACCCCAGGATTAAAAAGAAAATTACAGTCTGACGATTTTTGTCTTTTATCTGGGGAATTTAGTCCATTGACCTATTGTTATAAGTGATCATTTATATCTTGTCATGCCTCTTTATGTTTTTTCCCTTTATCACTTTTATGTATTTAAAAAAATTATTTTCTTGCCCTCTTTTAAATTTATTTAGTTTTTCCTATTTAGTACAATGATTCAGAGCATGGGCTCTGGAATTCATCTCTCAGCTTTAGTACAAACTGAAATGGGAAATTTAATTAATCTCTTAATTTCTCAGTTTCCTTTCCTGCAAATGAGGCTAATAATGGCAGTTACTTAATAATTTTATTGTGAAAAGTTAATATATATAAACTGATTAGAGTAGAGCCTGGCACAGACTTGCTATAGATGTGTTGGACTCATCTTTAAAACTATAAATTACATTTTTTCCTAAAGTGCTTACCTTAGAAATTTTAATTTGAATACTATATATATATAGTGGTGGTTGAGTGGCTAAGTCGTGTCTGACTCTTGCAACCCCATGGACTGGCAGGCTCCTCTGTCCATGGGATTTTCCAGGGAAGAATACTGGAATGGGTTGCCATGTCCTTCTCCAATATATATCTATACATACATATATTTATAGTCTTTGGTCCAGGATTTTAATTCTATCTAGTTAGTCTTTTTAATTCTCACAAAACAGACATTTTATTATTGTTCTTCATGTTAATAGCTTGTTTAGATTATCCCCATAGTCTGTATTTAAAATATCCATATTTAATAGTATATTTGCAATGCCATATTTTCTCATGTTTACTAGTACTTAAATTCATTTTCAAGCTAATCAAAGTTAATATAATAAAATAATTTAAAGAGTCAAAACAAAACTGTTTTAGAAACTATTGACCCCCTGTTGTCTTCTATGTACTTCTTTAGAGGAAACCTCTTTAAATTCTGTTGGTTAATCCTTTTGGCATTGACTTCTGTATCTTAAATGGTATGCTTATATTCCTAGGTTTTGAGTTTTTTGCCTGTTGCAGGCATAACCTACATGACCTCCCCATGAAAGATGAAGATTTACCCGTTTGTCCACTTTCTCTCCCTCTCCCTTCTCAATTTCACCACCCCCCAACACAATTCCAGTACTGTGGAGAATGGGAATCATTGCTGAGTTGGTACAAAGTTTCACTTTGGCACAATAAAGGGAGTTCTAGAGATGGATGTTAATGATTACGCAACAATGTGAGTGCACTCTGTGCCACTGAACTGTACTCCTTAAACACAGTTTAGGTGGCAAGCTTTATATTATGTGTATTTTACCCCAATTTAAAATATTATCAGAGAGTATACTGAAATGTTTACAGATTAAATGAAAAAGCATGGGTGGGATAGATATGAAATAAGATTAGCAAAAGGTGGGAAACTGTGAAGCCCCATGTACATGTGTGGGACTTCGACGTACTATTCTGCCTACTTTTGTGCATGTTGGCAATTCAGTAGGAAATATTTTAAAATTTGAAGAATATCAAACTAAATATTCTAGTAGATTGATATTTTTAAAGAAGTATTTCCCATAGCCTATGACATGTGCAAATTGTCCAGTTACTCCTTGAATTTGCTGCACAGCTACATCATTCTGGAGATTTATCCTGCTGAATTTTTCATTTCCTGAATCCTAGATCTTTCTCTTTCTTGGTTAACATCATTGTTTTAGAGAAATTTATCCTCTAGTAATATCCAATGAGAGAGAAATTTTTTCCAATATCCTGTGAGAGCTTATATGTCTGCTAAAATCTTTCTCCATTCTCTTAATTAATGGAGAGATGAGTTGTGGTTACAAATGTGCACATGTTCAGTCTCTCAATTGAGGAGTAATTTCTCCCCCACAGGCTAGTTGCTTTGTTGTCTGTTTCTTAGGCAGAACTTGTTTCTTGTTTATTCTGGCTCAGTAGTGGAGTCCTTGCATCATCAGACATGTGTGAACATCTTATCATCAGTTTCCCATCGTTGGTGAGCTTTAGAACATTTTTTATTCCCTTGTCCCACAGGCCATTAAAATGGAAGCTCACAACATCTGGGCTTCTCAGATGCTCTGAAGACAAAATCCTGCATCACTACTCATTTATGCTTCAGAATTTCTCTCGCTTTGATTTTGGGTTGCCTAACATCTTGCAAGATGGATGGCACATTTAACAATACATTTTCCATATTCTATCAGGCACTTGTTGTTTGAAGGAGAGCTCAATATGTAATCTGCCTGGAAACAGTAGTCTTGTTCCTCATACAGAATGGTCAGAACTTTTAAAGAGTAGGCATAATCACATCTTGAGAAAATGCCTGATGAGGAAATGAATTATTAATATCATTCATTCAGGAAAATTTACACTCAAGTACTAGTGAGTGGGCTTCCCAGGTGGCTCAGTGGTAAAGAATCCACCTGCCAATGCAAGAGATGCAGGTTTGATCCCTGGGTCGGAAGGGTCCCCTGGAATAGCAAATGGCAACCCACTCTAATATTCTTGCCTGGAAAATTCCATGGACAGAGGAACCTAGTGAGCTATGGTCCATGGGGTAACAAAGAGTTGGACATGACTGAGTGACTGAACACTGAGCACACTAATGAATACTAGCTACTATATATATTTTTTTTCTTTTTTTTTTTTATTGAAGGATAATTGCTTTACAGAATTTTTTCGTTTTCTGTCAAACCTCAACATGAATCAGCCATAGGTATACATATATCCCCTCCCGTTTGAACCTCCTTCCCTCCTCCCTCCCCATCCCACCGCTCTAGATGGATACAGAGCCCCTGTTTGAGTTTCCTGAGCCATACAGCAAATTCCTGTTGACAATCTATTTTACATATGATAATGTAAGTTTCCATGTTACTCTTTCCGTACATCTCACCCTCTCCTCCCCTCTCCCCATGTCCATAAGTCTGTTCTCTGTCTGTTTCTCCATTGCTGCCCTGTAAATAAATTCTTCAGTACCATTTTTCTAGATTCCGTATATATGCATTAGAATACAATACTTATCTTTCTCTTTGTGACTCCCTTCACTCTGTATAATAGGTTCTAGGTTCATCCACCTCATCAGAACTGGACTCAAATGTGTTCCTTTTTATAGCTGAGTAATATTCTATTGTGTATATGTACCACAGCTTCTTTATCCATTCATCTGTCTGTGGACATCTAGGTTGCTTCCATGTTCTAGCTATTGTAAATAGTGCTGCAGTGAACAATTAAATACATGTATCTTTTTCAGTTTTGGTTTCCCCCAGGGTATATGCCTAGGAGTGGGATTGCTGGGTCATATGGTGGTTTAGCATATTCAAAAGCAGAGACATTACTTTGCCGACTAAGGTCGGTCTAGTCAAGGCTATGGTTTTTCCTGTGGTCATGTATGGATGTGAGAGTTGGACTGTGAAGAAGGCTGAGTGCCGAAGAATTGATGCTTTTGAACTGTGGTGTTGGGGAAGACTCTTGAGAGTCCCTTGGACTGCAAGGAGATCCAACCAGTCCATTCTGAAGGAGATCAGCCCTGGGCTTTCTTTGGAAGGACTGATGCTAAAGCTGAAACTCCAGTACTTTGGCCACCTCATATGAAGAGTTGACTCACTGGAAAAGACTCTGATGCTGGGAGGCATTGGGGGCAGGAGGAGAAGGGGACAACAGAGGATGAGATGGCTGGATGGCATCACTGACTTGATGGACGTGAGTCTGAGTGAACTCCAGGAGTTGGTGATGGATAGGGAGGCCTGGCGTGCTGCGATTCATGGGGTCGCAAAGAATCAGACACGACTGAGCGACTGAACTGAACTGAACTGATGGTGGTTTTATTCCTAGTTTTTTAAGGAATCTCCATACCATCTTCCATAGGGGCTGTATCAATTTACATTCCCACCAACAGTGCAAGAGTTCCCTTTTTTCCACACCCTCTCCAGCATTTATTGTTTGTAGACTTTTTGATGATGGCCATTCTGACCAGTGTGAGGTGATATCTCACTGTAGTTTTGATTTGCATTTCTCTAATAATGAGTGATGTTGAGCATCTTTTCATGTGTTTGTTAGCCATCTGTATGTCTTCATTGGATAAATGTCTGTTTAGATCTTTTTCCCACTTTTTGATTGGGTTGTTTATTCTTCTGGCATTAAGTTGTATGAGCTGCTTATATATTTTGGAAATTAATCCTTTGTCAGTTGTTTCATTTGCTATTATTTTCTCCCATTTTGATGGTTGTCTTTCCTTATAGTTTCCTTTGCTGTGTAAAAGGTTTTAAGTTTAATCAGGTCCCACTTGTATATTTCTGTTTTTATTTCCAGTACTCTAGGAGGTGGGTCATAGAGGATCTTGCTTTGATTTACGTCATCAAGTGTTCTGCATATGTTTTCCTCTAAGAGTTTTATAGTTTCTGGTTTTACATTTATGTCTTTAATCCATTTTAAGTTTATCTTTGTGTATGATATTAGGAAGTGTTCTAATTTCATTCTTTTACATGTAGTTGTCCAATTTTCCCAGCACCATTTATTGAAGAGGCTGTCTTTCCCCCATTGTATATTCTTGCCTCCTTTGTCAAAAATAAGCTACCCATAGATGCATGGGTTTATTTCTGGGCTTTCTATCTTGTTCCATTGGTCTATATTTTTGTTTTTGTGCCAGTACCATACTGTCTTGATGACTGTAGTATACTCTGAAGTCAGGAAGGTTGATTCCTCCAGCGCCATTCTTCTTTCTCAAGTCTGCTTTGGCTATTTGGGGTCTTTTGTGTTTCCATATGAATTGTGAAATTTTTTGTTCTAGTTCTGTGAAAAATGCCATTGGTAATTTGATAGGGCTTGCATTGAATCTGTAGATTGCATTTGGTAGTATAGTCATTTTCACAATATTGATTCTTCCTACTCAGGAACATGGAATATCTCTCCATCTGTTTATGCTGTCTTTTATTTCTTTCATCAGTGTCTTATAATTTTCTGTGTACAGTTCTTTTGTCTCCTTAGGTGAGCTTATTCCTAGATATTTAATTCTTTTTGTTGCAATGATGAATGGAAAGTGAAAGAAAGTGAAGTTGCTCAGTCATGTCTGACTCTTTGTGACTGCAAGGACTGTAGCCTACCAGGCTCCTCTGTACATGGAATTTTCCAGGCAAAAGTACTAGGGTTGGTTGACATTTCCTTCACCAGGGGATCTTCCGGACCTGGGGATCAAACCTGAGTCTCCCGCATTGCAGGCAGACACATGGTGAATGGAATTGATTCCTTAATTTGTCTTTCTGATTTTTCATTGTTTGTATACTATATATATTTTTAAAAGGCCACTATACATATTTTCTTTTATCAAAATTTCAACTATAATGGTTGTTTTGATTCATGTTCTGGTTCTCATAGGAACAATGTTGCTTATACATGCTTCATCTAGTATACACCTAGAATAAACTACTCCACATAAGTGCATTTTCCTGCTGACGTTGACCTCTTAAAATTGTCAAAATTTATTGCAAGCACTTAAGAAGGACTGTGTTCCAAAATGCATGTCAAGTTATTCACATCTAATGCTTCTTACATTGAGTATCATGGGTGTCAGTTGACTCATCAGTCAGGCTTTATTACTAACAGCAGTGTGGTCCAGTGGAAGGACTTGAACTTCAGTATCAGACAGATCTGAAACACATCTTGGTTCTGTGCATGATGAGTTGCTTCAGTCACGTCCAACTCTTTGCGACCCTCTGGACTGTAGCCTGCCAGGCTCCTCTGTCTGTGGGATTCTCCAGGCAAGAGTACTGGAGTGAGTTGCCATGCCCTCCTCCAGGGGATCTTCCCAACCTAGGGATCAAACCTGCATCTCCTGCAGCTCCTGCATTGCAGGTGGATTCTTTATCAATGAGCCATCAGAGAAGTCCCCATATCTTGGTTCTACCACTTAATGAAAAGTGTTGTCTTAGGGAAGTCACTTATTGGTGATATGTGAGGCCAGCTTGTGCTGGCTTACCAGTGCCTACTATTAAATGTTCATTACTTTTACAAGCTGATTCTTTTTTAATGTCTGTTTATTTGGCTGCATGAGGTCTTAGCTGCAGCACGTAGGATTTTTGTTGTGGCATGTAGGATCTTTTGTTGCAGTGTATGGGTTCTTCATTGCAGTGCTTGGGCTTCTCGCCAGTGGCTCTGGGCCTCTAGAATACACAGGCTAAGCAGTTGCAGTGTTCAGGTTTAGTTGCCTTGCGGCATGTGGAATCTTATTTCCCCGACCAAGGATTGAAGCCGTGTCCCTTACGTTGAAAGGTGGATTCTTAACTGCTGGACGACCAGGAAAATCCCCTATGAGCTGATTCTTAAATATATAGCCAGTATTAAAGATTCAATTACATAAACATAAATAAATAATTTACATTAAAAACAAAGATAATAAATATTCAAATCCTTATCTCCTAGTTATTTTAACACATTTTATTATTAGCTATACCCTTGAGGCTACTTGTTCCTGTATAGAAGAAATACTGTCTAATGATGGGCCATTGTTCCTCTTGCAACTCTGCCTTCAGTGCTGTCCTATGGGGTGCTTGAAATTGGTCATGTGTAAGTATTTACACCACAGAAATTGGCAAGTGCTACAAGTCAGCATTTGATTTATTGTTTTGTTGGTTGCCTGGACTCAAGAAAGTGACAGATAAAATATAAGTAATGCAGAGTAAATGAATGTGTAGAATGCCTGTAACTGTTACATTGTGAGTAGGACCAAAAAAAAAAAAAAAAAATCAAGGAAATATTCTTCCAGAGTTTGAAAACTGTTACTGATTTAGCAAGAAAATTGCTCATGTCACTGATGAACAAGTGAAATTCTGATATATTATCATTTTCCTTTCATTGTACCTGTTAATTTAAGCAAAGATACCAGTCAACAGTCACATGAGAACTACTCACATTTGTCAGGTTGTATATTGTAGATCGGCTCCCCACATAAGAGTTTGGCAAAAATCTAAACAAGTATTCTATGAGAATCAATGGGCTATAAGGAATATGCAGTAAAGAGCATTGCATATTGTTATTCGGAAATTGTGTATTATACGTCCTTTATCCCAATATACCTCTATGCCAATATAATTTGTAATAAATATGTATACCCAATGGTATGTACATTTTTAAATATACAACCAGTTGTTAATATTTACCAGTACACAACGGCCTAAACTCTCTGAGATTAAGCTCTTTCACTTATTGTAAATCAATTATTCAAACTATGAATACCATGCTTGACTGAAGTTGTATTTTAGTATTCATACCTATTTCATTCTAAGATTGAATATCAGTATTCTTTTTCTTTTTCCTTCCAAACCCCATATATAGACATAACTTGAGAGCCATTGGGATGTATAAAGCTTTTTGCCTCTATATGATATGGCCCCAAAGTATAATAATTCGTAATATTCATAATTTCTTTGTATAGATCTTTACTACCCTGCCTTGATATCAGAGCTCCTCCTTTAAGTAGTCTTCCTGTGTCCCCATGGTTCTCTCCTGTAAATTATAGCACTTGTTGTCTTTTTGTTGGTCTGGAGACTATGTCTAATCCTATCAGAATTGTGCACGAAATATGAGAAAATTAATGCTAGATGTAAACCTAAAAAACTTTCCTATAATTGTTTTAGTCTATTTACTCTAGCTGTGACTTCCTTTCTTGAGTGAAAGTCATTTTGAACTATTTCGGGTATATAAAAATGGTAGTGGATAATGTAATCAGCAGCCTCTTAGATACCTGTTAGCCAGCTTAAGGAGTGAAATATAAGAGATGCAAAGGGCCCTCAGGCTCCTGCTTGTTCCCATTTCCCTCCCTGTCTACCCAAAGGCAGCCACCAGCTTGAACTGACCATCTCCAGGCATGCATTTATGTGTTTACCTCAAAGGTATATGTTCAGAAAATCCATCTTTTTTTTTTTTTTCTAATTTAATTTTATTTTTTTTAAATTTATATATATATATATATATATTTTATTTTTACTTTATTTTACTTTACAATACTGTATTGGTTTTGCCATACATTGACATGAGTCCACCACGGGTGTATACAAGCTCCCAATCCTGAATCCCCCTCCCACCTCCCACCCCATATTATCTCTCCGGATCATCCCCATGCACCAGCCCCAAGCATCCTGTATCCTGTATTGAACATAGACTGGCACTTTGTTTCTTACATGATAGTATACATGTTTCAATGCCATCTTTGGTTTTATATATTTTGTATAAAACATGATACAGTACTGTATATAATCTTTTTAAAATTAATAACCTTTATATTTTAGAGGAATTTTAGAGTTATAGAAAAATTGAGCACAAAGTACAGAATTCTCATGTATCCCATTCCCCCAATTTCCCCTACCTAGCATTAGTGTGGGTCATTGGTTACAAAGGGTGGGTGAATATTGATACATTATTATTCAGTGAAGTCCGCAGTGTGTGGGTTTTGACAAATGTATACTGTCATGTATCCACTATTATAGTATCATACAGAATAGAGTCCACCCTTGAACAACATGGGGTTAGGGGAACAGACTCACTGCCCAGAGGAAAAGGCACACACAATTTTAGTAGTCTCACTGCCATAAAAATCTGCGGTGCTCCATGTATTCATTCCTGTATATATATTTCAAATCTTGATTTTTTCTTTAGTTTAACTTTATAGTTTTGAGGGTGTCTTAGCCCATTTGGACTGCTCTAACAAAAGACCTTAAACTAGGGGATTTGTAAGTAACACGTGTCTATTTCTCACAGTTCTGGGTGCTATAAGTTGGGGTTAGGGTGCCAGTGCGGCCAGGTGAGGACCTTCTTCCTCATCACAGGCTTCTTGTATCCTCACGGGCAGAGGAGGTAGGGAGTCCTGTGGGGTCTCCTTTTAGAAGCAGTAATCTCATTCATGAATGCCCCACTATCCTAACTTAAGCTCCTCCCCAAATCATCACATTGGATTTCCACCTCTGAATTTGGGGGGGCGCAAACAGTCAGAGCAGAGTAGAGGGTTATCTATGCTCTGATTCATTCACTGTAACAACTTATCTGTGTTTCTTCTCTGTGAATATACCTAAAGTTAATTATCTGTTCTGTTGGTAGGACATAGGTTGTTTCCAGGATTTTGCTGTGACAGAAAACTCTGCCTCAATCATCTCATATAATCTTTTTTGTGAAAATATATGAGCACACTTTCAGGGTATGCCCTTAGAAGTGGAATTAAAGAGTCATGAGATTTTAAAAAATTAATCATTTGTACCATAAAATGGATTCTAACTACCATTTTAGACAAAATTTCTGTGTGAACAGATATTTCAAATCTAATGTGGTTTTTGCTTTCTGTCCCTCTAATGTGTGATGTTCTTTCTTACCTCTGGGCTTATTCTGATTCTAGCTCCTCTTTTTTTTTCTATTTTCTCTCACCCCTACCTCCTAGCATTTCACTTTGGTGAGTCAACATCTCCTCTAGAATTCAGTCTAGGAGTGTCTTCTCCAAGAATTTTCTGACTCTTCCCCACATCTGGATAAACACCTCTTCCTGGCTTTCTTGCAGAGACCATTATGTTGGCTCTTTTATAATCTCATGTAATTGACAAGGACAAGAATTGCAGCAGAGTTCACCCTGGTATCCACTAAGCTTAGCTTGGAGCCTGATACAGAGCATGTGTTGAAATAAGGGATGAGTGAATGAATGAATGTAGGATACTTTTATCATCTCAACAATGGCAGGAACTAACACCCTTCCCACAGTCGCTGACTGGACCATCTCAGGCTCCATGGTTAGATGACAGGAAGATAGGGTTCAGGTGTCAAGGGTCAAAGATAGAGTCCCGAGACTGCTTTATGCACAGTGAGGACAAGGTGTGTCTGTCAGGGCCAGGAGAAATGTTCACAAGAAGGAGATGTTTTCAACTCAGATGCTCATAAGCTGAGCCCTGCCTCTGTCTACCAGCTGGGAGATCTTCAGATAATGAACCGTGAAAGCCTGCTATGCAGCGGCATTATGCAATAATTTTTCATTTGCCACCAGTCAGCTTCAGGGATCAAGGACAGCTGAACACATAACCCGCTCATGCATGTTATTTTAAAGACATATTTTAAAGTTATCAATATGGTACATTGAGTTAATGAGGGATGTTCTTTTGGTGACAAATATTTACATTCCACATATGCCTCTTGATGTCAAGAGTGTAACGGTTTCATTTTCTTCTTTTTCTCAGGAGGCTGGGATGCAGATGGAAAAGGCCCTTGTGTCTGGGACACATTCACCCATCAGGGAGGAGAGAGAGTTTTCAAGAACCAGACTGGCGATGTAGCTTGTGGCAGCTACACTCTGTGGGAGGAAGATTTGAAATGTATCAAACAGCTTGGATTGACTCATTACCGCTTCTCTCTTTCCTGGTCACGTCTGTTACCTGATGGGACGACAGGTTTCATCAACCAGAAAGGCAAGTGTTTCTTAAAAATAGAAGGTTGCAGCTTTAATTCAAGGTTATTGCTGCAGTCTGGCATAATTAATCCAGGATGCTATTCTGCAGCATAGCTTCGAGATTGCAAGTTTTTAGAGTGATTATAGGATAAATTTTTTGAAATGGGTTTCCATTAACTTTTCCAGTATTATTCTGGTTTCCCTCAACTGGAGATTTTTGTTGGGAGGGGTGGAAATAGATGGGCAGGAAGTGGGTTGGAAAAAGTGTTTTATTTATGTAAAATGTTACTTGAGTATTGACCTGAAGGTGAATTTCCAAAGGTTATGTATAACCTATTTTCAGTTGTGTTATGCTATGGTAAGTCATGAAAAGCCCTGCAGAACTTGAGAAGATTCCGAGTATTTCAACTGGAACTGAATTAGTGGAGTTAATTAGCTAGCACAGAGGTTGGCCCCAGAGGCCCTGGAATCTGTTCACTTTGGAGTAAGTGCCAGAGATTTCACTTACTATCTTTGTGAGCATCTCGTGGACCTCGCTTGGTGCCTCAGTTTCCCCACGAGGAGAGAGGGATACTGTAATAGCTCCTACTTCCAAATGTTGGAAGAGTTAATGCAACAGTCTTTTAAAGTACTTTACACAGTAGCTGGTACAGCATAAAAGCATTCAATAAGTGTTAGTTATTATTCGTCTTATGCCTTGTAATGAAAAAGACTGTTGCCCTATTTGAAAGCCTATTATTTAGGAAGCATTTTGCATACATTTTCTCTAAACCCCACAAATCAACGAGGAAGGTATAAGTATCACATTTTACATAGGTGCATGTTCAAATCCAGGTATTTTGTAAATTTGTATTTTTGGGTGGATCTGGAATTTAAGCCTAAGGTTTGGCTAACTCCTTCCACACAATAGGAGTTGGCAAACTATGACTTGAGACCCAAACTTGCCATGATCCCTATTTTTATACATAAAGTTTTATTTGTAATACAACTGTACCCCTTCATTATGTGTAGACTGAGGTTGCTTTCCCACTACTATGGTAGCATTGAATAGTTGGGGCAAAGACTGTACAGCCTGCAAAGCCTGAAATGTTTACCACATGGTCCTTTATGGAAAAAGTTTTGTAACCCCTGCATGACAATGTAACGACTTCTTCATAAAGAACCTTTATTGCTCCTTTGTTCTGGGTAAGATTTCCCATGACTCCTAGGGTTGGGACAGGGTGAGGCAAGGGGGTGCTTAATGTGCAGGATTTGGGAGGCATGTTCTCTCAGCATCTCACAACTGTGAGGTTGCCTCACCACACCTGTGCTTCAAAGAGACAGCACTGAAACTGAGAGGTTCTCCTTGATTAAGTTATCTGCTTTCCTGTGTACAGCAACAACAAACGTAGTGAGAACAGCCTGTGCTAACAGCTCCTAGGAGGACCTGTGCACTTGCTTTCAGTGTAGAGGTGGGCGGAAACCTGTGCCTTGTGAAATGGAAGCACAATTTATGGAGGCACCACATCATGGCTTTCAAGTGGCTTCCCCCAGATAAGGAAAATACAAGTTTATCAGGCCCATGACTTGATTCTAAAGACATTGGGCCCTGTTTTTAACTGTTCTTGGTTAAAGGTCTCCTTTCTAGGCATCAGCGGCCAGTTTTACTTTTTGACTTTGAACAGGAGGTAATTTGTGGCTCAGTTTAAAAATTAACTTGTAATTTTCCACCATCTTAATCCATCATCTGTACCCTCTCTTTTCTTTGGCACCCTCATAACCTTCAAGGTTTAAAAGCTACGCGTAATCTCTGAATCTTCTCTTTTCTTTTCTTCTTACATCTAACTAGTTGCCAAATCTGATCCATTCTTCTCATGCCTCTTTAACTTCTTCCCCCTGCCCGCTCCAGTCATCTTCTCTCTCCCTTCCCTGGTTTAGATGTTTATCATCCTCATCAAGGGCTTTTTGATATGCCCTTGATGGATATACCTACTCTCACTCTCTTTCTTTGTCCTTTAATCCTTCGTTCAAAATGCCACCACAGCAATTTTCTGAAAGCTTGGCCCACGACATGCTGGCTTGCGTCATCTCCTGCTAAAACAAAGCAACATAAAATTTTTTTAGTCATCTAAACTCCTTCATATATCATTTCAGGTTTTACTTGACTTAGTCTTGACTCACCTCTGAGGCATTCCGGGCTGAAATTCCCCCATGCATGTGGTCTATGCAGTTCCTCCACACAATGCCCTAAGCACATAACCTACTACGTATTGAACATGCTATGTAATTTTCCACTTTTGAAGAAAAACTTTTAAGTTTTTCCTCCTGCCTGGAATGGCTTTTTAAAAAAAATTCCCAACTATACCTGTGAAATGTTTTGTATACTTTTAAGGTCTAGCACTGGTGGTTCGGATGATAAAGAATCTGCATGCAGTGCGGGAGACCTGGGTTCGATCCCTGGGTTGGGAAGATCCCCGGAGGAGAACATGGCAACCCGTTCCAATATTCTTGCCTGGAGAATCCCCATGGACAGAGGAGCCTGGCGGGCTAGAGTCCATGGGGCTGTACGGAGTCGGACGCGGCTAAAGGGCTAAGCACAGCACACAGCGCAAGCTCCAGCACAAACGTGTTCTCTTCTTTAGAGTCCCTATTTCAGGACAAAAAATACCTTTTTTTCTTTAAATTCTCATAGTGCTTTCAACACCTCTTAAAATGTTTCGTACATTCTTCACTCTTGGCATTATTAAACCCCCTGCTTGATTGTGAGCACTTTGTGTTTAATTCAACCCAGCAAACATACATCAAGTGTCTACTTTGTGTCAGGGACAGTGCTCCATGCTCTTAACAGAAATATGAGAGAATCCCTGAAATTGTTTACAGGGTAATGGGCAGATATGTCCGCCTTGTTTGCCCCTGTGATCTAGTACAGTGCCCTGCAGGGAAGAATTCAGTAAACACTTAACTGAACTAGACCAATAACCATCATAAAGATCACTCTAAGGGTAGTTAGTTAGTTGCACAGCCGTGTCTGACTCTTTGTGATCCCATGGACTGTAGCCCGCCAGGCTCCTCTGTCTTTGGGATTCTACAAGCGAGAGTCCTGGAGTGGGTTGCCGTGGTAGCGGTTGGTTTTTATCGAGTCTATAGTATGTGCAGCTCCCTGTACCAAGCACTGCACCTGCCTTTGCTGAGTCAATGCTCCTAACAGCCCTGTGAGTGAGGAGGGCTTTCCCTAAACAGAGGGGATCATGGCAATCTGAGGTGTAAGGCTGGGCATAAATTTGCCAAGACAACACATTGAGTTAGAGCTGAGTTCAAGCTAGTTCTGTCTCATGTCAAAAACGTAAGGTTCCAGAGACATTTACAACATGAAACCACATGCTGGGCTTCCCTGGTGGCTGAGATGGTAAAGAATCTACCTGCAATGCAGGAGACCTGGGTTCAATCCCTGGGTCAGGAAGATCCCCTGGATAAGGAAATGGCAACCCACTCTAGTATTCTTGCTTAGAGAATCCCATGGGCAGAGGAACGTGGAAGGCTACGGTCCATGGGGTCGCAAACAGTCGGATACGACTGAGTGACTAACACACGCACACACACACACACACACACACACACACACACACACACTCACACATGCTTTGTGCCACACTATCCCTGATAGTAACATGAGGTGGAGGCCCTACATTACTAAAACTCATGCCACTGCTCTAGCCTATGATTCTAGGAGTTTGGAGTCTTTACTAAGTTTCCATTTGGGTGGTAAACAACAACAACAAAAAACCCACCACCTTGTAATGTGGGTCCATAATTCTTTATCTGAAATTCTAAAATCCAAAGGGTTCTAATATTGAATCCTTTTTTTTACTAGTTTAATTCTAAAACAAAGTAGGCAGCGAAAGCTGACCTGAGTTGATGACAAAGTTTTAATGTTATCTTAGTTCATTTCGCTTAGAATATTTATCTGTTTTACTGAAGAAATATTAAGGGGTACTGACCCACCCCCAGTGGGGGTGGTAAACTTAATATACAATATTTACTGTGTTTCTTTTCTAAAAATCCTCAAATTCTGAAAACATGGCTGCCAAGATTTTCAGATAAAGGATTATGGACCTGTGGCAATACCTCAACATGTCTAGGTACTTAACACCAACTCCAGATACACAGAGGTTCATGGAGCTCACTGTAGGTTAGACGTCTTAGAACAGGGCAGCAGAGAAGGTAGAGAGTGGTGGTGGAAGGAGGCTGGAGTCACTGAGGCCACCCAGACAATGTGAGGGACTCACTGGTGCAGTTCTTATGTGGGGATCACACTGTCTCAGCACTGAGCTTTTTATGTTTGGCACTAGCTTTTGTAAAGCCAAAGCTGATTAATATTACAGACTTTTCCATGAGCAAGAGGGCACTGGAGGTGCTTCCAGTAGGCAGAATTTCAATAAGTGGTTGCTCATTCTTGTGCAGTGATCTGTTGAAGCAGTTGGAACTGTTTTAACTCAGAAAGGCCATCATTTGTTTTTTCTGTTTAAACATTTTCTCAAAGAGCATGTAAAGAATTAGAGAATCCTTGTCACTGTCTTTTCCAAGAAACTCAAGTTTTTTTATTCGACTTCCTATTTTAAAGCTTGATAAGAGGACATTTGGAAATGTGTAAATAAAATCCCGTGTTCCCAAACTGGAAGAATATTTTACAAAGTGGAATTATTACACAGCTTTTCTCTTTCAAATGTCAAGTTTTTGAGGCTTAACAAGAAGAGATTGAGCTGGCAACTGAAATCACATATTTCTGTATTTCTCAACTGTTCAAGTACATTTTCATATCTGTCTCAAATGTAAGTTTCAAGTGACTAGCAAAAGACCCAATTATTGGAAATAGAAAGGGAAAAGGAAAAGAAATGGTTATGCAGAATTTCTTTCACACTTTAAGATTTAAAATATTAGCACACTTAGAGGAATGTTAGTTAAGTAAACTAAAGGCGCACTTATTAATCTCCTACTCTGTATTGGGCAGCGTGGTAGACCGAATAATGCCCCCTCAAAGATGTCCATGTCTTCATTCTTAGAAACTGAATATATTATCTTACATGATAAAACGGACTTTATAGATGTGCTTAAGTTAAGGATCTTTAGATGGGGAGATTATCCTGGTTTATCTGGATGGATGTCATCATACAGATCCTTAAAAAAGGTAAGTAAGAGGATCACAGTCAGAGAGAGAAGGTATAAGAACTGAAGCAGAGGTCAGACAGGAGACAGGAGTTTCAGTGCTGGCTCTGATGATGGAGGAAGGGGTCATGAGCCTCTAGAAGCTGGAAAAGGCAAGGAAATGGATTCTCTTTGGGAACTCCCAGAAGGAATGAAGCTCTGCTGACATCTTGATTTTAGCTCAGTGAGAACCATTTTGGACATCTGATGCCTAGAACGCTAAGATAATAACTTGGTATTGGTTTAAGCCACTAAGTTTGTAGTAATTTGTTACTGCAGCAATAGGAAACTGGCACAGGAAGTATGCCATCAGAAATTGGTGGTTGGGTCTAAGGAGGAGTGAACCTAGAGAATTATACGTATGACACAAGTAGGCACTAGGTCAAAGTTCATTCTTCATTAAGACATTTACAGTTTGACTAGAAGAATTCCAGTATAGTTATTTTATGAACTGAGACATTATCTTTGAAAGTTTCAGCCAGATGCTCTTTTAAGGGAATTTTCCCATTTCTTTGTTCAATATAACCCTGCTCCGCTCTTGGCCACAGCTGACTGGATGGGGGAAAACTTATTTCCCTGTGACATATAAATTTTGTAACTTCATTAGAAAAGATAATCCTTTTCAACTGCCTCCCTGTCTCAGGGATGTTTGGAATTGAGGAGTTGAAGCCTGATTTGGTGGGTGGTTGGCACTAGGGTTGTGAGGTAGTCTTGGCAGATAGGATGCCCATTTTGAGACCATAACAAATTGGCTACACAAAGGAAACTGGTTTTTTGAGCAGGAGAGGAATGGAGTGGATGTGTTGAAG
This sequence comes from Budorcas taxicolor, assembly GCF_023091745.1. Taxonomy (NCBI): domain Eukaryota; kingdom Metazoa; phylum Chordata; class Mammalia; order Artiodactyla; family Bovidae; genus Budorcas; species Budorcas taxicolor. The sequence goes on from NC_068915.1 coordinate 42,790,522, forward strand.
GAAGTTAGGGTAGGAGACATCAGTCTTTTTGAGAGGTTAAGATTTTCTCAGCTCCCAGCTTTAAGTTCCAGTTGTGATTATTTCCTGTCGTTTGGTATCTGATATCTCTCTGTCATTTCAAATAATGCTCACTGCATTCCCTACCAGTCAGCCTCCTGCCTCTAGTGCCACCTTTACATTTGAGTTAATCTGAGTGGGCTTTTCCCTATTTCCAAAAGACCTTTGACTTAAACATGCTTCATATTTTCAAAGATCAAATAAGAAGGAATGGGTTTAATTAAAACAAAGGTGATGATAGTAACTGTGAAAGAAGGCTATGAAGGTTTTAATACTTAAAATAACTCTGCCCTAAATATCAAGACGTAGAACAGAGTCCATATGACTTCTTGGGGTTTCAGGCTCCCTAGGTTGGTAACTGACGATCATTTAAAAATACATATTTATGGGGACTTCCCTGGCAGTCCAGTGGTTAAGACTTCTGCTTTCAATGCAGAGGGTTCAATCCCTGATTTGGGAACTAAGAGCCTACATGTCATGCAACCAAGAAATAATAATAATAAAAAAGTATTTATGGATAGAATGAGTTACCCTGAATTCTAAGAGTTTGGTAAAGCTAGAGAACTCTCTGACTATTTGTTCTCAATGCTTAAATACTCCTGAGGTGACGCTATTACTGTTCCTCTTTTAGAGATGAGGAAATGTGGGTATAGAGAGGCAGTCATGTAATTTGTCCATGATCCCTGTCTGAATTGTCTGACTCTGGAGCTCTGCTCTTCAATGGGTCACTCCATTGCATCATGGAAAGATTTCACTGGAGGACTGAATAAACCAGAGGTAAAGTTCTGGAATGATAAATATTAAGTATGCAATGCTTTGTTGCTCTGCCATGTTGATGAGTTAGAAAAAATTTTACTTAAATTTTTGAAATCTTCAATTCAATTGCACATCATCATGTTGTTTGAATTATATTGATTGCCATCATTAATGAGTGCATCATATTAAATGATGCTTATAAATCATTGATTCCTCCAGAAATAAGAAAAAACCATGATATTATGAATCAGATCCAAAGTAGGTGATTATTAAGGCTAGGAAAACAGTATCACTCTGATTTTGTTTCAGAAACATTAGTGTAAGAAGGGGAATGTCACAGTGGGAACAGCTCAGTCTTTATAGTGAAACAGACTGGCTTTAAATGTTGGCTTTGCTATCTGAAAACATTGTCACTTGAAGTCTGGAAGTCACTTTCTGAATCTCTGTTTTTTCATATATTTACTGAAACTAAAAATGCCTACCTCTTGGACTTAGTGCAGGGATTAAACAAAATGTGTGACATTATGTACGTATAGTATGAATACAAAAAACAAAAACTGATATTATTTTTATATTCAAAGCCAGTGGAAGGCATTGACTATGAAAACCTTAACACAGTCCAATATCAAGATGATTCCATCATACAGATCTTTGGATATTCCATTTTACAAAGGAGGAAATATGGGCTTACAGAGGCCCAGAGATGGAATGGTGGAATGATCTTTTACAGAGAGGGGAAAGCTTTATAAACTTTGGTGAGTGTATTAGTATTCCATGGCTGCTACAACAAATTATTACAAGCTTACTTGCCTAAAGTCACACAAATTTACTACCTTAGAATTATGTGGGTTAGAAGTCTGACACAGGTCTCTCCAGAATAAAAACCTCTGTGCTTACAGGCTGCATGTCTTTTACAAAGATCTAAGGGAGACTCTGTTTCTCAGTTCATTCATGTTGTTAGCAGAATTCAGTTTCTTGGAGTTGTCGGACTGGAGTCTCCTTTTCTTGGATGACTGAGCTGAGGACCGTTTTCAGCCTCTGTAGGCCACCTGCACTTCTCAGTTGCTGGCTCCCTTCTTCCATCTTCAAAACCAGCAATAGTTGGCTGAATCTCTCTTATGCTGCCACCTCTTATGACTCTTTTTTCTGTTGTTGCATCTTTTTGACCCATTCTTCTGCCATCCTCTTTCACTTCTAAGGACTCATGTGGCAGAGTGGGTCCACCTGAACAATCTAGAAACATCTTCCCAACTCAGGATCCTTAATCAGAATGATATCTGCAAAGTCCCTTTGAAGTAACATAAGAAGTAACATATTCACATGATCTATGGATTACAACTTGGACATCTTCTGGGTGGTGTAACTTATTATGTCTACCCAGTGAGTAATGGCATGCAAAAGGGGCTTCCAAGTATGGAGTTGCTATGCATGACCCACATGATGTTCATGCTTGCAAAATAAGTGAGCTGTTGTTAAAAATTACCCATTCTTACAGACAGACAGGTAACCCATGACCTTGCATAATCTGGCTTCTACTTATGCTGCTTACCTCTCACTATTCTTATTTCCCTTCTGCTGAGCTATACATTCTCCTTATTGTGAGCTTTCAGTTACCAGAAAGAGCCATATTGTCCTAAGAGAATGAATTTACAAATAAAGGCCATGCCATATATGATGGTAAAACTCTGACCCTCATGAAAAGTCCAGGCAGCCAAACCACAATTTCTGTATCAGTTGACCCAGAAAAGTCAGAATATGGTCAACAACTGCCCCTTCTTTGTTTTTGTTCCTCTGTCCTCTTTGAATTTAGGACCAATCAGAAAAAGGCAAATTTGCTCCCCAACCCAATTACCCAAGATGCCCTGGTTCCAGTTAGCCCACCTCCAGCCTCCCTGTGCCAACAGCTTTCAATCAAAAGGTACCAGGATCCTCCCCTCATTGTTTTTATTGTGAAACTTTCCTGCCTCCCTGATAGCCTTTGAGTATCTGCCAAATGCTAGTGATAATGGCTGGCTCCTTGTTGCAAACTTGGAATAAGCAGACTGTTCACATTTGGGAGGTCTTTGTTGATTTCCATTCTTCTTTTGGCCTTTTGCACAATCATTTCCCTTTTTTCTCTTCCAGGATCTCTCCTCCTTGCCTTATGTGGGTCATTTGTATCCATCTTTTAAGGATCAGTTTAGATGTCACTCAGGACAACAATAACAATAATAATCATTATTAGAATCATAGTTATCGGTGCCAAGAACTGTTCTAAGCATGTTCAATTTATCAACTCATTAAACTCTCAGAACAATTATTGAAATAGGTTTCTACTATTGCCTACATTTTACAGACAAGAAAATATAACTCAGAGAGATAAAGTAACTCTCCTGAGGTCACTGAACTAGTAGGTGAAGGTTTTGGGATAGAACTTAGGTAGCCTGTCACCATCGTTCACTTTTGAAACCATAGTGCTACTCTGCTTTCAGAGTAGATTTTCATATGCCCTCAGTTTGGGATGGGGACTTACCTTTAATAATAATACTGTATGATAATTATTTATGAATTTATTTGTAGTCCCTACTAACATTTAAGGGGCTTCCCCGATAGCTCAGTGAGTAAAGAATCTGCCTGCAATGCAGGAGGCACAGGAGATGCAGGTTTTATCCCTGGGTTGGGAAGATCCCTGGAGAAGCAAATGGCAACCCACTCCAGTATTCTTGACTGGGAAATCCCACGGAGAGAGGAGCTTTGGCAGGCTACAGTCCAAAGGGTCGTAAAGGGTCAGGCACTACTGAGCAACTAAACATGCCTGGTTACTACTACAATTAAAGTTTTCTTAGTACAAGAAGAGTGTTTATAATGTTTGTAATCAAGCATATAGTAGTGTCTCTCTAAAGGCATATTTGAGGAATGAACAAATTAATGATTGAATAAATGAAATGTACACAAAAATCTCAATTATTATTTAAAATTGGAAGATAATAACTCTAAGAAGAGATAAAGGGACCCTGCTTCTATGCAAACTTTGAATGCAACACAAGTTCTGTATATGAATTTACAATTATTATTCAGGAAATCATCTCTTAAAACAGGAATGCTTCTCTCCTCTTGGCTTAGTTTCTTTCCAAACTCGTTCTTTTTTTAATTAAAAAAATTTTTTTTTTTTATTGTTTTAAGTGTTTACTGGAGTGTAAGTGTGAAAACATTAGTTGCTCAGTCATGTGTGACTCTTTGTGACCCCATGGACTGTAGCCCAACAGGCTCCTCTGTCCATTGGTATTCTCCAGGCAAGTGTATGGGAGTAAGTAGCCTCCTCCAGGGGATCTTCGCAACCCACTCATTGAACCTGGATCTCCTGCACTGCAGGCACAGCCATCAGGAGATAATTGCTTTGCAGTGTTTTCTTAGTTTCTACTGTACAGGAAAGTGCATCAGCTATACGTATACGTATATCTCCTCTTTTTCCCTCCATACTCTTAAACATACAATCATGTGCTGTGCTGTGCTTAGTCACTCAATGATGTCTGACTCTTCGCGACCCCATGGACTGTAGCCCACCAGTCTCCTCTGTTCATGGAATTCTCCAGGCAAGAATACTGGAGTGGGTTGCCATTCTCTTCTCCAGGGGATCTTCCCAACCCAAGGATCGAACCTGGGTGTACTGCATTGCAGCCAGATTCCTTACCATCTGAGCCAACAGGGAAGCCCAGGTATTCCAATGGATTATGTCAGAAATTTACAGCAAACTCTCCAGTGGAAAGTTCTTTAATGTATCAAGGCCCTGGCTTTCTGTCTTTGTACCTCACACCCTGGGACTGATGCTGAGCCCTTGTCCATGCTCAGTGAGTCTCTTTTCTTAGACTTGTAAGACTGACCTGTCTGGAGAAGCACCAAGGCAGTCATTGCATTCATCTTCTTTACTTTATGTTGAATATTGTTGAAATCTATTCATTCACTCAAGAGCTATTTATTGAGTCTCTACTAGGTTTCTGCTATTGTCCCAGGATTTGGGGGATCCAGAGGTAAATTAGACAAGGCTCGTGACCTAACCGAAGCAGAAGATATTAGGAAGAGGTGGCAAGAATACACAGAAGAACTATATAAAAAAGATTTTAATGACCCAGATAATGATGGGTCATACAATCACATGACGGTGTGATCACTCACCTAGAGCCAGACGTCTTGGATCACTCACCTAGGCCAGCAGTCAAGTGGGCCTTAGGAAGCATCACTGCCAACAAAGCTAGTGGAGGTGATGGAATTGAGCTAGCTATTTCAAATCCTAAAAGATGATGCTGTTAAAGTGCTGCACTCAATAGGCCAGCAAATTTGGAAAACTCAGCAGTGGCCACAGAACTGGAAAAGGTCAGTTTTCATTCCAGCCCCAAAGAAAGGCAGTGCCAAAGAATGTTCAAACTGTCACGCAATTGCACTCATTTTGCATGGTAGCAAAGTAATGCTTAAAAGTTTCCAAGCTAGGCTTCAATAGTACGTGAACTGAGAACTTCCAGATGTTCAAGCTGGATTTAGAAAAGGCAGATGAATCAGAGATCAAATTGCCAACATCTGTTGGATCATTGAAAAAGCAAGAGATTTCCAGAAAAACATCTACTTTTGCTTCATTGACTATGGTAAAGCCTTTGTGTGGATCACAACAAACTGAAAAATTCTTCAAGTGATGGGAATGCCAGACCACCTCATCTGTTTCCTGAGAAACCTGTATGCAGATCAAGAAACAACAGTTAGAACAGGACATAAAACAATGGACTGGTTCAAAATTGGGAAAGGAGTACGTCAAGAGTCTTTATTGTAACCCTGCTTATTTAACTTTAATGCAGAGTACATCATGTGAAATGCCGGGCTAGGTGAAGCACAAGCCGGAATCAAGATTGTTGGGAGAAGTGTCAATAACCTTATATATGCAGATGACACCGCTCTTATGCAGAAAGCTAAGAGGAACTAAACAGCCTCTTGGTGAAGGTGAAAAGAAAAGGAGAAAGCTACCTTAAAACTCAACATTCAAAAATTGAAGATCACAGCATCTGGTCCTATTGCTTCATGGCAAACAGATGGGGAAACAATGGAAACAGTGACAGACTTTATTTTTTTGGTCTCCAAAATAACTGCAGATGGTGACTGCAGTCATGAAATTAAAAGACGCTTGCTCCTTGGAAGAAAAGCTATGACCAACCTAGACAGTGTATTAAAAAGCAGAGACATCACTTTGCCAATTAAAGCTCATCTAGTCAAAGCTATGGCTTTTCCAGTAGTCATGTATGGATGTGAGAGTTGGACCATAAAGAAGGTTAAGCACCACTGAAGAACTGATGCTTTCAAACAGTGGTGTTGGAGAAGACTCTTGAGAGTCCCTTGTACTGCAAGGAGATCAAACCAGCAATCCTAAAGGAAATCAATCCTGAATATTCATTTTAAGGAGTGAGGCTGAAGCTGAAGCCCCAATACTTTGGCTACCTGATGCAAAGAGCTGACTCACTGGAATAGATGCTGATGCTGGGAAAGATTGAAGGCAGAAGGGTATGACAGAGGATATGATGGTTGGATGGCATCACAGACTTGATAGACAAGAGTTTGAGCAAGTTCCAGGAGATGGTGAAGGACATGGAAGCCTGGTGTGCTGCAGTCCATGTGGTGGCAAAGAGTTGGACGTGACCGAGTGAGTGAACAACAGCAAAAACAACAACAACAACAACAACAACAACAATTCTAGTGGAACTGAGTAAAAAGTCAAACATGCAAACAAGCAAAGAATAATTTCTTTTTAAAATATGAATATGTAAATTTAAAATTTTAATTTAAGTATAGTTGATTTACAATGCAATGTTAGTTTCAGATGTATGGCAAAGTGATTCAGTTATATATACATATATGTATTATATATGTATATAAGAATATATATATGTGTTTTATATATATATAAGAATATGTATATTCTTTTTCAGATTCTTTTTCCTTAGAGACTATTGTTTCCCGGACTCTACAGTAGGTCCTTTCTGGTTATCTGCTTTATATAGAGTAGTATGTATATGTTAATCCCAAACTCCAAATTTGTCCCCCCACCCAACAAATAAAATAATTTCAGTAAGTGTCCCATTGGCACAAAGTTACGTGATAGCAATCTGTCCAAATGAATCCCTTTCAGAATGTAACAGCTTCCGTAATTGTGTTACCCCATCACATTCTCTTGTCTCTGATCAGCCAGTCTTCCTTGGACTTCATGTTTTCTTCCAACCTTTAATTGATTATAGGTAGGAAGTTATGAACATTATTTTGGATTAAAGTTTTTTAGGAAATTGTTATTCCCGATCCTCTCCCAACCCTTATTTATTGTCAGCATAATGAAGATGACTTTTCTTCTCATACTTTCTTTTCTTTTTCTCCTAGGAATTGGCTATTATAATAAGATCATTGACAATTTGTTAGCAAATGGGGTCACACCCATGGTGACCCTCTACCACTTTGATTTGCCTCAGGCCTTGGAAGACCAAGGAGGTTGGCTCTCAGAGGCAATCATCGAATCCTTCGACAAATATGCCCGTTTTTGCTTCAGTACGTTTGGGGATCGAGTCAAGCAGTGGATCACGATAAATGAGCCTAATATTTTTGCTGTGATGGCATATGAGTTTGGTGTATTTCCTCCTGGTGTGCCTCATGTTGGAACTAAGGCTTATCAGGCAGCTCATAATTTGATTAAAGCTCATGCCAGATCCTGGCACAGCTATGATTCCTTATTCCGAAAAGAGCAGAAGGGCATGGTATCTCTATCAATTTTTGCTGGCTGGGCAGAACCAGCAGAGCCCTACTCAGTGTCTGACCAGGAAGCAGTTAAAAGAGCCATGGCATTCCAGTTGGACTTCTTTGCTAAACCCATATTTATTGATGGCGATTATCCTGAAGTTGTCAAGTCTCAGGTTGCCCTCATGAGTAAAAAGCAGGGCTACTCATCATCACGGCTTCCAGAATTTACAGAAGAAGAGAAGAGGATGATCAAAGGCACTGCTGATTTCTTTGCTGTGCAGTATTACACAACTCGCTTAGTCAAGAACCAGGAGAACAGGAAAGGAGAACTGGGTTTACTCCAGGATGTGGAGGTTGAAGTTTTTCCAGACCCATCTTGGATAAGTTTGAATTGGGTCTGTGTGGTGCCGTGGGGAATACGTAAGCTACTGAAATACATTAAGGTAAATGCACTATGTGTTTGCATCCATGTGTACCCAAACGTGGAAAGAGGGGAAGATGGGCCTATGACCATGTGTATAAAGACCTGAACAATGAATGCTTTAGGCAATAGCATATACATTTGTTGGCCTGGGAAGAGGTGGTTAGGATTTACGTCAGTGAAGGATAATTAGCTGATAGTAGTGTTAGTTGCTCAGTTGCCAACTCTGTGTCCCCATGGGCTGTATGTAGCCTGCTGGGCTTCTCTGTCCATAGAATTCTCCAGGCAAGAATACTGGAGTGGGGTTGCCATTCCCTTCTCCAGGGATTCTTCCTGACCCAGGGATCAAACCTGGGTCTCCTGAATTGCAGGCAGATTCTTTATGGTCTGAGCCACCAGGGATAAAGGGCTTCAAAGCCATAATTAGACTTAGGATTTGCTGTTAAATTCAATTGTAGCTACAGTAGTACCTTGGACATATTTTTCAGGCTGGGGTCACAATTGAGTTACTAAAAGGCATAACAGGGATTTGAAATAGCTGAATCCTTTCTGGGTCTCTGTTACACTGAATGGCATCTAGGTAGCTGAAATGAAAATTTCAAGTTATCATTTTTTTAGGATTCCCGCTATCGGGCAGGGGGTGGGGAGAAGGCAATGGCACCCCACTCCAGTACTCTTGCCTGGAAAATCCCATGGATGGAGGAGCCTTGTGGGCTGCGGTCCATTGGGTCACTAGGAATTGGACACGATTGAGTGACTTCACTTTCACTTTTCACTTTCATGCATTGGAGAAGGAAATGGCAACCCACTCCAGTGATCTTGCCTGGAGAATCCCAGGGACAAGGGAGCCTGGTGGGCTGCTGTCTGTGGGGTCGCACAGAGTCGGACACGACTGAAGCAACTTAGCAGCAGCGGCAGCTATCAGGGGAATAGAGAATATAGCTACTGGGGAGGGGGGGACCAAGGGGTTAAGGAGCAATGACAATCAGCAGATGCTGATGGAAGAAAGATATTTCTGTCTTCTCATTATAACAAGAGTCATTTGACTGTCTTCATGGATATTTGCACAGTTTTTCTTTTCCATTGTTCGTTATAAAAGGTCAGTGCGCTGAAAATTAAGTTAATAGGGTCAGTGCAATTTGATGAAAACTAGTTTTGGGGTTGTATCTTAGAGAAGATAGAGGGTAATGCACCTGATTTTATGAGATTTTTTTTTCCTCTTACATCTGTTTGGAATAAAACTTCTGCTTTCTCATTCCAGGATACGTATAATAACCCTGTAATTTACATCACTGAGAATGGGTTTCCCCAGGGTGACCCCACATCTTTTGATGACACTCAGCGCTGGGAGTATTTCAGACAGACATTTCAGGAACTGTTCAAAGGTACCATTTGAAATGATGAAAGATCAATTGTGCAAACTTGATATGGTTTTCCCATGTGCCTATTTGCATTCAGCAAAGACCAATGATTTTGAAAGCTGAAATTCATGTAAATCAGTGTAAAGCTATGTAATTAACAGAGGGGGGAGAAAAAAGTATTTAGGAAAGAGGAAGGTGAAAATTTTGGCCTAGCTTCAACCTGCTGAAATTTAATCAAGTAAAAAGTGACAGTCTTCAGCATTTTGTGACTCCTGGGTGAAGGTGACATGAATGGAAGGAGTGGTGGCTGTTGGGAGAGAGCATTAGTTATTACACATAGATCAGCACTGACCAACTAGAACATGCTTATTTGCATATATTAATATCCTAACTATCAAGAAATGAATTGGCAGAATTCTTAAAGGACCAAAATCAAGCATTTGTGTAATAAACTTTCAAGTGGTATGTGTCTTCAATCAATGCATGTTTCATCTAAAGGGTAACCAAACAGCAGACATTCTTTTTGCCATATAGAATCTGTGAATTTTATTTCAAGACAATATTGTTATTCTGGTAACTCCTTTTACCCAAAGGAATTCTTTTCATATTTGAAAACAAATGTGAAGGAATAATCTTTAGCTGGTAACACATATTTCTGCCTCAGTTAATTTCTCCCTTTTAGCTACCACTTGGAACACTGTTGCTTCATAAATTTAATTTCTCCTCCCTATAAAGAAATCATATCATAGCAACAAAATTCAATGAAAATGAGACTTTCAATTTCCTTTTTTTGAAAACCATGATAGGCAGTTATTTCTCCTCATTCTGTTTGAGAGGTCCTGGAATTATTCTTTCCAAACTAAATCAGTAATATACTGGAATCAGTGAGAAGGAATTCTGGAAAGTGACACAAAGTGGTTTCTTTCCAAAACCTCAAATATATTGACTCAATTCCTCACCCAGCCCTGGAGTTTATTGACAGAGGGCAATTGGATTTCTACAATTTTACACAGAAAAATCATCCTTTTGTGTTACATACAAAAAAGATTCATCCTTTATGTGGGAATTCACCTTCTGATAAGAAAAGAAAATCTCTAGTTTTCTGAGATTCTTCCCCATTTCTCCCTGTAAATGGCCCTGCTGTTGCTATTTAATCATTAAGTCATGTCTGACTTTTTGCGACCCCGTGGACTATAGTGCACCAAACTCTACTGTTCATGGAATTTCCCAGGCAAGAATACTGGAATGGGTTATAAATGACTCTGCTCATAGTTAATACACCGATGTTCCCAACTTCACCTCGAGAGACAAGTAGGCTAGTTATGATCATCAGATTTATGGATGCCCTGGGGACCACAAAGGACTTGTTCAAAACTGTTCTGTGTATTTTAGCGAAAAAAGAGAAAAAGTAGAAATTGTCTTTCTTCATTTCCATCTTGGTGCTCTGTTTAGTGCTAACATATAAGGACATTTCTTTGTTCTCTGAAGTCATTTTTAGTACTTTGTACAGTGCCTTAGATCTGTAACACTAAAAATTCACCAGTGGATCCTCAAACTAAGATAACTTAAAGATAGAAAAGTAATTGAAGGCAAGAGAAGAAAATGTGAGAAGATTTGGGCTTGTGACAGATAGGAGAGAAGATAAAGTTAGGAACAAAATCCTGCTTTTGAACTTATTGAATTCCTATTGTGCTGTTGAATTAATGTAAAAAGTGTGAACTGACACCATTAATTATTCACAGCATCTACATTCTCCTCTGATTCTTAACATTATGATTTCTATTCTTTGTAATTAACAAATAATATTGTATTTTTTGAAAATATAGTTTTTCAAAATGTGTAGAAATCTACACATTTACCAAAAACGCTATAGTAAGTGTATCTATTCTGGACTGGATATAGTGATAGCTATCTTTCATATGTTGTTGTAGTGAACACCAGTTCTCTCTTCTGCAGTGCAACTCTTTTCTAATAACTAGTCCCTTTTCTTTCTAGGAAATACCCACCTTGCCCCATTCTTAGACTTACCATAGGGATAGCTATGTAAGCAGAATAAACAACTGCTCTTTGTCAGCAGATAATTGATCGATCTAGACGTAGGCACATGATGTGAGGTGGATCAACCCCAATTCTTCCCTGGGATTTAGAATTTGGACCAATCAGTTTGCTTGCCTCACAGCATGGATTGGCAAGGTGATGTAACTTTGTGGGCCCTTGGTGGCTATGCTTTTCCATGTAAAGCTTAGCGGTAGTAAGAAGGTGGGTGGGGAACAGCTACCAGTGCACCCAGGGAAATGGAGACAAGAAACCAGGGAGAGATCAGGGGGACAGTTGTGCTTCTAATTCCAGTTTGTCTCAGACTCAGCTGCAAACATGTTTTTGAGAGACATTACTTTTACTTATAATTAAGTGCTCTTTCTGGTTCACCTGATTCTGATTGGATTTCTATCACTTGGAACAAAAAGAGTCTTAACTGATGCCATCACATTATTTTATTTTCAAGACAGTGAGATGAGGTCATTGCTCCTATCTTACAGATGAGAAAACTGAGTTTCAAAGAGGCTAAGTCATTTGCTCGAGATCACAAAGTTACTAAGTAGTATTTGCTGGAACAAGGCAGAATGTGTATAGTATTATTATTACTACCACTGTTTTGGTGTTTGATAGGATCCCTGAGTCCAGGGCTTTCTGACTCAGAGCACTTGCTTGTCCCACCACACTTCTAGAAACTTTGCCTCACGTTTGGGGGTCCTGGGCTTGCATAAATTCTTTGAAAGGGTTTCATGCTGCCTCTGCAGGAGCCAGCAGGTCCTATGACCTTGGACAAAGCTCAGATGCCGCATATCCTGCCTCTCAGCAGAGGAAGGGAGCTGAAGTAACTGATCAATTTCCTGAGACTCCTCCAAGGTAATGCCGATGATCTTGACTGGCGAGCACTTTACTGGGAAGAACCACCCTGTGAGCGATGAAAAGCAATAACAAGCCGAGGAAGGTATTTGTGGGAAGCTCGGCAGGTGAGAGGCCACCAGAACCCAGGGAGTCAGATGGATGATGGCTTTGTGATTCTCAGGAACAAAGCCTTCCCTCCCACATTATGCATATGGACAGGCACATAATGACGCTATAGTTGGATCAATGGCGTCTGCCTGAAGGCTTTACTAATCTCGTCAGGTAAAATCCCACAGCAATTAATTGAGCTGTAAAAAGAAAGCTAATGTTTCTATTTCCTTATGAGAAAAGGAGGAAAAAAAAAAAAAGAGGAAAATGTCATTTCAGGGAAAAAAAGGGAGAAATCAGTGAATGCCTTTTTAATCACTGCATTATTTAAATGCCTTTAAACAGGTTTTGTTTTAATTAATGTAGATATGGATAAGAGAAAAGCAACACAGTAGAGACACAAAAACTTGAAATGATATATAACTGGGCTTGTAGTCCAGGTCCAGTTATTCAACTAGGGGCACATGATTCAACCTCCCAAACTCTCAGTTTGTTCATCTAAGAAATGGGGTAATGCTTTCCCTGGCAGAGTTGTAAAAATTTCATTTAATAAGCTATTGTGCTAAACACCCCAAGCAATTGCCTGGCACATAGTAAGCCCTCAACCAATGGTAATAACTGTTATCATTGCCAAATGTGCACTTTTAAGAATATATCTATCAACCCAAGTTATTTTCCTTACTATTTAAAAAACAGAATCTCAGGACATTTAAAAAAAATTTCTATCCCCCTTCATGTCTCTAAGTTATGACAGAACATCCCCTGCCATGTCTGCAATTTTTCCATCATTTTTTCTGGGAAACTTCCTGATGAATGCTGGTAGCATTGGCCCTCTGGCTATTTACAATTGAATCCTATGGAGGACCTAGCAGCCAGGACCTCCCTCCATTCATTACTTCCTTTGGAGAGGTTGCCACATTAAGTGAAATATCAAATAATTGGCAACAGAAACAATTATTAAATAACTGGGTAGCTGGAATTGTTCTGTCACAGGGATTTTTGTAAAAACTCAAGAAGCAGTGATCTTCAAAGCATTAGGCTATTATCACATGATTTGAATCTATTATATTCATAAAATTTACACCAGTCTTGGCTGCTCTGGTGCCAGCAGGCAAGTTTAAGTCTATATATTGTTATTGTTCAGTTACTCAGTTGTGTCTGACCCTTTGTGACCCCATGGACTGCAGCACGCCAGTCTTCTGTGTCCTTCACTAACTCCCAGAGTTTGCTCGAACTCATGTCCATTGAGTCAGTGATGCCATCCAATCATCTCATCCTCTGTGTACCTTTCTCCTCCTGCCTTTAATCTTTCCCAGCGTCAGGGTCTTTTCCAATGAGTTGGCTCTTCGCATCAGTTGGCCAAAGTATTAGAGCTTCAGCTTCAGCACCAGTCCTTCCAATGAATATTGAGGGTTAATTTCCTTTAGGATTGACTAGTTTGATCTCCTTGCTGTCCAATGGACTCTCAAGAGTCTTCTCCAACACCATAGTTTGAAAGCATCAATTCTTTGGTGGCACTCAGCCTTCTTTATGGTCCAACTGTCACATTCATAGGCCTTCCCTGGTGGCTCAGAGGATGTCACATTCATACATGACTACTGGAAAAATCATGGCTTTGACTATATAGACCTTTATTGGCAAAGTGATATGTTTGCTTTTTAATACATTATCTAGGTTTGTCATAGCTTTTTTTCTAAGGAGCAAGCATCTTTTAATTTCTTGTATATAAAGTCTATATATCAGTTCAGTTCAGTTCAGTCGCTCAGTTATGTCTGACTCTTTGCGACCCCATGAATCGCAGTACGCCATGCCTCCCTGTTCATCACCAACTCCCGGAGTTCACTCAGACTCACGTTCATCGAATCAGTGATACCATCCAGCCATCTCATCCTCTGTCGTCCCCTTCTCCTCCTGCCCTCAATCCCTCCCAGCATCAGAGTCTCTTCCAATGAGTCAACTCTTCACATGAGGTGGGCAAAGTACTGGAGTTTCAGCTTTAGCATCATTCCTTCCAAAAAAATCCCAGGGCTGATCTCCTTCAGAATGGACTGGTTGGATCTCTTTGCAGTCCAAGGGACTCTCAAGAGTCTTCTCCAACACCACAGTTCAAAAGCATCAATTCTTTGGCGCTTAGCCTTCTTCACAGTCCAACTCTCACATCTATACATGACTACTGGTATAAGCACACATAAATGAAAGTGAAAGTCACTCAGTTGTGTCCGACTCTTTGCGACCCCATGGACTATACAGTCCATGGAATTCTCCAGGCCAGAATACTGGAGTGGGTAGCCTTTGCCTTCTCCGGGGGATTTTCCTAACCCAGGGATTGAACCCAGGTCTCCTGCCTTGCAGGAGGATTCTTTACCAACTGAGCCACAAGGGAAGCCCAAGAATACATAAAGGGACACCTTAATAATCTGGATGTTGAGGGGGTGAGAAAGTGTGAGAAACCAGGCAAGTTATTCTCAATGGGTGATACTGGACCCATGCTGTAAACTCTCCTAAAAGTAGATTTCAGTTGAGTTCAACCTCTTCCTCACACCTACTGAACCTGTGCCTCCCTGTGGCTTGGCTCTCAGTCTTTCCTCAATTGAAATGTCATGGTCTTCACCTTCTTCCTGGCCCAATCCTGTTGTTAGATCAGCTAGCTTGAAGTGAGGCAAGATGCAGGTTTGAAACTTGGTTCTTCCACTTCATGTTCAGTGATTTTGGGGGGAATTCTTAAACAAACAACACTTCAGTCATTTAATCTTTAAATGAGGATAATAAAAATATCTGTCTTCTAAAGCATGATGAAAAATGAACACAATAATGCTTATAAAGCCTAAATACAGAGTCTGGCATGTTATGAAAGATTCCATAAGTGACAGTTAATTTTGGGAGGGGAATATCTCTGCACCCTTCGAGAGTTGGAGCTGTGTCTTTTTTATAATTATATCTTCAGCCCCAAGCACTGTTTCTGTCATGAAGTAGCTTTCTACACGTTTGTCGAATTTGGTTGTGTCTTTCAGAGAAGAGTTAGTCAATGGATAATGAGAAATAAATAATGAAATGAAATGATTGGGAACTGTACTTCCTTTTTTTAAAGAAATATACCCCACATGGGAAAAAAATGCAGCCTTCTGGAAAGTTTCTGAGCCAGCCCAACTTTCCAATGAGATCCATGCCTGAGTTAGCACAGCGGTAGATGATTGCAGAGAAGGTTTGTTAATGACCAGCTTTAGGCTTTTAATGACAAAACCCCTCAGCAAGATGTCATCGAAGTTATTGAAGACTTCACTGAAAGTGTTGAAGCTGATGCATTGTAACAAGAAGGTTATAAATCTTGCAGCTTGGGTATACCACCAAGATAGGATGCTGAGCTCAGAATCACCCTGCTGTTGTCTGTCAGCATTCTCCCTCCCTCCCTTCCAGCGGAGAGCCGGGAAGGGAGAAATACATCCATTTCCCAAAGTGGTACAGACCTGGCAGCCACCTGCCTATGTCAATTTCAGATTGCAGAGGCCCATTTAACTGGACAAAATGTGTTAAGCACCTGTGTTTTTCTAAATGTGTGTTAAAAAATATCCTAAGAATTAAGGAAAGGGCTCAAAGTTTGACACATTGACCTTTTGGAAAAACGAACCAATTAAAAATCCATTGCAAGCTCAGAATAGAGACTCAATTACCTGAATATAGAGTCCCACTTCACGTTTATTGTTTTATTGCTTCTCAAGATAAACCTTTGTCAACTCAGCCCCATGGAGCAGTTCATCTCATAGCTCATGGAGAACTCACAGCTTTGGGTACGTGGAGGCTGGGATGTCAGATGCACTTGGTACTGTTACTCTTGGCAGGACTGAATGGAGCCTGTAAAGAGGAGTCAAGGTCAGAATAGAGAAGGAAGAATGAGATTCAAAGGCTGTTCACAGAATTGTTTGAGCATGCTAGTGTATAGACTTGTGGAATTTGAAAAGTCATGAAAAAAACAATTTCCACTCTATTCGTATCCCACCAACCTACAAGGCTACAGGGCTTCCCTGGTGAGTCAGATGTAAAGAATCTGCCCGCAGTGCAGAAGATGCAGGTTTGCTAACTGGACTGGGAAGATCCCCTGGAGAAAGAAATGACAACCTGCTCCAGTGTTCTTGCCTGGAAAATCCCATGGCCAAAGGAGCCTGGAGGGCTGCAGTCCGTGGGATCACAAGAGTTGGATATGACTTAACGACTAAACCACCACCAATCTACATACTCAGACTACTCATCAACCCAGAAAATCAAAGATTATAGAGTAAGCCTTGAAGAGAAACATGCCAGATGATTGTCCCCTATTGCTTCTCCCCTACTTCTGTTCAGTAGCCTGCTTGTCGTCCCTCTCCCATATGAAGGGTAGAAGAGTAGAAAGTCTGCAGAGTCTGAAGAGAGAAGACTGAGTCTTGTGCTCTAGGGGTGTGCCTTTGGGGAAGTCCTCATTAGGACTCTCTGAATGTCAACTTCCTCATCTGTTAAATGAGACTGATGCTAATTGCCATTCTGCCTAACTCAAAGTCAGTTGTGAAAATAAATTTATGTATCCATATGCCCAGAACACCTTAAAATGTTGGACATTAGTTTTATATTTGATACAGTTACTTTACACCTTTAAGGATATCAACCACTCTGGCTAAAATACACAATCTGGACCTTCATACCCTCCACTGCAAAGGGGAGGGTTTGGTGCTCATTATCCTTATCCTGTCTCAGAATCTATGGGTTTTATTTTCTTGCATGTTTCTGAAGGGCTATGATAGTAGGATCAGTTCAGGGGTTTGAGAGAACGTGTTCTACGACCAAGTGACTGGTGTGGTGCTTGACAGAGTTCAAAATCACTCAGACACAGACACAGACACAGACACACACACACACACACACACACACACACACACTGCCGTTGTTGAGCTACTTCATCAGACTTAACCCAAGTGAGACCATACTGATATGATGAAGGACATACGCGACTTAGCAGGCACACCCTCTTTGAGACTTAGAACCTGGTACATCTGCTTCCTGGAAGCAGGTTTCAAGGAGTTTCCCTGTGAGCAGCAGCTCAGTCACACATCAGAGAATCTGCCCTCGTGCTTCCTGATTAGAAACCATTCTTTATCTTCTGTCCCCATAGCATTCTCTGCCCCTACAGAGAAGTCCCTTGGACTTCTTTTTAATTCAGTTCCAGCTGCTTCAAGGGGATGATTACTTGAGGTCCTCCACTACCTCATACCCAGTGAATTTTATACTACTATTCAGTCTTTAAAAACTTTTATTTAGATGATTCTAAACTCACGCTCCATTGTTAGGGCAGCCTGTCCAGTAGGTTTTGTACTGATGTAGCAGCAAACAGAAGTGCAATTGCATTTTTATAGCTGTAAAAGATCTGTAAAATAAAGTCTAATTTGTCTGAAGAAGACTTATCTTTCCAAAATAAGGAACAGAGAGTCAATAGAATCTCAAAAGGGGGACAAAAGGAAGGATTTGGTAATACTTTTAAAATGAAAACCCAGTGGCTCAAGCAGTAAAGAATCTGCTTGCAATGCGGGAGATACAGGAGATGTGCGTTCTATCCCTGAGTTGGGAAGATCCCCTGGAGGAGAATGTAGCAAGCCATTCTAGTGTTCTTATCTGGAGAATCCTGTGGACAGAGGAGTCTGGAGGGCTACTACAGTCTATAGGGTCTCAGAGTCAGACATGACTGAGCACACACATGCTTTAAATGAAACATAACTGAGATATAACATTGTTTAAGGTTATACCACGTTGATTTGGTGGCTCAGAGGTTAAAGCGTTTGCCTGCAATGCAGGAGACCTGGGTTTGATCCCTGGGTCAGGGAAGATCCCCTGGAGAAGGAAATGGCAACCCACTCCAGTATTCTTGCCTGGAGAATCCCACGGACGGAGGAGCCTGGTAGGCTACAGTCCACAGGGTCGCAAAGAGTCGGACACGACTGAGCAACTTCACTTTCACTTTCATATATTATAGTATCATTACAAGCTTAGTGTTAGCTAACACGTCTATTATGTTACAGAATTATCATTTCCTTTTTTTTGGTAGTAGAAATAATTAAGATCTAGTCTCTTAACAACTTTAAGGTTTATAATACTATATTGTTGACTATAATCATTATACTGTGCATTAGTTCCTCAGAACTTATTTATCTTTTAGTTCGCAGTTTGTACCCTTAAGCAACATCTCTCTTAACTCTCAGACTCTGGTAACCACCATTCTACTCTCTGTTTTTACAAGTTTGGCTTTTTTAGATTCCATAAGAAAGTGATTTTATACAATATTTGTATTTTTCTAACTTTTCACTTAGCTTCATGCCCTCAAATTCCATCCATGTTTTACAAATGGCAGGATTTCTTTTCCTTCGTCTCATAGTTCATTGTGTGTGTGTGTGTGTATACCGCAACTTCACTATTATTCACTCATCTGTTGATCATTTTCTGATGGACATTTAGGTTGTCTCCATATCTTGGTTATTGTGAATAATGTTGCAACAAACAAATAAACATAGGAGTTCATATATCTCTTGGTTATCATCAAGGAAACAGGGGATAAGCATTGAGGAGGATGTGGAGATAAGAGAACTCTTGTACACTGTTGGTAGGAATGTAAATTGATTCAGCCACCATGGAAAACAGTAGGGAGGCTCCTGAAAAAGTTAAAAATAGAACCGTATGATCCAGCAAAATCCATGTCAGAGTATATATCCAAAGGAAATGGAAATGAGTTTGAAGAGATGATGACTTTTCTCACCTGTTCAGGGAGAGAGCAATGCTGGAATATTCAGGTGCCAAGCGGAGTCTTGAAAGCGGGAGAAGGTGCAAGTCTCAGGTTTTCCCCGGGGCCCAGGTGATGTGGACCTCCACGTGTCTGCCTGCATTAGTTCTTGTTTCCTGATCTGCAAAATAACCTGATTACTACCTGGCTTCTTAGTTATCTAAGAACTTACTTGGGAACATGGTAAGTAGAATTTCTTAGTGTGACTGGCAGGGGATGTCTTGGTAACTGTGTTAAGAGGCATTCCGTTGGACAGCTGTGGGCTCTTGGAAAGAAGAGAAAGAAGTGCATGGCCAGGTGTTAGCCATTCCTACTCAGGGAACTTTCGGAGTTTTCCAAATCTTGGAAGAGGATATTCCTCACTATGAATTACTATTCTGACATTATGTCTTGTAAATCAAAGTCTTGCAAGTTCAGCAGTGGGTATTAACTCTGGGTACACTGAGAAAATGAGTCTCTGGATTTGAAGCATTGCTAATTAGACCTTAAGCAGTGTTAATCTCACCTATGGTCTGGTCTTATCTGTTTATAACTTCAACATATGCTGGACAGTTGCTCTATATTTATTATATAACTTTGAGATTGCTTATGCTGGACATGTGCTCTATAGTGACATAAATATGGTTTCTGACAACTTTCCCAGGCTTGTAATTGGATAAGTTATTGATTAACTACATCATATATATATATATATATATATACACATATATATATATATACACATTCCAATAGAGAGCTTGACACTGTATGTAAGAAAATCAACAATATTATGAAAGAAATATTAAACATTGATACTGTAACTGATTCATAGGATCCTTGCACAACCGTAGCCCTGTAACAATTAAATATTTGGTAAATAAGATGATTGAATAGATGGAACTTGAGAAACACTTTGATTCTTGAAGACAGTGCCTACTGTAATCCTTGAAGGAAGAAAGCCAGTTTTATAAGAAAATGGAAGTTTTTAAAAGGTATAAACACTCAGAGGCAGGAACAGGAACAGGAACAGGAACGTCGCTCAGTCGTGTCCGACTCTTTGCGACCCCATGGACTGTAGCCTACCAGGCTCCTCTGTCCATGGGATTTTCCAGGCAATAGTACTGGAGTGGATTGCCATGTCCTTCTCCAGTGGGTCTTCCCGACCCAGGGATTGAACCTGGGTCTCCTGCATTGTAGGCAGACGCTTTACAGTCTGAGCCACCAGGGAAGTCAGAGGCAGGAAGAGTATATAGTAAACTTTAAATCACCATTTTTTTTACAGACAAATTTCTGACCAGAACACAGTTTTGGAGTTTTGAGCTCCATATTTAGCATTCTGTAAATGCTCAGTAAACATTTAATGAGTGACTAGGAGATTGAGTCTAGATTAGTAGGAGAAATGAATTACTCCTGGGAATTACAATGAAGTATTAGATTTATTCCACCATTTTGCTTTTTAAGAAAATTTTAAAGAAATGATAGATTGTTTTTACTGTTATAAGACAATTTTCATGCATTGGTATTTTGCATGGGTGCTAATTATACCCCTTTGATATTAAACTTGAGTTTGTTGTGACAGTAATTGAAATCTATGCTAAATTTTTTTGACCTTTCTTTTCTATAAGTATACTGCACCTCACTGTGCCTCAGTTTCTTCATTTGAAGAACAAAAGGGGTGAACTAGCTATTCATTTGGGATCCTTTCAGTTTAAGAATTATGTGACTCTCCGAATATTCTTTCTAAGCGTGTATGTCAGGGATCATATTTTATAAGAACTCTTGGTAATTTCTTAGGCTATAAAATTAAGTCTAAGGAATTATAATTAATAGTCTTTAAAAAAGAACTTTCTTCATTCTTCTTATCCAGCTACTTAATTTGAAATGTGAGCACCTTTTTTATCTGGACATAAAATTAGCCCTTGCTCTTCAATGAACTGTTTCTATTGATATTGATTCAGTTCCAGGTAACATTTTCTTGACCTTCAGTCTGGGTGTTTCCTCTTTTATTCATTCATATTGAAAATGAACCTTACTTTACTTCCCCTGAGAAAGTTATCCCTTGGAGTTCAGAATCAGAAGGGTGACCTCAGATTCAAGTTTAACAAAGTTACTGTGGAGGGTATAAAATCTCAGAGAGGAAATTGAATGAGCAAATCAGTTCAAAGCATTAGAGTAAAATTCCCAACTGAACAGCTCCACGGTAGTTACAATCACGAGCAGTGAAATCACCTTTCAAAACACGATCATGGCAAGCACCACCTAATCTATCAAGTTTTAAGACAGTTAAGTATGATTTTCAAGCTTCACTATAAATGTGTAATTTAATTCAGTTAGGCAGTGCAGTAATTTTAACTTTCTTTAAATTTTACTTGAGCATGAAACTTTTGTCTCTGGGCAAGATCCTGAGTTAGAAGGAAGGATCAAATTTCAGAATTACCTTCCCACCATAATTCTGTGTGCTACTTCATATATGTGAAGTCTGTTTTGCTATTCTGAACTTTTGAGCAAAGAGCTAACTCCGGTCAGGGATCCTCTGACCCCAAGTTACTGTTTAGGTAGGATTTTCTTCAACATGATGGAAATATCAGTGTGGTGCAAGAGATGAAAATAGTTTCTTTTGGAATAGAAAGTAACTTTTAAGGCTTATCTGGAAATGCTATGTGGAGAGGAGGGGAGGAAGGCCAGCCTCTTTGATGAGGGTCATCTCAGAACTGCCAAGTCTCCTGGGTGTGAATGGGATTAGCTAATGAAACAGTATCATGGCCAGAGATGATTCCCTCCACTTCCAAAGTTCAGCCACTTTCCCCCCTTGTTTGTGAAATTCCATTATGGGAGTTACTGCCTGTTTTAGAGATAAGTGAAACCACTGTGGGTGGAGGAACAGAAGGCATCTGAACCCAGCAGAATTTTAATTGGTGCTTGTGTATACAGGTGAACGAGAAGCCATAAATGTCTCAGGTGAAATTGTGAATGTTTGGGATGCAAAAGTAGATGATGGGAGAAGGGATGTATCACATCTGTTGATGAAATAACTCTTTTCTTCCATCACTGATTGAATTCATTTGCTTTATAGATGTAAATTCAGCCCAAAGACTTTAAATAATTTTAAATGCTCTTTTATGAAAGTGAAAGTCACTCAGTCATGTCTGACTCTTTGTGACCCCATGGACTGTAGCCTGCTAGGCTCCTCTGTCCATGGAATTCTCCAGGCAAGAATACTGGAGTGGGTAGCCATACCCTTCTGCAGGGAATCTTCCCAACCCAGGGATCAAACCCAGGTCTCTCACATTGCAGGTGGATTCTTTACCATCTCAGTCAAGTCAAATATGTTCCACAGTTAAATATGTGTGGATTAACACAGAAATTAGGTCATTGCATAATATGTGAGTAAATGAGTGTATATTAAGCATATACATTTATTGGTAAATCATTTTGTTCTGTGGCTGAGGCTATGCTAATTTAGTTCAAAGATGTTTGAGCTATATTCTTGAGGCTTTGAATGAGCAGTTGACCTTTTATTAAAAAAAAATCTACAAAAATATTTCATGGCCAAAGTTTTCTGCCATTATGAATACATGGTAGCAATCTCAAGAATGCTTCAGAAGAATTCTTCAGCATGTCTGGAAAAATGAACAATCTGACCCACTGACTATGCTTAAGTTTTATGCATACAAGCAGTAAATTTTATGAATACTTTTATGCAATACCTTGCTTGAAATAGTGAAAGAGCATATTCCTTAAAGACACAGTTCTGCCCTCAAAACCTGGATCTGACACTCTTTCCTGTTGTGTACCCTTGGACAAGTTATTCTAACTTTTATGAATTTCAGTTCATCATCTGTGAACTTTTATTTTTGGTGAGGATTAATGATATACTTCATATCCTAGAAAAATGCTTGGCACATAACTCCCCCAAATCATAATGAATGCAGTGAATTCTTTTTACCCAGCATCTATTAACCAGGATTTTAGAAAAACTGTGGCTTCCTGCACAGTCATCAAGCACTGATAATTTATGCTTTTCTTGATGACCCTGAAATGCATTCTGAATAATTAGAGAAAGATTAAATTATAATCAGTTTAGTTTCAGTGTTAAGTGTATTTTAATTTATTCTCATTCTTTAAAAATTTGTAATCCTTCTGCATGTGGTAACAATTAGCGGAAAATATTTGATTAGCTGGAGCACTCTATTTCCTGACTATCTAACTAATAACAAATTTATTGTATGTTGCTGGAACCCAAACTCTTTATGGATCAACTGGGCATTTGCTGTGTGGGTTCACTTTGCACAGGCCTTATATCCATTCTCAAAGTCAGTGTGTTGATGTTACTCCCTGGTGGAAATTATAGAACTAACCTTTAAATATTCTCAAACAATAGTCTGAGTCTACACAAGGCTCTTTGTGTGTTTTTGATCACAAGCTCATAATACTGGTCATCCAATCTGATTTTGTGCAGATGAGTAACTAAATCTTCTCACCTGGAGGACTGTCCATTCTTTTTCTATGGATTTCTAGAGATGGGCACCTCAACTGACATTAGTATTCAACCTGTCTTGGTGTTTCATCAGCCTTTACTTTTATCCAATTATATTTTAGACTTATCTTCACCTGACTCTTTTAGGCTACATAACCCTTCTGCAGCCATGAAATTAAAAGACGCTTACTCTTTGGAAGAAAAGTTATGACCAACCTAGACAGCATATCAAAAAGCAGAGACATTACTTTGCCAACAAAGGTCCATCTAGTCAAGGCTATGGTTTTCCAGTGGTCATGGATGGATGTGAGAGTTGGACTGTGAAGAAAGCTGAGTGCCAAAGAATTGATGCTTTTGAACTGTGGTGTTGGAGAAGACTCTTGAAAGTCTCATGGACTGCAAGGAGATCCAACCGGTCCATTCGAAAGGAGATCAATCCTAGGTGTTCTTCGGAAGAAATGATGCTAAAGCTGAAGCTCCAGTACTTTGGCCACCTCATGTGAAGAGTTGACTCATTGGAAAAGACTGATGCTGGGAGGGATTGGGGGCAGGAGGAAAAGGACAGAGGATGAGATGGCTGGATGGCATCACCGACTTGATGGATGTGAGTTTGAGTGAACTCTGGGAGTTGGTGATGGACAGGGAGGCCTGGCGTGCTGTGATTCATGGGGTCGCAAAGAGTCGGACACAACTGAGTGACTGAACTGAAGTGAACTGAACTGAACTTTCCTGATGAAAACTTTACTGTGCATTTAATCACTTTTGTGGTTATTCTTTGAGCTTTTCACATTTCTTCCATTTATATCTTCCCCCCTGTAATGTCACGTGCTGCTTTAAAAGATGGCCTAACAACTGTCTTAAGAACTTATCAATGTATTGTTTCTTTGTGATCTTGTTAAGGTAGATTTACAGGCAAGCAGACTGATTTTAGAGATTTAGTTGATCACCGTAGAACATAATATTCATCTGTCCTCTGTCTGGCCTCATATTGCCTTACGTTAAGTATCTGCCTTGGCCTGAAATTGCCTCTTCCAATTGACAGTCTTTTCCCCCACAGTATCCTCTACATCCCAGCTGACACTCCCAGGGCTATCAGTGACACTCCCAGGGCTGTGAGTACAGTGGCGGCTGCAGAAGGAGGTGGATTGTTTCCTTTAAATGAGGAACAAAGACAGGGTAGCTGGTGAAGAGATGATTTTGTTTTCCAAGATCAGGCAACTCTTGGCCCTGGTGGAAAGCCAGGACTGGTGAGGGTGCTCCTGTCAACGTATAGGATCTTCCTTGATGCTGTCTGGGTACATGCTCGGTGAAGACAGGGAGCCTGGGTGCATGACCAGGAAGCAACAGTTAGCACTCTAACCCTGCGCTGTCTCTGAGACTACTCTCACTAGGTAACATTTTTTCCTTGTTATATAGACATGTGTTAAAAGGAGGCAATTTGATGGGAATGCTGTCATTGTTTCTCTAGCCACAGCAGTTATATCTGTTTGACTATTGCAAACATGTTTCATGTTTGACAGACCGTACTTACATGACTGGGCTATGTTGAGTCTTCTGGGAGCGACAGTTTTGAACTTTGGTGTATTAGAATGATCAGCTGCAATGTTTTATTGAGGAGACTTCTTTAAGAAATGTGAAATCTTCAGAAGAACAGTATCCGATCTCCTTGTCAGAACAAATAAATTTATCTTAATATAAAAAGTTAAAGCCGAAGAAATATCTTTACTAGATTTTTGTACCATAAATGTGGTATTGAGTATCTGTGTATTGGTCAGTAGTTGAGGGAAATTTATATTATGTTTCTTATTCTTTAATTTAGAATTTTTCTGTTCAATTATAATTGACATGTAACATTATATTAGTCCCAGGTATACAATATAATGATTCAATATTTGTATATATTGTGAAAACGAGTCTATTGTTTTTTAACTTTTGACATTCCTAATGCTGGATTCTCTTATAAATATGGGTAATTGCATCCAATCTGAGTCATTTATTGCTTTCATTTTATTTAAGGGAGATTTGCTTCTTTAGAAAATCATCTTTTTTTTGTATTTCTATTTTAAAAAGTATTTTTGAATAATATAAACACTGTTAAATCTTGGTTATTCAGAGAATAACGGTAGGGAGGACAGTTAGATGTCAGTTTAACTTGTTGAGAGGTATTAATTTTTGTCAATTATTGAAGATAGGCCATTTTATTACATTCAGGTTCTTGATGAAAAGAAATGCCAGCTAGCAAGTCAGAAACAGGAGGGAAAGGGAGACTGCAAATGTTCTGAACATAGATGTTGACTAGAAAGCTTGAAAACTGGCCCATAGCTTTCTGACATCAGGGTTAAAGGGGATTCACCATTCGTTGTATAAGTAGTGTTCAGATTGTGTGCTCTGGAGCCCTGGGTACTGTGGAGATATCTTTGGGGACTCTGTTAGGTTGCATTGAGAGAAGGTGAGAAATTAGGGCTCTGGGGCACCTCAGCTTTCATTGGGTATATATATTAGAAATCCATAAAAATTTTCATTTGAAAGGAAGACTCTGTTGCTAAAAAAAGAAAAAGTGGAAAGCCACTGACTAATAGGGATCTCATTATCAGAGGGGAAGAAGCATAGTAGCTCCTTTGGGGAAATGAAGCCTCACTTCTTTTCTCTTTCACTTAAAAAAAAAAGATATTTCAAGCATACTGAAAAAAATACAAGTATCCATACAACTATGACCTAGATTTAACAGATATTAATATTTTGCCACATATATTTTACATGAAAAAGATATGATTGACCCAGGTGAGGCCGTTTTGTGCCCTTCCTAAATTGCCTTTCTTCCATACCTCACCTGGGATAACCCTGATCCTGAAAATGATAGACATCAAATTGCACATTAGATGTACATTTTGCTACAAAATGCATGGACACATAACCTATTTGTATATTGTTTGTGCATCTTAGTATTTATATAAGTGGTGTCATAATAGCTGCTTTCAACATTACATTTTTTAAGGTTTATCCATGTTGATACTTTTAGCTTGAATTCATCTTTTAAATGGCACTGTGATATTCTGATATGTGATCAGACCACATTTAATATCCATTTGCTTGTTGATAGAGCTTTGGGGTCAAAATGATGGATTTTTTCTCACTTTTATAAACAGTGCTGCACTGAATGTCACTGAGTAGCTCATATGTTGTTTTTTTTTAAAATTAATTTATTTTTGGAGTAGCTCATATGTTTGAAAGGCATTTCCGACATGAGGGTTTATGAAGCAGTCCCACATTTAGCCCCTGTGGTATCTTTGTACCATACAGAATGAGGCTCCCTTCCCTCAAAACATTGTTAGGAAAACGTTGATCACAAAGACTAAACAAATCTACAGTGGCTTTCTGTCAAGGGTGTTTTCTAGAGCTGTGCGCAGTACAATCTGCATAATCGTAAGCAGCAGTCTTGAATGTTGGGGATGCTCTAGGTATGAAAAAGGGTATACAGAGTTGGGTGAATTCATGCCCTTGCAGGTTAGCAACTGGAATCTAAATAGATTCATGCTTGATATTTACTCAAGGTAATTCCAACTAAAGGTAGCGGCTGGGGAATTGTGTCTTCTTTGGAGATTTTTGTTGTTGTTGCTCAGTCACCAAGTCTGATTCTTCATGACCGTGGACTGCTGCATGCCAGGCTTCCCGGTCCCTTACCATTGCCTAGAGTTTGCCCAAGTTCATGTCCAGTGAATTGGTAATGCCATCCAACCATCTCATCCTCTATCACCCTCTTCTCCTCTTTGGAGATAATATGTGGAAAATGGAGAACACGAGGAAGATGTACAAGGCTTTTGCTGGGCTGGTGGTTGGGCCAGGCAATAACGTGAGGAGTCATTATCCATATTTCCCCCTTTCCAGAATAATGCCCTCAAGCCCCTTCTATGTAAACACATATACAGTGCAGGCTTCATCTGCTAAGTCAATGGTATGCTACTAAGGAAGGCAAGTTGTGCAGGGAAGGTGTATTTGTGGTTGCTTCTGGAAAGGAAGTTTGACTTGTATTGGGCTGAAGGTACCAAGCTGTGAAGCTCTCACTGGGGCTGGTGCTACAAGTATCAATACACTGCAATGCGTTCATCTAGAGTCCCTTTGGTTCTCACTAGGTAGCTTTGCCTGGAGAGGAAAACAGCCCCACAACAGGCAGTATGATGTCCCCTCTGTTATTGATGGGAGTTTAGTAGGGGAGGAATTCTGCCCAGCTTTGGAAACCTTGCAAGTGTGTTATTTGCTTTGCAAAGTCCTTGTAATTATTCTTTTTTCCTTTTAAAAAAAAAAAAAATTAGAGGCTAATTAACAGTATTGTGATGATTTTTGCTGTACATCAACATGAATCAGTCATATTCATCATCAACACGTATCTTCTCCCTCTTGAACCCCCCTCCCACCTCCCTCCCATCCCAGCCCTCTGAGTTGTCACAGAGCGCTGGCTTTGGGTTCCGTGTCTTACATCAGATTCCCATTGGCTATCTATTTTACATATGGTTATGTATATGTTTCAGCTCTATTCTCTCAAATCATCCACCCTCTCCTTCCCCCACTGTGTCCAAAAGTCTCTATGTCTGTGTCTCCTTTGCTGCCCTGCAAATAGGTTATCAGTACCATCTTTCGAGATTCCATATATTTGCATTAATATATGATATTTATCTTTCTCTTTCTGACTTACTTCACTCTGTGGAGAAAAGAGAACCCTCCTACACTGTTGGTGGGAATGCAAATTGATGCAGCCACTAGGGAGAACAGATTCCTTAAAAAACAAGGAATAAAACTACCACTACTACCAAGCAACTCCACTACTGGGCATATATCCTGAGGAAACCATAAATGAAAAAGACACATGTACCCCAGTGCTTGTTGCAGCACTAGAAAATCCCATGGACGGAAGAGCCTGGTGGGCTGCAGTCCATGGGGTTGCTAAGAGTCGGACACGACTTCACTTTCACTTTTCACTTTCATTCATTGGAGAAGGAAATGGCAACCCTCTCCAGTGTTCTTGCCTGGAGAATCCCAGGGACGGGGGAGCCTGGTGGGCCGCTGTCTGTGGGGTCGCACAGAGTCGGACACGACTGAAGCAACTTAGCAGCAGCAGCAGCAGCAGGCGTGGAAGTGACCTAGGATGTTCATCGACAGATGAATGGATATGGAAGTTGTGGGACATATACACAATGGAATATAACTTAGTGAAAAAAGCTACTGTATTTGAGTCAGTTCTAATGAGGTCGTTGAACCTACAGCCTATTGTACACAGTCTTTGTAATTAGATATTGCTACAAGAAGGTCTAGCAGGAAACTTCTAGGTGCCTAAAGTTTGTGACCCTTGTGACCCTGCCCCAGGTAACATTGTAACCAATGATCTGGGTAAAAAGCTGAGTGAATTCATTTCAAATGTTATCAAAAAGATAACGAAAATCTCACTAGGAGAGAACAAAACCGTGCTGCTCCTTTTGTGATGGTTTGTTTCTTTTTATCAAGTAGGTCTTAGCTTAAATTTCACCTGCTCCCAGAGGTTTTCCCTGTGCATCTAATATATGGCCTCCCATTTCCAATCAATTTTTACCTGTTTCCTTCATCTGAAATTGTATTTCTTAGTTGTTTACTGGTTTCTTGACGTGTTGTCCTAGACTGTGAGCTGAATGACAGAAGGGAGAGGGCTTCTCTGCTCATTTCTGGCACCCCAGGATGTAGGATAGTTCCTGGTACAAAATAGAATTGGAGAAGGAAGTGGCAACCCACTCTAGTATTCTTGCTTAGAAAATTCCACGGACAGAGGAGCCTTATGGACTATAGTCCATGGGATTGCGAAGAGTTGGGCATGAGTGAATGACTGAGCACATATGCACATAATAGGAACTTAATAAATTTCAGTTGATTGAAAGAAAGTTGTGGGAACCATTGAAGAATATTAGGCAATACAATGGCGTGATCAGATTTCTGATTTAGAAATGAAACTTGGAAGAAGTCAAGCTAGAAACTTGATAGAAATTGATGAATATACTCCATGGAAGCAGACATGTATATTTTAGTCATTTAAAACTTTGCTTTGCTTACATCCATAGTGTCAGATTGCTTGATTATAAGATATAATAGCATCACACTCAGTTTATATCTGGGATATTATCTTTTATCCATGGCACCATTAAGCATTAACAGTAATAATCTAAATCATATCCAGAAGAGAACAGCCAGGATAATCTCATATAGGGAGAGGCCTGTAAATTTTGTTAAAGCTGTTGAAGAGCTATGATGCAAAAGAAGACTCATTTTGTGTTGTTGGGGAGGGCAGAGCTCAGGCCAGTGGGGACCCATTACAAGAAAGCAAGTTTCAGTTCAAAATAAGCCAGAGCTTTCTAACAATTAGTGAGGCTGAGGAAGGGAA
Source organism: Budorcas taxicolor (assembly GCF_023091745.1). Taxonomy (NCBI): domain Eukaryota; kingdom Metazoa; phylum Chordata; class Mammalia; order Artiodactyla; family Bovidae; genus Budorcas; species Budorcas taxicolor. The sequence goes on from NC_068915.1 coordinate 42,820,504, forward strand.
TGGATGTCCTCAGGAGGTCATTAGATACCTGTCAATAGATGGCATGGAAGCAGACGCCAGATGCCCATCTGTCAAAGACACGGTTCAGAGGATGTCTGCCCATGTGGGATGGTCATTCCACAAGTGTGTGCAATCACCTAATATTTATTGAGTACTCACGGTGTGCCTGTTTCTGTGGGGGATACAGAAATATATAAGGCACAGCTGCTGTCTGGACGTGATCACCTTCCAGTCCTGAATTCCATGAGTCTCAGGGAGTTTTAGCCAAAGCTCTGATATAATTCTCACAAATTCCTCATTAGAGCAGTCTGAAGTTATGAGGTCCCAAAACACTGCCAACCTACCAGTGACACTTAACTTTATGCCCAGCAGGGAAGAACATGGTTCAGAAAACCACTTCATAGCCAACTTCTACTTTTGTACCCCAGATGAAGAAAATTGAAGTCTGTGTGACATATAACATCGTGTAAATTTAATGTGTACAACATGTTGATTTGATACATTTATATATTATATTATGGTTGCCATGGTAGTGATAATTAGCACCTCTATCATCTCACATAACTATTTCTTTTAAGTTTTTGGAAAAATTAAGATCTAGTAGCTTTGCTTTCATGACATGAAAGATTATAACATATAAAAAAAAGAGTTTCTTTTCTTTGGTTCATATCTCTTCTGGTCTTTAAAATTAATATGAATTCTGAGCTCAGGATAATGTGTGTTGGCTTTATTTAATCAAACTCTGTCGAGATAAATATTTTTGCATTAGAATTGGATCTCAGGAATTCTCATTGATAGTAAAAACATGAATTATGAAGTAGGGACTTTGCAGAATTATAAGTAAGCACACTTAATTCTTTAAACTCAAGTCTGCCCCAATCAATCACAATGTGTTTGACTTGGAAACCTCCTTCAGTGCACTAGAGAACATTAATAAGTAAATGTCTGGTTGGAACAGTTTGGTGGGTTAGATTTGGATATCACATTATGAATCTAACATTTTGGTCTGAATTCTCTGGACTGTGCCAAAGACATGACCTTGGTCACTGTGTGGACCCAGCCTTTCGGTCCTTCATACACTTCAGAAAGGAGTGTTAGAATATCATTAAGTTGTTTCCTATAGTCACTGGTCCTCACGGCATCACAGTGACCTAAGAGATGAACATACTTCCTCAGGGTACTTGTAACATTGGAGGCCACTCTGACCCTGAGTAGATTACAGCGCCAGATTTTTAATGTTTGCTTTCATTTCTACATTAGTAAATACGCAAGATACTTGGGCAGCCTTTAAAAATATTCCTTTGCCTTATAGTTTGGCCCATGTTAATTCCTCTACTGGCCCATGTCCCTTTCTATGTGTCTCCTTTCCATTTGTTGATCTTGAAATTAATCCAGTTTTAAGTTATGTTTTCCAAATGTGGTTTAGATTAATATGCTGTGAGTAAGGGCTATAGTACTGAGGGAGTGAGTGATGGAGACATCTTTCCCAAGTCTTTGTTTTGGAGCCACTAAGAATGTTCAGTCAACAGGGCCTAAAGTTTCCATTGAGGCTGACATGCCAGTATTTCGAAAGGATCTTAGATGGAAAAGCAAAAAAATCTGTGAAATTGAAAATATTAATATGGAAGTTTGCATATTCTGACATTACTCTTTCTTTAATACTCTAATTTTTGCTGTATACAGAGCAAACATTTGGAGTACTACTTCTCAATCTCGGCTGCATGTTGAAATAGCCTGGCAGGTTTGAAAAATACTTGGTTCTATCTGGGCTCTCCTCTGTCCTTTTGTAGACAGGTTGTTTCCATTTCTAAGCTACTGTGAATAATGCTGCAATAAACATGAGAGGGCAGAAACAGATTCTAATTTAAATGCAGGGGGTGTGACCTGGGCATTAAGGATTTTTACAAGTTCCCCAGGAGACTCTAATGTGCAGATAATGCTGAGAATCACTGATTTAGGGGCTTTGATCTCCTAATATTAAAGAGAAATCTAAAAATTTCCATGTTATTATTTGTGGAGCATCGTTTGCATAGAACATAGACTCTGCGGATCTGAGAATTTAAAAAAGACCTAGTTTCTAAGAGACACTTTAGACCAGTGTTCTCATTTATGCTGAGCTATTGTGAAATGGTAGGATTTTTTGAAAATTACTCAGGAAGAGTTTTATACAGGTGTAATGTTTTCAGAGCCTTCCTGACAGGTATGTTTGAAAGTGCATTTCTGTTGCCCTTGCAGGTAAGTAGCAATGTGAATGCCTCTAAAACTCTCCTCTTCTTTTCCTTTAAGTTATAATTTTTTAAAATTTTGCTTACTTATTTTGGGCTGTGCTGGGTCTTCATTGCTACACTGGCTTTTCTGTGGTTGCAGTGAAGAGGGGCTACCCTGCAGTTGCGGCGTGCGTGCTCCTCATTGCCGTGATTTCTCTTGTTGAGGAGCACAGGCTCTAGGGCCCCTAGGCTTCAGTATGCTGTGTCTCTAGGGCACAAGGGCTCAGTAGTTCTGGTTCCTGGGCTCTAGAGCACAGGCTCAATAGCTGTGGCTCACGAGCTTAGTTGCTCCATGGCAGGTGGGATCTTCCTGGATCAGGGATCAAACCTTTGTCTCCTGCATTAGCAGGCAGATTCTTTACCACTGAGCCACCAGAGAAAGCCCTCTTTATGGAATTAAGAGTCTGATCTGTATTCTTCTGGATGTTACTGTTCTGGAAGTGAAGTCTCTGTTTCTTTGTAGGTAATCAAGTATCCACAAGAATGCTTATGAGAATAGCTGTTTATCTTGAGTTATGTAATCCATGCTTCCTGTCTTTTCTTTATTTAGCCTGCCAATAAGCTATTTGCAACAATTGTTTCATTCTTTATTAAGCTCACAAAAATTTTATGCTATTATATCTTTGAGAGTTAGGTGTGTCTCATCTGTACTGTAGCCTCTGAGTATTCTAATTTTTACAGAATCTGTTCTCCATGTCTTTAGTTTTTCTCTTATACTTAAATCTTCTTGCCCTTCTGTGAGATTTAGACAGATTTCCGATCATGTCTTCCACTGTACTGATTTTGTGATTGTGCTTGGTTATCTGATTTCTACCACCATGGTGATTTTTGGTTCCGTAGTTTCACGTGTTCTTTCCTGATCTCATGACTACTTACTTTAGTTTCACAGATACAATAAACCCTCATATAATTTTGAGACAAAAGGGCAGAAACATTTTAAACATGCCTACTTTTCTTAAAATAAGCCTCTTTTAGAGTAAGGCATTTTCTATAGTTTTTCGGAGTGTTTCTTATGAGAGGCAGTAGCTTTTCAAGGGTCTAATTGTTTTCCTCCTCATTTGGGTGGAATCCAGTCTGTGGTCTTCATGCTGGGTGTCCATCTTCCACAGGGGTGTTCTGTATTTACTTCTCATCCACCCCTGTCTACCTTCTGTTCTTCCTTCAGTCTGGTGCCATCTGCCCCCTCTCTACAGCAGACAAACCAGAGACCTTACATTTTTTTGGCAAATCCTTTATGGTTTCCAGAATTAATGCAGGTTTTATCTGTTGTATATTTTGAAATGTTTATAGGAATACAGAAATTGAGACAATTGGATACTTGGGCTTACACTGACTCATTACCTAAAATCATGATAAATCATTGGGAAATAATTTTTTGATTAAGCTTCTGTTTATGTCCTTAAAATAAAATTCTAGATGAAAAACTGAGTCAAAAAGTATGCACTTTTAAAAGTGTTTAAATATATATTTTCAAATTGACTTCTAGAAATTAATTTTTTTCTTGATACTTATTAAGATTCCCATTTTGCCACTTGTTCATCAATAGTAGATATTGTGTTTAAAGTGCACATATACCCACAACATACAGCTTGCTAAGTTGATATGATATTTACATTTGCATGTATATTTCTCTTGTTTTCACCTATATTCATTTAATTTTAGAGAACATAATGTTTTATGTACTTATCTGAATTTCTTCTGTAAGGCATCTGTTCAAGTCTTCTAAAAGTTCTATTGTGGTTTTCACATTTAGCATATGTTTTAAGAAAATACTAGCCATTATAATAGATGATTGTCATTTCCAGTAACAGTTCCCAGAAAGTACATAGAGAATGGGACAGCAATCCCACTACTGGCATACACACCTAGGAAACCAGAATTGAAAGAGACACGTGTACCCCAATGTTCATCGCAGCACTGTTTATAATAGCCAGGACATGGAAGCACCCTAGATGTCCATCAACAGATGAATGGATAAGAAAGCTGTGGTACATATACACAATGGAGTATTACTCAGCCATTAAAAAGAATACATTAGAATCAGTTCTAATGAGGTGGATGAAACTGGAGCCTGTTATACAGAGTGAAGTAAGCCAGAAAGAAAAACACCAATACAGTATACTAATGCATATATATGGAATTTAGAAAGATGATAATGATAACCCTGTATGTGAGACAGCAAAAGATACACAGATGACTCTGTGGGAGAGGGCGAAGGTGGGATGATTTGGGAGAATGGCATTGAAACATGTATATTATCATATATGAAACGAATCACCAGTCTCCATGTTCAGTGCATCAGGCAGGGTGCTCAGGGCTGGTGCACTGGAATGACCCAGAGGGATGGCATAGGGAGGGAGGCAGGAGGGGGGTTCAGGATGGGGAACACATGTACACCCGTGGTGGATTCAGGTCAATGTATGGCAAAACCACTACAATATTGTAAAGTAATTAGCCTCCAATTAAAATACATTTATATTAAAAAATAAGTAAATAAAATAAAATACGGGATAGTGTTCAATTTTCTTTATTTTAAACTTTCATTATATTCCATTCATTCCATTCCATTCCATATATTCATTGTATTCTTAGATGCAATGTTACATGTTTTTTAAAGCTTCAAATGAGATTTTAAAATGTAATTGTATTAGTGACATCCTATGAAAGTGTCCAAAAGAGGGTAAAGTGAGGGGGAGAGAGAAGGAGAAAGGGAGATTTACCCATGACTATGATACCATAGTTCCATGAAGCATATTTTACAAAGCAGAGTTTAGAAATTTTCCTTTTCTGTTTATGCTAATCGGACACTCTGGTATCATTTTACTGTAACTTCTTTTGCCTTCAGAGTTAGCAAATCAAGTGATATACCCACTAGCCTCCTTGTGCTGCAGAGATTCCTACATTATCGACGCCCATTATAAACTCAGTGATGATGAGGAAGAAAAACACGTGGCTTGTTACATTCCAGTTAAACCCAAAGTTAATTTTATGATTCCTTAAATCTAGGCAAAATTTTAGTTTAATCTCACAGACATATCTCATATTGAAGGTGAACTTAAATATACTGCATTATCTTTATCGGGCTGTTTATGATTTATGTCCCTTCTGAGTAAAAATATGCTTATATGATTTTGCTATTGTGATACATTGAAGATGTGATACTACAGACTAGGATTTGGCACAACAAACACTCTGAAAATTAAAGTTTCTGTTAACACTCAAGATACTTCTTTAGTTGTCACTGAACTTTTTAGTCAACAATCAAGATGTCTTACTATAAACGATATAAAAGTCCTTCAGTTTTCTGGAAAACAATAATTTTCCAAGCCTCATTTTTATTTCCCTTGCTTATTTTATGACAAGGCCTTTATTTCCGTGATGCGCCTTGTCCTTTTCCTCATTTACCCTTCTGTGTTCAGTGTTATTCTTCCACCCTTAATGGTTTTCTATTTCAAAATAGGCAAACTGTAAGGCTTGAGGCTCAGTTCAGCCCAGCATGGAATAGGTTTGTATAAATAAGAGAATTATGTTATATGCTGTTCAATCTTAAGGAATATAAATGACTTTCACTTGACTGAAAAGAAGCATCACTATGTTTTTAAATTATAGGCTTTTAGAGCTGAGAGGAACCATGGAAATCGTTGAGTCTAACCTTCTTGTTTTATGGATTAAAAGCAATTGTGCAATCATTCTGTCATAGGTAAACTGCTGCCTTTTCTCGTGGACTTGCTTCATATAGCCTGCCTATCTTATTTGCTCAGATTAGGTCGAGTCAGAATTAGGCTGAGGTATATAAGAGGTACATAAGAGGCTCCCCCAGGTAGAGCTTGTTATAAAGAACCCACCTGCCATTGCAGGAGACATAAGAGATGCAGGTTTGATCCCTGGGTCAGGAAGATCCCCTGGAGGAGGGCATGGCAACCCACTCCAAGATACTTGCCTGGAGGGTCCCATGGACAGAGGAGCCTGGCGGGCTACAGTCCATGGGGTCACAAAGATCCAGACAGGACTGAAGCAACTTAGCACACATGCATAGTACATAAGTTTGAGGATAAATAGATATAGGTTTAAACCAATTCTTCATCTTTCAGCTCTGAACTCATTTCACTCTGCTGAGTTTCAGTTTTCTCATCTATAACATAGGGCAATTACATCAACCACATGAAGTCATTACAAGGACTAAATTATGTCATATTTATAGAATGTTTACTTCAGTGCCCAATACAAAGTAAATTTCTAAGATATGGGATTACTTTTATTGCCATCTTTTTTTTTTTTTCTTCTTGCCCATCTCTTCATTTAGACTGTGGATTCTCAATACCACTGTGTCTTGTTCAGCCCTACATCCCCAATGCCTTGGTGCAGCATTTCGTTTAAGCTCCAAATCATGGAGCCATTTTTGTCTCCTCTCTTCTTTTTGTGTCCTCTTAGCCAATAAATCTCCTAACATCTAGTTTTAAGCCACTGTCTCTTTGCCTGAACTAATGAACCAGGCTCTTACCTGGTTTCTCATTTCTCCATCTTACAGAAGCCAGAGTTATCCTTTTAAAGTGTAAGTCAGATCATATGAATAATCTGCTTAGAGCTCTTCAGTGGCTTTCCACATCACACAGAATAATGGTGAAAACACTTAACTGATTGACAGTCTCCTACACAGCCACCTTATTCAGACTGTTGGATCTCATTTCCCATTACTCTCTCTGCCTCATTCTACTCCAGCCACACTTACCTTTTTACTGTTTTTCAACACTCCAGACTCATGACTGCCCAAGTTAGTTTCAGCATCATTTTTTTTTAAATTTTTAAAAAAAATTTTTATTTTTACTTTATTTTACTTTACAATACTGTATTGGTTTTGCCATACATTGACATGAATCCACCACGGGTGTACATGAGTTCCCAAACATGAACCCCCCTCCCACCTCCCTCCCCATAACATCTCTCTGGGTCATCCCCGTGCGCCAGCCCCAAGCATCAGCATCATATTTTTAAGCAAAGGTGGCTGCTAACATATCCACATATAGTGTGTGCAATACCAGTTAGCTCCTGTGGGGCTTCCCCAGCGGCTCAGCAATGAAGAACCTGCCTGCAGTGCAGGAGATGCAGGAGACAAGGCTTGGGTCCTTGGATCTGGAAGATCCTCTGAAGGAGGGTGTGGCAACCCACTCCAGTATTCTTGCTTGGAGAATCCCATGGTCAGGATAGCCTAGTGGGTTACAGTCCATAGTGTAGCAAACAGATACAACTGAAGTGACTGAGTGTGTGCATGCACACACACACAGACCATCAGGGGTATTTTATTTTATTTATTTTTATTTTTTTAATTTTTTAAATAAATTTATTTATTTTAATTGGGGGTTAATTACTTTACAATATTGTATTGGTTTTGCCACACATCAACATGAATCCGCCACAGGTATACATGTGTTCCCCATCCTGAACCCCCCTCCCTCCTCCCTCCCCATACCATCCCTCTGGGTCGTCTCAGTTTAAATGGATAATTTACTTTGTCTCCTTGCTTTCATACAGGAATGGATAGAGTTTAAAACAAGATTAACATATACAATTAGATTAGTAACAAAAGTGTAAAACTAAAGGAAGAGAACTCTTGAGGAATCTAAACTGGGCTGGGAAACCAATCAAGATAATCACAAGGAAGATGGCAGCATGCTTGTGATGAAGGCATAAGAGATGTGCTCTGACTAGTTCGTTTCTTCTCTGGATGTAGCCACACTTTCATTATGGCTTGGTCAGCCTTGTTCTGTACCAGGGTTGGGGAGAGACCTAATCTGAGGAAATAAGATAGGCAGGCTCTATGAAGTGGGTCCTTGAGTCCATGACAAGATGATTGCACAATCACTTTTTGTCCATAAAACAAGAACATTTCTGCAGCTGTCTTTACTCACCCCTATTTACCCAGTGGTGCTTTTCTAGCTCACTGAGCACTGGGCATGCCTTTTGCACCCCCTGTGTTCTGCCTACCTCATACTGTGTGGTTCTCCCTTCAGTCTGTTTTGGCAGAAACAAGAGGAATTCTCTCCAGGATCTGCATTCCCATGGTATGAGATATCTCTAGGCCTAAATGCAAGGGTAGGGGCAGGAAAATTAGATGGAAGGGGATGGTGGGAAGGATGAGGGGAGGAGTGGTTACTGCCACTCAAAGCCAGATAATTTGGCTTGCTTTGTCCTTGCTGGGCTCCAGCCCTGCAGTTTGAACGCTTGGTACTCGTTAACACTCACAGTTGTAAGGGACTCTCTTTTTGCAGACCTTGAATATTTTCCCCCCTCAGGGAAAACTGGATTCTCAAGAGTAAAATGAATTATCTACTTGGCTAATTAGCTGGGACATAACAGAATTCTCGGGAGGATCATCCCAACTGAGAATTTCTGTAACGTATGCTTGTTTTTGCAGAGTCAATTTCTTCTCCTTTGGTAGCCTGCCTGTCCAATAGTTCATGCCTCACAGAGAGGGAAAAAATTGTCAAGTAGGCAAAACTTCATTTTCTTTCCTGCACCTATCTGCCTTCCTGTTCTTGCTCTGCCTTGTAGCTTCTGGTGCTCACTGCTAACCTAAGGCACTCCATCCTCTCAGTTTGACTTGATTTTTGCATTTGCTTGCTCTGCCAGTTTCCTGCTGCAGGAGATGAAATGCATTGTCCCCCCCACCTCGACCCTTAACTCCCACACAGACTGACACCCCCTGTACACTCTTCTTTCCATGTACCAGGCAAAATGCCACAATTGACAATCAGTGAATACACCAATATCCTGATTAAGTATTAACAACTTAAAATGGTTTTATAGCTTACTCTTTCCTAGTAGGGTTTTCCCAGGCAGCTCAGTGATAAGAATCTGCCTGCCAATGCAGGAGATGTGGGTTCAATCTCTGCCTCAGGAAGATTCCCTGAAGTAGGAAATGAACCCAATCCAGTATTCTTGCCTGGGAAATCCCATGGGCAGAGGAGCCTTGTGGGCTATAGTCCATGGGGTTGCAGAAGAATCAGACATGACTGAGCAACTGAGCATGCGTACACACACTTTCCTAGTGGACATAGGCTACGTCTTCTGATATTGTCCCACAGTTTCTCTGAGCAGTTTGTTTCCCATTACAACTCTCTAGTTTTGGGAAGAATGGTTCCACCCTAGCTTCAGAGAAGACCAAGAGCTCTAATTAATTAAAGTCCGTAAGAGAATCTCATTCCTGAGACACTCTGATTGGAACATGGAAAAGGATGTTACCCAAACAGAGATAAAGGGATGCAGGAAGACATTGACTGGCATTTCTGAAAGATGGTTTCAGTCCCTTCCATTGGAGTAGTTAAAGGAGCAGCTTCATCTTTCTCTTGTGGTGTGAGAAGAGGAGGCCGGAAGTTCTGGCTGTTGTATTACATTCACAAGGGTAGAGCCTGGAGCTCTGGGGGCACCGAGGGAATCCTGAATTTGAAACAGACATTATGGATGTCAAAACAGACAGATAGAGAGAACCAAGATCCTTGGAGCATAAAATAGTAGAGATAAAGATTTTGGAGAGTAGACAGGAATTCTCTCATTTGCTGTGTTACCCAATGTCTCCTAAAAGGTCTTTCCCACAGTTCAATGAAGGGGACCATGCTGACTTCAGAAATTGTTTGGCAATTAAATGAAATAATGTGCCAAAGGTGTGCACTGGGCTGTGGGCTGTGCCTGTTGCATGGCCCACTCAGAAAGCAGGGTTTCCTGTGGTCGTCATATCATAATATGTAGATATATCATATCATTACACTGTACATCTTAAAGTTATACAATGGTCTATATCAGTTATATCTCAATAAAGCTGGGAAAACATGGCATTTCCTTCTGTCCTCCAAAACAGCTAGACACAGTCTAATTGAATGAGTATGGGTTTGGAGTTAGGGAAGACTGCTTGGTTTCAAATTCTGAGGTCTCTCCACTTTGAGGATTCATGGGAAGGGCAAAGTAATGAAACCGTTCCTCAGTTTCTTCATCTGTAAAATGGGGGTAATAAAAGCATGTACTTCATGGGGTTCCTGAGAGAATCAATGAGGTAAAGCAGGGGCAGGGGGACCAGATATACTGGGGCTAGAAGTTGGGCTGTGTTGTGTGTTGTCGCTTCCATAGTGTTCAACTCTTTGTGACCCAGTGGACAGTAGTCCGCCAGACTCCTCTGTCCATGGGATTCTCCAGGCAAGAATGCTGGAGTGAGTTGCCATGTCCTCCTCCAGGGGATCTTCCCGACCCAGGAATCGAACCTGCATCTCTCATGGGTCCTGCATTGGCAGATGGGTTCTTTACCACGAGTTCTACCTGGGAAGCTACCTGCGAAGAGGATGGGGGGCGGAGGTCAAAGGCTCTTTGCAGTCTATGTCTCATTGAGGAAGAGTCTCGTGAGGGCTGGCTTGGAGGAGATGAGCGTATAAACAGCTGCCAGGCAGCAGGGAGATCCAGCATAGAATCTCTGAGTTGGGATCTGGCCTGCCACAGCCCAGGGGCAGAAAGTGGGGTGCCAATGGGATTGGAATGACATGGTTGAGGGGAAAGAAGTCACTGAGGGAGAGAGGAAACCTCCATGAACAGTTTAAGTCTTTAGTGGCGTTGGCGTCTACTTTGATGGAAATCAGAGTCCTTGTAAGGTTTTGTACAGAGCATGGACAGAATCTGATGCCTGTTTTCTTGGGTCCCTGACTCCTCCAAGTCCCAATCTGAATTGCATGGCTTCGGAACCACTTCCATAGCTGTCTGACTTTGTGTACATATTGGCAGCTGTACTCCCTGTTTTAGAACACCTTGGAAAAACAGATCCAATACGATGTGTGTGTGTGTGTGTGTGTGTGTGTGTGTGTGTGTGTGTGTATGTTGGAAGGAAGGGTGGATGTAGAGAAACAGATTTATTTTGAGGAGGAACTGGCTTACATGATTATGGGGACTTGAGTCCAACCAAAATCCACATTGGGACTTGGAACAATGATCTGTTAACTGAGATCACACACATGGTCTTAGGACCTCATGAAGCTCAGATTCTTGATGTCTTATCACAGAAAGAATTCAGAGAGAGACAAAATGATAGGTGAGAAGTAGATTTATTCAGGGAAACGCCCTCCACAGACAGAGTATGGGTAGTCTCAGAAGGTGAGCGTGGCCCCAGGGTATGCAGCTGTGTTTTTATAGGGATGGGTAGTTTCATAGGCTAATGAGTAGAAGGAGTATTCCAGCTATTTGGGGGAAAGGGTGGGGATTTCTAGGAATTGGGCCTCCACCCACCTTTTGACCTTAAAGGTTCGCCTGATGGATGTGTCATTTAGCTTGCTGATATGTTACAATGAGTGTATATCCAGGCTGAATGTCTTGTGGAAGTCAACTCGTCAGCCATCTGGACCTGTTTGGTTTTCTTCAGCTTATGTTTTGACATGGGGCTATGTCGCTCTTTTGAAGACTATACCCTGCCCCTTCCCTCCTGTTTCAGTTCATATAGACCAGGGTCAAGTGAGATATCTTACAACACTATACTGAGCTAATATGTATGACTTCTTATGTAAAATAATATGTCTAGATTTGGATTAGTTATTATAATGTGTAATTATATAAATATGATATTGCAATATGCATATCATATTATAGTCTGGGATATTTACATCTGCTATGGAAGATATTTTATAATGTTCATACTATAGTATACAAAAGCAGTAGGATTCCCAACAGGAAAACCAGTGGTCCATTTCATCACAGATGGCATGCACAGGCTTAAAGACATTTTGTTTTGAAACTTGTCCCATCTGAGAGGTTTTAAAGTAGACTATGCTTGTAGCTGAGCATTATATACTGAGCTCATAGTAGGTGCTCAATACATATTACATAATATTATACGTAAATGGTGGGATCAAGTGCTGGTTAGAAATTAATCTCAGGGTACTAAGAGCTGCTGGTGATGTCTCCTTGGCCCGTTGTATGCGGTCTCTTCAGGATAGGTAGGGGATCTGGTCTATTTTATTGTTTTTGGGTCCCCATGGCACACCATTTAGCCACTCTCTCATCCCTGTATTCATGGCAAGTTTATTCTTTAAGTAACTGTTTCAAATCCGCGTAGCTTAATTGTTTTCAGGCAGGAGAGAAAATCCCAACTCAATTATTCTCACCAGTGAGAACTTGGACAAGTAATTTCCCCTCTTTTAAGACTGGATTTTCTTTTTGAAGTAGGAGTGATACAGAGATAGATGAAGACTGGTGAATGCCAGGGGCTGGGAGGAAGGGGGCAAGGGGAGAAACTGCTTAATGAATGTGGTTTCCCTTTGGGGTGATGAAAATATTTTGAGACTAAATAGAGGTGGTGGTTGTTCAACATAGTAAATGTACTAAATGCTTCTTCACTTTAAAATGGTTAATTTTACATTATGTGAAACTCACTTCAGTAGAAAACACTGGAGATGAAAATAATACACCCCTCATGGGGTTATAATGAGACTATAGATACTTAGTACAATAGCTGGTACTCAGCCCCTGGTAACCAACCGAAGAATGTGAACCTCTCCTTCCTCTTTATTTTCGTGTTCTTTTCCATCATCCTTGTTCTCATCATCATCATAGCCCTTCTAGAACCAATTCCTTCTCAGACAAAATGCTAATTTATGTCCAAGTCACTCAAAGGGGAATACTGAGAGATAAGGCCAGAAGCTTAGGATGTCTAATCTTGGTGCCCACCTGCGATATCCAGAATGTATTTCAAAGGCATTTGGGAGCCACTGAAGATCCTTGAGCTGGACAGTGAAATGAATCAGACTGTGCTTTGAGTCCATCAGCCTGGGAGCCACATGGATAACGATTTGGTAGGATGAGGCTTAAAGAGTGGGACACAGTTAGCAGGTTACTCTCTACAGGGTCCTTAGATTTCACATTCTTATTTCCTCCTCAATCACATTGGATTTGGCTGGCTACATAGCAAACACTTAATAAATACTTGTAGATTAGTTATTTTACACTTGTTTAATGCCTTCCTTTGAAGTACTTCCAGTGGAGATTACTTCTACAAATCACATAATGCAAGATAAAATACCCCATATATCTGTCAGTTTTCTCTAAGACTGTTTTCTAAGTATTATATGTGCACAGTTCATGGACTGGGTGTTCAGTTGCTGGAAAAATAGAAATCACCCCATTAGTCATGCCTCTGCAAATTTCACATTTTATATTTCAGGTTTTGTGGTGAGTGATATTTAAAGCCTTATTTTTTGCTGGCTATTGTATCACTACAACTGTATATAGCTTGTGGACATTTCGTGATCTGAGATCTAAGGGAAACGATGATGTTCCATTTGTTATCACTTTGAGGGAAGCACAAAAAGACCTTAAAGTGAGAAACACAGCTTAATTAGCACGTTGGTGATTTATATTACCCAGTGTGAAATCTCCACTGGCACCAAAAGAAAGATCAAAACAAAAGGCATCTTTTTGGATTTAAACAATTTCTTGGTCTTACTCAGGATCCACAACCTTATTTCCATGTGTCTAACCAGCAAAACCCACAATGTAACATCATTGTCTCAAAGTTCTCACATGTCACGTAACCAGGAAAGGTGCTTATTGATTAATCTCTGAGGACTAATGTCCTGTATCACTTTATGAATGTTTATGCTTTAACTTATGTAATACAAAGACTTCTAAATGTTATAGGGTTTTAGAACTCAAAGGACTGTTGAAATTTTCTGATGATAGCTTTACTATGCCTTAATTGAGAAAATGGTAATAAAACATGTAGAAAGTGATTCTATGCTGATTTATATTTTATTTGGTTCATAATCTATGTATGTTATAAAATATTTGTGTGCTACTAAATTATAATGGATAAATAATTCAACTTATAGACTATGTACATCAGATACCTCTCTTTCAGTTACAGAGAGATATTGGTTTCAGTTACAAAAATACTTAATAGAAATAAGGGGATTTACTTGCTCAAGTGACTGAAAGGTCCAAGGACAGTTTTTCAAATTAATTGGACTTAGAGGCTTAAAGAGATCTGTTTCTTCTCCACCTCTTGGCTCTGCTTTTTTGTGGACTGTCTTCATCTCCCAGGCTCTCTCCATGTGGTGGTTGCTAGCAGACTCAGGCTTGCATCCTACAGGTTCAAGATTAAAGGGAGGAGAATGACATCCTCTTGTTTCTCTAGCCAATGCTTAGCTTATCTCTGATCACAGAACTTGAATCAGGATTTCACCTGTGGGCCAGAATCACTATGACTTAAGTTTGGGAAAATGTTGACTGGCCAGAAATAGATCTTGTGTTCAGACTTGGATCTAGGAGATAGGGCCAGTCACATCTGAAGCATGTGCACTGAATATTGACAGTACTTCTCCAGAAAAAAGTGAGGTGTTTTTTTTTTTTTTTTTTTACCAGTGGCTGGTGGGTGATAGATGAAAGGTAGTCTCGGTGAAACTAACAGGCTCTGTGAGAAGTTCATGGTGGATTCCTGGCTACCTTGCAGTAAGAACAGGATGGGAGGTAAGAGATATCAGGGGGAACCCTCCCCAAAGGGCTGAAAATGTATGCAATTGGAACACTTTCTATATACCAAGTCTTTAAAGAGGATGTCATCTCTGCAAAAGGAAGTGACTTGGCCATAGAATCACAATTTAAAAGGTAGAGTCAGGCTGACTCTAATGCTCTACCTGCAGACCAGGCTACTTAATCATACACATGATTTAAAAAGTCAGATTTTGGAAATTATTTTTTTACTTAATTTCAAAAATTTGGAAAACTCAAGAGCTAGCGAATATCACTTTAGGAGAGAACTATTAAACTTTTCTGTGTTGAGTTGTTTTGAATTTAATACTGTAAAAGGAGACTATATGTATAAGCTCTATTTAATCAGCCTCTTGTGATGGAATTTGTTTAATATGTAAAATTTTCACTGGAGTGTTTCCAAAATTTAAACTGTGTGCGTTTGCAAATTCCTCAATGAGTTATCACCAGAATCACAGTATTATCACACAAAAGGCAACAGTTTGAGGGCAAGGGGCTTTTCAGGCTTCCTTAGAGCCCTTTAGTCCGCTTTCCTGTATCAGCTGGCTTTCACTCTTCCGTGTGACAGTTTCTCCAAGAGTTACCTCGTTTGGGTGCTCATGGGAGAGCTCTTGTCATACTTGTCATACTCTACACAGTCACCTGGCCCAGGAGACCTTTCTTAGCTTTGATGTCTTCCTGCCAGCTTCAGTCCAGACCATGGGCAGGCCACTCACCCCATTAACTCTTGCACAGGGTGCCCTCATTTAATGAGTGGCCCTTTCAGAAGTGCTTAAATCCCTCTGTCTTCTGGCATCTGGTCTGCCCATAGGAGTTTTCGATATTTTTGCTTTGGTAAACTGTGGTGATGCAGGCTGCTCCGCAACCAGCAGCCTTGTCTTTCTTACCTCTACCATCCTGCTCTTGCCTTTGCCTTTAGTTGCGAGCAAAGAAACAGTCACCAGTTCCTGACTTGCCAGGGGTGAGGGAGAACATTTGGAACCCATCAGTATCATACAAAGGGATGATAGGTCTAAGAAGAGAGGATGAACTTCTCTATGAACTGTAATAAGATGACGTCTTTCCCTTTTGGTTCTACTCGTATCTACTGGGTCTGGTGGAGTGATGGTAGTGATTGTGGTCATGGGTGAGGAACTGAAGTCTTGAATGAAGGCAGCTCCGTGGGGAAGGGGCTGATAATGCTTAGAGGCATTATGCTGTAATACTCTGCCCTTGCTTTCTAGTAGTCTGTGTTTCACATAAGAGCCAAGTCATATAATGTCACTTCTTTCCTCAAAACACTGATGACTTTCCATCTCACTTAGGATTAGACCCAGTGTCCTTGTTGTGGCTGCTAAGACCCTACCTGACAGTCTTCTCTTCTCTCCCTCCTGCTCCACTCGCCCTCTGCACATTCCAGTCTAGCCTGGTCTTCTTGTTCCTTGTATGTGTCGATGCCTTCTCCTGAGAAACTTGTACTTGCTGTTTCATTAGTCTGGAATGCTCTTATCAAATGCTCTCAGATTTGTTCCTTTCTTTTGTAAATCTTGTCTCAAATATCACCTTATTAGTGAGGTTTTCCTTGACCATTCTATATAAAATAGCATCTTCTGACGGTCTCCGCTCTTACCCTGATATCATTTTCCTTATATCACCTATTACCAGTTGATATATACATGCGTGTACTAGTTTATTGACAGCTCTCTCCCAGGGACTTTCTCTGCTTGGTTCATTGTTCCACCCCTTGCAGCCAGGGCAGTGACACTCAGGAGCTCTCGGTAAATATTTGTTGACTTAATAAGTGAAGCCTAATGAATTAATTAGGATGTATAAGATAAGATTGAGACAAAATAAAGAAATGTACTTTGATGTTTCAGCTGACTGGTTTTAACTAAATGCAGATTTCAATTCCCTGGCTGAAAAGCCAACTCCTCTCTTAATTTTGACACGATAGTTTTGACTGTTTCCATTTTCGTGAAGAATAACTAGATACCTGTACAAATGTAGAGAAGCCCTATGGGCATTTGGCACTGTATGTTCATTTCTTCTTTGCCAGTGGGGAAAGTTTTTGCATCCCACATTTTCACTCCCACACTCTCATGTGATAGAAATTATAAGACCAGACTAGGTAATTGGGAAGGTCTCTTTCTGCTCTAAAATATACACCTTTTGCCTTTCTTTTCCATTCTGCATGCACTTTAGAGTGGCTGCTGTTTCTCCATTCATAGCTTGCAAGTAAGGCTGTTCTGGTCCATGATTTGGAAGATGGGTCCTGACTCTGTCTTTCAAATGTGAGCTCATCAGCACATCAGTGGCTGTGAAGGATGCTAATTTAGGAATATTATTCAGGTAATGTGGATATGCAGTTATTGTTCGAAGTGGGGCTCTGCTTGAGGCTATCCATTTCCATCTGTAGAGCTATGTAGAGTGTAGCATTTTAACAGCCATTAAAAATGGCTTCTCTCTCGTTAGTCAGGAAGATTTGCTGGTGTGATTTTATACTTCATTTCTGAAGCTGTTGATGAGAAACATTTCTTTTTCTATAAACACTTCTCACCAGAGTTCTCAAACTCATTCTTGGCATAGGATTTGAGTCCCACTTTTGCCTGAAATCAGTACAGTTAAATTTTTCTGGTTCTAGTGGATTATATGTCTCTGTGTGTGTGTGTGTGTGTGTGTGTGTGTGTGTGTGTGTGTGTCTGTTTTCTCCTTTTAATTCATGCCGGTGGGAGAGAAAGGATTTTGTGGCAAGATTGACAGAATGTGTTGTGTACATTCCCAGCAAAGAAAAGAATGTAAAACAAAAGCCCAACTTGGAAGGAGAAAGTTTGTTTAGAACTGGAATTAACCTGTCTTGAACATGATGAATGCCGTACTTTACAACAGTTTGTTATAGAATTGATTTCTTTCCATATGTTGCTGGTGGTTTAATTTGATTGGCATAACAAAATATTGCTATTTGACATGAGAGAAGTTATTTTTAATGCACAGGACCGTAGGTGTAAATTTTATTTGTGTTAATAATGTTGAATAAACTGTATTTATGTGTTGGGTTTATTTCTGGCTACTGTGCTACTACATAATTTGATTGTCCAATGTTCAGACATGGATTTAAAGCTTTATACAGCTGGGAATTAGCTGGTCACATTGTATTTGCTTCCGCTTTGTGGGATCAGGAAAATGACCATACTAAAGAAAAGAAGCTATTTCAAGCTTTTCTTCTCTTTTTTAGAGTACAAAGTTATTTCCATAGAAACTTGATAATTAAGAGTAATTTAACTCTTTACCTAAGTCTGAATGGCAAATTTGCAGGTAAACAGTTCTTACTTTTCCACTCAGCAGCTACTTATACTTATCAAAAGATGTGACATACTTTTCCTTATTTTTCCTTTAAACAAATTAGCATAGTATTTTTATGCTTTTAAAAGAGATTAAATTAAAAACATAAAAGACATTGAATACCAATAATTGGCTTTTACCACATTATGAAGTTATTATTTTTAATGCTTACCTCGATAACTATAATTTCCAATAAGTAATAATCAGGTATTCAAGCCATAAAATGGTTACTGGGTTAATGTTGTTTCAATAGTACCAAGCATATTATTTTCATGTATACTAAAATGGACTTCAGATTTTGCAGGCAATAAAATTATTTGATCAGGTTTGCACAGCTTTAGTGACAATTACAGTTAATTCATGCAGAACTTCAATCTACTTTTTAGTCTTCTACTTCTTAGGCTAACAGTTGTCCAGCTCCAGTGGCATTAAGACCATGAAGACTTTTGCATTCATCTGGTTGAACTTTAATATGAAGTCTTCATAAAATAAACTACCTGTGACTCAGAAATATAAGTTCTTGCCCTGGCTTATTTTATTACCATTTTATTCTTTGGGTCTTAGTATATGCATGTCTAATTTGACACCAAAACATGGTGGTTTGGTTAAATAGAATAGAGGTTAAATTGATTGGAATCTTTCAACCTTAAAGAATTAAATATTCATGGTAATAAAGCAAACATACCAGTATTCTATTTTTTATAAGGAAGGACAGAAATTTACTCAAGAACATCAGCAAGCAAATAAATATCTATTGAATATTTGAATGATACTGGCAGATATGAAAGTATATAGAACCTGTCTTCAAGGAACATAAAATCAAATTGATGAGCTAATTAATACTTAGGTAGAAGAAAAGGCACTTAGCAACACAGTGATACAAACTAATCATCAAGTATATTTTACTGCCAAATGAGGGCTGTAGCAACACCACATTTTGCATTAGTAAATTTACTTACTCAAACCTGAGTAATCAAACTGAAATGAATTTATCCTCTCTCTTATCACTTTTTAATATTGCATCCTTTGGAATAAAGTGGGCTTTTCCCACACAAGTAAACAAGTGCAATAAATACCAGCTGACATTGATTGAAATGGTTTTTATGTGTTGAGCACAAGGGCATCATCACATTTGAGAGCTCCAGATCCACTGAAATGGGTTCCAAGATCCTCATTTTACAAATGGGGAAACTGAGACCAGAATACCTTGCTGGAGGGCACAGCTGGGCCAGACCTGGGATTTGACTCTGAGCATCCCAGGCTGCTTCCTGAATAGCTCAGCAGTAAAGAACCTGCCTGCAATGCAGGCGACACAGGAGATGAGGGTTCCATCCCTGGGCTGGAAAGATTCCCCTGCAGGAGGAAATGGCAACCTGGTCCAGTACTCTTGCCTGGAGAATCCCATGAGGGATCGGCGGGCTACAGTCCATGGGACTGCAAACAGTTGGACGTGACTAAGCAACTGAGCACACAACACAGCCCAGGCTGAGAGTGTGTGGCTGCGGCACTACACCATCTGCTCTCTAGGACCCCTGAATCTGGGGTGCATGGAGAGAGATCTTGCTACAGAGAGCTAACTTCTCATTGCAGGTTCGCTTTCACGGCACTCCAGTTAGTCCATAGAAAGCTCATTTACTAAACCGGCTCTGAGTAATTGGCTAATGGGTTTTTGGTGAGCAGGGTCCTCCAGAGGACTGTTTCCACAGCCTGACGCATGGGGCCGTCAAGCCTGGGTTGTTAATTCTGCTCCAGGAGAGCACAGCCCCGTGCACTAAAGCTGCTGGAAAATTGTTCCCTACTGAAGATGCAAATTGGATCAACAGAGCCTGGCTCTGGCTTCTGAAAGGCAACGCTGGCAGCCTGGCAAGGAAGGCCTGGATATTTGCGCTGGTAGACTCAAGAAATTGGTGGCAGAGGGAGCGGAGCGATGGCTGTCCACTTTCCTATGTGGATTGAAACAATGAGGACCTGTGTCTGGATTTGCTCCTAGTTCACAGGCTTTGAAGAAACCATGGTTTCTGTTGAGGAACATGAAGATGGTCCCTGACTTACTGCTGTGTAGTTCTGTTCGCTGTGGCACAAGACCCGTTCATAAGGGAGATGGCAACAGGCAGATTTTTGTCCCAATTGATACCGCTTATTGCTGACACTTCTTAGTGCCTCATTTGCTCCAGCTATAGAATGGAGCTAGCACATGGAACTCTGCTCAATGTCACGTGGCAGTCTGGATGGGTGGGGAGTTTAGGGAGAATGCATATGTATGACTTGAGGCCCTTCGCTGTTGACCTGAAACTATCAAAACATTGTGAATTGGTTATACCCCAACACAAAGTAAAAATTTAAAAATAAAATAAAATGGAGCTAACAATAATACCTACTGGGTGGAATTTTCATGGGAATTAAAAGAGTTATGAAGTTGAAAAAATTTAAAGAATTAAATATGAAGTTCTCAGAAGAGGGCCTGGGCATTCGACATACGTTCCCTATCCTCATTATTATTTTGCTACTATTATTGCATGGATCAGACTTTGTAGTGGAGAGAAAATGCGATTTAGAAAGGGTTCGACTTCTAGTTCTTCCCTCTGCTATTTGTGGGAGCTTGAGCAAATCACTTGATCTTTCTGTTCAGGGCTCTCATCTGAGATGAGGATGGATAAGACCAACCTCGTAGGGTTGTTTAAAGAAATGATAAAACACTATCGTCAGTTTTATTTTATACTGTAAAGCCTCAGGTACATTATAATGTTTAATTCTCAAACCTGATTCTTCTCTTAAATTCTTTTTTAAAAAATTGAGTTATAATTCATATACCGTACAATTCACTTGCTTTCCTTGCACAGTTCAGTGCATATGGAATCTTAGTTCCCCGACCAGGGATTGAATCCATCCCCCCTGCATTGGAAGCAAGGAGTCTTAACGGCTGGACCACCAGGGAAGTCCCAGATTTTCCTTCTTTTTTAAATCCAATTGACACATCTATAGAACTGGGAGTCATATTAAACCCTTCATCTCAATGAATTGACTGTAAGATTTGATTCTTTCTTAATATCTCTAGTATCATGCCCCTCCCTCTGAGCCATTGCAATTTCCTCAAATAGAAGGCTTTAGCAGCCACCTCCCTGGCCTCCCAGACTCCAGTCTTTGGTCTACTACCTAAATGATTGTCCTAAAGTACAATTCATTCTTCCCACTCTCCTACTTTAAAATCCCTCGTGGTTTCTCATTGCCTTCAGCATAAAATTCCAATTTATTAGCATGGCGAGCAAGGTCTCTCATGACATGGCTTTTTACATACTCCTTACATACTCCCCCAGGTCATTCTTGCCCTTTTGTCTTTATTGATGCCTTGTGTCACATCGAATTAGATACAGTTCCCCAGAACGTGTCCATGTCTTTTTCTTGTGCTTTCTGGCCTTTTCCTCCCCATTATATTCTATCTGCCCTTCAAGGTTATTCATTCTAGCATCAGCTAGTCTAAAGAAACCTTATCTGACATCGTTTTGCTGATGCCTTGAGTTAACAGTTTCTCTTTTATGCCCCCTCCATGCCCAGTGTTTGCCCTGATTGCGTCTATCCCAATTACTCCTTTATGTATTTCTCTTCCTTAAAAGAAAGAGAAACACTTGAGGATTAGGATCTCATCATATTTGTTTCTGTATTGCCATTGGCTTGAAAAAAGAAGCCAATAAATTGAAAGATAGAATTTGAATGAAAGAATAAATATTATGCCCAATGAAGATAAGATCATGTAATTGTCCTTTAAGAATCATCTCCAAGTTGCTATCCGCTTCACTCTACCAGAGGTTTACAAAGATCATCCTTGATGTGTATTATTAGATGCAATGACCTTGGGGCAAATGACACAGCATCTCTCAGTCATTTTCCTCATTTTGTAAAGTAGGAATAATGAGTATCTACCTTATATAATGGTATTGTTGGAAAGAGTAAATTAAACATGCATATAAAACTTTAAAAGTGTGCTTGGTATTCGGTAAATGGGAATTACTACTATCTTATTAGCTCCCAATGCAAGTGAATTCACCCCATCCTGCATTCAAGAAAGTTGCTTTTAGAGGTCGTTAATGAAAGTTTAGGTGAAAGAGGTGGTCCATAGGTTTTCTTGACCTCCGTGAAGTAGCTAAAATAAGAGTGGACTTCTTATCATCTAAACAAAAACACCATCAAGAGAAACAATAGAGTTAAAAACCTTGTAGAATTCTGGCATAAGCATGAGAAAAACAAAAATCTGTTGACCCCATTCTCCTTGGGTTGGTGATTTTCTTTGCCATGCAGTTCACAGGGAAAGGTTTTCCATTCCCAGTGCACATGCTCTGCTCTGTCTCTGTTTCTGCTGATGTCTCTTAGGACCTTGTTTTTTTTTTTTTTTTTAATACTCAGAACCAGAGAAGATTAACTGATACTCGAGAGACAGCAAGGTCAAATGAAGAGATACTGGTTAGACTGGTCCTTGCCAGTCACATGCTTGGTATCAGGCACCTGTCCAGAATTCCTTTGACGCTTCATCTGTTATGGCCACCTACACGGCTTTGATCAGCAGTCTTTCAAAGCATAAGTAAAATGGAGAAAAAATGGATACCTTCCTAAGCAGGAATGTGAATGTTCATTAACAGGAATCAGGAAAAAGGTAGGATAGGATCTTGGGAAGAACATGAATTTTGGAGGCAGATAGCTGGGTTTTAATCCTTTCTCTGTTACTTGTTGTCCTGATCACCTTGAACATGTTTACTTTCTTTGAGATTCATTTCCTGTGTCCATATAATGGACAGAATAGCATCAGTCTTTAAGAACTGTTGTGAACAGCATGGTTTTTAGCAATAAATCATAGCTGTTCCTTTTCCTATGTGTCTAGACAGTATCAGGTGTCATCTTTGGTAATCCTTTGCTCTTCTTCTTGATTCTAAAGAGGCTTGAAAGCTAATGTCCTGGCTACATATTTGTGAATCATTCTTGAGAGTCGAGATAAAAGCAGTTTAGAGATGCCATTGATTGTAGAAAGTAAATGTTTATTCCTGCCCTCTTGACTCCTTCCCTCTTTCCCTCCCTTCCTTTTGCCTCTTCCTTTTTTCTTTGCCTCCTCTATCCTTTATTCTCATTCTCCCTCCCTTCCTCCTTTTGTGTATTTCTCTCACCAGGATCTCCTGCATTGCAGGTGGATTCTTTACCAACTGAGCTATGAGGGAAGTCCATGAAGTAACAACCCCTGGTCCAAGAAGCTCATGTATGATGGCATCATTACACCCCTGCTGCTGCTGCTGCTAAGTTGCTTCAGTCGTGTCTGACTCTGTGCAACCCCACAGACAGCAGCCCACCAGGCTCCCCCGTCCCTGGGATTCTCCAGGCAAGAATACTGGAGTGGGTTGCCATTTCCTTCTCCAGTGCATGAAAGTGAAAAGTCAAAGTGAAGTTGCTCAGTCGTGTCCAACTCTCAGCGACCCCATGGACTGCAGCCCACTAGGCTCCTCCATCCATGGGATTTTCCAGGCAAGAGTACTAGGAAGACACAATTACTTTTTTTCATATGTCTCCAGGTTTACCACATAATCTCATAGTGAAGTATTTGTATCATCTACCACTATTGGTCCTACATTCTTCACATTGATGTTTATATGATATAATACTTCTATGATGTAAATCCAGTGATATAATTCCCCATGGGTTCAAGGGGAATAAGAAACGATCTTAGAAAGATGCGACCATGCTAACACTCTGCAAAATGATTAGGCTAAGCCATCTTACATGAAATCCATTTCTAAAATCCTAAAATGTCTCAAGTGTACTATTTTAGGGTAGAGGAATAAAAGAGCTTTGCATTTCATGTAGACTTTTGCTTTGTCCTGCCAGTGTTTCTTTGTATTCTCCAGCCAGTTCTTTTTGGATCTGTCTTCCCAATGACACCATCATTTCTTTTTCTTTTTAAAAATTAATTAATTTATTTCTGGCTGTGCTGGGTCTTCGTTGCTGAGCGTGGGCTTTCTCCAGTTGTGCTGAGCAGGGGCTACTGTCTCGTGGTGCGTGGGCTTCTCTCGTTGCAGAGCTTAGGCTCTGGGGTACAGGCTCAGCAGTTACGGCACATGGGCTTATTCTCTCGATGGCATGTGAAATCTTCCCAGACCAGGGATCGAACCTGTGTCCCATGCATTGGCAGGCAGATTCTTAATCACTGGATCACCAGGGAAGCCCTGTTATTTCTTGAGGGCAGAAACTATGTACCGTTGATCTTTGAATCTCTATACCTGACCTGGATTCTGACATATAAGAGCTGCTCAGTCGATATGTGTTGAGTGAATAATGAACAAGCCAGACTTCTCAAATGTTTGGATCAAATGTGGAATCACAGGGCTCACTTTGTGAAGGGAAACTGTTCATGTCTTCTCTGCCCTGGCCATTGCTGATGAAGGACGCCCTGCCTCAATTCATGTCATATGCTTTCCTGTGCTTGATTAAACTGCTGCTTTTCTTTTCAGACAGACTAGAGGGTTCTATGGACAGTAATGCTGGAGTCCCCAAAATTTTAAGAGAGATATTTCATGGCTCTCACTGCGAGGTCTATAAGAAGTTTTATTTTCTGAATAAGTATCGATCGCAGCTTATAAAATACTGCAAACCTATATAATTAAAAAGAATGAGACCAGTCATTGGTGGGCAGTACATGGCTAGGTGTAAGAGAAGACAAATTCTTCAGGTTCCTGGGTTTTATAATTGTACTTGCTAGGGAAGCTTATTAAAGCCTTGCAGGTGCAATGTTTCATCACAGAGTAGTGAACCTTTGAAAGATATGCATAATAAACAGAGTTTGAAATATGTTTTTATTCCGGCCATATGGTCCTGTCTGGAGCTTTCCTGGATCTTTGGGTCAGTTCATTGTTGAAAGATGGGCTCGCAAGCACCCACCTCTCGGAGCAGCTGTCAGAGCCCTATCAGAACGAATCTGCCTTTGCATGATTATTTATTTTATGTGGCTCTCTGAAATGAACCCAGCCTTGCTCAGGAGCTGAAATGTGCTGAGCAAAGTCTCTTCCCTGAACAGCTTGTGGCCACACCACCAAGCAATGTCCTTCCTTGTCCTTAAAAAGCAGGCTAGCGAGACTTGTGCAAGAGGCCAGGGCAGGCAGTCTGGGTGAGGTGTACCCACCTGAGCTTGAACTTGGTGCCAATATGAAAACGTACATGGTAGTGTTTTAAAGACATGTCACTGTTATGTCTTCCCAACTCTCTGTTGCTCACTTTCCTGTATCTCTGAACTCTGTGCAATTACGGTGGTCATCAAATGCAAGCACTTGAAATGTTTTTGTGGTATCATTGTGATGAGGAGAAGGCTAATGCGTACTTTCTTTTCCTTTGTCATTAACAAAAGGAGATATTAACTCCTCTGAGAATGGCATTTTAAGGGGTTGTTGTTGTTGTTTAGTTGCTAAGTTGTATTTGACTCTTCAGTGACCCTATGGACTATAGCGTGCTAGACTCCTCTGTCCATGGAGTTCTTCAGACAAGAATATTGGAGTGATGTGCCATTTCCTCCTCCAGAGGATGTTCCTGACCCAGGGATCGAAATCGCATCTCCTGCACTGGCAGGTGGATTCTTTACAACTGAGCCCCAGGGAAGCCCTTTTAAGGGGTGCTTAGTATAATTTGTTCAACATGTACTGTATAGGTATAGAAATACCAGTAACTGACAAGAGACATGTTCCTGAAGCCAAGTGATCATAGAAAACTATTTCAGCATACAAAATGCCCAGTGAGTTGATCAGATTGTAAGAAGATATTTCTTCCTCTTTATTTGGACAAGCTGAATTTGGAGTTGAAATTTGTCATCTTGGTCAAGAAGATGCTCTTGCCCTCTTGAGAATGACCTTTTGTCTACTCTTACCTTGCAAACTTTTTGTTCCGTGCTCTATATCTATTTGTAGTCATTCACTCATTTAAGCGATATTCACTAGAAAATTATCCTTCACCAGCCACTGTGCTAGGTTTTGGGAATGTAAAATCTTTGTGCTGCCTGCCCTCATGGAGCTCTGAGTCTGGAGTAGAAGATAGCACTGAACAAATAGTTATATCCGTGTCTTATTCGTGTTACAAAAGGGAAATGAATGGTGTTGAGTGAATGCACATAGCAGAGAGATTAATGGGGTCTTTGCTCTTCTACCTCACCTCCAGGGCAAAGGTCTGCATTAGATTCCTCCTCCCAACCCCCAGTGAGAATCACTCTGCCTGAAATAGTAACTTGTATAGAATAGATGCTCTATGGTATATTTTGTGGATTTAAGAAAAGATTGACAAATTACGATTCTAAAGCCCTGAATCAGTTTTAGAGCAAAACTATACATTTTTTTTCTTTTGCTGTCACAGTCAGTTTTATCATTTTTTATTCACCTATTTTTCTACCTCTAGAGCCACAGGTTTGCCTTGGAAACAAACAGAGATCATTCGGTCATTTTTCAGATTGCATCCAAGTACTGCATTTCGGACTCTTTTGTTGACCATAATGGCTACTCCATTTCTTCTCAGGGATTCCTGCCGACAGTAGTAGATAAAATGGTCATCTGAGTTAAATTCACCCATTCCAGTCCATTTTAGTTTGCCAATTCCTAGAATGTCCACATTCACTCTTGTCATCTCCTGTTTGACCACTTCCAATTTGCCTTGATTCATGGACCTGACATTCCAGGTTCCTATGCAATATTGCTCTTTACAGCATCGGACTTTGCTTCTATCACCAGTCACATCCACAGCTGGCTGTTATTTTTGCTTTGGCTCCATGTCTTCATTCTTTCTGGAGTTATTTTTCCACTGATCTCCAGTAGCATATTGGGCACCTATTGACCTGGGGAGTTCCTCTTTCAGTAGCCTATCATTTTGCCTTTTCATACCGTTCACGGGGTTCTCAAGGCAAGAATACTGAAGTGGCTTGCCATTCCCTTCTCCAGTGGAGCACATTCTGTCAGACCTCCCCACCATGACCCGTCCGTCTTGGGTGGCCCCACATGGCATGAATTAGACAAGGCGGTGGTCCGTGTGATCAGATTGGCCTGTTGTCTGCGATTGTGGTTTCAGTTTGTCTGCCTTCTGATGCCCTTTTTTAGTGCCTGCCATCTTACTTGGGCTTCTCTTACCTCGGACGTGAGGTATCTCTTCACGGCTGCTCCCGCAAAGCGCAGCCACTGCTCCTTGCCTTGGACGTGGGGTGTGTCCTCTCTGCCGCTGCTCCTATGCCGCTCAACTGCCGCTTCACCTCTTTATTGCTTTGTCAGTCAAGGTCAGCTTCTATGACTTAAAAGTAAGAAAGAACCTTGGAGAAGGCAATGGCAACCCACTCCAGTGATCTTGCCTGGAGAATCCCAGGGACGGGGGAGCCTGGTGGGCTGCCGTCTCTGGGGTCGCACAGAGTCGGACACGACTGAAGCGACTTAGCAGCAGCAGCAGCAGCAGCAAGAAAGAACCTGACTGGTAGCATGTGATAAGTCTGGCTAGTCTTTGAGCTCTCAGCTCTAGTTCATTCCAAGAAACTGTTTCCATTTCCCTCTGTCCTGTTCTCTCACCCTTCCTGACTAAGATAGATCTTCCACTATAGCATATTGTCAAGACGTAGGATAGTAGTTCTAGTTTTAGTTTTCTGAGAAACCTCCATACTGTTTTCCACAGTGGCTGCACCAAGATACATTCCCACAAACAATGAAAGAGTGTTCCCTTTTATCCACATGCTTGCTGCCATGTGACCCAGCAATTCCACTCCTGGGTATATATCAGAAAAAAGTGAAAACCACTAATTTGAAAAGATATATGCACCCCAATGGTCATAGCAACATTATTTTCAATTGCCAAAGAATTACCAAAGTATGGAATCAATCTAGTGTCCATTAATTGATGAATGGATAGAGAGGAATGGATAGAGAAGATGTGGTATGTAATACACACACACACACACACACCATGGAATACTACTTAGCCATAAGAAAGAAGGAAATTTTGCCATTTACAGCAACATGGATGGACTTGGAGGGCATTATACTAATAATTCAGACAGAAGCAAATGTATACTACTAATTTATATGTGGAATCTAATTTTACAACAAGCCAGTGAATATAACAAAAAAGAAACAAGACTCACAGATATATAGGGAACAAATTAGTGGTTAGCAGTGGTGAGGGAGGGGCAGTATAAGAGTGGCGGAGTGGGAGGTACAAACTATTGGGAGTAAGATAGGCTCCGGGATGTATTGTACAACATGGGAAATAGAGCCAGTATTTTGTAGCATCTGTAAATGGAAAGTAACCTTTAAAAAGTATATACAAATTTAAAAGCTAAAAAAAAAAAAGAAACTTGGCATTTTAAACAAAACAAGCACAGACTCAGTATAGTGTTAGAGCTCCATCGGTTTCCTGCCTGAGTTCCAGTCTCAACTCCCCTAGTTACCTGATATTTGAGTTTTGCAAAGGTTACCGAACTTCTCTGTGCATCACTTCCCTTCTGTGTAAAATGAAGACAATGGTGATATCCATCTAACTCACAGGTTTACTGTAAAGATTGAATGAATTAATGCATACCTGAAACCCTTACAGTGGTACCCAAATGCTCAATAAATGTTAGCTAATATGCTGTTCTTTCCCATAGTTCCCATGTCTTTCCTTTCATAATGCTTTTCACAGATTGTAATTAAAGGCTCACAGGGTGGTAATTTGATTAAGATATGTCTTCCATATAGGCTGTTAAGCTCTTTAAAAAGAGAGGCTGATTATTTTGTTCACTCTTATGATCCCAATTCCTAACACAATATATATTTATTGAATAAATGTGGGATGAATGTGTTGTTGCTGTTTAATCACTAAGTTGGGTCTGACTCTTAAGACCCCACAGACTACACCCCACTAGGCTCCTCTGGCCATGGGATCGACTTTTAGGACCCCACAGACTGCAGCCCACTAGGCTCCTCTGTCCATGGGATTGTCCAGGCAAGAATACCGGAGTGGGTTGCATTTCCCACTCCACGGGATCTTCCCAACCCAGGATCGAACCTGCATCTCCTGTGGCTCCTGCATTGGCAGGGGGGTTCTTTACCTCTGAGCCACTGAGGAAGCCCCAAGGATGGATGTGGATCCCTGAAACCTAAAGTGATGCTGTTCCCACCTCCCAGTGTACTGCAGGGAGGCTTCAGCAACATCCGGTGTTTCTGGCAGCCTTACCCTAAGGCCCCTGTCTTTAGTGATTTATTTTTTGTGACCCACAACTGACCCTTTCCACCAGGCACAAACCCGGCCCCAGATGCTGCACTTCCCTTGATGCCCTGCTTTCTCTGGTTCTCAGCATTGAACAGTTTTGTGCTGACTCTACATGCTCTGAAAGCTGTTTGGAGCCAGATGGGAGGAAGAGAATAAACAGATTTCATTCATTGCCCTTCCAGACTCTGAGAAAAATAACAAGAGTAACAGTACCAACAAGTAGTGTATATTGAGTATTTACTATAAACTAGGCATTATGCATAGAACTTTATATTGATTTAATACCCACCACAATCCTTGGAAGAAAATGCTATCATCCTCATTTTACAGAAAAGGAAAGTAAATCCCAGAAAGAAAGCAAAGAAGGCAGCAAGAAAGAAAGGGAGGGAGTGGGACATGGAAGGCAGCTTTTCTAATAGAAGACAATTTTATGTGCTGAGAACTTTGGTTCTTACAATTTATGTACTGTAGCGGAGGTAACTGTAAAAGTAATATTGATGGAGAAACTACAGAAGGTGGCTCCAAATGTGTACCTATCCACCCATCCACTTTATAAATAAATAAAAATACAGCTTTAAATGATACCTTTCATCTGCTTGCTATTTACTTCCACCCCCACCCTAATCTAATCTAAGTAATAGGAACAATGCAGATAATTAAGAAATCTTTAAGCTCGTTTTTGGTTAATTGTCATTTTCCTATAAAATATTTATAAATGAGCCTTTGCTTTTCAAAGACTGTTTTTTTGGAGAGTCATAGTTTTTGCTTCGAAGAGTTTCCATGTTCAGGTGCGGCCTCCAGCTTCAGGATTATTTGGGCATTTTCACAGATGCTGTCCGGCCACTGATACTCACCTGGAGTTGGGGGTGGGAGGGGACGGCTTATTATGGATTTTCTATGTTTAGATCTTCCTGATGTTTTATTTTACTTTTTTAAAGAAAGGGGAAGCGGCTGGCATGCCAGTTCTCTCGGGAACTGTTTAACAGCTGAAGCTGTCCTCCAGCTGTAGTGCTCTTGTGCACATCCACCAAACTCTGAGAGACACATTTTCAAAGTTCGTGTGTGGGACGGATGCCAGAAAATCTGCTTTGAATTGTGTCCTGGGAAGGCTTACTCTTTCCAGTTTTGTGGGCCTTGAGAGGGATTCTCATAAGCACTGAGCAGAATCAGGTGGGTGGTTTGGGACTTGGAACCCAGTTGGCATCTACCCCAGAGAGTCTGTTGTGTCTGTTTCCTGTCCCTGCTGAAACAAATTACTACAAACTTGGTGGCTTAAACAGCACAAATGTCTTCTCTTAGAGGTCTGGAGGCCAGAAGTCTGAAATGAAGGTTTATCAGTAACATCAGCAACTTCTGGAGGTTCCGAGGGAGAGTCATGCTTCTCCTGCACTGGCAAGCAGATTCATTACCACTAGCGCCACCTGGGAAACCCCTGGGTACAAGCTGCTCTACCAGCTTCTCTACTGGTGGCTGCCTTGGCGTTCCTTGGCTTGCAGGAGATCCCTCCAGTGTCTGCCTCTCTTCCATGTATATTGCCCTTTTCCTTGTATAACTTCTCTGTTTCTCTTTTAAGGGCACATGTCACTGTATTTAGGACTCACCATTATGCATGACAGAGGCTTCCCAGGTGGCTCAGTGGAAGGAATCCACCTGCAAATACAGGAGAGCCAGGAGACATGGCTTTGATCCCTGAGTTGGGAAGATCTCCTGGAATAGGAAGTGGCAACCCATGCCAGTATTCTTGCCTGGAAAATTCCATGGACAGAGGCACCTGGCGGGGCACAGTCCATGGGATCGCAGAGTGGAACATGACTGAGCATGCACAGACACATTATGCATGGTGATCTCATCTTGAGCTCCTTCATTTACATTTGCAAAGGCCCTTTTTTCCAAGTAAGGACACACTCATGGGCTTTGGATGCACACATCTTTTGTATGAGCATCCAATCAACCCATCCCACGTGGTGAATTGAGATGATTTCCCACAATCTGCTGGGATAAGGCTGCTGCTGCTGCTGCTAAGTCGCTTCAGTCGTGTCTGACTCTGTGCGACCCCATAGACAGCAGCCGACCAGGCTCCCCCGTCCCGGGGATTCTCCAGGCAAGAACACTGGAGTGGGCTGCCATTTCCGTCTCCAGTGCATGAAAGTGAAAAGTGAAAGTCAAGTCGCTCAGTCGTCTCCGACTCTTAGCGACCTCATGGACTGCAGCCTACCAGGCTCCTCCATCCATGGGATTTTCCAGGCAAGAGTACTGGAGTGGGGTGTCATTGCCTTCTCCGGGGATAAGGCTAGGTATGGACTAAGCAGTGGGATGAATAGGCATTTGACGCTCCTAAGCATGCAGCATTTCCCCCTCGGTCTCACAGTGGTTCTCCATGTCTGAAGCCCACACATGGCTGTGTCTCTCCACAGAGCTCCTCCAGCTATGACTGTTGAGGAGAGGGGCCGATGAAGATTGTCTAACGTATGCCTCTAGAGGATGGCTCTGGGGTTGGAAGCTGGGTTTCAAAAATTGTAGTTACCCGTCAGAGCTTATGAGCCTAAAACTTGATTAAATATAAAAATCACTCAGGGAATGTATTAAGAACAGAAATTCTCCATCCTCAACCTATATTAGTTTGCTAAGGGCTGCTGTAACAAAATGCTATAGGCTGGGCACCTTAAACAACAGAAATTTGTTTTCTCACAGTTCTGGAAGTTGGAAGTCCAAAGTTCAGATATCAGCAGGTTTGACTTCTCCTGAGGTCTCTGTTTGGCTTTTGGAAAAGTGCTTTCTCACTGTGCCCTCTCTGGTTTTTCCTCTGTGGTCATGCACCCCTGGTGACTCTCTCTCTTCTTATAAGGACATCAGTCATATTGCTTGACATTTTCTGAACCACCAGGTGACTTGTGATTTTCCAGTGACCGGTTTCCTTCTGGCTCACCCTCACCCTGAAGTTTTAGTCTTTTGAGATCTTAGCTTTCTGTGTGAGAGTTCTCAAACTACAATTCTTTGACACCTATTCTCACTCCAGAAAAGAGAAAAAGTTTCTGATGTTCTAAGACTGGAAAATTTCATCGTGCAAAAGTGGCTGCCATGCCCACCAATCTCAGTTCTCACTTCCTGCTTTGTCCTGGTAAGTCACTATGAAACTGTCAGCTTTCCATTGTTTTGAAGGTTAAAAAAAAAATGTATCCAGCATGTTTACTTATTTTCACTACTTTCTTGGGGAGTGTAGATTACCATTACTTGACACATGGAAATCTAGAAGCCTATAATTTTTTCTTCTCATCCATTCTTGGGCTTTATCTCTTTTTCCCCTGTGAAGTTGCTGTCTTTTGCACTGTTGTGGACCTGTCTGCCGATTCTTTCCCTGGCAGCTTGGCTCTGTGGATTAGTTTGTTTTGTAGCTTAATAACTGTGTCACATTCATGGATGTCTTACAGAAGTCCTAGGCAATCTTGAAAACAAAGATTATCTCTTTATAAACTGTGGGGAAATAAATCCCATTGATTCTGAGTGCCCGATTTCTAGTCCTTTGTAACATGAGATACACAAGCATGGGCTTCCCAGGTGGCTCAGCAGATAGAAGAATCTGCCTTGCCAATTCAGGAGACCTGGGTTCTATTCCTGGATTGGGAAGATCCTCTGGAGAAGGAAATGGCAACCCATTTCAGTATTCTTGCCTGGGAAATCCCCTGGAAAGAGGAGCCTTGTGAGCTACAGTCCATGGGGTCACAAAGAGTTGGACACAACTTAGCAAATAAATAGCAACAGCAGCAGTTTAGTTCAGTTCAGTTGCTCAGGCAAGTCTGACTCTTTGTGACCCCATGGACTGCAGCATGCCAGGCC
This sequence comes from Budorcas taxicolor, assembly GCF_023091745.1. Classification (NCBI taxonomy): domain Eukaryota; kingdom Metazoa; phylum Chordata; class Mammalia; order Artiodactyla; family Bovidae; genus Budorcas; species Budorcas taxicolor. The sequence continues at coordinate 42,853,668 of NC_068915.1, forward strand.
ACCTTGTCCATTGCCAACTTCTGGAGCTTACTCAAACTCATGTCCATTGAGTCTGTGGTGCATCCAACCATCTCATCCTCTGTCATCCCCTTCTCTTCTTGCCTTCAATCTTTCTCAGCGTCAGGGTCTTTTTCAGTGAGTCAGTTCTTCCCGTCAGGTGGCCAGAGTGTTGGAGTTTCAGCTTCAGCATCAGTCCTTCCAACGAATATTCAGGACTGATTTCTTTTAGGATGGACTGGTTGGATCTCCTTGCAGTCCAAGGAACTCTCAAGAGTCTTCTCCAAAACCACAGTTCAAAAGCATCAATTCTGCCACGCTCAGCTTTCTTCACAGTCCAACTCTCACATCCACACATGACTGTTGGAAAAACGATAGCTTTGTCTAGATGGACCTTTGTTGGCAAAATAATGTCTCTGCTTTTTAATATGCTGTCTAGGTTGGTCATAATTTTTCTTCAAAGGAGCAAGCATCTTTTAATTTCATGGCTGCAATCACCATCTGCAGTGATTTTGGATCCCAGAAAAATAAAGTCAGCCACTGTTTCCCCATCTATTTGCCATGAAGTGATGGGACCAGATGCCATGATCTTAGTTTTCTGAATGATGAGTTTTAAGCCAACTTTTTCATTCTCCTCATTCACTTTCATCAGAGGCTCTTTAGTTATTCTTTGCTTTCTGCCATAAGGATGGTGTCATCTGCACATCTTAGGTTATTGATATTTCTCCTGGCAATCTTGATTCCAGCTTGTATTTCATCCAGCCCAGCATTTCTCATGATGTACTCTGCATATAAGTTAAGTAAGCAGGGTGACAATATACAGCCTTGATGTACTTTCCTGATTTGAAACCGGTCTGTTGTTCTATGTCCAGTTCTAACTGTTGCTTCTTGACCTGCATACATGTTTCTCAAGAGGCAGGTCAGGTGGTCTGGTATTCCCATCTCATTCAGAATTTTCCACAGTTTGTTGTGATCCACATAGTCAAAGGCTTTGGCATAGTCAATAAAACAAAAGTAGATGTTTTCCTCAAACTCTCTTGCTTTTTTGATGATCCAATGGATGTTGGCAATTTGATCTCTGGTTCCTCTGCCTTTTCTAAATCTAGCTTGAACAACTGGAAGTTCATGGTTCATGTACTGCTAAAGCCTGGCTTGGAAAATTTTGAGCATTACTTTCAGTTCAGTTCAGTTCAGTCCAGTTCAGTCACTCAGTCATGTCCGATTCTTTGCAATCCCATGAACCGCAGCACGCCAGGCCTCCCTGTCCATCATCAAGTCCTGGAGTCCAGGAGTCGGTGATGCCATCCAACCCATGTCCATCAAATCAGTGATGCCATCCAACCTTCTCATCCTCTGTCGTCCCCTTCTCCTCCTGCCCTCAATCTTTCCCAGCATCAGGGTCTTTTCCAATGAGTCAGCTATTCGCATCAGGTGGCCAAAGTATTGGAGTTTCAGCTTCAACATCAGTCCTCCAATGAATACCCAGGACTCATCTCCCTTAGGATGGACTGGTTGGATCGCCTTGCAGTCCAAGGGACTCTCAAGACTCTTCTCCAACACCACAGTTCAAAAGCATCAATTCTTCGGTGCTCAGCTTTCTTTATAGTCCAATTGTCACATCTATACATGCTTTACTAGCATGTGAGATCAGTGCAATTGTGCAGTAGTTTGAGCATCCTTTGGCATTGCCTTTCTTTGGGATTGGAAAGAAAACTGACCTTTTCCAGTCCTGTGGCCACTGCTGTGTTTTCCAAATTTGCTGACATATTGAGTGCAGTACTTTACCAGCATCATCATTTAGGATTTGAAATAGCTCAACTGGAATTCCATCACTTCCACTAGCTTTATTGGTAGGATGCTTCCTAAGGCCCACTTGACTTCACATTCCAGAATGTCTGGCTCTAGGTTGGTGACCACACCGTCGTGATTATCTGGGTCATGAAGATCTGTTTTGTATAGCTGTTCTGTGTATTCTTGCCACTTCTTCTTAATATCTTCTGCTTCTGTTAGGTCTCTACCATTTCTGTCCTTTATCGAGCCCATCTTTGCATGAAATGTTCCCTTGGTATCTCTAATTTCCTTGAAGAGGTCTCCAGCGTTTCCCATTCTATTGTTTTCGTCTATTTCTTTGCATTGATCGCTGAGGAGGAATTTCTTATCTCTCCTTTCTATTCTCTCTGCTGTGAACAGCAGCAGTACACAGGCATAATCATGGCACCACTTAGGTCAATAAATTGAGGAGAATCTGCACAATACCATGAAATGGTCAGCTTCTAAAATAGGTGTGTGTGTGTAGTAAAGAATTTGATTTTGCCCAAAGAGTAGATTGCCCTTTGTCCTCAGCTTCTGGGTGAAAAATCTATTGCTATATGACAGAATGTCTTTGTTTAGGGTAAGGGCTAGTCTCACTGGAAGACTGACTGTGTGCCTGAGTCGGGGGCTTTGGGTCATACAGCGCCACTTGACCTGGGGACTGAGTTCATTCACATGAACAATTAGTCAATCATGCCAATATGTTGATAACACAGTTACGGTGAAAACTCTGGACACTGACGCTCAGGTGAGCCTCTCTGGCTGGCAGTCCTCTGTATGTATTGTCACATGTCAGCACCAAGAGGACAAGTTGTCCTGACTCCTAGGGAAAAAGACAATGAAAGTTTCTGTTTGAAGCCCCTCGGTTTCTGATCTGTGTGCCTCTTCCTTTGGCTCATATTAATATGTATCCTTTGCTGAATAAACCATAACCTTGACTATAAGAGGTTTCTGTGAGTTCTGGAGAGTTCTTGTAGCAACTTACTGAACCTGAGCATGGTTTGGGGAACACTTTGAGCTTGAAGTTGTGTAGAGAGAGCAGTCTGGTGAAGGACCGCCTCCTCAACCTTTTCATTTTGGTCAACACTGGGCAGTGAGTGTGTGTGTGCGTGTGTGTGTGTGTGCATGTGTAGGTGTGTGCATATAACCCTGGAGTTATAATGAGAACAGCCGGAGGCTATAATATATTAATAAACCTTAGATATTTTTCTCCTTGCCTCTTTTTTTAATTGGGGTATAGTTATTTTACAATATTGTGTTAGTTTCTGTTGTACAATGAAGTGAATCAGCTACATGTATACATATATCCCTTCCCTCTTGAGCCTCCCCCACATCTCACCCATCTAGGTCATCACAGAGCATCAAGCTGAGCTCCCCGCGCTATGCAGCAGGTTCCCATGAGCTATCTGTTTTATACACGGCAGTGCATACACATCAATCCCAATCTCCCAACTCATCCCCCCACCACCAGTGTCCACCCATCATTTTCTACATCTGCGTCTCTATTCCTGCCCTGCAAATAGGTTCTCCTATACCATTTTTTAGCTTCTATATATATAAATGTGCTGGTATACGGTATTTGTTTTTCTTTTCCTGACTTCCTTCACTCTGTATGACACACTCTCAGTCCACCCCCATCTCTGTAAATGACTCAACATCATTCCAATGCTATGAGATAAGAAATCCTTTCATCTTTATATTCACCCTGCTGACCGTGACACCTTTCCTACTGGTCTTTTAGTTCAAAACCAAACTCTGGTTATTCCGGGATGGGTGTCTTGTTCACATCCCCAGGTACTCGGTACTCATCTGCAGTTCTTGTCAGTCTGTGTTTACTTGGCCTGAAACTCTGCTTAAAGAAAGAGAGTGGATTCACAGGAGTATATTTTTCCTGCATAGATTTGGGACTTCATAAATCACAGTGACAAGCAATGCGATGGTGGTTTCTTTCTGTTCTTGAGGAGACTGGAACAGGAGAGGCATGCAGGTCCCAGTACGGTGTTGTAGTTTTTCTCAGTGGTAGCACCATGAGAAGGACTCCAGCAGGGTGGCTCCTCAGCCCTAACTAGGTAATTCTCTACTTGAGCGTCCCTGCAATGAAAACGGAGAGATATCCACCAGTGTCACTTGGGCCGTTTAGTGCCTGCTGCGGAACTCCTGGCAGATAATGATGAAATTGTCAAGATTTCCTTTTTGTTCCCTTCCAAGCAGGCAGGGCATCGTTTTTATCCCCCAGCTTAGTGCATGAATCAATCCTTTTGTACATGATGAGTGGGACTGTGCATGCTTTCAGAAACTGTCTGGCTTCATACCTGGCAGACTGGCTTGTTGAGCAGTAGATCTGCAAATGAGAAAGAAAAAGTGCTGATTTTCATGTGTCCCCACATTGAATTATAAAGTAGTCAAAAAAGATTGCTATATTCTTGCCTGGTGTTTGGTTTTGGTCATTTTCATTCTTAGATATATTCCATCCAGAAATTAAATATAAAAAGATTATTTAAAAATTTGGTATTTGCAGATTGTGGTTGATAGGGGAGGAGACACATGTGGCAAGGTGGACAGGTAGAAGGAAAAGGAATACCTAGTGAATGTTTTAATTCCTGTAAAGCTTGCTGTGCTTGAATGGTATATATTTCATTTTCCAACAATACTTCATTGCAAAGGAATCTGTCCAGTTTGGTTTAATTCCTGCCTTGAGGCCATTCACAGGGCACTTTCTAGGTAAAGCCCCTTGCATTCCTCCATGCATAGAGGTCAAAGGGTTATGCATCAGTTAACCTGTCAGAAAATGTTTGTCAAAGGAATATCTATAGTAAAAACAATTCCATTTGTCTATGGAATATCTACAGTGAAAAAATATTCCAAGATTTGGAGATCACCACATGTTCATGGGTATAGTACTTTCGAGAGACCAGAAAAATACAGAAATATAACAGGAAAAATTAAAGGTAGATCTTATTTTGCTGAAGTTAGAAGAGTCATTTGGGTTGAAAGCAATCTCTGGTGCATCAAAATAAAAATTTGAACAATTACTTAGTTCTTAACTGAAGAAAAAAAAAGAAAGCAATCCCTGGTAAAATTAAAATTTGATTTATTATATAAATGCTCATTTTCATCTAACTTATTTAGGAAGAAATTGTGTTAGTAGCTCATTCGTGTCCAACCTGTTGCAACCCTATGGACTGTAGCCTGCCAGGCTCCTCTGTGGGATTCTCCAGGCAAGAATACTGGAGTGGGTTACCCTTTCCTTCTCCAAACTTATTTAGGAATATGTCTATCTTATAAAGAAAACCTGCCCTTTAATTTCTGCACCATAAAACAAATATTAGTGAATCCCACAAATAAGGTTTGTTTGTTATTGTTTTAAGGAAATAAAATGCTCAATGCAAAGATTCATATAACCAAAAAAAAAAAAAAAATTCATATAACCTAAAAAGTTGGCTTAAAACTCAACATTCAGAAAATGAATATCATTGCATCTGGTCCCATCACTTCATGGGAAATAGATGGGGAAACAGTGGAAACAGTGTCAGACTTTATATTTTTGGGCTCCAAAATCACTGCAGATAGTGACAGCAGCCATGAAATTAAAAGACGCTTACTCCTTGGAAGAAAAGTTATAACCAACCTAGATAGCGTACTCAAAAGCAGAGACATTACTTTGCCAACTAAGGTCCATCTAGTCAAAGCTATGGTTTTTCAGTAGTCATGTATGGATGTGAGAGTTGGACTGTGAGGAAAGATGAGCACCAAAGAATTGATGCTTTTGAACTGTGGTGTTGGGGAAGACTCTTGAGAGTCCCTTGGACTGCAAGGAGATCCAACCAGCCCATTCTGAAGGCGATCAGCCCTGGGATTTCTTTGGAAGGAAGGATGCTAAAGCTGAAACTCCAGTACTTTGGCCACCTCATGCGAAGAGTTGACTCATTGGAAAAGACTCTGATGCTGGGAGGGATTGGGGGCAGGAGGAGAAGGGGACGACCCAGGATGAGATGGCTGGATGGCATCACGGACTCGATGAATGTGAGTCTGAGTGAACTCCGGGAGCTGGTGATGGACAGGGAGGCCTGGCGTGCTGCGATTCATGGGGTCGCAAAGAGTCGGACATGACTGAGCGACTGAATTGAACTGAACTGAAGAGTTTTCCAAACTTAAGATGCCAATTAAAAATGAACTTAATTCACTGATTAAAAGATAGAAATTAGTGTACTTAGAGAATTCTCCACCCTTTGTTATCTGACCATGGAGTCCATGGATGGGCTCTGGAGCATCTGCAGATGAAATGATATAGGATGTTTTGCTTGTACATATGTGCATTTGGAGAGGAGGTGGTCTAGGTTTTTGGCACCACTCTGAGTTTAGACATGGGGCAGAGACAATGCCCTAACATTTCTGTACCTTCTTAGTCTGGGGTAAAACACAGCCAGAACCCTGTGCTGGTCGTTTTCATCTTGGAGGTTCTACTTCCAGAATTACAAAATATATATTAATTTGGTCATAAGGACACAAAGTAAGACCTGGGGCCTCCTCAGCTATGTTATCACTTTTTTCCAGTTTATCATTGAGCTTTCTAGATTATCTTGGAGTTGAATTTAGAAGTTAGTAGTGTTTTTACTGAGTGCAGTTCTAGGGTACTAAGGAGAAACTCTGTATATGTGTGTTTCATATCTGAAAAATAGTAGGTATTGAAAAGACATGCATTGAGTAAATGGATGAATGAATAAAATGCATTTCAAAATGAATGAATAACCAAATATTTATTTTAATTTTTAATTTTAAAAGTTACTGTATTAAAAAAAATATTTAATTTTATTTATTTATTTTTGGCTGCACTGGGTCTTTGTTGCTTTACCCAGCCCTCTCCAGCTGCAGCAAGCAGGCTCAAGAGTGCAGACTCAGTAGCTGTGGCACATGGGCTTATTAATCGTTGCTTTCCAGCATGCGGAATCCTCCTGGGCCAGGGATCGAACCTGCGCCCCCTGCATTGCACCACCCTGCAGGTGGTCTCCTATCCACTGTGCTACCAGAGAAGTCCCCAGATGTTTAGAATTATGTAATTTAACTTTTTTTAGTGTCATAATTTCTTTATTCATTTATTTACACTTTTAATAAAAATTGGGTCTTTTATATACTTGGACTTGGCTGAAATTCAGAGATTAAAGAGCTCCCCCATGTGATGCAGGGGGGCTGACAAATAACAAGGTGTGTAATCTAACTTCCTAAATGAAGCCCATGCTTGTTTAAAACAGGAAATTGGAAAAGAGGATTGAAACAAGGCTTCTTCTGTTTCCACTATGAGCTTCAGCAGGAGAAGGCTAGCTACCCACCCATACTGGTCATCAATGATTTTGTCTATGTTTCCATAAAATCTTTGAGTAATTGGTAAATTTTTGTTTTTGTAATTTTAGCTATCCAACTTGACAAAGTCAATCTTCAAGTATACTGTGCCTGGTCTCTCCTGGATAACTTTGAGTGGAACCAGGGATACAACAGCCGGTTTGGTCTCTTCCACGTTGATTTTGAAGATCCAGCAAGACCCCGAGTCCCTTACACATCAGCCAAGGAGTATGCTAAGATCATCCGAAACAATGGCCTGGAGGGGCCTCCATAGAAATTACCCACAGCTGGGTAATTTCACCTGGAGAAGGAGAAGGACTCTGTCCTTGGAAATGGAATCTGCTTTGGTGATCCTGCAGACATCCTCAAGTTGCCTTGGTAATCAGTATGTCCTACCAGCTGATCTGTGATCGTGAAGTCTGAATATGTAGTGCCTGGAAATTATTTAATGATGGCTTTTACTCTATTTGTATTTGATCAATGAGGCTTTTGAAAAAGTAGAAAACCACTGCAATTGATTTTTGTATTAAGAAATCAGATGGACTTGGTAGCTTCAGTTTAAATCCTTAGATTTTTTTTCTAGAAAAAGTAATGCAAAATTTATAAACAGAGTGTGCTCATGATTTGCAATGCTCTAAGAACAGATCGCTTAATTTAAGAAGGCTTGTTTATGAATCTTTTTTTTTTGTTTACATAAATTGTTATTTGCCTTAGCAGGTCCACTGTCCATAACTTTCTGCTATTTAATCTAGTGTAGATATAAAAATTAAAAGCTAGACACATTATCAGAGAACTTCAGGAGAGAGTTCTGCAGAGCTGAAAAGAAAAAGAATTGGCAGAGTATTTGAAATTGTATTTGAACATTTGGAAAACTTATGAATAGACTTGATAGAGCTGATGAAGCATTTAAAAAAATTAATAAAGGGCACATTAAAAAAGTCACATTATATCTTTATACATGCTGTTCACCAAAGGAATTAATTAATAACCTACTTAATAAAGGTGATTTGTTCATGTGTTTGGCACATAGCTATGCATGAGCAAGTACATGTCTCTCTTGCTTGATAAACTTTTGGAAAATAATAAATGAATAACACAAATTAGAATGTGAATAGCAAAGAAGTATTTGAGCATTGTCATTTAATAGCAATTGGATTCCTACACTTTTTCTTAGTTAGTTCAGTAGCTCAGTTGTGTCCGACTCTGCGATGCCATGCACTGCAGCGTGCTAGGCTTCCCTGTATATCGCCAACTCCTGGAGCTTGCTCAAACTCATGTCCATCAAGTCAGTGATGCCATCCAACCATCTGATCCTCTGTTGTCCCCTTCTCCTTCTGCCTTCAATATTTCCAGCATCAGGGTCTTTCCCAATAAGTCAGTTCTTCAATCAAGTGGCCAAAGTATTAGAGTTTCAGCTTCAGCATCAGTCCTTCCCATGAATATTCAGGACTAATTTCCTTTAGGACTGACTGGTTGTATCTCTTTTCAGTCCAAAGTACTCTCAAGAGTCTTCTCCATCACTACAGTTAAAAAGCATCAATTCTTTGGTGCTCAGCTTTCTTTATAGTTCCAACTCTCACATTCATACATGACTATTGGTAAAACCATGGCTTTAAATAGATGGACCTTTTTTGGTAAAGTAATGTCTCTGCTTTTTAATATGCTCTCTAGGTTGGTCATAGCTTTTGTTGCAAGGAGCAAGAATCTTTTAATTTCATGGCTGCAGTCACCATCTGCAGTGATTTTGGAGCCCCCCAAAGTAAAGTCTCTCACTGTTTCCATTGTTTCCCATATGTTTGCCATGAAGTGATGGGACTGGATGCCATGATCTTAGTTTTTTGAATGCTGAGTTTTAAGCCAGCTTTTTCACTCTCTTCTTTCACTTTCATCAAGAGGCTGTTTAGTTCCTCTTAGCTTTCTGCCATAAGGGTGGTGTCATCTGCATATGAGGTTATTGATATTTCTCCCAGAAATCATGATTCCAACTTGTGCTTCATCCAGCCTGGTATTTTGCATGATGTACTCTGAATATAAGTTAAATAAGCAGGGTGACAATATACAGCCTTGAAGTACTCCTTTCCCAGTTTGGAACCAGTTTGTTGTTCCATGGCCAGTTCTCACTGTTGCTTCTTGACCTGCATACAGATTTCTCAGGAGGCAGGTAAGGTGGTGTGGTATTGCTGTCTCTTGAAGACTTTTCCAGTTTGTTGTGATCCACACTGTCAAAGGCTTTGGCATAATAGTGACACCACATTAAAAACAACAGAATGGCACGTGTGTACCTGTGGCGGACTCGTGTTGATGTGTGGCAAAACCAGTACAATACTGTAAAGTAATTAACCTCCAATTAAAATAAATAAATTTATTAAAAACATAAAAACAAAAGAATGAGCAGGGTATAGTCTCTACTTTGGGGTATTTTTAAAAATTGAGGATCCCTCAGAACACTGATGACAACCAGGAAATAAATATGAGTTAACTGACTAACATGAGCATAAGCGAAGGAGGGTATAGTTTGCTACCTTGGTGTTTGAATTGTCTAAGATGTATGTGAGGTTGGTTGAACTTGGATATTTTACTGAGCTTCCTCAGTAAAGCCTGAAGGAGATGTAGGGCCCCCTCTGGACTTCATGGCTTCACTCCTGTGAATTGTTTACATATGTACAGTTTGTGCCTTCACATCCATGTTCAAGTAATACTTACTAAACATTCATCTATCAGGCTTGAAGTGGAGAGATAAGTATTATCATCCCATTTTGCTGACTGAGAAACTGAGGCCACACCAATGGTCATCTTCCTTAAGCCACATCAATGTTTACTGGCCCTGGCTCTTCCCTGGCATCAGCTCTGTTTCTATCCAGCACAGTCTAGATCAGTTCAGTTCAGTCACTCAGTTGTGTCCAGCTCTTTGTGATCCCACAGACTGCAGCATGCCAGGCCTCCCTGTCCATCACCAATTCCCAGAGTTTACTCATACTCATGTCCATTGAGCTGGTGATGCCATCCAACCATCTCATCCTCTGTCGTCTCCTTCTCCTCCTGCCTTCAATCTTTCCCAGCATCAGGGTCTTTTCAAATGAGTCAGTTCTTCGCATCAGGTGGCCATCAGTCTAGATCAGGGTGTCATAGAAGTGGTCTCTGCATATTTAAAAAAAAAACGTAAAAAAGAAACAAATGTGTGGAGTTACTTTATGCAGCAGGAAATGGGAAAGTTGGTTTTCTGTACTCTCCTTCTGCTTCCTTGAGGTAATGGCAGATATTTTGTGATTCTCCTAAGGCTTGAGGCCTGAGCAGACATCCTGTCATTCTTAAAAAACACTATGGTCACTACTATATTTAAAATGTATAACCAACAAGGACCTACTACTGTATACCACATGGAACTCTGCTCTACGTTATGTGGTAGCCTGGCTGCAAGGGTGGGTTTGGGGGAGAATGGATACATGTAAATGTATGGCTGAGTCCCTTTGCTGTTCATCTGAAACTACCACAGCATTGTTAAGTGGCTATGCTGCTGCTGCTGCTAAGTCGCTTCAGTTGTGTCCGACTCTGTGCGACCCCATAGATGGCAGCCCACCAGGCTCCCCCGTCCCTGGGATTCACCAGGCAAGAACACTGGAGTGGGTTGCTATTTCCTTCTCCAATGCATGAAAGTGAAAAGTGAAAGGGAAGTTGCTCAGTCGTGTCCAACTCTTCAAAATAAAAGTTAGTAACGACAAAACACTGTGGTCAATTTCTGGACTGTTTTCATGTTCATAATCAGGAAATAATTTATATCAAAGTACATTCTCTCAGTAACTGGTCAGAGTGAGAAAGAAATGGTCGTAGCAGTTCAATAAATGTGGATGCACTAGGGAAAATTATATTAAGATTAAAATGGTATACATAGGAAATTCTATTACATCTTTGCCACTGGTTTGTTATTTTTATTGTTCAATGAGACATAATCTCACAATTTGTGTTCATTTAGACAGCAGGTTTCCAAATCTTATTTTATTCCTTTCCTATCCAGCCTGTCTTTTTCATTTTTACCATGTATCTTATTTACAATTTATGTGCCTTCCTTATATTATCTTGCAAGATAACTGAGCTTTCCTTGAGCATTGTATTTTCGTTACCAAAACCAGAAAATTGTTACTCGCACTGTGATAAAATGATCTGTCACTTTTGGTCTGCCAGGAGAAACAAACGGTCTAGCTGTAGTGGCCGTGTAGCCTGACAGTGCGGTGGCCTCACAGATTTCTGCTGTATTTGAAAGGCCAGCTCTTTGTCCCAGAGATGGATCAACCAAAGTGTTTCCCTCATTAGCCCTGTAAGTAAAAATTACAATAGGTTAAAAAGAGGGGGAAAAAAATCCCCCAGCACAAACCGTAATAGCCTTGGTAGTATTTTAATTAATGTTATTTTAAAATTGCTTGTATTAGCATTTGGGAACAAAATTGATTGGCTTTTGCCTGTCAGAGAAACAGAACTTGGATTCTTTAGACGGAAAAACAGGAGTTGTTAATTATACTTACAAATCCATAGATACTGGACTTCAGATGTCTTGAAGGTCATCTGAGGCTTGTAAAGCACATGTTTTATGTCTGTTTTATCTAAGGAGAAACTTGAATATCACAATGATGGATTGGATTCACTTGTATTTCTCTTTACTCTCCTTTGATTTTTTTTTTTAAGAGATTGTGAACATATTATTAGCATCCTGGGGATCACTTTTAGAGTTTTTATGGATAGTTTTAGGGTAATTAATTTCTGAGTTCCTAAAAACATGCAGAAGGTAATAGGATTCCCTTTTCATTTTGTTATATGGGGCTTGTTTTAAAACTCCTGTGAACACTAGGAAATGTCCACTTAAGTCCTTTATTGAATGAGCAGTACAAGTTCTCATTAAGAAACCCATAAACTAAGACACTTGCAACCTTGGTATTTGGCAGCGGAGTGCCAGTCAGGCTTTCGTGGTCTGGGAATTTGTGTTCGGCCTGTTGGTTTTAATTATTTTTGTGAATGAGAGAATAATGAATACATTTGTAATATATTGAAAAAATTCCCCAGCACTGGCTGACCAAAAAGTAGATTTATAATGGTAATCCTTAAACACCAACTCTATTGCGCAGTGCTAGGCGGAAAGAAAACAGAAGATTGAGCTTCATTATTGAGAGAGCAGAATAAATCAAAGCTGATGGAATTAATACTGTTTAATTACTAGCAGTGTTCCCTACCTGGAGAACACATACTCATCACTGATCATGATATTTTAGGCTCTAGTTGTCCTGGGAGGGATACAGTACAGAGCACAAAGCAGGATGAGCCGCAAAGAATGAAATTAGAAGACATTTTGATGTAGAGGCACTCATGGTGGCCTTATAGTTATGGGTTGTGGCAGCAGGAAGGGAGAAGAAACCTTATAGATGGTGGCAGTAGGTGAGAGCATTGCTTGGCTAGCATGTGAGATGAGTGCAGTTGTACAGTAGTTTGAACATTCTTTGGCACAAGCTACTGCATAATTGCACTCATCTCACACGCTAGCAAAGTATTGCTCAAAATTTTGCAAGCCAAGCTTTAACAATATGTGAACCGTGAATTTCCAGATGTTCAAGCTGGATTTAAGGCAGAGGAACCAGAGATCAAATTGCCAACATCCACTGGCTCATTAAAAAAGCAAGAGAGTTCTAGAAAAACATCTACTTTTGCTTTATTGACTGTGGAATACTACAAACCATGGAAAATTCTGAAAGAGATGAGAATACCAGACCACCTGACCTGCCTCCTGAGAAATCTGTATGCAGGTCAAGAAGCAACAGTTAAAACTGGACATGGAACAACAGACTGATTCCAAATTGGGAAAGGAGTATGTCAAGGCTGTATATTGTCACCCTGCTTATTTAACTTACTTGCAGCGTAAATCATGCAAAATGCTGGGCTGGAGGAAGCACAAGCTGGAATCAAGATTTCCGGGAGAAATATCAATAACCTCAGATATGCAGATGACACCACCCTTATGGCAGAAAGCTAAGAGGAACTAAAGAGCCTCTTGATGGAAGTGAAAGGAGAGTGAAAAAGTTGGCTTAAAGCTTAACATTCAAAAAACTAAGATCATGGCATCCAGTCCCATCATTTCATGGCAAATAGATGGGGAAACAGTGGAAACAGTGACAGACTTTATTTTGAGGGGCTTCAAAATCACTGCAGATGGTGACTGCAGCCATGAAATTAAAAGACACTTGCTCCTTGGAAGAAAAGCTATGACCAACCTAGAGAGCATATTAAAAAACAGAGACATTACTTTACCAAAAAGGTCGGTCTAGTCAAGGCTATGGTTTTTCCAGTAGTCATGTATGGATGCGAGAGTTGGAACTATAAAGAAAGCTGAGTGCCAAAGAATTGATGCTTTTGAACTGTGGTGTTGGAGAAGGACTGCAAGGAGATCCAACCAGTCAGTCCTAAAGGAACTTAGTCCTGAATATTCATTGGAAGGACTGATGCTTAAGCTGAAACTCCGATACTTTGGCCACCTGATGCGAAGAACCGATTCATTGGAAAAGAACCTGATGCTGGGAAAGATTGAAGGCAGAAGGAGAAGGGGATGATAGAGGATGAGATAGCTGGATGGCATCACTGACACGATGGACAAGAGTTTGTGTAGGCTCCAGTAGTTGGTGATAGACAGGGAAGCGTGGTGTGCTGCAGTTCATGGGATCACAAAGAGTAGGACACGACTGAGCAATTGAACTGAACTGAACTGAGTAGGTGAGATGGGGAGATGGCAGAAGCTCTGGGTTAGATTCCCAGTTGTGAGAGTTAATATCTCCTGTGGAGAGTAAATGGAGCCCAGTTTTCCAGGATTTCCCAAGGTCTCTAGGTAACACCTGACCCATAACTTGTTTTTGTGACCTTGCCTGAGTGGTGGTATTGGTCCCTGATACCAGGCCAGTATAGGCTTTTCAGGTGGCTCAGTGGTAAAGAACTCATCTGCCAAGGCAAGAGATGTGAGTTTGATCCCTAGATTGGGAAGATACCCTAGAGTAGGAAATCGCAACCTGCTCCGGTATTCTTGCCTAGAAAATTCCATGGACAGAGGAGCCTGGTGGGCTACTGTCCACGGGGTCACAAAAAGTCAAACATGACTTAGAGATTGAGCACACACAGAAACACCAGGCCAATAGAGTGTAAGCATTAAGAATCTTTAGGGACCAATTCACCTGCATTTAAATCCTGTCTCTGACATGGGATACCTGGGGTTGATCTCTACGTAGGGAAGATCCCCTAAAGAAGGGGATGACAACTCACTCTAGTATTCCTGTCTGAAAAATTCTACAGACAAAGGAGCCTGGTGGGCTACAGTCCATATTGTTGCAAAGAGTCGGACACGACTGAATGACTAGCACTTTCACTATCTGATATGTGACATGAAGTACCTTACTGAGTGTCCCTGAGCCTCAGTTTCCCTGTCTGTAAAATGGGCTCCTCCTAAGGCTGTTGTGGAGCTTAAATAAATTGATAGATGTCGCATGTTCAGAGATGTTGGACATGATGAGTGTGAACCATTATGTTTACTTCCTCTGGTGCCTGCAAAGGTTTTTGCTCTGGAAACTTGTGATTCACTGTCTCTCCAATTTTTGTGACAGCATTTTTCTCCTGTGACCTCAATTCTCTGACAGATCTATGAAGAACTGTTCATTTTCAGTTTGTTTGGCTTTCTTCTTGTCCTTAGGACCAGAACAACGACTTACAAGCTCCTTACACATTGGACTGGCAACTGAAAGTTGCCATTACTTTTATAGTAATTAGAAGTGGTTTCCAGCAGCCTAATCAGTACATATTTATCAAACTAAACTGTGCAAAGCATTGTAGAGATGCAAGACTCAGGCATCTCATGGTCTTGTTTGGGAACTAGAAGAGAGACATGAAATGATGACAAATGATGCTGGGTGAATTTTCCAGATGCTAAGAGGGGGAGAAAATCAACCCTGAGTATACATTGGAAGGGCTGATGCTTAAGCTGAAGCTCCAATACTTTAGCTACCTGATGCAAAGAGCTGACTCATTTGAAAAGACCCTGATGCTAGGCATGATTGAGGGCAGGAGGAGAAGGGGGTGACAGAGGATGAGATGATTGGATGGCACCATCAACTCAATGGACATGAGTTTGAACAAACTCTGGGAGATAGTGAAGGGCAGGGAAGCCTGGCATGCTGCAGTCCATGGGGTAACAAAGAGTTGGACATGAATGAGCAACTGAACAACACCACCGCCAAAGAGGGGAGAGAGTTCTCAGCTAGTTAGGGTGGTCAGATATGACCCCAGAGGCAAGGGAAAACAATGTAATATAAACAAAATATATTAAAAATATGAAAGTGGAAAGTATAAATTTTGCTGGGGGTAGGAGGCAGGGTCTAGGCCAGTTCTCCTTAGGATGGAAGATGGGCAGATTGGGACCAATTTATTATCTCTGTCACAATAATGTTTTTTGTTTGCCCTTCTTGATGGCAATCAACTTTGAGGTCTTAATATTTCTAGTATGTAGTGTGATATCTGGCATAACTAAGCAACTTATAACTGTGTATTAAATATTTGACCTCTGGTTTTTTCTTTCTCTCATCTGTATTTAAGAATTAAAGTGAAACTACCTATTGGGAATTCCCTGGCAGTCCAGTGGTTAGGATTCCAAGAGTCTACTGCAGGGGGCACTGTTTCTATCTCTGGTAGAGGAACCAAGATCCCAAGCACAAAAAAACCACCATAAAACTAACACAAAAAAGTCCTACCTTATAGGACTATAGTGAGAATTTATTTATTTATTTATTTTGTCACCCTGCATGGTATGTGGGATTTTAATTCCCTGACCTTGGATTGAACTTGTATCCCTCATATTGCAAGCGCTGTCTTAACCACTGGGCTGCCAGGGAAATCCTCATAGTGAAAATTTAGATGAGATGGTACAGTTAACATAACTTAGAACACTCTCTGCTTAGTGATCATTACAGTGTCCTTTAAAGTGTAGCTATTACTGTTTTTTCTATTAATATCAGTGCAAAGACTCTAAAATTAGGGAAATAATTTCAGGTAATCACCTCTTGCTACATGCTCACTTTGCTTCCTTATCCCTTTCATTGGTACTAAAGCAGTGATTGGTGAAGGGCATCCACTGGCAAATCTAAGAAAGCAGCAGCTCGTCCTTTTGGCCATGGAGGGTTATTCTTTTCTGGACTAGAGTTCCAATCCAGTGCTCCATTTCTCCATTACTTTTCCATATCCACCCTGCCCACGGGATGGAGGGCTGCCTTCCAGAGAGTGACTTGCTTTTCTAAAGCTGCTGCCTGCTGAGTGAAGATTTGGGAACCATCCTGCTTCCCAGAATCACTGCAGGTGGTGATTGCAGCAATGAAAGGACGCTTACTCCTTGAAAGGAAAGTAATGACCAACCTAGACAGCATATTAAAAAGCAGAGACATTACTTTGCCAACAAAGGTCCATCTAGTCAAGGCTATGGTTTTTCCAGTGGTCATGTATGGATGTGAGAGTTGGACTATAAAGAAAGCTGAGCGCTGAAGAATTGATTCTTTTGAACTGTGGTGTTGGAGAAGACTCTTGAGAGTCCCTTGGACTGCAAGGAGATCCAACCAGTCCATCCTAAGGGAGATCAGTCCTGGGTGTTCATTGGAAGGACTGATGTTGAAGCTGAAACTCCAACAGTTTGGCCACCTGGTGTGAAAAGCTGACTCCTTGAAAAAGACCCCAGTGCTGGGAAAGATTGAGGGCAGGAGGAGAAGGGGACGACAGAGGACGAGATGGTTGGATGGCATCATTGACTCGATGGACATGGGTTTGGGTGGACTCTGGGAGTTGGTGATGGACAGGGAGGCCTGATATGCTGCGGTTCATTGGGTCACAAAGAGTCAGACACAACTGAGTGACTGAACTGAACTGAAGTGCTTCCCAGGTGGCTTAGCTGGTAAAGAACCCGCCTGCAATATGGGAAACCTGGGTTCGGTCCTTGGGTCCTAGAGAAGGGAACAGCTATCCACTCCAATAGCCTGACCTGGAGAATTCCATAGATGGAAGAGCCTCGTGGGCTACAATCCATGGGGTCACAAAGAGTCAGACACAACTGAGCAATTAACACTTTCACTGCTTCAAGTATGATTCTTTGTTGGGCTCCATGACCCTTTTGTGGGTTCAGTTCACATGTCAGGCAGAACCGAAAACATTTTATTTGCATAGCCACAGAGAAGACTGGTGTAGAAACCACACTTGTTTCCCACTCTCTATCTCTCTCTTTTTCCTCCCCATAAATGACAGTCTATGGCTCTTAGCACTTTAATAGACTGCGAATTGACTTGTGTGCAAGATGGAAATAGTGAAAGGGTTTGACTGAGAATAATTTTTTTCTTCTCTTTTCTGTGTTTCATTTTACAGTAGAATGGGCTCTGAACACCTTCCAGATTCTCTTCCTTCTGATCACACTGTCTATTATAATTCTGCCCGATGGCAAACTTCTCCTTATTGACTCTAAATTACATTTAATCCTGTTAGGATCACTTTTTATTGAAAGGCATGCATTGTGATGGCATTGACGGGAGTCCAGAAGCCAAGATGCCCAGCTAGAGGAAAATAAACTCTTGGAGTTTCCTAATGCTTGTCATTTTCATGCTGGGCCCAGCTGTGTAGCCTCTTGAAGGATGTAGAGGATTGGGGTGTTCAGTGCCGATAATGGTGGGCTCCTGGGTGGTGTGGAAAACTCTCCACCACAAGGAAATAATCTTTTGAGCCCAGTGGACTAAGAACCAAAGGCCATTTTGTGCTAAGATAGTATAATTCTATTAGTGAAAGGCCCTTGCAGGGGGAAATTGCCTGTGCTAAAATCTGTGCACAAATTAAAATAACTGGGCTAAGGGGGGAAAATATCTCTATAAAAGGCTTTATAACTCTAGTGGATAATAATATCCTTGTCACTTTCGGAGTTGGGTACCTAAAGATACAGGAGCTTTTTAAAAACAACATATGGGTCTTCTCTACTAAACTTTAGATTGGACAATACATCCATTCTTGGGTGCTTATTTGACAAATTTGAATGCTATGCCAAAGCGTACTTTTATTCTTACCAAGAAAAAGGAAGAACAGAAATCTCTGAATATTATTGCTGTGTGTTGACACCTTATAAGATTTATGTCATCTAAAAGCCCTATTTTGGCTAAATGTTTTGTGTCTGTAAGTTCCCTGTAATTTTGCATAGGATTTTTTTTTTTTTTGGCAAGGAGTATTGTTAATATTTCTGTTTTGATATGGCTTATAAAATTTATTTAAATGCACACCTCTGTTTGGAATAGCTTCATTAGGAAGAGGTGAATTGGGAAAAAGAAAAAGCTGTCAGCATAAATGCTGTTCCTTTTCCAGGGTGATAGAAATTGAAAGTCCAAAGGACTATAGCAGTTGAATAGCTAACTCCATGTATCACAGGGCTGTCTGCATGGCAGGCCCTCCTCACTGATTGGACGACAGCTGCAGATTTAAAGTTTATGCTACATTTCTCTAATTCTATGACAAAGACAATGTGATCAACAGACTGTCACATATTTGAAAATTATGTCATGTAAGTAAGTACACAGTTCATAATTCTATAAAAGGATGAAGGCAACATTTATTCTGGAATTAACCTGTAACAAAACAGATAGTTCTTTGAGCTTTCGCAATGGACTACAGTATCTAGTCCTGGTACATCTTTTTCTTAAATTATTGCAAAATTAAGATAGTAACCAACTGGTTTTATTTCTCCTGCCCTTCTGTCTCCTTTCATTCTCTTCCTCCTCCCGACCGCCCCCTTTTCCTTCCCTCCCTTTCTCCCTTTCACTTTTTTCCTGTATCTCATTCTCTTCCTAACTCTCCATCTACTCACGTATTCACTCACCCGCCTGTTCACTTAGTCCTCCTCTTATCCTTTCATGAGACATGCATTAAGGACCTGTTTTAGCTCAGGCATGGTATGACTACATTTCGATCAAGACACATACAGCTTTGGTCCTCATGAAGCGTACAATTTGTGTGGAAATGGTGCTGGATTCCCCAAAGAAAGACCTACCTGCTTAGGCACCCACCAGAGATGTGCCCTCCCCCTCCTACTTAAAAATTGAGCTTGGTATATGATACTTGGAGTAAAGTGTTGGAGCAGTCATCATGGGAAATAAAATTTTGCTGGACATCTTAAACTTATTTAAAAGTTTTGATTTTCTTCTTAATTTCAAAATCCATATGGTGTTGGAAGAGACACCATTATCCTGTCAGAGCTTAGGGCCTCTAAAAGTCTTAATTGAGAACATGTGGGGAACAAGTAATTAGATAGTGACATTGAACAAGTAATTAGAAGTGTGATGAGGACGGTAAAGGAGAAGCACAGAGTGCTATGGAGCATGTGACGGGGGGCCTAACCTCCCTTCATTTTTCTTGATGAAATCCAAGACATGCACATTTCAAACTACAACGGCATCAAGCCCTTGAAAGGGTTTCTGTTTACAGTGTGCCTGCAGTGGGTAAGGGGTGGAGAGAAGTAATCACTCTTACTGACTGCCTATGAATTGGATACAAGCACAGTTCTGGGCAGACTAAGAAGGAATTGAAGACCCTTGAGAAAGGATTTGCAGGGCTAGGACCAAGATTTGTTACCCTGACAAAACTGAATGGTTGAACGACTTGACTTCAAAAAGTAAAAATCATTTTCTTTATCTGCAAATGGTAAGGAAAAAGGTAAAGGGAAGGTACATGTAGCGGATACATCACTGGCGTTGCATGGATAAACTTTCAACATTCTGCTCCTCATGGCTTTGAGGTCTTCTGGAGGCCTAATATAAAATCTGTTGACATAAAGACTAATTCCTGGGGTGGCTTTACAATAAACCGGAAGTAGGAACATATTACATGGTCCTTACAATGTCTGATGGAAAATTGTATGGGAATCATAGGAAGAACGCAGTGCAGTCTATTGATAGGCTACAAATCAGACGTTGCAGAAAAATTGGATGACAGCAGTCCGTGGTGTTTCTGGAAGTTCCCGTTTTTGTGGCTTTTGGCAATCTGTCATTTTTGGGTGGGAATCAGAGCTGCCGGTTTTCTCAGTTCCAATTCTGGCTGGATGGATGAAGTCTTTTGGTCAAGAGTGGCTGTACCTCCTTCAAGAGTAATAGAGTCTCAGGAAAAAATGGTATAGTTTAAGTATTTAATTCTGTAAACAAAAGAGGAACAGGAAACGAGATATCTTCCTACGAAGCAACCCATTCCTGTTAGGGAATACCACTCATCATTTTTATTTTCTGGTATTTCCCTACTGTACAGTTCTTATTATTCAAATTTATTAAGGCTTTAAAAATTTAGACCTTAAACAAAAAAACCTTTCTGTCCCCATAAGCTTAAAACTGAGGACGCGTATTATATTGATTGTTCACTTCCTAAAGTGCTTTATGTTTAGTCTCATCTGAGCTCCACCAGTGTGAGCTGTTCTAAGAGAAATAGACTATGCTGAGCCCTGGTGAAAATTTGAACGTCGATGTGTCCTCGAAGCATACCTAGGAGATATACTGAGAGCACAGTAAAATTGAGAATCCCCACTGTGGGGTATCCAGAAATCCTTTATTTGGCCGTTAAACTGTTCATAGAGCTTATTACTTTCAAGTGGTGACAGAAAATCATTGAGAAAGATCCTTCCTGTCCAGCAATGAATGACAAAGAAAACATCCCTGAGTATCAATTGCCCTGGTGGTGGTTGCTCTGAGCTCTGGGCACATGCAAAATGGCTTGCCAGGCAGCCCTGAAGGTTTTACTTGAAAATATCATTTTCCCTAAAGTTTGGGGGGGTATGGGTTTACTTGTGTTTTAATAATTATTATTGGAAGATTTCCCTTATGAGGCTGAACTGTCCCTCTATAATGCTTCTAAGGAAGAATCATAGATAAGGGAAGAAAGCATACTAAAAAGAGGCCAAGACTGAAGGACTAGCAGGAGATCACTGAGGGCATTCCTTAGCTCTCAGAAGAGTGAAACAGGAGCAGCTGAAAGATGCAAATCCTAGTTAATAGCCTGGCTTCCAGAGCCAGACAGACAGGGCTGAATTCTTTGCTCCACACTTTTCTAGATCTCTGAGCTTGGCTGGGCAAATTACCTTTTCAGAACCTCAGTTCCCTCATTTACAAAATTAGCTGCAAAATATTTCCTTCCTTACAGATATTATGAACATCATTAGTTGAGAGAATGTTTGTTAATCCCAATTAGATTGTATGTTTCTTTAGGTAAAAGAATAAGGACTTTACAGAGCTAGTTTAAAAATACTGTATGAACAGCTACTGTATGCTGGTCACGTCTTTCTCCAGTGTGTTACCCCATCTCACTGTGGTCCGTTTCATGTTCACAATGCAGTTAACACTTAAATATACTTTCTTAAGTATATACTTAAATATACTCTCAATAAATTTATTGAATTAAAGTGACCTACTTAGTGTGAGTCAACCTTTCTTCACCTGTCACACCCTCCTTAAAATAATGGGACTTTTAATTTGGACAACCTATTATTAAAAAGATGGAATGATAAAATGTCTTCACAGTCTCCCATGGCATAGTTTTTCCTAGGGACAAGCTTGATTAAAATTTGACACAGGGAAGTTTTTTTTTTTTTTATACAGGATGAAATATATGCAAAAGACCATGACTATGTTACTATCATAGTTTGTATTCTTGAAGTTTGGATCTAATTTTTGATTTAGGCATTTTGCCCCCAATGAAATATTATATGTTATAATGTAGCAGCTAATAAGATCTGATACAGTGACTTTAAATTGAATTTCATTAAAAAAATAAGAGCATAAAATGTCTTCCTAATAGTCTTAATTAGGGAAAATGGAAGATCATAGTATTTCTGTATTAATGCACCAACTTAGATAATTGGGGTAATATGAAATGTGCAGTGAGAAAAATAGGAAGTTTGGAAGCCAAGGGAAAAATAACCCACTACTTTCCAGTTTCTAGGGTTTTTTGTTTTGGACCAAGGAAGCTCACCAGATGTCAAACACAATGTCTGAAAGTAATTATTCTTTTTCATGCATACGAGTCAGTATCGTACTACCGCAGCCCTTGTTTCACAGTGCCTACTTCCCTGGGAAAGGCATTGTTCCCAGCTCACTGCTTCACAACTGCCTCTTGTCTCTTGATTAGGACATTGTATGAAAACAGAGCATTCGGCGCAGGGTTCTCACTAATCTCTCTCTTTTCATCCGAGCCTTCCCGTTTTTCAGAGAGCTCTGCCTTTGCATTTTTAATTGAACGCTCCTAAAAGTTGATATTCATGAATTCTGCTTTCCTGAAATCTCTGTTCACACCTCACTATGAAGGTCTTATCTGTCTCTTTTATATTTCAGTCTGGCTGGAGAGTAAAATTAGTTGTGATTTCCTAATTGGAAGCTACATGGGGCATCCACATGATGATAACTGTACTGAGAACTCAATCTACCCAAGCACTCTGAAACAGAAGGTCGCCATTTTGTAAAACCATAGAAAATGCTACCAGGCATTTTACAGAATTGTCAATCAGGATAGAATGGACACTAATTGCTTCTCCCACAGCTGTTAACATTCCTCTTCAGTGGCCAAGCAACCCTTAAGACAGGAACAAACTCTTCTAGATGTCTGAAAATTTTCTACAAACTGAAGTACAGGTTTCCAAGGTGACTTCTGTGCCCAGCTGTCCATTGATTAACATGAATGAAGAGCTAACATTTCTGAACAAATAAAGTATTTTAGAGAGAATGATCTGATTCTCCCGAAAGGATGTAGTGATCAAATAAATTTCTAGTTTATAATTTTGAGGAGTGTTTGTGATATTATGGTATTATACTTTATTTTTAACAGTGTTCTCCAAAGTCGATGTAAAAAGTGAGCATATCAAAGGATGGATAGATCAATCCAATAGGGTCCATACTCATAATGAGTTATTAAGACTTTCTTGTATATTTTTATCTAAAAATTTTAAAAAAGTAAGCTTTGCTAGTATTAAAATAAAAGTTTGCAGTAGGGAAAAATTTGCAGTAGGACAAGTTTATAGTTCATAAATAGATATAAATATATTGTGATTGCATGCTCTGAAAAATTAATGGGAGTGTATGTTAGTTATTTATATTGGTGTATAACAATTATTCCATAACATAGCATCTTAAAACAGCAAGCATTTACAATCTCACAGTTTTTATGGGTCAGGAATCTGGGTATAATTCAGCTGGCTGCCTGTAGCTCAAGGTCTCTTATGAATTTGAAATAAAGCTGTTGACTAGGGCTGTGGTCCCATTTTAGGCTGAACTAGAGGAGATTCTGTTTTCGGTTCACTCACCTATTTTATCGGTAAAATTCAGTCCCCGTCAGACTGTTTGAAGGCTTAAGTCCTGCACTGGCTGTTGGCTGGAGGCCTTTCTCCTTTCCTTGCCTTTTTATAGGGTAGCTCACAACATGGCAGCTGATTTTCCTTAGAGAAGATGAATGAGAGAGGTAAAGTATCCAAGTCAGAAGCCAGACTCTTTTACAACTTCGTCTGAGACGAGGCATTCCATCATGTTTTCCATATTCTGTTTAGTGAGATTCCAGGTTCTAGTCAGTGTTCTGTGCTTAGTTAACTACTCAGTCACGTTTGACTGTTTGTGACTCTTTCGACTGTGAGCCGCCAGGCTCCTCTATTCATGGGATTCTTCAGGCAAGAAAACTGGAGTGGATTGCCATGCCCTCCTGCAGGGGTTCTTACCAACCCAGGGATCGAACCCATGTCTCCTGTATCTCCTGCACTGGCGGGTAGGTTCTTTACCACTGTTCAGTAGAATAGAATGATAGAATCAAGTCAAACAGAAATGAGTTGCTGAACCTAGCAACTCGACAGGAGCAGGTTATTTGTTGCTCGCTTGCGTGCTGTACTTCAGTTGTATCTGACTCTTTGCAACCCCATGGACTGTAGCCTGCCGGGCTCCTCTGTCCATGGGATTTCCCAGGCAAGAACACTGGAGTGGGTTGCTATATAAGGATTTAAATACAAGGAGGTAGAGATTTGGGGGAACTACCTTAGAGACTACTTACCACAGAGCACGTGATAAAAAATTCTGGAGACTTTTTTTTAGAATACAGGTCTGTAGACGCTTTTGTAAAAATTCAGGTTGCAAATAGTTTAGGTAGCATTGGCCAGATACGATCAGCACTGTATATTCATCTTCTTTTTACTCTTTAAAAATATAAAATTTTTCTTAGCTTGAGGGTCATACAAAAGTAGACCATGAGGCAGATTACTCCTTCTGACTATTGTTTGCTAGGAGGTACTCCAGTAGACTTTGAGGTAGATTTTGGCTCAAAGCTCGAGATTTTTAATGATTAAAGCTATCCAATGATGGACAGGAAAGCCTGGCATGCTGTAGTCCATGGGATCACAAAGAGTCAGGCATGACTGAGTGACTGAACTGAACTGAACTGAACTGAATGATAGAATGGATTTGCTCAAAAAATTGGATGAATCACTTACTCATTGAATTCTTTAGACAGAATGAAACCATTGTCTCTCACTAGATTAAGAGAGGTTGGGATTGGGAGGGAAAGCAAGGAAAATGGATCAGTTCAGCCCTTACCAAAGTCAGAACATTAATTTAACAATAAAAGAGCCCCTGAATGAATAAAGTTGGAAATGATATGTAGTCTTTGCAATTTTGAAAGAAATACAAAATTTTAGCACATCCAAGTCTCTGAGAAGTAAAGAAACTTGTGTTATTCTGTTTCCTTTGAAATTATTTGACTCAAGAATCTCCTATCCCCTTTAATTTTAATAATATTTGTTTTTATTCCATAGAACAAACCTAGGAAACATAAGATTAAATGACTTATACTATCTCTTCCAACTTTTTAATTTTATTTTTAAATTTTCATATATCTTTATTTTTATTAAAGTATAGTTGATGTACAATATTGTATATATTACAGGTATACTATATAGTGGTTCACAATTTTTACAGGTTTTATTACATATATAGTTATTATAAAATATTGGCTATTATACAGAAACATTGTATTATATAGTCTTATAGCTCAATTTGCACCTGATAGTTTGTACTTCTTAAACCCCTACTCCCACATTGCTCCTCCTCTCTTCCTTCTCCCCACTGGTAACCACTAGTTTATTCTATATCTGTGAATCTGCTTCTTTTCTGTTATATTCACTAGTTACATTCACCAGTTTTATTATATTCACTATATTTGTTAGTTTTGTATGTCTTAGACTTTGCATGTAAGTGATATTATACAATATTAGTCTTTATCTGTCTTATTTCTGTCTTATTGATTTGACTTATTTCATTTAGCATAATGTTTTCCAAGTCCATCCATGTTGCTGCAAGGGACAAAATTTCATTCTTTTCTATAGTTTAGTAGTATTCCATTGTGTGTGTGTGTGTATCTGTATTGATGTCTATCTATATATATACCACACCTTCTTTAATTCATCTGTTGACGCACATGTAGGTTGCTTTCATATCTTCCTCCAGCTTTTTTAGTTCATGATTGTATACATTGTTAAGATATTATTTGTTTTTCTTTTTTTAGCTTATAGTTTTATGTATATCTGTCTTCCTAAGAGGATTAGGTCATTTTAACATTTATCAATGCCTTATATCAGGCCTGGTCCTCTTGTTAGGCATGGAAAGGTAAAAATAGCATAGCTCTTATCCTCAAAAAACATTAGTTTCTTCTAAGCTCTGAACGTTAGCACAGTGCTTTTCACACAGAAGCTACTTCAGAAAGGTTTGTTGAATGGATGAAGAATGAATAAAACCTTTTGAGCCATCTGGGATTATGGACATAGAAAAACTCAATAAATGTATACGAAATAAATCAGTGAATTCTGGTCGAAATGTTACAGCGCATTCAGTTATCCTGATGTTGCCATATACCTGCCATATATGTTCCTGAACAATCAAACTATATTTATCACCATTATAAATTAAGATGCTTAAAGGAAACTTGGACTCCAGAAATTTGGATTCATACTACAAACTGCCACTTTATAAATAACTCTTGCAGATTCAGTTGACGTCTTTTCTATTAGATGGTTTGATACGACTGTGGCTTTCATCTTTGTATAATAGAGCATTATCTGGTTACAACACATAATTCAATTAACATTATCCTTTAAATTTCTCTATCCTCTGTCGATATGCTTAAATTTATTCCCCTTTATCCTTGCCTCTCCCATTTCAACCTTAGAAACTACTGTCATTAATCTATATCTTTTGAGGCTATCATTCCACTTTAGCTAGGAACCATTTCATTCTTATCATCCACAGTGCATCATCTGGGCTGTTCTTCTCTATCCTGCGTATTGCCATCAATATTCCATCCTTATATATTTTTAATCTCAGCCAAGAATATTGTATCATCTTCAATTCTGGTCAGATAAAATAAACGTTCCATTGGATATGTAAATGATCCTCTAAGCCAGATAAATTAGGAGGTTTTGCTTTCAGTGTTGAAAAAAGATCTTTATCCTTAAAATCAGACGTTAGGGAAACAAACGGAATGTTACATGCTGGCATATTTTAAATGCTAATTTTTTTACTTCCCTATGAAGGAAAAAAATGGCATTTGCAACTCAAGATTTGCTCTGGAAAAAAAAGTTTTTTCATTTATTTACCAAAAAATAAGAAAAGGAGGATCAGGAGCATCTAGGGAAACTTTTTTTCTTTGCCTGTCTCTCCAGCTGTCAGGTTATAATAGCATTGGCCTCTGTTGCTGGGCTGGAAGCAAATGGATGCCCCTCAAATTAGCCTGGGAAATCAAATTTCATAATGTTTTAACTGGAAGTAATCTAAAATTATACCTGATCCAACTCCGTTTTTATAGTTGAGGAAGCTGGGAGGAAATATAGTTGAGGAAGCTAAAGGAAATTGCATGTATTATTAAAGGCCACATAATTCTCAAGACTAGACTGGAGGCCAAGTTTCGTGGCTCCCAACTCAGTGCTCTTTCTACACTCGGCACATTGACTGAAACAAAGCAAAATGATGAGTTTGTTGCAAAACTTCCCATCAGCAAGTCAGAAAACTTAAGATGAAAGGAGCAATGTCTTCCAAGTTGCTCACAGATTGGGGGATTTTTATGGGGTAAATGCAGAAGTCTTTTTTTCTTTTTTTCAGTTTATTGGCTTTCTAGGGGTCTTCTTGCCTATGGATCAAGGACTCTGAGTCAGGGGAACAAGGAAGCCCACTGAGATGGCACGGACATACTTGGCATTTGGCGAGTGGCTGGCATCCTCTGCTGGTTTTGAGATGAGCTGTTAAGTTCCTGTGCATGTCCCCTCAGTTGAGGCCCCATGAACTATGTCTTACCAGGCTTCTCTGTGTCTGGAATTTTCCAGGCAAGAATACTGGAGTTAGTTGCCATTTCCTACTCCAGGGGATCTTCCCTACCCAGGGATCGAACCCAGGTCTCCTGTGTCTCCTGCATTTGGCAGGCAGATTCTTTACCACTGAGCCACCTGGGAAGCCCTTTTGGCAGTAAAGAATCCTCCTGCAATGTGGGAGACCTGGGTTCTGTCCCTGGGTTGGGAAGATACCCTGGAGGAGGGCATGGCAATCCACTCTAGTATTCTTGTTTGGAGAATCCCCATGGACAGAGGAGCCTGGTAGGCTACAGGTCATGAGGTTGCATAGAGTTGGACCCAACTGAGTGGCTAAGAACAACACACAGGGTTAGTTTAACCTTTCATTATACCCCTGCACTGCCATCTCCATTTTGTCCCTGACATAATTGACTTCGTTAGTTTGGCTCTGTATACGTCATCGTATCATACTTCATCAACTTTGATGAATATTTAAGTGAAGACTTCATGAGCAAATCAGAGCCCTGAACAATAGGAAATATTTTTATAGTCTGGTCCCTGAATTTTCACTAGCCTTCTCTCTGGTCTTTCTCATAGAATACACAAAAGATTTTCTTTGTTTAGGAATTTTTGCAGTCCTCCCCACCGCCCTGCTTTTATAACTGTGTGTCTCTGTTTGAAATGCCCTTCTGCTTTTTTTCCTGTCTGGCTAATTATTTCTACGTGCAGCTTGGGATATAGAGGAAAAAGTCATGTATATCTCACCGGATTTTCCAGTTTTCCTGAAGAAAATGGTATGCAGTACCATGTACCTACAAAATTACCTTCCAATACAGCAATTGGTTCCATTAAAATAGCCCCTCTTAGCCCTAAGAGGAGACTGTACAAATATTTCAAACACAGGGTCTGTAGTTGGTAGGCAATACAGTGCAAGCCAACTCTTCTTTTTAAATGTTATGCCCAGAAGAGATCTTTGAAATTTATAAACAGATGGATTCTTTTTGCTTGATTCACTAATGTTTTACAATTAACTAATTAACAGGTTTATTGCCAAAATTAGCAATAAAAAGTGTTCGGGAGCTTCGACCAAAGCAGTCTTTTGCAATTACATAGATACCAAAACAATCTGCATGATAGTTTGAGGCTAAACGTTGCTCAAATCAGAATTTCACCTGCTGTTTTCAAATAAAAGTTGACAAATACAAAAATGAACCCTGCAGATTTCCACACTCCTTTCATATACACCAGTCTTTGCCTTAATTAATAATAATTACAGGTAACACAAACTATAGTTGGAAGGTCTAAATGGACCCAGATTGCTTTCAAGTGTGCAAAATTGCTTAACCAACACAGTGCTGCAGGACTATTAGGAAGCATTTTTATGTGAAGTCCATCTGCTCTCCTCTAGCTGGCAGGACCTTATTTGACCTATTCATCTTCATCTCCTACTGTTCCTCACCACCAGCCAGGTCAGTGTCCTGACCTGTGAGTCATCATTGCATGGCTCCTCAGATCCCACCCCTCATCACTCTCTAGCACATCCCACGCTTTGGCTATATTGAAATCTTTGAATTTTCTTGAATATGCCACACTCTGTCTTTTGCTTGGTGTGAACTATTTTTCTGCCTTGGGTACCTTCTGGGCTCTTCGTGATTTAGTTTGGGCATCACCTCTTTGGGGATGTATTCCCTATCAACCCCTTATTCCTGACTTTGGAAGATGGAATTAGATTTAGGAGGGGAAGGAGGGCAGGCTATCTTCACCTTTTTTGATGTCCTTTCACTGAACTGTAAGCAATTTACAGCAAAGAAATACTGGAAAATTTTAAAATTTGATTTTTAAAATAATTCTAGATTAGATAAATATCTATTGGAAGAAGGAAAGAAAGAAAGGAAAAAAGAGTGAGGGGGGAATAAAGGGTGGGAGGAAAGAAAGTGGGGAAGGAAAGAAAAAAGAAAAGGAAGGAAGGAAGAAAAGAAAAAGAGAAAGCCATGTTTTTGTTTATTCCCAGGCATTGTGTTTAGAATACTCCCTGTCTGGAATTTCTCAGTTCATCTCTTAGAATCCCCATGAAAGCTGCAGTTTGTACCATACCACTTTTTCCTACATTTTTGTAAGGTTTGTTTTAGACCTTTATTTTTTCTGGCATGAAAAAAAATCTGCTTTATCAGTTAGGTTATAAACTTCATGGTGGCAGAAAGGGAACCTCAGTATTCAAAGGGACTTCGTGAAATGTGACCTATTCTAACGTCACATTCTAAATGTGATCTGGTTTTTCCCATTGTGAGAATCCCATTGGTCACAGTTCTGGTACTTCTGAAAATTCTCCTGAAGCTTTTTTAGTGCCTAACTCTTGACAAACACTCTCTGCGCATGATTAATCAATGAAACATTCTTTGTGCGTAATAAGATTAAACAGTGCCCTTATTATTTTATTGATTTATTACATTAATTTCTTTTATATTTCTACCCTGCCATGTTCCCCAAAATACACACGATGGGATAGGAATTAGTTATGGTGTCTTAACCTTATGCCACGCTGAGCAGTGAGTTAAAGTACAGCTTATGTGCCTTTATTTCCTGATTTTCTAGCCTCAGCTCAGCTGACACTTCCTCCTGGAAGCCTTCCCTGACTTCACCATAAGATAGGTAGTCCTGGATATGCCAAAACACGACCGAGGATAAATTCATCATAGCGCTTAGCCTTTGAATAAAAATTTTCTTCTCCCCTGATTTTACTTCCCTTGTTCACTAGGCATCCACCACCTGGTAGGCAATGCCAGCATCTTCTTCATCTTCATGTGGTCACTAACGCAGGGCCTAGGACATGGCATTCCTCTCCTAATCCATCCTCTGTTCTGCATTAGGAGATCTCTTTACAGGGACAAGTCTGCATGTACCCTCCCCTGCAGAAAAGCCTCTGAAGTTTCCTTTTTTGTAGCAGAAAGTACAAGCTTTATTAAATGTCATTTTTTTATACGGCTCACTCTACCTCCCTATCTCATCTGTACCTTCATACTTCTGTTCCAGGCTTCCTCTGAATCTTTCAGGGCTTACATGTCCATTTACCCCCGCATTACTTACATTTTGAATGGAAAAAGCAATCTTTCTTTTTATTGTGCTCTTCCATCTGAATATTTCTCTTAGAATGCCCTGTCCTTTCTTAAAGATTCAGCTCCAGCCTCACCTACTCTTTGGTATTCCGAAAGCACTTTACATAGCCATCATTCATATAATATTTCAATAAGCACCTGCTAAGAGATGGAGAACCAGGAGCCGGAGACTCGCCACGTGAGCATGGAATCTCTTGACCTGTTGCCTTCATTCATCCCCTTAGGCAGGAATCCTGATTGTTTTGTCTTTGTATTTTTAACTTTGGCTTTGTTTTCCTAAGAGTCTCTAGCCAATGATGACAGTTTGAATGAATATGTTTTCAGGCATTTCTTGGTTGTTGACTCTTTATCAATCTAAAGTCAATATTACATTTTAACAACTAGTCATTTTACATACCATTTATGAAAATGTAAATGACTGTAGGTAGAACTTCCAGGAATAATATTTTTCAGAGTGCTACATTAGAAAACTTTATGTCTTAATTCTAGAAGCTGAGACATCTTAATGCTACCATCTCTTTTAATCTGTTCATTTAGAATTCTGTTCTTTCGCTTTTGTGCTTTCCTGTAGTTAATTTTTGCATTAATGTTGTCTTTGACATTGTGTTAGATATAGTGCTTTAATTTTTTGGTATAATGTATGGAGAATTAGGTAAACAACTTCTCTACTGATAATGGTAATACTGATAACGACAGTTTTAATGTTCAAACTCCTTGCATATTTTATTAAAATGTGTTTTATTATTTCACCCCAGTTTCTTCAGGAAGCTGAGCAGGCATTATTTCAGCAACTTTATAAGAAATACAAAGCTTATTAACTATTATCTTTTTGTTGTTGTTGAACAGTAACCTATTGCTGTGCTTTTCATGGAGGAAAAATATGCAGTATAGAAAGATATAGCCCATTAAGATGCAGTTAACACATATAGAGTCTTACCAAAGCAAGCATCACAGTCAGTTAAGTCCACATCCAAGATCCAGAACAATTTCCAAGAAATCAAACCAGGAGCAATAAATTCTGCTAGGTTTTCTCTCCTCTTCTCTTCTCCCCTGGGAACGCACATCCAAACAGTTGTATTTACCCAGAGTGGAATCACTCTTATCTGATCTCTACTTAATCACTTTGCTGGATTAGAGCTTTTCTGGATTGATTTATTGCTTTAATTGGCACTCCATTCCTTCTCTAAAACATATGTGCTGACAACTCATACTGACTAAAAGCTCATGGCACTTTGAATACTCAGAGTCAGTAGTCCACATTTTCTAACATATATTTAATTTTTGATGAAATATACATGTAGAAGAATATTTGAAACACTTATGACTCTTTTGAAAAAGGATAATAAGATAAATTCCTGGGTACTCATCCTCTAGTTTAAAAAACCAAAATGTATGTGCCCCTCCCTCACAGCATCCCTCTAGTACTCTTCTTCCCCTTGCACTCTCTAAACAGTAGTCAACCTTTGAATTTCCTCTAAATTACTCTCTGAATTTCCTCTGTGATTTTATATGTACCCCTGAAAATATATTGTTTTATTTTTATCTATATGTAAGTAAAATAATATGCTTCTATATTCTATATTGATTCTATATTGATATATCTTCTGTGACATACTTATTTGGCTAAATATTATTTTCTTTCCCTTGTTTTATTTTTTTTCCTTTTGTATGTTTGGATACTATGTGCTCAATGTATTTTTGTTGTTGTTGTTACCCAAACACTTTTAACACATTTATTTAACCACCCCCACCACCTTATTGTCCTACAAGATATTCAAAGGCCTTAAATATTTTAAATTTAATCACCTCTCTTTCCAATTTAAATCTTAATATTATTCTGTATTTTAATTCCCTGGTGGCTCAGAGAATAAAGGGTCTCCCTGCAATGCAGGAGACCCGGATTTGATCCCTGGGTTGGGAAGATCTCTTGGAGAAGGAAATGGCAACCCACTCCAGTATTCTTGCCTGGAG
The DNA here is from genome assembly GCF_023091745.1 of Budorcas taxicolor. Taxonomy (NCBI): domain Eukaryota; kingdom Metazoa; phylum Chordata; class Mammalia; order Artiodactyla; family Bovidae; genus Budorcas; species Budorcas taxicolor. The sequence continues at coordinate 42,886,269 of NC_068915.1, forward strand.
AATCCCATGGACAAAGGAGCCTGGTGGGCTACAGTCCACGGGGTTGCAAAGAGTTGGACACAACTGAGCGACTTCATACACACTCATACTTTTCTGGACGGTCAGTGTTGATTTAAATTTACCCACATTTCCCATCTTTTTTAAATCTTTGTGTCTCAGATACTCTATCTGTGATTGTTTTTCTTCTCTTTAAACTACATGCCATAGATTTTACTCCAAGGAGAAGCTAGGTTGAGCTTCTCATATATTATTTGTCTGAGAATGTCATTACCTTCTTTCTTGAACAATAGTTCAATTTTTTTTCTCATAACATTGAAGATATTATTCCAATACTATCTGGCTTTCATTGTTGTTGTTGATAAATCATAACTTGGTCTAATATCCATTTCTTGGTAGATAATTTATGTTTTAAGATGTTCTTTTTTCATTTTTTGAGTTCTTCAGGATTCTTATTATGATTGAGGTATCTATTTCTTTTTTACTTATTCCCCTTGGGATTTATTGTAGCTCCTAGTCCTGAATGTTGATATCTTTAAATAGTTCTGGAAAATTCTCAACAATTTTTGAACATTATCTTTTCTTTATTTTCTATTATCTCCGTGGCAGAGACAAAGCTTTGAACATTCCAGACAGAATACTCTTAGCTTGTCTGCTGCTGCTGCTGCTGCTAAGTCGCTTCAGTCGTGTCCGACTCTGTGTGACCCCAGAGATGGCAGCCCACCAGGCTCCCCCGTCCCTGGGATTCTCCAGGCAAGAACACTGGAGTGGGTTGCCATTTCCTTCTCCAATGCATGAAAGTGAAAAGTGAAAGTCAAGTCGCTCAGTCATGTCCTACTCTTAGCGACCCCATGGACTGCAGCCTACCTGGCTCCTCCATCCATGGATTTTCCAGGCAAGAGTACTGGAGTGGGGTGCCATTTCCTTCTCCGTTAGATGTGGCAAGGGATAGTAAGTAAAAGGAATAATTTTATAGTGTAACACCAGCAGGGCATAAAACCTGTGGAAGGGGTTCTTCCAAAAGAGAAAATCAGGGCTTAATTGAGGAAAATCTCTCTTGAGTAAGGAGCATGCATGCGGTCTGCCCCCTGTACTTCAGTGAATATTATATTATGTTATATTACATTATATATCTTCCCTTCATTTCCTTTCAGAATGGGAATATTTATTGCCATTATTCTTTCCTCTTTCACAATTATTGATATTTTTTGGATGGAACATAATGCTGTCTTTTTAGTTCACAGATCTCATGAAAACAGAGGCCAGGTTTAACGAGATTAATATGATTATCAAGATCCAAGGATTGTGAGGTAAAGATAGTAACTAAATGGGACTTGGGGTTGAGGCTGAATGTGTTCTCTGTGTGGGTAGAAGAATGGAATGGTTTGATGACTAAAGGGGAATCAGAGGCAGAGATAATGCTGTGCATTTACCTCATACTTGTTGATTATTTTGTGACCTTCTAGCTTTCTCTTCTGCTTTGGCAGAAACTGTGGAGACCACTCATGGAGATGGAAGATCCACAGTACCCCTGGGGCTCTGCAGGGGAGAATGTTTCCCTGAACAGCTGCCTGATTCACACTGGACTTTATGTGAATGAGACATACACTTGTTTTTTAAGCCACTAAAAGTGGCTATGTCATAGATTAGCCTATTTTGACAAATGCATCCTCTGTCTGGACCACTAATTAGGATTATGCTAGACATTTCCCCTCTATTCTCTATAACTCTTAGCCCTTTTTATGTTTCCAATCATTTTTCTCTCTGGATATATTCTAGACAACTTATTTGGATCTGTCTTTCAGTTCATTAACACTCATGTCAGTTGTCTCTAATTTGCTGTTGAATTTACCCATTGTATTTTTAATTTTAATTTATTTATTTTCATGTCTAAGAGTGAAATTTAGGTCTTTCCAAATCAATTTAGTTGCTCTTTGTAATCTCCTTTCTGTTTTACTTTCAAGCTTCTCTTTTATTTCTTTAAATATACCGAATTTGTACATTTTATACTCGGCATCTGATATTAGAATTGCTGAAGACTTCCAGTTCTAATTTGCCATCTCTTTGTTCCTGCTGACTGTTACTTTTGCATTTTGTGATTTTTGGCTGTGGTCTGCTGATTTCCCTTGGCACTTTATCTGTGAGAATTTTTTGAGGCCTAAGTTATAGTTGATTCCTCCAAATTACGTTTGTGTTTGTTTAGGCTTTTCAGCAGAGAAGGCAATGGCACCCCACTCCAGTACTCTTGCCTGAAAAATCCCATGGACGGAGGAGCCTGGTAGGCTGCCGTCCATGGGGTCGCTAAGAGTAGGACACGACCGAGCGACTTCACTTTCACTTTTCACTTTCATGCATTGCAGAAGGAAATGGCGACCCACTCCAGTGTTCTTGCCTGGAGAATCCCAGGGATGGGGGAGCCTGGTGGGCTGCCATCTCTGGGGTCACGCAGAGTCGGACACGACTAAAGTGACTTAGCAGCAGCAGCAGCAGCAGGCTATTCAGTGGATTACTGACACAGATGACTTTACTATTTTGGGCATTTATTATTATTCAGTGGGAGCATGGATTTGGATTGTAAACTTCTATCCGTTCAGTTCAGTCGCTCAGTCGTGTCTGACTCATAATGATGGTCTATTGACAACAAATTCTTTTTTTAAAATTTTATTTATTTATTATTATTATTTTTTTTTTTTTACTTTATAATATTGTATTGGTTTTGCCACACATTCTTGAATGAGCTTTTTTTCTCTCTCTTGATTCAGCATAGGATCAATAAATGCAATGAATCAATAAATGAAATTTTCCTTGTGTCCCTTTTTATCTTGAGTAGGCAGTCCTTGGAAGCTGAACCTAGTGAAGTTTGTCTTCACAGCTTCCATCTTTGGGTAAATCCTAGATTTTAACTCCAGTCCTCTGTACCTTTCATAGCATAAAAGTGGAGCTCAGGAACTCCAGGGTCTACAGAAACCTCTACATGTAATCTGATTTTGGTATCTTTTATCTTTCAAGGTTCCTGTTTCCACTTTTACCTTGACCTCTGTAAATTACTTCCTTTATGCCAACTCAGCAGTTCTTTTTAAAAGACTGAATATATATATACATATACCTTATCCAACACTTCAGCTATTTTAGTCAGGAAGGTTGTTCAGAAAGATCTAGTCTATCATACTGCTAAAACAGAAACCATTATAGGCTATCCTCTAGAACTTCACTCATGCACAGGCACCAGTCAGGTGGTATGCTTAGTAATATTAGAGATGTCTGTTACCAAACTGGCTTACTACATACATCTTTTAGTATAACTAATTAATTTATAGAAATATTATCCTAACTGATTAAAAAATTAAGTAAAAGCTTTTATCCATTATGAAATAATAATGGCAAGTGTCAATAAAGATGAGCTGTTTAAAAACAGTTACATTAAACCTGGGAAAAATAACAGTAAAAGATTTGTAAAAAAATTGGAAGACTCCAGAATGATTCTGTACTCAGATTATTTCACAAGTGTCTTTAAGTTCTTATTCTACTTTCACAAAATAAAAATGGAAATTAATGCTGTATTATAGGTATGATTTATGCAAGAAAGAGGGCTTGGAAGCCAGCTGAGAGAATTTTACTTGAACAGAAGGTATTAGATTCACATGCAAAAATTAGTGGATAAAAATATTTTAGGTATATATGTAACATCCTTTGTAATTCCTATATCTAATATACTTTTTCCATAAACAGGTCCTGAGTGTGGGAGAAAAGAGAGCTGCTAGCAATCGTAAACCCTCATATGCATATTAATTAACACACTTTGGTACTAGACTATGTGTGTAGCAAAGTTTTTTGGAGGTATATTTTTTTATTCCCCAACTTTGCCTGTTTAGTTCTCAATCGTGTCTGACTCTTTGCAACTGCATGAACTGTATGTAGCTTGCCAGGCTCCTCTGTCCATGGGATTCTCCAGGCAAGAAGACTGGTAGTGGAATACCTAAAGTGTTTATTAAATAAAATAATTTAACAGATCTTATTGCCAAAATTCAAAGATTTAAAACATCCAATTTTAGTGAGTAGAAAAGTCACTTTTTCCCCACTTCATTGAGGTATAATTGATTATAAACATTATACATATTTAAGATGAATAGTATAATGATCTGATACACATATACTTTGTACAATGATTGCCACAGTCAGTTTAATGAACACATTCATCATCTCACATAGTTCTTTTTTTGTGTGTATGAGTATTGAGTACATGGAAGACTCTCAGCAAATTTCATTACACTCTTAGCAAATTTCAAGTATTATGAACTGTAGTCACCAGACAACAAACAGTTTTTAACTGGCTGTTTCATATCCTTCATTGTTAAAAAAGTTGTTGAGACTGTTTATTTCGAAGCACTTGTTTTTTGGTTACTACTTTTTACTTTCCTCTAGTTTCTATCTTCTAGAGCCTTTCCTTCATTTTTATTCTCTTGTTTTAGGTCTATCTTTTTTTTTCACAGTTTAATGTGACATTGATGTATTTTACATGACAAAAGTATACTTCTTATCCTCAGAGGAATTTTGTCTTTGACTTTAAAAAAGCATTAACTTTTTTTGCTGTATGATTTTTATCAGTTTTCTGCTTTGTACCATCGAGTTTGTTAGAATATGCCATACCCTGTTTAATTTAGTCACATAACAAGTGTTTCTTATAATATCATATTATCATTTACTCCACTTGGTATCACTTGAGCTTAATCCAGTTATGTCTAGTTCTAAACCACTGGCTTGGTTTATTTTCTCTCATAGCCAAACTAAATGCAGTCCAAACAACGTACTTTTCTTAATCTAAAATGTGAGAATTTGACGTGAGTTTTCTCTTTCCAGTCAAGCCCTCGTCTAGGATGACTGCAGTTCAGCCATTCAGTTTCCCCTTTAGCAGGGTCACTAGAGTATTGGCTCCAAGATGACCCTTTCTACCTTTTTCTTCTTTGGCTCTTCAGTATTTTCTAATGTGCCAGCATGTAGTAGGCACCATATTTGTTTAATTAAAATGTCCCTTTGTCTTCTTCTTCCAACTCAGAACTTCCCATAGATCTCCTCTCCAACCTCACTAACCTAATGGTCATCTCCTAGTGTGATCTGGCTTGTGGCATAGGGTATGTGTAACAGAATTCCATAAAATTCTGAACAGTGCTGTTCTTCCATAAGACACAGTTTCCAAAAGATGAAATGCTTCAAATAAAAGAAATGCAAATTAAAATAAAAACATGTTCAACTTCCCAAATTACCAGAAATACAAGTGAAGATAATATTCAGTGCTGGCAAGGTTGCCGTGAAAGAACAAGTTCATAAGGCTATAATTTTCAGACAGAAACTGGCCGATATGGTCAAAACTTAAAAAAAAAATTCTTATGTTTGAATCACCAATTCCATTTCTTAAATGAAGAAAAAGCTTTACATGTGAAGACTGACATAGTTTTATTTGTAAGATTAAAAGGGACAAACCACCTGAAAGTCCAATAATACTAAAATTATTCTATATCTGTAGTAATTCATGTTGATAGAATATTATACAGCCCTTAAAATTGTTTTAAATAATTTATAATAATGTATAAAAGTTACATTTTTCTTAGGCTGAATTTCCATGATGCAGAATCCTAGATGAAGGCTTTTTGAATCTTTAGGACGGGTTTCCCTGAGGGTGGCTTGCAGAGCGAAAGAGAAGGAAGAAGGGAGAACCAGAACAAAAATGTGTTTTCATGTTGTCCTTGGCTGATGAACTCAAACCCATCTGGACCTTCAGAGGGGTTAAGATTTCTCCACTGGCTCCTGACTGTCATTGGTCAAGGGTGGCCTCATGGGCACACCTCCAGGTTGTGCACAGGTTTCCCATGAGTGTCTCTAGGGAATGAGAAATGCCTTCAGGCTGGAAGCAAAAGTCTGTGGGAGGCATTCACCAGCTGCATTAGGGCATACAGGTATCTGCCTCTTCGGTAGTACTTGGATAAATAGAGAGATTGGAGGGATTGTGTCATAATAAACAAGATTTGCTTATTACTCTGTTGTAGTGTTGGGAGAGAAATATAAGATCTGAAGTTACATGTTCAGTAGGATCTCAATGAATTGGTGCACTCACTAATCTGTTGGGTGCATTCACTAATCTGTTGGGCCCGAGAGATCCTGGGTTCCATGAAAGTAAAAATAGGACAAAACTCTTTTCCTTTCAGAAGCATACTTTTCAGGGCAGAAGGAACATTTCAGGATGGGGGAATTACAGACAATAAACAAAATTTGGAATTAGGTCAAGGTTAGAAATGAAGAAGTATAAAACAAAGAGACAATGCAATATAAAAAATGCTTATAAAGATTCAGTTAAAAATATACCAAAATCATATTTGTGGCAGTCCCTGAGTGGTAGAACTTATTCCATAACATTTCTGTATTTTCCAAATTTCCTATAGTGGGCATAGATTTCTCTCAATTACTGCAAAAAAATGCAGTAAAGTACTATTCATCATGCAAAATGCTGGGCTGGATGAATCAAAAGCTGGAATCAAGACTGCCAGGAGAAATATCAATAACCTCAGATATGCAGATGACACCACCCTTATGGCAGAAAGTGAAGAAGAACTAGAGTCTCTTGATAAAGGTAAAAGAAGAGAGTGAACAGGCTGGCTTAAAACAGCATTCAAAACACAAAGATCAAGGCATCTGGTTCCAATACTTCACGCAAATAGATGGGGAAATATGAAACAATGACAGACTTAATTTTCTTGGCCTCCAAAATCACCGCAGATGGTGATTGCAGTCACAAAGTTAAAAGACGCTTGCTCCTTGGAAGAAAAGCTATGACGAACCTCAGTTCAGTTCAGTCGCTCAGTCGTGTCCTACTCTTTGCAACCCCATGAATCGCAGCATGCCAGGCCTCCCTGTCCATCACCAACTCCCCAACCTAGACAGCATATTAAAAAGCAGAGACATTACTTTACCAAAGAAGGTCCATCTAGTCAAAGCTACGTTTTTTCCAATAGTCATGTATGGATGTGAGAGTTGGACTATAAAGAAAGCTGAGCACCAAAGAATTGATGCTTTTGAACTGTGGTGTTGGAGAAGACTCTTGAGAGTCCCTTGGACTGCAAGGAGATCCAACCAGTCCATCCTAAGGGAGATCAGTCCTGGGTGTTTATTGGAAGGGCTGATGTTGAAGCTGAAACTCCAACAGTTTGGCCACCTGGTGTGAAAAGCTGACTCCTTGGAAAAGACCCCAGTGCTGGGAAAGATTGAGGGCAGGAGGAGAAGGGGACGACAGAGGACGAGATGGTTGGATGGCATCATTGACTCGATGGACATGAGTTTGAGCAACCCCTGGGAGATGGTGAAGGATAGGGAAGCCTGGCGTGCTGCAGTTCATGGGGTTGCAAAGAGTCAGACACGACTGAGAGACTGAACAACAATAACAAAAAGTACTATTAAAAATTATTAACAAGAGGGATGGGGGATGACTTAAACACCTAGGTGGTTCCTGGAAGTCACCCCATTGCCCATTCTGTACTTGTACTTGGTCTTCCTTCTGATGGCTTTGGGCTTTGGATTCCCTTTCTGCTTATTTTTCACAGTGTTTCTGAAATTTCACATAGGGGAAACAGATGTATGGGTCTGTGTGGGTGGGTATGTGTGTAAATGAAAAGAAAATTGCTGAAAACAAGGACATTTCCAAAATTGCCATGCCCTTAGCAAGAATTTGGTGAGCCAGTGCTTCCAAAATATAACTTACCCACTTGCTACTTGTTAACAAGGCCAGCCATCCATGAACTTGATTTCCTTTTTGGAGTTTGGGTGTCTGAACGTTGTAATGGATGGATTGGGAGTACAGTCTAATACTGTAGGCAACATAGCCAGCAATTGTTTAAGTTCGGGATAAACTATGGGTAGACCTAGGTTTTCAATTTTCAAGGTGCCTACTTAACACTGCGATGGGCAACTCAACGTTGCTTTCCTGTTCCCCATTACACGGTATTGCCAGAAACACAAATCTATAAGGGGCTGTGCCGCTGACCATCTGCTTGGTACTCAGGTCTCCAAATGGCCCCAAAAGGTGGTGGCTGTTTGCAAAGCTCAGACGTTTGAACTGCATTAAGTATCTGTCTGAATTTTGTTTGGCTGACCTCTAAAGAATGGCAGAGGAGACCAATGCAGACGTCAAGTGCCCAGCAAAGGTACCTTCTGGGACAGTCTTGCTCCCGTCCCGGATGCCAGTGTGACCATTTCAGCAATTGTGCCTTTCCCCAGGATAAAATGAATATTATGTCAGTGAAGCCAGAATCAGAGAGTGATGATCTGAGAATCAGTGAGAAGGAAGATGCTGACCTTGGAGAGGTTTAAGAATGCCTTACGAATAGCTATCCGGAACATAATTAAAGGCATTTTAACATTATAAGCCTTGAAGAATGCGAACCATCACCACTGCACACTGGGGAGTAAAAGATATTGCTTTTATAGCTGCAGAGCTTATGGTCAGAAGTGATATGAAATATTAGAAATGTGACAGTTTTATAATAATTTTATTCTTGCTCATTGTGATAATTTTCATTTGCAGCTTTTTACCTTTGCATATCTTGAATTGCATTAAGCCTTTCTCACTCCATCCTTGTCCTGTAATATTAGAAGCTGAGGTTTTCATCTGAGGAATTACAGTAAATGCTACAGGCACAAGCAAACAGATAATGGTGTTTATGATGCCTGTTATTTGAAGAATTAAAAGTTCTGAGTGAATCTGTCTCACAGTGAATAAAAGCAATAGAGCCCTGAGTGAAATATTGCCTCTTCGTTCTTTTTATAGTGTCACTATCTCTTCTTGTATCCTGTTCCTCCTCTCAGCTGCTTTTATTTTGGGTGTGAGAAGGGGAGGCAGGATGCTTTCTGTCAAATAATTTACTCTGCTTGGTTTCTTTTTTCTTTGTCTATATTTTTCTTCCCATTACCTTGTGCATTTTCTTTTCTGAAAAGAATATGAATAATGTGAATATAATCACTCAGGTTAGAATTAGCACTAGAGATCATTTGGTTTAAATACTTAAATATTTCCATTTCTCAGACAAGGAAATAGAATCAAAGCGTGCAATAGCGGCAGAGCTAGGACTACCATCTCCTGACGCCACAAAAACAATAGCTAGGATTCACTGAGCATTGGCTAGAGGGGAGGGAAGCTCTAAGCATTCACATGCATTAACTCTTGTGTATGCGTTCCAAGAAAACTTTATTTATATTAAAAAAAAAACAGGTAGTAAGCCAGATTTCAGGTATGGGAGGTAGTTTCTTTGTGCTGTGCTAAGTTGCTTCAGTTGTGTCTGACTCTTTTGACCCTATGGACTATAGTCTGCCAGGATCCTCTGTCCATGGGATTCTCCAGACAAGAATACTGGAGTGGGTTGATATTCCCTCCTCCGGGGGATCTCCCTGACCCAGGGATCAAACCCATGTCTCTTATGTCTCCTTCACTGGCAGCCAAGTTTTTTCCCACTAGTGCCACCTGGAAAGCTCCACCGGTGTTAGTTTGCCAACCTCTAATTCTTTTTAGCTTCAGACTGATTCTATAAGATAGGTCCTGCTATTGTCACCTCCGTTTTACAGAAGAGTACACTGAGGCACAGAATGACTACGCAATGTACCCAAAGTTGAATACTCAATGAGTGCTTCCATGTGAAGAAGGTCATTTGACCTGGACCTACATCCTCTGCGGAACACAAGTATCTGAAAATCTCCACTTTCTTTCCTTTTTCCTTTCCTTCCCTGGGATATTTTCTTGGAGGAAAAATATCCATGTTAGTGTGTAGAATCTTACACACAAGTATGTACTGTGGGCTTGTTTTGGATGATGGTTTTAAAATTTGTTCTCTTTCTATGGTTGGCAGTGCTATTTAGCACCGTGTTTGGTCTTCGGAGGCGAATGCAAAAGAAGCAGCTGATAAGGTGCTTGCCTTTGAAAAGGTTAAAAATTTAGTTGTGAAGCCAAAGAAATTAAAATCAGATAAAAATGTACTGAATAATTCCTACATGCCAGTCCAAAATCTTCTTTAACTTATGATCAAGTCAAGATTCCAAAGGCTGTTCATTAGCTTATTTGTTCAGAAGTCCCAGGATACCTGACAAGCAATCTCTGTCAGCATATTTCTGTCAAGTTTTGTAAAAGAACTGTGATTATTTGACAGTTATGATTTTTAAAAACTTCTTAAACATTTTCCCCCAATATGCTTGCATTTTAATTTTTTTAAATAAAAAATAAGTTGATAGCATGGTACTGCTTCAGACATGCCATTAATTAATGAAAGACTTGATCCCCACATCTCAAGGGACCATGCCCAACCATCTGTTGATGGCCGGCAGATTGCTTCCCTTTCACCTGAGTGAAAATCGTTGTTACAATGCAAGTTTGTAAATTGACTGTTCATAAGTGAGGGGATTTCTAGATTATACATTACAGGTGATACAAAAGATTACAAAAATATTTGAAACAAAAATTCTGTTTCAGGAACAGAGAATCTAGTTACAGAGAGGAGGCATGATCACACTTCTGAGACTCCTCCCAATTATTCTATGAATTCACACAAGGGTTAGCTTACTTTCTTATAAGTGAAGTCATTCACAATCTGTCCATAAGTGAGCTGGTAATTATCGGATGGTATAGATGTGTGCCATTTGATTGCAGAGAAAGAGTTACCTTCTTGGGTGTCAGGCAGAAGAATGTATTTGAGCTGAACCCTAAAAGTTGAGTCAGATTTAGGAAGGTAGGTAGGATTGAGGAAACAGATTGGCCAATCCATTTCAAGGTCAAAATCAATTATGGAGAGAATCACTGCTGGAGCAAACTTGGACTTTCCTTCCACTGCCCTGCCCCGTCCCTCTGTATTTGCTGTGAGGTGGTGGTGGTGGTTGTTCAATTGCTCTGTCGTGTCTGACTCTTTGCGACCCCATGGACTGCAGCATGCCAGGCTTTCCTGTCCTTCACCATCTCCCGGAGTTTGCTTAAACTCATATTCACTGAGTCGATGATGCCATCCAACGATCTCATCCTCTTTTGCATCCTTCTCTTCCTGCCCTCAGTATGTCCCAGTATCAGGGTCTTTTTCAATGAGTTGGCTCTTCACATCAGGTGGCCAAAGTATCGGAGCTTCAGCTTCAGCATCAGTCCTTCCAAGGAATATTCAGGGTTGATTTACTTTGGGATTGACTGCTTTGATCTCCTTGCTGTCCAAGGGGACTCCCAAGAGTATTCTCCAGGACCCATGGGAAAGGAGCAGTGACCCCACAAGAGTCTGAGCCAGACTTGCTAATATGATTGTTCAGATGAAAGCACAGCTTAGAGCCATACCATTGTTACAGGCAGGCTTATGGTCCTTAAAGGTGGGAGTGGCTTCTTTCCTTTGCCATGTTGATGTCTCTTGGTTTGATAAGCAGATCTTGGCAGAGCCTGCCATTCTAGTGACTCCTGGTTTCCCAGTTAATTATTTTCAATCTCTCAGTGTATTATAAGGTAGGCAACTCAGGCCAGGGCCCACCCTCTGGATTTCCTCCTCATTCCTGGTCTCATTCTCTCTTCTCTGTATCCTGCCACCTCTCTTCCATCCCTCTCCATATAGATTTGACAGCGTATAACTGCCGCAGAATTTAGACTTACAGGAAGAGAGCAGGAGTCTTAGACCCTGCCTAGGTCTCAAGACAAAAGCAAACTTGCTCCAGTTCTGCCATGTAACAGAGTAAAGTAGGAGGAGGATCCGTGCTCTATTAATTTAGTGTTCTTTTATTCTAAACATCCTGCGTCTGTATTTTGCATAAATGTCTCCTGGGAACCTAATGGGGAAATAAGTATATTTGTTAGACTAAGATTTAATGTGTCTTAATTCCTTGACTATCAAATCTTTACTCTTACTCCCTAAAATGAATATAACTGTTTATCCTGGAAGAGGACACCTCAGGTTGAACCTTGGTGCCAATAGATTTAAAACTATTAGATAACTTAATTACAGCAGTTTGTGGTAGTCTTAAAATAATTATGTTCTTTACATTCTATTTCTGATAAATTTGATAGTTTATCTCCTAAGTGATGGAAATTAGATGTTTTAATAGCTCTGATTCTGTTAGTCACTGGACTATGCATGCATGTGTGTACATACAAATCTCACTCAGTGAACACGGTAATGCCACGTTGATTTTTATGGTGTCTAATCATTGCACACTTGACCTATGTGATTTCAGTTTTAAAGGGATCCTACTTTAGGCCAAATTCATAAAGACTAAGTTGTATAAGTCAAAGTTGGAAGAGTCGATGCCGACCAAACAGCATCTAGACCATGTTTCTCAAATTATGGTCTGTGATCCGGTCTACCAGGTGTATCAGAGCCACCTGGAACTCATGTCAAATAAGCAGATTCACCTACTTTAGCCGTGATCCACTCATACAGTCTGGAATAAGATATAAGAATCTATGGGCTTCCCCAGTGTTTCAGCGGTAAAGAATCTGCCTGCTATGCAGGAGACGGGGGTTTGGTCCCTGGGTCAGGAAGGTCCCCTGGAGGTCCTTCTCCAGGGTAGGTCAACAATAGAGATCAATAATGGCAACCAATGCCAGTATTCTTGCCTGGATAATCTCAGTATTCTTGCCTAGATAATCCCATGGAGAGAGGAGCCTGGCGGGCTCCATAGGGTGGCAAAGAGTTGGACACGATTCAAGCGACTTAACACATATAATCTATATTTTAATACACTCCTTAGCTCCAAAATCACTGCAGATAGTAATTGCAGCCATGAAATTAAAAGACGCTTACTCCTTGGAAGAAAAGTTATGACCAACCTAGATAGCATATTCAAAAGCAGAGACATTACTTTGCCGACTAAGGTCCGTCTAGTCAAGGCTATGGTTTTTCCTGTGTTCATGTATGGATGTGAGAGTTGGACTGTGAAGAAAGCTGAGTGCCGAAGAATTGATGCTTTTGAACTGTGGTGTTGGAGAAGACTCTTGAGAGTCCCTTGGACTGCAAGGAGATCCAACCAGTCCATTCTGAAGGAGATCAGCCCTGGGATTTCTTTGGAGGGAATGATGCTAAAGCTGAAACTCCAGTACTTTGGCCACCTCATGAGAAGCACCCTTGAGCTGTGCTCTGTGATGATGAACCTGCCTAGTCTAGTCTCACTGGACAACTCTTTCTACAAGTTTCTTCACTGCATATCTGCAAGTAGAAACTTTCTACAAGTTTCTACCATATCTGCAATCTGACCATTTGTTTGAAGGTGATGGGATGTGAGAGTGGCAGTTTTAATAAAGTCTCCAAGCATTAATTTCTTAAATTCAGCAGATTTAAAGGCAAGTCCACAGTCTACATGAGAATGTATAGCAATTTATGCATTGCAAGTAACTAGCAGAGTGCACAACTGCGGCAAATATTTAAGCAGATTAGAAGAACTTTGAGACTTTTTGATAAGTCCTGGAATAACCCTGGTGAGTCAATCTAAATTCTTGACCAATGTCTCATTTCCCAGGGAGTGGTTGGTTTATTTGACAGGAAAATGCCAGATATGTTTTAGTTTTCACCGTGTTTTCTGTCACCATTATCAGAATCAATTTGAAACCATAGCTAAAAGCTAAGCCAACACTTTATGTAGTTTGGCCAAGATAATAAGATGTCTGCTTTCTGCAATGTTGATTCTTGAGCATATTGAAAATTGATTCACAGTACCTTCTATCATCCAGCTTTATTTTATTCATACAAAAACGCAGTGCTTTGGAAGGTAACAAGCATATGACCAGCAATTTTCAGAAACCACACTTTATTAAATGATATAATGTGTTTCAGGTATTCAGCACAAAGCCTGATGCATGGCATAATTGAATTAAATAATAATACAGAAAAAAATTTGGATTAACTAACCTTACTTTATTTCCTATATAAGGTGGCAACTCAACAAGACAGTAAGGTATAAATAAACACATTTGGAGAAGAATTTCAGCACTAACCTATCCACATGAAAGTTACAAAAAGCAAAGAATGGTTCCTAAAAAGATTGATGCCTAACAATACTATGAGCCTACTTCTTCCTTTCCTGAGAAGTCCACCTTCCAAAGCCTGTAAAAGCTAAGAATGCCGGTTCCTTGCTGGCCTGGCCTCTCTACCTGTTATGGCATTGGCATGTGTTCCGATACTAACCAGTGGAATCTGAGACCAAAACTGATACGGACATTTGTTAAAGACTTTCCATTCCGATGGAAGAGAAGGACAAACAGGGACCATTTTTCTTGCTTTACATATTTTTGTGTGTGAGGATGTGATGTTTGGTGCTATGGCAGCTATCTTTACACCATGAGGACAGGTCCAACAGCATTACAGAGAAGCTGACACAAAATCCTGTTATTGGTGAGCTACTGAATGAACCCCAGAGCCACTTGAATTCCTTTTTCTGTGAGACAAACAAACCTTTATTTCAAAACCTCCTAAGTTCTGATTATTCTGTTTCTTGAAATCAAAAGTATGCTCTCAGATACACGTTTATAACAGCTATACTTTCCTTTTAGAATGAAAGCTCCATAAATACAGGGATCAAGTCTATTTCACTCCAGATTACAGTGACTTTAATACAATGGAAGTTTATTTCTCTCTTACACAAAGTCTGAGCTACTGTGATGGTTGTGTGATGTTGTCATGTGAACAGGCTTCTTTTATGCTGTTGCTCTGCCTTCCCTAAGGTGCTGCCTTCATCCAAAAAGTCAAGAGGGCTCCTTGGGATGTCTACATTCCAACCAGGAGTAAGGTAGCAAAGAAAGAGGAAGACAGTGCCCTATTCTTTTAAAAACAGCACTCAGAAGTTGCACCATCACTTCTCTTATTATCCTATCGGTCAGAACTTAACCTATGAGGCACAGGTACAGAGATAGCTGAGAAAGAAGTTGTTACTCTGTGTAGCCAGGTGCCCAGATAAAAATTCCACTATTATGCTGAAATAAAAAGTGAGTATTGGGACACAAAGAGCAGTTTCTTTCATAACATCACAAAAGAGTATAGCAAGTGTGAATAGATTTGAAATATGTTAAAAAAAAAGCTACACAATACAATGAGATCTTGGTTTATGCCATTCACTCTATTAAGCCCTTTTACAAAATTATCTCATCCACCGTTCACAGTAACATTACAACATAGCTAGTGTTACTATTCCTACATTGCAGATGTAGACAAAGAAACTCAGAGTTTGAGCAAGTTGCCCAGGGTCCTACTCTAAATAACTGATGTAACTTGTATTTAAATCAGAGTTCATGCTCTGATGTTAAGATCTGTCTGGCTCACTGCCACCTGTCCCTGCCCAACAGCCTTGCCTAACCTTACATTCTGTGTTATGTTTACTCCCTCTTTATATTTTTTCTTGTGAATTCCAAAGGCTTACATTTTCTACTGATTACTTTCGTTCCAGTTTTTCGCTTCTCTAGTCTTACTCTCTACCCTTTGTCTTTATAGCACCAACCCCCAGATGGTACATATCTCTTTCTCTCCCTATTTATTCCCTAAGGCCAGTTATTAAGGAATTGTCTTCCCACTCCAAACTGACCCTTCTCTTTTCCCTCATGTGATGCAGGCACTGGGACTCTACACCCACCTATCTGCTTTGCCTGCTGCTCTCTGTTAAGTCTTGCTGAAAGGAAACACTAGAGGGACACTGTGAGCAAGATAGGAGGGGAGAAGGTAACTATTCCTGTTTTTTCCTTCTTGCTTTATTCAATCTCCAGTTCCTGTCCTTGTTACTTAGGGGCTGCTTCTTCACCCCAGCAGCTGAAAGCATGTTGAAGTTTTTCAGACTTTTGTAGGACCAGTCCCATCACATCCCCTAAGAAACACCAGCTTCAGCCATGCAGCACACCCTCTTGGGAAGCCCGAGTTGAGTTTCAGCCTTATGGGGTCTTTGTTCTGTTTTAATGATGTGTGTCTGTCCCCTTAGTTTTCTCAGCCCTATGGGTGGTAGCTACATGGTGCAATGGCTACCTTCCTAACACTTTACAGTTGTTAAGTTATGCTAAGTCAGTTTTGGTGTAACTTTTTTTCCTTCTCGGTTATTTATTGGCTTAGTCTAATTTTTCTGATTAGACCTATGTTTTCATTTTCAGGAAAAAGAAGAAGCTTCATAGACAGTCCTTGATTGAGGGTGGGAATCCATTCCTATGTCTTCACGCAGAGGTGGGGCCACTCTAGGGAACAGAGTGGGAAGTTGAACATGGGGAGTGAGTGGTGCTCTTTTTGTGCGTTCCTCTTAGAACAGAGTGGGGCTTCCCAGGTGGTGCAGTGGTAAAGGACCTGCCTGCCAGTGCAGGAGACATGGGTTCGATCCCCAGGTTGGGAAGATCCCCTGGAGGAGGAAATGGCAACCCACTCCAGTATTCTTGCCTGGAAAATTCCACGGCCAGAGGACCCTGGACGGCTACAGTCCACGGGGTTGCAAAGAGTCGGACACGACTGAGCGCACGGGCACACAGACCTCAGAAGCAAGCCCAGTTTTTTCTGACTGAGTTGCTGTCACACTTATGCTCTGGTGAACTCAGAAGCACTTCAAACCTGAAAGCACCTTTGTCTTCAAGTATTTCTCTGAGGAAGAAAAATCTGACTGACTCTACTCACTCAATGGAAAGGAAAACCAAAGTGGAGCAAGGAAGCTGGGCAAGCTTTCCGATTAGACTGAAACCAGGACAAGAATCCTCTATTTGGACGGTTTTCTTCTAACCCCTCCTAAAGGGGATGGGGCGAGGGGTGGTGGCAGGAAAATTGACCATTGAGAGCAAGGTTGTTCCTCTTTTTCGACCTTTCTCGCTGGCAAGTACAACCCTACATTTTCCTGGCCTGCTAATCTGGTACTTTCCACAGGCAAAAAAAATTCACTTCAGAGAAAGAAAATAAAGTGAGATCAAAGGCTTGTATAATAATTTTACTTCTCAGGGAGGAGAGAAAAACCTCGCCTAGCAGCCTGCTTCTCAGGAGTTATCCGAACCACCCTGTCTCTATGGTCCACAGTGATTTGGAAGCAGCAGCGTGGTGTTGGCGCTTCTTTCTGCAGTCATTAATGACACCGGCGGTGGCTTAGGCAGCCAAGATAAATACCCACTTGGAGGATCCAGGAGGCGAGAGTAAGCCACGGGACTCCCACCAAGACCATGGGAGCTGCGCATCTAGGTTCTTTCACGTTGTGGAGAATCACAGCCCCGTGTTTATTTGGTGCAGAGTACTTATTTGGATATTGCTGGCCAAATGGCTGTGTGAGCCTGTCACCAGGTGATGTTTCTTTGATGATGCCCAGCACTACGGCCACCGTGGCTCGGTAACTGACTGACTGCATCTCTAAGCAACTGTGTTTTCTTTTTCTTTTCTTTTTTGATAAGAGTTGATCTTGCACAAAAGAGGCTGGATGATATGATAAGTTGCTTGGAAGATGGAGTGATATTTAATATTTTGAGTGACTGCTTCTTGTTGAAGCAATTGGGTTCTTCAAGGACATGCTATACATGTTTAAAATGAGATGACTGGGGCTGCCACAGGATAATCGACTGTGAAATAAGCCTGTAGGAAAGGACAATTACTCCCGGGGCCTCAAATGCAAGAAAGGCCTCCCGAGGCAGAAAGGGGAGGGTCCTGTCGGGTTCTAGTCAGGAGTGAAAATGACAGTTGCTTCACTGCTCAGCATGGGCTGGAGTCTGCACTATAAACCCACTCCCTGGCATTACAGAGATGTAGGTACAGCCCAGTCAACCAACAGTTGTTCATGGTATGAGTGACCGTTGTAAACAACCCACTTGTCCATCCTAACATTTACTAATTATCCAGAAACCAGTTGTCAAGAACCTACTATGTACCAGGTGTATACATAGGTACTAGAAACAAGGGAACACCCAGTATTACGCTCTTTAAGCGCATAATTAAGCAGCAAAGGAGAGAAAGACAGAATGCACTGATATTTATTAAAGCTATAACTATACTTGTATACAAACTATGTATGCATGCGTGCATGCTAAGTCTCTTCAATTGTGTGACCCTATGGTTACACAGGGTCTCTTTGTGACCCTACGGACTGTAGCTCTCCAGGCTCCTCTGTCCATGGGGATTCTCCAGGCAAGAATACTGGAGTGAATGGCCATGCCCTTCTCCAGGGGATCTTCCCAATCCAGGGATCGAACCTGTTTCTGTCATATCTCCCGCATTGGCAGATGGGTTCTTTACCCACTAGCACCACCTAGGAAGCCCAAACTATGTATTATAGGCCAGAAATTACTATCTTTTTAATCTCCTCAACCATTTTATAAAATAAGTGTCATGTCCATTTTACAGAAGATGAAACTGAGACTTGGGGACGTGAAATAACTAGCTGGTAGAGCACAGCATGGAGATTCAGCCTAGGCTGCCCACATGTGTCCCCACTGCCCAGCGGTGCAGTGGAGAGCAGCCTGGAAGGTAGCTGTGACGGGGACTTTGTTCTCTCACAGCCACATGGCTCGAAAGCCTCATGACTGATGTGTCCATTTTTATTTCTTTCTTTTAATGGAGAAACTTTTTTTTTAATCTTTTCCTAAACTAATCAAGGATTCTAAAAGCTGCTCAGGAGGTTTTAGTGAGAGGTACATACTGAAGTCACATCAAATTAAATGCACAATTACAATGACAGTTCGCCAATACCCAAACCCGAGGCACCATATTGAACAAACCCCATAGAAATTTAAGCCAACGCTTGACCTAAAACTGCAGCTGATATTTGAAATGCCAAATGAATTCAAGAAATCCTGTGGATGGCTCCAGGATTCAGCAGGCTACAGGGTAAGATGACAACAGTAGGCAGTCCTTCTGAGCTGAGGGATGCTTTTTCTTTATCAGTATTTCATTGTTCCCTACTGATAAATGCCCTTATCAGTCATAAAACAGTTTCCTTAAAACACACACACACACACACACTCACCCCTGCACGCATGCCAACACACACACACACATTCTCCAAAGCAGGAAAGATATTTTCTTTAAAAAGATTTTTGTCATCAATAAAATCTCTGAGTAATATTTAGTACATGTTCTAAAATAAATTTTTCATTTGTTTCTGTTAGTTTCTCTGTGTTCAGACTGTTTAATCCTGGAAAAGCTTCTCAAACCATCACTTTTACCATCAGCACTTTAATCCTGTAACAGGTTTTCTGAATGCTGTGGTTTGGATCACTCAAACCACCAACTTCCTTCTAGTTGAAGAAGTTAAAAAGGTGAAAACTACATGAAAGTTACATTTCCTAGAATTCTTAATGGATGTTGTTGTTCATTTGCTAAGTTGTGTCTGACTCTTTGCGACCCCATGGATTGCAGCACGCCAGGCTTCCCTGTCCTTCACCATCTCTCAGAGTTTGCTCAAACTCATGTCCGCTGAGTCAGTAATTTCATCCTCTGTCACCCCTTCTGCTCTTACCCTCAATCATTCCCAGCATCGGGGTCTTTTCCAATGAGTGGTGGCTCAGATGGTAAAGAATTTGCCTGCAACGCAGCAGACCTGGGTTCCATCCCTGGGTTAAAAAGATCCTCTGGAGAAGGGAATGACTACCCACTCTAGTATTCTTGCTTGGAGAATTCCATGGACAGAGGAAACTGGGAGGCTAACAGTCCATGGGGTCACAAAGAGTCGGACATGGCTGAGCGACTAACATGTCTTTATGGATAGGGCTTTGGGTTTGAGTTAGAGGCTACCAATGAGTGATTTTGTGTGGTATTTGGAAGGTGCTGTCTTCCTGACCTTCTTGGAAAACAGCCTGGATTGGTGGGTATTTCTGCAGAAGTTTTCCATTGGCTACCACCAGCTTCTGGGGGCATTTGGAGGCAATCATGGTGCTCCAGCTTCCTGATTCTGGGCTAGCTCCAGGGGTCTCAGATATAGTAGCTCTCCTGATGGCTCATCTGTGTAGATTGGGAGATGTTCCCAGAGGTACAGTCCATCAGCTCCAAGTATCCTATAAACTCCCAACTCTCTAGGCTAAACCAATTCCTGACTGAGACACCTAGGGTGGTTTGTGATTCTGGATTGAACCCCGGCTGACACTGAAGTCTGGAAAGATAGTCTGGGATCAGTTGCATGTGGCCACTGTGTGTCTCCAGCTAATTTTTTGGTCTTAACTTCAAATTTTCCATCTACCAATTGTCACATCGTGATTTCCTCCTTCCATGCCTTTGTTCATCTCATTTTCTCTGCTTGGAATCTCCTTTTATTCTTTCTTCAAACCTAAGTTTGAAGGTCATGTTCCCCAAGAGCTTTCTCTCCTAGAATTAGGGCTAAGTGAGATATTTATAAATTAGGTAAATTCATTCTTTGAGTTTGATTAAACACTGGTCCAGGCATGTGGATATGAAAGACATCCCTGGCTTTTAGGAGACTTTCAGTCTAGAGTGGGAGATAAATGGGTAAATATATAACACAGAGACATACAACTACACCAGCATATTGAATCTCTCTCAGAGGTTGGTACAGTGTTGGTGCTTCTAAATGTCTGCTAATGTGGTTTGATATGACATATGTGGGTGAATTATGTATAGTGAAATTCACATGACAGTACTTGATGCCGTGGAAGAAACACCGTCGGTTCCACTTTATGGATTCAAAGTGCACATTTCATCTCACGAGCACTAGTATAATGATTTGCCTGCAGCTTTGATCCCTGAAAGCCACTGTGATTTCTTGTGGAAAGAGAATATTCCAGTTCTTTCCTTTCCACACAAAATTCAACATTCCTTGAATTAATTTCTTTCAGAAGACATCCCATGAAGCTCCATTTGAATATTTCTTAATGTACCCAGTTAATTCCAGAATTAAAACCTCTCTCTCCCCCAGCTGAGAAAGGAAAACTATTAATAAGTTGAGATTATTGCTTACTTTTTCACTTTAGTGGAATTAAGCATATATTCATGAACAGTTTAGAATTAAAGATTAAAACAAAAATCCAAAAGGAAACTGATAAAGGGCAATTTTAAAAAATTCTCTCTTGTCTGCCTAGGAACATGGCTTCCTGCCAGGCTGAGCCACCATCTAACACATATACCGTTCAGAGTGACTTCCAGTCTAATTTCTTTAAGGCTTCCACCTGTGCTCAATTAGTGACCTGCAGAACCTGAAACCTACTTTCTTTGAATCATTCTCTTTGTTTCTTATTGGGTAACACTCTTTGCCTGAAAAAATGGGATGCTTTGGCCATGTCCCTTGTGTGCGGCAACTGTGTCCTCCACCCCAGTTGTACCAGTTTAACTCTTTCTTTTCCCATAACAATGCTGCCTTATTCTCTAGACCCTTTTCCTTAGTTCTTCCAACTTGACAACCCTCCTTAGGGCCACCAGATGGCTCCAGTTTAATTTTTAACCATAACATCAAGCATCCCATTTTATCCCGTCTGCTCATGGTCCTATATCCTGGATTCTTCATTTTGCTTTTTTGCAAAGCTATGTCTTGCAACTCTAAACTGGACATTACTCTCTTGTTTAGCAAGATACCAGGATGGTTCAAATCCGCACATTTTCTTTTTTGTGTTCCTTGGAGGGATACGTTAAAGTCCCAATCTCTGCAACCTGGTCCCTTTGTTTAAAAATAGGGTATTTGCAGAAGTAAGGAGAAGGCAATGGCACCCCACTCTAGTACTCTTTCCTGGAAAATCCCATGGACGGAGGAGCCTGGTGGGCTGCAGTCCATGGGGTCGCTAAGAGTTGGGCACAACTTCACTTTCACTTTTCACTTTCATGCATTGGAGAAGGACATGGCAACACACTCCAGTATTCTTGCCTGGAGAATCTCAGGGACAGAGGAGCCTGGTGGGCTGCCGTCTATGGGGTCGCACAGAGTTGGACACGACTGAAGCGACTTAGCAGCAGCAACCAAATTAAAGATGTGGTCATATTTGATTAAGGTGGGCCCTAATCTAATATGACTGTGTCGTTAGGAGAAGAGAAAACAGCCACATAGGGAGGATGCCTTGTGAAGACAGAGATACGCAGACATGTAGGAGAGAGGCCATGTGAAGATGGAGGCAAAGATGGGAATAATGGTGTTACAAACCATGGAACACTCGGAGCTACCAGAAGCTTAAAGAAGCAAGGAAGGGCACTTCCCTAGAGTCTTTCGAGAGAGCATGGCCATGCCAGCACCTTGTTTTTGGATTTCTAGCTTCTGGAACTGTGAGAGAATACATTTGTCTTATCTTAAGCCACCCAGTTTGTGTTAATTTGTTACTGCAGGCGTAGGAAACTAATATAGAAACTCAAACAAGATGCGGCCCAGTTGGCCCTGTGGTTGGGCACTGAACATCAAGAAAAGCAGAAACCATCTGTTCCAGCTCTCTGTTTGGAAATACTTTCTTACATTTTAATACCACATTAAAGTTCACAAAGCAGTTTCTACATATATTATCCTCACCAGTCCATGAGTTTGGAATTCCCCTTCACTTTGCAGATGAGGCAACAGCTGAGGCTGGATGTTGACTGTCTTGATCAAAGTGACACATCTGGGGTAGGTGGTCAAGTCCAGCTCATTCTGGGCTTTTTTGACAAAACCCCAGGGCACTTTCTACTACCCCATCCTGTCTACTTGGTGTAGTGGAAAAGTCCCCTGAATACACCTTCTTTCAACCCTCTTCACTGTCTATGTGACTGCTACTGGACAGGTGATCTCAGGATTGAAATTCAGAAACTCAGCTTAATCAGATCAGTGAAAGTAAGTGCGTGCCAGGCTGATGGAATATAGATCAAATACCATCTACCCCTCTCCATCTTGCTTCTTCCACCAATGAGGTCACAGCACCAGTCTGCTATTGGCCTGCTCCTGCTTAAGCTCATGACAGTGTTCCCCAGGCAGCCAGACTGAGCATTTAAACGTGAAAAATTACATGACTCTAGTTACTTACAGAACCTTCCACAGTGTACAAAAGAATACTTACCTTGAACTACAGGGTCCTGCCAAGTCCTCTGATTTCATCTCACATCTCTCTCGCCCCTTGTTCACTGTGTTCCAGCCTCACTGGTCTTCTTTTTCCTCTTGAACATGTCAGGGTCATTCCCACTACTGACCTTCGCCCTAGCTCTTTTCTATGCCTGAGCTTTCAAGTTGCGATTCAGATATTTCCTCTTTAGGGAAGTGAAAGGGAAAGGGAAAGTGTTAGTCACTCAGTCGTGTCCAACTCTTTGAGACCCCACGGACTGAAGCCCGTCAGGCTCTTCTATCCATGGGATTTCCCAGGCAAGACTACAGGAGTGGGATGCCATTTCCTCCTCCA
Organism: Budorcas taxicolor; assembly: GCF_023091745.1. NCBI lineage: Eukaryota > Metazoa > Chordata > Mammalia > Artiodactyla > Bovidae > Budorcas > Budorcas taxicolor. Next base: position 42,909,535 of record NC_068915.1, read on the forward strand.
GGGGCATCTTCCTGACCCAGGGATTGAACCCGGGTCTCCTGCATTGCAGACAGATTCTTTTCTGTCTGAGCCACCAAAGAAGCTCCCCTGTTTGGGGAGGCTTTTCCTAAATTCTATCCAAGCATATAGTCCCTATATTAGTCTTTCTCTACTTCCCTTGTTTCCTTTTCTCTTTTTTTGAAGTACAGTTGATTTATAACCTCATGTTAGTTTCAGGTATACAACATAGTGATTCAGTTATATATGCTCTTTTTTGGATTTTTTTCCTTTATAGGTCATTACAAAATATTCAGTATAGTTCCCTGTGGCTTCCCTTGTGGCTGAGCTGGTAAAGAATCTGCCTGCAATGCGGGAGACCTGGGTTCAATCCCTGGGTTGGGAAGATCCCCTGGAGAAGGGAAAGGCTACCCACTCCAGTATTCTTGCCTGGAGAATTCCATGGACAGAGGATTCTGGCGGGCTACAGTCCATGGGGTAGCAAAAAGCTGGACACAACTGAGTGACTAAGCGCAGCACAGTGCCGCATCTTCTTTATTCATTCAAATGTCAGTGGACATTTAGGTTGTTTTATTTTCATCATAGAAATTGTAACTATTTCAAACAATCTCACTTACTAATTTATTTCCTTGCTTTACTGCCTGCTTCCCTTACAAGTCTCTAAGATTCATGACTGCCAAACACTGTCTTTTTCTATGTTGTATATCCAGAACACAAAAAAGTGCCTGATAGATAGTAAATACTCAATACCGGTTTGTTGAATGAACACCAAATATAATAAGTAATAATAACTAAGTGATACAGAGCTTACTATGCTTCAGATACTGATGTAGCTCTTACACGAACCATCTCGTTCACAGCAACCCAATGAGTTAGAAATGATTCTTCATCCCCATATTAGAGATGAGACCCCGAGGCTGAGATTAAAGGACGTGCACAAGGCCATACAGTTTGTGAGTATTAAGACTCAAATCCAGGTGTGCGAATGACTGGTTTTTTCTCTCATACTCCCTGCTTGGAGTACGCACAAGCTTGTGAGGCTTATTTCACGGCGTCAAGGACTATTTCAGAAAGCAAATGTTAGGTATTAAGGCAGTGATTTTTTCTTTTTTCATGAAAGCCGTCCGGCTCAGTGCTCATATCCAGAACCACAGTTTAGTAGTGGAGTCAGGTAAATAGCCCGATTCTTGGCAGTACCATTGTTTTCAGGGCTCCATCCTGATGTCATTTACTTTGTGCTTTATGGACTGGGGGGGACACTTTCCAGACAAATCAATGGCTCCCTTGACAGCAAAGAATTCTTAGAAACAAAGAGGTCATGGTAGAATATTGTTCAATGCTTCCCTCCTCTTCATATGGCTCCCATTAATTTCTCCTTCTGCGTTAGCAAAGCTGGCTGGGACACAGGCTCCATTTAGCAAAACGATGAAACACAAACGTTTATTGAGCCCGTGCTTCGAATCAACAGGGTTTTCCTCAGATTGAGTTGCCGCCAATTATCCTCCATGCAATTATGGCGATCCCAGAAGCAAGCAGATGGGGAAGAGTTTTGTTTTCAAATGGAGGAGAAACCAATATGTAGGAAGAAAAGGCAGCTTGTTCATTTGAACAGACTCCAGGTGGCTGGTCGCCAAAAGGCAGAGAGCTGGGGAGTCAGGTCTGGCCCTGGATCAGTCCGGCTGCCCGCAGACCAGAGGAACCAGCGAGGCGACAGGCTCCGCCCGCCACATCACACTCGTCTGCCGGCGGCCAGCTTGGCTGGGAGAGTGGAGGCCGAGGGAGAGGCAGCCCGCAGAGGCCCTCGCAGGCCAGACATCCGACCTTGATGCCCCTGGAACATCAAGTCCTGCTATTTTGTTGTCGTTCAACAGTAACATGTTGATGTGTATTATTAGAGAAGAAAATTCAAGAAAAGACATGCAAAAGCCCAAGCCATATGGCAAATCTGCTGGGAAAGATTTGATCATTTGGAGTTTCACAAAACCTAGAAGATATTTCCCCTTTCTGAAAGATCACATTGTCCTAAACTTCTTGCTGGACTCTGCCTCTTGGGGGTACCATTCACAAGAGAACCAAGGACACTGTTGAGTGATTACTGTAATTATTTCTGTCTGGGTTTTTATTTACAATTACATAGGGTGCCTAGAGCTACATTAAAAAGAGTCAATATTGTCAGTTCCACGATCATCAGTGCTTAGAGGGGATTTGTTCCCCCTTTGACCAGAAGGGACTACACTCAAACTGAAACAAATCCAGGTCACATGACATGAACTGTGGGAATGATTTACCCAGTACATTAATTGAGGTGAAAAAAGTATAATTAAATGAGGGAAATTCCCCTGCAAACATCAGCCCAACCTATCAGTCAAAGAAAGGTAGTTTGAATTTTAGTTATCATCCACATAGCGAATAAGGACTTGTGATCCTGTTTCAAAAGAATCGGCTTCCCAAGGGGTACAGTAGTAAAGAATCTGCCTGCCAATGCATGAGACTCAGGTTCGATCCCTGGATCAGGAAGATACCCTGGAGGAGGAAATGGCAATAAACTCCAATATTCTTGCCTGGAGAATTCCAGGGACAGAAGAGTTTGGCAGGTACAGTCCATGAGGCTGCAAAGAGCTAGACATGAGTGAGCACACAAGAAAAATAATAAGATCCTGTTTCAAAGAGGAGCTTATTTTTCTAGATTAAATAGGTAAGAGAGCATTGTATATGACCTCAGTTTTAACCCCTGTTCAGCCACATATAGCTGCGTAGCTTTGGTCAAGTCACTTATACTGTCTGGAACTCAGTTTCTTCCTCTAGATGAAGGTAGCGTTCTCAAATTCTGGGGTGAGTTTCACTCATGGATCCTGAAGTCTGCATTTTTGACTAGAGGAAAAAAATAGCCTGATAAACTTTGAGCTTTTTAAAAGGTAGATTCAGTCTGTAAGGACCTAAATAATATTACCAGAGAGCATGCTGATGGTTTCACAAATGATCACAACAATTGCACGTCTTTCACCTGACTGAATATCATGGCAAAACGCAGGGGTATGCGAAACCAATTCTGCCCATACAACATGTACGAGATGGATGGTGTCTATTTTGAGGGTAAGGGGAAAAAAGCCCAGGAAACCTCTCAGAGGCAGGAAGCAATTTTGGAAGTGCTGCAAAAGACAGTGATATTGTTCTTGGTTTAATAGGTGATCTGCCCCATGAAATAAAGCTGCAGGGCCGCGTTTGTCTTGGTTAATAATGTCAGCAGAATGAGGAGGTTTAGCTGTAATAACAGTAATAACTGTGTCGATGTAACTGCTGGGGCTGAATTTCCATCTGCAGCCTCATAATATATGACCTTTGTTATGCCTCTACCTGTTGATTTTTTAAAGCAAAATTGGCCTGTCTGTTCTGCTCAGGGAAGGGAGGCTGAAATAGTCCATTTTCCCTGGATAAATCAAGGTCTTGTGGGTGGTGATTTAATCTCACAAGTGTCTTTTAGGGCTTGATTAAAATTGCAGAGAAAAGAAGTCGGACATTAACAAATACATTGTTACCCTGATAGTGAATCAGGTGGGTTTAAAGCTAGACTGGGCATTTTTATTTACTTCTTGTCTTTCCTTTCATCACCTTCCTTTTTTTTTTTTTCATAAGACAAGTACTGCTACCTGTATTATCTTCTATGATGTCTTCCCTGCCCTCCCCTGATAGAGTTAACCGTTCCCTACTCTTGGGATGTATTTTCTTATTACACTTGTAATGTGTGTGCTCAGTCATTTAGTTGTGTCCTACTCTGTGGTCCCATGGACTGTAGCCTGCCAGGCTCCTCAGCCCATGGAGTTTTCAAGGCAAGGATACTGGAGTGAGTTGCCATTTCCTCCTCCAGGGGATCCTCCCCATCCAGGGATCGAACCCATGTCTCTGGTGTCTTCTGCATTGGCACGTGAGTTCTTCATCACTAGCGCCACCTGGGAAGCCCTACACTTGTCATGAAAGTGAAAGTCACTCAGTCATGTCCGACTCTTTTTGACCCCATGGTCTGTAGCCTGACAGGCTCTTCTGTCCATGGAATTCTCCAGGCCACAATGCTGGAGTGGGTAGCCATTCCCTTCTCCAGTGGATCTTCCCAACCCAGGGATCAAACCCAGGGGTCCTGCACTGTAGGTAGAGTCTTACTCTCTGAGCCACCAGAGAAGCCCAAAAGAAAGGCAGCTACCAGGGTAACTCTAATGCCATCCTCGCATTGTAAGTGCAGAGTCTTAACCACTGCACCACCAGGGATGTCCCAACACTTGTTGTAATTCATTTGTTAATCCATCTTGTCTCCATCCCTGGCCTGTGGGTTCTTTGAGGGTGAGGTGAGGTATTGCTCATCTTTGGATCTCTAACATTCATCATGAAAACTTCTACAATATTTTCTAGAAGTGCAATGTAATATTCTGCCAAATACACTTTCCCCTCCAAATGTTTTCACACAATGTGAAGTCACTTAGTTCTTCCAGTCATCTCATGCAGTGGTCAGGAGAGGTGTGAAATGTGTTGATTGGAAACTGGCTGAATGGTTCAAGATTTTCCAACTAATTAGTAGTGAACACAGGGTCAGAGCTCTTGTTTTCTAATGACTAGCCTTGAGCTTGGGCCAGCCCATGTGAGATGGGTAACCCATGGGATATACATGGTAACAGACACCTTTCTCATTGTTGTTTTCTCTCTAACACACCCAGGCTAATACACCACTTGTATTTATTTTTCTTTCTAACCCATCTTCCTTTCCCTCTACTAACTTTATTATTGTTTTTTTAAAAAATCTTTTTCCATTTTTTTCCTCTTACTACCATTTTATTTTATCTCTTTTCCCTCACTGGAGGCCTTCAGGCTGTGACACAGGATGAAGCCTGTTGATTATTGTTCAGTCACTTAGTCATGTCCAGCTCTTTGTGATCCCATGGACTGCAGCATGCCAAGCTTCCCTGTCCTTAACTACCTCCTGGAGTTTTCTCAAACTCATACACACTGTCCATCGAGTCAGTGATGTTATCTAACCATCTCATCCTCTGCCATCCCCTTCTCCTCCTGCCCTCAGTCTTTCCTAGCATCAGGGTGTTTTTCAATGAGTCAGCTCTTCAAATCAGGTGGCCAAAATACTGGAGCTTTAGCTTCAGCAACAGTCCTTCTAATGAATATTCAGGGTTGACTTCTTCTAAGATTGGCTGGTTTGATCCATCAAGGGACTCTCAAGAGTCTTCTCCAGCAGCAAAATTCAAAAGCATCAGTTCTTCAGTGTTCAACCTTCTTCATGGTCCAACTCTCAAATCCATACATGACTACCGGAAAACCCATTGCTTAGCTTAGACAATATTAAGACTTCCCTGACAGGTCTAATCATGTAGATCTGTCCTTCACAAACTTAAGTTCTTAGGATTGGGAGTTCTAGAAGCCCCAGTGTAAGCACATTGTAATAAATATGAATGCCAATATACCTGATAACCTAAGGAGGATATGATTACAGAAGGGGATGGATGGTAAATGCCATGACTTCAGGGGACACTTAGCTCATAATGGGGCACATGGAGAGATGGGTACAGGAGGAGAAACTTTGGATGGTTCTTGAAGGATCTAACTGAGCTCTGGAGTCAGCCAGCTTGGGTTTCAATCTTGCCTTCAGCACTGATTGGTTGAATGCACTTGGGCAAAGTATTCTTTCCAAGTCCTAGTTTTTCCACCTGTAAAAGGGGGGCGATGGCAATATAATCACACCGTTGAATATTTAAAAAAATAATGAAAGTAGAGGGCATAGATCATTGCCTGACTCATGATCAGTGTTCGTATATTATTCTTAAAATGTTTATTTATGTTAATTTTTGTTGCACATGTAGGTGCAGGTCCATTACAGAGTGGAACATAACATTTGCCCAAGTATGGATCTCTGTGATAAAACATAGACCCTCAAGGAAGCTTTGAACCTTGATGATAGGCAGCTTCAGGCAATCTTCAGACCCGGACGTTCCTCTGCTTTGATGGGCACTGGCTCCATGGGATGGTTTAGAAGCAGAGACCACGATGGGCAAATGACAGCTGAAGATGCTGAAAGGAGACTGCAGAGTTCCTGAGCCCTAACTGGAGAGTTAACTAGGTTTTCAGGAAGAAGGCAGTCATGCTGAATGATTTCTATTGGCTGTAACAGACACTTTCCACAAAGCTACGTACAGCGGTCCTTCTTTTAAAGACAAAGTAGTGAACACCAGAAGCTTGAGCTCAATGGTCCCCTCCTTGGTTCCTTTTAGAGTCTCTCATATTGGGAATCTCAAACACCCAATTCTCTCCAGCTACACTAACTGATGCCATCTTCCTCACTATTGCGCTAGCCCACCTGTGCTTGTCCTAGTTCTAAACCCTCTCTGTCCTTCCCATTCTACACCTCTGTCCCTGCCTCCAACTTTACTTCCCATTCCCAAGAGGGGTGAGCAAACCCAATAAATGAATTTGTGATATGTAACCAGTGAGAGATACTGCAAGCCACAGGCTGTGTTTTCAAGGAAATAGACTTGATTCCTGTTATTTGTGGTAGTTACGTTCTATAAAGTTGCTGTGAACATTGAGTTAGAGGATATTGAACCATTACTCCCAGGGGAAAAACAGAGTTAGGTCCTTGTGAGTCTCAGGTCACATTTTTGTCAACCGTTCAGTACATAAACTTGTTTTATGTGTGTTTCTGTCCAAAGACCCCCTTATTTAGTATCTATTGTTGATTCATTAACATTGAACTCAAGGCCAACAGCACTATAACTCATGCATGAGTGAAGCTGGTCTAACACATTCTTTCCCACATCATAGCTTTCTTGCACTTCAGAACACTAGACAGAATTTTAGTACTACACTCTGGGGCCATTTTCAGGGGCGAAATCACCAACTAAAAGCACAAAAAATGTGGAAAGGATGGCACTAAATAGATTCTGAAAAGGACACTCATTTATAGGATGAGAGCTAAAGCAGAAAGCAAAGCATTGCCTTGTTGGACCTCAGCTGGGAGCATGCATGTCCAGTAGCTCAAAGTTTTTTGTCACTCTGCCCATGTCTGCAAATGACCACAAAAGCTCGGCAAGTATTGATTTTGTCCAACAAACTTTAGCAAGTAGGTAAATTCACAAATATGGAGTCTGCAAATACTCAAGGTTGGTTCTATTTGCATTTTCACAGAGCTCAGACTACAAAAGAGGATCCTTTCTAGGATGTCAAGACTAAACATCCTCCAAGGGTTCAAGAACATCTTCCTGTCAAGTGAATAATGGTCTTCAGTTTCCAAACTGTGTGCACATCTACTTCGCAGTGTGGTTAAGGCTAGAGTGTTTGGCATCAGTCATACTGGCCTCCCCATGATTAGCTATGCAGTTTCAGGCAACTCAACATTTTTGAATCACAGTTCATCTATGAAATAGAACTTACTGGAAACTTATACTAATATTTACATTAATCCCTCAGAAAGTTTTTGGAAAGACTAAAGAGTACATCTAAAGGGCTACCAGACCATCATATCTGGATGTATCATAAGAATTGGATTAATTTGCCAATTATAGTTTTCTCCTACCTTTGGATATCTTCTCTTCAATAGTTATCTAAATCTGATCTATACTTCAAAGCTCAACTAAAGTTTCTTCTCCACAATTTTACTCCAGAAGCCTTCTGGTGGGTCCCATATCCTCTGAAGTTATAGCATTGAATATTCATACCCCTTGCTATCATATGGCTAATACCTTATGGAATTATATTATCATTTATGTTATTGTGTGTTTTTAGCTTATTTTCTCTGTGAGGTATGCATAAAGCACATTTGAATATCCACAATGTGCAATGCTCCAGGCAATGGTCTCTGGGGTCTTTAAAGGCCTCCCAACCTAGAAATCTTTCTCATTAGTTTCATATTTGCTTCGTGCTTTCTCATGGCTTTCTTACGCATTTCGTCTCACTTCTTTATCCATATTTATTTCTCTTTACAAGGTGGGCAGGGCCATGTTCAATGTTTCCATTTTATAGATGGACAGGCTGATCTAGAGAAGTGAAGTAAGTCCTCGGTCATACGGCAACCCAAGTGAAGTGTTGTTGATTTTGATGATGATGATAACACATTACTTCCAGGGTGATTCTTGTTGGTACCCTGATGTTTGTGTGAATTCTTTTGATCAATGAACTTCAATTTCCCTGAGAAAGAGTTGAAACATTCTTCTCTGTTCCAGGTTAGCCACCAGCTGAAGAGTTGACTCATTGGAAAAGACTCTGATGCTGGGAGGGATTGGGGGGCAGGAGGAGAAGAGGACGACAAAGGATGAGATGGCTGGATGGCATCACTGACTTGATGGACGTGAGTCTGAGTGAACTTCGGGAGTTGGTGGTGGACAGGGAGGCCTGGTGTGCTGTGATTCATGGGGTCACAAAGAGTCAGACACGACTGAGTGACTGATCTGAACTGAACTGATATGTTTCTAGTTTATCACCACCCCCTGATATGACAGTTATCACTCCAGAAGGAGGATCTGCCAAAGATGCCAGCCAAAACGTGATGGTAACTGTGTGAAATTCCAATTTTGATGCTGATTTTAGCTGTAAAACAACTCCAACATCATGGACCATCACACATAAAGAAAGAAGGAGGCTGGAGAAAGAGAACAGGAGACACAGCAGGAAACAGTTATGATGTAAAATACTTGTATCCGATGCTTCTGGTCATCCCTTTTGGAGTTCACATTGACAGGGCTCTCTCTGTCTCTGTGTTCAGAGTTTTGTACTCTTCTAATATCAGACATTTAAACCTTTGTTCCAATTTAGGTCAGAATCACTCAAGCAGAACCCTGAGTTAATGTGTAAATTTCTCCCTAGGGTAGCCTTCATTTTGGAATAAAAGGCTTAGTCCCATCTTTAAAGAATTTCAGGTTTTAGTGAGCAGGTTTGGAGGTATGCGTTAGCAAGGAGAATTTTCCAAGTATTATTCCAAGAAAATATAAATATCAATAGACTATTGATAATCCCTGGTTTGTCCTTTTTGCTTCTCAATGTTTGTGATGTTCTGTATTATTATTCAACCATCTGTCTCTTAGTCTGTTGTTTGTAAAGGAGGTGAGTAGGGGAAAGACCGCTCTCTTGGGTGTCTTTTAGTCCTGACATTTTAGGATTCCAGACTCCTCTTTCCTGCTCAGTATTCTTTTCAAACTCTTGACATCTTTGTGTTCATATTATGATTAATTTTAAGTCATCACACAGATGGGTTGAATAAAAAAAGGCAATTCTCTGTCTTTGCCCCTTCAACCCTTCCCCCATGTCTACTCCTTGTATCCATTGTGGATCAATTTCCTGAACTACAGTCTGGAGCAATATCTCTTGCTGTCTCCTTCCCAGCACCTTTGGAAAGGTGAGACATTAGTTCATTATCCACTCCCTCTGCACTTCTCTTCCCAGTTTTAAATTTGTAAGATATTAAATCTCCAGTTTGTCTATTGGTTACCTTTGTAAATTTACATATGTGTGCATGCTAAGTCACATGCTTTGAGACCCTATGGAATATAGCCCACCAGGCTCCTCTGTCAATGGGATTCTCCAGGCAAGAATACTGGAGTGAGTTGACATGTCCTTCTCCAGGGGATCTTCCTGACCCAGGGATTGAACCTGCGTCTCCTGATGGTCCTGACTTGCAGAAGGATTCTTTACCTCTGAGCCACCAGGGAAGCCCAGATTTACATAATGTGCTTAAATTTTTACTTCTTGGTCCATCCACTCTAGTGAGATAGAGATCTTATTATTATTATTTTTTTAGATGCCACTGAAAGAGACTTGTCCCTACTAGGGTCTTCTTGGTGAAAGATTCAGCCTCATTTTTGCACCTTAAGAGCGGCACATGCAGGAAAACTACCTGCCACCAGGTTGCAGATAAAAACTTTGGTACCAAGATGCATTGGAATCCAATATCATAGAAGGTTTAGTAAAGTTAAAACTGATAAACTCAGTGTCAAAAAAATCAACATGATAAACAGTAATTGGGAAAATCGCTCACTTAAAAAAGAAACACTATCCAACAATTAGCCGAATTAGCACCTCTATTGATTCTCCGAAGTATTTTCTCCCATTTAACCTACTCAGATCAATTAGCTTGGCATCTGCCTCCAACTTCATATATCAATATTACTGTTTTCTCCCCAGCCTAACTGCTACTTAGGAGATAATGGGAGGGATGGACCATTTTACAAGACAATAACACAGTTCCTGGAGAAATAAATCGAGAGGCTGGAGAAATAAATCGAGAGGCTGAAGAAATCAGATTTATTTCCAAAGAAAGTGGTACATCCCTCCCATGGTGCCTAATACACTGGTGGTTAAACAATTAAGTTTATTTTTGGATACAAAGTTAATTACTTTGAAAAGTCAGTGAGACTACCATTGACAAATACTACCCGTAAAACCCTCAGAAATAACAACGCAGTCATTCAGAACTGCTAAAATGGCAGCATTTGACATTTGTTATTGCAGGAATTATGGTCTTCCTGTAAAGTTACCTGATCATTCTCATCTTAATTGAACCTCAGCAGGGCAGGCTTTCGAAGTTACCTGGAGGTGGAGACTGAGAACCCCTCTATTTTCCTTGTTAGACCCAGTGAGTATTCCCCAAATGCCTCCATTAGCTGTCAAGCACCATTCTCTCAATTCTTAAATCCTTTGATTTTAAATTCTATTTAGGACTGAGGCTGGCCCTAAATGTCAAAGAATACCATCGTGATGGCCAAAGAGTGAATTGAAACTTGGTTTGCTTTCTGCAAAATATAGCTCAGATTGTAGTTAGAAGCCACAGATCACAAACAATAGGGAAGTAGTTGAACACATGTACTATACAGTGTAAGGCTTATATGGCCCCTAAAAAAACTCTGTGAATAATCTTTAATGCTAATGGAACTGCTGCAATATATAATTAAGTGCAAAAAGGCAGAAAATCAAACTGTCCTATTTCTTTAAAACAGTTGCATAAAGCTGTTCTTTAAAATGGCTCCCCTTAGTTCCCCTGGTGAGGTGGAGGGAGAGAAGACTTAGGTTACATTTATCTCAAGAAAGTGGATTTATGAATGGTTTCAATTTTTTCCTTATATTTTTATTTGATATCCATATTTTTTAGACTATTTTAAAATAATTAAATAGACACTGAGGTTTAGAAATTCAAGGGCACCAGACTCTTTTGCCCCCACTTGTTTCTACCTACTATCTCACGACCTACTACAGGCAAGGAGCTGGGTATCTCCACACTCCTCTTCTCTTTGCAGTTACAAAGGCTGACATCTACTTTTATTTTTGCCGCAGAGGGACACAATGAAGATGATAAAATGATGTCTCTTCAAATGTTCACCACTTTAGAGAACAGAAGTTTACATACTATTTTTTCACTTAAAAATTGAAGTGTAAGTTGACTTGAAACATATTCAGTTATAAATATATACATATGTGTATATATATATATTCTTTTTCAGGTTCCTTTCCCTTATGGGTTACTATAAAATATTGAACATAGCTCCCTGTGCTACACAGTAAGTCCTGTTCATCTATTTTATATATTGTAATGTGTGTCTGTTAATCCCAAACTCCTAAGATATTCCCCCCGCCCACCTTTCCCCTTTGGTAACCGTAAGTTTGTTTTCTACATCAGTGAGTCTGCTGCTTTTTTGTAAATAAGTTCGTTTGTATTATTCTTTTTTAGATTCCACACATAGTTCAGTTCAGTCGCTCAGTCGTGTCCGACTCTTTGCGACCCCGTGAATCGCAGCACGCCAGGCCTCCCTGTCCATCACCATCTCCCGGAGCTCACTCAGACTGGCGTCCATCGAGTCCGTGATGCCATCCAGCCATCTCATCCTTTGTCATCCCCTTCTCCTCCTGCCCCCAATCTCTCCCAGCATCCGAGTCTTTTCCAATGAGTCAACTCTTCGCATGAGGTGGCCAAAGTACTGGAGCTTCAGCTTTAGCATCATTCCCTCCAAAGAAATCCCAGGGTTGATCTCCTTCAGAATGGACTGGTTGGATCTCCTTAGAGGAAAACAACAGAATGGGAAAGACTAGAGATCTCTTCAAGAAAATTAGAGATACCAAGGGAATATTTCATGCACAGATGGGCTCGATAAAGGACAGAAATGGTATGGACCTAACAGAAGCAGAAGATATTAAGAAGAGGTGGCAAGAATACATGGAAGAACTGTACAAAAAAGATCTTCATGACCCAGATAATCATGATGATGTGATCACTAATCTAGAGCCAGACATCTTGGAATGTGAAGTCAAGTGGGCCTTAGAAAGCATCACTACGAACAAAGCTAGTGGAGGTGATGGAATTCCAGTTGAGCTGTTTCAAATCCTGAAAGATGATGGTGTGAAAGTGCTGCACTCAATATGCCAGCAAATTTGGAAAACTCAGCAGTGGCCACAGGACTGGAAAAGGTCAGTTTTCATTCCAATTCCAAAGAAAGGCAATGCAAAAGAATGCTCAAACTACTGCACAATTGCACTCATCTCACATGCTAGTAAAGTAATGCTCAAAATTCTCCAAGCCAGATTTCAGCAATACGTGAACCGTGAACTCCCTGATGTTCAAGGTGGTTTTAGAAAAGGCAGAGGAACCAGAGATCAAATTGCCAACATCTGCTGGATCATGGAAAAAGCAAGAGAGTTCCAGAAAAACATCTATTTCTGCTTTATTGACTATGCCAAAGCCTTTGACTGTGTGGATCACAATCAACTGTGGAAAATTCTGAAAGAGATGGGAATACCAGACCACCTAACCTGCCTCTTGAGAAATCTGTATGCAGGTCAGGAAGCAACAGTTAGAACTGGACATGGAACAACAGACTGGTTCCAAATAGGAAAAGGAGTGTGTCAAGATTCCACACATAAGTGATATGATATTTGTCTTTCTCTGATTTTCTTTGCTTAGTGTAGTAGTCTCTAGGTCCATCCATGTTGCTGCAACTTCATTATTTCATTCTTTTTATGGCCAAGTAATATTCCATTGTGTATGTGTACCACATCCTCCTTATCCACTCATCTGTCAAAGGACATCTAAGTTGTTTTCATGTCTTGCCTATTTATTGTAAACAGTGCTGTAATGAACATTGTACATACTCTTTCCGTATTGTGTTTACTAAGTGATGTTGGGGCAGTTAGAGGCCCAGCAGGAGACAGATGGCATATCCACAGGGGATCATGATGACAGTGTCATCAGGGAGCTCTTTACAAAAATGGAAAAGACTTAAGGGAAACCAACAAGCATAGTGGAACTAGGGAAAATGTCAGTTGCAGGAAAGCCTATAAAAAAGTAGCCACTGTCTGTCTTTGTCCATGGGATTTTCCAGGAGAGAATACTGGAGTGGGTTGCGGTGCCCTCCTCCAGGGCATCTTCCCAACCCAGGGATCAAATCCAGGCCTCCTACATTGCAGGAGGATTCTTTACTGTCTGAACCGCCAGGGAAGCCTGTGTCTTAGGTACAGGGAAGTACTATGCTCCAGAGACTGCTATGGAAGTATTACGCTCTGTGGACTATAGATAAACTCAACAACAGAGACGAACCTCAAAATAATTAAATTGAACAAAAGAATTCATACCCTGTGATTCCATTTGTATTAAATTCTATTCAAGGTAAAACTAACCTGTACTGACGAAAACAGATCTGTGGTGGCCTGGGCTGGGAAAGCACGGGTTGACTGCAAGTGCGTGCATAAGTGCTAAGCCACTTCAGTCATGTCTGACTGTGCGACCCTGTGGACTGTAGCCTGCCAGGCTCCTCTGTCATATCACCTTCTGTGGTGATGGAATGCTTTCCGAATTCTTGGTTGTGGTACTGGTTACACAAGTGTATACATTTTAAAAAATGCATCGAACAGTACAAGTAAAAGTGGTTTTATGACAGGCAAATAAAAGTTGATGAAAAGAAGGAGAGAGAGAAACAGGGAGAGACCGAAGGAGAAGGAAAAAGAGAGAAAGGAAGAGAGAGTGAGGGAAGAAGGAAGGAAGCCACATCTAACAGTTAGTCTGGCAGAAAGGAAACTAGGGAAGTAAAATGAAATGTTCTCCCTTCCTACTGTCTCTCATAGATACGGTAGCTATCCAGAAGCCAGAGAACCAGGGATTCTGTCAGGCAGGCCTTAGAGGTCAGCCCTTTGGGGCCCAGAGCAGAATGGGCAGAGGGATCGTAGGAGCAACTGTTGAATATAGAGCACAGAGCATTTTCACTCCACGTGAGGTCCTCGAAGAACCGCTGGAGAGAAAAATGTTAGGTAGGAAAATAGCTCTTGGCTAAATGACTTGCAAATGGGACAATCGACAACACAGGGCAAATTGATGGAGGGGCCCTGTCGATACTGGAAAGTATAGTGTGATGTTGTAAAAGGGTCATCACTGCCCAGAGAATGAGAAGTCCAGGCACTGCAGTTGGCCGTCTTTCTCAAGCGGTTATCTGCTCACCTGCTGAACCCTCTGTCTGATAGCCCCAGGTGACACGGGGACATGGATGTGCCCCTCGTTCTGGATGTCAGAAGCAAAGATGAAGGGCTGCTTTCCATAGCCCAGTGTCCCTCAGTGATTCATTAGGTGTCTGAGATCCTTCTCTGTGCATTTATTCCATATTTTTATTTACCTGCTGTCACTAAGTTAGGGGGATTTATACTTGAATTCAATGGATGACTGAAATGTGACATCATACATAATTTTTAATGCCAAATAGCAATAAAAATTTATGAAGTTATGGCACACTTTCATGGTTAGAGAGAGAGAAGGTAAAGTATAATTTTCTGCATCTTTGGAAAGATTTGGTTTAATCAAATACTTAGTATGTCTATAAAATAGGAATGCACTGACGCCGCCGCACTATGTAGGACTGCCTTCCTCTTCATTAAAAGGCCTCGGGGAGTTCTTCTCATTGTTTTTCAGGTTTCGTCTAATTTTTCTGTTATTTATCTTCTTTCTGTCAAGCTAGCGCTTGTTCAATAACTGAGCCTAATCTAGAGGAAGTAGGAAAATTAAATTTCCATACTTGTTAGAATTGTGTGTAAACAAAAGGTGAATAGACACTAAGAGACTAAAAGACACACCTTTTGATGAATAAACGTTGTAACAATGATTTTGCCTTTTCCTGGACTTTTCTTCTCTTTTTAAGAAAGATTTTCAGGTAAGCTCTGGGTTTTAAATCCCCTTTCAGTCCTATATTTCTGTGTTTCCATTTCATCTCATACTATATCTCAGGTTTACTAGTTTCTTATGTATATTACCTACTTTATGCAGTCATTTTTTAAGTTTATTTTCCTCAATAAGTGATTCCTGCTTCCATGTGGGCTTTGAGGATGTAGAGAAAAAACCTGAGATCTAATCATGCCCTTACTGGCTTTACAGGTTTAGTTATGATTATGTTCCAACAGGCATTCCTGCCAGTTGGTTTTCAGTCTTCCAACATGAGCACTTGCTTATCTGTGGAATCTTCATAGTTGACCCTTTCTATATTTCTCCTGTTTGATAACCCTGTTTTTATTTATGGCAAGTGAGACCATAAATTTTTTTTTTAAATTTTTTTGGATTAAAAATTCTGAACCTGGTGTTTGGACAATATCTACCTTAACAAGGTAGATATCATGGTATCTGTTTTACTATGAAAGAAACTGAGGTCTTGGAGAGATTTCTTCACTTCCTCCAGATATTTCTGCTAGTCAGTGGAGACTATATAGAAGACTTATATACAGTGTTTGTCCTTTTATTTGTTCAATACTTTTATCCAAATAAAAATGTTTCTGGATCTGTTTTAAGGCCTTGGAGATACAGCGATGACCAAGGTAGGAGAGTGTCCTGATGTCTAACAGTTTACATTCTAGTGGGAAGGGCAGTGGACTGGGCAGACAATTAACCAGAGTAAACCAGAAAAACATCAGGTAGGGATAAGTCACTTATCTGTCTTTCCCCATTGGAAGGTAAACTTGAGAACAAAGACTGTCATTCCACCTCTGTATTCCGTAATACCCAGAAGAGTTCTCAACACAGAGTAAGGGTTCAATCAATATTTTCAGTTAATGAAACATGTTTCCAAGTAATAGAATGTGCCTGGTAGAAAATAAACTAAAGATGTGATCAGGAGGAACTAAGGGATTCTTTCAGATTGGCTAGTCAGGGAGAGCTTCACTGAAGCATTCAACATTAGAGCTGAGGTCTGACTGAGAAGAGGAAGCCAGTCAGGTAAATATCTGGATGAAGAACATTCTATACAGAAATGAACAGCCAGTGCAAAGGCCCTGAGGTAGGACTAGGCTTGGTGAATTTTAGTAATAGAAAAAGGTGAGTGTGTTGAAGCATAAGAAGAAGATGGGTAAGAGAAGAGACCTGCGCAATGAGCAAGACAAGGTCATGTGAGAGCCAGGAGGCCCCTAGGTGGAGTTTGGGTTTTACTTTAAATGTAATGGAAGTCATTGGAAGGTTTTAGCTTCCCTGGTGGCTCAGATGGTTAAAAAAAAAAAAAAAAAAAATCTGCCTGCAATGCAAGAGACCTGGGCTCAATCTCTGGGTCATGTCGGGAAGATTGCTTGGAGAAGTGAATGGCTACCTACTATAGTATTCTTTGCCTGGAGATTTCCACGGACAGAGGAGCCTGGTGGGCTACAGTCTATTGGGTTGCAAAGAGACGGACACGACTGAGTGACTAACACTAACAAACAGGGAACCAGGAGAATAACAACCTTTTGCAACAATCCAGGCAAAGAAGTGGTGCAAGTTTAGATCAGAAGATAGCGGTGAAAATGGAGGGAGGAGCCAGTGTTACTCATTGACAGACTGCTTGTTGATGGTTGGAATATGGGAGGGTGGTGGATATTGAAGAAGATGGACAAATCAAGCATGACTCAACTTTGTGACCTTGGATTTTTGGAAAATAGGGGTGATCTTTCTTCAGATATGGAAGACTGAGACCAAAAGCTGCATGAGTTTGCTAGGGCTGCCCTAACAAGGTGCTGCACACCAAGTGCCTTAAAGAGCAGAAGCTTATTGTCTGGAGACTAGAAGGGCTAGGTCAAGGTCAGAAATGGTGGGTCCTTCTGAGGGCTGCAAGGGAGAATTGGTTCTGGGCCTCTCTCTTGACTTCTGGTGGTTTGCTGACAACCCTTGGCTTGTAGGTGCATCATCCTCATCTCTATGTGTGTGTCCACATGGTGAGCAGGCTAGGGGCAGGGAAGAGATCTCACAGTTTCTCTTTGGACCATGTTAACTAAGGGTTGACTATTCAGTTCCATAGTGATGTCAGTTACTGTCAGAGAGCAGAGAAAGAAGGGGCAGATCACAGCTGGCAGGGTTTCATGAAAAAGTGTCTCGAGGACAGGTAGAATTTTGGCAACATTAAATCCCAGGTTCTCTGGGACTCCCTTGCCATTGGGTAAGTAATCGGATTAGCAAATGTACTGTAACCACAGAGAAGCGTCTCTACTTTTTCCTTTCACAGAGGGGAAGATCGCTGAGGAACCATGACACTTGTGTTTCCAACAGGGCTTCAGCCATTTCCAGGTGGAGCTGACATCTCCCCAGGAGGAAATGCTGACTTACAAATATCCCTTGCTTACCAGTGAGACCATCCCTCCTGCAGTCTCATTAAAGGAGCAGGTCTCTTCTGCTA
This sequence comes from Budorcas taxicolor, assembly GCF_023091745.1. Lineage (NCBI taxonomy): Eukaryota > Metazoa > Chordata > Mammalia > Artiodactyla > Bovidae > Budorcas > Budorcas taxicolor. Next base: position 42,927,168 of record NC_068915.1, read on the forward strand.
TTGGTTTAGTCAAGCCCCTGTCCAAGAATATGAAATGAGGATAATGGGGAAAACAAACCCCCTGTATTGGAAAGGACTCCCAGTTCCAGCATGGGGTAGATAGGATTTAAGGGACTGGCTAAAAATTCTAGTCTGATCATGCCATTTCCCTGACTAACATTTAAGTGCTGCCTATTGCTATTAGACAACAGCACCGCTCCACCCCCACCCCCTGCCCAGTCCGAAACTTTGCCTTGAAAAGCTTGCATGTGCTGGTCTTGCTAATTCTTTCTCTTCTGTCAATTCTAGCCTCACTGGTTTTTCTTTTAGTTCCCCCACCTTCCCCACACAGCTTACTCCCTTTTGTTTCAGGGACTTCCAATGCACCTCTTCCCAGGTGGCTCTGAGATAAAAGATCTGCCTGCCAAAGCAGGAGGCACAGAAGACTCAGTCAGGTTCAGACCCTGGGTCGGAAAGATCCTCTGGAGAAGGAAATGGCAATCCATTTCAGCATTCTTGCCTGGAAAATCGCATGGACAGAGAAGCCGGGTGGACTCGGACATGACTGAGCACGCCCGCACACACTTTGAATGGACTTCCCTGGTCTCCCCTGTAAATCTGAGTTTTCTTATTCTCCCTTCAGGCTTCCCAGTTGGCGCTTGTGGTAAAGAATCCACCTGCCAGTGAAGGAGACGCAAGAAACGCCGATTGATTCCTGGAGTAGGAACTGGCACCCCACTCCAGTATTCTTGCCTGGAAAATTCTTGCCAGGGCCGAGGAGCCTGGCGGGCTACAGTCCACGGGGTTGCAGAGTCAGACGCGACTGAGTATACACACAGCAGCCGCCCTCTACTCCAACTTATTAATTCCACGTAGCCTCCAGATGACTGAAGTACCTGAGTTTTCAGGGCACCTCAGAAATCCTCATTTGACAGGCTACACTTGTCTACTACTTCTTTTTGTAATATCTTTCAAAGAAGTAGGTAGGTTTTTAACAAAAGTTATTCATTTGTAATACAAGCAAATTGAAGATATTCCCTGCATCACCACTAGGGGGAGGGCTGCACTTCCCAAGTTTACTTCCGAACTTCGGTTATAGGTTATTTGATGGAATCAAGTACAAAAGAGAAAGTTCAGGGCATATGCCCAGCTGCAGTGTGAAAGTGGGGAATGAAGGCAATACTTGTGCTAGAGGAGAATAAAACAGGACAACACAAGACAAAAATCCAAGAGAAATGGTTGACAGTTACTGGTGTTGAAGAGATGCGGCACTCGGTGCTACGGACTTCATACTGACTGCACGCGAGAGGAGAAAATGGCTTTGTAGAGGGCACTGCTAGGGAATTCGGTGCTTAGGGGCTCTTTGCTTACTATCCCTCGTTGCCCCCACTATGCAAGAACTGGAGATAATCAAGTAGAAGCCTCAAATGGGAATTTTATAAGACTCTTGCTAGATAATCAGCAGATTTGAATTGTATTGCATACAAGTCAAAAGTGCAAGTTGAAAGCTTGAGTTGTGGTATCTCTGACTCTCAATCCCTGGCCTGTCACCTACTTGTTGGGTTATCCTGGACAAGTGACATTACTTCAATGGGCCTTGGTTTCCTCATCTGCAAGTTGACAATAATGTTAGTCCTAGGAGGGTAACTGTGAAAATTATTAGCAATTCAAACAATAGTGTGCTTGTTATGTGTCTGGTGTTAGTCTAAGTCCTTTATGTATGAATCCTTTGGTGCGCAGGGAAACCTATGACAGAGGCACTATTGTTATTATGATTAGTGTGATCCTTATTTCAGAGCTGAAGAATCGGAGGCATAGAGGAGTTTAGAAATGTGCCTAAAGTCACACAGCCACAGTCAGGATTTGAACCCACCAGCTGCTTAAAACAATTCCTGGCTTACATCAAATGCTTGGAAAGAGTGAGTTGTTCTACGTCTTGGGAAGCCCCTGCCTGGCTGTAGTTGTGCAGGAACTGTTTTTCATAACCTGATTTTGCATGAGGGGAGCTGGAAGGGAAAGAAGGGTGGTGGGGGAAGCGCTCAGTGGCTGGTGGGCTCGACTTTGTGGACTATTTTTTGTTGATTTGTGAGAGTGCTCTGGATGTCAGGGTTCCCAGCAGCACTTGCGTGGACCTGGCTGGGGGATGCTTCTCTTCGTTTCTGTGCGCAACATGGCATGGTGTCTCCTCCCAGGTGAGGCCTGAGAGGGGGCAGTGCTGTTTCAGGACCCCTCAGCTCCTTGGCTCACTATGTAGGGAGGATGGACATTCTGATTCAGACCCCTACGTGGACATCTTTGATCTTACTGAGGACCCTGGAGGAAGCAGAAATGGGAGAAGCTTCTAGAATAGGTTTTCAACTCATGGGCTGGAGTAAAGCAAGAAAACACTTCAGAGGGCATGTCACACTGCCAGGAGACCTCGAGATATAATCAAGAGAGACTTTAGGGGAAGGAACGTGAAATACCTTTAACACGTAGGTCAGGTCATCAGGCATCCAAGAATGATCACTCTCAAAGGGAACACACTTAATCTGTTATGTCCGGGGTTAAGGGAGAAATAGGGATCTATTTCCTTTCAGCTAAACAATTCTCTCTACATTATAAAAAGGGTATGTCTGATGTATTGTATAGTATTTATTCCCTGGGACATCCACCCCACATCTCTCAGAAATCTGCATCTTGGTACCACAGTTTGATTGATGTGAGAGGAAGAGGCTGTAGACAGGCACTGAGTTATAATTCAAGTTCAATTTATGGTTCCATCTTGAAGCAAAATGGTAGTCAACACAAGTTTTAAAAATATACTCTCTTAGGAAACTTAGTTCCATTGTACAGGATTTGCTTCATGAATAGAGACCACAGTAATAAGTGCTATTAAAACCCAATATTTGTATATTATATAACTGAGTGCTGTGTCCACCACATAGAAGCAGAAATGTATGCTTGATGCCTCTACGTATCCACAGAATGGATATATATTGAAGCTCCTGGAGGGCAGGGCAGCCTCTACTTATCTGGTTTTATAAGCTACCCAGACCTCTGCTGGGGATAGAAAGCTACTCCACTGATGCTGTTTAAAGATACTGGTTCTGATGATTTCTCTCTGTTCATTCACCAAAGCGCATAATTGGAAAATATATCTAACTCTCCTAAGAACTAATGACCCCATCAGATGGGAAGGATTTAGATTCCTCTGCTAGAGATATGGATCAGAAGGACTGGTAACCAGCCTCAGAGATTAGAGAGATGTCAACGTGTACTGAGGTTGCTACAAATTAACATTTCCATCAAATTTATTCCTCTCTGGTCAAGGCTAATAAATTTGTGGTTCATTTCTCATCAGCGAATTAAAGATGTAGAACAATAAACGATCATTTCTGCCACCTTCTTTAGAAGATATAATCACAATAATTGATTTTGGAAGGTGACAAGAAATAGAGATGGTGAGGAAATTGCATGAAACATGGTGGGAGTAAGCTGCCACAAAGATGAGTTTGTAAATATTCTTTCAAATTGAAGTGACTTTACTGGGGAAGGCATTTTAAAATGCATGGAGGGGTGGAAGGGAGGGGATATATGTATGCATATAGCCGATTCACTTTGTTGTACAGCAGAAACTAATGCAACATGGTAAAGCAGTTCTAGTCTAATTTTAAAAAAGGAAAAAAAAAATCACTCCTCCCCTAGTGTTGCACAGTGGCTCACTGTTACTGAGAGTGGAGAAACAGAAAGTGATGCTCCCAAGTTTGAAAAGCTTTATTAGAGATATACAGATGTTTGGTAAAGTTTGATCCAAAATGCTTAGAGGGTTTCACTCAGCTTACATGTTTTCCCAGAGTGGTTTTTAAAACGGTAAAGTCCAGTCCTAAGTACAACGATAATACCTAACGTGGACCAAGGGCTTAGATTTGTGAAAGGAGACAAGTGTGACTGAGAAATTAGCCAGACTCGGTAACTTTGTTGTTTGATTTGTATAACACTAGGCAGGTGGATTTGCAGCTCTGAAATAAAGTGACCAGTTTTCCATTGGATGCTGAAAGGTCAAGCCTTGGGGAAAGGCAGTTTGCTCTTTTCTGCTCTAAAGTTTGGAGCAAAGGAAGGCTTGGCTATGGGACAAGGGTACTATTTAAAATAGGGTTAGGAGATATACATAAAGAGTAATATAGATAATTAGATAGTAATATAGATATAGTAATATAGCAATGTAGGCAAAAAAGTAATAATGGGTTTCAGCCACAAAAATTTTAATATTGCTTTGCTTTCCCTGGATTTTCTTTTCTTGAATGGAACTTTCAATTTAAAAATAGGATTTTAGCTATTTATTAAAGATAATTAAGCTTGGAGTATAGACTAGTGTAATATAAAGAACATAGGATTAACTGTACACCTTAATGGCCAAATAGTTATATGAAAGTGAAAATCAGGTCAAAATCGTTCTGGGGCAGAATTATTTTATTTATAAAATGTAGAAATGATGATGATGGTGGTGGTGTAAAACATAGAAGTTAGATGATGCCCAATATGCTGTTTAGTGCTGGATTCTCTGTCTTTTGCTGTAAGATGATGCATATTACTGTCAGTTTGGAGTCCGGCAGCAGCGCTCTGTGACTGTTTTGCCTGGACATCTGACAGTCAGTGACTGCAACTTCAGAGGCACCTCTATGGCAGCACGAAGCCCCTGTAATATGTTAGAGAAACAGTAACACACCACATCTTAATTTACGACTAAAAGTACAACACCACCACAGACAGAGATGGTTTTGATAGAGATGCTTAAGAAAAGTTAAACAGTTATTTGGTCCACTGAACTAGACATTGCTGGAAGAAAAAAAAAAAGTATTCACGTCTGAAGAGGCACCTTGAAAGTGATTGGAGAGAAGAGAGAATAAAAGAAAAGGAGACAGAGAAAGGAAGAATAGGATGGGAAGGAGGAAGGGAAAGACAGCAGGAAGGAAAGGAAAAAGGCAGAAAGGAACAAAGCCATGAAGGGAGAGAGGACGCTGGCAGACTCAGTGTTGTCGTGATCAAGAGAACAACTGAAAACGAACACACTTGACGCTCAGCTCTGTCTCCTACTTTGGGGCTTTGGGAGATGACTTAGCCTCTCTGAGTCTCAATATTCTCGTCCGTAAAGTGTGTCTAATGATGCTTTTTGTCTCCATTTTCCTTACCATTGAGGCTGTAAGGTGACACAGTGAGGCACTTTGCTTAGTGCCTGGGCAAGTCTCTACAAGCTGCAGATGCTGTTACCATCTTTGTGGTCACGGTGGAGGACTGAATTGTACAATGCATCTGAAATTCGTTGAAATCATCCCTGGCACCTGCTAAGCAGCAAACTGCAGAAAGCAAAAGGAATATGGTTGTGTTTATGGAGACTGTTAATAATGACCTCTATTCGTTGAGCCCTGTGCTGTCACCATGACGACCTGGCAAGGTTGTGTCATCACTTTATTTTGTGGGTGAAAAAAATTGATGCTGGGAGGTTACCTGACCCAAAACCATGGTGCTGGGAAGAGGCACATATTCCAAGGTGTTATTCTGTCCAGTGAGACAAATTCAAACTCTTTCTTCTACAGCATTGCCAGGCATTACCTTTGACCCTTTGAGAGCTTATTTATTTATTGTTTACAGTAACTCTGAGAAGTGAGTATTCTGATTTTCATTGATAGAAAATCCAAGAAAGAGGGTCTGAATCCTTGATTCTCAGATTCCTAGGTCTACTCTCTTTCTGTACTAAGAACATACAGAGGTGGAGTTTGTAAAATATTGAGTGTATAGCTCTCTGCATACCACTATTGTCCAATAGAAATAGGATGTGAACCCTCAAAATAAGAGACTGGTGTGATTTAATGTTATCTAGTAGTCACTTTAAAACAAGTTAAAAAAAAAAATAGAAGTGAGGATTTCCTGGTGATCTAGTGGTTAAGAATCCGCCTGCCAAGGCAAAGAAAATTTCACATACCTCGGGGCAACCGTGCCTGTGCACAGCAACCGAGCCTGTGTGCCTAGAGCCTGGGCTCTGTGGCATGAGAAGGCACTGCGGTAAGAACCTCCCACGCAGCTAGAGAGTAGCTCCCACTTGCCACAACTAGAGAAGCTGGCACAGCAGTGAAGATCCAGCATAGCCAAAAATAAATAAGTAAATAATAAAATTATTTTCCTTTAAATGCTGGTGTTTTTTAAAAAAAGGTGAAATTCATTTTATTTTTCAAACTTGATATATCTAAAATATTTTTTACTCAACCATGTATAGGAGGTAACTAATGAGTTTATATACTGTTTTTTCCTCTTGTGCTTGGTCTTTGAAATTCATTATGCATTTTATACTTCTAGAACATCTCAATGGTGGCCGGTGGTGGCAGTTTAGTTGCTAAACCATGTCTGAATCTTTGCCACCCTATAGACTGTAGCCCGCCAGGCCCCTATATCCACAGGATTTCTCAGGCAAGAATACTGGAGTGGGTTGCCATTTCCTACTCCAGGGGATCTTCTCTGGCTCAGGGACTGAACCTGGGTCTCCCACACTGCAAGAGGTCTTTTAGAGAGTGAGCTACCAGGGAGGCCCCTAAAGGGAGCTGGCCACATTTCAAATAGTGATTGAAATCCACAAGAGACTAGCGGCTACCACATTGGATTGAGGAGCTTTAGACAACAGCTCTGTCAATTTGGATAATTCTCCAAGCTATGGAAGGCATTGAAGTTGCTAGCCACAGCAAGATTGCCACAGTATAACTAACAAAAAGGGAAATGTGATCAAAGATTTTATGAATCAATCCTGTCAGTGAAATTCTGGACTACATTGGCTAAATCTGCAAAGAAAAGAAGGGTCTATATTATTTTGCTTTTAAGAAAAAAAAAAAAACTGACTTATTCACTCAAAATAGGAACTCGGTTGCTTTTACCTTTTTCAAAGCAAACTTTTAAAAGGTAGTGAGGATTTTATGGAGAACAGGAGGAAATATTTAGATTTCATTTACTACATATTTAGGGAATATGAAACTGAGAGATGGGGGAGTGAAAAGTGTGAGGATGCCATCAAAGTGTTTTATCAGCAAAGCTGTCACTTTATAGAGACGTAATCTGACAGGCACTACCCTGAGTTTGCTTCGGTTGAAAGCTTCCACTTGTAGGGTAATTTTATGAACTCTACTCAGAGATTCACAGGAAAAGGCAGGAGGCTATATCACATGCTTCTGCCTCTTAAGTCACACGAACCAGATGTCAGAACTCTTAAATTTGGAGATTTTAAAGTCCCATGATGAACTAGATAATAGTCAAAACTGACAGCAAGGGCCAAGGAGTTTCAAGGAAATGCTAAATCTCTGACATTCAGAAGCCACAGTTACATAATACTTCACTGGGGTGCCAGGGAGTTACAATGGTGTTCTCAGAGCTTTCTCTCCAAACCTAGACCACAATTGGCACCATCGTTTTGTTTGTAGTTCACCCAACCAAACTATCTGTTTGTGCCTGCTGAGTATATAACAATTTAAAGTGTGTCCACATTTAAATGTTGTTTTTTCATTTCCTAGCCCTTGCTTGATTTTTCTCATTGACACCATTGCTTTATCTGGAGAAGGAAATGGCAACCCACTCCAGTATTCTTGCCTGGAGAATTCCTTGGATAGAGGAGCCTGGTGGGCTACAATCCATGGGGTCGCAAAGAGATGGACACGACTGAGCAACTAGCACTATTGTTTTATCAAACTCTCTTTATTTTTATTATAATTCTAGAACAATTAGAAATACTAGTAATTAAATGGCTGAAATCTGCATAGGTAGAGTAAGAACATTTCAATTCCATCAGTATGAGTGTTAATTATTTTAGGCAAGCTGTCATTTAGGCCTTCTAAAGTGGATTTTGTTCTTGCAGTCAAGAACATTGCTTAGTGCAGAATTAATTAATCATTATAAATATAAAACCTGCAGTATCAGCTCCTGTGTTCAGAAAGGTTTCAAGAGGCAAGGTTGAAAGAGTCAATAGGCTGCTGAAGGGAATCTTATCAGGCACACCCACCCCCAATCTGATAAAAGGACAATTAAACTATGTACTTCATTTTTATATGGGCTTTTACTTCAAGACTCATTCCAGAAACTGGAAATGTCTACTTTTTCTAACACAAAGTTTTTTTTTTTTCTCCTAAATATCTTCTTTTAAAGAGATTTTTAAGAGCAAGATTGACAAGGTGATGTCTGAAAATTGAAATTTCCTTTGGTTGAAGGAAGATTTCTCCCATTCCCTCACAAAAATCATTTTTGTAGCACTATGCTGGGTAGAAGATACATCTTCTGTGGGCTCTGAATTTTCTCAGATACCCCGTGGCTACTTAAATGTTCTACACAATGATCATAATAATTGTATTCCTCACATTAAGGCTCACAGTCATCTGCTACAAGAGAAAAAGTTCGTGTTTCCATTGCCTTTTCCACTGGTTTTTAAAATAATGATTCTGCAATATTGTGTCATTTCCCTCCTTTTAAAATGAAAGCAAAATTCAACCAAGTTATATTGGAGTACATCGACCAAAATAGGGAGATCATGCCTATATGGGTAAAGAAACCAATTGGCGAAAGAGTCCAGATAATGATGTTATTAAGTAACATTTAATAAGCTCAATGATAGGCACTCTAAATGCTTTAAATGTAATTGCCTTGTATAAGCACATTATATGTAATTGTCTCATTTAATTCTTACCACTTAGAAGCAAAGGATGCCCTTAATATAGGAAAAAATGGGCTCAATTTTTTAATGTAATTTTGCTAATACATCAGAATTTAAAAAGAATGTATTTAAAATTGTACATTGAGAATTAGTTCTTTCCAAGGCACTCCGCTAAGGACAAGGCAAAGTATACTACTGCTTCTCGAACTTTCATGTCTAGACAAACCACCTGAGCATCTTGTCACACTGCTGTTCTGATCCAGGAGAGCTGAGTGGGGCCTGAGACTGCGCATTTCTGGCAAGCTCCTAGGTGCTGCTGCTGCTGCTGGTGTGGGACCACCCTTTGAGAACAAGGACCAAGTCTTTGTTAAAGAGAATTTTGAAGTGATAAAAGCCAAAGGACTGTATCATCCTTGTTCTAAAGAGCCAACTGATAACTGCAGCTGAGGAAAGCGGCTTAGCTTTGTTGAAAGAACAGGATGTGAGTTGGATCTTGAATAATGGGTAGAAGTAAGTAGTACATGGTGTTGCTCAGTATGTTCTTACTGGTTAATTAGTTGATAGAAAGGATGTAGAATGTGTCCAAAACCATGATGGAACATCTACAAGATTTTTGATTTTCTTACACGTGAACCAGTGGGGATCTATACATTTTATTGGTGCCCACATCTGCAGCTGACACACTTTTCCAACTTTTCCTTCTTCAGTAATGGAAACATCTACCTGCATCTGGGCAGGTGGTGACTGAAAAGTATGATGCTGTCTATGTGTATCAAGCCGTAATTACACCAGAACCCCCCGGATTTTAGTTTATTTTAAAAGATATCATTTTATGATTTGTATCTCTACAATTATGTTCCTAATGGGATTTTAATTGATTTGGAATCCAATTAAAGAAGATCTATTTTTAAAGCACATCTCAGCTGCTGCCACTCGGAAGTCACGCCAGGCTGTCAGAGTGTAAGTCATCGAAGCATAACTTGAACACATTTGGTGTGATCAGTCAGGGGAATTTGTGAATGACCTATATTTAATATTCTTAAAAAAAAAAGTCTTGATGTGTCTTGTACTTCTCAAGACTATGTGTATGCCTAATGATATAAATAACAGTTTTTACTTGAGAGAGTTCTATGGTCTTTTGGGTAAAATTTATTAGTTCAGGTTTTGGAAAAGGATATTTTCTAGATTGCAGTACTCCTTTGTCCATATAGTATTTCTGTAAATTATGATTTTTTTTCCCCCAAAGTCACATCTATTCTGAGTTCCTATGGGGGACTGTTTCAGTAAGTTTTTTCCCCCAGACTTGGTTCAGTTACATTGCTCACAAAGCTAAACATTTCAGTAGTTCCTCCTAGTTTACTGAATAAACTCTATAATCATGGCTCTTCATAGTATTATTTAAACCTAAACTGAAGTCAAACTCCAGTTCTTACTCTCCCTTCATCCCACCCGCAGACAATAAATGCTGAAGAGGGTGTGGAGAAAAGGGAATCTTCCTACATTGCAGGTGGGAATGTAAATTGGTACAGCTACTATGGAGAAAAATACAGAGGTTCCTTAAAAAACGAAAAATAGAGCTACCATATGACACAGAAATCCCACTCCTAGGCCTATACCCAGAGAAAACCATAATTTGAAAAGATCCATGCATCCCAATGTTCACTGCAGCACTATTTACAATAACCAAGATATGGAAGTGACCTAGATGTCCATCAACAGGTGAACGGATAAAGAAGATATGGTACATTTATACAGTAGAATATTACTCAGCCATTAAAAAGGATGGATGCTATTTGCAGCAACATGGATGGACCTGGAGATGATCAAATTGAATCCATTGCTGCCCAAAAGGTAGGAATTGGGGCTTTCGAGCAAAATAAGTTGAATTATAGAGAAATAGTTACATGAGTCAAAGAATATAAACTTCAATCCACCCTGTCCTATTTCAAATGGCCCTTTCTCCCTAATGTCTTGTCCACACCTATGAGTAAGAGAATGAGTTCTCTTACTCATAGAGAAATTTCCAAGGTAACCTAATTGTTAATTGTCTTGGTTCAGAGAAATGGATAACCTTAGATTCATATATTCTCAGAACCAAAAAGGGCCATCATTTAGAACTATTCTCCTTCCTGCAAGATAAATCTTGACGGAAGAAAAAGCCTTCCTTTGTTCTTGTTTATCTCAAAGTACCAGTGCAGATCTTTGCTCATCCTCAGTAAAATCAGTGTGGTTCAGCCTGTGATGCAAAGGCACGTGGTTTTCTCACCTGTAAAACCACAAGAGGCATTGTCATGACCTAAGTGGACAATGCTGACTATTTCTTAAACCTCTCTTTATTTCTTTGGAAGGAACTGAACACACCCCCACCCACCACCCCCTCTGCCACCACACCTCTTTTTCTTTGTGTGTGAGAGTAAGAACCAGAGAGAACAATGAGCAACGTTTTAAAATTGTGTATCTTTATTGTTATTTTTGTTGTTGAAACTCACCTGGGCCGTGCTGAGCCTGGTCACCTGGGGATTGAATGAACTGACTTTTAAAACTGGCTTTGACCTTTCAGGCTTAACTGAGAAAGTGATTAGATTGTAAGGAAAAGGCTATGTTTATTTCTCCTTAAAGCTCCCTTCAAAGGAGCAGATCTGCAGCATGCTGAGTTTTTCTCTATCAGTATTTGTCTCAATATCTTCATTGTTGTCGCTTTTACTGTGTTCTCACCTAGAACTTCAGAACAGGACTTGAAAATGCAAAGGGCAGCTAAGTTCTACTGGAACAGGCAAAAGACTGATTTTTAGATTTGAGCCTATAAAGGATAATAAATTAGCTGCCCCTATTCCGTTTCTTTTCTCTCTCACTCTCTTTTCTATGAACTGCCTGTAAAGAGGGTTAATTATGGGACTCTGAATGACACACATCTTGGTTGTGTGTGGATTTTTCACAGAGTCATAGAGCAATTAATTCTCCCCACCTTTCCATCACATTACTCCACTTTGGCTCTAGGCTTGTCAATTATGGAAACTCTGACACTGGTTTTTATTCAAGATGCCTGGACACTTGCTTCAATCCTGGAAGAGTAGTGTGTTTCATTGATAAACAGGTCAAGATTAGTGGTTGTTCTTGATCCATGGGAAAAGTTTCTGTGAACAAAGAGGAGAAGAAGTTGCCATCACAAATCTAAAGGCCACAAATTTACCAAAGATGGATTTTATCTAGACTGTCTTCTCTCAGGAGGCAGGTGAACGTGGGAAGAGTGCAAAGACCTGAAAGAGCATATTAACCAAACTGAAGATATTTTAGATAAATTGGAACCAGAACTCAGGCGAAGTGTGTAGTAGCTCTGGAAACAGAGAGACTGAGGTAGATCCAAAAACTGAAAATAAATTAGAGGGAACTGCTGAGACTGACTCCATGATCACAGGGTACAGGAGAAAAGGGATGCCTTGGGGTCTAATGCTCTCAAAAAGATGATTAGAATAAGAATACGGAAGAGTCTGAGAGTTCTAAATTCTAATTTGACTTCCAGGTTATATTTTTGTCTAGGTAGGAGGATGGAACATATTGTATTTCATAGCTTCTTAACTTGATCTATAACTTGTGAACGTTTAAACAATGGTATGAAGGTCTCCATTCATATGTCTTCTCGCTCCAGGTCCCATAGTTATAAGTAGTGGACCTGCTGGAGAGCATCAAACCTAGACATAACCTACCACTCACTCTCCTCCTTCACTTGGATGTCTTCACTTATTAGGATTTTTGCTTCTTTATTAGGATTATACCCATGCTGAGTTGGGAGAATTAACCTTGCTTCTGGTACTGGGGTTTGTCTTGTTCTCTAAATTATGTGGACTTGGGGGTATTGTAATTATCTGTGTGTCCTACAAACTCTTCAGACTTTTGAGAAAGGAAAACGTGAAAAAAACTGTACTGAACTAATTCTTTGTTGTGAACAATTCAATGGAGGATCACCTTCATTCCTGGTTGTGCTGGAGGACTCCTGGAGGAACACAACATAGATGTTCTGGTGGAGTCAGAATGTCTATGATCCAAAAATCTGCAAGCAATAAATGCTGGAGAGGGTGTGGAGAAAAGGGAACCCTCTTACACTGTTGGTGGGAATGCAAACTAGTACAGCCACTATGGAGAACAGTGTGGAGGTTCCTTAAAAAATTGCAAATAGAACTGCCTTATGACCCAGCAATCCCACTGCTGGGCATACACACCAAGGAAACCAGAATTGAAAGAGACACATGTACCCCAATGTTCATTGCAGCACTGTTTGTAATAGCCAGGACATGGAAACAACCTAGATGTCCATCAGCAGATGAATGGATAAGAAAGCTGTGGTACATATACACGATGGAGTATTACTCAGCCATTAAAAAGAATACATTTGATTCAGTTCTGATGAGATGGATGAAACTGGAGCAGATTATACAGAGTGAAGTAAGCCAGAAAGAAAAACACCAATACAGTATACTAACACATATATATGGAATTTAGAAAGATGGTAATGATGACCCTGTATGCAAGACAGCAAAAGAGACAGAGATGTGTATAACGGACTTTTGGACTCAGAGGGAGAGGGAGAGGGTGGGATGATTTGGGAGAATGGCATTGAAACATGTATACTATCATGTAAGAATCAAATCACCAGTCTATGTCCGATGCAGGATACAGCATGCTTGGGGCTGGTGCACAGTGATGACCCAGAGAGATGTTATGGGGAGGGAGGTGGGAGGGGGGTTCATGTTTGGAAACGCATGTACACCCGTGGTGGATTCATGTCAATGTATGGCAAAACCAATACAGTATTGTAAAGTAAAATAAAGTAAAAATAAAAATTAAAAAAAAAAAAAAAAAGATGTTCTGGTGGAGATGCAGCAGAATGAGATAAATTTGGGACCCTAATTTCAGGAGTTTTGCATTGTCATATCATTGAACAAAACAAGAACATTGTCATATCACTGAACAAAGCAAGAACATTTTATTTTGAAGCCTTAATTTTTCTCTAGGAATGTAAATATTTGTTCACATCTGGATCTTTTGGATGGGTTGCTGATGTTGTATTGTCTTCACTCCAGTACTCTTGCCTGGAAAATCCCATGGACGGAGGATCCTGGTGGGCTGCAGTCCATGGGGTTGCTAAGAGTCGGACACGACTGCACGACTTCACTTTCACTTTTCACTTTCATGCATTGGAGAAGGAAATGGCAACCCACTCCAGTGTTCTTGCCTGGAGAATCCCAGGGACGGCGGATCCCGGTGGGCTGCCGTCTATGGGGTCGCACAGAGTCGGACACGACTGAAGCGACTTAGCAGCAGCAGCAGCAGCAGCACCTTTAGGTATTCATGCAATGACTTTGTATTATGGGCTGAATTGTGTCCCTCCAAAATATGTGTTAAAGTTCTAACTCTCAGTACTCAGAACACAAAACGTATTTGGAAATACGGTCAGTGCAGACATGGCTGCTTAAGTTAAGAAGAGGTATAATACAGTGAAAGAAAGTAAAAGTGAAAGAAAGCTTTAGTCACTCAGTCACATCAGACTCGTTGCAACCCACCATGCTCTGTAGCCTGCCAGGCTCCTCTGTCCATGGGATTCTCCAGGCAAGTATACTGAAATGAGTTGCCATTTCCTTCTCAGGGGATCTTCCACACCCAGGGATTGAACCCAGGTCTCATGCATGTCAGGCAAATTCATTACCATCTGAGCCACATGGAAAAGAAATGCAAAAAAGCAAAGTGACTGTCTGGGGAGGCCTTACAAATAGCTGTGAAAAGAAGAGAGGTGAAAAGCAAAGGAGAAAAGGAAAGATATAAGCATCAGAGTGCAGAGTTCCAAAGAATACCAAGAAGACATAAGAAAGCCTTCTTCAGCGATCAATGCAAAGAAATAGAGGAAAACAACAGAATGGGAAAGACTAGAGATCTCTTCAAGAAAATTAGAGATACCAAGGGAACATTTCATGCAAAGATGGGCTCGATAAAGGACAGAAATGGCCTGCACCTAACAGAAGCAGAAGATATTAAGAAGAGGTGGCAAGAATACACAGAAGAACTGTACAAAAAAGATCTTCACGACCCGGATAATCACAATGGTGTGATCACTCATCTAGAGCCAGATATCTTGGAATGTGAAGTCAAGTGGGCCTTAGAAAGCATCACTACGAACAAAGCTAGTGCAGGTGATGGAATTCCAGTTGAGCTGTTTCAAATCCTGAGAGATGATACTGTGAAAGTGCTGCACTCAATATGCCAGCAAATTTGGAAAACTCAGCAGTGGCCACAGGACTGGAAAAGGTCAGTTTTCATTCCAATCCCAAAGAAAGGCAGTGCCAAAGAATGCTCAAATTACCACACAATTGCTCTCATCTCACAAGCTAGTAAAGTAATGCTCAAAATTCTCCAAGCGAGGCTTCAGCAATACATGTACCATGAACTTCCAGATGTTCAAGCTGGTTTTAGAAAAGGCAGAGGAACCAGAGATCAAATTGCCAACATCCGCTGGATCGTGGAAAAAGCAAGAGAGTTCCAGAAAAACATCTATTTCTGCTTTATTGACTACGCCAAAGCCTTTGACTGTGTGGATCACAATCAACTGTGGAAAATTCTGAGAGAGATGGGAATACCAGACCACCTGACCTGCCTTTTGAGAAATCTGTATGCAGGCCAGGAAGCAACAATTAGAACTGGACATGGAACAACAGACTGGTTCCAAATAGGGAAAGGAGTACGTCAAGGCTGTATATTGTCACCCTGCTTATTTAACTTCTATGCAGAGTACATCATGAGAAACACTGGACTGGAAGAAACACAAGCTGGAATCAAGATTGCCAGGAGAAATATCAATAACCTCAGATATGCAGATGACACCATCCTTATGGCAGAAAGTGAAGAGGAGCTAAAAAGCCTCTTGATGAAAGTGAAAGAGGAGAGTGAAAAAGTTGGCTTAAAGCTCAACATTCAGAAAACGAAGATCATGGCATCTGGTCCCATCACTTCATGGGAAATAGACGGGGAAACAGTGGAAACAGTGTCAGACTTAATTTTTTTGGGGCTCCAAAATCACTGCAGATGGAGACTGCAGCCATGAAATTAAAAGACGCTTACTCCTTGGAAGAAAAGTTATGACCAATCTAGATAGCATATTCAAAAGCAGAGACATTACTTTGCCGACTAAGGTCCGTCTAGTCCAGGCTATGGCTTTTCCTGTGGTCATGTATGGATGTGAGAGTTGGACTGTGAAGAAGGCTGAGCACCGAAGAATTGATGCTTTTGAATTGTGGTGTTGGGGAAGACTCTTGAGAGTCCCTTGGACTGCAAGGAGATCCACCCAATCCATTCTGAAGGAGATCAGCCCTGGGATTTCTTTGGAAGGACTGATGCTAAAGCTGAAACTCCAGTACTTTGGCCACCTCATGCGAAGAGTTGACTCATTGGAAAAGACTCTGATGCTGGGAGGGATTGGGGGCAGGAGGAGAAGGGGATGACAGAGGATGAGATGGCTGGATGGCATCACAGACTCGATGGACGTGAGTGTGAGTGAGCTCCGGGAGATGGTGATGGACAGGGAGGCCTGGCGTGCTGCGATTCATGGGGTTGCAAACAGTCGGACATGACTGAGTGACTGAACTGAGCTGATATCCTTATAACAAGAAGAAAAGAGTAAAGGAGAGAGATCACCTACCTACAAGTTGAGAAGACAGGTACGTAGTGATGGAGAGAGTGATTGGGGTTGAGTATCTGTAAGCGAAGGAACTCAAAGGATTGTCAGCAAAGACCAGAAGCTAGAAGAAGCAAAGAAGGATTCCCTGCATAGGTTTCAGGTGGAGCAAGGCTCTGATTGTCTTCTGACTCCCATCATCAAAACTTTGAGAAAAAAAAAAATTATTTTTTTAAAATCAGCCAGTCTGTCTGTGGTTACTTGTTTTGGCAGCCTTAGGAAACTAATATACATTGTATAGTTCTGGGAAGCCACGTAGAATAATTTACTGGGCAAAATTTTGGGTGATAAATAGACTAAGAAATGAATTTGCAACCATGGGTGGCACTTGACTTTGGTGCTTAACTAATCAATTTTTTTAAAAAATATGTAATTTCAGAGACTTCTTTAAGGAAAAGCTTAGCTGTCCTCTTGCTCTTCCAAAGAGGAAGTGGTAAGAGGAACCACCTCATGAAAGTGGGAGTAAGATTGTCCCAGATGAAATGCTACTCCTCCACTGATCCCTTATCTGCATCCAGTAAGGTGGCTACATTTGATTGACATAGTTGAAAGATATTAGAAAGGGCCTCAACTCTCACTGCTTACATTTCTGTAACTAGCAAGGTGAGAAGTGCTGGTGGAGTGGGGCTCCACCACTCTTACCCGAGGGGACATTTCAGAAGGTATGCTTCTGATCTTTAAGACTTACTCACGCCTCTCCTGTGGAGAAGTGTGACTCTGACTGCTGAGATTGGAAAGAGGGTGGATATTCAGAGCTGAATCCATTTCCGGTTTCTCCCTTTGGCTCTGCCTGCCAACAGGATGACTGTTTCTGCTTTGCTCTTCCATTTGGCTAGCACATGTGAATCAGAGGCTAAGCCTGGTTTCTGAGGGATGGGCTGGAGTTCTGAATCTATCTACTAATAAAGCAAAAGGCATATGAAAGTTCTGCATAACAGTGTCTGATCTGCTTGTCTACATTATCCCTTATGTGGTCTTCCCATATCCAGATTTGGGGGTCAGAATTGGGAAACCCTAATGTGGATGCCCATTTCAGCTGGTTTCTCTCTTCCATTTTTACTTATAATAAAAGGGATACCTGTTCTCCATCAAACTTATTTTTCTCTTTTCTTAAGAGATGAGCATGGGAAATAGTGTGTGGTTTTTTTTGTAACACCTAATCCACATTCCCCAGTGGCTAAAGAGTAAAAAGAAAGAATCCACCTGCAATGCTGGAGACCCAGAAGACACAAGTTCTATCCTTGGGTCGGGAAGAGGCCCTAGAGGAGGGCCTGGCAACCCACTCCAGTATTTTTGTCTGGAGAATCCCATGAACAGAGGAGCCTGGCAGGCTATGGTCCATGGGGTCGCAAAGAGTCAGACATGACTGAAGTGGCTGGGCATGCGTGAGTCTGCAACCCAAGCATATATTAAGGAGTTTATCAAGTATAAAGTGCAATGAAATGCAAGGAAAACATTTACATAGTGAAAAGAGCATCAACCTCAGAGTCAGCCCTGAATTCACATCTTGCCTTTTTAACTAACTGGTGGTTGTTGTTCGGTAGCTAAGTTGTGTCTGACTCTGCGATTATCGTCCCAATAATTCAACCTATCTAAGCCTCATCTGGGAAATACCACAAGCAAAACCTATCTCATGGGACTGTAAAGATTACATGAATAAAATGCATAACTTATTTCATTCTCTCTCAATATCACCAAGGTTGTCATATAGTAGAACTCTACTGTGAATTATTTTCCTCATTTCTCTTTTCTTGAACAACATTTATTTATCTTCCACACCCTCACACACACATCTTCTGCACATTCATAAGCCTATTTCACTTTATCACAATCACTTGACCTCTTGTTGAAGGAGGATATTTTTGTTGTGAATGCAAGCCAATCCAGGGCAGCATCTATGACATACACATTCAATGGAAATTATACTATTTTTCTTTCTTTCTTACCAACACAGTCCCTTTGAAACTCTAGGTTTTCCCCTGATGATACACCTGCATTTTAGAGTGTGATAAGAAATTAGTCTTATTTACAAAATTATGAATTTTTATCATACAGTTGGAAAGAAAGCTTTCTGCCACAAAAGTATATAGTTATATAAAATGTCACAGTGTTATTACCCTTGAAACTATTTTGTTTGTTGTGCTTGCTCCATGTAAAATCCCTAATAATTAGCTGAGGCTTGTGTTTAGAGTGCTTTTATATTTTTCTTTCATTCCACAGAAAGATAGAGAAAAAAAGAATTATTTTCCTTTATCAGCAAAACCACAAAAATATGACCTCAGTGGGTTATTATAAAACCATACAGAGGCACAGAAAAGCCTATTTAAATGTCTTTGCCATGGGTTTGGCCTATGTTGATTAATTACTTCATTCAGCATATATTTACTGAGCTCTGGTCTGCCAAGTCCCCTGAGTACTGGGCCATCAAGATGAATGAGACTTGCTCCCTGCCCTTCAAAGTCTCCTGATCAAAAAAGGCAAAATAAAGTGTAGGGTGGCGGTCATAGAAGACGCATTACCTTGGTATCAATCAGTGCTTATTCAGAGAAGCAGAACTGGTAGGAGATACATACTAAAAGATTTATTGCAAGAACTGGCTTATGCAATTGTGGGGACTGTCTAGGCAAGTCTCAGGTCCATAAGATGGGCCATCAGGAAGGCCCTGCTGGAATCCATGGGCTCAAGTGGAAGCTGATGACACAGGTACAACTTGCACTTTATCAGGGAGGCCTCAGCTGCAATTAAAATCTTTCAATGGATTAAATCAGGTCCACCCAGATTATCTAAGACAAAGTCTCTTACTTAAAGTCAACTGATTATGGATGTCTATCTCATCTACAAAATACTTTCAGAGCAACACCTAGATTAGTGTTTGATTGAATAACCTGGGGCTAGAGCCAGTCAAATTGACAGTCAAAATTGATTATCACAATCATCATTTGCAAAATTCTCATGAGTCAGAGATCTAATGTAAAGCTCTTCCAAAATCACAATGTCTGCTGAGCAAATATTACGAGAATCTGTTACCTAACGTGCTAACAATTTTACCTTGAAATTATAATCACCCATTTTACCTTGTCTTCAGAAGTTCAGGACTCTTGCTGTTATATCTTTAAGGAGGAATTAGGTGGAGAAATGAGTTTTATATTACTCCCTTGAATCCATGTATGTGTATACTGGGGGAAAAAGACAAGCATATAGTATTAAAAAAGAAATATAAATGACTACTTGTAATAAAACAGCCTTTTTTTTATTATTAAAGTCAATAACTGTTGTTGGGTCCACTTTTCCTAAAGTTGGCTTCACAGACACTAGTTTCTTGTGATGAAATGCCTATTTACAATATTTCTATCTATATATCTATCTGCATTTATGCCTATGTTTACATACAAAACATGCATTTTATACTATATGTAAATACACATACATATTTACATGCAAATAAACACTTTATACTGTGGAAAATTCTGAAACAGATGGGAATACCAGACCACCTGACCTGCCTCTTGAGAAACCTGTATGCAGGTCAGGAAGCAACAGTTAGAACTGGACATGGAACAACAGACTGGTTCCAAACAGGAAAAGGAGTATGTCAAGGCTGTATATTATCACCCTGCTTATTTAACTTCTATGCAGAGTATATCATGAGAAACTCTGGGCTGGAGGAAGCGCAAGCTGGAATCAATATTGCTGGGAGAAATATCAATAACCTCAGATATGCAGATGACACCACCCTTATGGCAGAAAGTGAAGAGGAGCTAAAGAGCTTCTTGATGAAAGCGAAAGAGAAGAGTGAAAAAGTTGGCTTAAAGCTCAACATTCAGAAAACAAAGATCATGGCACCCGGTCCCATCACTTCATGGGAAATAGATGGGGAAACAGTGGAAACAGTGTCAGACTTTATTTTTGGGGGCTCCAAAATCACTGCAGATAGTGATTGCAGCCATGAAATTAAAAGATGCTTACTCCTTGGAAGAAAAGTTATGACCAACCTATACAGCATATTAAAAAAGAGATGTTACTTTGTCAACAAAGTTCCGTCTAGTCAAGGCTATGGTTTTTCCAGTAGTCATGTATGGATGTGAGAGTTGGACTATAAAGAAAGCTGAGCGCCGAAGAATTGATGCTTTTGAACTGTGGTGTTGGAGAAGACTCTTGAGATCCATTGGACTGCAAGGAGATCCAACCAGTCCATCCTAAAGGAGATCAATCCTGGGTGTTCGTTGGTGGGACTGATGTTGAAGCTGAAATTCCAATACTTTGGTCACCTGATGCAAAGAGCTGACTCATTCTAAAAGACCCTGATGCTGGGAAAGATTGAGGGCAGGAGGAGAAGGGGATGACAGAGGATAAGATGGTTGGATGGCATCACCGACTCGATGAACATGAGTTTGAGTGGATTCTGGGAGTTGGTGATGGACAGGGAGGCCTGGCATGCTGCTGTTCATGGGGTCGCAAAGAGTTGGACACGACTGAGTGACTGAACTGAACTGAACTGAAACACTATATATTTATTCATTATTTATTTGTATATATATAATTTTACATAATCAAATATGTGAGAAAAATATTGGAACACATTTAAAAAGTCTTCTTTGCTGCTGGATTTTTCAGTCTTTAATATATTGACATCATTGTCGTCTTCAAGAGGGAGATTTGTAATTTAGCTTTAGTCAAACTCATTTGACCACAGGGTACCTTTATTCATTGGTTAATGCTTTGGATTATTATTCATTGCATCTTTAAAAGCTAGGTAATAAAGTATTGTTTATGGGAGGTCTGGGATGGGTTAGTAATTAAACAGATATTCAAGTCCAACTGAAAATTCTATTATAACATGTTGGGGGTGGAGAAGAGAGCTTAAAGGTTGTCAAGTCCAACCACTCATCCAATAGATAATACTTTTATTTTCCTCAATCACACAGCTGGTCAATACCTCATATATAAAAGAAACTGTAGAGTCTGACACATGATCCATCACACTGTCTCCATCATTATTTTGATAATGCCATTTGTCACTGTCAAAAGTCTCCAACAAAAATGTTTCTAAAGAGAAAATCAAGGGAGTAAGAGTAAAAGCAATGCCATGCAGTGTGGTCTGTTAAGCATTTATTGATGATTTATTACATAGAAGGCATGGAGCAGCTCACCGCACTCTATCTGGGGAGATGGATGCACCCCAAACTAATTAATACAATGCATCACAAGTCATGTCTGGCTATGAACCAATCGGTACAAAAACACAAGCGGGAGAGGCCATTTCTTCCAACTGTAGAAATGTGTGCAGTGTGGGGAAGATAAGGATAGAGGTCATAACTTTTGAGACTGGCTTATTTTGGTGAGTAAGTTTTCACCATATTGAATAAGATATGAAGGATGTTCCATATGCAGAAAGAAAAGAGTCAAGAGACCCCTGGTAGTATCAAAGAATATAGGATGATTTGGGAACCTGAATGTTAAATGGGAGCAGAGCGTAGGATGAAAAAATATTGGTTGGGAGATGGGAGGTGTTATGGGTTGAACTGTGTTTTCCCCCAAATACATATGTAGAAGTCGTAATCCTCAGTAGTTTAGAAGGTGGCTTAGAGTGAGAGCCCTTACAGAAGTAACCAAGTTAAAACTAGCTCATTAGGCTGGGCCCTAGTCCAGTATGACTGGTGTCCTTCTAAGAAGAGATTTGGACACAGACACACAGAGAGCGAAAGTGATGTAAAGAAACTCGGCGAGAAGACAACCAGCTATATGTCAAGGAAAGAGGTTGGAACAGATCCTTCTCCCACAGCCCTCAAAAGGAACCAACTCTTCCACAGACTTGCGGTACAATAAAATGTGTTGTTAAAGTCAGCCTGTCGGTTGTACTTTGTTAGTGCTGTCCTAGGAGACTAATACAGGAGGTGAAGCAGGAAATGCAAATTGGGGCTAGATTGTGAGAGTCCTTTCATTGTAGGTCCAGCAGTCTGAGCATCTGGGAGCTTCTGAGGTTGTCTGAGTTCGAGCGGCCTGGTCAGAGGTACCTTAACGAGCTAACTTTGCAGCAGACTGGAAAAACTTGAGTCTGAAGGACTAAAGAAACAGCAGGACTCCAGAGCTCAGAGTTTCTTCAACAGGCCAGGTGAAAAATGGTGAAGGCCTAAATTAGGCCAGGAGCTTTGGGTGGGATTTGAAAAACATTGCATAGGTAAACTCAATCAGCCATAGGACAGAGGCAACAAAAAAGGAGAAATCAAATCAGCCACCAGATTCGAGTGGCCTGGTCAGAGGTACCTTAACGAGCTAACTTTGCAGCAGACTGGAAAAACTTGAGTCTGAAGGACTAAAGAAACAGCAGGACTCCAGAGCTCAGAGTTTCTTCAACAGGCCAGGTGAAAAATGGTGAAGGAGCTTTGGGTGGGATTTGAAAAACATTGCATAGGTAAACTCAATCAGCCATAGGACAGAGGCAACAAAAAAGGAGAAATCAAATCAGCCACCAGATTGTCGTAGCTTTCTTCTCAGATTGCTCACAAGTGGGTAATGTGAAAGTTAAGACACAAAAATCTTATTTATGTATTTATTTTTGTGGATACAATTTTTTAAATTGAAGTACAAAGGATTTATAATATTGTATTGGTTTTAGGTATATAGCATAGTGATTCAATACTTTTATAGATTATACTCCATTTAAAGTTATTTATTATGAAATATTGGCTATATTCCCTGGGTTATACAATATATCCCTGTAGCTCATTTACTTTATCCATAGTATTTTGTACCTCTTAATCCTCTACCTCCCCTTTCTCTCTCCTTAGTGGTAACTACTCGTTGGTTCTCTGTGAGTCATTTTGATTTTGTTATGTTCAGTCTTTTATTTTTTAGATTCCACATACAAGTGATAACATACAGTATTTGTATTTATCTGTCTGACTTATTGCCATAAGAAAAATACTCTTGATTCACGTTGTTGCAAATAGCAAAATTTCATCCATTTTTATGGCTGAGTAATAAGGTAAGGTAAGATGAAGTCGCTCAGTCGTGTCCGACTCTGCGACCCCGTGGACTGTAACCTACTAGGCTTCTCTGTCCATGGGATTCTCCAAGCGAGAATACTGGAGTGGATTGCCATTTATTGCATTTATACATGGCACATCTTCTTTATCTGTTGATGTTGATCTGTTGATTACATCCATATGTTGGCTATTATAAATAATGCTGCTATGAAAATTGAGATACATGTATCTTTTCCAGTTAGTGTTTTTTGTTTCATAGAAACCTTATTTAAAATGGAGGTAGGAAGCCAGAAGGGGGAGCAATCATTCCCTACAGCTCCACCTCACTAGCAGACCCAACAGGAAGAGACACATTTTGCATCTCCAACAGAAAGAAGGTTACTCTTACTACTCAGCAGGAGGAAGAAAGAATTTTCCTTGCCTGGCAACACCCCCGGCCAATGAGAGTCTGTCACAACTTAGTGGAAAAGTCACCGCGAACTCCCAATTTCCTCCAATGGACTCCTTATAACACCCCTTCTCAGCTCCCTTTTCTCCTCTGTAGAGAATGGTCCTTTCCTTTGTTCTCCAGACTTGCCTGTGGTGCACCATAAATTGCATATCCTGAGTTGTAGTTCTTTGCTGTTGCTGAGTAAACTCATTTTGCTGGTGAAAATAACGAGCTGTTTTATTGTTTTAGGTCAGTAGTAAGAATCTTGTGTCCAAAGGTACTGGATTGGTTTGAATACAACCTTCTCACTACCCATAAAGCTTTAGAAATGCACTGTTGCATTCATTTCTTTCTTTTAAATAACCCAACCACTGACTTACTTTGTGATCTGTGAACATGCCAAGTGTTTTCCCAGCCAGAGTCTTTACATTTCCAAATCTCACTGCCTGGAAGAGTAATTCCTCACCCCCATTATCACCTGAATGGCTCATTCTCATCCTTCTGGGATGTCTATACCACTTCATTTAGAGGGGTTGCCCCTTTTCCTGAACACTCTATCCCTACGTCCTTTGAGTCCCCACTTTGTTTATTTTTGTTTCAAAGCACTTGTCATGCTCTGTAATTGAATTGATTCTTTGTTTATACTTATTGTCAGTCTTTCCCATTTCAGCTCCCTGCCCCGCAATTATAATACAAACTCTTTAAAAAGAGTATAGAGATCCTGTCTATTTCGTTCTATTGCTTCTCCCTGGAGTCTATAACTGTCTTTGGCACTGAGTAGTTGTTCATTAAATAAGTGAAAGTGAATAATGCATAAATGAATGAATTATGTTTGAAACTGAAGTAGAGCATTGCAGTTTCCTGAGAGTTAAAATCACTTCAATATTCTATAGTATTTTTCTTTTACTCGAAAGGAATGATGTTTTTGGTTAACATATTTATAATTGAAGAGATTATTCCTAATAATGATAATTTTAGAAAATATTTAAATTTCAGAACTACATTGCTGTGAGCTTTGAAAAAAGGTGAGCTTTTAATTTCACATTTTTCACAGAAAAAGTATTGCATTATTAGTATTTTGAAAATTTGCATGAAAATATGGACAAGACAAAGGAGAAGAAGGAGTTTCATGATGATATCTGTTGTTTACTCTCCCTCCCTTGGCTCTAGGAGTCTGTAATTTGCATTAGGTTTTGCAACAGCAGATAAAGGCATACTCTGACCTTTGGGTCACTAAAGCATTTAGACACCTGATGGCAATCTTTCATTAAATTTGGTATGGCAACAATCATTCTGGCAGGTAGGAGAGAGCACAATTTGTTTTTCTTCAACAATCTTCATACCAAATTTCTAAAAATGTTTCCCAGTGACAGACAAAATTGAGAGCTTAATGTTTATTTGTAGATGAGTATGGAGACTTTCATGGAGAGACAATGATGTGGGTGGATGAGCTCAATGAAAAGCGAAGAAAAGAGGAAGGGAAAATGAAGCTTATGCATGATTCAGATACATTTAGGGACTTGGGCAGCCTACTCAGACAGAGAGCAAGATGTGATGCTAATAGGCAAGAAATATGTTGTTTTAAAATGCAATATAATCTGGTGAGCCAGTGTTCCCCCCCTCCTTCCTTCTTCCTTGGTTTCTCTGCCCTGCTTCCACTTTCCTTAGGCTGGGAATAAAAGATATAGTTTTGGTAAAAGAGTGGATATTTCTTCCCCAGCAAGAATGAAAAGGGCAGAATTGTATAGCAAGTCTTCTGGACTTCCCAGGTGGCAAGTCTTCTGGACTTCCCAGGTAGCTCAGTGGTAAATAATTTGCCTGTCAATGCAAGAGACACAGATTTGATCTCTCTGTAGGGACAGTCTTGAAGAAGGAAATGGTAATGTGCCCCAGTATGCTTGCATGGGAAATCTCATGGACAGAGGAGCCTGATGGGCTACAATCCATGGGGTCACAAACAGTTGGACACAACTAAGCGACTAAACCACCACCACCATCAAGTCTTCCTTCCCACTCATTGGGTCAACATTTTCTGTGACCTTGATGATGTAATAATATTAATTAAGTGCTACCTTTCATCAAGCACCATCTTCATGGTCATCTTCATGTTAATGACTCCTGATTGAGTTCTCCAGTCCCCGTCTCTCTTCTGAACAAGACCTACACACTCAGATGCCTAAAGCCATCTCCTATCAGGTTATCTCAGGCACTACAAACTTACTCAGGACCAAATTCTGCCTCACTTCACTCGAGTCCTTTCATTTTAAGAAATAATGCCTAGTGTTGTGTCCCCTCAGTCTTTATGCCAAATCCTTAGGAGTCATCCCTGACACTCCCACCCCCAACACTCACATGCAAACAGTCGCAGGGTCCTGCCCCTTTTACCTCTAAGATATATTTACCAATCTGGCCCAGTATCTTAGTCCCCACTCACTTGGACCAAGCCACCGACACCTGGATCAAGACAATGTGTGTTCGTTACTCAGTCACTTCCAACACTTTGCGACCCCCCATGGACTGTAACCCACAGGCTCCTCTGGCCATGGAACTCTCCAGCAAGAATACTGGAGTGGGTAGCCATTCCCTTCTCTGAGGGATCTTCCCCACCCAGGGGTCAAACCCTGGTCTCCTGCATTGGAGGCAGAATCCTTACCAACTGAGCCACCAGGGAATCCTGGACCAAGAGAATAGACTCTTTTAAATCTTTGTTTTTATTGTGAAATGTAGCTTACACACATTCTATTTTATGTAACAGAAGAGTTTAGAGGACCTAAATGTATTGTTTAAAAGATAATGATGAAATGACATCCTTCTATCCACTGATCAGTTTAAGGTTTAAAAATCACCAACATCCTTAAAGCATGTGCCCCTGCCTACCAAGAAAATCTCTATCCTGCATTTTGTTAACAATCCTCTGTTTTTCCTCTATAGTCCTGCCACATATATATATATCTTTACAATATATTATACAGTCATCCCTCTGTATTGGTTCAGTAATCCACTGCTGCTGCTGCTGTTGCTGCTAAGTCACTTCAGTCGTGTCCGACTCTGTGCGACCCCATAGACAGCAGCCCACCAGGCTCCGCCGTCCCTGGGATTCTCCAGGCAAGAATACTGGAGTGGGTTGCCATTTCCTTTTCCAATGCATGAAAGTGAAAAGTGAAAGTGAAGTTGCTCAGTCGTGCCTGACTCTTAGCGACCTCATGGACTGCAGCCCACCAGGCTCCTCAGTCCATGGGATTTTCCAGGCAAGAGTACTGGAGTGGGTTGCCATTGCCTTCTCCACCGGTAACCCACTATGGTTACCAAATTCCCTGGAGGGTCAAAACACATAGTCTGCCCTTCCTATCCAGGACTTCACATCCAGAGATTCAGCCAACTATAGATATAGTAGTATATGTTTTGAGAAAAATTCACTTGTAAGTGAACTCACACTGTTCAAACCCTTGTTTTTCAAAGGTTAACTGTATTATAAAGTTAGCCTTCGCTGTCAGCTATTCTATTAATACATCCATGGATTTAGCTAACTGTAAATTGTAAAAAGTGCTATACTTACAATCTCTTCCAGGTTGGCTGAACCCTTGAATGTGGAATCAACAGACATGGAGAGAGAGGAGGACAGACTGTGGGACTTGAGTATCTCTGGATTTAAATATAACATAGCAAGTCTTTGAACCAATCCTCAGTGGATACCAAGGATTGGCTCTATTATAGTTTACTTGGTTTTGAAATGTGAACAAATTTAGAACAATAAAACAAATAACAAGTTTTATTGTCACTTATTCTTTTCATCAAGAGTTGTGACAGTCTCTCCTTGGCTGGGCTGTTGCCAGGCAGGAAATTCTTGCTTCTGCTGAGTAGTAAAGTCATAACCGTCTTTCTGTTGCAGGTGCAAGGTATCTCTTCCTGATGAATCTGCAATCGAGGTGGAATGGTAGGGCATGACAGCTCCTCTTGACTCCATTTTAAATAAGGTTTCTGTGAAACAGAAACACTAATTGGAAGAGATTCATGTACCACAATGTTCATAGCATTATTTACAATTGCCAAGATATGGAAGCAACCTAAGTGTCCATCAACAGATGATTGGATAAAGATGTTTTATATATATATATATATGTATATAGTTATATATCGATAAAGATGTTATATATATATATATATATATATATACAGTATTAAGTTGCTTCAGTTATATCCCACTCTTTGTGACATTATGGACTGAAGCCTGCCAGGCTTCTCTGTCCATGGGATTCTCTAGGAAAGAGTACTGAGTGGGTTGGCATTACCTCCTCCAGAGTATCTTCAACCCAGAGATTGAAACCACATCTCTTATGTCTTCTGCACTGGCAGGCAGGTTCTTTACCAACTGCACCACATATATATATATGGTATTATTCAGCCATAAAAAGAGTGGAATTTTGCCATTTGCATCAACATGGATAGATCCTGAGGTTATTCTGGTTAATGAAATAAGAAAGAGAAAGACAGATACTGTATATTATTACTTACATGTGGATTCTAAAAAAATAGAAGAACATATATAATAGAAACACACTCATTGGTATAAAAAACTAGATCAGAATAGCTGAGAATGATGCTTAATTTCTTCTTTCTCAATCCCCACATTCAGACTGTCATCTAGTTCTATTGATTTCACCTCAATCTCACACACAGTTAAAGAGAAACAACTCTAGGAACTGAAATCTGCTGATTTCTGGACAATGCTTGATGTCCATCTCACTGTAACATGAGTTCCCCTCCCCCAAGTGCT
Source organism: Budorcas taxicolor (assembly GCF_023091745.1). Lineage (NCBI taxonomy): Eukaryota > Metazoa > Chordata > Mammalia > Artiodactyla > Bovidae > Budorcas > Budorcas taxicolor. The sequence continues at coordinate 42,955,719 of NC_068915.1, forward strand.
GTCCAGGACATCAGAAAGTCATTGTTCTGTGCTAATCGGGGCCAGTTCCTCTGCAGATCAACAAAATAGCTTTGTATCCTTAAAGTTACAAGACAGGGAGGAAAATATGAGGAAAGGGTAAATGTTTTCTGCAGGGTAAAGATTTTCCTAATGGCTCCGATCACACTGTTTAGCTGTGTAACAGTGGCCATCCTAAGGGGGAAGCAGGTAAACAATACTTTTTAGGTAATGCCGACTGAAGTCTTTCAACGCTTCAAGCATAATTGGATTTTCTGTAGCTTATTCAGTTCTTATAACAACTCCATGGTGTAGATGGTCTTATCATTCCCATTTTACAGATGAGGCAAATGAGGCATATGGAGTTTAAGAAAAGTGCCCAAAGTCTCAAAGGAAGTGAAGGAACTCAGATACTAACAAACACAGGAAGTTTGTCTTTAAAGCCAACAGTTTTAATCATGACACCCTAGAGCTCTCAACTGGAATAAGATACAATCCCTTTTTATAGGGGTTTTATGGTTGGTGTGGAAGAGAGATCCATAAATATCAGACAGTGTGATAAGTGTTACGATTCATTCAAAATACCTTTCGGGTGACTGCCATGTAGTGAATATTTTGTAATGTGCTTTCATTTACATAGTATAGAGTAAAGAATATGAACTCAGAAGTTAGAGGGTTTGGTGAGAGTTATTTAACACCTCAGAACAGTTTCCTCATAAATAAAACATGGATACCAGTATCTATTTCAAAGTTTTGCCATTAGTGTTAAATATGTTAACATATATCAAATAGTCAGCATACAATAGGCCAACATGAAAACGTCTATGAGTTGTAGGAGTACTAATAAATAGGAAAGAGCTATGTATAATGTGTCAGATGAGCATTAAGGAAGAAACTATTAGCTTAGCCTGGGGCATAGGGGGTTTCCACAGAGCTGATAAGCTGGGACTTGAAAGATACACTTAATTTCTCTGTTTCTCCTTTTAGCATCCAGATTTTTCTCTGGGGAGCCACCCTTTGCTCAAGATGTGTATCCTCCATCCCATGTAGACCTGATTGCTGCTGATATTCATCCTGTTACCCCAAGATGAATTTTCCTGGCACTGAAATAGGTACTGTAAAAAGGCAGAGGAAAGGGATGGTAAGTGGTGAACCTTTAATAATGCTGGTGACCCACTGGTTCAACCAACTTTGAATCCTGTCAACCTCTTGACTTTCCAATCTGTGAGCTGATACATACACTTCATTATTGAAGCCTGTTTGAGCTGAGTTTTCTGTTACTTGCAACTTATCTATCCCAAACTGCAGGGAATTCTAGATAGGAGGGCTGCATGTGCAAAGGCTCGCAGAGAAGAGGGCATGATGGGTTTGGAAATGTTACACTGAGAAATGAGGCCAGAAGGTGGGTCAGCGCCAGCTTTTCAAGGCATTGACTTCCATTTTAATGAGTTTGGACTCTAGCCTGTAGGCAGTGGGGAGCAACATTTTGAGCAGAGCAGTGACATGATCAGATTTGCATTTTAGAAATATGACTCTGGCTGTGAATTTGAGTGTGGATAAGAATAGGAAGGCTGAAAGGAGAGAAGAGACTTAGGACTAACTGCAGTGAAATGAAGTCTAGATGGTAGTGGGGCGAGAGAGAAGAGAACTGGGTATCCTTTTCTTTCTACATCCACCTTACTGTTATATACTTACCGTTATGGATTCTCTTCGGCTTTTATTTATGAGTTCACGGATGCCTCACCAGTTACAGCTGCATCCTAGCAGACAGGGGACTCTGCTTTCCAGGGGCTCTGAAAAGCTTTCAAAATCTAAGGCATGAGGCATAAGAGCTTTCTAACTTTTAATACCATCGCTTCTTGGCCTTTTGGCTAAGATCAAGTGGTGGCTCAGAGGGAAAGCGTCTGTCTACAATGTGGGAGACCTGGGTTCGATCCCTGGGTTGGGAAGTTCCCTGGAGAAGGAAACGGCAACCCACTCCAGTACTCTTGCCTAGAAAATCCCATGGACGGAGGAGCCTGGTGTCCATGGGGTCACAAAGAGTTGGACATGACTGAGCGACTTCACTTTTCACTTTTTTTGCTTTCCTTATTCCTTCTCTTCAACTGGTGATGCTCTTCAACTGGACATTAACAGAACATGCCCAAAGTCTGTGATCATTAAAGATCACAGTTCATGAAGCCAATTTAAGTGTCTTCTTGAATGCATAATGAAGTTCTTCAGTTTCTTCTCTTTCAGGTAGGAGATGCCCCAGTAGCAAATACCAAAATATTGTCGTAAAATTCACATTTATTGCATCTTTTTTCCTGTGTCAGAAAACCTCCAACTAGTTACAGAGTTAATTTTGGTTCCCACTCTCTGATATCTTTTCAATAGAGGGATGTTGGAACTCTATGGGGGCGGAGATGCATAAACAGTTGGGAGTTTGGTTGTCAGTATATACATTTAAAAAAAAGCAGGTCTTCATATCTAGTGTCTCTGGCACTATGCTTTCATTTGCTTCAGGCAGTTTGGTGCAAGTGTGAACGGTCAATTAAACATCTGTTACTAGGACCTAGGAAGAGTTATAAGTCCATGGTTCCATGAGGAATACCATCTATGCTATGTTGGTCTTCTGCTGAGCTACAAAGTCATAGCAAGAATCATACTGGGGGACCTCTCGGGATTTAGACCAGGAAAATCCTTCTCCAATCTTCTACTGTGTCACCACAACTTTAACCCATTCCTATTCCTCCCCTTGGTGGATGGAAGAGTGATATCATTTAAAAAATTTAAATTATAGGTATGGGGAAGAATATTAGAAATTATCCACTCTAGAATTATTAGTAAATGAGTTCAGTTGTTTTGGTAAGGCTAGACATACTAGGAATCATGCTCCAAAGCTAGACTCTTTCATGTAGGACTTGCCACAGAGAAGATGACTTCTGTTCCTCATCTGTAAAATAGAAATGATTATAATATCTACCTCTAATGACTATAGAGGATTAAATAAATTAATATACTTAAAGTACTTCGAAGGCTGCTGACATATATTAAGTACCAAATTGTTAGTTATTATGACATGGTTATTTGGAGATTCAGGTTTGCTATTATGTTCCAGCAAGAATGGGCTGGCCGGCTGAATGATCATTTTGGTAAAATAAAGGCAAGTTTGCTGCATTAGGCAGTAGGCACTTTTGAGTTTGTAAGGGTAAAGGAAGAATGAATATTTTGTATGAATTCATGTGCCTATACACAATAAACATCTGCAAGGAGGGGTCTTAAATCTTGCCCAAAAGAGGTGAGCAGATCTAAGCAGAGAGGAATTGGAGATGCTGCTGGATTCCTAGGATCTGGGGAAAGGAGTAAGAATCAGTAGAAACATGTTTACCCTGTTCTATGGAACTGCAGGTGAGGCAAGTGAGAGTCTCAGTGATGGAAGGATACTAACACTTCACAAGAGAGTCAGTTGTCAACATCTGACAACTACAGAAAGAGTCAATGACAAGTCAACATGACAATGTCAGCTAAAAAGAGATGTCCTCCCTTTACTTTCTTCTCTTACTTCCCTCAGTGTTGGGTTTGGGTGGGGAGCCATCAGAAAGCCTGTATAGCAAATTAGGGAAAAGGGAAAAGAAGAGAAAAGATGATGAGGAAAAGGATAAGACTGAGCCAGAAGGAGGGAGAAGCTTTCGTTTTAAATGAAGATATATTGTTACATGGAACTACACATTTTAATTACTGAACAGAGGTGGTGTTTGGTTACTTAAAGAAATAAAAAACTGGTTGTAAGCTGAAAGGTGGCCAAAGCAACATCATGAACCCTGCAGAGTTTCCTGGCAGGACTAGAAACCGTGAGAGTGGGCTTAAAAGGACAATGGGAGACACAGCCAGGTTGCTGGTGACTGAACACATGAATTGTGCCTGTTTAACATAATGGCTACACAATTAGCAGATATTTATTGACCACTACTATATGCCAGGCATTGCTCTGGTGCTCAGGATATAGCAATGAACAAAGACAAATCTCTGCTATCTTGGGAATATGATTTTACAGGGGGAAATGGATGGCAAAGCAATAAAGAAATGGTGACATAAATAATCATTCTGTAAAAATCTGGTGTGGGGTGGGACAACAAGGGAGTAAGAGAGGAGGGGGTGAATGTAATAGCGGGGCAGAGGAAGTTCTCTTCTGATGCTTCCATTTTCTCAGTGCATTTGGAAGTGACGTCATGGTGGGGAGTAAGGTAGAGGCAGGAGGTGCTGAAATTTTAAAGGGAAGATATAAAATTGTCACCTAGAATCATAGGAGAGAAGATTGAATTGGGAACTCTCAGGTAGCTTTCAGGACCCTCTCGAGGGCCATGGTAATGGTTGTAAGTGACATGAGTGAGAATTTGTATACGTTTTTTTCTCTGGCTAAGTTCAGTTACCCTGGTGTAGGCATAAAGGAACTGGGGAATCACATTTATTCAAGATTGGGGCTTGACCAGGGAATCATGATGGAGGAAGAGAGGTGAAGGGACTTGAGCCTGTTTGCCAAGGATCGTGGAATCTACATTGGGGACAGTGGGGAAATGAGGACAAAGGTAGAGTGGTGCTGGGGTGGATGGTCTACTGGTTCCTGTGGGGTTTCTTCACTATTTAAGTTGTGCAAAAAGAGTGAGTAAGCTGCACAGAGAGGATGTGTGTTATGAAAAGAGCATACTTGAAATAGAGATGATGGTGATGACAAAGTTCAGGAAATAGCCCAAGGACTGGGTGGCTGAAGTTGAGTAGACAACAGCATGAGGGAGGGAGGTCAAGAAACATCTTAACCAAGAGGCTAGAGTAACAAAGACTAAGTGGATATGGGAGTTATCAAGAATCATAACAGGAGGAATACTGCAAACTAATAATCAGCCCGGTACTAAAACTGTTAAAAGATGAGTGACTAAGGGCTAGTGATGAAGAAGCAGGGTGGCAATGGTGATATTGTCTGGCCGAGTTAAGTTCAAAGCTGGAAATTACCGTGAGAGGAGTAGACAATGACCTAGAAATGGCTAAGAGGTGCAAAGACAGCACCCTTCCCTGAGGTTCAATGGTATAAGGGGTATGGGAGAGGAAGGAAAAAGTACTCAAGAATGCTATGGGGCAGCCAGGGTTTTCAGCAGTATTTCAGTTAAAATAAATTAGAGAAGTGGAAGGAAAATGGACCATGAATTCTAGAAGGCTCATGGGGAGGAGTGGGAGACGGGGTCAGATGAGAAGATACACATAATTATCAGATGGTGAAGGATGACCTGGGGGATGAGGCCTCTGGTGTGAACTGACTTACTTATGGAAATAGGGTAAGATCAGTTCATCTGGATGTCCTGGTTTCAAGTGATTATGGTGGTGAGGATACTGGGCAGGAAGGAATGGAGGTCTTGCTTGAGGAGCCCACTGCTCTGGGTAGTGCCAAGGTAAAAAGAAGTGATGATTTAGTCATGGGCTGGGCTGGCTGCAGTAGACCTACACACTGAGGCAAGTGTTTCATCATTTACATATATATATATATATATATATATATACACACACACACACACACACACACACACACACACACACACACATATGCTGACGTGCTCAGTCGTGGCCTACTCTTTGTGACCCCATGGACTGTAGCCAACCAGGCTTCTCTATTCATGGCATTCTCCAGGCAAGAATACTGGAGCAGGTTGCCATGCCCTCCTCCAGGGTATCTTCCTGACCCAGGGACTGAATTCGTGTCTCTTTGTCTTCTGCAATGGCAGGTGGATTCTTTACCACTAGCACCACCTGGGAAGCCCCATCTATACCCAGCTCTAATCAATTAGAATAGCTGCCTGGAGCCTCAGTGTGAGAAAAGGCTGAGGATGGATTAATGAGCTCAGCCATGGACACCTAAGGGAGAAGTGGTTTATAAGTTGTAAGTGGGCGACCTTTTCATTTTTACATTAAGAAAAAAAAAAACAAAAACAGAGACACAGAAAGGCAAGCAGTTTGCTACAATTCACAGCTATTTAATGAGAGAATCAAAACCATTCCACCAGGAATACATGAAAACTCTACTGAGCTAGCTCTCATCATCAAATACATCTAATTTTTTAAAATTTTTGTTCAGTTGACAAAGATTTGTCCTGTATTTAGATATAGCGTCTTGCTTTGCCACCAGCTATCTGTGTAACTATGGACAGCTTACTTGCCGTGTCAGTTTGGGTTCTCTAAGAAGCAGACACTGAGATGGGCCAAAGATTTGTTGTGGGAAAATGTCTTTGATGGGTAAGTGATGAGGAGTAGGAGGAGGCAGAGGAGCAAAGTGCACATCAGATATGTTAAAGAGGAGAGGAAGTGGAAGTGAGTGGAGGGAACCTCAGCTCGCAGCTCAGCTGTAAGCAAAGCCCACCTGTGAGAGTGCCTGCACTGGGCAGCCCTGGTGCAGCTCCAGACTCCCTGCTGTGCTCCATCATGGACTGGAGACAGCCCGCAGAGAGCATGGCGTTGGGGCAGAAGTGCTGAGGCGGCTGGAGGCTGTCAGCCAACGACCTCCCGTGCAGCAAGTCCTCTTCCAGCAAGAGCTGAGGGGAGAGCCTCCGTGGCCACACAGACTCCAGGTCTCGAAACTTCTGCTATTTTTAAAGTGGAGGCGAAATTCAAATGACACGAAATTAACCATTTAAAAGTATATAATTCAGTGACATTTTAGTACATTTGCAACAAGTGTACAACCATCAGCTCTAGCTACTCCCAAAACATTTTCTTCATCCACAAATGAAATCCTGTATCCAGGAAGCAGATGCACCCTGTTTCCCTCTCCCTCAGCCCCTGGCAACCACAAATGTACTTTCTGTCTTTATGGGTTTACTTATAATAGATGTTTCGTATAAATGGTATAATACAACATGTGGTGTTTTGTAACTGGTTTCTTTCACTTGGCACAGTGTTCTTGATATTCATTCTTATTGTATTCATTTGTTATCAGTCCTTTGTTCCTTTTTCTGGTTGAGTAACATTCTGTTACATGGTTATATCACACTTTGTTTATCCATTCATCCATTGATGACCACTTGGGTTGTTTCACCTTTTAGCTACTGTGAATAATGCCGTTACAAACATTTGTGTAGGTACCCCCCAAAATATTTGTTTGGGTACCCATTTTTAATTCATTTGGGTATACACCTATGAGTGGAATTGCTGGGTCAAACTGTTTGACTTTATGTTTAACATTTTTAGGAACCACTAAACTGTTTTCTATAGTTCATAAGCCTCATTCTTCTTATCTGTAACATGGGGTACACAAAAGACCCCACCTCCTAAGGTTGTGGAGAGACCCAACGAGAAAACACTGCTTACAGGACCCTGAGCACAGAGGCAGCAACAGGCAGGATAAATACCTTATAAACGGTGGCTATTATTTGTAATGGACACAACATATTTACCCAAGAGATTGACTTATTTACAGAAAAGAAAAAGATGTAATAGCTTCATTTTGTTTTTTTCCTAAAGAGTGAAGGTATGAAGCTAAGAATATTCTTTACTCTTAAAAGAGAGATGAACCATACTTAAACTTGGCTCACTGGGGTTTGTTGAAGTGAAGAGCCCTCAGGATTAAAAGCGTGATCATATCCTGTGACTAAGGGGTTCTATTAAGAATGCGTTTGTGGGCCTTTCTCTCACTAGAGACCACACTCTCTGCAGATGATTCCCTCCTGACAGAGCCATCCTTGAAATACCATTCTGGTTTGTCATGCTGGTAACTGCCTTTCACAGCTTACCAAATTTGGGCAAGCCCTTACCGACTGTCATTTTGACACCTGTTTCTTAAGGGGGAAGAGGAAAGGAAATGTTAGGGGATTAAAAAAAAAATCAGACAGCATTCAGGGAGGGAAAGAAAAGGAACAAAATGAATTGTTCTACAAGCAGTTTGGGAAGAGCAGGGGGAGAGAGTCTCTGGTGGTGAGATTTCTCAGTGACCAGGGGGCTTACTGAGGAATGTGGTCTAATTTTTTGTCTGCAAGTATTTGAAATACTAAAAGCAATACTGAAAGCATCTCCCTTGTTCTCCTCATAGAACATTTGCTTTTTCCAGTGAATACTGATACTGTAACATTGTAAGTGATGGCCACTCTGATGGGTAGGTTTCCTTTCTCCCTTTCTATTTTTGTTGATTTGTTTTCTGATGGAGTTGTTTGTATCCCAACCAATGTTGGCATTCAGAAGGAGTTTCGTGAACAGTGTTTGGACAAACTTTCCATGGCTTTCATCTCTGACAGCCTGTTTAGGAATCCATGGTCTCTAGTATTGGACTAAGTGTGTTTGAATCCTGGGACCACCACTTAGGAGTTCTATGATTTGGGGGCACTTTACCTATGGTACAAATGAAGATAATAGTAATCATTATCCCAAGAGATTGGTTTTAGGAATAAATGAGATACGTCATGTGATATGCTTGAAAAATGTCTGGCACATACAAGTTAGATTAGTAGATGTTAGCTAGTATTATTGGAGAAGGCAATGGCACCCCACTCCAGTACTCTTGCCTGGAAAATCCCATGGACGGAGGAGCCTGGTGGGCTGCAGTCCATGGGGTCTCGAAGACTTGGACACGACTGAGCGACTACAGTTTCACTTTTCACTTTCATGCATTGGAGAAGGAAATGGCAACCCACTCCAGTATTCTTGCCTGAAGAATCCCAGGGACGGGGGAGCCTGGTGGGCTGCCGTCTCTGGGGTCGCACACAGTCGGACACAACTGAAGCGACTTAGCAGCAGCAGCAGTTATTGTCTGTAGATATTAGCTAGCATTATTGTCTGTTGGCTCTTATGGATTTGTTTTTATTCATTCAAGTCTTCTCTCTCCGAGTAAAAATCTTGATTCTTGAAAATGGACTGTGGTTTAGAGATAGTCATTGCCTATTGATACTTAACAACACACACACATACTTGCAAATCTTATTTGATCAATGGCTCTAATGCTAAAACGATGCCACGGAAAGTGGTGAAACCCAGATTTTTCATAAGACAAAAAGTCAGCAAAAAGATACAGAGAGATAGGAGTGCTCAAGGGGAAGATCCAGAGAGATGATATGGGGTGGGAGTTGGGAGGGGGGCTCAGGATTGGGAACTCATGTACACCCGTGGCAGATTCATGTCAATGTATGGCAAAACCAATACAGTATTGTAAAGCAAAATAAAGTAAGAATAAAAATTAAAACAAAAACAGGAGTGCTTGGGCAAGCAAACTTAATGCTTCTGTAGAGAGTAATCTGCATAAGGGTAGGGTCATGTCCTCCACACCAAGAATGGTGCCTGACCCAGAGGAGGCATTTCATAAATTTTGAGTGAATAGATGAATAACATGATTGCACAAAGAAATTCCAGAAATTCTGCTCATAATCAAGTCTCACAAGACTTTACTGTTGTTCAGTTGCTAAGTTGTATCTGACTCTGGTGTGCAGCACGACCCCATGGACTGCAGCACACCACGATTCCCTGTCCTCCACCATCTCCCAGAGTTTCCTCAAACTCATGTCCATGGAGTTGATGATGCCATCAATCATCTCATCCTCTGTCATCTCTTCTCCTGCCTTCAATCTTTCACAAGACTTTAAGGTATAAGTATCCCTATATTTGTTAAGAATTGAGTTTGGCTGCAGGTTGGGGAGACCTACCTGACTATAATGATGTCAACAACAAAGGCTTAATGTCATCAGGAGTCCAATTGTCACTGGCTATAGTTTATGAATTCATAGTTTAGGACTAAGATTTCTGCAGTCCTTTGTGCTTTTCTTTGTGGCCCTGAGATGGTTGCTGTAGTCCAGCATCAGGCCCTTGTTATAAATGAAAAGCATAAAGAACAAGAGTAGTTTTCCCACCTGAGGACTGTCCTTGAAAACTTGATCTTCAAGGACTTCTCCTACCCACCACTGGCCACCACCATCTGCAAGCAAATGAGAGAACAGAGGGCTCCTCCTTCTCCTTTTCTTCTCATTCTTCTCCTTTCTCTCTCTCTCTCTTTTTTTTCTACTTTCATCCTATTCCTGTTCTTGTTCTTGGACTTACCCTCCCTTTTCTCCTCCCTACCTGTGCTCATTGTTGCCTCCAGTAACTATGGTTCTTTTGCTAAGGAGCAAGGTGACACTGGTTGTGGGGCAGGTATTAATCATCTCTGCCATGGTCCCCACTTTGTAGGTATAGGTGGGAAACAGAGACTCTACCCTATAGAGCTCCTTATTATTCTTCCTGTAGTTCTAAGGAATTTTTTTTTTCATCACATCACATAATGATCTCTTTGTAAACTCCAGAACAAAACCCTATTGCTTGTGGTTCTCTGAGCCATCAGTGGCTTACAAGAGCTGTAGATTGTGCAAGTGATTGTGTGTCCCTCTCTACTTATACTCACTGCTAAAAAGGTCTAGGAAGTGTGGAGATCTATCTACAATAACTGTTAGGGAATATTCTACTCTTGCTTCATTTTCCTTCCCTCAAACCACTTTGCTGTGCTACGTGTATTTCTTTAAGACAGCTGGAGCTACTTTGAAGACAAAAGGGTACAAGTGAATAATAACATACATATACTTAGATATGTTAGTGCATAAAATGGAGGATCTGAGAGTTTGTGTAATAAGCTTATGTTAGAGATGAGCCAAGAGTCCACTCTATCTCCTTGAATCCAAAATCTGTCCTGTTTTAGATATCTTGGCCCAATTTATTTATTTGTTTTTAGCTTACTTTTGGCCACTCAGCATGTGAGATCTTAGTTCCCTGACCAGGGATCTAACCCATGCTTCCTGCAGTGGAAGCATGGAGTCTTAATCACTGGATCACCAGGAAAGTCCCTCCTGTAGGAATTCTTAATCCTGGCTGCACATTGGAATCTTCTGGGAACTTTAAAAAACCTCAGTACTTAGGTCACACCCCAGACAAGTTAAAAAATCAGAATCTCTGGAGCTTAAACCTAGACATCAGTGTTTTTAAAAATCTCCCCAGATGATTTTAAGGCAGATCTAAGGTTGAGGATCACTACTCTTCAACTTCACTTAAGCAAAATAAATGAAGTGTGGGGTTCTCTAAAGAGAGCACTCTTCGAAAAATTATTTTAACTTATCCCAGTGGTTTTCTCATCCGCTTCATTTTCTCCTAGTGGAGTCACCAATATGTAAAATACATGAAAACAGAGCTTCCTTTACCAAAGAAGAAGGTACTGGTAGGGGAGCCTGCCTCCCATATATCACCCCTTCCTTAGGCCACCCATTCCCTGCAGATGGCCCTTATGCCCACCCGCAGGACAATGACCAACCTATTTCAGTACATCCCATAAAGTAGCTTTTTAAACTATCCAATAGACAATCTGACCATTACAGTAATATGCATGATTGGGAAAAGTCTCAGCTCAATGGGTGATGGAGGGCCATCTTTTCTTCCTGTGCTGCTAAGCTTCAAGTTCCACCACTTTACCTATGGCTGGTAAGAGGACAATTTGCTAAAAGGAGCATCAGGATGAATGGTAGAAACGTAGAAGTATTGTGAAGTTTATGCTTTCTCTCTGCTCATGTTGCCTTCTGTGTGTGTGTGTGTTTGTCTTCAACCCCGTACCTCCAGAGGTGTAATTAACTATGTGGATTCATAAAGCAGATTGCACAAACTCAAATGCCTACAGAGACCAAGCAGAAAACTGAGTTTTCACATTTAGGTAGATCCCATGGAGAAGAGGAGTACATATGTCCTTCCTGAAGGCATTTGTATTAAAAAAAAAATCTAAACATTGCATTGGCAAACAGACAGATACATACACATATTTTCTGGGCATAAGTAATTTTGCTAAGGTTCCTGGCAAGGTGAAATTTATTTTATTTTACTTAACTTTAGATTATAGCTATAAGGGCTATGAATTGCTCTGTTAGGTGAACCCAGTCAGTGAGTTTAGAGAATCATTTTATTTTCAGAAGACTTAGTTTTGCAACTGTGAGATGAGTGTGGACACACTGAGTCCTGATCAAGGCTACCCCCTCCTAATGCAGATTTGATCAGACAAGTGTGGGGCGGCAAGTTTGCATAGGGGCCAAGGTATCTCCTAGAAAAACTGATTGCAACTAGAATCTCTTTGACGGATTGAGATGGTCATAACTGATTGGCAGAAAAGAACCCCACGACCCTCAAAGGGACCACCTTTTCCACAAGTAAAGAGGAGGGATAAGTGATGGGAATCATCTGATGCCTAAATGTTGCCTTGTGACTGACAAAATCTTGCATTTCTCTCTCTGCTACTTGGAAGAAGAACCTACCCACCCCACAGATGAGTGAATCCCTCTAAACTGAAGAGGGTGGTAGAGAGCCTCCAGAAGAGACCCTCAGACTCATTGCTGGTATAGGCAAAGGGATTTGAATAGTTGATTGGATCTGTGAAGATATTTATTCCTTGAAATTGGGGAAGCAGGACACAGGGGTATTGTCTCTGACTTGTTGCAAACCGATGTATTGTAGCCCGCCAGGCTCTTCTGTTGATGTGATTCTCCAGGCAAGAATTCTGGAGTGTGTAGCCACGTACTCCTACAGAAGATCTTCCCCACCCAGGGACTGAACCCAGGTCTCCCGCATTGCTGGTAGATTCTTTACCATCTGAGCCACCAGGGAAGTTCACCGGAATAAAGAGTCTTCATGAAATGAGCAGTATATTCCAAATACACTTCCTTTCAACAAACCATGCCACAGGTGGCCTAGGACCTGCTAAGTTAGTCTGAGTTCCCGTCATCTCTGAACTTGAAGCTCAGTTGTGTGAAGAAGGGGATGAGGATGCAGCTGACAACACGGTGGTGTGTGGGTAGAATTTAGCAGGGCAGATAAAATCAATTCTCAAAAAACTGCATCTCAAGGTAGAATGGAAAGTGCCGCAGAGTCATATTCACGATGCGCCACAGTGATCAGTGGAAGAGGAGAGCCCATGTGGTTGGACACAATCTCCCAGCATTAAAAAGAGCTGAAATGTGTTTCATAATGGAAACCTGACAGGGAGGGCTGCAGAGTTAAGGAGATAAAGAGAGGCATGGAGGAATCCCAGTGGACAGTGCAGAAGTGAGTCAGCAAGCTGTGAATGTCTGAGGCATTGATAAATTACACTTGATAGATATTTTCCTTCCTGAGTTTGGAATCAACTGAGGAGGAAATGCAGGAGTCAGAAAAATTGTGAGCATAGGATCAGCTTTGTGGCTGATAAAGGTGATTGGAGGTGCAGCTTGAGTGTCTGTGCCTCAACTGAATTCCTAAGACTGACTTTTACTGAATTACAGTTCCCCACTGAGTGAAAGGCAAGGGCAGTCATCCTGGTCATCCTCTGCTCACACCTCTGCTCACTAGGGTTGGGTTTCTTATAGAAGTGCAGCTTAAAGAAAGATGGTTGTGAAAAACAGGACAGGAAGAGCTAAGCCACACTTGCCTTGTGTCTTTGCCCACTTGTTTGCATCCTCTGTCTGTCCTCTGGTGGATCCATAAGAATACAGACAAGAGTCCAGCATTTTCACTTTAACTGAATTTCTCTCGTAAGAATATAAGGACAGGAGAATGGAGGTTCTCTTCCAACACTTTTACAAACTTCTCACCCCCAAACAAAACAAAGAAGCATCAGAAATTCATTACTTAACTGTCATTCAAGTGTGCCCCCCATCTCTCCTTTTCTTTCTCGTTTTCACTAAAGTGGATTTTTGCTATTTATCTGTGGTCCATTATGGCATATTTTAAAATCTCCATCTTCTACAATGACAATATTTGAATAGGTAACTTGGTTTCTCTGAAATTCCATGTCTGTCGGTGTTTTGGAATTTCTAGAAGCACAAGACAAGTAATATGGCTTTTCAGCTCACACTAAAGTTTTATCTCTCACTTGAGGATCATTTCTCTCAAAGAAAGAAAGGTTTTATCACTCACTGGAGTAACTATGTACACAAGATGAATAGAGAACAGCGAACCTGTGTTGAGATGCTGATGTTGGCCAGTTAGCCAGACTCATCTACCAAAGAGTCAAAGCTGACAATCCAGATTTGTGTTAAAAGCATCTTCAGCTCATTCCTGAATATTTGAAACTTCAGTGAAGTCTAAGAATTCCCAGAGCCCGGGTCCTAGCATTTACCTCCATGTATTACAAATGAGTGTTTGTGTCTCTTCCTTCTTAACCATACCTTGAGTCCTATGTCTTTCTTTAAAAAAAAAAAAAAATTGTCTTCAATACTGTGCTCATAATATGCACTGAAAAATATTTGTCAAAGAGATGAATGGAGTCACTTATAAGAGCAGCATATCTTGTGCTCGTCTCATGTAACAATTCTTGGACCAGGTCGTTTAAAGAGATGCCCATGTGGCAGAGCAGCATCCGGACTCTAGGCCAGAGTGCACTTATTGTCTATCTGCAGGGCATGGAGCGCTCACATGTGAGTTCATGGACGGTGACAGTTCTATCATCTGTGTTTTCAAGTATAAATGAAGTTTGCCACGTTGTACTTACTGCCTGTTAACATGACTGGGCTGTTGACTTCCTGTAGTGATTTTATCACTCAGGAGCCTAAACCTCTGAAGAGTCTTGAGTTATTATTACAGTGAGAATCAGAAAGGGTTGTGATAGAAAAAATATGTTTTATGGTTTTCCTTGTCAGGATCTTAGGAAAAAAACTGCATTCTGTGGGGATTTCCACTGAATCCCTTTATTTTTCAGGGTAGATTTGGCTAGAACTGGGCTCTGGGGCTGGGACAGAGGGAGAGTGTTTCACTGAGTATTGGGGGATGCCAAAACCTCAGTCAGAAAATTAAGCCTCTATTGTTTCCTAGGGTGGCTCCAAGTCAGTGGCTGACAACTGGAATGTATTCTCTCATGGTTCTGGAAATCAGATGTCTAAAATCAGGATGCTGGCAGGTTTTATTCCTTTTGGAAATGCTGAGGGAGAATCTATTCTCTGCTTTTTTCCTACCTTCTGCGAGTTGCTGGCAATCTTGGCATTGCTTGGTTTGTAGACACACTACTTCTATCTTTGCCTCCATCGTTAAACAGAACTCTCCCTGAGTGTCTGTGCTCAGGTTTCTCTCTTCTTACAAGGATGTCAGTCACTGGTTAGGGCCCACCCGAATCCAGCATGACCTCCTCTTTCCTTGATTTCATCTACAAAAATCTTTCTTCCAAATAAGGTCACATTCTGAGGTTCATGTTGGATACCAGTATTTGGAAGACCCCCTTTCTACGCCTTTCAACAGAGCCTAGGAAGCTAACAGGGAATTCCACCAAAACAATGGGGTCCAGAGTCCAGCAGTGGCCATGTGATAAAGGAGCAGGAAGCCCAAGCCAGGGAGAAGAGAGCAAGTGCTGCACCTAAAGAGTGGGCAGAACGGGGCACAGATCTTCTGATCATCTTTAATGGTGCCTGTTCTCTTTACTCTTAGCTTTGGTGGATGTATCCGGTCCCTCCAGCCTTCATGGTGTCCCTGGACTGTACTGCTTTAACACAGATGCAAAATTAAGCCTGTTTCTATTTCCCAGAGATCTTCCCTGTAGCTCAGACAGTAAAGAATCTGCTTGCAATGTGCAGGAGATTTGTGTTTGATTCCTGGGTTGGGAAGATCCCCTGGAGAAGGGACTGGCCGTCCACTCCAATATTCTTGCCTGGAGAATCCCATAGACAGAGGAGCCTGGTGGCCTACAGTCTGTAGGGTCGCAAAGAGCTGGACATGGCTGAGCGACTGACAGTGCTACTACTACTTCTTGTTTCCCAGAAAAGTTCACTTACATAAAGTTATGGGTGATCAGCACTAAACCCTGAGCTTCCCAGGTGGCACTAGTGGTAAAGAATCCACCTGTCAAAGCAGGAGACACAGGAGACACACACTGGATCCCTGGGTCAGGTAGATCCTCTGAAATAGAAAATGGCAACCCACTGCAGTATTCTTGCCTAGAGAATTCCAAGGACAGAAGAGGCTGGCTGCAGTCCACAGGGCTGCTGAGGAGTTGGATATGACCGAGCGACGGAGCACACACACACACAACATTAAACCATACTGAAGATTTCATGGGGGAAGGCACACACCACGTACCACTTGGCAAACAATTTGAAATTCACAGCTAACATTTTTGTTTTCCTTGTAAAACATTGCTATTGACAGTTTCTGTTTCTTGCCTTTTTCTCAACTTAGTCCAGAGTTTATCTGGAATTCTACTGTTATTGTAACAACTGTGTTCTCCCTCTGGCTTCTGCTTCAAATGCACACACACACATGTATTCATCTAAATAAGATCTAGAACAAAAACTCTGGTTTTATCATCATCTAACATTTTCAGAAGACAATCTGGATTAGTAAAAGCAAACACTGTTTTGCTTTGTTGTGCCCCTAACCTAGGTAGTTAACTACTTTAATGGCAAGAACAGTTATGCCCATCTTCATGTCCTTTTCAGCACCTAGCATGCTGTTTCCCATATGTTATGTCCATAATAACTGCTGTCTAATAATGGTGCTATTAATGCACAAGCCTGTACTTTTATCTTTTCATTAAAAATTTGCTATGGTGCTGTATGGGCATCAGTTTGTTGATCTTATTTAAGTGCCAAATTTCTAAAGACGTTGGGAAGTGGAGAAATAATTTTTTAAAAGTCACTTATTCTCCCTCATGAGCAAGTTTCTAAATATATTTGCATTTGTTCTAAGAGAGAATTATCCAACCCTCAAATATTTATTAAATGACAACTTGGTGAATGTTAGAAAATTCAAAAAAATAGGAGATATAAGTTTCTTGCACAAGCTTACATTATAATGGGGATTATTTTTGTGCATGTAGAAGGAATATGAATCTTCGTGGTTTGCTGTGATAGAACCGACATTCAAATTATCTGCCACTAAATAGTTACTTCATTTTGATGTGTATGAGACTCAGTTTCCTCATCTATAAAATGAGGATGAAATAGTATACAATAGAATTGTTGGGAAGATAAAAGTAAGGTAATGTTTTCTATGTACCAATATAGCATGCATTCAATGAATGCTAATTATCATTGTGATTACCATTTGATATTGATGATGATAATAAGTACTCTGGGATTTCCAGAGAGTCATTTTTATTGTGAGGGATCAAAAACAACTGCACAGAAGATGGAGTTATTTTATTTTTTTTGGCTGTGTCAGGTCTTAGTGTCAGCATACAGGATTTTCATTGTGGTATTTATTCTTCTCTCTAGTTGAGGCACCTAGATCCAATAGTTGCAGTACACAGACTTAGTCGCCCATGGCATATGGTTTCCAGAGTTCCCCAACCAGGGATCGAACATGTGTCCCCTGCCTTGGAAGATGAATTCTTAACCACTGGACCACCAGGGAAATCCCAGAAGATGGAGTTTTTGAGGTGGTCTTATAAGAATGGTTAGGATTTACAAAACCTGAATTAAGATATTCCTTGAAGGGTTGGTGGTAACAGTGCTGAAACTCAGAGAAGTCTTGAGGTGGCCTCAGACCAAACTGCAGGAAGAAAACAGTATTAGAGGAAGAGCAGCTCTTCTCAAATGATGAAAGTAAAGTTCGGTGGTCACACAATTGCATCTCGTTTCCAATCTCCCCACCTCCCAGGTCATATTGCAGTCATTAGTGATGTATTTCACATTCTCTAGGTGCAATCACCTGTTAGATATAAAATGGTAGGAAGTGTGAGGCTCTAAACTAGTTGGCCACCTCTAATTAAATAGTCCTAGAGCTTATTGTGTTTCCTGTGAGCTGTTGCAAGCACAGATTTGACTCCCTTCTAAAAGTTCTGATTAAAAGGAAGCAAACTTCCAAAATTAGACTCGTAATTAAAATTTGACTTTGATCAGTAGCTGCTGAGAGGGTCATTAAGAGCCGTGAATGTGCTGACACAGGGGGTTGTTGGGCGGATGAGGTGAGGAGGGAACCAGAGAGATTGGAAACAAATAAAAAATTGTTCAGAAGCATTATCGAATTGCAGATATCAATTATTATGGGTCTATGGATGAGTGATTATTACATTAAAAACATTCTTGGCAGACAGCCCGTATGGGCATAGAAAGCTGCGACTCCATCAGAGCTTGGCTTTAATTTGATTTTTGCAAACATGTTTTTGGTTTCTTTTCCTTTGATTGGTTTCAGAGAACGCTGGACAACAGCTGGGTAGACACTGCATCTAACTCTCCGTAAAACTTGTTGAAAGATGATTTCTACCTCCTACAAAGCTAGGAGCATGTCATCTCTGAAGAAGTTGCATGAGGGAGGGAGGATGGGGAGACTGATGGAGGTGGAGGGGTTCTCACACTGAATGTGGAAGAAATGAAGCTGTGTTTTCCAGAACCAAGGAGCAGTGATCAGGAGGGGCAGATGAAGGAGCTCAGGGCTTGCTTTTGTTTCCTTGATTAAGAGTAATGACTCACTGGCATGAACGATGAGGGGCAATGTGGCAAAACAATGCAAGAAAGATAGTGGCTTTAGCCCTCTGTGAGCCAGCTGTGTGTTGTGGCTGCCAAAAAGACTAATATGATCCTAGGCTGCAATTATAGAGGATAGAAGAAAACGATCATTCCCCTTTTTCCACACACCTGGTGTGACACATTCACTTTTAAGCGCATGGCATGCCCCCTCATCTGCCTGGTGTATTCCTATTCATCTTTCCAAAGCCAGCTCAAGGTCACCTCTTGTCTTCTATGACACTTCTCTTGACCCCACACTCACCAGATTTAATCACTGCCGTCTTGTGCAGGCTCAGTTGTTCTGTCACGTTCATCATTTTTCATTGCCACGTTGTTTATGTGTCCATCTGCCCTGGAGGGCAGGATTAATGCCTAATTGGACTTTTTACCTACAGAACCTGGCACTCAGGAGGGGCTCAGCACATATTTATGGAATTGAGAGAAACAGATCACATGTTTGGCGAAGATCAAGTAGAAAGGTAGAAGGACTTGAAGTCATAGTGAAACCCAGCTGAAATCAGGTCAAGCTAAGTTAGCAAGCTGCGGTAGTGGGCTTCTTCCTTAGAGGGGAGAAGGGGCTCATCTCCTCATATGAAGTACCATGGAAAGGGTCTGTGAACCAACTGGGAAGAGAGACTCTAGGGGAAGCCAGAAGCTACTCTTTACCTTGTTTCAAGAGGAAGAATGAGAAAGCTACATGTAAAGGGATAAAGCAATTGTGTCTTGCAAAAAAAGAAGTTACACGTTTTCTTCCTTCTTCCCAGCCATTTGGCAACATGTTTCCATGTGTTTTCAAAAGAATTCTGGTATCCAAACATATGGCTGAATTTATGCCAGAAATGGAAGCATTTTCTTGAGTCTTAGAAAATAATGCCAGTGACTGAAGCTCCAAGGATGATGAAGGCCAGAAACATCACATCATATATAATGAAAGTCAGAGTTTAAATTGATTAAGGAAACTTGAGATACCTTGGTCATCAAGAGTGAAAAAAAAAAAAGATGTACAGAACAGTTAAATTTTGTGGTGTGGGGAATTCTAGCTTCCACTCACCAAATGCAAACTCATTGGTTATTGTATTTATAGCTTTAGAGTTCTTCCTGTACAACCTTTACAAACCATTGCAAAAGTGCTGGAATAAAAATTGGAAAGCATTTATCGTCTCATATTTCAGATATTTTTCAGAAATATCTGACAGTGGGGGAGAAAATGAGAATGAGAAGGGAAAGAAAACTTATGACACATAGCAGAAGTTGAAAAAAGATGAGCTGGACTCTTAAAAAGTCATATAAGGAAATAAAAATACTTGAATAACATGCTCACGAGTCACTTATAGAAAGGGCTATGATATTAAAGAGGGAGAATGCCTGTATATGGGCCTCCCCGGTCGCTCAGCTGTAAAGAATCCACCTGCAATGCAAGAGGCATAGGAGACATGGTTTCTGTCCCTGGGTCTGGAAGATCCCCTGGAGGAGGAAATGGCAACCCACTCCATTATTCTTGCCTGGAGAATCCCATGGACAGAGGAGCCTGGTGGGCTACAGTCCATGGGGTGACAGAGTCAGATATGACTGAAGTGACTGAGCATGCACACACATGCCTGTCTACATTTCTCCAGGTGAATAAATACAAGACCAATAGGGTAGCCAATAATACTTTTGGTTAAAAATAATACAAATCAACTTCAGTTTTAGGCAAATTTATGATAAACTGTTGTGTGCTCACTGATCTGAAATTTAAGTTGAAGAATTTGGTCTTTCAGGGGACCAGGCTTTTCAAGGTACTACCATTAGGGTATATTAGTTCCAACTATTTTTACTTCCTACCCCCTTACATTCAGAATTTAAATACCTGGGAGATAGATATGGGTCACATGAGCACTTCTTGGTTAATGAAGAAGAGGACACTTCAACTGACGGTATCATTAAGACAGCATTAAAGAAGGAA
Organism: Budorcas taxicolor; assembly: GCF_023091745.1. Lineage (NCBI taxonomy): Eukaryota > Metazoa > Chordata > Mammalia > Artiodactyla > Bovidae > Budorcas > Budorcas taxicolor. The sequence goes on from NC_068915.1 coordinate 42,976,077, forward strand.
GACTCTGGAGAAGGAAATGGCAGCTCACTCCAGTATTCTTTCCTGGAGAATCCCATGGACAGAGCAGCCTGGCAGGCTACAGTCCATAAGGTCTTGAAGAGTCGGACACGACTGAAGTGACTCAGCGCCAAACAAGGAAGACCAATTTCCCAAAGGAAAACCAAAGGTGTCTCCTTCAGAAAAGGAAATACAAGATGCAGAGCTAAAATATTAGTCATCTGCTGCAAATTCATAGACTGTTCCAGAAATTTTTTTTGACTCAAGGCATGTGGATGGGGGTTGAATGACTATTGTCAAGCATTTTGTAGGAAGAATAATTGAGTAAGTAATTGGATGGTATCACCTCCTCTCTACCCCCTGAAATTTTACATCTCTGTGATTTTTGGAAAAAGGAACAAATCATGAGACTCCCTTTAGGAGGAATAACAAAACCATCTTTACTATTCCTATTCACAAGTTTATGTGCAAATATCTCGGATCAACCTGTATACACACAAACAAAACTACATCTATAAGCAACCCACAGTGCAAACAGATTGTAATTAAAGAATCAGACTAATGCAACATTTTCCCACTTACAACTCTTCCCCACTGCTTGCATTCTTTAAGCCTTCTGTTATCAGGCAATTTAGTTATACACAAAAAATATATACACATGCGTGAAGAGATTTAATTATATTTTTCCAAATGTAAATTAAGGATCTTTATCCAACTGCTTTGAGTTTTGAGCCTGGTTTATAGTAGCTAAAAAATATAGCTGAAAACAATTTCCCTAGATAAGGTCATTTCTTCTCATTTGAGAAGTACTAGGAGGCTATAATAGGATTCTTTTAAGTTTTGAGATATTTGGGTTCAGTTACTTGACAGGTATTAATGATGGTTTCTATTCTGATTATATTACAAGATCATAGATATCTCAAGGTGGAGGACATGTTGAGACATCTTCCTATATAAGTCTCTGGGACACCAAGAAAATTACTTTAGATGAAATGGAGAGGCACATAAAATTTTGAGAGCTGGGCTCCACTCACAGAAAGACAGAAAAATATGCTCTGAAAAATTTCCCTCCTATTTCTAGTTGTAAGGAGCAATCTTAGACATATAACCCAGGTCTCTGAAATGTAGCATCTTCAGAGGCCTTTTAAGATCAAGATATTGGAAAGGGTTCTCAACTTACCTGCAGAATTTACCTAAAGAATATTTTAAGCTGTCCTTAGTAACAACAATTTACTAAGACAATGCTTCTCAATGGAGGGGAAAGGGAACACTTGGGGACATCAGAACCTTGGGGATTCAGGAGAGTGTATTATAGCCTCCGTAGGATCTTGATGTAACTCCCTCACTATACCTCTTCACTCCCATGATGGATGTCTGAAATTGGGATAGTTCCTGAAGCTGCAGTTTGCTGACTCTGCTGGCTTACCACTAGGGAGGAAAATTGGACTAAGATAGCTTTATATTCTTCTGCTAGTCTTCAAAGAGTTGAGAGAAACAAATGAACTAATCTTTATAATCTGCATACACATGACTAGAACACGCCCTTTTATCCCCATCATCAACTTGATTTCCTCAGCTATCTCTGAATGTGTCTCATTGCCACATTTGAATTTGTGTCTCACTATTGAGAAATGGAATATCTCCTGCCATATCAGTAAACAAGGATGTCACAGTCATCAGTGATTGCAGCCACCAGGGATGATGAGCTCATGCGCCCTGACGGAACTCAGGAAGGGAAAGAATCCCTCCATCTAACAGCCATCAGACTGTAGCCACTCTCTATGGTGAGCCCCAAGGAAACTCAGGATGTGAAAAACCGGGATATTGGCCCCAGATAGCTGAGGTGCATATCAAAGGAATGATTTCAGTGAGCTCAGACTCTTGCATCTTTCCATTTGAAGAAAAATGCTACATTCTTTAACTTAGGTTATCTGGTTTTCTTTAGGTAACAATCACTTTTGACCTGCCCTTTGTCAAAAAACTTCTATATAACTTGGCTCTTTCCCTCCTCGCACCTCCTCAGAGCAGTTCTCTCAGGGTTACCTGAGACGCTGCTTCCCAGGCTTGAAGTCCTAAACATTCCCACCAATTAAAACATAACTCTCAACTTTTAGGTTGCAAACACTTTTTAAATCTACACCATAATAACATATATTTTAAGTTAAACTTTGACCTCTATTGGTAAGAAATTGTACATCTAGCCTTTATATCCTTGTGTAGGAGAGGGCAAAACTTCTTTCCTCTTTACCCCATCTTAGGTTCATTGGCTAGGGCCTGGTAAATTAGATTGTCAGAAGACAGATTAATAGGAGAAAAACAAAGAGTAGCTTTTTTAAACACATAGGTCACACATACATGTCACGCATACTCAGTGATGAGTAACTCAAAGGTGGGGGTGGTCGTTAGAACTTGAGCTTGTGTAGCATCTTAGCAAAGAATAATAACTTTGTAGAGCAGTGACAAGACAAAGAATTTCAAGCTTCTAGGGGTGGCACATTGTGGGTTGGCAAATGTATGGGGAAACTAAGGGTAGATAAGGTCTACTTTTAGGGAGATTTGTTTGTGGATTCCTCTGATGCGTGTCTTGCTGATAAGGTCCTAGAGTTTTCTCTAGTGATTTACTTCTGTCCTTCCTGTTAGGGTAGAAGAGACATCTTTAAAAACTATGTCCTGCTTTTAGGTAAATAGAGGGAGAGCAAAGTGTTTTCTAGTATCTGCTCCTTCTCAGTTGCATTCAACTCAGAATAATTATATGTCACAGTGACATATTTTGGGGTGGAGTATCTTGACACACTTCTCTTGCATTGTCTAGTCTATCGGCGGCCATATAGTTCCATTGTTTCAGTTCTATTTCAGAGCATTGAAGTCTTCCCCTTTTATAGCCCTGATGACTAGCAATAGCTGGATGCCATTTGAGGAGACAGACTGGCTGCCACAACTATTTTCATGCTTCATGACTGTCTGTTTCTAAAAGGAAAATGTTTTCCTAGAGTGCAGCATAAGTTTAGGAATATCAAAGGCAGTCAGATACTCAGCATAATTATAGGTTAGGTTTCCCGACCAGATATTCAAATCATCTTCTTTTCATGGGAGGAGTGTGGTTGATTAAAACATTTGAGGCAGCATCTGACACAAACACTCTGGAGAGCATGTCAAGGAGATCTGGTAGTGGAAAACAGCCCTCTGAAGTCAGGAAGTTAAACTTCATCCAAATAACACCTGGGGAGGGAAAGATGGTTCAGATTTGAGGCCCATGGGTATGGATGACTAATCTTTTGTGACAATTTTTCCCCCTAATTCACAGCTGAGACAATGGCTGGATTTAAGACAGGGACCCCTTTTCCCCTCTAGATACAGATGGGTGATGATGTTTACAACCCATGGCATTGGCAAGATTATTAGAATTTCTGTGTGCTAACTATAACTTCACCTCCCTGCCCCCTGGCCCCTATGAAAGCATATCCATGTACAAATGAGAAGTGGCATTTTCCTATGGGCCGGTTTCCATGAAGAGTGGTTTTAGATAGTTCATAGATAAGAATCAAATAACACTGAGGCACATAGTCACTTAATCCTATTTAAATTTTCTTTTAGTTCTTAGATAACATCAAGGGAAACTACTCAATTTGTTGCCCCGTTTCTTTAAACATCTCAGCTTTTACTGTCTCCCTTTTGAACAGATCAGAAACCAACTCTGACAGGCTTCTTAGCTAGCAACAGTCTCTAGTAAGCAACAGGATTTAAGAAAAAATTAACAACACTATCTGGTAATTTTATTCATTTTAAATTTCATTTTCTATTTTGGCAAGTGATACTGGTTTTCTGTTTATAGCGGTGACATAAACTTTCCTTCATAAATAAATTTATTTAAGTAAAAAATGAATCTATTTAAAGAAAAAAGGTTTTAAGTAAATAACAGGAAAGCTATGTCTCATAATGCATAGTAATACAGAAAATTCTGATAGTACTAATTGAATAATGAGAGTTTAGGAAATATTGCGGTAGCAATAATCTTGAGTTGGCCTTAATTTTTCAAAAATAAATTATTTTCAACTGTTAATACTTTGAAGATTATTACTAATGAATTCCTTATGACAGATTGCACAAATACTTAATATGTTACTGTGTATTATTTCACCCTGGTTTAGAACTGCTGACCCATGTAAACTTATTACACAGAAAACATAGAATTTTGGACTATCTCTAGTTTAATATTTTGGAACACATTTCACGTTTATGACCTATGTCTGTGCTCTTAAAAAACACAGTAGCAGCAAGTGGCTCTACAAAGCTCTTCTCAGGGAGATAGCTAGTTTTCTAGTCCATTCTCCCTTTCCCTTGTTCATTGTAACTAAGTTGTATCTGAGAATATGGGTGACCAGTTACTTACATTTTTTTCATGTGGCAAAGTTCTTACCCTTGGAATGTAAGCATGCCTCCTCTCTGTTCTCCATCTGCTTCCTGATGGCTGGAAACGGTTTGGTAGAAACCCAGCTTCAATCATATAAATAACAAGATGCCTAAGGAAAGATGGAACAGCAAGAGGTAGGAGCCTGGGTGTTTGACCAAGTGGAGCAGATCAGCTCACCCTACCTAGATCGTCCACAATGGAACTACTGTGAGACAGAGGAATAAAGTCCTTTATCCATTAAGCCCCCATATGGCTTCCCATCCCCTTGTCATAGCAACTTAGCTTTTAATCTAATATAGTACTCCTCCACCATCCAAACCACTCTCTATTAATATTAGATGTAATTAGTTGGCATAATGAGAAAAGGTGGGAAAGAAGTTGTGTCACCTTGTGCCTTTGTCTCTAAATTACACTTGAATCCTTCCACACCATCTCCTTCATTTTAAGACTCAGAATGAAGAAGGGGGTTGTGGAGCAACTATTTAAACACACATTATCCCAAACTAATAAACATCGAATCCTTTGCGTTACTCCTCCCCTAAAGCAGAGATTGACTCTAGCAGAATAAGGGGAAATGAATTTATTAGAAGGATTTCAAAAAGCTCACAGAACCATGGAGAAACCTGGAAAGTCCACGTTTCATAAATTAGATGGACTAGAGCTTGGGCACTGGGTGAGGGCTGGGTTTGGATCACAAGAACTGTTCGGGATTTCTTCCAAGCAGTTGCTCCTTGCTGTGTTCTGCTCAAGATTCAGATTTTTCGGAAAGTGAAAAGTGAAAGTATTAGTTGCTTCGTCCTGTACAACTCTGTGTGACCCTAAGGACTGTATGTAGTTTTCCCACCAGGCTCCTCTGTCTATGGAATTCCCCAGGCAAGAATAATGGAGTGTGTAGCTTTGACCCATCTCGGTTCTTACGATTACTCCTCAAGGCAGGGTGGGACACCTTCACTGTCATGTGCCATGGAGGATGGGTTAATTCTTTAAAGAAAACTTGAGGCTCCCTTACTCTGCCCTCAGTGTTGTGCTGGAACCAACTTACATTGGCTCATGATAGCTGATGATACAGCTTGCCCACTCAGTGTTCAGTGGACATATCCCTGGGAGCTTGAAAACAGCTCTGCTGGTAATGTTTACACCGCGGAAGTGGGCAAGTGACTCCATGTCAGAGAGTAAGTCAGAGAGCCTTTCTCTTCCAAGGGCTGGTTGTTAAACATTTGCATGCTTTCCGTTGCCTATACCCTTTTCATCTTTCCACTTGGTATTTTCTGTAGAATCCCATATCAGGTAGGAGGGCCTTGCATCAGAATCAAGGGAAATAAGATTTTTCAATTGACTTATGAAAACTAGCTGATGAAAGTAAAAATTTTATTTTATAAACATGCAACTAAGTCAACATATTATATTACTTTATTTGAAAATTAATTTCATCCATGTAGAGCAAACATCTAATTAAAACGAGGTTTGGGATATTATTATATCTTGTACACTTCTGAAAAAGATTCCGGAAAGGCATTCTGTTTCAGTTTGGGAACAAAGACAGCATTGTTTAGTATCTGAGTAGTTCTTTTTTCATATTCTTAATTATTTATTATGTGTAAATATTAAAAAGCAGAGACATTACTTTGCCAGCAAAGGCCCGTCTAGTCAAGGCTATGGTTTTTCCTGTGGTCATGCGTGGATGTGAGAGTTGGACTATAAAGAAAGCTGAGCACTGAAGAATTGATGCTTTTGAACTGTAGTGTTGGAGAAGACTCTTGAGAGTGCTTTGGACTGCAAGGAGATCCAACCAGTCCATCCTAAAGGAGATCAGTCCTGGGTGTTCTTTGGAAGGAGTGATGCTAAAGCTGAAACTCCAATACTTTGGCCACCTCATGCGAACAGCTGACTCATTTGAAAAGACCCTGATGCTGGGAAAGATTGAGGGCAGGAGGAGAAGGGGACGACAGAGGACTAGATGGTTGGATGGCATCACTGACACAATGGACATGGGTTTGGGTGGACTCTGGGAATTGGTGATGGACAGGGAAGCCTGGCGTGCTGCGGTTCATGGGGTCAAAAAGAGTCGGACACAACTGAGCGACTAAACTGAACTGAACTGAACTGAGCTTTCAACTGAGTAGAATCCAATAGACAATCAATAAATGTAGGGTGAATGAATGAATACCACAATTGCAAGCATCTGAAGGAAAATATGGTATATTATACTCCTGTGTTCTTTCAAGGAGTTTATCACAGTACTGAGAACATGATTTAATAAATACATACTTGGTTTTTAACTTGGATTTCTCAGGTAGTATAACAAACTGTGGTTAAATGAAAAAGCTAGCTATTTTGTTAATTGATTTTAATTTCAAGACTACAATGATCAGAATTTTTTATTCCTTTTTTTGAGTGGGGGACAGTATTTATTTCATTTATTCAATAAGTTTGTTTTGAGAACCTATCAGTTGCCTGACTTTTCATTTGTATATTGAGATAGAGTATGTAAAGAAAGTATCCCTAGACAAAAATTTGAGGGTATGGTAATTTGTGTATGTGTGTGTTTAATTTGATTCCAACTTATGAACCACTAGATAAAAAAAAATAAGTCCCAAATAGAAGAAAGTAGTTAACCTGTATCATGTAAACTGTTTGAGCCAAAGGCATCTTTCTAAATGCAGAATTGTTTCCACATAGCTATTTATTTATTGAGGAAATACATATATGCCACTTGTTATGTGTGAAACACTGTCTATGTAGTTCACAAATATGAACTCAATTCTAATGATTCTGATTTTACAGATATGAAAATCAAGATGTAGAAAAGGTAGGTAATTTATTCAAGATCACATAGGTAGTAATGGGAGACCCAGATTTACACCCAGGTGGTCTAGCTCCAAACTCAGAGCTCTTAACTTCACACTGTTTTTTCTCCCAGAGATGATTCTAGGATCTGTAACTGCAGAGAAGGAGGCAACCAGAATGAGTGGTGAAATAGTGATCTTGATCAGAGATGCCTTTAAAATGCATGTACAAGAGCATTTAATGCAGAACTATTCACATTAATCCCAAGTCAGAAAGACACGCTGATGTCTACCAACAATGAAATAAGTTAAAAAGGGAAACAAGATGAACAAACAGTGGAGTACTATACAGTAAGGAAAATGAACAGACTATAATCAAGTAGAAAAGTATCACAAATCTAGTACTGAGCAAAAAACTGAGGTATGAAATAATGGTTACATGCTGAATTACTCCATTTATACAAACATAAAAAAATACATAAATGGCAAAAACACTATAAGGCCAAAAGTAATGGATATGGCTACTTTTTAAGAAAAGAGAATAATGATTAGGAAGGGGTATGCTGCTGCTGTGGCTAAGTCGCTTCAGTCGTATTCGTATCCGACTCTGTGTGACCCCATAGATGGCAGCCCGCCAGGCTCCGCCGTCCCTGGGATTCTCCAGGCAAGAACACTGGAGTGGGTTGCCATTTCCTTCTCCAATGCATGAAAGTGAAAAGTGAAAGTGAAATTACTCAGTTGTGTCCTACTCTTCGTGACCCCATGGACTGCAGCTTACGAGGCTCCTCCATCCATGAGATTGTCCAGGCAAGGGTACTGGAGTGGGTTGCCATTGCCATCTCTGAGAAAGGGGTATAGATCTTCTAATTTGTTGGCAATCTTCTGTTCTTTGACCAGGGTGGTAATCACACAGGTGTGCCCACTTAGTGATAATTCTTTGAACTCTACAAAGTTATGATTTTTACCTCTTTTGTATGCATGTTATAGTTCAATAATGGATTAAGAAATATTGACCAGAGGGATAACAGGAAAAAAATGGCAAAATTGAAGACAGAAACAGGGTTGAGTGAAAAATAAGAAAGAGTTAAGAAGATAAATTATTTGTACATAGTATATTTATGAAATCAAACAATCTTGATTGTTTGATTTAGATATTGAGGTTTGCAAATGTTTCTACAAGGAACCAGTAAGTACTCAATAACAAATATTTTAGGTTTTGCTGGTCATGTACAGTAGACTCTTTCACTTAATATTTCTCTTCAGTGCCTTAAAAAATGTAAACACCATTCTTAGCCTGCTGGCTATATAAAACAGGTCACTTTGGGTAATTATAATTTTTCCATGCATGACTAATGTACTCACTCTGGTGGAAGACGTTGATAATGGGGGGTGGTATGCATGTGTACGTGCAGGACTATATAGGAAATATCTATACCTTCCCCTCAATTTTGTTGTGAGCTCCAACTGCTCTAAAAAATAAATTCATAATTAAAAAAAAAAACAAAACAAGCCACAGACAAGATTTGGTCCAAGAGCCATAGTTTGTTTACCCCTCAGCAAGTTCATGGTAATACTAAAATGATTAAGATACAGTTTCTGCCCTTCACACTCCATGCCTTTATTCACTCGCCATGGTAAATAGATGGGGAAACAGTGGAAACAGTGGCTGACTTTATTTTTCTGGGCTCCAAAATCACTGCAGATGGTGACTGCAGCCATGAAATTAAAAGATGCTTGCTCCTTGGAAGGAAAGTTATGACCAACATAGACAGCATATTAAAAAGCAGAGACATTACTTTGCCAACAAAGGCCCATCTAGTCAAGGCTATGGTTTTTCCAGTGGTCATGTATGGATGTGAGAGTTGGACTGTGAAGAAAGCTGAGCACAGAAGAATTGATGCTTTTGAACTGTGGTGTTGGAGAAGACTCTTGAGAGTCCCTGGGACTGCAAGGAGGTCTAACCAGTTCATCCTAAAGGTGATCAGTCCTGGGTATTGGAAGGACTGATGTTGAAGCTGAAACTCCAGTACTTTGGCCACCTCATGCGAGGAGTTGACTCATTGGAAAAGACTCTGATGCTGAGAGAGATTGGGGGAAGGAGGAGAAGGGGACGACAGAGGATGAGATGGCTGGATGGCATCACCGACTCGATGGACATGAGTTTTAGTGAACTCTGGGAGTTGGTGCTGGACAGGGAGGCCTGGCGTGCTGCAGTTCATGGGGTCACAAAAAGTAGGACATGACTGAGCGACTGAACTGAACTGAACTGAACTGATATCTTTACTGAATATCTCCTATGTGCTTTAAGTGGATGAGACAGCTGTATAAACCAGTAAATTACCCTACAATGTGATGAGCACCCTAACTGAGGTACAAAGTGCTTGAGAAAAAAGAACATGTAACTTTCTCTTTTTGAAGTCAATTTTCAACAGCTTTTGAAGTAGGTCGGGACTTACCGGGCAGAGAAAAAGGGGCAGGCATCCAGCAGAATGGGTATACCAATAAATAAATCCATGCAGGTGTGATATAAACATACATTTATAAGTTTACTATATTACTTTGTGTTACTGGAGCATCACGTGTGTAGGGTAACAGAAGACAAGGCTAGAGCGCTGTTTCCTAAACCTTTTCACATCATGGCACATATATACCTTACATGTTTGGAACACTGGGTTAAACAGATGAAGCTACATGTGGACCCAGGGACTTTTGCTTCTCCAGGGCCCACTAGGCTTCTCTGAGATCTTAGTGTGTCACTCCACTCACTGACAACCCTTGGCATCCAAAAGAAAGCTCTGGAGTAACTGGGGAAGCCCTGATTCAGCGTGTGGGTTCTAGGTCAGGAGGAATTTTGGTGGCTTTGCATAGTACAAGGCTGAGATTCAAATTCTAGTTTTGCCACCTATTTATTGGATGACCTAAGCAGCATATTTGAAATCCCTCTGCTTCCATTTCCTCTTCTTTCTAAAATGCTGACAGTATCTGGAAGGGATCCTGTCAACCTTAAAATTAATGAGATATTGTCTATAAAGCTTTCGCTGCAGAGTCGACACTCAACAAATAATTTTTTATCCACATCCGTCTAACCTCCCTAAGTACAATTTAAACATCCCTTGAGAAGAAAACCCATGACTTTTCTGGTCTTTACACCTACTGGCTGGGGATAGTGGTAGGACTATTCTAGCATGGAGGTAAGAATGATAAGTGAAGGGAAAACACAAACTTATGAATAAGTCTATTGCTTTGGCACTCTTACTCCAAATGGAGACTCTTCTTTAGAAAGAGAAATGTCATCAACTCTTAGAACACATATTAATAGATACAAGTTGTGCTCTCTGTGTTAGCTGATACTTTTTCCTCCTTCCTCCTACCTCTCTTCCTCTCTTTCTCTCTCTCTCTCTCTTTTTTTTTTTATAATCCAGAGGTGCAGAGACTGAGTGGGCTGTGCCCTGGAGGTGAACTGAGGATTCCGCTTAACCATGGCTTTGAAGGAAACTCATCAGCTGACTTCAACAGGAACATCTGTGAGTTCATATTGGCCAAGTCCCTAGAGATTTTTTTCACTGCTGAACATGCTACTTTCCAACTGTTCAAGATAGTGGCTCAGAGCTGTGCACATATTTTGAGATGCATTCTGCTGATTGGATTATTTTTAAAGCCTATTTCTTATCTAAAGTATTTCCTTTAATTGCTTCTTCTTGGCCCAATGGTAGGTGTCCGTGAGGTTGTTCCAAGTCTAAAATCATAGAATACTCATCTCCAAAGTTGGAAATTGCCACCCCATCACTTTCCAGATGAGGAAATTGATGCCCATTGGGGTGAAAAATTGCTCTAGTCACGCAGTGCATTCTTTTTTCCATCCTTTCTTCCTCTCTTCCTCCATTTCTTATTTGCTGAATAACTCCCTGATGCCATGCACTATTTTCATTGTTAATGATACAAAGAGACATATGACAAGACTGCTGAACTCCTCATCTTGTGCAGCTGGAGCGATGTAAACCAATTATTACTCTAGACATGATAAATGATTGCGTAGATGGGCACAAAGGATTCCAACAACCCAGAAGAGGACCAGGTAAATTAGACTTGGAGAGTCAGGGGAATCATCGTGAGTGTAGTCTCCAGTATCCTGGAGTATCCTGTTAGATATGAGTGGGCTGTATAAGGAGCGGAGTGTGAGAACACAGATGAGAGAAATGATCTCCCAGATAGAGGAAAGAGTATAGTGTAATAGCATTGGATGTTCATAAATTTCTTTCTTTATTGAGAGAGAGAGAGAGAGAGTGGAAGGAAGGGAGGAAAATTATTAGGAAGAAAATAAATTTCCAAATGGAATGTGACTCTTCTTACTCTCCCAGACTGGGCTTGTGTGATATCCATCACTCTCCAGCCCAAGGGGGTCATAACTGAGTCTCGCATTCATGGAGTAAGAGGGGCAACCTCACAGCCCTCAGTATCTCTCACAGGCATGTGTTAGCATCTCACCAAGCCAGGGAAACCAGAACTGTTTTGATTATACATGATTTTATAAGTCAAGTGTAGAACCTAAACCCCTGTAAGATGCTCTTCCACTTATAAAGACATTCCTCCCATGTACTTATCCATAGGAGTTTCCGTTAAGGTGAGCTTGTTGCCTGGGTTGGCTTTAAGAAGTGCAATTCTTTCTATTGATTCGACGAAGATAAATTTTATGGCTGCCATGCACCATCTTCTCTGATCTCTTTTATTGGAGGCGGTGTTGTTGAAAGAGCTGTGAAGTCAATAAACAAAGTTAACTAACTGCACAACTTTTACTTCCCAAGCTCCGCGTGGAAGCCAGAGCCTGTGTGATCCTGAGATATATCCTCCCCATAGGTCATGCCCAGGGGCTTCCATTATCTCTAAGCAGCACACACTCCAGAGCATCTTATTAATGATATTTAATTACATTGAAATTAATGATGTTTTTCATCTGATCCTGGGCTTTTTTTTACAGCTGAGAGACAGGCTGGGGCGACTTTGGCTTTTCTGTTTCTCCATCTCAGCAGTCAAGTGCCCTGTTTTATCTCTGTTGACTCTCTGCTTTTTCCAGGTGTCCCGTTTTTTCACCTGCACTTCTTTCTCTGACTACCACCCCTCCCTTTCCCAGAAATAATTAGCTACCCCAAGCTGAAGACATGATACATTTCCACATGAGGGTTTCTGATCATGTGGACTATGCAGTATTTCTCAACAGAGTTTAATTTGCATATATTCTGGCCACAACTTCATTAGGTTTAAAACACAGAGATTGTCAAATGAGCACTATCTGAAAGCTCCAACAATGCAATAGTTTCAGCAGACTCTAATCTCGTCATTGTATACTTGAGTGCTCTGGGTTTTGCTGATGAAAATCTTTACAGAAGTGGAATGGAGTATTCAATTCTCAGGTTCAGGAATTGTTATTATTTCCCAATGAAAATAATGGGGATTGTAGATAGGATTTACCGAACTTGAACTATATTGATGGTTTTTGTTTTGTTTGAGCAAAAACAGGTGTTTGGGGGAATTAAACATTTCTGTTGTGAACTGTAATACAATAGCATTGAGAATGAAATGTTTAAACACTGAGTATAGGGCCTGATGATGAAAGTGAATTGGATTGTAGAAATTCTTTCAGAGTTCAAAGTCATGCTATTTAAAGGATTTGAAGAGTAAATTAGAAATACACTTTATTTGGATTTTTTGTTCTGGGTAAATGGTAAGGAATGCAATCCTTGAATAGTATTTCATTGTACTGACAACCTATCAATTTATTAGGACAGAAATCCAGAAGTATTACATCAAATAATTTCCCTTTTTATTTCTTTCTCTACTCACTCAAACTTTCCTTCTACCCTACTCCCTAAAAAACAAAAAGAACTATAAAATTATGTCAACATGGTAATATAATAATAACAACTAAAATAATTCTCTGCATTCACTCAGGTAAGCTTCAAATTACTGTATAATTGAAAATTCTTCAGTTAGCTTTATATCTGACCCTAGGATGCACACCTTTTTCTTCTTCCACATTCTCTTGGTTCATTCATTCATTCATTCATTCATTCACTAAATGTATCAGCATATATTTATAGACATCTGCTATATACCAGATATTATAATAGACACTAGAGAAACACATGGGTCTCTGATGGATACTGTAATCCAGGAGAGAAAGCTGACATTAATCTGTAAATCACATCAGTAGAAATGTAAAATTATAATCATGACAAGTGCCAGGAAGACAGGTGTACGGTGTCAGGAGAGCTTAGAGAAGTGAGGTTTGACCAACCATGGCAGACCAGGAAAGGCTTTTCTGTAGAAATTGCTATGGAGCTGAGATCTAAAGAATCCATAGGTATTTGTCATCCCGGAGAAGGTGGTGAAGGTGAGCATTTCCCAAATGGAAGCTGGTACCTGTTCAAGGATCCTGTGGTGAGAGGGGGAAATGGCACCAGAGCACAACAACCTCACCTTCTTTAGACAAAAGGTTGGGTCTTTGGTTATTTGCTTTTTCCTTTGTAGGTGGTTTCATCTTTTGTGCTTCAGATTCCTAAGGATGAAATCTTTCACCCTAAGAACTTGGTCCTAAAGGTGAAGAAGAAAGGGGGAAGGTTTCCTTCCTGATGCCAATCCTCTTACTCTCTCATTTTCCTTCCTCTGCCTCGTCAGAATTGATAAAGGAAGAAGTAAGTGGTAGACTAAAGAAGTCCTGTCTGGGTGCAAGCTGTGGGGAGGTCTGTGAGGGCCTTGAATGTCCAGTTGTGGTATTATAGTTGGTAACAGGCTCAGGGGAAAGAGTCCTAGACTTAGATTCAAACAATTGGACTTTGCAGGGTGACTCATTTAACTTCTCTGAATCTCAGTTTTCTTCAGCTAATGGGTGGTTGTAAGGTTCAAATGAGACAGCAGTGCCAGAGAACATAACACATTTATTCATATATGTAACAAACAATTTTATTGTTATTACTTATTCAGAAGTTCTGGGAAGGTTCAGCATACTTTTCAAATAGAGTCTGAGAAGGAAAAGTTTTTCTCAGTGACCAGAATGTATATTTTTAGATGTATGTTCTAAAATAGTATAATGATACACTATCTCCTCAAGTAAGAATAGGACTAAAGGGTGGTGTTGACCGCTTGAGCCAGGATGCATTTCACTGCTGTGTTTACTGGTGCAGTGGATCATTTGGGCAGTTCGGCTCACCAACTTGACTCTATTTAAAGTCTTAGTTCAATTCGGTCACCATATGTGGACACAGCTGGTGCTTGCTGAAACAGAATTGGATCACTTTCTGAGATGATTCAGATCTTCAAAGTACTTTAGCTGAAATATCAGATAAGTGAAGCAAAAGGTCATCCATGCTCTAAACAGAGACTGTCAGGATGGGTTTCCTTTAGACCTGACACAAACAGGTTTTAAGATCTTCTGGTCCTCACTCTTTCCTATCACTAAAATGACTAGAAAGAAGGGATGCCAAAAATTCATTTTACCTCTTCTTTAACCAGTATCAGGAGGTGTTAGAGTCCAGGAGATTTGAATTCTGTTTTTTTGGAGATAAAATACTTTGGGGGGCATATTACCTACAGGAAGAAGAGCAAATTATAAGCATCTGCCCAGAAACATTAGGAGAACTTTTGCATTGAGCAAGAAAGGATGAACAGGCATTACTTCTACAGCACCCATTTTTTAAATTTGAGATTTATGAGAGGTCATTGTTAACACATTTATTTGATGTGTCATACTATTGTTTTTTTAGACAACTTAACAATAAAGAGCTTTTTTGGTTTGTTTACAGAGATAACTTTTAAGGAAAAATGACTCGTGCAAAACAAAAAATATTTAGTGAGAATGGTATAATTGTCATACACTAAAAATACCTTATTGAGTTAGGATTGACATACAAAAAGCTGTAATGCTTAATATATGCAATTTGATGCCTTTGGAGGTAAGTATGCTTCCCTGAAATCATAATCATGATTTATGCTGTAGTAATTTATAAATAAATAATGTAATTTATTCATTACCTTCTAAAATTTTCTTCTGCCCACCTATAAATTAGTATTAACATTTTTTGTGATAAGAGCACAAGATAAGATTTAGCCTCTTAGCAAAATTATAAGTATATAATGGTAACTTGTTAACTGTATGCTCTATGCTATACGTTAGTTCTCTAGGACTTATTCACTATACAAGATAAGTCCCAGAGATCTACTGTGTCTCTACAGTATAGATACAGTTACTTCATACCCTTTGAATAATACCTCTCCTTTCCCTCTTCCCCCACCCTAGCCACTGGCAATAACTATTCCATTCTCTGCATCAATGTTAACAGAGTTGAATTGTTATTCTGGCTTTCTTATTATTATTCTGTGTGATCTTAGGCAAGTTACCTAGCCTCTCTAAGCCTATTCTCTCTTTTGTTAAACCAAAAGAAGTCTTACAGGGTTTCCATGAAGATAAATTGACATAAATATGAGATACATTCATGAGAGTCTTTCATGCATATTGAACACTAAACAAATGTTGTGATCTTCCATTTGTTTTTCTTTTCCTTTTAAGTTTGTAGGAGTGAATTTAATCTATATGAGCTTTTGTAATTCAACTAGCCTCATCTAATTGAGGACTTCTTGAGTGGAATGCAGACCTGCCAAATTTTACATGGCTCAAAACCAGTAACTGTTCACCATACAGAAAATGCTTGAATTTCCTCAACACTCTGAGAGAGAAATAAGTTTCCATTACTTCCAATTATGTCATTTGTAATAATTAGATATCAACCTTATGACTCATGGTATTGCCTTATATTGACATATAAAGGAGACAAATACTTAAGAAGGTAAGGAGAAAACGAGTGTGAGATATTAAAAAGTTCCCTATGTGTTTCTAAAATAAATGTAGTGTGCTTGTTTTTGAAAGAATTGCTGCTTTAGGGGAGAAAGGTGAATATCTATTAAAGGGAAAAAAGTTTCCAAAGAAGTTAAGAGGTTTCTTTTTATTTTCTTCAACAAATTCTTACTGCTATGTATTGGCTCTTGGAAAACATGGTTAGCCAGCTATAAAGTCATAATAGAAAATAGTAAAAGCAATGAAATGTGCAATTAAGGATTACACACCCCAGATATCTTCTAGTTCATTAGTCATCCTCCTATCTCGGCCCAGGAGTTTTCTCAATCTCTTGCTTTTTACTCCCAGACTCAACTACAGTGAAACTGATGATAAGGTTCACCCTTCTTTATAGTTTTCCTTGCACAAAGCAATGATCTCTTAAAGATGAAGTTTAATGCTCCCTCAGGAAATGCTGTCCATTTTAGACTTTTTTCCCTGCATGGTAGCGTTCTTTTCTCAGTTAAGTGTTGTAAGGTACATCAGGAGTCACAGGGATTTTTACTCTCTTCACCAGTAGAGGGAGTTCAAACCAAGTTGTGTGAAATACTGGGGAAGGGGTTCTAGAAATTTTGAGGGTGCTATATATCATGGGCTCAACCCAGAAGACTGAGGGAATTGGTAACGAAATGTAGATGAAAGCATTCATTGATTTTTTTCAACAAAGGATTACTGAAATAGGCTAGGTGCTGGAGGTATTAAAATAAAAGACCAAACAATAACAAAACAACTAGGAGAGAATCTATACTGTCCTTTAAGAGTTTGTGATTGTAGTTTGGTGAGGGAATGTCTACCTTAGTCCATCTACCTACAGACTAATGCCCTATTCTTGGTATAATTACAAAATGTAGGAACTCCTCAGTTAACCAGACTGAAGTGAGGGCTGAGAAAAAGACATGTATTCAGTGTGAGTCCCAGAGTGATGAAAAATCACCCTCTCCTCAAAGAGTCTGTTGAGCCAGGAAGTTAGGGCCATGGATTCCATAAGCCTGGGAGCAGGATATTTATCAGAGACCCCAGAGACTCAGAGGCTTCTAATTTTTTTCTCCCACTGAATTGATCTTAACCAGTCAATTATTTAGAGCCTTATTCATCTATAAATGAACTGGGACTGATGAGTAAGTGCTTTAAATTCTCTTCTGTGATGGATGCCTAAAAGCATGGCAGGGGGAAATGGGGGTACAGAACGTGGGACTCTAGCTTATTGCAACTTCATTGGTGGAGTCACCTCCTTCTTGTCTTTTCCCTACCTCCTTAAGCCACTGTCCAAAATTGTGTTGCTCACAAACCAAATTCCCCTTAAATCACTCTACCTCATTTGATGTCCTGAGAAGTCAAGACTGTTCAGTTCAGTTCAGTGCAGTTCAGTCGCTCAGTCGTGTCTGACCCTTTGTAACCCCATGAACTGCAGAACGCCAGGCCTCCCTGTCCATCACCAACAGCTGGAGTTCACTCAAACTCACATCCATTGAGTCGGTGATGCCATCCAGCCATCTCATCCTCTGTCGTCCCCTTCTCTTCCTGCCTCCAATTCCTCCCAGCATCAGAGTCTTTTCCAATTTGTCAACTCTTCGCATGAGGTGGCCAAAGTACTGGAGTTTCAGCTTTAGCATTATTCCTTCCAAAGAACACCCAGGACTGATCTCCTTTAGAATGGACTGGTTGGATCTCCTTGCAGTCCATCGGACTCTCAAGAATCTTCTCCAACACCACAGTTCAAAAGCATCAATTCTTCGGCGCTCAGCTTTCTTTATAGTCCAACTCTCACATCCATACATGACCACTGGAAAAACCATAGCCTTGACTAGATGGACTTTTGTTGGCTAAGTAATGTCTCTGCTTTTGAATATGCCATCTAGGTTTGTCATAACTTTTCTTCCAAGGAATAAACGTCTTTTAATTTCATGGCTGCAGTCACCATCTGCAGTGATTTTGGAGCCCCCCAAAATAAAGTCTGACACTGTTTCCACTGTTTCCCCGTCTATTTCCCATGAAGTGATGGTACCGGATGCCATGATCTTCGTTTTCTGAATGTTGAGCTTTAAGCCAAGTTTTTCACTCTCCTCTTTCACTTGTGGGTTAGGAATAGCCCACACAAAAACAAATATTCCAAACTGGGACAGATTCATTCTGGTTGAGGGGGTTTCCCTTTGTGTTTTCTCAGGTATCTATGCTTACCTCTGGGGCATCACAGGTGGCAGCAGTGGTAAAGAATCCACCTGCCAGTGCAAGAGATGCAAGAGACCTGGGTTTGATCCCTGGGTTGGGAAGATCCTTTGGAATAAGAAATGGCAACCCACTCCAGTATTCTTGCCACGGAAACCGCATAGAGAGAGGAGCCTGGCGGGCTACAGGCAGTGGGGTCGCAAAGAGTCAGACATGACTGAGTGCACCCACATGCACAATGATTACCTCTCGTGTAAGAAGTGTAACTGTGCATTACAATAGGGTAGTTGTCTAGTTAGTTTTTTTGAGAGAGGAGGAAGGAAGTCTCAATAATCTCTCCATCACCAGCAGTCAGCACAGAACTAGAAACGTAGTAAATGCTTAATATATGTTTGCTGGATGAATGGATGAATGAATGAGTCAATGAGCGAATGAATTCACATTTTGCTGAAAGTCTGATGGTTATAGATAGTCTACGATATCCCCCAGGTTATGATAATATTGAGCAGCCAGAAAGGTTAAGCTCCAGGCATAACTATGATCTTTATTTCAAGTGCAAATAGCCTTTATTTTGTAGAATTTTGTAGAAAAGTTTAGTATCATAAAAACCTTCTCCTGAGATTGATTTTTCCTTCATATCTGTATCTGTGTCAAAATACCACAAACAAAGTACAGCAGAAAATGCAGTGAAAATTATTCATTGTGGCCAAGGAGAAAATATCAAAGCAGGATGACTAGGATATGTGAAGTCTAATGACCTTAGAATTTCCTTGTAAAGCTGGATAAGTTGACTCAGGTAGAAAGGTAACTTAATGCTTTAAGTAAAATCTTCTCTCCTTGCCCATCTTGAAAGATTTTCACTGCCTTTTTCTCCACTTCCAATCCTTTCTAATCTGCACCATATTCTAAGAGAGAAAGTTAAAGTCGCTCAGTAATGTCCAACTCTTTGTGACCTCATGGCCTATCAAGTCCATGGAATTCTCCAGGCCAGAATACTGAAGTGGGTAGCCTTTCCCTTCTTCAGGGGATCTTCCCAACCCAGGGATCAACCCAGATCTCTCACATTGCAGGCAGATTCTTTACCAGCTGAGCCACAAGGGAAGCCCTAGGGACATATACTCATTGATCTGCAGCATCCAAATTGTGTTTGCATGAATAACTTTGGTATTAGTGATAATAATAACTGATATACTTGAATGCCAGGCTAAGTGCTTTCAATGATATTATCACACTGAAGTTCCATAATCTTGTGAAGAAAATATTATTATCCCTATTTTTTAACTTGCCCCAGGTTTTGTGCCTGGTAAGTGATAGAGTTAGAACTTACACCAGATTCATTATCTGTATTCTTTCAATTATTTTCATGTTGTCTCTCATGAT
This sequence comes from Budorcas taxicolor, assembly GCF_023091745.1. Lineage (NCBI taxonomy): Eukaryota > Metazoa > Chordata > Mammalia > Artiodactyla > Bovidae > Budorcas > Budorcas taxicolor. Next base: position 42,995,701 of record NC_068915.1, read on the forward strand.
ATAAATTCTTGATAGATGGAACTGATTTGGCCTAATAATCAGAAAATCCAATGAGATAAAAAGACAATTGTAAATGGTAACTACATGGAAAAATCAATTAGCTGCCTTCATTCTTCACCTATGAAAATCTTGTGAAGTGTTTATGGTATATCACCAAATATTATATTCTTCCATAATAAAATTAGAGATTCAAAGAATTCAGAAATTCTTTTTTTTTTTTTTTTTTCAGAGAACATTTATTGAATACCTACTGTGTATCTGTTTCTGGGAGCTTGGGCATAGTAGAACTGAACAAAATCTATGCTCTCAGGAAACTTGAGATATGTGAGTGAGCAACACAGACAAATTCCATGATCTTCTGGAACTCTCATTCCCATTCTTGTCTCAATTACAATTCAGGTGAAAGCAAATTATTCCAAATTGCACAGATAACCACCTCTATACTCCATTTCATGGTTCCTGTAGACTTAACCACCCTTAAACACCTATTGGGACCCCATGTAAACATTCCTTTGAAAAATAATTAAAGTACTTCCCTGGCAGTGCAGTGGATAAGAATTTGTCTGACATTGCAGGGGATATGAGTTCAACCCCTGGTCTGGGAAGATTCCGTATGCTGCAGAGCAGTCAAGCCCACGAGGCACAACTACTGAGCCCGAGTGCCACAAACACTGAAGCCTGATTATCCTAAAGCCACACACCATGGCTACTGAGCCAGCGTGCTGCAACTGCTGAAGCCCATGTGTCTAGAGGCTGTGATCTACAAGAGAAGCCACTACAGTGAGAAGCCCACACACCACAAGGAAGAGTAGTGCCCACTTGCCACAGCTAGAGAAGGCCTGCGTGCAGCAATGAAGACCCAGTGCAGGCAAAAGAAAAATATTAACTTGCCGAATGGAGAATAAAGCTAAATATTTAAAACTGTTTTTTAAAATTTATTTATTTTAATTGGAGGTTACTTTACAATATTGTATTGGTTTTGCCATACATCAACATGAATCCACCACGGCTGTACATGTGTTCCCCATCCTGAAGCCCCCTCCCTCCTCCTCCGTACCATCCCTCTGGGTCATCTCAGTGCACCAGCCCCAAGCATCCAGTATCATGCATCAAACCTGGACTGGCGATTTGTTTCACATATGATATTATACATGTTTCAATGCCATTCTCCCAAATCATCCCACCCTCGCCCTCTCCCACAGAGTCCAAAAAACTGTTCTATACATCTGTGTCTCTTTTGCTGTCTCGCATACAGGGTTGCCATTACCATCTTTCTAAATTCCATATAAATGTGTTAGTATACTGTATTGGTGTTTTTCTTTCTGGCTTACTTCACTCTGTATAATCAGCTCCAGTTTCATCCACCTCATTAGAACTGATTCAAATGTATTCTTTTTAATGGCCGAGTAATACTCCATGTGCGCTGTTTCTCAGTGGACAAAGTGAAGTAATATAATTTCTGCTTTGGTAAAATGGTAATGAGCCTCTTGTTGTGCTTAGTTGCTCAGCGGTGGCTGACTCTTTGTGATCCCATGGAATGTAGCCCACCAGGCTCCTCTGTCCATGGGGATTCTTCAGGCAAGAATATTGGAGTGGGTTGCCATGCCCTCCTCCAGGGAATCTTCCCAACCCAGGGATTGAACCTGGGTCTCCTGCATTGCAAGTGGATTCTTTACCACCTGAGCCACCAGGGAAGCCCAAGAATACTGGAGTGGGTAGCCTATCCCTTCTCTAGGGGATCTTCCTGACTGAGGAATTGAACCAGTGTCTCCTGCATTGCAGGCGGATTCTTTATCACCTGAGTCACTAGGGAAGCCCTAATGAGCTTCTATGCTCCAATTTTATATGGAGTCTGACTCTTTTTGTGACTCATGAACTGTAGCCCACCAGGCTCCTCTGTCCATGGGATTTCCTAGGTAAGAATGCTGGAGTGCATACTCCAGGAGACCTTCTCCACCCAGGGATCAAACCCAGGTCTCCTGCATTGTAGGCAGATTCTTTACTACTGAGCCACCTGGAATACTTTGGCCACCTGATGTGAAGAGCCAATTCTTTGGAAAAGACTCAGATGCTGGGTAAGATTGAAGGCAAAAGGAGAAGGGGGCTGTAGAGAATGAGATGGTTAGATATCGTCACTGACTCAATGGACATGAATTTGACCAAATTTTGGAAGATAGTAGAGGACTGAGGAGCCTAGTGTACTATAGTCCACTGGGTCACAAAGAGTTGGACATGCCTTAGCAACTAAAACAAGAGGATTGTTGACAATAATTGTGCCTCAAAAGTGTGAATTATTTAGTGAATTAAAATTCACTTCAGTAACTCATTCTGATTGTACAGGTATGGACAATAGTCTTAAAAATGTGTGTAGAAATTGAACCTCTCTGGACACAGTAGGTCAGTGACTCACCAAAACATGCCATGATCTTCATTTGGGTAAAAACCTTTTATTTTCAAAGCGCAACCTGGCCATCTGTACATCCTGCACTCACCAGCTAGGTGCTCCTTGTTCTTCACATGGCTCTAGGTGCTCATAGATGAGTTATTCCCAGAAGATTAAATAATTTTTAATCTTTGAATCTAAGACTAGCCCCTGGGTTTTTTTTTTTTTTTTTTTTTCCCCAAGCAGAACCACTTGGTAGACCTGGTACTTACCTACCTCATTACTGGTAGTGACTGCATGTTTTAGGTATATATTCCATTACCTACAACCTTTGGGAATCCTGGGACTTAAGCTTTGACATGTTGGCTGTGATCTTGGGTATCTCTGAATATAGTAATAGCTGAATGCAGTAATAACTCTTTTTTTTTTTTTTGCTGGTGTTGACTTCAAATCAGCTATCACTGAAGGCAAATGTGTAGGGTTGAGGCAGTTATGTTAGTGACTTACATTTACTCTATACATACATCACCAAAGGATTTTATGAAAATTCATATCCTGACTCACTAGGTCCACAGAGAGGCCTGGGATTCCACATTTTCTCAAGGGATGCTGACGATACTGGTCCTTAGAGCGTACTTTACATGGTGAGGATTAGTTGGCGAGTGAGCCTGATGGACTACCCATAAATCACAGCTCAAGGAAGCTCTGTTGTTTTCCTTTTATTGTTACATGCCCAGTAATTTTAATTAAGGTTTTAAAGAAGCAACTTAAATTTATAGTTGTAATTGAATGCATTTTATGTAGAAATATATGCTACAGAGATGTTCACAATTTGGGATAAAGAAGCTCCCATTTCAGCTAAAACCCTCATCCATGTCAGGGGTTCATTGCGTATACATTTAGGGAACTCCTTCACATATGTTGTTGTATTTGCACCTTAATTACCTCTGTGAGGCTGACCAGCTGAATATTTTGCTAACACCTTTTTACAGATAATTCAAATGAGAAACGTAGCAGTGAGTGACAGCATCCAAGATCACACAAAGCATTGTGACAAAGCAGGGATCTGAAACAAGGATCCCAGCTCTTAGTTTGGTGGTAGAGCCGTCTAACAAAATTGTTTTCATTCTATCCTTCCAAAACCCACTGGATTGCTTGCCTTGCCTCATATAAACTAAAATTGTTATACGTGCTTATAATATGCTTAGCTATCATCAATGTCATTACCATTGTCACCCAAAACATGATGTGACAGTGCTTATGACATTTATGTTTGAGGACTATTTTGCATGATACACTGGATATACAAAGGCACATAGGAGTCAAGGCCTGCCGCTCAAATACCATACAAATGATTTTCATGATAATATAAAAGAGGAGATTTGAAATATCAAATTATAAATATCAAATTAAATGAGTTAATGCAGTTTTGTTAGATGCTTAATATTTCATGAAAACTCAAATAACGTCACTATCAAACAGGTTTCTAAACAGTAAAAGCTATCTAATATTGAAGCCTTTAGTGGTCAAGAAATCTCAATAGAGGGAGCAAGATTTTTTTGTGGCTCTTGGAAGAAATAAAGTCACAGTGGTTAAAAGCCAAGCTCTGGAACTTTGTTGCCTGGATTTGAATTACAGCTCAACCACTTCCATGCTGTGTGAATTTGGGTTAAGTAACCTGATTCAGTTACTCTCAGAAGTAACTCTGAGCCTAAACTTTCTCATTGGTAAGCTGGGGAGAAAATAATTAGTTCTACCTCAGGTCTTTTTGACAAAATTAAGTAAGACATTTAAAAAAAAACAAAACAACAACACAGTATACTGCCTGATATATGTTAAATGCTCTGTGAATGGAGATAATTTGGTTGTGGGTTTACCATGTCCTGAGTGCTATTTACACGTGTCTACCCTTTTTGTCTTGACAGCAACACTGTGATGTCGTGTATTATTATTCTCATTTTAAAGATATGAATACAAAGTCCAGAGTGATTAAATGACTTCCCTTAACTCCCACAATTGGGAATTGTGATTAAAACCTAGGCATCTGCCTTAAACCTGTGTTCTTCATTCATCTGTACTAACTGTACAGACATCAGTTCTACTACTGTGACTATCAGTACCACCACCACCACTACTATTTTTGTTGTTATTCTTGTGATCGCTGTTGTTGTTATTATTTGTATTGTATGCCATTGAAGTTTTAGGAAAGCTGAACAAAGTAAGGTGAAGTGGGGTGCATTGGGGAGTGAGGTAAAGTTAGAAAGGCGGAGATCCATATGGCCTGATAGAGAGCTGTTGGGCTAGTTTGACTGAGTTGGAGAACTTTTGTGGGGAAAACATAGGAAATTAAGTTGAAGAAGGAGGTTGACCCCCAACCAAAGATGACCTTTAATATCATTATAACATGATAGAGCTTTGTTCTGAGAAGAATGGAGGGATTTTAAATCTGTTTTGATAAGGGCATGACTAAGTTGCATCACTGTTTAGAATACAGTGGAGGGGAAGGAAAGAGAGACAAGGAGACTGATTAGTAATACGCATTTAATGTTGAGTCATTCATTCAATCACTTATCACCCATCTGTACACCCCATCCACTTTGAGACTCATTGCTGCTGCTGCTGCTAAGTCGTTTCAGTCGTGTCTGACTCCATGCGACCCCATAGATGGCAGCCCACCAGGCTCCTCTCTCCCTGGGATTCTCCAGGCAAGAATACTGGAGTGGATTGCCATTTCCTTCTCCAATGCATGCATGCATGCTAAGTCACTTCAGTCATGTCCGATTAGGAATATAGGTAAAAAGGTCTTAGCTATTCCAGGACAACAGACACAATCACAGACTCACACACACACACATATACTGTGCCCAAAGAAACACATATAAAATGTGGCTATAAAGTAATGAGGCTAATTGCACAAGGCTCTTGTGAAATCTCTTATTACTCTCTAGCCTTGGCTTCTATATAAGAAATATGTCAGAAAATAAAGTCGGGAAATCAGTCACACTGCTTAGAAGTTCTTCATCCATGTGGCTCACTTAGTGGATATGTGGTGGAAGGAACTTCTATGGTGGGGAAGTTCCCATCAGTCAGTTTTATAACTGTCTATTGATATACACAGCTCTACAGTGGCAGTGCTGAAATTGGCTTTTACTTCCTTAAACCATCATTGTATTGAACCATGTAACCAGAAAATCACACTGTGGTAATCTTTCTCTACACTAATCCATCCATGAGTGCTTAATGACTTATCTGTTCATCTTGGAGATAATAAACCTTGCATTAAAGCAATAGCTGTCTTGGTGACTTTGCATAAATCATTGTTTGTAAAAGTGAAGGAAAACCTATGGATAGGAACCAAGGACTGGGATTGCTCAACTTTCCAGAATTAACTCTGGTAATCGCTATGACTACATTAGAAATGCACTGAACAAATAAATATGGACCAAAAAGTGAATATTATCTCTTGAAGTGATCAATATAACAACTTCTAACACAGGAAAGGCAATTATTAAATAGCCTAGCAAGGTTTGTCAGAGTAGAACAACATTGTGATGAAATGCCTACTAGGTAGAAAATAGGAAACAGATAAAAACCTATAGAAACATGGAGAGTTATTCCTTCTGTAGCTAAAAATCAAGTTGGTGTCTTACAAGAAAGTGTATGTAGAAAATAGTTATGTTATTAAAATAGTACAACTTACAATTTTAAAACAAGCTTTTCCCAATGATTTAAAAATATTACTTCAATTAAAATAGTTTTCTCAAGGCAGGAGACCAATTTTCTTCCCAAATGAGATTTGTACCATCTTGTTTTTCAGCTCCTCCTGTCATACCTTGAGTCACTGTTGAATCACTCCATTTCTCAGCATCCTACTAAGCTAAGAGAACATAAACATTTTCCTGAAGCAAAGACAGATAGAATTTTCCTTCAAACACAGATTCACAAGAAAACAAGGCAAAGATAAATTGAAGAGAGAAGCAGGACACTATATTTAGGCCAGGTGCTTGATTTCCACAAGACTTTATCCTAATTCCTTTTAGACTATTGTCCCAGAGGCTGATTTCGTTGTTCAAGAAGCAGACACCCCTACAGGTGGATAGCTCAGCCAGCAGTAAATACCCTTAGATTAGTAACAGACCAGTAAACAGCACACTCCTGAGTCTGAAGTGATAGAATATCATACTGATAGATTAGCCAATGGTTCAGAGTTTGCACATGGAGGCTTTGTTTCTTTCTTTCTGTTTCCATTTAGTTATTTCTCCTCTTCATAACTTTTTATACACTTTCTGCAGTCTCTACTCCTCTTCCTTTCTTTATGCTTTCTTTGACTCCCCCTACCTAGATTGCTGCAGTAATCTCCTAACTTGTTGCTCTAATTTTACTCTCGCTCCTAAAGAGGTCTGCACACAGAGACATCTTTTTAGGATACAAGTCACGCCATATCCCTCCTCTGCAAAATACTCTGCCTTGGCTTCTCATTTTACCCAAGTCTAGACTAAGGCCCATGCAGAGGATATAAGGTCCTATAAGGCCCGGTTCTCTGTTTACTTGCAGAGTTTATCTCTTCCTTCTTTCTCCCAGACAATACAACTCCACTCCCAACTTTGTGCTCTTTTGTTGGCTCTTTCCTCAATATCTGAACAACTGACTCACCTTCTTCAAGACTTTTGTTGTTTTTCAGTCGCTCAATCATGTCTGACTCTTTGCAATCCCACGGACTGCAGCACGCCAGGCCTCCCTGTCCAGCACCAACTCCTGGAGTTTACTCAACCCGTGTCCATCAAGTCGGTGATGCCATCCAGCCATCTCATCCTCTGTCATCCCCGTCTCCTCCTACCCTCAATCTTTTCCAGCATCAGGGTCTTTTCCAATAAATTGGCTCTTTGCATCAGGTGGTCAAAAGATTGGAACTTTAGCTTTGGCATCAGTCCTTCCAATGAATATTCAGGGTTGATTTCCTTTAGGATTGACTGGTTTGACCTCCTTAGTGTCCAAGGGACTCTCAAGAGCCTTTAGGGCAAAAAGGCTTTGCTTAAATCTCACCTTCTTAATGACCACTGACTCTCTTGTTTAAGATTGAAATCAGTTTTTCTCCTCTCCCTTAACCCTGACATTCTTTTCTTTAATTAATTTTTACTGAAGTATAGTTGATTTACAATGTTGCAGTAGCTAACTTTGGTATTCTTGATTTCCTTTACCTCGTACTTTTTAGCATATTACAAAATTTATATATTTATTATGTTTATTGTTTATTGTGTCTTCTTACACTAGAATATAAGCTCTAGTAGAAAGGGATCTTTGCTTATTAAAAGATATAGTCTGAGAAAATCAGGCACCTAATAAATATATTTGTCAAAAATTGAAAGTAACCTATCTTCCAAGTGGGAGATAGAGAAGATAGTCAAATATAACAACATTGGTGGGCTTGCCAGGTGGCGCTAGTGATAAAGAACATGCCTGCCAATGCAGGAGACACAAGAGATGCAGGTTTGACCCCAAGGTCGAGAAGATCCCCTGGAGGAGGGCATGGAAACCCACTGCAGTTTTCTTGCCTGGATAATCAAATGGACAGAGGAGCCAGGCTGGTTATAGTCCATAGAGTTGCAAAGGGTCGGACACAGTGAAGCAACTTAGTATGCACCCACACAACACCATTGGTAAGTGTGAAGATGGATATCTGTAGTTATTTTTAAAGTAGATATAGAATTTTTTTCTTCTCTGTTAGCATGGGTGTGAAGACAAAATTGAGGAAATGGTCAGAGAAATGGTCACATCAGTGTAGGATTTGGGAGCAGGATGGGAAGTTCACCAGCTAGACAAGAATATGGGTAATGGAAAGCATTCCAGGTAGGTTTTGAAAAGACACTGATGTGTGATAGAACAAGATACTTTGTGTATATATTAGTGGGAAGAAAGTGCAAAAAATATTGCCAGGTGTATTATAGGGAACATATAAGGTTGAGGTTAGAAATGAGGTTGTATAGGTGGAGCAATGGAGGAGCTAGATGATGATGAGTCTCACTTGCAAAGCTAAAGAGATTACATTTGTCCTAAAGACTACAAGTACTGGATTTCCCTGGTGGCTCAGTGGTAAAGAATCTGCACGCCAACACAATAGACACGGGTTCGAACCCTGGCCCAAGAAGATCCCACCTGCCGTGGATCCACTAAGCCTGTGCACTGCAACTACTGAGCCTGCGCTCTAGAGCCTGCAAGCTGCAAGTACTGAGCCCGCATGCCCTTGAGCCCGTGCTCTGCAGTAAGAGAAGCCATTGCCGTGAGAAGCCCTCGCACTGCAACTAGAGAGTGGCACCCAGTTGCTGCAACTAGAAGAAAGCCCGTGCAGCAGTGAAGACCCCGTGAGCCAAAAAGTAAACAAATAAAACACAACAGGTATTCACTGAAGGACTGAGCATGATCGAATCTATCTGCCCAACAAGTCTTTCTTGTATGAGAAATAACCTTCTCCAACTTCAATCTCTCCCTTATTTATATGTTACCCTTCATATCTGATTTCTCGAAGACTCATCTAAAAACCTAATCTTCTACCCATCATATACCTTAGGTTTTCTCAAATGGCATAAAATAACAGAGATTTATTGCTTCTTATGGCCAGGAATTCAGACAAGTCTGAGGACAGTTCTTCTGGTGAAATGTCATCATTTAGGTTATTCATCTGACTACATTCCATTCAATCTGGACTGGGCTGGAAGGTCTATGCTTAATTCACTTACAAGTCTGGCACCTCTACATGGTCTCTGTTTGACTCTCTCTCCCTTTCTTTTCTCCTTTCCTTTCTTCTCTCTTTCTCTCTCTCCACATTGAGTGTTATCACTTAATAACCTTGCTACCTTCTTTATGACATGGAGGTTGGCTTCCCTTGAGAGCACAGAAGGGAAAGCTGCCAGACCTCTTCAAAGTGAGGACTGGAACTCAACAGACTCAGTTCTGCACATCCAGATAATTACAAGGCTAGCCCAGATTCAAAGAGAATGATTGAAATGGACTTTCCCTCCTGATGAAGGCACAGGCTGTGTATACAGGGAGAAGGGGAATTGAAGAGAGCCATTTTTGGAGACTCTCTACCACAACAGGATAAAGGGGAGAAAATCCAAGTTCCAGGTACGCAAAGGGAAAATCCAGGATTTCAGCTGCCGAGAGGCTATTGGCTGGAGCTTATTTTATGGGTGAAGTTTTCATACCCACAGAAGGAAATATAGTATTTTTTCTAGAAGGCAGAAATTTTTTCATAGTGCCATGGATTTTCTAGCAAAAGTTTCAGGGCTTAAGGAAAGAAAAAAAAAAAACCCCAACAACTAATGTATTTGAAATTTCATTTTGATGTTCAGACTCAGTTCACGCTGAGAAGTAAAAGTAGTTTGGACATGAAAGTGTCACACTAAATTAGGCTCTGCTTGGCCTTTTGGGAGATGGTAAAATTAGGATTTGCCATGAAAACCTGTAAGAATTTGAATCTCACAGGTAAGGCTGCTGTTTGGGAACCATATGAGGCTGGGATATTAGACACAGGGTGCCCTCTCCCTCTGAGGGTTTTCTCCCTCTGTGACAGCACTCAGCTCCTTTTGGACCCAGGTTTATTCATTATTCAGGGCTTGTCATCTGTGGACTCTCGTCCTTTTAGGAAGTCCTGACTTTCCTTGGATTTTCTTACCAGAGTTGGTGCCTCCACTTTGACTCTCCATGAGGTTTCTCTGCCCGCTTTTAGGCTTTAAATTCTGGAGTGGATGTGTGTCTCCATCTCCTTTCTTGTTAGAGGAACAAAAGATTTTTCATATCCTTTGATGTTAGAGCAATGGAAGTTTCTGCCTTTTGGGCTCTGACCTTTTCCTTTGGAAAATTGAGCTACACATTCTTGAGGCTTCCTGCGACCTCTTCCCTGAGGCTGTGCCAAGGTTCGGGGGTCAGTACAAAGTCCCCATACACTGGTTCTGTTGAGAAGTGGATGGTCCTGGCTTCTACTGCCCACAGTCCATTTAAGGAATCTTTGGTAAGCTTGTGAGCCCTGGGCCGTAGCCTTCCTGAGACACTATGTGGTCAATCGCTGAATTTTTGCCTACCATCTGATGTCACAGGAAGTAGGGTGCGTGTATCCTCAGTATGTAGAACCATGTGACTTTTTTTCCTGCCGATTCTCTTCCAGCCAGGAAAATCTCTTTTAATGATGGGTATCCCTCTTACCTCATGGCCTGCTATTATTAATGAGTTTATACTCTTGGCTATAGAATCCAGGAGTCTTATCACAAATCTCTCTTGGTCTGAGCCTGTTGCCTGCTTGAGTGGGGTCAAAGGACATGGGAAAGACAGAAAACATAAATTAATAATGTAAAACTCTTTCTGCCACATTTTCATGTCACTTCCAATCAAAGATGATTTGTCCACATGTCTCTACCTCCCAAAGGGACCACTAGGTAGTCTGTTAAACAGTTTCATCTAAGTGAATATGATAACTCAGAACAGTGAGAGAAGCCGTTTGAGTTTCTACAATCTTCATCCTGGGATATTGTGTCCATTTCAATAGTCGCCTTCCGGAGAAAATGCCTAATTTTGTTGGTCATTCAAAGAAACGACATGCATTTCAACCTAGGTAGAAACAGAGGGATAGAATGAGAGTGGGCAAGGAAGTTCAGGCTTATTTCATTATAATACTCAATATCAGATTATTCAGCCTGTGGTAGAATAGGGTCATTGATGTGCCCATGTTGGCACACGTAACAAAGATGCTAACATCCGAATATCACTTGACAATACCTGCAGCACTTTTCTATCCACAATTTCATTTGAACCTGGATTCCAAACTCAGGATATTGCCATTGACAGTAATTTACTTTCTCTTCCCATCCAACTAAGAGTCTTATTTAAAAACCTAATGGACACATGAAGTTACTTGCCCTTGGAGAATTCAGGCAACAGGGAGCCCATGACTTTAGGATGCCAAGTATTTTTAAAGCACATTTCTACTTGCTCAGGAGAGTTTTTGTTTTGAACAGAGCTGATAGCTATATCATCCATAAATTCCTTTCATTAGCCTCAGTGTGAGAGAGAGAGAGCCAGCTTTTGGAGTTAGGCATACATTCATCAAAAGGGCACTTAGTCACTGACTGGTGATTTTGGGCAAGTGGCACAAGCACTATGAGCATCCACGAACTCACTTGTAAAGTCCTGAGAATCTACTGACCACACCGAATTGCTTTGCATATTAAAAGAAATGGTGAACTGTGATCCTTGAAGTTTCAAAATAATAATACCTCATTTGGTCCTCACCCAGTGCGGGGAACTTTACAATGAACATCATTTATTGTATCATGTTATAATACGGCAGGTTTCCTTTCAGGCTCTAAGGCACTGCTTTAATTGTGAGTGTGTCAGTTTCATGAAGCCTTCTCCTCTTTCATGTACTGTTTCCAACATGCTAAAACCATGTAACATCATGCCTTCCACCTAAGGGTCAGTCAAGAGCCATTCTGAGCTGAGTGAACCTCACCAAAGTCTGTGTGTACTCAGCCATGAGTTTTGCAGACCTCATTTCTCTGGCTAAGGGAACTTTTTCCTTTATTTAAGAGTTCTATTAAGTTCTTGATTATTGACCTTATTGTACACTTGATATTTTTTCTTTATTATTTGTTCCTTCTTCTTCATATGACATCATCATGCATAGCACACCCATCTTCTCAGTTATTTGTGCCAGAAACTGGGAATTGTAATTTGCCTTCACCCTTCGCGCAAATGCCACAATCAATCAATCACTAAGTTCTGTCAATTCTACCTCCAAATTACATCTCAAATCTGTTCCCTTCTCTTCATTGCCCCTGCCTGGGCCAGACTTGCACCATCCCTCTCTGGAACTGTTGCAAGAGCTTTCCCAAATGGGTGATGTCAAGTCAACTAAAAATCTTATAAAATTAAATGATAACCCCAAATTTATTTAAGGAAACCAAGGTCTACATAAAATATTTAGGAATATCTCTAGCCCACTGTCTCTTTTTATTTAATTTTATTTCTTTTTGAGTATTAAGGACGTAACTTTTAAGTCAACTGGAAAATTCAGTTTTGTGGAACCCCTCACTTCCTAACTGTGCCAAGTGAAAAAATAAATATAATATAATATATTTATTCAAGATTGATTTTTGCAAAAGATTGTCCCCATATGTAGATTGTACTTGTGACTCATGGAACCTCTCTTTTTGTTCTGGCTGCTTTGAAAAGCCAAGCAAAAGTTCCTTCAAGCCCAGCAGTTAATTGTCACAGTGATGTCTGTTTGATGACTCCATATTTATTTTAAGAGGAACTGCATCCCGTTGGGCCTGCCAGGATGAGTTAGCTGCGAAATGCATTCCTAAATAGCTAAATGATTCAGCGCAGGATCCCATATATGAAATTGACTTTGTAATGTGGCTGCGTGTCTCTCTGTTGGAAAGTCTATCTATTTCGGCTCTATGCTTTATTTTATAATTCAATATTGCATATGAATAGGTAATGGAGGGAAGCTTTCCTGCCTCACAAAACCCATGTTGCAACCAATATGTCATTAAAACTTTGCCCAGGTACTTGGAAGCTTCCTCTGACGAGAACTCAGTTATATGGGGCCAATGTCTCTGAAAACATTCAGCCCTGCACACCACAGATTGCAAATAACAGCTAGGATGCTCTTGAACCGAGAAACCCCCAAGAGGGTACTTACCTCCTTTGCATCAATAAAGTACAACAGCTTCTTATCAGAGGCTGACTTTTGCTTACAGCTAGAAATCTGGCTAAACCCAGTTTCTAACCACTTAGCGACTTCAAATAATTCCTCAATTATACCTTTCTTCAAAGGGAATATGCTTTAAATCAAGTGTTTAATGTTAGGGAAATAATAATTCACACACCTGCACACCTTAGCAGCCTGTTTAAAGAGAAAGAGAATAGAGAGAGGCCCAGATTGTGCCTTGGCCCCTGGCCTTTCCACTTCCCACCAAAGTGCTCAGGAAATGTGTGTGTGTGTGTGTGTGTGTGTGTGTGTGTGTGTGTGTTTTAAAGAGTAAGGATTCAATTGGCACTGAACCCCAGAGTGGCTCAACTGGGCATTCTGCTCAGCAAACAATATTGAGGATAAAAACGTCGGTGTTTTTCTGAGATAGCATGAGCCCTGGTGGAGTAAGGTTGCCTGCTTGTGGCAAAGGACCAGAGCACTAACTTGGTTTCCAGCAAATTCTCTAAGTGTGCTTTCCTCTATTTCTACTTAAGAACCCCAAGTCTTGTTTTTGCTGTTCAGTCACTCAGTCATGTCTGAGTGACTTTTACAACCCCATGGACTGCAGCACGCCAGGCTTCTCAGTCCATCACCATCTCCCAGAGTTTTCTCAAACTCACGTCCATTGAGTCAGTGATACCATCCAACCATTCATCCTCTGTTGTCTCCTTCTCCTCCTGCTTTCAATCTTTCCCAGCATCAGGGTCTTTTCTAATGAGTTAACTCTTAGCATCAGGAGGCCAAAGTATTGGAGTTTCAGCTTCAGCATCACTCCTTCTAATGAATATTCAGGATTTATTTCCTTTAGGATTGACAGGTTTGATCTCCTTGCAGCCCAAGGGACTCTAAAGAGTCTTCTCAAACATCACAGTTTAAAAGCATCAATTCTCCAGCTTTCAGCCTTCTTTATGGGCCAATTCTTATATCCATACATGACTACTGAAAAAAAACGTAACTTTGACTATATGGACCTTTGTCAGCAAAGTAATATCTCTGCTTTTTAATATGCTGTCTAGGTTGGTCATAGTTTTTCTTCCAAGGAGCAAAGTCTATGACTATGCATTCCATCTGTGGTTCACTGTGTTCTGTGGACTGCCTGATAATTCTGAGGGGAAAACAATTCTTCCTATTGACAAAAAGAGGGACTTGAAGGGATAAGGGATGCAACATGTTTCCAGGGATTGCCATCTCCAGTGAGGGTCTGAGGGTAACACCCAGCACTTCAGGTATTTATCTACACATGACTCTGCCTTCTTCCCTTAGCCTCTGAAATGGTGTTAGGCACCATCTTTGGAAGAAGCAAGAATATAGTCATTCAAATGATTTTTCTGAATTCTGTGGATTAGATAAGGGGCCCCCAACGAGAAAGTCTTGTTGAAAGTCATGCTCCTCAATTTCTAATTTTGCTTTGTCGTAGATCTATGAGATTTTGAGAAAGCCATTTAATTGCACTGGTTATCATTTTCTTTATCTGTCAGATAAAAAGAGCTGGTCGATTTCTACAATGCCTTGTTACTCAAAGAATTTCACGTGAATGAGAAGGGTGGTATAAGGCAAAGGGTAATTTATATTGATGATGTGCTCAGGAGTTATAAAGCTTCATATTTTAAAATATTTGTGCACATTTTTATGCTGGAGTATTTTTTTCCCTTAGATCAAAATTGAGGGAAAAATATCATAGACTCTAGTCCAGTCTTGCAGTCAACATTTGAATTTCTTCTAAAATTCTTTTACTAAATAACTATACATTCCATACTTGAGTGCCTCTAGTTACAGAATACCCACAATCAGCAAATTTACTCATCTCATCTTTGAAGTACTCTAACTGTTCCGCCTTATATATTTCCCTTACCCTAAAATAAGACTACAAAATGAGGCTATATTCTTCTTACACACACACCCACACACACACACACCTACAAATCCATACCAAAATGGTCTGGTTACTGAAAGCTGACTGCTCTAAGCACATCCACTCCTGTCTTTCAGTACTCTGTAGTAAGTACCCACGGAGAAGGCGAAGGCACCCCATCCAGGACTCTTGCCTGGAAAATCCCATGGATGGAGGAGCCTGGTGGGCTGCAGCCCATGGGGTCACTAGGAGTCGGACATGACTGAGTGACTTCACTTTCACATTTCACTTTCATGCATTGGAGAAGGAAATGGCAACCCACTCCAGTCTTCTTGCCTGGAGAATCCCAGGGACGGGGGAGCCTGGTGGGCTGCCATCTATGGGGCTGCACAGAGTCGGACACGACTGAAGTGACTTAGCAGCAGCAGCGGCAATAAGTACCCTGAGTACTCCCTCTGCTGTCTTCCATGCCAATAGACTTAGCTTGTCATGGTGCAAGTGACTATGTTTTGGGGAGCGAAGCAAATTAATACTTGGCTTCCATACAAGAAGAGTGCTGGAAGCATGCATGGGAGCATCCATGTTTGAAAGAAAGTGTTGTTTACAAACTTAAACTCCCTCAGTAAGCAGGGCCTTTGGCAGTTGGGGGACATAGGTGGACAGTGACTCCAACATGGCCCCCTGGACATCTAACAGAACTGAAGCTTCCCAGTTCAATTTGGATAATTGAGTCTAGTCCTTTTTCCTGAAGGGAATGCCCAAGACATAGTCCATCTAATCTGTTTTGTTTGTATAACCTCCTGTGTAAGAGTTATGGCAGTAGAAGTGGGGAAGATATTGGGACTTGATGATGGGGGTTATGAGTGGGAGACACAGGGACTGCAGAATCCCTGCTGCTTCTGATAGACTATCAATAAGGTTAATGAGGATGGTGATCACATTGTGTTCAGGCTGTCTGGCAGGGGATGTCAGGCCCATTAGGTCGCTGAATCTGCTTGCAATACTTAAGGAGAGCTGTACCAGAGTATTTTCTCAGTGACAAAAGTTCTAAAGGTGCTGTGAAAGGCAAAAGACCACGAGTGTTCCTCCTTCTCACATTCCTCACAGGGTCTAAGCTGCTGGGTACGGGAGTGTTGCTTTCTCTCCACTGTGTCCCATTACAGTAGTCACAACTTCACATTTTCCCCCAACCATCTTCTTTTCATATCTAGACCTTTTGTTTGGAACACACTGCTGCAAAAGTGTTAAGGATAGCTTAAAATATACACTTACTATATATTTGACTCTTTGGCTTACTTGTACCAGTGCCCGTATAGAAAGACTCATCGAGCTGTGTACTTATTATCCTTATGATCTAGTTTCACATCAATCCAACAGGAGAATTCAGGAGACTGAACCAAAGTTCATTGTCAGTCCTTTAAGCCTCTTTTTGGTCAGACAGCTTGATGATATATCTTCTAGGTCGTTCTGGGATTGTTGCTGAGGGAAAGAAGGTAGCTTCATGGCTAGGAATGGTCAGGATGAAATCCTGAATTTTCAAACTTTTCTAAATAATGCCCACTGCTTTCTTCCTGACCATTACCTCAGAAGCAGATAAGAGGAGATAATCCTTTCCTGTGGACAGCTGCAGGGAACAAATTGATTAGCTAAGGTGTGTGAACTAGGGGGAGTTGAAATAGGTGAAGTCAAAAAAGTGTTTGACTCAGGGTTTGAGGAGGCCATCAAAACTACCAACAATACCAGATGTGTCAGGATGGGATGGGGAGTCCATTGAATACCCTGACTGTAAGCCATTTTTGAGTAGCTCCTGCAGTAACAGGTGCACTGTTATCAGATTGCAAATGGCCCAGAAACCTTAAAATACAACACAGATTAGTATTATAGCTTGCAATGGCATGGATAGAGCTGACTGATTATACTGACACAGTGACTTATAATCTGAGAAATTGTCCACAGTGGTGGGGCATCACCAGTAGTTCTGGGAGGGGTCAAAAGTCTAACATAATCAATAGCAAATGGGTGGTGGCCACACACTTTGCAATGCAGCCTTCCTCTCGTTAAAACAAACTGGTCGACTTTTGGCAAGATTCACAGTCTACATATAGTGGTAGCTTCTGCTTCCGATACAGGGGAATTCTTAGTGTTGTGCCCAATTTGTGATGGTGGATGCATTGCCATGTCCAGTACTATGATGGTGTTCAGGAAATTTCTATCAATCTAGGAAATGCAGAATTAATTCCAGCTTTATTCCACTTGGTTTGACTGACCCTTATCATAAACATCTTTGTGAGTGACTCATGCTTTGATCATCTTCTGTGATTTGTCTCTGCAGTTTTGTGGTTCCAAAGACAGTTGTCTTTAATCTGCTTACCTCTGGTTTTCCAAGTGGTAGACCAGTTAGCTAGGTTATTGGTATGAAGAGCCCCAAGCACAAGTTAGTGAGAGCTGAGAATGGCCTTGAGTTTTAGCTACTGAACTGAAGAATCACGTCTACTTTCTGTTCTGTAATGCTGATGCTGAATAACTGTAGTAGTCAGTAGACACTACTGGGTTTCAGTTAAGTGATCCATCAATAAACTAGACTCAGGAATTTAAGGGGATTTTGTCCAAGCCAGGCTTCAGCAGTATGTGAACCATGAACTTCCAGATATTCAAGCTGGTTTAGAAAAGGCAGAGGAACCAGAGATCAAATTGCCAACATCCGCTGGATCATCAAAAAAGCAAGAGAGTTCCAGAAAAACATCTATTTCTGCTTTATGGACAATGCCAAAGCCTTTGACTGTGTGGATCACAATCAACTGTGGAAAATTCTGAAAGAGATGGGAATACCAGACCACCTAACCTGCCTCTTGAGAAACCTGTATGCAGGTCAGGAAGCAACAATTAGAACCGGACATGGAACAACAGACTGGTTCCAAATAGGAAAAGGAGTATGTCAAGGCTGTATGTTGTCACCCTGCTTATTTAACTTATATGCGGAGTACATCATGAGAAACACTGGGCTGGAGGAAGCACAAGCTGGAATCAAGATTGCTGGGAGAAATATCAATAACCTCAGATATGCAGATGACTCCACCTTTATGGCAAAAAGTGAAGAAGAACTAAAGAGCCTCTTGATGAAAGTGAAAGAGGAGAGTGAAAAAGTTGGCTTAAAGCTCAACATTCAGAAAATGAAGATCATGGCATCTGGTCCCATCGCTTCATGGGAAATAGATGGGGAAACATCTGACTTTATTTGGGGGGGCTCCAAAATCACTGCAGATGGTGACTGCAGCCGTGAAATTAAAAGACACTTACTCCTTGGAAGGAAAGTTATGACCAACCTTGACAGCATATTAAAAAGCAGAGACATTACTTTGCCAGCAAAGGCCCGTCTAGTCAAGGCTATGGTTTTTCCAATGGTCATGTATGGATGTGAGAGTTGGACTATAAAGAAAGCTGAACACTGAAGAATTGATGCTTTTGAACTGTGGTGCTGGAGAAGACTCTTGAGAGCCCCTTGGACTGCAAGGAGATCCAACCAGTCCATCCTAAAGGAGATCAGTCCTGGGTGTTCATTGGAGGGACTGATGTTGAAGCTGAAACTCCAATACTTTGGCCACCTGATGCGAAGAGTTGACTCACTGGAAAAGACTCTGATGCTGGGAGGGATTGGGGGCAGGAGGAGAAAGGGATGATAGAGGATGAGATGGTTGGATGGCACCACCGACTCAATGCACATGAGTTTGGGTAGACTCTGGGAGTTGGTGATGAACAGGGAGGCCTGGTGTGCTGCAGTTCATGGGGTCACAAAGAGTCGGACACGACTGAGTAACTGAACTGAACTGACTGAATGTTAGTGCTCCACCTATGTTTTCTCATGTGACTTTTTCATTCTCATGGAAATATCTCCTTGAGAGGGCCAAAGTTCTCTTGTAGCAGCTAGCAAAAATAATCTGAGAACTTTTACCGTCATTTCTGATGGATTTTGTGTGTGTTAGTCACTCAGTCATGTCTGACTCTTTGCGACCCCATGGATGTAGCCCGTCAGGCTCCTCTGTCCATAGAATTCTCCAGGCAAGAATACTGGATTGGGTTGCCCTTTCCTACTCCAGGGGATATTGCTGACCCAGGGATTGAACCTGGGTCTCCCACACTGCAGGCGGATTCTTTACCATCTGAGCCACCATTTTAGCTGGCATGATAAACTATATTGTGGGATGAACTTTAATATTGCACATGCTTCCTTATGAAGTGATATTCATCAACCCCCAACAGCAATTTCCTAAGCCAATTGCACAAAGTTCTAATAATGATTTGCCTGATTTCTGTTCATAGTGGTCAAGAATTTTTCCCATTTCACCTTCAGAGTCCCTGGTGGGGACTTCAGCTTCCCTGGTGGCTCAGATGGTGAAGCATCTGCCTGCAAGGCAGGAGACCTGGGTTTGATTTTTGGGTTGGGAAGGTCCTCTGGAAAAGGAAGTAGCAACCCACCCCAGTACTCTTGGCTGGAAAACCCCACGGACGGAGGAGCCTGGTAGACTACAGTCCATGGGGTCACAAGGAGTTGGACACGACTGAGTGACTTCACTTTCACCTTCACTGTAAGTTCCTATCTTTGTAACAGTGCCTCAAAGGAGGTAGAATCTCCTGCCCAACTAGAGCAAATCTTATATTGGTTGCTGTGAGGTTCATGTAAGACTGATCACCAGATTGGCCAGCACCCTCCTCCTGACCCAGTCACCCCCACAAAACCCAAAGGTGAGTTAGCAACAACCGAGGCAATTTGTAGGCAGCACCAGGGTTTTTATTCATTCATTCACAAGTGCTTATTGTGTGCCTGCTTTCGCTAGGCATTTTTCTGTGTGCTGGGGATTTAGCAGTAAACACAACAGTCAAAAATCTATTTTGAGAATCTAAGTTCCAAGTAAGTGAATTGCAAGAGATATTAGAAAGTAGCAAATGCTGTGAAAAAATAAGGAGAAATGAAAAATAGAATAGGATATTAGGACTTGGGTGTGAGGATAAGGGTGGAATGTAATATGACGGAAGCAGAATGTATGTTCAGTTGTAAGATCTGAGCCGGCTTTATTGAGAAAGTGAGAAATGAGGACGGTTTGAGAGCTGAGAAACTGACTTTTGTGAGAACATTTTGTTCCTTCTTGTGAACCTGCCATTTAGAACAGTGCTTGATAAACAGTAGAAGTTCAATAAAAATGTGTGGACTGAATGGAGATACAGGCAGCATCTGATGAATCTTGTCTTGTTCACAGATTGACATGAAGATTCTAGATTTGATTTCCAACCCTCCTGTGAGCAAACTGATGGGCAAGAACACAGAAACCCATTGATCAAATAATTTTTAGTTGTCAGAAGAGTATTTAATGGTTCAATCTGGGATATTTCAATCAGGTCAGGTATCAAGAATAATCAGCTGATTTTTGTCACCTGCATGACCAGAGGAGTTTACCTGGTTTTAGGTACTTCTTCCTGAAACAAAGGCAGATCTGTTTCAAGGGCAAATCCAATTCTCTAACCCAGAGTGCAGAAACTGATGGAAAACCTCCAAACTGCAATTTTCTAATTTCAAAAACTTTGTGATTTGACCAACCTGTGTTTCCCTATATTTTACCCATTGTCCCAGATCTGTTTCTTGGGGCCATAATGAGTAGAATCCTGTTCATAAATGGATACTAAAATATTTGAGGTAGACTGTTATCTTCTCTGAGTTTTCTCTACTTCTGGGTAAATAGCCCCATTCTTTTTAAAAATGCTTTCACTTAAGACATTAGATTTTCGTCACCATCTTATACATTGTCTTCTAAAAATATTCTAGTTTGACTTCAATTGGAACTTAGAATTGGATTAGAACACTAAGTGTGTTATAAGTAGTACACAGAAAAGAATGTTGCCTTCTCATTTGCTCAAGATATATGGTTTGTTAATGCCGCTTAAAATCACACTAGCTCTTTGGGGGGCAGTTTCATCTCATCATAAGCATCTCTTGAGCCTATTGCCAGCTACAACAATTATTTTTACCTGCTCTATTAAGCCAAATTGTCCCTGTGTTATACTGGTGAAGTAGTTTATGGGGGGGCCACAATACTAACTAAATACTTTTCTTCCTGTTAAATTTTCACTTACTAGATGTAACACAATACTTCAGTCTGTCAGAATATTTTTTGTTTTGCTTTCATCAATGAATTTGCTATCCCTGCTGCCTTCAATTTCATGTCACTTTCATATTTTGATGAGCCTGCCTTTCTAATTGTTATCTAAGATAGTGGATTTAAAATTTACATGAACAGAAAGATTATTGAAGTAAACTGTTACATAACATTCTAAAATGTAACACAGACATTTGTTTGTATAATCTTATTCTGCAAGTTAAATAATTAATATTTATTCATTATGAAGTTGTTCATATTAGCCAAATATTATTGTTGAACACAGAATTTCAAATCAATGTTTATGGATAACAGTTGAAGTCAGATCAATCTTATCTAATTTACTTGAATATTTTCATTGCACAGTATTGAGAATACTGTCATGGAGACAGAAGTAGTTGCAATAGTTTGGTTAGTTTTTAACTCCACTGTTCTTACAATTTCAAGATATTTTTCAAGTGAAATGAATCAGATGTTTGAAAGAAACAGTAGAAATTTTGACTTTAAAACTAAAGCATTGATAATATTTACTGAAGGCTCTTTCATTTTTTTAACAAATTTCTTGAAAATCTACCATATGAATAGCATTATTTTAGATGCTAGGGGTACAGAGATGTATAAGATGTAAAAGTAATTGGCTCATGCAACTCAATTACAAAAAAGAACAACCCAATCAAAAAATGGGTAGTACTATCTTTCTAAATTCCATATGTATGCCTTAATATACTTGTCTTTCTCTTTCTGATTTACTTCCTTCTGTAATAGGCTCTAGATTCACTCACTTCATTAGAACTCTCAAATGTGTTCATTTTTATAGTTGAGTAATAGTCTATTGTGTGTATGTACTGCAGCTTCCTTATCCATTCATACTTCCTGATGTTCAAGCTGGTTTTAGAAAAGGCAGAGGAACCAGAGATTAAATTGCCAACATCTGCTGGATCATCAAAAAAGCAAGAGAGTTCCAGAAAAACATCTATTTCTGCTTTATTGACTATGCCAAAGCCTTTGACTGTGTGGATCACAATCAACTGTGGAAAATTCTGAAAGAGATGGGAATACCAGACCACCTGACCTGCCTCTTGAGAAATCTGTATGCAGGCCAGGAGCAACGGTTAGAACAGGACATGGAACAACAGACTGGTTCCAAATAAGAAAAGGAGTACGTCAAGGCTGTATGTTGTCACCCTGCTTATGTAACTTCTATGCAGAGTACATCATGAGAAATGCTGGACTGGAAGAAACACAAGCTGGAATCCAGATTGCCTGGTGAAATATCAATAACCTCAGATATGCAGATGACACCACCCTTATGGCAGAAAGTGAGGAGAAACTAAAAAGCTTCTTGATGAAAGTAAAAGAGGAGAGTGAAAAAGTTGGCTTAAAGCTCAACATTCAGAAAACGAAGATCATGGCATCTGGTCCCATCACTCCATGGGAAATAGATGGAGAAACAATGGAAACAGTGTCAGACTTTATTTTTTTGGGCTCCAAAATCACTGCAGATGGTGATTGCAGCCATGAAATTGAAAGATGCTTACTCCTTGGAAGAAAAGTTATAACCAACCTAGATAGCATACTCAAAAGCAGAGACATTACTTTGCCAACGAAGGTCCGTCTTGTCAATGCTATGATTTTTCCAGTGGTCATGTATGGATGTGAGAGTTGGACTGTGAAGAAGGCCGAGCGCTGAAGAATTGATGCTTTTGAACTGTGGTGTTGGAGAAGACTCTTGAGAGTCCCTTGGACTGCAAGGAGATCCAACCAGTCCATTCTGAAAGAGATCAACCCTGGGATTTCTTTGGAAGGAATGATGCTAAAGCTGAAACTCCAGTACTCTGGCCACCTCATGCGAAGAGTTGACTCATTGGAAAATACTTTGATGCTGGGAGGGATTAGGGGCAGGAGGAAAAGGGGGCGACCAAGGATGAGATGGCTGGATGGCATCACGGACTCAATGGACGTGAGTCTGAGTGAACTCTGGGAGTTGGTGATGGACAGGGAAGCCTGGCGTGCTGCGATTCATGGGGTTGCAAAGAGTCGGACACGACTGAGCGACTGAACAGAACTGAACTGAAAGAATCTACAAAGATAGTACTGATGATCCTACTTGCAGGGTATAGAAGGAGACACAGACTTTTGGACACAGTGGGGGAAGGAGAGTGTGGGATAATATGAGAGAATAGCATTGAAACATATACATTACCATTGTAAAATAGATAGCCAGTGGGAGTTCAGTGTAAGAGGCAGGGCACCCAAAGCCAATGCTCTGTGGCAACCTAGAGGGGTGGGATGGGGAGAGAGGTGCGGGGAGGGTTCAAGAGGGAGGGGACATATATATACCTAATGCTGATTCATTTTGATGTATGGCAAAACCATTACAATATTGTAATTATCCTCTAATATTTTAAAAAAGGAAAAAAATGGACAGAAAAGCTAATAGATATTTCTCCAGAGAAGACATATACATGGCCAATAACCACATGAAAAGATGTTCCATATCACTAATTATTGGATAAATGCAAATCAAAACTATAATGTGGTACCACTTCATACTGGTCAGAATATCCAGCATTAGAATATCTACAAATAACAAATGATGGAAGGGGAGTGGAGAAAAGGGAACCCTCCTTCCTGTACTGTAGGTGGGAATGTAAATTGGTCCAGTCACTGTGGAAGATAGTATGGAGATTCCTCAAAAAACTAAAAGTAGAGTTATCATATGATCCAGCAATCCTACTCCTGGGCACGAATCCAAACAAAGCTATTTAACTAAAAAAAAAAGAAAAATGTGTCCCTGTGTTCGTGTGTGTGTGCATGTGCATGTGCGCTTATTTGTGTCTCACTCTTTGCAAACCCGTGGACTATATCCCACCAGGTTCCTCTGTCCATGGGATTTTCCAGGTGAGAATACTGGAATGGGCTGCCATTTCCCACTCCAGTTGGAATATTCCTGACCCGGGGATCAAACCTGCCTCTCTTGCATCTCCTGCTTTGGTAGTCAAATTCTTCAACACTGGTCCCACCTGGGAAGCCCATTCCTGTTTTTAGCAGCCCTATTTACAATAGCCAAGACATGGAAACAACCTAAATGTCAATAAAAAGAGAAATGGATAAAGATGTTATATATAACCACAATGGAATATTGTGTGCATGCTCAGGTGCTCGGTCGTGTCTGACTATTTGTGATCCCATGGACTGTAGCTCCTCCAGGTTCCTCTGTCCATGAGATTTTCCAGGCAAGAATATTGGAGTGGGTTGCCATTTCCTCCTCCAGGGGATCTTCCCAACCCAGAGATAGAACCCATGTCTCCTGCAGCTCCTGCATTGGCAGGTGGATTCTTTACCACTGAGCCACCTGGGAAGATGTTGTACAAAAGCACAATGGCATATTACTTGGTCATGGAAAAGAATGAGGTAATGTCATGTGCAGCATCATGGATAGATCTAGAGATTATCATACTAAGTGAAGTAAGTCAGAAAGAGAAAGACAAACACTATATGAGATCACTTATATGTGGATTCTAAAATATGACACAGATGAACACATCTACAAAACAGACTCCAGACTTGTGTTTGTCAAGAGAGGTGGGGAGTAGGAGAGGGAGAGATTGGGCATTTAGGATTAGCAGATGCAAATTTTTATATATAGGATGAATAAATAAGAAGGTTCTACTGTATAGCATAAGGACTTCCCTGTAGCTCAAATGGTAAAGAATCTGCCTGCAGTGCAGGAGACCAGGATCAATCTCTAGGTTGGAAGAGCCTCTGGAGAAGAGCATGGCAAGTCACTCCAGTATTCTTGCCTGGAGAATCCCATGGTCAGAGAAGCTTGGCAGGCTACAGTCTGTAGGTTTGCAAAGAGTCAGACACAACTGAGTGACTAACACACACATTTTATAGCATAGGGAACTATATTCAATATCCTATTAAGAATAGTTGGTTCTTGGAGACTACATTCTAATATGAGACCAAAAAAGAAACAGACACATATGTGTACATAAGCTTATAAATGAATTTATTTTAGTGTTTACATGTATGCGTTTGTGTGTACTAAAATCAGAACCCTCATCTCTGCTGTTGAATAGGAGCTGGAGGAAAATACACAATGTACTCACTCTTCCCATTTTATGTTTATTTCCATTAACTAAAAGTGGACTCATTGCTACTTACCTAGTGCTCATACTGGAGACCTGGGTTCGATCCCTGGGTTGGGAAGATCCCCTGGAGAAGGAAATGGCAACCCACTCCAGTATTCTTGCCTGGAGAATCCCATGGACGGAGGAGCCTGGTGGGCTACAGTCCACGGGGTTGCAAAGAGTAGGACACAACTGAGCGACTTCACTTTCACTTTCAGTGTTTATATTACACTTCCTTAATCCATTCACTCTTCTACTTTTCTAGAGAACTATTTTACAGCTTCTTGTTTCTCTCAATCTCTGACACAGCTTTTCTATCCTCGCTCTTGGCCAGTGACCTCTCCTCTCCCTTCTTTGAGAAAACAAAATCTATCAAAAGAGAATATTTGTAGGGTACCATTGCTTCCCAGGTAGCTCAAATGGTAAAGAATCTGCCTGCAAGGTGGGAGACCTGGGTTCAGTCCTTGGGTCGGGAAGATCCCCTGGAGAAGGCAAGGCAACCCGACTCCAGTATTCTTGCCTGGAGAATCCCATGAACAGAGGAGTCTGGCGGGCTACAGTCCACGGGGTCACAAAGACTGGACACTACTGAGTGACTAACACACACACACACACACACACACACCACATTAATTCAACTGCCAACATATGTTTTCAGTACAACATGCTTATTTCCACAGATGAAATAGCCATTCTTCTGTTTGATGTCAGCCCTTCTACTTGTGCCCTGGATTCCATCCCTTTTTGCCTATTGGAAAACATTGCTTTAGCGATTCTCCTTTATTTCTTCTCCATTTGCTTTCTGCAGAATAAATTTCTTCCATCAGTCATCCTCTTAAGATCACTTCCTCCAACAGCTTCAGCCTCATGTCTTTACTCATTTTGAAACAGAACTCCTCAAAAGTTTAGTCTATAATCAAAATTTCTTTTTCTTCATAATTAAAAAAAAATTCTTGTCACAAATCTGATCTCTTATGAGCTTGTTTGCTTTTGAAATATGATTAATTTACAAGACTATGTTAATTCCTGTTACACAGCACTATGATTCAATATTTCTATACCTTACAAAGAGGTCACTACAAGTTTAGTTATGACCAGTCACCATACAAAGATATTTTATAATTAATGACTATATTCCTTGTGCTGTACATTTTATATCATGTCATATTTATTTTGCAACTATAAGTTTGTACCTCTTAGTCTTTCTCACTTATTCATCACCTCTCATCGTCTTCTCTCCTCTGGCAACCATGTGTTTGTCCTCTGTATCTATAACTTTCCTTTTGGTTATGTTGTGTCATTTATTATTATTTTTTAGACTCCACACATCAGATAGTAGATTTGTAGTACTAACGGTGGGAAGTGGGGGAAGCGTGAACTGAATGAATACAGTGAAAAGGTACAAAATTACAGTTATAACATACAATGTGAATATGTTATACATTGTTATATGTTATATATGAAAAGTGATGAGAGTAAATCCTAAGAAATCTCATTACAAGGAAAACATTCTTTTCTATTTCTTTAATGTTACTCTACATTGTTCTACAAATAATGTTGTATCATTTAGTGAATGATGAATATTCACTAAACTTGTTGTGATAATAGTTTCATGATGTATATGTCAAATTATTATTACTATTATCTTAGATATTGCTGTATGTCAATAATATCCCAATACAACTGGAAGAAAAAAATCTTATTTCTCCTTTTTTAAAAATTAAGACCATTTGTAAAGGGCAGTTTTAGGCTTACAACAATATTGAGAGGAAGATACAGAGATGCTCTCTCTGCTCCCTAATTTTTAAAATTGGTTATATTTTTAGCATCATTCTAACAACTTCAGTTTTTTTGTTATGAAATAAAATATGCAAAAATTACCTAACAGTGAACTTATAGCTTAATGAATTATTATAAAGAAACAGTCATGAAAACCACCTAGATCAAAAAATTAGATATTGCTACTATCATCTCCTAAAAGATGATGCTGTGAAAGTGCTGCACACAATATGCAGCAAATTTGGAAAACTCAGCAGTGGCCACAGGACTGGAAAAGATCAGTTTTCATTCCAATCCCAAAGAAAGGCAATGACAAAGAATGCTCAAACTACTGCACAATTGCACTCATCTCACATGCTAGGAAAGTAATGCTCAAAATTCTTCAAAACAGGCTTCAGCAATATATGAACTGTGAACTTTCAGATGTTCAAGCTGGTTTTAGAAAAGGCAGAGGAACTAGAGATCAATATGCCAACATTTGCTGGATCATGGAAAAAGCAAGAGAGTTCCAGAAAAACATCTATTTCTGCTTTCTTGACTATGCCAAAGCCTTTGACTGTGTGGATCACAATCAACTGCAGAAAATTCTGAAAGACATGGGAATACCAGACCACCTGATCTACCTCTTGAGAAACCTATATGCAGATCAGGAAGCAACAGTTACAACTGGACATGGAACAACAGACTGGTTCCAAATAGGAAAAGGAGTACGTCAAGGCTGTATATTGTCACCCTGCTTATTTAACTTCTATGCAGAGTACATAATGAGAAATACTGGGCTGGAAGAAACACAAGCTGGAATCAAGATTGCTGGGAGAAATATCAATAACCTCAGATATGTAGATAAC
Source organism: Budorcas taxicolor (assembly GCF_023091745.1). Lineage (NCBI taxonomy): Eukaryota > Metazoa > Chordata > Mammalia > Artiodactyla > Bovidae > Budorcas > Budorcas taxicolor. The sequence goes on from NC_068915.1 coordinate 43,023,595, forward strand.
ACCACCCTTATGGCAGAAAGTGAAGAGGAGCTAAAAAGCCTCTTGATGAAAGTGAAAGAGGAGAGTGAAAAAGTTGGCTTAAAGCTCAACATTCAGAAAACGAAGATCATGGCATCCGGTCCCATCACTTCGTGGCAAATAGATGGGGAAACAGTGGAAACAGTGGCTGACTTTATTTTTCTGGGCTCCAAAATCACTGCAGATGGTGATTGCAACCATGAAATTAAAAGACGCTTACTCCTTGGAAGGAAAGTTATGACCAACCTAGACAGCATGTTAAAAAGCAGAGACATTACTTTGTCCACAAAGGTCTGATTGGATGGCATCACCGACTCAATGGACATGAGTTTGGGTAAACTCCGGGAGTTGGTGATGGACAGGGAGGACTGGTGTGCTGCGATTCAGGGGGTCGCAAAGAGTCGGACATGACTGAACGACTGAACTGAACTGAACTGAACTATCATCTCCGAAGCCCTTCATGTGTGTCTTTCCAATTAATGCCCCAGGATCGTCCAGTAGGTAATCACAGATTCAATTTTTTAAAAATACCAATCTCTTTGACATATATACCACATACTAGTTGTACATATCTAAAAGGATTAGTTTAGTTTTATCTGTTTTAGAACTTTGAATGAATAGGGTGATGTAATCTTTGAGCCTGTGTGTTCTTTGTATCTGTTTTTCTTCATTGATATTTTGATTGTGATCATATTACCTCTATGTTGTGTGTAATAGTTTCTCCATTTTTGTTGCTGCATGCTGTACAAACCGCAGTTTATTTTTCCATTCTACCATTAATGAACCTTGATTTGCTTTTAGATTTGAATGTCTTGAAAAACTGTTGTGGACATTCTTGTGCATGTCTCTTGATTACTGTGTGTGTTGCAATTCAGAGGTATATATAAATGGAAGTGGAGTTAGGGACACATCTTTTCAATTTTAATAATGTCATGCTACTTTCCAAAGTGTGTCAATTTACATTCTCACCATCTGTACATGAGAGTTTCATTTGTTCCAAAACGTTGGAAACACTAGGCAATTTCAGCCTTTATTATTATTATTTTTTAATTCTGGTAGGCCTGAAGTCATAATCCATGAGTTTTAAATTTACGTTATGATCAATAAGGATGAACATCTTTTCATATGAGTACTATTAGAAGTAGTGTTTTGTGAAGTACCTATTCAGTCTCCTATTCACTTTTTTCTATTTTGTTGCCATTATTTCTTATTGATTTGTGGAAGTTATTTTCATGTTCTGCATACTAGTTTTATGTCAGTTATATTTGTTGAAATATCTTTTCCCAATCCATCTTTGTCTCTTTATTTACTTAATGGTGACTTCGATGAACAAAATGTTGTTAAATTCATTATCATTTCTTTTATAAAAAGTTATGTCCAATTAAAAATTATCCAAAACTGATGTTGTGAACTTATTCTCCTATACTGTCTTTTAAAAATATTTTTGAATTTTAGGTCTTTTTCCATTCAAAAAATTGTTTTTGCTTATGGTGTGAGGCACAAGTCAAAGTTAATTTTTTTCCCTCATGGGAATCCATTCTCTTTTCCTTAAAGTAGAGCTGGACTTCATACTCAGGCAATTAGGCCAGAGGTAAAAATCTTGATCTCTCATCCACACAATGACTCATTACCCGATTGATTCTTTTATTTATTTAGCAATTACTTATTGAGTATCTGCACATTCCAGATATTATGTTAAGATTGGGGATACAGGAATGAATAACAAAAGGTTATTTCCATCTCTCAAAAGCTGAGAGCCAAGCAGTTCAGTTCAGTTCAGTCTCTCAGTCGTGTCAGACTCTTTGCGACCCCTTGAATCGCAGCACGCCAGGCCTCCCTGTCCATCACCAACTCCCAGAGTTCACTCAGACTCACGTCCATCGAGTCCGTGATGCCATCCAGCCATCTCATCCTCAGTCGTCCCCTTCTCCTCCTGCCCCCAATCCCTCCCAGCATCAGAGTCTTTGCCAATGAGTCAACTCTTCGCATGAGGTGGCCAAAGTACTGGAGTTTCAGCTTTAGCATCATTCCTTCCAAGAAATCCCAGGGCTGATCTCCTTCAGAATGGACTGGTTGGATCTCCTTGCAGTCCAAGGGACTCTCAAGAGTCTTCTCCAACACCACAGTTCAAAAGCATCAATTCTTCGGTGCTCAGCCTTCTTCACAGTCCAACTCTCACATCCATACATGACCACAGGAAAAGCCATAGCCTTGACTAGACGGACCTTCGTCGGCGAAGTAATGTCTCTGCTTTTCAATATACTATCTAGGTAGGTCATCACTTTTCTCCCAAGGAGTAAGCGTCTTTAAATTTCATGGTTGGAGTCACCATCTGCAGTGATTTTGGAGCCCCAAAAAATAAAGTCTGACACTGTTTCTACTGTTTCCCCATCTATTTCCCATGAAGTGATGGGACCAGATACCATGATCTTCATTTTCTGAATGTTGAGCTTTAAGCCAACTTTTTCACTCTCCTCTTTTACTTTCATCAAGAGGCTTTTTAGCTCCTCTTCACTTTCTGTCATAAGGGTGGTGTCATCTGCATATCTGAGGTTATTGATATTTCTCCCAGCAATCTTGATTTCCACTTGTGTTTCTTCCAGCCCAGCGTTTCTCATGATGTACTCTGTATATAAGTTAAATAAGCAGGGTGACAACATACAGCCTTGATGTACTCCTTTTCCTATTTGGAACCAGTCTGTTGTTCCATGTCCAGTTCTAACTGTTGCTTCCTGACCTGCATACAGGTTTCTCAAGAGGCAGGTTAGGTGGTCTGGTATTCCCATCTCTTTCAGAATTTTCCACAGTTGATTGTGGTCCACACAGTCAAAGGCTTTGGCATAGTCAATGAAGCAAAAATAGATGTTTTTCTGGAACTCTCTTGCTTTTTCCATGATCCAGCAGATGTTGGCAATTTGATCTCTGGTTCCTCTGCCTTTTCTAAAACCAGCTTGAACATCAGGAATTTCACAGTTCACGTATTGCTGAAGCCTGGCTTGGAGAATTTTGAGCATTACTTTACTAGCATGTGAGATAAGTGCAATTGTGTGGTAGTTTGAGCATTCTTTGTCATTGCCTTTCTTTGGGATTGGAATGAAAACTGACCTTTTCCAGTCCTGTGGCCACTGCTGAGTTTTCCAAATTTGCTGGCATATTGAGTGCAGCACTTTCACAACATCACCTTTCAGGATTTGAAACAGCACAACTGGAATCCCATCACCTCCACTAGCTTTGTTTGTAGTGATGCTAAGGCCCACTTGACTTCACATTCCAGGATGTCTGGCTCTAGGTGAGTAATCACATCATCATGATTATCTGGGTCATGAAAATCTTTTTTGTACAGTTCTTCCGTGTATTCTTGCCACCTCTTCTTAATATCTTCTGCTTCTGTTGGGTCCATACCATTTCTGTCCTTTATCGAGCCCATCTTTGCATGAAATGTTCCCTTGGTATCTCTAATTTTCTTGACGAGATCTCTATTCTTTCCCATTCTGTTGTTTTCCTCTATTTCTTTGCATTGATCACTGAGCAAGTCTTTCTTTTCTCTCCTTGCTATTCTTTGGAACTCTGCATTCAGATGCTTATATCTTTCCTTTTCTCCTTTGCTTTTTGCCTCTCTTCACAGCTATTTGTAAGGCCTCCCTAGACAGCCATTTTGCTTTTTTGCATTTCTTTTCCATGGGGATGGTCTTGATCCCTGTCTCCTGTACAATGTCACGAACCTCAGTACATAGGTCATCAGGCACTCTATCTATCAGATCTAGGCCCTTATATCTATTTCTCACTTCCTCTGTATAATCATAAGGGATTTGATTTATGTTATACCTGAATGGTCTAGCGGTTTTCCCTACTTTTTTCAATTTAAGTCTGAATTTGGCAATAAGGAGTTCATGATCTGAGCCACAGTCAGCTCCCGGTCTTGTTTTTGTTGACTGTATAGAGCTTCTCCATCTTTGGCTGCAAAGAATATAATCAATCTGATTTCAGTGTTGACCATCTGGTGATGTCCATGTGTAGAGTCTTCTCTTGTGTTGTTGGAAGAGGGTGTTTGCTATGACCAGTGCATTTTCTTGGCAAAACTCTCTTTGTCTTTGCCCTGCTTCATTCCGTATTCCAAGGCCAAATTTGCCTATTACTCCAGGTGTTTCTTGACTTCCTACTTTTGCATTCCAGTCCCCTATAATGAAAAGGACATCTTTTTTGGGTGTTACTTCTAAAAGATCTTGTAGGTCTTCATAAAACTGTTCAACTTCAGTTTCTTCAGCTTTACTGGTTGGGGCATAGACTTGGATAACTGTGATATTGAATGGTTTGCCTTGGAGACAAACAGAGATCATGCTGTCATTTTTGAGATTGCATCCAAGTACTGCATTTCGGACTCTTTTGTTGACCATGATGGCTACTCCATTTCTTCTAAGGGATTCTTGCCCACAGTAGTAGATATAATGGTCATCTGAGGTAAATTCACCCATTCCAGTCCATTTTAGTTCACTGATTCCTAGAATGTCGATGTTCACCCTTGCCATCTCTTGTTTGACCACTTCCAATTTGCCTTGATTCATGGACCTGACATTCCAGGTTCCTATGCAATATTGCTATGTACAGCATCGGACCTTGCTTCTATCACCAGTCACATCCACAGCTGGGTATTATTTTTGCTTTGGCTCCATCCCTTCATTCTTTCTGGAGTTATTTCTCCACTGATCTTCAGTAGCATATTGAGCACCTACTGACCTGGGGAGTTCCTCTTTTGGTATCCTATCATTTTGCCTTTTCATACTGTTAATGGGGTTCTCAAGGCAAGAATACTGAAGTGGCTTGCCATCCCCTTCTCCACTGTACCACATTCTGTCAGATCTCTCCACCATGACCCATCCATCTTGGGTTGCCCCACAGGCATGGCTTGGTTTCATTGAGTTAGACAAGGCTATGGTCCTAGTGTGATTAGATTGACTAGTTTTCTGTGAGTATGGTTTCAGTGTGTCTGCCCTCTGATGCCCTCTTGCAACACCTACCATCTTACTTGGGTTTCTCTTACCTTGGGCATGGGGTATCTCTTCACGGCTGCTGCAGCAAAGCGCAGCTGCTTCTTCTTACCTTGGATGAGGGGTATCTCCTTACTGCCACCATTCCTGACCTTCAACGTGGAATAGCTCCTCTAGGCCTTCCTGTGCCAAGCAGTTACTCACCTGCAATTATCCTTCCCTGGAGGTGCAGCAGTAAAGCATCCACCTGCCAATGCAGGAGATGCAAGAGATGTGGGTTCAATCCCTGGGTCTAGAAGATCCCCTGGAGTAGGAAAGGGCAACCCACTCCAGTATTCTTGCCTGGGAAATTCCATGAACAGTGGAGCCTGGAGGACTACAGTCCATGGGATTGCCAGCAGTTGGACACGTCTTAGCAACTGAGTACACACACAATGTGATTATGATTATACTTGGACTTTTTTCATCACAGGACCATTTTAAGTCTCAAAATGCAAATGGATTTGAAAACATTTTGTTAACCACAAAGTTCTATACAATAACGAATTTGTTATACTTATTCAAAGGTCATATGATTGAATAACATTTTAAGAATATTTTCTTCTTAAAATTTGGCATCACTTCTATCATTCTACTTTGCTCTATGTTCTTCCCCTTTTATCCATAAAGGTAAAAAAAAATCATTTACAAAGTGACATTCTTCAACCAAACCCAAGTTATGGGAAGTTGAATTTCTAAAATGTATTTCAAAAAGTAATTTAAACAGTAGTTCTCTTAGTTCATTTAAAATACCATTTATGTACAGAAGTATTGGATTTGCACAAACATTTTCAAGAATGTATATATTTGCTCTACCTGGTAGATTGCTTATATTGGAGCTGTTTTAAAAAGATGAAACAACAGACAAAACCCACTTTGCCTAACACAAAAAAGTCTGCAGCTCTATTCAGAGTTCTGATTCCTTGATTGCTATCACATTAAAAATAAAAATAAAAAGTTGGGCAAGGGGAACATACATTCTAGTAAGCTGAGCAATAAGTACATGAAGTCTGGAACAGGTGGCAAGGCTCCTTAGCTACATGACTTTTGGTGAATCATTCAACTTTCTGATGTACTAGTGTTCTTATCTGTAAAATAGGAATAATCATAGTAAACTACTTCTCAAGGTTCTTGTGAGGCACAAGTGTGTCAATATGAGTAAACTCTTTATAGCTGAGCCCAGTGCCTAGCAAGTATTATTTTTATTTCTGTTAAAAATGAAATCTTCAATTTTTAAACAAAACTATCATTATTAGACTGAGAAAGGTTAGCTATAGTCAATTCTCTTCTGAGTGTAAAATATCATTTTTGTTGTTGGAGAGACAGAAGGAAAGGGAGAGAGAGAGGGAAAAAAAAAGAGAATGAGAACAGATACATGTGATTACCCGAAGCTGAAAAGCCGAGTGCAAGTTAGCAGCCATGAATGCAATGCCCAGCTTTGAAGAGAAGCTTAAAACATAAGCAGTGTTAGGACATTTGTTAAACATTTGTTAAATTGTTTTCAGCGTTTCCGGTAGATCCTATTATTTCTTCAAATTCCTTCATAATATTATACTTTTTGTCATGATGAACACAATCTCTTATCTCAGAAGTGGGGTTTTCCAGCTGTTGGACTGAGGAAGCTCTATTCTTAGGAGTTTCATATGGAAGCAGTGATAAGACAGACTATGCTGCTGTATTTTGACTAGCTGCCCTGATGAAAAGCCTCCATTGTCAGGTGGTATAACACCAATTGTTACTGTTAACCAAAGAGAATCTAATAGCTTAATGAAATCATTGGTATTAGATGTTCTTAGCTCCAAAATCACTGCAGATGGTGACTGCAGCCATGAAATGAAAAGACGCTAACTCCTTGGAAGAAAAGTTATAACCAACCTAGATAGCATATTGAAAAGCAGAGACATTATTTTGCCAACAAAGGTCCATCTAGTCAAGGCTATGGTTTTTCCTGTGGTCATGTATGGATGTGAGAGTTGGACTGTAAAGAAAGCTGAGCACAGGAGAATTGATGCTTTTGAACTGTGGTGTTAGAGAAGACTCTTGAGAGTCCCTTGGACTTCAAGGAGATCCAACCAGTCCATTCTAAAGGAGATCAGCCCTGGGATTTCTTGGAGGAATGATGCTAAAGCTGAAACTCCAGTACTTTGGCCACGTCATGTGAAGAATTGACTCATTGGAGAAGACTTTGATGCTGGGAGGGATTGGGGGCAGGAGGAGAAGGGGACAACAGAAGATGAGATGGCTGGATGGCATCACTGACTCGATGGACATGAGTCTGAGTGAAATCTGGGAGTTGGTGATGGACAGGGAGGCCTGGTGTGCTGAGATTCATGGGGTCGCAAAGAGTCAGATACAGCTGAGTGACTGAACTGAATTGAACTGAAGTCCTCCAGCAAATTGATGACCACCTAATAGGAGTTTACTTTTCCAACATTAGAGTAACTATCCTACAGACCTAAACAAACATATATACCTGTTTTGTTTGTTTGTTTTGTACTGAAGTGATCCTCGGTTTCCATTTCATATGCTGTAAGTAACTACTGCATAGGAGAGGGGAACTGTGTTTTAAGCTCTCCATTCATGCAAATCTTAGGCAAGACTTCACTGTCATACTGTTTCTTCTATTCTTCCATTTTGAGGGGAAAACATATATATTTATTTCCTGATATTTAGCTGTTTCTGAGCATTCTTGAGCTTCTATTTCAAATGTTAAGTATATAAAATTTTGTTTGTTGATTGATTATTGTGTTATCTCTCTTGGTTTTTGGCATCTCATAAACCATTGCTAGGATGAGGTGAGGTGAAGTCACTCAGTCGTGTCTGACTCTTTGTGACCCCATGGACTGTAACCTACTAGGCTTCTCTGTCCATGGGATTCTCCAGGCAAGAATACTGGAGTGGATTGCCATTTCCTTCTCCAGGGGATCTTCCTGACCCAGGGATCGAACCCGGGTCTCCCACATTGAAGGCAGACGCTTTAACCTCTGAGCCACCAGGGAAGCTAGGATAGTTTCCATAAACCTTAAAATGTAAACTGCTTATTGATGATCCAATAACCATTTATTAGTCAAACTTTACTGTAGGAATTAGAAACCTTAAGATATAATCTTATTTCTAACACAATTTAAATTAATAATTATAATAAAAAAATATACAGTTTTTCACTACGGGAAATGGTGAGCAGCTGACTAACTTCATAGCTATTTCTTGAACTACACAATTTAGTCTTTGCTAGAAGGCTATATGTACTGGTCATTAATTAGTGGTTCATTTTTGCATGTCAGCTACATGGAAAGAAATGTGTTTTCTTCATTTGATATTATCTTTCCAGTAAGATAGTGTTAACCAGAAAGATATCATTTACTATTTTATTCTCCTGCTTCTAAAAATTACGTGCTTATTAAATACTTGATTATCATATTCGTTAGCTATTGCTATGTAACAATGTACCTCAAAATTAAGAAAATTAAGACAGCTATGATTGTTTTTGTTTGTTATGTCTGCAGGTCAGAAATTCAGGAATGGTGTGGCTGGGGGTCCTGACTCAGATTTCTCATAAGGTTGCAACACCCAGGATGCTGGATTCCCATCATCTGGAGGCTTGCCTGGGACAAAATTGCTTCCAAAATGGCTCACTCTGTAATTGGCAAGTTGACTGATGGTTGGTGTTAAGTCTTAATTTCTGACTTTTTCTGTTTATGTGAAACATTCACAGGGATATTTAAGTATCTTTATGGTAGGATGCTATCTTCTCCCAGATGGAGAGAGCCAAGAAACTAAGCTAAATAAGAAAGCTAAGCTAAATAAGTGTTAATGCTTTTCTATGACTTAACTTTAGAAATACACATTATCATTTCTTTCACTGTTCCATAGCCAGACCTCATTTATTGTTGGAAAATACTACATCATGGTACAAGCATCAGGAAGTGAAGATTGTTAGAAGCCTCCTTAAAGGTTGGCCACCACACTGGTTCACTGAATTGTCTCAAATATTCAAAAGTCAGATGCCAATATTTGTACTTGTTAACTCTCACTGAAAATCTGTTATCATAAAAAAATTGATTCAGGTGAAGACAACAGAAACATTATTATTTTTATTGCGATAACTGAGCATAACTGTGAAAGTTTAAAGTGTACAAAGTGTTGATGCATTTATATATTTCAATATGTTTGCCATCTTGGATAGCTATAGTACTTCTATCATGCTATATAATTAACATTTCTTTTTTTGTGATGAGAACAATTTTAAGGTTTTACAGCACTGAGTTTGTTATCTGTAAGAGAATATTTACAAAGTGGAAATCTTTGTTAACAGAAGTGGAAAGACTAGGAATATGGTGGACTTAATCTAGGTACTCTTTAATTTAAGTTGAAGAAAGTAGGGAAAACCACCAGATCATTCAGGTATGATCAAAATCAAATCCCTTATGATTAAACAGTGGAAGTGAGAAATGGATTTAAGGAACTAGATCTGATAGAGTGCATGATGAACTATGGAAGGAGGTTCGTGACATTGTACAGGAGACAGGGATCAAGACCATCCCTATGGAAACGAAATGCAAAAAAGCAAAATGGCTGTCTGGGGAAGCCTTACAAATAGCTGTGAAAAGAGGAGAAGTGAAAAGCAAAGGAGAAAAGGAAAGATATAAGCATCTGAATGCAGAGTTCCAAAGAATAGCAAGGAGAGAAAAGAAAGGCTTGCTCAGTGATCAATGCAAAGAAATAGAGGAAAACAACAGAATGGGAAAGAATAGAGATCTCTTCAAGAAAATTAGAGATACCAAGGGAACATTTCATGCAAAGATGGGCTTGATAAAGGACAGAAATGGTATGGACCTAACAGAAGCAGAAGATATTTAGAAGAGGTGGCAAGAATACACAGAAGAACTGTACAAAATGATCTTCAAGACCCAAATAATCACGATGGTGTGATCACTCATCTAGAGCCAGACATTATGGAATGTGAAGTCAAGTGGGCCTTAGAAAGCATCACTACGAACAAAGCTAGTGGAGGTGATGGAATTCCAGTTGAGCTATTTCAAATCCTGAAAGACGATGCTGTGAAAGTGCTGCACTCAATATGCCAGCAAATTTGGAAAACTCAGCAGTGGCCACAGGACTGGAAAAGGTCAGTTTTCATTCCAATCCCAAAGAAAGGCAATGCCAAGGAATGCTCAAACTACTGCACAATTGCACTCATCTCACATGCTAGTAAAGTGATGCTCAAGATTCTCCAAAACAGGCATCAGCAATACATAAACTGTGAACTTCCAGATGTTCAAGCTGGTTTTAGAAAAGGCAGAGGAACCAGAGATTAAATTGCCAGCATCCGCTGGATCATGGAAAAAGCAAGAGAGTTCCAGAAAAACATCTATTTCTGCTTTATTGACTATGCCAAAGCCTTTGACTGTGTGGATCACAATCAATTGTGGAAAATTTTGAAAGAGATGGGAATACCAGACCATCTGATCTGCCTTTTGAGAAACCTATATGCAGGTCAGGAGCAACAGTTAGAACTGGACATGGAACCACAGACTGGTTCCAAATAGGAAAAGGAGTACGTCAAGGCTGTATGTTGTCACCCTGCTTTTTTAACTTCTATGCAGAGTACATCATGAGAAACGCTGGGTTGGAAGAAGCACAAACTGGAATCAAGATTGCCGGGAGAAATATCAATAACCTCAGATATGTAGATGACACCACCCTTATGGCAGAAAGTGAAGAGGAACTAAAAAGCCTCTTGAGGAAAGTGAAAGAGGAGAGTGAAAAACTTGGCTTAAAGCTCAACATTCAGAAAATGAAGATCATAGCATCTGGTCTCATCACTTCATGGTAAATAGATGGGGAAACAGTGGAAACAGTGTCAGACTTTATTTTTTTGGGCTCCAAAATCACTGCAGATGGAGACTGCAGCCATGAAATTGAAAGACGCTTACTCCTTGGAAGAAAAGTTATGACCAACCTAGACAGCATATTCAGAAGCAGAGACATTACTTTGCCAACAAAGGTCCGTCTAGTCCAGGCTATGGTTTTTCCAGTGGTCATGTATGGGTGTGAGAATTGGACTGTGAAGAAAGCTGAGCACCAAAGAATTGATGCTTTTGAACTGTGGTGTTGGAGAAGACTCTTGAGAGTTCCTTGGACTTAAAGGAGATCCAATCAGTCAATTCCAAAGAAGATCAGTCCTGGGTTTTCTCTGGAAGGACTGATGCTAAAGCTGAAACTCCAATACTTTGGCCACCTGATGTGAAGAACTGACTCATTTGAAAGGACCCTGATGCTGGGAGGGATTGGGGGCAGGAGGAGAAGGGGACGACAGAGGATGAGGTGGCTGGATGGCATCACCAACTCGATGGACGTGAGTTTGAGTGAACTCCGGGAGTTGGTGATGGACAGGGAGGCCTGGCGTGCTGCGATTCATGGGATCGCAAAGAGCCATACATAACTGAATGACTGAACTGAACTGAATCTAGGTACTCAACAATGTCATCAGACATCTACTGTTTTACGGTCTTGCTTCTTGTAGTTTCCTTCTAAAGCCGGCTCCTTACAGAGTGGTTTCAGTTTCAGCTCAGTTGTGTGCGACTCTTTGAGACCCCATGAATTGCAGCATACCAGGCCTCCCTGTCCATCACCAACTCCCGGAGTTTACCCAAACTCATGTCCATTGAGTCGGTGATGCCATCCAACCATCTCATCCTCTGTTGTCTCCTTCTCCTGCTCTCAATCTTTCCCAGCATCAGGATCTTTTCAAATAAGTCAGCTCTTCACATCAGGTGGCCAAAGTATTGGAATTTCAGCTTCAGCATCAGTCCTTTCAGTGTCATCCAGAGGTGACAACGAGTCAGACAGAATTGAGTGGCTGAGTGAACTGAAATGATATTGAGGAGGCAGGATTGTTACTTGCATGTGTGCTCAGTTATGTCCAACTCTTTGTGGTCCCATAAACTTCAGCCCACCAAGCTCCTCTGTCCATGGGATTTTTCTCACAAGAATACTGGGGTGGGTTGCCATTTCCTCCTCCAGGGGATCTTTCAAGTCAGGGATCGAACCCACATCTCCTGCACTGCAGGCAGATGCTTTACCACTGAGCCACGGGGAAAGCCCAGGCAGTCATTACATAGTCTGCTAAACTCAGACTAGGAATTGGAAGTCAATGTAATACAATTCATTCACAAGCATGAATAATCAATGTTGAAATTTCTTTACTTAAAAACCATATTAAAATATAATAGAATACTAGATAAGACCATTATATCATAATCAACTACAGACAACCATAAAATTGGACAAAATATATGAATTATTGGATTTGAGACTTTTCAACAAGAGGCAGAATAGCAATCCCTGAAAAAGGGAAATTTGTAAGGGGAGTCCCATTAGTTCTCTGGTTCTCTGCCTGGGACAAATTCCCAGCTGTGGTACAAAGAGTTAGAATCCAAGAAAATAAAGTGATTCTTGCTGAGCTGAAGAAACTAATATTTAAATATGAGGCTCCTAAAGAAGTTGCAGTCTACATGACAGGTCACTGGAGAGAAAGAAGCTCTTTGTGATAGACACGTCTAGCATTCTCTGGAACAGGAGTTCCTCATGAGTTCCTGACTGAGTTCTGGGTACACATATACAGTATAAGACTACACATTGTTACCAAAAGTGCTAAAGGATATTGGAATTCTGGCCTAACTAATGTAGAAAAACCTCATTAATACTTTTGAATCTAGGTTATATATCAAAAAGTAAGACCCCTCAGGAGTAAAGCCCTTCAGGAATTACTTCTCCTCAAAAGTAAGGCCCATACTTTGAAGTTAAATCTACTCTGGACCAACCTTAACTAAGAGTAAAAGAAGCCCTGACAAGATCTTTAGAACTGCGAGTTTGGAGGTGGAGTCTGCAGTGTAGGGAAGCTGAAGAAAATGTCTTTGGCTTTCCACAGATCCATCTAACAACAAAATTAAGTCAATACAGTTCAATGGTGATGAGCCATAATTGAAATGCTTAATAAGACAAAAATGAACAAATTTCAGAGGAAGACAAAAGAATCAGAAATCTACAATATTATTCTCAATGTCCAGTATATAATAAAAATAACTAGACATCCAAAGAAATGGGAAAATGTAATCAAGAGTTAAGTAAAGTAAAATAAGCAAATATTGGAAATCAGATCCAAGCTGCCCTGATAGACCTGTGGACAAATGCTGTTAAAACAACTAATAAATAGGCTCAAAGAATTCAAATAAGATAAATTCAAATAACTAACAGAAAATATGGTACGGGGAGGGAGGGGAGAGGGGGTTCAGGATGGGAACCGCATGTATACCTGTGGTGGATTCATGTTGATGTATGGCAAAACCAATACAATATTGTAAAGTAATTAACCTCCAATTAAAATAAATAAATTTTAAAAATTAAAAAAATAGGATTAAAAAAAGAAAATATGGTCTAAATACATGAGTAGATAAGACATCTCAGCAAAGAATGAAAACTATTTAAAAAATCAAAATTAAAGATTGGAAAAATAAAACAGGTGAAAAATTAACTGGATAATCTTAATAGAAAATTGATTATAGCAGAATATAGAGTCAATAAATTTAAAGACAGATAAATAGAAATGATACAATTTGGAAATGAAAGAAAAAAACTGAAGAAAAAAGCAAAAGATGTACAGAAACCTAATGGACAATATTAACTGGCATATCATTTATATATAATATAATATAATATGTCCCAGAAGTGGACAGGGAGAATAGTATAGACAAAAATACTTATATAATGTTTTAATACTTATATAATGTTTTAACGATCGAACCGTGTTTCAATATATATCCTAAATATAAGGAAAAATGAAAATTTACAGACCAAAGAGTTTCAGAACAGCAATGTGGATTAATTAAAAAAAAAAAAAAAGACATGGAGGTACATCAGGCTTGCTAAAATACAAAAATTAAGAAAAAATATTGAAGTCAGCTAGAGAGCAATGAGTTACTACATACAGGGAAATAATGATACAAATAATTGCCACCTTTTAAAAAGAAACAGCATTTAGAAGGCTGTGGACACCACATTAAGAATAAGTAAACAAAGAATAAAATAAAGAATAAAAACTCTCAATTCAGAATTGAACTCGCAAAAATGCATGTCAAAAATAAAGAAGAAATAAAGACAGTTTTTGAATAAGTAAAAGCAGAGATCATGGGTCCCCAGCAGACTGGCACTACAAGAAATGTTGAAGAATGTTTTTCACATGGAAAGTTGGATCTACAGGTAGGAAGGAAAGAACCAGGAACTGGAGAATATAAAGGAAAATCTAATTTTCTTTCTCATAAGTTTCTTATAATACTGAAGACTATTTAATGTAAAAATAATAAAATTGAAGGCAGGGTTAAAATGAATGTAGTGATATAGAAAGTATGTTTTATGGTACAAAAAATGCAAAAAGTTACTACATTTGTGAAGTGGGAATTGTGAAGTATAAAAACAGGAAGTTTGTCAGTAGTGATGTTAGAAATGATATGGGTGAATTATCAGGTATAAAGTGAGAGCTAATACAATATTGGTTCTAAATAGACTTTGAAAACTTAAGAGGGAATATTGTAAATTCTAGAACAGTAATTAAAAAGAAAACAAATGTAGGTAATAAGCCAATAGAGGACATAAAATAGAATAACAAAATACATCAAATTAATTGAAAAGAAGGTATACAAGAGAAAGAATAAATGATACTAGTAGACAGTACATAGACGTGTGTGTGTGTGTTTGCATGCACGTGCTAAGCTGCTTCAGTCATGTCCAACTCTGCGTGACCCCATGGACTGTAGCCCGCCAGTCATAAGATTCTCCAGGCAAGAATCTTGGATTCTCCAGGCAAAAATATTGGAGTGAGTTGCCATTTCTTTCTCCAGGGGATCTTCCTGACCCAGGGATCAAACCGCATTTCTTAAGTCTGCACTGTCAGGTGGATTCTTTACCACTGCACCACCTGGGAAGCCCATCATACCTTGTTTATAATTGTAAAATTATACTGAAAAAAAGTTTTTCAATTTTTATAAAACAAAACATAAAGCTTCGCTGTGACCAATTCCACTCATAGATATTTATTTAAGAGAATTGAAAGCATATGCTTACAGAAGAATCATATATTTAAGTTCACAGTAGTTTTATCTGTGGTTGTCAAAATTAGAAATTAATATTCATCAATAGGTGAATGTATAAACAAATTGTGATATACAATACAATGAAAAACTACTCAGAAACATACAGGAACACATTAAAGATGCAAGAACAAAACTTTAGAAGAGACATACTACCACTTCTGTCCTATTCTATTGGTCACTCAGGTGATTTTATCACATGTAAAAGAATTGTACACTTGGTATGAAGGTGTGAATACTGGAAGGTTAGGATCACTTTGAAGGCTGGCTGCATCAGCTGTTTTCCAGAGATGGTGATCTGGTGGCTATCTGGAGGTGAACTGGTATCTAAGGTGTTTGAAGTGTGGTAGTCAAGCAGGATTGGGAAGCACTGTTGTGATCAGATTATGTTAGAAAATTTGACTTGTATGTGGCAAAAAGAAAGCTGACATTGTCCAAAACAAATTGTAACAGGAACTCAACTACAGCAATGAGATTGTAAATAATGTTGGATAAAACTCTTTCAAAAGGACTTACTTTTGGAAGCAGGAATAGGAAATACACAGTCCTCTTGTGTCCAGGGATATCTGATTGGCTTGGCTCATTGCTGTATGTCTGTTGATGTTGATAGATAATTTGCAAATTGTGTTGTCAACACAACATTTAATCTGCTCTGAGCAGCTCATAAACAACACTTTGATTAATTCTTTCAGTCTGTGTCTTCTGGACAAGATTTACAGAGCTCTGTTTATTTGGATGAAAAATAGAGACAAGTTGTCAGTAGAAAGGGAAGGGGGATGGAAAGATTTCCTTTTCTCTCTTTGGTTGAATTTGGAAAGTGTTTTTTAATTAGGATTTTAAATGTTTGGTTCCACAAGGGAAGGATTTCTCAGTGGAACTCAGCAACTGGCACAAAGTGAAGCTCAGTGTTAAAGTGGAATAAGTCAGGACAGACAGAGGCAGACTGGCAGTGGAACACTGTAGAGGGGGAGAGTCAACCAGGCCTAAGGCAGGAGATGCCTTTCTGAATTAGCCAATTAGTTTCAGAAACCTGTTGGACAATTACAACTCATAGAGCTCGCCATCCACACTCTCTATGGAACACTGAAATATTGTGTTGAATAGAATTCTGTTCAACAAGCACATTTTAATAAAGAACTCCAATTAAAGAGAAACTTTTATAATATGAAATATAAAGATAAGTATATTATTATTGATTGTATATGTGAGAGAAAGAGAGGAATTGATTCTGTTGCTCTCTTTTTGTGTATTATTATATGCCAATTTTCCCCAGGCCCCTAAATCTGTTTAGTTGAACAGTTTCTATCAATTTTGGCTTTGAAATAATTTTCCATTGAAGCATGCCTTTTAATCAGTACCTCTCTACCTTTGTTGATTTATCCTAGCCAAGATAAGTGGATAGAGTTCTAAAACACTGTTTCTGGAATACTCATATCACTTTGAAACATGCTGATCATCCAACAACTTAGGCATAAGAACCTGGAAATGAGTGTCATTTGGAAAAAGGTCCTTTCATAGCAATTATGACATAAGATGTAAAGACAATCTGTGGCTGGTAGGGAAGAAAAGATCCAAAATTTAGCTATTTAATAATTTCAGGACTATTAGAAATGTAAATGATCCAACACCACAATTCCTCCTTGAATTTTTCCCCTTTTATGCCTGTCTCCTCTCAAAGGGATAAATATGATATTTATGAGCTGCTTTTGGAATGCACACATTTCCAGGGATCATGCCAAGTGCTTCTTTTGTTGTTCACATCTGCATCTTTCGATATGATGAAGAGTCAACAAGAAAGTAGATTTGTTTTTATTTCTTTGACAAATAGAGTTCACTTGGGGACACAACTGGGAAAAAAGCAACCACTACATCTATACCAGAAAGCCAAAGTTGAATTTTCCATTAGTGGTAGTTATACATTGTAACTTATATGCAAGGCGCCTGGTTGGAAATATTAACCCAGATTCAGAAATTAGTAATTATATTGACCTTGACATCTGTCCTCATTACCTTGTTCCTAGCTCACACAATTAGTTTAGCTGAGACTGTCATCAAAACCCTGTGTTTTAGATCTATTTCTAGTAAGGAACTCCTTCAAATCATCACCCCATGAAAATTACAATATTAAAGACACAAAGGTATACGTGTATCTAATTGCAGTAATTGTGTTGAGAAAGAATTCACATAAATCTCCTTTAGGGGTTTCATTCCATTTGATGGCCTTAATGTACTCTCTTAAAACTGTAATGATTTCACAGTATTGTTCT
Organism: Budorcas taxicolor; assembly: GCF_023091745.1. Lineage (NCBI taxonomy): Eukaryota > Metazoa > Chordata > Mammalia > Artiodactyla > Bovidae > Budorcas > Budorcas taxicolor. The sequence goes on from NC_068915.1 coordinate 43,041,052, forward strand.
GCAAAAGATTATCAGCAATTATTGTATATGAAAAGAGCCAGGGTGAAAGAGAACAAGTTGAGAGATTAACATTGTGAAATAAACTTCTGGCTTTTAACAGAAGGATGGTAGAGGCCGATTCAGGCCCCATTTCCTGTGTTTACCCCCTCTCCTCTGTCCTGGATCACAGTTTGTTGGATGCATCATTGCTGTACAAACAACATGCTGACGGAGTCTAAATGTAACACTACCCTCCTAAAGAATGAGGGAATCACATGCTCATACAGAAAGGCAAATACCTAGTGATTTTCAGTGTTCCGAAAATAGAAATACTCTATTGGGTTTATTTCATGATTATAAAAGCCTAATAATCTATGATAGCTAAAAGCAAATTTGATTTATTAGGGTCTCCCACAGACAGATGATAAACCATAATGTGCAGGCAAACATTTTTTTTAAAGGAGTGTGTTAAAAAGAAAATAGTCAACAACTTGCTTACTCCATAGCTCCAGAAAATGATGATTTGAGACACTGAAATATCAGAGTTGACAAATGATAGAAGCAAAATTATAACTGCTGTTCTATGGCAAGATAAACTTTCACCTCCGTGAAGGAAATATAGATTACGGAGACTGATTGCAAGCAATCAGCACTGTATATTCTTCTTCCCTAACTGAGCAATGTTTGAATATGCGCCTTTCAGACAATCGCATTAATAACATTTAGCCACTAGGTATTTGTGGAAGAAATTGGAAATTGTTTTTAATTTGTTGGTTTGGTGAAGCGATAATATATTGAGCCATAGGGGAGAGGGTTAAAAAAAACTATTGGTATAGGATTTCTACTTGCATATGTGAATATATTAATACCCACAGAGCTATATTATTCTTAGAAACTCTCCCACACAAAGCAAAGGGTTAATAGACAGGAAGATCTAAAAAACTGCATGACCATGTTGTGAAATATGGATTTAACATATAACTCATTGGAGGCCCCAATGAGTTATGGGCCTCATTTACTGCATATTACAGACATTTTTTCCATATTCCTTTTCAACAAGGCATATGGTTTGAATTAGTTTCATCTTGGGTTTTCTAGGGTCTTTTGTGGGCTATTTTCTACAACAAACTATAATTCTTGGGCTCTTTTAATTCTATAGTAGGATGCTATCAGGTGCAGTTCTTTAATTACCACATGAGGTAATGCCTCAGTAAGATATTCTGAAAGAGGCACAAGCTGAGTAAGGGTCTGAATGAAGAATTCATACCCAGCCGATGAAATTAAAGAAGCTGCACACTCTTTATGGATGAGGGGGGATGGGTAAAAGTTGGTGTTCATTGGGGTGGAGGTAGGGCAGTTAGGGATGAAAACATACAGACACACCTTCAGTTGAGTCAGGAAAGGGGACTCTGACAGGTAGCAACATTCTGAAGAGTTAAGGATATTAAAGGACCCCGTTTCCCATAACTTAACTCATAAATCATATTTTCAGGTACTTTACATGATTTATGAGAGGCTGGCTGTCTGCATGATCAGTAAGTTGCATTAAAATGGCAACTGGGCTTTCCAAAACAGAGCCTTATGAAAAGAATCCAAATCTCAAAGATGGCGAATTTCAGCACCTGAAAGCTGGGGTCAAAAGCAGGTGTCTGCATTTCATTCTTTGTTCAAAATATAAAATCATAATATTATGTGGGAAAAGCATTGGTCTACAGTCATGACACTTAGGCTTTTGTTTTTTTTCTCACTACTGTAACCTTAAGTCATTTATATTCTTTGGACCTCAGTCGCCTCTCAGTAAACTGAAGGATTCAGGGCCTTCCTGTTTCTAAATACATATTGCACATATGTACAAATTATATATTCCTATTATGTGTATATATTTATATATTATTTCTTATCTATGGGCATATTACATATTATGTGTCATCCATGTGTGTATGTATAGATTCCTTAAACATGTGAAAGGAGCTATAGCAAATAATACACATTTACATACATATACTCTCTTGCTTTTTCCATGATCCAGCGGATGTTGGCAATTTGATCTCTGGTTCCTCTGCCTTTTCTAAAACCAGCTTGAACATCAGGAAGTTCACGGTTCACGTATTGCTGAAGCCTGGCTTGGAGAATTTTGAGCATTACCTTACTATCATGTGAGATGAATGCAATTGTGCGGTAGTTTGAGCATTCTTTGGCATTGCCTTTCTTTGGAATTGGGATGAAAACTGACCTTTTCCAGTCCTGTGGCCACTGCTGCGTTTTCCAAATTTGCTGGCATATTGAGTGCAGCACTTTCACAGCATCATCTTTCAGGATTTGAAATAGCTCTACTGGAAACAATCACCTCCACTAACTTTGTTTGTAGTGATGCTTCCTAAGGTCCACTTGACTTCACATTCCATGATGTCTGGCTCTAGATGAGTGATCACACCATCGTGATTATCTGGGTTGTGAAGATCCTTTTTGTACAATTCTTCTGTGTGTTCTTGCCACTTCTTCTTAATATCTTCTGCTTCTGTTAGGTCCAGACCATTTCTGTCCTTTATCGAGCCCATCTTTGCATGAAATGTTCCCTTGGTATCTCTAATTTTCTTGAAGAGATTTCTAGTCTTTCCCATTCTGTTGTTTTCCTCTATTTCTTTGCATTGATCACTGAAGAAGGCTTTCTTATCTCTCCTTGCTATTCTTTGAAACTCTGCATTCTGATGCTTATATCTTTCCTTTTCTCCTTTGCTTTTCACCTGTCTTCTTTTCACAGCTATTTGTAAGGCTTCCCCAGATAGCCATTTTGCTTTTTTGTATTTCTTTTCCATGGGGATGGTCTTGATCCCTGTCTCCTGTACAATGTCACGAATCTCTGTACATAGTTCATCAGGCACTCTATCTATCAGATCTAGGCCCTTAAATCTATTTCTCACTTCCACTGTATAATCATAAGGGATTTGATTTAGGTCATACCTGAATGGTCTAGTGGTTTTCCCTGTTTCGTTCAATTTCAGTCTGAATTTGGTAATAAGGAGTTCATGATCCAAGCCACAGTCAGCTCCCGGTCTTGTTTTTGTTGACTGTATAGAGCTTCTGCATCTTTGGCTGCAAAGAATATAATCAATCTGATTTCGGTGTTGACCATCTGGTGATGTCCATGTGTAGAGTCTTCTCTTGTGTTGTTGGAAGAGGGTGTTTGCTATCACCAGTGCATTTTCTTGGCAAAACTCTCTTAGTCTTTGCCCTGCTTCATTCCATATTCCAAGGCCAAATTTGCATGTTACTCCAGGTGTTTCTTGACTTCCTACTTTTGCTTTCCAGTCCCCTATAATGAAAAAGACATCTTTTTTGGGTGTTAGTTCTAAAAGGTCTTGTAGGCCTTCATAGAACCATTCAACTTCAGCTTCTTCAGCATTACTGGTTGGGGCATAGACTTGGATTACTGTGATATTGAATGGTTTGCCTTGGAGACAAACAGAGATCATTCTGTCATTTTTGAGATTGCATCCAAGTACGGCATTTCGGACTCTTCTGTTGACCATGATGGCTACTCCATTTCTTCTAAGGGATTCTTGCCCACAGTAGTAGATATAATGGTCATCTGAGGTAAATTCACCCATTCCAGTCCATTTTAGTTCACTGATTCCTAGAATGTCGATGTTCACCCTTGCCATCTCTTGTTTGACCACTTCCAATTTGCCTTGATTCATGGACCTAACATTTCAGCTTCCTATGCAATATTGCTATGTACAGCATCGGACCTTGCTTCTATCACCAGTCACATCCACAGCTGGTTATTGTTTTTGCTTTGGCTCCAACCCTTCATTCTTTCTGGAGTTATTTCTCCACTGACCTCCAGTAGCATATTGGGCACCTACTGACCTGGGGAGTTCCTCTTTTGGTATCCTATAATTTTGCCTTTTCATACTGTTAATGGGGTTCTCAAGACAAGAATACTGAAGTGGTTTGCCATTCCCTTCTCCAGTGGAGCACATTCTGTCAGACCTCTCCACCATGACCCACCCGTTTTGGATTGAAGTGCCCTGGAGAAGGCATTGGCAACCCACTCTAATATTTCTGCCTAAAGAATCACATGGACAGAGGGACCTGGTGGGCTATGGTCCATGGGGTCCAAAGCGTCAGACATGACTGAGTGACTAACAGAGAGACAGAAAGATTGCATACACAGAGCAGAAATCTAAGGAAGCCCTTAGCAAAAACTTGCATACACATTTGGATATTGGGTATTAAAAGGATGTAATGGTTAGTCTTAGTTAATTTTTTTCAGTTATGTTATCGAATTAGTTCATCAAATATTAACCCAAGTGCTGCTGTGAAGTTAATTTGTAAAGGTGGTTAACATCTAAAATCAGCTGATTTTAAGTAAAGGAGATTATGCTTAAAAATGTGGATGGGCTTCATCCAACCAGCTGAAAGACTTAGGAGCCAAAATTGAGCTTTTGGGAGAAGAAATTTTGCCTCAAGTTTGAAGTTCAAAACCCTGCCTGAGTTTCCAGCATGCCCTTTGCAATTTCAGATGTCAACTTCATAACTGGGTGAGCCAATTTCTTCTAACTGACCTCTCTTTCTCATCCTCATATATGTATGAGTACTGTATACATATATTGCATATATATAGTGTGTAATGCATATGTATATTATAATATATATTATCTATAACTATAATATATGTATATATATTCTGATTCTCTGGAGAACCATAACTAATACAAATGGTAAGTGTCAAAAGTTTATAGGTCAGGCACTGAAAGTACCTGCAACAAATGATATTTATATTCATTTTTATGATTTTTTAAAAAATTAAAACACAAAAAATCACAAACATAAATCCCGTTATACCACCATCATGAACACTAAAGATTCAGAGAACTTCTTAGTATGTTCTATGTGAATAGATGGAGGTTTGAATGGAAATCATGTTAATACATCATGTCTTAAACACATCATTCAACTAAATCTTGATAGCCAGCATGATATTTATGGCTTCTATGAACATGTAATTATATTACACACATATATATATAGATACATTTTTCATTTATACCTAAATTACAATTGTTTAAGCACAGGGTTCACAAAGAACCCTGCTGTTTAAACACAAATTAATAAGCATAAAATAAACATAGAAATTCATCATTAGGTGATCCACCCAGATCACTTATCTGATCAAAATCCTTCTATGAAATATCGATACAGGCTCAATACATATTTTTTAATTAAAAATGAAATATTGAAATGTTATTTTTAAAATCCAACAATTTAAAAGTACATTGATTAAAAAGCAAACATAGTACTTAATGCTACTTACCCCTTTCATTCTTCCTCTGAAATTCATATGAAGGTAAATATTGACTGGAGTTATATTTTCAAACTTTTTACATACACACATACATGATACAGGTCATCAGTGACCTACACTTTGGAAAATACCAAGGACCTGGATGACCTAAGTGATTTACAGCTCATCTCTTTTTGGTAGGTATTATCAGTCTCAGATTTATTATATTTCTTATTTTGACATTTTAGTGCAGTAGAGACTCTGTAAAAACCTACATTAAACAAATTTGACAAACTTTATTTTTTTTACTTTACAATATTGATAAATTCTAATTACTAATTCCAAAAATTGCATTCAACTTATAAAAACAAAAAAACCCCAATTATACATTTATATATAGTTATTTAATAGCTCTTGGTTTCATATAGAAAACTCAAATTTGGCTCTGAAATGTGCAGCCTGAGGCTCATATAGAAGAGAATGATGATAAGCATGCCTGAGCAAAAGACATGCACATGATTAACATCATGCTCAACAAGATTTTCAGTTCACAAGCACATTGGAAATATTTGACTGAAAGTGACTGGAACTGAGCTGTGGGTAAGAAAGCTACGTGTGTGTGTGCCAAGTCATTTCAGTCATGCCTGACGACTCCTCTGTCCATGGGATTCTACAGGCAAGAATACTGGAGTGGGTTGCCTTTTCCAGGGGATCTTCCTGATCCAGAGATTGGACCCTGTCTCCTATGTCTCTTGCATTGGCAGGCAGGTTCTTTACCACTAGCTCCACTTGGGAAGCTTGGGGAAGGAAGTTACAGGAGTCTAATGGGAACACAAGAGTTGTCTTTCCCGAGGAAGGGGGCAGTTATATGTTGCAGATAGTGTGTGAGAGGTAATCAGATCATGGAATGGGGCCCTCATGAGTGGATCAATGCCCTTATGAGAAGGGACACAAGAGAACTGCTTCCCCTTTCTCTCTCCCCATTGTATGAGGGTACAGCAAGGAGATGTCCCTCTGCCAACCAGAAACTGGATTGGCTGGTGCCTTGATCCTGGACTTCCTAGCCTCCAGAATTGTGAAAACTATCTTCCCCACCCAGGAATTGAACCTGGGTCTCCTGCATTGCAGGCAGATGCTTTACCATCTGAGCCACCAGAGAGGCCCGTATGACTAGGGTTATGGAAAATTACCACAGGTAAGATCAGAGTTGGGGTTTCTCTGGTGGCTCAGAGGGTAAACCATCTGCCTGCAATGCAGGAGACCCAGGTTTGATCCCTGGGTGGGGAAGATCCCCTGGAGAAGGAAATGGCTACCAACTCCAGATTCTTGCCTGAGTACAATGGGCAGAGGAGCCTAGTGGGCCTGGTGGACTACAGTCCATGATGTCACAGAGTCAGACACAACTGAATGACTAACACTTGCACTTTCACTTTAAGATTAGATTTACCCCAGAAATTCCTCTTCACTCTATGGGTAATAAGACTTGATGTGTAAGTGTATACCTCTCTGGTATAACTCTGAGGCACATGTTCTCCCTCTGTCATTGCTTCATGAAACTCTCTCATTTAAATAAATTCCACTTCAATCTCAACAATGATTGTTACTGGTATAAGCAAAACTAACACACCATTACTTTAACTGGTATGAATATTCTGAAATGATTTCTTGAAAGCCAGGGCAGTATACAATTCACTAACTAGAAAATAAAGATCTGAATTAATGGTTCCTTCTTCTTATTATTTGGTTTTCAGTGTGAAGAACTCTTTCACATAACAAATGTTCAGTATCTTTGAAAGTGTGTGGCTGTATATTTTGTATCTATTGAATAAGAAAATGCAAATGCACACCTAGTTTTGGGGATTCTTTGCAATACATTTGTATATTTAATCTTTTTTCTTTCCTAATAAAATTGGGGCTTTGTTAGATCAAAGTTGTTATCTGGTTTACTACTGACCTTCCTAAGACTAGAACAAGTACTGACACATAATAAGCATTCAATTAATATTTCGAATGAATGAACAGTGTGGCTGCCAAAGAGTTCCCCTTTGTGTTGTCTTAGCTCCAGTGATTTGTAAATACAGCTGCATGAAAATTTCTGAGAAGTATTAAAAACATAAAAATCCTGGATACCATCCACCGAAATAGTAAATCAGGAGGTGTAGCACAGGTCCCAAAAATCTATCTGTACCCGTTCATACATATATGTACATCTATATGTGCATATGTATTACAGATTTTATCACTTGTAATGAATATCTAATTACTGTTTAAGCATTTCAAATATACTAATATTTCTGCATAACAACTTCTTACAAATAAAATGGTGGCAAGGGAATACATTTTATAAACTTGCAAAATAAGATATTGTCAAATTTCCCTCCAAAAATCCCATAAACTCAATAATGAAAGTATATTTTTTAAATACTCCGACCAACATTAAATACTAATAATTAATTTTGGGGCTTTTGATAATTTGTATATTTCCTCATCTATAAATTTTTTACTTATAATTTTCTATTGGATTATTTCATTTTATTTAATTTAAAGACAGTCTATTTTGTTACATTAAATCCTTTCCAACCTATGACGCTAATGTTTTTGTGTATATTTTGACTCTTTTTATGATCATCTTCAATCACACAAAAAATTAATGAATTCAAATTTAACTCTCACCAAATACTTGCTGGTATTTATTTTTGCATCTTAAGATTTTCCTAAACCAAAGTCATGAAAATATTTGAAACTGGTGAGCTAGTTATTTCAACATTACTGAATTGTTTATTTATGCTCTGCCCACAAAATATGATATATCAAGTTTAACATCTAACATATTTGCATAGGTAAGTTGATCTGTTTCTCTTTGATCTCATTTTTCATACCAGTATCATACTATTTGAATTTCCATAGGTATGTATAATATATCTTGTTATCTGGTAAAATAAGATCTCTCTTAAAATTTTTTTTCTAAGACCTCTTGAACATTTTCTTTTTTAGAAGTAGAATCACTTTATCAAATTGTATAAAAATATCTTTTTGGGGTTTTAAAAGATATTTAGCTGAAATTTTAGTTTAATGTGGGGGAAATTAATGTATTTACAATATTAAGTCTTTCCTTCCAAGAACATGATGTATTTTTGCGTTAAGTCAGATGTTCTTTTATGACTTACCTGATACTTCAAGAGATAGTGATAATTGAATCCAATTGGCTTTTGATATATTGGAATGAAGAGTGTTTACATCCTCAGCCTGCTATTTACAATCTGCTGGCAAAAACAAAAAAACAACCCAAGAACATTTATATCCCATCATGTAGAAAAAAATCATAGGCAAATTAAAAATAAAACAGTTGTTTCTTTAAATGCAGTTTCCAAAGACTCCAAATTATGTCACTAAAAACTTTTTCATCTTACGTTTTTGAGACATGGTTAAATTTTCATCTACATTTTAGTACCCATTAGTTCTCCAAACAAAGAACAATATATTTCATTTTTGAATTTATTTGTTGACAATTTATGCTTTTATTACATAATCAATTTAAAGTAAATGAAACCATATGCATCACTTGTTAAATGGGAAAAGTAAGAATTTGTCTTTATATAGTATGAATACTATTAAAGATTATATTAGCATCTTTATAACATATTTATTATTTTTATTTATTTTATTTATTTATTTTTTTAATTTTAAAATCTTTAATTCTTACAGGCGTTCCCAACCATGAACCCCCCTCCCACCTCCCTCCCCATAACATCTCTCTGGGTCATCCCCATGCACCAGCCCCAAGCATGCTGTATCCTGCGTCAGACATAGACTGGTGATTCGATTCTTACATGATAGTATACATGTTAGAATGCCATTCTCCCAAATCATCCCACCCTCTCCCTCTCCCTCTGAGTCCAAAAGTCCGCTATACACATCTGTGTCTTTTTTGCTGTCTTGCATACAGGATCGTCATTGCCATCCTTCTAAATTCCATATGTATGTGTTAGTATACTGTATCGGTGTTTTTCTTTCTGGCTTACTTCACTCTGTATAATCGGCTCCAGTTTCATCCATCTCATCAGAACTGATTCAAATGAATTCTTTTTAACGGCTGAGTAATACTCCATTGTGTATATGTACCACAGCTTTCTTATCCATTCATCTGCTGATGGACCTCTAGGTTGTTTCCATGTCCTGGCTATTATAAACAGTGCTGCGATAAACATTGGGGTACATGTGTCTCTTTCTATTCTGGTTTCCTCGGTGTGTATGCCCAGCAGTGGGATTGCTGGGTCATAAGGGAGTTCTATTTGCAATTTTTAAAGGAATTTTTAAAGGAATATAGCTTTTATTATGTTGAGGTATGTTCCTTCTATTCCTGCTTTCTGGAGAGTTTTTATCATAAATGGATGTTGAATTTTGTCAAAGGCCTTCTCTGCATCTATTGAGATAATCATATGGTTTTTATTTTTCAATTTGTTAATGTGGTGAATTACATTGATTGATTTGTGGATATTGAAGAATCCTTGCATCCCTGGGATAAAGCCCACTTGGTCATGGTGTATGATCTTTTTAATGTGTTGTTGGATTCTGATTGCTAGAATTTTGTTGAGGATTTTTGCATCTATGTTCATCAGTGATATTGGCCTGTAGTTTTCTTTTTTTGTGACATCTCTGTCAGGTTTTGGTATTAGGGTGATGGTGGCCTCATAGAATGAGTTTGGAAGTTTACCTTCCTCTGCAATTTTCTGGAAGAGTTTGAGTAGGATAGGTGTTAGCTCTTCTCGAAATTTTTGGTAGAATTCAGCTGTGAAGCCGTCTGGACCTGGGCTTTTGTTTGCTGGAAGATTTCTGATTACAGTTTCAGTTTCCGTGCTTGTGATGGGTCTGTTAAGATTTTCTATTTCTTCCTGGTTCAGTTTTGGAAAATTGTACTTTTCTAAGAATTTGTCCATTTCTTCCACGTTGTCCATTTTATTGGCATACAACTGCTGATAGTAGTCTCTTATGATCCTTTGTATTTCTGTGTTGTCTGTTGTGATCTCTTCATTTTCATTTCTAATTTTATTGATTTGTTTTTCTCTCTTTGCTTCTTGATGAGTCTGGCTAATGGTTTGTCAATTTTATTTATCCTTTCAAAGAACCAGCTTTTGGCTTTGTTGATTTTTGCTATGGTCTCTTTTGTTTCTTTTGCATTTATTTCTGCCCTAATTTTTAAGATTTCTTTCCTTCTACTAACTCTGGGGTTCTCCAATTCTTCCTTTTCTAGTTGCTTTAGTTGTAGAGTTAGGTTATTTATTTGACTTTTTTCTTGTTTCTTGAGGTATGCCTGTATTGCTATGAACTTTCCTCTTAGCACTGTTTTTATAGTGTCCCACAGGTTTTGGGTTGTTGTGTTTTCATTAGTTTCTATGCATATTTTGATTTCTTCTGTGATTTGTTGGTTATTCAGAAGTGTGTTGTTCAACCTCCATATGTTGGAATTTTTAATAGTTTTTCTCCTGTAATTGAGATCTAATCTTAATGCATTATGGTCAGAAAAGATGCTTGGAATGATTCCGATTTTTTTGAATTTATCAAGTTTAGATATATGGCCTAGGATGTGATCTATCCTGGAGAAGGTTCCATGAGCACTTTAAAAAAAGGTGAAATTCATTGTTTTGGGGTGAAATGTCCTATAGATATCAATTAGGTCTTACTGATCTAATGTATCATTTAAAGTTTGCATTTCTTTGTTAATTTTCTGTTTAGTTGATCTGTCCATAGGTGTGAGTGGGGTATTAAAGTCTCCCACTATTATTGTGTTATTGTTGATTTCCCCTTTCATACTTGTTAGCATTTGTCTTACATATTGCGGTGCTCCTATATTGGGTGCATATATATTTATAATTGTTATATCTTCTTCTTGGATTGATCCTTTGATCATTATGTAGTGGCCTTCTTTGTCTCTTTTCACAGTCTTTGTTTTAAAGTCTATTTTATCAGATATGAGTATTGCCACTCCTGCTTTCTTTTGGTCTCTATTTGCGTGGTATATCTTTTTCCAGCCCTTCACTTTCAGTCTGTATCTGTCCCTTGTTTTGAGGTGGGTCTCTGGTAAGCAGCATATAGAGGGGTCTTGTTTTTGTATCCATTCGGCCAGTCTTTGCCTTTTGGTTGGGGCATTCAACCCATTTACGTTTAAGGTAATTATTGATAAGTATGATCCAGTTACCATTTAGTTTATTGTTTTGGGTTCGGGTTTATACACCCTTTTCGTGTTTCCTGTCTAGAGAATATCCTTTAGAATCTGTTGGAGAGCTGGTTTGGTGGTGCTGAATTCTCTCAGCTTTTGCTTGTCTGTAAAGCTTTTGATTTCTCCTTCATATTTGAATGAGATCCTTGCTGGGTACAGTAATCTGGGCTGTAGGTTATTGTCTTTCATCACTTTAAGTATGTCTTGCCATTCCCTCCTGGCCTGAAGAGTTTCTATTGAAAGATCAGCTGTTATCCTTATGGGAATCCCCTTGTGTGTTATTTGTTGTTTTTCCCTTGCTGCTTTTAATATTTGTTCTTTGTGTTTGATCTTTGTTAATTTGATTAATATGTGTCTTGGGGTGTTTCGCCTTAGGTTTATCCTATTTGGAACTCTCTGTTTCTTGGACTTGGGTGATTATTTCCTTCCCCATTTTAGGGAAGTTTTCAACTATTATCTCCTCAAGGATTTTCTCATGATCTTTCTTTCTGTCTTCTTCTTCTGGGACTCCTATAATTTGAATGTTGGAGCGTTTCATATTGTCCTGGAGGTCTCTAAGATTGTTGTCATTTCTTTTAATTCATTTTTCTTGTTTCCTCTCTGATTCATTTATTTCTACCATTCTATCTTCTATTTCATTAATCCTATCTTCTGCCTCCATTATTCTACTATTTGTTGCCTCCAGAGTGTTTCTGATCTCATTTATTGCATTATTCATTATATTTTGACTCTTTTTTATTTCTTCTGGGTCCTTGTTAAACCTTTCTTGCATCTTCTCAGTCCTTGTCTCTAGGCTATTTATCTGTGATTCCATTTTGATTTCAAGATTTTGGATCATTTTCACTATCAATATTCGGAATGCCTTCTCAGGTAGATTCCCTACTTCTTCCTCTTTTGTTTGGTTTGGTGGGCAACTCTCCTGTTCCTTTACCTGCTGAGTATTCCTCTGTCTCTTCATCTTGGTTATATTGCTGCGTTTGGGGTGGCCTTTTTATATTCTGGTAATTTGTGGAGTTCTCTTTATTATGGAGCTTCCTCACTGTGGGTGGGGTTCTATCAGTGGTTTGTCAAGGTTTCCTGGTTAGGGAGGCTTGTGTTGGAGTTCTGGTGGGTGGAGCTGGGTTTCTTCTCTCTGGAGTGCAATGGAGTGACCAGTAATGGGTTATGAGACATCAAAGGTTTTGGAATAACTTTGAGCTGCCTGTATATTGAAGCTCAGGGGAGTGTTCCTGTGTTGCTGGAGAATTTGAGTGGTATGTCTTGTTTTGGAACTTGTTGGCCCTTGGGTGGAGCTTGGTTTCGGTGTAGGTATGAAGGCATTTGATGAGCTCCTATTGCTTAATGTTCCCTGAATTCAAGAGTTCTCTAATGTTTTCAGGCTTTGGATTTAAGCCTCCTGCTTCTGGTTTTCAGTTTTATTTTTACAGTAGCCTCTAGACTTCTCCATCTATACAGCACCGCTGATAAAACATCTAGGTTAAAGATGAAAAGTTTCTCCACATTGAGGGACACTCAGAGAGGTTCACTGAGTTACAAGGAGAAGAGAAGATGGAGGGGGTAGTTAGAGGTAACTGGAATGAGATGCGGTGAGATCAAAAGAGGAGAGAGCAAGCTAGCCAGTAGTCACTTCCTTATGTGCGCCCTATAGTCTGGACTGCTCAGAGGTATTTACGGAGTTATACAGGGAAGAGGAGAGGGAGGAAGTAGACAGAGGTGGCCAGGAGGATAAGAGAGAGGAATGAGAAGGAGAGAGACAAATCCTGCCAGTAACCAGTTCCTTAGGTGTTCTCCACCGTCTGGAACACACAGAGATTCACAGAGTTGGATAGAGAAGAGATGGGGGAGAAAAGAGACAGAGGCCACCTGGTGGAGAAAAAGGAGAGTCCAAAGGAGGAGAGAGTGGTCAAGCCAGTAATCTCACTCTCAGGTAAACTTGGGTAGTGAAGTTTGGGTTTTTAAATGTACAAAATTGACAACAAAAACCTAAGAGCAAAGATTAAAAATCTAGAGTAGAGGTTGGATTTTCAAAAATACAATATTAAAGAAAAGAAGCAGAAGGAAAAAGGAAAAAAGAAAAAAAAAACCCAAGAATTATTAAAAAAAAAAAACAAAACAAAACACCAACAACCATCCAAAGACTATATATGGTGTTTGCCTTTAAAAAAAAAAAAAAAGTCCTTTTTTTTTTTTAAAATAGTAACAGTAGGTTATAGAAATAAAAATTAGAGGAGAAATAGAAGACTTAACAATTAAAAAAAGTTAGAAAAAAAAAAGAAAAAAATAAAAAGGAATGATTTTAAAAATAGCGAAAATATATCTGGCCCTTCTCTGATGTTGTGGGCCGTGTGGGATCACTTCCAAGGTGGTTCCCTCTGTTTAACTTCTTCTGTTTGCTGGTTTTTTAGGCTCACTAGTTCAGTCGCACTGTGGGGAGGGGGGATGCTGCAAACAAATAGCACTGTCGTGTGCACACAGTGTCTCAGCCCCGCTTGACCTGTCCTTTCTCGCGGCGCACAAACCGCTCCGGCTCTACGATGGTCAGCCGGGAACCGTCTGGGGCCGGCCCTAGGCTGCGTGCACTTCCCCGGTCCAAGCCGCTCAGGTTCAGCGCTCAGGCAGCCCTCAGAGGCACAGATTCGGCTGGGACTGCGCTTTGTGCCCTTCCCAGGTCCGAGTAGCTCATGAGTTTGGCGAGCGCAATCGTCGCGACTTGTCACCTTTTCTGCCGCTGCTGCTCAGCTTTCTGGGTGGACCGCTGGCGTCCCCCGTGAGGCAGATGGTGACTGTCCAGCACCCCCAGAAGTCTTAGCAAAGAAGCCTGCTTGCAGTTAGGTAAGTAAAGTCTTTCCGGGTCTGCAATTGCCCCTTTCCAGTCCTTACGGCTCTGGCTGCCTGTCCCCGGCGGGGGATGGTCTGCAGCCGGCTTATTCCATTCCATCCTTTGTTCTGTGCTCAGTCCTGGCGCTGTCTTATGTTCGAGCTTTCCGTGCAGTAGCTATCCCACAGTCTGGTTTGCTAGCCCAAGTTAGATCGTTCTGGTTGCGCGTGGGGCGTTCCTGCCCGATTCTTACAAAGCACTGCAGCCCGCGCCTCCCGCGCGTCCCTGCCCTGCCCCCACTTCCCAGTGGCGGATGCAGGCGTCTGTGCTGCTTTTCCGCTGGGGGAGTTACTGTTGGGCTTGTAATCTGTTGGTTTTAATTATTTATTTATTTTTCCCTTCCTGTTATGTTGCCCTCTGTGTTTCCAAGGCTCGCCACAGACTCGTCAGGGAGAGTGTTTCCTGGTGTTTGGAGACCTCTCTTCTTAAAATTCCCTTCCCGGGACGGGCTTCCCTTCCTAGGACGGAGCTCCCTCCCCACCTCCTTTGTCTCCTTTTTCGTCTTTTATATTTTTTCCTACCTGTTTTTGAAGACAATGGTCTGCTTTTCTGGTTGCCTGATGTCCTCTGCCAGCCTACAGAAGTTGTTTTGTGGAGTTTGCTCAGCGTTGAAATGTTCTTTTGAGGAATTTGTGAGGGAGAAAGTAGTCTTCCCGTCCTATTCCTCCGCCATCTTTACAGTTCCCCAACATGATATTTAATAACATATGGATCCCAAGCCACTTGTATCCTAAATCACTTGTCACATCCCCGGAAAATGATAAAATAATACAAAATAATGAAAGGAGTCTCAGGAGGTGACAGATGATAAGAATGGGTGAAACATAAGCAAGATTGGGGTGTGTTTCTAGAATGTGCTTCTTGTTTCCTGATTTGGAGCTTCATGCCCAGTTTCCATTGTTGCTGCCCCTGCCTCTTTATTTATGCCCAGAATCCTAAGAAATTGCAGAATGTGGTGGACAGAGTTAAGGAACTTGGCTATGATATAAGAGTTTTTCACTGAGTGAAGTTTGCTATTTTTCCTTCAAAGCCTAAGCTATCAGGCTAAACCTAACAATAACTTTGTCTACTTTGCATCCCTATCTAGTGACTTAATTTGAGTAACAGTATTAACATTTTATCAGGAAGTCAGCATTTTCTTTTAAGTATGTACTTTTAAAGCTTTATTGTACTTGAATGTAGGATTTATGATATCTAGAAGCACAGATTTTTTTTTTATTAGAATGGTGTTCCCTGTCTTTCACAAAAGTTAATTGGTGAATGGCATTCAAAATACAGAACTTTCTTCTACAGATATCTAGCATCACTGTCACTGTTGGGTAAGTACAAAAACTGATTCACAGATGAAACTATCTGTAATCCCACCTGTTATCAAGGAATCTTCCCCATTATTTGCAAAGCATATACACATGAGAAACACATAAAAACTCATAAAAGCACATGAAAGACATATAAAGCAACCATGTTTATCAGTTATGCCCACAGAATACAATCTTTTATTTCTCTTCCTTTTCCAGCTTTTCTCTGTATGATACTTAATGGCATATCTAACTTTCTTTTATTCATTCTTTTTCAAAACCAACCCCAAACATATCTCCACTAGTTTCTTTCTTAAAAAAAAAAAAAAAAAACAACTATGCTTTTCTCCTTGCAATTGCACGTTTCAAAATTCTTGCCACGTATTATTCCAACATAGCAATCTAATGGTGTTTGATGTGAATCCTTGTTCCCTTGACCCTCTGCCTCCCTGGCACTCTTCACAATGCACAGGAGGCTGATGGAGCCTATTTGCTAAATCATGGCTTCCTTAATCTCATTCCTTTACCTCAGACTTCATCCCCTTAACAATTTGAAATGGATCCTGAGTTTTCCACTTCCGCCTGATTTGCATTTTTCTTGGTTGTGTACTGTTGAACAGCTGCTGTTTCCTCCCTAGAAGGGGGCAGGGGATGGTTTCCATGGAGATGGTGATGACTCTGCTCAGATGTGGACCTCTCTAATATTCATACTGCATTTGTAATTTCCAACGTCCATTCCACGTGGAGCTCCTAAGCAGTTTTATTGCTTTTGGCAATTAACTCCTTGCAATTCTGACTCCAGAATTTTCCCTGGTTTGTGGCCACCAATTTATTTATTGACATCAAAATATATTTATTTGTCACTGAATCTTTACATAGTTGTGTGCTACCTAAAGCAATTGAAGCAGACACAATATCTGTTATAAATAGGACACCTTGCCATAGTGAGTAAGCCATAAAAAATGCATATTGATTAATTTGTGGCAATACAAAGGAAACTTTTAGTCCCATTATATTGCTGCAGAAAAAAAAAAGAAAGACTACGTTAGAATCAGTGTGGGAGTGCTCTTAGGAAATTCATTGCTTGTGTTCTGTTTTAGTCAAATTATAAGTCTTACAAAATGCTGAGTTTAGAGATGATTTTGCTTAATGGCATCAAAAAAATAAGTCAATAGTTTAGGCAATGCAGGTGGAATTATACGAAAAGGTTGAATAGGAAAGAAGACCATATTTATGAAGCATTGGTTGTTCAGGAGTGAAAATATGTAGAAGTAAAGAGAAATAAAATAAGGCCTATATTATAATGATTCTTTTATTCTTTCCTTTAGTCACTCAGCAAATGTTTATTGAAGTCCTATTGTGTACAGACACTGCTAGGCACTACAAACAAAATTGAGAGCAAAACATCACCTCTTCTCTGTGGAACTTAGAGTTTATGGGAGAATACAAATATAAAAATTATAAGAACTCAAAGTGAAAGTGAGTGTTGCTCACTTGTCATGCCCGGGGATTCTCCAGGCCAGAACACTGGAATGGATAGCCTTCCCCTTCTCAGGGGATCTTCCCAACCCAGGGATCAAACCCAGGAATCCCACATTGCAGGCGGATTCTTTAGCTGCTGAACCACAAGGGAAGCCCAAGAATACTGGAGTGGTAGCCTATCCCTTCTCCAGCGGATCTTCCCCACCCAGGGATCAAACCTGGGTCTTCTGCATTGCAGGTGGATTCTTTACCAACTGAGCTATCAGGGAAGCTCAAAAGTATACATAAAAACTCAAAAGTATACATTAATAAGTAGTAATCATATCTCTGAAAAAAGTGCAGTTATATGAAAACTTTAACAGGAAGGCAGAATCTAAACTGAGCTGTGTGTGACCAAAAGAAATCTAACAGCTGAGTTGGAGCTAACTGGACAAGGTTCAGAGTGGGATTTGAAGCAGAATTAATATTCCAGGTGGTGCTTACAAGTGTTAATATTAATATTTGTTGCTCACTTAGGCAACAAATTATTAAGTGAATAATAATAATTATTATTATTATATGAGGCACACATCAGGTCCTTTTCCATAATCCAGGCTCTATCATCACCTCCACATTTGAAGAAATTGAATGCAAAGAAGTCAAGTACAAGGGGAGAGAGAGGTGAGGTCAGTTTACACCCAGGCAGTCTGAAAAGAGAGCACACATACCTAAGCTCTACTCTGTACTTTCTTCTATGGGGAGGAAAGACAACTACAGAGCTTCTTGTTCTAACAATCTAGTGATTTTATGAGACTATAGTTATGAGATCTGGACCAAACAAACATGTTATAACATTTATTATTTGCTGTGTAGACGTAAAGTGAGTTGAGACTATTCATGCCGGTCAGTAGTGTACATATAAAAATTATCTTGGAGCCACAGAAGGATGTGAGAGGATGTCACTTGTAGTCTGTGCAAAGTGTTAATCTCACAGCATTACTCCCACATATCTTGTCTTGCTCTTTTTTTTCCTTTGTCCTTCCTTGATAATTGATAAATACAAAATAATATTTTTTAGCAATAGTCTTGTATGTGTTCAGCTCAGTTCAGTCGCTCAGTCGTGTCCGACTCTTTGCGACCCCATGAATTGCAGCACGCCAGGCCTCCCTGTCCATCACCAACTCCCAGAGTTCACTCAAACTCACTTCCATCGAGGCTGTGATGCCATCCAGCCATCTCATCCTCTGTCTTCCCCATTACCTCTTGCCCCCAATCCCTCCCAGCATCAGAGTCTTTTCCAATGAGTCAACTCTTCGCATGAGATTGCCAAAGTACTGGAGTTTCAGCTTTAGTATCATTCCTTCCAAAGAACACCCAGGACCGATCTCCTTTAGAATAGACTGGTTGGATTTAAGAGTCTTCTCCAACACCACAGTTCAAAAGCATCAATTCTTTGGCGCTCAGCTTTCTTCATAGTCCAACTCTCACATTCATACATGACCACTGGAAAAACCATAGCCTTGACTAAACGGACCTTTGTTGGCAAAGTAATGTCTCTCGTTTTTAATATGCTATCTATGTGTAGAATATGCAAATAATACAAAGAAATGTGCCAATTTTAATTTTGTCTACTAAGAAAGTATTTTTTAGGTCATCAAAAGCCAGCAAACACTAATAATTGTTTTCTTTCACCGTAGGAGCTGGAGCCAGGATGGTGGAATGAGCTTTAAATTTGGGCTCACCAATGCTTTGGACAAATATGTGATCTGTGTTGAGCGGAAGGAAATCCCAGTTTGACAGTAAAAATGTTTATATTATGTGGATAGATGAGGTTGCAAGATGGAAATATACTTTGATTGTAAAAAATAAATTTACCAGTAATTAGTTTAAAAATTCAATAGGTATAAGATATCTAAATGTAATACCTCAAGTATAAGGTGGCTATTACCTATCACATACCAACTGAGCTTTTGGCTTATAAAACAAAACAAAGACAGAGTTGGGTTTATTTAGGCATGTGGAGGTAGAAAAATATGTACATGGATTTCTTTTGAAAGAGTTAGTTTGGAAAACTGCAGTCTGCCCATCTTTTTTCTGTTCCCATAGTTGACATTTTAGGCTATTATGTTCTAAGTGTCTGGATATTTGCCTGTACGCCCCACTCATTTGGCCCAAGAACAGACATAGTCTAATGTTGCTATTGGTCTCTTCTGGATACACTAATAGTTTAATTGTACTTTAAATTGATTTTTAATGTCCAGAGTTTCCCTAAGTGAATTTTTAAAATCTAAAAAATAAATACAAGTCTGGATTATAGCAGTGAAAGTTTTCCCCTTTACAACACTGATGTGTCAGAGGACTGTTAAGAAGGCTTAATCATTAACATTTGTAAAATGCTTTAACAACATTAACTACAGGATTCAAACTGAAAAAAACAAATAGTGACATATTTTTTAAACCATCTACTTTGAAATATATGGCACAGAAATATAATCTGATATGCTTTTATGCATAAAAATATTGAAAATAACTAAAATGGACATTTGGTAAACTACCAACAGCTTGCCTTACATTTTGTACAATACATTTGCTACATTATAAAAATTTTAATTTGAGCTTCACAATAACCCTGTGAAAAAAGCGAGATTGGTAATATTAACTTGTTGTTGGTGAGGAATTATAGTTCAGAATAGGAGAATAAGTTTTGCAAAGGGTACAGATACAAAGTTGGAGTCTTAGTGCTCTTTTGACTCTCCACAAAAGAGTTATGTATATTTTGGAAAATTTTCTTTTGCATTAATTCTTTACAAAGATCAAATTAACTACCATCAAGAATAATCTATATTGTAATACGCCATCAAATCTCCAGATAAAGCTCCAAGTCATGGACAATCATGCCTTTTGGATAACAAATAAGTCACTACTGAACTAACTAATTACCTAACTAACTAACCCTAGAAGAAATGGAGTAGCCATTACGGTCAAAAAAAAAGAGTCCGAAATGCAGTATTTGGATGCAATCTCAAAAACAACAGGATGATCTCTGTTAGTTTCCAAGGCAAACCATTCAATATTACGGTGATCCAAGCCTATGCCCCAACCAGTAAAGCTGAAGAAGTTGAAGTTGAACGGTTCTATGAAGACCTACAAGACCTCTTAGAACTAATACCCAAAAAAAGATATCCTTTTCATTATAAGGGACTGGAATGCAAAAGTAGGAAGTCAAGAAACACCTGGATAACAGGCAATTTGGCCTTGGAATATGAAATGAAGCAGGGCAAATGGTAATAGAGTTCTTGCAAGAGAACGCACTGGTCATAGCAAACACTCTCTTGCAACAACACAAGAGAAGACTCTACACATGGACATCACCAGATGACCAACACCGAAATCAGATTGATTATATTCTTTGCAGCCAAAGATGCAGAAGCTCTATACTGTCAGCAAAAACAAGACCAGGAGCTGACTGTGGCTCAGATCATGAACTCCTTATTGCTAAATTCAGACTGAAATTGAAGGAAGTAGGGAAAACCACTAGACCATTCAGGAATGACCTAAATCATATCCCTTATGACTATACAGTGGAAGTGAGAAATAGATTTAAGGGACTAGATCTGATAGACAGAGTGCCTGATGAACTATGGACGGAGGTTTGTGACATTGTACAGGAGACAGGAATCCCCATGGAAAAGAAATGCAAAAAAGCAAAATGGCTGTCTGGGGAAGCATTACAAATAGCTGTGAAAAGAAGAGAAGTGAAAGGAAAAAAGGACAAAGGAGAAAAGGAAAGATAGTCCCATTTGAATGCAGAGTTCCAAAGAATAGCAAGGAAACATATGAAAGCCTTCCTCAGTGATCAGTGCAAAGAAATAGAGGAAAACAACAGAATGGGAAAGACTAAAGATCTCTTCAAGAAAATTAGAGACACCAAGGGAACATTTCATGCAAAGATGGGCTCGATAAAGGACAAAAATGGTATGGACCTAACAGAAGCAGAAGCTATTAAGAAGAGGTGGCAAGAATACACAGAAGAACTGTACAAAAAATATCTTCACAACCCAGATAATCACGATGGTGTAATAACTCACCTAGAGCCAGACATCCTGGAATGTGAAGTCAAGTGGGCCTTAGAAAGCACTACGAACAAAGCTAGTGGAGGCGATGGAATTCCAGTTGAGCTATTTCAAATCCTGAAAGATGATGCTGTGAAAGTGTTGCACTCAATATGCCAACAAATTTGGAAAACTCAGCAGTGGCCACAGGACTGGTAAAGGTCAGTTTTCATTCCAATCCCTAAGAAAGGCAATGCCAAAGAATGCTCAAACTACCACACAATTGCACTCATCTCACACACTAGTAAAGTAATGCTCAAAATTCTCCAAGCCAGGCTTCAGCAGTACGTGAACCGTGAACTTCCAGATGTTCAAGCTGGTTTTAGAAAAGGCAGAGGAACCAGAGATCAAATTGCCAACATCCGCTGGGTCTTGGAAAAGGCAAGAGAGTTCCAGAAAAACATCTATTTCTGCTTTATTGACTATGCCAAAGCCTTTGACTGTGTGGATCACAATCAACTGTGGAAAATTCTTAAAGAGATGGGAATACCAGACCACCTGACCTGCCTCTTGAGAAACCTGTTTGCAGGTCAGAAAGCAACAGTTAGAACTGGACATGGAACAACAGACTGGTTCCAAATAGGAAAAGGAGTACGTCAAGGCTGTACGTTGTCACTCTGCTTATTTAACTTATATGCAGAGTACATCATGAGAAATGCTGGGCTGGAAGAAGCACAAGCTGGAATCAAGATTGCCGGGAGAAATATCAATAACCTCAGATATGCAGATGACACCACCCTTATGGCAGAAAGTGAAGAGGAACTAAAAAGCCTCTTGATGAAAGTGAAAGAGGAGAGTGAAAAAGTTAGCTTAAAGCTCAACATTCAGAAAACAAAGATCATGGCATCCAGTCCCATCACTTCATGGGAAATAGATGGGGAAACAGTGGAAACAGTGTCAGACTTTATTTTTTGGGGCTCCAAAATCACTGCAGATGGTGATTGCAGCCATGAAATTGAAAGACACTTACTCCTTGGAAGGAAAGTTGTGACCAACCTATACAGCATATTAAAAAGCAGAGACATTACTTTGCCAACAAAGGTCCGTCTAGGCAAGGCTATGGTTTTTCCTGTGGTCATGTATGGATGTGAAAGTTGGACTGTGAAGAAAGCTGAGCACTGAAGAATTGATGCTTTTGAACTGTGGTACCGGAGAAGACTCTTGTGAGTCCCTTGGACTGCAACGAGATCCAACCAGTCTATCCTAAAGGAGATCAGTTCTGGGTGTTCATTGGAGGACTGATACTGAGGCTGAAACTCCAATACTTGGACACCTCATGTGAAGAGTTGACTCCTTGGAAAAGACCCTGATGCTGGGAGGTATTGGGGGCTGGACGAGAAGGGGATGACAGAGGATGAGATGGCTGAATGACATCACCGACTTGATGGACATGAGTTTGAGTGAACTCTGGGAGTTGGTGATGGACAAGGAGGCCTTGCATGCTGTGATTCATGGGGTCACCAAGAGTCGGACACAACTGAGCAAGTGAACTGAACTGAACTAACTACTTATGTAACTTTGGTGAAGTTTTGTTTTATTGGTTGTGAGTGATAGAAATCCAGCTCAAACTAACTTAATCAGAAAGAGAATTGGTTGATTCCCATACCTGCTAATTCCAAAGATAGCACTGTCTTTTATCTTGGTTGAATCCATAGGTTCAAAGGGTCTTATTAAGACATTCTGATCCCCTCCACTCGGTTCAGGCTTTCTCTATATTTGGCTAGTTTTGTTTGTATGACATCAAGATAACTACTGATAGATCTAAGGCTTTCATTATATTATCAGCTTGACATTCCAGAAAAAAAGTAGCCATTTGGAAAACATTAGACATTTGGATGGTGTGATTTTTGGTGAACCAGTCACTATAGTCAGGGGTATAGGGTGTTCTACATGGGCAGGCTTGGAACCTGTGACAAACTCAGGAGCAGGATTTTCTGACATCCTCTCCACATGGTCTGAAAAGTTTTACTGAAGATTACCTCAACCAAAGATGCTCTACTTTTATCTGTTTTATTTGTTGAAATCTTTTGTATTTTGTTTGAAGAGGGATTCTATGGCTTCAAAAACTTGTCAACTACCGCTTTAGTAGAACTAAAGTTGTTTAAAACTAAGTAGGATTTAATTCTTCTGGTTATTTGATATAATAGAAGATAGTTAGGATATAGAATTGGGGGACCTGGATTTGATTTTTGGCTTTTCCATTTATTAGCCATGTGCAGAAAACTTGTCTGGCCTAAAATAAATTTCTTTAGCATCCAATGGAACAATACACATGAAAGTGTTTTGCAAATGTTTGTTGCTACTATTTTAGTTATTATTTATTAATTTATGCTGTATATCAATCCGAGTTCTGAAATAGATGAAAATAGGCAACACAGTCAAAAGGATTAACTGGAGATTAAAAGGAGATAATTTTATTAATAGAATACTTGCAAAGATATGGGCAGGGCTAAGGGAACCAGTAAGGGAGAAACACCCTACATCTAGCAAACATAGGAAACCATTACCTTCCGCAAACCTGAAAGAGCAGAGGGAAGGAAGAGGTGCTAAAATGCAGTGAGAGCTAAAGCTATCAGAAGGGCTGTCAGATAGAACCTATGGCTCTAAGTACTGAAACATAAACATTGGCAAACATAACTAAGCAAAAAGAGATGAAAGGATAAAGGCCTTAAACTCTACCTTTTCACTGCAGTTTCTTGATGGAGCTTCCTGTTGGCCAAACCCAACTGGAATCTAGAGGTCAAGGAACCCTGATGAGCTATTCCTTAGAGGTCAGACACCTGGGTTAAAGACATAAATAGGGAAGTGTGAAGAGAGGGTCTGAAGGGAGAAATGAAGAATATCTGGTACAGCTTCCCTTTCACCTTAATTGGTATATCTTATTTAAGAGCATCAAATGCTTCAGTATTTCATTTACTTCCTAATTAATTAGAATTTATTGATTGTAGAAAATATTTAAGAATTCAGTGAGAAATGTTGCTTACTTTGTCCTATTTTATGATTTATATATGTGGTCTTAAAGAGTACTCTATAAACATTCTTCAATGTCCTATGAAATTCCATCTTGGGTGGTTAGGATCATCTCTCACTGTGCTTATGAAAGGGTAAGCTGTGTAATTTCCTGTAGCGATATTTCTTTGATGGCAGAAAGTGAAGAGGAACCAAAGAGCCTCTTGATGAGAGTGAAAGAGGAGAGTGAAAAAGCTGGCTTAAAACTCAACATTCAAAAAACTAAGATCATGGCATCCAGTCCCATCACTTCATGGAAAATATAAGGGAAAAAAGTGGAAGCAGTGACAGATTTTTTTTTTCTTGGGTTCCAAAATCACTGTGGATAGTGATTGCAGCCATGAAATTAAAAGATGCTTGCTCCTTGGAAGGAAAGCTATGATAAGCCTAGATGGCATATTAAAAAGCCAAGACAGAACTTTGCTCACAAAGGTCCGTATAGTCAAAGCTATGGTTTTTCCAGTAGTCATGTATGGATGTGAGAGTTGGAAAATAAAGAAGGCTGAGTGCCAAAGAATTGATGCTTTCGAAATGTGGTGCTGGATAAGACTTTTCAGGGTCTTGGACTGCAAGGAGTTCAAACCAGTCAATCCTAAAGGAAATCAACTGTGAATATTCATTGGAAGGACTGATGCTAAAACTGAAGCTCAAATACTGATGGAGTTTGGCCATCTGATGTGAAGAGATGACTCATTGGAAAAGACCCTGATGCTGGGAAGGATTGAAGGCAAAAGGAGAAAAGGCCAGCAGAGGATGAGATCGTTAGATAGCATCACCAACTCAATGGACCTGAGTTTGAACAAACTCAAGGAGATGGTGAAGGACAGGGAAGCCTAGCGTGCTTCAGTCCATGGTGTTGCAAAGAGTTGGACATGACTTGTGACTGAACAACAATAACAACAAATGCTGTGTAATTTTCTACAGCAATATTTTCAGTTACACTTTAAATTGAGTATTTCAAATAAGGATTTAATTTAGGTTTAATGAGGGAGTTATTATATGTTAATTAAATATAAACTGATTATTATGAATATCTATTGGAGCATAGCAATCTTTTTTATTAAGATGAATATCTCTTAAACAATCAAAGCTAAGTAAATATGCTACTAATAATGAGTTTTAAACTAACATTCAGTAGAAAGAATACATCTAAAGGCAACGCATTGAGTATAATGTGGTTATTACCTATTAAATATCAATGGATTCTTGAGAACATGGTTATTGAACTTCAACTCATAGATCTTAATAACCTGCTAGTTGCGCCTAAATAAACCTCCATAAGTCAGCTAGTATTTA
This sequence comes from Budorcas taxicolor, assembly GCF_023091745.1. NCBI lineage: Eukaryota > Metazoa > Chordata > Mammalia > Artiodactyla > Bovidae > Budorcas > Budorcas taxicolor. The sequence continues at coordinate 43,066,589 of NC_068915.1, forward strand.
ATTAGCAGAGTATTTATAACATGGCATTTACATTAGCATATTTATAATCAAATAAATAATATAATAACCCTTTTATTAAATCTAAATTAAGTCTTTGCCAGAGGCACTTAAGGAGTAGTGAAACTACATTGACTCTGGGGTCTTTAATATTCATTATACTGTTTTTAGACTTTACTAATATATTAAGCAATACCTTAATATATGATTCATTATCTAGGGATATTATGAAGTTCCACATACCCTATTTGGTATAAAAATATTTAGATTACACTGGATGAGACAGTTCTCTGTTTCTTATTTGATCCTTTATAACAAGGCACAAATATGGGATACAAACAAACTATGCCATTCTAGTTGAGGTTCGATGCATGATACTGGATGCTTGGGGCTGGTGCACTGGGACGACCCAGAGGGATGGTATGGGGAGGGAGTTGGGAGGGGGGTTCAGGATGGGGAACACGTGTATACCTGTGGCGGATTCATGTTGATGTATTGCAAAACCAATACGATATTGTAAAGTAATTAACCTCCAATTAAAATGAATGAATTTATATTTAAAAATTAAAAGAAATTTAACCAATATGAGGAGTTGGCAGTGCTGGCATTGTGGTGTGTGAGGTTTCCATAAAAGTTTCTGTAATCAGGAGTTTGGATGCCAAGTTACACCTAAGAAGAGAAGCCCTGAGCAGAAGTTGTGTATAGTTAGCTGTATGTGCACAAAAATAACACAGTCACTCCACAGATGAATTGGTAGTTGCCTTGCACAGGTAAAAATGTAGCATAATTTCCTCTCAAGAGTGAGAAATAAATCCTAAACTAATTTTATTTCAATATTAAAATGTCATAATTAAGTGTCTTTTCACACAAAGAAGCCAAAGATGCAAAGAGAGCATTAGAGTCAGGCTCATCTCTGCTGAGGAGTCTGGTTAGCTTTTCTATCATCCTTGCTCAAGGTGAAGGGCTTGTTTCAGGAAAACTGTTATTTTTTCCAGGAAGAAAAATCTTCGAAGACATTTATTTCAACACAAACACTAGGAAATAGTGCTTTGAGGATGCTAACAATGTGATATTGATTTGTGGAGATGTGTTTATATTGACCAAAGAAATCAGGGAAAGGCTACTAATAAGTGGGTCCAAAATGCAGATGAAGAACTCCACACTCTGGTGCTAGTGAAACGTGCACCTGCCCATGTTCCTTGCCCTAAGGCTATTGTGAAGTGAAGGAAACATAGATGATGATGGTAGTGATGAGGATAATAAAGAGGAATAAGGAGAAGAAGAAAGGGGGGAGGGGAGGAAGAGAGAAAGGGAGGATAAGGAGAAAAAAGAAAAAAGACTACAATGCAGAAGGCAATGGTGGTTTTCATTTATTATGGTTATGGGACGCAAGGGAGACTTCCTGCCTGCTAGGTAGTATTCTAATAAACTTTATGTAGATTATCATATTTAATAACTCGACCTTTTCCCATCAGATATTAAGAATATCTCTTTCTTTCTCTCAATAATGATCTTCCAAGATCAACGGGCATCATACGACCCTTTGAAAATCACCATGCCTTTACTGGTTTTGTGTGCAAGTCATTTTACAAGGAGAAGGTACAAAGAGAGACAGGAGACTGGACTAGGAAAAGCCATGGTCTGGAAATCTGCTGTCTTGCCTTCTCATCTCTACAGCTAACTAGCTGTGTAACTCACTGGATTCTTCATACATGAGATATGGGGTTTAGATCTCAGGGTTTCAAAATCTCCTCAAGTGCTGGATTTTCACCCTTGTGGACACCAGGGTTTCAGTTGACCACATTTATTGTTAGAAATTGGAATACAGAATGCCTTTAGAAATGTTAGTCTAGCCATGTGTTGTCATTGTTCTGATGGAAGCTAGTTATATATAGTCTTGTTTTTCAGTAACATTAAAACTTAATCTTTATGCATGTCCTGAAAGGAGAAATAAAGATGATTGTTATTGAGTATATTCACTGACTGTCTCAGAAGGGTTTAATTACTTTCCATTCCATGTACACTGAAGGGAAAACTATCAGGATAAGGAAAGCTCAGCATTTTGAAGGAGGCTGAAATGTAGCAATCACACCATTCTACTTTTATATATCATATTTCTCTCCAAGATCTATTGATAGAATTTTTCAAAATTTAGCTCCTGCAGAAATAGGAATTTTGATTCTTTGGTTCAGTATTATAGATATGAAATTTTCCACTTTGTCTCTGCTAATGATTTGCTGAAACAGAGTTCTTTAAGAAGGTAGGTGACCAAGCGTACTTTCTTAGGTAGTTAAGCTACTTGGACCAAGTTCCCAGTGTCAGGATTGCTTCTTTATGTACAGAGGCTAGAAAACTCAGTGAAAAGAAAGCCACAAGATCCTGACTACCCCAAACTGGATGTTTTACTTCCAGACTACATGCCTAAGGGGATTTAGAGGAGAAAGACAGCTTAGGTGGGGTCGTACTGAGAAACAGGGAGAGCAGACTGGAGCCAATGTCTACCTTGGAATTGGCTTTTGCATTTTTTCTTTCCATATCTCTGTTAAATAACTTCTTTAAGAGACTCTTCCAGTAACACTGTAATTGAATTACAGTTTCATCTAGTGAGACAATAGATAAAATAGCTTTATCAGTTTAGATATCTTATTCAGAAGTCAGCTTAGAGATTTAAACGTATATTAATTACATTGGTATGTCTTTTCAGCTGCTTTTCTTTCTGGTACTTGATAGGTATGTTTCTTCAAAATTTCTTCAAAATTACAAATCATGAATGGGGTTTATTTTGCCATTTAACTCCATTTTATAGCTTGGTATTTTCCTAAGTTTAAGATGAACTTTGAGGGAGCCAATGAATGAGGAAATCCAAGCTATCATTTAAGTTTTAAACCATATATGCTAATATAATGTTTCTTTAGCTACTATTTCAGTCATATAAAAGTATCTAAAATTACCTACTGTTTAAAAAGTTTGCTCAGCTTGAGTTTGTATGTACCTATCATGGTTTAAATGTCCGGGTAATTTTTGCTTATGTTATCCTGTAGTTTGTATATTTGTTTTCGTGGATTGCATGGAAGCTTCTGGAACCATCTTGGAAGTCAAACGTAAAAATAGATGTAAAAACCAGCCTCTCATCTAACTCCCAAATAAAGCAGGACACTGCATTTTCTTACAAATCGGTCAACAATACACTCATTTTAAGTGTAAAACTTCTCTTGATCTCAACATTTATTACCTGTATTCCAAATATGTGATATTAAATGACTTGATCAAACAGCTTGTCTGGCAAAAAGCAGATAAACCTCTCTTTAAGTGGTGAAGATGAACCTACTTTGAAAACACATTTAGAAATCAACTCACAAGATCAAGGTTATTCCAATGTAGCTTGAATATAGGAAATAGATAAAGAGAGACTTGAGGAGGAGAGACAAGAAATCTCTTGGAGTGATTGAGAAGAAAATTAAAACACCCAAAGTAAAGCACAATCTTGTGTTACTTGACTTTGCCCTTGTTGCAACAGTTTTTTCTTAAAACTATTGCATCCAGATTTCCTTATTTTTCCTAACATGGTCTTTCTAGGGTGCATGTTTTACCCATAGCTTTTGTATTTCTCCTGAGGCTATCAATTATTTTACACTTCCTCTTTTTTTTTAATTCCTGGAGTGAGAACACATTTTGATTAACCTCTCTTAACCCATTCAGATCTTGTCTCTTCTGTTGGTCTTACTGTGATTTAATTCTTCTTGCCTATGTCCACTTGGATTATGGATACTTTCTTCCATTTCCTATAAGCCAGCCCTTTCATTTTACACCTATGAATCATTCACATGCAAGGCTGAGAAGAGATTTATAAGATCTTAATGCAATAACTTAAAAGGTGTACTGCTATCAAATAGCTGATTTTCAAGGGAATAACAAACAAGTTCACCTCATTATAAAATAAACCAAGATAAATATAGGTTTAATCTTGACTTTAAACCCTTTGTTTTGTTGTCACTTTTAAGATTATTTTAAGGTTAGTTCAGTGGTCACTGTAATTTAGAGAGAATATTTGGGTGTCATATTTACTTCAATATTTGAATTTAATTATGCAACTTTCCAAATGCATAGGATTTTTTTATTTTATAAAAAATAAGTGGGGCAGCCCCAGTTTCAACTCTTTCAAGTAATTTCTTCCTAGAACATTATAGCCGGATCCACTGAACTGGAATCCATGCACTGAAACAGGTTGAATATAAAGTTGAATTTCCCTCATATGGGGGAGCTTAGAATTTAGCCACTCATCCAGAAAGAATCAGGTTCATGCAAGGGTCAGGTGACCTCTACAAGGACTCCGTTCCATATGCTGTATCTCTGTATATGGTTATTTATGTTTTCTTCAGCTTCTCCATACCCATTACCAAACAGCTTAAATCACCATCGCTTAAACTATGGTTACGTTTTTATTCACTTGTATATTGTTTAACCACTCAGATGCTATTTTTGAGGTTTCCAAGATCTGGTCTGTCTTTTTTTTCCCACCATATCCCCAGTGCCAAGAAAAATAAATGATCTGTGTTAGGCACAATCTATATATTGGATGAACTCAAAATATATTTGCTGAATTTCCCTTTAAAAACCACATTAAAAATATTATCCATGGTCTTCCAAACAAAATTATCTCCTTTCACTTCAGATTTATAATATCTGCCACTCTGTGTTCTCTACAGTTTCATTTCCTTAAGTACTAAAGCTGCAGCATAAATCTGAATCAACGTCTCTGTTCTTTTTACATTCTGCAACACTCTTTGTCCTCTTGCTACTTCCTATTTGTCATCTTTAACCCCTTCTCAGATATGCAGATGACACCACCATTATGGCAGAAAGTGAAGAGGAACTAAAAAGCCTCTTGATGAAAGTGAAAGAAGAGAGTGAAAAAGTTGGCTTAAAGCTCAACATTCAGAAAACAAAGATCATGGCATCTGGTCCCATCACTTCACGGGAAATAGGTGGGGAAAGAGTGGAAACAGTGTCAGACTTTATTTTTTTGGGGCTCCAAAATTACTGCAGATGGTGACTGCCACCATGAAATTAAAAGATGCTTACTCCTTGGAAGAAAAGTTATGACCAACCTAGATATCATATTCAAAAACAGAGACATTACTTTGCCAACAAAGGTCCATCTAGTCAAGGCTATGGTTTTTCCAGTGGTCATGTATGAGAGAGTTGGACTGTGAAGAAAGCTGAGTGCTGAAAAATTGATGCTTTTGAACTGTGGTGTTGGAGAAAACTCTTGAGAGTCCCTTGGACTGCAAGGAGATCCAACCAGTCTGTTCTGAAGGAGATCAACCCTGGGATTTCTTTGGAGGGAATGATGCTGAAGCTGAAACTCCAGTACTTTGGCCACCTCATGCGAAGAGTTGACTCATTGGAAAAGACTCTGATGCTGGGAGGGATTGGGGGCAGGAGGAGAAGGGGACGACAGAGGATGAGATGGCTAGATGGCATCACTGATTGATGAACGTGAGTCTGAGTGAACTCCGGTAGTTGGTGATGGACAGCGAGGCCTGGCGTGCTGTAATTCACAGGGTCGCAAAGAGTCAGACACGACTGAGAGACTGAACTGAACTGAACTGAACTGAACCCATTTTTAACTTAGATCTACCTTTCCTCATCTCATTAGTAAGGCAGACATTTCTTAAATGTTTACCCATTGGAATCTAATTCTTCTGTGATGTTATGTTTAATATGCTTCTTGCTCTTACTTCAGTGTTTGTTTCTAGAAGTCAGAGACCATTTTCCTCACTGCTATATTTCTAGACCCAGTAGGTGCTCAATAGCCATCCATAGAAGGCTGAATGAATATTCTCAGATTCACCTCATGCCATCTATCATGTTGTCCCAGTGCATCAAGCCAAGATTTTGCCTTAAACTCTGCTTCTAGGTTTAGAGTTGTGCGACCTTGTATTTACTCGTTTTCTTCATAGAGTCAAAAGCTTTATTCCACACCCAGAAAAATGAATGAGCTTCTCTTCCCTGAGGATATATCTTTAGCATAAGGAGAACACACCTACTTGACCTCTGTGCTCTATCCACTTAATCAGAAATCCCCATGGCTAACTCAATTTGAGTGGTGTCTGATGCGAACATGACTCTTATTCGTCCAAAACAGATCTCGTGGCTGTAACTCAGCCATTGTGGCACTTGCTCAAGCCTCTGGTAATAATATGCAGAGCAGAAACGAATTTCTCAGAGAACTCATTATTTCTCCAACATGGCTGTGCATTTGAATCAATGAGGGAATGTTTGAAATTTACAAATTCTGGTTTTACCAAAGAATTAGAGTTTTTCAAGGGTAAGGCTCAGGAATTTAGAGTTTTAAAAATGTCAGCTGGTGATTTTGATATATAGCCAGACTTGGAAATCACTGATCTTTGTTTTTATTTTCTACCCGAAGGACCATCCACTTTTATAAATCCTGAACTAGAAAAATAATTTCCCCATGGTTTAAGAAAAAAATAATAAAATAGGGTTTAATTTTTCATGAGGACAGATAAAAAGTATATGTGAAACAAAATTCAATCAAGATATCCTAGGAAATGAACCAAAACTCAAACAGTTAAGGGACATGGATACCCTCCATTTTTCCCAAGGATAAAAACCAAAGTTTTCAGTGCCTCTCTGTTCCACCTCATTTGTCCATTTAGTCGCTAACAATTATTTATTGAGTACCTACTACTGACCAGACACTATTCTAGGTTTTAGGAACATAAGAATGAGCAAAATACAAAGTTCTTAGTCTTACAGAGCTTACAAGTGGAGACAAGGGATCAATATGTGAGTAGACACACAAAGGATGACTTTTTCTTGAAATATTAATTTCTTTGAAGAAGAATAAAGCAAGATGAGGGATAGAGTGATGTTTTTTGTGTGTGTGGTGATCAGAGAAGAAATACTCTCTAAAAAATGTGGTGTTGAGTTGAGAGTCTTGAAGAAGATAAAGAACAGAGACAGGTAGTAGCTAGCTGAGAAAGTGTGGCAGGTAAGAGTGACCTCAAAAGGACTGAGGCAACAGGGTACTTGGTACCTTCGTTGAGCAACAACACTAGTAAGTCATTTATCCTTCTTAGTTTTCATTTTTCATTTTCCCAATGAGAGTGGAAATTTCATTTTGCCAGTTTGAGCAATGCATGTGTGTTGCATTAGCAATGTACATAAAAATACTTTGTCAAGGATATTGAATATAGTTCTGTGCCATACAATAGGACCTTGTGTTTATCCATTCTATATATAAAAGCTTACATCTGGTAATCCCAGCCTCCCCTCCCCCAAACCTCTCCCTGTTGACAACCACCAGTATGTGCTCTATGTCCTTGATCTGGCTTCTATTTCATAGAAAGGTTCATTTACATCATATTTTAGATTTTATATATAAGTGATATCATATAGTGCTTGTCTTTTCCTAGAAATGATAATAGAGAAGAATATTAAAAAAAGAATGTGTATATATATATAAATATAATTGACTCACTTTGCTGTACAGCAGTAATTAACACAATATTATAAATCAGCTATATATACCTCAATAAATAAAATAAAATTAAAAATACTTCATCAAATCAGAAGCACTATGCAAAGTGAGTCTATCAAGTATTAATAAGCTGATGGTGATTAATGTTCCCTTTACATAGAAATAAAAGCATGATTTTGGATATAATAGAACAAGAAAGAACCTCAAGAAATCTTTTTACTTTCTTTAGGCTTTAAAGTTAGAATGATATTATTAACCCATTTTTCAGGTCACATAGTTTCATAATGGAAAGAGTAAGTGACTTGCTCGAGGTGACAGTGATAGTTAGGACTGGAAGAGGTCTGATGACTTAGTTTTCTGCTTTGTAAGCCACAGCTCTTTCTACTAGATTCTTTTTTTGATACCATTTTATTCAGTCATTTTTGGCTAAATACTTTCTAATGTGTTTAAACATCAAACTCTGGTGAAGAAAATGCAATCCAGTCTTTCCACAAGCACTGTCCAGACTCAAAAGAGGAGATGGAGAGCCTTCTGGTACCATTGTTAAGGTCATAAATATATCTCTTGCTGAATTAGCATGGGGACTGCAATCCTTGACTTCAGAAAATGGCTTCTGCAGCCAGGCCTTCCATCACTGTGAAGTGACATATATCATCACCCAATATGGATTGGCCAACATAAAAATGCTCCTATGCACACAAATATTGAGACATTTTACTGAGAAATGGACTTTGAGAAATTGCCCTTCCTCCAACCCCCACTACCACCACCTCCCCTGCCACCTCCACCCCTCCCTCCTCTCTCTGGGAAAATGGATATACATGACTTAGTCAGAAGCTGTGGTTTAGGAGAACTACATTGGCTTGAAACTAGGAGAGCTGACTGCATGATTTGGGGAGGGCTTGAAGCTGGCATTGAAATCCCTGCAGGGACAGGTCCTAGAGGACAGATATCACATTGGTTTATCCTGCACAGAGCTTCATTGAGCGAATCACACAGAAAGGGTAGCATAATAATGCAATCTCTTTGTGCAAGAACTGGTCAATTTGGAAAGCTGTCTTAACTCATGTTGGCCACTTTGGGACCTTTGAGTAAATTATTGCCTCACTGGGAGAAGCTGGCTCATTAGGCTGCCACATATATAGCAACGATATCTTTATATTTCCATTCCCAGGACTGTTTGATAGATATTAATGGACTCTATTAAAGACTGGAAGCAGAAAGGATGTCTATTAGGAAGATAACCCTTTATTTTATTTCTACTAGCTATGCTTTCAATCCCTCAACTGTGCAAGGGGAACAAACACATTCATTGAATGCCTACTATGTGCTGGCAATAGTTGCATACTTTTCTCGCCTAATTCTCCCCCAATATCCCTGTTTTATAAATTAGGGTATTAGGGCTCTGACTTAGACTTTGCCAGAGAAACAGAACCAATATGTACACATATATATAGAAAACGATTCATTATGAGACATGGTATTATGCAGTTACGGAGGCTGAAAAAATTCCAAGATCTGCAGTCAGCAAGTTAGAGACCCAGAAGAGAAGATGATGTGCTTTCAGTTTGAGTCTGAAGTCTGGGAACTAGAAGTTCTGTGCATGTATGCTCAGTTGTGTTCGACTCTTTGAGAACCCATGGGTAGCCTGTCAGGCTCCTCTGTCCATGGGATTTTCCAGGCAAGAACACTGGACTGGGTTGCCATTTTCTCTTCAAGGGGATCTTCCCAACCCAGGGATTGAACCTGCGTCTTCTTGAGTCTCCTGCATTTGTAGGACGATTCATTACCACTGAGTCACCTGGGTCTAGAAGGGTCTATGGTATATACTCCAGTCAGGCATGAGAAGCAAGAAGAACCTTTGTTTCAGTTAGAAAACCCAAAGGCTAGAAAAGACCCATGTCCCAGCTCTAGAGCGAGACAGGAGTTCCCATTTACTTATCCTTTTCTTCTATTCAGGTCTTCAATTGATTGGATGGGCCTCACCCAACATTCAGGGTGGAAACCTGCTTTACTCAGACTACCCATTCAAATGTTAATCTTCCCTGATGGCCCAGGGTTAAAGAATCTGCCTGCCAAGCTGGAGACTCTGGTTTGATCCCTGGTTCAGGACTTCCCTGGTGGCTCAGAGGTTAAAGTGTCTTCCTGGAATGCAGGAGACCAGGGTTCGATCCCTGGCTTGGGAAGATCCCCTGGAGAAGGAAGTGGCAACCCACTCCAGTACTCTTGCCTGGAGAATCCCATGGAGGGAGGAGCCTGGTAGGCTACAGTCCATGTGGTCGCAAAGAGTCAGACACGACTGAGTGACTTCACTTTCAGGAAGATCTGGAGAAGGAAATTGCAACCCACTTCTGTACTCTTAGCTGGGAAATCCCATGGCCAGAGAAACCTGGTGGGCTACAGTCCATAGTGTGGCAAAAGAGTCAGATCTAACTTAGTGACTGAAAACAACAACTCATTCAGAAACACCCTTACAGACACACCCAGAACAATGTTTGACCAAATGTCTTGGCATTCTGTGGTTCAGCCAAGTTGACCCAGGAAACTACACAGGTTCAAGGGGAAAGAAACTTGCTAAAAGACACATAGACATGGGTGACTGTATTTCTATGTTTGGAAGCTTGACTCCTTCCCTTGTACCTCACTGCCCCTTACCACTTCCTAACTTGTCCCTCTATGTGGAACAATGGATATTTTAATAGTGTGATTTTTGTTTTCTAAAGACTTTATTAACTACTCCTTTAACTTGAGCACAGGCCCCTGCTACTGCCCAACATCCAAATTCCAACTCATTTAAACTTGTCATTTTTAATTATGTATTTATGATCAATTTGTATATATATGACTATGACTTATAAAATATATTCTCTTTGAGTTTCCCTAGAGTGAATGGGTCACACTTTTCCTTGGAACCCTGGCTGATATTTCATGGAACGCTTAAATTAAACCTATCAGGAATATACCACTATTACCCCATTTCACAAATGACGAAAACAGCTGGTCTTTAGCGATCTGAAGAAGATCACAAATCTTGTGTGTGGAATAGCTGGGATTGGAACACAGGAAGTCTAGCTTTTGAAGTCATGTTCTTAACCAGATTATACAACTTTAATAAAAAAAATTCCTTGTTCCAAATGAACACTCTACCTAGAACAATAGCTCAGTTTAAGTCCCCTTTTCCTCTAAAACATTCTCATTTCATTTGACCCCTATTATTTTGTGATCCTTATCCCTCAAATTTATTGAAGATCATCCTTAAATCTTATGCTTGTATATTTGTTTTACAGTCACAGAAAGCATAGTTGTTGGGGCCAGAGATCACACGTTCCCTTTTCAATTTTCAGCAAGTAGTTCAGTCCTGGGAACACGATACATTCTTAATAAAAATTTGCTGATTGATTTAGGTTCACTTACATATAGTAACTCAATCTAAAATATCTTCTTGAATATGTCAGAATACGAAAGGAAGTAGGCTACTAATGTTGAGTGGCAAAATCATGGGTCTGGAGGCAATTCTTTTCCAGCTTGTGACTTTGGATGAGCCACTTAACTTTTTTGTTTGTCAGTTATTTCCATGAAGGCAACCACCATCTGTGCCCTTTGCATCTAGCTTGGACCTTAGCATCTACTGGACCCTTGAAAAATATGTGTTAAATCGATGAATAAATGCATTAAAAAAAAAACTTTGTTTTTTAGGAGAATTTTAGATTTACAGAAAAATTAAGATAGCACAAAGAGTTCTTACATATTCCATACTCAGTTTCTCTTATTATTAACATCTTATATTAGCATGGTACATTTGTTACAGTTAATGAACCAATACATTATTGGTTCCACACTTTATTAAAAATCCATGCTTTATTCAGATTTCCTTATGTCCTTTTGTGTGTGTGTGGTTTTTTTTTTTTTTTTGGTTCCCAGTTCTTATCCAGGGAACCACATTACATTTTATTGTCATGTCTCAGACTTTCTTTGTTCTTGATGCCCTTGACAGTTTTGAGTAGTACTCATTAGATGTTTTGTAGAATGTTCCCCTTTTGGGATTTGTCTGATGTTTACTCATGATTATCCTGGGATTGTGGGTATTTTCATCACATCATATCAAGGGTACATATTATCAAAATGACTTATCACTATTGTTATTGACTTTGATTACTGTTGTTGAGGTAATGAGTGTCAAATTTTTCCACTGCAAAATTAAAGAATGTCACTATGCTCAATCTGCAATTAAGGAAGTATGATTATACACCACCTTGTTGAGGATAAGGTATCTACATAAAGGATTTGAAATTCTTCTATATAAGGGATTTATCTCTTCCTCATTTACTCATTCATTTTTATCAGCATGAACTCATGGATGTTTATTTTATATTTTGCTCTATAATCCAATACCATTTGACTTTATTGCTCAAATTGTCCAACTTTGACCACTGGAAGCATTTTTGATTGTCTTCTGTGTCTGTTTGACATATTCTGTTATTGTGGTTTGATTTTTTTTTTTTTTAATCTAAAATATCCTTACTTTCTGGCACTACAAGATGTTCTAGGCTAAATTTGTTTATTTCCTATCGCATTTTTAGAATGTCTAAAAAGCCCTGGTTTCTTTGGTCAGAAATGGTATTAGAAACCAAGATTTTGGCACAAGGTATACTCAATAAGTATGTCTTTAATGGGGGGACAGGAATAGTAAATGTTTCCCAAAAAACGATCTCATGCCACAAAAAATGCCACAATAACTGGTGGTACCTCAAAGGTGTTGTCCATTGGGTGACAAGGAGGAATCGTTTATGTCTTTATTATGGTCTTCTAATCCTTCTGGTTCAAGGAAAAAATCTCCATTTCATCCTGGTAATCTCAAACTTGGGAATTTATTTTCCTAACACGGTAAACAAACTTGAGGCATTAAGCTTCAGTCAAACAAAAACATTGAACTAGAATTTATTAATATTGTTTTATTTTGGTTATATTTATTTGTATTATCATCTTCAGTTATGACAGATTCAACTAGTTTTCTCTCTGTCATAGCAATATATATTTTCCTCTTAAAATGTATTAAGTGAAAACTGTGAGTAAAGTTACAGAAAGAATAATAGCATGTCACTGGTTAGTATAATGTGGAGAAAGTGATGAGTGAATGATTGAGTTTATAAAAATTGGAAGGAATAATCTCTTGCAGCTCTAGAATTAATTTTGTATTAACTAATCTCTACTATCTCACCCCCATAGTTGTGTGGAATTCTTGGGAATATTTTGAAATTTGAATCACAGAAACAAAGCAAGAACACTGCTGAGAACATGAAAATCCACACAATCATTTTCTTGTAGCTATTCTTAGCCCCAGAGCAGATCTAACAGCCAGACATTGGCATGGGATCAGGTGAGAAATGCTTGGGTAGTGCCTCAGGAGAGCTATGGCATTGAGATCAGAGAACTACAGACCAAGGGGAAAGTTGATTTTAATAGCATCAATGGATTGGTTTAAAATGTTCATGAAAAATGAAAATATAAAGCAAATAATTGTGACAAGCATATTGTCTAATTAAGATGAATGAGATATTCTTCTTATGCATTTTTAATCTGTTAAATAAACAACATATTAATAAGGCTTAATTGTATCACCATATACTTAAAGTGACTTTCTAAAATAAAGTTTATTTTGATTTAACATATGCTTTTTGGTGTGTTTTTGTAGTACTTTTACAAGCATCTTACACAAATAACATCTTGAAATAAATCTCTTGGGTGTGATCTTCATCTTGACCAGAATTTCTTCTTTTGAATTTCTTGGACAATTCAGGACTCAAAATTTCTGAAATATGTGTCCTTTCAAGTCATTATGCTTGAGTGTTGCAGAAATGGCCATCTTACCTTTAATTGTGTTTCTTCATGATTCTTATCTTTCATTTTCACTCCACACATAGATCAACAGCGTATTATGCTGATTCTTAAAAAGAGCTCCCGATCTGTCCCCCACGCTGTACATATACGGATGATGGCCACAGTTTTCTTGACTATCTTTCCTTCAAAAGTGGGGATAATATTCTTTCCCTTTGAATCTGGCTGGATATAACTACTTTGACCAGTGGAATACAACAGACTCATGAGCTTCAGAGGACTGGCAGCTTCTATCTCCATCTTTTGGAGCCCTGAGACACCAATAAAAAGTCTGATGACTCTTCTGGAAAAACAACATGGAGAAGCTCCGAGACTATAGAAGGATAGGAACCCAGCTGAGCTGGCAGTTCAGCAGGGCTTGTTTAAAATTTTTTACCTTTGGATATGTAGTTCAGGTTGCTTGATATATTTTTGTTGTTGTTCAGTGACATGTACTTTGTGAAGCCTTTCTTGGTTTTCTTAGATAAGCTTAGCTCTTCTCATTTTAGTATTTCTGTGGCGATGAATGATGATTATGTTGATAAGGGCAGTGAAGAGGATGGTGAAGACACACCCTTTTCATATGCCAGGAACTGTTTGAAATCATTCACAATTTTTAATAACCCCATGAAGCCATTTTAGTATTTCCATTTTATTAGTGGGGACACTGAGGCACAGAGAGGTTATATACATCACTCAAGGTCACATAAGAGTGAAATGCAGGAGCCAGAATTTGGACTCTGGAGGTCTAGCTCCTGGATCTGTGCTCTTTGTTGCCACACTGCACTGTAGTTACTCTTCAAATTGCTAAGGTAGCATTTTATATTGCAATAAAGTAATCTGTTTTTGTGTTTGTTTGAGTAGACTGTGAGCTTCTACAGTCAGAGACCATGTTAGTCATTTTTATACCTTTGATATAACACAAAGTCAGGCACATAGAAATTCAATAAATAATTTTCAATAGCTAAAGCAGGGTTGAATTTAGATCCTAGAACTTTAAGTCCAGTTCTTTTTTTAAATATCTATCACATTAGTCACCTTCATTTTATGTTGCTTTTCATCTTACTATTATAAATGAATTCTGGAAGTGCATCTGTTCTATTAGTTGAAATAGTAGCTAAGACATTTATTGAAGAAGACTACTAATTCATTTCAATTATTTCCTTTAATGTTACAATAATTATGATTCAAAAAGGAATGCTAATTTTATGGAAACTTGTTGTGCATGTTAAGATGTAGTCTAACCTCGTAGCATTTCCTTCAAGGTCTCACATTTCTTTTCTGGATCGTTCTTCACTCCTCTGTCCAAACTTATCTCCATTATCAATTGCCTGTGATGTTTTGGTTCATAGTTCTTAGCTATCTTGGTTATAAGGGGCTTCCCTGGTGGCTCAGATGGTAAAGAATCTGTCTGCAACGCAGGATACCCAGGTTCGATACCTGCAATGGGAAGATCGCCTGGAGAAGGGAATGGCAACCCACTCCAGTATTCTTGCCTGGAAAACTCCATGGACAGAAGAGCTTGGTGGGCTCCATGGGGTCACTAAGAGTCAGACACGACTAAGTGCTTAACATATACACACACCCACACACACATATTTTGGTTATAATGCTGTTCTTTTCCCCAAAACCCCCGTTTTCACTAGGGTGTATTGATTCTTCTTCTGTTTCATTAAATTTCTCTGGAAATACAAATTCTCCCAATACCAGTCTTTATCATTGCCATTCCCCTTCTCCTCCTCTTCATTATCATTCAGATATCATTTGAGATTGGTCCCCCTCCCCTTAATATGCAGAAAAGTAAGTTTCAGATTATGAACAAAATAAATTTAACACTTATCCTAAGGTTTTCATATTCTAAAGCTTTTCATGTTCTACTGTGGTTCTGAGATCCTACTTTTTTGTCATTTTTATACCTTTGATATAACACAAAGTCAGGCACATAGAAATTCAATCTTTTGAGTTATTTCAGTTTAGAGAGTATCTCATTTCTGGACTTTATTATCTTCAACTCTAATGCGTGGACTGAGAAAGAGAACTTAGCTATTTTCTATAGTTAAAAAAAAGTAATCAATACTATTTGGCTGTGCAGAGTCTTGCAGTATGCATGATCTTTCACTGTGGCACATGGAGTCTCTACTTGTAATATGTGAGCCCAGAGAGCACAGGTTCAGTAGTTGCAGGGCACAGGCTTAGTTGTTCCAGGGCGTGTGGGATCTCAGTTCCTGGACTAGGGATAAAATCAGCACCCCTGTGTTACAAGGTGAACTTGCAACCACTGGACCATCAGGGAAGTCCTCGTTTTCTATTATTTCTACTATAAAGTCTTACACCAGGATTTTGGGTGTGAAACAGGCTTTCTAGTATACAGTTTGAGGGATTTACATTCAAGTCAAAGTGAAAAGTATAAGTTCAACTGAGGCTTCTGACATGCATCATGTAATCTTTAGCCACACTAAAGATTATCCATTTTTTACTTTCTCTGTTTGACTATCCCTCCCAAACAACATTTTGGTTTGATTCTGGCCCCAGCACCAGAATTCTGTTTAATTTTAGTTACCTCTCTTATTAACTTGGTTTCTCTCAGCATATGACTCACCTTCTTCCAACTAGCAACTTCTCAAAATATTTTCTCTGCATAGCTTCACATCTACCTTAACAGACATTCCTATGTTAGTTATTAAGATATTTCATTTAGGTTTTCTACAGTAATATGTTTTTTCTTACATTTAGATAATCATTTTGTAGATCTTTAATGTGTTTTCATACTATTCTTATGAGATAGGAAAAATAAGCTCAAATGCCTTCAACATGTTAATAAAATAGACAAGCTTTTGTTTCAATGTTTAAAGTACAAAGTTTGAATTTGATAAGGCTTAAAATCCACTCCATATATTTCTGTTGAAATGGAGTCTTAAAGTTGAATGGGCATTCAGGGATCATCTAATTTTTAGGAAGATAAGATATTATGATCTCTACTTTACCAATGAGATTCTTGGTGCCTGGAGAATTTCAACAGTTTGCAGAAAGAGAGATGGTGAAATGTGACCATAAAACTTGTTGTCTTCTACTTTGGGGGCAACACTCTTCTTACATCTTCACCAAAAGTCTCCGTTTGGTGCAAAGTGTGGGATGAGACAGTAGGAAAGCCACTGAGCATGCATATGGTGCCCAGATGTAGATTGTTGAGGGAAAAGATGCATTGGAGAAGGTTTAGGAATGAGTCCAGGGATGTAAGTTGTTCATTTAAGTGTAGATGCAGCATAGGAAGTATCTATGAAAATGAGGATCTGTGAACATGCATTATTAATATCTTATTTGACTTCCTGCTTCTTTTGCTTTGCTGCCAGCATCTTTGGGTGGTTAAAGTTACAACAGAAAGATGGAAAGTCATGCTTTCCTATTAAGATACCAGATCTTATAAAGACAGGCAGCTAAATGTTTCACCAAGAGATACAATCACCTCCATCAACATATATTTATTCATTGATGATTTTTTTTTTTCTGCAAAGGACTAGGTCAACAAGTTTAGTTTATCAAAGGGAATTCCATTTCCTCATTGACTTTAAACAATGAAGACCTTGAAACATTCAGTCAATACACATCTCGGAAAAGAACAAAGGAAGCATTTGAAAGGAGGATTAGTAAATTACCTGCCTTCAAAATTCAAATAAAACTGCACAAAAGCAGTTCTCTATATTTGCTGGTAATTCAACAAAGAAAGCCAAATGAAGCTCATAGATCCAGATTATGTAGAAATGTTCAGCAAGCTGAAGGTTACACGGGATGGATGTTCAAATAAGGATCATTTTAATGAATACAATTACGAGATGGCTGATATGCAAAATGAATAATTTAGAAAATATGGTGGTTTATGTATGATCTATGCATAATTACAGTAACACACCATTTGGGATTATAAAAAATAACTGAATTGAAATTGTTCGTTGGAGTGCAGAGAAGTAAAAAAACTCACATTATTCTTTGAAACTTATTACATTATAAACATCCTCAGATATGTTATTTTTTAAAGAAATTCTTAGCCAACCTGAGAACACTATAGTAGAGGTCGTTATGTGTTCAGGAGCATCTGACTGTTTATAATCCCATGGACTGTAGCCTGCCAGGCTCCTTTGCCCATGGAATTTTCCAGGGATCGAACCTGTATCTTCTACATGGGTAACAGAATCCTTTACCACTGTGTCACCTGGAAAGCCGAGGTCATTATGACTCAGCAGCTAATTAGAGGACTTTTCTCACTTGATCACAATTTCCTGTTCTATATTTTGTTTTCCGCTTTATTGGAACAAGATTTAACAATAGGAAAAGATAGTGATGGAAAAGAGGTATAGAAAAAGGTATAGAAAAGAAGAGAAAGCCAGTTATTTTCTCTCTTCTTGCCCCTCTGGAGTGATGGAGACTGTTAGAACAATGATCTTCAGGGGATGCACCTTAAACCAATTTAAGTAAAACAAAAATAAATATCTGAAGCCCAGAGGCAAACATCCATTTATAAGACAAACATCTTTATAAGAATTGTGCTAGGTTTCTGTTGAGGTAAGGGATTACTGAGGAAAAAGAAAACAAAAACAAAAAGTTTGTGAGAAGAATATAGGGATGTATTTGAAGCATGAACTTCATTTTGGCATGGAAACCAAATAATGTGTAACCATGGCCAGTTAACCTTTCTCTGGCTCAGTTGCTGTGTCCTTTAAAAAGCAATAATAAAATCTTCCTTTACCACCTCTCTTAGGATAAGCAGGTTTCTTGTATACCTGATGATACATAAATCACATTTCCTTTTTTTATTATCATTATCTCTAGGAGTAGAAAGAGTAATGAATTGCAGGGCTTGCATGATCTTATTAAATACGTTAAGATATTATTGAGTTACAAACAATAGAATTGGGACTATTTATAATATGACTTTGAAAGATGAGACCTGAAGAATGAAAAAAAGGCTTGGAGCTAGCTGCAAATTTAGAGCAACTTCACTTTCACTTTTCACTTTCATGCATTGGAGAAGGAAATGGCAACCCACTCCAATATTCTTGCCTGGAGAATCCCAGGGATGGGGGAGCCTGGTGGGCTGCCGTCTATGGGGTTGTACAGAGTCAGACACGACTGAAGCGACTTAGCAGCAGCAGCAGCAGCAGCAGGTTAGAAGGGAAAGCAAAACCCAGGCCAGTGTTAGGTGGAGGATACTGGTGGGTTGTAAGGCAGGTAAGTCAGCCTGATACAGGCTGGGTAGGTTTAATGAAGGATTTCCCTGGTGGCTCAGATGGTAAAAAATCTGATCTGCCTGCTATACAGGAGACCTGAGTTTGATCCCTGGGTTGGGAAGATCCCCTGGATAAGGGAATGGCTACCCCCTCCAATATTTTTGCCTGGAGAATTCCATGGACAGAGGAACCTGGTGGGCTGCAGTCCATGGGGTGCAAAGAGCTGAGTGCGACTGAATGACTAACACACACACACACACACACACACACACAGGGCTTAATTAGGGGCTTGAAGGCAGGAGTATACAGCGAGTAGTGAGGTTAGCAAACTGGCTTCATAATAAGGGTATCATTTGGGGATGGCAAGCAGACTGGCTAAAGACAAAAAAGCCACAAGACAGGCAAAGGGGAAGGCAAAAAGCGAGAGCCATGTTTCAGACCCACATGACAGCCACTGCTTATTTTCTCGTCTTCACAGGGTCCTAATGTTGGTTATGTAATGGGTACTCAGATTTCTGCTGGATTCAACAAAAGAGAATCACATTACATTTCTAAAAGAGAAAGGATGCATTAATGGTTGCTATGGATTGGACTTACCCGCTTTATAAAATAACTTGTGCCTCAGAGAAAATGATCCCACTCAACACTTCTTTCTCTGAATTGCTCTCAAAGGCTTAGTGCAGAGCAAGAAACTGTTTTTATCTCCAAGGATCACTTTCACAAACTAAATGTCTCTTGAATTTGGACATTTCCAGCCAGAGCTTGGCTCTCATCATCTTTTATCTGTCGTATATTGCAATGGCCTCTGAATGGGTGTCCTTGCTACATCTATTGTCCACATTGTCACCAGGGTTATCTTGCAAGAAAGTGTATCTGATCATGTCATTTTCTTGTTGAGAAACGTTTGCTGGTCATTTTCTCCTGAGTTGCTCTTTGGCCTTAATCCTTCTCCAGGCCCTCTTTTTCCCTTCCAGCATGCAAACCTGACTCTCCAGTCCTAATAAATGTCTTATCAGTGCCTCCAAATGCATGACTATGTCTTTGAAGATGTATGTATTTTCTCTCCTTTTGTCATATAAACTCTTAATCATATTTCAAATTTCTTATCTTCAAAGAAATCTTTTCTATGTATGCCAACATTTCCCCTTGACACATCCAGATAATTCTGAGACTTCCATAGGCTCTAGTACTCTTTTTTTTTTTGAGTACCTGTCCCACATTATATCACACACATCCTACATTCAAAATAGTATTTTTTTTCCACTGAAAATTTTTGTAAGGAATTTTTTAATGGGCTTCATAATTATTTGGCAACACATATCTCATTTAATCCAAAGCTGGCTACAGTTTTCCAGCAGTCATTGTGGATAGTCATAAATTTTTGTGAACCAAGGAAATCTAACTTATAAGTTGATTTCAAGTGTAATGAAATGTCTATGAATGCTGGATATCATTGTGAATGAAGCCAACATAATATTATGTTTACAGGCTTCTGATGAAACCAATATGAATTTTGACTTGGCGGTTTACATTTTAGACCAGAAATCTGTTAATTCAAGACTCAGGCATGTTGGTCTTTGAAAATCTCCTGGCCTGAGCCATTGTGCGTATAGAGCCTAATGAGTCGAGTTTCTTACGTCATGTTGCTGGTTGTTGCATGGCGTTCTCTGTAGGTTCTGTTAGATTTGAATTCCTCAAAGATTAATACTGTACAAGTATTATAGCTGACGCATAACAGCTATTGAATATACTTCATATATGTTAATAGATATAGATGACATGGGTAGACACATACACATAGATATATAACATATGATATGTGATGTATGACATGAACATGATATATGACTGAAGTTAGCCAGGCTAGTCTATTGCTGTCTATTGCAGCTCAAGTGTTCTTGATTTCCAGACCCAGCTCCAGAACCTGTGAAACATACTGTTTGCTCCCTCAGAAATTCCTCATCTGCTTCCCGTGTTGTATAGGTTATTTGCACTATGCCATTTGAAATTGTTTTTGATCGGTCAGTTGGTGCTTTAGAATGGGGCAATGCACTCTATGGATTTGAACAGATTATTTTCTTTTTACATACTACTCCTTCAAGAATTCATGAGAAGGAATACTTTGGTACATTCTACTTGATGAACAATGTATTTTTCCCTTTCTTATTATTTTCATGTATTGAAAACATTTTCAGAAAATTTTTCTGTAGGTACCAGTTGAAACTAATACATAGCACATGCAGTCTCATATTTATTTGCCTATTTCTTTCTTTTTATTTGCCTATTTCTATATGATTATCTATCACCATCATGTAACCTTTCAGAGACTAGTGAAGTGTCAAAATTTCCCATTAGATGATTAGCTTACCTTGCTATCTTATAGGGAGTTACACGGAAATTTGTCAAATGTTCCCTGCTAATTATCAGTGAAGTCTAAATGACAGAATTCATACTTTGACGTCATGTATGACAGTGAAAAGTAATTGCAAGTCCTCTGACACAGAAACTAATTGAGGTGCTATTTGCTTTTTCCTATAATTTAAATTCGATGTCTATAATTTTATGTGGTTAGCGTGAATATCTTTGTCTATTAATAGGTAACAGGTATTGGTTTACATCTTAAATTAATAACTGAGCCAGGCTAAAAATTATTTGAGGCTATACTAACCCCACTTTTACCTGAAAGAAATAGGCAAAAATTTGAATAAAATAGAAAATTTAGTATAGATCTTGGTATATTTTTAGAATAGGTTGTAGGCAGCTGAATGATAACTCTCACTAACATTCCTGGGATTTGAACATATAAATTCCTTCAAATGGTCATCAAATGATCTTCAGAGTTTTCCTGAGTGTATTATTTAAGATATAACAATCAGGGCTGTTCATTTCCCAGCAAGTTAGCCAATTATGGACAAGCCTTGCCATGTTATTGACTGCTGCATTGCATTTATCAGAACACTCATCCTCCATTAAGTACAAAAAACAAAGATTAAATAACATTATGGTTCTGACACAAATGAACAAAAGAAATTTGAGATCAAAGTCAATGATCTGTACTTTTATGATTTGCTAGCATAGACAGAATAAGTGAATAAGGTAGTTTAAATTGAAGCAGAATTTCTATTTTGATTTAGTGTTTCTGTCATGAATTATGGTTCTTTTCAAGGGGAAATTTAGGTGCATAAGTGACATACTTTTATTTTGAGGCGACTTTAGACAATTCCCCTTAAGAAATATGACTGTAGGGGGTGTAGAATCCAAGATCCACGCGGGCAGGCTCTAGGTCTGGTTTAAGCACTGACTTCTCTGATTAAGTTCTGTTTACAATGAGGCCTGAAGTTCACTCATTGTGTGGTGGAGACTGAACATTTCCAGGCTCAGGGTACCCAGGGAATATGTGAACAGGTATCAGGGAGTCTTAATCATGTGACGATTCTATGACAGATTCTATAAATTTGTATATGTATACTTTTCTGAAAATAGTATTAATCTATACAAGCACTCTAGGTATATTTCTGTTGATTACATTTCTTGGTTTCCTTTATTTTCCAAATCTTTAAATTTCAGAAAGGAAGATATTCTAAATCTTATATATTCTTATTTAAAAATATAATTTTCAAAATACACTTGTGAATAAACACATTGAGTGATGGTTAGTATATAAGTCATTAAGGAAAACCTTCAGGCCCCACACTACTCACTGGCAGGTTATAGTCCATGGGGTTGCAAAGAATCAGACATGACTGAGAGACCAACATATGCTGATAACCACACTCTCAACTCTGTTCCAGATTTTCCTCTCTCCTAGTAAAAGTAAAGCGTTAGGCATTCAGTTCTGTCCTACTCTTGTGACCCCATGGACTGCAGCAACTAGGCTTCCCTGTCCTTCACTCTCTCCCAGAATTTGCTCAAACTCTTGTTCATTGAATCAGTGATGCCATCCAGCCATCTCATCCTCTTGTCCCCTTCACCTCTTGCCCTTAATTTATCCCAGCATCAGGGTCTTGCCCAGTGAGTTGGCTCTTTGCATCAGATGGCTAAAGTACTGAAGCTTCAGCTTCAGCATTAATTCTTCCAATGAATATTGGTTGATTTCTTTTAGGATTGACTGATTTGATATCCTTGCCGTTCATGGAGCTCTCAAGAATCTTCTCCAGCACCACAGTTCAAAAGCATCAATTCTTCAGTGTTCAACCTTTTTTATGGTTCAACTCTCACATCCGTATATGGCTGGAAAAACCATAGCTTTGACTATTTGGACCTTTGTTGGCAAAGTGATATTTCTGCTTTTTATTATATGGTTGAGGTTTGTTTTAGCTTTTCTTCCAAGGAGAAGGCGTTTTTTAATTTCATGACTGCAGTCACCATCTGCAGTGGTTTTGGAGCCCAAGAGAATAAAATCTGTCACTGTTTCCACATGTTCCCCATCCATTTGCCATTAAGTGATAGGACCAGATGCTATGATCTTCATTTTTTGAATGATGACTTTTGAGCCAGCTTTTTTCATTCTCCTCTTTTACCCTCATCTAGAGACTCTTTAGTTCCTCTTCACATTCAGCCATTATATTGGTATCATCTGCATATCTGAGGTTGTTGGTATTTCTCCTGGAAATCTTGACTCCAGCTTGTGAATCATCCAGCCTAGCATTTTGCATGATGTACTCTGCATAGAAATTAAATAAACAGAGTAACAATATACAGCCTTGATGTACTCCTTTCCCAATTTTGAATCACTGCGTTGTTCCATGTCCAGTTCTAACTGTGGCTTCTTGTCCTGCATACAGGCTTCTCATGAGATAGGTAAGGTGGTTTGGTATTCCCATCTCTTTAAGAATGTTCCACAGTTGTTGTAATCCATAATATCAAAGGCTTTAGCATAGTCAATGAAGCAGAAGTAGATGATTTTTTGGAATTCCTTCTTTCTTTTTTTTTTTCCTGTGATCCAATGGATGCTGGCAATTTGATCCCTGGGCTAAGATTTTATCCCTACTGGGCTAAGAGAGCGTTAAAGGTACATTGATTTTCAGATATGGCCAGGGTCGATAAGGAAGACTTTTCCAGACTTCAGAACTGCTTAGGAACAGTACTGCTGTGTTCTTCAAGATCTTCTCCTTTCTGAAGCAGAATGATCTTTGCTTTACCTTTTTGACAAAAAAGTATCAGATAGATGGTGAACAACCTG
Organism: Budorcas taxicolor; assembly: GCF_023091745.1. NCBI lineage: Eukaryota > Metazoa > Chordata > Mammalia > Artiodactyla > Bovidae > Budorcas > Budorcas taxicolor. The sequence goes on from NC_068915.1 coordinate 43,090,371, forward strand.
TTTGTTTGTTTTCCAGTTCACAGGACTGTGAAATAAGTGAAGTCATGTGCATTTTTACAGACCAAGCTATCCAAGAACTCACCCCAGTGCTGTGACCACATGAGACCTTAAGGGTATATTCCGAAAATACAGTTTGAATGAATTTTGTTTGTGGGAAGGAAGCCAGTATTCCTTGTGTAGATTGCAATCAATTCTATTGCTACTCCTGGTGATTTGCTCCTCCCTTTCCTGTAAGATGATTATATACCCTCATCCTCAGTTATTGTGCTTTGTATGGGAGAGTGCACAGTTTCCCACTGATATGGGGAGTGGCCACATAGTGTGTTTTGGCCAGGCAGCGTGAGCCAGCTTGATTTAGGCCACATCCTAGCAGAGGCTTTTAGAGCTTTCTTAAGTTTCCTCCAACTCTCTTACTCTTTTCCCTCACTACAAGAATATATAGCCCAGCAAGAGGCTGCTTGTTCACCTGGCTAATGAATCAGAAGACACACGCCATAGAGACACAGTAGCTGACCCATAGCCATCAACATGTGAAACTAGTGGGAACTAAATCATTTCATAAGCTACTGAAGTTCTCATGTGTTGTCATTAAAGCTGACTAATGGAAATGGATTATCCTTATGGTACCAGGACACAGGACAGAATTTTTGAGATTGAAAAGTACTACTTCTATTTTAAATAATCAAGAAGGGAAAAATTTCCCAATGGGATAGATGCCTTTTTCCCTCTATGGCATTCCAACCTTGTTCTGTTTTCATGTAAGAAGTTTTATTTATTTCATTTTTCTTCCTTTCTGGACATGTGCCCTGCTCCCTAATCCCCCAGATTTTTACAAAAGCTTATTTCCTCCAACATCATTTGTTTTTCAGTATTATATGGAAGAAGTATTTGGAGGATTTAGACCTGGTTTTATGTCCATTTCTGCTACTTGGTAGCAGCATGATAACTGGGTGAAACTGAGCTCACTATGAGGACAGTATCACAGCAATAGTTGGTTGATCAACATGTGTAATCACTGTTTTTCATTCTCTAGGGGTGACTTTGCTTGCTTTGTAATCCCAATGGACTTTTAAGCATATTCAAACTCTCTACTTTTCAACAACCATTCACATTGTAAATGTTATATAAGGAACATTTCAAAACTGTTGCTTCCTGAACTAACCTTTTAAAAGTGATACCTCTTCACCTCTGTTCTCAATATCTGGTCTCTGTTGTTTTCTCCAAGTTTCATTATAAGAAATAGTGTGGTGGCAGTTCCTAGCTGTTTGGTGAGTTTGGCTGTAAAATTTAAAGTCTTTTTTATTTCTTGCCAATGAAGGCTTTTGTTCCGTGGTAAATCTTAGTCTATTGAGTCCCTGTATATCCATGTTTCTTTCTCTTTTTCCTTCCCTGCTTTATTAGCTCTAGGGACTTCATGACTCATACCTGTCAATACTCCCTGGCTGCTTTTGGTGAGATGTCCAGCGTTTCTGTTCCAAGGCCTCTTTCCAAGTGAGACAGTGTAAAGAAGCACTGTTGGGAGTAGGGGAAGACATAAAATCCCTAGTTTCTTAGCAAGATGGCTGATTTTAATTCTTTAAATATTTCTTCTGCTTGTTCCAAGTCCTTTACTCAGTCTGTTTTTCCCTCTGTATAATGGATGTGTCCCAGGGATTTATGAGACTGTAAATAAAGTAACTTTTGGAATAATTTATTTAAAAATGTAAAGTATGTATGTGTGTGTGTTCAGTTGCTCAGTCATGTCTGACTCTCTTTATGAACCCATGGACTGTAGCCTGCCAAGCTCCTCTGTCCATGGGATTTCCCAGGCAAGAATACTGGAGTGGATTGCCATTTCCTCCTCCAAAAGTATGTATACCAAGGCTTTATTTTGACTCAATTAATGACAGACTGTCTACTTCAGGGATTTTTTCACACTTAATGGACAAATCAAACTTCCCCCTGCTTTGGCCTATCTAAGAAGGACTTGAATTATATGTTCATTTAACTTATGTGAAGTCAGCTATTCCCATTCAGCAAGGATAGACACAAAGAAAGATGACACACAGACAAGACAGAGATAAATAAATTCTCTTCATCAATAGAAGCAACTGTGACCTATTTCAGTGCTTGAATGTTGCACTTGCTGAGAGATGATATGTCAACAACTTTCTACAGGAATTTCAAGGGTACTTTTTAGCTTAATGAGCTTTTCATCTGCTGTCCTAGTCTGTTTGAGCTGCTATGACAAAATATAACAGAGTAGCTTATAAACAACAGAAATTAATATTTCTCAGTTCTGGAAGCTGGAAGTTTAAAATCAGGATGTCCAGCATGCCGAGATCAGGGATCTCTGCTGGGTTGCACACTCCTGTAGCCTCATATGGTCAAAGGGGCACTAATCTCATTCTCGACGGCCCCACCCTCATGGCTAAACTGGCCTCTCAAAGTCTTCACCTACAAGTACCATCACCTTTGATGGTTAGGATTTCAACATATGGATTTTAAGAGGGACACAAACATTCAGATCATACCACTTGCTCCGAATAGACCCTAGCTCTATATAGGACATAGGTCCTCTGCACTTCATTCCTCACCAGTAAAACCTTGGACATGTATGTGTCCTATTTTTCCACTCAGACTGCTAACAATGTGTTTTGCAGGAATAGTGGTCATTTGTTGAATGTCTACAGGGTACCATGCACCTTATACATATGCAGACATCATTATTTGCCTTGAATGTAAATTTTACTTGTTCTATTTTCTGATAATAAAATTGAAGCAAAGATATTTAGTAACTTGCTCAATGTCACATGGAACAACATTTTAGCTCAAGTGGCATGTTTCAAACTCGCATATCATCATTTTCAGGTCCAGCAGGGTAAACTGCAAATTTTTTACTGTCACATATAATCTCTTATTCACTACACCTCCACCCTATCACCTCTTCCTGCTGCATCCCTGATATATCTACTGCTGAGAAATACCCATCTTCTTTTCCCATACCACGCTATCCTTTTCTGTCTGCAGGACATGCTTAATTCTGCACATCCTGACACATGTCCTTAATAACTGCCACATGTCCTTTCAGGTTTAAGACACTATAGATGCAATTAGAGTGATTAAGAGCATAGCAACTTAGCTCTGTCATTTTCTGGTTATGTGCTTTTGGGCAAATTATTTAATTTCCCAATGCTTCACGCTCCTTTATTGCAAAACAATTATAAAAGGATGTTACAGGATTGTTGGGAAGATTAAATGAGTTAAGATATGTAGGTACCTGAAACAGTGCATGGCATAGGATAAAGCATTATGCAGTGTTTGCTCTTATTAGATTTGTCTCAGACATCACCTCCAGGAAGTTTTCCTTGACCCCTTCTCGTCTCTCGATCAAACTGGTTTGGTGATTCTTTTATAATAATCTACAGTACTAACTTGTTTTAGAATTATCTGTTTAGATGTCTGTCTTTACCATTATATATGAGTTTCTTGAGGTTAGGGAACAACTTACTTTTGATCAGTCAACATCTAGCATATTAACTAACACCTAATAGGCATTCAAAATGGTTAACAAATGAGTTAAATAATTATTATTGTTTTTCAAATAATTATTCATATTCATATTCTTCTTCTACTTCTTAAAAGCTAATCTTTATGGACTACCTACTCTGGGTTAGGCACTATTTTAAGTTCTTTGCACACATTCTCTAATATAACCTTTGTACAAATCCCATGCAGGTAGTTATCATGATTAATTCCATTTTACAGAAAAGAATACAGAGTGATTAAATAATTTGCACAGGATCAATCACTAGTATACATGGGGATAGGAATTTAAACCAAGTAATATGATCCAAGAGTCTACATTGTTAGCTGTTTTAATATCTGCCTCCAAATGAGTTTAAAGAGGGAAGTCCAGAAAAGAGGGAAAAATGAGAGAAAGAAAAGAGAACTGAAAACGCTTAGTCTTGGCTGACATCACCTGTGTCCTTATGTAAATGCTTAACTGAGTTAAGGATTTATGTTTAATTCTTGACTTTTCGCAAAAGTCACTCTAAAAAGTCACATGATACTTCTTCATTTGACATGAAAAATTGTGAGTTTTGCCCATTATATCATTTAATTCTCTACATAATACCTCCACATAAGAAAGAACATTTCCAAGTTTGTTTCTGGTAAAAACCTTAGTATCTCTTAAGGCACTATCCTGTTTCTTTCTATCTGATCATTCTATCTGATCATAAAAGTTGCAACAAGCCTTGCTTTGGCTGCTAGGAAACTGAGAGCTAGATATTATCTTGTTTGCAGAATTTGTACTGACCTTCTGACTGGAATGGTTTCCATTTCTCCTTTGACCATCCTTTCATCCTAAACTTTTATTCCTATATAATTAAATATATTTATCTTTTCTAACAGATGACTGTTATTATTATTACTCTTAAAAGAGGTGAATATAATGCAATTAAATGTGTTGAGGTAAATATCTGTATGAGATGACGACTTCCACTCTGTCACGTGTGGCTTGATGTCATGTAGAACGGTACATACAGTAGCCAATTTACTCTTTGTAACCATCTTAATAATAATTTGACGATAATTTTTCATAGATAAGATTCAGAGAGTTTCAGGACTTTGCCCCAAATCACAAAACTAATTAGTATGTTTCTGAGTCCAGGGACAGATTGAGAACTTTTAATGCTGTTTTGCCTCCATGGTGGCCGTTATTTCTGGCCTCTTGAGGGCCATATCAAAGTAGGTGACTATGCCTCCTACAACACATTAAAAAAATCACCGTTAGATATGAGGTTCTAAGTTCAATGGGACAATATTAGGACTTAGTATAGTGATATTTGGGCTTCCCTGGTAGCTCAGTGGTAAAGACTGCCTGCAAAGCAGGACACCCAGGTTCTGTCTCTGGGTTGGGAAGATCCCCTGAAGAAGGGCATGGCTACCCACACTAGTACTGTTGCCTGGAGAATCCCATGGACACGAGCCTGGCAGGACAGAGTTGGACAGGACTGAATCAACTAAGCAGCAACAGCATAGTGATATTTAAGTTGTTACACAATTTAAATATATTAGTTAACTAACTTAACTCCTGCTTTGGCCTTTTAAAAATTATCTTTGTATTGAGACATGATTGACATATAATGCTGTGCAAGTTTGATGTATACAAGGTTTGGGTATGACACATTTGTATATTGCAATAGGATTCTACTTTCAGCTCTCAAAATTATATTTACTCCATCACAAAAGTTGTGAATGCCCTTTATAAAAATATAGAAATTTAGTGAGGTAGAAAGAAGAGAGAAAAAAATTACTCAAAACTTACCACTTAGAACACTGTTGGTGGGAATGCAAATTAGTACAGCCAATATGGAGAACAGTGTGGAGATTCCTTAAAAAACTGGAAATAGAACTGCCGTATGACCCAGCAATCCCACTGCTGGGCATACACACTGAGGAAACCCGAACTGAAAGAGACACGTATACCCCAATGTTCATCACAGCACTGTTTATAATAGCCAGGACATGGAAGCAACCTAGATGTCCATCAGCAGAAGAATGGATAAGAAAGCTGTGGTAGATATACACAATGGAGTATTACTCAGCCATTAAAAATAATACATTTGAATCAGTTCTAATGAGGTTGATGAAACTGGAGCTTATTATACAGAGTGAAATAAGCCAGAAAGAAAAACACCAATACAGTATACTAACACATATATATGGAATTTAGAAAGATGGTAATGATAACCCTGTATGCGAGACAGGAAAGAGACACAAATGTATAGAACAGTCTTTTGGACTCTGTGGGAGAAGGTGAGGGTGGTATGATTTGAGAGAATAGCACTGAAACATGTATATTATCATATGTGAAATAGATCTCCAGTCCAGGTTCAATGCATCAGACAGGGTGCTCAGGGCTGGTGCACTGGGATGACCCAGAGGGGTGGGATGGGCAGGGAAGTGGGAGGGGGTTTCAGGATGGGGAACACATATAAACCCATGGCTGATTCATGTCAGTGTATGGCAAAAACCACTACAATATCGTAAAGTAATTAGCCTCCAATTAAAATTAATAAATTAAAAAAAAACTTACCACCTAAACCAGTGTTACATTTAAAATGTTTATTTTCTATGTATAATTATTTTTTAAACTCTTCATGGTTGTGATTATACTCTTTTCTACTCTCATTTCTTCCTTAGGATACTATAGATATTTTTCCATATTATTATCAGCATTTTACAATAGAATTTTAAATAGCTACAAACTAATTAGAAAAGTAATTCATGATAATTTCCTTAACTTTTCTTTTATTGTTGAGCTTTGAGCTCGTCTTTAATATTACTCATAGTATTGCAATAACTGTCTTGGTGCATGTAATTTTTTTTTGTATTTAAGTTATTGTTGTTGTTCAGTTGCTAATTTGTGTTCGACTCTTTGTGATCCAATGGACTATAGCACACCAGGCTTTCCTGTCCTTCATATCTCCCAGAGTTTGCTCAGACTCATGTCCATTGAGTCAGTGATGCCATGCAACCATTCATCCTCTGTCTCCCGCTTCTCCTCCTTTGCTCAGTCTTTCCCAGCATCAGGGTCTTTTCCAGAGTCAGCTCTTTGCGTCAGGTGGACAAAGTGTTGGAGCTTCAACTATAGCATTAGTCCTTCCAATGAATATTCAGGGTTGATTTCCTTTAGGATTGACTGGTTTGATCTCCTTGCTGTCCAAGGGACTCTCAAGAGTCTTCTCCAGCACCATAGTTTGAAACATTTGATTTAGTATACAATTTTATTTTGTAATATATTACTATGGAAGAATACATATTACTGTATCATAATATTTTTCTGTAACTATTTCTATGATTAATATAAAATATGCAAATATTTTCATAATTATTTTCACTTATAACCCTATGAATTTGATTTATCCATTCAAAAACCTTATTCTGAGAATGTTATTTTCCACAGGTTTCATCAGCTTGAAAAAGGCATGGCACGGAAATGGTTAAAAAATCCTGCTCTGCTGAATAAAATATTTGTAAAAATAAGGTCATCATATCTTAAATTCTTTGGATTTTCCACATGTAATTTTTACCTAATGCAGACTTCCTTTTGGAGAGTGGTGCTTTTTGGATATCCTTTACTCTTCCTAACATGACTTTAAGATCATGTCTGTTGAACTCTTATCGTGTTTGTCAGATGCTTCACTTTACCCCTATTATCTCATTTAATTCTTCAGAGTGGACTAGGAGATGGGTACTATTATGTCTCTCTTTTAATGAATGGTGAAAATTAGACGTGGAGATATTAAGTAACATCTATTCATGGTGCTGTTGAGTAGAGGAAACTGCTTGCGTAGGTTCTAAGATACATGGTCTTAAATGCGGTCTCGTTAAGCCAAGAGTCACCTGAGGAATTGTAATCAAAGTCCACTGAAAAACATAACCCCTACCTTGTTACAATGAAAATTCCAAGAATTAATAAGAGAAGCACATGCTTCCTTTCTTCATCATGTAGAGGAGTTTCTGTGCTGATCATATTGCATTTTCCCTCCAGATTTTTCCCCCTTTTCATCTCTGCTCTCTCCCTCAAAATCTAAACCTCAAGAATGACATCATTTGGGCTCCACTTTTCTCTACTTTTAATTGTGTTCTGCTAATGGAAAGGACTGGCAAGAAAAAGGAGGAAGGGCTAGGGGAGGGCTACCAATATTCTTTCTCTACTTTCCCCTGCTGGCAATGGTTTTTGCAGTCACTGTGTTCCTTTTTCTATGATCACATATCCTATGTGAAAGTTCCTCTTCCCTTGCTACAGTATTTTTTTTTTTTTTTTTTTTGAGTACCAGTAGCATCCTTCCCTCCCCTGCCCCTTCAGATCTCAGTTGCTAACAGCTTTAGACTATTGCTAGTCATCTCTTGCTGGTTACCCTTACCTTCTTCTCTCTGCAAATAATAACTTTGTTGAGCTTTCTCCAATCAACCCTTTGAATGGACCATCTGATTTTTATCAGTGCTGAAATTGATAGTTTCCTTTTGTAGATGGAATGGCCAGTACTTATCCATAGTTGAAGAAAGTAAAAAGCAATTTTTTCCCCTAAACATTCACATTCCTATGCATGAAGATTTCTATAGTTGATAAAAGTATATTTTGATGGATGAGCAGTTGGGCAGGGAAGAAGAAACAGTGGAAAGGATCCTGGACTAGATCTGAAAACTATGCCTACTTTTGTATTTACCTTCCTAATGTAAACTTGGGCAAAATCTATAACCTCAATAAAAATTTCTTTATCATAGCAAGGACAATAAGGATTCTTGTCAAAAGGCCATATGAGGAAAAATAAAATGATCCAAAGGAAAGACTGTATTCTATGAAAAAATGCATAAAGTAAGGTATTTGAAATTCGACTAACTGCCCACTCATTAAGTTCACTAAAAATGGACAATAAATATGGAAGCTCTACAATAATTGGAAATTTTATAAATGTGATTTAATTCTGCCTATTGGACATTGTAAAAAACTAGGGTCCTGTCATATACCCAAGTATCCTTCACTCTTTCTAACATGACTTTAAAATATAAATGTGTATTGACCACTTACCACGTGTATCAGATGCTTCACTTTATTTCCACTGTCTTAATTAATTATTCAGAAAGTGCTATGAGATGATTACTATTAATTCCCTCATTTAGCAGGTGATGAAACCGAGGCTCAGGAAAATAAATAAATTTGCCTATTCACAGAGTTGTTCTATGGAGGAAACTGACCCCAATGCTGGCAGACTACCTGGCTTGGACTAGTTACTCAGTAAATATTTCAAGAAGTATTCACTAAGTGCCTAAGAAATGGTGACTAGTCTCAAATATCTCACTGTCTTGCAAAAAAAAAAAAAAAACAAAACCTGAAAAAATAATGCATGAGTTACCTAAATAAGAGGGCACTCCACTCATTCTGACCAGGCAGGAGGAAAAACATGAGAGAATAAAATAAGATGGCAAATAGAAAATGATCTATCTGGTGTGACTTTAATATAGAATGATTGTGAGAAAGAGGTGCTAGAAAACATGCAAGCTCAGGCAAAGGTGAAAGTTTTTTTTAAAAAAATGACAATGTTAGTCACTCAGTCGTGTCTGACTCTTTGCAACCCATGGACTGTAACCTGCCAGGTTTCTTTGCCCGTGGAACTCTCCAGGCAAGAATGCTAGAGGGTGCAGCCGTTTCCTTATCCAGGGGGTCTTCTTGACCCAGGGCTTTTACCTGCGTCTCCTGCATTGCAGGCAGGGTCTTCACCATCTGAGCTACCAGGCAAAGGTACTAAGTGTAAATAGGAATATAAATACAAAATAGGCTTCTAGGTCAAATGGAAAAATTGGGTTGACTATATGTAAGTGAGAGGCAGATGGTATAATCAAGGAGAGGCTCTTGAAACTTCTGACTTGGATTACTTCATGGCTAGCATCCATGTGCTCTCAGTCGTTTCTGAGTGTGATCCCATGGACTGTAACTTGCCAGGCTCCTCTGTCCGTGGGACTTCGCAGACAAGAATGTTGGAGTGGGTTGCCATTTCCTTCTCTTGGGCGTCTTCCCAACCCAGGGATTGAACTGCGTCTCCTGCATTGGCAGGCAGATTCTTTACCACTGAGCCACCTGGGAAAAAAGAAGCGTTACTACATGGCTAGTGGCACTAAATTGATACAAGGATAAGCTTTGAGGTTGTCATAATTTGAATTCAGATATAATAAGAAAAATCACTGGGATACATAAAACAGAGATATTTGCAAACCTTAAAAAATCTGGATCTAAAAGTTAGGAGATGGGTCAAAACAAAACTAAAGAAATATAAAATGATATTTCATGAATACTGCAAAGAATTGGCTATTTTTAAGAGCTGAATTTTTTGAGTAGTACAGGTTCGTGACTTTAAGCACAGAAAACTTTAAAAAGTAATCACTTAGATGATCTTTCTAAAATTGTACTGCACGTTTTTCTGCCACCTTAAATGGTGCATCTTGAACCAAATTTATTTTTCCTTGTTGGGTTACAGTCATCACTATTTCTTATGATAGCATGCTGTAATTCAGTGACGCTGTTAGAATAATTGAGATAAATAGAAATGTCTCCCTTTGTTAAACAGCTTCAGATCACTGTTGTGCCTTTTGTTTTTGAGTTTCATTTTTATCATTTCTATGATTTCTCAGTTGTTGTCAGCTGTCACTTGTTGCAGCTATCAGTGTGTCACCATGAACCGATACACTGTATCTTTTCAATCATTTACTCTTCAACTAACACTAGTTGGGAAACCAGATAATCATATGTATGACAGCTATCTGCAGAGCATGCCCAGAGAGTTTTGGAAGGAGGAGGAGAGCATCTTCTTAAGAGGGAACAACAGGAGCTTTAATGAAATAGAATCGGGATACTTCTTTTGACTCTTTAAAGGACTTCTCTGTTTATTTTTTAGTTCTTGGCTGTGTTTCATAAAGGTATCAGGGCCAGAATTTGAGGTCTGAATTAGTAAAATGTTTTTGTATACATCCCCCAAAAGGATAAGATAAACCAATAGTTCAGGACAGTATAGTTTGATGTATAGTTTTGTTTCTCAGACATAGAATCTGCTTTGATTTCCATCAATTATATGGATTAATTTTTCATATTATTTTTTCAGTTCATTTGCTGCAAGAAAAAAAAATGTAAGGTCTATTTGATTAACAGGTCTTCAGGGGTGTTTAAGGCTGTGTAAGGTCAGTGCTTTAAATTAGAATACTTTGTTAATTTTTCCAAGGTGACTAGATCAAATGCAGTCGATTGAATACTCCAGTGTTTCTGCAGGCTGTACCCTCATGTGTTTGTTCATGTGCTTTTGCATTGTTTTCTAGGCAGGTTTTATTGATTCATTATCTTGTGCGCCCCTATGCTAACACCCTGGAAAGCATTGCTGTCTCTTTCTCTAGTTAAAAGTGTCCTTCTCCATTTGTCACCATGTGTCACCACAAGTGCTGCTTTGAAGCTCTTTTTCTCTCCCACGTGCATGTTTGTTAGCAGTTTCTTGGTAGTGTCTACTGGGTTATTTGTCTCCAAGGAATATCATTTTCAGTTTATTTCCTCTGATATTCATTTAATGAATTGTCACTTTAACTCAAGCTGTAATTTCCTGTCAATTATACTGTAAATTTCTCATGTATCAGTCAGCACGTCTCTTGATGTTCCTCCTGTTATGTCTTGTCTCTACAAATTTCCTTCCCTCTGTGACCTTTGATTTCCTCAGAGTAGTGTCTTGCTCTCTCCCTACCAAATGGCCAAGAATCTATTGCCTATTTTTACTCTGGAAGCTACAATATCAGCAAAATACTTGAAAACATACGAAGCAGCTCCCTCCACTCTCATCTTTTATATCTTATACTATCTAGGCAGACATGCACACACAGGGAGAATGCCATACAAAGATTGGAGTTATGCTGCCAAAATTCAAGAAACTACTCGAAGTGAGGATTGAGGTCTAGAGAGGAACCCTCCCTGGTATTTTCAGAGGGAACATCACCTTGCTGACACCTTGCTTTTGGATTTACCTTATGGGCTTGCCTGATGGCTCAGATGGCAAAGAATTTGCCTGCAGTGCAGTAGACCTGGGTTCGATCCCTGGGTTGGAAAATCCCTTGGAAAAGGGAATGGCTACCCACGCCAGTATTGTTGTCTTAGAAATCCCACGGACAGAGAAGCCTGGTGGGCTACAGTTCAAAAGGTCACAAAGAGTTGGATATGACTGAACGATTAACACTAACACGTTATGATTGTGAGACAATACATTTCTGTTATTTAAGCCACTCAGTGTGTGGTAATTGTTATAATGTTGCTGCTGCTGCTAAGTTGCTTCAGTAATGTCCAACTCTGTGCGACCCCATAGACGGCAGCTCACCAGGCTCCTCTGTCCCTGGGATTCTCCAGGCAAGAATACTGGAGTGGGTTGCCATTTCCTTCTCCAATGCATGAAAGTGAAAAGTGTAAGTGAAGTCGCTCATAGTTCTAGACAATCAATCTAACCCTCATGATCTAAATTTTTAAAAACAAAAGCACAGATTAATTCAAAGAAAAATATTTTGGAGAATCTGCCTTGCCCACCTCAAGAGATAGACTTTATATTTTCTATGTTAAAAAAAATATAGAAAGGCTTTTCATTCAGCTCAAAGAGCAACTTTCAAAGACAGTGCTTCCCAAACTTGGCTACACACTAGAGACACTTGGGGGGACCTTTAAAAAGATCCAGATGTCTAAGTTTTACTTTCTGAAGAGTCAGATTCAGTATGTTTGGGAAATAACTTGCTTATCTATTTTGAACAATCTTTTTAGGTAATTTTTATGATTAGGTAAGTGTAGGAAGCACTAATCTAAAGAGCTGAGTAATGAAGGAGATATATCAATATAATTTTTGGAAAAAGAGATCATCTAATAAACTTTCAACTCCATCACCTCCAATTTCATTAATTTTAAGCTTGTATGAGCTAACCAGAAAAACCTCTGCCCTGAACTTCATTCTTGAGAAGGAAAAGTGATGGTGACCTTGGGAGAGAAGAATGTAATAAACTTATAGGAGCTTTAACAGCCAAAGAATAAAATTTGGCGGATAGTCGAGTACTTTAAGAAATCAGGCTTCATTCACTATTCATTCAGCAGAGTTACAGAGAACCTGCAATGAATCAGTTAATATAGACTCAGGCAAAGTTGAGATATTTTCCTCTGACCAGAGCTTCTAAAAAGAGAGATGGCTCAAAAAGTAATGACAGCAAGTTTAAAAATGTAATTTTGAAACTAGGACCTCAGGTAGTTACAGAAAACAACATGGCTATCCAAGGAGCCCTCTCAAGCCTCTGGATTCTAAAAATCACATGCAGAAGATGGGAGAGAGACACATAAACAGAAATACAAAAAAAGAAGAGCATGGGGATAGGAAAATTGTGTGAGAAAACCTTGAGGTAGCAGAGAAGGTAATGCAGTTTCCATTTATGGACAAATAAACTAAAATTAATGAGAGTTAAATAACTTGGTTATACCTTGGACCTAGCCAAATGGTACTGTCTCGTTCTCCATTTCCTCTAGTACGCTGCTGCCCAAAGCTAACCCTGATGTTTCCTGTGACATCAACCTAAAGGAATCAAGTGGGTTTACTTTGCAGATAAAAGAGTCAGAACTGTCACTTCACCTCTTATACATACAAACCTCCTATCTACAAAGGAAGAGAATACTCATAAACCTTCAAAATAATATTTTTAGCTAACACCTGCCATAAGATATTATCTAAGAGAAAAGGGATATCAGTATTCCTTTTTGTGATGCTCCAAATCAGGATGTATCACTGTTTTTGTTTTTTCTATGTCCATTTTTATAACCTTCCATATCTTTTTGAATCACTGTTGTAAACTCTCTGATTTTGAAAGGGTGCTTGATTGTCTTTGAGTGCCAGAACTAAATGAATCCTTCCTCATGACCAATTTATAACTTCCCCTTTCTGTCCAGATATGGTTATAACTTCATCTTTTAAAGCTAGCTGTTAGTTTATTTTTGATGAAAATAACTGACACACTGAATATAGAGTTTTGGCTGTAAATGGCCAGTTGTGCTACCAAAGACTAGGAGTGGGGCTGCCTGCTCAGTCACTCAGTCTTGTTGATTCTTTGTGACCCCCACAGACAATAGCCTGCCAGGGTCCTTTGTCCATGGGATTTCCCAGGCAAGAATACTGGAGTGAGTTGCCATTTCCTCCTCCAGGGGATCTTCCCACCCAGGGATCGAACCCATGTCTCCTGCATTGGCAGGCAGATTCTTTACCACTGAGTCACCCAGGAAGCTAGAAAGATTAGGAGACAGGCTTCTAAATCATTAGTTGACTGCTTGATGTATATTGGACAAGGTCAAAGAGTTTGTTAATTACCTAATTGATCCAACAAGTCTTTGAGGTAGAGGGCTAATTTCACTGAACTCATTTTTCCAATGGGAAACTGAGGCACTGCCTTTTATTCCTCTGTTATGAGCAATCCTGGAAAAAAGACTGGTTTTCTTTCCCACCTTCCATCTCTAGTCTGGAACGGGTTATTTTCACAACACATGATGGGAATAAGAATAAGAGAGAAAATACTAAATAATAAGAAACTAATACAGAACATGTTGGACTAAGCTTGGACAGAAATTAACTTTTTTTTTTTTTAGAAAATCCTTCTGTCATCACAGATATATTTATAACCCTTGCCTAAAACATCGGAACTGACTGACATACTAAATTATTGAATCATGATCTATTTTGGGAGGGAGAACACAGTCAGGATGTCGACAAAAATGCAAGTAGATGTTTTATTCTCTTTGAAAGGAACAATTAGGGTCATGACCCATAACTTACAGAGAGTGCTATGCAATTTTGGAAGAATTAAATGCACATCAGAAATACATCATGGGGCTTCCAAGCAAACAGCAAGGATATCCACAAAAAGGTCTTTCTCAGGAGATGAGCAATGAGAGATCTGAACCCAGTCAAGGGAGTTAAAGGGGACACATGGATGGGGCTGAAGGGCCAGGTGGTTGGAGAAGGAAATGGCAACCCACTCCAGTGTTCTTGCCTGGAGAATCTCAGGGACGGGGGAGCCTGGAAGGCTGCAGTCCATGCGGTCGCACAGAATCAGACACGACTGAAGCGACTTAGCAGCAGTAGCAGTAGCAGCAGTGTTTGATTGAATTTCCCTGCCTTCACTAGTCAGTTGAAAATGTGCATAAAAATGCTGTGGCAAGGTCTGGCATTCACCACTATCTATTTCAGGTGGCATGAAAACCACGCAGCAACCTTTGTGTGGGAACCCACTGGAGTCTTAACGCTGCCATCATACAGATATAGAAATCAGGTATAGGTGAAAATGCTTGCCCAAGGTCACAGAGCTCATAACTGACAGCCTATGGACTGAAGCAAGGGTATTGAATTCCCAAGTTTTTATTTCATGCACACTGTATTGTCCCTGTGGTTGCATGCTAAGTTGCTTCAATTGTATCTGACTGTATGTGACCCTATTGTCTGTAGCCTGACAGCCTCCTCTGTCTATGGGATTTTCCAGGCAAGAATACTGGAGTGAGTTGCCATGCCCTCTTCCAGGGGATCTTCCTGACCCAGAGATCAAATCTGGCTCTCTTATATCTCCTGCATTGGCAAGCAGGTTCTTTACCACAAGCACCACCTGGGAAGCCCGTATTTTTCTTATTTTTTATCAACTCATTCCTTCATTCAACAAGCATTTCTTAAGTGAGCAATAAATTCTAGGCACTCTACTAGGCATTAGAGATTCAAAGACAGATGAAGCAGTTTTTGACTTTAGACCTCATAGTCCACTGGAACAGTCATATTTGTATTAAGATACTGACATAAAATGATACATAACATGAGAGTGGCTGTGGGAACAGAGAAGAGGGATGCATTTGGAATGACACAGAATATTCCAAAATCAGTTATTTACCTCAAAATTCTAATTCAGATCACTGATCTGAAATGAGATCTGCTATGAAAACATAAGCTTAGGTTTTTCTTTTCTTATGAATGTGAATCAGAGCCATCATAGCTTTCGAGGTTTGCTTTTTTTTTTCAAGCTTTTATTATGGGTTGAATTGTGTCCCCAAACAAGATATGTTGAAGTCTTAACTTCTAATCCCTCCAAATGTGACTTTATTTGGACACAAGGATTATCAGGTTAAAATGAGGCAACTAAGTTAAAATGAGGTCCTTATAGGCGTGCAAAGTTGCTTCAGTCATGTCTGACTCTCCATAACCCTATGGACTAGAGCCCACCAGGCTCCTCTGTCCATGGGATTCTTCAAGCAAGGATACTGGAGTGGGTTGCAAGCCCACCTCCAGGGTATTTTCCCCACCCATGAATCAAACCTGGGTCTCTTAAGTCTCTTGCATTGACAGATGGTTCAGGTACTGTTGAGGCCTGGCTTGGAGAATTTTAAGCATTACTTTGCTAGCGTGTGAGATGAATGCAATTGTGCAGTAGTTTGAGCATTCTTTGGCATTGCCTTTCTTTGGGATTGGAATGAAAATTGACCTTTTCCAATCCTGTGGCCACTGCTGAGTTTTCCAAATTTGCTGGCATAGTGAGTGCAACACTTTCACAGCATCATCTTCTAGGATTTAAAATAACTGGAATTCCATCACCTCCACTAGCTTTGTTCATAATGATGCTTCCTAAGGCCAACTTGACTTCACATTCCAGGATGTCTGGCTCTAGGTGAGTGATCACACCATCGTGATTATCTTGGTCATGAAAATCTTTTTTGTAGAGTTCTTCTGTGTGTTCTTGCCACCTCTTCTTAATATCTTCTGCTTCTGTTAGGTCCATACCATTTCTGTCCTTTATTGGGCCCATCTTTGCATGAAATGTTTCTTTGGTATCTCTAATTTTCTTGAAGAGATCTCTAGTCTTTTCCAATCTATTATTTTCCTCTATTTCTTTGCATTGACCACTGAGGAAGGCTTCATATGTCTCCTTGCTATTCTTTGGAACTCTGCATTCAAATGGGTATATTTTTCCTTTTCTCCTTTGCTTTTTGCTTCTCTTCTTTTCTCAGCTATTTGTAAGGCTTCCTCAGACAACCATTTTTCCTTTTTGCATTTCTTTTTCTTGGGGAAGGTCTTGATCACTGCCTCCTGTACAATGTCACGAACCTCCGTCCATAGTTCTTCAGGCACTCTGTCTATCAGATCTAATCCCTTTAATTTATTTGTCACTTCCACTGTATAATCGTAAGGCATTTAATTTAGGTCATACCTGAATGGTCTAGTGGTTTTCCCTACTTTCTTCAATTTAAGATGTTCAAGCTGGATTTAGAAAAGGCAGAGGAACCAGATATGAAATTGCCAACATCTGCTGGATCATCAAAAAAGCAAGAGAGATCCAGAAAAAATCTACTTTTGCTTTTTTGGCTATGCCAAAGCCTTTGACTGTGTGGATCACAACAAACTGTGGTAAATTCTTAAAGAGATCGGAATACCAAAACACCTGACCTGCCTCCTGAAAAATCTGTATGCAGGTCAAAAGCAACAGTTAGAACTGGACATGGAACAACAGACTGGTTCTAAATCGGGAAAGGAGTATGTCAAGGCTGTATATTGTCACCCTGCTTATTTAACTTACATGCAGAGTGCATCATGAGAAATGCTGCATTGGATGAAGCACAAGCTGGAATCAAGATTGCCGGGAGAAATATCAATAACCTCAGATGACACCACCCTTATGGCAGAAAGTGAAGAATAACTAAAGAGTCTCTTGATGAAAATGAAAGAGTTGAAAAAGTTGGCTTAAAGAGTGACAAAGTTGGCTTAAAGTTCAACATTCAGAAAGCTAAGATCATGGCATCTGGTCCCATCACTTCATGGCAAATAGATGGGAAAACAATAGAAACAGTGAGAAACTTTATTTCTGGGGGTTCCAAAATCACTGCAGATGGTGACTGCAGCCATGAAATTAAAAGACACTTGCTCCTTGGAAGAAAAGTTACGACCAACGTATACAGCATATAAAAAAGCAGAGACATTACTTTACCAACAAAGGTCCATCTAGTCAAAGCTATGGTTTTTCCAGTAGTCATGTGTGGATGTGAGAGCTGGACTATAAAGAAAGCTGAGTGCCAAAGAACTGATGCTTTTGAACTGTGGTGTTGGAGAAGAGTCTTAAGAGTCCCATGGACTGTAAGGATATACAACCAGTCCATCCTAAAGGAAACCAGTCCTGAATATTCATTGGAAGGACTGATACTGAAGCTGAAACTCCAATACTTTGGCCACCTGATGTGAAGAACTGACACATTTGAAAAGCCCCCGATCCTGGGAAAGACCGATGATGGGAGGAGAAGGGGATGACAGAGGATGAGATGGTTGGATGGCATTACCAATGCAATGGACATGAGTTTGAGCAAGCTCTGGGTGTTGGTGATGGACAGGGAGGCCTGGCATGCTGCAGTCCATGAGGTTGCAAAGAATCTAACTCGACTGAGTAGCTAAATTGAACTGATGGACAGATGTGTTCTTTACCACTATCACTACCTGGATGTCCTTAGTATGTACCCTAATCCCATATGTGCTTTATAAAAAGGGGTGTCCTTATTAAAAGGGGAAATTTGGACATGTGCCGAGGGAAGGTGATTTGGAGACAGGCAGGGAGAGGAGGCTGAAGGTATATACAAGCTAAAACATGTCAAGGATTCCCTACTAGAATTCTAGAATTTTGATTTTGGAATTCCAACCTCTAGAACTGTGGAACAATACTTTTCTGCTCTTTTAAGTCACACAGCTCTTTTTTTTGTTTGTTTTTTACTTTATCACCAAAGCTCTAGGAAACTAAGCTTCCTGGACAGTGATCAAAGAGCAAGACTGATTTTTATTCCTAATACTTTGCCCCAAGACTTAAAAAAAAATCTGGCAGCTATGCAGCCACATTTGACTGAGTCATATGGACTGTTGACTCCAGAGCCAGTGCAGCTGGACACTTGCACAGGGTTCTCTGAGTACTGAATCAGGATTTGGGGACATTCACATTCCCTGGCTTCACCTCATTCAAATACTATTATTATTCCTTCAGTAAACCTTTATTGGTTTTTTTAAAAAACATTTTTTTGTTGAAGTATAGTTGATTTACAATGTTGTGTTTGTTTGGTGTGCAGCAAAATAATTCAGTTATACATATATATTCTTTCTCATTATAGATTATTACAAGATATTTGGGCTTTGTGGTGGCTAATTGTTAAAAATTCCGCCTGCCAACGCAGGAAATGTGGGTTCAATCCCTGGGTTGGGAACATTTTCTGGAGAAGGAAATGGCAACCCACTCCAGTATTCTTACCTGGGAAATCTCTTGTACAGAGGAGCCTGGTGGGCTACAATCCATGGGATCGCAAAAGAATCAGACACGACTGAGAGACTAAATAATAAGAGACTGAATATAGTTCCTATGCTACACAGTAGGACCTTATTGTTTATCTATTTTATATATGGTGGTTTGCATCTGCCAATCCCAAACTCTTAAGGGGGAAGGGGAGAGGGATAACGTTGAGCTCTAAATGTAGTCTCACAACAATCCCATAAAAATTATACACAGTAACCAAGCTAAACACAAAAGTGCCTTCAGCTCTCTGGGTTTAAAATGTCATGCTTTCCACACTGAAATAACTGGTCTTCCAAGTTTCCATTGAAAACTTCTAATATGGCAGTTGTGATCAAAGTAAGTTGATCTTTTAAAAAACAATCTTGATGATCACAACTGCAGAACAGGGCACAATGCTTTTTAAAAACCATATAACCATGAACTGCAGGTGGCATTTCAAGCATATACTCTTTTTTTTTTTAATTTAATTTAATTTAATTTAATTGTTTATTTTATTTTATTTTATTTTTTTTGTTTTTTAAATGTTTATTTTTACTTTATTTTACTTTACAGTACTGTATTGGTTTTGCCATACATTGCTGTAAAAACATCTGTGAAAGTTATTAGGCAGCATCTTTGAGAGCTGTATGATTTTACATATAAGAGTGTGTCAATGGCTTAAGGACTAAGTTGCTTGCAGGTTAGGTTAGGAACATCAGCTCTCTATCTCTTATGCAGTTGACCCATGGTGCGCCTTACATGATACACTTCTACTCTCTGAGCTGCCATTTCATGGAGTAGAAAACCTGGAGAATGATATTTATTTCTTCCTTAAAATATGGTGAAGGGGTAGACATTTGTGTCACAGAAGTTTTGCAACCCAACAAGTAGGGGAGAAAAACACTGTTTAAAATAGTTTTTGAAACTTTATCATACAGATTTACTTTTAACTGATGAGGGAGAGGAATGACTTCCTTCCTGTATGCGGAAGTCTTCCCTGAAAGGCTTTTACATACATCATCATGAATATCACAAACTCCTGAAAATGCTGGTGACCAATGAGTCACATGAGATCACAAGAATGGGCTGGAATCTAAAGCCTTGGTCCCCAGATACAGGTAAAAATTGTGCACAGCCAGTCCTAGAGCTGGGAGACTAGAGCCTCATGTTGCTTTAAGACCTGGTTATGTAATAGAGTAGAATCTGAATATCTATATTATACACTCAGACATGAATAGGAATAGAAAAGCAAATCTGGGAATACAATAGTATTGAAAGTTTTCTTCAATATAGTACACAGCCCCACAGAAGACAGCCCTCTTAGAAATTTCTTAAAGGTTGATTACTTGTTTTAAACACAGTGATGAAAGAAATCAAAGAGGACACTAATAGATGGAGAAATATACCATGTTCATGGATCGGAAGAATCAATATAGTGAAAATGAGTACACTACCAAAAGCAATTTACAAATTCAATGCAATCCCTATCAAGCTACCAGCCATATTTTTCACAGAACTAGAACAAATAATTTCAAGATTTGTATGGAAATACAAAAAACCTCGAATTGCCAAAGCAATCTTGAGAAAGAAGAATGGGACTGGAGGAATCAACTTGCCTGACTTCAGGCTCTACTACAAAGCCACAGTCATCAAAACAGTATGGTACTGGCACAAAGACAGACATATAGATCAATGGAACAAAATAGAAAGCCCAGAGATAAATCCACACACATATGGACACCTTATCTTTGACAAAGGAGGCAAGAATATACAATGGAGTAAAGACAATCTCTTTAACAAGTGGTGCTGGGAAAACTGGTCAACCACTTGTAAAAGAATGAAACTAGATCACTTTCTAACACCGCACACAAAAATAAACTCAAAATGGATTAAAGATCTAAATGTAAGACCAGAAACTATAAAACTCCTAGAGGAGAACATAGGCAAAACACTCTCAGACATAAATCACAGCAGGATCCTCTATGACCCACCTCCCAGAATTCTGGAAATAAAAGCAAAACTAAACAAATGGGATCTAATTAAAATTAAAAGCTTCTGCACAACAAAGGAAAATACAAGCAAGGTGAAAAGACAGCCTTCTGAATGGGAGAAAATAATAGCAAATGAAGCAACTGACAAACAACTAATCTCAAAAATATACAAGCAACTCCTACAGCTCAATTCCAGAAAAATAAACGACCCAATCAAAAAATGGGCCAAAGAACTAAATAGACATTTCTCCAAAGAAGACATACGGATGGCTAACAAACACATGAAAAGATGCTCAACATCACTCATTATCAGAGAAATGCAAATCAAAACCACAATGAAGTATCACTTCACACCAGTCAGAATGTCTGCGATCCAAAAATCTGCAAGCAATAAATGCTGGAGAGGGTGTGGAGAAAAGGGAACCCTCTTACACTGTTGGTGGGAATGCAAACTAGTACAGCCACTATGGAGAACAGTGTGGAGATTCCTTAAAAAATTGCAAATAGAACTCCCTTATGACCCAGCAATCCCACTGATGGGCATACACACCGAGGAAACCAGAACTGAAAGAGACACATGTACCCCAATGTTCATCGCAGCACTGTTTATAATAGCCGGGACATGGAAATAACCTAGATGTCCATCAGCAGATGAATGGATAAGAAAGCTGTGGTACATATACACAATGGAGTATTACTCAGCCGTTAAAAAGAATTCATTTGAATCAGTTCTGATGAGATGGATGAAACTGGAGCCGATTATACAGAGTGAAGTCAGCCAGAAAGAAAAACACCAATACAGTATACTAACACATATATATGGAATTTAGAAAGATGGCAATGACGACCCTGTATGCAAGACAGGAAAAAAGACGCAGCTGTCTATAACGGACTTTTGGACTCAGAGGGAGAGGGAGAGGGTGGGATGATATGGGAGAATGGCATTCTATCATGTATACTATCATGTAAGAATTGAATCTCTAGTCTATGTCTGACGCAGGATACAGCATGCTTGGGGCTGGTGCATGGGGATGACCCACAGAGATGTTATGGGGAGGGAGGTGGGAGGGGGGTTCATGTTTGGGAACACATGTAAGAATTAAAGATTTTAAAATTAAAAAAAAAATGAAAAAAAAAATAAACACAGTGAGCATCAATTTCTTCAGGTAGAGCTTCCATCTTCAGGTAGAGCTCATCATTTCCAGATATTTATCTGTTTATGTCTATAGACAATAATACTGATCTTTAGATCGGCATGTTAACTTGAGACTTCATAAAGAAAAAACTTTATTGAGAATGATCGAACCCATCATAGGGAACTATATGCAGTTTATCCATACACATACAATGACCTATACAGAATATTTCCAAGTGTTCTGTCAGTATCTAATTCTTCTTCACTAACAAACTGATGACAGCGTTTACCCAATATAAACAGGAATGTTGTCACTCTTCTGCCCTTATCTGGTCTACATCGTTTTGTGGACATTCCAAGTCATCCTTGCCTTGTGCTTCTTGCCGTGGAGCGCTGTCATCCTTTCAGTTCTTCTGGTACTAATCCCTGAAGCTTCTAGACTTGGAGTGTTGGCTCCCAAGTCTGCCAGATGCTGCAGCTCCCTGCCTCTTTAAACAGACTGCACTGAGTCTAGGTTCTTCAGGGACAGTTGTAGTCTTTTGGTAGAAACACAATTTTCTTTGAGCTCAGAGGCATTAAGATGGGGGCAATTAAACATTATGGTGGAATCTTTTAGCTTCTGATGCTGGCTTGTTGATGGTACCATGCCATTCCCTAGGCAGCACTATTAAATTCTCACTCCATAACCTGAACAGCTCAGGGACCTGTGTTGCATTAGAGTTCCTTTCCTAATAAACCTTCTCTCTTCTTCTTTCTTTCTTCTCTTTTCTCTTTCTCCCTTTAATTCTCACTGATCATTTAGTACATGCTAACCACTCTACTAAGCACTGCTGCTGCTAAGTTACTTCAGTCATGTCTGACTCTGTGTGACCCCATAGACGGCAGCCCACTAGGCTCCCCCATCCCTAGGATTAGGCATATAAAAATAAAATAACCATATTTGTTGCATCCTACCCTAAACATGGGCTTCCCAGGTGGTGCAGTGGTAAAGAATCCACCTATCAATGCAGGACATGAGAGTTCAATCCCTGGATTGGAAAGATCCCCTGGAGTAGGAAATGGCAACCCACTCCAGTGTTCTTGCCTGGAAAATTCCATGGACAGAGAAGCCTGGCAGACTACAGTCCATGGGGTTGCAAAGAGTTGGACATGACTGAGCAAGCCCACATCCTAAGCTTACAGTCTAGCAAAGGTGATAGTCAAATAGACGGCCCCCCCCCCCAAAAAAAAAATAGTAAAAAGTGTGATATGTGCTGACTGAGATACAAACTACTGTGGAGATAATTATTATTGTTGGAGAACCAAGGATCTTTCATGGAGAAGATGAATCTTGAAAGGAGAGTACATTTTTCATCAGAGAGAAGGTGTTATATAGAATAAGAACAAAATGATGGGGGATTCCTGGGAGATATGCTACCCACTGTTACTTTTCATTCCAAGCCAACATCAGTCATAATCATGGCAGATGAGTGTACCTTGTGTATATTCCACATCAAAAAATTCTTCAAATATCCAGTTTAAATTTTCTTGCCTCCAGAGTACCCATTCCCAGTTTTTCATCTCTTATATAAT
The DNA here is from genome assembly GCF_023091745.1 of Budorcas taxicolor. NCBI lineage: Eukaryota > Metazoa > Chordata > Mammalia > Artiodactyla > Bovidae > Budorcas > Budorcas taxicolor. The sequence continues at coordinate 43,113,936 of NC_068915.1, forward strand.
AATTTGTCTTTCTCTTGCCCTCCATACCCCACAAGCACAGATATGTTTTCAATCTGCTCTCAGTGAACATGTCAAAGTTTGTTACAAGCCTTTGTCTGGGAATTTCTGTAAAGCCAAGAGAAGACTAATTTCACTCACCAGCCCACAGAAGACACACAAGCCTTCTTCTGCAGGAGTCTCCGGATAGACAATGATGGATTCTTCAGGTCAGTTCAATCCATTGTGCTAGAGATTAGATGGATAGATCCATGGGCTGCTACTAGACAAAACTGTAAGAATATATCCCACAAAATTGCTGCATTTTGCTTGCTTCTACAAAACTCTCTCCACCTCTCCACTTCGCAAATGTTTTCAGGTACTTTAGTCTAAAATGCAGGAAGCAGGGACACTGCTAAGGATTTCCATAGTTCATCATAATTATAGTTTTTATATTAGTTTCAAAAGTTGCTTTTGTTCAAAATAGAGTAAATAACTCACTTCTGGTCTTGGAAGAAATTCAAGCAGCCATCATTTGGCATGATGCCTCAGATCATTACAAACTTTACTATAGCAATGAATTCAACATAATTCAACCAATATTTGAAGATCAATTATATGGATAGACACTGTGTTAGGCTGTGGGGGGATGTAAAGATGAATGAGGCAGGTCCCTACTTCCAAGGAGCTTGTAATTCAGTAGCTAAAATAAATATTCACAGAGCAAACAATATTACAGATAATAAATAGCTTTCTATGGGAAACAAGGAGGCAGAAACATTTTCACACTCACTAAGTAAATGTGTACAGGCATCAACAAAATTACACCCTTTGAACCAAGAACATTGTAGAAGACATACTCACGTTAAAATTCCAGTAATCTGTGGATATACTTACCTTAAAAATGAAAATCTGAGCCCTACTTTACCACTTACTGTGTGGTCTTAAGTTGTTCAGCCTCTCCATGCCTTAGTTTTGCTTTATTTTTGCCTATATTTTAATATAGAATAATAATGTTAACCTCATAGGTTGCTGAAAGGATTAACTAGGAAGAATAGATGAAAAGTGTTTTGCCAATTATAGAAGAATTATAGTTTTTAATTATTCCTATTGTTGGCATAATACTATGCCAATTATAGTTTTTAATCATTACTATCATTCTTTTGGTTAACCTCCATAAGTAAAATAAGAAGTGCCTTCTTGTAGAATACAATGGGGCCTCTCTGGTGGCTCAGATGGTAAAGAATCTACCTGCAATTCAGGAGACCCGGATTTGATCCCTGGGTTGGGAAGATCCCCTGGAGAAGGAAATGGCTACCCACTCCAGTATTCTTGCCTGGAGAATTCCATGGACAGAGAAGACTGTTAGGCTACAGTCCATGGGGTCACAAAGAGCTGGACACGACTGCATGACTAACACACGTTCATATGCAGAATTAGAATTGCTGGGTAGAATACTATAAACAACATACCTAGTTAAGAGGTAGAATTCACTAGAATTTCAGTGAATTCTTCATGGACCAGTGGACCAGTACCTTCTCCACACCTTGTCTAATAGAACAGTGGTTAAGCCTGGACGATCCATTTTCTGCCTATTTTAGTGGTGTGATATAAAAGCAATCAGCTGTATTCCTGGGATTTCCTGGGATGTTTCTGAGGTTAGCTGTATTGTTCAGAAGGCATTCACGCAGAAGGACATATTACACCCTGGTACTAGATAAATTTATTTTACATGGCATCTTCCAGAGCTCTACCAAGTGCTCTATTGAGAAATGGAATACGATGTTCTTTATTATTTTTTAATTAATTTATTTGTTCTTAAACACTAATTGAGACACCCAGGCTAGTCTGTTCACTTCTTATTCTGTAGGCTAAACCAGGACTCTTTGTTCTGTCCATGATAATCATCAGAAACAAAGGCCTTTAGTAACTGTGTTGAAGATTTGTGACTCTCTGAATGGCAACACATATTACTGGAGTTTGCTTGCTTTCCAAAGTGAGCCTGTGATTTTGCTCTGGAGTCTCAGTTATCTCCTCTTGCTATAGAACAGAGATGCCAGGTAACATTTCATTGCTTCTTGCCACCTCTAAGACAAATGAAGAATTAGCATAGCAGAAAATGAATATCAAACTCATTAATGGGCTTTGGGGCTCACCAACTGAAATGCTACCTAAATCAGTTGGAGGACAAAGAGGGTGAATTATAAGAAATGGGATGACATGCTGAGTCCTATCTCCATGAAAACAGATGATTCTGTAGGTTTTGGAACAGATGTACATTCATCTTGTATTTTCCTGAGGCTATTGGCAAGTGACTCTGGCTGAACAGTCTAAAATAAAGGTGAAAAATCATCCTGGTTCAGTAAAGTCCCTGCACCAACCTTTCTTGGTCCTCTCCAAAGATTCATTTTGTAAAGTACAGAGTAACAGTCCCTAGGGTCTTGGACCACTGAAGGTCTGGCATAAGCTAGGAGGAACTCTGATCCCAGGAAATAATACCTACCTGTGAATTCCTGGCATGTGTTTGGTTTTCTTTTAGCTTTATGCCTGTGGAATTAAAATTAGCATTGTGGGAATTTCTCTCCCTCTGTCTTCATGCCCATGCAAGCCAGTAGCTCTATCTCCTCTCCACAAGTGGATAGTTCCAGTTAAAAGAGATGATTTGGTGCCCCCCAGTGGCTCAACCTGACAGCCTTTCTCATGACCTCTCAAGCTCTTTCATACCCGCAGGAATGGAGCATCTCCGTCCATCTTTGGAGGGCTCCTTGGTAATTTACCATTTTTAGCAAAGGAATCCATCATCTCCTTAATACTGGGTAATTCTCAGAGGAGAAGAAATCAGAGAACAAAGACAAACTTCCCAGGCTTTTATTTGTACCAAGAGTTAAAAACAATGAAAATCCAGTATTAAAAAAATCCCAGTAATACTACCATTGCTTTTAATTGTATGGTCCCAATTAAAACTACTTACTCCTTTTGCCTGAATGCATTTTCCATGGAGTAAAGTGCAGGACTAGATGATCTTTATTAATGATCAATTGAATTATCAATCACTCAGTGATTCTTTATCACTGAAATCCTATGGAAGGGAAAAAATAAGATGACTTTCACTCTTCAACACTTGATAAAATGACTTTATTATTTTGACAACTTAATTCACTTAAAGACTTTAGAAAAGAAGTTAGGATAAAATGCCCACTTAGGTTATGCATGGTACAAGTGAGTATGCACTTAACAAATTCAAAGATTCTTGTTGCTGCTTCCCTTTAGGATACTTAGATGGTACCTTGAAAAGTTATCAGGAAAAAGCATTCTAATTTCTTTGTTTGATGAGGATGGAGAACATATAGTTGCATTTTTATAGTACTAAGTTAGTGCTTGTTCCACAATGATCAATAAATAGATCACTAAACTAATAAACAAATGAATGAATGAATGGGGGAAAAATGTTGATCTTAACTTCTATAATTCATAAGCAGAGAAAGCAACTGTATTTATGATATAAAGAGCAAGAAAAAATATCCACCTAGATCTTAAATTGTCCTTTTTGTTTCTTTTCCTGACCCCTAACTTAACTTGAATCTTACCATTAGAGATAAATTTATCCCTTAGGGGAAGAGCACTCTACTTCAGTGTTCCTCTTAAAGAGGTAGTTTTCTGGAAGAACGATAGTTTATGGGGGGTAGCACAAGCTCAATAAAAGATCGTTGAATAAATAAAGGAATGTATCAAAGTATTATTAATCATGAACATTCATGCAAGACTTGATTTGGAGATTAGTAGATCAGTCTCATGAAGAGAGGTGTAAAGTGAGAAAAAGCTGATGGTAGTATAACTGTAGTGGTGGGGGCTTGGTAGTGGTGGTTGTAATTCCTTAGAGCATGAAGATTTACTTAAGCTAGTAGCTCTATTTGGAATTTTAAAATGGGGACATTGGTTAGGCAGGTGAATACACTTTTACTCTAGACTTTTGCTGCATAATATAGTAGCAACTAATCACCTGTGGTTATTGAACACTTGAAGCATGGCTAGTACAAATTGAGATGGCTAATCCAAATTAAGGTGTGCTCTAAGAATAAAATACACATGAGGTTTTGAAGACCAGGATGTAGCAATGGTAAGAAGTGATTGGATTCTGAGTATATGTTGAAGTTGGAACCCACAGGATTTGCTGGGAGATTGAATGTAGGAATTGAGACGTAGTAGTCAAGAATGGGTTCTAAGGGTGGATCAGCTATCAGCTGGGATGAAGGTGTGTACTCTGGAGGAAATACGAAGAGAGTCAGGCTCGAAGATATTAAATGATTCCTCTAAGATCGCACTGGTATGTCATAGAGAAACAGAGTTCTTCAGGCTGATAGGGAACTGAGAGATATGCTGTTTTGTCGTTTTATTTTATAGATGAAGCATTTGGGGTCTAGTGAAGAGAAGTGACTTGGTCAATATCACACTGCAAATGATGAACAGAATTTTTAAGGTAGACTTCCTGACTGATGTCCTAGTGATTCATTTTTTCACTGTTGTGTGGTAAGTCGCTTCAGACTCCCTGAGACCTCCTGGACTGTAGCCCATTAGGCTCCTCTGTCCATGGGATTTCCCAGGCAAGAATACTGGAGTAGGTTGCCATTTCCTGCTCCAGGGGATCTTCCTGACACAGGGATCGAACCCAGGTCTGCTGCATTGCAGGCGAACTCTTTACCATCTGAGCCACCAGGGAAGACATTAATAAGAATATCTTAGGTAAGTACAGTTTTTTCTATCTTTTTGCATTTGTTTATTTCTACTCCACTTGGTTATAAGCAAGGTTTCATGCCTTTGAATATAACATACAATATAACAGGAAAATCATAATTAATTTTGGCTTAGAAAGAGACATTTTTGTTTTTCATTTAGTAACAAATTAAACTAAAGTTCTTTCGTGGACTCTCAAAGGTGTCTTAGAATATGTGATGTCTTAGAATATGCTGTCAGTGACACAACAGCACAAAAATGGTGGCAAGTCGTGACTGAACTTTTCTTATAGTGTCTCTCAACTCAACTCTCCAGCACAGCAACAAGCGCAGTGTTATAAAAACAGTTCCATCAGTAGTCCAGTCTTAGGTGAGGGTTGTAATCCAGTTTGAAGTATCTAGCAGAAATTCTCAAGTTCCAAGAGAAATTACAAAATAGTATGATTTTTTAATAAGGACATTGAAATTGCACATCCAAATGACTACTATCATTCCAAGTCATCACCTTGGGAATTTGTGAATCTGTGCTAATGATGCAACTGTGGCTCAAAACTGTTTCTGAAAATCTGCATTCAGTGCCAGCTTAAGGAATCAGACAAAGCCACTGGTCTCGCTTTTTTTATAGTCTCAAATTGCATCATCCGATTTTTTCCCTAGCCATCTGACCCACCACACAATCTTACCCAGAGACTTACAAAATATCTTTGGCTGTTTTAAATTATAAAGGCATATTCAAAGAAGGTAGATTTGCTGCCGATAAAGATGATCAAAATAACTTGGTTGGAATTTCAGGGTGCCAATATTTAACATCCTTATCTCCCATTGCTGAATTTGGAAGCAGCTGCCACTGTGCTGTGCCCTGTTGTTTTCGACTCTGCGATCCCATGGACTGCACAGCCTCCCAGGCTCCTCAGTCCATGGAAGCCTCCAGGCAAGAATACTGGAGTGGGTTGCCACGCCCTCTCCCAGGGGGTCTTCCTGACCCAGAGATTGAACATGCATCTCCTGCATTGGCAGGCAGATTCTTTACCTCTGTGCCACCTGGGAAACCAGGATGTAGCTAGAGAGCAACTTACCATATTTACAGTGTTAATACTGATTGAAACATCTGACTTGAGATTTCTGGAAATGTATTGCCTTGCAGATCCATCAACCCTAGTATGATACAGTGATCCATCCATTCCCTGACTGACGAGGCAGAAACAGATGTCTGGCTCAGGGACAGGCCCCTTACCCATGGTGACCAAACTTGTATACATTTCTTAGGCTGCCCTGCAGTAATGGAAGGAGAGAGAGAAGAATTGCAAGAGGTCCCCAGGGCCTCCAGATTTTGGGCCAGTTAATGGCACATAACAAACAAGGAAGAAGGAGTCAGAGGATGAGATGGCTGGATGGCATCACCGACGCAATGGGCATGAACTTGGACAAACTTCAGGAGGTGGCGAGGAACAAGGAGGCCTGGTGTGCTGCCGTCCATGGGGTTGTAACGGGTCGGACACAACCAGGCGACTGAGCAACAACAAACAAGGAACGCATCCCTCCTGCAAGAAGACACTGCACTGAGATAAGCAACCAGACCTTGACTCGGGCTGATACTGCCTTCTGGAAACACGGGGCCAAGGGAAAGGAGGGGAACCCTTAACAACTATCCCTTAAATAATACAGAGACTCTGAATGCAGAGAGGTAGTGGGAAAGGCTCCAATTGTGAAATGAACATAGACACTCTCGAGGTGACCATAAAGGGAATAAGTGTATCTGGTTCAATAGAGTTTAGCACTTTGGTAAACTAATAATTGCAGTGACTTGACAGAATTTATTTACAATATCCAACACACCACACATGTTTAACATAGGTATGAAAGAAGAGTATGTACAGAGCTTGTAAGTTAGTTGGCTGTAGTTGTGCAGGACCTGAAATGATACTGCCTCAGTGACGGATTCTGATTACCTGAAAAGGGTCTCAGGTGTTCATCCTCAGACATTTGCTGGGCTAATCATGTTGGGGCACAAGACCATGACTCCAGAATGCATCAGAAATACACAGACAGATTCCCTAGTCGGGTAAAATCAATCCTGGCAAGCTAAAAATGTTTGCTTTTAACCCTATAGACAAGGTGATTGCACATGATGTAATTATTTTTTGAACATGTAAAATACAATTAAAGAAATAAAATACAAAGAGAGAAAGAAAACATGGGAAATTATGAATAAAGGTACCATTTCTTTTGTATAAATGTTTTTAATGCATCCAAAATGGATAAACACATTTGATAATCCCAGCAAATTAACTAGAAAAATGTAATTCTTGAATTGGATATTGCTTGCTGCTGCTGCTGCTGCTAAGTCACTTCAGTCGTGCCCGACTCTGTGTGACCCCATAGACGGCAGCCCACCAGGCTCTCCCATCCCTGGGATTCTCCAGGCAAGAACACTGGAGTGGGTTGCCATTTCCTTCTCCAATGCATGAAAGTGAAAAGTGAAAGTGAAGTCGCTCAGTCGTGTCCGACTCTTAACTGCACGTTCCTTCTATTTTACCCCTATTCTGCTGTTTCCATCTAATCACCCTTATATGAGTTTCTTCCCACTTCTAATTTAGTCATTTACAGACAGATATGATGTTATATTGTTTAAGTGAAATAAAGTTGACTCAGAAACAGGTACTTCTTTAGTGAGATTATAATCTATAAACGGAGAATAGTATAAATTACTCTAACCTTCCCTGGTAGCTCAGCTGGTAAAGAATCCGCCGGCAACACAGGAGACCCTTGTTCAATTCCTGAGTCAGAAAGATCCCCTGGAGAAGGGATAGGTTACCACTTCAGTATTCTTGGGCTTCCCTGGTGGTGCATTTGGTAAAGAATCCACCTGCAGTGAGGGAGACCTGGGTTCTACCCCTGGGTTGGGAAGATCCAGGGCATGGGATCCTCCATGGGAGGAGGGCATGGCAACCCACTCTGGTATTCTTATGTGGAGAATCCCAATGGACAGAGGAACCTGGTGGGCTGCAGCCCATGGAATTGCAAGAGTCAGACATGACCAAGTGACTAGGCACAGCACAAACATAGTCAATGCTATGGATAAAATCCAAAAAATGTGCCATAGAAATTCAGAGATGGTAGTGGTTATTTCCACCTGGCAACATCAAGGAGAATTTCATGGGAGAGGTAATGTTTGAACTGGATCATGAGTGGGTAAGGTCTGAGAATGAAGTGATGCAAAGGAGACAGACTCAACAGAATACAGGCTTGGAAATACAGAATTGTAGACATTCCTTAAGATTAGAGAATACTTGATTTCCCAAAGGGAAAAAGGATAAATAATATAGGAAAGAGAGTATAGGATCAGGTTTTAGATGATGTTTAATGCTTAATAAGTAGCCAGAATTAATAAGAACTATTGAGCAAAATCAAATAGGAGACCAGATCTATGTACTCAGATTAAATCTGTGGCCCAGGAAGAATAATCAAGTACCAATAAGAAAAATGCATGGAGTATCAAAACACTGAAAATTCAGGGGAAAGTTTGTAGGCTGTTGTTAATTGCTGGGTTAAATATAATATTCTTGGGTTTACTCAGAACTCTTTTTCTCCACTTAACAGCTTACTTTACTCAGTGCATGATCACACAAAGAATTCTTCTCTGGCTCAACTCCTTTGAGTCTTTCCTTCAACGTAATTCAGATCTTCATTGACTTCAGTGTAATCAGTCATCTGTGTATGAGATCCCTCAGCCACCTGACATAAATGTGTGCACATGTACATCCACGTTCGTGTGCATGTAACTAATTTTTTCCTGGTCTTATGGATGATTCCAAGAAAACAAGCAAGCACTTTTTCTGTTAAAACACGACTTGCACCAGACCTATGTTCTTTACTTTAATCTTTACAAATTGCCAAGTTTATCTCTGTTTTTTCTTGTCCTCTGCCCCTTCCTTCCTCTGTCTTTGAAACCCGTGACATATACAAGTTACACAGAATGCCAAGTACAGGTCAAAAGGCATCCTTATCCAAAAGATAGAGTCTGAGGGATAATATAAGATAGTTTAATATTTCAAATTACACATTTTGATTTTGTAGTGAGAGGCAATATGAATTGATTTTTGAATCTCTTCTCTAAAAATGTGATCCTAACCAAAGTGTCCATTTCTAGTTTTCTTGAAGGAAAAATTATGCCTATTCATTTTCATATTTCCAGTGTCTGGCATGGGCCTGGAACACAGTAAGTACTCTCCAAACACTGATTGACTGAATGAATGGCTTTCTGGAAATTTTTATAGCATTATAAAAATAGCATTTCATCCTGTTTATACTTTGGCCTGGATTGTAGAATTTTTCCAATTTTCTCCGTTTTATTCCTTTATTGTTATCTACAACCATTTATTCACTCCTCTCCTTTGCTTTTCTGTCTCCCTCAATTTTCCACTTCCCCTTTAAAAGAGCATGATGAATGCTAATTATGTTTTAATATACAAAAATAGCACCCTCATTGCCTTTGATTTTCCTTTGACTTGTTATTACTCTCTCCTGTGTCTCTTTTGATAGTCCATTATTTTATGTGAAGCTTAATCAATGAGTCCCCTTTCCTCATTTTATCTTCTCACTTCTTGCCTTTGCAACTGCTTTTTCCTTCACTTTGGTTTAACTATTTTTTTTTTCTCATTGTCTCCAAATTGTTTATGGTCATATCCATCTCTTTATACAGGTGGCATCTAAATGCAAATATTCTTCCAGAAAAATTACAGAGTGGCAGAGGAAAATAATGCTTTGAAATAAACACTGTATATTCAATTGGTTTCCAAATCAGCACCAGCTAAACAAATGCCTAATAGCAGGCCTTAGAGAGACAAGATTAGTATGTTTTGAAATCAGAAGTTATCTTTTTCTCTCTAACTTCCCCTTCCATTTTCTTTTCTTTTACAATACCATAAAGGAATTTTGCAAATGACAAGGGAGATTTTAGGTGAAACTTCTGGCTTTTTATCACAGAGTGCATGTGTATCTTTATACACACAGGTAAAGAAATGGAATTTGGGATGGGTAACATCAATTAGAGTTGCAAGTAAGTCATGTTAGAGCAAAGAAATGAAGATTTTGTATGTTATCCAGTCTTTCTATCATGTATGTGACTCATGAAAATATTCTTAAAATGTTTTAAGTCATGAGAATCATCAGTTATACTTGACTAAGGTGAACACCTGGTTAGTTAATGATGGAGCCAGTACTATCTAAAGTCAGACTGCAGTCTACCTACTGAAACAGCACAGGTGTCAAGACATCTTATTTAAATGTCATTTTGGCATTTACTGGTGCCTCAGATGGTAAAGAATCTGCCTGCAATGCAGGAGACAAATAGGTGAATTTGGTAGAAAAGTCAGTAAGTCCACACTCAGAGATTCAGTGGGCTTCCCCAGTGGCTCAGACAGTAAAGAATCTGCCTGCAATACAGGAGACCTGGGTTCAATTCCTGGGTCAGAAAGATCCCCTAGAGAAGGCATGGCAACCCACTCCAGTATTCTTTCCTGGAGAATTCTACCGACAGAGGAGCCTGTAGGGCTACAGTCCATGGGATTGCAAAGAGTCAGACACTACTAAGTAACTAAAAGTTTCACTTTGGCGTTTACTAGCCCTGTGGCTTTGGGCAAAATATCATCTGTTTGAGCTCCAATTTTCTCATCTGAAAAGTAAAGTGAATTCTAATGATCTCACAGGGTTTATGGGAGTGAAATGAGAGCTCATGACAGTATCTAACACTCTTTGGAGCTGTAACTTGTAAAATTACACCACTATTATTACCAACACAATATATTGATATATGTAATAACTCTAAATACTCATTCTTCTTGAATATTCAGTGATGTGTCTCACATTCTTGCCTTTGCAGCTCTCTTTTATTAAATGCTCTCCCTTAAGTTAATCAGGTAACATAATGAATTTTTATTCATCCTTCCAAACCCATGTGTTCATGGATCATCTCTCCTTCTTGAGGAAAGCTGATGACTTCATTCATTGCATCGTGAACGTGAACGTGAAGTCGCTCAGTCGTGTCCGACTCTTTGCGACCCCATGGACTGTAGCCTACCAGGCTCCTCTGTTCATGGGATTTTCCAGGCAATAGTACTGGAGGAATCCAAGGAATCTTCCCGACCCAGGGATCGAACCCGAGTCTCCCACATCGTAGACAGATGCTTTACCGTCTGTGACCTCAGCCAAAAAGGCTGAGAAGCATTCATTGCATCATTCAACCAATATTCACCCAACACCTTCTATATTCATACACTCTTCTAGCAAATATGAAAATGGTTGTAAACAAAACATTAAAAAATTCTGTATCTCATGGAGCTTACATTCCAGTAGGGGCTATGAATAATAATCAAAATAATAAAAATAAATTAATGAAATATGTAGAATGAAAGATAGTCATCAATGCTATGGAGAAAATAAAGCAGGAAAAAGTTTAAGGTGCTAAGGCTAGGGAGAGAGGTAGTTTCAATTTAAAAACCTTGATCAGCAAAGACATGTGAAGGAGGAGAAAGAATGAACCACGTGAAAACTAGGGGAAGAATGTTCCAGACAGAAAAACAGTAAATGTGAAGGCTCTGAAGAACCACTTTTTTTCCATGTTACCTCTGAACTGTATCCACTTCTATTAACACATTGATTAAAATATTTTATAATTTTAATTACATACATTTTATATTATATAAAGTATATATTTAAGTGTCTGAAACTATGAGGATTGTGTCTTATGGATCTCTGTATTCTTATTACATGGTGTAGGATCTGGTCAAAAATGCTCAAATTGTCCATTCAATTGCATTTAATCATGATACTAATCTCCCTGGATGGAGTGGGTACAATGTTTCAACTGCTGACTGATCAGATCAGGAAACTTTATCATGAGGTGATGTTCTGTTGTTGGTTACAAATCGGTGGATATATTACTTTGCGTTCGCTTGCATTTTCTCCCCTCTTATGTGAAATAACTTCCTTGGAGGTTACCCTCTGATCAGAAGAAAGATATTTGGGATGCAGTGGCAGCAATTGGCATTGTACAATAAAATAAACAATTGCTAGATTTTAGCTTTTTTTTCTGTAGATGTTCTCACTACTTTTGCTGTTTACAGCAATTATAATAAATTGGAGGCATGGAATCTTAGGGATGGAAGGGATCTAGTAGCAGTGAGTTCAGGTGTCATGCACTCCCATGCCTATGGAGTCAGGTAGGTGACACAGAGGAATAGGATTCCAGCTAATGGAGAGTGACACCTTGTTTAAACATGCCAACTGTACCTCTGATCCAGATGTTTGGCCTCATGTTTAAATTAAGTTTGAGTAACTTTAAGGTGTTCTGAAGGAGCTGTAAATCTGTATGTTGTGTAAAATTGCTTCATTTTTCAATGTGGGCAATGTTATTTCATTTAAAAATATATGTCAAAACAAAAGATACTACAAAAAAAGAAAACTACAGGCCAATATCACTGATGAACATATATGCAAAAATCCTCAACAAAATTCTAGCAATCAGAATCCAACAACACATTAAAAAGATCATACACCATGACCAAGTGGGCTTTATCCCAGGGATGCAAGGATTCTTCAATATCCACAAATCAATCAATGTAATTCACCACATTAACAAATTGAAAAATAAAAACCATATGATTATCTCAATAGATGCAGAGAAGGCCTTTGACAAAATTCAACATCCATTTATGATAAAAACTCTCCAGAAAGCAGGAATAGAAGGAACATACCTCAACATAATAAAAGCTATATATGACAAACCCACAGCAAACATTATCCTCAATGGTGAAAAATTGAAAGCATTTCTGCTAAAGTCAGGAACAAGACAAGGGTGCCCACTTTCACCGCTAATATTCAACTTAGTTCTGGAAGTTTTGGCCAAAACAATCAGAGCAGAAAAAGAAATAAAAGGAATCCAAATTGGAAAAGAAGAAGTAAAACTCTCACTGTTTGCAGATGACATGATCCTCTACATGGAAAACCCTAAAGACTCCACCAGAAAATTACTAGAGCTAATCAATGAATATAGTAAAGTTGCAGGATATAAAATCAACAGACAGAAATCCCTTGCATTCCTATACACTAATAATGAGAGAGTAGAAAAAGAAATTAAGGAAAGAATTCCATTCACCATTGCAACGAAAAGAATAAAATACTTAGGAATATATCTACCTAAAGAAACTAAATACCTTTATATAGAAAACTATAAAAGACTGATGAAAGAAATCAAAGAGGACACTAATAGATGGAGAAATATACCACGTTCATGGATTGGAAGAATCAATATAGTGAATATGAGTATACTACCCAAAGCAATTTACAAATTCAATGCAATCCCTATCAAGCTACCAGCCATATTTTTCACAGAACTAGAACAAATAATTTCAAGATTTGTATGGAAATACAAAAAACCTCGAATAGCCAAAGAAATCTTGAGAAAGAAGAATGGAACTGGAGGAATCAACTTGCCTGACTTCAGGCTCTACTACAAAGCCACAGTCATCAAGACATTATGGTACTGGCACAAAAACAGAAATATAGATCAATGGAACAAAATAGAAAGCCCAGAGATAAATCCACACACCTATGGACATCTTATCTTTGACAAAGGAGGCAAGAATATACAATGGAGTAAAGACAATTTCTTTAACAAGTGGTGTTGGGAAAACTGGTCAACCACTTGTAAAAGAATGAAACTAGATCACTTTCTAACACCGCACACAAAAATAAACTCAAAATGGATTAAAGATCTAAACATAAGACCAGAAACTATAAAATTCCTAGAGGAGAACATAGGCAAAACACTCTCTGACATAAATCACAGCAGGATCCTCTATGACCCACCTCCCAGAATTCTGGAAATAAAAGCAAAAATAAACAAATGGGATCTAATTAAAATTAAAAGCTTCTGCACAACAAAGGAAAATATCAGCAAGGTGAAAAGACAGCCTTCTGAATGGGAGAAAATAATAGCAAATGAAGCAACTGACAAACAACTAATCTCAAAAATATACAAGCAACTCCTACAGCTCAATTCCAGAAAAATAAACGACCCAATTAAAAAATGGGCCAAAGAACTAAACAAGCATTTCTCCAAAGAAGACATACGGACGGGTAACGAACACATGAAAAGATGCTCAACATCACTCATTATCAGAGAAATGCAAATCAAATCCACAATGAGGTACCACTTCACACCAGTCAGAATGTCTGCGATCCAAAAATCTGCAAGCAATAAATGCTGGAGAGGGTGTGGAGAAAAGGGAACCCTCCTACACTGTTGGTGGGAATGCAAACTAGTACAGCCACTATGGAGAACAGTGTGGAGATTCCTTTAAAAATTGCAAATAAAACTGCCTTATGACCCAGCAATCCCACTGCTGGGCATACACACTGAGGAAACCAGAATAGAAAGAGACTCATGTACCCCAATGTTCATCCCAGCACTGTTTATAATAGCCAGGACATGGAAACAACCTAGATGTCTATCAGCAGATGAATGGATAAGAAAGCTGTGGTACATATACACAATGGAGTATTACTCAGCCATTAAAAAGAATACATTTGAATCAGTTCTGATGAGATGGATGAAACTGGAGCCAATTATACAGAGTGAAGTCAGCCAGAAAGAAAAACACCAATACAGTATACTAACACATATATATGGAATTTAGAAAGATGGCAATGATGACCCTGTATGCAAGACAGGAAAAAAGACACAGATGTGTATAGCGGACTTTTGGACTCAGAGGGAAAGGAAGAGGGTGGGATGATTTGGGAGAATGGCATTCTATCATGTATACTATCATGTAAGAATCGAATCGCCAGTCTATGTCCGATGCAGGATACAGCATGCTTGGGGCTGGTGCACGGGGATGACCCAGAGAGATGTTATGGGGAGGGAGGTGGGAGGGAGGTTCATATTTGGGAATGCATGTACACCCGTGGTGGATTCATGTCAATGTATGGCAAAACCAATACAGTATTGTAAAGTAAAATAAAGTAAAAATAAAAATTTTTTTAAAAAAAGGAAAAGAAAAAAAAAAGTCAAAACAAAAAATGCCCAACAAAATACACTTGGGTCCTGAAATCAGTTGTTTTCAGTTTCATATTTAAGCTAAATTTCATATTTAAAACTAAATTTAAACATAGTTAAACTCTCCCATTTTATTGGTAGAGAAAATGGGATGTAGAAAAACCAAGTGCCTTGTCCAGTCAAAGAGTTGGGATAGGGACAGAGTCAGGACTGGAAGCTCCCCAAACCCAGGCAGTTGTGGACCTTATTTCATGTCCTCCAATGCAGATCATGTCTACCTGTTTTAAAATAAACATGCAGCTCTGATATTCAAATGTATTCATAAACATCACATATCCTTTTGCTTTCAGTTTGTTTGAAGGCTTAGTGTAGAAACAGCTTCTGTTACATCAAAGATCAAAACATGGGGATTTGAAACATTATGTGCTCATTAGAGTTAGTGTCAAACCTATCTCCCAGGCTCACACCTACCTGCCATTGAAGGGAAAACGTCTCATCAACTATTTACGGAACACCCCAGGGGCTTCCTCTTGAGAGAACTTGAACTTGTAATTTTCACCACTGCATGGCAACTGCCACATTTCCCCCACCTCTGCCTCTGCTCTTAAACAACCCTTTAATAGTCACTGGTATTGGCATTAATGTAAGTTTGACCTACCAAATTGATGATTCTTAAAATGGCTGTCTTAATTTTGCTCCAGGTGAGTGTCTCCACACTAACAGCACACTATAGAAAAGGGGAAAATCTGGTTCCTACTCACACACTATTCCATCATGTCATTTTTTTTTTGCCAGTAACAAGGAAATCTTTGTTATCCTTTCAGTGTTTCAGAAAACTGTGTGTTTGCATTTGTGTGTATATGCATGTGTGTATAATACAGAGAGACAGAGATTGATCTTTCAATTTTAATTTATAGACTAATTACCAAAGGATGATTTATTGATATGAGAAAATAATAATGATACAATACCAAATACTAGTTGAATATTTTCAATAATTTCAGTTTTCATAATCTGAAAACAATTATTAGAAATTGTTTGAAAATATTTGATAATTTAATTAATTAATGCATCTCTTGGTCCAATTTTTCACAGTTTTTTGGAATATAATTTACATCACTAAAATTTATCCTCTTAAGTAGACAGTTTGATGAGTTTTGAAAGATGTTAACAATCTATAACTACAATCATAATCTATACATGTGAAATAATTTCTTCACCCTCAAAAATTCCCTTGAATCCTTTTATAGTTTATCTCTTCCTCTGACCTCAGTCCCTGACAACTAGTGATATATTTTTCATTCTATAGCTTTATCTTTTCTGGAATGTCAAATAAATGGTCTTATACAGTATATTGTCATTTCAGTTCAGTTCAGTTGCTCAGTCGTGTCCAACTCTTTGTGACCACTTGAACTGGAGCATGCCAGGCCTCCCTATCCATCATCAACTCCTGGAGTCTACCCAAACCCATGTCCATTGAGTCGGTGATGCCATCCAACCATCTCATCCTCTGTCATCTCCATCTCCTCCTGCCCTCAACCTTTCCCAGCATCAGGGTCTTTTCAAATGAGTCAGTACTTCACATCAGGTGACCAAAGTATTGAAGTTTCTGCTTCAACATTAGTCCCTCCGATGAACACCCAGGACTGATCTCCTTTACGATGGACTGATTGGATCTTCTTGCAGTCCAAGGGACTCTCAAGAGTCTTCTCCAACACCACAGTTCAAAAGCATCAATTCTTCGGTACTCAGCTTTCTTTATAGTCTAACTGTCACATCCATACATGATCACTGGAAAAACCATAGCCTTGACTAGATGGACCTTTGTTGACAAAGTAATGTCTCCGCTTTTTAATATGCTGTCTAGATTGGTCATAACTTTCCTTCCAAGGAGTAAGCATCTTTTAATTTCATGGCTGCAATTACCATCTGCAGTGATTTTGGAGGCCCCCAAAATAAAGTCTGACAATGTTTCCCCATCTATTTGCCATGAAATGATGAGACTGGATGCCATGATCTTAGTTTTCTGGATGTTGAGCTTTAAGCCAACTTTTTCACTCTCTTCTTTCACTTTCATCAAGAGACTCTTTAGTTCTTCTTCACTTTCTGCCATAAGGGTGGGGTCATCTGCATATCTGAGGTTATTGATATTTCTCCCAGCAATCTTGATTCCAGCTTGTATTTCTTCCAGTCCAGCGTTTCTCATGGTGTACACTGCATATAAGTTAAATAAGTAGGGTGACAATATACAGCCTTGATGTACTCCTATTTGGAACCATTCTGTTATTCCATTTCCAGTTCTAACTGTTGCTTCCTGACCTGCAAACATGTTTCTCAAGAGGCAGGTCAGGTGGTCTGGTATACCCATCTCTCTCAGAATTTTCTACAGTTTATTGTGATCCACACAGTCAAAGGCTTTGGTATAGTCAATAAAGCACAAATATATGTTTTTCTGGAACTCTCTTGCTTTTTCAATGATCCAGCAGATGTTGGCAATTTGATCTCTGGTTCCTCTGCCTTTTCTAAATCCAGCTTGAACATCTGGAAGTTCATGGTTCACATACTGCTGAAGTGCGGCGTGGAGAATTTTAAGCATTATTTTACTAGCGTGTGAGATGAGTGCAATTGTGTGGCAGTTTGAGCATTCTTTGGCATTGCCTTTCTTTGGGATTGGAATGAAAACCTTTACCAGTCCTGTGGCCACTGCTGAGTTTTTCAAATTTGATGGCATATTGAGTGCAGCACTTTCACAGCATCATCTTTCAGGATTTGAAATAGTGCAACTGGAATTCCATCACCTCCACTAGCTTTGTTTGTAGTGATGCTTCTTAATGCATTTACAGGTGCTTTTGTCATATAGCAAACACTTCAGAGATTCATCCACAATGCTGCATTATCAGTAGCTTGCTCTTACTAGTGTTAAATAGTGTTCTATTGTATCAATACAGCACAATTTGTCCATTTACCAGTTAATAGCAATTTGAGTTGTTTCTGACAGTTAGCTTTTATAAACATCACTAGTATATGCACATGCATGCAGATTTTTTTTGTGAACAAGTGTTTTCATATCTCTTAGAGTAGAATTGCTGGACTATATGAGAGAAGTTTATTTAACTTATAATAAATGACCCCAATATTTTCCAACATGGCTGTATCATGTCTTCCAGCAAGGCATGTGCCTTGGTATTGCTTCTACTGATTATCCACAATTGGTTTTACTAGTCTTTTTTATTTTAGATACTTAAGATGGTTAATTTTATGTCACATTGATTGATAGGGCCACGGTGTCCAGATATTTGGGAAAATATTATTGTAGGTGTTTCTGTGAAGATGTTTTGAAAGAGGTTTACATTTAAATTGAGGGACTTAGTTTAAAGCAGATTGCCCATTGTAATAAGGGTGGGCATCATTAAATCAGCTAAAGGCTGGAATAGAACAAAAGACTGACCTCCACTGAGCAAGAAGGAATTCTGTCAACAGAGTCTTCATCTGCAATTTAAGCTCCTATTGGTTTTCCAGCAGTCTGCTTTTAGAAGAAACTTCTTCCCGAGTTTCCAGCCTGTTGGCTTCTTCCATCAGATATTGGATTCAAGTCTCCACAATTGTAAGACAAATTTTCTTAAATCTCTTTCTCTCTCTCTCTATATATATATATATGCACATCCTATTGGTTCTGTTTATTTGGAGAAATCTAATACAATGTTCAGGTAGGCTTAAAGTGATATATTATTGTGGTTTTACTTTGCATTTCTCTGATGACTAGTGATTTGATTTAGGTCATATTGGCTCAGACCATGAACTCCTTATTGCCAAATTCAGACTTAAATTTAAGAAAGTGGAGAGAACCACTAAACCATTGAGGTATGACTTAAATCAAATTCCTTATGATTATCCAGTAGAAGTGAGAAATAGATTTAAGGGACTAGGTCTGACAGACTGAGTGCCCAAGGACCAATGGACAGAGGTTGGTGACATTGTACAGGAGACAGGGATCAAGAACATCCTCAAGAAAAAGAAATGCAAAAAAGCAAAATGGCTGTCTGAGGAGGCCTTACAGATAGCTGAGAAAAGAATAGAAGCAAAAAGCAAAGGAGAAAAGGAAAGATATATCCATTTGAATGCAGAGTTCCAAAGAATAGCAAGGAGAGATAAGAAAGCCTTCCTCAGTGATCAATGCAAAGAAATAGAGGAAAAGAACAGAATGGGAAAGACTAGAGATCTCTTCAAGAAAATTAGAGATACCAAGGGAATATTCCATGCAAGTTCAATTCAGTTCAGTTCAGTTGCTCAGTCATGTCCGACTCTTTGCGACTCCATGAATTGCAGCACGCCAGGCCTCCCTGTCCATCACCAATACCCAGAGTTCACTCAAACTCACGTCCATCAAGTTGGTAATGCCATCCAGCCATCTCATCCTCTGTCGTCCCCTTTTCCTCCTGTCCCCAATCCCTCCCAGCATCAGAGTCTTTTCCAATGAGTCAACTCTTCACATGAGGTGGCCAAAGTACTGCAGTTTCACCTTTAGCATCATTCCTTCCAAAGAACACCCAGGACCGATTTCCTTTAGAATGGACTAGTTGGATCTCCTTGCAGTCCAGGCGACTCTCAAGAATCTTCTCCAACACCACAGTTCAAAAGCATCAATCCTTCAGCGCTCAGCTTTCTTCACAGTCCAACTCTCACATCCATACATGACTACTGGAGATGATGGACTCAATAAAGTACAGAAATGGTATGGACCTAAAAGAAGTGAAGATATTAAGAAGAGGTGGCAAGAATACACAGAAGAGCTATACAAAAAAGATCTTCATGACCCAGATAACTACAATGGTGTGATCACTCACCTAGAGCCAGACATCCTGGAATGTGAAGTCAAGTGGGCCTTAGGAAGCATCATTATGAACAAAGCTAGTGGAGGTGATGGAATTCCAGTTGAACTATTTCAATTCCTAAAAGATGATGCTGTAAAAGTGCTGTACTCAATATGCCAGCAATTTGGAGAACTCAGCAGTGGCCACAGGACTGGAAAAGGTCAGTTTTCATTTCAATCCCAAAGAAAGGCAATGTCAAAGAATACTCAAACTACCGCACTGTTGCACTCATCTCACACATTAGCAAAGTAATACTCGAAATTCTCCAAGCCAGGCTCAATGGTACAAGAACCATGAACTTCCAGATGTACTAGCTGGATTTAGAAAAGGCAGAGGAACCAGAGATCAAATTGCTAACATCTGCTGGATCATCAAAAAAACAAGGGAGTTCCAGAAAAACATATATTTGTGCTTTATTGACTATGCCAAAGCCTTTGACTGTGTGGATCACAACAAACTATGGAAAATTCTTTTTTTTTTTTTTTTTAGGTTTTATTTAATTAATTAATTAATTTATTTATTTTAATTTTATTTTTTTTATTTTTTTAATTTTATTTATTTTATTTTTTTTTATGGCTAGTTACATTTATTTATTTATTTGTTTATTTTTTAATTAACATTTTTTTTTTATTTTAAAATCTTTAATTCTTACATGTGTTCCCAAACATGAACCCCCCTCCTACCTCCCTCCCCATAACATCTCTGTGGGTCATCCCCATGCACCAGCCCCAAGCATGCTGTATCCTGCATCAGACATAGACTAGCGATTCAATTCTTACATGATAGTATACATGATAGAATGCCATTCTCCCATATCATCCCACCCTCTCCCTCTCCCTCTGAGTCCAAAAGTCCGTTATAGACAGCTGCGTCTTTTTTCCTGTCTTGCATACAGGGTCGTCATTGCCATCTTTCTAAATTCCATATATATGTGTTAGTATACTGTATTGGTGTTTTTCTTTCTGGCTGACTTCACTCTGTATAATCGGCTCCAGTTTCATCCATCTCATCAGAACTGATTCAAATGAATTCTTTTTAACGGCTGAGTAATACTCCATTGTGTATATGTACCACAGCTTTCTTATCCATTCATCTGCTGATGGACACCTAGGTTGTTTCCATGTCCTGGCTATTATAAACAGTGCTGCGATGAACATTGGGGTACATGTGTCTCTTTCAATTCTGGTTTCCTCGGTGTGTATGCCCAGAGATTGGAATACCCGACTACCTGACTTGCCTCCTGAGAAATCTGTATGCAGGTCAACAAGCAAGAGTTAGAACTGGACTTGGAACAACATACGGGTTCTAAATCGGGAAAGGAATACATCAAGGCTGTATATTGTCACCCTGTTTATTTAATTTATATACAGAGTACATCATGCGAAATGCTGGGCTGGATGAAGTAAGCTGGAATGAAGTTTACCAGGAGAATTATCAATAACCTCAGTTATGCAGATGACACTACCCTTAGGGCAGAAAGTGAAGAACTACAGAGCCTGTTGATGAAAGTGAAAGGAGAGAGTGAAAAAGTTGGCTTAAAGCTCAACATTCAGAAAGCTAGGATCATCGCATCTGATCCCATCAGTTCATGGCAGATAGATGGGAAAACAATGGAAACAGTGACAGGCTTTATTTTCTTGAGCTCCAAAATCACTGCAGATGATGTCTGCAGTTATGAAATTAAAAGACGCTTGCTCCTTGGAAGAAAAACTATGAGCAACCTAGACAGCATATTTAAAAACAGAGACGTTTTTCACCAACAAAGGTTCATTTAGTCAAGGTTATGGTTTTTCCAGTAGTCATGTATGAAAGTGAGAGTTGGACTATAAATAAAGTTGAATGCTGAAGAATTAATGCTTTTGAACTGTGGTGTTGGAGAAGATTCTTGAGAGTCCTTTGGACTGCAAGGATATACACCATTGCATCCTAAAGGAAATCAGTCCTGAATATTCATTGGAAGGATTGATGTTGAAGCTGAAACTCCAATACTTTGGCCACCTGATGCAAAAAACTGACATATTGGAAAAGACCCTGATGCTGGGAAAGATTGAAGGCATGAGGAGAAGGGGATGACTGAGGATAGGATGGTTGGATGACATGACCAATGTGATGGACATGAGTTTGAGTAGGCTCCGGGTGTTAGTGATGGACAGGGAAGCCTGGCATGTTGCAGTCCATGGGGTCAGAAAGAGTAAGACAGGACTGAGCGACTGAACTGAGAACTGAGATGACTAGTGATTTTGAATGCTGTTATTGTGCTCAGGGTCATTTTTATATCAACTTTTGTGAAGTGTCTGTTCAAATATTTACCCATGTATATTTTGGGGAATGGAGAGGGCACGATTGTTTGCCTTCTCATTATTAATTTGCAAAAATTCTTTACATAATCTGGATACAAGTTCTTTATATGATATGTGCCTCTGAATTATTTTCTCTTCATTAGTGGTTTGTGTTTTTATTTTCTTACTAGAATATTTAGAGAAACAAAAGTTTAAAATTTTGATGAACCACAACAAATTAATTTTCTTTAATGGCACAAATTTGGGTCCTAGTTAAAGAATTTATACCCCTTCCAGTTTGCAAAGTTCTTCCCCTATATTTTCTTTCAGGTTAGCAGTTTGTAAAGAACTTCCCCTATATTTTCTTTCAGGTTATTTATAGTTTTAGCTGTTATATTTAGGTTTAGAATTCATTTAGAGAGAATTTTTGTACATATTGTAAGGTAAGGATTAAGATTCATTTGTGTGCAAATGGTTATCAGATTGTTCCAATACTACTCTTAAAAGGCCTGTTGATTATCTTTCACTTTTCCAAAAAAATTAATTGATATTTGTGGTTCTATTTATGAATTATCTATTCTATTTTATTAATCTGTAGCCCTATTCTTATATCAATAATATTATATATTTAGAGTGAATCTTGAGGTCAGAGAGTATGGCTCTTTCAAATTTATTCTTTCTCACAATTACTTTAGCTATGATAGGACTTTTGTATTTCCATATAAATTTTAGAATCAACCCTCAATTATTGCAAGAAAAAAAAAGTCTCATTGTGGTTATCATTGAGATTAAATAGATATGTAAATAAAATTGTAAACAACTGATGTCAATAATAATGAATCTTCCAATTCAAGAACTCTGAATATCTCTCCATTTCTCTAGAATTTCTTTAATTACTCTCAGCAATGATTTGTAGATTTCAGTGTGCACATCTTGCACATATTTTATTAAATTTATCCCTAAATATTTTGTCTTTAATGCTATTGTAAATGATATTTTAAAAAATTAATTTCCAAATGTTCACTTATTGTGTGGAAAAATATAGTTTATTTTGAATGTTGATTCTCTATTTTTCAAACCTTACTAAACTCATGCATTAGTTATAGTAGCTTTCAAATTTCTTAGGACTTGCTATATAAGTGATTTTATCTTTTTAATATATTGCTAGCTTCAATTTGCTATTTTTTGTTAATAATTATTATGTCTATATTCATAAGATACATTGATTTGTGGTTTGTTGGATTATATTTATTTGCTTTTGGGTAGTATTAACTCAATGAGTTGGTTAGTATTCCATTTCTTCTATTTTCAAGAAGAGTTCATGTCAACTTTGTGTTACTTCTTTCTTAAATATTTGATATTTCATTAATGCAACTGTCTAGGCTTTAAGACTCTCCACCCCATTCATATCTGTGATTGTTTGAAAGCTTTAAATTATAAATTTAATTTCTTTAATAGATATAAGGCTATTTATATTATCTATTTCCTTTTGATAATTTGTATCTTTCAAAGAATTTGTCTATCACATGTAAGTTTTGAACAAACAGAGAGTTGTCATAATATTTCATTTTTACTCTATTAACATCTGTGTTAAAGAGATGGGAATACCGATCACCTGACCTGCCTCTTGAGAAATCTGTATACAGGTCAGGAAGCAGCCTGTATGGA
The DNA here is from genome assembly GCF_023091745.1 of Budorcas taxicolor. Classification (NCBI taxonomy): domain Eukaryota; kingdom Metazoa; phylum Chordata; class Mammalia; order Artiodactyla; family Bovidae; genus Budorcas; species Budorcas taxicolor. The sequence goes on from NC_068915.1 coordinate 43,137,520, forward strand.
GGCTGGAGCTGTCCATGGAACTGTATAGACGTGAGAGTTGGACTATAAAGAAAGCTGAGCACCAAAGAGTTGATGCTTTTGAACTGTGGTGTTGGAGAAGACTCTTGAGAGTCCCTTGGACTGTAAAGAGATCCAACCAGTCCATCCTAAAGGAAATCAGTCCTGAATATTCATTGGAAGGACTGATGTTGAAATTGAAACTCCAATACTTTGGCCACCTGATGAGAAAAACTGACTCATTTCATTCTTTTACAAGTGGTTGACCAGTTTTCCCAGAACCACTTGTTAAAGAGATTGTCTTTTCTCCATTGTATATTCTTGCCTCCTTTGTCAAAGATAAGGTGTCCATAGGTGCATGGATTTATCTCTGGGCTTTCTATTTTGTTCCATTGATCTATATTTCTGTCTTTGTGCCAATACCATACTGTCTTGATGACTGTGGCTTTGTAGTAGAGCCTGACGTCAGACAGGTTGATTCCTCCAGTTCCATTCTTCTTTCTCAAGATTGCTTTGGCTAATCGAGGTTTTTTTGTACTTCCATACAAATTGTGAAATTATTTGTTCTAGCTCTGTGAAAAATGCCATTGGTAGCTTGATAGGGATTTCATTGAATCTATAGATTGCTTTGGGTAGTATACTCATTTTCACTATGTTGATTCTTCCGATCCATGAACATGGTGTATTTCTTTATCTATTAGTGTTTTATAGTTTTCTATATAAAGGTATTTAGTTTCTTTAGGTAGATATATTCCTAAGTATTTTATTCTTTTCATTGCAAAGGTGAATGGAATTGTTTCCTTAATTTCTTTTTCTACTTTCTCATTATTAGTGTATAGGAATGCAAGGGATTTCTGTCTGTTGATTTTATATCCTGCAAATTTACTATATTCATTGATTAGCTCTAGTAAATTTCTGGTGGAGTCTTTAGGGTTTTCTATGTAGAGGATCATGTCATCTGCAAACAGTGAGAGTTTTACTTCTTCTTTTCCAATTTGGATTCCTTTTATTTCTTTTTCTGCTCTGATTGCTGTGGCCAAAACTTCCAAAACTATGGTGAATAGTAGTGATTAAAGTGGGCACCCTTGTCTTCTTCCTGACTTTAGAGGAAATGCTTTCAATTTTTCACCATTGAGGATAATGTTTGCTGTGGGTTTGTCATATATAGCTTTCATTATGTTGAGGTATGTTCCTTCTATTCCTGCTTTCTGGAGAGTTATTTTTTTTTTTTTAAAATAAATGAATGTTGAATTTTGTCAAAGGCTTTCTCTGCATCTATTGAGATAATCGTATGGCTTTTATTTTTCAATTCGTTAATGTGGTATATTACATTGATTAATTTGCAGATAGATAAACTCAAAATGGATTAAAGATCTAAACATAAGACCAGAAACTATAAAATTCCTAGAGGAGAACATAGGCTAAACACTCTCCGACATAAATCACAGCAGGATCCTCTATGACCCACCTCCCAGAATATTGGAAATAAAAGCAAAAATAAACAAATGGGACCTAATTAAAATTAAAAGCTTCTGCACAACAAAGGAAACTATCAGCAAGGTGAAAAGACAGCCTTTGGAATGGGAGAAAATAATAGCAAATGAAGCAACTGACAAACAACTAATCTCAAAAATATACAAGCAACTCCTACAGCTCAATTCCAGAAAAATAAACGACCCAATCAAAAAATGGGCCAAAGAACTAAACAAACATTTCTCCAAAGAAGACATACGGATGGGTAACGAACACATGAAAAGATGCTCAACATCACTCATTATCAGAGAAATGCAAATCAAATCCACAATGAGGTACCACTTCACACCAGTCAGAATGGCTGCTATCCAAAAGTCTACAAGCAATAAATGCTGGAGAGGGTGTGGAGAAAAGGGAACCCTCTTACACTGTTGGTGGGAATGCAAACTAGTACAGCCAATATGGAGAACAGCGTGGAGATTCCTTAAAAAACTGGAAACAGAACTGCCTTATGACCCAGCAATCCCACTGCTGGGCATACACACCGAGGAAACCAGAATTGAAAGAGACACATGTACCCCAATGTTCATCACAGCACTGTTTATAATAGCCAGGACATGGAAACAACCGAGAGGTCCATCAGCAGATGAATGGATAAGAAAGCTGTGGTACATATACACAATGCAATATTACTCAGCCATTAAAAAGAATACATTTGAATCAGTTCTAATCAGGTGGATGAAATTGGAACCTATTATACAGAGTGAAGTAAGCCAGAAAGAAAAACACCAATATAGTATACTAATGCATATATATGGAATTTAGAAAGATGGAAATGATAACCCTGTATGTGAGACAGCAAAAGAGACACAGATGTATAAAATAGTCTGTTGGACTCTGTGGGAGAAGGAGAGGGTGGGATGATTTGGGAGAATGGCATTGAAACATGTATAATATCATATATGAAATGAATCACCAGTCCAGGTTCGATGCATGATACAGGATGCTTGGGGCTGATGCACTGGGATGACCCAGAGGGATGGTACAGGGAGGGAGGAGGGAGTGGGGTTCAGGATGGGGAACACGTGTATACCCGTGACAGATTCATGTTGATGTATGGCAAAACGAACACAATATTGTAAAGTAATTAGCCTCCAATTAAAATAAATAAATTTATAATAAAAAGAAAAACAAAAAATATTAGAAAAATTAAAAACTCCTTTTGGTTTTATTGATTTTTTCTATTTTTTTCCTCTCTTCTATTTCATTAATATATTAATACTCTTGTCTATATTGTTCTTTCCTGGAAAATTCCATGGACTGAGGAGCCTGGTGGGACAGTCCACATGGTTCTCAAAGTGTCTTTCATGACGAGTGACTGAGCGCGTGCGCACACACACACACATCTGTATTATTTTCTTTCTTTATCTTACTTGGATTTAATTTGCTTTTCTTTTCATAGTTTCTTTAGATATAAAATTACAGTATTGATTCATTTTTTTCTTCTTTTCTATATAAACACTTCAGGCTACAGAATTCCCTTTAAGCCCTGCTTTAGATGCATTCCCCCCAAATTTGATAGACTTTTCATTTTCATTCAGCTTGAAATGCTTTTTAATGTTCATTATGATTTCTTCTTCAAGATATTAATGTGTTATCAGAAGTATATTGTTTATTTTATAAACATCTGGAGACTTTCCTTGTATTTTTCTGGTAATGACTTTTAGTTAATTCCATGCAATCATGGAACATTTGTGTGTGTGTGTGTGTGTGTGTGTGTGTGTGTGTGTGAGTGAGTGAGAGAGTGTGATTTTGCTTTATTTATATTTGTTGAGATTTGTTTTATTTTTCAGACTATGGTCTATTTGAATGTCTGTAGTCTATCTGATGGAGTAAGAAATGGCAACCTGCTCCAGTATTCTTGGTTGGAAAATTCCATGGACAGAGGAGACTGGCTGGCTACAGTCCATGGGGTCACAGAGTAGGACACAACTGAACATGGCACAGTCTATCTGAATGTCTGTGGAATGTCTATTTACCGTAGAAAAGAATATGTATTCTACTGTTATGAGCAGCATGTCTCATAAATGTCAATTAATTCAAATAATATCTTAGTATGGCTCAGGGAATTTATATTTATACTGATTTTTCTGTCAACTTGTTCTTTCAAATACTGGAAGAGGAGTGTTGAAATTTTCAACGACAGTGGTTCATTTGTCCATTTATCCTTTATGGTCTGTTTTGCCTTATTTATGCTAAACACTCAATATGTATTATATTATCTACTCTTTAATTCCTTGCAAAACCACCATTGTGAATAAATATTATTATTATCTCCTCTTTTCTGTCAAGAAAACATACAGATAGAAAAGTTTTATAACTTGCTAAAATAACATACAACATGTAAGTGGTCTATTTGAACCCAGGCGTTCTGACTCCAGAAATTATTTGTACAGTAAAATATTATGTAAAATTAGAAAGGTAAATAAATATATTAATTGTTCAAAATGAGCAAGATAGGGCTAGGAAGCCAATCCTGGGCATCTCTCTGTGGCGGGTTATAGGTGATTTACTTGTTCATTTTACAGTTCTGTGTTTTATAAGCTTTCTTCAATGAGCACACACAATTGTTACAAAAGAAAAAGTAATTAAATCATTTATTTTATTTGTTTTTATTTACTAGACTCATTATAAAGAAGGCAAGCTATTGGATTTTAGTAATTTACTGTGGTATTTATTTGCCCAGTAATTTGCCATAATCCTTTAAACTATATTCTTAATTTTCTTTTTAAAATGTATCCAATTTTATTATAAATAATACTGTGCTGAATATTACTGCATATAATATTTTACTGTATTTCTGATTATTTCCTTAATATAAATTCCTAGAAATGTAATACTGGCTCAACTATATAGTCTGTGTGTGTGCTTGTCCTCAGTCATGTCCGACTCTTTGAGACACCATGGACTATAGCCTGCCAGGTTCCTCTGTCCATGGAATTCTCCAGGCAAGAATACTGGAGTGGGTTGCCATTGCCTACTCCAGGGTTTCTTCCCTACTGGGATTGAACCTGTGTCTCCTGCCTCTCCTGCATTGACAGACGGATATTTTACCACTGCACCAACTTTACTATAGTTTTGTTTTTCTAAGCTTACTGAGCCACATCAGACAATGGATACACAGAATAATGTCTTATCTCAAACATCAAAAGTTATACAGTTTTCATAGTTTAAATGAAAGGACCTACATAGGTGGGAAAGGAGGGAAAAAAGAGAGATTCTGAGATCTCATTATCTCTTGCTTAACTAACAGCCACACATTGAGAATGTGATTTTATAAGTTTAGATGAAATTATTTTTATAGTGGATTAAAAAAGAGGCTGCAGCAATAGCAGCCATGAAATTTAAAAATAACTGGCTCATTGGGAGAAAAACCTATGACAAACCTAGACAGTGCATTAAAAAAGCAGAGACATTACTTTGCCAACAAAGGTCCAACTAGTGTTTTCTGTAGTCATGTATGGATGTGAGAATTGGACCATAAAGAAAGCTGAATACAGAAGAACTGATACTTTTGAACTGTGGTATTGGAGAAGACTTTTGAGAGTCCCTTGGACTGCAAGGAGATCCAACCAGTCCATCCTAAAAGAAATCAGTCCTGAATATGCATTGGTAGGACTGATGCTGAAGCTCCAATACTTTGGCCACCTGATGAGAAGAGCTCACTCATTAGAAAAGACCGTGATGCTGGGAAAGATTGAAGGCTGAAGAACAAGGGGACAGCAGAGGAAGAGATGGTTGGATGGCATCACCGACTCAATGGACATCAGTTTGAGCAAGCTCTGGGAGATGGTAAGGACAGGGAAGCCTGGTGTGCTGCAGTCCATGGGGTCTCAAAGAGTTGGACATGACTGAGCAATTGAACAACAGAAAGAAGAGGTATAGTAATTATCTTTCTCATTTCGAGCTTTGAGGGCAGGTGGGCAAAGGCTTATGAACATTATAAGAAATAAAAGAATAAAAACATAACTTGGTCTGCGAAAATAAGATCAGAGATTCCTATGTGCCAAGGTATTCAAAATTTTCAAATCAGGTTCATATGTTGCGTTTCATTTGGATTAATCCAGTGTTCCTGAGATTTCTTCAAATTTTCTCTTTAATCAATGCAGTTTTTTAAAATTTAAGTATAGTTAATTTCTAATGTTCCAATCTCTGTTGTACAGCTCAGTGACTCAGGTATACAAATATACATATATATTCACTTTTTATATTATAGAAAAGTATGATTTATCCCAGGAGATTGGATATAGTTGCCTGTGCTATACAGTAGGGGCTTCTCAGGTGGCTTCTTTTTAGTAAGCAGACTTATGTTTTCCTATTTGTGAAAGAATAGTTGAAGAATTTACAGAAAACAATTTTTAAATCATTCTATCACCCAAACAAATGCATTCAAATTTTGCCATATTTTCTTTCACATCCATTTATTCCTTACCCACCCTCTGACCCTGGCCAGGTGGCAATTGTTTGGTATTCACAGGAGTTTAATGACATTTATCTGTATTTCTAAATCTGACTCTAAAAGAGAGAAATTCTAAACATCTACTTTCTTTTCATTATAAGTAGTCTTATGATGAAAGATAATGAATCAAAACCAATTTTTTTTCATTTAGACTTTTTCTTTCCAGAAGGTATTGTAAAATATCACCAGTGCCTCAACTTTTCATTACTGAAGTCAATTCATTCAAATTTATTTTATAAATTAATGTTTTTCCTAAAGTTTTGTGATGAGCAGTTTAGTTTTTGAACCAATGGATAATCATACAGGAATGCCTGTAACTGCTTTATACCAAAATTTGTTCACTATTCAAGTGTTAATTTTGTTCAGTTTTAATTGACTGAGGAGTACATGCTATCTTGGCTGAGTCTGCTGTAACAAAATATCATTGACTGGGTGGCATAAACAACAGATATATAGTTCCTGAGGCTGGTAAATATGAGATCAGGGTGCTGATATGGTAAAATTCTATTGAGAACTCTTGTTTTGCAGACAGTTGCCTTCTTGCTACATCTTCACAAGGCAGAAAGAAGAAAGAGAAAGTAAACTCTGATTTCCTCTTAGGAGGAAACTAATCCCATAATGAGGACTTCACCCTCATGACTTCTTCTAAACCTAATTGTCTCCCAAAGCCCCCTCCCCTCCAAATAACATCACATTCGGGGTAGGCCTCAAGATATGAATTTAGGGATATGAAGACCTACATATATAGACAGAAAGGTACATATGATGATATATCAATAGATGCTGCTGATGCTGCTAAGTCACTTCAGTCGTGTCTGACTCTGTGCAACCCCATAGCCCACCAGGCTCCCCTGTCCCTGGGATTCTCCAGACAAGAACACTGGAGTGGGTTGCCATTTCCTTTTCCAATGCATGAAAGTGAAAAATGAAAGTGAAGTTGCTCAGTCGTGTCCGACTCTTCACGACCCCATGGACTGCAGCCTACCAGGCTCCTCCATCCATGGGATTTTCCAGGCAAGAGTATTGGAGTGGCTTGCCATTGCCTTTTCTGATACCAATAGATAGATGAAGATAATGTACATATATCTATTTATATATTTTAAAAATGCATATATGTGTATATCTGTATCTTTATAGATATCTTCATATATATATATATATATATCAGTCAACCAAAAGTCAAAATGTATACACATACAGAGATTCATATGTAAATATGAATGTAATGGTTTCTGAGTTTTCCTATTCCTGAGAGTGTATTCTTTCAAGCATGAAAGGGAATGCGGTAGAAAGTTTCTTGTAAAAACCCTTGTAAGAGTAACATGGAAACTTACATTCATTCAGTTCAGTCGCTCAGTCATATCCGACTCTTTGCGACCTCCTGAATTGCAGCACGCCAGGCCTCCCTGTCCAGCACCAACTCCCAGAGTTCACTAAAACTCATGTCCATTGAATCAGTGATGCCATCCAGCCATCTCATCCTCTGTCATCCCCTTCTCTTCCTGCCCCCAATCCCTTCCAGCATCAGAGTCTCTACCAGTGAGTCAACTCTTCACATGAGGTGGCCAAAGTACTGGAATTTCATCTTCAGCATCAGTCCTTCCAATGAACACCCAGGACTGATCTCCTTCAGAATGGACTGGTTGGATCTCCTTGCAATCCAAGGGACTCTCAAGAGTCTTCTGCAACACCACAGTTCAAAAGCATCAATTTTTTGGCACTCAGATTTCTTCACAGTCCAACTCTCACATCCATACATGACCAATGGAAAAACCATAGCCTTGACTAGATGGACCTTTGTTGGCAAAGTAATGTCTCTGCTTTTGAATATGCTATCTAGGTTGGTCATAACTTTTCTTCCAAGGAGTAAGCGTCTTTTAATTTCATGGCTGCAGTCTCCATCTGCAGTGATTCTGGAGCCCCCCAAAATAAAGTCTGACACTGTTTCCACTGTTTCCCCATCTATTTCCCATGAAGTGATGGGACCAGATGCCATGATCTTTGTTTTCTGAATGTTGAGCTTTAAGCCAACTTTTTCACTCTCTTCTTTCACTTCCATCAAGAGGCTTTTCTGTTCCTCTTCACTTTCTGCCATAAGGGTGGTGTCATCTGCATATCTGAGGTTATTGATATTTCTCCTGGCAATCTTGATTCCAGCTTGTGCTTCTTCCAGCCTAGCGTTTCTCATGATGTACTCTGCATAGAAGTTAAATAAGCAGGGTGACAACATACAGCATTGACATACTCCTTTTCCTATTTGGAACCAGTCTGTTGTTCCATGTCCAGTTCTAACTGTTGCTTTCTGACCTGCATATAGGTTTCTCAAGAGGCAGGTCAGGTGGTCTGGTATTCCCATCTCTTTCAGAATTTTCCACAGTGTATTGTGATCCACACAGTCAAAGGCTTTGGCATAGTCAATAAAGCAGAAATATATGTTTTTCTGGAACCCTCTTGCTTTCTTCATGATCCAGGGGATGTTGGCAATTTGATCTCTGGTTCCTCTGCCTTTTCTAAATCCAGCTTGAACATCTGGAAGTTCACGGTTCATGTATTGCTGAAGCCTGGCTTGGAGAATTTTGAGGATTACTTCCCTAGCATGTGAGATGAGTGCAATTGTGCGGTAGTTTGAGCATTCTTTGGCACTGCCTTTGGGATTGGAATGAAAACTGACCTTTTCCATTACCATATGTAAATTAGATAGCCAAAGGGAATTTGCTGTATGTCTCAGGAAACTCAAATAAGGACTCTGTATCAACCTAGAGGGGTAGAATGAGGAGGGAGATGGGAGGAAGCTTCAAAAGGGAGGGGACATATGCATACCTATGGCTGATTCATGTTGGGATTTGACAGAAAACAGCAAAATTCTGTGAAGCAATTATCCTTCAATAAAAAATAAATTAATTTAAAAAGATCCCTTCTACTGTAGCTCTGTTAATGTTGCCACATCACCTTCAGACTTTCAGTGTTTCAGAGGCAAACCTGGAGTAATTTTTAGTAATTATATTTATTATTTGTTCCTATACAAATACTACTCCTCTATTTTGTCTGTGTAAGACATTTAAAAAATAATTGTAATATCAAATTTCTGCTGGAATGTAATACCAAAATTTCCCAAAGCAAATTCTCATTTGTTTTTCTGGAAACTTGATAAGACTATAACCATTGTATTACAGTTCTATTTCTATAGCAAATGACAAACTTAATATCTTAATACAACATTCGCTTATAATCTCAGTTTCTCTGGGACAGGAGTCTGGGCAGTTTGATTGAGTCCTATCTTAGGACTTCACTAGTTTACAGTCAGGTGTTGACCAGGTTGTGTTCTTATCTGGATACATGCTCATGGAACAAACTGCTTCCAATTCATTCAAGCTTTGGCAAAATCCATTTTTCTACAGTGAGATGACTAAATGCTCAGGGTTTTTTGCTGCATGTAGGCTGAAGGTTGCCCTCAGTTCTTAGATTTCTGGTTTCATAGACCCTCTCACAACATGGCAGCTGGTTTCTTAAAACCAGCACAGAGAATTGCTCTTTATTTACAAAGACAGGGTTTTATATTATGAAATGTAATCATGAGAGTGACATTTCATCACCTTTGCCACATTCTTTTGGTTAGAAGTAAGTGATAGGTTTATGCTTTTGAATTGTGGTGCTGGAAAAAATTCTTGAGAGTCCCTTGGATAGCAAGGAAATCAAACCAGTCAATCCTAAAGGAAATCAAGCCTGAATATTAATTGGAAGGAGAAGGGCTGATCCTGAAGCTGAAGCTCCAATACTTTGGCCACCTGATTAGGAGAGCCAACTCATTGGAAGAGACCTTGATCTTGGGAAAGATTGAGGGCAGGAAGAGAAGGGGATGACAGAGGATCAGATGGTTGGATGACATCACCAACTCAGTGGATTTGAGTTTGAGCAAACTCTGGGAAATAATGAAGGACAGGAAAGGCTGGCATGCTGCAGTTCATGGGGCTGAAAAGGGTCAGATATAACTTAGCGACCGAACAACAGTAGGTAACAATTTCTGCTGGTACTCAAGGGAGAGGGGTGTAAAAGAGTCACTTTAGGGTGTGCCTACCAGAATCCCTGGTAGGTTTGAGTCCTCTAAGGCTTTGAGTCCTTCATCTTCATGTTTCCTCTCAGTTGTTTTCTGAAACTTTCCATCTAGGACTAGATATGAAACAAAATGTTGTTTACGTGGGAATAGTGTTCTATCCAAAAGAGCAGCATCTACACAAGAGATGGAGTCTGGAACCATTTCTTCTTTTAATGCGTTCAATATGTCAACGAAAAGGCTGTGTTCTGAAGTTGCCATGGTCAAGAAGGAAAACATAGTTTCTGCCCTCAAGAAATGCACAATTTAGTATTGCTTAAAACGTAGTCCATTTTCCAGTGCTTCAGAATGATTTGGGGAACAGATTCCTGGAACTCATCCCAGAGCTACTAATTCATAATTTCAGAAACCTGGGTACTTCTTGTGAATTCTAAAGTTTGTAAAATGACTGATCTAGTGGTTAGTGTAGACATTTTATTTAATTAAGAGAAACTCAGAGAAAGAGGAAAATGATCTTCTAAGTAAACCGCTTTTTGATTTATTTCCCACTAATGTTAAATAATTTAAATTCAGTATTTTAATTTAGAAAGAGTCACTATCTTCCCTTATCATCTTTGAAAGTACCATTTTGGTATTGTTTTTTCTATTGGTGTAATTCTGTGGCAATATATTCTCATGTAGCTTCTAAAAATGGTGTGTGGGAAGTATTTCTGGAGCCCTTACTTATAAATATCTTACTCCCAAATTTTGTGAATAATTTGAAAATGAAATTCACTCAGTAATGTCCAACTCTTTGTGACCCCATAGACTGTACTGTCCATGGAATTCTCTGGGCCAGAATACTGGAGTGGATGGCCATTCCCTTCTCCAGGGGATCTTACCAACTCAGAGATCAAACCCAGGTCTCCTGCATTGCAGGATTCTTTACCAGCTGAGCTATGAGGGAAGCCCAAGAATACTGGAGTGGGTAGCCTGTCCCTACTCCAGCAGTTCTTCCTGACCCAGGAATCAAACTGGGGTCTCCTACATTGAAGGTGGATTCTTTACCAACTGAGCTATCAGGGAAGCCCAATAGCCAAGTGGATAATTTGGCTGGGTATAATACTCTAGTTCGAAAATAATTTTCCCTTAGTACACTTATGGCACCATTCTATTGCCTTCTAGCATTTGTTATTGCTGGGAAAATGTCAGTCTGAATTTTCTTATTTTTGTGTAATCGGTTTTTTCTAAGAACTTTTGGGATCTTTGTTTTATCTTTGGGGTCTTAAATTTTATAAATTTTACAAATTTTTAAATTTGGTGTGGTTTTCTTTTTATTCATTGTGTTGGAACTCAGTAGATCCTTTAAGCTTAATGCCCTGTATATTTTTGTGTCTTGGGAAATGTCTTCTCTTATTGCTCTAATAATTGATTTATCTCTGTCTTAAAAATTTTTTTTATTTTGTATTTTGAAACATCTATATTGGTATTCTATACATCATACCTTTTATTGCATATTGTTCTCTTTTATCCTTTGTTTCTCTTTACATTCTGGGTGTTTCTGAATTATATTGATCATTTCTTATGTTGAATTTTGTTTATTTTGGCTTTTTCTTCTTCACACTGCTGTTTTGGAAATTTTTGATTTTTAATCCATATTTTAAAACAGCTCTGTTAACCCACACATATTTATTTTTCATCTGTTGTATATAGCTCATATTCCCATTGACCTCATTGAAGTATTAATTCTTCTAAGAGTCTAGCAATAAGTTGACTTTAGTTTTAAATTTTGGTGGTGTTATGAGACTGCTTTATATCCCTATTTGGAAAATTTCCTGGGAAATTTGTAGTGGCTACATCAAAAGCCACGAGTCATATGCCAATTAAAACCAGAATCAAATCCTGTGTTTTTCAAATTAAGTTTACAAACTTGGCTCTTAAATTAATAAACTATGTAAAAACATTGGCAGTGTATCAATCCCTCCCAACTTGTGTTAAGTATTCCCTCATTGGTAATTTCCTGGTCCACATATTGGCCCTAATTGAAAAAAAATTGCTGCCTAACAAATGTGATGGGCTCATACTTCCAAGCCATTATTTGCCCATCTTGAGGAGTATTTTAAGTCAGAGGCTTAAAGCCAAGTGGCTTTAATCACTTGAAAAGGAAGTTATCCTGGGGTAATTTATTAAGTGTGTTTTTGGCCACTGGATTCCTTAAATAGAAGAAAAACCATCCAAGACAGATATTTTCAGGCTAGAATACCATGGAGCGCATCTGCCTAATAAAGTTGTTGTTGAAGCCCTTCCTGTTGACTTTTAACCTCAGGGTCTGTGTAAAGTCCCTCATTCATTAAGCAATTGATTCTATTAGCAGCAGGCTGTGTCTGGGATCCTGGGGACCCTGCACCTGGCCTGCTTTATTTCTGACAAATCATCTGATTTTATTGACAGTCACCTGGAAAATTACATTTAAGGCAGGGGACTCAGGCACACAGCTCAGAAGCCACTTTTGGAAAGAAGCAGCAAGAGGTAATCTACCCTGGTCACCTCTGCAGCCAATCCATAGTAATAGGCATTTTTGAAGAAATGACTCAATATTACTTTGCCAAGTTCACTCTGGTATTTCTTCTTCTAAGGGGTATTTTAAATGAGGCAAGTTTCTCTTCCAGTTTGCATTGCAGAGGGGGCAAGGACAGCTCCTAGCCTGCCGTCAGAAGTCTTCAGCAGCCTGTCGACTGGAGTCTCTTGTCAGTTCCTATATTATTCTGTCCCCCAGGCCTCACATGAAGCTTGTGGGGTGGTGCCTGGTAGTTCGGGAATAGCAATGCTTCTGACCCCATAGCAAGTCTTCTTTCTGGCTGCCACGTTAGATCAAAAACAGTGTGGGATTATCCCTTCAGGAGGCAGCTCTCCTTTTTCAGTTGTTAGCAGGTGTTGCTGAACAGATTCACACTCTCTGGGGAAAAGGGATGTGCATCGGTGTCAGAGAGAGATTTGCTTTGGGTTAGTAGTGTTGATGGCACACCTACACGTACTTCAAGCAGCTTCCAGTTTCATCCAGAGCTCAGAAATGGCAGAGGCAACATTGGTGAAAAGCGTTTCCTTTTGGGGCAGAAGGAACCAGACATCTCCCAATTACTACAGGAAAAGGAAGAGGCTTTGTCAATTATTTTTCCAAGAAGATGGAAAGCTTGAGGGCACTCCCTGAAGTTGAGTCAGGAAACTTATTTTGAACAAGAAAAAAAGATTGCACATAGTCTTAGAAATAAAACCATCTGTGACCCTGTTTCTTCAGATTTGAAAAGAATGAAGCTTAATGTTTCTGTAGTTTTTCTAGTAGTTTAGATCTTGGGAGTTCACATCCTCAAAGGGGCTCTTCTCCATCACACTGTACAGTTGCATGCAACTGATCATCACTGACTGGAGGGAGGATTGACTTCATGAGAAATCAGAATGGTTAAATATTACCAAGAAATAATAGCTGTTGAATAGATTATGCAGCCTTACCGTTTCAAGAGCAAGCACTTACTTAAGCTAGACCACATAAAGTTTTGCAAAGTAGATCTCTGGGAAACCTGTTTTAACATACAGCTTTGCGTATTGTTTGTAGGCAGTGGCCCCTTGAAAAGAGTTTGAAGTGGAGGAAATGCCACTTTCTTTGAATTGAACAGACCTGGGTTTAAATTCCTTTCATACTACAATCTCTAAGATTTTGAGTCACTTTGCTTAAAGCTGTAGTTACATCTCAGTTTGACAAAAATGCAACCACATTACAGGGGTGTTAATAGGACTAAATTTTTGAAAAGTACATCCATAATGGTTGAAAATATTTTTAAAAATGCAGGTTAGATTCTCACTGCACTTAGAATGAAATCTAAACTCCCATGCTAGGAGCAAAGGAACTTATGTGCTCTATCTCTTGCCTCCATCTCCAATTCATCCACTCACCCTTTTTCAGCTTCACATTTTCCTCAGTTTAGTTGATTCCTATCATAGTCTTCTGATATTAGAATCAATGATTTCTTCTCCTTGATAAATAGAATGTTTCCTGCCATATCAGTAAACAGAAGATGTCACAGTCATCAGCAATTGCAACCACCACAGATGGTGAGCTGGTGAGCCCTGGGGGAACTCAGGAAGGAAGGAAAGAATACCTGCCATCTAGAAGCTATCAGACTACAACCACTCCCCAAAATGAGCCCTGAGGAAACTCAGGATATGAAAACACAGGATACTGGCCTCAGAGAGTTGAGGTGCATATCAGAGGAATGATTTCAGTGAGCCCATATTCTTGCATCTTCCTATATAAAGAAACACAAAAAGCTTTTAACTTGGGATATCTTGTTTTCTTTAATTACTATAATTTTTGACATTCGGACTGCCTACCCTTTGTTGCAAAACTTCGATATAACCTAGCTCCTGCCTCACCTCCTAAGAGCAGTTTTCTCAGGGTTAGTAGAGATGCTGCCTCCTGGGCTTAAGTCCTAAAAATATCCACCAAATAAAACATAACTCTCAACTTTTGGTTTGTGAATGTTTTTTAAGTCTACATTATATACACTGCAATGTCATTTACAAGAGGTATGTACTTGGTCATTTAGATGATTAAAATATATTTCTCATAAATATTTGGTCTTAGTCATCATTTTTGGCTCATCATTACCAAAACCCTTGGAATTTCCTTTGAAGAGAGTAATAAATGAAACTTCTATTATGTTAATGAAATGACTTTGGGGCTATACCTAGGGCAGGGAGGATAATTGTCCAGAGAATTAACTGTGTGTTTTACAGCCTTCTGGAAGGTAGAGAGGCTGGAGATAGAATCAGTCACCAATGGCCAATGACCTAATCAATCCTGTCTATGAAATGAGACCTCCATAAAAACTCAAAATCAGAGAATTCAGACAGCTTCCAGGTGAGTATGTGGAGATCTGGGGACAGTGGGCATGCTCTGCTGCTGCTAAGTCGCTTCAGTCATGTCTCACTCTGTGCGACTCCATAGATGGCAGCCCACCAGGCTCCCCCATCCCTGGGATTCTCCAGGCAAGAACACTGGAGTGGGTTGGCATACTCTAGAGGGCATGAAAGCTCTCTCCACATCCTTTCCCCATAGCTTGCCCTGAACATCTCTTCTATCTGGCTGTTTCTGAGTTATATCCTTTTATAATAAACTGATAATCAATAAGCAAAAGGACTTCCCTTGTTGCAGAAACCAGAGAAACCAAGCACCACACTCGGAGAGTTGGAGAAGTCAGGTTTACTATGCTGGCGGGCCCAGAGGAGTTAACACTCCAAGCTCTGAGCCCAGAACAAAGGGGTCACAGAGTATTTTATACATGGACATGATTAAGTGAGTTTTCAGGTTTGCAGGGATTAGGGCGATTGCAAAGAGCAGGGCAAAGGTGAGTAAAGTAAGCTCCAGTTCCTAGCATTGTGACTCCCCACATTCTGAGACATACATGATCTAGACTTTGCAAGGAGCAAGCTGGGTTACAGAGGCAGAAGGAGCTGAAGGTTATGTAAAATTTTAACTTTTCCTCTTCATTCTCTCCTCTTGATGCTTCTATCACTCATTGGAGAAAGCATCATCTCATGTTTTGATAGGACATTCAGAGCTCCCCATTGTTTAGGGGCTATATTGAGCTATTACCATTTGTAACTTTTTGGATTCAATCCGAGAGGTTATGAGCTGGAAATTACATTGAGTATACAAGGGCCAAACAAGAGCACTGCAAAAAGCATGAAGAAGGGAGAAGCCATGATGTTAAAGGAGAGAAAACTACAGGGATCTGTTAAAGGGAGAAACCATGATAGAGCCCAGCTCCAGATATTGTTCTAATTACCCCAGGAATTAGTTAGTTTCTCTCTCATTTTTATGATTTGTTCTCTTAGCTGTTGGGCCTTGTCCCTGACTATTTCTGATTGGTTTACACAAAAGCAGCATTCTTCCTCTATGAAGAGGCTGAGTCCTCCCTTTTCAGCTATCAGTAGGTTTAGCCCTCTCCTATTCTGTAAAAGCACCTCAGCCAAGGAGTCTAGTTTGTCCTGTAATGAAGAGTACAGCAATAATACTGATTAGGGATAGAGGCCAGGGTTGACAATGAAAATCTATCAATATTTTGATAGCCAGATCCTTAAGCTTCTGCCATGCATTGACCAGCCAGCTGCCAGAGTGTAGCTGGAGCAAGGCTGAAGAATCCTCAAGCTTCTGCCATGCATTGACTACTCAGCTTCTGGAGTGACCAGAGCAGGGCTCAGCGTCCTTCATGGGTGAGGGCCATTGTCTTTGGAACCAGATCTTGAGGAGGTTTCTGGGGTCCCAAACTGCTTTCCAGGTTTCCTCATCACAGGAAGTAGCTGACTTTTTGACTCTGGTGTGGTGGATCCAAGGGATGACACCTATAACTTTAACAGCAGTACGGGTTGCCAGGACGATCGTGTGAGGGCCTATCCAAACTGGCTGAACTGTTGTTTGTTTGTTTGTTTGTTTTCTAATCTTTAACCCATACCTCATCTCCTGGCTGATAGGGATGAACCCAATTGCCCAAACAAATGGGTGTCCTTTCTGAGGTTTCTCAGGTGATACTGCAGACTTTTCCAGGGCTTGGAGGTGTCGGGACATCTCCAGGCCAGCTAGTTTTTGGTGGTCTCCCTTGAGCTTTTCTATCACGGGGTGGTCTCCCATATAAGATCTCAAAGGGAGAATCGCTTGAGGACCTCAGGGTACATTTACGGAGGGAGATGAGAGTCCACAGAATGATAAGGCAGCTTGTTCTAGCATTGTCTGGGTGTTGGCTGGGGGATATTCTTGTCATACTACTACTTGGAGAAACAAACTTAACAAGAAAGTTAAAGATATCTGGCCCAAAAATTAATAGAAGTAGAAAAGTTGCTGGGGGGCTAGCCAGGAGAACCAGGTCCAGACATTAGTTTGTGACATTAGTGTTTCTCTAGGTGTGAGAAGATGCAAGAATTTGGACTCATAAAAATCTTTACCTGAAAACATCTGACTATATGAAGGCCTGTTTTTCTGGGGTCTTCCCAGAGCACAGAGTGCCTTATTTTTTGTCTCCACCCTGAACTCCTTTCAAGGGGGGTGTTGAATATCAGCATCTTATAGTGGTCATGATTTAATCTTTGTAGAGGCAGCTGGCAAGGGCCAACTTCCAGTCAGCAGGGCCCCTTCATAGCCACACATTTGACTATATTTTGGGGGTATTTCATGGTCATTGTGTCCCACGGTGCTGGGAAGGCTCATTCCCAGATCTAACAAAGATTCCATTGATAGGCCACTCAGTGTGTTGTCACTAGACCAGGCCTTGTGAGTAGTAAAAGTCTCTGGACCTCTTGGTCCAGGAAAATATTTCCTCTTGTTGCTTCTTCCCATATCTAGAGTTACATTATTACAATTATTGATCTCATATGGAACTGCATATCAGCATTTTATCACAGACTTAGTCACATTTGTTAATGTAAAAGATAATCTTCTGAAACAAACTACATAGAAAATAATATAGTTAGCAGTTAATAAGATCACAAGCAAGAACTTAAGTCAAGAACATTCATTGAGTATAGTCCAGTATACCCCAGGTCATCTGACTCAGTTAAATGATTATAGCCAAGTGTTCATCTCCTGGTTGCACATCATGGAGCATCTGACTTTTATCCAAAGATTGGTTTGAGATGAGCTTTAGAATCAATCTTAGAGTGTCCTTAATTAAGCCTTTTAGCAATATAACATAACAAAAACTATTTCAGAAGTGAGTCTTAGTAAGCACAGACCTTAACTAACAAAACTAGAACTTAATACTCAGTGAAACATAATTCTTTTTTTTTTTTTTTTTGAGAACTCATTGTGAGGGCATTAACACTGTAGCCATGTAAGGCTTTAACCCATTAAATAAAAATGAGGTCTGTCAGGGAGCTGGGAAAAGCCAAGCAGCCATCTTAGCTTTCCCATAGCCCTGGCTCTTTGATTTTCAGCTGTTGTTTATTCACTTTTAATTTCCTGATTTAGGAGCAGGCTATTGCCATGTGTTAAGGACATTAGGATAGCAAAAGTCTAACCATGAGGGGTTATTTTTTGTAGAAGCAGAATGAGCTTTGTCTACATGTACTGTCATCTTAAATTGTGTTTATTTACTTTACCAAAGTAACAAAAAGATTTTAAAAACAAATATAAATCACTTAAAGGCAAAGAAATTCATAATCTGTTATCAAAAGCTGCATTTTAAGGAAACTTTGTTCTCTAAACAGAGAGAAGACCAAATTCCATTCTGGTACCAGCTTACTGTTAATAACAAAATTTGTTTATCTGCTTATTCTTAAAGTCTTTCCCATAAATCTTGAAGAACTAGCAGTACTTTTTTGAAGGCATGAGAGAAAAACCATAGAAGACATGTTTAAAATCTGATTCTATTGTAATTGACAAAGAAACCTGGTCGTAATACATACAAATGATAATTAGAATTAAAATTGACCATCTTTTATCAGGGCATATTAGATCTGTATAAATTTCACATAATTTTAGGATATCTATATTAGTAACATCAACTATACAGTATAACCTTAAAAGATTTATCACCCCTTCAACAGTACTTCTCATGTAATTTAACATGTCCGAGGAACCCAGGGAGGTTAATAGCTCTTTGGGATGTCTCAGGGGTCCTCTGAAGTATCCCAGCGTTAGCTAGAAGTCAAGTTATTTAGGAATTTTTGTCAATAAATTTCAGAAGGGTTTATAACACTGAGTCAGGTAAGATCATATAAGTTACTGTGAAACAATAGTTATTCACTTAGCCAAAATTAACAAAAGATTTCAAAGGTTAATACAGAACAGATCAATTAAGAGGTAAAGAAACTTAAATCTATTATTAAAAGCAGTTTAACATCTGAAGAAAGTATGTCCTCTTAACAGAGAGAAAGGCCGAATTCAAGTTTTGCACCAGCTAACTTTAAACTCATTTCGGTTCAGTTCAGTCATTCAGTTGTGTCCGACTCTTTGTGACCCCATGAACCGCAGCATGCCAGGCCTCCCTGTCCATCATCAACTCCCTGAGTTCACTCAGACTTGCGTCCATCAAGTCAGTGATGCCATCCAGCCATCTCATCCTCTGTCGTCCCCTTCTCCTCCTGCCCCCAATCCCTCCCAACATCAGAGTCTTTTCCAATGAGTCAACTCTTCGCATCAGGTGGCCAAACTACTGGAGTTTCAGCTTTAACATCATTCCTTCCAAGGGAATCCCAGGGTTGATCTCCTTCAGAATGGACTGGTTGGATCTCCTTGTAGTCTAAGGGACTCTCAAGAGTCTTCTCCAACACCACAGTTCAAAAGCATCAATTCTTCAGCACTCAGCCTTCTTCACAGTCCAACTCTCACATCCATACATGACCACAGGAAAAACCATAGCCTTGACTAGGCAGACCTTCGTTGGCAAAGTAATGTCTCTGCTTTTGAATATGCTATCTAGGTTGGTCATAACTTTCCTTCCAAGGAGTAAGTATCTTTTAATTTCATGGCTGCAGTCACCATCTGCAGTGATTTTAGAGCCCCCCAAAATAAAGTCTGACACTATTTCCACAGTTTCCCCATCTAGTTCCCATAAAGTGATGGGACCAGATGCCATGATCTTAATTTTCTGAATGTTGAGCTTTAAGCCAACTTTTTCACTCTCCACTTTCACTCATTTAGGTAAACTTAATTAAACTTATTTTAAACTTAATCAGTCCTAACCATGCGCAAAACTTTTTTTAGTGTCCATTTTGCATAAACTTTTTAATCACTTTCTGTAACAGCCACCTTTAAGTCAGACCTACTTTTTTTTTCCCTTTATAAACTATAATTTTATTTTTTATATCTTCTTTATTAAAAACATACATCCTACTTCCTTATTAGATTAGCAAACAAACATTAGCACTAGATATTTAATGTTGAATATTTCCCAGTTTACGTGAATCTGACATTTATTTAGGTTAATTTTCCTTGTAGTTAGAATTGTTTGATTTATAAGCACTTACTTTTCTTTAGGTTAATTAAATTAGAACTCATTTACAACTTCAACAATATTATCATAAAAAAACAAAAGACATACACTGAGACATACATAAATCCAGACAGGCAGAGATCTTATAGCTTTCTTTTTGAGATTTAAAATATCTATTAGACCCCTTTTTTCTTTGCTTGAACTTTCTAATTTGCCCAAGACTGAGGTCTCAGGCAAAGTGGGCTGTGTATTTCAAGGACATGGAAAGGGTTAACTTCAAGCTTTTTCCTAGGCAGGCCTTTTAACAAGTTAGTTGTTTTAAATTGCATATGCAAAAAGAATTGGCTTTGCAGTTACAAAAAAAAAAATTTCTCTCACTCTGTTCAATCAGCAGTCACACAAACAATCATTCAGAGGCTATCACAGTGCCTCCCTTCTCCTGAGTCTCCAGGTTTCCTTAACTGTTGCTCCCTTCTTGGGAGCCCAAGGAGGTGATCAGTCTCCTTTTCTACTCGTTGGGGTAGGTTCCTGCCTGGGGACCTGCCCAGAAGCCTTACCTTACCCTGTGGCCCTTCTTGGTAAGTTGGTCTTTCCCTCCAATGAGTCTGGTCAGGGCTCGGCCATCCAGAGAGGCAGAACATCAGTCTGAAAGAGAACCCGGAATACCATCAGGTGGCGTGCCTCCTCGTTCATCTCAGGGTTCCTTTCTTCCAGCCCTGCCAAGCCACCAGTCTGACTGCTCAAGGGGCCGGTGGGGTTGGAATCTCACTGGGGCCTCCAGAAATGTTGCAGAAACCAGTACTCGAGAAGTCAAGTACTACACACAGAGAGTTGGAGAACTCAGGTTTATTACACTGGTGGGGCCAGAGGAATTAACACTCCAAGCTCTGAGCCCCAAACAAAGAGCTTAAGAGATTTTGTTATACATGGACAGGCATGATTAAGTGGGTCTGCAGGTTTGCAGAGACTAGGGCAATTGCAAAAAGCAGGACAAGGGTGAGTGAAATGAGCTCCAGTTCCTAGTATTTTGAGTCCCCACTTTCTGAGACATACATGATCTAGACTTTGCAAGGAGCAAGCTGGGTTACAGAGGCAGAAGGAGCAGGAGGTTATGTAAAATTTTAACTTTTCTTCTTCACCTTCATAGCTCAGTTGGTAAAGAGTCTGTCTGTAATGCAGGAGACCTGGGTTGGATCCCTGAGTCAGGAAGATCCCTGGAGAAGGAAACGGCAATCCACTCCAGTACTCTTGCCTGGAGCATCCAATTGACAGAGAAGCCTGGCAGGCTACAGTCCATGGGGTCGCAAGAGTTGGACATGACTTAGCGACTAAACCACCACCTAGTAAGTGAAATGTTTCTCTGAGTTCTGTGAGCTGCTCCAGCAAATTAATCAAATCCAAGGAGATGTTGTGGGAATCTCTGATTTATAGCCAGTCAGAAGTACAAGTAGCAACCTGGACTTGCAACTAGTATCTGAGGTCCAAGGAGAGAATCTTTGGCATCTATAGTTTATAGTTTGTAGATCAGAAGCACAGGTGAATAACTTGGACTTGCAACTGCTATCTGAAGCTAGGGTAATAGTCTTGCGGGACTGAGCCTTTAACCGTAGATAATGTCAGAACTTAACTAAAACTGGGACTTTCCTGGTAGTCCAGTGGCTAAGACTCTGTGTTCCCAGTGCAGGGAGCCTGAGTTTAATCCCTTGTCAGGGAACTAGATCCCAATGTAGCAATTAAGAGTTTATTTGTCACAACTAAGAGATCCTTAATGCTGCAACTAAGACCTGGCTCCATCAAAATAAATAAATGAATGAATGACATTTAAAAAAAGAATTTACATGAACTGTAGGTCACCCAGCTGGTGTCCAGCCATTGCTTGCTGATATAAGGGAACCATGTTCCACCCACATGCATGATTAAATTGTGGACCAGAACTCTAATTAGATATCTTCCCTTACTACCTATTTCTATGTAACCTGGTGTTCACCAGCATGATCTTGTTGATTCACTCATTTACCCATATTTATTGATCACCTACTACATGATGGGCATTGTTCTAATAGTTAAGAATATAGTACTAAACAACTACCAATAGGTCCATGCTTTCATGAAGTTTTAGTCACGTGGTGAATACAGATAAAGAACAAGTAAATAGCAGGATGATTTTATATAGGAAAAATAACTATTAAGAGGACAAAAATTAAGGATGAAGCTGGTGTCGTTTGGGTAGTCAATGTCTCCAATGAGGAAGTGATTCTGAGCTGAGACCACAGCTCAAGCCAGAATCCTATAACAAATAGGCAGTAAGTCTCTGTAAAAAGAGGAATTTCCTATCTTGCTCTATGTTAAAGGAGCAGGAGGGTTTGTGAATAAAATAAGCCTGGATAAGAATGTACTTCTGCAAGACAAACTTGAGCTGCCACATCACTCTTTCCCACCGAATTCCTTGACTTTAGGTGAGCAATGAAACTTTCCCAGGGAACCATTGTGACGGCTGGGAGAAAGGACCTATAACAGGGTCCAAATGTATGAGGTTTTCCTATATACCATTTTAAAATGGGAACTTTTGAAAGCACAGAATTGGGTATGTGACTATTGTTCTTTTTCGCTGGCAAGAAAATTGCACTTCTTCCAGCCCAGCCCTTTCCTTGAATGTCCATGTCTCCAAAACAATCATTATGTGGCCAGCAGTGGGGTCCTCCTCATTGAGTGTGAAGATGGGCTGTCCATGAGGTCCAAGGCTGGTACCACTGTTTCTGGGTTCATTAGGCATTTCAGCTGGAGCCATCCCCATTCTGACTGCTTCAGGCCAATGGATCTGTCCACTGTGGCTGTTTCTCCCTCTCTCCCCTAATATCTCTCCCTCATTGCTTTAATATGTCTTCAAGGAGTTTCTTTTTCTTCTCTTCTCAGTGTGTTACTGGGAGAATGTTTTTCTTGAGTCCTCACTTAAAGAGAATTATGAGCCACTGGAAAAACGCTCATCTGTTGATTAGGTTTTTTCTCCATTTTGGGGAAAGCAAATGACTGAAATATAAATTTGATTTGAATAGTTCTTAAATATCTTTTTTTCAACATTGACAGGAATTTTGCCTCTGCATTTTGATTTTGTACATTTAAAAAGTGAACTAGAAAGACTCTTAACCACTAAAAGCAGAAATTGCAAGACGCAATCTAAATACAAACCAGCAAAAGCGATTATGATAAAATATCTTTTTGCATGTCTGATCTGTAAACACATTTAATAGCTCACTCAGACTATGATGGTATTATTATTGCAAGTAACATATTCTTGGAAGGTGAGTCCAAAATTCAATATTTAACTGTTCTGAAGATTTGAAAAGATGGTCAAATGTGGCTTTAAAAATTGCAACAACAACATATACCTGCTTTTCTATATAAATAAAGAATTTTGAAAAAAAAAAAGAGAGGAAAAAGTATTTATATTTTTGCTATTGGGTGAGGCATGCATCAATCTAAAGAAATAGTCTCATATTTCATTAAAAGCATAATATGATGTACTCCAGATTACTGGTAGGTGTCAAAATTATTCTGTCTATTCTCTCATTGTTCAGGAGTAAGAGAATTCTTTTCCTATGCTGTCACTACTAAAGTATTCTAAATACTCTTATCCTCTGAGTGGTCCAATGGATGGAGTCCTTTCCACATGAGTTAGTGTGTGTAGTTGTTGCTGCTGCTAAGTCACTTCAGTCGTGTCTGACTCTGTGTGACCCCATAGATGGCAGCCCACCAGGCTCCCCCATCCCTGAGATTCACCAGGCAAAAACACTGGAGTGGGCTGCCATTTCCTTCTCCAATGCATGAAAGTGAAAAGTGAAAGTAAAGTCGCCAAGTTGTGTCCAACTCTTAGTGACCCCATGGACTGCAGCCTACCAGGCTCCTCCATCCATGGGATTTTCCAGGCAAAAGTACTGGAGTGGGGTGCCATTGCCTTCTCTGAGTTTGTGTAGAGCCCTATATAATTGTCAAAACAAAGACACATCACTTCAAATGAGATGATCACTATAAGATGGACTGCTGAGGATGAAACTTGAAGGCAACTGAAAGACCCACTACATGATTACTCAGAAAGCAGCCAGTTCCCTTGAACTGTGGTTTAATTCTGTCTCTGCAAAGACTCACTGTTTCTCAATGTCATCTTTTCTCACCTAAATGGCTCCCCTTTCCCACATTTTACAACAGCTTAATATCTAGACACTGAGAATGAGGGTAACTAGTTCTGCCCAGTACACAGAAATCTTTTACCTCCCTTACATAGCCACCAACTGAGCTTCATAGTGAAGTTTCTGGTTTTTGTGTCTCTGATTCTAAGCTGTGGTACTCACATTTAGCTGTTTAGGTTTAGGGGTTGGAGCTAAGCAGAATGAGTTCCCAGCTGAGCCCCAATTGAACATGGTTGTCACCAAGCATAAACCCAGAAAAACACCTAAATGACGCCTGACCCTCAACAACTTTTGGTGATTTATTATTCAGAAAGAGCCAACTGACAGATGTCTTCTTTTAGGACTTACATGTTTATGTGTTTATAAACCCCCAACCAAAAAATTAGCACGTTTATTAACAGATACATTAAAGGATATTGCTGCATCAAACTACAAACCTCAAGCCAAAGGCAAAAGAGGAAGAAAAAAAACTCCCCAAAATGATTGTAGCACAATTTCTGCTTTCATAGCTGGTAAAGAATCCTCCTGTGATGCAGGAGACACTGGTTCAATTCCTGGGTCAAGAAGATCCCCTGGATAGGGTACCCACTCCAGTATTTTTGGGCTTCCCTGGTGGCTCAGATGGTAAGGAATACAGCTGCAATGAGAGACATATGGGTTTGATCCCTGGTTTGGAAAGATTACCTGGAGAAGGGCATGGCAACCCTTTCCAGTATTCTTGCCTGGAGAATTTTCATGGACAGAGGAAATTGGGTGGCTACAGTCCATGGGGTTACAGAATTGGACATGACTGAGTGACTAAGCATAGCACAGCACAAGAACTTGACCGTCACCAGCCCACAAATTTTAATGGGGGGATGATTTGAAATATGCTCATGTGAAGAATGTATCCATAATGCCCACAGTGACAGCATCTCGAGTTTTGAAAATTAGGAATAATTACAAATTAAATGCTTCTTGTCTATGGTGTCTACATAATACTCTGTTTATTGAGGTGTGGGCTCCTCAATAATACTGGGTAAAAACTGCTATTCTGTGTGAAAATAAGAAGAGATAGTTTAAGGATATATAGCCAGGGGCTCACATACAAAAATAGGGAATTAGGTTTATTTGTCTCAACCTATTTAGCCACATTTCTGATGGTAATATTGCTACTTGATACCTCATTTCTTTCTTGAAATTCTAAACTGGCACCTTTAAAGCCTGACTATTTATTATTACAGGACATCCTTTAAGTTCAGAACAAATCACAAGAGCAGAAATAAGAGATATTCTTTTAATACCAGGATTTACTATAAACCACAATTTCTTCTTTTCTCTGGAAAAAGAAAGGGATGGAAGATAACGATGATGGGGGGCACCTGTGCTTAGTTACATATTACTTGAGACTAGAGTTAATAGCATGAAATATATTCATACAGTGAACTTCTGCAAATGAGAAATTTCTGTGCTCGAAATTCATTACCAATGGAAATGTTTGAAACTAGAGAAAATGACTGAGACAAACTTCTTGAAAAGAGAACAAGCTTGAAAAAACAAGAGATATATAAGGTAAAACTAAGAAGAATAATCTGGTATTAAGAGTGTTTAGTAAAATTTTATATATACATACATTTATAAAATCTTCACAGATGATCATGAATGTATGGATGAAACTATGATAGGAAAACTTAAAGGCTGCAATTATACAGATATTAAAACAGAATAATGGCAGCATTATTGGAAGAAAAAAACTACATAGGTTCAAATTTATGTTGGCACTAGCCATAAGACCTCTCTCCTTTCACAAATGTCACCATTTAAAAATCTTGGTTCAAATTCACAGCACCTTAATTCTGACATGGAAATTAGTTTAAAAATGTTTTGCCTAAGAGTAATTTGCAAATGATCCAATTAAAGAAATGAAGTACAATAGAAAGGGGGCAATTTTATGTCTTTTAACTCCACCTAATAATGACAGTTAAGCTACCATGTCAGTGCCTCCCACCCCACCCCCTGCCTTTCATTTAAGACAGTTATCCATGTATTTGGCACT
Source organism: Budorcas taxicolor (assembly GCF_023091745.1). Classification (NCBI taxonomy): domain Eukaryota; kingdom Metazoa; phylum Chordata; class Mammalia; order Artiodactyla; family Bovidae; genus Budorcas; species Budorcas taxicolor. Next base: position 43,163,741 of record NC_068915.1, read on the forward strand.
GATTGCATTCATTCATTCCTCAATTGTTTATTCCATAACTATTTATCAAGTGCCTATTCTGTGAAAGGCACCATAGAAGGTACTTGTGAAGCAATAGTAAGAAAAAACAGACTGTGTTCCTGTCTTCTTGAAACAAACAACCTAGAGGAGGTGATGGACATTAATTAAAAATTAGAATTAAGATGCATTCTCTGAAGGAAAGGGATATAATTATGCAAGATTGTAGCAGAACTTGACTTGAGAAATCAGGGACAATTTGCCTGAGGAACTAGCCTCCAGAAGAAACAGAGGAGTTAATCACTATCAGAGAGGTATGGACAATTCACCAAAATGTGTCTCAGGCTCAGAAACCATCCTGTGCAAAAGCTGTGATAAGAGGGGGAACTGTGTGTACGATGAATTAAAAGGAGAGTATGGCTGCCACTTGGATGTTCATTGGGATCATAGAATCATAAACTGTTAAAGCTGGAAGGGCACTCGGGGTGCTCTAGTTCAATCTCTTCATTTTACAGGTGAGGAAACAGACTCAGAGGGGTTAAGCGACTTGGCCAAGGTGACACTGCTAACGAGTGTTGGACTGGGATCAGAGCCCAGGGCTCCTAATTACCCTTTTAATGCTCTTCCACCACACCATGCTGATTCTTTGTATCTGTGTTAATGAGTAGATCAAGATGCTGTGAAATTAGCATAATAATTATTTGTATATAAATACTGCATTTAAAATACTGCTGTATAACCGAGCTTATCCTTTACAATCCACACTTGCAAACTGTCAATGTATCTAGTCCTTGAAACGTGACTGATAAATGACTTTTCATCATAAAACAGGGCAGATCACAACCTAAGCTTGAAACTTGCATGAGTTAACACAAATCTTGAATTAGGAATTTTAAAATAATGATATTTAACTATAATTTACTACCTTATTCAGTAACTACAGTACTGGATGCTGGGCATTGTGCTAGGGTAAAATGGTCTCATTTTAGTGAACAAGATCCAATAACTTCTTTCAAGGGGCTTGCAACTCAGTGATAGCACTTACACACAATTTTATTTTTCTTCTGCATCTGAAAGCTGACATCAGTGTTTTAAGGTGAGGTCTAGCACCAAATGGTTGAAACTCCTGGCCAGAATTTTCAAAGAATACCTTCCAAAAGAATGTATAGGGCTGATAACCATCCTAAGATAAGGAAGCTTCCAGCTTTGGGGTGTGGAAGATGATTAGGGAGAGGGGAGTGAGAGAAGATTGCAATTGTTGCTTAATTAGACCTTGGTTAGGTCTCCAGATTGGAATTACCAATTGTATTCCTATGACAGATTGTACTACTTTGGAGCGCAGGTGATGAAATCTGGGTATTGAATTACACTGAACCATAAACTTCATTTGTTCTTAGGTGCATAGTGATTTGCTATAATAATGATCATCCATTTGCTGGACAGCTGAGATTTTTTAAAACCTTGATTGCTTTTGGCATTGTATTATTAGTCCCGAAGGAATCCAACACATTTGTAGCAATTCTCAATTTGTACAAGCTACAATATCTATCTCTTAACAAATGTTGGCCATTTAAGACTTGTGTGTTAGACCTCTGTGTTTTTCTTGGCCATTCTACAACAGCATACGTATTTTGTTTTCATTAACACCATCAGGAATATGTGCATCTCTAAAATTTCAAGGGGATTAATTTGAGTTCTGTTTTATGGACAGAAGGGCCAAGAAAAGTCCCCCGTGCTGTCGATTTTCTTTGGTAAATGAAAGTCAAACAATTTCAGATAAGTCCTTTACTAAGAAATGCACTGCATATCTCAATCCGAATACTCATCTGATGAGAATCTAAAACCCCTACTGAATTACACTGGATGAGAACCTTGATTCTTTCACGATCACTGTAGAAATCAACTCTCATCTCTGATTCTGATACTTTTTAGTCCATCCATCTTGAAAATGTCTATGGAATGATTCTGTTGTACCTTCAGAAATGAAATTCATAGGCATGGATTTTCTCACACAGCAACTTTATACACAAAGATGAGAATAGCAGAAAGGTCATTTCCAAAGAAAGTGACATTTATTCTGTATTCACTGAAAAGCCAAAAGAGTTTTCTCATTCACCCATACTGACTGAGCCCTGCATCTCACCCAGAAGAGGTGAAAGAGGCTGCTCCTATCTGCTCTTGCATCGAACTTCAGGCTCAAGACCCGTCCAGACAATATGGCTTCTTTTAAGGATGAACCTGCTGTGCTCATCAGAGGGTTTATTTTGTTTATAGTTCAAACTTGTTTGACAGGTTTTGTTTACTTCGTTCAATACAACTAAGCAAATGCCTGTTTCCTTTTTGAATTAGTTTTGCACTCGTGTTTCCCTCCACTATTTTGTCTGATAAGGTGAGGTATTAGCTGTGCAGAATATATCTATATATATATAATATATATTGTACAACATATATATGGATGCATATGTATGTTAGTGTATATACATATGTTGGTATATAGGAATATGTTGTGTATATGTGTATGTATATATATGTACCATTCAGAGTTAGTGGTTTCAAAAGAAATGTAGCCAGGCATCAATTATTGATGCTAATGGAGACACCAAGACCAAGAATAGTTGCATAAAGCCAAATCAACAAAGACTGTCCAAACCTCAGATTAACAACAGTTTTGACCTCATTTACAACCAAATGTTTTCCCAAAGCTCTTACAAACCAGACTACCTGCACTGAGTTTGGAACAGCCAGTGCTGCAAAGAAGTCCTCCAAGTGCCTTTCATGAACCTGAGAGACAGTTCTTTCCATTCCCACAATGCTGCTGTGGGTGCTGAAGCAGAGAAAGGGGGAGAATGCCAACAGGTCAGAAAGATCTCTTTGTGTTTTAGCTTTTCCTAAGTCAGAGCATTATAACCTCTCACCCTCATAATGAATAATTAAGAGTTTATTGCATTTTCCTCAACTGAAACTTATTTCACTGAAAGACAGTGTTGCAGAATGATTTAGCACACAGGCTCTAAATGTAAAGCATGGCTGTGTCCCACCTGCTAGCTATGAAACTTTGAGTATACTTCTTAGCCTTTGTACTTTCGAATCCTCATCTGTAAAGCAAATTTTATAATGATCCCTGGCTTACTGGGTTATTTTGATGATTAAATGAACTAAGACAGGTGAGGAATCATAACAAACCTTGACATATAGTAAGTGCTCAAAATTGTGAACCATTCAGGAATACCCCATCAGAGACAACTTGGGTTATTGGGAAATGAAAAAGTTTGAGAGGTGAGAGACCATGTTGTTAAACTCAGGGCTGGCCAGGACCATAAATCTGGCTGTTAAAATAATAAGCAGAGTAATTATTAGAGAATTAACAGCAACTCTTATGAAATTACATTTAAGACTTGAACCTTTCTCGAACTTCTTTAATGTTTAAGACCTATAAATGTCAGAGCTCACTAATTTCTTTGGCTTTCAATAAATGCCAGTGACTTTGAGAATTGCTCTCCCTTTAGCTTATCTGGCAGGAACACAAGCTTAAAGGGTATCCAAGAGGGCAGTGATCTGAGTGATGATCCGTCCTCTTCCCAGTAGAAAATGCAGGTTCCCTGAATTCAACAAGCCTTCTAGGCCACAGACCTTCTGTGGTCTGACTCCCTTTGTGCGAAGTCGCATGAACTAGGTGCTGAATGGAATTTCCAAGGACAGAGAAGACACAGCCCCTTCTGTTAACGAGTGGCTGATTCACTAAGAGAAATGTGTTGATAAATATATACTACTGTCTAATTCCTCTGGAATCTGCAGAGAACAGGATAATTTTATCCAGTAAAATATTCCAAGTAACTAAATCTTGTCCGATTTGGGCCCCCAGAAAGTGATTTAAATATTTCAAATGGAAATCTTCCTAATAGAAGTTGAACACACTTGAGCAGGGACTCAGGAGAAGAATTTTGCATTCACTTAATAATGCAGGATCATCATTATGAACATCAATTATTAAACTCTCCTGGAGTGTAGGGGGCTACTGAGGTATGAAGGACTGGTTGCCCCTGTCATAAATGACCCCAAGTGGACATCCTTTTTCTAGCACTTCTGTTTCTTTCCTTATGGAGAAGCAGTTAGTTTGCTTTCACTTTCTCTTTTTTCCTCGGGGATTGGATATTCAGGGAAAAAAAAAAAAAAGATTGTCTGAATTCTGCCCAACAGAAATGAATTAGGTCTACAATTTTTTTTTTTAATGAAAGTAAATGCAAAGAGATCATTATCTCTTGAGCACCTACTGTGTACTAAACATTTCTGTGTATATCATTGTCATTGAGTCCTCTAACAATTTTTGCAACATAAAGGAAGTTACTAGGGCTCAAAGTGTGTCCTAACTTGACCTAGATGAGTGTTTCTCAAAGTTTATTGTACCTAAGAGTGACAGGAAGTGTTTGTAGGGCAATTTCCTGGACCCCAACTCCAGAGGCTCTGACTCAGTAGGTCTAGAGTGGGGTCCAAACATTTGCATTTCTAACAAGTTCCCAGATGATGCTACTGTTGATGGTCACTGATTAAAGCTGCCCTTGATGATACAGCTGGGAAATGTCATGAAATTCCAACCGACCAGTGTCTAATTTCAGAGTATACCATTTCATGAAATCACACTGTTTTGCATATGTTGCTGTAAATCATGGCTAGTGAGACATGCTTTGGGGCTGATGTCTGAATTATGCTGCAAATAGGTGAATTTAGTAGAAAAATCAGTAGCTCCAGGCTCAGAGATTCAGTGGACTTCCCTGGTGGCTCAGATAGTAAAGAATCTGCCTGCGATGCAGAAGACCTGAGTTCAATTTCAAACCCTGGGTCGGGAAGATCCCCTGGAGAAAGGAATGGCAACCCACTCCAGTATTGCCTGGAGAATTCCATGGTCAGAGGAGCCTGGAGGGCTACAGTCCATGGGGTTGCAAAGAGTCAGACACTACTGAGCAACTAACACACAACAGAGATTCAGTTACCTAATTAGCTCTTATGTATTGTTGATGTTTATTTCATTTCCATAAATATTGTTGCCAGATATTGTTGTAGGTGCTGGTGATACAGCAGGAAATAAGATGTACAGATTCTTTTTCCTTATGGGGCTTCCATTCTTGAAAGAGGAGTTAGATATAAAAAGAAAAGGAAAGAACAGAACGAGATAACTTTGGAAAATGATAAATGATATTTGGCAACTAAGAGGGGCTGGAATGATAGAGAACGGTGACTGGGGAAGTTACTGTGGACTGGGCAGACAGGAGAGGCCTCTCTAGGGAGGGGATATTTGAGCTCATACCTGTGACATGAAAGAAGCAGAACGTTTGAAAATCTGTGAGCAAAGTCCTTCAGACAAAGTAAAAGATTTCTGATTTGGGGAATTAGCTTAGTGTGTTCAAGAGAGAAAAAAGAGTCTAGTATGTTTGTGGACTGCGCCGTGGAGGTGGGGACAGAACAATAAGAGACCAGGAGAGAATTAGGAAGACGGCACAGCAGAGTTGGAAAACTGATCTTTATATAAGTGCTACATAGTAGGAAGGAAGAAAGATAACATCATGAATATGAGTAGAATCACAGATTGGGAAAAAGCCTTTGAGAAGGACTGTTAACTAATGAGAGACTGAATAGTTACTTGATATGGCTGTGAAAGAAACAGCTTGAAGAGATTCACTGAGAAAAACAAATTTCTGTAATGGCATAAGCCAAAAATTGAAGGTATTGTTCATTAGATATTAATATCTATTTATGATAAGCACTTAATAATAGAGACCTGGCAAGAGTGAAGGGCACTAGGAATAGCCTGGAATTTAGTTTGGTTATAGGTACATATATATTAATATTTAAATAGAGTTTAGTGATAGCTGTGAATTAGAATCACCTGATGCTTAAAGGATACAGCTGCCTGGACCCCATTCCAGATAAATTAAATTGGAATCTGTGGGTAGTTGAGCCTGCAGTGATGTGTTTAGTTTCGAGGCACACATCACCCCCAATGGAGAATCATTACCCTAGAGCAGGTGTCAGGAACCTTGACTGCACATTAGAATTACTTGGTTAAGCTTCAAAAGAAAAAAAAAAACAAAAACAAGGAACAAAAACCCATGCCCAGATCTCACTGATTCAGATCAATTAATTCAGAATATCTGGAAGTTAGAGGGTATTAAAACAACAACAATGAGCCTTTCAGTTCATTCTAACACGCTGCTGCCCTTAAGGAATACTGTCCCGGGCTACAAAGATAATGAACTCTCCACCCTGCCCTCTGAATTTACACTATACTAGGGAAGATGTCGGAGAAGGCAATGGCACCCCACTCTAGTACTCTTGCCTGGGAAGTCCCATGGACGGAGGAGCCTGGTAGGCTACAGTCCATGGGGTCGCGAAGAGTTGGACACGACTGAGCGACTTCCCTTTCACTTTTCACTTTCATGCATTGGAGAAGGAAATGGCAAATCACTACAGTGTTCTTGCCTGGAGAATCCCAGGCACGGGGGAGCCTGGCGGGCTGCCGTCTATGGGATCGCACAGAGTTGGACACGACTGAAGCGATTTAGCAGTAGCAGCAGCAGCAGGGAAGATGTTGGGGTAGGAAATGGTGACCTACTCTAGTATTCTTGCCTGAAAAATTCCATGGACAGAGGAATCTGATAGGCTTATAGTCCACAGGGTTGCAAAGAGTTAGACATGAATGAGCATGAGCAAGAGCTTGAGAGAAGATGTGAATCAATGCAAGGCAGTGTGCTACTCATAGTAACATTAAGAATTTTAAAAATGTAGGAAAATTAGAGGTTAGAGAGATTAATTCTGCCAATGAGAAGTGGGGTAAAATAACCAACTTGTCCCAGCTTACTTGGAATTCTCCTGGTTTTACCACTGAAATTCTGAATCTCCACAAATCCCTTAGTCTCATGCAAACTGGGATGGTTGGTCACCATATCTGGTAGTAGAAGTTGCAGATGAGAGATTTGAATGGTAAAAGGAGCTTACCAAGTGGGCCATATGGAGGTACGGGTAGGGGTGGGGCTAGGGAGGGAGTGAAGAGTCAGTTTCAGGCTATGGGAACAATGTGCAAAAAGGCACAGCATGGGTTGAGGGCTTGGGTACATAAGGTGTTTAGTTTCACTAGTAGAAATGTATGAAGAAGTGGAGATGAATCTGAAGACATAACTAATTTTCCTAAGTCAGTATATTTCTTTTCTGGGAAAGGCCACACTACTAATAATTAAATTTTAATACCCAAATCATCATAATGCAACATTAATATTTGGTGGATGGTACATGTTGATGTCACTGTTTTACCAATTTCTCTAACATTTCTTGTTAACTTTCAGCCATCTCTTAGCTTTCTTACTCTTCCTAATTTAAAACAAAATAAATAAACAGTATACCATATCCTTAGTTAATGATATCACAAAGAGCATAACAGCAATAATAAAAATAAGTTAAAAACATACAAAATTAAACATTAATCCTTGAAATAGATTAATAGAAATTATATTAATTATATTATATAAAATTTTATATATTTATAAATGTATTTATCATATAAGTTAGATTAAGTAAATTATATTAATCTAAATAGTATAATTTGTATAAATTATTTGGAATGCTTCTGTATAGGAGATTTGTTGTCTTTTCCCCATTTATTTATGCAATCATTTGTTTATATAAAATGGACATACAGATATTTCTTTTTCGTTTCTTTAGTTGCTTGAACCAGGATTCATGAGCTCAAAAACCAGGTGAGGCTAGTTAGTGGCTATCATATTGAATTGAACAGATACAGAGTCATTCTATGACTGCAAAAATTCTACTGGGCAGCACCTGTAAAAGTATCAGCATCCTAGATAATAAGCAGCATCCTTCATGCTCAAGTTGGAAGGCACATGTACAGGAGCCTGAGTCTGTACTCACTCATGTCCAACTCTTTGACACCCCAGGGACTTTAGCCCAACAGGCTCCTCTGCACATGGAACTTTCCAGGCAAGAATACCAGAGTGGGTTGCCGTTTTCCTCCTCCAGGAGATCTTCCTGACCCAGCGATTGGAACCCAAGTCTCTTAAGTCTTCAGCATTGGCAGGCAAATTCTTTATCACTAGTGCCACCTGGGAAGCCCAATGTGCAGGAGATTAGTTTCTATATCCTAGCTCGTTCCCACATCCCAGCTGAAGCTGTTGATTCTTCTTAGTATAACTGGACACCTCCTGAGAGGGATGTAGCTCCTACCCATAATTGCCACGTATTCCAAAGGTGCCCAGATAATGCCTTCTTGTGTAAGCAAGAAAAGCAACCCATGGACCCAGGTTTGATGCTACTTTTCAATCAGCAGCAATTTAGAGGAGGCATTCTGCTTTTCATTCTTGTCTCAGAATTCTTTCTTGTTAGTCTTGTAATATGGAAGCTTATCCAATTTACATCTGCCCTTCAAGGGCTTTTATTTGGTTGAGTTTTTTTTTTTTTTAATCTATAATTTGATCTGGGACTAATGTCAGATTATTTTTTCATAGCTCCAGTATATACTTCTCATAAACACACATCACCCACAATGTGAAGACTGCGACAAGGATGTGCCTCCTTGAATAATGTAGAGAGAGGTTGCTTGCTCAGTTGTTAGAGTACAGAGCTGTCCTTTAAGGAGAAGAAGCTTGGTTCCTGAGTCAGTGCTTGTATAAATGTGGGGCTTATTCAGATATTCGATGGAATTCTGAAATGCTGACTTTCTAAATAAAAGCTTCTCTCCACAGAGCTGTCCTTTGGAGGAGGGAAGGGGCTATGAGTAGAAGGAGAAAAAATATGAAATATGTGGGGTGTGTGTGTGAGAGAGAGAGAGAGATCACGTCTCTAGGTTCTGGAAGCAGACAGCCCCATGCCTCACACCTTTTTGTTGTTGTTATAGTTGTTGCTTTTCACATTTCTTTTTAAGCAACTTTGTGGCCAGAAGGCTGTGTGCTCATATTGGGCATAGTTAGCACAGTGGAGAGTGGTCAGCATTGTAAAGGGCCTTTGTCATTACAAGAAGTAGGAGGAGTGAGTATGATGGGTGAGCTTGAGGAGTGCTAGTGAAATGCCCTTGGAAGCTGAAAAGTGTTCAAGCCAGCCCGCTTACTGCACCTATCTTTAGGGCTTAGTAGAGCTACTCAGATTTCCCTGACATGATAGTCAAATACAAAGTGATTAGAAGCAAAGGAGAAACAACAATCAAAAAGATGAATTGCCTCAAGGAACTTAAACAGAACAATGAAGAAAGTCTCAAATATCATATTATAGACCTTGGTTTCTGAACGCCCTTAAAGCACCAGTTACCTGAGAGGAGAAACTGAAACTCAGGAGCTTCTTATTAACAACTTAAGTCAATGCCAGGACCCCTTTAAAAATCTTCAGTTCGTTCAGGACTCTGAGCTGGAATCCTGTCTGATTCTTTCCCTGGCTAGTACTGAAGAAGACCTGGTTTGGAAACACCACAATAAAACTAACTCAAATTCTCAAAGCAGAAAATGCAGAAGCAGACATTTATTTCTTCTTCAATATAGTGGAGATTTTCTATACATTTAACTTCTGATTAGAAAACTTCTTACATTGGAAAATTTCAGCAATGAAACTTCAGTAATAAGCCAAATGCAGGTCTCCTTGAGGTCGAATGAAATTTAGATGAAAAGTCTGGGATTATCAAAAAGAATGAGGGAACTTCCAGTTTCTGTACATTCAAGGTCAACGGGTTGGATTCTTTCATTTTTGATTTTTATGGCAGCACATAATTTCTGTTCCTAGTTGGCTCCCTGCTTTTTTTAAGCAATAAATTTTGGGTTACGATAGTAAACCTCACTTGCAAAGAAGCCTGTACCTCTTCCTATCTGAATATTTCTACAGTACCCACCACTTCAGCTTGCCAGGGATCACTTCCTTTTACAGAAAATAACAAAAAATGAAATATGATCATTTGATTTTCTGGTAGTCATTCACAGTGGGATGTTATGAATCCATCACTTAGCTATTGAGAGACTGAGACGTAAAGAAGTAAGGTTAATAGTAAACACTTGTGACTGAACTCATCCTCCTCTAAAACAGGATGCAATGCTCATGAAGCATCAACTTCTACATATATTTTCTCATTTAATTCATAGCACATACCTTGTACCCACTTTTGGAAAAGTGCTCTGTTACTGCCCGGATTCCTCTCTGTACTGTTGCCTCAAATTCTTATGTCATTACAACATCTTTCTTATTCACTCTTTTCAGTCAGTTTGTGAATTACTTAAGGGCAGAGATAGGGCTTTAAACCTGTGTGTTTCTCTGTCATAATGCCTAGATATACTTGAACACTGTCTAAGCCACATGACAGTTGTGACAAGAGATGCCCACTGGACCAGTTGCTAGAGACCTCTAGGTATTATTCCAGGGGCCTCATGTGTTCTGTGTCTTTACAAAGGAGTGAATAGGGGCTGAGGGTTTTAGAGGAAACTAGAAAGAATCCTCACCCTTCAAGATCTTTTCCTGAGATAGATGATGTCTACATTGTTCCTCTTCTGGGAGACTTACCCTTTATTCATTCCATATTGAATAAAAGGAAGGACTCTACAGAAGGGATTTATGGCTGAAAGCTTCCTTAATTATAGGCTAGTATAATAAGTCCTTCCTCTATCTTAATGATTGGGGAATTAAGAAGCTCCTTAATAGAAATTGACAGGATCCATTGTCATTGCAAAGAAGGTTCTGTTATGGTCTGGAGTACCCTGCCAACCATCCCAGGATTTAGGGTTCCCCAAAGGCTCATTAACATCTCAGACCATAAGGTCTCTGAAGGAGGCACTAATGGTCCACCTCGTTATGATCTGAGGATAATGACTGTACGACATCCGTATCCGTTGAGATGATAATGGCTCTGTAAAAACTGTTATGATGTCAGCAGAAGAAAAAAAATCTCATTTGTACCTTATAATCTTTGATTTCTAATATGCCATAGTATCTAAATTATTCTAGAATTATTTTACAAACCTGGCTTAATAGAGGCAGTGCATATGATGCTCTGAAAAATAAAAAATCAAAATTCTCTCTTAAAACAGCTGTTATCACCCTTATATTACTGCATAAATGAAGGGTAAGATTAGTAATGCTCTCATAGTACTGAATACTTATGAGTAATGGAATAAAAAACAAAGACTTAAATTTCCCTAATTTACATGCTCATTTACTCCTGGGGGTGAAAAGCAGTTCTGTTTTTAGAACATCCCAAAATAGCAGAGAGAAAACCCATAGTAATAATAATAATAATATTAATAGAAGTGATTGCCAATGCATACTGAGTACTTATTATGCGTCATGTCCTATGCTAAGTAATCTTCTTGCAGCATCTGCTTCTAATCCTTGCAAAACATCTCTGAGACGGGCATCTCCATCACCCTCGCTGTACAGTGAGAACAGAAAAGTACAGAGTGGTTAAGGGTCTTGTCTATGATCATCAGGACATCCACAGTCAATGGGGGATTCCTACTCATTAAGCCACACTTCAGAGTCATGCCATGATGACCAGGATTGTGTGTTAAGAAGAGTTGCAAATTTCCGAAGCAAGAGAAATGGGCTCATGCTTGGCCACTGACTAGCTGTGTGACTTTGAACAAATTATTTCACCCCTCAGGACTTTGGACTAGTAAATCTTGGAAGCATTTTTCAATTTCAACGTTTCTTCTGACAAGAACACCCCCATAGTAGAGCTAAAATCAGAATTTTCACATCATTCCCATAATAGCTGCCGGTATTTATCGGTAGTAATATTGTTTTCCCATTAAAATCCAGCTTAGATGAACAGTTTTTCCCTTTAGTGGCAAATTGTGGATTTTAACATAACCTAACTGTTTATAGGAAGCATATGAGAAAAGCTATCCTCTGTTATTGTTTAACTCTGTAAAGTATACAACAAGCCATTTTCCCAATCAATTTCTATTTGACTCTAAACAAAGGGAAAATGGAGATGAATATAAACAGAAATCTATTAGTCAAATGCTAGTATTGCCTATTTATAGCTTTAAGCATTTTCCCATGTATAAACATAAGAAAGCAAATTAAAATTTTAAAGTGATTTCTGTATTGGGTTGTGTTTAATAACAAACCAGCAGAAAAAGGGGAATCTTACGATAAAAAAAGTCTGTAGATGTTCTTTCAACCTTAAGGTTAGTTAGCTATGAATCAGAGCTCAAGATGCAATATCCACATCCTTCCACTAGAGGGGTGAATTGTTCCTAATGAATAGGGCCTCACTGTTTGGGGAGGGGGAATACAGAGGGCTGCTAACTTACAGTACTCTGGGCTCAGAAGATACCCTTGGAGTATCTTTTGGATACTTGGAGTGGCTAAAAGCCACTTGGAGTGGTGTTTACCATGGCATTCCTAGCCAGTGAAGCTAGCTATAGGATAAAGAGCTCTTGAAAAGAGATTTTAAAGGGCAAGTCCTAAGTCGGACACGACTAATCTACTGACACACACGGAGATGGACATATACTTTATTTTGATATGAAATTATTTTGATGACGAATGTAAAGAATTTGACCTCTATACCCAAGATGCAGCTGAAGAAGGCAACTTGGCTGCCTGATGACACGTGAAGATGGGGGCTGTGGGGTCACCACTGGGTGATTCTGATATCTGAGGGGAGGCTCACTGAGAACCTCAAAACCTTTATGGATTCTACAATTATTTTGCAGCAGGCGAGTCATTACCATTTTTATACAGAGCATGATTCATTACAACAATAGCAGGTCCAGATGTATAGTCCAAGACATTTGACTTTTTTTGAAGGTTGCAAAGGATGCCCCGCTGTAGAATTTATACCCTATTTGCTACTGTGCTCCCCAGAGACAAACCTCTGACGGCAGCAGGAAAAATGTTAAAGAAAAGAAGTGCCATAATCTAAAGGTTTGGTTAAAAATGTGTGTTAGTGTATCCTGACAACCACTATTTAAAAAGTAAAAAGCCAAAACCTAGTTTCTAATGTATAGACAAAAGCAGCAATGCTTGAAACAAATTTCAAGGTCTTCCCAATAGAGTGCTGTATGTTGGCTGTAGGTACACAAAATGTGTTGTTCTTCAGCTGCTCAGTGGTGTCCAATGCTTTGCCACCCCCAGGACTGCTGCATGCCAGGCTTCCCGGTCCTTTATCATCTCCCAGAGCTTGCTCAAACTCACGTCCATTGAGTCGGTGACGCTCATCTTCTGTCACCCCCTTCTCCTTTTGCCCTCAATCTTTTCCAGCTTGAGAGTCTTTTCCAATTAGTTGGCAATAGGTGGCCGAATTATTGGAGCTTCAGCTTCAGCGCCAGTCCTTCCAATGAACATTCAGGGTTGATTTCCTTTAGGGTTGACTGGTTTGATCTCCTTGCTGTCCAAGGGACTCTCAAGAGTCTTCTCCAGCATCACAATTTGAAAGCATCAATTATTCAGCACTCAGCCTTCTTTATGGTCCAACTCTCACATCCATACATGACTACTGGAAAAACCATAGCTTTGACTAGATGGATCTTTGTCACCAAAGTGATGTTGGCACAGAGTATTAGTCAACCTTTTCACGTTCTGCTGTTGAAAGAGATGCAAAGATATAAAAATTAACAAAAGAAGGCGATTCAAAGGGGGCATATTATTAAAAGAAAAAAATCAGATCAACTGTTGAGTTTATTCTCTAGTAGTTTTCAAACTTCCTAAGCTTTTCTAAGGATCCTTTCCTAAGAAAACCTCAGATGGAACTGTCCATCAAAGCACTATCCTTTCTGTTGGCAGCATGGGATAGTTTCTGAAACAAACCCCAAGTGGGGAAAGGAGTAGAAATTTGGAGATTGGGATTGACATATACACACCATGTATAAAACAGATAATTAATGATAACCTCCTATATAGAACAAGGGGAAAGAAAGACGGTACAATCTATTTGTAAGACATGTATAAAGTTAACCTTAAAAATGCATTCCAGTATACATTAGTTGCAAACAAATACTGTTTGACTCCACTTACATGAGATACCTAGAATACTCGAATTCACAGAGTCAGAAAGTACCCTGGGAGATACCAGTGGCAGGACGGTGGGGGCACTGGGGAGGGAGATGGGGACTCAGTGTTTAATGGGGACAGAGCTTCAGTTTAGGAAGTTGAAAATCTTGGGAGATGGATGATGGTGAGAGTTGCACAAAAATGTTAACGTGCTTAGTGTCATTGAACTGTACAGCTAAATATGGTGAAAAGAGTATGGTCTATATTATGTGACTTTTACCACAATAAAGATAGCATTTAAAAGAAAGAAATAATAGCTGGCACTTGGGATAGCTTTTTGTGTGTGTGTGACACACACACAGAGCCAATCCTCATTACTCACAGATTTTTTACTTAGGAAATTGTCAGCTTGTTAATATGTATTTGAAAGCTCACAAGAAATACTCATGGCCTATTCATAAACCTGCACAGAGGGGTGAAAATGTGAGTTGCCGAAGTCCCAAGCTAAACCTAACAGGTGATGCTCTGCTTCCTTGTTTTAGCTCTTACACTATAAATGTATCCTTTCTGTGGTCTATTTAGGGCCATATTTTCCACATTTTTGAGTGCTTTTTTTTTTTTTTTTAGTAATTTCACCATTTAAAATGGTCCCCAAGCATAGTGCTATCTAGTATTCTTGCACTTATTTACGAGAAAAATGTGCTGTGCATTAGGGAGAAAAATAACATGTTAGATAAGCTTCATTCAGGCAGTTGGCCATTAGTTCAATGTTAATGAATCAACACTAGTATTGGTAAGGTGTTTTTAAATACAAATACACATAAAATATGACAATGTATTGATGGATTGACCAGAGTCTCATAGGAACCTAACTCATTTCTCCAAGGAGCAGTGGTTTGTAATTCATTGATTCAGTTTTTGTGGAGACTTTATATTAGGAAATATCAACTGTGAATAATAAAAGTCACCTGGAGAGAGAGAGAAGAGGAAAGGGAGAACAGAGAAAAGAATCATAAATGTGAATATTAAACTGGTATTAAAATGTCTTTTGTTTTGGAACATTCATCTCTGCTGACAAAAGCGTTTAATTTTTGCATTAGAATAAAAATCAACTGAAGTAGATCAAATACTCCCCAATCATATGAAAAGAAAACGCAACATGACAACAAAGGCTGGTTTGAAATCATTAACAGCAGTTCAGGGTCTATTTCATAGCTGACTATGAAGGAATTCCCTTAAATATGAGTAGTGAAATGTCAAAGAAGAAAGAAGCTGAAACACATCAGCAATGATTAGAAATGTGGTATCCTAAGGATGTGTCTTCCAATAGTAGAGACAAACTCCAGGTTGAACTGAATTCCATCCCAGCATTGCCAGTTACTACAAACTTGATCTTGGGTGACAGATATAAAATCTTTAGCCTCAGTTTCTTCATATGATAAAGAAAAATAATAAGATACTACTCAGGTAGTTTCTTTAGCTTATATGATTTTTGTAACACACCTCGCAATAAGGACCACTTTATCTAAAAGCACTGTTTCTCTTTTTTCCTATTTCCTAATATAATATTTTTCATGTCTCATATTTAAGAAAATGAGATCATAATTCAAAACATTTTATTTAGGGAAAGTTATTTAAGGTGTTCAGCCTTCAACCAGGTCTGCAGCAATTCCCTGCAATTCCTATGTAGTCTTCCCTCAGCTCCCGTACCCATCTCCTACAATAGCTATCTGGAACTAACTCCAATTTTCTCATGCTTCTCTTCTACCACTTCCTCTGTTCCTCTTTATAGATAGACTGGATGCCTACTTCAGTGAAAGTAAAGACTCTCAGAAGAAAATTCCCTCAGCTTCCCCTGCCTCCCCTCTTCTGAATAAATTAAATGCATTCACCCCTGTCGTATGGTATATACCTTTTATTAGGTTCTGGCCAGTTTATGGAGCTACAGTATGCTAAGGGCTTCACATATTCATCTTATTTAATCCACACAATACCTCTTTTTAGTAGTTATGACCCTCACTACTCCAAGTGTGCTAAGTTGAGGAAGATTCTAAGTTAAATTGGAGGACAAAGTAAAGGAGGTCTGTGATAAATTACTATGCATGCTGTGGGCACAAGAAGAGATTTTGGTAGTCCTTTCATCAGACATTTGACATCTCTAGTCTTGCCAATGTTTCTGTCTCCTAATGAGACATTTTCTCTCTGAAAAAAACAAGTTAAAGTGTTAGTCACTCAGTCGTGTCCAACTCTTTGTGATCCCATGGACTGTAGCCCGTCAGGCTCCTCTGTCCATGGAATTCTCCAGGCAAGAATATTGGAGTAGGTAGCCATTCCCTTCTCCAGGGGATCATCCTGACCCAGGGATCAAACCTGGGTCTCTTGAGTTGCAGGCAGACTCTTTAGTGTCTGAGCCACCCGGAGAACCCTTTGCTCTCTGCTTGCTCCTTAAATGTTGGCATTAGCCAGTGTCACATACTAACCATATGCATTTTCACTGTATGTTTTCCCCAACTTTGACTGTTTCCATTCTTGTAGCATCACTTCCTCATGTGAGGGCAGATTCTATTTCTACATCTTTGGATCTAGCTTCTTTTCCTCTTAGGCCAGCTCTCTAATTCCATGTGAATTTTGCACAGGCATATGACGCTCAATATATCCAGAACTGCATTCACAGTTCGACTTTATGAGCCTTAACTTTCCCTCTCTGACTACCACCTCAGTTGCATCAGTTGACTCAATCACCAATGCCAGACACTGGAGTCATTCTCAAATTCTAACTTTCCCATTACCCTGCAGAGTCAATCACTCGAAAAATTCCTCTTGATTTGACCCACACAATATCCCTGAAATCTGTTCTTTCTCTTCTTTTTCTCTTCAGATTCATATCATTTTTTACCTGGATTACTGCCACAGGCTTCTAATGGGTCTCCTAGCTTTTTATCTTGATCCCTGCAATCCATTCTCCCCAGTGCTGTCAAATGTGAATCTTTCTGAAACAGAAATCTGATCATATCACTGCTCTGCTTAACTTCCCACAATGCCTCTTTATGACTTGCCCAAAGGACCATCTCCTTGACTTAGCTCATAAAAATCTTTCTGGGCTGTCCCTTGCCTGCCTCTCCAGGCTTTCTTCTCACCATTTGCCCCTAATGCTCACTGTTTTATTTTAGGCACATCTGACCGTTTCAACTCTTTAAACATGATCAGGTACTCTTGCCTCTAAGCCTCTGTACTGGTAATTTCCCCCTTCCTGGAACCCTCTATCTTTTGCTTATCTAACTAACCTCTTCATACTTTCAAAAATGCAACTCAGATACTACCTACACAGGAAATTCTCTTTAAACAAAGCCTAAACAAAGCCCTTTATGATATGTCTTAATTGTTTCCATAATATCCTACTCTTAACTTCCATGTGTGCATGCATACTTAGTCGCTTTAGTTGTGTCTGACTCTGTGACCTCATGGACTGTAGCCTGCCAGGCTCCTCTATCCATGGGATTCTCCAGGCAAGAATA
This sequence comes from Budorcas taxicolor, assembly GCF_023091745.1. Classification (NCBI taxonomy): domain Eukaryota; kingdom Metazoa; phylum Chordata; class Mammalia; order Artiodactyla; family Bovidae; genus Budorcas; species Budorcas taxicolor. Next base: position 43,181,227 of record NC_068915.1, read on the forward strand.
CTACAGTGGGTTGCCATGCCTTCCTCCAGAGGATCTTCCTGACCCAGAGACTGAATCTGGGTTTCCTGCATTGCAGATGGATTCTTTACCTCTGAGCCATCAGAGAAGCTCCTTAACTTATATATATATAATTAAAGTATAGTTAATTTACAATGTTGTATAACTTTCTTATAGCACTTAACACATTGTTTGGCAATGGTCTATTCACTTATCTGTCTGTCTCTGAGTTCACTCAGAAGCAGATGCTGAATAGAGTTTAAGTATAAATAGTTTATTATGAAGCTGAGTCCAGGCAACTCTGGTAGGAGAGTGGAGAAATGAGTAAGGTGAGGGAAGAAAGCCAATAAAATAAAGTCATCATCATGAAAGTTACCAATTGGCAACATAAATCAGCTGAGGAACTCTGGGAATCAATGTCAAACATAGGTCTCATAGTTTTTTCAAATGGAGAGTGAGGAGTTGGGTTACTTATGCACCAGTATTCACTTCTCACTGGTTTGAGGGAACTGTTGCTAATGGTGTGAGTGTATCGGAGGGAAGTAGATAACTCTCAGATAACATCAGTCTTCTGTGTACACAAGCACTTAGCAAAAAGATGATGATAGCATGAGTCAGAAGTCAGGCTTGTGTGCATAGAAATGTAGGGCCTGATTGCATATGATATAGAAACTGACAACCCATGAAACTGTCTCACCTAGGTGTGCAACAATCTACTTGAGAGCTAGGACCAGAAAGCTGAATGCTTGATGTTACAATATTAATTTCTATGATATAGCAGATGCAGTTAAACTAAGTAAATATTGTAACCCATCTTTTTCTGACTTCAAATTCTGGATTCCTTTGCCTGCACCAAAGAGCCACCCATCCCGACACTAAATAGAAGAGAGAGTGAAAATGAAGAATGTAAAGATAAGCTCACTCTATAAAACAGGTACACTGGTGCTTTAGGGATACTAAAATGTGCTTAGAAAAATTTCAGTTCAACTTAATTATGTGTAAAGAGCTAAGTTCTTCCCTGTGGGATCACAAGGATTAAGAGCCAGCTTCACCTTTGAGTATCTCACAATCATTAATGAGCATTTGTATTTATATATATGAGTGGGTAAATGCGTGTGTGTTGTGGTAGAGTAGGCAGACATGCCAGTTCAAGAAAATTATCAAGAAAAGGATGCACACTCTACAATCCAATTTTTTTAAAATTTTATCTTTTACTGCTTTACCATGGCCATAAACCCTTTTCTGGGATGAAATTGCTTATCAGGTTTAAGCCATAGTACAGCAAAAAGGACAATCAATCAGGTGTCAAAAGCCATGGATTCTATGCCTGACTTTGCATCAAGCTACTATGTGACTTTGGATTAACACAGATTTTCCTGGCCTCAGTCACCTTATCCACCGAATGGAGTGGTGGTGAATGGACTTTATTATGTGAGGAACTCTTAAGTTGCCTTCCAAATTTACAGCTGCCATGCCATGCCTTAAAATAAGCTGCAAGTCAGGCAGTATCAAGTGAATATTTTTTAATTTCTTTTTTTTCCAAATGAGCTTTGTGACAGTTTAGTATTTACTTTTTCAAAGAATCTTTCCATTTTCCTTGTAATGATTAAAAGTAACTCATTGATATTCCAAACAGGGCATTTGTTAAGCTTTTGTTTCACAATATGACCTCTTGCACATTAATAGTCAGAAAACTAAGACTTAAATAAATAGAAATTACTGTTTGTCCCAAGGATTAAAGGAGAACAAGTCTGTTATTGTCAAATAGTTTTCACAAAGAATATTAGAAGGCCATGCATAAGCTTTAAAATAGGACAGAACAAATTCAATTTTGCATATTAAGGCCTTAGAACAGAAAGCTTTATGTGTAAAAAACATACATTTTAAAGGTGCATATACTAACTTATAATTAATTATGTATACGTTTATATAGAGAAACCCAAGTAAGGCAGTAGGTGTTGCAAGAAGGCATTAGAGGGCAGACACACTGAAACGATAATCACAGAAAACTAGCCTATCTGATCACACAGACCACAGCCTTGTCTAACTCAATGAAACCAAGCCATGCTGTGTGGGGCCACCCAAGACAGACGGGTCATGGTGGAAAGGTCTGACAGAATGTGGTCCACTGGAGAAGGGAATGGCAAACCACTTCAGTATTCTTGCCTTGAGAGACCCATGAACAGTATGAAAAGGCAGAATGATAGGATACTGAAAGAGGAACTCGCCAGGTTGGTAAGTGTCCAATATGCTACTGGAGATCAGTGGAGAAATAACTCTAGAAGTAATGAAGGGATGGAGCCAAAGCAAAAACAATATCCAGTTGTGGATGTGACTGGTGATAGAAGCAAAGTCCGATGCTGTACAGAGCAAAATTGCATAGGAAGCTGAAATGTTAGGTCCATGAATCAAGGCAAATTGGAAGTGGTCAAACAAGAAACGGAAAGAGTCAACGTCGACATTCTAGGAATCAGTGAACTAACATGGACTGGAATGGGTGAATTTAACTCAGATGACTATTATATCTACTACTGTGGGCAGGGATCCCTTAGAAGCAATGGAGTAGCCATCATGGTCAATAAAAGAGTCCAAAATGCAGTACTTGGATGCAATCTCAAAAACGACAGAATGATCTCTGTTCATTTCCAAGGCAAACCATTCAGTATCACGGTATCCAAGCCTATGCCCCAACCAGTAATGGAAGAAGCTAAAGTTAAACAGTTCTATGAAGACCTCCAAGACCTTTTAGAACTAACACCCAAAAAAGAAGTCCTTTTCATGATAGGGGACTGGAATGCAAAAGTAGGAAGTCAAGAAACACCTGGAGTAACAGGCAAATTTGGCCTTGGAGTACGAAATGAAGTGGGGCAAAGGAAATAGAGTTTTGCAAAGAGAATGCACTGGTCATAGTAAACACCCTCTTCCAACATTACAAGAGAAGACTCTACACATGGACATCACCAGATGGTCAACACTGAAATCAGATTGATTATATTCTTTGCAGCCAAAGATGCAGAAGCTCTATACAGTCAGCAAAAACAAGACTGGGAGCTGACTCTGGCTTGGATCATGAACTCCTTGTTGCCAAATTCAGACTTAAATTGAAGAAAGTAGGTAAAACCACTAGACCATTTATGTAGGACCTAAATCAAATCCTTTATGATTACACAGTGGAAGTGAGAAATAGATTTAAGGGATTAGATCCGATAGTCAGAGTACCTGATGAACTATGGACGGAGGTTCGTGACATTGTACAGGAGACAGGGATCAAGATGATCCCCATGGAAAAGAAATGAAAAAAATAGCAAAATGGCTGTCTGAGGAAGCCTTACAAATAGCTGTGAAATGAAGACAAGCAAAAAGAAAAGGAAAAAAGGGAAGATATAAGCATCTGAATGCAGAGTTCCAAAGAATAGCAAGGAGAAATAAGAAAGCCTTCCTCAGCGATCAATGCAAGGAAATAGAGGAAAACAACAGAAAGGGAAAGACTAGAGATCTCTTCAAGAAAATTAGAGATACCAAGGGAAATTTTCATGCAAAGATGGGCTCGATAAAGGACAGAAATGGTATGGACCTAACAGAGGAAGAAGATATTAAGAAGAGGTGGCAAGAATACACAGAAGAACTGTACAAAAAAGATTTTCACAACCCAAATAATCATGATGGTGTGATCACTCACCTAGAGCCAGACATCCTGGAATGTGAAGACAAGTGGGCCTTAGAAAGCATCACTACAAACAAAGCTAGTGGAGGTGATGGAATTCCAGTTGAGCTATTTCAAATCCTGAAAGATGATGCTGTGAAAGTGCTGCACTTAATATGCCAGCAAATTTGGAAAACTCAGCAGTGGCCACAGGACTGGAAAAGTTTTCATTCCAATCCCAAAGAAAGGCAGTGCCAAAGAATGCTCAAACTACCACACAATTGCACTCATCTCACATGCTAGGAAATTAATGCTCAAAATTCTCCAAAACAAGCTTCAGCAATACGTGAACCATGAACTTCCAGATGTTCAAGCTGGTTTTAGAAAAGGCAGAGGAACCAGAGATCAAATTGCCAACATCCCCTGTATAATTGGGAAAGCAAGAGAGTTCCAGAAAAACATCTATTTCTGCTTTATTGACTATGCCAAAGCCTTTGACTGTGTGGATCACAATCAACCGTGGAAAATTCTGAGAGAGATGGGAATACCAGACCGCCTGACCTGCCTCTTGAGGAACCTATATACAGGTCAGGAGGCAACAGTTAGAACTGGACATGGAACAACAGACTGGTTCCAAATAGGAAAAAGAGTGCATAAGGCTGTATATTGTCACCTTGCTTATTTACATTATATGCAGAGTACATCATGAGAAAAGCTGGACTGGAAGAAGCACAAGCTGGAATCAAGGTTGCCAGGAGAAATATCAATAACCTTAGATATGCAGATGACACCACCCTTATGGCAGAAAATGAAGAGGAACTAAAAAGCCTCTTGATGAAAGTGAAAGAGGAAAGTGAAAAAGTTGGCTTAAAGCTCAACATTCAGAAAACAAAGATCATGGTATCTGGTCCCATCGCTTCATGGGAAATAGATGGGGAAACAGTGTAAACAGTGTCAGACTTTATTTTTTTTTTGGCTCCAAAATCACTGCAGATGGTGATTGCAGCCATGAAATTAAAAGACGCTTACTCCTTGGAAGGAAAGTTATGACCAACCTAGATAGCATATTCAAAAGCAGAGATATTACTTTTCCAACAAAGGCCCATCTAGTCAAGGCTATGGTTTTTCCAGTAGTCATGTATGGATGTGAGAGTTGGACTGTGGAGAAAGCTGAGTGCTGAAGTATTGATGCTTTTGAACTGTGGTGTTGGAGAAGACTTTTGAGAGTCCCTTGGACTGCAAGAAGATCCAACCAGTCCATCCTAAAAGAGATCAGTCCTAGGTATTCATTGGAAGGACTGATGCTGTAGCTGACACTCCAGTACTTTGGCCACCTCAGGCGAAGAATTGACTCATTGGAAAAGATCCTAATGCTGGGAGGGATTGGGGGCAGGAGAAGAAGTGAATGACAGAGGATGAGATGGCTGGATGGCATCACCAACTCGATGGAAATGAGTTTCAGTAAACTCTGGGAGTTGGTGACGGATAGGAAGGCCTGGCGTGCTGCAATGCATGGGATCGCAGAGTCGGACATGGTTGAGTGACAGAACTGAACTGTTATTTATATAGTATATAATAAAATAATGCACATATATGTAAATAAATATTCACACAAGATGAATATTTTAGGGATTCAAACATGGCCTGTTTTATTTGTCTGGCTTATTTCAGATCATTGAATAGTAATAAATGCCTAGTAGGCTCACAAAAATATTGTTGATCATTGACAATCTTTTTCTGGTATTAGAGGCATGTACTCCACCATGTGTGACTCTTTGCAACCCCGTGGAGTATAGCCTACCTGGCTCCTCTGTCATGGAATTTTTCAGCCAAAAATACTGGAATGGGTTGCCATTTCCTACTCCAGGGAATCTTCCTGACCCAGGGATAGAACCTGTGTCTCTTGCATCTCCTGCTTCGGCAGGCAGATCATTTATCACTGGTGCCATCTGGGACACTCTCTTGTATTAGGAATAACCCCTCCCCCCCAAAAGAAATCCCTTTAGGTAATAAGTTCACAACCTTTTAATTTCTTAGAATTTGGAGTTGAAAACAACTAAAAAAAAAAAAAAGAATTAGTTCCTAGAATAACAGAGGGCATAAATGTGACTAGAAATATTCAAATTATTTATATATGTTATATATTTCATATATATTGTATATGCATTTTGATGTATTTATGTTATTAAAAGTGTATTAGACGTGTTAAGATTGCTTTGACATAAGCTTCAATCTTATGCAGATTCTGCCTCCGCAAAGTTTGCAATTGTTTCTCAGATATGCTCAATGACTATTATGCTTGAATTGTGTTTCTTTCTGATAAACTGATGTGTAGGGTCCATCACCAGAAGCTGATATGTACTTTGGTTCCTTTGGCAGAGAGAGCCCCGTCTAGGAGAAAGAGTGTTTGGGAGAACATAAAAATGGCTGCTGAGGCACTAATTTCTGCCTTGGACTCTAGAATTCTGTTTAAGCCTTAGGAGAAAAGACATACAGACAGAAATCTAAGACAATCTTTTCAAATGCTGTTTCTTCTATCACGAAGACCCCCTTCTACAAAATTCATGATCCTTCATGTCTTACGTAAAATTACGCATAATTCAGGTTTACCCTCTTGGGATCACTTCCTACAGGAAACATTCCCCTACGGCCTTCCCAACTTCTGATCATAATAGGTATTTATATTATTCACAGGGCTTCCTGGGTAGCTCAAATGGTAAAGAATCTGCCTGCAGTGTGGGAGATCTGGGTTCAATCCCTGTGTCAGGAAGATCTGCTGGAGAAGGAAATGGCAACCCACTTCAGTATTCTTGCCTGGAGAATCCCCAAGGGCAGAGGAGCCTGGTGGGCTACAGTCCATGGGGTTGCAAAGAGTTGGACATGATTGAGCGACTAAGCACATGCTATGTCAGTTTATAACTTTCCACACTTCTTCATAACTCTCAACACATTGATGACAATTAGTGTCTTTCTCCATGACAGCAGCAACCAGACTTATCTTATTTCCCGGTGTATCCTCAGAATCCAACATGATGCTAAATTATGTTTGTTGAATGAGTGATAAATGGTCTAAACCTGGCCCGGAGAGAAAAGCCTATGAACTGAATATTTACTTAATCTTTGAACATTTCAAAAGTAAAGAGGTTGCTAATTTGTAAATCATTTTGATTTTGAATATTTTATAGTATTAGAAAGCAAAGGAAAATATAAAACAAGACCATCAAGAAATAAATTTTACAACAATTTAATTGGCAAAAAGTAAAAGTTTGATAACGTCAAGTGTCAAATAGATTATAAATCAACATGATCTCAAACACATTGCTCACACAGACATATTGGTAGACAGGTTGGCCTTCTCTCTTGTGGCCTGCAGTTCCACTCTTATGTATAGACCCAAGAGAAATACTTCCACATTTACCATAAAAGGCATTTATGAGGATGTCCATAAGAAGTGCTATGCATGATAGCAAAAGACTGGAAACAACCAAATGCTTGAATGCTCACTAACAGGGGAAAGAATAAGTAAATAAATTACAATATATTTATATAATGAAATATTAAACAGCATTAAAATAAATTCAGCAACATACAAAAACATGAATGAATTTCAATAATGAGATACTAACCAAAAAAAAAAAAAAAATCCCAGATGACAACATGCTGAATAATACCCTTTATTGGTTAAAGGGTAAGATAAACATATATAATTGAGGCATATCTATGCACTTAAGAATATAATTCTAAGAAACAAAAAAATAATAAAACAAGCCCCAAGATAGTTCTTACATCAGAGAGTGGACAAGGCAGTCAGAGGTCATGGGGAATGTTTCAAATCTTAGGTTGGATACTGTGTTCACAGTTTTTCTATAATTGAATGAATGAATACATGCATGAATAGATGAATAAACCGACGAAAAACTGAGCAAACAAGTGAGTGAGGAACACGTGTATATTAATACTATTGTTCACAATCCACCATGTACTAAGGTTTGTGATTAACACCATTTTGTGCATCTGAAGTCCATTAATACTTAGAGTAAATTATGAGAGATGATTGTTTTTAAACTTAAATTGCCAAGATTTGATTATTTTTTGACAAAGACCAAGATCAAATATCAGACTTTCAAATAAACAGAAAATTCCTGAAACATGATCTCACTCTATTCTTTTAGTTCATTCATTTATTTATTCAACCTCATTCTAGGAACATGTACTGATCATTACTATGCACTGGCAACTATATTCAGTTTATTGCCATCAAGAACTTAATAAATTCAATCCCTAAGACACAAACTAATGTTCAATTCCAGAGTCAGAATAAACTTGAAATTAATACCATGAAAAATGCTTCAAAAGTAAAAGTAAAGCATATCTACTGTGGGAGAATTCTGAATGCTTTAAAAAGTGGAAACTTGATTGAAATTAATCTTGGTTATCTGAGGAAACTTCTCAGGTTAAAGGACATCTGAACTAAGACTCAAAGAATCCATGAAAGATATTCAGGTGAAAGGGAAAGTATTTGAGATAAATAAACAGAATGTTTTGAGAGTCCCTTGGACTGCAAGGAGATCCAACCAGTCCATTCTGAAGGAGATCAGCCCTGGGATTTCTTTGGAAGGAATGATGCTGAAGCTGAAACTCCAATACTTTGGCCACCTCATGCGAAGAGTTGACTCACTTGGAAAGACTCTGATGCTGCGAGGGATTGGGGGCAGGAGGAGAAGGGGACGACAGAGGATGAGATGGCTGGATGGCATCACCGACGCGATGGGCGTGAGTCTGAGTGAACTCCGGGAGTTGGTGATGGACAGGGAGGCCTGGTGTGTTGCAATTCATGGGGTCGCAAAGAGTCAGACGCAACTGAGCGACTGAACTGAACTGAACTGAAGAATATCTGGAAGTGAGAGAATGACTCATTAAATAAGATAAAGTATCCAGTATGGGGGGCCTCGCAGGTGGTGCTAGTGGTAAGGAACCTGCCTGCCAGTGCAGGAGCCTTAAGAGATGCAGGTTCAATCCCTGGGTCGGAAAGATCCCCTGGAGGAGGGCCTTGCAACACACTCCAGTAATCTTGCCTGGAGAATTCCATAAACAGAGGAGCCTGGTGGGATACAGTCCAGAGGGTCGAAAAGAGCTGGAAGTGACTGAAGTGACTTAGCATGCAGGCACACACAGCCCTTTAAATATTGTCTCTGTCTTTCTTTGTGTTGTCTCCTTCTGAAACTCCATCTAGATACATATGGCCTCAATATCTTCCATATTTTTAAAACAATCTTTTCTATTTGACACCTCTGCTCCTTTGTGCTAGATTTTAGGTATTTTTCAAGTTTCTTCAAGGTTATATATGTTCTCTTCAGCTGTGAATAATCTTAATTTAATACCTTTATTGAGGTTTTAAATTTCAATTGATAATATTTTTGAGAATTTCTATGTTTTCAACTCTGTTTTTGGTAGTCTAATTTTTCTTATGTTTCAATGTTAATTTTTGTTTATTTTAAAAAATGCTTATTTCAGTTTTGTAGCAGGGAATTTCAGTATCAGAGCTTCATACGATATCTACTTCTACTGTTGGTTGATTCTTCTGACAGTTTTTCTGGTATTTTGTTTTCCTTTATGTTATCAACTTTGAATTGGAAATTCCTGTTCCAATGTCTGGCCTTTATCTGTAGAAATTCTGTAAGCCTTATATTAGAGCACATTTTTCCTGAGAATATCTGTGTTTGCTTCCACTTGACATACTTGGGTTCTAGTAGCCTGAAATCATTTTTAGCATGTAGTTTGTCAGATCAGGTAGATAGTACAAATAATTCCACCTCCAGTTGAGGGATGGCTTGCTTTTAATAAATTCTCAGGAGAAACTTTTGTTTTCATCTAAGTGTGGGCAACAAATATATGTTCCTTTGCTCCTCTCTTTGCTTTCAGGCAGATTTTTTTTTTTCCTTCTGGTCCATACTTCCACATAACCCCTTAAGGACTCTGTCTTCAATTCTAAACCCATAACTTGAGTGAGCCCAACACCATTGAAATACAAGTCTCTGTGTGACAGAAAATTCATCCATGCAGTCAGGGTAGTTATGCTTTCATCACCCCCTTTATTTTCTTATTTTCAGCTTCTTTTATGACCTTGTCCCCCTAGAGATATCTCATTTTATGGCAAACTCAGCTGTGTATTTTTGAAGATGATTATTATATTATTATTAAGTACTCCTCGATGTTTTATAGCAGAAAAGTGTTGGGGTATCTAGTTAATCATGTGTTCAGATATGGCAGTTCTTTGTAACTAATCAGATACATGGAAATTGATCATACATATACTCCCACAGCTTAATTTGTATTGCTGACTGCTAATCCTGTTTTCCTAAACCACTGACTACTGTTCCCAATTTCATCACAGTTACCTCAAACTAATTATATTTAAAATAGTATGCCATGGTTTCCTCTTTTCCCACTTCAGGTCTCCTATATCTGTTTTCTGCCTGACTCTTACATCTCATTCTCATAGCTAGGTCCACTAGAGCAAGCTCAGTTCTGCCACATTCTTTGTGGTTATCTGACTGAGAATTATTTCAAGCAATCTAAGTGCCACTATCCAATGAAAATTAGAATTAAGCCCTACTTCCCAGTCTTAATATCAATAGATCATTGCTAATGAAAGAATATTAAAGATGCCCCTACCTTGTGAGTTAGGCCAAAACATTGAATTAAATTTTTTTTTTTTTTTTTTAGTATACATTGGTAACACTGGGTGGGGATATATATAGAGAGACCCTTTAACTTCGAAAAGGACCACTGGTACTGACCAAAGGGAAGGACAACAATGTGGGAAGTGATAGCAATGTCACATTCTAGCAGCAATGTCACAAGATCAAATCCCAAGGCAGAAAAGCAGCAGATTCAGGGTAATTGGTAGGGATGAGGTTAACACTAGTAGCTTTATCAGAATTTGAATGGCTACCAGAGAAATCACATGAGATACTTGGGACTCTGCCTGAAGAAAGAGGGAGTTAGAATGCTTATATATTTAGAAATTATGTTGAATGGAAACTCAGAGTCATACACCACATTTTTTACTATCACAGACATTCTCTTTCAGGCTAGAATAATAGTTATCTAAATATTACTCAAGTACACTTCAAGAGTAAAATTGGAGTATAAATAAATAGAATAATGCAAGTAAGTGCTGTAAGAATATAGAGAGCTGGAAGTAAATGGTCTGTGGGTCCCTGAGAATAGAAAAATATTGATGTATTTTGGCTATTTCAAGGTATGATATCAAGAATTAAATTACGTGTCTATAAAAAAACTTGATTTGGGATTTCTGATTGTTGTTGTTTAGTCGCTAAGTCATGTCCGACCCTTTTGTGACCCCATGGACTGTAGCTTGTCAGGATTCTCTGTCTATGGGATTTCCAAGGCAGTAATACTGGAGCAAATGGCCATTTCCTTCTCCAAGGCATCTTCCCTACCCAGGGATCAAACCATTCTCTTAGTCTCCTCTTTGTCAGACAGATCCTTTACCACTGAGCCACCTGGAAAGCCCTTGAATTTTCTCACATTGAGATAATTTGAAATGGTTATTCAAGGTAGGATTTTCCTAAAATAACAGTATTCAGTTCAGTTCAGTTACTCGGTTATGTCCAACTCTTTGCGACCTATGGACTGCAACATACCAGGCCTCCCTGTTCATCACCAACTCCCAGAGTTTACTCAAACTTGTGTCCATTGAGTTGGTGATGCCATCCAACCATCTCATCCTCTGTTGTCCCCTTCTCCTCCTGCCTTCAATCTTTCCCAGTATCAGGGTCTTTTCAAATGAGTCAGTTCTTCACATCAGGTGGCCAAAGTATTGGAGTTTCAGCTTCAGCATCAGTCCTTCCAACAAATATTTCGGACTGATTTCCTTTAAGATGGACTGGTTGGATCTCCTTGCAGTCCAAGGGACTCTCAAGAGTCTTCTCCACAGTTCAAAAGCATCAGTTCTTCAGCATTCAGCTTTCTTTATAGTCCAACTCTCACATCCATACATGACTACTGGAAAAACCATAGCTTTGACAAGACGGACCTTTGTTGGCAAACTAATGTCTCTGCTTTTTACTAAACTGTTTAGGTTGGTCATAGCTTTTATTCCAAGGAGCAAGTATCTTTTAATTTCATGGTTGCAGTCACCATCTGCAGTGATTTTGGAGCCTCCCAAAATAAATCCTGTCACTGCTTCCAGTTTCCCCATCTATTTGCCATAAAGTGATGTGACCAGATGCCATGATCTTAGTTTTCTGAATGTTGAGTTTTAAGAAAACTTTTTCACTCTCCTCTTTCACTTTCATCAAAAGGCTCTTTAGAGATACCTACATTTGCTCCTTGGCACTAAGTGGTGGGTGTGCAGTGCTGGAGTGACTGTAAGGAGATACCCCACATCCAAGGGCAGAGAAGCCCCAGCAAGATGGTAGGCACTGGAGCAGTGGCTGCATGGTGCTGGAGTGACTTTGAGGAGATATCCTATGTCCAAGAGCAAAGGAGAAGCTCCAGCAAGATGGTAAGCGGGGTGAAATTGCATTTGGCATCAAACCCCATACCCACCAGAGATGCACAGAGGACTCAAACATACCTTGTATGCACTAGTATCTAGAGTCCCCACAGAGACTGAGACAGAACTGTGTTTGTGTGCCTCCTGGGGAGGTTCAGGTCAACAGTGGACTGCTGAGGGGGCAGGGGCTCTGGGTGCAGTAGACCTGGGTATTGCATAAAAGCCCTCTTGAAGGAAGTCACCATTAACCCACAATAGAGCTGTCAGAACTTACACAGGACTGGGGAAACAGACCCTTGGAGGGCACAAACAGAATCTGTGTGCACCAGGACCCAGAAGAAAGAAGCAGTGACCCCACAAGAGACTGACCCAGACTTGCCTGTGAGTGTCCAGTAGTCTCTGATGGAGGTGTGGGTCAGCAGGAGCACTGAGTGTAGCAGTGCCAACATTGGGACCTTGTGAAGGAGGTCACCATTATCTTCATTACCTCCACCATAGTTTGGCCTCAGGTCAAATAACAGGGGGGGAACACAGCCCCGCCCTTCAACAGAAAATTGGATTAAAGATTTACTGAGAATTGCCCTGTCCATCAGAACAAGACCCAGTTTCCCCCTCAGTCAGTTTCTCCCATAAGGAAGCTTCCATAAGCCTCTTAGCTTTCTTCATCAGAGGGCAGACAGAATGAAAACCACAATCACAGAAAACTAACCAATCTGATCGCATGAACCATGGCCTTGTCTAACTCAATGAAACTATGAGCCATGCTGTGTAGGGCCACCCAAGGTGGATGGGTCATGGTAGAGAGTTCTGACAAAATGTGGTCAAACTGAAGAAGGGAATGGCAAACCACTTCAGTATTCTTGCCTTGAGTGGCAAACCACTTCAGTATTCTTGCCTTAAGAACTGTATGAAAAGGCAAAAACATAGGACTCTGAAAGATGAACTCTCCAGGCCGGTAGATGCCAAATATGCTACTGGAAATCAGTGGAGAACAAACTCCAGAAAGAAAGAAAAGACAGAACCAAAGCAAAACAACACCCAGTTGTGGATGTGACTGGTGAGGGAAGTAAAGTCCAATGCTATAAAGAGCAATATTGTATAGGAACCTGGAATGCTCAGTCCATGAATCAAGGCAAATTGGAAGTGGTCAAACAGGAGATGGCAAGAATGAACATTGACATTTTAGGAATCAGCGAACTAAAATGAACTGGAATGGGTGAATTTAACTCAGATGACCATTATATCTACAACTATGGGCAAGAATCCCTTAGAAGAAATGGAGTAGCCATCATAGTCAACAAAAAAGTTGAAATGCGGTACTTGGATGTAATCTCAAAAATGACAGAATGATCTCTGTTCATTTCCAAGGCAAACCGTTCAATATGACACTGATCCAAGTCTATGCCCCAACCAATAATGCTGAAGAAGCTGAAATTAAACAGTTCTATGAAGACCTATACCAGTGCGTTCTCTTGGCAAAATTCTATTAGCCTTTGCCCTGCTTCATTCTGTATTCCAAGATCAAATTTGCCTGTTACTCCAGGTGTTTCTTGACTTCCCACTTTTGTATTCCAGTCCCCTATAATGAAAAGGACATCTTTTTGGGTGTTAGTTCTAAAAGGTCTTGTAGGTCTTCATAGAACCGTTCAACTTCAGCTTCTTCAGCGTTACTGGTTGGGGCATAAGCTTGGATTACTGTGATATTGAATGGTTTGCCTTGGAAATGAACAGAGATCATTCTGTCATTTTTGAGATTACATCCAAGTACCACATTTCGGATTCTTTTGTTGACCATGATGGCTTCTCCATTGCTTCTAAGGGATTCCTGCCCATAGTAGTAGATACAATGGTCATCTGAGTTAAATTCACCCATTCCAGTCCATTTTAGTTCGCTGATTCCTAGAATGTCAACGTTCACTCTTGCCATCTCCTGTTTGAACACTTCCAATTTGCCTTGATTCATGGACCTGACATTCCAGGTTTCTATGCAATATTGCTCTTAACAGCATCAGACCTCGCTTCTATCACCAGTCACATCCACAACTGGATATTGTTTTTCCTTTGGCTCTGTCTCTTCATTCTTTCTGGAGTTATTTCTCCACTGATCTCAAGTAGCATATTGGGCACCTACTGACTTGGGGAGTTCCTCTTTCAGTATCCTATCATTTTTCCTTTTCATACTGTTCATGGGGTTCTCAAGGCAAGAATATTGAGTGGTTTGCCATTCCCTTCTCCAGTGGACCACATTGATCATAGCAAACACCCTCTTCCAACAACACAAGAGAAGACTCTACACATGCACATTACCAGATGGTCAACACCAAAATCAGATGGATTATATTCTTTGCAGCTAAAGATGGAGAAGCTCTATACAGTCAGCAAAAATAAGACCAGAAGCTGACTGTGGCTCAGATCATGAACTCCTTATTACCAAATTCTGACTTAAATTGAAGAAAGTCGGGAAAATCACTAGACCATTCAGGTATGACCTAAATCAAATCCTTTATGATTATACAATGGAAGTGAGAAATAGATTTAAAGGACTAGATCTGATAGATAGAGTGCCTGATGAACTATGGATAGAGGTTCGTGACATTGTACAGGAGACAGGGATCAAGACCATCCCCAAGAAAAAGAAATGCAAGAAAGCAAAATGGCTGTCTGATGAGGACTTACAAATAGGTGTGAAAAGAAGAGAGGCGAAAAGCAAAGGAGAAAAGGAAAGATATAAGCATCTGAATGCGAAGTTCCAAAGAATAGATAGAAAGAAGAGACAAGAAAGCCTTCCTCAGTGATCAATGCAAAGAAATAGAGGAAAACAACAGAATGGGAAAGACTAGAGATCTCTTCAAGAAAATTAGAGATACCAAGGGAACATTTCATGCAAAGATAGGCTCGATAAAGGACAGAAATGGTATGGACCTAACAGAAGAAGAAGATGTTAAGAAGAGGTGGCAAGAATACACAGAAGAACTGTACAAAAAAGATCGTCATGACCCAGATAATCACTATGGTGTGATCACTCACCTAGAGCCAGACACCCGGAATGTGAAGTCAAGTGGGCCTTAGAAAGCATGACTATGAACAAAGCCAGTGGAGGTGATGGAATTCCAGTTGAGCTATTTCAAATCCTGAAAGATGATGCTGTGAAAGTGCTGCACTTAATATGCCAGCAAATTTGGAAAACTCAGCAGTGGCCACAGGACTGGAAAAGGTCAGTTTTCATTCCAATCTCAAAGGAAGACAATGCCAAAGAATGCTCAAACTACTGCACAATTGCACTCATCTCACACGCTAGGAAAGTAATGCTCAAAATTCTCCAAGTCAGGCTTCAGCAATACGTGAACCGTGAACTTCCAGATGTTCAAGATGGTTTTAGAAAAGGCAGAGGAACCAGAGATCAAATTGCCAACATCTGCTGGATCATGGAAAAAGCAAGAGAGTTCCAGAAAAACATCTATTTCTGCTTTATTGACTATGCCAAAGCTTTTGACTGTGTGGATCACAATAAACTGTGGAAAAGTCTTCAAGTGATGGGAATATCAGACCACCTGACCTGCCTCTTGAGAAACCTATATGTCAGGAAGCAACAATTAGAACTGGACATGGAACAACAGACTGGTTCCAAATTGGGAAAGGAGTACGTCAAGGCTGTATATTGTCACCCTGCTTATTTAACTTCTATGCAGAGTATATCATGAGACTGTGCACAAGACTCTGTGCTTCTGGAAGAAGCACAAGCTGGAATCAAGATTGCCAGGAGAAATATCAATAGCCTTAGATATGCAGATGACACCATCCTTATGGCAGAAATGAAGAAGAATGAAAGAGCCTCTTGATGAAAATAACAGTATTAGGATAGACATAATTATTTTGTAGTAGTTTTCTGCCCAAACACATTGTAGGTAAATCTGACCACAGCCACTGGGCAGATATAGCCTCATGAATTCCTTCAATTGAATAATGGCTAAAATTTAAAAAGGGAAAAGAACCAGATATTGGTTTACACTGGTAATGTCTACCAAAATAAATTGTTGCATTAGTTAAAAAATAATGAATTCTGGTTTTGATTTCAGGAGGAAGTATATAAGATACTGAATGCTTTTCAAAAAACTCATGAGAAAGAATTTCTTTAACAATAACGTGATTTTCCTACCAAGTGAAGACAGTCTTAGGACTTCAGTTGTATAATCAGAACATGTGATATGGCTACAAGCTATTTAAAATACTTTGTGAAACCATGTTTTTAAAATGTGTTCACATAATATCAATTGAAAATTATATACCTTGGAGAGTTACTAATCAACAGGTATAAGGCTTCAGTTAAGAAAGCAGAATAGGTGCTAGAGATCTGCTGTACAGCATTGCATCTGTAGTCAACAGTGCTGCATTGTACTCAAATTTTGTAGAACTAATTTCATGCTAAGTGTTCCTACAGCGAAAAAAAAAAAAGTGGGAATTTACATGCCAAAATATTGTCAGTAATAATTGTTTTAATGATAGGTTTAATTTTCTTCTAGTTCCTCTGTATTTTCTAAATTTTTGACAGTATTCATGTATTCGTACATATAATGTATTCCTGTATGTAACACTACAATGTGTCTTCATTTCTGTAATATATATGTATTACTTTCACAAAGTAAATATAAATATATGTGAAAAATAAAAAAAAGTTCTTGATTCAAATACTAGAATTGTGCAAAACTCTTCTAAAATATGACTTAAAAGTTGGTTTTATTTTAAAATTTTCAATGGTACACTGTTATTTATGCATTAAAATGCATAAATATTGTAAGATATGAAGTGAAAAGACCTTCATATTTGATCATGTTAAGTGAAAGTTCCATTTTTAAAATATGGAAAGTTTTGATTTGTCAAGTGTGTAATCTACCCAAAATCATACAATGAACACTTGACAAAACCTGATGACAATCCCAGTTAATTTTGACACAAAAATCTTTCCTCTTTTCATTGTGCCATTTATGTGTATAGAGTAAAAGAAAAGATGTACTTGCTTTTTGTAATTAAAAACTGCTTCTCAAGTGAAATGGCATACATAAATACACTTCAAAAATTTAATATTGTATTAAAGACAAATATCATCCACATATTCCTTTATGAATCAGGGGCCTAATGAGATATATAGGAGTCGGACACAAAACATCCCCAGTCTATTGAGTAACATTTTTAGAAAGAGAGACAATGAAAGATGAGACAGAAATTGAAAGGGAGAATGAATGATGGTTCCATTGATATTTGTAAAACTTAATATAAAGAGTTTGATTTTTTTAGAATTTTGAGCATGTTATCTTGATTTCAGCAGTTCTATGGGAGCCCTTAAAAGAAAAAAGTTTGGTGAGATAGGAATCTGGGATTTTGGTGAAACACCAAGAGACGAAGTCCCTGTGACCCATGATGGAGTAGTATGATATGATCTTTCATTCAGTTGCTATGTCATGTCCGACTCTTTTGCAAAACCATGGACTGTAGCCCTCCAGGATCCTCTGTTCATGGCAATTCCCAGGCAGGAATACTGGAGTGGGTTGCCATTTCTTTTCCAGGGGATCTTCCTGACCCAGGGATCAAACCCATATCTCTTGTGTTGGCAGGTGGATTTTACCACTGAGCCAGCAGGGAAGCCCAAATGATGGCTTACTAGAAAAATATTCCAGCAGGAGTGTAAAAAATATACTGGAACAGAGGCAGGGCAAACTGACTACATGAATTAGGATTTTTTAGTCATGCATAACAAAATCCCAGTATTAACTCATTTAAATGAAAGAATTTGTTAGATTACATGACTAGCTTCCTTCAAATCTTATTCTGGGCTACTCAGTCAACAATCAGGATCTGGCTTCTCTCTATGCCTTTTCTATGTATTTTCTGTCTTAAATCCAGGTTCAGCAATGATATTTCTTTAGGATCCCAAGGTGGGTGCCTGCACTCCAAGGCTTCTATACCCTTTGTAGTTATGTAGGAAAGCAGAGTACATCTCTTCTTTCAATATGGAACAAAAGTCTTAGACATCATTGCTTTTTTTTCTTATTGGATGTTAGGTCATGTACTCATCCCTGAAACAATTTTGCTGTAGCCAAATGGTGAAGAATTCACAGGCCCACCTCTATGACAAAAATGAAGTCTGCTTCTCTGAAGTATGTGTGCTGTGAGGTGGGAGAATTAATGTCTGAGCCAAAGGTAGGCTACTGTACTTAGAACAGGGGAACGGATGCTAAGTAGCCCAAAGTGGCCAGTGTTGGTAATACAGGTGTACTGTGATGAGGACCTACACCGTGACAGGAGAAGCAGGTAATAGTGATAAATAATGTACTGGTTTTGTTGATGGCTTGAAATAGGAAGCAATAAAGGCACAGGACTTAGTGATTGATAAAGAGCATTTGAAGCACAAAAGGGAGGGAAGATGACCATGTCCATTTGCCGATTGTCAGATATGCCACCTTGGAGACTTGAACAAGAATGAGAACAGATAGCAATAATGCCCCCATTGACCTATCATTTTTAAATAAATATCAATTTTCTAAGTAGTTGAAATTTGTGAGTGATAGATTGTGTAAACTACTTTTAATGCAAGTCATTATAAAAATGAATTATTCATCTATTCATTCTCTTAAAAAGAGTGTTTTTGTTGTCATTTAGTCACTAAGTCATATCCAACTCTTTGCAATCCCATGAACTGTAGCCCACCAGGCTCCTCTGTCCATGGGATTCTCCAGGCAAGAATACTGGAGTGGGTTGCCATTTCCTTCTTCAGGGCATCTTCCTGACCTAGGGATCAAACATATCTCTTTCATTGGCAGGCGGATTCTTTACTGTTAAGCCACCAGAGTGTACTTATATGTAATTTAGATGAATGGATAAGAAAGCTGTGGTACATATACACATTCTCCATTATTTTGGGCCACCATTTCTTAAGAGAAAAGGATATTCTATTTCTAAGAATCAGGATATCCTCCGCCCTGTATTTATTTCTTCTGTCTCACTGTGAGGTATCAGCCTTCTCTTTTTGCATCTGTCTCATGAAATGTCCTACTCTCCTAATTTTCTGCCTCTAATATGGTACAGAAAAATAAAAAAGAGCCATGCTTATTGAAATCTTTTGTTATACCAGTCAGTAGTGAATGAGGTCAATAAAGACAGGGTTTAGGCTTGGGGGTATGAGTTATCTCCTATGAGAGCCTTGAAATATCATAGACTATATTCTAGATTCAAGCATGCTGTTGAAGGTTAAGATCCTATAAGACTTTTGGCCAGATAAGAGAGACACTGAACTGCATTAGTAATGAGTAATAATTAATATTTGTAACTGCAAATATTACTTCTTTCTACACGTGTATTGTATATGTAGAGGGGGATCATGCCAAGGATAAAATACACAGTGTAGAGAAAGTAAAACAAAGTGAAAATATAGAAGAAACAGACCTACAAGCTTGCAAACATGGCTTTGTTGTTTGCAAACTGTGTGGCCTAAGGTAAGTCTCTTATCTTCTCTAAGCCTCAGTTTCCTGATCTGTAATGTGGGGGAAATGATTTGCCTCAGAGGGTTGTAAGGAAGATGTGTCTGTGTTAGTTGCTTAGTCCTGTCCGACTCTTCGCAACCCCATGGACTGTAGCCCACCAGACTGTACATAAAAGCATTTTAAAACTCATGTTCCATAAAACTGTAAGGCACTACACATATTCAGCCACTAAGACTGTGTAGGTGTACATGGTACACTGTTCTAGGTAAGAACAATGCAGAGGTCAATGAATGCTTCTCATCAAGCTTACCTTCCATGTAGAAAACAGATTAAATGACAAACACAGATCAAAAGATAAGTATAGGCAAGAATATGGAGAAATCGAACTCTTACATACTGTTGATAGGAATGAAAAATGGTATAGTCACTATGGAAAATATGGAAGTCCCTCAAAAATCAACAATAGGATTTCCAATAAACTAACAATCCTGCTTCAGGGTATTTAGTCAAAAGAATTGAGATTAACATCTCAAAGAGATATTAGCATTCCTTTGTTCATGGCAGCACCATTCACCATAGCCAAGAGGTGGAAATAACCTAACTGTACATAGGCAGATGCACGGATAAAGAAAATTTGTTATGTACACACAGTGGAAAATTCCATTAAACCTTGAAAAAGAAGGAAATTCTGTAATATGTAACAACATGGATGAATATTAAAGACATTATGCTAGGTGAAAAAGTTAATCACAGAAAGACAAATTCCACATGATTCCTTTGATGTGAGATATCTAAAATAATTAAATTCACAGAAACAAAGAATGGAAGGATGGTTGACAGAGGTTGAGGGGAGGGAGTAATGAGGAAGTAACAATCAATGAGGATAACAATTCCGTCAAGCGAGACAAATAAATTCCAGAGATCTGCTGTACAACATTGTTCTATAGTCAACAATACTATATTGTATGCTTGAAATGTAAGGCAGTAGAGGTCATGTTAAATGTTCTTATCACAATAAAATGAAATTTAAAAAATAAACACAGACATAAATATAACTGCAAATTGTGATGACTGATATGAAGTGTTAGATTTTCTTTGCAATATTAATTATTTTGAGATTGGGTGGGAAAAGAAAAATCTTATGTAAGATGATAATTTCAAGACACTCAGGAGGCTTCCATGTGAAGATATAAAGATATTTGAGAGAAAAGGAAAAGAGAAACACTATTGGGAAAATAAAATCTGTCAAGATGCAAGAAACCACTTGGAAAGTTGGTGGTAGCCTAATACACCATTTTCTCTGGTCTACATAAATGCAAAAACCACAAATATTTTACTAAGCTGGAAATTAAAACAAAAGTAGGCTAAAGAGTCATTTTATGGTGAGATTTAATGCCAAGTACACACTGAGCATTGAGTCTCTTTTCCCAGCTATATTGCTATAAAATGCCTCACCCTTTATCTGTTTTTTTTTTTTTTATGATTCCCCTATCCACCAGCTCAGTCACACCAAAATTCTTGAACTTTAAAGTACATCAGAATTATTTGCAGAGTTTGTTAATAATTCAGACTTAGGGCCCACTCCAGAGAGACTCTGCAACTGGGGGCAAGTATTGCACTTTAAAGAATTTTTTCCAGGACATCCTGATAAATCCATTCATTTGCCAAATCAGTCATTCATTCAACAAACATTTGTTAAGCCTTTAATATGTACTATAGAATTTACTAATAAACAAAGCAGATAAAACTCCTTGATTTTTCCTTGGGGTGGTGGTAGAGGAAGAAGTGATCATTAAAAATATATAAATACAAAAAGAACACACTGTATTTAAAAATTCTAAGTGTTATGGTACAAATGAAAGCCATATTGCCTTGAATTCAAGTTCTTCCATACAGAATATTATTTTGTCATCATTGGGTAGGTCCTGAATGAGAATTTTATATTCTCATGCAGCAAGTACAAAAGTCACTATCACAATATTTGATGAATACAAAGTGCAAACACTTACTTTTCTTTTTTTCCCTATGCCTGAAATAAACTTACTTCTCAGGGCTCCATTTCTCCCACTGACCTAAAAATGAATTTTGTCCATTCCTGGTCACTTTGGGAAATTTCATTTTCAATGGCCTCTCATTCAGGATCCTCCTCTCTGTCTGCTTTTTCCTTAAGCTCTGCAGCAAGGTTTTCCTATTATCCTGGTAAGAATGGAAAGCTAAGTTCCTGTTGGTTGCCTTTGGGTTAGACTGCCTGCTGGTGAAATTTATTTACTTTGCACCAGCAAAGCTGAGTGAAAACTTTACTTTCTTCCCCTGCTGGCCAGGCTCTCGCTTTGGCTGGTCATGTTCATCCCAAACCTTACCATAGCAAGGTCATGGGGCATCCACTGAGTCTGTTTTAACCACCATCTCTGCCTCTGGGCATGTGGGAATTTCTGTTAAATCCCTCCCTCAGGGCAAGCATTCTTAATAAGAAAAAGTATGGAGGTGATCATTTAACTACAAAATAGGAAAAAATAATTCTCAGAGAATACTTTTTAAATAATATCTTAATAAATTGTCTGAATCAGCAATATTGATGCTTGGGATAGTGTTTCATAAAGTAGGCCAAGCTCTCCTTTGTGAAAAGAACTCATGCAAGTTTGGTGCTCTTAGTGAAACACTGCTATTAGATGAATATCTTTGAGGTGAAAAGTAAGTCTTTACCCCTTGCACAGCATTTCCCAGTGTTGCTGGTGATAGTCTAATAGTCTAATTTAAAGTTTGTTTTATGTTGCAAGTACGAATAATTTTTGGACCTTACTCAAAAAAAGAGAAAAAGAAAAGTCAGTGTTATCCAGGGTGGGTCAAAAAATTCTTTCAGGTCTTTCATAAGAACATACAGAAAAATTTGAATGAACTTTGTGGCCAATCTAGTATTTTTAAGATCAATCAGTAAGTACAGGTTATATTCTATTGTAAACAGATAAAATTATTATATCTATTATTTCTCTTCTGATGAATATATTTAATAAAGTATAATGGGGAAATATGAATTGATTAGATATATGTTAAATCAGATTATTTTAAGCCAGACAGGCTGTTTTTATTTCCATCAGTTCGATTTTTTATTAAAATCTGAGCTGAGAGTTCTGGAAGGTTTATACTCATAAGCAGTTGCCTGAATTGAAAGTTTGCCTGTGAATAGTTATAATTTGTATTTGTATTTTTGAAAGTCCTTCATAAAAATAAAGTAACATTAGTTACTAATGACCTAACTTAGTGGTTCTAGAGTCTTGGGATACCTGTGAGGCTTTCTCAGTTGCTCAGCAGCTAAAGAATCCAAGGCAATGCAGAAGACACAGGAGACTTGGATTCAATCTCTGGATCGGAAAGATCCCCTAGAGAAGGGAATGGCATGAAATGTGATGATATTGTTTTGATGGTTAAAGGCATCACACATATATTCTAGTATTTTAAAGCTTCTCTTTTAATTTCTAATATAGTAAATATTGATGGGTACATTCTATATAAGCAAAAACTGTTGAGGATTCTCATTAATTGTAACAGTTTAAAACTTGGTCAAAATGTTTCAGAACTGATGAACCTAATTTATTGAGTTGACATGTCTTCTCCCCTGAAATTAACAGTGACCATATATTTTCTTTGGAGCTTGTAAACTCAAGGCTTATTTTTGTCATCGTTGTTTGCTTCTTTTTCATTCTTTCCCATTCCATGTCTCTTCTAGACCATATTGTTCCCCACCCCCGCCAACCCCGCCAGGTTTTCTCCTGTTGCACAGTGCTTCCAAAGACAAAAGTGGGATCTGGGGGAAAAGGTTATTTGTTTATTTATTTATTTATTTGGATGAAAATATACTAATTAAAAAGAATTTTAAAAGGTGCTGAATTATTGAAACAGAGATTTGGTCTTCCTGGGTGGCTCAGGGGTAAGGAATCTGCCTGTAGTGCTGGAGACCCAGGTTCAATTTCTGGATTGAGAAGATTCCCTGGAGAAGGGAATGGCAACTCACTCCAGTATTCTTGCCTGGAGAATCCAATGGGCAGAGGAAACTGGGTGGGGGGTGGGGTGGGTGGGCTACAGTCCACGAGGTTTGAATCTTGATATGTACAAAATTGGAAATTTTATCAGGTGAAATGTGAAACAGTTTTTAAAAGAACTCA
The DNA here is from genome assembly GCF_023091745.1 of Budorcas taxicolor. Taxonomy (NCBI): domain Eukaryota; kingdom Metazoa; phylum Chordata; class Mammalia; order Artiodactyla; family Bovidae; genus Budorcas; species Budorcas taxicolor. The sequence continues at coordinate 43,205,026 of NC_068915.1, forward strand.
CAGTAGTGTCAGAGGCACAGCTAGCAAATTCTCTTATATTTCACTCAAGGTGTACAAAGGAATCAAGAGGATAACAAAAATGGGGGAAAGTTGTCTTTGAGGAATGCTGTGCTATGAGTCCCAGACTTCACCCTTCACCTCCAGCCAAAAGTGACCACTTTTAAAAGACAACTAGAAGCCTAATGTGAAACTCTGCATTTTGAAGAGGATGTAGTTAATGATATCTGACATGCATAAGATAAATCTGGAAGGGCTGAGATTGATAAAACACTGCTGTCCTGGAGGGTGGACTAAAGCAGATGTGTTTAAGATGGAGATGAGTCTTCATACTTGGGGAAGAATGTGTGAGTGATTCTACTGGACTGTACATGAACATGTGTATCTCATATACATGATTTAGTAAAGTAATGCTCAAAATTCTCCAAGCCAGGCTTCAGCAATATGTGAACCTTAAACTTCCTGATATTCAAGCTGGTTTTAGAAAAGGCAGAGGAACCAGAGGTCAAGGAAAAAGCAAGAGAGTTCCAGAAAAACATCTATTTCTGCTTTATTGACTATGACAAAGCCTTTGACTGTGTGGATCACAATAAACTGTGGAAAAGTCTGAGAGAGATGGGAATACCAGACCACCTGACCTGCCTCTTGAGAAATCTGTATGCAGGCCAGGAAGCAACAGTTAGAACTGGACATGGAACAACAGACTGGTTCCAAATAGGAAAAGGAGTACATCAAGGCTGTATATTGTCACCCTGCTTATTTAACTTCTATGCAGAGTACATCATGAAAAATGCTGGACTGGAAGAAACACAAGTTGCAATCAAGATTGCTGGGAGAAATATCAATAACCTCAGGTATGCAGATGACACCACCCTTATGGCAGAAAGTGAAGAGTAACTAAAAAGCCTCTTGATGATAGTGAAAGAAGAGAGTGAAAAAGTTGGCTTAAAGCTCAACATTCAGAAAATGAAGATCATGGCATCCGGTCCCATCACTTCATGGAAAATAGATGGGGAAACAGTGTCAGACTTTATTTTGGGGGGCTCCAAAATCACTGCAGATGGTGACTGCAGCCATGAAATTAAAAGACGCCTACTCCTTGGAAGAAAAGTTATGACCAACCTAGATAGAATATTCAAAAGCAGAGACATTACTTTGTTGACTAAGGTCCGTTTAGTCAAGGCTATGGTTTTTCCATTGGTCATGTATGGATGTGAGGGTTGGACTGTGAAGAGAGTTGGACTGATATCATGGATAAAACAAATATTGAGGATGCAGGTTGAGTTTGACTGAGGGAAGCTTACTTCACTTGGGCAGAAGTCAATTTTGAGAAGATAATATTTCAGTTAAACTATGAATAACAAGAAGGATTGAGCCAAGCAATGATCAATGCAAAGAACATTCTTAACTGAATGAACAGCCAGACTATGAATGGGTCCTGCATGCTCAAAGACAGAAAAGAAATTCATTGAGGCTAGAACCTAAGCTGACTTGTGCAAGATGATATTGGAAATGAGGGCAGGGACCTGATCATGCAGGGTTTTATGAGCCAAAGTAAGACTGACACAGCTCTGCTGATGTGTTCTTCATGTTACAATAATGTTTCAAACTCTCAATAAATCAGGTTCCATATTCATTTTTGTCTTAGAGTTTTCAAGGAAAGATCATGGAAGCTCTAATATGGTGAATTTGGGGAAGGCTGAGTGTATCAGCCTCTTAAGTTTTATTAATATCTGACTAATTACTTTGCCGACTAAGGTCCGTCTAGTCAAGGCTATGGTTTTTCCTGTGGTTATGTATGGATGTGAGAGTTGGACTGTGAAGAAGGCTGAGCACCAAAGAATTGATGCTTTTGAACTGTGGTGTTGGAGAAGACGCTTGAGAGTCCCTTGGACTGCAAGGAGATCCAACCAGTCCATTCTGAAGGAGATCAGCCCTGGGATTTCTTTGGAAGGAATGATGCTGAAGCTGAAACTCCAGTACTTTGGCCACCTCATGCAAAGAGTTGACTCATTGGAAAAGACTCTGATGCTGGGAGGGATTGAGGGCAGGAGGAGAAGGGGACGACAGAGGATGAGATGGCTGGATGGCATCACTGACTCGATGGACGTGAGTTTGAGTGAACTCCGGGAGTTGGTGATGGACAGGGAGGCCTGGTGTGCTGCAATTCATGGGATCGCAAAGAGTCGGACATGACTGAGTGACTGAACTGAACTGAATACCATTAAGTCCTTAAATAATGCTACAAAGCATTAATTTTAGCAAAGGCTGCATTCACTACATGAATGTGGCAAGTAGTAGCAGAGATTTGGGGCTGGGTATTGTAATTCTTACTCTATTTTTGTTTCCCTGAACACCATATTAACTCTTGATTTAAGTAATGTTTCTGCTGGAAAGCATCCAGTACATTTGGCCAGTCCATCCAATTTAGAAAAATTAATCCATGTCAATCAATTTCCTCAGTAATATCATCATTATAACTTTACTTTTTTATATTGAATTTCTTCTATATAATATTCTTAAAGGATTTGAAAAATTCTTTAATTGGTACTATTTTAGCCAATCAACAAATATCTATTCTTTAAGATGATGTTGCTGTTGCTCCTGCTGCTAAGTCGCTTCAGTCGTGACTGACTCTGCAAGACCCCAGAGATGGCAGCCCACCAGGCTCCCCTGTCCCTGGAATTCTCCAGGCAAGAATACTGGAGTGGGTTGCCATTTCCTTCTCCTTAAGATGATGTTAAATATATATAATATATATTAAAATTAAAGTAATTTATTGTAATGATATAAAGATCAAAGATACTATAGCTAATAAAGGAGGGCTTCCCTAATGGCTCAGCAGGTAAAGAATTGGACTGCAATACAGGAAATGTGGGTTCGAGCCCTGGGTCAGGGTGGAGAAGGAAATGGCAACCCATTTCAGTATTCTTGCCTGGAAAATTCCATAGACAGAGGAGGTTGGTGGGCTACAATCCAAAGCGTTGCAGAGTCAGACATGACTGAGTGGCTAAGAACATCTTCCTTGAGAATCAAAAATTTGAATTTGGCCTTGAAGGAATGATAGGAGTTGAATAGAAGACTGTGAAATATATGAAGTATGTGGGCACAAGTTGATATAAAAGTGAAAGTGAAATTACAGGAAGCTTATTTTGCAACACTGAGAATATCAGTTTGGAAAGATGAATATAATGGTGAAAAGAATTTTGAGGAATAAAAACATTGGAAAGGATATTTCAGGCAAAAACAAGTCATCTTCCCAGCTTTAACTGTGGATGTGACAGAACATTTAGAAGTTACTCTAAGTAAATATTTTGGACCTGCTGGAAATTCATCTGTTTTAGTAATATGTCAGTCACCATGAACAGCTTTTAAAATGCTCAATCAAGATTTTCCATTTACTCATGACCTTTCTGAGGAACATAGTCACAAAATAACATTTAAAACATTATGGACCATACTGCCAGACTGGCAAAATTTCATGGGATGGTCATTTCAGCCCAACCATTACAAAGTAATGATTCAGCTTTGGAATTCACTAGAATTATTTATGAATGCCACAGATATTAACACCTGATCTCATGGTATTTCATCATTAAGTGTCAAATGAGGTTGAAAAATCTTTTTTTCTTTAAAGTCAACATATATCTCTTTAAACTAACATTTGTAAGTTGATAGAAAACTCTATTACATAGTCACAAAATACAAGAAATGATACTTTTAAGTTTAGGATACAACTCTCAGAGCTATATTTGAAGGGGCAATCACACACAGCTGTGTCTTGCCTCAGTTCTTGACATCACAAAATTTAAGCACTATTGTGTCTTCTAATATTCCTGCTGAAAATTAGTTTTTCTTATCTTATGAAGAACATTAATGTTGCTACCAGTTTTGCTCTCCCTCAACTCTTTATACTTTCAATATAAGTCTTTCTAAAATTTGAAGCAAATTTAGATCTATTATACTATATCTTGTTTAAAATCTTCCAATGATCCTTTATTCTTTTCAGGATAAATCACCTCACCAGCTTTCAGATTACAGCTTATTTATTACATCCTTAGGGAGGCTTTCCCCCATCTCTTCAACCAGGTCAATTTCACAGCACCCTATGTTTTTCAATTTCAGCATTTATCACAACTGTAAATGTACAGCTGTGGCCATTATTGATAAAAGGTCTGTCTTCTTCTCTAGACTGCAAGTTCCGTGAAAGCAGGAAAAAAAAACCACGTTTTTCCAACCATTCCATCCTCAGCTACTACCACAGCTCTTGACGAACTGAAGGAACTCGATACATAGTTATTAATATTGTTGACATTTCATGAGCCTATGGTGTGTGCAAAACCTATATAGTCATTACATTCACAGAATCATAGAGTGTTTTTTTGAAAGAAAAGTCCTTTTGAAACCCTTTTATTTAAATCTCTCACTAGTTAGGGAAATTAAAACCTAGAAACTAAATGACTTGCCTAAGATCGTACAGTTAATTACAATCACAGTGCTGGCCTTAGAATCTAGGTTTTCACTACTACTCTGAACACTTTATTATGTTACAGCTTATGTCTTCTAAGCTCTTCATTCCCAAAGTGCAAGCTAAACGCCAGAATCACAGAGAATTAGTGCAAGAGTTGGGTGGCTTCAGTGTCTCCTCTATCCTTTATACTCAAGGACCATCAAGCAAATATTTGAATGTTAGTGGTCTGGTAAAGCTGTTTTTGGCTTAATCACTTCATAGTTCCAGGAATTCTTGCCGTCTCCTCTCTTTGTCTAGTCATTCCTAATGCACATATATCATGGTCTTAGAAAAACTAGAAAAATAGGTCTGAATAGAACAGGGAAATATCCATACTTCCAGCCAAAGAAGTCAACGATCAGGTCCAGTAATGGTAATCACAGTCCAGTTCTGAACATGTACAAAGAAGAATAACCATACATGAGAATTTGGACGCATTAATTCACATCTTCAGCTTTAAGTTTATCCATCTCTAAATCCATTAATGATGTTTTAAATTCTAAGATGCTTTGATTCTGAAAATGTTTTAAGAAATAAACTTCCTCATCATTGCCTTTTTTTTTTTTAACTTCCCTTTTTTCTGGTCTCAATTTCCATAAATTGTTGCTTCTTAATTATAGCAGTGGAGCTCAGTGTGAACAAAACACCACTCAATGAGTTCCCCATTCATCATGATGTCCCATTACTGTGAGGGTCAGATCACCTAATGTCTTTGCTCCCTTGGGTAGCTCGGGGTTACCCCTAGGTAGTCAGGTAGAGTAGCAGGTTGGCCATTTAATCGCCCCCCAATCTCCATTTCACTCCTTTTCTTGTGAACACAAAGGAACTTTAAGCGATCTGTCTGCGGCATTGAAATGCCAACCTTAGTTGGTACTTTGAAAACTCAAAGCCTTTTACAAGATGAATAGCAAACTGTGGATGACAGCTCCTGTGGAGCCATTATTGAATTGCAGCCCTGATGACTGAATTACTTTGGATTTAGATAAAAGACTCCATACAAGACAAATGGTGGGAGGACATCAAACAAGACTGTGTCCATACAGTGACAGAAGCAATCCAATTGAAGAAGCTGTTGATTTCCCCAAGGCTCCATACTATTTCTTCCTGAGTAATTTATATTAAGGAAGTAAATTTTGTATATTCATCTTCTGTTTATATTTTTCTCTAAAAATACAAATGTCCAGTTTTCATATCAAAGTCTCACTTCTACTCTTGCCTGGAAGAGAAATATTGATATAGGAACATGTTAATTATTTTGTATTGCACTTTATTTAACCACAATAGCAGTGTGTGTAAAGGTTATAGACTCAGAGTTACAATCTATAATGATCAGATAAAAAGATTAGTCAGCAAATCGATAGTTCCCTGTACCGACAGGAAGCTCGGTATATTCAAGGCAACAATGAGTACAAAGGGTGCAGATAAACATCAGACACCTTTATTTAGATGAAAACTAATTCTAGAGAACTTTCACTACGTCATTAATTATGTACCAAGCTTCCGGAGGCTGAATTGGGTGAAGTATCATTAGGGGCTTTTGGAATGTGTTGAAATACTTCTGCCTCTATAAAAACTGAATACAATAAAGAATTTTTCTTTCTGTTGGTCTGGCAGATGTTCACACAAACCTAGTTCCTCAAAATGGCAAGGATTCCATGGGTAGATCTTGCATTCATTTTTAAATCCTAAACCTTGGGAACAAGAACGCATCATTCTTTATCTTCAGAAGTACCATCAACATTGTTTAAACAGAGATTTAAATGTTAATCTGCTTAATATGGAAATAGCACCCTTCATATAACTTTTATCCTAAAAAAGCTATGTTGACATCTTCGCACTGTTCTTGTGAACTTTTACATAAAGAGTGTCCTTTGCTTTTCCTGTTTTATTTGGGATTATCTGCTTTTCTCTCCTTTTTTTCCCCCCATTTAAAGAAAGTGAAAGAGTAGTCGCTCAGTCGTGTCTGACTCTTTGAGACCCCATGGACCGTGGCCTACCAGGATCCTGGGTCCATGGGATTTTCCAGGCAAGAGTACTGGAGTGGGTTGTCATTTCCTTCTCCAGGGGATCTTCCCAACACAGGGATCAAACCTGGGCCTCCTGCATTGTAGGGCAGATGCTTTACCATCTGAGCCACCAGGGAAGAAGATTATCCATTGATAAGTGGATTTGGATCTGCTGAACTGTCAACTTTGAAGAGAACATTTATTGTGGGATGGGGAGAGTTGTTTAAGATCTCTTCTGAGATTATATGTAACTTCATTTGCACGCGTGCTAAGTTGCTTCAGTTGTGTCCAACTCTGTGTGATACTATGGACCAGATTCCTCTGTCCATGAGATTCTCCAAGCAAGAGTACTGGAGTGGGTAGCTATGCCCTCCACACATTCCCATCTTAGCCCCTTTGACTTTGAGTATTTTCCAAGATCAAACTTGTTCTCTTCTGGACAATAATGTAATTCTCAGAAATTCATCCAGATGAAAGCAGAATGTCATTTGTTTGGAATAGAATCATGTAAAAGAACAAGTTTCAATAACCTCAAAATGCTTTAAAATAGCTTCAGTGGTGTCTAATAGGTGATTCTCTCTTGACATCAATAATTAATATAAAAGAGGGAAGAAAAGGAAAGAAAAAGAACAGAAGAATTGACATAATTTAGCTCAGTGAGAACAGTTTGGTTCTCTTAAAGCCATCTTCAGATATCACTTGGAATGATTGCTGGTAGAACGCTTTTTTCCCTTAAAATTTTCTGTGTTAGAATGGGCATGTATTAATTTATTTATTCTGAGTCAGAATATACCCTTAGATGTGCTCCTGCAACTCCCTTGAATCTACCATGAAATACAGCCAATATTATGTTCTTTAAATACAAAATTCCAGAAGTGTGTGTGTATATGTGTGGGCTGTCAGTCTCTGGAAACTTGTAAACAAGCCTAGCTACTGTGAACTGTCAAAAAAGAAATTGTGCCACATTTCCCGTTTCCTTCTGGATGTGTATTTGGTAACAGGTTCTGTTCATGAAGCTCATCTGGGTTGTGGCTATTTGTACAATTGAACCACTGAAGAAGGGTTCTGATTAGTTTTCAGTGGAACCAATCAACAGCCATCTGTCTGATTGGCTGAGACTTGGCGTACTGGTAATCCTATCACACCTCAGGCCAGACTAACAGTTGTGATTGTAGTTTAATGAAACACTTTGACTTCAAATGTCTGCTTAGTGGAAGACTCAATTCTGCTGTCTCCCTTCTCTCCCTGGCTGTTTTCCTTCTATTTCCTTCCCTCTTTCTCCTTCCTGCTTTCTTTCCCTCTTGCCTTCTCTCAGCATCACTGTGATATTTTACAATGTACAAAGCAATTTCACACTCTGCCACTGCAATGCTTCAGGCCCTGTTTTTTCTTGCTTGGATTGCTACTGAAGGCTCCTAACAGCTCTTCTTCCTCCCTTGACTGCCCCCCACCAACCCTACAATTGCTACACCCCAGTATTCATCCTTCACAATACACTTAAATTGATCTTTCTAACACAAATCTGCTGAGAGCATCCTTCTGCTGAAAATGCTGGCATGGTCCCGCACCTCATCTAGGGTAATTATCAGATTCCTTCACAAGGTATCTGGATCTTTCCCTGATCTGGCCCCTGTTGACCTTCATGGCCTTATTGCCAGTGCTGTTGTGTGTACATGTTGCCAGGTACACCCAGCCTTCTCACACACCCCTGCTTGCTGTGTAATGTCCATCTTCTCTCCCTCGTATCTTATCCTCACTTGACCTTCAATTTGGCCTGGCTAATTCTCACCTTCTCTTTAAGGCTTAGCTAGAGCATTTTTTTTGCCATTGAGATTTTCTAAAGCTAATCTAAATCTGCTCTCCCCCAAACCCCATTACACACACACACACACACACACACACACACACACACACACACACACACACACCTAGACTGTGACATTATTCATACCATGACATTAACTGCACTACTGCAATAAATTAGTTATAATGTATTGGAATTGTTGATTTATTTAAGCATCACTTTTTCTAGAGCCAGGATTCTTAATCCTTTCATACCATGAGCCCCTTTGGTGATTTGATGAAGCCCAGAGACCCATTCTCATAATCATGTTTTTAAACTCAGAAGGCAAAAAAAAAAAAAAAATTAATTACAAAGAAAAAAGTTATAATGATATAGTTACCAAAATATTAACAAACTGTCGTATATTATACATTTAAAATATATTTTATAAAAGGAGTAAAAATTGAGAAAGTCTAGCAGTAAGTCCACTAACTATTGTACTTTGGAAGTAGTGATGAGTAAAAACAATATTTCAGAATATCTTCTGCCACTCTAATATGATGTCTGTCATCTTTATTGTGACAAAGTACTACTGTGGTTTTTGTCTACAATCCTAATTTTAAAAAGGACTAAATTTTACTAAAGGTAAGTGAAGCTAAAGATATAATTATTATTTCAAGCAAAGTTCAATTCTAGAATCTTTATTTCAGTTGTAAACCATAAGTTCTTTAAGGCTTTCATTGTAATAAGTCTTGTGTAGTACTGGAATATGGTAAGAACTTAAATGTTTGTTGGCCAAAAAAAGGAAGAAATAGTTTAACATTTCATCTAACTTAAACTTTACAATCCCTTCTCCATTAATTAGGCTTTATTCTTTCAATAACATATTTAGAAGGTGAAACTAAGAAAGATTAAATGTATTTCCTTAGTTCATAGGGCTTTAAAATATCTATTCTACAATAAAGTCACCTCCCAGAATGCTGTATCCAACTTATCAGATAATCAAGAGAACAAATACAAGTATGGAAAGGTTGCACTCTCAGTTTCAACAAGGATAGGGGATTTCATACCTTCAATAACTCTTGGCTTCCCTAATATTATCTTCCATCAACCTGGTCAGTGGACTAAGTGGTGTTCATCTGGACTTGATGAGAAAGGCTGAGCACTTGGAGAAGAGGTTCTGTCATCCAGGAGAGTCTGTCTCACCAAGAGAATGCTTACTGAGGCTCAGAAACAATCTGAGAAGAGCAGGACTAAGGATGGGAATGCCACTTCTCACATAATTCGCCCAGAGAGCAGGCTTGTTAGACCTCTCTTTTTTGTTTCATTAGCTCCCTTTGAGCAGAAGAATAAAAGCAAATGACTGAAACTAGGACAGCCCTTTTCACATTTTGGGACGTGAGCAAAGGACAGTTTGGGGCACTTTGTTCTGCCCTGTGCATGGAAATACTCAGACCATTGTAGGGCACTATGACTCACCTTTTAAGAAGGTAGCTGGTATTGTGTCTTCCTGTTGCTCTGTTTCTCTTCTCTTCTTTTGCTTGCTTTAGTTTAGTTTTGTTTTTTCACTGTCTAGTCTGCAAAAACAAACATTCATCAGCAATGCCTGGGCAGGCTTCTTAAGGAAAGGAGAAAGAGAGATCCTCTCTCCACTCCCCAACATACACACAAGGGAAAAGAGTAAGAGGAAGGAGGAAGGCAGTGTTAGCCCTGGGATGCACAAGCTATGTGGATCCAGCAGTGCAAAGTCACTCTAAATACTCCAAACCCTTGTTTCCCTGGCAGTGAAAAATCAAACCAAACATGAAACAACTTATGCTGTCAATCCCTGGGAACTTGCTATAATATGTAAGCTCTTGACATCTGAAATGTCTCTGGTTTAGGTAATTCTTGATCTTTTATTTTGCACCTATATATTGGATGGATCAAAATAGTGTATCAGGAATGACACAATGGTTACTGGGGGTGATTGAGGGCTCCAGCAATAAGAAGTGTTGTATAATATTATTTATATAAGATAGTGACAACTTGAATAATTAATATACTTTAGAGCAACACTAATATAATTGTGAGGTCTTAAAATAACCCCTTTTAGCATCTTTACATATTATTACAATTTTTAATAATACATTATCTTTTTCTATTTTACTGCTCAAAAAATTGTATCCACATTTTTTTTTTTAATTCTAAGGCATCTTACTGTAATTCATGGGCATCATTATTGCTCAGCAATCATTATACTATAGAACAAGGCTTAGATAAAGTTATGGTGCTAGAAAATACAATTAAAATTGTTTTCTTTTCCCAGAGAAGGAATTGTGTTGGTGTTAATAAAGCACATGAAGTCAGATAGCTCTGAGTGTGAATCATAGGCCTGGCACTCTGCACATCCTGTAACAAATGACTGAACATATTTCATCTACTTTTCTCTTTCAAAAATTGTGGTGGTACAGTTTTATAACCTCTTTAATATGGTTGTCTTGAGAATTAAATGGGATAATGTACATACTATGCTTAATTTAGTGTCTGGCACACAATAAGAATCTAATAAATATAGGGTAACTGGTATTATCTCAGTCCTGTTGTAAACTTGTTTCATTGTGATCTGTCTTCAAATGGCATGCCCAATAAGGATTATTTAATATGAAGTACAACTAATATTTGTCTACACATCACTGCTTGCAAATTATATTTACAAAATCATTACCTTTAAGTTTCATAAACTCCAAGAGTTAGGTACTATTATCTTCCTTATTTTACCCATTGGGAGGCTGAATCTTAGACAGAATGTGATTTCCTGAGGGTGCAAGCTAATACACAGTGCAGCAAGAACTAAACTTGTCTTCAGGATTCTACTTAATTGGCACTTCCTAACTGACGTTTTACCTTAGACGCAATTGACTCTCTGATAAGTAGAATTATTTTTCTTTTCTCATTTCTCATAAATACTTGTATGGGCTATTAAAGACTATGGCTTCAAAGTGCAGAATGGCGATCTGGCATGCTTATTAAAACTTAGATTCTCTTCCCCTTCCTCTTCCAGAACCTAGAAATTCTGATTCTAGAGATCTGGAACGGGGCAGAGAATTTGCTTGCCGAATAAGCTCTCATGGGATAGAGAATCTCTTGTTGCAGGGACCACATCTTCAGCAGCAGGGTCACAGCTGATCTCACCATCAATGGATATATTGAGATATGTTTGTCACAACCCAGAAACCCATTTGCAGAAGAAAATTCACAGCAATGCTCTATTGTATATATGTATATTTTACTTTTTGTATATTATGATATTTTGTTATCTTAAAAAAACTTTCTGGCTGGGGAGAGACTGTCCCTCCTGGGGTTAGCCAGTGCTTAGAGACAGGAAAGGACTCAGTTGGGAGTATACCTTTGATATGTAAACTATTTCAGAGCCAAACCTCCTCTGTGGGCCCATACATCTCAGAAAACAATATTCCTCTGACTGAATTATCCAAGAGTTAGGTACCAGGCAGCTAGAGACCACCATTAGAATCCAAAGCCCACCAAAACCATTCAAACTAGCCAATGCTAATTGTTTACTCTGCTGTTTTGACTTTTTCATGGAAACTCCAGCAAAGCTTTTTGCCTCATCTTTCCCCTTACTCCTGTCATCTGCTACCTGACCACAACTTGGCATTCCCCTGTGACTCTGCACGGTGCGCAGTGATCCCTTCTTTAGGAGCTAAGACTAGAATGAACGTGTTTTCTTCTGTCTGTTCTGTGCGCACCTAACCGACCATTTGCTAGAAGAACACAGAAAACATGCTATGTGTGTGTTAAATCCCTTCAATCAAGTCCGACTCTTTGTGACCCTATGGACTACAGCCCACCAAGCTTCTCTGGCCATGGGATTCTCCGGGCAAGAATACTGGAGTGGGTTGCCGTGCCCTTCTTCAGGGATCTTCCTGACTGGGGATCAAGCCCGCATCTCTAATGTCTTCTGCATTGGCAAGTGGGTTCTTTACCACTAGCGCCTGGAGGCTACAACTAACTGATCATGAACACATGCTATCTTCAGATAAAAGGGGAGGTGCATCTCTCTTTTCCAAATGAGTTCTCCCGAGTTGTGCATTTCTGACAATCAGTCTGTCCAGCTCGTAATCAAGCACATAGAGAATAATGCGATTAGGACACTGGTGATCGTGGCACTCCTGCAGATTTCAGGTGTGATTTTGGCACACAGCGCTTGCTGTTGTCTTCTGATGGTATTTTCAGCCTCCTACCGCCCAGCCCCTGTCTCTCATTAAGGCTCTGTGAGTAGCCCTGCTGCAGCCATGAATCATACACTGAGGGCTTCACACAGGCTGGGTTTATTGAGCTGCGTTATAGGAGACTATATCTCAGATGGCCCCAGTGAAGCCAAAACAATCTGTCACTTTTAATTCTTCCTGTCACCTCATTAAGTATATGGCAACGTTGACAATAAAACACATTTTTACACAAATACACAACACACACACTATCCCAAAATGTAGCATTTCCTCCTCTTGTATTCAGATGTGGTTGTAAATATTCAGTCATTGAAAGATTCATTGAGCAAACATATGTGCCAGGATACTGTATATAACTGACAGAGGCAAAGAACAGTCTCTGCAGACACATAAAGCAATTAAAAATAACTGTGCTTCAAAGCAGGCTACTATAATACAAAGGTCAGGCCCATAAATATGAACAGGATGGCAGTAATGTCTCTATCCAAATATACCCCCAAACATACAACTACACCAGGTCAGAACTCAAAGGTTAATGTAAAAAAAAAAAAAATTCTGAAATTTTGCCATATTCTTCTCATGCCTTTTTCTTCTTGTCTTTTCATCAAAGGTTAATATATGTGAATCCAGTGGGAAAACTGTATCAGGGCCAAATGTGTGTCATCAGCCCATATTTTATTCAGTGCAAAATATTTACCCTTGTACATATGACAGAATGAAGGAGCTCTAGCAAATTTTTTGTGGAAGGTAAATATCTATCGCCTTTCGTCTCTTTTACTAGGTTGCTTGTTTTTACATTAACTGCACTGAAGTTTGAATTCCACTCAAAGCTGTAGACAGACTGTTCTGAGGACCAGAATAATTTTTGCAGTAACACACTGAGTGTGATAATAAGGTTTATGCGTGGTTGTAAGGAATGTGCTGACAGATGGAAAAGGAGCCACCTCAGTCTGCACAGCATTCACTTTTATATATATTAAAAAACCCATACTACACCTGACTCTGGTTCAAACAGCAGTTCTTCCTCCTGCTGTCTTCCAGGAACAGAAATATTTTAGACTATATAGAAAAATCCCAACCCCCAGTGGACTGATTTGCTAAAATTTCAAGTTCTGTGCACATCAGAGTATCATAGGCTCCTGTATTACAATTCAAGGTGTCATGTGCAATGAAAACTTATTCCCTCCAACATGAATCTCTGTGTAATAAGTGCCTTAGATACTGAGCAAGTAAATGCATCAAGGAAAAAAGATGTGAACGGAATGGCTCCCACAATGGAGAGGTACTTCACCTCTGAAAAGCAAAATGCCGGCTAATTTGCCAAGGATTGGTTTTCACCGAAGGAAATTAAAATATGAATGCAGATTATATTAATACTAGAGCTTTCAGGCTGTCTCTACACCTCTATGATGCTGCAATATTTGAGAGAACATTGATTAAAAGAAAAAAGCCTTGAGAGGTATTTTTCTTACCCTTAATGATGTTGTTGAAGTTTACTTGCTAAGTTGTGTCTCACTCTTGTGACTCCATGGACTGTAGCCTGCCAGGCTCCTCTGTCCATGGGGTTTTCCAGGCAAGAATAGTGCAGTGGGTTGCCATTTCCTTCTCCTGGGGATCTTCCAACCCCTGGGACTGAACCCCTATCTCCTGCATGGCATGCAGATTTTTTTCTACTACTGGGCCACTAGGTAAGCCCACTATTAACAATAAGAAAGCAATAAGGACTGCCACATCCAACCTTACTCCTTGCTTCTTGAAAGTGTAGTGTCAGCTTTCTAGGGCAGAGAAAACCAGCTCCCTCTTACTATCCTCTCTCTCTTGGATCTTATAACTATGTTCTTTCAAAAGCCCATTTCATGCTGATTAAAAAAAAAAAAAAGTAGGAAAAACAAGAAGCCAAACCACTTTCCATTCATCATCATCCTTTTCAGCAAATGTATCCGGGCTAGAGTCCATGGAGTTGGGAAGAGTCAGACACAACTGAGTGACTGAGCATGGACACGAGCTAGATTTGCATTTTCTAGGGCTGCCATTACAAAGCACCACAGATTGAATAACTTAAAACAACGAAATTGCTTGTCTCATAGCTCTGGAGGTTAGACGTCTAAAATTAGGGTATTGCAGATTTGGTTCCTTTTGAGGGTCATAAAAAAATGATCTATCCTAGGTCACTCTCCTTAGCTTATAGATGGATGGCATTTCCCTATGATGTCTTTTCACATCATCTTTCTCCTGTGTATTAAATTTCACTTTTTCCATAAGGGTATCATTTATATTGGATGAAGGCCTGTCCTAATAACTGCATTTTCATTTCTGTAAAGACTCAGTCTCTAAATAAGTTCACGTTCTGAGGTACTGGGGGATTAGGACTTCAAGATGAATTTTGGGGACACACAATTCAGCCCTCAGTGACCACTGGATGCCAGATTACTTCGTGTGTGTATAGGTGAAACATCATATGTGTTCAGTTGCAGTCCACTTACATTGACTAATCATTTGCATGCACTATCTAGCGTTCTCTTTGTATATATCTGTCAGATCTAGAAATTTAAATCCACCAAAATTCTCCCTCCCATTTACGGAACACCTTCATCTCTGGAGTCTGCTTAGTGCTTTGGTTGCTCATGTTTCTTTCACGCTTAGTGTGGTTATCCTTCAGATTTTTTCTCTCCTGAGTTTTTGTTCCTTCTCAATCTAAATCACAAAGTTTCGACTAACATTTTCAAGTAGTAGTGTGAGTCACTCAGTTGCATCTGACTCGCTGCGACCCCACGGACTGTAGCCCACAAGGCTCCTCTGTCCATTGTATTCTCCAGGCAACAATACTGGAGTGGATTGCCATTCCCTTCTCCCGAAGATTTTCCTGACTTAGGAATTGAAACCGCGGCTCCTGCATTGGAGGCAGATTTTTTCCATGAGTGACAACACTATTATTATTTACTAGATAATTTTAGCTGCTCTATGCTGGGAGGGATTGGGGGCAGTAGGAGAAGGGGACGACGGAGGATGGGATGGCTGGATGGCATCACGGACTCGGTGGACATGAGTCTGAGTGAACTCCAGGAGATGGTGATGGACAGGGAGGCCTGGCGTGCTGCGATTCATGGGGTCGCAAAGAGTCAGACACGACTGAGCGACTGAACTGAACTGAACAACCATAGCAATAGATACCATTAAATTACATAATGAAATTACATTTAATTACACAATTTTCATTTTTTAAAATTCAAATCCTTCAGATTACATCAAGGAGAAAGTTTCTTTTTTGGACTTAATATGTCTTTAGTGCTTCTATAGTACTTCAGAAACCCCCATTTTAACAAATAGAGATGTTTCAGAAAACTTTGATAAGTTAGATTTTGAGAGAGTTGACTTTGCCAATTTTATGTTTAAATTCTATTTATGATAAATTATTCTCATTTTACACTTGAGGGATTGATATATTTTTAATCAAAATGTATTTGAATGTTGTAATTTTAAGGACTGATGGCAAAAAGTGAAGAGTAATGAAACAGCCTCTTGATGAAGGTGAAAGAAGACAGAGAAAAAGCTGACTTAAAACTCAACATTCAGAAAACTAAGATCAAGGCATCTGGTCCCATCACTTCATGGCAAATAGATGGGGAAACAATGGAAACAGTGACACACTTTATTTTCTTGGGCTCCAAAATAACTACAAATGGTGAGTGCAGCCATGAAATTAAAAGACACTTGCTCCTTTGAAGAAAAGCTATGACAAATCTAGATGGTATATTAAAAAACAGAGACTATTTTTTGCTGACAAAGGTCTGTTTAGTCAAATCTGTGGTTTTTCCAGTAGTCATGTACGGATGTGAGAGCTGGACTATAAAGAAGACTGGTGCTGCAGAACTGATGCTTTTGAACTGTGGTATTGGAGAAGACTCTTGAGAGTCCCTTGGACTGCAAGATCAAACCAGCCAATCCTAAAGGAAATCAATCTTACATATTTATTGGAAGGACTGATGCTGAAGCTGCAATACTTTGGCCACCTGATGCAAATAGCCAGCTCACTAGAAAAGACCCTGATTCTGGGAAAGATTGAAGGCAGGAGGAGAAGGGGACAACAGAGGACTAGATGGTTGGATGGCATCACTGACTCAATGGACATGACTTTGAGCAAGCTCTGGGAGATGGTGAAGGACAGGGAAGCCTGGAGTGCTGCAGTCCATGGGGTCACAAAGAGTTGGGCGCTATTGAGTGACTGAATAACAACAATAACAATTTAGAGGAAAATATGAAATAATAATGTATCACTATACTAATACAGGGAAAGGATATGCAAGCAATGGTGTTTGGGAAATATACTATGACTTATCTTTTTATATCAAGACCCACCATTATTGCCTTAGCTTAGTTTTTCATAAGTTTTTACATGAGATACCACAATGATTTTCTGCTTGGAATTGTTTCCTCTTGTCTAGTTTTCCTCCAATTTACCGTCTAAGTTATTGCCAGAATAAGTACTAAAAAGCCTGGATTACAACACAATGCTTTTTGTGACTAATATTCTTCCCTGAGGACTTATTGATTTTTTTCTTCTAAGCACCCTACTGAATTTTGGTCAGACTGCTTGGTGCACTTTACATGTCCTTAGTTCCCAAAGTGTCTGCCTGTCTTCTATTGATTCTGCAGCACTTCGATCAGAATCTCTGAATAAAAATAATCAGGTAAATACATCTATAACCTATTTTATCCCACCCCAGATTCACACTAAAATGATTAAAAAAATATTAATGCTTAAGCAGAAAAGATTGTTGCTGTTGGAGAATAAAAATAATTGGAAAATATGTAAAGGACTCAGAAAATAAACACTACTCAAATGTACTCCTACTGACATATGGACCAACTTCCTCAACACATACTATTATCTAAATAGTTGTGAGCAATAAACCAATAAAAGTTTCCAAAATGGCCACTTTAATATGGATTTTAAATTGTAACATTCTTGAAAGAAGTTATTTGGATACAGTAAAATGTTAAATAATAATCATAACCTAAAACATTAGATTAGAAGAGAAAAGAAGATAATAAAAAAGTAATTTTGTTTAAATTATCAAGGAATAGTGATTAGAGATATGTTATTTTTAAAAAACAATCTCTCTTTTCTAGAACAGTTTATATACCTGCAGAAAAACTGTAAAGATAGTACAGAGGATTTCCATAGAATCTGCTTGGTTTCCTATGTTATCAGCATCTTACATTTATTACATTTAATGGTGCATTTTATAATTCGTGAACCAATATTATGTATTATCATTAAGTTCCACTCTTTATTCAAATTTCCTTGGGCTTTAGCTAATATACTTTTTTTTCTTTTTTGGTTCTAAGATCCCATTTTGGTACTATATTACCTTTGTTTATCCTGTTTCCTTAGAATCCTCTTGACTGGGATAGTTTGTATGATTTTCCTCGCTTTTGAAGACCCTGACAGTTTTGAGCAGTAGTGGTTACATATTTTGTACCAAACCCTTCAAAGGGACTTGTCTGATGTTCCTTTCGTGAGTAGATTAGGGTTGTGGGCTTTGAGGAGGAAGACCACAGAAGTAGAGTACCCTTTTCATCGCCTCATGTCAAAGGAACATTCTATCATCAGGACTTATAACTGTTGATGTTAACTTTGGTCACCTAGCTAAGATAGTGTTTGTCAGGTTTCTCCACTGTAAAGGCTTTTTCTTCCCTTCATTTATACTATATTATTTGAAAGGAACTTACTACGTACAGCCCATTGTCCAGATGTAGGGAGTTATGGTCGACTTACTTAAGGTAATCTACATGATGTATGCAAATAAAAAGTCATTTACATGGCTGGGAAAAATCCCAGGATGGAATGCAGGTTATGACCAAAATGACTGTACTGAAAATTGGGGACACAACCACATTGAAGGAGATGAGAGAAAATGTGCTGATCTAAGTAACTTTGGAAATTAGTAGAATCTGTAAAACTAAAGTCAAAAACAGTACACAATTACTGTAATTTAGTTGATAATTTGCTTCCTACAAGGCTATTAGTTAAAAATGATCACACTGCTATACATGTATATAGGAATTAAAAAATTAAGTAAATGGATGGTAGATGGTGAGAGCCAGGTGGAAAGTGAGAATTTACAGATAAGTATGTTGTAATGTATTAGACAACATTACTATGAACTCATGTTTAGCTTAATATATACACAGATACTAACACAGAAATATTTACAGATATGTGTACATACACTGGTTATTATTCATATGTATATTTTTCCTTGTTCTGTCTGCTGAGACTGCCTAGAAGCAACATGGATATCTGGTATCTAGGTCTTAGATCCTAAATATTATCTTTCAATAAAAGAATGTAGGGTTCCTTGGAGAATTGGCTGATTCAAAGATTAAGGCAGGAAATACAAAAGATTAGCCTAACGTATTTTGTAGTGCCAGAGGTAAGGAAATGCTAAGAAAAAAAAAACAAAACCTTATTATGCAACACAACAGGTTAAAGCAATTATTCTCAATTACATATAAACAAACTTAAAATTAATTATGATGGGACCATGTCAAAGGACACAAGAGATGTTGAAAGAACACCCAATGACTAAAGTAACAATATGAGCAAGGAAGATAAAGTAATATTGGACTATAAAATAAATATATGTGAGCACACATGGGTATAAATAAGTTTTTTAATATATAAATAAATGGAGAGAAGAAACAAGCCTCCTATATAGAAGAATTACAAATAAGATATGTGTCATTGTAGCATTTGTGATTTTGTAAATGTCCAATATTTTTCTCAAATATTTTAAGGTTAACCTGGTGGAAAATATGTAATGAAAACAAGATTTCCAAGTTCCAAATCAATATTAAATATAACAAAAAAGTAGATCATGAACAGCAAAAAAGAATACTCACAAAATAAATTTTAAAGTTGGCTTAAAGCTCAACATTCAGAAAACTAAGATCATGGCATTTGGTCCCATCACTTCATGGGAAATAGTAAGGGAAACAGTGGAAACAGCGAAACAGTGCCAGACTATTTTTTTGGGCTCCAAAATCACTGCAGATGGTGATTGCAGCCAGGAAATTAAAAACACTTACTTCTTGGAAGGAAAGTTATGACCAACCTAGATAGCATATTCAAAAGCAGAGACATTACTTTGCCAACAAAGGTTCATCTAGTCAAGACTGCGGTTTTTCCAGTGGTCATGTATGGATGTGAGAGTTGGACTATGAAGAAAGCTGAGCGGGGAAGCATTGATGCTTTTGAACTGTGGTGTTGGATAAGACTCTTGAGAGTCCCTTGGACTGCAAGGAGATCCAACCAGTCCATTCTAAAGGGGATATTGAGAGTCCCTTGGACTGCAAGGAGATCCAACCAGTCCATTCTAAAGGGGATATTGAGAGTCCCTTGGACTGCAAGAAGATCCGACCAGTCCATTCTGAAGGAGATCAGCCCTGGGATTTCTCTGGAAGGAACGATGCTAAAGCTGAAACTCCAGTACTTTGGCCACCTCATGCGAAGAGTTGACTCATTGGAAAAGACTCTGATGCTGGGAGGGATTGGGGGCAGGAGAAGGGGACGACAGAGCATGAGATGGCTGGATGGCATCACTGACTCGATGGACGTGAGTCTGAGTGAACTCCGGGAGTTGGTGATGGACAGGAAGCCCTGGCGTGCTGCAATTCATGGGGTCGCAAAGAGTCGGACCAACTGAGTGACTGAACTGAACTGAACTGAACCAACATTATAGCTAACTGTAAAACAACTGGCTTTTTCTGCATAAAGTTAGGAATGAGACAAAGATCATTATTACTGGTTTTTTAGTTAATTTTAAAAAGTTGAGTTTATTGATGTATATTTAATTAACAATAAAATTCACTCTTTTACTCTTTTAAGGGTACAGTTTGATGAGTTTAGACAGTTATATAACCATCAGAATGATAAAGAAAAGAATATTTTCTTCATAATATTTTCTCTTGTCCCTTTGTTTTTCTCCCTCTGCTCCCAGACCTGATGACTACTCCTCTACTACATATCCTTGTATATTTATCTTTTCCAAATTACCTATAAATGGAGTCATATAGTCTATATCTTCCTATCACAATGCAAAATGCTTTTAAAATTCATCCATGTTGTATTTATCATTGAAGTGAAGTGAAGTTGCTCAGTCGTGTCTGACTCTTTGCGACGCCATCGATTCTAGCCCACCAAGCTCCTCTATGGAATTTCCCAGACTAGAATACCAGAGTGGGTTGCAATTTCCTACTCTAGGGGATCTTCCCAACTCAGGAATCAAACCCAGGTCTCCTGCGTTGGAGGCAGACGCTTTACCGTCTGAGCCACCAGCGAAGTCTGTATTTATCATTAGTTCATTTTTATTGCTAAATACTATTTTAATATATGGATTACTACAAATTATTTATTCATTTGTAAATGATGCATATTTGGTTTATTCTAGTGTTTGGCTACTATAAATAAAATTGCTTTAGACATTTTCATACATTCCTGTAAATGAACATATGTTTTTGTTTCTCTTTGGTAAAAATCTGAAAGGAAAATTGCTGTAGTTTATCTATATCTTTATCTTTATCTATGTCTATGCAGCCATATCTATCTATATCTATACATCATTTATGAAAAATCCCCAAACCATTTCCTAGGCTGGTATATTATTTTACGGGCTTTCTCAGTGGTAGAGAATCTGCTTGCCAATTCAGGAAATGCATGAAACATGGATTTGAATCCTAGGTTGGGAAGATCCCCTGGAGAAGGAAATGGCAATCCACTCCATTATTCTTGCCTGGGAAACCCCCTGGACAGAGGAGCTTGGAGGGCTACAGTCCATCGGCTTGCAAAGAGTGGGATGCAACTGAGCAAGCACGCATACCTGTACTATTTTACATTTTGCAAGCAGTATATAAGGGGTTCTAGTTTTCCACATCAACATCAGTTCTTAGCATTGTCAGTCTTTTTAGTTTTACCTCCTTTAGTTTACTTTTACCTCCTTCTAGGAGGTAGTGATATCTCGTTGTGTGTGTGTGTGTGTTTGCCATGACATATGCCTTATGATCCTAGTTATCCAACCTGGGATTGAAACCAGCCCATGGCAGGCAGTGAACGTGCTCAGTCCTAACACCTGGACCACCAGGGAATTTCCTCTCATTGGGAAGTGGCAACCCACTCCAGTGTTCTTGCCTGGAGAATCCCAGGGACGGGGGAGCCTGGTGGGCTGCCGTCTATGGGCTCGCACAGAGTCGGACACGACTGAAGTGACTTAGCAGCATTAGCAGCAGCAGTGCCTTTTCCACAATGACTAAGGACAATAAGTTATTTTCATGCGCATATTTTGCCCTCTGATTTTCTGTGTTCACAATTATGCTAATTATGAGTAAATACAGTTTCTTTTCCACTCACTGTAACACTGTATCTTCATCTTAAAATCTTGACATCCAGTAGTGAGAATTATCTTTTTTTTAAAATTGAATTCTGTGCAAATTTTAAAATCACTTCAATTTCTAAAATCAAAACAAAAGTACACCTGATGTAATCTGAACTGAGATTGCTTTGAATCTATAGATCAATTTAACAAAAACTTACATCTTGAAAATATTTAGTCTTCAGACCCATGGATGGTATATTTTTTCACTCGAATTTTAAAATTTTTCTCAGTAATGTTCTATTATTTGTAGTGTACAGGCTTTGCACATATTTTGTTAAATTTGTTCCTAAATATATAATGTTTTATGATGCTACTACAAAAGATATTAAATTTTCTTTTTCAGTTTCCAACTATAGGCTGTGAGTATATAGAAACATGATTGCTTTTGTTGCTTTTGACCTTGTATCCTGTGATCCTGATAAAGTCAGTCCTTTCTTCTTGAAACTTTTTTTGGGTAGCTTTGGTGTTTTTCTGTTTAGAAAATTATGTTATTTTTGAAAAAAATAGGTTTTTTTCTCTTTTGAACATTTTTTTTCTTTTTCTTACCTACATTCTTTACTTGAACTTCTGATTCAATGTTGAATACAAGTAGTAAAAGCAGATATATCTTAGGGCAAAATCAGTCTTCCACAATTAATATAATGTTACCTGTGGAAGTTCAATAAAAGTCAATTTTTAGTGTTAAAATTTCCAAAGCTAATTGTGAATGTATAATAAATATAATTTTTATATTTCCTAATATTTGTTTATTTTAAACTCAGTTTTCTGTTATATTTTTGTTATTTTTTCTTGATATTTCTTGATAATTCTCCCCATTATTTTTACATAATGTAATATTTACTTTTTCTCAAGGCTAGCTTGTCTGATATTAATAAGCCACTCCAATTTATTTTTGATTAGAATTTGTGAGGTACATTTGTGCATTTTTCTACTTGCAACAAATTTAAAAAATTTGTCTTTGTATTTATCATTGATCTTTTCATAGATATTGAATATTAGATCTTATTTTTAATCTGCCTTTTAATTCAGTGTTTATACAATTTGTTCTTAACATAATCTATTTTCTTCCACATTTTTTAATATTTGTTCCATCTATTTTTTGTTTCTTATTTTTACTTTCTGACTTATTTTACATTGAGTTCTTTTAATATTTCTTTTTCTCTTCAATATTAACTTATCTATTATACTTATCAGTTGAAATCATTTTTAAAATGTATGTCTTTAATTGATCATAGTCTGCTGCCAAGTTGGTTTACATAACTATTTAAAGCACAAGAAACTTAAAATGGAGGACGATTTACTCCCTCCCACATTTTGTGCTACTTTTTGTCATATATTTTATTTCTACATATATTATAAGCTCCACTTGCCTGTAAACTCCCATGGATGGAGGGGCCTGGAAGGCTGCAGTCCATGGGGTCGCTGAGGGTCGGACATGACTAAGCAACTTCACTTTCACTTTCCACTTTCATGCATTGGAGAAGGACATGGCAACCCACTCCAGTGTTCTTGCCTGGAGAATCCCAGGGTCAGAGTAGCCTGGTGGGCTGCTGTCTATGGGGTTGCACAGAGTCGGACATGACTGAAGTGACTTAGCAGCATGCCTTAGATAATCACTTAAAGAGATTAAAAATAATGAAAAAACTTATGTTTACTCACATGTTATTCCTTTTCAGACATATTTTCTTTTTTTGTGTAGATTCATATATTCTTCTGGTCTCATTATCCTTCTGCCTGAGAACTTACTTTTAATATGTCTTATAGTGCAAGTCTGTGGTAACTTCTTTTAACTTAAATGTTCGTTAATATGTTTTTATGTCACCTTCATTTTTAAAATTTACTAACAAACTTAATTTCTAGAATCATTTTTTATGTAGAGACATTTTAGACTTTCAGAAAAATTGAGTGGGTTTATAGATTTCCCATACACTTTCATATTCACTTCCCTCTATTAATAACATCTACGTTTGTGTGGTACATTTCATGTAATTCATGAACCAATATTGATATATTAGGGTTTATAATTCATTTAGATTTCTTTGGATTTCAATCTATTATTCTTTTTCTGCTCCAGGATCCCATCTAAAATGCCACATTACATTTATTTGCTATGTCTTCTTAGACTCTTTTTGGTTGTGACAGTTTTTTAAACTTTCCTTGTTTTCTGACCTTAACAATTTGAGAACTAGTGGTCAGGTTTTGTAAAATATCCTTCAATTGGTTTTTATCTGATGTTTTTCTCATGATTAGACTGAGGCTGTAGCACTTGGGGAGGAAGATCACAGAGGTAAAGTGCCATTTCATCACATCATTTCAAGAGCACATTCTATCAGCATGACTTCTTATCACTCTTGATGTTAGCTTTGATCACCTTGCCGACATAGTGTTTCTCAGCTTTCTCTGCTGCAAAGTTACTTTTTTCTCTCCCCTGTTTTTATACTGTCCCGTTTGGAAGGCAGTCATTTTGTGCCATTTACATTAAAGGAGTGAGGAGTCAGGCTCCACCTTTTTAAAGTAAACTATCTGAATAATTTATTGGCATTCTTCTTCATGGAAGACTTTTGTCTTCCTTCTCATTTATTAACTTATTCAGTCATTTATGTGTATGGGTATGGATAAATGTATTATCCATAAATAGTTATTTTACACTTTGGCTTATAATCCAACACAATCTTACTTTTTCAAATTATTCCAAATTTGGCCATCAAAAGCTTTTTATTATAACTCCATTGCCCTTTTGACATACCTACATTAATTTTTAAAATTTTTATTTTAAGCACTTTCTTACTTTCTGCCATTATAAGACATTGTTGTTGTTCAGTCCCCCAGTCATGTCTGCCTCTTTGTGACCGCATGGACTGCAGCATGCCAGGCCTCCCTGTCCCTCACCATCTCCCAAAGCTTGCCCAAGTTCATCTCCATTGCACTGGTGATGACATCTCATCCTCTGATGCCCTCTTCTCCTTCTGCCCTCAATATTTGCCACTATCAGGGACTTTTCCCATGAGTTGCTGGTCACATCAGGTGACCAAGATACTGGAGCATTAGCTTCAACATCAGTCCTTCTAAGGAGTAATCAGGGTTGATTTCCCTTGAGATTGACTGGATTGATTTTCTTGCTGTTCGAGTGACTCTCAGGAGTCTTCTCCAGCACCACAATTCAAAGGCAGCAGTTCTTTGGCGCTCTGCCTTCTTTATGGTCCAGCTCTCACAACCGTATGTGACCACTGGGAAGACCATAGACTTGACTATACAGACCTTTGTTGGCAGAGTAATATCTCTGCTTTTCAACACACTGTCTAGGTTTGGCATAGCTTTTCTGCCAATATGAAATATTCCAGGCTAGTTTTTAAAGCCATTTATTTTACTTTTTTATTTTTGATTGTGCTAGGTCTTCATTGCTGCTCTGGCCTTCCTCTAGTTGTGGCAAGTGAAGGCTCCTCTCTCGTTGTGGTGCATGGGCCTCTCACTGCATGGGCTTCTCTTGTTGCAGCTCCTGGGCTCTAGAGCACAGGCTCGGTAGTTGGGGTGCACGGGCTTAGTTGCTCTGCTGCATGTAGGGTCTTCTTGGACCAGGGATCAACCCATGGCTCCCACATTGGCAGGCAGATTCTTTACCACTGAGGCACCAAGGAAGCCTTCCAGGGTAATTTTATCCACTTCCTATCCCAGTCCAAGAATCAACAAGCCCTGGTTCCTTTTATTGGAAAATGACATTAGAAACAAATATCTGGAAGTTGGATGTGGTCATTGCTACTAGAGTGTTATTTTTTTCCCTCTCAACTGACAAAGCAAACAAATGTGTATATACTAACCTATGTATATACACATACATATAAACATTTCTTTATGTAGGCATTTGTATCTATTTTAAGTTTAACATGACTTCATACTGATGGCTCCAAATCTAACAATTGAAACGTGAATTATTCTGTCTTCCTCCCTTCATCAAACTAAATTTCCACTCCGATAGTTACAAATCTAGCTTCTGCCATCTCCATTCATTTATTTTTTTAATTCCAGCATACATTCATATCAGTATCATATTTGTTAATCTGTACTTCCATGAAAACTACTTTATCTATTAATGGACTTATGTATAATTTCTTTTGCCTTTTGGGCTTCCCAAATGATTCAGATGGTAAAGAATGTGCCTGCAATGCAGGAGACCTGTGTTTGATCCCTAGGTCAGGAAGATCCCTTGGAGACAGGAATGGCAATCCACTTCAATATTCTTGCTGGAGAATCTCATGGACAGAGGGCTTGGTGGGCTACAGTTCATGGGTTCGCCAAGAATCAGACATGACTGAGCAACTAACACTTTGCAGGATAGACATTTTAAATTTTAATAAAGTCCAACTTATCGCTTTTTTTTCTATCATGGTGCATACTTTGTATGTGAACATGTGTTAGGAAATCTAAATTCACCTAGGTTTTATTCTATTTTTTTCTAGAAGTTCATTTTTTTACATTTTAAAATTCAAGTCTATGATTAATTTTGAGTTAATGTTGTAAGAGGTATAAGTTATGTGGCTAGATTAATTTTTTTGTTTTCCCAGATGTGAATATCCAGTACCATTTGTTAAAAAAAAGGATTTTTTAAAAAATTATTATATTACCTTTGCTTTTTAATTGAAGATCATTTAATTATGTGGGACAAATTGTAGGCTCCTTATCCTGTTCCCTATTCTCTCGATAAAATTGTGCTGTCTTTATCACTCTATCTTGAGTTAAGTTTGAGATTGGGTAACATCAGTGCTCCACTTAGTTCTTTTTCTTCAACTTCATATTGGTTACTCTTTATATTTTACATTTTCATATAAACTTTAGAAGGATTTTGTAAATATCCATGAAATACCTTGCTGATATTGTACATGTATTGAATCAATAGAGAGAATTGGGGAGAAGTGACATGTCAAAAATATCGAGTCTTTTGATTCATAAACATGGACTCTATCTCCATTTATTTAGATTTTAAAAGTTCTTTCATCAGAGTTTAACAGTTTTCACACATAGAACATGTGTGTATTTTGTTAAATGTGAACCTAAATATTTTATTTCTGATATTAATATAAATGGTACTGCATTTTACATTCAAGTTCCAAAAATTCTTTGCTGGCAAAAAAAGAAAAGCAATAGAATTTTGTATATTGACCTTGTATCCTATGACCTTGCTATAATCACTTATTTGTTCCTGAATTCTTTTCAGTTCATTGAGATTTTCTACATAGACAACATGTCATCTGTGAAAAAATAGACAGTTTTCTTTTTTTTCAATATGCATAACTTTATTACCTTTCCGTGTCTTATTGCACTACTCCTAGTTTAATGTGGGAAAAAAGTAGAAGAAAAAGATATGCCTGTTCCTGATCCAGGGGGACATTATCCTGGTAACTCACTATTAAATATGATGTTAGCTGCAGGTAGTTTGCAGATGTTATTTATGAAAGTTACCTTCTATTCTTATTTATCTGAGAGTTTATGTCATGAATATATATTGGATTTTGTCCAGTGTGTTTTCTGCCTCAATTGACATAATTTTTCTTCTTTAGCCTATTGATATAGTAGATTACATAAATTGATTTTCAAATGGGGAACTGGCCTTGTGTAACTGGAATAAATCCCACTTTGTCATTTTGCATAATCCTTTTTGTACTTTGTTGAATTCAGTTTGCTAATATTTTGTTGAGGATTTTTTTATGTATGTTCATAAAAGATATTGACATGTAGTATTCCTTTTGTAATGTCTTTATCTGTTTTTGCTACTAGTGTAACGCTGGCATTATAGAGTTAGGAAATATTCTGTTTTTATTTTCTGGAAGAGAAGGTAAAGAATTGGTTGTTTCTTTCTTAAATGTTTGTTAGAACTCACCAGTGAAGCCATCTTGGTCAGACACTCTATTTTAAAAGACTATTAATTATTTGTTCGATTTCTTTAATATATATAGGCCAATTTGATGATCTGTTTCTGCTTTTGTGAGAGCTTTGGTAGTGTGCCTTTTTCATAGAATTGGTCCATTTCATCTAAATTATCAAATTTGTGGACCTAGAGTTGCTCATATTTCTTTATTGTCATCTTAATTGAGAAAAATCCATGGGTTCTGTGGTGAAGACACTTCCTTCATTCATGGTATTAACGTAATCTGTGCATTCTTTTTTCTCCATTAGTCTAGCCAGAGGTTTATCAGTTGTATTGATCATTTTGAACAGAATTCAATGTTGTGAAATTTTTCTTCTGACTTTCTGATTTTACTTGCAGTGATATCTACTCTAACTTTTACTAATTTTTCTTCCATTAGCACTAGGATTAAGTCACTCTTCTTTCTTAGGTGCAATCTTAGATTACTGATTTTAGATTATTCTTTATAGCAT
The DNA here is from genome assembly GCF_023091745.1 of Budorcas taxicolor. NCBI lineage: Eukaryota > Metazoa > Chordata > Mammalia > Artiodactyla > Bovidae > Budorcas > Budorcas taxicolor. The sequence continues at coordinate 43,233,360 of NC_068915.1, forward strand.
ACACATTCAATGCTATAATTTTTCCTCTAAACACTTTTTTTGTGGCATCCATAAATCTTGATTAGCTCTATTTTCATTTCACTTAGTTCAAATTATTTAAAAATTTCTTTTGAGGATTTGTAAAAAATTTGACCCATATGTTATTCAGGATTTTATTTTTCAAACCCCAAATATTTTAGGATTTTCCAACTGTCTTTTTGTTACTAAATTCTAATTTAATTCTATCATGGTCTGAAAATATATTTCATATGATTTTTATTCTTTTAAATTTCTAAGGTATTTTTATGGCCAAAATTTTAACTTTCTAGGTGAGTGTTGCTTTTGAGCTTAAGGAGAATATGTAGTCCACTGTTTTTGAAAGCATTATTCTATAAATATCAAATAGATCCTGTTGTCTAACTGTGGTGCTTATTTCAACTATACCTTTACTGATTTTCTGCTGGATTTACCTATCAATTACTGAATGATAATAAAGTCTACAACTCTAGAAGAAAAATTATCTACTTCTCTTTGCTTTTCTATCAGTGTTTATCTTATGTATTTTAATGATTTTTTTAAAGTTACGTACATGTTAATGATTCTTATGTCTTCTTGGAGAATTAATTCCCTTATCATGATGTAATACTCTGGCAATTTGTACATAATTTTGCTTCAAGGTTAGTATATTATTCTCATTTTCTTTTGATTAATGTTAGTGTGGTATATGTTTCTCCACAGCCCCTCCTTTTTTTTTTAAACCTATTTTCCTCTTTAATTCAAAAACTAGGTTTAATTTAAACCTATTTTCCTCTTTTATGCCTTTAAAAAATTATTTTGAAAATTTTAAAAAACTGTAAAGTTTTTTGTCTTTTAGTTGCATTTAGACAATTCACATTAAAATTGCCTACTGATATATTTTGATTAGTTTCTACCATGTTTATAATTGTTTTATATATGCTGCACTTGACCTTTTTCTTTTTATATTTTCTTCTTATTCCTTTTTTTAGTTGAGCATTTTCTATGATTATACATTTTCTCTTCTCTTGGCATATTGAGTACAATTCTTTTAAAACCTTTTTGGTTTCTAACCTAGAATTTGCAATGTATATTTACAACTATTCTAAGTCCACCTTCAAATAATACTATTCCAATGTCATGGGTAATGACGATTGTGCATTCTTTTTATATTTACACAATAGTTACAAACTTTGTAACAGAGTTTTCCCATTTTCTCCCTTCTATCCCATTTAAATTGCTGTGGCTTCTTTTGCCTATCCATATATTATTATCACTCAATACATTGGCATTCTTATCTATTAAGAAGTTTAAAATAAATGATCTTATTTTACCTCTGTTTATTCTTCTGCCACCACTGTTTCTTTAGTAGTTCCCATTTTTGCCTATGTATTTCCCTTCTATCTCAATAACTTCTTTTAATGCTTCTTACAGGGTGAATCTTCTGACAATAAATCCTATCTTTTCTGTTTGTTTGAGAAAGTCTATTTATTCTTGACTTCTGAGGATAATTTCTCTGGATATAAAATTCTAGATCGGTGGTTCTCTTTTCCTTTCTACTCCTTACATACTTTCCTCCACTTTCTTCTTTTTTGCCTAGTTTTTAATGGAAGGTTCACTTTGTATTCTTGTTACTTGTTTCTCCATAGGTAAGGTATATTTTTTTCTCTTGGGCTTTTGGCTTTTTTTTTTTTTTCTGGTTGTCTTTGGTTTGCTGTTATTACAGTGTTGTTTGTCTACATGTGGGGATTTTGTTTACTTTTTATATGTTTCTTGCTTGATGTTACCTGAACTTATAGATCTATTGTTTGGTGTCTGCCATTAATTCTGGAAAGTTTTCACCCATTATTAATTTAGATACTTCTGCTTTTTTCTCTCATTCTCCCTGTAATATGTAACAATTGTGCATATGTAACATTTTATATTTCTCACACATTTCTTGCATATTCTGTTTTACATTTTATCTTTTTTTTCACTTTGCATTTCCTTTGAGAAGTTTCTGTTACATATGTTCAAGCTTATTGATTCTTTCTAGTCTACAGATGAACCCATCAAAGAAAGTCATCATTTCTGTTACAGTGTTTTGATTTTTAAATTTTCATTTTTATTTTTTATACAGTTTCCATCTCTCTGCTTACTACTTATTCTTATAGTTCACATACCTTTTCCACAGAGTATATAAACTATTAATCATGGTTATTTAAATTTCCTATTTGTAGTTCCAAAATCTGTGTCAATATCTGAGTCTGCTTCTAATGCTTGTTTTGATTCCTCAGATACTGTGTTTTTCTTGCCTTTAATATACTTTGTACTTTTTTGTTGGAACCTGGATATAATATATTGAGTAATAAGAACCAAGGTAAAGATATCTTTATTGTGAGCTTTAATGTTAATCTAGCTGGAACTAGAATGTATTTAATACTTTCTGTATATCTAGGTACCAAAGGCTACAGTTTCATTCAGGGTTATTTTTTATTTAAGTCCTATCTTGTTGTCTCTGGGCTCCCTAAGAGCATCTTCTTAAAGAAAGTCTTTGTCTTCCAGTTGTAATCCACTGTTATTATACCACAGCCCTGTTGATGTGGTGATAAGAATTGGGAGAGAGGAAACATTCCATAGCATTATGATGAATTCTCAGGTTTCTAGTTGAACTGAAGCCCTGGGTTATGACCTTCAGAAATGTTTCTTAATTTTGCTTCCCTTCTAGGTGAGTCAGGAAAGCTAGTGTGGGTGGAATTTCCTAGTTGCCCTTCTTCCAGGTATACAAGGCTTTTGCATGCAGGTACACCTGGAGAGCAGAACTTCATTATGAAGGGTGTTCCAGGTATATTTCAAATGATTACTCTTATCCTTTCCCTGCCTAAAACCCAAGGGGATGTTTCTTGGTTCTTTAATTCAAGAAACTGATGGTGTTCCTGGAGGTATATTTCTTGAAACTATATGTGAGGAGTAGAGGGGTCTAAGACTGTAACCCCTAGGGGTTTTTCATTCCCACCCTAGGGAATTGGTGGTTTGTTAAAATTATTTTTCAAGCATTCCTACCATTTTATGGCTCCAGTGGGTTCTGCAACAATTTAGGTAATCATAGCTGTAATTTTCTGCATTCTCCTCTCTCTCCAGCTTTGAGGGTGGTAGTTTTCTCTGTGATCTCACTTCTCTGAGGGATCTAAGAAAAGTGCTTTTGTTTTGAAAGAGCATTTCAACCAGATATAAAATTCCAAGTTGACAGGTTTCTCTCTCAGTGCTTTAAAGATGCTTCACTATCCTCTCATTTGATTTGTTTCTAATGAGAAATATATTCTCATCCTTATTTTAGACCATATAAGGAGAAATAAAACAAGCTGAGCTCTGAAAAGAGGGATAAAATGCTTTAAAATCACACTAAACATTTGTTTAAAGATGAATTACCACATCTGCAACAAGAAAGATGGGATAATATGTCATTTTGAGGAGGACAACTCTGGCAGATTAAGTACTAGGCTTGGGATGATTTCGTCACCTTAAACACATTTTGGGTCCAGAAAAGTGAGTAAAAGGTGAGGTTTAAACATAGATTTCTTCCCATGCTTTCATGGATAAGATGGTGAGAGTCTCTGATACCTGGGGAAAGAAAGAACTCTGCTAAAAGAAGTGATAAAGAAATGTGTGATAAAATATGGTCAGTTTTAGAAGCACTCTCAGTAAGTCAGATATGCAGGCCCTGAGTTGAAGAACATGATAGAAGTGACAGACACGAGAGTGGTGTTAAAAACTCTGGTTTTCTGTGAGAGTAAAACAGCAGAATCCTATAAATCAAGCATAAACTAAACAGCACTTAATCACAATAGAAACTTGGGAAGTAAGCAGAGTTGTCCCGGAGATTCTGGATGCTTACAAAATTCTTGCATTCGATAATATTTCCAGTTATTTACTTATAAGTGAATTTCCTCAATTACAAGATTAAGTTCCAGGGATTTAAAACAAACTCATAAGCAAAGCTTCTTGGATTAATGACATTAAAGGGCACAACATATTTTATACAACCATTAGTGGCTATTCTGCTAATGAGTTAAATGTTATATACACCATATATAATATAATCATGATATGCTTAATTTGTTATAACATTTTGCTTGATGACAGGGAGTTTGACATAATCTCCACTTTGATCTCCAAAAACTTACACACTAAGAAAGCCTAAGAACTTTGGAGACATAATAAATGTATTATAAATATATAACCTGAAAGCAAAGTATTGTAATATGGTCTTGTTGCATGAAGGCATCCAAGTGAGAAATATTTATAAGTCCAGAGTAGAGCATAACTCAAGAGGGAAAAGGTCTAAGTGTTTAGATTGGGTTTGCAAATTATGATTCTTTTTGCAGATAGTTTTATTTGTTCAACCAAACTTATTGAAAATCAGATATATCACATACATTTTACTGAGAGAAACAATGATTCCAGATCCATTGCTTATTTGCAAGGAGTTTACATTGTGAAGAAATAGATAGACTAGTAAGCAAACAATTAAATATAGAAAACCAGTTTCCCTAATAGGAATAGTTACAGGCTGCCATGAAAGTGCACAAAATATGTGAATGAAGAGGAAGAAAAGAAGGTCATCTGATTGAAATAATAGATGCTAAAATGCAGAATTAAAAACACATGTGTTCCCCATCATGCTATGTTTCTCAACGTCCAGTTATTGTCAAACTGCCTTTTCAAATTTGGCCCTGAACTATACCAACTGTACTGTTCCTTAATATTTTTCTTTACATTGATTTAGTTTTTCATTTAAATCATTTTGCATAAAAAGGAATTTTTTTTTCTAGAATAAATGGAGGTCAATTACACACAACATAACCATATAAAAGCTGAAATAAAAACTAATATTTTAGACACTATTTTTAGGTATTATTGTTTTGTCTAGAACACAAGAAGATGGGTAAGAATTTAAGATATATTAAAGAGGGACAAAATTAAACTGAGCTTCTCCTTGACTTAATCAGACCAAAAGAATCGAGGTGATTATATCTTTTTGATTTGATGTTTATGTACCACAAACAAAATCCATTGCATATACTTGCTAAAATCATAAATCTCTTTAAAGTGTTCCACATTTTGGGAAAGGCTGGGATATACACAATAAATATCTAGGAGGGGTAAGGTAAATCCTAAAGCTAAAGGAAGGAAAGAAAGAAGGTCTCAGTTTTTAAAATAAAAAACATATTATTTTACTGGAAGTTAGACATCAAATCTAGCCACATACTGAGTACCAGGATCCATCTAATAGCATCTGTGTATTTTCAGGTTACATTCTGACCTTTCTATTATTAGATCCTATAACATTATATTGAATTGAAGTCAGACTTTATGTTATTCCAAGACACTGGTTCTAACTTCCTGAGTGACTCACAGTCCCTTGAGGATAACAGAGTGTAATTCCTCTTATACTGGATATAAATTCACCTGTATCTTTCTCTCAATAACAAATGAATGAAAGTATGTTATAAGAATAGCCTCAATTTTCTTTAGTTTATAACAAGTAAGACTCAATCCCAGACTTGTGGTTTTTAATTATTTTCAGTCCTTTGGGATCACCTTCCAAATGGAAAACAGTGTGTCCCACTGGGAGATGCTTGTGAGAACTATAGCTCAAGGGTGCAAAGCAAGTCTATTTTTGGTTTCTCATTGGTTTATATGGTTCTGGAGATCACTATCAGTTTTCTTAGGTTTCTCTTTTCTGGTATAAACATCCTCAGATATTTCAAGCTCTGATTTGGAGTTTATATATATTACCCTTATCACTTGGATTGTCCTCATCTACTGGGGGTTTGTTTTCTAATATCTCTCATTATGTGCGGCCACCAGAAAGAATCCCAGTTCGGTAGCTGTCATATGGCCAGAGTAGAGCATGGAATAGCTGCCTTTTCTTGGGAGTTCTATTATCTTTTTTGATTACTACTCTCTAATATTTCATATGATCATTTGTGATACCAAATTTCATTGTTGGCTCGTATGGAAATTGTAGTCAATGGAAACCTTAAAATATTTAATTTTGTTATGAATTGCTGGTTTTCTAAGCTTGGCTCCACATCTGCTGGAATTTCCATACAAAAATTAATGAAAAAGTAGAAAGAAGCTGACAGAAGTGCTGAGAATAAAATAAAACAATGCAGTGAATTTCAAGTGTGACATACATTAAATTATCTATTTATTTAATGTGTATTAAAATACAATTATCAGAGAAATCTGTGGTTTCATAGGTATTTTTAGTTAGAATTAATCTGTTTTAAAAGACAATTGAACCATCAGCTATCAGGAAAATGCAATTCAAAACCACGATGAGATAGTACTTTACATCTGCTAGGAAGGCTGTAATCAGAAAGTCAGATAAGGGGAGAACACGATGGCGGAGGAGTAGGTGGATGTGGAGTACATTTCTCTCCATGGATACATCAGGACTATACCTTCAGAGACAGAAGTGCATGCAGAACATGCGCTGAGAACAGACCGGAGTACCTGACCAATGGAAAAGAATATATAGAACTACGCAAAACTCTGTAGGATGAAGGAACTGGGGGAAAAAACAGGAGTGTTAGAAGGACTGGACCTGCTTGGCAGGTGGGGGAAGTGAAGCAGGAGTCCAATCCCCACAGAGGGCAATTGTCTGAATTAGATGAGAAACACTTAAGGCTGAGAGTGAAACAGCTGATCTGTGGCAGCCTAAATGGAATGAGAATCAGATAGTCCTTGCCGCAGCCCTATATACTCTGGGTAGTAACAGCGGTCTCCTGGAAGGAGCAGCAGCTGGGAGCCTGAGTTAAGGGATTGTGGAGCAATCCCAGGGTGAGCGCTGCTGTTGACTGCAGACAGATGGATTGAGAGGATGTGAGGGAGGAGATCATGGTGAGGAGTGAAGTGGAAAAAAGCCAGGCAGCCATGGAAGCAAGGCGATACTGCTGAGTCATATGTAGCAGGTGGAGCCATCACCATAGCCTCTCTCTCCTCACATGACAGCATCCGCAACTGAACAATAGAGAAGCTGGCTCATCAAATGCCTGATGCACTGAACTACAGAGTAGGACCCCAGCCAGGGTGCTCCTTTCAGTGACTGATTTGAAGATCTATGGGATAGGACCTGAGACAGGGCGGCCCCTCTATATGCCTGATGTGCTGATCAACAGAGAAAGACCCCAGGTGAGGGATCCCTCTAAGTGCCTGAACAGGCAGAGCTACAGAGAAAGACCGGCCAAAGAGGCCTTCTGATCACCAGCTACAAGAGGCTCAAAAAAAGACTCTGATAGGGCCATAACTCTTGCGGCAGAGGCAGTCCATATCCCTGCACGTTTGGCACTCCCAGGGTCCCCGCAAGCCAAGTAGGTGCACCACCTTCACGCTCAACTCTCACTGGGGCAGAACTGCCACAGGCAAAAAAAAAAAAAAAAAAAGTCTTGTGTTTATGCATGTAGGGTCACTTTGGTCATTTCTGACTCTTTGAGATCCTGTAGACTGTAGCCTGCCAGGCTTTTCTGAGAGGGGGTTCTCCAGGGAAGAATACTGGAGTATATTGGACAAGATTGGTTGCCATAACCCTCTAGAGCACTATATTTCCTGCCGCCCTAGCCGCCAACCCCCCTGAGTACCCGGTGCTGCCAGAACCCCTGCAACCCAAGGAGCTGCACCACCTCCATACCTGGCCCTCACAGGGACAAACTCAAGTCCTCCAGGGCAGCCTCAGGAGCAAAGCCCAGTGGACAATCCACATGCAGAGGTGGAAATAAAACCACAATTGAAACCTAGGGGTAGCATGACTAAGGAAAAAGACCCAAAACCTTCCCACCAGCTGTACATACTGCAGATTAAACCCATATGATCAACTAAGCAGACTCTGTGTCTATGGAGTATATAACAGGCCACTGAGAGCTCCCACAAAAGAAAATGCACTAGCCCTGATAGCTGTGGACATTGGAGACAAGAACACACAGGAGTAGGAGCAGGTTAGAATCTGAGCTGCCCCCACAGCAGGTCCAGAGATCAGCACAGTGTTGGAGGGCATCCTAGGGAGGCGAGGTGAACTGTGATTCCCAGCACGGGAAAGGACTCCGACAGCAGAGACTCACGAAAAACATTTATTATTCTTATTTTTTGACTGGTTCTGTAGAGTCTTTTGGATTTTTTCCTTTTTTTCCTTTTTTTCTCCCTCTGTCTTAGTTGTCAGTTTTATCGGCACTAAGAAACCCAGTTAAGCTTTGGAGGTTTTGGTTCCTCAGTCATATTTTTTATTGTTGTCACAAACCTCTGCCTCTATGTTGGGCTTTTGCAGTTCTGTGGGAGTTTTCCTTTCTTTTTCTCTTTTTTAAATTTAAATTTTTTAACCTATTATTATTTTTTCCTACATTTATTCCTTCGTTTGCTTTTCCTACTGTTCGTTCCCCTTGCAGTTAATCTTTAATGTATATAAATCTACCTCTCCTTAACTTTGCACATCTTTCTTTCTTTTCTTTCTCTCCTTTCCTCTCAACATATCTGTTAGTTTTATTTTCATTGATTTATTCCCCAATTGGCACCTTGTTTTAGTTTTGTTTTCCAGTTTGCACTTTAGTTTTTTTCTGGTAGATATAATTTTTGGTATTCTTGTATGTCAGGTCAATCTATTGTACCTTAATTTTTTGAACTGTTTTGATTTTGCTTATGGGTGTATATGTATATGTATATATTCACTCACATTTTCTATTGTTGTTATAAACCTCTGCCTCTACATTGGGCTTTTGCAGTTCTGTGGAATTTTCCTCCACCCCCCCCCCCCTTTTTTCCTTTCTTCTTCCATTTTTTTCTTTTCTCTTTTATAAAATTTTAATTTTTTTAAACCTATTATATTTTTTCTATATTTATTCCTTTGCTTGCCTTTCCTACTGTTTTTTTCCTCTTGCAGTCAGTCTTTAACGTGTATAAATCTTCTTCATCTACCTCTATTTAAGTTTGCATATCTATTCTTTCTTTCCTTTCCTTTCAATATATTTGTTAATTTTGTTTTTATTGCTTTCTTCCCCAGTTGGCACCTTGCTTTAGTTTTGTTTTCCAGTTTTGCTTATTTTAGTTTTGTTCCTAACTGGTAAACATAATTTTTGATTTCCTTTGTTTGCCAGATCAATCTACTGTACTTTATTTCTGTTGGACTGTTTTCACTTTGCTCATGGATGTATATGTATATATTCTGTTATTTTAGTTGTTATTTGCCTGATTTTGTAACTGGCATTTGTCTGAGGTTCATCTTTGGTTTCTTGATTTTGGATATTTGCTTTAATCTCACTTAATGCAAAAGCCTTGAGCTTTTGGAGTTGGGGCACTGACTCCAAGACTCTAGACTACCAGAGAACTAACCCTAGGGAGTATCAAATAGTGAGAACTCACACACAAAAAAACCACTTGAATACAAGACCCAGCATCATCCAACCACCAGTAGCACCTTGTGCAGGACACCTCATCTAAAAAACAAAACAAAAATACAAACCCAATCATCAGCAGACAGGATTACCACCTCACTAGGCCTTGCCAATCACAGGAAAAACAAACAAACAAAATCTCAATCAGCATAAATCTCACCCTATGGGAAGCTCACACAAACCACTGGACCAACTTTAGGAGGGCAGAAACTAAAGGAGCAAAGAATTCAACCTTCTTCAAGGAAAGAATTCAACTTTCCTTGAAGCCTGGGAAAAGGAGACCTCAAACACAGTAACTAAAAAAAAAAAAAAAAAGGGAAAATAAAAGGCAGAGAAATACTGCACAAATGAAGGAACAAACTGTTATGCCCAGAGTCCGAGTCCCCAAAACTGAGAGAATAAGACGTCCACAGCAATGCAAAAGCATGAAGGGGTTTTATTTCTAGCTCGAGCTAGGGCTCCCGCCACATCCAACACAGTGGAGTGGAGCAAGAAGCCCCAAGCCCAGATTTACAGCAGTATTTATAGGTTTTAGAACAGAGAGTTGGCAAGGGCTGGTTGGCTGCAGGAGTTTCCTAGTATTTACTAATTGGCTAATCTTTATTGGCTGCAGAGGTTTCCTGGTATTTACTAATTGGCTATTGGCTGTAGGGGGATGTTTTTACATCCTGATAAACTCAAACCAGGTTATGGGGAGTATGCTGATTAGACAAGTCCTGGCATCTGTGGGGATGACCTCACTGGGCAATGACTCAGCCTTTCCCGTGAGTCCTACCGTAGTCCCTGAAGTCTATCATGGTGTTTGTTAGGTTCCAACACAAACTAGAAACACAGAAGTCCAAATAAATGAAAAGGAAATAGGAAAATTACCTGAAAAAGAATTTAGTATAATGATAGTAAAGATGATTAAAAAAAAAAAAACCTTGAAAACAGAATGGAGAAAATGCAAGAATTAATTAACAAAGACCTAGAAGAATTAAAGAATAAACATACAGAGACAAACAACACAATTACTGAAATTAAAAATACTCTAGAAGGAATCAATAGAATATCTGAAGCAGAAGAACAAATCAGTGAGCTGGAAGGTAAGATGGTGGACATAACTTCTGAAGAGCAGAATAGAGTAAAAAGAATGAAAAGAGTTGAAGCAGTCTCATGGACCTCTGGGACCATATCAAACTCACAAACATTCTAATTATAAGGGTCCCAGAAGAAGATGAGAAAAAGAAAGGGTATGAGAAATTTTTTGAAAATATTATAGTTGAAAATTTCCCCAACATGGAAAAGGAAATAGTCAATCAAGTCCAAGAGACACAAAGAGTCCCATATAGGATAAACCCAAGGAGAAACAAGCCAAAGTGAAGTCCCTCAGTTGTGTCCGACTCTTCACAACCTCATGGACTGCAGCCCACCAGGCTCCTTCGTCCATGGGATTTTCCAGGCAAGAGTACTGGAGTGGGGTGCCACTGCCTTCTAATCAAACTAACAAAGAGTAAACACACAGAAACAATATTAAAAGCAGCAAGGGAGAAGCAACAAGTAACATACAAGGGAAACCCCATATGCTTAACAGATGATCTTTCAGCAGAAACTCTGCAGGCCAGAAGGGAGCTGCAGGATATATTTAAAGTACTGAAAGGGAAAAATCTACAACCAAGATTACTGTACCCAGCAAGAATCTCATTCAAAATTAATGGAGAAATAAAAAGCTTTTCAGACAAGCAAAAGTTAAGAGAATTCAGTACCACCAAACCAGCTTTACAACAAATGTTAAAGGGATTTATATAGTCAAGAAATAAAACAGAAGGAAAAAATCTACAAAATCAACCCCAAACAATTAGAAAATGGCAATAGGACCATGAAAGTGAAAGTGAAGTCGCTCAGTCGTGTCCGACTCTTTGCAACCCCACGGACTGTAGCCCACCAGGCTCCTCCGTCCATGGGATTCTCCAGGCACGAATACTGGAGTGGGTTGCCATTTCCTTCTCCAGGGCATCTTCCCGACCCAAGGATCGAACCCAGGTCTCCTGCATTGCAAGCAGATGTTTTATATCAATAATTACTTTAAATGTAAATGGATTAAATGCTCCAACCAAAAGAAACAGACTGGCTGAATGGATACAAAAACAAGACCCTGTTTTGTTTTTGCTGTCTACAAGAAACCCACTTCAGAATTCAAAACACATATAGACTGAAAGTGAGAGGATGGAAAAATATATTCCATACAAATGGGAAGCAAAAAAAAGCTGCTGTAGCAATTCTCATATCAGACAAAATAGACCTTAAAGATTACAAGAGATAAGGAAGGAGATTACATAATGATCAAGGGATCAATCCAAGAGGAAGACATAACAATTGTAAATATCTATGCACCCATCATAGGAGCACCTCAATACATAAGACAAACACTAACAGACACAAAAGGAGAAATTGACAGTAACACAATAATAATAGGAGACTTTAACACCCTGCTCACACCAATGGACAGATCATCAAAACAGAAAATTAATAAAGAAACACAAGTCTTAAATGATACATTAGATGAGATGGATCTCATTGATATCTTCAGGACATTCCATCCAAATACAGAAGAATACACCTTCTTCTCAAGTGCACATGAAACATTCTCCAGGATAGACCACATTTTGGGTCACAAATCAAACCTTAATAAATTTAAGAAAATTGAAATTGTGTCAAGTGTCTTCTCTGACCACAACATTATGAGACTAGATGTCAATTACAAGAAAAAAGCTGTAAGAAACACAAACACATGGAGATTAAATGATACATTTCTAAATAAACAACAGGTTAGTGAAGAAATCAAAAGGGAAATGAAAAAATTTCTAGAAACAGATGACAATGAAAACCTGACAAATCAGAACCTATGCTGCTGCTGCTAAGTCACTTCAGTTGTGTCCGACTCTGTGCGACCCCAGAGACGGCAGCCCACCAGGCTCCCCCATCCCTGGGATTCTCCAGGCAAGAACACTGGAGTGGTTGCCATTTCCTTCTCTAATGCATGAAAGTGAAAAGTGAAAATGAAGTCACTCAGTCGTGTCCGACTCTTCATGACTCCATGGACTGCAGCCTACCAGGCTCCTCCATCCAGGGGATTTTCCAGACAAGAGTACTGGAATGGGGTGCCACTGCCTTCTCCGAATCAAAACCTATAGTATGCAGCAAAAGCAGTCCTCAGAGGGAAGTTTATAGCTATACAATCTTACTTCGAGAAACAAGAACAACATCGAATGGAAAACTGGAAAAAGAAGAACACACACACACAAAAAAAACCCCAAAATTCATAGAAGGAAAGAAATCATAAAGATATGAGCAGAAATAAATGAAAAAGAAATGAAAGAAGCAATAGTAAAGATTAATAAAACTAAAAGCTGGTTCTTTGAGAAGATAAAATTGACAAAACATTAGCCAGACTGATAAAGAAAAAAAGAAAGAAGAATCAAATCAACAAAATTAGAAATAAAGAAGGAGAGGTTACAATAGACAATGCAGAAACACAAAGGATGTAAGAGACTATTATGAACAACTATATGGCAATAAAATGGATAACCTGGAAGAAATGGACAGATTCTTGGAAAAGTTCAATTTTCCAAAACAGAACCAGGAAGAAATAGAAATTATGAACAACCCAATTACAAGCAGTGAAATTGAAGCTGTGATCAAAAATCTCCCAAAAAACAAAAGCCAGGAGCAGATGGCTTCACAGGAGAATTTTATCAAACATTTAGTGAAGAGCTAATGCCTATCTTTCTAAAACTCTTTCAAAAAATTGCAGAGGAAGGAACACTTCCAAACTCATTCCACGAGGCCACCATCACCCTGATACTAAAACCAGACAAAGACAACATAAAATAAGAAAACTACAGGCCAATGTCACCAATGAACCTAGAGGCAAAAATTCTCAACAAAATTTTAACAAACAGAATTCAGCAACACATCAAAAAGCTTATACACCATGATCAAGTTGGGTTTCTTCCAGGGATGCAAGGATTCTTCAACATATGGAAATCAATCAATGAGATACACCTTATTAACAAATTGAAAGATAAAAACCATATAATCATCTCAGGAGGTGCAGAAAAAGACTTTGACAAAATTCAGCACCTGTTTATGATTAAAACTCTTCAAAAAATGGGCATAAAAGGAAACTACCTCAACAGAGTAAAGGCCATATATGATAAGCCTATGGCAAACATTATTCTCAATGGTGAAAAACTGAAAGCATTCTCCCTAAGATCAGGAACAAAACAAAGGTGTCCACCTTCACTACTATCATTCAACATAATTCTGGAAGTCCTAGCTATAGCAATCAGAGAAGAAAAAGAAATGAAAGGAATCCAGATTGGAAAAGAAGCAAAGCTCTCACTGTTTGCAGATGACATGATAGTGTATATAGAAAACCCTAAAGATAGTATCAGAAAATTACTAGAGCTGGTCAGTGAATTTACCCAAGTTGCAGGATACACAATCAATACACAGAAATCACTTGCATTTCTATATACTAACAAGAAAAAATCAGAAAGAGAAATTAAGGAATCAATCCCATTCACCATTGCAACAAAAGAATTAAATATCTAGGAATAAACTTACCTAAAGAGACAAAAGAACTGTACACAGAAAGTTATAAGACACTTATGAAAGAAAGCAAAGATGGCATAAACAGATGGAGAGATATTCAATATTCCTGGGTAGGAAGAATCAATATTGTGAAAATGAATATACTACCAAATGCAATCTACAGATTTAATGTGATCCCTATCAAATTACAAATGGCATTTTTTTCCCCCAGAAATAGAACAAAAAATTTCACAATTCATATGGAAACACAAAAGACCCAGAATAGCCAAAGCAGTCTGGAGAAAGAAGAATGGAGCTGGAGGAATCAACCTTCCTGACTTCACATTATACTACAAAGCTACAGTCATCAAGACAGGATGGCACAAAAACAGAAATACAGACCAATGGAACAAGACAGAAAGCCCAGAAATAAACCCATGCACCTATGGTTACCTTATTTTTGACAAAGGAGGCAAGAATGTACAATTGGGCAAAGACAGCCTCTTAAATAAATAGTGCTGGGAAAACTGGACAGCTACATGTAAAAGAATGAAATTAGAACAGTTCCTAACTCCATACACAAAGATAAACTCAAAACGGATTAAAGACCTAAATGTAAGACCAGAAACTATAAAACTCTTAGAGGATATCATAGACAGAACACTTGATGACATAAATCAAACAACGATCCTCTATGACCCACCTCCTAGAATAACAGAAATAAATCAAAAGTAAACAAGTGGGACCTGATTAAACTTAAAAGCTTTTATACAGCAAATGAAACTATAAGCAAGGTAAAAATACAACCCTCAGAATGGGAGAAAATAATAGCAAATGAAACAACTGACAAAGAATTCGTTTCCAAAATATACAAGCAGCTCGTACAACTCAATACAAGAAAAACGAACAACCCAGTCAAAAAGTGGGAAAAAGACCTAAACAGACATTTCTCCAACGAAGACATACAGATGGCTAACAAACACATGAAAATACGCTCAACATTGCTCATTATTTGAGAAATGCAAAGCAAAACTACTATCAGATATCACCTCACATCGATCAGAATGGCCCTCGTCAAAAAGTCTACAAACAACAAATGCTGGAGAGGGTGTGGAGAAAAGGGAACACTCTTGCACTGTTGGTGGGAGTGTAAATTGATACAGCCCCTATGGAAGACAGTATGGAGTTTCCTTAAAAAACTAGGAATAAAACCACAATATGACCCAGCAATCCCATTCCTAGGCATATACCCTGAGGAAACCAAAATTGAAAGAGACACATGTATCCCATTGTTTATCGCAGAATGATTTACAATATTAGAACACGGAAGCAACCCAGTTGTCCATCGACAGATGAATGGCTAAAGAAGTAGTGGTACATCTACACAATGGAATATTCCTCAGCCATAAAAAGAACGCTTGTGAGTCACTTCTAATGAGGTGGATGAACCTAGATCCTATTATACAGAGTGAAGTGAGTCAGAAAGAGAAAGATAAATACTGTATTCTAATGCATATATATAGAATCTAGAAAATGGTACTGAAGAATTTATTTACAGGGCACCAGTGGAGAAAGAGACACAAAGAATAGACTTAAGGACATGGGGAAGGGGGAGGAGAGGGTGAGATGGAAAGAGTATGGAAAGAGTAACAAGGAAACTTACACTACCATATGTAAAATGGATTTCCAATAGGAATTTGCTGTATGGCTCAGTAAACTGAAACAGGAGCTCTGTGTCAACTTGGAGGAGTAGGATGGGGAGGGTAATGGAAAAGAGGTTCAAAAGGGAGGGAGATATATGTATACCTATGGCTGATTCATGTTGAGGTTTGACAGAAGACAGCAAAATTCTGTAAAGCAATTATCCTTCAATAAAAAATATATAAACTAAAAAAAACAAAACTTGAAAGTGTTCTAAAATTATTATTTTCCTGATCATAGGGTTGGAAATGTTGAAATATTTCAGAATATAACCTAAGGAGTGACATCAGTGTTAATAGCACTAATTTTGTGTTTTATTGATTTTTAAAATAAAACTCCAATGTTTTTTCCTAAAAAAAAAAAGAGTCAGATAATAACAAATATTGTTGAGGATGTGGCAAGATTGGTATCTTAAACACTATTGATGAGAATATTAATATTAATATTTGAAAAACAGTCTGGTATTTCCTCAAAAGATTAAACATAGAGTTACTCTATGACCCAGCAGTTTTACCCCTAGATATGAAAGAAAAATAAGAACATATGTCTACACAAAAACTTGTACGTGCAAGATAATAGCAGTAATATGCATATCAGACCCAAAGTGGAAACAACTCAAGTATTGTCAAGGTTTTCAAGGGAAATAGTGACTGCTAATGAATATAGAATTTCTTTTGAGAATAATAAAATATTTTAAAATTGATTTTATAGCTCTTAGGTGATCTTAGGTGAAGTCGCTCAATCGTGTCCAACTCTGCGACCCCGTGGACTGTAACCTACTAGGCTTCTCCGTCCATGGGATTCTCCAGGCAAGAATATTGGAGTGGATTGCCATTTCCTTCTCCAGGGGATCTTCCCGACCCAGGGATCAAACCCAGGTCTCCTGCATTGGAGGCAGATGCTTTAACCTCTGAGCTTTATAGCTCTGCATGTACTCAAAATGCACTGAATTTTACACCTTAAATGGTAAATTATACAATATGTGAATTATACTTCAAAAAGTCATAAAATGGGAGTTGATTTTAAGTTGATATATACTGATATAACAGAAATATATTATATATACTACAAATTCAGTGAATAGGTAGTATACTTTTGTAACAATTCAGAGATATTTCACAGCAAGTGAAATAAAACCCAAATAGTTGTGGTCTAACAAGTAGCCCCAGAGAAGGCAATGGCAACCTACTTCAGTATTCTTGCCTGGAGAAACCCAGGGATGGCAGAGCCTGGTGGGCTGCAGTCCATGGGGTTGGAAAGAGTCAGACACGACTCAGTAGCAGTTGTAGCAGCAAGTGGCCCAATCAAGGAGGTATTAATATTTATACATAAGAAGAGTTGCTGGTGTTTGGTGGCTCAAATTTTGGTTCACTTGCTTGAATTCTATCAACAAAGACCCAAGTATCATTTTACTTTTCCATTTGTGGTGTGTTAATGGTTCATCCTTAAGCTCATGGTTGCAAAGGGGCTGCCATATATCAAAATGCTCTGGGTTATCCATACATTGTCTCGTTCCTGTTCATCTGAATGAGAAGGAAAGAGTTCATGAACCTATACAGGTGAGTCACTGCTCAGAAAGAGTCCACTCAGAATAGCCCAATCAGGAATAGCCACACTGGACTTTGTGAGAATGAGGAATAATCTTTGTTTGCTAAGCTACTGAGCCTTAAATTTTTACTTTTTTCCATGACAGCATGTATCCTTCTTTAACCAGTGCAGCATGGGAAATACGAGTAGGGAAGTAAGTAAGTTCTTCTGCTTTGAATATTTTCCTTGATATCACGAGGTAGGCTTTGACCAAATTTTACCACTTTTGTCACTAAGATGATTTTTTTCTTTCTGGAATAGTGAATACAATAAAGCTTGCTTCTCCTAATCTTTCCCACTTTATTTTTCCAGGGCATCGTTTTTCTTTATTAATAAAGTCCAGCTCTTAGAACATTGCCCAGAATCTAGAAGACATGTGATAAGCAAATGGTGAAACAAAGAAGGAAGAAAAGAAGGTGATGATATATCATGAGTTGAGCATACCAAGGCAAGGAAACATCATGGTTAAGAAGACTAATTCTGGAGCCAGGTTTTCTTGCTTCAAAAATTCAGCTCTTAAATAAATATTTACCAGCTGTTTGGTCCTGGAAAAATAACCTCTTCATGCATTCTCTTCCTCATCTCTAAAATAGTGAGAATAATTGTGCCTGTATCAAAAAACTGTTCTGAGGAAGTGAGCTGTATGTAACATTCTTGGAACAGATTTGGCATTTAGCAATGTTATTAATATATAAGTGTTAGCAATTATTATTATGGTGTGAAATCCAGAAGTACTCTTTCTATCTTGATTCCAATAGAATATGCCATGGAGTTTCTTATAAATCAATCTCTCCTCTTGTTATACCAATGAAGTGTTAGTCACCCAAGTCATCTCTGACACTTTACAACCCCATGGACTATAGCCCACAAGACTCCTCTGTCCATGGAAATCTCCAGGCAAGAACACTGGAGTAGGCTGCTATTTCCTTTTCCAGGGGATTATCCAACCCATGTAAGGAACCTACCTGGGTCTCCTGCATTGCAGGCAGACTCTTGTCATCTGCACTCTTTATGACTCTATGACTAAAGCGCACCAGGCTCCTCTGTCCGTGGGATTCTCCAGGCAAGAGTACTGGAGTGAGTTGCCAAGTCCTCCTCCAGGGGATCTCCCTAACCCAGGGATTGAACCCATGTCTCTTACCTCCTGCATTGGCAGGGAGGTTCTTTACCACTAGAGCCACCTGGGAAACCCTGTTACACCAACAAAGCCGTAACATAAAATAGGTAATGAAAATAATATTTCTAAAATTTTAATCATACATGTTCACTATATGTAAGTGTATTTCCCTTTCTTCACTCTGTCTACAATTAAAGCTATATTGTCATGTTTAGGGCCTCCAGAAAAAGAGAGAATAAGCACTGTAAAGTCATCACCAGAGATTAAGAGAAAAAAGAAAACTGGTCCTACTGGCTGGCAACTGTGGGAAGGAAAAGGAAGAGTTAGTAGGAAAAAGTCTGATTGTCTTCCCAGAGGAAAGAGAGATGGTAACCAAAGGAAAGATAAAAGCAACAGTGCTTTGATGAGCTCCTCCTTATGTTCCTCGGAGTTCTCTGTGTTGTGTGGCCCTCTTCCAACCTGCAGAGGCAGAATGAGCAGAGGTGGGCCAGAGTGAGCCCAGGGTAATAATCCAGAGCTGGACACTGAGATCCCAAGCGGAAAGAGCCTGTAATAGGTCTGGAGACGAAGAGAGCTCATGGACTGGTTAGGAAACCTAACAAGGAGTGTACAGTGACAGGAGGATATTACACTATGTCTGAGGCAACTGAGCCGCACCCAGACCAGGGATGGTCTAGTTGTCACAGTCTGGACTCTGGAGGCAGCACTAGGGAAAAGTAAGATGGGGCTGAGAACCTGATCAAGTCAAACAAACAGAACAAAAGAGCCCCGGTAGCGGACAGCAGCAGCACAAACCACAAGGGACCCCAGATATGGAGGCAGATGCACGTTTCAAAATATGCCTGACAATGCTCGCTCAGAGACCAGCTCCCTGGATGCGGAGAACCGGAGCCAGAGTTGAGATAGCACTTCATCACCAGCACCTACAGGCTGAAAGCTCTCTCCTGTTCTCAGACACTATCTTGGTAAAGAGCAGAGGATAGGAAGGTGATCTTGATGGGATATTTGCAAGATAGAGATGAGCTTAAGTTAAGGAAGAGGAGTATATTTACAGTTAATAGGTTTTGTAAACCTTCCTGACTATCCATTGATCAAGGTCTTCTGAAATTGATTAGATTTTTACAGAAAAATAAAGTTCTTCTTATTATTCATTTATTTGCTTGTTTAACCTTTGTTATAATAATGTGGTTGATTTAAAGTGCTTATTTCATATGCTTGTATTTAACTTTCAGATTCATTTTATTGAAGGCTGACAGAACACTGTAACACTCCTTTTTACACCTTTCTTGAGGCATCTGGATATTACTTTCTCATTGTCAAACAGGAAGCAGGCCTGATGGTAGATCGATCAGTCAGTCAAGTCTCTTCAGTTATGTCTGTGACCCAACGGACTGTAGCCCACCAGGCTCCTCTGTCCATGGGATTTCCTAGGCAAGAGTACTGGAGTGAGTTGCCATTTCCTACTCCAGCGGATCTTCCTGATCCAAGGATTGAACACTCCTCTCTTTCCTCTCGCCTCCTGCATTGGCAGGCGGATTCTTTACCACTAGCACCACCTGGAAAGCCCCACAGCTGGCAAAGCCTCTGGAGAGAGAGCGCTAAAGGAAAGGTATTGTGTGTGTAGCCTCCAAGGCAGGAAGAAGGCTGGTCCCACGTGGAGGGATGGGAGAGACCAAAAGAAGTGGCAGTTCACAGAGAAAACCCAAGGATGAGATCCTTCCTTCTCCAAATAAGACTGGAGAAGATTCTGGAGAACTGAGATATGGTGGCAGTGGAGATGAGGACCTGTTGAACCAATAGTGCTAGCCCCACCCAGCAGGAAGCAGGGCCCACAGGACAAGACAGGTGGGGAGAAGCAGGAAGGCTGTGGAGCAGAATAAGCCACTTGCTCCTCTGAGCTCCTGGAGTGAGTCTGGAAAGTGGATCTGCTACAGAGAATGTTCCTTGAGGGAGATTTTCAGCTTTTGAGGTAATCTATAGATTTAATATTTTTTCCATTATATTCTATTGATTAAACTTCTGTGATAAATTTATGTTTCTTATGTTTGCAAGCAAAGAGCTTCAATATAACCTGGTAGATTTTATTTTACCTCAGCTTGGTGAGAACTTTGCAAATTGAATTGTAAAAATCTCTTTCAAAAATGATGCATTAAAAAATCTCTATACTCTTAGAACATAGTTCTCATTGAAGATATTAAACTGTTGATACAGTATTACTACCTACTAATACAAATGAATGCTAGCAGATACACTATTTGAATGCATAGTAGTTAAATACTAGACTTGCCTTGGAGTTAGTGAGTTCATTTTTTGAGATCCACTTTAAGGTCAGAATATAAATTAGATAAAAGCTTATAACATCAATATATAAGTTGCACCACTAATGCTAATAGAGAAAAAGTTGGAAACAATCTAGCAGATATTATATATATATATATAAACTATTTATATACACATGCATATTTTACATACAATTATTAATATATTTACATATATGGGCATCCCCAATGGCTCACCAGAGAAGTATCTGCCTGCAGTGTAGGGGACACAAGCATGATCCCTGGGTTGGGAAGATCCCCTGGAGGAGGAAATGGCACGCCACTCCAGGATTCTTGCCTGCAAAATCCCATGGACAGAGGGCTTGGCAGGTTATAGTCCATGGTGTCACAAAGAGTCAGATGCAACTGAGCACACACAAATGAAGGAATTGAATATACTCCCCTGTGCTACGCAATAGGACCTTGTTGTTTATCCCTTCTGTATATAACAGTTTGCATCTGCTAGTCCCAAACTCTGAATCCAACCATCCCCTGCCCCCTTCCCCAGCTTCAATTTCCTTTTGATACCTCTTGAATAATTTCCTCTCTTTCCAGAAACCCTCCTTCTGTCCAGGAAGAAATAGCATATTCTACAATGATGTTCTAATGTATCTACGCATGAATTTATACTTACCGTCTGATACAGTGAAATAAGAGAAGATGCGCTTATTACAGGAAGTAATTTTCTGTACTTGGCATGTGATTTACTGATTCCTGTTATGGTTTGACTGAGGCTTATATGTGAAATAAATGTATATTTTTTAAACCAGTTTCCCTTCTAATCTGATTGAATTATTTATTAAAAATTGAATGGTTAATAACTGAGAGACTCAAAAGAGTCACTCATTTTAGGTTCTAAAATTTATCTGACTGGTTTTTCTTTTGAATACCTTGTTCTTCCTAATGGCATTTCCCTAATATTAATGCTGAACTGAAACCAAAAATAGCAAGAGGGTAAGGACTCAGAATAGCAGGAACTGAGAAGATCAGTGTAATCAGCAAATTAGGGCTATGTACAAATCATGCAATTGGCATCATGGGAGCAGCAAGGACCTGCCATGTGGAGAAGAGAACACTCGACGTTGATAACTTTGATTAGCATTTACATTGATCGCATAATTCAGTCACTGCCAGGATGTTTCATGATACTAATAAATAAAAGATGACACTCTTTAAGAATGGTGGCTTCTATAGTATAGTAGCCAGAGACTGCTGAAATACAGGGTGAGGTGATACTTATTTCACCAGAATTCTCTTGATGGAGCTCTGACTGGGAGGGTGGGAGAGATGTTGCTAGAAATCTCAGGTAGATTTATTCAGCAAATATTTTTGTTTCCAAGATCTGGAGCTCCTCCATTTCTGTGCTTTAATATCCTAACTCAGCCCCTCCAGCAAACCAGTGTCCTCCTGGTTTTCTGCTTGTTTAGCTTTAGGTCATCCTGGGTGGTATTTCATGCTCTAAGCCTTAGTTGACTCCTTCTTTCTCATAGTAAATGAAACCCTTATCTATAGTTCTTTATACATCCTAAGTTATGTACTGTATCCTAGAGCATCTCTCTCCCTGCATATGTGTGTGTGTGTGTGTGAAAAATTCAAAGCAGTTAAGGACTTTCCCCAAATTGCAAGGTCAAGCCCTCTGCTGACTTAAGCCTTTGTCTCTTCCCAGCACACCTCACTATTCTAACTACTTTAGTTCTTCATTCTGTTGTATTAACTGGCTCTGATGTGGCCATCATAGATAAAGATTACAAATGGTCACAGAAGCATAAAACCTCCTAATTAAAAGTCAGTTTCTAGCGAGCTGGCCTGAAGCGATCCAGTCAGTATGACCTCTCAGAAGTTATACCAAATCTGGGTTTCTTGGATGCTTCCAATGATGAGGAGCTCATTTCTCCTAGTTCCACCTTTGGACAGTCTTTTAAATCAACTCTTAGTGTGTTGAAATCTGTTTCCAGAAGACTTATGATTCTAGCTCTGCATATGGATCCAAATGATAACATTAACTAATCTACACATTGCTTATTACTAATATGTCAGAGCTAGCTCTAAATACTTTAATCACATTCAGTTCAGTTCAGTTCAGTCGCTCAGTCGTGTCCGACTCTGCGACCCCATGAATCGCAGCACGCCGGGCCTCCCTGTCCATCACCAACTCCTGGAGTTCACTCAGAATCACATTAACTTATACTAACTCAGAGAAATCTCTGAGAAGGTACGAATAAACTTATTTTCAGACAAGGAAGCTGAGCTAAAAGGAGAAATAATTGCCAAAGAGTGGCATAGTAGTAGTAGTGTTAGTTGCTCAGTCGTGGCTGACTCTTTGCGCCACCATGGACTGTAGCCTTCCAGGCTCCTCTGTCCATGGGATTCTTCAGGCAAGGATACTGGAGTGGGTACTATTCTTTTCTCTGGGGGATCGTCCCAATCCAGGAATCAAACCCAGGTCTCCTGCATTGCAATCAAGATTCTTTACCATCTAAGACACCAGGGAAGACCAAAATAGCTGGATGTAAAACCAAGAATGTGGCTCCAGTGACATCATACTTAGCCACCCCAGCTACTACCCTCTTGTGACCGCTTTTAATGTCTATTTAAACCAGACTTCCACTTTGACATGTAAAACAGCCTCTTTCTTTCATACTTTCAAGCTACCTTAAAAGTCAACATAGTTAAGCATTTGTTTTGTTTTTAAACAGACACATTAAAGTTTAGATAAAAGGCAGGGCATTGGGTGAAGACAGAATGCTCTGGTAAATTTAGGCATTAAGAGTATATACTAGCATCAGGCTGTCCAAATTCCTAATCTCATTTTGCCTGTTTACTAGCAGCAAAGCACCTGACAAATTATTTCACCTATCTGTGCCTCATTTTTAAGGTGAGTATAACAACGTACCTAACTCAGGATTTTTTAGCTTAAATCAAACACTTGGAATACTGCCTGCCACACTGTCAGCACTCAATAAATATTAACCATTATTTTTAATACTGACATGATTAAATAATATTGGTAACTATCCTGTGACAGTTCATGCTGCTTAGAAATCACTCAATCTATATTAACTTTTATTATTCTATTTACTATTTTATGTTTTCACACATTTTAAAATATCCAAGGTCATAAAAAAATGAATTTGGAATCTCAGGGTCCATAGCACACCCAGTGGGTAAATTGCTTCAGGTATACCAGGGAGATTTTGTGTTATCCTCCCAGTAAACACCCAGTATCTCCTAACAACTTCGCTTATTGAATCACTTTTTAGGTTCAGTTAAGATACCTGTACCCATTTTTTCTTACTTTAAAATGTCAGAGATTCATCCTCTTTTCTTCAGTTATCTAAAGTGACAACTACCCATAAGTTTTTAACTACCCATAAGTTCTTAAGATGCCCTATCTTTTGTGATTATAATGGCAACACTCTAACATATGTCCTTTCACCTCATTTCACAGCTGAGAAAACTAAGGGTTGGAGAGGCTATCCAAGTAGCTGAGGAAGTAACTCAATGGGAATTCAAAAACCAGATTTTTAATAGCATACTTCATATTTCCAGGTACCATCAGAAAAACAGCTCCCAGCGCCCATCTTAGCTAGAATCCCAGTCATAGAGTCTGATACTGTCCTCTCCATCCTTACCTAAAGACCAGGTACATTGAGAATGTGCCTGGAACATCTGTCTTAGTGAAATACACTCTAGATATCCAAGACTAAAGATACAGCAAAATAAAGATGCACTATCAGTTCAGTTCAGTTCAGTCGCTCAGTCGTGTCTGACTCTTTGCGATTCCGTGAATCGCAGCACGCCAGGCCTCCCTGTCCATCACCAACTCCCAGAGTTCACTCAGACTCATGTCCATCAAGTCAGTGATGCCATCCTGTCATCTCATCCTCTGTCGTCCCCTTCTCCTCCTGCCCCCAATCCCTCCCAGCATCAGAGTCTTTTCCAGTGAGTCAACTCTTCGCATGAGGTGGCCCTAAGTATTGGAGTTTCAGCTTTAGCATCAGTCCTTCCGATGAACACCCAGAACTGATCTCCTTTAGTATGGACTGGTTGGATCTTCTTGCAATCCAAGGGACTTTCAAGAGTCTTCTCTAACACCACTTTTCAAAGGCATCAATTCTTTAGCGCTTAGCTTTCTTCACAGTCTCTCTCACATCCATACATGACCACTGGAAAAACCGTAGCCTTGACTAGATGGACCTTTGTTGGCAAAGTAATGTCTCTGCTTTTGAATATGCTGTCTAGGTTGGTCACAACTTTCCTTCCAAGGAGCAAGCATCTTTTAATTTCATGGCTGCAATCACTATAATATGGAATAGAAATAAGTGTATCCTTAAGACTACAGATAGTGGGATGTACTTATATATCCACCAAATTAATGGACATTTTGATTACCCATTGACAAGGCCAGATTTCAGATCCAGGAGAAGAGTTTAGTCACTGGGCAGTTGAACTTAGTGAACTACCAAGGTGGTAAGTGGTATAAACTTGCTTATGACCTTCTCCTTATAAATGACAGCCTCCTCTGTCACTCTCCAAGTCTCAAGTATTATGAATGAGAATACTGAAGATTAGAGACCAGAAATAACAGTGTTCAGGCCAAATTAAATGAAGTTGACAGACTTTTCAGGAATTTCAAAATTTACATAAATTACAAACATCTATTTGGGAAAGATCGAGGGCAGGAGGAGAAAGGGGTGACAGAGAATGAGATGGTTGGATGGCATCACCGACTTAAGGACATGAGTTTGAGCAAACTCTGGGAGATGGTGAAAGACAGGGAAGCCTGGCATGCTGCAGTCCATGTGGTTGCAGAGAGTCAGATAAGACTTAGTGACTGAGCATCAACAATGAACATCGATGATAGGTATTCTGAAGTTAATTGACTGGTTTGCCCCCAAATATAACTTTATTAGACATTTCTGTGTACCTGAAAGTGCGGAACCAGATAGCATTTGTGATTAGGCATGCTCATACACACACACACACATAAAACACTGAAATGGATTAAATCTTCTACAGGCATGTTGTCACATTCCTCCAAAAACAACATTTAAATACCAACTTGCTTGATTCCCTTTGAGAGTTAAAATGGACTCCCTTACCTTTGATAATAGACCTGTGCTTAGAAGCCCTTTTATACCCTGAGAATCTCAGGCTATTCCATTAATGCTGCATAACACACCACAAAATACCAGGAGATCAAACCAAGTAGCAATTACTGAAAACATTTTCCTGATATCTTCCCAGATTTTCCTACGGGGAGTGCTAACTCAGAAAGTGTTCACTATACATAAACAAAACATAGGCTATAACTCTGCAAAAAACTTACTACAATCTTTTCTAAAGGGTTTGGCTTTGTTTGACAAAATAGCCTTTAGGGGAAACTCTAATGGACTAAAGCTAAAGATCCAAAGAAAGGAAACCTGATCCATTTGAAAGTGAATAGGGGGCTGCAGAGTGAAGTAAAAAAATATGCTGGTGCTGACTCAAAAAGTGCTGACTTCCTCTGGTAGGTCATCTTATAGGTCTACCTTATACCACATAAGAGTGTGATTAAAAAGCGCTGATGTTGGGTGCCGGGAAGAATATGCCCTCCCCAAACCTTGTTGAAGCTGCAATGAGTGCAACTTTGGTGAGTCGCTGTGTTCTGTGGCATTGCAATTTTATCAATAGCCCAGGGTACAATCAAACCTCATTAACTTGGATTTTGATTCTGAATTTACAAGAATTTAGATATGACTTAAGAATTGATTCTTGCTGAGCTAAAAATCTCCAAATAATTTCTTCTTTTGTGAGTATCGCAGTCTTATTCACAAGACCAAGATAGTCCAATGTTGTAGTGGTTGCATCAACAAAGAGCTTCCTATTCAAAGTTTTGCTGAAGTTTTGGAATCTTCATTTCCCACAGAAACTTATTACTATGGGAAGCAGAAATCTTAGGCAGGCCTAGTTACGTCAAGCACAAAAATCGCTATTATTGAAATGATAGTACTGAATACACCACAAGGTAATTTAGTGTTTTCATTTAAATTCTGGAATTATGGATAATTTTAGATTCTACATTTCTTTATCTTCCAATTAAAAATATAGCAGATATCATCATATAATGTGTAAAATCATCAAAAAGCATTCTTTAAGAGTTGGAAAAGAGCAGATATCTACAAATATGACTAATCAGGGGTGTGATTCCCCTCATGCCTAAGTTCAATAAGTATATCCATTTCATCCTAGTTTATAAAAAATTTGTAAGTGATCAAACATATTTTTTATTACTTATATTTATATATATGTCATAAGCTAGTTTATTAAATTTGTCTTTATGAAAGATGACCCTTAAGATATGATCTGATTTGACATATGGTTGATAATCTTCAGGAACAAAATGAATAACTTTAAAAAAACAGTATTAACTTTTTTCAGGAAAATGATTAGTAAATATTCTCTTTCACATATGTTAGGATATTTAGGATACTAAATATTACCCTATACCTACTACTACTATCATCAATCCCTTACCCTACTGTCAATTGAAATCTAATTATTTTCCATTTATGTTTCTGAGTCTTTCATAAAAGCAAGTTGAAAACTTCCTCCCTCAACTTTCCCACATAACAGCTGCAAAACTTATTTACTGTGGACGGTTCAATGGACCTGAATGAAAGAACACTTTATTTGCTGTGGATATAGATGCATATTAATGTTCCCAGTATGAACAGGGTGCAAACTATATGCAGTCATCTAATATGCAAGTCATTAGAATGGGAAGTTTTCTCCTCTTCCTCCTCCACCCATTCCTTTGCAGTAGCACCAATGCACATGGTAGGCTTATTCCCATATTAATGTAACTGACATCAGAGCTACTAGCCATGTAATCTTTACAGGAGTTAGTACACCCACTGTTTGTAGCTGGTATACAAATGAAAAGTGTCTAGAAACTTTTATGGCAATTTGCTATCACTGTAACATTCAAGCTCATAGTCTACAGCTTTGTGTTACTGCACTGGTTACTAATTGGTTTTAATGTTCTCTGTCTTGTGTGATGGATTGTGTGTAGTGTGAGCTGCCTATTAACATCAACAGATTTAAAAAGAGAACTGGTCCTTCAGCCCTCATAGTTTGAGAAACATTGGTCCACACACAGAGGATATAATATATACACACATAGTGAACTTCAGATTGTATCTGAAAACGTCATCTACAATAATAGTGAATATAGGGGAAGGATATCAAGATGTGGAGTAGGAGGAAATGGAGGTCATTGCTGTGCATGAATGTATCAAACATACATGTACATGAAGAGCAATTCTCACTGAAAATAAACCAGAGACTGGCAGAAAGACTCATACAATCAAGGCTATAAAGAAGATACATACAAAGTCAGGTAGAAGAAGAGCAGTGAGTAGGCTGGGATCTGTACCCCAGGAGGGGCAAAGAAAGAGGAGAATGCAAAAGTTCCAAGATCCTCCCTGGGGAGTGAGGGGTTCAAACCACGTATTGAGCATCCTGACCCTGGAGTCTAATATCGGGAAGATAATTCCTCTTGGCTGGTTTGAAGACCAGTGGAACTGGCAAGGAGGGTGTGAGAAACTCAAACTCTGTTCATGAAGAATATGTATACACTTGCTTACTCCTAAAACCAGGTGGAGGAATTAAATTGAGATTGCCTGTTACACTACACATGGACATCACCAGATGGTCAACAGGAATCAGATTGATTATATTCTTTGCAGCCAAAGATGGAGAAGCAAAAACAAGACCAGAAGCTGACTATGATGCATATGATGAACTCTTGTTGCAAATTCAGATTTAAATTGAAGAAAGTAGGGAAAAACCACTAGACCATTCAGGTATGACCTAAATTAAATCCCTTATGATTGTACAGTGGAAGTGAGAAATAGATTCAAGGGATTAGATCTGATAGTCACAGTACCTGATGAACTTTGCACAGAAGTTCGTGACATTGTACAGGAGGCAGGGATCAAGACCATTCCCAAAAAAAAGAAATGCAAAAAGGCAAAATTGTTGTCTGAGGAGGACTTACAATTAGCTGTGAAAAGAAGAGATGCTAAAGGCAAAGGAGAAAAGAAAAGATATACCCATCTAAATGCAGAGTTCCAAAGAATAGCAAGGAGAGAAAAGAAAGCCTTACTCAGTGATCAGTGCAAAGAAATAGAGGAAAACAATAGAATGGGAAAGACTAGAGATCTCTTCAAGAAAATTAGAGATACCAAGGGAACACTTCATTGCAAAGATGGGCACAATAAAGGACAGAAATGGTATGGACCTAACAGAAGAAGAAGATATTAAGAAGAGGTGGCAAGAAGAACCATACACAGAAGAACCACAGAAGAACTATAGAAAGAAGATCTTCATGACCCAGATAATCACAGTGGTGTGATCACTCACCTAGAGCCAGACATCCTGGAATGTGAAGTCAAGTGGGCCTTAGAAAGCATCACTACGAACAAAGCTAGTGGAGGTGATGGAATTCCAGTTGAGCTATTTCAAATCCTGAAAGATGATGCTGTGAAAGTGCTGCACTCAATATGCCAGCAAATTTGGAAAACTCAGCAGTGGCCACAGGACTAGCAAATGTCAGTTTTCATTCCAATCCCAAAGAAAGGCAACGCCAAAGAATGCTTAAACTACTGCACAATTGCACTCATCTCACGCACTAGTAAAGTAATGCTCAAAATTCTCCAAGCCAGGCTTCAACAGTACATGAACTATGAACTTCCAGATGTTCAAGCTGGTTTTAGAAAAGGCAGAGGAACCAAAGATCAAATTGCCAACGTCCGTTGGATCATTCAGAGAAGACAATGGCAACTCACTCCAGTATTCTTGCCTGGCAAATCCCATGGATGGAGTAGCCTGGTAGGCTGCAGTCCATGGGGTTGCTAGGAGTGGGACACTACTGAGCAACTTCACTTCCACTTTTCACTTTCATGCATTGGAGAAGAAAATGGCAACCCACTCCAGTGTTCTTGCCTGGAGAATCCCAGGGATGGGGGAGCCTGGTGTGCTGCCATCTCTGGGGTCACACAGAATCAGACACGACTGAAGCAACCTAGCAGCAGCAGTAGGAGCAGTTGGATCATTGCAAAAACAAGAGATTTTCAGAAAAACATCTACTTCTGCTTTATTGACTATGCCAAAGCCTTTGACTGTGTGGATCACAACTGTGGAAAATTCTTAAAGAGATGGAAATACCAAACAACCTGGCCTGCCTCCTGAGAAATCTGCATGCAGGTCAGGAAGCAACAGTTAGAACTCGACATGGAACAACAGACTGGTTCCAGATCAGGAAAGGAGTACATTAAGGCTATACATTGTCACCCTGCTTATTTAACTTATATGAAGAGTACATCATGAGAAATGCTGGGCTGGATGAAGCACAAGCTGAAATCAAAGTGCCGGGAGAACATTAATAACCTCAGATATGCAGATGACACTAACCTTATGGCAGAAAGCGAAGAAGAACTAAAGAGCCTCTTGATGAAATTGAAAGAGGAGAGTGAAATGTTGGCTTAAAACTCAACATTCAGAAAACTAAGATCATAGCATCCAGTCCCATCACTTCATGGCAAATAGATGGGGAAACAGTAGAAACAGTGACAGACTTTATTTTGGGGGGCTCCAAAATCACTGCATATGGTGATTGCAGCCATGAAATTAAAAGATGCTTACTCCTTGGAAGAAAAGCTATGACCAAGCTAGACAGCATATTAAAAAGCAGAGAGATTACTTTGTCAACAAAGGTCCATGGTTTTTCCAGTAGTTATGTATGGATGTGAGATTTGGGCTATAAAGATAGTTAAGCACCAAAGAATTGATGCTTTTGAACTGTGGTGTTGGAGAAGACTCTTGAGAGTCCCTTGGACAGCATGAAGATCCAACCAGTCCATCCTAGAGGAAATCAGTCCTGAATATTCATTCATTGGAAGGTCTGATGCTGAAGCTGAAACTCCAATCCTTTGGCCACCTGCTGTGAAGAACTGACTCATTGGAAAAGACCCTGATGCTGGGAAAGAATGAAGGCAGGAGGAGAAGGGGATGATAAAAGATGAGATGATTGAATGGCATCACCGATTCAATGGACACAAGTTTGAGTAAACTCTGGGAATTGGTGATCGACAGGGAGGCCTGGAGTCCTATAGTCCATGGGGTCGCAAAGAGTTGGACATAACTGAGTGACTGAACTGAACTGCTTGTTACTCTGGCTGATTTCCCACACCTACCCCAGCTTGCATCCTGGCCCAGACCAAGTGCTTGCCCTGACCCCTCTTACTCACCTGTGCAGGTCCCAGCTAGAGTGAAGCCTGTCGTTGGTGAGGACAATGCGCAGTTGTAGTGTAAAGGAGCTGGCTTGGACCTGGCACTATCTGAACGTGGCAAGGGCAACCATTACTGGTGCTCTTGGAACTGTCTGGAGCTCTGATTGTGTGCTGAGACAGCCTCAGCATGTGTTCTGGCCCAGACGGGACTCCCACTCTGCCCCTCTTGCTCCAGCACTGCTATCTCTGGGCCAATGATGCCATTGCTGAGAGTGAGGAGAGCACACACTTGAAATGGAACAAGCTAGAATCCAGTCCTCAGGGCTTCTGCTCCAGTACCTTAGGCCCCAACCCAACCTCTTATAAGGTGTTGTTGACCACTGAGCATAGCAGAAATCCCCGCTCACACATGGCTCTGGCTCTCGCCCCTCTATCTCTGTCCCTATCTCCCAACAAGATGATATGGGTCAGCACACTTTGAAAGAAGACACAACTCATTCTTACTTCAGATTCAGCTGTCCCACCAAAGCCAAAGGTCACACACAGAGCAGATAATGATTGTTATTGTTGTTCAGTTGTGTCTGACTCTTTGTGATCCCATGGACTATTGCCCTCTTCTGTTCATGGAATTCTCTGGGCAAGAATACTGGAGATAGGTTGCCATTTCCATCTCCAGGAGGACAGGGGTGCTTCCACACAAAAACACAACTTAAAGACCAGAATTGGTAACTGTTTCATCTAGTTTAATGGAGACCAAGAAAGTTAAAGCAAAATGCAAGGGCACAGAAATTTGTTTCAAGTGAAAGAATAAGAAATAACTGAAAAAACAACTAATCGGACAGAGATAACTAATTTATCAGATAAAGAGTTTGAAGTATTAGTATAAGAATGCTAACTGAACTAGGGAAAAGAATAGATGAACACAGTGAGAATTTAAACAGGAACTAGAAATATAAAAAAGACCCAGTCAGAACTGAAGAATACAATAGCCAAAATGAAAAAAACAAATTAGAAAGAATAAAAGGGAGACTATATGATATCAGTTCAGTTCAGTTCAGTTCACTTCATTTGCTCAGTCGTGTCTGACTCTTTGAGACCCCATGAATTGCAGCACGCCAGGCCTTCCTGTCCATCACCAACTCCCAGAGTTCACTCAAACTCATGTTCATCGAGTCGGTGATGCCATCCAGCCACCTCATCCTCTGTCGTCCCCTTCTCCTCCTGCCCCCAATCCCTCCCAGCATCATAGAAGAATACATAAATGGTCTGGAAGACAGAAAAATGGAGAACACCCAATAGAACACCAAGATGAAAAACAAAACAAAAAAAGCAGTTTAAGGGACCTCTGAGACAAAATCAAGTGTACTAACATTCACGTTCTAGGGATTCCAGAGGGAGAAGAAAGAGAGAAGTTTGAAAAAGTATTTGACAAAATTATGGTTGCAAACTTCCTAAACCTGAAGAAGAAAACACATATCCAGTTATAGGAATCATAGAGAACCTCAAACAAGATGAACTCCAAGAGATCCACCCTGAGACATGTCATAATTAAATGGCAAAAGTTAAAGAGAGAATTCTAAAGGCAGCAAGAGGAAAACAAAGTCACACACCAGAGAACTCCCGTAAAGCTATCGACATATATCAACATAGAGTCAGGGGCTGGGGTGCGGGCAGAATTGCCACTAAACTGTCAGCTGCATGACACATTTTGCAGCCCTTAGCATACTCAACAGGGGCTCAAAAGTGTAACTGACTTGAATTAATGCTTACTTTATATCAGCATTATAACCGTACTTTGTGCTTTATATGCACAGCCCCACAGTAACTTGTAGAGGAAAGCACATTTTAAAATTTGTTTTATAAATGAGGAAACTGAGATGCAAGAAAGGTAAATAATTTGCCCAAGATCATCCAGTTAGTAATTGATTGAATAGCTTTTCACTGGAGCCTGTATTTCCAACCATGCTATTATACTGCTTAATGTATCCGAAACTTTAGCCCAGTGGGGGACCCAATTTGTTACACTCAAGCTGTAGTTACTCTTAATGCCAAGAAATGAAGTATAAAATCCCTTTCTTCCCTCAGAAGCAGGGTGGACACACACAGAAGCAAGTAGATAAGAAAAAGAACTAAGGACTTTGGGAGTATTTTGACAGAGGTCATTCCTGGGGTAAAGCAATTAGTCAGCATCTCACACCAACCATGGCTTCCAAAACAGATCAGTCACAGATAAAAGAAAACAAAACAAAACAAAGCAAAACTCTGCGTGAGCAAAGGTAGGGGGGAAAAATAATAGCTGAAGATAGAATTTCAGGTGGTGTTTCAAGCAATTTTGGCTCAGTATTCCTGAGTCTCTGTCATGTATATAGGAAGCATACGTGTTATTAAACTTCTGTTTGTTTTTCTGTTATTAACACCTTTTATTACAGGAGGGTCTCAGCCAAGAACCTAGAATGGAAGAGAGTAAATTATTTTACTTTTCCTACAATGAGAAACAAAGAGAATATCCAGAATTTCACAACTACTTAATGAAATGGAATTAGAAATAAATATCAGAGACTTATTTGCCATATTTGGTATATATTTTTTCACTTATTCCAATTGAATATTACTTATCATTGTTAGTCTATGAATATCATTTTAAAGTAACCATTAATCCTTCTTCCATGATAAAGTCCCAAGTTAAAACACCTCAGAGTCTTGTGGTAAATAGCTATAAAAATCTAATGAACCCTAAGTTAAAACGAAAATCTGGTTTTGTGCAATTCTTATCGGTAGCCACCAGGAATGCATATATATTCACATTTAAATTAATTAAATTGAAATAAGTTAAATATTTAGTTCCTTAGTCATATTAGCTACATTTCAAGAGATCAATAACCGCATGTAGTTAACGTCTGACACACTTTGGACAGATTCCACACAATGGACACATGAAGAAAGAACATTTCCATCCTTCAATTGATGCTGTTCTTGTTGTTTCTGCCTAAAGTGGACAAAGCCAGTAAACAATGTCTTTTGTAGACTGTTGTCATTCTCAAGATTATTGCATTCTTATATACTAAGGATATGATAAACCAAGGATACTCCTATTTAAGCCTATTGTCTGGGCAAAAATATTAATGGCAAGCCTTTCACTCTCAAAAATGTTCTGATTTGGTCAATAAACTATGGCCACCCTAATTGACTCATTGGACAGTGCTCATGATTTTCATTTTTTTTTATTCAAGCTGTATAACATGTGGTGTGTTATATCACTTTATGGCATTTCTTTCCTTGTATGTAACACACGCTCCTGTTTTTGGTTCTATCTTGTACTTCTCTTTCTTACCTCCTGCAGTAATTAAATGTATAAAATAAATTCCCAAAAGGCAGAACTTCCTAAAGCTTTGTGACGTTTATTATATAATATTAATATACATTATATAATATTTTTATATAACAGACACTCAAAAGTGTTTGTTACATAATAGGCATTAAGAAGCACACGCTTCCTAAGGAAAGTTTCAGGTGACATAGTCTGCCTCTCTGTCCCAGTACACTGATGGATGTACATTCAATTTACCATCAACCAATCAGATGTTCCCTCCTGGTACTTTGACTCTTGGTCGTGTGGTTGGTACTGGTTAGAAAGTGTGCATTGCAGCTGAAATGAGAGTACATTACCCAAGACTGAGGCTTACCTGATAGCTCAGTTGGTAAAGAATTCTGTAATGCAGGAGACCCCGGGTTTGATTCCTGGGTTGGGATGATCCACTGGAGAAGGTATAGGCTACCCACTCCAGTATTCTTGGGCTTCCCTTGTAGCTCAGCTGTTAAAAGAATCTGCCTGCAATGCAGGAGACCTAGGTTTGATCCCTGGGTTGAGACGATCCCCTGAAGAAGGGAAAGGCTACCCACTCCAGTATTCTGGCCTGGAGAATTCCATGAACTCTATAGTCCATGGGGTTGCAAAGAGCTGGACATGACTGAGAGACTTTCTCTTTCACTTTACCCAAGACTATTCCTGCTGCTTTGCCCTACTCATTTTTACAGTTCTATCCTTTCATCCCCAGTAATGCTGTGAGCCTGTTGTATCTCTTTTTGCTTAATGTAGACATAATCTTTCTGTTCTTTGTCCCCAAGACCCTAAACAGTACTGCAAACTTGAAGAAAACTTTTAACTTGAAACTATCAGTGCTACTAGCTGTACTAAGCAACTCTACACATTTTTATTGCAATTTGCTCAATGCTGAGGCTCATAAGGATATTATACTAACTCCACTCCAGATGTACATAATAACATCTACGTAATCATATGTTCCTCCACAAATTAAGATTGTAAGGTTAAGATTAGAGAGTTCCCTTCTTCAAAATATTCTTCAGATATCATTACAGCTTCTCCAGATGTTTATTAAGCACACATTCCCTTTATAATCTGTTTCCAAATGCAAGCCAGTTTCTGTCTTTGCTGATGCTCAGCTGTATTATTATGTGGGTCACAGTTAAGCCTCCACATTTTCAGTATCTAATTATTGTTTATGGTTTTACTTTGGATCCTGTACTTCAATTACCTACTCTGTATTGAACAAACATACTAAATTTCCCTCTATTTATTATATCTTCCATAAATTGTATTGCCCATCTAGGATAATGGGTATTGCTTGCACATTTGTAACATTTCAAATAGCTTAAATTTCTTGATAGCTTAAGTGTAGGGTGTGCTACTGTGGGGCTTGAATACTGCATATTGGAAAAATGATAGACTTCTTGAGTTCTCCTAGCTGTGTGTTTTTATATTAAAGTTAATATCCCCCTTGGTAGACACTGCCACACAGTCATGACTATATCATTGAAAATCTATGAAATAAAGGCATACTATCCTCTCAACTAAAACTCCTAAACATTTCCATTTTAAAGGAAAAAAATCTAACTACAGAGAAAACCACGTTTGTGAACAGAAATTTCATTAGCATCTGGCCGGTGGAGGTGGGTCATTTTTTCCTTTGAAGGGACATAGAAATATGGCCACAAAGACTCAGGGCATCGCATCATCCTCCTTATTCTCGAGATTTGTAAAGGCAGGTCTGTAACTGCCAGGAAGTCCCTAGGCTGCCTATTATAAACTGTAATCAGCTAGAACTGATTACTCATCTCTGGTCATTTTCATCTACAAACAAATTCACAACTTTCCCAGACAAATATGGATGGGCTGGCAAATTTAAATTTCAAATGAAAAAATATCCTCCTGTAATGAGTTCACATACCTTTTATTCAGGCTTTCAAATGCCAGCATAATGTGATTAGTTTTGATGTTGTTTCTTTCCACCTCTTATGAGAAATCACATCATCAATCATATTACCAAAATTAGATGAGGAGAAGACCTGGCATGTCACCAGGACCCTCCCCTGTGCTAGTACAGACTCATTTTAGCCAGTGTGCCATACTTTTAAATATCTTCTTCAATCTTATACTTAACTTCCCCTGTGATCACACATCTACCATTTCCATTGTGATGACATAAATATAAAGAATGAGAGTTGGTTTTCTTAAGAGGATATATCTATGTTTATTTTCCCTGGCTTTTAAATAAAGAAAACTCAGGATAAACATTTAGGAAATAAAAATAAATTCAATGTAGTTTGGTCAATAATTTCAATTATGATCAATAATAATCTCTAACATTTGCATAGAATTTGTGCATATGTTATGCAAATTTATACACATTATGGTAGTTGTTATAAGAGTAACATTCTTTTAACAAAATTTACTAGGTGCCTTTATAAGTGTTATATTTGTTTCATATATATATGTGTGTGTTTTTGTTGTTTAGTCACTAAGTTGCATCTGACTCTTTTGCATCCATGTGGACTGTAGCCCACCAGGCATTTCTCTCCATGGGATTTCCTAGCCAAGAATATTAGACTGGGCTGCTATTTCCTACTCCAGGGGATCTTTTTAACCCAGGGATCAAACTCGCATCTCCTGCATTGCAGGTGGATTCTTTACCACTGAGTTACCTGGGAAGCCCCCATATCTATGTACACACACACACACACACACACACACACACACACACACATAAAGTGCTTCTCTGGTAGCTCAGTCAATAAAGAATCTGCCTGCAGTGCAAGAGACCTAGGCTCGATCCCTGGGCTGGGAAGATATCCTGGAGAAGGTAATGCTAGCCACTCCAGTATTCTTACCTGGAAAATCCTATGGACAGAGGAGCCTGGTAGGGATGGGATCAGTTCATGGGATCTCAAGAGTCAGACATGACAGCGACTAAACCACTATCACTGTGTGTATATATATACACACACACACACATATATGCATATAAAATGCATGTATATCATATATCATCTCTATATATTTTCCTATGCTTTTAAAAGCATGATAGTTTATTGAGCAGTTTTAACTCATTAAGGTATAACTATGAGATGCTTCTATTCTTTTCCAGGATCTGTCTTCACACTTACTCTGTCATATTCTCTTCTCACATCCTTCAGTAAAAACTTGTGTACATTTTTATTATTAAAATTTCAGTCCTGATTACAATTGTGAACTCATGTCTAGGAATGCAGATGCAGGTGCCATATTCTATTGGTTTCAATCACAGAACCACCAGCTACTAGTTTTGATTCCTTGAGTAGGTCACTCAGACTCAAATGGGCTTCATCTCCTTAGCAAGCAAATGGAGATAATAAAATAACCTACATTATACAGCTCTTCTATAGGTGGAGGAGAACTTGGAATATTGCCTGGAATAGAGTAAAAGAAATATGGATTAGCTATTAATATAATAACTGCTATTTTTATTATCATTTTAATCACTTAATACACACTTACTTTTCAAAGAGATCTGATTTGGGGATGGGCCTCCTTCTTCATTTGGTTCTAAAGCAACGGCCCCTTTTCAAAGCCTTAGGAATGAGGAATGGGCAGGGGAATAAATGAGAAGGAAATCATTTTCTCAGTCTTGGTTGCAGGAAAGTTTCCCTAATTTCATTCTGGCTTAGTACCTTGTATTCATTGTTGGTGTCTCTGCCAATGTATTGGTCTCCACATGGAGAGTGTGTGTACTTTACTACAGCAGTGATCAGCTGTAATTTGAGACTTCCTATTATTGGAAGCCCATATAGTGATGAAATTCCTGCCTCTCTCCAACTCTTAT
Source organism: Budorcas taxicolor (assembly GCF_023091745.1). Classification (NCBI taxonomy): domain Eukaryota; kingdom Metazoa; phylum Chordata; class Mammalia; order Artiodactyla; family Bovidae; genus Budorcas; species Budorcas taxicolor. Next base: position 43,271,508 of record NC_068915.1, read on the forward strand.
CAGCAATTCATGCCTCTAACATGTTCTCTTAGTTTTGAACATTTGGATAGCTCAGGGTATCTGCTTCTACCTCAGAGCACTGGACTCTTTGGAATCCAAAATAGCTGTTTTCTCTTTTTCTTTGTTAAATTATTATTAGAGTATAGTTGCTTTACAACGTTGTGTTAGTTTGTACTGTAAAGCTAAGTGAATCAGCTCTCTCTCTCTCCATATATATATATATATATATATATATATATATATACACACACACACACCCCTTCTTTTTTGGATTTCCTACCCATTTAGGTCAGCACAGAGGATTGAGTTTCCTGTGATATGCAATCAATTCTCAGTAGTTACCTATTTTATACATAGCATCAATACTGCATATATGTCTATCCCTGTTTTCTTTATCAATAGTCTTTGAGGGCTGCAGAAAATGGGGTTGGGTAGAAAACTGCCCCCATCTTATTCCTGGGCATACTACATTGAGATTCCTTTTTGCCGTGCTGTCAAAAGCATGTCTCACCTTCAGAAATCTCCAGACGATAACCAGACCTCAGTATCAGTGCTCTTGTAAGCCCCTAAGCTTCAGAAAATGCAAATCATTCTCTCTCAACAACTGTTTTATGCTAGTTAATCAATCACCTAACAGGAAACAGAGATGTGAGTCCTTCCTCCTTTCAGACAACACCAGCCTCTGAGAAGAGGTTCTTCCTACCACTGTGAGTTAGCTTTGCAAAGGAGTGGAAGGACAATTCCTTTCAAACCTTAGACACTACCTTCCCCAGGGTGTCAACTAACTTTTCCTCTTTCCAGTATTATTTTTTAGCTAGAAGTGAATTGTGGAGCATTCTGGTTTGGCAGCTGGTGGCAGGGCCAGTTTTGCTTCTTTAAAGTAAGACACAGAAGGAGCTGTTAGGACAGGACAGAGTTGTTACAAGTTCTCTTTTGCATGTAGGGGACTCAATACCGATTTTTCTTTAGCTTTGGACCTCAAGCACTAAGCCTAGGAAAAAGGAAAAATTCCACTCAATTTTCTGTTCTATTTTTATGTGTGACATAAATCTTAGTACACAATCATTAAACATATGCCTTATGTTTGTACAGATTAATACCAACATTGTAAAGACTATTAGATGGCTGGCATTGTAGTAGACACTCTACAAATGTTCTGTGCTTAATCATCAAATCAAGGCTATTAATCCTTTTTATACAGAGGAGACAGCTGAAGCTGAAGAGGTTTACTGTTTATTCTTGGTCACATGATCAATAAATAGTAGAATAAAGACTTAGATCCAGGGTTCAGTTCAGTTCAGTTCAGTCGCTCAGTCGTGTCCGACTCTTTGCGACCCCATGCATCGCAGCACGCCAGGCCTCCCTGTCCATCACCAACTCCCGGAGTTCACTCAGACTCATGTCCATCAAGTCAGCGATGCCATCCAGCCATCTCATCCTCTGTCGTCCCCTTCTCCTCCTGCCCCCAATCCTTCCCAGCATCAGAGTCTTTTCCAATGAGTCAACTCTTCACAAGAGGTGGCCAAAGTACTCAGTTCCAAAATTCAGATTTAGTATAGTATTTCCATATATATGTAAAATATTAACAAGAATAATATATAGGGATAGATTTTAAAAATTTTATAGCTAATGCCCCAAGACTAATATTTAGATTTTGAGATTCACATAAAAGAATCAAGTCAATGGATCTTATGCTGAGTTTCTCAGTGGCCTTTAATAAATGCCACAGCAGCAGCCTCTTAGGACTTGATGGCTGAAGATAGAATATCTGTGTTCGCAGGCACCATAATCACCATAAAAGTGGACAAAAGGCCCAGTAGCCTCCTTTTTCAGAAACAAGAAATAGGAAGAATTCATCTTCCTAATCATATTGGGAGATGGTCCCTGGTGGCTCAGGTGGTAAAGAATCCTCTTGCAATGCAGGGGACCTGAGTTTGACCCTTGGGTTGGGAAGATCCCCTGGATGAGGGCTTTGGTGACCCACTGCAGTATTCCTACCTGAAGAATCCCCAGGACAGAGGTGCCTGGAGGGCTACAGTCCATAGGCCACAGAATTGGACAGGACTGAGTCACTAAGCAGATGTGACTGGTGATAGAAGCAAGGTCTGAAGCTGTAAAGAGCAGTATTGCATAAGAACCTGGAATGTTAGGTCCATGAATCAAGGCAAATTGGAAGTGGTCAAACAGGAGATGGCAAGAGTGAACGTCAACATTCTAGGAATCAGCAAACTAAAATGGACTGGAATGGGTAAATTTAACTCAGATGACCATTATATCTACAACTGTGGGCAGGAATCCCTTAGGAGAAATGGAGTAGCCATCATGGTCAACAAAAGAGTCCAAAATGCAGTACTTGGATGCAATCTCAAAAACAACAGAATGATCTCTGTTTATTTCCAAGGCAAACCATTCAATATCACAATAATCCAAGCCTCTGCCCCAACCAGTAACACTGAAGAAGTTGAAGGTTAACGGTTCTATGAAGACCTTCAAGACGTTTTAGAAATAACACCCAAAAAAGATGTCCTTTTCATTATAGGGGACTGGAATGCAAAAGTAGGAAGTTAAGAAACACCTGGAGTAACAAGCAAATTTGGCCTTGGAATATGGAATGAAGCAGGGCAAGTCTAATAGAGTTTTGCCAAGAGAACACACTGGTCATAGCAAACACCCACTTCCAACAACACAAGAGAAGACTCTACACATGCACATCACCAGATGGTCAACACCGAAATCAGATTGATTATATTCTTTGCAGACAAAGATGGAGAAGCTCTATACAGTCAGCAAAAGCAAGAACGGGAGCTGACTGTGGCTCAGATCGTGAACTTCTTATTGCTAAATTCAGACTTAAATTGAAGAAAGTAGGGAAAACCACTAGACCATACAGGTATGACCTAAATCAAATCCCTTATGATTATACAGTGGTAGTGAGAAATAGATTTAAGGGCCTAGATATGATAGACAGAATGCCTGATGAACTATGGATGGAAGTTTGTGACATTGTACAGGAGACAGGGATCAAGACCATCCCCATGGAAAAGAAATGCAAAAAAGCAAAATGGCTGTCTGCGGAAGCCTTACAAATAGCTGTAAAAAGAAGAGAAGAGAAAAGCAAAGGAGAAAAGGAAAGATATCAGCATTTAAATGCACAGTTCCAAAGAATAGCAATGGAGAGATAAGAAAGCCTTACTCAGTGATCAATGCAAAGAAATAGAGGAAAACAACAGAATGGGAAAGACTAGAGATCTCTTCAAGAAAATTAGAGACACCAAGAGAATCTTTCATGCAAAGATGGGCTTGATAAAGGACAGAAATGGCATGGATCTAACAGAAGCAGAAGCTATTAAGAAGAGGTGGCAAGAATACATGGAAGAATTGTACAAAAAAGATCTTCAAACCCAGATAATCACGATGGTGTAATCACTCACCTAGAGCCAGACATCCTGGAATGTGAAGTCAAGTGGGCCTTAGAAAGCATCACTATGAACAAAGCCAGTGGAGGTGATGGAATTCCAGTTGAGCTATTTCAAATCCTGAAAGATGATGCTGTGAAAGTGCTGCACTCAATATGCCAGCAAATTTGGAAAACTCAGCAGTGGCCACAGGACTAGCAAAGGTCAGTTTTCATTCCAATCCCAAAGAAAGGCAATGCCAAAGAATGCTCAAACTACCACACAATTGCACTCATCTCACATGCTAGTAAAGTAATGCTCAAAATTCTCCAAGCCAGGCTTCAGCAGTACGTGAACCGTGAACTTCCAAATGTTCAAGCTGATTTCAGAAAAGGCAGAGGAACCAGAGATCAAATTGCCAACATCTGCTGGATCATGGAAAAAGCAAGAGAGTTCCAGAAAAACATCTATTTCTGCTTTATTGACTATGCCAAAGCCTTTGACTGTGTGGATCACAATAAACTGTGGAAAATTCTGAAAGAGATGGGACTACCAGACCACCTGACCTGCCTCCTGAGAAACCTATATGCAGGTCAGGAAGCAAGTTAGAACTGGACATGGAACAACAGACTGGTTTCAAATAGGAAAAGGAGTATGTCAAGGCTGTATATTGTCACCTTGCTTATTTAACTTATATGCAGAGTACATCATGAGAAACGCTGGGCTGGAAGAAGCACAAGCTGGAATCAAGATTGCCGGGAGAAATATCAATAACCTCAGATATGCAGATGACACCACTCTTACAGCAGAAAGTGAAGAGAAACTAAAATGCCTCTTGATGAAAGTGAAAAAGGAGAGTGAAAAAGTTCGCTTAAAGCTCAACATTCAGAAAACTAAGATCATGGCATATGATCCCATCGCTTCATGGCAAATAGATGGGGAAACAGTGGAAACAGTGTCAGACTTTATTTTGGGGAGCTCCAAAATCTCTGCAGATGGTGATTGCAGCCATGAAATTAAAAGACATTTACTCCTTGGAAGGAGGGTTATGACCAACCTAGTCAGCATATTAAAAAGTAGACACATTGCTTCCCAACAAAGTTCCGCCTAGTCAAGGCTATGGTTTTTCCAGTGGTCATGTATGGATGTGAGAGTTGGACTGTGAAGAAAGTTGAGCACCGAAGAATTCATGCTTTTGAACTGTGGTGTTGGAGAAGACTCTTGAGAGTCCCTTGGACTGTAAGGAGATCCAACCAGTCCATTTTAAAGGAGATCAGTCCTGGGTGTTCTTTAGAAGGACTGATGTTGAAGCTGAAACTCCAATACTTTGTTCACCACATGCGAAGAGTTAACTCATTGGAAAAGACCCTGATGCTGGGAGGGATTGGGGGCAGGAGGAGAAGGGGACGACCGAGGGTGAGATGGCTGGATGGCATCACCGACTCAATGGATATGAGTTTGTGTAAACTCCAGGAGTTGGTGATGGACAGGGAGGCCTGGCGTGCTGCGATTCATGGGGTCGCAAAGAGTCGGACACAACTGAGCGAGTGAACTGACTGAACTGAACTGAGGCACTAAGCAAAGATGGGAAAGGTTTCCTTTTGGCAAAGTGGGAACACTATCAGGAATCACATCGGGGAGTGAGAGTGAAGGGCTTCCTATGTGGCACAGTGGTAAAGAATCCAGCTGCCAGTGCAGGAGATGCAGGTTCAATCCCTCTGTTTGGAAGATCCCCTGAAGGATGAAATCGCAACCCATTCCAGCATTCTTGCTTGGAGAATCCTGTGGACAGAGGAGCCTGGTAGACTACAGTCCATGGGGTAGCAAAAGTCAGACACGGCTGAATGACTGAGCATGCACACATGTGAGAGCAAAGGGGATTTTTCTCATTGTTATAGAATCTTATGCTTTTTATGAATAAATAAATATATATATTCTTATGACCAATGTAAATATCACATTTTTGGCCTCCCAGATGGCTCAGTGTTAAAGAATCCACCTGTCAATGCAGGAGGCCTGGTTGGATCCATGAGTTTGGAAGATCCCCTTGAGAAGGAAATGGCAACCCACTCCAGTATTCTTGCCTGGAAAGTCCCATGGACAGAGGAACCTGGCAAGCTACAGTTCATGGGGTCACAAAAGAGTTGGACATGACTTAGTGACTAAACAACAACAACAAAATATCATATTTTCCCTTGGGACAGAAAGAAAATGCAGATACAGAGCTTTGTAAGCCTGGTGATTTTCAATAAATCATAATTATCCAAGTAACTTCGTGAATAAATTTTAGGTAAGCAGTCAGGCAACAAATAATCTTGCATGTATAATTGAGTGCTCAAAGAGATGGCCATGATCCCCAGCCTATGGCCAAAAGATTGCTTGGTGGCTCATGCCAGAGTAAGAGTTAATTTCATTTCTCATAGGTCTTACCTGCTGGAAATGCTGATATGTTGGCAGAATACAATCATGTGCCCAATTAGGCAGGCAATTGCCAGCTTTACGCAATGCAATACAGGTGCACCTTCTTGAAAACAGAACAATTTTGTGGTTTATTCATGTCACAAGGATACTGTTGAAATTCAGTCAAAAGATGAAGAGGGCAGAGAAGGCTATCAGAAGGCCAAACCATTAAGTGAAAGAAATCTCAAAGTGGGGTGGTTTTTGAAGTTAATTTTTTTATTGGAGAATAGTTGCTTTATAATGTTGTGTTAGTTTCTGCTGTACAGTAAAATGAATCAGCTATATATATATATATATATATCCCTTCTATTTTGGATTTCCTTCCCATTTAGTTTACCACAGAGCCCTGAGTAGAGTTCCCTGAGTTATATAGTAGGCTCTTGTTAGTTACCTATTTTATACACAACGTGGGTTTGATCCCTGGGTCAGGGAGATCCCCTGGAGGAGGTGGCAACCCACTCCAGTATGCTTGCTTGGAGAATCCCATGGACAGAGGAGACTGGCAGGCCACAGTCTATAGAGTTGCAAACAGTTGGACACGACTGAAGTGACTGATCACACAGGCACATCAATAGTGTCTCAATCTCTCAATGAATCCCACTCCCCTTTTCCTCCTTTGGTGTCCATACATTTATCCTCTATGTCCATGTAAGGATTAGAATGTACACAACACATCCAGCATACAGTAGGTCCTCAACAAATGATGGCTACATTATTATCTCATAGCTCAGCTGGTAAAGAATCAGCTGCAATGCAGGAGACCCTGGAATTCCTGGGTCAGGAAGATCCCCTGGAGAACGGATAGGCTACCCACTCCAGTATTCTTGGGCTTCCCTGTTGGCTCAGACGGGAAAGAATCCACTTGCAATGCGGGATACCTGGGTTCGATTCCTGGGTTGGGAAGATCCCCTGAAGGAGGGTATGGCAACCGACTCCAGTATTCTTGCCTGGAGAATCCCACAGACAGAGGAGCCTGGCGGGCTACAGTCTATGAGGTCACAAAGAGTCGGACTCGACTGAGGGACAAAGCACAGCACAGCAATGTTCTTGAGTTTGTATAACCTAAGTAATATAAACATACATTTTCATTTTAAAAGAAATGGTTATAGAAGATCACCTCATTGCCTTTTCGGGTAATCCAGAGGTAAGTCACAGAGGAAATTGCTGTGAAAGAGGTACTCCTTACTCCATTTTACTGATGAAAAATTCAAGTAGAAGTCGATTCAGTCCTTTAGGGCTCCTATAACAAATTATCACAGAAAGGGTAGCTTATAAATAATAGACACTTAAATCTCAAAGTTCTGAATTTCAAGATCGGGGTGCCAGCATGGTTAGGGACTGGAGAAGCCCCTGTTCCAGTATGCACACTGATGACTTCACACTCTTACCTCTCATGGGGAAGGCAGGAGGGAGCTCTGTGGGGTCTCTTTTATAAGAACATGAATCCCACTCAGTGACTCCCATTTGTGTGGAGATTTAACACTCCAGGATAGTGTAGACAGCTCTTCATACTCTGGCCTTGCTTTCCTTCTATAACAGTAATCATCTACCTTTTACGCCATGTTCATAACCCTCTATATTTCTCATCTGTGTCTTTGACTGTGACAAAGAAGCTGGTGTCCACTTAAGCTCATATTGCTCCTTGTAGTTAACACTAGGATGTTGCTTCCCAAATAAGATCAATATCTCCTGGTCCATCTGCATCAAGATACAACGTAAGACCAGTGTTTACCCATGGAACATAAGCAGAAGTGTTTGGTATCACTTCTCAGCTAAAGCTGTTAGAAGATGTGTCTTCTTCAAGCTCTTTCCCCTTCCACTTCTGCATGCAGAGCCCTTGAAGTCCCAGGGGATGCTGAAGTCACCAGTTGGAAGGACCTTTCATTTTAGAAATGACAAGTTAAAAATAGCGAACTTCTGATCAGGAATAGTTGCTATAGATTATATTGTGTGTGAGAAATTAATTTCTATTTTGTGAAGCTCCTAAAAATTTAGGATGTATATTTAGTTACAGTAGCTGGTATTACTTAGTAAATATCCTGTTCCATCTATCCAACCTATCTAGCATGTTTTCGCCACTTCTGGTTTCCATCGTTCAAAGATGAGCTTAAATGCAACTTCTTTTGCATCTCCTTCTGAATTCCTCCATCAGTTAATATCTTTCTCCATTACATTTACCTAGGTGTTTGTCTTAGGTTATAATTAATTCTGTCCATTGAAGTATACACCACTAAATTATGAACCTTAATCAGTGGAAACTCTGTCTTAATCACTTCATACCCCCTGGAGTGTCAAACACAGTATCTCACAAACAGTAGATGCTCAATAAATGTCTGTTACATTAGCCCAAATGAAATTGAATTCATATATCTGAATGATTAATATATTTCTTTCATTCAAGATCTTAGGGCTAGTATAAAAAAAGAAATCTATTACTTCAGTCTGACTCTTTAACTTGGCAGATTAGAGTGAAATAAAAATGTGTCCTGAATAAAACGAAAATGCATTGTTTTACATAAGATATAGCAATTTTGAGAAATACATTGATTTAATGTACTTAGGCCAGTGAAAAATCTGTTGGTTTAAGCTTACTGCCATTAGTTTCAATTAAAATGTATCGATTTGGGTAAATGTTGGTTAGGATAAATGTTGCCTGGCTCTGGAAAAAAAAAACAACAGCACAACATTTACTTAAGCTTGCCTTGGAGCACAGGCAGAGAGAAAGAAGAAGGTGGCAGAACAGTTGTGGAGGACCCAGGGAGGGAGTATGGGGGTCAGAAGCCAGATAGAATTCCTCCCTGTGCCTTTCTCCCTGGGGAGAGTGCTGACGGGGTGGCCAGTTAGGGGGTCACTGTCCTTTGACTTTATATCATCTACAATCCATATGTTAGTAAAGTGGCATTGAAACAAAAATTTACTTAAATTAGAATGCTTCTACAAAAGACCCAATCAGGTCAATTCCATTAATTCATTTAAGAAGTAAAATCATTCAAACGTGACAAAACATCTGGGTGTAGCTGGGAGACATTTCTCACACTTTGATCAATGGTTTTACTGCTTTTATTAGATTGAACAATATGACAAGGCTATTTTTGTGGTTATAAAAAGTTGAATATTGGCAATTTCATATGGTTCAGCCCAGTAGATACTGCCTAAGGGTCATTAGAGAAAGAAATATTGATACAATAGCTTGCACTTTTTTTTAACTTTTTATTTTGTTTTGGGGTATAGCTGATTGACAATGTCATGATTGTTTCAGGTGAAGAGCAAAAGGACTTGGCCGTACGCACACATGCATTTATTCTCCCCCAAACTCCTCTCCCATCCAGTTGGCCACATAACACTGAGCAGATTTCCATGTGCTATACAGAAGGTCCTTGTTGGCTATTCATTTTTAATATGCAATGTGTACATGTCCATCCCAAAATATGCATGATCTATCTGTCTATTATCTATTTATCATATGTGCATTTACCATCCCAAGGATGTAAGGGTCTGGAGCAGCAGAGATAATACTCAGTACATATCTGAGAAAGGAGGGCAGAAATGAAGACGTGCAGATGTTAGATGGTGGTAGATCAGATTAGGATAAAGGGAACAAAAGTAATGAAGAATTTCAATTATTTGACCATTTAAATGTTTGTCATTGGAAAATGAATACACTCTTTTTTCTATGTTTTTTTGATGACTGGAAGGAACCAAATGTCTTGGCAATGAACACTGTGTAAAACATACACAAATTAAGCAAATACATACAAGGAAGTCTCACTGTCAAGGGGGCAGAGATGTCAATGAGAATTGGAAGAAATGATGAAGACATCTGGGTAATGCAAAAGTAGGAAATGAGTGGGTCGTAACTGTAAGGATCTATATGTGGGGTGTCTGGACAGGCAAAGGTCATTCAGGGAGAGGAGTCATAATGTACTTAAAATATATGAAGTAAATTATTGCAAATGAAAAAGGAGAATATTTCAAAATACGAATAGGAAAAGAAAAAATTCAAGGCAATATGTTAGTAAATTTCGTTTCTTACCTCAATCTTCTGTTTCTGAAATGGGATGCAGTTACTGTTTTAGTTTATTTGTTTTCATTCTGTTTAATTGCAGAGACTATTTTACTTGGAAATCTTTCAAGCCTGCAAAAAAAGGTGTTATCTTAACTGGTTGTAAATGTCAAAATAGTTCATCAGGCCCAAAGTTTATCTCCACAGTTACTAAAGAGCAACATCTCTCTCTGAACACTGATGAGACATAACTTCTACCATTTTAGGTTCTGGCTACCTATTCCTTGTTAAAAATAATTGTACAGTGGAATAGAAATTAGGAGATCTCACTTTTTATCACAGATTCTGTTGCTAATTTCTGGGCAACGTTTGATAAGTCCCTTAAACTCTCTGAAGTTTTTGATCTAAAAATTAGAGACAAACGTAATTACTTTGTTTTTTTTGTTATTATAAAAATAAAATGATGTTCAGTATTTAAGAGTATTCAGTAAATATAAAAATCACCACTGAGATCCCATATTGAGCAGGTGATATGCAGGACAATTTCACATACTTTGTCTTATTTAATCCTAATGGTAGCCCTATGATAGACACTATCTTCATGTTTAAAGAAACGAAGCTCACCTGTCAGAAGTTAAGCAATTTGTCCAAATGTAAGATAGGCATTTAGCAAATATTTTATGAATCAATTGATGGATTACTCCCTCGTCCTCTTCTTTGACATTCCTCATATTTAATTATTTACGTAAAGTAGAACCTTGCCCGTATAATATAGTGTGTCTAGGGAGAAATGTATACTAAATAGAAAATGTCCAAATTATGAAACATTTGATGAGGATAAATTCACCAAAACTTCCTTCCAACTTTAGAGTTCTACTTATTTGATAAATTTTTTGGTGTACATAGTCATAGGATGCAAATGGTACATACTGATATCAAATTTGGATTTTTATTATCATTTGAATTATCTCCCAAGATTATTTGACATTTATTCACTCATTCAGCCAATCCACAAATGTTTGAGGGGTATTGTGTTAGGAAGTAGGAATTCAGTAGGGAACAAAACTAGGTAGTCCTTGACCTCAGAGGGTTTTTAAATAGTGAAAGAAATGGATATTACTCAAACTGTCATAAAGAAAAAAAACCCTTGTGAACTTGCTATTGTGGTAAATTTAACTCTGTTGAGAGAGGACATAAAGGAAGGTTTACCTCAGTGAAAGAGAGAAGGGAAAACTTGAACTGCAGTATGAGAAGGGGTACGAGAAAGGAAAGATGTCCAGGGCAGAAGGAACAGCGGGAATAAAGATCTACAGCAGGAGAGAAAGCTGGAGTGTGAGAAAAAAGAACTTTCTGCTTCCACGTTAGAGGCTTACCATCGGTAGCCTGTCCCTTTCTTTTCCGCAGAACCAGTCAAAAGATGCAGAGGCAGCAGAGGGATGGAGATCAGAAAGAATAGGAGCGGCACGAGAGGATGGAGTGTTACTCACACAGCATCGCCCTTCACAAGGAAACACGTGAGCAGGGGATGAACAGTCCTCTGCACCCAAAATTCAAGGAAAGTGTTTTCAGGTAGAGAATGAAGATGGAGGCAGGGCCGGACTGCAAAGTCTTGCAGGTGGCTTCAAAGAACACTACATTTATCTTAGGAGAAATAAGAAATTAGTGAAGAATTTGAGTATAGGTTGTAAATGACATTTTGAAGGTCAATTTCTGCTATTGCAAGGGGAAAAAAAGATTGGAAAGAAGTTAGGAAATTATTGTGGAAATATAGGCTAAGAGAGTAGTTGAACTAGGCTGATGATGGTGGTAATAGCGATGGGGAGACATAGACAGGCGTGAGAGCTCTTTAGTACATAAAATAAGATGGATTTGTTAAAGGGTTTGAAATGGGGAGTAATAGGAATGTTGAAAATGATATGTCTTGGGAAATGATGGATGGTGGTTTGATTTAATAAAACTGAGAAAACGGAAAAAGAACCAAGGGAGGGAAGGGAAGATTATTTGGAGAGGGAAGATTGCAAGCTAATGTTTGAGTTGACCGAGTACTAGATGCCTTTGAAATTGGTCCATATCATTTGCCTCCTTGTTAATATTTTAAAATTAATTCACACACTTGATTTATCCTAGCCATATTGTTTATACTACCTAATTACATGGCAATTTTTTTTTCAGCTCTACCTGTCAAGTAATCATTATAAACTTCATAATAGTGGAATATAAATCAATGTACCTTTAGTGTGCTTATAACTAAACTGCTGCTCTATTTGGAGATTATTTTAGATTTTGAAAGCTGATTTTTTGCAGTTCTTACTTATATGTTTTGTTTCTGTGGTATAATCACCACTCCTTCCCAGTAGCTCTTATGGAAATCCTGTTTGAAATAGCATGGTGGAATTTGATGGCAATCTTTCTTGAGTCTAAACAAAGGTGGTTTCTTTTACACTATCATGCATGTGAGGATTCATCAGCAATGTTGGGAAGGTTTTACAAATGCAGGGAATCATGTGCAGTCAAGTATTTTCAAGAAAAGAAGCTTAGGATAATTTGCATAGGACCACTGAGTTTAGAAGGAGCTGCGGTTTCCTTGCCTTCCAGTAAAGCCACAATAAAAACATCCCATTAAAGAAGAATGTGCCCTGTGTTTATATAAGGTTTATAAGAAAACTCCTTTCTTTCCCTAGATTTTTCCTAAAGTTTATCCACTATCTGTCCCCCCCAAAGTTTGTCTTTACTTCAAATCTAAGATCTAATTGCTGATGGTGACATTTAACTCTTTTTCTTTTTTATCTCCTTCCATTTTTTTCCCCTGAATGAGTAGTTTTATAGAGGTAATTTTTTAAGTTCAAATCTATCAACTGTTATAAGGCAAATAGAGCTGAAGAATATTGCACTTTAAGCAGAATCTAAGAAAATTTTTCACTCATGGTAACAGCTTAAAATATTTTCATGGAATTTTGAGGGGAATATTCAAGTGCAAAGAAACATCAGTTTCTAAGTAGTTCATGGAACTCAGACATAGGCAGCTCCTAATTATACCAACTAACGGAGGAAAGTCTGTTTAGAGACATGAAACCTTCAACCAGTAATTTCAATGTCTTCACTAAAATTTTATGAGGGCAACATTGAACTCATTTTCAAAGCTCTCCTTTTCTTTAGCCTCTGCCCTTCTTGTTAAGGAGTTTCTAACAATCACACTGGCATGGTTAATATCAAGAAGAATAAAAGAGGGAAAGTGAAAGAAGAGAGAAGACTGTAGAAGGGGCACAGCTAGTAAATTGAATTATATACAAAAATCAATCTTCAAATCACAAAATCATGTTGGACTCTTCGAAACCCCATGACTGCACCACTCCAGGCTTCCCTGTCCATCACTATCTCCCAGACTTTGCCCAAATTCATGTGCACTGAGTTGGTGATGCTATCTAACCATCTTATCCTCCAGCACCTCCTCCTTTTGCCTTCAGTCTTACAAAGTATCAGGGTCTTTTTCAAACAGTCAGCTCTTTGCATCAGGTGGCCAAAGTATTGGAGCTTCAGCTTCAGCATCTGTCCTTCCCATGAATATTCAGGGTTGATTTTCTTTAGGATTGGCTGGTTTGATCTCCTTGCAGTCCAAGAAACTCAAGATTCTTCTCCAGCACAATTTGAAAGCATCAGTTCTTCAATGGTCAGCCTTCTTTATATTCCAACTCTCATATCCACAAATGATTACTGGAGAAACCATAGCTTTGACTATACAGATCTTTGCTGGCAAAGTGACGTCTTTGCTTTTTAATACATTGTCTAGGTTTGTTATAGCTTTCCTTCCAAGGAGTAAACACCTTTTAATTTCATGGCTGCAGTCACCATCCACAGTGATTTTGGAGCTCAAGAAAGTAAAATCTGTCACTGTTTCCCCTTTTTCCTCTTCTATTTGCCATGAAGTGATGGGACTGGAGGCCATAATCTTAGTTTTCTGAATATTGAGTTTTAAGCCAGTTTCAATTTTTAAGCCAGCTTTTCACCCTCTTCTTTCACTCTCATCAAGAGGCTCTTTAGTTCTTCCTACTTTCTGCCATTAGAGTGGCATCATCTGCATATCTGAGGTTGTTGATATTTCTCTGGGCAATCTTGATTCCTGCTTGGGATTCATCCAGCCAGATATTTTGCGTAATTTACTTTGCATATAAGTTAAACAAGCAGGGTGACAATATACAGCCTTGTGGTACGCCTTTCCCAATTTTGAACACTCTGTAGTTCCATGTAAAATTCTAACTGTTGTTTCTTGACCCATGAGGAGGTTTCTCAGGAGGCAAGTAAGGTGGTCTGGTATTTCCATCTCTTTAAGAATTTTCCACAGCTTGTTGTGAGCCACACAGTCAAAGACTTTTTTGTAGTCAATGAATTTTTCTAGAAATCTTTGGTTTCTGTATGATCCAATGAATGTTGGCAGTTTGATCTCTGGTTCCTCTGCTTTTTCTAAATCCAGCTTGTACATCTGGAAGTTCTCGGTTCACATACTGCTGAAGCCTAGCTTGAAAGATTTTAAGTATAACCTTACTAGCATGTAATATGAGCTCAGGTGTGTGGTAGTTTGAACATTTTTGCACTGCCCTTCTTTGTGACTGGAATGAAAAACTGACCTTTTTCAGTCCTGTGACCACTGCTAACTTTTTAAAATTTGCTGATATATTGAGTACAGTACTTTTAAAAAATTTGTTTTTTAATTGAAAGATAATTGCTTTACAGAATTTTTTGGTTTTCTGTCAAACGTCAACAAGAATCAACCCAAATCCCCTCCCTGCCAAACTTCCCTCCTTTCTCCTTCCCCATCCCACCCTTCTAGAATGTCACAGAGAACCTGCTTGAATTCCCTGAGTCATACAGCAAATTCCCATTGTCTATCTATTCTACATATGGTATCGTAAGTTTCCAGGTTACTCTCTCCATACATCTCACCTTCTTCCTCCTCCCCTCCCCCTGTGCCCATAAGTCTGTTCTCTATGTCTGTTGGAGTGCAGCACTTAAACAGCATCATCTTTAATATTTTAAATATCTCTGCTGGGATTCAATCACCTCCAGATCTATTTATTAGCTCTATTTGCAAAATGCTTAAATATACAATTTCATATTAAATAAGGACTACATTACAACATTATTCTTTATCATGTAGAAATTGATGTGAGAAGATACATTATTGGGCTTAATAATTCCCATACAGTGGCCTGAAATTTGGGGGGGGAAAATAACAACTCAGCTGTGCTGTAAAGATAATTCTACATTGGATTTAAGTAATACTTCCTCTTAAATTCTTCTAGGGTTGGAAAATGTATGGTATTCCCATTGTTCTATTAGGATAAACACGTTTTAGAAACACTTCAGCTCTGTTTTTGTTTTGTCAAAACAGCAAGAAAAATCAGTAACCAACAAAAATAGAAAGTGTGAGTACAAGATTACTCAGGATGCAATTATTCTGATTGTTGTTTCAAGGGCTATGATAAATTATCTGCAGCTATATGGAGACTCTATCACTACATAGACCAGGAGATTTGATCTGTCTTAAAGACATACTTTACATTTGTAGTGAAAATCATTGCCAAGAAAACGATAATGAAACAGTACTATTTTACCCTACTGATACTGATTAATGTGCATCATACATCACATTTGAGTCCCATTAAGATCCAAAACCCATGAAATCTAAGATTTCAAGCTTTAACAGCACAGAATCATGATATCTTAAAAACAGAGTACACTAGTTTCCCTTCAGTGCAGCAATTCTTTCTGAAACATCCGGGGTAAAAGCAGCTGAAGCTTCTGTTTGATAGTCCCACTGACGGAGAACGTACTACTTCACCAAGGTAATTGTTTCTCTGCAGTATTGCTGTGTGTCAAACACTCTACTTCATACGCATGCTAGTTTATTCTATCTGTTGATCCTATTCCACTGGGGCATCACAGAATATAACTTTATTTTTATGTCTCATTTTCAAATGTCAGAAGACAGCTAGTGTAGTTCCTCCAACCATTTCCTACAGAAATAAACACAGTTCTTTCCAGGATTTCATGTGAGACATGGTTTTCAGCTTCTTGGTCATTCAGATATTTTCTGATGTAGACATGCATTATTTGGTCACTGTCATTCGTGGTGGCCAAGATAATACCCTGGAAGTGGCTATAATTACAGGCAATATTTTGAAACTGTGTTTTCCCTTACATTTCGTTGTTTAGTCACTCAGTTGTATCTGACTCTTTATGAGCCCATGGACTCCAGGCTTCCCTATTCTTCACCATCTCCCAGAGCTTGCTCAAATCCATGTCCTTTGAGTTGGTGATGTCATCCAACCATTTCATCCTCTGTTGTCCCCTTCTCCTCCTGCCTTCAATCTTTCCCATCATCAGTGTCTTTTCTAGTGAGTTGGCTCTTTGCATCAGGTGGTGGAAGTATTGGAGCTTCAGTTTCAGTATAGGCTTTCCCAGTAATATTCAGGGTTGATTTCTTTTAGGATTGACTGGTTGGATCTCCTTGCAGTCCAAGGGACTCTCAAGAGTCTTCTTCAACACTTGGACTCAAAAGCATCAATTGTTTGGGGCTCAGCCTTCTTTATGGTCCAACTCTCACATCCATACATGACTACTGGAAAAACCACAGTTTTGACTATACAGACCTTTGTCAGCAAAATGATGTCTTTGATTTTTTAACACACTGTCTAGGTTTGTCATAGCTTTTCTTCCAAGGCACAAGTATTACATTAAAATGTCATTAATGACAAAAAGTTGATACGACTGAGCAACTAACAACATCCTCAGGTGGTTTTAAAATTAACACTATTCAAAACAGGATTATCTTTTATATTTTTCTTTTTATAGTTCCTTTTTAAAATGATGTGAAATGTACATGCTTTAAAATATGTAGATACCAACTATGCAATTTTGCCAAAGTCGCATAGCTGTTTAACCATTCCCCTCTCACAATATCAATATTTCCATCTATCCGAATGTATTCTGATGTCTCTTTTGAAACAATTTCCTCTAGTCCTACTACAGGGACGATCCCTGTTCTTATATATTTTTCTTTATGTTAGTTTTTCCTGTTCTTGAGTTTCAGATAAAGTAAATTTGTCAAGTCTTATTCTTTTTGCTCAAAATTAAATCTGTGAGACACATCTATGATGATATTTGTATCAAAAGTTTGTTCCTTTTGATTGCCCAGCAATATTGCATTGTATGACTATATCAGTTTGCCAGTCTTTCCTCTAGGTGATAGAATTTGGGTTGTTTATAGTTTTCCACTATTGTGAATAAAGTTGCTATGAATTTTTGTATACAGGTGTTTGTGTAAATATACATTTTCTTCTCTTGGAGGCAGCAATGCTCAGTAGTATGAAAAGTATATGTTTAACATACAAGAATGACCAAACTGTTCTCCAAAGCATTTGTACAAGTTTGCATTCCCACTATTATTTATGAGATTCCAGTTGATCCACATCCTCAGCAGCATTTGGTAGTGTAAATCTTTTTAATTTAGCCACTGATTTGTTTGGAACAGTTCAGAGTTATGCTTGATGTCCAAGTTTCATTCTCTTTCTCTCTTCAGTGAGAATATTTGAATTCTATTCTCTTACCAAATTTTAATTATAAAATATAGTGTTAGCAACAATAATCACCATGTTATCTATTATTAATAGATTCTCAGACCTCATTCATCATATATCTGAAAGTTTATATTCTTTTACTAAAGCTCTCTCTATTCCCCTTTTTATCCCACAGCCCCTGGCAACAATTTCTCTACTTTATTCTCTATTTCTGTAAATTTGATTTTTTAATTATTTATTTATTTTTTATATTCTGCTTATAAGTGATGCTATGTTGTATTTGTCTTTCCCTCTATGGCTTATTTCACTTAGCAAAAGTGAAATAATTACAGGTTTTTTATTTTGTCACAAATGACAGGATATCCTTCTTTTTAAAGACTAAGTAGTATTACATTATACACATTACTTTTTTCTTTCTTTGATGGATACTTAGATTATTTCCACACCTTGGTTACTGTGAAATTATAAATAATGAATGCTTCAATGAACCCAGGAGGACAGATGATGCTTTAAGATACTTATTTTGTTTGGATTCCCTGGTGGCTCCGATGGTAAAGAATCTGTCTGCAATGCAGGAAGCCTGGGTTCAATCCCTGGGTCAGGAAGATCCCTTGGAGAAGGGAATGCAAACTACTCCAGTATTCTTGCCTGGAGAATTCCATGGAGAGAGGAGACAGGTGGATTGCATGGGGTTGCAAAGAATCAGACACAACTGAGTGACTAACACTTTCTCTTTCAGAGGTGGGCTTGATAGATCATATGGTCATTTTATTTTTAGTTTCTTGAGGAACCTCCATACTGTTTGACATGGTAGTTGTACCAGTTTACATCTCCACCAACAGTATACAAGCGTTCCCATTTCTCCACATCCTTGTCAACATTCATTATCTCTTCTTTATTTGTAATAGACATCCTAACAGGTGTGAGGCCAGCTTAACTCTTCTTTTTTTTTTTTTCCAGGACTATAACAGGTATTTAATGTTTCTCCAGCTTGCAAAATGCTTGGGTGTATGTTACAGATAAATCATGGAAATATAATATAACACTAGTCAGGAAGAATGAAGAGGTGATCATCTTTTACATAAACAGTCTCAGGAGAATTTGAATTCAGCTGAATTAAACTGAATCATGACAGTTTTTATTTATTTATTTATTTTTCAATTCTTTTTTTTTTTTTTTTAAATCTTTAATTCTTACATGTGTTCCCAAACATGAACCCCCCTCCCACCTCCCTCCCCATAACATCTCTGGAGAGGGTGGGATGATATGGGAGAATGGCATTCTATCATGCATACTATCATGTAAGAATTGAATCGCTAGTCTATGTCTGACGCAGGATACAGCATGCTTGGGGCTGGTGCATGGGGATGACCCAGCTTAACTCTTAATAGTGCTCCTTTTGTTCTTAAGAGTGTTCTAGTTTGGACAGTGAATTATATGGTCAGTCTGGTTAATCAAGGACTCTGGTATGACCTATGCCCTAGTGGCCCTAGTGGAAGTGATAAAAGGGTCATAACTGCAAGTGCCAGGAGCTATTTGAGGGCAGAAGAAACATGGAAGGCCATATAATCCAGATATGCTACTGAGAGAAACAGTTTCTGCAAACTTTCTCCAGTGAGAGTCACATGCTTTCTCCAGTGAGAGTTGGAAGCAGCTGGGCAAACTGCTAACCAATTTATGTCATTAAGAGTCATCACTATTAGAAATATAACTAGAATCAACAAATAGCATCAGGTTGGAGATTCCTTAATAGCTAAAGCTCTTTGTGAGTTTCCAGCATGGCAAACATGTTATTTATGCTACATAAAAATTTTCCAAAAGCTTAGTGGCTTGAAGTAACACATAATTATTATCTCACTGCTTCTGAGGGCAGGAGTCTAGGCATTATGTAACTGGATTTACTCCTTCAGGATCTTACTAGGCTGCAAAGTGCCAGTAGACTGTCTTCTCATTTGAAGACTTAACTGGAGAATTCACTTCCACGTTCACTCAGGTTATTGGTAGAATTCATTTCCTTGTAGCTGTAGGACTTGCCCTCTGTTTTTATTGCTCCTATTGGCTGGAGGTCACTAGATCTAAGAGACTGCCCACTCTTCTCTGCCAGACCATTCTGTAGTCTTCTCTGTAGGCAATTTACAACGTGGCAGCTTGATTCTTTAAGGCCAGCAGGACAGCAAAAGCTATGAACTGGCAAGCTGAAGCATTATATGACATAATATAGGAGTGATATCTCAACATCTTTGCCTTATTTTACTGGTTATAAGTAAGCCACAGGTCCCACCTACCCTCACACAGAAATTACCCAAAGACATGAATTTCAGGAGATGGGAATCATGGGACCACCTTAGAGTTAGTTCTTTTCCATATTCCACAACATTATGTTAACACGGCATTAAAATTACTATTTTTTTGTTATCTACACTTTTCTTAGGAGGAAAAAAGAACAGTTTTCAAGATGGAAAGCTAATTGGGATAGAGCTTTGAGCTTTGTATTATATTTTTAATTTTAACAAGTGGCTTAGTTTTCCAGGGAATTCAATCTGTCTGTCTACCTATTTTACATTTTTTCCATACTTAGTATCAATCTTATTCTTCCAAATGGCTTCTAATATTTCTTCTACTAGGCCACAGTCAAATTGCATTAAACTTTTCTTGATTGTCTTGGTTCACAGGAATTTCTCTCTTCTCTTCAAGTCAGAAACATATGGTTTTGGATTCTGACTATCACTGTCAATAGATTTTATGACCTATGGAAGAGTATTTAACCTTCCTAGATCAAGCTTTTTTATTGGCAAAGGGGGAATGTATTATTTGTCTCACCTGTTGCTTGAAAAGTGGAAATGTGCGCACTTAGTCGCTCAGTTGTGTCCGACTCTCACGTCCTCATAGATGGTAGCCTGCCAGGCTCTTCTGTATGGGATTCTCCAGGCAAAAACACTGAAGTGGGTTGCCATTTCCTTCTCCAGGGGATCATCCCAACCCAGGGATCGAACCTAGGTGTCCTGCATTGCAGTCAGACTCTTTTCCAACTGAACTACTAAGGAAGCCCAGTAGAAACGTAATTATACACAAATAAACTAGTCCACAGAACATCCTTTTCAAATATGTTTCTTTTAGTCCCTTCCTTTCCTTGCCTTTCTCTACTCTCTATATCATTTTCAACACTCAATACACATTAGTCGGCATAGTTAATTTTGTTGCATGAATATGTACACATATTGGGGAGATATATGTAATGATGATGCATTGCATTTTGTTGGGTTGATAATTTGAAGGTGATTTTCCAGCTATAGTGATGGATTTATACAGGTCCATTCACATTCTCTTCCCAATCTCCAGAATAAGTTATAGCAAATCTATGAGATAACTACTAGGTTACTCTTCTCTAATATTTGATCACTTTATTATAGAATTCTTTTGTAGTGCCTGTCATTATTCTGAAAGTGAAAGTGTTAGTTGCTCAGTCACGTCTGATTCTTCAAGACCCCATTTATTGTAGCCCACCAGACTCCTCTGTCCATATTTCCCAGGCAAAAATACTGGAGTGGGTGGCCATTTCCTTCTCCAGGGGATCTTTCCAACCCAAGGATCAAACCCATGTCTCCTGTGTCTCTTGCACTACAGTCAGATTCTTTACCTGCTGAGCCATCAAGGAGCCTATTATATTCCAAATATAATTATTATTCTGGGTCCTGTTATATTCCAAATTTGGGGTCTCTTTCTCTTCCATGCTTCTTAATGGCCTTTTGAAACTCTCCAGGGGGAAAAATGTTCAGGGTCCTGGCTTATGCTTTTAGGTAGCAGAAGGCTTTTTTACAATACCTGCCAGAAAAGTTTTAATTATGCAAGTTCCTCATTATATAACTCCAATGGGAAAGCTATGTTCTTTAAGGGACACTCTGGTACTTCATTTTTAAGGCCCATTTCCCTAAAATTAATATGAAGTAGCATAACATATTCCCCCTCAAAGAATTACTTTCATGAATTTTCCCTGAGAGTCTTTTAAAAATTACATATCATTACATAAATAAAGGCATAGGCTTAACCTTGTGACTTTGTAATTTCAAATGAAATAAATAAGATATAGAGACCTACATTCTAATTCTGGTTTTACAACTATGCATCTGGTTAGTCAACTACAGAAATTTGTTTTTATAAAATTGCATTCACTCATATTTTATTGTAACTCTAAGTTTGCTTTCTTCATTCTCAAGCTTGTATACATGCTTATTTGAGAACAGGATAAGTCTGTTAAATTCACACCAGGAGTTTATACATATAAATTTGTGCTGGTCAGGAGATATTGAAAGATGGAGAATTCCAACTAAGAGTAGTTAATTAGGAATCCCTTTTGAACAGAATTACTTCAAAGAGAATAGAGCCTCTCTTTGTTATCAACCAGGAATACAAACCAGGACACCAAAATCAATTAACAAGAATTTCAGGACTGAGTCTAAAGAAAAAAAAAAATGTAAGTTACTTTCTCAGAAATAAAAAGAGGTGGGCATGAGGGAAGACCATAGTCTCTTTTGATATTAAGGTGCCAGAGGTCTGCATTTGCAGAGCAAAATTGTCTAGCAAAATCTGAGGATGTCCAGTACCTGACTTCTAAATTCTTGAGCTGCAAACATTCTTCCTGAATGTCTAGAATATTAGTGGATGGGAGATAGCCAGCATATGTCCATCACTGTTCTCAGTAGTGAACATGCACACATCTGACAAGGCTGCTATCCAATCATTCAAGTGTGGTTAAAGGGGCTCATTTCTGACCTGCAGTCTGTTTCATACTGACTGCAAATATAGTTTGTCTTCTGGAGTCAGCAGGACCACCCATGGAGCCTGTCACTCAACAATCGGCAGAGACACAATCACTTTGCCTTCAATGTTGCATCACATTTAAAATCAAATTTATGCTCTCTACTTCTGTGAAAATTATGACCCCCTACTGTTCATTTCTCAATTTCAAAAGGGGATCCCTGTCTTCTTTGCTCTTTTCCCAATTGATAAGGGCCAGTAGGATCTTCAAGACCACCAGCACTGGCCCCTAGGCAACCACTTTCTACAGTGTCCTTATTTCAGAACAAATGAAGAAAGATTCACACAAGAAAGTGACTTGCTCAAAGTTAAACATCAAAAGGCAGAGCTAAAGGGTAACTCCAATTTCTAAGCTTCCAGTTCCAAGGGCTTTATCTGACTCCATGCTACATCAGTGTGATCCCTTGGGTGAGCTTCATTCTGATGTTTTTCTGTAAGCATCCTACTGATTGGCCCAATATGACCTTCCTAGCTGATTATTATCATTGATCCTTATTTGATGAACTTGATAAATGAGCAAAAAGTAACGTAAATAATTATCATTAGACATATTGTTTTGAATTTGCTCAAAGTAGTAATCTCGTATTGTAAGGGTACTTTGTAGAATTAAAAAGCACATTTATACATTGGACTATTTTGATATATATATATTTTCCATTAAGGCAACTTTGTGAACTCAGCAAAATGATTGGACTCAAAGGCTGACAGTGACTGAGGTAGTAGATTCACCTTGTCATATAGAAATATCTATTTATCCAAGAGTAAGTGTGAAATGTTTACTATAACATCCTAATTAACAGAGTGATGACTTAGATATACTATCTAAACTTGCTTGCTTGTTTTTGCTTTAAACTTTTAAGATGCACATATTTTTAAAAATCATTCAAAGCCATTTCAAGTATAGGATTTCATTCAAATTCCCATTCCACTCTACAATCCAGTTATCAAAGGTTTAGGGTAATGCTGAAGTAACAACCTTTTACATTGAACTGAAGTTTTGGACATTTAATTTAGTATACACTTTACTTATTTCATGAAGAATTTTAAGCCATTTATGACAGAAGTAATGGAGAAGGCAATGGCACCCCACTCCAGTACTCTTGCCTGGAAAATCCCATGGACAGAGGAGCCTGGTGGGCTGCAGTCCATGGGGTTGCGAAGAGCTGGAAACGACTTAGCGACTTCACTTTCACTTTTTACTTTCATTCGTTGGAGAAGGAAATGGCAATCCACTCCAGTATTCTTGCCTGGAGAATCCCAGGGACTGGGGAGCCTGGTGGGCTGCCGTCTATGGGGTCATACAGAGTCGGACACGACTGACGTGACTTAGCAGCAGCAGCAGCATGACAGAAGTAAACTATAAGTAGAAAATCAAGTACATGCAAAAATTTAAAAGCACAGGTCTATCAAGGCCAGGTTAGATGTTAATTGAATTTCACATTTACTTCTCAGCTTCGAAGAAGCAAAAGCCAAAAAATTTTAAAAAGGGAGAGAGAAATCATGTGTGCATTATACAATATTTCTAAAATATCACTATCAAAAAGAATCAGGCAATATCAAAATGTTTTAGACTTCTTAAGACAAGGATACATGGAAAGACTCAACAAAATTGTATTGGAAATGGTTTACTCTGTTTTTCGGTAATTGAAAGGGTCTTGGGAGTATGGCAAGCCTTAGCATGTTGTATTAAATATCTCCTGGATATCTGCAATATGGAAGCCACAGAATCCATATGCCTGCTTAACCAAAATATTGGCATTTTTGGAAGACTAGAATACATTATTTCTAATGTCTCTTTTAGTTCTAATCATTGACTCTGGTTCATATGGAAGATACGAGTGAATAACATTTGTGAAACTCAGATTTAGATCTCTTCGTTCCAGGCCTCCAAACACAGGACAGGGTAGGCAGACCTACCCTAGCAGGGATTCAACAAATGAGGCATTGATGGGTTTAGTGACCTCCTTGGATGGCTCTTGCCTTCTGATGTTGCACTGAGTAAAATCAGGGTCCTCCTACTTGGAGTTTCTTCATTTCTGGCAATTCCCAAAGCCCTTCCTCCCTAGGATGCTCTCCTTCATTGCTCCAGAAGGCAAGCTACTGAATAAGTGTTTCCCAGAGGGAGGGAAAAGTTATTTGGAAGAGGCTGGACTCTGTCAGATAAGTAAAAACTTTTATAAACACCTGGCTTGGAACTGAGAGAGAAGAATGTTTTCAAATCAAAGTGCTAAATTAAGAAGCTTAATTTTGGTACTTCAGCTGACTGAGTTGTTTATGGGAGGGTTTATACTAACAATTCCGCAGAATCCACAGGGGATCAAGAGTGGAAACTGATAAGATAGCTTCAGCGGAAGGAAAGGACTGTCTCACTCCAGCAGCTCTGTCTTCAGAGAGCCTGTGAGGAGTGCTGAGCCCAGGTCTGTTTCGGTCCCATGCTGGTACACAGATAGCTACAGCATACCGCTTTTCTCCATACCCTGCTCTCCTTGGAGGGGCAGAGCCTATACTTATGTTTCTTGACTTCTCCAATTTATCATTATAAATGCAATAGTGAAGAGAGAATTCTTTGTTGGGGGAAAGACATTGGTTTTGAACATAAAGGCATTAATCTGGGATTTATACTGAATTTAATTTCAGATTCTAACAACTTGTGGAGGAAATTACTTGCTTACTCTGGAGCAGTTTTTCCCGTCTGAAGATGGGAGTTAGAACTTTTCTATGGTCTCCATCATACTCTGTACTTCCAGGAGTTCCTTATTATATCATCTTAATGTTAAGTATGTTTCAAGAATACCCCAGCATATGCATGTACTGAAGTCCTAAAAATCAAGTTTGGCACTGGGGGCACTTAATAATTTTACTTTTTGGAAATTTACATAAAATAAGAAGATATTTGCATAAGTATTTACATGTCAGAATGTTTATTTAAACATTATTGAAGTGGTAAAAGTTGGGAACAAACCAACTTTACAATAAAGTGATTGAATGTATAAATTATTGTTTGCCCATATGAAGGCCTAAGGAATATCTATTTAAATTCAGATTGCTGAAAAATATTTGACATAGAACATGTTCACAGTGAACTCCAAATAATAAAATCAGATTACAGTCAGTAAGAAGGTATCTTAATTTTTTTAAAGATAAAAATGAGTGTTAAAGATTTATGTGTATTAAAGATTTAAGTGTGTGAAATGGAATAGAAAAAACCCAAAGAACTCCATTGCAAAATTTCAACTGTGTGATAATTTTCAATGTTTTTTCAATGAGGGTTGATTCCTTTTGCAATTAGAAGTAAACATGAATTAATTCAATTTTATGCAGGTCAGGAAGCAACAGTTAGAACTGGACATGGAACAACAGACTGGTTCCAAATAGGAAAAGGAGTGCATCAAGGCTGTACATTGTCACCCTGCTTATTTAACTTATATGCAGAGTACATCATGAGAAATGCTGGACTGGAAGAAACACAAGCTGGAATCAAGATTGCCGGGAGAAATATCAATAACCTCAGATATGCAGATGACACCACCCTTATGGCAGAAAGTGAAGAGGAGCTAAAAAGCCTCTTGATGAAAGTGAAAGAGGAGAGTGAAAAAGTTGGCTTAAAGCTCAACATTCAGAAAACGAAGATCATGGCATCTGGTCCCATCACTTCATGGCAAATAGATGGGGAAACAGTGGAAACAGTGTCAGACTTTATTTTTTTGGGCTCCAAAATCACTGCAGATGGTGACTGCAGCCATGAAATTAAAAGACGCTTACACCTTGGAAGAAAAGTTATGAGCAACCTAGACAGCATATTAAAAAGCAGAGACATTACTTTGCTGACTAAGGTCCGCCTAGTCAAGGCTATGGTTTTTCCTGTGGTCATGTATGATGTGAGATTTGGACCGTGAAGAAGGCTGAGCGCCAATGCATTGATGCTTTTGAACTGTGGTGTTAAAGAAGACTCTTGAGAGTTCCTTGGACTGCAAGAAGATCCAACCAGTCCATTCTGAAGGAGATCAACCCTGGGATTTCTTTGGAAGGAATGATGCTAAAGCTGAAGCTCCAGTACTTTGGCCACCTCATGTGAAGAGCTGACTCATTGGAAAAGACTCTGATGCTGGGAGAGATTGAGGGCAGGAGGAGAAGGAGATGACCCAGGATGAGATGGCTGGATGGCATCACTGACTCAATGGACGTGAGTCTGGGTGAACTTCGGGAGATGGACAGGGAGGCCTGGCGTGCTGCGACTCATGGGGTTGCAAAGAGTCGGACATGACTGAGTGACTGAACTGAACTGAAATGTTGTAGAAAAAAAAGAATGTATACACCCTTCCTTTTCTCCACTTTCCTACTTCCTAACAGGCTCAGAAACTTGAAAGAAAACTTCAAGTATTATGACAAATAATATGCTACCTCATAAGTTTCAAAACGTTGAGATCACCTCCATTTATTTTTTGAGTGAACCATAGATGTCCGGGCTAAAAGATACTTCAGAAGCCTTCTTGTTTTCCCAGTTCATGTTATTGGGTCTCGGGACAACTAATGGCTTGTCAACTGCTATAAAACAATGATCCAAGTAGTTATATAAATATGCAGAACCTAAATTTTAAAGACCTGAATCACAACAAGTATATAGCATAAACTCATCTGAAAGGAATGTAGTAATGTAAATGAAGTGAAACTAAGGATCTAATATTAAGATACTTAAAAGTCTGGGACTATTCTTATCAATGTCAAGCAAAAAGCCTCACATGACTTTAGAATTACAAAGAGTACAAATAGAGTTCTTTGGCCTCTTAACCCTTGGTGAACATGCAATGGTCCATTCCTCTAGTTTTCTGAAGAAGCTTATCTGGATATCATCATACCTAAAAAGCTTTCCTTTAAATCATTTGGCAATCTAACTAAAAAGGTAGAAAAGGTAGCTTTTCATTGAGTTTGAACAATTATATGCATTTACCTCTATCTATAAGTTCATGATACATTTCCTGATCATGAGGTGTTGCAGCTCAAGGACCATGCCTTGACCATTTGTGACTCGTGTTTGTCCCTTGGACACAACTCACATGGGGCACAATGTGGCTAACATCCAGAAGGATCACAAGAACCACACAACTGCTTTGGCACCCCTTCAGGAACTGCTTAGGAAGGAGCTCATGACTGTTGACCTTGACCCAGTTGGAAACCCGGGCAATAATTTGTTTAATATTATAGTTAATATGATACCTGTTAGTAGGAAGAATTTTGCGGGATTGTAATCACCATGGTAGCCCATGTTAGGTAGACTCCTATTATTATCTTTGTTTTCACTTGCTCATTAGTTTCTAGGAAATTAATTCTGGGCTATCATCTTTCACAGTCAATGTTTTCTTATTAGAAATTAGAATGCAACATAACCTTAATTTATAATCTTAAATGTTAGGAGACAAGATGAGTTAAAGGGATAACATAGAATTAACAAATTTTAATGCATCTAAGGATTTTAGAAATTATAGGAGCCATTAGTCCTGATATTTTTCAACATGATTCCAAATGTGAAAGTTTTCAAGGACCTAATACTTCAAAATATATTTACTTGTCATAGTGAATAGAAATATGTGTATCTTAATTAAATGTTATCTAGTCTAGCATCTTAGGACTTCCTGGTGGCTCAGATGGTAAAGTGTCTGTCCACAATGTGGGAGACCTGGGTTCAATCCCTGGGTTGGGAAGATCCCCTGGAGAAGGAAATGGCAATTCACTCCAGTACTATTACCTGGAAAATCCCATGGACAGAGGAGCCTGGTAGGCTACAGTCCATGGGGTTGCAAAGAGTTGGACATGACTGAGTGACTTCACTTCACTTCACTTCAGGCTAGCATCTCATACCAAAGATTGAGAACCTGAAACTTAGGAAGATGAAGGAACATTCCTAAGGCCATAGTGGCACAATGGGACCCAGTGTCTCATTTTTAGACCTCAGTTCCATGTATTTTGTTTTAGGCCAATCATACTTGCTCACACTTGAAAGGTTTTTGGCTCCTGGGGACTAGGGGAAATACAAAAACATTTTTTGTTACTGTTGTTGCAATTTTTAGCACTCTTCACTTTATATATTTTTATACAATGTTTAAAGGCTACACTCTATTCACAGTTATTACAAAATATTGACCATATTCCCCATGTAGTAAAATACATCCTTGTAGTCTATCTTAAGCCTGCCTGGAAAATCCCATGGACAGAGGAGCCTGGTAGGCTACAGTCCATGGGGTCTCGAAGAATCGGACATGACTGAATGAATTCATTTTCAGTTTTCACTTTATGCATTGGAGAAGGAAATGACAACCCACTCCAGTATTCTTGCCTGGAGAATCCCAGGAACAGAGGAGCCTGGTGGCCTGCAGTCTATGGAGTCACACAGAGTCTGACATGACTGAAGCGACTTAGCAGCAGCAGCAGCAGCAGCAGCAGCAGTCTATGTAAAACCTGATAGTGTGTACGTCCCACTCTCCACCCCTATATTGCCCTCCCCTCCAACTGGTAATCACTAGTTTTTTTGTCTATGTGTGAGCTTGCTTTTCTTTCTTTTTTTTTTGCTATGTTCACTTGCTTGTTGTATTTTGGGATTCCATGTATAAGTGACATTATACAGTATTTGTCCCTTCTCTGTCTGACTTATTTCACTTTGCATAATGCCCTTCAAATCCATCCACTTTGCTGCAAAGAATGAAAATTTCATTCTTTTTTTATAACTGACTAGCGTTCCATTGTGTGGAATATATATATATATATATATATATATATATATATATATATAAAATATCTTCTTCACCTATTCATCTGTTGATGTATACTTAGGTTGCTTCTATGTCTTCCTAATTGTACATAATGCTATTTGGAACATTGGGGGTTGATTATGTTTTTCAATTAGTGTGTTGTTTTTTTTTTTTTCCCCTCAGATATATACACAGGAGTGGAATTGTTAGGTCATATTGTAGTTCTATTTTTAGTTTTTTAAATTAGAAATTAGAATGCAACCTAACCTGATAATTATAGTCAAAAACATTGTTTTTGACAGGGCTGCACCTATTTACATTTTTACCAACAGTATTATGAAGGTTCCCTTTTCTCCACAGTCAATATTTGCAAATCAATCAGTGTGATACATCACTGTAACAAACTGAGGAATAAAAACCATATAATCATCTCAATAGATGCAGAAAAGTTTTTTTTGATAAAATTCAGTATCCGCTTATGATGGAAACTCCCCAGAAAGTGGGAATAAAGGAAATGTACCACAACTTAATAAAGGCCACATTTGAAAAACCTTCAGCTAATATTCTCAACTGTGAAAAGCTGAAAGCGCTTCCTCTTAAACCAGGAATAGGATAAGGACACTCACACTCATCACTTTTATTCAACATAGTTTTGGAAGTACTAGTCACAGCAATTAGACAAGAAAAAGAAATAAAAAGAATATAAGTTGGAAAGAAAGAAGTAAGACTGTCAGTATTTGCAGATAACATGATACTATATATAGAAAAATCCTAGACAGCACTAGAGAGTAACTAGAGCTCATTAATGAATTTGGTAAAGTTGCAAGATACAAAATTAATGTACATAAATTTGTTGCATTTCAAAAATAACAGTGAACTTCAGAAAGAGAAATTAAGGAACTAGTCCCATTTCCATTGCATCAAAAAGGGTAAAATACCTAGAAGTAAATGTACTTAACGAGGTAAAAGACTGCACTCCAAAAACTGTAAGGTACTGATGAAAGACATTGAAGGCAATATAAGCAGATGGAAAAATATACAGTGTTCTTGAACTGGAAGAATTCTTATTGTTAAAATGACCATATTGCCCAAGGCAATCTATAGATTAATGCAATATTTATTAAAATTCCAGTAGAATTTTCACAGAACAAGAACAAATAGTTTTAAAATTTGTATAGAAACACAAAAGACTCTTAATAGCCAAAACAATCTTGAGAAAGAAGAACAGAGCTGGAGGACTCATGATCTCTGACATTAGAATATACTACAAAGTCTACAGCAATCAAAACATTATGGAATTGGCATAAAAACAAACACATAGATCAAAGGAACAGGATACAGAGCCCAGATATAAACCCACACACTTATGGGCAATTATTAATAATATATAGGAAAGGAATCAACATTTACAATGGAGAAAAGGGAGTCATCAAGTTCCTGATTTAGGTTTCCCTTTTTAAATTATTTCAAAAGCAGAATAAAAGTGGTGGTGATGGAAATACTCTATCTGCATACTCTCTTTTGTTTTTATGAATTCTCTCAACATATGTAGGAGTATCATGACTAGGCCCTGACAGAGGAAATATATTTGGATATGGAGAGAGAGGCAAGTATGGAAAATAGATGTGGTCTGCTTTCCATCATTCTGAAATGTCACTTTCAAGTTGCCCTGCCACAGCGGGTAACTTCAGCAAAATCTCTCAAGAAATATGAACAAGGTAAAGAAAATTTCTTGTGGAAGAGAATGGAGGAAGCACAAAATAAAATGAAAGAAGAAAGAATGTTAGGTAGGAATGGTCTCTCAATGATTGCAGAGAGTAAAATAAGAGATTATTCTTTTGATATACTGGTCACATTTTTACAGTTTTGTTAAAAGATTGTTTTCCCTCAAAGAAATTGATTGATATAGGGACTCCCATCCCACTCAACTGAATCTACTTCTCCTTGATGGCTTAGGTCTTAGTCAAGCATATTTTATCACTATAAAGCCATGGAAAAAACACTAATTCACATTTCTCTAGATGTTAATTTTAAAATAATCATAGACTTTCTGATCATTTCTTCTAGATTTGGGACACAGAACAGGAGAGGAAAATGACATGAGCAATTGCCATGTGTCATTCTTGAGACAGGAGCCATAAAAGGTGTTAGAGACACAGAAGTGAATAGTGAAACTTTTGTTGTATAGTTCAGAGAAAAAAGTTACCCATACAGTTAGTTTTCATTGACTTCTGAGCATTGTGGTAAACAATTTCTATGCCTTATTTTACTTGATAATCAGAAAAATATTATGTGGTTGATATTGTTTTCACTCTTTTGGTGGGTGAAGGAACTAAGACTAACAAAATTTTAAAGAACGTTCAGAGATACATGGCCTATGGCAGACCTCAAGTTCAAACCTTTCTGATTCCACAATTCATGTCCTTAATAATTCTGCAATGCAGGGGTTTGTCAACAGTGGAAGAATGAAAAATGTACTGGCTGGTTTTTAAGAATTAATAAAGCTGTTGAACTTATCTCAAGTCTAAACAAGGTGATGCCTAGTAGTAAATTAAAGTAGAAGAGAAGGAAGCAAACAGTGATATAAAAACTGAGCTTTGAAGAATGAGAAGATCATCAAGCATTGCAAACAGGGTCAAAGGCATGTGCAAAGTTCTAAAATGACATGGTGTACTTGAAGAATGGTCACTTGTGACTATGACATAATAAGGTGCATGTTGAGATCATGGTGAATGTAAGCACTGAATTTTTCTTGCATTGTGACTTTGGATAAGTCAATAACCATTGGAAAAGTGAATCCTTTACTGGCTGAATTTTGTGGTGATAATCCCACAAGGTCCTTTTGAAATATATTTATACATCATTTTGTTTCTCCTCTTCTGAAGAAGAAGACAATATCATATGCAATCTTCTCAGTTATCCTGGCTCTTATTATTTCATTTATGGATTGCTTTGGTTCTCTACTTTCTCACTATTTCTCTTCTATTACCAGTTAGGTAACCATTTTATTGCTCATTTGCACCTTCACTTGAGGGAAAAGATGTGATAGCCAAATCAGTCAACATTTTATTTTCTTGCAATTCTTATAAAAAACTTTAGTAAGGGAAAAAGCATTAAAAAGGTAATGAATACAAACAGATTTGAGGATGTTTTGTACATTTCATTTCTCTGTACTTGGTTTCCTCCCATTAACCTTGTACAATCAAGAGTTTGATTTAATTATTTTACCTTAAACATCATATTATATTGTTTTCCTTCCTTTCTCTATTTCATTTTTCAGATAATGTTAACTGAAAAGAATTAAATGTTATGTGGATTAAGTAAATACTACATCAAGTTATTGGCAAAACTTCAATTAGAATCAAAATCTTCTAAATTCTTGATCAGTTCAGTTCAGTCACTCAGTTGTGTCTGACTCTTTGTGACTCCATGGACGGCAGCATGCCAGGCTTCCCTGTCCATCACCAACTCCCAGAGTTCACTCAAACTCGTGTCCATCGAGTCAGTGATGCAGTGTTCCAACGCACAGGATGAGATCCAAGCATCTCATCTTCTGTCATCCCCGTCTCCTCATGCCTTCAATCTTTCCCAGCGTCAGGGCCTTTTCCAATGAGTCAGTTCTTTGCATCAGGTGGCCAAAGCATTAGAGTTTGAGCTTCAGCATCCGTCCTTCCAATGAATATTCAGGACCGATTTCCTTTAGGATGGATGGGTTGACTCTCCTTGCAGTCCAAGGGACTCTCAAGAGTCTTCTCCAACACCACAGTTCAAAAGCATCAATTCTTCGGCGCTCAGCTTTCTTCACAGTCCAACTCTCACATCCATACATGACCACTGGAAAAACCATAGCCTTGACTAGATGGACCTTAGTCAGCAAAGTAATGTCTCTGCTTTTGAATATGCTATCTAGGTTGATCATAACTTTTCTTCCAAGGAGTAAGCGTCTTTTAATTTCATGGCTGCAGTCACCATCTGCAGGGATTTTGGAGCTCCAAAAAATAAAGTCTGTCACTGTTTCCATTGTTTCCCCATCTGTTTATTTGCCATGAAGTGATGGGACCAGATGCCATGAATTAGTTTTCTGAATGTTGAATTTTTTGTTGTTGTTTCTTTTCTTTTTCTTTTTTTAAAATTTTTATATTTACTTTATTTTATTTTACAATACTGTATTGGTTTTGCCATACATTGACATGAATCCACCATGGGTGTACATGCGTTCCCAAACATGAACCCCCCTCCCACCTCCCTCCCCATAACATCTTTCTGGGTCATCCCCATGCACCAGCCCCAAGCATCCTGTATCCTGCATCGGACATAGACTGGCGATTCGTTTCTTACATGGTAGTATACATGTTTCAATGCCATTCTCCCAAATCATCCCACCCTCTCCCTCTCCCTCAGAGTCCAAAAGTCCGCTCTACACATCTGTGTCTCTTTTGCTGTCTCACATACAGGGTCATCATTGCTGTTTCTTTTTTTAAAATTTATTTAATTGGAGGCTAATTACTTTACAGTATTGTAAATATTGTATTTTGCAATACATTGACAAGAATCAGCCACTGGCGTACATGTGTCCCCCCATCCTGAACCCCCTCCCATCTTCTTTCCCATCCCATCCCTCTGGGTTGCCCAGTTCACCGGCTTTGAGTGTCTCATTTCATGCCTTGAACTTGGACTCATCATCTGTTTCACATATGGTAATATACATCTTTCAGTGCTATTCTCCCAAATCATCCCACTTTCGCCTTCTCCCAGAATCAAAAGTCTGTTCTTTATATCTGTGCCTCTTTTGCTGTCTTGCATACAGGGTCAGCGTTACCATCTTTCTAAATTCCATATTTATGCAATAATATACTGTATTGGTGTTTTTCTTTCTGGTTTACTTCACTCTGTATAATAGACTCCAGTTTCATCCACCTCATTAGAACTGATTCAAGTGCACTCTTTTTTATAGCTGAGTAATATTCCTTTGTGTATATGTACTACAACTTTCTTATTCATTCATCTGCTGATGGACAATTAGGTTGCTTCCATGTCCTAGCTGTTGTAAACAGTGCTGCAGTGAACATTGGGGAACAATTCTGGGGTACAATTCTTTCAGTTCTGGTTTTCTCAGTGTGTATGCCCAGCAGTGGGATTGCTGGATTGTATGGAAGTTCTATTTCCAGTTTTTTAAGGAAACTGTTCTCCATAGGGTCCGTACTAGTTTGCAAGCCCACCAACAGTGTAAGAGGTTTCCCTTTTCTCCACACCCTCTCCAGCATTTATTGTTTGTAGACTTTGATGGCAGCCATTCTGACATGCGTGAAATGGTACCTCACTGTGGTTCTGATCTGCATTTCTCTGATAATGAGTGATGTTGAACATCTTTTCATGTGTTTGCTAGCCATCTGTATGTTTTCTTTGGAGAAATATATGTTTAGTTCTTTGGCCCATTTTTTGATTGCGTCATTTATTTTTCTGGTATTGAGCTGCATGAGCTGCTTGTATATTTTGGAGATTGATTCTTTGTCAGTTGTTTCATTTGTTATTATTTTCTCTCATTTTGAAGGCTGCCTTTTTACCTTACTTATAGTTTTCTTTATTGTGAAAAAGCTTTTAAGTTTAATTAGGTCCCATTTATTTATTTTTGCTTTTATTTCCATTATTCTGGGAGGTGGGTCATTAGAGGATCTTGCTGTGATTTATCATCAAGACAGTATGGTATTGGCACAGAGACAGAAATATAGATCAATGGAACGAAATAGAAAGCCCAGAGAAGAATCCATGCACCTATGGACACCTTACCTATGACAAAGGAGGCAAAAATGTACAATGGAGAAAAGATGAACTCTTTAACAAGTGGTGCTGGGAAAACTGGTCAACCACCTGTAAAAGAATGAAACTAGAACATTTTTAAACACCATACACAAAAATAAACTCAAAATGGATTAAAGATCTAAATGTAAGACCAGAAACTATAAAACTCCTAGAGCAAAACATGGGGGAATATTCTCCGACATAAATAACAGCAAAATTTTGAATGTTGAGTTTTAAGCCAACATTTTCTCTCTCCCCTTTCACTTTCATCAAAAGGCTCTTTAGTTTTTCTTCACTTTCTGCCATAAGGATGGTATCAGTATCTGAGGTTATTGATATTTCTCCCAGCAATTGTGATTCTAGCTTGTGCTTCATCTAGCCCAGCATTTCACATAATGTACTCTGCATATAAGTTGAATAAGCAGGGTGACAATATACAGCCTTGATGTACTCCTTTCCCAATTTGGAATCAATCTATTGTTCCATGTCCAGTTCTAATGTTGCTTCTTGACTTGCATACTGATTTCTCAGGAGGCAGGTCAGGTGGTCTGGTATTCACATCTCTTGAATAATTTTCCACAGTTTGTTGTGATCCACACAGTCAAAGGTTTTGACATAGTTAAAAAAGCAGAAGTAGATATTTTTCTGGAACTGTATTGATTTATCTATGATCCAACAGATGTTGGCAACTTGATCTCTGGTCCTTCTGCCTTTTATAAATCCAGCTTGCACATCTGGAAGTTCATGGTTCATGTACTGTTGAAGGCTTGCTTGGAGAATTTTGGACATTACTCTGCTAGTGTGTGAGATGAGTGCAATTGTGCAGTAGTTTGAGCATTCTTTGGTATTGCCTTTCTTTGGGATTGGAATGAAAACTGACCTTTTCCAGTCCTGTGGCCACTGTTGAGTTTTCCAAATTTGCTGGCATATTGAATGGGATACTTTAATAGCATCATCTTTTAGGATTTGAAATAGCTCAACCGGAATTCCATCACCTCCACTACCTTAGTTCATAGCACTGCTTCCTAAGGCCCACTTGGCTTCGCATTCCAGGATAGCTGGCTCTAGGTGAGTCATCACACTATCGTGGTTTTCTGGGTCATGAAGATCTTTTTTGTATAATTCTTCTGTGTATTCTTGCCACTTCTTCTTAATATCTTCTGCTTCTGTTAGGTCCATACTCTTTCTTTCTTTTCCTATGCCCATCTTTGCATGAAATGTGCCCTTGGTATCTCTAATTTTCTTGAAGAGATCACTAGTCTTTCCGATTCTATCATTTTCATCTATTTCTTTGCATTGATCACTGAGGAAGTCTTATATCTCCTTGCTTTTCTTTGGAACTCTGCATTCAGATGGGTATATCTTTCCTTTTCTCTTTTGTGTTTAGCTTCTCTTCTTTTCTCAGCTATTTGTAAGGCCACCTCAGACAACCATTTTGCTTTTTGCATTTTTTTTTCTTGGGGATGGTCTTGATCACTGCCTCCTGTACAATGTCACCAACCTCTGTCCATAGTTCTTCAGGCACTCTGTTTATTAGATTTAGCCCCTTGGATCTATTTGTCACTTCCACTGTATAATTGTAAGGGATATGATTTAGGTCATACCTGAATGGTCTAGTGGTTTTCCCTACTTTCTTTAACTGAAGTCTGAATTTGGCAATAAGGAGTTCATGATCTGAGCCACAGTCACCTCCCAGTCTTCTTTGTGCTGATTGTATAGAACTTATCCATCTTCCGCTGCAAAGAATATAATCAATCTGATTTTGGAGTTAACCCTCTGGTATCCATGTTTTGAGTTGTCTCTTGTGTTGTTGGAAGAGGGTGCTTGCTATGACCAGTGCATTCTCTTGGCAAAACTCTGTTAGCCTTTGCCCTGCTTCAGTTTGCATTTCAAGGCCAAATTTGCCTGTTATTCCAGGTGTTTCCTGACTTCCTACTTTTGCATTCCAGTCCCCTATAATGAAATGGACTTATTTTGGGGGTATTATTTCTAGACGTTCTTATAGGTCTTCATAGAACCATTCAACTTCTTCAGCATTATTGGTTAGGGCATAGATTTGGATTACTGTGATATTGAATGGTTTGCCTTGGAAATGAACAGAGATCATTCTGTCATTTTTGAAATTGCACCCAAGTACAGCAAGGAGATCCAACCAGTCCATTCTGAAGGAGATCAGCCCTGGGATTTCTTTGGAAGGGATGATGTTAAAGCTGAAACTCCCGTACTTTGGCCACCTCATGCGAAGAGTTGACTCATTGGAAAAGACTTTGATGCTGGGAGGGATTGGGGGCAGGAGGAGAAGGGGACGACGACAGAGGATGAGATGGCTGGGTGGCATCACTGACTCGATGGACTTGAATCTGAGTGAACTCTTGGAGTTGGTGATGGACAGGGAGGCCTGGCGTGCTGCGATTCATGGGGTCGCAAAGAGTCAGACACGACTGATCGACTGAACTGAACTGAACAGCATTTCAAACTCTTTTGTTGACTATGAAGGCTACTCCCTTTCTTCTAAGGGATTCTTGCCCACAATAGTAGATATAATGACCATCTGAATTAAATTCTCCCATTCCAGTCCAATTCCTTGATATTTCAGTTCTAAATTCAATCTACTATATTCTCTAGATCTGGTGGCTCAGATAGTATAGCATCTGTCTGTAGTGCACGAGACCTGGGTTCAGTCCTTGCGTCAGAAAGATTCTCTTGAGAAGGGAATGGCAACCCATTTTGTAAGATTTGTTTTATTCTTGCCTGGAGAATTCCATGGACAGAGGAGCCTGGCGGGTTACAGTCCATGGGGTCACAAAGAGTTGGACATGACTCAGTGACTCATACTCACTTTTCATTTTCTATACTCTCTAAATGTTCTCCTAGATTAGGCACATAAATCTAATAAGAAATGACTATAGCTTCAGGATAATCACCTAATTCATCAACCAAACAATAGCCCCTTTGGCAGGAAAAAGAAGTACAAATAAAAATGAATCCAGGACAATAGTCATAAACCAGATTTAGTCTGGGCAATCTGGAGTGTATGGGTAATCTGTACTTCAGTGAAATCACAGGATACCCAAATATGTTGCCCAAATATGTAGATTAGACAGTCTCCAGAGCATAATACATGCTCACTTGATCCAGTTGGTATCACTCTGTTCTGGTTAAAAAAATTTTTTTTAAAAATGGCAGGTGACATGTAAATGCATTTACAAAGGGAGTCCATGAATCTTTGACATTCTGTTAGTGTTTTTAAAGGCTGAGGTAGTTGGTCTCTCATTCCCTTGAACATAACCAAAACCTTCTTAAAGTTCATCAGTGAACCAGGTACAGTTCCTGTATTAGAGTCATTCACAAACTAATGAAGAAGGCAGATTAGTAAACAAATATTTCCTGTGCAGAAGAATAAATGCCACCAGAGTAATAAACTATGGTCTGTGGAACACAAAGAATAGGTAAAAACTTTACTATTCCCTGGAAATTGTCCAAGACTGCAATAATGAATCCTCTAGATGGAGGGGAGAAAAGCAAAACAAAAAGAGAGTTATACTAAACAACTCCTCTTAGGTACATTAGGTGCAGGTTGCTTATCGTATCAATTAGGTTGTGGCCAGGTTCTTTGAAGGGTTGGGGATTCTGGACTTTATCCTACAGATAATAAGGAAC
Source organism: Budorcas taxicolor (assembly GCF_023091745.1). Taxonomy (NCBI): domain Eukaryota; kingdom Metazoa; phylum Chordata; class Mammalia; order Artiodactyla; family Bovidae; genus Budorcas; species Budorcas taxicolor. Next base: position 43,309,957 of record NC_068915.1, read on the forward strand.
CATCAGTGCTCTTGTTTTTTCTTTAAAGCAGCTAAGTGATACAAACACAAATGTGTTTAAAAATATATTGCCACTGATATTAATAAGGGCAGGTGCATCTATACAACGTCCTTCCCATGTTTACACGGGTCTTCGGAAAACATAAATGTAATAATGTGTTAAGTATTTAAGCATCTCAACTACACAAAAGCTTGGTATTTGTTTATTTTAAAATATACCTCTAGCCTCTTTCCTTTCACTTTGGCTCCTCCTATCTTTCATGCTCATATTTTCATTTTAAACAAAAATTTTTTTGAGAATCCTGTCACAGTGCTTCCTTTTTAGGTTATCAGCATTCCTTCTCTCCTGCTTTTCCAGAAACTATACTTGGGATTTCTTTTCCTTTGGTTTCTTTTTATTGACAAGATGAAACCAAATATATTTTCCCTCCTCTTTTCTTTTGCTTGATTTCCATACATTCTTGTAGTCTTTGATCAGGAAGAGGAAACTGTCTGCATTATTATTAAATTTGCTGAGTCATTTGTAATTTTCTTTGAATGCTAAGAGCTTCAGTGTCATTAGAGATGAGGTCCAGTCTGGTTGGTTTTTGAATATAATTGAGCCAAATTACATATTCTAACTGTACATCCTAATTTTTAATGAAGCTGATATGAGAAGGGGTCATAAGGGTGCATGTAGTTACAAAATCTTTCATGAGGTAATAGGGAAATAATGATTAATATCTTTCAATATTGTATTTTCAAGGAGAAAAGCTATTTTAAAAAGAAACCAGAAGAAAAACATTAATTGAGAGAAATATGGGAAAATCCAAGCTTTCAAATGAATGGTCTAATTATAAAAAATAACTAAAAGGTTTTTTTTTTTTTCCAATAAATTATAGAATCATTGTTTGCTCTACAAAAATAGAATATATATATAAGTACATGTGACATTGTTGCACTCAGTAAACTTCCTTATGCCTTGTTGAACTGACTTTACATTTTTAATGGGTGTGGCAGATTTAAAAAGTGGCTACAACATTTTTCAGCTCTTGCAATTAGGGATATATTTGTCCTTGTCTTAAATCTTGGCTTGGACAGGTAACTTACTTTGACCAAAAGAATTTAAGAAACATGATAGAAGTCAAGCTTTCAAGTTTGCTTCCTTCTTCTGAAACACAGTTACTTTGTGAAGAAGCTGAGGCAGCTTTCTGGGTTCTGCAAAAATGTGACTTAGTTGCCCTTTTTGTACCCTTAGGACACAACTGAGTGACTGACTGAACTGGACTTGCACCCATAACCCCAATCACCAGAAACCTGAGTGTGACCTTCTACAACCAAGATGTGGTGAACTCAACAGTTCACTTCAATTGTATGAGTAAATCCAGTGGAGGATTGGAAGAACTGCCCAACTTGGTTCAGTCTAAATTGCCAACCCGCAGAACCATAAGCTAATAATCAGCTATTTTTGTCTTAAGCCACTAAGTTGCAGGATGTCTTATAAACATCAAAAACTAATAGAATGGGTTAACATGTCTCCAACTGTGACAGGCTGAATTCTTAGTTCCCAAGATTCCAGCCCTATGCAGGCCCTTTTGGAAACAGAAAGGAATACTACTCTTGTGATTAGACAAATATGAAGGGATATTGCAGATGCAACAAAGGTCTCTGATCATTTGCCTTTTAATTAATCAATGGGAATACTATCCTGGATGACCTAATAAATTGCATCCTTAAAAGAGGTCAAAAGGACCTGAAGCAGAAGCAGATATGCTTCTTTTGTCTTTGAAAAAAAAAAAATCTGCAATCTTGTAGGATGATTCCATGACAAGGAATAGTGGCCAGCTTTCAGAGATAAGAATGGCCCCAGGTGACAGCAAGCAAGGAGATGGGAATCTGAGTTCTCCAGTTGAAAATTTCAGTAACTAGATGTTTGGGAGAGGACCTTGAGCCACAGATGAGATCAAGGCCCCAATCTGTGCCTGAATTTTAATTGATGAGACCAAACAAAGCTCCCAGATTCCTGGACTTCCTACTCATGGAAACTGTGAGATAATAATTTAAGTTAAATTTATGGTAATTTGCTATGCAGCAGGAAAAAACAAATATAACAATCAGGTCCTTTGACTTTTAAAGATAATCAGACTTGTGACTTGCAGAGATGGTCTGCTTACAGGTTTCTTTGCCAGGTTGTAAATCTTAGTAAAAGAGTGAAGTGAGGTTCTTTGACTTGAAGAAAGCTATTTTCTCTTCCTCTAGGCTCACAGAAAATGCAGCCCCTTTCAATGTCATGTGAATATAAAGCAAAGAGGAAGATTTCATCTGTAAGTGATGATCTCTTCAAAAGCTAATGTTCAGTTGGAGTCAGAGGATTAGATTATATGACCTCTTGAGGGAATTTCTTGCCCCCATAATGTTGTGGCTCAGAATAATACCATCTTTTCTTGCTCTTAAAAGTGCTGAAAGGCACTCAAAATTATAAGTTAAAGTGCATGACTGATGGGCTTGTTAATGTTGAAAAGGAAATGGCTTGTTCTCTATTATAACACAAACAAAAGGAGCACAACTTCCACCAAGGAAAACAAAGACTAGAGGAAAACTGTCTACTGATCAAATAAATGGCATAATGAAGCCAGTGTAAGTCCCAGCTGGTTACAAACACAGACACAGACTAGCCAGATTTCCACGTGGCAGAATGGATGCAGAGCTTTCTCTGACAGAACAATGACAAGAGATTTCAGTGAATATGCATTGATTTAGCAGGGCTTCGGACAAATCCATCTTTACTGAGTGGCATATACAAGTTCCCTGTCATTAAGTACAAATCAAAGCATTTAAAATGCATGCAAGAAAAAATTTTCAATCCTGCAAGGCTTAGCACCATGCAGAGAGCACCATGGGGCATCAAATTTTTATAGTGTTATTCCTGTACCACTTGCCTGGATCCATCTGACTCTCCACACCCTAATTTGCACTTGATTCTTCTAACTTCTGACCTTTTGATATGTTCACCCTGGCACTTTTGTACTTATAGCCTTTGCTTCCTTTCTTGAATATGATTTACATTTTCCCCTGACTATGGCATCTTTGTCCTATAATGTATAATACTGAGATTTTCAACGTTTTTAGGTGGCCATCTTTTCATTAAGAACGCTTCCATTGAGTTCACACTAGCTCCTCAAACAAGACTGAGACAAAACTCAGGCACTATCATATTTCATGCAAATACCATTCTCTTTCTCACGTAATCATTCTAATGCTTTGAAAACTTTTTAAGTTGTCCATATAGAGAATGAGGACTTTAAACTAGGACTAGTGGGAGGAGTCACTCATTCATTCAACAAATTTTAATTAAGCACCCACTGCATTTTTGGCACAATTTTAGGGTGTTTTAATATGTCAGTGAACAAAACAAAGATCACTTACATCTTAAATTATTAAGATGCAATATTTATAGGTTTAATGATACTATAAAATTGGTAGCAATAAAAATGGAAGATTGGAATCCATGAAAGAATTTAAGAGCAGAACTGAAGTTCTTATTAAGTATAATTGATTGGACTAGGAACTTTGTCTATGTTATCTATCTCTTTGAATCCTTCCAAAAACCACTTGAAGTAGATATTATTATTCCCAAAGCCATACACACATTAAGTGATGAAATTTGAATGTGAACCCACAAATAAAGTGTTCATTATAGCAGGTTTCCCTGAAACCATGAATAAACAGTGTGATAGAAGTTAGAGAGCATAAAATTCCCAGGCAAGACCTAAAAGTTAAAATTTTTCTCTACTAGTTACTGGGAGTGTGACTGTTGTGGCCTTTTAGATAATGTCCTCTGTTAACCATAATCTTCTGTGCCCTTAACAACATAGATTTGAGACAGTTATGCTTGTCTCTCCCAATAATTGGTATAAACTTGAAAGAGCCTATTCATATAGCAGCCATAGAAACTAAAAGAGCTTCTGATGATTCATCTCAACTCTAAAATAAGGGGTTTATCCCCATTTTCTCACTCTCTGTCATTCCAATCTGTACCTTTTTTTTTCAATGATTTCCAAACTTGTAATATGAGAATCATCTGAAATCCTTATTAAAACACAGAAGACTAGACACCACTCTTGGAGTTTCTGATTCAGTCTGTCTGGGGTGGGATCTTAGATTTACATTTTTAACAAGTTCCCAGATAACCCCAATGCTTCTGATCTGCTGATCACTTTGTAAATGAATGTCCTATACATTTATTTTCTCTTCTCACCTCATTCCCTTCTATGTATCTTCTAACCCCTAGTTGCATATATGCAAGCAATCTCCTGTTTGATGGTTCCAATATGCATGAACTTCAGTTACCATGATTTAGTTAAAAAATAACAGTCCCTAACAACATGGCTTAAAATTTTAATTATTATGGTATATAATTGTGAATAATTGCATAAAATACAGACTTCAATGACTAGTTTTTCAGTCCACAAATCACCATATGAATAAAAGATGTGCATAATGACCAGTTGTGTCAATTCTTTGAAAGTCTGTTGGTGGTTGTTCCCATGAGCATTGCTAGTTTACCTGCAGACAGCAAATCATGGAGTTGTTTTACCTTTTTGTCCTCCAGTAATACAGCACTGTGGCATTTTACAAAAATGAATAATCAAAAGAGAATTGGCAAACAAAGATAAAAGTACAGCAAAGAAATGAAGTGATAACACTGGAAGCGAAATTGCAATCAAATTTAAATGGAGTATAGAAGAAATTGCTGACTGTGGAATATAGACACTGTCACTATTTGAAAGACTCTAGATAAGAAGTCAGGGGAAATTAGTGAAGATGAAATTATCAACATACATGATGAAGATGATTATAATGAAAAAGAGGATCATATCCCATAAAAGGAGTGCCAGAAGAAACTTCACATTAAAGAACATCTCAGAGATATTTCATGACATTGAAAGCGCAAAAGGTAAAATTTTGGAAGGTGATCCAAAATTAGAAAGGTATATGGCAATATGCCAAGGCATAGAAAAGATGTTCACTTCATATCTTAAATTATAGGACAAGAAGGAAAGCACTGTTCAAGCTATTCTTAATACAAAGAAATAAAATACCTTAATTCTCAGTCTTTCCAATGTTTAAAATTACAATGTACTAAATAAGAACTAGTTTATTATAGCTTTTCTTTTTCATTCCTCTGTACCTCTACAATAGACAGTAAGAATTTAAAAATTTTTGACAAAAATATTTTAAAGATTACAAAACAGCTATAATTTTTCATCAATTATTGTTTGCCTTGCAGGGTTTCAGTTTGCATTGCTTTTTTTTGGTTCTGCACTGCTCAAATATTGAGAATTGTCTGCACCTGTTTCTCTCTTCCTTAGTACACAGAGATCTCTTTCTGGTTGTAGTGGATCAACTGGTAGCTATATTCACAACTTTACCAGAATTCCCTGTCTTCACCTCTTAATCATATTCCTCAGGAATAGTTCCATATGGTTGGAATTTATTGCTGTGGTCTAACCAATGACCTGATATTGGTAACCTGCAATAATGTATTTCTTACTCATCTTTATACTTTTGCACTCACCCTACATGAAGTACACAGTCTGGAGAGCACATTCCCCATTAAGACATTACTATGTATTCATCTGGCTTCCCTGGTGGCTCAGATGGTAAAGAATCTGCCTGCCAACGCAGGAGACACAAGAGACACGGGTTTGATTCCCGGGTTTGGAAGATCCCCTGGGGAAGGAAATGGCAACCTGCTCCAGTATTCTTACCTGGAAAGTTCCATGGAGAGAGGAGCCTGGCAGGCTACAGTCCATGGGGTTGCAAAGAGTCAGACTCAACTGAGCACACATGCCCACACACCCACACACACTCATTACTCATTATATTAGTTAGCTGGAGCTTTTTAACAAAGTACCACTAACTGAGTGGCTTAAATTTATTATCTCACATTTCTTTCAGTTTATAAGTACAAAAATCAAAATTTTGGCAGGACTGTACTCCATCTTAAAACTGTAGGGGAATTTTTTCTCACTTGTCTCTCTAGCTTCTGGTCGTTTGCTGGTAATATTTGACATTTCTTGGCTTGCAGTAGCATAACTCTAATCTCTGGCTTTGTTATCACACGAAGATTTCTCTGTTTGTCCCTGAATTCTCATAGTTGTCTTCTTATAAGGACACAAGTCATATTGGATTAGGGACTCATATTATTCCAGCACAAATTTATCAACTAGTTATCTTAACTAATAATCTGCACTGACCCTATTTCCAAATAAGGTCCCTCAACATTTATTTTTACTGTTGATGCATCTTATGAACTAGCCATAGTTTAAATACTTAATCCATGAGACCTAGCCTCTCTTAGCCCCCACTGCCTCAAGAGTATACTTGGGATATTAATGCCTAGTCACCAAGTAGTTACAAGGATTAATAAACATATTTGTAATGCATACATCAAAAGATCATGATTCTTAAACACTAATTCCTTCTGAATACATCCCCACCCAGCATTTATAAATTAACATTCACTGAGCACTTGACATTGAGTGTCTTATATTACTGATAAATGCCACTGATTATGTTGATTGACCTAATAATATTGCAAAAACACCAAAATAATTATGGGTAATCTTATGATTTTGCATCTCCAAAAAACCTAGGAGATATGGTTGCACATGACAGGACCATTTAAAATAGTTTTATTGGCTATTCCACCACTGAATAAAGTTAATTACATATGAATATACACTATGATCCTGGTTCCAGATTAGAGTAATACAAAATCAAATTTCATAAGTGAAATTTTAAAAAGAAATAAAAACCAGTAGAACTACTGAATATACAGTCCTTTTTCTTTTTCTTACAGGGTAAGATGGTGATGGACAGGGAGGCCTGGCGTGCTGCGATTCATGGGGTCACAAAGAGTCGGACACGACTGAGCTGAACTGAACTGAACCGAAGATGGGAACATGATTATTGAAATTTTTCTGCAAAAAGCTTTTTGTTTATGTGAAAGTATACATATTATTACAGTTTTGAAGGATGACAGGTACCTTACAAGTGAATGATTTTGGGTGGAAATATGAGAGAATCCTATTTCAGATCTTTCTGATCATAAGTAAACACTTGTAAGTAAACAAGACCATAGGTTGTCTCATACAGAGGAGTTGTAGGATTATCTACCAAGAAGCCTTAAAAGTCTGATAGAATATCTAGAAAAATATAGAGAAGATATTAGTAAGACTAGATAAAATAATTCAAAATAGCTTTGAGTGTATATGAGCAATCAATATATGAAAAAAGTATCACTGAAACCTCAGAAGTGCTGTAGTCTCATGTGGACTGTTTTGAGATTTAACTATTCCAAGAGGGTTCAGGGATACCTCTACACATCCATGAATTCTGCATCCAGGAACCCTACCAGATTTGCAAAGTGATGGTCAGGGAAAATTTCCTTGTGCTTCTGATACTGCAAGGAAATAGCAATCATTTTCATATATACCCAGAAAACTTCATCCTTCACAGTAAGACCTTTAGTCAAAGGAAAATAGCCTCACTGAGTTTAGGCTGGGATTTCACCAGAGCCTAACTTACCTGAGGGAAGGGAAATACCCAGTAATAGCCCCCTCTAAACTTGCTGTCTCACTCAAGAGTGGGAATGGGAAGCACTTTTAAAGGTCACAGCCCAGGGGGGCACAGGCTGACTAAGAGACTGAGTCTCTTAGTCATAGGGCTTTCGGATACTTCCCCTACCTCACTTACCACCATATCAGTAGGTCTCCTGTACAGCAACAAGGGATTAAATGGCTAGAATTAGACATTGAAAAGAGTTTCCCAGGTGGCACAGTGGTAAAGAATCTGCTTGCAGTGAAGGAGACCTGAGTTTGATCCCTGGGTTGGAAAGATCCCCTGGAGAAGGGAATGGCAATCCACTTTGTAAAATGTGTGTTATTCTTGCCTGGAGAATTCCATGGACAAAGGAGGCTGGTGGGAAACAGTCCATGGGGTTGCAAAGTCCATGGGGTCAGACATGACTAAGCAACTAACACACGCATATACACTGAAAGCCTTATTTAAGAAGACATCTCTAAGGTGACACAAATATGAAAGGGAAAACAAAAATAAAAATGCGAGAGGAAATTATAGCCTCTGCTAACTACAGATAAAGCAAACAGTAAATGCAGCCTAACTTTTAGTCACCAAAAAAACATAAATCCACCCTCAGTTCAGATTAGTTCGATGGCTCATTTGTGCCTGACTCTTTGTGACCCCATGGACTGCAGCATGCCAGGCTTCCCTGTCAATCACCAAGTTCTGGAGCTAGCTCAAACTCATGTCCATCAAGTCAGTGATGTCATCCAACCATCTCATCCTCTGTCATCCCCTTCTCTTCATGACTTCAATCTTTCCCAGCATCAGGGTCTTTTCCAGTGAGTCAGTTCTTCAAATCAAGAGGCCAAAGGATTGGATTTGAGCTTCAGCATCAGTCCTTCCAATGAATATTCAGGACTGATTTTCTTTAGGATGGACTGGTTGGAACTCCTTGCAGTCCAATGGACTCTTAAGAGTCTTCTCTAACACCACAGTTCAAAAGCATCAATTCTTCTGTGCTCAGCTTTCTTTATGGTCCAATTCTTACATCCATACATGACTACTGGAAAAACCATAGCTTTGACCTAGATGAACATTTGCTGGCAAAGTAATGTCTCTGCTTTTTAATATTCTGTCTAGGTTGGTCATAGCTTTTCTTCCAAGGAGCAAGCGTCTTTTAACTTCATGACTGCAATCACCATCTGCAGTGACTTTGGAGCCCAAGAAAATAAAGTCTCTCACCATTTCCATTGTTTTCCCTACTATTTGCCATGAAGTGATGGGACTGGATGCCATGATCCTCATTTTTTGAATGTTGAGTTTTAAGCCAACTTTTTCACTCTTCTCTATCACCTTCATCAAGAGGCTCTTTAGTTTTTCTTCAGTTTCTGCCATTAGGGTGGTGTCTGTATCTGAGGTTACTGTTACTTCTCCCAGCAATCTTGATTCCAGCTTGTGCTTCATCCAGTCCAATATTTCTCATGATGTACTCTGCATATAAGTTAAATAAGCAGGGTAACAATACACAGCCTTGATGTATTCCTTTCCCAATTTGGAATCAATCTGTTGTTTCATGTCCAGTTCTAACTGTTGCTTCTTGACCTGCACACAGATTTTTCAGGAGGCAGGTCAGGTGGTCTGGTGTTTCCTTCTCTTGAAGAATTTTTCACAGTTGTAATCCACACAGTCAAAGGTTTTTGGCATAGTCAAACAAGCAGAAGTAGATATTTTTCTGGATCTGTGTTGCTTTATCTACAACCCAACAGATGTTGGCAATTTTATCTCTGGTCCCTCTGCCTTTTATAAATCCAGCTTGAACATCTGGAAGTTCACGGTCCATGTACTGTTAAAGCCTTGCTTGGAAAATTTTGGACATTATTCTGTTAGCATGTTAGATGAGTGCAGTTGTGTGGCAGTTTGAACATTTTTGGCATTGCCTTTCTCTGGGATCGAAATGAAAACTGAACATTTCCAGTCGTGTGGCCACTGCTGAGTTTTCCAAATTTGCTGGCATATTGAGTGGGATACTTTAATAGCATTATCTTTTAGGACTTGAAATAGCTTAACTGGAATTCTATCACCTCCATTACCTTTGTTCGTAATGATGCTTCCTAAGGCCCACTTGAATTCACATTCCAGGATGTCTGGCTCTAGGTGAGTGACCACACCATTGTGGTTATCTGGGTCATGAAGATCTTTTTTGTATAGATTTTTTGTGTATTCTTTCCACCTCTTAATATCTTCTGCTTCTGTTAAGTCCATACCATTTCTGTCTTTTGTCATGCCCATGTGCCCTTGGTGTCTCTAATTTTCTTGAAGAGATCTCTAGTCTTTCCCATTTTACTGTTTTCCTCTATTTCTTTGCATTGATCACTGAGGAAGGCTTTCTTATATTTTGTTGTTATTCTTTGGAACTCTGAGTTCAGATGGGTATATTTTTACTTTTCTCTGCCTTTAGCTTCTTTTCTCAGCTATTTGTAAGCCCTCCTCAGACAGCCATTTTGCCTTTTTGCATTTCTTTTTCTTGGGGGTGGTCTTGGTCACTGTCTCCTGTACAATGGCATGAACCACTGTCCATAGTTCTTCAGGCACTCTGTCTAACAGATCTAACTCCTTGGATCTATTTCTCACTTCCACTGTATAATTGTAAGGGATTTGACTTAGGTCATACCTGAGTGGTCTAGTGGTTTTCCCTACTTTCTTCAATTTAAGTCTGAATTTGGCAGTCATGATCTGAGCCACCGTCAGCTCCCAGTCTGGCTTTGCTGACTATATAGAGCTTCTCCATCTTTGGCTGCAAAGAATATAAGCAATTTGATTTCGGAGTCAACCATCTGGTAATGTCCACATGTAGAGTCATTGCTTGTGTTGTTGGAAGTGGGTGTTTTCTATGACCAGTGTGTTCTCTTGGCGAAACTCTGTGAGCCTTTGCACTGATTGATTTTGTCCTCCAAGGCCAAACTTGCCTGTTACTCCAGGTATCTCTTGACCTCCTACTTTTGCATTCCAGTTCCCTATGATGAAAAGGACATATTTTGAGGGAGTTAGTTCCAAAAAGTCTTGTAGGTCATTACAGAACTTTTCAACTTCAGCTTCTTTGGCATTAGTGGTTGGGGCACAGTCTTGGATTACTGTGATATTGAATGGTTTGCCTTGGAAATGAACAGAGATCATTCTGTCATTTTTGAGGTTGCACCCAAGTACTGCATTTTGGACTCTTGTTGACTATGAGAGCTACTCCATTTCTTTTAAGGGATTCTTGCCCATAGTAGTAGATATAATGGTCTTCTGAATTACATTGGCCCATTCCAGTCCATTTTAGTTCACTGATTCTGGAAATGTCTGTGTTCACTCTTGCCATCTCCTATTGACCACTTCCAATTTACCTTGATTCTTGGACCCAGGTTCCTATGCAATATTGTTCTTTACAGCATAAGACTTTACTTCCCTCACCAGTCACATCTACAACCTGGTGTTGTTTACACTTTGGCTCCATCTCTCCTTTGTTTCTGAAGTTATTTCTCCACTTTTCTCCAGTAGTATATCGGGCACCTACCGACCTGGGGAGTTCATCTTTCAGAGTGCTATCTTTTTGCCTTTTCATACTGTTCTTGAGATTCTCAAGGCAAGAATACTGAAGTGGTTTGCCATTCCCTTCTCCAGCGGACCACGTTTTGTCAGAACTCTCCACCATGACCTGTCCATCTTGGGTGGCCCTACATGGCATGGCGCATAGTTTCACTGAGTTAGACAAGGCTGTGTTTCATGTGATCAGTTTTGTTAGTTTTCTGTGATTGTGGTTTTCATTCAGTCTGCCCTCTAATACATAAGGATAAGAGGCTTATGGAAGCTTCTTGATGGGAGAGACTAGTCATGGGGAAATGATCTTGTTCTGATGGATGGGGCATGCAATATATGATATGTAATGGTATAGCGGTAAAACAAAAAACATAGTGAAACAGAAATATGGAACCCTGGAAAAAACCTGAACGTTACACAATAGATAGTCAAATCATTTGTGGTAAACCTATACTATAAAATATTGTGTGATTATTATGAGTTATTTTTATATTTTATTCCATATTATTCCATATTTTTTTTGACCTGGGTAGACATCAATAAGAGTTTTAAGTGAGAAAAGAAAGTTCCAATGTTTTACATAATATATGACCCTCAGGTTTGTAACTATAAACATTGACAACAATCATCCCTGCACAGAAATGTGTGTCGATATTTCTGTATGAATATAGTGAAAGGAGTGAAGAACATACTACAGGCTAATAACAATGCCCATTTCAGGGGAAAAAGAGAAGCGTGACCTACTTGTGAGTAGTGGTAGGTGGGTTATAGTCACATTTATTAACATAGGTCTTCAGATGCTGAATCCATTGCATATTTTTCTGCCTCTCCCACTAGGACAAACCAAGCAAAAAGTACATTCTTACCTCAATCAATAACTTAAATTACCTATACCAATTGTTATCTAAAAGTAGAAACAAAAACTAACTTCATTTTTTCTGATATGTGGTAAGAGAAAGACAATACTTTATCTTTCTTCTGTTGATTGAGATGATTCTCAGAGAATTTAGATATTGAAAATAACTTCATATTTGAAATATTTTATATTGAATAATATACATATAAAAAGTTTATTTTCACTTAGGTAAATTTTTCTCTTTTACTTTTTCACTGTGTCTATAGTAAAATGATTTTCATTAAAAACAATGACCACACTGAAAAATCCCAAAGCATTTTATGAATAAAAGAAACTTTCAAATGTGTTTCCTCTATTTGTAATGTTAAATGTTACTTTTCTGCATAACACTTCCATATAACACTTCTGTTGAAATTTGATGAGTTACTGTTGAAATATAACTCTGTATTCACTCATTCATTCATTCAACAATTACTTGCTAAATGTGTATTAAGTCCTAGCATCCAGCTTTTTCCTAGGTATATGATTCTGCCTGCATAGAGCTCACAATCAATCAGAGAAGACAGACTCTAAACCAGAATTCATATGAATTGTGTATTAGGATATTAGAAGCATTGGAAGTCCTGGCATCCATCATGAACTCAGATCTATAAACAAGAAAATTTTTAGAGAAAGGGAGTGACGTTAAAGTGAAGGCCTGAAGGGTGAGTAGATAATAGCTAGAAAATAAGGTGATAGCGAGGAGGTTCCAGGCAAAACCAACCATACATGTGAAGGTCCAAAGGAGAAAGAGAACTAAGCACCTCTGAGGAACTAGAGGTAGTCAGAATGCCTTGAATCTAGAGAACAAAGAGAAGAATGAAGATGGGTGAAGCCAAAGAAGAGGGTCCAGTGTGGAGGCTACATCAGATCTGTTAAGGACCTGGAACTTGAATGGCTATTTCCAAACTTGTTAATGGGGCTTCCCAGGTGGCACGTTAGTAAAGAATCCACCTGCCAATGCAGGAGATCCAAGACTTAGGTTTGATTCTTGAGTTGAAAAGATCCCCTGGAGAAGGGAATGGCAACCTACTCCAATATTCTTGCCTTGAAAATCACATGAACAGAGGAGCTGGTGGGCTACAGTCCAGGCAGAGTCAGACACGACTGAGTGACTGAGCAAACTTGTTAATGGACTAATCAAATATGCCTATATGAAGGATGTTTCTTGGCTGCCTTCTTTGAAGCCTAATAGATATGCTAACCAACAGACTTAGCTTTGACTTTTACATCTTGCAGATGCTTGATATACTTTCACTGAGTTGAGTATTTCATGCATGATCTCCTTTGTTTTATATTTAGAGCCTGCCACCTTCCAAAAAGATCTGGGACACAGTGCAGATAATAAAGTTATGGTAATGTTTTTATTTTCTCAAAAACTCTTATATTTCTAAAATCAGAAGACTTGCAATGAATGAATTCTTTACTTTCTGCTAAATAATGCTTATGGATTTCTACTCATTGTGAGTTCTCTGAGCCTGGGGATGATGCTTAGTATTAATAGATCTCATTTAGTAACAAAGGAATAAATGAATGAATGTTTTATTGGAAGTATAAGGTATAGAAGACTTGCATGTAATGGCAAGTATTAGATCAAGCACTGAGCAGCCTTGTAGTTGGGTGCATGACATAATCTGTGTGCAAAGGCCCTTGCAAACAAATAGGGGAGATCAGATGCCCCACAGACACATGAAAAGATTCATTCTATCACATATGTACCATAAACTGAAGGTTGAGCATGATAAGCCCTGTATAAGAGGAATAATGTACACAGTACCTAATGCAAGACACAATTTATTTTATTTTTCCTCAAATCAACCCAGTTTGTAAAAGTTCAGATGCTTTTCCAAACCAAATCCGAACTCTAAAGCTTTGGCTGTTTCTTAGTCATTGCTTATATTACAGTTCTGAAAAATCACTGCAGTATGACTTAATTAATTGTCCTGTCTTTCAGTTTTCTATCAAAAGTAGATGAATACCTATGGATCTCACAAATCAATGAGCCCTGGAACTTCCTACAGATAGATTAGCACATCTGTAGTTTAAAGCCAGGTTGCATTAGGAGGGAAAAATATATTCCCATGAGGAATGTTTAAGGGATCAATTCATAAGCAAAGAAAACATGCTATTCTCAGCAAGGAAACGATGTATTTTGCTTCTGTTGCTATGATTAATTACACACCACAACTCTGAGAATGTTTTTAAAGGGCCATAGTCAATCCTTTAAGACCCACAAGTTGACCTGCATTAAACGCTGAGGAGGGACTGCACACTAATTCTAAGCAGCTTTGGCTAACAGGCCTGTTGTGTGAGAAATTATGGATAATAAAAAAAACACACAGCCTTTGTGTAACATTTAGAGTCGGCAAAGTTGCCCCACCTTTTGTGACTGATGCCACTAATGAATCACAGTTAAAACAGTCCAATATCTTTCCAGAGAGTCCCACCAATCACACTGTAGTGAAAATGAGAATGAAATGGGCTTCAGTAAAATTTCAAGGTGGCTCATATTCTTCCAGATTTCTCCTTCTAACCAATACATGCACAAATGTGTTTCTAAGAAAAAAAGTACTCATTTTATATCTCATATTGTTTTTTTTTTTTTATCCTGATGTGATATGTAAGGCGTTGTTCAATCAGTTACATTTTGCATCAATGACCAAAAAGAAAAAGGAAAAAAGCATATTCTTTCAAAGCCAGGACATATGTGCAATTTCTCTCTTTGCTCCTCTTACTATCTGACCCTTCTATCTTTCATTTTCCCTCCTCTGCTGAACTTTCCACTCCTAGGTAATGCGTCAGAGCCTCCAAGTGCCACACCTTGTCCTGAAGCAACCTGACAATTTGTTGCACCAACTCCGTGGTCTTCACATTTTGCAAAATGAAGGTTCCTGGCCACATCTTCTCAGTAGAGTGTTCTCACTGTGACCTCCTACCTACTCTGTGTCACCTTATTTCATTTGTTCTTTATTATGCTTTACCTGCAAGAGTAGGAAGTGGGCCCTGAGTGCTGATTTTTCACTCCTCACCTCTGAATAACTTTCCCCTACCACACAAAGCTATGTTCTCCTACCTAGAACTATATAAATAATAGTCAATTTGGTTTCAATTTCAAGCAGATGAACCCTGCCTTTACACAGTGACCCCTAGCAATCATAAGAAATGAAGCATGTGCTCTGCCCACCCATTTGTGGAGAAAGGTTGGAGACACCTATTCTGTCCGTTTTTTTCCCCATCTTTCAAGCTCTGTTGGCACTGGTGCATTCCTAGCAATGACCTGGAATAGGACCTTGAAAAAATACAGAATCAATTCCCACTTGTCTACTTCACAGACATCTGGATAAAGGGAAATTATTTGAAAACCCTGAAGTTTTTTTTTTTTTTTTTTTTTTTTTTTTTTTTTAAATTTTAAAATCTTTAATTCTTACATGTGTTCCCAAACATGAACCCCCCTCCCACCTCCCTCCCCATAACATCTCTGTGGGTCATCCCCATGCACCAGCCCCAAGCATGCTGTATCCTGCGTCAGACATAGACTAGCGATTAAGTTTTAAGACCTACAACCTTACTACCATAAAGGCTTAAGGCTTCATTTCTGCTGCTTCAGATATTCCATACTGGGGCAGTGTGGAGGCTGATAGAGAAGAATTAGTAGCCTGAAGAAGTATCCTGCGCTGTGGAATGTTGAAGTATTTTACATTTCTATTACTTGATATCTTAGCACAAGATCCTCAACAGCTTTTGGTTCTCTATAGATTTTTGCTGTATAATTTAAGGTATGGGTATGGTCCTTGATTTTTCAGAATTTAGGATCAAAGAAAAAAGCACAGATGCATACAAATGCATAAAATACTTAGATTATCTGGTTTAATCTTAACGTGAGTCTGAGAGATTTAAAGAGTGCTAAGTTGTGAAGAAAAAAATAGACACTGGCAAGGTTTCTATTAAAAATGTCATTCCTTCTTGCCTCACTGACCTTGCAAGTCTATCTAGCATGTTCTTCCTTTTCCCTCTACTTATCCTTCAGGAATTATCTCGGCTCTTTCTTTTTCTTAGGATTCTTTCTGTTCATGTTTTTGATTCACAAGTCCCCTTTTCCAAAGGGGCACTTCTCCGTTGATATATTCATCCCTCAGTATTCCCGGGAAGTTGGTTCCAGAATATCCCCATGGATATCAAGGTCCATGAATGCGCAAGTCTATTATCTAAAATGACTCAGTCAGTTGCCTACCTGTATCCACAAGTTATGCATCCATGTTTTCAACTTTGATTTGCATTTGCTTGGATTTTCTGGCTTGGAAACCAGGGATGTGAGTGTGTATGTGCTAAGTTATTTCTGACTCTTTATAACCCCATAGACTGTAGACTGTCAGGCCCCTTTGTCCAGGGAATTTTCCAGGCAAGAATACTGGAGTGGGTTGCCATTTTCTAATACTGAGGGTCATTTGTAATATGAATGCCAAATTCTATGTTGATTTCAAACTACAGACCTGAGAACCTTGAGGAAAGAAATTTTGTCTCATTCTTTTTCCTCTCTTTTATTGGGCAGTAATCTTCCCATATGTACGTTAATAAGTTATTAGTTGAAAGTGCATCATGAAGACATGTAATTAGAACATGATACAGTAAATATTTAAGACAAGCTCAGTTAAAGGTTAGAAGTAGGAACCAGTAGAGATTAAATGGAAATGGAGATGGAAGAAGAATGCCACTTTGTCAGTGTTGAAACAGAGGTGACATCCTTCACAGGATTGCCATTTTACTTTTTACCACGTTAAAGAGTATAATCCTTAGTACAAAGATGAAAGTAAGAAATTTTGTCAAACTTGCTTTCTAATTATAATAACTCAGAAAACTGAAACAAATAAAAGTTGTAAAATGAAGGGAAGCCAAGGAAAATGTGAAAAAAATAAATCTGAAATTATTCTTCCATGGAGAGTGTGGAGAAAAAGTCCATTTGCTATACATTACTTTGTCAGCATTTTTTAATAAGTATTGGGAATGTAATTAGGCTGATGGGTTAAACACTCACCTTGATAACAGGAGCATGGACAGGGTATAATATGGAGAAATTATACAACATATTTACCAAATGTAATGGACTGATTCTATCACCATATTTGTAGACCATAATAAAATGTGTGCTTGACTAACAGGTATTTTACCTTAAAGTGCTTTTCTTAGTGTATTATAAACTTATTTTCTGACACTGGTTATTACTTATTTCTACAGCCTTTATTATAGGAGCAGTTAAAGAGTAACTTCCACTCTTAAAAAGGTTGATTTGTTTTGTTCCAGGAAGGAGTCTGCTGTGAAATGTTGAGACAAACTCTAGTTAAGGGCAGCTGCCAGGGAACGATAGAAATCATTCATTTCCTTTGCATGCTACCCATCCTTTTATTTGCTCATCTTTCTTACAGTGTAAGTAATTGGTTACAAAGTCAATATTCTCACTTGCCTATTATCAGTGCTCTTTATTTAATTATTATTTTTTAATCCCCTCAATTCAAGAGCTAGCCAATGGTAGGCACAATCATGGATATCTACAGACAGGAGAGTAAAATAGGACACAGCATAGTGATTTTACCCATCTTAGAAGATTGGATAATTTCCTCTCATGCACTGAGAAGCTGGGTTAACTTATTTAATTGGTCATTGCTAAAACATTTACCTCATATGGACATACATTATGTGCTTAGAGAAATTCTTGAGTTAATAGATGAAAAGGCTTTTATTCTGCACGCTTTAATATATTTTAAAATATTTTGGTTATTGAGGTTTCTTGTACTTAATCCAGTCTTTTACTTTTTCTTTCATGGGAGAAAAAAAGGGCAGGTCTAAATGCAAATTAACATTACTGTTTAAATATCACAGACCATTTTCTCTGAGCCCAGTTACAATAACTAGTAATTATAAAAATTGCTTGCCTTCGGCTTCCGGCTAAGCCAGTGCTAAACTTGTCCTTTTATTAGATCTGTCAGACTGAGTTAATTATCTTTATGATAATAGATGTGCCTTACCTCCAACAAAACAAATACACTTACAATTAGCTTTTTAGTTAGAATTTTAATTTATTTATAAAGAATGTTTGTTTTCCTTCTTTTTTGCTGCTTCGAAAGAGACAGGATAGAGAGTGGAGGTCTTTCTGTTTATCAGGTTACCAGCCTGCTTACTAGTTTATAAAGGAAGAGGAAAAAAAGGACTCATTGTGTTTAATCACCAAATTCAGTATTCTGTAGCACATCAAGCCCCTTCCATGTTACATCAGTTCAACTCCAAGGCATTTTATTTTATGTCACATACACAAAAAGGGACTCTTTATCTGCCTTCTTAACAAAATAGTGTTATGGAAGCTATTATATGGAAATATTAACAAGTATGAATTGAAAAGCTTCCTGTATCACAGCATAGCTGCC
The DNA here is from genome assembly GCF_023091745.1 of Budorcas taxicolor. Taxonomy (NCBI): domain Eukaryota; kingdom Metazoa; phylum Chordata; class Mammalia; order Artiodactyla; family Bovidae; genus Budorcas; species Budorcas taxicolor. The sequence goes on from NC_068915.1 coordinate 43,328,415, forward strand.
TTAAAAATCAAATCATCTTATACTGTCCCCACATTTTTACGGCTCTTGCTCCTCTTCCATCTATGCCCAGCATGTTTCAGAATATTACGCAAATGCCTGCAATGAATTCTTGGAGGATGTCTATGCCAAGAGTAGAAAGGGAGAACATTCTTTGGTGTTACATCAAACAAAGCTGGGTTTTGTCCTTGGTTCTGCTACTCACAAACTGTGTGACTTATACGAGTTGTTTAACCTCTCTGAGCCTTGGTTTCCTCATCAGTATAATGAGAATAATGCCTAATTTAGTAGGGGATGTTGGAGGAATTAAAGAGAATGTATGTAGCCGTCTCAGCAGGGTGCCGGGCAGAGTTTACAAGCTCAGTAAGGAGTGGTTGCTAATATTGGTATTAGAGTCATGGAGGAGTGTAGACGTCTAGAGAATGTGAAAGTAGTATTACAAACTAAATATCATTTCATAAGTTTTATTTTATGTGGAGATATGTTTTCTGCTGGATTGTAAAAACAGGCATCCTGGATTATCTAGAAATTCACTCTAATGCAAATTAAATAATGAAAACACACTGCAAAGAAGCAATTTCCTATAGTTGCCATGACGTCAGCCTGTTCTATGCTGGAAATGGACTGCCTTCTCTCTCAACCTCATTACAGCAGAACACAACTCATTTCTTTTTCTTTCTGTAAACTTACCAACTCACTCATTTCACTTTGAAATTTTCCATTGGTGGAAAGTTCCCCTCCAGCTACTTTTGATCTGCCAAATATAGAGATCTTTGTTAGGATAGCAAAGATCTTTATTCACTCAATGTGGGTCCCAAAGATTCCACGTCAGATTTATCCAGGGTAATGCTCATTCTATTTGCAAGCCATTAGTAGTGAGTGATCATTACCCTGATTGCTGGCCAGCAGAATGATCCCAGGTGATAAACCAGCGCTTTGATCTTGTTGCCAGGTGCTCGAACATTGACAAGAAAGTATGGGTGGGATGTTAAAGAGACAGGCAGAGGGCAGTGGAGAGGCTCCTAAATTCTCTTAAGCCAAGCACCGATGCCTGTGTGCCAAGTGTGGACAGTAGGCCACCAGGCCTCTCTGTCCATGGGATTCTCCAGACAAGAATATAGGTCCTCCTCCAGGAATCTTCCTGACCCAGGGCTCAAACCCACCCCTCTTACTTCTCCTCCATTGGCAGGTGGGTTCTTTACCGCTAGCACCATCTGGGAAGCCCCTTGAGCCCAGCATGCTGGTTCCTAATCCTTGACTGATTTGTTTCTACAGGTGCTTTAGGAGTTTGGGTATCAAGAAGCCAGATGTGCTAATTCAGAGACCAGAAAAGGTCTATGATATCAGATATCCAAGATTTTTGCACTCAGGTCCTTCTGCCATCTACATCATATTCTCATGAAACTAGATGACAGTTTTTCTTGTAACTCAGAACCATGGAAACCACTCTCAAATTGCTCAGTTTCATCCCATCATGAAATTGGGCTTCCTCAATGGCGCAGTGGGTAAAGAATAGGCCTGCAATGCAGGAGACACAAAAGACATGGGTTTGATCTTTGGGTTGGGAGGATCCCCTGGAGGAGAAAATGGCAATCCACTCCAGTATTCTTGCTGGGAATACCCATGGACAGAGGAGCCTGGTGGGTTACAGTCCAGTTTGTCTCAGAGTCGGACATGACTGAGCACACACTGGACTGGATCATGAAATCATATGGATTTTTTTCTTAAAATCAAAGGTCTCTTTTGTTTCTTATTTTCCCTAAATAGGAACATAGGTCTTTATTCCCAGGTCCTTTACTTGGTGTTGACATTATGACATTTGGGGGAACATTTCTATAATCTGTACTTTAGCCCTAAGTGCCTAGAACTGTTCATTCAATTATTCAACAGATTTCTTTTTTTCTTTTTGTCAAATCAGTGTGCTGGTTATAGGGTGTATAGCAGTAAAACGTTACACACTTTCTGTGTTCTCTCTCCGTATCCCTACCATTGACTGTTTTTGAAAAGGATGAACTGTGACATAAATACCATCCAGTAGCAACAACAACAGCATGGTGGATGCACACTTGGCAATAATCCTGAGAAAAAGAATATTTGAGTTTTAGATAATGACGTTAGAAGAAAATTTTATCAGACAGATGCTGGATAATTGGAATTTGGGATGTTGTCAGTAACTTCAGCATTTTTAAATTAGCAAAACCATTTATAAAACAATATAAATATTTTAGCAGCAAAGAAAACAAAGATAGGTGCTTAGTAAAAATACCTAAATTTTATATTATCCTGAAAATGTATACATATATCATCTACTCAATTCAAAACATACTAATTAGGATGTGACTATATACCAGGCACTTATAGTCACTGGGTATTATTAGTGAGCAAGGAATTACTGAACAAAGCTGCTGTATCATCTCATAGCCTTTTATTATGTCTGTATATAAGATGGTATAATACAAAAAAGGTAAAAGTGAAAGTTGCTCAGTCATGTCCAACTCTTTGTGACCCCATGGGCCGTACAGTCCCTGGAATTCTCCAGGCCAGAATACTGGAGTGGGTAGCCTTTCCCTTCTCCAGGGGATCTTCCCAACCCAGGGATTGAACCCAGGTCTCCCCCATTGCAGGTGGATTCTTTACCAGCTGAGCCACAAGGGAAGTCCGAGAATACGGGAGTATACAAAAAAAGCCCTCTCAAACCGGACCAACTTGTCAGATTAATCAGCCTCTCCATTCCTCTTTTATTTTTTATTTTTTTTAATTTTTATTTTTACTTTATTTTACTTTACAATACTGTATTGGTTTTGCCATACATTGACGTGAATCCGCCATGGGTGTACATGAGTTCCCAATCCTGAACCCCCCTCCCACCTCCATTCCTCTTTTAAAACATACAGACCACTGACCTCAGCACACTAAATGCTTACAACTGGTTGATAAAAAAACAAATTGTGTGTATTTCTAGAACATTTTTGTATGCTTCTTGTGCTTTTTAGTATAATTATGTGAGTTAATTAAATTGGTAAACCAATTACACATGAGTGTAAAAAAGAACTGTAGATTCTATAAAGCTAATTGAAATGCTTTAAAGACTTGAGGAGGATGAGTCACTAAAATACACTTGGTGTTGAAATCACCATGTGTACAATAAATGCTTATGCACCATCACATGTATCTGGTGATGGGGGTGCCCTCTAGATACCTATGATGGCTAGGTCTATGGACTACTGAGGTCTGGAGGGAAGAGTGTAGATCTTAGGGAACTTGAAATATGGAAGCCTTCTTCAAGTAATTTTGATGAATATCCTAAAAAAATGAAAAGTAATAATTCACATTCTCAGTTTCACAAGAAATTAAAAATGTCTTCATTTATCCCTCATGAATTAATTCATGAATTAAATATTTTGGTGAAAAGAATTTTTTAATAGCTGCTAGTAAGACTAAGTGAAGGAAATGCAGCTGAATGTAAAAAGGCCAATCTTGCCTTCCTTTTCTTTCTTTTGTGTAAATCATTTGGGGCTTTTCTTTGCTACTGCTGTGCTCCAGTGAGCCAATCTGATCTCCAAGTCATTATTACCTTTTTTGCCTGAATGGCAGGGCTACATACAAATAGAACTTGTAGTGTAATTCTACACTTGTATTAACACTCATTCCTCTCCACTTTATTTAAAAGTAATGATGCAGAGAGGTCCAAAAATAATATTAGACTCTAGCAGCTTGCTGGCAAGACCATTCATTTCTTTGTGTCCTGCATTTCCTTAGCTGTCAGTCCCATGGGCTTAAACAGAGACTCAAGCTCTGGCAGCTAGTTTCACTACTGATGCATTTTAGAGATTTATTAGATAGAGGTGGGGGATGGTCTTCCACGTACTTTTAACAAGTCCCATCTCCTGGTATCTACAGTTTCTTTCTCAAAGCTAGGTCTCACATCCTCTCTTTGTCTCCGTTACATTTTCTGGCTACTGCTTTTTCCTGTTATGTCATTTCCTGAAGGGCACTGTTGAGGCACTTTGTGAATTTGTGGGACAACTTGCTCATCTTCTGGAGACCTCATTAACAGAAGCTGTGTTCCAGGCAGTGGTAGGGAGAAAACTGTCTTTCCCTTTTAATTCCAGGTATACTTTGTTTTGTTGGTATCCATTCAGAGCTCTTTGTGCCCCTAGGAAAATTCAGAATTGATACCAACCCTTTTGGTTTACAGTTTTAGTACCTGCCTCTCCACAGATTTCTGAGAGGAGTGTGATAAGATGAACACGAGACACATTTAAGTAAAATCCATGCACCACACATTACATCCTTGTAGAAAATGCCTCCTATCTGAGCAATGATTATCTATTTGACTCTCTTTCCATGGGCTAAGCATAACATGGACCTACAAAGTCTAACACAGTAGAAAAATGCTTCAGCCAGGCTGGGAGGAGGCGCTAGCAGAGAAAGAAATCCCTCTCTCTATTTAAAGGGAGTATCCTTCGATTTGAGCCAATTGTTGTCATGCTAGGATGTGAGCCAAATATAATCAGATCTAATTTTTTTGGTAAAGCTCAAATCCAGACTTTTGTGTGTACTTGCTTGATTTTTGAATCTTGGCAACTAATTCAAACGTATTAAAAGTCCTGGCCAAACACAATGCATCTCCATTTGGTTCCTAAGTACCTAGTAAATGATGTCTGACTTAGATCATTATTTCTTAAGGCTTTCCACCCCAAATCCCTTAGTTAGAGAATCATGGAAGTTTTCTCCTGGGAGACTATGAAGTGATCACCCTCTAGTTTTTCTGTTTGGGTACAGTTGCTTTACAATGTTGCATTAATTTCTGCTGTACAGCAACATGAATCAAACATATGTATACATATATCCCCTCTCTCTTGAGCCTCCTTTTCACCCCTTCATCCCACTTGTCTAGGTCAGTCTAGGTCACCACAGAGCACCTAACTGAGCTCCCTGTGCTATGCAATGTGTTCCCACTAGCCATCTACTTCATACATAGAAGTGTACATATGTCAATCCATTCCCCTGATTCATCCCACCTCCTTTTCCCCAGGCATGTCCACGTGTCTGCTCGCTACATCTCTGTCTCCACTCCTACTCTGCCGTAGGTTCATCTGTACCATTTGTCTAGCTTCCACATGTATGCACTAGTAAAATGAAGCCTCAGGATTCTATAGTTTATCTCATGATCTCACACATACACCCTGTAAAGGTCTTTACTCAGTTTTCTTTTAGGAGACTCTTTACTTCTCTATAAACTAGATTTCTTCAACTGGTCAACATAACCACTCAGAAAAACATGATCATGCCCAAGGTCTTACATTAGTAAGATTAGCTTAGGGTTAAGCTAGAAGTTAATATGTTCAATAAATATGTCTGAAACAACTCTTTTGTGCAAATAACAATGTTTAGTTTGCAAATCTATTCCTTAAGGATTCTTTGGCAGAATATTCTCTGGTATAATATGTAACGGCTTCCCTGGTGGCTCCGTGGGAAACAATCCGTCTACCAATGCAGGGGACATGGGTTCGATCCCAAAAGAGAAAATGGCAACCCATTCCAGTATCCTTGCCTGGAAATCTCATGGACATAGTGGCCTGGCAGGCTACAGTCCATGGGATCCCAAAAAAGTAGGACACAGCTAAGTGACTAAACAACAACAGCAAGATTATTTAAGGAGGGTATGGCTAAAAAAGAGGGAAATTAAACTTTATCACATGCCTATTATGCAACTGGTACTTTGTCATTTCATTTAATTCTAGAAACTGTCTTATAAAATAGGTAAGATGAAGCCCATTTGAAAGATAAGAAAGCTAAGTGCTAAGAACATTCAACTAGTATCAGACAGCATAATTGGAAGCCCATACTTCCAGGGTTCAAAATCTGCCACTTGAATGTTAAGTACACATATATCTGGGCTCCCCTGGTGACTCAGATGGTAAAGAATCCACCTGCAATCCTGGAGACCTGGGTTAGACCCCTGGGTTGGGAAGATCCCCTGGAGAAGGGAAAGGCTACCCACTCCAGGATTCTTGCCTGAAGAATTCCATGGACAGAGGGGATTGGAGAGCTACAGTCCATGGGGTCACAGAGAGTTAAACACAGCTGAGTGGCTAATATACACACAAACCACAGAGGCTAATACTTGGCTGTGACTCCTTGACCCCAGGGCTCAAGTCTGTGTGCCTTAGAAACAACATATGTATCTAATCCGATGTCCTTAGGCATTTCTATAATCTATCTATAAATAGATATAGATTAATATAGATACATATAGTAAAGATATATATGCATAAATATAGATTAACATGTGTCTTCAGTTCAGTTCAGTTTAGTCGCTCAGTCATGTCCGACTCTTGGCGACCCCATGAACCGCAGCACGCCAGGCCTCCCTGTCCATCACCAACTCTCAGAGTTCACTCAGACTTGCGTCCATCGAGTCAGTGATGCCATCCAGCCATCTCATCCTCGGTCGTCCCCTTTTCCTCCTGCCCCCAATCCCTCTCAGCGTCAGAGTCTTTTCCAATGAGTCAACTCTTCGCATGAGGTGGCCAAAGTACTGGAGTTTCAGCTTTAATATCTTAAATATACCTATTATACTTATAAGTATTGTTATTATATAATAATACACACACATATAGGATATATATCTCTATAGCTATTTATCTGTATATCTATCTATCACACATCCATTTGATTTGATGTCCTTCAGGCAGATGCAGAAAGGAATAATTACAGCTTGGATAAATCACAAGAGAACTCTTTCTTTTCCTTCTTTGTCTCCCTTCCTTCCTTTATTCCTATTTTGGGTTGGGGATTTTTGAGAAAGTACACTCGCTAAATATATATAGCTTGATGATCATGGACAGCAATATTTACTTCAAATAAAACTTTTGCATTTGTTGCAGTAAATTGTGACTTTACAAAATTCAGGTTTTAAAGCATTTTTATCAAATTCCCAATTCCATGCTCTGTAGGACTGAAAGGTCAGGGCGAGGTCAGGATGAAGGGTCAGGGCGAGGTCAGGATGAAAGGTCAGGGAAAGGTCAGGCGTGCTGAGGCATGCCTGGGCATGTCGGGACATGTCCCGGCAGAGGGCACTGCAGACAAGCCCCGGAGACGGGCCGGCAACCAAGCCGACCAATCAGGAGCCGACACGAAGCCCTCGCCGTCCAATCAGGAACCGACACGGAGCCCTTGGACACCAATCACCGCTAAGCCCGCGTTTTCTTCCTTATATGGGAGCCCAGCCCGGGCTATAAAACCCCTTCCCCACCCCTCATACCTCACAGACTCCGCAGACTCCGCAGACTCCCTTTATCCCGCTGACTCCCTTTGCTTCGCAGACCCCCCTCGCTCCCTTGCTTACCCGCCCCCGGGAGTTCTGCCCAAGAGCGACCGCCCAATAAAAGGCCCTGTTCAACGGTCCATAGGGGTGGTTCCTTCTTCCCGCGGTGTTTCTTACAAGGACGACTTCAGCACTCACATTAACTTCACATTATCAGCTTGCGAGTCCTTAAAATGAAAGTATCCATATTTTTGGTCAACTTAGAGAATGTCTTCACATCTGGGTTTGTTTCCACCTATTGATAAATGTGTAGTCAAAGTGTTATTGCACGTATCAGGTTTTCTAAAAGCAATGATAATGCTTGATGCGTTCTGAGTTCAATGAATTAGGTTTAGAGATTTTGATTTATGTTATTGTGGCTCTTTTTATATTTCTAGTGAGAAAGACATTTCCAACAGATGTTTTGCTAACTTTCTATGTGCCTCTTACAAATAGCTCCTGTAAATTAACCAGGTAACAAAGTAGATGCTGAAGATATATAATCCCCAGCAAATATTACAGTTATTCTTTTTGTTCCCATGTCTTCCTCTAAGTCTCAGTGCAGTTTAGATTTTTAGGAAATCTTTGGTCATCATGGGCTCTTGCATAAAATTTCCAGCCCACTTTTGTTTACCAGGAGAATAGCATTCATTCGTGTCTTTGCATCTAAGTAAGAGAAGATAGAACATGACCTAGGAAGAATGCCTTAAAATCTGATTTCAGAGATTACAGGGTTTAAGACTCATCATTTCTCTTTCCCTCCATGTCACAAAAATAGAGACGAGAGACAAGGATCACTAGCTAAATGTGACAAGATATTAGCTTTGCTAATGGCTAATCAGGTGCCCAATTGTCCTCCAGCTACAGGGCTTCTGATAAAGTGTGTTGGAGAATGTAGCTTAAAGCTAAAACCTAATGAAAACTTTTCATTTTCATTTCAAAATAAGGCCTGTGAGGAGAGCTGGGTCAGCAAAACCCACTCTGATGATACAAAACCAGCCTTCTGAAGGAGCTTAGCCTTGCCACACACATGACTAGCCGAGAATGAGAGAGAAAGGAAGGAGGAAGGGCAGGTCTCCTTTAGAGCACTTATCTCAGGGGAACAGAGAGGAGAGAGGGAAAGATCATGGCCCAGAAGTGTAAGCAGTGCCAAGAGAGCAACAGCCCACGCCCAGCGTGAGCGGTGATCCGTGCCCTCACAGCGACCTTGCTCGTGAGGAAAAGTGTAGTCTTACCAACGCTGGGTTCCCATTAATCCAAGGTAGCCATTCCCCTCTGTGGGGGAAGCGAGAATAAGAGTGGTGTGACGTGTGATGTGAAGGGTTACAGGATGACATGCATACTGCCACACGTGTGTTTGTGTATTGCTGTAGGATGCTTTCTTAGAAAGCCTTAGAACCTTTTGTTTTCATCAAGGATGATGAAAATTAGGAGGAAGAAGGTGATAGAAGAGAATGAGGTCACTCAGTTCCTGTGACTTTTAAAGGTTTATTCTATGTGTAGGGTATTGGGACTTGGACAGACAGATTGAAAAACATTCCTCAAGATTCCATTGACTAAATGTACCTAAATCCAGGGTTTCGCAAGGCTTTACCTTCATGGGGCAGTTCACAGCGCCTTTATCCCCACCTGCTGGTCAGTCTTCCTGGTCCTTCAGCTCCACTTTGGCCCCTGCCATCTCAAGGCTGTGAAACATAGAACTTGAAATGAAGTTGAGGACTCCCTATTGTCAGTGACTGATGAGTTGGGAAGGACTTGGGGAAAGGGAAAGTCCCAAATTCTGCCACAGGGAGACCCATTCTCTGAGGAGAACTTACTCATTTGCTTATTCAACCAACATTTATCAAGTAAAGTATAGTGATACTCAGGGGTCTGCAGATGCCAGTTTGTGAAATGCTGCAATAAAAGTTAAGGGCTGTCATTTCAGTTGTTCCCCTGATACCAATGTTGTTGAAAACAGACTCAAATATGAGTCTTTGAAACATTATACCAGCGATCATTAAGGATATGTTCTTATTTATATTTAATATCATCATTGAAACACAAAATTTACAGAGATCACGTGGACCTAGAAAAATTTATCTTAAGAATCTCAAAGACTTTATTCTGCAGTTGAGAAATGCTAGCATAGAGGGAAAATAAATAGTTTTGAGATTAAAATAGACCAGAATTTTAATCCTGGCTCTGAAATTTATGTTTTATTTTAGTCAGATTAGATGACTTGACATATTTATATATAAAAATGAGAATAATATTGCCTATATAACGGAGTTTTTAGGAGGAAGACAGAGTATGATGTATATATATCACACAGTATTTTATACATAGTAAAATCCTTACCAATATGGATTATTTTTTCTTGCATTATCCCTCTTTATCCCAATTGTGTGTAAGGAGGCATCTGAGGAGATGCAGTGATGAATTAAATATTATACACAAGAAGATCTCAGACTGGTGAGACAATAGACATTTAAATGTGCTTATAATACATTGTGATATATATCATACTAGAATATATTTCAAAAATAAATGAGATATAGAGGATGATTTTTTCCTGATGCACCTAAAAGAAACCGAAAATTGTTTCCCAAGGAGCATATTCCTGGTGAATATTCAGTTAATGATAATAGTGATGATGATGATGTTGATGATGATGATAAAAATGAAGTTTATGATTATGTTGACAATAATGATGGAGATAGTTTGCATTTATTGCGTATTTGCTGTGTTGTAGGAACTCAATTTGCATATATTACTTGATCCTCACAACACTCTCGTGAGGGAGAAATATAATTTCTGTATTGTAGAAAATCACAAGGTGACACAGGTAGCATGGAGAAAAGCTGGGACTTGACCCAGTTCTGTCTGATTAAAAAACTCAAATCCTTAACCACTATAACGCATGCTCTTTCCATGAATTAATTACTGAATGGTAATTAGGTTCTATTTGAACTGTAGTTCATTTGAATTTAAATAGGCTTCTGTGGGTATATTGAGCACCTTTCCCAACTCTATTCCTTTTACCAGTTCCTTGGATTTAGCACCCGGAATGGGATTTGGGGAAATAACACTCCAACACTCAGTACATAGTGTCCTTCAGGAGGTGTGCACTTAACCAGAGATCCTAACTATGGAGCCCATGGCACACCCAGAGCAAGGGAGAGTATTACCTGCTCTGGGCACAGTGAGTGGTTCATGGATGGACAAGCATATGGCTCAACTCAAGAAGCAAACCCCATCAGAGCCAATCCCAGAGGCTTCCTCTGTGAGAAAATAAACAGGAGTCATTCCTGTTATCTTAGAATGGAACCTGAGAGATTACAAAATTAGAGATGCTGCAGCTGTATTACTACCACAGAGACTAAAAATGAAGCCAGTAGATTGGAGAAAGCAAGAACCTGCAGAGATCAAATCTCCAGAACATCATCTCCAGCCTGCAATTTCAGTTATCTGAACCAATGTATTTTATGCTTATTTCTCTCACAGATGGAGGACTCCTGAATGGTGAAGTAGGCTTGCTTTGATTTCTAGTAAAAATATTTTTAATTATATATATATTCTATATAAGATATATAAGTATATTTTATATTATGTGTGGCTATATATGCATGCATAATATTATGACAACCTTTTTGTAATATAGGCTGAAGTGGTTGCACATTATCAAGGCCATTATCACATCATCTCCATCTCCATCTTTACATCCCAGACATAATCATGTACTTAAATTTTATGTTTATCTTAAACTGGACCATTTTTTAATAATATTAAAATGCTACAATATTTTTAGAAATGTTTTTGTTATGGATTATATGAATAATCTACATAATTTATTTTCTATAGTATTCCATTGTATGAATAGACCACAATTTATTTACCATTCCATTGTTAGTGACCTGGAATGCATCTAGGTATGGGCTATTAACAATGGGCTTTATCAATGTCCTTGAACATGGCCTCTGGTGCAAATGAGTAAGAATTTTCCCATATATACCTAGAGGAAGAATTTTAGGACTATAAAATACACGCATCTTCAGCATTACTAAAAATATCAAGTTTTTTTCTTTTTTCCAAAATATACTGGCTGTGGTAGTATTACTTCCACCAAGAGTATATGAGATCATCCATTACTTTGTATCTTGCATATCTGGCGAATTGTCAAAATTTAAAAATTTTTGTCCAGTCTGTACATTGGAGAAGGAAATGGCAACCCATTCCAATATTCTTGCCTGGAGAATCCCATGGACAGAGGAACCTGGAGGGCTACAGTAGATGGGGTTGCAAAGAGTCAGACACAGCTGAGGCTACTTATGATGTTCAGTCTGTAAAATGATATTTATTGAATTTTTATTATTTCTCTAATTATGTTTCTTCTAATATATTTACCCTACGTATTTCATTTTTTGTTAAGTCTTTGTTCATACATCTTCTCCATTTTTCTATTGGATTGTTTGTCTTTTAATTATCAATTTATAGGATTTTTATTACATTCTAGTCCTTTGTACTTGCATGCATGCATGCTTAGTCACTTCGGTCATGTCCAGCTCTTTGGGACCCTATGGACTGTAGCCCGACAGGCTCCTCTGTCCATGGGGATTCTCCAGGCAAGAATACTGAAGTGGGTTGCCATGCCCTCCTTCAGGGGATCTTTCCGACTCAGGGATGGAAACAGCTGGCTCATGAATCTTCAGCCAACTTATGATTTATCTTTGACCTCTTAAGGTTGTTGCACAGTCTGTGTCTGACTCTCTGTGACCCCATGAATTGCAGCACACCAGTGCTGTTCTTCACTATCTCAAGGAATTTGCTAAAATTCATGTCCGTTGAGTCAGTGATGCTATCTAACCATCTAATCCTCTGCTACTCCCTTCTGCATTGCCTTTAATCTTTCCAGTCATTAGAATCTTTTCCTGTGAGTAAGTCAGTTCTTCACATCAGGTTGTCAAAACATCAGAGCTTCAGCTTCAACATCAGTCCTAGCAATGAATATTCAGGGTTGATTTCCTTTAGGATCAACTTGTTTGATCTCCTTACAGTCCAAGGGGTTGTCAAGAGTCTGCTCCAGCACCACAATCCGAAAGCATTAATTCTTTGGTGCTCAGCCTTCTTTATGGTTCAACTCTCACATCTGCACATGACTACTGGAAAAACCATAGCTTTGACTATATGAACCTTTATGGGCAAAGTGATGTCTCTACTTTTTAATACACTGTCTAAGTTTGTCGTAGCTTTTCTTCCACAGAACAAACATCTTTTAATTTAATGGCTGCATTCACCATCTGCAGTGATTTTGGAGCCCAAGATAATAAAATCTGTAACTGCTTCCACTTCTTCCCCTTCTATTTGTCATAAAGTGATGGAACCTATTGCCATGATCTTAGTTTTTTAACGCTGAGTTTCAAGCCATCTTTTCCACTCTCATATTTCACCCTCATGAAGGGATTCTTTAGTTTCTCTTCACTTCCTGCCATTAGAGTGGTATTAACTGCATATCTGAGGTTGCTGATGTTTCTTTGCTGATATTTCTCCTGGCAATCTTGATTCCAACTTGTGATTCATTTAACCCAGGATTTTGCAAGATGTGAAAGTGATGGTATCCTGCAGGCCAGAATACTAGAGTGGGTAGCTGTTCTCTTCTCCACAGGATCTTCCCTGATTGAACCCAGGTCTCCCACATTGCACGCAGATTCTTTACCAGCTAAGCCACCAGGGAAGCCTTTGCATTATGTACTCTGAATATAATTAAAATAAGCACAGTGATGATATACAGCTTCCTTATGGTACTTTCTGATAACCAGAAGTTTAAAAATTATTAATATTTACCTCATTAATTCTTCACTTTTATGTAATATATTAAATATATATATATTAAAAATTCTGCTCTACACCAAATCATGAAGATAAATTTTTATATTTTATTCTAAAGATATAAAAATGTACCTTTAAAATTTGTCTCCTAAACCAAAGAAAGTGTTTGAGGTAGAGATATAATGGCATTTTTTCCATATAAATACCAATTGCCTCAGCAGATTTTTTGACAAGTTGACTATATTCTCAATGCTCTGAAATGTTCAGTTCAGTTCAGTTCAATTGCTCAGTCATGTCTGACTCTTTTCGACCCCATAAACTACAGTATGCTAGGCCTCCCTGTCCATCACCAACTCCCAGAGTTTACTCAAACTCATGTCCATTGAGTAGGTGATGCCATCCAACCATCTTATCCTCTGTTGTCCCCTTCTCCTCCTGCCTTCAATCTTTCCCAGCATCAGGGCCTTTTCCAATGAATCAGTTCTTCCAATCAGATGGCCAAAGTATTGGAGCTTCAGCATTAGTCCTTCCAACAAATATTCACTATTGATTTCCTTAAGGATAGACTGGTTGGATCTCCATGCTGTCTCAGGCACTCTCCAGAGTCTTCTCTAACATCACAGTTTAAAAGCAACACTTCTTCAGTGTTCAGCTTTCTTTATGGTCCAACTCTCACATCCGTACATGACATGGAAAAACCATAGCTTTGACCTAGACAGACCTTTGTTGGCAAAGTAATGTCTCTGCTTTTTAATAGGCTGTCTAGGTTGGTCATAACTTTTCTTCCAAGGAGCAATCGTCTTTTAATTTCATGGCTGCAGTCATCATCTGTGGTGATTTTGGAGCCCCCCCCTCCCCCAAAATAAAGTCTGTTACTGTTTCCACTGTTTCCCCACCTATTTGCCATGAAATGATGTGATCAGATGCCATGATCTTAGTTTTCTGAATGTTGAATTTTAAGCCAAGTTTTTCACTCTCCTCTTTCACTTTCATCAAGAGGCTTTTTAGTTCTTCTTTGCTTTCTGCTGTAAGTGTGGTGCATTTTCGTATCTGAGGTTATTGATATTTCTCCCGGCAATCTTGTTTCCAGCTTGTGCTTCATCCAGTCCAGCATTTCTCATGATGTACTCTGCATATAAATTGAATAAGCAGGGTGACAATATACAGCCTTGATGTACTCCTTTCCCGATTTGGAACCAGACTTTTGTTCCATGTCTAGTTCTAACTGTTGCTTCTTTACTTACATACAGATTTCTCAGGAGGCAGGTCAGGTGGGCTGGTATTCCCATCTCCTTCAGAATTTTCCACAGTTTGTTGTGATCCACACAGTCAAAGGCTTTGGCATAGTCAAAAAAGCAGAAATAGATGTTTTCCTGGAACTCTCTTGCTTTTTTCAATGATCCAGTGGATTTTGGCAATTTAGTCTCTGGTCCCTCTGCCCTTTCTAAATCCACCTTGAACATCTGGAAGTTCACGATTCATGTACTATTGAAATCTTGTTTGGAGAATTTTGAGCATTGCTTTGCTAGCGTGTGAGATGAGTACAATCATGCGGCAATTTGAACATTCTTTGGCATTGCCTTTCTTTAGGATTGGAATGAAACTGACCTTTCCCAGTCCTGTGGTCACTGCTGAGTTTTCCAAATTTGCTGGCATATTGAGTGAAGCACTTTCACAGCATCATCTTTTAGGATTTGAAATAGATCAACTGAAATTCCATCACATCCACTAGCTTTGTCCATAGTGATGCTTCTGAAATGTTACCTCTATCATATATCAAGTTTGCATAAAGTATGGGTATATTTTTGAATTTTCTATTCTATTCCATTATTTTCTTTGTCTCAATATTGGCCAATAAATATTATATTTTTATAAAACATCTTCATGTATATATATATATATACACACACACAAGTCCCCTCAACTGATTCTTCTTTAGAAATATCCTCTAATGTTGGACGTTTTTTATCCACAATAATTTTTATAATCAGTTTATTTAATTCATGTAAAAAAATCTTGAAAATTTTACTAAAATTAAATTCCATTTATACCTTAATTTGGAAAGAGTTAACATTTTAAAAACGTTGGGATGTATATCCATGAATATGGTATACCTCTCCATTATTTAAGTCTTTGTATCTAATAGTAAAACTGAAATTTTCCCACATAAAGGCCATTTTATCTTTTACTAATTTTATTCCTTTGTAGCATCTATTTTTATCATAGTAAAATTACATTTTTTATATCTTGTGTCATAGAAATGAAATGTAGATTTTCATACTTAGTCTTGTATCTAGCAACTATAATAAAATATCTTTAATTTTAAGAAATTGCTAGTGTTTCACATTTGTTTTCTGTGTAATCTTATTAATTGTGAATTATAACATTATTGTCTATTATCTTTAAACCCTTAAACTACTATTTTTTTTCAATGTCTTATGACTATGAGCTCAGCAAATGATGAAAAGGAGAGTAAATAGTGTAAAGAACAATTACCTCCTCATTCTCCCCTTGTGTCTGAATTTAAGGCAATAAATGTACTCATATCATTATATATGGTTGCACTGTAGTTTTTGGTTAGACAATCATCATCTTTTTAAGATGTGGCTTATTAAAACTTTTTATCATGGATGTGGATTAAATTCTACCTACTATAATTTATGCCTCTATTTCCATGTTAATATAGCTTTTTTTCATCTTTTATATGCTAATAGGATGAATTATATTAAGAGCTTTCCTACAATTAAATGATCCTAGCATTCCTGAGATGAATACTGATGGATTATTTTGTCAATGTACATTTCTGAGATTTTTGTAGGTGTAACCATGATTAATATCAGCCTATAATATTCCTTTGCAGTGCTACCTCTTGTCTGTCTTGTTTTAATATAAAGGTAATGCTGGCTTCATAAAATTTAATAAATTATTTCCCTGCCTCTTCTGTTTTTATTTAAAAAAGAAAACTTGAATGATTTTGGAATCAACTATTTCTGGAATGTTTAACTGAACTTGCTTATAAAATTTTGGAGATTTGGTTTATTCTCTAATAGAGGATTTTAACTACTGGTGTGTTTTTAAAATGGTAGTAGAATAATTATTTCTACTACCCTCCAGAGAGTTTGGTGAGTTCTGCTTTGCTAGGAAATTGTAAATTTAATGTAAACATTCAAATTAGCTGTCATGACTTTTAATTGTACATTCTTTTTGTCTCTTAAATCTTGAGTGTGTTATTTAAGCTATATTCCCTTTTTACATTCCAGCAATGGTTTATTCAGTTTTTCTTCTCTCCTTTTCTGATCAACTGTTAAGCAAGTTTACCTACTTTATCAGCCTTTTCAAATAATGTAAATTAGCCATGTAAATTCTCATTATTTTTTCCCTTATATTTATTAAATTCATTTATTTTAATATTTGCTGAGTTTATTCTAGTGCTCCTCATCTAATTTCTAATAAACATTTAGCTTTTTCCAATATAAACATTTGAGTTAATATCTTTAAATGTAGCCTTCAATTATTGATGTGTAGCATTTTAATTATCAATCAATTCTTAGAATTTTTGCATTTCCATTTTTATATTTTTCTCTGACCCATGAGTTATTTGGGAGTGTGTAACTTTCAATTTCCAATTTTATTATCACTTTAAAGTTAAATTTTATTATTAATTTCTCACCTAATTGCACTGTGGTCTTAGAATATGCTCTGAATGATAATGACTCTGAGGTTTGCTGAGACATACGTAATTCATGGCCCAGTAACTAGACAAATATCCTTACTGGGTGTTGGGAGCTGAGTTGTTTATATGTTTAGCTGATCAAATTGTACAAATTCTTTGTAATTTTTTCTCTATATTTATTGAGGTATACTTAGTATAAAAAAATTACACATATTTAATATATACATATTGAGTTTGGACATATGTATACTCTCACAATACCATCACCAAAATCAAGGTATTAAGCATATTCATCACCTTGAAAAGATTTCCTCTGTCTCTTTCCTTTTTGCTTTAAAACTATTTTTAATGGCAGTTTTAGGATCACAACAAAATTGAGAGGAGGATATAGAGATATGCTGTATCACATATGCTCCGTGACATCATATAACCATAGCCTTTTCCATTATCAACATCCCCACCTGAGTGATACATTTGTTACAATTGATAAACTTATGGTTACATATCATAGTCACTCAAAATTTATAATTTACATTGTGGTTTATTCTATGGGCTTGGAAAAATGTGTAATGACATATATCCATCAAAATGAGTCATACAGAGTATTTTTGCTGCTCTTAAAATCCTCCCAGAGCTTCCCTGGTGGCTCAGCTGGTAAAGAATCCACCTGCAATGCAGGATAACTGGGTTTGATCCCTGGGTTGGGAAGATTCCCTGAAGAAGGGAACGGCTACCCACTCCAGGATTCTGGCCTGGAGAATTCCATGGACTGGATAGTCCATGTGGTCCCGGAGTCAGACATGACTGAGTGGCTTTAACTTTCACTTTAAATTCCTCTGTGCTCCACCTATTTATCCCTCAAATCAAACTCCTGGAAACCACTGATATTTTTACTTTTCCATATTTTTGCCTTTTTTAGAATGTCAAATATTTGGAATTACAAAAGTATACAGTCTTTTCAAATTAGCTTTTCTCATTTAGTAATGTGTATTTATGGTTCCATTTAAGCATGTCTTTTCATGGCTTGAGAGCTCATATCTTTTTAGCACTGAATAATATTCCATTGTCTGGATATACTACAGATTCTTTATTTATTTTCCTACTGAAAGAGGAGCTTCCCCAGTGGCTCAGCAGTAAAGAGTCCACCTGAGGTGCAGGAGACGCAGGAGATGCAAGTTCATCCCAGGGTCAGGAAGATGCCCTGGAGGAGGGCGTGGCAATCCGCTGCGGTATTCTTGCCTGGAGAGTACCATGGACAGAGGAGCCTGGTGGGTTACAGTCCATGGAGTTGCAAAGAGCTGGACTCGGCTCAAGTGACACTGAAGGACATCTTGGTTTTCAAAATTCTGGCAGTTTTGAATAAAGCTGTTATAAAACGGTCTTGCCTGGTAGCTCAGACAGTAAAGAATCTGACTGCAGTCTTGGTTGCTTTCAAAATTTTGATAGTTTTGAATAAGTGAAAGTGAAGTCGCTCAGTCGTGTCCAACTGTTTGCGACCCGTGAACTGTACCCCACCAAGCTCCTCCATCCATGGGATTCTCCAGGCAAGAATACTGGAGTGGGTTGCCATTTCCTTCTCCAGGAGATCTTCCTGACCCAGGGCTCGAACCCAGGTCTCCCACATTGCAGGCAGATGCTTTAACCTCTGCACCATCAGAGAAGCAGTTTTGAATAAAGCTGCTATAAACTCCCATGCACAAGTTTTTGTGTGCATGCAAGTTTTTAACTCCTTTAGATAAATATCAAAAACTTAATTGCTGAATTTTATGGTAAGACTATGTCTAGGTTTATAAGAAACTGTCAAACTGTCTTACTAAGGAGCTGTACCAGTTGGCATTATCACCAGTGACAAATGGGAGTTCTTGTTCCACATCTTCACCAGCATTTAGTGTTGCCAGTGTTCTGGATTTTGGCCATTCTAATATTGTGTAGTAATATCACATTGTGGTTTTAATTTGCATTTTCCTGATGGCGTAAGATGTAGAGCATCTTTTCATAGGCTTATTTGCCATCTATATATCTTTTTTGGTGAAGTGTTTGTTAAGGGGTTTGACACATCTTATTAAAAATGTTATTTGTTTTCTTACTGTTGTATTATTTTTCCTTTGTGTGTGTGTGTGTATGTGAATACTAAGAATTCATAACATGAGATTGAGAGAGTCAATTTCTAGGTAGGTTGATAAAAGTCCAGGGTCCCTGTGGAGGAGAGAGGGGTCTGGAGTTCTCAAGGATTTATCAAAAGAGGATCAATGCTTTTTTCCTACATTGTTTAGTCTTAGTCATATAAAATGTTTTTTTTTTTTCCTTTTTCTTTAAGCTCAGAGTTGATGATACACAACAGAACAACTCAGCTTAAACTCTGTACTAAGGATTATACAGCAACAATGTATCCTGCTTGAAAGCATGTTCCCCCTTCTTGAGAAGCTTCAGACTAATCCTGTTATCTTAAAATGTATAATATGGGAGTGGGTCTGGTAAGATCTTTACAACCTTGAGACATTCTTTTGATTTATTGTAATAACCAATTAAAAAAATATATAGCTCCTTGTTAAGATTAGTGAGGGGGCACTCTCACTCCCCTTTGTGATGTCTGTGTCAGAAGCTTTCTCTGGTCCATTTTCAATAATAAAACTCCGCTACATAGAAGCTCTTGGGTGATCAATCCTGGCCCCTGGTCCTGAAACTAAATCTTCTTCTGAGATCACGATTCTGACACCGTTCACCCTAAGTTATCAAGATCTAACCTCTTAAAATTTTTAAGTGCACAATACCGTATTGCTAAATATAGGCACTATGTGGCACAGCAGATCTCTAGAGCATATTCATTCTGCGTAACCTTAACTTTATAGCCACTGAACTTCACTGATTTGTCCAGTTGGTTTAACAATAGCTGAATCAATGAATATTAAACTCTCTTGCTTTGATGATACTTTCTTAATTTGCCCTTTGCTTTTTGAAACTACTTATTTGTGTGTTATGAAACTATAGCATAAGGTTTTTATGTCTCGAGTTGTCATATAGTTTTTTAAATTAAAGCAATTTATTCTTATGGAGAGATACTCTCAGTTCAGCTCAGTTCAATCGCTCCATCATGTCTGACTCTTTGCGACCCCATGGACTGCAGCACGACAGGCCTCCCTGTCCATCAGCAACTCCTCGAGTTTACTCAGCCTCATGTCCACTGAGTCAGTGATGCCATCCAACCACCTCATCTTCTGTCGTCCCCTTCTTCTCCCGCCTTCAATCCCAGCATCAGGGTCTTTTCAAATGAGCATGAGGTTTCTATGTCTCGAATTGTTATATAGTTTTTTTAGCTAAAACAATTTATTCGTATGGAGAGATACTCTATTTCTGCCAAAACATTCTGGCTTAATGTCTACTTTTTTCTATATCATTATAGCTACACTTTCTATATTTTGGTTAGTAAATGCCTGGAAAATTTTGATAATGTTTCACTTCACATTTCTATTTTATTTTGATTTGAGTGTATCTTCTATAAGCAGTGTATAACTGAGTACTTTTTAATTTATATTTCTGTTGTTCAGTCGCTCGGTCGTGTCTGACTCTCTGCGATCCCATGGACTGCAGCATCTCAGGTTTCCCTGTCTTTTACCATTTCCCTGAGTTTGCTCAGACTCATGTCCACTGAGTCAGTGATGCCATCCAATCATCTCATCCTCTGTCAACTTCTTCTCCTCCTTCCCTCAATCTTTAGTGATGATTTTAGTGATGGTCTAGTGGTAGTTCATGGGGTCACAAGGAGTCAGACATGATTTAGCAACTGAACAAGTGGTAGTAAACTCTTTTTTTAATGCTGGTATTTTGTTTGTAATGAAGTTGGGTTTAAGTTGGCAAGTAGTTTCTCTCAGCATTTTAAAGTTATTATTGTAAATTTATTGTACTATATCCTAGATGCTATTTCTACTCTGAGAAAATATAATTTTCACATCTTTGAGGTAGTCATTTCTCGGTATATGTTTAATATTTTAACCAACATTCCAAACAAAGGACAGAAATGGTAGGGACCTAACAGAAGCAGAAGATATTAAGAAGAGGTGGCAAGAATACACAGAAGAACTGTACAAAAAACATGTTCATGACCCAGATAATCACGATGGTGTGATCACTCACGTAGAGCCAGACATCCTGGAATGTGAAGTCAAGTAGGCCTTAGGAAGTATCACTATGAACAAAGCTAGTGGAGGTGATGGAATTCCAGTTGAGTTCTCTCAAATCCTAAAAGATGATGCTGTGAAAGTGCTGCACTTAATATGCCAGCAAATTTGGAAAACTCAGCAGTGGCCACAGGACTGGAAAAGGTCAGTGTTCATTCCAATCCCAAAGGAAGACAATGCCAAAGAAAGCTCAAACTACCACACAATTGTACTTACCTCACACGCTAGGAAAGTGATGCTTAAAATTCTCCAAGCGAGGCTTCAGCAATATGTCAACCATGAACTTCCAGATGTTCAAGCTGGTTTTAGAAAAGGCAGAGGAACCAGAGATCAAATAGCCATCTGCTGGGTCATCAAAAAAGCAAGAGAGTTCCAGAAAAATATCTATTTCTGCTTTATTGACTATACCAAAGCCTTTGACTCTGTGGATCACAATAAACTGAAGAAAATTCTGAAAGAGATGGGAATACCAGAGCAACTGACCTGCCTCTTCAGAAATCTGTATGCAGGTCAGGAAGCAACAGTTAGAACTGGACATGGAACAGACTGTTTCCAATAGGAAAAGGAGCACATCAAGGAGTATGTCATATGTATCTTGTCACCCTGCTTATTTAACTTATATGCAGAGTACATCATGAGAAACCCTGGACTGGAAGAAACATAAGCTGGAATCAAGATTGCCAGGAGAAATATCAATAACCTCAGATATGCAGATGACACCACCCTTATGGCAGAAAGTGAAGAAGAACTAAAGAACCTCTTGATGAAAGTGACATGGACCCCCAGCGTATCTTATTGTTGACTTGCACATCTCAATAGTTAGCCTCATGGATGTTAGCAAATGTAGCCTGCAAGTTTAAAAGGGAAAACGAATTCCATTTTGAGAAGAGATACTTTACAGAGTATCTGGAAACTGAAACAGAAAAAATGTTTTTCAGAGGATTGAGCTACTTTAAAAAGCATATGGATATCCATTTCCTGTAACATCAATAGCTTTCCATCTCAATGAAACAACAACATGGATATCAAGATTTACCTGCATTTTATATCCGTCAAATCAATATAAAAAGATGAGGGTAGAATTTCTGCTGCTTCTGTGGAATGAGAATGAACCATGTTTTACAGTAATGCCGATAAGATGAGCAAAAGAGCAAATGCTGAGAGTTTTTATTTAGGAGCTCTATCCTAAATGGGGTATGCATAAGATATCAAGTATTGAGACGTGCTGCAGTTGTTGATATAAAACATAGTCTTTTACTCCCAAGGAGACTGGCTATTCCATACATCCCACACAATCAAGAGTAGTCCAAACTGATTAGCATAGATTTTAAATAGCAAAAATAAAGGCGATATCATTTAGGAAACTCCTTAAACGTCTGAATTTATTTTAAAACTGACTTAGTGAGCATCAAGATATAAGAGATAGATGACTAAAATGTAAGAAATATGGTGGCCTTCTTCAAGAAAAGATTGGCTTTACAACCCCAGGAAAAATGTTCAAGAGAGTACTCGGTCTTTACAACTTCTCATCTTTTAGAGCCCTCATCTTCCTTTTTTTGGATTCTTGGATTTTAACACTGCCTAATGTTGCTTGTTGATTGCTGAAATTGATTCTGCACCCCAGCATGGCTCACGTTTCATCATCTCACTTGTTTTTTAGAATGTATGTTTCTCAATTTGAGAAATAACTTGGTGATTTGGCTAACGCAATAGGTTATTCAGAAACTTGCAATCAAGATGAATTCTCTCAAGAGAAATTAAATAATGTAGGAAATGTTTTATGAGAATTTTAAAAATCATATCATTTTTTCTGATAAACCACAATAATAAGAAGAATAAGAAAACAAGTTATAGAAGAATTAAATACAATATGTATCATATGTATTTGTATAAAATATGCATGCATGCATGCATACATGCTAAGTTGGATCAGTCATGTCCAACCGACTGAAACTATGTGATTCTATAGATTATAACCCACCAGGGTCTTTTCTCCATGGGATTCTCCACAAGAATACTAGACTGGATTGCTATACCCTCCTCCAAGGGATCTTCTCAACCCAGGGAGCAAACCCACATCTCTTCTGTCTCATGCATTGGCAGGCAGGTTCTTTACCACTAGCACCACCTGGGAAGCCCTGTATAAAATATATAAATCAAGAAATCAGTATAAATAAATATATATATGTATGTGTGTGTGTGTATATTTGCTGATTAAATAGTCTTAGATGATTGAGCTATGAATGGCCTTAACTAATAAGTGCTAGGTCTGTTTCTCTTCATCTTTACTGTTTCTGGAATTCAAGTCTAAAAGTTCTTTGTCATGCATTGCATTCATTCTTTCTTTTTTTCAAGTTGTAGTTGATTTACAATGTTATCTTAGTGTCAGGTGTACAGCAAAGTGATTCAGCTTTATGTAAATATTTGTATACATATACCTTTTTAGATTCTTTTCTATTATAAATTGTTACAAGATATTGAATATAATCCCCTGTGTTACACAGTAGGTCCCTGTTGTTTCAGTTCAGTTCAGTTCAGTCGCTCAGTCGTGTCCGACTCTTTGCGACTCCATGAACCGCAGCACGCCAGGCCTCCCTGTCCATCACCAACTCCTAGAGTTCACTCAGACTCACGTCCATTGAGTCGGTGATGCCATCCAGCCATCTCATCCTCTGTCGTCCCCTTCTCCCCCTGCCCCCAATCCCTCTAAGCATCAGAGTCTTTTCCAATGAGTCAACTCTTTGCATCAGGTGGCCAAAGTACTGGAGTTTCAGCTTTAGCATCATTCCTTCCAAAGAACAACCAGGGCTGATCTCCTTTAGAATGGACTGATTGGATCTCCTTGCAGTCCAAGGGACTCTCAAGAGTCTTCTCCAACACCACAGTTCAAAAGCATCAATTCTTCGGTGCTCAGCCTTCTTCACAGTCCAACTTTCACATCCATACATGACTACTGGAAAAACCATAGCCTTGACTAGATGGACCTTTGTTGGCAAAGTAATGTCACTGCTTTTCAATATGCTATCTAGGTTGGTCATAACTTTTCTTCCAAAGAGTAAGCGTCTTTTAATTTCATGGCTGCAGTCACCATCTGTTGTTTATCTATTTTATATACAGTAGTGTGTACCTGTTCATGACAAACTCCTAAAATAACCTTTCTTTTAATCTTTATGTCATTTTCACCTAACTGTTCCTCCTCCTCCTGAGAATTTTGGGTCACTGGCCATATGCACTGCTGTGAGCATTCTCTATTTTGAGTCAGTGAGGCCCCTTCTTGCCTCTTCTTTAAGACCTCTTCCTTGATATTTCATGGCAAGTGTCTATCCTGGATTGACTTGAAGTAAAATAGAAAACCAAACTGACAAATGAAACACCAACTGGAAAACATAGACATTCACAGAGTATCATCAGATCTTAACAGAAAAGCACAGCTCCACACTGTCCCTCTAACAGTGTTAGTTTGCTTGGATGTTTAGCATTATCTCAACCATCATCTTTCATTTGCTTACTTGTTTACATCTGTGAAATCCTGCTAGACTGGAAGCTCCATGAGAGCTGGGCCTTTTCTATTTTTCTCCTCCTGAAATACACCCGTCAATTATAGGGCCCATCAGACGCCATGTGACTAAAGATCTACGTTGAATGCATGAAAGTCTGGGGGAAGATGGATATGGGCCAGGAATGCATTTTCAATAATATCATGAAATATGGAAGACTTGGCAGTAGTACTGAACTGTGCTGCCAACAGAAGATCCTAAAGACTCTTCTGAGCAGTTTAAGCGATTTTATTTTGAAATTAGTGAATGTACATTTCAAAAGCACTGATATTTCTGTCACCTTTCTCCAAAAATGTGTGTATAATTGAGCAGAAAAGGAAAAGTAGCTAGCTACATTTCTTCTAGTGATTTCAAGTTCTGTATATAGATATGCTTTAAGGAAATCATAAACATAATAGAATAATTTCTCTGCTCTTTTAAATCATATTTGAACAATTGGCACTCAGTTGAGTTTTTAAGTAAAGAGAGAGTAAAGTAGGAAAAAATAAGTAAAAAAGCAGAAAGTAGGTACATGACCATAGATACACACGTGATCTTCCCATAATCTGCATTTTCCACCAGGTTTTCTTGCAGTATATAAGTTTGGAACTGTACATGCCATGCTGCTTTAAATATGCTGCTGATGATAACACTGGTAATAATCATGATAGCATCAGAGTATAAACATTACATTTTTCACATACAAATTTATACTAGGCATTGCACACCCATTTTATAGGAAAATTAATAGATTTTTGGAAGTTTACCACCATCACATCTTATAAACTCAACTTTAGGGCTCCACCTACCATAGGGTTTCTATTTTCAAACCTTTTTTTTTTTTTTCCCCATGCAACACAGCTTGCAGGATCTTAGTTCCCCAACCAGGGATCAAACCTGGTCTTCTTACAATGGAAGAGAGGAATCCAAACCACTGGACCACCAGAAAATTCTCTATTTTATTTTATTTTTTTAACTTTTTATTTTTACTTTATTTTACTTTATAATACTGTATTGGTTTTGCCATACATTGACATGAATCCACCTTCTAACAGAAAAAAATACCCAACATATTATCTTTTTTTATATCACCTATTTGTTACATGTTATCTTACATAATGGGAATTTCCAATATGTATTAAAACAGTTAAAACACCTTTGTTTTGAAATTATTGGCGGGGGTGGGGTGGGGTGGCGGTATGTATCTTCGGAGTGCATCTTTGGCTACCTCCTCTCTGCTCTCTTGGAGTAATCGCATTTGCTCTCATTATCCCACTGTGCTTTATTGCTTGATGACTTCCCAATCTTTATCTTCAATTTAGACCTCCCTCTCAATCTCAGGTCAGTACAGCAAATCCAGCTAAACCGTTGCAGATATCTTAAACTTAAGTCATTAACCTCTCCCAGAAATTCACCTCTATTCTGATTTTAGATGTTCAACCAAAAAGTTTTAACTTCCTTTTAATGCAAATCTCATCAGTTTCATTGGCAAACTATAAAAATAAATTCATAGTTAACCTCAGAAATTTAAGAGAGGTGTCACTAGCACAATAGGATGGTAAGCATTTCTGGAGCTTGACACTGAAACCAAGCAGGTATAAACCCTCTGTAACTTCATCAGGTGCCAGGGAGTATTTATAAAACAAAGGATTTTTCTGGAAGAATGCAAGGATAATGAGAAGAGATCCAAAAGGGACAGACTCTGAAAGAAGTATCTGGATATTTCACCTGGGAATTATTTCAAAGACAAATTTTGCATCAGTTCCCCAATTGTAGAGCATCTGACTCCAAATATTTCTCAGAAAAAGAAATCCCAAAGTAATTGTACAGGCCTAAAAAGTAAGCAAGTGATAAAGGCAGACAGAAATGATAAGAAACTTCCCTACTAAGAGAAGGAATCACTCACCTGCCAGGAGATTCAACCTATTTTATATGAGGAAATGAAAATTTTGTTTTCAGACCTAATAAGATATTTCTGGCTGAATAAACTCACCAAGTGCTAGGGAAAAAAAAGAAGAAATTCTAAAAGCTAACTAACTAAATAAAGATAAACACAGATTATCTAAATGGGCAATGAGAATCCAATGGCAACAGCAACAAAGAGAGCTTGAAGCAAGAAGCATCGTCCCAGTGTTCTAGGGAAAGAGTGCTTGGAATCTCGTTTCCTGTCCTCAGCCAGAACAGCAGTTAACTGTGAGGACCAGATGAAGACATTATCATTATGTAAGAAAGGAACATTTTCCACTCACAAAGTTTTTCTTAATGAATTATTTGAGTATGTATTCTTACAAAACCAAAAATAAATCCAAGAGAAAAGATGTGAACTTTATAAATATTATGGAATGAAACATCTATAAATTATATGACTAAGTAATTATTAATACACTAATTGTGAATTGTAATATAACAATTAAGGGATGGTTTGTAAAAATATGGAGACAACATAAAATTATAACAAAATGAAAATGAAAAACCTAGATGACTTCAACAACATGAAATGGCCTTGGACACAGGAAAGAGATAAAAGCTAGCTAAGAATTTTGTCTTGGTTTGTGGGAGAAATTGAGATATTTTAACACCGCGAATGTGTATATTAGTTTCCTAGTACTGCTATAATAAGTGAAGTGAAAGTCACTCATTTGTGTTTGACTCTTCATGACCCTTTGGACTATACAGTCCATGGAATTCTCCAGGCCAGAATACTGAAGTGGGTAGCCTTTCCCTTCTCCAGGGGATCGTCTCAACCCAGGGATCAAATCCAAGTCTCCCACATTGCAGACGGTTTCTTTACCAGCTGAGCCACAAGGGAAGCCCAAGAATACTGGAGTGGGTAGCCTATCCCTTCTCCAAAGGATCTTCCTGACCCAGGAATTGAACTGCTGCTATAATAATTTATCACAAACTGGATGACATAAAACAACAGCCATTCATTCTCTCACAGTTCTCCAAAAGCAAGGTGTTGGAAGTGTTGGTTCCTTTGGGAGGCTCTGAGGGGGAAATACAGTCCACGCCTCTCTACCAGCTTTTTTGTGGAAGCCAGTGGTTCTAGGTGTTCCCTGGCTTGCACATGTGTCATTTCCATTTCTACCTTCTTTCTTCCTCTCTGTGTGTCTTTCATGGTCTCTTATAAAAACACCCATAACTGGCTTTAGAGCCCATCCTAACCCAGAATGATATCATCTTCAGATTCTTGTGCAAATTATATATGCCAAGACCCCGTTTCCAAATAAAGTTATGTTTACATGTAGACATGTCTTTTGGGAGGTCACATTTCAACTTCAACAATGTGTTAACATTTACTGAAAAAAAAAAAATTTAGAGTACTTAAAATATATCAAGCACTATGAGCTTTATATGTATAAACTGATGTAACCTTTCCTAAACCTATGAATAATGTGCTGTTATATCTACTGATAAGGGAACTAAGACACAGAGAGTTAATTTGCCACAAATTACAGAGGTAGTTAAATGCTAGAACAAGGATTAGAATCTTTTAATTTGAGTCTAGGATTTATGCTCCTAATCACTATTTTTGTTAAATTTAAATCCCACAAGTTGGATATAGTAAGAGAAGTGGAATGCATAATATACAAGCAACTAGAAGCAATTAAACTGCAACTAAGAGAACTTCATTGATTGTATAAAAGGTGGGAATATTCAGAAGGAGATCTCTTCAAAAAGAGAGATAGCATGAAGAACTCAAAATATGCTTGTTGATGTCAATTCAAGTAAAATAGACAAATGTTAAGAAGAACAAAACTATTAATTTCCTACAACATGCTGTTCAAGAGATTGCTAAGTCAAATGATATAAATCACTTCAGTCACTCAGTCATGTCCAACTCTTTGCAACCCCATGAATCGCAGCACACCAGGCCTCCCTGTCCATCACCAACTCCTAGAGTTCACTTACACTCATGTCCATTGAGTTGGTGATGCCATCCAGCCATCTCATCCTCTGTTGTTCCCTTCTCCTCCTGCCCCCAATCCCTCCCAGCATCAGTGTCTTTTCCAATGAGTCAACTCTTCGCATGAGGTGGCCAAAGTATTGGAGTTTCAGCTTCAGCATCAGTCCTTCCAGTGTACACCTAGGACTGAACTCCTTTAGGATGGACCGGTTGGATCTCCTTGCTGTCCAAGGGACTCTCAAGAGTTTTTTCCAACACCACAAAATGTGGGACGTAAAGTGATGCAAAGGTCCATATAGTCAAACCTATGATTTTTCCAGTAGTTATGTATGGATGTGAGAGTTGGACCATAAAGAAGGCTGAGTGCCAAAGAGCTGATGCCTTCAAACTGTGGTGCTGGAGAAGAAGACTCTTGAGAGTCCCCTGGATAGCAAGGAGATCAACCAGTCAATCCTACTGGAAATCAACCCTGAATATTCATTGGAAGGACTGATGCTGAAGCTGAAGCTCCAATACTTTCACCACATGATGCAAAAGCTGAACATTGGAAAAGTCCCTGATGCTAGGAAAGGCTGAGGGAGGAGAAAGGGGAGACAGAGAATGAGATGGTTGGATGACATCACTGACTTAATGGACAGGAGTTTGAGCAAACTCAGGAAGACAGTGAAGGACAGGGAAGCCTGGCATACTACAGTCCATGGCGTCACAGTCAGACACAGTGGAGCAACTGAAAAATAACAACAAACAGTCGTCATGTTCTTTAAATATTGGCCAGAGAATATTTTTGAAATATACATCAGAGTGTGTCATGCCCATGTTCAGAGCTTTACAATGACTTCTTGCTATCTTTTGAATAAAATATTAACTCCTTCAATGGCATAAAATGTCACAAATCATCTGGTTGGTCCCTGCCTAACTTTACATCTCATATCCTCCTCTCTTAATTCTACCCACACTCTGTATTCTGAGTCCACTGAGGGTTTCTTTTTTGTAAACCCAAACTTGTCTGTACAATCTCTCTTCTCTCTGCCTAAGCTACTCTTCCTATGATACAACCTTGAAGCGATTTGTTTTCATCTCTCAAATCTAAGGTCACAGTATTTTTTCAGAGATATCTTCCCCTTAGAACCTAAAGTAAACCATCATTATGCTCTAGCACTTTGCCTTAACTATGTCTACCCCAATTATTTCAACTACTTGTTCTTACTTGTTTGTTAAGTCATTTACAATCACAAATTCATCCACTTTACAGCTACTGCTGTTGCTGCTAAGTCACTTCAGTCGTGTCCGACTCTGTGCGACCCCATAGATGGCAGCCCACCATGCTCCCCCATCCTTGGGATTCTCCAGGCAAGAACACTGGAGTGGGTTGCCATTTCCTTCTCCAATGCATGAAAGGGAAAAGTGAAAGTGAAGTCACTCAGTCGTGTCCGACTCTTCGCGACCCCATGGACTTCAGCCTACCAGGCTCCTCCATCCATGGGATTTTCCAGGCAAGAGTACTGGAGTAGGGTGCCATTGCCTTCTCAGACTTTAGCATAATTACCTATTAAATGAATCCTCCTTTAGTGACACTGTAATAATATGTGCTTACAAGCATCCAAGAAGTCTTATACACTATGAAACCTAAGGCCAGTCTTAGAAGCTGAATGAGCGTTAGCTTCAAGTTAGGTGAATAGTGGTAATTTGTGGTTATGTGTGTGTTTGCTCAGTCGAACAGTCATGTCTGACTCTTTGTGATCCCAGGGACTGTAGCCTGCAGGGCTCCTCTCTCCACAGAATTTTTCCAGGCAAGAATACTGTAGCAGGTTGCCATTTCCTATTCCAGGGAATCTTCCAGACCGAGGGATTGAAACCATGTCTTTTGTGTGTCTTGCCTTGGCAGGCAGATTCTTTACCACTCTGCCACCTGGGAAGCCCAATTTGTGGTTTTATATTTAAGCAATTTAAATATACATATTATGACTATGAAGAGGAGTGCTTGAGATGTTGTTCAGTCTCTTTCAGTTCTGTCATTAAAACACATCAATGCTATTATTCTGTATGTCATCTATTGACTCCTTAGGTATGCTCTACATCTTTCTCCCTTCTGTTTGATGCCTGGGGACAAACCAAATATTTTTCTCTGGTTTCCACTTGGAAGGCTGAGAAATGTCAAAAAGTATGTATTTTATTCTTCCCCTGCCAATAATTGCGTGCCTGCCATGTGTCAAGACTTAGAAGCCACAAGAACACTGCAGTGAACAAGTAGATAAAAACCATTGGCCTTGTAAAGCTTACATCTTAGTTGGCAATGATAGTGAATAAAATAAATCTGCAAAATTAATGAAACATAGCAATGATAATTATAAATAGTAAAGAAGGAAGGAGAGCAATGTTGGAGAACTTTGAAATTTAAAGTGGGGTGGTCATAGTTTCTGTAGGACCTGAAGGGCCACTGTAAAGACTGTGGCTTTGGCTTTTACTTCCCTGGTGGCTCAGATAGTAAAAGCATCTGCCTACAATCCAAGAGACCTGGGTTCCATCCCTGGGTTGGGAATATCCCCTGGAGAAGGAAATGGCAACCGACTCCAGTATTCTTGCCTGGAAAATCCCATGGACAGAGGAGCCTGGTAGGCTAGAGTCCATGGGGTCGCAAAGAGTCAGACACGACTGAGTGACTTCACTTTCTTTCTTTTCTTTCTTTTCTCACTGTGAATAAAAGAAAACCATTGACATGGTGGGGGATGAACCTGTGACACAATCTGATTTAACTTTAATTTGTTATTATTATATGTGGTTGCTTTATAGTGTGTGTATGTATTTTAGAATAGATTAAAGGAGAGCAAGTAAAGGTGTAAATAAAATCTATTCAAGAAGTTAATAGCAATCATCCAGGCAAATGATAATGGTGGCTAAAACTAACTTAGTTGCAACAGAATTGTTGACAACATAGTGTGAAATAGTCAGATCCAACACATAGTTTGAAGGTAAAGTCAATGTGATTTTCTGGTAGATTAATTCATTCAACACATTTATTTAACAGATTATTCATAGCAAAAGACAGATATTAGGATAGGATATCACTTAAGACTTTGTAGGAACTTGGGTTTATAGTCATTGCAGTAAGAGCCACTGTAGGGTATTGTGTGGAGGTGCAGCAAGATCTAACCTTTGTTTTTGAAGGAGAACTCAAATTGCAGACTTCCCCAGTGGCTCAGTGGTTAAGAATCTATCTGCAATGCAGGAGACCCAGGTTCAGTCCCTGGGTCGGGAAGATCCCCTGGAGGAGGGCATGGCAACCCACTCTAGTATTTTTGCCTGAAGAATCCCATGCACAGAGGAGCCTGGCAGGCGACAGTCCACAGGGTTGCAAAGAGTCGGATGCAACTGAAGTGACTGAGCATGCACACATTCAAACTGCAGAACTGACAATAGGCCCTGAAGTCAAGATTTGAAACAGGTAGAACTGCTGTGAGGATGAGTGTGTGAGAAAGAGAACAAGGTATGAAAAAACTGGGAGGAAAGTCAGTTATAGGGAGGATGGTAGAAAGATTAGGATTTATCATAGGCTTTATTAAAATTAAAATGATTCATAGAGATTCACTCTTCACTTTTTTTTCCAGGTGGAGGGATTTCTCTATCAACACACAGCAGCAGTAAGTTATTTAACAGATGACTTTGGAAAAAGCAAGTGGACATGCTCGATACAGTCATCACTTTCATGCTCCTATTTTGGGAACCACTTTACTTGCAGGAAAATGGTGCATTCTCTAATTCTCTGTAATCTAAGTTTGAAAGAGTCAAGCCCCCAAAGAAAGTGTCTATATCTGTTCAACAATTGCATTTGATTAAATGAGCACACTTAGATCTTTGGTGAAGCATTAGTAAGTCTTATTTGCTGCAGTTTGATGGGTACTTTCTCTAAAGCCCATTATATAGAATGAAATTGATGTTTTGAATCTCCATATGATTGTCCCCATGGCAATCTGTGAACCCTTTTGAAACTTGGGGGTGGGAGAAAAATGGCATTATTCTTTTTATTCAACCTAAAGATTTTTTTAAATGAATATGGAGTGAATTTTACACTAAAGATTATTATTAAGAGGCAACCTTCATATCCAAGTCTTCTCAATTTTGAAGATAAAATTGAATTTGACCTTTAACTAAAGATCAGTTCCAGTGGGTAACCAATTTGGACTGATTCCACTGGAGATCACCTAAGAGTATTCTGGCATTGCAAATGGCCATTAAAAGCCATCAGTGCTATAATTCTTTTGGAAACAGATAGTTATGTGAGAGTCATATGATAGTTATTGCTTTATGATTTAGATATTATTTAATGAATAGTTGGAAATATCTATCAAATCTAACTTGACAAAAGAGGACAGAGAGGACCTCCATCTTAGCCAAGACTACATGGTAAAAATGCTATAATTTCCAAAATCATACCCTTCAAACTGACAATAGTGGCATATTATACATTTTTTTTTACATCCTTCACTTAAAATTATCAAAACACTGCAGTACCTGACTTCAGTCTTATATGTTAACTAGAGTCACAGCTATAAATCATTAAGACTACTCAATATCATCATCAGAGGTCATTCTAGATGAGGGGTTTTAACCTGTTTGTGGCATGGACATTTTAGCAGTCTTTTAAAACTGTCTAAGAATAATAGTTTTAGATGTATAGGAGCCCAAGATAAGAACCTTAATATATACAGGACTTTTTCAAGTGTACCTAATTTCTCATGCTTAAGTGATATACCTATTTGCAGGTTTTTAAATATTTTTCAACAGGAATAGTATTATTTTATTAGTTACTAACCATTGTCTTACCACATTTTTACTTTGTCTATGTGGCTCACAAAATAGTACAAAAATTACATTGGTTGAAAATATCTCATGGCTGATGTAAACAAGCAACTTGTTGATTAACTGGATTATTTTTTGTTTTAGAGATCCAAGTCCCTATAAAGCATATTACTGGTAATTTAAAATTTACAGAAAGCATAATTGCTTTAATGTCTTCTGTTAAATATGTGCACATTTACATTTATTATTTGTTTAATTCATGCTTCTTGAGTACATGATCATACTCATGAGCCCAGGTACTCTTCAAGATGCTAGGGATTCAGTTCTGAATAAGACCAAGTTAAAGTACAGGGAAGAAAGCAAAACAATGGAAGAAGCATCAAAGAAAGGAAGCAAAGAGGAAGAGAAGAGAAACAAATAAAAGAGAATAGAACATAACAGGAGCTGAAAGTGAGGTAGGAGGTGAGGAACGGACCCTGAGGAAATTACATTTGAACGAAGAAGTTAATACAGCAACCTCACATACGGATTAATGATTTAAAAAATTTGGTTTGAACAAAGCATGATCATGTTTATGGGCAAGATCAAGCATTCTTGTTTAGACCAAAAAATAAAAAATAAAAGAAGCTCACTATGTGAAGCAACATTGAAGACACTTCTTGCTGAGTCAGTCTGGCAAAAAGAACCAGTGACTGTCCTACTTTCAGTCTACATTTAAAGAAGAGGCAGTGGGGGGGAAATAGGCAGACTCCCCACAAACATTTGACTTGAATGTCTGTCTATGGTTTCAGCCATGATCAAAGGACCTGTAGTGTCTTTATTTTGTTTTCCATGCCTCCTGGCTACATTTGCTCCAAAAAGTCAGCTTCTGCATCAGGTGGTAAGGACCACACTCCCTCTGGAATCTATAGAGAAGAATCCTTCCTGGTCTATTTTAACATCTGGTGACTTGTAAGTGGTCCTTGGCATTCCTTGGCATGAAGCTAACAGTGTTTCTACTTTTGCTCAGTTATCACATGGCATTCTGCTTTCATGTGTCTGTGTCTTCACATTTTCTATTTTACAGGGACAAGAGCCATGTTGAATTAAGGGTCCATTCTATAACAGTATGACCTTATCTTAACTAATAACATCTATAATGATCCTATTTTAAATAAGATCACATTCTAAGGTACTAGAGGTTAGGAGTTCAACATACACTTTGGGGAGAACGCAATTCAAATGACAATTGTCATTTCTGGAGTTCACACAAAAATTTGAATTACTAGAATTAAAACAGTACAAAGAATATAGGCTAGGGATTTAGATAGCTAATTACTTACCTTTGGGCTTACATTTGTTATGTTAATTTTAGGAAAGTTGCTAAAATGCTTAGACTTTGTTTTCTGATCAATAGAATGGTGATATCATCTACATTGCAGAACTGTTGTAAAGACAGAGATAATGTAAATAAAATGAGAATACCTAGAAAATCAAATTCCCATTCAGTTGATTCTTATAAATATTTTTGATACTTGAAAACTAATATAAGACTAAACAGAAAGGTATTACAATTTGTCATACTTAGGAAAAATAGCAGTCCTGAATCAAAATTGTATTTAAGTTAAAGCGAAAAATAAATGTATTTTTATGTTTCAAGTTCAAAACTCCAAATTAAGATGTAACCTTCATACATTTCTAGAGCAAATTGAAGTGAATATAACCCATTAATGACATGAACAGTTCAGGAACCACTAGGAAAAAACATCCTAGTGGTTGACCTGAAAGATAATAGCCACTATAGTTGCTGAGTATTTCCCAAAGAATTGCTTATCTTGAAGTAAAGCCGTGGCTTGTAGTTAAGAACATACTCTACAACAGGCCTGTGCTGACCACCCAATATAAATTATGTCTATCTTGGAAGTCTAACATAGCAGCTTGGTCTTTCCTTCATAGCATCTATCTCAATTTATAATTATATACATAAGTCTGTGTTTACTTGTCCTTTTGTTTTCCACATTAGATCTCAAATGTCTAGAGAATAAAGACTGTCTTTAGCCCCTATCACACTGACTGTCACACAGAAAGGGCTCAATAAATATCAGTTTAATGATTAAATGAATTCGTGAGTATACAGATGAATAAAACCTTATTACTCTCTCCAGACATTTTGACATATTTGTCTTTAGCAAAGACAATACAATAAATTGTACATTTGTTTACATATCCATTTTATAGTGGTAGTGGGAAAAAAATCCATGAAATATTCCTGGGAAAGTACTTTAAAATTTCCAGTGACAACATATTGTGTATATCAGTGATATGTTACTTTTTATCATTCTTTCTTTTGTATCCAAAGAAAGGTAGACATCAGACCTTTGGAACTGGAATATTGAAAAGCACAAAAGCAAAGCAAACTAACAACAAAAGTAGGATATAGGAGAAGAAAATGAAAATGAGCAATAAAATGTCAAATAAGGTACAGGTAAAAGTGAGAGGCAAATTGGACCAAAATCTGAAAAAAAAAATCAGATCATTATAAAGAATTGATAAAAGGGACCACATTAGTATATAAGCAAGCCTGCTTTAAAAAGTTAACATTCCACATTTCCACAATTTGGTGCAAAGTAATATGTTCTAACATTATGCTCTATTGTCTAGCTTGACCTACAGTGAATTTCTGTCTTGTAGTACTTGCTTCTGCACTCCTCTGTGCTTAGAACCCCTGCAGCTGCCTGTCACTACACTTCTCATTGTATTCATCTTTCAAGATCCCAATAAGACACCAATTTCTCCATTACAACATATCCATTTTATGTGTTAAAGAAGTTGAGACTCAGGGGTAAAGAGGTAATAGAAGTTTACACATTTGGTGATAGGACTAGAACACAAAGGGAGTGTTCTTTCCACAGTATTACAAGGCCGAGGATTTGTAGCATCCTTTGCTCCAAGGTTTGAAATAGTATACATTATTCATCAACTGAGCCATATCATGTCTACCTGGGTCAACCTAAGGAGCAGGAAATCTTAGTAAGAATAAACACTGTGATGCTGTCTGCTATATCTTCCCAAATAAGCAGCTTGAAGTGAATGGAAGAAAATTTCAAAGCCATAGAGTTCCTTAACATAAAAATGGCCCCCAAATTGCATAATATGTGATAATATCACATCAAAGGATACATTTGCAGGGTATGCAAGCATATTGGATGAGCAAATTCCTATTCAACCATGAAATGATTTGCAACACAGTAAGAAAAGCATAACATTAAGGAGATGATTTCCTTTTTCTCTTTAATACTGAACATAACTTTCATTAATTTTAATATGTGACTTTCAAGGGCAAATATGCCCATGGGCATCTGAGAGAGACTCAACAGTATTTTTAATCTATAAAAGTAGTATAGTTACACAATATAAAATCAATTTATTGATTATTAAAACATTTCATTCAAATTGGACATTTATAGGACTTGGTTGGTGTTTTTCTTCATTTACTTCATTTGAAGATCTTAATGACTATAAACCATAGGAACTTATTTAGGAAGCATCTCTCAGGCCTACAAGGGCAAAACACTCATCATTTTCTGATGTTGCCTACAGACACTTTCATCTACTCATTTATTCACTTGTTTCGTAAGCATTTATTGGTGTCCATTATTGGGTGCTTCAGAAAAAAAGTCATAATGGTTGTCTTCAAGGAGAGCAAAGCTACTGTGGAAAAACATGTAAAAATATGAATGTGATAATAAAATTACCATGAGAAAACTGTAAATGAATTGCAGAGAATGCAGTTGAGGGTAGAAAAGACAAAATTAAATCTTCAAGGAAAGGTCACTCTATGGAGGAGTCTCAGGAGAGAACACTGAAGAGGCTACAGGGCAAAGGCTTGGAGATTTTGCACTGGATGGATCCTGGCAGTGTGGCAAGACCTGGCCTATGATGTGAATTAAGAAAAAAACACTTAAAGATAAGTGAAACTCAGTGATTGAAAACATAGGATAAGTAAATATATGTTCAGGTAAGTGTAAATGTCAGTAAGCAGGGATCAGAATGTTAATAAGACAAAAATAGTCATTTTAAGGAAATAAAGTCACAATAATATAAATATCTCATGGCAGATAAACATGGCTTAAAATTTATACAAGTTGAAATGTTATATTGTGTGTTAGTCCTTCAGTCGTGTTTGACTCTTTGCAACCCCATGGGAATGAAGCCCACCAGGCTCCTCTGTCCATGGGATTTCCCAGGCAAAAATACTAGAGTGAGTTGCCATTCCCTTTTGCAGGGAATCTTCCTGATCTAGGGATCAAAACCAGGTCTTCTGCATTGCAGGCAGATTCTTTACCATCTGAACCATCAGGGAAGCCCAAATGTTATATTAGTGGAAATGAATAGCACAATTATGTATGTTTGACAAACCGAGGTAATCAGGATATGACAGTCATTAATTTATAATAGGTATTATATACTACATATCTATTACAATATATCATTTCATTATCATATATCAAATAATATAATTGTTATTTTATTATATATAATGTATATGCAACCCAAATATTCTATGTGTGTGTGTGCTCAGTCACCTAGTCATGTCAACTCTTTCCAACCCCACAGGCTCATCTGTTCATTAGATTTTCTCAGCAGGAATACTGGAGCAGGTTGTCATCTCCTCCTCCAAGGGATCTTCCTGACTCAGAGATTGAACCTGCATCTCCTGCATCTTCTGTGTTGCAGGCAAATTCTTCACTGCTGAGCCACTGGGGAAGCCCAAACATTCTACACTACAAAGAAAAATACCTTTCTGGGCATCGCAGATATTTTACAAAAACTGTGAATATAATAGATATGTGTGTGCTCAGTTGCTCATTTGTGTCCAACTCTTTGCAACCCCATAAACTATAGCTTGCCAGGTCCCTCTGTCCTTGAGGATTTTACAGGCAAGAATATTGGAGTGGGTAGCTGTTGCCTTCTCCAGGGGATCTTCCTGACCCAGGGACTGAACCTGGGTCTCCTTCATTGCAGGCAGATTCTTTACCATCTGAGCCACCAGGGAAGCATATAATAGGCCACTCCCCCCAAAAAAATCTCAAGAAATTTAAAAAGAGATTAGCTTATGGGCTACATTACCTTGGTTATAATGCAATGGAACTAAATATTAATATGAAAACTATATGTTTAAAAATACTTAGAAGATAAAAGTATCATAAATAACTCAGAGTTCAAAGCGGAAATTAAATTTGTCATAACCACTGTATAGGATACAATGCAAATGAGAGTGTGGTCTATTACACTAATGGAATGCAGAAAAATTACCACCTAGATGAAAATTTATAAACTTAAATGAACATATATTATGCAAGAAATAATGGAAATGAAAGAACTGAATGATTACTCAAGAATTCATGGCAAAGTAAAACAAAAAAATCAGTAAAGCAGAAAGGAATTAATAAATAAGAAATACTAACAGAAGGGAATGAGGTAGAAAATAAAAAAGTATCAGAATCAAAAATAAATATAAAGATAAAAAATAATAGCCAAACCTGGCAAATTTAATTGAAAGAAAG
This sequence comes from Budorcas taxicolor, assembly GCF_023091745.1. NCBI lineage: Eukaryota > Metazoa > Chordata > Mammalia > Artiodactyla > Bovidae > Budorcas > Budorcas taxicolor. The sequence continues at coordinate 43,367,166 of NC_068915.1, forward strand.
AAGATGAAAAGGAAGTCATAAATATGAAGCATTAAGAATAAAAGAATTATATTAAAATCACAGACAATATTAATCTTGATGTAAAAATTACTATAAACTAAAAATTGGAAAATATGTTATATAATATAAAAATATATATTGATTATCAAAGGTAACTTAAGACATAAAAATCAAAAGAGACAAATAGCAAATATGAAACTATATTAAAAAAAATGTCTGTTAAAAATGGTGCCGGGGAAAGGCAATTCAAATGATTTCATGGGAAAATTCTGTACAGATCATTCTAATGTTATTTAGACTGTTTTAAAACATAGAAAATAATTTATGAAGTGAACAAAGGACATAAAGAAACTTCAATTTGCATACAAAAGTATACCATATCACCACAGTTTTAGAATTGTAGATTTGAAGACCTTCAAGAAAACACTATCAGTTTGTGCCTAGTATCATACTAAAACAGCAATGTTAGATATGGATTCAAAAATTTCAAGAGCAATTGCTTATCATTTATTAATATAATTATATACATACAGTTGTTCATGTGAATATTTTGATAGTTGCCCAAAATGTATTTCATAAAATTAACTGTTTCTCATAAATATTTGAGAAACCACTTCCTTATAAATTAAAGAAAATCTATATCAAAGATATTTTATTTAATAGCAAGACAACATAAAGAGAAATGGAGGCACAAATATTGATGAATATAAAACGACATAATTGTTATGTATAGATGATATAGGGTTTCTCAAGTGGCACTAGTGGTAAAAAACCTGCCTGATCAATGCAGGAGACTTGAGAGATGTAAACATCCCTGGGTTGGGAAGATCCCCTGGAGGAGGGCATGGCAGCCCAGTATTCATGCCTGGAGAATCCCCAGAGGAGCCTGGCAGGTTACAGTCCATTTGGACAGGACTGAAGCGACTAAGCACACACTCACATAGATGATATAATTAAGCAATAGAATCAAATGAAAAACAACTACAATAAATTGAAGTCCTTTTAGAATTGTTAAAATGTTAATACTTCAGTGTAAGGTACATCCGTATCTTATTTGTGGTTTCAATATGAATGCTCACACTCAGTATTTCAGTTCAGTTCAGTTCAGTCGCTCAGTCGTGTCCGACTCTGTGACCCCATGAATCGCAGCACCCCAGGCCTCCCTGTCCATCACCAACTCCCTGAGTTCACTCTGTCCAATTATCTACCTCTCCAAGATATTCTCATCCCTTCAATTTCTTGTCTTTCATCTTAATAACTAGTCTTTATTTACTTCTTTTTCCTGTTAATCTTCCATCTTTATTTAAAATAGCTGTTCTACAACCTCAGCCTTTTTCCTGATCTTATTCTTTGTACCTGATTTAACTACGACTTGGCCCTTCTGAGAGGATTCCTCTGTTTGAAGTGGATTTAAAACAACTGCTGGTTTTACAATCTTTCAGAACACCTCAAGGTATAGATTCAGAGTCCAGCTACCTCCAACACACTTCTTCTGATGCTTGTGGCTTCATCTCCCTAAGCAAAAAGCAGCAACAGTGACAAAACAAAAACATCCCCCCCTGTTGTGACATACGTGCTATTCGGCTAAATCATTCTGAGCTCCTCTTCCTTGCTATCATCCATAAATATATAGAAACGGCCACCCACTCCAGTACTCTTGCCTGGAAAATCCCATAGACGGAGGAGCCTGGGAGGCTGCAGTCCATGGGGTTGCAAAGAGTCGGACATGACTGAGCTACTTCACTCACTCACTAACCCTCTTATTCAACTAAAGACTATGGCCCTTAGTTCACACTTTTCCTTTCCAACAAAATCCTACTATAATCCAGGGTGACTTCTAGGCCAGAGAAAGGACACAGCCAATACTAGCCAAAAGCCACCATGCAAGTGCCACTTGGACTTTGTCCCCATCTGGGCAAGTCTTATCTCTGAAATAATGATGCCAATGACTTCACTCTCTCCCCAGCTTCCCATTCCTCCAGTTCTAGATCTCTGCTTTCCCTACATCACTTCTCCCCCACTAACTGGAATGCCCCAGGCTGTGATTGTGGTGGAGGCACATTCACATCAACCTGGGAATTTGAAGAAAATGTCCTATAGGTTTTTGTCTTATTAAAGATCAACTGTTTCCTAACTGCTGGGCTTTAGATTTATGCTCTGATATTTTACAAAAGCAACTGAAGCACTGTGAAGGCAGATGAGGAACCACTGCCCTGGGTTACTTATGCCTCTGCTTACATTTGTATCTTGACAGCCTTTCTTATCCAGCTTGGATTCCAAGTGTAATCACTTCAAATTGGTCTTTGGTCAGTAACATCAATCCATTCTTCTATTGTTTGCAAAGTTAAGTCCTTAACTACCGCTCTGATCTTCTAAGTACTGCTAGAGGAAAAACATACAGTCTTGCACACAGGAATTGTCACTGATTTGCAGTCATTGATATCAAGGGGCTCATAGCTGTCCTGAAGTCCTACTGTGTCCATAATAAGCTCATTTTTTTTCTTTTCTCTAGGTAACAAGTCAAACCATTTGCTTCAGATCTCTAACCCTATCACCTCACCCATTTTTCACAGGTGTCCTTAAATGACAACTTCACAGTAAGAACAGAATTCTCTTCACGGAAACTCCCTGAACTTTCAGCTCCACAGCCTTAAACATTCATGCTTCTGTTCAAGATTACCTGTTTCCTTCTACTGCAATGTAGGAAATGCTCCTCACACTAAGACTCACCTTTCAGGTTATTGGCTGAATTCCTTTGGCTCCTTCTGAAAGGCTTTACTTTGTTACTCATCCATAGATAATTGGCCTAATGGACCAGTCAAAGCCTGGATTTGAACTATGACTTCTCCTTAATGGACGGAGTAACCATGAGCATTTGACCTCACCTCTTCATGCTCACTATTTGACTGTAAAATGAAAAATAGAAATATTCCTCTTGCATAGAGTAGTGGTGAGAATTGCAAATGTTAATAAACATCTTTGAAGAGTAAGTACAATGGAAGTGGATGACAAATTATCCCCTTGCTCCTGTATGTTTAATTTCTACCACTATATTTAATTCCTCTAATCAGCATTTACCACGCTCTTTGGAGAAAAAAAAAAAATTCATCTCTGTGTTCTCTTTCAGTAACCAATGTATTTTTCTCTTCCCATTCACAACGAAGCATATCAGAAAAGTCTGAATTCTATCTCCACTTCTGCTTCTCCTTTCACTCCACGACCTTCTGAAATCTGGATTCAACGGCCCCCACTGTGCTGAACCTGCTCTTGTCAATGTCAGCAATGATGGCCTTGTAGTTAAATCCAATAAATAATTTCCAGGCCTTATCTACCTGAACACTTGGCAGAGTTTGACACTATTGACTGCTCTTTCTTTCTTGAAATGCCCTCTCCCTATGACTTATCTGTTGCTGAGCTCTCCTTGTTTGCCTTATACTTCCTTGACCGTTTCATTTCCCTCTTCTGTGAGTTTCCTTTCTCCTTGGCCTACCCTTTAATTATTGGCAATCTTCAGACTTCTGCCCTAAACCGTATTACCTTCTTATTTTAAATAATCCCTCTGGCTAATATTTTCTCCTTCTAGGGCATCAATTTCCAGCTATAATATGATGGATCCCAATCTATAGATCTCCATCTCAGATGAAAAATTTGAGGAACTGTGTTTAAGAACACAAATTCTAGAGACAGTAGACCTATGTTCAAGGTTTGCATTCTTATTCTGCCAGTTACTAGATATGTGGTGGGAAATTACTTGTCTGTGTCTCAGATAAGTTATTTGTAAAATAAAGATGAGAATAATGTGTTTTATGCACAAATGAAGAAAACATGTATATATTGCTTAAGAGAATCAGAGACATATAGAAAATATGTCTCTGAAATCTGGACTCAGTCTCTGAAATCTATATTCAGTTAAAAATATTTTACCTATTGCTGATTGCCTCTTCCTATAAACCTTCCTATGAGCCTGTAAAACAACTGGCTATCTGACACTATTATTTGATTGTTTCCAAAAGCTTCTACTGCAATGTCTGACTATATTTTCCCAAACTTCTTCTCTTCATGTGTTTCTTAAGTCATTGAGTGGTATAGTTACCCAATAAGAAATTTTTTTTCCAACACCATCCACTTATTTAATATCGTTAAAGCTTCTGTGTACATATGTCACTATTTCATTTCCAATATTGTTTATTTTTTCTATTGGTATGATCAGTCCTCCCAGAGATTTATAGAAGTATTAGTACCTTCAAATAACCAACTTTTGTATATTTCTAAAATAATTTTATAATTATTTTGCATTTTTAATTCTGTTCTTTGGTTTATTATGTCCTTTCTTTTAAACTAAGGATTTTGTTCTATCATTTTTGTTTGATCTATTGATATCTGGCTTTTCTATTTTTTTTAAGTGAATAAGCACTTGATAAATTTCTTTCTAAAAGTTTGAACATACAGTTTTTGTTATTATTTAGAAATAATTTTTTTTAATAATACACAAGCTATTCAGAAGTAGGTATGCTCCTAATGTCTGTGAGCTCTTAATGGACTTGCGGTCAGAGCATATGGTCTTTTTATCTTGCTATATTTTGAAATGGGTTGAAAACTACATTAGAGCTAGGATATAATTTTTGTAATTGTCTAGATGTTTGAGAAAAATTCATATTCTCTTATTTTTGGATTCAGATTTCCATCTGTATTTTTTACAGATAAATCCATTAACTTCAGATTTAGAATTTAGTTCAACTTTTTTGCAGTTTTACTGATTATCTTTTCCAGTTTAATCTGTCAAGACTTAAGAAGAGTATGTCAAATTGCCACAGCGTGAAGAATTTGTTAACTTTTCTCATTAGCTTTATCAACATTTTATTTGCTTATTTTGAAATAGTTTTATAGAATCATACAATATACAATTATTAGAGAATCCTGGTATATTTATCCTTGTATCATCAATTTATCATTAAATTAAGGGACAGTATGTTTAACAATGTTTTTGATCTTAAGATATAGTTTTTAAACTAAAATAGTTATGTCAGCTTTCTTTAGTTTAGTATTTTTATATATATTTTCTCTCGTTTTACTTTTAAATCTTTCTGTATCTTTAATTTTTAGCCATGTCTCTATAAACAGTGTATAATTGCATATTAAAATTCATTTTTATAATTCCTGTCTCTTGATGGGTATAATACATATATTTATTTCTGTGATTAAGATATACTGAGCCTTTTTCTTTCATTTCACTTCTTAATTCATATTTTTCTTTTTTTCATATTTTTCTTTTTATTGTGCTTATAACCTTAAAATTTGAATTCATATTTTTCCTTATTCCATATTTTCTTTTTCTACAGATCCTTACAATTTTATCATTCCCATTTAATTTTAGAAAGCCTAAAATTAATCAGTATCTTAATTCTCTTTGATAACAATTCAAGAACCAAGAACTCTTTAAATATGATCACTTACCTCCTGACTTACTGTGTATGTGCTATGTTTCCATCTGGATTTCCTTCTTCCCTATATACATTCTATACAGTTTTCTGTAGTTATTTATTTATGTTTTGTGAAAATGTCTCAGTTTTATTCACCTTTACGCTGTTTTATTTCATGTTTTTGTTCAAAGGTGTATTTTGCTGCTTATACTACCCTAAGTCAGCAGTTATTTTCCTCAGCACTTTGAAGAGATCTTGCAACTAATCTCTGACACCCAACGGTGCTCTAATTATTCATGTCAGTCATCTGCTCTTTCTTTTTCAGTGCATTTTAACTATTTAAATTATTTTAAGTTTTAGGATTATAGAAAGATGATACCTACTTCTTAAGTTGAAGATATTCTAATGCAGGGCTCCCTATAATAAGGAATAAAAGATGTGCCACTTTTCAACTTTTATTTAATTTATTTTATACAAGAGACAATGTTCAGAACATGAGTCTGGAGTCAGAAGTCAGGGATTTTTGCCTCTAGATGATAAAGAATCTGCATGCAATAAGGGAGACCTGGGTTCTATCCCTAGGTCAGGCATAGCTCCTGGAGGAGGGCATGGCTACCCACTCCAGTATTCTTGCCTGGAGAATTCCATGGACAGAGGAGCCTGGTGGGCTACAAGTCCAAGGGGTCATAGAGTCAGAAACGACTGGGCGACTAACACTGTGTCATTTCTAGCTACACAACCTTCCTTGAACAAATCATAAAACCACCTCAAGACTAGACATCCTGTCTCTCAAGTGAGGATGGCAATATCCACCTCAGAGGGCTGTCGGAAGGATTGAATGAAACAGCAAGTAGGAATAATGAGCTCAGTGCTTAGTTCAGAGAAGTGCCCAAAAGATTATGCCAAGTCAAGAAAAGTGCACGTCTGCGAACCGTAACTTGCATTGCTATTTGTTGCCTGTGCATGAGCTGCTAGAATTCTCAAGGTTCAGAGAAGCAGTTCATAAAGTTAAATAAATTAATCATCAAAATAGCAACACTTTTAAACAATGACCAAGTCTCTTAGACTGTTAAAGGTTTCTCTCTGTCTTTATTCTTCTATAATTTCACTACTATGTTTTTAATTTTTGATTTCTTTGTATTTGTCATTTATATTATATTTATCATTTCCTGGACTTGGGGATCTATGTTTTTGTCAAAATTTTAAAAATCTATTTTTGCTTTAAATACTGTTTCTCTTTTTTATATCTGACATTGAGTTACATGTATATTGATATTGCTCATATTACCCTTTATATCTTGCAGACATACATTCATATTTTCCATGTTTTTGTTCTCTGTTTCCTATTAACTGCTTTTGGACATATATTCTACTTCATTAATTCTCTCTTCAGCTGTAACTCTTTTGCTATTAATATAGTCAATTGAAATTTTTTCTCCAAACACTATATGTTTAGGTTTAGAATTATACTGTTTAAAATGTTATTTGTTGACTTCTAATAAACTTTAAATTGAAGACCTTTAAGATTGCAGTTTGTATCTCATTATATCTCAAGCAAATGTACTTCTCTATTCCATGTCTAAAATTTCCATTAACTGGAGGAGTGTTTGGTTTAATTCCTTGTTCTTTTTCCTTCTCGTTGATGCTCAGACATGAGGGATTGCTCTCTTCTGTTGAATTATATTTGTTGTTTGAATTTAATGAGTTACAGCTCTATGAACATAGATTTAGGAAGTTTTTGTGTTCAGAGTCAATGGACTCCAGAAACCTGGAAGCATTTCAGTCCTTTCAGAGTACTTTGGCTCAACACTGGACACTCAAAACTCTCTCTTAGCCTCTTACAGTTTTTTTATGGCTTTAGTTCTACTGCTGATTCCCCATGAGATCACAGCCATTGACCTTATGGCAATTCTGGTTTCTCCCTGGCTTTTTAGCCTCACCAGTACTAAGTTGGGCTTAGGAGATCCCGGTTCAATTCCTCAGTTGGGAAGATCCTCTGGAGAAGGGATAGGCTACCCACTCCAGTATTCTTGGGCTTCCTTGTGGCTCATCTGGTAAAGAAACCACCTACAAAGCAGGAGATCTGGGTTTGATCCCTGGATTGAGATGATCCCCTGGAAAAGGGAAAGGCTACCCACTCCAGTATTCTGGCCTGGAGAATTCCATGGACTATAGTCCATGGGGTCACAAAGGGTCGGACATGACAGAGTGACTTTCACTTCACTGTACTAAGTTAGTCCAAGGTTTATATATATGATAGTTTCTTTGGTTGTAGCTCTCTTCCTTCTGTTGTTCCTTCCTTCACCTTCTCTTTCTTCCTATATTTTCAATAAAAGGAAATGGAGAATTTAGAACTTGTCTCTACCTCTTGTAAAACTGGTGATGCTTCAAATAATATGTTTATTATGGACTTTATTGTTTTGCTGCCCAAGTCCTGGGTGTTCACTGGAAGGACTGATGCTGAAGCTGAAACTCCAATACTTTGGCCAACTGATGTGAAGAGTTGATTCATTGGAAAAGACCCTGATGCTGGGAGGGATTCGGGGCAGGAGAAGAAGGGGATGACAGAGGATGAGATGGCTGGATGGCATCACTGACTCAATGGACATGAGTTTGAGTGAACTCCGGGAGTTGGTGATGGACAGGGAGGCCTGGCGTGCTGTGATTCATGGGGTCACAAAGAGCTGGACTCGACTGAGCCACTGAACTGAACTGAACTGAATCCAATTGACTACATAATCATATCAATTCATCTTCCAAACAAACAAAAGATCAAAAGCCAAAAACCTTTAAAATCTACTACATCTCCCTACACCCACAGCCAATATTCTTGTTAAGATTACCACCATCTCATTCCCAGAGAGCTGGAAGAGTCCCCTAACTTTCTTCCTCTCCACAATCAGTTTTACATCCAAATCATTTTCTCCTATGTACTCGGAACATTTGCAAAAGTGCAAGTCTTAAATTTATGTTTGCTACTTAAAACCATCCAACAGCCCCTGTTTCTTTAGAATAAAATGTCAGTCCTTCATCATAGTTTTCTCCTAAGGCTCCTCCATTAAATGACCATTGTTTACACTCTGATCATCTCTCATTACACCCCCACCCCACCTGTCACATTCTACACACAGTTCATCTTGTTTCCTTGTGTCATACAATCTCTTCCCTCTTGACACCTGAGCAAACTATTTCCTCCTCCTGACACCCTCCCTCAGATCCCTATTTGTATTTCAGCCTTTCATTGCTAAATAGCTTCTACTGAGTAGATTATTCACTGTCTATGGCTCAATTTAAATAAAACTTCTTTTAGTGAATCTCTGAACTCCCAGATAGATTAGGCATCCCTTCTGGGTGCTTCCACGGAGTTCCGTATTTATTATAGCACTTAGCATACTTCATTGTAATTCTTTATACTCTGCATTCTCAGTTAGACTATACACCCCATGAGAACAAGTACTGTCTATTTTGTTTATTCTTGTGTCCCAGATTCCAAGACAAATGTCTTGCCTTTGAATGTTCAATAAATATTTATTGAGTGAATGAAAACAAGTAAGGGCAGTCTTATAAATAGTAAGAGAAGAGCTCTGGAAGGGAGTAGAAATGAAAATTTCAGCCACTAGTACAAAGTCTCTAATTCTTTTTCTGTTATCAACTATAATCCTCAACAGAGATTTCTTAAGTAAATGCCTTGCGTATAATAATGGCTCAATATTTTTATTAAATAGATAAATAAAATATTCACTAGTTACAATTCATGATAGCCTTGAACTTCTTGAAATAAATCTTACAGTACAAATGAAATGATAAAAGCCCTAGCTTGCTTGATACATTGACCTAATTTTTTCCTTACCATTTAAATACAACATAGTCATCATTATTTTATCTTAGGTCCATTTTCACACAAATTATCCTAATTGGTATTTGAATCCTCCTATTTTCAGTTTGTCACAGAGTCCAGCTTAACCACAGTTTCCCACATTCTATGCCACCTGCTATCTTTATCCATTTTGTCCTGTCAGAGGCACATCAAGCAGGCTCAGAGTGTAATCACATCAGAATCGATTTTCATGGCTGAGAGAAAAATAATGGAAATTTCTCTAATGTAGTAAATGTATGTGTTCCTTTTGGTTAACCAAAATAGACTATACATCAGACCTGTCAAAATTAAGTTTTCTTGATTCAGTGCTCTCCCACCAACTTGTATACAAATTATAGAAGCATGCTGTGGAGCACCGTGATGCAATCTTCCTGCTCTCTGGTCTGTTCTTCTTGCATTTCTCTCTCAAATAAACAATCTCACCAATTTATCAAGTTACCAGCCAGTCTGAATACTCAGGTAACCTGCTCTATGTTAGAATACCATAAACCTACCATTGCTTAGATCAATGAACACTCCCATTAGGAGATGTTCCCAAACAGTAGCAATGGTAATATTTGGATGGGTGTACAACCAAAGTCAAATACTATCTTTATGAACTTTATCCATATCCTAGTTGTTTTTTTTCTTTCTATAATCATTTGAACCAAGGAATCACATGATTTAATATTAGTGTTTAACTATCTGAAGCTATTCACATGATAAACTATATTCAAATTATAAGCTCCCAATGAGGTGTTCATACTACACATGCTTTCTCTATCATGTTCTTGTAAAGCAGATGTATCTTGAAAACACTTCTAGAATTCCTCTTTTTTGTTTTCTTGATAAATGTGATCACAGTTGCATGATAATATTAGGAAGGAATTTTAAACTGAATGATCCAAATTAACTACATTTCTTAATATACACCAGCCCCAACTAAATTTTAACTACTAGAATAAGTACTAAAAGATATTTTATAATCATTAGCAATGCTTTTACTAGGAGGAATGAAAAACAGAATCAGTATATTCAAAAACTGCCCATGATGTATTTATGAAAGTTGCTGATCAGTAAGTCAATTTTTTATTAGCATCCAGAAGCCATTCCTAACCAGCAAGAGGTCAACCAAAAACTAATTCAAGTTCAGTATCCCTAATGTATTACAGTAAAATTATGGGATTTTCTTTCTTTTGCCTAAGAGTGGTAAGAATGGGTACATGGAAATGTATATCTCATTGAAAATGTCTTCCAAAAAAACTTTAGGCAGTATGTATATTCCCATAAAAAGTGAAGTTTTCCTAATATCCATCCTCTTAAAATCAAGGTTATTTCTTAATTCAGTTTTCTTTAATCAAAATTAATTCTTTTAAGACTCAGATGTAAACAAAACCAATTCTAAGCATTTGGTAGTCATGAATAGTAATGAGAAATTGGTTTGCATGTCTGGTAACAGAGACATGCTTAAAGTCATATTGCTGTTTTAAACTCCTGGGATATTTTTAACAAGGTATCACAGAGATATACAGGAGTAGCCAGTGGTAGTGTTCTTTTTTTAACATTGAAGTTAAAGTGAAAGTCGCTCAGTCGTGTCCAACTCTTTGCGGCCATGGACTACACAATCCATGACTGGAGTGGGCAGCCTCTCTCTTCTCCAGGGGATCTTCCAAACCCAAGGATCGAACCCAGGTCTCCCACAATGCAGGTGGATTCTTTACCAGCTGAACCACAAGGGAAGCCCAAGAATACTGGAGTGGGTAGCCTATCCTTCTCCAGCAAATCTTCCCTACCCAGGAATCGAACTGGGGTCTCTGGCATTGCAGGTGGACTTTTTACCAACAGAGCTATGAGGGAAGATCCCCTTTCTTAAAATTCAATTTTAGTAATTTTTAATAATTTGATTTTGTAATACATTGTATTCACTAGGACTTGTCTTTTTTTTTTTTAATAGAAGGTAATATGGCATAGAAGAAAAAAAAATGGGACTTGGAATTAAGACTTCTGTGTATCAGATTACACTTCCCAAATCTTAGTCATTAAACAATTCTTAGCAGTGAACAAACCCCTTCAATTCTTCCATTTAAATCTTTACAAAAGCCAAATTTTTGAAGCTTTAATTCTACCTATAGCTAACACAATATTCTTTATAGATGTTTACATGTTTAAAAATTTTAAATTTTGTTGTTGCCATTTCTTAAAATCTCTTTGAGGCATTTAAGATTTTAAACCTCTAAGGGCAGAACTATTTTGGATATATCGTAATTAACTGTTGACTGAAGTGTAATCTAAACTGGGTTTGGTCAGGTTCTCCTTCAAAAAATGGATGAAAATGGTGTACAAAGGACAATCTCACCAGGGTGATGAGAAATCCATTCATACCCCTTAACAGACTTTCAATTCTAGACAGTCCTGCTTCTGGGTGGCAAGTCTTGATGTGATGCACATTAGCATAATCGATAGGGAAATTGATCCAGTTCAAAGATGAGAAGGAAGAACTGGCAGTGGAGGATTTCTTTCTTGACACACGGATTTGAAAAACATAATTCCTGGCTAGTATTTAACTGTAGGAATTTCTTTACCTGACTGAGCTTTCATAATGAAAAATATCCCTCACAATCTGCAAATTTTTTCTAACTCAGCAGGAGTATAAATTAATAGTTAACTGCTGCTATAACTTAATTTATTAGATTGTAGATACTTTCGTGGTTGTATAGCTATATATTTCAACCCAGGTGTCCAAGTCCTGCAGGAAAACTCTGGTAGTGCCTGGTTGACTACTGTGTGAGTTCAGTACATGAGCATTATAAAATAGATCATTGTATGTGTTTAATACACTTAATGACGTTGTTCAACAAATATTCACTCATTCATTTTTATTTATTGAATATTCACTTTGTCAAACAGGGCTTATGTGCTCTTATCTACATTTCATATTAATTTTGCAATAACAAGAGTTGAGCATATTTCTGATATTTTGCTACCTGGGTTTGCTACATTAATTTGGACAAATTGCTCAGCCTTTCCCTTCCTTCCTCATGTTTCCCATATGTAAGATGGAAATAATAAGAGCATGAAAATTAACAGCAGTTTTGTGATGATTAAATGAAATAATATATTCAATATTTAGCATAGCAAAGTGTTCTACATGGTAACTGCTCTTAATGTCTTCATTTTACTGAGCCCATAGGAGACAAACACCTTGCTTATGGGCAAACAGGTAATAAGCAGAGGAGTGGAAATTTAGACTGTATTTCTCTAAATTCCAGGTATTTACTTTTATCTTTTTAAAATTAATTTTATCATGTGATACCTACGCATTATTTTTAAAAGATAAATAATGCTACAAGACTTTAGACAAATGCAAAAACCATCAACCTTTTTCTTTTCCTCTTCACTCCTAATTCTAATAACATACAAATATTTGTTTCTTAATTTACTAAGTTGAGACATTATTATCTTCCTGTTATGAAATATGGAGACTTATCACCCAAATGTCCCAGCTATCTTCTTTACCTTTTTTTCATTCAAATTATATCAAATTCGTTCAGATAAAGCAATTTTTAATATCTACATTATGCTTGATAAGTAGTTGTTTTTCACCCCTGAGCCAAGTGAAGCACTATATTTTAAATGTCTTTCCTGTTCCATCTTTTGTTTTTTTTTTTTCAGACTTTAATAATTTTCTTGAATTAATTTTGGCTTAATTGTCTATGTCCCTAACATTTTCTTCACAAAGTCTTCAAAAATATCAAACCACTTTCAAATTCTCTGTTTTACATAGACAAACGCATTAGATTATTTGCTTCTCCATTTCCCTGAAGACACTGTTACTAAAGGTTCCCATGCTCCCACCCATCCTCAACTCTTGCCTGAGACCAGCCTCTTGCTCTTAGTCTGGGACTGCCTTTCTTACCTCTTGATGATGAATTTACTCTTTCCTGAATTCTGGGTCTTCTTTCTTGCTTAACTCTTTGTTTGGATGAAAGATACTCTGAGATGCTAGAAAAGTGGCCTTTAAAATGATCTGTGTAAATATATTGGCATACCTGTCCAAAATTTTTTTCTCTCCCCTCATCTGTGATTAACATTTGGCTGACTATAGGATTCTTTTTTTCTTTAATATAAATTTATTTGTTTTAATTGGAGATTAATTACTTGACAATATTGTATTGGTTTTGCCATTCATTAGCATGAATCCACCACAGGTATACACGTGTTCCCCATCCTGAACACCCCTCCCACCTCCCTCCCCATACCATCCCTCTGGGTCGTCCCAGTGCACCAGCCCCAGGTGTCCAGTATCATGCACCGAACCTGGACTGGCAATTCATGTAGAAGAGTTGAATTACAAAATTCAGGATTTTGAAAATATTATTCCATTGTTATTTAGTTTCTAGTTTTGCTTAAATTGTCAATTGCCATTCTGATTCTCCATGCTTTGCATATGATTTTCTTTTTTTTCCTTCAGTGGGAGTGTTTTGATCTTAATTTATTTTAGTTTCATTAATTTTATGCTGATATGTCTTAGTGTGGGCATTTTTAAATTTCTTTTTCTTTATCATCATTGTTCTGTACACCAGCTCAGTTCAGTTCAGTCACTCAGTCATGTCTGACTCTTTGTGACCCCATGAATTGCAGCACGCCAGGCCTCCCTGTCCATCATCAACTCCCGGAGTTCATGTCCCGGGAGTTCAACTCCCAAACTCATGTCCATCGAGTTGGTGATGCCATCCAGCCATCTCATCCTCTGTCGTCCCCTTCTCCTCCTGCCCCCAATCCCTCCCAGCATCAGGGTCTTTTCCAATGAGTCAGCTCTTAGTATGAGGTGGGCAAAGTATTGGAGTTTCAGCTTTAGCATCAGTCCTTCCAAAGAGACTTTAATTCTGAAAAGTTTTCTTAAATTACTTCTTGGACAGTTTCCTCTTTTAAATTTTTCTTGTTCTTTTTTCTAGAATTTATATTAGCCATATGAAGAAACTTCTGGATTATCATTTATTATAATTTTTCTTATCTACTTTTAGAAAATATTGGCCTTTTGATTCTACTTTCTTAAAGATTGCTGTTGAGGTCAAAGGATATGTGGAAAGATGCTCAATGACACTGATAATCAGGAAAATGCAAATCAAAATCACAATAAAATATCACCTTACCACTGTGAGCATGTTTCTTTTTCTTTTTCTTTTTTTTAAGACAGTATTGGTGAAATTAGAAGAGTACAAAATGGTATAGCCACTATGGAAAACAATATCATAAAATTAAAAATCCAAATACCACATGATCTGGAAATTCTACTTTGGGGTATTTATCCAAAATAATTGAAGTTATGATCTCAAAGAGGTATTAGCACTCCCAGGTTCATTGCAGTATTATTCATAGTAATCATGTACAGAAACAGCCCACATGCTCAGTCGCTCAGTCATGTCTGACTCTTTGCGACCCCATGGACTATAGCCCACTTGCAACCCTGTCCGTGGATTTTCCAGGCAAGAATACTAGAGTGGTTTGCCATTTCCTACTCCAGGTAATGGGTGAATGGATAAGGAAAGTGTGTTATATACACACAATGGAACATCACTCAGCCTTAAAGGAGAAGAAAATCCTGTAATATGTGACATGGATAGCCTTGAAGACATTATGACAAGTGAAATAAGCTAATCAGAGGACAAACAATGCATGAGTCCACTTACATGAAGTATCTAATATAGTCAAACTCAAAGAGTTAAAGAATGCATAGCAGTTTCCAGGGGCTGAGGGAGAGAGAGACTGGGAGTTGCTAATTAGCACGTAAAAAATTCAGTTATAGAAAATGAATAAGTTCTAGGGACCTGCTGTACAACATTATACCTATAGATAACAATACAGTATTTTACACTTAAAAATCAATTAAGAGAGTAAGATCCCTAGTTAACTGTTTTTATCATAATAATTTTTTTAAAAGAGATTTCTTTCAAATTTTTAGCATAAGTTATTCTTTGAAGTCATTTATTGTTCTCTATTTTCTTTTTATGTCATTATGTTCTTATTTCAGAAATGCAATATCTTTTCTTATCTCTCCAAGATTAAAAGTGAAAACTGAAAGGGAAAGTTGCTCAGTCACATCCAACTCTTTGTGACTCCATGGACCATACAGTCCATGGAATTCTCTAGACCAGAAAACTCGAGTGGGTAGCCTTTCCCTTCTCCAGGGGATCTTCCCGACCCAGGAATTGAACCGGGGTCTCCTGCATTGCAGGTGGATTCTTTGCCAACTGAGGTATGAGGGAAGCCCTCCAAGATTAAAGACACAGGATAATTTGATTGCTTATTTTAAGATCTATTTTGTTCACTGTTTGCCTCTTTTTATGAAAACTTCTCTGTACTATATGCTTCTCATTTCATGTAGAGGTGTTTTGTTTTTTTCCCATATATGTCTAATAATTGCTGGCTACCCACTTGCATTTAAAATTAAAGCACTGAAGAGATGACTGAACTGCTTGACAAGGCTTCACTATGGAATGACTGCTTTGGGATGATAACACTCTTTGCTGCACATTCTCTAGGCCTAACCTTCCTAGTGGTCATCCTCATGGCCCCAGAGAAAAATCTTCCAATTCATTGCTTATACAAGATAGTAGAAGGAAAAGGATGAAGAACAAGCCTCCATTCCAAAGTTCTTGGAGCTGACAAGGAGAAGTATGAGGATTTTATTGTTCAGTATGTAGACTTTTCCTAGTATCTTTGTTTTCAGTATTGTGCTTCTCATCTGCAGGGTCTTGAAAATCTTGGCTTAATTTCTTCAATATGGAAAGTTTTCTCCTGTCAGAAGTGAGAGACAGTTACCTAGCTATACAGGATAAGGAAATAATCCCATGAATTTAACTGCTCCTTCTTCAAATGTTCTGCTGCTGCTAAGTCGCTTCATTTGTGTCCGACTCTGTGTGACCCCATAGACGGCAGCCCACCAGGCTCCCCTGTCCCTGGGATTCTCCAGGCAAGAACACTGGAGTGAGGTGCCATACCTACTATAAATCTTAAGAAGACCTTCCAAGGAAGACTATGCCTCAAATACCTGAACCTTGTAAGGATCTGAAACATAAACTAGCTTGCTTCTCATTTAATATCTCCTCAACTTTATATCACTATCATGTTTATCTGTTCTAAGATAATTTTAAAAATTATTCTCATGTTTCTGAATGGGGGGACCTGTATTACTGTTATTTGCACTGTGGAAGATTAAATTTTCCAAAAACAGCTGCAACAATATCATTTATCCCACACATCCTTATTTCACTGTGACCTTGTCTTTCTTCCATGAAGACACAGAATGCATGTCTTTTCCCATGGAATCTGGTTAAAACTTTATATGACTACCTCAAAGAATAGCATGGGGTGAAAGTGGGGCTCTGTAACTTGAAGAGAGTTGGTAAGGAGCAATAGGGCACTTCCCAGCTATCTCTCTTGGGATGTTTGCTCTCCTGACTCAGCTACCATGCTCTAAGGAAGCCCAGGCTACATGACTAATTGTATATAAGTGTCTTGGCCAATAGCCACCATTGAAAGTCCCAGAGGATAGTGAGTAGCAATCATTATCCATGTGAGTGGAGAAATTTTTGAGCTGATTTCACCCCAAGCTGATATCTGATCACAATTGAATGACTAACCCTGATTCATCAAGGCCCAGTCTCCCCCAGAACTGTGAGAGATAATAATAAAATAATTTTTGTTAATTGGTTACTGGGATAACAGATAACTGGAAGCATACATTTATAATTGTATTTGTGAGTGATTTTTTTTCCCCTTATGAAACAAACTAATGGTTCATCCTACAATAAATGACAACTTCAGCTGAGAAAATCTGTCTGTATTCTACTTTCTCAGTCTTGTTAACTCCTCACTCCTCTTCTGCTGCCTATGCTCCAAAAATTTGTTGTCCTCTCTGTTTTATTGGTGGTTCTCCAGGTGGTCTTATATCCTTACTTCATTCTCGTGTAAGTGAGATTTCTGGAAGGAATGGTGACAAGTGTGTGTTCAGTCTGCTATATATAGTTGAACTCATCATTCTGTATATAAGGTTCTAAATTTATAGATGTAGTTTTGACACCAATGGTTACCTAATGACAGCATTTTATCTTTTCTGTATTATTATTCAGGTTTCTTGTTTTTTTTTTTTTCTTCAGTGAAAGTTAGTGCTAATGAACAAAGTTCGTGCTTTTTAACCATTAGTTCAATGAAATCCCTCTGCATAGAAAATAAAAATGCAACTCCCAAAATGGACAAATAATAAAAATATAAACAAAAATGGGTCACAATTATGTATGGAATGGCAGTAAACAAAACTACATAAATTTCTGATCCTCTGTTTCTGAAATAGAAATATCAATTTTAACAGAAATTATAAGTGACAATTTAATGAGATAATAGCTGTGAAACTTCTTATTATACTATAGTACCTAATACATAGTGTATAATGTATCCATGATAAATATTGGCTCAATATGGATGCATTTACTGTAATTTCCTTCATTATTTTAATGAAACAGTTATAAATTAAATTTTAAAAAGCATAAACTATCCCTGAACTATTCATAATGCTGTTTTTCATAACATTCTGTGTACTAGTCTCCGATTATGAAAGCATTTAAACATAGGATTGCTTTATGTCTTCCCAGCATCTATTTCCTTTTCTTCTTGTAACAGTTCTATTTCTCGTATTGGCTACAGTTGTGGTAATCTGACCAAAACATGACTTAGCCTTCCCATTGGCAAGAGGTAGATAAATGGTTTAAGCCAAACTATAACTAAGTTCTCTTCTAAGAACTTGAATATTAATCTGAGCAACATAGAGATTTTAAATGGTTAGATTTCACTTATATCAAGGAGAGCACTTTGAAGAAACTGTCCATCAATTCTTGTTACTTAAATTCCTGGAACTGTCTTGTCTACCCTTGCTGATATGTGTTTCTTCCACTATTCCTTTGAATCACTGAGCAATTCTCTCTCCATAATAAATTTCTGTTTTTGCTCAGATTATCCAGAATTGATTCCTGTTGCATGCCCCTGAAGAATACCAATTAATATACTGATATTCAGAGAATCTGTTTATAACAAAAAGATAGAGCATAGTTGAAGGTAGACTCAATGTGACACAAATGAGGGCAGTTTAGCAAGCTTTTAGTTTTCATAACTGTTCTATAAAATATCTTGTTTTTCTCAGAATAGGTCTTTCTTATATACATAAAGCCAAGTTTATTTACTTTCTACTTCATTGAAATTTCAACAAATGCAAGGATACATAAGGATATATTTGGGAATATGTGAAAGCAAGTTCTAAAATAAAGTAAAATTAAATAATCATAACTGAAAGCAAGATTTGTTTCAAATATGTAAGAAATCAAAACTGCCTTCACTGGACAGGCAAACATATTAAACACTCATTGTAAAAGTCAGGTTGGAAAATTTACTGTAATACATTAAATCAACTTACAATGTTAAATTCACATATCATTTGGAGGTTTTCTCTTTCGGCAAGCATTTACTTGGCATGGTAGTAAACTGAAGTCTTTTATGAGCTGTTGCTTAAATAAAACACAAGGGAGGCATTCATATGATGGGCCTCTGAACACTTTGCCAAATTTTAATTATCCATAAACAAAGACCAGAAACCCAGAAAAAAATCTATTAGTGTTGCCATGCCTTCTTAAAGCTCTTCCTTTGATTATTTCTATTGCTACTCAGAGTCACTTTATTACCAGCTGATGGGTGGCACAGATGGCTCAGAGCAGAGAGGTTTGTTTCTGTCATGGTCTGCACTATTTCTTCATGCCTTTTCTTAAAGCGTTTTGGTGGGTTTCAATTTTGTTTATTTCGTGGGTAATTGTTTCACTGCTTTTGCTGTTGTTTTTACTTAATTAGTCAGAAGATGGTTATGTGAATAGGGCCCTTGACTGGCCCCTGTTGAACTCACGGTAACTGGCGATGGCTCTGTGTATTCCCCCCCCTGCAAACTGTTTGATCAATGCCCTGGATCAGTTGACTTTTACTATGTGATGAGAAGCCTTGTGTCTGAGCATGTGTGTAGTTTTGGCTTTCCAAGGTTTTCTCAACTTTGATTTGCTTTTCCTTCTTCCCTCCTCCATGAAATTAAGAGATGCTTATTCCTTGGAAGAAAAGTTATGACCAACCTTGATAGCATATTCAAAAGCAGAGACATTATTTTGCCAACTAAGTTTCGTCTAGTCAAGGCTATGGTTTTTCCTGTGGTCATGTATGGATGTGAGAGTTGGACTGTGAAGAAGGCTGAGCGCCAAAGAATTGATGCTTTTGAACTGTGGTGTTGGAGAAGACTCTTGAGAGTCCCTTGGACTGCAAGGAGATCCAACCAGTCCATTCTGAAGGAGATCAGCCCTGGGATTTCTTTGGAGGGAATGATGCTGAAGCTGAAACTCCAATACTTTGGCCACCTCCTGCGAAGAGTTGACTCATTGGAAAAGACTCTGATGCTGTGAGGGATTGGGGCAGGAGGAGAAGGGGACGACAGAGGATGAGATGGCTGGATGGCATCACGGACTCGATGGACGTGAATTTGAGTGAACTCCGGGAGTTGGTGATGGACAGGGAGGCCTAGCGAGCTGCGATTCATGGGGTCGCTAAGGGTTGGACATGACTGAACGACTGAACTGAACTGAACTTCCCTCCTCTCCTTCCTTTTCCCCTTCTCTTTATTTCTCCATACACATACACATGTATTTTCATCATTCAGGGCCAATTTGGTCATTACTATGTAAGAGAGAAATTCAGTGCAGAGTAAAACTCTTAGCCCCAAACTCTCCTACTTGACTACTTTCCAGCTTCTACACACGCTGTTCATTTGTTTGTACTGCATGTTTGTCTGCTCTCTCACTATCCTTGGGAGTTCCTCTGCATGGCTACAGTCTTTAACTTGTGTGGGAATTTGACTGTAGAAAATCGTAACATAAGCTTCAGGCATCTCCTACATTCCTGAATCCACAGATTGCATTAGGAAGACTTCAGTGACTCTGTCTTTGCCCCATTCGTATGATCTTTGATAGAAAATTTCCAGTGTTAGCCGGCAATTCAGACTGATTTCTCTCCCTATAGATTTTCAACTCTTTTACACTTTAAGAATCAATTTTCTGCCCTAGGATTATTTTATGTCACCTTTCTGAAAGTTTCATTTAATATACTCTGCTTTTTAAATTTTATGTATATTCAAAAGTTCATAGGCAATGAATCTGTAGAACATGTGAAAATGCAGTATCTCCATGTAGCTTCCACCATATCCTTTATATGTGAGTGTCAGAATTATATTTCAGAGTAAGGACCAAATAGGCTTTAGGAGAACGGTATTTCATTAACTCACCTTCTGGCATTTTAACTGTTATCATCTGTACAGTTTAGTTTTATTACAACAGACATTATTATGATAACTTTTCCTACTTTATCTTTGCAATTTATTGGAGCAGTTAATTTCTCAAAAAGTAAGAGCATTTTTTCTCATTAGAAATTCCTTCATGGCCTCTTTAATACATGTTCCTTGCTATTTAGACGAACTGCTGATAAGTGATTTTGACTTGTATCCTCAATAATGTGAGATGTTTAACAGAAACTTGGCAAACCACTTAGAGGCTGAAACCATTTCTTAAAACTGGCCCCTACTGATTAATTTCTGTCCCATTAGTGCTACCAATGGTGAACAAGTCCCCATATTAGCAACAGTCAAGCAAATAAACCTATTAACTTCCTACGGACAAAGCTTTTACTTTGTTTAATTAAGTTTTTTTCCCCCTAATATTATTGTTTCTCCTTTTGATTTGTAAATCCAGAATTTGACAACATTGAGATTTAAGGGACTCTGTTAGCTTAAAGGAAATGAGAGAGATATCAGTTATCCAACAGATGTGCTCCTCAGAAATTCCAAACCAGATAGCTCATCATCCAGGTTATTGTCTTTGATCAAATGAACCAGCAAAAGTTAATCTTCCTTTCTCTTTGTCACATTAAAATTAGTCCATCTGTTCAAATTTTATCCCTAACCTCTCTTTTGTATCTATTTCATATTTTCAGGTATTTTCCTCTTTTGGAATTTGATTTCCTTGTGTTTATTTCTCCAATTGTTGTCTCCTCACCCAGCTTTAACACAATACAGGAGAAGAATTTACAACCAAAAACATGACCCAAATACGACAGCCTTGAGAAAGTCTTCAGTTCAGTCATTCAGTTGTGTCCGGCTCTTTGCGACCCCATGGACTGCAGCAAGCCAGACTTCCTTGTCCATCACCAACTCCCAGAGCTTACTCAAACTTATGACATTGAGTTGGTGATGTCATCCAACCATCTCATCCTCTGTTGTCCCCTTCTCCTCCTGCCTTCAATCTTTCCCAGCATCAGGGTCTTTTCTAATGAGTCAGTTCTTGGCACCAGGTGGCCAAAGTACTGGAGTTTCAGCTTCAGCATCAGTCCTTCTAATGAATATTTAGGACTGATTTCCTTTAGGATGGGCTGGTTGGATATCCTTGCAGTCCCAGGGACTCTCAAGAGTCTTCTCCAACACCACAGTTCAAAAGCATCAATTCTTTGGAGCTCAGCTTTCTTTATAGTCCAACTCTCACATCCATGCGTGACTACTGGAAAGACCATAGCTTTGACTAGATGGACCTTTGTTGGCAAAGTAATGTCTAGTAAGTATTAAATGGGAAGTAAGAAATACTCAAGAATGATATTAGTAGGGCAGGTATTCACAAAAAGAGAGAAAATGCTGACTGTGATGAGGAAATTAAGAACCATTTTAACCACCCTAACATGAAAATTATTTGTAAATATAACTCTTCAGATCTCTGTCGTGTTTCTCTTTCCATAGGAAATATTTCTCTTAAAACCCATGAAGCAGTCCACACTAGGAACTCAGTGATTGCAGATCCTACCTCCTGAGTTTAACAACAGTTCTGACTAGTGAATATTGTTTTTTCAGTCCAGTTGGTAAGTCAGTTTTAACCAACTATATGATATTAACCTCAACAATTCCAACATTTACGGATGTCTGTGAATGCTTGCTCAGTCGTGTCAGTCATGTCTGACTCATGTCTGACCCTATGGACTGTAGCCCACAAGGCTTCCTCTGTCTATGGGATTCTCCAGGCAAGAATACTGGAGTGCGTTGCCATGCCTTCCTCCAGGGCATCCTCCTGACCCAGGGATGGAATTGCATTTCTTATGTCTCCTGCATCATCAGGTGGGTTCTTTACCACTAGCCACCTGGGAAGCCCTAATGCATGTCTACCATATGTTAACAGATAGACGGCATTAAGGGTGTTTTACACACACTATTTTATTTATTTCCTTGTGCAGTTTGTTAAGGTAATTATTATCCCTATCTTACAGTCAAGAGAACTAAGATGAATAACTTTTTCAAGATTGTAGAGATACTGAGCCACCTCCTGCTCTTTGGATTTAGTTCTTTTCCGTTCTGCTCTACCTAAGTACTTTAATATGGTAGTTGTGCTTCTTCCACTCTCCTTGTTACATGTCATAATCCACCAAAATTGTACTCAATGTTTTCCAATTTGGGCAAAATAATGGTAAAATTTAGATACCCTATCCTATTAAGGTTATTTGCTGTTATTTCAATAAAGTCCACTTTAGGCTACCACCCATATTTATAGTCCAACATTCATATATTATTAGTATCATTATACATTAAAAAAACTAAGTGTGTCTAAAGGTTTGGTAATTGAGTAAGTTTTATATCTATTGCCATGCTACTCTCAAGACACTGGGTGATAAAAAAGACCCACAGGAGTCCTGCTTTAAGCAGTTGATACTAAGAATCCAATGCAGAGACACAGCAGAGCCTGAAGCAAGTCATCAGCTGAGTACTGGTAAGTTTCATGGGCTTTCTATGAAAGAGATACCTTTCAAGAATGCTTCTTGAATATTAAGTAGGAAAACGAACCTGGTCTTTGGGAAGGCCTGAAACAACACCCAAAACTGAGTTTTCATGACACCAAAGAAAATTTCAGAGAGACTGTGAATGGAAAATGTAGAAAATCAGAACAGTTGAAGAGGCAATCAAAGAATCACCCCATTTATGCAAGGCACTCTAAAAGGGGTACTACAGGTTCAAGAAGAACAAATGATTGATTGGAAGCATGGAAGACAAAAGCAATCTGGATAGCATTATTCTGAATTGCTGATGAAAGAGCTATAGACAGCCTACAGACCTCCAAAGCCAGAGTATTTCTAAGTGGTTCCTGTGCTGATGCTCCCTGAGTCTTGGGAGGAAGAATAAAGCATGGTTCAGTCTCTGATTCCACATATCAAGTCACAGGGCAGTTGGACAAATCTTTTTGGTTTCATAAATTTCTGAAGGTCAGGGGTAGGAGAGAATTTGTTCAATCCAACTTCATTTAGCAGGTAACGAAACTAAGCTTCACGCAGAAAAGTGACTTGATTCAAACTACAGTAAATGTATGTTTCAACATTGAATGCATTACTATTTGTTACCAGTTAAACCTCTGTAGCAAAGAATTCCTAAAACATACTGACTTGATTAACAGCCCAGACTAGGGAGGTAACAAGTTCATCCAAGGACTCTTCCAAAGCTAATCTCATCAACATATTGTCTAAATAGCTGGACAATGTGATACTTTGCCTGAACCCCACGAGTCTGGAAAAAAATGAAGGTTAAGAATTATTCCTACTTTTCTGTGTTCTAGAGAATAGCCAGTGCAAAGAAGCAGCCGAGAGGAGTTACCCTGCATCCGACATCAGGGGCAGTGGCAGGGAGGAGCTACCCCCGCCCAAGGCCAAGGGCAGAGGCTGGGAGGAGCAACCCCACGTCCAAGGAGCAGTGGCTGCACGGACACAGGAGGGCCTAGAGGAGGTATTCCACGTTCAAGGTCAGGAGGGGAGGCAGTGAGGAGATACCCCTCGTCCAAGGTAAGGAGCAGCAGCTGTGCTTTGCTGGAGCAGCCTTTAAGAGATACCCCAAGTCCAAGGTAAGAGAAACCCAAGTAAGATGGTAAGTGTTGCAAGAGGGCATCAGAGGGCAGACACACTGAAACCATACTCACAGAAAGCTAGTCAATCTAATCACACGAGGACCACAGCCTTGTCTAACTAATGAAACTAAGCCATGCCCTGTGGGGCCACCCAAGATGGGCAGGTCATGGTGAAGAGGTCTGACAGAATGTGATCCACTGGAGAAGGGAATGGCAAACCACTTCAGTATTCTTGCCTTGAGAACCCCATGAGCAGTATGAAAAGGCAAAATGATAGGATACTGAAAGAGGAACTCCCCAAGTCAGTAGGTTTCCAATATGCTACTGGAGATCAGTGGAGAAATAACTACAGAATGAATGAAGGGATGGAGCCAAAGCAAAAACAATACCCATTTGTGGATGTGACTGGTGATAGAAGCAAGGTCTGATGCTGTAAAAAGCAATATTGCATAAGAACTTGGAATGTCAGGTCCATGAATCAAGGCAAATTGGAAATGGTCAAACAAGAGATGGCAAGAGTGAACGTCGACATTCTAGGAATCAGCGAACTAAAATGGACTGGAATGGGTGAATTTAACTCAGATGACCAATATATCTGCTACTGTGGGCAGGAATCCCTTAGAAGAAATGGAGTAGCCATCATGGTCAACAAAAGAGTCCGAAATGCGGTACTTGGATGCAATCTCAAAAACAACACAATGATCTCTTTTTGTTTCCAAGGTAAACCATTCAATATCGTGGTAATCCAAGTGTATGCCCCAACAAGTAATGCTGAAGAAGCTGAAGTTGAATGGTTCTATGAAGACCTGCAAGACCTTTTAGAACTAACACCCAAAAAAGATGTCCTTTTCATTATAGGGCACTGGAATGCAAAAGTAGGAAGTCAAGAAACACCTGGAGTAATAGGCAAATTTGGCCTTGGAATACTGAATGGAGCAGGGCAAAGGCTAATAGAGTTTTGCCAAGAAAATGCACTGGTCATAGCAAACAGCCTCTTCCAACAACGCAAGAGAAGACTCTACACATGGACATTAACAGATGGTCAACACTGAAATCAGACTGATTATATTCTTTGCAGCCAAAGATGGAGAGGCTCTATACAGTCAACGAAACAAGACCAGGAGCTGACTGTGGCTCAGATCATGAACTCCTTATTACCAAATTCCGACTTAAATTGAAGAAAGTAGGGAAAACCACTAGACCATTCAAGTATGACCTAAATCAAATCCATTATGACTATACAGTGGAAGTGAGAAATAGATTTAAGGAACTAGATCTGATAGATAGAGTGCCTGATGAACTATGGACTGAAGTTCGTGACATTGTACAGGAGACAGGGATCAAAACATTCCTCATGGAAAAGAAATGCAAAAAAGCAAAATGGCTTTCTGGGAAGGCCTTACAAATAGCTGTGAAAAGAAGAGAAGCAAAAAGCAAAGGAGAAAAGGAAAGATATAAGCATCTGAATGCAGAGTTCCAAAGAATGGCAAGAAGAGATAAGAAAACCTTCCTCAGCGATCAATGCAAAGAAATAGAGGAAAACAACAGAATGGGAAAGACTAGAGATCTCTTCACGAAAATTAGAGATACCAAGGGAACATTTCATGCAAAGATGGGCTCGATAAGGGACATAAATGGTATGAACCTAAGAGAAGCAGAAGATATTAAGAAGAGATAACAAGAATACACAGAAAAACTGTACAAAAAAGATCTTCATGACCCGGATAATCATGATGGTGTGATCACTCACCTAGAGCCAGACATCCTAGAATGTGAAGTCAAGTGGGCCTTAGAAAGCATCACTACGAAAAAAGCTAGTGAATGTGATGGAATTCCAGTTGAGCTCTCTCAAATCCTGAAAGATGATGCTGTGAAAGTGCTGCATTCAATATGCTAGCAAATTTGGAAAACTCAGCAGTGGCCACAGGACTGGAAAAGGTCAGTTTTCATTCCAATCCCAAAGAAAGGCTATGCCAAAGAATGCTCAAACTACCACACAATTGCACTCATCTCACATGCTAGTAAAGTAATGCTCAAAATTCTCCAAGCCAGGCTTCAACAGTATGTGAACCATGAATTTCCAGATGTTCAAGCTGGTTTTAGAAAAGGCAGAGGAACCAGAGATCAAATTGCCAACATCTGCTGGATCATTGAAAAAGCAAGAGAGTTCCAGAAAAATATCTATTTCTGCTTTATTGACTATGCCAAAGACTTTGACTCTGTGGATCACAAGCAACTGTGGAAAATTCTGAAAGAGATGAGAATACCAGACCTCCTGACCTGCCTCTTGAGAAACCAATATGCAGGTCAGGAAGCAACAGTGAGAACTGGACATGGAACAACAGACTGGTTCCAAATAGGAAAAAGAGTGCATCAAGGCTGTATATTGTCACCCTGCTTATTTAACTTATATGCAGAGTACATCATGAGAAATGGTGGGCTGGAAGAAGCACAAGCTGGAATCAAGATTGCCAGGAGAAATATCAATAACCTCCAATATGCAGATGACACCACCCTTATGGCAGAAAGTGAAGAGGACATAAAAAGCCTGTTGATGAAAGTGAAAGAGTAGAGTGAAAAAGTTGGCTTAAAGCTCAACATTCAGAAAATGAAGTTCATGGCATCTGGTCCCATCACTTCATGGGAAATAAATGGGGAAACAGTGGAAACAGTGTCAGACTTTATTTTTGGGGGTTCCAAAATCATGGTGGATGGTGACTGCAGCCATGAAATTAAAAGACGCTTACTCCTTGGAAGAAAAGTTATGACCAACCTAGATAGCATATTCAAAAGCAGAGACATTACTTTACCAACAAAATTCCGTCTAGTCTAGAGGCTATGGTTTTTCCAGTAGTCATATGTGGATGTGAGAGAGGGACTATGAAGAAAGCTGAGCACTGAAGAATTGACGCTTTTGAGCTGTGGTGTTGGAGAAGACTATTGAGAGTCCTTTGGACTGCAAGGAGATCCAACCAGTCCATTCTGAAGGAGATCAACCCTGAGATTTCTTTGGATGCAATGATGCTAAAGCTGAAACTCCAGTACTTTGGCTACCTCATGCAAAGAATTGACTCATTGGAAAAGACCCTGATGCTGGAAGGGACTGGGGGCAGGAGGAGAAGGGGACAACAGAGGATGAGATGGTTGGATGGCATCACCGACTCGATGGACGTGAATTTGAGTGAACTCCGGGAGTTGGTGATGGACGGAGAGTCTGACACGACTGAGCGACCGAACTAAACTGAACTGAACTGAAGATTCATGGATTCCCCTCTGTTTACCTATGATTAGTTCATTTGTGCATGCGTGCTCAGTCACTCTTTGCAACCCCATGGACTGGAGCCCTCTCAGCTCTTCTATCAGTGGAATTTTCCTGGCAAGAATACTGGAGTGGGTTGTTATTTCCTCCTCCAGGGGATCTTCCCCACCCAGGGTTGGAACCCGTGTCTCCTGAATCTCCTTGCATTGGCAGGATTCTTTACCACTGAGCCACTTGGGAAGCCCCCAACCTATGATTAGACAGATTCTAAATTTCTCATGTTTGCCTCATAAATAATTAGCTGAATTGCTTTTTGACAGTGATCAGTTGTAACAAAATATTTGCGATTCAACCTTCAATTGCTCTCCTCCCCCAGGTCCCTGAAGTTTGACCCACCCTTAGCCTGAACCAGTTCATGGCCTCCTCCTGAGAACAGGATGATCTAATATCAAATCATAAACTTGCAGCCCACATTCGTTCCCTCCTCTCTATAAAATAAACTCTTTCTTTGCCTAATGTTAGACATACTTGCTGTTTTTATGGTCCCATTCTCCCCATTGTACTAGTCCTCTCCTATATCACATTCCCCCTCCAAAGAGAGTTTTACTGACTAAGTCCTGATTTATTTTTATTTGGCAGAAGGAAGGCAAAAAATGGAAAGCTCAAAAATGTTAACATTACCTTTTAATCATACCCTATCAATAACTGGATTTGAATCTTAGTTCTGCTATGCGTTAGCTCTATGATCTATGACAAATTGTACCTTCTTTCATATCAGTTTTCTCATTTACAATAATTAGAAATGCAGAATCTGCCTCATAGGATTGGGGAAATACCTAAAAATAAGGAAATTCAGGTCAAGTGTTTAGCTATTATTTCCACACAATAATTACCCATAAATGATAATTTATCATATACTAGAATAATGTCTGGTATTTTTATATCTATCATAAAATTCTAGCAATAAAATCATAACAATATTGCAAAACTGTTATTATTATCTTTGTACACACAAGGCATCTGAAGCTCACTAAGCTTAAGGAATTTTCCCCCAGATCATACAGAGTAGCAGGATATCTGGGATCTAAGCTTTAGTTTATTTCCATCTTTTTCCTCTCCTTCATGTCACATCATGTAATTTCCTAACTTCTAGGGTATATTCTACAATTAACATCCCTGATTTTAAAGGGAGAAAACATCCTTTGTATTATTGAATCACTTTCTGTCATGAAAAATAAAGATATACTTCCTCAATAATGCATAAGAAAGTAAGAAAAATTTCACTTATTTTTCTCAAACTAAAGTTATTGAGCAGCACAAGACTATGTAGGCTATTCTCTTGAAGTTTTTGAATCTGTTATGCCTGGTCAAACGACCCATGTCTACCGCATAGAGTAGTCAGCAAACATGTGATGAGTTTGCTGAATGGAAAGAAAAAAATATGGCAGTATTTTTGGGAAACTGACAATCAAATATGACCACTGAATAAAGGAGTTAGAAGTGATGTTAATTCCTTTGTGTGCAAAGTAATGTTTCTGCTTTGCTCTTGGATTAATGCTTATTGTAGACAGTCTCTAAAATAGCGAATCTGTTCTTATTCCCCTCAGTTTCATTTAACTTGAGGAAAAGGAACAGCATATTAAAACAGTTTAATGGGGGATTTGGGGCTTTTTTTTTTTTTTTTTGGATGAGTTTAAATAGAAAACTCAGGAGTCAGTACTTTTGAAGACTTAAAAAAATCAAGCTTCGAACCTGGGCTGGATGCTTGGGGCTGGTGCACTGAGACGACCCAGAGGGATGGTATGGGGAGGGAGGCGGGAGGGGGCTTCAAGATGGGGAACACGTGTATACCTGTGGCGGATTCATGTTGATGTATGGCAAAACCAATACAATATTATAAAGTAATTAACCTTCAATTAAAATAAATAAATTTATTAAAAAAATCAAGCTTCAACTAATGAAGAATAGAGAACCATTTCAAACTCTAAATGTCCTTCTTTATTCTGTCTTTAGGATCATGGTAAATTGTGGTATTACAACAGTAAACCTAAACTGAAAAGCATTCCTAATTAACTATGCATGCTTGATTTGTACTAGACTATAGGATTCATGAGGACAGGAGAAATTTCTTATTCAGGTTTCTCTCTCTCCATCCATCCATCCATCTATCCATCTATCCATCCATCCAACAAACATTTACCAAAACCCTATTGTATCTGTGCCATTGCCTGAATGGAACACAGGGATGAGGACATAGTTCCTCCCTTCAAAATGTCACAGTCTACCTGAAGACATTAATATACACAACTCACAGTGATAGACTCAAATTGTAGTAAATGTTATATGGGGGTGGGAAAAATGAAGATAAACGTTTAAAGACAGTGGTGGCTAATTATGACTAAAAATGAGATGTTAGGTGCTTAGTACAGTGAGTTTCATGGTGCTGACAAACAACAAAGGCTTACTGAAAAACTGAGTTAAATGAGTGATCACTAAAAGACACACTTGGTCATGGTGCTGATTTCAGGCCTCACTGAATCATTCATGCTCAGCATTTTTTTATAAGTCAGGCCATATGATTTCCAGGTCCAAGAAGAGAGCCAATTCAATTCATCAGAATTTACTTTCATAAGGTCTTGTTCATAATGCTTGATTGGTTCTCTTGGAAGTTGACTGATGCTCAGACCCTCTCTGCAGGATGAAATGGCCAAGAACTTTGTACACATATCTGAAGTTGTTAAGAATCTATGTGACTGGAAAGCAAATAACTCTGCATCAAGTTCTAAAAATACAATTTCCACCCTGAGTCTTTCCATGTGTGTAGATTTATTGACAGACCCTCCCACCCAATAAACCTACACACATATACACACACACATGTCATACACACAATTTGAAGTCACTTTCTATAGAATGTTTTTCCTACGATTGTAATGATAGAGAAGGTATTCCTCCTAGGTGCTACCCTACTTTCTTATATGTCTTTTTTTTTTCTTTTTTTTTCTTATATGTCTTATGTGACACTTCAATGTTTTATGGCACTGCTTTTTGTTTAATTTTTTTGATTATAATTTTATAAAAGCAAAAAATGAGTCGTATTTATCATATATCCCCATCACCTAGTGTAGGTGCTGGCAGATGATAACAAGACAATAATTATTCATCAAAGGAGTAACAAAACATTGGATAAAGTAGTTTAGTGTTTTGATAGACTAATATTTCCAAAGGAGAACACCGACTATATCTAAGTGAACAAAACTCCCTACTGAATGTGAAATAAAGTTTAAACTTCTTAGATTGTCAGTGAAAGCCTTCTATAATCTAGTCTGTATCAACATTATTGCTCATTCATATGTCAAAAATTCCAGCAACACTGGCATTCTGAACTTACTCTCTGCTTGAAGGCATCACATATCAGTATTTCCAAGGTTCTCATATTTGTGTGTTGAAACTTTATCCACCTTCCAAACCCAACTCACCTGCTTTCTATAAGGACACTTCTCTGATCTTTCTTTTCTCTAATTCAGTCTCCAGCTCTAAGGATTATTTTTGTTTCTAGCTACCCATAGCTTTCAACACACTTGTGTTACAGAGTTTACAACAAACCACCATGAATTATATTTGGATTTTTGATGCACATTACATCCCCCTTTCAAACTGTGAGTTACTGGAGGGCAAGGGTTATATCTTGTTCATCCTTATAATCACCACAATGAAAGATGAATATAATTTTATCAGTATACAAACAAACAAAGAAATTTCCAAGGAGATAAAATTTATGATACCTTTTGATTCATTTACCAAGAGATCATAGATAAGTATACCCTTAAATATTTTAATCCATCTTTAATTTTTTTACACATATCTCCATGTGTATCAATAGATCTTACTTCTTTACGTCTACTCTGAAAGTATAGCTAGTAAAACAAAGTCACAGGGTTCTTAAGAAAAGCTAAAGAGATGATACATGTATTTAAAAAATTTCTGGCCTATGGCAAGTGGTAATTAAATATTATTTACTCCTTATTTCCATATTATCATCATTAACTACATTACAAATATTTGGGTTGACATTTCAAAGACAATTTATGCATGCTCACTTTAGATTTTCAATCCTTTCTTTTTGTGTTAGTATTTTCAAAGACTTGTATGTTGCATGAAGTTATTACCACCAAAGCCAGGGCCTCATGTCTTACTAGCAGAACTGTATGATTGTTAACTCTGTATTACTTGGGAGATGTATGCTTCACTGAAGGGCCATTGATTTTCAGCTAAAGTGAAATACTCTCATTTAATGCTTTCTTAAGAGAAATATAGCAGAGGTTGAAGAGGGCTGGCTTTAGATAAATCTATTATTAATTTTACTTGGCAAAATTGAGATTTATATATTGAAATTTAAATTCAGAGGTCCCTCCCAACTGCTAAATCAGTATTGTTCTAAAACTGTCTTTTTTTCCCTATGAAATGGAAAGGCTATTTTATCCTAGATTTCTAAATTTCTTGCTTTACTTAAACTCTTAGTATTTACTCTTAAGGTATACTAACTCTTTGTTCAGCATAATGGGTATAATCTCAGATTTTTTATCCATGTTATTTTTCCTGAACAATCTTAAAGAGTTTTGATCATTAAAAAAAAACTCTATTCCAGCCTTCCCTCTATGGTAAAAGAAAATATAGACTAAACCACACATATAAATGTATTCATAGTCCGCCTTGAATGGGCCCCCTTAATTTAGGTTTTCCATAACTAAATGCAAGCCTTAAGTTTGTTGACTCACTTTGGAGTCTTCTAACACTAATAGCGTAGAAGGCAATGGCAACCCACTCCAGTAGTCTTGCATGGAAAATCCCATGGACGGAGGAGCCTGGTAGGCTGCAGTCCATGAGGTCGCTAAGAGTCGGACATGACTGAGGGACTTCACTTTCACTTTTCTCTTTCATGCATTGGAGAAAGAAATGGCAAGCTACTCCAGTGTTCTTGCCTGGAGAATCCGAGGGACGGGGGAGCGTGGTGGGCTGCCGTCTACGGGGTCGCACAGAGTTGGACATGACTGAAGAGACACAGCAGCAGCAGCAGCAGCAACACTAATTGGGGTATCCTTTGTTTCTTAACAGGCTTCAGTCCAACATAACTCCTTTAAATTAAGAGGAGATTCCTTTAATAGCATCCTCCCTCCCCTCTACTCAAACCATAGTAACTTGAAAAAAAACTTTACCTTGTGTTTGTTCACTGGTTTACACAATAAGGAATGTAATACCATAAAGCTGGATTTTTCATTGTTAAGTTCTTTCTAAATAATAGGAGCAAAGAAAAAAAAATTTTCAGTAGAATGTGATATATTTTGTCCATGTGTGCATAGCTTTAAAGCAGCAGAAATAATTCAGTTCCGACTATTCTCTCTGTTTCAACCCTCCAAAAATTTTCCCTTGGGCTAAATCAAGCATAGAAAAATTCTGCCTAAATGCATTTTTTAAAGGAAAAGTCATAATCAATTGAAAAAAAAGGCAACTGATAATGAAAATGGTTTTCTCAAGCAAAGCGATAACATTTGCTGCTGTGCATTCTATAAAAAGCCTTTAGATTCCTATAACAGGGACGTGGTATTGCTTTGCTTCCTGCTGCTGATTATAATTTTAAAGATGGAAAATCTAGATGTTCTATTTTGTCCTATGAAGCAATCCTTGACTCTGTGGTCAGTCTGGTTTCATATTTCTCTATCAGGGACCAAAAGTTTTCCTAGGAAAGAACAAGAGAATTTACATTGTTCATTTCTTCAGATATTATTAGCATGCAACTTCTAGTCTTCGTTCTGGGATACAGTAACTCAGAAATTCTGGTTAATTGGAAGTTGGATAGGTAAGTAGACAGTTGAACTATCCTGCGGTTAGAGTTCCAGTTGATATTATGCCCACCATTATAAAGACATGAAGAAATGGAATTTCAGTCTTGCAGAGTCTTCTAAATAATAGAAGTCTCGACAACAGATATTCATTGTTTTCCTGACTAGAATGCAAGATGATCAGACTAGACAATTCTCTTTAGGGTCAAAAAGAAAAGTTGTCTACAGAGTCAGCAGGCTGCTTGCTTTGGGTGCCTCAGTAAATTTGGATCTAAAGGCAATTTCTAATGGTGCTTCCAAAATATTTTGAACCAAAGTGGCATCACTGAGCATTAGGGTTTAATGGTTAAAGGTTGGTAGTATATCAAAGAGATGGAGGACATATTTTGATTGGGGGCATGTTTTTGAAATCAGATATTTTGGTTCAATCTTGTTCAATCCAGGCTAGCAGTTACTTAGGCCTGCTGCTTAACCTCTGTACAAGACTCAACTTCCTCATTTATGAAATGGAGATGATGTGACCTATTTTAAACAATTGTAAAGACTGAAAAAAGTGTGAAGCTTTACAGAGCATCTGATATGAGTAAGTAGCTCATATATGGCTAATAATATTCTGATAGCAATACATACCCATGGTACTTTAGAATTTACAAGGTGCATTCAAAAATTACTTTCATTTATTTAATTTTTTGCATTAATTAAGTCATTAATTATTCCTACATTAAAGATGAGGAACCTGGAATTCAAAGGTTAGTGGTCAACAGCAGACCACAAGCTAGAAAGCAGACAAAAGGAAACTAAGTTCTATTTTTTGATGGCTATATTAAGCCCTGTTCTCTTCTCAGAATATTAAATCTGTGCCTGTGTGGATGATGATTAAAAGGAGAAAAAAAGGTTCATGTTAGAAATTACCCTTGTATTTCCTAGCCATTGTTCTTTACATTAACAAAGTTGAAGCCTGACTCACAGGAAAAGGTAGTCATGGACCTTTTAAAAGTAAGTCTTAGTATTAAGGCAACAGCTTTCAGTAAACCACTGTTATTTAAAATTCTTTGTATATACCTCCAGGATATGTAATAGCTTACCTCATCTAAGTTCTTTCTTCTTCATTCATTCTCAATGGACAAAATTTCTAATTCCTTCAGTCTCTCCTGACACATTCTACTTGGCAGGTAATTTGTAATAAGATTTAATTTTGAAAATGAACATTTGTCATTTGGGACCGTCATTTAGATACTTTAAAAACACCGAACCCGCTGTGCAAACATCTGGAAAACTTGATGATAGGGGATTGTATGTTGCAGTCAACAAATCTACCAAGTAAATGACAGAATCAGACTTGGGGAAGGTCTGTTGTCAGAGATGACCAATAACAGTGATTTGTCTGGGAAGAGGTGTTGGTTAGAGGTGAAAGAAAGGGTCTTATTCTAAACCTTTGGCAAGTGCATTTGCCATTGCAGGCTAGTTGTTAATTGATGCTTTAAATGATCCAGTGTACTGTTAAATATGAAATCTGTATGCACAGATTGATACTCACATGAAGACAGACATCTGAAGTAAATTTAGACATCAGAAAATTCATGCAAAGTTCCATACCTTGAAAGTCACTGCTTTGGGAATTGTCAAATGTCAGTCAGGCACTTGTGTAAATCAACTTTCATGTGAAGACTGGGGGGCCAGGGGCAAGGAAGACTCTAAGAGTTTAGACTACAGTTTCTTTAGTGATATATGCAGATAATCAGAGAAGTAACATAAGGAAAATTTATGATTTTAGTTTTAAAATAAGATAATCTATTCTTTAAATAATTAACATCACAGAACTTAAAGATTTCTTATTCACCTTCTCTGGTAAGTTCCATTTTTTTAAAAGCTAAAACTTTCATAATATTTTCAGGATATTTTCAAGGGAGATTCTGGACTTGAAATATGCAAGTATTAGAGACTTGTTTTCATAGTAATAGAAAGAGGTCAAAAACAGCACTGCAGAGCATTCTGGGACCTACCTCGAAATGGGAGATAGGTGGGGTGGGCTCCAGAATCTTAAAGGAGTATGTCTAATACATGCTAAAGGTAAGCTATTAGATATACCTGAACTGTGACTGCTTTTAAGTAGTGGAGAGGGACAGACATGAACACATAATCTAAAAATTGCAATATGTAACTGCTTTTGCAGAGACAATTAAGTACTGGGTACTTAATTAAATACCAAGAAAGCACTGTAGACAGAGTATCCAACAGCTGAGTACAATTACAGTCTTCATTGAGAAGCTAGTATTCTGGCCTGTTCTTGAAGGATGCAGTGGAGTTTGCCTGGTGAAGGGCTTTTCTGGGGAAGTGAAGAGCATATGCAAAAATGAAAGCCATTATTTGAGGAATGGTGAGATTTCTCTGGACATGACACCAGTGGGAATTCTGTTTCCAGTAGTTCCTCAGTGGTAAACAAAACTAAGTCAGAATTTTAGGGAGTCAGTGACTCAGGGGAATTTCTTTATTAGTTCTTCTCATTGTGTGTGTGTGTGTGTGTGTGTGTGTGTGTGTGTGTGTATCTTATGACATGAATTAGGGAGAGAAAAAGAACCTTGATTTTTAGGTTGTCTGATGGAAACTGTGAATGAAAAGTATATTTTATTTTCCAAGATGATTCTCATTGATTTGGCATGTCTTCCTAGAGCACTTTGTTGAGAAGTATTCTCATCTTTTCTGATGTCAACAGAAGTAAATGCCAGGATCAATTCGTAATGCCAAGGCATGATAATGACAATCAGACCAGGTTTTCCCACACATAGTTTAAATTTTTCAGGGCACCTCCAAATAGTTTTAAGAAAAGCAACCAAGACATAAACAATTTAGCAATAAACATCTCACACTACACCGTTCTTCAACAATCAAGGGGTTTTCCAAACTTAAGGTATGAAACTGAGACAGAAAACCATACTTCTTACTCCAGGGAGTGACTTGATGCCAAAAGATTGTGTAAGCACCACTAATGTGCTTACATGGGAAGATATTGTGCCAATTATATTTCTATTCTGACTATGTTACTCAGATCTTAAGATGATGTCACTCTGTGTGTATGTGTGTGTGTGGGTATGTGTGTGTATCTTATGACATGAGACCTGGAGAGAAAAGGGAAATATCCAGGCTGATTTCCATAGAAGCTTTGGCATTCACATGCCACTTAATTGAATCATTTAAAAATGATTCAGTCAAACATACACAGTGAAGTGTATTTTGTCAATGCCATGGTTATTCTCAAAGTCTTATAAAAGCTGTTCTGGGCTCATGAAGGCTGAATTAAAAGAAATTCACTTGTGGTGGCTTTAAACCGCATAGGATGACTCATCATACCGGTTATATCCACTTGCACTGAAGTTTGTCTTGAGTAACTATTGTGTTAAGTGGTTTCCATAAGTAGCATTCATGCAAATCTTTTTTTTTTTTTCTTGATCATTATGGCACTTTAACACAAAGAGGTAAAACTCTACCTTGTAACCACATCCTGGGTTTGTTTCTCTATAAGAAGATTGCTTTGTGCCTAAAAGCTATACAGGATATTTAAAGACCTGAGCAAATGATTAAAATTACCCACAAGTTCTTTTTCAAGACAGCCCAAGTCCTGTACTTTACCTGTCATTCAGCTTTTCCAGATGCTAAAGGAAAGGGCTGAGACCTAGTGGAAATCTTGTCATGTGACCTCACCCTCTTCTCTAATCTCCTTTGTAAGGGATCCTAAAACTCAGCAGTGGCCACAGGACTGGAAAAGGTCAGTTTTCATTCCAATTCCAAAGAAAGGCAATGCCAAAGAATGTTCAAACTACCACACAATTGCACTCATCTCACATGCTAGTAAAGTAATGCTCAAAATTCTCCAAGCCAGGCTTCAGCAATACATGAACTGTGAACTCCCTGACATTCAAGCTGGTTTTAGAAAAGGCAGAGGAACCAGAGATCAAATTGCCAACATCTGCTGGATCATGGAAAAAGCAAGAGAGTTCCAGAAAAACATCTATTTCTGCTTTATTGACTATGCCAAAGCCTTTGACTGTGTGGATCACAATAAACTGTGGAAAATTCTGAAAGAGATGGGAATACTAGACCACCTGACCTGCCACTTGAGAAATCCGTATGCAGGTCAGGAGGCAACAGTTAGAACTGGACATGGAACAACAGACTGGTTCCAAATAGGAAAAGGAGTACGTCAAGGCTGTATATTGTCACCCTGCTTATTTAACTTCTAAGCGGAGTACATCATGAGAAACGCTGGACTGGAAGAAACACAAGCTGGAATCAAGATTGCCAGGAGAAATATCAATCACCTCAGATATGCAGATGACACCACCCTTATGGCAGAAAGTGAAGAGGAGCTAAAAAGCCTCTTGATGAAAGTGAAAGAGGAGAGTGAAAAAGTTGGCCTAAAGCTCAACATTCAGAAAACGAAGATCATGGCATCTGGTCCCATCACTTCATGGGAAATAGATGGGGAAACAGTGGAAACAGTGTCAGACTTTATTTTTGGGGGCTCCAGAATCACTGCAGATGGTGACTGCAGCCATGAAATTAAAAGACGCTTACTCCTTGGAAGAAAAGTTATGACCAACCTAGATAGCATATTCAAAAGCAGAGACATTACTCTGCCGACTAAGGTCCGTCTAGTCAAGGCTATGGTTTTTCCTGTGGTCATGTATGGATGTGAGAGTTGGACTGTGAAGAAGGCTGAGCGCCAAAGAATTGATGCTTTTGAACTGTGGTGTTGGGGAAGACTCTTGAGAGTCCCTTGGACTGCAAGGAGAGCCAACGAATCCATTCTGAAGGAGATCAGCCCTTGGATTTCTTTAGAAGGAATGATGCTAAGCTGAAACTCCAGTACTTTGGCCACCTCGTGTGAAGAGTTGACTCATTGGAAAAAACTCTGATGCTGGGAGGGATTGGGGGCAGGAGGAGAAGGGGACGACCGAGGATGAGATGGCTGGATGGCATCACGGACTCGATGGACGTGAGTCTGAGTGAACTCCGGGAGATGGTGATGAACAGGGAGGCCTGGGGAGCTGCAATTCATGGGGTCTCAAAGAGTCGGACACGACTGAGCGACTGAACTGAACTGAAGATCATCATTTACATTGAACTTCTGTATTTAGGACTGATAGTAGAGAAATGCGCTTTTGTTGAGAGTTTAATTTCTTTTACAGCTAAGAAAACAAAGATTTTGCCAGACATCAGACTGCTTTCTAAAGTGTTTCATTGCCAACATTTTCTAAACAAGGAAAGAAATCCAGAAAGCAAGACAATCCTTGAAATGTTTGGCGAAGGAAATGGCAACCCACTCACGTACTCTTGCTTGGAGAATGCCATGCAGGAGGAGCCACAAAGATATAAAAGTTCCCTTAAGAAAATGAGCAACTTGGTTCTCAGGTTCTTCTGGAATCTGGAGTTTAAGAATTTAATGGCATCTATACCAATGATATCTAGAGGGGATTAAAAGAAAATGGAAGTAACTCACTGAATTCTACAAGCATTTATGTAGTATTTATAGGCAGTTACCACATAGGCTCCTTTGGCGTGAGACTGAGTTAGACCGCATCTCAGGCTTCATGCAGCCCAGTTGCTAGTGAGAACAATTTGTGCCCTGCTGACTGTAACAGAAGTGCAGTCTCAGGGTATGGAAGGATTGAAGAGCAGTTCAGAGTAAGATGACATAGATAGAATGTTCTTCTCATGTCTCCTTTCAAGTCTATTTTGACAACATAAATATAGACATGTGTAATGTAGGGAAATAAGTAGGGACTTTGGAAGAAGTGTGTCATCAGATAATTTCCTGTCTGTATGATCTTGAGTTGGAAAATGGTTAGACAATGCATATTAACCAGAGGGTATTTTCTATGTCTCCTGGAAATACAGTTTATTGTCCTAAGACTATGGGAGAATTCAGAATTTATTTGAAAATTTGGGCCATATTTTATCTTAGAAATATATCTTGTTAAATTATATAATCCACTGTCATTTTCTTTGCTTTTATTTTGGTAGAGATTGTGAATCTCCTTATTTTTTATAACCTTGCTTATAATTAATTTATTTCATTGGATTGCAAAACTAATGCATACTTTTCTTGAAACATTCACAAAATACAGAAAAGTTCAAAGAAGGAAATTAATCTATAAACTTACCATTCCACTATCCAGACTTAGTCACTGTTACTTTTTTGAAGCATCTTCTTCCAGAATTTTTGCATAACTTAATTTGTTTTTATAAAATCTATCATATCATTGTAATGTGTTATACAGCCTTATTTCAATTTATTGGTGGAGGTGTTCATGCTTATAATTTATTTAACCAATGCTATATGGTTAACTATTACAGTTTTTTACATTTCTTCACAAATATAATTCTTCATGAAAAAAAGAAGGCTGAAATAAGCATTGCCAGTCAAGATGAGGAGCTAATTTGATACATTCTACAGAAAAGATTACAAACAAACTTCATAAAATCTTCAACTAACAGCAGTATATTTGAAATCAAGATCCATGTCTTACATTTTGTATCCTCAGCAATGAAAACTTACAAACCAGGTAGCCACGGAGTAGCTGGTTTAAATTACCTAGAAATATCAGAAGGAGAATTATAGAATGTGAAATGAACTACTTAGCATGCACACAGTTAAGACTTGTTAAGAATTCACATGGCCCCATGCTGAAAATATGTCAATGATTTTACTTTGAATTAGAATAAAATCTATTTGTCTTAATAGGGGCAATAATAATAATATCGTTAATAATAATGATGATGTTGGAACAGTTTTTAAGTGCTTTTTATGTATAAAGCATTGTGCTTGATATGCATTAACTTATTACCTATTAGAATCTATCCTCAGAAAATAGCAATAAAAACCATAACTCAAAAAATATATTTATCTTGCTTTAGGTCACACAGGTGGTCAAGGGGTGGGGATGCTAGGATCTCTCTGCATCCGGATCTTTTTGTCTTTTAGGTTTCACTTCAAATATTGCCACCCTCTATTATAGACACTTTTTTATTATAAGACTTTGGTTTATTTTTCTCAGAGCACTTTCCACTAATGTTGCTATTTTCCTCCTAATTTGTTTGCTTATTGCTTATTTGCTTAACTAAAAGGCATGAATTTTTACCTATTATGCTTATTACAGGATCCTCATCTGATAACTAGCTGGTGATTTATAAATATCTTGTTGAGAGAAAAAACACATGGAATAAAGGGCATGGGGTCTACCCTCAAAATACTGAGCCTAGTCAATTCTAAGATAGGCATCAAAGTTGTGTTGGGTAAATGGGTGTTTTTGAGACATCTAATAATTGTAGTTCTTGGGATGCAAAGGTGGAACAACTCCATACCCACTCACAGATGCTTAGAAAAGAACTCAGACAGAGACTGTGATTAGGCAGGACCTTGAACATATAAACTGCTTGAAAAAGTCTCTTTAACTTTGTCCTAGTCATTTAATCCCAGCCCTGGTGATTTAAGAAATGAAAGAGAGCCTCTTCAAAGGGACAGCTAGGAAACCCCATAGCCTTGATAAAAATGCATCAAATGAGATGCTAACGCCCCACATTGATCACCTCAGAAAGCCTGACTGAAGATGTTTATCCTAATCCTCCAATCCAGACACTTTCTGAGATATGGTCAGGAGGGCTAATTATTCCAATATATGAAAACGGAAATGCTCTCAACCCCAATAGCCAGAGAGATCTACATTAGCGGCAACAGCACAGCAGTGACCCCAAAGCTGTATCCTTGGTGAAAGAATAAAGCAATGTTGGACCAGTGACAGCAACATCCATAAAAACCAAATTGGATTCCTCCCTTGAAAATGAGCCACAGACTTCATTTCTCCCCCAACTGCTGCATATTAACAAACATGTAAAAAAAAAAAAAAAAAAATCGAACCGGGAGAAGAGATTTTCCTTGCTTTATTAGAGTTTAAAATCGCCCTGGACTCAATCTGGCATCAGAAGTGAATCCACAACTGCTACGAAGGGAATGGATGAGAAAACAAATGACGTATTTAAGTTTCCATATCAATTCATCAGTTGAAGGATGGAAATACGCACAAATGGATGTCTTCAAGCAGGAAAGTGACACAAGGACTCACATTTCATAGCTTAATAGGTGCTAGGATGAGTTACTTCCAGGGCTGGAGCTGTGCCCAAGCTCAGGCCTGTGATAAACCAGAGACATCACACTGGGCCGGATTTCTTTGCAGCATTTAGATCATTCACGTGAAGACTAAAATAAAGAGGTTAGTCACACATTAGTGACTGAACTCTCTAGATCCATCTGCATAACAATTCTTAGATATTTTATTGATGGTGTACTGATAGACTGATGATTAATAACAATACACAATATGGAAAACGACATGCCTGGATGGTCATTCAAATGTGAATAACAAAGAATAAAAGATTACAATGGACTTAAATTCCAATTTTTTTTCCTGTTATCAGAAACATGTCACATCATTCTAACTTTGAAAGAACATATAATGTTTTAGAAAAGAAGAATGTAGTTTTAGAATCTTTTCT
Source organism: Budorcas taxicolor (assembly GCF_023091745.1). Taxonomy (NCBI): domain Eukaryota; kingdom Metazoa; phylum Chordata; class Mammalia; order Artiodactyla; family Bovidae; genus Budorcas; species Budorcas taxicolor. The sequence continues at coordinate 43,409,090 of NC_068915.1, forward strand.
GAATAATCTTCTTAACAAACCAATCCTTGGTATTTCAGTGGAATTCCGCCAATGACTTTCTCCAAACTGAGAATATCCTTGGGGCATATAAAAATACCCAATTCATTTGACCTTCATGGACTCAGTAACACTGACATGTATTAGTTTAAATTCAAAGTTTCCTAAAACCTGGAAAGATTCCCCATAAAATGAACCACTGGTGTGCCAGAATTTGAGTCACAGGTTAGGGGAGGGATACTAGGGAATTTGGGACTGACATGTACACACTGCTATATTTAAAATAGATAACCAACAAGGACATACTGTGTAGCAGAACTGAACTCTGTCAGTATTATGTAACAATGTAAATGGGGAAAATTTTTGAAAAATAATAGATACATGCACATGTATAAGTAAGTCACTTTGCTATACACCTGAAACTAACACAACATTGCTATTATTCATTTATTTTTAATCCATGCCAAATGTCATGTAGGATCTTAGTTCCCCAACCAGAGATTAAAATCTGAGCACCCTGCAGGGTAATTACTGAGCCTCAACCACTGGACTGTCAGGAAAGTCCCCTAAAACAACACTGTTAATCAACTATACAGCAATATAAAATAAAAAGTTAAAAAAAAGAAAAGGAATATTCTTTAGCTACATTAAACTTGGACTTCCCAAGTGGCACTGGTGGTAAAGAACCCACCTGCCAATGTAGGTTAGACATAAGAGATGAGAGTTCAATTCTTGGGAAGGGAGGATTCCCTAGAGGAGGGCAGGGCAACCCACTTCAGTATTTTTGCCTGCAGAATCCCATGAACAGAGGAGCCTGGTGGGCCACAGTCCGTAGGTCACAGAGTCAGACACAACTGAAGCGACAGCATTCATGCATGCACGCACCTTATCCTTTCTGGATAAATGTGTTCATGAAGATAATTTTATTCCAACATAGCTCTGATTTGTTTGTAATGAGCACTTATATTCCAACATAGACTCCTTTACTTCAGTGTACTTCGTACATCTAAGAGGAAGCACTCCAGAAGCAACAGGAATTCAATTGAAAAATTTACTGAGCTCCTGCTATCTGCCAGGTATTGCAAAGAATAAGTAAGCCAGGTTTTGCAAAGAATAAGTGGAAGTAGTGTTCTAATACTGGAAATCCTGGAATTAAATAAGCAAATAAGAATTTTACACAGTAATAGGTGCTTTGCTGAGACAAAGAATACATGGCATGTCAGAAAATGACATTAAGATCTGAATTACCCAGTGGATTGAGCCATCTTCAAAGAAAGGATAAGAGCATTTAAGACTAAAGGAAGAACAAACACCAAGGCCAAAAAGAGGGATAAACTTTGGCTTCTTATAGAAAAGAAAAAAGTCCAATAAAAGAAGGGGGGAAATGGTGTGAGAAAAAGTTAAGAATTTAGACAGAGATCATTCAGGGTTTTGTTAATCAGAGCAAGGGGACAGAATGATACTCCAAACAAGAGAAACCACTGGAGAATTTTCCCTAGAAAAATTACATAATGTGACTCATAGTTTTCAAGAATCACTGGCTTTTAGGTCAAGCATACACACACATGAGTGCGGATATAGAAGGTAACCAGTTGCAACGGTCCAAAGGAGAGATAATAGAGGCTTGGACTAGGGTGAAATAAAGAGTCATATCTAGGACATATTCTAGAAGTAAAATACAGGGATTATTAATGACTTCATATTGTCTTGAATGTTAAGTCAAATTTTACATGTGATAAATGAGTCAACTTTTATAAATGTATCTAAATTGGAATAGCAGATATATATATATATTTGTTTATAGGAACAAAAACATCACTCAAGGTAAAATAAAAAACAACTGGTAAACTAAATGGGGAATTTTTAGATGTTGATTAATATGAAGATACTTTGATAAGTTGTAGGCAAAATATACAGTTATTATTACTGATGTGAGTTTATATTTACTGACATGAAAGTATGTCTGTTGTAGGTTGTTAGATGAAAAAGTAGGTTAAATAACAGTACGTGTTCTGTTAAAACAAAAAGTTAAATACATATACATATGCATGTAGTGTGTGCATCGAAAAACATGGAAAGAAATACACAAAACTATTTATATTGATTCTTTTGTATGAGTGCATGTTACATTTATCATTTTAAAACATCAGCAGTAAATATATTTCCATTGGAGGAAAATGGGTATTGACTACCTACATTAGCACCTTCACTATCCATAGCTTTGTTTAAATTATTTGTGTAATCTTTTGAATATCCAAGTGTCAGTTCTTTGTCAGGTTAGGTTTTCTTAGCTGCCATGTGTCTGCTAAGTAATTAATAATTTATCATTTTACACCAGTGCCCTCATGAGTCAGCTTTAAATACAAAGTACCTTCTAACAAGACTCTTTAAGGATATTTAATGGTAGAAAGTGAGCTCTAAATTTTTATCTCTTTGGTATGGCATCTTATATTTTCATCAATGGAGTTTTTTCATAAAACAGGGGACCCAAAGATTGTAATCTGTCAATTTTTGAACTTTTTCCAGTAGCTTAAACCATAACCAACTTTGCTTTTCCAAAATTGTCAAATTATGCTAAAAGATCAAATTATACAGAAATAGAGGATTATAAATATTAGTTATTTAAAATAAAATTCTTGATACTTTATGTAAGTTATTGTGGTAATTATTCACTATAACAAATCATTTTCTTAGATGCCACTCATTTATTCATTAACACTTATTTTTCTTATGTTCCCATCGTCTTCTCACCCTCTCTTTACTATTTCCTGCTTTCTTTCCTTCTTTATGTGTTGATCTTTCATTTATTTATTCACTTGATAAATAGTTACTGAATTCTATAAATATATCAGACATTGCTAGATTCCAGTGATATGAAAGGCTGCTGCTACTGCTGCTAAGTCGCGTCAGTCGTGTCTGACTGTGCAACCCCATAGACGGCAGCCCACCAGGCTCCTCTGTCCACAGGACTCTCCAGGCAAGAATACTGGAGTGGGTTACCATTTCCTTCTCTAGATATGAAATGAGTATGACAGAAAATGATTTTTCAAGGGACCTGGAGACTGTCTAGTGGGAAAGACAGAAACATAAAAATATAAAAACAACTATAGTGATAGAACGATTTTTAATGTAAAAAAATTAAGTTTTAAAAGATAAAAAAGAAATTTTCCTTTTTCATTGAATGAAACGTTCTTTAAATTGTATAGTGTCTTACAATTTTCAAAAGTTTCACTCACATAATTTTATATAATCACTAATAATCCTTTTTACCTCTTATGACTTTATTGCTTCTCTCCTCTTCCCTCTCCCCACTGGCGACTACTAGTTTATTCTTTATATTTATGAGTCTTCTTTTTTGCTTTATTCAATAGTTTGTTGTATTTTTTAGATTCCACATATAGGTAATAGCATACAATATTTGTCTTTATCTGACTTATTTCACTTAGCATAACACCCTCCAACTCCATCCATGTTGCTACAAATGGCATATTTCATGCTTTTTTATGGTCGAGTGTGTAAATATATATGCATATACACATATATGTATATATCACATCTATTTCATCTGTTCATCTGTTGATAGATACATGGGTTGCTTCCATACTGTAGCAACTATAAGTCATGCTACTATCAACATTGTGGTGCATGTATCTTTTCTAACTAGAGTTTTTGTTTTTTTCAGATATATACTCAGGAGTGAAATTGCTGGGTCATATGTTAGTTCTATTTTTGAGAAACCTCTATATTGTTTTCCATAGTGGCTGCACAAATTTACACTCCTAGCAACAGTATTCAAGGGTTCTCTTTTCTCCATCTCCTTGCCAACATTTGTTATTTGTATTCTTTTTGATGATATACATTCTGATAGGTGTGAGGTGCTATCTCATTGTGGCTTTGATTTGTGTTTCTCTGATGATTGACGTTCAGCATCTTTTCATGTGCTTGTTGGCCATCTGCATTTCCTCTTTGGAGAAATATATATTCAATTCTCCTGCTCATTTTTTTTCAGCTGGTTTTATTTTTTTATTTTTAATTTAAATTTATTTATTTTAATTGGAGGCTAATTACTTTACAATATTGTATTGGTTTTGCCATACATCAACATGAATCTGCCATGGGTGTACACGTGTTCCCCATCCTGAACCCCCTCCCACCTACCTCCCCATACCATCCCTCTGGGTCATCCCAGTGCACCAGCCCCATGCATCCTGTAACCTGCATTGAACCTGGACTGGAGATTCATTTCTTATATAATATCATACATGTTTCAATGCCGTTCTCCCAAATCAACCCACCCTCTCCTTCTCCCACAGAGTCCAAAAGACTATTCTATACATCTGTGTCTCTTTTGCTGTCTCGCATACAGGGTTATTGTTACCATCTTTCTAAATTCCATATATATGTGTTAGTATACTGTATTGGTGCTTTTCTTTCTGGCTTACTTCACTCTGTATAATCAGCTCCAGTTTCATCCACCTCATTAGAACTGATTCAAATGTATTCTTTTGAATGGCTGAGTAATACTCCATTGTGTATATGTACCACAGCTTTCTTATCCATTCATCTGCTGATGGACATCTAGGTTGCTTCCATGTCCTGGCTATTATAAACAGTGCTGCAATGAACACTGGGGTACACGTGTCTCTTTCAATTCTGGTTTCCTTGGTGTGTATGCCAATCAGTGGGATTGCTGGGTCATAAGGCAGTTCTATTTCCAGTTTTATAAGGAATCTCCACACTGTTCTCCATAGTGGCTATACTAGTTTGCATTCCCACTAACAGTGTAAGAGGGTTCCCTTTTTTCCACACCCTCTCCAGCATTTATTGCTTGTAGACTTTTGGATCGCAGCCATTCTGACTGGCGTGAAATGGTACCTCATTGTGGTTTTGATTTGCTTTTCTCTGATAAGGAGTGATGTTGAGCATCTTCTCATGTGTTTGTTAGCCATCCGTATGTCTTCTTTGGAGAAACGTCTATTTAGTTCTTTGGCGCATTTTTTGATTGGGTGGTTTATTTTTCTGGAATTGAGCTGCAGGAGTTCCTTGTATATTTTTGAGATTAGTTGTTTGTCAGTTGCTTCATTTGCTATTATTTTCTCCCATTCTGAAATCATGTCATGTTTTGTTTTTTGATGTTGAGTTATATGAGCTAGTTATATATGTTGAATATTAATCTCTGACCAGTCATAGCATTTCCAAATATCTTCTCCCATTCAGTAGGTTATTTTCTCATCTTGTTAATTGTTTCCTTTGCTGTGCAAAAGATTTTAAGTTTAATTAGGTTCCTTTTGCTTATTTTTCCTTTCGTTTCCTTTACTTTACAAGATGGATGGAGAATAATTACCCTTTATGGACCTATATCTTAGGTCTTCAAAAATATGATCAGTATGCTTTGGATTAGGAAAATTTGGTAAATAAATTTGGGAAGCTCCTTCAGGATGTAGCCTCTCAATGTCTGAAAAGTTGAGTGGACATCACCCAGGCACGGCATGGACCAGGAGTAGGAGAGAAAAGAGTTGTTAATGTAGAGTAGGAGAGCAAGTGAAGGTAGAGGACTGAGAAAGACTGGAACCCTAGGAGTTTTATTGCAGGGTTCCACCTGAAGCAAAGTGACAAAAGATTGGTGGGATACCCAGATGGTGCTAGTGGTAAAGAACTTGCCTGCCAATGCAGGAGAAGTAAGAGATGCAGGCTTGATCCCTGGGTCAGGAAAATCCCCTGGAGAAGGACATGGCAACCCACTCCAGTATTCTTGCCTGGAGAATCCCATGAATAGAGGAGCCTGTCAGACTACAGTCCATAGGGTCACAAAGAGTTGGACATGACTGAAGTGACTTACCATGTATGCACAATGGAATAAAATTAAAGAGAGTGTTGGAAATCATTAGACATAGTTTCTTTGAAACAGAAGGATCTTGGTGTCTTCTGCCCCATGCCAAGCTGCTCCAAACTAATTAATGTTGCTGCCGCTCTCATAACTGGATGTGATATCACATTAGTGGTTTGAAACTAGCCGGGGGAAATTATTTACACCATAGAAATCAACAAGTGTTACAAATCAGCATCCCCACCCTTCCTCAAAGACCCAGTTGTTAAACATTGAATCATGGAAAAAGCAAGAGAGTTCCAGAAAAACATCTATTTCTGCTTTATTGACTATGCCAAAGCCTCTGACTGTGTGGATCACAATAAACTGTGGAAAATTCTGAAAGGGATGGGAATACCAGACCACCTAAACTGCCCCTTGAGAAATCTGTATGCAGGTCAGGAAGCAACAGTTAGAACTGGACATGGAACAACAGACTGGTTCCAAATAGGAAAAGGTGTACGTCAAGGCTGTATATTGTCACCCTGCTTATTTAACTTCTAAGCGGAGTACATCATGAGAAACGCTGGACTGGAAGAAACACAAGCTGGAATCAAGATTGCCAGGAGAAATATCAATCACCTCAGATATGCAGATGACACCACCCTTATGGCAGAAAGTGAAGAGGAACTAAAAAGCCTCTTGATGAAAGTGAAAGAGGAGAGTGAAAAAGTTGGCTTGAAGCTCAACATTCAGAAAACGAAGATCATGGCATCTGGTCCCATCACTTCATGGGAAATAGATGGGGAAACAGTGGAAACAGTGTCAGACTTTATTTTTGGGGGCTCCAGAATCACTGCAGATGGTGACTGCAGCCATGAAATTAAAAGACGCTTACTCCTTGGAAGAAAAGTTATGACCAACCTAGATAGCATATTCAAAAGCAGGGACATTATTTTGCTGACTAAGGTCCATCTAGTCAAGGCTATGGTTTTGCCAGTAGTCATATGTGGATGTGAGAGTTGGACTGTGAAGAAGGCTGAGTGCCAAAGAATTGATGCTTTTGAACTGTGGTGTTGGAGAAGACTCTTGAGAGTCCCTTGGACTGCAAGGAGATCTAACCAGTCCATTCTGAAGAAGATCAACCCTGGGATTTCTTTGGAGGGAATGATGCTGAAACTGAAACTCTGGTACTCTGGCCACCTCATGCGAAGAGTTGACTCATTGGAAAAGACTCTGATGCTGGGAGGGATTGGGGGCAGTAGGAGAAAGCGACGACCAAGGATGAGATGGCTGGATGGCATCACGGACTCAATGGACATGAGTCTGAGTGAACTCTGGGAGATGGTGATGGACAGGGAGGCCTGGCGTGCTGCAATTCATGGAGTCGCAAAGAGTTGGACACGACTGAGCGATTGAACTGAACTGAACTGACTGCATTAAATCATAATTATTTAATATATTGTAATTTTAAAGTATGAACTTTTATACATGTGGTACATAGGTCTCTATTTATACTCTACAAATGTTAGGAGGTCTCTATCTATACCTACAAATGTAAGGTAAGCCTGTTTTGTTGCATAGCTGCTTAAATTAAAGGATATGTATGGTTGTCTCTCATTAGATAAAAAAGGCTGAACACTCTGTCTTGGTACTATATGGGAGTCACAAATATCTATAATAATTCTCATGCTCCATTTCTTCTATATCTATGTAACAGTGAGAGGATGAATAATCATATTTTGTGTTTATGGCTTTAGACTCCTCATCCTTTTGAGAAATGAATAAGAAGGTGCCCTTTTGAATTCTCTAGAACTCAGAGGTCACCAGGGCCATAGTCAAGAATTTTATGGCATGTCATACACCATGATAAGGAACTTGTTTTGTAGGGGGCATTCTGGAAGTCTCCATAATATAGATCTAGACATTACCCAGGCCATAGTATAAGACTTATATTTCTATTTGGAACTCTAGGAATGATTTTTGTTTTTGTTTTTAAATAATATCTTGAAATTCATGTCTAAGTAGATATAGGATAAAATGCCTACAGCTGGTTTTCAATATTTTAAAATGTATATATAAAATGTCTGGGAGAGTAATTTTAAATGATTCTCTTCTCTCAGTCTCAAAAATTCTAACTCAGCACATTATATATTGGGTGAGGTCCAGAAATTTAATTTTTAATAAATGTAGCAGTTATTTTTAGGAACATGGATATAGATAGTACTTAAAAGATATTGGCTCATAATCAAAAGTATCTAACATAAAATTTTATAATTTCTTTTAATTTTTTGCTATCATAGAAAAGAATTGACCTTAATGGATAGATTTTGGACCACGCATATATACCATGGGTATTATGGATTGAGTTGTGTGCCCTCAAAATTCAAATGTTTTAGGGCTAACTCCCAATGTGACTGTATTTGGAGATTAGGTATTTAAAGAGGTAATTAAGGTTAAGTGAAGTGCCCTTATAAGAAGAATAAGAGACACCATGAGCGCATGTGCACAAAGGAGAGGCCACATGAGAACACAGGGAGAGAGTGATGTCTGCAAGTTAGGAAAAGTGGTCTCATCAGAAACCAACCCTATGAGCACCTTGGTCTTGAGCTTTAAGACTCTGGAACTGTGAGAAAACATACTTCTGCTGTTTAAGACACTTGATCTGTGGTATTCTGTACAGTGGTCTGAGCAGACTAACAACACAGGCTAAAATATTTTTAAAAAAATAGTAAGTGGCAGATGAAGTCAATATGATGGTCTTTAGCATGATAAAAATACTTCCCCTGGAAGTTGTATTCCATCATTATAAGAGGACCTGTTTAATTTATCAGATTCCGATAAGAGGGCCATCCATACTTGCCAAAGTAATTTCTCTGACTTTGAAAGTTCTTAAATGGGCATTTCCAAGGACAGACTCTCAAACTCCTTTTTCTTTACTTCATTGGTTGACCCATTCTTCCTTTGGATTCATTCCTTTTGTAAGTTGTTTTTTAACCCTGAATATTCATTGGAAGGACTGATCCTGAAGCTGAAGCTCCAATACTTTGGCCACCTGATGAGAAGAGCCAACTCACTGGAAAAGACCCTGATGCTGGGAAAAATTGAGGGCAGGAGGAGAAGGGGATGACAGAAGATGAAATGGTTGGATGGCATCATCGACTCAATGGACATGTCTGAGCCAACTCCAGGAGAGTGAAAGACAGGGAAGCCTGGCGTGCTGCAGTCCATTTGATCACAAAGAGTCAGGCATGACTGAGTCACTGAACAACAAAATCAACACAGTCAACAAAATTAGAGTTTGATCTTACTGACCAGAGACCCTCTATATTTTTCTAAAATAACTTAGCATGCTTCTATTCAAATACATCCCACATGAGTCATGAAGTCAATATGTAGAGAAAGATCTTTCTGTGCATGTGTGTGTATTGGGCAGACAGGAAATCAGGGTGAGCAGCGGGGCTACCATGAACCCTCCAAAGTGGATTTTCCTCCAGGGAACTTCCATAGTCGACCAAACAAAGAAACTGGAGATGAATGATGCACTAAACACTCTTTTTTAGGAAATTGGCAACAGATTTTTTTAAAGTGTTTTCTCAGAAGGCAGAACTGTTGTTTAAGAGGGTAACTTCACCTCATGACCACAATGGATAACTGAGTGTTTATGCTGATTAAAATAGATGTTCTAGCATCTATAAGACGCAGTGCCAGGTCCTCTTCTTCTGAATTCAGATTAGTTTTTCCCTAGTCACTTTTCAATTGTAAGTATCTATTATAAATAAGTTAGTTTTAAATAAGCTATTTCTAAACGCCCGAGGAAGTATATTTTTCACATTTCTTTTTATTTGCTGTGGTAAAAAGAGAAACCTCTGTCTCAGTCACTGTGATTATTAAGTCATTTCTCCACAGGTTTCCAGGGACCCTCTGCTAACTAATTTCCATTTTCAGTTGCTGATGACTATGTTCATTCAACTAGAGTGATGGAGTTTCTTTTCATTGGTTTTAAAATAGGGTCTTTTATGGAAGGTTTCTGCATATCACTGCTGAAGGTGCAGTATGCCATTTGTTTTCGTTAAAAGTTTCATTTGGGTCATACATGACTGAAGACACCTGGATGGCAAGTTTTGCCCTGAATTTCCTAAATTTATTACTGAAGTGATGTAGTCTTCAAGTATCCCATAGAGGGGAGGGAAATAATAGTGATCATTAATAATTATCCTTTCTCTGTACCCAGTATTTGGCACGACACCTTCTAATACTATTTCTATTTTCCAGATGAATAAACTGAGGAACAATAGGTGAAGCGTATTAGCTTGGGTGTTGAATGGTATGAAGAGAATTGTACTAGCTTCCTCCATTAGGAAAGGAGATACCTGGCTTTAATCACTGTTCTGTCTGAAACAAATCTAGGGTGACCTGTTAGTTCTGATTATCCCAGTGCTTCTTATTTAGCACTGAAAATCTTTCATCCTGTCAATCTTTAGTAATCTGGGCCAGTCTTAGGTTCTTCTCACAGTACCACATTGTTAGTTCATGCTAGGCTTTAATCTATAGATTTGCTAAATCAATTATTTTTTTAAAGTAAATATCAGTATGAAGTGGACACTATTTAAAAAATATTAACCAAAGTTTTTCTCTGCTATGTTTGCTTATACACAGTGCCCTTTCTTATAATCAATGAACTAGGACATTCTGTGCTCATTGTTTTCAAGGTAGAGCTTTCAATCAGGAAGAGTTGTTTCCTTGTCTATTTAAAGTTTAGTTCCTTTAAGAAATGGGAAAGTCTTTAATAAGGACAATAAATTCAGTGATACATCATATATGATGATGTATAAATAAGAACTCACATCCTGGAAAATCATGATGATGTTGGTAGCTAAGTTATGTTGGGCACTTGCTGTATTTAAGACATCTTTCTATGTGCTTTACAAGTGTCGTCTTAAAATTTCTATATGACTTGTGTATGCCTTATTTTATAGATGAGGAAACTAAAGCACAGAGAGACTGAGTAAAGTTTCTAACTTCAAACAGGCAGATTCAATATCCAACATCAGACAACTGGACTCCAGACTCTGCTCTTCATTACTGTGCCCTGCTCAACAGAAAGTGATAACAGTGGTTGTAGACAGAGAGGGTCGATTGGAGGGAAAGAGATGAGGAATTAGATGGTAGTCATTGCTTGAGAAGAGGCTCAATAACTACTCAATCTTTCAGGGAAACCTTGGGAAGAACAGGTGAAAAAAAATCAAGATGTGTTTTGAGGGAATCTGAAGAAGAATAGATTTATATTCCATTCCAAGTAGACCCAAGATAGGGCAGGATCCCAGAATAGAAATCACCTTTTGGTTGATCTAAGAGTTTCTTTCTGAGATAACAGGGATCACCTAGGATTTGGTCCATGCCCACATAACAAAAACTCAAAATAAGAGAGGCTCAAATGAATAAGAGGGTTTTTTCTTTTTGTTTGTTTTAAAATGACTGTACAAGCCATAGGTCAGTTCAGTTCAGTCACTCAGTCATGTCCGACTCTTTGCGACCTCATGAATCACAGCACGCCAGGCCTCCCTGTCCAACACCAACTCCCGGAGTTCACTCAGACTCACATCCATCAAGTCAGTGATGCCATCCAGCCATCTCATCCTCTGTCGTTCCCTTTTCCTCCTGCCCGCAATCCCTCCCAGCATCAAAGTCTTTTCCAATGAGTCAACTCTTCACATGAGGTGGCCAAAGTACTGGAGTTTCAGCTTTAGCATCATTCCCTCCAAAGAAATCCCAGGGCTGATCTCCTTCAGAATGGACTGGTTGGATCTCCTTGCAGTCCTAGAGACTCTCAAGAGTCTTCTCCAACACCACACTTCAAAAGCATCAATTCTTCAGCCCTCAGCTTTCCTCACAGTCCAATTCTCACATCCATACATGACCACAGGAAAAACCATAGCCTTGACTAGACGGACCTTAGTCGGCAAAGTAACGTCTCTCCTTTTGAATATGCTATCTAGGTTAATTATAACTTTTCTTCCAAGGAGTAAGCGTCTTTTAATTTCATGGTTGCAATCACCATCTGCAGTGATTTTGGAGCTCCAAAAAATAAAGTCTGACACTGTTTCCACTGTTTCCCCATTTATTTCCCATGAAGTGATGGGACCAGATGCCATGATCTTCGTTTTCTGAATGTTGAGCTTTAACCCAACTTTTCCACTCTCCTCTTTCACTTTCATCAACAGGCTTTTTAGTTCCTCTTCACTTTCTGCCATAAGGGTGGTGTCATCTGCATATCTAAGGTTATTGATATTTCTCCCGGCAATCTTGATTCCAGCTTGTGTTTCTTCCAGTCCAGCGTTTCTCATGATGTACTCTGCATATAAGTTAAATAAGCAAGGTGACAATATACAGCCTTGATGTACTCCTTTTCCTATTTGGAACCAGTCTGTTGTTCCATGTCCAGTTCTAACTGTTGCTTCCTGACCTGCATATAGGTTTCTCAAGAGGCAGGTTAGGTGGTCTGGTATGTCCATCCCTTTCAGAATTTTCCACAGTTTATTGTGATCCACACAGTCAGAGGCTTTGGCATAGTCAATAAAGCATAAATAGATGTTTTTCTGGAACTCTCTTAATTTTTTGATGATCCAGCGGATGTTGGCAATTTTTAAAGGCAAGAAGGAGGTTAAAAAAAAAAAAAAACGGAGCAAAAAAAATATGCCCTTTTTCAAAGTCCAGTTCAATAACTTTCACTTATATCTCAATTGGGCAGAATTTATTCACATTGCTACATTTGGTTGCAAGGCTGTAAACAAGTATAGGCATTTATTAGGCATACTGTTACTCCTAAACAAAATACAAGTTTTTAAACTAAGATAAGGAGAGAATAGATATTGTCTACAGACTGGCCATTTCAACCATGGTCCCATATAGCAGCAATGGACAAAACCAGTAATTGAAGGAATCCAGTGACCCAAGAATGGCAGAAGAAGCATAACAGCTCATTCATGGTTCTCAAGAAACAGCATGACCCAGTAAAATTGGAGGGATTCCTGAATGTCAGATGATCCAAAGTTAGCTAAAAGATATTCAGACTCAGAAGTCCATAAGGCCAAGAGGGAGGTACAGCATAGCAGCAGTATTCCTGACAGTTGAAAATAAACATATTGAGAAATGATCTTCCCTGATATGTGATACTGTGTAAGCAAATACCTCCTAAATCCCTGAGAACTTGACACAATTCTATGGAAAGGGTACAAGGGCCCCAGCTTGGCTGAAATTCCATTTATTCCACCACAGCAAAATATTAGAGAGAGATTGATTTCACTTTAAGAATAAAGTTACATCTCTTTCACATCTAAAATTGTTGACCAAGATTCAGAAAATTATATACATAAATGAAAAAAGAAATTCATCATTACATGTTAGTAACAAGGTTGTACTTGGAACCAAACGAATATTTGTGGTACCCTTTGATACAATTTGATTATATTCAGCCTCTTCAGCCCCTATGAGTGTTACTTGAAATACTTGCACATAAACGAGCAATTTCATTATGAATTAGAATGCATGTCTTTGAATTTAACTGTGCTAGTTTGCTGGGGCTGCCATGACCAAGTATTGCCGACTGGTGGTTTAAACAATAGCAGTTCATTGTCTCATAGTTCTAGAGACTAGAAGTCTGAGACTGAGGTGTTGTCAGGGTGGTTGGTTCCTTCTGGAGCTTTCATTTTGGTTTATAGATGGCCATCTTCTCCCTTTGGCTTATCTCTAGGCATTGTTGTAATTGTTTATTTGTTAAGGTATGTCTGACTCTTTGCAACCACATGGACTGCAGCCCACCAGGCTCCTATATCCATGGGATTTCTCAGACAAGAATACTGGAGTGGGTTGCCATTTCCTTCTCCAGGGGATCTTCCTAACCCAGGGATTGAACCCATGTCTCCTGCATTGACAGGTGAATTCTTTACCACTGAGCTACTAGGAAAGCTCCCACCTCTGGGCATATCTGTATCTTAATCACCTTTTCTTATGAAGACACTGATCATAATTGGATTAGGGCCACTTTAATAACTTAATTTTGGCTTAATTGGCTCTTTAAATACCCTGCCTTCAAATATGGTCCCATTCTGAGGTCCTGGGGTTTAGGACATCAACATATAAATTTGTTGGTGACACAATCCAGATCTTTCCACAAAAATGATCTTGTGCTTATTACATTATTGCATGGCATTTCAGGACCATAGAAAGCACCTAGGTCATCATTATGTTAAAAAATTATTGATTGATCACCCTCTCTTTGCCATGCCCTGTTAGGAGTTCTATGATCATAAGACCCCATCATTGTGCAAAGCGTCTCATTGACTGAGGTTTCCAGATATGGAAATGTTACCCAAGGCAAATTATTCTACCTTCTTTCTTATTGAAGTTTATCCTTCTATAGAGGTAGGGAAGAGTCCAAATATTTAAATTATAAATGAGATCAATGCTGTAAATATAGCAAGTATATAATATGTGGTGTGAATAAATGTGAGAACAAAGTATTGCTGCTGAAATTCCTTGTAACTGAGTCTGAAAGTGAAATTGAAAGTCGCTCAGTTGTGTCTAACTCTTTGCAACCCCATGGACTGTACAATCTGTGGAATTCTCTAGGCCAGAATACTGGAGTGGAAAGCCTTTCCCTTCTCCAAGGGATCTTCCCAATCCAGGGACTGAACCCAGGTCTCCTGCATTACAAGTGAATTCTTTGCCAGCTGAGCCACAAGGGAAGCCCAAGAATACTGGAGTGGGCAGCCTATTCCTTCTCCAGCAGACCTTCCTGACCTAGGATATTCATGGTACATTTTCTCTTTAAAATGGGGATACTAATTATTTATAAAGCTTTGTTAAATAACACGCCATATGACAAGAGCAGTTTTTAAACTCTAATCATACCATACTATATTGTAGTTATTTTTGGAATCTATATTAATATTAATTATAAATTATGAATTGCAGAGAAGAGAAACTCCCTTCATTATCTCAATGCATGTTCATTTCACTCATGAGGGCCCCACAATACATCAAAGAGTTTTGCAGAGCTCCGTCTGATATTACTGTCATTCTTCTTGGCAGAATTGAAGAGCACAAGGATGATATTTGTAGAGTCTCTTTATCCAACTGACTTAGAAGAAACTGTGTATGGGCTTTCCCATTTCTGTTTTTTTGAGAAATATGCATACCTTTTTAAACTGCTTAAAATATCAGAGGATTATTGTGTTAGCAGATAAGGAAGAACACCTATATGTGATGGAATATTAAAAATGATTTTGTATCAGTTAGGTTTAGGTTAGCTTATGTTGCAAGAACAAAACAACCACAGATATCAGTGGCTAAAAAAATGTACCTCTTGTTCACACTATATGCCCAACCAACATAGGCAGGAAAGGTTTTTTCTCCTTTCAGGAATCAACCAAAAAAGAAGTTTTCCTTTGATATACATATCCATCAAGAGAATGCAGTAAATTGCATAGATTATATGTTATATCTTTAGAGTTGCTTATATGTTGTATCTTTAGAGTTGCTTCCAGGAAGTGGCATATGCTGCATTTGCTTACATTTCCTTGACTAAAACGACTTATATTGTTGTTGTGCCAGTTGCTCACTCATGTCCGCCTCTATGTGATCCCAATGACTGCAGCCTGCCAGGCTCCTCTGTCCATGGAGTGCTCCAGACAAGAATGACTAGCGTGCATAGCCGTTCCCTCCTCCAGGGGATCTTCCTGACCCAGGGATTGAACCCAGGTCTCCCACACTGCAAGTGGATTCTTTACCATCTGAGCCACCAGGGTAGCCTTCAAAACAAGTCACATGGTCATGCCTAACTTGTCATGTGCCTGGAGGTAGATGGAAAGGCTTGGTGAAATGTAATGTCTATCTCTTTTCAATTTATTAATCCCTCCTGCATGAGCAAAACCTACCATGTCTCAAAAAATGGTCTAAGTGTTGAGGATGTAGGAGTTTTTACAAACCTTATGCTCTAATGATTATATAGTATGTTATGGGTATGCATGTGACAGATAATATCATAGCAAGAAAGTGGATGAAGCAGAGAGACTGCAACTGTATATAAACTGCTAGAGGAGGTTTAACTGAGAATATGAAATGTTATTAAGTCTGTGGAATAGTTAAGAGGGTAACCAAGGCTTATGGGTAACTATCTATTGAACAAGCATGCTAGACAGAGGGAACCGAATGTTCAAAGGCCCTGAGGCAGGAAGATGCTTGGTATTCTTGCAGAGAATTAAGGTTAACATGACTGGAAAAGGGTGGGAAGGGAAGAGAGTAGTAGGGAGTGAGGTTAGAGAGGAATGTAGAGGAAAGAATATATCACACAGGGCCTTATAGATCATCAGAAAGGCTATGATTGTGAGTGAAATAGGAACCTACTTTGTATTTTGAGGAAAGGGTGAACTGATCAAACATATTTTAAAGTCTCAAGACTTGGGAATGAGCAAGGCAAAAACAGATCAGTAAGCATCTCATTGTTCAGATCAGACAGGATGAAGGCATTGACCAAAATAGCACTGGAAGCAGTAAGAAGAAGTTGGATTCTGAATATGTTTTGAAGTTATGCCCAACGTATTTGTTAATGGCTTAGCTTTCAAATAAGGATTTTAACTGAGTCTCAATATTAAAAAGTAATGAGAACTGTCAGGCTGGATAAGTTACAAGCTGGAATCAAGATAGGTGGGAGATACATCAGCAACTTCAGATATGCAGATGATACCCCTCTAATGGTAGAAAGCAAAGAGGAACTAAAAAGCCTCTTGATGAAAGTGAAGGAGGAGAGTGAAAGAGCCAGCTGAAGACTAAATATTTTAAAAACTTAGATCATGGCACCCGGCCCTATTACTTCACGGCAAATAGAGGGAGAAAATGTGGAAGTAGTGACAGATTTCTTCTTGGGCTCTAAAATCACTGCGGATGGTGACTGCAGCCATGAAATCAGAAGACAGTTGCTTCTTGGAAAGAAAGCTATGATAAACCTAGACAGTGTGTTGAAAAGCAGAGACATCACTCTGCCAACAAAGATACATATAGTCAAGGTACAAAGAGGTACATATGATCTTTCTGGTGGTTACATACGGGTGTGAGAGCTGGAACGTAAAGAAGGCAGAGTGCCAAAGAATAGATGCTTTCGAACTGTGGTGCTGGAGAAGACTCCTGAAAGTCCTTTGGACAGAAAGGAAATCAAACTAGTCACTCTAAAGGGAAATGAACACTGAATATTCATTGGAAGGACTGCTGTTGAAGCTGAAGCTCCAGTATTTCGGTCATCTGATGAGAACAACCAGCTCATTGGGAAAGTCCCTGATGCTGGGAAAGATTGAGAGCAGAAGGAGAAGAGGGTGTCAGAGGATGAGATGGCTGGATGGAATCTCTGATCAATGGACACAAATTTGGGCAAACTTCAGGAGATGGTGAGGGACAGGGAAGTCTGGCGTGCAGCAGTCCATGGGTTCGCAGAGTTGGACATGACTAGATGACTAAACAACAACAGTAAAATGTAGAGACTGAAAAAAGATACTACTGACCTATAAGAAAACTTGCATGATGTGGACAGAATTTTCCTATGGTAATAGGAGAAATCAAGGCAATATCAATGCTTATTTCCCCCTTCATTTCTCTGCCTCTTATACTCCTATATGACCATGTGCTTACTCCAATTTTAATCTTTATATTACTTAATTTCCTCTCTGGCTAAACAGAAGAAAGAAGAGAAAGAAGCTATTCTGTTTCCTTCTCTATTTCTTTTGAAATCTAGAACTTTGTCTATGACAGAATGTGTACTCCATCAGTTCAGTTCAGTTCATTTCAGTCTCTCAGTCATGTCTGGCTCTTTGCGACCCCATGAATTGCAGCACACCAGGCCTCCCTGTCCATCACCAACTCCCGGAGTTCACTCAGACTCTCGTCCATCGAGTCAGTGATGCCATCCAGCCATCTCATCCTCGGTCGTCCCCTTCT
The DNA here is from genome assembly GCF_023091745.1 of Budorcas taxicolor. NCBI lineage: Eukaryota > Metazoa > Chordata > Mammalia > Artiodactyla > Bovidae > Budorcas > Budorcas taxicolor. The sequence continues at coordinate 43,426,881 of NC_068915.1, forward strand.
CCTTCTGCCCCCAATCCCTCCCAGCATCAGTCTTTTCCAATGAGTCAACTCTTTGCATGAGGTGGCCAAAGTATTGGAGTTTCAGCTTTAGCATCATTCCTTCCAAAGAAATCCCAGGGCTGATCTTCAGAATGGACTGGTTGGATCTCCTTGCAGTCCAAGGGACTCTCAAGAGTCTTCTCCAACATCACAGTTCAAAAGCATCAATTCTTTGGCACTCAGCCTTCTTCACAGTCCAACTCTCACATCCATACATGACCACTGGGAAAATCATAGCCTTGACTAGATGGACCTTAGTCGGCAAAGTAATGTCTCTGCTTTTGAATATGCTATCTAGGTTGGTCATAACTTTTCTTCCAAGGAGTAAGCGTCTTTTAATTTCATGGTTGCAGTCACCATCTGCAGTGATTCTGGAGCCCCCAAAAATAAAGTCTGACACTGTTTCCACTGTTTCTCCATCTATTTCCCATGAAGTGATGGGACCGGATGCCATGATTTTTCGTTTTCTGAATGTTGAGCTTTAGGTCAACTTTTTCACTCTCCACTTTTACTTTCATCAAAAGGTTTTTTAGTTCCTCTTCACTTTCTGCCATAAGGGTGGTGTCATCTGCATATCTGAGGTTATTGATATTTCTCCCAACAATCTTGATTTCAACTTGTGTTTCTTCCAGTCTAGCGTTTCTCATGATGTACTCTGCATATAATAGAAGACATTAAGTGAAGAGAATACCAAGAGTGACGTTAGGGGGAAAACAAAGTCACAAAGCTGCTCCCTGAATCATAGTCAAATAGGGTAGAAAGCTTTGCTTATTCTGATGTGTACCCTCTCCAGATGGTGGTGATGTTAGAACTGTTTTACAAACTACTGGTATCTAGTTGCAGATCCTTTAATTTTTCTTAGATTATCTGCTATTATCCACTTCTTCTGAAAGTTATGAGTTAACCCTCCAAGGAGTGCATTGTGTATTATATTGGAATTTATTGAATGAACCTGAGAAAAACATATGGTTTCTGGTGACTCAGACAGAAAAGATTCCATCTGCAATGTGTGAGACTCAGGTTGGATCACTGGGTAAGGAAGATTTCCTGGAGAAGGGAGTGGCAAGCCACTCCTGTATCCTTGTCTGGAGAATCCCAATGGACAGAGGAGCCTGGCTGGCTACAGTCCATGGAGCTGCAAAGAGTCAGACATGACTGACTCATTAACACGTTCACCTTTCACTTCCAAGAAAATCATGCAATTCTGTTTATATAAAAAATTGTTTCTTAATGAGAGTGAGTAAAAAGAGACCCATTAGGTATTCCCAGAATCTTAGGTCACGCTTGTATTCTTAAGTGATATACCCCACATTTAGATTATATTCTAGTACCTAATTATTTGTGGTATTTGATTATGAACCAGAGACTGTGGCAGACACCATGGTTACAGAGGACATGACCAATCCAGATGCTAACCAAGTAATTCCAAGTGTGATCTGTGTTACCAAAGTGAATGTAAAGAGCCCTCTGGAAGCCTAAAATATAGTTCAGGCAGCAAAGAGCAATATTTGCAAACTGCTTAAACCCACTTATGAATGGAAGATCTACACCACGAGGCTGGCAAACTGTAGCTTGTGGGCCAGCTGCCTGTTTTTGCAAGTACATTTTTGGAATCCAGCTCTATTCATTCTTTTAAGTGTTATCTATGTGTGTTTTCTCACCACAAGGGAGAGTTGAACAGTCCAGTCGTGATAGAAAGCTTTTAGACTTACAAACCTAAAATGTTTACTATCTAGCCCTCTGAAAAAAATGTTCCTGACCTCTGGTCTATAAATGATTAATAACAGCCACAGAAATACTCATAAATTTAAGTGTGATGAGCACTAAAGGCTATTCTTTCTGGTTCTATCACCTAGGGTTGGCGCTGACAATATTCTTAGCTGGTTGGCTTATGAAAGCAAATCTGGCAAATAAGAGCATTTCTCCATGTTGAACTGAAGGTAAGCATTGGTCTTGATGAATTACTTGTACACAAGGCCATAAGACCCTTTCTAAACATGTGGCAATTGGTTTACACCCCACTCTTAATACTGAGAAATATAGCGCAGAAGCTATCTCCAATTCAAGTGTTGATTTATTCACACTGGCAATTCTTGAGCTCATGTTTGCCCTGTCATAACCATAAAGTTATTGAAATTAAAGTTGAGTTGAATTGACAGACAGCAAAAATATAGCTAAACTGGCCCAAGTACATTTTTATTTATAAGATTCAGCATAGTGTATTATATTGGCATTTAATGAAGACCAAAAACATTCCCAAACTGAGAAATAACCTGGGATAGAACAGAAAATTTCCCAGCAGTTACCCACTTATCAGGTTTCATATATATATATATATATATATATATATATATATATATATACACACACACATACATATACATATAAAGTTATGACCAACCTAGACAGCTCTTGAGGAATCTGTATGCAGGTCAGGAAGCAACAGTTAGAACTGGACATGGAACAACAGACTGGTTCCAAATAGGAAAAGGAGTACGTCAAGGCTGTATATTGTCATCCTGCTTATTTAATTTATATGCAGGGTACATCATGAGAAACGCTAGACTGGAAGAAACACAAGCTGGAATCAAGATTGCTGGGGGAAATATCAATAACCTCAGATATGCAGATGACACCACCCTTATGGCAGAAAGTGAAGAGGACCTTAAAAGCCTGTTGATGAAAGTGAAAGAGGAGAGTGAAAAAGTTGGTTTAAAGCTCAACATTCAGAAAACGAAGATCATGGCATCTGGTCCCATCACGTCATGGGAAATAGATGGAGAAACAGTGGAAACAGTGTCAGACTTTATATTTTTTGGCTCCAAAATCACTGCAGATGGTGACTGCAGCTATGAAATTAAAAGATGCTTACTCCTTGGAAGAAAAGTTATGACCAACCTAGATAGTATATTCAAAAGCAGAGACATTACTTTACCAACTAAGGTCCATCTAGTCAAGGCTATGGTTTTTTCTGTGGTCATGTATGGATGTGAGAGTTGGACTGTGAGGAAAGCTGAGGGCTGAAGAATTGGTGCTTTTGAACTGTGGTGTTGGAGAAGACTCTTGAGAGTCCCTTGGACTGCAAGGAGATCCAACCAGTCCCATCCTAAAGGAGATCAGTCCTGAATATTCATTGGAAGGACTGATGCTGAAGCTGAAACTCTAATACTTTGGCCACCTGATGCAAAGAACTGACTCATTTGAAAAGACCCTGATGCTGGGAAAGATTGATGGTGGGAGGAGAAGGGGACGACATAGGGTGAAATGGTTGGATGGCATCACCGACTCAATGGACATGAGTTTGAGTAAGCTCCAGGAGTTGGTGATGGACAGGAAAGCCTGGCATGCTGCAGTCCATGGGGTCACAAAAACTCAGACATGACTGAGAGACTGAACTGAATTGAACTGATATATATATATATATATATATATATATATATATATATATATATATATATATAATAGCTGCACCAAGTCCTAGTTGCAGCACATGGAATCTTCAATCTTTGTTGTATGTGGGATTTAGTTTCTTGATCAGAGATTGAACCCAGGCCTGCTACATTGAGAGAGCAAGATTGTAGCTACTAAACACCACGAAAGTTCCAGAGTATTTTTTTTTAATTTTTATTTATTTTACTGAAGCACAGTTGTTTTCCAATGTGTTAGTGTTAGTTTCAGGGGAATAGCAAAGTGATTCAGTTATATGTATCAATATATACATATCAATATATAGGGCTTCCCTGGTGGATCAGTGGTAAAAGAATCCACCTGCCAGTGCAGGATTGCATGAGATGCCAGTTTGATACCTGGGTTGGGAAGATTCCTTGGAGTAGGAAATGGCACCACAGTTTAATATTTTTGCCTAGAGAATACCAAGAACAGAGGAGCCTGGCAGACCACAGTCCATAGGGCCGTGAAGAGTCAGACAACTGAGCAAGCCCACATGTTATCTATGTACATATATGTGTATGTATGAAAGATTGAAGGCAGGAGGAGAAGGAGACGACAGAGGATGAGATGGTTGGATGACATCACCGACTCATGGAGATGAGTTTAAGTAAACTCTGGCAGTTGGTGATGGACAGGGAGGCTTGGTGTGCTGCAGTCCATGGGGTCACAAAGAGTTGTACACAACTGAGTGACTGAACAGAACTGAACTGATATATACAGGTATATGTATATTGTTTTTCAGATTCTTGTTCCTTATAGGTTATTACAAAATATTGAGGGTAATTTCCTGTGCTATTGTTAGGTTTTACACAGCACGCAGTGTGAATGGTGCACCTTGGAGGTGTTGATGCAATGACACAGTGACTATTATTACTGGGAAAAGAACAACCCCTCCAAAAAAAAATAATAATAGCATTTATGGAGCTCCTTACCAAACTAGGAGTTTTAAGCAAATGTCAATAATCACACTTGAGTTTTATTAATCTCATAGTTCTAAAAAGAATGTTATTCTTCTCAATCAAGTTTTATAATTTCCCTTTTTAAAAATTCACAATAGTTTTGAATTCCTTTATTCCCTTTCAGTATTCAGCTACATTTACTGAACATTCATCAGCACAGTGAATTGATCATCTGAGCAATCCCAGTAGGAATGGTGGGACAGGTCCATTGTCTTTAAAGAAGATACAACCTAAAAAGGGAAGGAGAATAAATTCTAAACTACTTTGTAAAGAAAACAATAAAGCACACAATACACACATGTGCATACATGCTAAGTTGCTTCAGTCATGTCCAACTTTTTGCAACCCTATGAACTGTAGCCCACCCGACTCCTCTGTCCATGGGATTCTCCAAGAAAGAATACTAGAGTGCATTGCCATGCCCTCCTCCAGGGGATCTTCCTGACCCAGAGATTGAACTCATGTCTCTCACATCTCATGCAGTGGCAGGCAGGTTCTTTACCACCATGCCACCTAAGAAGTCCAATATACGCATAGTGGAAGTTGCACAGTCTTGTCGGACTCTTTGCGACCCCATGGACTATACAGTCCATGGAATTCTCCAGGCCAGAATACTGGAGTGGGAAGCCTTTCCATTCTCCAGGGGATCTTCCCAACCCAGGGATCAAACCCAGATCTCCCGTGTTGCAGGCAGATTTTTTTTACCAACTAAGCCACCAGGTAAGCCCAAGAATACTGGAGTTGGCAGCCTATCCCTTCTTCAGTGGATCTTCCTGACCCAACAATTGAACTGGGATCTCCTGCATTGCAGGTGGATTCTTTACCAGCTGAGCTACCATACACTCACAAAAAACATTCATAGAAGATGTGGGGAGATGGGATTTCCTGGAATATTGGATTGATTGTTGGTTACAACATCTGAGAAGAAATTTGATCGCAGTGAGCTTTAAATGGAATTTGGAAGGAAAGACTTCAAGACATTTGAAAGAGAACAGATCATGGTTGATAAACTGTAGTCCAGATCTGGCTTGCTGGCTGTTTTGGCAATTTTAGTGGAACATAGTCATTGCCATTTGTTTATGTTTATGTTTATTTGTTAAAGGCTGCTTTTATGTCACAAGGGCAGAATTGAGTAGTTTCAGCAGAGTTGATATAGCCTACAAACCCAAAATGATTCACAATCTGGCCCTTTACAAAATGATTTGCTACTCTGCCTTAGAAGAGCAAGAAACTAGAGGCAGACATACTGACTATCAAAAAATTCTTATATCTGCAAAATGGGCCATGGATATTTATGTATTGTCTTCTTTATTTCTGGCACAAAGGTAGATACAAATTAAAATTAATATATGAAATGATGATCACATAATTGCTTGAGCTTTGATTCCTGCTTGACAGATAGGAATAATGTCACCTACAAACAGATCTTTGAGAGGATTATATGGAGAAAGTCCCTTTCCTGTGAAATGTGACACTGTTATTACTCTGGGGCTGGCTTACCAATGGGGTTTCCCAGGTGGTGCAGTGGCAAAGAATCCACCTGCCAATGCAGGAGACTCAAGAGACTTGGGTTTAATCCCTGAATCAGGAAGATCCCCTGGAGAAGGGCACGGCAACCCACTCCAGTATTCTTGCCTGGGGAAATCCATGGACAGAGCCTGGCGGGCTACAGTCCATGCAGTTGCAAAGAGTTAGACATGACTGAGCACAGGCACACACACACACACACACACACACACACACACACACACACACACACACACACGGCTTCCCACTGTCACTGAGTTGTGAATCTCGAGCCGTCACTTTGCTGAATCAAGGTTTACTTACATAAATATTTCTAGCTTTTACAAATACTTAAGCACCTTCTTCTGATTGAGAAACTAGATCTTTCCTCAAGATTTTACTTCTGGACTCCTCCAGTTATCCCAATCATAAATTGCATTTTAGTCTGTGCAGGAAATATACATATGAAAGAGAATATAAGACATTTGACATTAGATGAAACATGTCCTAAACCAACTTAGGATTTGTTGGGAATGGAAATGTCATACTTTGGTCTTCTTTGTTTTGCAAAATTTAAAGTGAGAAACATTTCAGAGAACTACATTATCCACAAAAATATTCTAAATACTGCTATGCTATCCAGTTCAACTGTGAAACTAGTTCTTCCTCATGTATAATGCACCAAATACCAAGCTGCAGAATTCAAAGTCATTTTAAGAATTATGGGTGGAGATGAACACATTTCTTTTTAAAAGTACTACTAAATTGAAGGTCATGCAAATATACTACAGACATTTATATTCGTGTATTCTAATCCCCCAACTCCTGCCTAAGACTTGAAATGGCCTTCGTGTTTCCAAGTGCTTTCATATTATTGGTTTTATCTCATAATCTGGTTTGGGAGAGAGGGTGAAAGTAATTTTTACCTTTCTTTTTCTGATAGAAGGACTAAGGTGAAGGGACTTCTAGATACACATCAGAATTGTCATTAATGTACAGGTCTTTGGTAATTATTCTGAGGTTCTTGGGAAGGCAAATTTCATATTGCATAAAGGCTTTTCTGGATATTTAACATTTTACACATATTGAAATATATATCGAGAATTTTATATATATATATATATATATATATATATATATATATATATATATATATCAGTTCAGTTCAGTTCAGTCGCTCAGTTGTGTCTGACTCTTTGTGACCCCATGAATCGCAGCACTCCAGGCCTGCCTGTCCATCACCAACTCCTGGAGTTCACCCAGACTCACGTCCATCAAGTCAGTGATGCCATCTATGTATGTGTGTGTGTGTGTGTGTGTGTGTGTGTGTGCATGCTCAGTTGCTTCAGTCGTGTCCAACTCTTTGTGACCCCATGAACCATAACCTGCCAGGTTTCTCTGTCCATGGGATTCTGCAAGCAAGAATACTGGGTTGGGTTTCCCTGCCTTTCTCCAGGCTATCTTCCAAACCCTGGGAACAAACCCATGCACCCATACATATATGTGTGTATATAAATATGTATGTGTATGTGTGTGTGTGTGTTTATGAAGAGAGAGAGAGAAAAACTATAGAAATCACATTCACTCTTTGTTCTGCAAGTGGTTATTGCTCAGTCATCTTTAAAAGGAAATTCCCTGGATTATGCTTCTTTTCTTCACTCACAGCAGCTATAGGGCTCAGTGGTTATATTGAGAAGAATGTTACATGTTCCTCAGTTCATGGAAACTTCAAGTCTAGAAAATGGAGGAGTCAAGTTAATATCTCTAGAGACCCACAGGGAGTGTCACGCTCCATAAAGTTGTTTGTGCATTTATATACGTGCATAATCAGCACCTTTTGGCAAGGGGACACAGGTTAAGTACCTTCTATATGCAGCAGGGAAAAGGCCTTTGGCAAGGAGGTCTACCCTTTGGCATGCACAAATTATGCTAGCTTAAGTTTCACCATGTCAAAAGGAATGTTCACCATGCTTAATAAGAGGTATTGGGTTAATGCCATACTGAGTTTTTTTTTAGCAAGGGAGGGAATGTTCAGATGCTTGGGAAAATAAGGCACCTGGAGGGTGGAGTGAAGGTCACTTACTCGTATTGAAAAATCAATTATTTTTATGGCTACAAATAGAGTCTACAGTATGCCTATGGTCTGTGGGGTGATAAGTACACAGGTACATTTTAGGTACTTTTACCGCCACTCATATTTAATTAACAAAACTGGGGGAGCAACACTATTTTGCCAGACATGACCAGTGGATCCTTCAAGTAGTCTTTTCCAATCTTTTTCTCCCTTTCAGGGAGGAAGTCTGGAGAATACACAGTAGTATCTGCATATATCCCCAGAACCTCTGCTTTATGTGTCAGTTTGTTCTTTCCGTTAATTTTTTGTACAGTTACTCTGAATTGGCAACTAAAATGAACTAAATGACAAGCCATGGATTTCATGTTCAAGGTATTCTCATTTTAAAGATTCAGAGAGTATAAGAGATCCTTTTGTCTTAATAAGATAACATTTTTTAAAGCAACTGTTGATAGATTATGGTAAAATTCCAAAACTGACTTAAAGATATGTTTCTGTTCTGAAAAATCTGTTTATTTGACCAATCTTCTATGATGCTTATCATTTCTATCCAAAGAATTATCATTTCTTTAGGCTGTAGTACTTTTTAAAAGAATGCTTAATACTGCACATCTTCTATAAAGTCAAGACATTTAGAGTTGTGCATGTGTGGACACTGTTGAGTACACTGATATATTTAGTCTGTTCATTAAAGGAAGTTGCATATGGCAGGTAAGATTAGATTGATAGTAGCGGCTGCAGCAGCAGGGAGGATTCACTTACTCAACCACTGATTTTTTTCAAGCATTCCCTTTTTTCTTTATAAACATGGTTTATTAATTTTCCACTTTGGAGTTTGAATGCCATAGGAAATGCTGATTGCTCATCTTAAGTCTGATGAACGCAATAGCACCACATGAGACATCCTGGTGCACAAAGCAAAGAGGAGTCAAAGTTAGAGGAAGGAATTAAAGATTCCCAAAAAGAAAAATATTAGTCGTAAAGTCAACTCCCATTTCAATTTTGATTCTGACCACTGCCTGCATCACTGGGATAGCCAAAGTGGCAGAAGAGACCTTTGGGTGTCTTGAAATGGTTTTCACCATAAAGGAGCATCCAAGGCCGCACTGTTACCTGCCCGGGAAACACGTATCAGGGCTTCTTGTCTGGCGACTGCCTGCAATGGTCCTCTAATATCTTTAGGGTTCTATGTTATAGACCATGGGTCAGAATCTTAATGTTAAAACCAATATGATGATTATTAAAGAAAAAAGAAAAAGACCATCAAAGGAAATACAGGGGTCCTGCATTCTTCTGAAAGTCAAAGTTGTGGTCCTTACCATGGCCTACAAGATTCTCATGGGTTCACTGCCACAGCCCAACCTTTCTAGTGCCCCCAGTGCCACTCTGAACTCAGCTTTCTCTCCACTCACACTAGAGGGTAAGCTCTATGAAGACAGGAAATAGGGGTTTCCACAGTACCTAAAACAGTGCCTGGCAAAGAGTAGTGGTATATGTTTCTTTAAAGCAATGTCTGAGCAGTTGATGGGTATAACAGCTCTGTTTCAAAATCCTCTCAGAGCCTCAGATCTCTCATTTATACAGATAACAATCACACTGCCCATCTTTCAGAGAAGCTGAGAGAATAAAAAGAATAATACACATAAAGGATCTGGCAGAGTGACCGACATAGTCAGTACGCAATATATTTTTGTTTTGCTTATAATAGTAGTTAATATTTGTTGTATTGTTACTTAATGCCAGGCTCAAGGCTGAGCATGCTACAAGCATTGTCTCATTGAATTTTCTCAACCCTGTGAGCTAGGAACTTTTATTAGTCTAATTTTATAGGTGAAGATTAGAAAAGTTAAGTTATTTTTGCAAGATTATGCGGTCAGTAAGCAGTCAAGCCAGGATGCAAATTAGATTTATTTGACACCATATTTCCACACCTTTCCATGATGCTACAAGAGGGATAAGGAATACTTAATTGCACTCTTAGGCTTCAGTCACACTGTAGATAGATGACAAATATATTGTCCAGGTTCCACTAGCTGGGGTATTAAGTTGTTGATTACCAGTGGACACTGTTTCTTTGTTTAATCTCAAGAAAGTTTAAATAGCTCAACTAACTTGGCAAGTATGCTTGGATCATCCTTGTAAAACTCTATTCCTGACTCTAAATCTTTAATTTGAAGGTCTTCATATATATATAATAGATTTGTTACTTTTGACTGATCAATTACTTGTAAGGAGCTATAATATAAAATTACATTTATACCTATTATATTGTGGATAGCATGCTTTCAAATCCTCAAACCAACCCTATTATTTAGGCATTTCACCAACAAGGTCATTGAAGAGATGAGAATATTTGCCTGAGGCCACACAACTAGGAAGTGGTAAAGCCATTAAAAAATTATGGAATCTGACTTTTAGCAATTGATTTTTATAGGAGTTAACATAACTCAAGAATCTATATCAGTCTAAATCTAACACCTGTGCTCTTAACCATTATATTAAACTATAAAGTGCTATATAAATGTAAGGATTTATTATGTCTTTTCTTATACCATTATTACACAAGGAAATTTCTTCTCTGGAATGCTTCATAAGACCTTTGAGTTCCCATCTAGAGAAACCCTCTTTGCAATCAATTATTCAGTGAGTTGACAATTGCTCTTACTGGTGTCCAAAAACAAAGGCCAAAATTGACTTTGACATGACAACCTAAATACTCATCAGGTGTCTGTCTGACCACTTTGGCTGAATGGTGAAGCCCTTAGCCCAATAGGCAGTTCAGGTCAATCATTTAAACGGGCTGTCTGAAACCCAAAGTTGGCAATCTTCCTGAAGTGAGATGCCAAGGTTCTGACCCCTTCCTGGGCAAAGGGGAAGGTTCCAGGCTTTTTCCTCATTGTTGATGTTCCCAGTTGCCAAGGGTGCCTGCCTGCCAAATCAACTTCTGGTTGAGATTTGAGGTGGAGACCACTTCTGTGGAGTAAATTGGGCAACTGGAGAAACAGCGTTGATTTTGTTAAGCTGCTCAAAAATAAGTTAGGAGCACTTCAGCATCACATATGCTGCTTATGTGATCAGGCAGCTGTGTCTTACAGCCAATGTTATTGTTCCCTTGAAAAATTTTTCCTGACATAGTTGGAAGACTTCTTGCTTCTCCTCTGTGATAATTTGCTATATTACAACCACCAGTCTCCACATGAATTACTCAATGCCACATTCTCTGAGTTTAGAACCACTTCAATTCCTTGTTGAGCTTAGTATGACTCCTAAACATATTCATTATTCTTGATTTTAGTCTTCCAATGCATTCATTACAATACAACACATCCTTTATGGGATGTGTCCACTCACATAGACACTAGCTCATCTCCCACAAACACACACACACACAGAGCAAGAGAGAGGCTTCTACGTTGTGTCTCACAGCCCCATCACAGGACAGTAATACTTCTTCAGGGGTCACCAACAGCAAGATCAAAGTCATGATGAAGTAACATAAAACTGTAGGCTACCAGATTCATGATAGCATCCAAAAGTTTGGCAGGAGGGCATCATTTATATTTGAGAACATTCCCTGCTTTTTGGCAGAAATTCTGCCCACAGCTTTCCAATTAGCATGCTTTATGTCTGGGGAGAAGTTGGTTTCGCAGTTGTGAGTACCATGCCTGACTAAGATCTTATCCTCCCAGACAAATTACAAAGGGATTTGTACAACTTTACCCAGACTCCAACTTAGCCACAAGATTGATATGAAAAAAGGGTCTTCCCTCAAGTAATCTTTGAGTTCTTCTGAGAATTTTCTTCATTATGTCTTCCAAATGTTCTGTTTTGCTAATGGAACATTAAATGGTATTCTTACCGGGAGGTGTGGGATGGAAGCTCCAACTAAATCTTCTCTGAAGAAAGATCTAGATTGTGACATAGCATCAGGGAATATGAAGCAATTCTTTACCATGATGCATTCTTCTTAATCTCTGCTTGCTATGTGTTGAAACACAGTGTAACTTAAGCTGAGAAGAACTATGTCTTAATTTAATAAACAAAGCCTTGACAGCATCTCTTCAGTTTTATGATTTGTGCCCTCTGGGCAAAAAGCCTCAAACATCAATAGGAAATTTTCTGAGGATACTATATTGTTTGAAAATATTTTAAATCTTTGTCTGAGCCTCTGTGCATGCATGCTAAGTCACTATAGTCGTGTCCAACTCTTTGTGACCCCATGGACTGTAGCCCACCAGGCTCTTCTGTCCATGGGATTCTCCAAGCAAGAATACTGGAGTGGGTTACCAGGCCCTCCTCCAGGGGATCTTCTCAACCCGGGGATCAAACCTACATCTCTTAGGTCTCCTGCACTGTCAGCATTATTCTAAATTTGTAACATGTTGGTAGAAAATATTTTTCCCTTGTGATATTTATGGTTTAATTTGAAAATCAGACACAAAAGTATATTCTGCATTAACACTATATAGACACTCACAAAAAATCTCTTGAGATGTCCATCATAACAAGTGTCCCTCATTCTATGATTAAAAGCTCTAATGGATATGCATCATTTTAAAATTATGATGTTATATCCAATAGCTCATCTAATTTTCCAGTGAATTTTGAGTAAAGCTAAAACATTTATTTTTCATATAAAACACATACAAAGCCTGAAGATCATATTATGTTTCTACCAATGTCTTATCATCAAAAAGATTGTTATGAAACCATAACTTTTTTAATATGAGAAAGCAAGATGCATGCTGGTAATAGTGAACAAGTCAAAATGTCTTTGACAGTCATTATGCTGAACTAGGATTTTTTCCAGACCGTTGCCATCCATTCAACTATAAATACCTCAGGACTAGGACTAGTTAGACTCTCCCTCCAGGCATAAAATTTAAAGAAGCTCCAAATTGCAGTAATCAAGATGAATAACATTAAAATGTTTATTCTATTGAAGTATAGTTGTCACATAACGTTGTGTTAGTTTCTGCTATACAGCAAAGTGATTCAGTGACACATGTGTATAGCAGTTTGCATCTGCTAATGCCTATCTCCCAATTCATTCCTCTCCTGGCCCCCATAGATAAATAACATTTTAAGATGATATTTTAAAAATCAAAATTATAGTGCAGCCATTATGGAAACAGTATAGGGGCTCTTCAAAAAAATTAAAATAGAACTACTATTTCCAGTATATACCCAAGGAAATGATAAAGAGATGTGTGCATTTCCATGCACATCACAGCATATATACAATAGCCAACCTATGGAAACAATCTATGTGTCTGTTAATAGATGACTGGATAAAAAGATGTACACACACACATACACACACACACACACACACACACACACACACACACACACACACACTGGCAACCACTGTGGAATATTACTCAGACATGGGACACAAAAAACCCTGACATTTTCAACAACATGGATGGATCTTAAGGGCATTATATTAGGTCAAATAATTCAGTTAAAGAAAAATACTGTATGATATCATTTATATGTAGAATCAAAAAATTTTTTAAATCAAAATTTTAAATCAACTCAGGATTCGTATTCATATTTTCCCTTAATTCATGCAATTTTTAATTAATGGCAATTATTTACCTATATTATTTGCATAATATTTTTGGCCTTGATATTGCACAAATTTTCAAGTGTTGACTCACTTTAATACTTGGTTATCTCTTTCTACGTGGATGATAAGCTCCTAGAATTCAGGGATTCTGAGTGCATTTATCCACTGCAATAGATTATTGATTGTTGAGGACTATCTAGCTCTATTAAAGCCACTTTTGGACAAAGAAAAGAACATTCTTCTTCAGAGGCTGTTTATTGTAATGAAAAAGTCATAGGGTAGCAAGATACAGGGGAAAGAGAGCAGTGGTTTGATTATTAGTTCTACCTGGGCAAATTATTCTCTGGACCTCCGTTTCCTCACCTTCATAATATAAGCATTTGAATATTTAACTTGCTGGTGACTCTGAGGATTAAATGAGATAACCAATGTGAAATACTTAACCCAATTGCAGACACTGAAAAAAATTTTTTTTCTATACTATTAAGCATCCTCTCCATCCCATCACTGGAAAATTTACACTTTGATCTCCAAGATGCCAACCAATAGGTGATCATTCTTGTCTACATAGCATCTTGGTAGTGTGTGAACTCAAATGCTAGCTCTGCCTACCCACCTTTCTGGCCCATATCCTCCCTGGTTGTCTAACCTGGGGCATACACCAGATGGCAGTGTCCCATTGAGGACAGGATCCTTCTGGCTTTTCAGCTCACTGACCAAGCGACCAGTTGCTTTGCCATGTCTCTATGCATGTTACAGGTCAATAGCATTAGCCTTGGGGTCTGGTTGATGTTCAATGTAAAAATAAACACTGGAAAGTCTCGGTACACATTCTCTTCCCTTTCAATGACAAAGTGTTTTCTTTCCAAGGTCAATTGGAAAAGGTACATATGTGATGTTGGAGTAAACATACACTTCAAATAGATTTTTGTCAATATTTACATTTCCTTGCACTTTAATCAGTATATAACAACCCCTTACAGTATATCTGGCCCACAGTTCCAGGTATCAGGGGTACAGACGTAGCAATGCAAGTCTGCTGCTTTCAAATAACTCACTGTTTAGTAAGAGAGACAGAGTTTTATGCAACTAATGATAGTACAGTGTGACCATTGTTTTACTATTTAACTTATATGGCTTTGCAATTTTTTTTATCTTAACCTATATCTGTCTTGGAATTAATTGTTTCATGGGTTTTACTAAGTTTAAGTTCACTTGCTTTCAGTTAAGAGATCTCAAATCTCATGGATGCCTGGTGTTCTCCATTTAAAGGTACAATGAATATTTCTATCTTGCTACAGTTCATCCTGTAAATGACTTTGGAGGCTTTTTATCATATCCATCTTTCAACACTAAGAGAGAATGTACCCAAGTAGTTTCTGGTACCTCTATTAATTTATCCTAAAAACCCTTGCAGCAGAATTCCAGGTACTGTGGTGCCTAAGGAAATACAAATGTGAATGAATTATAGTTCTTGGATCTGAAGGCCATGTGTCTAATAAAGGGTTAAACATTGGTTTGAATTTGAGGTCCTGCCAAAGGTGGAGTGAAGTATGCTCTGAATATATGAGTGTATGTTGGAGGCGGGGGGATGCGGGCGGCGGTGTTTATATATACATTCAATTTTCAGTTGTGTTGCTACTTTGAGTGAGACTCATGAACTCATAGCTGAGTCATTTATGAGGGGTGTGTGTGTGTGTGTGTGTGTGTGTGTGTGTGTGTGTGTATTGTCCCTTGATATGTGATCATGGCTGCTGAGATTAAAGACCACCTCTTTGGGGAGTACTTGAGACACACGTACCTTCTAGAGAAACTGGAAAAAGGATAATGAGTCAGTTTCTTCTGGTTATATTTCATTCCCTTTTTCCCCTAATCCTTTCTGTCCTGAGCCACCCTGCCTCTGACCAGGAGCAATCATACACCCTCCTGTGACCTCCAAGGACTCACAGGAATCTGATTTTCCTACAGACCCGCCAGCTGGGGCCTTGGGAATCTGATCTACTCTTGGATCCTTCACAGGATCAGCAGTGGCATTTCAGAGTAGGCGCCACACAGATCCCTGCCTCACTGTGTCCCAGCGTGCACAAGGACACCACTTACTTATGGGGGGTTTAAAGACCAGCTCTGCCCTTGAGAAGGCAATGGCACCCCACTCCAGTACTCTTGCATGGAAAAATCCCATGGATGGAGGAGCCTGGAAGGCTGCAGTCCATGGGGTCGCTGAGGGTCAGACACGACTGAGCGACTTCACTTTCAATTTTCACTTTCATGCATTGGAGAAGGAAATGGCAACCCACTCCAGTGTTCTTGCCTGGAGAATCCCAGGGACAGGGAAGCCTGGTTGGGCTGCCATCTATGGGGTCACACAGACTCGGACACGACTGAAGTGACTCAGCAGCAGCAGCAGCCCTTGAGAAGGCTTACTGTCCCCAGGAATTTTGCTGCCAACACCAGTGGAAGCTAAGCAAGGAGGCAGCTCATTGAGTTTCTTGGCCAAGTGGAGCCCAAAAGTGCCTGTAAGAGCTGCACATGGCCAACAGATCAAAGTTCAAGTTCAGCTGGATCATTATCTAAGATTTAGATGAAAAGGGTTGGTGTTGATATCATGCTGTTCCCTGAGTTCCTGACTTATCTATGGCTTATCAGAACTGCCATCTGCTTTTTTGGCTGTTGGTGATGCTTTGGGTAACATCATCATGACTATGTGTCTCTTCCTATGATTCACAAGATCTGAGACTGAGCCTGAAAATTTGCTTTAAAAAAAAAAAGGTCATTTGCTATATGGCTCAGGAAACTCAAATAGGGGCTTTGTATCAACCTAGAGGGGTGAGATGGGGAGGGAGATGGGAGGGAGTTTCAAAAGGGAGGGGATATATGTATACCTATGGCTGATTCGTGTTGAGGTTTGACAGAAAACAGCAAAATTCTGTAAATCAATTATCCTTCAATTAAAAACAATTTTTTTTTCAAGTCTATCATTATTTTCTTAGCAAACCCAACCACATGGAAATCATTGCTTAAAGTTTCCACCTAACATATTGTACTGTGAATTGCTTATTTCCAGAACACAAAAATGTAAGACTATGATGCAAGGTCAGATATGCAGAAAGGAGCAAGGTTAAGATTAGAACTTGAGTCTCCTGACACCTAGTCAGCTGCCTGCTCTGCCTGCTCTGCACCGCCCGTAAGCCCAGCACGTGGTTCAGATGAGTGATGATGACTGGACTTGGCATGAAAAAGGCAGATGGGTGCTTACAAAGCTTCCATGGGGTTCCAAAAACAACAACAACAACAACAACAAAAATCATTGTTTTAAGCTGCAAAAAGAGAACCAAAGGAAAGGGAAAGTCATGACTTCTGAAAAAGAGATGACACAATACAAATTTCCAAAAAGGAAGGGAGATAGGAAAGAATGAAGAAGGGGTAGGCTCTCAGCTGAGTCAGATTATGTGTGTTATAAGGAGCAGCTATGTTCAGTCTGTAAAGCATGGCATGGGACCTGAACCAGCGGCCAAACAGAGCCAGCTCTGGGGAAGAATAAACTCCCCAAAGAAGAAATGGGAGTGCTGGGGATGAATAGGTTGGGTGCAGGTGTTTTAAAGGCAGCAGTAAACTTCAGCATGACTCATCCAGGTCTCCCACTGCTCCCATCTTGAGTAGTATACCTCCGAGTCACTTTAGAGATGACATAAGCCAAAGATAGTGATCATAGTGATAATGAGTTATCACTTGAGTGCATGTTGCCAGGCAACAGTATCTTGCTAGCATGTTCCTTTGCAGAAGCCATGTACTGAGAAGATAGTGAAGGTCACACTCCAGGGCCCTCACTCGCCCAGACTCCATCCACAGTCCTAGGAAGGACCCTAGAAATGTGTTCACATAGTCATGTTTTCTAAAATTTACAAAACAGGATGTTTTTCTATTGTTATTTATATTAAATTCAGCTCCAATGCCCATAGAATCTGTGACTCCCTTGGTGAGATAGGTTTTGATGGTTATTCTGATATTGATGTTGCTCCTAACCAGCTGCACCATCTTAGACAAATGGCATCCTCACTGGGCCTCACTCTTCTCATCTGTAGAATGGACTTATCTGTCTCATCCAACTTTATAGAGGAAACTCAGAGGGTTGAATTATATCACAATGATGGGGAATTCTGAGAGATAAGCATAAATCACTCTTTTATTTAAGAATTCTGGAATTTGTCTCAAAAATTGGAAGGAATATTTAGACTCAAATGTAAAATAATATTCTCCACTGTAATTATTGATATACATGTAAAGACCCACTCAGCTTGGATGGGCCTGGGTCCAGCCCTGGAATAGAACACTTATTGACAAAATGATCTTTAATACTCATTTACCCCAAAACAACAAGATCCTCAGCATCACCCCACAAAGAGTAATCTTCCCTACTTCAAAGACCGCTTTAGCAACATCCCTGTGGACCAGAGGCAGTTCACACAGAGAAAAATTAGAAATGGAATAGTCTGTTCTATTTGCATTGCACAAATTGCTTATGGTCCAGGACCAAGAAGGAAGTCACTGCCCATAAAGCCACTCTCAGTTCATCAAAGCCCTTTTTCCACATGTAATGAGGTTAAAGCAGTGGTCCCAGCATTATTCAGCAGAGGGAACATCATTTGGCCTTTTCAATGTTGTGCTTTGAAGATGCAGAAACACTTTAAAGGAAATGTCTTTTCCCAGCATGAACCTCCTCAGTGTACAGCTGTTTCAATCTGCCCAGGTCCGCATGGATTCTTTTCTCCTGCCTGTAGAATGTTCATCCTTGGAGGAAAGGATTCTTTGCATAACTAATAAATTCGTGTTTTCCCTTGTTTTCTACCTTCTCTTTCAGAAAGGCCTGCAGGTCACCCTCAATAGAACACAATGTACTTCTGTGCTGAGATGACGGAGCAAGGAGGACACAGATAAATCAGTGGTAAACAAGAAAAAATTAAACAAGCAGCTACAATAGGGCAGATACTTCATGTACATCATCTCATTTAATCCTTATGGGCAGAGTGAGAGGAAGATATTATGATACTTGTTTTGCAGAAGAGAAATCAGAGTCTAAGGGATGGGAATAACTTTCTGAAGGTCAACAATGAATGAGAGAGGAAGCCAATATTAGACCATGGTCTTTGGAATTCAAAACCTATGCACTACTTCTTCTCCTCTGCCACCTCTTTTACAAGAAAGGAAGGGGGAAAGATAGTATTTTCTCTCCCTCAGAATTACAAATTGGATTCTCCAAGTGGAATGCAATGCAAGCAGACTGCATGGTCACTTCTTTATTTGTTTTTAATTTTGTGTAATCATGATGGCCATAGCATTTAATTGCATAAATGTTCATTATATACATTGCTGGTTCCACATCAATCTCTAGAGCTCAGACACCATCTAATACAAGCAAATGACTCCCAAGCTTTGAAAAGTGGCTTGACTTCCCTTGATGGGGACTGGCAGTTAAGGTTCATTATCCAGAAGTCCTTCCCCAGATGAGGACATCTTCAGCTGCAATGGAGCAGCAATACTGCCACTTCAGCCTCACACAGAGCATTCTTTATGTGGTTCCAAGGCCCCCTTGTCAGTAATGAAATGGCAGTGTGTGCTATTATGAAGGGATCTAGATAGTAGCCAGGCAAGCCAGCTGCACTGGAATGTTGGAGGAGTTGGGGTTTATTTGTAATGAACTCGAAGAATGTAGTTACTTTCTCTGAAGTGGACCATAGTGAGTCGATCCCAGTTTAAGGGATAGTTCCAGAGCTCTCTTTTCCCTTTGACTTGTGTGTTTTGGGGGAATACTAAGTGAACATGTCATAATTATCTATACAGTATTGGATTTTTCCCTCTGCTTTTATACCCATCTATTCTGGTAATAAATATTTATTAAGCAAATACTATAATCCATGCACTATGCTAGGAACATGGGAAACAAGTAAAGCCTAATCTGTGTTCTTGGTAATCTATAGTTCAGATAGAGAGGTATGGAATGTGAGTGGCTAAGTATTCTATGTTCTACAACAGAAGTATGTTGAGGACTTAAATGAGAATGTGATCAATAAAATCTAGGAGAAAGAGGAGTATACAGAAAGACTGTAGAGAGGAGGCCTTCCTTGCAAGACAGCATTTCAGCAGGAAGAATAAAGGCTGTTGAATTGGGTCAGCAGGAAATTAAATCCTAATTCTGTTAACATCGAGGTATGTAACCATGACCTTGATTTTTACCTTTCAGAGCCTCATCTGTAAAGTAAGAATGACACCCTCTGCACCCACCTCAGAGATTCTTTGAACATTGAATGAGATTCACATTGTTAGACAATTCAAAGTGAGGTTTTTATAGTTGGATATAACTTAGTATTTTCCAAGAAGAGAGTCTCTCTGGGTCAGATGAGTGATTTTCCCAGTCCTGCTGCCTGAACTTTGGTATGTGAATGCTTCCTTTTACCCATCCAAGATGTGCCTGGAGCAGAGAACCTTGACCTTAAAGATTGGAAATGTGAGCTGACAAAGGAAAGACCTTAGCAACACCCAGACACAGGTGGTAGAGGGCAAAGCCCATTGTCCCCTTGAGCAATGATGATGTAGTTTACAACACAAAAGAATGTGTTAGCCTTTACCCCATGCTGTCCCTCTGGAACAATGACAGGGTCAAATATTCCTATTTGTGTATGGAGACCTGACAGAAGTCAAACAAATATGACTTATTCTGCAATCTTTGTCTTTTCAGATAAATTAATTTTCTGTTATATGTGGGATGCATGGGCAGCCTAATAGACATATCAACTACTCAATCGAATATAACAGTCATTATTATTACTGCATCGGTCAGGGTGCTACAGTGCAAGCAACAAATACTGGCTCTCAGTTATTAAGAAAAGCATAGAAGGATATTGGGTTGCCCCCAGAATCGGTGAGTAGGCTGGGGAGTCAGAATAAATGCTAACCTTTTAGGAACTTATCTGATAGGAAATGCAAGAACGTGCTGGTGCCACCATGGTCATTAAAGTACCGCTGGCCTCTTGGAACTTGCCATTGCTAAGGAACTTGAATTCACCTAAAGTACCCCCAAACATCAAGGCCACTTCTTTGCCAGAATTTAACAGATAGCCATTGCTACTGCGACCACTACAGGAGATAAAAGGAATTCTCCATCTGTTCTTTTCTGTATCACTGGGTTTTCAAATCTTTCCATTGATTGAGCGATGCACTAGTTATAAGAGAAATTTGGGGAGTTTGGCCTTTTATTTGGGGAAAACAGAATTTTTTCTATTCTAATTTCCAATTCCTTGGAAAAAAAGGAATTTCCAACTTTAGAAAGAATATGGAAAACATGTCACTGGATCACAAACAGGACAAATATCCACTCTAAAAATTATCATGATCATCATCATTATTACTGCCTCTAGTGATACAATAGCACTTCACAGGGGGTGGTGCTAGTGGTAAAGAATCTGCCTGCTAATGCAGGAGATGCAAGAGATGTGGGTTCAGTCCCTGGGTTGGGAACATGCCCTGGAGAAGGAAATGGCACTCTACTCCAGTATTCTTGCCTGGAAAATTCCACGGGCAGGGGAGCCTGATGGGTGACAGTCCATGGGGTCACAAAGAGTCAGATGTGAATGAGCACGTGTACATACAGTGATTTGATAAGTATATACTGATGCATTAACAAGTGTGAGGCGTTATGTGGAAGAATAATTAGAAATAAAGCCTGGAATACTTGCTCTCAGTTTTCACTTGGGAATAATAAGGCATATAACCTCAAATATAGAAAATTTGATTCTGTTAAAGGAGGAGTTTGAGGTATTAGAGTGAGTATTAGAAAGGGTTTCATTTATCCACTTAGGAAAAACTGAAGTCTTAAAAGACTTGTAAGACCTAAGAATCCCTTTCTTCATCCATTAAGTTAGAATAGTGGTTCTTTCTCATGCATCCCAATCACCTGGAGAACTTGTTAAAACAGAGTGTAGAACTCACACCCAGAATTAGTGAGAAGGGCCAAGAATCAGCTTTTTTACCAAGTTCTCAGATCATAGTCTGAGGGCTACAGTTTGCAAACCACTGAGTTAGAGGAGTCTTCAGAACTGGAGGCAGGGAAGAAAGAATGTCAGTGGGATTCGATGGGAAACGTGGAAGCTACTTAGGGAAGATAATTTGTATAAGAGAAATAGCAGGAACAGTGTTGCAAAAATAAATTAGACCAACCATTCAAGGGTGGACTGTACTGGAATGCCCTTCTGAGGGTGCATTCATTTAACACTACAGGCAGGAGAAAATGCTAGAACCCTTTGGGCCGTTTACCCCGAATAACTTGTAATAAGACACTATTGTCCTAGATATTTTACTAAGTGCTGGGAATAACAGAAAGAAATTTGATTTTTTTTTTTCCAATAAGATAAGTCATTCAGTTATTCTCAACAGAAGGGAAGATTCATCCCAATGTGGTCTTGTGTCATGACATCCCAAAGGGGAATGAAGGGCCACAGTAAATGACATTTGAGGGGAAAATCCACAAGATGTCTAAATACAGATCACTGTCCTTATTACTAACTTGCTGTGTGAGCTCAGGCACGCTGTGTGAACTCTCTGATTTTCAATTTCATTAGCCAGAAACAAATGATCTGCCTCTCTGGGGTGGTACCTAAGTCTATGATTAGATAGACTGTTGAGAAGAGAGACTACTCAAAAGTGATTTCCACATGGAAGGACTGGAGAACTGGGGAAATTATGAATCTAGTGACAAAATTCAAACTAGAAAACACTATGACCTTGCCTCAAAGTGGAATAACAATAACAAAAAACGAGCACATTAGGATGTCTTCATTTAAAAAGTTACATTCGGTTTTGGAGGTTAAGAATAGATAATGTATTGGGAGGCAACAGATATACATATAGATGAATTCTAATTTAATGCAAACCTGTTAGTTTATTTATGTTATTAATATGATACCCTAGAGGATATAAACCAATTAAAAATCCATTTCAATTATTAATTGTGTCCCTCAATTGAAGGGACATAATAAATTAATTAAAATGTCCTCAGCTCTATTCACTAAGGAAAACATATAAGTTAGGGAATAGATTGGACAAACAAGTATTAAACTCTTCAACTGGACCCTATCTGACTCCACATGGAAAAAATAGCCAAATCCACAGTGGGAGGTGTTTGAAAGAGAAGACCAGGGAGAAAAGAGATACAAAGATGGACGTATCTCTTAGTTCTGTGGATGTGGTGTCAGAGACTGGCCAATTAAACATTTCGGGCCTCAATTTACTTAAATATAATGTAAGATCATTGAATTTAATAATTTAAAATGTTCCTTTGTCATTATGGCTATTATAACTCATGATAAATACATGGGCCAAAATGTCCTAAAACTCACTGAGTGCTCTAACCCTAATCTGGGTCAGAGTTAAGGGCTCTGAGGATGAAGTAACATAGCTATTTTTTGTTTTTGTTTTTTTAGCTTTTTATTTTGTATTGAGATATAGCCAATTAACAGGCTTTCCTGGTGGCTCAGACAGTAAAGAACCCACCTACAAAGCAGGAGATCCAGGTTTGAACCCTGGGTTGGGAAAATCCCCCAGAGAAGTAAATGGGATCCCACTCTTGTATTCTTGACTGGAAAATCCCATGGACAGAGGAATCTGGTGGGCGATGGTCCCAGTGAACCACCGGAGAAGTTCCATGCCTTAGCATCTTTAGAGTCAGACACCACTGAGTGACTAACTCGCTTTCACAGTCAATAAACAATGTTGTGACAGTTTCAGGTAAATGGCAAAGGGATCTAGCTATCCATACACATGTATCCATTCTCCCCCAAACCACACTCCCACAGTTCTTGCTCACAAGTAGCTCATGATCTCAAGGTGTCAGAAATAAATGCTAAATCTGTGAAAACAGAGAGTGAATGAAAGTATGCAGTTGATGTCCAGCTAGCCTGGCCTCAAATCACAGCCCTGCATGTGGATGACCCTCTGATTCTTCAGGTAAAAATGGAAATAGTAATATCTCAGCATATGAGTATGTTAATTAAGTAAGACAGATGTTGAAATTATATAGCATACCTGGTAGATGGTAAATTCTCAGTACAGGGGTTGGTGTATTTTCCCATATCCTTTCTAAGCAAATAAAGATGTCGTGGCTCTCCAAGGAGGTCTTTGGAGGGTATCAAATGGCTGAAAGAAAGTATTTTGTACAGAAGTGTAAACAAGTGTTTCAGTTCAGTTCAGTTCAGTCACTCAGTCGTGTCCGACTCTTTGCGACCCCATGAATCGCAGCACGCCAGGCCTCCCTGTCCATCATCATCTCCCAGAATTCACTCAGACTCACGTCCATCGAGTCCGTGATGCCATCCAGCCATCTCATTCTCTGTCGTCCCCTTCTCCTCCTGCCCCCAATCCCTCCCAGCATCAGAGTCTTTTCCAATGAGTCAACTCTTCGCATGAGGTGTCCAAAGTACTGGAGTTTCAGCTTCAGCATCATTCCCTCCAAAGAAATCCCAGGGCTGATCTCAGAATGTACAAAACAACAAGATAGTTTTAGCTCCGTGTTCAAGAGATTAAAATGAGCTCTGATAGAGGAGAAAAATATTTTTTTCACTGTATAAATTGAGAAATATATCAAAGAAAATGTATAAATATGTATATAGTACATTTTAAAGCACATTAATAAAAAATAAATAAAATAAACACCACTGTACCTAACACCAAGCTTAAGAATCACCTGAAAAATTCCTACATGTCCTCTGCTAACATTCTATTTCACGACCATCAGAGGAAACTGAAATTTTTGTGCTAACAATGCAATTTTGCCTTACCATGTTTAAAAATATTTATTTATTTTGCTGTGCCAGGTCTTAGTTACAGCATGTGAAGTCTTACCTGTGGCATGTAGGATCAAGCTCCCTGACCCGGATTGAACTCAGATCCCCTGCAATGGGAGCACGGAGTCTTAGCCACTGGAGCACCAGGGAAGTCCCATGCCTTAGCATTTTTACCACATCTGTATTTATCCCTAAATATGTATTGTTTAGTTTTAGCTGGTTTGGGGCATTAAGTAGAGACGGAAATATTCTATATTCTATGATGAATTGCTTCTTTCACACAACATAGGATTTTGAGATTAATCTGTATTGTACTAACTCATCTTCACTGTTGTATCCCATTGAATGAATAGTCCATTAGTTATTTATGTGGTACACTATTGATGAATAATTTTTTAATTAAATGCAGTGCTGCTGCATATGTTCTTTTATATCTCTTGTGGTAACTACACAGAAAAGTTTCTCAAGGCTATGTATTTTGGAAAACAGAACTGCTGGGTCATCAGATATTCTCAAGCTTACTAATCATGCCAAAATTGTTTTCCAAAGTCATTGTTTCAACTTGGACCCTCACTTTCAGTGACTACTTCAAGTGCTTAAGAGTATTTGATATTTTCAGGTGTTGCAATGTTACAAAAGTGATAGTTTTAATTGGCTGTTCTCTGATTTTTAATAAAGTTGAGAGAATATTTTCACATAATCTTGGGTCCATTTGTGTTTCCCTATTCTGAAATATTTGTTTGGATATTTCATCCATTTTTATATTAAAATACTTGTCTTTTTATTCTTGATTTAAAAAATAGGTTATCAATTTCTTACTCTAACACTTTTCTGGTTTTACAGATTGCAAACAGCATTTTTAAATTTGTGCTTTCTCTAACCTTTATACGGCAACTTTTGAGAAACAGAATTTAATTTTAATTTAGTTTTTATTTTATGATTTTAGCCTTTTATCTTTTTAAATAAACTTTTTTTCAAGTTTAAAATTACAAAGGCTTTATTCTAGCATTCCTTTGTAAAGCTGGCTACGCATGTTTAAGTACTAGATCTATCTGGAATTTTGTTTTGTGTAAGATATTGGGTCAAGATCTATTTTTTGTTCTTTTATTTTGTTTTTAAATGAGCAATTCACTCCCTGATGTTCAAGCTGGTTTTAGAAAAGGCAGAGGAACCAGAGATCAAATTGCCAACATCTGCTGGATCATGGAAAAAGCAAGAGAGTTCCGGAAAAACATCTATTTCTGCTTTATTGACTATGCCAAAGCCTATGACTGTGTGGATCACAATAAACTGTGGAAAATTCTGAAAGAGATGGGAATACCAGACCACCGGACCTGCCTCTTGAGAAATCTGTATGCAGGTCAGGAAGCAACAGTTAGAACTGGACATGGAACAACAGACTGGTTCCAAATAGGAAAAGGAGTACGTCAAGGCTGTATATTGTCACCCTGCTTATTTAACTTCTATGCAGAAACACTGGACTGGAAGAAACACAAGCTGGAATCAAGGTTGCCAGGAGAAATATCAATAACCTCAGATATGCAGATGACACCACCCTTATGACAGAAAGTGAAGAGGAACTAAAAAACCTTTTGATGAAAGTAAAAGTGGAGAGTGAAAAAGTTGGCTTAAAGCTCAACATTCAGAAAACGAAGATCATTGCATCTGGTCCTATCACTTCATGGGAAATAGATGGGAAAACAGTGGAAACGGTGTCAGACTTTTTGTTTTGGGGCTCCAAAATCATTGCAGATTGTGATTGCAGCCATGAAATTAAAAGACGTTTACTCCCTGGAAGGAAAGTTATGACCAACCTAGATAGCATATTCAAAAGCGAGATGTTACTTTGCCAACAAAGGTCCATCTAGGCAAGGCTATGGTTTTTCCAATAGTCATGTATGGATGTGAGAGTTGGACTGTGAAGAAAGCTGAGCGCCGAAAAATTGATGCTTTTGAACTGTGGTATTGGAGAAGACTTGAGAGTCCCTTGGACTGCAAGGAGATCCAACCAGTCCATTCTAAAGGAGATCAATCCTGGGTGTTCTTTGGAAGGAATGATGCTAAAGCAGAAACTCCAGTACTTTGGCCACCTCATGCGAAGAGTTGACTCATTGGAAAAGACTCTGATGCTGGGAGGGATTGGGGGCAGGAGGAGAAGGGGACGACAGAGAATGAGATGGCTGGATGGCATCACTAACTCGATGGATGAGAGTGTGAGTGAACTCTGATGGTGGACAAGGAGGCCTGGCGTGCTGCAATTCATGGAGTTGCAAAGAGTTGGACACGACTGAGCGACTGCACTGAACTAAATGAATACACCAATATGATGACAACATAACTCAAGATGCTTGCTGTATCATGTTATTTATTTGGTCCTGTTTTCCAATTCTCTGATGATCCTTTAAATTTTTTTCAATCTTATATAGTAAACGAATTTGCCCTACCTATTATAGGGGGCTTCCCTGGTGGCTCAAGAGGTAAAGAATTCACTTGCAATGCAGTAGCTGCAGAAGAAATGGGTTCTATCCCTGGGTTGGTAAGATCCCTGGAGGAGGGCATGGCAACCCACTCCAAAATTCTCTGCTGGAGAATTCCATGGGCAGAGAAACCTGGAGGGATGCAGTCCATGGGGTCGCAAAGAGTTGGACATAACTGAAGCAACCTGGCATACACACATGTGTGTGTTATATATACCATTATTCAGTACTGTTTTGTGTTTTATTGCCTTCATTCACAGTCATTTTTCTAATGGAAAAGTAATTTTTATAAAGTTGAATTTGTCAATAATTTACTTGATGGTATTAGGAAATTTTTTCTCTTAAAATGTATTACACATTCCAGGTATATATATTATATAGTGGTATAGTGCTAGTCACTTAGTTATGTCCGACTCTTTGTGACCCCATGGACTGTAGCCCACCAGGCTCCAGGTGGGCTGGTCCATCGAATGCTCCAGGCAAGAATACTGGAGTGGGTAGCCATTCCCTTCTTCAGGGGATCTTCCCAACCTGGGTCTCCTACATTGCAGGTGGATTCTTTGCCATCTGAGCCACCAGGGAAGCCCATAGAGCCTCCTCTTTATTATATATATATATGTATAGAACCATCTAGATTTCAATTTGGAGGAAAGAAAGAATGTTATACAAATCTAGATAATTTTTTTCTAAGTAGAAAATAATTTTGAAAATATAAATGCCTTTACTGAATTCAGTAGACTGGAATGTCTTCAGGGAAATAACTTTGTCTTAGTATTATTATATACAAGGAACTAATCTCAGTGGTTTTATATATAATTTATATATTTTCAAAGTAATTTTATAAACAAATTAATGACTTTCAACAATGTATGTATTAATAAGTTACTTCTAAGTTTCTTTCTTTGGGATTTTTATGGAAAAAATAATACCGACTGAAGTAAAAGTGAATCATATATTGCACAAACCAATAATTTTCTGCTTGCATATACCATCCATGTTTATATATTTTGTATAATTTTACTGATTATGTGTTATTTTATTATGCTCCTTATAAACTTTTGAATAATAATTGTACTAAATTTAATTTTAACAAATTTATTCATTTTTATGTTTATTTACCAAATTTCACTTTACTAGTTTGTTGATGAAGTTAGTGAAGGTGTTAGTCGCTCAGTCATGTCTGACTGTTTTTGACTCCATGGTCTGTCCATAGAATTCTCGAGGAAAGAATACTGGAGTGGGTTGCCATTTGCTTCTCTCAGGGGATCTTCCTGACCCAAGGATTGAACCCAGGTCTTCTGCATTGCAGGTAGATTCTTTTGACACTGACTATTAAATTGTTTGCAATTATTTTACTATAATAATTGTGTTTCTTAAACTTATTTGTGTAGCTAGAGATTTATTTCTACTGTGGCATGACTAATATTTATATCAAGAATCTTGTACTTATAATGTTATGAGTTGAAAGCTAATTTTACTTATTACTCACTAGCAAAATATTTACCTATCTGGAACTAATAAGGGTAAGTCACAGGGTTTTCATTGGAGTTATTATTATTTTTTAATGCTGTGAACTTCACTAAGTATAATAATCTCAACTAGTATAAATGGAGCCTGCCCCTACTCTTCTTGCTTATAATAAAAACATACGAGTATAATTCTTTAGTCAAATAGTTTGAATATCTAATGACTCCAGCCAAGTATTTAACTGCCTGCAAGTGTCTAAATTATTGATTTGTAGCATACTTAGCTTTAGCACAACATAGCAAATATGAGCATTGCTCACATCACATATATAGTATAAGCTAGAAATAAACTACCCCCAATTTACAGATGACAAAGCAAGGCACAGAGAGGTTAAGAGACCTTATAAAATCACACAGCTGATAAATGGCAAATAAAAGACAGATTTAAATCCAACTATCTAACTCCAGAGACTGTATGTTTAATGTTATGATTCCTGAAACTTGTATAAACATCTCCCTGACACTAATTACTTCTTATATTTTGGAGACAAACACATTTTAACTAGATTTCTTAATTTAAAATTGCACAAGATTTAGGGCCACTTTATTTTCTGTGCTAGCCATTTTCCACCTAATCACACAGAGTTTCAGTGTTATTCATTTCACAAATATATATGCCTTCTCAGTTGATTTTAAGCTTCTTTAATAGTTAAACTAATTTTGCATGTTTCTTTTGAATACTCTATAACATCCTCCATAGTGGATAATCAATAAACACTTACTGCCTGATGTTTAGACCATCTAAATACTTTATTTCTCTGTGAAATTGTCTGTTTCTAATCAGCAAATGAAAATAAAGCTTGTCATAAGAAAACAAATCTTAAGAGAGGAAAAAATATAAACAAAAATGTTTAAAGGTCACATTAGATTCATTATAAAAAGTGACCAGATCAGGATTCTTTAACAAGTTTGGAAGAGAAGCCTGCTAGTTTATTTCCCTGGAGATCTGAGATTAGAAGAGAGTATCCGGAGGATGGTGGAGGAATAGAATGGGGAGACCACTTTTTCCCCCACAAATTCATCAAAAGAACATTTGAACACTGAGCAAATTCCACAAAACAACTTCTGAATGCTGGCAGAGGACATCAGGCACCCAAAAAGGTAGCCCATTGCCTTCGAAAGGAGGTAGAACAAAATATAAAAGATAAAAAGAGAGACTAAAGAGGTAGGGATGGAGGTCCGTCCTGTGAAGGGAGTCTTAAAAAAGAGAGAAGTTTCCAAACACCAGGAAATATTCTCTCTGGTGGGTCTGTGGCAAGCCTTGGAACCTCAGAGGGCAAAATAACCAGGAGGAAAAATAAATAAATAATTAAAACCCACAGATTATGTGCCTAACAGCAACTCCCAGTGGAACAGCCCAGATGCTCGCATCCTCCTCTAGCAAGCGGTGGCTGGACAGCGAGGCATGGTCTGCATTGCTTAGGGTAAGGACCAGGCCTGAATGCACCAAGGGCAATCTGAGGGAACTAGCTTGAGATAGCAACCCAGACTGTGAGATAGCTATCCTGCAAAAAGTCCTAACCTAAGACACCACCAGGTCCACTCATAGAATGAAGGATTGAGCAGAGCTAGCTGGCTGTGGATCGGCACATCCCCCGCCGGAGACAGGCAGGCAAGGGCAGCCAGAGCCGGAAGGGGGCAATTGTGGCTCCAGAGAGGCATCCTATACCAAACTGCAAGCAGACTTCGTTGCTAACCAAGACTTCTTGGGATTCTGGACTGTCAACATCCGCCGGGAGGGTCGCAGCCAGAGATCAGCTCCCCAGAAGAGACACACGGCATGCCTGAGAAGGCGCACCCGTTGTACACCCAGAAAACTGAGTGGCTGGGACGGGGGAGGCGATAAATTGCAGCCTTCACCTGGGGCCGACTGTGCTCGCCAAGCACCTGGTCACCTGAGCTGCTCGGACCTGGGACGAGCACAAAACACAGGCCTAACCAAATCTGTGCCTTTGTGGAGTACCCAAGAACCTGAAACTGAGAGGCTTAGACCTGGGGAGTGCATACAACCCAGGGCCAGCATCACACAGTTCCCTGTAGAGAAACCTAGAGCCTGAGCAGTGTAGTCTGGAAAAGCACACCCACTGTGAGCGGGGGCAACCCAGTGTGGCTGAATCACTGTGAGCACACTCCAATGATGTTTGTTTGCAGTGTTCCTCCCTCCCCACAGCACGACTGAACAAGTGAGCCTAAAAAAGTGACCATCACCGCCCCCCTTGTGTCAGAGTGAAAAGTAGACACTGAGGAGAACAGTATACAGAAGAAGCTAAAATAAACAGAGGGAACTGCTTTGAAAGTGATAGGTGCAATAGATTAGAACCCTGTAGTTAGCACCGACTACATAGGAAGGGGCCTATAGAACTTGAGAAGTACAAGCTGGACCAAGGAACTATCTGAAAATGAACTGACCCCACACTGTCTGCAACAGCTCCAGAGAAAGCCCTAGATATATTTTTACTATTAAGTCTCCTATTACTCCTTTAATTTTCATTTTTATAACTACTATTACCTTGCAAAAAAAAGACCCTATTTTTAAAGCAAACTTCGTATATATATATTTTATAATTTTTGTGACTTTTTTTTAATATTGTATTTTTGAGAATCTAACCTCTACTCTAGATTTTTAATCTTTGCTTTTTGGTATTTGTTATCAACTTTGTATCTTTAAGAACCCAATCTTCAGTACCCATTTTTACTTGGGAGCGAGATCACTGGCTTGGTTTCTCTCTGCCCCTTTTGGCTCTCCTTTCTCTTCACCAGGTCGCCTCTATCTCCCCCTCTCCCTTTTCTTCTCTATCCACGCTGTGAATCTCTTTGTCTGTTCTGGGCTGTGGAGAACACTTAGGGAACTGATTACTGGCTGGATCTGTCTCCTTTTGATTTCCACTTTTATCCTGCTGGCCACCTCTGTCTCCTTCCTCCCTCTTCTCTTCTCCATGTAACTCTGTGTACCTCTCCAGGTGTCCCTCACTGTGGAGAAACTTTTCATCATTAACCTAGATGTTTTATCATCGGTGCTGTATAGATGGAGAAGTCTTGAGGCCACTGTAAAAGTAAGACTGAAAACCAGAGGCAGGAGACTTAAGTCCAAATCCTGAGAACTCCTGAATCCAGGGAACATTAATCAATAGGAGCTCATCAAATGCCTCCATACCTACACTGAAACTAAGAACCACCCAAGGGACAACCAGTTCTAGAGCAAGAGATACCATACATATTCTCCAGCAACACAGGAACATAGCCCTGAGCTTCAATATACAGGCTGCCTAAAGTCACACCAAACCCACTGACATCTCAAAACTCATTGCTGGACACCTCATTGCACACCAGAGAGAAGAAATACAGCTCCAGCCACCAGAACACCGACACAAGCTTCCCTAACCAGGAAACCTTGACAAGCCATACGTCCAACCCCACCCATAGCAAGGAACCTCCACAATAAAGAGGAACCACAAACTGAAAGAATACAGAAAGGCCATCCCAAACACAGCAATATGAACAAGATGAAAAGGCAGAGAAATACTGAGCAGGCAAAGGAACAAGCTGCGACTGGCACACTAAGCACGGCCGAGAGGAGCTACCCCACGTCTGAGGTCAGGGGTAGAAGCTGGGAGGACCCCATGCCTGTAGGGTGATGGCCAAGAAAGTTTACCCCACGTCCAAAGTCAGGAGCAGCCGCTGAGTGTACCAGGCTGCGACGGGGCAGGAACGGCTAGGAGGAGCCAACCAATGTCCAAGGAGTGGTGGCTGCATGGGTGCAGGAGGGCCTAAAAGAGCTATCCCACAGTGAAGGTCAGGAAGGGCGGTGGTGAGGAGATACCCCTCATCCAAGGTAAGGAGCAGTGGCTACCCTTTGTTGGAACAGCTGTGAAGAGATGCCCCACACCCAAGGTAAGAGAAACCCAGGTAAGATGGTAGGTGTTGCAAGAGGGCATCAGAGGGCAGACACACTGAAACCATACTCACAAAAGACTAGTCAATCTAATCACACTAGGACAACAGCCTTGTCGAACTCAATGAAACTAAGCCATGCCTGTGGGGCCACCCAAGATGGGAGGGTCATGGTGGAGAGGTCTGACAGAATGTGATCCACTGGAGAAGGGAATGGCAAACCACTGCAGTATTCTTGCCTTGAGAACCCCATGAACAGTATGAAAAGGCAGAATGATAGGATACCGAAAGAGGAACTCCCCAGGTCAGTAGGTGCCCAATATGCTACTGGAGATCAGTGGAGAAATAACTCCAGAAAGAATGAAGGGATGGAGCCAAAGCAAAAACAATACCCAGCTGTGGATGTGACTGGTGATAGAAGCAAGGTCCGATGCTGTAAAGAGCAATATTGCATAGGAACCTGGAATGTCAGGTCCATGAATCAAGGCAAATTGGAAGTGGTCAAACAAGAGATGGCAAGAGTAAACATCGACATTCTAGGAATCAGTGAACTAAAATGGACTGGAATGGGTAAATTTAACTCAGATGACCATTATATTTACTACTGCAGGCAGGAATCCCTCAGAAGAAATGGAGTAGCCATCATGGTCAACAAAAGAGTCCAAAATGCAGTACTTGGATGCAATCTCAAAAACAACGGAATGATCTCTGTTCGTTTCCAAGACAAACCATTCAATATCACGGTAATCCAAGTCTATGCCCCAACGAGTAATGCTGAAGAAGCTGAAGTTGAACGGTTCTATGAAAACCTACAAGACCTTTTAAAACTAACACCTAAAAAGGATATCCTTTTCATTATAGGGGACTGGAATGCAAAAGTAGGAAGTCAAGAAACACCTGGAGTAACAGGCAAATTTGGCCTCGGAATGCGGAATGAGGCAGGACAAAGACTAATAGAGTTTTGCCAACAAAATGCACTGGTCATAGCAAACAGCCTCTTCCAACAACACAAGAGAAGACTCTACACATGGACATCACCAGATGGTCAACACCGAAACCAGATTGATTATATTCTTTGCAGCCAAAGATGAAGAAGCTCTATACAGTCAACAAAAACAAGACCAGGAGCTGACTGTGGCTCAGATCATGAACTAATTATTACCAAATTCAGTTTTAAATTGAAGAAAGTAGGAAAAACCGCTACACCATTCAGGTATGACCTAAATCAAATCCCTTATGATTATACAGCGGAAGTGAGAAATAGATTTAAGGGCCTAGATCTGGTAGATGAGTGCCTGAACAACTGTGGAATGAGGTTCATGACATTGTACAGGAGACAGGGATCAAGATCATCCCCATGGAAAAGAAATGCAAAAAAGGAAAATGGCTGTCTGGGGAGGACTTATAAATAGCTGTGAAAAGAAGAGAGGTGGAAAACAAAGGAGAAAATGAAAGATATAAGCATCTGAATGCAGAGTTTCAAAGAATAGCAAGAAGAGATAAGAAAGCCTTCTTCAGTGATCAGTGCAAAGAAATAGAGGAAAACAACAGAATGGGAAAGACTAGAGATCTCTTCAAGAAAATAAGAGATACCAAGGGAACACTTCATGCAAAGATGGGCTCGATAAGGGACAGAAATGGTCTGGACCTAACAGGAGCAGAAGATATTGAGAAGAGATGACAAGAATACACAGAAAAACTGTACAAAAAAGATCTTCATGACCCAGATAATCATGATGGTGTGATCACTCATCTAGAGCCAGATATCCTGGAATGTGAAGTCAAGTGAGCCTTAGAAAGCATCACTATGAAAAAAGCTAGTGGAGGTGATGGAATTCCCGTTAAGTTATTTCAAATCCTGAAAGATGATGCTGTGAAAGTGCTGCACTCAATATGCCAGCAAATTTGGAAAACTCAGCAGTGGCCATAGGGCTGGAAAAGGTCAGTTTTCATTCCAATCCCAAAGAAAGGCAGTGCCAAAGAATGCTCAAACTGCCACACAATTGCACTCATCTCACATGCTAGTAAAGTAATGCTCAAAATTCTCCAAGCCAGGCTTCAGCAATACATGAACCGTGAACTTCCTGATGTTCAAGCTGGTTTTAGAAAAGGCAGAGGAACCAGAGATCAGACTGCCAACATCTGCTGGATCATGAAAAAAGCAAGAGAGTTCCAGAAAGACATCTATTTCTGCTTTATTGACTATGCCAAAGCCTTTGACTGTGTGGATCACAATCAACTGTGGAAAATTCTGAAAGAGATGGGAATATCAGACCACCTGACCTGCCTCCTGAGAAACCCGTATGCAGGTCAGGAAGCAACAGTTAGAACTGGACATGGAACAACAGACTGGTTCCAAATAGGAAAAGGAGTACGTCAAGGCTGTATATTGTCACCCTGCTTATTTAACTTCTATGCAGAGTACATCATGAGAAACGCTGGAGTGGAAGAAACACAAGCTGGAATCAAGATTGCCAGGAGAAATATCAATCACCTCAGATATGCAGATGACACCACCCTTATGGCAGAAAGTGAAGAGGAGCTAAAAAGCCTCATGATGAAAGTGAAAGAAGAGAGCGAAAAAGCTGGCTTAAAGCTCAACATTCAGAAAACGAAGATCATGGCATCTGGTCCCATCACTTCACCGGAAATAGATGGAGAAACACTGGAAACAGTGTCAGACTTTATTTTTTTGGGCTCCGAAATCACTGCAGATGGTGACTGCAGCCATGAAATTAAAAGACGCTTACTCCTTGGAAGAAAAGTTATGACCAACCTAGATAGCATACTCAAAAGCAGAGACATTACTTGGCCGACTAAGGTCCGTCCAGTCAAGGCTATGATTTTCCCAGTGGTCATGTATGGATGTGAGAGTTGGACTGTGAAGAAAGCTGAACACCAAAGAATTGATGCTTTTGAACTGTGGTGTTGGAGAAGACTCTTGAGAGTCCCTTGGACTGCAAGGAGATCCAACCAGTCCATTCTGAAGATTAGCCCTGGGATTTCTTTGGAAGGACTGATGCTAAAGCTGAAACTCCAGTACTTTGGCCACCTCATGCGAAGAGCTGACTCATTGGAAAAGACTCTGATGCTGGGAGGGATTGGGGGCAGGAGGAGAAGGGGACGACAGAGAATGAGATGGCTGGATGGCATCACTGACTCAATGGACACGACTCTGAGTGAACTCTGGGAGTTGGTGATGGACAGGGAGGCCTGGTGTACTGCAATTCATAGGGTTGCAAAGAGTCAGACACGACTGAGCAACTGAACTGAACAAGTAAAGCAACTACAAAAGGAAGAAATGAAGAATCCCAAGGTTAGTACAAGGAAGGAAATCTTAAAAATTAGGACAGAAATAAATGCAAAAGAAACAAAAGAGACTGTAGCAAAAATCAACAAAGCCAAAGCTGGTTCTTTAAGAAGATAAATAAAATTGACAAATCACTAGCCAGACTCATCAAGAAACAAAGGGAGAAAAATCAAATCAACAAAATTAGAAATGAAAATGGAGAGATCACAACAGACAACACAGAAATACAAAGGATCATAAGAGACTATTATCAACAACTATATGCAAATAAAATGGACAACATGGAAGAAATGGACAAATTCTTAGAAAAGTACAACTTTCCAAAACTGAACCAGGAAAAAATAGAAAATCTTAAGAGACCCATCACAAGTACAGGAATTGAAACTGTAATCAGAAATCTTCCAACAAGCAAAAGCCCAGGACCAGACAGCTTCATAGCTGAATTCTACCAAAAATTTAGACAAGAGCTAATACCTATCCTACTCAAACACTTCCAGAAAATTGCAGAGGAACATAAACTTCCAAACTCATTCCATGAGGCCACCATCACCCTAATACCAAAACCTGACAAAGATGCCACAAAAAAAGAAAACTACAGGCCAGTATCACTGATGAACATAGATGCAAAAATCCTTAACAAAATTCTAGAAAACAGAATCCAACAACATATTAGAAAGATCATACATCATGATCAAGTGGTCTTTATCCCAGGGATGCAAGGATTCTTCAATATCCACAAATCAATCAATGTAATACATCACATCAACAAATTGAAAAATAAAAACCATATGATTATCTCAATAGATGAAGAGAAAGCCTTTGACAAAATTCAACATCCATTTATGATAAAAACTCTCCAGAAAGCAGGAATAGAAGGAACATACCTCAACATAATAAAAGCTATATATGACAAACCCACAGCAAACATTATCCTCAATGGTGAACAATTGAAAGCATTTCCCCTAAAGTCAGGAACAAGACAAGGGTGCCCACTCTCACAACTACTATCCAATATAGTTTTGGAAGTTTTGGCCACAACACTTAGAAAAGAAAAAGAAATAAAAGGTATCCAAATTGGAAAAGAGGAAGTAAAACTCACTGTTTGCAGATGACATGATCCTCTGCATCGGTTCAGTTCAGTCACTCAGTCGTGTCCGACTCTTTGCAACCCCATGAATCGCAGCACGCCAGGCCTCCCTGTCCATCACCAACTCCTGCAGTTCACTCAGACTCATATCCATCAAGTCAGTGATGCCATCCAGCCATCTCATCCTGGTTCGTCCCC
This sequence comes from Budorcas taxicolor, assembly GCF_023091745.1. Classification (NCBI taxonomy): domain Eukaryota; kingdom Metazoa; phylum Chordata; class Mammalia; order Artiodactyla; family Bovidae; genus Budorcas; species Budorcas taxicolor. The sequence continues at coordinate 43,463,805 of NC_068915.1, forward strand.
TTCTCCTCCTGCCCCCAATCCCTCCCAGCATCAAAGTCTTTTCCAATGAATCAACTATTCACATGAGGTGGCCAAAGTACTGGAGCTTCAGCTTTAGCATCATTCCTTCCAAAGAAATCCAAGGGCTGATCTCCTTCAGAATGGATTCGTTGGATCTCCTTGCAGTCCAAAGGACTCTCAATAGTCCTCTCCAACACCACAGCTCAAAAGCGTCAATTCTTCAGTGCTCAGCTTTCTTCACAGTCCAACTCTCACATCCACATATGACTACTGGAAAAACCATAGCCTCTAGACTAGACGGAATTTTGTTGGTAAAGTAATGTCTCTGCTTTTGAATATGCTATCTAGGTTGCTCATAACTTTTCTTCCAAGGAGTAAGCGTCTTTTAATTTCATGGCTGCAGTCACCATCTGCAGTGATTCTGGAGCTCCAAAAAATAAAGTCTGACACTTTCCACTGTTTCCCCATCTATTTCCCATGAAGTGATGGGACCAGATGCCATGATCTTCGTTTTCTGAATGTTGAGCTTTAAGCCAACTTTTTCACTCTCCTCTTTCACTTTCATCAACAGGCTTTTTAGTTCCTCTTCACTTTCTGCCATAAGGGTGGTGTCATCTGCATATCTGAGGTGATTGATATTTCTCCTGGCAATCTTGATTCCAGCTTGTGTTTCTTCCACTCCAGCGTTTCTCATGATGTACTCTGCATAGAAGTTAAATAAGCAGGGTGACAATATACAGCCTTGACGTACTCCTTTTCCTATTTGGAACCAGTCTGTTGTTCCATGTCCAGTTCTAACTGTTGCTTCCTGACCTGCATACGGGTTTCTCAGGAGGCAGGTCAGGTGGTCTGATATTCCCATCTCTTTCAGAATTTTCCACAGTTGATTGTGATCCACACAGTCAAAGGCTTTGGCATAGTCAATAAAGCAGAAATAGATGTCTTTCTGGAACTCTCTTGCTTTTTTCATGATCCAGCAGATGTTGGCAGTCTGATCTCTGGTTCCTCTGCCTTTTCTAAAACCAGCTTGAACATCAGGAAGTTCACGGTTCATGTATTGCTGAAGCCTGGCTTGGAGAATTTTGAGCATTACTTTACTAGCATGTGAGATGAGTGCAATTGTGTGGCAGTTTGAGCATTCTTTGGCACTGCCTTTCTTTGGGATTGGAATGAAAACTGACCTTTTCCAGCCCTATGGCCACTGCTGAGTTTTCCAAATTTGCTGGCATATTGAGTGCAGCACTTTCACAGCATCATCTTTCAGGATTTGAAATAACTTAACGGGAATTCCATCACCTCCACTAGCTTTTTTCATAGTGATGCTTTCTAAGGCTCACTTGACTTCACATTCCAGGATATCTGGCTCTAGATGAGTGATCACACCATCATGATTATCTGGGTCATGAAGATCTTTTTTGTACAGTTTTTCTGTGTATTCTTGTCATCTCTTCTCAATATCTTCTGCTCCTGTTAGGTCCAGACCATTTCTGTCCCTTATCGAGCCCATCTTTGCATGAAGTGTTCCCTTGGTATCTCTTATTTTCTTGAAGAGATCTCTAGTCTTTCCCATTCTGTTGTTTTCCTCTATTTCTTTGCACTGATCACTGAAGAAGGCTTTCTTATCTCTTCTTGCTATTCTTTGAAACTCTGCATTCAGATGCTTATATCTTTCATTTTCTCCTTTGTTTTCCACCTCTCTTCTTTTCACAGCTATTTATAAGTCCTCCCCAGACAGCCATTTTCCTTTTTTGCATTTCTTTTCCATGGGGATGATCTTGATCCCTGTCTCCTGTACAATGTCATGAACCTCATTCCACAGTTGTTCAGGCACTCATCTACCAGATCTAGGCCCTTAAATCTATTTCTCACTTCCGCTGTATAATCATAAGGGATTTGATTTAGGTCATACCTGAATGGTGTAGCGGTTTTTCCTACTTTCTTCAATTTAAAACTGAATTTGGTAATAATTAGTTCATGATCTGAGCCACAGTCAGCTCCTGGTCTTGTTTTTGTTGACTGTATAGAGCTTCTTCATCTTTGGCTGCAAAGAATATAATCAATCTGGTTTCGGTGTTGACCATCTGGTGATGTCCATGTGTAGAGTCTTCTCTTGTGTTGTTGGAAGAGGCTGTTTGCTATGACCAGTGCATTTTGTTGGCAAAACTCTATTAGTCTTTGTCCTGCCTCATTCCGCATTCCGAGGCCAAATTTGCCTGTTACTCCAGGTGTTTCTTGACTTCCTACTTTTGCATTCCAGTCCCCTATAATGAAAAGGATATCCTTTTTAGGTGTTAGTTTTAAAAGGTCTTGTAGGTTTTCATAGAACCGTTCAACTTCAGCTTCTTCAGCATTACTCGTTGGGGCATAGACTTGGATTACCGTGATATTGAATGGTTTGTCTTGGAAACGAACAGAGATCATTCCGTTGTTTTTGAGATTGCATCCAAGTACTGCATTTTGGACTCTTTTGTTGACCATGATGGCTACTCCATTTCTTCTGAGGGATTCCTGCCTGCAGTAGTAAATATAATGGTCATCTGAGTTAAATTTACCCATTCCAGTCCATTTTAGTTCACTGATTCCTAGAATGTCGATGTTTACTCTTGCCATCTCTTGTTTGACCACTTCCAATTTGCCTTGATTCATGGACCTGACATTCCAGGTTCCTATGCAATATTGCTCTTTACAGCATCGGACCTTGCTTCTATCACCAGTCACATCCACAGCTGGGTATTGTTTTTGCTTTGGCTCCATCCCTTCATTCTTTCTGGAGTTATTTCTCCACTGATCTCCAGTAGCATATTGGGCACCTACTGACCTGGGGAGTTCCTCTTTCGGTATCCTATCATTCTGCCTTTTCATACTGTTCATGGGGTTCTCAAGGCAAGAATACTGCAGTGGTTTGCCATTCCCTTCTCCAGTGGATCACATTCTGTCAGACCTCTCCACCATGACCCTCCCATCTTGGGTGGCCCCACAGGCATGGCTTAGTTTCATTGAGTTCGGCAAGGCTGTTGTCCTAGTGTGATTAGATTGACTAGTCTTTTGTGAGTATGGTTTCAGTGTGTCTGCCCTCTGATGCCCTCTTGCAACACCTACCATCTTACCTGGGTTTCTCTTACCTTGGGTGTGGGGCATCTCTTCACAGCTGTTCCAACAAAGGGCAGTCACTGCTCCTTACCTTGGATGAGGGGTATCTCCTCACCGCTGCCCTTCCTGACCTTCATCGTGGGATAACTCCTCTAGGCCCTCCTGTGGATCCTCTAAATAGAAACCCCTAAAGACTCCACCAGAAAATTACTATAGCTAATCAATGAATATAGTAAAGTTGCAGTATACAAAATCAACACACACCAATCCCTTGCATTCCTATACACTAACAATGAGAAAACTGAAATAAAAATTAAGGAAATAATCCCATTCACCATTGCAATGAAAAGAATAAAGCACTTAGGAATATATCTACCTAAAGAAACAAAAGACCTATATATAGAAAATTATAAAACACTGGTGAAAGAAGTCAAAGAGGACACAAATAGATGGAGAAATATACCATGTTCATGGATTGGAAGAATCAATATAGTGAAAATGAGTATACTACCCAAAGCAATCTATAGATTCAATGCAATCCCTATCAAGCTACCAATGGTATTTTTCAGAAAACTAGAACAATAATTTTACAATTTGTATGGAAATACAAAAATCCTCGAATAACCAAAGCAATCTTGAGAAAGAAGAATGGAACTAGAGGAATCACCCTGCCTGACTTTAGTCTTTACTATAAAGCCACAGTCATCAAGACAGTATGTTACTGGTACAAAGACAGAAATATAGATCAATGGAGCAAAATAAAAAGCCCAGAGATAAATCCATGCACCTATGGACACCTTATCTTTGACAAAGGAAGCAAGAATATACATGGAGAAAAGAAAATATCTTTAACAAGTGGTGCTAGGAAAACTGGTCAACCACTTGTAAAAGAATAAAACTAGAACAGTTTCTAACACCACACACAAAAATAAACTCAAAATGGATTAAAGATCTAAATGTAAGACCAGAAACTATAAGACTCCTAGAGGAAAACATAGGGAAAACACTCTCTGACATAAACCACAGCAGGATCCTCTATGACCCACCTCTCAGAATATTGGAAAGAAAAGCAAAAATAAACAAATGGAACTGAATTAAAATTAAAAGCTTCTGCATAACAATGGAAACTATAAGCAAGGGAAAAAGACAGCCTTCAGAATGGGAGACAATAATAGCAAAAGAAGCAATGGACAAGGAATTAATCTCAAAAATATACAACCAAATCCTGCAGCTCAATTCCAGAAAAATAAACCACCCAATCAAAAAGTGGGCCAAAGAATAAACAGACATTTCTCCGAAGACATACAAATGGTTAACAAACATATGAAAAGATGCTTAACATCACTCATTATCACAGAAATGCAAATCAAAACCACAATGAGGTACCATTTCACACCAGTCAGAATGGCTGCAATCCAAAAGTCTACAAGCAATAAATGCTGGAGAGGGTGTGGAGAAAAGGGAACCCTCTTACACTGTTGGTGGGAATGCAAACTAGCACAGGCACTATAAAGAACAGTGTGGAGATTCCTTAAAAAACCAGATATAGAACTGCCTTATGACCTAGCAATCCCACTGCTGGGCATACACACCTAGGAAACCAGAATTGAAAGAGACATGTGTACCCCAATGTTCATTGCAGCACTGTTAATAATAGCCAGGATATGGAGCAACCTAGATGTCCATCAGCAGATGAATGGATAAGAAAGCTGTGGAACATATACACAATGGAGTATTACTCAGCCATTAAAAATAATACATTTGAATCAGTTCTAATGAGGTGGATGAAACTGGAGCCTATTTTACAGAGTGAATTAAGCCAGAAAGAAAAACACCAATATAGTACACTAATATATATATATGGAATTTAGAAAGATGGAAATGATAACCCTGTATGTGAGACAGCAAAAGAGACACAGATGTATAGAACAGTCTTTTGGACTCTGTGGGAGAGGGCGAGGGAGGGATGATATGGGAGAATGCCATTGAAACTTGTAAATTATCACATGTGTAATGAATCGCCAGTCCAGGTTCGATGCATGATACAGGATGCTCGGGGCTGGTGCACTGGGATGACCCAGAAGGATGGGATGGGGAGGTAGGTAGGAGGGGGGTTCAGGATGGGGAACACATGTACACCCATGGCAGAGTCATGTCAATGTATGGCAAAACCAATACAATATTGTAAAGAAAAAAATTAATTAATTAATTTTTAAAAAAAGAAAGTTACTAAGAGAGTAGATTATCAAAGTTCTCAATCACAAGAAAAAAAATTGTGACTAAAAAGAACTATTCCTTGCTAAGAATCTTACCAGTCATGGATGCAGGTGGGTAATAACTAACCAAAATGGACAACTACCAGGTTCTACTTCCCGGCAGAGCATCCCATCTCAATCTGCCTTAGGAATATGGTCTGACTAGCACCATATCTGACATGGTAAATCTTTGTATTATTGTTTCAAATCTGGGAGATTGAAGGGTTAGCTTCAACCTCGACAGGCAGCAGAATATATGTAAAGAAATCCAAACCAATTGTGATGACTGAATTGGTCACCAACAGGCTGAATATGCTGAAGCTACTTTATGATATATAGAGCTTCAATAACAAAGTACAGGGCAACTCCCTTTAACTTACTGGGATGTTGTAAAAATTAATGTAATAATATATGATCATCTGGCCTGCAATAGGCACTTAGCAAATGGTGCTATCACCATGATTAAAAGATTACTTATGGGGAGCATTTCTTTTCCATCCTCTCTATAACCATCTGGTTTTTGAATGTTTCTATTTACTCCAATATAAATTGAGATATACTCAAAAGTATAACAAATATATATATGTATACACACACATACCCCCCTCAGGTCACTAATCATTTCTTATACCCCTGTCATTGTGACTAAACCTATTAAATCATACTCGTATGTATAAACAACAACAACAACAAAACCCTTAAGCAAATCAATTATAGTTATTTACCATGTAAGTTTTAAAATAGATTAAATTTCCTTGAGATGAAGCTAGAAAAATTATTGGCAAGGCAAATTTTTTTCTCATAAATTGTATTTTTACTTTTGGCAAATGCCTTTCCTCCATTGAGTAAGCTAATTTTTTTCAATGAATTTAAATAAATCAACACTAAAAAAAAAAAAAAAAACCCAACACTTAAACAAATTTTTCTCAAATCTGGCAAATATGTGACAATGAAAAAAACTGTCTGATATACCTTTATGTGTCAGTAAATTTAATACTTTCATTGAGAAAAATTGATATAAACCTGATGCTGATGTACTACCAAAGTAGATATTTTAGGGACTTTGTGGTTTATTTTCAGCACCTATTCCAAGGTAGGTTGCATTCATGCCCATGAGGTATAACACAGTGAAGTGCTGAGACTTGATTTTTATTCCTGAAAACCAATACACTGAGTCATCTAAACTGGCTTTACATACACAGATCTGCATACTGTATCCTTCTAGCTAATGTAAGTGCTACTGGTCCCTCAATGCCATGTCCCTTATGTCCCTCTCTCATATTCCATTTATTTTAAGTGTCCAGGATAGGCAAATCTATAGAACTAGAAAGTAGATTAGTGGTTGCCTAAGGCTGAGGAGGTATTGGGTTGCAGGATCTAGGATAGATAAAGCGTATGGGGTTTCTTTCGAGGATGATGAAAATATTCTAAAATTCATTATGGTGATAGTTGGAAAACTGAATATATCAAAAATAATTGAATTGTACACTTTAAGTGGATGAATTATATCTAAACTATATTTCAAGAAATCTGTTATAAAAAACATAAAATAAGTTTTTTAGAAATAGCTAAAGGGAGAGATGTGAGATGTGAGATACAGATGTGAGACCTGGACTATAAAGAAAGCTGAGCACAGAAGAATTGATGGCTTTGAACTGTGGTGTTAGAGGAGATTCTTGAGAGTCCCTTGGACTCCTAGGAGATCCATCCAGTACATCTTAAAGGTAATCAGTCCTGAATATTCATTGGAAGGACTGATGCTGACGCTGAAACTCCAATACGTTTACCACCTGATACAAAGAACTGACTCATTTAAAAGCCCCTGATGCTCGGAAAGATTGAAGGCAGGAGGAGAAGGGGACAACAGAGGATGAGATGGTTGGATGGCATCACTGACTCAATCAACATGAGTTTGAGTAAACTGCGGGAGTTGGTGATGGACAGGGAGGCCTGGCATACTGTAGTCCATGGGATTGCAAAGAGTCAGATACAACTGAGAGACTGAACTGAACTGAACTGAACTGAAAAGGAGGGAGGAAGCTGTATGACTTTCATCGGCAGTGTTGTGCCAAGATTTACTAGCATCTTAGTTCATTGCATCTTGATTGACAGACATAGAAGGGGAAAAAAACAGACTAGAATTCTCCCTGTGCAACATCAAGGCAAGGAAAAGCTATTTTAATGGTGCCAAAATATTTACCACAATATTTCTGCTTAACCAGATATAGTGACACGATTCACACATAAGGCAGTGGGTGAAAGTGAAGTCGTTCAGTCGTGTCTGACTCTTTGCAACCCCACGGACTGTAGCCTACCAGGCTCCTCCATCCATGAGATTTTTCAGTCAAGAGTACTGGAGTGGGTTGCCATTTCCTTCTCCAAGAGATCTTCCTGACCCAGGGATCGAACCTGGGTCTCGGATGAATGAAGGCAATGAAGGGTTAAAATAAAAACCCCTTTGTCAGACCTTATAAGTTCCTATGTTTGATGTGCAGAAGCTTTGTGTATGACCTTAATGCTTTTCAAGTGAATGATCAAGAGATATATAGAGATACAACTTAGTTTTCAGGGTAGTGAGCACTTTCATCTTGATACAGGATAGAGTCACTCATAAGCTACTCAACTAAATAGAAAATCATTATAAGTATTTAAATGGGCAGGAAGGAAAAGAAGCAGAGAAGATAAATATCTATTTAATTGATACATTGAGCCAAATACGGAGAAGGCAATGGCACCCCACTCCAGTACTCTGCCTGGAAAATCCCATGGATGGAGGAGCCTGGTATGCTGCAGTACATGAAGTTGCTAAGAGTCGGACATAACTGAGCGACTTTGTTTCACTTTTCACTTTCATGCATTGGAGAAGGAAATGGCAACCGACTCCAGTGTTCTTGCCTGGAGAATCCCAGGGGCAGGGGAGCCTGGTGGGCTGATGTCTATGCGGTCACACAAAGTCGGACATGACTGAAGTGACATAGCAGCAGCAGCAGCAGAGCCAAATAAGAGTCTAGTAGATGGGACTACCAGACCACCTAACCTGCCTCTTGAGAAATCTGTATGCAGGTCAGGAAGTAACAGTTAGAACTGGACATGGAGCAACAGACTGGTTCCAAATAGGAAAAGGAGTACATCAAGGCTGTATATTGTCACCCTGCTTATTTAACTTCTAAGCAGAGTACATCATGAGAAATGCTGGACTGGAAGAAACACAAGCTGGAATCAAGATTGCCGGGAGAAATATCAATAATCTCATATGCAGATGACACCACCCTTATGGCAGAAAGTGAAGAGGGACTAAAAAGCCTCTTGATGAAAGTGAAAGAGGAGAGTGAAAAAGTTGGCTTAAAGCTCAACATTCAGAAAACGAAGATCATGGCATCCGGTCCCATCACTTCATGGGAAATAGATGGGGAAACAGTGGAAACAGTGTCAGACTTTATTTTTTGGAGCTCCAAAATCACTGCAGATGGTGACTGCAGCCATGAAATTAAAAGACGCTTACTCCTTGGAAGAAAAGTTATGACCAACCTAGATAGCATATTCAAAAGCAGAGACATTACCGACTAAGGTCCGTCTAGTCAAGGCTATGGTTTTTCCAGTAGTCATATGTGGATGTGAGAGTTGGCCTGTGAAGAAGGCTGAGTGCCAAAGAATCGGTGCTTTGGAACTGTGGTGTTGGAGAAGACTTTTGAGAGTCCCTTGGACTGCAAGGAGATCCAACCAGTCCATTCTGAAGGAGATCAACCCTGGGATTTCTTTGGAGGGAATGATGCTAAAGCTGAAGCTCCAGTACTTTGGCCACCTCATGCAAAGAGTTGACTCATTGGAAAATACTCTGATCCTGGGAGTGATTGGGGGCAGGAGGAGAAGGGGACGACCCAGGATGAGATGGCTGGATGACATCAGTGACTCGATGGATGCGACTCTGAGTGAACTCTGGGAGATGGTGATGGACAGGGAGGCCTGGCGTGCTGAGATTCGTGGGGTCACAAGGAGTCGGACACGACTGAGGGACTGAACTGAACTGAACTGAGGTGTATTGAATTGTTGTTGCTATTTATTTGCTAAGTCACATCTGACTCTTTTGCAACCTGCTAGATAGCAATGGTAACCCAATCTAGTACCCTTGCCTGGAAAACCCCATGGATGGAGGAGCCTGCTGGCTGCAGTCCATGGGATTGCGAAGAGTCGGACACAACTGAGCGACTTCACTTTCACTTTTCACTTTCATGATTGGAGAAGGAAATGGCAACCCACTCCAGTGTTCTTGCCTGGAGAATCCCAGGGACGGGGGAGCCTGGTGGGCTGCCGTCTATGCTGTCGCACAGAGTCGGACACGACTGAAGTGACTTAGCAGCAGCAGCAGCAGCAGCAGCTACCTGGAATGTATAAAGTAGCCAACTACTTTATCTGTGGTCCTACTGAACAAAGAGTGCGTAATTATAATGATGGTTGAAAAAATGGACTTTGCTCAACTTTGTTAAGGAAGATCTCCTATCTAGAACCTTCCAAAGGGAGTTTCATGGGTAATTTGATAATATGCAATTGTCTTCTTATTTATGCTCTGACCTTAGACTCTAGCCTTCATGTAAGTGGTACCTTCATTTTATTTCCTAGCCTGCTCAATTGATAAAGCTTTTGGACAAATGATGGGAGCTTCCCAGGTGGCACTAGCAATAAAGAATTTGCCTGCAATGCAGGAGATGCGGGTACAATCTCTGGGTCAGAAAGATCCCCCATAGGAGTAAATGGCAACCCACTCCAGTATTCTTGCCTGGAGAATCCCACCGACAGAGGAACCTGGTGGGTTACAGTCAATAGGGTCACTAGGAGTCAGACAAGATTGAGCATGCACACAGCTCAATGGCAGCTCATAAATGAGATATAGCTGTGAGAAGTTACTAGAGCATCAGATACAAAATATTATGTAGATAAAAAGAAGCTTGGAGCAAAAGAGAAACAGTGCAAGAGAAAGAAAATGTAGTGCTTAGAAAATATAAAAAAGAAACTGACAATAAAAATGGAAATATGAAATGAAAATCTGTAGGCCTTCTTTTACCCTTGACTCAAGTAGCAAACAGAATTGTTTCAAATATACAGTTTATCTGTATCAATGGTAGTACTTTAAAGCCTTAACCTGCAGTACTCAAGTTGATCTGAAATTTCAAATATTACTCAGTAAGTTAATTGCACTCTCAGTATTTAAATAATTATTAAAAGTTTCCATAAGTTCTTCCAATTTGAATCACTGTTTGACTAAAGGAACTTATTCAGTTTTGTTTTATTTTGTCTTCTCTTAATGAAGCAATGCAGGTTTCACAGGTGGCTCAGTGGGTGAAGAATCTGCTTGCAATGCAGGAGATGTAGGATACGTGGATTTGATCCCTGGGCAGGGAAGATCCCCATGGAGGAAGGCATGGCAACACACACTCCAGTATTCTTGCCTGGATAATCCCATGGACAGAGAAGCTTGGTGGGCTACAGTCCAGGGGATCGCAAAGAGTTGCACACAGCTGAAGCGATTTAGCATACATGCAGAGGAATAAACTAGGTGGAACTGAGAAACATAGGAAAAATAAATTGCACTTTTCCTTTACAATAAGAATTTCCATTACTGTTTGGTAAAAACAAAGCTGAGATAGAAGAAACAGAAAATAGAAGATTAGTATCACATTCCCTTATTATGACTTTCCTGATATGAGTGCTGTAGAACTTCAAAAACGGGAGAACTAAAGCTAGGCTCTAAAAGTCAAGATCAACTTTACGGAAAAGGTCAAATTTTAATTTGGCCTTGAAGAATGGGTAGAGTGGGAATAAGCAGAGGATGGGAGCCCAGGCTTTTCAGATGGTAGAAAATGGCTCAACAATAAGTCAGGTAACAGAATGCTTATAGGTAATGTTTGTAGAGAATGGAAGAGAGACAGCAGTCTGACGCTAATGTAGGGGTTCATGTGTGGGGCCTCAAAAACCTGTGGGTTCTATTTATGACAGGATAGCAACCTGTTGTGGCTGCACTTTTCTTTCACATCCAAATACAACACTGTGATCTGTCTCAGCCGTGAGAAGCCTGCCTCCTTCCCTACCTCCCAAGGTGAGATGTTCTCCTTCTCTGCTCATGTGCCATGCATTCCCCATCTTCTTGATTCTGAATCTCCTTGCAAATTTTTGCTTTTGAAATTCATATTAATGTCTTTATCTCCTGAGCTCTAGCAATTACCTGGTAGATACAGCTCCAACCTCTTCATTCCCAGAGGAGCCAATAATTCAAGATGGGATAGAATACAGCATATTCTAACTGAAGATTAGAGAAACAATACAGAGGTATTTGGTTGGGTGGGGGTATTAAAGTACAATGGGAAACATCCTAAAATTGATATTACACGTACCTATTTAAGTGTTTCAGCCAATTCTGCCCCAAGAAATTTCTTCCAGATCTTCTTTCTGCTCAGAATCCAGATGGCTATGATTTCCTGATGTCTGTGTGTAACTATGTGTGAGTGTGTGTGTATGTATATATATATAAACACATACATATATATTTATACACACACGAAATGTGTGTCTCTATTTCCATCTTCTCCTAGTTCTAGAATATAGCACTACCCCTCAATTTCCAAAAGCAGTGGTGTACAAAAGCAAAATTCTTGACACTTGATAATGCAGAGTAATTTTGCTTTCTGTCTCCACTCCCACCCTGTACTAGTCTTGGGGGCCTAATTTTGCATAATCTAAAAATCCCACCAGTAAGTTTTTCTAAACAAAAGAGTGTCTACACCAGAGCTGAATTCTGCTGTTCCCCTCTAATGCAGAAAACAGCTGCAACCATTTCTATTTTTTAGTGATCTTCTTTTTCCTGCTTGTTACATATTATTGAAGACTGATTAGCTAAGCAAATCATTTAGGTTCGGGGAGAGTTAAAACAAACACGGTGCTTGAGGATGACAAAGCGCATTTGAAGTAGGCTCCCAATAGTGCTTGGTTCATACGTGGAGAAAAAACAAAGAGACTTTGCTTTGCTTTTCCTCTCTTTTTTTGATCTTTCCACCATATTCAACAAAATAAACTCAGCAAATAAAAAGAAAATCACTGTATGAAAACTAGACGATAGCACTCAAAGTGCAGAGTGGGAAAAACTGGCAATGCAGATAGCGTGGCTCTTTATTTTCACAAAATATTTTGCCCTTCATTGGTGACCCTTTGCATCTGTTGCCTATGGTGCTGAGCCAGGGACATTAGGAGACTCAATGGGGATAATATAACAGACTCCAGTTCCCTAATGGGAGAGAAGCCCTCGTTTATGCTGGTGTAAGTGTGCATTCTAAAGACATACAAACCTGTTTGGATTTTCTGTGGCTTTTAGATTTCCCTAAAAATCACCAAACTGCAATCTTCACCTGGGTAATTTTTGTCTATCTTTAGGAAATGTGTTGATAGCAGTCTTTCTGAAAAGGCAGGTCTGTGTGAGTAAACGGCTTGATTTGTCCTCTGCTGGTCTCTGGTCAGAGCACTGGACTGTGAGGTTGGTTTGACAAATACTTAAGTATTTGGTTAATGCAGCTTCAAGGAGGTTTTTCTTTAATTCAGCTGCCAGATTAGGACCTGGATATAAATGCAAGAGCATAAAAAATTGAGCTGCCAGAAGGCACCATACAGAAGCAGGGTCACGAACCCAGAGAAATCACATGATGCCAAGTCCATCTGCCCCTCTGTTTGTCACATGGATAAAATCTAAGTAAGATGAACCTGGCTGGCAGCCTTGATCAATGAAAGTAGAGCACAAATATCACAATCTGTTATGAGTTGGAGAGAAGTGGTGTGGGGTCAAAGCCAGTTTCCAAGAGAAGGCCCTGCGATTCATGCACTGCTGCTAAATATTATGCCAGTGACCAGTTGATAGCTATGTGTTTTTCTTCTTCCCAGGTCCCCAAACACAGAACTCATTGGAAACAGCTCTGTGGTCAAGAATGAACTTGGCATAAAACTTTGGCCACCTGTTGCTCTCAAGGCATGGCCAAGGAGCCAAGATGGGGGGAAAGTCTAAATGCTACCTACAGAAAAAGAACTTCACTACGTGCAGATGTAGTGAGTTGTAGTCAGCCTGCTTTGTTCATTTGTTGAAGCACAGTATCAATTATCCTTTAATGTCCTGAATAGTCCCTCTCCTTGGTGATGCCTATGTGTATCAGCTGCTTGGCTACAACTGAAATTCTTTTGTTCTAGAGAAGGAAGTACTACCTTCTCTTGCAATTAAACATCTTGGTCTGCGTCTTGGTGCACACGACCCCGTGATGGATGCACATGTAAATTCAAACTGCATGTCTTTTATGACTTACATGCTGTTTCTCCAGCTTTTTTTATACAGCATCCTCCTGCTTGCAATGAAAGAAGCATATTGGATTTTATATGGTTATAAAATCCCACATAAGACAAACTATACAAAAGGCTTTCTATGTAGCTTGGGACTTCACAGTGCTTTTTTTCCCCGTGCCACTGCTGTACCTTCTGCCTCCCCATACTATTTCCTTCTTTTCTTCTCTGGTCTTGAGACCTCCTATTCAAAACATTATGGAGCCATCTACTTTGTTTCTGTCTATTTACTGATTGCTTTTATGAGTCAGTGCCTTGGAGTTAGTCTTTCACTGTGAAGGAGCACACTGATGAAAGTTTGTGATGACAACATCTGTTTGTCCCAAACAGATGTTAGAATAATCCCTTGGTATACACTTAGCATGCTGGTCAGTACAAATCAACATTTATCCTGAGAGTAAGGATCCTCTGGTGTTCTGGGGGCTAAGATTGATATTGGATCATTTAAATTATAAACTACTTTGGATGATAAACATCATTTGGGGATAAAAATTATAAAAACACTACAGTACTAAACCCCATCCACTGAAGAACCCAACTTAGTTATCTGTATAGTATTATAAATTATTTAATATATAAAGCTACGGCTCACAGTGTGAAATTTATTCTAAAATAATATGCATAAGTTCTGCATTGCCTTGAGATTTGTTTGTTTACACAGTAAGCCCAGATAAACATTCCACTACATTACATGCTATCCTTATTAACAGTAATCAAATATTCCAAAAGGCTTTTTTGAGTTTAAGTTAATCCATCGTTAATCATGACCTTCAAATGAAAACTTGGCTTCAGTATTATTTTCAAAAGAAAACTCCAATATCAGCAATGCTTAGCCAGTGCCAGAATGCTTACAACATGATCAACAAGTTGCACATGTATCCTTACAAGCAGTCAAAGGGTTATAATTTAGAAGCCAGGCTGGGAATATACTATTATGTGAATGTAATTCAAGATGCCCAGGCAATATGAAGCCCATGTCATCCTAAACTTGACACTCAGGAAAAACAACTTTCAGAAGGAAGTGAAGCTTGAGCAGAAACCTACATGCAAGAAAGGCACCAGTCATACAAATATCTGGGGAAGAGAACAAGAGGCATAAGAAACAGCAAGTATGAAATAATGAATGTGGGAATGTGCATGAAAATAGGAAGAAGGTCAGTGTTGCTGGAGCAGAGTCAGCTGGGGAGAAGATAGAAGAAAATGAGGTCAGGAAGGTAGCCCAAGGCGAGGTCACAGCCTTATAGACCATTAAAAACCATTTGAATTTTATTCTAAATGTGAGAAGCACAAAAAACTAAAGCCAAAGGAATGAGGAGCAATTATCAAAATAATGCAATAATTATGTTTCATTGTAATAAGTACAAGCTCTTTAAAAAATAGAAACCTAGAGAAGGAAATGCCTAATGTTTCTTAGGATGCCAAATAGAGTAAAATTGTTTTTTTATTTGGAAGTACTTGGCTGAGAAGGGAGAAAAGGTGATTCAGATAAAAGCGATATTTCCTTGCAGAAAGAGCAATATGCATAAAAGTGGAGGAGGGGAAATATGATATATTGAAAAATAGTTCATTTGGTTGGTGTATGGAAGGAAGTGGCAGGAGATGAGGTTAGCATTAGATCTTCAAGGTCTTTGCATGTCACCCAAAGGAATTTGGACTTTAACCAGTGGGCTAGGAAGCCACTGAAATATTTTAAGCCAGGAAGTGATGCAACATGATCATAGTTTTATTTTGGAATAACAAATCTGTCAGTAGTGTGAAGAATTAACTGAAGTCCAGAGGAGTGTCTGAGGTCAAGACTACCAGCTGGGTAACTTGAAATAATCCATATGAGTAAGAAGAGATGAACTAGTGTCGTGACAATAAAGAGAAATATACTGGAGAATTATTGAGACGGTAGAGGCACACATTTGGATGAGTGGGAAAACTGACAGTCATCAAGGATAACTTCTTGGCTTGTGGTTTGAGGAATTTGATCAATGGTGATATCATTACCCTGGAGAAACAAGTGTAAGACTAAAACCTCATCTCAGATTTAATTTTAAAAATGCAATATGTCAAATAGAAGAGGTCCCCAATGGACAAAAGACCTAAAGAAGGTAAGAGGATACAGATAAATGAACAAAGGTGTGACTGTTATCTTTGGCAAAGAATGAAGGACAACTTACCTATAAAGGAGAAAAAGATATAATAGTTGATGAGAACATGGATAAATTATGAGATGGAAGGGAAAAACAAGCTGAGAGAGTTCACTCAACATTACCCTCTCTCCTCTGCTTTCTCTCAATCTCCTTTAAAGGTAGATATAGATAGATAAATAGACACAGATAAATAATGTAACTTTATATGTTTAACAACTTAATGTGTATGTATATGTACATATACACACTAACTGTGAGAAAGGCTTCATGGAAGATACTAATATGTAAAGCTGAGTGAAGTGAAAGTCACTGTCGTGTCTGACTCTTTGCGACCCCATGGATTATACAGTCGATGGAATTCTCTAGACCAGAATACTGGAGTGGGTAGCCTTTCCCTTCTCCAGGGGATCTTCCAAACCAATGGATTGAACCCAGGTCTCCTGCATTGCAGATGGATTCTTTACCAGCTGAGCCACAAGGGAAGCCCTTCTATATAAGCTGAAGCAGACCTAAAAGGATGAGTAGGCTTTACTTAGGTCGAGAACATCAGAAACAATGCTTAAATTTCAATATTGGGTGACAAAATATAGCGTCAACATTCAAAGCTGAGGAAAAAATCTGGGCACTATTTTGGGCACTAGCTTGTTGGTAGGAGACAGAACAATGATTAATTTCATTCCCAACATGCTGAATTTAAGGTGATGGTAAGAAACCATTCTAATTGAAATTACTTGATTGGAGCACAAATGGGTGATCTGAGCAAAGTGGATAAATCAGCAAAAAAAGATATGTCTGCAAAAGTTAGTGGTTAATGCAGTCGAGTTACATTGGTAGCAAAAAGTGGAAATAATAAAGGAGAAACCCTTGGACAATGCTTGCTGTGGTCAGCAAAGAGAAAGGATCAAAGAGGGATCTGTGCTTGTCCATAGTCTCCAGGATCTCATCCCTCCAAAGCCTCTTATACTGGTTCTGAACTAGTTAATTACTTGAGAAGGGGAAACCTCTCCTAACTGATGAAAACGGGATGGAAAATGCCTGCTTATAGAGAGTGTGATCAGAATATCACTAGAAAGATCCGTGCAGGACAATTAAAATATGAAATAAAAATAGAGTTTTGCATAGGTTAGATGAAAAAGAAAGACATCTTTGATAACTCCTAGAGATTGAGGCCATCAACATTTGCAAGTTGCTGAATTTTGAAAGAAAAACAAGACAGGAAAATGACATTCAATGGGAGAAAACACACTATGTACACATATATGTCTACCCCATCATAGATAAACTGGCAGTGTTAACAGTAATTTTTTGCTCAGTTTTCTCCAATCAGAGTTTAAGGACTGTGCATTCTAGAAAAAGAACTAACCAGCATTCAGAGATGCCAACATGCTGACATCCAATTTTCTTTATCTCTCTCTCTTACTCCAATCCTACCAAGTCTCTGCTAGTCTCTGACAATACAGATCTAGGTTCTTGGAATGTGATTTTGCCTGGGATAACTACCCTTGAGGAAGAGGGTTGCCTCATTCCCCAATGTGATGGTTGTGAGGCCAGTGCTGTGAAAACTCATGTGTCCCATTAATTCTCTGTAATCTTTAAAGGTTAGAAACATCAGAGCCTTGGAAATAAGTTAACACATCTTCTGAGACTCTGAAGAAACTACACAGATCTTTTTGAAAGACAGTCCAGGTTACAGCTGCTTCTGAAACCTCCATGCCACCAGGTTGAAAATATCTCTGACTGAAAACCACGCAGAATATGAAACTGTGGAAAACAAAATTCTTTGAACTTTAAACGCACAAAGAAAAAGAATTAGATTTTTTCTTTCACTTTTAACTTACAAAGTGCTGCTTTATTTGTAGCTTTATTTCTTTTCAAAAATTTTATTGTAATGAAGTGGGGTTTACACTCAAATTGAGATAATTCTGGTCATGCTATAATTCTATTACACATTTTACTCTTGGAATATCTTACTGGTGTTATTTAATTGATTGATGAATTTATGATATGCTGCATTGAATGATGTGACTGGCCAAAATAGAGTAACAGAACAAGAAGTGAATTTTCAGCTCTGGTTAAAAACTGATCCTAAAAAAAAGAAAAAGACTGATCCTAAAGTTAATTATGTGTATATGTCTGTGTGTGCTCAGTAGCTCAACCATGTCTGACTCTTTGCAACCCTATGGACTATAGCCCATCTGGATCCTCTGTCCATGGAATTTTCCAGGCAAGAATACTAGAGTGGGTTGCCATTTCCTACTCCAGGGGTTCTTTCCAACCCAGGGATTGAACCTGTGTCTCTCTCATCTCCTGTATTGGCAGGCAGATTCTTTACCACTAAGCTACCTGGGAAGTCTCAAAGTTTGCTTATATAACATATAATTCTGACCAGTTTCGTACATTTTTGTGGACAGTCTCAACTGCACGCAGTTGGCCCAAGGACAAAACACAAAAGAGTTCCAGTTGCCATTGAAATAGCAACTTCACGGGTGCAAGAGCAGAGTAATGCTGATAGAGACCAGATTGCTCCTATGCAGCCACCAGTCAGTCACATCTTTAACTGACAGAAGGCTAAAGAGTCAAACTCAGTGGGTAGAGAAAACAAAAAGATGGGGACTTTTAGAGAAGGGCCTATCCTGTCCTACTCACCAAGGAGGTGTGATGAGCAGATTAATGTCCCTTTCCTCCCAAAGGTATCTATAAACTAATCTTCAGAACCTAAGTGTGTTACGTTACATGGCAAAAAAGGACTTTTCAGATGTGATTCAGTTTAGGATCTGAGAGGGAAAGACCACTCTGAATTATTCAGGTGAGCCCGATATGACCACAAGAGCCCTTGACTCAAAGAGGGGTGTAGAAAAGTCAGTGTCAGAGTCAGAAAGTAAGATATGAAGGAGAAGCAGAGGCTGGGGTGGGGCAGTTGTTGGCTGGGGGCTAGGAGTTAACGGATGTAATTAGCTACTTAGAAGAGGAAAAAGAAGGAAAAAAGAGAGCTTCCAGAAGGAATATAGCCCTGCTGACACCTTGATTTTAGTCCCATGACATTCATTTTAGACCTGTTTCCTCCAGATATGTAAGATAAATTAATGTTCAAGCTACCAAGTCTGTGGTGCTTTGGAATACAGAAAGTTTTACCTATATCTGTGTTCTAGTTTTAGCATTGCTCGTACTTCCTGGGAGGAGAAATGCCTCCCTAGATTTGTATATATTTTAGGAAGTTAAAACAGAAGTGTTTAGGCTTAGCTTGTCTGTTTCTCTTCTAGCAAGTGTTCCTGCACAAGCTACTCTTTAGTATTCCAGGTGTGCATCTTATCTGGGTACTTGGGTGGCCTATCCTTATCCATGATGGACTGTGGTTTCACGACCAAGTCTTTGATATCTGGAGCTCAGTGAACAGAACTGTTCAGCTCTCACACTTAGTGTTTATCAATAATTAAAGTACTATCTTGATATCAACTGGCATTTCTTTCTGGTTTTTCACTTTTTAAGTCAGGGTGAGGAAGTGGGCTATGATTCACTGGGTCTTGAATTCCCAATAAATATAAAAAGGTGGTGACAAAACACATACAACATTGTGGGAAATGTTGAGACTAGTAAGGAAGACTAAAGAAAGTCTGTTGGATTTGTTAATGAGGTTTCTTTAACATAATACAAACTTATCACCTTCAACCTGAAGAACAGCATCACTGTTAAAAAATGCTAGAAGCACTTACATTGATGTCAGAAGACATGAGTATCATCTTATGCTAATATTACATAGCATTATTCTCGAAATTTTAGCCAACTCTATTAAAGAACAAAAATAAATTAGAAGTATAGAAATTACAAAATGTGAAAATCTATAAAAAACTGAAACTACTACAGTTTGCTGATCATATAATTACCTAAAATAAAAACAAGGAAAAAATTAAAATTATTAAAAACAATTGATATTTTGAAATTTTAGATTTTGTATATTTGCAATCATATCTTGTGTATTATATATATCATTTCATTCCAACAATTATACTATTTTTTTTTCCTTAATTGCATTGCCTAGGAGCTTAGTACAATATTAAATAATAATGATCAAAGAATTTTTTTGTCATATTCCTAACTTAAATAGCCAGTAAGTATGCTATTGTTATGTTTTTTAAGGAATACTCTTCATGAGGTAAAGGAAGTTTACTTCTATGTAACTGTGTTTAATAGGTCGTATACACTTCTGGCGGAGAAGGCAATGGCACCCCACTCCAGTACTCTTGCCTGGAAAGTCCCATGGACAGAGGAGCCTTGTAGGCTACAGTCCATGGGGTCGCTAAGAGTCGAACACGACTGAGTGACTTCACTTTCCCTTTTCACTTTCATGCATTGGAGAAGGAAATGGCAACCCACTCCAGTGTTCTTGCCTGGAGAATCCCAGGGATGGGGGAGCCTGGCGGGCTGCCGTCTATGGGGTCGCACAGAGTCGGACACGACTGAAGCGACTATGCAGCAGCAGCAGCATACACTTCTGGATGTGATTTATTACCCGTGTAAGCAGATTACTGAAGCTATGACTGGTCTCTGTACATATTTCCATTAACTGTTTTTGCCTGATTTTGATATTATGAGTTACACCAATTCATAAAATGTTTTCCTTCTTCCCTAGTCTCTGAAATGTTTTATTTAAAAATAGGATTTTTTTTTACTTAATTTTTTAGGTAAAAAGAGCCTATGATCATATTTGAACTTAGAGATTGGGGAAATAACATTTCTATTACAAGTCAATTTCATTATTATGTTTACCGTATTTTAAATCACATATTCACATTTTTATTTCTTTGTATTTCTGATTTAGACTTTGGACAAATTCTTCAATAATTCATTTCAATCACATTTTATTTCTTTAAATTTCTCTTGAACAGTATCACACTAGAATTGATATAGAATATTAAGATTTTAAATTTTCAATGAACATATTTCCATTTCTATAATTTTATGTATACCTATTCATAGTTCACTTGTGCTCTAATATGTTATTTTTTCTTTAGACATATTTTTGTTTTATTTCCTTGAGGATCTTACATTACTTATATTAAGGTATTTTAAGAGTGCTTTTTATTTTCATTTTTAGAAGTGATTTTAATTTCTGATATTTTTTTCTAGTTTCAAACAAAATCCTTTAAAAACTTTTGAATTTCCAACCTTATCGAATATGACACCTTTATTACTACTCTTCTCTCTCTATTTAGCCTTCCCTTTATGCCAGGCCCATAGGTTCATTTACTCATATTCCTTAGCTCCAGTCAAACAAGTGTCCAAGTCTTTGAAACTCTGTCCCATGGTGCTGCCCAGTTTCAGAGACAGCGAGGAGCTTGACCAAGATCTTGGCTGTTGGACTGTTTGCTTCTGCTCCAAACATGGTGCTTGTAGCTAAGACTCACAGTCACGCTAATTTTTTAATTTCAATTCTTTAGCAAGGATGCAAACTACAGGCAAACAATTTTAAGCAGTGTGACTTGCTCTATTCTCTAAAACAAATAGAAGTCCATCTTTCTGCCATTTCAGCACTCTCTGGTACCTTGAAGCCAGCCAAAGCATTAGTCTTTTCTCACTATAGACCTTTGCTGCAGGGGTATTTAATTTTTAAGGATGGCTATGTATTTTTATAATGTATATTACAAATAATTAATTAATAAAGGAAAATTAGAAAATGTAAGCATATTTTTGATATTGACTTCAAATATTTTTTCAAAAAAGATATGTTTAATTTTTGTAGTTAATTCACATTTTTTGCCTTTTATTTCAAATTGCATCATTATTTCTCCCTTTACTGTTATAACTGACACATCAAAATTAGTCTTTATAAAGATAAGCACTGTTGTGATTGTATACTTTACATTATCAGTGTGCCTGTGTTTTCCTTCTTCTACTTTCAACTACTCAGAACTGCTGAATTTAGGCATGTCTCTTTAAATCATTATATGATTATATTTTGTTTTATTGTTCAATCTGAAAATTCTTACATTTCACAGTAGTATTGGTATATTTATATTTTATGTAATATAGATATATTTGGTTTAAATCTGCCATTTTAGTATTTATATATATAAATGTATGAAGTATACATAAAAGAATGATGATATTTATGAATGAAAGATTATATTTTATAAATGCATAAATTTTATTGTATTTATAATAATTTTATAGTATATATGTCTTTAAACATTTATATATAGACACTATATTTATATATACAGATATAAAAATATACATGTATACATATATCTTTATCATTTTTTTATTATTTAGTGTTACTTTATTGAAATTATAGCACAAATCCTTATGTTAATACAGTCTAATATAAATTAGTACTTTTATCACTTCCAGAATAATGTAAATGCTTTAAAATACTTTAACTCTGTTTATCCCCTTCTTGATCTATAGGCAGAAACTGTCATTCAATGTATAAAATCCAACAATATTTACTTTATTGCCTTAAATAGTCAAAGTCCATTTGTATCTAGAAATACTTATACTCATTTTATTTGTTTTTGTTTATTCTGGAATAATTTTCTTTTTGGTTGACTTTCAGTATTTCCTTTCCTGGATGATGAAGGCAGCCAATTCTTTGGCTTGTTTGTCTGAAAATATCTTTTTTTTTTTTTCAAAATATCAAACACTGAATATTGAATTTTAGATATGCAGCTATTTTCTCTTTCCTTGGGCTCCTTTTAAGATTTTTTTTTTTTTTTTTGGTTTTCAACAATTTTACTGTAATATGCCTGAGTGTTTTGCTTGTGCATATGAGTGTGTGTATGTGTGGTTTTTGTTTTTTCACGTTCGTCCTCTTTGAGGCTTATAATTCTTCTACCATTTATATGTAATATCTTTTGTAAGATTCTTGGCTCTTTGTCATCAAACATGCTTCTACTTTAATCTCTTTCTCATTTCCTTTTGATATTCCAATTACATGTATGTAAGGTTTTTCACTTTCCTCTCCATATTTTCTGTCTTTCATCCATTTATCTCTTCCCAGTTCAGTTTGCATATTTTTTTTTCAAAAGGTATTCCAGTTTATTAATTTTTTCATCAGCTGTCGTTTCTCAAAACATCTACTAAGTTCTTATCTTAATTATTATATTTTCAGTCCTATAATTTTAATTTTATTTTCAATTATATTTTTATTTTTCTAAAGTAGACCTCTATCTTGTTATATATTTACTTGAACTTAGAAACTATAGATATATTTGTCTCTGCTAGTAATTTCGATTTGTGCATCTCACAAGGATCTACTTCCATTTCTCATTTTATTCTTTTCAGTTTTCAGTGAATTATTGTTTTTCAATCTAATATATTTTTTTGGAGAAGGAAATGGCAACCCACTCAGTATTCTTGTCTGGAAAAATCCATGGATAGAGAAGCCTGGCAGGCTACAGTCCATGGGGTTGCAAAGAGTTGGAAATGACTGAGACACTATCACTTATTACTCACTCATATTATATTTAGTTATCACTATTGCATAAAAATTATAGTAAAATAGATTTTTGGATTAAATTATATTTTTCCTAATAGGATTTACATTTTTTTCTTCCTAGCAGTATATTGGGTTTCCCAGGAGGTGCTAGTGGTAAAGAACCCAAGAGACACGGGTATGATCCCTGGGTTGTGAAGATCCCCTGAAGGAGGAAATGTTACCCCACTCCAGCATTCTTGCCTGGGAAATCCCATGGACAGAGGAGCCTGGACTACAGTCCATGGGGTCCCAAAGAATTGGACACAACTAAACATCTAAGCACAGCCTCTATATTAGGTGTAAATCACCTTAACTCAATTAGTAATTGAAGTGATTAGAAATCTGGCTTTAGTTTTGATGATTATTCTATTTCTGTTTCACATTATTTCTAGGATTTAGTCAGTCTTCTTGGCTTTGACCATCATATGGCTTTCAGAATTGGTGATAAATCAAGGAGGTAAATGCTCCCAAATCTTTATTCACCCTTCTGAGCTTTGCTTATTTTAAAATTTTTGATCCTGAAAATTCTCACTGCCTGTATAAGCTTGTTAGGGGAAGCACACTGATTGAAACCACCCACGCTGGCCAGGCACCATAATAACCATTTGCATGAGTTGTTTTATGACAGGAGATCCTGATAAGGAACACAGAACTAATAAGCCACCACCAACCAGAAGAGTTCCGGAAAGGTCAAAAGGAACCATTGCTTCTCCGTCCACTTCCCAGAATCCCTCTCGCTAGCATCCATCTTGGCTGAGCAATGTGTGCGCCACCAGGAAAGACTGAATTAGAATGATTGGCCAAAGACCACGCAGCAGAGCAGTTCTCCTGGGTTCCCTTATCCTACTGCTCTCCATCCAGGTGCCCTTTCCCAATACAATCTCTTGCTTTGTCAGCACATGTGTCTCCTCGGACAATTCATTTCCGAGTGTTAGACAAGAGCCCAGTTTTGGGCCCCGGAAGGGGTCTGCCTTCCTGCAACAAGCTTGCTAGTAATTTCAAAGTGATTTTTTACATAAATAATTCACACAGTTTTATTGTTTGTCAATCAGACAGTTGGTTCAGAACAATATTCCCTCATTTTTGGAAAGAGAATGCTTAAAACTTTTGTGTGGAGCCTCATTTTACCTTCAAATTCATAAAATATTTTTTACTATTTGCAAACAATATCTATACATACCTGTGTTTGTGTGTTTGTGTAACTTTGCAACCCTATGGGCCAGGCTCCTCTGTCCATGGGATTCTCCAGGCAAGAATACTAGAGTTGGTTCCCATTTCCTCCTCCAGGGGTTCTTTCTGAGCCAAGTGTCAACCCAAATCTCCTGCATTGCAGGCAGATTCTTTACCACTGAGCCACCAGGGAAGCCCATATGTAGTATATGTATATATACTACATATACATGTATATATATGCATATGCTCTTTATACAGTAACATTAATGACTAGAAAGATGTTACCATTTAATCCTGTGGCTTCCTTTCCTCACAAATACACCAATACATATCTCCAGGAATCCAAATATCCCATTTCCTGAAGTCAGTAAATTAAATGAAGAGTTAAGTGAGCGATGAGTGTGCTTATCTCAAAGTGTTGCATACCAGTTTTATGGTTTGAAGCTGAGTACTATAGACATGATAATGGATTAGATTAGATTATCCTTCGTAAATATTACCTTTCCACGTCTTTTGTTAACTCAGTTGTCTACTTCTGCCTAATTATTCACATCTTAGGACTAACTCAGGGAGGAAAGAAGATCCAGAATTCGCAGAGGCTGGAAGAGAGAAACAGAATATAAATAAAAATTGTATTCAATTAAACTATACACTATGATGAATGACATTAGAGAGTTGTAGACTCTTGCAAGATATAATCTACTTCATTTGACATAATTTATGAAATTAATTTAGCACTAGATGTTGGCACATGAATAACAGTGTCATTTATTGCATGCTTAGAAGTTCCCTCTGAAAATGAAAGGGAAAACTGGGCAAAACAAATGATCTAATATGGCATTTTCCAAAATGTAAGTCAGGTGTTTCCAAAGTATGGAATTAAATAATATTAAATCACAGAAGAGTTGCTCCTTTTTGAATTTTTTTCCAATACTGATTATCTCAAGAAAAAATCTTGGTTTAATTTTCATCATCTGAATCTAACTGCCAGTCCCTCCTCTTAACAAAGAAAGTGCAGACTTCCAGCTCTGAGCATTTGACAGGCTGAAGTATCTAGCTAGAAATTAATGGCATTGACCTTTCCTGTTTTGTTTTTATTGCATTTGTCTGTTATGTTACATTTTATTTATCACAAGTAATACAAGTTTTCCTTTGGTGGCAGTGTTGTTGTTGTTGTTGTTTCAATTTTAAAGATAGCATGTTAAGTAAAAAGTGAATGGATAGAATATTAATAGATTGAATTATATAAAATTATCAGTATTCAACCATTGTGAGACATGAAAATGTCAATATTATCTCACTCAAACTAATATAATATTATAGGTATTATAATACTATCATATTATAAACCTGTTATACTGTAGGTAAGAAACAGTTTGTGACAATGTTATGGGAATGTCTGAAATCTGGGAATACCAATATCATAATGAGTCCTAGCAGTGAACAAGAAGAGCTTCTTCTGACCTCTTCTTCATGCTTCAAATCATTTTTTAACAAGATGAGTAATGCTCACTTTGATTCTAGCCTTGGAGCCAGCAATGACCCATATACTTTCATTCTCTAATCTAGGATATTAATTCAACAGATATTAAAAAAGAACTAGCCAAATTAGAGGTTGAACTTTGTGCCATGAGCCATGAGCCCAAACACGACTTCAATAGATAATTGGCTGGCATATCCAAAACTTTGAGATTATTGAGTGTTACTTTATAATACAAAAGGCATAATATCCTAATTAAAACCACCATGTGAACTGTGCAAAGACCAGAGAAAGAATAAATTTATTAACAAAGTTTATCATTAATTATCAAACTTCCACAAGCAAAATCCTATTTCTATTATAATTCATCTGCTTAGTCTTATTGTTAGATGAGTTATGTCAAGAAGTTGTAGAACTTCTTGATTCAACAACCAAAAAGCCTGGCGCAGAATACAAATGGAAATAATTCAGAGCTATCAATGTATAATCTCTGAAAGTGAGAATTCAGTGCTAAAATTCAAAAAGTGATGAGATTAAAAATAAAATTATAAATGCATTCCAAAAACATGAGAAAATGAAACTGGAAGAGAACTTGGGAAGAAGTTTCTTAGAAGGGAAATAATTAACTCTTCTACCACTAGACCATCTTTTCTTGTCCATAGAATTCACCCCGTCCTTTCACTCATGGCCATGAAAATTGATGCAGTGTTACATATACATTTGAAATGTAAAATGAAGGAAGAAAATAAATAACCAAGGCCACAGTTTCCAAACCAACAGGAAAGAGAAAATGGAACATCATAAAACTATACAAGCAAAGAGAAAAATCAATAAAATTCAGTGCAGCACATCTTCTCGCTTACTTCTGAGCACACAAAGTCTGCTCATCTGGAATGCGCCAGGGGTATGGTATGCGTTATGAATCTTTCAAGTCTTCAGAAATATGATCTATCATTAGAAGCACTGAAAAATACCAGTTGGTTTCACTAATTCTGTTCTTTGCTTTCTTCCAGACTTGGATACTGACCACCCTCGGGGCTTTGGATCCATCTTAGAGTCAACAGAACACTCGAGAGAGAAGGTAGATTAAGAATAGTGTTCTTCACAAAAATTGTTTGGTCTCGCTCTCTCAATCCTAATGCAATTTTCCTAATGGTAAAAGAGTTTATCCTCTCTTTTAATCCTCTTGTAGGTAGATCAGTGCCATTTTTATACCAGGATATTAAGATACCACCACCTCACTCCATCCTTGGTGATTGAATACTTTCATGATCCAAAAGTTACTCAGAAGAGTAATTGTCGGGATTAATTTTCCATTCATCCAGGAAGCTTTTATGTTTTAATTAATGTAAATTTTTAAGCACCATCTTCAGCCTGAAGGTGAATGTGAATTTTTATATGAATTTTATATGAATTTCTTGGAATTTATGTGAATGAGCATTTTTTAAAAATAGGATATTCTGATATAACCAGGTGGTCCTAGTGGTAAAGAACCTGTCTGTCAAAGCAGGAGACATAAGAGACACAGGTTTGATCCTGGGATCATAAAGATCCCCTGGAGGAGGGCATGGCAACCCACTCCAGTATTCTTGCCTGGAGAATCCCATCGACAGAGGAGCCTGGCTGATGACAGTCCATAGGGTTGCAAAGAGTCAGACATGACTGAAGTAACTTAGCACGCATGCACACATGATATAACCAGTCATAGAATGACATTTGAGCACCATTATATAAAGGTACTCATCTCTTCCCTTTGTCTTTATAACAGGCAAGACTTAATAGCATTCTTCTCTACCTTTAGATAAAAAAACTCCATAAAACCTTCCTCCATACCCCTCAAAATGTGTGAAAATACTCCATGTCAATTAGTCTTAAAGTTATCAAATATTTTAGAATATCTGATTCATTTCCTTTGAATGTTTTTCTAAATCCTAATGTCATGTGTTAAGTTCCTTTCTAAATATTGTGCTATATAAGTAATCCCTAGTAGTGAAGGCTGGCTAGCCCTTACTGGCATCATATTTCTCCTAGTCTGAATATATAGCAGGAAAACTGGAAACATATTTCTACTATTGAGTCTAATAGACTGACAAAAACCTGCTTTAAAATTCTTAGCCATTGAGCATTATGAAAAAAGGCAATATTCCAAATTCCCCAAGTGGCTCATTATAAGCATTTCCCCATGTTACTTAGAGGCATTATAGTGAAATCCAATAATATGCTCGTGTTTGGATCAAGACCCTAACAGAGTTCGCTGCACTGTTTTCTGCTGCCTGCAATTTTGTCTAGTAAAGACGCTCTAGTGGGGTGCTCTGTTTTGTGGTCCGGGGGAAAGTTATCAAATCTTTCCATGGTTAAGTTTTTGATCAAACTTACTGCTTTCACAGCCCCCTCCTATTTTATCCTACCTTATGCATAGATCATGATGGATTCAAGGTTGCAAATCATGTTTTCACTATACCCCACATTATATCCATGGCTAGGTAGAAAATGGTATGGACTGTTCTGGACTCATCTCTACTAGTAATAACCTATATAGCAGTGTCAGTCACTTACCTCTCTGGTCCTTAATATGTTTAACTGTCAATAGATGGCAGTGGTAAAAGGACAAGTAGTTTTAAATTATTCCTTTAGATATACAGAATAATGTATCAAACACTCCTGAAACAGAACATCAGCAAACCAATAAAAATTTGTTTCATATCCCAAACCCTTTCTGTCCCATTAGAATAGCAGCAGAGGTAATCATAATCTATCTTGAATCATTGTATACCATTATCTTGCTTGCTTTTAGAGTTTTTAAACCTGCATTTCTATCTTTTAAAGTATGTATATTGTTAGCTTTATACATTTAACATTTTGTATAAATAGTTTCATAATATATATTCTTAAAAGACTGGTTTCTATCCATCAATATCATTGTATCACTAGAGTCCAAAAGGTAAATATTCATTCCCCTGTTGATAAACATTTGGGTTGTGTCCAAATACTGCCACAAAAATTTATATACACCTCTCTTGGTGGCCAAGTATTTATTATAAAAAAAAGTTTTAGAATCTTAGAATATACTTACCTTCAAATTTACCAAATAATGTCAAGCTACTTCTAAAAAAGGTTCAATTCAGTTCAGTTGCTCAGTTATGTCCGACTCTTTGTGACCCCATGAATCGCAGCACGCCAGGCCTCCCTGTCCATCACCAACTCCCAGAGTTCACTCATACTCACGTCCATCGAGTCAGTGATGCCATCCAGCCATCTCATCCTCTGTCATCCCCTTCTCATCCTGCCCTCAATCCCTCCAAGCTTCAGGGTTTTTTGCAATGAGTCAACTCTTCGCATGAGGTGGCCAAAGTACTGGAGTTTCAGGTTTAGCATCAGTCCTTCCAAAGAACACCCAGGACTGATCTCCTTTGGAATGGACTGGCGGGATCTCCTTGCAGTCCAAGGGACTCTCAAGAGTCTTCTCCAACACCACAGTTCAAAAGCTTCAATTCCTCTGTACTCAGCTTTCTTTATAGTCCAACTCTTACATCCATACATGACTACTGGAAAAAGTATAGCTTTGACTAGATGGACATTTGTTGGCAAAGTAATGTTTCTGCTTTTTAATACACTGTCTAGGTTTATCATAGCTTTTCTTCCAAGGAGCAAGCATCTTTTAATTTCATGGCTGCAGTCACCATCTGCTGTGATTTTGGAGCCCAAGAAAATAAAATCTATCTCTGTTTCCACGGTTTCCCCATCTATTTGCCATAAAGTGATGAGACTGGATGCCATGATCTTAGTTTTCTGACTGTTGAGTTTTAAGCCAGCTTTTCCACTCTCCTCTTTCACTTTCATCAAGAGGCTCTTTTGTTCCTCTTCACCTTCTGCCATAAGGGTGGTGTCATCTGCATATCTGAGGTTATTGATATTTCTCCCAGTGATCTTGATTCCAGCTTATGCTTCATCTAGTTTGGCATTTTGCATGATGTATCTTGCATATAAGTTAAATAAGCAGGGTGACAGTATACAGTCTTGTCGTACTCCGTTCCCAATTTTGAACCAGTCTGTTGTTCCATGTCTGGTTCTAATTGTTACTTCTTGGCCTGCATACAGTTTTCTCAGAAGGCAGGTCAGGTGGTCTGGTAGTCCCATCTCTTTAAGAATTTTCCACAGTTTGTTGTGATACACAGTCAAAGGCTTTAACTTATTCAATGCACAGAAATAGATGTTTTTCTGGAATTCTCCTACTTTTTCTATGATCCAATGGATGTTGTCAATTTGATCTTTGGTTCCTCTGCCTTTTCTAAATCCAGCTTGAACATCTGGAAGTTAGTTTAGTTGAAACCCACTGGTATTATACAGAAACTTGATGATGTTATAGTAAAGTATGGAAAGAACAGAAGCATTCTATAAACCAAAAATTAAATCTCTGTCTTTTCATGACCCTGTGCCCCTTAGCTGTGATTCTCAAAGAGTTTTTTACATTTTTTTGCCTTTCCATTAGGTGAGACAAGAAAGCTAGAGAGAGGTTGGATTTAAGTATTCTACTTTCTCCAGGTCATTTAGGTTCTGGTGAAATTTAAGTTGGTTAAGTAAAGTTATGGTTAAAATGTGTCTTTTGAGGAGTGAGTCAACTCCTTTGTTTAGAATGCTCTGATGTATTTCAGAATGCTTACTTTCTCTTCCACCAGAAGTATGAGTGGTGTCTTCTCCAGTCTTCATCCTGAGGTAAAAGTGGTAGTAACTCCAGGAAGTAAAATGCACAAAACTCTGCCCTCTTCCTGGAGAAGGCAATGGCACCCCACTCCAGTACTCTTGCTTGGAAAATCCCATGGATGGAGGAGCCTGGTAGGCTGCAATCCACAGGGTTGCTAAGAGTTGGACATGACTGAGCGACTTCACTTTCACTTTTTACTTCCATGCATTGGAGAAGGAAATGGCAACCCACTCCAGTGTGCTTGCATGGAGAATCCCAGGGATAGGGGAGCCTGGTGGGCTGCCATCTATGGGGTCACACAGAGTCGGACATGACTGAAGTGACTTAGCCTCAGCAGCAGCAGCAGTGCCCTCCTCCCAAGCTCAGCCCACAGGTGCTTTTAACTCTAAAACTAGTCCTTATATGGCAGAAGGCAATGGCACCCCACTGCAGTACTCTTGCCTGGAAAATCCCTTGGATGGAGGAGCCTGGTAGGCTGAAATCCATGGGACTGCTAAGAGTTGGACACGACTGAGCAAGTTCACTTTCGCTTTTCACTTTCATGCATTGGAGAAGGAAATGGCAACCCACTCCAGTGTTCTTGCATGGAGAATCCCAGGGACTGGGGAGCCTGGTGGGCTGCCGCCTATGGGGTTGTACAGAGTCAGACATGATTGAAGTGACTTAGCCGCAGCAGCAGCAGTCCATATGTTACCTCTAGCAATCCATCAGTCACATTTTAGGTGCTCTTATGAGTACTGGCTCCAGAATCAGGCTTCTGCTTGGGCTTATGCTCTAGGCAAGCAAAAGGTAATATGATTTTTGGTACTTAATTATTTTTCCAATTTTTAGGACACCAGTTTAACCTATGACATTTGGTGGATCCATGTGTTATCTGATGGATCTAAAGAGAGGTGTTGATTTTCAGTTTGTTCAACTTTTTACTTGTGAGAACAGGAGTGATAACTTCTAAGATATTTATGTGTTTGACCAGAAACCACATGCTTTATTTCTTCACGAATTTCTTTTTTTTTTTCTTTTTTATATTCCTTTGGAGTTTTACCTAAGAAATTTTATAACATCTATGCTGAGAATGCATTCCTTGAGATAGGATTTGCATTTGCTTCTGCTAGACCCTTGAGAGAACACTAGCCCAGGCATATTTTACATAATTTCTTGACTCAGGACTTTTAGATACTGTAGGCCTTAATTCTCAACTTGTGTGAAGGCTAATATGTAGTTAAGAACTTTTAGAGCAAACGTTTAAATTTTTATCTCATCTAAGACTCAAGGCCAGAATTTACAAGGCTCTTTGCTTTTTCCCTTCGCATAATGTATATTTTCCCAATTCCTTTTTTTTCCTGAGGAAGTATCTTATTAAGAATACCCTTCCTCTTCTCCTCCACAAGATTGTTAAAAGAAAAGTTATAGCTTCTTGGAAATCTACAAATTCTTTTTATGAAATCTTCCATTTTATTTCTTTGTATTGTGTTGGCCAAAAGTTTTTTGGTTTTTTTTTTTTTTTTTTTTTTGCATAAATTGGTATAGAAAAACCTGAGCAATCTTTTCTGCCAATCCAATATTTCTGTCCACCTTTTTCTGCTCCTGGACAACTTCTATTTTACTGAGTACTGAAATATACATTTAAGTTTTTCTTTTAATTTTCCATTTTTTGTGTGAAAGGAATCCATTTGGTGTACCTTGCCCACAACATTGCCAGGAATAGAAATTTGGTTCAGTTTTTATTTGTTTTATATACTAGGATTTAAATACATACATTTAAATATATATATATTAATATATATGATATATCTTTCCAACTACAAAAACATTAAAAAGCATTAAATTAGAAAATCTCCAGGAGTGTTTCTTCTTCTAAATTCATCATTGTGGTTAAAAATATGAGCTTTGGTGCCAGAATTACTCAGATTGATTTATACTCCTGCTAATAATTAGTGACCTTAGGCTAGTTACTGAAGCCTTCTGTGTTTTAATTTCTTCATATTTAAAATGAATGTAATAATATCACCTTCCTCATAGGGTCAATAAGAGGTTTAATGAGCCAACATATGCAAAAACCTGAAATTGTGACTGTCACATAACAAGCATTCATTCAATGAACTCTACTGCTGCTGCTGCTGCTAAGTCGCTTCAGTCATGTCCGACTCTGTGTGACCCCAGAGATAGCAGCCCAGTAGGCTCCCCCGTCCCTGGGATTCTCCAGGCAAGAACACTGGAGTGGGTTGCCATTTCCTTCTCCAATGCATGAAAGTGAAAGTGAAGTAGCTCAGACGTGTCCAACCCTCAGCGACCCCATGGACTGCAGCCTTCCAGGCTCCTCTGTCCATGAGATTTCCCAGGCCGTATTTTTATTATCTTTATTATTGCTGTTGCCTTGTGATCATTCCTGGTTAGTTTTATGGACTGAAAGTTTGTGTTCGTGTGCTGAAGCGGTAACACCCAATGTGATGATGTTTGCATACGGGAGGTAATTAAGTCTAGATAAAGTCATGAGGGTGGTGCCCTCATGACGCAATTTGTACCCTGATAAGAGCACACTCTCTCTCCCCATCTCACCAGGAGCATACACTCAGAGAGGACAGCTATCTATAGGCTGAAGAAGCAGGCCTGCACCAGACACTGAATCTGAAGACACCTTGATCTTGGATTTCTCAGCAATGAACCACAAGAAGTAATTTTTCCATTGATCAAGCTACCCAGTCTAAGGCATTTTGTTACAGAAACCTGAAAAGATTAAGATATTGGCTGCTGCTGCTGCTGCTGCTAAGTCGCTTTAGTCGTGTCCGACTCTGTGCGACCCCATAGACGGCAGCCCACCAGGCTCCCCCGTCCCTGGGATTCTCCAGGCAAGAACACTGGAGTGGGTTGCCATTTCCTTCTCCAATGCATGAAAGTGAAAAGTGAACGTGAAGTCGCTCAGTCGTGTCCAAACCCTAGCAACCCTGTGGACTGCAGCCTACCAGGCTCCTCCATCCATGGGGTTTTCCAGGCAAGAGGACTGGAGTGGGGTGCCACTGCCTTCTCCGAAGATAATGGCTAATTCAATATAATTAGTAAATCTCTGTTCTTACACTAACATGCAAGAAGAATTACGTATCTCTTTGGAACATACTGCTTGACTGAATTCCTT
The DNA here is from genome assembly GCF_023091745.1 of Budorcas taxicolor. Taxonomy (NCBI): domain Eukaryota; kingdom Metazoa; phylum Chordata; class Mammalia; order Artiodactyla; family Bovidae; genus Budorcas; species Budorcas taxicolor. The sequence continues at coordinate 43,497,614 of NC_068915.1, forward strand.
ACTTCTGGATGAACGTAAGGTGGCCATATACAGGGCACCAGAAAGTAGGTACTTTTGCCAAAATAAAGAAAAAGTGAACACTTTTCTTCAGGTACAGCTGTTTGTACTGTCCTACAAACCTACTTTGTTCAAAGCTGGTGTTTTTCCTTCATCCAAGAACAGAAGTGCATATCCTTTAGAAAGTTGAGAGTTTCTGCTGTCTAGAGACTGAATAGCTATACTGGACTCTCCTGGTTTAATTTCTTTATACCTCTAGGCAATAAAAAGACAGATTGTCAGGTAAAATCAGTGACATGTTCCAGGGAGGCCACGTACACATCTACCTAGACTTGTAGTTCCATTTTTTTTCTTAACATCACATCACAAGACAAAAGCCATCCTCGCCACTCACATTCATTTATTCACTTTGTTATTTATCAGTTTTACAATAGGTGTTGAGTTAGGCACTTGTGATAGTATGTGGGTTAACAGGAAACCCCTTCTCTCAAGAAAGTCACAGTCTAGTGACAAAATTCATCCACACAAAAAATTTACACATAGTGCCTGAGGGAGTGGAAAAAGGCTTCACTGAGTAGACATGATATTTTATCTAGGTCTAGAAAGTCTAAAAGGAATCTATCTTTTGGAGAGAAAAGAATGTACATTCCAGGCAAAGTGAACATTATATGCTAAAGTATAAGAGTCACTCATTTGGAGTAGTTTGGCTTCAGTTAGCCAACCCATATGGCTGGAGTGTAAGATGTATTAGGGGAGCAAGAAAACATATGAGTCTAAAAGTTCAACAGAGGGCAGAGGCCTCATATGCTAAGGTTTGGGATGCTGTCTTCGGGTAGTAAGTCCACACATACTAGAGACCTAAGCATTGGAGGACATAATCAAGCTTGCGTTTAAGAAAAAAAGAGAAAAAAAGGATGAAGGATTCTCATGTTGAGACCAGTTGGGGGCAGTTATGTGATTCAGGTCTAAGCACAGGCAAGGCAGTGAAGATGGAAATGAGAGGGAGTGATTTGAAAGACTTGAACAGGCAAAAATGACAGGATTAGGTGAGGGATTATAAATGAAGGATGAGAAAAGCAGGGCAGGGCTTCAGAAAGATTTCTAGTGTGACATATTTAACTGACACAGAGAATACAGAATTGAAAGCAAAGTGCTAGAAGAGCACTCATTTGTTTTTAATTCTATACCAGGAAACACTGCGCAAGGCTTGGTCAAATAATCATGACAGCCTTTGCACACATGAATTTCTGGATGCTCCGTAGCCCAGGCTTGCTGCCATTCTGTCTCTCCTTGGAGCGGGCCTCAGGGACTCCACCTATTCCCAAGTCTCTGAAGCTGTGAACACCAACTTTATCCCTCGAGGATTCTCTCCCCTTGAGCTTCCTTGCAGACAGTAATAGTCTCCCCAGCTTCCTCCTTCCTTCCACTCCCCAAAGACTGGTACACATGACATTTGAAAAAATGACTATTAATCACCACAGAGAAATAGAGAAAAGCAAGAATAACAAACACAAGGGAATTGCAAAGTTTAAGAAATTGTACAGATTTCTTTACCTTTCTCTTACTGAAAAAATAACAGAACCAGTTCCGCTGCTCCTCCCCTGCATCTTCTTAAACCTTTATTGGTAAGGATGGGGAACAGCCATCTCCTCAAGCTAGTCTAGTATCTGTCCTTTAAGAAGAGGACATGCCCACTCCTTTCTCATGAGAGCCCTTCCTTTTAAGGGACTGGCATGAATTCCTTCACATCTGCACAAATATAGTTCAACAAATATTTATGGAGACTTGCTCTCCTCCAGGCACTGTGGTGGGCCCTGGGACTACAGTAGTGAAACTGACATAGTTCCTGCCCTGGAAGCTCACCCAGTAGGGTGGAAGAAATCGAACACATATACCTTTACCAGGCAGTGTCCTTTCTCAAACAAATAATGTATTCAGGTAACCTCCATGGTGGCAGGAATTTTTTTAAAAAAGAAATTTCATTTCCTGCTGTCCATTCCATCACTCTTCTATCACCAAGAATAGAGCTCAGTGAATAGCTGGTGCCTAATCAATGCACCTTGAATCATGATATATTCTCTATCTAAAACAGAAAGCTCTTTGTACACTTCCTCAAAAAAGAACTGATTCCTCTTATGACTAAGATATTTAAAAGTAGTCCTATAAGATTAATATTCTTCATATTCAGAAAACTATCATTTAAAAAGTGATTCATTCACTGGAATTGATTTTACTTCATTCCCAACTTTTCTCTTGTTCTGTGAAGTGTATGAAAAATATTACTGAGTCGTGCTAGGATTTATTGTTTAGAAAACATGGAGGATAGAGGGGCAGGGCAGAAGGCAATCGATATGAGGACTTCAAGACACCACCAGGCTCCTTATACTGAGATTAGTATGTTTGGGGTCTATACTTGTGGCAGGTTGTATTTCCCAGAGGTGGCAGATTTTATTTTTTGAAGTATCTTCCAATATACATGATTTTCTTTCACTGCAATTTTAATTTTCCTTTTATTGAGAGGTAGGATCTCAGTTCTCTCTCTTTGAATATGAGTCTGTGCTGTGTGCTGAGTAGCTCTGGCCCCATGGGCTATAGCCCACCAGGCTCCTCTGTCTATGGAATTCTCCAGGCAAGAATACTGGATTGGGTTGCCATTTCCTCTTCCAAGAGATCTTCCTGACCCAAGGATCGAACCTGCATCTCCTGCATTGGCAAGCAGATTCTTTATCCACATGAGTGAGCTTGTAGAAAAAATGATGCTACATGACTTCTGAAAGTGAAAGTTCCTCAGTCGTGTCCGACTCTGCCACCCCATGGACTATACACAGTCCATGGAATTCTCCAGGCCAGAATACTGGAGTGGGTAGCCTTTCCCTTCTCCAGGGGATCTTCCCAACCCAAGGATCAAACCCAAGTCTCCCACATTGCAAGCAGATTCTTTACCAGCTGAGCCACAAGGCTAGCCCATAAAAGCACCAAAGTTCTGTGTGGTTCTCTTGAGACACTCTTCAGAGCTCTGAGAAATCCTGTTAATAGTTTGTCTGTTTTCAAACCACCATGCTGTGAAGAAGCCCAATCTGGCCTTCATGCAGAGACCAAGGAGAGAATGGATGTGAAACTATTTGAAGCAAAATTAAACACTGATTCATATTGAGTCATTTTTACTCAAAACTGACCTGTAATATTGTTCAATGTCTTAGTGTTAATTTCTTGTTGTTGCTGTTCATTCATCCAGTTATGTCCAACTCTTTGCGACCCCATGGACTGCAGCATGCCAGGCCTCCCTGTCCCTCACCATCTCCCGGAGTTTTCCCAAGCTCATGTTCATTGCATCGGTGATTCTGTTCATTCCTTATTGAGTTCTGAATAGCAGTCAAATATATTTTTCTTCATTCTTTCCTCTTTTTTCTTTCTTTCTGAAATACCTCTCCATCATCACTGTGCTTGGTCTTGGAGGAAGAGTAGGTAAACCAAAATACCGGGGTGAGCAAGGAATTCAAATTCCTCTCAGGACATTAAATCTTGGGCAGAGTGAAATAATTACCAAGAAATAGAGCTGATTCATCCCATCCATCATGATGAGGTTATTAGCCAATGTTCTCTAGATCCCTGAAGTAGTTTTGGCTCTCATCCTATTCTAAAGATACTTTTGTGAACTTTCCTACAATCCTATACAAATTCCTTTTCTGTAAAATCTATCTGGCATATAATTATTATAGATTCTTAGATAATCCAAGTTGAATTTTGAGTCTTTCTCTGCAGGGATTGACCAATCTATTGACAAAAAAACTTATGCTTCATCTCCAGCAGATCGGCAGATCTGGTCCAGTAGACCAGAAGATCATTTTAGTCCCTGACACATTTATGTTTGATATTCCCTAACCAAATTGATGTTTAGAACTTCCTGGGGTCAGAACCTCCTTTTCCTCTATTTTTATTGTATCATAAATTTTGTAGTATTCTGTTTGCAAATAAATGCATATTCCTTAGAAAACTTAGAAACTAATGATAAACCAAATGAAAGAAGTTTAATTTCTCCATATTACTAAAGGACATATAATTACAAATTAGAAGATGCCCAACTTGAACTAATTTAGCCAAGAAAGAAATTTATTTGCAAATAAGCATATAACCAAATATAAAACCAGATATATAACCAATTTGGTTTTATAAACGTATAGCCAAATTGCAGCAGGGCAAGGATAGTGTTGTTCTCAGGGATGAATGAGTCCAGTCATTCCATTTTCATCGGTACTTATCTAAGGAGCTGTTATACTACCTCATACATCACAACTTGGGGGTCGAAAGACTTAATTATAGGCAATTTCAGGCTGAGTCCAGCACCAATGCATATAGGTTACCTCCAAGCAAGAAATATGTTACCTAGCTGATTCTTAGCTTTTGTCTGTAAGCTATAATTTTCAAAAGGTTCTACAAATTTATTTCGGAGTGTGAGGCTACCTGACCAATCTATATAAACTAGTTAGCATGAGGCAATCAGTTCTGTACCCCTCAGTCACTTCCTGTTGTACTGTTAGTTAAATATTTGACTCTTCAGTATTGACATGTGGACTCCAACCCCAATTCTACTGCCATGAAAGATGACTCCATGATCATCCTCACTGTGTCACTGGAAGTAATTCTACCTACGTTTGGCTGCTAAATTCACATGATAATTCAGAAGTCTTTAGCATTCACAGTACCTAGGCTCCTCAGCTACAGAAAAGTTACCACCTACAATCAATCCAAAGGCTTCTCATTTCATAAGGAGGGAGAAAATGTTTGTCTATTAAATACCTACTGTTTGTCTTGTGCTTGCTTATTTTCTGAATAAGTTTCTCAGTCCTTTCCCGCAACAGTGTGAACATTCCTAATCAGGTTCAGAGACTGCCCCAAGGTATATATTAGAAGTGATCACAACACCTCCATTCTTGGACAAGGGCCAAAGTCTTCTATTAAAGCTGTTGGGATTTTAGAGGATCAAAACATAACAAGTCTATTTCTTATTGAGATTTGGAATGAGTTAATAGATAGACGAAGTTGGGAATCAAATTGTTAGCTTCACTGATTGGAGGACTTGGCTGAGATTTGCAAACAAACAGAATTCTGTGGCTCTCTCTCCCATGCTCATCCTTTCATAGTCTTTGCTTGGTTTAAATGTTGAGTCAGCCTAGCTGGAAAAGTGCCGACAAAGAACTGAGACATATACCTGCCTAAGACAGTTGCTTCAAAATGTCTTGGGGCAACAAGAAAGAAAACAGAACAACTCCCCAGTATTTAAATTAATAACTGCCTCTGTGTGTGTGTATTTTCTTTTGTCATTCTCTCTCTTTACAACCAATATCTATTTTCCTTTTCATTAATTTTCTCTTCAACTTTCACTCTGATTATCCAATACCAGTGAGCTTTCTAATCCATTGATTATGAGATTTATCTTGTCCATTACCCACTTTCCATTCTTACATCCTAATTTACCCTCATTTCCATAGGTTGGAATAATAATTATTTGCAAAAACTACTCTTAACATGCCTGTTCTTAGGGAACTCTGTATTTTGTAATAACCTATATGGGAAAGGAAGCTGAAATAGAATGACTGTATTTATATATAAATATATATAATATATGTGTATATATAACTTAATCTCTATGCTGCATACCAGACACTAATGCAACATTGTATATCAACTATACTTCAATAAAATGTTAAAAAAAAAAAAACACAACATCCATAAAAAGTATGAAATTTTGCCATTTGCAACAACGTGGATAAACTTTGAGAGCACTATGCTAACTGAGATAAGTCAGACAAAGACAAATACTGTATGACATCTGTAATATGTGAAATATAAAAATTTACCAAACTGGTGGATATAGCAACAGAAATATACTCACAGATTATGAGAAAAAACTACTGGTTCTCTTGTGGCTCAGATGGTAAAGAGTTCGCCTGCAATGCAGGAGACCCAGGTTCTATCCCTGGGTCAGGAAGATCCCCTGGAGAAGGGAACAGCTACCCACTCCAGTATTCTTGCCTGGAGAATTCCATGGACAGAAGAGCCTGGTGGGCTACAGTCCATGAGGTCGCAAAGAGTCAGACACAACTGAGTGACTAACAATCCCAATTCCAATTACCACTGGTGAGAAGAAATGAAGAAGGGGAAAGATAAGGGTTAGAGATTATAAGGTACAAACTTTTATGTGTCAAATAGGTAAGTTACACAGATATATTATACTGTACAGGACAAGGAATGTAGTCAATATTTTATAACTATAAATGGGGCTTCCCTGGTAGCTCAGTTGGTAAAGAATCTGCCTGCAGTGCAGGAGACCGGGGTTCAATCCCTGGGTCAGGAAGATCCCCTGGAGAAGGAAATGGAACCTACTCCAGTATTCTTGCCTGGAAAATCCCACAGACAGAGTCTGGCTTGACTACAGTCCATGAGGTCGCAAGAGTCATTCATGATTTAGTGAGTAAATCACCACCATAGTGAAAGTGAAAGTGAAGTTGCTCAGTCGTGTCCGACTCTTTGCGACCCTGTAGACTGTAGCTGACCAGGCTCCTCTGTCCATGGGATTCTCCAGGCAAGAATACTGGACTGGGCTGCCATTTCCTTCTCCAATCACCACCATAAATGGAGTATAACCTGTAAAATTGTAAAATTGTTGTACACGTGAAATTTATATGATGTACATTAATTATATTCAATAATAAATATGTAAATAAATGAAAAGAAAAGGCTGGGCATTGGTTGAATTCAATGCTCACAGTATCCTTATGCTGAAATCAAGTTGTCATCTGGACTGTGTTCTTCTCTGGAGGCTCAGCTGTGGAAGGACCCACTTTCAGGCTCTCTCGGGTTTCTGGCAGAATTTCTTTTTCTCATGGCTGTAGACTTATGGAACTTCATTCTTCAAAGTCAACAAAAGAGAGTTTCTGTTGTCTTAAGTTTCTATCTTCAGGGAAGACTTGGCTACACTTTTAAAGGTCTTACTTGACTAGGTGAGGCCTGTCTAGGATAATCTCTCTTTGATTGACTCAAATATACATAGTTAGGGATCTTAATTAAACATCCCTTCACCATTTCTATGTTTTATTGGTTAGAAGTCAAAAGGAAGGTATTATAAATGAGACTTTAAGAGATCAATTTGTGTGTCTACACAGGCCTCTCAAAGCCCCAGTTCTTATTTATATTGGTTCAACTTAACCATCTACTAACACTGTTCCTGAACTCGAACATACAAATACTATCACTAAAAACAAAAAATCACATATTTGGCTGTTTGGTCAGTCTTCAAACAAGTGGAAATAAATCTTAAGTGGCTTTTTAACACTGGATGTACTTCACTAGAAAACTCTCTCTCGTTTCTAGGAAGCTATTTTCACATCTTTGACTCTTCACCATTGGCCAATGACAGAGCTTTATACTCCAAAGAGAAGTACCTCATCCTTCCACTATCAAGTCTACCAACTCCCCATTTTGTGTACCCACTCTGCCCTTTATTCTGTCTCTGCTTCTATTTAAGACCAACAGTTTCCCTTGATCTTTTCCTCATGGATTGCTATCTCAAGGAATTCATGCTGTCATGACTCTTTTTTTTTCCCCTCTTGTGTCACTTTATCTCCTTCCTTTAAAAAAAAAAAAATATATATATATATCTTAAAACACAATTTCTTAGTTGTGGCTTGCAGGTTCTTAGTTGCAACACTGAAAGATCCTGCATACTACAACTAAGATTTATTGCATCCAAATTAAAAAAAAACCTCCAAGAACAATCTGTGCAATTTTTCAATAAAACTACAATGATTCCAGAAATTTTAAAAAATTATTAAAATGAAATCAAAGAATTATTAATTATTAATAATTAAAGAATTATCAAAATGAAAGCAAAACAATTTTTTTGTTTTCTTTGTCTCCAGATCTGGCTGCCTTTCAATTCTATGCTTCCTTTCACCCCAGAGCTCCTTAAGAGTTGTTTCCGTTAACTCTCTGGACATTCTCAACACCCATTTTTGCCTCGGTTCCTTTTAATCTGTTGCCTTTTAATCAGGGACATCATTGACTTTTCTTCCTACTGTAAGCAATACTCGGTTCCTCATGCTGTTAAGTCGTGTCCAACTCTTTGCAACTCCATGGAGTGTAGCCCGCTAGGTGCCTCTGTCAGTGGGATTTCCCAGGCAAGAATATTGGAGTGGGTTGCCATTTCTTTCTCCTGGGGATTTTCTGAGCCCTTGGATAGAACCCATGTCTCCTGCACATATCTTGTAAATTTCAGGTAGATTCTTTACCACTGAGCCACCAGGTAAGTCCCAGGTCCTCCGTCATTTAGAGGAGCTAGAAAAGAAGACTAAAAAAAAGAGAGCTATAAAGTGTGAGAAGAAAAAAAAATCACTAGAGTGGCTATGGTGCCATTGAATCCCAGAGGAGAAGGGTATATAAGAAGAAGGGAGTGGTTAATTGGAGATAATTACAAGGACTTCACCTTTCCTATGCAGAGGACATGCATTCAATCCAGTGTATCAACCAGGGATTTTAAGAGATTTGCCAGTTTTGTTACATAATCCAGATACATATAGTCTACACTTTTACTCTGCCTCTCCAGAGTTCCTTTGGTTGTCCCCGTCTATGAAGCACCCAAATTCCTTGGTTCCATTTACTATCTTTGAATCCCACCCTTCCCATGAGTCCTCACATTATTAGAGCATTTGCACTCATCCTATTTGATTTCTCCAAATTTGCTTACTTACACCCATTCCAATGTTCAACAAAGTGTAATCCAGTTGCTATGTGAAAAGGATTCTCCCTCCTTAGAAGGCACTGGTGAAGGGGATGATTTTTTTAATTTATTTTTTTATTGAAGGACATTTGCTTTATAGACTTTTGTTGTTTTCTGTCAAACCTCAACATGAATCAGCCATAGGTATACATATATCCCCTTCCTTTTGAACCTCTCTCCCATCTCCTGCCTCATCCCACCCCTCTAGATGGATACAGAGCCCCTGTTTGAGTTTCCCAAGCCATACAGCAAATTCCCATTGGCTATCTATTTTACATATGGTAATGTAAGTTTCCATGTTACTCTTTCCATACATTTCACCCTCTTCTCCCCTCTTTCCATGTCCATAAGTCTATTCTCTATGTCTATTTCTTCATTGCTGCCCTGTACATAAATTCTTCTGTACCATTTTTCTATGTTCCATACATGTGCATTAAAATACGGTATTTATCTTTCTTTTTGACTCACTTTACTCTATATAATAGATTGTAGGTTCATTCACCTCATCAGAACTGACTCAAATGCATTCCTTTTTACTGCTGAGTAATATTCCATTGTGTATATGTACCACAACTTCTTTATCCAATCATCTGTTGATGGATATCTAGATTGCTTTCATGTTCTAGCTATTGTAAATAGTGCTGCAACGAACAATGGGATACACGTGTCTTTTTCAATTTTGGTTTCCTCTGGATATGTGCCTAGGAGTGGGATTGCTGAGTCATATGGTGGTTTTGTTCCTAGTGTTTTAAGGAATCTACACACCTTCTTCCATAGCGGCTGCATCAATTTACATTCTCTCTAACAGTGCAAGAGTGTTCCCTTTTCTCCACACCCTCTCCAACATTTATTGTTTGCAGACTTTTTGATGATGGTCACTCTGACCGGTTTGAAGTGATATCTCATTGTAGTTTTGATTTTCATTTCTCTAATAATGAGTGATGTTGAGCATCTTTTCAGGTATTTGTTAGCCATCTGTATGTCTTCTTTGCAGAAATGCCTATTTAGGTCTTTAACCACTTTTTTATTGGGTTGTTTGTTTTTCTAGCATTGAGTTGTATGTGTTCCTTATATATTTTGGAAATTAATCCTTTGTCATTTATATGCTATTATTTTCTCCCATTCTGAGGGTTATCTTTTTCCCTTGCTTATAGTTTCTTTTGCTGTGCAAAAGCTTTTCGTTTAACCAGTTCCCACTTGTTTACTTTTGTTTTTATTCTGTTACTCTAGGAGGTGGGTCATAGAGCATCTTGCTTTGATTTACATCATCAAGTGTTCTGCCTATGTTTTCCTCTAAGAGTTTTATAGTTTCTGGTCTTGCATTTTGGTCTTTAATCCATTCTGAGTTTTTCTTTGTGTATGGTGTTAGGAAGTGTTTTAATTTCATTCTTTTACATGTATCTGTCCAATTTTCCCAGCACAATTTATTGAAGAGGCTGTCTTTGCCCAATTGTATATTCTTGCCTCCTTTGTCAAAAATAAGGTACTCATATGTGCATGAGTTTATTTCTGGGCTTTCTGTCTTGTTCCATTGGTTTTTATGTCTGTTTTTGTGTCAGTACCATACTGTCTTGATGACTGTAGCTTTATAGTGTAATCTGAAGTCAGGAAGATTGATTCCTCCATCTCCATTCTTCTTTCTCAAGACTGCTTTGGCTATTTGGGGTCTTTTGTGTTCCCATATGAATTGTGAAATTTTTTGTTCTAGTTCTGTGAAAAAATGTCATTGGTAATTTGATAGGGATCACATTGAAGCTGTTGATTGCATTTGATAATATAGTCATTTTCACAATATTTATTCTTCTTACCTATCCAGGAACATGGAATATCTCTCCATCTGTTTATGCCATCTTTGATTTCTTTCATCAGTGTCTTATAATTTTCTGCATACACTTCTTTTGTCTCCTTAGGTAAGTTTATTCCTAGACATTTAATTCTTTTTGTTGCAAAGGTGAATGGGATTGATTCTTTAATTTCTCTTTCTGATTGTTAGTATATAGAAATGTTAGTATATAGAAATGTAAGTGACTTCTGTGTATTGATTTTGTATCCTGAAACTTCACTAAATTCACTGATTAGCTCTAGTAATCTTCTCATACTATCCTTAGGGTTTTCTATGTACAGTATCATGTCATTTGCAAACAGTGAGAGATTTACTTCTCCTTTTCTGATCTGGATTCTTTTCATGTCTTTTTCTTCTCTGATTGCTATAGCTAGGACTTCCAGAACTATATTGAATAATAGTGGTGAAAGTGAACACCCTCGTCTTGTTCCTGATCTTAGGGGGAATGCTTTCAATTTTTCACCATTGAGAATAATGTTTGCCATAGGCTTATCATATATGACCTTTACTATGTGGAGGTAGTTTCCCTCTCTGCCCATTTTTTGAAGAGTTTTAATCATAAATGGGTACTGGATTTTGTCAAAGGCTTTTTCTGAATTTATTGAAATTATCATATGGCTTTAATCTTTCAGTTTGTTAATATGGTGTATCACATTGACTGATTTGTGTACATGGACGAATCCTTGCATTCCTGGAATAAACCCAACTTGATATGGTGTATGAACTTTTTGATGTGTTGCTGAATTCTGTTTGCTAAAATTTTGTTGAGGATTTTTGCATCTGTGTTCATCAGTGATATTGGGCTGCAGTTTTCTTTTTTTGTGGTGTCTTTGTCTGATTTTGGTATCAGGGTGATGGTGGCTTTGTAGAATGAGTTTGGAAGTGTTCATTCCTCTGCACTTTTTTGAAAGAGTTTCAGAAGGATAGGCATTAGCTCTTCTCTAAATGTTTGATAAAATTTCCCTGTGAAGCCATCTGGCACTAGGCTTTTGTTTTTTGTGAGATTTTTTATCACAGCTTCAATTTCAGTGTTTGTGATTGGGTTATTTGTAATTTCTATTTTTTCTTGGTTCAGTCTTGGGAGATTTAACTTCTCTAAGAATCTGTCCATTTCTTCCAGGTTATCCATTTTATTGCTATAAAGTTGTTCAAAATAGTTTCATAATCTTTGTATTTCTGCATTGTCTATTGTAACCTCTCTTTTTTTATTTCTAATTTTTTGATTTGATTCTTCTCTCTTTTTTTTGGTGAGTCTGGCTAATGGAATGTTAATTGTATCTTCTCCAAGAAACAGTTTTTAGTTTATTAATCTTTACTATTGCTTCCTTCATTTTTTTTCATTTATTTTTACTTGTATCTTTATGATTTCTTCCCTTCTATGAATTTTTGGGGGTGTTTGTCCTTCTTTTTCCAGTTGTTAGGTGTAATGATAGGCTCTCTATTTGACGGTTTTCTTATTTTTTGAGGTAGGATTGTGTTCCTATAAACTTCCCTCTTAGAACTGCTTTTGCTCCACCTCATAGGTTTTGAGTTGTGTTTTCACTGTCATTTGTTTCTAGAAATTTTTTTATTTCCCTTTTGATTTCTTCAGTAACCTGTTGGTTATTTAGAAACGTGTTGTTTAATCTCCAAGTGTTTGTGTTTCTTGCAGTTTTTTCTTGTAATTGATATCTAGTCTCAAAACGTTGTGGTCATAGAAGATGCTTGATATGATTTCAGCTTTCTTAAATTTACTGAGGTTTGATTTGTGACCCTAGATTTATTTGGTCTATCATGGAGAAGGCTCCATGTGCATTTGAAAAAAAGGTGTATTCTTCTTCATTTGGGTGGAATGTTCTGAAGATATCAATGAGATCCATGTCATCTAATGTATCATTTAAGACTTGTGTTTCCTTATTAATTTTCTGTTTTCATGATCTGTCCATTGGTGTGTGGGGTGTTGAAGTCTCCTACTATTAGTGTTTTACTACTCTATGTCTGCTAGTGTTTATCTTACGTATTGAGGTCTCCTATGTTGGGTACATAGATATTTACAATTGTTATGTCTTTCTCTTGGATTGATCCCTTGATCATTATGTAGTGTCCTTCCTTATCTCTTATAATCTAGTTTATTTTAAGGTCTATTTTTTCTGATATGAGGATTGCTACTCCAGCTTTATTTTGCTTCCCATTTGCATGGAATATATTTTTCCATCCTCTCACTTTCAGTCCCTATGTGTCTTTAGGTCTGAAGTGGGTTTTTTTGTAGACAGCATATATATGGGTCTTGTTTTTGTATCCATTCAGCCAGTCTGTGCCTTTTGGTTGGAGCATTTAATCCATTTACATTTAAAGTAATTGTTGATATATATGTTCCTGTCACCATTTTCTAATTGTTTGGGGTTGATTTTGTAGATCCTTTTTCTTCTCTTGTATTTTTTGACTATATAAGTTCCTTTAACATTTCTTGTAAAGCTGGTTTGGTGGTACTGAATTCTCTTAACTTTTGCTTGTCTGTAAAGCTTTTCATTTCTCCATTAATTTTGAATGAGATCCTTGCTGGGTACAAGAATCTTGGTTGTGGATTTTTCCCTTTCAGTACATTAAATATATCCTGCCATTCCCTTCTGGCCTGCAGAGTTTCTGCTGAAAGGTAAGCTGTTAAGCATATGGGGTTTCCCTTCTATGTTACTTGTTGCTTCTCCCTTGATGCTTTTAATATTGTTTCTTTTGTGTTTAGTCTTTGTTAGTTTGATTAGTATGTGTCTTGGCATGTTTCTCCTTGGGTTTATTCTGTGTAGGATTCTTTGTGCCTCTTGGACTTGATTGACTATTTCATTTTCCATGTTGGTGAAATTTTCAACTATAATCTCTTCAAAAATTTTCTCATACCCTTTCTTTTTCTTTTCTTCTCTGAGACCCCTTAATTCAAATGTTGGTGCATTTGATATTGTTCCAGAGGTCTATGAGACTATCGTCAGTTGTTTTCATTCTTTTTACTTTATTCTGCTCTTCAGAAGTTATTTCCACCATTTTATCTTCCAGATCACTGATTCATTCTTCTGCTTCAGATAGTCTGCTATTGATTCCAGATTATTTTTAATTTCAGTAATTGTGTTATTTGTCTCTGTATGTTTATTCTTTAATTCTTCTACGTCTTTGTGAGTTGATTCTTGCATTTCATTTTCAAGGTTTTTGATCGCCTTTACTATCATCATTCTGAATTCTTTTTCAGGTAGTTTGCCCATTTCCTTTTCATTTATTTGGACTTCTGTGTTTCTAGTTTGTTCCTTCATTTATATAGTATTTCTCTGCCTTTTCATTATTTTTATTTTTTGAATTTACTTTGAGGTCTCTTTTTCCTGGGCTTCAAGGTTGACTTCTTTCTTCCTTTTTGTTTCTTTCCTCCTAAGGTTGGCCTAGTGGTTTGTGTAAGCTTTGTATAGGGTGAGATCTGTGCTGAGTGAGGTGATAATCCTGTCTGCTGATGATTGGGTTTGTATTTTTGTTTTGTTTTGTTGCTTAAATGAAGCATCCTGCACAGTGTGCTACTGGTGGTTAGGTGATGCTGGGTCTTCTATTCAAGTGGTTTCCTTTGTGTGAGTTCTCACTATTTAATACTCCCTGTGAAGAAAGCTGAGCACCAAAGAACTGATGCTTTTGAGCTGTGGTGTTGGAAAAGACTCTTGAGAGTCCCTTGGACTGCAAGGAGACCCAACCATTCCATTCTGAAGGAGATCAGCCTTGGGATTTCTTTGGAAGGAATGATGCTAAAGCCGAAACTCCAATACTTTGGCCACCTCACACGAAGAGTTGACTCATTGGAAAAGACTCTGATGCTAAGAGGGACTGGGGGCAGGAGGAGAAGGGGACAACAGAGGATGAGATGGCTGGATGGCATCACCAACTCGATAGACTTGAGTTTGAGTGAACTCCAGGAGTTGGTGATGGACAGAGAGGTTGCAAAGAGTTGGACATGACTGAGCGACTGAACTGAATTGAACTTAACTGAACTGAGGGTTAGTTCTCTGGTAGTCTAGGGTCTTGGTGTCAGTGCTCCAACTCCAAAGGCTCAGGGCTTGATCTCTGGTCAGGAATGAAGATTCCACAAGTGTTTCATTATGACATTAAGTGAGATTAAAACAAATATCCAAAAATGGAAACCAAAGGTACCCCAGACAAGTGGCAGTTACAAAATCAGGCAAATAATAATTAAAATAATGGAATATGCATATATACATATACACCCAAAAGCAAAGTGAAAACAGTCCAAGAGAAATAAAGTACAGTAGATTGACCCAGTGAACAAAGAAAATCAAAAATTATATTTACTAGTTAAGAACAAAATAACTAAAGCACAACCTGGAAAACAAAACTAAACCAAGGTGTCAAGTGAGAAATAAAGCAGTGGAAAAAAAAAAAAAAAAAAAAAAACTAACAAATAAGTTGAGAGGAAAAGGAAGAAAGAAAGAATAGATTAGCAAAGTTAAATGAGGTAGATGAAGGAAATGTATGCACATTAAAGATTAGCTGCAAGGGGAAAAGAACAGTTGGAAAGGCAAACAGAGGCATAAAGGTAGAAAAAAATAGGTTAAAAAAATTAAAAGCATAAAAAAGAGGGGGGAATAATGGAAGAAGGGAAAAAAAAGGAAAAAATCCACAAAACTGCAAAAGTCCAATGTAGAGGCAGAGGTTTATAACAACAATAAAAAGTGTGACAGTATATACAAATATACATATACACCCATAAGCAAAATCAAAACAGTCCAACAAAAGCAAAGTACAATAGATTGACCTGGTGAACAAAGGAAACCAAAGATTAGATCTACCAGACCAAAACTAACTAAAGCACACACTGGAAAGCAAAACTAAAGCAAGGTGCCAATTGGGGAAAAAAGCAATGAAAATAAAACTAACAAAATGTTGAGAAAAAAGGAAAGAAAGAACAGATATACAAAGTTAAATAGAAGTAATTGAAGATTTATATACCTTAAAGATTAACTGTAAGAGGAAGAGAACAGTAGGAAAGGCAAACAAAGGTATAAATGTAGAAAAAAACATAATAGATTAAAAAAATTAAAAATTAAAATTATAAAAAAGAGAAAAAATGGAAGAAGAATAAAGAAAAAAAAAGGGAAGACTCCATAGAACCACAAAAGCCCAATGCAAGGGAAGAGGTTTACAACAACAATTAAAATGTGACTGAGGAAACAAACAAACAAAAAAAAAAAACCTCAAAAGCTTAATTATATTTCATAGTGTGAATAAAATTGACAACTACAACATAGGGGGTAAAAAGGGGGGGGGGGAATCCAAGAGAATCTACAGAACAAGTCAAAAAATAAGAATAATGAATGATTTCTTGAGTCACTGCTGTCAGGGTCCTTTCCCTCACTGGCAGTCACAGTCCACCTCACCTCCCTATGATGCCCAACACTGTGCTGATCTCTGGACCTGCTGTGGGGGCAGTTCAGATTCTAATCTGGTCCTACTCCTGTGTATTCTTGCCTCCAATGTCCACAGCTACCAGAACTAGTGCATTTTCTTTTGTGAGAGCTCTCCATAGACACAGAGTCTGCCTAGTTGATTGTGTGGATTTAATCTGCAGCTTGTACAGCTGGTGGGAAGGTTTTGGGTCTTCTTTCTTAGCCACACTGCCCCTGGGTTTCAATTATGGTTTTATTCCCACCTCTCCATGTGGATTGTCCACTGGGGTTTGCTACTGAGGCTGCCCTGGAGGACTTGGGTTTGTCCCTGTGAAGGTCAGGTGTGGAGGTCGTGCAGCTGCTTGGGTCGCAGGGTTTCTGGCAACACCAGGTACTCAGGCGGGTTGGCGGCTACGGTAGCAGGAACTATAGTGTTCTAGAAGGGTATGACAACCAGTACTGGCCAATACACTCCAGTATTCTTGCCTGGAGAACCCCCTCTCCCTGATGGAGAAGGCTGGCAGGCCATAGTCTACAGGGTCACAAAAAGTTGGACAAGACCAAAGAGACCCTGTGCACATATATGCAAGAATTTTTTTGCCTGTGGTAGCTCTGCCCCAGTGAGAGTTGAGCAAGAAGGTGGTGCAGCTGCTTGGCTTGTGGGGACCCCGGCAGTGTCAAGTGTGCAGGAACACAGACTGCCTCCATTCCAGGAGGTATGGCCCCATCAGAGTCTTTTTTCAAGCTGGTAATTAGAAGGCCTCTTTAGCCAGTCTTTCTCTGAAGCTCCACCCATTCAGGCACTTAGAGGGCTGCCTTGCCTGGGGTCTTTCTCTGTTTTTCAGGCACATCAGGCACATAGAGGGGCCCCCCTGACTGGGGTCCTACTCTGTAGATTGGCACATCAGGCACGTAAAGGGGCACCCTGTGTGGAGTCCTACTCTGTAGATCGGTGCATCAGTCACTTAAAGGAGCACTCTGGTTGGGATCCTGCTCTGTAGTTCAGTGTGTCAGGCATTTGACAGCCAGCCTCTCTATTGTTCAGCTGCTAATGCTGGCTTGTGGGGAGAGAAGCTACGGTAATGGCTCCACCCACTACGTGTGACTCAGCAGCATCACCTAGTTTCCATGGTTGCTCAGCTTTCCTCCACAGGCATTTCCCACCACAGTCTCCTCTCCCAAATCCCCATGATCCATCTCTCTGCAGTCAACAGCAGCCCTCACCCTGGGACTGCTCCACAACGCTTAAACTCCAGCTCCCAACAGTGCTCACCCTGGATTGTCCCACAACCCCTAAACCCCAGCTTCCAGCAGCCCTCACCCTGGGCTTGCTCCACAACCCTTAAACTCAAGCTCCCAGGTGCAGCACCTTCCAAGGGACCTGCATCCCTGTCCGGGGTATGTATGGCTGTGGCAAAGACTGTCTGATTCTCAGTCCATTTAGGCTGCCACAGATCAGTTGTTTCACTCTCAACCTTAAGTGTTTCTCCTCTGACTCAGAAAATTGCCCTGATGTGGGGATTGAACCCCTGCTTCAGTTCCCCTACCCACTGAGGGCAGGTCTAGTCCTACTAACACTCTTGTTTTTCCCCCTAGTTCCTTCATCCTACGGAGTTTTGTGTAGTTCTATATATTCTTTTCCTCTGGTCAGGTACTCCTGTCTGCTCTCAGCTCATGTTCTGCATGCACTTCTGCGCCTGAAGGCTTATTCCTAATGTATCAGTGGAGAGAGATGTACTCCACCTACTCCTCCACATCTTGTTCTTTCCCTAATTTTTAAGCTGTCTTATAGGAAAAAAAAAAAAAAAAAAAAAAAAAGCTTCCCTGGTAGCTCAGACAGTAAAGCATCTGCCTGCAATGCAGGAGACCCGGGTTCAATCCCTGGGTCGGGAAGATCCCCTGGAGAAGGGAATAGCAACCTACTCCAGTATTCATCCCTGGAAAATCCCATGGACCGAGGAGCCTGCAGGGCTACAGTCCATGGGGTAGCAAAGAGTCAGAGAGGACTGAACGACTTCACTTTTATAGTTAGAATATTGCTACTTTGTAGTTCCTTCATTTACGATTGCCCTTGTCTCAGGACATCAGTTAGAGTAGTTGGGATTTCAAGTTACAGAATACTCCCAATCAAAATGCCCCAAAGAATAAAGAAATTTGTTGGTACTTTCCTGTCAGTCCAGAGGTTAAGACTCCACTTTTTCTATGCAGAGAGCATGCATTCAATCTCTGGTCAGGGAATAAAGATACCACATGCCATATGGTGAAGTAAAAAAATAAAAAATTCTAATTTTTCTTCTAATTTGTTACTTCATCCCTGAAATCTAGAAATCAGGTTCTATGTTCTTTGAAACCAAAATGGTTGTCAGTAGCATTTTTCATCACATTCTTCCAAACAGTGGAAGAATGTGAGAAAAACTCCATTCTTTTAACTTTACTGAACCATTTCAAATCACATGCTGATTGTCTTGGTAGTATCTCAGGTGGCCATCAGATATTTTCTTACCTTACTGGACAACAGGTGCAAACCCGGAGAGGTCAAAGTAAACTCAGACATGTGTCCACTCTAGTAATACTTCCTAAATTAATGTCCTATTCTGACTTTAATTTTGCCAAAAGTGAGTTTATTTTGCCATTCTTTAGTGAAAACCTCCTGGTTTTCCTCTCTTCTGGCTTCTCCTTTAAAGCTTTGTCTATCTCTTAAATATTAACTTTTTAAAGATTGTGCTTTGAGCCTTTCTTATGTAGCATCTTCTCTCTCTGGATAATCTGATTTACTCTAATTGCATCATTTCTCATGTATATGCTAGTAACACCAAATCTTTATCTCACCCTACACAACACCCATGAACTACAAATACATACTGGTGTATGCAAAACATGTTGGACATCGATGCTCCACAGACACCCCCAAATACCTAGTATTTGAGTACTCACCATGTACCAGGTACTATTCTAAAGCATTTACATATTTTGTTTTATTTTTCTAGTAACTGGATGAATATATATATATACATATATATATATATATATATATATATATAGGCCCATATGACTATGGAGACTGGCAAGTTTAAAATTTGCAGAGTGGGCCAATATTTAGAGACTCAAAGAATAGCTGGAGGTGCAGTTCAAATCTAAAGGCGGTCTACTGCAGAATTTCCTGTTGTTCTGGGAAGGTTGGCATTTGTTTCATTGAAGCCTTCAGCTGGTTGGATGAGGCTGAACAACACTATGGAATACAATCTGCTTTACTCAAAGTACGCCAGTTTAAATGTTAATCTCATACAAAATATTGTCACAGAAAAATCCAGAGTAATGCTTGATCAAGTACCTGGGCATTGTGGCTCAGTTAAGTTGACATGTAAAATTAACCATCACAATTAACTAACAACATTCTAAAGATGAAGAAATCAAGGTATAGGGAAGTAGTTTGCCCAAGGTCACACAGCTAATAAACAGTAGAGCCAGGATACAAACCCAGACAGTCTGGTTCCAGAGCCCATTCTGTTAATTACCATATTATTTCAAATATATTATCTCCAACATTGAACTTATGTTATTGGATCCCCTCAAAACTTGGCCCTCCTTGTGTGCATTATGCCACTGGAAAGAATGATTCTACTCAGTCACCTATCTAGAGGTTACTGTTAACCATTCTCTCATATCTAATCAATTCTTATTGTTTCCACCACCTAAATATATCCCTACTCCAAATTTCTTAAGCTAGCGCCTTAACCTGAGCCTCTATCCTTTCTTTCCATGATGTCTTCTATAAGTGATGCTGCAGATAGAAGTACTTGATGATCTCCCCAAATGTATGCAAAATCTTGCATACATTATTTCCTCCAGCTTAGAACATATTCTTACCTCCTTGCCCTTATACATCCACGTGTATATCACATGCAAACGCATTCACATGCACGCATATATTTTGGTTAGGCCTTAGGTAAGAAATCGTTTTATTCTCTCAGAATCATCCACTGACCTACTAAGACCTGTTGAATTAGTCCCTTTGGGACTTTCAGAGCTCTGTATTTCAGTGCATATTACTGTGGTCAAATTAACTATTTGTATCCTCCACTAAGTAATACTCCTTGAAATTTTTCACATTTGGTCCAGTACCTATTGTCTGAATATGCCTCTATTCTTCTCACACATTCACTACATATCTCTTGAATTTGTAATATCCAACTCAGGTCTGCCATATTAACATACAGGTCTAGGTAGATTAACATATAACATCATGAAAAATGTAAGGAAAATGTGCATTGCTTCTGAATGTTTCAAATTACACCCATATATTTTTATGATTAGGTAATGTGCAGAGAGGCTTCCCTTGTTTGTCAGCTGATCAAGAATCTGCTTGCAATGCAGGAGACACTGGTTCAATTTCTAGGTCACGAAGATCCCCTGGAGAAGGGATAGGCTACCCACTCCAGGATTCTTTGGCTTCCCTGGTGGCTCATATGGCAAAGAATCCACCTGCAATGTGGGAGACTTGGGTTCTATCCTTGGGTTGGGAAGATCCCCTGGAGAAGGAAATGGCAACCCACTCCAGTATTCTTGCCTGGAGCATCCCCATGGACAGAAGAGCCTGGCAGGCTATAGTCCATGGGGTTACAAAGAGTCAGACATGACTGAGCAACTAAGAACAGCACAGCATGATGTGCAGAGAGTCAATACTTTACCACATGGAACTCCTGAATCAGACTCAGTGAGGAAGGTATTGAATTTCGTCTAGATTAATGAGCAAAGTATGCTCAAAAAGAACACAATTCAGATTGCCAATATTATCCATGAAAACCTAACTGAGCAGATTATACGAGAAATGGAAATGGGAGCCCCCAGATGGAAACAAGAGTTTCAGGTCTTCTGATGAGGTTGGAGTAGTAAAAGGAGAAACAGGTCTAGTCATGACCAGAGGAAAGGAACGGAAGAAATGGACAAAGATGGAAGAGTTCCAAGACTTTGCCCTGTAGACAGTTACTGTTTTTATCGTTAGAGAATTGAAGTTTAGGCAATAGTGAAGGCAGGATCTCAGGGCCTGAAAATGTATATCACTAGTTTATAAGCATAAGGCAGCCTACTGCTCATGTATGGCTACATCATGATGGCCCTGGCCAGAGATTTAGGGCTAAACAACATTGGTCCCAACTAACTCATAAAGTTGTGAGCTAAGCCTATCACTGAAAGACAGACTGAATGGTACTGAAATCCTCCATAGAAATTTGGTTTTCTTTGATGATTTTTCCCAGAAGTTATTGCTGATCAGAAATACATTCGAAGTTATTTCTCTTTCTAGCATTTTAAAATGGAGTTTGCCTATTATCAAAGCTTATTTCTCAAGAGCTATTTGTAGGTGGGTAGTTGAGCTTGGGCACATTATTCAAGATCGCTATGCCTGGTGTCCGTGTTTGTAAAATTAGGCAGATAAAAGTACTTACATATCAGAATTATTGTGAAAATCAAGCAGTTCATGAGAAGTCTTGGAAGGGTAGAATACAATAAGCTCTGTGTGGTATTAGCTGTTATTTTCCAGAATTCAATATACTTTCACATGCTTGAATAATACTTTATATATCATTCTAGCACCCTACAATAGCACTGATTTACTTGTACATTGTCCCACTGTGTTGGGAGCTCTTTGAAGGCAGGTATTGTGTTCTTTGTTCTCTTGAGTGGATGGTAATGCTGGGTACTTATTACATGTGGAATCCAACATTTATTTCTGCTTTATTGACTATGCCAAAGCCTTTGACTGTGTGGATCACAATAAACTGTGGAAAATTCTGAAAGAGATGGGAATACCAGACCACCTGACCTGCCTCTTGAGAAATCTGTATGCAGGTCAGGAAGCAACAGTTAGAACTGGACATGGGACAACAGACTGGTTCTGAATAGGGAAAGGAATATGTCAAGGCTGTATATTGTCACCCTGCTTATTTAACTTATATGCAGAGTACATCATGAGAAACGCTGGGCTGGATGAAGCACAAGCTGGAATCAAGATTGCTGGGAGAAATATCAATAACCTCAGATATGCAGATGACACCACCCTTATGGCAGAAGGTGCAGAAGAACTAAAGAGCCTCTTAATGAAAGTGAAAGTGGAGAGTGAAAAAGTTGGCTTAAAGCTCAACAGAAAACTAAGATCATGGCATCTGGTCCCATCACTTCATGGCAAATAGATAGGAAAACAGTGGAAACAGTGGCAGACTTTATTTTGAGGGGCTCCAAAATCACTGCAGATAGTGACTGCAGCCATGAAATTAAAAGATGCTTACTCCTTGGAAGGAAAGTTATGGCCAACCTAGACAGCATATTAAAAAGCAGAAACATTACTTTGCCAACAAATATCCATCTAGTCAAGGCTATGGTATTTCCAGTAATCATGTATGGATGTGAGAATTGGACTATAAAGAAAGCTGACTGCCAAAGAACTGATGCTTTTGAACTGCGGTGTTGGAGAAGACTCTTGAGAGTCCCTTGGACTGCAAGGAGATCCAACCAGTCCATCCTAAATGAGATCAGTCCTGAGTGTTCATTGCAAGGACTGATGTTGAAACTGAAACTCCAATACTTTGGCCACCTGGTGAGAAGAACTGACTCACTGGAAAAGACCCTGATGCTGGGAAAGATTGAAGGCAGGAGGAGAAGGAGATGACAGAGAATGAGATGGTTGGTTAGCATCACTGATTCAATGGACATGAGTTTGGGTAAACTCCAGCAGTTGGTGATGGACAGGGAGGCCTGGTGTGCTGCAGTCCATGGGGTCACAAAGAGTCAGACATGGCTGAGCGACTGAACTGAACATAAAATGTACCATTGTGAATCGTTTCCTGTGAAATATACAATGTCATTTTCTCTGTCTTCCAATGTGTAAAAGGGACACGCTATAGTGCTACAACTTCTTAAAAACCTGAAATAAAAGAAGGAATACAAAAATCCTTCTCAAACACCTGGATCCAAACCAACAAGAGCAAAAAGGGAAGTGCTTCAAAATGTGATTCTGAAGTTGCTTTTGCTTTATTTAAAGTCTCAGTGTATTACAATAACTAAACTGCTTCATGACCTCATTGAAATCCTGTAAGGCTTAATTAATGTTTGTAAAGCCCTTTAAAATCCTTAGATGAGAGGCACCAGGAAAGTGTAAGGAATCATTATTATTATCACTGATGCCATCTTAAATGACTGCAAACAGTTTGCTCCATTTGGATTTGCTGATTAAAGCCTAGCTATGACCATGAAGAAACACAAGGAAAATTCACTTTCATGATGTAGCTCAGCTTGTCATATT
Organism: Budorcas taxicolor; assembly: GCF_023091745.1. NCBI lineage: Eukaryota > Metazoa > Chordata > Mammalia > Artiodactyla > Bovidae > Budorcas > Budorcas taxicolor. The sequence continues at coordinate 43,520,932 of NC_068915.1, forward strand.
TAAAAAGTCATAGACAGATGTAAATAATTTTAATGCTCTATTTTTTAGAGTGGAAATACTTAAAATGATGATTTTTAAAAAGGAATAAAGTTAAAAGCAGGAGAATAGGCCATTGGTTTCAGTTGTACCATTTTATAAAGCTTCTTTATATGAACTCTGGAGTCAGACAGATCTGGGTTTTTGGAGTCGGGTAGATCTGAGTTGGAAACCTGGCCTTATTACATGACTTCTTTGAAACTTTGGGAAAGTTAATGTTTTTTCCTTCCCCATAATCTGGAAATTCTGTGGGAAGCATGGGCTCTGTCTAGTCAAAATTTTTACCAAGTGCTTAGCATATGTGTTCAATGTCTGTGTTTAATGTATAAGTGATTCTATATATAACTATTCATATGAAACAGTTAAAATACATTACCAGCATTTAAAAGATTGATCACCTCCATCTTTTGAATGGCCATCATTTCATCATCCAGAATGACTTATTCTTCAAGCATTTTGGATAACTGGATTTTATCATGTTATTTCCATGAGTAAAATTCTAATTTTGAAGGGCTCTAAAACATACAATGGCTTTACCTAAGATGTCCTGTTTATCTACTGTTTAGTTCTGTTTATTTATTATCTATTGCTATTTATACCTATTAAAAGCACCTTAAAATTCAGTGGTGTAACATCTCCATTTTTATAATGCTTATAATTCAAACAGGGAATGTCTTATCTTTGCTCCCTGATGATTGGGAGTCAACACGACTGGCTCAAGTAGTTACATTTTGTTGGGACAGCTTAATGAGGGCTATATTTTAAGGACATATTTTATCAGTTGCATTCTTCAATTCTTCTCCACATTGTATCTCCTGGGACAACAACATCTGAGATGGCTTTATAATTCAAAAATCAGTCCCTAGTCTGGGATGGCTGAAATAGCTGGGTCTGCCCAGTCATCCCATTCATTTCTTGCATGCAGCTATCTTGAGTTTCCCTAAAGAATGGTGTTTTCAGGATTCCTTACTTGGAATCTAAGCTTTCCAAGAGGCATAGACAGAAACTACACAGGTTATTAAGACTTCACCTAAGAAAGCCAGAATATCACCGTCAGCACATTCTATCATTCAAGCAAGTCACTAAAGGAACTGAAATTCAGAGGGAAAAATTAGTAGACTCCACCTCTCAATGACAGGAATTGCAAAGGATATATATTCATCTTTTTTCTCCCTCATAAAAGAAAAACAATCTATGCATTTATTCTTAGAAATCTGAAACCACCATAAAGAATTCTGTCCTCTTAGCTTTTCTTTCCAATGGGTACAAAAAAGAGCTTCATGACCCAGATAATCACGATGGTGTGATCACTCATCTAGAGCCAGACATCCTGGAATGTGAAGTCAAGTGGGCCTTAGAAAGCATCACTACAAACAAAGCTAGTGGAGGTGATGGAATTCCTGTAGAGCTATTTCAAATCCTGAAAGATGATGCTGTGAAAGTGCTACATTCAATATGCCAGCAAATTTGGAAAACTCAGCAGTGGCCACAGGACTGGAAAAGGTCAGTTTTCATTCCAATCCCAAAGAAAGGCAATGCCAAAGAAAGCTCAAACTACCACACAATTGCACTCATCTCACACGCTAGTAAAGTAATGCTCAAAATTCTCCAAGCCAGGCTTCAGCAATACGTGAACCGTGAACTTCCTGATATTCAAGCTGGTTTTAGAAGAGGCAGAGGAACCAGAGATCAAATTGCCAACATCCGCTGGATCATCAAAACAGAGTTCCAGAAAAACAACTATTTCTGCTTTATTGACTATGCCAAAGCCTTTGACTGTGTGGATCACAATAAACTGTGGAAAATTCTGAAAGAGATGGGAATACCAGGCCACCTAACCTGCCTCTTGAGAAATCTGTATGCAGGCCAGGAAGCAACAGTTCGAACTGGACATGGAACAACAGACTGGTTCCAAATAGGAAAAGGAGTACGTCAAGGCTGTATATTGTCACTCTGCTTATTTAACTTCTATGCAGAGTACATCATGAGAAACGCTGGACTGGAAGAAACACAAGCTGGAATCAAGATTGCTGGGAGAAATATCAATAACCTCAGATATGCAGATGACACCACCCTTATGGCAGAAAGTGAAGAGGAACTAAAAAGCCTCTTGATGAAAGTGAAAGTGGAGAGTGAAAAAGTTGGCTTAAAGCTCAACATTCAGAAAATGAAGATCATGGCATCCGGTCCCATCACTTCATGGGAAATAGATGGGGAAACATTGGAAACAGTGTCAGACTTTATTTTCGGGGGCTCCAAAATCACTGCAGATGGTGACTGCAGCCATGAAATTAAAAGACGCTTACTCCTTGGAAGAAAAGTTATAACCAACCTAGATAGCATATTCAAAAGCAGACATTACTTTGCCAATGAAGGTCTGTCTAGTCAAGGCTATGGTTTCTCCAGTGGTCATGTCTGGATGTGAGAGTTGGACTGTGAAGAAGGCTGAGAGCCAAAGAATTGATGCTTTTGAACTGTGGTGTTGGAGAAGACTCTTGAGAGTCCCTTGGACTGCAAGGAGATCCAACCAGTCCATTCTGAAGGAGATCAGTCCTTGGATTTCTTTGGAAGGAATGATGCTAAAGCTGAAGCTCCAGTACTTTGGCCACCTCATGCAAAGAGTTGACTCATTGGAAAAAACCCTGATGCTGGGAGGGATTGGGGGCAGGAGAAAAAGGGGACGACAGAGGATGAGATGGCTGGATGGCATCACCAACTGGCTGGATGTGAGTCTGAGTGAAATCTGGGAGTTGGTGATTGACAGGGAGGCCTGGCGTGCCGTGATTCATGGGGTGGCAAAGAGTCAGACAGGACTGAGCAGCTTAACTGAACTGAACTGAACATGTTGGAGGCTTGAGGGCTTGTTGAAATTCAGGTGTTTGTTTTTTTTTTTTTTTTTAACTTATTTCAGATCATAATTGAAGGTAGACTTACCACTTGGAAAGTTTCTGTCAAATCAGAGCCCATGGAGTTCTATCACAGTAGAAATTTGCCAGACAATTTTACTGTTTGAATTTAAATTTAAACTTAGTTTATAATTACATAGTTTCAGAATCTATAATGGCTACATTTTTGAAAAATGGGATTCCAGAATCATGCCTTCTAGAAGTCCCTGCAGTTCAACTAGTTTGACCTCATTGTCTTCAAAAGGAAACAAAGTTCAAAGCAGTTTACTAGTACCGAGTCTAGACTGGTGACATGTTTTCCATACTAGGGTTTGTCAAGCCCCCAGAGCCACTGACCTGTTAAGAACCGAGCTGCATAGTGGGGGGCAAGTGGTGGGCAAAACTGAAATCATCCACGTGTGTGGAAAAATTGTTTTTTACAAAACTGATCCCTGGTGTCAAAAAGGTGGGGGGGTTGCTGCTCTATACCACACTGCCTTACTAGATTCAAATGTTCATGTTTAAACATTGTTCATGAGAAACTTTATCTTTCTGGAAATAATCCCAGAATATATAACTTTTGAAAAACATACCCAGAAGCAAAAAATGAAGGTAGATCCATGCTATGAAAACCATACCCAATACCACTTTAAATCCATGTAGACTTTAGGGGCCATGGTAGCAGCTATACTTTAATTTTTTGCTAAATGGCTCAATCGGATATATTTTCTCTTCCCTCGTTTGTTGCTAGAAAGAATTAGAGCATTAAAGGTTTTTTGTTCACATAATGATCAAATAATTGAGTTCATTTTAATAATTTAAAAACTTTATAATGATAAAATGGGATTCCCTGGTGGCTCAGAAGGTAAAGAATCTGCCTGCAAAGAAGACCTGGATTCAATCCCTAGGTTGGGAAGATCCACTGAAGAAGGGAATAGCTGCCTACTCCAGTATCACTGCCTGAAGAATCTCATGGGCAGAAGGGCCTGGCAGGCTACAGTCCATGAGGTCACAAATAGTCGAACATAACTGAGCGACTAAGCAAGCACACATATATTAATAAAAAAAACACAAATGGTTGGATGGTTTTACTTGTTACTTCATTGTTTAGTCACTGAGTCATGTCTGACTCTTTGCAACCCCTTGGATTGTAGCCCACCAGGCTTCTCTGTCCATGGAATTCTCTAGGCAAGAATACTGGAGTGGGTTGCCATTTCCTTCTCCAACTTGTTACTTACACAGGAAGTTATCACATTGTTCATCTTTCCATTTGAGATGAGTGCAGCACAATGGAGAGACACAAACGCCTTGATTAGTTAAACCTATGACCAAGACTTCAACCCCGAACTTAAACTTTGACCTCCAGATTGAAAGAACTGTGACTTGGTCTCTGGATACCTATCAGTGTCAGTCTTAACAAATCTAGGAATTCAAGGCAGCTAACACACTAACTCTTCTAATTAGGCCCAGAAAGCCTAGTGACTAAAGCTTTCTTCATATGTTTTATGAACAATGACATTTGTAGCTATGTAGGATTTCTTTATCCTTCTATTATCTCATCTTCTCCACAACTCAGTGACAAGAATAAAAGAGAAATTCTTTTTCTCTGAGATAGATGAAGAAAAATGATGAGAACGATTAAAAGATATACTCAAAGTTACACAGTTTATAACTGGTGGAACCAAATTGATAACCCATCTATCCTAACCTTTTGAAGTGGATCAGGCAGCTACCCATTCAGTTCAGTTCAGTTCAGTCGCTCAGTCGTGTCCGACTCCTTGCGACCCCATGAATTGCAGCACGCCAGGCCTCCCTGTCCATCACCAACTCCCGCAGTTCACTGAGACTCATGTCCAGCCAGTAGGTGATGCCATCCAGCCATCTCATCCTCTGTCGTCCCCTTCTTTTCCTGCCCCCAAACCCTCCCAGCATCAAAGTCTTTTCCAATGAGTCAACTCTTCGCATGAGGTAGCCAAAATATTGGAGTTTCAGCTTTAGCATCATTCCTTCCAAAGGGGACAGTTAAAGAGCAATCTGGGTTCCTTCTTAGGATCTCAAGATCTGAACCTGTTAATGGAATTGTAGGATTGTCAGAGGGAAAATTACTTGTGTCAGACACTGTAGAGCCTCTATAGCATCAAAAAATCCTAAGGTAGCATTTTTCAAACAAGACTTCAATAATTCTAAGATTTTTTTTAAGTCTTGTATTAAACTTGGATGATATAAACATGATATATTATAAGAACATGCCAATTTATAATTGTGTAATGAGTTTTTAGTACCAATATTAGTTTTTATGTAATTTTTGTAGTTATTGTGTGCTGATGAGAAAGAAAAGAAATGGAGAAATTTATTTGATACATATATATTGCTTTAATGTACTGTGTAAGCCAAATTACATCAAGGTGCACTGCATGAAAAAAAGTACACAGTGTTGCGAAGGGTAGAAAACAATGGAGGAATTTTTATTCATGCTACTTTAAAAATAAGCCAAAACTGTGCCATAGCTCATCAATGCCATATTCTCATTACAAGAATTTAGTTTCAGCAAAATAGCATCATCCATTACAGTGCATCATGCTGTTAGTTTTAGATTTTCTTTGTTTGCATTTAATTTATAAACTTATTTTTGCTTTATATTATATAAGAGCTTTAAACACAAATATTTAAGAAAAAAGCATAATAAAAATAACAGTATAATGATAGAGTCCTGAGAGATTATTTTCTTTAAAATAACTCACACTTTATTCAGGATGGAAAAAGACTGTGTTAATAAACTAAGGATCAGGGTGTAACAAGCTTACTTGGGAATAAAAGCTTCACTCTCAGAATAAAATGATTTATCTCTTAGTCCAGCATGTGATTACATACACATATACCACACACACAACCTCATATACATAATCCACATATATACCACAAAAAAACACAAGACACACTTATACCTATATGTACAGTGATACACATGCAACACGCAAATACATACATACCTGCATGTATCACAAATAACCCCATGCACAAAGGAAACACGCGTACATATACACACACTTCTTCCATAAATTTATATCAGCATTCTATAAAGAGAAAATTAACACAAACTGAGAAAGCTGGAGTTTAGAACAGCATTTTTAAGAAGGAGGCCTCAGAATTAGATTGCCAAGCTGCCAACACCAGTTCTGCCCCTTCCTAGCCGAACAGCCTTGGACACTCCTATTTAATCCTCACTCCCTTACTATCTCTGTCATTGAATTGAAAAACATAATGAGTACCTAACTCGCAGCATTGTTCAGGGAATTAAATGCACTATTGCATGTTGAGAAATACAACACTGTGTTAGCCCACAGGAAGAAGTCAATAAATGATGACTTTTAAAAAAAATAGACACACGCACACACAAATATAGAGGTCTGTGTTGGAATCCTATGAGAATTGTGACACCAAAGAGAGTTTTTGCCTTCACAGTCAGAGAAAGTGAAAAACCTGGGGATCATCCCTACCATCTTGCAATCCTTCATTGCCCTCATTCAATCTATCACCAGCCACTTCTTTTCCTCTGAAACTCTAACAGATTGATGCCTCTCTCTTTACCTCAAGTGGGCTAAAGCCAGGGGCTTATAACTGCTTTCCCTACATTTATTCTTTTTTCCTCACTGAGGCTATACAGCCTTTTTTCAAAAAGCACACATGACCGTGTACTTCCCATAATACTTTGAGTCCCTATTGCTTTTAGGCTAAAGCTTTGTGCAATCTACCCCTTCTCCACCTCTTCATCTTTCCAGCTGGGTCAAGACACTGTTCTGTATTGTGTGACACTCCCCTGTTGAAAACCGATGGTCTATTTTCATCACATAGTAGAACCTCTCTAAGTGCTGATTGGCTGGATGGAAAGAACACAACACTGCTTTGACACTTCAGCAGAGGGATGTGAAAGATGGTGCCCCACAGGAAAGACAATGATGCCTGACATGGTAGGATAGTACCCCATGGTACATTTCAGTGTCTGGTGAAAATCAGTGGTACTACCATGGTATGCCACTGATGGTTCATCATCAGTGTATGTTAGGAGTGAATGTAACCAACAAAAATTTCAGCAATGCCCAATGAACTAATAGTTTTCAATAAGAGAAAACAGATTAAGAGAATAGATTTTTATTTGCTTGTATGTTTATTTGTTTGAAATCTATGGTTTCTGAAAATACTTAGCTGTGAACACAAAGGTGATTCCTCCTAGCTTTTCTTAGTTATATGTAGTGGAATCATTATAGCAGAATGGAAAGGCTATAAGATCCTGCAGTATGGTTGCTATATAGCTGTATCTCACATTTTATCAAATGAAATGAAAGATGTGTGCTGGTCCAGTTCCCTGGCTTGCACACTGACAACAACAACAACAAAAAACTAAACTCACATTATCACAATTTTGCAAATTATTGAGGTCACAGATCCATACCCAGAATCAGCAGTTTCACATGTCACTTAGTTCAGATCACAGAATTGAATGAGGATAAAATGTCTTAGGCTCATCAACTTTAGTTTCTCTTAAAGTCAAGGAGACATACTCACAAAGACAAGGTGGTCTAAGGAGGTTTAGAATTACTTACTGTTAAATTTGAGAGGCTGCTCACAAGTTTCCTAACATGCCCTTTTTTTGATAGGAAAAGCATCAATGGTTTTTACCTAAATATGTTCAACTAAATAAGGTATGTATTCAATTTGCCAAATATTAGTCCATTTCCTCACTATATTCCACTACAGACATCATTTTATAGTGTATCATAAATTGAATTTCTGTTAAGCATGTATCCTTTTATCCATTGTCTTGTTATTTTTTCTAACATCTTTAACTCTTATTTCTGGTATATAGCCAATTCAAAGTAGTTCCGATACTCCATTTTTGTGTATTAACCTCATTTTCTCTCTAGCTTAACCTCATCCTGTAAAGTAGTTAGCCATCTGATAACTAACAGCTGAATGCACTGGTAAACTCTGATATTTCAGTAATTCCTCTATGAACTTTCTTGTAAAGTGAACAATCTCCTTGCAATAAAAATGATCCTCCCCCATTATTGTTTTGTAGATTTTCAGAAACAAGGAAATGTTCTTTTTTTAAATAGGGGAAAAATAGTGGATTTTCTTTAACTGACTATGTGTATACTTACTCATGAAAGTTATTGTGAACACTATAGACTACTGACTTGTTCAGAATTGACATGTTTCCCTTTGATACTAAAACAGTAAGGTAACTGTTTTCTTCTTGTTGTCACTTCATAATTCTACAGAATTTGGGAATCACCAATCATATTACTACAGAGAAAAAAATGGGTGACATTTATTTAGATACTGTTCATCAGATTCTTTTGAAAGTAGGGGACATTTGATGATTTCCTAAGAATTATTGTGTTGTATGATCTAGTAATTTTTTTCCACATAATATTTAACTATTCTTCAAGTAGTACCAATAATTAATACAGCCTTTCATTTATTCAATTATTCAACAAATATTTACTGTGCAATTACCATGGACTAGGTATTGTCTAACAGCTTTATTGATTGTTATGACTGACAAATAATAAACTGCTGCTGCTGCTAAGTCACTTCAGTCGTGTCCGACTCTGTGGGATCCCATAGACAGCAGCCCACCAGGCTCCCCCATCCCTGGGATTATCCAGGCAAGAACACTGGAGTGGGTTGCTATTTCCTTCTCCAATGCATGAAAGTGAAAAGTGAAAGGGAAGTCACTCAGTTGTGTCTGACTCTTCGCGACCCCATGGACTGCAGCCCACCAGGCTCCTCCATCCATGGGATTTTCCAAGCAAGAGTACTGGAGTGGGGTGCCATTGGCTTCTCTGATAATACATTTATTTAAAAAGTGTACAATTTGATAAAACCCGACACACACATATCCCTGTGAAGCCAGCACCACAAAAAAACAATGAGCACATCCATCACCCCCAAAAGTTTCATTTTAAGCATGCCATCATTCCATCCCAATTCCCATCACCAGAAACCCACTGATCTGTCAGTAGAGATTAGGTACATAGTCTACAGTTTTATATGAATGGAGTTATAAAGTATTTAGCGATTTTTTGTTTATTTTTTCTTTCCCTCAGCACAAATTTTTCTTTTAGATTCATCCACATTTTTGAGTGTATCAATAGCTCAGTCATTTGTACTCTTAAATAATAGTCCATTGTGTGGATTTACCACAGTTTATTTATTCATTCACCTCTGCTGGAAACTTGGGTTAATTCTAGATTTTAACTTTAAGAAATAATGATGCTATGAACATTTAAGTCTTTGAATGAACTTATACTTTCAATTTTCTTAGGTAAATGCTTAGCAGTAGAATGACCATATAGTAAATGTATATTTAAATTTTTCAAAATTGCCTTTTTTTTCCAAACTGGTTTTAACATTTTACATTCCCAAGATCAGTATATGAAATTTCACTTGCTTTTCATCCTCACAATGTTTCATATGGTGAGTCTTAAATTTTAGTCATTTTAATATAGGTGCAGTTGTATCTCATTATGGTTTTTATTTGAATGGACTGAAAGGCTGACATTGAGCATCTCTTCATGTGCTTTTTTGCCATTCTTGTTTTCTTCCTTGGTGTAGTATTTATTCAAATACTTCCCCATTTGTTACTGGGTTGTTTGTTCTCCTGTTTTTTAGTTTGAAGAGTTATTTATATAGTCTTAACACAGTCTTTTACTGGTATATAATTGGCAAAAATTCTACTAATCTATAGTTTTCATTTTCATTCTCTGAATGATATCCTTCAAGGAATAGAAGTTTGTATTATTAATAAAGCCAAATACATTAATATCAATTTTCCTTATATTGCTATATAATATCAACAGCCATTTTCCTGTTGTTGCTATTGTATATAAGAAGTCTCTGCCTATGCATAAATCACAAATATTTCCTCTTATTTTTTTTCTTAGAAGTTTTCAAGTTTTACGTTTTCTGTTTAGGTTCATGACCCATTTTTCTCTTCTCTACATGGTGCAATGTATGGACCAAAGTTTTCTCATTGGAGGCACATAAATATCCATAGTCCAGAAGAACTTGTTGAAAAAACTATATGTTTTCCCCTAAATGCCTTTGTATCTTTTTTAAACAAATAAGTTGTCCATATAATGCGGACCTATTTCTGATCTATTTTGTCCCACTGATTTATTCATCTTTATATAAATACTAAACTGCCTCAGTTACTATAACTTCATAATAAGTCTTGGCGCCTTTCCTTTCAAAGTTGTTTTGACTATTTTGAGTCCTTCACACGAAGTCAGAACTTTAGAATTAATGTCTCAATTTCTATAAGATAGAATGTTGGAATTTTGATTAAAATTATATTAAATCTATCATTCAATTTAGAAAAAATTTGTATTTTGTCAATATTGAGTCTTCAGAACTATAAACATAGCATATCTCCTTCTAATTAGGACAACTTTATCTCGGCAGTGTTGTATAATTCCCATGTACAGTTATTACACATAATTTTGCAGATTTTTTTCCTGTTTAATGTGTCTTCATACTATTCAAAATATATACTTTTATAGTTTTATTTTATAATTTTCATAAAAATGCAAATACAATTGAATGTTGTCTTTGATTACATATACTATACCATGTTAAACTCACTTATTTGTTCTAATAACCTTTTTGTAGATTTAGTATTTTCTACACAGATCATCATGTCAGCTAAGAGTAAAGCTTTCTTTCCAATCTAAATGTTTCTATTTATTTATTTTCATTTTGCCTTATTACACTCATTCAGACACACATCGAGTAGAAAGTATACCTTCCATTATTCTCATCTTAGTGGTTAAACCTCTAATTTTTCAATGTTGGTTGTGATGTTAACTAGAGATTTTTCTTAGATACCCATATTCAGATTTGAAAGTTGCCTTTCTGGCTGAAAGTTTTGTAGCTGTTTGCTGTTGTTGTTTAAATAAATAAGGATGTTCAGTTCAGTTCAGTTGCTCAGTCGTGTCCGAGTCTTTGAGACCCCAAAAACTGCAGCAAGTCAGGCCGATGTTGGGACCTGTCAAATATTTTTTTTTTCAAGTGTTGAGATGATTGTATGATTTTTAATTTTTGCTTAGTTAAAATTTAGATTGATTTTCAAGTGATAAACCAGTATTTCCATTTCTTAGATAAATCTCATTTTGTATATATTTTCCTTTGATATTTTGATGGGTTCTATTTTCTTAAAGTTTTTAAAGAATTTTTGCACTAATATTTATTGAAAATATTTGTATATATTTTTATTTCCCTATGATGTTCTTGCATGGTTTTGAACTAGGGTATTACTGGCCCCATAGAATGAGTTGGGAAATATTCCCTCATCTTCAATTTTTAATAGATTCAGTGTAGAATTGCTGGGGGTGTGTTTTTTTTTTAAATGCTTAGAAGAATTCAGCAATGACAACATCTGGGTCAATAATTCTTTTTACGACTACAGATTTATAATTGAAATAAATACAATTCTATTCAGGCTTCCCAGTGACACTAGTGGTAAATTACCCACCTTCCAATGCAGGAGACACAAAAGCTGTGGGTTCAACCCCTGGGTGCAGAATATTTGCTGGAGGAGGGCATCACAACCCACTCCAGTATTCTATGCTGGAGAATCCTATAGATGGAAGAGGCTGGAAGGTCCATAGTGTCCCAAAGACTCAGATGTGACTGAAGCAATAGTTCTATTCAGGTTATCTATTTCTTTTTGACTGAGATTGGTAGTCTGCATCTCTTAAATAATGTGTCTGTTTTACCTAAGTCAGTAAATCTATTGGTATAAAATTGTTCAAATCATTCATTATCATTTTAATATCTGTTGAATCTGTAGTACTATCACCTTTCTTATTTATAACATAATAAATTTGAGTCTTCTCTCTTTTTTCTTTTTCAATCTATCTAGATGTTTATCAATTTTATTCATCTTCTCAAACAACCAGGTTTTAGGTTTATGATTTTGCTTTTACATATACTGTACTTTTCAGACCAATTACTTCTTGAAGTTAATAACTTTTGATAAGATGTGAACCATATGAATAGTATCTTATATTTTTACCCTATTGGCTACCCTTTCTGGTCCTTTTTATTTCCTAGTGTCGATACATATTTTGATCTAGTCTCCTTTTTATCTGCTTGAAGTATTTCCTTTAACATTTTTATTATCAGGGTGTTCTATTATACTAACTATTGTATGAATGAAAATCTCTTTTTCTATACTCACTTTTTAAAATACAGAATTTTTGCTTTACAGTTTTTATTTCAATTGGTATTTTAAATTGTATTGTTTCTGAAAAAATATCTTCCATTATCTTTATTTGTGTTCTCCTGTACATACTTTTTAAAAATAATCTTTTTTTCAATTTACTAAAACATGGTGATATAGAACAAAAGTTTCCATGTACTGTGTGCACCTGGTGTCCTTTATCATTTATATCTTACCATTACTATGGTACATTTATTACATTTATTGAACTGAAATAGATGTATTATTATGATTAAAGTTAACATTTTATTCAAAATTCATTAATTTTTGCTTAACATCTTGTTGTTGTTGTTGTTTGAGGATCCCTTCCAGGAGATTTATTATTGCTTTTCCTTTGGATTATCTTGGTTCTGATAATTTACATGTGTTTTTCCTATTCTTGCTGATTTTAAATTTTTTCTTTACCATTCAGTTCAGTTCAGTTCAGTTTAGTCGCTCAGTCGTGTATGATTCTTTGTGACTCCCGTGCACTGCAGCACGCTAGGCTTCCCTGTCCATCACCAACTCCCAGAGGTTACCCAAACTCATGTCCATTGAGTCGGTGATGCCACCCAACCATCTCATTCCCTGTCATCCCCTTCTCCACCTGCCTTCAATCTTTCCCAGCATCAGGGTCTTTTCAAGAGTCAGCTCTTTGCATCAGGTGGCCAAAGTATTGGAGTTTCAGCTTGAACATCAGTCCTTCCAATGATCACTCAGGACTGATCTCCTTTAGAATGGACTTGTTGGATCTCCTTGCGGTCCAAGGGACTCTCAAGAAGCTTCTCCAACACCACAGTTCAAAAGCATCAGTTCTTTGGCAGTCAGCTTTATAGTCAAACTCTCAAATCCATACATGACTACGGGAAAAACCATCACCTTGACTAGACAGACCTTTGTTGGCAAAGTAATGTCTCTGCTTTTTAATATGCTGTCTAGGTTGGTCATAACTTTCCTTCCAAGGAGTAAGTGCCTTTTAATTTCATGGCTGCAATCACTATCTGCAGTGATTATAGAGCCAAAAAAATTAAAACTGTTTCCACTGTTTCCTCATCTATTTGCCATGAAATGATGGGACCGGATGCCATGATCTTAGTTTTCTGAATGTTGAGCTGTAAGCCAGCTTTTTCACTCTCCTCTTTCACTTTCATCAAGAGGCTCTTTAGTTCTTCACTTTCTGCCGTAAGGTTGGTATCATCTGCATAGCTGAGGTTACTGATATTTCTCCCGGCAATCTTAATTCCAGCTTGTCCTTCCTCCAGCCCAGCGTTTCTCATAATGTACTCTGCATAGAAGTTAGATAAGCAGGGTGACAATATATAGCCTTGAAGTACTCCTTTTCCTATTTGGAACCAGTCTGTTGTTCCATGTCCATTTCTAACTGTTGCTTCCTGACGTGCACACAGGTTTCTCAAGAGGCAGGTCAGGTGGTCTGTTATTCCCGTCTCTTTCAGAGTTTTCCACTGTTTGTTGTGATCCACACAGTCAAAGGCTTTGGCATAGTCAATAAAGCAGAAATAGATGTTTTTCTGGAACTCTCTTGCTTTTTCCATGATCCAGCAGATGTTAGCAGTTCGATCTCTGGTTCCTCTGCCTTTTCTAAAACCAGCTTGAACATCAGGAAGTTCACGGTTCACATATTGCTGAAGCCTGGCTTGGAGAATTTTGAGCATTACTTTGCTAGCATGTGAGATGAGTGCAATTGTGCCATAGTTTGAGAATTCTTTGGCATTGCATTTCTTGGGATTGGAATGAAAACTGAATTTTCCAGTCCCGTGGCTACTGTTGAGTTTTCCAAACTTGCTGACATATTGAGTGCAGCACTTTCACAGCATCATCTTTCAGGATTTGAAATAGCTCAACTAGAATTCCATCACTTCCACTAGCTTTGTTTGTAGTGATGCTTCCTAAGTCCCAGTTGACTTCACAGTCCAGGATGTCTGGCTCTAGGTGAGTGATCACACCATCATGATTATCTTGGTCATGAAGATCTTTTTTGTACAGTTCTTCTGTGTATTCTTGCCACCTCTTTTTATTATCTTCTGCTTCTGTTAAGTCCATACCACTTCTGTCCTTTATCGAGCCCATCTTTGCATGAAATGTTCCCTTGGTATTTCTAATTTTCTTGAAGAGATTTCTAGTCTTTCTCATTCTGTTGTTTTCCTCTGTTTCTTTGCATTGATCGCTGAGGAAGGCTTTATCTCTCCTTGCTATTCTTTGGAACTCTGCATTCAGATGCTTATATCTTTCCTTTTCTCTTTTGCTTTTCACTTCTCTTCTTTTCACAGCTATTTGTAAGGCCTCCTCCATTTTGCCTTTTTGCATTTCTTTTTCTTGGGGATGGTCTTGCTTTCTGTCTTCTGTACAATGTCATGAACCTCCATCCATGGTTCATCAGGCACTTTGTCTATCAGATCTAGTCCCTTAAATCTATTTCTCACTTCCCCTATAATCATAAGGAATTTGATTTAGGTCATACGTGAATGGTCTAGTGGTTTTCCCCACTTTCTTTACCATCGGTTTTGAGCAATTTGATTATGTTGTGTTTTGGTGTTGTCTTACTTAAGTTTTTATTTTATTTTCTATCTTGGAGTTTGTTGAGCTTCAATAGTGTTCTTTATGCTTATTTTTAAATTGGAAAATTTGAAAAATCATTATTACCACAAGTAATTTTCTGTGTCTCACTCTCTCTTTCAGGGACTCAAGTCAGATTCCTCTCAAATGAGAGCATATTCAGCTGATTTGATGTTTATATTTTTTTCTTTGTGTTCCTTTCAATAATTGTTACTGGTGTATCTTTAAGTTTACTGCTGTCTTTTTTCCAGTGGTCATGTATGGATGTGAGAGTTGGACTGTGAAGAAAGCTGAGCATCGAGAATTGATGCTTTTGAACTGTGATGTTGGAGAAGACTCTTGAGAGTCCCTTGGACTGCAAGGAGATCCAACCAGTCCATTCTGAAGGGGTTCAGCCCTGGGTGTTCTTTGGAAGGAATGATGCTGAAGCTGAAACTCCAGTACTTTGGCCACCCCATGCGAAGAGTTGACTCACTGGAAAAGACTCTGATGGCGGGAGAGATTGGGGGCAGGAGGAGAGGGGGCGACAGAGGATGAGATGTCTGGATGGCATCACTGACTCGATGGACATGAGTCTGAGTGAACTCCGGGAGTTGGTTATGGACAGGGAGGCCTGGCGTGCTGTGATTCATGGGGTCACAAAGAGTCGGACACGACTGAGCAACTGAACTGAACTGAATGTTTTTTTGCAGGGTTTAATTTTCCATTGATTACATAATGTGTATTTTTACTCTCACACTTTATATTTTCATCTCTAGATGGTGATTTTGATCTTTTAAAAATATGCATTCTGTATTTCTACATGTTATGTTCAATTCTTTAGCTTTATGAACATATGCAGTAGAGTTATAATACTTGTTTTATTATCCTTGTCTACTAATTCTGACATCTGTGTCACTTTTGTGTCAGTTTCAAATGATTAAATATTCTCATTATCACAAGTCATGTTTATCTGATTCTTTGCATGCCTTCTAATTTTTGATTGTGGCCAGACATTATGGATATTATATTATTGGGTGCTGGATTTTTATGTGTTTATTTCTATAAATATTTTTGAGCTCTGTTCTAGGATACAATTTGTATCCTACACTGGAAGCAATGTAATCCCTTCAAGTGTTCATTTTGGGGTCTTTTTTGGTTGGGTTTTGTTTGTTTGTTTTTAGGCAGGACAGAGCAGCATTTGGTCTAGGAATAACTATGACAAACCTAGACAGTGTGTTAAAAAACAGGGACATTACCTTATCAACAAAAGTCCATATAGTCAAAGCTATGGTTTTTCCAATAGCCATGTATGGATGTGAGTGTTGGACCATAAAGGAGGCTGAACACCAAAGAGCTGATGCATTTGAACTGTGGTGTTGGAGACTTTTGAGAATCCTTTGGACTGCAAGGAAATCAAACCAGTCCATCCTAAAGGAAATCAACCCTGAATATTCATTGGAAGGACTAACGCTGAAGCTGAAGTTCCAATACTTTGACCACCTGATGGGAAAAGCCAACTCATTGGAAAAGAGGCTGATACTGGGAAAGATTGAAGGCAGGAGGAGAAGGAGATAAAAAGGATGAGATGGTTAGATGGAATCACCAGCTCAATAGACATGAGTTTGAGCAAACTCCAGGAGTTGGTGGACAGGAAAGCCTGGCATGCTGCAGTCCACGGGGTCACAAAGAGTCAGACAAAACTGAGTGACTCAACAACAGTAAGGAACTATTCTCTACTTCTAAGACAGACCCTTCTGAGTATTCCACCCAGGACCTTGTGAATTGTTTTTTGCTTTGTTTTTTCTTCTCTTTTACCACTTAAAGATTCTCTCAATACTGGAGGGCCTCATGGATCTCTTTCTTTTGTATTATTCACCTTTATGCTGTCATCATTTGTTCCCATCTATATGCTGTGCTGTGCTTAGTCACTCAGTCACGTTCGGTTCTTTGAAACCCCATGGACTGTAGCTCACCAGGCTCCTCTGTCCATGGGGGTTCTCCAGGCAAGCATACTGGAGGGAGTTGCCATGTCCTCCTCCAAGGGATCTTCCCAACCCAGGGAATGAACCCAAGTTTTCTGCATTGCTTGCAGATTCTTTACCAAATTTATATCTCTAACTTGTATATCTTTTCTAAAATACATATTTGAGATATTCAATATATTGTTTAAAATGGTACTTTAAGCATAATAATTAAGACAATATATTCAAATCTGAATCATGATCCTCTTTTTCCTTCTCAGAAATCTGTTCGTTTTGAAATCTTTCTCATCTCAATTAATGGTAACACCATCCTTCCACTTTCTTATGCTCAGAACCATGGAGAAATCCTTGAATCAGTTTTTCTGTTATACCCTCTAATGCTTTAACAAATCTGCTGATTTTGTTTTCAAACTATATACAAAAACTATTTTTCTTCACTTCCTTTGCAATCAATATTATCTCATACCCTTGATATTATCTACTTAAAGACTCATTGTTATCTGTATATAATGTAAGACAACTTCCTTAAACAGAAATGTTACAAATGAATTAATTTTAATGGAAAGCATGTATCACAATGAAATCCACAAATAAATTTAAAAGTACAGAGCACCCACAAAAGATATATATCTTAAGATTCAAGGATTTGACAAATTATTTCCTCAAACAATTTGAATAAGCATTTTATTTTGAAATAATTTTAGATTTACAGGAAATTTATAAAGATTGTTTGGATTATGCATTTACACTTCTGCTGCTGCTGCTGCTGCTGCTGCTAAGTCACTTCAGTCATGTCCAACTCTGTTCGACCCCATAGACAGCAGCCCACCAGGCTCCCCTGTCCCTGGGATTCTCCAGGCAAGAGCACTGGAGTGGGTTGCTGTTTCCTTCTCCAATGTATGAAAGTGAAAAGTGAAAGTGAAGTCGCTCAGTCATGTCCGACTCTTAGCGACCCCATGGACTGCAGCCCACCAGGCTCCTCTGTCCATGGGATTTTCCAGGCAAGAGTACTGGAGTGGGTTGCCATTGTCTTCCCCGCATTTACACTACTTACCCACTTTTAGTCTCTCCTAATATTATCATTTTACACTATCATCTTACATTTGTCAAAACTAAGAGACTAACAATCCTATATTACTCTTTAACTATACTCCAGTTGTTATTTGAATTTCTCCAATTTTTACATTTTTCATCTTGCTTCGGTTCTACGACCCAAATCAGAACTCTACATTTAGTTGTCATGTCTCCTGGTTTTATCTGCTCTGGGACATTTTCTTGGTCTTTCCCAGTTTTTCATTACCTTAATGGTTTAGAACTATACCGGTCAAGTATTTTATAGAATATTCCTCAAGTGTGGCTTATCTGATATAGTCTCAGAATGAGGTTATGAGTTTTGGGAAGAAACACCATAGAGGTAATGCCTTTCTTATCATATCACATCAGAGAGTACATGACATTCACATGATGTCATTGATAATATAAATCAATATATCTACAGGATTCTGTGCTACAAAATTACTATTTTTTTTTTCCTTTTTATACCCTATTCTTTGGAAGTGAGTCACTAAGTCCAATCCACCCTCAATAGTACATCAACATTCTGTAAGGAAAATTTGTCTATTCACCTCCATTAATTTATTTTGTCATTTATTTGTATCATTATGGACATTGTTATACTTATTTTATACTTTGGCCTATAATTCAGTATTACATTATTGTTCAAATTGTTCTAGCTTTGGCCATTGAGAGCTCTTTAAGCTTGCCTTCTATGTCCATTTGATTTTTGGCCACTTCTTTTCTAATATTTTAGATATTTTACTTTCAAAGAATAAACAAAAATAACAGCTGAAAAATATTTAGGTTTTTCTAACACTATGCCCTTTATGAAAGCAGAACATTTGTCATTGGTTTCAATTACTTACTACAGCAAAGATGCCTGGGGATAGCTATTTAATTGGGTTAAGATGCTCTGTTAAAGTGTTTCTTTTCAGTCTAGCTCAAGACTGTCTGATGCCTCTGAATTTCCCAAGGCCAATCTACATAATTTCTTTGGATTCCTTACTCTTTTATAGATACCACTGGTATACAGCAGAACACAAGCAAATATATCTAAACATGCCATTTCTTACATTACTGTATATATCTATCTTGACAGTTTTTTTATATTTAGTTGTACTATTCTTCAGGCAAGCTATAATTTTCCAAAACATTTTCTTTTAGCCAATCATAGATAGATAGAAAATGAGACACATATAAAAGATAAGTTATATGTTACAATGGTTGATGGGAAACTCTAAAGTGAATTAGAAAATAAAAGCACATATGGTCAATAGTTTTACATTTGTGTCTTTTCTAATGTTCTTATGGTTCATAATATATGAAGATCATTAGGAGCCAAATCATGACTGTGTGTGTGTGTGTGTGTGTGTGTGTGTGTGTGTGTGTGTGTGTGGTGGCTCAGTGGTAAAGAATCCACCTTCCGATGCAGGAGAAGCTGGTTCAACCCAGCTGGGAAGTTCTCCCAGAGAAGGAAATGGCAGCCCATTCTAGCATTCTTGCTTGAAAAATCCCATGGACAGAGGAGCTTGGTGGGCTACAGTCCATGGGGTCACAAAGAGTTAGACATGATTTAGCAGCTAAACAACAAAAACAATATGTATGCATATATATATATTGCTTTACCCATATATATATATGCATACATATATATATATACCCATATATATATATGGGTGTCTGACTCCTTGCGACCCCCATGGACTATAGCCTACCAGTCTCCTCAGTCCATGGGATTTTCCAGGCAAGAATACTGGAGTGGGTTGCCATTTCCTTCTCAAGGAAATATGTATATATAATATATATGTATATATAAATATATATGTGTATATATACATAACACAAATATGGATTTGTAATATGAAAATTTTACATGGGTAAAATCTCTTGCATAGTGACTCAGAAAATAGGATATAATATTTAATATTAAACTGAGGTAAGAAATCAATATTGGCCACAGTCATTATATATATTTATTATTTTTATATATACTTAGAAAGTTTTCCATTAAATTGTATAGTTACCTATATTAACATCACACAACACATTTTCCGAATAGACCTTTGTCCCATACCATTTTATTTAGTCAAATGCTTTGGTTAATATTAACATTAACCAATTCCAGATGTCAACAATTAAGTTCAATGCAACAAAAACATTTAGTCAGGCACTTTCCTCAGACTGAGAATAAGAAGACTTTACATAAACATGTGTAGTGGATTTTGAGTCTATCTTAAGATAAAATAGTTGTGTTTAGTGACTAAACATATCATTACACAGATGCCTGATCCTCTTTTGCAGCTGTTCTTGCTGTTTTGGGTCTACATAGCCCCTCTGCTTGTCTTTCTTGTGGCTCTCACTTAGTGCTGCACTATTTGGGGGGAAATCTGCAGATAAGGGGTTCTGGCTGATTTTGTAATGTGCCTGCGGAAAGCTAAGCTTGCATTGTAATGAGGTCAGATTTCATTTCTAAGCAAGGTCACACTCCCTGGTTGGTAGAACTCCAAGGAAAATCAAAGTGCTGACAGAAACATCTAAAAGGTGGTGATTCAGTAGGTGGCACTCTTTCCTCCCTGCAAATCCTGTTGTCAAAGCTCAGGTTCAGTTTGCCTTTGAGTCGATTTACATGTCTTCTTTTGACCATTAGGGAATCTAGTATAGAACAGTTTATTTGGGGAGTGGTGGGAAGGTGATGTTGGCTTGTAGTTTTCCTCAGGAAACAAGGATTTGCCTTTAATCTCTGTGTCCTAGATATACACATGACCTCTGTAATTTTGTTTTGCTTTACCCAGAATTTTATCTTTAAGGGCTGGGATAACTGTACAGGCATATATGATGCTGAAAACCTTTATTCTGCTAGGAAAACATTTTCTTATCTGCATATGAGTTTTCTATTGTCTGATTATTTATGAAATTCTCACTTAGTTCCCAGAGTTGCATAGACCACAAAATTAGGTTGCCTTGTAGAAGCTTCAGATTTTAATGACTACCAAAAGCTACTATACAAATACTGATTTCCTTGCTCTTTCTTCATGAGCTTGAGACAGCACTTTTAGCTTTTATTAAACTGAATGTCAACTAGGATCCAGAGGATAGATTTATTAATGAATTAGACATCTTTCCAAAACTCTTCTTTCCTCAAATGTAAAAATAAAACCAAAACTGAAGCTGATACTTTTCCACAATAAAAGTCAGATCGGGGCATGTTTATCCCCCGCTTTATATAGAACATGCTGAAACTTGGAGAAACCATTCATAATGTCTCATTTAGACCGAAGACTAGTGATGGAGAAATTGGAACTCCCTCCTTACCCAGTAACACAAAGAAAGTGCTTGACAAGACACATAGAAATAATCTGAGTTAAAAAAAGAAATTGTAGTTTCTCCTATCAGATTATTATTTTCTTTTTAAGTGTTTCTTCTTTCTCTTTCTCTGCTTACATTATTACATTATCTCTGCTTGTCATGTGACTTGGTTTTTGTTAAAGTGTGTAAAGAATGTCAGGTGTGATTGAACTTGGTACTTGCAAGAGCAAAGGAGTGTAAGTAAATTCATTTGAGGTTCTATTATTTCGACCCGGAGAGTTTGTCTGGGTGTGAGGGTTTGATCTTTACTTAGTCCCCACAGAATGTTGTGAAGTAAAAAAGAATTCACACACATTCACAAGTTCACATGTACACATATGTGTACACACACACATACATACACACGCTGTAGGGTTCCATTGAATCAGATCAACTTGATTAGCTCCAAAGAGCAATAAAAGATACAGATTTCCCAAGAATGTGATAAACCATTTCTTTCCTCTAGCAATGTTGTTTGAAGGCCTTAAAGAGTTTTATTTGGACCCCCTCAAATCCTCCCACCAATTAAGTTTTAACACACCAACCATTGCCAACCATAAACTCCAGTCGCAAAATTACGTGATCTGCAAATCTCCCTAAACTCCTTTGGCTCCTATTCCTAGAACAATACTGTGCTGTACATAGTATTAATTGTTTCTGATGACAGGGATAATTTTAGAGAGAACTTGGCTGGCTCCTCCGGTCTCCTTATTTGCACTTCTTTGTGACAAGTTCTGGAAGAAGCCAGGCATAGATGCTGTGAATTCCCCTATAAAGCTAACTCACAGTCCTGAGGTAATACCCCTGCCTGGGAATCCTGCATTTTTTACTCTTGTTTAAACAGGTCAGAAAACGCAAATCCGGCTTAACTGGCATTGTTTGTATTTGACTCGATATAGCTTCAATCATCTTTGGATCTTATGATATAGAGATCTGAACAAATCTTGACCACAAACAAGAAATAACTGAAGGTTCTTACAGCTTGAGAAGATGAAAAAAATCATGTTTATATAGTGAGACACAACATCATATCAGAGTGTATTGAATGATCACTTCCATGCTCCCTTGAACTTTCCTTTCTAGCAAATCTTCACTTATGTTTCAAGCTTTTGTACATTCTTTTCTTTCTCACCAAGATGCTTTCCCAAACTCCTCCCTAATCCACTTTCCTACCAGCAAACTTTTATTCCTCTTTCAAAATCCAGGGCAGACATCAACTCATTAGAGAAGATTTAGTTTACTCCCTACCAAGGCAACTGAGTTCATCTCTTTATTCCCTGATCAACGACTGGGCTTCATTAATTGAGTCTCCAGGGCCATAAAAATCCACACTACTAGAGGATGGTGATTAACACTGTCTTCTGTAAAGATGGCGCCTTTGAAGTTGTACAAAGAGGCAGAACTTGCCTAGAAACTACCACAATGCCTGCCTCATAGAACCTACTCAATAGAGGTTGCTTGAATTGAATTTGTCTAACTTAAAACCAAGAATTTCCAGTCATGAATATGCTGGAGTTGAAATAAACTTCAGATGTCATTTGGTTCAAACCACTCAACCTATAGATGAGTGAAAGACCTTCAGATCTATGAACTGACTAATTTTTGCACTGCTAGTTGGTGGCAGATTGACTTGAATTAGAACCCAGTTCTTATGAAGTCATCCTTTTTGCCACAGTGGACTGCCTCACAAATCACTAAAATGAAAAAGTTATTCTTCCAACGGGGCATATTGATAGTATAAAATCCCACCCTTGGAAAGCATCCCCATTGGGAGATTCACATTTCTTCCAGTATGTTGGATGACTGTGGCTCTAATTAAATTGAGCAGTCTCTTCGTCCATTTTTTGTTCTTGGGTTGAATAGGGTTTTGCTCTCCTTTCCTTGTAAGATCACAGAGTTCTTCATAGGTACTAATTAGGCCTCATGACACTCTCTGTGGAAATGATCTTATTATTATGACTAAAATGGTACTGAAGACATTTAAGGTGTTAACCTAAAACTGAAGAAAAGGCAAGTAGTCCATCCCAGGTTCCTAGTACTGGAAACACTCCAGTGCCAAGAAACTTGACAGTGTGGCCTGAGGCAAACTAAAGAAGCAGAATAACAATCTAATAAGGATACATTTGCTCATAGTTAATAATTATATCAAGTAAAGAGTGATGATTTTCCTAAGAAATATACATATCTGGATGGAATTCAAAAGGTAGTGTTGTGACCGAGGAAAATCCAACCTCCTCTTTCTCAGAAACCTTGTAGGCAAGGTCACTCATGGAAGACTTGACTACAATGTGTGGGGAAACTGGAATTTTATAAAATATGTAACAGAATTTATGGAGAAAGAAAGATAGGTTAAGCATACTCAACTCTAACCTGCCAAAACTTTGCAGGAGAATTTGTCCAGCAGATATGAGAAATGTTAGAGTGAAGACTCAGAAAAGAGGTCTGAATGGAAGAGGGTACCTGAAAATTCACTCACAACAAGACAGGACCCGTGACATTATATCATGTCTAAGAAGGAAAAAGGGCAGAGGAAGGAAAGCAGAGAAAGCTGTGGACTGATCTTTAATCTTCTAATAACTAACACTGACCTTTGCTGGGTGTTTTATATCTTTAAAGAAAAAGTTATGATATATATTTGTATTATCTATTCAGTTCAGTTCAGTTCAGTCGCTCAGTCGTGTCCGACTCTTTGTGACCCCATGTATCGTAGCACGCCAGGCCTCCCTGTCCATCACCATCTCCCGGAGTTCACTCAGACTCATGTCCATCAAGTTCGTGATGCCATCCAGCCATCTCATCCTCTGTCGTCCCCTTCTCCTCCTGCCCCCAATCTCTCCCAGCATCAGAGTCTTTTCCAATGAGTCAGTTCTTCACATAAGGTGGCCAAAGTACTGGAGCTTCAGTTTTAGCATCATTCCTTCCAAAGAAATCCCAGGGTTGATCTCCTTCAGAATAGACTGGTTGGATCTCCTTGCAGTCCAAGGGACCCTCAAGAGTCTTCTCCAACACCCCAGTTCAAACGCATCAATTCTTCGGCACTCAGCCTTCTTCACAGTCCAATTCTCACATCCATACATGACCACAGGAAAAACCATAGCCTTGACTAGACAGACCTTAGTCAGTAAAGTAATGTCTCTGCTTTTGAAATGTTTGTTTCATATTTTATAATTTACGAAGTTGGTCTTTCAGCACTTTCCTATGAGGAAAGAATCCATTCTTCCCATTTTGCAGAAAAATAAGTTATATGTATTATGCATTTGCTATCACATGGGCAAATAGCAAAAACCATGCTTTCTGACACCTGTTGCTATTCTCATTTCAAACACTGTTTATTAACATCTTATTTTTAACACCAATTCTCATTTTTCTCCTAAATTCTTTCCCTAAAAAGTTTTCATTCCTGTGGAAGGCAAAATGGACGATTTTTTGATCATGGATGATTTCGAAGAGAACAAATTGAGTTGAAGGGCTGAGATCTTTGCCCAACCCCAAGGAGTATGCATGTACTATGAAAATGGAGACAGAGAATGCAAATTATCTTCTGAGGCACTTTGATAGTTAAACAAAGCAAAATAAGACTTTCTCCACAGGATTGGATAAGACATTTTTCTAACATATAAAAGATCTGAGAACTGTTAGGAAAATGATTATATAATGTATTAGAAGAAATGGAAAAATACAAGAAGGAAAAGGAAAAACAGAAGAAGAGAGTCCTTGAGGAGACAGAAGAAAATAGAATCAAGAAGATTAGCTTGGAAAAGGAGGAGGGCCACAGAAGGGAAGATAAAGTCTACTAAAGGTAGAGAAAAATACAGAATGGTTACACTAGGGTTGTTGATAAACAAAGTTAGAGAGAAGAGAGGAGAAGTCACTAGCCCCAGATGAATTCAGACTTTTCAAAAAAAAAAAAAGACATAAGGAGTAAGGGAAAACAAGATCTATACTGAATTACAGAAAATGTTTAAAAGGAACTCTTGTAAATGTTACATGACACCAAAGGTGATGAGTAAGACAAATTTAATGTGTGGCATAGTGGCAAAGAATTCCCTTGCAATGCAGGAGACATAGGTAATACAGGTTTGATCCCTGGATTGGGAAGATCCCCTGGAGAAAGACATGGCAACCCACTTCAGTATTCTTGTTCGGAAAATCCCATGGGCAGAGCAGCGTGGCTACATTTATGGGGTTGCAAAGAGTTGGACGTGACCTAGTGACTAAAATGACAAAAGTTTAAAAACGGAGTCTTGGGGTGATTGAGAATGAATCTAACCCATTGTGTGCAGTCTTTGGCATCCGTTTATCATTCCTTAGTAAAAGGAAGTAGAGTTCTTTGGAGAGATGACTAATTCCAAGGAGAGGAGGTAGGTAAAGATAACGCAAGCCAAACTAAAATATTTTGCTATGCCTGAAAATAAAAAATGCTCAAAAAAAAAAAAAAATTGAACATGTAATAGTACAAAGAAAGCAGATTGAAGTGGCTCCCAGAAGGCAAATCTGAAACAGTTTGAGCATCAGCATAAATGATGTTATAATCCATTGAATAAAACAAGAATACCCAAACCCATACGATCATAAATGAATTAAACATTTAGGGAGAGGGTGAAATAAAATGATAGCTAATAAATATAAAAAAAAATAAAATAGCAAAATCGCCATTGTGCAATCACCATAATAATAATGGAATCAAACAGAAATCAATAATGGGAGCCTATCACTAATGTGGAAAAATTTTCTGAGAAACATAATATTTACCAGGTCTTAAATTGTCTCCCCACAAATTATTGAATAATTACAGGGAAAGTAGTGACTAAGTGGGGAAACATGATAGTCATCACTTTAACCAAGAAATCAGTTAAAATTACCCAAAATGGGACAAACAGATTGACATTCTGTGTCTCCTAATGTGATGCTCTGAGGACACATAATTACATCTGTGGCGTTTCTGCTTGAAAATGCACACCTTAAATCTAATCATTAGAAAGCATTAGACACACCATATTGAGGAAGATTCTACAACATAACTGCTCTGTATTCTTCAAAATCATTGATATGATGAAAGACAAAGAAAGGATAAGAACCAGTTCCAGATGAAAGGAGACTAAAGAAACATGACAAGTCAATTAAATAGATGTGCTTGCATTGAATCCTGATTCAGGAAAAAAAAAAGCCTGTGAAGAACCAATTGGAAAAATTTGAAGACTAGCTGTAAATAAGAGTATTTATTGATATTTAGTTTCATGACTTTTACAACTTTACCATTATTACATAAAAGTGATTTTGTTCTTAGGAAGTATAAACTAAAGCTTTCAGAGGGGAGAGGTTTGATGAGTGTAATTTGCTCTCAGGTGGATCAGGAAAAAAAAAAAGCTAGAATACTTATATCAAGAGGGAGAAAATGATTTAAAGCAGATGTGGCAAAATGATAGCAATGTGTAAATCAGGGAGAAGGGAGTATGAGGTTCTTCACGCACTTTTTGAAATTTTCCTGAAAGTATGAAATTATTTCAGAGTGAAAATGAGAAAATAATAGCATTTGCCACCAAACTAGTACAGTAAGCCCTCTACATATGAACCGTCAAGTTGCGAACTTTCGAAGAGGTGAATGTGTGTTCACATGTCCAGTGGCGTAAGTTAGCCATCAACATCAAATGTGAATAAAACGGCAGCTTGCCTTCCATTTCCTTTTGCTGATGATCCTTCAGTTCTACCATCTCCCACCTCCTCTCCCTCCTCTAGTCAGTAACACTTCTTACCTGCTCACTCAAAGCTAGCCCTGTACACCAGCTGTTGTACTGCACTACTGTACTTCTCAAGGTACTGTACTGTAAGATTAAAAATATTCTCTTCATTGTGTTCATTTCTTATGTATTGTTTATGTGAAAAGTATGATAAACTTATTATAGCACTAATAGGCGATTGTGTTAGTTGTGTACGTGGCTAACTTTATTGGGCTTACAAAAAAATTGGACTTATGAATGCTCTCTCGGAAGAGAACTCATTTGTACTGCCAGATTTACTGTAAAAAATGAGCACCTATCAGACATCAGGGAGAGGTACTAGAAATCCAGAGTGCTAAGACACAATTTCTGGTCTCGAGTGGCTCCCAGTTTACAGCAAGGGACAGAGGGACCAGCACTCAAGACCCTGCAGTCAGTGCTGGGTTGAGGAGAGAAGCGCAATGGGTTTACACACAACCCTTCAGCTGGAAAGTGAGGTCAGAAAGTAGGTTGGTTCATTTCACGTATCTATCAAAACTTTCAAAGAGCCTCCCAGTGCTTACCAAAATAAACAAAAAAGACATCAGTGTTTTAGCTCAGTGGGTTTTATCTACTCTGGCAAACTCAGCTGAATTGTCCTGGCTGCCTCTCAGATACCTTCTGAGGCCATGGCACATACTGAGGTACAGCAGCAGTGCCTGGCACGGCACCGTGGATCTGGGATCACTGTCCATTATTAGTTTGCTAGGGCTGCTTTAACAAAGTATCACCAACACTGTGGCAGAAACAACAGAAATCTGTTGTCTCACAGTTCTGGAAGCTGGCAGTCTGAAATTATGGTGTGAAGAGGTTTGGTTCCATCTAAGGGCGATGAGGGAAAATCTGTTTCATACCACTCTGCTAGTTTCTGCTGGTTTGCTGGCAATCTTTGATGTTCACGGCTTGTAGATCAGATATCATGCTGATCTCTGTCTTTATATTCACCTGGCATTCTTCCTGTCTGTGTTTGTCTCTGTGTCTAAATTTCCCCTTTTTATACCGAATCAGTCATATTGAAGGAGGGCACACCTTCATGCCCTCAACTCTTCTTGATCACTGGCAAAGACACTATCTCCAAATAAGGTCACAAACACAAGTACATAGGGGTTCAGTTTTAACATCTTTTGAGGGGACATAATTCAACTCATAACACTGCCTTACCATGACATTTACAGCTCTCAAAGAATTTCTCCCAAACTATCTTTTCAATCTTATTTCCTATTTCTCCCTATAAAAACACCTATTCTAGATAAACTGCTATAAATGCCCTTGGAATACTTTGCCCCTAGATCTGATCATGGCTAACACATTCTTCTTCCAGCCTGATTGTTACACATTGAGTTACTCCCCTAACACATCATGTGACTTGGTTCTCTTTGAGGAATTTTTATTTTGATATTATTTATGTGTTTACTTATTTATAGTCTATCTCTTGCTACTAGGTTGTATTCTATGTGAAGGCGAGCATTCTGCCTGTCAGGGTGACTACCATAGCCTCACTGCCAAGTTCAGTGTCTGGCACGTAGTAGGTGCTGAGTATTAATATATCTGCAAGTGTAATGAAGACGGACCATTTCAGTCTCTGTTATATATCTTTTTCTTACTTTGACCAGTCCTGCTTCATTAACCCAATGTAGGCGTTCTAGATTTTAAATAAGTATATAGACTGGAGAGACCTAAATGACAATAACAAGAGATTCATCAGAACAACAAAATGTCCAAAGAAAGAATAGCACTTCTATTAGACAGAAGGCCAACCAAGTGAGCCTCTTTCCATGACTACAAATAGTAAAGAAAAAATTCAGTTGGAACTAAATTATAAATGTGAATATAGTAAAACAAGGAAACCACCACCACCAACAAACTCTCTAACATGGAAAAGTACTTCAAAGCACATGAAAGCTTATAGATCTACCTTGTTGTATTCACAATGCCAACGTTGGAAAGAACGGTAACAGAAAATATTTAACTTTGGATCATTTTGTTGTTGTTTTGTTGCCCAACCTGCTTTTGAACAACTTTCTTTTTTTCCCATGTGCATTCAGCCTTAGTGCTGTTGTGTATATGTGTGTGGTTTGGGGTTCGTTTTTCTGTTTGTTGGTTTGGCTTTTTTTTTTCTTACCAAGGACATACAAAAGCAACTTATTAAATCATTAAATGATAGCAATTGTTACTATTCATTAGTATTTGTCTTCACAATATATGTGTATATGTGGAAGGTGGAAAAGGAACACCATTTTAAACGTGAGAAAATGCATAAAGGTATCTAAGGTTAGACAGGGCTAGCGTTAGAGTCCAAAGAGCACCTTCTTTCCCTATCTACAACGTCTCTTTAGATTTGTTCGTTCAGTCACAATCCAGAGCCAAACTCTTTGGGGACACAGCGCCTAGGGTCCCGTTTCACCTGTCTCTCTCAGACTCTCACTGCCAAGCTGTAAGGTTAACTGGTGTGACTCAGCTGCCTGCTGTACTGCCAGTTGATAGAGTCACATGGCCAATCCCTCACAGGCAAGGAATGTCACCATTCCTAGGTTAATCACCTGTGTGTGGGCATAGCAAAAGGGCCCCAAAGGTAAAACTGCAGTCACACTGGCATAATTACTCAGCTGTTCTGTCCATGCGCTGTATAGCAAAAGACAGTGGGACACCAAAAAGCAGAACTGACGTGACACAGAAAAACAAGCACGGTGGGAAATACATCCTAAGAGGACAAAGACAAAACACTTGACTTGAGTCCGATTTTCAGGCAGACTGCTCATCAAAAGTGGCCGTATTCGTTGTTACACAAAGGTGGAATATATTTTAGCTTTGGTGTGTTTGTGTAAAAAATAGATGGTGGACTGTCTCGGATTACAAACTTGAGAATATGCTAAGCTCCTTTCTAGGGAAGAAAGGATAATGCACGTCCCTTCCGCAAAATAAGACATCCATGGTTGAAAATAAGCTACATGGGCAACAACATATTTATCATCCCCTCCCTGCCATCCATTTGCATCTCTCCTCTTAGCTTCTTGGTGGCCTTTTGCATAATGGTGAGCATTGCATCACTTACACATTTGAAACAGAAATATATACTTTTTTAACATGCAAGTCTAATGGTTCCATTTGACAAAAGAAACCCCAGTGATCTATATTGCCTCTTAAATTGATCCAACATATTCTAGTATTCAGGCTGAGTTGCTTGCTAATAATATCTTACCAGAAAATGGAAACACAATAGCATTAGTAAATCAAACCAAAGGTGTGATTAAATGCGGGCTGAATATCAGGCATTTGTTTCGGTTCCACCAGCCTGACTCCATCACAGCCCCACTGGGGAGGACATTGTGTCATTTGCATGCTACAGCAAGGTGCATTATACAAATCATCCTAAATTATTGACCGCTGTGAGGAAACTGGCTGCTGGAATATAGCGTTCCTATATCAAAGGCAATCCCCGCCCTGTGAGGACACGCCTTGATTTCTTTTTTAAGATGATACACTTTGCTGCCTTATAGTACTTGCCCTTCCCCAAATCCAATCCTACTAACTTCCCTTCAGACTTTTTGAGGTTTAGCCACCATGGCAAACTGGCAGTAACTACTTGCTTAGCAACATTTATGCTTTCTGCATCTTTCTCAACACTATAGGCATTTCTCTATCACCCCCTTCCACAGAGTTCTGGGTTTTAAAACTAGTTTTTATTCTTATCTATAGCTTGAAATCACGTGAGATCCAGTCATCTTTTTTGTGCTTGTTATCTTGGTATGAAGGATAATTGCCCCTCTTTTCACTTTTGAGTTTTGACTGATTGTGTCAAGGATGCATCTGAATTCCGTGCTGCTGTGTTCTATTGAACCCCTCTCCATCAGTGATCCATCCATATGCAAAGTGTCTGGACTCTCAGAAATGACACAAGAAATCCAGGTGCAGGTCTCGAAGTGTGAGAACTCATCATTTCTTTCTGTGGCAGAGTACCCTCCAGTTCTTCCTGAGGATCCCTGTTTCAGAGTCTCACAGATAGTTTGGATTCAGGGGGTAAATCATTTACTGACTGGGGTAAAATATATCTGCTTATTCATTTGTTCATCATATATATTTTGAGGTATGAAAAAATGTCCAGACATGTTTTAAGTGGCCAGTGCCAAAAGTTGATATAATTGTAATCCTATGTTTATGACCAGTTGTTATCCTGCAAACATGACCATCTCAATTTATTTGTTTAGTTATTTTAGCTAAATAATAAGAAGATGACTAGCACTCATGCTGAACCCATCACCTGTTTCCTTGTGTCTACCAATTTGCTTGGACCTAACCCTTTCCATTCTGCTTCCACAAGGCAATGACTACCTACAAATTTGTATTTCCTTGCTTTTGAAAATCATTTTTAAACAAAATATTGTTTAGTTTTGTTTTTGAATTTTGTAAAAAGAGCACCATATGCTCTTCCAGGATGTCATTTTTTTTCACGTAGAATTATGTTACTGAGGTTTATTTTTCTAGCTGCACGTACAGTTGATTCTCATTATTTGCCATACTTATGTTCTGTTAAGTCACTCTGAATACTGAATTAGCCAATATTGAATGATTGCTCCTAGCAGAAATACAGAGTTCAGTTCCTAGGAGCCTTTGGTCACAACATTTTTGTTAACTGATTAATATCTAATCTTGTTTTGTATTTATTTTTGTTTTATGACAGCTATTTAATATATCCTGCTGATTCTTTAACACTGACCTCAGAGCCAACAGGACCATAACTCATGCCTGGTCAAAACTTATATAAATATGCATTTTCTCTGTAAATCATACAATCACCTTCTTGCACTTAGGACCATTTGCAAGAACTTTGACAGCTATACTTGGAGGCCTTTTAAACAGCAAAATCATCAAAAGCTGTACAAAAGTGAGAAAACTATGGCATGGAACAAACTGTGAAAAGGATATACATTTCCAGAATGAGGACTGAAACAAGAAGGCAGAGTATTTTGTGTATCAGGCAACTCAAATTTCGTACTCTGTGTCCAAAGGTGACCCAAAAGTGCCGCTTGTATTTGTTTTGGGGCTATACAGACAAATTTCAGCAAGGTAGGAACATGCAATTATTGAATCAGAGAATAACAAAGGTTGGCTGCGGTTATCTTTCAGCCATTTTTATTGCTGTATAATACTTCATCTTTGTGAATATAACCCCATTTTAAAGAACTACCCTTTTGTTAATGAACATTTGAGATTTTAGTAAGAGATTTTTAAATAAGTTTAAAGTTTTCCTTCCTTGTACATGAATTGATCATGCTATTTAAATGATTGTGCAGTGGAAAGTACTGTTTTCATGTAAATACAATATTCTGTACTTATATGGCAAAATGCTGACAGCTATCTGATATCAGTCTAATTATTTAATATGTGTATTTAACACTTGACTTTGTAACAAAAACAGAGATGCTTTAGATGCAGTGTAACTCTTATCACAGTTTTTTAAGATTAATGCATATTCTTTGTTAAAAATATGTGTGTGCACTGTGATAAACTCTGAAAACAGAATTAAAAGGATGATCATTGTCCTCCATGATTTCCAAGTCTGTGACAGGTGATATAAAATTATAAATAATAGTATA
This sequence comes from Budorcas taxicolor, assembly GCF_023091745.1. Taxonomy (NCBI): domain Eukaryota; kingdom Metazoa; phylum Chordata; class Mammalia; order Artiodactyla; family Bovidae; genus Budorcas; species Budorcas taxicolor. The sequence goes on from NC_068915.1 coordinate 43,553,407, forward strand.
AATAGCCAAAGTAGAATGGGGACTCCAAAACTGAGTACCAAGAATGTTGATCTCTGCATCAAACTATCAGATGATAAAGCTTCCAGGAGGAGGTGGAGATGATGTTGATATTTGAAACATGATGATATCTACACTAGGATCCTTTCATGACACTTTCCAATGGAAAATTTGCAGAATATCTGGGCCTCATTATTTCTTGTCTTATTTGAAATACAGGGAGACTAGGTTTGGTCTTTACACATGATCTTTTCCCTCAGTTTCATATAGTCTTCTCTGTTTACAGTAAATAAGGGCTTTGTATGCTGTGAGCTGGTTTTAGCTGTGGTATGTTTTGATGAAATAGAATTTATCCTCCACTATACTGCCGTAATCTTTGGTTACATGTGTATTCCATTTGTGCTACTTCAGAATTTCATGTTTCAAATATGATTGGCCCCTCTTGTCTGAATAGTGTCAATTCCTCTTCACAGGCACCCAAACCTTGTCAGTATGAGCTAATGCTTTCAATGTGCAGTTCTCAAACCAACCCTTGTTAGAAAAAAATAATTCTTCACCCTCATGCTATCGCTTCCCTGGTGGCTCAGCAGTAAATAATTCGCCTGCTAATATAGGAGAGTTGGGTTTGATCCCTGGGTCAGGAAGATCCCCTGGAGAAGGGGATGGCAACCCACTTCAGCATTCTTGCCTGGGAAATCCCATGGACAGAGGAGCCTGGCAGGCTACAGTCCATGGGGTCGAGGTCACAAAAGTCGGATGCAGCTAAACAAAACCGTCATCCCAGACCTAACGAGTCAGAACTTCCTAGGGTGGGTTCCTATGGTCTGCAATTAAAGAAATCTTTCAAGTGATTCCAGTGCATACTCAAGTTTGAAAACGTGTCAAAGGGTATCTTTATTGATTTAACCTGTCCCTAAACATCAGATTTTGTCAGGACTGTGAACTGATCAAAGAATGTTTTCTGGCTGTATCTGAAATAAGGACTTAGGGTAAGAATTAAGAAAGAAAGTGATCAGAAGATTCTAAGTTGTAAATGACAAGAGGTAGGGTGTAAATGCATTACATGGGTTAGAATTGAGAAAGCACTTAAATAAATGAAGAAATCTAAACATGGTACAAACGAACTTATTTACAAAACAGAAATAGAGTCACAGATGTTTAAAACAAACAAACAAAAAAAAAGCAAACTTATGGTTACCGGGGGGAAAGAAGAAGGAGGAGGGATAAATTGGGAAATTGGGATGGACATATACACACTGCTATATATGAAATAGATAAGTAATAAGGATCTACTGTATAGTACAGGGAATTCTACTTAATACTCTGAAATGACCTACACAAGAAAATAATCTAAAAAAGAAAGTATATATATATATATATATATATATATATATATATATATGCATGTATGTACCTGTATAACAGATTCACTTTGGTGTACAGCAGAAACACAATATTGTAAATCAACTGTATGCCAATAAAAATTTAAATAAATAAATAGCTAAATATGTTAGATACATTGATTCATTTAAGCCTTATAGCAACCCTATAAAGTAGGTATTGCTATATCCACATTTTATACATAGAAGTTGGGTCACTTATTCAAGGATATTTATTTAATAAGGGAGAGAATTACATTCTAAATTTCACTGATTTGGCCCTTCACCTTGTAATATTCCTAAGACTCTCTCCAGTGATTCTCAAATGAACAGAGAGCTACAATGCACTTGATTAGATTAAGGAGTTGTGCTGGTTTTCTAGAATCTCATAACCAGACTATGGACAATGGGACAGTTTATGTCCAGCTGGAATCTTTTCCCCACAGTCTTCATTATTTCTTTTAGAGAGAGACTTCTGGACTCAGGCTCCCTAAGTTTCCTGACAGTTAAATCTAGGATAAAGACCTGGGCCCGTTATGGATCAGCTGATTCTGGGTTCTCTTGGTGTCTCCCTATCTAGAAATAAACTTTATCTCTTTCAAATAAATCCATAGAAAAGGGTTTGTCTCTAATTTGTAGGGTTTTCTAGCCTTACTCAGTACAGAGGGTTAAATTCTGCATCTTAGGAAACACGCTCTTGCTAGACATCTGAACTGCCTCTTTCAATCTACCCATTGTCACCAATTAACAAAGATGGTCTGGTCTATACTTCATTTAATATAGCTGATGTCTTAGTATGTTTTGGAATCAAGCATGGATTCTTTTCCCTCTTCAAAACCATTAGGATGCACACACCAAAGGAAGCAAGACTGCCTTTTCGGAACTTTCATAGCAAAATTACTCATAACTATAATAGCCATAAGTATAATCTAATTGAACTGCCTCCATACAATGAAGAATTTAGACTTCTGTGACATTGTACAAGCTCTACATTGTCCATTTGGAAAAGTCTTGCTCCTCTTTTGAGATAAACTCACCTCTCCAGAAGATCCCTTTGTCCTATAGCTTTCCATGGCCTCTCCAGAGATCACTTGTTTTCGCTTATCCTCTTCTTCTCAATGACCCTTCTGGATACCCGTATTATAATATTCACTCCCAGGAAAAAAGGCCGTGAGGACAGGGGCTACTTACTCTTCTTTGAAAATAGCTAATACAGTTATGCCTGGACACACAGTAGATGAAATAGATACTCATTCAGTGAGTAAATGGATGAATAGCTTGGACTTGCAAGGTGAACCTATTTTGGAATTAAATGTGGATTAGTGTGATCTTTGCACACAAAATAAGAATTATCATAGAGATTCATAAAGAATAGCTACCGGAGTTGGTTAAAAGCCCAACACCAAATTGAAATATAATTGTGTTATTTTAGAATACGTACAGAAAATATGGTGATTTATAGACTAGAATTTTGGAACAGCATCAGACTGATAAATTTAAGCCTTTTAGCCCAATAAGCACATTCACAGGAGAGAGAATATACAGCTACAGGGACAACAATTCAATCTACCCTTGCTCTGCAGCTTAGTGGGTGTCTTTAGGGAACTTGCAGATGTGGCCAGGTAACACTTGGCCTACAGGTGGCTTGGTGGGAAGGTACACTCACACACTTGGGAAAAAACAGCTCCCAGGAGAATCTGAGTATTTTCCACAGTTTCTCCTCCTTCTCCTGATCTGTTTTGCCTTGAACTTACACAATCAAGGGAGAGTTGGCTATGCAAATCCCTGTCTAAATTATCACAAATTTCAAATTGGAAGGATCTGAATTAATGATGTTTTTACCCAACTGCATTCCATTTCAGCTCTTCCAGATAAAATGTGCTATGGAAAATTTGGAGGCAGTCCAGAAGACAGAAACTAAAATGATGAAAGGTTTGACTAATATCCCCTCTGAGGAAAGGCTAAAAGAGTTTATTTAGCCCACAGAAAGGAAGGCTGAATAAGGAATTAATAATAGTTCTCAAGTATATGAAGAAGTGTGTGAGTGACAAGAAGCAGATTCCCTTTCTTCTAATGAGTCCAGAACAAGAGGAAAATGGCTCGAGACAGGGGAAAACCATGTGTCATCCTTAGAAAGCCTTCCTGGCTCTACAAGACTCGGAACACTGACACCTTAGGGACTGCTCCAGTGGATGTCTTATGAACAACCTAAACATTTACCTTTTTCCACGGACTCACGTTAAGTCTTCCTGAATGCAGTGGCGTAGACTAAGCGACTTCTCGGCGTCCCCTCTAACCTGGTGATTCCACTTGATGAAAGGTCATTTGCTTGAATTGATTAGAGAGTTAAAATTGCACTGCTGGATCAGTGGATTCGTACTGCAAGAGAGAACCTTTCAGTTCCGAATGGCCAGTTTGAATTTCATCCTGTTGGCAGCAACCCAAAGTTATACCACACTGCCAGCAGAGCCAGGCACACTGCACTATCCAAAGGAATAAGCTTTCTTGGCATTGCACTGAGAGTGTTCTATCTTGCCTTTGAAAAAAAATGTTTCAAGGCTGCATGAACAACCAAGCCACAGCATCTTTTAGGTTTACCTCAGGTACTAAAACAGCAAAGCCTCTACGAAAAAGCATTGTGTCAGAGGAAACAAGATGCTCGAGGCTTTAACCCCCAAGGACTCTAAAGGCTCTGAAACAAATATGATAGGATCAGAATAGGGGTTCCTAGAACATGAGTGTCAAAGATATATGTGAGGGACTTGCAGTCTCCATATTGTCATCTAAAAGACAGGACAGTCACAAACAAGGGATCCTAAAGAGCAACTCTAGTAAACCTTCCTGAGAAATTCAAGTAGTCCCCTAGACCTGAAATCAAGGTGACAGTCTGGACTCCCGTCTTCTTTCCACAACTCCCTCCCAAATCCATATCCAGTTACTCACCTAGCCCTCGACTTCTTTATTCTATACATCTCTTGTGCATAGCCCTTTTTACATCTTTATCACTACCCTCTAATGCATCTTCTTTCCAAGCATCAACTATAGCCTTAAAGAAACCTCCTCACCAGTCTTCCTGCCTCTTTCAGCCCGCCAATCACTCTATTCTCAGTAGCCAGAATTTTTAAATTGCAGATCTAATCATATCTCGTACCTGCTTGGGGGTTCTAGATGAGTCTCCTGAATTCCAAAATAAACGTCAGACTCCATCCCAGTGAGACGTGAGACTTTCACAGCCTAACTTCCTTGTGTGAGTGTGTTTGCTTGGTTGTGTCTGACTTTTTGCAACCTCGTGGACTGTAGTCAGCCTGGGTCCTCTGTCCATGGGATTTTGCAGGCAAGAATACTGGAGTGGGCTGCCATTTCCTCCTCCTTTACTTAGCCATATTCATATCCCCTATTGAAAAAGTAATTTCCAATTCTTTCAACAACTCATGGATTTTCAAACCTGTGTGTATTTCAACACATATTATTTCATTCATGTAAAATGCCTCTTGATTTCCCACCCTAGCTTCCTGCTACATACTTCACACAGATAATTTGTTATCGTATTTTCATTAAAGCACCACTTCCAACAGAAAAACTCCTAAATCCCTCAGGGCTATTCCAGTGCTAACACTACATACTTCTACATTCTCCTGACATAGAGTTATTTTAGTGGTCACTTCTGGTTTTTTTTTTTTTGCCTGCTCAAAATTCATGCCCTCTTTTTCTAATTTTCTTTTCTGAGTGATATGAATTCTTGGGTGGTTTGCCATCCAGAATGCCCTGCTTTCCCCTAGCAAACTGGTGAGTTGAGATAAAGCTAGTCCAACTGAGCTCACTGTCTTGGAAACTGAGATCTTGAATGGAGAGCCATGGGGATGGAGAATGGTTAGAGCTGATTAACACCAATGCTGGCAACCTGACAAAACCACTGACTGGCCCCTGACTTTTATCAAGGAGTCCCTCTGGCTCCTCTCCATTTAGAAGCCTTAGTTACTCAGATTCCCTTTTAGTACTGTGAGCAACTCCACAGCCTTCACAGAAACTTTAATTAAATTAACTAGAGCTGATTTCTATTGATTACAGCCAAAGACATCCTCACATTTTCAACTCTTCTGAGACTTATCTTTTATTTGTCTCACTCACATTAGAGGCTGTTTTCTCTTAAAGGGCAGGGAGCAGGCACTTCACGTCCTTTTATACTCATCATTTAATATAATGCCTCTCTTATAATAGGTGCTCATAAATAAGTGAATGAATGATTTACCTTATGGAATGAACATGGGCAAGAATCAGTGATTAATACCAGTGTAGTGAAAAGTTACTAATGTCGTTATTCTGGTTTGCATTTTTTGTCAATGATTGGAAGATTTTGATGCCATACATATCATATTTGCAATCAACATTAATTGGGAGGGATAGAAAATATATTAAATGATGAAATCAGGTCCTCAAATGATATAAGCAATCTAAAAGGATGAGTTACACATTTAAAAACAGTTTTATTGAGATATAATTCACATACCATAAAATTCATTTCAAATATATCATTCATAGGTTTATAAGGTAATCACAGTGAAGCCATTGCTAAAACCTAGCTCTAGAATATTTTCATCACTCCGAAACAAAACCTCATACTCACTAGCAGTCACTCACTCCCCATCCCCCACTCCAATCCTCAGCTCTAAGCAATCACTAATTTACCATCTGGCTCCATAAATTTGTCTTTTCCGGACATCTTGTATAAATAAAATCATACAATATACTACATGTGTGACTAACCTCTTTCACTTAGTATGATGGTTTCAAGGTTTATCCATGTTGTAGCATGTATTTATACTTCATTCCTATGTTTGCTGAGTAAATAAATATTTTATTATGTGAATAAACCACCTTCTGTATATTCATCCATCAGTAGATAAACATCAGGTTTGTTTTAACTTTTTGATAAGTATAAATAATGCTGCTGTGAACTATGCAAGTGTTGTGTTGCTTTATGAGTTTCTTTTTATTTGGTGTATATTAGAAGTAGAATTGCTAAGTCATATGGTATACTTATGTTTACCTTTAAAAAACTATCAAACTCTTTGGCAAAGTGACTGCATTTCTACCAAAAATGTGCAATGCTTCCAATGTCTTAGAAAAGTATTCTGCCATTTTTTAAAATCGGGTTGTCTTTTTATTATTAATTTATAAGGGTACATTATATTCTGGATAAAAGTCTCTTATTGAAAATATGATTTCCAAATTTTTTTTCTCCTGTTCTATGAGTTGTCTTTTCAAACTCTTAATGGTATCAGAACAATTTTTTTTAATTCAATTTAGTTTTTATTTGTTTGTGCTTTGGGTACCATGTCCAGTCCAAGGTTACAAAACCTTACTTTTGAGATTTCTTCTGTGAGTTTCATAGTCTTAGCCCTTATATTTAGGTTTATGATCCATTTTGAGTTAATTTTGTGTATATGATGTGAAGTGTGTGTTCAATTTTATTATTTTGCATGTGGATATCTAGTTGTTTCACATCACTGAAACACTATTCTATCTCTATTGAATTATCTTGGTACCTCTCTCAGAAATCAATCAAGCAAATGTGCATGGCTTTATTTCTGAACTCTCAATTCCATTTCATTGAACTATATATCTATCCATATGTTAGTACTGCACTAAGGTTTGAAATTGGAAAGTGTGAGTTCTTTAACTTTGGTCTTTCAAGATTCTCTGGCTCTTCCAAGTGCCTTGCATTTCTATATGAATTTTTAAGATCAGCTTGTAAACTTCTATAAAAATAGACAGCTGGGATTTGGATGAGTTATATTTTATATTAATATAATAAATTAGTGAAAGTGAAAGTCACTCAGTCACCTCCGATTCTTCGCAACCCCATGGACTATACAGTCCATGGAATTCTCCAGGCCAGAATACTGGAGTGGGTAGTCTTTCCCTTCTTCAGGGGATCTTCCCAACTGAGGGATCCAACCCAGGTCTCCCACATTGCAGGTGAATTCTTTAACAGCTGAGCTATAAGGGAAGCCCAAGAATACTGAAGTGGGTAGCCTATCTCTTCTCCAGGGGATCTTCCCAACCCAGGAAACCAACTAGGGTCTCCTGGATTGCAGGTGGATGCTTTACCAACTGAGCTATGAGTGAAAGTGAAAGTCACTCAGTCATGTCTGACTCTTTGTAACCCCTTTGACTATACAGTCCATGGAATTCTCTTAAGACAGAATAGTGGCTTGGGTAGCCTTTCCCTTCTCCAGGGGATCTTCCCAACCCAGGGATCGAACCCAAGTCTCCTGCATTGCAGGCAGATTCTTTACCAGCTGAGCCACAAAGGGAAGCCCATAATAAATTATAATCCATTTCAATACTTAAATGTATCATTAGTGAGTGAGGACGGGGTAACTTAAGGTCCTTGTCAGCTCTGGAATACCAGAAATCTGAAAATTAGCCATGGTAAAGAGAATAAGTGTCTAAATCACAAGCACAAAAAATAAATGAATTAATTTAATTCTTAAGGTAAACATTTCCTTTACCCTTTTGCCAGCCCCAAAGTTGAAGTCTTTTTTTTTTTTCAATTTGCCTGTGGTTCATTATTTTTATCACCATCAGACAGTAATATTTATAGCTACTGATGGTAGAGTTATTAGCTCATTATTGTGACTTTAGGTAACTTAAAAGTATAATGATAATTTCTTTTAAAGAAACAAGAGAGTTTCCAATCCTCAGAGGATGGAGTCCATACTCTATTCCACTTTATAGCATTAGCATTAAGTATCCAGTAACTAACATTTAGCACTAGTAGGGGAGAAGGAAATGGCAACCCACTCCAGTATTCTTGCCTGGAGAATCCCAGGGACAGAGGAGCCTGGTGGACTGCCACCCATGGGGTCACACAGAGTTGAACACTTGAAGCGACTTAGCAGCAGTAGCAGCAGCAGCTAGTAGACTTCAGATTTCCCAGACTAAACCTAATATGTAAAAAGGTTAGTTAACCACAGCACCAAATGACATTCATTTGGTTTTTTCCCCTAGAGATTATTGCAATGCCTCTAAACGTGTTTTTTAAGAACCTTTCCCAGTCCTTTACTGACCTTTTCTGAAAAGCCCAGAAAATGCTCCCAGATGGCCATCAGGATCATCTTCTTGGTTATGAAGTATCATCTGTCACTTTCCTGTTATTCAGTTCTAGCTCTGTGGAGAGATGTATGGGCCTTCAAATGCACAGAAATTCCAAAATAGTCTGAACAGCTCTGGGGACAGTTCTATGCCATCAATGTACAGCTCAGTTCCATTCTCAAAACTGCTACACTACATTCCCTTGAGGTCTTTTGCGTCTCCACACAAATAGTCTTAATAATAATAGGAAGGACTTTAATACTATTGCTAACAGTAATGATTTATTGATTTTATTTTCTATTAATTCCTTATTTGCATCTTTTAACTAGTTTTTTTTTTTTTAATCAGTTATTTTTTTCTTATCTTTTCTCCTTGGCTTGCAGGAGTTTCTTTTACATTCAGTATTAATCCTATGTTGTCTTTTGATGTTGGGAGTAATTTTCCCAGTCTACTATCTATCATCAACCTTATCAGGAGTTTCCTTAAGAAGATATTCTTTATTTTTAAGTAGTCACAGTTACCTATTTTTCTTCTTATGTTTTGCTTTTGCTGTCTTATTTGGGAAGGTCTTCATCATCTCTAGAGACAAATATGTCTCTTATTTTTCATCTAAGAGCTTTATAGATTTTTGTTTCACATTTGAGTGCTTAATCCACATGTGATACAGGGTAGAGGGTGTTTTTTAACATTGTGTAAGCAAGGGATAAAGGTTTCTTTTTATTTTCTATAAACTGAACCAGTTTTCCTTCCTCAATGATTTAAATCAAATTGTAATATATAAATGGTATTTATTTTAAGCTCTTTTCCCTAGATTTCTGTTTTATCACAATATTTATATATTTTTCTTTCCTCTCCTCTTTTTTTATGATGGCTTTTCAATGTGACTTTCCAGAAAGAATTTTCTCTTATTGCTATTATTTTTAATACAGTCTATGTAGAGCTCTCATCTTTCTTTTAAATTTGGAATAATGTTTCAGTTTTGTAAAAACATTAAGTTGAATTTTTTAGGATTATATTAAATCAATTGATAAAATTTGGAACTGACCCTTTAGACATGAATTTCAATCACCCAATAGCATTCACCAATCTTTCTACATGATTTAGATTTTTTCTTTTAGGTCAATTAATAACTTTAAATTTTTGCTTTGTAAGAGTATTTTGCATTTTTTGTCAGATTATTCTGGATATATTTCATTGGGTTTTATTGATATTTGGCAATGGCACCCCACTCCAGTACTCTTGCCCAGCAAATCTCATGGACAGAGGAGCCTGGTAGGCTGCAGTCCATGAGGTCACTAAGAGTCGGACACGACTGAGCAACTTCCCTTTCCCTTCTAGACAAACATTATTGATTAATAAGGGACAAAATTAACTTTTATAAATTGATCTTTTATTAGGTAACCTAACAAACTGCATATTGCATTTCCTACATGGATTATCTTACCTAAATCTTAAACTGTGTTTATAATTTTCTAATCTTTACATTTCTTATTTTTATTTCTCATAGTATAAATCAGGAAACCCAGTACTATGTTAACAAGAGTGGCTATAAAAATTATTATTTCATTCATAAAACTAAAGAAATATGACTCAAGTTTTTCCACTAAATAAATTGTAGGTTTTAGTAATAAGGTTTTCACTAAGTTAGGGACTGGGCTTCCCTGGTGGCTCAGATGGTAAAAAATCTGCCTATAATGCAAGAGACCCAGGTTGGATTCCTGGGCCCCTGGAGAAGGAAATGCCTACCCAGTCCAGTATTCTTGTCTGTGGAAGCCCATGGACAGAGGGCATGGTAGGCTACAGCCCATGGGGTTGCAACGAGTCAGACACACTCATTCTACAAGTGATTTTCTCAGTCTATGTCAAAAATAGACATTGAAATTAAATAAATGACTTTCTGTACCCATTAAAATCATTGTATGATTCATTCTTTATGTGGTAAAAGACAAAATGGATTTATAAATGCTTTATTTTGCATTCTACTTATCCAACTTGAAAATCAATATTATACTAGTCTCATAAAAACTTGGGTGTCTTTCTCTCTCTCTCTCTCTTTTTAGTTTTGTGAAAGCCTTTTAGAAGACAGGAAATATCTATCTCTTTAAAGTATGGAAGAACTGAGTTATGAAGCTATTTGGAACTCAGGTATATTTGGAGGAGAACCTGAAATTACCATTTCAATTTTTCTAATGGTCATTAGTCTACTCAGATTTTTATTCTCCTTGCTTCAATTCTGGCTTTTTTTTTTTATGGTTCTATGCAAATATCTCTTCTTTCTAGGTTTTCAACTATTTTAGTGTAAAGCTGTTATACTAACTTTTTTTGTATACTTATACACACAATATTATTTTCATTCTATGTTTTGTTGTTTTGTTTATTTGCTTTTATATTTTCCTAGATCGTTTTTGCCAAAGATAATCTCTATCATAGGAATCCTTTCAAGAAAATTCACTTTGGAAAATATCGTTGTGTTGTTGGAGTTTACTTAGCCATTCATTTATTACATATGTACCTTAACTGTGCTAGTCTCTTACAGGCACTCTGATATATTGATAGCAGTGAATAAAGCAGACTAAAACCCTTGCCTTCATGGAGGTTACATGTTCATGCTATTCTCTAGATTTACTTAGATTATGATCAGCTACTCTTGTTTCTTCTTTGTTTTTTCCCAACTTTTTACATTGGGTGCATATGAATATCCCTCTTTAAAATGCACTCACTTTAACACTAAGTGCTATTAATAATTATGGTATGTTTTAATTTCTTTTATGATTTCTTTTTTATGTACACTGTATTTTTAATCTCCCATTATGCCTAACATGCTGCTACTGCTAAGTCACTTCAGTCGTGTCCGACTCTGTGCGACCCCATAGACGGCAGCCCACCAGGCTCCCCCGTTCCTGGGATTCTCTAGGCAAGAACACTGGAGTGGGTTGCCATTTCCTTCTCCAATGCATGAAAGGGAAAAATGAAAATGAAGTCGCTCAGTCGTGTCCAACCTTTAGCGACCCCATGGACTGCAGCCCACCAGGCTCCTCCATCCATGGGATTTTCCAGGCAAGAGTACTGGAGTGGGGCGCCATTATGCCTAACATAAATATCCATTAATATACTATTTTATACTTCCCATGGACGGAGGAGCCTGGTGGGCTGCAGTCCATGGGGTCGCTAAGAGTCAGACACGACTGAGTGAATTCACTTTCACTTTTCACTGTCATGTATTGGAGAAGGAAATGGCAACCCATTCCAGGTGTTCTTGCCTGGAGAATCCCAGGGACGGGGGAGCCTGGTGGGCTGCCGTCTAAGGGGTCGCAGAGAGTCAGACACGACCGAAGCGACTTAGCAGCCAGCAGCATACTTTCTAATAATTATATTATATAAAGGATAAAGGACTCTATAGAGTCCTTTCTTCTTTGGACAATAAACTTGAATGAACTACTTACTTACATCCTTAATTTAACTACTTACATCCCTAATGTTATTTATGTATTATATCTACCTGTCTATCTATTTATATATCTATATCTTTCTCCTCTAAGATTTCTCTTCTTATCCAGGTATTTTCTCCAAAAATATTCTCAGAGCAGATTATGTGGACTGAACTTATTAAGAATGAAAATAGCTTTGCTTATGCATATTTAAATAAATTTTAGCTTATTAAAAATTTTAAGTTTCATTTTTTCAGCAGTTTGAAGATATTACCTCATTATCTTTCCTTGTTTTGTTGCTGAAAAACTTAATGTTCAATGATTTTTTTTTTTTATCTACAGAGTTTTAGTATATTTTATTTTTGCCATTTTTTAATTCTTGGCGTTCACCACAAGATGTCTATACATAGGGTTTTTTTAATCTAATTATTTGGCACTCTATAATCCCTTTCAAATTGAGATCTTTCATTATCCACTAACTCTAATAAATTCTCAGGTCTCATTTCTTAAAATACATTTTCTCCTTCATTTATGAGCTTTCTTACCTTTAAGGAATCATATAAAAAGGTAAAACTGCTATTTTATTTATTTATTCTATTCTCCATATCCTCCAACTCTTTTTTTTTCATCTCTCAGTTTCTTTCTGTGTTCCTTTGGTAATATCCCAAACTCTGTTTTCTAGGTCAGCAAACCCTTTTGGATGGTCCATGTTGCTATTTATCTTTTATGTTGAGTTTTTACTTTTAATTTGTATTTTCATTCTACGTATGTGGATGGCACTGGATTTTGTCCACCTTAGCTTCCTCTTTGCTCCCCTTATCAGTTAAAAATGCTTCCTATGACCTTGAGACTATCCACATTTTTAGAATTGCTTTGTGTGTTTAGATGCTTCTCTCCTTTGTATTTGGTACAATCAGACAGCACTTCAGGGGACGGGAGAGCAGTATTCTCATTTCCACTCTTGTCAGGAACTAAAAATCAAGCTTATTCTTTTATGCCAAGAGTAGCAAGCAGGAGGGGGTTGAGAATTCAGATGTGAACCCAGCACCATAAGCCATGGCCAGGCTGGCTCTGATTTAAGAATGTCCCATACACCACATCTTCCTCGGACCTGCCAGTACGTTGACCATGTCTGAAGAAGACTGAAGACTTGAGGAGAGTGGCATAAAAATCAGGCAACAGGAAACTGAATTCCAACAAGAAATAACATTTTGGCTGAGAAACCATTATCACCTTCCAGTGATCGATATTCTTATTTATACCTACAAAGGCAGTGATTGAAAGATAAAAAGAAAATATTCTCTGCTCTCACCTAGACAGTCACCCTGGAGGGTTTCAGAAGGCACATGGATTGATCCTTAGCAACTGGAAGCCTTCAGAGCTTGCTCTCTTCTTTCTTCTATCTCCTTTCTTCTCCTTGCCCTTATTTACACACACACACACACACACACACACACACACACCCTACTCCTTTATTGCTCCCTGAATTGCACATTACTTGCAAACTGATTCCTCATGAATAGATTGTCACTACTGATTTTGCATTTTCTCCACATTTTCTGCCAGCTTTTGTAAAGAGCATCTTACTGTGTAATCCAAAAAGATATATAGTACATATAGTGGGTTGCCATGCGCTCCAGGGGATCTTCCCAACCCAGGTATCGAACCCAGGTGTCCTGCATTGCAGGCGGATTCTTTACCTACTGAGCCACCAGGGAAGCCCAAGAGTACTGGAGTGGGTAGCCTATCCCTTTTCCAGGAGATCTTCCCAACTCAGGAATCAAACCAGTGTCTCCTGCATTGCAGGTGGATTCTTTACCAACTGAGCTACCAGGGAAGCCCAGAGTAATATGTATTTACTATATAATAATAAAATATTAAATAATAGTATTAACATAAAATGGTATACTATAATTAAGTATATATTATATACTTGCTTATATAACATATTAACATATAGAATATTATAATAATAAAAATTATCTTTTTCTATTATATAACATAATAAAAACCAGGGGTCTCTGTTTTTCTTCTAATGCATTTTCTAAGTGTCTTTGGGACACTTAATAGTTTTCCATGTTAAAGATGTTCTTGTTGAAAATCACCAGTCCTACATATTCAAAGCCCAATCTTATGATTTCTTATGACCTTTGAGGGGTGTGGGAAACACAGAGGAAAAGAAAAAAAGCAGAACTCCATAAATGCCCAAGGTCTCTCTTAGATTCCAAGCTTTGTGGGTGGTTGGACTTTCTGGAATCTGAATCACTGGAGCCTTATTAGTGTCCTACCTGGCCATCAGGAAGCAAAGATGTGTTACTTGAACCAAATGTGTTAATAAAACCTGATTGAAGGCAATGGCACCCCACTCCAGTACTCTTGCCTGGAAAATCCCATGGACGAAGGAGCCTGGTAGGCTGCAGTCCATGGGGTCGCTGAGAGTTGGACGCGACTCAGTGACTTCACTTTCACTTTTCACTTGCATCCATTGGAGAAGGAAATGGCAACCCACTCCAGTGTTCTTGCCTCCAGTACTCTTGCCTGGAAAATCCCATGGACGAAGGAGCCTGGTAGGCTGCAGTCCATGGGGTCGCTGAGAGTTGGACGCGACTCAGTGACTTCACTTTCACTTTTCACTTGCATCCATTGGAGAAGGAAATGGCAACCCACTCCAGTGTTCTTGCCTGGAGAATCCCAGGGACGGCGAAGCCTGGTGGGCTGCCGTCTATGGGGTTGCACAGAGTTGGACATGACTGAAGCAACTTAGCAGCAGAACCGCTAAAAAGAAAAATCAGCTACCAGTTGTCAGGTGATTCTTATACAATTTGTATTATTCTCTGCCAAAATGATACATCCTGTCTTTCACATGTTCCCAAGGCAGAAGAAAAGGAAAAGTTAAACTATATGGGAGGTCAAGGTAGGGTTGCTGTGCTGGATGCAGGCTAGTATTTAGGTAGTTGCTGTAATTAAAAGACGCTTACTCCTTGGAAGAAAAGTTATGACCAACCTAGATAACATATGCAAAAACAGAGACATTACTTTGCTGACTAAGGTCCGTCTAGTCAAGGCTATGGTTTTTCCTGTGGTCATGTATGGATGTCAGAGTTGGACTGTGAAGAAGGCTGAGCGCCAAAGAATTGATGCCTTTGAACTGTGGTGTTGGAGAAGACTCTTGAGAGTCCCTTGGACTGCAAGGAGATCCAACCAGTCCATTCTGAAGATCAGTCCTGGGTGTTCTTTGGAAGGACTAATGATAAAGCTGAAGCTCCAGTACTTTGGCCACCTCATGCAAAGAGCTGACTCATTGGAAAAGACTCTGATGCTGGGAGGGATTGGGGGCAGGAGGAGAGGGGGACGACAGAGGATGAGATGTCTGGATGGCAGCACTGACTCGATGGACGTGAGTCTGAGTGAACTCCGGGAGATGGTGATGGACAGGGAGGCCTGGCGTGCTGCAGTTCATGGGGTCGCAAAGTGTTGGACACGACTGAGCGGCTGAACTGAACTGAATTGAACTGCACAAGTAAGATACTTTATAAATATTACATTGTTTTATTTTCCCACCAACACTGTTAGATGTATGTTATTATGAACCCTTCACAGATGATCAAATTGAGCTTAATGACATTCAATATCATCTCAGTTTCACCAGTAACAATGGAAAGAACCGATTTCCCAGAAACATGTCTGCAGCTAAAGTGTGTATTCAGTTCACTCTTACAGAAAAGAGAGGATCCTTGACTTAGAGCAGGGTTTGCCCTTGATTAAATATGAAGCAGCTTAAGAATACCATGATACCTCCACCTGCAACATTCCTGTTATAGATCTTAGTTTCCCCTTGTAGTACCCAACTTCACTTTAGCGTTTAGGCATCCAGAGCTCTTAGCCAGTATCTGAGTTTCCCAGAAATGGACCATCTCTAATGTTCTAATTTTCACTTAGGCCTTCTTTGTTGCTGTTACTCTCTGCTTGCTTGTTTAGATTGTTTTGTGTTAGCCTTACCTAGAGAACCAAAGATAAAGGAAACATTGTTTCTTTCCTATCTGCTATTGTTTAATTCAAAGAAATGAATCTCTGAAGGTAGAGTTTCATTCTCTCAAATCTAAGAACAGACCATGTAAACACTAAATTTGCTTTTATCAAAATTCAGTGAAATGTAGCCAATTATCAGTGTCCCATGGTCTATTTAGTACCAGAAGATTTAACATCTAAAAACACAAGAGAAAATAAGTCAGGTGGTCTTGAAAAACATTCCCTTGAGACAATCAAGGTAAAAATAAAGAAATCTCAAAAGTTTGGTGTGTGGATGTTTATCTTGCTAGATAATGTCAGTAGTTTTCTGTAGCTGCTTATTGAGCTGGCTAATGTTTAATTTGAGTAACCTTGTGGAAAGACCTGTTTAAGTGGCACTATCAAACAATAGCAGCAAGAGGAGAGATAAGGAGAAAGTATAAAGGGATTATTAAAGAAATGCTGGGGGTGGAATTTATCTCTCAAAACAAATCAGTGTGTTCTGGGCTTAATAGAAAAATCCTGTAATGGGTGGACAGATAGGAAACTGTTATTTTCCAGAATGTAGTAGCATGTGAGTGGTTTTACTCTGATGTTGTGGAAGAGAATTGGGGAAGAGAGATCAACTTTCAGATCATTATTTTTATAACATATTTTCCAAGCTCTTGACATCCTAAATACTTTTAGTTTTCAACAAATGGTGAAAGTGATGGGAGGGACAGGAGTTTGAGAATGCCTTCTATAACTCTCCTTCTATGATGCAGCTGTATGGGAAAGACATCTCTGTCAATCCCTAATGTATCTCACAGATGTATAAGGATATATCCAACTCAGATAAACTTCAGCCAGTTACATCAGAGTAGGTTTTACTAAGCAGCCAGATTATAAAAGAGAGACAGTGAGTAGAGAGACTAATTACTAAATAGAGGCTGAGTTTGCCTTTCCTTGCCCCTGTCACCTAGCCAGACACAATAAAATTTCCAACATGTGTTCCTTGTATTTCTCTATCACAGAAGAGAATGAATAATGTGCATGTATTGATTTTTTATTTGTATAGTTATTGAAGCAAAGGGGTTGAAGTAAAGGATCCAAGATTCTATTTGGCCAATCACCTTATATTTGTTAAGAACTTAATAAGCAGTCACCTCTGTGGGGATTTGAAGAAGGGCTATTAGAAATGGAGTGACTTTCCTTTGGGTGCTTACCGAAGAGAGGGGCTGACGAGACATGCACATGACAATCAGGACGATGAAGCAAGATGCTCAAGTTTTAACCAGCTTCATTTCCTCTTCTGTGTTACCTAGCAATACATATCAGTAATTACTGGTCTTTTCCATGGAAATAAAGATCTAGGACAAAGGTTTGAACAGCTAGCTGTGCATCACAATTGCTTGTGAATTCCTAAAAATTCAGATGGATTCACTCCACCCTAGATGAAACAAATCAGAAATTCTCTGGGTAAGTGTTACAGATTAAATATTTGTATCCTCTCAAATTTCATATACGGAAGCCCTAACCCCTTATGTGATGGCATTTGGAGATGAGGCCTTTGAAAATAGATGAGGGTGGTGTTCTCATCATAGAATTAGTGTCCTTGTAAAAAGAGACACTGGATAGCTTGCTCTCTGTGCCATAGTACACAAAAGATTGTGTGAGTACATAGTAAGAGGGAGGCTGCCTGCAACACAGAGGAGCATTTTCACTAGAACCCAACCACGATAGCACACTGATCTTAAATTTCCAACCTCCAGCATTGTAAGAAAATTAATTTTGTTGTTTATAACACCCAGTCTGTGGTATTTTGTTATGGTAGCCAAGCAGACTAATACAATAAGACCTGGAGTTTATGCTGAACCAATTCCTCATCTTTCTACTTCTACTAAAACTATCTTTGAACGTGAACGTGAAGTCACTCAGTCGTGTCCGACTCTCTGTGACCCCATGGACTGTAGCCTACCAGGCTCCTCTGTTCATGGGATTTTCCAGGCAATAGTACTGGAGTGGATTGCCATTTCTAGACAGTAATTAATTTTTTTCAATTTTTTCCTCTTGTATGACTGTCCCCTAAGCACTTAGTTGCAGTCACCACTGTCTCAGTATAAGAGTGGATATAACCCAAGGGGAATTAAAAAAAAAAGACTTAATCATGTTGTGGGTTAAATGATGCCCTTCCCCTAACTAAAAAAAAAAAAGATATGTTGAAGTTCTAACCTCCAGTACTTCACAATGTGACATTATTTGAAGATAGGGTCTTCACTGGGCTAATGAAGTTAAAATGAGATCCTTAGTGTTGGCCTTAATTCAAAACCACTTATATCCTTCTGAAAAGTGAAACTTAAACACATAGACATAGAAACACTACATGAAGGTTGAATTATGCTGTCCCAAGCCAAGGAATGCCAAATATTATCAGTAAACCTCCGAAAGCTAGGAGAAGGGCATGAGACAGATTCCTGCTCACAGCCTTAGAAGGAGACAACCCTGAGGACACCTCAGTTTACAACTTCCAGCCCCCAGAACAGTAAAACAGTAAATTTCTGTTCTTTAAGGCACCCAGTTTGCAGTACTTTGTTAGTGGCAATGTGAGCAAATTAATACAAACCATTTGAGAACTAAGGTACTTATGATTTTCAATAGCTAAGATCTTGAGGAAAGGTTGTTTGCTTGTTTATCTTGGATGTTCCATTTCCTTTTCCTAGAATTTGCCATAATATATTAAGATTCAGGTAAAGCCACTCAGTCGTGTCCGACTCTTTGCGACCCCATGGGCTGTAGCCTACCAGGCTCCTCTGTCCATGGGATTTTCCAGGCAATAGTACTGGAGTGGATTGCCATTTCCTTCTCCAGGGGATCTTCCCGACCCAGGGATCGAACCCGGGTCTCTCACATTGTAGACAGATGCTTAACCGTCTGAGCCACCAGGGAAGTCCTGTAACATTTAGATCAGTTATCCTCAAAATTTAATGTGCATCAAAATGACAGGAAGGATTTTCCAAAACACGGGTTGATGGGTTTGTCCTCAGAATTTCTATTAAATAACCAATAGGTCTAAGATGAGGCCTAAGGATTTGCTTTTCTAATAAGCTATTCGGTGATACTAATGATGCTAGTTTGAGGACAGAGAAGACACTGGCTAACAGAAGAGCCCTTTTAATAACCAAATGGTGATGAGAGCTGGAGCAGATAGTAAAGAATCAATGAGCAAACACAGAAGCCATGCCATCTGGGGTATAGAGTTGGTACTGAAATATGCAGAATACGGCAGCTTAATCAGTGGTTTTTTAAATAAGGGTCAATACAAGTCATAACAAATTTTACAGATTCAGTAGTTCAGTTATTTTCATATATTTGGCCATGTTTTCCAAAACATAAAATTCTGGAAGAGCTGTACATCTAGAGCTAGGGTTAGAAGGGTGAACAATTAGAAAGTTTCAGGAAGAGCGAAAGAGTAAACAGCATGTGCAAAGTCCTGTGACTGAAAAATAAAACATATATTCAAGGTGAAAGAAGGCCAGAGTGGCTGGAATGTGGACAGTGCAACAACTCACCTCTGTAACCCTAGATATGAGAAGAGACTGCAGATTACTGACTTTGGTTGTTTTAGAGTTAAAAGAAGCCTCTAACTCTCTGCCAGATCTTCCACATTGATACTGAGCACAAAAGGTAAAGATACAAAAGTATTTCTTCATGAATTTCAAGCTATCTCGAGTCTAACCTCTACAGGCCACTTGGTAGCCAGGTCAACAGTACAGACATTCCCTTTTAAAATTTTTTTTTCTTTTTATAGAAAGTGTCTTAGGTCAGGTTCTCCAGAAGCAGATCCTGAAACAGGATTCTTGTGATTGTGATTTATTAAGGAACTGTTCCTAGGGTAAACTGTCAAGAAGTGGAGGTAGAATAGAGAATGAAATGTTAAAATAAGAAGCTAACCCAATCCTGATACTGGAGGAGGACTCAGGAGTGGAAGTTACATCATAGGGTTGTCTTGGTCTGAGTGGGGTTAAGAGAATTCCCAAGTGCTGTCCTCCAAGAAGGGAGCTGCCTGATAGCCATGGGAAGCCAAAACATAGCAAAACTAGGGGAAGAATGCAAAGCAAAGGTAAAGAGTAGCTCTCTTAGCCTGCTTGTGCTGCCATTACCAAGTAGGTCGGGTATCTTAAACAACAAAAATTCATTTTCTCATGATTCTAACTGCTGAGAACTTTAAGGTTAAGGTGTCAGTCAGTTCAGTTTCTGGTGAAATATCTGCTCCTTGGGTTGAAGATGACTGACTTCTCCTTATGCCCTCAGTGTGAGAGAGAAAGAGATGTCTCTTCTCACTGGAAGAGTATTAATCCATCATCAGGGACCCACACTCATGACCTAATCCCATTACCAACCAAAGACCTCGGTCCAAATACCACTACACTGAATGTGAAAGTGTCAACATATGGATTTGCAGGGAATACAAACATTTAGTCTGTAATAGGAGCCAAAGAGATATGACAGAAATATGGACAATAGCATCTTCTGTGATATGTCTTTCTTGTCTGTTTCGACTCTTTCCTGACGCTGACCTCAGTCAGGGTCACTTCAATCCATTAAATATGTTCTAAATGTTTGGAAACTCCTACATTGGCTTAAAGACTCATTTCTGCAAGTTTTCCTGCTTGCTTGGTTATGTATAGGGAGGAGCACCAAAGACTTACTCAGCATGAGCTTGAGCCCTAATAGGATGAAAAAGGCATGCTTCAGACGCATACCTTTTGAAGACAAATCATGGACTTGTGCTACATTTATTTAACTGAAATATCATAGAGGTGACTCTCAGGGCAAAGGAAGTCTGCTATTAAGGAAGCATTTGAGTGTGTAACTCAGAAACAGACAACAGACAGCCATGTCAAGATGGCAATTTTCCAGCTTAAAAAATAAAATCCCTTCCCTGGAAAGCTACAATACACCAAAAATAAAATCAAGTGAATTTATCTCCAAAGAGCAGGAAAGATATTTTTCTGGAAAAGTGTTTTAATTTTTTTTCCCCCTGACTGTAGTTCAATTCTTCCCTGAAGCCTATTCCAAGATAAGGATGGAAAAGAATCCCCCAAGAGGTCAATGAGAACACCATCCCTTGCAGAAGGTCCCTTTATCACTGAGCTTGCTGACATTACAGTCTTCTTTCTTGCACTGTTTCTGGTATATATGTATACTTACACATGTGTATTTTTATATAAATATACAGACATGTATGTATACTTGGGGCTTCCCTGCTGGCACTGACAGTAAAGAATCTGCCTGCAATGCAGGAGACCTGGGTTCGATCCTTGGGTCAGGAAGATCCCCTGGAGAAGGGAATAGCTACCGACTCCTGTATTCATGGATGGGAAATCACATGGACAGAGGAGCCTGGCAGGTTACAGTTCATAGGGTTGCAAAGAGTAGGACATGCCTAAGGGACTAACTTTTTTTTAATACACATACACGTAAGTATATATATAACAGATTACATTTGTGAAACTGTCAGCTCATGCTTGGTGTACAGTTATGAGTAAAATAAATATTTACTATTATTTATGATTATAAAATAGCAATATTTAAAATTTAATATTTAGGTAATATGGGAAATGTTAAGTAATATGTTAATCTTGGGTAATATGGGAAATAAAGAAAGCTAAGAATATTGATGCACATGCTTAAAGCAAAAACAATCCATTTCCTATTAATTCAACTACTGCCTAAACGTATTTTTAATAGAGATGAGTCACTTTGACAATAAAGTTTGTAGAATGAACATATTCTAGTGCTCGAAGGAAACTTAGAATCAAGTATTCGTCACTTTCATATGATCAAACTAAGTTACCAAAGTTGCTCTGATTTTCTCAAGGTCAAATAGTCACCAGGCAGAGTCAGCTCTGAAAGACAGTGCTATCATTCTACCACTGTCTATTTGACCTCAATTCATATTTGCTGAAGGAGTGGATCAGTCTTTTTAAAATTCATAGATATATACATTTATAAAGCTGGTTCAGGACAGGTAATTCCATGTAACATGTCATCCAAACAACAGAGCATTGGTTTGACACACATCATTTCCAGCCATCGAAAAAGTTTATGTTGATGCCTGAACACATTCTAGAGTCTTGGAAGTGGAAGAAAAGTGTTTGAAAAGCAAACAAACCTTAGTCATGCTGTTAAAGGACACTTGCTTTGGAATGGAACTCTGGAGTGTTTAATTATCAACATGTGCCTTTCCATCCCCGGCCTATTAAATCATCTGGCCTGCTAATAATAGCCTGTTTAGCCATCAGGAGAAGATGGATGAGTTTTAGTTCCCATTTTCAAATCCGAGGGATCTGCCCTGTTTCTGAATTATCTGCAGATGAAGATTAGTCACTGAGGCATCTGTAGGTTGTACAGAGGACGCTGGAGTCTTGGCCGGCACATTTATCCTCACCAGAGCGCTCTTCCCTCTCCTCTGGGCGTCCGCTGGTGAATAGAGACCAAAAGAGCCAAGGTTAAATGCAAGGAAGGAAACCTTAATGATTAAAAGCTCTTTTTAGCATTTGTAAACTGGATTTAATTGCTTCCTGTTTTTAAACCGTCCATGAATACATCCCTTTAGCTTGGCAAGGGAAATTGTACAAGTAGTATGACTGCTTTTATAGAGACAACATCTTTTTTTTTCCTTTGTTCTTTTTGATCTGTATCTAGTGTGCCTGTTACCTGTTGATATATGGCAAACTATCTCAAAATGTAGTGGCTTAAAACAACAGTTTACTTGGATCGTGATTTTGTGGATGAAGAAGTCAGGAGGGGATTCACTGGTTGTCTTCTCTCCACTACATGAGATGTTAACTGGAGTGGCTTGACTGGTCCAAGATGGTTCACTCACAGGACTAGCAAGTTGGTGCTGATGCTGGCTAAGAATTTAGCCTAGTCTTTTGTCAGGGTAACTTGGTTGTGTTTCATGAGGCCCTTTTTGCAGTCTGGTTGGACTTCTTTATAGCAAGAACAGCTGGGTTCCTAAAATGAATGCTTTTTCAGACCAGTGAAAGCTACAATACACATTTTGACCTAGCCTTAAAGTACCAGAAAGCCACTTTTCTATATACATTGGTCAGACACATCACTTAACGGAGGCTTAGATTCCACAGGATGGAAAATAAGTTCTCTTTCCTTAAGAGTAGGACAGGAAATTTTGCAGACATCTTTATTACAAGGACGAAAATAGTAATCATTTCATTTACAAACACACCTCCCACCCTACAAATAATCTGGTGTTTCTCAGAAGCTTAAAAATATTTTTAATTTATTCATCAGACCTCCCTTGCTCATGATGTTTACTATTTACCTTAATAAATATTTTGATTCATTATTTAAATTAATTTAATATTTAATTTAATAAACTTTGTGTGATGTTTTAAAACAATGATTTCAATCAATCAGTCAATCAAATTCCGTTTATTTGTCTGATGATTACTTCTTTCCTTTCTGAGCCCATTTCCATATTGATAATAATGCCTCAAATGCCATTCTGGATCCAAAATAACTAGTTAGTTACAAATAATGGAAGCTTCTACACAACATTTTCAGTGAAACCAAGGCAGACAAGTAAAAAATAATTAAAAAAGACTTTCCAAGCTAAAGAGGAATCTTAACAATGGCAGCGCTTTTGAGATATTTAGGTTGTTTTCACACTACTCTTTCTCTTTTATCCTCCAAGGAGTAAGGATACAAAAAATCAGTTTTGCAGATCTTATCAGTAGACCCCAAAGTAGAAATTAAATAGTAGTAAAAATCTCATATATTGAGTCCCTTTTCATTTGCATATATTTGCATATGAATAACCAACTAATTGTTGTGAAGTAACAATTAAGAGAACAATAGAAGAAAGAAAGGGGGCTTGAGGCTGCAACAGACACCTGGGAGACTGTATTTAAAAAGCTTTTTAAATATTTGAATTTTTTTCACTAAAGACAAAGGCATTGAACCATGCACAATACGCTACCAAAAGAATCAAAATGGGAAAAAGTTTGTGACCTACTAATACCATCTTTTGATGGAGAGAAGTTGAAGTTTTCCCCTTTCAATTTTGAATATCAAGGCAATATGTTTCGAATCCCGGGCGCTATGTAGAGATAATGCTGAAGCAAGTTCTAAGTTCCTACTGCCAACCTTGCAAGTAAATTTGTACTAGCTTTGTTTTCAAACCGAGATTTTAAAATAGTTGTTTGATGTTTCTTTAGTAGAGAACTTGTTTACTGTGCTTGGGACAAGGTGGCCTTCCTTTTTCCCTTGGTCACCCTGAACAGTTCAGCTCTAGCCTCAAGCTGGCTTACATCACTCAGCAAAACTAGTGACTTGCATTGAATCCTTTCCACCCGTCTTCAAAAGCAACTTTGCAAACATCTGTGCCACCCTGAGCACAATCTTTGTGGGATTTACTTCATAGTAGGTTTTTTTTTTCTTTAATTCTGCCTGCCTACCACCTATTCCCTCTTTTGAAAATAGAGCACTACTTTTTCTTTATACAACTTTATCTCATATTTTCAGTCACTGTGGCTTCTGAACAGTTTCACACCCTCAGCGTTAAGAATAGAGACAAAACACAGGGAGGTATAGTTCAGAGACAGAGATGGACCAGAGCAAATAAGTTGAACATAAGAAAAGAAACAGGAGAAAGAAAAGAGAGGAAGACAAACAGAAAACACTGGTGACATCATTTGAGATCATGAATCCAACCATGTCCCAAACTATATTTTCAAATTACATTGTTATTTACTGACTAAGTCATGTCTAACTCTTGCTACTCCACGTACTGTAACCCACCAGGCTCCTCTGTCTGTGAGATTTCAAAGGCAAGAATAGCGGAGGAGGTTATCATTTCTTTCCCCAGGGTATCTCCCTGACCCAGGGATCGAACCTGCATCTCCTGCCTTGAGGGTGGATTCTTTACAGCTGAGACACCAGGGAAAATTTCAAGTTATAAAAGTCAATTAATATTCTACTTCCAACACACACTCACACACACACACAAGCATTTTGTTAATTTATATAAAAATCATAGTTATTGTTTTGCTTAAACTCATGTGATTTCTGTTTCTGTCACTCAAAACCAGGCTTTATTAATACAGTGAAAGTGAAAGTGTTAATTGTTCAGATGCGTCTGACTCTTTGCAACCCCATGGACTGTAGCCAGCCAGGTTCCTCTGTCCATGGAATTCTCTAGGCAAGAATACTGGCATGGCTAGTCATCGCCTTCTCCAGGGGATCTTTCCAGGAATCAAACCTGAGTCTTCTACATTGCAGGTGGGTTCTTTACTGTCTGAGCCACCCAGGAAGCCCACTTATTAGTACAATCTCTTACCAAACCCAGTCTCTTCCAACTGTTCATAGTACTGCCCTTGAAAAGCACTGTCAAATCTAGACTCAAATGTTAAATTCCTTTTACTGACTTTCAGGTAATAAGTGCAAAATTTACCACTGGAAGCCTTTCCGAATTACTTATATCTTGTATGGGATTATAAAACATCATAGTCCCATAACTAAATTATGCAATATAAATTTATTTAATTTATCTAGACAAAAAACTTTCCTCTTAATATACATATACAGCCCAACACATTTCTTTTCAGTCAGGGTTAAAGATCACAATACTCCAATTCTCTGGGTAAGTATACATCCAATTAATATCCCCCTTTACGCACATATTTGGTAGCTTTGTTGGTCAAAGAATGCATTACCTGCTCAGTCGTTTCCAACTCTTTGGGATCGCATGGAGTGTAGCCTGCCTAGCCTGCCAGACTTCTCTCTCCATTGAATTCTCTAAGCAAGAATACTGGGGTGGGCTGCCATTTCCTTCTCCAGGGAATCTTCCCAACCCAGGGATTGAACCAGGACCTCCTTCAATGCAGGCAGATTCTTTCACCACTGAGCCATCAGGGGGGCCACCAGGGAAGCTTTGTTGGAGTGACGAACAACTCCAATATTTCAGAATCATGTAACACAGAGATTTATTTCTAACTTAGATTATATGTAGGCTTTAATCCAGTAGAGTTCCATCTGTTGTCTACTAGACCTCCAGACTATAGGAGCAACTTCTATCTGGAATGTGCCATTCTCAGAGCAGAAATCAGAAGCCAGGGACTAAGTTGAACTATGCAGTCATATTTAAGGCTTCTGCTCCAACATGGCCCACATCATGTTCATTCAGATTACAGTGGGCAAGTCTTCCAATGGGACAAGAAAGTGTATGCCACCTACACACTGGCATGGTAAGGTACACAACAAACACAAAGAACATATAAACTCCTCTCAAAAATGGGAGTGAATTGTTTTGAACAATAATATAATCGGACACAATAGACATAATCAGAAGCAATAGATTTGTGTCAGATTTTATTACTCTCTTAACTTAGCTGCCCTCTCTGATACTTTTATGGCTTGAATTAAGAGGCCATGCTTTCCTTAGATTTCTAGAGTCTCTAATGAGAAAATTTACCTTCAAGACTTAGCACAGAGAAAAACCATATACTTATAGAGCAATGAAAGCTTTGGCTGGAGTGGAAAACTCTTAGGGATTTTGTACCCTGCAGTAGGAGAAAAGTTACTATAATGGGCTTCCCAAAATAAAGCTTGTTCAGAAAGTTATATGAAAATGAATTAACCGTAATGTGTTGATTTTAGATATTATTGGCAAATACTTGAGTCCACCATCATGTTCCTCTGACTCTAGGTTTTGTTTTCTGTTTTTTTAAGAAATATGCAAAATATTGTGTATATTTTGTATATACAACAGTATATAGTATCAAATGTTGATACTATTAAGATGTGGTTATCAGTGGGATTTATATTCAATAAATTTATTCATACATTCATGTTCTCTAAAGCATTCTAGTAAATACACTTTTTTCCATTTTGCTATATTTCCAATGATATTTTAATAATCCATAGATGGGCACAATTCTAATAACAGTGGCTATTTGAAAAGCTACCCCAACGCTTAGTGACTTAAAACACCAATGAATATTTATTATCTCCCAAGATACACATGAGTCAGAAATTTAAGTGCAACTCAACTCTGTAGTTCTGAAGTCATAGACTGATGGTGGCTAGAGCTCAGTCAGTTCAGTCACTCAGTCGTGTCCAGCTCTTTGTGACCCCATGGACTGCAGCACACCAGGCTTACCTGTCCATCACTAACTCTTGGAGCTTGCTCAAACTCATGTCCATCCATCCAACCAACTAATCCTCTGTCGTCCCCTTCTCCTCCTGCCTTCAGTCTTTCCCAGCATCAGGGTCTTTTCCAATGAGTCAGTTCCTCACATCAGGTGGCCAAAAAATTGGAGTTTCAGCTTCTGCATCAGTCCTTCCAATGTATTCAGGATTGATTTCCTTTAGGATGGACTGGTTGGATCTCCTTATAGTCCAAGGAACTCTCAAAGTCTTCTCCAACACCACAGTTAAAAAACATCAGTTCTTCGGCACTCAGCTCTCTTTATAGTCCAACTCTCACATCCATACATGACTACTGGAAAAACCATGGCTCTCACTAGATGGACCTTTGTCAACAAAGTAATGTCTCTGCTTTTTAATATGCTGTCTAGGTTGGTCATAGCTTTGCTTCCAAGGAGTAAGCATCATTTAATTTCATGGCTGCAGTCACCATCTGCAGTGATTTTGGAGCCCCCCCCAAATAAAGTGTCTCATTGTTTCCCCATCTATTAGCCATGAAGTCATGAGACCAGATGCCATGACCTTAGTTTTCTGAATGTGACTAGAGCTAGTGTCATGAAAACTTCCTCACTTATGTGCACGGAATTTCAGCTCAGAACACTTGGATATCTGGGGATAGCAGGGGTCCTCAGGTATCTTTTTTCACTCTGAGTTGTTCTATGTGATGTCCAGCGTGGCATCTTCAGAATTACTTACATAGTTAACCAGATCCTCAAAGGTATAAGTACATAGAGTGAAAAAGAAAGACAGAGAAAAGGGCTTCAGGTAAAGCTTTATTGCATTTTATAACCTAGCCTCAGAATTCAGGCAAGTGTCAGTTTTCACCATGTTCTCATGGTGGAAGCAGTTACAAAATATGCTGAGGTTTGACTGGATGGACCAGAGACTTCATCTTTCAATAGAGGATTGTCAGCATCACTTTGCAAGAAGAGTGTGTTAGATGAAATTAATATTTGTTTGACCATCTTTGGGAAATCCAATTTGCCAAAAATACTCTGGCTTTCTCGCCCCTTAATCTGGTTCTGATGAGATATATTGGACTTGAATTTTGTTAAAAAAAAAAAGTCATAGCTAAAAGGAAAAGACCGTAAAATAATCTCACGCAACTTTTTTCAATTGCCAATTCAAGGAATTTAAGCGATTGCCCAAGACAAGATAGATAATTAGATATAAACATACCAAAATTAGACCAGGAGCCTCTATACCAAGTCCTTTTCACTGAATCACAACAGCATGGCTCATTTTACTGGACTCTCATTTTACAAGTCATGGCTATGGCATAGTTAAAACGATAAAAGCTGAATTTCAAGTTGTATTGAACTGCAAATCAACTGTTATCTGGTCTTGGATATTTAGTTCTTTTAGATTTGTTAGCTAGTAGTGATTCCTACTAAATCATTGGTCAAAAACAGAACAAACTTCACATGTATTCAAAATTAACCCCAAATGAACCATTGATTTAAATGTAAATACAACTTTCAGGAGGAAAAGAAAAAACAGAATATATTATCAGATTACCAAAGAACATTAAATATAAAATGATACTTCATATAATTTTTAAAATTTCTTAACTCTCAAAATGGTATGAAATAAGTAGTATTAATTAGTTTTATAAGGTCTTCAAACTCAATTGCTTAATAGTTGGATTCAAATCCCTGAATAGTTCTGTGGTAACTGCAACCATATATTTCATAATCTATTTTATATTGGATAAGTATTGGTTGTTTGTTTTCTTTCAATAAAGTGATTTATTTCATCTAAGTTTTCAAATTATATGTGAAGAGTTGTTCATAATATATCTATATTTTTTTGGTACATATGCAGGGTCCTAGTGGTATCCCCTGTGTCATTTCAAATGTTTGTAATTATTTTCCTTTATTTTTTCTTCCTCAGTCTTGCTAGCTCTTTGTCAATTTTATTGATTTTTTTGGAAGAATAATCTCTTGGTTTCATTGATTTTCTCTATTGTTTCTGTTTCCAAGTTTACCGATTTCTGCTCTTATTATTTCCTTCCTTCTGTTTGCTTTGGTTTCATTTTGTTCCTCTTTTCTGGGTTGAAGTGGAAGTTTAGAGTATTGATTTGAGACAGTTTTTCCTAATATGTGAATTTAGTTGTACATATTTTCTCCTTCGCACTGCTTTATCTGCCCCACAAATTTCAGTAATTGTATTTCCATTTTTATTTGGTTAAATGAACATTTTAAACTTTCTTCTGAAGCTATCCTATTGACACATGGCTTGTTTATAGATATGCTGTTTAGTTTCCCAATATTTGTAAATTTTTTCTGTAAATTCTACTATTGATTTCTAGTTTGGTTCCATTGTGGTCAGAGAATAAACTCTGTACAATTTCACTAGTTTACATTTTTGAAGTTTCTCCATCAGGATATGATTACATTGGGACATGATTCATGGGCGCTTGAAAATGATGCATGTTTTGCTGTTGTTGAGTTTTCTGAAAATATTGAGTAGATACTGTTGTTTAAATAGTGCTATTTGGTTTTTCTATAGCCTTGCTGATTTTCTGTCTAGTTTTTCAATAAATTGCTGAGAGAAAGGTGTTGAGGTCTCCAATTATAATTGAGTGTATGTTTTTTGTTTTAGTTTTATCAATTTCTGCCTCAAACATTTTATAAATCTGTTGTTTGCATATGTACATATAGAATTTCTGCATCTACTTGTGGGCTTACCCTTTTATCACTTTATGTTGCTCTTTTATTCTTGTAATTTTTTTGCTCTAAAATCTACTTTATCTGATAATAATGCATCCATTCTTGCTGTCCTTTGATTAATGTTTGCATTATATATACATTATATTATATATATAATATAGATGGATTATGTTTTATAAACCACTCTGCCAATATCTGTCATTTAATTGGTATATTTATGCCATTTACATTTAATATAATTATTAATACTTTAGGATTAAACCTGACATTTTATTTTCATTTTTGTTGTTCTCTTTTGAGCAAACTCTGGGGGATGGTGAAAGACAGGGAACCCTATCATGCTACAGTCTACGGGATTGCAAAGAGTTGGAGACAATTTAATGACTGAACAAAACAGATTTTATTTCTGGGTTCCTTTTCCTGACTGTCTATGGGTTACTTAAAATTTTTTAAGAATCCGTTTTGATTTGTCTATAGTTTCATATTGTATATCTCTTTGTGCAGCTTTTTTAGTGGTTATTCTACATATCACATTATATCTAGAATGTTATAGTTATGTGTGTGAGGTATATATGTATATATAATATATCATCTCATATGTATATACATAACTTAAGCCTATTATAAACCAAAACATTCCCTCCCTTTAACTTCCTTTGCACTCCCTTATTGATAACATAACTGGCTTAAATATTTCCTCAGCTAACATTTAGAACTATATTTTACAATGTTAAAAGCTTTGCATTAATCATCAAAAAATTAGAAAATTCAAGAGAAGAAGAAAAATTTTTAATGTTTTCTTCATTTTGTTATTTTCTCCTCTCCAAATTTCTAGGGTTCCTTTTTAAAATTTCTTTTCTGTTTAGAGAACTTATTTTAGCCACTTTTATTAGAATAAGTCTGAGAGTGAGAGATTATTTTAGTTTTTCTTCCTCCAAGAATATCTTTATTTACCTTTTATTCCTGAAGGATATTTTTGATGGCTATGGTTTGCCAGGTTGACAATTCTTTTCTTTCACTGTTTGAAAAATATTGTCCACTTTACTCTGGCCTCCAGCGTTTTTGATGTGAAATCTGCTATCATTTTATTTCAATTTTTCCCTACAGATAAAGTGGCATTTTTCTCTGACCACTTTCAAGATTTTTTCTTTGTCTTAGTTTTCAAAATACTAATTAAAATGTGTCTTTGCATGGATTCCTCTCAGTTTATCCTGCTTGGAATTTACACAGCTTCTTGAGTCTGGAGATGTATGTCTTTTGACAAATTTAGGAAGTTGGTCATTATTCTTATGTGTACTTTTTTCATCTCTTCTCTTTTACCTATTTTTCTTAAACTCCAATAGCAAAAATGTTAAGTGTTTGATTATAGTCCCACAGATTCCAAAGACTTCATTGATTTTTTAAGTCTGTTTTCTCTTTGCTGTTCAGCTTAGATGATGTCTATTCTTCTATCTTTCATTCACTGATGATTTCTCCTGCCCCCTCCATTCTGTGATTGAAGCCATTCACTGAGCTTTTTATGTCAGTAACTTTACTTTTTAGTTCTAAAATTTTTTGGTTCCTCTTTATCTCTTCCATTTCCTTGCTGAGACTATTTCTTTGCTGAGGCTTTTTATTAGTTAATTTGTTAAAAGTACATTGCTAATTGGTCAATAAAATATTTTTATTTTTGCTGCTTTAAAATCTTTGATAATTTTAACATCTCTATCATATTCAAATCTCTTTATTACTTTTAATATGAGATCCTCCTGTTTCTTGATCTGATAAATAATTTGTACTGAAAAATGAATGTTTTTAAATTATTTTGGACAATTCTTGATATTATTAAACTTCACTTTAAGTTGGATTTTTTGGTATGACCTAGGGAGGGAAAAGGAGAAGGTATTATCTCTTTATTGCCACATGGAATAGAATAGTGGATTTACCACTTGTCATTCAGTCGCTAAGTCATGTTTGACTCTTTGCAACCCCATGGACTGCAGCACACCAGGCCTCCCTGTCCCTCATCATCCCCTGGAGTTCACCCAAGTTCATGTCCGTTGTGTCTGTAATGCCACCCAACCAAATCATCCTCTGCCACCCTCTTCTCCTTTTGCCTTCAATCTTTCCCAGCATTAGGGTCTTTTCCAATTTGCCACTTCGCCATCCCTAATACTCATGTTGGGCAAGGCTCCTCATTATTGCTGAGCAGAGGTGAAAGTTCTGACTTCTCATGTCGCCACTGACAGCAGTGGGGGGTGGTTTTCTTACCACTCTCCATTGGCCTTCATCTGATGCCATCTGACTGGAGATTAAAAGCATTACTAACAAGTATGTAGAAATCTAGCCTGCCAGGTGGTCTGCACTGACACTGGTTGAGGAACTTAATACTGCCAGTAGGGAATAAAATTCTAGCTCTTTACCCAACCTTCTCCAACTCCATTGTAGTGGGGGTGTTACATTTTTTCCTTTCATCCTTGAGTGGATGCCCACTCAGCATTTGCTGGCAAGGGTGGGGGCAGACTTTTTCTGGGTTGTCTAGCTGGAATGGAGCTAGACACTATCTGAAGATTTTTCTGTCTTTTTCTGGTCCTTTGGCTAGAAAGAGCAGGTTTTTGGCGGGGGGTCGGGGGGAGTCATATTTGTCTGCAGTAGCTCATATTTCCAGGTTGCTGGCTTTATCACTTCTCACTAATGATGTATGGGGCAAAAAGAAAGCTCAGGTAACTAACCAGCATGTCATTCCCTAGGTCCTAAGTTTTCTTGACAGTCTGTCACCTTCTTTCTATATTTCAGAGTCTTATTATATTATATTAGTTTTATATATAGTGTTCAGTGTTATTAATTGTACTTAGTGTGATAATAAGGGGAGTATGTCTACTCCATCTCTTAGAAGCAGAATTCTCATCAACAAAACTTCAAAAAATGTACATTTATATTGTTTTAAATTACAAAATCCACCATCTAGCTTATTTGAGAGATAGCCCAGCAAGCAACAGAATCACAAAAATAATATTTGCTACTGTGATCAGCCAATCCTAGAAAGTTAACTCAAAAACTACTTAAAATATTGTTACCTATGCAATCCTTAGTTCCCAAAGAGCCAGTAATGTATTTTTGCCTTCAGGTCATACACTGGGACAAGTACATGGACCAGTTACATCAAGCAAAACCTTGGGGCAGATATTAAGACCAACTAAGAAATAATGGTCACAGGTAGACAGACAGACCAGGGAGAAACAAGTTTGCCGGTAGTAGCCTTTTTCTATCGTGTCATCTCACTTCATCTTGACAACAGCCCTTGGAAACAGGTACTATTATTGATTTTCGTTTTATAAAATAGGAAAGAGGCACTTAGGAACTAAATAATTTTCCCAAGTTTTCAGAGCAAATAAGTGGAGGATCTAGTCTTCAAAATGTGTCTCTCAAAATGTGACTCTCAAATCTAGGCTCTTAACTATTAGAAGTCAGAGATGCTCAAATGAAGTGACTTAATACTAGTATTTCAGACCAGAGGACATGACAATGATATCCAAGGGTCTCAATAATCTCCAATCTCAGACAAAATGACATGTTAAGATAGTGATCCAAAAAGTAGCTAGGGGTTTCCAACAGATGAGCTTCCCTGAATGGAATTCCAGCGCAAATGCTCTGTAGTTACTGGAAGAGAAGCAAGCTAGCTAGTAGCATCAGAAAAACAGTCAGGAGAAAAAAGCCTGAGTTCATGGATCAGGATCAGAGTAAAAAATTCTAGACCCATTTGAAAGGGCTTGACAGAAATATAAGGAATATACAGGCTCATTAGGAGAGGGGAGGACTGTCCAGATGACTAGAATGCTGATATAATCAATCACATTGATAATCAGTTCAGTCACTCAATCGTGTCCGACTCTTTGGGACCCCATGAATTGCAGCACACCAGGCCTCCCTGTCCATCACCAACTCCTGGAGTTCACTCAAACTCATGTCCATTAAGTCAGTGATGCCATCCAGTCATCTCATCCTCTGTCATCCCCTTCTCCTCCTGTCCCCAATCCCTCCCAGCATCAGAGTCTTTTCCAATGAGTCAACTCTTCACATGAGGTGGCCAAAGTACTGGAGTTTCAGCTTTAGCATCAGTCCTTCCAATGAACACCCAGGACTGATCTCCTTTAGAATGGACTGGTTGGATCTGCTTGCAGTCCAAGGGACTCTCAAGAGTCTTCTCCAATACCATAGTTCAAAAGCATCAATTCTTCGGTGCTCAGCTTTCTTCACAGTCCAACTCTCACATCCATACATGACCACTGGAAAAACCATAGCCTTGACTAAACGGACCTTTGTTGGCAAAGTAATGTCTCTGCTTTTGAATATGCCATCTAGGTTGGTCATAACTTTCCTTCCAAGGAGTAAGTGTCTTTTAATTTCATGGCTGCAATCACCATCTGCTATGACCATCAATTATTGAGTGCCTGCATATATCTTAGGCTGAACTAGATACTGAAATAAGTTTCAATAATTGGAAATATTATAGCAGAGTCTCAGACTTGAATTAAGTGTGTTTAGTTCCTTTTATCAGAATGGAGTCCCCTGAAAGCTTGCAGTTGGAATCCCACCATTCAGCCCTGAGGATTTTAGAATCTTTATCAAGAAAGACAACTTTGTAAGAAATATATGAATTAGAGAATGAGAATTATTATGTACTTACTTCCTGCCTCAAATCATGATCATTTTTAGAACACAGGATGCAATTAAGTCTGCAGCTGAACAAATCAATGATCTGTGAGGTTGGAAATTTTTTTAAAAAACAGGCATAAAGTCTCTCACCTTACTAGGGACACATATATTGTTCCAAATTCAAAGAGGAAAAAAAATCAGTAAAAGATAGCTTTCCTGCAATTCATTCACCTATCAAACATTCATTCAGTCATTCAAAGACTAATTACTAAACATCTACTCTATGCTGGAATCATGCTAAGTCTTCTCGATACAGAACAGAACAAAACATGTCTGCTTTTTGCCTCTGTTGGGCTCACTGCCAAACAGCCGAGAATACTTAACACAATACATTGACTGATTAATCACAAAGAACACATAAAATGGTGGACTAGCTGTTTAAATGCAGAGTTTTCCTTATTATGAAGGATGTAACAAAAGTGTAAGGCAGAGATACATAATCTAGCCCAGGGGAACAGAAAAGCCTTCCCAGAGGAAGTGACATGTAAGCCTCAGCTTGATTTTGAGTGAAGTAAAGAAGGTAAGTGTTAGGGAAGTTTTAGTCAGAGTTTTAGTCAAGTTTAGTCTGTGCAGAAGCCCTGAGCCTGAACGTTGTACCTCATGCTGAAGAAGCGGAACAAAGGCCAGAGTGGCTGGAATCTGGCAGGGAAGAACTCACCTCTGTGACTACAGAGAAGCAGGAGACTTTCTTAGAGGTAGAGCAGAGGGTAGGCTGGGTGGGCAGCATAGGAAGTGCCTCTGAAGTGGCTGGCTCAGTTGGGTTACTTCATGGGTGACAGGAACCTCTCTCTAACTCTCTGCCCACTTTCACTGTCTTCGTACTTAGGGGAAGGGCCTCCCAGGTGGCACTAGCAGTAAAGAGCCTGCCTGCCAATGCAGGTTAAATGTAAGAGGCAAAGTGTTATCCCTGGGGCAGGAAGATCCCCTGGTGGAGGAACACACTCCAGCGTTCTTGCCTGGAGAATCCTGGGGACAGAGGAGCTTGGAGGGCTACAGACCACATGGTCACAGAGTCAGACATGACTGAAGCGACTCAGCATGCAGCACACAGATGTCCTGAGCACACAGGGTGAAGGCATGAGAGGACTTCTTTTTATGTCTGAAAACCTCATCTTCTCCACAGCAGGAGTTCTCAAATGGCCCCAAGTTGGTATTTGGAGAGCCATATTAATTCTGCCATTGTGAAGAGGTATCTATGAGCAATGAAGTTATTTCTGCCTCAGCTCCTCAGATCAGAGGCAGCCAGGATCCACATGGCCTTATCCAGGTGGCCATGTAGCTGAGGAAGAGAGGGTTGGGACTCTGCCAGCTACAAGATCTAGTTCTGAGACGCCAAATTGTGTGTTTTAAGCTGCTTCAAAATCTGTGGACACTTTTTCCTCCTTTGAAAATCATTACAGCACTGAGCTAACCATTAGTAACCCCACCAAAGTCTAATACCAAAGGGCAGTCAAGAGGTATAATTTTCCAGCCAATTCAAGCATCATGTTCTGCTAAAACCCATCTCACTATAAAATTACAGAATAGAGTATAGTGTATATTTCTTCCTTATTTATATTTGGAATTATTTTGGCTGGATTTTGTGCATTTGTTTCTTTGTTTATTTACACATAATAGTTATAATTTTGATAGAGTAACTACCAACCCTGAGTAGGTAGATGTACTAAATGCATAGGCTTATTTTATTTATTTGATAACTATTGACTGCTTCCAATTATCTTTCAGGCGTACTTCTACAGACCAGAGTTCAATGGGAAAAGAGATACACAAAGTCCTCATTCATGCTGTTGCTAAGTCGCTTCAGTCACATCCAACTCTGTGTGACCCCATAGATGGCAACCCACCAGGCTCCTCCATCCCTGGGATTCTCCAGGCAAGAATACTGGAGGGGGTTGCCATTTCCTTCTCCACCTTATTCATGCGGTGTTTATAATCTAAAAAGTAGAGACAGTAGCCAGGTAAAGGAAAGACAAAGGAAGAAAAGAAAGCGAGGGCAAAACTAAAAGGAAAGAAAAGAAAAGGGAAAGAAAGGAAGAAAAAAAGAACTGTAGTGTTAACTAGTAGAAAAGTGAAGAAAAAAAGAACTGTAGTGTTAACTAGTAGAAAAGTGAGATGATAAACTAAACCATACCTGGCAATTGCCTGGTTCACTAGCACTTTGTAGCACAACCCTCACATACTTAGTGACTTAACACAACATTGTGTTTTGTTTAGTTTTTGTGAGTTTAGAACTCTGGAAAGATTTAACTGGGTAACTTGTCCCTGGTCCACATAGCGGCAGCTGGAACAGGATGATCCACTTCCAAAAAACAGTGTTTCATTCACAAGTACTCCGAGCATCTCTCTCGCTCTCCTGCTTTTATCTTTCTCTCCCTTTCTATATTCACATGGCATTTCATCCCCCATCTTTCTATGTGACTTGGACTCCTTACAGTATGGTGACCAGACTAATTAATGGTAGTATGCTTCTAAGTGTGAGTGAAAGTTGATAATCTCTTTTCACCAAAGCCCAGAAGAAACTGGCAATGTCTCTTTGTATGAGCAGTCACAGAGACTCAAGGAGATGCTAATGGGTCCCTAGTTCTCAGCAGAGAAGTGCCACGGCATACAAGGCCATTTTAATCTACCACTGAGTCTCTGATACAAAGTTGGATCATTAGGATAGCTTTCCTCAAGCCGTTACGATTTATCTGAGTCCTGAATGACAAGAAGAAATTGAAATGCTAACATGTAAAAGCAGACCATAATAGACAGAAGGAATAGCAAGTACAAAATCCCCAATGCATAAATGATTGATGTATTTGAGAGAAGAGTGAAAGCTAGAGTGACTGGATCATGAAGACTGAGGAAGAGATTTTAAGGGGATGAGGTAGTAAAAGTAGAGTCAGTTGGCCCTAAGCAGGAATTTGGATACTATTCTTAGTGTAAGGGAAGGCACTGGGAGCTTTTGAAATTAGCATGAAGTAATTTACATATTTAAAGGATTATAGAAGTGCAAGAATAGCAGTTGGAAGAAGAGTTAGGAGACTATCACAGTAGTTCAAGTATGAGATGATGATGTTTTAGATTCACTTGATTCCAGTGGAGATCGATTTAAGATGAATGCAGATACAGGTATAGGGTGTAAGTACAGATATAGATAGTGACATAGATTTACAGGTAGACCTATATATGTATAGATTTAAATAGAGACACATGTATGCACATAAAAATCAATATGTAAGTAGTTATATAGACTGAGATAGAAATAAATATAGAGAGAGAAACATAGAGATAGATAATAGATTTAAGATAAAATACAGAGAAATAAAGATATATAAACATATTTAGATACAAATAGAGATAGATATCAATGCAGAAGTACATGAGTTTAGACAGAGTTAGAGGCACAAGCATAGATGTGGATATACATCTGAGGTGGACATGATAGAATTTGCTAGTGAATTCGCTAAGAGAATAAAGATACAAAAGAATTCAAAGTTGATTTGAGTAACTAGATGCATAATGATGCTACTGAATAAACTATAGGAGACCGGTTTATGGAAAGTGTTCCACTAAAGAGGTAAAAGGAGCCCAGGGAAACCTCTGAAATCAGAAGTGCTTGAGGGGGTAATGTCACACTTATTGTAGGTACCCACTGATTTGTCTCCTCTTCCCTCTC
This sequence comes from Budorcas taxicolor, assembly GCF_023091745.1. Taxonomy (NCBI): domain Eukaryota; kingdom Metazoa; phylum Chordata; class Mammalia; order Artiodactyla; family Bovidae; genus Budorcas; species Budorcas taxicolor. The sequence goes on from NC_068915.1 coordinate 43,591,556, forward strand.
ACATGAATGCTCTTTCTTGCCTCTATCTTTCATCCTAGAATTTCTCACCTCTGGAATACCGTGACTGGGAGAGTGTCACAGAATTTGGAGCAAGAGACGTCTGTATTTAACCTCGATGGCTGGGACTTTCCTGAAGGTCCAGTGGTTAAGAATCCATGCTTCCACTGCAAGAGATGAAGGTTCCCTCCCTGGCAGGGAAACGAAGGTCCCACCTGTTGCATGGCAATGCCAAAAATTTTGCAAAACTCAATGGCTGCCATTTATAAGCAGTAGAGTATGGGCAAATTAACTCACTTCTTTAAGCTTCAGTATCTTTCATTTCAGAGTGGAAATAACTTTGCCCAACTCACGGAGCTCCTATAAGAATTAAAAGTTAAAAATTTGCAAGATGTTGTTTAGTGCTGTGTCCAGAAACTAATAGGGCTCAAGAAATGTTAATCTTCCTTTCCTTATATCCTCAAGCCTTTCAAAATCCTTGTTTCTTAAGATCCAATCTTTCTTAAATACTTTTTGAAATTTTTAAAATCATCTCCACTCTTCAATGTATTATTCCATAATTATTTCCATAAAGCTGATGTAATTCCTCAATTAAACTATAATTTCCTTAGAAGCAGTGATTCACTATTACACATCCTCTTTTTTCCACAACATCCAGTCCAACACTGAACACTCCATAAGTACTATATTAGAATAAGCCCTTTTAATTGATTCTTTTTTTTTTCATTCTGGTGAATTAAATAATTCTTTTCCAATATTGAAGTTCCAATGAAAACTTGAATCTAAAATCATATGAAAAATGGAGTTTCATGATTTTTCCTAATTAAATAAGAAAAAGACTTCAGGGAGATTTTTGTTTTTCTTATTCTTTTCAAGTGGTTCTCATAGTTAATAGAATGTTATAGATGTAAAACAAAGGTATCTGCAAGGGGTGATATTTTTTCCATCAAGGTCTCTGAAAACTAGTCAGTTCAGTTCAGTCGTTCAGTCATATCCAACTCTTTGGGACCCCGAGAATCACAGCACACCAGGCTCCCTGTCCATCACCAACTCCTAGAGTTCACCCAAACTCATGTGCATCGAGTCGGTGATGCCATCCAGCCGTCTCATCCTCTGTTGTCCCGTTCTCCTCCTGCCCCCAATCCCTCCCAGCATCAGGGTCTTTTCCAATGTGTCAATTCTTTGCATGAGGTGGCCAAAGTACTGGAGTTTCAGCTTTAGCATCAGTCCTTCCAATGAACACCAAGGACTGATCTCCTTTAGGATGGACTGGTTGGATCTCCTTGCAGTCCAAGGGACTCTCAAGAGTCTTCTCTAACACCACAGTTCAAAAGCATCAATTCTCCTGCGCTCAGCTTTCCTCACAGTCCAACTCTCAATTACATCAGTGTATCATGGTCTTAAATGATTTATATTAAAATGTTTGTGAATACTAATTGCTCAACACTCTATAGCCTGGTTCCAAATCGGGAAAGGAGTACGTCAAGGCTATATATTGTCAGCTTGCTTATTTAACTTATATGCAGAGTACATCATGTGAAAAGCACAAACTGGAATCAAGATTGCCAGGAGAAATAGCAATAACCTTAGATATGCAGATGACACTAACCTTATGGCAGAAAGCAAGGAGGACTAAAAACCTCTTAATGAAAGTGAAAGAGGAGCGTGAAAAAGCCAACTTAAAACTCTAATTCAAAAAAATGAAGATTATGCCATCTTATCCCATCATTTCATGGCAAATGGATGGGGAAACAATGAAAGCCATGACAGATTTTTTTGGGGGGTGCTTCTAAAGAACTTCTCCCAGGATTGATTTTTCCTTCTTATCTGTATCTGCATCAAAATACCACAAAGTTCAGCAGAAAATGCGGTGAAAATTATTCAATGTGGCCAAGGAGAAAATATCAAAGCAAGTCTTTCAGGATGACTAGGATATGTGAGGTCTAATGACCTTAGAATTTCCTTGTAAAGCTGGTTAAGTCGACTTGGGTAGAAAGGTAACTTATTGCTTTCAGTAAACTCCTTTCTCCTTGCTCATCTTGAATGATTGTCACTGCCTTTCCCCTCATTTCTAATCCTTTCTAATTTGCACCATATTCTAAGAAAGAAAGTGAAAGTTGCTCAGTCCTGTCCTCTTTGCCACCCAATGGCCTATACAAAAGGGAAAGTGAAAGTCTCTCAGTCCTGTCCGACTTTTTGCTACTCCATGGATTATAGAGTCCATGGAATTCTCCAGGCTAGAATACTGAAATGGGCAGCCTTTCCCTTTTCCAGGGGATCTTCCCAACCCAGGGATCGAACCCAGGCCTCTCACATCGTGGGCAGATTCTTTACCAGCTGAGCCATCAGGGAAGCCCTTAGTGCTGAAGAATTGTTGCCATTAAACTGTGGTCTTGCAGAAGACACTTGAGAGTCCCTTGGACTGCAAGGAGATCCAACCAGTCCATCCTAAAGGAGATCTGTCCTGAATATTCACTGGAAGGACTGATGCTGTAGCTGAAACTCCAATACTTTGGCCACCTGATATGAAGAATTGACTCATTGGAAAGGCCCTGATGCTGGGAAAGACTGAGGGCAGGAGGAGAAGAGGACAAGAGAGGATGAGATGGTTGGATGGCATCACCAACTCCATGGACATGAGTTTGACCAAGTTGCAGGGGTTGGTGATGGACAAGGAAGACTGGCGTGCTGCAATCCATGGGGTTGCAAAGAGTCAGACATGACTGAGTGACTAAACTGACTGAACTGACTGACTTGATGTCAAATTAATCTTCGAAAATTTAACTTTCTGAGATATTGTATACTATATTTAAAAATACATTGGTTATAATTTTTTAATTGAAAATGTGACTTCTGGATAAAAGTTTCATATTAAAATGTCTTATGTCTTCTGTCTGTCTCTGCTTGTGACCATGAAACTGTTTTCTTGCTTAGACTGTAATGGTATACTCACCAATGTTGGACTTTTCCTACCACTGCAAAAAATATGACCACTGAAAATGACCCTTCTTCTCCAATTCTGATCAAATATAAACCCTGTTGTCTTTATCAAACTTCCTTAATGTGAAGAGAATTTCTCTTTGGTAGGTTCTTAACCATTGTTTGTAATACTATCTCTCTATGATTTGAGAATTTTTATGTTCAAATAATAGCTTTCATGTTGCATCATTATTGCTTATTAGTCTTGGTATTCATCAATTTCCCACATTGGATGTTTTGATGAAATAATAATTCCTATTTTAATAACTCACATATAAGATATTTAAAAGAACCATATTTAATATATATATATATAAAGATATTTAATATATACCATGGGGATATTTGTATATACATGCAGAAGTATCACCCCCTGCATTGATAAAGAAGCTTGTCAACACATTTTATGCATATGTAAATGAATCATACACTTACACCATGGAAATAAACTGAGTAGTAGGTCTTTATGCCTCCACCCACCATCAGCTTCCAAGAGCATGACACCTAATCGTCCTCCAATGTAGTCTACTCTTTCCCTTTCGTTATTCTAATGTGTGAAAAACCTGTCCTTTGGAGTCAGAACCTAAAGTGATAAATTTACTCATTAACTCATTCATCAAGATTATATTAGGTATTGGTGAGCTAAATATTGACTACATGTAAAGCAAATATTGGGCAACTACCAGAATATAAATGGATTTATAAGCATTATTTGTCAAATTTGTCTTTTTAATGGAATCCAAGGAGCTTGGTAAAAAGTAGACATTCATAACCCACTCTTGTCCCAGACTGCTGAGAGACTGACTCTCCATATGGGACACTTAGGAACCTGAACATTTAACAAGAACTTACTGCTGATTAAGCAAGTTTAGAGAACATGTATAGACTTCATATTAAAATTTTAATCCTGAAGATATGGAGAAAACAGTTAAGGAGTTTAAGCAGGGAAGTCATTTTTTAGGAAGGATTTCCTGGTGACCGAATGCAATAATCAGAATGAAGAAGCATCATGATTTGTATAATATTAGGTGGGAACATGGAGTTTAACTTGGATCAATGCTCAGATTTATGGGTTAAAACTTTTTTTTGGAGGGAGGATCAGGCGGCAATGGTGTTTTTCACTGAAGTTGGTTGTGGAGAAGACTGACTTCAGGGTAGAGTGGGGCGAGTGTATGTGTGTGTATATGTCTGCATGATTGGCAGTGGTTGGGGTTGAGAGTTTGGTGTGTGGGAAGATGAAGAGTTTAGTTTGCAGGACATGAGATTTGAAGCACCTGTGGAACAATCAGTTCCAATTAGCAGCCGGGTATATGGTTCAGGGTTTGGGAACATGACCTGGGTCAAAGACGTTTACATGAGAGTGGTTAATATAGAGACAATTGTTGAAGTCATTAGAGTAAATGAGATGGGAGGAGAGTGTTTAGAGAAAGGGAGAAGAGGGATGAGGATAGACCTTGCTGGAATTCGAATATCTAAAAGATAGGCAGAGGGAGAAAGGATCAATAAGGGAAGCTGAAGCAATGACAAGTGATATAGGAGGCAATCCAAGGATAAGTGATTCTAGAGGAAAAACTCAGGAAAGATTTCAAAAGAAAAGTGATCACAATATTAAATTTTGCCAAGGTTAAGTAAAGTTAAAAATCAGAATGCTCATTGCATTTATGAATGGTTCAGTACAGTTCAGACAAGTTCAGTCTCTCAGTTGTGTCTGACTCTTTGCAACACCATGAATGGCAGCATGCCAGGCCTCCCTGTCCATCACCAACTCCCGGAGTTTACCCAGACTCATGTCAATTGAGTCGGTGATGCCATCCAACCAGACCTTTCTGGACAAAGTAATGTCTCTGCTTTTGAATATGCTATCTAGTTTGGTCATAACTTTCTTTCCAAGGAGTAAGCATCACTTAATTTCATGGCTGCAGTCACCATCTGCAGTGATTTTGGAGCCCCCCAAAATAAAGTCTGACAGTGTTTCCACTGTTTCCCCATCTATCTGCCATGAAGTGATGGGACCAGATGCCATGATCTTCATTTTCTGAATGTTGAGCTTTAAGCCAATTTTTTCACTCTCCTCTTTCACTTTCATTAAGAGGCTTTTTAGTTCCTCTTCACTTTCTGCCATAAGGGTGGTGTCATCTGCATATCAGAGGTTATTGATATTTCTCCCGGCAATCTTGATTCCAGCTTGTGCTTCTTCCAGTCCAGCGTTTCTCATGATGTACTCTGCATAGAAGTTAAATAAGCAGGGTGACAATACACAGCCTTGACGTACTCCTTTTCCTATTTGGAACCAGTCTGTTGTTCCATGTCCAGTTCTAACTGTTGCTTCCTGACCTGCATATAGGTTTCTCAAGAGGCAGGTCAGGTGCTCTGGTATGCCCATCTCTTTCAGAATTTTCCACAGTGTATTGTGATCCACACAGTCAAAGGCTTTGGCATAGTCAGTAAAACAGAAATAGATGTTTTTCTGGAACTCTTGCTTTTTCGATGATCCAGCAGATGTTGGCAATTTGATCTCTGGTTCCTCTGCCTTTTTTAAAACCAGCTTGAACATCTGGAAGTTCACAGTTTGCGTATTGCTGAAGACTGGGTTGGAGAATTTTGAGCATTACTTTGCTAGTGTGTGAGAGGAGTGCAATTGTGTGACAGTTTGAGCATGCTTTGGCATTGCCTTTCTTTGGGGTTGGAATGAAAACTGACCTTTTCCAGTCATGTGGCCACTGCTGAGTTTTCCAAATTTGCTGGCATATTGAGTGCAGCATTTTCACAGCATCATCTTACAGGTTTTGGAATAGCTCAACTGGAATTCCATCACCTCCACTAGCTTTGTTTATAGTGATGCTCTCTAAGACCCACTTGACTGCACATGCCAGGATGTCTGGCTCTAGGTGAGTGATCACACCATCATGATTACCTGGGTCGTGAAGATCTTTTTTGTATAGTTCTTCTGTGTATTCTTGCCACCTCTTCTTAATATCTTCTGCTTCTGTTAGGTCCATACCATTTCTGTCCTTTATCGAGCCCATCTTTGCATGAAGTGTTCCCTTGGTATCTCTAATTTTCTTGAAGAGATCTCTAGTGATTCACATTCTGTTGTTTTCCTCTATTTCTTTGCATTGATCGCTGAGGAAGGCTATGTTATCTCTCCTTGCTATTCTTTGGAACTCTGCATTCAGACTGATATATCCATCCTTTTCTTCTTTGCTTTTCACTTCTCTTCTTTTCACACCTATTTGTAAGACCTCCCCAGACAGCCATTTTGCTTTTTTGCATTTCTTTTCCATGGGGATGATCTTGATCCCTGTCTCTTGTACAATGTCATAAATAAAGAGATCACTAATAGCCTTTGCTCGTGAACAATAGAAGTCTGATTACAACAGGTTGTACCATATGTGAAATAAGGATAACCATGTCTAGGACATTTAGGCTTTCATCTATGAAATGGATTCAGTAATACTTCCCTTGAAGGGTTGATGTGAGGATTAAATGAGATCTCAGGTTTCTAATACACTGTTTAGAATGTAACAGCTATCCAAAAATATTTTAAAGAAATATTTTTGTTCGACATTATCAATACAATGTGAGGGATACCGTATTATTTTGGTAACATTTAGTATAATATTTATGGGCTAAAAGTAAAGTCAATTAATATAATGAAGATATGACTCATTTTCATAATTTTTTATTATGATGAGGACACAAGATAAAGATCTTGAGCACATAGAATTTATAAAATTAATCTAAATAATATATGCCAAAATCCTGCAAAAATTAATAATAGTTTCAGTTACTTTGATATTATTTGGGGCAAAATAATGCCTTTAAAACAAAATTGTATGTATGCAAGTTTAATATAATGTGAAGCAACAGTTAGAACTGGAAATGGAACAACAGACTGGTTCCAAATAGGAAAAGGAGTACGTCAAGGCTGTATATTGTCACCCTGTTTATTTAACTTCTATGCAGAGTACATCATGAGAAACGCTGAACTGGAAGAAGCACAAGCAGGAATCAAGATTGCTGGGAGAAATATCAGTAACCTCCAATATGCAGATGGCACCACCCTTATGGCAGAAAGTGAAGAGGAACTAAAAAGCCTCCTGATGAAAGTGAAAGAGGAGAGTGAAAAAGTTGGCTTAAAGCTCAACATTCAGAAAACGAAGATCATGGCATCCTATCCCATCACTTCATGGGAAATAGATGGGGAAACACTGGAAACAGTGTCAGACGTTATTTTTGGGGGCTCCAAAATTACTGCAGATGGTGACTGCAGCCATGAAATTAAGAGATGCTTACTCCGTGGAAGGAAAGCTATGATCAACCTAGATAGCATATTCAAAAGCAGAGACATTAATTTGCCGACTAAGGTCCGTCTAGTCAAGGCTATGGTTTTTCCTGTGGTCATGTATGGATGTGAGAATTGGACTGTGAAGAAGGCTGAGCACCAAAGAATTGATACTTTTGAAGTGTGGTGTTGGAGAAGACTCTTTAGAGTCCCTTGGACTGCAAGGAGATCCAACCAGTCCATTCTGAAGATCAGCCCTGGGATTTCTTTGGAAGGAATGATGCTAAAGCTGAAACTCCAGTACTTTGGCCACCTCATGCAAAGAGTTGACTCATTGGAAAAGACTGTGATGCTGGGAGGGATTGGGGGCAGGAGGAGAAGGGGACGACCGAGGATGAGATGGCTGGATGGCATCACCGACTCGATGGATGTGAGTCTGAGTGAACTCCGGGGGTTGGTGATGGACAGGGAGGCCTGGCGTGCTGCGATTCATGGGGTCGCAAAGAGTCAGACACGACTGAGTGACTGAACTGAACTGAACTTAATCAGTTTATATTCACGAGTCAATTCTCTGCTATAATCCAGTTTTACTAAGGTGTTTATTTTACTTTATTGCCAGGGAGAAAAAACTGTGAGATAAGTAACCATTTATTCAGTAGATAATACACTTTTTAATTCATAGTTCTAGTGAACTGTATGAGTGAAACATCATTAAGAATATTATATGCCTTCTTACTTAAATTTTACAATAACCCTGTTACTCACCACTCTTTCAGAGATGACAAAATGGAGAGTCATAGAGAATAAGTGTCACCCAGGACACACAGCTATTTGACAGTAGTACTTGGACTTAGACTTTGATGGTTTACCTCTTAAGCAAACTATGATGTCTATTTCCTTTGTTCTCAACATCTCTACTCTAAGAAGCAAGGCACAGAGTTACCATCACGGTTAAGTGTTCATAACCAAGTACTCCTCGATTATGTAATATGGGCAGAGCCCTCTGTAAAATCTGTGCATGTTGATGAGTATAAGATACTGTCCTTCGCTTTATCAAAGACAAAAGAAATAAAGATATAAGCCCACTAAGAACTTATTATTAGTTAGAATTTCTTAGTATTAGTGCATACATACTGAAGAATGAAAGTCATATCTATGATTATTTTCAAGAATTTTAAGTCAGAGATTTTATACATATTTGGGTCCAGTTTTATACATTGTGTTACAGCACTGGATATTAGGAATTAAGAAATTTGTAAATGTGATGAATTGCTGACACCTAGCCTGTAGAGAATCTACGGAGCCAAGAGTACAAAAAATAACTGATATTCTATTATGCACAGAGCCAAAGTGGCAAGAACAGTGTGCTGTTGGCAACATGAATAAAATTTAATTTAAAATATTTCAATGTAGCTCTCTATATTATGCTGTTAAAGGTTTGTTAATTGGTTAAGCTATAACCACACTGCAGATGGCTGCTCTAATCAGGAATTCACATTCCAAGGATATCTAGCTAGCATTTAAAATTCAAAACATTTATTCAAGAATTGGCTTCTACCTGTGCTTCTGTTACCCTGATCTTGATTGCTTTACTAAGTAACTTGGTAATAGTCATAAAAAAAGTTGTTAAAATCAATATCTTATTCAATAGCATGGCTAATATTAGACATGAGTTCTCATTGGTAAAATTGTCAAAATATTTTAGATTGGAAAAGTAAATCAATTCTAATCCTTGTATTAACAGGTCTTTTGCCAAAAGTTTTACTTTAGTTTTAGGTCTGAAAGATTCATTAGTAAAAGAAACCATTTGTTACACACAGAGAAACTATTTCAATATTTTATAGAAGATTATTTGATTGAATTTCAATATACAGCCATTAAAAGAAAAGAAATAGAAACTATAATAGAGAACAGTAACAGCATATACATCACCAAATTGGGCCAATCTACATCCAGACTTGAATAGCACTGGAAAGTCCCAAATGAGAGCAATCCAGAGTCCCAGTTGGGAAAGGGTCCTAGGTGGTGTGTCTACTCCACAGGTGAGACTTTCAATTGCTGATTTAGGGGCTCCCGTTTATAATTCCGCCACAAATTGATACCGTCATCAGTTAACATGCAAAAATGAAACTCTGAATAATCTTTTTTAACTTTAAAAATGCTGTTTATTTCACCTGTGAGTCATAGGATTTTGTTAGACCCCAGTAAGTTGGCCAGACCTTCAAGGGCTCAAGAATTCCAAGACCCATCCCCTTTCTTTTCTAAAGTGCTGCCTCACTGTGTTTGCAAGCAGGCACAGAATCCAGGCAACGTTTAGGCAGGTCAGAAGCAGGTCAGAGACTTGCTCTCCTGCTTTTGAAGCCTGAACAAGACTTCCTCCGTTTTGATTTTCCTGACAACATTGTATACCAATCTAGATTGCATTTTAGGAAACAGTCCCTTAAGTTCCTGTGCCAGCCTATTTGTTAGGAAGGTGTCTGCTTTCCAGCAACAGACCACAAAGGCTACCAATCTCTCCTTCAGGAGAATACTTAGCAGGACAGAGGGCTAGAACTTATCAGATCTGCGGAACCAATCATGTGGATTTTTCAATGCCTGCTTCCAGATAAATGTTTGGAAAACAAATTCAAGTCTATGTGAAAGGTATTGATCTGAAACTTACTGCTATGTTAACCAGGTAGCATTCTTGTAGAGGATTACCAGCAATTACCCTCTTCAAACTTCTTAGTTGGCCTGTTTCTACCAGTAAGGATCTACAAGTTATACATGTTTAAACTGGTTTGAGGCCATGTGCATCATATCAATGTACATGGATCAGGATATGGAGGAAAGAGGCATTTTTGATCATTTAGAAATAGTTACAGCTTTCGATAATAAACATTATCATACAAAAGTGAAAAAAAAATCTCAAAGAGGTTACTCTGATTCTCTTTATTGTTTCATCAAGGATAACTTACCACTTCCACTAAGACAAATATCCTTCCTATATAGACCAGCGTACACAGAGAATATTAGCAAACATTGTGACGCCTCTCTGATATAGAAGTCATTATTAAAAAAGCTCCATGTAAAACCATCTGTTACTCAAATTTTTTCAAAAGCATCTTGCATTCTAATGTATACATGTTAAAAAACGGTTATCTCTAAATATTTTGATGCTAATTTTCCAAATTAATATGCAAATCTTAAGTGCCTTATTCTGTGTTAGATACAGTTATTAATGCGATTTTAACAAGCAAGATGGCCACATATGTCATGGCACCTCATATGTATTTAACATTACGTTTCCTGGCCAGTTTGGAAAATTGATAGATTTCTTAAAGAAACAAAAATTTACACCCTTTGAGTTAGCACAAATTTTGACTTAATGTAATAAGTAATATAGTTATACAGCATTTAGATGATATCTCTATTCTACCAGTTGGATTACCAATCATTAACTTGGAATGAATATTTGCACTCAAATAGAGGTTATTCTGTAGCACTTAGAGGAGAAACATAATGGAACATGGTCCATATTAAATCCATTCTAAAAACATTTGATTAGAGCACCTGTTAATTCTCTCTGCCTTTAATTTTGCATATGGATAGTACACTGAGTGCCAAGGAACTGAAAGTTTCATTTTTGCTAGAGGGAATCAATATTAGTGATTGAATGGGACAAGTTCATCTGTCTACCCAATATTGAAATATGACTGATGTGGTGAAAATACATCTAGTTGGAGGGGACAGAGATATTTGAAGCAAAACAGGTGGGATCTTGCCAAAGACCTTCCACCCCAACCCTACCCCCACTTTCTCTTTCCCAGTGACATCTGGACCAGAACCGGTGTAAGAACTATCGTGTTTTTAAAATGTTCCAAGGTCACCCTTTTGGGAGTCATTTCTTCCATCTTCCTTAGACACGTTTACTCTCATTTTTAAATGAGGTTCATATGTGAAATCAGTTTTTTGATAGCAGCTGTGCATTTTAAATCTAAACAATCTAATTTAATGGGATGAGGAGTGATAATTTTTCAAAAGACATTATTCCAAATTCCTCTAGTCCTACAGGTTACATCTTTCTCATTTCGGATGTATGCCTGACAGAGCCTGTGGTTAACCCCCAGGAATAAATGTACATTTTTAGGAAAAAGGTTTGCATCCTCCAATGCAGCTTTACATCAAGATTTGTGTGTGTGGGGGGGAGGAGGGGTTGTTTTGTTTTTGTTTTTACTTGCAAAAAGAGTATTTATTTAAATGCTGCATTAAAAGTCTTTGGTGTAACAGTGGGCAAAAATGGTGAATATGGGCTTGGGCACTGTGGATAGCTAAATATATCTCACCTCAGTGGATTCTTTGGTTTTTAGGTTTTCAGTGATCTGTTAAATGCTCTGCACATTTGAAAAGCTGTTTGCAGGCAATTCATGTAAGATGGCATAACAGGCGATGGTTTGGATTTGCAAAACTTGTTTATTTTACAAATTCAGATTTGCTTCAGTTTGATACTTTGGCATATTATATTTTTATCTCTTCAAGATTTAGAAAACTTTCTTTAGGAGCCTTCCAATCTTCCCTACAAGGAGTAACAAATGCTGTCTTTCTTGGTAATCTTTTGAATGGTATTCTCAAAACAGGATTATCAAAATTTCTTTTCCTATAATAGAATCCTGAATCAGCAAAATCTTCAGCTTTGCTGCATACTTAAAATAGGTTGGCAAAATCTTGTCTGGTATTGCCGGCATGTGTCATTTTTTAAAAAAAAATCTGTAAAGTCTTCGGAATATGACCAGTGAATCTATCCTCCTGAAACACTCCAGTGCCTGCTGCTTTTCTATTGCTTTGCCTTTGTGCTTCAAGATCTGACTAGAGAATTTGAATTACAGTGGCCTGGTGACTTGTCAGTGACAGAAATGATGGGTTTCTGAGTTATGCCAATCTTCATAACTCCGCAGCATTTTCTCCTTAGCTATTCATAATCAACATTCAACATCTCATTTTTACCATTTTACTCTTAAATTTCTAAATAAACTCTTTAAGATGGAGAGCTAATGGAAACTGGGAAAGGATATAGCCGTTTGGTGGAAACTACATTTTTTTAATAAGTGAAAAAAAGCTTGGCTTCAGGGCATTTGGGAAAAACAATTCCAACACAAAAGAAAGCAAGAACAAATACCAGAGAGTCTTCTTTGTTTCATTTCTGAAATCCACTCTTTTGCTGAAGTGGTATTGCTACTATTCATCTCTTTGGAGAACTTTCTCTGTGAATTCCAGTGGCTTTGTGATGTGTGGGGAAAGAGGGCGGGGAGCTGTTTGACTTCTCATTTTGTCCCTTACTCATGGTCTCATTTTATGCTGCTTTCATAATTTTGCTCTCTGAGGATGGAAAGAACCCCTGGAGAAGTGCTCATCTGCTGTGAACATTTACTCTTCTGTCTGCCTAGCATCCATTGGTGTTTTCCAAAAGCCCTTGTATTTCCCTTATGGGGTTAACTTTTCTCCATTGACATCAGTCTTCATGGGACTGTAAATCATTCATTTCCTCCACTTTAGAAGTCCCTGGAGTTCCTGGCAACACAATAGGAACCTCCCACAGGGCCTTTTCCCCAGCTCAGTATAGCCAATGCATAGGTTAGCATAATACTTGAGTTCAACCAGTCAGATTCTTTCTCCTAGACCTTTACAACTCAACAAGAGAGTTTTGAGATCTGAAACATGGTTGATGTTGATTTATTCTCACTTTAGCACTCTGATATCCTGGATAAATATGTGTGTGCACATGTGTGTATGTGTGTGTGTTCTAATTTTATGGTATCTATACTAATTTTTGTAAGCTGCTAGTATCAGACAAGATTGAGCAACTGAGCTGAACTGAACTGAGTGAAGCAGTAAAAGAGGTTTACAAATCTAATTCAAGATTATCATTTGCAGTTTTTTAAGTCCAAAATCACTGCAGATGGTGATTGTAGCCATGAAATTAAAAGACACTTACTCCTTGGAAGGAAAGTTATGACCAACCTAGATAGCATATTCAAAAGCAGAGACATTACTTTGCCAACAAAGGTCCGTTTAGTCAAGGCTATGGTTTTTCCAGTGGTCATGTATGGATGTGAGAGTTGGACTGTGAAGAAAGCTGAGCGCCAAAGAATTGATGCTTTGAACTGTGGTGTTGGAGAAGACTCTTGAGAGTCCCTTGGACTGCAAGGAGATCCAACCAGTCCATTCTAAAGGAGATCAGCCCTGGGGATTCTTTGGAAATACTGATGCTAAAGCTGAAACTCCAGTACTTTGGCCACCTCATCCAAAGAGTTGACTCATTGGAAAAGACCCTGATGCTGGGAGGGATTGGGGGCAGGAGGAGAAGGTGACAACAGAGGATGAGATGGCTCGGTGGTGTCACCGACTTGATGGACATGAATCTGAGTGGGAGTTGGTGATGGACAGGGAGGCCTGGCGTGCTGCAATTCATGGGGTTGCAAAGAGTCGAACACGACTGAGCAACTGAACTGAACTGAAGTGAGTATCCTTCCAGTAAAATTATTTGTACTCAGATCACTCATAATAGATTTTTATTATTTGCAACAGAATGTGAGCAAACAAAATAAATACCCTTAAAGGATATATTATTCAGAAACCCTTTCTAGGACAAGTTAGGATAGAAATAGATGTAATAATTAAATACAAAAATAAGCTCTGGCCATAATACATATCTTCACATACTGAGGTTGTTATTAATTCTGGACATCCATTTGTAGGGATGCTATGGGGAAAAAAATTCAAACACTATGTAATTTCAGACTGTAAGAAAATTGCAAACCAAGTGTAGTTAAGCATCTGCTATATGTCACATTTCATGTGAGAATAGAATGAGAGATTAAAAAAATGAAGAAGTCACTCTCAAGCAGCTTATAATTCAACCTAAGGAAAACATACAAATAATTTAAATAATATTAATAATTATCTGTAATTAATAACAATTCTGTAGCCCAGCGGTAGGGCAATCCCATATACAGCACTATTTCCTCTCTGTGTTGACTTTGACTTAGTGTACTTCATCACCCAGATAGAATCTACCCACATCAATATGTTCATCACCAATATAGGATTTTCTCAAAGATATGTTAGGGAGGAATATGGATATGGAGGATTTTGTATTGCACACCCAAAACATCTGCCTCACTTTTACATTCTCTACATTTATCCTTTCTTAACTTCGTTTGTCTTTTCCCCAGGCAATTTTTTCCCTTTTCTCTCTTGCCAACAAATATCTGCCTTGACACTTCCCTTCCTCTCAATCTTACTTTTTCTTTTCCTACAAAGTGATTACTCCTCCAAATTTACTTTGCTCCCTTACACACCCTTCTCAACTAACCATGGATCTTCTGGTAACAGGATTCATCACCCTTAACAGATAACTACAGAGTATGAATGAAGGTGTTTTGGTAAAGATGATGATATCTGATCTGGGTTTCAGTATATACCTAAAATCTGCCAAATAGCATGGGTCTAAACAAGTCTCATATCCTCTCTAAATTTTATTTTTCTCAACTTAACCCAGACCTATTCCCTTCAAGGGTCAGTTGTGAAGGTAAATTATGTTCCTTGTAAAATGTTCCATATTATAGATATGTAAGAAAATGAAATGCTATCTAGGTGGTAGTTTGACAAGGTCACCTTTATGTTATCTTGTCTGAAGATGTCATCTGTTACATGAATTATTACATAAAAGAAGCCCAATCAAAGGTACAGAAATGACAAGGAGGACATCTAAGTTGTTATCATTCAAAGTTCCAAAGGAATAACCTTTGCAAAGTTTGGTATTTTTATTGCAACACTGAGTAACCTGATATTTTCATTCAAAAGTGTTCACTTCGATCACACTAGACTATAACCGAATACTCTTACTCATTGTCGTTTTTCTTATCTGTTCAGTGGGATGGGGTCAATAAGGATGAGATCAGGGACAGAGAGGTAAACACATTGAATGTAGAAAATACTCCATTACAAGAAGCACTCTCCCAAATAATACACACACCAACACACACAGAGACACCACACAAACACATGCCTCTTTAGTGTCAGAATATCTGCTCCTCTAGAGGGTCTTTTTCCAGGAGTTAATTGTAATGAAAGGGGTTGTTTCTACCCTTTTCAAAGACCTAACTTCCTCCCCAAAGTGCTAGCTTTCTCAAGAACCAATCAAACCTCAGCACAAGAAATACTTAAAATCCGGTTGTAGAATCACTACATTTATAGTATTGGGCTATGTCTGGGGCAGCAGCTCTTCCTTATACTCTTCAGTTCAGTTCAGTTCAGTCGCTCAGTTATGCCCAACTCTTTGCAACCCCATGAATCGCAGTACGCCAGGCCTCCCCATCCATCACCATCTCCTGGAGATCACTCAAACTCACGTCCATCGAGTCGGTGATGCCGTCCAGCCATCTCATCCTCTGTCGTCCCCTTTTCCTCCTGACCCCAATCCCTCCCAGCATCAGGGTCTTTTCCAATGAGTCAACTCTTTGGATGAGGTGGCCAAAGTACTGGAGTTTCAGCTTTAGCATCAGTCCTTCCAAAGAACACCCAGGGCTGATCTCCTTTAGAATGGACTGGTTGGATCTCCTTGCAGTCCAAGGGACTCTCAAGAGTCTTCTCCAACACCACAGTTCAAAGCATCAATTCTTTGGCGCTCAGCTTTCTTCACAGTCCAACTCTCACATCCATACATGATCACAGGAGAAACCATAGCCTTGACTAGACGGACCTTTGTTGGCAAAGTAATGTCTCTGCTTTTCAGTATGCTATACTCTTATACTCTTAGATGTGTCTAAATTTCTATGACATCCGATCCTATTAAAAATTAAGTACAGGACAACAACCCTGTGGTTTCCCTGGATTTGATGGCAGGCAGGGGAGATTCTGAAGCTAATGGACAAATGGGTTTTGGTCACAGCTCATTGCATTGCCTCCTCATGGGACATGTGTGTTAGCGATCACCTCCAAGCAATCAATTTCATCCAGAGTGGGTTTAATGGAGTGCTCATTATTGTATTGAAAGTATATGCAATGCACCTTGTATCTGCGCTGTCATAAAACAATGAAAAGTAAGACATTTATAAACTTTATAAGAAATAATGCTTTATAAGAAATAATGACTATGGTAACCTGACCCCAGTATGGGGAATAAAATAAGATTTGATTAAGCCTGATAATGCATAGAGCTCATCAGAAAACACCTCTAAGTAGGCCAGGGTATTTTTTTTTTTTTAATTCTGCTCCAATCTCACAGGTTTAATCCTGCCCCACAAAGAAGGTCCCACATAGCAGATCTGTGCAACTCATAGGACAACTCTGCCTTTTGTTTATAGAAATCTGATAGCCACACAGATATTTATCAACTGTGCAAACAAGACTGTCCCTGCAGGATCCCAGGGAGTCCTGAGGGCTGGCCTGACTGCTCCCTTCCAGCTATGTGACCTACCACCTCAGAGCCATCAGCACCCCCAGGGTGTTGTCAATGCTAAAGGGATGAAAGCTTAGGACAAGAAAGTGCCTCCCACAGTGTGACTTGAAATTCAAACCACGAGTACTTCCTAAGTTTTCAAAGGAGGGAGAGTCTGTCCTCCTGAATATTTGTTAATTACAATATGTGAAAATATATCTTAAGCCCTAAGGGAACATTCAGGCAAGAGTCAATTTAAGAAGTAAATAAGATATGCCTCACATGTAACTTGAAGTTAGGTGAGGAGACCAGCCATTCAGTTCTTTTGTACTTCCTATTATATTAAGGTTTCTAATACATAGACTTGAACTTGAAGCCACCAGATAGGCATATACAGTTTGACCAATTATTGTAGTTTTCTAATTTCATCAGAAATTCTGATGATTAAAATAGTGAGAGGCTCACTCCCAAGCTTAGAGCAGTAAATTGGCTTTTAAACTAGAGCTAATGACATCCAAGTGGCTTTCCTGGTGGTTCAGACAGTAAAGAAACTACCTATAGTGTGGCAGACTGGGGTTCAGTCTCTGGCTGGCAAAGATCCCCTGGAGAAAGAAATGACTACCCACTCCAGTATCCTTGCCTGAAAAGTTCCATGGACAGAGTCTGACTGGCTACAGTCCATGGAGTTGCAAAGAGCAGGACATGACTGAACAACTAACACTTTCACTTTCACAAAATGCCATACAAATAGATTTTATTAGCAAACATGAAACACATACCTGGTTGGCATGAAGTTTTGAGGATAGCATATATACCAGCATGAGGAATATGAACACATACCCTTGTGTGCAGGGCTTCTCTTAAATGTACTTTATTTTATTTTATTTTATTTTTTTAAAGATAATAGCATGGTTTTCTGTTGCTTCCTGTATTAACTCTGAATTGGAAAACAAAGTTTCATGTTACAGCCTGAGTAACTCATACAGTGTCTTCTTCCACCCCTCCTCTGGCAGAATGATCTGCAAGCTGGCAAGAGCAGAATTATACTTACAGGTTAACTTGGCCAAATCAGCCTGAGGATTAGCTATAAAAGCGATGGTAACATGCAGATGATGATGTTGGCACAAGGAGAACTTTCTCTATTTATTTTTAGGCATTGAATTAGGTTGACTGAAACAAAGCTTCATAGGAATCCACATCTCTGATGTATTTTAATCTCCCTGGGAAGCATTCCTCGACCTCACTTTTCAGTTTGAGGTGGGGGCTGTGAGCGGAACTTATTCTGAATTATAGTTCCCTACAGTCAGCCATTCTGGGGTCTCTGACTGCAAACTAGGCTTGAATGCAGTTGCTGTGGAATGCACTAATTAATTACATTTATTTTACATAATTGGCATTAGGGCTTTCTGAACAAAAATGCAAATTTATGGAAATTGGTTGAAATACTTATGCAAAATAATATAAAAATGGACCCCTAAATTATTGGAAAAAATAAGGTAGTTTTAATTGAACAGCTAAAAGATTTGTACTTTGCTATATGATTATATCTAGTAAACTCAATTTAGAAACTAAGTTCATTTGCTTTTATCTAACCCTTGCTCAGTATTGTTGGTATAATTATCACCAATAAAGGACCAATCTCTTTTCTATCTCTTTTTGCATCAAGCGTTATTTCTGTAAACAGAAATGGAATATGTTATTCTTTTGAACAGAGCCTTGTGCATTACAAATTAGGAAGCATCAGGCCAAAGAGTTGCAAAGCAACCAATTATTGCTTAAAGGGGACACAATGCAGCATCCTGCTTATGTGCCATTTTGCAGGGGGAATGACTGTGCTGTAAGAATAAGACTTCCCACAAAATATCCATGCAAGATAGTTGTAAGGTAAATGGCCTTGCAATCAATAGAGTATATCTGGCAATGGTGCCAAGGAATGTGTAATGTAGAGGGATGTGCTGTTAGTGGTTAGTGGTGTAATAAAAAGAGTATTAAGATGCTGGTGACTTAGGAGTGAATACCTGAATACTGATAAATGAGCACTTAATAAAAAAATGTGTCAAAAAATGTGAAATATGGACGGGTAAATACTAAATGAAAGAAGTGAAAAATAAAACATTGTCAGGTTAAGAGACAGTGACATTTACATACAATTAACAAGTGGTGAATTACTGATGGACAACTCCCGAAAATCAGAGATCCAATTTAATATTCATTCAACTAATCAAGAAAATAGACCGACCTCCAAACTACAAAGGTGTGGAAGTAGTTTCACGAAGATTCAAATAATTATGCTAATACATTAACTTTCTTATTCCTAGTTTTTCCTTTGGAGCGGGTGGGGAGATGGTTTGGGACAGATTGAGGGTGGGTTTACTTTTCTGGGGAGCTTCCCTTGTGGCTCAGAGAATAAAGTGTCTGCCTACAATGTGGGAGACCAGGGTTTGATCCCTAGGTCGGGAAGATCCCCTGGAAAAGGAAATGGCAACCCACTGCAGTACTCTTGCTTGGAAAATCCCATGGATGGAGGAGCCTGGTATAGTCTGCTATAGTCCATGGGGTCGCAAAGAATCGGACATGACTAAGCCACTTCACTTCACTTCCTTTTCTGGTGCTATCTTAGTACCACCACTTAGATAATCACTTCTTAAACATCCTTAGGATTCAGTTGAATACTTCATGCTCTTCAGGTTTCTTTCATAAAATGTAATGGGAGGTTACCTGAGACTATTTAGTTTGTCAACCTGTCATCAAGAAATAGTAGTTGAACTGATCTTTTAAATAGAGGCCTAAAATCTCATACCTTGTTCCTCTGGAGTGGTAAGTAGCTAAAGGACAAATCTCTATTAATCTGAAGTGAATAAATGAAATTAGTAAGACTTAAACACTGTTACCTGAAGCATTCAGAGTTTTAAAGCCAAATGGGCTGCAATATTAAGATTCTCATCATATATTTTCTACTTGATGATACACGATTTCTTCCATTTTCCTCTTTTGTTTACGATTTGTTGTGCTGCGTGTATACTTTGCCCCTGCTATGTGCAAAACAGTATAAGTCCTGAAGAGAAATACAAAAATCTAATTCATACTTCTCGCTCTTCTATAAAATACAAAATAATCAGGCGATGTGTTAAAGGGTTATAATGAAAGCAGAAAGAATGAAGCTTAAAGAGAGTTAACTTAATTGTTCCTAGATGAGATACATAACAGATTGGATTTAATGTACACATCTCCTTTACTAGTCATTAACATCATATGTTTCATTTTAATATTATTTTAGAAAACATTGAAATAATGAAACTTGTTCTCTTCCTTCTTCTTGTCTTTTTTCATTCTTTATTTATCATTAAGTTAAAACTATTTGGTTGGACCATGCAAAATTCCAGGACAATTGTCCTCTACCAAAATTGTAGGGAGTTCAAACTAGAGAAATAGAATAAAAATTATCAAAATAATTCAACTTAGATGATTGAACAATATGGTGTATAGGCTAGATCTCAGTAGAGCTGCTAGTAAGCCAGCAAAAACACTGGGTTAACTAGTAAACCTGTTGTTGAATGTAAATGTGTGTGCCCAGTGCACAGTGAGGCCTAACAAACCATAAGGTTAGAGTTTGAAGCAGAGAAAGTTTTTTGCAAGGACCGAGCAAAGAGAAAGGGCAGCTCATGCTCAAAAATCTAAACTCCATGATGGTTTTTAAAGGGAAAATTTGTGGGGAGGGCAGCAGAATATATGATTCTATTCTGATTAGTAGACAATGAGGTAGCAGGATGGTGTTCTAGGAATCCAAGCATCAGCCTTCTGGGTCCAACGAGTCTCAGCCTGTAGTTACAATCTTCCATCTGGGTGGGAGCTTTGGTTCCTGTAGAAGAACTCAAAGATTTATTACAATGAACATTCCCTGAGGAGGAATGTGGACTCTGCTTTATTGCTGTACTATGATTGCAGCACTATGATTTCTTCACTGCTTTTCCTATGTTTCTGCATTCCCTCACTTCCCTGATTAGTAACTGTTTGCATCTGCCCTTTGAGACTCAGGGACAGTCTATCAAGCTGAAACCTTTTTCCTATAAACAAGACATAGCATACACATGAAGGTTTTTGTACCCAGGAGGGCCCCACATTGTCCTGTTCAGTTTCAAATTCAAACTAATAAAGCTATCAGAATGATCAGTCTTGCAGCCCACTCACTCGTTCACAAATTCATTGGATATTGTTCATCAAACATTTGGCTCAATGTTGGAATTATACCTGTTAGATAGGTAGAATAGGGAAAAGGAGTCCAAAATGGCAGTGGCTAAAAGACAAGGGAAGGAAAGGCCCGCGAAAATAGAACAAAGGAAAGTCTGAGGACCGGAATGAGGACCTCAGGTAAAACAAACAACACTCCTGGCTGGCCCAATTTACATAGAACAGGCCCAGGGGGAGGAAAACATATAAAAAGAGGAGCCAAAGCTAGCTCTCTCTCTCTCTCTCTCTCCCGTGCTCTGGGGTGCTCTTCTCTTCATGTCTTTGGATTGACGTGCCCTCATGCGTTGAAGATGGATTTTCCTGCTATCTTCAATAAAATAGAGCTGTAACCAGGTGAGCTATTTCAAATCCTGAAAGATGATGCTGTGAAAGTGCTGCACTCAATATGCCAGCAAATTTGGAAAACTTAGCAGTGGCCACAGGACTGGAAAACGTCAGTTTTCATTCCAATCCCAAAGAAATGCTCAAAGGCAATGCCAAAGAATGCTCAGACTACCACATAATTGCACTCATCTCACATGCTAGTAAAGTAATGCTCAAAGTTCTCCAAGCCAGGCTTCAGCAATACATGAACTGTGAACTTCCAGATGTTCAAGCTGGTTTTAGAAAAGTCAGAGAAACCAGAGATCAAAATGCCAACATCCACTGGATCATCGAAAAAGCAAGAGAGTTCCAGAAAAACATCTATTTCTGCTTTATTGACTATGCCAAAGCCTTTGACTGTGTGGATCACAATACACTGTGGAAAATTCTGAAAGAAATGGGAATACCAGAGCACCTGACCTGCCTCTTGAGAAACCTATATGCAGGTCAGGAAGCAACAGCTAGAACTGGGCATGGAACAACAGACTGGTTCCAAATAGGAAAAGGAGTGCATCAAGGCTGGTACTGTCACCCTGCTTATTTAACTTCTATGCAGAGTACATCATGAAAAATGTTGGGCTGGAAGAAGCACAAGCTGGAATCAAGATTGCTGGGAGAAATATCAATAACCTCAGATATGCAGATGACACCACCCTTATGGCAGAAAGTGAAGAAGAACTAAAAAGGCTCCTGATGAAAGTGAAAGTGGAGAGTGAAAAAGTTGGCTTAAAGCTCAACATTCAGAATACGAAGATCATGGCTTCTGGTTCCATCACTTCATGGGAAATAGATGGGGAAACAGTGGAAACAGTGTCAGACTTTTTTGGGGGGGGTTCCAAAATCACTGCAGATGGTGATTGCAGCCATGAAATTAAAAGACACTTTCTCCTTGGAAGGAAAGTTATGACCAATCTAGATAGCATATTCAAAAGCAGAGACATCACTTTGCCAACAAAGGTCCATCTAGTCAAGGCCATGGTTTTTCCAGTAGTCATATATGGATGTGAGAGTTGGACTGTGAAGAAAGCTGAGTGTCAAAGAATTGATGCTTTTGAACTGTGGTGTTGGAGAAGACTTTTGAGAGTCCCTTGGACTACAAGGAGATCCAACCAGCCCATTCTGAAGGAGATCAGCCCTGGGAATTCTTTGGAAGGACTGATGCTAAAGCTGAAACTCCAGTACTTTGGCCACCTCATGTGAAGAGTTGACTTGTTGGAAAAGACTGATGCTGGGAGGGATTGGGGGCAGGAGGAGAAGGGGACGACAGAGGATGAGATGTCTGGATGGCATCACGGACTCGATGGACGTGAGTCTGAATGAACTCCGGGAGTTGGTGATGGACAGCAAGGCCTGGCATGCTGCAATTCATGGGATCGCAGAGAGTCGGACACGTCTGAGCGACTGAACTGAACTAAACTGAACACTGAGCTGTAACACTGATTTGTCTAAGAGCTATAACATGGTCTGTTCAAGACCTGAGAGCCATAACACTGTCTGTCCAAGACCCAAGAGCTCTGACACACTGAGGGGGCTTTAATGTCCGTCACTCCAAATCTTTGTTGTGATGAGACAAAGAACCAAGGAACACACACTCGCGTGACATACCCATGAATGCAAATAGTGCCTAGCCACCGTCTTCAGTGAATAAAGAAAAATAGATGTGTAAGAGCACCATTGACTGCACAATGAAGGGGGCTAAGTGAAACAGAAGGAACAGGTCTCATGATCTGAGTTTGGAGGGTTTTAGAAGGGATGGAGGTATCAGGATAATCAGCAATATGAAGAAAATATTCTTGAGTAAGGTGAGTGCTGAACTGGGTTTTGGCTAATAAATAGACATCTTTGGATAAGACACATGTACATTTGTGAATGGGAAGATTCTACATCATACACAAAGATAACAAGAAATGCAAATGACAGAAAAAATTAAATTAAATTATTTAGGCATCAGCTATAGTGGAGGAAATCAAATGTGTTAAGTATTTCTAGTGTGTAAAGTTCCAGGATATGATTTGCTGGAGACAGTGGTCAAGTCATAAATTTTTCTTTATGCTAGAACAGAGAGTTTGAACTTTTTAACCCATTAGCAGGTCCTCCCAAGAGACTCCTTCAGATTTTTCTTTTAAATTTTTCATATACCCACACAGTGGGCCTTGTCAGAACTTGTTAGTTAATAGAAGAAAATTTCCTTTTCAACTAAGTCTTTCAATAGTATAAGATTTGTTGTCCCTTTGCCATTCTGCAAAAGAAAAAGAAATAGCTTATAGTTTCTCTCCCCCTTCCCAACTCCAGAATTCTATCTTTAATTAATCAACATTACTTCTATTAAATATTTACTATATGCTTAATAAGAATGTGGAGAAATGTGATTCAATAGTGTTTATAAATATTAACAGAAAGCATACTCAAATAAGGGATTGTTTAGACCAAGCTAAACTATGTCATCACAAAATTAGTCACAACAAAAAAATCCAGATGTTTTCAACTAGGAATAATGGAAGTGATACATGATATATCTTATGTTTATTTCTCTGTACTATAAAGCTTCAATGCACTCATATAAGAGTACTATGTAACCCAGGATTCATAAACTCCTTTGCTGTATCAGGATACTAAGGCCCAGAGTGAGTATAAATTTCACTTGCAAAAAGCTAAAATGAAGAAAGTATAGGGGTACCTGGTAGCACAGACAGTAAAAGAATCTGCTTGTAATACAGGAGACCAAGGTCAAGAGAATCCCCTGAGGAAGGGGTCCACTCTAGTATTCTTGCCTGGTGAATTCTAGGGACAGAGGAGCATAGTGGGCTACATTCCATGGGGACACTTTGCGTTAGAGCTAAAAGACGAACACTACTACACAATATTGTAGAAATTAACAGAAAATATAATTTTGGTAAGAATGAGTGAACTTTAGGAAATTAGCTTAATTGTAAAAGCTTATCTTATGGTCAAGAGCTCCTTATAGCTTCCCTGTTAGCTCAGTCGGTAAAGAATCCCCCTGCAATGCAGGAGACCCTGGTTTGATTCCTGCATTGGGAAGATCCGCTGGAGGCGAGATAGGCTCCCCTCTCCAGTATTCTTGGCCTTCCCTTGTGGCTTAGCTGGTAAAGAATCCACCTGCAATATGGGAGGCATGGGTTCAATCCTTGCGTTCAGAAGACCCCCTGGAGAAAGAAGAGGCTACTCAGTCCAGTATTCTGGCCTGGAGAATTCCATGGACTGTATAGTCCATGGGGTCATGAAGAGTTGGGCACGACTGAGCAATTTTCACTTCACTTCTTTACAGTTCTTTACAATAAATGTCTTGCAAAAACCATAGTCCAAAATGTGCAAATTGTTTTTATTATGTTGGTATTTTTATAGGATAAAAGTTGGGGAGAGTACCCAACTTTGATACTGTTTGTAAAGTAACCAAATAAAGAACCTGAAAAACACAACAACATGTATGTGTGTGTGTCCACATAAACGTTGTCCCTCAGGGGGAGTAGGTGCTTGACCAAAAGCTAGTTCCCAAAGTAGTGGTGCCCCAAATGTTGTTGTTCAGTCACTAAGTCGTGTCCAGATTTTTGCACCCCATGAACTATAGCACGTCAGGTTTCCCTGTCCTTCATTGTCTCACTGAGTTTGCTCAAATCTGTGTCCACTGAGTCTGTGACGCCACCCATTCATCTCATCCACTGTCACCCCTTTCTCCTCCTGCCCTCAGTCTTTCCCAGAATCAGGGTCTTTTCCAGTGAGTCAGCTCTTCACATCAGGTGGTCAAAGTTTTAGAGCTACAACTTCAGTATCAGCCCTTCCAATGAATATTCAGGGTTGCTTTCCTTTAGGATTGACTGGTTTGATCTCCTTACTGTCCAAGGGACTCCCAAGAGTCTTCTGCAGCACCACAATTTGAAAAAATCAATTCTTTGGTACTCAGCCTTCCATACGGTCCATCTCTCACAACTAAACATGACTACTGGAAAAACCGTAGCTTTGACTATACGGACCTTTGTTTGCAAAGTGCTGCCTCTGCTTTTTATTATTCTGTCTAGTTGTGTCATAGCTTTTATTCCAAGGAGCAAGCATCTTTTAATTTCATGGCTGCACTCTTCATCCTCAGTGATTTTGGACCCCAGGAAAATAAAATCTGTCACTGTTTCCACTTTTTCCCCATCTATTTGCCATGAAGTAATGGGACCAGATGCCATGCTCTTCATTTTTTGAATGTTGAGTTTCAAGCCAACTTTTTCACTCTCCTCTTTCACCTTCATCAAGAGACTCTAGTTCCTCTTCACTTTCTGCCATAAGGATGGTGTCATCTGCATATCTGAAGTTATTGATATTTCTCTTGGCAATCTTGATTCCAGTTTGTGATTCATCCAGGTCAACATTTCACTTGATGTACTCTGTATATAATTTAAATAAGCAGAGTGACAATATACAGCCTTAGCATACTCCTTTCCCAGTTTGGAACCAGTCCATTGTTCCATGTTCCATTCTAACTGTTGCTTCTTGTCCTGCATACAGGCTTCTCAGGAGACAGGTAAGGTGGCTGGGTATTCCCATCTCTTGAAGAATTTTCCAGTTTGTTGTGATCCACATAGTCAAAGGCTTTAGCATAGTCAACAAAGCAGAAGTAGATGATTTTTTGGAATCCCCTTGCTTTTTCTATGATCCAATGGATGTTGGCAATTTTATCTCTGGTTCCTCTGCCTTTTCTAAACCCAGCTTGCTCATCTGAAAGTTCTTGGTTCACATACTGCT
This sequence comes from Budorcas taxicolor, assembly GCF_023091745.1. Lineage (NCBI taxonomy): Eukaryota > Metazoa > Chordata > Mammalia > Artiodactyla > Bovidae > Budorcas > Budorcas taxicolor. The sequence continues at coordinate 43,617,592 of NC_068915.1, forward strand.
GAAGTCTATCTTGAAGGATTTTGAGCATAATCTTGCTAGCATGTGAAATGAGTGCAAGTGTATAATAATTTGAACATTCTTTGGCATTGCCTTTTTTGGGGATTGAAATGAAAACTGACCTTTTGTAGTCTGTGGCCACTGCTGAGTTTTCCAGATTTGCTGGTATATACCTTGCTGTTATTTCTCACATTTAAATCCACATTCAGTGATAGTTATTGTGTCGTGTCATATATACATAGTCTCATGCAATTCCCACAATAACATAAAATTGAATTTTACTGACTAGGAAATGTAAAGGATAGGTGTGATATTTATGGACCTTGACTTAATTTGGAACAAGATTTGATCTAAAATTTGAAAGTAAAATCATTGTGACCATATATATTTTTTTCACTGACCTAAAGTAACATTTACTTGTTATATAAGACTCGATCTTTTGAAAACTCAAATGCCTTTTATTTCAGTTACTTCACTAGTATATTTTGGTGTTGATGAGTTAGGTATAGGTGTACTTTTTCATCTACAAACACAAGCTCTTTTCTGAATTTCACAACAGTTTTATTTTCATTGTATATTTTAATATTTTATGCTCCATATGTTCTATTTGCAACTTCAGAAACACCATTTTTTGCAAATATTCAATTTCCTTTTTCTGTCTTCCACACATTATATTTTATAATCAATTTAAATGTTATTTTATTCTCTTCCATTTTGTACAATTTCCTCAAACCCATTTGCACTATTTTTGTGATAGCATTTTCTGATGAAGTTTGTCTTATTGCTGTTTTTTTTTAATATGCCTTTTCTCTCTATTCTGTTTTCATTGTTCTCACCCATATCCTTTCTGAGCTCTTGCTGCTTGGCTTTCATCTCTGAATTTGTTTTATAATTTCTTCTTTAAATCCTTGTGTCTTTTGTTTGACACTCTGTTTGTTTCTTTGCTTCAATAGATAAACTGTCTATTGCTCTTTTGAGTCTAAGACTAACTAGTTGTCTGAATCCATTTCATGTTTCCTTGGGTAATTCTGTTAGTCTAGGAAAAATCTTTTCTTATTAAATCATGTTTCGTAAGGAAATAAATCCAGATGACAGATCCAGGGGTGTTAGTAGGAAAAGTTGGAAGGAGCCTTGGGATGTCCTTTAAATTCACTCTTTCTCTGTAAACTACTAATGGGACTATGGGACCAGGATTTAGGCATTCAGAGTTGATATACTTAAACTGGAGAAGGACAAGGAAGAAATTTTTTTTCTATCCATCACATAATTACAGTTTTCTTCCTTACCATAGCTCAAAGGTTATCTTTTCAATATGCTCTGGCTCTAAGGCTCACTAATAGTTTATAAACCACCTGATAGGGTAAAAAGTCAATTTAACAAAGTTTCCAGTACATGCAAAAAGCATCTTTAAAAGCATATTTACTCCAATGGGGCAGGAACCTGCCTCATACAGTTGACTTACATTAAGCATTAAAGTACCATATAGTTATTATTTTGATGATTATAAGCATTCACATGATTGAAAGGAGGTATTTCTTTACCATAGCCTATAGGAGTTTTCCTTGCTCTAGTTCAGAGAGCTAGGAACTACATATGAATTCATTTCATCATTCACTTCATCATTTTGAATAAGTTTGTGTCCAAGTTACCTTGACTTCTCCAGCAATGTAGAGACCTGAGTGACTTCAAGTTTGTCTTTGGAGAGAGAGAGAGTGTAAAGACCCTAAGGTGGGAGTTAACTAACACATGGGACAAACTTTAAGGAGAAAATGTGAATGAAGCAGAAAGAGGGAGCTGCAAAGATGAGGCCTCATAGACTGTGGACCAGAGTTACACTGGGCCTTGTTGGGTTTTGAATTTTACTTTGAATGAGATGGGGAGCCCCTGGAGGGATTGTAGCAGAGGAATGATATAATTGGGCTTGTTTCAAAAGGATTACTCTAACTGGTAACTTCAAATTAGATGTACAAATGGAATTAGAGAGACCAGTTGGAAAGGTTATTGAAGTGATATAGGTGAGAGACGGTGGCAGCTTGTAAGGAGCATTTGCAGTGGACGGTCGAGCAGTGGCCAGATTGTATATATAATTTCTAGCAATCACCATGAGAATGTCTGATGTTTTGGATGTGGGCTTTGAAAGAAGGACCCTCAAAAAAGGGATAATCCTTAGCTTACAGTCCTTAGCAACTTGGAAGGATTCAGTTGTTGTCGAACTTGGATGGACGAGACGCTGGGTAGAACTTATTAGGGGATAGGAAATCAGGAGTTCAGAGTGGACATGTTAAGTCTGAGAAATAAGTCACCTGAAATGGAACTCAGAATCTTATTCTACTGAGTTGACTAGTGTTTCTTCAAAATTCATGTCTATGTTGAACCTTTGAAAGCAGGGTCTTTGTAGGTGTAGTCAAGTTAAAATAAAGTCATACTACATTAAGGTGGGCCCTAACTACACTATGACTACCATCCTTATGGGCTTCCTTGGTAGCTGCACTTGTAAAGAATCTGCCTGCAATGCAGGAGACCCTGGTTCAATTCCTCAGTTGGGAAGATCCCCTGGAGGAGGGCATGGCAACCCACTTCAGTATTCTTGCCTGGAGAATCCCCATGGACAGAGGAGCCTGGCAGGCTACAGTCCATGGTTTCACAAAGAGTCGGACATGACTGAGCAACTAAGCACAGCACAGCATAGCATCCTTAAAAGACGAGGGGAATCTGGACAGGCAGAGATACAGACATACAGAGGAGAAGATCACGTGATGAACGATGCAGAGCCCAAAAGAATACAACTACAAGCCACGGATGCCAGTGACTGCCAGTAGCCAATAGAGGCTCAAAATATCAAGGAACAATCTTCCCCTTGAGTCTTCAGAGAGTGCATGACCCTGCCTACATTTTGATTTCACACTTCTAGCCTCTATACCTGAGAGATAATATATTTATTTTGTTATAAGGCACCCAGTTTATAGTATTGAGAGTGTGTTATGACAGCCAAGGAGACCAATATACCGGTGTATATTAGTTTGGCCTGACTGGCTCTTAGCAGTTCAGAACCATTAGCTCCTATATTCTGGATTCTCCAAGTCTCTTGCCACAGTCATGGATCATATTTACTCCAATGGGGCAGGAACCTGCCTCATACAGTTGACTTACATTAAGCTAAAATATCTACAATCTCTAGTTAGAGAGGATGTTGATTTTTTTTGTTTTTGCCGTTGTTACCAATCTGGCTGGTTAGTTTGTTCTCTGTCTTGTATTTATACAGATGATATTCTCAACACAAAATCTGAGATTTAATTTCCTCATGTATGAGAGAGAAGTTCTAAAAATGCAGTATGTCCATACAATGGATTTTGGAGTTATACAGGCAAGGGTAAAAAAAAAGAAACAAACATGAAGCAAATTCAACAGCTTGCCTCATGTTGTAAATATTAAATCTAGAGAGAATTTTGTGGGTTAAGAAGATCAGTATCTTAAAGAAATAGTTTACATTTTGTCTAGTTCAGGTATTATAAGTTGTGGTGATTTCAATCATGGTATATCCAAAATGTTAGTTCATTAAGCAATCCACCCTTGCTCTTTAGGAAATGAAGGCTGCTTTATCTAACTCCTAGGCTTACAAGTCTAAGTATTCAGACTACAAGTGGCATGTCTTATCCAAAAAGACTGTAGTAGCCCTGTTCTAAAATTCTGTGTCTGAATTTGCTTATGAATGGTAAAAAATATTGTGCGTGTTCATCTTTTGCCATGTGCCTTCATCATTTTGAGTTGTTTACAGTTGTAGAAAGAAGGAAAGCTGGAGAAACACCTCAGAAACTGCAGAATTTCTTTGAGAGAAAGATGACAGGCTTTTTGAAAAGTAGTGGTGGAGTCTCACATGGTGAGGGCAAGTTGAGGGGGTTGAGCTAAAACCTAAGCATCTGGCTTATGAAAATTTTTGCTGTAGCTGCTGGAGCTAGTCAGCATTATATAGTTCCTTGATCACTAGGGACTTTACGATCTGTCTTAAGCTATTTGTGCACTAACAATAACTTTAACTGTTCATCCCATGATTTCTACTATTTGTAGGAAAAGAAAACAGTATCTGAAAAATCTGAACATAAAGACATGATAAAATAAGGAGATTGAATGTTGAAACCAAAAATATAGAACATCAGGAGATGCAATAAATACAAATGGGTTTCCAAACAAGAGCAGAAAAAACTAGTTAACGCAAAATTGAACTGAAAGATGTAAATAAATAAGCAAATTTCTCATTCAGAATCCATTTGGAGGCTGTATTTCTTGGCAAAGTTACTGCTTATTATTTTCACGTTTCTAGTTTCCCATCTCAGTTTGTCAGCCTACTGAAAGCTTGTTAAAATCTTATTTGCTTTTCCTGTTCTTTCAAAGTAGTTGTTCCTGCCTTAACTTTAATGTTAAATCTTGTGGAAGTATGGCAAAAGGGAAAAAAAAAATTCATGCAAATTGTCACTCAGTGGCCTGGCTTTATGGATATTTTATATATTGATCAGCTTATGTTTTATTCAGACATGATGGGGAAAAAATAGGAAATAAAAAGGAATCACTCTTAAATAGTAAATTGCAATGCTGATGCAAAATGTCTAAGGGTTTTCAGGAGAGACTGGCCAAAGTCTGAAAAGGGCACAGTTGCAGAAAAGAAATAATTTCTCCAAGGATATTCCATGGAGAACAAGAGACTGCTACACTAATTTCTTGTCTCCTTGTTTTGGAGAAGATAATCATATATTTTATCATTATTGTGTACAGCTAAGCACAGTGTTTAACAGATAGATATGTTATAAATAGGTGGGAAAGAAATATATGAATAAATAAATTGATGACCCCAAGTCACCCATTTAAAACAAATCTGTTCCATGGAGGTTCTAATGGTCAGAAATACTGGATGGTCCACATTTAAACCAAAAACCATTTGAATATAAATCCTATGCCCTTTGTTTTCGTTCAGTCACTCAGTCATGTCCAACTGTTTGCAACTGCATGGACCGCAGCACGCCAGGCTTCCCTGCCCTTCACCGTCTTCCAGAGCTTGCTCAAACTCATGTCCATTGAGTCAGTGAAGATATCTAACCATCTCATCCTCTGTCTACACCTTCTCCTCCTGCCTTCGATCTTTTCCCAGCATCAGGGTCTTTTCAAATGAGTCAGCTCTTTGCATCAGGTGGCCAAACTATTGGAGCTTCAGCATCCACCCTTCCAATGAATATTCAGGATTGAGTTCCTTTAGGATTGCGTTATCCCCTTAACCATTGTTCAACTTGATTTAGCAAGTCCTAACTGTGCGATCTTAGCCAAGTAATGTTTGTGAGCCTCCTTTTCTAGTATTGGAGTAGAATGAGATAATCTCAAAATATAGTTGTGAAGACAAGCAATAAACAATGCACTTACCACTGTGCCTGGTGCATAGTTAACATCACTGGGAATGATGTTGATAGAAGTAAAGGAGTTGTATTAAGTGTTTTCTTCTTTGTCAGCTACTTCTCCAACATTCCCTCTTTCTTACTTCCAACATTCTCCAGAGAATTTTTAAAACCATATCCATCTTTGGCTGCCTCTCACAATGCTGTTGCTTGCATCATGGAGGGCCATTAGCAGACCCTTAGTCAGGACTCTCACACTAGTCCCTGACTTCTACATGGAATTCAATGTGGCACTAGAGACTATAGAAAATCTGGTGCAGCCTGTCTGACCGTTACAACTGCAGATAAGAAATCTTAAAGGAATACCAGTACCTTCACATAGTGGCATGCATTAACTGTTTCTCTTTATTTAAGAGTCTTGATTTACTTTCATTAGCTAGCTATACCTTATAGCAGAAGGTGAAGACACATTCACTTACATGTTTTCCCCCTCCTCCCAAGTTTAAGTTTGATTCTGGACTTTAGCAGACCAAAGTCTGAGGACCTGTGTGTCAAAAACTACACAGAGCCTAGCTACACCTCACAAGAACCTCAAGACAATCTCTCACAATGATTTACCTATGCGATTAATCATTTATTTTTTCAGGAACATTTTATAGTGCCTCCTTCTAGACGATGCTATCCTGAACAGTAATCTGTATTGAAATTCTTGTGAGCTGGGCTCACTCTTCTCAAAGGAATGAGAGGAAATGGGTTTCTTCAAAATTAAGGTTGCCTCCGCCAACACCACCACCTCCCACCCAAGCCTGTTCCATTGGTGCTAAATATAATCTCTTACCAGGGTGTGCACTGCTTATCTGAAATTCAGACATGGCAAGTCTCTGGAGTCTATTCCTTTCTTGCCTTATTAATGAAAGGATTTTTATTTGTGCTCTCCGTTATTCCCAAAAGTACAACATAAAACAAGATGGGGAACCATGATTTATCTTCTATTTGATAAAAACATCTGCAGAATAAAATGAGCCTCTTGATGCCGGAATTGTCATCAATGATGACTTTGACAAAATGAGCAATACATAATTTGCTAGCTCCCTTGTGAAGCCGAAACAGATTGTCAAATAGAACACTGGAGGAGATGCATATGGGCTGAGTAGGCCAGTTTTGAATAGGAACACACACAGGTGGTGGCTTAGTAGTGGCTCTAAGAAGGAGGACTGCCCTAATTTGGAGGGTTATTTGCATTTGAAAATGCTTATTGCTCACTAGTGAGTATTCCCTATAGGAAAAGAGAATGAATGTATACTGCCAAAACTTGTATCTATTTCTCTTCTTTGGTAATATGGATAAACCAGACAGCCTAAGAAAGAAGAGAGTAAGTTACACTCAAACAAACTGTCCTGTTCAGTTCAATCGCTCAATCGTGTCCGACTCTGCAACTCCATGAATCACAGCATGCCAGGCCTCCCTGTCCATCACCAACTCCCGGAGTTCACTCAAACTCATGTCCATCGAGTCAGTGATGCCATCCAGCCATCTCATCCTCTGTCGTCCCCTTCTCCTCCTGCCCCCAATCCCTCCCAGCATCAGGGTCTTTTCCAATGAGTCAACTCTTCGCATGAGGTGGCCAAAGTATTGGAGTTTCAGCTTTAGCATCAGTCCTTCCGAAGAACACCCAGGGCTGATCTTCTTTAGAATGGACTGGTTGGATCTCCTTGCAGTCCAAGGGACTCTCAAGAGTCTTCTCCAACACCACACTTCAAAAGCATCAATTCTTCGGCACTCAGCCTTCTTCACAGTCCAACTCTCACATCCATGCATGACCACTGGAAAAACCATAGCCTTGACTAGCCAGACCTTTGTTGGCAAAGTAATGTCTCTGCTTTTGAATATACTATCTAGGTTGGTCATAACTTTCCTTCCAAGGAGTAGGTGTCTTAATTTCATGGCTGCAATCACCATCTGCAGTGATTTTGGAGCCCCCCAAAATAAAGCCTGACACTGTTTCCACTGTTTCCCCATCTATTTGCCATGAAGTGATGGGACCAGATGCCATGATATTTGTTTTCTGAATGTTGAGCTTTAAGCCAACTTTTTCACTCTCTTCTTTCACTGTCATCAAGAGGCTTTTTAGTTCCTCTTCACTTTCTGCCATAAGGGTGGTGTCATCTGCATATCTGAGGTTATTGATATTTCTCCCAGCAATCTTGATTCCAGCTTGTGCTTCTTCCAGCCCAGCGTTTCTCATGATGTACTCTGCATATAAGTAAAATAAGCAGTGTGACAATATATAGCCTTGACATATTCCTTTTCCTATTTGGAACCAGTCTGTTGTTCTATGTCCAGTTCTAACTGTTGCTTCCTGACCTGCATATAGGTTTCTCAAGAGGTAGGTCAGGCGGTCTGTAATAGTCCTGTAACTGTCCTGTAATAGTGAGCTTTACAGAATACAAATCAGTAGCATGAAAAAAACGCTTACAAAAATCAATTGCTTTATCATTAAAGGTGGACTTTCCATCAACACTAAGCATGGAAAGTGTGCTAATGGATGCATTTAGTATGTTTTTAAGAAATGGCAATCAAATGTTTTAATTAGCCTTTTTTTTTTAAATTTGAAAGTGAAAGTGTTAGTTGCTCAGTCATGTCCTACTCTTTGCAATTCCATGGACTGCCAGGCTCCTTTCTCCATGGAACTCTCCAGGCAAGAATACTGGATGCGGTAGCCATTCCATTCTCCAGGGTATCTTCCCAACTCATGATCAAATCTGCATCTCCTACGTTGAAGGTGGATTCTTTCCTGGTTGAGCCAATAGGCAAGTTTTATTCATTTTTAATTGGAAGATAATTGCTTTACAATATTGTGTTGGCTTCTGCCATACACCACCAAGAGTCAACCATAGGTATACATATGTCCCCTCCCTCTTGAACCTCCCTCTCACCTCCCACCCTATCCCACCTTTCTAGGTTGTCACAGAGCACAGGATTTGAGCCCTATTGCAGCATACAACAAATTCCTACTGATTATCTATTTTACAAAGAGTTGACTCATTGGAAAAGACTCTGATGCTGGGAGGGATTGAGGGCAGGAGGAGAAGGGGACGACAGAGGATGAGATGGCTGGATGGCATCACTGACGTGAGTCTGAGTGAACTCTGGGAGTTGGTGATGGACAGGGAGTCCTGGTGTGCTGCAATTCATGGGGTCTCATAGAGTCAGACAGGACTGAGCGACTGAACTGAACTGAATGTATATGTTTCAATGCTACTTTCTCAATGCATTCCACCCTCGCCTTCCTGATCTGTGTCCAGAAGTCTGCTTATGTCTGTGTCTCCTTTGATGCCCTACAAATAGGTTAATCAGTGCCATCTTTCTAGGTTCCATATATAGGCACTGAAAGTGAAAGTGAAAGTCACTCTGTTGTGTCCAACTCTTTGTGACCCCATGGATTACACAGTCCATGGAATTCTCCAGGCCAGAATACTGGAGTGGGTAGCCTTTCCCTTCTCCAGGAGATCTTTCCAACCTAGAGATCTAGCTCGGGTCTCTCACATTGCAGGTGGATTTTTTTTACCAGCTGAGCCACAAGAGAAGCCTAAGAATACTGTAGTGGGTAGCCTATCCCTACTCCAGGGGATCTTCCCAACTCAGGGATCGAACTCAGGTCTCTCACATTGCCGGTGGATTTTTTTACCAGCTGAGCCACAAGGGAAGCCTAAGAATACTGGAGTGGGTAGCCTATCCCTTCTCCAGTGGATCTTCCCAACCCAGGAATCGAACCAGGGTCTCCTGCATTGAGGGGGATTCTTTACCAACTGAGCTATGGGGCAACCTATTAACATACAATATTTGTTTTTCTCTTTCTGACTTACTTCACTCTGTATAATAGGCTCTAGGTTCATCCATTCTATTAGAACTGACTCAAATGCATTCCTTTTTGGGCTGAATAATATTCCATTGTATATATGTACCACAACTTCTTTATCCATTCATCTGTTGATGGACATATAGGTGGCTTCCATGTCCCAGTTATTGTAAATAGTGCTGCAGTGAACATTGGGGTACATGTATTTTTTTCAGTTCCGATTTCCTCAAGGTATGTGCCCGTAGTGGGATTGTTAAGTCATATGGTAGTTTTATTCCTAGTTTTTTAAGGAATCTCCATATTGTTCTCCATAGTGACTACATCAATTTACATTCCCACCAACAGTGCAAGAGGGTTTTATCAGTCTTTATACCTGAAAAATACAGCAGAAATCATGTAATTATTTTGTGTGAATTTCACAAGTGAATTCTAGATGCCAAGATAGATAATCAAAGATCTTATATCCTGAATATTTGGATCCATTACCTGGTAGATCCTGCCTCCACTAAAATTCCTGTTAAGTTCAGTTCTCCCCTCAAAAGAAAAAAAATAATTGATGTTTTGCCATCAGAGTTACGTCCTTTACTCAAAATATTGTGTCATTTTACAGTATATGTATTTCTAATAAACTTTTTTATTCTAGAATAAATGTAGATTTACAGAAAAGTTGTGAAGATAGTATGATGGTCCCATTTAGCCCACGATTAGTTCCTCCTGTCATTGACATTTTAGAATAGTATAGTACTTTTTTAGAATTAATGAATCAATATTGATACATTTTTATTTATTCCATACAGATTTTCTAAGTTTTTACCTATATGAAATATTTTTGTTCCAAGATATCATCCAGTACCCTGTATTAGGTTTAACAATCATGTTTCTTTAGGCTCCTCTTGGCTATAACAATTTCTCAGGTTTTCCTTGTTTTTAGTGGCCTTAACAGTTTTGAGGAGTATAGGTCTGATGTTTTGTAGAAGGTTCTTCACTTTGGGTTTGTCTTATGTCTTTCACAGGGTTAGACTGGGGATACGGGTTTTAGGGAGGAAGACCACAGAAGTGAAGTTTTATCTCATCCAGTTATATTGACAGCGTATGCTCTCAGTGTGACTTGTGTTGAAGTTAATTTTGGTCAGTTGGTCAGAGTAGTGTATGTTAGGTTTCTCCACTGTAAAATTATATTTTCTCTCTGTCTGTGCACTAGTCTTTAGAAGCAAGTCACTAGGACATCAGCTCATATTAAAGGAATTAAAAGATGGTTCAACTCCATCTATCTGAGACAGTATTATCTATATCACTTACTTGAAATTCTGCATGAGAGAATTTTATATGTAGTATTTTAATCTAATATTCTCTATATTTATTAGCATTTTACAGAGACACAGAATGAGAATAGTGTGTGTGTGTAGAGAGAGAGAGAGAGAGATTTTAAGGAATCAACTCATGCAATTATGGAGGCTGGCAAGACCAAAATTTGCCAGCCATGTAGGCTGGCAGGCTGGATACCCAGCAAAGATTTACAGCTAGAATCCAAAGGAAAGTTCTAGAATCCAAAGAAGTTCTGCCAGAAGAACTTCTCTGTTCTCAGGGGAAGTCAGTCTTTTTTCTATTAAGGCCTTAAACTGGTTGGATGAGGCCCGCTGACTTTATGGAGAGTAATCTGCTTTAATCACTTCTAATGATGTAAATATTAATCTCACCTAATATATTTATATAGGAAATTTTCAAATAGCATTTGACCAAATATCTGGTTACTAGCCAAGCTGACCCATAAAATTAGCCTTCCCATTATCTTAATTATTTTGTTGCTCAAAGAATTCAAAATTTGACCATTGGGAGCCCTTTTAGTGGTCTCCCATGACTCTTTGACATACCCATTTTTGTGGGGTACTTTTTCTTTTGGGAGGAAACTTCCTTACTTTCTGGCAATATAAGAAGCTCAGATTCATGTAGTTGTCTCCTCTTATTCATAGGGATACATTCCAAGACAGCCAGTGGATGCTCGAAACTGTAGACAGTACTAAACCCTATATATACTATGTTTTTTCCTACACAAGCATGCCAAAGATAAAGTTTAATTTATAAATTAGGCACAGTAATAGATTAACAAAAATTAACAATAAATGAAGTGAAGTGAAGTGTAAGTCGCTCAATCATGTCCAACTCTTTGAGACCCCATGGACTATAGAGTCCATGGAATTCTCCAGGCCAGAATACTGGAGTGGATAGCCTTTTCCTTCTCCAGGAGATCTTCCCAATTCAGGGATCAAACCCAGGTTGCCCACATTGCAGGCAGATCCTGTACCAGCTGAACCACAAGGGAAGCAACAATAAAATAGACATATGTAAAAATAAAATATCTTTTAAGAACCAGAAAAAAGCAAAAATGTAACAATTATAACAATATATTATATTAAAAGTTATGTGAATATGGTCTTTCTTATTATCTTACTGTACTGTACTCATCCTTCTTGGGATAATAGGAGATGATAAAATGTCCGTGTGATGAGATGAACTGCATTGTGACATAGAGTTAGGCTGCTACTGACTTTCTGATGATATTTCAGGAGGATCATCTGTTTCAGGTAAACCTAGGTTATCAGGTCATCACAATATTGATCATTGGAAGTCAGGAGTAGATTAAGTTGATGGTTGGGGATCCTGGGTGGGATGGAGCAGGATGGTAGAAAATTTCATCATGCTACCCAAAATGGCATTCAATTTAAAACTTATGAATTTATTTCTGGAATTTTCCATTTAATATTGTTGGACCACTGTTGATGATAAGTAACTGAAACCTCGGAAAGTGAAACTGCAGATAAAGGACAGAATATTGTGCTGTATTTTCTTTCCACATCCCTAAGTAAGCCATTTCTCTAAGCATTCTGAGAGAAAGAGAGAGAGAGGAGAGAGAATGCACTCTGATGTCTCTTCCTATAAAAACACAGATTTTGTCAGATTAGGGTCCCACTTAACCTTAATTACTCCTTAAAGACCCTGTCTCCTAAGACAGCCATACTGGGGGATTATGGCTTAAATACATAATTTTTTGTGTTGGGGAGCGGTAGGTGGAGAGTACAAACATTTAATTCACAGTATATCATTTTCTTTCTGCCTGAAGAACTTCTAACATTTTGTGCAAGATAGGTATGTTGAAGATACATTTAAGTTTTTATTAGTCTGAGAAAGTATTTCTCTTTTAAGTGATAATTGTTCTTAATATATACTAGATTGGTGATGTAGAAGCAGATGGTTTTTCCAATATTTTAAATATTTCATGCCACACTCTCCTTACTTGCATTGTTTTTGATTATTGTTCTGTAGCAATTATTATTTCTGTCCCTCTCTCTGGCTCAAGATTTCTCATTTTAATTTTTTCTTCAGTTTTAACATAAAATGACTAAATATAGTATTTTTGATGTCTATCCTCTTATGTACCCTTATCTTCATGGACTTGTGATTTGCTGTTTTTCATTCATTTTGGAAAGTTCTTGGTTTTCTTTTTCTATTCCAATGATGTATATAGTACACATTTTGGTAATTGTCCTTGAATGTTTTTTGTCTTTTTCAAATTCTTTGAGAAAAAAAAAAAAAAAGACTGAACTAAAGTTTGGGAATTTGCTACTGACCCATCTTCAAGTTCACAGATTCTTTCTTGGCCATGTCAAGTCTACTGATATATTTATCAAAAGTATTCTTTATTTCTGTTACACCATTTTTGATTCTTTCTTAGGATTTCTATCTTTCTACTTATGTTACCCATCTGTTCTTTCATATCTACTGCTTTTTTTCATTAGAACCCTTAACATGTTAGTTATAGTCCTTTTAGATACATTGTCTGATAATTCCTAAATCTGTTATATATGAATCTAATTCTCATCTTTTCTTTATCTCTTCATACTTATTGCTGTTTGACTGTTTGCTTTTGCTTTTTGACATGCCTTGTAATTATTTTCTTAAAAGCCAGACATATTGTATTGACTAATAGAAATTGAGGATTGACATTTAATATGTGTATATATGTCAATCTGGCTAAGAGTTGGGCTGTACTTAATGTTTATTTGTAGCTATAGATGCTAGAGGGTTTAAACTCCTCTAATATCTTTGCTATGTACTACTTTTCAGAGGAGTCTATATATACAGCTTCTCCAGGTAAAGACCATGGTTATTATAGGAGAGCCTAGTTTGTAAAATGGTAAAGTGAGGGGGAAGCAGAGTGTTCTATAATCTTCTGATTAATTTTCAGCCCTTTTTAATGGGCCTTTTCTTAGAGCTTTTTTTCAGGGTTTAAGAGTGTTTCTTCCTGTCAATTTTCTACCCCAAGCCCTCTATTTCCTTCCATAACTTCTGTGTTTCTAAACTATTTCGTTGAACACCGAACCCTCCAGACTGTGTTATCCTCCTTAAGTGAGACAAGAAGGCTGAAAGGGACTGAAATGGGAGGAATTTTATTCCCACAGCTGGGATTAGGCCCTGGCAAAGCTTTTCCCCAGAAGAGTAGACCTTTGTTATAAGAAAGATTCCAGGTATATTTCACAACAATTACACTTCCTTTCACTCTACCAGAGCCATGAGGTATAATTTTCCTGGACCTTTACAAGAACCTGGTGGAGTCACAGAGGTAAACTCAGAGCACTGTGCCCCACCTCTCCCAAGACTTTTGCCACCAGTTATTTCTCAATATCCTGCTAGTCTGTACTTAACCATAAGCAAATAATCGAAATTACCACTGAAGTGTTATTGCCAAATTACGGCTCCAAGACTTCTCTCCCAGATAAGTAGATGCAGGTCATATTTCTCTAGATGCACCTATCTAGAGATTTCAGGACGCTGATTTGTCCTGAGACCTAAATTCTCAGACTGGTCCAAGAAAAAAATCATTGATTTTCAAGTTGCCCCACTTTTCTTATTGTCAAGTTTGTGGTAACAACTTTCAATCACTTTATATGTTAGAACTGAAGATGGCAATCTATATATATTTAAAAATTCTACTTAACTTTGCATATATAATTGATGCTGGTCTTTTAAATTCGAATTTCTAAATATCCATGTCATAGAAGTTTTCTTTTGCCTTCTTCTTGTGTGTGTTTCCTTATCTAAAAATTGTTCTATCCCCAGCAATTAACGATGAGGAATTTTTGTTAATTTATTTCGTGTTCCTCCTCTACTACAAGTCATATCAACTCTCCATTAAAGACTGAAGATTAAAATACAGCAACTTTCAAATTTTCTTATGATATGATATCAAATAGTAAATTATCAACCAGAGCAGTTTATGACTCAAATATAACTCAAGGGATTGTTCATTAAGGGAACACAGAGTCTATAAGGGCCAAACTGAAATGACAGGGCAAGAATAGAGTCTTTAAAACTGCAGTGCATAAATTCTGGCTGTTGCTTTTTTTTCTTTTTCACTACTTCTAATTTTTTTTGCTGGTGCTTTATGGGTTTAGTAATTGAAAATTTAGAGTCTGAGCTAATGAATGTGTCAAAGCATGGGACAAAGTGCAACTTGGTGCTTCCTGACAGTAAATGTTTAATCCTCCTTCCTTAAGAGACTTCAGAAAACTCTAGTAATTGAGGAAGCAAGAATATCTAACCCTGGTGTACAACTTTTTATGAACACTGTGTAGTTCATGGGACACAAGGGATCTTTTAAAAACAGAGCATTGGTGTTCAGTAAGTTTACCCTTTGACAAATGATGGTTTTACTGTATACAATGCTCCCTACAAAACTTTTACTACTATTCACAAAAGAGTAATAAAACAAGAGACATCTTTTTTCCTGTTCTCTATTTATACATCTCTTTTGCCTCTGTAACTAAGCCTAATATTTACCTGAGGGAGGAAAAAAATTCTAGGGAGCTCTACGTAAGTTTGATGAAATAAGCAATGAGATAACCTTAGGCTTACCACTGAGCGACCAGGAACATCCCACCAGACCTGCATATTCTGCCAGTCCATATCTGGAGAACCACCAAAGAATTATCATGCACCCAACAGAAAGATCTATTTGTAAAGATGAAGGGGATATTTCCCATTTAATTATTTATGTTTCCCTGTGCCACTCTATTGGAAAGATATTCACTATGAATGCAGAGATGTGTATGTTCCTCCTCTTCACCCCAACACCCCTATGCCGTATACTCAAAAGGACACTTTTCCAGAGATGATATTATATGGAACTAACAATACACTCCATTAATTACTCTCTCTAAGGAGGAGACATGTGACGCATCTTACAGAATCAGCTCAAAAGTCAGAAAATCCAGAGCACTCATGATATATTTTCTCCTGACACAGCACATTAAAATCTGAAAGAAGAAGGCCATCTTATCATAAAGTCAGCAAAAAAGGAAAACAAAACAATGCTCCTGTTTGCACACCTCTGGTCATTTGGAAGATTATGCATTATGCTACAAATACCATTTTCTAAAGATCCAACATGGTGCAGAGCAGGAAGCATAGAATGGTTAATTAAAAACAAATTAAACCACTATGACTCCTTAATCCATGTGATCATCTAAGAGTTATTTAAGCTCTCTGTTCGTCAAAATTAAAATAATGCTTATCTTCAAAGGTTGTAGTAAGAACTTTTATGAGATGGTAAAAATAGAACACCTAGTAAAGGGGTTAGCAAAGAAAATAACAGCAAATGTTTGTTTCTTCTTGTTTGACAGTCTCTCAGTAGGTAAATGAGATCTAAAATATAACCATAGTGGCTTATTGCTTTAACACCTGGCAGGTTGGGAAATAGTCCCTAGAAATATCAACTATTTCATCCAGTCGACAATCTTTATGCTTCCTCTGATATAGCTTCTTTCTCCTTTTTTTTTTTTAAGGCCTTTCTTATAAGCACATTACAATATAGGTTTTAAATAAAAACTGATATCTTAGATGCCTAGGATTCTAGGTACAATGAATGGGCCAAAGCTAGACAACACCACTTTCTTGGCTAGACTGACTGGCTTACGATTAGGAAGGACATCCAACTGAGGAAAATCAGGGTCTCTCACTAGGACTTTTCAAATTGTTGCTGGGACGAGAGAAATAATTTCCTGTCTAAAGAGATATGAGTTTGGAATTTGAGTGGGGTAGTAATGTCCTCTGCCAGAGAAGAAAGCAAATTGCAATAGAAAGGAATGTGCTGACAAACAAAGGGAAGGGTCAGGTATTCTTATTCTGCTGTGACGCCCTAGAAAAATTGAGATATTCCTTTAAGAGTCAATTCAGATGTTGCCTCTGCCAGGAATTCTGCCGTGATACTGCCATGCTGGATGTAGGGCTCTACACTTTCTGTCTTCACATAGGATCCTGTGACTGCTTCCATGCTAACACTGATCACTTCAAAATGACTTTTCAGTTGCTGTGCCTGTCATCACCACTAGTCCCTAAGAGTGAAGAAAGCCTTGTTTTATCTTTAATACCCAGTACTTCTCTTGGTACTGAATGAATCCTAGTCTCTGGGACACAGACATATAATTCAATTTTAATGAACAGTTCTGATTTCAGTGAAGTTCTTTGTTGCCCAGCAGCCCACAGCTGTGCCACAGTATTTGAAATTTCATTTTCATGTGTCTTTGTGGTTGTTTTGATTGCTCTGATTGAGAATTGATGACTTAAATACATATATGACTTTATTTTAACACCTTTTGCTATCATCACAGGCAACTAGACATCTTTCAGCAAAATAATCCTGGTTGGGGGGTGGGGGGAGACAAACTAAAAAACAAACAAACAAAAAGCTCTTTCTGGGAAAGTACTCCTATTATTCTAGAAAATCCTCCCCATCTATACACAAATTCTTTCTCTTTAATTTTGCCAAAGTAAAAAACACACTTCTATCTGAATGTTTATCTCATTTTTAAAAGCTACCCTGTTTGTTTGTATTGATTATGAAAATACTTCAACCCACAAACAAAATATCATGTGTTAAATGTCAAAGTTTAAGAAAAGGAAAGCCACAATCTTTTCACATATTAGTTCAGGAGGGTTTGCTATTTATTTATTTATATTTTTGAATGTGCAAGCTTCTGAAATGAACAGAAATTAACCTAAAGTGAAATGATTTTCACACTCCCTGACTTTCCTCCAGGAAACAGTAATCAGAAGTCAAAGACTGATATGTCTCTAGGCAAGAAGCAGTTGAAAAATAAATGGGAAAATAAAAGATTGTTTTGGTTTATCCCGTCCAATGTTTTTACTAATTCACCTTTAGAAAGTCAGCACTGAGTTCTCAATACTTAACAAATGCCCTTCACAACTTGGGACTTTCTCTTAGATTCAGTTAGTGAAAAATGCCTTTTAAGCCAATTCATGTTCAATGTCACTGAGAGAAAATGCATGATTGACCTCTTTATTGCTCATCCAACCTCCAACAACAGGGCCAGTCCTAAGTTTGAAAACCAGGGAGGTTTGTGTTCAAATCCAGTTCTTACTAAATCCAAGGTGTGATCCTTAACAAGTCTCAGTGTTCCTAAACCTTAACTGTATGAAAACTGTGACTAAATGATACCAACATCACAATGTTTCTGAACTTCCATTTATTGGAAAATTGCAGCCAAGTGGCAAAGATCTCTCAAGGTTGTTGCATGGAAAAATTAGATTTGTGTATAAAGTATATTGTACAGCGCAGGACATACAGAAGATGCTTTTAAAAATGCTATGAAGGGGAACAACAACAAAGAGGATGTTGGCAAAGTAGGGGTAGAAGATGACTTCAATAGTCTTCTGAATATGTGATGTTTACATTGGTGTGCTTTTTGTTTCCTTGTGGGTTCTGTTTTGTTTTTTCTTTTTGACTGCAGTGCACAATATGCATGATCTTAGTTCCCCAACCAGGGATAGAACCTGTGTCCCCTGAAGTGGAAACACGGAGTCCTAACCATTGGGCTGCCAGGGAAGTCCCTGCATTGAAATGTTTTGAGGGTTGGTGTCTAGCCAGTGGAATTCATTCAGGGAAAAATCTTCTACGCAAGAAGGACATATGCAAAGGGCCTGGGGTAGGAATGAGCTTGGCTTTCAGGGAAATGAAAGGTAAGCATTGTAGCATGGATGGAACTTAGAGAGCAGATGGATTTTGGAATAAGATTAGTTTAGAGGTGGGAGATTAAAAAATAGGAAGCAATGGCAAGAGCTTAAATTGGATCCTAAGAGCAATGGGGAAGTCTTGAAATACACAAGCAGAAGAAAAACTTGCTCTGAGTAATCTGCTGTGTGTTGAAGTGACTACATGAGGGCAAGGATTGAGACAGGGATATCAGCCAAAAGGTTATCACAGTAGTGTGGTGGAAACTTATAGTAATTTTCACTAAGATCGTAGTCATGGAAATGACAGAGAAGGCAATGGCACCCCACTCCAGTACTCTTGCCTGGAAAATTCCATGGACGGAGGAGCCTGGAAGGCTGCAGTCCATGGGGTCACTGAGGGTCAGACATGACTGAGCGACTTCACTTTCACTTTTCACTTTCATGCACTGGAGAAGGAAATGGCAACCCACTCCAGTGTTCTTGCCTGGAGAATCCCAGGTACGGGGGACCCTGGTGGGCTGACGTCTATGGGGTTGCACAGAGTCGGACACAACTGAAGTGGCTCAGCAGCAGCAGCAGCAGCAGCAGCATGGAAATGAGGACTTTTGCAGTCATATCACACAGTTTCTCCCTACTAAAGTTATGATTAGGAATATCAAGACACTGCATCAAAGCACCTACACTCATAACTGGCTCACAGTATTCTCAAAATTCTGCCTCCTCTCAGTTCAGTTCAGTCGCTCAGTCATGTCCAACTCTTGGCGACCCCAAGGACTGCAATATGCCAGGCTTCCCTGACATAGTTGGTCTATTACCAACTCCTGGAGCTTACTCAAACTCATGTGCATTGAGTTAGTGATGCCATCCAGCCATCTCATCCTCTGTTGTCCCCTTCTCCTGCCTTCAATCTTTCCCAGCATCAGGGTCTTTTCCAATGAGTCAGTTCTTCACATCAGGTGGCCAAAGGATTGGAGTTTCAGCTTCATCATCAGTCCTTCCAATGAATATTCAGGACTGATTTTCTGTAGGATAGATTGGTTTGATCTCCCTGCTTTCCAAGGGACTCTTAAGAGTTTTCTCCAACATCACAGTTCAAAAGCATCAGTTCTTCGGCACTCAGCTTTCTTTGTAGCCCAAATCTCATATCCAAACTTGACTACTCAAAAAACCATAGTTTTGACTAGATGGACCTTTGTTGGCAAAGTAATGTCTCTGCTTTTTAATATGCTATCTAGGTTGGTCATAGTTTTTCTTCCAAAGAATAAGCATCTTTTAATTTCATGGCTGCATCATATTCTGCGGTGATTTTGGAGCCCCCCAAAATAAAGTCTGCCACTGTTTCCATTGCTTCCCCATCTATTTGCCATGAAGTGATGGGACCAGATGTCATGATCTTAGTTTTCTGAATGTTGAGCTTTAAGCCAACTTTTTCACTCTCCTTTTTCACTTTCATCAAGAGGCTCTTTAGTTCTTTGCTTTCTGCCATGAGGGTTGGTATCATCTGCATATCTGAGGTTATTGGTATTTCTCCTGGCAGTCTGATTCCAGCTTGTGCTTCATCCAGCCCAGCGTTTCTCATGATGTATTCTGCATGTAAGTTAAATAGGCAGGGTGATAATATACAGCCTTGATGTACTCCTTTCCTGATTTAGAAGCAGTCTGTTGTTCCATGTCCAGTTCTAACTGTTGCTTCCTGACCTGCATACAGATTTCTCAAGAGGCAGGTCAGGTGGTCTGGTATTCTCATCTCTTTCAAAATTTTCCACTGTTTATTGTGATTCACACAGACAAAGGATATGGCATAGTCAATAAAGCAGAAGTGAATGTTTTTCTGGAGCTCTCTTGCTTTTTTGATGATCCAGCGGATGTTGGCAATTTGATCTCTGGTTCCTCTACCTTTTTTAAATCCAGCTTGAACATCTGGAAGTTCATGGTTCACTACTGCTGAAGCCTGGCTTGGAGAATTTTGAACATTACTTTGCTAGCATTTGAGAGGAGTGCAATTGTGTGGTAGTTTGAACATTCTTTTGCATTGCCTTTCATTGGGATCGGAATGAAAACTGATGCTTTCTAGTCTTATGGCCACTGCTGAGTTTTCCAAATTTGCTGGCATATTGAATGCAACACTTTCATAGTATCATCTTTTAGGATTTGAAATAGCTCCACTGGAATCCCATCACCTCCACTAGCTTTGTTCATAATGATGCTTCCTAAGGCCCACTTGACTTCACATTCCAGGATGTCTGGCTCTAGGTGAGTGATTACACCATCATGGTTACCTGGGTCATGAAGACGTTTTTTGTATAGTTCTTCTGTATATTCCTGCCAGCTCTTCTTAATATCTTCTGCTTCTGTTAGGTCTATACCATTTCTGTCCTTTATCGAGCCCATCTTTGCATGAAATGTTCCCTTGGTATTTCTAATTTTCTTGAAGAAATCTCTGGTCTTTCTCATTCTATTGTTTTCTTCTATTTCTTTTCACTGATCACTGAGAAAGGCTTTGTTATCTCTCCTTGCTATTCTTTGGAACTCAGCATTCAAATGGGTATAACTTTCCTTTTTTCCTTTCCCTTTCACTTCCCTTTTCTCAACTATTTGTAAGACCTCCTCAGATAACCATTTTGCCTTTTTGCATTTCTTTTTCTTGGGGATGGTCTTGAGCACTGCTTCCTGTACAATGTCATGAACCTCTATCCATAGTTGTTCAGGCACTCTGTCTATCAGATCTAATCCATTGAATGTATTTGTCACTTCCACTGTATAATCATAAGGGATTTGATTTAGGTCATTCCTGAATGGTCTAGTGGTTTTCCCTACTTTCTTCCATTTAAGTCTGAATTTGGGAATAAGGAGTTCGTGATCTGAGCCACAGTCAGCTCCCGGTCTCGTTTTTGCTGACTGTAGAGAGCTTCTCCACCTACTTCCTCTACTCTCTATGTAATGTCTATGTCTCTATTCTCTCTTAGATTAAAACCTCCTGTGAAGTTGAGCATATGCGCTTAGTTGCTCAGTCATGCCTGACTCTTTGCAATCCCATGGATGGTAGCCAGGCAGGTTCCTCTGTCCATGGGATTCTCCAGGTGACAATACTGGAGTGGGTCGCCATTCCCTTCTCCAGGGGATCCTCCCGACCCAAGTGTTAAACCATGGTCTCCTGCACTGCAGGCTGATTCTTATTGGCTAAGCCACCAGGGTAGCCCCTGTGAAGCTGGGAGCTCCATCTCAAATCTGTCTCTCTTGCAAACACCCTCCATTCCTTCATTTCTGTCCTAAGAACAAACAAACAGTATTTGGGCAACTGTCAGAAAAATAGCCAAGAGAGATAAGTGATGAATGTCACCATGGGCAGTTTGCCAGCTTAACAATTCTCTCTGATTCTCTTCTCTTCTAGAATAGTGTTGAAGTTCCCTTCCTCTGAAAT
Organism: Budorcas taxicolor; assembly: GCF_023091745.1. Lineage (NCBI taxonomy): Eukaryota > Metazoa > Chordata > Mammalia > Artiodactyla > Bovidae > Budorcas > Budorcas taxicolor. The sequence goes on from NC_068915.1 coordinate 43,639,274, forward strand.
TTGAGGTGTCCTGACATCTTTCAGTATGCTACCCATACCAATGGTGCCTGAAAATTCTGCCTGATATCTGGTTTAGAAATAGTTTCTTTGAACCTCTCATCAGAATCAGAAGTGAGTTCTGGCTCTGGCATTACTGCTGGCCATAATTAGCTTAGTTAAACTGCCCCTGTGCATTCTGGCAGGCAGATCACCTACATCAGTACTGCTACCAGCTTAAGCTTGCTCTAGGGAGACATTGTGTGTGACAGACTTTATCTTCAGGGCAAACTGCCACTGAATACAGTTGCAGAATCCATCGCTCTGTTCAGTTCAGCTAAAACTGCATTTGATTGGTGGGCCAAGTGTCAGAATAATAAGGATACTAAATTGTAATCACATGGCACCATTTATCCAGGGGTCTCCGAGGACGTTGCAGGAGTTAGTTAATTCTGATGATGCCTCTGTGACCTAGGTAAGTGTTATTATCCCCATTTTACAGATGAGGAGACTGAGTAATGGAGAAATTAAGCAGCCTGCTCAAGGTTGCTCAACAGAGAGATGAAAACTGAAAAAACACCCCTGAGCTCACTGAGCCTCTGTCTGCCTTGTCAATTAAATACATCAGCTCATCATTACCTGCTGCTTCTTAGATGATCATGTTTTATTAATGTACAGTGTTAGCCAGCTGCCATATTTCACCCAAGAGGTGGCCACCTTTCAATCAAGGAGAGTATAATTCAGGTTTACCGCAACCATGATAGCAAATGCTAAGGGGAAGTTAAACTGCCTGTCTTCTGTTATATCACTCATTCGTTGCCCTTAACGACTTCTTGCTTAGGAAAAAAATCCGGTCAGAAACTTTTGATTGGCTGCTTTGCATCTAAAGATAATTGGGGGTAATTTTGGACAGAGGAGGGAACTAGCTGACAGTCATATTTCTCAATAAGGGAGGAAAAACTGCCTTGCTACTTAAAAAAAAAAAAAAAAAGGCAAACTCATTATTTTACTTCAACAACAATAGAAAAGTGACTGTAATAAACATGTGAAATGTTCCACGTAACAAGTCTGAAAGGAGGTAAGAAACTTTGAAAGCTGAAAAAGACTATCCAGGTAGAAATGTTTAAGCCCTCCCTTTGGTCAGGGTGTGATCCAATTTTTGTTCTTTGCAGGATTACAGAGTTAATGGAAAGGTGAAGGGCAGAGAAGCCAAGCCTGAGACAGATGTGAAGGAAGGGAAATTTGTTTTCAAGGCCCTGCCATGACCTTTTCTTGGTTTGCTTTCTTGCTTGGTAGCATGTGGCTGTGAGAACGTGGGGCTTAGGAATGGGAAAATACGTTGCCGCTTTTACTTGAGTCACCTTGAGCAAGATTTTTTTTAATTTTCAGACCCCTGTTTCCTCATCTGCAAATCTGGAATATAATCCACCTTGTAGGATTATAGAGAAGATAAAATGGATGGAATAGTGTGTGGGAGACTCTAGTCTGTGCTTAGCAAGTAATAGACGGTTAAGAAAAGGTGGACAATGCAACTATCGTTAGTAAGCTCTTTCTCTAATATAACTGCCTTCAAGACCCTCCAAACTTTCAAACTCCTCTGTAATATTCAATATGCTCCCTCCAGTCCAGCAAGAAGTGACTCTCCTCTATGCTGCTTCCTCTTCCTCCTACCTCCTCCCCCCTCCCCACAGCTTACTTACTCTTCAATCTAACCCTTGAATTCATTCACCTATCAGAATGAATAGGTTTCTTCCTCTCTTCCTCTCTTCCTGTCAGTTTCTTCCTCTGTTTGGTGAGAACCCTCCCTTCTGCCTACCTGATCACACATGATTAGCCTAAGAAACAAATGAATAAATAACTGTTAGCACTGTTAACTCTGGCATGCCATCAATTTTCAGTTTTCAAACATCACCCCTATTATTTCTTAAGGCTTCATAAGGGAAGAAATCTCATTTTAATTATTCACAGTAAGACATTAATGATAAAGAGGAAGTGGTTTATCCCTGCTAGGTAACACTGTTTTATTTTAATAGAGGCCTTTAGTGCCTTAATCCAAAATTGGAAATATTAGTGAAAGTTTCCAAAGCAGAGGAAAGAACATGGAGGGGATTTAATGGAATGAGGGAACTCCTAAAATTACCTTGCATGTGTTTTGCCTTTAAACAAGCATTTTTCATCCTGGCACATTTTATGTTTCTGCAAACATTTTGGACAGTACTTAAGGGTGATCTTGAGAGAGAAGCCGTAACAAAAAGGGGTTGATTATCTGGTCATCAAACAGCCAGTGTTCTATTTTCCTTTCTCCTGTCTCTGCTTCCAATACTGAGAAAGCTTCTTTGCTTGACAACCTCAATTTAAACTTTCTTCCCCCATGACTAAGAAGAATCTTCTGCTGCAAGTGTTAATTGTCCTGACAAGGATGCCTGTCTTCTTAATTTGAACAGCGGCTGTGCTAAATGATGCAAAATATACAAAGATCTACAGTTATGCCCCTCACCCCAATATGAAATGCTACTATGAAAAGGTCTTCAGCTTTTCACACAAAAATCCTTGCTAACTGTTTCAGTGGTGAAAAAGTAAGCCCAATACAAATACAAAATCCAAGTGCCAAAAAACTAATAAAATGATGAGAAGATCCTGGCACCAATTTTCAGAGCATGCAATAATTGGTGAAATATGCCAAGTCATATTCAGGAAGAACATTAGGCTGTTCCTATAAATGGGACCTACAGATCAGCTAAAGCAATAGAATCTAATTACTATTATTAATAACAGTAAGAGTATATTCATCTCTCCTATCAGCATGCAGGTATAATATTGACCTTTTCTTTCAAAGACAGCTCTAATGCTATTATTTACTACGCCAGGCATTTTATTCTGCAGTACTAGTCACAAAATGATTAACACAATGATGTCCCATGCTGCACTATCAAAATTCTTCTGAATTCCACTGGATGCAAGGATGGTCATGCCCTTCAGCTGAAGAGTGTCAGTGTCAATGCATTGAAAAAGAAAGGTAGAAAATAAGCACCAGCCTAGCTGAGATGATCAGGTAAACTAACAATGATTGATTAGGTAGAAGGTAACTCACATTTATCCATCTATCTGTCCATTCATCCATCCAAATCATCCTGCTCTACCACCATCTCCAGCAGCATGTGTTGAAGAACACCCATTGATGGTAGGATTCCCACCGAAGGTAAGGTATGGCAAAGAGAGTTTGTACTCAATACATCTCATATATTCTAATACATTTCTCATATCGGGGCAATAAGGCTTGTGTATGCCAATGAATTTTGAGAGAAAGTGACGTCTGTCACTTCCAGGGCAAGGCAATTAAGTACCAGTATGTCTCCTTTGTGTGAGTTGAACTGTGAAGAAAGCTGAGTGCCAAAGAATTGATGCTTTTGAGCTGTGGTGTTGGAGAAGACTTTTGAGAGTCCCTTGGACTGCAAGGAGATCCAACCAGTCCATCTTAAAGGAGATCAGTCCTGGGTGTTCATTGGAAGGACTGATGCTGAGGCTGAAGCTCCAATACTTTGGCCACCTCATGCAAAGAGTTGACTCATTGGAAAAGACTCTGATGCTGAGAGGGATTGGGGGCAGGAGGAGAAGGGGACGACAGAGGATGAGATGGCTGGATGGTGTCACTGACTCAATGGACGTGAGTCTGGGTGAACTCCAGGAGCTGGTGATGGACAGGGAGGCCTGGCATTCTGCGATTCATGGGGTCCCAAAGAGACAGACACGACTGAGTGACTGAACTGAACTGAACTGAACTGATGTCTCCTTTACCTCTCTCTTCTCTTGTTAGAACAATTTTGGAACTCATGTGTTGCAAATGGCATATCCACATGGTGGATGAAGATGAGCTAGCCTGCTTCAGTGTCAAAAGAAAGGAGGGAGACCCTTTTGTTGTATTAAGCCACTGGATTGTGAGACTATCTACAGGAGAAACTAGTGTTCATTTTCTTGATATATAAGATCCAAGCATTATCATAACATGTTAAATGACCCTGGGCACAAGTCTTGAGGCCAACTTTTTCACAAATAAAACAGAGCATCTTTATTGTTAGCATTCTGTAGTTTGCGATGAGTTTCTTGAGTATATTGGTGGAAAGGCATTCAATTTTTGGATTTAGTCTATAGCTTTCCCTTATTCTCCAGACAGAGTTTTTAAGCATAACTCTTTTATAATATTTACCCCATTGTATTGTATTTATTTATGCATCTCTCTGTTGTTGTTGTTGTTGTTTGCTTTTGATTGTTGCATAGAACAGTGAGCTCTTCTGGGGATGGGAATTGTCTTTTTTAATCACTTTATCACCAAGACCTGGAAAAATGCTTAGCAATCAATATTTTTTATTGTTGTTGAAATGTAATTATGAATTTATGAATCTTGGAAAGAAAGCTTGCAATAGCTTATCTGTCTCTTTCCTGTCACCACTAGGGGAAAATTGCCATATAGGGTATATAAGGAGTTTTAAAGAACAGACATGCATACACAGGAGGGAAAGAGGATGAGAGATAGAAAGAATGAGAAAGGAATTGAGAATACTAGGGAAGAGAACAGGAATAACTTATTGATGTCAAAGGGGACACAAAAAAATATGAGCTAGTTAAGCCAGATAACATAGTGATATGTCCAGGTCAGAGCACAGAGGCCATTGCTAGCAGAGCACCTAATCATTTTTGAAGGAGAAAATGAAATGTGACTGAGAATTGGGAGTTCAGAGATGGGATGATCAAATATCCAATATCTTTTCCTTTCAAACAGGGACATGCCATCACTGGGACTTCAAGGGAATGAAAATTCGAGGCCCGATGGCAGGGCCTCAACTCTCCAGATGTCTGGGGCCAAGAAATACAAGGCAGGGTGAATTGGTCAGGATGCTGGTGACACATTCAAACTTGTTTGACAAGTAGAACAAGACAGGAAGATATGACTAGATGCCAAGCGGAGTATCAAGCCTCTGGTATTGTCTCAACTAATATAATCAGGGAAGGAAAACATTCCTTTCTCTATATTGCTAAAAATGTCCAACCCAAAGTGGGAATCTGAAAAAAGCAACCACTACTCCTCAGCATGTCACTGGGGTCCTCAGAAGGCTATTTAGTATAACACTGGTTAGCAACTGGTCTTTGCCTGTTTGTTTTCTACCATTAAGGCAGGGAACCTCAGTTTTTAACCATGAAAGAGTCTTCCCTATTTCTGAAACTGGTTCTTGAAACACCATCCCCAATCTGGGGAAAGTGATAAAGCTAAGACAACACTAGCTGATGACCCCAATCTGCCTGACCCTTGATCAAATGCAACTCAAATGGGGGCTCAGGCAAGCCTGAACAAGGTGCCAGCTACATAGAAATACATCCAGGCCGGGGATTACATTGCAAGGTGCCAGAAAGCAAGCAATAAGCAAAAAACTCAAAGATCTAAAGAATAGTAGAAGCAAAGTATTTAGGGAGTATTGAGAGTCAAATGTAAGCCCTGAATCTCTAAAAGGTAGAAGCAAAAGCAAAGAATGAAGTCAAAGAGGACTTCCCTGGCAGTTCAGAGATTAAGACTCTGCCCTTCTAATGCAGGGGGCATGAGTTCGATCTCTGGTCAGGGAACTATGACCTTGCATGCTGTGCAGTGAAGCAAAAAATGAAATCAAAGATCAAGACACAGTTGGTCCTGGAATAAATGAGAGGAGATGAGAGTAAGGAAGAGGGAGAGGATGATGTTTCTGTGCCAGTGTTTTCCAGTATAGAAAGTGAAAAGTGCAAAGGGAAAGTGTCAGTTACTCATTTGTGTCCAGCTGTTTGTGACCCCATGGACTGTAGGTCACCAGGCTCCTCTGTCCATAGAGTTCTCCAGGCAAGAATACTGGAATGGGTAATGATTCCCTTCTCCAGGGGATCTTCCCAAACCAGGGAATGAACCCAGGGAGCCAGATTTTCTAGTATAGAAAAGTAGACTTCAAAGAGGGCTTGCTGGTGGTTAGACAGTAAAGACTCTGCCTGCAACGCAGAACTGGGGTCAATTCCTGGGTTGGGAAGACCCCTGGAGAAGGGAATGGATACCCACTCAAGTAAGAGTCGGACACAACTGAGTGACTAAGCACAACACAGCTCAGCACCCACTCAAGTATTCTTGTCTGGAGAATTCCATGGACAGAGGAACCCTGGAGGGCTATAGTCCATGGGGTCATAAACAGTTGTACACAATTGAGCAACTAACACTTTCACTTTTTTCAGACTTCAAAGAGTTGCATACGTAGTTCAAACACATGCTGTCCTTTCTTAGGACTTGGGTTCCAGAAACCAAGCCCCTGGATAGTTGTGTACCTAAATTCCTTCCTTAAGTTCTGTCTGGTAACTTGCTCCCTCAGCTTCACTGGTGGGTTCATCTTGCTGTATATAGACCTAAGGAGGCCTCATAAAAACTAGAATTCCACTTTTGGATTTCACAAACCCACAAGCTTTTAAGGCTCCTTGTAAGTCATCCAGCAGGAATTTTCTACCTGGCGGTCTCTACCAGATGCACTCTTATTTCCTTAACTGTCTCTTTGTTGTCTGTGCTTTAACCTTCCGATCACCATATCCCTCTCTACTTTCTCTAAGATCACTGTGCTTCTGGGTCCTGAAATCCTCTCTTGAATGCAGCTAGGTCAGTGTGTGTCCTGCCTCCAGGCACTGACTCTTTGATTCCTTGGTTTCTAGCTGAGTTCCCAGTTTTAAATCTGATTCCTACTGTCAAATAAGATCGCATATGTAGAGCACCAGTGTATGTGGTACTCAACCAGTCTAACTAAGCTGATAGTTGATTTTGCCTGTTTTTCCCTGATTTTTAAAAAATGCACTCTTTAGCCAATAATGTTAGTGTAATTACTTTTTTTTTAGTTTTGGGAGAAAAATTTCCAGTTACTATTTCCTCAGTTTCTCCTATTGTCTCAGAACTGGGTAACATGTCTGGTCAAGGGAAATATTACAGTGATAACAGGACTGCATCACTCACGCTGAGTTCTGGAGCAAGAGTCTAAATACCATGCAGTCAAAGGACTTCCATGTACTACATGAACAAACGAGTTTGCTAGCAGGGGAAAAACAGAGAATGATTGTTGAATATGCAACTGACTTTATCTGCATATTCTTATTTATAACATCATCCAATTAACTGTAAAAAGAAAATTCTGAAAATTAAAACTGTCCAATAATCCAGTGGAGTCCTGAGTTCTTGTTCTGAAAATGTCCAAGCAGAGGTCAGCTGCTTAGACCTGAAAGAATAGTAAAAATGGGAAGCAGAGATAGATCTTAATTTTCCTGCCCCACATAGCAGATAAAGTCCCTAAGCATCTGGGGAAAATCATGAAAACATTGGATGTGGAGGGTAACTGGAAAGAGAAAACCTTCCAAAAGCAAATTTGGCTCCCTTCACAACTTGGTTGGACCCAGTAAAGCTATGGTCCTTATTGACTAGAACATAGAATGCCGTTTTTTGCAATTTCCATCCTCACATGCCTACCTTAGTAAGGGAATTGCGACCCTATGGATCGTAGCCCACCAGGCTCCTCTGTCCATGGGATTCTCCAGGCAAGAATTCTGGAGTGGATTGCCATGCCCTCCTCAAGGGGATCTTCCTGACCCAGGGATTAAACACGTCTCTTGCATCTCTTGCATTTGCAGGTGGGTTCTTTACTACTAGCGCTTCCTTGGGAAGTCCTGTAAGGGAACTACTAAGTTTTAATTGTGCATGTGGCTGCCTGGACTACAGTGTCCAGCCTTCTTTGCAGCTGGTGTGACCACACTGAGCTGTCTATAATAGAATGTGTTCAAGTCTCTATGAGTGGCCTTAAAATCAGCAAATTTGTGGTCCTTAGTGTCTTCATCCTCCGGCTTTTTGCCTGAGATGTGGACATGAAGGAAAATGATTTGGGATGATTTCAGTAAAAGCAAAACAGAGAGCAAGCAGACAGAAAGAGTTTTGTTTCCCAAGACTATGAGACCACTAAATCTGTGTTGCTTATGCTGAGCTTGTTGCATGCAAATGGTATACACTCCTCTGTTTAAGCTGCCATTATTTTTGCCTGTCACACTGGGCAGATCTTTACCCTAATAAAATTGTGGCTCTTCTTTATTTCAAACAGTACCTTTTACAGTCTTTTGCCAGGTTTCTAATAGTGTAAATCCAATCTTAACCTCTCTCACTCTCTGTGAATGTCTTCATATTTTACTTTTTTGCTGATGATTTTGGGAAGAGAAAATTTCCGAAAATTTTTAACCCTCCAGTCCACAAACCTATCTGCATGTGTATCTACCTTTATTTAGATTTAGACTCTCCTGCCATCACAGACAAAGGGGCACATAGCAAGGTTTCTCAAAGACTTTATTCTATTTTTCAAAAAATATTAACATTACTCTCTTTGTTGTTATATTACATTGACATTAATATATATTCAGGTTCTCCAACTGTGTGCATGTGTGTGTGTGTATTGTCAGAAAGCAGGGGTGGAATTGAGGAGAGAGCAGAGCTTAAGAAAGTGATTGAAGTACATTCCGAACCTTAGACTTTGTGATTTTCATCATAAATACCTAGGAAAACACAGAAAGAAATGAGAGAGCATAATAAACCAAGAAACTAAGATTGACAACTAATCTACTGCCAAAATCTTAGAGGAATTTCCTCTAATTATAATATTCATGGAGTGGAAAAGAGAAACACAATTGTCAGGTGACATTAACATATACCTTGTCACTTGCAGGAGATCAAAACTGCAGGCGTGAAAGACACAGAGGCGCATCAACGCACTTGCCTAGGCCTTGGCTCGGAAGAAAAGAATCTGTGACAACCACCAACCAGAAATATATTGCACAGCTATAGCCCTGTCCAAAAGAACACGAGACATGGATTTTAAACTAGCTCTTGTGTGTATGTGTGTGTCAGTGATGGGTTTATCATATGAGAAGGATTACAGACACACACACACACGTACACATACACACTGCACATTATACCCAAGATTCCACATTCTCCAGTTTGGATGACTTCTAAACAATTTCAGAGAATACAAATTTCAGAAATTCTACACACCCATAGGCAGAGAAGTTAAGCTACAGCAAATTTTCCTCTTAGGATACAATGTGAAAAGAAAAAAAAATTTTAAAGTATGTTAGTGGAACTCCAAGTTTTGCCTTTACTGTTTTAGACAATGGAAGAACTGCTCACTACTGTCAATCATCCATGAATACATGTTCCACCTAGTAATAATAATAACAAACAAACATCAGATGCTAGATATAGAGGACTTATTGCAAGTCAAGTGGCCTGGATTCTAATGCCATTTCTACACCTTACAAGCTGTATAACCTTGGGGAAATGGCTTAATTTGTTGCTACCTTAATTTTTTTACCCATAAAATGAGTATAAAACTGTTGGGATGATTATGTGAGTTAATGTTTGAAGTACAATACACATTTGATATCAATGCTGCTGCTGCTAAGTTGCTTCAGTTGCGTCCGACTCTGTGCAACCCCATACACAGCAGCCCACAAGGCTCCTCTGTTCATGGGATTCTCCAGGCAAGAATACTGGAGTGGGTTGCTATCAATATCAATGCTCATATGATACAATAAGGTATATGCTATTATAGCGTTCATTTTACAGATAACGTAGGTCTTGTTGAGGTTAAATGACTCTTCTAAGAATTGGTAGACCCAGAATTTGAATGCATCATTTTCATATGTACATCTAATATCCCAATTATTACAGTATGTTGCCTCTTCACAGTAACTCAAGGATACCTCAAGAATAGATGTTAAATATCTCAACATCACCATTGACCACTAGATACCACAATTTGATGTTGAACCATAAATATCAACCAACCTTTTGCTCAAGATATGGGAAGAAGATTTTAGCTGTAATATAGGATTGAGTGGAAGGAAATGATAGTCCTCGTCAACAATCAATAGATACCCCTTTGTTTAAAGATAACAACACTGAAAACAGAAAAATAAATTGTTCCAGTAAAAATATTGTGCACATTAAAAGGAAGAAAGAGCAATCAAGATGCAGAAAAAGAACAGTTTAAAAAGTCACTGAAGGAAATAGAAGTTGCAGAAATTGTCTGCTTTGTAATCTTAATAGAAATGAAAACTACAGCCTCTGAATAAAGAGATGAAAGATGAGATTATATGAAAATAAGTTGAGATAAGAGGGGAGTTGGCTGAGAGGCAGGTGGAAATAAAAACAGGAGTTTGACATGATAAAGAAAGATTATAAGGAGATTAAAAATGCAATAATAGAATAGAAATCTGCATTAAAAGCAACAAAGAGCAGAATTAACACTATAGAATTAGTGATGATAAGTTTAAATCCTAGAATCTGCTGAAAAAATGCAGAACGAAGAAAAATGTAGAGATGGTAAGGACAAAGAACAAAGGGAGACAAGTCCAGTGTGGGGATTCTTTAGAGACACATAAGACACAGAAGTAATTGTTAAGGCTACTTTTGAGGAAATGTGTATAACATCTCTATTCAATGAGTTTACACATCAAAAAGCATTACTGTGTGGGCTATGTATGACTGACATTTTTGTTTTGAATGTATTCATGGGTCAGTATTACTGCTTATTACATGAGTATAATATGAAGAAAAACTACAAAATGCAGATAAATAAATATTTTTAAAGTTGCCTAAAACACATAAATACTGTTAACTCTATACTGTATGTGTATTTCAGATATACATAAAAATTAAGTATATCATACAAACATATGAAACATTAATACCTGATGTTTTATAACATATTTGTATTCATATCTGTAATAAATATTTCTCTTGAAAAGCAACATATTTTTGTCAATGAGAAAACAGTTAAAAATTGAAGCAATCCATAAAATTATCAATAAAAAATTAACCACACCAATTTTTTTGAGAAATAAACTGTTGTTACATTGAAAACATTTTCCAGATATTTCTTTATGTAAATGGAAATATGTAAAAATAAATGATCTATGAATCTTACCAAAGGGAAACATAGATAGAAACATAGATGAACATAGGGAAATTGTTACATAAATTAATTGTACAGCCAATGTGATATCAATATCTGCTTTTTCACTTAGCAATGTACTGAACATATTGCCATGTCAATTAATAATTATTTGTCGAATTCATCTGATTACCTTGTGTGGCTATGCCATGATTTATTTAATGCATTGACTATTATGAGCACTTGTATTATGTTTAAAACTCTGTGGCTTAGTTTTCTCATCTGAATAAAGGGGATAATTAGATTACATTAGGATAAGCTGAGATAATAAGTGTACAGAACTTAGATCATTTGTGTTCTCTGCATTTTTTTTTTTTTTTTTTTGGTAAAATTTTGGAAAAGGTTAAATGTTAATCAGCTTCTCATTATTAAGTTGCCTCTTCTTCATAACTCACAAATTCTTTTTACAATTTGGACTTTCTTATTTTAAAACAAATACTTATTCATTTGCTCATTTCTCGCTTCTCTAGAAAAGTTTGTAATTCTAAACTTAAAGGCCCAAAGAAGGAGCATCTGACTTTTATGTTCTCTTTGATTCTCTATGGTTAATAGTTTACAATGAGAAAGCAGACATTCAGACCCACACCGATGGGTCAACCCATCAATGTGACAAACAGAAATCATGTAGCCTGAGATCTGGATGACAAGGAAAAATGAACTTTACATTCAAATTTTGTACTAGCTTCTGTAACTTTTCATTCCAGGGAAAGTTCTGTTCAACCATTGACAAAATTCTTTGGTAAACCGCAGTAGACCTCTATTATTTCGTTTTGCCTATTTTTGTACCTGGTATTATTGTGGAATCTAGGAATACAGCATTGGACAGCAAAACCAAGGTCTCTGTCTTCATGAAGCCAGGAAGTCAATGAGCAAAAGGCAACCAAACAAATAGATATTGAATTTTATGTACTGAAAAATATAAAGAAAGAAAGTAATGTCTCTTATACACACTTACTTTTAAACTCATAAATGATAAATCAATTTAAAAATGAAATGCCATCCTTACCTATCAAGTTGAACTTTAAAACTAATAAATAATATGATTATTCATATAAGCAAAGAAAGGAAATCAACTTAAATATCCAAAAAGAACTGCTCCGGTGAATTATGGTGCCCTCACACAATGAAAGATTATTCAGTCCTCTGCTCTGAGGGAACATGAGATTAAGTAGTCACAGGATTCTACCCTCCAGGCATATCAATAGTAGCATTATGAATTGGATATCATTTCAGCACATTTAAGACTGAAACAAGAAATAGATCTTCTCAGTTAGCCACCTTGAGTTGCCTGATCCTATTTATAAGGCTCTTGAACATTAAATGGCTCTTTGAAAACAGTCTTTTCATACCTTAAGTGCAGCTTGAATCAGAAACACATATATTTTGTAGCTATTTGAATCACAAAAATGATTGAGTTTTTGTCAGTTTAAGAGGGATTATCAACTCTGCATATCATGTCTTTGAAATGCCAATGGACTCTCTCCTACAGGATTTTTACTGAAAGAAACGCACACTTTATTGTCAGATGCAACTTGGTTTGCATCTCAGCTTTAGCCATGCATTGCCCCTGCAGATTTTCTACATTCTCTTTAGTGCATTTTACCTACCTGTAAATTGGGGATTGCAGTGAATGGTTTGAGAGCACTGAATGAGTTCAAGTTTATAGACCATCTAGATTTGTATTTGGTTCATAGTTGACAAATTTAAGAATGTTTTCATTTCTTCACTTTTCTTTTTCCTTTGTAGCTTCCTCCTGCCTGGTAGGAAGATCTATAGATGACTAGTTCTGGTTGGGAAATTAAATCCTTGAGGTGGAAAAGACGGGACACTGGGTAGGAAGGTTGTCTTTTGCAGTGGCAAAGAATGTTAGACCTGTGTTAACTTTAAAACCAAATGTTACTGAAAACAGAACTCAAACTAGACCACAGAACTGGGTGGAGAATGTGGAAATTCCTAATAATAAATAGGAGTACTAGGCAAATAAAATGGAGCAAGATAATTTGGGGTTCAGGCCAACTGGATGATCGAGTGTCACGAAAAAGTCAGACAGAAAATGAGAGCCCAAGTTCATCCTTCATACAGTCTGGAGTTGAAGACAAAGATTCTAGCTTTCTCAAAGTAAGGCAGGGACTCAGGATGCTAGTGGCATATGATATTATTTTAGGTAATACAACAATAATTATAAGTCAATAGTTACTTTCTATGAAAAAAAGAAAATGGTTTTATGAACAATAGAACATTTTCTTTTATAATCAATTGATACAATTTTTTTTTAAAGTAAGTTCATTTTTCCTTATACAATGGAATATAACTCAGCCATAAAAAAGGACAAATTTGAGTCAGTTATAGTGAGGTGGATGAACCTAGAGCCTGTTATAAATAGTAATATAAATCAGAGAAGAACAAATTTAGCATATAAACACATATATATGGAATCTAGAAAAATAATATTGATGAACCTGTTTGCATGGAAGGAGACACAAATGTAGAGCCTGGACTTGTGGACACAGTGGAAGAGAGAGAGAGTGAATGAATAGAGAAATTAGCATCAACAAATATACACTATATCAGTAAGTCAGATAAGTGGTGAGAAGTTGCTGTGCAGCACAGAAAGCCCAGTCTGGGGCTCTGTGATGACCTAAAGGGGTGGGTGGGGGCAGGGGAGGGAGGCCAGTCAGGGAGGGGACTGTGTTAGTCAGTTATGTCTGACTCTTCACAACCCCAAGGACTGTAGCCCACAAGCCTTCTCTGTCCATGGAATTCTCCAGGCAAAAATACTGGAGTGGATTGTCATTCCCTTCTTCAGAGAAACTTCCCAACCCGGGGATCAAACACTAGCCCCCTGCCTCGCAGGCTGATTCTTTACTGTTTGAGCTACAGAAAAGTCTCCTACAGGAAGGAACGGGAGGTATGTATAATTACGGCTGATTTGCATTGCTGTATGGCAGAAATGAAAGTGAAAGAGGAGAGTGAAAAAGTTGGCTTGAATCTCAACATTCAGAAAACTAAGATCATGTCATCTGGTCCCATCACTTCATGGCAAACAGATGGGGAAACAGTGGAAACTGTCAGACTTCATTTTTGTGGGGCTCCAAAATCACTGCAGATGGTGACTGCAGCCATGAAATTAAAAGATGCTTACTCCTTGGAAGAAAAGTTATGACCAACCTAGACAGCATATTGAAAAGCAGAGACATTACTTTGCCGACTAAGGTCCGTTTAGTCAAGGCTATGGTTTTTCCTGCGGTCATGTATGGATGTGAGAGTTGGACTGTGAAGAAGGCTGAGCGCCAAAGAATTGATGCCTTTGAACTGGGGTGTTGGGGAAGACTCTTGAGAGTCCCTTGGACTGCAAGGAGATCCAACCAGTCCATTCTGAAGGAGATCAGCCCTGGGTATTCATTGAAAGGAATGATGCTGAAGCTGAAACTCCAGTACTTTGGCCACCTCTTGAGAAGAGTTGACTCACTGGAAAAGACTCTGATGCTGGGAGGGATTGGGGCAGGAGGAGAAGGGGACGACCGAGGATGAGATGGCTGGATGGCATCACCGACTCAATGGACATGAGTCTGAGTGAACTCTGGGAGTTGGTGATGGACAGGGAGGCCTGGTGTGCTGTGATTCATGGGGTCGCAGAGTCGGACTCGACTGAGCGACTGAACTGAACTGATGGCAGAAACCAACACAATTATAAAATTTATTTTTTTAATTAAATTAAAAAATAAATAAGTTGATATTAGGGGAAAATGTAAAAATGAATGAGTACAGGAGTTTCTCAGATATGACTCAAGTACAATAGGTGGTAAGTCGATCAGTTGCCAAATCATGTCTGACTCTTTGCAACCTCATGGACTATTACACGCCAGGCTCCTCTGTCCTCCACTATCTCCCAGAGTTTGTTCAAATTCATGTCTATTAAGTTGGTGATGCTATCTAACAATCTCATCCTCTGCTGTTCCCTTCTAATTTTGCCTTCAGTCTTTCCCAGTACCAGGGTCTTTTCCAATAAATCAGCTCTTTGCATCAGGTGGCCAAAGTATTGGAGCTTCAGCTTCAGTATTAGTCCTTCTAATGAACATTCAGGATTGATTTCCTTAAGGATTGACTGGTTAGATCTCTTTGCAGTCCAAGGGATTCTTCAAGAGTCTTCTCTAGCACCACAATTGAAAAGCATCAATTCTTCAGCACTCAACCTTTTTTTATGGTCTAACTCTCACATCCATACATGACTATTGGAAAAACCATAGCTTTGACTGTATGGACATTTGTTGGCAAAGTGATGTCTCTTCTTTTTAATACACTGTCTAGATTTCTCATAGCTTTCCTTCCAAGGAGCAAGTGTCTTTAATATCAGGCCTGCAGTCACCATCCAGAGTGATTTTGGAACCCAAGAAGAGAAAATCTTTCACTGCTTCCACTTTTCCCCCACCTATTTGCCATGAAGTGATGGGACCAGAGGCCACTACAAACTCAATTTTTTGAATGAATTTCAAGACAGGTTTTTCACTCTCTTCTTTCACCCCACTCTCCTTTCATCCTTATCAAGAGGCTCGTTAGTTTCTCTTCACTTTCTGCCATTATGGTAGTATCATCTGCATATATGAGGTTGTTGATATTTCTCCCAGACACCTTCTGAACTGGGGGAAGCAGGAAGGGCTTATTTTCTGGCAACATATCCTTTTCTCTTTTCATACTGTCCGTAGTTCTATAGGCAAGAACACTGGAGAGGTTTGCCATTTCCCCCTCTAGTGGACCCCATTTTTTCAGATCTCTTTACTATGACACATCCATTTTGGGTGGCCTGTGAGGCATGGCTCATAGCTTCACTGAGTTACACAAGCCCCTTCACCATAACAAGGCTGTGATCCATGAAAGGGATAGGTGGTGTACATGACTGTCTAAAGTGCGGGAACCACTATCCAGACAAAGTCCAGAAAGAGGGCTCATCTTAGTCCATCTGGGTTGCTGTGACAAAATATCATAGTTGGGTTTTTTCTAAACAGGAAACATTCTCACAGTTCTGGAGGCAGGGAAATCCAAGATCAAGTTGCTGTCAGATTCAGCAACTGATGATGAGGATGGCCTGGTGATGGCCCAGCTTCACTGACAGCTGTGGTTCCACTGTAACGCCACATAGTGGAACAGGCAAGGGAGCTTTCTCCAGTCACTTCTATAAGGGCACTAATTCCATTTGTAAGGGGGACCTAATAACATTCCGAAGGGTGTACTTTCTAAATGCCGTCTCCATTGGAATTAAGTTTCAGCATATGAATTTGGGAGGGCACAGCATTCAGACCACAGCAGGGTTTCAGAGGTAAAACAGCAAGATATTCCTAAGCCAGCATTGTGTGTGTGAGCTGATAGGCATTTATTGCTCTGAAAATTACTCAAGTGCCCTTGACTTAGGTCCCAGAGTAGTGCCATATACACAATATGTACCCGGTGATTGTCAGTTCCCTTCAATCTTTTGACTGTTGACCTGCTCCTCATCATTTGAAACCCTTCCTCTTGGCAATTAGACCCTCTCATCCAGTCTGTCAAAAGGGCCATGGTGAGAGGCTGAATTCCATATCTCTCCCTGGTCCTGAGTGCTTGGGCCTTACCAATTCAGAGAAAGGTCAAGCTTGGTCAGAGACTTTCCTAAATTGCACACTTTACTAAACTTTCAGCAGGACAGGCAGTTCACCGCAAACTTAGACTGTTACTCTGCAAAATCTTAAAGAAAATCAGTGATAGCAGGACCTTTTCATTTGAAGAATGGGGAAATCAAAGCACCATTAAGTCCTGCCTGGCAAAATGATAACCACCAGGAGATACACTGCTACAGGCTGGAGATCCAGTAGTGAAAAGCAAATGAGATATAGCTTCTGCTGGCATTTGGAAATCCAACACCCTGGATACAATTGGATACATGAGTATATCCAGAACCCAAGAAATCACCATGACTAATGACAGGGAGGGGGCATTTAAAAATGCTATGGCCTCTTGTCAAGGACAGGAAGACCTAGGCTAGGAAAAAGTAACACAGAGTTCAATGGATGAAATCAGATTATTTAGGTCTTTATTAATCAGAGTTCAGGGACGTAGACTGTGGGAAGGAAAATGTTTCCTATGAAATGTAAAAGGAAGATACTGTCCATTGAACAATGATTATGGACAAAGCATTTTACATATATTATGTTATTTTATTTATCAACTGATTCAATAAATATTTATTGAAGAGCTAATACATTGTTGTTATAAGCCAGGGAATATCAAAGTGAGGAAGACAACATCTTTCTCCACAGGGAACTCAGATCTCAGTGAAAGAGACAACAACTAAAGTTACCAATAGACGCTGTAATTTCAGATGTAACTGAGTATTATGAAGGAAAAATAAATTAGGTAAAGATTAAAGAGAGTCTGAGAAGACAGGCTATTGGACAAAAAGTGATGAGAAAGGTCATGGGGCAAAGCACACTAAAGGGAATTACAGTGAATGCTATGAAACATGTGAGGCTGGCTCCAGCAAGAGGAGCAATTGCTCAGGCCTGAAGGCTGGAATGGACTCGACCCATCCAAGGAAGAGCCAACGTGGTTAGAGCTGAGCAAGTGAGGAATGAAAGGTTAGAAAGAAGCGCGAATGGGTGGAGCCTGTGGCGACAGCCAGAGATCCCAGCAGGAACCTGGATCATCTCACCCTCAGTAATCTCGTGAGGAAAACTCTTTTTTTTTTATTTCTAAATTATTTTTTAAATTGGAGGATAATTGCCTTATAATAGTGTGTTGATTTCTTTCATACAACAATGGGAATCAGTCATAATTTTATATACATGGATATATATAGTTTCCCTCCCCCCTCCCATTCCACCCCTTTAGGTGTCACAGAGCACCAGGCTGCGCTCCTTGTGCTATATAGCCACTTCCTACTAGCTGTCTATTTTACGCATGGTGGTGTATATATGTCAATGACACTTTCTCAACTCATCCCACCTTCTCCTTGCCCTGCTGTGTCCACAAGTCTGTTATCTATGTCTGTGTCTCCATTCCTTCCCTGCAGATAGGTTCATCAATACCATTTTCTAGATTCCACATATATGTGTTAATATACAATATTTGTTTCTCGTTCTGATTTACTTCACTCTGTATAACAGGCTCTAGGTTCATCCACCTCAGGAAAGTTTTTTGATTCTAGATTCTAAGATGCATGAATCTGAGAAGAGGATATCAGAGTTATTAAAATATTATGATATATTAAAGTATTATAGTATAACATTTATATAGTATGTTATGGTTTATATAATTATACATTCTATAATTATATATGATATATTATAATTACATAGATGTAATTACATGGATGTAATTAAATAGATGTTATACATGGCATCAGATGTTATAGATGGCATCAATGTGTAAGATGTGAAATCTGCATTTCTAGAAAGTCTTATTCTTCAGAAAATCACCAGGACATATATTAAAGGAGTTTATGTACATAATTTTATTTACTGATAAATCACTGAAGTGCAAGTAATTGTCCATAAGCATAGGAATCAAAATACATTATGGTCTTTACATCATAAAGAGTAAACTTTAATGTATATAGTTTTTTTAAAAATTAGGATTCTGAAGCATCCTAGCATGATATGCAGAATGTGACAAAACAATCTAACTATAAAATTGTATCACAATTGTGTAAAACAACCTCACTGAATGGATGAGGGGGAAAAACACTAATCTGTAACTTTGGAAATGTGTGGAGTCTGTAAATTTAAAGGCAGAAGAAATTATACAGAAGGGTTATACTCCAGATAACATTATTTCCCATTTGGATATGAGTTAACATCTCTGATACCATTATACATGTATATTTGAATAATTAAATAAATGGCTGGCAGATGGCGGGGGCCAGGTTTCTTATTGTTGGAGAGGGAGGTTATAGGTGATCAAGCAGAAAAGACTAGAATGATCTATGTTGTAAGGGATTAGAGTCAGAGACATCAGTATAAATTTATATTTTGCTTAATATAGATACAGATGGTTAGACATAGTAATATTTATAGCTCTGTGTATATACACAGGTAAATATACACAAACATGTATTTCTTCATTCTGGCAGCTTAGGATGCCTAGGAGCCAGAGTATCCCAGTAGCAAGAAGTACATCTAGAATCCAGATCTTAGTTTCCACTGCTATTGTCTATTTTGGGACAATTTTTCTTGAAGAAATGTTTTTTTCTCCAAAGGCAGGAAGTATACAAGATGGGGCTGGAATGGTAGTGACAGAAATTGAACACACACACACACACAATGATCAAGGGTGGGGACATGGATTAGGGACCCAAAAGTCCAGCGAAACAGCTCCTGTTGAACTAAGATGGAACAATTTGAAGAACAAAATACAAAAAGTCATAGTGGATTATATCTTAGAGGATAAAATAAATATCTGTGAGTCTAAACTGCTACAAATAAGTGATAAATAAATGGGGGAGAAGAGACAAATCTTCCATACAGAATTCAAAACATTTCATTTATTCAGCCCACCCTCCAGAAGGTGGAGTAGGACTCTCCACTCCTTCAGTGTGGGCCCTCTACAGTGACTTCCCTTTAAAAAGACGACAGTGTGGGAACGGGCTGGGAAGAGTAACTTTACAGTGAAGAAAACTGACAGATATTACTTAAGGCAGGTGATCAAGGTCTATAGATACAGCAATAAGTCATTTGATATTATAGTCCACGGGGCTGCAAAGAGTCAGGCATGACTGAGCAACTGAACACACACACACACACACACACACACACCCCTTTGATAGCACATACTGGAAATTTCTCTTTGATCCTGTGCTGTTTACTCAAAACTCATTAACCCAGGGATTTCTCTGGTTGTCTAGTGGGTAAGACTCCACCCTCCCCATGCAGGGGGTCAAGGTTCAATCCCTGGTCAGGGAATGAGATCTTGCATGGTGCTATGAAGACTGAATTGGGGGCAGGAGGAGAAGGGGACGACAGAGGATGAGATGGCTGGATGGCATCACTGACTCGATGGACGTGAGTCTGAGTGAACTCCAGGAGTTGGTGATGGACAGGGAGGCCTGGCGTGCTGCGATTCATGGGGTCGCAAAGAGTCGGACACGACTGAGCGACTGAACTGAACTGAACTGATGAAGACTGAAGATCCCACCTAATGCAACCAAGACCAGGCACAGCCAAATAAACAAATATTTTAAAAAATCATTAGTCCAATCTAATCATGAGGAAAAAAATCAGACAAAACCGAGGAACATTTTACAAAATATCTGACTAGTATTCTTCTAAATTATTAGGATCATCAAAAACAAGGAACACTTAAGAAAGGGTCAAAACCATGAGGAGCCAAAAGAGACATGACTCTTAAAGATAACATGTTATTGTGGATGGACTCCAAGAATAGAAAAAAGCGCAAGAGGTCAAAACTACGTTTACTCCGATGGTAAAGAGTCTGCCTGCCATGCGGGAGACCTGGGTTTGATCCCTGGATCAGGAAGATGCCCTGGAGAAGGAAATGGCAACCCACTCCATTGTTCTTTCCTGGAAAATCCCATGGATGGAGGAGCCTGGTGGGCTACAGTCCATGGGGTTGCAAAGAGTTGGACACAACTGAACAACTAACACTTCCACTTTTCACTTTCCCATGGATAGCTCCAAGAGAAAGCCAAAAGTCTCTGCCCCATGGTGCAGTGTTCTAGTTGGATTATTTTGGTTTTATCTCCTACAGCCTTTAAACCCAAAGATTTGAGTCTCCAAAGTAAGCAGGTATTGGGGAATGAATTGTGTGATCAATCTTAGAAGACAATAGGAGCTGAAGCCATTTGATTGATTCAGATGCAATGAAACAGACTTCCCTGGTGGTCCAGTGGTAAAGACTTCATCTTCCAATGCAGATACAATAAAACATGTAAGCACCTCATAAACCAGACCTCTGGTGTTAACAGATCAGCCCCAAATTCCTCAATAGTCTGAATAATACAAGAAGCCATATTAGATCCAAGAGTGTGTTTAGCATGGAACTAAAGCAAGGAAGCATAAACTGATTGATTTGAACTGGAATTAAACTCACACACTCTGACTACTGTAAATAGTACTGCAGTGAATTTTGGGGTGCCTGTGTCTTTTTGAATTATGGTTTCCACATGGTATATGCTCAGTTGTAGGATTGCTGGCGCATATGTTATTTCTATTTTTAGTTTTTTAAAGAACCTCCATATTGTTCTCCATAGTGACTGTATAAGTTTATATTCCCACCAACAGTGCCAGAGGATTCCCTTTTCTCCACTTCCTCTCCTAGACATACATCCCATTGTTCTTCACAGCACTATCTACAAGCCAGGACATGGAACCAACCTAAATGTCCACTGACAGATGAAAGGATAAAGAAAATGTGGTTCATATATACAGTGGAATATTACTCAGCCATAAAAGGGAATGAAATTGAGTCATAAGCAGAGATGTGGATGGGCCTAAATTCTGTTATATAGAGTGAAGTAAGACAGAAAGAGAAAGACAAGAAAGTAAGTCAGAAAAAGAAAAACAAATCTTGCAGGGCATTCTCTATGCAGACATAGAGAATGGCTGTGTGGACCTGGGAGGCAGGGTTGAAGCGAGAGACTGAGATTGACATATATACATTACCATGTGTAAAATAGTCAGTGAAAACATGTTGTATAGTACATGGAATTCAGCTTGAAGCTCCGTGGTGACCTAGATGGGTGGGACAGGGGAAGAGAGATCCAGGAAGCAGGGGATATATGTATATGTATACAGATAGCTGATTTACTTTTTTGTACAGCAGAAACTAACACAACATTTTCAAGTAACTATAGCCCAATGAATTAAAAAAAAAATGTTTAGATGCTCTTAGTCCATTTTGTTACGAGAAAGGACTTTCTCTGGTAATACTAGCAGTCTGTCACATTCTGCCTTCTTAGTTTTTCTGTTCCTGGTTTTGTCAACCTGGTTGGCACTAGAATCACTTGGGGGACTTTGAAAACCACTGATACTGGATTCCCATCCCAGGGTGTCTATGGAGGTGGGATTTAAACTTTGCTACCTTGGCTCTAGGAAATAGCTCCACAGATTCATTTGATCATCACAGATCGATGTCTTCTATTCCCCCTGTGAATACCCTCATACCACTTATGAAAGTCAAATTATTTTGTTCTGGAACTTTTATTTCAAAGAACCATAAAAGCTAGAATGATAATGGGAACTTCATATTTTAACAGACAAGTGCTATCAGTATAACAACACATGCTGTATGCTGATGAATTGCAATGTTCAATTCCAATAAAATATATCTTTATTCATATACACTTTTATATCACCCTGTATAAGAAAAGGAATTACATTTCTGCCAGACATTTTCTTAACTTAGAGAAATTCCTGCCAGTCTCTCCTGGTTCTTCTGTAAGGGCAGCCCATGCCATGGTCCTCATCACTGGGAAAATATGACAGAGAGGTGGTGAGAAGTGGGTTTGGTATTTATTAGTTTGTACAATGTCACATTATTATTTTGTACCGTGTTATCTCTGGTTTGGTATGGTCAATTTTCTATGCTGTTCCTTCCTTCCAATTCCCAGCACTGGAAGTGGGGTTTGGAGGTGGCAGGAGACATTGGCTATGACTCATTCATGGGCTTATTCATATAAATTACCTTCTCCTCTTCCTCCCTGCATTACTTATGGTGTGTGAAAAATTTATCAGACCTTCACTTCTGCAAAGAGAGAACAAAGACACAGACTAAAATGAAAACACAGCCCCAACAGGTTTGTTTCTCTTGTTCATAATGTTTTCTTGTTTTTCTTGTTCATAATGTTTCCTGGTTCAATATGAGGATAGATAGGTATTGTGTTTGAAAATTAAATTTTTTATTTTGTCAGTACTTATAAAATGTTATTTCTTAAAAGAAAATAATAAATTAAGCTAAACAAAGGAATTAAACACTTACAACTAATATTAGTGGAGAAGCACAAAAGGAACATCCAAGGCATTACAATCCAAATGCAGTGGGCAGTACTCTCAATCAGCTACTACTCCTCTGTAAGTGGTTTTGTACATTTCTCTTTCATCCACTACTTGCAGATTCGAAGGTTTAATACTGAAAAGACAGCTGAGCTTCCCCCACGTCGGTGTCACCGTGGTCACTACCCGCATTTATATGTATATGTACTTTCACCTTTCACTTCTTCCTTTCAAGTGCGAGGAAGACACATATGCATCTGACTTCTCTTACACATCTGGCTTCATCCAACACATCTGGCATCCTTCAATACATCTGTCTATACTAAATATATCCACTTGAATCAAATGCATGTAGCATTTTCCTCAAACACAGATTTCCATTTGAACCCAATTTTACAACGTTTTAGAAATAAGCTGTAGATTCTGATTTTCCTCTAACTTATTTCCTTGTCATCTGATGACAATGAAAGCAACTTGAATAGTGGACTGGCAGTCGTGGTTCTCTCTTTTCCAAAATGCACTGGGAGTAACTTTCATTGCAGAGCTGATGGCAGAATTTAGCTCTAAAGTTCCCAGAAACTGAGCCTCAGCTGTTATTTGGGGGCTGGGAAAAGCAAAGAAAGTGAGCCTGCAGTATTCTCGCTCCTGGCTTGCTTTGTTTGTGTAGTGGTCTTCCTTGAGCTAGGAAAACATCAAAGGAAAACAACCAAGATACCTGTAATTATCTGTAAACTCAACCTGCTTTAAAGATAAATGAAAAGGGCAAATTTAGGCCTTGACTTGTTCCAGTCGACAACCACTAAGGAACCTTTAGCAATGCCTAGCCTAACCCCAATCACACCTGGCACCCTTCACTTTTTTTATACATTTCACTCCAGTGCACAGTTCAGAGAATTATACTCAGAGCAAGCAAGCTGTGACTACACAGGACCACTACTACGGATTCAGAATGCGTGTGTGTATGTATTTGTCTTTAGCTGATTCTTCTCCCCTTCTCCTTCACACATGCCTCTCCACCCACCACCTCCACCACTGCTCCATTCCCATTAGGTTGATATATTAAATAGAATTAGCAAGACTTTCTGAAAACATGGCTAAAATAACTGGAAAAACTTGAACAGCATTGGGACTTGAATATGAAATAATTTAAAGCCCAATAATTAACTGCTTTGACCAAACCCTCAAAGAGGCCTCTAGAAGTCTAAAGCCACAGTGACTGCAGCAGAGTTATCCAATGGGGTAGCTAGGAACAATGGATTCACTGTACATGCTTCCTCATTTCCGTCTCTCCCAATTCTCTGTGCAGTGCCCTAAGTTTCAAAGTTTTGTAGTAGATAGTGAGTGAGTGAAATTTGCTCAGTCATGTCTGAGTCTTTGTGACCCCTTGGAATTCTCTAGGCCAGAATACTGCAGTGGGTAGCTTTCCTTTCTCCAGGGGATCTTCCCAACTAAGGGATCGAACGCAGGTCTCCCACATTGCAGGTGGATTCTTTACCAGCTGAGCCACAAGGGAAGCAAGCATACTTCAAATACTATTGTACTTAGACCTGCTGTCTATCAGTTCAACCAAAGATCAGTCTAGGTGAACACTTTCTATTGCTCATAACACTGGAAATGCAAAAATGAAATTAATTAGGAAATTAAGCTCTGCCTTCCAGGCATTTCTAGTACAATAGAGAAAGGCATGCATGCATGCTAAGTTGCTTCAGTTGTGTCTGACTCTTTGTGACCCAGGGGACTGTAGCCCTCTAGGCTCCTCTGTCCATGGCATTTCCAGACAAGAATACTAGAGTGGGTTGCCATGCCCTCCTCCAAGGGGTCTTCCCAATCCAGGGATCAAACCCAGGTCTCCCACATTGCAGATTCTTTACTGTCTGAGCCACCAGGGGAGCCCTAGAGAGGCTTGAAAGGGCTTAGAGCTTAAAATGATCTTCAGTTTCAAAAGATGTAGGTGGGGATGTCACTGAGGGGACCTGTAATAAAAAAGGAACTGTTACACTGGTAATATGGAGGTTATTAATGACTTCTGCTAGAATGCAGATGGTGACTGCAGCCATGAAATTAAAAAACCCTTGCTCTTTGGAAGAAAAGCTATGATGAACCTAGATAGCATCTTAAAAAACAGATCTTTTTTGCCAATAAATGTCTGTCAAAGCTATGGTTTTTCCAGTAGCCATGTATGGGTATGAGAGCTGGACCATAAAGCTGAGTGCCAAAGAACTGATGCTTTTGAACTGTGGTATTGGAGAAGACTATTGAGAGTCCCTTGGACAGTGAGGAGATCAAACCAGTCAATCCTAAAGGAAATCAATCGTGAATATTCATTGGGAGGACTGATGCTGAAGCTAAAGCACCAATACTTTGGCCACTTGATGTGAAGAGCTGACTCATTAGAAAAGACCCTGCTGCTGGGAAAAATTGAAGGCAGGAGGAGAAAGGAATGACAGAAGATGAGATAGCTGGATGACATCACTGACTCCATGGACATGAGTTTGAGCAAGTTCCTGGTGTGCTGCAGTCCATGGGATCACAAAGCGTCAGACACGACTGAGTGACTGAACAACAAGAATAAATCAGGAAGGAAAAGAAGACAAGTTAGGCTGCAACTAAATGCTTTATCAGTTATCTACTGCTACATAAAAATTGCCACAAATTAAGCAGTGTAAAAGAACACAGGTGCATCATCTGACAGTTTCTGTGCAAGTTTGATAACGGCTTAGTGGAGTCTTCCACTTGACAGTCTCAAAAGAGTACCTTCAAGGTACGTCAAGTGGGCTGCATTCTTATCTGGAGACTCGAATGAAAAGAATCCATTTCCAAACTCATTCAGGTTGTTCTCAGAATTTCTTTCTTTGAGATCATTAGACGGGGGGGCTCCAGCTTCTTGCTGACTGTGGGCTGGATGAGCCCTCAACACCTCAACAACTAAGGGTTTCCCAGAGTTCTTTGCCACGACGGCTTCTCCAGCATGGCCACTTACTTCAGCAAGTCAACAAGAAGAGCTTCAAGAATGAGCATCCCTGTAAGATGAAATTTTTTATAACATAATAGGATCATAAAAGTGGCATGCCATCTCCTTTGCCACATTCCACTAGGTAGAGGAAAGTCACAATCTCTGCCCACACTTAAGGGTATGAAGTTCCACAAGGACGCTCACAGCCGCAGATGTAGACTGTGGGGCACCTTAGAATATGTCTGCCACAAATATCACACCTTAAACATTTTCTGTGCCCAGGTTTTAATTTTAAGGTGATTCAGTGATAATATGGAAAGGTCAATTCATTAAAAGATTTAATGTTACTCCAAGTTCCTCTAGCGAGGCCTGACTCACTGCAGAGCTATACAAATAATATTAGGTTTCAGGGCTTCCCTTGTGTTTCAGCCAGTAAAGAATCTACTTGCAATGCAGGAGACCTGGGTTTAATCCATGTGTTGGGAAGATCCCCTGGAAACAGGAAAGGCTACCCACTCTAGTATTCTGGCCTGGAGAATTCCATGGACTACAGTCCATGGGGTGGCAAAGAGTTGGACACAACTGAGTGACTTTCACTTTCCAGGAAGCAAAAGCAGGAGCAGGGGATAGGGTCAAGCCTTATTAGGCTTTCCATAGGAAAGATAAGTCAGGGCTGGATAAAGAGTTTAGGATTGGATAGATTAAACAGTTTTGATTGCTTTGGGACTAGAGGAGTGATCTCTAGTTGCCTGGCACTTAG
Organism: Budorcas taxicolor; assembly: GCF_023091745.1. NCBI lineage: Eukaryota > Metazoa > Chordata > Mammalia > Artiodactyla > Bovidae > Budorcas > Budorcas taxicolor. The sequence goes on from NC_068915.1 coordinate 43,665,974, forward strand.
CCTTGGGATGATTAAGGCACAGGTATATTTCCTCCTAGGGTGTAGGAACCAGATAGAGGAGGTTTGGCTCTGAATTTGTGAGCTGCATATAAAAGTCAGATCCAAGCTGGGCTCTTTGCTACCTCTAAGAACTGGCTAGCCCTCGAAGGGTTGTCTTCTCCCAGACACAAAATTATTTTAAGACATCAGAACATTATAAAGCACAGAAGACTTAAAATATGATTAAAAATATCTATGTTTTCCATACTATACTTGATGCCAGGGTAGAGGAGGAGAAAAAAATAAAAGAGAAATGGAAAAGTAACTCAAATTAAAGTATATGACTGTACCTCAAGAAATCCATTGGTGGACTGACCTTAACATCACCCATCTAAGCCTAAAATACAACAGCGTGGACTTCACTTAGACTCCAGGACTAAATGAGGCTGGAAGGAAAACTATCAGGAAGACCTGTATTTAGTAGAAAAGAAGAGAGCAACCAGTATAATCATAATACATATGGGGAAATAGAATCCATTAGTACAAATGAATAATATCTTCCTTTTCCATAGAATTCTTTGGATTCTCAGTGCCAATAATTGTCTTTGCGAAGTAAGAAACGTAAAGGCTAATAAGCTGTCTCAAATACTCCTAGTGTGAAGATGTTCTCCAGTCTTTCTCTCTTCTAATGTGCTTCTCCCAATTTCCTTCTCTCTCTTATTGCTTCTCTCTTAAGATCACACACCTCACTCCAGAATCAGATAAATCTAGTTCAATCATTAACCCACCCATTTACTAGCTATTGTTTTTCAAAATTCTTGGAAATAGGGATCCAAATAACACTTACCTCAGGAGCTTATTGTGAAATCCCAATAAGATAATATGAGTAACTCACTAAGGAGAATGAATGGCATATAGAGAGCATTTGTGAATGGTATCAAGAATAATGATAATACTGATGATGTGATAATAATAAGACAGGAGCAAATACAGATGTGATAATGGCAACTTCCTTGCATGGATTTGCAGTGCAGCTGCCTATGAATTAACTATTACAGCAAGGGAAGCTATCAATAATATCTCTCACATGATGTCCTAACCCCTTCCCTAAACCTGATTAAAGGGAAAGTTCCAGGACAAATGATGACTGGTAAAGTCAATAACTCACAGTGTGTGGGACTGAAATTGTTGCCCAATGAAAGGAGTCAAATAAGATTCAGAGTAGATTCGGGCAAGGTGTGTTAGCTTTGGATTCTTGTTTATGTTTTAAAGGAACATCAACTGACAGATTAGTCAGAAACACTTAGTAACACACACAGGAGGGAGTCCCAAAAGCAGTGAAAGGTGATGCCTGGAATATCCTGGGTTTAGGTACCTTTGACCTAACCATTTGAGAGCACTGGGCCATTCTAAATTCACACAAATGATGGAGATTACAAATGTGACCAATATTATCATTCCCAGGGAGTGCTAAGAAGGCAACTCTGATTTGGAGGCATGAACAAGAGAAATTACTGTGTGACCATAGAAGGGAAAGAAGCAGGAGAGACTCATGTAGAAAGACTAAACGAGCCATTAAAATAACATTTTGGAAAGTTTTAATGGAGTGAAACAAAGCTTATAGTAAAATTTTAAGTAAAAAAAAAAATAAAAGAGCAGTATTCAAAATTGTATATACAATAAATAATTTTAAAAATAGGAAATCTAGCTTATTTCTTCATTACTTCCTCATCCCCCACCATATACACAACCATGATTAGAAGACAAGGTGCCATCATGGTCATGGCTCCTATTTGAATGATAAGGACCTAAGAGTTGTTTTCCTATTTTATTGTTTTCCGTTTTCCAAAAATTTCATGATTTGTGTGTATTAACTATCCAATTGACAAAAATAAGAGCAAAACCCTGTTTTCTTGGTTTGGTAGACTCACCTACCTCCCCTCACTGACCCCTGCTTAATCTCCCTGCTCATCTAACTCTTACTTTATGGAGGAAGACCCCCACCTCACCCCCCACATCCTAGCAAGGAAGTGGAGGGAGCCTTGGCACTGTCCCTAGAGCACTAGTGTTCACCCATCACTTATTCTATGCACTGTAATTCATTTTCTATTTCTCTACTAACTGCGGAGCCCTGAAAACAGAATCCATATATGTATCATTATTGTATTCCAGTGCCTATATTAATAATACCTGAGACCATTCTAAACGAGATCAGTCTTGGGTGTTCTTTGGAGGGAATGATGCTAAAGCAGAAACTCCAGTACTTTGGCCACCTCATGCAAAGGGTTGACTCCCTCTGATACTGGGAGGGATTGAGGGCAGGAGGAGAAGGGGACAACAGAGGATGAGATGGCTGGATGGCATCACTGACTCGATGGATGTGAATTTGAGTAAACTCTGGGAGTTCATGATGGACAGGGAGGCCTGGTGTGCTGCAATTCATGGGGTCGCAAAGAGTCAGACACGACTGAGTGACTGAACTGAACTGAACTGATCCATAGGAAGGGTAGAAAAAAAAAAAAACAATTGATGCAAAATTGTACCTACAAAATGAGGACATGAGAAAAGTTTATCTTTGGTGGTAAGGAGAACCAGAAAGGCCACCTAAGCCAAGACGTGTATCAGAAACAGAAGGCAGGAGAAGCAGGGCAAGGAAGAGAATGATTAGCCTGAAACAAGCATAGCCAGGTGAGGGGAAAGGAAGGTGGAGAAGGGCAGCTTGAGCTCATCATATGACCACTGAAGTCCAGGAATGAAGTCTTCAACTGAAAACAGGAATGAGGAGACACTGCCTAGGGTTTGGAGGAGAGAATTGGCATGGCTGGGAAGAGATAAGGAAGAAAGGTTTTATCTCTGGGACTAGACGGCGTTAACAGTGGCAACACATAGGGCATGATTTCGGCTCTAAAAAGAAAGCAGAGACTCTTGGTTTTCTGGAATCCTGAAAATGCTGTATCATCCTCCCGCTGTCCCATTTTCAGGAGACCTGGCAGCAGCTCCGCTTTTCTCACCCTGGGTAAGCCAGGAGGGAAAGAAGGAGGGAGGAAATGGAGGAGGGAGGGAAGAAGGGAAAGGGGCTAACAGTCTACACAGGAGGAAACAAGCACAAGTTCTCCTGGCCCCCAAACAACCAGGAGCCTCCTTTCCCACTGCTGCTTTGGAAGGAACAGTGGCTGTGTTTGCATTCTTTTGAAGAAATCCATTTGCAAGTCAATTGTGTTATCCTGGTTAACCAGCTAGCTGAGCAAATAGAATCAAATCTATCAAAATATCTCTTTAGGACAGAACTCAAAGCCAATTACATCAGCTTCCTGTTTTAAAAGCTGCTTTGGTTTCTAGACCCTCAAAGAGAACGCCTGATTCATTGAATTAAAGCTGCTTGAAGGAGCTGAGTGTCTATTGAGGGGAAAGTTATTGTGTAAAAGACTACAGGAAACAGGTTTGGGTCTTCTGCTTGGCCTTGCTGTCACAAGAGTTATGAAAAATCCAAGGAATCACTCCAGGAAGATTTTAATTACAAAGGAATTGGAACATTAGCAGATTATCTTCAGAACACTGAGATTAGCTTAAACTGGCCAAAGTCTATGTCCTTCACAACAAAAGATCTAAAAGAACGGCCAGCAAAACAACAACAACAACAACAACAACAACAACAAAACTTGGAGCATAAGATAATCAAGAACGCTGCAATGTACTACAGCTGTCTGCTTCAAATTGGAAAATGACATTTCGATCGCTCTGAGTCCACCGGTTCATGGCTATTCTGAGAATTAGTTCTCAGCTTATATGGAAGTCTGAAATGTATTTGGGACATTAGAACACTTTTAAAGTTTTAAACTGATGTATCACGGCTTTTGATGTTTTCACTAGGTCCTTCTGGGTGAAGTGTTATGTTATGGCAGTTACCCTCTACTTTTAATTTTATTTGGATACTGAAATGTTTTCATGCTAACTTTTATGGACCTGAAGGAAAATAATTGCTGATACTTACTATGTAGAATGATTGTCATTGTATATATTAGTCAACATTCTGGATTCAAAGCAATGGAACCCAATTCTAGATGCAATGGAAGGGAATTAACTGAAATGATAAGAAGGAAGTCACAGAACTGATGGAAGGCTGGAGAACTAGGCTTAGAAACGAGCAGGCATCAATGGAGCTACAAAGTACTTTTAATCGGAGGAAACATGGCATGACTCCATAACAGGAAATGTCTGGCCAAGTGGAAATCAAATACTAATACTGTGTTCCAGAGATACTAGGTCAAAATGTAAAGCCTCAGCATATGGGTAACCTAGAAGAGGAGAAAGAGTGGAAAAGCAGCCTTACCTTACACCCAACTACATACAATGAGGGTTTGCCCCAAAGGGACATCAGGGTGCTGTTAGGAAGGAAGAATTGAAGGTGGTTTGCCAAAGATGGTAACTAGTCCTTCAGGCCTGATTATCATAGGAAATAGATGCTGAAAGACCCTTCAGAGCTCAGTTAGCATAACCCACAAACTGAACTCAGCCGGGTTCTCTGATTTCAGGAGAAAGCACTAGTCAGAATATCATATTAGTGCACCAAATACTTTCACCTGATTTTTAAAAACACATTTTAACCTTTAAAAAGTTTGTTTTTAAATTTTAAAGAAAAAAGAGGTCATTGTGGTAAATCTACAAAATACACAGAAGCAGAAAAAAGAATGCATATATTGTTACTCACAATTCCATCATTCCAGTTCCTGGTGAGTTTCCAGTTCTTTCTTTCTGTTTTCTTTGTATGTGTGTTCCCCAAATATATACACTTGTATATTCTGCTTTTCTTCTTATTGTCACAAAAATAATTTTCCATATTATTAAACCATCTTATAAATGCTATTTTAATGGTTGCAGAACATTCAACTGCTTTGTCTACCATTAAGTCGGCTTCCCGGGTAGTCAAAATGATAAACAATCTGCCTGAAGTGCAGGAGACTTGGTTCAATCCCTACGTTGGGAAGATCCCCTGGAGAAGGGCATGGCTACCCACTCCAGTACTCTTGCCTGGAGAATTCCATGGACAGAGGAACCTGGTGGGCTACAGTCCATGGGGTGGCAAAGGGTCAGACATGACTGAGTGACTAAAACACACACATACCATTAAGTCACTATCAACTTTGGGAAATATTTACTAAATGTCATCATTAAAAATAAACATCAATAAACGACTTGGTACACAAAACTTTTCTCTTTTTATCTGATATTTCTACTGCAGGTAACCCATATTTCTTTAACAAAAGATCCTTTTCCCCCAATGTCTCCCATCACCATTTTCCAAGCTCAGGATGAGATATACCAATGGTTACAGTGCCATAAGATTAAAAACATCACAAGGGATGAACCAAGTAACCCCACCAATTATCGCAAACAGCGTCTTAGTCTTCCAGGACTAAGTGCCAATTGAGTCAGGAACTTTGTTACTATTAATAGGCCAGGAAATTTAACACAGAATCAGGAAAATGCCAGTGAAAGGCTTTTGGGGAGATTCTAGTACACTTTTTCCCTTTCAGTAATTCCTAGAGTTCTTGATTAGGGTGTAATCTAAAACTGATGGAAAGTCTCAGAAGAATCCAGGTGTTTTCCTGGTTTTGTGTTGTAGTACAAGTGTGTATAGTTCCAAAGATTCATTTTCAAAAGGTATTAATTACAAACTCACTCACTTTCCCAAGTAAGGGACAACAGGAAAGCACAGCTAAGGTTTTCTATGATGCTGTCTTTTAAAAATAAATTGTTTGGTGAGTTTCCTTATAGAAGTATTGGTGGATCCATCTAAAACACGATTCACTATTGTGAATCCTATTAGACAAATGTATTTCTTAGGGAAATCACATGTTCTAAAACAGAATGCTCCTGCTTAGTTGCTTCAGTTGTGTCTCTTTGCAATGCTATGGACTGTAGCCCACTAGGCTCCTCTGTCCATGGGATTTTCCTAGCAAGAATACTGGAGTCGGTTGTCATGACCTCCTCCAGGGGTTCTTCTTGACCCAGGAATCAAACCTGAGTTTCCTGGGTCTCCTGCAATGTAGGCAGATTCTATACCACTGAGCCACTGGGAAAGCCCCAGGTAATAAAATACTCATTTATATAGAAGGCAAGCCTTATTAAAGAGTTCTGTATTCTTTGCCATCTTTTTTTTCATGCTAGTCTAAAGAACTATGGGTGGCAAGATCAGGTGGTTAACAACAAAAGTTCTGGAGTCAGACTGCCTTGGTGCAAATCAAATGCCTCCATATACAAGCAATGTTTTGGAGACGATGCTAAATTTACAGAATGATAGTTTTCCTCTCTGTAAAATGAGAGAAGTAACGGATTTACACTGGACTTGTCATGTGTATCAAATAATTTGTGTAAACCAATTACTGGAGTTCCTGGAATACATTAAATGCTCAACTAGTATTTAATGATATTTAAAAATTAGAATTTTAGGAGCTTCCCTGGTGGCTCAGTGGTGAAGAATCCACCAGCCAATGGGGGAATCATAGGTTTGATCCCTGATACAAGAGGATCCCACATGAGAGAGAGCAACTAAGCCTATGCTGCACGACTCCTGAGCTTGTGCATTAGAGCTCAGGAGTCACAGCTACTGAGCCCAAGTGCTGTGACCACTGATTCCGAACAGCCCTAGAGCCTGAGGTCTGCAAAAGAGAAGCCGCCTCAATGACAAGCCTGCACACCACATCTAGAGAACAGCCCCCGCTTGGCGCAACTAGAGAGGAAGCCCGAGAGTCAACAGATACAGCCATAAATAAATAATAATAAAAAGAATTAGAACTTTAAACTGAGTAGAAAAATAAAAGTGTTTCTTAGGTAAGTGAACTTTGGAAATCCTGGTTATTTTTGTACTTTTTTGGAGATTCATAACATAAATTGATTTATTAAATAAATGACCTGTACATGTTTAGCATGATTTTACTAAACTCAATTAACCACACACTCACCTGGGTCTGTTTAATGTGTTATGCCTGTTTAACATCTCTCTTCATCATCCCCCCAAAATTATTAGTAATATTTTGCTCATTCATGGAGTAATAATTTAAAATCTCCCTTTTAAAATATAAACCTTAAACAGCATTACAGATGGTAAATCCCAGTTCTTAGAGAGTGTGAAGGTAGTCTGACTATGATATCTCTTCCCACCCCACCTTCCTCTATTCTGTATTTGGGATAATCAAATATATGACATTCTCACAAATGGTCTGAGAAAAAAATAATCTTTTTAGATAGAGGTGAAATTTTGTCTAGACATGCTTTATAAGAAGCTTTTGTTTCCCTTCCAGAACAGCTATAACATCCAGAGAACTCCAAAAGACCCAGGAAAGATAATTTCCATCAATGGCATTGTGTATGTGGTTTGCAAGTTACTATTTGAATTACCAACATTTCTGAGTTCTTTGTGCCCTGTTTTGCTATGAAGTAATGGTATGGGCCAGTGCCTCTTCTCATTAAGTGAAAAGGAACAAATTTTATTTCTCTTCTTTTCTTGGGGTACAACAGTAAACTTAACTGAACCAGTTTACAGAAAAATGCTAACACCATTGGTATTGGTGATTCCAGTATATAGAGACTCCTCAAGGACATTCCCAGGAATGCCAGAGTGCAGACCTGACCCATAGTATTCATACTTCCTGTGACTGCTTTTGGGTCCAGTGATCCCCTGATAAATTCTTTGTCACTTACAGATGTCAGGTTTTTCCACTTTCCTTCAGGCTAATTCATAAATATGCAATGTGGTATGAAGGTGGGTGGCATCTTTCTCTTGGACATTTTTGTCTACAGCAAATACCATTCGTTCCAGGCACACTCCAGACACAATTAGGAAGGCTCAGGAGATCTTGTACTATTTCTCTGCTCCAGTTGTTAGTAAGGAAAAAATAGTATAATTAGCACTCAGTGTAACTCATGGTATGGGCTGCCACACATCCTCTGCAATTGTAAATAAAGAAAAATGAGCTAGTGACAAACTTACTAGAAAAACCATTTGACCTATATACTGTCCTTTGAAGCAAGGTGTACTCGAACTGGCCTCTCTTGGATCGTGTGGACCCCTAAAGCCAATTGGGCTTCCTACGTAGCGCTTATGGTAAAGAACCCGCATGCAATGCAGGAGACATAAGAGATGCAGGTTTGATCCCTGGGTCAGGAAGATTCCCTGGAGGAGGACATGGCAACCCAGGATTCTATGCCTGGAGAATCCCATGGACAGAGGTGTCTGGCAGGCTGAAATCCATACGGTTGAAAAGAGTCAGACATGACTGAAGTGACTTAGCATGCATGCACTATAGCCAGTTACTGGAAGCCAGCATATGTGATGAGGCTGAGAGTGTGAGCTGAGTGCCACAAGTGTGGACGTGCCATGGCAACCATGGAGATTGGGGATGCAGTTCATATAAAGGAAATAACTAGGAGAAACACAACAAAAACAGAATCTTGGGGACTAGGTAGAGGCCAGATAAGAGAGAACTTAAAGAGCACATTATTGAAGGTAAAGCATAATCAGTGTTGTTCAGTCGCTATGTCTTGTCCGACTCTTTGCGACTCCATGGCCTGCAACACACCAGCCTTCCATGTCCTTCATTATCTCCTGGAGTTTGCTCAGATGAATGTCCATTGAATTGGTGATGCCATGCAACTATCTCTTCTTCTGTCACCTCCTTTTCTTCCTGCCCTCAATCTTTCCCAGCATCAAGGTCTTTTCCAGTGAGTCAGCTCTTCACATCCAGTGGCCAAAGTACTGGAGCTTCAGCCTTAGCTTCAGCATCAGTCCTTCCAGTGAATATTCAGTAATGACTTCTTTTAGGATTGACTGTTTTGATCTTCTCTATGGCTGATTCATGTTGATGTTTGGCAGAAAACAACAAAATTCTGTTAAGCAATTATCTTTCCATTAAAAAAATAAATTTTGAAAAAGTAAGGAAGAAATAATACCAAGCCTAAAAAAAAAAAGAGGGCCTCAGTAAGTAGCTATCATGGCTCAAGATGGCCTGTAAGACTTGGCCCAAATGTGCTTCAAATTCACCTGCTACCAATCTGCTTTGTCCTGCATGCTTCAGCTACATGACACTATCATTTCAGTGGCTCAGTAGTGTCTGACTCTGCAACCCCATGGACTGCAGCACACAAGGCTTCCCTGTCCATCACCAACCCCCGGAGCTCATTCAAACTCATGTCCATCGAGTCGGTGATGTCATCCATCTCATCCTCTGTCATCTTCTTCTCCTGTCTTCAATCTTTCCCAGCATCACGGTCTTTTCCAGTGAGTCAGTGCTTCTCATCAGGTGTCCTAAGTATTGGAGTTTCAGCTTCAGCATCAGTCCTTTCAATGAATATTCAGGACTGATTTCCTTTAGGATGGACTGGTTGGATCTCCTTGCAGTCCAAGGGACTCTCAAAGATCTTCTCGAATACAACGGTTCAAAAGCATCAATTCTTCAGCGCTCAGCTTTCTATTATAATCCAACTCTCACATCCATACATGACCACCGGAAAAACCATATCTTTGACTAGATAGACCTTTGTTGGCAAAGTAATGTCTCTGCTTTTTAATATGCTGTCTAGGTTGGTCATAGCTTTTCTTCCAAGGAGCAAGTGTTTTTAATTTCATGGCTGCAGTCACATTCTGCAGAGATTTTGTAGCCCAAGAAAATAAAGTCTGACGCTATAAAGTCTGAAACATGACACCATACCCTCCACCAAATTGCCACACCCAACCTTCTTTGGAGATATTTTGAAGTATTATTTCTACCACTTTGCACCCCCATCTTGTTTCTTCCAGATGATTCTTAAAACTTCTTAAGCCTACTGGGGTTACTCTGAGGATTTTCCTTGTGACTGCTTGTAATTATACATTTATTTGTGTGATTGTTTCTCTATTGTGTGTCTCTACCCAGCCACCTTCAGCCCTCTGAAGTCAGGACTCACGTTCCATTTTATTCCCCTAGCTCATCACGGTACCTCAGCACTTTAGACATATGATAAATGATTGTAGAAAGGATGGATTAATAAACATGCCTTCTACTTCAATCATTTCCTGAGTATAATGTGTCCTCTCACACTCCTGTGGTGCTGTGTATGTTTCACATGCCTTCCCAAGTTCTCTTCATGAAACACTTTTGCTCCTGTGTTATAAAAACTCATTTTCTTTCCCTCTTCTACACTGTCCCAGACTTCCCTTTCCCTCTCAGAAAAACAAATGCTTCCTGTGTGTGACCCTAATCACCCGGTGCATACTTCCATAATGGCAAGCTATTGCACTTCATTGTAAATTATGTTTCTATTACCTATGTTCACTGTACAGTGAGTTCCTTAAGAGCAAGTAACTCCACATCAGCAACAGCTAGCAAAATGCATACAACACAGCAGTCATTTCATAAATGTTTCTTAAATTAATGAATGGGGTAAGAAAATAATATTTTATTACTGAAAGAGGCTACAGAGAACACTTTATTTTATAAATGTGAATGTTGCATTACATAGTAATGTTATTTTATCTTCCAAGTCAACCAGAAGATGAATTATGTGTCTCTCTTGCCCATCATTATATCCTAAATGTCTAATGTTTTGCACAATGTACATGTCCAATGAATAATGCTTAAATGTTAAAGTTTAAAAATCTCATAATCCATTCATAATAGTAGCTTTTCTTTTTCTTTCTTTCTTTTTTCTTTTTTTTTTTGGCAACATCATGTGACATACAGGCTCTAGTTCCCTGACCAGGTATCAAACCTGTGCCCTCTGCATTGGGAGTGTGGAGTCTTAACCACTGGACAGTCAGGGAAGTTCCTCCATTAGTGAGAGTACTAGTTTAAGAAGTAAAATCTTGAAATACTAAATTCTAATTCTGTGCTCTGTTAAAAAGTGATGACTGCCTTCTTAGAGTTTTTCAAAGGTACAGAAAGGCATCTATGCATTTCCAATTTAATAAGATAATACTTTCCTGTGTTTCCACCCTTTATTCTCTGTGTCAAGGCTGATCTTTTTCCTTTGAAAGGCTAGCATAGTCTAAACTCTCCAAAGATTTGCTTCAAATGAAGATTAAATAGTCAACCATGAACACAGGGTAGTTACAGGAAGCAACCAGGTCAGTGAATATTGACACAGAGCTGTCTCACAAGCCCTTGTGTTCCCTTTTCCAATTGCAAAATACCCTCCCATCTTTCAAAATCCATCTCTAGCATTCCCTGCAAAAACTGGTTAAAGTTATAGTGATTCTTCTCCACAAGATGCTTTGCAGCCATTAGAAATCTTTCAAAGACTCAAAAACTTTTCAATGAATTGGTGAAATGGTCAGTATATAATACTAGGTGATGAATTGGAGAGAAAATTGTATCTATCATTTGATGTCAATTTTGAGATAAATGGATGAGAAAAACACATCAAAATATTAAGAGTGGTTTTCAAGAGGGATAATTCTTTAGCAAATATCTTCCTTCTATTTTTTGTCTATTTTCCAAATATTTTTCCAACAAGCTTGAAGAAACGCTTGTAATCAGCAAAACATAATGTTATAATAATTCTCATGAAAGGATCTGCAATTAGTCATTTCTACATCAGTGAGGTTTTATTTTATTGCTTTATCCCCTCTAGATGCATTTTCCTTCAAGCTTCTTTTCTGGTTGTGAAATAAAAGGCTTTATCTCAGTCAAATTGCTTTCAAAATAAGAAGAGTGGTAATAGTAGAGAGGAATAAATTTTCAGGATTGGAGAGAGCATGGAGTTTTGCAGTCAGAAAGATTTAAGTCTTAGGTGTGCCCTTTGCCAGGAGATGGAGAAGGCAATGGCACCCCACTCCAGTGCTCTTGCCTGGAAAATCCCATGGATGGAGGAGCCTGGTAGGCTGCAGTCCATGGGGTTGCCAAGAGTCGGACACGACTGAGCAACTTCGCTTTCACTTTTCACTTTCATACATTGGAGAAGGAAATGGCAGCCCACTCCAGTGTTCTTGCTTGGAGAATCCCAGGGACGGGAGAGCCTGGTGGGCTGTCGTCTATGGGGTCGCACAGAGTCAGACATGACTGAAGTGACTTAGCAGTAGCAGTTACCAGGAGAATGATCTTCACTAAGTTGATTGGGCTCTCTGAAATAAAGTTTCTTCATTTGAAAACTGGAATTGTTAATGAGAGGAAGAAATGCACACAGGAAAGAGAAATTATCTGTACATTGAAGATAAGATGGACTGCGTTAGTCACATAGAGTGGAAGAGAATGATTGCCCCCACACTAGACTCAAGGTGATTAATAAACTACTTGTTTAGTGTCTATTATGTTCCGAAGTGTGCTTTCCTTCGAATATAAACTTTACTAGAGTAAACTAGTCCAAGTGACAACTGTATAAGTCATATGGTTAAAGTGATTGGCTTAGGGCAGATAATCCAAAGCTGAAATATAGATGTCTGGTTTAGAGCAGATGCCTCTTAAGACAGGGCACTTGCTCTGTTCCCTGTCTGAAGAGGCATCTGCTACACTGTATATAAAAATAGTGACCTAAATTAGGACTCAGATGTGTCAATATTTTCTCTACGTTAGTATCACTTGAATACTTTTAAAAAATACAGATGCCTGGTATCCTTGTCAAATCAATGAAGGTGAGATCAGGCATTCATAATTTCTTTTTAAATTTTAATTAATTTAGGCTTTTAAGGTGATTCTAATGTGCAGACAGGGTTGAGAACCACTGAGTGGGGTTTATCTTCTTTTCTGTTTTGCTCCTTGCTTGTGTCTCTCTTCTAACTTTCTTTTCACTGTGATTTAAATAATGTTTACAACAAGGAGCTTCTCAACTGGAAGATAAATATCAGGAGGATTATTTCAATAGCAATGCAGCTTACACCATTATATCAAGGAGGCATTAGGGAGTGGTGGGGACTAGGATAAACTAGAGAGCAAGTGCCCTGTCTTAAGAGGTATCTTCTACTCATTCAGCTCTAGCTAGTTATTGCCAGGTGGAATACCTACCCACTGTTGGAGATTTTCTCAGCTAGGACATTTGAGATTTTCTGTAATATCTCTTGATTTTTAAATGTTGGTTCATTTTATAAATATCAACATAGGGCACAAACAAACCATAACTATGGGCTAATCCAACTTTTCAGCCACTGGTTTGTGTATTTGGGGTTAAAATATGGCATAAGCATCTATCCCAGGACTTTTGAAATGGCTGGAGGAATGGATTATTTCAGTGAAATATACCTGCTATGAAACTGAGTCTGTCTTCAGGCTTTTGAGAAGATGATTCTTTCTCTGCACCAGGGAAGCAGCACCTGCACTGATGATGGCAGTGTTTAGTTCTTAAGCCTGCTCACCTGGTTTGGGTCCATGCCCAGAGACCCAAGCCAATCCCTGCAGGGGCCGTAATGATAATTCCTAACACACTGGAGGTAACATATGTAAAGTGCGTATCACAGCACCTGCACATAGAAGACATGCAATAAATGTTCGGGTTTCCCAAATGGCTCAGTGGTAAAGAATCCATCTGCCAATGCAGGAAATGTGGGTTCAATCCCTGGGTAGGAAAGATCCCCTGGAGAAGGAAATGGCAATGCACTCCACAGAGGAGCCTGATGGGCTATAGTCCATAGGACAGCAAAAGAGCCAGACACAACATAGCAACTAAAACAACAATAATAACTGTTTGTTTCCCCATCCTCTCCTACTTGACTGATTTTCCTCTTCTCCCAGACTCCACTTGCCTTGAAATCTAAATATTTGACATATCACCTTCTTCTCCAGTATTAGACTTGTCAAAGCAGTTGACTATTGCTATTATCATCTTTAGAGATTTTGAATATCAGATTTAAACATTTATTGAGCATCCTCTTTCCTACCCAGAGATCAGCAAAATAGGTGTAAAAGAGGAACAATTTGGCAATATGATCCTTGGGTCGCGAAGATCCCCTGGAGGAGGAAAGAGCAACCCACTCCAGTATTCTTGCCAGGAAAATTCCATGGATGGAGGAGCCTGGAAGGCTACAGTTCATGGGGTCACAAAGAGTTCAACATGACTCAGCATGCACTCACATCATGTCACAGAGATATAAAATACCCATCCTCTTTGTCACTCAAATTCATCCAGGAGTCTATTCTACAGATAGGCTTATACATTTACTTATAGACAGATGGATTTAGAATGCAAAGTGGAGCAATTTGTGTGATTTTAAAATTTGAAAACAACTTAAATATTTATCAAAAAGGAGTATATGTTAATATAGTAGGGACCCTTAAACCAGAGTATATATTTATGCACTAGGGACTCCTAAAGCCACATTTTTCAACTTAGGGCAATTTTGCATTCCAGAGAACATTTGGCAGTTTCTGGAGATTAAGTTCAGTTCAGTTCAGCCATTCAGTCATGCCTGAACCTTTGCAACCCCACGGATTGTAGCATGCCAGGCTTCCCTGTCCATCACCAACTCCTAGAGCTTGCTCAAACTGATGTCCATCGAGTCAGTAATGCTACTCTGGATCACCTGCATCTGAATCATTGGCGGATGCCATTCTGGAGATAGTTTGGGTTTTTATGACTGGAGAGGTGCTACTGTCACAAGTGTCTATAGGCCAGAGATACTACTAAACATCCTAAGTCCTCAAAATTCCCTCTACATCAAAGAATTATCTGGCCCCAGGTATCCATATTGCCTCGATTTAGAAAAGGCAGAGGAACCAGAAATCAAATTGCCAGCATCCATTGGATCATAGAAAAAGCAAGAGAGTTCCAAAAAAACATCTACCTCTGCTTCATTGACTACTCCAAAGCCTTTGACTGTGGATCACAACAAACTGTGGAAAATTCTTCAAGAGGTGGGACTAGCAGACCACCTTCTCTGCCTCCTGAGAAATCTGTATGCAGGTCAAGAAGCAACAGTTAGAACTAGATATGGGACAACAGACTGGTTCCAACTGGGAAAGAATATGTCAAGGCCGTATATCATCACCCTGCTTATTTAACTTATATGCAGAATACATCATGCGAAATGCCAGGCTGGATGAAGCACAAGCTGGAATCAAGATTGCTGGGAGAAATATCTATAACCTCAGATACGCACATGATACCACCCTTATGGCAGAAAGCAATGAAGAACTAAAGAGCCTCTTGATGAAAGTGAAAGAGGAGAGTGAAAAAGCTGGCTTAAAACTTAATATTCAAAAAACTATGATCATAGCATCCAGTCCCATCACATCATGGCAAATAGATGGGGAAAAAGTGGAAACAGTGGAAACAGTGACAGACGTTATTTTCTTGGGCTCCAAAATCACTGCAGATGGTGACTGCAGCCATGAAATTAAAAGACACTTGCTCCTTGGAAGAAAAGTTATGACCAATCTAGATAGCATATTAAAAAGTAGAGACATTACTTTGTCGACAAAAGTCCGTCTAGTCAAAACTATGTTTTTTCCAGTAGTCGTGTTTGGATGTGAGAGTTGGACCATGAAGAAAGCTGAGTGCCAAAGAATTAATGTTTTTGAACCGTGGTTTTGGAGAAGACTCTTGAGAGTCCCTTGGTCTGCAAGATCCAACCCATCAATCCTAAAGGAAATCAGTCCTGAATATTCATTGGAAGGACTGATGCTGAAACTGAAACTCCAATACTTAGGACACCTGATGTGAAGAACTGACTTACTGGAAAAAGAATATGATGCTGTGAAAGATTGAAGGCAGGAGGAGAGGGGGAAGACAGAGGATGAGATGGTTGGATGGCATCACTGACTCGATGGACATGAGTTTGAACAAGGTCCAGTAGTTGGTGATGGGCAGGGAAGCCTTGCATGCTGCAGTCCATGGGGTCACAAAGACTCAGACATGACTGAGTGACTGAAATGAACTGATTCACAGTGCCAAGACTGAGAAAGCCTAGCTTTGCAGATACAAAAGAGAATGGGCTTGTCTGCATGGGATGATAAGGAGTGATCATGAAGACACATTATTAGCAGAAGTAAGGTCTCTCTATTTTCATTTAAGGTCTCTCTATTTTCATTTAAGTAACTAGAGAGAATAAAGACACACACATAAATACACATATAGTATATAGGTATGCTAGTATATTAATATGCAGATATGCTTGTATATTGGAGGAATATTTCAAGGTAAATAAACTTTAACATTTCTAACAATAGTTGCTTCTGGAGAGTGGTCTAAGAAACTGAAGAACAAAAGTAGAGGATAAACTTTGCATTTATTTTATATACCTTTGTATTGTTAGAGGTTTTCTGCAAACTAACTTATTTTCAGTTGACATTTAGATTTTATTGTTGTTAAGTGAAACGGGTAAAGGTAAAGTGGGACCATGGCCAGTATGTCTTTTCTTCTATTCTCTTTGCTTCTAAAAGGTATCCTCCCATTAAGGATATCAGGACTCTTTATCACTGTGGTCTCCCAGGAAATGTTTAGCTATCAGTAATTTTTACTTTAATAAAAATATTATTAAAACACAAACACTGTTAGGAAGATTTATGTTTTCAACCTTGTTTTTTCAAATTCTATTATGAAATAAAAGATCATGTCATTTTGATGGAATTTTAAGTTCAGAGAATATTTGGAAATACTTTTGGAGCTGCTCCAATAATACCAACAATGGAAGCACCTGCTGCTTAAACCTTGGACGAATTTTCTTTTGGGACTGTATCTCTTTCCTTGCATGCTCAGAGCATTCACAAAACTTTATTACCTAATAGTTCAGCGATATATACTACAAGCTCAAGGAAGCTAAACCTTTCTGGTTTGATTTTGGAAGCTCACTTTTGTTTCTAAAAGTTTCCAATTAACCCTAAAATTAAAATCTCTATCCGTAATTTCAAGAATTAATCATGAAATTTTCTAGTTAACTGACGGTTATTCTATGTGGCAAGAAACACTACAAAAGTTAAGTTTAGGTGTAATTGAAAAAGAAAAACCCCAGTAAATAAATAAAGCTTCTTGGAGTCTTCAATCTTTATCAACCAACAAGAAAATTATCTAGGACTGGTGTTGTTATGTAGTT
Organism: Budorcas taxicolor; assembly: GCF_023091745.1. Lineage (NCBI taxonomy): Eukaryota > Metazoa > Chordata > Mammalia > Artiodactyla > Bovidae > Budorcas > Budorcas taxicolor. Next base: position 43,682,946 of record NC_068915.1, read on the forward strand.
TGTAAGAAAGAAAATCTGAAAATGTGGAGGTGCAGCATGGGGCTGGCATTGGAGATATTAAATAAAGTTGACAGATAAAGGGTTATATGATCCTATCAGTATTTGTGTTGTGCATATTTAGAATCTTTCGAGGCAGCAAATACTTTATTTTTAATATGCCGCCTCTTTGCTATGTAAAATAGTCTTTTATAGATTGGCCTCTTGGTTATATCAGCCCTTCCAATCAAACATCCAATTGTAATCCTGGCTCCCTCCCTTGAATCAGTTTTCACTAGTTGTATATTAAATATACAGCCAATACTGTATAGTTATGGTCTCCATCTGCAGACTCCGATATTTTCAATGGCCATAGGAAGATTTCCTTTGGGTACTTTGAACAGAGACAAAATAGGCAATCGACTATCCTGAAGCAATTATAAAGCTGAGTTGTTCAATTTTCTATGGTGAGAATTCATCTGCCTTCCTCCTAAGCTAAATCACTGCATATAAATGCAATAAAAACTATAGGCTCAGACTCAATTCTGGCATCACAAATCAGAACACTGTATCTTATCAAAAACATTTCTTAGGTGAAATAAGCTGCATATAGTTACAGAAATGCTTCAGACATAAATGTGACTGCCATAAAAAAAAATCACATTAGCAACAGGTCTACCACTTACAGTGTCAAACAGCGATTGAACATGTTCTCCAAAAAGAAATTCTTGGTTTCTGCTGGTGAATCCCCAAATTAAAATACTTTTCAGTGAGCCAAATACTATGGGTAACGTAAGTATAATTACTTAGCTTGGGTGACCACTACAATAGCTTCCTAATTGTTCTCCTTTCCAAATGAGCCTCCCCAGTTTGCCAGTTTGTCATCTTTCTAAATTACAGTCTCATATGGTCACTCTCCAGGTTCAAACCATGACTCATCCTTGTGATCTTTGGGGTAACGTTTTGGAGATCTTCCTCAGAGGACAAACAAGACCTTTCATCATTTTACCCCAACCAGTATTCCTAGCTTCTCTCCCTTCAATTCTCCCACTCTTTCCTTACACTCTCAGTTCAAGTTCAGTTCAGTCGCTCAGTCGTGTCCGACTCTTTGCGACCCCATGAATCGCAGCACGCCAGGCCTCCCTGTCCATCACCAACTCCCAGAGGTCACTCAGATTCACGTCCATCAAGTCTGTGATGCCATAGCCATCTCATCCTCGGTCGTCCCCTTCGCCTCCTGCCCCCAATCCCTCCCAGCATCAGAGTCTTTTCCAATGAGTCAACTCTTCTCATGAGGTGGCCAAAGTACTGAAGTTTCAGCTTTAGCATCATTCCTTCCAAAGAACACTCTAGCAATACCTTAATAATTGCAGTTCCCCGTGTATTTCTGTTATGCTCATGACTAGAACTGGTTTGAGGAAGATGAGATCTTTGCCTCAGATTGAAGTTTAAGAAGATGCAAAAAAAAAAAAAAAAAAGGTAAATATAATATTCTAAAAAATCAAAATAAATGGTAAAGTCTGTAATGAATAAAATATCAAAATATTTTGAATATATTACTACAAATATCAAAGGTGTTATCTGTTGATCATCATCCCTCACTTTGTGTATCCATTCTGTATTTGTTGTTATTATTATTTTTTTTTCTTTTTGGCCACATCACATGGCATGTGGGATCTCAGTTGCCAGACCAGGGATGGAAACCATTAGGGCCCCTGCAGTGAAGTAGAGAGTCTTAACCATCGAGATGAGAGAAGTCCCTGTATTTGTTAATCATATTAATCTTACTTATCTTTCAAGAAATAACTCTTCTAAAAAGCTCTCTCTAATTTTTCTCTTTCAGAAAGAATTGGGGGCTCCCTCTTCTAAACTATCATGGTGCTTTACACATGCTTGTATTTTTGCTCTTATCACCCCATATTTAACTATAAGAGTGTGTGTGTGTTTATTTATTTATCTCTGTACCAACTTGAGGTTAGAGCAACATGGATTCCATTCACATGTTTCTTTCAAGTCATGCTTATTGTTCCCAACATCTGCTGTACAGACTAAAGCAAGCAGAGTTCAAAGGTGGCCTCATAATCTCTGCCCCTGGTTCTATGACTCTGATTCAGTTACATTATGTGGCCAAGGTAATGGGTCTCAATTCCTTGAGTAGGTACATTATAATGCAATTATAGAGGAATTTTGCAGATGTAATTAAAACCCCAAATCAGTTGAATTTAATCAAAAGGGAGATTATCCTGGACAGCCCTGACTTAGCAAGTAGAAAGCCTATAAAAGAGGGTTTAGGCTTTTCCTGAAATCAGAGATGATCTTGTTGGCTTTCAGAAACAAATTGCCATGTGTTCTACAGCTATAGAAGTGGGGTTTGCCCCCAAACTGAATTTATTTATGTAAAAGCTTGTGATTGTCATGTTTTTATTTATGCATATATGCATCGACCTGTGTACATTCATTGAATGTTCTCAAACATATATATAAGTAGCGGTCGATATATTTATGCTCTGGAAAGCCAAATTAAAACAATATATTGTAATTTTTTAACCAATCATTAGAGAAATGAAACTCAAAACCATGAGATATGACCTCACACCTGTTAGAGTAGCTAGGATCAAAAAAAAAGAGGTAGATGCTGGTGAAAATGAGAAGAAAAAGGAAGCTTTGTTTACTGTTGGTAGGATTGTAAATTGGTACAAACAGTATGGAAAACAGTACCTAGATTCCTCAAAAAATTAAAATAGGGCTACCATAAAATGCAGTGATTTCACTTCTATGGAATGTATCTAAAGGAAACAAAAAGGCTATCTTGAAAAGAGAAAGATCTTTATCCCCATATTCATAAGAGCATAATTTACAACAGCCAGGATATGGAATCAACCTAAGTATCCATCAATGGATGAATGGGTAAAATATTTGTGGAATATTATTCAGATGCACAAAAGAAGAATACCCTGCCATTTGCAACAAAATGGAAAGATCTTGATGGCCATTATACTAAGTGAAATAAGTCCGAAAAAAATATATACTGTTATGATCTCACTTATATGTGAGATCTAAAAAATCAAGCAAATGAATAAATTCAGTCATAGAGAAAGAGAACAGATTTGTGGCTACCAGAGGCAGAGAGTAGGGAGAAAAGGAATTGGATGAAGATGGTAAAAAAAGGAACTTACTTACAGTTATAAAATAAATAAGTACTAAGTGCAGGTCAGGAAACAACAGTTAGAACTGGACATGGAACAACAAACTGGTTCCAAATAGGAAAAAGACTACGTAAAGGCTGTACATTGTCACCCTGCTTATTTAATTTCTATGCAGAGCACGTCATGAGAAACGCTGGGCTGGAAGAAGCACAAGCTGGAATCAAGGTTGCCGGGAGAAATATAAATAACCTCAGATACGCAGAAGACACCACCCTTATGGCAGAAAGTGAAGAGGAATAAAAAAGCCTCTTGATGAAAGTGAAAGAGGAGAGTGAAAAAGTTGGCTTAAAGCTCAACATTCAGAAAACAAATATCATGGCATCTGGTCCCATCACTTCATGGCAAATAGATAGGGAAACAGTGGAAACAGTGTCAGACTTTATTTTGGGGGGCTCCAAAATCACGGCAGATGGTGACTGCAGCCATGAAATTAAGAGATGCTTACTCTTTGGAAGAAAAGTTATGACCAACCTAGATAGCATATTCAAAAGAAGAGACTACTTTGCCAACAAAGGTCCATCTAGTCAAGGCTATGGTTTTTCCAGTAGTCATGTACGGATGTGAGAGTTGGACTGTGAAGAAAGCTAAGCACTGAAGAACTGATGCTTTCGAACTGTGGTGTTGGAGAAGACTCTTGAGAGTCCCTTGGACTGCAAGGAGATCCAACCAGTCCATTCTGAAGGAGATCAGCCCTGGGTGTTCTTTGGAAGGAATGATGCTAAAGCTGAAACTCCAGTACTTTGGCCACCTCATGCGAAGAGTTGACTCATTGAAAAAGACTCTGATGCTGGGAGGGATTGGAGGCAAGAGGAAAGGGGACGACAGAGGATGAGATGTCTGGATGGTGTTACTGGCTCGATGGACGTGAGTTTGAGTGAACTCTGGGAGTTGGTGATGGACAGGGAGGCCTGGCGTGCTGCAATTCTTGGGGTTGCAAAGTGTCGGACACGACTGAGCTACTGAAATAAACTGAAATGAACTGACCTGACAGGCTATAATGTACAACATGATGCTAAATGTAGTCAACACTGCAATATGATATATATATAATATTTATTTTCATATGTATGAAACATGAAAGCTTCATATTATATAAATATATAAAAATTGAAAAAAGTAACTCGTAAGAATTCTCATCACAGGAAAAACATTTTTATTTTTATTTTCTTTTTTTGGTATTTATGAGATGATGAATTTTAACTAAACTAATTGTAATAATTATGTCATCATATATATAAGTCAAATCATTATCTTGAACTTCTTATATATATATAGTGCTGTATGTCAATCATATCTCAGTGAAATTGTAAAAAAAATTTTTCATTTTGTAAGTTTTAAAATACTTTATCTGTTTGGTCATTTTACAATGTGCATGTGTTATTTGTTAAAAATTAATAAAATATAAAGGTAGTCTATTGGCTAAGACTCCATCCTGTGAATGCAGGGGGCCCAGGTTCAATCTCTGGTCAGGGAACTAGATCCCACATAACACAAGTAAGAGTTCATAAAACCCAACTAAAAGACCCCATGTGCAGCAACTAAGACCAGCCAGATAAATAAATAAATATTTAATGAACAAATAACCAAACAGTCTCATGTTACAAAATGAATAAAATGTGTACATTTACTATGGGGCTTCCCCAATGGCTCAGCAGTAAAGAATCTGCTTGCAATGCAGGAGATGCAGAAGATGCGGGTTTGATCCCTGGGTTGGGAAGATCATCTGGAGGAAAGAATGGCAACCTACTCGCTTTCTTGCCAAGAAAATCTCATAGACAAAGGAGCCTGTCAGGCCACATCCATAGGGTCACAAAGAGTAAGACATGACTAAAGTGACTGAGCATGTACACAAGTACATTTATTATACAATAAATTAATATACTATATTATATAACTATATAGTTTATATTACTTATAATACTTGTCTGTATATAATATATATGTACCTTCAAAGAAGAAATAAAACCACATGTTCAGTATAATCACATTTCCTCTGTTTCGAGGGAAAGGGAGAAAAAACATTCAAACATATAAATCCAAGATAATTGTTATTAACTTCATGTATTTTCATCATCTTTCCTCATATGCATACTTTTCTCCTGTTTTTTATTGTATTTGACAAAGAATTTTGCATAAACTAATTAATTTGTATAAATTAACTAACATAACAAACATTTATTGATATTATTCCATAATCTCCATAAAGCCTAATTTTAATGTCTGGAAAATATATCTTGAAGAATTGTGCCATATTTATTAAATCCATATATCATGAGCTAGCATTTAAGTAGATTTCAATTATTCACCATTGTAAACAACATTGCAATAAATATTTGTTTTGCAAAAATATTATTCTTATTTAGCATATTTTTATTAAGATAGATACCCACATGTAGAACTGTATAAATGTATCAGTTTTCACTCTTACAGGTTTTCTTTATCCTATTCCTCACTGTCTAATATAATCTTTCCCTACTGACACATCTTAGCCGGTTGGTCTGTTTTGACACCCTTATTATTATCTACCCTTGAAAGTGAAAGTCACTCAGTGGTGTCCGATTCTTTGTGACCCCATGGACTATAAGTCCATGGAATTCTCCAGGCCAGAATACTGGAGTCAGTAGCCTTTCCCTTCTCCAGGGGTCTTTCCAACCCAGGAATTGAACCCAGGCAGATTCTTTACCAGCTGAGCCACAAGGGAATCCCAAGAATACTGGAGTGGGTAGCCAATCCCTTCTCCAGTGGATCTTCCTGACCCAGGAAATGAACCTGGGTCTCCTGCATTGCAGGCGGATTCTTTACCAACTGAACTATATACCCTTACAGTGTATATATCTATATCTCATCAGTACTGAATTTCCATATGAAGTGGTTAGTAATCAGTAGAAGACGTTCTAGCCAGGCTATTATGACATGAGGCTAATGGTAAGAGGCTATATACTAGGGGTTTCAGTCTGTAGTATTTCTACTTCACATACCCTGCCGTTATATGTCATATGAAGACTTTTTGAGAGTTCTGAGTGCCCAAGTTCTTTAGATGCTCTTATATAAAATTACTCCTATTGAGAGCATTTAAGATATCATATGAATTTTTAAAATATTTCCCCCTGCTTTGAAAAAAATGCTCTTTTCTTCTTCTTTAAGATAGGAAGACATAGCTCTCACCAACCCTGGAGTCTACCTCTGATAAAATAGCCTAGGGTATATAAACCTCTATGACATCAAACAGAGAAAATTATATTGGTGGAGATGCTAAAAAACTGAATGAGTCTAATGACTAGGTGACAAATTTTTTTTTTTTTCTGAAAGTTAGGTGGTTTCTAATTCTTTAGTTTCAGCAAACTGAAGAGGACTTAAGTTGTCAGACAGTAGATTAAAAATAATTTATGATGCTAGATGACTATGTGAATTCTGGCATTTATCTCTGGAGAAGATCAAAGAATTGAGTGACATTGCTCCCTCCATTCCCAACCATTTATTTATGTGAATAGGATTATTCAGCATTCACATCTATAAAAAACAAAGATAGGAATGAAATGCTGTAACTATATGATTCTAGTAATAAGTGATATTTATTCATAGATATATGAGTCAATGAAAGGATAAAAAGACCTCTATTTCATTAAAAGAAGAATTTCCAATAAAATATTACTCATACTTAATGATTGTTAATCAAATTTGAAATATAACATATTGTTTCGATCAATGGTGTACTTAGGACAATTACTGCAACTTGATGTGGAAGATAATTTTAACACTTAACAGTCTTATGGTTACAGGGAACATTTTAAAAATTAAATCTCAATTTATATACATGGTTTATTGTAAGGAATTATGTTCAGGTGATTGATAAAGTCTTTCAAGCATAAAACACATGAAATTAGGATAAAATTATTCAGAGATAATAGAGTAAAAATTACTAGCTTGAAGAGTAAAAAGAATTTTATTTTATTTAAAGTTGTTTATGCATTTTAAATGAACAGTGATGAGTATTTTTCACTATTATTATTGTATTTACATATTATTTGAAAAATTTAAAGCATAATCCAACAGTTTTATTTTAAAATTTTAGTATTTCCACCATATGGGACTAATTGGAAAAGACTCTGATGCTGGGAGGGATTGGGGGCAGGAGGAAAAGGGGACGACAGAGGATGAGATGGCTGGATGGCATCACGGACTCGATGGACGTGAGTCTGAGTGAACTCCAGGAGATGGTGATGGACAGGGAGGCCTGGCGTGCTGCGATTCATGGGGTCGCAAAGAGTCGGACATGACTGAGTGACTGAACTGAACTGAACTGAACTGAACTGAACCATAGGGGAAAAGACTTTTTTTTAAGTATTTAAATATGTGATGACAAATGTCAGCTTCCAAGTGAAAAGAGAAAGAGTAAGTATATAGTTTTCCTAAATTATTTTATTATTGACTGTGCTAAAGCCTTTGACTGTGTGGATTACAATAAACTGTGGAAAATTCTGAAAGAGATGGGTATACCAGACCACCTGACCTGCCTCTTGAGAAATCTGTATGCAGGTCAGGAAGCAACACTTAGAACTGGACATGGAACAACAGACTGGTTTCAAATAGGAAAAGGAGTGTGTCAAGGCTGTATATTGTCACCCTGCTTATTTAACTTATATGCAGAACACATCATGAGAGACGCTGGGCTGGAGGAGACACAAGCTGGAATCAAGATTGCCAGGAGAAATATCGATAACCTCAGATATGCAGATGACACCACCCTTAGGGCAGAAAGTGAAGAGGAACTAAAAAGCCTCTTGATGAAATTGAAAGACGAGAGTGAAAAAGTCAGGTTAAAGCTCAACATTCAGAAAACGGGGATCATGGCATCTTGTCCCATCACTTCATGGGAAATAGATGTGAAAACAGTAGAAACAGTGTCAGACCTTATTTTGGGGGGCTCCAAAATCACTGCAGATGGTGACTGCAGCCATGAAATTAAAAGACGCTTACTCCTTGGAAGAAAAGTTATGACCAACCTAGACAGTATATTCCAAAGCAGAGACATTACTTTGCCGACTAAGGTCCGTCTTGTTAAGGCTATGGTTTTTCCAGTAGCGTGCATGGATGAGAGAGTTGGATTGTGAAGAAAGCTGAGAGCCAAAGAATTGATGCTTTTGAACCGTGGTGTTGGAGAAGACTCTTGAGAGTCCCTTGGACTGCAAGGAGATAAAACCAGTCCATCCTAAAGGAGATCAGTCCTGGGTGTTCATTGGAAGGACTGATGCTGAAGCTGTAACTCCAGTACTCTGGCCACCTCATGCGAAGAGTTGACTCATTGGAAAAGACCCAGATGCTGGGAGGGATTGGGGGCAGGAGGAGAAGGGAACAAGAAAGGATGAGATGGCTGGATGGCATCACCGACTCAATGGATTATGAGTTTGGGTAAACTCCAGGAGTTGGTGATGGACAGAGAGGCCTGGTGTGCTGCGATTCATGGGGTCGCAAGGAGTCGGACACGACTGAGTGACTGAACTGAACTGAACTGAAATTATTTTATGGATACTCTGTAAGCTACATTTATTAAACTTTATGCTTTATCATAACTGCTATTATCAAGTAGTATAGACAACAGTCAATCTCACCTCATCCTTGGGATTCACTCCATGCCTGTAATACTATCCATGACTGTATCTCACCCCAAACCTTACCCCATTCAAGGCTCTGGAACCATTCTTGATCTCTACCAAAATGTCTCAGTTAAATAGCACATATTGAGCAAAATTAATAATCTGCTAAAATTTTCAGTAGGTACTGCAAGTTTACTCCTTAATAAATGACATCCAATTGAGTTCCAATGAGCTCCAAGCAGGTGCCAAGCCAAGTATCTCCTCTGCCAAGAGCTGACTCCTCTATGGTCTCAGTTCAGTTCCATTCAGTCACTCAGTCATGTCCTACACTTTGCAACCCAATGAATCGCAGCACGCCAGGCCTCCCTGTCCATCACCATCTCCCGGAGTTCACTCAGACTCACGTCCATCGAGTCCGTGATGCCATCCAGCCATCTCATCCTGGGTCGTCCCCTTTTCCTCCTGCCCCCAATCCCTCCTAGCATCAGAGTCTTTTCCAATGAGTCAACTCTTCGCATGAGGTGTCCAGAGTACTGGATTTTCAGCTTTAGCATCAGTCCTTCCAAAGAAATCCCAGGGTTAATCTCCTTCGGAATGGACTGGTTGGATCTCCTTACAGTCCAAGGGACTCTCAAGAGTCTTCTCCAACACCACAGTTCAAAAGCATCAATTCTTCAGCGCTCTGCCTCCTTGACAGTCCAACTCTCACATCCATACATGACCACTGGGAAAACCATAGCCTTGACTAGACGGACCTTAGTCGGCAAAGTAAAGTCTCTGCTTTTGAATATACTATGTAGGTTCGTCACAGCTTTTCTTCCAAGGAGTAAGTGTCTTTTAATTCATGGCTGCAGTCACCATCTGCAGTGATTTTGGAGCCAAAAACATAGAGTCTGACACTGTTTCTACTGTATCCCCATCTATCTCCCATGAAGTGATGGGACAAGATGCCATGATCTTCATTTTCTGAATGTTGAGCTTTAAGCCAACTTTTTCACTCTCCTCTTTCACTTTCATTAAGAGGCTTTTTAGTTCCTCTTCACTTTCTGCCATAAGGGTGGTGTCATCTGCATATCTGAAGTTATTGATATTTCTCCCGGCAATCTTGATTCCAGCTTGTGTTTCTTCCAGTCCAGCGTTTCTCATGATGTACTCTGCATAGAAGTTAAATAAGCAGGGTGACAATATACAGCCTTGACCTACTCCTTTTCCTATTTGGAACCAGTCTGTTGTTCCATGTCCAGTTTGAACTGTTGCTTCCTGACCTGCATACAGATTTCTCAAGAGGCAGGTCAGGAGGTCTGGTATTCCCATCTCTCTCAGAATTTTCCACAGTTTATTGTAATCCACACAGTCAAAGGCTTTGGCATAGTCAATAAAGCAGAAATAGATGTTTTTCTGGAACTCTCTTCCTTTTTCCATGATCCAGCAGATGTTGGCAATTTGATCTCTGGTTCTTCTGCCTTTTCTAAAACCAGCTTGAACATCAGGAAGTTTGCAGTTCACATATTGCTGAAGCCTGGCTTGGAGAATTTTGAGCATGACTTTACTAGCATGTGAGATGAGTGCAATTGTGCGGTAGTTTGAACATTCTTTGGCATTGCCTTTCTTTGGGATTGGAATGAAAACTGACTTTTTTCCAGTCCTGTGGCCACTGCTGAGTTTTCCAAATTTGCTGGCATATTGAGTACAGCACTTTCACAGCATCATCTTTCAGGATTTGAAATAGCTCAACTGGAATTCCATCACCTCCACTAGCTTTGCTCGTAGTGATGCTTTCTAAGGCCCACTTGACTTCACATTCCAAGATGTCTGGCTCTAGATTAGTGATCACATCATCATGATTATCTGGGTCATGAAGATCTTTTTTGTACAGTTCTTCCATGTATTCTTGCCACCTCTTCTTAATATCTTCTGCTTCTGTTAGGTCCAGACCATTTCTGTCCTTTATCAAGCCCATCTTTGCATGAAATGTTCCCTTGGTATCTTTAATTTTCTTAAAGAGATCTCTAGTCTTTCCCATTCTGTTGTTTTCCTCTATTTCTTTGCATTGATCGCTGAAGAAGGCTTTCTTATCTCTCCTTGCTATTCTTTGGAACTCTGCATTCAGATGCTTATGTCTTTCCTTTTCTCCTTTGCTTTTTGCCTCTCTTCTTTTCACAGCTATTTGTAAGACCTCCCCAGACAGCCATTTTGCTTTTTTGCATTTCTTTTCCAGGGGGATGGTCTTGATCCCTGTCTCCTGTACAATGTCACGAACCTCATTCCATAGTTGATCAGGCACTCTTATCAGATCTAGGCCCTTAAATCTATTTCTCACTTCCACTGTACAATCATAAGGGATTTGATTTAGGTCATACCTGAATGGTCTAGCAGTTTTCCCTACTTTCTTCAATTTAAGTCTGAATTTCGTAATAAGGGGTTCATGATCTGAGCCACAGTCAGCTCCTGGTCTTGTTTTTGTTGACTGTATAGAGCTTCTCCATCTTTGGCTGCAAAGTATAGAATCAGTCTGATTTCGGGGTTGACCGTCTGGTGACGTCCATGTGTAGAGTCTTCTCTTGTGTTGTTGGAAGAGGGTGTTTGCTGTGACCAGTGCATTTTCTTGGCAAAACTCTATTAGTCGTTGCCCTGCTTCATTCTGCATTCCAAGGCCAAATTTACCTGTTATTCCAGGTGTTTCTTGACTTCCTACTTTTGCATTCCAGTCCCCTATAATGAAAAGGACATATTTTTGGGGTGTTAGTTCTAAAAGGTCTTGTAGGTCTTCATGAAACTGTTCAACTTCAGTTTCTTCAGCGTTACTGGTTGGGGCATATACTTGGATTACCGTGATATTGAATGGTTTGCCTTGGAAACGAAGAGAGATCATTCTGTCATTTATGAGATTGCATCCAAGTACTGCATTTCGGACTCTTTTGTTGACCATGATGGCTACTCTATTTCTTCTGAAGGATTCCTGCCCACAGTAGTGGACATAATGTTCATCTGAGTTAAATTCACCCATTCCAGTCCATTTTAGTTCGCTGATTCCTAGAATGTCGACGTTCACTCTTGCTATCTCTTGTTTGACCACTTCCAATTTGCCTTGATTCATGGACCTGACATTCCAGGTTCCTATGCAATATTGCTCTTTACAGCATTGGATCTTGCTTCTATCACCAGTCACATCCGAGGTCAGGGGCAGCAGCTTAGAGGGCCAGGCTGCGACGGCACAGGAACGGCCGAGAGGAGCTACCCCGCATCCAAGATCAGGGGCGGCCGGGAGGAGACACCCCACGTCCGAGGTCGGGGCGGTGGCCGGGAGGAGCTACCCTGCGTCCGAGGTCAGTAGGGGCTGGGAGGAGACATCCCGCATCCAAGGTCAGGGGCAGCTGGGAGAAGCCACCTCGTGCCCGAGGCCAGAGGTGGGTGACCCTGAGGAGCCACCCTGAGCCCGAGGCCAGGGGTGGCAGCTGGGAGGAGCCACCCACGCCCGAGGCCAGGGCCAGAGGCCCCGAGGAGCAACCGGAGGAGTGGTGGCTGCGCAGGCACAGGAGGGCCTAGAGGAGCTATCCCAAGTTGAAGGTCCGGAACGGCGGTGGTAAGGCGATACCCCTCGTCCAAGGTAAGGAACAGGGGCTGTGCTTTGCTGGAACAGCTGTGAAGCGATACCCCTCACCCAAGGTAAGAGAAACCCAAGTAAGATGGTAGGTGTTGCAAAAGGGCATCAGAGGGCAGACACACTGAAACCATACTCACAGAAAACTAGTCAATCTAATCACACTAGTACCACAGCCTTGTCTAACTCAATGAAACCAAGCCATGCTGGTGGGGCAACCCAAGACGGGTGGCGCAACCCAAGACGGGTGGGTCATGGTGGAGAGGTCTGACAGAATGTGGTCCACTGGAGAAGGGAATGGCAAACCACTTCAGTATTCTTGCCTTGAGAACCCCATGAACAGTATGAAAAGGCAAAATGATAGGATACCGAAAGAGGAACTCCCCAGGTCATTAGGTGCCCAATATGCTCCTGGAGATTAGTGGAGAAATGACTCCAGAAAGAATGAAGGGATGGAGCCAAAGCATATCTGAAGTTATTGTTATTTCTTCTGGCAATCTTGACTCCAGCTTGTGTTTCTTCCAGACCATGTTTCTCATGATGTACTCTGCGTATAAGTTAAATAAGCAGGGTGACAATATACAGCCTTGATGTACTCCTTTTCCTATTTGGAACCAGTCTGTTGTTCCATGTCCAGTTCTAACTCTGTGGTCTAACCATTGATTTTCCCTGTCACTCCTGTTTCTCACAGCCATGGCTGTGCCAAACACCACGTCTCTAAGTTTCCCAGAAATTTTATGTTCAGAGGGAAAAATTATGTTCTTGTTGTCTTTAGTTTAATATTTCACAAATCAAGCATGTTTGTTACATAAGCTAATTCAGATGTGATTTTTAAAAGTATCTTTTCACTTTAAAATTTTCCTGAGGACTTATGATTTTCCATGTATGGGTTATTTAGACTTGTGTTCTAAGGAATTTTCTTTTTCTAGAATCAAAGAATGGATATGATGGGACTGGCACTGACTTGAAAAGATATGTTTAAAATATAATATGGAAGATTGATACAAGTCTAAGAATGGCAGGCTGTGCCGCATGTTTTTATTCAAGATAAAGATCTATTAAAATGTTCCTTATAAATTGATCTGCACCTGTGGGCATGCTAAGTCACTTCAGTGGTGTCCAGCTCTTTGTGCCCCTATGGACCACCAGGCTCTTCTGTACATGGGATTCTCCAGGCAAGAATACTGGAGTGAGTTGCCACGCCCTCCTCCAGGGGATCTTCCTGACTGAGGGATTGAACCCTCATTTCTTATGTCTCCTGCATTGGTAGGTGGGTTCTTTACCACTAGCACCACCCGGGAAGCCCATAAATTGATCTACTAAGAATTTAAAGTACTTTTTAATTACAGTATAATTGACTTATAATATTATATTAATTTGAGGTATACTATATAGTAATTCAATATTTTTATAGATTATACTCTATATAAAGCTGTGATAAAATATTAGCTACACTTCCCATGTTTTATTTTACATCTTGGTTACTTACCTGTTTTATACCTAATAGTTTCTGCTTCTTAATCCTCCTGACACGTTTTTCCTTTCCCTTGACTTTGGCAACCATAAGTCTATTCACTACATCTGTGCATTTGTTTCATTTTGTTATATTTGTTTTACTTTTTAGATTACACATATAACTGGAAAAAAAAAAAGGTTTCACTCTCTTTATAAAAAGGAGGAAGTGTTATACTCCCTTCATGTAAATGAAAATGCATCACGTCTCAAAACTGAATAGAAACTTCAACCCAGGTATAACTCGATGGATCCAAGAGTGCTTTACAGACTTCTCAGGTTGCAAGAAATTATCTGTAGCACAATCTAGCAGATCTTGATTGCTGTACCTCCTTTTCACTTCTCCAAAATATCACCAGTAAAATATAGTTAAAGCCATGTAATCTGCTTTCAAATTACAGTCACTTTTTAATGCTAAATTTAAAAGATGCTTAAAATCATATTGTTACCCATTTCCACCTACCACATACTTCAAGAACTTGAACTCTTTACTTCACACTATAGACTTAAATTTTTTATAAATCTCTTCTTGCATGTAAAATGGGCCCACCAGGGTTCAAGGTATTGGGGATTAAAACCAAATAAAAATAATCCCTGCCTTAAGAAGTTCACACTCTGTAGGGAGGGTAAATTTATATACCATAAATTTATAATTATAAATTTATAACTGTAAAATGCAAAAAGTAAATTTATAAATTATAGTGTATTAAATATTTTACTAAAATAAATCATAATTTCACTTTATTAATTCTGTTCCTCCTACACAGTAATCATTGTACATAGCATGTGACTGCCTATTTCTCTTCTCCCAGCAGTGCCCCAAGGTAGATCTTATTATCTACTATAACTAAATTGAGAAAAAATAAATAAGTAGTCAAGTTGACTTACTGAATATGTGATTATGGCATAAGAAATAATAAATGCATGTAAAATGTATGGTGTAGCTACTGGTACATTTTAAGTGTTTAATAAATGGCAGACATTAGCAGATGCTCTTGTAATACAATCATAAGGCAATCAAAAATGGTGCATGGGAGTCAAAGAGGATTATAAGGAAAGACATTCTAGAAAAGGGGATACTCACACTAGGAGCCGGATTTTGGACTGAGGGTCACAGGAATGATAAAGACTAGGGAATGAAATACTTTCCTCCTAACTTCCACAAAAACACACGGTTAGTTTTCCTCCTGCATTTTTCCACGTACTTTTTCAAGATTTTTCCTAGAAGGATTTTCCTCTTGTACTCGCCCACTAGTTGTGAGATTTTTCCAGGGGTTAGTCTTCAACTCTCTTTTTTTAAATTCTTATTGTCTCTTCTTAAGTAATCTCCTTCATTCTCATGACTTAGAATGCTGTCTTTATGTAGATGACTCTCAAATTTATAGTATCAAGAGTACCATCACTCTATCCCCCAGAGCCATACACGATTACACATTTTCACTCCCACACGTGTCCGTTCAAAGTTGAACACTTGTTCCCTCCTGAATTCTGGAACCTGCATACTTTTTCCTCTGATTGTCATTAAAGGGCTCTGACATGTATCAGTTGCTGATGCCACAGAGAGACTTCAAGTCACCTACGACTGCTTCTTTTCCCTAGCCAACACTGAATTCATTTAAAGTCTCATAAGTTCTACTTCCAAAAATGTATTTTGTATCATCTCTACTATCGGCACCACCGTCACCCTTGTCCCAGCCTACAGTAAAAGCTTCCTTCTCAGTATTTCCATGTTTTTGCTTTTCTGCCCTCTCCAGCCAACCTAACCTTCGATCTATCCCTAACACTATAGCCATGATGCTTTTTTAAAAATCCATGATTGTGATCCTATCACTCTTTTTCTTACTACCTCCAAAGCCATCTTATGCTACTTGGAATGAAGTCAAACTCTTTATTATAATCTGAAGATGAACGACTTGGCCCTTGCCTGTTCCTTCAGCTGCCTCTTGTGCTATCATTCTGATGCTCCGGAGATATCAGTCTCCTTTCATTTTCCACCTGTGTTAAGTGTTTTCTTCTTCAAGACATTAATACCCATTATTACCTCTGCATTCGCCTGTGCTTTGTATGACTGTTCTCTCCATGTTGGTCTACACTTCTAATGTAATCTTCTCAGAGAGGCTTTCCCTGATTATCTTATCTAAGAAGAATTCTTGCTGATATTTTTTAAGTATTACCTCTAAACCCTTCCTATCTGTTTACTCAGTTTGCAAATACACATTTCTTTACTTGCTTATTTCCTGTCTTCCCTACCGAAATGTGAAAACCATAAGGCCTAGAATTGTCTATTTCACTCATCGAAGTAGATTTAGAGCCTGTAATAATATTTAGTTAGTTAAGTTGCTCAGTCGTGTCTGACTCTTCGCAACCCCGTGGACTGTAGCCCACCAGGCTCCTCCATCCATGGGGTTCTCCAGGCAAGAATACTGGAGTGGGTTGCCATTTCCTTCTTCAGGGGATCTTCCTGACCCAGGGATCGAATCCAGGTCTCCCACATTACAAGCAGATGCTTTAACCTCTGAACCACACACGTGTTTGCTAAGTGAATAAATTAAAAAATGATAATCTTATTGAATACATGAAAGAGGCATGGCTTCCAAACATTTGAGAAGCAGTCAAACAAAACTATGTCTCTTTGGCTCATTTATAAAATAGGGATAAGAATGACTATCATTCCTAAACTCATAAGGATATACTAAGAATCATGAGAAATTGATGCAAAAGTCTGGAATGTTAAAAGCATTAAATCATTGATTATTATTATTACTTAAAAGTTATCCTTTTATCACCTTATCATTGTCCTAGATGATTCTGATTATTAGTAATTAGATGTCACCAAATATTTATGTCCCTTTTGAAAATCGTGTGATGATATTCTAGTACAAGTGCACACCTAGGGGTTTCCATGTTAATAACAAAATTGATCCAGCATGACTTCATGGACTATAAAGATAAAACACTGCCACATCCCACTTTTTGTTTTTTCTTCTTCACTTGCTAAGTTGTGTTCAACTCTTTGCAACCCTGTGTACCGCAGCATGCCAGGCTTCTCTGTCCTCTACTCTCTTGCAAAGTTTTCTCAAATTCATGTCCATTGAGTCGACGATGCTATCTAATCATCTCATCCTCTGCTGCCCCCTCCTCCTTTTGCCTTCAATCTTTTCCATCATCAGGGTCTTTTCCAATGAATCAACTCTTCGTATTAGGTGGCCCAAGTATTGGAGCTTCAACTTCAGCATCTATCCCTTCCAATGAATATTGAGGACTGATTTCCTTTACGGTTGACTTGTTTGACCTCCTTGCAGTCCAAGAGACTCTTAAGAGTCTTCTCCAGCACCAAAATTCAAAAGCATCGATTCTTCAGTCCTCAGCTTTCTTTATGGTCCAACTCTCATATCTGTATGTGACTACTGGAAAAACCATAGCTTTGATTATATGGACCTTTGTCAGCAAAGTGATGTCTCTGCTTTTTAATACTCTGTCTAGGTTTGTCATAGATTTCCTTCCAAGGAGAAACTGCCTTAATTTCGTGGCTGCAGTCATGGTTACTTAGACTTAATGTGAAGCTATATGGCAATTGTTTTGTCTCTGGAGACCTCACTTTTCTCATCCATGAAATGGAGCCAGCCTCTTAGAAAGGGCTCTGAAAAATAACTAATTAATGAGGGCTATTGCTAATTGTTGAGAATGAAATTGGGAATGAGGGGCAATATGAATGTTAAAAGCTATTAATTCTAATAAAGCACAAATGTCACTAACTTAGATCTTTCTCCTCTGAGGTACTCAGTCAAATGGATTTAGAACACTTTTACAGAAATTCCTATTGGGTATTTTTATTGAGCTCACAATGTCCCTGAGGGTTGGGTGGAGAAATCAATGGTTCACAATAATAGGTGTCCTATAAGGATAATAATATATTTCAACCTTCTTTATACAAAACCCTTTGATAATCCACAAAGGATGCTTGGCAAGCAACAGTCAAGATAAAAAGTGTCCTATTTCAGTGATTTTGCTTTTGATCATTAAAACTCAACATTATTGTGATAGTGAACTAGTGCTTGTGCTCTCCTGTTAATCAGCTGGACCTAGGCAACCCACAAGAGCTACTTGCTTTCAGGTAGCTCCTTTCTCTCTGACACCAAATTTATCCTCTGAACATACTACATTACACAAATCACTCCCCTAGTTAAAGGTTTTCAGTGCCAGTTGCTCTTGTAGATTTCCAGGGACATTAAAAAATAGAGCAAACAAACAACTCAGTTGGCACTCAAGGCTCTCCCTGACGTTATTTGACTTATCTTCCGATACTCTCTTTCAGATGCCCCATGCTGCAGCCAAACTGATGCGGAATTGTTTCCTCACACTTTACTCCATGTTGTTCATGCTGACACTTCTGGGCATTCCGTTTTCAGCTAAATAAAACCCTTGCTCTCAAACCTTTTATAAAGCCTGTGCTTCTCTCTCTCCTTGCCTGAAATTCTCTTCAGCTATTCGTTCAATTCATGTTTACTGAGCACTGATCATGTATCAGGTCTTGGGCACAGACCCACAGAGAAAATAGGCACATTTCTGAACTCACAAAGCTTAAATAATGTTAGAGACATTCAGTGAACAAACTAGAGAAGAGTATGTCCTGAGTTAGGGTGTGGCAGAGAGAGATGATTAGGGAAAAGTATGTTATAGATACTTCGGCCACCTGATGCAAAGAGCAGACTCATTGGAGAAGACCCTAATGTTGGGAAAGATTGAAGGCAGGAGGAGAAGGGGACAACAGAAGATGAGATGGTCGGATGGCATCACTTGTTCAACGGACTTGAGTTTGAGCAAACTCCAGGAGATGGTGAAGGACAGGGGAAGCCTGGCATGCTGCAGTCCATGGGGTCACAAAGAGTCGGACTTGACTAAGCGACTGAAGAACAATAAATGTTATAGATGGTAGCCATGGAGGGCTTGTCTATAAGAGATAAGACCTAAGAGGAGCCTTGAATGAAGTAAAGGGGATTTATCTCTGTATATATCATTGCATAGATGTAGGGGCATCTTGCAGAAAGGGTTCCAAGAAAAGGAAAAGAGAAAGGAAAGAATCTAGTTTGTCTGACGATAAGCCTGAAGTTTCAGAAGGCTGGGGTACTTCAAGATGCATGAAACAGGAAGAAGGAAGTGGGGACAGAGTTAATGGTAGTGAATGAAGCTTTTACTGTTCAATAGAGGTTTCTTTCCTGAGGTGGGGAACCATTAGTGGATGTTTGGAGAAGAGACATATTACCTGTTGACCTAGTATTTTTACAGATGCTCTGCTTTTTTCCCCCTCCACTTAATGAGACTGCAGTGCTCTGCTAGCTGGGTGCTAGGTGCTGGCTCCCTGAACTGCAGTCCAACAAGCCCTTCCACACAGAAAATCCAGGCCATTGTAGAACTGACATCATTTGTTTCCAGGCTTTGTGCTACACTGCCTATTTTCCAATACTTCAGACATTTTGACCAGTTTTTCTTGTTATTTACAACATAAAAGTCAGATTTAGTACCAAACCCCTGTAGAAGGGCATGGCAACCCACTCCAATATTCTTGCCTTGAGAATCCCATGGACAGAGTAGCCTGGCAGGCTACAATCCATGGGGTCACAAAGAGTCGAACATGACTGAGCATTTGAGCACAACCTAAAAAAAAACTATGATCCTTAGAGAAGTCTAAAAAAATTGCACATTAAGGCCTCATTTCTGTCTGTAGTGGAGTGAAGTACATCTGATCACTTACACATTTATATTTGATTTTATTGTGTATGGCATCTATTCCAGGAAGAGTCTCCCTCAGCTTTCCATGTTTAGAGCTGACACTATAAAGAGTTGTAGCTAGCACACTCTCTGGGGTAGGGGCAGGGGTTGGTTTTCTTCTCTTGTGGTCATCTTTGTCTTCCTTGTTTTTGCTGGGTTTTGCCTCAGTAGTGAATCTTGAAATAGATTTTGAATGGAAAGAGATCACAGCCTACTAAATGTTAAATCATGTGTTGCATGCCACCAATAATCTTAACTGTCAGCATCAACTCATCTGCTAAAAGCATGCGCTCAAAAATCCCACTCCTTCTACTCACCTGCACACATATATTCTGTCTTCAAACCATTTGTGTTTAGATTGCTTCCCTCAGTCTACACTGTTCTTTCTTCAAGGCTCAATGCATGCCCCAAGTCCATCAAAAAATATTTTCCAATTACTTGTATTTCCTGGCATATACACTTAAACCGGTTGGTTATTATACATACTTGGCCTTTAGTTATATACTCTAATATGAACTGGGATAAGTTATAAAATGAATCAACAGCTGCCCACTAACTTTATAGGCTCCTTGTGATGTTACATGTTTCATATCTATCATAAGTCTTAAAGTTAGGATCTCAGTAAATACTTAACCATTTGATCAATATTGTTATATGTAATTCCATAGATCAATTACTCATCATGAAAATACAGGAATTTTTTTTTTTTTTAAGGAAGATTAGGGACTTCCCTGGTGGTCCACTGGTTAAGACTCTGTACTATCACTGCTGAGGGCTAGGGTTCAATACCTGGTTGGGGAACTAAGATCTCATAAACTGCCTAACATGGCCCCCAAAAATGAAAGAAAATGAATGAAAATTGAGGCAAAGATATGAACCAACAATTCACAGATGATATATAAATGGCCAATAAACTAAAAAAACTATTTAGCTTTAATAGTAACCAAAGAAATTCAAATCAAAATGGCAATGAACATGTATTTCCAATTTTAAAAATTGGAGAAGGTATTTCTAAGTAATAATATTCAATGCTGATAAAACTCTAGTGGAAAAGGGTCATTTTTAACCATTATAAGGAATGTAAATTAGCACCACCTTTCTGAAAGTCAATTAGCAATATGTATAAATTGCTTAAAACAATCCATACCTTTTTATTGTATTCCTAAGAATCTACCCTATGGGAGTAATCATAGATTTGCCAAAGAAAGGTGTGGTAAAGGATGTTCTTCATAGTGCTACTCATAATAGCTCATAAAAAGCAAATACCAACCAATAGGGGAAAGGATAAATAATAGACATATAATGAGATTTTTATGTAGCCATTAAAAATGATGTTTCAAAGAATATTTAACAGCATGCAATATAACATGTAGTGAAAAGTCAGGCTGAAAATCACTACAGAAATGTTAACAATTTTGTTAAGAGTCTACCCATGCACTCAGAGAAAATAAAAAGAAAAAAAGGAATAAAATTAGATGGATTAAACTTTTAAAAAATCAAATGATTCTTTAAAGTCCAAATATGTCAGTAATTACATTAAATGGTAATTGATAAAATGCTTTATGCTTTCTGGATAGTAGTCTCTATTGTATTATCTTCTGTCATTCTATTAAGTTGTCATTTACTAATTCTTTACGTGGTTAAGCTAGAAATTACAGCTTGCATTCTTGATCTTAATAACTTTTACCATCTCTCAGAAAATGCAAGTATTAACAGTTTAACTCCATCTTTTTTGCTACTACTATATTTTGGGGCTACTTTAGTATGTATCAGTAGATGTCTGGCAGCTGCTTATTCTGGAAGAAAATGTATGCAGAGATACATTTATGAGCTTTTGTACTTTTTTTAGATAGAAAGCATGTATAACATTAAGTTTTCAAATAAAAATAAAATGGGCAATTTTATCTATTATGAATTCCATGTGACCAACTGATTCTCACAGAATGCTTACATTGAATTTTTTCAAACTCTTGTATCCTTATTCAAACTATGGTTGAATTTGATAAATACATATAGTTATAAGACCAATGGATTCATATCTTGGTTACATCAACATAAATGATGAAAATGAAATAAAGATAACTGTCAGAACTTGACAAATTGACATGAGCAATTTCTTTACTAAAATTGTTGACATTCTGCTTTATCAACATCTTTATCAACACTTTTGCCATTTTCAAGATGATCAACAAAAATAATAAATCAAGTTCTAATTTATTAGTATATGCCAATTTTATGGTGTAAACACTCCCAGGATAGCCAGCTTCAATGCTGTGCACTGAATGCATGTTGAAAACATGGGCATTAATACACCATCAAGTGGTATTTCTATCATAGATATATAATAGAAATAATCTCAGAAGCATAGATAAAATGTAATAAGATAATGAATGAGAAATTATGGGGTTTTGGTTACTTATTACATTTGCTATTACTATAAATCATTTTATTATAATGTTATACAATTTAATCTTTGATAATGGTTAAAATACTGTGTCCTACATCCAACTTTTAGAATTCCTGCAAATTTAGCAGTAAGCAATTACCAGTCAGTGCTAGCTGACTCCAGCACATCACTGGACTCTCTATATATCTCATTCCTCAAGATTCTACTATCATTTTAAGAAGTTATGCTTATCCACATATTTATCTTTTTGATGGTTTTTGTTTCTTCCTGAATTATCATGGTTATTATTAGAATAATTTCCCCTCTTTTTGAAGAACTCCTTTTGGTAGTTATATCAGTGAAGTCCCACTGGAAACAAATTTTTGAAGTTTTTGTTTTTCTGTGTGGTAGGCAGAGTGTGTGTGTGTGTGCACACACGCATGTACTAAGTTGCTTTAGTCATGTCCGACTCTTTGCAATGGACTGTAGCCTGCCAGGTTCCTCTGTCCATGGGATTCTCCAGGCAAGAATACTGGAGTGTGTTGCCATGCCCTCATCCAGGCGATATTCCTGACCTGCATATCGAACTTGGGTCTCTTAACATCTCATGCATTTGCAGCCAGGGTCTTTCCACTAGTGCCACCTGGGAAGCCTGGTAGGCAGAACAATGACTTCCAAATATGCCCACACCCTAATGCTCAGACCTGTGAACACATTATGTTACTTTCATGACAAAAAGGACTTTGTAAATGTAACGAAGGTTATGCACCTTGAGATGAGAATATTATCCAGAGGTTCAATCTAATTGCATGTATCTTTAGAAGTGGAGAACTTGTCCCAAAATGATGACAGTGTGAGAAAGCCTGGATCCACTGTTGCTATTTTTGAAGATGAAGCAAGAGTGCCACAGACCAGGAAGTGGAGGTGGCCTCTAGAATCTTGAAAAGGCAAGGAAATGAGTTTTCCTCCTCTAGAGTTTCCAGAAGGAAATTCAACCCTGCCATCACTTTGTATTCATTGAAACTAGTGTTGAACTTCACTCTATAGAACTACAGATAATAAAAGTTCGTATTGTTTACTGGACTAAAGTTGTGGTGCTTTGTAGTGGCAGCAATAGAATACTAAAACAGTTTGAAATGCCTTTACCTTCATTTTTGAGGCATGATTTTGGTTGCAATTGGATTCTAGGTTGACAATTATTTTATTTCAGTAGTTTAAAAGTAATTCCAATATTTTCTTGATTCATCTTATCTATATACTGCCTCCTTTGAAAATAATATGTCTTTTGCTGTGGTTTTTAGGTTTTCTGTTTGTTTCTGTTTTGTGACATCTTTATTATGTGTCTCCTTTGAAACTAATAAGTCTTTTGTTTGTGGTTTTTAACTTTTTTGTTTGTTTCTGTTTTTTGACAATTTTATTATGATATTCTTAGATATAGCTTTATTTTATATTTATTTATCCTGCTTTGGTTTCTCTAAGCTTTTCTAACCTGTGGCTTAATATATCATGTTGGTTTTGAAAAATGTTTTTCTTTTATTTTTTGGTATCTGTTACACATGTTTTTGCCTCCTTCTCTCTTTCCACTCCTCTGAGATTCAAATTACAGATATGTGCGACATCTTTGTTGTATTCTGGATGGTTGGAATGCTCCTTTTTGCATTTTGTATTTTTTCCCTCAATGCCTCAAAATGAATATTTCCTACTATTTTATCTTCCCATTCTCTAACCCTATCTTCTATTGTATTTAATCTTCTATCAAAAGAATCTATTGATTTCTTAATAGCTGATATTTTCTTTTTTATAACTAGAATTTCCACTTGATTTTTTTCTCATATATTTAAGTTTAATTTCAATATTGTCCTTCTATATATACTTTAACATGGTAATCTTAGTTATCTTAAAGTTCTGTTGGATGATTCTAACAAATGTTTCACCCAAGTTTTTTTTTTTTTTAATATATTTATCTTCTATGTTTCTTCCCTATTTTTGGTCAACATTGTACAATATGTGGCATTAAATTAAATAAATCTTATAAAATAATTTTTAAGATTCTGATGATGTTATCTTTCAGAGGATTTATTTTTCTTCTGGCAAATAGATAGAATATAATTATATCACCTTGATCAGGGAAGACCAATGTGGTGTCTTTTGCCCCTACAGAGTCTCAGCATAATCTGAACTATTTACCCAGGATTCTCTCAAATCCTGATTGACTTGGTTGTTCTCTATATTTTCAAATAGCTGTTTTCCTTGGTATTTAATCCAGATTTTATAGCTGGTTTTGGTGAAAGGTTCAGTCTAGTAAATCCAAAGCAGAATTGACTAAGGGACTATACATTACTTCTGTATGCACTACAGGTTTAACTTAATGGTGGCAAAGGTTAAGTATTCAGTGTGAGTTGACAGAAACAGAATTAACAGATTAATAAAATTTATTATGTACGAGTTAAAAAAGAACTGGATACTTTAAAAAATTTATACAATGCTCATTGGATTGCATTCAATAAATTATGCTTTGATGTTATGCCAATTGTTTATCCCATTGAACACTAAAATAAATAGTCCTATGAATAATATGGTGTGTATTATTTGGTATATTATAGAGGAACTTGTTTATTAGTTCTAGTGCTTTAGGAGAGAACTTAGGAAACATACTTTTTTGGCCATAGTGCCAAGAATAGTTTTTCTTTGCCATACTGATTTACTTTGCTGTATAACTTTTAGGGTTTGGTTTTGTTTTAACTATTTGGTTGAGAGGAAAGAGAAGAAAAATTTTAGTGTATCCATATTTAACCTACATACTATATGATTTAGGTTTATCTCTCACTACACTTTATGTTCCTGACTTTTTTCCCCACTGCACCTATTTTCAATATTTCAGTTTATTTTATGTGTTTTTGATTCCTGCCTCAGTCTGCTTTGGAACTAAATAGAGAAGACAAGTAAATTATTTGAATTCTTTACAAAGAGTTCTCTATAACATGTTTTCTCAAAACAGTGCTTGGTTGCATTTACAGTGGTAAGAAGGCTTTGATAACTATATGCATATATAAGACATATAGCCTAAATATATTTGCAAGTTTTGTTTAGTTAATATCCAAAAAACACTGTTAGGTATTACCTCTGCCACCTCTTTAGTAAATAAAGAAACAAAACACAGGATCAATTAGATAACATGTGAATAAGTTAGAATATAACCCAAATATCTTGATTTCAATAAAATACAAATAGAAAATAATAAACATAAGTGTTTCCTCTAAAAACCATGCCAATACCTTAGATACTGATTCCCATTGTCTTTCTCCTTTGCTTTTGTGAGTCTTCAATTAATCATTACAAATAATTTCTTAAGTATGATAATACAATTTTATTTCAACTTAATACTTACAAATCCTTTCTTTGCTTGTCACTACACTTTCCGTAAAATAAGAGCCCTTTAATTCACCATTTATACATTTCTGCTTGAAGGTATACCTTCAAATGGGATCAAATTTAATTGCATTGTGGCCCTTAGCTAGTCTAAATTCCTCAATCAATTCACCTCAGACTCTTCTTTTTTCAAGACAAACAATCCCATTTGTTCTTAATCTCTTCTCATATGTTCTGTAACCCCTTCCATTCCATTTATCATTTTTGTTGCCCTATGCTCTCTCCTATTTAGCTATAATGTTCTTCAAATAAGAGCCTCTATCAGGCGGGCACATGCTTAAAATCTCCTCTCCTATACTTGTATTAGGCCAACTAAGAAGCTGCCCTGGTAATTTCAGCTTGCACAGTTATTATGAGTCTCAAGTCTGTGGAATGTTAAATACAGCATTCTAAAGAGGTGGGAACAGATGACATTTCCTTGCGTTAATATTTTGAGGCAACATAGTACTCTGCCTAAAAAACAACAACAAAAAAATCCCAACAAAGTAAGTGCTTTGACTGTAATATGAAATTTTTGATATCCATCTTAAAGAGCTTCTTTGCAATTTCAGGAGATAATGTCATAATTGTAAATAATTATATGTGGTTTCCTTTCTCCAAATTCCTATTGACTCTTTTCAAGAGATTATCTATCATTATGAAAGCAATGAGCTTGATGTGAATTCAGGCAGTGTCTTTGTAATAATGGACCAAATTCATCATAAGATAGTATTGCCTTAAAAAATTAAGGAAAAGCAAATGTTACCTAAAAAACTTAGTCTACAGTTCTCTGAGGCATCTCAAAATAGAAAGAAACACTGGTGTAAGAAACATCAATTACAAAAGCCCCTGAGTGATAAACAGCTACTTCCGTGCAAGGAGTAATTACTGTCTCCTGGAGCTGACCCAGGGAATCTCTGTAGGGAGCAAATGTAATAGGGTAGTTAGAGCCATATGCCATGGGCATCTCTATGCACTGATGGAGAGGACTCATTTGGGAATGGGTTGGAAGAAGTCATGTGTGTTTATGCAAAACAATTTTGCCATTCTCTTATAAAGAGCTCAAATGCTATATTCAGATTCTTAAGGGAAAGGCAGAGTGGCAAGACCAGAAGTTGGGCAAAGCCCATTCAATGGTTAGATCTCGAGAGTAAGCGCTTAACTGAAACAGGCATGGAGAACATGTCTAAAAGTCTGGGAATATTTGTTGCCAAGAGTGCTGAGCATTTCAAATGCATTTGGCAGTTCCAAAAGTTTGGATGTCAAGAGAGTAACTATCTTGTATTGTTTAGTGGCAAGTGATATAGGACCAATTTTCCTAGTTTAGGGAAAATGATAATTTGTTGGCCCTGGTAACTGAAAATTTTGGTCCTATTCTAGCTTCAGATACAGATAGATCCACAGGAGGTCAATGATATCCTCAGGACTCAAACTTTATCTATCTCTGAACTATGCTTTCCTCTGTATTGTCCCACTGTCAGGCAGAGCTTATATTCATGATGGCAAGATAGCTACCAGCAGCTCCAAGGTTATATTTCTATCCTATCTTCTCAGCCATGTCAGTAGAAAGAGTGTGTTTATTCCCAATAGCTTTTTTTTTTTTTTCCTAAGTCCAGAATGAGTCTTATTGACTCAGATCAGTCTGCCTTGGTTCATAAGTCCATCTCTATAACAATCATCCTGGCCAGAGGAATATGGTTCCCTGATTGATCAGACATGGATCACCTCTAATATCCCACTCAAATTGTCCTCCTTGGAGCTAAGATCAAAACTCTCCCTCTCTCCCAACAATTGCGTATTCTGAGAGGGGCTAACTTTCCTTTCTCCAAAGGAAAATCATGGTGTTGGTATCAGAGAAGAAATGATTTTTTAAAAAACATCTGGTGTTTAATTCACCATAGAATTTAAGGGAAAGAGTTACTTTGAGAAGCTTCATAAAGCTATAAAAAGTAAACACTGGAATTCCTCTCACATTTAAATACTTACACAAATTTCGGACTATTACAACTGCCTCAGAGATGTTTCTGGGAAAAGGAATGGCAACTCACTCCAGTATTCTTGCCTGGAGAATCCCTATGAACAGAGAAGCCTGGCGAGCTACAGTCTATGGGGTTGCAAGAGTCAGACACAACTGAGTGATTAACACACACACACACACACACACACACAGAAATGTTTAAAACACTACTGAGGACAGAAATCCCAGTGGAAGCTTTCGATCATGTGAGGTTGGCTTTCTATCTCTCAAAAGACATAGGATCATTTACTCCAATGTTGGAAATGACTCATTTTCTTTATTGTTGTTGCTATTGTTTGTTTGTTGTAAGGAATTAGGACATCCTGCTAAGTGCTTTACAAATATTAACCCATTTAATTATTAAAACAGTCTTAACAGGTAATAGCATTGATAGCTATTTATGCATGAGGAAACTTGGTCTCAGAAAGTTAAATGACTTGTGGTTTCACATGCATTGATGGTAAGACGAGGATTAAGACACAAATTCCTTAGACATTTTTCCTACGTTATGTTGATTACACAACCATAAGTTTGCAATGCTGCTGGTGCTAATTTGCTTCAGTCATGTCCGACTCTGTGCGACCCCATAGATGGCAGCCCACCAGGCTCCCCCGTCCCTGGGATTCTCCAAGCAAGAACACTGGAGTGGGTTGCCGTTTCCTTCTCTAATGCAGGAAAATGAAAAGAGAAAATGAAGTCGCTCAGTCGTGTCTGACTCTTAGCGACCCCATCCATGGCCTGCAGCCTACCAGGCTCCCCCATCCATGGGATTTTCCAGGCAAGAGTACTGGAGTGGGTTGCCATTGCTTTCTCCTAAGTTAGCAATACCATTTGAAAAACAGAGAAAGTAAGTTCTATTTTGTTGTCAAGTAGAAAGCTGCCTTTTGTAATCTCCGTATGTTAATACAGTGCTTCAGATCCTTGTCTTTCCATAGTTTGTAGGCAAGCACTTCAAGAAAACCAAGAGTCATTCAGAGCTCCATAGATTTGGGTTTTATACAGCCTGGAGGTCATTTCTACAGTGAGGTGTGTTTATGTTCACAGCAGTTGGACATACAGTATGTGTTCAAAATCCATTGCTACCACTTTCTCAGTGTGGGAATTCAAAGAGGGATTTTTAAGCTCTTGGCTTTCAATCTTCCCAAATATTAAATGCATATGTTATCTGTATCTCCTTCTAATAGCCATTTTGAGGATTAAATGAGTTATACATGAACATTATTCAAAACAGTCCCTTGTACACAAAAGGCACTCAACACATTTAGTTTTATTATTATTGTTTTTGCTCTTGTTATTGTTGTTGAATGCAACCTCCATAACATAATTGCCAAGAACCAAACAAATCAGGAAGTAGAGCCTATGTGTTCTGGTTAATAAAAAAATGAATATAAAGCAATTAGTTTTCTTTGATTTTATACAAAGCCAAATATATACATGAGGAATTGATGACTACAATTTATTCTCCAGTCATCAGGACTGGATTCTCAGCAGGAAAGAAAGATGAACAACTAAGTGAACAAAAGAATCAGTCATTCAAATGGTATCAACTCTGTGAAATTGTGTCCTTAGTTCCTAAAACTGTGGACTCCACATTTGTTCATTTGAGATCACCATATCTATATCAAGTCGATTTGTTGTTGTTTAGTTGCTAAGTCCTGTCTGACTCTTTGCCACCCCATGAACTGTAACCCACCAGGTTCCTCTGTCCATGGAATTTTCCAGGCAAGAATACTGGAGTGGGTTGCCATTTCCTGCTCCAGGGGGTCTTTCCAACCCAGGGTTTGAACCTGGGTCTCCTGCATTGCAGGTGGATTCTACCTCTGAGCTACTTGGGAAGCCCCACTCAGTCACTTACAGAAGCTTAAATAAAATACTGTCATAGCTTGTGATACACAGTGGGTACGACAACAGAGTGCGGAGTTGGATCTTGGATGTGGAATTCATGGATTCTGTCTGACTTTAAGGACCCTAAACTATATCCTTTCCACCAGCACTCTTTCAAACTGGATACAAATACATTCTCCAGGTCAGTAAATTAAAATTAAAACAGATTCTAATTTATTTAAAATACTAAAAGAAAAAATTAAGTGACTCTGAAAGGTATCATGATTTCTTTTCTCTACCACCTCTTCTAAAGTTTTCTGTTTCAGCTAGCACCTTTATCTGGTTTGGGGGCTTATTGAGTGGAACAAGCCAAGTCCTTGTCCTTGAACTTTGCTATAAGCTCCACATGATGTCTTCCACAAACACTAATACTCTTCATTCAATAGTCATCCAAGACATGCAATCCTAGAAGCAGGGCCACTTGCAGGGAGCCTGAACCCTCCACAGAGCCCTTTTCTCCTCCGGGCTTCATCAAATATGTCTGCCTTTTGGGTCATTCGGGATTATGAATTAGAGCAATATTTCCGAGTGAGTTATTAGCTTTCTCCAGAACCTGAAAATTTCTATGAGACATTATGCTTCCTTCATTACCCAGTGAGGTGGAAAATACAAGATCAACCCTGGGATTTCTTTGGAAGGAATAATGCTAAAGCTGCAACTCCAGTACTTTGGCCACCTCATGCAAAGAGTTGACTCATTGGAAAAGACTTTGATGCTGGGAGGGATTGGGGGCAGGATGAGAAGGGGACGACAGAGGATGAGATGGCTGGATGGCATCACTGACTCGATGGACATGAATCTGAGTGAACTCCGGGAGTTGGTGATGGACAGGAAGGCCTGGCATGCTGCGATTCATGGGGTAGCGAAGAGTCGGATATGACTGAGTGACTGAACTGAACTGAACTGTCCTTTAGTTTGGAAAGTATGGCACAGCACGTTCCAGACCACTGGATCCTAAAATTTTCACTGATGTATCTTCATCACGGTATCTCCTGTTTCCTTGAGGGTATGTGTCTTATTGAGGCCTCTAACCTACTTGCCATATCTTGCTCATTTGTGCCAATTATTTAGCATGATGTCATAGGTGGCTCAGGGGTGAAGAATCCTCCTGCCAACTCAGGAGACATAAGAGATGTGGGTTCGATCCCTGGGTTAGGAAGATCCCCTGGAGTAGGAAATGGCAACCCACTCCAGTATACTTGCCTGGAAAATCCCATGGACAGAAGAGACTGGAGGGCTACAGTCCATGGGATCGCAGAGTCAGACATGACGGAGCATGCTTGCACAAACACACACACACACACATTATAGAGTGGACAAGTGGGATGCTCTGAGAAACGTGTATTTTGACAGAACATAGGAGAATTTTCACATAATTCTGGGGTATGACTGCAAATGAATACTGTTTGTTTTTTTTTTTTTGAATGCAAAATTCTTTTGATCCACCCTTTTGATAGGGATGGGAAAGAAAAATTATTCACCAGATCAATAGCCAAATACCAAGTGCTGTGCTGTGCTTAGTTACTTAGTTGTGTCCGACTCTTTGCAACCCAATGGACTGTACCAGGCTCCTCTGTCCATAGGGATTCTCCAGGCAAGAATGCTAGAGCAGGTTGCCATACCCACCTCCAGGGGCTCTTCCCAATCCAGAGATGGAACCCAGGTCTCCTGCGTTGCAGGCAGACTCTTTACCATCTGAACCACCTGGGAAGCCCCAAAATACTGGAGAGGGTAGCCAATCCCTTCTCCAGGGGAACTTCCCAATCCATGAATCAAACCAGAGTTTCCTGCATTGCAGGTGGCTTCTTTACCAGCTGAGCTAACTGGGAAGCCCAAATATCAAGAACTTGGGGCTATTTTTATCTGTTCTAGCAAATATACCACATTTGGACTACATCTGCAATTGGGATATTATTCAATAGAGTTGGCAGTAACCTACCATTATCTTTTAGAATTCATCAGACTTTTATAAGGTAGAGACTGGTAAATTCAATGGAGATAGAATAGGATACACCACTCTATATTCTTTAGGTCTTTAGGTGGCATTAATTTGTATCAGTTTCCTGATTTTTTTTTTTTTTTGTAACTGTCTTAGCAAGAGAGAGAGGTCAAATCTCAGAGGTTTCATTTGGTCTTCCTAACTGCAGTAGCTCTTGTTCCACAATAAAGGAGTCTATGTAGGCTGCAGTCCATGGGGTTGCGAAGAGTCGGACACGACTGAGCGACTTCCTTTCACTTTTCACTTTCATGCATTGGAGAAGGCAATGGCATCCCACTCCAGTGTTCTTGCCTGGGGAAACCCAGGGGTGGGGGACCCCGGTGGGCTGCCATCTATGGGGTCACACAGAGTCAGATACGACTGAAATGACTTAGCAGCAACAGCGTATTAAAATAAATATACATTAAAATTATTTATACAGGGACTGGGAAATAGCCACTGGGTAGGTCCTTGGACCCAATGGACGTTGAGAGCCAGACCCAGGCCTGAACATCATTCATCATTTGGCCATATACTTCTACTTTATTTAGATTCCTACTTTGCTTCCTGCATAGCTCAGTCAGGAAAGCATCTGCCTGCAATGCGGGAGACCTGGGTTCAATTCCTGGGTTGGGAATTTTCTCTGGAGAAGGAAATGGCAACCCACTCCAGTATTCTTGCCTGGAGAATCCCATGGACAGAGGAGCCTGGAAGGCTAAAGTTCATGGGATCACAAGAGTTGGACATGACTCAGCGCTATCTTTCCTTTTCTACTTTACTAGAGGAGTCAGGAAACCTGAATATTAATTTGAATCCTCTGTTTTTGAAATATTTGGATATTCCTCTCTCCCTGTTATAAATGTCTGAAGGCCCCTTTTGGAAGGATTAGGGAAATACTACTCTATACTTGAGCTGACTTTCTAGGATGCTTTCTCCTGAAGATCTGGCCTCTCCTCCAGTTCATGAATTCCAGGTGTGAAAACTGGCTTCTATTAAAAAGCTGAGCAAGCAATCATGACTTTCACTGGGTGGCTACTCACAGTCTCCTGATCATCCAAACCTGATTTCTTTTGTAAGTAAAGATTGTGCAATGTACTTTTAGCTATTTTTATATTTACAGTCCTTATGAATGTCTATAAGTTGGGCCTTCCTGGCTGCCACTCCAACCCTGCTGTTCATTATAATCACAACCCCTTGGCTTCTGAGAATTAAGCATTGCCACCCAGCCTCTTTTGTAACATGTCCCAATATCAAGGCATGATATCAGCTCCAAGAAAAACCATCACGAAGTTTCTCAGTGATGGTGACACCCTTTTTATCAGTGAGTTCTTCATTAATTTGGCAAGCAAAATGTTATCTGGGTTCTCTGAAATAATCAACCACCCAGCAGGGTTTTGGGGTTTGCTCCCACTCTCACATGCTCACTTCCTGGAGCTTTCTGAGTTCCTCTTCCATGTGTACCATGAGTTATAGTATTTATCCTTCACTTCATGTACACCAAAACTGTCTGAGTTCCTTAGAGCCCTCCTAGCTGATAATAGCAGAGCCTCCCATACCCTTATAAGGGTGTTAGATTCTTCCCCCCAGGAGTACTCTCACATAAAATACAGTGTTAACAATCAAGTCAGTCTGATTTCAGACTCAGTGTTCTTTGGTTCATCTCTCCTTTGTTAAAAAGGTTTGCACTATTCTAATTTAAATGGGTATCCCTGGTAGCTCAGACAGAATAGAATCCATCTACAGTGCAGGAGTCCTGAGTTAGATCCCTGGGTTGGGAAGATCCCCTGGAGAAGGGAATACCCACTTCAGTATTCCTGCCTGGAGAATCTGATGGACAGAGGAGTTTGGCAGGCTGCAGTCCATGGGGTTGCAAAGAGTTGGATGACTGAGTGACTTTCACTTTCATTCTAATTTAAATAGATGATAAGCAGCTTATCATCCCTCTCTCAGAATTAACTGATTTGTTGTTGTTGTTGTTGTTGTTGTGTTTACAGAAGGTCCTAAAATACATGCTGGTGCATGCTAAGTCACTTCAATTGTGTCTAACTCTGTGCGACCCCTTGGACTGTAGCCTGCTGGGCTCATTGGTCCGTGGGATTCTCTAGGCAAGAATACTAGAGTGGGTTGTCATGCCCTCCTCCAGGGGATCTTCCCGACCCAGGGATTGAACCCATGTCTCTTATGTCTTCTGATTTGGCAGGTGGGTAATTTACCACTAGCACCATCTGGGAAGCCTCCAAAATACATGCTGGTGAATCCTGCCAAATAGTAAAGAAGGACCTACCTGTATGAAAACTCACTTTCCTAGCTGATTGCCGGGAAATCTAACTGTGAATTTCCTTCATATACATATAGGAAAATATAATTAAGGAAATTTTTATTACTGTAAGATTCAATAGATTCCTCCTAACAGAGTATCTGAAATTAAGTGAATAATAAGTTTAATGGATTAATAAATGACCCAATAATCATAATCATAAATAATAACTCCAACAATAAATGACTGCATTTGAAATATATTCTGTTGGCTTTGTTCACTGGTCAATAACAAGCATCGAGAGCACTGAGCGACTGGCAAACACTTCTTTCCCAAATATTTGGTAATGAATGACCATTAGGAAATAATGGTGTGTGTGAACATAAATAATTTTAATGTATCATTTTAGTACAATTAAATATATGTTTATTTGTAAAAGCAATGTATATACCTATAGTACTAATGAAAACTGAAAGCTGTATTTCACCTCCAACTCAATTCAATTCATTAATTTAACAAACAGAGAACCTCTGTGTGACAATGACTATGTTACATGCCGAAACTGTAACATTTAGCAAAAATAGAATAGTCCTCCTCAGAGTCATCACTGTTACCATACTGGTGTCCATCCTTCCAGATAGTTCCTTGTCTGTTTTTAAACGCACAAACACCCATATATACACATACATTCAAATGCCAAACTTTTTTTAAACATAAATGAAATTACCCTCTACATATGATTATGTAGCAAGCATTTCCAGGTAAAGTAAGGTGTCTTAAGCTTCTTTACTTCATGATAAATAGAAAATGAGAATATTTATACACTGAACTAAGATAAACTATTTATACCTTAACATATAATGGACATTTCCTTTGTTAAAATAACTCTTTGATTACCTAATATGAATAATGAAATATTCTTTTAATAAATTACTGGATCTAGTTTCCTAAATTTCAGTCTAGAATTTTTACATATTTACATATTTTTACGTGTTTATATTTATATGTAAGAGCGATTGGACAATCGTATTCTTTTACTTTTTTAAAATCTGTATTTCTAGAGTTGCTATAAGGATTATGGTAGCTTTACAGAATGAATTGAGAATCTCTTCATTTTATCCTAAGATCTTGGATCATTTTTACATAAATTAAGAATTTATTTTCCCTTAACAGGTTGATGACTCTCTAATGTAAAACTGTCTTGGTTTACTGCCTATGGTAGAGGGTAGGGAGTTAGCAGTATTCTTGCCTGGAGAATCCCACAGACAGAAAAGGCTGGTAGGCTCCAGTCCACAGGGTTGCAAAGAACTGAACAAGATTGAAGCAATTTAACATACATGCATAAATGGGGGATTAGAGCTTAACTGTTTTTCCACTTTTTCCCTATGATTTTAAGTCTGTGAAGATTAACTCCCTCCATTTGAATCAATTTGGTTATTTCTATTTTTCTAGAAAAATCACTTATTTCATGTCAATTTTAAAATCACATTTGTTAAAATTTTCCTCTGCATCTTATGTCAACTTTTTAAAAGTGAGTTTGTGATTTCCTTCTTTTGTTCTCTTCCCCAAATGAGAGGACAGGCTGAGTGTTGATAGAGTGGACTGGATTATGGACAAGTTGCCTTCCCTTACAGTCAGTCAGTGAATCTATCAGAACAGGTGTATCATCTGTTCCCTCCTCCCTGATTGTCGGAGAAAAGGTGCCTTTACTGTG
This sequence comes from Budorcas taxicolor, assembly GCF_023091745.1. Lineage (NCBI taxonomy): Eukaryota > Metazoa > Chordata > Mammalia > Artiodactyla > Bovidae > Budorcas > Budorcas taxicolor. Next base: position 43,718,248 of record NC_068915.1, read on the forward strand.
GAGAAGAAACTCGCCAATGCCTTTCACACTTTGAATAGTGGGTGGAGAATCCTTCCCTTTCTCTGTTATTATTATCTCTATTCTTTCAGACCTACTGTAAAGATTTGAAGTCATAGCATCTTCTAATTGGCTTACCCTCATTGAGGTAACCCTCATCAGGAATAATTCTTAGTTTTAGCTGAGAGTCATGTCCTGCAAGGGGCTGTTGTCATACTCTAAAAGCATACTGTAAAAAAAGTCATAGCATCTGATCCCATCACTTCATACCATATAGATGGGAAAACAATGAAAATAGTGAGAGACTTTATTTTTGGAGGCTCCAAAATCACTGCAGATGGTGACTGCAGCCATGAAATTAAAAGATGCTTGCTCCTTGGAAGAAAAGCTATCATCAACCTAGACAACATATTAAAAAGCAGAGACATTACTTTGCCAACCAGAGTCTGTCTAGTGAAAGTTATGGTTTTCGCAGTAGTCATGTATATATCTGAGAGTTGGACTGTAAAGAAAGCTGAGCACTGAAGAACTGATGCTTTTGAACTGTGGTGTTGGAGAAGACTCTTGAAAGTCCCTTGGACAGCAAGGAGATCAAACCAGTCAATCCTAAAGGAAATCAGTCCTGAATATTCATTGGAAGGACTGAGGCTGAAGCTGAAACTCCAATACTTTGCCCACCTGATGCAAAGAACTGACTCATCTGAAAAGACCCCGACGCTGGGAAAGATTGAAGGCAGGCACAGTAGGGGACAACAGAGGATGACATCACTGACTCGATGGACATGAGTTTGAGTAAGCTCCAGGAGTTGGTGATGCATAGGGAAACATGGTATACTGCAGTTCATGGGATCGCAAAGAGTTGGACACGACTGAGTGACTGAATTGAACTGAAAAGAAGCATAACTGGACCAACTCTTCCATAATGTATCTTTACTTCATCCCTACATCATCATTCTACTGACAACTCATGCTCTGTCTGCACCTTAATTCTGAGCAGATCTTTCTCCTGGTCCACACTGGCAAGACTGCTCTACCCCATATTTAAGAATTTTTTCTGTTCTAGTGTCTATGTCAGTCTGATTTCATATGCTGTCTGACTTCCAGAATTTTTCAAAATTTCTATTTCACCGATAGCATTGCTTCCTCTGCTATGGGCTGTCAGGAATGTGTACAAGTTTTACTGTATTTATCTCATCCTGGAAAATTGTAATGAATGATAATCTTGCCATTTTGATGGTTTGCAAAAAGCAAATTCTTTGGAAGCTAGAGAGGTGACATTTATATCATATTTGGTTACTAAATATATATTCACATGAGAATTATAAGTAATTTTATAGTTGTACTTAAACACCTATAGAATGTAAAAATTAAGAATGACAAAGTAAAGTTGAATATGAAGTGGTCTTTCCTTTCCTTTGGAAGAGTTATTTTCAAAATCATCTGTGTTCTAGCAAAATCTATAACTGCTTGATGTGGACCTGTTTTTGAGATGTGATTGGAGAGCATTTCCACCAACATGCAGAGTTTCCAATATCTGTCAGCACTGTCTGATTTTCCAGTATGTGCATCTTTCACCACCTAGATTCCTGCTCACGGTAAGTGACATGTGGACTTTTAGTGCTTCCTGCCCCAGGGACTATCTTTCCAAGTCACACTGTGAAATCCTTCCAGAATTTGGCAGCATTATTCATCTCAATCATGCCACCAGTCTCTTTGATGGGAGGCTCACCCACTTCCTTTAAGAATAAGGATGCGATTTAAAGTTTAACTTCAAACATTTAGGGCACTTAAGATGCCAGGTCCAATTTATTTACAGCTTCTGATCCATGTCCACTTTCTGCACAGAGCATGAACTTCAGATCGGGATAACCTCCGTCAGTTCATTCGCCATCCCTATGCACATGTGAAGCAAGCACCCTTCTCCAGAATCTGTTGCCATGATCATCTTTTGGCATCGGATCTAAGCAAGAGTATTAACTTCTTGGACTCTTAATAGTCTAACTGGAGAGCCATTTGGAAAGCATATGCAGGAATGATGTTAAAAATGAACCCCCTTTAGAAAACTAAGTGCTTGTCTGCCAGTATAAAATCCAAACATTTATTAACGTTTTAAAACTTTTTACTTAATCTGGTTTGGGACCAATGAAATATGTAAACCAAAGTTGTTCACTAGGATGGAAGAATATCTCTCAGTGAATAATGTTTCTTATATTTTGTTTATGATTTTGCTTGCTTAATAATGGTTTATCTTTCTTTTTTAGTTTTTAAATTATGAAAATATGATAACACATTTACAGGAGACTTGGAAAATACAGAACAAAGTTACATATAGTTCCATTATATGTTACAGTTTCCTGTTTTAAGTAGATGAATTAAGATTTTTAGCTGGAGCTTCAGATATGTGACATGACCTAGTCCGTCACTATGAATTGTCTGACCTTTGTCATCTCACCAATCTGGGCATGAGTTTCCACAGCTCTGAAACAATCTTTAAGTTTTGTCTCATTTCTAAGAATCTATTTTCTATGCTACTGATTGTGCTTTTTGTTTTATGATTAGACTCTGAGAAAGTTATGAAAATCTCCGTACAAGTAAATAGACAATCATAATAATGACAAAAACAAAAATTAGAATCCATAACTTCATTTTTTTCCCCTCTAGCAAGTCTGTAGTTATTCCAGTATTGTCTACAGGTATCTGATTTTATGGGAGTGCCATATTTAAACATTCATTATCAACTCATGCAATCAGACTTAAGTGCACCTAAGTACACCATCTGTCTTTTTCTTTCTCATCTATTCCTCTGTAGTCACACACGGATATCTGCTATTCTAGTAGTGTCTAGAGTCTATTACAGCTGCACCAGTTACAGTGCAATCAGCAAAGGAGGCATTCCCTTTCCAAGCCCTGATTTTCAGAATTTAACTGCACCAACGTTTATAATGGCTCTATCCTTAATGTTCTCGCATTTCTGCACAGGTGTGTGTGTGTGTGTGTGTTTCCCCAAAGTTTCAGAGGCAAAACCTATCTTTGGGGGAATAGTCCAAAGCACGGATCTCTTTTTTAAAAGGCAAAGCATAACAGAAAATGGTTTGCTCATCTGGGAGGTTTCTGGTCAAGTTGCACTGTCATGCAAACCATTTCAAGACTACAATGCAGGCAGAGAGTGCTGGGAGGCTACCGGCTGTTCCATCTCTATAATCCCTGAGGCAAGAGCCTGGTCCTTTTGATTGGGTTCTACAGTCACATTATTCGAACAGTGAGCCTGATCTTGGTCCAAAGAGGCATCAGTTCATTCTCTGAAAAGCAAACCGGAACACACCTTTTCAACATATCAGTGATGAGTTGGTGGCAGTGGGACCCAATGGTGCAGAGCAGGGACTCTCAGTCCTGCATTTTGGCAATATGCGCATCTAAATGAACAGGACACAGGATGAGATCTGAGGCCTCATGGAAACCAAATAAGATTTTGAGGTTGCATTCTGGAGTAATCAAGTGCACATCACTGAAATAAAATTCCCCTAAGCATGCTGACTCTTGACACTCAGTTCCTATACTATATATTTATATAGACTCTCGGGACAGAAATAGTAAAACAGAGGAATTGGCCTTTGAAATCATTCAGCCTTCATTGTAGTTCTTATCCCTGACATTTATGAATTGTGTGGTTTTAAGCCAGTTGCTTAACCCTCGTTAGCCCTGGTAGCCTCGCAGGTGGAATGGTGATTTTAATCCCCATGGTTCACAGCTGTTGTGAAGATAAGACAAAGCAGAGTGCCAAAGGTATGATTTTGTTGTTGTTGTTTAGTTACTAAGTCATGTTTGACTCTTTTGCGACCCCAAGGACTGTAGCCCTCCAGGCTCCTCTGTCCATGGGATTTTCTAGGCAAGAATACTAAAATGGGTTGCCATTTCCTTCTCCAGGGGATCTTCCTGATCCAGGGATTGAACCTGTGTCTCCCGCATTGGCAGGCAGATTCTTTCTCTCTGAGCTATCAGAGAAGCCCTAAGATATGATTAGTACTGCATAAATGAGAGAAGGAAGAAAAAAAAAGATACTATAAGGCACTTACTATGTGCCAGGCTCTATTCAAATAGCTTTCATATATTATCTCAGTTAATCCTCACAGCAGCCAAGAGGTTGATATTATCAGTAGCTCCATGATAGACGAGAGATTTTCAGAGAGGGTAAGTAAGTTGCCTGAGTATATTCAGCTGGTTCATGATGGAATCAATAACTGAACCCAGAAATCTTATTCTCTAGTCTACACTCTCATTTACTACTCTGTACTTTCTTCAAGGAAGCCAAGAAGCTAGCCAGATGACCACCCAGCCTGCCTAGTTCACAAGCATGTTAAAAATATTGTTTCCTATGCCCACCTGTCCATAGTTCCCAGGGAGTCACATTGCCTCTCCTGGCCACAGCTAGTTGAACCATTGAATAACCTGGCTCAAGAATTATCCATCCAGGAACAGGCCAGCAAGTAACAATTTGGCCAAATACGAAAAAAAAAAAAAATGGGGCAAATAAGGTTTTTTCACTAAGAAACCTAAATGAAAAAAAATGCAGAGAGAATTTGTTCTTAAGCAATAAGAATAGAGTTGAAACAAGAATTAGACCAGGATGGCTGAAATTTGTCATGGTGATATCAGTTTAATGAGCCCACATTGACACACACCATGATACTTTTAAGTACCAAAACACTGGTCATTTTCTTTCATGATCTCATTATTACACCATTTAAAAAAAATCTGAATCATTTAAAACATTAGAAGTTACACAAAGAGATTAATGGAAACAAGCGGTACTCTGAATGTGTTTTGCATTTCTCCCTTGTTCAAAATCTTTCCCTGGTACTTTATTGATGTTTTCCATTTATCTTTCCAAGGTGACCATTTTCTCATATTTAGTAATCATTTTCATATGCAGAAGGACCTATTTGGGTTCAACGTCACTTTTGGAAGCCCTGATAAGTTTGACTTAGAGTGGTAGAAGGTGCCTTAAGGTAAATAGCAGGAGGGTGAGTTAAGGGGATTGGGAGAGAAGAGGACAGGGGAAGGTGGAGAGGGCCTCCCAGGCCCAAATTGTAGCTACTTCCCTAAAGCCTAGCCATCTCCCTTCCTCTTGTATGTGAGTCCCTCCTTTCCTGCTGCTCCTCGATCCTCATAAAACCAAGACCATTTCTTAGATCTCATCACTGACATTCTTCCAGCACCATGGACACTACTATTCATCTGAACGAGGGCTACGTTTTGCAATCACCTGCCCTGAGGACACTCCAGCCAAAGGCCCAGATTACATCTGTCTTCTCTCAAGTGGAAGAGAATCTGATACATAATGTAGAACCATGTTGCTTATTACAGTAGTGTCCAACCACATATGACTATTGAACACTTGAAATGTGAATTGCTTGAATTAAAATCTGCCATAAGATCTGGATTTCAAAACTTAGTAGAAATAAAAATATACCTCACTCTATACCGACTATGTGTTGAAAAAATATTTTAGAGTATTTTCAAAGTAAAATGCAATATTAAAATTGTAAAATCATTAATTTCATGTTTCTTATATTTCCTTTTACTCTTTTAATATGACTCCTAGAAAATTTATAATTATATATGTTATTTTCATTACATTTAGGTTAGTATAGAAGTTGACAGCAATCAGATCCCCCTTTTTACTAAAATATTGACATTAATATTGGTGTTAGTACAGCTATTTTGAAATTACATGAAATAAATATGAAATGCTGTGATAGTGATTTTGCTTTATAGCAATCTCTGTGAGGTATTATATGCAAATTGAAATGATGAGAAATGAGTCAGCAAAAGCTCTAAAGAAGGGAAAATAAATACAACCAGAAGAGGGTCAGGAGCCTGAATTGCATAAAGAATAAATAACAAAATAGAAACAGGATGAGGAGAGGGGAGTGACAGATAATACTGCCTCCCAAGCAAAGCGCAGACATCCTCAACTCCAGCTCTTCGGTCCCCACTGGTACCTGAAGCCATCCCACAATTTCCATTCTTTCTAAGGCTGAGCATGAGTAGCTTCACAGAAAGCCTCATACTTGGGGAGGCAAACTTCCCTTGCCTTTTATGAAACACCTTCAACATATAAAGCACCTTTCTTTTGCTTGGGGATGTAATAGTGAACAAACCAAGTTGGTCTTTGCCTGCACTTTGAGGGAAAGAAACTAATATTGTTAAAAAAAAAAAAAAGAAAGAAACTAATATTGTAGAAATAATAAGTATTTAAGAACTGTGAAACAATAACTAAGCAAGGGAAATGGATGCAGTGAGAAGATCTCTAAAGACTAGAAAACAGGTGGATGCCACAGAGGGTTTTTGTCAGGAGATGGCTACTCCTTATTCAGAAAGTGACAGGTGAGCTGAGATGCGGAAAGTGAGGAAGAGCCAGTCATGCAAAAAAGCCTGGAGTTGGGAGAGAAAGGGGAGACATTCCAGGCAGAAGGAACAGCAGGTGTGATATCCTGAAGGCAGCCGGATTTTTAGTTTGTTGGAGAAACAGTGTGTGATTGGAGGGAAAAGGAGTGGTGTGAGATAAGATGAGAGTCAGACAAGGGACCAGGTTGTGTACACTATTTGGGTTTTATTTGTGTTGGAAAGCCTTTGAAGGGTTTTAAGCTGTGGAATAACATGCTCAATTAGGAATCCATTATGGTAGTTCAAGCAAAATGTGATAGAAGCTTAGTTTTAAATAATCTCTGAAGTTCTGAATCAACAGAATGTTAGACTATGTCAATTGTATGGAATTTACTAAATTTGTCAAAAATAATAATATTTAGCTTATTTTTAAAATGTTCCATTCTACTTTTATCAATTACAAAAGTTTTATACAATCTTTGAAACGAACTTTGAAAATATAAATAAGCACCCAAAATCTATATTTCTGCCACCCTATAAGCATGATTGACATCTTAGAGCATGTTGTTCAATACATTTCTAACATCTAGGTGTTTGTGTGTAAACAGAAATAGGATCATATTTTTATATAATACTTTTCAGAAACTTTTTTAAAAACTTATACTGGGAACATATTTCTATATAACTAAATTCAAAATCATAGACCACATGGCAGTTCAAGTGTATGGATGTTAGAGAACTGATCTGATACATTATACTTAGGGATTTAATTTGCTTCCAATTTATTACTCGTGCTGTCATTATTTGAAGTATATAATAAAATGTAATTATTGACATCTTTATAAATAACCATTGTGTTTAAACTTAATTATTTCTAAATGATTAATTCCAAATCATGGGGACCTCCCAGGTGGTGCTAATCCAAATCATATAATTATATCCTATTTTAATGTTTAATACATATAGTAACATATCCTTAGACTAGTTTACCAAGACTTTTAGATACAATAGGTATGATAATTTTAAAATTCTTTGCCTATTTCGGTCAGTCAGTTCAGTCGCTCAGTTGTGTCTGACTCTTTGAGACCCCATGAACCACAGCACACCAAGCCTCCCGGTCCATCACCAACTCCCGGAGTCCACCCAAACCCCTGTCCATTGAGTCAGTGATGTCATCCAACCATCTCATCCTCCGTCATCCCCTTCTCCTCCTGCCCTCAATCTCTCCAAGCATCAGGGTCTTTTCAAATGAGTCAACTCTTCACATCAGGCAGCCAAAGTACTGGAGTTTCAGCTTCACCATCAGTCCTTCCAGTGAACAACCAGGACTGATCTCCTTTAGGATGGACTGGTTGGATCTCCTTGCAGTCCAAGGGACTCTCAAGAGTCTTCTCCACCACCACAGTTCAAAAGCATGAATTCTTCTGTGCTCAGCTTTCTTTATAGTCCAACTCTGACATCCATACATGACCACTGGAAAAACCATAGCCTTGACTAGATGGACCTTTGTTGGCAAAGTAATGTCTCTACTTTTTAATATGCTGTCTAGGTTGGTCATAACTTTGTAACTAAATTTGCCTATTTAGTAGGCAATTAATAAAACATCAGTGCTAGCTTATTTAAAGTACATATTTTAAATTCATATTTCTGTCTAGTAAGGTAAAATATGTTTTTCACTTGCTTATTGTACATTTATCTGTAGTCTCTCAAAATTGTCTATATGTATTCCTTTTGCTATGAGGGTCCTCATTTAGCTTGGCCTTAAGATGAATAAAAAGAGAAATTGTTGTTGAGATGTTATTGCTGAATCATAAAGTTGAATCAGGAAAAAAATTCCATTAAGTAACAGCACAGCTAATGCCAAGTAATCCTTGCTGAAGTGGTAGTGCCAAACATGGAAAAGATTCCAACTACAAGTAAGTGATTTGACACAAAGTTTGCTTCTATTCAATAATGTGTGCTGAAAATATTCTCAGAAGTGTCTGAGGATTCCAAAATACTATTTATGTCACATTTTGCCTTATTCACAGGCATTATGTCTTATTCACAGGAGAGTTTACTTATTATCTACTCAGATTGTTCAAGGTTCTGACGTCCCTGAAAAACAGCTCAAGGTGAAATGTCAGAAGTTAAAGTCAAGTATGTAGGGAGAAAGATATACTGTATATCCTACCAGGTGAAAATCCTAATAAACTCTGTTTGAGGGGTGATGATTTAAAATTGGCTATTTTTCTAACTAAACAAATGACCCCAAGTAACACCAGAGCAAGGCCAAGTTTCCCCCACAGCCATTTCCTCCCATCAGGAAGCTTGCACTAGCCATTTATTCTCATCCATCAGAAGGCAGACAACAGAACCAAGAACTACAGTCCCACAGCCTCCAGAAGAAAAACCACAATCACAGAAAACTAACAGAAGTGATCACATGGATCACAGCCTTGTGTAACTCAGTGAAGCTATGAGCCATGTAAGGCTACCTAAGACAGGCAGGTCACGGTGGAGAGTTCGACAAAACATGGTCCACTGGAGAAGGGAATGGCAAGCCACTTCAGTCTTCTTGCCTCAAGAATCCCCAGTACAGTATGAAAAGGCAAAATTATATGACACCAGAAGATGAGTTCCCCAGGTTAGTAGGTGTCCAATATGATGCTGGGGAAGAGAAGAGAAATAGCTTCAGAAAGAATGATGAGGCAGGGCCAAAGTGGAAACGACACTGAATTGTGGATATGTCTGGTGGTGAAAGTAAAGTCCAATGCTGTAAAGAACAATATTGCATAAGAACCTGGAATGTTAGGTCCATGAATCAAGGTAAATTGGATGTGGTCAACCAGGAGATGGCAAAAGTGAACATCGATATTTTAGCAATTAGTGAACTAAAATGGATGAGAATGGGAGAATTTAATTTAAATGACAATTCTATCTAGTATTGTGGGTAAGAATCCCTTAGAAGAAATGGAGTAGCCCTCAAAGTCAACAGAAGAGTCTGAAATGCAGTATTTGGGTGCAGTCTCAAAAATGACAGAATAAACTTGGTTTCTTTCCAAGGCAAACTATTCAACTTCTCAGTAATCCAAGTCTATGCCCCAACCACAAATGCCAAAGAAACTGAAGTCAATTGGTTCTATGAAGACTTACAAGACCTTCTAGCATGAAGGTCAAAAACAGATGTCCTTCTCATCATAGAAGACTGGAATACAAAAGCAGGAAGTCAAGAGATGCCTAGAGTAACAGGCAAGTCTGGCCTTGCAATACAAAATGAAGCAAGGCAAAGGCTAACAAAGTTCTGTCAAGAGAACACAATGGTCATAGCAAAAACTCTTTACCAACCACACAAGAGATGACTCTACACATGGCCATTACCAGATGGTCAATACTGAAATCAAATTGATAATATTCTTCGCAGCCAAAGATGGAGAAGTTCTATACAGTCAGCAAAAACAAAACCTGGAGCTGACTGTGGCTCAGATCTTGAGCTCCTTATACAAAATTCAGACTTAAGTTGAAGAAAGTAGGGAAAACCACTAGACTATTCAGGTATGACCTAAATCAAATCCCTTATGATTATGTAGTGGAGGTGATGTATAGATTCAAGGGCTGAGATCTGCTAGACAGAGCACATGAAGAATTATGGATAGAAATAAATAACATTGTATAGGAGGAGTGGTCAAAACCATCTCAAAGAAAGAGAAATGCAAGAAGGCAAAATTGTTGCCTGAGGAGGCCTTACAAATAGCTGAGAAAAGAAGAAAGGTGAAAGACAAAGGATAAAGGGAAATATATACCTAAGTGAATGTAGAGTTCCAGAGAATAATAACGAGAAGTAAGAAAGGCTTCTTAAGAGAACAATGGGAAAATATATAGAGAGAGACAGGAGGCAAACAATAGAATGGAAAAGACTAGAGATCTCTTCAAGAAAATTGGAGATACCAAGGGAATATTTCATGCAAAGATGGCTACAATAAAGGCCAGAGATGGCAAGGACCTAACAGAAGCAGAAGAAATTAAGAAGAGATGGCAAGAAGACACAGAAGAACTGTACAAAAAGTCTTAATGACCCAGATAACCATGATGGGGTAGTCAGTCACCTAGAACCAGATATTCTGGAGTGTGAAGTCCAGTGGGCCTTAGGAAGCATTACTAGGGATGAAGCTAGAGGAGGTGATGGATTTCCAGGTAAGCTGTTTCAAATTCTAAAAGATAATGCTATAAAAATGCTGCACTCAATATACAACCAAATCTGGAAAACTCAATAGTGGCCACAGCACTGGAAAAGATCAGTTTTCATTCCAGTCCCAAAGAAAGGTAATGCCAAAGAATCTTCAAACTACTGCACAGTTGCACTCATTCCAAGCCAGGCTTCAACAGTACATTAACCGTGGACTTCCAGATGTTCAAGCTAGATTTAGAAAAGGCAGAGGAGCCAGAGATCAACATGCCAACATCCGTTGGATCATCAAAGAAGCAAGAGAGTTCCAGAAAAACATCTACTTCTGCTTTATTGACTATGCCAAAACATTTGACTGTGTGGATCTAAAAATCACAACAAACTGTGGAAAATTCTGAAAGAGATGGGAATACCAGACCACCTGACCTGCCTCCTGAGGAATCTGTTTGCAGATCAAGAAACAACTGGACATGGAACAACATGTCCAGTTAGAACTAGACATGGAACAACAGACTGGTTCCAAATCGGGAAAGGAGTACATCAAGGCTGTGTATTGTCACCTTGCTTATTTAACTTATATGCAGAGTACATCATGAGAAATGCAGGACTGGATGAAGCACAAGCTGGAATCAAGATTGCCAGAAGAAATATCAATAACCTCAGATATGCAGATGACACCACACTTATGGCAGAGCAAAGAAGAACTAAAGAGCCTCTTGGTGAAAGTGAAAGAGGAGAGTGAAAAAGTTGGCTTAAAACTCAACATTTAGAGAACTAAGATCATGGCAACTGGTCCCATCACTTCATGGCAAATAGATGGGGAAACAGTGGAAACAGTGACAGACTTCATTTGGTGGGGGGGCATCCAAAATCACTGCAGATGGTGACTGCAGTCATGAAATTAAAAGACACTTGCTCCTTGGAAGAAAAGTTATGACCAACCTAGACAGCATATTAAAAAGCAGAGATGTCACTTTGCCAGCAACGTCCATCTAGTCAAAGCTATGGTTTTTCCACTAGTCAGGTATGGAAGTGAGAATTGGACTATAAAGAAAGCTAAACGCAGAAGAAATGATGCTTTTGAACTGTGGTGTTGGAGAAGACTCTTGAGAGTCCCTTGGACTGCAAGGAGATCCAACCAGTCCATCCTAAAGGAGATCAGTCCTGGGTGTTCACTGGAAGGACTGATGGTGAAGCTGAAATTCCAATACTTTGGCCACCTGATGCGAAGAACTGACTCATCTGAAAAGACCCTAATGCTGGGAAAGATTGAAGGAGGGAGGAAACGGGGACAACAGAGGATGAGATGGTTGGATAGCATCACTGACTCAATGGACGTGAGTTTGAGTAGACTCTGGGAGTTTGTGATGGACAGGGAAGCCTGGCGTGCTGCGGTCCATTGGGTTGCAAAGAGTAGGACACAACTGTATGACAGAACTGAACTGAACTGCACTCATTTCACACACTAGCAAGATTATGCTTAAAATCCTTCAAGCTAGACTTCAATAGTACATGAACCTAGAACTTCCATATGTACAAGTTGAATTTAGAAAAGGCAGAGGAGCCAGAGATCAAATTGCCAAATTTCTTTAGATCATAGAAAAAGCAATAGAATTCCAGAAAAACATTTACTTCTACTTCATTGACTACACTAAACATTTGACTGTGTGAATCACAGCAAACTAAAAAATTCTTAAAGAGTTGGGAATACTAGATCACCTTACCTGTCTCCTGAGAAACCTGTATGCAAGTCAAGTAGCAACAATTAGAATCAGACATGGACCAATTTCAAAATTTGGAAAGGAGTACATCAAAGCTGCATATTGTCACTCTGCTTATTTAACTTATATGCACAATACATCATGTGAAATGCCTGACTGGATGAATCACAAGCTGGAATCAAGGTTTCCATGAGAAATATCAATAACCTCTGATACGCAGATGATACCACTCTAATGGCAGAAAGTAAAGAGAAGGAAATGGCAATCCACTCCAGTGTTCTTGGCTGGAGAATCCCAGGGACGAGGGAGCTTGGTGGGCTGCCGTCTATGGGGTTGCACAGAGTCAGACACGACTGAAGCGACTTAGCAGTAGCAGCAGCACCAAAGAGTAACTAAAGAGCCCTTCATGAGGGTGAAAGAGAAGAGTGGAAAAGTTGGCTTAAAATTCAACATTCAAGAAACAAAGATCATGGCATCCTGTACCATCCCTTCATGGCAAATAGATCGGGAAAACGTGGAAATGGAGATAAGTTTTATTTTATTGGGTTCCAAAATCACTGCAGATGAGAACTGCAGCCACAAGATTAAAAGACACTTGCTCCTTGGAACAAAAGCTGTAACAAATCTAGACAGCATATTAATAAACAGAGGCATCGCCTTGCTGACAAAAGTTTATATAGTCAATGCTATGGTTTTTCCAGTAGTCATGTGTTGATGTGAGAGTTGGACCATAAAGAAGGCTTAGTGTCATCGAATTGATGCTTTCAAATTGTGGTGCTGGTGAAGACTCTTGACAATCCCTTGGACAGCAAGAAAATCAAACCAGTCAATCCTAAATGATATCAAGCCTGAATTTTCATTGGAAGGACTGATACTGAAGCTGAAGCTCTAATACTTTGCCATCTAATGCTAATAACCAACTCATTAGAAAAGACTTTGATGCTAGGAAAGAGTGAGGACAAGAAGAGAAGGGGACAACAGAGAACGAGATGATTGGATGGCATCACTGACTCAATGGACATGAGTTTGAACAAACTCCAGGAGATAGTAAAGGACAGGGAAGCCTGGTGTGCTCTAGTCCATGGGGTCACAAGGATTCGGACATGACTTAACAACTGAGCAACAATAATTTTCTAGAAATTTCCATGTAGGTCAGAATTTAGAACCATATATAGTTTCTTGGCCACTTAGTATTTTTCACATAAAACAAATTGTTTCATCTAAGAGGCTGATGCTAGTACTTTAAGCTCCAAATAAAGGATGTTTACTTCACCTGAGAGCACATATTCTCCAATGAAGAGGTTTATAATTGATCTCAGACAAGACTTAGCAGAGCTCAGTTGAAAGGTTAGGAGATTAAGAGTCAAAAGACTCGGATTCACATCCTGGCTTCTTTAACTTCTAACTTGTCTCCTTGTGGGAGACACTTTAGCAAAGTCTCAGTTTATTTTTCTATAACCTGTGTTTATTCTGTAAAGTAAGTTAAGGTATGTAAATTGTCTATCAAATGTAGAAGTTTTGCGTAAACACAGGTTATTGGAGCTGGAATCACAGATGCAAACATCTTCAAGGGATACATTGTCTCCTAACTGCACTTGGTGGGTCAGTTGGACCCTGGCGTCTTCTACTTCCACAGGATTGCTGCCCTTGTGGCAATCAGAGCCTGGTGTTGCCTGATATTTCCTTTTTAATCCAAGGGAAAAACTATAAATCCTGATACGTGTGTAAAATTTCCATCTTTAAAGTATGTTTCAGAATAATTTTGTGGGCCAGTCAGTTCATACTGGCTACTTGCTCTGTGACTGTTTCGTGTCTGTGTGCTAAGTCGCTTCAGTCATGTCCTACTTCTTTGCGATCCTATGGACTGTAATCTGCCAGCTTCCTCCGTCCATGAGTTTCTTCAGGAAGCGGGCTGCTATGCCCTCCTCCAGGGAATCTTCCTAACCCAGGAACTGAACCCACATATCTTAAGTCTCTCTGCACTGGCAGCCAGGTTCATTACCACTAGCACCACCTGGGAAGCCCCATAAACTGTTATGTTGTCTCTAATTTACTTGATTGCTAACACTCCTCAAATCTCAATGTTAGCATCTTTAGTTAAGAGTATTTATTGTACTGAGTATATCAAATGTAGTCCAATCTTGTAGTAACCAATTATTTGTAATTATTTCCACGATGAGGGTTTTTCTCTTCAGGTGGCCAATTACTTCCTATCAAATTATCACTGAAAACCATTATTTTCATTTCCATTTGTAGACATCTCAAGACTTTATTTCCATTCGGTACAAGTAAATGAAAAGGAAATAATAACAGCCAATGCAATTATGACTGTGATCTTATCTGTCTGGATTGATTAGAAGTCCTTACTCTAATCATACAAACTCTTTATTAATGTTAAGTTTATTAAAACCTAAGTTCAGATTTAGGTTTTTCTTTAAGGATTTCATTCATTTTATCTTTTTATTCTATAAGATGGCAGGAAATGCAAGATAGGGAAACCAAAGGAAAGCCTATTTACCAAAGGGACCTAGTCTTCCCTGCAATTTGGCTTCACCACACTGATCTCTGTTAAAACCCTTTCTCCATTTATCAAAACTCTGTCTCTGGTGAATTACAGTGAATTACAATGGAGTGTTGCTAATTCATACTAATGATGGGGATATCCAGTGAGATTACTGAATTCTAAGAATTAGTGAGTGAGCAAAAAAGAGTATAAAATGACAATAAATGAAGGTCACTGCATCACAAAAGTGTCCTTTGTTCATTTGTTTTCTTCATTATAAGCTAGCACTTAATTAATTACGCTAATGTATCATTGATACTAGTACAAATTATGTCTCTAGAGGTTTGCAACATTAAATATTAGTTTAAAATTAGGTGTAAGTTTATTTGGCAGTGACTTGAAATAAAGCATTGGCAGAAAGACAAGATGAGATTTAAATTGGTACTAAGTTCACAAAATTTCCATTTAATATAATACTCTTTTTTTCAGCCTTGGCATCAGTCGTTGGTATTAAATATGCTTTTCAATTGGATCACTTCTCTCGGAAAGGACTACCCACTGTTGAACACTGAACTACTAAAAGGAATGGCTGCTGGATATTTACAGAGAATTAGGGTGGTTGATCCTCCAAGTATTCCCACGAATGTCTCAGGGGAAAACCACTCCCTCCTCCACCGTGAATTTTTGAGAAAATGAAAGACAAAAGATTGGATGGAATGTCATAAAAATATAATTAACTTCTTTTTAACATTAAGCATTGGAGACCTCCTTATGTTCTAGGTGATGAAAATGCAGATGAGGAGACGCAGAGAATGAGGCCCCACAGAGAGGTCTCAGTTGCATGCTATTTTCAATCTAGCTCCTTGGGTGCTGAGAGACATCTCACACTCCTTCTCTAGTTTTGTTATTTGTCATTTATTTATTGTTTTAATGAATAGGCTGTAAGACAGTATATACTTGGATGTGAATTTATTTTCTGCTCACTCTGTGTCTACATCACCCAACAAAGTTCACTATCAAATTGAGCAAATTGTATTCACTCAGTAAACATGCATTCAGGATGGAATACTTATATGATAACATGAGGAATCCCAGATTCTAAGGATACAAAGCTGTGAACCTTTCCTTTAGGGAGCTCACATTCCTGAGAGGGAAAAAATAAAAGTAAGCAAATCAATGCAGTAGAATGTCAATGATGGAGAGTAAACTCAGATTGCCATGAAAGCTCAGTTATGAAGCTGTAAAAGTAAAGCAAAGTTGACCCAAGATAGTAAAGTTATGCAAGGTCTCCAGATGGAAATGGAACTAAAGAATGAGGAAAAGTAAGTAGATAGAGAAGGCTGGGAAAATGTTTAGGGAGCTTGACCCAGTTCATCATGAAGTGTCTGTGTGTGCTCTTTCACTCAGAAGTATCCAACTCTTTGCAACCCCAGGCATGGACAAGGATTCAGCATATGTATATGCTCAGTTGCTTCAGTTGTGTCCAATTGTTTGCAACTCTGTAGGCTATAGCTCACGAGGCTCCCCTGTCCATGGAATTTTCCGGGTAAGAATACTGGAGTGGATCGCCATTTCCTTCTCCAGGGCATCTTCCCCACCCAGAAACTGAACTCACATCTGCACTGTAGGCAAATTCTTTATCATCTGAGCCACCAGGGGAGCAGTGAAGCCAGTGCTACAGAAAACAAACATAGGGAAGCAAAGGTACCAAATCTCAGTGTAAGTCTACTCTATCTCGGGGTATCATAGAGTTATGTAGAATTGTGGCTTTTAAAAAATCAGTTGTGCCAGTTAAATGGTTTTTTCCCTGTAACTTGGATTTTCCTCTTCCTGAAAGTACCTTAACTACCCAAAACCTACTCGAGCCAATGACAGTCCTGTTAAAGGTAGAAAATTAAATGACCTTTTCCAGTCTGTTCGTTTTTATGATTCCCTCTCATCCTTAGTTTATTAAGAAAATATCAGGCCTGCAAACAGCAGGCTAATGACTGAAGAAAAATGACAAAAACGTCACAAGAGTCAAATGACTTCTCCACGGTCTCCTGACAGCTCTTCTGCTTTCCTCTGTTGCCTGCCTGTCTCTAGCTGCCAAGAATTTGCTGTTTGCTTCTCACTTCTCTCATCCAATCCACACTGAGAAGATAACATGCCCAGCAAGCTCTAGCTCAGAAAGTGAACATCAGCGAACATTTTTCTATGAATAAAAATAACCTGTCTATGCAGAGTGGTCTCTGCTCTCCAGGGCTGAAACTGGGGTGGGTTGGGAATTCTTCAGCCTTCTGGTCCTGGAATTCAGCTAATGGCTTTGGGGTTTTGCACAAGCCACATGCTGTTGCCTTTAATGTTGCCACTGTGGATGAGAACTTGTCATGATAGATAATATTACATAGTTATTCCAAAGCTGCTTTCTGGCTAAGTGACAGCATTTGACAAGTCTCTAATATTGACAGTAGTGGTGACTTCTGAGTGTGGAGTGTGCTATTTATTTCAGGTAGAAAGAGAGCAGAGAGTTTTAAATAAAATAAACATGTATAAGGAAATGTGGTTTAGTGGAGTAAAAATGTCAGGGGAGCCTGAAAATACCTACTCTGCTGTTTTCTATCCATGGACCATTGGGCAAGTTTAAAGACTCAGTATCTGCCTGTAGAATGGAAATGCTGATAATGTCCACCTTGAGTGTGAATCAAAATCACATTATCCAATGAGCCTAAGTGTCTTGTGTGACATCACGCTCACTGTAGAAATAATCGTATATCTATTAATTGGGATTCCCGCCATGCCCATAACCTTTTCTAAGTAAACAGCTATAATTGAGCACTTAACTGAGAATCCTCAGGCAACATTGGTTCTGCGATAAGGCTTAGTTACCTTGGCCACAGATGATTATACCATCTGACAGACTCTTGCTTGAGTCCTGAAAAAAATCAGAGAGTTGGTAGTCAGGATTGAAACTGAAAGAATTTACAGAGAGAGAGGCTATGACGTTAGGGTAATGGCATGAAGAATTGCTGAGGTTATAAGAAAGGAGCTGCTGCTGCTGCTGCTGAGTCACTTCAGTCGTGTCCGACTCTGTGTGACCCCACAGACGGCAGCCCACCAGGCTCCCCCGTCCCTGGGATTCTCCAGGCAAGAACGCTGGAGTGGGTTGCCATTTCCTTCTCCAATGCATAAAAGTGAAAAGTGAAAGTGAAGTCGCTCAGTCAGGTCTGACTCTGAGCAACCCCATGGACTGCAGCCTACCAAGCTCCTCCATCCATGGGATTTCCCAGGCAAGAGTACTGGAGTGGGGTGCCATTGCCTTCTCCGATAAGAAACGAGAGTGTAAGCAAACTGGCAACGTTTAGAAAGATCCAAAGATGGGAAGAATCAAAGAATTCGTGGTGAGGGAAACAGACAGACCTAGAGAGAAGCAGATTGTTTAGAGGAGCTGAGTTGCAGGAATAGTAAAGTGTAAGTTTGAGACCAGTGAACCTGTCGGCAAAGTGTCTGGCAACTTCCAGTAGATCGCTTGGAGTCAGCAGGGCTAGAGAGGAGACTGTGTGGTAGAATTATTAATGATGGAGTGCTGGAACCAGAGTTTCTGGGATCGAACCCTATCTATCACTTACCAGCTATGGGGTATGAAGAAGTGATCTTTTTCTTCTAGAAAATGGACAAACATCAGGACTCACCATTAGAGCTAGTATGCAAGATAAATAAGTTAATACATGTGAAGGTTTAGAACACCCCACTGGCACATAGTTTTCAATAAGCAAACATTAGCCATTCTTAGCTATTATCAACTATGCCTCAGCTACCTTAAAACTGACATATTTAGCAGCCCCTCCATATCAGTATAACTCCTAGTTCCCTTATGTCCAAACGTATCTTATAATTAACATCACTGTCACTCAAAAGAGCCTACTTAAACATCTATAGTCATTTTTATTTGAAGAACAAGATAAAAAATAAGAGAGGCAAAAAGGAGATAAAATGTTAAATACAGCAGCAATGGTTATCACTTTCAGTGTCCTAAGAATTTTTATGTGATTCATTCATTCACTTATTTATATTTGTTCATTCACTTATTCATTTTTCAAAGATGTATTAATTTCCTGAAGTGAAGTGAAGCAAAATTGCTCAGTCGTGTCCAACCCTTTGCGACCCCATAGACAGTAGCCTGCACCAGTCTCCTCTGTCCATGGGATTTTCTAGGCAAGAGTACTGGAGTGGGTTGCCATTTCCTTCTCCAGGGAATCTTCCTGACCCAGGGACCGAACCCAGGTCTCCCGCCTTAATAGACAGATGCTTCACCGTCTTGAGCCGCCAGGGGACTTCAAATTCAGTAAAACAAAGCAAAACAAAACAAATGCAGCCCCTGTATTTGTGGAGCTTTACGATCTAATGGCATTAAGCAAATATTGAAGAAGGATCATTTTTAAGCTGACATGTGAAGATGAAAAATCTGTTTATTTCCTCACCTCATTTAGATAGTGATTCAGAGTCATCTTTTTGGTAAGTTCTCATCTAACCAATATTATTAGGAAAAGCCAGGTAATATGACAGCAAGTTAACAAATTAATATTGAAGACATAATACAGCAAATATTTATTCCTCATGTTATGTGTCCAAATTGGATTGATCAGGCATCTTGTATCTCACACAGTTACTGAGGTTAATGAAGGCTCGACCACCTTTTATTGGCATCATCTGGAGCACGCAGGCTCCATGGTCTCAGTGGCCAAGGAAGGATGGCTGTAAAGAATGTGAAACTTCTCTTTAATTCCTCACTGAGGTGACTGTTATCACTTTTACCACTAACCCATCACTCAAAACTAGTGACATGATTCCATCTGTGACAGACCAGAAAGACTTCTCAGGTACCAGGGAGCACAGAGAGCTAGTGATCTGTACCGTGGCTCCAACCTTAACCCTCCTATCTTCTTCTCTGTGTGTGTGTGTTTTTTTTTTTTTCCTTTAGTCTTTTCTACCACCTGACAAGCTAGGTTAAGACTATCTCTTCTGACTAGATTATAAGCTTTAAGAATGAAAGCATTCTCATTTGTATTGTATGCTGGCACCTCCCTAGCACCTACAACAATCCTTAGAACAGAGAAGGCACCTGATAAACATCTGTCACAGAAATGAATAAATGAATGCAATTAGTGAGAATAGATGGTAAGTAAAAAAGGTAAAAAGCATTAAAACAACCCTGAGACAAGCAGGAACTTGTCTTGTTCAAGCAAGTGATAAAAACCAACCTGGCTAGAGCAGAATGGGTAAGAAAATTGGTCCAATGTTTACATGCATTTCTCTAATGCTTCAAAGACCCTTGCTGAGAATTCTTTTATTTTTAGGAAACAAAAACTGTAGCCCAGGAAAGTAAGATCACACAGCTGGTCACACAGCTGCCAAATTGAAGAAGTAAGATTCAATCTGAGTTTATACATTGTCCACTCTACCAAAGAAAGGATACTTCTCTGTCCACTCAAACAAACCTATAAATGCAGGCATCTAGATCCATAAAATCACTGCTATGTGGCCAACTAAGAAAAATATGGACAACTCAGGTAGATACACGTCAATTCAGGCACCTCCCTGTAGTAATACTGGATAGGTGTGACATGGTCAAAACATGTTCTAGGTCCTAGAAACTCATACATATTTTTCTAAATATACATGGCACTAGAGGTAAAGAACCTCCCAATGCAGGAAACATAAGAGACACAGGTTTGATACCTGGGTCAAGGAAGATCCCCTGGAGGAGGGCATGGCAACGCATTCCAGCATTTTGCCTGCAGAATCTCATGGACAGAGGAGCCTGGTGAGCTATAGTCCATAGGGCTGCAAAGAGTTGGACATGATTGAAGTGACTTAGGCAACTTGGCATACACACACACATACACTCACACTAACTACAGCTAAAAACTTAAAATTGAAACCAGACACCTGAAATCAAATTAGTTTCTTGAATCCAGTAAAATAAACCAGTTTTTAAAAGTTGGAAGAAATAAAATCACCCACAATTAGCATAAGTACTAAGAGTAGATGCATAAAGCTGTTATACAAACTACATAGGAGGAAATTTAATATTGAGACTAGGAATTACCCACAAAGAAACACTGATATCCTTTTTTAAACTTTCCAGAAGTCATAAGTCAGAAGCAAACCCAAAATTGGCAACTATAGGCCACAGTTGGAATGGTCTTTGACATTTTGGTCTCTCTCATATCTAAGTAAAAATGTTGCCTTTTCCTACCTGATCTTGGGTATAGCTCTTTTTTGCCACTCAACTATTGTCTAAAGATTTATATTAGCACATTTCCTTCAAGTCTCCTTTCATTCTATTGACTTTGTGTAACCAAGGATTGGATGATTAGCTGAAGGCAACCAACCTTGCCTGATTGCCACCCAGAATGGGAAAAGCAAGACGGAGTCGATGATGTTTGAGCATCAGTGCTGATAACCACCATCAACTTAATATCTTGTATTGGGTGCACTCATTGAAAAAGAAAGTAAGAGATCCGTAACTGATTTGTTTGATATAAGAAAGAGCTTAAAGGCACAATATCAGCTATCCCTAAAGAAAAGAAGGGGTTTTCATTCCCTGAGCATAGCCCTTGAATGTGGTATAACTTGGACCTTTCCTATTCCTACTATTAAGGTGAGTGAGTGAAGTCGCTCAGTCGTGTCTGACTCTGCGACCCCATGAACTGTAGCCTACCAGGCACCTGCATCCATAGGATTTTCCAGGCAAGAATACTGGAGGCCATTAATGTAATGACCATGATTTACTGACCACATGGATATGATGCACTGAGCCAGAGGAGATACAAGCTGATCTTGGTCCATTTAGCTAGAGAGAAACACTCCAGGACTATACCTTTTCTGCTCTTGCTACTCACAGGAAGTCCTTGGCCTGATTGCTTCCTGGTTTGTCTCACCCTGTAGATTGCCAACATCCGCTAGATCACCAAAAAAGCAAGAGAGTTCCAGAAAAACATCTATTTCTGCTTTATTGACTATGACAAAGCCTTTGACTGTGTGGATTACAATAAACTGTGGAAAATTCTGAAAGAGATGGGAATACCAGACCACCTGACCTGCCTCTTGAGAAACCTGTATGCAGGTCAGGAAACAACAGTTAGAAGTGGACATGGAACAACAGACTGGTTCCAAATAGGAAAAGGAGTACATCAAGGCTGTATATTGTCACCTTGCTTATTTAACTTCTATGCAGAGTACATCATGAGAAACGCTGGGCTGGAAGAAGCACAAGCTGGAATCAAGATTGCAGGCAGAAATATCAATAACCTCAGACATGCAGATGACACCACCCTTATGGCAGGAAGTGAAGAGAAACTAAAAAGCCTCTTGATGAAACTGAACGAGGAGAGTGAAAAGTTGGCTTAAAGCTCAACAATCAGAAAACGAAGATCATGGCCTCTGGTCCCATCACTTCATGGGAAATAAATAGGGAACCAGTGGAAACAGTGTCAGACTTTTTTGGGGGGGGGGGGGCTCCGAAATCACTGCAGATGGTGATTGCAGCCATGAAATTAAAAGACGCTTACTCCTTGGAAGGAAAGTTATGACCAACCTAGATAGCATATTCAAAAACAGAGACATTACTTTGCCAACAAATGTCCGTCTAGTCAAGGCTATGGTTTTTCCATGGTCATGTATGGATGTGAGAGTTGGACTGTGAAGAAAGCTGAGTGCCGAAGAATTGATGCTTTTGAACCATGGTGTTGGAGAAGACTCCTGAAAGTCCCTTGGGCTGCAAGGAGATCCAACCAGTCCATTCTAAAGGAGATCGGTCCTGGGTGTTCTTTGGAAGGGATGATGCTAAAGCTGAAACTCCAGTACTTTGGTCACCTCATGCGAAGAGTTGACTCATTGGAAAAGACTCTGATGCTGGGAGGGATTGGGGGCAGGAGGAAAAGGGGATGACAGAGGATAAGATGGCTGGATGGCACCACCGACTCAATGGATGTGAGTTTGAGTGAACTCTGGGAGTTGGTGATGGACAGAGAGGCCTGGCGTGCTGCAATTCATAGGGTCACAAAGAGTTGGATACGACTGAGCGACTGAACTGAACTGAACTGAACTGAACTGAACTGAACTGTAGATGCTAAAGATTGTAAGGGCTAGAAAAACACACACACACAGAACCACCCTTGTAGATTGGCAATATCAGGCACAGGCTGGTCCTAGGCAGAAAACAACACTGGTCAACAAAATCCTGATGTTCCTGAGTATTTAGAAATTACAGAGGATAGACGCTGTGTTAATATGCACTAAAAATAAAAACTACTCAGTTGCAGGACCTCCACCTCCTTCTATGAGGACAGCGTCTCTCAGACAGTTATTCATACAAGCAAATGCCCTTGGTAGACCACACACAAGATTCCAAGTTTCTTTCACTACTGCAGCTACTTAAAAACTAGGCAGGGTCTCTAGAAAGGTAAGAGGAAAAGAGGTGCTAATATAAAAAATATCTGAAGTTTAGAGACATATAAAACATTTATAAGCAATATGCATAAAAATGGATTGAAAGAATCCCTTATTCTTTCTACCCATAGATCCCTAAGGACTTCAAATATAACATTCTACTAAGTTCATCTAGCAGCAAAATCAAATGATTAAATGAAGATCACTGTACTTGCCTGGTGGCTACCTGCAGTGGGAGGAGTGATCAGTTGCTGAGTAATTCTCAGAACTTAAGGATCTCAGTACTTTCGGGTTGTGTTTTTTTTTTTTTTTTTTTCTAATCATGAGTCATAACCTATTCTCAGGCTTATTGAGCAAAATGAAAGGGAAGTGTATTGAGAAAGAAGCTGAAACAAGGTGAACATTCTGAGTAAGTCCAGGGCTACGACGTGGCTGTACACAAAAGTACAAGCCTGAGAAAGCAGACCAGTCTATGGAGAATGTGAAGGCTTCCCAGCACTGGAAGGTCTAGGTGTGGGTACCAGCCATTTACTAGCATTTTCTACCATTGGGCTCTCTGATACCATGAGAATTTGCAGTTCTCCTCCTGAAAGGAAGACGGCCTTGACTCATGAAACTTTTACATAGCCGCTCTTCACTGAAGAGAATCCTGGGGCGGGGGAGCTGGCCTCACCTGTTTTGGGTACAAACATCCTAGAGTGAGCACCCAGGGTCACATTAAACACTTCAGCTCCTCTGGCCACACCATGTCCCTGGGCTAATATCTGCCAGTGAGTTGAAGGAAAAAAGTTACCAAGCAAAGACAACCCTGCATGGCTGAGGCAGCCTCATCAATATAGTTCATTAATTAAAATAAAACCTGACTCTGAGTTGTCTTTTTTTTTTTTTTAACAAATTGATTGAGATGTAATTTATACTGGTTTTGTTTTGTTGTTGCTTTAAAAAAATGATTCCAATGCTGCATTCCATAAGGACATTTCATTAACCAGTTGAATTTAAGTGATTTAATTGATGTAGTTAAAGCATTCAGTTTGCTGATAAAAAATAAAGTGGCTCAGGGCAAACATACTGTCATATTGTTATTATTGAATGCGGACTGCAAAGCACTGGCACCGGAGATGCTGCAGAGCACACAGTTAGACACGGTCTGTGTCCCAGGGGCATGCAGTCCCAGCAAGGTTGTTATATGGTATTCATTGCAATTTGATGAACTTCATTTATCTAGACAGCCACTTATTTAGGATGAATTGGAACCTACTGAATCATCTTAATTCAGAGGCTTCTACTGCACCATGGGTCTGCAGCAGCTATTAAACTTGGGAAGATTTGGCGGCCATGACACAATGAATGTATTAGTCCCACAGAATTGTCTGGGGGCGATGAATCATCAGCTTTATGGACAGGTGTTGGGCGATACCCACTATCACCTTTCTTCCCCCTTAGGTTTTTAAGTATGATATCAGTACTGCAGTCACTGTTACTCATCTTCCCCAATAAAGAAGTTATCTGTCACAGTCGATGCTATTTCCCCAATAGCACAATCATTCAATTCTTGGGGAAAAAAAAATCACACAGTCTGAAACCCTGATATAAGATGAGGGTTCCCCTAGGCACTGAGTTCTCTGAAGCGACGAGTTAATGAGGAGAGCAGAGTTCTGTCTGTAGCAGATACAGCCACTTTACGGCATCCTATTACTAATTGAGAGTAGGAACTCCCATAAACTATACTTAGAGGATTTATTTGGATTCTTCTCAAGGCCAACAGAGGAAACATGCAAATAGAGACTTGTATCTAGAGTGAATTCAATTGCTGAACAATTGTACATTCTATTTATAGACTAGGATTTTTCGTAGACTAGCGCTATGTAAAATTTGAATAAAAATCTTAGGGTTATCATTCTCCAAATTCCTGGCTGCTTTCTAAATTCAGTATCAGAGACTTTTATAACTTATAGACCAAGTCTATGTTGTCTTTGATGATTAAAGCTTAAACTTGGAAACTAAAATCTCAATGGTAGACTCTAATCCCAAAAAGTCACAGCAGCTTTTAATAATTTCAGGCTCAAAACACAGTAAGGGCACTGTATCAGTCAGGGTTCTCCAGAGAAACAAATGGAAGAAACACATATATCATGTATCATTATGAAATGTATATGACACAGTATATAATAAGTTAATGATTAATTCACATATATGATTTAATTTAAGGAATTGGCTCAGATGATTGTGGACATGGCAAGCCTGAAATCTGAATTTGGAGGACAGGCTGGCAGGCTGGAAACTCAGGTAGGATTTCTTAATGTTCACATCTTGAAGTGGAATTCCTTCTTGTCCAGTAAATTTGCTTTTGTCCCATGGCCTTCAACAAATCCCAGGAGGCCCATCCAGATTACTGCTGCGCCTTCTGATTGTAGATGTCAATCACATTTGCAAAACACTCCCATAGCAACATCTACCTGAGTGTTTAACCAGACAACAGGGCACAATAACCTAGCCAAGGTGACATGTAAAATTTAGCCATCACACACATCAGCACTGTTTGTTGATATCTATGCTGTGAACTTCATCAAACAATATTTAGTAAACTGGCACATACAAAACCAAGATCTGTGTTCAATAAAAATGGATGATCTAAGTTTTCCATATTACAGCTTCAACAAAGTTATTTGGATTCAGAATACATAATACTTTTTTGAGAGTAGGTGATGTGAATTGTTCTGCTGAAAGACCATTTCTTTTGTTTTTGTAAACTCAGTATTGGCAAGTGATGACCCACAGCTAACACTGCCTATTGTTGCAAGGCCCACGAGCTAAGACTGTTTTACATGTAAATGGTGACATTATAGTTATGTAAAGCATTGGGGCTTTCAGGTCAAGATGGAGGAAGAGAAGGATGTATACTCATCTCCTGTGAGAGCACCAAAATAAAAACTAGTTGTTGAACAACCTTTGACAGAAGGACACTGGAACCCACCAAAAAAAAAAAAAAAAAAGGAACTG
Organism: Budorcas taxicolor; assembly: GCF_023091745.1. Taxonomy (NCBI): domain Eukaryota; kingdom Metazoa; phylum Chordata; class Mammalia; order Artiodactyla; family Bovidae; genus Budorcas; species Budorcas taxicolor. The sequence continues at coordinate 43,744,454 of NC_068915.1, forward strand.
TACATTCAAAAATGATTAAAATGGTAAACTTTATGTTGTCTATAATTACAAGATACATACATTATGTAAGAACCTCTGGCCTTCAAATTCTAAAATATGTACCATGTGACCCTTTAAAAAAGTTTGCCAGCCCTTGTGATAAACCCAATACTTTCTTCCTGTGGGAAATCTTAAATATCTCACCTAGCTATATGCAGCATGATTTTAACAAGTTCCTTTAATCCATCTCATAATATTATAATTCCTCAAGAAGCATTAAAAATAATAGATTTTGTGTTTTTATCAGGGGTTCTGGTGTTTAATGAAAGAAATCTACCTTTAAGGCTAATAAAAGTAGTCAGACAGCAGACTCTCAACGTCCCCCATGGTCTTGCCCTCTGCCCTCCCATCCAGCCTTACCTCCTGTGGTCTCCCATCCCTCATTCTCCTCCAGCTATGTCGACTTTTCCTTTGTTCCTTGAATACTTTCACCTGATTCCCACCTCAAGCATTTGCACTTGCTGTTTCTTCTGCCTGGGACATAATATTCCCAGGACTTCACATGGCTGCCCTCTTCTCATCAGACAGATGTCAACTCAACTCTCACCTACTAAGGCAGGCTATCCCTGACCACCCTCCTGCACACACTCCCCATCCATCTCATTTCACTATTCTGATTTAATTTTATATAGTGTTGTCTAGAATTATTTGTAAATGTGTTACTCATCTTTCACTGGTAGAAGGCTAGCTTATTCATGGCTATACCTCAGTATCTAGAACACTCCATGGCCATAGAAGGTGTTCATTGAATATTCCTGTAGTAGGCAGCTGGGCAGCTGGGAAAATGGAACACTAGCCAGACTGAGTTAATATGTCATTCTCCATAGTGTTAGTCTTCAAATTAAGTCACCACTGGGATAAGAGTGATATTTAATCTGTCAGTTCATTTAACTAAAGGTACCAAGGACCCAACTCAGGCAAAGTACTGGGTGCTGTGAATCCAACAGTAAAGAAGAAAGACAAAACACCTACATTCAGGGAAGTCACAAAAGGATAAAAGGGAGACAGAGAAGTTTGAGACAATGCCATATTCCAGTGGTATTGTAAACCATCTTGTGTGTGCCACTGAATATGTTTCTTACCTCAAATAATTTCCAAACTACTTTGAATAATCATTTTCTAGCTTTGATAGCATTCACAGTGATTTCTTGACTATGTTTCTTGACTAAAATAGTTTTGACACTATTTCAGTGTTAGCTATAAGGAATTATTGCAAAGATTTAAGCTAAAAAACAAAAAAGAGAAAAAGAAATCATTTTGTCTACTACAAAACACAATATAGAAAAGAATTCATTTATACTACTTAAAAATATTGATCCCCTGACATCACAGCTGCTGGTTTGATGTCACAGGTGGAAATTTTCCATATCAAGATATACACATGACGATTTTTTCAGCTATGTGTATTTCTAACATTCAGACATAGCAGCTCATTTTTAGCCAGAAAGGGGATATTCAGCATGTCTACATTTACTGTCTCCTTTTTATGCTTTTTTAAAATGAGAACATACTTCGTAGTATAAACACAGCCAACCCCAGTTTGGATTTTTAAAACTTCAAGTGACATCCCAAACTCAGGGTCCCTATTCGCAGAGGAAAGGTCAGCACTAAAACATGGCGAAGAATCCAGCAGCATGTGAGATCGAGCATGAAAAGGAGAAGTGGAGACACTGAGCTCGCACACCGTGTTTCATGTGTTGCTCTGCTTCGTGGAGAATTTTGTGTTTTTAACTCGGTCAGCAAAGTTGATTAAATAGCCAAAAAAAAAAGAAAGAAAGAAAATCAAGTCCTACCTGATAAATCTTTCTTTATGTACCTGCCAATATCTGTGTGGTTGTCTCATGACCTTGTTTCTCAGAATATATCCTTCCAAATACACAGGCACACACAAACATACAAACTGAAGGGGAATTAATTCGAGGCTTTCCTCTCTAGTAGATTTAGCAAGAAAATTTGCATTCCAGTTAGTTTTTATCATCAATTGAGAATTTTATATAAATATATATTCTCTCACATATAGAATAGTATATATCTATATGAAAATTATATATAATACATTATATATATTTTTTTAATATAAATATACAAATAGATATAAGTGTGAATTTTTTTTTCCTACCCTCAAGAGTGAAAGTGACAGATAGGTGTGTGTAACTGCCACAGAACTAAAAACCAGAAGCCTTGCCTGGGGTGTATCACAAATAATATTTGACCTTGAGTATCAGATTTCATTTCTTTGTCAGTTTCTACATCTGCAAAATGAAAACACCTTATTATATAATCTCTAATCTGTTCATTTCCAATTATAAGGTCTACCATAAAATTTAGTTTATACAAATAAATAGCACCTTGTCTCATTATACTAAGCATAGCCAATTTTAAGTAAGGATAAATCAAAATCTTTTGGAATTTCAGGACTGATACTTGATACATATGTCAAAACATACAATCACACACTTTAGATGTATGCAGCTTAATGTATGTTAACTATACCTTCATAAAGCTCTGATTTTTAAAAAAGAATGACACTGTAGCTCATTATCTTAAAAAAATTAAAATTAGCAGCACTTAGGGAAAAACAAAAATGACATATTTTTATATGGATATTATTTTAAACTGCTGCTCAGACAAGTAAAAAATTAAATGTGCCCTTTAACAGTCACTGGTTTTTTTTTTTAATTTAGTTTTTATTTTACATTGGCATATAGTTGATTTACAGTGTGTGCACAGCCCTAAGTTGTCTTATCTATGCAAATAAACTGCTTTGAGACAAAGCCCCTAGAAGTTGAATTTTGTATACCTGTTTTTTTGTTTGTTTTTGTTTTTTAAGAGGCTTCCCAGGTGGCTCAGTGGTAAAGAATCCACATGCCAAGGCAAGAGATGCGGGATATGGGTTCCATCCCTGAGCTGGGAAGATCCCCTGGAGGAGGAAATGGCATCCCACTCCAATATTCTAACCTGGAAAAATCTCAAGAACAGGAAAGCCTAGCAGGCTACAGTCCATGCGATCACAAAGAGTCAGACATGACATAGCATACACACATAATAATTTTTTTTAAATCTTTTGGATTCTGCAGGTAAATTCTGTGCTTAGTCGCTCAGTCGTGTCTGACTCTTTGAGACCCCATGCTACTGTGTCATGGGGATTCTCCAGGCAAGAATGCTGGAGTGGGTTCCCATTCCGTCCTCCAGGGGATCTTCCCAACCCAGGGATCGAACCCAGGTTTCCTGCTATTGCAGGCAGATTCTTTATCATCTGAGTTACCTGGCAAGCCCCAGAAGGTAAATAGTTATGCATTATCTTCAAAATAACCAGTTGTTTGCTGGTCAGCTCCCACCCCCAAGCCTGGGTTAAAGCTGGGGCCAGAGACTCTGCTCCCAGCTGGTAAGTGGAAAAAGGCAGGTCTGTTTACCTGCCAAGAAAGATCTGGGCTGAGCTCACGACTCAGCTGTATTGAGGCAAAGCAAAAAACTCGTGCAAGAGAAAACAGTTCAGTCAAACTGAAAAAAAACATAAATTTCCCTGAATTCAACTGTATTTTGAGAGACTACATTCAATGAAACCAATTAACAGAGGGTCAGACAGCTTTATGAACAATGAGGATTAAAGAAATCTGTGGGTTAGAGAGAAAACACAAGAAGAAGAGATGAAAACAAAAGAGAGACCGGAAACGGTAGTTTGCAGTTTCAGGATCAACATTCATGTTTTCTTATACTTTAAAAAACAATCTTTCTAGAATTCCCGCCTCCAAATCTCTGCCAACATGTCGTCTCTGTGAATACAGAAGGGAAAATGGAGAAATGAAGCAACTACACAGATACTATAGAATGGTCTTTACTGAACATAGAGGAGATGAAAGCAAATTCCTTTTCTTTCTTTACCTTGCCTTATTCAGAAAACTGTCTCAATGCTTCACTTCTCGTTGTGTCCTAAACAAAACTAAAGCCAAGTGAAAGTTGTCCAGTTCTTTGCATAACTCAGGCAAGAAATCAGAATTACACACACATCAGCAAATGTGTAGACTTGAATTGAAGAACTTAGTGAAATAGAGGATAAAATGATAGAGTAGGTGTCTACTAAAAGCACAAAAATATTCTGTGGCATTTTCCTATATCTTTTCTGAATGGCTGGGGATGTTTTAAATAAGGTTCTGCTTTATTATCACTTAGACACTGCTCCTTCCTATATGCTGAAATAACATTCTAAATGGCAGATCTGTGTATTATAACTAGGTCTCAATTTCTCCTTGTTTTTGCCTTTCATATTAACAGTGGGAAAAGCTGGATGGGCCTGGACAATGCCAAAGCCATGGAGAAATGCCTTTAGTTATTATTATCAAAGTAAATGAAGAAACTGCAGACCAGATGGGTGTATATTATCTATCCAACTAAAAAAGTGTCTTGTTAACAGAGATAAATGGTCTGAAATGGCAGAACATTTTCTTGCAATTTTAAAAAATAATAGCAGCAATATTTCAGAGGATAATTCGGCAATTTTTTCAAGGTTTCTGCTAAAAACCACATTTGATATTGATAGATACAGTCTTAAACTGTTCATTGACACATTCATAAATATGCGAAGTTGAAAGGGGATTTTTTTTTTTTCTTTAAATCCCAGCTACAATAATCTCTCTTGGAAGCTTAAAGACAGCATGGCCCCTGGGAGGACTGAAGATGTTCGTTCATTCCTGAAATTAGAATTATCAAAATACAATTGAGGGAGAGTGAAACAGAGGGGAATCTTTAAGTTAGAAGAATCAGACCGATCTGGGCCACTCCCATTACTATCAATGTGACCTTGAAAGGGTCAAATAACATTATACTATCTCAGTCTTCATATCTCTACATGGAGATAAAATCTAGGGTTTTAGGACTGCTGTAGAATTTTTAAAAGACCATGTAAATATCCTATCTGGTACATCCAAAATGCCATCTGAATGTTAACTTCTCAAAAAGCAATACTTGGTTCTTTTTATCTCCTAGAAATAAGCTTCTAGTTTTGTACAATCGAAATGTTTTGTTTTCTTTCAGTATTATGGGTATACTGCTGCACTTGGGATAGAGCACAAAACAAGATCTTTGGCAAAAATTTGTAGTAAATATTGTCCTTTCTATAGTCCTTGGCCTGGTTACATCTATGGTACAGTTAAACCTAAAATTCATTATGAATAGGGAAATATCACCTTCGTTTGCATTCAGCCATATCAATAGGGGAAAAAAAAGTTATTTACCAGAAGAAAAATACTATTAAGTTCTGAGATGTTTTATTTTATTTGGAAAGTCTCCTTTCTCCAGGAACATAACAATGACTTACTGATTTATAAAATGTTATACTTTAGAAGCAGTCAAAATACTTTTCTTATAATTATGATATCTTATATTTCTAATTTCAGTCATACCTGGCTAGAACATCAATACTGTCTTTAAAGAGGCTTTGGGTCTTTTTTTTCATTTGTGTCACCTCAATTGCCCTTGGAGCCACCCAGGAGACTTGGGTGGACTTTAATATTTCCATTTTTAGCATTTGCTTAGTTGGTTTGTTTAATTAATTACTAGGGGTACTAAAGAATACAAGTGACTTATTAGCTTTTCAAGTGCAGGAGAAGCCATACCACCGCACGTGACACCCCAGGAATCAAAAGGAACATGAAGATATCTTTCCTGGCTCTTGCAGCCTGGGTGTGGCAAGTCTGCTGTTGCAAGCATGATCACAAGAGTTCCATCCTACCTGGAGATTCCAGTCTAAGTACTAAAATGATGATCACAACAAGTCAAAGGACTCTTGTGGGAAAAAAAGAAAGCAGATAGGTGAAACTCACACACTGTTTTTATTCTAATAGGGCTAAAGCAAGCCACTTTCACTCCACACTCCCTCTGTTCTCCAGCTGAGTACCAGAGGAACATCTTGCTTGGATTGAGAAGACCTATCGTATGAAAAATACACATCTCAGCCCAGTGTGGAAGCTGAGATCGATGGTGACAACTTCAGGTTCATCTCTCTTAATGCAAAATATGAGACAGAACTCTGTGGCATCAAGTGAACCTGAGGTTGGATTTATGTGTTTAGATACATATTTTAAGTGACTCCATCACATTATGTTTTGCCCAGGAAAACTCAGTTTCTGGGATCAGCTCCTTCCCTACTCCATCCATGTGCTCCTGACCGCAGCTGCCATGTTTTCATTAGCCTCACCCTCTTCCCCAATCTGGACCAATCCCTGCACTTTGCTGAGATATTTAAAAATTCAGGACACACAGAGGGTGACACAGTCTCCCTCTTGTGGTCAAAGCAAAAAATGTGAATCTTGTTTTTTTCCCATACGCCTCCTCAGAATGATAATATGCAATGAAAACATACCACTGCTGCTGCTACTAATAATAATGAAGCTGAAATGCAGACAGATAATGCTGGGAGACGTGGAGGGCTGGTCTAGTGCACTCACACCCCTGATTCTGGTTGTTTCTCAGGCTCAACTGGATCCTTCCTCTTCTCCTTGTTTGGTTAGTCAACTCTGCCATGATTGTATACATTGATAAATGGCCCACTTGCCAATAGCTTGTTAGGGTTAGGTCTCTGACACTTGCAACCACACTGAAACACTCACCAAAGTATTATTTATTCAGCTCAACTTTCTCCTAAGCAGAGATAGAACTCGTATCCAAATGAAATTCTCATTACTTGCACACATAAATGTATAGTGGTCTTTGCAGAACTCTTGCTCTGACAATCCCATTTAATAAGCTGCTTGAACTCTGTGTCTTAATGTCCTCCTTCATGAAATGACAATGGTGAACTAGATGAGAGGAGCTAAGGGAGGCACACAGGCCGCTGCACTCCCAGGCCAGTTGTTAAGTACCAACCCTGGCATGCCAAGGACCTTGGCTTCTGTTTCGGATTTCTCAACACAGTATAGAAGAGGAAATGTATTTTTCTTTATTGGACCTCAAATAATCTCTAAATACCATGCTATCCTTTCTGCTAGTCCAGTGTATTAGAACAGGCAAGTACCTGATTCCCATTTCACAGGTAAGGAAGCTGAAGCACAGAGAAATGTATGGTTTACATAAAGCTATTCACCTTGCTTTTAATCTTTCCTTCCCATTCAGGGCTGGAATGAGGAAGAGGATGTGAAAACTAGTGGCCTTTAATTATAGTGAGTTTATTCTCCAGGAAAGGAAGCAGAGCGAGGCAAGTCACTCCAGGCTTTTTGTATGTTGCCTTGGAAATGATCTCCTCCTCTTTCCCACCCCGTTCTCTCCCCTACCTTATCCATCACAAGTGTACCAGCTGGCTGTACCCCACATTACAGGAAGAATGGGGCCCAACCAATTATTGCTTCTCTGCACTAAGATGTACCCTGGTGAGCACCACTCCCAAAGGGGTTTAACTTATGAGTGGGTAATAGCAGAGGAACCAAGGGAAACTGGCTCAGGGACCCACTTTTGAACCCAAGCAGAGATGCAAATTTGGGGTCTAAGCATGCCATTTAGTCAACCATGCAAATTAGCACATGCTCACTTGCCCGGGGCCTGAAAGGAAGCAGGAGGGGGGCCACAAGGAATTCCAATCTATTCTGTTTCTCCTTCAGCTGACTTTTGGCCATGTTTTTGTTGGTATTTGCTTCTGTAGATTCCAATGACTGAAGGGGAAGGTTTGTTTTCTTAACCTAGGCATCAGGTAGCAGAAACACAGTAGAAGAAATGAGTTAAGAGTGAAGGTTAGTAATGCTAAATGTTAGGAGTAAGCTAGGAAGAAAATGTTAAAAGAATAAGACTTAAAAATTATATCTATATCTATACAAAATTTTACACAACATGTGCACGCATACATCTGAAAACCTGGTACAAAAAGGCAATTCAACCTAGTCAACTCCACATCTAAGAGTATTTCCTTTTCTTTTAAAGGTTACCATTTACAATCATTGTTTATGGGTGCAAGGGTTAGGACGACTGTATTTAGTTGCAATTGTTCAAATATATGCTCTTCATAAAAGCAAGTGTCTCACTCTGACAAGGGTTGTAACCCTCATACATTTCCTACAGCTTCAGCTGAATTGCAACTATTTGGTCCTATTCACTTACACCTTCTCAGCAAAGATTCCATTTCCCAATTATTGGAACAGTGAGTCAAATAAAAGCAAATGTTGCTAAAGAAAACAACATGAAAAGAGTCTTTCAATATCTAAAGAGAGCTGGGGATTGATTGAAACTAAGTAGTTAGAAACGCATCTCCATCCATGGCTTCAACTACAAAGGTGGTGATGCTAGGGGGTGGTGTGAGGGCAAGATGAGTGAGAGCTTGGAGCAGGGGCAAGGAGGCGAGAACATTCATTGAAGTGAAGAGAGAGAATTGGTATCTGGTATTTCCTCAGCAATTTAATGCTGTCAGGCCGGCATCGTGCACAGCTACCCAGATTGAACACATTGCTATTACGGAAGCAGAGCTCTCTTCTAGGATAGATTAAAGAGCTAATAGGTGAAACCAGCTGCAAGGAGCATCTGTTTTTTCATTTCAGAGCAAGAGTCCTTGCAGTACTGGAAAAATACAGGTTCCAGAGTTCTCAGGGGGGTTGTATTCTCAGACACTGTAGGAGGAAGTGTCTATAATTTTCCAGTTTTTAAAGAGCCTTATGCTCAATGAATCTCCAGGAATCCTTCCATGTGACTTGTGTTGGCAGCTTCACCTTCTAAAACATTACTGGTGTGAAGAGACCTGGAGAAGCACAGCTTGACTTTACCCCAGGATATTTCCTATCAATTGCCTCTTTCTTTGAGTAAGACCTGAGTGGGTATGTTTGCACATCCTGGCTCCTGAGAACCTTGAGTGGTTATCCCATTGTTCTTATTGCTCAGTCGCTAAGCCATGTCCACCCTTCTGTGACCCCATGGACTGTAGCCCACCAGGCGCCTCTGTCCATGGGGTTCTCCAAGCAAGAAGACTTGAGCGGGTTCCCATTTCCTTCTCCATGGTTGCCCCATTACTTATGCCCTAAAAGAATAGATGACCTGATTCTTCTCTGTCATTGTAAACTAAACAAAGATTGGAAATCATAACTATGCCAAACATCTGGCAGTCACACAGCCAACTCACAGAATCTTTAACAATTTCTTTGAGCAGGGTTCAAGATCTATGCAGTATGAATTGTGGGGGTGTCAGAGAAAGAAAAGACAGCATATTTGTTAAGCATCAATGGTATATCAGGCAATTTAAATCTGTTATCACATGCAATCTTCACAGTAACCCTGCAAACAAAATAAGATAATTCATATTTTCATTGAGGAAAAATAGGACTTGTCAAGAATCTCCAACATCTTCAGCTACAGTCCTGCAAGGTCAATTCAGCTGTCTTTGACTCCAAAAGTTCATGTACCACACACACGCAAAAATGCATCCACCTTTTCCCTAGCTTCATTGAGGTAATCGACAAACAAAATTGTTAAGATGCTTAAAATATGCAATGTGATGATTTGGTATACGTATACACTGTGAAAGAATTCCTCTTTTTGAATTAATTAACACATTCGTCACCTCACATATTTACCTTTCTGTATGTGTGTGTGTGAGAATATGCTAGTTCTACTCTCTTAGCAAATTTCAATTATACAAGATAGTGTTATCAATTGTTGTACATTAGATCCTATTGTACATTAGTCACCCTGTTGTACATTGGATCCTCAGACATTATTCATTTTATAATTGAAAATTTATACCCTTTTACAAACCTCTCCCTATTGCCCCCACCTCTCAGTCCCAGTGCAGGCACTTTTAAAGTCATGTCTCCTCCCAAAATCCCATTTTTAAATAGTAGACACTTCTGGGATAGAGAGAGGATTCCTATACATTAATGTGCTGTGGGTCCTTATGGTTTAGAAGCAGTGTCGTAAAATTTTTTGAGGATAATGCACATAAGAAAGGAAAAATATTATGACTGTGTTCATATATACCTATTATATATGTGTATTATAACTGAAAAAACTTTCCCAAATAATATTTTCCTTTATATATGCCATGGATTCTGATGTTTAATGTATTTTTAGGCTATGTTGCTATGAACCCTCTAGCACAGTGATCTTCAATGCAGACCATGGAGTAAAACCAGCTGGGATCAGGTCTGAGTCCAGATACCTTGCATAAACTTGGAAACATTACTTAACCTATGCCATAACAGTAACACCTCACAGGAATCGTGATGGTTAAGTTTAATTGTCAATCTGATTGGGCTAAAGGATGTCCAGATAGCTGGTGAAATATTATTTCTGGATGTGTCTGTAAGGGTGTCTCCAGAAGAGACTAGGATTTGAATCTGTAGACTGAGTCAAGATCACTTTCATTGATGTGGGTGGGCATCATCCAACCACTGAGTATTTGAACAGAACAAAAAGGTAGGGAAAGTGTGCATTTGCTGTCTCTGAAACATTCATTTTTCTCCTGCTCTTGAACATCAGTAACATTCCTGGTTCTCAAGTCTTTGGACTCACAGCACGGCTTCAGTCATCAGCAACACCACCATCCCGCACCTCCACCCACCCCCAACCCCACCCCCGCCCAGCCCCATTCTCAGGTCTTTGAACTTGGACTGAATTACACCACTAGCTTTCCTGTTTCTCCAGTTTACTGATAGCAGATCATAGGACTTCTCATCCTGCATAATTGTGTGAACGAATTCCTTTAATAGGTCTATTTTGCATATCTGTCGGAGAAGGCAGTGGCACCCCACTCCAGTACTCTTGCTTGGAAAATCCCATGGACGGAGGAGCCTGGTGGGCTGCAGTCCATAGAGTTGCTAAGAGTCAGACACGACTGAGCAATTCACTTTCACTTTTCACTTTCCTGCATTGGAGCAGGAAATGGCAACCCACTCCAGTGTTCTTGCCTGGAGAATCCTAGGAATGGGGGAGCCTGATGGGCTGCTGTCTATGGGGTCGCACAGAGTCAGACACAAATGAAGCGACTTAGCAGCAGCAGCAGTAGCATAGGGCCTCTGGTGGCTCAGACAGTAAAGAATCAGCCTGCAAGGCAGGAGACCCAGATTCAATCCCTGGATGGGGATGATCCCCTGGAGATGGAAATGGTAACCCACTCCAGTATTCTTGCCTGGAGAATTCTGTGGACACAGGAACCTGTCACGCTGCAGTCCCTGGAGGTGCAAAGAGTTGGACACGACTGAGTGATTAACACTTTGTGTATCTATGTCTATATCCTACTGGTCTATTTCTCTTGAGAATGCTGACTAGCCTACGGATGTTGTAAAGATTAAATAAACATATATTACATGAAAATCACTGACACATTAAAAGTAACCAAGAAATATTAACTCTTATTCAACAAGGACTTTAGCATAATGTGACACATAGATGATGTATCGTTACAACGACTGGCATGCAGAAAGTGCTCAACAAGTGTTAGCCATTTGTGGTGGTGGTCATAGCAAACACCCTCTTCCAACAACACAAGAGAAGACTCTACACATGGACATCACCAGATGGTCAACACTGAAATCAGATTGATTCTATTCTCTGCAGCAAAAGATGGAGAAGCTCTATACAGTCAACAAAAACAAGACCAGGAGCTGACTGTGGCTCAGATCATGAACTCCTTATTACCAAATTCAGACTTAAATTGAAGAAAGTAGGGAAAACCGCTAGACCATTCAGGTATGAACTAAATCAAATCCCTTATGATTATACAGTGGAAGTGAGAAATAGATTTAAGGGCCTAGATCTGATAGATAGAGTGCCTGATGAACTATGGAATGAGATTTGTGACATTGTACAGGAGACAGGGATCAAGACCATCCCCATGGAAACGAAATGAAAAAAAGCAAAATGACTGTCTGGGGAGGCCTTACAAATAGCTGTGAAAAGAAGAGAGGCAAAAAGCAAAGGAGAAAAGGAAAGATATAACCATCTGAATGCAGAGTTCCAAAGAATAGCAAGAAGAGATATGAAAGCCTTCTTCAGCAATCAATGCAAAGAAATAGAGGAAAACAACAGAATGGGAAAGACTAGAGATCTCTTCAAGAAAATTAGAGATACCAAGGGAACATTTCATGAAAAGATGGGCTCAATAAAGGGCAGAAATGGTCTGGACCTAACAGAAGCAGAAGATATTAAGAAGAGATGGCAAGAATACACAGAAGAACTGTACAAAAAGGATCTTCAAGACCTGGATAATCACGATGGTGTGATCACTCATCTAGAGCCAGACATCTTGGAAAGTGAAGTCAAGTGGGCCTTAGAAAGAATCACTATGAACAAAGCTAGTGGAGGTGATGGAATTTCAGTTGAGCTATTTCAAATCCTGAAAGATGATGCTGTGAAAGTGCTGCACTCAATATGCCAGCAAATTTGGAAAACTCAGCAGTGGCCACAGGACTGGAAAACGTCAGCCTTCATTCCAATCCCAAAGAAAGGCAATGCCAAAGAATGCTCAAACTACCAAACAATTGCACTCATCTCATACGCTAGTAAAGTAATGCTCAAAATTCTCCAAGCCAGGCTTCAGCAATACGTGAACTGTGAACTTCCTGATGTTCAAGCTGGTTTTAGAAAAGGCAGAGGAACAAGAGATCAAATTGCCAACATCCGCTGGATCATGGAAAAAGCAAGAGAGTTCCAGAAAAACATCTATTTCTGCTTTATTGACTATGCCAAAGCCTTTGACTGTGTGGATCACAATAAACTGTGGAAAATTCTGAAAGAGATGGGAATACCAGACCACCTGACCTGCCTCTTGAGAAATCTGTATGCAGGCCAGGAAGCAACAGTTAGAACTGGACATGGAACAACAGACTGGTTCCAAATAGGAAAAGGAGTAGGTCAAGGCTGTATATTGTCACCCTGCTTATTTAACTTCTCTACAGAGTACATCATGAGAAACGCTGGACTGGAAGAAACACAAGCTGGAATCAAGATTGCCAGGAGAAATATCAATCACCTCAGATATGCAGATGACACCACTTTTATGGCAGAAAGTGAAGAGGAAGTAAAAAGCCTCCTGATGAAAGTGAAAGAGGAGAGTGAAAAGTTGGCTTAAAGCTCAACATTCAGAAAACGAAGATCATGGCATCCTATCCCATCACTCCATGGGAAATAGATGGGGAAACAGTGGAAAGTGTCACACTTTATTTTGGGGGGCTCCAAAATCACTGCAGATGGTGACTGCAGCCATGAAATTAAAAGACACTTACTCCTTGGAAGAAAAGTTATGACCAACCTAGATAGCATATTCAAAAGCAGAGACATTACTTTGCCGACTAAGGTCCGCCTAGTCAAGGCTATGGTTTTTCCTGTGGTCATGTATGGATGTGAGAGTTGGACTGTGAAGAAGGCTGAGCGCTGAAGAATTGATGCTTTTGAACTGTCGTGTTGGAGAAGACCCTTCAGAGTCCCTTGGACTGCGAGGAGATCCAACCAGTCCATTCTGAAGGAGATCAGCCCTGGGATTTCTTTGGAAGGAATGATGCTAAAGCTGAAACTCCAGTACTTTGGCCACCTCATGCAAAGAGTTGACTCATTGGAAAAGACTTTGATGCTGGGAGGGATTGGGGGCAGGAGGAGAAGGGGACGACAGAGGATGAGATGTCTGGATGGCATCACTGACTCGATGGACGTGAGTCTGAGTGAACTCTGGGAGTTGGTGATGGACAGGGAGGCCTGGCGTGCTGCGATTCATGGGGTCACAAAGAGTTGGACATGACTGAGCAGCTGAACTGAACTGAACTGAACTGAACTGTTCTTATTATACCTACTAAATATAGGACAACATGCTAGGAGTTTTACAGTAAAACAAAAGAATTGGAGACTATTTGAATAAATGAGAAGAAAGAGGAGATCAAGCAATATAAAGATTTCTGTGGAGAGAGAAACATACTACTTTGGCATCAGCATGCTAGCCATTTCCTTTCGTAGCAGTATAAAATAACATGGTGTAAGTATTTGTCTATTCTCTTATTTTAGGCTATCTCACTAGACTGTCAGCTCATCCAAGGCTAAGATTGTGTCTATTATTCCACCAATGTTTTCTTAGCCTAGAGCTGTGCCTCTTACATAGGAGTCACCGTATAAATGGCTACTTGTTGAATGGATAAAGAAATGAATGTTGTTGTTTAGTTGCTAAGCCTTGTCTGACTCTTTTCTTAGTCCGTGCACTGTAACCCACCAGGCTCCTCTGTCCATGGGATTTCCCAGCCAAGAATACTGGAGTAGGTTGTCATTTCCTTCTCCAGGCGATCTTCCTGATCCATGGATTGAACTTAAGTCTCCTACATTGGCAGACAGGTTCTTTACCACTGAACCACCAGGAAAGCACCCAAAAATGAATGGGCACACATTGTTAGTTTATTTGCCTCCATATGTCAAAGTAACTGTTCAATTTAGCAAAAGCTATAGCCTTGTGACTATTGGTTATAGTGAATAGAACTCTCCCTTAAACTTTACTCACTACCCAGGTTTTGACCTCATGTTGGTATCCATGTACTATGACAGAGAGAAAGACAGAGAGAGAAAACATATGATGTGTTGGTTGAAACACTAAAAGAAAAGCTAGATGTGGAGAAATTTTACCTTTTTCTGTGAAGCACATCATTCCAGATGTGGGACATCTCTTGAGAACTCTACATGCTATTGTGCGGTAGGACTCTAAGATGAAATTGAGATCTGTTGCCCAGCCTAGGAAGTTGTTCTCCATGAATTCCCACTCCATCCACTAGCCCAGAGAAGGAAGAGAAGGCAAATGAAATGACATCACCTAAAACATCCATTCATGTGTTTTTTTCTTTTGACTTCCTCTATTGATCTGGGCAAAAGTACAGAAGAACCTGGCATTAGAAGAAAAGTATTGAAACCCAAGAGGGAAAAGACCTATGAGATTATGACACACTATTTCTTGCTGCTTCTTCCAGCTTCTTTCATGCCCAGTTGGCATCATATCCTTAACCCTTCTTATTTCCATTTCTGTTAATAGAAGAGAATTCTGTTAATTATGTTCATTGTACTAAAGCAAGGGAATTACAAAGCTGGAATTCTTCAAAGCATTGAGGAATCATGATTCAAGGTACATCTCTCCAGTGAGAGATGGCAGAAGAACAAGGTCTTGAGATGAATAAGCCAGTTATGTAGTATTGCTTACCTAATATTATGCAGGGCAAAACAGAAGAGGAAGAAGCTGAAGACTTGGTCCTATTCAAGAGCTATTAAATTTTCTTCCAATAGGACAGAGTTGACTAAAAGTTGAAAGATGTAAAACCCTGAGTGTAGAAATTTACAAGTGTTTATAAGTGTAGCAATTATAAGAATTTATAAGTGTGGTAATAAATGTTTCTTATTTATCTGTGATTCCCTGTAACCAGCACCAGACCTAGCCCACAGTGCGTAAATGTTGGTAATTAACCAATGAACAGGTTAAAGTAGTACAAAGGTAACCCTTGGAATTGGACAGACCTTGATCTCAAATCTGTCATTTTCTAGATCTGTGATTCTGCACAACCTACGTGATTTCTGTAAGTGCTAGCTTTCCAAACTTTACACATCTTATCCTAAACATAAAAATTTTAAATATTAAGTGGATTAGAGATAAAACATCTAGAACAGTACCTGACAAGGACTGTGTCATGATTGTGATGATGTCATGCCTTACCCCATACTCAGTAGAGGCAGCTCCTTTCTCTATACATGAAGATGCCAGGAAAAACCAGGATGCAGAGCACAGCTGTTGTATTTATCCAGGAGTAGGCCTGTGGGCTGTCCTGGCTCCTTGAATATCTCCCCGACTCATGTTCTACTGATTTCAGATACTACCCTTAGCGGATTCTTGGGTAATACTAACCTCGGGCTTGATATTAAGTGCGCATGCTCAGTTGTGTCTGACTCTTTGCAACTCCATGGATGGTAGTCCGCCCGGCTCCTCTGTCCATGAGATTTTCCAGGCAAGAATACTGGAGAGGATTGCCATTCCTCCTCCAGGGGACTTTTCCAACCCAGGGATCAAATCCGAGTTTCCTGTGTTCTCTTGCATTGGCAGGCAAATTCTTTTACCACTGAGCCCCCTGGGAAGGCTGGCAAAATACTAAAAGTGGCCTAATTTGCATCTAGACAAAGAACAGAAGGCCCAGTCTTATCAGAGCAAGGCTAATAGGTAGTAGAGTGAGACTAAAGAGTTCCAAGCCGTGAGGCTGGCACCAAAGTTTATGTGTCTGAAAGGGAACACACTTTCTAACAGATCTTGAGTTCAGGTCCAAGACAGGCAGTGCCCTAAGTATATGCACTAAGGCAAAGTACTTAATCTTTCTGAACCACAGATTTAATATGCAGATGTTATCTACAAGTTTGTTGTAAGAATTATGTGACATAATATATAATGCACTTGATACAGTTACTGGCACAGAATAATCACCTAATATCTGATTTTAATATTTTTTTCTCATCTGAACTTATTATTAGAACCCTAACAGGGGGTGCAGCCATTTTTATGCAGACCCATTCTGCCTTCCTAAAATATTTCTAAAAATATTGTAATTTCACATTGCTTCATTGAGCACTAATATGTCTCACCCTTTTAAATCACAAGCCTTTTTAGTTTACTTGGAATTGATCATTTCTGTCACTGGACCCCAGAAACTCTCAACTCCTAAAATAGTAACTTTCCTTCTTGAGTTAAAGAAACGTCATCCATAGCCATTACCAACTACAGCGATGACTTATTCTTTCAAAGTCTCCAGAGGGCGAGATCACTATAATTTGCTCCTAAATTTCATCTGACTTGTGATTCCAATTTAGCCAGAATTATGAAATGTCCCTTCAAATTAAGTAAACCACAGCAGTTCTTGTGCTATCTACAGGATGACAATACATCCCATTAGCCCTGCTCGACAGATTTCAATGAAATCCAAACCCATCTGTAATGGCCCTACAATTGGCACTATTGCCCTTGATCTGTACCAAGAGTCTATTGATGGAAAGGAGCCATCAGCAATCAATAGAGCATTAACTTCCCAAAAAGCCTATGGATAGTTGTTATTTATTGAGATGTTGACACTTTCTAAACCTATATCAAGATATAGAAAACAGAAAATTAGAGGACTCCACCATTATTAATGAGATATCTCAAGAGGAGGTAGAAATATTATATAAATACAATAAATTCTGTGTTCTTAAGTGGAAATAGCTGTATCTGAAGACCAGAAAGTAAAGCATTTGATGTCATTATCCAAGATGAGAAGTCTTCATACAGACTAAAGAAGTAGATAGTTCCATATGGTATTACAGAGGGGAAGGTATTTCAAAAATCTATCTATACCAATCTGCTGAGCATCTTTGGTTTATAGAACATAGTCCTTTCTACAACTCTATAAAAATATATTATCTAAATTTAAAAAATGAATGAATTGTGGTTCAGAAAATTTGAATAACCCACCCAAGGGCACAGAGGTAGAGGTGGAAGAGTTAGGATGGGAACATGGGCTTGTTTGGCTCTAGAATGCATGCCCCAGGTTGACTATGAGACATAAAGCATCAGAAGTATGTTGTCTTGAGGACAAGGAGTAGAGAGGGATAATTTTCAATTCAATGCTAAATTCAATTAAATTCTGTAAGAATTTTTTTTTGTGACTGCAATTACAGACTTTTATCACTGTCTTGTGATGTGTTGTCCTCAGTCGTGTCTGACTCTTTGCGAGCCCTTGGACTGTAGCCTGTCAGGTTCCATAGAATTTTCCAGGCAAGAATACTGGAGTGGGCTTTCATTTTCTACTCCAGAGTGTCTTCCTGACCAAGGGATGAAACTCTCATCTCTTGTGTCTCCTACAGTGGCAGGTGGATTCTTTACCACTGAGCCCCCTGGGAATACCTTATCACTGCCCTGCTATGCTTAGTCACTCAGTCATGCCCAACTCTTTGAGACTCCATGGACTGCAGCCTGCCAGGCTCCTCTGTCCATGGGGATTCTCCAGGCAAGGATACTGGAGTGGGCTGCTTATGCCCTCCTCCAGGGGATCATCTCAACTCAGGGATCAAACCCAGGTCTCCTGCATTGCAGGTGGATTCTTTATTGTCTGAGCCACCAGGGAAGCCCTAGACAGGCTGTATGCCTTAAGGCTTATACTTGTGGATTTAGAGTCAGATTCTCTTTATATTTGAATCTTTTATCTGCCTCTTACTTGCTGTGTAAACTCAAGGAAATGAACTCAATTTTTAGGTTTCCTCATCTACAAAATGGATATAAATATTATTTCATACAATATCCATGGAGATTAAATAAGATGGCATAAAAAAAAGCAAAGTGCACTGCCTGGCAGAGTGAACACTCAATGCGTGGTGGTGGTTGTTATACTTTTAATACAAAGTTATCTTATAAATTTACATAATGCAAGTAGTTGAATTATTCATTAGAAATATTATTTCTTTTTTAGAGGAGAACAGAATCAAATTGAACACTCTTTATTCAGGACAAGGAAAAATTTGAACCCAATCATCATACCTCATCCAGAGTTATAGAGAAAATGGGAATATTAAATGGATTCCCCCTCATATTGCTGAGAGTCAAACAGATGGGGGTTGAGGGGTGGGAATGACTCTTACCTGCCTGTGTTAGAATTTTATGTTATTATTTATTCAAAATATCAGAAGGCAAAACTTTTACTAAAGCTTGTGACAATTAACCATGACTGGGAAAATCTAATGGGCAGTGGACATCCAAAACTACTATGAAGGTGTGGATCATCTCAACAATTGTATTGTTCTCTTTCAGAATCTGATCCTCCTACTCTAAAATCATTCCTTAGCTGTTAGTTTGAGGGAATCACACTCTTTTTAAAAAGTAGTTTATTCAGGATAGTTGTCAACAGATAGTTTTGTTGGGAAAAAATATTGCCACTAGTGACCACAAAATTGCTTACAATTCCCCCCAAACTCTTGTAACCCATGCTGTCCCACATCTCATGGGGACACACTCTGGATCACCTGAATTCAGTCCTATTAGATTAGAGGAAAGAAACAGGATCAGCGTGGTAGAAATGAAGCAGGAAACAACCTCCAAAACACCGAGAAGCAGCCCCCACCAATCCTGCTCCCATCTCAGTCCTATTTCATGTTAGAGATCGAACATTCACATCACCCTTCTGGTCATTAACTCCCCATTCATTCCTGTTATTTCTTTTCCTAAATAGAAGGTGGACCTCTACTAACCCAATCTATTTCTCTATGGAGAAATCTCTATTTCCCATGAGGTATATGCAGGAAATGAATTCATCACCTTCAATAGACCTTATAAAGATAAGAGAGGTCAGCCTGAGCTCTGGTGTCATAGTGCTTCTGTAGAATGTTCCCAGTACACAAGTCTAGAATCCCTGAGCATTCTTACTGCTCCTCCCCAGGCTGAGGTTACTCCCTTAGCCAGCACTTTCTCACCCTCTTCTGGGTTCTTGGCATTTCTTCTTCTTCCTTTGTCTCTCTCTCTCGCTCTCATTTTCTGCAAGCTCCAAGTGCTTCCACAAATTATGAATACACTTACTAGTCTGTACCTTCTTTTTAATTTGACTTTATACCTGCTCTAGTCCTCAGCCCAGTTTTACATGCTTCATTCTCACTGGTATCTTCTCCCCTTGGGAACATCTCCTTGGCATCTCTACCCAAGCTCATTTGCAGTTTTTGAATGTTCTCAGGAAGCAAGGTAAGCTTGGAAGGCAAGCTTTGACATTCACATCACTCTGGAATATTTATCCCAACTGGGTTCTTATTCCCAAGATGTTTGCTTTTCTTTTCTTGTTAGCAGATGGCTGAAGTGAGGAAAAGGAAGACAGTATGCTTGCCAATCTTCATCTTACAAGGCTGACTCTTTCATGGGAACAGCCTCTGTGTTTACAGACAGAGCGCTAGGGGGTGGCTACCATTGGTGGCTGCTGTGGCAGCTTCAACAGCACCACCACCCAGGGTTCACCTCCACTCTCTTTTCTCCATACCTCCCTCCCCTCTTTACCCAGACCTCAGTTACCAGGAAACAAAGAAAACCAAAATGTTACATAGGTATTTTCATTGATAGAAGAGCTCATTTACTATAGTTAAGCCTATATTTGCACAATTAAGCTCAGCTACTTGCCTCAACTTCTAAACATCCCACACTGTCAAAGCCCAGGAGATGAAATTTGTTCCATGTCCAATCAGTCATTATGTTGGCTCTGTACCAGACACCGCATATGTCCACAGGAAACGACAGTACCTTGATCACCTGTGGCTTGGACCCACCCGTGGCTGACACCAAGGTAAGCTCAATCTGATAAAGCTTAGGATGAGCAAAGAGTTGGCTGTCATTAGGTTCTATGCCTGGTTTCTAGTGTGCCTAGGGATCAACCGAACCTATGAACCCTCTCTCTCCTTACCTAACACCAAAGACAGTGTCAGACCATCAGACTGGCTTTATCCTTTCTGGTTTTCCCTTCTCATTGCTAACAAGCTAGCCTTTTTTCAACCAGAGAAAACCCTACTCTCAGAACCCTGTGTCAATACAAACCGATCTCTTCATGCATTTAAGACTGTGACACCAAAGTTTATCATATCACACCTGAATCTTTTCATATTTGACTGCTGAAATATTGGAATAGCTGAATTGGCTTGAAGAAAGATCAAGTCAGGTTAATACTAAAAGATACTCTAAATATGATTCTCTGAGTTCTGAATCACCCTTCAAAGGAAACTTATCCAGAACACTTCTGGTATTTTTCAGTAGCTTAAGAGAATATAAGGAGACCTAGGTTCGATCCTGAGTTGGGAAGATCTCCTGGAGAAGGGAATGGCTACCCATTCCAGTATTCTTGCCTGGAGCATTCCATGGACAGAGGAACCTGGCGGGCTACAGTCCATGGGGTTGCAAAGAGTCAGAAATGAGTGAGCAACTAACACTTTCACTAACTAACTTAATACTAACAGAATGTAAGTAGAAATGTTTTAAAACAAATAACCAGGGAACTTCTCTGGTAGCTCGGCAGATAAGAATCTGCTTGCCAATGCAGGGGATACAGGTTTGATCCCTGGTTCAGGAAGATCCCCCATGCCCCAAAACTGAGCCCATGTACCACAAATACTGAGCCTGTGCTCTGGAGCCCATGAGCCCCAACCTTGAGTCCGAGTGCTACAACTACTGAAGCTCATGTGCTTAGAGCCTGTGCTTCACAAGAGAAGCCGCTGCAAAGAGAGGCCCACACACCACAGCGAAGAGTAGCCCCTACTGTCTGAAACTAGAGAAAGCCCGCACAAAAGCAACCAAGACCCAGTGCTGTCAAAAATATTAATTAAATAAATACACATTTTTTAAAAAAGAAAACAAGTAACCACTTTTGTAGTTGAAAATATTAGGAAGCTATGCCTTTCATGGCACATCCTTCTCACTCTGTCCCATGACACAAAGTTGAGAGGAATGAGGCAGGTCATCATGACTCAGGCCAGTAAAATATAATGACTAAACAATTTAAAGGCAGTCACAGGATCCCAGGCGACCAGGGCTCTCAGGGTTAAATGCTTGTGGACTCATTTAAGAGTTTGTTCACAGAGGGGCAGAAGTCTACAATGGATCATGCAAGTCAGAGCTGAGTAATGGTTCACCATGGCCTGGTTAATAGTTAGACAAGCTGTTCACGTTTGATTAGGGCTTTCTTTTCCGTTGCTATAACTGTATGATAATTAACTCAACAGAATTACATCTCATATGGGGGAAATATGTACATTTTGAGGTTTCAGGAGTAACAGATCCCACATGCCAAGAAAAAGACTGAAATTATACTGTGGGTCTCTTGCTCAGCCATAAAGATTAAATCGTTAGGCATGTGCCTTGTGAGTTTTTGCCTCTGTAGAAGCTGGTGAGTTTCCTTAGCTCTGACTTCTTCCAAAAGCTCTATGCACAAAAGTACTGTACCCCAGACAGCTGTGGATAGATTAGAATTGCCGAGTGGCAAACAGGATGAACATCTAATGTAATCTGACTTTGGAGTTCAACGTGAGATGGAGCACAAGAGGCTTCCCGAAAAGAAAAAAAGCGTCTATTAATGCAGGCACCACCCCCTGATCAGGTGTTTTACATAATGGAAGGAAATTCTTTTAAAGCAGATGGCAAGGTATCCAAGTGAGTGTCCAAATTAAGTCATTTATAAATTGGCCATACTGATAACCGTGGAGATCTTTTCCCTCCTCTGACCACCTATAAACTTATCTCTATCACACACTGCAGCTAATAATCATTTACTGTCTCGTGGTTATGCTAATTTCTAGAGTTGCTTGCATCTTTAAAGAGAGAGAAGACATTTTAGACCAGACACTCGCCTTTCTTTTCTCCAAATCTTGCTAGTTAAGTGCTAGTCCATGGTCTCTGCCTAATACATGGGTTGAGCCACCCTTTAAGCCTCTCTGTCCATGTCATTTTTTTCTAAGAAGCCATCCTTGACCATCAGTATTGAGTAAGTTGTCTCTACTCTGTGTTTCTAGAGCTTCCTGGACTTAATTTTATAAAAAATAGGATTCCTATCTTAAAATTATTTTTGTGCTGGTCTACAGTTTGTTTTCAGCAAGAGTTTTGAGTGAATAAATGACCTAACATTTACCTTTCTCCTTTAGCAAACAAGAAGAATCACACATGGATCCTTGATAAACAAGGTGTATCTACCAATTTATTTCCTGGCTAAAACCTGGTATTATTCTCCCACCAAATTCCAATAGTCTTATCACATTAGGATTTAGAAAGTTAAACATACTAAGGATGTCAGTAATGAGCTGTCAAAATGTGGGGAGGAGTGGACAGGGTGGAGAGAAAAGGATTCTAAGATTTCTGAAAGGCCAGTGCAATATTGCTTGATAAGGCAGATAGCAAGTTATCACCCTTAACTCTTCTGTGCCAACACAGTCACTTTTCCCGGGGACCTTGAGATCTTAGACTCACATAGGATTGACTGTAGTACAGGGTGGGTTTTCCTATTCTTTGTCTACCAGAGAATTCTAGGAACCTAATATCTTTAAAAGACACTCCTTGGAAAGAAAGTTATGACGAACCTAGATAGCATATTCAAAAGCAGAGACATTATTTTGCCAACAAAGGTCCGGCTAGTCAAGGCTATGGTTTTTCCAATGGTCATGTATGGATGTGAGAGTTGGACTGTGAAAAAAGCTGAGCACTGAAGAATTGATGCTTTTGAACTGTGGTGTTGGAGAAGACTCTTGAGAGTCCCTTGGACTGCAAGGAGATCCAACCAGTCCATCCTAAAGGAGATCAGTCCTGGGTGTTCACTGGAAGGACTGATGCTGAACCTGAAACTTCAATACTTTGGCCACCTCATGCAAAGAGTTGACTCATTGGAAAAGACCCTCATGCTGGGAGGGATTGGGGGCAGGAGGAGAAGGGGATGACACAGTATGAGATGGCTCGATGGCATCACCAGCTCGATGGACGTGAGTTTGGGTAAATTCCAGGAGTTGGTGATGGACAGGGAGGCCTGGTGTGCTGCAATTCATGGGGTCACAAAGAGTCGGACACGACTGAGCGACTGAACTGAACTGAAAATCTTTAACTGAAATCCTTAATTTTTGAGATGAATGTTCTAGAAACACTGATGGTATTTCCTATTCTGCTTTCCTCTCACACCATGAATTTGTATCTCTCTCATTGAATTTTTCCTCTCTCTTATCCATTTCCATTTCATCAATGGAGTTCCTTTTCTCTTTGGTCCAGATTTGGGTTTCCTCTCTATTCCTTTCTTCCTAGAATAACAGATTGAAATTTTGGACATATGCTTTATGGAAAAGCAACCTAATCCAACACAGGTGTAGAGTTCATTATATTATTCATCTTATCAGGTCTATTTTTTTCTGATTCTATGCATCCTAGGAAATGCAGAGAAGAGTATTCACCACAGATTCCCAATTCCTAACACAACTCCATTCCTGAAAGTGTTTGGCACAGTCAGCACTAGGGTTCTTCCTTTCCAGCCTGGCCATCAACCATGTTGCCCAAGGACACCATCTTGCCTCTCCTGCACCCACATGTAGAACTACTTATTTATTTTATCCTTCCAAGGAAAACTGTGAATGCATCAAATGACAACATTTGGGAGTTCAAACCTTGCAAACTCCTAGAACAAGTTCCCACTTGACTCCTGTTTCCTGGTGGAGGGTCTAGTCTGATACATACAAAAATAATTTGCAAGGAGGTATACTACCTGCAATCCCCTTGAGCAACTTGATTCTTCTATTTCTGCATTATCATCCACTCTTCATCCACCTAGAGAATTCTCAATAACTCATTGAAGGGAGTACCATCATCTACATACCTACAGAAATAATTTCTCACTAAACCACCTAGCAGTACAGTTACTAAAACACACAATATGCCTGTACATTACTTTTTTGTAGATATATTGTGTTTAGAGACACTATGGCAGTGATACTTGCAATCAGTCTATTAATTTAAAGAACTGTAAGTGTTAAACACATGACTGCCTGTAATAGTAGCCATTACACTCACTACATACACATTAATATTTTGTCTCCTTAAAATAGGAGACAGTTGAAATCAGAGACAATGTGTCTTTAAATATTTTTTCATTTCCTTCACCCAATATAGTGTCTGATGCTCAGTTAGCCCTCAGTAAGTGTTTGAATAATTAGCAAATGAGTACCTGAATTAATTGTCTGATGTAAAGCAACTTTGCTTTCCATTTGTTGTTCATTCTCTCAGTTCCTGTCTGACTCTTTGCAACCCCATGTACATGTAGCACACCAGGCTTCCCTGCCCTTCACCATCTCCCAGAATTTGCTCAGACTCATGTCTATTGAGTTGGTAATGCCATCCAACCATCTCATCTTCTGTTGTCCCCTTCTTCTGCCCTCAATATTTCCCAGCATCAGAGTCTTTACAATATGAGTCAGCTCTTCACATCAGGTGGCCAAAGTATTGGAGCTTCAGCTTCAGCATCAGTCCTTCCAATGAATATTCAGGTTTATTTCTTTTAGGATTGACTGTTTTGATCTCTTTGCTATCCAAAGGACTCTCAAGAGTCTTCTCCAACACCTCAAACAAATATTTAACCTCTAGGGATATTGACAAGAGCCAAATGGATCACTTATGCAGAACTGAAGGTTTTAAATGGACAGAAATGACCACATAAAAATTTGGCTCAGTAGGAACCAAGGCCTGTGACCTCATGGCCATGTAGGAAGGTCTCATTCTCAGCAAGGAACACCAAATACCTACTTGCAGAGCAATGGATTTATATGAAGCCCCTGTAGATAATAGAGAGTGTGAGGAGTAGTAAGCCCTCTCTGAGTTGGTGCAAAATCAGCTCGGGTGTGATTGAACCCATGAATAGGGCCAGCTGTGGACTAAACTGGGAGAGCAGAGGCAGGCTAACAGAGACCAAGGCTAGCACAAAGCATCCGTGTCTAACGGATGACCATGGCCTTGGGGTGGAGGTTTGTAGCTAAACTTGGACAAAAGAAAATCCTGTGTTGGCAGACCCTGTTCATATGATGAACACTCTGGGCATCCATCAAACTCAAATCATGCTCAAAGTGAAATCAGGTTTGCATGACCAACAGTAGTATATCAATCAAAATGTACATCCTAGCCCAGAATGTAGTGAGAAATCAGAATTACCAGATAGCGACAAATGCCTACAGCAATATGCCATACAAGGCCCAAGAAAGGAGATTTTGAGAAAAATATCACAGAAAAGCAGGGTTATGGGCATACATCATGCCTTGGGGTTAAGCTGTCCTTAAGAGACTGTCCTCAAATGTGTTCTTCCTAGCATTAAACTGTGAGAAGCTCCAGGTGGGGGTGGGGTGGGATTGTTTTTGTGCTCAAGTAACTAAGAAATGCTATAGTCCTTTTAAGAGTGTTTTCATGTAATATTAGCATATTAATGACATGAGAAATCTTGTTAAAAAGCATGCTTATATTTATTTAATCTAATACATCCCAATCTTCTGGGGCCCCAATTTTATTTTCATAGTTCTTAATATTCTATGAAATAACTGAGAATTCTGGTCCAAGACCACTCATATTAAAAAACATGCTTTTTATTTCCTCATTTAAATAAGAGATGTCAATGATATGAGATCAAGATATAAGGATCAAGCAAGATGAAGAATGTTAAGCACAATAAAAGCAACTGATCTGCTACACTGGTATTTGGAAACAACAGAAGAAAACAAAAAGAGCCATCAAGAATAATGGTAGCCAAGAATAATATTACAGTCAATATATCACAGCAATATTAGAACTAATGCTCTTTGGATTATATTAGCTATATATTATGCAGGGCTTCCTAAGCAGTGCAGTGGGAAAGAATCCACCTGCCGATGCAGGAGATGCAAGGGATGTGAGTTCAATCCCTGGGTCGGGAAGATCCCCTGGAAGAGGAAATGGCAACCCACTCCAGCATTCTTGTCTGGAAAATTCCATGGACTGAGGAACCTGGTGGGATATAGTTCATGGGGTTGCAGAGTCAGACGTGACTGAGCACACACACACACACACACACACACATATTTTGCTATATCTGTATTTAAGAATGTCTTAAGCACACCCTACTAAGGTTTTATATTACAAAAAGAGTATGAACCATTTCTCGTTCCCTCCTCATATCAAATATGTCTGATCATTACCAATTCTCAGTTCAAAAGATCTCTTTCTCTGTGGTTATCCAACTCCTTTTCTGTTTTCAAAAGCAGTGCCACTTTGAGAGGAATTTGGAAAATTAAATGCTTATCCCTTTTCTTTCCTTCATGTCTTCAATGAGTGGGAAGAATCAGGTCAAACAGGAAAATTTTGAAACTGAAATTTAGAGAAGAATAAAAACAGGAAAGATTCCCCCCACCCATCACATCCCAACTAGACATCTCAGTGACAAGGTCATCCAGACCTTGCACAAGGCTGAGTTCTAGAAATTCAAATGTTGAATTTTCAATAGGCCCAAACTTCTCCCCAGAACTTGACTCTTATACTCACTTGTCTGTTTCACATCTCCAATTAGATGTCAAAATACAATTTTTTTTTTTAAACACAATTCTTGATTGAACCTCCTGCTGCCTCCAGGCTACCAGACTGCTTCTCCCATTGTCATTCAGCAAATACAGTAAGCAGCAACCCAAGTCCATCATTGCTCAACCAGAAGCCATGATGTTATCTTCGACATCTCTCTTTCTCTCACACATCACTTTCAATTCTTTAACCAAGTCTGTCAGTTCTGTCCTCAAAATGTATTCCCTCAACTTACATGAGAGCCACCACCATGTCTTACCTGGATTACTACACTCTCCTTTTAACATACCCCTGCTTCTATCCTGTGATCCTTCTCATATGTTCATCTTCTCATGCGAGCCCTCCAGCCACTTCCCAGCTCACTCCTGCTATGATCCAAAGTCCTTATCACGGCCCCCAAAGGCCTGCATTCTCTAACCTCTCACCCCATCTCGACACATCTCCGATTTCCTTCCCATTCTTTCTGCTGTTCATTCTCTTATCTCTAGGCTTCTCTGATGGCTCAGACAGTAAAGAATTCACCTGCAGTGCAGAAGCTGCAGGAGACATGGGTTCGTTCCCTGGATCAGGAAGATCCCTTGGGGAAGGAAATGGCAACCCACTCCAATAATCTTGCCTGGAGAATTCCATGAACAGAGGAGACTGGCAGGCTACAGTCCATAGGGTCGCCAAGAATGGGACATGACTGAGCACATGAGTACATACACTTGACTCTGGCCTTCTTGCTTTACCTAGAACACTCAGGAATGGTCCCACTTCTTAGAACTGTTGTGAGGATTAAATGTTTGATATATATATACATACACATATGTCTGTGTGTGTGTATATAAAGTACTTAAGAATTGCATCTTACTCATAGTACCTCTGAATCTGAATTAATGTGGCATCACCACTGTTTAAAGCCCCTATGTATTTCTTTTTACTTTATCTTTTTTACTACATCATGTGTCATGGGTAGTGTTTTATGGAGAGACTTCAGAAATGACCCCACCACAGAAAATTCCCTCTGTCCTAATATCCTTCTCCCAGAAAGCTACACGGTCCTCAGCCTCACTGCCTAAATGTCTCTACTAAACTTATCTTATTCCTAAGTCTCTAATGATCACACTATGTAAAGCAGCACTCACAGCACATGAAATATAAAGATGGAAAAACAGAAAGTCAGAGGACTCCAAATAGTTCTGACATAAAGTTAATTGAGACAAAAGGCATAATTGAGACTTACAACTCTAGGAGTTTTACCTGAATTGATCACTTAATTCTCACATTGGTTTTGTGAATAGATAATATTATTAAATCCATTTTTTTAGAGGAGAAATTTAAGACACATAGAATTTACTCACCTGTTCAAGACCACACAACTAAAATAATATTAATATGTGATGAAGCTAGGATTTGAACCCATGCGTTAGAGTTCCAGAAAAACATCTATTTCTGCTTTATTGACTATGCCAAAGCCTTTGACTGTGTGGATCACAATAAACTGTGGAAAATTCTGAAAGAGATGGGAATATCAGACCACCTGACCTGCCTCTTGAGAAACCTATATGCAGGTCAGGAAGCAACAGTTAAAACTGGACATGGAACAACAGACTGGTTCCAAATAGGAAAAGGAGTACATCAAGGCTGTATATTGTCACCTTGGTTATTTAACTTCTATGCAGAGTACATCATGAGAGACGCTGGGCTGGAAGACACACAAGCTGGAATCAAGATTGCAGGCAGAAATATCAATAACCTCAGATATGCAGATGACACCACCCTTATGGCAGAAAGTGAAGAGGAGCTAAAAAGCCTCTTGATGAAAGTGAAAGGGAGAGTGAAAAAGTTGGCTAAAAGCTCAACATTCAGAAAACAAATATCATGGCATCTGATCCCATCACTTCATGGCAGATAGATGGGGAAACAGTGGAAACAGTGTCAGGCTTTATTTTGGGGGGCTCCAAAATCACTGCAGATGGTGACTGCAGCCATGAAATTAAAAGACGCTTACTCCTGGGAAGAAAAGTTATGACCAACCTAGATAGCATATTGAAAAGCAGAGATATTACTTTGCCAACAAAGGTCCATCTAGTCAAGGCTATGGTTTTTCCAGTGGTCATGTATGGATTAGTTGGACTGTGAAGAAGGCCGAGCACTGAAGAATTGATGCTTTTGAACTGTGGTGTTGGAGAATACTCTTGAGAGTCCCTTGGACTGCAAGGAGATCCAACCAGTCCATCCTAAAGGAGATCAGTCCTGGGTGTACATTGGAAGGACTGATGCTGAAGCTGAAACTCTGATACCTTGGCCACCTCATGCAAAGAGTTGACTCATTGGAAAAGACTCTGATGCTGGGAGGGATTGGGGGCAGGAGGAGAAGGGGACGACTGAGGATGAGATGGCTGGATGGCATCACCAACTCAATGGACCTGAGTTTGAGTGAAGTCCTGGAGATGGTGATGGACAGGGAGGCCTGGCGTGCTGCAATTCATGGGGTCACAAAGAGTTGGATACGACTGAGCAACTGAACTGAACTGAACTGAACTGATATCTATACACGTTTCTTGCTGATCTCTCCATTTTACTGTCCATGTGTGTGCTCAGTTGTTCAGTCTTGTCCAACCTTTTGCAGCTCCATGGATTGTAGCCCACCAGGTTTCTCTGTCTGTGGAATTTTTCAGGCAAGAATACTGGAGCAAGTTGTCATTTCCTTCTCCAGGGGATTTTCCTGACCCCGGGTTGAACCCATGTCTCTTGCATCTCCTGCATCGGCAGGCAAATTCTTTACCCCTGTGCTACCTGGGAAGCCCCTTTAATGTCCATAGAGCCCATCATTCACTGGTTCAGCAATGTTTTGTGTGTAATGAATGGGAAAAGATACAGGTAAGAAATTAATTTGGAGAAGTAGCCAGGGTTCAAACTGCATGCTGCTTGATAGGTGTTGTCCAAAGATATAGGAAACCATTGGAGTGATATGACCACATTTGCATTTAGATGGAGCCCTCTGGTTGTATATTGGAAAGTGGGCTACATATGAGGTGATAGGAAAGCTGGAGGGTCAGTTAGGAGCCTATTGCCAAGACTTAGTTTGCAGGAACCATAATAGTTTGCTCCCTTGAACGAAGATGCCTATGGTGGAATTGATGAGAACTGATCAGAACCATAATGCATTTTGAGGGAAAACTTATAGAACTTACTGGTGGATGAAACATATGTCCCTCACATTTTTAAGCTGTCCCACTTTATTGTATAATATCAGCTGTTGCTGTTGTTCAGTTGCCCAATCATGTCCAAATCCTTGCGACCCCATGGACTGCAGCACGCCAGGCCTCCCTATCCCTCACCATCTCCCAGAGTTTGCCCAAGTTCATGTTCATTGCATCGGTGATTCTGTCCAGCTGTCTCATCCTCCAATGCCCTCTTCTCCTCTGCCCTCAACCTTTCCCAGCATCAGGGGTTTCTCCAATGAGTCATCTGTTCATATCAGATGCTCAAAATACTGGAGCTTCAGCTTCAGCATCATCCTTTCAGGGAATATTCAGCGTTTATCTCCTTTAAGACTGACTGGTTTGATCTCCTTGCTGTCCAGGGGACTTCCAGGAGTCTTCAATATGATACTCCATTGTTATTTAGCCATTCTCATATTGAGGGCACCTCCTTGCCTTTTTAAAATGACAGAGTATGTTAGAATGTTTGTCACTACTCATGGTTATTTACACATGTATGATTGTTTCTTTAGGGCTATGGAGTGCAATTTCTGGATCATAGAGTCCATGGAAGTCTAATCTTAACAGATACTGATAAAAACATCTGTAAATCATGTGTACCGATCAGCCTGTGCCATTTGATAGTCCCTTATTCCTCTCCTTAAAACATGTTGACAAGGTGATTTCAATGTGACACTGAAAACAGGCCTGCTCCCTGTTTCCCAGTCTGCAGCAGGTTATGCTGAGTCTCAACCTTACCTACAAACCAGTGATAAGATGGCCCTCATTACATCACTGGCCTCCCCTGTATTCAACTGTCTAACCTGGGTAAAGTTCAGAAATCACAGAGACAGCAGAGGTGTGTTGCCTTTACAAGGAAGTTGTAACTGCTGCATTTCACTACCCTTGTAAATACCTGGATACACGAAGAGCCTTCCCAAGTCCAGCTATTTCCTTATTGAGAAAGTGTCTTTCACAGCCCTGGCACAGGTCAGGCAGAGCCTTCAGAGGCTCTTAAGAACAGGTTGCCCTGTAATTAACTGACTTTCTACAATACAGTAGTAAGGCACGTGTTTCCTCTAACACTGACTATCCTCTAGTACCTAGGTGCTCGTTGACCTATAAGTTGAGGGCTTTGAAGGAAAAGAGATAACTGTGCCCAATAATCTTTCTTACTAAAGTTTCATAAACCTCTGCTATCTAGCACACTCACTCAGAGATTGCCTATCACAACAGACTGTAGACTTTCTGATAAACAGTGCTTTGGAGACTTTCTAAACTTTCCTTCATTAACTCTTTCCAACTCACATGCCTGGGAGCCAGGCAGGAAAGGACACATTATTCTAAGTTTACTTAAGGTCAACCTGAGGAATGGAAAGGTTAATTGACTTGGCCAAGGTCATAAAATAAGCTGTAAAGAGGGTTAAAAACAGAATTCACATCTCTGGAAATGTTTCCAGTCTAGTGCGGGAAATGTTAAAGTTTATTTCTCTAACTCTGCACGGTTCCTTTCTACAATTTTACCCCCAAGAGCAATTCTGTCTTTCTAATTATTCTCAGTTATATTTTCAAATCATGGCAAATACAGAAAATGGCAGCATTTATATGAGTCATTAGAGTAAATAGATGAAGATGTCTGTGGTCCCCGATGACCAGCTTGGAGCCCCAGGTCCTGCTAGACTGTTGAAGAGTGAAGGCATCAGAATCTCTGCCAACTATAATAATCCATTTGGGTCAAACCAATGAGGAAACCTACAGCATTTCTATAAATTTCAGCTTCATATAAAGAACAACTTGCTCTGCCTAGGGAAAGATGTAAAATTATGGAAGGACCTGGAGAATTGGGATTTTGTGTATGCTGGGGATCCTGTAGGTCTGAGGTTCATAATGGTTCATCACTGGAGCTGTAGGAGTCCAGGGGTTTGGAAAAGGGAGCTAAGAGCTAGGTCAACCCCAGAGAAGAGAGCAGGAGCCGTAGGAACACAGGAATGGCAATGAGACAGAAAGCAGACACCTGAAAATTTCCTAGGAATTGATGACTGTCTATGGATGTCTTTAAGAAGGTTAGCCTTCTAAAACTTTTCTCTAATGCTCCTTTCCCTATATTTAACATATCATCTCAAATCTTATGTAGTTATTTTTTCAAACACAAAAATTTGTTCACATTTTGTGTGAAAGTTTTAACAATTTCTTATTTAGCATAAGAAAATGTCCAGACTCATTACCTGAGCATACAAGATCCTTCACAACAAGGGCCCAAGAACAAGACACCAGATTTCTCTCTCTCTGCTGCCCAGTCCAAAACTAGATCTTCCAGTCATGCAGAAGAATTATCCTTCTTTTCCAAACTGAGCTTTTCAATATCTTATGGATAGTCTTCTTTTTCTTCTACCTTTTTCCCTGCCTGACAAACTCCTCTAAGATCCTACTTAAATGTTACTTCCTCTGTAAAAATTTCCCCCAATCTACTAAGCATATGTAATCCACAGGGTCGCAAAGGGTCTGTGGGGTCCATGGAATAGAACAGAGTTAGACACAACTGAGTAACTGAATTGAAATGAACTAGCCATATGAATTTTCTCCATTCCTTTTCCTCCCATAAAAATTTGTTTACCTTGTCTGTTAGTTAATAATTTGTGTGTGTCCTGTTTCTTCCATTAGACAATGAATTTCCCCCCAAGGTCAATGCTAAAACTTAACACTCAACATCTAGCATGGTACTTGGAACATAATAGATACTCCAGAGTCCTCATTGGAAGAATAGAATAAACAGAACTTCCATGTTTAACAAAGTTTGTGGACTAAGAAAATGAGGACTCCTGTATTGTTCAACATCCTCCTAGAAGTGGGTCTCAGTGGTACACATGACTTTGAATCTCATTTTTGATTTAAACTTTAGGTTACTTAATACCTTGGAGACTTCTTTCTCTCACCTATAGAATGAGTACAACACCAGCCTTCCAAGGTTGACGTTAGAAACCAGTGTTATTCTAACACTTGCTGCATGTCAGGATATTTGGGCTTGCCTGGTGGCTCAGTGATAAAGAATTTGCCTGAAGTGCAGGAGACACAGGTTTGATCCCTGGGTCAGGAAGATCCCCTGGAGAAAGAAATGACAGCACATGTCAGTATACTTGCCTGAGAAATCCCATGGACAGAGGAGCCTCAGGGATGACAGTCCATGGTGTCACAGAGCTCGACACAACTGAGCAACTGAACAACAAAAATCAGGGTATTTAGTGAACAGTTCTTCTTTTCTGCTTTTCACCAAAGGCACTTGGAATGTGAAGAATTTTTTTTTTCTTTTTTTTTACAATTCCAGTCTTTCTTCATATCTTAATCTACTCTTTTATAAAATTCACACATTTACTTTTGTAATTATTTACCCATGTAAACATAGCCTACTACAGTATATATGCATAGCTATATCTTTAAGAATATAAATCAAAACTTTTTTAACAGGATCCCCAAGAAATATGTTGTTGCTAAATGCTCACCCAGGCAACGTATGACTGGGTAAAACTGAGTAATATAATAACCTTATTATAGTCATCTTACAGTAATAACTTGAGAAGTAATAAAATATGGAGTCTAAGAATGTAGGGTAGAAGTAAAGAATAAACTTGGATTTGAACTGTGACATCATCCCTTACAGGTAAATCTGACTGATGATGCTTCAGTTTCCTCAACTGTATCATGGACATAATAAAACACACTTAACTCAAAGAATTACTGTGAGGACTAAAAGGGATACAGAATGTAAAGCACGTGGCTTGGGGCCCAGTACATGGTACACTCAATGGCTGTTATTTTTCTGCTTCCAATCATCATCATTATTCCTCTGGCTTCCAGCCAAACCTACTATTGCAGACTTCCAGGTCCCTGAAGGCATAATCTCACATAAATATTCTGAGCATCACACAGGGCATTCCCGATGTACCTGTGGATGACAGCCTAACCTTCACCCAATAGGGAGCATAGGAAGGGAAAATAGGGCCTTTTAAACGTCAAGAAAGAGTGTAACTATGGTAGATCCATGCAGGAAGCTGTGTGACTCTTCCTCATCAATTCCACTGGAGCCAGAAATGAAGTCACCCCACCCTCTGACCCTCTTCCACCCTCCTACCCTCTGAGCACTGCCTCAGAGGAGACAGCCATCTATAAATGCAGTCACCCCACAGCCCCCTGACACCCAATCCTGGGAGTTTGCAGTGTGCAACAGCTCATGCTGTGCCAAAGCAGCACTGAGTTCCTTGCCAATGTGGAGAGAATGCTCTGCCACCATCTGCTGTGTTACGCTTGTGACATAGACACAAAAAAGGTTTTGTCTTGAGGCTCAATATTTTACAAGGCTTTCAGTGTAGGGGAAGGAGAGGTTATAGGGTAAAATCTGAATGACTAAGGATTCTTCTACTAGAATCATTCTTACTCCCTTTCCAATAGCAGAGTCAGATGACCAGACACAGCCCATTTGTCTTTCTCTCTCCCCTTCTAAGAAAAAGTCTGTCTACTTAGTACTCCTCAAACTTTCCCTCCCAAGGTCTATGCACATTGAACTGAAGCCCATGTGTCTAGGAACAGAGCCAAAAATGCCTGACATGACAGCAAAATCTCTTTGATGTCTCATTTTTTTTTTTTAATCTTAGGGAAAAAATTTCTATGAATTTGGCATCTTCTTTGTGGCATTATCTTAATCTAAAGTAATGGCATTCTTCCTCCAGATTTTTTAGTCCATTTCATGACTTTGGATTTCCTATAGAACACCAAACCCACTCCAGCAGCACTCCTATCCCATGTTAGGATCCCTGATCAGTCTGGGAATAAATGAGGTCTCTCTCAGGAGACATCTCCTTTGTGGTGAAAAATAGATGTCTGGCATGCTCTTTCCATTCATTTGTCAAGCATGCCCGAACATGGCTGAATCCCAGCCATAAACACAACCTAAGGTTAAACTTGACTCCCCTGTTCCCCAACACATTTAAGCCATGCCTCAGAGACATCATGAAGAGCCTCAGTTTTTATCCTACCATCTGCCTGTACATTTGCTGGGTAAATGTGAGTTTCTGTTGGCTGAGTAGTCAAAAGCAGAAGGTTTGCTGTGCATGATTACCGATGGAAACCACATTGCTTCAAAGTATGGGCAGGCATAAGGGAAGCATTTGATAAATGTGTCTTAAAGATAATGACTTGCATGGAAGTATACTTTCTTCCGCAAAGAAAATTTGGATTATCCAAAGACATTCAGGACCTTCCAGAAAATAAAACCCATTCGATTAGTTCTTTCCATGTACTTAAGCATATAAAAGTAATGGATCCATATAAATTATTGCATTGCATATTCACACCAATTAAAAATTCCTCAGATGGTTCAGTCAATGGCCCATATGTATTATAGTTCTAGCGACTCCCATCTCTTTCATAGATGCAAGTCAACCATATGCAGTGACATAGGCCGTGCCAGAAGTTCCAGAATAGTCTTTGGAAATGAATGCCTCTGCATTGTGGCTCATAAAAATACCTGTTCATTACAAATGGAAGTCAACCCAGCCCAGTATTAGATGAATGACAAGAAGCTAATTTCTGAAATGCAGCCAAATCCAGAGTTAAACACAGTGGGCAAAGACTTAATGGAAAAGTAATAAGGTTAGGTCATGTTACTATTATCTCCAAATTCATGTGGTTTTCCATGAAATAAGTAGAGCTCACTGCAGCCCTCTGAGACATGGAGGTTTATAGCCCTCGTGTTGGTTCTGCTTAAAAAGGCCAACCTCCATAAAAAGGAATGAGGTACGGATACATGTTACAACACAGATGAACCTTGAAACATGGCAAGTGAAAGAAGCCAGTCACAAAAGGCCGCATACTGTACAATTTCACTTACAAGAAATCTCCAAAACAGCAAACCCATAGAAACTAGAAGTAGATTAAGTAGCCAGGGACTGGGGGAGAAGAAAACGGGGACTGACTGCTAATGAGTGTGGGTTTCTTTTCGGAGTGGTGATGGGTTACAAAATCAGTGGCAATTGTTGTACAACTCTGCGAATATATTAAAAGCCACTGAATTATATGTTTTAAAAGCATGAATTTTATGGTAGGTAAATTATCTCAATAAAGCTGCCATAAAGGAAAAATAAAAGTCCAACTAGGTATGATATGAAGTGGAGTCTTGGAATGGGGAAGGATGAAACATGGCAAAAAATATATATATATAAATATATATATATATATACATACATACATATATCCTCAAGAGAGCTATGCTAGACCCATCCATTTCTGGACAAGCTTCCAGAATGAAGCTTAGAGTTACTCTCAGACCTCACAGATTTCATTCCCCAAATTCACAGGACAATAGTCTTCAATCAGTAGGGTGTTTCCATTCCCTTTCTGTGCTTTTTTTTTTTTTTTCCTGCCCCTCATTGAATTTTCTAGTAATTTTGAGTCAGGTGGAGAGGAGTCCGCTCTGCTTGTGCTGTTCATTATGGAAATTGATTTGACCCTCATTTGCATCTATTTGCACCGCCATCAAGCTGATTTAGAATCTGAGGGTGGTTGCAACCTCCTCTGAAGCTGGCAGATTTGCTCTGAAAACAGAGCCCTGGAACTTCCCAACCAGCTCTGAAAAACTTGTTCTCTTGCCCTTTTGATTTCTGCACAACATGGGCAGAGATTCAGAGAAATAAAACTCGTGGTAAAGGTAAGAAAGGAAACCTTTGTTGCTTCCTGCTATAAATAGACTCCATCCCCTTGCCTTCCTTCCATGCTGCTAGTCAACCCTGCAATCCTGGGTTGTACATCAGAAATAAATACATTGCTTTGTGGAGCAAGTGGCCCCAGGCAAGGTTGCAGGCTGGCAACTGGCAGCAGAAGAGTTAATTCTTAAACAATCTAATATGACCTGAGCACTACAATTATCCCTTCTGTACTGACCCATAGGGTCATCAGGAGCCACAGAACAGAACAAAGCATAGCCTATAATCTGGACCAACTTGCTAAGAGTACTGATAAGAACCTAGGAGAATGCAGACTTGCCCTGCCCTAGCCATTCTTGCCTCTTCTCTTTAATTTCCCTTTCCTCTACAGCCCAGGGCTGATTTCTTGCTTTCCATTTAATTCCTCTCACACCTGCTCTGTTTGGTCTCTTCCTGCATCTAGCAACCAGCATCCTCACCTCCCCCATGCAAACTGCTCTCTCTCTTATTGTAATGAAATAGCTTGATTGCTGTTTGTGATTGTAAAATATTGAATTCTCATTGTACAAAAAAACAGTTATATAAAAAGGGAAATAAGGTATAAAAATCAACTATATCCACCACTCAGAGAAATTCACTGGTACTTCAAATGTAGAGTCTTCAATTTCAAAAAGAATATATATTTTAAATGAGACCTATGAGACACATCTATTTTTCACTTAGAAATCCATCTTGTGCATCTCTCCATTTCAATAAATATAGATCTACACTACCATTTTTAGCAATCTCTATAAATGTATCTATAATTTGCACACTTAGTCTGTTTCTTCTTGATTCACATATATATATATATTCAAAGATAATGTACACATTCACAGTTTTTTTTTCTCAGCCCCAAATTTATCCCTGAGGCCCTCAATCTATCTACAACTTATCCAAGTTTCTCCAGTCGCACCTGACATCTGGGCCTCCTACTGTACCAAACTGTCTGCTCATCAGAAGTTACCCATCCTAGGCCTTATATTTCAAGATCCCATTTCATTTGATGATAACTGAAAAACTATGAGTAACAAAAGTAAGCTAATGGTGAGTTGGTCCTGTGGCTTTTATTTGGTTTCAGCCAACACCGAGAGCAGAGTGGGCTTTAGACGTAACCTGATATGACATTTCCCCAAGTTGTAGGTTCACGAGAAACAAGGATGGAGTGCAGGGTTACAGTGAGTATTAAACAATTCTCTGGTCCCTAGTCCAGAGAGTTCAAGGAGAGTTGGAGTGGAGTTTGGTGAACTACCACTTACTAAGCACTCCATGTAATGATTTTTATCAGTCAAATTTCAGAACCCTAATTTTATTCAGTAGCATAATATTTCTTATGAGGTCATAGCAGACCAAAAGTATGTAATTTGTCATGTCTACATGAACAGTTAGGGTAGCACTTGAGGCATTGTCTATATTTTCCTGTCTCTAACCTGTCATCTTTCACTGTGCCAGAGCATCTTATTTCAAAGAAAGAAAAAATTCTTTTTATTAGAACAAAAGCTTTCTAAATAGAATACTGTAACAGGAAGGATTTCTGCTGGTCAGTTAATTCAGTCGCTCAGTCATGTCTGACTCTTTGCCACCCCATGGACTGCAGCACACCAGGCTTCCCTATCCATCACCAACTCTTGGAGCATACTCAAACTCATATCCGTTGAGTCAGTGAGGCCATCCAACCATCTCATCCTCTGATGTCCCCTTCTTCTGCCACGTTCAATCTTTCCCAGAATCAGGGTCTTTTCAAATGAGTCAGTTCTTTGCACCAGGTGGCCAAACTATTGGAGTTTCAGCTTCAGCATCAGTCCTTCCAATGAATATTCAGGACTGATTTCCTTTAGGATGGACTGGTTGGATCTCCTTGCAGTCCAAGGGACTCTTAAGAGTCTTCTCCAACACCACAGTTTAAATGCATCAATTCTTCAGCGCTCAGCTTTCTTTATGTTCAACTCTCACATCCATATGTGACTACTGGAAAAACCATAGCTTTGACTAGACAGACCTTTGTTGGCACAGTAATGTCTCTGCTTTTTAATTTGCTGTCTAGGTTGTTCATAGCTTTTCTTCCAAGCTGCCTGGTACTTAGTGACATTTTTGGAACTCAAAGTGGGTTAAAGGGAAATTGACTTTGAGACCAAAAGAAAATGGCCTTTTGTTGCCACTCACATCATATAGAAAGCAAATGGCTATTTATATTTTGCATGTGTGTGTCTGTGTCCACGTGCGTGTGTATGTCTACATGCTGGTCTTATAAAAAGTATAACTGAAACATGATCATAGAACCAACATCAGAATAAAGGTTTTAAAGACATTTCTAAAATTATCTCCAAACAGAAAAAAATACTAGTGGTAATGCAGAAAGACTGATTCTAATCAAAAGCAATGTTTCCTTTGATTTGAGTCTGTCTTCATCCCTACAGAAATGTTTCAGCAAGATTTTCAGCTTTCACCAGAATCAGTAACATGGAACACAAAGAAACAGAAATAAGATTTCTTAAAAGCAGTACTCAATCATGGGCTACTTACCTGGTCTGGTGGTCAACTAATTTGTGGTGCTTATGTATAATATCTGGCAAGATTCTTTAATTCAAGATCATAGAAAGATAGCAAAAGTGGTCATTTAAAAGACCCTAACCTCATAGAGTAGGAATTGTAATGGAAACTTTCCATTTCCTCAAGAGATAATATGTGAACAGTGATTATTTGCTTTCTTTCTTCTATGATGACCAGTGGCTAATGTTTTCAGTTTCAAGAATAAGAATGAAAGAATTAGTTTAATTTCCAATTTTCCCTTCCCAAGAAAGTGATAAAAACCCTTGATGGGCTGCAGTTCAGTCCAGTACAGATTTGTGCATGGCTAGCTGAGCTTGTGTTCCACTGGTCCTCAGTGTTGGCCATCATCCTCTGGCAGTCTGTGTTCAGTCGTCCCTTTCTTACAATCAAATTCTTTTCTATCCAAGTTGCTCTTTCTCAATCAATCTGCAGTACTTCCAGGTTTTAGTTGTTAGCTTTCACTTGGACCATTGACTTCTTTATCTATGGTATTTTTAAAGTTTGTTCTCCCTCCAATGTATTTTGGAAAATTCTGACTAGATATTACTTCTACCCAGGTAATAGCTTCATTACCAACTCTTTCTATATATTATCCTTTGTCCTTCTCCCTTTCCATCTTCTCTTCTCTCCTCCCTGCACTCCTGTTTTATCATTGCATAACAGTGGTGGGAGAGCATTTCATTCTGCTTCTTTTGTGGAAAGAGTAACTTTTGTATCAGAAACTACACTGCAAGGAGTCACACTCTGTTTAACAGTGGCTGTAGCTTCTTGCAGGGCTTCCCAGGTGGCGTAAGTGGTAAAGAACCCACCTGCCAATTCAAGAAAACTAACAGTTGCTGCTGCTAAGTCACTTCAGCTGTGTCCGACTCTGTGTGACCCCATAGATGGCAGCCCACCAGGCTCTGCCATCCCTGGGATTCTCCAGGCAAGAACTCTGGAGTGGGTTGTCATTTCCTTCTCCAATGCATGAAAGTGAAAGTGAAGTCGCTCAGTCACGTCTGACTCTTCACGACCCCATAGACTGCAGCCTACCAGGCTCCTCTGTCCATGGGATTTTCCAGGCAAGAGTACTGAAGTGGGTTGCCATTGGAAAACTAGGAGATGAGGGATGGGTAGATCAATCCCTGGGTTTGGTAGATCCCCTGGAGAAGGAAATGGCAACCCACTTCAGTATTCTTGCCTGGAGAATCCCATGGACAGAAGAGTCTGGAGGGCTATAGTCTATAGGGTCACAAAGAGTCAGACACGACTAAAGTGACTTAACATGCACGTAGCTTTTTGGGTGTGTTAAACTATCACATGTGTAGTTTCAGGTAAATGAAGTACAATCTTACTGCTACGGATTTTATGTAGGAGCATATCTGCTATTAATGAGATACTGCCCTGGCAGCATATTGTCATAAACAACAGCATTTTGGTCTATTAGGCACCCCACCAGTGATATTTGGAGACAACATTTTTAGAAGGCAGACTTGAATCACATTTGGGTGCTAGAGACATGCTTAGAGTGGGGTCTTCAGTTTACATGGTAAGCACAGTTCAGTTCAGTTCAGTCGCTCAGTCGTGTCCGACTCTTTGCGACCCCATGAACTGCAGCACACCAGGCCTCCCTATCCATCACCAACTCCCAGAGTTCATTCAGACTTGCGTCCATCAAGTCCGTGATGCCATCCAGCCATCTCATCCTCGGTCGTCCCCTTCTCCTCCTGCCCCCAATCCCTCCCAGCATCAGAGTCTTTTCTAATGAGTCAACTCTTTGCATGAGGTGGCCAAAATACTGGAGTTTCAGCTTTAGCATCATTCCTTCCAAAGAAATCCCAGGGCTGATCTCCTTCAGAATGGACTGGTTGGATCTCCTTGCAGTCCAAGGGACTCTCAAGGGTCTTCTCCAACACCACAGTTCAAAAGCATCAATTCTTCGGTGCTCAGCCTTCTTCACAGTCCAACTCTCACATCCACACATGACCACAGGAAAAACCATAACCTTGACTAGACAGACCTTAGTCGGCAAAGTAATGTCTCTGCTTTTGAATATACTATCTAGGTTGGTCATAACTTTTCTTCCAAGAAGTAAGCGTCTTTTAATTTCATGGCTGCAATCACCATCTGAAGTGATTTTGGAGCCCCCAAAAATAAAGTCTGACACTGTTTCCACTGTTTCCCCATCTATTTCCCATGAAGTGATGGGACAGGATGCCATGACCTTCGTTTTCTGAATGATAAGTACAAGCTACTCTTTTAGTGGCTTTGACCCAGGGTTTTTTCTTTCCTCTTAAGGTGAAGGTATCAGTTCATCTCTATTTGATTCAATTCAACTCAATTCATTTTAATTCAACTCCAGAGATATAAATGGAAGACTTATATTCACAAATTCACTGTCTCTTGTTCATTATCTGTATTTGTTCCTTTCTCATGTATCCAGCTCCTTCATACTGTGACTTGATTGGGCAAAGCCTCATATATGTTCCATTTATGCTTTGACCTCAAGAAACAAAAGCTCTTATCTCATTATTTTAAAGCAAACACCCCTCCTTTGCATGTATTCCAACTGGTATACAAAAGTCTAATAAATTCATCTCCACTGTTATTTTCTCCTAGGTGAAATAGAAATGAATAGTAAGAACTAATTTGATTACATCTCCCTGGGGCAAAAGTTTGCATTTGAGCATAATGCTCTCAGACAATGGACTCCATTATTAATACAATCTAAAGTTTTAATAGAAAATAAGTTGGTAAAAAGATTGGGTAGGGAGTGGTCCAGATGTTTTCCATTGATTTTCATTTTGCCAGTAGGATTCTTTTTCCCACTGTTACCACATGGAGATCTTCTCCCAGAGCTCTTCTCAGTAAAAACCTTGGGGGATTCTGTGCTTTGCATATGTAATTGAGGAAATGCGATTCAAGTCTGCCTTCTAAAAATGTTGTCTCCAAATATTATTGATAATGGTGATGGTGGGGTGCCTAAAAGACCAAAATGCTGTTGTTTATGATAATATGCTGGATCAAAGGGAATAAGCTCTATGTGAAAGGTGGCACTAAGGAGAAAATAGTCCACCCATTTATACAATTATGTCATCATTCTTCTTCAGGAGCACCTTTTTTCCGAGCTTTGTGTTCTATTTTTTCTACATACATTGAGGTAAAATTTCAAAAACAATAAAATGTGTTATTTTATGGGTGACAGTTCTATGCATTTTGATCAACTTATGTGTGCACTAAGTCACTTTAGTCATGTCTCATTCTGTGCGACCCTAAGGACCATAGCCTCCCAGGCTCCTCTGTCCATAGGATTCTCCAGGCAAGAATGCTGGAGTGGGTTGCCATGCCCTCCTCCAGGAGATCTTCCCGACCCAGGGATCAAACCCACATCTCTTACATCTTCTGCATTAGCAGGCGAGTCCTCTACCACTAGCGTCACCTGGGAAGCTATCCCCAAAATGTTCCCCTGCGTCCCTGGGTGAAAAACAGCCTTTCCTCACTTCCAGCCCCTGACAGCCTCCGACCTAATGTGTGTCTTCTTAGTTTTACCTTTTTCAATATGTTATGTAAGAGGAATTATAAAGTATTGTAGCCTTTTGAGTCTGGCTTCTTTCAATTAGCATAAAGCTTTTGAGAGTTATCATTTCCATTCAATGTTTTAGTACTTCATTCCTTTTCTATTGCTGAATAAACTACTTATTATAGTGATTTGCTGTATGGTACACCACAATTTGTTTAACCATTTGCCAGCTGGTAGATATTTGAGTTGTTTTATGTCTGAGCAATTATGAATAAAGCCACTACAGTAAATACCAAAGGACATATTCATGAGTTGTATATTGAAATTCATTGGAAACTACCATGTGAATTTATAAAAGGTTATACCACTTTGAAGTTATACCGTCAATATATTAGAATTCTAGTTTCTCCACATCATCAC
The DNA here is from genome assembly GCF_023091745.1 of Budorcas taxicolor. NCBI lineage: Eukaryota > Metazoa > Chordata > Mammalia > Artiodactyla > Bovidae > Budorcas > Budorcas taxicolor. Next base: position 43,787,897 of record NC_068915.1, read on the forward strand.
TGACATTTGTTATTGTCCCCGCTTTTTTGTAAATGAGCCATTTTATTGATTATGCTGTGGTATTGTTCATAGTTCTAATATGCATTTTTCCAAATAGCTAATACTTTTAAACTTCTTTTCATATGTTTGGCATTTATATATTTTCTAAACTTAACTGTAGGATCAGATGTTTTGCTGCTTTTTAAATTGGGTTGATTGTTTCCTTATTACTGAGTTTTGACAGTTCTTTATATATTCTGGCTATTAGTACTTTTTAACTTATTGTCTTTTTTTAAAAAAGTAAGAAATTTCCTTTCATTGTTTTCCCAAAGAATCATATTCTCATTATTTCGTCTTTTGACGATCATTTATTCACAACTATTACAGTGCTCCTCAATCTTTTAAAATTGAAATTTTGATCATGGATCACTTTGAAAGTTGTATGAAACTATCTACTGTTTCTCCAAAAATTTGACTCTATACAAATTTTTGCATAGCCTTTTAGGAGTCCACAAGACACCTACTCCTGAAGTTACAGTGAAACATGGATCCCAGGTTAGGAAGTCATGTGTGCACCTTGTTAATACCAACTATGTTAAGTATAATTTTTTTCTTTATTTTGGATGGACACAAGCTACTGGACAATACTAAATAGGTCATCAGTTCAGTTCAGTTGCTCAGTCGTGCCCAACTCTTTGCAACCCCATGGACTGCAGCACACCAGGCCTCCCTGTCCATCACCAGCTCCTAGAGTTTACTCAGACTTATGTCCATTCAGTTGGTGATGCCATCCAACCATCTCACCCTATGTCATCCCCTTCTCCTGTCTTAAATCTTTCCCCAAAGACTCCCATCAGGGTCTTTGCAGATGAGTCAGTTTCTCGCATCAGGTGGCCAAAGTATTGGAGTTTCAGCTTCATCATCAGTCCTTCCAATAAATATTCCGGACTGATTTCCTTCAGGATGGACTGGTTGGATCTCCTTGCAGTCCAAAGGACTCTCAAGAATCTTCTCCAACTCCACAGTTCAAAAGCATCAATTCTTCAGCACTCAGCTTTCTTTATAGTCCAACTCTCACATCCATACATAACTACTGGAAAAACCATAGCTTTGACTAGACAGACCTTTGTTGTCAAGGTAATGTCTCTGCTTTTTAATATGCTGTCTAGGTTAGTCATAACTTTTTTTCCAAGGAGTAAGTGTCTTTTAATATTATGGCTGCAGCCACCATCTGCAGTGATTTTAGAGCCCCCCAAAATAAAGTCTGTCACTGTTTCCACTGTTTCCACATTTATTTGCCATGAAGTGATGGGACCAGGAGCAGCTGTAAGGAGATACTCTATGTTCAAGGCCAGGGTTGGGGGCACTGAATGCAGCAGTATATGTATGGGATCTTTTGAAGGAGGTTGCTATTATCTTCATTACCTCCACCATAGCTTGGAAACACCTGGAGTAACAGGCAAATTTGGCCTTGGAATGCGGAATGAAGCAGGGCAAAGACTAACAGAGTTTTGCCAAGAAAATGCACTGGTCACAGCAAACACCCTCTTCCAACAACACAAGAGAAGACTCTACACATGGACATCACCAGATGGTAAACTCTGAAATCAGATTGATCATATTCTTTGCAGCCAAAGATGGAAAAGCTCTATACAGTCAACAAAAACAAGACCAGGAGCTGACTGTGACTCAGATCATGAACCCCTTATTACCAAACTCAGACTTAAATTGAAGAAAGTAGGGAAAACTGCTAGACCATTCAGGTATGACCTAAATCAAATCCCTATGATTATACAGTGGAAGTGAGAAATAGATTTAAGGCCCTAGATCTGATAGATAGAGTGCCTGATGAACTATGGAATGAGGTTCGTGACATTGTACAGGAGACAGGGATCAAGACCATCCCCATGGAAAAGAAATGCAAAAAAGCAAAATTGCTATCTGGGGAGGCCTTACAAATAGCTGTGAAAAGAAGAGAGGCGAAAAACAAAGGAGAAAGGAAAGATACAAGCATCTGAATGCAGAGTTCCAAAGAGTAGCAAGAAGAGATAAGAAAGCTTTCTTCAACAATCAATGCAAATAAATAGAGGAAAAGAACAGAATAGGAAAGACTAGAGATCTTTTCAAGAACATTAGAGATACCAAGGCAATATTTCATGCAAAGATGGGCTCAATAAAGGACAGAAATGGTCTGGACCTAACAGAAACAGAAGATATTAAGAAAAGGTGGCAAGAATACACAGAACTGTACAAAAAAGATCTTCATGACCCAGATAATTATGATGGTGTGATCACTCATCTAGAGCCAGACATCCTGGAATGTGAAGTCAGGTAGGCCTTAGGAAGTATCACTATGAACAAAGCTAGTAGAGGAGATGAATTCCAGTTGAGCTATTTCAAGTCTTAAAACTGTGAAAGTGTTCCACTCAATATGCCAGCAAATTTGGAAAACCCAGCAGTGGCCACAGGACTGGAAAACGTCAGTTTTCATTCCAATCCCAAAGAAAGGCAATGCCAAAGAATGCTCAAACTACCAAACAATTGCACTCATCTCACATGCTAGTAATGCTCAAAATTCTCCAAGCCAGGCTTCAGCAATACGTGAACCGTGAACTTCCTGATGTTCAAGCTGGTTTTAGAAAAGGCAGAGGAACCAGAGATCAAATTGCCAACATCCACTGGATCATGGAAAATGCAAGGGAGTTCCAGAAAAATATCTATTTCTGCTTTATTGACTATGCCAAAGCCTTTGATTGTGTGGATCACAATAAACTGTGGAAAATTCTGAAACAGATGGGAATACCAGATCACCTGACCTGCCTCTTGAGAAATCTGTATGCAGGTCAGGAAGCAACAGTTAGAACTGGGCATGGAACAACAGACTGGTTCCAAATAGGAAAAGGAGTACGTCAAGGCTGTATATTGTCACCCTGCTTATTTTACTTCTCTACAGAGTACATCATGAGAAACGCCGGACTGGAAGAAACACAAGGTGGAATCAAGATTGCCAGGAGAAATATCAATAACCTCAGATATGCAGATGACACCACCCTTATGGAAGAAAGTGAAGAGGAACTAAAAAGCCTCTTGATGAAAGTGAAAGACGAGAGTGAAAAAGTTGGCTTAAAGCTCAACATTCAGAAAATGAAGATCATGGCATCCGGTCCCATCACTTCATGGGAAATAGATGGGGAAACAGTGGACACAGTGTCAGACTTTATTTTGGGAGGCTCCGACATCGCTGCAGATGGTGATTGCAGCCATGAAATTAAAAGATGCTTACTCCTTGGAAGAAAAGTTATGACCAACCTAGATAGCATATTCAAAAGCAGAGACATTACTTTGCCAACCAAGGTCCGTCTAGTCGAGGTTACAGTTTTTCCTGTGGTCATGTATGGATGTGAGAGTTGGACTTGGAAGAAGGCTGAGGGCCGAAGAATTGATGCTTTTGAACTGTGGTGTTGGAGAAGACTCTCGAGAGTCCCTTGGACTGCAAGGAGATCCAACCAGTCCATTCTGAAGGAGATCAGCCCTGGGATTTCTTCTGAAGGAATGATGCTAAAGCTGAAACTCCAGTACTTTGGCCACCTCGTGTGAAGAGTTGACTCATTGGAAAAGACTCTGATGCTGGGAGGGATTGGGGGCAGGAGGAAAAGGGGACGACAGAGGATGAGATGGCTGGATGGCATCACGGACTCGATGGACGTGAGTCTGAGTGAACTCCGGGAGTTGGTGATGGACAGGGAGGCCTGGCGTGCTGCGATTCATGGGGTCGCAAAGAGTCAGACATGACTGAGCGACTGAACTGAACTGAGGAAAATAGCAGGGAGGGAACACAGCTCCACTCATCACCAGAAAATTGGATTAAAGATTTACTGAGCATGGCCCTGCCCATTAGAGCAAGACCCAGTTTCCCCCTCAGTCAATCACTCCCATCAGGAAGCTTCCATAAGCCTCTCATCCTTGTCCATCAGAGGGCAGACAGACTGAAAACCACAATCATAGAAAACTAACCAATCTGATCACATGGACCACAGCCTTGTGTAGCTCAATGAAACTATGAGCCATGCCATATAGGCCAACCCAAGACAGACAGGTCATGGTAGAAAATTCTGACAAAATGAGGTCCACTCGTGAAGAGAATGGAAAAATACTTCAGTATTCTTGCCTTGAGACCCCATGAACAGTATGAAAAGGCAAAAAGATAGGACACTGAAAGATGAACTCTCCAGGTCAGTAGGTGCCCAATATGCTACTGAATATGAGTGGAGAAATAACTCCAGAAAGAATGAAGGGATGGAGCCAAAGCAAAAACGACACCTAGTTGTGGATGTGACTGGTGATGGAAGCAAGGTCCAGTGCTGTAAAGAGCAATACTGCATAGGAACCTGGAATGTTAGGTGCATGAAATAAAGCAAACTGGAAGTGTTCAAACAGGAGAAGGCAAGAATGAACATTGACATTTTAGGAATCAGCAAACTAAAATGGACTGGAATGGGTGAATTTAACTCAGATGACCATTATTATCTACTACTGTGGGCAAGAATACCTTAGAAGAAATGGAGTAGCCATCATGGTCAGCAAAAGAGTCCGAAAGGCAGTACTTGGATGCAATCTCAAAAACGACAGAATGATCTCTGTTCATTTCCAAGGCAAACCATTCAGTATCACAGTAATCCAAGTTTATGACCTGACCAGTAATGCTGAAGAAGCTGAACAGTTCTATGAAGACCTACAAGACTTTATAGAACTAACAATCAAAAAAATATGTCCTTTTCATTATACGGGACTGGCATGCTAAACTAGGAAGTCAAGAAACACCCGGAGTAACAGGCAAAATTGGCCGTGAAGTACAGAATGAAGCAGGGCAAAGACTAGTAGAAATTTCCCAAGAGAACACTAACACCCTCTTCCAACAACAAGAGAAGACTCTACACGTGGACATCACCAGATGGTCAACACAGAAATCAGAGTCATTATATTCTTGGCAGCCAAAGGTGGAGAAGCTCTATACAGTCAGCAAAAACAGGACCAGGAGCTGACTGTGGCTCAGATCACAAACTCCTTATTACCAAATTCAGACTTAAATTGAAGAAAGTAGGGAAAAACCACTAAACCATTCAGGTATGACCTAAATCAAATCCCTTACGATTATACGGTAGAAGTGAGAAATAGATTTAAGGGCCTAGAGCTGACAGACAGAGTGCCTGAAAACTATGGACAGAGGTTTGTGACACTGTACTGGAAACAAGGATCAAGACCATCCCCAAGAAAAAGAAATGCAAAAAAGGAAAATGGCCTTACAAATAACTGAGAAAGGAAGAGAAATGAAAAGCAAAGAAGAAAAGGAAAGATACATGCATTTGAATGCAGAGTTCCAAGGAATAGCAAGGAGAGATAAGAAAGCTTGCCTCAGTGATCAGTGCAAAGAAATAGAGGAAAATAATAGAATGGGAAAGACTAGAGATCTCTTCAAGAAAATCAGAGATACCAAGGGAATGTTTTATGAAAAGATGGGAACAAAAAAAGGACAGAAATGGTATGGACCTAACAGAAGCAGATGATATTAAGAAGAGGTGGCAAGAATACACAGAACTAAACAAAAAAGATCTTCACAACCCAGACAATCATGATGGTGTGATTACTAATCTAGAGCCAGACATCCTGGAATGTGAAGTCAGGTGGGCCTTAGGAAGTATCGCTATGAACAAAGCTAATAAAGGAGATGTATTCCAGTTGAGCTATTTCAAATCTTAAAAGATGATGCTGTGAAAGTGTTCCACTCAATATGCCAGCAAATTTGGAAAACCCAGCAGTGGCCACAGGACTGGAAAACGTCAGTTTTCATTCCAATCCCAAAGAAACACAATGCCAAAGAATGTTCAAACTACTGCACAATTGCACTCATCTCACATGCTAGTAAAGTCATGCTCAAAATTCTCCAAGCCAGGCTTCAACAGCATGTGAACCGTGAACTTCCAAATGCTCAAGCTGGCTTTAGAAAAGGCAGAGGAACCAAAGGTCAAATTGTCAACATCCACTGGATCATTGAGAAAAGAAAGAGAGTTCCAGAAAAACATCAACATCTCCTTTATTGACTATGTCAAAGCCTTTGACCATATGGATCACCACAAACTGTGGAAAATTCTGAAAGAAATAGGAACACCAGACCACCTGACCTGCCTCTTGAGAAATCTGTATGCAGGTCAGGAAGCAGCAGTTACAACTGTACATGGAACAACAGACTGGTTCCAAATAGCAAAAGGAGTACGTCAAGGCTGTATGTTGTCACCCTGTTTATTTAACTTATATGCAAAGTACGTCATGAGAAATGCTGGACTGCAGGAGCACAAGCTGGAATCAGATTGCTGGGAGAAATATCAATAACCTCAGATATGCAAATGACACCACACTTATGGCAGAAGGTGAAGGAGAAATAAAGAGCCTATTGATGAAAGTGAAAAATGAGAGTGAAAAACTTGGGCTAAAGCTCAACAGTCAGTAAACTAAGATCATGGCACCCAGTCAGATCACTTCATGGGAAATAGATGGAGAAATGGTGACCGACTTTATTTTGGGGGGCTCCAAAATCCCTGCAGATGGTGACTACAGCCATGAAATTAAAAGACACTTGCTCCTTGGGAGAAAAGTTATGAACAACCTAGACAGCTTATTACAAAGCAGAGACATTACTTTGCCAACAGAAGTCTATCTGGTCAAAGCTATGCATTTTCCAGTAATCACGTATGGATGTTAGAGTTGGACTATCAAGAAAACTGAGTGCCAAAGAATTTGTGCTTTTGAAATGTGGTGTTGGTGAAGACTCTTGAAAGTCGCTTGGATTGCAAAGAGATCCAACCAGCCCATCCTAAAGGAAATCAGTCCTAAATATTCATTGGAAGGACTGATGCTGAAGCTGAAGCTCCAAGAGTTGGGCCACCTGATGTGAAGAACTGACTCATTTTAAAAGACCCTGATGCTGGGAAAGATCACGGCAGGAGGATAAGGGGACCACAGAGAACGAGATTGTTGAATGGCATCACCAACTCAATGGACACGAGGTTTGAGTAAGCTCCAGGAGTTGGTGATGGAGAGGGAGGCCTGGCATGCTGCAGTCCATGGGGTCTCAAAGAGTCAGACACGACTGAGTGACTGAACTGAGCTGAACTGTTTAGACCAGATGCCATGATCTTAGTCTTCTGAATGTTGAATTTTAAGCCAACTTTTTCACTCTCCTGTTTCACTTTCATCAACAGGCTTTTTAGTTCTTTGCTTTCTGCCATAAGGGAGGTGTCATCTGCATATCTGAGGTTATTGATATTTCTCCCAGCAATCTTGATTCCAGCTTGTGATTCCTCCAGCCCAGAGTTTCTCATGATGGACTCTGCATATAAGTTAAATAGGCAAGGTGACCATATACAGTGAAGATGTACTCCTTTCCCAATTTGGACCCAGTCTGTTGTTTCATGTCCAGTTCTAACTGTTGCTTCTTGACCTGCATCCAGATTTCTCAGAAGGCAGGTCAGGTGGTCTGGTATTCCCATCTCTTTCAGAATTTTCCACAGTTTATTGTGATCCACACAGTCAAAGGCTTTGGCATAGTCAATAAAGCAGAAATAGATGTTTTTCTGGAACTCTCTTGCTTTTTCCATGATTCAACAGATGTTGGCAATTTGGTCTCTGGCTCCTCTGCCTTTTCTAAATCCAGCTTGTACATCTGGAAGTTCACAGTTCATGTACTGTTGAAGCCTGGCTTGGAGAATTTTGAACATTACTTTGCTAGCATGTGAGATGAGTACTATTGTGTGGTAGTTTGACCATTCTTTAGCATTGCCTTTCTTTAGGATTGTAATGAAAACTGACCTTTTCCAGGACTGTGGCCACTGCTGAGTTTTCCAAATTTGCTGGCATATTGAGTGGAATACTTTCATAGCATTATCTTTTAGGATTTTAAATAGCTCAACTGGAATTCCATCACCTCCACTAGTTTTGTTCATAATGATGCTTCCTAAGGCCCACTTGACTTGGATTCCAGGATGTCTGGCTCTATGTGAGTGATCACACCATAGTTATTGTCTGGGTTGTGAAGACCTTTTTTTTGAATAGTTCTTCTGTCTATTCTTGCCACCTCTTCTTAATATCTTCTGCTTCTGATAGGTCCATACCATTTCTGTCCTTTATCGAGCCCACCTCTGCATGAAATATTCACTTGGTATCTCTAATTTTCTCGAAGTGATCTCTAGTCTTTCCCAGCCTATTGTTTTCCTCTAGTTCTTTGCACTGATTACTGAAGAAGGCTTTCTTATCTCTCCTTGCTATTCCTTGAAACTCTGCATTCAAATGGATATTTCTTTCCTTATCTCCCATGCTTTTCACTTCTATTCACAGCTATTTGTAAGACCTCCTCAGACAACCATTTTTCCTTGTTGCATTTCTTTTTATTGGGGATGGTCTTGATCCTTGTCTCCTGTGCAATGTCATGAACCTCTGTCCATAGTTCTTCAGGCACTCTATCAGATCGAATCCCTTGAATCCATTTGTCACTTCCACTGTATAGTTGTAAGGGATTTGATTTATATCATACCTGACTTTTCTCTTGAGAAACCTGTATGCAGGTCAGGAAGCAACAGTTAGAACTGGACATGGAGCAACGCACTAGTTCCAAATAGGGAAAGGAGTACGTCAAGGCTGTATATTGTCACCCTGTTTATTTAACATATATGCAGAGTACATCAAGAGAAACGCTGGGCTGGAAGAAGGACAAGCTGGAATCAAGATTGCTGGAAGAAATATCAATAACCTCAGATATGCAGATGATACCACACTTATAGCAGAAAGCAAAGAAGAACTAAAGAGCCTCTTGATGAAAGTGAAAGTGGAGAGTGAAAAAGTTGGCTTAAAGCTCAACATTCAGAAAACTAAGATCATGGCATCCAGTCCCATCACTTCATGGCGAATAGATGGGGAAACAGTGGCTGACATTATTTTGGGGGGCTCCAAAATCACTGCAGATGGTGATCGCAGCCATGAAATTAAAAGATGACTACTCCTTGGAAGGAAAGTTATGACCAACCTAGACAGCATATTAAAAAGCAGAGGCATTACTTTGCCAACAAAGGTCCATCTAGTCAAGGCTATGGTTTTTCCAGTAGTCATGTATGGATGTGAGAGTTGGACTATAAGAAAGCTGAGCACAGAAGAATTGATGCTTTTGAACTGTGGTGGTGGAGAAGACTCTTGAGAGTCCCTTGGATTCAAGGAGATTGACTAGTCTATCCTAAAGGTGATCAGTCCTGGGTGTTCATTGCAAGGACTTATGTTGAAGCTGAAACTCTCAATACTTTGGCCACCTGATGTGAAGAGCTGACTCATTTGAAAAGACCCTGATGCTGGGAGGGATTGGGGGAAGGAGGAGAAGGGGATGACAGAGGATGAGATGGTTGGATGGCATCACCGACTCAATGGACAAGAGTTGGGTAAACTCCGTGAGTTGGTGATGGACAGGGATGCCTGGTGTGCTGCGGTTCATGGGGTCACAAAGAGTCAGATACCACTGAGTGACTGAACTGAACTGAACTGAACGGTCTCGTGGTTTTCCCTACTTTCTTCAATTTAAGTCTGAATTGGGCAATAAGGAGATCATGATCTGAGCCACAGTCAGCTTCCGGTCTTTTTTTGATGACTGTATAGAGCTTCTCCATCTTTGGCTCCAAAGAATATAAACAGTCTCATTTTGGTGTTGACCATCTGGTGATGTCCATGTGCAAACAGATCATGCAACTATGAAACTTCATATGCTGACAATATTCTTTCATCTATTTCAGCAGGGTTTTTAAACCAGTCAATGCTAAAGAAAATCAGCCCTGAATATTCACTGGAGGGACTGATGCTGAAGCTTTAATAATTTGGCCATCAAATGTGATGAGCTGACACCTTCAAAAAGACCCTGATGCTGGGAAAGACTGAAGACAAAAGGAGATGAGGGTGACAGAGGATGAGATGGTTAGATAGCATCAATGCCTCAATGAGCATGAATTTGAGCAAACTCAGGGAGACAGTGAAGAACAGAGAAGTCTGGCATGCTGTAGTCCATGGGCTTGCAAAAAGTAGGACACGACTTAGCAGCTGAACAACAACAACCACTGCGTAGCTATACAACAATTTTTCATTAGTCTCTATAGCTCTGTGTTTAATTCCCATAGAATTCAGTCAACACATGTTCTTTGTCATCTATATTTCTTTATTTTTCTTTTGATTTTTAAATTTTGTTTTGGGGTATAGCTGATTAACTATGTAATGATAGCTTCTGATGATTAGCAAAGGGACTTAACCATACATATACATGTATGCATTCTCCCCCCAAATTCCTCCCATCCAGGCTGTGATGTAACATTTAGCAGAGTTCCATGTGCTGTACAATAGGTCCTTGTTGGTTATACATTGTAAATATAGAGTTGTGTACATATCCATGCCAAACTCCCTAATTATCCCTTCCTCCTGGCAACTATAAGTTTGTTCTCTAAGTCTGTATCACCTGTATTTCCTTCACTCTCTGCAGATGGTTCTGCTACCTACTACCAGAGAAATGGAAGAAATCAGGTGTGAATGAACTCCCATTTAATTTAAACATACACATGTATACATCCTTTCTTCCCTCTAGTCTCAGAGAGGGATATGACTTTCTTCTTCTTCAAGTGGGCTCTTGGTCCCTCTCTATCCTAGACCTTAATCTTGCACACATCTACTCCACCTGTATTATTAATGTCTCCCTTTTAAATTACTATTTATTCTCAATATTTCATTATCTTTTTCATTTGAAAAGAGGAAAATAGCCTCCTTGATTGTGTAGCTCATTTCTCACTCCTTCCCATACTCTGCCCTCATCCATTTCTCTTTGTGCACAACCACACTTCTGAGAATATGTTACATCCACTACTTCCAATGGTTCTATTTCTCAAATCACTACAAAATCTGTAGCATCCCCAACATTCCATTAAAATTGCTCTTCACAAGTGGTGAATAACTTTACATATAGTCTGGTGTAAAAAATAAATTGGCTATTTTCCATTACTATTCATGTCCTCTTGGAAACATTTGCTATTGATGGCTGTGTCCTGGAACTCATTTCTCTCTAGTCTTCCATAACAATGGAAGTCTTTCCAAACTTCTCTGTTAGTGTGTAAACATTTCTTGCTGGGTCTCCTTGATCTATTCTCCCAACAAGTACGTATATGATTGTGATCCTTTGGTCACTCTGTTGAGACTTTAATTTCCGCAATATTCACACCGTTCCTAGAGGATGAAGCTTTATGACATTTTCAGCAACCACCTACATACACATCATTGAATCATAACTCTTAACCTCACACTAGCTCACTTTTAGTTCTCCCCCTAAAATTTCAGGCATTTTTTCCATAGGTTACTTAAACTGAACAAGTTTCAAGTAAATGTAACCATTGTCACCCTCCCCAAATTATTCTCCAAATTTGTTTTTTCCACTCTTACTCTTTCAAAATTATCCCCACCATTTCCTGGTTGCCCAAGAAGAAACTTGAAAGTCACACTGAGTTTACTCTTTTCCCTAAAATTCCCATTTCTGAGTACTCCTCTAGTCACTCACAGATTCATCTGTATAGTAAATATTTATCGAGTGTGTACCACATGCCACTCTGCTAACTTTCCATCAGGTTGAATTAGGCACTATTTTTGCTCTCTGCTTACACTTTAATGTTACAGATGCTATATGCTATGTTTAATGTACACTTGAACACTTTAAGTATCTTAAATGTGGGAGAGTCAGAGAAAACTTGCCAGAGGCAACCCTTCTATTGAGTGATAAACGGTAAATGGTAATGAGCTAAAGAAAGGAGAGAACTATAGTTCAAGAAGGAACAGCCTGCTTAATGGCATGGCGATGTGGTTCTGCTTCCTAAGTCACTCAGAATCCTTTCACTTCCTCTCCAGATACACTTCTGAGAACTTGCATACAGCTGCTCCACCATATTTTCCACCAATACAATTAAAAATCACTCCTGAAAGGCATCATTGTCCTCTAGTATTATTTTTCTCCAATTCATCTTCCACACTGCTAGAGTATGGATCTTTCTAAAGTGATCTTAGATCTTTAGAGTGATTTTTTAAAGTGTCCCTCTGAGCAAATCTCTCATAGCATCAAATGGCATATGACTTGGCTTCTCACTACCCTACAGGTCTAATAAGCTACCATCATGGGACACTCTACTGACCAGTCAGTTTGAAGAATATGCCAATATTCTTGCCAACTTTTGATCTTTTGCTCTGTTGGTTCTTCCTCCAAAGATCCTCTTCTTTCCTCTTACCTGACATCTGTGAGTCTGCTGCTGCTGCCGCTGAGTCGCTTCAGTCATGTCCGACCCTGTGCGACCCCATAGATGGCAGCCCACCAGGCTCCGCTGTCCCTGGGATTCTCCAGGCAAGAATACTGGAGTGGGTTGCCATTTCCTTCTCTAATGCTTGAAAGTGAAAAGCGAAAGTGAAGTCTCTCAGTCAGGTCCAACTCTTAGCGACCCCATGGACTGCAGCCTCCCAGGCTCCTCCACCCATGGGATTTTCCAGGCAAGAGTATTGGAGTGGGGTGCCATTGCCTCCTCTGTGAGTCTACTCACTTACAAATTCATTAAGACTGAGTTTAACACTAGTTTTTCTACAGTTCAAAGCAGTGTATGCATATGTTTATTTTAGAATATATCACACTCTATTGCACCTGCTTCAGTGAAGGCAATGGCAACCCACTCTAGTACTCTTGCCTGGAATATCCCATGGACGGAGGAGCCTGGTGGGCTTCAGTCCATGGGGTTGCAAAGAGTCGGACAGGACTGAGCAACTTCACTTTGACTTTTCACTTTCATGCATTGGAGAAGGAAATGGCAACCCACGCCAGTGTTCTTGCCTGGAAAATCCCAGGGACGGGGGAGCCTGATGGGCTACTGTCTATGGGGTCACACAGAGTGGGACATGACTGAAGCGACTTAGCAGCAGCAGCAGCAGCAGCAGCAGCAGCAGCAGCAGCAGCAGCAGCATTGTACCTGCTTACTTATCTATTTCCCTAATCACACTTGAAATGCCTTGAGAAAAAGAAAAATGTCTTAGTCATTCTCGTATGTGTGTTCAGTTGTGTCTGACTCTTTGAGACCCCATGGACTGTAGCCTGCCAGACTCCTTTTGTTCATGGGAATTTTTTAAGCAAGAATACTGGAGTAGGTTCCCATTTCATCCTCCAAGGGACTCTTCCCAATCCAGGGATCAAACTGGAGTCTCTTGCATCTTCTGCATTGGTAGGCAGGTTCTTTACCACTAGTACCACCTGGGAAATCCCATTCATCCTCATATACCTGGTGCTCAACCTGGGTGCAAGCATGCTCAGTTGCTTCAGTTGTATCCAAGTCTTTGCAACACTGCGGACTGTAACCCGCCAGTCTTCTCTGTTCACGGGATTCTCCAGGCAATAATACTAGAGTGGGTTGCCGTGCTCTCCTCCAGGGGATCTTCCTGGCCCAGGGATCAAACCCTCATCTCCTTCGTCTCTTGCATTGCAGGTAAATTCTTTACCTACCCACCAGAGAACCCGAGTGTTCAACATAGTCCCTGGCAAATTCACAGGTATTGAGAATATTTATGGAGTGAGAATAGATTAATTAACTAATAAATATATAAATTAAGTAATATTAGTATTTCCATTGATTAATGAGAAAGATTTCTTTTGTGAAACTGAATATATAGCTTTCGTACAATCCTAAAGAATCAACAAATATTGCCAAGCTCTTGCTATATAATTGTTGCAATGTCAGATACTGATGATTTAAAGATAAAGAACACAGTCCCTACTTTCAATGGGCTTATAGGCTATGAGGGAAGACAGACACGCACACAAGCAAACATAAAAGATTACTCTTAAGCAATATGATAAGGGAAGTAACAAAAACAATGAGAAATGGAGTAAGAAGGTATCCAACCTAGATTCTTAGAGTAAGTATCCAGAGCCAATGAGGAGTAAGCTGAAACCTAAAGAGTAAGCAGGAGGATGAGACAACTATTCCAGCAATGATAATTTTATGTGAATGTCCTGGGTGAGAGAAGAAAACATAATCACTAGAATTTAAACATCAGTCTGGCTAGACCGCAGTGATTCTTGACAGTTAGTGGGATGTGAGATTGTGAAGGGCTCTCAGAGTTCCAAAGGCTTAAAGAAAGAAACAGAAAAATCTCTGTTTAAGAAATGTTTAGAAAATTTTAAAGAAAACCACATTGGCTGCAGGATAGAGACTGGTTTGGAGGAGGGCAAGAGTGATGGTAGAGAGATCAGAACACTATTCCAATCATCTGGGCAGGAGATGATGGTAGTATGGTTGGAACTCTGCTGGCTTATCCACTCTTTAAGACCATGCTCTGTGATTACAGATTTTAAAAAAGCTGTAAAGCATCAGAGTGCCTCTAACATCCTGCCTCCCTTCTTGGAAAATAATAGGAAGGCTATGGAGTAAAGGCAAGAAGGGGTTCTTATATCTGAAGTTACCCTGTATCTTTGTCTGGGTGCCAATGTAAATGTGTGAAGGAGACCTTTCTAAGACAAGGTGTGAAGGGCTGAAGCTCAGAGATGATGACAGATTGATGATTAGGCCTTGACTAGCCGCATGGTAGAAGTAAGAGTAAGTTACAGAATGCAGCATGAAACCACCACCATAAAAGTATATTCCACAGGCAAGGAAAAAACTGCTCTCAATGGGCTCCTGAGTAGCTGCTGAGATGACTGGCAGTAAAATACAAGTCTATTCAATTGGACAAAAGTTAAATTCAATAGGGAGGCAATATAAAGCCAAAGAGGGGCTTCTATTCATGTACTCTCTGGTTATGAAATGGATGAAAACGAGGCTTTACTGGTTTTATGTCACAGCCTAGAATGCGCATCCAGGCTGAGTTCAAATTCTTCCAAGTTGTTGATGTCACTTTGTTTTCTTAGAATCTGGCTTCGTCCTCCTTCATTTAGAGAAAAAGTCACTTAAAAGGGAGGGTAGGATATCTGCGTGGCGAGAAAGAGTGTTTTCTACCACACTCTTCTTTCCAAATAAACAACTGTGGTCAGGAAGGACTTCCCCCAATTTCCCCCACTGAGCCCATATATCAACGCCTCACAGCAGAGTTTCCACTTGGCTTCATAATTGCATAAAGTAATTCAAATGTACACTAAGCACCCTAATGTCCTAATACAACCCATCATTTGCCATAAATATTGGGCTTATTTCATGAAAATGAGTGTCCCCCTCCCCACTATATTAGCAACTATGAAAATGTACATTTTCCAGGCATAGTTTCCCCATAAGCTCTCAGCCACTCAATTAAGAGTTTAAAATGTGGTCTAAAATGTTAAGTCACATTTACTCCAGAAGAACAGCAATATATACATTACATTACATATTCCAGGTGGAAGGTACATAGCAAGCTCACCTTTTTAGTTTCCTCTCTATCTCATTCACTTTTCTCTATCCCACTGGCTGCTAGCATAGTTCAGGCCACTACAATCTTTCGTTCAAGAGCTGACTCCTTCCCAAATGACTCTGCCTACAGTCTTGCCCGATTCAGTGCATCCTTCACAGTGCAGCCAGAGTGATACTTAAAGAATGCAAAATGAATGAATCATGTCACTCCCCTACTTAACACTCATCAAAGGTTTCCCAGTGTCATTAAGATAAAGTCCAAGCCCTTCAGAATGCCCTTTGCAACCTGGCATCCTGCCTTCCTTTCTTGCCTAATTTCTCATCGTCTTATCCTTCCCACTTTATGTTCAAATTAGGAAATGTGTTTTCTTCTAGTTCTTGAACATAACTTTATTCCTAGTCATTGAACTCTTAATGAGCATTTGTTTTTCACTATAGGTATTTTCAGCAACACTTTTCTGCCCCTTAGTAAAGAACATCAAGTGTCCCTTTCCTGAGTTCACACTATATCCTGCATCTATTCTTTACCCAACACACTTTATCCCAAGTGGCAGTTTAACTACCTGATTTTCCTGCTAGACTGCAAACTTTCAAAGAAAGATTTTCGAATTTGTTCATCATAGTATTCTCAGCACCCAGCACAACATCTGGCAAACCAGTTTGCTGAATGAATGAATGGATGGATGAATGGACAAATGTGGATGAGCCTGCTGGAGAGCTTGATAAAGAAAGTGATCTTTTATCCCCTCTATAAAGTAGAGATGGCAAAAATACCAACCCCATATCATTGTCATGAAGATTAAATGAGACATTTATTATACGCAAAGCATTTAGAACTGTGCCTCGTATGTTCTAAGCATGCCACCAAAATATACTAGTGTTGATAGTCAAAATGGTATGTTCTCAAGAAAAATTAAAAATAAATATTAATAAATGCATAAAAAATCAAAAAGCAAAAAAGACAGTCCAGTAATAAAATCTAGATAAGTTCTTGCTGACATTTCTGTCCTGCCCTTAATTACAAAAAGCCTTTGAGGCTTCCTGACAATGCCCAACATCTGTGGTCCCAACTCATCCACAATCAGCAAGTAGACAACAGAGTAGAAGGGAGCACTTTCTGCCCTAGGATCCAAGTTCAGTCCTCATTACTAGAGCTCTTATTGCCAAATTCCTAATCTCTTAGACTCTGGACCCTCTCTGTGTTCTGAGATCTATGACATCTTCTTGCTCCCTCTTGTATTAGCTGACCTTTTGGTCTTTGGTCCCTTGACCACCTCCACTGGTGATACCTGATTAATTTGGCTTCTGCTCCTGACTCTTCCTTCTTTGGCTTATATCCACGATGGCTCAATGGTTTTAAAGACATGTCCCTGGGCAGCACACTGTGCCAAGACACGCTGGAGAGGAATACCACAGCAGTTGGTCTACATTAGCATAATTATCCTTGAATCTACTCTCAACCAAGTCATTCTTTGTCTCAAACCAAAGTGTTTGACCTTCTCTTTATTTTTATTAGTTCCTTGCCAGTTGCCCTTTCAACTCCACTTTATCCTTTTTAAGGCTTTGATTAGCATTCTCCTAATGTGACATTTCCTTAGAAAATATCTGGCTTGGTCCCAGGACCCCCCATATCACTGAACACACTTCTGCACTGCTCTAACTGGGTATGAGCCAGAAGTGATACACAAAATATTTAATAAGGAAATAAGGAGTCCAATTGAATGCTGGCAACAGACTGGAGGAAGATTCTGGAAAGTCCTCAGACTATGTCAAGTGTTAATTTTTTGGTAGCTGGATCTGAAGGTATAGACTGTGGACTTGGGGAAATAACCACTTACCAAGCTGTATAAAAAGATGCCAACATTAACTATACTATACTTCAATATAGTATATATACAACAATATACTATACTTCAACAAAGATTTTATCTATGGTGGTGTTTTGCAACACAAGTCTATTTTTTTCATATTCCCACAAGGTATTGCCCATTAGGCTATAGTAATCTCTAAACTTAAGCAGTAGGAGACAGAATTTCTCACAAAGACTGTATCTATCTATCTATATTATTTGGCTTTAATTTCTTTACTTGGAAATTACTAGAAGCAAAACACCTCTGAGGTTACTAACTTTTAAGGAGATATTATTGCTCAGGAAACCTCAAAGTTACTGTTAATAGTTTAAGCCCTTGAAACTTCACAAATAAGTGAACTAGAATGTTTGTATATTCTTCAGGAAGAATATTTTCTCCAAAGACTACTTTAGATACAGCCATGATGTATACTAAGGATCCTCTTAGAAAAGGATACACAGATTGTTAGACAAAAAAGTTGTTTTCCACTGCCAAGGTATAGCCCTGGCCTTAAAAAAGTTTTTATTCAAGTATAGTTGATTTATATCGTTGTGTTTGCTTTTATAAGGTCTTTTTGCAGAGAGGGGGGATAGCCATGCCACATGACACGCGGGATATTTGTTCCCTGGTCAGGGATTCAACCTGTGCTCCTTGCAGTGGGAGCACAGAGTCTTAACCACCTGACTGCCAGGCAGGTCTTGCCCTTCCCTTTAATGTGTGCTACAGACCAGTCATTTGTATGCAACTTCCAGTCTTCCTTCTCCAAGATGGAGATTTTACTATAGTTACCTTGTTCCTTCACCCCAACTAGACACTGGAGGAAGGGGACAGATTACTTGTCTTTTATCTAATAGTTACCAGACCAGAAAATTTACATCTGCCCAATAATGAGGACTGGACGTTACTCAGAGATGGCGCACTAGAAGCTAGATTCTAAAATGAGTGATATTTTTGGTTACTTCCCCTAGGAGAAGGATGAAACACATCTATATGAGGAAGGCTAGGTATGGATGCCCACTAACATAAGGGGTGGGTTATTTTAGAGACTTCTTGCTGTTTAGTTGCTAAGTCATGGCACCCCTTTGTGACCCCATGGGCTATAGCCTATCAGGCTTCCCTGTCCATGGAATTCTCCAGGCAAGACTACTGGAGTGGGTCACCATGTCCTTCTCCAGGGGCTCTTCCCGATCCATGGATCAAATCTACATGTCCTGCATTGCAGGCGGATTCTTAACCACTGAACCACCTAAGAAGCCCCATTTTAGAGACTATTGATTGGTTAATTTAGTACTTCCCCGTAACCTTCATTCCCCTTGCCCCATCTATCACAGAGGCCAGAAAAGCTAAACCTATGCTGTCCCATATGCTGTCCCCAGTGCAGCTATTTCAAATCCTGGAAGATGATGCTGTAAAAGTGCTGCACTCAATATGCCAGCAAATTTGGAAAACTCAGCAGTGGCCACAGGACTGGAAAACGTCAGTTTTCATTCCAATCCCAAAGAAAGGCAATGCCAAAGAATGCTCAAACTACCACACAATTGCACTCATCTCACACGCTAGTAAAGTAATGCTCAAAATTCTCCAAGCCAGGCTTCAGCAATACGTGAACTGCAAACTTCCTGATGTTCAAGCTGGTTTTAGAAAAGGCAGAGGAACCAGAGATCAAATTGCCAACATCTGCTGGATCATGGAAAATGCAACAGAGTTCCAGAAAAACATCTATTTCTGCTTTATTGACTATGCCAAAGCCTTTGACTGTGTGGATCACAATAAACTGTGGAAAATTCTGAAAGAGATGGGAATACCAGACCACCTGACCTGCCTTCTGAGAAATCTGGATGCAGGTCAAGAAGCAACAGTTAGAACTGGACATGGAACAACAGACTGGTTCCAAATAGGAAAAGGAGTATGTCAAGACTGTATATTGTCACCCTGTTTATTTAACTTCTATGCAGAGTACATCATGAGAAACACTGGGCTGGAAGAAGCACAAGCTGGAATCACAATTGCCAGGAGAAATATCGATAACCTCAGATATGCAGATGACACCACCCTTATGGCAGAAAGTGAAAAGGAACTAAAAAGCCTCTTGATGAAAGTGAAAGAGAGTGAAAAAGTTGGCTTAAAACTCAGTGTTCAGAAAATAAAGATCATGGCATCTGGCCCCATTGCTTCATGGCAGATAGATGGGGAAACAGTGGAAACAGTGTAAGACTTTATTTTGGGGGGCTCCAACATCACTGCAGATGGTGATTGCAGCCATGAAATTAAAAGACGCTTACTCCTTGGAAGAAAAGTTATGACCAACCTAGATAGCATATTGAAAAGCAGAGACATTACTTTGCTGATGAAGTTCCGTCTAGTCAAGGCTATGGTTTTTCCAGTAGTCATGTATGGATGTGAGAGTTGGACTGTGAAGAAAGCTGAGGGCCAAAGAATTTACGCTTTTGAATTGTGGTGTTGGAGAAGACCCTTGAGAGCCCCTTGGACTGCAAGGAGATCCAATCAGTCCATTCTAAAGGAGATCGGTCTTCAGTGTTCTTTCAAGGGATGATGCTAAAGCTGAAACTCCAGTACTTTGGCCACCTCATGTGAAGAGTTGAATCATTGGAAAAGGATGATGCTGGGAGGGATTCGGGGCAGGAGGAGAAGGGGACGACAGAGGATGAGATGGCTGGATGGCATCACCGACTTGATGGACGTGAGTTTGAGTGAACTCTGGGAGTTGGTGATGGACAGGGAGGCCTGGTGTGCTGCAATTCATGGGGTCACAAAGAGTTGGACACAACTGAGTGACTGAACTGTACTGATGCTTTCCCAGCTTCCCTTGCAACCAAGGTTAGCCACATGACATACTTCTAAACCCAAGGAGAGGGAGTTCAGAATTAATGTGTGAAAGCTTTTACTAATAAAATAAGCTGACACTACTGATTCTTCACTTTATCCCTTTTTTCCTAACTTTAAGGTAGACATGATACTTGGCAGTGTGGTATCCATCTGATAACTATGGGGGAAAAAAACCCAAGAGAGTTAAAGTACAAACCCTGACACTATAATGCTATTAAATATGTCAGCAATAATCAACCTTCTGATGCTTGTTAAGTGAAAAAATAAGTTATTCATATTAGTTTACATCTCTGATTGGGTTGTTTGGGTTTGCTGTTGTTTGCAGCTGAAAGTGTCTTTACTAAGAGTCCTTAGTAATGTAATGGCGGTCTCCAACATCATTAAACCTAGTGAAAAAGATGGTAAATTTTGCACTGCACACCTTTGTGCTTTCTGAGGTTGAAATCTCTGATTCCTCATAGTTCATGAGGGCTATTAGGAGTTAAAACTTAACACTTTACTACCAAATGCATGGAATGTACTTATTTGATCTGGGCTATGGTGAAAGAATATCTCTGAAAATACCAAAATAGAGATGTTATTGAGAAACTCAGGCAATTGCTCTTTGGTGATCTGAAAGTAAGAATTAAATAAGAGTAAAGCAAATGAGAAAGCGTAAAGAAAAGTAAATATAGTTTGGGGTGAACAAAATAGAACAGAAAATTAAGTTTAAATAACATTTTAGAAATAGGGATATATACATGAAAAAATAATTTAAGAAAAATAGGCTTCTGCTAAAAGCAACTCCAGACATACAACGAATGTGAAAAATAAGAAAAGGTTTACTTAAAATTTTCTGGTGTCAGTCAGAAAGAATAGGCATGGAAATTGCAGTTCCCCACGATAAACTAGCATGTTCTAGAAAAAATAACTGCAAGTTATCTCATTGCAGGTGACACGGAGCCCTCTGCAAGAGCAAACAAAAGCCCACATGGAGCAAAGACAGGAAACAAGTGAAGGATGGCATTTTGACCTTGATTCAGTCACTCATCAGATATTCAGTGAGTTCCTACTAGTCCTAGGCAATGTTCTAGGTGATGAGTGCACGTTAGTTAACAAGAGCCTCAAAGCCCTCGCCTTCATGGAGCTTACATCTCTAGTGAGGCAAACAGAAATGATATAATAGGAAACACAGGAATAATCTCATGTCATTCCATACTGTGTAATTATGTAAAATGAAGCCTAAGTATTTGACAGCTTCTCAGATACTATAGACCAGTTATCTAATGAAATCAGTGTAAGAGATAAATTATATCTTACATACATACAGTATGTAATTAAACTACATACTGCCTTGCCTTCATTTCATGAGTCAGCATCCCTCCCCATAAGAAATCATGCTTGCTTGGTAAAAGGGAGAAGCTCAATTTCCTGATGAGGAAAGATAACTTGGACTAGGTACCCTGTTACATGTTGTCCTTCAGACTTCAGCCTTAGGCAAAGGGGAGTTGAACACACAAGGAGAAAGGAGCAGGGCAAGGTACAGAAGTGGAAAGAGTTCAAAGAAATAAATAACAATGATCAAGGCCAAAACATTCAGAGATAACATCATTTTAAAGGTGAAAAATTTAAGTGTAATAATGTGCTAAGAAGCTATGTTTTCAGATAGGGGTTGTTGTTCTACTTTAGGTCATCTACCCATCACCCATCCACCCATCCATGTCTTCTAGGAGGAATGAAGAGATATGTGAAGGCATAGGCAAGTTTATCTTTACTAGGAAAGAGATTCCCTAGTATGAGCTGACTTAAAAAACCATACTCAAATCCCATGAAATTTATTTTGTAGGCTTTATCAACAGAACTGATTTTTTTTTTTTTCCCCATGAATCATCCATAGGTATACATATATCTCCTCCCTCTTAAACCTCCCTCCCATCTCCCTCCCATCCCACCCCTCTAGGTTGATCCAGAGCCCCTGTTTGAGTTTCCTGAGATATACAGCAAATTCCTGTTGGCTCTCTACATATGGTAATATAAGTTTCCATGTTACTCTCTCTATACATCTCACCCTCTCCTCCCCTTTCCCCATGTCCATTTAAGTCTGTTCTCTATGTCTATTTCTCCATTGCTCCCCCTGCAAATAAATTCTTCTTTACCGTCTTTCTAGATCCAGTATATATGCATTAGTATACAATATTTATCTTCCTCTTTTAGACTTACTTCACTCTGTATAATAGGCTCTAGGTTCATCCACCTCATTTAAACTGACTAAAAAAACTGATTCTTGAGGGGGGTAAAAACTGTGATTAAATCCACATTTGTCTAGAGTTCAGCCTCCTTTTCTTTTTCTGTGGATTGCCATATCTTTGCACTTCCTGTTTAACATCTAGGCTTGAGTGAGCAGTTTCCCAAGCTGTTAGATGTGCCTGTTTGTGAAAGGCAGAGTCAAGCCATAATCCTAAAAAGAGAAGTCTGCCTCCTCTCAGAGATCTGGTGTGCTTTTGCCATGAATGACCTAGAGAGATTCCATAAGCATTAAAGGAAGCCCTGGGAAATTTACGTTAAATACAATCAGTCTAACATAGACGTTTATCTTGAAGTCCACACCCTGATGCTTTCTCCTTAAGACAAAAATTGAATAATGACCCTTTGTAAAAGCATTCAAGATCTTCTTTTACTGAAAAAAAAAAAAAAATCAAAATTACAGGGCACATTTTAAGCTCAACTTCTGTTTAGCCCACCTTGAGTTTCTTTGACACACTTCCAGCTCTTCCTTACAGCAATAGGAATGATTCCGTAAACTAGAGATTTATAACATATGACAACTCAACCCAGATCCTTATGAAACGAGAAGTGAGTCAGCAACATTACAGCTACTTGAAATTCAGGGCATCTCAGAGTGAGAGGGAGAAATCTTCAAGAATTTCACAGAGGATGTTTTACTCTGAGAAACTGCTGAGAATATGATAGGCAAAGTGGTGCCTGAGATTTCCGTGCCCCTCCCCGCCCACCCCCTGCCCAATGGCTAGGTGGTAAAAGAACTCAGGTTTTGTGAGCCAGGACCAGACAGCTGACAACAAGAAGGGCCACATTCTCAGAATATTTAGCTGCTGCCACACAACATTTCCTAAAAAGCGATTAACCTTCAAAGGCTCCTAACCTCTTCTAGCAAATAACCTCTACACCCAGTCCTTAATGAACAGGCTTTTGCTTGACTATCCACAGGACTCAACCACCCAAGTTTCCTGCCCTCGTCTATAGAAAAGCAATACTAATATCAGCCATACTTAAATTCTTTCACTCCTCAGTGGATCAGGTCCTAGTCCTAATTACTATTGAATTGACTCATGATAGATTAATAATATAAAACATGTAGTTATCATACATAATAACAACAGAAACAGAACCTTCATGTATTAAGTATCTGCTCAGTGTTGGATATGAGTCTTAGGCTTACATATAGGGCACGGATTTCCACCCAGACTTCACAAAGCAGACTATATCTATTTTGAGCTCAAGAACCTGCAATGTGAGAGAATAGGAAATTTGTCTAAGGCAACACTGAAAATACATGGCAGACATAGAATGTTAGGATAGGTCTACTGCATATAAAAGGACACTCTTCCTCTGCTCAAGACTTAGTACATTGCAGCCATGCCTAGAAAGGCTTCCTGGGACATCCTCAGCCCCTACTTGCCATCTGAAAGCTTCTAAGGACACTATGACTTACTATCCTGCTTGTGTCTACCCCTCTTAGAGGGTGAGCAATAACCCAGCCCTCTTCCTTCTCAGTGTCCACATGTATGAGTTAGGGGCTCAAAAGATGTTTGTCACCCATGGCCCACAAGTGAGTGAATGCTTCAAAACCTGCAGCATGATGATTCAGGGACCAGGTGAATCGCAGGAAGGAGCTATCTCAAGTCCTTACCGCCCAGCACTGTCTGGAGCCACCCTTTCCTCCTCTAGTCATTTTCTGCAAACACTAACTGGAATAACCAGATGTGACGAAAACCCAGGGCTTTGTTTTTTGAGTCCTCCCACTGCCCCTTCAGCCCAGTTTACCTTCATATACTATCCAGGAAAACTAAAAGACAAGATTATGGCCCTGCTAGGAGGTTTAAACATGGTCATGACAGGTGACTGCTGGGAGGCCTCTGTGAAGAGGTCGTGATGTAAAGGCCATTAGGAGGCTTTATGGAATTGTAACCAGGGAGAAATGTGACTGCATTCATCTGGCTTTGGTTAGGGGACCTATGAGCAAATTTTACTGGCTGACCCGAACTAGAGAATTGATTTTTCTTTTCTCACAGATTCTGTAATAAGAGTGGAACAGAGAAAAGACTGGAGGCCAGGAGGATGGACAGAGCTGAGGAGATGCTTTCCTTTCTTCTTCAAGATGAATGAGTTCTCTGGAGCCCTGGGAGAGGGAAACCCATGGGACCCAGCCCAAGGTGAACCCATGCATCCCCTGGCTTCGGCAAGTTGGGCATCTCCAGACCAAATTATAGAGCAAGTCCTAGAATCAGGTCACAGGTGGGGACACTAATTTTCTGCTTCATTTTCAAGAATGATGAATAATGCCTTTGGGATCCTCCTCTCTCTCTCTGTATTTAACAAGGAATCACTATAGCACAATATAGCACTGTAATTCTCTAAGTAGGATATATACCACGTAGGATACTAAGTAGGATGTATCTTCAGTCAACTAAATGTCTTACTATTCTACCATGGATTCCCCTGGTGGCTCAGTTAGTAAACAATCTGCCTGCAATGCAGGAGACTTGGGTTCAATCCCTGAGTCAGGAAGAACTCCTGGAGGAGGAAATGGAAACCCACTTCAGTATTCTTGCCTGGAAAATCCCATGGACAGAGGAACCTAGTGGGCTACAGTCCATGGGGTCGCAAAGTGCTGGATATGACTTAGCGACTAAACCACCACCACCACTAATCTATTACCCACAGAGGGCTAAGTGGGTGTTGGAGGGAGTATTAT
This sequence comes from Budorcas taxicolor, assembly GCF_023091745.1. Taxonomy (NCBI): domain Eukaryota; kingdom Metazoa; phylum Chordata; class Mammalia; order Artiodactyla; family Bovidae; genus Budorcas; species Budorcas taxicolor. The sequence goes on from NC_068915.1 coordinate 43,813,015, forward strand.
CTGCCTGAGTGCAGGAGCTGTTCCAAAGTAGCCCATTTATTGTGATGAAAACTCTTCCTTGGCAGAGAGGGGATTGGCAGAGATGGGTATCACAGAAACTGCCCTATTTTTTTTAAAGGTAATTCTGATTTTTTAAAAAAGTGTTACCTGTAGTGATTTCTGAACTGTGACCATGATTCTTGATAATTATAGTTATTGATTGATATAATCACACTGAACTCATGGGTTCAGAAACTCGTGAGTTTCTGTGAGCTTGAACAAAGAAATAAGCACCGTATTGATGTTTGCTGTTATTATTAACTGCTGGTAATATTATCCCCATTTTACAGATAAAGAAGCTAGGGTTTAGAGGAGTTACTTGCCCATAGTCACACAGCTAGTAACTGATGGAGTCAGAGTTTGCTTCTCACTGTTCCATGTTCAAGGCTTCTTGGCAAAATCCGAGAGCAGAATCTGAGAAGCGGAGAGGGTTCCTATGGCTGCCTCTTTCTCTCTCATGACTCAGAGGAAAATGCCAAGAGATGTTTTCCAATAGGTTAAGTAAGAGAAGGGTCCTACATTATGTTATGAGCAATAGTGGTTCAGTTTCACCAACCCCAACACCCCTCCCCAATCCCCACCAAACCACTGTCTCAGAACCAAGTTGCTCAAGCTGGGAAGTTGCGGTAACTCCTTGGAACTCAATTGCATTCTGACATCCTCTTCATCTTCCAGCTTATTTCTCATCACTGACCCTGATCTAATTAGAAAAATCTTGGAGAATATCAGCAATGGCACTTTTTTTTTGACAAGTTACTCCAGAATGGATTTATATTTTAAAATTGTCATTGATTGAAACTGGCAATTCTAAATGAACAGTTCAAAATAAATATTCCTCTTTTTTTCTTAATCTTTTTTTCTCCCTAGCCACTGGATACTTGATTTTTTTCACAGATGTCTTTCTAAGCATTAAACAGGCTATAAAAATGTTGAGAGAGGAAGACATAATGAGACTCTATCTCATAACATAGAGTCTTTCTGGAAGTATGAGTTGTTTCTCAACTAACTCTCCTATGTAGGACAGAGCCCAGCACACACTAGTTGCTCAAAAAGTATTTCACAAACAAGAAAGCCTTTCCTATGGATTCTTATTATTCAGAAAATTGGAGGCTCAAATCTCAACACTCAGTGGTGGTTTTCTAGTGGGGTTTTTGCAAGCAAGGACTTAACAACATGTAGGTTAGATGGGTGATGTTATTCAGTGAGATTTGAGAGGCAATGAAGTTTTGTCTACTGCAACCATTTCTCTCTTCCATTAATTTTTTATCAAGTGAAATTTCCCTCTTTGATTTTGCATTCAGTACCGAAGGAAGGGAACTGACTTTGGAATTAAGAACTGTTAGCCCAGATAAGTTCATTTAACTGGTGGTGCTAGTGGTAAGGAACCTGCCTGCCAGTGCAGGAGACATAAGAGATGCTAGTTTGATTCCAGGGTCAGGAAAATCCCCTGGAGTAGGAAATGGCAACCCACTCCAATATTCACGCCTGGAGAATCTTATGGACAGAGGAGCCTGGCAGGCTATATAGCCCATAGGGTTGCAGAGAGTCGAACGTGACTAAAGTGACTTAGCACACACACACAAGTTCATTTAATTAGTGAATTGAGGCTTTGGGCCCTTAGAGGACAAAGGTATACGGATGGGTGAGCCCCAGTCATAGGAGAGAAGAGTGCTTGACCAAAAGAATAGATTGATTGGTTGTTATTTGAGCAGAGGGACCTGAGAGGAATGTGTCAAAGGGAGGGTCACCCAAATGACTAACCCAGCTAATCCTCACCTAAGTGCCCAACCAGTGACATGGGTTTGCTCCAAGAAAGCCATGCTTACATGGTCCATAAGAGAAGTGTAGAGAAGAAACACTCACAGATTTGGAGTTTGGAAAACTTGAATTGGCATTCTAGCTCAAACACTTTAGCTAGAGAGGTAGTAACTCTGTATCTGCTCAATTACCTCTTTTGTAAGAGGGTATAGGTTGCCTCTCCCATTCCTTATTCTGACTAGCCCCAACTGAGATCATGAAAATGCCTAATGTAATACCGTCTAGAGGAGAAGAGGCACTTTGTAAATGGTAGCTTCTATCATTAACAATAGTTACTTCCAGAACAATCTTTATCCTTCCTGCTGCTGCTGCTGCTAAGTCGCTTCAGTTGTGTCTAACTCTGTGCGACCCCATAGACAGCAGCCCACCAGGCTCTCCCCGTCCCTGGGATTCTCCAGGCAAGAGCACTGGAGTGGGTTGCCATTTCCTTCTCCAATGCATGAAAGTGAAAAGTGAAAGTGAACTTGCTCAGTCGTGTCCAACTCTTAGCAGTCCCATGGATTGCAGCCCACCAGGCTCCTCCATCCATGGGATTTTCCAGGCAAGAGTACTGGAGTGGGGTGCCATTGCCTTCTCCGATTTAGCCTTCCTAACAAAGCACACATGAGGAGGTGATAGGCAGTGAAGAAACCAGTAAGGAAGAGGGAGAAACAAAGAGAGCAGGATAGATCAAACATCTACTATGTGCCACACATTTACTTAATGACTTTTCACATACGAGCATTCCATGAGAGAGAATAAAATCTATAACATGAATTTTGCCTTTTCTAGCTTTCTCCCTGAACGGCACTATATCCATCAGGCCCAAATTCTTCAGGGTCCCCAAAGACAGAAACAAATCATGAAAAGGGGGAAACAGAAACATGAGAAAAAAGAAAGAATTTCTGTAAAACCTCGAAGTTTAACTTCCTGAATGGCAAACCGCTCCCTTTATCTTAAAACTCTGAGCAGCCTTTTACCAGAGAGGGAGATCCCCAAGTTGCAAATAGGAAGTGATTCCTCAAGAATAAAAGCCCCCATATCAAAGGAAAACTTGGTGTGTACCTGTTCCAAAACTTCCAGAGAAAGTGACTAAGGAGAGGCTTGATCAACTACCATCACAGAGTCACAAAGTAAGGGAAAGAAATCTAATCTTGGAGTATTCTGGAAGAGAAGTTCTGTCTCGCCGGCTATTTTTGCATCACCTCTTCAGAAGTATTCAAATGAGTTGAGACAACAGCTTCGCTTGGCATTTGGATCCGTCTATTAGCTACTCCGGGCCTCGGGTGCTTAGTCATTTCTTAGCTCATGCCACTGCCACTTTGTTCTTGCATTTGACACTGACTCCTATAACCTTGTAGCATCTGCCCTCCCAATTCCCTGAAAACCTGGAGCAACCTGCTTCAACGAATGCTCCTCTGAATGTCCTTTTCTCTTTCTCTCTCTCTTTTTTGACAAGGAAAAGAGCTATCAGCTTTCCTGAACATTCCTGAATAGCTAATTCCTGGAGTCCTTGCCCTCGCTTCTTTTCCTCTGTAGCTCACTGGCATTTTGCTCCCAGATCTGCCTCTTTTCCAACAATGACCTGGCACAGAGCTGAGGTTTCCAAATGCTAACTCCTTGGCACCAATCCTGTAGGTGCTGAAAGAATTCTCCCTTGATTTGCACACAAACCCTTTCATTCTGATGCATATCAGGGTCAGTTCGGCTTTGTGCCTGGCTCTCAAGGTGGTTTGGAGGCCGCAACCCAGGAAACACAGTGCAGAAGTGTCTTCTTCCTTTTCAGACTCTCTCCCCGGAGCTGATAGAAATGCACCACCCTTCCAGGCTCTTATTTAAACCCCTATGGGTAGAGTCAGAGGGCAGACTGTTGCCTAGACACCAGCTTTTCAGGCTTCCTTCAGGGAGGTCTGCACAGTCCCCAGTTTGTCTGTGTGGTTCTCATTCCCTTGCTCAGGGAAAGCTGTGATGGAAAAACTTTTCCACCCAGGTTCCACTATCAATATGACAGTTTCAGCAGAACACCAGAAGACTATCTATGATGTCTACTCTGGGGGGAAGGAGTGGTCTCATCTGCCCAACATCCGTTGGTTTCCATATTTTCTGCCTGATTCTTATAAAAGGAACATAAATGGAGCATGGTTAAGGGGAAAACAGGAGAGAAAAAGACACAAGTGAAAGATAATCCATTCACCCATCCATTTATTCACTCAGAAAACTCTCTTTACTGCAATGAATCTGGGAAAGATGTTGGGAATTCAAATATAAATGACTCAGTCTTTGTCCTCCAGAAACTCAAGTCTAGGGAAGAGAAACCATTCCAATTGGATGTAAGCAGGGTCTATTATTTAGGGGAATTACTGACCAATGTTGAGGGAAGATTGGGGGGTACTAAAAGCTTCCTAGAAGAAACAGCAGTAGAATTGGATCTTGATGGACATGACACATTTATGGTGGGCCTGCTGTGTTATGACAAGTGTTAAATGAACATGAACAAAGTAGACTCTTGTCCCTGACATCATGGAGCTTAAATTCTAGAGCAGGGCATAGATGAGTGTGGTTGTAGGATGGGAGCAGAAGCTTAGAATCTATTTGTAATGGACAAATATTAGCTAATAATGATTGAACATTCCTTTGTGCCAGATACCATACTTATTGCCTCATATTTAATCTTTAGAATGATGTTATGTAGCAGATACTGTTATTTACATTTTAAAGGTGATCTAACTGAAATTTCAAGAGCATAAATAACCTCCCTACCATTACAGAGCTTGCAATTTAAGATCTGGGATTTGATCTTATGTATTTCTTACCCCAAAGCATGGGATGAAATCCCCACAGCCTATTTGATAGAGCAAGAGAGGGACAGTATTTTAAGCAGAGGGAAATGCTTTTGCAAAGTTTTAGAACTATGACAGAATTGAGGGTATATTCCAGAAGCTACAAAGGTAGAGTAAGAGTGAAACTATAGTGCGGGGGAGCAATGGAGCTGGGAACATGGCAACAAAAAGGATGGTTGGGGGATGGTGAAAACCATTTGAAGATGAAGATACACTCAATTACAAGGACTTTGAGTTGGTTCCAGATAGCCATGTCAAACCATTAGTGGGCTCTAAATAAGAACAGGGTAAACTCAGAGTTTTAGAAAGCAGTATTTTGATTGCTAAATGGAAGATATACTGGAACTTGTTATAATTGGAATAATGAAGGTGAAAGATTTGAGAGCTTTAAAAGAAGAATAAATTAAATTGGTGAGCTTAGATTTGGTGAAATTAAATATAGTAATGAAAGGGAGGGAGGATTTATGATGTTGCCTGTTTTTGTCAGGGTAGTTTGAGTTGATGACATTCTTTGAAAAGGGGAATCAGTTCAGTTCAGTCGTTCAGTCGTGTCCGACTCTTTGCGACCCCATGAATCGCAGCATGCCAGGACTCCCTGTCCATCACCAACACCCGGAGTTCACTCAGAGTAGCGTCCATCGAGTCCATAATGCCATCCAGCCATCTCATCCTCGGTCGTCCCTTTCTCCTCCTGCCCCCAATCCCTCCCAGCATCAGAGTCTTTTCCAATGAGTCAACTCTTCACACGAGGTGGCCAAAGTACTGGAGTTTCAGCTTTAGCATCATTCTTCCAATGAACACCCAGGGTTGATCTCCTTTAGGATGGACTGGCTGGATCTCCTTGCAGTCCAAGGGACTCTCAAGAGTCTTCTCCAGCACCACAGTTCAAAAGCATCAATTCTTTGGCGCTCAGCCTTCTTCACAGTCCAACTCTCACATCCATACATGACTACTGGAAAAACCATAGTCTTGACTAGATGGACCTTAGTCGGCAAAGTAATGTCTCTGCTTTTGAATATGCTATCTAGGTTGGTCATAACTTTTCTTCCAAGGAGTAAGCGTCTTTTAATTTCATGGCTGCAGTCACCATCTGCAGTGATTTTGGAGCCCAAAAAAATAAAGTCTGACACTGTTTCCACTGTTTCCCCATCTATTTCCCATGGAGTTATGGGACCGGATGCCATGATCTTCGTTTTCTGAATGTTGAGCTTTATAAATCAATTTTTAGGAAGATGTACTCAGTTTGAGACATACTATGTTTAAACTTCCAGGAGAAACTCGAAAGAAAATGTCCAGTAGGTCTATGAGTCCAAAGCTTGAGAGAGTGACTTGGGTGGAAGAAACTGGTTTAGAAGTCATCTTCCATGGTCTTCAGGAAGTCACTCTCATATTGGTCAATAAAACATCTCAAAGAGAACATGCATCAAGAAAAGAAAGATGATTAAAGAAACAAGCCAGGGGAATATCAACATGAAAGAGACAAGTAGAGGGAAAAAAAACAAAAATGAAGGAGACTACAAAGTGGTGGCTAGAATGAAAAGAGAAAGATGAGAGATTAATGGACTAAGAGTATTTTTCTGTTTCTATAGCATGTTAGTATTGGAAGCTATCTTCCCCTTTCACTTTAGAGATGTTATGAAAGCAGTGCTTGAAGAGGTAAAATGCATGGGCCAAAAACACAGATGGCCACTATTACAACCAGACCTGAGTTCCAGAGCCAACATGGTTTTTGTGTTTTTGTTTGTATTTTGTTTAGTCTGTCTAGAATGTAGGAATTGAATATATATATATATATATATATATATATATATATTCTGCAAAGAATATAATCAATCTGACTTCAGTATCGACCATCTGGGGATGTCCACGTATAGAGTCTTCTCTTGTGTTGTTGGAAGAAGGTGTTTGCTATGACCAGTGTGTTCTCTTGGCAAAACTGTTAGCCTTTGCCTTACTTCATTCTGTACTCCAAGGCCAAATTTGCCTGTTATTCCAGATATTTCTTGACTTCCTACTTTTGCAGTCCAATTCCCTGTAATGAACAGAACATTTTTTGGGGGTGTTAGTTCTAGAAGATCTTGTAGGTCTTCATAGAACCTTTCAACTTCAGCTTCTTCAGCATTAATGGTTGGGGCATAGACTTGGATTACTGTGATATTGAATGGTTTGCCTTGGAAATGAAAAGAGATCATTCTGTTATTTTTGAGATTGCATCTAAATACTGCATTTCAGACTCTTTTGTTGACTATGATGGCTACTCCATTTCTTCTAAGGGATGCTTACCCACAGTAGTAGATATAATGATCATCTGAGTTAAATTCACCCATTCCAGTCCATTTTAGTTCACTGAGCCATCTCCTGTTTGACCACTTCCAATTTGCCTTGATTCATGGACCTAACATTCCAGGTTCCTATGAAATATTGCTCTTTACAGCATCAGACCTTGCTTCTATCACCAGTCATATCCACAACTGGGTGCTTTTTTGTTTTGGCTCCATCTCTTCATTCTTTCTGGAGCTATTTCTCCACTGATTTCCAGTAGCATACTGGGCACCTACCAACCTGCTGAGTTCACTCTTCAGTGTCCTTTCTTTTTGCCTTTTCCTACAGCTCATGGGCTTCTCTAGGTAAGAATACTGAAGTAGTTTGCCATTCCTTTCTCCAGTGGACCACATTTTGTCAGAACTCTCCACCATTACCCGTCTGTCTTGGGTGGCTCTACATGGCATGGCTCATAGTTTCACTGAGTTAGACAAACCTGCAGTCCATGTGATCATATTGGTTAGTTTTCTGTGATTGTGGTTTTCAGTCTGTCTGCCCTCTGATGGAGAAAGATAAGAGACTTATGGAAGCTTCCTGGTGGAAGTGACTGAGGGGAAACTGGGTCTTGTTCTGATAGCCAGGAGATAGGAAAGTCTTCCTCAATGATCAGTGGGAAAAAATAGAGGAAAGCAATAGAATGGGAAAGAGTAGAGATCGCTTCAAGAAAATTAGAGATACCAAGGGAAATCATGCATAGATGGGCACAATAAAGGACAGAAATGGTATGGACCTAACAGAAGCAGAAGATATTAAGAAGAGTTGGCAAGAATACACAGAAGAACTATTCAAAAAAAAAAAAGATCTTCATGACCTAGATGATCACGATGATGTGATCACTCACCTACAGCCAGACATCCTGGAATGCAAAGTCAAGTGGGCCTTAGGAAGCATCATTATGAACAAAGCTAGTGGAGGTGATGGAATTCTAGTTGAGCTATTTCAAATCCAAAAAGATGATGCTGTTAAAGTGCTCCACTCAACATACTAGCAAATTTGGACAACTCAGCAATGGTCACAGGACTGGAAAAAGTCAGTTTCATTCCAATCCTAAAAAAAGGCAATGCCAAAGAATGCTCGAACTACCACACAATTGCACTCATCTCACACCCTAAGTAATGCTCAAAATTCTCCAAGGCAGGCTTCAACAGTACGTGAACTGTGAACTTCCAGATGTTCAAGCTGGATTTAGAAAAGTCAGAGGAACTAAAGATCAAATTGCCAACATCCATTGGTTCATGGAAAAAGCAAGAGAGTTCCAGAAAAACATCTAATTCTGCTTTATTCAGTTCAGTTCAGTTGCTCAGTTGTGTCCGACTCTTTGCGACCCCATGAATCGCAGCACGCCAGGCCTCCCAGTCCCTCACCAACTCTCAGAGTTCACTCAGACTCACGTCCATCGAGTCAGTGATGCCATCCAGCCATCTCATCCTCTGTCGTCCCCTTCTCCTCCTGCCCTCACGCTGAAGAATTGACCCTTTTGAACTGTGGTGTTGGAGAAGACTCTTGAGAGTCCCTTGGACTTCAAGGAGATCCAACCAGTCCATTCTGAAGGAGATCAGCCCTGGGATTTCTTTGGAAGGAATGATGCTAAAGCTGAAACTCCAGTACTTTGGCCACCTCATGTGAAGAGTTGACTCATTGGAAAAGACTCTGGTTTATTAACTATGCCAAAACCACTAGATCCTTCAGGTATTACCTAAATCAAATCCTTTAGGACTATACAGTGGAAGTGACAAATAGATTCAAGGGATTGACTGTGTGGATCACAACAAAGTGTGGAAAATACTTCAAGAGATGGGAATGCCAGACCACCTGACCTGCCTCCTGATAAATATGTATGCAGGTCGGGAAGCAACAGTTAGAACTGGACATGGAATAACAGACTGGTTCCAAATCGGGAAAGGAGCACATCAAGGCTGCATATTGTCACCCTGCTTATTTAACTTCTATGCAGAGTACATCATGAGAAACACTGGACTGGATGAAGCACAAGCTGGAATCAAGATTGCCAGGAGAAATATCAATAACCTCAGATATGCAGATGACACCACCCTTATGGCAGAAAGTAAAGAGGAGCTAGAAAGCCTCTTAATGAAAGTGAAAGAGGAGAGTGAAAAAGTTGGCTTAAAACTCAATGTTCAGAAAACTAAGATCATGGCATCTGGTCCCATCACTTCATGGGAAATAGATGGGGAAACAATGGAAACAGTGACAGACTCTATTTTTTTGGGCTCCAAAATCACTGCAGATGATGACTGCAGCCAACAAATTAAAAGACACTTGCTACTTGGAAGAAAAGTTATGACCAACCTAGATAGCTTATTAAAAAGCACAGACATTAATTTGCCAACAAAGGTCCATCTTGTCAAAGCTATGGTTTTTCCAGTAGTCTTGTGCGGATGTGAGAGTTGGACTGTAAAGAAAGCTGAGCTCAGAAGAATGATGCTTTTGAACTGTGGTGTTGGAGAAGACTCTTGAGAGTCCCTTGGACTGCAAAGAGATCCAACCAGTCCATCCTAAAGGAAATCAGTCCTGATTATTCATTGGAAGGACTGATGTTGAAGCTGAAACTCCAATACTTTGGCCACCTGGTGCATAGAACTGACTCATTGGAAAAGATCCGGATGCTGGGAAAGATTGAAGGCAGGAGGAGAAGAGGATGACAGAGGATGAGATGATTGATGGCATCACTGACTCAATGGACACGAATTTGAGTAAACTCTGGGTGTTGGTGATGGGCAGGGAGACCTGACGTGCTGCAGTCCATGGGGTCGCAAAGAGTTGGATACAACTGAGCAACTGAACTGAGCTGATACATATACACACACACACACACACACACACACACACACACACATATATATGAAGTGTCCTTTGACATCAGATTTCATCACTGTTTTCCAATTTTTTAAAGGCATTAAGATAAGTATGTTCATCATATTGGGTAATTTTACATAAATTAGACTAAGAAATGTCATATCAACCCCACAGCATGGGCTTTGTCTTCCCATTTTTCTTGAGGAAACTGAGGCTGAAAACATCAAGAAGTAAATTTGCTGGGATCACACAGCTATGGTAGACAGTTATTTCATGGTCAGATTGTCCTAATTATTTTTGTCAATTTCTTCACAATTCAATGCTGACTCCATATGCAAACTAGCCAGAAGGAACAATTTTAAGGAGTTATCTCAATAATAAAAAGGTAGAGTGATTTAAAAGCTTTGTTTTCTGCATTGGGGCATGGAGGTGAATTGTAAAGTGATATCAGAGCTTTGAGGAAATTAGTGATATCTTTCAAAAAATGCCAATAATAGAGAACTAACTCCAGAGTTATTAACGGAGTTGGCACTTTTTACTCTCAGAGTAAGTCTATCATTTTGCTGGGGCCTTAGCCTCTTGTGCTGGAAATGAGTTAATGTCGTCAAACTATGACAAGCTATTTTTATTTCTTACCCAGATCAGCCATAGTTTAGCAATGCATTTCAAAGTATGGCTGATGGAAGCTCCACCTGAAACCTGTTCTCCCAGTTAAGTATCTTCATCCCATTCATCGTTTCAAGAAAAGAAATCTTATTGCATGGCAGTCTTTTCATCTGCTTTGGTTTCAGCTAGAGATAAACTGTGCTTGCTGCAAACTAATTAATATCAGTCACCTGGAAAGTAGAAATTGGGAGACAACAGGCTTCTCTTTCTTGATAAACAGATTGTTGGGTAAGGGATGCCCATGGTTGTGACAATTCATTTGGCCATAGAAATAGCAGAAATGAGACTTTTGGGGTAGATATTGGAAGGTACGAGCAAATCTCCCCTGCTTCTGCCGTTTTTGTTCAGGTGGAGTTTTTGTGCTGTTTCAAGCTTCCTTAAGAAGTCCTTTGGATCAGCAGAAATCTCTGTGCCCTTAGAGAAATTCCCCTTAAACTATAACCAGTTGGTGAAAATAATGACCAACTCCTAGGAAACCTCATTTTGTGCCCCAGTCATCAGCAGGCTCCTTGCCTTGACCCAGGTTCCCACTTGGGCAAAGAGCCATAAGGTTGGCCTGGGTGATGTGTTATCCAAGAAATCTGAAATCAGACAATGCAGCTAGGAAAGAGAAGCAAAGTATGTTTAGAAGCAGGAAGCAGCAGGCAGATTCCCCAGAATGAGCCTGGGCATGGTGGGGAGGGGAGTCAAAAAGCTCTGAGGAAAGACAGCCCATGTTTCTCAAGCACTGGGTACAACGAGCTCTTTACAACTGCCCTCAAATGAAGAAGTCATAGTCTCTCATAGGAGACTCTCATTTTAGGGGGCGTTTCTTGGAATGAGCCAAGAGAGGGGAAATGCTACTATATGAGTATTCCTTGCACCTAATTTCTCATAGAAGTTTTGAGGGATCGTTTTCCCAAATCAAGAATCATAAATTGTCCTTCTTATAGGAGCTAGAAAAGTATGATCATCCAGAAATGATTCCGAGCCAGGGTATTTGTATTCATTTAGCAAAAACTGAAAATTCTGTCAATGTTCATTCATCTATCCAGTCAGCCAGCCAACATCCTCACAAACTCAGAGGGCAAAGCAAAGGTAAACTAATACATTAGGATATGATATTCTGGTTGCTGTGATAGGTGTATACACAGAAGACATAAAATCGAACAAGTCAGTTCTACAAATCTCAGGCACAAAGTGGGGAGAGAGAGGTCTGGAAAATTTTTCTGGAGAAGGCAACCCCTGAACTAAGTCAATGAAAGATGGCAAGTATTCATAGGCAGACATATTAAGGAAACCCTGACTGTTCTCCACTCCAGGAGAGATCTGGGGAAAGAGAGAATTTCACTGCTTCTCTTTCTTATACTGCCAGTTCCACATATCAAGGTCAATTCTGGTAATAAGTTTGGCAAAAACCAACTCAATACTGTAAAGCAATTATCCTTCGATTAAAAATAAAGAAAAATTTTTTTAAAAAGAAAAAAAGATCCCATGGAACTTTCACTGTCCATTCTCCCTGATGAGTAATGTATTTGGTCCCATAGATCTTGGGATGTTTCTGAATTATTCACTCATCACATTGTATGCATTCACTAGACTGCAAATTACTTGAGGACAGGGCTTCTCATTAACTGGTTTTTGCTACTCTGGTGATGACAATGTTGTCTGGAACATAGCAGATGTGTTTCTAAATTTAATCAAGTACTCTATATGTCTCCACACTTGATTGGGATTTTCTTAAGTGTAGGAAATACATGATTCATCCCTTCTAGTTCTACCTCAAAGTAAATATTAAGTAAATATTTTATGAATGTCTTTAAATAAGTGAGGAAGAAAGTTCTTTGGTATTGAGAATATAAGTGAGTATTACAACTTCTCCTAGGGACTCACTCAAACTTCAACGTGATAGTGAAGGCAAGGATATGCTCACTGTATGTTCTTCTTCTGCCCAGTGTTGTCCTTCCTGCATTCCTCCAGTGAGGGAGGTCTTGGGTTTTCTGATTGCTCTCACTTTTGCTCTAACACAACCACCTATATCATCTTGAAATGATCTGAGCAACAGTGAGTTAGAACTGGTAATAGCCGTAGTTTTTCATCTTTCCCAAGAGTACTTTCAGTTTCATTAAAATGTATATGAATCACTAAGTGTTGAATTTCCAGTATGATTGATCAGCCATAGAAGAAATATTTTGGAGAAAGGAAACTGCCATGTACGACTCAACTCTTACTATGGGTGCAGTAGTCTAATCCGTAATAAGATTAATTCTGCCTCACTGGCTGGTTAGTCAATATCCCTGTTGTCCTTATGGACTCAAGTTTGTTCTGTGTGGATTTATTCTTGGCAATGTATTGCTGGTTCCCATTCTGATATTGTATGGTGCTCAGCAACTTGTGATGTCACTGAGATAACAATGACAGCCTACATTCTAACCATTGTGTGACAGGAAGCCAAAGACTTACCCTCTATGACCCCGAGTGTTCTTGACTGTGACCCCTAAGACCCTTCTCCTGTTGTTAATTCTATAATTCTTTGAATTTTATTTATCTTCTCAGAGACCATGAAGTCAGTGGATATGGTATTTCTCATCATCGTATTTGTAAGTTTCCTTTGGAAGGGGAAGGAGTGTCCTTGGAGGGGTATAAGAATTACCACGGATCCTGAGTAACTTGTTACTCATGGTGATTCATTAAGCTGCAGAGGGGTTCTCAGCCCATCCCAGCATCTTAAACAATCCATCCAAATCCAACCTTTGGCCTAACCATGTAGAGGGTTGGAAAATTCACAGCTACAGAAAGCTCTGTGAATGGAATAGCATCTGTATATTTTGGGGGCAATGGGGAGACATGAAGAAAAGACAAATCCAATGGAGGAGCAGTATCTTCTACCATCCAGGTTTACTCTTGAATTTAAATATTCACGGATTGTGTACAATGGTCCTCAACACAGAGAGGCCACCCTCAAGGAAAACTATGCCCTCCAAGCAGATACACAAACCACATTCTAGCCACATTCTCTCCAAGGGGGAACACACACACACACACAACTGTATTTGCTCTATTAAGTCCAACCTTCTCTCAACAATTTCTTTCTTACTTGGCCCATGGAATGAATCACAAAGAGGTTATTTTCTGGGGAAATTGGTAGAAAAACCCTAGTGCAGACAGTTCTCATTTTGATTGGAGCCTGACTTCCACTTACTGAATATCACATCGAGTGGTGGTTCAGGGGTTGCAAAGGAGAGCTCAGCAAAAGAAGAAAAAAATAAGCCCACAAAGTTTTTCAAGGTACCTACTGCAGAGTTATCAGGTCATAGATCTAAATGTCAGTGCTATACACCTGATTTGCACATTTCAAACCGATTTGGTAAATTTTTTTTTCATTTTTATCTGCATGCATGAAGTGCTTTAGAATACTGGAACAATTTAGAATCATATTTAGTTTGCAACAGTTCAATTAACTTAAGTGCTGAAACATTCTCCCCAGCTGGTAACTAGTTTAATTGGTTACTATTACAAGAAATAATTTCTTCAGTGATGGGGCTTCCCAATGTCCTCTCTGGAGAGGGCATGGCCATGCACAGGTATGTGGAAATGGGAAGGTTAGGAGTCTGGCAAAAATCTCTGACTTAACAAAGAAGAAACATCAGAATCCATTATATTATTTAAAACAAACAAACAAAGACTCCCTAGGTATGGGTTTCTAACTTCTGCTGTGATTTTATGACTTTTTGTTCCCTTGGAATAACTTTATAACCACTCAATAAGCAAGATGAGGCTGTGGATCAAGGGTCGAAGACTTTTAAAGATATTGCATAAATGCACTTAACCATGAGCCAAAGTGATAAATAGGAAACCAAAATGAATGTCAGGAACGCTGTGAAGAATGATTAGCTGGGACAGTTGGAGCAGCTGCTAAGGCAACTCCAAACACCTGGAAAGAAGGATTTCCTTCTGGCTTACAGCAAGGCTGAATTGTTCTAATTGCATTTGCATTAAAAGGCATCACTGCAAATTGCAGAAAAGGATACGGTACAGTGGGAAAACATTGTGTAAGTTTTCAAAAGGCACAATATAATACTACATCTTACTTGGGAGACATGGAAAGGTAGTTAAGAGAAAAAGCAATGGATAGGAATAGCTACATACCAACCACAGGAGGCAGGTCACTACTGAGGAGGGAAGGAGAAGAAAAGAGACTGGTATGTGATTTGTTTTCAGGGCAATCTTTAGCATAGTGGGTAAATGTTAGGATCCCATAAACTCTGGAAGTGAATACATGAGGGTGTATTTGATTATTTTATGCACTTACCTGTCTGTGTGATATGTTTTCTGATTAAAACTTAAAAGCATTTTAAAAAGAGTCTGTGACAATATCCATTATGTAGTCATTGTTAAACCAGTCATTGCTGCAATGTTTTCTCCCACCATGGAGACCAAAAGCCTTAGACTACTTTTTAAGGATCATAGTATACCAAAACCCAAAGTCCATGATAAACTACCTCTCCTAACCTCTTTATAATTTTTCTTTTCTTTTTCTTTTTTTTATAGAAGTATACTTGCTTTACAATATGGTATTGTCACCCTGCTTATTTAACTTAAATGCAGCGTACATCATAAGAAACGCCGGACTGGATGAAGCACAAGCTGGAATCAAGATTGCCGGGAGAAATATCAATAACCTCAGATATGCAGATGACACCACCCTTTTGCAGATGATAACACACCTATGGCAAAAAGCGAAGAACTAAAGAGCCTCTTGATGAAAGTGAAAGTGGAGAGTGAAAAAGTGGGCTTAAAACTCAATGTTCAGAAAACTAAGATCATGGCATTTGGTTCCATCACTTCATGGCAAATAGATGGGAAAACAGTGACAGATTTTATTTTGGGGGGCTTCAAAATCACTGCAGATGGTGATTGCAGCCATGAAATTAAAAGACACTTGCTCCTTGGAAGAAAAGTTATGACCAACCTAGACAACATATTAAAAAGCAGAGACATTACTTTGCCAACAAATATCCATCTAGTCAAAGCTATGGTTTTTCTAGTAGTCAAGTATATATGTGAAAGTTGGAGTATAAAGAAAGCTGAGCACCTAAGAATTGATGCTTTTGAACTGTGGTGTTGGAGAAGACTCTTGAGCATCCCTTGGACAGCAAGGAGATCCAACCAGTCTATCCTAAAGGAAATCAGTCCTGAATATTCATTGGCAGGACTGATGCTGAAGCTCCAATACTTTGGCCACCTCATGCGAAGAGTTGACTCACTGGAAAAGACCCTGATGCTGGGAGGGATTGGGGGCAAGAGGAAATGGGGACCACAGAGGATGAGATGGCTGGATGGCGTCACCAACTCAATGGACATGAGTTTGAGTAAACTCCGGAAGCTGGTAATGGACAGGGAGGTCTGGTGTGCTGCAGTCCATGGGGTCATAAAGAGTCAGACACGACTGAGTAACTGAACTTAACTGAACTGCTACACAGCAAAGTGATTCATTTATAGATATATATATTCCTTTCCATTATGGTTAATCATAGGATTTGAATACAGTTCTCTGTGCAGTACAGTAGGACCTTGCTGCTTATCCATTCCATACATAAAAGCTTTCTTCTGCTAACCCCAACATCCCACTCCATCCCTTCCTCAACCTCTACCCATCTTGGCAACTGTTACTGGCTTATTTTCTGTGACTTGATTCTGTTTCTCTTTTGTAGATAGGTTCATTTGTGTCATAGTTTGAAAGTCTCTCAGCCATCTCTAACTCTTCGTGACCCCATAGGCTATAGAGTTGATGGAATTTTCCAGGCCAGAATACTGGAGTGGGCAGCCCTTCCCTTCTCCAGTGGATCTTCCCAACCCAGAGATCTCCCGCATTGTAGGCAGATTCTTTACCAGCTGAGCCACAAGGGAAGCCCAGATTCCACATATAAGGGATATCATATAGTATTTGTCTTTCTCTTTCTGACTTGCTTCACTTAGTATGAAAATCTCTAGCTGCATCCATGTTGCCTCAAATGGAGTCATTTTGCTTTTTTGGCTCTTTTTGTAATTTTAACTGACCTCACTGACCTTGGCCACATGGATTAGAAATGTAGCGCAAATATTGCTGTGTTAGAAAGTGAACCCTCTTTCTTCTGCTATTGATTCCAGGTATATGGACACTACCCCCAAAAGGCCAGCCATAAACTTGAATTATGAGTATCTAGTGACTGATTTCCACAGTAATCCTAAGACCTAACTATAGAAAGGTTAGCACTGGAGAGAGAAATTCAGACAAAAACACATGAGAAATTTTAAGAGGGTCCTCTGTCATGAACAGCTGATATTCAAGATAACAATGACTATACCCACAGGAAAAAGAGAGCATTCGGTTGAAAGATGGTTAGTGATTGTACTTGTAGCTTGTCACATAGCTTTAAAATAATGTTTTAAAACTTTTAAATAGTGTTGGGAAAACCATGAAGACCTATAAAATATTGATTATTTTTATTATCAAATATCTAAGTGGGAATGGTGTACCACCTTCAAAGCAGGGAGGAGGTCTACTTTTTTAAAAAGTTGATTGTCAGTCCTTTTAAATCAAATTGCTTCCCATGGGATCACAGCCCTTTGCCATTCATGCCCATTAAGTATTAGAATCTCTGGCCTCCACCTCATAGACGTTAGTTATGTAGCAATATACTTTCTAGAAAACACACACACACATGTGACACACAACATATACATATATACACACAGATACATATACACAGGTATATACATACACACATATGCATATGTATACATATACAGGTGACCTTTGGGCAACACGGATTTGAACTGCTAGAGTCTACTTATACCGTACTTGGATTTTTAAATATGATGTAATGTGGAATCACATATATGGAGGGCTGACTGTAAAGTTATTCCCAGATTTTGAGTGTACAGGTTATAGGCGTTCCTAACCCATGTTTTTCTGAAAGAGATGGGAATACCAGACCATCTGTCCTGCCTTTTGAGAAATCTGTATGCAGGTCAGGAAGCAACAGTTTGAACTGGACATGGAACAACAGACTGGTTCCAAATAGGAAAAGGAGTACGTCAAGGCTGTATATTGTCACCCTGCTTATTTAACTTCTATGCAGAGTACATCATGAGAGACACTGGGCTGGAAGAAACACAAGCTGGAATCAAGATTGCCGGGAGAAATATCAATAACCTCAGATATGCAGATGACACCACTCTTATGGCAGAAAGTGAAGAGGAACTAAAAAGCCTCTTGATGAAAGTGAAAGAGGAGAGTGAAAAAGTTGGCTTAAAGCTCAACATTCAGAAAACGAAGATCATGCCATCTGGTCCCATCACTTCATGGGAAATAGATAGGGAAACAGTGGAAACAGTGTCAAACTTTTTTTTTTAGGCTCCAAAATCACTGCAGATGGTGACTGCAGCCATGAAATTAAAAGATGCTTACTCCTTGGAAGAAAAGTTATGACCAACCTAGATAGCATATTCAAAAGCAGAAACATTACTTTGCCGACTAAGGTCTGTCTAGTCAAGGCTATGGTTTTTCCTGCGGTCATGTACAGACGTGAGAGTTGGACTGTGAAGAAGGCTGAGCACCGAAGAATTGATGCTTTTGAACTGTGGTGTTGGAGAAGACTCTTGAGCGTCCCTTGGACTGCAAGGAGATCCAACCAGTCCATTCTGGAGGAGATCAACCCTGGGATTTCTTTGGAAGGAATGATGCTAAAGCTGAAGCTCCAGTACTTTGGCCACCTCATGCGAAGAGTTGACTCTCTGGAAAAGACTCTGATGCTGGGAGGGATTGGGGGCAGGAGGAGAAGGGGACGATCGAGGATGAGATGGCTGGATGGCATCACTGACTCGATGGACATGAGTCTGAGTGAACTCCGGGAGTTGGTGATGGACAGGGAGGCCTGGTGTGCTGCCGTTCATGGGGGTCACAAAGAGTCGGACATGACTGAGCAACTGAACTGAACCCATGTTGATCAACAATCAACTGTACATATACCCATGCACACATGTATATGTGTGTAAACACACACACATACTCTCACCCTCCTGACAAGAGTGCCTTACTGTTGCTATAAGGAAGTACACAGTTTAATTTTGTCTTACTATATTTCCAGCTAGTCCCTCTGCTCCTAGTACCTAGTGTGGTTTCTGGCCCATTGGAAGTGTTCAGTGAATGGGAAATTAATGAATGCGTTATATACAAGATTTGACTTTAACAAGATGGTGATAACAAAACCACACAAACTTTTTAATCATCTCCAATGGAAAAATGTTTTCTTCTGGATGTATTTTGTTGGTGGAGGTGTTATATACAGCACAATAGTCAACTAAATAAGTTTTAGGGAACTGGACTTTACCCAAATCTTGGTAGTTACTTCTCTACAACTCCATTTTCTCATTTATAAGGTGAGAATAATGGTGCACTACCTCATTCTTTACTTTAGGAGGATTTATTAAGAACCTTCACAAAAAGAGTCCAGGAAAGTGACAAGAAGATTGTAAGCCCACAATAAATATTAGTTGATACCACCCACCATGGTTACCATCAATATCCTCACTGTTCTAACCACAGCCTGAGTTTTCTGAACTTTCAAATGGAAGATAGATTTTCATATTAGCCTTCTTACTGTAGCAGAAAAGATTCATCTAATTTGAAAATTAAGATGTTAGAGGAAAAGTCTCAGATGTCGTCACCTGGGGTGAAACTGTCTTTTTGCTCTCTTTGCTCTCTTTGTAATTTTAACTGACCTCACTGAGCTTGGCCATGTGGATTAGCCAGGTGTGTCACCTGATCCTGAGAAGAGGCACCTCCAAGTTGATCAAATTTCCAAATGGAGATGGTAAGGCTAAGTTTTTAAGAGCATGAGAAAAAGCAAATAATGCCTTTAAGTAAATGTCCCCATGGTACCTACCAGATATGAATGTTGAGGGGGTTCAAGTTTAACCTTCAAAATGCTGTAAGTCTCTGATGCTCCCTGGGAACGGTAAAACTGAACCAATTAGAAGGAAAAAGATGGGATCTTCTGCAATGCATCATTGGAAGGTGAAGAGTCCTATTTATTGTATACACATGGGTTATCTTTTTATCAATCCATAAAAATAAAACTGAACATTTCTCTCCAAAACCTGATTAGGGAAGTCTCTAAGAGCATGCCACCAGTCTAACAGTCCAGGCAGTTAACAGGATTTTAGTAACTCTTTCAACCAAAACACCAGGTCTATTAAAGCCAATTGCCTTCTAGCTGACACAGAACCACACTTACATATGGAACCAGCTTTGTAAAGTCCACTCTCTTATTCACAGTTCCACTGTCCTCACTGTACAATCACCCCTTTTGTTTATATAATCCCATAGAAATAAGTCAGCATACAGGGCAAAAAAGAAACCAGGGAGAATCTTCGCCCGAACCTTGCTGTGTACCTGAAGTTCAACTGTGTTTGGTTAACCTTCTATTTATTCCATCTCTTTCCTTCAGCTGACCTTTCTAGTTTTAGTTCTTGCCATGGTGTGTCATGGCAGAAGGTGGCTCAATGAGACCCTGGCACCATGTGACAAAGGAACTCTTATGAGCTCTCTATGAATTGTTTCATTCATCAGGAGCATACACTGACGCTCCCTTTGGATGTCCCCGTATCTGCCATTAAAAATGGAAAATTGTCAGTGCCAACATATAGGCACTTCTCAGCCTCAGACCCAGAGGCCAAACGTGTGGTGGAGATCTCCAATTTTTGCTTTCCCTGCAATCATTTTTCTATTGGATGGTCTGATAGCAATTCGGATGTTGACCCGTGTAGCCAGATAACTGGAGGAAAAGTAATTAAGCCATGTGTTGCCCTTGATCATGAAGTTACCTGATGTGAAAGTAACGTGGCCACATGACATGCTGTGTGACCTGCTTACTAACTTAGCCTTCTCTGGCAAGTAGAATAATTAATCATCATTCTGGACAGTGTACACACATTCCTACCAACAAATAGTGACAGGCTTACAGAGGGCAATACCTCTAAGTACTACAACATGAGTCATTTGACTAAAGGATATAGCAGTCAAGCTGAAAACCTGCTACATGGTTAAATTAGGAACAAGCTTCATTTTCTTTTCAGTCCTTTTTTAGTGCACTGTGAAGCTCTGGTAGGAATAAGAGATCGGGTTGGAAATGAAGTGTGATAGCATTGATATGAATAATTTTCAACAACACCAAAGTGAATCAAAGGAAAGTACCTGTGAATTTCCTTAAATGACTTGCTGGAGGGTATTGTGTGGTAACTATATTACCATAGTCCCCCTTTTCTTTTTCAATTAGTATTGTTAAAGAGAAGCTTGACGATAGACTTCCTAACAGCGGCAAAAATAAATTCTCTCCAATTAAGTCGTCTAATAAGCTATTTAGGATTTTACCACTTAACATTCTTTCCTTCCCATTTAATTTTGGCTTTCACTTGGATGTCATCTTGTTGAAAATCCATCACAGAAAACTATGTGGAAAAAAAGATAATGTTGCTAAGTGCTCCTGAGTTTCCAAAACGAGCAGAAGCACAATATTTTTTCTAAATCACCCCAGGATTTCCCCTAATAATTCAGCTTCTTCCTACTAGAAATTAATATATGAAAATATATGAAAATGGTCAATATGCAAATTCAAATATCACACTAGTTACTTGTCTTCAGTAAGTGCTATATGCATATATTTGGAACAATATAATATTTTAAGGTTCTTGATGATGATAATGTCCTGGTATGCATATGTGCATGTATAATTATGCTCATTTAATTTAATCATGAAAATATTATAGGATCATTTGGTTTTCTCCTCTAAAAGTTCTCTCACTTTTTCTCAATTAATTAATTCCACTCTGCCCCTTTTATAAGTCAGCTGATGGTAAGGAATGGTTTTAGGATTAAAAGGAGAATGATCACATTCCTGTAGAATGATGGACAGAAAAGAGGCATATGGGAGGGAAATGGCATTTTGTCCTTAGTATACAGTCTAATCGAGGAACAATGTTAGGCTTTCCAGTATAACATGGTCCTAGACATGCCCGAATTTTCTGATCATTTCTTCCTGCAAGTTTCCAGTGTCCCTGAATGCTGAGAATTTGCCTCAGGGGCAGTCACCTGATTGCAACAGAAGCCCTGGAAACCAGCTCTTGTGACTCACACATTCCACATGCTTGACTGGAGTGGAGCTTGTGGGACTTTGCAGAATTACTGGAATCACATGGGATGTACTGAAGGGAGCAGGAGGGCGGAGGGCATTTAACTTAACCATGAACGAGAAGAGTAGATAACACCATGGTAAGGAGAATAAAAAGGAACATGTTGACTGAAAGGGAAGAAACGGGACAAAAAGGTCATTGCATATTATCCTTCCCCCACCAAGGAAATCTTATTTTCTTTTTCACAGAAAAAAACTTTGCTCCTTTCCCCAACATGTTAACAGAGACTAGTGAAAAGAAGTAGGCTTCTCTGTGCCCATCAATAGAATCTATATAGCATCTATTTCCCCAGGGATTAATTCAGTTTTTGATTAAATCTTTCTGAGATTTAAATCATGATGTTACAAACCTCTAAGGAGCTCCTCTATGAGTTGTGACCTTCTTTATTACTCTCTGCTGTTTGATAAAGTACGAAGATTGATTTATAATAGTGTATACTGTGTTTGAAAACAAAGACTAGCAAAGAGAATAGCAAAGTATAAGATTAATATAAAGTAAACATTGCAAAAACTACGCCTTGGTTAAAACATTCTATAATTAATACTGAGTTACAACTGTAGCTAGTAACACTAGTGTCAAATGAGTATAATAATGCTCTCAGTCATAAATTTATGCAATGATTAGCTAAATAATGCTACAAGAAAGAGAAAACTGGCAATGCTGAAAAAGGATTTTGAACCAATATCACATTAAACAGATTTAGTTTGGAGGACTTTTGAATTGAAACGAGTTCCTTTTCAATAAACTATTCCTATCCAGTGTTCATTTATTTTCGTCAACCTAATTTTGGTTTCAATAATTATTTTGCCATTAGTATCTTCAAGGATGGAAGTGATTTAATGTTTGAGGACAACATCAAATGAATCCTTTATCTCTAGTCAGGAAGCTCCTGTACACGACTAGTGGCTACTATTTTTTTCCCTTTGAAAATCTCTCTTTACCCTCAAAAGGTTTTTAAGGGTAAAAAGTTAACCCTTTAAAAGGAAGATTGTAATTTTTCCACTGCTCTTGCTAATTCCAACCAGAATATTCAAAATGCCCTGTGCATTTGAACCATCAGTGAAGACAAATTGTGATGTGAGGCTTATCCACTGAATCACAGTTGTAGAAGAATGCAATATTTGGGTAAGATGATAGTAAGTTTTTATTTCCTCTTTTGATATAATAATTGGCAAATCCTACAGTGCTACAAAATAGAAAGAGAGCCATAAGAAGTGCTTCTTGGGTTACTTAGCAGGTTTCAATGTATTATTGGTAGCTCTATCACATTTCCAATAAGTATGAATATTTTCTTCTGTAGGAGAAAGGGGAACTAGGGGCTGAAATATATTTAGCCACATTCCCCATGGCTAGGCTTATGCTGAATCTTACAAGCAGCTGGGAGTAGAGACCACCAGCTGAAATTCAGATTTGGCAGAGCGCTAGTAACACATTCTCTGTCATCTCTGTCATGAGGACCACCAATCACCTACAAAGCATGGTAGACATCCTGACAGCAAACCATACCAGCAGTAATCTATCAACTTGTCCCATATTTAACCTGATGACTTACATATGACAGAGAGACAGGGAGGTGCATTCTGTTACAAGTCTTCAAGAAATATTCAGTCTATGCTGTACACCAGAAACTAACATAACATTGTAAATCAATGTTCAATGGATAGTATAGTTCAACTATACTTCAATAAAAATATATATTCAGTCCATTATGGTAGAATTGCTTCCTAAGCTGAAATATTCAGCAGCTTTCTCACTGAGGCAGTGGCTTGTACTTAAAATTCATACTTTCCAGGGTTAAGTACAAAAACAGAGCTAATCTGTTTGATAAAGTCCGACGTCACTTCTCATTAGAGAAATCACCAGTTCCGCCTTTACTGTTTGAAAGGAGACAAGGTAAAATACAGAAGGCACACGTTACCTTAGAGCTGAAATCCATTCATGAATATGGAAAAGCAAGGGGAGGGCAGGTGATCCAGAGAGGAAACAGAATAATGATAAGCGAGTAACGTGTACTGATCTGAGGAACGTGCCAGGAGTTTGGTTATGATAAATAAGAAAAGCAGAAGTAGATTTGAAACATTCGTTTCCCTTTATTAGCTCAGTGAGGCTGATGTGTACTGCACATTTAAAAAAAATCACAGGAATTTTCATACAATGAATAAAACCACAACAATACATGTAGAATTGGCAGGTGGAAAAAAAAGCCCGGCAAGGGCTCAACTAATCACTCACTTTCCCTCTTCAGCATAGTTCAACCAACAGTATTACACTTTCACCTACAAATCTTAAAGTAGCTCCATCAAGTCAGCAGTTCACATTACTGAAAATGCCTGTCACATAGGTACAAATTTAGAATCATCACATTATATTACATGGCTATTCTAGGTCATCTATAGATCAGGTCTTAGACTACAGTGATTGAAGTTCTCGTTACAGCCATCAAAAAAGGACACATAATCATTACCGACTGTAAGCTCACATCTAAAGGCATGAAAAGGTTTCCTTTTTTTTCAACTGACCCAACCATCACACCCCAATAGTGCAAAGTTCCCTCTCTGCTGCTTTGAATGTTGACAGCCCAACCGTTGCTCTCAGAGTCATTTAGCAAAAATTGATTTTGTTGCACTGGAAGAATTATTCTGCTACATTTCTTAAAAAAAAAAAAACAAAAAAACCCACATTTCTAAAGCACCAGTTCAGTTACCAAAATTGTAGATGTGGTACTTACCACAGCATGAAGGCAATGGCCCAGGGTCATCTAAAAATCCTACAGATCTATGCTGAAATTTGCCTCCAGTGATGATGGGGTGCATGTGTTCGTTTGAAATATACTCTCCAAAAAAATTAAAAATAAAAATAAAAGGAACACAGTTTACATTTTGATGGGCTACCCACAGTGTCTGCATAAGATACAAAAGCTGTATTTGGATGGTCTACTGATTCTCTCTTTGCACTAATTTTAGATGCAATTTGAAGTCCATGGAGGAAAACTATCTTCATGGTAACAAGTTATTTGTCAGGCCAGAAGGGTGGGAGTAAATGAATCCTCAACATGAAATCTGTAGTGTTGTCTTTTGACAAGTAAGAAAGGAAACCCAGTCTTTGACTCATGTCAACGATCCAGGGCAAAAAGGAGAATGTATTGAAAATTGGATCACAAAAAATTTAAAGGCAAAATAGAGAACGTATCTGGTCCTTGAACACATAATATGATTTACTAAATATCAATTTCTTAAAAATAATTTATTGCTCTTAATAGTCTTTTTTATTCTTATTCTACAACAGAAGATACTCAGATTTCAGAAAGAAAGACTGTAAACTTTAGTTTGGCGTCCACACAGAGTTAAAATACCTGCATTTAACCTACAGAACAAGAATTAGGCAGATTAAAGATGTGTTACGGTTGTAACGCAGGACCTGTGAACAAGTTCTTTTATTTCATAGTATTTTTATTGCTTTCTATCTACTTAGAAATAAGAAGCCAAAAACTCAAGCAAGCATCCGACAGGACAGACAGTGGATTCACTCTGAACACAATATGCTGGTGATAAATGAATGCAGCTTTCAAAATTAGCTGCATTGGCCTGGGGGTGTAATCCATTTTTATACGATCGTGTTGGGCGAGAGAAAGGAAAAGAATGGTTACATAGTAGGTATATCATGTCTTCCAGAAAAGTCATGTCGGCCATACTGTAATTGAATTTCAACTCAGAAACTTGAGTACACACGCCAAACTTTACTGAATTCCATTCCAGGGCTCCACACTCAGAGGAAATCCTGATGCTCAAAAATGGAGGTTTTACTGAAGTTTTTTTTTTTTTTTCTTTTTATTGAATTTAGCAGAAGCAATGTCATCAAGAACAACTTCATGGTCACGTCAGAGGCCATGCTAGTGCAAGTAGAAACACTGCTTCTGCAAAGCGGAATTTCCCAAATGAAACACTTAAACTCCAACCTGACAATTGCCATGCATCCTAGGTAGAAAATTTCCACTGGCTTTATTATTTTCATCAACTCATAATTTATAATAAATAGGCTATCTGCAACTGATAAATATGTCTCTTTAGTAAACAAAGGAATGAAATATCAGTATTTATACAGGATGCATAACTGTAAAAAATACAGATAAATACCATCATCATACTCTGCCAAGGGAAAGAGATACTGGCTTCAAAGAGAGTCTTCAGACACACATTAATTATTGTAAAAATCATACTATAATTATTACCTCAGCATTTTGTATCAAATTAAAATCACAAAAATTAAAACAAAACAGCATTTTAAAAAGATTTTTGACCTCTAGTTTCAAAACTACTGTTGATAGAGAAAATAAAAACATTTCTTAATGGTTACCCATTGAGAGACTTTACATAAAATCATGATATCTTCTAGAAAAATTTTAGATGAGAAAATTTCATTCCCCTAACAAATCCAGTGTATAAAACTTCAAAGAAAAACAAGCAACAAGAAAATGTGGAAAAATATTGCAGAAGTGGTTAATACCTTTAGGGGGCTAGGAGGTTTATTGACAAGATGCTTAGATCGAAGCTCACCTAAGAGGGGATGGTTGTGCATAAAGCATCGATTTGTTGTGTTGCACTCAATGGACACACACACTGTCCTTTTTTTGTTTTACAATCAAATATATATAAGCAGTAAGTTCAGCTTCTAAATATGTTAGTGTACAATAATTGTTTCACCTCATAATTACATTTGAATATTCTCGATTAAGAAAAATTTAGCAGTTTTTGAAAAGAAGGCTGCATTTACAGTGCATAGCTGTAACAAAAAAAGAACATCATTGTATAGTATGTACACAAAATAAAAATACTCCATTTAACATCTGTAAATACTTAACTACATCAGAGAATGTAGCAATTATACTATCTGAACACATCCCAGAGAGTTCTACCCAACTCTCCTTAGTAATGTAACACCATGCTCGCTCCTCAGAAAGAACCACTGAACAAGCTGCACGCTTGACCATTGACAAGGCTTTTGAAATTTGCAGTGGGAGATCAACGTTTTGGACATTTACATGGGTGTCAGGAGGAAGGACGAACTACAGAAACTTCAAAATGTTAGGAAAGTTGAGCGTTCGGTGCCTGCAGCATCCTCTCCCACCCAGATTCCTTGGCAAAAGGAAAAAGGAAAAAAAGAAAGAAAAAGAGAGAGAAAGGATATGAGTTCTACAGAACCTGCGGTTTCTTCAGGATTGTCATCTAATCATTACGTTGTGAGAGAAAGCTTGCTTCACGTTGATTTTGCACTTTCTTAAAAAAAAAACAAAACAAAACAGAGTACGGAGGCTGATGCCCAGACATCAGTGGCTGTCATTTTAGGGTGGCCTGTGGTTGGTTGGTTAGCTTTCTTTCCTTTTGGATGTACGTATTTTTTTTTTTTCCTTTTGAATAGAATATGAACATTTTGAAGTTCTAGGTTTTAGGTGTGTCTTCATGGAACTGCTGCCATTCGAAGTGGTTTGCCCTTGCACGCACTGGTCAGGTGTCCCCAGTCCCCACCTGTACATACATACTTCCCCCAAACCAGGCAAACACACACACACAGACACGCGTGCACGCACATACACACACACACACACACACTCCGTCATCAAGAGACTCAGGGAAAGCAAAGCTGACTCCCATGAATAAACATGTGCTTACTGGAATTCCAATCTGTCTCTTGCCTCTTCAGCAGCTGGGTTCGTGTAAACCATTGTTGTTGTTCTTGTATTGTTGTTGTTTTGCTTTTGTACAGAGAGTGTAAAGTAGGAGAAATTCCTAAGTATGACTTGCAATAGTCTTTTAGGGAAGGACGCGCTGTCCCGTGAGGTATTCACCATGCCTCTGTCATCCTTAGCCAGGGAACATATTACCTGCGTAAGCTTCTCTGGGCTTCTTTCAGTAAACTATCGAAATCCAGAGAGTCATACTTGCTCTTGATGGAAGCAGGGTCAAAGTCATCTGAATTTGAATCTGAAAGAAACCCAAGCCAGGTCAGATGTACCCTTTGCTTACGGTCATTAATTCAATCATCTAACTTAAGATAACCCGATTCAAAGACAATTTATCCAGTTAATACACTTTAACAAAATATGCCCAACTTTTATTAGCATATGAGGTTTGTGTTGATATATACATATATATGTGTGTATATTTACATATATATCTGCAGGAGGTATTTATATGTATGAATATTAATAATTATGTGTATATTTGCAGAAGGTACTTATATGGTAGATGGTATGACATAAACACACCAATATTTTAATTAATTATGCTTATATATTTATCTATTTATACCACTTGTATGTATTTGCAGAGGGTAAGGAGTAATGAGTACTCAAAACTCTCATCTATTGACTCATTTTGGATTTAAACACTCCTGGGAGGTAATCAAAACAGGCTATTTCTTTTCAATAGCAACCTAGGCAATCAACATGCTTTAAAACTAAGGCCCCTCCTCCTTCCTGCTATGTTAAATGACTTCCCCAGGTTCCTCAACAACTTAGGTGGAGAGAAAAAAGTAGAAGCTAGAACTAATCTTTCTGTTCATTGGGATTGATTTCATTAAGTATAAAAGCCAGACTCATCAGTCTGCCGCTCCCCTTGAAAAAGTTGGAGGGATGTAAGTTCTCAAGTACCTCAAGGGACCCCAGCAATGGTGGTACAAGCCCTCCCCAAATTAGAAGGTTTAGGAAGATGCTTCATGTCCAGAGAGGGCAGTTTCAGCCTCTCTACTCATTAATGGGGCTTCTCTGGTGGCTTAGATGGTAAAGAATCTGCCTGCAGTTCAGGAGATCTGGGTTCATTACCTGGGACTGGAAGATTCCCTGGAGAAGGGAATGGCAACCCACTCCAGTATTCTGGCCTGGAGAATCCCATGGACAGAAGAGCTTGGTGGGCTACAGCCCATGGGGTCGCCAAGAGTCGGACACGACTGAGTGACTAACACACAACTTCAAATAAAGCTATGGTCTTTCTCAGATCCTTAAACTAGTCAAAGTAAGCATTTGTGCAAAGCTCCACATGCCATTTCAGTAGCCCTGAACAAAATTGCTATGTTTCAGTCCCACTGGGTATAAAGTAAAAATCCTTAGAATATTTCTTATTTTTCTCCATTGACACCTAAGAAAAAGTCTACCATTCCTTCAGGTCTTTCAGCTTGAGAAAGGGTACCTTGGATATATAATAGGCAAACACATTCATTCTTTTGTATTTACGTGAAGGGAAGACAAAACCTGTCTGGGAAACATTAACAATCCTACTAAAATATGCACATTTGTGTTTTACCCAGATTAAATTACAAAATAGAAATGCTCAAAGTGGCAGAAAAGGGTAATATAAGATAAAATGGAGGCTAATCATTGACCTCACAAGTTGTTCTGCTGAAAAGGTGGCGAATCCCTCAAGTTCTACAGAACCAGGCTGTTTCCCCTACCTTACCAGCTTCGATCCACTTTAAAGACATCTTACATTTAAAGACAAGGAAATTCTTTCACTTTTTTTTTTTCCCATTCACATCATCCCTTGTCTCTACCGCCTTTCTTTGTCCAGGTAAGGTGAACAATTACAGTCAGCTTCAGATACAAAAACAGGACAAAAAGGGCCCATCTTTCATCACCAAAATTTACACGATCAATCTTAAATTACACTGGCTTACACTCTTCTCTTGAAAGCCTAATGAATAGTTTGATTGTATAACTAAAGCTGCCTGAGCAGCTGTTGTTCAAACCTTAATCTTTTTATAAAGACAAAAAATAAGTCCTGCTCATTGCTAGAGATTAGCTTGAAATCAGAATTTCAGTTGCATTGTAGAAGATGAATGAGTCATTCAATGATGGCAGTCTGTGTGACATGAAGTCCACATAGAACCATCAAGAACATATGTGTGAAGCTTTCCTTGGAGGAAATTTTGAGAATTAAAATGTCTTAAATTAAGATCATTCTACACGAAACTCAGAATTTCAGTCTTTCTGTGTTTTCATTAGCAAATATTAAAAGTACTTTGATACAGCGGTTCTCAAGAGTTTCTTTACTGTGAAATACGGTGGTTGATGCTTATATATATACCAACTTTCATGGGCATACATATGTCAATAGGCACCCACAAAATAATTTTTATTGCTTGAAGAGAGAATGCATCCACCTGTAACTTCTAGGGCAATAACATCCACTTTATCTCTAGTAAAGGAAGGATATATATCCACAAGTAAGATATAATGAAAGTTTTTTAGGAATAATCTTTAAATCACTCTAATAAGTTTTAAAAATAAATTGTTATAAATAATAATATTATATTAATAGAAATAAGTCACATTATAGCTATAATCCTAGCACCTAGAAAACTGTGGGCACAAAGTAGAGACTCAGTACTTGTCAAATAAATGTATTTTATTGAACACCTGCAAATTATTAAAAACCTGATTGAAAATATTTGTGTTGGGATCTGGTACTGACTTACCAATGAATAGCAAGTGTATATTAAAAGTTACATATATATTCAGGATGCTGATAATATAATACATTTCTTTGAGTTCATAGTTTGTGACCAACATGTTATTTTTTCCTTTTTCTTGCTTAAGTATAAATTCTAATTTGATCGTAACTAATTCCCGATTAAAATGATCATATTCTTAATCCTGATCCATCCTTCTATTTTTACCCTGTAGTCCTAATTTCTGTCTTTTCTCTCTAAGATTTTTCATCAAGCTCTTTCAAATGGAATGATCCATTTGTTTATAGAATTGTAAATAGAAAGATATACAGATAACAGATTCACAGAAACCAGACTTAAATACTGTCTTCATCATGGTAAGCTTGATCATCCCTTTAAATTCTGAGTCTCATTTATAAATCTGGCTCATAAATGGTAACCGAAATCACTGCGTTTTGCATTAATAGTATTGTAATAACCATTAAGTAACCTCAACAGCCAAGAAATGGAGACTTAAATAGGGATATTTCTGCAAAGAAGACATACACATGGCCAATAGGCACATGAAAAGATGCTCAATATTGCTAATTATTAGGGAAATATAAATCAAAACTATGATGAGGTATCATTTCACACCAGTTAAAATGGGTATCATTTATAAGTCTGCAAATAAATATATACATGTATATATAGTTTCAAGTGTACAGAATCACTTTGCTGTACACTTGAAACTAACACAACATTGTAAATCAACTATACTTCAATTTTAAAATATCAGAGAAATGTGATATGTGAACTAACTTACTTTAGGAAAGCAAATAAAAATTTTAAAAAATAGTAATCTAAATGATAGGTTGCTTTACTTTTGGTAAAACTAATCAGTATCACGTCATTTTAACACTTTACTCTTGATGTGCACATAAGCGGCCAATTCCTCTGAGTCCAGTATATGCTTGTTGTTCAGTCGCTAAGCTGTGTCTGACTCTTGCAACCCCCTGGGTTTATGCACCGTATTCGGCATTCATGGCCTGAAGCACTTAACTTGAACTCTTCAAAGAACAGAGACAAGACATACATGATGATGTTCAGATCCAAAGCTAGTCCCTGGTGTTGATGCTTTCACTTTAAAATAATTTGAAATTTATAACTTCCCATTGTCATCATTTTTTATTATAATTACAGCTACCATTTATTGAGAATCTATTTTGTGCCAGACACTGACACTATGCTAAGGGCTTCATAAACATGTATATAATCTTCATGGCAATGTTATAAGGTATTTTACAAATGAAGCACCAGAAGCTGAGGGAGTTTAATTGCTCAAGGTCAAAAGCTAACTCAGGTTTCAAAACCAGGCCTGCAAGATTCCAGTGCCAAGGTGCTGTCAAACTACACTAGGCTTGTACTCAGATCCACTACCTTTCCTGTGATTGTAAGGCTGGAGGGAATTGGAAAAACCTATGCTGCTACAGTACACATCAAACATACTTTTCAGGAAATTCAGAACCAGCTTAGCAATGGTAAAGTTTCTATTGCCACTGGCAAGGCAGAGAGATAACAAGGAGGGAAGCATTCTTCTTAGAAATATTTCAGGGAGGCTCCAGTTCAATTTGGAAGTACTATCCAATGCTCCCTCTACCAGTGATGAATCGTGATCTAAAGTCCCCTCGAGGTAACTTATTTTAAACTTTAGATGTTTTGAGACACTAGAAAACACCCTGGCCTTCATCACTGAAGAAAATAAGTCAAATCAACTCAAGATTTCAGTCTGTCTGGACTGTTTTTATCAGCCAACATTTGAACAAATGACTTGCCACCTTTTATATTTTCATCCCTAGGCCTCTATCTAACAGTCAGCTGCCTCTCCCCTGCTTCGTACTATCTGTTTAGCTTGTGAAGTGAATTATAGCATATTCCCCCTGAACAATGCACCCCACCTGGATCAATTACTCTAGAAGACATCAATTTGGTGGAAGGAAGAAAAAAACCCTGTATTTGGTATTTACTTTTTTTCTTTATACCAAGCCAAAGTAAGTACAGACAGACATGTAATAATGCTTAAGAGCAGATTTCCATGTTAATTTCATGATTATTATTATAAATTGATTTAAATAACTGTCATATGCATAAGACACTTGCCATTTTCCTTCATTATTTCATAAAGGAACATAAAGGCTTATAATACACACATTAGATAGGGACTAATATGGAAAGGAGCAAAATTAAAACTGGAAAGGAAATTAAGATGTCCATTGTGCTATTATTTATAATATCAAAACAAGAAAATGTGTTTAGCTATGATGGAATGATTAAATATAATGCTACTACTCATCAAACAGAATACTATACAACCATTAAAATATACTAGCAAATCATTTTTAACCCTGGGTCACAGTAAAAAATGAACTTACATAATATTAATTTAGAAAAGTAGATTTTTAAAGTCTATATATGTATAATATAAGCTCAACTATAAGAAGTTCAATGTTCTGAGACAAAATACTGAACAGCATGTTACTCACTTGGTAACAGTAGTTATCTCTAGGTGATAGGCTGATAGGTAATTTTACTATTTTTCTTGATATCTTTGTATATTTTCCAAATGTTACCCCTTGAGTCGGTACAATTTTTATAACAGAAAAGATGAATACTTATCTATTCTTCAGTTTCCTTATCTGTAAAATGGGGATGATAATACATAATATCTACTTCTAGGATTTGTTCTGGTAATTAAATGAGAAAATACTTGCAAAGCCTTGACACAGTACCCATCATATAGAAGCACTCAAAAAATAGCAGGTTTATTTTCTTCTTTTGTTTTAAAGAAAGTATAGTGTGATTTAGCACATAAAATTTTACTTTTTCCTCTGAGTACAATTTGTAGGAAATGCTAACCATTCTAAGAGTTGGTGAGATAATAAGGAAAAAAAGAATAAAATATTTCCATATTCTGCTCTGCAAAGCAATGATGCCAGTGCTAGAGTCTGTATAAAAGGATTCAGGGTAGGCACAAAAGCAACAAGAGATTACAAACAAACAACACACGCACATACCAAATATAACACCACACACACAAAGACACACAAACAGTGTAGAATTTCAGCATCTGGGCAGGCAACAGAAACAATCTGTTTCTCTTTGTCACCAAAATCTAAGCCCCTTCTGAAATCATCTCATATGTTAAAAAGTAAAAAAAAATAGGATAAAAATCTGTATTCAAATATTTCCTTTAGTAGAAGGTAGTAATGGTTTGACCCAATGTGCCTACAGTTTACATATGTTTCCATTTTGAACTCAACATTATGGATTCCTCATTCTATGTACAGTAAAATCCATACCTAGGTCTGCATAGTTAGACTTGAAAAATTGCTTGCGTCCACAAAAGTACAGCTCGAAGTCAGTTTCATTCGACCTGCGCAAAGTGTATCCATTTTCAAGAGCAGCAAAAGCATCACAGGTATAACGGTAGGTAATGAAACCATAGCTGTCTCTGCAACAGACAAAGAGGAAAAGTTCAAAGCCAGTGAGGAAGCATTAGCATATATGACTGTAACCCTTTCCACTTTGGAGACTTCGCTGGTGCCAGCCTCTGAGCCACTGCATCCATTTATCAGTGTGATTGTCCTGTCAAGCCGCTAAATACTTATTTCTGGGACAGGAAATCTCAACTAGAAAGATTAATAAATAGGGATGAAAGAAAATAAATAAGGTTCTGAACTCAACATGTCATCTGTCAAAGCATTCCCATCCTGGTAATCTTGCGGCCATAATTTTTTACATATGTCAGCTTCTAAACAAGAAATAATCTTGAAGATTCTCACCCATCATCCCGCAGATTTACTGTGCACTCCTCAATTTCACCAAAAACTTCAAAACGGTCCCTCAGTTCTGTCCGTGTGGTGTCAGGTCTGATTTTACCAACATAAATCACACGGCGCTCTTCCTGGAGGGGGAAGTGAGAAGAGACTTGCTAGTTCTGAAGATAGGAAAGACACTGATGCCAGAACCATTTAGGAAGGCAGAATCATGCATAACAAGAACCCCCACGGCCTGCCAATTAAAGCAAAATACACGCTAAAACTTAACGGAAGACTACGCTTGAACCAAGTTTTACTTTCCATTTCTCTAATTTCAGTTGCTGCATCTCACTCTCTTCTACCTTTTCTGTCTTACAACATGAAATTTAATGTATTATTATAAAAAAATGTGTAATGTGGTCTTTTTATCACTAAAGAGCTGAATAATATCTATTAAATATTTTAACAATTGTGACTCCACTATTCATCTTCAAAACTGGTAAGAAACTGACCTGGTTTGCAAAACCATTTAATTTCTCCTTAACTCAGAATCATAATAATAAAACGTGTGCATTTTTTTATTTCTATTGACAAATAACTTATGTACATTACCATATAATTTTAAGGTGTACAGCATGATAGTTTGATGTATAAATCTTGATATCCCTCAAAATATTGATTCTTAAACTCTAGTATAAATACAAATTACCTGGGGGGCTTATTAAAATGCAAATTATTGGAGTTTATTCCAGCTATATTAAAAAAAAAGTGGAAGATAGTGCTCAATGATCTTTATTTTTAACAAGTATACCCCAGTGTCTCTGATACAGGTGGTCCAAAGACAATAATTTTAAAAATACAGTTTTAAAATATAGGCCATTTTAAGCCATGGGTCTCCAAAGAATAAGAGCTACAAAAGAGGCTATAAATTTCACTTTGCCAGTGAATCTTATTTTAGGAACAGATGTGAAGGGTGTGGCCTAATTTTCACAAGTGGAGTCCATATCATCATAATCTTAAAGTCAACAGCAATTTATAACCTACAAAACACGGGAAAAATATTTTATAGCCTGAGAATGGATTCATTTTTTGAAGAACAAGAACACATTCTCAGTGTAAGATATAATCCTATATTTCTTGTTTCAAGAAGGTAAGGCCAAAGATGATCATGTCTCTCAAAACTGAAAAAAAGATTTTTCAAGAATGTAAGAAGTTAATACGAATGTCCTTATCAACTAGCCTGTACATCTATTGATGACAAACAAGAATGAAATGAACTTACAGTTGGAGAGATTTAAGTTAGATGGAGGCAGAAACTAGGAATCATAGGGCTAAGGCACAGATTTAGCTTGCCTAAGAGTTTTCTCTGGATGTGCTTAGGATATGTTGTCTTAGATGCTAAAAAAAAAAGTCATTTACGCTTAAGGCAAAGAGATATCCTACGTTATTTACTGAATGCATGTCCTTTTCATGTGTCCAATATTTAGCAAAAGACCTGGCAAAGAGAGGACAATCAATAAATGCGTGTGAAATACAACTGAACAATTCATAGACGTATCCTGTAATACATATCCTTCCAGGTGATTTGATCATCCATGTCTCATCTTCTTTCACCATATGCAGAACTCATATTTTCATTTTCATCAGGGAAATTACTCTGAGCTTCAGATTCGAATAACCAACTATCTATTTGACACCCCAGGTTGGATGTCACCTAGGTACCTCAAACCAGACCAACATTACTCAAACCAAACTCTCTAATTCATCCTCTTCTGACTGGGTTTTTCCTGCAATGTTCTTGTATCAGTAAAGTTAATACCATCCATCCAGTTATTCAGGACAAAAACCCAAGGACCTTCCTTAATTCTCCCCACTTAGTCCCCTCCTTACATCCAATCACTCCTTAAGTCCTGTGGATTTTTACTTCCTAAATCTGCTCCTTTGATCTCATCTCCCCTAAATCAAGCTGCCAGCATGTCCTTCTGAACTAATATAACAGCCTCTTAATTTGGATCCTGTGTCTGCTGTTTCAGTTCAGTTCAGTCACTCAGTCGTGTCCGACTCTTTGCGACCCCATGAATCGCAGCACGCCAGGCCTCCCTGTCCATCACCAACTCCCAGAGTTCACTCAGACTCATGTCCATCGAGTCAGTGATGCCATCCAGCCATCTCATCCTCTGTCGTCCCCTTCTTCTCCTTCCCCCAATCCCTCCCAGCATCAGAGTCTTTTCCAATGAGTCAACTCTTCGCTTGAGATGGCCAAAGTACTGGAGTTTCAGCTTTAGCATCATTCCTTCCAAAGAACACCCAGGGCTGATCTCCTTCAGAATGGACTGGTTGGATCTTGCAGTCCAAGGGACTCTTAAGAGTCTTCTCTAACACCACAGTTCAAAAGCATCAATTCTTTGGCACTCAGCCTTCTTCACAGTCCAACTCTCACATCCATACATGACCACAGGAAAAACCATAGCCTGTCTGCTGTTTACCCTCCTCCAATTTATTTGTTCACTTTATCCAGAATAGTTTTTATTAAGAAAACAGGATCATGCCAATTAAGATCTAAAACATGTCAATGCTTTCCCACAACGTTTAGGGAAAGACTTAAATCATTAACAGAATCTACCAGGTCCTTCTGTCTAGATCTGGGGTTTGGATCTGTCTCCATCTTGGGCTTCATCCCACACACCTTATTCTTTCCTTTCCTCTATTTTGAGCCACACTGATCTTCTATCAGTCCCTAATATATACTGTGCTCCTTCCTTTTCTAAGGCCTTTGCATAAGGTGCTTCTCTGCTACTTGGAATATCCTTTCCACGCTGCCCCACCCTCCTCTCCATCAACATACATACTGCCTAGAATTACAGTGAATTCAACAATTGTTTCCTATCTGAGACCTCAGATGAGTTTTAGTTCCTACTATAAGTTGCTCTAATAGAACAGTCTACTTCTCTTTTGTAATTCTGTGCTGTTGTTTAGTCGCTACCTCTTTTGTGACCCCATGGACTGTAGCTCACCAGGCTCCTCTATCCATGGATTTTCCAGGCAAGAATACTGAAGTGGGTGGCCATTACCTTGTCCAGGGGATCATTCCAACCCAGGGATCAAATCGATGTCTTCTGCATTGGCAGGTAGATTCTTTACTACTAAGCCACATGGGAAGCCCCTTGTGCCCAATTATAATTAAATATTAATAGCTTATTTAGTGTTCAATGTCTTCAATGTCTATATCCCCCTACAATGAAAACTTTATGAAAGCAGTGACCATATCAGTCCTGTCAACTACTTATTTTAAGAGTACACAAAACAAGAGTCTTCTCAATGCATATTTGTTGAAAAATCAATCAATAGCCAACTAATTATTTTCAAGACCTAGCTCCATACCTTTCATTACATCAAAGGTGCCCAAGTATGGCCCTTCCTCTCTGAGAGTCTCTAAGACAATGGAGAATGAAAACCAGGTTTGGTGCTTTTATCATAGGGAAAACTTTGCCCAGGTAACTCAGCTGGGTGTACCAACAAAGGTTTCCATGATTTGTTTTACAGGGTTAAGTGTAAGGACTCACTTTTTTCACTCTGCTGAAGCACCTGGTAAAACACAATTCTTTGACAGCAGTTATTGAGCCTACATAAAGGACCAGATGAAGTATAGCAGGCAGAGGGGGCTGCCCAGTTTACTTCCATGTAGATTGTATGTCTCAGCTGAAGGCTGTGATTGTGTTGTTGCAGAGCACCCAGCACATCCTGGAGGTCAATAAATATAAAGGGAGATATCCCGGGGCAATGCTTACACTTGAACAAAGGAATCATCACATCACATTCCATTCTATTTATGCAGCCAGCTCCCTCCAAACAGCCGAACTTGATGGGACTGTTATCTAAACTTCCTGGCGCCTGCAGGCATGAGTGTTATGCACTGTTTTTTTTTTGTTTTTTTTTTTTTGTTTTTTAATGAACATTTTTAGGCAGGTTACTACTGTATAGAGGAAAAGGAGGGAGGAATGTAGAAGAGAGTGTAAAAAACTTGAACCATCATAAAGAAACTGCTCAGCTACCATTATAGGAATACACACAGCCTATGTTCATCTTCAAGGAAATTCAAAGTTAAAGCGAAAATCGACCATATGCACGTCCATATGCAGACATATCGGGATAGTCTCTGAATTGCTTCTTTATAGGAAACTGTATGCAACAATAATCCCACAAAGAAAATAAACCCGAGGACCTTTTATATCAGATACTGATACATTCTGTGGTAAAAAGAAGATACAACCTAGATAGGAGAGACAGAAATAGAAATGGCTGGTCCACAGTCCCTTAAAATCACCTATTTGACTGTCAATCTCTCTTTATATAACACAGGAATGGGACCACGTCTTGTTACCTTACAAAGATCAGAGACTAAATACATGTTGAAATTCTCATTTGAGAAAATGATTAGAGTGATTGGTTTACTAGTGTTAAAAAAATGAAATTAAAAGGCATCTGAAGGTCTAAAAAGCAAAGATAAAAACCTTCCCAAGACTGGCCCAAAGGTCTAGCGAAGAATCGATTATTTTTAACATGTTGCAGTTTTATTAGACAGATGAATAGATTCCATATCTTTAAAAAACCTTAACACTTGCAGCCAATTTTTCAAGACATTAATTTCTAAACAGGAGATGAAAGGAAAAGAAATCAAAATGCCTAATAACATTTCCAATTTCTTAAAGGCTTGGAAGAACTCTAAACCTTTGAAAAAAAGCTCCTTGAAAAATGATTTTCAGACCAGTTTTCACTATCAAGGAGGATGGGACATTTATCAAGTATCTTTTAGCTTTAAGTTTTACAAAAGCTAGTTTGCTGACGGGGTGGATAATAAAATTGAAGATTTGTGTTGCATTAACAGGTATGGTAAATCCTCATTATATCAAGACAGAGGATAAATAAAGAAAAAAAATGACTGAATTAACTGACTTTGCAGTATCCAAATCTCTATCAGAAAGAGTGTAGAGCTGCCCAGTTAGCTGGGGAAAACATACGACAGTTGTTTCTCGTAAAAAAAATAATTGTTGGTAAAAAGGGTTTGACTAACAAGAAAAGGAAATTAGTATGGAGATTCACATTTACTGAATTCTAACAGATGCCAAAGTATTGTGCTTCAGTAAGTGCCTACTATTATCTAAGGTTGGACAAATTTGAATAAATCCAGATTAGTCTTAACTAGAACATGGAAGCAATCTAGAAGTCCGTTGGCAGATGAATGGATAAAGAAGTTGTGGTATATATACATAATGGAATATTACTCAGCCATAAAAAGGAACACATTTGAGTCAGTTCTAATGAGGTGGATGAACCTAGAGCCTATTATACAGAGTGAAGTCAGTCAGAAAGAGAAAGACAAATATCGCATACTAATGCATATATACAAAATAAATCTTCTGTATTTGCAGGGCAGAATTTATTTGCACGGCAGCAATGGAGAAGCAGACATAGAGAATAGACTTATGGACACGGGGAGAGGGGAGGAGAGGGTTAGATGTATGGAGAGAGTAACATGGAAACTTACATTACCATACATAAAATAGATAGCCAATGGGAATTTGCTGTATGTCTCAGGGAACTCAAACAGGGGCTCTGTATCAACCTAGAGGGGTGGGATGGGGAGGGAGGAGGGAGGGAGGTTCAAACAGGAGGGAATATATGTATACCTATGGCTGATTCATATTGAGGTTTGACAGAAAACAATAAAATTCTATAAAGCAATTATCCTTCAATTAAAAGATAAATTAATTTTAAAAATCTAGATTAGTCTCCTTAAGAGCTAATACACAAATAAGAGCAAGTAAACACCACGATGAGTCAGAAAATATGAAAACTACAGACTTGGAGCACATATAACTACTTTTGATAGAACTGAAAATTTCTAAATAGTGCATTTATACGCATAATATAACATATTCACCCATATGGAACAGCTCTTGAAAAGGCCTGAACAGAACATTTTCTCATAGAATAACTATGAGAAATTAGACAAGTATTTTATTTTTTCCTGTGGAAGAAGCTGATAATTTTCAGGAATGAGCCTCTGTTTCTGGCTCCTAGGCTGCATATTGACCAACGGAGAAGAGAAAAGAAATGGCATAGTCATTGCCCAAGCACATCTGGTTTTGGTTTTAAGCACTGAGCCATTTCATAATGTCTAGATTTGCCCTTTAAATTAACATCCTATTATCATGTTTTTTGGCAGGGAACTGTAGAGATTGCAAACGGAGTTGGACTTAGAACTCCATGAGAAATTAGAGCAGTGACAGTTAGACATTAAATACTAAACTCCGGCTTGCAGAGTTCCAATATAACCTGAATTATTTCAAGCCTGTGAGACTTAGGAAAGAAGAGAATGAAGTGGTTTTTGAGATCATTTAGAGGAAAGCAGCGATTTATACAATGACAACATTCAACCACAACATATGATTCTGTGTTATACTAATTACTAATTATTAGTCCTTTCCTAGCTGTCTGATTTGATGCACTGAAGTTGGTCTAAATAAAGACTTTTGGACACATACACAGTAAAAACCTGATAGATGACCTACACTATCTCCTTCTTAATGGAACTAAAGAAAAAAAAAGGCAATAGGGACCACAAGACAAGAAAGCAAAGGTTAACTTTGTAAAATACCTATTACATGATCGTAACATTTTTTTCATTTCCTTCTGGAGTCTCTGTTTTGCTCATCCCCTGATTATAAAATTGATCTGAATTAATGAATAAATCAGCATTCCACCCAAGATATTCCAAATGTAATTTGCTATTCATTCATGACTTTAAGAGTGTCTCAGAAATCTGAATGAAAATCACGTACATGACCAAGTTAGGCAAACTGTCCTAATTCCTTGAACTGTTTCATGAATGAGTTTTCAAGATAATCTAGCCAAATGAGTCAAAAATCACTACCTTTATCTCCATGCTCAACTCCATTAAAATACATTTTGCAAACGCATTATGGCACAAGAAAGCAGATCATTTTGAGGAAGGAAATCAGTCAGAAAAACTTCCTAAGGGTAACCTCATTAAACAGTTCCACTGTGCCTTCAAGATATTCTTCAAAATCTTCACGATGACTTACAAGACCCTTCAAGTATCTGGCTACTGGGGAGCCCCCTAGACTCACCTCTTGCCTCTCCCATACCCTAGCCTTATAATTAAATGACTAGCACTTTCCCAATATATCTTGCTCTGTTCCAGAGACTTAGTATGAGCTAAAGTATCTGCCTAGAATAGTTATTTGCAATAAAAATATAATGTACCATATGTAATTTTTAAATTTTCTGAGGCACATTTTTAAAAATGTAAAAAGAAACAAATTTAATTTTAATAATATATTTTACTTGGCTCAGTACAGCCAAAATATTATTGTTTCAACTTGTCATTGACATAAAAAGTATTAATGAGGTATTTTAAACTCTTTTTTTTTTTTTTTTTTGGTACTATCTTCAAAATTCGATCACACAGTGCATTTAAATTTGGGACTAGCTTAATTAGCCTCCTGGCTGATGGCTATCTCGTTGCACAGCTCACATGGAAAGAACCTTTGCCCTCTCCTCCCTGTAGATTTCACATCAGTCTCACACTCTCTAGGGATGCCCTCCCTCATTCCCAGGGCTGGGTGCCCACCCATATGCCACTTCAGTACTTAGATACATGCTCTATGACAGCAATGAACACATTGCATATCTTTACCAGTCAGTGGACTTGAAGCTCCCTAAGATGTGGGGATGAAGTCTTAGCTAATTTTATATCCCAGGTACCTAACAAAATGTCTCTCACATAGTCATGTGTTTTCACTTATATTTACAGAAATACCATCTAATTGTCCAACCGGTTAACTGGTTTAACAGTTAAGTCCCAAAT
The DNA here is from genome assembly GCF_023091745.1 of Budorcas taxicolor. NCBI lineage: Eukaryota > Metazoa > Chordata > Mammalia > Artiodactyla > Bovidae > Budorcas > Budorcas taxicolor. Next base: position 43,854,837 of record NC_068915.1, read on the forward strand.
CTTTATATTAATCTCTTACTATCTATAGGTCACTGTGCTAGTAAATAATTTCTATGTCTTAGTTTTCTTTTTTAATTTGGGTTTTAAAAACAAAAATAAAAATCTCAAAGCCAAAATTCTCACAAACATCTAGTTAATTATAATGACTTAATATATGTCAAGTTGACATTTGCACTATAATTGCCTTGTTTCAAAGAGAATTGGTAAAGATTGTCTTAGTCAAAGAATTAACCAAGGAACTTGTTAACATCTGTGACACCAAGGAAAGGCAGGGTGGTATCTGCTTCCAAACTGAGGCTAGTGGCCTCAAGAGTGCTTTTGGCTCTGGCATCTATGGAATATAGAGTATATTACAGATGAATCACAGTATTGATCTATTTGCAAAGAGCCAAACTAGCAAAAGGAGCCCTCCACCCCTTTCTTCACCCAAGTAAGTATCTGGCACTATATTACCTTTGGAAAGAATAATAAAACCACATGCCATTTATCTATATTTATCTACTCAGCTTTGGTTATAGCTGTGTTACATTTTGTGCAAATGAGCAAACATATGATACAATAACTTCTCTCTTTAGTGTCACTCTTCTGGGAAGACACATGAAGAGTTTCATCAAATATGAATTTGAAAACACTGAAATAGCTACTTACTTACATGCTTACTCTACATGACTCTCTTTGGTATATATGAACTGCAATGTGCCATATTACAGGGCTTTGTAAACTATATGGCACTCTGTAAATGTGAGTTGTTATAGTTACTCAAGAGGCTATTAATTAAAAACAGCAAAATTAGAAAAGCTGAATTTTCCATTTTCATTCATCTTGTTAAATGTTAACTAATGATCCTCTGGTAGATCTTAATATTACAGCTAATTTGAAAGTTGAGAAAAATGAAGGAAAGTGCTATAATTTTCACAAGGCCTTTAATTTGGTCTTAGGTAGATTCAAAGTTAAATGGCAGCAAAGCCCTAGACCTTTAGCCTACATATTCAATTACTTCTCCCTTCTTTTTCCTTGAGTACCTGAGTTAACAAACCTCTCAGTTAACCTTTTTCCTCCAGCTGATAACTGTTGGCCTATGCTTGATTTGGACTTTATTAGTTAGCTCTTTTATGTAGGTTTCTCAAGATTTTTTGATGGTTGTTGGTTGTATTAAAGGTACCATATCCATATAAACTTTATAGTAAAAAATCACTTCCCTAAGCCCTGGTTGGAGAAGGCAACGGCACCCCCGTCCAGTACTCATGCTTGGAAAATCCCATGGACAGAGGAGCCTGGTAGGCTGCAGTCCATGGGGTCGCTAAGAGTCGGACATGACTGAGGGACTTCACTTTCACTTTTCTCTTTCATGCATTGGAGAAAGAAATGGCAACCCACTCCAGTGATCTTGCCTGGAGAATCCCAGGGATGGGGGAGCCTTGTGGGCTGCTGTCTGTGGGGTCGCGCAGAGCATGACACAACTGAAGCCACTTAGCAGCTGCAGCAGCAAGCCCTGGTTAGCTTGTATGCAAGATGTATCAAAAGCTGATCTTGACTGAAATGATACTTAGAAGCCAACAGACAGCAGCTACAGTGAACAAAAACAGTGCCATTTGTGATGGTTGAGCCTGATGGTGGAGCACCAGGCTGTGAAAGTCCTCAAGGCTCTACTGGGGCTCAGTGGGAAACAGTTCCTTAATCAACTAGGAATGTCTGCCTGGGACAAGTACTGGATGCTGACAATTGGAGGACCCAGTTTTTGCCTTCTAAGTTCTGACAAACAGAATGAACTAGACTCCTATAACCTAGATCCTCATCCCAAAGGGTCAGTAGTGCCTATGTGTCAAGTAAACACAATATCCTACAGTAAGTGGTGCTGAAATCCATGATAGGTTATTGAAAAGTAGCTCATAAGAAATGTGGACATCTGATGTGTTGACCCAGCACAAGGAAGAAGTAGGGACTTAGCAAATCTTTCTCTACCACTGCTTTTAAATCTTACTCAAACACAGTCTCTCCATGGACAACCCAACCCTCACATCTGCCAAAAAAGATGAAACCATTCAGTGACACCTCCTCATTTTCCACTCAGAACAAAAAGCAGCAGAGAACAGTATGAATAACTCATCCTCTAGATCAATGGGACCAGTATACATCTCTCCTCCTTCTATTTTAGAAACAAAAGTCAAAAGCAATAATGAGCTTCCAGATGAGTGAAAAACAGGCAGTATGGAGGAGAAATACATGGACTTATTTTGTTTTCCAATAATCAGTGTTAAGAGGGATTGAGGTGTCACTGATGCTAAAGCCAAAAGTCTGAGTACTGCATATTCTAACAGCATCCTTACCATATTTTCTAATCTATGCCCATCACATCCCCCCAAAATGAGAGAGAGAGAAAAAACAGAAACCCTTCTGTAAAATGAAAGTAAGCTCCAGGCTGCTTACAATTGCCTTCTGCCTCTGCCTCTCCCTCTGCTTGGCCCTTTCAGATTCCCGCTTCTCATACTCTCTGCGGTATTCTTCCCTCTTGAGCCTTTCGTGCTGGTATTCCTCGTAGCTGTCATACCTGAGAAACATAACTTCATCATTAAGTCAACCACCTCCATTTGCACGAGCAAAATGAATCATAACTAGGGAGGGGGCAGGGTTTTGGACTACATTTTGTCATCTACTTGAGGGACAAGAGGTACGGAGGGAAGTGAACGTGCATCATTACCTGGGCCGCCGGCTATGGGGCGATCTTGAACGTGACCTTGCGCACAGGGGTGAATTTCGGTGTGTGCGGTGTCTGCAGTGGCCTGACTCATAGTAGTAGCAAGATCTGAGAGAGCAGGAAAAACAAAAAGGGCATTTGCAACTGCCAGCGAACTCCAGTTTATTGGCATGACTGAGTAGCCCCTGGAATTCTGCCTTAACATAAAACGGCTTTCAGTTCCCAACTACTAGTGAGATTTCCCAGTGACAGTGTGTGAACCTCTAGTCAGCTTAAAGGTCTGGGAGTGGTGACATGTTCTCTTGCAACATCTCTTATGGATGTGCTGCCGAACGCCAGCCTGGTACACTGTCAGCTTTATCTTGCATGGATCTCAACTATTCTGCACAGAGCAGCTCTCCAGGTAATGGAAAAAGTTAGATGAGCAAGTTTCCTACAGATTGCTCTCTCTGGTCTGACTGGTTCATGTGCTGTACTCAATGAGGACAGATTTAAGAGAAGATGGGGAAGAATGTATGGGTAACAACAATCTCCTTAGTTCCTGGAGCACCAGGAACATGTTGTTGAGGGGCTGGGATGCTGGTGAGTTTTAAATGCTTTTTGTTTTTTTTTTAATTCCTGGGGATATCTTAGGCTTTGGGTGGGTTTTGACAAGGTTTACCTTGAAGAAGATCTACTGCCTGGGGACCTTGATCTTGACCTGGAATATGGTGATCGAGAACACGACCTGTGTCGAGAAAAGGACCTTGAACGAGAGCGCATCCTTTGGGGTCTTTGAGAAAATAAAGATTTGGGTGGTGACACAGAATCTCTACATGGAGAGTTAAAAGAAGAACAAGAAGGCGATACATCAAACAATGAATAGGACTGCGTGCCATCCCAAGGGGAGTTCAGTTTATCACTTTCATCTTCGCTGTCATCAAACAGGCCATCCATGGCTAGTCCTGAATTTATAAACATAGGTAGTTTGGAGAATTGTTCATTACTGAAATCACTGTCCCTCAGTTCACTGGTCTTGTCTGCTTTGTCGTCAAAAACAGCTTGACTGGGATGACCGAAGTGCTTGTTCAGCTCGGCTCGGATTTCCTGGTCTTGGAGCTGTTTTCTGGTGCTGCCGGGAGAGACCTGCCTGCTCACCTCCGCGGTCTCTCTCTGGTAGCACGGGTCAGAATCTGTGGAAGAGTGTATCTGCCCCGGCCCGTTGGAGGAGGGGGCATCTTTATTTTCTAGTTGTCTGGAGTCGTGGAGCTCCTGTGATATACTAACAAGTATTTCCGTTTTGGAATTAATTGACTGACAATAGTCATGGTCACCAAACAGCCGAAGACTGGGCCGTTTGGCCTTCCTTTCCTCGTGTCCACTGGTGAGCACAGAGGTCTTGCTGAGCTGTGCGTACAACTCAGACTGCTCGGGCCCCTTCTTGGTGGAATTACTGCCTTGGGTACCAGAAGACTCACTGTACCGGGCCTTCTTGGCTGGTGGAGGTACCACAGTCTTGCAAGAGGGCTTCAGCTTTGGAGAAGCCCTGAAAGGGTTATCTTGGTTGGCTTTATGAGGAGGAGTTGTGGGTGGAGTTAGGCCTACGATAATAAAAGAAAAAAAAAAAAAAACGAGGAGAGAGAGAAAGAAAAGAGACAGAATGTTGTTAAATGCCAGGATACATTTTCCTCACTTCCCTGAGATTTCAGTCAATGGTTAAAACTCATAGAAAAACAAAGGAAACTAAATTCCTGATAAGACCTGAAAAAGTGACTCTGTCCCCGGAAGCCTCTGTCACCAAGGAAAGACAGATATACATTGCAAGACTGCAGTGAAAGCCCTGATATTTTGTATTTCAAACGCCAACACTAACAGATCTTGCTTCCCAGGAAACATGAACACATCACCACCAGGCAGAACCAAAGTTCAGGTTCAGAATGGTATCCTGTCAACTGTGTTATGGAAAACGAATGCAGTGGTACTCAAGGGACTCAGTGAATGGCTTTGGCCATGTTTGTCTGCAAAGAACACTGGGGAGGATGCAAGGGGGATAGGAATTTTTGTACAATGAAAGATCTCTACCTGTGGTGTCAAAGAATTAGGTAACTTAAAAAAAAAAAAAAGATGGGATGGCAGCAAATGCAGGGCAGGGTGGGGATGACATAGGCAACTTCAAAGTAAGTTCACTAAAATATGGTCTGCGAAGGCAGGGCACCAGACAACTCTACAACCTGACAGGAATGATTCTTTGTCTCCACAGTTCATTAACTTAGTAAACCATGGCTAATGTAGGTATAATACATTCTTGTAAGCATAACTAATACATTCTGTCTAAAATATGGTTCTGCCACAGAAACCTAAGTGAACAGTAACACTAAATATTGAAGTGCTGGCGGACCATTTCATTTTGAGCAGCACGTCGGGGTAGATTATGAGGTTGAAGGACAGAAATGAATCCAAAGTTTGGCAATTAGCTAATTAAAAAAAAGAGAGAAAAAATAGTGGAAGAACGGGGGACATCTGTAAATTGTTGCCTTTCCTGCTTTTCTGCAGAAGGACAGAAAATTCCATCAGAAGTCATCGTAGGAGACTATGTGAAGGCTGGCTGGCTCTGTCAGTTTCACCCCAAGTAAGTCCTACTCAGCCCTTTCTGCCCAGGAAGAAGAATTGTGGAAGGGCTGCAGAGTTGAAGGAACTTTGAAGAAGGGCAGGCTGCAGTTCAAATGACTTTATGCTTACAAGGGAACATTTTAGTTTACAATACACTTTTTATTTAGGAGGATGGGTGAATGCTATTCAGCAAAAAAGAACTTCAAGTCTGCTAAGAAGCCTGGGGTGAGACTTAAGGCAACTGCACATTTCAAGGAAAATTCTACCTTGCTGGAAAAAAATATATGTGTATGTATATATATATATACACACAAGTAGGTCACAGACAGCCACATGAAGTTTTGGTATGAATAAGAAGACACTGCCTCTCTCCCCTACTTTACAAGAAAGAAAGGAAATTAATATTTTCCTTAAAATGAAATATTTTGACACTAATATTTGGTAACATTTATCATACATAGCTAATTCTCCCCAAATGAGGGAAAGACATGAACAAAAATACAAAGAGGTGTGATTGTGGAAATCCATCCCAGTTCCGAAAGACAGGGAAATGCAAACACAAAGAGAAGCAAACACTGCTCTTCCTTTGTGACACATCTGAGTCTCAGAAATCTTCCCTTTATTAGCAGCCTACTGGATGCCTGCTCCCCCTACTCTTTGCTTAGAGATAATAGAGAGGTAACATTACTGAATGAACCTCACCCTTCTTGTGTTCTCTCTTCATAGACAAGTGTGTCTTTTGCTCAATCTGAAAAAATTCCCCTATGGCCAATTTTCCCTCTTCCTTCCCCTCCTCCGTCTCCTCCTGCTACTTCCCTTCATTCTATCTTCTCCTTCTCTTGCTTTCTTTTCTTTCTTTCTTTGCCTGTCTATCTCCCTCCTCTCTCTCTCCTTGTTCCCTCCACCCTTCGCGCTGCCACATACATATACCCCGATTTCTGTTAATGCTACATGCTCCCCCGCCTTCAATTACCACTACAACAAATTTAAAGATACCAGTTCTCAGCAAAGAAATGACAAGATCTCAAATATTTCTCACAGGAAGCTAAGATGCTCAAAGAAATAATGATGAATAATCTCTCTTTACTGAGTAAATAACAGTCAAATATTCCAAATGACATAGCCCTTGAATTAGAGGAAATGACATTCAACATCCTCAAATACAACTCCATAAATCTTTTCATGATACTCTGAATTGGGGTAATTTTTACTTTTCTAATAATTTACTGCCAGGATCACTCACTTATCAGATATTGCTATATTTTCACACTTATCTCTTTCTGAATGTGAATTATATCTTGTCTCTTCAAATAGATTAGCAGCTCTCAGAGGAAATGTTGCTTGCGCTTATTTTTGCAAAATGTTTCACTCGTTTTTATTTTTCTAGATCCTCCTTTACTCGTAGGTGTTCTATTTCAGTGGCCCAAGGATCACTTGGGAAGCTGGTCAAATATTTTTAATGACACAGTTCACAGACCACTTATGGAGAGCCACGGTCCTGTCGTGTCTGTGTGGCACGTTGCCTTGATCTCAGGTAGATGTATTTTGACTGACATTGTAGACTTATAAAAAGAAACCCCAAACTTCAGAAACACCAAATTAGGCCACTATTAAAGAGAGACTAGTCCTAAAAATAGCTCAGCTATCTAGGGATTTTAAATATAGAAATTCTTTTTCGTCTTGAACATTTGAAACCCTTGTCCTAGTACCTAAGCTCATTATCGCTTAAATAACTGATTCTCAAGTTGCTCTTGGGAGCGCCGACACCCTGAGTAGTTTCTTAGAGTTAAAAACAAAGCCTTTCATGTCCTTCACATTTTAGATGGGCCGTGGCGATTAAATAGACATTCACTGAGGACCTACTATGTGCCAAATAGCCTACCAAATGCTGGCATTTCAGAGATTCAGCCCTCAGGACTTTGTAAAGAGATCACCCTTTAAAATCTGCAGTAAGTACATGTTCTCATGTATCTGCTTAAAATTTACAGAAACACCATAAGATAACCAGATAGACCTTATGAGTGAAAATATCAGGGCTGATAAGTTTCGATTGGCACTGCTCATTAAATCAAATATAACACTCAGTTGATGGAAGTTATTTTTGGATTAGGAATAGGTGGACAGGAAAAAAATAATTCAGATCATTCCGTAAACTTTTTACTTTTAACTGAAAATTTCTTTAATTCAAGGAGAATATCCCAAAGCAAGACTGAGACATCTTGAGGGTCACAAGAGTTCGTGGGACCAGAGTCTCATTGAAAATCTATTTCCAGATAGAGATCCTGAGGTTCAGAGCAAAACAAAACAAAGTGAAGCAGAAGTGTCAGAAGTATTTTTTTTGTTTGTTTCTTCTAAATGTGATGTCCAAAGTTTAGGAGCCATGGACAGGACAGGGAACCCTTTGCTGCTCCTGAACTAATTTGATTTCTCTAACCCCATCTCCTCCATCCAGAAGGTTCTCCCTTGTGGTAGGAGGGCAGTCAATACTCAATTCCTCAATGCCACTACCCCTGTCATCTTCCCACTAATCGCCAGACTCTCAATTTCATCCTACAAGCCTAAATCAACAGTGCTAATGCCTCCCATAACCTCTGGATTATTTCCTGTGTGTTGATTTTCTGGGGAATGTGTACATTTTGGTGTTGACAGTACAAGGTATATTCCATGCTCTCTCTTGAACTTAGCAGGTTTTGATAGATTTATGTGAGGCCAGATGGCCATTACAGGCTGAAGGCTGACAAGAGGCAGTTCAGAACATTGTTAACACACTTGCACAAACTCTCAGCAGTGCAGCACTGTGCAGAATGTAATTCAGACTATAGCTTTTTTATTGCTGCCTATTTCCTTTTGTCAAAAGAGCCTGCTGTGCAGAGCAACAAATGGCTGCTATTACCCAGAATGTAATGGGTGTCAGACAAATCACGTAACACAAACAATCAAGAGTATGTAGGTCATATTTCAACAGAGCACAACCTTAGCAATATTTATGATTACTGCATTGAAATGTGCTCTATAATAAACAAGTACCTCTACATCACTCACACTTATGCACTTCTGCACAGCAAATCTGGAGGAAGCGGTACACACTCTCCAGTTATCTTTTTAAGCAAACCTTTAAAAAAAAGTCAGAGACAAGTTTGGTTTGGTTTTGTGTTTCATTATGTGATATAAAACGATTTCCTCTGAGGAGTTCTCTTTTGGGTTGGTTTGTTTAATTGAATGACTCTAATAAATGGCGAGTCCTCTATTCTGTATTCTGTGCTCCACTATCCAGCCAAAGACTTCAGCAAGATTTTTTTTAGTAGTTGACACAGTCTTATGGTTTGCATTTGACACAACCTCTTGCTAAACCTGAGACTTACTTTGGAGTTTGACAGTAGGATTTTTCTTATGTTACATGCCAATTCAAAGATTTCTCAAGGAAAGAAAATGAGAAGATGATTTTCTAATTTTCTTAAAAACTTACCAAAGAAGAAGGACTAGGTGTGTGACTTGAGTTCATCCACACACTTTTGGCTTCAAGAACTCGGAGTGGGTGGCAAGGGAGCATAGGAAGGACTGAAACTCAATCAGTATGAACAGTTTACTGCTATTGTTACTGCTAATATTCTGTTTATAAAAGTTCCTCTAGTACTCTTTCTTCATCCCTAACTTCCCCAAGACTCACTGGATCTTTACAAGAGCCAGCAATCAAAGTGTTAACCCCTGGCACAGAGGGCCTCTCCCACACCCTGCTCTGGTACCCAGGCTGGCATGTCCACTCTGACTGATGGAGCTCCCACCTTTCCTGCTTTTTAAGCATTTCTTATGTCACTCCTGATTACTGCGTAACAAACTGGCCTTACAGAAAAACTTCGGAACATGTGTCTGACATGTCTCCCATGACATGTGTCTAATGCCCCAGCTTTCTCATGGAAAATGTAGAGCTGTTATCCATTGGCCCTCAGGCACTTTCCCACAGAGCTGGGGCAGGAGAAGTTGTCAGGGTGTCTCTCACCAAACCCCTGAAGTAGATGTGGGAGAGAAAACTGCTTTGCTATCCTTGGCTTGAAAGAAATTAGATAGTACCATTTCCAGAAAAAAAACTGAGGCACTTTTCAGACGTTGAGGCAAGAAGAATGAGATTAAAACAAGAGAATGAAGGATATGCTTGAAATATGGAAGAAATTCCTGTCAGGACAAGTTGCCAAACACTGGAATGGGCTGTAAAGAGAATTTGTTGGGTCTCCCTTTCTTGGCTTCTTCAGCCATAGGAATGGATTATATGGCCTGTCAAAATCACTTTCTCGTTCTCTGTCATTGTGGCTTTCCTTTAAAACTACCAACTACTACCACCAAAAAAGGGAAAAAAAAAACAAACTACTTTCTCATATTTTGCTTTGTTCTATTTCCTCACAGATAAGTCACATACAGAAGATGTATATAGCAAGAGGGTATAGCAAATGTATGCTGTTTGTCAATATTCCATCCAGCAAAATCACCTTTTAAAAGGATAGGAAATCAGAAGTCCACTATCATGAGAACCATGGGGAAAACATACATGTCAGTGGAGGAAAACATTACTAAGGCCTCCTGTGTTAGGGTGATGAGACTGCTGACGGTTTTGTTCTTTCTTCCTAAATAGTTTGAAAAGTTATATTAATTCTTATTACTTTTATAGTAACACAATAATGTTTACATATATAGGTACTTATAAATACATACCCATGTCTATACATATATACCTATACGCAGGCGTGCTCAGTCACGTCCCGCTCTTTGCAACCCCATGGACTGTAGCCCACCAGGCTCCTAAGTCCAGGCAAGAAAACTGGAATGGGTTACCATTTCCTCCTCCAGGAGATCTTCCTAACCCAGGGATCGAACTTGCACCTCCTGCATTGGCAGATAGATTCTTTACCACTGAGCCACCAGGGAAACTCCCTATATATATATATGTATATATACATACACACACACACACACACACACACACATATATATATGTACTATATATACACATATATATAAATAAAAATTGGGGAGGGGTTGTCACTCACTTTGTTACCTAAATCAAATTCCTTCATGTCCTGTGGTTAAAACCATCATTGTGTTGAGCTGACATTGCTTTGCCATTCCCATTTCAGAAACAAAAATTCTAACACTCTGAACATCTCCATATGCAATAGATTTAAATGCCTTCTGCCAAAAGAGCATTCTCTTTTTTTCTCATCTTGCTTTACTAACAGTTATTTTGAAATCAAATTAGTTTTTACACCTGTAAAAGAGACGCATTTTTTTTTTTATCAGCCAAAATGAGCTAGTTTAGGACAAACACAAAGTCAGACCAGCTGGTGATACCTAATAAAGCAAACTTCCTAACTCATCCCTCCTGTTCCCCTAAGACTCTGCAGATGGGGCCAAGGGATTATTCTGGAGGTCTTAGAATTTTGTTGACTCTTTACATTTTCACTTAAACATTTGGAAAATTTCACTGAAATTTGCAAGAGTAAAGAAAAAGAAAACACAAGAAAGGCCTGGGTAACAGCTTGATCCATGTGCTCTGTTGTAACTAAAGGCATTAAATGTATACAGCAAGAATCAACAAATCAACAACCTGAATGCCGTCCCCATCCTGTCTACCTCTCTGGTGCCCCAGAGGCAGACATCACTAATTGATCATGACATTCCCACTGAATACAGACTTGGCCTTAGAATCCTTCTCAACACAATGCTTCTGGCAGCCAATACCAATCAATGACACTTGGCAAGTGAAATAAAACCTATTTAACATAACAGATGTCCACCACTATCTTTAAAATTCAGGCTTCAGGAAAGAGCCATAATCTCTAGTCAGACAGACCTGCTTTGAACCCAGGGTCTACCACAGAGCTAGAATCAACATTTTTCCCTTAACAATTAAGTGGACAGACAGTCAAAAAATAATATTGATATATGTGAAGTGCCTATTAGTGAGTGCCTAGCCTCTAGGACTTGTAGTAGTAAATGAATGTCCAAGGGGAGATTTTTCTACCTTGATTTGGTAAATCTCACACCCATACCAAAAGCAGTATATGTTCAATTTCATGGGAAATTAGGGAGATTTTACTATAAAAAGAATACTTATATAAAATAATATATAATTTCATATATGAAACAGGAGATAATATTAAGACCAATGAAAGGAAAGAGGTAAAGGTAGCCAAAGTTGAAGAGATGAAAGTTACAGTGACTTCCATAGATGAATTTAATGTAGAGTTAGTAATTGAATAGCTAACTGAACACATATGCTGGCACTGGACTAAGCTTTTTTCATGTTTTATCTCACTTAATCCTCACAGTGACTCAATGAGATGTAGGCACTGTGATCAGCTTCATTTGATACAAAGCATCCCGAATCTTACAGAATTTAATTAAATTGACCAAAGGCCATACAGCTAGATTGGGGCAGATCCAGAATTTGAACTTTGGTTTGTCCAATATCAGAGCCAAGGTTTTTCACAACTTCACTAAACTATGCTGTTTTTTAAAATATCATTATAAACTACTTTCATTTGAAGTTCTTCAGTTTATAAAGTATATTAGTTCAGGCTGTACCACATGAAATCACCATTTTTTTCATACATCAAAAATGTTGAATATTGACAATCTTATATTTCAATTTATAATGTGGTATCTTTTGCTCCAGAAATATCTTTTCCCCTTTCCACCCACGCACGTAAAAATCAAATGCAAATATTTTTCTCCCTTGAATTCAGTTCAGTCGCTCAATCGTGTCTGACTCTTTGCAACCCCGTGGACTGCAACGCGCCAGACTTCCCTGTCCATCACCAACTCCTGGAGCTTGCTTAGACTCCTTTCCACAGGTCAGCTCTGTCATTCACTGCCTAATGGTATTGCCTTAATGCTTTCTTCAATCCTGAATGCTCTCTACAATTCTTTGCAATCTTTTGCACAATCATGGTAATTAACTTGAAGCCATGTGAAGGGTTCCCTCTGATAACTTGTTTTCTCCCTTGGATGATGCTCTTGAGGCACAATCAGTGTTTTCCCATCCTTCAAACACTACTACACAAATTTTACTGAAGATGTTTAGTGGAGATAGAGGTATTGTCTACCATTTCAAACCCACAATACCTCCATAAAAAAAAAACAAAAACAAAAACAAAACTCTCCTCCCCAGTCCCTTCCTCCCTATACCATCCTCCAGGCAAGTTTCAAACTTCTTCCAGCCACCTTCTGCAGCTTCCAGGTTCTTTTTAATCCCTTGATTTTCCTGTAGCTGGAAATACCTTCCGGTATGTAATGCAATTTGACTTTGCATCAGCTTATGTGATTTGTATCTGCACTCATTACCACCTTGCTCAACAAATGAAAAACCAATCTCTGGACCCACCTTCCTTAGAAAGTAGTAAAATACTATAAACACTAAATATTATCTTCCCTTCATGTTACTTCGGCAATATGTATTATTTTCCAAACTGACTATAAGACCACATCTTGAAAACAAGAATATTTATTTAGCACCTTCTATGAGCCAAGTACAATATTCTATGCTTTACATGGATTAGTCTCTACGTCTTATGCTTGTTATGTATTTCCCAAAACCTACTGTGTTGCAAGCATAGAGCTGGTATTGTATATGTTATATATATGGGTAAACTGATTTCCATGGTACTCAATAACCTTTCAAAGCACTAAGAAAGAGGGATTTAAACTAGTAAGATGAATTCTGATTCACCAACAGAAATAAATTCACTGTACTGTAGATATTTTTAAGGGTGGCAAGTATTTTTTTTAAGTTTCTCTTATAAAATCTCAATAGTATGACCTACTAACCTTTCAAATGTATAATTAAATTATTTAATGTTAGGTCAATAAGAGAAATAGTAAAATTTCTGACAAGAAGAAAATTAAGTGCTTTTTTGTAACACTATAATCTCATGAATAGAAGGAATGCAATTTAAATTATATGATATACATGTAAATTAGCAAACACTGTAAAAACAAAGATACCCAATCCTAGCTAGGATGTAATAAGGCAAATATATCTACACTTTTATAGTAAGAGCATGAGTAGAAACACATCTTTTGACAATATGGATCAAAACCCCCAAGATATTTATATCCTTATGTTCAATATTAATGAGTACTAGAAATTTATTTTGAGAAAAATAAGAGTAAAAAATTTATAAACAAAAATTTCCACCCTAGTGCTATTTCAGAATAGTAGCACTTTAAAACAAACTAAATGTAAAACAGTAAAAGTATAAATAAATTTTTATACATTTTGAGGTATCCACTCAAACCAATGTTATATAGCCTACTGAAAAAAAGCCTGATAATAAAGGGTCTGTGATAATATAAACCTTCTGTATTTAAAATGTTAACCGAAGAAACAGAATGCAAAATTATGTGTATACAAAATTGTCACAGATGTAAAACTATTCATAGAAAACAATTTAGAACTATACACAATTTTCCACTAGTTTGTATTTCTGACATTTTTTATAGTAAGCTTATATTATTTATAAAAAGAGAAAAATTTTAAAAATGGTTTTCTTTAATGGAAAGCTTGGTATTGTTATATGTAGTGAAAGCTTTCTCAGTCCTTTCTAAACCAAAGTAACTTACACACACAGAATCCAGAACACTCTCAATTAACGGAATTCCTTTCAACTGGATTGTTGCTGCTGCTGCTGCTAAGTGGCTTCAGTCGTGTCTGACTCTGTGCAACCCCATAGACGGGAGCTCACCAGGCTCCCCGGTCCCTGGGATTCTCCAGGCAAGAACACTGGAGTGAGTTGCCATTTCCTTCTCCAGTGCATGAAAGTGAAAAGTGAAAGTGAAGCTGCTCAGTCGTGTCCAACTCTTTGCGATCCCATGGACTGCAGCCCACCAGGTTCCTCCGTACATGGGATTTTCCAGGCAAGAGTACTGGAATGGGGTGCCATCGCCATTACTAGAGCCAAAGTAGTATATTTTCCCAAATTTGGTAATGTCTGTTATACTGGTGACTGAAATTATGTAAACTAATAAAACATTATGTAGGTGAATGAAATAGGATTAAGACAAGTTTATATAGAAAGATCCAATAAAGGTATGTTCCTAAAAGAAGGGCTGTCAAATGAAAATACTGGGAAAACATGGGGAATTATGATTATGATTTATATTAAAAATCATAAAAATCTAGAATGATTCTGCACTCAGGCTACCACACAAATAGCCTTAATTATTTTTCCTTCAAAAAGCAAGAAAAGACAAGTAAATACCATCCATGATACATTATTAGGGATGTTTGTACCACAGAGATGAATGGATCCCCCATTAGTACATTTTAGTTCAGTGCAAAGGTCTGTCTTATACCAAAAGTTTCATATTTGAATACATAATTTGTATGTTTTAAGCAGAAGCAAAACAATTAAACTGTGTATACTTCAATCAACTTTTTAAAATAAGCCCACCAAATACTCACTCATTGGTTAGATAAGGAGTCTAATGTACATAATATATACACACAAAAGTTACTTATAATCATATGTGTAATTTTAATTTAAGAAATGATGTTGTGTATATATTTTATATGTGAATACATGTGTGTATATGTGTGTTTGTAACAATATATTTATGCTTGCATACGCATGCATAAACTATATGTAAATACCATGAAATTATCTGCTCTACTGCTTGACCAAATCATGCAATCATGCAATAGCCCTTTCATAAGGAGGAAATTTAGCAGACTCAGAGTGTGAAATTAGACTTAGCAACAATGACCACGGGGCGTGTGGGCACCACAGTTCTGGCTGAAAGCGTCTTGTTTAACTTACTGTTCCTTTACCCTTATCAGCAATGGCCAGAGCCTAGGAACTTCTTGTTTAGACATCCTAAGATTCACTTTCTAGTGAGGTTCAAGTACCTAAACCTAAGCTCTTACTGCAAAGGTACCATTTGCACCCCACTCAGATGTCTGCCTAGGAACTCTTTGGATTTGTAAGTCTCTTAGGGATTAGTTCAAGTTTTTAAAGCTTCTTCCTCTTCAGGATGTGGAGTAAAACTGGCCAGATAAATTCAGAAGTCCAAGTGGTGAAGGAAATTGCTCTTGTTTAAAATATATAAGAACATTTTGTTTTGGTGAATGGGCATATTTTCATTTTTCTCCTTTACTGAAAAGACATAAAAACAGTATCAAATATAAGAGAGCATTATACTATTAAGTATAATAAACAGTAACAACATATTTCAAGTAAACCTGAGTTCAAACTTTTACTCTTTGCTTTCTAGCTCTGTGATCTTGGGCAAGTTACTTAACATCTCTGAACCTTATTTCCTCATCTTAAAAAACAAAAACACCACCATCTTCATGAGGCTCTTGTGAAATTAGCTAAAATGACTTGTATGGTTGGCATATTTATTGAGTGGAAGACCAATAAAGGTTCATTTCTCCTCCTATTCAAGTTTTAGTGTCTTAATTGGGAGTAGGTTTATTTGTGGATCCAAATCAGTAATATACATTAGAGAGTCTGTCCCAAGTCTGACAAACAATAAATGTCTCCTCTTAAAAAAATTAACAACTGAAAATATTTATAGATAACTTCTTGTTCAATGTTGTTTATACTCTTAGTTAATTTCATTAATTGCATAGAGACTATACTTTGTTTAATATACATTTCACATACACACTCATCCATTCAAAAAGGTCCAAATGAAATGTAAGACTTACCTGCAGTTCCAGAGAGTTCCACACTTAAGGTTCGCTCAATAGTCTTGTTCTCAAATGGGGAACCCTTGGGGTCACTGGAAGATATGGCACATTTATAAAAACAAACTGAAATGGAGTTGCTGTAGCCAAATGTATTAGAACCCCCTTCCCTTTCTGAAAATGGTTACATTTCTTAATACTTACTTTGGTGACTCTGGGGTCAGAGGAAGAGATAAAGTTGTTGGTTTGGCTAAAGGAAAAAAAAGGAAACTAATTATGAAATATTGAGTGTTTTTCTGATTTGGTTTCTTTCTACAACAGTCAAGTTGGAAACTGGAAACAGGAAAACTAAAGTAAGGAAATCCCTGAATATTGGATCAAAGTCAGACAACAGTCCATTATGCTAAAACAAATTCCAAACAACATTTGCATCAGTAGACTATCATTTGAAAACATACGAAAACAGAATTTTCCCCAAAATGTAGCATCACTGTTAAGGATACAAAATTTGCATAAGACCATCAGAGAAAAATAATGTTTTCTATTTTAATTTGGAATATAGTACACGGTTTGTTTAGACACGAAAACAGCAGAGTAACTACAAGACGACAGAACGTTATGAATATTCAGTTGATTTTTCCCCTAAAATGTATAATTTTACATCTAGCTTTGAGAATAGGTTATTTCTATGAGGCCAAACTCCCTCAATAACCATTCTATCTGCTGAAAATTAATTGAGAGATCATGACAAATTATAAACACTGACCCAAATAGTTTAGAAGGGTTCAGATCCCCAAATCTGATAGACAACTAAAGTAAAAATAACGTTTATCAGTTGAGAGACCTATAGACTTGCAAAGAGAGCTCATCGACTTCTTCTGATGTTTCCTGAGTCTTACCTCCTACAGGAGGCATTTCCCAATTATGAAGGGTGGAGTAAGAATCTTCTCACTCCAAAATTTCAATTGCTTCTCCTTGGCAGTCTTGTATTTTGAACAGAAGGAGGAGAAAACTGGTGAGAAACGTACTTGGGGTATACATCCACATATTATGTGTATATAGATATATATATATACATATATATATGCTTACCTATAAAGATATATTTATATGTATGTAGGTTTTGTCATTTTTTCTCGTTAAAATAACTACTTTCAAAAGGTCAAGAGGTAGTCATTTATGTAATGAAAATCATGGACTTGAAACCAAAAAGGTCTTTAGAATAAATTTTCTTATTTTATGGATGAAAAACTTGAGACCTAAGATGCTTAATGATATTTCCAGGGCCATAAAACTAGTTACTGGCAGAGTTGGGCCCAGAATATGTTTTCCTTCTCCTATTATCAAAAAGAATTGCATTCAATAGATACTAAAACAAATTAATCAACCTCAGTAATTAAGGTCCCTTGAAATGTGAAAATATTATTTATGTCCAAATTAGGTTGAAATTAGGTACTTTACTTGGACAAATAGTATTTACATATTTAATTTGTAGATTTAAAATTCATTTTCAAGCAACTGAATGTTTATCATCTATCCAGTGTGCATCCAGAAATATGAAGCTAACGCAAATTAGGTGCACTGATTGATTGCCTTTTTCAGATATACCAATAAATAAACTGATTTGACATCAATTTTTTAGTATATCTGATATAAAGAGCCTTTCAAAAAGAACACATTTATGAAGGAACTTTACCAACTTCCCTGGTGCTCAATTAATAATTAAGATGATCTATACAGGTTCTACACAAATATTACCAGGTATGAACTATGTGTTGTCACACAATGATGTGCATTGTAAATAAGTTGCTGAAATTTCAGTTTTCAGGGTTTAGGGTAATGTTCAAAGGAAGATTTCCAAAATTCTGATAGCTGGGTACAAGTAAAGCCTATGGCAATGGAAGGAGATGGACAGGAAGTGGTCATATTTCATGAGACAAAATGCAACCAGCAAATGAGGGCCACAGCAAGGGTATAGCTTCAAGAATCCAATCTCAAAATAAGACCACACTTAGAAAAACTAAAAGTGCTGATTTGGTTTTTTGTAAGTTTAACCACACTATTCCAAAGACTGGAAGACCAGGGACTCTGAGATCCTTGAGGACAGGAATGAATCTTTTTCATGAAGATCATGATATTTTTGATGAATGATTGCATTAACAAAGGGATCAATAAAAGAACAAATGGGCCCCCACAATTGCCAAAGCCCAGACCATTATACTAAGAAAGTAAGCTTGATGCACAACAGTACAGAAAGCACACATGAAGCTAGTGTGAAAAAATGACAATACATTCAGTAAGGAAACCTCAGAAAATTCTCTTAGCTATTGCCTCTAATCATTCATATATTTTCTATATTAAAATTCTGAATAATAAATATCCCCTGAAACTCAGCATTTATATCCTATTGGTTTTTAACAATCAGCCATAGCTACAGGTTTGTTTTCTTTTAGACCTTAAGTAACTACAGGATTTTTTTTTTTTTTTGGTTAATAAGCTTTGTTCTGTTCTGAGCTAACTACACTTTTGCTGCCTCACCACAGAAATATACCTTATTAAAAAAAACCTACATACAGCAGGTCTCATCCAAAGAATATGTCCTTCAAAGGCCAACTTAATTTCTCACTGCCATGGTTTGTAACAGATTACAGTAATATTTAGTGGTGCGTGGACTGACAAAGTTTTAAAATCCTCAAAATCCAAAAGGACCAACTGGACAAAAAAAAAAAAAAAAAGAACAACAGAAAACCCCGCACACACTTCAGAGAATGTGCTGCTGGACTAGGCTCACTCACTAAAGGGCTCTAGCAAGTCTGCAGCTTTAAATTCAGCTCTAGAAAATGAATGCATGACCAGGACCAGGCAACGACTAGTCCAGTGAGTCCTTCAATTCAGGGCCTAGAATCCCACAGCACAGTTGGTCCTGAGCTAAGAAAACTGTTCCAGTGTGTGTGCTTGAGAAGCCAATCAGGGGGAAGCAAACTAAGAGACTATGGCTCATTTTGATAAGTATAGTTCCTTGAACTGATAGAAAGGGATGGACAGTGATTTCAAGATATCCACCAAGGAAAACCTAATGAAGAGCCAATTAAAAACATTAAAGGAATATGAAAATCCCCGGCTTATGGTGAAGTAGGAATGAGAGAGGGAAATTCAAAACACTGGGAAAGAAAAGATGTATTAAAAGCAGCAGCAACAGCATACCTGTATGAAATAATCATGGTTCAAAACAGGGATCAGGGGCTACCACTCTGCAGCTGGAAGGGGAATTGGGGAAACAGAAGGAAGAAAAAGAGGTGGATGTTTATAATTGCTATTTTAGAATGTGTCTACTTCCACTACAAAGTCAGAGGAACAGATAATGTGGAAGTTAAATATATTAAAGGAACAGCAACTTTCTATGAGCTCTCTTTGGGCCTCTACAACTAGAATGCTTTGAGGGAAGACACCAAAAATAAAGAAAATTTTATATTTGCCAACAGAAGTTTTCCCCAAATCACCCTGTTCTGCTCAGGAGCGTCAGCTTTTCAGTAACGTATGGGGACAATAGAAATCAACCCAGATGTTTAGTATATAAGCAATATATTTTTAAATAGAAAAAATTTTAAATATCCAGGAATTTCCAAATTGATAGTTACAAAATAAAATGTGTGAGTGTGCCATGTAGTCTAAAAATAGAATGTACATCATAACTGGGAGTGACTGCCTAAGTACTATTTGCTATTTCTTAAAGCATAAACAGCAATCAACAGTGCCTCATTTTTACCCCCGTTATTGGAAGGGAAAAAAATCAAAGCTTTTTCATGAATTGGCTAGCCCAGCTTGCTCAGAACTTCAGTTATCTCAGCAATTCAGAGATTCCTACCAACATCACCTGATGTTGCAATTCCCTCTGCTCCCCATCTCCTACAACCTGGCTAATATTTCAGGTGCCTTTAGGGGATTGTGAATTGGGCTGCATTTCAGCTGAATAGGATATGGTCAATCTGGGTCCAAGGAAGGATTTTTTTTCCCTACTATCATAAAGTGTTGAACTCTCTGTCAAGAGAGACACCGATGGAACAGAAGCCTGAGGTTTGGGTGTCCTCAGCCTGGAGCAGGTTTGCTCTGCCCTCACCACCCTTACCAACAGTGGGTGTTCAGGGGTCCAGCCTACCTTGTAGATGTTGCGTCTGCGATTGTGTGTGGGCCTTCTTTTTGGAGGTGCATTTGTCTCTGCTGCTGTTCCGGTTCTCTGTGGGTTTGGTGTGAGGAGGGTCATCATTTGTGGTCAGATACTTGAGAAGCTCTGAGCACGGACGTCTTTGTGGCTTTTGCTGTTGACAAATGCTCTTCGCTTTATTGCTCCATGAATTCTCGGTCTTAAAAACAAGGCATAAAGAAAGGGAAAATTAGTGAACTGAACCTTATCAAAATGGATATAGGTTTTCTGAAGAGATGAGATTTTCAATGAAGTGTTCAGCCTAAGTGTACTAGATCTATGAGCTGTGAATAATTGTTTGCAGAACAAGGAAAGAAAATTACATTTAAAATTCCTAAATGACATTTATACAGCTTTTTATTTCATTTCTCCTACATTTCAATGTTCCTACTCAGCAACATGTAACTAACAAGACCCTACAGCGCCTTTACTGTGAATTTAAAAAAAAAAAAAAAAGCTGGCTTAAACCTTAATTTGCCACTGATTGCCAGAGCCCAGTATTCACAATTCTCTTAAGTACCCCTTAACGCTCCGTTTTCACTCACAGTGAATGGCAAGACAAACATTGTTTAATACAGCCCGCTAACTGAATTATGTCATTGCCAGCATTCCATCCAATTAATGGCAGAGATAGATCTTTTGCAGTGATTCCTGAGCAATCTTTCTCAGGTTAGACAGCTGGCAAAATGGCACTGCAGCATCTTAAAGACACTCATAGATGATACCAACCTATCAGCAAATTTTATTGTAGCCCACGCTGCTGCATGTATTAATAAAATAGGCATGAAGTAACAGATGGTAGAACTTGCATTTCAATTGTCCAAAGACAAAGCATCAGTGAACTCTTCCTAGCTTCAAATAGCTAGACTACTGCTTTTGGAGACCCATTTTATAATGTTTCACCATTATGAAGTCTCTGCAGGATTCCAGCTGAATTAATACATAGGAGCCTACTGTTTATAGCTTTAAGCAAAACCTCCTTGTGACTTCCCCTCCTGTATTAAAAAACTTTACAATTGTACCTTAACAACTGCAGGGTTTGTTCTGATCCTGTGATTATGGTTTGCATGGTTCTGGGTACTGAGGCCACTGCATTCATTATAACTTAGCTGAGTGTTGGCTGGTGCCAGTAAGAGCTTCTTAAGCTAGAAACAGATCCAGGAGGAGGGAAAGCGAGAAAAGTTAGGCATCTTTTAAGCATGAGAATAAGCTACTAAAACTTTAACCTTCAAATTAATTATAATTACAAAAATGGATTCACTCTAATCACAGAACACCTTAGCACAATAGCACTAAAGGAAACTAATTTTTTAAAAATTAGAAAAAGTTGGGTATTACACTACCAATTGTGAAAGTGTTACTGTTTGCCACATTTAAAACAGCTGTGTCTACCTTAATTTTTCTTTAGATAAAACAAGGCAAAAGAATCTTCCTTAAAAGATTCCAAATACCTAAGAGTTGAGAAAGCTGCTTTGATAAATGAAGGCTAGGGGAATGTGTGTACATTTTCCCCTCAATAACCCAAATGAATCAAATACCAATAAATGAAAGATTCTGTGATGCTTTGAATCATGTTTTTCAAATAAGCATAAAACACTACTGATTCAAATAATATTTGGGCTAAAAGAGCAAGTTTCGCTAAAACGGACTTTTAAGAAGGTAGAGTTCTGGCTTGTAGATTAGGAGATGTGGGTTTTGGCTTAGGCAAAACATTTCCTCTCTCTTGACCTCTGTCTCTTCATTTGATTCACTGGCCTTCCAGGACCTCCCTGCTGGGTCATGCAGTATGACTCTGAGTTAACAACCCCTCCCAGTTGAAACCATGGTGTGGATGGAAATGATTGGGTATTATTATATCAGAGCACTAGAGAACAAAGCCAATGCCACTGACACAAGGAAAAATTGGGAGATACATATGTTATCATTGTTTATAAGACAGTCTCCTCCAGACCAGAAATCTCAAAATGCAAAGGAATATATGGAATATATTATATGGAATGCTTTTAACATTTAAAAACTTAGAGATGGGAGAGAAACAGCAACTATAAGGCAGGCCAAAGCACATTATTAAAGTCTGCAGGATGACGTTTCATAATTTACATTATGTGCTCTTACATCAGATTTATGGCAAGTGACAAATGGCTACCATAGCTGAGAAGGTAAACTGTGTCTCAGAACTAATAAAATCCTGGTTGAGCACTGCCTTGAAAAGAAAATTCACTCTTCATTGCTAACAAATCCACTCTTCATTGCCTACCATAAATTTAGGAAACTTAGGTTTCAAATGTGCTATTATTTTCTAATCTTCGTAAGAATTATGGATGCAAAGCCTTAAAATATTGCATGCTCTTTGATCTACCTGCTATTTCTAAAATAATATGCATGAGAATAAAACTACAAATATATCAATTATCATGCAATTTATGATCATGAAAAAAAATAGGAAAAAGACTAAATAACTAACCATAAGGGATTGCTTAATGAATTGGTTCACCTCTGAACAATAAAATACTATGCAACCATTCAAAACTATGCATCTATTTAAAATTCCTGAACATGCTCATGATACATCTTGAAACAAGAGGAGATTTTGATCCTTTTTGATATTAGAGGCTATTACAGGTGAAATTTCTATTATTTTAGTCATCTACATTTTCTAAGTTTCTAATCATTAACATAAATAATATTAAGACATCAAAACCTACAAATAAACAGCAAAAGATAGTTTCCAAAAGCTGCAGTAAGACTTCATGAAGTCTGCATTATCAACAGTTTTCAACAGGGAATCACAGAATTTGCAACTCTGAGTATGCTTGGGGATTATTTTGGCATGAGTCTAAATGAAAAATCCAAACCTTATTGTTACTACATCATACCCATGCAGCGGGTAGCCAGAGGCAACTCCAATTCCTGTTAAACAGTAGGAAGGGTTCTTACTAGAGACGGCTCTTCTGCCTCCTGAGGCGGAGGGGTGCCGTCAGGCATGGAGGAAGGACTAGCCTCATTCTCGGTGGTCACATCTCCATCTGTCAGCGCATCAAATGAGGGCAATCCGTCTTCATCCACAGGGAGACTGTCCAGTGTCTCTGTGAGGACCGCTAGCAAGTTTGCCTCATTCTCTTCATCTATCTTCTGCAAAAACAGTAAAACAGAGGAAGACATGAGTGAGTTGACCCTGGGAGATGAGTAATCTATTAATCAGCATAGACTGAATATGTTTAACCAAATGAGTACATGATACATGAAATTCGGAACATTTATCCCATAACAAAAATCATGTCCTCCTCAAATTCCAAACTCCCTTTTGGTCTGAATCATACAATCAATTAATACCTCTACTGGACCAATCTCTGATTGTTAAGCTTTCTAATTTAGCTATTTGTTATGTCAGTATTAATGATGCTAAATGTGATTCTGTCTTGTTCAGTCATTTTTCTCGTATTTATGTCTTGTTTTCTTAACTAAAAGAGAAGATTTAGAGAACCTCAGGGGTTGAGAGCATTTTAACCATTATCTACCGTAGCTTCAGACAGTGCTTCGATAGTGTTTCAGCCTCCTGTATAGCATATGCATCAAAATGTTCAGATAATTCTCTGTTCAAACACTGCCCGAAACTGAAGTATACCAAGAGAAACTATACACTTTCATGATTTCATTTATAATTTCATCACTGAACACTCCACAGTCATTTATTTCTCTCCTTGACATCTTTCCCAACTTTAGTCATAAATCTATAATTGCCTATTGGACATTTCTACCTGATAAGAGGTTCCTTGTCTCAAAATTCAAACTAAGGACTTTTCTCAGAAAAAAAAAAAAAAAACTTGCTGTTTCTCTTGACTTTCTGGGTGTGTATAACATTTCTACAGATCCTTAACTCTGGAACTACCCTGAATCCTCTTTACCTGGCCAGGCACTAAGTAGGATCTTATTTGTAGCATATCTTAAACGTATTCATTTCTTAAGACCAAGGGTACTTTCTAGGGCAATGTTCCTTCCAACAGGGGCTCTTGCAAATATAAATTTAACTCAATTTCCCACCTGCCACACTCATTCCCACCAACACATCCTTGGAAAGCTGATTTTCAGTTATTTATTGCACAAACATTTTTGAACACCTACTATATGTCAGAGTCATGCTAGGTGTTGGAGACACAAAGAGAAATAAGACAAAACTCTGCCCCTTTGAGAACCCATCAATGAAAGGAAAGAACCTGTAAACAACATGTTTTAAAAGATAATATTTGCTTACTTCAGCACTCTGTAAAAAGAAAAAAAAACCCACCTCAAGATCTTCCAAACTAGAGCTTATATACCTTGTTGATAGGGCAATGTACTATATTCTTGTGTACCTGGGCAACCAATGCCAATGCTGGGCATACAATATAGTAAGTTATTGATTACTTGCTGAGTAATTCACTGATCTGCATTTTTATGCCTAAAATATATATTGTGTAGATTAGTTTCCCTTTCTTCTTTAAGCACTTCATGTTGTCCAATCTGACCTGCTTCTTAAGTCATTTTTTAAGTTCTGTACACTATGACATTAACAATATCAGCTCAATTATCCCACACAGATTCTATTACAAAATGCACCTAAGCTGCTGACATCTAATGAAGCCAGCAGTGCCCATACTTCCTTTCTCTCTAGCACTGAACTCCAGTTAATTGACCTGACAAAATTACAAGAATCACAGAATAGGACAGCTAATCAGAAAATCAAATTGTATTACTAGAGAAATTAGGCAGGCCTTTCTCACGTATACACTCTATTTTCATATAAAAATTGTTTTCCCTCATTACTGATAAGTCTCCATCCAGGAGCAAAACTATGAACCTCTTTCTCTTTTGGATTAAAGAAGCCAAGAAGAGCAATATATGCTCTTCATGGTAGAGTTTATTCGGCATTTTTAACATTTGTTTCAGTTTCCCTAATGCCCCTGGACTTGACGTTGTGAGTTAAGTGGTTTGAGACACACAGGGTGGAGTGACAGTTCGATGAGTTTTTAGACTGTAGTGCAGGAGGTAAATTTTAACCAGAAGGCGTGAAATGTAAACTTCAAAAAGGTACCATTTCCTTCCAAAAGTTGATCAATTCTTTACAATCCAAATTGCTCAGCTGAGTAGAAAGACTTTATTGAGCATCCCCTTCACCCTCAACTCTTCTGGCCTCTGTCCACGCAAACTTATAATAATAAAGATCATGAAATAATCTGCCCCTATTTTCTTTGGGGGATCATAATCTGGTATCCAAAGATGCCAATCTCTCCCTTTTAATTTTAACTTAAATTTCCTCATGTACCAGAAACCAAATTCAGGTTATTGAACTATTCTGAATAAAACTTATATTTGAATTAAATATATTGCTTAAAATCATCTCAAAATCATGAGATTTACATTAATATAAGTATCTCCATATTATCTAATAAATATAGTCTTTGAAAATGTCTCAAACATACCAGACATGCTTACACACACACACATACACACACATGCACATACACACAACCACACACACACACAGTTTAAATAAATAAATTGGACATTTTTTCCAGATAACCCAGTTTCCAGAAAGGCTTATTTCACTGAAGTTCAAAAAGAACTTAGGCAAAAATAGTTAAGCATGTTTACCAATAAATGAGTAATTTTGTTTACTCCGATTTACATTTTGTGTTTGACTTCCCAGCAATACTACAAGCCCCTATTTGCTTTCAATCACATAATACAATAGCATCTTAGTTCTATCCCTAGTGTAAACAAACCATGATAATTCCAATCAAGTCAAAATGACAAAGAACACTTAAATTAACTAGTTTTCTCCAATTTCTTTAATAAGCCCAGGTGAATGTACACCAAATACAATGGCAGAAATACTGGAGCTTGATAATGTCATAATTAATTTACAAGACCTGATTAAACCACCAGCTATTTAAATTTTCCTCTCTTCTGAAACTACAATGGGAGGGAAGAGTTTGTGGAATGGAAGACTGGCATTGTATATTTGTGTGTGTGTGTGTGTGTGTGTTGAAGTATGTGAAGTGGGTAGGCTAGTCTTAAATCAGTATGGAACAGTGGGACTGTAATCATTATAGTCAATGTCCATTAGAAATAATTATCAAACATTTTCATTTTCTTATCATCCTTGTATATGTGTTACTCAGAGAGGTGCTCTAAGAATGTTTTGATAGAGTTGTTCTTGAATTAGAAAGAAACGAATGCTATGATTTCAAATTCTGTTTTCTTTCATCAGAGCAGACTAGGAGGAAGGTTTAATGACACTTTTGTGTTGAAGCTCAACAGATATTTGTACATGTAAAGTTGAGTGGACATTATACCTTATTCTGACAATTTCAATTAGTTCGACATGAGTTTCAACAATTGAACACCCCAGAGAAGGCGATGCATTTGACAAAAAGAACTCTGTTAAACAATTAATCTTGCTTTCCATTATTGCTTCAGTATAGAGCTGCTTGGTGGCTCAGTGCTAAAGAATCTGCCTGCAATGATTCAATCTATGGATGCAGCCCACTACAGTGTTCTTGCCTGGAGAATCCCATGGACAGAGGAGCCTGGTGGGCTACCGTCCATGGGCTCATGAAGCGTTGGACACAACCGAGGGACTAACACTTCCACTGTTTTTATAAAAAATATATACATATGTATTAGTTCCACATAACTGAAGGCAAGAAAAGCCAAGTGGAGAAAAAGAGAGCGCAGATCACCAACTGGGTGGTGATCTACAGTCGCACAAACAGCTCAGTCTCAGTGGGGGCAGCAAGGCAGAAATGAAAATGGGAACTAGGCAAGTGTGAGGCAATCAAGTCACAACGAAGAGTCAGACATGACTGAGTGAGTAAGCACACACACCGCCACCCCCCGCCCAAATCTGCAACAGTGCTGTGTCTCATAAGTGATCGTTCAGAGCAGTCAATTACGCCAGAAAATTCATTTCTTCTCTTTGGGATTGCGGGTCCCTATATGAATTGCACTAAGTGTGATATAATTCAAAAGGTACGGTTGAAGAAAGGTAGATTCTGCCCCCTTGCATGTCCCAAGTCACCTCAAGATTGAAATTTGGGATCCAGTATATAATATCTGGGCCTTTTTCTTTTGTGAACAGTTGGCAAAAGGATCTTTCAACCAGTGACACATGGTGGGGCAGACAATGCATTCAACTCACCCAACTGCACACAGAGTGAATAAATCCACTAAATTAAGGAGGAGATGAGGGACTCTGAGATCCTGACACCTGAAGGGAGAAACACAGAGTGAAAACTGCATGAGGTATCCTGAATATTTTTAATGCAGGCTATTTTGGAAGGACCATGCCCTGCTTAGGATAGTAATTTTTTCCACATCTTGTAGAATTGCAATTACACTCTGCGTCCCCAGATTCTCACACTTGCTTGATCTCTGTTTGATAAAAATAGTTTAATAGCCATTTAATCACAGCTTCATTATCTTAACACTCTTAATGCAAATTGGGCCAGGAGAATTCACTCTTCCTTATTATTCCAATCATCAATAAGAAGGAAACAGTGGTGTTTTCTTATCATTCACTAATCAGTTTCAGTTCCTTAGGCACTACTGTTTACTCCAAGATCAATCTGTATGAAAGGTCACTTAACCTCTCTGAGCCTCCACTTTTTTACTATATAAAATTCTGGGTTATTATCTGCCAAATTCCTATGACAGAATTTTCTGCACTCATGAGTAATAAGGAGAAAAAAACACAAACAGTTGATAGAGGTCTTAGAATTCTTAAAGAAGGTGCTCAATAAACATCTCTGGTGTATATGCCCATCATCTTGATTAGCCATATTTGAACTCCATTCTTTGAGCACGATCTACAGCCGAATTTCAGCACTGGGCCAGCTTCCTCCCAAATTCCCAGCAAGCTTTAGGCTTCCTTCCTGCCCCATACTGCTGATTTGGAAGCAGCTAATGAAGACAAAATTAACTCCTACTTTAAGTGAGGCCTAATTAAGAAGGGAAATCGGCTAGAGTAACATCTGGTAATGTGTTCTGAAGCCAAATATAAATGACATTTTTGGATTATCCACTATTTTGGATTATTTGTTCCACTAGACACTACCAGGAGTTGAAATAATTACATAAGAAAGTGAATTTTATGATAGATTCAGGGGCTTAAATAAGGAATACAAGTGACCATAGGAGTCCCCTTCCTGAATTACCATACATAAAGTTCTATACTTCTGTTTCATGCACAAAAAGACAAAACATTTGCATGTAACAAAGTCAGTTTTGGGATATAAAGTTTGATTCAAGATTTGCAAGAAGCTGAATTCAAAATAAAGAAAAAAATTTTTCTGAAATAAAAAATAACAATTCAGATTAAACCCCTGAAATAGAATTTGAAGTTTTCAATTTTTTAAAAGACCACTTTACACTGGACAGATAGCACTTCACTAATTGTTTATTGCACATGTCTGCTCTGAGTGGTCTGAGTCTTTGCTAAAAAGGTTGTTAAATCCCACTTTTTTTTTGCTTCATTCATTTTTTTTTTAATAAGGATAATTGCATTAGAGTATTGTGTTGATTTCTACCAAACATTAACATGATTCAGCCATAGGGAAAACCCACTTTCAAACAACTCTTTTTTCTCTTTCTCTCCTCGAGTGCTCTACCTTCCATGGTGATTTTTCTTGCTTCTTTTACACCCAGGCATGGGTACTAACAGCATGTCTGCCCATCTTCTCACACTCCAAATTGGGCAGAATCCCCACATGGCACTTCTTATAGGTTGCTAACTGCTACCCTGTTGGATAGGAAGAGCCTCTAAAATAATCCACTAGATTTGGTTTAGCATACGGAATAAAGGGCTTTGAAAATGGGATGGTCACTTGAAGGCAAGAAAAAAAAAAAAAAACACCTTAATCTCAAGTGTATATGTCTAACAGAAATATAATCAAGACCTAAAGACCATCTTACATCACATCACATATTTCTTATAAAAAATAACATTGAATCTGTTCATTTCTTAAAAATGTCCTGTGCCCTGAGAGTTAGCTTCTTCCTCTACTTTATTACCAGGAGAGATACAATGAGTACATTAGGTGCCACTGTGTTTTCCCTGTCAGATGCTAGAGTTGCTGGTTGAATGATAATAGTAGCTAATAGAAAGAACACAAATCTTAATTTCACTATCAGGGCAACTCCCCATGGACCTACAGGCTACTTAAAATAGTGTGTCTGTAAATGTGTTTATACACACCACACCCCCAAATCATAGAAGTTTGCATCTCAAGGACATAGTTACAACAGAATCTATGTGTACATGCATCTCAACCACTTGCGTGCATTCTACATATTCAACTGTTGACTGAAAGTGTATAATCAAGGCTTGTATTCTTCCTACAAGTTAAGACACTCTAACTAAAGAAAGCAATGAACAAAAACTGAAGTTAATTCCTATAAAAATAAAATAAGAATCAAGCTGAAATAAATACAAGCAAACCTGAAGGATTCCTTCCATAGACATATTTACACCTGTGGGAGTCCATTTAATTCCTGCTAATACTTACACTTCTATTTAAGCAGGCATAAAATGTAGGTTGACATCTGTACTTAGGCTTTATCTAACATTAGCTTATATCACATACTCATGAGTTAATAAGCATATCCTGAGCATATGGAGTTGATTATTCTGAAGAGGTCACATGAGCCAAAAGTGTAAATACAGAAGTTCAAGAGAAAGGCCTAAGAAAATCCTGTTTGATGCACTCAAAATGAGCTGATTACAGATTGGGTGGGGAGGGGGTGTTTCATGTCTATTTCTCACAGTATAAAGAAGCAGCAGCTGGGTGGTGCCATTGAGCAGGAGGTCTAATCGATTGAAAAAGAGCTGCTAAGGCATTTCATTTGTCCTCAAACTTAAACCAATAGAGAAACTGGGCAGATTTAAAAGAACACCAGATTAGAAGTCAAAAGAATGGATCCCAGTCCCACTGTACTCTTAGTGACCTGTGTGGCTTCAAACTACTCAGTTCTGGCTACCCTGCACATGCTGCTGCTGCTGCTAAGTCGCTTCAGTCGTGTCCGACTCTGTGCGACCCCATAGACGGCAGCCCTCCAGGCTCCCCCGTCCCTGGGATTCTCCAGGCAAGAGCACTGGAGTGGGCTGCACATGCTAGTTCCTGTTTCTACCCTTGCCACTGCCACTCCATCCCAATAGTCCATTCTCAACCCAGAAGACAGTGATCCTAATAAAACCTAAGTCTTCTCTTGCCCCAGTTTTGACCAAGCCCTCCAAGGCTTCTCACGACTCTAAGAAAGAGTCGAAGTTCTGAGAGTGACTTACTAGCCTAGAATCACCATATAATTTATCATATAAGCCAGAACACTTTTGAGAGTGAGTGGGTGCCATCAACAACCAATCACCAGACTCCTGCAGGCTAACTAAGATGCATGGTTGGTTACCCTAGATTAGATCGACATCATCTGACACTCTCAATACCCCTCATCTATCAGGCTGACTCCTTTCCAAACACGCTGAATTCCTTGCTTAGACCACAAAAATGCCAGGCATTCCCTTGCCAAAAGGCTCTGCATCTGCCATTTTTCCTTTCTAGAAGTCTCTTCTGCCAGATGGCCACATGGCTAGGCCCCCTTTATCCCCTTGCTGCTGCTGCTGCTAAGTCGCTTCAGTCGTGTCCGACTCTGTGCGACCCCATGGATGGCAGCCCACTAGGCTCTGCTGTCCCTGGGATTCTCCAGGGAAGAACACTGGAGTGGGTTGCCATTTCCTTCTCCAATGCATCAAAGTGAAAAGTGAAAGTGAAGTTGTTCAGTAGTGCCCGACTCTTAGTGACCCCACGGACTGCAGCCCACCGGGCTCCTCCGTCCATGGGATTCTCCAGGCAAGAGTACTGGAGTGGGGTGCCATCTCCCTCTCCTTTATCCCCTTAATTATACTCAAATGTCACCCTCCCAACTAGTCCAAACACATTCTATCCACCTCCCCATTTTTTTAATTGAAACTTACTTCTATAACTCAATATATATTTTAATAACTACTCTTTATGGTCTATTTAAAATAGAAGCCTTGAAAGGTCTATCTGATTGCAACTGACATGTGGCATATAGTAGATGCTTAATAAAAATGAAATGAGTAACAACTAAAAAACTCTAACCAGTCCTAAGACTATAATGTGACTTTTTATCCTCCTTTTGTTTTGCATTGTTGTATCCTCTGTAATTCCTACCTCTTTTCATCCCCAGAATATTTCTTATTAATACTGCTTATCTAAGTCTTTATTTAAAATCAGCTTCCATTTCTATCTCACGCATTTTTTATAGATCCATATTTTGTAAAGGAAAGGGTTGAGATGGGTCTTGAAATGTAGAAATTTACTCTCACCAATTCTGGTGTTTGGAAAGATACTGGAATGCATTATTAAGCAATTAATCTGTACATATCTAAAAAGATGCAAGAGAAAAATCATGCCAGCCCAACTATCTATTCATGCAGGAAGCATCAGGCTTACTAATCAGGAGAAAACAGATAATATAATCTATCTGGATGACAGTGAGTTTCTTTATTCTATACCTTATAACATACACATCTGGGAATATACATTTAACCAGAGGGTTTTTCAAACTGTGTTCCACGGAACCCTTGATATGCATACAGTTACTGCAAGAATTGATTGTAAATATCATAGTGTATGATATATTCTACATAATTGATTTCATATGCAAATATAACTGATTCACTTTCAGAAAGCAATGTGCACACTCAGCTGTGCTATTTATCTTATCATAAACACAGTGAAGACCACCACTGACTTAACCTGCCAAGTTGAATCATTTGGTGTTGGCCTCAAGATTTAAAATTATCTTCAGATGTGCATGTGAGCACAACTTTACAATCTTTACATCTTTACAAAACCTTTACAAATACTCCTTTCTGTGAAGTAGGGTTTTCTCAACCCTCATCAATCAAAAAAAATGTACAAAATAATCAGTTGACAAGATTGCTGTAAGAGCCTTATCTTCTACCCCAACTTCACTTCTTAATGTTCATTTAAATAGTGTCAAAAATATTATGACATATACATGTTATTTTGATTTAAAAAAAAATAGTAAACACCACTGACCTTTACTGAGTGCTTTCCATGTGCCTGGGGCTGAGTTAATTTTTTTATGCTTATTATTTCATTTAAATCAATATTAACCCTATTAGTAGCCCAACGCTCACATGACTAATGAGAAGCAGACATGTATGTCAAACCAGATATATCTGATAAAAGCTTGTTCTCCCTCTCTTCTTTATACATTGGAATTTTATGGAAGAAATTATTAGAACAAAAATGAACATGGGCATGGGCTAATCTAATCTATACTCACATTAGGGGATATAAAATGAGTTGAAAAGACATATCAGTTAATTATCAACAGTTAAGAACTAAGATGAAGAAATGCAGCTACATTCCATGAAGCAGAGTGGCCTTCCATGCAGAAAGAGGTTTTGCTGTGATTGCTTCTTACTATCTATTGCTCAGCCAGCGTTACTATCTTTCGTCCTACTGGGTACGATTTGCTCTTCTGTTAGAATGATCTCCCCTTTACCCTTCATTTCTTTCATATCTCTGTTTCCCACCTCAAAGCCTATTATAAATGGTCCCTCTTTCAGTTAAGTTCAGTACAGTTGCTCAGTCGTTTCTGACTCTTTGCAACGCCATGGATCACAGCACTCCAGGCCTCCCTGTCCATCACCAACTCCTAGAGTTTACCCAAACTCATGTCCATTGAGTTGGTGATGCCATCCAACCATCTCATCCTCTGTCATCCCCTTCTCCTCCTGCCTTCGGTCTTTCCCAGCATCAGTGTCTTTGCAAATGAGTCAGCTCTTCTCATCAGGTGGCCAAAGTATTGGAGTTTCAGCTTCAACATCAGTCCTTTCAGTGAACACTCAGGACTGATCTCCTTTAGGATGGACTGGTTGGATCTCCTTGCAGTCCAAGGGACTCTCAAGAGTCTTCTTTAACACCACAGTTCAAAAGCATCAATTCTTTGGTGCTCAGCTTTCTTATAGTCCGACTCTCACATCCATACATGACTACTGGCAAAACCATAGCTTTGACTAGGTGGACCTTTGTTAGCAAAGTAATGTCTCTGCTTTTTAATATGCTATCTAGGTTGGTCATAACTTTCCTTCCAAGAAGTAAGTGTCTTTTAATTTCATGGCTACAGTCACCATCTGCAGTGATTTCGGAGCCCAAAAACTAGTCAGCCACTGTTTCCACTGTTTCCCCATCTATTTGCCATGAAGTGATGGGACCAGATGCCATGATGTTAGTTTTCTGAATGTTGAGTTTTAAGCCAACTTTTTCACTCTCCTTTCACTTTCATCAAAAGGCTCTTCAGTTCTTCTTCATTTTCTGTCCCTCTTTAATAAAAAGTTATTCAATAATTCCAACTGATACTGGTATATTCAAGCCTTTATAAAAGTAAGCTGGGTCACTGGATAGGAGTACAGATTCCTGGATCCCATTAGATACCACCAAATCAAAATATCTAGATTAGAGTTTCTCAGCTTTGGCACTATTGGATCAGATCATTCTTTGCTCTAGGGGGCTGCCCTGTGTGTTGTAGGTTGTTTCACAGCTTCCCTGACCACTATCTATTTGATGCCAGTAATGCTTCTCCAACTGTGACAACCAAAACTGTTACCAGATTTTGCCAAATATGTGCTGGGAGGTAAAACTTCCCCCAGTTGAGAACAATTTCCCTAAAGGAATCATCCAGGATTCTAAGTTTTGATAACCATCCCAAGTGATTCTGATAATTATGCAATTTTGGGTAAGTTGCTATTTTGTGCCTATTGAGAAGTGCATAAATCAAGTTATACTTTACAATTCTATGAATGCTAGATTTATCACTTCTTGCTAAGGTGCTTCAGTTGTGTCCAACTCTTTGTAACCCTGTGGACTGCAGCCCACAAGGCTCTGCTTTCCATGGGATTTTATAGGCAAGAATACTGGAGTGGGTTGCTACTTCCTCCTCCAGGGGATCCTCCCAACCCAGGGATGGAACCCAGGTCTCCTGTGTCTCCTGCATTGACAGGTGGATTCTTTATTACTAGCACCACCTGGGAAGCCCCAGATTTATAATTTCTAACACATGCAATTCTGGCAGCTTTTTAAAGTTATTAATAACATATTTTTAATTTATTCTATATGAATTCTTATTTCCAATATCTTACATTAATGTCCCTAGACATTTTACAGTCTATGCCTCCTTGTTGGTAACAGCTTATCGGTTATTTATGCCCTGAATTTCTTTTTGATTAGTCCTATGGTATTGTACTCTTTTTATTGCCAATCACTCTCTTCTTTCTTCAGAATCTTCTGACCATCATCATTATAATAAAGTTCACTTTCGTTTTGTCGTCTATTTGATTACATAGACTAGATGCCAAATGATTCTTGAGGATTCTCCTTTACATACTTTCACATAGTTCTTAAACATGGCTAGACTTCTTAAGATTTTTTCAAGATCAAAAGCACATAAAAGCCTTATAAGATTTGCATGTTCTTATGAAAGGGGCAGTGAGGCAAAATATATATTTTGACGTGAGATTGCCTGAGTTGGGATCCTAAATTCATCCTTATGTGGTATGTGACCTTCAGCAAATTACTTAACTTCTCTGTGTCTCGAATTTCATGTTAGAAAAGCATATTATAATAATAAACTTGCACTGTAAGGTTATTTTGAGATTCAGCTGTGTTAATCCATGCAAATTGTATAGAACAGTGCCTAGTATGTAGAAAGGACTTATGTTTCTTATTGTTAATATTATCATTATTATTGTCCTCATGCACTAGATTGAGTTCAAAATAAATGAGATGAAGCATAAGCTTGTTGAAAATTAATACAGAGGGAACACTTAAAAGTTGACTTTGAGGTAGGGATAGGGTATAAACAAATGAAGGGGACAGGGAAGAACATTCTACTCAATAGACTGACATAGAGATTTAAAATGTGACAATGAAATTATTAAATACATGAATGCTCAGAAATCCTTACAATTTTATAAAGGATATTGCCTACATGTTACTTCTTAAGGCTGATATGTCTGAATTAACAGGCATCAGTTCAGTTCAGTCCAGTTCAGTCGCTCAGTTGTGTCCGACTCTTTGTGACCCCATGAATCGCAGCACGCCAGGCCTCCCTGTCCATTATCAACTCCCGGAGTTCACTCAGACTCATGTCCATCGAGTCAGTGATGCCATCCAGCCATCTCATCCTCTGTCGTCCCCTTCTCCTCCTGCCCCCAATCCCTCCCAGCATCAGAGTCTTTTCCAATGAGTCAACTCCACATGAGGTGGCCAAAGTACTGGAGTTTCAGCTTTAGCATCATTCCTTCCAAAGAAATCCCAGGGTTGATCTCCTTCAGAATGGACTGGTTGGATCTCCTTGCAGTCCAAGGGACTCTCAAGAATCTTCTCCAACACCACAGTTCAAAAGTATCAATTCTTCGGTGCTCAGCCTTCTTTACAGTCCAACTCTCACATCCATACGTGACCACAGGAAAAACCATAGCCTTGACTAGACGGACTTTAGTCGGCAAAGTAATGTCTCTGCTTTTGAATATGCTATCTAGATTGGTCATAACTTTTCTCCCAAGGAGTAAGCGTCTTTTAATTTCATGGCTGCAGTCACCATCTGCAGTGATTTTGGAGCCCCCAAAATAAAGTCTGACACTGTTTCCGCATCTATTTCCCATGAAGTGATGGGACTGGATGCCATGATCTTCGTTTTCTGAATGTTGAGCTTTAAGCCACGGTTTGACATAATCCCTGGATGCTTGCATGTTTATTACATGAAGTGATCTCCTAAAATCTACCCCAAGCTGAACTTTGATATCTACACTTGACTCACCCTCCACTCATGCACACACATGCAAAAATACCATATTTATATGCATGTTTACAAATATATTTTTTATTACTAATGCATATATTAAGTGACTCCTACAGGCTATAATCTCTGTTCTAGGAACTTACACTTTAGTTTGGTAGAGAGAGGATGGCAGACCTTCCAAAGATTAGGTAGCCATTATATATACATATATATCATATAAAAAGAACATACAGTATATATACATATATATACACAAAGAGTACATATGTACGTATATATATGGAGAGAATATATTTGGTTCATTTATATGTATACATATATTATATATGCATACATAGAAGGAGACAAAATATATACATACATTTATTATATATAAATACATAGGAGACAAAATATTTGGGGTATAAAGATAGACAGAGAAAGGAGTATAGAGATAGATAGATAGTACAAATGCATATATATATGTACCTTATCATGTGAGAGAAAGAGAAAGAGAAAGGATTTGAAGGAGCAAGCCATAATAGCTGAGAAAGAAATATTTTAGGCAAAGAACAGAGTAAGTACAAAGGTCCTGAGGTGCAAACTTACAGTGAGTGAGACATTAATTGTTTCACGGTTTACATATTGGTAGAAGGGGGAGGGAGGTAATATTGAAAATATTTAACAGACATTCCACATGAGCATCGATCAATCAGAATAGCAGCGCTAGGACTTCAGAAAGGAGTCCTACTCTAAATGACTCAGGAAGTTTTATTGCTGTAAATTAGCAGATTATACTAACTCTGGCCATAAGCAATGTATTTTAGACTGACTGTAAGAAACACTTGTAATAATTTTCCATTACAACTCCTAAATTTTAAGATGGTACATTTTCTGCCCCAAAGAAGTGCTTAGAAGGCACCATTACAGAGGCCAGTGCTATTTGTTCCTAAAGACTTAGCACCACGAGGTATGCGTGCAAACCACGCAGCTGCAGATGTCTCACACCTGGATCTATATGGCATATTAAGATTGGGGATGCCAAGACGCAGATGATGTCAAATGATCTGATTACTGCGATATTCTGGCAATAGCATTAAAAAGAGAGAAAATTGTCTCAAGGTGGTTGGAAGCTAATCAGCGGCAAGTCTGTCCTCTCTGTGGGGCCATCTAGGGTGAAGGAAATTAAAGTGAGGTTCCCAATAACCCTCTGTGTGGCTCATGGCCTGTCCCCAAGAGAATAGGAGCCACTTAGAGCCTGGGATTGGGCCTGAGACTCCTTGAGCACCTTTAATTCTCCATTAAAGTGCTCTGCACAGAGTAGTGGGTTGTCAATAAATACTTGCAGAATAGATATGATATGAGAAGTTCATCTTTTCAATGACTCTGAAGCTAAGTATTCTCCATGGCTTTGGGTTTCCAAAGCATCTGAGTAAGTCTGCAATTTCCTAGGATTTAGAGTCTGAACTTCTAATGCCAGACTGAGTACAACACTTATGAAAAATCTTTAAATACTTTATACTGAATTCCTTCTAGATACAGAATCACTCATGATCATCAGTGATTTATACACACCACGATGAGCATGCACAGTAGGGTAGCCTAAGACATCTGGTTAGACAAAGTGGTTAATAACACCGAAGGTAACATTTTCGAAAGTGACCTTGATAACTGGATTTTTTAAAGTATATGTGTCTTTAACAACATGGGAGATGACAAAAGAAGTGCAAACCAAACTGGATAAAAATTCCAGAGTTACAGAAAGGAGAAAACAAGTATTTAATGATAGCCTCACTTAATGACAGAACATAGTAACAGAAATACGAAACAGTAAGAGTTAGTCAACTCACCCAACCACGTGATTCTGCAGATTAGAAGACTGACCCCCAAAGGGTTAAACAGACTTTCTCAAGGCCAATTAGTAACTGGTCTAAACCTATATTTGGTGGGGGGGGGGCACTATGTTTTCCTTATTTTTTCTACTATACTATATCATTTCCCAGGAGAATTGGAGAAAATAATAGCAAAGAATCTTTTTCGTACACTTGCCCTTTATTCTTTAGGCCTCAACATTGTTTGTTTAAAATACTGTAAATGGAAAGTTTCCAGTTCAGTCCTCCATGGAAACACTGGACTACAAATAAGTTCCATGTCTGGGATTTAAATAGATCAGAAGTTTCTTGGGAATAGGGATCATGATGTGTGTGTCAAACTGTCAGAAAATGTTAACAGATATTTATTGAGTATCTACTATGTGCCAGGTATTCTTGATGCTGGGAATATGAACAAAATAATTAAAAACGAACAAAGTAACTAAATGTCCCTGCCCTCACAGAGCTTATTCTAGCAAGGGGATACAGATGATTAAAAACTGAAATTGCTGTAAATTATAAAATAAACAATTGTGAGGAATGAAAGAATGGATATAGCAATAAGAACTCCACTTACTAGAGAAAAGCCAAATATTTTAAAAATTAGATTTATTTACAAAACAGGGCATGACATTTTCTTATAAAAGATTTTATATTTGGATAATGTAAAAATACTTAAACTGCTGAAAATATAAATCTTAGTACAAAAGCTTGACTGAAAGAAAAGTTTCTTACTGACTGTCTTCTACACAAAGTAAAAGATATCTGTGACTCTCAAATTTGGCTGTATATTAGAATCACAGGAGCTATATACATATATATGTTTGACCTCCCCTGCCCCTCACCAGAGCAATTAAATCAGTATCTTTGGAAGTAGGATTTAGTATTTTTTTCAAAAGCTCCTGTGGCTGGATTCTAATAGGAGACAGGACTTAATGGTAAAGGCTTTGTTATTGCTGTTCAGTCCTAAGTTGTGTCTGACTCTTAGAGACCTCATGGACTGCAGCATGCCAGGCTTCCTTGTCCTTCACTATCTCCTGGAGTTTGCTTATACTCATGTCCATTGTGTGGATGATGCCATCCAACCATATCATCCTCTGTCACTCCCTTCCCCTCCTGCCCTCAATCTTTCCCAGCATCAGGGTCTTTTCCAGTGAGTCGGCTTTTCGCATCAGGTGGCCAAAGTATTGGCATTTCGGCTTCAGCCTCAGTCCTTCCAATGAATATTCAGGGTTGATCTCCTTTAGGATTGACTGGTTGGATCTCCTTGCTGTCCAAGGGACTCTCAAGAGTCTTCTCCAGCATCACAGTTCAAAAGCATCAATTCTTCGGCACTCAGCCTTCTTTATGGTGCAACTCTCACATCCATACATGACTACTGGAAAAACCATAGCTTTGACTAGATGGACCTTGGCGAGTAAAGTGATGTCTCTGCTTTTAAATATGCTATCTACGTTTGTCATACTTTCCTTCCAAGGAACAAGCGTCTTTTAATTTCATGGCTGCAGTCACCATCTGCAGTTATTTTGGAGCCCAAGAAGATAAAATTTACCACTGTTTCCACTTTTTCTCCATCTGTTTGCCATAAAGTGATGGGAACGAATGCCATGATCTTAGCTTTTAGAATTTTGAGTTTTAAGCCAGTTTTTTTTCTAACACTCCTCTTCCACATTCATCAGGAGGCTCTTTAGTTCCTCTTTACTTTCTGCCATTAGAGTGGTATCATTTGTATATCTGAGTTTGTTGATATTTCTCCTGGAAATCTTGATTCCAGCTTGTGCTTCATCCAGCCTGACATCTCACATGATATACTCTGCATATAAGTTAAATAAGCCAGATGACAATATACAGCCTTGATGTACTCCATTCAAAATTTCAAACTAGACATGTCCAGTTCTAATGGTTGCTTCTTGACCTGCATACAAGTTTCTCTGGGGACAAGTAATATGGTCTGGTATTCCCATCTCTAAGAATTTTCCAAAAGTGGTTGTGATCCACATAGTTAAAGACTGTAGCATAGTCAAAGAGGCAGAAGTAGAATTTTTTGGAATTCCCTTGCTTTTTCTATGATCCGATGGATGTTGGCAATTTGATCTCTGGTCCCTCTGCCTTTTCTAAGTTCAGCTTGTACATCTGGAAGTTCTTGGTTCACATACTGCTGAATCCTAGCTTGATGGATTTTGAGCATGACCTTGCTAGCATGTGAAATGAGTGCAACTGTACAGTAGTTTGAATATTCTTTCATATTGCCCTTCTTTGGGATTGGAATGAAACCGTCCTTTTCCAGGCCTATGACCACTGCTGAATTTTCCAAATTTGCTGACATATTGAGTGCAATATTTTAAGAGTATCATTTTAGGATTTGAAATAATTCAGCTGGAATTCCATCACCTCCCCTAGCTTTGTTTGTAGTAATACTTTCTAAGATCCACTTGATGTCACACTCTAGGATGTCTGAATCTAGATGAGTGACCACACCATTGTGGTTATCCACATCATTAAGACCATTTTTGTATAGTTCTTCTGTGTATTCTTGCCACTTCTTTTTTAATCTCTTCTGCTTCTGTTAAGTCTTTGTGCCCATCCTTGGATGAAACGTTCCCTTGGTATCTCCAGTATTCTTCAAGAGATCCCTAGTCTTTCCCATTCTATTATTTCCCTCTATTTCTTTCATTGTTCATGTAAGAAGCCTTTTTTATTCCTACTTGCTATTATCTGGGACTGTGCATTCAGTTGGGTATATCTTTCTTTTTCTCATTTGCCTTTTGTTTCTCTTCTCTTTTCAGCTATTTATAGACCTCCTCAGACAACCACCTCACCTTTTTGCATTTATTTTCCCGTGGATGGTTTTGGTCACTTTCTCCTTACCGTGTTATAAACCTCCACCTGTAGTTCTTCAGACACTCTGTCTACCAGATTTAATTCCTTGAATTTATTGGTCACCTCCACTATATAATCATAAGGATTTGATTTAGGCCATACCTGAATGGCCTAGTGGTTTTCCCTACTTTCTTCAATTAAGCCTGAATTTCGCAATAAGGAACTCATGATCTGACCACAGTCAGTTTCAAATATTGTTTTTGCTGACTGCATAGAGCTTCTCCATCTTATATATAATCAATCTTATTTCAGTATGACTATCTGGTGATGTCCATTTGTAGAGTCATCTCTTGTGTTGTTCTCTTGACAAAACTCTGTTAGCTTTTGCCCTTTGAGAGAAGTGAAAATGCTTGCTATGATCTATATTTCACAGGCTTTTCCATATGTAGGCCAGTGTCCCTGAATTCCCACATGTTCCACATAATGTTGGAGAAGGCAATGGCACCCGGCTCCAGTACTCTTGCCTGAAAAATCCCATGGACGGAGGAGCCTGGTGGGCTGCAGTCCATGGTGTTGCTAAGAGTCGGACATGACTGAGCAACTTCACTTTCACGCATTGGAAAAGGAAATGGCAACCCACTCCAGTACTCTTGCCTGGAGAATCCCAGGGACGGGGGAGCCTGGTGGGCTGCCATTTATGGGGTCACACAGAGTCGGACACGACTGAAGCAACTCAGCAGCAGCAGCAGCCACATAATGCAGTTTCATCTTCATCCAGTGCATATCACATATGGCCCCTTTGCCAGGTCTGGCTTTCTTTCCTGGGTTCAGTTCTCATTTCAATTTTCCATGTAGTCTAGGAGTTGAAAGTTTCACCTTTAAACTCCTGGGTTAGTTCCTGTCAGTAACTCTCTGCAGTGCTCAACCTTTCTTTAGTATGCATAAGACTATCAACTAGATCTCTTTGGCATATGGCAGGCAGGGACAACCACAGCCAAGAGCCTTGTTGCTATGACTGCTGTTGTCATACTGGATCATTTCTTTAAAAAACAGTAATCTGAGATCACATTAGAGAGGCTTCTGACCACAGGCTGGGCAAGCTACGGAAGTTTGGGTTTGAAGTAAAAAGGTGTTCAGGAGAGCACATACAGTGACATGCTGCTGCTGCTGCTGCTGCTAAGTCACTTCAGTCGTGTCCGACTCTTGTGCGACCCCATAGACGGCAGCCCACCAGGCTCCCCTATCCTTGGGATTCTCCAGGCAAGAACACTGGAGTGGGTTGCCATTTCCTTCTCCAATGCATGAAAGGGAAAAGTGAAAGTGAAGTTGCTCAGTCGTGTCCAACTCCTAGCGACCCCATGGACTGCAGCCCACCAGGCTCCTCCATCCATGGGATTTTCCAGGCAAGAGTACTGGAGTGGGTGCCATTGCCTTCTCCACAGTGACATGCTACATCCTTGCAAATGATGATACACATGTATATCAGTAAAATAAGACATACCCATTAAATACTATTAAGTCAATAAAGAAAGTTAGCCAGTGCCACCTGTTCAGCCCATGATCTATGCATATATACTGGGAAACATCTGAAAGCATACACACCAAAAATTACAAGAAAGTGAGATTTCAGATGACTTTAATTCAATTTTTTTCTAATCTTTCTTTAATGATCACTTTTATATTTATAAAATAAATATATAAAATAAAAAGCATGTACATTAACATGGTAAAGGGATAAGAGAAAAAAGCTTAGCGTGATTAAAGAATTAATCCAGATCATTCCAGGTCTACTCAGCTCTGTGACTCTGGCTTAAAATCTGCCTTCCTTAGACCTTAATTTTTTTCAGCTCTAAAATGGCAGCAGTGAAATATGCTGCGTGTATCCCCTAAGGTTACCAGAAGCAGAAGCAACATAATACCTATGTGTTTTGAGGAAGAGTTGAGAAGCAATACACAAAAATGTAGTGCTACAAGTGCACGCATCTCAGATAAAATCATTCAAACAATATTTACTGAATTTGCATTATACTTCCTAGCCAGATACTTAAATTTAGTTCTTCCTCAAAACACCCCACAGTATCAAGGAGATATAGCAACTTGTATAAGAACAATGACAGAATTGGCTGAACTAGGACAAAAATATCATTTTAAAAAAGGATAGAGTCCTAGAAAATTTAAACCGGGGGTATCCAGGAAAAGGAAAGGTTACGGTGATGGAAGACTCTATGGCAAAGCCATGGAAAGGGATTGAGAAACCATTCTGACACCCCTGTTGCCCCAGCTGACATCAATGGTTATAGACAGACTTTCCAGGTCTGTTTGTTGGGATGATGTCAGTCTGCTGTAATCTGTTCAGGGGTGAAAGATCTGATGCTATCAGATAGGGTGTCCCTAGAGTAAATCCTTTCACTTCTGGACACAATATGAAAACATACAGCTTTAGCAATTGACAGGGAAATAGTTCTGAACCATCACAGCATCAATTGTAGCTTACTTTGTCCCTGGCAGAGCATTCAGCAGTTCAATATTCCTGAAACATTAACCCAAGATCCCTCATTTTGCGTCTGTTCCTATTGATATCATGTCCCCTGTGAATATTTCCAAAGTAACAGTCAAAATCTTATGAGATTTGGCCTGAGAAGAATGGAGTTCAAGTTCTGATTCTGTCACAGACTAGCCAGTATCCTTAGAGAAGATATTTGGGCCCTGTTACCTCAGTGCCATCAACTGTATGTAGATAGCTGCTTCACATCATTGGGGTAAAGATTACATGAGATATTGGGCAGAAGGGCACTATAAAACAGTCTCAAGTATTTCCTTCTATTTATCGAATAATGTTCCTTTTAAAAGGTCATTTCAAAATGTTACCCTGTCAATCAAAGAGCAAAACTTAAAAGAATATCCTAAGAAACCCCAAGTAATAAGAATTTAATTACCTAAGACGAGCCATTTCACAATCTTTACCTGTGATTAAGTACCCTTTCTAGCTGCTGTCTATGGGGTTGCACAGAGTCAGACACGACTGAAGCGACTTTGCAGCAGCAGCAGCAGCTACTTATATAATAACTGTGTTTTGTAACTTATTAAAGCTTATAGATATAGCCTTCAATTTGGAATAGCTGAACTAGGACAAAAATATCATTTAAAAAATCAAGTACCACTGAGTCAAAGAAAATATAAACATCAGATATAGGAAAAGAAAAGGTTATGATGTTTAAAGATGATAAGGGGAAGAAAGAATTGATTCATCTTATCTAGATGGTGCTAGTGGTAAAGAACCTGCCTGCCAATGCAGGAGACATAAGAGATGTGGGTTCAATCCCTGGGTCAGGAAGATCCCCTAGAGATGGAAATGACAACCCACTCCAGTGTTATTCTCTGGAGAACCTCATGGACAGAGGAGCGCGGCGTGCTACAGTCCATGGGGTTGCAAATAGTTGAACACGACCGAAGCAACTTAGCATGCATGCATCTAAAGATTAGACTAGGCAAAATAGAGTCTTCAGCAAACAGAGCAGGCATTTTACTTTAATTTTTCATAAAGTCTTAAAAAAAGGAAAAAAGTCTCAATACATATTTAAGCATTTTGAAGTCTTTGGCCATGTTTTATGTGGCTTCATTCATTCATTCTTCTTTTTATTAATTTGTATATTTAGAAAATACTTCTTGAATGGCAAGTGTCTCAGGCACACAGCAGTGGCTCTAACAGACACCTCCTTGTCCTCATGTTTACGGCATCCCAGTTGCTCAGCAGTCATTGGTATAGAATCTAACACAATTACTTAATAAATGAAGGAAGAAAAATAGACTAAGAATGAAAAAAAATGAG
Organism: Budorcas taxicolor; assembly: GCF_023091745.1. Taxonomy (NCBI): domain Eukaryota; kingdom Metazoa; phylum Chordata; class Mammalia; order Artiodactyla; family Bovidae; genus Budorcas; species Budorcas taxicolor. The sequence continues at coordinate 43,899,390 of NC_068915.1, forward strand.
AAAAAGAAAACTGAAAATCAAAGAAATTAGGAGGAGAATGGAATAATTCACAATTTTATCATCACTTTTAGTTAGAAATGAAACACTCTTCTCATATTACACACTTCATTTGGGCTGTGGGCTTTAGAAAATAATTACTGACTTTGAAATGTGAATTATTTCACATTTCACATTCACACAATTCTTTAACTGCTCTTTACTCTTAAACATTGCCAAGATTTTCTTTGGGAGCTACAGCTATAATAAAACAGAGGAGAAATAAGATTTTTCTTTGGGCTTCTGTGACAGTGATCAGAGCATTATTGCCATACAGGCCAAATAAATTCTAACCAAAGTCTACCAGGGAGCTAAAAAGTAAACTCTTGTTTTGGCAGGAACTATCTATTTCTGTAAAGTGCAAGTATGACCGCTCTAGAAACAGCTCTCGTTCTAGTAGATAATACAATGGATTCATACTTTTTAATGATTACATATTTAATTTTGAAAGCAATAAGGCTGCTCTAAAAACCAAACTTATTTCAAGATAAAAGGCAAGTGAAGAAAAATGTATAGGTGTATAAATGAAAGGGAATAGTAATCTTTGAGCTCTTGCTGTGTGCTAGAGATATTGTAACTGCTCTTTCCTTTTATCTGTAAATAATCCTATAAAAGAGCTATCATTTCACCATTTCACAGAAAAAGAGACAGGCTTAAACAGGCTAAGAAACTTGCCTAAGCGTACATTGCAAACATGTGACCGAGTGGAAATTTGAACCCAGGCTCCCTCTCTCTTTAGTGTCCCTAATTTTTCTGGAGCATTTTTTAAGTTGCAGAATTCAAAATTCTTATATCTCTATAGACGTGGATTCCAACTTGTTAATTTTATTTTCAAGATCCCTTTGGGGGAGGGGGGGAAACACAGCTCACTGAATATACTTCTAGAAAAAAAAGTCACATGTTTCATTACTTCTAATAAGTTTTTGCAGCTCAGAAGTTTCCATTACATTCTGGCAATTAAGTTGCTAATAAACTGAGGAACCACTAATTAACTTATCTATCTCACAAATTCAAGATCCAGCTAGCACCCTAGAACACAATTTCCATCACACTGGACTGAAAATCCCTCACATTTTGCAGTCCACTTAGTGATTAGATTTGATCTGAGTAAGCTGCATACTGTTTGTGTACTTGATGTGAAGTTCTGACTGGAAACACACACCCACACGTTGTCACATATTAGTGACAGTATGCCCTGCTGCTGTTGACTGTGTTATCAAAACCAATGATAAGATATTGTTATGCTGGGTCCAGTGGTTGTGGACCCAATCTAAAAAAATTTATGGTAATTGAAACCACAGAATCTTAGGAAATGCAGTCAATTTCATAGAGTATCAAAAGGTCACCCTATTCAATTTATACTTGAGGCTGAACACAATATTGAAAAAAACACACAAAAGCCAATGATCTTATCAGTTGTCCAGGATGCAACATCTACTGACTATATAAGGTAATTTACTGATTACTGAATAAATGCATTACCTGTGTGGAGCCCTGTGTCTAGCTCACCAAGTTCCTGTAAAGAGCTCTGTAAAAGTGTTACCAACTATGTGAACATTACCATACTAACAGCTCTGTTCAAGCTTCACCGACAGCAAACTTTTTGGTTCCATGTTCCGCTAGTAACACTAAAGGTTCTTGGAAATTCTGCTACCTGCTCAAATTTTGGCTGTACAATTTGCCTTACAGGGGTCATTTAAGAACAAGAACATTAAGTGTACTATATCAAGTGCTTCTCAAACAATAACATGCATATACATTACCAGATGATGTTGGTTAAATGCAGATTCTGATTCTGGGGATCAGTCTGAGATTCTGAATCTCAGTCACCTCTTGGATGCTACGATGCTGCTGGTCCATGGACCACAGTTTGAGTCGTAAGTCTCAAGTTTTCATCGGCTCAGCACATTTTCTCAGCACATCACGCAAGGCAGAAAAATTCTGTTTATTATAGCTGCTGCTGCTGCTGCTAAGTCACTTCAGTCATGTCCGACTCTGTGCAACCCCATAGACAGCAGCCCACCAGGCTCCCCTGTCCCTGGGATTCTCCAGGCAAGAACACTGGAGTGTGTTGCCATTTCCTTCTCCAATGCATAAAAGTGAAAAGTGAAAGTGAAGTTGCTCAGTCAGGTCCAACCCTCACTGACCCCATGGTCTGCAGCCTCCCAGGATCCTCCGTCCATGGGATTTTCCAGGCAAGAGTACTAGAGTGGGGTGCCATTGCCTTCTCCGTTATTATAGCTAATCCCCACCAGAAAGGCACACTGCAATGTTTTGAATGAAGACTTAGATTTTTATACATTTCACTCATTCTAGTTCTGGTTCCAAACTGAAGATCTTTGGGCCAGATATAGCCTAGACATATGTTTTGTTTGGATAATGTAGCTTTCACCTACAGAAGGCTTTAAACTTTATTAAATTGGAAAATAATATTTACTAAACTCGAGAGTTCATCTGAAACTTTTGTTTTTCCAGAGAAGTCAAAAGATTTGAGGAGCAGTTGATCATTTTACACAAAAGAAGTATGTTAGTTGCTCAGTCGTGTTTGACTCTTTGCGATCGCATGGACCCAGCAGGCTCTTCTGTCCATGGGATTCGGAATACTGGAGTGGGTTGCCATTTCCTTCTCTAGGAGATCTTCCCAACCCTTCCTGCATTGCAGGTGATTCTTTACTGCCTGAGCCACCAGGGAAGCCCCTTACTCAAAGGATGTCCTCACCAATTCTCCCCTCTCTCCCCTTACAGCTCTGACATTGAGTTTCCATGGCTTACTGTATTTCCCACTAGCATTAAAGTCTCTTTCTCCTCTGATCTTCCTTTTTTCCCTTTTTACTACCTACTCATTATGATATCTCATATAAAATGCTTTCCCCATTTTTCCCCCATAGAAATCCTAAGTATAACTTAAGATCCTGTTTGATTTTTTCCCCATCTCATTAAATATTACTGAAGAACACCAACATAACTCTTTTAAAGTGTTATAGCTCCTCCTACTATACTTCAAGCTTATTGTGTAAAGCATAGTTTTTATCTTTTCATAAGCACATTTTTATCAGCCTTCATCTATGTAGTGAAATAGATAGATATAAGATATATGACTCAGATAAGCATATGTGCATGCATTTGTATATCAATTACCCCAGCTTTTAACCAGACTGTCACTTTCCTTAAGGGATTAACAATACACCGTGGAGTTTGCAGATTAACAAAATGACTAATAGTAAGTAATTACAAGCAAAATTATTTGCTAATTTTATTCTAGAGCTATGATATATCTTCTTTCACAGATTTTCCGTGTTGTATAAGGGATTTGTAAAAATTTTGTTGTTGTTGTTTAAGCATTCAGCACTTAGGATATTGGTTTCCTATATTAGAAGAAGGTTTGGGTTAAAGAAAGCAAAGGCATAGTTAAAACTTTTACCTACTTAAAATGTAATAGCTTAATTAAAGGTAAGTATAGAGAAAGGGGATCATCTTTAGAGGAAGACATGCTCTGAAATATCTCTTCAAATGGGGAGCATGAGAGAGTGTAAGAAAGATGGGTAGAACAGAAAATTCAGCAATAATGCAATATTTACATCAGAATGGTGATACCTTATATGTGACTCTAATACAATGGGCCAGAGAATTATTATTTATTGAAGAGATAAAAAGAAATATTTCCTAAGTTATATCTACTACATTGCCTCAGAAAAAAATGAGATACATTTTGAGGGGGGAAAGTATATGAGATGAATCTCAAATTGTCAGACATGTTTCCATATCATAGAAAAACCACTATCCTAAGTGAACCTGATGAACACTTAGCCACTGTGAATTTTCAGGGATGGAAATGAAGAGGGATTTCTTATGCTGTACCTGAAATAATCCCTGTCCCTTAGTCAAACTCCCCAGAATATTAAGGTAATGACTGCATTATACCCATTCAGGAGGATACCTCAAAACTTGATAAAATTATGAAAGCATTTGTAAAACTATTTGATAAGTCAAATATTTCATTTTGGGGGGAGGAGCCCCTTCCATGAATGAGTCCTCATGCAGTAAAGCAGGAGAGAGCTGGAGAGGTCAGATAATGAAGGAGCTAAGGATACAAGAGCTGGCGTCAGACTACAAGGTCATGAGTCCTAACTCCAACATTCAGTAGGGCCCAGGACCTAGCGTGAGCTACTGAACTTCTCTATAACTCAAATCTGCATCCATAGTAAAGACAATAGTAAAGTATCTGCCTCAAGGTTGTTGTACAGATTAAATGAATTAAAACATATAAAGTGCTTAGAATACTTCTTGGCACATAGAGGCTTTCAATAGTTAAATGTTTTATCTTTGTTATCCTTAATGAGTGAGTTTATAATCCAGTCAAGGAAGAGAGATGAGTGAGTGAGTGAGTGAGTGAAAGTTGCTCAGTCATGTCCAACTTTTTGGGATCCCATGGACTGTAGCCCACCAGGCTCCTCTGTCCATGGAATTCTCTGGGCAAGAATAGTAGAGTGGGTAGCTGTTCCCTCCGTCAGGAGATCTTCCCAATCCGGGGATTGAACCCAGGTCTTTTGCATTGCAGGTGGGTTCTTTATCATCTGACCCACCGAGGAAGCCCAATATTTAAATGTTTTATATTTGTTATCCTGAATGAGTGAGTTTATAATCCAGGCAAGGAAGTGTGATGAGAACAATGAAAATATAACTAATTCCACAAGGCCGTGAAAGTATGACATGTCAGATAAGTCCTTCAGAGACTGAGGGTTGGTTCTGAGAAGGGAGCATCATTTTTAAATTTTATGTAATGTTGCCCGGAAACCAGGCAAGGGATTTCTTATCAAAGTCATATCATTTTTAGCATAATTAGAGTATCGTGGTCATGGAAATCCCTTTGACAATAATTACAAACAGACCTCTCCTAATGTCTGGGTTTGCTAAGACATCAAGTTTTCCCTCTGACCTGTAAATGAGAGTTCATGGTGAGCACATCTAGAACTCACACTCAAGTCGATTATGAACCTATCCAATTACCAGAAACACGTTCAAGTTTCTGATGGCCTCGCAACTTGACTGGCTGGACAGAGAGGTCATACAGCCAAATAATTTCACAGCCTTAGCAAAGAAGCCCAGCTTGAGAGAAAAAAATGAAACAACTATAAATGAAGATGCCCTTGTCCCACAAAGATGAATTTTATTTTTATTTATTTTTTGACTAATCTATTACATTTTATCCAAATGTAAGAGTACAATTTTATCTTATTTACATATTTTGACATCATAAATCCAGTAAAGTCTGAAGCCTGTATTCAAATTAGGAATGACATAACAGTGATATGGAAAGCCACAATTGGGGAAAAAAGTATATTTTCTTTACAAACAATAAATGTTAGAGAGGGTATGGAGAAAAGGGAACCCATGTACACTGTTGGTGGGAATGTAAATTGGTACAACCCACTATGGAGAACAGTATGGAAGCTCCTTAAAAACCTAAGATTACAATTATTGTGTGTGTGTGTGTATGTGAGTGCATGTGTTAATTGCTTCAGTCATATCCAACTCCTATGTGACTGGACTATAGCTCGCCAGGCTCCTCTGTCCATGGAATTCTCCAGGCGAAAATACTGGAGTAGGTTGCCATTCCCTTCTCCAGGGGGTCTTCCTAACCCAGTGATTGAACCTGGCTCTTTGGCATTGCAGGCAGATTCTTTACCATATAAGCCACCAGGGAAACCCTTATGACTACCATATAACTACCTTTAATTCCACTTCAGGACATATATCTGGAGAAATCCATAATCTGAAAGGATACATGCAATCCAGTGTTCATTGCAGCACTGTTTACAATAACCGTGACATGGAAGCAACCGAAATGTCCATTACCAAGGGAATGAATAAAGAAGAAGTGTTACATACATACAATGGAATATACTCAGCCATTAAAAAAAATGAAACAGTGCCATGTGCAGCAACATGAATGGACCTAGAGATGATCATGGTAAGTGAAGTAAGTCAGTAAGTCATACAGAGAAAGACAAATATCTTACAATATCACTCCTATGTGGAATCTAATCTTTTAAAGTGATACAAATGAATTTATTTACAAAACAGAAACAGATGTATATATCAAAAACAAACATGGTTAGCAAAAGGGAAACATGGTCAAGGGGGAAATAAATTAAGAGTTTGTGATAAATGTATATACAATACTATATATATAAGATAGAGAACCAACAAGGACCTTCTGTACAGTACAGGGAACTCAACTCAGTGTTCTGCGATAACCTATGTGAGAAAATAATCTAAAAACAAATTGAATATATGTATATTTATAACTGAATCACTTTGCTGTACACCTGAGACTTACACAACACTGTGAATCAACTATACTTCAATAAAATTAAAGTTAAAAATAGAGAGGTGTGACGTAACTAGGTAGAAGTTTGTTAAGGAAAATGCTGTAAAAAGCAGGCTTTCTTTAATGTTTATTTAATGGAAGCCTATCAGCTCTGTACAAAAAGCTTCATGTATTTACATTTACCACCGCCACCAACAAAACGGTGACACAGAGATTTGCTATAATTCATACCCCTTCCTTGGTCACTATCTGAAGGTCAAATAACAAATATGCATTTTAATACTGATAATATATAGGACTACAATGTTTGGCTCAAAAGCAGAGCTCATCTTAAAAATTGTTCATCTGTGTATATTTCCTGGGGAAAGATGTGCCATTTACTTTAGTATTTTAAATCTCTGATATAGCAGATGCCGAGTTAATCCCAGATGGATGAATGAATGAATGTATAGAGAAAAAGAGGAAAGAAGACAAAGAAAGGCCTTATTTCAAAATAAAATAGGTTCAAATATATTACCTAAGTTATCCTCCCATGATGCTACTTTTCATTGCTTTGTCTTATTTGAACTTACAAACAGTACTTAATATTAATTATCTTTTAAAATACTCGTCTTGGGAGTTCCCTGGTGGTTAGGATTCAGTGGTTTTATTCCCATGGCCCAGGTTCAACCCCTGCTTTGGGAACTGAGATCCCACAAGCTGAGCAGTGTGGCCAATAAATAAATAAATAAAAGGAATTAAATAAGTGAATTCATGAACTAATTAAAGAATACCCAACTTTACTTCCAAATAGACAATGACCTAGAACATAGTAGGCATTCAACAGACACTTGTTTAAAAACTGAGAATGGTTAACTGTAAGCTCCTTTAAGACAATCAAGTACCAAGTTATGTTTGATGTTTCTCTGAATACCTAGCATTGAATATTTCCTAATGCACTCCAAAAATAATTTCAAAATTTTAATGCCTTATTCATTCAACATATGCATAACAAGAGCTGACTATATTTCAGACACTGAGTTAGGCATGGGAATGTGTTAGTGAAAATCACAGCTCAGACTCTCAAATATCTTCCTATCCAGTGGGAGACGCAGAATAGAAACAGACAGACTGAGGAAAATGCAGGAATCTATGAGGCACACAGTAGATGGGCCTGGATGTCCTGGGTACTTGAGGGAGGCAATCTAAGGGAGGTGATATAGAAGACAAAGTCTGGATGATAATTAGGAATTAGGTAGGCAAAGAGATAGACAAAGAGATGTGCTACATTTAAACAAAACAGTGTAACTCACACATAGAAAAACTCAAAGTGTCACCAGACCTGGCATCTAGCAGATGTTCAATAAATAACTACTGAATAAATGACCAATTATGCAAGTGTCATATGGGACCCATTCAACATTTAGCTATCACCAGGTTCTCCCACTCTGAACCAAAATAAAGTGGTATTTGGGCATTTGTTATACAGTCATCATATAAATGTGTTATATAGGTATAAGAACAACAAAAAACATTTATATTCCCTAACCCCACCCCTGGTGGCTCAGAGGTTAAAGCGTCTGCCTGCAATGCGGGAGGCCTGGGTTCGATCCCTGGGTCGGGAAGATCCCCTGGAGAAGGAAATGGCAACCCACTCCAGTATTCTTGCGTGGAGAATCCCATGGACGGAGGAGCCTGGTGGGCTACAGTCCACGGGGTCGCAAAGAGTCAGACACGACTGAGCGACTTTACTTACTTACTTACTTAACCCCACCCCAAATCACTCAACCAGCATAGATTAAAACTCACTGCCTTTCCAGAATAAGCCACAAAAACTGTAAAGAAAACCAAGCAGCTGTTGTTGAAAATGCCAAATGCTGAAATTTTGCAGCCAGCATTCAGAGCAAAGGTTCCTGGGTCGATATTTTCTATAGTGTAGGCCGCCCCTGCTTTTTGGCTTCCTCTTACCCTGGACTCATTAGTCATCACAGACGTCATTGACTCAATGGGTTCCAGTTTAACATACAAAATGCCTTTGCTTGTTGGTGCTCCTCAGCCACATCAGAGAGAGGCCCAGGCCAAGCTCAAAGCTGCAGGACCCTCTGAGAAGTCACACTGTACTTGCTTGCCTCCCCTCCAAAGGTTACATTTCATGACAGAGATTAAACATCTCGTTCATCCTAGGATGGTTTTTGGAAATTATGCACTAATGATAGCCACTGAAGCAAGTAGCTTAGTCATTCCCCTTTGGCCTCCATCTAGAGCTTCCCAATTTGGTCATTTTTTTCAGCAAAGATTGCTCAGGTGCCTACCATGTGCTAGGAACGGTGCTAAGTGCAGGATCCACGGTAAATAACAGAGACATGGTCCGTTCCCCCTAGAATTTATCTTGGATTCAAGGTACAGGTTGGATACACACTAGGAAGTCAGTAGCAGAAATCCCACTTCCCCCTCATCATTGACAGGCTGGCACAGAGCCCAGAGGCAGGCTGCTGGACACTCTTTCCCCGGAATTTGAATCTTGCCCAAAATACTCTTGCAGTTTTGTTCCCAAGGACACTTTGGGTTTTACAGAGCTATCCAGGAAGTTTGGGGTATTGAATGTCCCCTCAAATGGCCATTTATTGACTAACAATTAAGTCCAAGCATTGAACTATGCACTTCCCTTACATTATTTCTACATACATTATTTGAATTTTTTTTTTTAAATGATGAGACTTCTGTTTCTTGGCAGAGACACAACAAATGATTTTTCAGGGGTAGCAAATATGTGTGATCACAGAATGTAATGTTTAACACTTCCTTCTGTGTTCTCAGAGCCAGCACACCACTGGGCTTACAGAAGATGCTCCTCACTGATCTTCTATACATATTCCTGGGATTGTTGGATTACCGTAAAATGTTTATAAGTTGTTGTTGGTGGTTAGTCACTAAGTCGTGTCCAACTCTTTGCAATCCCATGTCCTTCACTATCTCCCTATGTTTGCTCAGATTTATGTTCACTGAGTCAGTGATGCTACCTAACCATCTCATCCTATGCCACCGTCTTCTCCTTTTGCTCTCAATCTTTCCCCGAATCAGGGTCTTTTCCAATGAATCAGCTCTTTACTCCAGGTAGCCAAAGTATTGGAGCTTCGGATTCAGCATCAGTCTAATGAATATTCAGAGTTGATTTCCTTTATGATTGACTGGTTAGATCTCCTTGCAGTCCAAGGGACTATCAAGAGTCTTCTCCAGCACCACAATTCAAAGGCATCAGTTCTTTGGTGCTCAATCTACTTTATGGTCCAATTCTCACATTCATAAATGACTATTGAAAAACCATAGCCCTATAGCTTTGACTATAGGACTATGATTGCATATCGCCAAATGCTAATGAAATGTACCGACCATGAGATGGAGAGTTCATTTTTGGAAACTAATGTCAGAAGCAAAGTTTCATAAAATATATTTAGTGTGTGTGTATATATACACATATATGAATATGTATATTTATATTTTGAAGGTGTAAGTAATTAAAGTATCAGTGCTATTTTTAATTCATGGAATTCCAGAGGAAAGCCACTGGGTGGTGAGAGTCCTACTGTTTATTTGGGAGCAAGAACCTCATTCTATTCATTAATGTCAAGGACTTTATGCTGACAAGATCCCCCAACCACCTTTAGGATTCTATAGCTTTCATGTCTTGTTTGTTGACTTCCCTGTATGTTTGTAGCAGCACCACAATTTCCTTTTACAAAACAATCCCTTCTACACTAGATATGCACTGAGAGCCAGAAAACCAAAGCCCCACTCTCTGCTCACCAGCCAGGGCCTGGCACAGAATCCACGGGAAAACTATAAAAATCTGAATAGTGATCGGAATCCTCTTAGAGCTTTGTTTCAAAGCTTGTAAGCCCAGTTCAGTAGTCTCATCAGTTCCAACAGCCACTAATGTCCTTTGCTCCTCTGCTTGGGAATTGATTTTGTTTTTTCATTCTATTGTTTACAACCAAAGAATTCTAAATTCCAACTATTCTGAATGGTCTCCATGGAATAGACAGATTCTTGGAAAATTTAAGGCTTTTTTCATAATTACATTTATTATCTTTATGGATATGCTTATGGATGAAGGATAAACAGCATCATCTCCAGATGTTTATAGGTTTTCAACTTGTCAAAAATTACTTTTGCGTATCCACTATGTCCAAACACTGTGTGAAGCACATTCATTGTATTATCTCATTTAATCCTAATAACATTCCACTAGAACATAAGCTCCAAGAGGACAGGATTTTTATTCTCTTGTTTACTTCTGAATCTCAGTGTCCAGCAGATATTTCACATGCAATAAATTTTCAAGAAATTTTTACTGAATGAATGACTAACCTTATGAAGTAAGCAGCACAAGTATATGAAAGAAGAAACTGAAACTCAGAGAAGTTATGTAAATATATCCATGATCCCACAGCAAGTAAGTGGTGGAACCAGGATTTCAAACCCAGGCCTATCTGACTGCAGGACCCAACCTTCTAACCATGTGATGCCTTTGGGTTCTTGGGATACAGAAAAGGAGGAAATTGCTAATGTCTTTTGCCAACTAAGATTCGTCTAGTCAAGGTTATAGTTTTTCCAGTGGTCATGTATGGATGTGAGAGTTGGACTGTAAAGAAGGCTGAGCACCGAAGAATTGATGCTTTTGAACTGTGGTGTTGGAGGACTCTTGAGAGTCCCTTGGAATGCAAGGAGATCCAACCACTCCATTCTGAAGGAGATCAACCCTGGGATTTCTTTGGAAGGAATGATGCTAAAGCTGAAGCTCCAGTACTTTGGCCACCTCATGCGAAGAGGTGACTCATTGGAAAAGACTCTGATGCTGGGAGGGATTGGGGGCAGGAGGAGAAGGGGATGACAGAGGATGAGATGGCTGGATGGCATCACTGACTCAATGGACGTGAGTCTGAGTGAAATCTGGGAGTTGGTGATGGACAGGGAGGCCTGGTGTGCTGCGATTCATGGGGTCGCAAAGAGTTGGACACGACTGAGTGACTGAACTGAACTGAACTGAGGAACTTTGGCAAGGCCCTTTGATTTTCTGTGTACTCTTGTGAAGAAGAGATATGGTCCTCATTTTTTTTTTTTGTAGGTTTTCCATAATCTCTCCATACATGTGGGAATTGCTACATGTAGAGATCATATGTTAAAATTGGGAGAGAAGATTGAGTCAAACATCACCTTTGCCAATGCTAGTCTCTTAATTCTGAAACTGAGTCCCACACTGCAAAACATTTGCTTTCCAGTCCTTTTAGGAAGGCAGGAAAAATTAGTGAAAGTTACATGGACTGACTCTGTGTGTTACAATATAAAAAAAAATTAAGGTAGATAAATATATTATTATATAAATACAAATTATACAATTTTAAAGTATAAATTTATATTTTATAACTTATAAATATAAATTAAGGTAATACATAAAGTTATATAACATAATACAGTTTTAAATAGAAATTACAGTATTACTGTAATACTTTTAATACTAGTCCACTCCAGTATGCTCTTCAAATGAATTATCCACTCTGTGCTCTTCCCAGGAAATAAAGTTATACTAGCAGGTGATGCTAGTATAATGATGCTAGTAAAATGATACTCAAGCATCATTTCATAAACCACTTTTCCCTGGATTGCCTCTGTTAATTAAGAAAAAGTGACATTGTTTAAATGCCAGTCCCAAAGTCAGACCAAGACAAGGCTCAACTCAGAGGTCATGGCTGCAAAATCAACAGAGTCACTGCTGAGCCAGTTCAGCTGTGAGCTTTGGCTTTGACAATTGGCTCTGGTATGCCTACGTGCTGAAAGTGTAAGGAACCGGTATCTGTAGGATCATCTAAGCAAAGAAAAGAGAAAAGATGTGTTCAGAGAAGTAGAAAGAAAATTAGGAAGTTGAAAAGAGGAACATTAATAACAACTAAAACATTTAAAATAAAATACCAAGGGAGAAAAGAGTTTTACTACATTCAAGTCAAAGGGGAATATTCAAATAGCACAGAAAATTCCAGAAGAATGGAGACCTCATAAAGGGCTTTATATTAGATAATTAAGAATTCCCTGATGATATCAGAGGAAGTGCCATTAAATTCAAGCACCATTAATTCAGGATTAGGTGCAATGATATTGTCTCCCCATAATCCTTCAAAAATGGATGAAAATATGAGTATTAATGCTAGAAGAAAAAAAGGAATGAGGAGCAAGAGAAGAATTCTAAAGAGCTGAGGAATTCTAAATAAAGAATACAAAGATGGAACAATATAGGGGACAATAAACTATAGTAGGACAATTAAAAAGCAGGATAATATAAAGGCCAGAATCTAAACAGTGATGTTTGGAGGATACTGGGTACCACCAGCTTGCACTCTGTTTGATAATATTTACCTACTGACCATTCTTAGCCTTCTTGGGATGACCAGGCTCCCAGGAATAACAATAGTGTCTGGTAATACCAGTTGCATTCTTGGATATGTATCTTCATTCAATCAACAGTATAACTGTTACCATAATACCCGGATCAATACTCTGCTACCCAAACTAGAACAGGATGACCTTTAAATACAACATATTTCAAATGAAGGGCAAGACCACATGACAGTCCTTTTTCCGTGTGCTGCAGTGGGAGTGGTTGTGAGCACTCTCATGTTTAGACAGCAATAAAACACTGTTTTGTAAACATAACCAGAAATGCAAAATGGGCACCACTTTATCTTAAACATCACTGCACAAAAACCTATATTATTTGAAACAAAGAACGAACTAGCTGAAATGGAATCATTGACCCAACCAAAGATTTTGATAGTTACCAGACCCAGTCTGGCCGCTACTCAAGAGAGCTTGTTAACAGGTAAACTTCCCAGTCCCCCAAAATATTTCCAGGATGGTTTTGAATATCACAAGTAAAATATCATTAATTCATTCATTAGGCAGTACTGAGCACTTCTCATTCACAGAATTTTGAACTAGGGACTAAAGAATAGCAAAGAGAATGTAGGAATTGGAAAAAATAAAAATCATCATCCCTCTTGAGCTGAGGGAATAATACATGTATTTATTGAGTTCCTATTATGTGTAAGGCATTGTGCATAAAAAAGAGATGAATGAGGCAGTTTTACTTTTTAACCCAAGAACAGCAGAAAGACAAAACATTAAGAAAAAAAAAGGCACAGCCACAAATGCAAAATGATTTGATGTCCACTAAAGAAAGGATTATAAGAGCTAAGTTCAAGAACCATTAAACCATTGTAAGCAATGGTTTATTGGGGGGAATACACCTGTTTTCAATTGCATTTTAAAAGAGTTATATACCCCACTAAACTTGTCTTCCAGGAGACCTGTCTTATAGGCATATTCTACCAAATCTAGTTTATGAATACAGGCCCAAGAGTTCAATAAAGGACTTTAAAATCAATTTTAGGATGTGTTATCAATACTTTGTAATTGCCTTCCTTCTCAACCAAATGCCAACAAAAATATCCATTCATCAGTCAATAAGTATCAAGAATATACACACTGAGGGCATGAAGAATATCACAAAGAGTTCCTGGCCTTACAATTTTAATATATGCTTTCAAGTATGTGTGTGCATGGCATGCTAAGTCACTTCAGTCATGTATGACTCTGTGCGACCCCCTGGACTGTAGCCTGCCAGGCTCCTCTGTCCATGGGATTCTTCAGGAAAGAATACTGAAGTGGGTTGCCATGCCCACCTCCAAGGATCTTCCCAACCCAATCGAACTTGGGTCTCCTGCATTGCAGGTGGATCCTTTACCATCTGAGCCACTAGGGAAGCCGGCTTTCAAGTATAATCTTCTGCAAATGAAAACATCGACAGATTCATGGGCAGTAAGGCATAAACTCTGATCTGTTGAACAGGCTGTGGCAGGATGGATTCATGCTGATCTCTCCACTGAATAACATGAAATCTCTTCCAACAAGATCAGATCTGGGCTCCGCTAGCTCTTGGGGTAGAGGTGGAATTAATCAGGGAACACTTCCAGAATTTGAGAGATTCCTGTGATTTTAAAATTCAGAAGAAATGAAAACAAGGGGACAGAAATAATTCCAGGCATTTGGATAATTTGAAAAAGGCTGGGAGTAGGAGGGGATGAGAAACTTAGAGCCCAGCAATAGAGGTATTAAGTCAAAGGGTGTGGTTAAAAATTCAAGTCTGGGAGTCAGGCAATCTTAGTTCTTCTGGTTCCTTTTTGTAACTTGGCCCTAGAGAGGTTACTTACCACCGCCTCACTTTCTGAACAGTAAAGTGAGATAACACCTCCAACCCATCATGGCAATTAGGTGAATCAGACATGATCACTCATTTTTAATATATTAAGTTAAACTTTATAAGGGCTTCTCAAGCGGTGCAGTGGTAAAGAATCTGCCTGCTAACGCAGGAGACACAAGAAACATGGGTTCGGTCCCTGAGCCAGGAAGATCCGCTGGAGGAGGAATTGGCAACCTGATCCAGTATTCTTGCCTGGAAAATTCTATGGACAGAGGAGCCTGGAGGGCTGCAGTCCATAAGGTTGCCAAGAGTTGGACACCACTGAGCATACTCACACACACACACACTTTATAAAATAAAATTTTTTTTTTTACATGAAAACACTGTTTAGAGATGTGTAGCCCAAGTGTCTAGCACATAAAAATACCCAAAGTTACTGTTTCTATCGGCAAGAGAAAGCCTGGCAAATTATTGACCTCAAAGCAAAAGTGAAAAATCTTTAATATGTCAGACAAAGGGAAATCTCGATATCCCTCCTCCACAGTGTCTGCCAAATAAATATTTCCTTTAAGACACCCATCCTCATAAAGACTTTCATGACTGCTCCCAAGCTCACTTGCTATATTTTTTTCACTGACTTCCAATAGCAGCCACCCCAGGCTCTTTAAATCTATGCATATTACATTCTAGATCCTTCCTCTCGGCTCCTGCCATGAGCCATACCCTCCCCTGAGTCTCTCGTTTTCCTTAACTGATCCCAAAGCCTCCAAATCACCCAGGCTTGAAACCACAGCCATTTTTGCTCCTTTTTGCCTCACCACAGCATCGAACCTCTCACTGGCTGTGATGAAGATCTCCATCGATTCTTTCCTCACAATGTCTTCCACATCCAGCCCTTCCTTTCATTGTCACCATCATTTCCTAATTCCAGCCCTATTACCTCAAGCTTGAAAACCACAACAGCCTCCTCACTGGGCCTCTGCCTGCAACCTCTGTGCAAGACAACACTTTTTCCATGATAAAAAGGTCTGTCTCCTGTCTTCCCCCTGCTTGTCCTGACCTAAGTCTGTTCATTATGCGTATGTGTGTACTTGTGAATGCTCAGTCACTCAGTCGTATTCAACTCTTTGCGACCCCGCGGACTGTAGCCCACCAGACTCCTCTGTCAACAGAATTTTCCAGGCAAGAACACTGGAGTATGTAGCCATTTCCTACTCCAGAAGATCTTCCCGATCCAGAGATCGAACTCACGTCTTCTGCATTGGCAGGCAGTTTTTTTTTTTTTTTTTTATCACTGTGCTTCCTGGGAAGCCCTGTTAACCATTATATGAGTCACTTAAGGTACCTGGCCCTCAGATTCCCTATTGTTGGACTAATCTCTCCTTAGTTCAACACTAAGATGCTATCCACTTGTATCTACTTTCCCTTCTACCCAATAAGATTAGTTCTTATTTCCCAAGCATCCCTCGGGGTCTCTCCACCACCATGACTTTGCTCTCACTATTGTCTCTGTCCCATCCAGTTTGTTAATAGCTGGCATAAATCCTGGCATATAGTAGGTGGTCATTAAACATATGGTGAGTAAACAATGAGAAGAAAACTGATGTCTGAAATATTTCCCCTTCCTCTCTGCTGATGGACATCCCTGTTCAGAAGATCTGTTTCAGTTGTGACTTCTGTCTTCTCCCACAGGTCTCATGGATCTTTCCCAATTCTAAACCTCTTAGAGGCGTTTGCTAATATCATGCTGATGAGCATATTTCCTTATGGGACAGCTAGTTTCTAACGGAGCCCAGGGACTAGATCCCTGATTTGTACTTTTGACATGGTGCTTAGAATACGGCTTTGTTGAATGACCATCCATGTTTCACCCGTTGTCCAACTATGTCCCATGAATAGGTCTTGTTTCCTCACAAAGCTGTATATCCCCCCAAAAAAGAGAATTCCTAAAGTTCATGAACTTTTTTTATATGTACCATAGTTTCTGGCAAAGTTCTAAGCACACAGAAGAAGCTGAAAAGTAATGGCTTCATCATCTAGTATGGCATGTGTGAGATGTAAAGCCTTCAGAAGCAGCAGAAGCAGCACTGACAGGGGGAAGATGGTGGCACAGTCAAGAGGGCATGGTCACTAAGAACGAGTTGATAAGAGTTGAAAAGAAATGACGGAGGAAGATGTGATCATTCACCTAAGAATGAGGAACTTTTTAGCAACAGACAGAAAGTGGAGAACAAAGGACAGGGAGACAGAGGCAGTGACCCTAAGGCTTGTGGTTTGGGGGAAAAACAGCAAACTCGTTTCTGATCTCTGGGAGCACACAAACAAGAAGTTAGGCAACCTGGTGTGCGCTGGGTTACAGAGTCAGCCTGTGCTAAAGATTAACAGCTGGTCTTAAAGAGGACTAAAGATCAGGAGCCAGCTTGCAGAGCACAAAACACTTCCCTGGCAGTAGACTACAATGGCAGGACAAAGAATGCCCAGAGCCCACCAGTGTTCTGCAGAAATACGCACCATGTGATCATTTAACAGGCAATAGAACGTCTCAAGAAAGCAAATATATCCTTGGAGATAGCTACTCGACAGGCCAGTGTTTCTGATGTTTCCTGATGAAAAATATTAATAGCAATTAAATCCTATTGACACTGAGGGCAAGCAATGGGAACCAGGGAATTTGAGTTCTGGTTAAATACTAACTCCTAAAACCCTAATCTGTGGGAAGATAGAAATCATGCATAACCAAGAAGAGTGGTGGGGCATTTATCAGGGGCTTAATGACATGTTTATGAGAAGGCTTGTAATTGAGGCAGAATCGCTGTGGAAGAGAGGAAACCTAGGCACGGTGTCTGGGACAGAGGAGGGCCTTTATACATATCCTCAGTTTTTCTGACTGCTACTGTGTGGGCCTGGGTATCTTCTTCCTACAGTTCGGTGACAAGTCTCCTTGAGAACTGAGGCCTGCCTTAAACACCTTTCTACCCCCACCACACTGGCTTACTACCTTGCCTATACTCTGAGTTCAAGAAATTTCTGGCTATTGATTGCTGAAATCTACCTGATGCTGAATTGCCAATTTCAGTCTTCTGAGTTTCAATAAACCAGTCAATCTGGGAACAACCTTAAACTTAGAGGGTTAACAGTATGATTTTTGAAGAACTAAGTAGAAGATAATACATTATTAAGTGTTGTAATCCACATTTGTGTTTATAGGGTTTAAACTGAGGTAGCTCACAACTGTGTCTCCAGACATACACTCACACCCACCCCATACAACCCGCGCCACACACACAGGGTTGTGAACAACAGAAAGCTGATAAAGTTGTTTGTATATAGTATATAGAGACAGACAGACAAGAATTGACAGGGCAATAGTCTCACAGAGAGTTGTTAATATGTAAGGAAGAAAGATAGCAGGAATAGCCAGCCTAGTGTTTTAAAACTGCATTTTCTTTGCTTTCTGCTTTTAAATTACACACTGCAAAGTCACTGAGGAGAAAGCTTTAAGAAAACTTTCATTTGCTATGGTATAGCTCGCCGGTCTTTCTTTGCCTAAAAAAAATAAATAAATAACCCCCCTGGAAACGTTTCTTTCTTCTCATAGACATTAATAATGATAGCTTGAACTGTAAAGATTTGGTTTTACTGAAGGTAATGGAGTAATGTTTATTTCCATTAGACTAGGCCTATAAAATCCTCTTTTTATAACCATGAGCCTACAATTTCAAAACAGCAAAGTTTGACATTTTGGTCTCTGACAGGCAACACTTAATATTGGGATGTTTTAAAAATCTATATGAAAAAAAACCTCTTAATACAAGATAGGCTGAACATTTTCCCAGAAAATGGTTTGTTTTAGCTCTCTCTCTTCTTCCTGGATGGACGAGGAAAATCAGACAGCTTACTGGCTTAGTTCGTTAGGCCAGGTTAAAGGGATGCAATGCCAAAAGACTCTTAAAGGAGCTTACCCTTGGGCTAAAAATAGCAGGCACTAGAGAATTATCTTAAATACGACCAAACTTGTTCTGTACTGTGAATGTAGATAACTGTAATATGTTTCCATTTTTGGTCTTTTCAGGGCTTTTTTTAAATTTGGCTTGTGGTAGCTGACTATTTAAGTCACTTCTGATTCTATTTGTCACATTTGCTCTCAGAGGTACCACCAAGGGTGACTGACAGAGGACTTCTTATTCAGCTCTGCTGCTTTTGTTATAATCTAATGAGCTACTGGGCTGCCAAGTATGACGTAGAAAGGTCTTGTTAGAAGGCAGATTCATTTTTTAAATGTTATTAAGAGCCTACTATGTGCATCCCTTTTTCTTGGTCATTCCGTTTTCTTCCTAAGAGGTAAGAAATGCAGTTTACTATATTTTATAAGTAAATAAGAGCATGTTTAACCCCTGACATAATGAAGTTTCTCAAATAAATAACCTACCAACACCTACACACTTTCCTCCCTTTTCAATCTTTCAGCAGACATTTTTACCCCTCTCGTGGTGTCTTCATGGTACTTCATCTCTAATTTTGTCACAAAATTCATCCCAATATCTGATAATTTACGTGTCTTTTCACTAGACAACCAAACTCTTCTGTCCTAAGTATTATGTACATGATACATTCTTGCATTTTGAGTACCTAAATTATGCCTTGCACACAGTGGATGCTCGTTAAATGGTCAACAAATGGGTCCATTTAAGAAGGAATGAAATAAATTCCTGTATCTGAGTTTCCTATGTAATGGCATACTAAATTTTAACTCATTGGGCTTTCCCGATAGCTCAGTTGGCACAGAACCCACCTGCTAATGCAGGAGACCCAAGAGATGCGGGTTTGATCCCTGGGTCAGGAAGATTCTCTGGAGGAAGAAATGGAAACCCACTTCAGTATTCTTGCCTGGAAAATTCCATGGACAGAGGTGCCTGGCGGACTACAGTCTATGGGGTCGCAAAGAGTCGAACATGACTGAGAGTACACATACCTCTATGAGTCAGCCTAAACAGGTACTCACATGGGCTTGGTTAACTGTTCCCTAATAAGTGAAGACAGCTCACTAAGGTCTTTGCTAAAATAGCAAAGATGACCAAGAATTCAACAGCTCTATGGAAACTGGCAAGAAATTCAGGTTAAGGAGATTCTTGCACTTGGCTATTTTTGCACGCAGGTTTCCAGCCTATAAACCAAAGCAAGGCCAAAACGTTCACAGCTGCTGAAAATCCTGAACACCTCAGAAGATTAGCCATCCCACCACTTAATTCTAACCTCTGTGCTTGATTCTTCCATGAAATTAGGTAACTGCCATATAGCTATGGTATTATAAACTTGAGTGATTAGGCAATCATTTTTTTCATATGAAATAAATTTTTTTCATCGCCATTTCTGACAAGGCAACTACAACAAAAAACCAAAATAGTGGCAAAAGGTCTGAAGTCTGGATCCACTGAGAGAAGCAAAATGGGCTAAGATCTATGGACACAGTAGTTGGGAACAGGTGGTCCCTGGGACACGGGCAGAATTACTCCCAATGCTCTGAAGCCCCATAAAGGTACCGATTCTTTAACTGTTCACTGAGTGTGAGAAATATTCCCTCTTCTATAGGAGACAGACGGAGAAGGCAATGGCACCCTACTCCAGTACTCTTGCCTGGAAAATCCCATGGATGGAGGAGCCTGGTAGGCTGCAGTCCATGGAGTCGCCAAGAGTTGGACACGACTGAGAGACTTCACTCTCACTTTTCACTTTCATGCATTGGAGAAGGAAATGGCAACCCACTCCAGTGTTCTTGCCTGGAGAATCCCAGGGACGGGGGAGCCTGGTGGGCTGCCACGTATGGGGTTGCACAGAGTCGGACACGGCTGACACGACTGCAGCAGCAGCAGCAGCAGACATCAGAAGTAGAATTCCAAATATGCATGGCTTTGTGCTGGGCACTGAGAAGATGACAAGACACCAACTTAAGGCAGCCCTTTAATGAATATGACGGAAGTCCTTGTGTGGTTTATAATGGAGCATGAGGGACACTGCCAGAAGCATGGACCCCTGTAGCTACAATGCAGAGACCTTCACAAAAGGAAAAGGTGCTCTTTCGCACGTGTGACAATAATAGTCATTTTTTGCCTATGAGGGGCCACCGAGACCTTAAATTTACAGACTTAGCAGTTTATCCTTTTCCTGGTAAAGGCTCTGACTGAACACAGACCCAAGCAACCACAGCCTTTACCACAGCACATGGTTATAATACAGTTTATGGACACTGTGTCTACAGAAAAGTTCCTTCGGACTCTCACTTTTTAAGACTTATTTTCAGTGACATGCAAAGGAGGACAGATTGAATTTCTGAGAGCCCCCAACCGCACAGCTTTTCCGGTCCGTGTTCCTGAACTTCATTTGCATTGATTTTCTCTTTTTCCCCTGCTCGGCTCTGTGGAGGACACTGCAATGGCAGGGCAGCCAGCTCACACCCAGCCTGGGATTGGCTTTTATGCTCCTGGATGAAAGGTCGGGTGGAAAGGCCCACCACCAGCACAATTAATCTGGTCACTCAGGGACCATCCGCTGGTTCAAGAATAGCTTGCAGGTGAGTGATGGACAGGGTCACCGCTGCCTGACTGTATCAGGGGCTATTATGACAGCCATAAAGAGAAAGGGAAAAATTGAACAAGGGAAGAATGACTCCTGAAAGGGACATGAAGAGAGGCAAAAATGCCTTCTTACAAAGGGGAAGTATGAGAAGTGCCAGGGGAGCTGGGCTGCTTACAGTAGTCAGGGTGGACGGCATTATTTGAAATTGCCAAAGTTGGAATACTGATGAGGGGTCATGACCTAACCAAAGCTCAGGGTCCACATAGAGAAACCCAAACTGTCCATTCTCTCCCTTTGGGTGAAAAGTGACAGAGCTGGGCCAGAAAGTTCAGATAAAGAAGACCCAGTCATAGCATTTCTTGGGTTTTGAGACAGAGATAAGACTTAGGAAACTCAGTCCTTCACATCATCTGAAATCCTTTACCCAAAACCAACCAGCACAATTTAGTGAGTGTCTTACAAGCTCTACAGATGGTGATTTATTTATAGGGCTTCCCTGGTGGTTCAGATGGTAAAGAATCTGCCTGTAATGTAGAAGACCCGAGTTTGATCCTTGGGTCAGGAAGATTCCCTGGAGAAGGGAATGACTACCCAAAGGATCTGCAAACAAAATGAGAAACAAGGAGGAAATTATTCACAGTACTGGTAATACTTAAGTATGTTCTCAATAAATTATGCATTGTTGGGTGGCAATTTATATTTGGAGACTGCATAGAAAAGCACCAAAGGGGAAGAGTATAAGTAATTTCATTCTAAGATAACATAGGGAATCGCTTATTTAAGGATAACCCATAGGATAGGAGCCTGGTGGGCTACAGTCCATGGGGTCACAAGAGTTGGACACGAAACTTGGCAGCTAAACAAAAACAACTGCTGAGCTGTCTTTTTCTTAACCAATGGCCTCATAGCTAAAGAGTTTTACTACTGACAAGAAATCAGAAAATCTTTTTTATTGGAGGAAACTTTACCAGTTGTGGTTTTGAAAGGAGAAAGCGATCTGACAAAATATGTAATGAAGTTTAACATTAAACTATCATTACACAGAACGTTCTCATGTTAGGTGTTGCTACTTGGGAACACAGGATGATATCTAGACCTCATGAAAATCTTTTATATATAAAAAATGTGTGTGTGTGTTTGCATATATGCCTCATTTATCTCTCATGATCAGGCATTAATCTACATTGGAACTCACACAGATGAATCAAGAAGTTAAATGGCTTAAGCACCTAATTTTTTATTAAAGCACTTCATTTACATATTTTCCTCATCTTAAAAATTACGAGAATTGATTTTTGTAGCATTGTGTCATACTATAAAATGACCATAGGGAGCTATTTAGAAATATAGCCCTGAGAAATACAGGGCATTCTTCCTCAGCTGGAATTGCCCCAGATAGTCATATTTTCAGTAAGTGTCTACTTCTTGTAGTTTTTAGTCTCATCTGTTTTGGTCAGTTCTTACTTCCCACTCCTTGCCTCTACAAGCTCATTAACTTTCTAAATCATTTCTTCTAATCTCCCATGCGCTCAGAACACAGATAACTAGATTTGTTTAAATTGCAAGTAAAACAAAAGGAAGCAAGTGGTAAGTGAAAGTTGGAGAAGCTTATCTGGGAATAAAATGCATTGAGTTTGAGGGTAGGATTTTTTTTCGCACATGGTTTGGCTTCTCAGAGACATTTATACAAATGGTGTGTTTCTCGGTTATGTTTCAGACAATTAATAATACTAAGTTAATAATGGCCAGAGAAACGAGGTCTCCTAATATGAATTATAAAAATAACCACTGTGATTAAGTAAAAATATATCCCATCTATGGAACATACATCTTCTCTTTCAGCTATGAAACATGTCACTAGAAATAAAAATGAACTGGCAACTAAAGGAAAAAAAGTAGGATCGATGTTTTGTTTTTCCATATCACAAAAGCAGCAGAGAGGTCACAGAGTACCGTTGGAGGGTATCATGCTTTTTGCTGACTCAGAGAAGAAACACATTTGCCATTCAAAGACAAATTAAACAGGGCATGGATCATGCTACGTGGACCGCCAGATTCAGTTATCTGCCAAGACCAGGCAACATTCAGTTACCTCCAAATGCATCTAAACGCAGAAAATTCTTTGGCTCTGTGTGGACAGAATGTCTTTGTCAAAATTTTCAGTTGGAACAAATATTGCAAAGCAGACCAGACCCAGATTTGTCCCAGGAGAAACTGACACAAATCCTTTTACGACAGGGGCAGCCACCTCAGCTACATTGTTGGGACTGCCCGGTGATAGGATTAAAGGAGCTAGAAAGTGGCATTGTGACCTAACATAACTCTCAAATCTGCTAGTCTCAGCATCCCAGCATTGGGGATCAGAGGGGGAAAGAAGTCACTCAGAAGTCACTCATCCTATGCAGCATCACTGCAGTCACATCCTCAGGCATTTGCCCAGACTCTTCTTCAGTGAGACCAGCCTTCCCAGCTTGCAGCACTGCCTAAAAGAAAAGGCAACTGATATCAGCGGCTCAGAGGAGAGCAGGGTGTCCCCGCTAAGCATGTGCTGGCAAGACACAAGAGGATCCTAACATGAGAACATTTCTGGACAGGATCTGCGTTGGCGAGGATCCCTGAACACCCAGGAGAACTATGTCTGGAATACAGAAGTTCCAACTTCACCTCTGAACAAATGAGATGGCACTAGGAAAAGCTAGTGTCCTTAGGCCAAGAGTCCGTGGAAAAACCAAGGGTGTTCCTGTAATAGAGGGACTTTTTTCCCTATGTAAGCACCATGTAAAAGCAGAAACAAACTTCTCAGAAAGGGCTGGGGAGAAGAGATTTAAGCTGGGGAATTACAGGGAAGTGAAACAGATCTAATGGAATCAGGCCCAGGAATGATGTAGTGCCTGGTACCTCCAGAGAACAGAGGAAAGGGCTGGGGAGCCTTCATCCTGAGCCTGCCTCATTCACAGAAGCAGGCACCTATTCAGGACGTCACATATAGGCAAAAAGTGTGTCAGGCCTTTCAGCTGGACTGAAATATCATTCTCATAGAGAAAGGTCAACAGGCCTAAAATGGTACAAAATGGTTTTCATCCAAAGGAACCCCACATACATTGCCAGGGGCTCAGTGTTACACTCACAGCAGCCTGGCACACTGGTTAGAGAACTTTCTGCTGACAGCCTTGCCCTCTGCCTTAGGTTGGCTACCCCCATCTTCTCTCAGTCATTTCCAATGAGCAAACCACTGTTTTTCTCAATACTATATGTGTAGGACATCATAAATCCCAGGTTCCCCACTTTCAAATATTCTGTCCCACTGCCCTGAATTTGATGGACTCTGTGCCTGGGTTTCTAGTTTGGAGCAGAAGTTCCCATTACCTAGGAGAAACTCTCTCCAGCAAAATTCTACCTTAAGGTAAGGGCCTTTTTGAAGATGATAAGTGTACCAACCCAGAGAAGGGCAGAAATGATCTGCGAGCGATGGCCAGGATAACAGGCAAGAGGTCAAAGTCTCTGCTTTGCTTTCTCTGTCTTAGAGCTTGCTGCTGCTGCTAAGTCGCTTCAGTCGTGTCTGACTCTGTGTGACCTCATAGATGGCAGGCCACCAGGTTCCCCCGTCCCTGGGATTCTCCAGGCAAGAACACTGGAGTGGGTTGCCATTTCCTTCTCTAATGCATGAAAGTGAAAAGTGAGAGTGAAGCTGCTCAGTCGTGCCGACTCTTAGCGACCCCATGGACTGCAGCCCACCAGGCTCCTCCATCCATGGGATTTTCCAGGCAAGAGTACTGGAGTGGGGTGCTATTGCCTTCATCCTAGAGCTTATCTCACAGGCAGCCCTGCCTGCCTCACTCACCACAAACTTTGGCTACATGTAGTCACAGTACCTCCAGAAAGTGGCAAGGGGATGGGCATGCTGATGGTTGACAATAATTTTTTAAAGAAGGAATAAATAACTCAGTGTAAAGAAACAGTGTAAGTCCAGACGCATGAAGAAATGTGAAAATACAAGTTGGAGACCAGCAGTTTTGGCTGGCAAGTGGTTTCTTCCATGAGAAAATGTGACCATCTATACCACAAGTAACATGGGATGAAAAGATCAGTGCTAGGCGTGTGTGCGTGTGTGTGTGTGTGTGTGTGTGTGTGTGTGTGTATGTGTTACTCGCTCAGCTGTGTCTGATTCTTTGCGACCTCATGGACTGTAGCCTGTCAGGTGGAATTTTCTAGGCAAGAATACCAGAGTGGGTTTCCATTTCCTCCTCCAGGAGATCTTCCCTTGATCAAACTCATGTCTCCTGCATTACAGGCAGATTCTTTGCCATCTGAGCCACCAGGGCAGCCAGTGTTAGGCACACCCCTTGGTAATACATGCATTCTAAAGCACTGTCCTGAGGTTTTAAACTTAGCAACCTAACTGGGAAAACCCACATGAAGGCAGAAACAGCCGGCAACACCTTCTGTCTCCAGGCCATTTGAAGGAAGATGGGGAGCACTGAACACATCTAAGAATTTCTCAAAAGTGAAGAAGTACTTGACTTCGGTTTCTACTCATGCCTCTGGCGCCTAAATATCAGCCACCTTGGAAACTGGTCTCTGCTATTGCACCCCAGAGACTGGTGAGTACCTTTCATTTGTCCCCTTCTCTTTTCAGTAAGTTGTACATTTGCTCAAATCATTTCCTTGCTGCATCTCTCTAAATTCTCCATCATGGGAAAGTCTGATCAAAATGTCCAGCCTTCTCTATGACCCAGGACTCTGGTAATGAATTAAGAGTTAACTGGAGTGCAACTGAATGCGAGAGCTTGCCAAAAGACAGAAAATTTCATGACAATTAGCACTGATTTGCGCTACAAGAATAGAAAAAAAAAGTTTTAAAGGAGAACAAAAAAAGCTACTCACACATACACAACCCCAAAAAAAGCCTTCTAGCACTGGCTGGAAATGATACCATTGGATGACAGAAGAAACACACCAGATTAGCCAATTAGCATTCACCCAAGAAAAGCAAGCACTTTGAAGAGAGGGGAGAAAAAGAACCCATCAACTGTAATATCAGCTTTACAATAGCCCTGACTGTTTATCTACCCAAAGGAAATGCTACCTCCCCACTTTTTTGTGACCCTCTCGACAATTCTGGGGGAAAAAATGTTAGTTCAACATTATCGCAACCCAGAATATGACTCTATTTATGTGACAAGTTGACAACATACAATTTCATGCTTGTTGAACTGATCGGTGTTATATATTCACTGTGCATATTATGAAGCCTCACCATTATAAATATGAAACAGTATACACTTATTCAAAGTAACTCCAGCAGCGGCAATTTATAGCTAGGTTGTTTGTGCTCTTATGGAGCCCATCGCCGCCTTAAGGGGCTGCAGCACGCAGAAACAGATGTGAAGTGTGACTCTGACCAAAATGGATTGACGATGACCTATGTGAAAGCAGGCTATTACATTTTGGTCTGCATGGCAGCTGACACTGGTTTGTATTTAGATATGTGACTGGTGAGAACACTGTGTCCTTAAAGCTCTGTTTAAACACAGGCCAAGACATTTGTCTACTGGACTAATTATTTTACCACCCTGCTATGGCAAGTATCCCTTTTTTTTTTTTCCTCTTGAAAAAAGAGGAATGTGAACGTGCATGTATGCACACACACACACTAACACACACACACACAGGCACACAGTTCCACTATGCTGTGTAAAGTTACAGTCAGTACTTTAAAACTTGGTTGTGTCAAGTGAGTGCTGGCAAGAATTCCAGAACGCCTGCATCACAGGGGTTGTACCACATTCGTGATCAGGTGCCTGGGAACAGCACAAGGCCACAAACCATCAAATCATAAACTGTCACAGCCACTGTTTTTGGTTGAATCGTTTCCTCCTTTCTCTCCCCCTCTTTCTTTCTCTTAGCAAGCTTCAACCAATTTGCAAGTGTTCGCTTCCACAAGGACAAATTTGGAAGAGTGAAGAACAACACAATTTATCCAAATGTGGAAGGAAATGAGGGAACCAGGCGCCTTGCTAAAGCTAGATATCACAAATTTGCATAAGTAGTTTCCCAACGACAGAGGTGCTATTCGGAACAAAATAAATTGCTTGTATTGTATGCAAGGGCACAAACCTTGACCAAGTTTGCAGTTGCTTCCCTGCTTCTACGTTTCTTTAAGTACACCCAGATATTCCTGCCAAGAAGCCCAACTCTCTGTAGGTAGTAGCTCTCTGTAGGTAGATTTAAAACGTTAATAGTCTATTTATTATTTCATTTAATTATTTGTTTTTAGGTAGACCTAAAAAGGTTATTGTTTAGCCTAAAAGTCTTCAACATCTGTATTTGACTATTAAGAAAAATAAACCAAAAACATCTGATGTATGAATCATGTTACTCCAGGATTTTCTAGCAATTATTTTCCCCCCTTTCTGTTTGTTTGCTTAAGAGCAGCACTCTTAGTTTTCATTTTAAGATCAAGAAATGGAGTCACCGACTGGAATCTTAGATTTCTTTCTAAAGACTGTAATTCTAGGGCTTTGGAACTTGCCCATTCTAACAAAGGTTCCTATTCAAAATCTACCTCTCTTTCTACTTTTCCTGTTGGACTGAAGTGAAGGTGTTGCTGGTCTGTCTAGTAAATCCAACCCACAAGATAACATAATCACATACATTCATTTCTCAGAGACCTTGGCGGTTCTTATCTCCTCGCTTTTATGATCTCTTATGAACAGCCAGGAATAGCAATTTGCAGCCTGTTTGTAAAGTCATCTTAGTCTGAACCTAGCCTTCTCCTCTTTTATCACACAGTGATATTCTGCAGCTAAATCCCATTTGCCACAGTAAAATTTGCTCTGAGCTCCATTTTAGAATAATGTGAGTATTCTCTGTGTGTATGGAACATATCAAACATGCAATGGAGGGCGATTATCATTTCAATGAACTATTTATTAACAGAAGATAGTGTGTGTGCTTTGCTTAGATTTATTGATATGCTGCCCACCGTACATTGTAGCCTGAAGTTATTTAGTTCCTGGTCATTAGCATCTCAGACAAGCAGCTTTGTGGCTCTCATAGTCCCAGTTCTTTGTGCTTTGCTCAACTTTATTTTACCACCAGATCACCTAGAACCTTAAACATAAGGCTTGAGTTCCATGTTAAATCAGAATTGTTTCCTATTAAGTGTTCCAAGCTCCCCATTTTTATTACCAGTTACTTTATTAAATCCTTAATAACATAGATAGAATAGTTAGTTAATTTGTGTGTTGAGCCATGGATGTTAATTTGTAAACATAATAACATACTGCAATCATTTGCATAATAGCATTTTAATCTTTTTAGTAAAAGCTGTAATTCCCTACAAAGTACACTGCAGTAGAAACTAAGTGACTATTGGTAATAATACAAAAGGCCTTAAAATTCTGATCCTATTATAGTGTTGGAACATACCCAAACTGCTTCCATAATCTCTGAAATGTTACTGTTCTCTGATTTAGGTGTCTGTGTCAAGAATAAAAATGAAGTATAACTGGTAGCAATAGACTATTTCCTAAATGTAATTTAGTATTCACTAAGCACCAGCACTTTGCAAATAGCTCTGAGGCTTTCCTTCAAAGTTCAGAGCTCCAGCCCTGCATATTGTGTGAGAAACACCAAGGAACTCGCTCTAAAACCCTAAACTCTGTGCCGTTGTCAAAGCTCCGATAAATCATGCTGATGTGGCACAGAGCAGGGCATCAGCCGTCAGGAACTTGGCCACCAAGTCTCCCTTCTCCCAACCTGACCAGCCCGCTTTTACCTCCTTGAACTAACTGCTTCTGAGAAGTTTGGGAGAGAATGAAGAAGGGGGGGGGGGGGGGGGAAGAGTTAACAAAGCTACTTCTTAAAAAAAATAAATAAATAACGCTTTTGGGGGCTTCATCTTTAGAGCCCATTAACGCCAATCACAAGACTGGCCCCCAAAAAGGTAAAAAACAGACAAAAAAAATAAAAACCTAGTTTAAAAGTCAGGCCAAGTCATTTTACGCAAGATCTGGTAATTCATTAATCTATCCAGCTGCAAACCTTGAATGAATAACATGCACTAGTAATGGGGATGGGGAGGTCTACACAGCATCAGTGTTTAGCATTGGAAACTATGTGAATTATTCTATTATTTTGGAACAGAACAAGTACAAAGTATCTCCTATCATCATTTTGGGACAAATGGCATAATGGATGAGAAGTCATTTATCATAGTAAAAAGTTGCCCTTGCTCAGAGCAAGACTGTGTATTTCCTTGTGTACCTCTCTCCCCTTTTCCTTGCTCTCATTCTACCTGCTTGTAATTCTGCATCTTTGGCAGGCTACAGTAAAACACAGTATCCTGCTTTGCTTTCAAAGTATACCTCAAGAGCACACAATCTTGAAAGTAACCTGAGAGGTTAAAGAAGAAAAAAATGATCCTTACAAAATCGTGTTACATCATAGGCAATTCCTTTTATAAAATCCACAATAAAAGTGTTCATTTCTAAAAGACTAGGCACATAATTATCGGGACAGGTGAACCTTGTTAAAAATGTGAAGTCAGGGTGGAGAACAGTGGAAGAAAATTTGGCTGTGGGTCCTTAATGTTCATCTTTTTATCTGCTTTGTGTGTTGATCTCATTCAGAGGTAAGCCATCTGCTGGGCTGTGGTTCCACCACACTGCGTATAGATAGGGGGACGAGGACAAACAGACACTCTGTATAAGCATACTGTGCAAGCACACACGGTTGCTATGCAAATAGTTTGTCCACTGCAGTATCCTGCATCTTAATTACTTTAACCTCGACTAATATCTCTGAAGTAAATCTCAGAGGCAATGAGCCACTTTTTCCTGAATCCTCTCCAAGTTTTCCTCCTTGTGGACATGGGTCTCCACTTTTCTGGCTCCAAAGATATCCAGGCAGAGTAATGTTCAGTTCAGTGACTCACTGGCGAGTTCAGGAGGTAGGAAAAACCCAGGATATGCCCATACAGTGGCTCACCTACTTCTTGGAGTACCCAGAGTATCGAACTAGTTGGTCTCTACCTCAAAAAGCACAGACTAGTACCTTCTGGGCTTCCGCAGTGGCTCAGCAGTAAAGAACTCTCCTGCCAATGCAGGAGTCATGGGGTCGATCCTTGGGTCAGGAAAATTCCCTGAAGAAGGAAACGGGAACCCACACCAGCATTCAGTTCAGTTCAGTTCAGTCGCTCAGTCGTGTCCGACTCTTTGCAACCCCATGAATTGCAGCACGCCAGGCCTCCCTGTCCATCACCAACTCCCGGAGTTCACTCAGACTCATGTCCATCGAGTCGGTGATGCCATCCAGCCATCTCATCCTCAGTCTTCCCCTTCTCCTCCTGCCCCCAATCCCTCCCAGCATCAGGGTCTTTTACAATGAGTCAACTCTTTGCATGAGGTGGCCAAAGTACTGGAGTTTCAGCTTTAGCATCATTCCTTCCAAAGAAATCCCAGGGCTGATCTCCTTCAGAATGGACTGGTTGGATCTCCTTGCAGTCCAAGGGACTCTCAAGAGTCTTCTCCAACACCACAGTTCAAAAGCATCAATTCTTCGGCGCTCAGCCTTCTTCACAGTCCAGCTCTCACATCCATACATGACCACAGGAAAAACCATAGCCTTGACTAGACGGACCTTAGTCGGCAAAGTAATGTCTCTGCTTTTGAATATGCTATCTAGGTTGGTCATAACTTTTCTTCCAAGGAGTAAGCGTCTTTTAATTTCATGGCTGCAGTCACCATCTGCAGTGATTTTAGAGCCCAAAAAATAAAGTCTGACACTGTTTCCACTGTTTCCCCATCTATTTCCCATGAAGTGATGGGACCGGATGCCATGATCTTCGTTTTCTGAATGTTGAGCTTTAAGCCAACTTTTTCACTATTGTTTGTGAAATCCCATGGACAGAGGAGACTGGTGGGCTACAGTCCAAGGGGTCACAAAGAGTTGGACACAGTCTAAAGAATAAACAACAGAACCACTTTCTATCATCATTGTGACCAATAACACATATGGATTCTCACTTTCCAAATTGCACAGTGCTAAAGCTGAAACTCCAGTACTTTGGCCACCTCATGCGAAAAGCTGACTCACTGGAAAAGATTTTGATGCTGGAAGGGATTGGGGGCAGGAGGAGAAGGGGATGACAGAGGATGAGATGGCTGGATGGCATCATCAACTTGATGGGCGTGAGTTTGAGTGAACTCCGGGAGTTGGTGATGGACAGGGAGGCCTGGCGTGCTGCAGTTCACGGGGTCGCAAGGAGTCGGACACGACTGAGTGACTGAACTGAATTGAACTGAAGAACTGAATTGACTTCTGTGAAAAACAGCAGCCGACCTCATTTCTGTAATCAAAACTTACACTGACCAAAGTGGTAAAGAACCCACCTGCCAATGCAGGAAACATAGGTTCAGTCCCCGGGTTGGGAAGATCCCCTGGAAGAGTGCATGGCAGCCCACTCCATTATTCTTGCCTGGAGAATCCCATGGACAGATAAGCCTAGTGGGCTACAGTCCACAGGGTTGCAAAGAGTCAGACACGACTGAAGCAACTTAGCACACATGCACCGTAACAAAAGCAACCACCAGGAAAGTTAGTGATGGTGGTCACGGATGTCATGTAACCGGCATCCTGTGACTTATTTATTAGTACGGGTAGATGGCAATAGACATACCCCCGTAGATCAGAGCTCCTGAGCCATAATTTTCCAGTGGTCAGCATAATGGCAGCGAGGAAACAGGGTGATAAACCAGATGTTCCCAAGATAAGGCAGATGTTATCCAGGCAAGAAGTCTAAAATGGTCTTTAACTGAGGTGTGTAGAGGAACACACACAAGAAACCTATTCAGTCTCCCTGTCAGATAAGCCGACAGCAGAAGTTGAAAATAAAGCTGTACACAGGCTGGGTCAGATTGTTGCTTCCTGATTTGTGACTCTCCAAGATGAACATCTAACTGATTTATACCCAGAATTTGGAATTTTGTGGTAGACTACAAATGCAAAGATAAGTACAACATAAATTTTTAAA
Source organism: Budorcas taxicolor (assembly GCF_023091745.1). Classification (NCBI taxonomy): domain Eukaryota; kingdom Metazoa; phylum Chordata; class Mammalia; order Artiodactyla; family Bovidae; genus Budorcas; species Budorcas taxicolor. Next base: position 43,931,595 of record NC_068915.1, read on the forward strand.
ATACTCCATAAGTCTCCATGAGTTTCAACATTCTTCAATGTTCTTATGTTACAGCCAATTATCTCCCCACTTAAAGGGCTATTATTTTCTTACTTGAAGTCTATGTTCTCCGTAAGTCTCATTACCAAGTGCGGCAAAAATCTGGTTGCGGGCTATAAATTGAATTTAAATGACAAACATTTATTGATGGCAAATTGGAAATTCCAGAAATCTTCAAGAAGTGATTATTGTAAATGAATTAGTTCTCTCGACATAACAAAGGAGAATTTATTCTCCTGATGATTAAATTAAGGGGAGGTGGTTTGGACACACATTTTTTCCCTCTGTTTGTTTTGTTAAAATTCTAAGAGGTTTGCCATTCATAGAAAAGTCTGCCTGACCACGGGCACAGTCAGAAGCAGGAATTCATTACCATGGAAGGCTACAGAATTTCCTCCAAGGAGACAAGTGAGAAAAAGCAGACACCATGTAAATGTGTGGATTGGGTTAAATATGTTCTGCCCCTGAGGCAGCAGGGAGATGGGAGCCCCTGTGTAAAATGACTCACAGTCCGAGAAAGTACTTCAGGTCCTAAAGGTGAACAGACACTGAACCAGATAGATACTCATGAAGTTCTGATTCTCTTCGGAATATTTTCCAGTTGGCATGCTTTGCCAGCTCCCTCTCTAACCTAACTCATATTTGTCAGTACTGATGGAATTTTCCTTCGAGGTGCTTCAGGTTTTGTTCCCTGGACACCATCCCTGCTGTCACCTTGTCCCTTCTCCGCGCCTGCATCGCATGGGGTTTGGAATGCAGCAGAGCCTGCTGTCAGACTCCTTTACTTTTGGCTTCTCCATGGCTCTCACAATGATCAGAATGATCATCTTTAAATACCGTCTCCATCACATTGCTCTCCTGCTAAAAATCTTCACTAGCACCCTAATTGCTATTGTGGAAACTAAATATTTGCAACTGGATTCTCATGACCTGGCATAATCTTGTACCTACCCTAAATCCAGACTTACTCCTCTTATTCCTGTGTTCCCATTAATACATAATTCACTTGAGTAAACCAAGCCCTTCGCTTTCATAACCTGTCCATGAAAACCCATCACTCTTATTCTATCATCAGCCTTGGTGACATTATTCTTGCTGATTCCCTCAGTATACGCTAGAATACACACACACACACATACAAGTACATATGCAAACACATAGTTTTGCAGTATTTGCCAAAAGACTCATTGGAAAAGACTCTGATGCTGGGAGGGATTGGGGGCAGGAGGAGAAGGGGACGACAGAGGATGAGATGGCTGGATGGCATCACGGACTCGATAGACGTGAGTCTGAGTGAACTCCGGGAGTTGGTGATGGACAGGGAGGCCTGGCGTGCTGCGATTCATGGGGTTGCAAAGAGTCGGACACGACTGAGCGACTGAACTGAACTGAATATATATGTAGTATATAACCCCATGCATGTAAATGTACATGTGTGCATACACATGAATATACGCCACCTCACATCTTCCAGCTGCTGATATATATGAACACATACATGTATATGCATGCTTGTATGCACAGTCTTTTTCATTCTTTTCTAATCATTTCTCATTTCACCATTTACCCTCCAAAACTAGATTTAAAGTCTTTTAGGAAATAGATCTTTGGCGCTTTATATGTAGTTTTCACATTACCTAAGGCAGTTCATACCATCAATAAACATATGATAGCTAATCCATTCATAAGGTTGCAATTATTTACTGAGTACATACTTTCTCCTGTTTTCTAAGAAATCACCTAGGAAAACTTCAGTGAACAAGACAAGCTGGTTCTCTGTTCCTCAAATACTCAGTTTTTTTGAATAGCCAAGATTTTTTTCAACTTTTCATAGGTATAGAATATATGCCCATTGTTGAAAAAATTAGACTACAAAGTTAAAGGAAAAAGTGTAAATTCATCTATATTTCCACCAGAATGATCGAATATTCTTGAAAGCTTTCATCCACCATTCCCTTGAGAGCATAAAACAGGACACCTTACAGATAAGAAAACTGGAAACCATCTTTTTTTCTTTTACAAAAGTTCACAGTATCAGACCTTCCTGCGAGTTCCAGCAATTAGCCAACGTGAATGCAGGCCACAGCTGAGAGCCCTTCTCTCCACATTAGCAAAGGCAGACTTCAGAACATATTATGAGGAATGACCTAGAGACAGTTACATTCTTACTCTCCATGTTTTAAAGAAGCCAAGTAGCTGCATTCAGAAGTAACAAGTCAATGAATGAAAGACGCCCATTCACTGGAATCACAGAGGCATTAAAGCAGAGGTTAAAATAAAGCAGTGATGGAACTTCCCTGGTGGCCTAGTGGTTAAGGCTCTGCCTTCTAAAGCAGGGGGTATGTGTTTGATCCCTAGTCAGGGAACTGGGATCCTACCTGCCACAGGGTGTGGCCAAAAATTATGAATAAATAAATATGACATCATAAATCAACTATACCTTGATTTAAAAAAAAATTAAAGCAGAAACAAGGTGGCCCACAATGTCCCAGAAGAGCCAATGTGTTATTTAACCTAAGCTATGTGACCCATCTTTACACACTGTCATGCTGTAAAAGTACTCCTTTATTCTCCTTCTTCGAACAATGCACAAAGCAACAGAGAAGGAAGTTGTGTTGCAATATTCTGAAACATAAATCTTGCTACCAGTCGATCCAGGGACAGCATCCTGTTTTCCTGACACATGGATCAGATTCACTGGGCGCTGCACCTATAGGCCCTGTGCCCTGTTTCACAGAATGGCTTCTGAATCATACCTGGTCACCTGCATTTACACATCCAAACAGGCTGTGCAAACAGAGATCGCTGTTTGTGTGCCCAGTTACTCAACCAGCATGTACAATTGTGTGTCTGCTCACCCTGCTCCCGTTCAGAAACTCACTGTTTCCCAAATCAGGACATTCAATTTCATTCTTTCATTTTCTTCTTCTTATGTTACATAAACATTAACCTTAGACTCAAATGTATGGAAGAGGTCAAAGGAAGAAATTTCTATTTATTCCCAACATTTAAATATTCTGCAGTACTAAATGTAACTCTTAAATACCCTCTTTCTTCCTGTTTTGATGAGAATTCAGAAACCCTGTGGCCAGTTTCCAGCAGTGTCATCAATGTGCTATTTGAGTCAGGGAAAAGCGTTGAACAACTCAGCGCCTTATTTTATTCTGGGAATCCGAGGTAGATAATGTTTGTTATTGGCAGATCAGAGGTGGCAGAGACCATGACTGTTGGGCTTGGTCAAGTACAAGGCCTTCACAAATGTGATGAGGCAGGATTTTGAGAACAGGAGGAGAGTGAGCAAGCACAGGTGAAAGTCCGCTGTGACAGGTTTAAAGTCACAGGCGCTGGGAGTACCTGGGGTGACGCAGCTTTGGGAGAAGCGACGTGCAAAGCTGTAGCCATTCCAGGGTTATTCTGTTGCCTATAGAGCTTCTTCACAGGGGACAACACAGTTTTAGAATTCCACCGATGCTCAAAACACACTTTTCTTTTTGCATTATACAAAAGATGTCTGAGTTTAACACTCGAGGGTAAAGAGCAGAGGCATCTTTTCTCTATACAAATGCTGAGAATGCTGCTGGGTGAAACAGTGTTGCCACACATGGCCTTATTACCCTTTAATCCACAAAGAAGGATGGGTTTTGTGACATCAGAGAAAATGTTATGGGAACTTCTATATAGAGTCACTTTTTTGCTGTCTGCCACTAAGAGAATTTCTGACATATCAGTCCTGAGGCCCTGGGCATCTCAATAATTTTATATGGCTTCTAAGTCTTTGTATCCTGTATCTTAACTTTATTTTCTCTCTCAGAAATCTGACCAATTCATCTTTAGAGTTTTCTAAAAATTCCGAGTAACTATTTTAAAAAAAAAATAACAGGGTTTCTCCACTGTGGTCATTTGGGGTCAAATGATTCTTTGTTGTTGGAAGTCATCCTATGCCTTGTAGGCTGTTAAACAACATCTCTGGTCTCTACCCGCTAATTGCCAGCAGCATCCCCCTGCCCTCAGTCCTGACAGTTAAACATCCCTCCAGACAATACTAAATGTCCCCAGGTAGACAAAATTGCCTTTGGTTGAGAACCACTGGTTTAAAATGACTTAATGACAGGTTAAGTGAATAAACCTTGTGTTTAGAGTGTTGAAAACAATTCTGTCAGTGGTAGAAAGTTACACAGGAAAACAAAAGGGGTGTCTTCATGCAGATACAGCATCCATAGATATCTAACGAGTTGCCAAACCAAGTCCTCTGAAAATGTTAATGGGAAGTACCTTATCCAGGTGTCACAACATGAAATTCAGGGACACAGGTCCCTGAATTTGCAACCAGCCCACCAAGGAGGCACCAGCTATCATGCCACCACCCCTTCCAACACACACACACACACATGCACGCATGCATGCACGCGCACGTGCACACACACACCCACACACACACACCCACACACACACACACCCCTTTCCAGTTATTCCCTAACCATCCTCTGCAAAATGCATGGCATTCACCCAATATGAAATAGCCGATTTTTAGATAAGAGGACTATGGGGATGAACATTTTTAAAAGTACTGTTTATTTAATGCAGCATGACTTAAAATGGGCCTGTAACCTGACAAGTGTACTGGATGAGGAATGTTCAATTTACCAGTTCGAACCAGCCAAGTCCTCACATGAACTTTCCGAGACCCGGCTGAGAAGCCTGGGAAAGTATAACTAACCACAAACCCTCAGTGTTTCCTCCACCTGATTCCTCCTCCCCAGCCTTAACTCCATTACCTTAAGCACTCTTCTAAGACCCACTTAATGCTCCAGACGTATTATAAAATCTTAGCCGCTGACAGAATCTACAGCCACCTCAAGCGCACCAGCTATATACCTGCTTCCATGTCAACCAACACTGAAAGCAAAGATTCTGTTCTATTTTTAAATATATTGAGCAAAGAAGCAGCTTGATATGTCTTTGTAAAGGATGGCTGTCACCCAAATTCAGTTATTCTATTTTTAATCAATGGTAATAGACTTTGAAGTCAGATACACCTGGGGTTCAAATCCCACGTCTGTGTCAATGGTGTGATTTGGGGAAAATCACTTAGCCTCTGTTAAACTCACTGTCAGCACACGTAAAATGAGAATCACAAGAAGAGTACCTAAACAATAATAGGTTGTTTTGAGGGATGAGGGTGATGGCGTATGTAAAGCAAAAGTGTTCCAAGATGTTGGCCGCTTTGCTGTTACTATTACTGTGCTGAATCTACCATATTCATCCTTCACTCACTGCTCATGAAACACTTATTCAACACCTTCTGTGTGCTGGAAAAACTCAGTAAATATTGTAAAATGGGCTTTCTTAATGACTCAATAAACATTTATTCAGTGCCTTTTATGTGCTGGGTGCTGGAAAAACTCAATAAATATTGTAAAATTGGTTTTCTTAATGACTCGAGATTTCAACCAAACAACATTGAAGTGTAAGAAGTGTCTCTGCTGGTAGATAAAAAATAAGTTTATAGTGCTTTGTATGAATCCTGGCACATGGGAGGTAGAAAATGTTACATGAGAATGGTGTCGCTGGAGGTGGCAACACTGAAAACTAGTTGACTTGACAATCCCACCCAACTCATTTTACTTGCTAGAGTAACCGCTTCATTTCTCCCCATAAGAAATCATTCATTTTCAAGTAAATGAGTACTGATCTTGTGAGAAAGAACGTCTTTTCTCAAAGTAACACTTTAATAGGTGCAGATTAACATTCTTTATTATAGGGTAGGCTTATAATAAAGAGTCTACAGTCTGGGAGGTAATTTTCACTGCTGCTGCTGCTGCTAAGTCACTTCAGTCGTGTCCGACTCTGTGCGACCCCATAGACGGCAGCCCACCAGGCTCCACCGTCCCTGGGATTCTCCAGGCAAGAACACTGGAGTGGGGTGCCATTTCCTTCTCCAGTGCAGGAAAGTGAAAAGTAAAAGTAAAGTCGCTCAGTCGTGTCCGACTCCTAGTGACCCCATGGACTGCAGCCCACCAGGCTCCTCTGTCCATGGGATTTTCCAGGCGAGAGTACTGGAGTGGGGTGCCATTGCCTTCTCCAATTTTCACTAGTGAAAGGTAAATTAATTTTGACTAAATTATAAGTAAATACCAGGGTAGTCAGGTGTAGAAGTTCCCATAATATAAAGAAATCAGAGGTATGATCAAAATATAATATTAATAGTAAAAAAACAACAACAACAAAAAAAAACCCTGCCTACTATTTTATAACCCTACTTTGTAAAATAAGTAAAGGTAGACCTAGCCCTTTGGTTAAAAGGAAATGCATTCTTTTACGTTTTACATTAGGTGCCATTTTCTGTGGGAAATAGACAGGAAAAAACAGGTTTAGTCATTTACTCTTCTTTGTCATTCATTCTTTCACAATCTCTCAGTATTTCAACAGAGTTTGATACACTCTGTTATGGGTCCTCAGAGCCTTAATTCTCAACAACAACAAAAAAAGCCATTTGTTTTCCAAATATTGTTTTTCCACAAAATAGGAAGTACCTAACTATGATTAAAAAGTCTTTTGGTGACAGCAAAGTAAGAACCCATTATGCTTTCAGGCCAATAATCATGTTAGCATGGCCTAAACCAAGTTCAATGAGAAATTAATTTTCCTGAAGGGCTGTCCTTACCTCAAATATGTTTGAAGGCTCGTTGTTGTACTGATTAGATATTATTTCTGATTGGTCACTGCACCACTTGAGTCCACCCAGAAAGCTGTCTGTATCCAAGTCGTTCACGTCTAGTTCAGAAAGGTCAAGTTCAGGAAGATCTGGGCAAAGAGGCTGGTCTTCACCAACCAGAGCAGCACACTGCAGGAGGCAGGGAGAAAAAAAAAAACCACAACAAACTTTCATTAACTGCAGGAATTTATTAAACTGTAATAGCATGTGATAGGAATTAAGCCTGGTTAATTCAACAACACCACCAAAGCTGGTTTCCAGGGTTTTAGTCCCTAGAAAAAAACATCCTAGACTCTTTAACTCCCTTTGCTCCCAAAGGATACTTTGCCAGAACCATTCCATCCCAAACTCAACCTCCAAATCCATGGTAAATGCCATGCTTCCATGAAGTCATCCTATTTGTCCAGTTAGAAATAAATTTAGATTTGTTTGTACCTCTTTGAAAGCACTTACCAAGTTTCAAATTGCTTTCTGGTTAACTATATGCAAAATTTCACTCACTCTTTTTTTAAAAAGAGAATAAGCTCTTAAAAAATTATTTATTTATTTGGCTCTTCAGGTCTTAGTTGCAGCATGCGGGATCTTTTCCTTGTGTTATGCAAACTCTTAGTTGTGGCATGTGGGATCTAATTCCTTGACCAGAAATTGAACCTGGGCCCTCCTGTATGGGGAGCACGGAGTCTTATCCACTGGACCACCAGGGTAGTCCCAGAATATAAGCACTTTGAGTGAAAGTTGCTCAGTCCTGTCTGACTCTTTGCAACCCGATGGACTTTAGCCCACCAGGCTTCTCTATCCATGGGATTCTCCAAGCAAAAACAGTAGAGTGGGTTGCCATTCTCTTCACCAGGGGATCTTCCTGACCCAGGGATTGAACCCAGGTCTCTTGTATTACAGGAGGATTCTTTACCATGTAAGCCATCAGGGAAGCTCTTTGAGGGAAAGTTATAAATTTGATTTCACCTTGGAATTGCCATCACATATAAGAGAGACAAAATAAATGATTACTAAATGAGAAAAAAATAAGAACTATACCAGGAAAACTCTCCACTTACGCTCCTTTTAACTATTATAATCCATATAATTCATTTAGCAACTAATGATGCAGAGTCCTTTAACGTGTCCATGGTTCTCTTGAATTGTTATTTAAATCTTTTACTCTTACTTGACTTTTCATGAGCTTCTGAACTTCATCTTAAACAGATCAAAAATAAGTCCCTTGAGATGAAGGACAGAAATCACATTTCTTATTATCATTGTATCTCTCACTATGTGTAACTAGCAAGTCTTGTGTGCTCACGTGTGGGTCTGTGGATGGATGTATACAACTGGGATCACCTGATGTGTGAACAGAAAAACCACTCTACCACACAACAACCATATTTTTCTTCAACATTTATATTTTGCTCTAAGTGAATTCAAAAGAATGATTTTTTTCTTTGGAGTTTTAAAAAATGATTTCAATGTATAGAGAGGCTTAAAACACCCTCTATTGTGGCTGGGCTGCTTGTCACCTCCTTGTATACAGTAAGTGGTCTGTTAACTGTCCCCTACGGTGGCTTTTTTGAGAAAGTGGACCCTCTTCCGAAAGAGGCGGATTTCTACTTTGAACTGGCTATCTGACCACTAACAGCACTGCAATCTGTGAAGAACCCTGCAGAAACTGCTTATTGCAGGGATCTGGTGATATCAGAGCTATAACGACTAATCCACCTGCAAGCCGAGGGGTCTCAGTTGGCAAACACACCCTCCCAGGTGTCAACCACACGGCCCTCCCCTCCAAGGTCAGGAGAGATGCTGGGGAGTTGTTCCTATCCAGGCAGCAGTTGGGCATGAAGCTGAAGATGCTGCTTGACATTTAGATTTTGAATAAAATAAGTTCCATGCAGATTTTTTTCTCAAGCACCCCTGTCATCCCTGGCAGGCTACATTACACGGGTCATATGCAGCAGTGTGATTGTAAGCACCACGCTGAGAAGTAGGTACTGGGTAATGGAGTCAGCAGTTGGTAAGGGGAGGCTGGGAGGAGCCTGAACATTCCTGCAGTTCCTCCCTAAAACCACCAGGCCCCAGAGAGATCCTGAAAGGCAGGCACAAAGGTAATGCCAAGGAAGAGCAATCACCTCCATTGCGACTCTTTCCTTATCATTTTATTGGTCTTTCCTTTTTTATTATTGGAGTTATCCCAAAGTTGCAGGTCGGTATACTAAACTAGGTTTATAAGTAAGCTAGGCTGAAGAGAAGGTTTTGTTCTGGTGCAATGTTCATGCTTTGTTATGGGTGTAACACGTCCCAGTCTCTACACTCGCTCACTGCTTGTCCTCCAAATACAATACACACAGACAATGTTAACTCTTCTACAACATGACCAATTCAGAGACAAGGGGAAAACTTTTTCAGTGGTACAAAAACTACTAGGATTGGGGGAGAGTCTTTAAAAAGCAAAAGCAACAAGAAAATAAAAAAATAAGTTAGATAACACACTATCTGTGCATTCGGTTTACATTCCTTTTGTGGATAGCACACTCTAGAACCCATGTCTTGGAATGCTGACACTGATTTGGTGGACAACTTCTTGCTGTCTCTCTCTTTAACAGCCCTCTAAAGGCATGCCCTCTTCAAAACCCTTCAACCTTTCAGAAATATGTATTTTTCAGTAACTTTTAAAACCACTGAAAAGACAGATCAATTTTTTGTGTGTATTTTACTCTGCTGTCATTCACATATTTCTTTCCTTTCTTCTCTCTGTCAGTTTGTCTCATTTTTGCTCTTCTGTTATGGCTGAGAAATGTGCATATGTTGACGTGTTAATAAAATCAAGACTTCTGAACGTGGCATTATCCTGATAATCTAAAACACATTAGTGGTAGCAAGTGTTCCTGTTATTAATTTATATTTGGTCTTTGGATGATGCCAGCTTAACAGTCCGAGCCCTGTAACTGTCCTCATTTGACACGCTGGTATTTACTGCTTCCCTATACATCTGTAACAGGTGTGCTTTATGGCAATTTACAGAGACACATTCTACTGCCTCTCTGCAACTATGACAGCTATTTCACAACCACAGCCTTAATTTTATAATAAGATTTAAAAGGAGAAAGCAGTCACTAAACACAAAAGGCTAATTATTGTATGTTATTTCACCCCAACAGACTTTTCTCTTAGTTAAGGAGCAGACAATAAATTAGCTTAACTGCACTGATGATAATGAATCATTATAATTAAGCATAATTCTCCATTAACCTTTTGGAGGTTTTTGTGCCATTGATGGTAAATTTTAAAGAGAGGGAGAGCAGAAAGAGTGGACTTGGCCACATTAATTGTATTAACGAGAAAAGAATCTTACTTCTTAAAAAAAAAATTAGTCAAAGCAAGGGAGAGAGGGGAGGGCAGCGGTCAGTAAAGAGTGACAGTCTTAGTGGAGTGTATGTCATCAGAACTGTCTCTATCAATCTTAGTAACCTTATTGGACATCACCTTCATTAAACTGTGCAACACTGGGGACTCCGAGTAGCTACAGTGATATAGGCCTTTATTAACCAACGTGCTGTCTTGTCATTATGTGCAAAAGGGCATAATACGTTTTAGGATGACAGCAAACATTAATGATTCAAAAAATGAAAGCGGCCTACACTACCTGCTGCTCGTAATATTTGAGCCTGGCGGAGGTGATTCCCAGGGCTGCTGCCGCCAAGGCTGGGCTGCTAGCCGCCTACTGCCTCCGGTGCAACAGAGGAGAGACTGGCCGGTCTCAGCCGACCGACCGACAACTCAATCCACGGCTAGACAATTAGCCCGAGACCTCGCCTCCCTAAGCACAAAATTAAAGAGCCCTGTTCTAAACGGTTCTGATGCTTCTTTGAATATGACTGCAGGAATGCCAATGATGAAAATAAATCTTCCCTATTTCCATATGATCTAGTTCCTCAATCAACTCCTAACGGCATCAGGAATAATACATGATGGAAAAATGAAACTACAGCAGCTGAGACCCACAGTGCCAGCCAACCACCCACAGGATACTTCAGCTACTCGAAGACAATTAGGACTTTGAAGCCACTTAGAACCCTGACTCATAATAGCTACAGGATATATGAATTATCCATATTTCTCCCACCTTACCAAGAAATCACAACAAGATAAGAACAATTACAATCCGCAAAAACGCATCTGCCAAGGCAGGAGAGGGCAGAGGAAGCCAGCATTTGCAAACCCAGCGAAGAGTTAAGAATCCAGGGCATGCCTCGCTAGAGAAGAAAAATGCGTTCGCAGACAGCCTTGGCCAAATTATTTTCACTTTAGATGTGTATCACCGTACCACATGGACATCTTATTTAATCAAATCACGTGTAGCCCTTGATCCTCCCCTTACCCTACGTGCCCCCAGCTTCCCAGAGGAAGCTCTCTCAGCCCTTTGCCAGATTCATTGTTAGCCACTCAGATCCTCCCTGCAATTCAATTCGGGTCCATCTCACCAGAGTCCACAGAAAGTTTCACTTGTTTCCCAAGTTGGCCAAACTTTCCGAGAACATTCCATTGTGTTGAATGCAAACATGCCGCCGTCCTCCGTCCCCCACTGCTAGTCACTCTAGACTCCAGAGATTACGAGGAAACCGGCTTGCTTTTTTTCCTCCCCCTGTATGAATTGTAGCCAGCAGAGACTGTGGAATTGATGTATTGCCGTCTATTTTTACACAAGCAGCGAGCAGCTCCACACACAGTCCTGCATAAACTCTATTCTCTCTCCGGCTTCAGGCAGCTCTCCGTGGTACAGACAGTTTTAACCATTGGCTTCCCTGCCTAGATGCTAATGGAAAGCCTTGCACCGTAAAGCAGGTCTTTTTTTCTTTTTGCTGGCCAAAGCTTTCAATCACACAGCGGAGTTTTAAAGGAATCAGCTTTTGTTGTTTTGTGTTCTGTGGGAAAAGCAATCTAAAATAGCCCAGCAGGATTACTTAGGATTTTCTGAGTTCTCCGTCTGATGAACAGAGAGAGAAGAAAAAAAAATCCAGACTAGAGTCAAAACTGACTAGATTTGAGTCCATCCATTTTAATATTTTTATCTTCATCTTATTATAAATAGAAATGGCATTTTTCCAACCAGGCCACTAAACACCACTGGAAAGACTTCAGCTTCTGATTCATATCAATATCTTAGAGCATAAATATTGCATATGAGTAGAAACAGAGCCAAAGGCACATGGAAAGAGTTTCTAACTGCAACAGATCCTGATGACAGCAGCTAAGCTTTGATTTGTTCAAGGTATCTCAGAGTCGCCTTAAAATAGCAAACTTATAGGAGTTAAGATAAGATTGAGATTCTCTTCCAAAAGCGCCTGCCCCCGGCTACTTTTCTGCCTCCTTTCCTCACCCAAACCCAAGCCCTTCCCCCCCCCCCCCCCCCCACAGGAATAATTGCATCGCGAGGGAAGCTTCGGTCCTGGCTGCAGTGCCGAGCCCAGCCCCAGCTCACCTCGATGTCACTCCATACAGAGTCCTGGTTGCACATGTCCCACGCCATCCAGCTCCTGAATGACGCCAATCAAGCTGTTTCAACTCCAATCCACAGTGACACAGAGCACACACTCATGCAGGCAACCAGCCCCTTACTGAGAGTGAACTGAAGGCACCTGTCTTACTACAGTCCCCAGTCACATGACAAAGCTATTAAAAAGTAGGCTGGGCTGTCACTCACCCAGCCTCCCTTCTCCTGTGCTGCTAGCTGCTCAAACTTGTGACGTCACTCAAAGGCAGCCCTCTGCCTCAGTGAAGTAACGCTTAAAAAAAAAAAAACGGAAAGAAGAAAGAAAGAAAGAAAGGGAACACTTGGACTTTTGGGGCATCATGCTGTGACTAAAGCCAGCTTTGAATGCCACCAACTCTGAACAGAGCCCTGACGATATAATAACTAAAATCCCCTGCAATCTTTTTTTAATTTATTTTCCTTCCAAAACAAGCAAGTGGCAAAGCTCCCTATTTCATGACAGAGTAACTACATTCTTAGCTCAAATGTGTACTCCCTCAGGACTCAAATTTGAAGACATCCAAGTGAACTCGGTTTGGGACTAAAGCAAGATAGTATCACATGATGCATTTTTATGAGATATTTTCTAATTGGGGGAGTGTTTGAAAGCAGAGGATGAGGCATGACTTTTTTTTTCTTGCTTATTTAATCAACAAAACAGACTGTATTTCTTAAGGTATAAACAAACTCCTCCACGCAGAAAACGGCTGTCCCCGTGGCAGCAGGGAATACCAGCTCCCGAGAAGTGTTACTGCAGTTTGCTTTGCTCCATATAAGGAGAACAAGCAACAAAATGCCATCCTTTCAGGGTCCTTCAAATTATTTCCATTTCTCTCATAGTTCTCAGAAAGCAAGTTAGTAAAGACAGTCGCTGCAGCTTGGGCCCAGATCAGCTTAGTTTCCAGCTGCCTTTACCCGCCCCCCATACATGCAGCATTCCCTCTCTAACTGCCTTAGGGTGCCTTTTTGAATAAACACTGGATTCCAACCCTAGTGCCCTGGGTTGTGCATTTTGCCTGTGAGATCAAGAATGTTCATGGAGTCGGGGAAAAATACCAACATGTTATTAACAGAAATATTCATTTCTTGAGCTTTTTCATTTTTTGAATTTTTCAGCTTCGAGCCTGAGACAGAGAGCTAAAGCAGGTGCAACTGTTTTAGAATAACACTACACATCGAATCCATAACAAATTCAAGGTACTAGACAACTCTGGGAAACACTTCCCACAACCCCACAGTGGTCCGATTTAACCCTTCCAAGTTCCAGAGTGATGTACACGTGGTTGTATATTTGTGAATAAACTCCATATACTTTTAAAATCAGCTTGATTCTTTTACTTGATAATATTTCATCTGATAAAAAGGTTCCCCAGGTATCTAAAAATAATTCTCAAGCACTATTTGTTTAATTTTCTATTCTACTAAGTTTAACTTAATGAATTCTCTATTGTCCTTCCCTTTATCAAGAAAAAAATGGTGATTTGCTCTAACTATAAAGTCACTCAAATATTAAGGTGAAAGAAAAAACAACCCAAAAGCAAACAAACAAACAAAAAAATCAGACTGTTTCTTCTTTCAGATCACAACTCTTTCAAAAAATTCACTTACTCTGATATCTGCAACAAGTTGCTAGTATATTCCTGAATAACGTAATGAAATTGACAGTTTGTCATTACTGGACATAAAAAGATGGCCAAAAGCATTGACATTTTAAGTTAGCTGAATACATTTCACTGGCACATTTTGCCTCTTACAAAGAGTGGAAAATTACCGTAGTTTTAATTTTCTAAATCAAGAAAGAACAGGAAAATACAACCTCAGGAAGGCTTTTATACATGCAATTAGTGGCATTACTCTGCATTCCCCACAAAGAAACACTAATTTTCTTCACAATTATATTCTGATTTAATGTAAAACTATAGTAAATTATTAAAATGCAGGGCAAAGGTCATTGGCTCTGCCCTCAACACAGTCAACTGTGAAATAATATTGGTCACTTGACCAAGAAGAGCTGATGTTTATTCATTATTATCAGGTGATCCCTGTGTCATGATATTCTCTGATGTTTTTATTTGTGTTCATTGAATGCAAGGCCTCCATCATATATGTGTGTGTGTACATATATTTATGTTAATCTTATTTAAACCTTTTAGAGAAGTTCTTTACACTGGAATACTCTGTATTGTTGCTTTTGATATTTGAACCTGTTTACATTCTGTTATCAGGGCTTTCTTGTTTGTCTTTTTTGCCACCTAGTTCCACTTTTTCTTAATTAAATCAGCACCTACTGAAACCAAAGGTGGATGTGTGTGTGTGTACACGGTTCCTTGGCACATTCTCCCCCTTACAAATAATGGAAAATTATACATTTTTTTTTTCTTACTATCACGAAGAGAGAAAAAGGGTTAGTGAGAAGTCAAAACATTGAAATGATTTATAAACTACAGCATACCACAATTTTTCTCACAAATTTCTATTACTATATACACATACAAATTTATCTAGATCCTTGGGGCAAATTATAATAACTTCCACTATCTTTTTTTTTTGTCTCAAAAAGATAACTAATGAGAGGGATATTTTAGAGTTCTTATAATTTGGGTGATTAGCTCTTCAGATTAAAGTTTCTCTTATGTCCAGTTTTTCTTTTCTCAGGAAAACAAAAATTGTCAGTCACTCATCAACCTTGGTCTTTCCCAGGAAGTTTCTATATTTGATTCCCCCTCTACCTTGACTGTTTCTCTTCCTTTCTCCCTGTGGCCCTCTTTTTACCCCTTCATCAATTCTGCCTCCATGATTTCCAAATGTTTGATTTCAATCAACAAAGATCTATTGAAATCTTACTGTGTCCACAGCAATGTATTGCAAGGGCTTCCAAGACAGCATATGTCATGGACACAAGGGAACTTACAATTTGGGGGATGACAGACATTAAAAATGGAGAATAATCTTATATGAAAGAAGCAATGCTATTTTCCTCAATATCCAGATTCCTGTCCTCCTTAAAATATACCATTTCTAGGTACAAGGTCCTTTCACTAAACATTAAATGCACACCCAAATCAACCCCATTTTGTCTCAACAATAGAAGGAGGTATTTATTAACATCTGTTGAGTACCTATGATGTTCCATATCTACATAGAGCTTGGATTCCACCCCAGTGGATTTTCTCTGCTCAGAAGTTCTGTTAACGTTTCTCAAGACTCCAACATAGGTGGAGGCAAGAGGATCTATCCTTAAAGTTGATAACAAAAGAGAAAATAAACCTTCAAGAGACTAATTCAATTCTTCGGAAAAAATATAACTAAGGACATAACATTTAGGTTTCAATCCCCACTCCTGCCCCAAATTCCAGGCTTTTGCTCGCCTCCACATTTCAGACAACTGTCATTTCTAAAAACTAAATACAGTCAAACTGAATTACCCAAGTAGACAACAGCAAAGACAATTTTTTTGGATCTAATTATTACATGTATAGGTGAGAACTCAGAAGTGAAGAGCTACCAGCATAAATATCTTTTTTCATTTGTTTTTCTAAGTTTACAATAAACTGCATAAGAATAAACTTAAGGCTGAAAATTTCCAAGCAAGAAAAAGAGAGAAGAAAACCTACAGCAGAGCTTATAAGGGCTAGACATTGAAATCAGCAGTTTAGATACCACATTTCAATCAATTTAGTCCTCAAAACTATACAATAAAGATGATCTGTGTACCCATTTTATAACTGAGAAAAATAAGACAGAGCCAGGATTTTAGATAACAGTCAAAAAGAGCATACAGATCTCTAAAAATCCTCCTTGGAAGACTGAAGTTTCATACATAAGGTTAACATTCATTCTCAAATCAAAAGCACAGCTAAGTCCCCTGAGGCAAATTTATAACCTAGAGACTGTCTATTTTATGGGAAACCAACATTCCTGGGAATGCTACCTGCCTAGAAAGGAAAGGGATCTGCCCAGAATGGCTAGTATTTTTAAAGTTAATCATTACTAACAGGCATTCAGTTGCTGGCTTTTAATACCTGGAGGGGCTCATTGATCCTGAAACTCCACGTCAGTGTCTGAGCACGTGCTCTGAGCCCCTGGGACGTGTTCGAAGCTGAAGCTGTGGCTGTGCAGGGCACAGAAGCTGGTAGGAGGGCAGGGTATAATAAAGGCCCCTAGACTACAGCACTCTAAAATGAAGTCTTGTTTTACACAAAACCACCATGGTGATGTCACTGTGAACTAAGCATATTCGGGCAACAAACAGAGAAAAATCAGTGGACAACTTTAATGCCTCCTAGCATTCATTTATTTATTTTATTTTTCAGTAAACTTAGAGGTGATAAACAACTTCAGCAACCTCTCTCTCATCTCCAGTGAAATCGTCTGCAGACCAGCTCTAGGCAAATGAGCCCATATTTTAACATGGATCTCAAAACCTGTTCTTGGAACTTCTCACGCTAAAACAAAAAATTACCTACGAATTAGTCCAAATTGCAGTCAGTTGGACTAAATTAAATGTAAGGCAAGAAGTATGCTAATTAGGCCCACAGATAAGAGATAATAAAAGGATGGTTAAAATCTGATTTCGTCTGATGCTTGACTCTGCTGTATTTGAGAATTTACAGACATTTTCATTTACCTTAATTATTTCAGGTTAATTCATGTATAATGCAGTGAGTTATTGGTTGTTTAAACAAGAACTGTTCAACAGGGTTATTTTGTATTTTTTTTTAACTTAAACAATATAAAGCACATGCTATTTTATTAAATGTTATTATTAAAATGTTAAAGTCCTACTGAACCTCAATAACAGAACTCACTTAGTAAGAAAAACATTTTATCCCCTAACTGAAGTTCCTGAGGGCCAGAGAAAATTAGGGTACACAATTATTAAATTGAAAAAAAAAATTGTTAGTCAAGCAGTTCCCTTTGGTACTTATTTCTAGAGCTGGGGTCCTAATGAGCTTAACTTCTTTTGATTGTAGTGAAGTAAATTGTATTTTCAACTATTCTTGAGATGGAAGAATTAAATAAGTTTTTTTTTTCCTTTTTTTTTAAATCCCACCAGATCAGACTTGGAAGGGTTTTGGTTATTTTGCTTTTATTTCTGTTGTATATTTTTCCAGTGCTTCGGCATTTGAATTTACTCTAGCACAGTAAATATATATCCTAAAAATATGAGGATGTAGAAACGAAATAAATTCTCATCTTGGGAAATAATTAGCTTAAGGTCTAAGCTAAATTTTGTGATGCTTTGGATAAAATCTTACTTTCTATTGCTATCCCAACTAGACACAGGACTTCTGAGGAAATATTCTTAACCAAGAAGACCACTTCTAAGACTGACCTCTGCATTTAGCAGCTCAATCAAAAATAGATGTCAAATACCACTGGTCGGATTATAAATGAGTAAAGATTTTTCTAGGGAATGAGCAGGAAGTATGTGTCAAAAATGTTAAAAATGGGCAACCCCATAGATTCAAAAATTCTACTTCTAGAACTTCATCTTAAGGAAATAACAGGGGGATACATGCAAAGATTTTTAGTGTGGAGATAGTCAATGCTACATAATTTACATTATTGAAAACTTGAAAGCAGTGTAAGTGTCCAACAATAATGCCCTGACAAAATAAATTATGGCACACTATATATATATATATATAAACTCATATATATTCATACAGACATATTCAGTATGTATATATATTCAATGCTATCATTAAAAACTGTAGTAAAATAAATTTAATAGCATAATAAGAAAATATTCAAAATATATTAAGGTTTAAAATTATATTTGAAGAAACTATAGTCACAAAAACTTACATATAAATAACACTCAGAAAAACAGAAGAACAAAGAGGATAAGGAGAAAATATAACAAGGTGTTAATAGTGGCCAATGACATAAGTTCTTTTAAATTTTTGTATGTGTGAATATATGTGTCTTTCTACAATTTTTAAATTTTCTGAGATAAACATGTATAGCTTTTATATTCAGAAGAATAAAACTATTCATTTTTTTTAAGAAATATAGAAATTCAGACTTATAACTATGCATTCTTAACATACAGGGAATGTAACAAATAGAAACAGCCTCTGATATCCACTATAAACCTCAATATTCATCATATATCTAAAAGGAAGCCATTTCTGCCTATCAAGTCTAATAGCCACTCCGCTCAGGATGCAAGGCTGGGAGAAGTTACTATCTGGCACCCTGAAAAACACTCTGAGCTCTGAATTCTGGGGAAAAGAAAGCTTTCGGCTATTAGCTTGCCTGCGAGGTGGGCCCAAATCACTGACCCCAGATGCCATGGCCATCTACACTTTGTTTGTCAACTTGAAATGTCACCAGTTAAGTGAAACAAAAGTTCCACTGAAAAATGCAATTATCCTTAGTACAGTTAAGGAGACTTCAGTTATTTATACAAAAGCACCTATATTTGTTCATCATATTTTTTCTCCCTTCTTGCATCTAATGATGTTCAGAAGCACATACCAAGGGGAAAAAAAAGTAAATACTTTTAGAATGGTATGACTAAAGTATTAAGAAAATTTTTCAAGACGGGATTTTTACCAGCTGGGAATAAGATGGGGCAGTTATAGAAGGAAGAAGGGAAGAGCTGTTGGAGATGTGGCTTTGATAGGAGACAAGTGAAATTGACTGGTGCGAAAAATGCAGTCCAAGTTTCAAACCAGCAACTTGCAAGTGAATTTCTGTACCACAATCTGTTCCTGAATGTGGAGCCACCTGTGTAAATGCTGTCACGTTGCAGCTCTGTTCTTGGGCAGGAACCTCATTCTGGGTTCTCCAAATGTCACATGAGACCTTGACCTCCCCTTTCCCCTAGAAGGCTGACCATCTCCACAGGGGTGAAAGCTGTACTGTCAGCCTCTTCAAATTAGTGTTCTTGCAGTTTTATGGATCTTCCCTGCAAATTACTCTTCCTACACTTGGGTGATCATTATTGTGACCATTAAGAATTTTCATGAGAAGATGGTTCACAGGGCTGAAACCAAGGCCAAATTCAGGAGATTTCAAGTAATGACGTGAGGCTCAAGTCTTCTTGATAAGCCGAGTGACTCTGTGAATCTTGATTTAGCCCAGAAAGGAAGGAAAAAGATGGTAGGAAGGACACGGGTTCTGCAATTCAACTTTGGGCAGTTCACTTAATGATTCTAGCCTCAGTTTCCTCATCTGTCAATAGAGATGGTCGGATTCAATTATATCTAAGATCCCCGTCAACTCTCAAATGCAGTGATGTCTCTGCCCTGACAGAGACAGGAGACGGGACAACGTCTTTGCACAGGGTGAACGCAAATGTTGCACTGTTCAAAGGAACTAGAGATCAGGGAGAATGCGTAGGAAAAGTAAAAGCGCACTCTCATAGAAATATGGATCTTTAAACTTCCTAACCATTGCAGAAAAAGAATAGATGAGAACTGGAAATATATCATACTTCTGTGAATATTGCCCACAAGAAGACCAGCTTCTACAGACTCCAGGTTCTTACAAAGCCCAGGTCATTGCCCCAGAGAAATAGCAAGCTTTCACCTTGTTTATCATTAACTCTATTAAACGGTACAAGTCACATTGAAGATCAAGTCCCTGCTTGCATAGTAAGGATGAAAAACACACAGCTGATATGATAGTGACTATTCACTTATGCCTACATATAGATGTAATTTAACATACTCACATGTGATTTGGTTTTACAATGGGTAAGAAATAATGTTACCCAGAGAGAGAAGATTTAGAAGGGTGGATGGATCTGAAATTTAGGGTTTTGTAAATAGGAATAAGGTCCATGGAAATAAGAGCTTAAAGTAACATTCCTGCCTCCTATTACCAGAGCACTCAGCCCATTAAATTAAAAGCTCATAGTATTTGTTAAAAGGAGACCTTACCTTTTCTTTCTTTTTTTTTTAATTTGAGAAAGATCATCTGAGGTGTTACTATAGAATGTGGAGGTAGAAAAGAAGGACAAATGCCTAACATATGTTATCCTGGCATTATTAGCAAATATATTAAATCAGGATGTATCACAGGATACATAGTTGATATATCACTGGGAGTTATGCAGTTGTCCTGTTTAGCTCTTTTCTTTGTACATACAACCCTGTTTAGCAGAAGGAAGACCTGTGCTTCAGAGCCAAATAATACCATACACTTAGAAATCGTCCCTTAGTGCTGAATGAATAGCCTCAGACATACTACATTCCTCTAACAGAACATTTGGAGACGGAGCCCTGGTAACAGAGGAGAAAAACCAGGGAAATGATAAACCTCGGTAAGGAAAAAGGTGCTTGATAAACCACCAGCACCTAAGTGCTGGACACCCCAGCAGTATCCTGTCGCAAGACAGATTAAACTTCCCATTTTCTTGCACCCAGAAAAAAAGAAACAATAAGAAACTAACATAAGATAGCTTGATTTCTGGGCCTGTGAAACAAATCTCCAAAAGGCAATTTACAAGAGTTTCCCTTTTCAACAGTTCAAAAGCGTTAAAGAGCCCAGGCTGTACTCTGCCCCAAACAGATGATCAGAAAGGATTCTTTTCCTACCACTTTTCAAAACAAAAATCTCTGACAACTTCCGAGGTATAACTTTCTGCCATCCATCTTAGTACATCCATTTCCATGTAGGGTACCTAAAAATAGGCCACACCTAACCTTTTACACAGCCATACAAAGCTATTTAGTGGGAACTCCAACTCGGCACTCTCTTGCGGGTATTTTCAGACTGTGCCCTCTTTGTTTTCCCTATTATATTACCCTATGTTGAATATTGCGTAAAAACACAGGACAAGAGTGGTTTGCTGGGATATACCTTACATTGCGACCGCTAAGGCTCCATAATTGAGTTTTGTTATTTTATTTTGTTTTAGACTGAATCAAATAAAAGTAAGCTTAATACTTTTTTAAAAGCAATTTAAACAGTAATTAATGTTCAATAAACTTATTAATTCTACTGGCAATATTATGGTTGATGAGATTCTTACACTTCAAAAGTATAGCCAAATACATCAGTGAGAATTAAAAAAACTTCTACTATACGTGAAAATGTGCATAATTCCAGCAAATATAATGTGAAGATAAATAAGCCAGACACACTCAAAAAGTATATGTTTGATGATTACTCTAGCCATTATATGAATAAGTACAGAAACAGATGTACCTAATTTATTAAGCCAGAAGTCAGGTTAGAGACTGACTTTGGTTTGGTTAGAAGCTGGGAGCATGGTGTGGGCAAGGGGCTCCAGAAATACTGTGGTTGCTCAGTCACTCAGTCATGTCAGACTCTCTGAGGACCCTTGGATGGGAGCCCGCCAGGCTCCTCTGTTCATGGAATTTCCCAGGAAAGAATACTGGAGCAGGTTGTCATTTCCTTCTCCAGGAGATCTTCTTGACCCAGGGATGGAACCCTTGTCTCCTGTGTCTCTTGCATTGATTCTTTACCACTGAGCTACTTGGGAAGCCCTCCAGAAAGCTAGTTATGGTTTATTTCTTTCTGTCAATTCTGGTTCCATGGATACGGTCAGTTAGTGAAAGTTCATGGAACTCAACCCTTATGATATATGCACTTTTCAGTATTCATAGTATATGTCAGTTAAAAAGTCTAAAATGCATAGAGAAGAAAGAGCAGAAAATCTTCCCATACTGCAAATTTTAAAGTTTACTACCTTCCTGTTAAAAAAATTCTGAATGTTCAACTAACCTTAAAGAAGCCAATGAACCACACAGACAATCAGAAGTGGAGTAGGAATCAAGAGACCCAGTGTGGACCTTGGACAAAGCCATTTCAATTGTCTAAATTTATATTCTATCAAAAGATGAGATAGGGTTAAGTATCTGAATTCTTTCTTTTTTAAATTTTCATTGGAGTATAGTTGGTTTACCATATTGTATTAGGTTCAGGTATACAGCAAAGTGAATTAGTTATACATATACACGTAACCACTCTATTTTTAGATTCTTTCCCCATATAGCTCATTACAGAGTATTGAGTCGAGTTCTCTGTGCTATACAGTAGGTCCTTATCAGTTATCAACTTTATATATGAGTCCCTGGTGGCTCAGACGGTAAAGAATCTGCCCCCAATGCAAGAGATCATCTAGAGTAGTGTGTATATATCTTAATTTCCCAATTTATCCCTCTCCCTCATTTCCCCCATGGTAACCATTAGTTTATTTTCTATATTGGTGACTCTATTTCTGTTTTGCAAATAAGTTCACTTGTACCATTTTTTTTTTAAGATTCCATGTATAAGCAATATCACATAATTGTCTCTGGTTAACTCACTTCTCTGAATGTATTTCTTAAATGAAGTGAAAAAAACTTTCAACTCATAAACTTTAGTACTTTGCCTTTGGTTTAAAATTCACTATTAGGGGGGTCATCGACTTGGTGTGAAAACCTGCTCCTCTTCTCTGAGAACATAACTTTTGGGGTCTGATTCCCTGGTGGCAAGAGTGGTAAAGAACCCGCCTTCCAATGCAGGAGACATAAAAAATGTGGGTTCGATCCCTGGGTCAGGAAGATCTCCTAGAGGAGGGTATGGCAACCCATTCCAGTGTTCTTGCCTAGAGACTCCCATGGACAGAGGTCACAAAGAGTCAGATGTTACTGAAGCGACTTAGCATACGCATGCATCTGTCTGTGTGAACCCAAGTGAGTTTAATTATCTGATCTCTCATTTTTAGCTGTGAAAATGGAAATATAAATATTAATACCTACTTTACATGATTGGTGTTAGGGTTCAACGAGTTGTATACGAGCCTAACGCTTGGCATATAGTAAGTACTCAGTAATGATACCTGTTATTCACATACCAATATGTACACCTCATTGAACGTCAAGCACCATCAGAGTAAATACAGAGATCTGCTCTTTCCTGGCTTCCTCATCTAAAACCCATCCTAGAAACAAAGCAGAGCAGACTTTCTTTTGAAGTCTTATATTCAGCCAACTTTCTTTGGGTGCACACACAGAATCATCACCTACACTTTTAGGATGTCAAATTTCTGTACGTGAAGAAAGGGAAAACCAGCCTCACACCAGTCCTGACCTGGGTCTACTTCTAAAGAGATCAGAAGCAGCAATTGCAGAGAGCAGTTTTTGTTTCCATGATGCTGGCCACAAAAGTGATCTGAGCTAAAAGTCTTTCAAGAGTTTCTCTGTTAAGAAGCAAGACATCCATATGGGGCCTGAAAACTGACAAGATACTATGAGTTTGCAAATCCAAGAAGACCCGCCAAGTAGCAAATCATGTTTTAAAATGATGCTACCTATGGGGGCAAAAATGGAAAACAAAGCCACAGGAGCAAAACAATTCAATATAAAGTCAATTTTGCCACCAGTGGCCCATCAAACAAACTGTCTCAGCATTCACATTCTTCTGGAATTTGTGATCAATCATACAATTAATTTTTAAATTGATAAAGTGATATAAAGGATATGTTATATTTTATTTTAGATATTTAAGGTATTTTTTTTTCTTTCAAGTAATTTTTCTGTGTCAGGATATGCTGCCAAGGAGGGATATACTTTGAAAACAGTGCTGTCCAATGCAACAGCCACTACCCACCCATGGTCCTGAGCATTTGAAATGTGTCTAGTCAAAACTGAGATGTTCTGTCAATACAAAGTATACAGATTTCAAAGTCTTAAATGTGAAAAACTGAATAGAAGATATTAACAAGTTATAGTGATGACACATTGATATAATAGTTTGGACATATTGTGAAAAATAAAAGATGTTATTAAATTTAAATTTCCCTTTTGTAAATGTGGCTACCAGAAAATTTCAAAGTATACATATGATAGCCATAATCTTCCTACTTGGCAGTGGTGGCCTAAAGTTTTGCACTCACTCTCAAGTAAGTGATATCATAGACGCAAATAAAATGAGTGACTAGAGAGTCAGTGGCTTTCAGAATGTAAAGGGGTGATAGGGCAGGGCACTAGCAGGACTCACCTCTAGGTGCATCACTTCCATCCCCATTAGTGGACAGTGATCCTTGGAGCTTTACCGTATTCTCTCACAGCCCTGTATTAAATGCTGTATAATCCACCCTCCTTACAAAATCAGGAACATCCCTGAGGCAACCCGGTATATCTTTTCAACACCTTCCATACCTTTTCAAAACATATACATAATAATGAGATGGAAACTTATAAAGTCAGGTCTAACCAGGTGCTCCAGATTGGGGGGTGGAGAGAAAATAGAGCTGATCGTATTCCAAAACTTGACCAGGCTGCAGAAGGCGAGAGCGGAACAAAGTATGCAAACTCTGAGGGATGAGTATGCAAGGTCCTCAAGAACCCTGTTCTCTTCCTGGGGACTAGGGGCATTTTTCAGTGGGTAACATTCACTTGAATTACAAAATGCACTCACTTCTCTCTTCCAAGGGAGAAAAGCCTGTTGTTGCATTTATAATGTAGCTTTAGTTTTGGATGCCAAAAATGATTCAGTAAACACAGTTATGTTATGGTATACTATTTCTTATTCAGCACTCAAATTAATCTCAAGGCAGTGCTGGCATTAATTCAATTGGATGCCTGTACTTAGGATTTCACATAGGTGCCTTCATCCAATTCTTCTTCGCAACTAATAAAATCTTAATTCATGGTAATATATTTATTTCTAGTTCAGTTCATGTTAAGGAGTGTAGTACTTTACAGAAAACTAATTAATATCAATCATATATTATAACACTTTTAATGGTTCAGAGGAAAATCTTACACTAGGGGAAAGATTAGATGAACCAGGGGGTCTTAGCCTATCCTATTTATTCCTAAGATTTGAGGAAAAGTACCAAGCATCATTTAAAATATTAATTTAATTGAGGGTGTGCATCATGGGAAGTCTGGGAATTAAGAACCCTGGTTCTGATCCCTAATAGGACATTGATTTGATGTGGCCCAAGAATGTAATTTACACTCTCAGAAACTCTGTTTTCTACCTACTTTGTGTAACAACCATATAATTTGCAAGTTGGTAAAGATATTCAAATTCAGACGCATGGTACAATTAAAATAATGAACAACTTCACTGATAGCATGCTTTCTGCAATCATTGGTAACAATTCTATTTTTATGAAATGTTTGAACAATGTTAATAGCATCATATTTTCTGGGATTGGATATATAGTCAGCAGGATGGTATGAGTGTGAGTCCTGGATGATGACGGAAATGGCGCCCCCTGGAGTTGTGCAATGCAGTGGCCTTTATGTTGCCTTAAGGAGCTATGTTTAAAAGGCTTGATTCTACCCTAGATACAAAGAATTGGAGCAGTGGTTATACAACACTTCAGCATCTTAAAAGATAATTATTATAATTCAATAGGTGCCTTGAAGCTGCATGGTCATACTCTCCAGCCTTTTCCTTTCCAAATTAGGCATTAGGCATTCATTCATTCCATAACAATTCCCCCACAGTGACATGCTACACACAAAAAAATTAAGTTAAATAAATAAGCAAAAATTTAAAAGATTGGCACATCCTATTCTTTTAATTTAAATTAAAAAAATTTTTTTAATTGGAGGATAATTGCTTTACAATGTTGTGTTGATTTTTGCACAATAGTGTGAATCAGCCATAAGTATACATATATCCCCTCCCTCTTGAGCCTCCCACCCAGCCCCTCCATCTCACCCCTCTAGGTCATCACAGAGCAACAGGCTAAATTCCCTGTGCTATATAGACAGCAATTCCCATTAGCAATCTATGTCACACACGGTGATGTATATGTTTTAATGCTACTCATTCTATTCTCTTTTTTTTCCTCTTTAACAATCCACACATGAAACCTCCAAATCTGAGAAAGATATATATTTTTAAATCCTGATAATTAGAAAGAAAATAAAAGCCAAGACATCAGCAGGAGGCTGGGGGCAGAGACCATGTCTCTCCATACTCACTTGCAGAACTGAGTCCATAAATGATAACCCCTAGGATGCATGTCATTCATTTTACTGCAGTGTAAATAGTTGCACAGCAGGTCGAGGGCACACTCACGACGGGGGCTCACACACGCGACTTTTTAATTCACAAGGGCATGGTGACGTGGGAGGGCACCTGGGAGTCACTGCTCAATGAACTCCACAATAGGGCACAGATTTGAAACCCAATCTTAGCCTGATATGGACATAAGAGCAAATACATACAGTATCATGTGCTTTCCAACAGCCCTGTGTCTCGAGGGAGCTCTCTGACATCAGCAGCTCAGACAGGTGGTTCCCTTTCCAACTGTGGAAAATAAAACCCCACTGCAGCGGCACAAAGTAAATATAGCTGTACTGTAATTTTTCCTTGGTGCACTCTCCCTGTGATTTCTGTCCTGTGATGATACTTTATCCAAGGAACCCATCCAGGGCATCTTTCCATGCTAATCACTGATTAAACATTTGCAAATAGGCTGACACTAGCATTCAAGACACTGGTAGAGGATTCTGTTTTGCTGTTCTGGTTGGTAGAATGAGAGTTTTCTGCCTCTCATTGTCAACTGGCTGCCTAAACCTCTGCTGGAATATGTCACCCTGTGTCTCTGTTACTAATACAACCCAACAAAATGACAGACAAGAGTCAGACCATCTGAAAATCACATGCACAGAGCAGGTCAATACCAATTACATCCAGTTCGAGTCTGAGAACTCAAATCAGCTGAGATGTACTAAGCCCTTTGTGACCACAACTATTTGCTTTTGCATTTACGAATTATTAGCAGAAGGGCACCCTGTAACTTCTGTATAAGATTACTTAATTCAACTTCTCTTTCCCTTTCTGAACATAGATACTTTTACACTCTGACAGCCGCTGGCTCTTGAAGCATTCTCCTTTTTGTTGTATCTCCTTAGAAACACAAATCTTGTTCCCTGGCAGCGGCAGCTCTAAGTGCTGGACCACATGCCCGAACTAGTTCTCCCTCGCAGCTTTAATTCACAGTAAGTGGCATGAAAGGAGGTCAGCCCTTCTCAAAAAACACTCAGAGTTCTTTTCGACTTCAGAATCTATTTTGGAAAGCCACACTCCCTGGTACGTAAAGAGCAGCTTCCCATTTTGAAATTCTGGCTGTAACTACTGACAACTTTGTGGAATGGCCCTCAAAGAGGCAAAAGCAGGGTGATGATCACAGTTTCAACTCAATCGTCATTCTCTCGGGCAACTCCATGAGACAAGCAAGTCAGTAACTGCCATCCCTTCTTTGCCCCTAAGTAACCCTTTCATTTGAAAACTACTTATGGTGTGCATACATGTCTTAGATTTCTTTCCTGAGGTGTTTATTGAATGCTTAACTCAATAATACCATCTTAATCCTGAAAGTTTCCATGGCAACCTACTACTGTAATAAACAAGTTTGAAGGATGGGAAATAAAGTACGGGGCTCCTTTTTTCCCCCTCTCCTTCTTCAGCTTTCAAAGAACAGGGTCTTTTCTATTTCTAGAGAACATTCTACCTCTAACATTCATAGTCCATACTTCTTTGAGATAGAGCAAAAATAATAGCAATAAGAAAATGATAGCTAACATCTGGGGAATATTTCCTATGTGCCAAGCAGTGTACTGAGTAGTTCTGTGGATTATCTCACTTAGTGCTTGCACTAACAGGAGAAGCAAGTACTAATATTATGTCAATTCTAGGGATAAATTCTGAATATTAGAGAGGGTAACTTTTCTAAAGACAAAAAGCTGGTATGTGTGAGACCTGGAATCTGAAGTCAGTCTTGTCTGACTGAAGACATTCTGCAGACTGTGCAGAAATATGGCATTTTTTGCTTGTGCCTTAAAGTCAAATAACTTAGACATCTAGGAGTCTCTCCACTAATCAGAAGGGGACCAGAGCTTCACATTTAGAAGCAAACACCAAACTCATTTAGCTAAAACTGCCAGGAAAGTTAAGAAAAGGCAGAGCTCAGACAGGAATACAGTCAACACATGGTACCCTGCTCTGGCCAACAGTAACCATACCACAGGTCTCTTTGAATGTGATTTTGCAAATCATTTAAAAGAATGTCCCTTTTTCTGTGGATCAACCTCTGACGTTAACTTGGGGTGTCTGATTCAGATCATTGAGAGCATCTCCTGAGAAAAAGAAACCCTCATTACAAGGCCACTCTTTTCCCTCCACTCTTTTCCCTAAAGAAATGAAGACTCCTTCTGAAGGTGGCAACTGCAAGCGAAGGACTGACTACAACACATCTTAAGGCCACATGGCAAATCACACTACAAAAAATGTTTTTCATGCCACAAATCTACTGTCTTACAAATCTATATCAGGAAGTACAAGCAACGTGTTTCTCTCTCTCTAGAACAGAACTCAGCAAATAGACCGGTACCTTGACTCTAAATATGAATAACTGAATAAACTTACAATATATATTTTATAGACTCTGCTTGAAGTGTGGACAAATACAAAAAGGTTTCATGAGTTAGGGCCATTCAAAACTCACTGTGGTAAAAGTATCTAGAAAGAAAGACTAAAAAACATGGTTTTCTAATCTCCTGTGATTTACAAAATATCAATAAAACAAACTCCATTGAATGGATTTCAGTGTAGGCTTGCAGAATTTTGTGGTGCTGGTTTTGAAACAATTATAACTAAGACCCCAAGTCCTTGGATCACTTGGTGGACTAGAAGGCCATCATTCACAGGAGCAGGTTCCAAAGTCAATGGCCCAGAGTTCAAAGCCAGAATAGACTGTGCTCTGATATCCTCACACCTCCCAGAGGGTAGAGGAACAAAGGCAAACAGGACAGGCTGTGGTCACCTGGGAGGTAGACATGTGTTATTAATTCTGAAATCTCCATGGCCACCATCACCACAATGCCTAAAACAAAAATCAAAACCATGCTCATTGTAACTGAGTAGGAATGAAACGTGCGTGTTTTGGTTTTGCAGTATTTTGAGGTCTAATCTGAAGATAATGATTTTATAAAAAGAAACTCACTTTCTAAAAGAGCATTAAGCCAAGTTCATATTCATGATCCCTTTCTAGGTATGTAAACTAGGCTGCTAAGAACAAACGCTTTGAAGCAGAATCTAATTCAGATGGACACAGAATACATTGGCTGTGAAGACTGTGCCCTCAGCAAGGAACGCCAGACACAAACACGAATACGAAACCACCTCTACACCTCCGTCCCACAAGCCGAACTACTTAATTTCTCTGAGTCTTTATCTATCCATCTAGAAGATGAACACACTGCCTACCTTGCAGGCTTAACCATGGGATTCCACAAAAGTTCAAGGTGTGTAGGTAAGAGGCTGCAGAACCCAGGTCTCACCTGCAGGGGGAGCTACACAAATGCCCACTTCCTTTACTTGTCTGATTTCTCAGATCCAGCTATTTTTCTCTGTCCTCCCACTCCTCCCTGTCTCTCCCTTCCTAAAGCTTTTTTTTTTTTTTTTTTAAATAAAATGTATGCAGTAAAGTTTCTGTACCTACAGGCTGATGGAACAGACACTGAGATTTATGAATATGCAAAGGTGAATGAGGACCAGACTTCATGCTTCCTTCTCTGGGGGTGTCTTGCCTACTTAGAGAAGAGAGAGTAGAAATGACAACTCAGCTTGGAGATTACAGTGAGTCCCAACTCAACGTGTAACATAGGCATTTTTAAAGATCAAAGTTTCATGTGAAAGAAAAATCTTGAAAACTCTTAAATGGAAAAAAAAAAGTGATATCTAAATTTAT
This sequence comes from Budorcas taxicolor, assembly GCF_023091745.1. Taxonomy (NCBI): domain Eukaryota; kingdom Metazoa; phylum Chordata; class Mammalia; order Artiodactyla; family Bovidae; genus Budorcas; species Budorcas taxicolor. The sequence continues at coordinate 43,961,556 of NC_068915.1, forward strand.
CTCCAATGCTTCAGTAACTGCAAGTTTGGACAAAGGTATGAGCAAAGAGATGGTACAAATTGCTAACAAATGTCACTTGCTTCAAAAGAAGGAGTGACAGACAATATTTACATTTTCCAGCTCTAAGCATCTTCTTTAGGTATTTGCAGGCAAAATTATTAAGGACTAAATATGAAAAATCAAAATTTTGAAAATGCTGAAATAGGTAAAATGCAGTACTTTCCCATTCAGAAAAAAAAAATCAAAAAACAAAACAAACAAACAAAAAAAGGAAAATGTGAAGTTTAGATTACTCATATGCACCAAAGCTCTTGCTGAAAATCTGCATCATAAAACTACTGCAGAAATGCCCAGAGTTTAAAATAAATAAAATAAATTAATGGGTGACATAGGAGAAGGGAAATGTATTCTCAGAATTCATATATTCTTTTTGTAAATATTATCAGTAACCACCATCACTTGAAAAAGGAATAGGGAAGAGGAAAGAAAACACCTTACTGCTTGGAAAATTATCCATGAAGAATCTGTCTCTGTAATTCATGTCCACAGTTGTTATTTATAGTCTCAGACAGTAACTTGAGACTTGCCCAAGGGTGTGAGATAGACTTCCTTCTCCTCCACATGAACTCTGCCTACTAAATACTAACTGCTCACAGTCTTCCCACGTTGTAAAGGTAGAAAGTCAATCCTAAAGATAACAATTAAAACTTAAAAGTCCTTGCTAAAAAGAGTTGGAGTCAAAGGACGATTTCTGGGCTATAATGCCACAGCAAACAGGAAGATACACATTACCAGTCTCTCTACACCTAGATACCTGCATGGGGCGGCAGGGGGAGGTGGGGAATATATATATATATATATATATATATATATACATACGCATATATATGTATATATCTGCAAATGCATAGAACACAAGATAAAAGGGGAACCAGCCAGCTGCTATGAGCCAACAAATCAGTAAGAATCCACGATGTTCAAAAGATGGTCCACCAACATGCCAGCTACTGAACCTGTGTAAGATCATAAAACTTTCTGCCCTAAAACTGCTTATTGTCTAAGAGTGAGTGCAAGGTTGGACTCACAATCAATCAACACACCCACATGTAAACAGAACAAGGGCATGTGTGGTGAGGGAGAAAAGATGGGGGTCAGTTAGGGGCTTGAAAACAGATCTAATTTACCGTATAAACAGTCTAGAACAAGAATGCCAGACAGGTCCTGTGAAGATGTCAGAGGCCCCTGCCCCACATGTGGCTCACATAGGCTTCCCTGGGGGCTCAGACTGTAAAGAATCTGCTTGCAATGCAAGAGACTGGGGTCTTATCCCTGGATTGGGAAGATCCCCTGGAGAAGGAAATGGCAACCCACTCCCAGAATTCTGGCCTGGAGAATCCCCATGGACAGAGGAGCCTGGCAGCCTACAGTCCACGGAGTCACAAAGAATCGGAGACACTGAGTGACTTTCACTTAGTTCTTCCATCTAGGTCCACATTTAATTCAAATAATGAGTGAACCCATCACTAAATTACTCATGAGTAGAGAAATCCTAGAGTTATAACCTTTGTCACAGTAGCTATATCCAATGATCGCTTTTTTTTAACCACTTTATAAACTGAAGTATAGTTCATTTACATTGTTAGTTTCAGGTGTACAGCAAAGTGATTTAGTGTGTGTGCGTATTATTTTTCAGATTTTCCCCTTATAGGTTATTATAGGCTACGGAATATAGTTCCCTGTGCTGTACAGTAGATCCTTGTTTACCTATTATATATAGTGGTGAGCATTTGTTAATCTCAAGCTTCAAATTTATCTCTGCCCCCACTCTCACTAGCCCCTTTAGTAACCATTAGTTTGTTTTCTGTGTTTGTGGGTCTATTTTGTAAATAAGTTCACTTATATCTATCATTTTTTAGATTCCACATAAACATGATATCATATGACATTTGTCTTTCTCTGTCTGACTTAGTACGATCATCTCTAGGCCCATCCACGTTGCTGCAAATGGCATTATCTCATTCTTTTAAATAAATGCAATCATCTTTCAAAGGAAAAATTTGTGTGCCCTTGCATGTGTGACCTGCTTTGCTGAGTGCCTTACTCACTAGTTTAGAGTAGTGTTGGGTAATTCTGTGTGGCTGCCAACATGCAAATAAAGCAAAACAGAGATGTGGTTTGCCAGGACCTTGCTCATCCATCCATGGGCTCGCCAATAAAAGTTCTGGGATCCCGAATTACTGACTGCAAGAGGCATACATGGATGGAAAAAGGCATATGGATTTCTCTGTCTTTGGGAGGTACCTGCTGAGTCCCCAGAAGAGTAAGAGGCAGAAGGAGGAAGGATAAGGAAGGGGAGCTAACATTCCCCTTAAATAGGGCTGACCTGGGAACAGAATCAAGCTCTGATACTCCCAGACTCTTTGAAATGAGTTAAGACACTTAATTTCCCTGGGCCTCTATAAAATAAGGATGACACCACTGCCCTCATGGAGAATGTAAGGATGAGATACCTAGCATGGCACCTGTAGATATTTGGTTAAATGTTAGCTTTCCTCAATACTAAGGGGACTAGAAAATAAAAAGGCCTGGTGACAAATGATGAATCATCCAAGGTCCAGAGTTAGCTGCTAAGGGAAATACAAAGAAGTATGAAAGATAGTGAGAGCCAAGATCTGGTTCTCAACCAGGTGGTGGGATGCAGCTGCTTATGTGATATTATTGGAAATCAATCTTTAACCTATGAAATTCCAGGAAGTAACTAGACCAGAGATAGAAAATCAAAGGTAGTTTAAAAAGGAAATAGGCAGTTTAAAAAAAAAAAAATACAATCCAAGCTGCAATGTCCATCATGTACCCACTACCATTCTAAATGTTCGTATACATATGAATTATCTTATGAAATAGGAACTATTATCATCCTTTTTTTCAGATGGGGAAAGAGACACTAAAAGTTAACAACCTAGTTTCAGGGTGCATGCCCTTAACCTCTACACTAAACTGCCTCCCTCTGCTAACAGAGTTTTTCGTCTTTGCTAACTAAAACTGCAATGTGCTACAGCTATGTAGTGGAATTAGAGCTGGCTAATGGCCTCACAGAGCCCACAGTTTAATAGGGACGATGGAATCTATGAGTCTGAGGCAGCTGTACAAGAATCTGCTGGACGAAGAACAGAGAAGCCCAGGCTGCCCAGAAGAGAGTAGGGAAGGAGAAGCAGGTGTTATCAGAACAGGGCCTTTCTCCCATCTCCCTGCTTTGAAATCATTCTATGTGTACCCAGCACAGTGTGGGGCATACTCAGTGGAAAATAATTGCCTTTATCATCTTTTGATTATCAGGATAATGATATTTTCTATTGATCTTACTCACAAATATGAATAGAATACAATCTATCCTCTCTCAAGGAGCATATGATCTTGTGGGGATGGAGATATGAGTTAATTCTAATAGGACTTCTGAAAGTAATTCTAATAGGACTTCTCATATTAGGTTTGTGATGATGACTTGAAATCTTGAGACAACAGACATGATATACAGTTATAGTCCTGATTATTTATATCACCAACAAGTTCTGATAGTTATCTGATGATCTTCCAGATGGTCCATCAGTCTGACAATTTCTGCTGTTACATGTTGATAAACTAGGTTAAGGGGGCTTCCCAGGTGGCATTAGTGGTAAAGAACCTGCGTGCCAGTGCAGTAGATATAAGAAGCTGGGGTTTGATCCCTGGGTCGGGAAGATCCCCTGGAGGAGGACATGGCAACCCACTCCAGTATTCTTGCCTGGAGCATCCCATAGGCAGAGGAGCCTGGAGGGATACAGTCCATGGGGTCGCAAGGAATCAGACATGACCAAAGCAGCTGAGCACACAGTACATACAAACTGGAAATAGGGTCACGCATTTCATCAGGAAACATATGTTGAAATATAATTGATCAACGAGTTTCCATTGGGCACACGATTGACAACATCCACCATAGACTAGAGAAATTATGACATGTGAATATGAATTAACTCATCAAGAAATATGTATTAAAATACATACCAGTAGCTCCTGAAAAGCACTCATGTTTAAAGAAATGCAGTTCTGAGCACTGTTCAGGAACTTCCTGTCCCACTCCATCACACACACACTGCATAATAACAAAATGAAAAGACCAAACCACACAAAGGTCATCCAGGCTAGTTTGAAAAGTTACCCAGCATAGGAAACTACCTTTTTAAGCAGAAAAATGCCTTAGAAAAGGTTCAGAGAAAGAGAGAAAGAATTCCAGGTGAAGAGATGGCATTTTCAAAAGCAGGTTCTCGGTCGCTAAGCCAAGCTGAGAGGCAACGTGACAGAGCCCCAGACATTCGATTCCGATGCTGACCACGGCTTACAGCCACAGGGCCTGAGGAAAGGGATGAAGGTTCTCTGTTCCTTATTTCCTTATCTATGCCGAGGCTCTTAGGCGGACCTCATGAAGGATCATAAAATGTAATAATCTCATTGTTTATGTGTCAACTCGGCTCGTCTATGGTGACTAGTTCTTCAAACACTAGTCTAGGTATCACTGTGAAGGTATTTTTCAAGGGTAACTAATATCTACAATCAGTTTTCTAAGTAAAGCAGATGACTCTCCATAATATGGGCAAGCTTCATCCAATCAATTATAAACTATAAGACCAAAAACTGAGGTTGCCCTAAGAGGAAAGAACGCTGCCTCAAGTCTGTAGTTTTCAGCCTGCCAGTCTGCCCAACAGAGCTGCAGATTTTAGGCTTGCCAGCCTTCCTCATCATGTATATCAATTTCTTCAAATCTCTCTTTCTTTCCCCCTCCTCCCCTTAACCAATTTAACCAAGAAACACATAATTAGAAAGTATAATTAGCCAATGACTAGTAGTCAATGAGCCCTCCTTTCCCCATCCCATCTCTTTGTCTCTCTCACCTCTCTGTTTCCCACACACATGTAATAAAGAGCATACGGAATGCAGGCCCTTCAGCAGTCGTAGTAGTTGTTTAGTCACTTAGTTGTGTATTATTGTGACCCCATGGACTGTTAGCCCACTAGGCTCCTCTGTCCATGGGATTTTCCACACAAGAATACTCAAAAGGGTGGCCATTTCCTTCTCCAGGGGTATCTTCCCCACCCAGGCATTGAATCCCCATCTCCTGCATTGCCAAGTGGATTCTTCACCACTGAGCCACCAGGGAAGCAGTATTAGAACAAACGTCTTCTAGCAAAATGTCTACAAGCCTATAAATATAATTTTTAATGAAATTGCAAAAGTAAATGAGGACTTTTCAGAAGAGAAAAATGCAAATAAAATAACGCACAAAGATATTTAAAACACACTCTCCATAAAGATAAAGACATTGCCTTATTCATCATTATGTCCATAGGTCCAAAATGGTAACTAAGCAACTAAAAAAACAGGTGTTGAGAAGGAACAAATACTAGAATTCTATAGCTATGTAAAGGGCTTTCCTGGTGGCTCAATCGGTAAAGGGTTTTCCTGGTGGCTCAATCTGCCTGTAGTGCAGGAGGCCTGAGTTTGATTCCGGGGTCAGGAAGATCCCCTGGAGAGGAAAATGGCAACCTACTCCAGAATTCTGGCCTGGTGGGCTACAGTCCACAGGGTCGCAAGAGTCAGATGCAACTTAACTGCCACCATAGCTATTAAAGCAAGGTAGAACATTTTTTTCCCTATTTCTTGGTATCCACCCAAACTATTTTTATTCTGAGCTAACAGAACATCATGGAGGAGACACATAGTCATTCACCCATCTTCACATCCATGCAGTCACAAAACATGCACTGAGAACCTGCCACATTCTACAGACTGTGCGGGCCTCCAGACTGTGACTATAAAGAAGATAAGTCCTCTCTCTGGATCACCACAGGCTGGTGAGTGAGCAGATCCATGCTGCTGCAATAAGTATAATTATGTTAGTACAATTTACTGGAGTAAAGCAATGCAGGAGGTGCTAGACAAGCTAAGAGAATGGACACCTGATCTATTCTGGAAGAGACTGTGTTCATTTGTTCATATGTTCATTTCTTGAATGAATCTTTATTAAGGTGAACTCTATATCAAGCATTCTGCTATGCCCTAAGAACACTCAGATCATATAATAAATAATATTAATAAGGAGCAAATTGTATTGAATGCTTACTATATTTCAGGCATGTTCTAAAGCCTTTTACTTAATTTTAGATTCTCTTTATACCACTAAGAAATTGGTTATGTGTTTTCCATATCTTTCCTATAAGACAATCATATGGACATAAATTCTCATATTTACTCTTCAAATAGTTGTTGATCACTGACCGTCTACCAACCATCACCACTGTTAAGCACCAGTTTGATTAACACATAATTTGTGTCCTTAAATGTAGTAGAAGAGACTGACATATCCAAACAACTACAATATCAGGCTATATGACACCCATAGCCTTGCAATGGCTTTGTCATAGGCACAAAGATGCCATCTCCCAAACTTTCCCAAAACTTGAGACTATGATTATGAACTCAATCCACAGAAATGTGTGGAGAGTGGGGCTTTTATTTGCTTTTTTTTGTTGAACAATAGTTGGTTTAAAGGTTGCATTAGTTTCAGGCATACAGCAAACTGATTCAATTATATATATATACATATTTATACATACATATATATTCTTTTTCATATTATTTTCCATTAGAGATTATCATAAGATATTGAGTACAGTTCCCTATGCTCTACAGTAGGACCTTGTTGTTTATCTACTTTGTATATCAGTAGTGTGTATAAGTTAATCCCAAACAACTAATTGTTGAGAGTGTTTTTTCCTACCCTTTAGCAAGAAAAACAACCAAAGAGAAATACTGTTAACATGCATGGTTGACAGATCTTCAAAATCATATTTAAAAACAAAACTCTCTCTTTTTGGTGACTAAGGACTAGACACTATGTTAACTACAGGTCAACATGACCTGAACTGAACATAGCTGCCTGGATGTCAGCCAACACCAGTGTGTTCTGTCACTGTCCAGGCACTAATGCTAGAATATAGTACTGTTTCTCAAGACCGCAGAGCTAAAAGTGTGAGCATAGCAACAGAAGATGTTGACACAAATATCTTGCATTATTGATAAATAGCTTGAATTTGTCATCAATTAACACCAACTATATATTGCAACAGTTTCTAAATGAAGCCTTGTAAATAACTGTAGTTTTAATTACTTGAGGAAACTGCAACATCCATCAACAGTCACAACTCCTGCTAGACATCATCATGGTCTTAGCAAGTTTTGCTGTCACTTAAAAAGGTTACAGAAATGGAAGAGGAAATATTTTTGTACTTTAAAAGAAGACAGACTGATTCTATCCAAGAAACACAAGTCTAAAACTTCTTGGAAAGAAAGATAGAAACAGAGTAAGGGAGAAAGAAAGAAACAGAGAGAGAGAGAAAGAGATGGAGGGAGAGAAAGCAGTGGGCATCGGGAAGAAAGCAGCAAAAGGGAAGGAAGAGTCCCCAGCTAAATCAGAGATGAGATTGCTCAGCTGTCAACATGAGGACAAAGGCGGCGAGATCCCTCTGAACTCTAGGAAAATGCGCTATTGGTTTCTCTTGTACTTATCATGGACTATTCATTTCTTTGATACTTAAAAGGCATCCCGTACCTATTTCTAAAAATGGGATCCTGGATCACAAATGAAGTTAGACATATAAAACAAGACTATAAAAATGAAAACCAGGTCAAATCAGGTTAAGAGGAGAAAGGAAGTAGACACTAGGTATAAACTTGAAATGCATTATTTTTTTGTAACTGAGTTCTGAATTTACTTGAGTTTCCTGGCAGTTTGGACAAAAATAAAAAAGTCTTGGGTTAGATAAATATTCATTATTCGGTAAAAGGAAACAAGACTTCTCTGAACTCTCCAATACAACTGTAATTCCAGTCTTACCTCCAGCATCAGCCATTAATATCCCCTTTCTTTCCATATTTTTCTTCATAGCATTTATCAGTTTTCTAAATTTTGTATATTTTGCTTGTATTATGTCGCCTTCCACTAGAATATAAAGTTCATGAAGATAGGGGGGTCTTTGTTTTTTGTTCACTATTTTATCTCAGCTCCTAGAAAAGTGTCTGGCATACAGTAGATTGTTATTGTTGTTCAGTTACTAAACCATGTCCGACTCTTTGCAACCTCATGGACTGCAGCACACCAGGCCTCCCTGTCCTTCACTATCTCCCGAAGTTTGCCCAGGTTCATGTCCATTGAGTCAGTGATGCTATCCAACCATCTCATCCTCTGCCACCCTCTTCTCCTTTTGACTTCAATCCTTCCCAGCATTAGCATCTTTTCCAATGAGTAGGCTCTTCACATCGGGTGGCCAAAGTATTGGAGCTTCCAGCCTCAGCATCAGTCTTGCCAATGAATATTCAGGTCTGGTTCCCTTTAGGACTGACTGGTTTGATCTCTTTGCTGTCCAAGAGGCTCTGAAGAGTCTTCTCTAGCAGCACAATTCAAAATCTACACAGTAGATGATATATGTATAAATGTTGTCATGGAGTCAAGAGTGATTTTTTTTCTCAATACTGAATTCCAGAAGAAATTTATTATGAAGTCACCTAAATAAATTATGAGTTTCCCTGGTGGTACAGTGGTAAAGAATCCATCTGCAATGCAGGAGACACGGGTTTGATCCCTGGGTCAGAAAGTTCTCCTGGAGGAGGAATGGCAACCACTCCACTACTCTTGCTGGGAAAGTCCCAGGGACAGAGGAACCTGGTGGACTACAGTCCACCGCGTCGCAAAGAGCCGGACACAACTGAGCACGAGCATGCAAACAAATTATACCAGACTATGACCGTGCTGAGATCAGGAGATAATGCGCTGATGAGCCATGACAAGCACAAAATAAGAGGCACATGCAAGTGTGTAGTGATACGGGAACAGAATTTGAAGCCAGCAGAGCTAATTTCAGCTACCAAGGCTACCTCTTCCCACCCTGAGCCTTCTATCAGGTAGCATGGCATGATTGTGAAGCCCATGGCTTCTGGAGTCAAGCAAACTGGTTTTAAATCCTAGTTCTCTAAGTTTACATGCTGTGTGACCTTTGAAAATTTACTTTACCTCTCTGTGCCACAATCTCTTCTTCTGTAGAATATAGATAATAATAGGACCTACCTCAAAGGACTGCAGTGATAATTGAGTTTACAGATGTAAATCAACTGGAATATTGCCTAACACATAATGGGATTTCCCAGGCAAGAGTTCTGGAGTGGGCTGCCATTTCCTTCTCCAAGTCAACCTAACTGCTGGCAGTCAGTTTGAACTTGTGCCCCTCATTTGTAAAGCACAGATAATACGTACACTCGGAGTCATCCTGAGGATCTAGTGACCTTAATATCTATTAATGTCCTTAAGTTTTTTAACGGATGACTTATTTTTTTTTTATTTTCATGAGCAGTCATAAGTTTTTCAGAAAATGCAGAAAGATGGAAAAGAGATAGTAAAAGTCTTCTATACCCCAGTAAGCGGTGACAACCACTATTAACATTTTCGTCTGTAAATTCCCAGATTGCGTTCAATGCCATATCTACATATGGATATAGATGTGTCTGTGAAAATATAGTTTTTAAACAGGGTTAGACACATACAATATACTGTTCTAAAACCAGTTTTTTAAAAAACTTATCATAGGTGTTATCTCATATCAGCAAATAAAGATCTACATCATTCCATATAATAGCTGCCTAGTATTCCATTGTATGAAAGTGCCTTGATTTATTCAGCCAATACTCCATTCACAGACAGTTAGGTTGTTTCCAATTTGTGAAAGTGCTTGGTAAACTACAAAGTAATATACAAATGTTAGCTATCATCACCATTATTTTTAAAATAAATATCTAGACATCATCATTAAACTTTTGAAAGGTCTTTATTCTCTATTTCTTTAACCCCCTGGAAACAAAGCTTCGATCTAATTGTATTCACACCATCAATCAAAACAGCATGGCATTTACAGATCCTACGTCTGAACAGGAAAATCATGAACTACTAAATCAGAACTAGGGGCAGGCATAAGGGAATGTTCCTGAGAGTCCACTTCTCAGTACAAAGGCTGTGTCCTTTCCTGGCACATGCCTCTCACTTACTCTCCTTTGCTCATAGACTAACATCACTCACAGTGTGTCTTTTCCGAATCTGCCCACAGCTTCAGAATCATTTTGACAATGAATTCCAAGGAATCATTATGAAACAACTGGAACAGGCCACAGTGATGAAATGTATTTGCTCACCCCATGTAGAGAATATAAAGAAAAAAGAGATCCATGTGTGGAACACATGTTGTAAGTGGCAGATTTTGCAGCTATCTTAATTTCCATCATTGCCCCTCCTATATCCTGAGTTCCTTGAGACTAGAAATAATGCCCTGTCCTTCTCTGTAGCCTCACCTTTACCTAAAAGAAAGCCCCGTAAGAGCAGACACTTAATAAATGTTGCTCACTTGTGGGTGAGTAGTTGAAATAATGTCTGAAATCCTAGATAGACCTCATGTACTTTACAATACCACTGATTAATAACTGAATTAAAATACAAGTACCAACATATTCTCTGAAAATAAAACCTGCCAAATTATGTCTGGTAGAATGAAGTTGGATAGGGCATCCAAATGCATGGAAACAAGTAATTTAGAATTGCTACTTTTTTTTTTTTTTACAATAAATTTTCTCTATTAATTAATGTTGTGACTTAAAGCAAATGTGCATGGCAGGAAACAGAGGGCCCTGCTGATACCAATTTTACAGAAGGAGGGAGCTGCGCATTGAGATATATTAGGGATATTCTACTTCCTAACTCAGGTCCCAGCATGAGTTGGATGTATTCAGCTCATAAAATTCTGGCCTTTCACCTCTTCAAGGCAACAATTAACTTCACTGTGAGTCTCATTCATTCAACAAATATTTACTGCATGCCCAGTATATACCAGGCACTGCAGTAACACTAGATTTGGAAAGGTCCAAGTTGAGTAAAAATGATTTAAATTCAAATAGATTATATATAAACATTCCAGGGACCTTAATAATGGGTCGTCGTGACTAATATTATTCATGATTGTTAAAGACAGTTATATATTTTTATCTCCTAATGAGAGTTCCTTGGACTCCAAGGAGATCAAACCAGTCAATCTAAAGGAAATCAGTCCTGAATCTTCATTGGAAGGACTGATGCTGAAGGTGAAACTCCAATACTTGGGCCACCTGCTACGAAGAGCCAACTCATTGGAAAAGACCTTATGCTGGGAAAGATAGAAGGCAGGAGGAGAAGGGACGACAGAGGATGAGAGGGTTAGATGGCATCACCGACTCAATGGACATGAGTTTGAGCAAGCTCCAGGGGATGGTGAAGGACTACAGTCCATGAGGTTGCAAAGAGTCGGACACAATTGAGTGACTGAACAACAACAATATGAAAATAGGAACTCATCACTCTAATCAGGAAGATATTTCTATCCTAACATGGAAATTAACCAACAGATTTCATTGTCACCTATCTATTCCAACTATTTCATACTAGCTACCAGGAATTCATTGCTTTAAAAAATTCAACCATGTCTAGGCATTGGGAAAAGCTCTGCAATCAGTGAGTAATGTCTGCCATGAATAAAGAATGGGACAAGTAGCCAGTGTGTCAAGGATTTGCCATCCCTATTCCACAGACCTCATGCTGACCCTGCTGCTCTGTTCTGGGCTGTTCTCTCCGGGTAACTATCCTATGGGTTCTTGGGGATTCATCTAGCTCGTAAGCCATGACTGAACATGATTAAGGTTGACTGCTACCCTCACTGTACCGTCTAGCACTTGATTATATGCCAAGCTTCACCCTTCTCCAGTTTCTTCACTTGAATATATCTAACTTTTTAAAATAAATCATAAAGCTCACCTGAGGGCAGCAACCTTTTATTTTTATTGTTTTAAATTCTGACAGCACTAAGCACCCTGCTGACTATTTCAAAAGTACTCAACAAATATTTTTTGTATGGTTACATGCAAAAAGGGTCAGTTTCAGAGTTCTAAAAACCTGGCTTCCTATACTCATTCTACCCTTACCATATACATGATTTGTATAAGTTTATGTAAATATTGCAGGCCTCAGTTTTTCCATCTTTAAAATAGAGAGGTGGCCATAGAAAATCTCTAAGTTCCCAAATAATCGTAGCATTCAATGATGCTATATATCTTAAAGGATATTTTGCTTGAAGGAAAAATTTCGCTGTTTGAAATCTCTCTTTTCATCCAAGAAAGGAAGAGATTTTTTTCTTTGAAAGAGAAACGAATTGTGAATCCTCTTGAGAGGCAGATCAGCCTTCACTCGCTCTGTATTCTAACTTCTAATAAATGAATGGTGATTCTCTCCTCTTGCTTCAGCCCTTAGAAAAGAGTCCACCCTCTTCCTAATGGAAAATAGAATTTGAGTGATGGCTTTTACACTAATTGGTCAGGAGCCTTAGATAAAATATTGTTATTGACAGAATTTTCTCTTTTTTCATGTACTGATAAAGTGGCTTAGCAGAGTGAATAGAGAGTAACTGGAGGACAAAGAAAAAGTACCTGAGACTTGAGTCAGATCGGAGGAATCAAGTCAGCCCTGTTAGGTGCCTGTTAATAGGAGACCTTGAAAAGGGGGTATAATAGAAGCCAACATATTCAACAAGACAATGGGACCAAGAAAGCAAGAGTCACCAGTGGTGGGTGAGAGGTTAAAAGCGAAGTTCCAGAAGTCTAGCTTGTTCTGTTTGACCCTTGAGGTCCACATAGGATCAAATGTAAATGAAATCATTTTAGAGACGATCATTTTTAACTCAGCCAGAAGAGCGGTATGCATAAAGAAATCCCATCACAATCTGTCAAAAACTATCTATTGATTTTTCAAAGATAAAACATAAAATGTTCAAAGGAGCATCGTAAATGTAATGGGATGGGTTAAGATCAAGGGCAGAGATGCTTCTGCCAGTGGGACAGTATTCTCCTGCGGCAGGTGATGAGCTAACTCGGTAGTCTACCAAGTTTTTACCTAAAATAAGAGCCTCTGTGACTATATCCACCTACATTTTTAAAAGAGGAAAATGGAACCAAGGTTAATACTGATGTTAATCCTTATAATGGTAGTTGGTTTGTACTGTGGTCAACCCTTCAATTTGCTACCCCTGAACACGAAGCTACAAAAACGCAGAAAACACTACGCATTGAAGGTAACGGAAGCCATGAGAGGGCACGCAGTCCCTGCTGCCCACCCCCACCCCCTGAGAACTTGATTCAGGCATAAAATCTGTAATCCTTTCATTTTAATTTGGACAAACCAAACCTTCATTCTCCCCAAAACCCTTAACTTGTATATGAAGAACGCTGCAATTATTCCTCTCCTCTTTCCCTCTCATACCACAGCTCTCTTCTTTCCATCTCCCCAATCCCAGTCCTCTCCAACTTCAGATACGGGGACCTTGGGGCAAGCTGTTGTGCTGGAATTCTTTTATGTGGCCTCTGTGTCCTACAATGTCTTCACTCAGCCTCTAAAATCCTCTTTCCTGCTTGCCCTGCTTTTGAAATAACCAGAGCCAAACCAAACTCAGATTCCTGTTTGCAAACAACAAAGAGGTTCCTCTCATTCTTCAAACCAGTCCCAGCAACAGGGAGCCTGTCCCAGCCAGAACTCACGTTCTGCTGAGGATTCACCAGCCACACCACCCAGCTGGGGCTTGCCCCTCAAGTAAACAGCCAGGAACCAGAAGGCACATCCCAGGGAACTAGGGGTTCTTCTATAAAAAGGACAATTGAGGCCCCCATGCCATCCTCCCACCTCCCTCCCACTGCCTGTCTCAAAGGGGAGGGAGTGGACTACTTCACTTTGAGCTTCAGAAAGGAACAGTTCCTCCCCCACTCGTCACATTCTCCCAAGGAATGAGGCTGACTTTGATTCTTCAGATTACATTCACAATTCAATTCTTCAAGACTTTGTACTCTGGGAAACCGGTAAACAACCCAAGGTTTGTCCTCAGAAAACCAACTCTGTGTGTATGTGTGTGGTGTATGTTAGGGAGATGGGGGTGGAGAGTGTAAGGAATTGCACTGAATGAATGAGGGATTCTTCGACTCCTGGGAAAGTTTCCACACAGAGAAGTGCTATGGGAGTGAAACACCTTGCAATATAAAACTATTTTTCTCCTGGCATCCACAGTGAGCTTGAGCCAGTTCAGCCGTGTGATCTAACCTGGCTGCCCAAACATTAAACACAAGCACCACACTTGACTCTGGGGCGCACCAGGCAGCAGCTCTAGCAAAGCCCCCCAAGAACCCGAGCACCATTTGGTTGGACCTTTCACTGGAAACCACACAATTGTCTGCAAGTGCTGAGAGCCCATCAGGCAGGCAGGTGGGAGGGGAAGGGTTAACAAGATAAGTACACTCTGTGTGGCGCTTCTTTGGATGTTATTGTCCAAGGCACACGGAGGCAGCTGAACGCAAGCATGGTTTTACAGGTGCACATTTCATGGATTCACTGGACTCAGTTTTCAAAAGGAAGTTCAATCCTGAAAGCAGTAATAATAATAACTTCATGGTTTCAAGGAACATATGACTAAAGAGAATGCCTCTGCTAGCCTCCAAATTACAACGCAATTCTAGAAATGTTACAGAGCACTTCGAAGTGTGTTAGCCTTGCTTGTTACCCATCCACAGGGAGTAATATCATTTATTCCACAATATTTATGGAATATCCACAATGTTTGTGAAATGTTCCTATCATCCTAGAAAGTAGCCAGAGCAGGGAACAATCCCCAGGTTATCGGATCTGGATTTTGACCTTATCAAATTTGCAGTCTGATGGGAGAAACAATATACAAATGCTAAGAATCCTTCTGTGCAAGGGAGAAATGTCAGGCATGTGAGAAATTGGCCCCTGATGGACTGGGTGTTTGGCACTTGAAGAGAAATTGATTCCAGCTGAGGCAAAGTAGATTTCTTAGCTTTGGTATGCAACAGAAGACAGGGAGCCCTCAACATCCCATCACATCAAGAAAGGAGCATCTCTAAGGCTACTTCACCTTCTTGCCAAGATATGCAGGTACACATCCATGTGTGGTCTGAATTTCTATAGCCACCCAGGATTGTCCCTCCTTTCTTGCCCCTAGTAACAGCAGGGAGCAGACATGTTCACACAATGGCTAGGCTTCATTTTAAAAACGAAACAAAACAAAACAAAACCTCTGTCATGTTTTAAGAGGATTAGCTTTATTAGTTCAGTTAGTTCACTTTCCTTCGATTTTTTTAATGGCAAAAACAAACCAAGAAGAAAAACAGGAGTTGACTTCAGCAAGGCACTAACTCTTTGAGTCTGAGGTGAAAGCATCCGCCAGCATTTTAAGTCTCCATGTGTGTGTTCGGTTTACTCCTGACAGATAAAATGGAATGCTTGCTTCAGTGAAAAACACCCAACTCATTTTCCATCTATGAATGAACAGAAGGCATCCCGTGGCTACAGAGGGATACATATTCAACCCCACTGGAAGCCTGCTGGCTTGCCCATGCTCTACCACAATTGTACCCACTCTGGCTTCCACATGTAATTTACTAAAGTTTGCACTGTTTTATGGCAGGGTGATTTATCACTGACACCTCTTTGCCACTTCCACTGGGGGCCACTGCAATGGGGCAAGGTTCAAGAAAGTTGGCTGAAACGAAAGCACACATTTTATCAGCTAACTATTGCATTTTCTAGTTTTTGACTCTTCCTCAGGAGCTTTTGGTTTCTATTTTGCTGACTGCCATTAACTCCTCCATCGCTGTACAATTCCAGGTTATTTTTTCTGAAAATAATCACACTTCCAGTACAGCGGGGGATTTTTGGTAAAAAGATATGGAAATTACTTGCTTCTAATAACTGAGTTTCACCATGATTTTGAAGCATTAGAGAAGTATATCTGAAGACACTGGACAAAAGGGCAAACTGATGTATGGAATTAAGTAGAGAGCCTGAAATGATACGCAGGTCAAAAGAGGCACCTGAGGAACATGGTCGTATGCTTGACTTGCTCCTTTAGAAAACAACTCGGTCCCAGTTGAGTTCAATTCAGTCACTCAGTCGTGTCTGATTCTTTGTAACCCCACGAACTGCAGCACACCAGGCTTCCCTGACCATCACCAACTCCCAGAGCTTGCTCAAACTCATGTCCATTGAGTCAGTGATGCCATCCAACCATCTCATCCTCTGTCATCCCCTCCTCCTCCTGACTTCTATCGATCCCAGCATCAGGGTCTTTTTCAGTGAGTCAGTTCTTCGCATCAGGTGCCCAAAGTATTGGAGCTTCACCTTTAGCATCAGTCCTTCCAATGAATATTCAGGACTTATTTCCTTTAGGATTGACTGGTTGGGTCTCCTTGCAGTCCAAGGGACTCTCAAGAGTCTTCTCCAAAGCCACAGTTCAAAACCATCAATTCTTCAGCACTCAGCTTTCTCTATAGTCCAACTCTCACATCCATACATGAATACTGAAAAAACCATAGCTTTGACTATATGGATGTTTGTTGGAAAGTGATATCTCTGCTTTTTAATATGGTGTTTAGGTCGGTCTTGGCTTTCCTTCCAAGGAGCAAGTGTCTTTTAATTTCATGGCAGTATCTGTTACTTTTATAGCTTCTTCACTTGCTCAATCATTAAATTATTTACTCATTTATTCATTCATTTAACAAATGAGCTTAACAAACAATACGAGAAAGATTACCATTTAAAGACTACAAGTCATGGAAACAAAAAAGTGAATAAGATATAGATGCTCCTCTCAAGGAAGTCACAGTCCCAAAGGGAAAATGTATCATCAGTAAATAGTTTTGATGCTTAAAAAAGAGAAAAGAATGCAATATCTGCTAGAAAAGAAGTACATCAAAGAGTTGTCAGAATAAAAAGGGGTGAAAGGAGTATAACCTGATCAACATATATTTAGAAATAGGTTCCAAAAATGCTCCAATTGTACTAAGTAAAATTTTAACTTGACTTCGTGAGATCAAAAAGAGAGAGAGAGAGACACACATCAAATCCAGTCTGCACCTTTCGCCTGAGATAAAATATTTCCCAAAGTTCACTTTTGAAATACTTTCTTAATTCTACTCCTGCCCTCAACACCTTCTGCATATTTTTATTCTTTTTGGTCTTACTGAAGCCACACAGTTTTCTTCAAGAGGACACAACTCAGAACACAAAGAGAAACCATGAAATCTCCTCCCAGGGTTGGCCTAAACTCTCCTCCTTTACTAAGGAGATGTTATTTCCAAATCTGGGAGGCAAGGGTAAATCAATTTCAGGGCTGGCTCAGTCCTGGCCTCTCCTGGGCACAGCAGAAGTGATAATAAACTATGTTGAATCACAGTGGTTTTATGATGAAGATGATTAGTCATAGAAGATCGGCTTGACCATCAGCTCCATTTTGTAATACTGCAAAATAGGCTGGATATTCAATGGGCCAATCCTAAACTTCTGAGCCTCCTTGTCAGTATAGACTTCCCTGATGGCTCAGTGGTGAAGAATCCACCGGCAATGCAGCAGCCACAGGAGACCCGGGTTCCATCCCTGGGTCAGGAATATCCCCTGGAGCAGGAAATGGCAACCCACTCTAGCATTCTTGCCCGGGAGGAGACAGAGGAGCCTGGTGGGCTCTAGTCCATGGGGTCGCTAAAGAACTGACATGACTTAGCGACTAAACAGCAACTGTGTAGACGAGTACACTGCCTAGCACTCCTAGGAGGTTCTTTACTCCATTTTCAGGGACCATCAGGGCTGTCTGGGAAGGGTGGCTCAGCTAATGTCCACAGTGAAAGTGAAGTCGCTCAGTCGTGTCCAACTCTTTGCGACCCCATGGACTGTAGCCTACCAGGCTCCTCAGTCCATGGAATTTTCCAGGCAAGAGTACTGGAGTGGGTTGCCATTTCCTTCTCCAGGGGATCTTCCCAACCCAGGGATGGAACCCAGGTCTCCCGCACTGCAGGCAGACGCTTTACTGTCTGAGCCACCAGGGAAGCCAGTAGACATGTCCAAATTTCTAAAGCAAAAAGTAAAGGAAGAATCTTTTATTCCACTTTTTTTCTTTCTCAGACAGGCCTCCAATCACAGGCTCTGGGACCATTTAGCTTTTGCAGGCACAAACTTTCCTGCAGCACCAAGCCCAGGCAGGACCAGCTTCCTCACCACAGATGCTCCCTGAATTCCATCCTCATCCACATCACCAAAGGGCACGAGGGATGTGGCTGCCTGACCTAGCCCCTTGATTGATTACACACAGTGTTTTCATTTCAGACTTCCCTGCTCCACCCTCCTTCACACACCAACAGAAGCATGGCTTTCTCTGCCTTTCCTCTCTTTTATAGAAACTGATAGTTCATGGTCAGAAGCTCAGAATACATCAGTGTGGAGCAAAACACATTAGATTTTGAAAAGTGTGAACTATTTGAACAATTAAATAGCTTAAAAGACAAGCCTTCAAATGTCCTCAGAAGAGATGTGTAAGCACAATTTTCTCCTAAAATGCAAACCCAGAGAACTAAATATGGGCTGGAAAGCATTTTGTTTTTAATGAACTTTTCTAAAAATCCTCTCAATAAGAGTGATCTTTCACTGACCCCTTGTCAACTGGAAGAAACAATTATTTTGGTCATCAAAAGAGTCATTTTTACCAATGAACTGTCATTATCAATCAATCTAAGGTTCTCTGCATATCCCTGCACTAAATACAAAAATGAACAGGAGTATAAATCTGTAAGTGAATAAATTTTCTGCACACCAATCCCCGCAGGCCATGTGTTTATAAGTCAACAGCTTAAAATGAAAACATCTGATGAAGGTAATACACCTGTTAAAGGAGCATAAAATTCCAAACCCAAAGGTAAAATATAAAGATTATAAAGCCTCTTAAAGGAGCCATCAAAGCAAACTATTAAATGAATACATCTGCTCTGTGCTAGAGTCTAGTTTATAAGTGCCACTCAAAATAAAAGAGATTTAGGACAAACATTTCATGAAAGAATGTGAAAGCAGTGAAGGGATCATCTTTTGAGGATGATGAGAGAAAATGGAATGGATTCTGTTAAAAAGAAGAATTGACCTAAACTCAGTCCCAGGCTCAAATGAAAGGCTTTATGAGTCTAGCTTTCACTGGAAGAGGTGAGACATGAGAGGACAGAGACAGATCGTTTTTATGTCCTACTTTATACTTTGATTTTAGTCAAAGAGTTAGTTGCTCAGTCGTGTTCAACTCTTTGTGACCGCATGGACTGTAGCCCCCGAGGCTCCTTTGTCCATGGCATTCTCCAGGCAAGAATACTGGAGTGGGTAGCCATTCCCTTCTCCAGGGGATCTTCCTGACCCAGAGATCAAATCTGTGTCTCCTACATTGCAAGCAGATTCTTTACTATCTGAGTCACCAGGGAAGCCCACTATGATTTCAGTCTACAGGCAAAAAAGAAAAAAAAATCAGTTAAATGCTTAAAGTTACCTGTCATAAAACATGGTACTTAAGAAAAATACTAAAATATATATACATATATTTACAGTCAAGGAAATTAAGGTAGTGTCTATACAGCTTTAAACCCAACATGTTACCAAAGAAGTATAAAAACAGAGGAGTACTAGTTGGTCAAGACTGTGTGTCTACAGGACCCTCTATGATTTGCTTGTAGCCATACTGTATTTTCTGGGTTCTCTGCCTTTCCAAATGCAGTTTCTCAGTGTCCCATCTCTATAATATTGGTGTTCCCTATAAACTCTGTTCTTAGCCCACTCTGCTTGCTCTTCTCACTCTTCCTTAGAGGATGTAATTGCCTTTTAAGGTTTCAGCTATCATCACTACAATAATGATTCCCATATCCATGTCTCCAGCCCACAGTGCCCGCTCTCACCCTCTGAGTCAACTGGCTACCAACAACCGATGTTCTGAAAGTCCAGAGAAACTGTATGTAAACTGTATCTTCACATACTTCCTCCAACCCAGCTGCTTCTCTGTCTATACTTTTTGTATCACTGGGAAAGTAGTAGCAAGATCCACCCAAACTAGAAAGAGTCATCGCTTTTCATTCCTCATGACTCCAAACCCAGCTCTTATTTTCCATTTCACTCCCAGTGGGCTAGTTCAGGCCCTCATCAACCTCACCCCAGCGATCTTTCTACGACACAACTCTGGACACACCCACCTTGTTGTACCTCATTTCAGGGCCTCCCTGTTGATCAAAAAGGAGCTCTTGAAAATGGTGGGGAGGTCTTCTCTGAATTGGCCTTGACCATGCCTCCAGCCTGACTTCTTATCAATCCCTGCTGCCGCTGCTAAGTTGCTTCAGTCATGTCTGACTCTGTGCGACCCCATGGATGGCAGCCCACCAGGCTCCCCCGTCCCTGGGATTCTCCAGGCAAGAACACTGGAGTGGGTTGCCATTTCCTTTTCCAATGCATGAAAGTAAAAAGTGAAAGTGAAGTCGCTCAGTCGTGCCCGACTCTTACCTGCTCCCAATCTCCAAAAGAATATTCTTTCTCATGCCTTTGTTCAAGCACTACCCAAAGTCCCTTTCTGGGCCTTCTTCCATTTCTCACATCTCTAAAAATCAGTTAAGATGTCAGCTTGGCCGAGAGATCTTGCTGACACCTTGAGGCTAGGTTAGGTCCTTCTGCTCAGGACTCCTGGCCTGGTATACTCATCTGGTACAGCATCTGGCATATTATAATCATTGGTTTATATACTTGTTTCTCCCAGTAGACAATGAGCTCACTGATGACAAAGGGACTCTGACCCATCTCTGTATCCACCACACACAAACAATTATTCAAGATCTCTCACAAAAATGCATATACACCCATAGCCTACACACAGATATTTTAAAGATACTATCATTATGTCAGAAAAATAAGAATTTCATATGTTTACTTCTCATCGCTTTAGAAAAGGTTTATGGTTTCTTTCGTGGTGTTTGTTTTGTTTTGCAGTTAGAGAAGAGAGTAATTCGACCTGGTTCACCTTTTCTTGAATTAAATTTGGACATGAGCTTTGCCAAAATATCTAATAGCAATAAAAATAAATGATATTTCTTGCTTTGCACTTACCATGTTGAAACACTTTCCGAGGTGCTGTAGATGTCTAAACTAATTTATCCTTCCTGTAGCCTTAGGCAGTCTGGGGTCTAGGTATTACTATTCTCCTCATCTACACACAGGAAAAATAAAGAATTGGGAATAGCTCATCCAAAATCACACCAATCAGAAGGGATGGAATTTGAGGCAGCCCAGAATCTTCAACTGTGTGCTACACTGCCCTCAGTCAAAATGCAGTTCACAATGATTGATTTCTACATCATGGAAATAAATGGTGCTATGCCTCAAAAATGTTCACAGACATAACAGCTTATATGGAAATGGACACCAACTAATCAGAATATATTCTAGAGGGCCCTGCTATAACAATTAATCCTTTGGTTCCTGGATCATGAGGCAACCAAGGGATTATAAGAACCGAAGCCAAGGTAACAGGGAGCTGGCCATTCAGAGGGCTTAGGCAGCAACTATTTACCCACGAGCACATCACTGTCTTGACAACTGACACTGCCATAACATCAGCTGGATATCAACCCTGATCTGATTCATCAGAAGAAAGGTAACAGGAAAAAGTGGCCCATTCTCGAGTTTCACAGTTCACCCTTCTGGCCTGGTATACTCATCTGCTACAGCACCTAGCATATAAGGATACATAGCTGTCCTTGTAAGCAGCCACCACTGAGTAGAATTTCCTTAATGGGGAAAATCCACAATTTCTGGTGGGCAGAAGAACAGAGGGAGCAAAATTATTCTGGGCTTCTAAGTTCTTCGTCTTCTTTTTTTTGTATCTCCAGGCCCTAGAAGAATGTTTGGCACAAAACAGACACTCAATAAGTATTGTTAAATAAGTGAATAAGTAACTCACCAAAACTGGATTAAAGGTTAGGTCACATGGGGAGGGACACGGAGCACCAACCTATAAAGGATGCTAAAGCACTGCTGGGGACAAAGTGAGACAGAGGGCAGCCCTGGATGTGGTAGAAGGAAAGCTTTGATAAGGTGCTAGAGACGGATGAATGAAACTCCCTATCCTGTGTTTGCGTCATAATAGACGCTCCTTAAAACACCATCTAAGGATGGGGGGCCAGGGAACCACAGACACGGTGTACAGGTGAATGGCACATGCAAGTTGGAGCCAGAGCTGAACTGCTTGGAGCAATAGGCTGAGGCTGATGCTGCCTCGAGGGCCTCCCACTCGCTCTGTCACTGTACCAGAAGCGGTCTTGTTCCCTTCACAGTAACAAAGAGGGAACATTTTTGGATGTCAGTGACCAAGGCAGAAGCAGGCACTGTACTGGGGGGCGGGGGCGGGGGCAAGTGTGGCGTTCATGGGAACGTGCAGAGAGGACTTTTGAATTGCTTGACCCTCAGTAGGAAGACTGAAGTGGCCCCAAGGTTGAAATCATCCTGGAAATGTCAACATTTTAAGTCTGTGTTCAAAGCTTTCTGCCTTCTGTTGCCAAGTATGCAACAATGACAATAACAAGAATAATAACTAGACTAACACCTGTCATCTTTCATTGAGCACTCATTGTGCCCTAGGCTAAGTCTGTCTAAGCCTCTTTTCATTAAATCTTTTTAACAACCCAATAAGGAAGGTACTATTATTATTTCATTTTATAGCTGAATGTTAACAGGGCCTGAACTCACAAAGGAAATCCTCAAAACATGGCTGTTTTCCAACATCTCCTAAAGCTCTGAGATCCCACTGTTTGTCCCTCCAGGGTATCCCACTGAACTTGGTTATATGTTTGCACCCAGGACAAGATTCAGATGATGTCATCCAAATTTTGATCCAAACACTCTGTTTTATTTACTTTTAAGTCCCCAACAAGATTTGAAATTTCTTTTCACTCAAACATAAAGATCATTTACACTGTTTCACTTCACTTCAATCAGAGCAAAATCCTTCTCAGCCACATGAGCGGCTGTGAATTTAAAAAAAAAAAAAATTATTGAAGTATGGTTGATTTACAATGTTGTGTAAACTTCTACTATACTGCAAAGTGACTCAGTTATAAACACATATACATTTTTGAAATATATTCTTTTCCATTATGTTTTATCCCAGGATGTTGAATGTAGTTACCTATGCTATGCAATAGGACCTTGCTGTTTACCCATTGTATATGTAATAGTTTGCACCTATTAAGAGTGGCTGTGAATTTGATTTTTGGCATGGCAGCCGTCATGCAGCTGCGACCATTGTGCCCTTCTGTGGACACTCGGGGCAGCATATAAATAATAAATCATAGAGTTCCTTATGTTTGCTTTGCCCCCTCCAAGACACCAATCATATCGCAGGGAGGAACGCCTTCTCAATGCTGACATTTAGTTGCGACGCTGAAGGACTATTTCTCTAGCTAGGACTTCAATGCGGTTCTCTAATATCTTAAAGATCAACCTTAGCAACAACAACGACAAAGGCATAGAATTTTATCAGTACAAGGTGTAAGGAAAGAAAGGTTTTGAAATATGAACAACCATCACCATTGATTTTTTTTAAAACTGAAAGAGCACGTACCACTCAAGCTATAGGGACAAAAATAAATTGCTACTGAGGGGCCATCCACGTGGGAACCAGGAGGACCCTCTGAGGTCCAGGGGAAATTTTTGTTTCTTCCCCACGCCCCAGACTCTCAAGGGGACAAACTCTCATGGGAAAGTGATCCTGGAAGGAATGGGTTAATACAAGCGGCACGAGTGCCCTCTGTGATGCCTTAAATAATTGTCACATGGCCCCTATAATCTGTCCCTGCTGTCAGCACTGGGTTAGTCATAATAATATCAGATAAGAGCTGTTCAAAGTGACACACTAACCAACATGAGAGCCACATGACTTTCTGGCGTGGCTACTGCCCTTCAGCTGAACTTTGGCTTAGAACGAAAGACTCCCAGAGGTGGCCCTGCACATGCTGCCCGCTGCCCAGAGTGTCAGATGGCATTTTCCGTTGCTAGGGCCTGTGTTACTTCCCGGGCCATGAGGGGCAGCCGGGGCTCAGTTACAGGGAGTCGCTGGCTCACCCCACCCCTGGGGCCAGGGAAAGGGAACTGCGTGTGGCTGGGCAGCCGCTCCTGCCTCCAGAGCCTGGGCTGGGACTCCCTGTCCCCGCCACACTTGATTAGTTTTGCAAATGTGTGTGTCGCACGTTGTGCCAAGCAATGCAGCGGGGAAACTCGGACCCCCAAAGGGAGTTTGTCCTGGGAGAGGTGGAGAAGGAATGCGGCTCTTGGCTAAGAGGATGCCAAGGCAAGGGCAGGAAAGGAAGGCAGGGAAAAAAAAGGAAAGTGGTCACCTCTGGGTGCAAGGTTATTACAGACTGACTGGTTTATTCATGCTTTTTGGCTGCTACTCTCTCCCCTTCCTTTGGTTTTTTGTTTTTTTTTTTTTTTTTTTTGCTTCTAGTATGTTTTAGATTTTTAATTTGTAAAGTCAAGTGATTTTTCTTTTTTCCAAGGAGAATAAAGAAAGCAAAGAATACTGGAAAAGAGGAAGAAAGGAAGGTGACCCATTCATTCCCTGATTCATTCACAAAGCATAGAGCAGAAAGGAAGGGAGAAAGGAGGTCATCTGACGTTGGACTTGAGAACATTTATTGGCTGTGTGCCTCTGGCATACTTACCTAACATCTCTTTCTAAGTGTTGTTATCCTTAGCAGCAAAATGAAATAATAATACCTAATTTATCCTATGGTTGTAAGGGTAAAAAGAGGTGATCCATGCTAAGTGGCTTATATGTGGTAGGTGCTAGATAAACAGTAGCTACTGGAAAGGCACAGAAGCAGTGGGCATCTTTGGAGTCAGAGATACCCAGGCCCATATTTTGGTTCCACCACTTACTAGCATGTGAAATCAGTGAGTGATTTTACCTCTACAAGCCTCAGTCTTCTTATCTATAAAATGGGATTACTCAACAGGCAGAGTTACTGAAAGAAATTATGGAAGTCATGTTTAGCACTCAGCACAAAGCCAGGTCCATAGAGGGTATTCGGCACACAGTGTGGTGGTGGTGATGGATAGGTAGCGGGCAGAGAGAGAGCAAATTCAGCCACTGATTCACCAAATGGAAATCTAAGAAGTACAAGCAAAGGAAAAATTATAGAAAGGTGTAGGGGATATGTGACAAAAAAATCAAGGGTAAAAATCAATAAAGATTGAAAGGTTTCTAAAAGGACACAAGTACATGAAGAAACAGAGAAAGTCCCGAATGGGATTAATCCTACTTCTTTAGCTGGAAATTACCTAGCTTACGCTGCTTCTGCCTTCAGGGAGGTAATGTTATTCTTCCCATTTTATAGACTGAAGGTCAGAGAAATGTAATGACTTTTCTAGGGTCACATAGCTAGTAAGTAGCATAAGTGGGCCTAACCTGGAGATAGAGCCCCAACTATGCTCTTTTAGAAAAGACAGGTGGGTAAGGAAATGCATAGCAAAGATTCCATGTAAGCAGAGAATGCTAGGCTTCCCTGGTGGTTCAGATAGAAAAGAATACAATGCAGGAAATACACCTGCAACGCAGGAAACCCAGGTTCAATCTCTGGGCGGGGAAGATCCCCTGGAGGAGGAAATGGCAACCCACTCCAATAATTTTGCTTGAAGAATTCTACGGAAAGAGAAGCCTGGCGAGCTACAGTCCATGGGGTCACAAAGAGTCCGGACACAACTTAGCGACTAAACCACCAGAAGAGAAACATGAGCAACTAAAGAAAAAGTAATAAATGGTATTGGGCAAAAGTTCCTGTTTACATCAAGGGAGATGGAATAGAAAATAGGTGTTTTTTGTTTTTTTTTTTTAAATAACAGTGTTTTGACAAGATGAAAAATTAAAAATGAGACATAAAAACTATATTTAATAGAAATACAACTTATTAGAGATAAATCAAGGAAGCTAGAAATTCCTTGGAAGTAGAAAGAATTCCAGTGGAAAGAAGGAAAGCTATACCCCTCCTGCTACTGTACCCACATCTGATTATTCAGCATGCTACATGTACTAAGATTGCCTGACAAAAGCCACAGTGATTTGCCCTGAAAAAAGGAAAGCCAACACATGGAGTCTAGGAATCCTCATCTTGCTGCTCCTAGACTGTTAACACCGGGTGCTTCTGGAAGAAAGAGCAACTTGTATTGACCAGGTGGGCACAGTCCTCCTTACAAGTGGTAGGTCTAAGGGAATAAAAATCAGAAGACCTACTCCCAGCCCCTGCAAAAAAAAAAAGGTGGGGGGGGGGGGGTGTGAAGCCCAGCAGAAAGGAATGCAGCTGCCTGGAGTCTCTCCCCAATTATTCTGAGGCCAAAATGTCTGAAAGCTACGAGTCCTTTTTTTAAGTGGGGGCCATTCTCTTTCCAGAAGCCAGGGGGTGCACTAGAGCAGAAAACAGCCACAGATGATAAAGTCTGCCTCTTGCTTTTGCCACTCGAGTCAGGCAGACTTGGGCCTGTCCCTGAAGCTCACCACTTCCATTTTTCTTCCCTTATATGTGAAAAGAAATTTTCAGGGTTGTTTCAAGGATTAAATGAGATAGAACAGATACATGTGGCACACTATACGTTATTACTACTATAACTTTTCCTTTGCTTCCAGGAGCATGTGTTTGCAACTTCCCCACCACACAAAAGGATGGCCTGTGGAGTGGACTAACTCATCTGCTAACCCCACACTGGCTGGGGGCTTATGAAGCTTAAGTAAGAGAAACTAATATAAAAATGGATAACACAGAATGGGAGAGAAAGAAACACAATCCAATACTAAGGAGAACAGTTTACTGACCCAGTATACTCTGAGGCACTAGAAAGCATTTTATTCCAGAGAACTTTTTGGCTATCATCTGAAGTTCAGGAGTGCCAGCCTTCCCTATGCCATGTGCATAAATCATTGCCACCCATTTAATAATAATCATAAGAGCTTACTCTTATAGGGCTTTAGTTCACGAGGCACTTTCACTTACATTTCTTAATCATTCACATAAGGCTAGGGACTGGCAGCTGCTGACCACTCATTTGCCAAGGGTGGGAAAAGCAAGTGTTTCTTTAGTTATGTAAAGGTAAGCAGCAATTCCTTCTGGGAAAGATGTAATATATCCTGTGTGATCTAACAAGACACCTTCCAATATCCCTTTCTGTGTAGACCTATCCACTGGAGAGAGGTGAACAAATTGTGGTGGGGATAAGGAGACTCCTGAGTAAAGAAACTGGACGGTCTCATTTAATGTTTGTTATTGGAATTTCATTATTAGCATGAGGCAGTCTCAATTCAGGTCCCAGAGAGAACCCACAGGAAGGTGACATGGGGAAGAATGGATCTGGTGGAGACTGGAAATCCACCCAGAGCCTCTGCTACTGTGTCTTGGAATAATGCTCTGAGGAACACTAACCTAGAATGTGCTGAAAGAACCTGGCAAGCTGGAGCCCAAGCAGGGGACATCACTGGGTCTGCATGGAGATTTACAGCAGCAAAGCCCCCTTCAGAGCAGTGGACCAGCCTTCACTGAGCAGTGCAGGACCACCATTCAACAGCAACACTGTGGTAGCAACAAATAGCAACAGAAGTACCAGTGCTAACAGAAAGCATGGCATCCACTTGTCCCGATACCCTGACATTTAAAGAATTAAAGAAAAAAAAAAAAGGCTGGATCCTCTAAACTAAATAGAACCCTTAGATCTCTGGAACAATTAGGATTGTGATAATGAGACAATGGAGAGACTTCAGGAAGGCAATTTCAACTTCCTGCAACAATGGCACCTGAGATGCTCTGTTGATTAATAACAAGAAGAAACATAACTAGGTAGCCACCCTAGTGAAGCCCACCTTCTCGGTTATGTTTACAGCAAATATTGGTTGAGCAGTAACTCTGGGCCAGACACTATAATATAGGCAGGAAAGTTTGTCTTAGTCTCAATTTATAGATGAAGAAACTGAGGCTCATTTAGCTTAAGTGGCTTTCTAGACCCCAGGTCTAGGAAATGAAGGAGTCAGTTTTCCCTTTTCGTAGCAGATAATTCTAGGTAAATAAGAAACAACGTGTCTCCTCTGGGACAGAGGTGGAATATCCCATCAGACACTGTGGAACTGTCTCTGCAGGTGAGGCTGCATCATTTTCACAAAGGTTCCTTGTCTTTTCCACTCCCCTGCATGTACTTGGGCAGAAACCAAACTCGAGGTTCTGCTCACATGCTTGCGGTTTGGCTCCCAGCTAGGGATCACATTCTCTGCTTCACGGGCAAAGCCAAGGATTCTTCTTGCAAAATACTACCGGTGTCCTGGTACCACCTCCTGAAAGGGCTGTCTACAGTACCCATGTGCCTGGGAGGTGGGGTGAGCAGGCTCAAGCCCTGGCAGCCAGCACATCCAGCAAGAAAAAATTACACATCCTCTTTCCCCCAGTAAGTTTCCTAAGGGTCATAGATTTGACCATTGATAAAGACAACACACATTCAAGAAATCCCTCAGGTGAAATTAAAGAGAAACAACACTGCTAATTTCTAATACACCAGTTTGGGCCACTTTCTTCCTGCTTATACATTTGGCAGAGGAAGAGCAGAAAATCATGTATTTCTGGCTCACAGGTCATTTTCCTAGCTGTAGCATCATAACGAAAATGTTAGTAGAGTCCAATTTTTATATGAGAGCCACTTATGATACAACTCAAATGGGTGCCATTTACACAGAATACAGTGTTGAATGGTGCCCCCAGAGGTGTGTAATATGATTGTTTCTACAAAGTACTTTCCTTATGCCAGATACCAACGTGATTTACACGTAGCATCTCATTTTAATATAACGACAAACCATGTGGTAGGCAATAGCATTTGCTTTGTAGACCAGGAAACAAATGAGTATTGGAAGTTTAAATGATTTGCTCATGGTAACATAACTAGGAAGTTTCAGAAGCAGAATTCAGCTTCAGGACTACCTGAGTCTAAAGCTCGTGTTGTTAATCATTTCACTATCCTAGCTGACGCTGTAGTACCACATTTACACGTGGACCTTTAAGAAAGAATTACAAAGGTGGTTAGTATCTAAATGTTAACCTTGTATATAAGCAGACTTCTATATTTTCAACATGACAGATGGATTAAATTTTCTCATACTTTTAGCACGTAAGAAGTTTTTATTAGTACGTTTTTTTTTAATTTAGTGAGTATTAAGTATTGCCTATTCATTCACACTCACATCCAGAAAAAAAAAAAATTAACTGATTCCATTTAAAATAAGCCAGTATCATCACAAAGCCTTTAGATGTAACTGATCTATCAGTATGATTTCGAGAGCTAATAACCAAAGCTAGACCATACCGAGTACCCACTATGTATTAGGTTCAGTTCTAAGCCATTTCCATAGCACGTCTCATCCCCAAGACATCCCTATAATGTAAGTACTACCGTTAGGCCTACTTTACACAGATATTTGAAGGAAGCAGAATATAAACTGAGCGGTTGGGCTCTGGGTTTTACTCTATTGGTGCAAAGAACTGAAGGATAGAGATTATAAGACATGGAAAGCAGCAGATGGAACCAAGAAGGGTAATCACATAAAAACAAGAAATCAGATCCCAGAACAGGGTAAAGTACTGACTCCTGCACGTTCTAGACATCAAAAGCATAGACTTCTAGATAATGCCCAAGAGTGAAGAGGCACTTTCTATGCAAAATCACTGAAACCAGAGACCAACAGGCGTACCATGAGGGTAGCAGCCACGGAGAAAAACCACAAGTTTCATAATCTACAGAATGACATAACTCTTCCAATAATATCTCTTTTGCATTAGAAAAGAGGAGAAAAGGCAGGAAAAACTACAAGATTGCAAAATGCCCAGTTAGCATCCACTGATTTACCCCACTTTCCCTTCCTCTATGGTAGCTTTACAAGTCAAATTCATCTTTCGTTTATTTGGGTAATCTTTCTCTCACCAACATAGGGAGCTCAAGCAATGTATGATGATGCGTGCAAAAGTGCTGTTGATCCCATTCTGAACTATGAAATGGAGTCCAAAAGTTCCACCATTTCTGCCCAAAGTTAAAGACTGGCACTAAGCCAGAGGTAGAGGTCATAAATGGTTCTCAGTTCCCAGCTCACAACTGTTTTCTTTTGACTGAAACAAACACACAAAAAGTTAACCCACATGTAAATTCTACTGACTCTCTTCATCGTTTCCCCTATTAAACTGAATTTCTGTCGGTCCTCAATAGGTGTACTTCTTCCAGAAAGGGGAGAGGATGCTGCCAACTGTCTAATCATTGAGCATAAATCCACTTGTGGGGTGCTCATTATCCCATTTTGTACCGTGCAGGTCTGAACTGGTTAATATATTTCCACCAGAGACAGAAATGATCCCTCTGTCTCTCTCCCCATGAGGAAGAAGAGAGCCATATGTGGTAGTATTTTCTGCCTCATCATCACAGCCCATTCAATGATACAATTTCTCATTATTTAGGATCAGTCCCTTTTCACAGCATCCCAAAGGGACATGCCTCAACAAACATCCTGTTCATCTCAACAGAACTCAGCAAAATCAGAAAAACAACATATGCAAGCACAGGTGGGTTTGGTGGTAGGTCCAGAGAACTTGTCTAGTGCTGAGACCCATGGGAGGCTTGGAGTGGCCAAAATGGATCCTATGAGGTCTAGAGTAGAGGCTCCAGAGAATTTAAAAAAAAAACAAAACTGAACTAAGTAGAGGAGTTGCCCAGAGAAAATCAGCAAAAAAAAAAAAAAAAGGTTTCTGCTAAATATAGTTTCTAGTCCTTGCCATGGGTTTAATTTTAGCACCTTTGAGTATCCTGAGTAAGAATTGTTGCAGAGAAAGTCTGAGGAACCATGGAAAGTCCCTGTTTGGAAGGGAGAGGCACCAAGTGACACTTTGTTATTTAAAAGGAAAAATGCACATCTTTTCCTGGTCCAGCAACTTTCCAGGTCATTCATTTATTCATTCTTTCATTAAATTATTGCACACTTAGTACCTGTCATACATTATGCTAGGCAGTCACTGGAGGATACAATGACAAATAAGAGATGCCTTTGAGGAGCTTACATTAGAGTCAGAAAAAGAGACTCTGAAAGACTGATGAAAACGCATCATGGTAAGGAAGCAGAGAAGAGAAAAAGGGTGACAAGGAAGGCCTCCTTGAAGATGTGATGTAAAGCGAAATGTGAACCATGAAGGCAAGAACAAGAGGTGAAGAAGTACACTCAGAGAGTGGTAATGGCATGACCCCTTTCATTAGGTAGGAACACACACACACACACCGCAAAAGCCAGAGGAGTGAGGAGAGACAGTGACTGAACCTTCCTTCCAGCCCTCTAGGACATTACTTCCATGTTGAAGAAGAGCTGTGAGGAGACAGTGTGTCTGCTGCCCAGCAAAGGTCGGGCCTGGGCAGCTGGAAGGCATCCCCTGTGGCTGCCCCGCTGGGTGCCCCCTTGGAGTCAGGGAGAAGCCTTCACAGCTGCTCCTGTTCAGAGGCTCATCTAGGCTATTTTGGGCTGGACGGGGTCCATGGTGATGACTGCCTGACCAGGGCAGCTCACTCAGTGTTAACGCTTTTTAACATTCTGTTTTCCTTGTCATTTAGCTCTGAACCATACAATTACTCAAATAAGGAGAAAAAAAGGAAGAAGAACATGAGTACATCTTATTTTTAGTATTCAAATCAATGGTGGTGATGTCCTCTGCATTTCAATAGGAATTTTGCATATCAAAATCCCCCAAAATAAAACATAGTAAACATATTAAAATCCATAATGACATTTTTCCTGTGCTGTTTCAAAATGTTTGTTTGTTTTGAAATACCAAAATGGCTCAGCCCAAATTAAAGACTAATTCATCGACAGATGGGCAAAAATAATGTATAAATGCAATGAGCATCCTCACCTTATTGCCCCCTAGGTCAAAGAATAATTTAAAAAATAACAACAATTACAAAACATCAACACACTCTTCTAAAGAATTCAGAGAACATTTCAAAGATTATCATGGTCACAGGATTCTACAGTGTTAGGAACGCTCAGAGATTTTGCGGGTATTTGTGTGAACATTCTCTGGGAAATGAATTTCTAGCCCATTTGATTATTAAAGAGGGTAAACATTAGAGGGTAGCTCACTAAGAAATGCCACAAACCTAGGAGTTAGAGACAGCCTCACTTCAATGCTGACAACAGCTACCATTTAATCAACTATGTGCAGATAATAATGCTGAGAACTTTACATACAATACCATTATTTAACCCTCACCATTACTCTAGAGAAGTAGGTATGATCTAAGTTTTACCTATGAGAACACCGAGGCTAAGGAACACAAAACTTTTAAGAGAGAAAACATAATAAGAACCTTCAAAATCTGATTTTTTTTAAAAGCATGTTACCTCTTAACAAGGAAAAAAATCATTCTCATTAATTTAAGCTATCTCTTCTCATATTCCCATTGCTTAAAAGTGGTCAGAATCTGTATATAATTAACTGTATAGATTTTAAAATATATTTTAATCCTTTTACATCCCTGAAATCTTCTGTGGAACCCTGAGTTTTCAGGCATTCCCTCACTGGTCTAAATTTCTAAAGTATAATCAGCAATTTACCAGAACCTATAAAAACTTGTGGGTCTCTCTCTTCCATCAATTAATTTACCAAATATGTATTAAGGGCCTTCTCTTGCCTATGACTCACAGAGATGAAAGAATACCATTCCTGCCTTCAGAAACTCAAGAGACATGTAATAAACAGTTGCAGCAATGTAACGAATTCCATCTTGTAACAGAGAACTATAGAAGGTACTACATGGAACATAGCAGAGAAAGTGCCAACTCTTCCATTAACTCGAGGATACTTCCAGAAGGAGGTGATATTTCATTTAAGTCTTAAAAGCTGAGTTGGAATTTCTCAGGTGATCTCAACAGGCAATTGTCAGAGGAGAGCGGGCAGGTTGAAGCACATTCTAGATTTCCATTTGAGAATATGCTATGGTTCCCGCTGTCATGTTAAAAACAAATAAAAAACAACTAATTTTCACTGACTCTACATGCTTGTGATAATATAAAATGAATAGTTAACTATATGGTCAGTAGTAACAGAAAGCATGAAACCAGATGACATCAACAAAATTAATCCATGAGATGTTTTAATCTCACTAGTTCAAGTGTCTATGTGTGTGTTTTTGTTCCTGGTTTTGCTTTTTGTTTTGTATTTAGTTCATGAAACTAAATACATGAACTATATACATGTCTTGTATTGTAGGCATTCTGACAAACTAGACCTGGGCCTCACAAAGAAATCACCCTATAAAATCCAGTTCTAATTTGCCAGGATCCTTCTTGATGGCTTTCTGCTCAAAGCCCAGCATAAGATTACTCCGCTCCACACTCCAGAACACAACTCAGCTCCACAGGAAATAGATGTTACATCTGTAAAGCCCAGATGTAAAGTAGTGTCTCCAAACTGTAGGTTAAAATGTAACTTTGTTTAGAATGCTTTATGAAATTAATGTTTGTTATACAGGGACTTTGGTAAACATAGAACTCTGAATCACTGAAAATAATTTTGTAATGCCTTATATCTAAAATGGATTAACCAATCAATACAACTTTGCAAGAGAGAAAGTAAAAATAACTTGTAGATTAGAATGTGCTATCCATCAGACTAGATCAGACAGGCCACTGATATAAACAAAGAATTTCAGGATTTTCTTCTAAATGGAAATAATGGCCCTTGAACCTCATTCCCGAAGGGACAAACTCCACACAGAAAATATTTAAACTCCATTTCACATATACCCATTTTAGAAAGGAGAATGGCTCTGGGGAAGGATTTCCAAGTCACAGGGCACTGGAGTTGCTTTTTGGGGGCAGGAATTATGATGTAAGACCATTCTAGCTTTATGGGGCCATGGACAGTCCTAGGGCACAGTGGGCTTTGTACCCATTGATTCTTCCAGGTATTATTTCCCTGGATACATGTTGGCCATTATCACTAAAAAATAACTCCCTGCATGAACCAAAGCCACCACACTGACCACTGCTACAATTACATTATGAAGAATTTTTTCTACAATCCCTTTCCATCGTCTCCTGCTTACCTGTTCTACTAAGAATGATTTTAACTGGACTTGGAGATTTGTTTCAGAGGATGGCCAGAGCTCTTTGTCCTCTGTACTTAAAGCTAGGCAAAGAGTTTAGCTCAACCAGCTACCCAGGAATACCATAGAATATGAGCAGACACAATCTTTCTACTGCAGAAGATGATGGATTGCCAAAAAGTAAAAGCAAATGAAGAGGAAGAAAAGACGACAAAGGAGGAGAAGGGGGAAGGACGAGGTAGGGGAGGAGAGGAAGGAGGCGAAGGAAGAAAGAAGGAAGAGGAGGAGGTGGGCAGGAAGAGAAGGGAGTGGGAGGAGGAAGAGCCAGAGAGAGGAAGGAGGGGGGAGAGGGAGGGGGAGGAAGATGAAGCGGAAAAGGAGAAACGAGAAGGAACAGAGGAAGGCGCAGAAGTACAGCCTCATAGATTTTTGACCTTAATGAAACAGTTTCCAAATTTCACCTCTTGTCCTACTGATCCAAGTGTTTTCTAAAACGGAACCATCAAAGGCACAGTTCTCCTTGGGATAAACAAGGAACTGATGAGCAGCGAGGCAGAAAAGTAATTGAATTCACTGAAGAACAGCTGAAAATGTCCCTCTAAGAAAGGAACCCATATCCATTTTTAGATTTTGATTGTCTCTAAATGATTTCCAATTTCTTATCACTCTGCCCAGTCAGATTTCACAGAATCGGTAGATTTTGCTATTAATAATCTCAGAACTTTTTTCCTCTGGCCCCCAATCTAAATGTAGTACATTAAGATCATCGCAAATAAGTTTAGGACAAAAAATCTCAGTCCTCTGAAACACCCACATTACTGTTATTTGTTTAAAATGCACTTCCACACTTACTGAATCTGTGCAGTTCTGTTTTCACCATATCCCATTGTGCTCATCCACTTAGTATTAGTAAATTGGTCCCTTTGGGAATCTAAACTTAGGCGCACGTAACACTACATCTTGGAATTCATAATTCTTTCATAATCACTTCCCATTTGGCATCTGTGAACTCACAAAGGCAGATTTCCTCAGTGAAGAACTGTTCAGAGTCTGATATTTACATAAACAATTTCTGTTTGGAGTGTAAGTTTCTTTCATGCACCAATAATCTCTCCATCTATGTAGGTCTCTAAATTTCATGTTAAATAAATTTTAGCACTGCAGAAATACTTCAAGCAATCTTCACCACTTTTTTCAACATGAAAAGTCATGTAGACAATCTAAACAGGAAATAAAATAAATATAAGCACATTTTGAATTGGAGGTATTATTTGAGTTGCAGGAAAAAATTGAGCTTTTTTTTTTAATGTTACCTCCATTCCTAGACTAAAATATCCTGTGGAGTGGGAACTATCTACCTATCCAGAACATGGTCCAGCAAATACCCACTGAATTAACATTTTATTCCCTTGCAAAACAAAAGAATGATGATGATTTCTCAGTCAAAATAGGACTTTGATTTTATATCTTTCTTTTAATTGTACACCCTCTATATGCTTAAATTTTCTGCTTATCAAATCATCAGTGATTAAAAGCAGTAATAGACATACTTTCTATGGTTTGGTAAAAATAGCGCTCACCAGTGTAAATTGGTATTCCCTTTCTATAAAGTTAATTCACCACCAAAATTTAAAATCTTTTTAAAAATACCTACTCTCTGACCCAAATTTATTTAGAAAAGGGTTTTTCTAAAGAATATAATTTGAGGAGTTCCAGGATAATCATAAGATATTCTTGCGGCATTGCTTTAAAATTTGATACAAATGGGAACAGTTCCATGTCTATCAATAGGGCACCGGGGAAATCAGTGGTGGAACATCCACGTAGTGTGACAATGCAACCATACTCTCCACTCAAGGAAATGGAACTTAACTCCCCATTCCTTCAGTGCAGGCTTTACATACTGACTTGTTTCTAAAAGTACAATCTGGAATGCAGGGTAGGGAGTAATTTTATAGCGGAGAAACCGCACACACAGACCTTAGCCAAGTGATCCAGGCTAACTTCATCATAATTCATGTGGATAGCATGTACTCTGGACATGATGTATTGAGGATGGCGTTCACTTCTGTGGGGTTCTCCCGAAATCCATAACCCCAGTCTAACCACAAGAGAAGCATCGGTTGAGGCACATTCTATAAAAGTTCTGGCCAATAACTCCTCAAATTTCATAAGGGCATCAAAAAAGCAAGGGAAGTCTGAGAAATTGCCACAACCCAGAGAAGCCCAAGGATACATGACAAGAAAGTGTGATATGGGCTCCTGGATGGGTTCCTGGAGCAGAAGAAGGATGTTATGGAAAGACTAATGAAATCTTATTAAAGTATAGAGCTCAGTTAGCAGCAATGTACCAAGATGAGTTCATTGGTTGTGGCAAGTGTGCCACAGTCATATGACAGCAAATTAGGTGAAAATGGTTAAAGGTGTATGACAATGTTCTATACTATCTTTACAAATTTTCCCATAAACTCAAAAGTATTCTAAAATAAAAGAGATTATTTGAAACAATACAGTCATGAGCAATGAAGATAAATAAATGTGTACACCACTTCCAGATTAAATTAGGTATTGTCCTATGCCCCCACCGTACCCTGAACTTCTCCCATCATACAGCATAGATCACATGGTTTCGATTTTTCAATTATCTCTCTCCTACTTCATGAGAGCAGAGACTATTTCTATTCCATGCAAAATTCTCCTAACATTATGTATGATACATACCAGGAACTTAGTAAATAAATGACAGGATTATTATGTTGTCAAGTAAAAACTAATAATAGTAAATTACAAAGTACTATGTGTAGCACTCAGGAACTTCCCTGGTGGCTCAGATGGTAAGGCATCTGCCTACAATGCGGGAGACCTGGGTTCAATCCCTGGGTCAGGAAGATCCCCTGGAGAAGGAAATGGCACCCCACTCCAGTACTCCTGCATGGAAAATCCCATGGACGGAGGAGCCTGGTAGGCTACAGTCCATGGGGTCTCAGAGTCGGACACGACTGAACAACTTCACTTTATGTATAGCACACACTATCACGTATTAGCTATCCAATCTTGGGCAAGACATTTCAGAGCTCTGAGCTTCAGTTTCTCCATCCTTAAAACAAAGGTGATCATCACTCATAATCCATAGGCTTGTTCTGAGGATTCAAGGGTTAATATGTATAAAATACATTGTTCCCTCCTCCCAGTTCTCTTTGTCTCTCTATCACCCAGCTAGAGCAATTGAAATATATACATATTAGAAGTTACATACCCTAAAGTGAACAATGTTTGCCACTTTAAGACATGTATTTCCAATTTATTTTTGATTAACTCTATTCATAATTTTAGATAAGGGAAATATATCACACTTGTTAAAAATAAGAAGAAGGAAAACAAGGAAATATACATACACACACACCAATGAGACGTAGCAAAGATATACAGAACATCGTTCTCCCCTCCAAATAATTTACAATCTAACTGAAGAGGCAAGGGACAAAACCACTGCTGAAAAGTTGGAGAACCACTCTGCAATATGAAAGCTATATGAAAGATGCCTTAGAATAATCTCTGATGAGCAGGCAAGTGGCCAGAACGAGCCATCATTAGGCCAGAACTTGAGAGAAAAGGAAAAGGATGAGGCTATGAGATGCCACCTGGGGACAGGGTGGCAGAGATCGTGGTCCCAGCAGGAAGGACAGCGTAAGAGCAGGCACAGTTGGGGAAGCTCAGGTATGGGAAGCACGCAGCCTGCCTTGTGTAACTTTACATTCATCCAGCTTTTTTAATTGTACCTCAAGTCCCCAAGTTTGTTTTTATAAGAACTCCTGATTAATCAAGCCGTCATCAAGTCTTCCTAATCCGCTCAGGTTACAAAGAAAGAGGAACAAAAGACCAAAAGAAGCCTAACCTGATTTCTTAATTTACTTTTCCATGCCAGTGACGCTCGCGTCGGGATGGTCAACCTCATGTGACCTGCGGATGTGAGTCACAAAGGTTGAAGAGGAAGAGCCGGCACCACCCAGAACAGCTGGAAGCGGACACAGAGCGCCAGGCGCTCCCTCCCTCCTTCCGGCGGGGGCCGGGGGGAGTTGACTCCCCCTATCATAACTCGGCTGGAGGTAGCTTCAGCATGCCAGGCTCCCAGTGAAAAGAAGTGGGAAGCTAATCTCCCTTCATTACTTGACAAGCCCATCATGGGTACCTAGTCTCCCATTGCTCTCAGAAAAGAGTACCCATTTTGTCTACCAGGAGAACTTATAGACTTTTAAAAATAGATTTTGCCACACAATCGTGCCGGCAAATGCTGACTTGCAGTCTGGGAGCTATCTCTTCGTCAGGCCCAGCAAGATGAAAGCAGGTTCTATTTTCATCGTGAGAGAGCTGCATGGTGGGGGCACAAAGGCGAAATTCACTTTTCATCTCCATCAGGCAGAGCCCCTCACCAACCAAAGTGGGGCTGGCTCCCACAGTCGCCAGAACACCGTGCCCGGGGGCGCGGCGGCTTCTGCGGGCAGAATGGGCGTCGTGAGGCCACAAATCCAGGACGGCAGGGGTTCCCAGCGCCCAGCTCAAGCTCAAAGTACAGAAAAATTCTCTCCGTCTGGCGCGCCAGCCACTTGACAGTAGAATAGTATCAGTAGCAGGAGCAGCAAAGGTTCAGTGCAACTCAGACACACCAGAGCGAAAAGAGGACACGGATAAAGCCCCTCCAAAAGCGTAGGGGATTAGTTCTTTCTCTGGTCTTTTTGGTTTTCTCCCCCCAGGGCTGATTGTGCCCTTCAAGCTTCAAGTCTGAGAGTAGTTTCAGTATATTTCTTTCCTGGTGGGGAGGTTATTTTTTTTTTTTTAATATTAGGTATGTATGTATAGATAGATGGATTTTGCTCTTATTAACTGGTATTAGGTGGTATTTCTGAATATTCACATGGTACCTCCCATGTAAATATCTCCTTTCAACAGTCAAACTGAACCCAAGCAGCCCAGTTGTACACTCAGCCTCTGGCAGGTTAGTGCAAAATTAGATTTGTA
Organism: Budorcas taxicolor; assembly: GCF_023091745.1. Classification (NCBI taxonomy): domain Eukaryota; kingdom Metazoa; phylum Chordata; class Mammalia; order Artiodactyla; family Bovidae; genus Budorcas; species Budorcas taxicolor. The sequence goes on from NC_068915.1 coordinate 44,000,731, forward strand.
CTAATCAGCTTCTGGCTATTGAAGCATGTAATATACTAGATGTGACAATTCCCTGGTCTTACGATATCTACTTTTTCCCCTGGAGGTTCCCTGGTGCTGGCTAACTGGGAGCAATCACCTCTTTGAGACAGTTCAGTATAATGAAGGGTTAGGTTCAAACCTCATTAACAATGATGGCAACAGTCCTACTAGCACTAATATGGAAAATCCTGTGCCTACTATGTGTCAAACACAATACAAAATGCTTTGTGTGTGTGTGCCTAGTGGCTCAGGTGAGTCTGATTCTTTGCGACCCCATGGACTGTAGCCCGCCAGGCTTCTCTGTCCATCTGTCCATGGGGATTTTCGAGGCAAGAATACTAGAGTGGGTTACCATGCCCTCCTCCAGGGGATCTTCCAACCCAGGGATCGAACCCAGGTTTCCCGCATTGCAGGAGGATTCTTTACCGTCTGAACCACCAGGGACACCCACTGTACCACCTGGGAAGCCCTAAATGCTTTACATAAATCATCTCATTTTACCTTCAAAATGACCCTGTAAAGTAGATATAATTATTGTTGTTGCTGTTCAGTCGTTAAGTCATGTCTGAAGATATTATTATTATCACTGTTTAATAAATGGGGAAGTGGAGACTTAAAGACTTTGATCAGTCTGCATAGGGTCACACTGCTGTAATCAGTAGAGCTGGAATTTGTAATCAGTAGAGCTGGGCAGTGTCAACCCAGAGCCCACACTCTGGTCCACATCTCAGATCTTATCCACATCCTCCCCAGAGCTTCCTTACCACCCCTTAGTGCAGACAGGAAACAAAAGCCACTAAGTCAATACAGGGCCATCAGATTTCACAGACTTGAGATGTGGACACCAAACTCCTCTCCGGTCCAAAGAGCTGACATTCTCAGGCTCCTGGGTCCGACCATCATAAGCTGGGCATGTAGCAGCCTGTTAGAGCAGGCTGGTGGCTAGAAGCGACATAATTGCTGGTGTGGGAGGCAGAGGGTGGGCACAAGGGAAATTACATGTGTTTCTCTCTCCCCGCTGTGCTGGGCTCCATATTTGCTTCCTCTCCATCTCAGAAACTCAGCAGGAACTTGGGAGCCAAGCGGGGACAGGAGTGTCAGTTCTTCCTTGGTTATGACAAACCCTCGTGAACAGCCTTCTTATTTTGCCACTCAGCTTAAGTTTCCATTTGGGAGAGACCACTCTGTGTTCTCGTGCTTCCTGAATTCTTACTAGCCAAGAAGGCAGCCATACTCGTCTCTGTCTGAGAAACCTCTACTGTGGAACAATCACGATTCTTTTATTCTTGAATCCATTCATCTATTCACGGAATATTTACCGAGTACTACTCTGTCCCAGGGAATCATGTGACTGGGATAAATGATTAATAACACACTATGGCTAACTTCAAAGGGGTCAGCGTCAATTAGAGAATACAAAACTCTGGTCCCTTCCTTTAAAAATGCATATTACTACATTCTATAGAGTACAGCTGTCTCCGTGGGGAAGAGGGGAGGGGGAAGAAGGAGGCAAGAGGACAAGGTGATATTTATTAAGGAGCAGCTCCTGAGTGACAGTCCCTGTCCTAGGTGCTCTATGCACATCTAATTTACTCCTTTCCCCAGTTCTGAGATGCAGGTACCCAAACCCCTGTTTCATAGGCAACCGAGGTAAAGAGGGGTTCAAACACCTTTTCCCAAGACAATGAAGGCTTCACAGTTCCTGTCTGGGAGGTCCTGAGAGGCTGGAATCCTCTTCCCTAGTCAGACTAGGGAACTCTCCAGGGCTTGTCTCCAAGTTGCATTTGCAGAGCGAGTGTGGTGCCCTGACTTTTACAGATAGCACACATCCCAGTGTCTCCAGGTCAGTCCTGTCTTATGCCAGAGTCCCTGCATAATTATTAACGAACTCTTCACTTTTAAGTGTTCCATGTTGATGACAAATGACATGGGCATCCTATTTTCACTTCAACTTTATTCTTTCTTTTAAAGAGTGAGAAATGTGTTGCTTTTATTATTTATTATATGGCTACATGAGCTCTTCATTGCTGCATGCAGGCTTTCACGCTATGTGGCGAATGGGGGCTACTCTCTAGTTGTGGTGCGAGGGCCTCTCTTTGCAGTGGCCTCTACTGTTGCAGAACGCAGGCTCTAGGGCGCACAGGCTTCAGTACTTGCCACAGGTGGGCTCAGTGGTTGTGGCACATGGGCTTAGCTACCCCTGGGCATGCAGAGTCTTAGTTCCTAGACCAGGGGTCTAATCCATGTCCCCTGCATTGGCAAGACGATTCTTAACCACTGGACCACACGTAAAGTTCCTCAACTTTATTCTTATTTGAATTGACTTGGAAAAGACTGGTGGAAATTGTTGGAATTAAACCTTCTCTTTCCCAAGCCAGCCCATTGGAGCACCCAAAGGCTTATGACCAACCTGAGTGGGATTCTTCCCCAAATCATGAGACTCCAAATCCGGCAGTGCAGTCTTCCCCCCCAGCACACTTGCTTCCTATGAGAATCACAGTGAGAGATGAACATAGAACCTAAATTCTAAACCACATTACTCTAATGACCTAAACTAGTTTTTCCTTTCATATTTCAAGTCATAAAGCAGACAGATTGCTGACTGGCATAGAATCAGTTCAATGAAGCTCATTTCTGAATTAACTGCCTATTATTAGGAGGTCAGAATAAAAATCAACTAACAGACTGATCAGGAACTCAAGGAGCCAACATACAAACATAGACTAAGTACAGCGTCACTTATCCCACAGAAAGTCAACACAAGGTCTAATTTGTCAGCCACATATGGAATGATGTGCACCAAAGAACCAAAGATGACATTGTGACGCTTGCCACCACCGGCTCTCTCTGTACTGGGCTGTTCCATTATGGAAGTCCCAAAGCACCGAGCTAAGCACTAAATTACGCACAGGTAGTGGCTGGATATAGGCTGCCAGCCGGCTTTCAGCAACATCCCCCATATGGCTAGGAACACTTGTGCCAGTTAATTAGCACTGGCATTAATCGAGAGAAGGAACATTGACCAGGACATCGAGGTTATCCTTAGACTATTTAAATATGTCATGTGATCATTCGTTCCATCTGTTATCAACATACCTCACACTTAATCCAGTAAATAAACTCCCTACCATTTTAAGCAAATGGATTCCATTTTGCCAGGCCTCTTTAGTCTTTGCAAATCTCGGGATGTTTTTCTCCCTAGAATCTATCCTGTGAAGTGTCACAATATCCTGATGTGAATTCAAGGACAAGAGCCACCCCGCCCCCATCTGTGAAACCCTGGGGAAGGATCCATAAAGGGTGGGGGAATAAAATCAACCACATGCCATCACTCACTCAAATGCATATATTTCACTTTGCAGCTACCCTACAAATCTGCCTTGTTTTCTTTCCATGCTCACAATTCTGCTGAAAGCACACAGAAAATAAAGCCCATTATTCAAATGAATTTCACCATGCACTAAAAATGTGACTGAGTTTAGAGGGAAACCCATTTTAAAAGTGCTCTCCTCTGAAATAGATGATGCCTAGCAAGGTATAAAACACTCAGGTACTTAGAAAAGCAGATAGAAAATAGTCCAACCCCGAACACTTCATTGGCAAATTGACTCATCATATGTATAGACCCAAAGTAGATTTCCAGTCCACTTCCTAGGAAGGTACAGAGCCCATGCATTTTTAGGAACACTGACAAACATCTTCCCTGAGAAACTTATCTTTAAGAGTATGTTTCCTTGCCCTAAGTTATATATTCAGTATATCATTAGTCTCAATCATTTATCTATCTTTTTCAAAGTCTTCATTACTCTCCAACACTACCTCCAAAGTCAATTCTCATTAAATTGCTTAAAATGTACATCATTTGCCCAGTGCACAATATGGCTTTTTGGAAGAGGCCAAAACCTCCTCAGAAGTATATAAGTATTGAGTATTGGTCAGATGAAAGTAAAAATAATGTCTGATCATGATGGGTTTCAGTTCTGAGATGGAATAATGAATAGAAAGCACTGGAGCTGACTGAGGGAGATCAGGGTTCAAATCCTGCTGCTTCCAGAATGCGGATCTTGGGGAAATTACTTGACCTCTCCTGGGTAACAAATGACCATAAGATCCATATTCTCTCCATATAACAGAGTGGGCATGAGACCCGTGTGATAATGGGTATTGTCATTGCCCCCTTACTCACTGTGGACTTGGCATAGAGTGGTCATCAGCTTAGTTGCCTTCTCTGCTGTTTCATCTAAAAGGTATTACCTAATCTGCAATGTAGACTTAAGAAAAAGTATAGCTAACTCTTTCAGGTAGCTCAGTGTGATGGAGCAGACACTTACTGGTCTAATTTTACCCCAAGCACAGGGAAAATCCAAAAGTCATCTCAGGAGCCAATTAATCAGAGAGAGATAATTAAATGTTACACATTGGACTAAGTTTTAACTAGGACACGAGAGCTACCTTGAGGATTAAGTAGTGTTTCTTGCTTTGGGGAAAATGAAATCTGTACAATTATACAATTGTTCAGCTCAACCAATACTTACTGATGATCTGCTTCATGCCAGATCCTACACACTCTGGGTACAGGTAGGAATCAGACCCTTTCCCTGACTTGGAAGGGCGTGTGGTCCAGGAGGCAAAGTCAAGCACACAGATATGATGTGATATATGCTATGTAAATGATGTCACAGAGGTACACAGAGAATTGGGGGTGGTTTCTTGTAAGGATGCCAGGTCTGAATTAAGATGAGTAAGAGATAGGTGAGTGACTCGAAACAGGAAGGGATGTCAGGCAGAGGGAAGAGCGCCGACAGGCCCTGCATGGAACTCTTCTGGGGAGCAAGATGCCTTTGTACTGGGAAATCAATATGAAAGAGAAGGCCCGCGATGTGAGGCTAGGGAGGATGACAGAACAGATAACCTAACAAGAGGAGAAATAGTGCCACATGACACCAAAGGATTCTCTAGTTTAACATCCAACATCACAGTTTTTCTTAAAATGAAGATCAAAACAGACAAGCAAAATGCATTCCCATTGTAAAACCCAGATTTACAACAGATTCCAAAGAAGACATCTATTACCCAAATAAGGAAGAGCGGGATACATACAAAGATGGAGACAGTAGTCTCAGGCATGCTGAAAAGCTGACTTCCTTTGACTGAAGCTCACCCAAACAAGCAAAACAACAATGGGAAAAAACAAAAACAAAAAATCTACCTTGAAGTTTAGAAGGAAAAACCCCAAACTTAGCAATCCCGCTGTAACGTCCTCCATTTATTGATTAGCGTAATTGGCAGTCCCTCAGTCTAGAACCCATTCATGAAAAATAAATTCTCTCCCCCTCATCCTACCAGAAAGGCCTTTATCTCCAAGACAACACTTCAGGAGGCTAACATTCCTACCCATTCATCAATGATACATGTAAATATTTGAACAGTTATTAATGAAAGCTCAGGGTGAAAGGTAGTTGCTCATCTGGAAAGTGTCTGTAGATTGAATAACTCTGTTTATCACTCACAGTCATTTCCTCCCCATCACAATTTACCACGAGGGTCACTTTGGCCTGTGGTTGTTCTATGTGTTCTGTTACTTGTTTTAACCAAGTCTCTTGTACAAACTGAAGTGTGCAGTACAACTTTAAACATTATGTTGCACATTATTCTTCACAGAATCTTCCATAAGAAACCCCCTTCCCCATACATTTGTAGGCTCACAGTGGTCTCTAAAAGAGAATCTAACACATGAAATTGTATATTTAAAATATCGGAATTAAAAAGCAGGACACAAGTTTGATTTTATTTTTCACAATTTTCCTGGTTCTTCTGCAACCCCTCCCTCACCCCAATCCATTCTGCATCCCTCTCTGCTCAACTCGACATCTCAGGATGCCCATGTTCATATAGCTTCACCTGGGCTTTTAATCTGCTTACTTCATGTTGGATTCAGCCAATGGAAAGTGTCATCAGGAAACTAGAAAAGGGGATGAGAGAGGATTCAAGGTATTTCTCACTTCCTCCCTGTCCTGGGCTGCATTCTTAGAAGCAGCCATGTCTCTTTACAACTCCACTTCCTCTGAAGTGGCCCCCCGATCGATTAACCCCACGATTCCACTTCTCTCAGGTAACACTTGGTACTCTCCTTATCCTTGGCCCAAGGCATATCCAGGTTTTGTTATTACTCAGTCGTGTCCAACTCTTTGCAACCCCATGGACTACAGCACACCAGGCTTCCCTGTCCTTCACTGTCTTTCAGAGCTTGCTCAAACTCATGTCCAGTAAGTCGGTGATGCCATCCAATCATCTTGTCTCTGTCGTCCCCTTTTCCTCCTGCCGTCAGTCTTTCCCACAGTCAGAGTCTTTTCTAATAAGTCAGCTCTTTGCTTCATATCCAGGTTTTACAAAGCCCAAAACTTGTAAAATTAAACCTGTAAATTGTATTTTAAAATATATGACCATGAGAACATATCACTGACTCCTCTCGGGGCCTTGGAAGGAATCTATGTAATGAGTAACCTTGAAGCTTAAACTTGGTTTGTGTTGTGGTAGTTGCTCAGCTGTGTCTGACTCTTTGCGACCCCATGGACTATAGACTGCCAGGCTTTTCTGTCCATGGGATTCTCCAGGCATGACTGCTGGAGTGGATAGCCATTCTCTTCTCCAGGGATGCTTCAACCCCTGGGAAACCATCCAGGAGTTGAACCTGAGTCTCCTGCATTGCAGGTGGATTCTTTATCATCTGAGTCACTAGGAAGGCCGATGGCAAGTACCTTCTCTGCTGAAGACTTCCTGCTTTGGCCAGTCTCATGGTGCCCCCAACATACCTGTTTGTTCTCTTTATAAGATCATGCCTCTATAAGGAAGCCCTTCATTAAAGTTTCTTTGTATACACAATCTGTGTTGATTCCGAGTCCTGCAAAAATCCTTGCCCATAAGCTAAGTCTAACGTACTATGTAAAGATATGACAGACAGCCTTGCTTTCTTTCTTTTCTGCTACCCCCTGAGAGACATGAAAGTTTCCTATATCTTAGTCTAAACTTTGAGTTTTTCTTTCTAAAATCAGTAGAGAAAAAACTGGAAGGAAATTCTTTACTCTCTTACAAGCTTCTCCAAGCAGGTCACAAGCTAAACGCCTTGGGTCTATCCTCACTAGATGCATAAAAGAAATATTATGGCACCTTTCCAAAAATATGTTTGGTCAACTATGATTTTTAGCAGCTGTAATTGCAGTGCAGCTACCCAGCATTTTTCTTCCTGCTCCTTTTGAATAAGCATCTTAGTAACCACCCAAAACAAAGCATTATGATGTTACAGAAACAGAAAGAAAAACTTTATTATGGAATCATGTTGGTTTGACTCTAACCATAACCATATGGGCTTCCCTGTGGCTCAGACAGTAAAGAATCTACCTGCAGTGAAGGGGACTTTGGTTCAATCCCTGGTTTGGAAAGATCTCCTGAAGAAGGGAATGGACACCCATTCTAGTATTCTTGCCTGGAGAATCCCACAGAGGAGCCTGGTGGGCTACAGTCCATGGGGTCACAAAGAGTGGGACACAACTGAGCAACTAACACACATACATACACTATTCTGCAGGTATTTGATGCGAATGTTTGAATGATTAGCCTCTTTCTTTTATGGTAATATCTGGGGTCCGCATCATTAGGTTATAAAGCAAAAGCCCCAGTGAAGTAGCAAGGGTTTCAGTTCCCTGAATATCTAAAGTCCACTCAGATTAAGCCTGCAATAATGCTTTGCAATCCTGTTGTTTCTTTTTAATTTTCAGAACTATGGCTTTCCTAATGCCCCTAGACTGAATACTCAGTAGCAAAAGGAAGGGTGACCATTTTACAATTGATTCAAGTCATCAAACAACTTCACCTTCCAAAGTTAGAAACTCTAAGAGCTATGTGCCAAGAAGAAACTACAAGGCTACATTGTCCCATGTGGAAATATCCAATGGTATTCCAGTCACTTCATATGATAAATGTGCTTCAAATTAGACAACACATCCATTGTTAGCAATGTTTCATAAGACTGCACTGTCCAGTAAGAAATAGTCAGTTGAATTTCCTTTGAAATATGGCTACTTTCCCTACATATCATCGCTTATCCAACTAATTCCCTACAGTAAGTTTTTGTTTTTGTTTTTTAACTCTTTATAGCAACTTTGCAACTAAGTGTTTAGATTGCTTAACTTGCTCAACCAAGCTGAAATTTCCATGATCAAATGTTTACTGCCTTAGTGTTTCCAGTATAGAAAAGACAGAAACAAGAGGATGAGATCTTCATAGCAAGTTCACTATCCTAAATGTAGTACTGAAAATAAGCACGTTTATTTTTTTCACTAGCAGTTTAGTAACGCTAGTTATGGGACTATCCAGGTTTACATATTGCAAATTTACTAATTAGTAAATTGCATGTTTATTAATATGTTAGTAAACAAGTACACATTTGTTTTAGACAATAGTCATTTTAAAGGCTTTTTGGATACTTCTGTACTATCTGTAATTTAAATGTAATAGATATTCTTTTATATTTAAAAGAACTCGAGAATTTTTTCATGCTGTTTTCAACCTAAGATCTTTTAAAAAGAGCTCACATTTAAATTTTTAATTTGAAGAAGTTTAAATAAAAGTTTGAAATATTCTCAACAATTGTATACACATAATTTTGGCATAATTCTTGTAGAGACCAACTAGAAATATAAATGTTGATTAACAAAGCAAATTAAGATGGAGAATAAGAATATAAATAGAAAGCATATATGTATCTATCTCTACAAAGCTGTGAAGAAATAGATTGTTTCACATTAAGAGGCAATATTCTGTTCTTTTTTACTTGTCATAATTATAACATGTTAGAAATCTCTGAGTTGGTTTCTCTATTTCCTAACCGCTACAGGCTGTGCTAAGAGAAGATATTTACAATAATTGAAGATCAAAGAAAATTATCTGATACTTAACACCACGGCCCAATCTTATATGCACAACCAGGAAATAGCTGCACATAAATCCTCAGTTTTGCTGTTGTCTTGCTCTTTACACTAAGCATCCCCGGATATCACTATTTGCTAGAAGAGATATCAGAGAGAAGTTAATAAGAAAAGGCCAAGGTAAAACGGCAGGAACATTCCATTTTTCTTGAAACAGTATCTTTCTTTTGAGGAAAAGTTATACTTCAATTGAGGAGATAACCAAAATGTTTATCTACCTTCAATTTAAGTTCAAATCAAGGTCCACGTATTAAATACCAGCATGGTTATTTGCAGCATTCCCTCAAAATGGGGGAAAAAACCCAAGGCAATGATTTTCTTTTATTGATGCTTTTCAAATGTATTCAAAATACCCCCATGCTTCTGTTACTATTAATAAATGTTAATTCTTTACCCTAGAAAACCTCTGGAAATACATACAGCATCTGCCCAGAATATAAAGCAACATTGATTTATGCCTTGAATGTAGAGTTACAATGAATAACAAACAAATTCATTATGATGGCATAAAAATATCAAAATAAATTACTCCCTAGTATCTATACCACATTGTAGGTTATTAGTTATTAATATCATTATTCATGACAGGTTTAACTACTGATGTAAAGGAGTAATTTTCTTTATTACTACACATTCCTCTAAAATCGGTTAGTTGACAGGGTAGAAATCTAGGTAACTTAGAGTGAATGTTCAAAAAAGCAACAGTGTTAGATGTGCCAGAAAAGAAATCTGCATGGTGTAGGGTTCAGTAAAAGCCCTGGGGTGTACCTTGGTCATTTACTAATATTTTTCAGTTCAGTTCAGTTCAGTCGCTCAGTCGTGTCCAACTCTTTGCGACCCCATGAATCGCAGCACGCCAGGCCTCCCTGTCCATCACCAACTCCCGGAGGTCACTCAGACTCACGTCCATCGAGTCAGTGATGCCATTCAGCCATCTCATCCTCTGTCGTCCCCTTCTCCTCCTGCCCCCAATCCCTCCCAGCATCAGAGTCTTTTCCAATGAGTCAACTCTTCGCATGAGGTGGCCAAAGTACTGGAGTTTCAGCTTTAGCATCATTCCTTCCAAAGAAATCCCAGGGCTGATCTCCTTCAGAATGGACTGGTTGGATCTCCTTGCAGTCCAAGGGACTCTCAAGAGTCTTCTCCAACACCACAGCTCAAAAGCATCAATTCTTCGGTGCTCAGCCTTCTTTATAGTCCAACTCTCACATCCATACATGACCACAGGAAAAACCATAGCCTTGACTAGACAGACCTTAGTCGGCAAAGTAATGTCTCTGATTTTGAATATATTATGTAGGTTGGTCATAACTTTTCTTCCAAGGAGTAAGCGTCTTTTAATTTCATGGCTGCACTCACCATCTGCAGTGATTTTGGAGCCCCCAAAAATAAAGTCTGACACTGTTTCCACTGTTTCCCCATCTATTTCCCATGAAGTGATGGGACTGGATGCCATGATCTTCATTTTCTGAATGTTGAGATTTAAGCCAACTTTTTCACTCTCCTCTTTCACTTTTATCAAGAGGCTTTTTAGTTCCTCTTCACTAATATTTTTACTGAGTAATCATTGCTGATATGTACTGAGCACTTCTATGTGTTAACCTTTGGGGTAAGTACAATAGGTATCATTCCTATTTATTCTTATGATTTTGCAAGGTAGAAATTATATCTTCATTTTACAAGCGGAAAGAAAAAAAAACAGAACAGATATTTTAAATAACTTGGTTGTTGCTCAGTCTCTAATTCATATCTGACTTTTTTGCCACCCCGTGGACTATAGCCCTCCAGGCTCCTCTGTCTATGGGATTTCCCAGGCAAGAATACTGGAGTGGGAGGCCATTTCCTTCTCCAGGGGGTCTTCCCAACCCAGGGATTGAACTCGAGTCTCTTCTTTACCGCTGAGCCACCAGGGACGCCCTAGGACCGGAACTTAGGTATTCCTAACTCCCAAGTTCTTTCTCTAGATCAGAAATCAGGAAACTTTTTGTTAAGAGCCTCATTCATTATGATGAATGAGGTAAATTCATTAAGGTAAATATTTTTGGCTTACAGGGTCGTGCCTTCTCTGTGGCAACTACTCAACTCTACAGTTCTAGAGCAAAAGCAATAATTGACAATATGTCAGGATTGAATATGGCTGTGTTCCAGTAAAACTTTAGTTAAGGACACTGAAATTTGAATTTCATATAATTTTTATGTCATGATATATTTTTCTTCCTTTTCTCCGACCATTGTAAAAATATAAAAGGCATTCAACAGATGAATGGATGAAAAAGATGTAGCATATATATATGTGCGTGTATACATATATATAATAGACTATTCATAATCGAACATTACTCAGCCATTAAAAAAAGAATGAAATAATGCCGTTTGAAGCAACATGCATGGACCTAGAGATGATCAAACTAAGTGAAGTAAGTCAGACAGAGAAACAAAAATATGTTACATTTATATGTAGAATTGAAAAAATAGTACAAATGAACTTATTTACCAAACAGAAACAGATGCACAGACATAGGAAACAAACATAAGGAAAGGGAAGGAGAGATAAATTGGGAGTGGGGGATTAATGGATACACACTATCATATATAAAATAAATAAATAACAAAGATTTACCATATAGCACATGGAACTATATTTAATATCCTATAATAGAAAAAGAAATTAATAAGAATATATATGTATGGATATAACTGAATCAATTTGCTGTACACCTGAAACTAACCTACTATTGTAAATCAACTATACTCCAAAAAAAATTCTTAGCTCTCAAGCTAAAAACAAAAATAGAAAGTTGGATTAGGTCAAAGGGCTGTAGTGTGCAAAACCTGCTCTGTTCTAGTAGTTTTCTACCTTAATGTACACTCATATTACCTGGGGACATGGTTCAGTGCAGTTTTGATTCAGGAGCTGTGGGGTGAGGTCTGGAAATTCTGAATTTCTATCCTACTCCCAGGTGGTGCTAGTCCACGGACCACCACGCTCTGAAGAACAAAGCTCTGCCCTATAATGCTCTCCTAAGCAATCTCTAAAGATGCTAATTTTCCCACACTCAGAGTTTTGGTTAGTGACCCCAGTGAAGCACACAGTTGTCCAGGCTGGGAAGATTCGAGCCCCACCCCCATCCTTATTGTTCCATATCTGATTTATCTTTCTAGAGGCTCTGCCTCCTCTTTACCCCAACACCACTGGCAATCATACCTTCTAGACAGGTCTCCAGTCTTCAGTCCCTTCTCGAACTGAAATCTCTTTTCTATTTGGCAATCTGGAACTTCTTTCTTTTAAAAATAAAACCCAAATTTTGTTGTTTAATTGCTAAGTCTTGTGTAACTCTTTTTGGGATCCGATCAACTGTAGCCTGCCAGGCTCCCCTGTCCATGTGATTTCCCAGGCAAGATTACTGGAGTGGGTTGTCATTTCCTCCTCCAAGGGATCTTCCCGACCTAGGGGTCAAACCACGTCTCCTGTGTTGTAGGAGAATTCTTTACCACTGAGCCACCAGGGAAATCCAAAACCCAAATAGTTCCCTACCTAACTCACAGTCATCCCAGTTGTGGTCCAATGCATACAGAATAAGATTCAAACACTGTTTTCACAGTCTCACCTAACCCACCTTACCAATTTTGTCTTGTCTGGCACCATTTCCTAATAATAATCAAGACAATAGTAGCCCCAAACTTATGTGAAGCTCTTGTCATGTAGAAGGTACAAATGTATTTCTTTTAACCTTTGCTCCAGACTACTGTATGAAGTAAGTTCTATTATTTCTATTTTTACAGATGAGGAAGCTAAGATGTAGATCTCAAGGTGCCCAAAATTATAAAGCTCATAACCAATACATATAAAGCCAGAATTTGAACCCAGGCTTTCTGACTCAAGCCCACAGCACAACCATTAAGGTGTGCATGTGTGCTCAGGTGCTTCAGTCGTGTCTGACTCTCTGCAACCCTATGGACTGTAGCCTGCCTGGCTCCTCTATGCATGGGATTCTCCAGGCAAGAATACTGGGGTGGGTTGCCATGCCCTCCTCCAGGGGATCTTCCCGACCTAGGGATTGAACCCGAGTCTCCAGCATCTCCTGCATTACAGATGGATTCTTTACCCTCTGAGCCACTTGGGAAGCCAACCAACCACGAAGGTGTATTCTTCCCCAGAGTCATTTCAAGCATTCATCCCACTGCACCGCTTGGGTCCGTGACGCACGCCACATCTTTGTAGGGGCTCTTCCCTGCCTACAACCTCCTTTACTGCCACTGTCACTTGTCCCCTCCTCTCTCTGCACTCAACTCACATGTCACCCCCTCTTAAAGTCTCCTTTGCCTCCCTCCATTCCAACAGCACAGATATGACCACAGAGTCATTATTTAACCTCTGTCAATTTCCCCTGGCAGCACTGATTTCCCTTAAGGGAGGGGAGGGGTTCTGTTTTTGTGTTTTTTTTGGTACCAACATCAGTTAATACCATGCTTGATAAGTAGTAAGTGTTTAATAAATATTTGACCGATGGACAAGAGGACTGAGGAATAAATGAATGGGTAGGAGTTCAACTTAACAAATCACTCTTAGCCAATTATCTGTATAAAGAAGGGAATGAATTAGAAGAGTTCTGAATCACTTTCATCGAGACCAATCATATATTCATTCATTCATTCTACACCTTTATTTAGTGTCTTCAGCCTGCTGGGTGCAATGCTAGTTCCTGGCCATACAATAGCGGGAAGAGGGAAATCCTTGCCAAAACTGAAGGAGCACACTTTTAGACAGATATACACAGAACAAAAAAGACTGCTGTTTACAGGTGTGATTTATAACTGTATTAATCAACTTGTATGTGGACAATGTCCATGGGATTTCCCAGGCAAGAACACTGGAGTGTGTTGCCATTTCCTTCTCCAGTAGATCTTCCTGACCCAGGGATCAAACCTGTGTCTCATGCATTGGCAGGTGGATAGAAGGACATTTGAGGTTAGGTTAGGTTGATTATACTGTCCATTTGGAGCCTCAAAACTGTAGTAGTTTTCAAACTGTAGTAGTCTTGCATTTGATGTATTTAGTTGCTAGCAACCCATTCTTGAGTGTGCATTCAAATAATGACACTGAAAATAAGAAAAGTAAAGCGATATGAAACAACAACTTTCTGCGGCTTAAGAAACAGCTATCTTGTGGAGAAATGGAAAGTTATACTTGTTGAATTGCATATGAAAAGCACAAATGATTCAAGTTCACTCTATTCAAGTTTAAATTAAGTTCCAAGTATTGGATTATTTTAACAGTAATCATTATTTTGCTTACTTTTCATTTTACTTACTGGTCATTTTTACTGCACATAGAACTGTAGTTACAATAGAAAAAGAAGTATTATTATTGAAAAAAGTATATATAACCTGACATCCTTATAAAATTTTCATAAAACTACAGCAAGATAAACTTGTAAATTAGTATATGGAGATTTTAAATAGCTGATAACTTGACTTTGGACCAACCACAAATTCATACAAAAATAGATATGAATGCAGGGGCCTAAACATAGTTTTCAATTTGTAACTCAGAATTTTCTTTACCCTGTTGAACATTCTGCTTTACTTTAAGTATCTGTATCAACTGTAATTGGTATCAACTGTAATCACTCTGACAATTCATTTAACCTTAATGGTATCAATTTTGCTCAAGTATAGTGAGTTTTCAAATAAATGATCTTATGTAGATATAAATATCTATATTTGTGACTGTAGCTCATTGCCCTTTCTGTAAGCAAATATAGAAATATAAAATATTTTTCTTATAGAAATATATTTTCTTAACATGGTTAATGGGAAACAGGTAACATAAAATGAAGGGTTTGTACTTGCAATATCTAGTAAAATTACTCCTAGAAAGTGCTTAAGTGTGTTTGTAAAATGAGATCATCTTTAGCATAGTCTTAGACATAAAATAAAAACAGGTTAATATGCTTTTCCCACTAAGAGAGGCTAGAAAATGTTTGTAGAGATACACCCAAACAGAATCCTAGTTGCTTTAATTTCTTAAAGAGTGTTAGTATTATTTATCCTCAAAGGGTCCATTAATACTGACAGAAGGAGAAGAATTTGGAAGATATCCTAGAACTTCAGTATGCAAATAAATGACTTTAGCTAGTACCCTTGATTTACAAAAAAATTAAATACATGAAGTCTTTAGCACTCTATGTTCAGTCCTGCTCCAAGAGCAAGGTGTTCAGCATTGGAGAGGAGTCTCCCCTTTACTGTCTCATCAGGGAGTGAATACTTTGATTGAGGGGAAGCATTGCCCACCATATGGCCCTCTTCAATGGAGTCAACATGAGGAGGGGCTCTCTGCTGACACAGAACTAAGCAGAAAACAAAGTGAACACCTGGTCAGATAAAAATCCATCAGGATATTTGAATCGGCTGCCCAGTCTCCAAATTATTTGCAGGCAGCAAGTCCAGGGTAAAATGAAATGTGCCCCTCTTGCATATTTCAGTAATTATTCTGGTGTTAGAATGTGCATGACATACCCTTGAATGACAAAACCCTTCTCAACTGGCCAGTATGATTTTTCATCCTACAGAAGGTGGTGATATGAGGGAACAGTTTAAGAGATTAGAAATTTAGACCCCTCCCCCTCTGCCATTTCTTCAGTGGGACTTCTTCAGCTGGTCTCTCTATCTTCAGGCCAGCCCAGTGTGGCTCTGGAGAATACCACACCCCCAGCTTCCTCTCGACTCTTTGGAAAGATTACCAACAGTGGCCGAGGCGATGCTCAATGCTCACTGCCCTTTTAAGCCCTCAGGTGGCTGGGAGGCCTGGGGCTCCCCTATGAAAGTAGGAAGAGGAGAGTGCATGTGACAGGCCCATCTCTCTCCTCCTTGGCTCTCTGATCAGCACGTCTTTGTCCTTCTTATTTATAGAGCAGAACTTCTATATCAGCTGGGAAGGCGATGGCAGCAGAAGATTTCCAATCATTGGATGCACAAGTAAAAAGCTGCTTATCGGGGAGTGCACCCGGCCATAGTGAGCTCAGCAAGCTCCTGTAATGAGTGCCCAAGAGCAGAGGGGAAACCTTGAGTCTGTAAAAAAAAGCAACTCAGCCTCTAAGCTTGGGCAGCCTGGGCAAGTGCTCAAAATGGCGATTTCAAGGCCAGACTAATGAGCTAATAAATTATAGTCACTTCACACGCAACATGGTATGATTTTTCCTGCTGAGCTGAATCAGGTAGCAATCTAGGCTAACCTTTAAACACTGATTTGAAATCTCCCAATAACATAGCCCGATAGATTTAGCCTCGATTTTAGATATGAAGGCCTAAATTTCCATCCTTTTGTGTCAGAAATATCTCTAGAGAGGAAGCGATTTTGTCACCCAGGGACATTTGGCAATACTGAGAGTCCTTTTTAGTTTGACGCCAAGGGGGTGGGGTTGGCTTCTGGCATCTAATACATAGAGATGAAGAATGTTGCTCAACATCCTACAGCATGACAATGCCCCTCTCCATAAAAAGAATTATATAGCCTAAAATGTCAATAGTACTGAGGTAGTATTAAGAAATCCTTCTCTGTGGAATACATCTGGTGGTCCAGTGGGTAAGACACTGCCTTCCGCCTCAGAGGTTGCGGGTTCGATCCCTAGTCAGGGAGCTAGGACACCAAATGCCTCACAGCCAAAAAAACAAAACATTAAAAAATATATTGTAACAAAAGTCAATAAAGACTTTTTAAAAATCCTTCTCTAGAGGGTACAAAACTAGGGAAACCACAGCTAGTCTGACCAACAGGAGTGAACTGGCAAAATCTGGCTCCTAATTTGAGAAGCAGGACTGAGCAAAACCTACAACTCCACTAGCATTCCACTGAGCAAGCCTGGGTAAAATCCTCTAAGAAGTCCTGTTGGGCAGGCACTTGTCCTGTGAAAATGACTAAATGGAAAGAGGAGTAAAATGATCATTATTTCCAGCAGAGAGCCCCATCATCTTGAGTGGTGTGACGTGTCCTGCAGATGGGGAAGTTTTAACGAGCATGCCCAATTAGCTCTATTGCCTCCACCTAGGGTGAAAGCCATCACCTTGCTTCAGTGCCTGAGGCTTCAAGCTCCCGTCAATCTGCCTCAACTCATAACAAAATTAAGTATCACTAAAGTAAGTCATTCTACTTTCTCTGGGAACCCGATGGACTAGTGGGCTTATAAGTACACACGGCAGAACAATAGTAGTTAGATTATCTATCAGCTTTGATCACTGAGTGCTCTCACTTCCAGGTATCAAGGAAATAATCTATGAAGAGTTGCTACAATTTATGTTTCTATGTTTCAATTTAGCTAGGTCTTCATGTTGGTGGAAAAGGCAAAAAAAAAAAAAAGACTAAAAGGATGTGCCTGTGTAGTTTTTCCAGACAGTTCTTTAAAAAATAATCACAGGTCTAGGCAGCTAATAACAATGTCAAGAACGGGGCAGTTGCACCATTTTACTATTATCATCTCATAGCAATGCTATCTCTTCAGAAAAGATCTGCCACCATAGCAGAAGCTCTGATGACAGAATAATGATTTAGATTTAATTTCCCTCTGAGTAAAATTTCATCAAACTTGAAAGAGGGTCAGCATATCCTAACTCAAGTCCCAGGGCAGGGCAGTTCCACTCGTGGAGGACTTCAAGAATGTGGCTAAAGTATGTGACACGATTTAGTCCTTTGCTTCCATAAAAACCATACAGTACTTAGAAATCCTACTGGAGATATCAGCCATCTCCCTTACTGACCCTTCCTATAAAAGGCTAGCACACTTGTGGGTAATTTCAGCATAAATCCAGTTCCTAGAACAACAACCAGGCTGGCTGATGAGGCCACATGGCTCCCCACCCTCCCGTGTCACCTGTTACCGCATTATAACCACATGGAACAAGAACTGGCCCTTTTCACTATGATGATTGGGATAGGTGTTGAGTGGCCACACTCCCTGCCTATCACAAGCACCCCTGTGCTGGTCATGCAGTGATGAGATGCCCATCACAGAGGACTTTCCTGAAATCTCCCTTTTCCCCATATGGTGACACCAGCCCTAAAGATGTCCAAGTGAATACTCTAACTAATAGGCTGTTTTGAGGGCGACAGACAAAGAAATGGGCGTGAGGATCATGACCAATAAAAATAATGAGCATTTGCACTGTTAGATGCCATTTCCAACTCAATCAAACCCTCTGGTTAGTCAGAAAAGAGCTAGGAAAAAATCAAACAGCAAATCTGCTGAGAAGGCCACGTGGATCCACCTTCCACAACGCCTTGTCTCTCTCTCTCTTTTCTTGAATAGCACCAAGAAGAAAGCAGAAGAACCAGGGTTGGGGGACACTTTCTCTTCCACACAAAACTTTGTAGGACTGAAAATTGTGAATATCCATTTGGCAAAATTATCAAATTCTGTTGTACATTGTGGGTGAAAGCAAAGCATGGCTAAAAGGGACCGAACCTAGGTTTGTCACCTAAGCACAGCATGTTAGGACCATGACAACCTCTGGCCCAACGCTTTCATTTCAAAGAGGAGAAAACCGAAGCTCAGAGAGGGTGGATGATTCACTTCAAACAATCCTCCAGTGAGAACACCAGGAAGCAAAACCTTCACCTACGTCATGTTGTGTCTCCTCATTGCTCTACTATTTCAGATCCATTGCTTAGAGCAGGGGTCCCCGACCTCCAGAATCCAACAGCTAATGATCTGAGGTGGAGCTGATGTAACAGTAATAGGAATAAGCCGCACAATAAATGTAATTCACTTGAATCCTCCAAAAACCAACCCTGCCACTAGTCTGAGGAAAAACTGTCTCCCATAAAACCTGTTGCTGGTGCCAAAAAGGTTGGGCACTGCTGGCTTAGAAGATCTTTCTAGAGTCTACCATCTCTGAGCTCAGGACCATCCCAGACAAGTGACTAAGCATCTAAGCAATAGACGCTTCTCAACTCCCAAATCCAAACTGGGTGTTGGAACTTGGGGTTGGCTCTTCCTAGCCAGGAAGATATTTGTCTGACTCTGAGCAATCCCAGATGTCAATACAAGACTCTTGTTTGCCCAGAGCTACTAAACTTGGTTGGACCTGAGAGTGTAGATCCTGCTGGGCACCTACACATAGAGATTATAACCTTCACTAAAGCCCAAATAGAGGAGGTGATAAAGGCAGTTGCCATTAGTCTGCCTTTTACCTCTTCCATTTCAATTGTCTCTTGCTCTTTCCTGAACCCACAGGAAAGCTGCACAGCAAGAAACACTAAAAGAAGGGAGGCCTCTTAAGCTCCAGGGACCTGAGCTCCTAGCTGCAAATTTCCTTTCATTCAAAAGCACACTCTCCACCTTTTTTCTCAGCACAACACTTAGCATGCCCACGAGGGGAGGAAAGTGTTTCTCACCAGGACTAAGCTGTAAGGTATATTTGAAAATTGAGATTTTTGAATTGCAATTGGCATCTCTCGGTGCCTTTCAGATGGGGGCCATCTAACTGCAAAGTGACATTTTGTGATTGGGACTTGGTGGAGACCCAGTGAAAAACTACAATCAGTTTCTAAAACACAGGCTCAAGAAACTGGGACCTAGCGTTAAACCTAGACAATCTTTCATGATTGTTCGTCAAAGGAAAATAGCAAGAGACATTCATTTCTCAAATTATTCTCCCTCGCTAGCCTCTCTTATTGCTATTACCACATCCGATATCATTCTTTACCTGCTGTGGAAACCCTTTGTGAGCAAAATACCATTGACAATCTTTACTTTCAAATCCATTCACTCCCGGCAAGAAGCAATCCTGGATGAACTTTCGGAGTGCCCAGTTCAGTTAATGTGTGACCTTTGCTTGATCTAATTTACTTGTCTCTTTTATCCACATATGATTTATATTACATGTGTATTTCAGTAATGCCTTTGTCTTTCAGCACCTGTAAGCCCTTAATATTCATTAAGCCTCAAGTCCATTTGAAATAAGAGATGTCATCCCTTTGTAGAGATGGAGAAACTCTGGAAGGATTGCAGGCCCACATGGAGGCAGTCCTGACTCAAGCCCTCGAGGGAGATCAATACATTTCTCAACCCTCTCCATGCAGCTTAACTGTCCATCAATGTGTGGCCATAATATTAAGTCCCTACTAACCACATAATTGCATTTATGAACTTTGGCAGTCCTGCATTCACTCCTGGGTGCTCTTGGAAAGTTGGCCAAAGAAATGGAAAATAAGGGTATCACAGCATGTCTAGAATGAGGAAGGGCCAGCCATGGAGGAAATATTGAAGTTTTCGATGCCTTAATCTTTTTGAAACAAATATTCCTTACAACATGGTCAAGCAACTGTGGCGAAGTCATTAGTGGGAAGTGAAGGTGAAGGCCAGGGGGCCAGTTAGGATGTCTTTGTAGGGTGAATCTAGAGATCACAGTGGCTAAGGGCACAAGTTTTGACATTAGTCAGTCATGGGTTGTAATGCTGGCTTTGTTACTCACCAGATATGTGGGCTATTTACTTCCTTTTTTGAAGAAACTCATTTTTCTTGTCTGTTAAACAGGACTAATGAAAGTCCCCTATATGCTGTGGAGATTCTATAAAATAAATCACTCTGGACCATATTCAGTGCAAGAAATGTTCAGTTATAATTGCAAAAACTGCAATAACGCTCACCTCTGCTGGGCTCTCTTCTGTTACTCATTAAATCTTCCAACTGAAGAGGCAGATATTAGACTTTGCCTCCATTTTGCAGGTGGAGAAACTAAGGGACAGAGATTTGTAACCGAAGTTATGGAGCCACGATTCAAACCACAGACTCAGGAAAGCAGAAGCTGTGCTGCTCGTTACTCCTCTAATAATAGCCATTCCTGACTACTAAGGCCATCGGTTTGGAATGGACACATTGCAGACTGGGTGCCTGGAAGGGTGTTTGGGTGAGAAGGGAAGGGATAATCCAGACCGGTTCCCTGGGGTTTCGACCTGAGCGCTGGTCCCCTGTATCTCTCACAGTGGTGGGTGGTAGGTGGTGGGGATTCAGAAAGAAGAGTGAGTCTGATACATCTGTAGAACATTCAGATATAAATGGTAAATAGGTGGCTGCATACACTGATGAGGAGCTCAAGACAGAAATTCAGTTCAGTCGCTCAGTCATGTCCGACTCTTTGCCACCCCATGAACTGCAGCATGCCAGGCCTCCCTGTCCATCACCAACTCCTGGAGTTCACTCAGACTCACGTCCATTGAGTCAGTGATGCCATCCAGCCATCTCATCCTCGGTCGTCCCCTTCTCCTCCTGCCCCCAATCCCTCCCAGCATCAGAGTCTTTTCCAGTGAGTCAGCTCTTCACATGAGGTGGCCAAAGTACTGGAGTTTCAGCTTTAGCATCAGTCCTTCCAATGAACACCCAAGACTGATCTCCTTTAAGACGGACTGGTTGGATCTCCTTGCAGTCCAAGGGACTCTCAGGAGTCTTCTCCAATACCACAGTTCAAAAGCATCAATTCCTCAGCGCTCAGCTTTCTTCACAGTCCAACTCTCACATCCATACACGACCACTGGAAAAACTATAGCTTTGACTAGACGGACCTTTGTTGGCAAAGTAATATCTTTGCTCTTCAATATACTACCTAGGTTGGTCATAACTTTCCTTCCAAGGAGTAAGCATCTTTTAATTTCATGGCTGCAGTCACCATCTGCAGTGATTTTAGAGCCCCCAAAATAAAGTCTGACACCGTTTCCACTGTTTCCCCATTTATTTCCCATGAAGTGATGGGACAATATGCCATGATCTTCGTTTTCTGAATGTTGAGCTCCAAGCCAACTTTTTCACTCTCCTCTTTCACTTTCATCAAGAGGCTTTTTAGTTCCTCTTCACTTTCTGCCATAGGGTTGGTGACTGGTTCAAAATAGGAAAAGGAGTATGTCAAGGCTGTATATTGTCACCCTCCTTATTTAACTTATATGCAGAGTACTTCACGAGAAACACTGGGCTGGAAGAAGCACAAGCTGGAATCAAGATTGCCGGGAAAAATATCAATAACCTCAGATATGCAGATGACACCACCCTTACAGCAGAAAGTGAAGAGACAGAAATTAGGGTGGGTTTTATAAATTTGGCAGTCATCAGAATATACAAGGAATTTAAGTATAGATGGATTTGTACCATGCTAGCTCATTTCCTGGTGGGAGTGGGGGGAAACTCACATCACAAGCTAGGGGGAGATCAGCTGGTTCACCCCTCTCTCCATCTCTGTTAAGTACTCATCTGTTCTTCATCTGAAAGATTACCACTTCCATGAAACTCTACCACGCACTCTAGTTGTGCTGTGTCTGGCACATAGAGGGTGCTAAATAAATGCTTGTGGGCCATGAATGCATTTAAAATTTAGTGAAAGCTTAACAGATAAATTCTAGTCGGCCTCCAAATTTCTTCCGGCTTCACCTTTTAGTCACTGTACCTCAGTGCAGAAATACAGAATCAACTTTCCACCTCTATAAAATTAAGAAAATAGAGCTAGTGGGATTTAAATGAGATTATAAATGGAAGGTGCTTAGGACATAGCAAGTATCCAATACTCGTTAGCAATTAACTGCCAGCTTCTCAGCTCAATGACTGATGAGCCCCTCTGTGGAGGGTTTTAGAAAGCCCTGGCTTTGCTTGGACTGCCTATGTGCCCCTTATAGACCCAGGGGTCCGGGTTCCCAACCTATTCCTCTAACTCCCGTCCTGCAGGATTTATAGCTGGACTGTGACAACTAATTTTGGCATTGTAATGCCTCCTGTCATCTTCCATAAATTTGACATAAATAAATCACAAAATACCCTTTTTATATCGCTTTTTATCTTGCCACGCTCCTTGTTTCTTTTGGAAACAGTTTTTATGGCAAATGCACAGTGTAAATCCACCCAGCAATAAAGCATGCCAAACAAGCGTGTAGAGCAGGCACCTGAGAGGAAATTACCCGCCATTTGCAGTGCTCCACACAATTACCAGCAGGATGTTGTGGAGTGGGCCTGTTCACCGCGCCATGCTGCCTTCCTCATGCACAATTTACACAGCCGCAGTGTAAGCAACACTGTCACACCACAGGGAGGGGACCCATGTGTCCACGTCTTCGTGCTGGCCTCCTCTGCGGCAATGTGAAGTCTCAACTTTACATACCATCTCCCCTGCCTGTTTCCCTGAGGAAGTCGTTTCTCCAACAGCAGCATCATCCGATAGAACTTACCACAATGATGGAAATGTTCTCTCTTGATACATTTGCCATCCAATATGGTCACCACTAGTCCTGTGCGGCTATTGCACACTTGACATGTGAGTCAGTCCTGAGACAGAGGAACTAGATTTTTCAATTTGAGTGTAATCAATTTAAGTCTAAAAAGCCACAGGGGGCTAGAGGCTACAACCTTATAGAGACTGCTTGATGTGTCTTCTTTTTCAAATATCTTGTTCCACACTTCTTCAATTTCAAATGCCAGCAATCATAGTAAATATGTACTGAGTCCCTTCTCATTTGTCCATTCTGCTTTCCTTCTGACACTGACCCTATGGGGCAGTTATTACAATCTACATCATTTAAATGAGGTCCCTAAAGTTGAGAAGCTTCCCAGGTGGAACTTGTGGTAAAGAACCTGCCTGCCAGTGCAGAGGACGTAAGAGTCACGGGTTCGATCCCTGGGTCAGGACGATCTCCTGGAGGAGGGCACGGCAACCCACTCCAGTATTCTTGCCTAGAGAATCCCATGGACAGAGGAGCCTGGCAGACTACACGTCCATGGGGTTGCAATGAGTGGGACACGACTGCAACGACCTCACACACATGCACGCCTGAAGTTGGGAGAGTTTAAGTGACAACTCTGAAGTCTCTCAACTAACAAGTGAAGGGGCAGAGACAGGAAGCCAGATCTGTCTGTCAAAGCTTTGCTGCTCTCACAGTGGTGCTCACACTAGGCATTCTGGCTTCAGGTTATTATACCTCATCATTAGGACAACCTTTGCATGAATTTGGTAGCACTGCAGGGTTCATATTGAACACCTAGTTCTGCAAAGCTCTCTATCTAGGGATGGCAAGAGCTAGCTTCTCATCACACCTTACTGCCCACTAGCTGCTGGTGTGAGGACATGCAGTTTCGGACACATCTCTTCATCTGTGTGTCCAGGCTGGTTGTTGCCTCGTAGGTTTGTTGGGAGCACATGTGAGATCCATGGGAAGATGTGTGAAAGAGTAAACGTGCTGCTCAGATATAAGATCTTGTGATTAAAAGAAACCCTGATGAATCCTACCACACCCTACTTATTTCCTGCCTAAGTTACCACAAAATCCATGTGCAATATCATTACCCACATAGATATTTACTGAACACCCCTAAAAGCCTACACTCTGTGCAGCAAAATTAAAGGAATGCATCCTGTGGCCTTTTCATGATACCAAAATAAAGCAAGGACTATCCACAGCAAAAAGCCCACCCCACCAGGCACTGATTATTAAATTGTTAATTTCTATGTCCCACCTTTTGAAGATGATTCTGGGAACAACGTATTGAATTTTTAATTTGCAGATTATCGACCAAATTGGCTGCAATGGCTCTGAGCAATGGGGCCTGCAAGTCAGTTGGGCAGGTAAAGCAGATGCATAGAGAAAACAGTGGTGGCAAGCTATGGTGAGATTCTTTACCGTCGAACCACCAGAGAAGCCCCATAAATGCGGGGGGGGGGGGGGGCAGCTACTTTGTTCTTGGCGTGATAATCATCATTCTCACTAAACTGGCCACTGGACTGTCATCTCCTATCAGATCTAGTGCCCTCTCTTTCCTCTGGCCACAGTGCTGATCCCACCACCCCAGCAAGCCCCGTCAGATCACTGGAGACCTCACCTTCACCAGCAGTACTTTCAGCTCAGTTTTTCTTCTCCATTCATTCACCACTCATTCTCTTATATAAGCAGTCATTTTTTTTTTTGGATATACCTTATTTCTGCAACTAGATCATAAAAACTTATTCCTAATAATAAATGACTTTATTGAAGTAAAAGTTACTGAGACTTTGCATTTGCCCAAACCTGTGTAGCTGGCAAGGGGCTTCCCTGATAGCTCAAATGGTAAAGAATCAGCCCACAATGCAGGAGACCAATTCAACTCCTAGTTCGGGAAGATCTGCTGGAAAAGGGAAAGGCTACCCACCAGTATTCTGGCCTGGAGAATTCCATGGACTGAATAGTCCATGGGGTTGCAAAGAGTCAGACACAACTGAGTGACTTTCATTTGTAGCTGGCAAAGGGCTTCTACCAGAGGGATTGTTACAGATTTTGGCAGAACAATCCCCTCAGTTAGTAGGGCAACTGTCAAGATCCTCAATTTACGGAGGAGAGTGCTGTCTTTGGAGAAGACAAGCACTGGGAGGGGTCTCAAGCAACACAGCTGCTTCATGGTTGAGCTGATAGGAGGGTTCAAACCCAATGTTGTTGTCATTGTTCAGTTGCTAATTCATGTCTTTGTGACCCTATGGACTGCAGCACACCAGCCCCCCTGTCCTTCACTATCTCTGGAGTTTGCTCAAACTCTGTCCAGGCTCCTCTGTCCATGGAATTTTCCAGGTGAAAATACCAGAGTGGGTTGCCATTTCCTCCTCCAGGGGATCTTCCTGACCCAGGGATCGAACCTGAGTCTTCTGTGTCTCCTGCATTGGTAGGCTTCTTTACTACTGAACCCCTGGGGAAGCCCTCAAACCTTATAGCCAAGATTAGATCCTTAATAAACGTTTGCTGAGAGTCTTGATTAAATGGCTGGCATACAATGAGTGCTTATCGGATATGTTCTAAAAATGTTATATGTATGAAGTACATTAACCTTAAAATCATCACATGAGGCATTTGTGCTTTATTATGGACAACAAAACTGAGACAAAGGAGTGTTAAGCAGTCTGCCTGCACTCACCGGTTAAGTGATGTAGCTGTGATCCACACGGAGGCCCAGCCTACAGTGTATTCACAGCCCTTAGGCACACTGCCTCTCCTGATGACAAAACTTTTTTATACTTGTCAAGAATCCTCCAGTGTTGGGAAGAACACAATAAATACTGAAGAGGCTCAATGAGTATTTATCTTTCAAAAGTTTACTCTCTGGCAGGAAGTAAAAGTTTCTTGAAATTTGGAAACCTTCAATTGTTTCTTTCTTTCAAATTCTCCTAAAGGTCGTGGCTGTCGATGAGTCAGTTTTCTCTACTATCTCTTTATATGCAGTCCCAGTCCTAGACTGGGGACATTCTGTTATTTTCTTTCTTTCTGTCACAGGGTCACCTATCAGACCCACCCACACTGACACTTGCAGACATATGCCTGCCTCCAGAGCAGCCTCTCAGCATAAATCACACATCTCAGCAGGAGGTACCTTCAATACCACTTGCTCAAAATAGCCCATTATGTCCCTCAATTTTTTTCCTGGGGTAGGTAAGGACTTCCCTTGAGTTCCCTTTTTCTTTTTCCACAGAGATGAGAAAACAATTCTTCTTAACCTTTCGAAAGCAAACAACAGCAAAACCATGCCACAAGATAAAGATAGATGCTAACTTTGTGAATATCCTGTAGGGTTGTTTCGGGTGGACTGTCCCACTTCTCAGTGACCAAGCAATGTGGACTCAGGAACATTTAGACAGACATCTTATTTTACTAGACAGCCTTTCAACAGCTGGGTCTAAGAATTCCTACATCAGTCTGCAGCCAACTGGAGGAAAAGCTTGAGTGCAACAAATTCCAACTCATCATTTGATAAGTTAGGAAACCAAATGATACACCTAACCCTTACCCCACTGCTGCAAAGGGCTAAAGGTGCTCCCATTGCAAACTCCTCGGACTTTGCTACTGGAGCTGAGGTCAAATGGGTTAATGCTGGGCCCTGAGGTCAGATGAACCTTGCAAATGGAATTGCAACCCCGTTATTTTGCAGCTTAGCAGAAAGCAAGCTGTTAGCCACATGTCCTGGCCTAGCCCCTCCAATTTTTCAAATCGTGATCTGGATGCTTGGCTGCTTATGTCTGGGATAGGCACAGTAACGTGTACTTACACAAGGGTGTAGGTGACCACGGGGAAGCACCACCTGGAGACTCAGTGCAATTAGCAAGCACGAATTCGACTCTCAGGGAATAGCAGATACAATTCGTGGAGTCATATGCTACAGCCTTTGCCTAGGTCAGTTTATTTTCCTGAGTGTTTACCAATCCACAAAAAATGTGTTACCTGCAGCTGAGAGACCATAGGTCACTACCTAATGTACGTCCTTTCTTCCTGCCTCAGTGGAAAGAATAGCAGGTTGATACCTATTTGGACTACAGTCAGTGACTATCCCCCACTCCAGTACTCTTGCCTGGAAAATCCCATGGACGGAGGAGCCTGGTAGGCTGTAGTTCATGGGATCACCAAGAGTCGGACACGACTGACCGACTTCCCTTTCACTTTTCACTTCCATGCATTGGAGAAGGAAATGGCAACCCACTCCAGTGTTCTTGCCTGGAGAATCCCAGGGACGGGGGAGCCTGGTGGGCTGCCGTCTACAGGGTCACACAGAGTAGGACACGACGGAAGTGACTTAGCAGCAGTGACTATCATTTTGGTTAAAGGTCAAAAGGCTTTTATACCCCAGATTTTTTTTCCTTTGTAATTTTTCTGAAATAAGAAAAGTGGTATCACTTCTGTCTAGTTCCTAGTATCTGTCTCATGATACATACCACCTTGATTTGCAGCATAGTAAAGCCACATTGTCTGTTAAAATATTAAGACACTTCCATGCCGGCTACTTGGGTGCCACCATGATCACCCTATGACATGATGCAAACTTCCTTGCATGCAACAGCTAAGAAGGGAGCACCCTAGCACAGCACAGTGGGAGGGGACACTCCACCATCCCTCTTGGGGCTGGACCTGGGTCTATTTTGATTGGTCATTTCCCTAGTTGTTGTGGTTATCTATTCCGAACATCATCCTAGAATATATGCAATAATAAATGCAAGAATCTTTACAGATTTTTGGAAGGTTCTAAGGTTCCACATACATTTAAGATAATATTATAATAATAACTCATGTAACCAATATGGTTGGGGCATAGTATGTTCATAATTGCCTAATTTCCCATTTACTTGAGGTTAATGCACTTCTGCAGGGGAATTGCCTAAAGCAAAGGGCTTTCCTCAAATGATATAGGGACCTCTCTTGGACTTGTTTTTCAGACATTTGACTTAAGTGATCAAGCTTTTCCTTAATTCATATTTTTAGCAGAAAAGAGCACTTTTGCAACAAAGGCAACACCTGTCATCTGGACCATCATATATACTCAGAAGCAGCATGCTAAGCCTACTGTGTTGCTTATCTCCAATGACGGTGGTTAAGCAAGATGGAAGAGAGAAATTTTATTCCCTCCAAATGACACAGGGACAAAGGCATAGACATTTAAAGAAATAAAGTAAAATTTGAAATGTAAAACGTCAGAGGTGGTGCTTAAAAATAATGAAACTGTAAGAAGTTAAACACAATCAGGTTTAAAGAGATAATGATAAAAATGAAAATCTGAAATCTCTTGCCAGTAGAGTAAACCTAGCCTAGGAAGATGAATCCAATATTTCCTGCAAATAAACAGAACTTTCTAAAAATAGGAAGCACAGATGTGAGAGCCAGAAAGTTTCAGGGGCTCATAGGTAGTGATGGTCAAAGTATGACTTTTTGTGACTCTGTGAAATTACAGATCCCCACAGGTAGCTGGGATTTTATTAAACTGACAGACTACATATTAACATACCCCTGATGAAATATACATGTGTTCACTTTTCAGACATAATCTGTATGAAAGTGCTTGGTGAAGCACTAAACCAGTGTATCTTCGAGCGGATTCCAAAGAATCAAAGACCTGTTAGATACTTAGTGAAAAATCAAACTACTATTTTACACCATTTCTCTCATATATTCACAATGCTCATGAATCTATTAAAGGCTCTGCAAAGTCCTGCAATATTTTTTCTTCAATGTTTTTCTCTTTCTTTAATCAGTATTTCCCAAGTTTATCTGAGCAGAGAAACCACTTTTATTTGTCACAATTTGGGGGATGTTATAAGAGAAAAACATGAGGAATTATCATTTTGCTGCTGAAAAATTTTTGAAGCAAATTTTCTGTGCACATCTTCTAGTGTCTGACCCCAAGTGTCCTCATAGGCACCCTCTCAGCCTTCATTTGTGACTTCTTACCTGTACCAGTGATAGTCTGAGAGTCTTTCAGCTACTGCTTAAGTGAAGATGAACTCCATTATTATTCAATGGCGGTGATTCTACCTATGGTCAATTCCCTAAAGGATCAGATAAATTCTCCCACTGTGGTCTTCCTGGGCTCAGGATACTGGCAAGCAAGCTCCCCTAATTGCTTCTCTCCCCCTCACTTCCTACCCTGCATTTTTGTTACTGGCAAGTGCTAGCAGGAAGGGGCAGTCCTGTGGCTGAAGGAGGAAAGAAAATTTAGAGCAAGTGCCTTCTTTTAAGGAGAGCAGCCTTAGCAAAAAATGTTACAAATTAGCTACAATATCAGGTTCTCATTCTTTCCTGATTTCCTCAGGTACGGACACTTGGCTCTCCAAAGGCTTTCAAACTTTATTTTCCTTTCTTTGATTATACTGGTGGAAAGATGGCATTCTAAAAGAAATGCATCATAAAATTTATATTTGGGCAGTCTTATCAGCATTGGACATACATAATCTTTCCTTGCAAAGTTTGCTATGAAATTGCACACAAATTTGTTTCTAAAAAGAGACAGAGACAGAGGGAGGAAACCCTCTATGTTTTTATGGTGTTTGATGTCTATTTATATGTTTCTTAAAGATAAAGCATTTATTCTATGGATGATTTGAATTTTATGCATCTCTTCTTTTTGCTTTAACGGAAGTGAATTCTTATTGCATAGCCAAATTTTACACTCAATTTATTCTGCAGAGTAACTCTCTTCCTCCAGATGGGACCATAAACCAGTAGAAAGAAGTTTTTTTTAAGTGTTCCTAATTGAATATATGGGATCTACTTCTGAAACGAAATCAAAAGCTCTGGGAAAAGCATAGAACATTATTGGTGAAGGACACTAATATTCATAAAACAAAATAACAAAATTGGTGCTGGGTTGGATTAGTAATAAGGATGGGTGGGTACCTTTTAAGGCACTGCATCGCCAAGTAATAGAAAGGGGAGCAAATGGTAGGATGCAGAGGAGGAAAGGCTGGCTTATGGGCTAAAAGGACACCTCCAGCTTCTTTGAAAGCTATTGGAGATCAAAGATTAGGGCTTCCAATGGCCTGGAAGATGAAAAGGAGATGAATAACTACAAAGCCATGAAGATCAAGTCTAAGCAATAGATAGATCGAGAGGGAAAAACTAGTTGTATCAGGGCCACTATTTATTGAAGAATGCTTAAGAATGTGTGTGTATCTCCCCACAAAACACCTGTGATAACATTGTATGTAAACAGAACAGACAACTGCCAGGGGACTCAAGGTAATACGATAGCAATAATAGTACCACTTCATATTATTTGTTGGGTCCTTACTATGTTCCAGGAAACTGTGCTAAAGCCTTTGCTTGTATGATTAAATTCTCATGGTAACCTTTGAGGCTGAAACTTTTTCTATAGAGGTCATAGTCACATGAAAGGTGCTAAATAAATACTCATTGAATTAATTGACATTAGCTTTATAAGGCATTCCTGCGGCTCAGCAGTGAAGAATCCACCTGCATGCAGGAGACCCAGCAGACACAGGTTTGATTCCTTGATCAGAAAGATCCCCTGGAGGAGGGCACGGCAATCCACGCCAGTATTCTCGCCTCGAGAATCCCTTGGACAGAGGAGCCTGGTGGGCTACAGCCCATATGGTTGCCAAGAGTCAGACATGACTGATGTGTCTTAGCACTAAAGCACGATGTGGTTCCCATTATTTTTCCTCTTTTGCGCAAGAGAAAATTAAGTCTAGGTGAGCCTTGAAGAGGTGAGGGAACCATGCAGCTAGTAGTTGCAGAGGCTGGGTTGCAGCCAAGACTGTCTGTGTCTGTCTTTTATTTAGGGGAAACTGCCTAAATTGGGACAGAGAGAAACTTTCCTCACAAGGTTATAAGGGATGGGATCTCAGGATCTGGAGTCATGGTTGTAGGAACAGTGTAAAATCAGGAGAGAGGAAAGAGCATAGTTAAAGGACAAAGAGCCACCTAGTCTGATTTTGAGGTCCACTATATCTAACTGGTGGAGAAGGCAATGGCAACCCACTCCAGTACTCTTTCCTGGAAAATCCCATGGGCGGAGGAGCCTGGTGGGCTGCAGTCCATGGGGTCGCACAGAGTCAGACACGACTGAAGCAACTTAGCAGCAGCAGCATACCTAACTGTGAATCCTTAACCTCCTTGCTGGCCTCATTTTCTTTATCTGTAAACTGGGCAAATTGAAATCTATCATATTCAGTTGTGAAAGTTTGAAGTTACATAGACAAAGTGGTATTTAAGTGTTCAAAATTTTGATAAACATAATTTTTTATTATGTGTAATAAAAACAGTGGGCTTCCCTGGTGGCTCAATGGTAAAGAATCCACCTGCTGATACAGGAGACACGGAGTCGATCCTTGGGTCAGGAAATCCCCTGGAGTAGGAAGTGGCAACCCACGCCAGTATTCTTGCCTGGGAAATCCCATGGACAGAGGGGCCTGGTGGGCCACAGTCCATGGGGTCACAAAGAGTCAGACATGATTTACCAATTGAACAATAACAACAAAAATAAAAACAGTAAGCTCAGCTGCCTGGAGTTTGTTGGGTGGCATTTCATTGTATTACCATGTGTAAATAAGAACCACTTGGGCCCCAGGTTTCTTCATCAATCTCATGTGCTGAGTTGAATCATGAAAGGTTTCTATGGTGTCTTCCCGATCTCACCTGTGCTATTTGCTCCTAACAGTGTGCATGTGTGCTTACTCTCAGTCATGGCAACTCTTTGGGGCCCCATGAACTGTAGCCTGCCAGGCTCCTCTTTATCCTGGCAAGAACACGGGAGTGGGTTGGTTGCCATTTCCTACTCCAGGCATCACAGTTAACAGTGCAGGTGCTAGAGCCAGCCTTCCAAGTTCAAATTCTTGCTCAGCCACTTAAAAGTTGTGCAATCTTGTGCACAGCACTTAAGCTTCTAAGGGCCTTCATTTCTAATTTCTGATATGCCAACAATGACATAATGGTCTGTTTCCATAATAGTAACACATGAATAATCATAGTGACTACTGAATATGGTTATTGCGAGGATCCAATTAATGTGATCAATGATGATGGTTGTCACAAAGATGATAATAGTCCTTTATTAGACAGTTTTTGGAGTTTGAAATTTTCAGTATACACATACATCAGGTTTGATTAAGCAGACAGTGAAAGTTGCTCAGTCATATCCAATTCTTTGCAATCCCATGGACTATACAGTCCATGGAATTCTCCAGGCCAGAATACTGCAAGTTGGTAGCCTTTCTCTTTTCCAGGGGATCTTCCCAATCCAGGGATGGAACCTAGGTCTCCCACATTGCAGGTGGATTCTTTACCAGCTGAGCCACAAGGGAAGCCCTAATTAAGCAGATACAAGACATCAAAAAAACAAACAACAAAAAAAATGAAGGACAAAATGTAGAATGAATGAACAAAAGGGCAAGTAAACTTTGATGTGGGGTGGGAAAGAAGAGCTAAGTAGCTTTTACTTAGTCATTAAAAAAAGAAGGTTCCTAAAATATAATGGTTCTGTTAAATCCCCCACTTACAATAATTGGGTTTGGGACCCTGAAGAAAAGGATGCTTGGTCTCCAGAGTAAAGTGGAAAAGTGGGCTATTATTAATAAAAGAAGAGTGTAAGTGGAGGTTGAGTTGTTAACTCCTTTACAATTTTTTTTTTCTCTCTTGGATGTGAGAGATACAACATTCGCTCACAAAAAATAATCTAAGATATATTTCATATAATGGTCTAAATGGACCATTTATCCAGACAGCCTTTATGGTAGCTATTATATTCTGAATTGTGTCTCCTTAAAACTTACATGTTAAGGTCCTAACACTCAGGATGAGTGTATCTGAAGCTAGAGTCTTTAAGGTATAACTAAGGTTAAAGGAAACCATAAGGGTAGGGCTCTAATCTGATAGTACGGATGCCCTTTTGAGAGGAGGAGGAAACACCAGAAATGAGTAGAAACAGAGAAAGACCCCGTGAAGACAGAGGGAGAAGGCGGCCACCTAGAAGCCAAGAAGAACAGCCTCAGAAGAAGACCATCCTGCTGGCATCTTGATCTTGGACTTCCAGCCTCCAAAACCAAGAGGAAGTAAATTTCTGTTGGTTCAGTCAGTCAGTCTGTGGTACCATGACTGACTGTGGTCCCTCCGGCAGCCAGAGTGATGTAACACAGCAGCAGTGAGAACTTGTAAGCTTAGAAGAGTTCCTCTGGGGCTGGTGCACTGGGATGACCCAGAGAGATGGTATGGGGAGGGAGGTGGGAGGGGGGCTCAGGATTGGGAACACGTGTACACCCGTGGTGGATTCATGTTGATGTATGGCAAAACCAATACAGTAGTGTAAAGTAAAATTTAGAAAAAAGAGAGAGAGAGAGAACAGAAGAGTTCCTCTGCACAAGTGCTGAAGAAAAGGAAAGCTAGAAGGAATTATATACGGAAAAGGGGAAACAGGGGGAAGAGGGAGATGTATAGGAGGAAAAGAGCGATGTTTCTTGGTATCTACTCTGGACCACAATATAAAATCTTCACTGCTGAAAAATCTTCCACGACCCTCTACCAAGGATGGAGTTTGCCTCTCTACAGCACTCAGTCCCACAAGAATTGCTGTCTGGATCCTGCCTTTTTCTGCACATGTGCTAAAACCATGAGGCTCTCTCACCCAGTAGCTTCCCTGGCTGTTGCCTTCACTGAAATTGAGCCCAAAGCAAAATGATATTTTAAATAACATCACCTCTTCCCTAAAGAGAAGAATAAAATGGAAGCGTAGCTTTCTGGAAACTTGTCCTGGCTTTGAGAAATAAGCAAAGCTCTCCACCTTGCATATGGCTGCGAAGAGTGAAAAATTAAAGATAGAAATGGATAGCAGTGAGATAAATACAAATATGGAAAAGAAAAGCATTTTTCACTTGCATTCCACTTGTAGCATCATCACCCCTTCTCTTCTGAATTTAAAGGCTAACATGGTATCTGTTTAAAAATAATACAAAGTAAGTGTATTTTGCGGAGAAGGCAATGGCACCCCACTCCAGTTCTCCTGCCTGGAAAATCCCATGGATGATGGAGGAGCCTGGAAGGCTGCAGTCCATGGGGTTGCTGAGGGTCGGACAAAACTGAGTGACTTCACTTTCACTTTTCACTTTCATGCATTGGAGAAGAAAATGGCAACCCACTCCAGTGTTCTTGCCTGGAGAATCCCAGGGACAGGGGAGCCTGGTGGGCTGCCGTCTATGGGGTCGCACAGAGTCGGACATGACTGAAGTAACTTAGCAGCAGCAGCAAGTGTATTTTGAGATGTCTATATTATAAGCCTCCTGGTATACTTTTTATCACAATTTATATTTGTCTTATCTGTTCACAGATTATGAGTACCAAGCTAAGTTTAAAAAACTACTAGTACATTGTATAACAGGGCAGAGAATCACATTAAAATGACAGTAATTTCAGTTGGCATTTATAGAAGGTCTCCATTCAGATATGAGTGCCATTGTTAGCCCCTTATCCTCAGCCTCTAAGCATCCAATTTGCAACCAGTTTTGCTTACAACCAGCTACAGAAGCGACCAGCATTACTCTGAACCCACTCCAAACTGACAGGGGAGAACCATTTGAAAGGAAATCATGTATTCAATAGTAAAATACTTGCCTGTTAAGGTCACCTAACCATCCTACTTGATTCTGTTTGAATTTGCTGGCTAGAGACTACTTTAATTCATTTTATAGCAGAACAGTTAGATTATGCCCCATTTATTATAAACATTTGCTTTGCATAGAAGATTTGCAATGTTTTATTAATCCATCACATAGTCTTTCTAAAAATATGATGAACGAGGTAGCATAAAATGTCATTCTTTATACACTTTAGGTGGTTTGGCAATTAATGTGTTGAGCCTCGCAGCTCTTCTGAATCAAAGGCTGATTTCTGATATGGATCCATCTTGCCCGCATCATCTATGGAATTACAAAACATATGATAAATCCAAGCATTTGACAGTGTTATTTCCATCAGGTTATAACCCTATTTGATAAACTTAAATCAGCAGCAAAACTATACCAGATTAACGAAAACCATAAGAAAGTACATCATGCCATTTAATTTCTGGGGAATTACAGCTAAGATACATTCTAAAACATTTAGAACAAATGGGGCAAGCTTTTTAGAAGTATATTTTATTTAAAGTGACTAGAAAAAAAAAATACCCACAGGATTGTATGTTCACCACATCATGTCCAAGAAGCTGAAACAGGAACAAAATAAAATGCAATGTGTTTTTGCTGATGAACAAAAGCTGCTTCAATTATGAAAGAGTAAACTGATAATAGAATCCTGGAGACAAAGAAGTAATGTGAACACATGGCTCACCACATACTGCATGCACACCAAGGAAACAAGTTACACCTTATTGCACATAGAAAGAGGTAAGAAAAAGAGGGGGAAAAGAGACAGAAAATTGAGAGAGAAATACAAGCTTCACGCTTAGCCCACGTTAGTCAAAGAATAATTTCACGTCTAGAAATGGTTTAACCCAATAATGTAGCAAAAATTCTGGCTTATATGTAATTATTGAAGAATCCTATCACCATCTTATTTGTAAGAAGATAAAACTGTCATATTCAGATGCTGACCTTTTACCATGCAGTATGAAACCATTAATAAAAATTTTATTTTAACACCAACAAGCCCAAAATGCTTTAAAATATCAATTTTAAAGGATACTTTCTCCTGTATCCTTTATTATAAATGTTACACAGACAAAGGCAGAAACCAAAAATCAATTTTTAATATATTTCTTCCTACCACAGGGCATGAGAAACATTAACGGTTTCTGCATCTACATGGTTACAATTATTAGCTTTGCTTTTCCAACGCAGTGCTCATAAAGTATGCTCCGCTTATGACTAGGGGGATGGGCACTATAAGGTTTTTCTGGATGTAAGTTAATAAGCAATAATCCAAGATCTTGAGTCATGCCATTACTTGCTTCCCCCATCCAGCATCCTGATATTTACATGATCACTTACACGGAAGCCGCAGAACAACTTAAAACTTAATGATCCCAATTCACAGCCCTGCAGGGGGGAGAAGAAGCTGCTGTAAACCTATTGAGGGATGTTATCATGGGTCCCTGCGGTACAGGGAGGGAAAATAACCACTCAGATGGTTTTGTTTCACCTCTTCTCGGAGGGACTCAGATGTGCTTTATACCTCTTCACTTTGTGTCCAATGTGCTTTGAGCCGTTGCTGAGGACAGGTGCAGTAGACACCTCCTCTTTCATCTATACCTAGTGCCTGACCTCTCTAGAGACCCACTTCTCTCTCTGTGGGTGGTCTCTGCAACTGTTAGCCAGGGTACATAAGGCTTTCTCCTAGCCATGGGATAAGCACAGCCCACTGAAAAGACTGCTTTTCTAGTGTCTAGTATTCCTAGTGTCTAGGGCTTCAGGAATGCTCTGGTGCCTACTTTATTGAAACCTGGTTCTTCAGGTTTTCCTCCGATTCAGTAACCTACACCATAGCCTTTCACCTCTGTTTTAGTTAATTCAGCCAGCATCCTTTCCTGTGGCTTGAATTCAAACTACCTGCCAGAAGAAAGGGAAGATCAACAACTTGGTTTTTCTGTTCCTTCAAACTCATGTTTAGTGATGCCATTTATCCACTCAAATATTTTCAGTAGCTCCCTTCCCTATGGTTTAAAATCCTCATTCCTCTGCAAAGCCTTCAAGGCTCTTGTCAACTGGTTTCACCCTGTCTATCCAAGCTTAACTCCCACTCCACAGGACGAGAAATCTATGCAAATCATATGAATTCTTCCTTGCTTACTGCTTTATCCTGAGTGTATATTATGTTCTCTTGGTCGTTCCATTTAACAAGTCTCCCAATCTTTATCAGCAATGATGCTTAGCTGGAAACTGAACCCATATGTGCCAGTTTTAGCTGAAAAGAGAAATTATCAAAGGATGTACTCCCCAGAAACTCCAATAGCATTAGGCCAAAGGCTAAGCCATCAAGAGCAGTGATCATATTACATCCCTGGCCTGCTCAACGGGGAACCAAGGCAGTTGAGGAAGGCCACAGACTTTCCACCATCCAGAAACAGGCTGACATAGGGGGCAATGATTCTCCTCGTTGCTACTTCTGATAGTGGGTGCCATGTGGAGGCTACTTCTCAAAATTTGTTTCCAAGCTAAAATCTGAGTGCAGAACCTCAATGATATGCCTGCACCATAGAAAGGTCCCTGGGAAGAAGTTTCTGTCTTCCGCCTTCAGGGAGGCACAAATGTGTAGGGTGATGGGAGACCTTGAACTTGACAAGCATCTGCTATATTAGCCCTTATGGGCCTACCTCTGCCTTAAGACCTTCTTTAAGCTTTTAAAATGTAACATTCCCCCCATGACTCTGAACTCCTTTTAACCTACTATCTACATCTCCAATATTCAGCTTGATTAAACACATGTAAACGACATTATGATTTGCAAAGCATTTCCATGTATATCATCTCTTGTGATCTTCCCAACACTCTGTCACTTGGGTTTCCCTAGCATTCTCCTTTTATAGATGAGGCAGGGGAGTGTTGGTCAAGTTGAATGACTTGCCTGATTTCCTACTTAAGATGCACTCTTCACGTTATTCTAGGAAACACTTCGTGAGGGCAGAAGTCAGGAACTCGTGTTTCCCTTGGTATCTGTTTTCTCAAATCACTGAGCTCATATCTAGAAAAGCATAAATCACACAACATGTGTGTTCTCCTTTTTTTAGAACTTAGAGCAAAGTTAGACAGCACATTAATCATGGGACATCACATTCCCAAGAAAGTGGAGGAGAAATGCTTCTAGGATACCATTGCTGCAGAAATCCCCCTCTAAGTGTCTTATAGGCATGCAAGCCAATTGGGCAGCTTGAGGAAAATTAGGTGTGAGCTGGAAAAGGAGTATTTTGAGGAAAGAGGGATCAGTATCAGCCAAAGAGAATGGGTCAGGAGGAAGGAGAGAGTTTCATACACAAAATCAGAGATGACAAACCCAAACACTTCAGAGGGAAGACAACAACCAGACATCAAGGATCCAAATGTAGAAATGTCACAAGATTTTTAAGCTTTGTAGTTTTTCCTTGTGTGTTATTAATATTATTCCATGTTTGTTTTGGTCTTACCAAAAAAAAAGTTTCACATTTTTTTTCTTTGTACAAGCAAAAGAGCTTGTACAACAAAAGGGCCCCGAGGCAAGAAACAAAATGCAAGACCAAAATAGAGGCCCAGAATTAATCAGACACAAAGCAAGATGTCCTGACTCAGCTGCATCAAGGAAGGCTTCCTAGGTGACACTAGTGGTAAAGAGCCTTCCTGCCAATGCAGGACACATAAGAGATGTGATTGGTCCCTGGGTCAGGATGATCCTGCAGGAGGGCATGGCAACCCACTCCAGTATTCTTGCCTGGAGACTCCCATGGACAGAGGAGCCTTGGTGGGCTATGGTCCACAGGATCGCAAAGAACATGACTGAAGCGACTTAGCATGCACGCACACATCAAGAAAGTAACACGTTTCCATCTCATTTCTCTTCAGACATTGAAAGCGTATCCACCATCACCCATAAGCAAGAGATTTCTGAGAAACGTCTTGGAATATACCCTCTGTCCCCAGTATGGGTTTTTATATTTGTCAGGATACAGATGTGCTGCCAAGACAAAGATACTCAAGATAACAGTGGTTTAAAAAGGAAAAATTTCACACAATAATACAAATAACATGTAGTCCTCATGAAATTCTAGGTCCACTTCAGCTACTCAGCCTGAATGGTAGGTACTTGGTCATCCTCAACACTTTGCTTTCAACTCTTGATCTAGAGAGCTATCCCAGCTCTTGCCATCATGACAGCATTCTAGTCAGTGAGAAAAGGAATAAATAATGTCCTAGACATGCTCCTTCTCTTTATGGGCAGGCCTGGAAGTTGAAAACATCATGCTCACTTATATCCCTTCAACCATGACCATACCCCATTACAAAAAAGACAAGAAAATGTGGTCTGTGGCCAGGTAGCCAAGAACTCAGCTAGAACTTGGAGCTGCTGCACTAAGGGAAAGAAGAAAAGATGGATGGCAAGGGTCACACAGAAGTGTTTGCTAAAAAGGCTAGAGATAAAAGACCTAGGCCAAAATCCTGGTGCCATCACTGACCAGATACTTATTCTGTGACCATCACTGACCAGATACTTATTCTGAAATAAGATGCTTCTTCTGAAATAAGTTACTTATTCTGGATAAGCTTTGGTTGCCATATCTATAAAGTGAGCATAAAAACACTATATAGAAGAGTAATGAAGATTCAGTGCAATAATGTATGTAAAGTACTTGATTTCATAGAATTGTCAGTTGATAATTTACAGTCATTATTATTGTATTGCCACTATTTATTAAGATTTTGTAAAGTGTTGTTATGATATTTTTAATTCCCTCTACCAGGGAGTATTATTCTCCTTACATTTCTTCTTTTTTAGTTTATTATTATTATTTTAATTATCAAAGATTATAATTGTACAATATTGAGAAGCCTAGGACAAAATACAATAATCGGGGGACAATTTTTGTATCGTTATTATTTTTAACCAGAGTTGGTAAACTGAGGGCCAAATTCATAAATTAAGTTTTATTGGAGCACATCTGTGCCCGATTACTTATGTATTATCTATGGTTTTTCAAACTACGAGCATAGAGTTGAGAAATTGAGACAAAACTGTGGTCCGCAAAGCGTAAAATATTTATTCTCTAGTCTTTTTAAGAAAACGTTTGCTAGCCCATGACCTATAAAGTGAAACAAATCTTACTTTCTCTGACTCGCATAAGTTCTGTTTCTTCAGTTGCAGATAAGTCATGATACATACTTCATCGCATCATTTCAAAAATAAAAGAAATTTTGAGAAACACCTAGCACAGTGCCAAGAACCTTTAGCCCCATTTTATTTTCCATGATGGATAGTCACCACTGGTCCCACAAGAACACTATTAAATGCATACAAGCCATCATGTGAAAAAAACAAGTGTCACACTTTGGGGTGCTCATATATTAAACTTAAGAAGTGAAGTCGCTCAGTCGTGTCTGACTCTTTGCGACCCCATGGACTGTAACCTATCAGGCTCCTCTGTCCATGGGATTTTCCAGGCAATAGCACTGGAGTGGATTGCCATTTCCTTCTCCAGCAGATCTTCCCGACCTAGGAATTGAACCAGGTCTCCCGCATTGTAGACAGACGCTTTACCATCTGAGCCATTAGGTTCCTTTAAAACGGGCTTCTCAGGTCCTACTGGTGGTAAAAAGAAAAAAAAACAAGAAAACAAAAAACCCTGCCAATGCAGGAGATGTAAGAGATGCTGGTTTGATCCCTGGGTCAGGAAGATCCCCTGGAGGAGGACAAGGCAACCCACTCCAGTATTCTTGCCTGGAGAGTCCCATGGACAGTGGAGCCTGGTGGGCTATGGTCCATAGAGTCACATAGAGTTGGACATGACCAAAGTGACTTAGCACGCATGCGTGCAATGCTCTTACAATAAGGAAGATTCTTAACGGGACCCTCCCACTCCCTCCGTGGCTGCTTACACACCACCAGCCAGCTCCTCTCACTCTCTGCCCTCGAACCATGCTACCTTTCTTAAGTTTCTTAAATTGCCCATATTCCTCCTCCTTTTCTATCTAGCTGAAATTCTTTCACTTTTTTCAATTGCATGTTTCTATTAGTGAAAATGCTTTAGCACCCATGAATATTCAATCATTTACAAATTGTATGTACACATAGTATACATACATGTAGGCAAGGACACACATATATATGTGCACATATTTATACAAATGATATATGCATGATCTTCTCTAAAATGACAAAAACAGAAATGTGAAAGGCTAGATACAAAGTTCTGACAGAGTTAATATTGAAGTTTTTCCCACACTCCCAGGACAGGAAATCCTCTCCCCAGCTCCTACCCTGCGCTCATTTCACTGCAGGCCTCATCTCGAAGGTCACTTTCACAGAGAACCCTTCACACCATGAGGTACTTGTTTGCTCTTATAACTCTTCTTACCGCTCCTTCAAGGTACTTAACACAGCTTCAACTACATGCTCATTTGCAATTATTCAATTAACGTCCTTCTCCCTCTTGCCCTGCCGGCCCCACCGACACCAGTTCTAACATCTACTTAAATGTCTATTCTGCCCTCTTGTGAGAGTTGAGATCATGTCTATTTTATTTACCACACATCTTTATCCTTTGTACTTTGACACAATTGTGTAGATCTGATTAAATATTGATTAAACCAATACATAAGCCATTCTATAGAAGAAATGGATGCTTTAAAACAAAGCCTTAGAAAAGATAAATTAGAAATTAAGAAATGTCTTATCAAGAAGGTTGCTGACAAGATAAAGCCAGGTGAATAATAACATATCGTTTTCTGGGGCACCTTCATTTCTCAAAAAGCCTTTTCTACCTGTAATCATATAAGATGATCCCAATACTTCTCCAAGTAGATGAGGTCAGGAATTTTCATTCCCATTTTACAGATGAAGGGACTGAAAGAGAGTTAGAATGATTTTCCCAAAGCCAGATATTTGGTGGCAGAAAAAGAATTTGAAACCAAGTCCCCACCCCGACCCTGACCACACAGCCCACTGTCAGGCAGGAGTAGTGAGGGGCCCAGGCAGTGGGAGCCCAGGTTCCCGATGCCTAGGCTCCTGCCTAATGCTCTTGGGAAGGTATGAGTTACAGCTATCAGAAGAACCCCCTATGCTGCTGCTGCTGCTAAGTCGCTTCAGTCATGTCCGACTCTGTGTGACCCCATAGAGGCAGCCCACCAGGCTCCCCCATCCCTGAGATTCTCCAGACAAGAACACTGGAGTGGGTTGCCATTTCCTTCTCCAATGCATGAAAGTGAAAAGTGAAAGTGAAGTCGCTCAGTCGTGTCTGACTCTTCACGACCCCATGGACTGCAGCCCACCAGGCTCCTCCATCCATGGGATTTTTCAGGCAAGAGTACTGGAATAGGGTGCCATCGCCTTCTCCGGAAACCCCTATATGTAATGTCATATAACATTGACAAACATTACAGAGTGGCCAGAGGTCAGAAATGAAAATAATTAAAGCTCTGGGAATGAAAATGGAAGGATGGCAGGGCTATGGTGAAAGTTTTGAGGACGGAAGCTAAGACTTGAGTTACTAACGGCTCACCTTCAAGTTCATCGATGTTTGTTAAATGAAGTGTGGGTAACCAGCTGCTCTCCGGTTCTGAAGACCACCAAAGAAATGGGAAATGATTCAGACTAGATGAAGACACACTCTCCATTTACTACCCAAATGACTGAGTGAGCAAAATGAATGTCAGACCGTAGAAGACACCGTGAGTATGGCATCTTATTTCTTGATGATGAGGGCTGAGTGGGCTCCCCACCTAACATCTGATGGGAAGTCAGTAGAAGAGGCAAGTTGTGATGGTTCTTGCTGACCAGCACCATGCAATGCTCAGAGGTGGTGGTTGCTAGGCACAAAGCTGGAAAAGCTAAGAAAATTAGATACATCCCCACAATTTTTCCTGTTGATCACTCCTGAACTGCACACTGATGCTTAGTGTTTTTGACAGCAAATATTTTGGCTAAACAGGTAGGAAGAAGAAGTGAACACACATCTAGTAATTATGGTGATTTTGACTAGTCGTCTACCCAGGAGGTATTTTCAAAATTGAGAAAGAATTTTAACAAACTAAATATAAAATCACACACAAATCATAATGTTCAAGGGATTATAGAAAGAATAGAGGAAATTTAAATGTTTCTACTTTATTGTCAAATTAATGAACAACCATAAAATAGAATGGTCTTATTGGGACTGTTTCTCATGAGGGCCAATCTTGCCAAAAGCATGTTATATATCACCCAGCAACCAACTTTTCAAATGAGGAAATGAGGGTAGAAAATAGTAAACGAGCTTGTAGGCAGTGGTCAAGCAATCAGAAGACCTGCCCTCCAGCCTCAGTTCTGAGACTACACCTCAAGCAAACAGCGAAGGATCCATCCAGCCTTGTGACCGCGGGCAGTAACCTTTCATCTCTCCAGACCTCAGTTTCTTGTTTGTAAAATTAGAAGACACTGTCGAAGGCCTACTCCAGTTCTAAAACAACTCTCTAGTTTTAAATCTCTGAAGAGCTATTAAAAGTAACCTATCCATTAAAGGCCTTCTTGGTATCAATCTGAATACTAGAGAATTTCTAGTAAACATTTGGAAAAGTGAAGTGTTCACTGGAATGCATCTCAGTATTAATTGAAATGCCTTAAGGCAGAGTTAAAAAGTCTAAAATATTTACATACACTTAATCGAGATTAGCTAGAGAAAAATAAGAAGAAGATTTTCCCTTACTTTGGTTCATGGCATTTTCATCAATTAAACTTAAATGCAGTGACATTTTGACTCAAGTTCTCAAATTAAAATGATTTATATATGACTCCAGGTAACATTCAGTTAAAAGAAATAAGGCTCTACTTGGAAGAGTAACAGGGCAATATTTAAAAGGGGGACACAGCTCTGCCTGGCTTCTCAATACATTCAGAGCAACTGAATTTCCCTACAGGAGGCAGGGCAACTTGCAAGAAAGCATACAGAAAAACACACTGCATCAGGCATTTGATAATCATGATCTCTTTTCATTGTTTCAGTCTCACAATTATGGCAGTATCAGCTACATTTTACAGATGATGAAGTTGAG
Source organism: Budorcas taxicolor (assembly GCF_023091745.1). Classification (NCBI taxonomy): domain Eukaryota; kingdom Metazoa; phylum Chordata; class Mammalia; order Artiodactyla; family Bovidae; genus Budorcas; species Budorcas taxicolor. The sequence continues at coordinate 44,044,698 of NC_068915.1, forward strand.
AAAAGTCAAGTGCTCCCTGGGTCATGTAACATCCAACAAAAACAAATTCAGCCATGCCAGTTTTATCTATCCTAGGGTACAATCATAAACGAGACATCTATGAGCCTCTATGCTATCTTAATGACATGTTCAAAGCGGGAATTAGAAAGAAACACACAAAATATTTAGCTGTATACCAAACACCATCAAGAATATTATTTCTCTTTCTTATCTTCAAACCAAAATAACTTGGCAATTCTCCATTCAGTTCAGTTCAGTCACTCAGTAGTGTCTGACTCTTTCCGACCCCATGGACTGCAGCACGCCAGGCCTCCCTTTCCATCACCTGTCCAACTCCTAGAATCCACCCAAACCCATGTCCATTGAGTTGGTGATGCCATCCAACCATCTCATCCTCTGTTGTCCCCTTCTCCTCCTGTCCTCAGTCTTTCCCAGCATCAGGGTCTTTTCCAATGAGTCTTCACTCTTCCCATCAGGTGGCCAAAGTATTGGAGTTTCAGCTTCAGGATCAGTCCTTCCAATGAACACTCAGGACTGATCTACTTTAGGATGGACTGGTTGGATCTCCTTGCAGTCCAAGGGATTCTCAAGAGTCTTCTCCAATACCACAGTTCAAAAGCATCAATTCTTTGGCACTCAGTTTTCTTTATAGTCCAACTCTCACATTCATACATTATCACTGGAGAAACCATAGCCTTGACTAAACGGACCTTTGTTGACAAAGTAATGTCTCTGCTTTGTAATATGCTATCTAGGTTGGTCATAACTTTCCTTCCAAGGAATAAGTGTCTTTTAATTTCATGGCTGCAATCACCATCTGCAGCGAGTTTGGAGCCCCCAAAAATAAAGTCTGACACACATCTATTTCCCATGAAGTGATGGGACCAGATGCCATGACCTTAGTTTTCTGAATGTTGAGCTTTAAGCCAACTTTTTCACTCTCCTCTTTCATTTTCATCAAGGGTCTCTTTAGTTCCTCTTCACTTTCTGCCATAAGGGTGATGTCCTCTGCATATCTGAGGTTATTGATATTTCAATTCTCCATTATAACTTGTTAAAGAATATATCATTAGTAATTCTACTACCAAGAACATAGAGCTGGTTGTAAAGTTAAACCCAAGGTACAAGTCCACTTCCAACTCTCAAATCCCATCACATTTCTAATGGTACACATTATAGATATTTGATGGGTGCAAAATGGAATCTTCCTTACAGTAGCCCATGGGCAGAAACACCAAACCCAAGGCACAGAATCACAAACTCACTTATGCAAAGCAATGTTAAGAAATGAGTTTGTCCACTTCCTTCCTTTTCAAGAAGACCAACATCTAAGTGACAGAAAACATTTACCTGATTCCCTCCTCACCTAAGGGGGCTTCTCTGGTGGCTCAGTGGTTAAAAAAAAAATCCACCCACCAATGCAGGAGGTGGGGGTTTCATCCCTGGGTCAGGAAGATCCACTGGAGAAGGAAATGGCAACCCATTCCAGTATTCTTGCCTGAAGAATCCCAGGGACAGAGGAGCCTGGTGGACTATAGTCCATGGGGTCACAAAAGGACACAACTTAGTGACAAAATGTGGAGAAGGCAATGGCACCCCTCTCCAGTACTCTTGCCTGGAAAATCCCATGGACGGAGGAGCCTGGTGGGCTGCAGTCCATGGGGTCACCAAGAGTCAGACACGACTGAACGACTTGACTTTCACTTTTCACTTTCATGCATTGGAGAGGGAGATGGCAACCCACTCCAGTATTCTTGCCTGGAGAATCCCAGGGACGGGGGAGCCTGGTTGGCTGCCGTCTATGGAGTTGCACAGAGTCGGACACAACTGAAGCGACTTAGCAGCAGCAGCAGCAGTGACTAAATGACAACTCTACACCTAAAGGACCGAGGGAAGTGATTTCATTTCAGCAGGATTCCTTTCACTATAGACTCTAACCTTTGCCTTCTTATTAACAGTCATACTAGCCCTCACTCCTCACCGTTCTGCACTCCCAAATACCTTGCAGTCTTCAAGGTCTACTTTTGGTCCCTAAGCCCATCAAGGCACCCCCAACCCACAACCCCCGGAGCCCTCCCAGATGCGCGTGATCCCTCTGCCCAGACTCCCCCATACTCCTCTTGCACTGTCCACCTAGCTCTCCTCGTATAGGTATCAGTGTGTCATCACCTCCTGGAAGCATTTCCCAACCCCCACCTAGGCACCACTATGCCCCTGAGGTGCCTCTTCTATATGGCTCTAGAGCATCACACTTCTAAGTGATAACCACATGTTTTTAACTGATTTCCCTTCTCCCCAACTATAGGCCCCAGAGAGTAGAACCTTATTTTGTTTATCATGGTATTCACGACTCCCAGTTCAACACTAATGTCTTACAGGTTATCTATAAATACTTGCTAAAAGAATGAGAATGAATAGCTCTAGTGTTCAATACTGTTGGGAATACTCCAGTGCAAAAACCGTCCTCAAATAAACAAACCTTTGAAAGATAAACTTCGTTAAAAATTTAGGGTACTGAAGATCAATAACTTTTCTTGCTCTCTTGCATTTTTAGAATATATTTGTGCTTTGTATTAGAAACTATCCCAATAGTATATATGGGTTTACTGCTTTTCACAGAGAAAATTACATATAGTATGTCCACATAAATATGTATATACATACATATTCTTTGTATATATAATAGATATTATATATAACACACATAAAGAGTTCTAACCATGAAATAATTTACAGCATAAGTTTATGTATTTATGTATGTGTATGTATATAAAATTAGTATATAAAATGGATGTACTAACTCCTTGATCTCTAGGGAACAAATCCTACATTTAAAACATTCCCGATACAGACACAGTTACATAGAAAATCAAGGTGGGAAAGGTTGCCAGCAAGCGTGTATTTGTCAAAGTGTCTCTAATGGTCCCATCATTATAAGATCTAATAATTCTAAACTTTCAGATTAATGGCTTTAGGCTTTGGGGTGGAGTTTTCTTTTAATAATGCACATTTCAATCCTCGGTTAACAAGAGGTCATGTCAATAATTAATGGTTTCTGTAGCAGTTCAACACTACATCACTTCCTTGACAGATTTTTTTTTTTTTTTCAGATGTAGGCTTTGTCTTTATAACTAAGTACAAGCGGGAAAGGGAAAAGGGAGGCATGGCACGAGATCGCACAGGGGGATTTACACGATTAACTTGTACCCTAACGTGTTCTTACATATTGTCCCATTCGACAAGTATAAAAATCCTGCAAGGAAATTAGAGTGACAGAAAGAGGGACAGATAAGAAAAAAGTGGATACTATTCTTTTACTCTATTATGTTTCTCGTTTACTGAGCTATAACTGATGACTGACTTACAATATTGTGTTAGTTTCAGGTGTACAGCTTCAGATTTCTTTTCACCATAGGTTATTACCAGGTATTGCATATAGTTCCGTGTGTGTGTTCTTAGTCACTCAGTCATGTCCGACTCTTCGCAGCCCCATGGACGGTAACCTGCCAGGTTCCTCTGTCCATGGAGTTCTCCAGGCAAGAATGCCGGAGTGGGTAGCATTTCCCTCCTCCAGGGGATCTTCCTGACCCAGGGATTGAACCCCTATCTGCTTCATAGGCCGACAGATTCTTTACTACAGAGCCATAAGGAACAGAGAAGACTTTGGCACAATTGTAATCAATTCCTGTAATTGAGGGGAATAAAGCATGGCTGCCTGACAAAGTAAAAACCAGGGCTGTAGGAGAGAGAAAGAAGCATCACCATTTGATACAGAAATTGACATCTGTTGCTAAAACTGCTCCCAGAAATGCTAAAATAAAATAAAAGTAGCTAAACATCTCACCCAGTGAGAGTTTGGCAGCTGCAATCAAAGAATCCTCATAAGCCAGAGACTTGTTAAAATTTAGTTTTCAATCCATGCCATTTAGACTGAGAAATAGAAGAGCTCTCCAGAATCATGCTGTTGACCTGGAAGGACATCCCTTCCCAAGCCCAGTCCCCAAGGTTGGCCACAAACAGTTGGGTGACTCCATTCGCTGGAAATCGAAGCCATTTCTCCAGGGTCAAGGCCAACTGACAGATGGGGATGGCTGTTTTGAGGAATACAAGACAATAAAAGTTTTTTGAAACTAGAAACTATGTCTTCTCCACCCTGGAAACCCCAGGGTTGGATACAATACTGCTTGATAAATATTTGTTGAATGAACAAAACAACTGATTAACTTTGAACTAACAAAAATTAACCAGAGGAGAGAAGCTTCTGACCCTGAGAAAGTACGCAAAGGCAGGCAAAGCTGCTCTACCCTCAGGCTTGGGGCCTCCTCGACTCTGATCCCATCCCTGGAGCAGGTCCTTACCTCCAGAAAGACCTTCAAAGGGCATGTGAAAGGAGAAAATGATAGTGGGGAGGTGACATACTAAAGCCTACAAGGGTCAAATCCTGCTCTGGAAACCTTACCTACATCACCTGGGTTTATTACCCAGCAACCCTGCAGAGGCATTTTTAAAAGCCTCCTTTGGCCAATGAGAAACAGACTGGAAGAGCTTAAATTGGTTCCTCAAAACATCCCACAAACAAAAGAGCAGAATATGTCAGTACAGGTTTCTGAAACGCACTGCCACATTCTCTCCTCTATGCCCAGATGCTTCAGCAACTGGACTAGAAAAATAGTATAACTGAATCACTTTGCAGTACAGCAAAAATTAACACATCATTGTAAATCAACCATAATCCAATAAAATAATTTTTAATAAATAAAATAAAAAATTAACATGTAACAAAGGTCAGAAGCCAAGATATAAAGAAAAGGGAATGGAATAAAAGAAAAAAAATCAAGAAATCTCAGTCAAGGAATGCTACAAGAGCAAAGCACAAAATTGTTGGTGCTAACTCTCTTTACAGAGAAGGCAATGGCACCCCAATCCAGTGCTCTTGCCTGGAAAATCCCATGGACAAGGAGCCTCGTAGGCTGCAGTCCATGGGGTCGCGAAGAGTCGGACACAACTGAGCGACTTCACTTTCATGCATTGGAGAAGGAAATGGCAACCCACTCCAGTGTTCTTGCCTGGAGAATCCCAGGGACGGAGGAGCCTGGTAGGCTGCCGTCTATTGGGTCGCACAAGAGTCGGACACAACTGAAGTGACTTAGCAGCAACTCTCCTCAAACTGAGCAATTTTTCTCTCTCATACTAGACAAGATCTCAGTTCAACAGAATAAAAAGTTTTCCAGGCCCTGCATTTTTGAAAGACTTTACCATAGTATTCTTTTTATAACATGCACTGAACAACATAATAAATGATACTTGCATCAACAATTGCTTAATGAAATTTTCTCCCTTCTTTCAAGTTCTTAGGAAAGAAAATTCCAAACATATTTCCTTGTATCTGTTGCACGGAAGGGAGAATTCTCTTAGTAGTTCCATCGATACCACTGTGCTACTACAAAGGGCAGGAATACACATGATTGGATTACCACTATATTACCATTTCCATCAGGTAATATTATTACTATCATGTTTCATTCTTATTGTGTGCCACACATTGCTTTGCATACATTATTTCATTTAATCCATATAAAACCCTATATGGCTCCTGTTAAAATAACCAGGAAACTGAGGCCAAAATGTTATACAACTTGCTTACCAAGTTACACCTAGAAAACAGCACAGTTGGAATCTGAACTCAAGCCTGTTTGATGTTAAGGCCCTTCTTCCTAACTGCCCCTAAATGAAGGATGCCTGGCTTTGTGACTACTAATCGTACATTTTGACAAGCCGCATGTTCCTATTTTAAAAGAAAGATTGAAAGGCTCGATATACCCCATTAATTTTATACCCACTTGTATCAAAATCTCTTCAATTCTCTTCGCAGCTTTACTACTTCCATTTTAAGCTCTTCTCCTTCCCTCCACTGCTCCTGCCCTCCTCCGTGTGTGCATCAAAATGAAGTCTGGAGGCTCTTCCAGCCCTAGTCTTTCAACATTTGAAAAGCCAATGAAAGCATACCCTCTACCTTCAATTAAACAATATTTAAATCACATGGCACTTTCCTTCTGAAAAATTCAAAGAGCCTTAGGTGCTTTTAATCAGAGTCTCTTGGTACCTAAATGATTGTTTAAGTTTAATTGTGTCCCCTTTAGGTGATAAATTAGCCTAATCTCCTAATCCTAGAATCTGAAGGGAAAGAATCCTACTTTGTCCTCCCTTAAAAAACAAAGGCCATTGAAACAAACAAATAAACGAAACAAAACAAAACCAAAAAAAGCAAATTCCGTGTACATAGCAATAAAACACAATTAGAGAGAAACTCTATATAAGCTGGTAAAAATAACCATAGTATTTAACAATTATTGAGTATATGCTATGCACCAGCTAACCTTCCAAGTGCTTTATACAGATTTTTCTTCCATCAACACTGAATCATGTCAGATACTGAGTCACTGCAAAGCCATCAGACTGAACCCCTGCAATGCATGGAGAAGATGACAAATGGGAACAGCAGAGAAAGCTCACTGGACCAATACAGCAGGAATGAAACCCTGACATCTAATGATCCTCAGTCAAAAACTGCTTGCCAACTTCCTCCATGAAGGAGTGATGGTCAAAATGTAAATTCCCATTTGCAGTAAGATGTTTGAAATTAACCACGCTCTACCTGTTTTAACTGCTTATATTTTCTGTTCCTAGCATATATATCCCTACCTCTATGAGGGAAATTGTCATCAGATTCATTTTATAGATGTTGAAACTGAGGCTTGAAAAGACAGAATAAATTTCTGGAGGACACACAGCTTTTTAGGGCCAGAGACAGAGTTTGGATCAAACTCTCAGATCTGAGCTGCTTTTTGGTACCTAAGTCATGTCCAACTCTTTTGCAACCCCATGGACTGGAGCCCACCAGGCTCCTCTGTCCATGGGATTTCCCAAGCAAGAATACTGGAGTGGGTTGCCATTTCCTCCTCCAGGGAATCTTCCCAAACCAGGAACTGAACCTGTGTCTCCTGCATTGGCAGGCAGATTCTTTAACACTGAACCACCTGGGAAGACCTAGTGACTTCTAAGCTGGCTATGTGGTCTCTTGTTACTGAAAAGTTAGCAAACATTTAGAGAAGAGAAAGAAAGAAATGGTTGTTTTTTAACAGCACAGCAAAGACAATAATTTCTTGGATGATTAGGATGCCATTTAGTACCTGAATACCTGAAATTCAGCATCTTAAATAATTTAAGAGTAATTTTCTCAGTGGTATCCTAGGGGTTTAAAAACAAGCCACTGGACACTTTTTCCTTCCTAATAGGACTTCAAAATTCAAAAGATTGTCATCTGTGTTTGACAATTTCTCCTGAGAGTAGAAGTTTACAGGTACTGTGGATTGGAGGTAAAATATCCCAGTCTGCTCAGATACCCAGGCTGTGAGCTAGTAATGAGCTGAAGATTAGAACCCTAGTCATCTCATTTCCAGAGAAATACTGTTCATACTAGCCATTTCACTCTGTCTCGGCTTAAACCCATCCCGCCCCTGTCTATGTAATCCCCGTGTGTAGGCAGTCACCAGTTAAAGGCTCCCAAGCAGATTTAAAACGTTCTGAAGCTCCAGGAGTCCAGAGTTCTTTTGATCCTGCCTGGAAGATTCAGCAGAAAGACTTTAAAGTATACGAGTCAAAAAGTACTATAGAAAAAAGCTGTTTTGTTTCCTGGGGCGAAAGTCTTCCAGGGGGTTGAGGAGAGAAGTGATCTGTAGGGAAGTCGGTCTTCCAGCTAATGAAGCAGACTTTCCTAATGAAATAAACACTCACGCAGACTGGGCAGAGAAGGGAAACAAGAAACACACTACTACTGATAAAGCCCGAGAGCCATTGTTTTCTAGGCATGTATATTGCAGGAAGCACAATGCCAGGTACATTCCTCAGGTCTAATCTCAACCTGACAGTGATCTCTGAGGAAGGAACTAGTCATTTCATTTTTACTGATGAAGGAATGGAAGATGTGAATAAAACTCTTTCTGAGGCCACAAAGGTACCAAGTGACACCTCCAGGTTTCCACCATAAGTTTGTCAGATTTCACAGTTGGTATTCTTTCCCATATGCTCCCCCATTCCCTCAAGACCAGAGAGGCAGCCGTAATTCAGAAGGAAGGAGGCAAAAGGAAGAAACGCAGTTTTAAATGCAGAGACTATAAGCAAGAAGATGATAGGATAAGAAAAGAAGTTGGTGGTCAGGTTTTGCAAGAAGGGAAGCCACAAATGAGTGCTGTCAGAAACGTCAGTGACCAGACACTATCAAGAAATGGACTTGGTCACTGCAACGTACAAAGCAGATGACCCTTAAAGCAACAATCAACAGAGCAGGGACAAGACCAACAAGCTCAGACTGAAAATGTTTGCCAGTTCCCTTCATGAAGGATTGCTGACCAAAAAAACCACCTCGCATTTACAACAGCATGTTTGAAATTGATTGTGCCTTACCTAAATTAGCAGTTTAATATAATTTAGTGTGAGTCTAAATCATTGTTACATAATCAATCTCTTTCAGTGACAGGTTCCAGTTTAAAACCCTCAATGGTGTTGCTTATATCAAAACTCTTCAGGTCTGCAGAGTAGTAGGGTACCCAAACAAGGGCTGGCAGGTTCTCATTGGTCCTATACACATTGTGGGCTTACACAGTAAAAAAAATAATGTGGGAAAGTCATACAGACTGACTCAATGAAAAAGAGAAACATACACACATCCTTTGCTTAGGTCTATCCACTTGCCATGGGCTTATTCTTGTAATTGCCATATTGCAGTTTATAGTGCCTATCTGACCTCTGAAATACCATCTTCCTTTAAAGACCTGGTCGCCATTTGATGATGTCACTGTTCTCATTAGCATCCCTCAGTGGTCCTCAGTGGGATGACAGGTAGAATTCAAACTCCCCTAGCTTTGCTGCCTCCTTGACTATCCAGTAGTACCCAGCTGCTTGCAGCTCTTCTCATTTCAACTTTTTTCATCTCCTTACCATACACTGGTCTGGAATCCTCACTCCATCCTTCCTTTGCATTCTACACATTCTACTCATCTCTCAAGATTTACCTAAAGAGTCCCTTCTGTGGGGAGGTGACTTTCCAGAGAAGGGACCCAACCCTCCTGGAGCATAACCTGGGCCCTAACTCTTCCCTCCTCATCCTAATTATCACTGACTTGCTTTTTCTTATGACAGACTGAGGGGAGGAAATGAGTCATTTTCACTTTTAGATGCTCATTGATTAGCTGAATGAAACAATGAACAGCCCCTTGCAGCAATAGAGAATGCTTTAAACAGTGAGGTCAATTCTAGTCAGCCTTCTAAAGGAAGCCTGACTTTGGACCAAATACAGAAGATCCTCAAAGGCAAGAAAGAATGTAAATCTGGAAACTCTCAGAGATGCTAAGGAAAAAGCACGTGCTTCTTAATCTTCAGCAAGACTAATGTCTGCATGACACAAGCAAGATAACTACACACAGTAGCTCAGGCATCGTATTTGTTAGCACTTTCACAGCTGTGATAGCATTTTCTACCTTTGATGAAATGGAGGTGATGGGGAGGAACAATGATAATACTTGTACCTCTTACCAGTGCTTTTCATGTGTTCTATCACTTAACAACCTAAAGAGGTAAGAATATCCCTATTTATTATGCAAAAATCCAAAGTTACTAAGAAGTGAGCAGTGGTCATGACTCCAACTCACGCACGATGATAGGAAAAATTAAGATCTTTCCTTCATAGAGCAGCTTCCACAGAAGAGAAAACTCCTTTTATTTATTGGTCTTACCTGTACCAATAGACAAAGCTTTCCCTCTCAGAACTGCAGAAGAGCCTTCCCATGAAGCAAGCTCACTGCCTCTCATTCTCAGTACCTGCTCAGCACCTAGAGACCAGGTCACAAAGCTGGGTGGACAGTAGGCTTCCCCCTCTGCTTCATCCTTCCTATCTTTTCTCCCTCTCTCCATCCCCACCTTCTACCATGTTTCACCTGAGAAAGCTTCTTAATATATTCTGTTTCTGCAAAAGATCTGGGCCAGGAATCAACAAAATTTTCTGCAAAAAGCCAAAGAGTAAATACTTTTAGATTTTGAGAGCCATACCATCTCTATCACCACTCTTCCACAGTAGCATGACAACTGCCATAGACAACATGTAAATGAATGAACATAAATGTATCCCAATAAAGCTTCATTTTCCAAGACAGCTGATCAGCCACATTTGGTGCATGAGTTATAGTTTGCCAACCCCTGGTCTAGACCAAGAACAATGAATACACTTCATCTCATGTGCCAGCTTGGATCAATGAGTGGTAGTTGGCTTCCTGGAGCTCCATGTCCATGAAGACTCTAAGACTATCTATGGGCTTAATAGGAAAGATGCTATCTATGATCCCTTACTGATGTCTGCTATAGGTGTCAGGGGGACCTTGGTGGGATACATGCCATATTTGCCATTTTCAGTGGAGCTCTGAGTACACAAATGAGCTTATAAAGAGGCCACGAAATGGTGTATATATTTCAAATGCCCAGAGACCCACCAAAGTTAAGTGATCTCCAAGCCACTGTTCTGCCACCACCTCTTTTCCTAGTAAATTTCACCTAGCCTCTATTCTAAATGATTCACAACTAGAGAACCCATGATATGGAAAAAAGAAGAAAGTCAGAAAATCTATCTATAGATCAAATCTAAAAGTAAATCACACTTTGAGAAGGTAGATTAAGCAAAAGTCCTTTTTTATCTAAGGTCTGTATGCCAGATTACCTAGGATTAAGAAAGCATCCTACTCTCTCTGTAGCAAAAGCAACTGTGGCAGGTGGGAACTGTTTTTCTTTTTAAAGAGACTCACCATTAATAACTGCCAAGAAAGCCTTTTCTATAAGCAATGTTGTCGTCGACAACAGAGACAGTTTGAGAATCACACTGAGTTAATATTAAACTTGCAAGTAAATACATAAAGCTTCAGTGCCATACAGCTAATTTAAAAGGGACATTTCTCTTTATAGTTCCCTGGAGTATTATAGATTCAATGATATTCTGCTATAATGTGGGATTAATTATAGAACTGAAGTTATAATTGTTTCCATCAGTACATACAGGCTACTGGATAAATCGTCCCAGTGAATTGGTTAATACAACCAAGTCCTTGCTATGAGGTTTTCCACCTGACTCCTGACATGTAGGCAGGAAACTCAAGACTGAATTTTACTTGAGAGAATATCAGAGAAGGAAGTTCAAAGGGAATTTTGAAAGCATGGCAATATTTACACATATAAGACAATTCCTACTTCACAATTGTATCCCTGAAAATGGAAAATGATATAATAAACACATGCATACATGTGTATTTTTAAGGTTTATATAGTAATTATATATTAATTTCAATCAATACTCTTTTTCAATATGTCAATAATAAAAAATTTTAATTTAAATGGACAAATATGCATCATTTGAAGGTATATTTTAGCCATCATATTTCTACATTGCTTCTTACAATGACATGGTAAAAACACGAAGTAACAGAGAAAGTAAAGTAAGAACTATGCAAACTGTTATCCTCTTAATTAATCAATGGAAAGGCCATGTGATAACAGGAAGCTTGGAATAACACAACTTTTACACTAAGCTCACTACCGATTTTACTGAGAGCAATTTTGGAAGAATAAGAAAATGCAGAGTACATTGGCCAGATATAGATATAATTTTGTCTGTTTAAGGCTTCTGTGCATTATCATTCATAAAATATGTATGGTTTTATTGACTTCCTAGTGAGAACAAGAGGTTGCTTCCCCTTAGAATATAAAAAGTCGGGGAGAAACTTGAGTCAATAGCTCTCATACTAAACGCTGCAGTAGGTTGGTGAGTGGCCTATATTTGAATGTTTTGATCTTCCTTAGTTGTTGTCAAATTTAAGGACTATTTCAGTGATCAAAATCCTAAACCAAATACTGTGACTAAAATCAGAAACTAAAATGCTTAATTTATTATGTATTATGAACATTGCTATCAACCAACCTATGAATACATATTTATTTATTACAATAAAAAGAGGCATCCATGAGAGCAGAGAACCCTGGAGATTCTTCTGCCCATGTTTTATTTGGGCTGGTTACAGACAACAAAGAAAACAGCATATGTGGCACTTCCAGCAAGTGTGTGTCTACAAGAATACCAAGGGCCTCTTCCTGAGTGCCTTTCTAAGCCGTGCTACTCCCGACCCTCTTCTGCGGAAGTTATCGCTGAATTAGATGTTGTTGAACATATTTGATATGAAAGCATTGTCTGTTTGCTACCAGTATCTAACGAGTCTCTCCCCCAGAGTTGCCAGCAAGGTGCTGATTAATTAACTGAAGTAGTGAAGCTGAATTGTACAACAGCTGTTTAGAGAATTGTCATTAACTTGGTCTCCTTTCCTGTCTATTAGCTTTCTTGCAGTGATTCTACTAAAATGCAAATCTGGGAAACTCAGCATCACCTCCTACCTTAACCTCTGTGTCCTTTTTGATGCAAAAAAAATAAAAGTGAATGGTCTGGGCTGATTTGTTTTTAAGGGAAATCCGATGAGAAAACAGGAATGGAAAGAAGCCATGAGAAGGTAAAGAATGGATTTGGGGAAGCTTTCTAGAAGTCCCATTTTGTCTGGTCACTTGTCATTGGCAGCTGACAACAGGAGAGTCCTATGGGCTGAATGTCAGAATGGGAAGGGGAGCTATCCAGAGCTTATTGAACAGTTTCACTATCTGACAATCTCTCCCCAGGACCTCCCTGCACTGGAAGGGAGAAGGCAGTCTGCCACGGAGAGAAACTGCAAAATCCAAACACCAGCAGTGTGGTGAGGCAGATGCCGCCGCTCCTCTGGAATGATGACAGTTGGCGGAGGATTCCAACCTGTAGACCTCAGCTACCCCCAAGAACCAAGACGATTATTCAGAGGAGCAGAACCTATATTAAGTGGCAGATTGGAGGGAGGGTCAAGCTGATGAGACACAAGCACGTCATTAAAACGTTCTGCACCAAGGCAGAGTGACTTAGATCAAATAAAAATGATACCTTTTTTTTAAAAGTTCATTTCTTCCTTGCTTCCTTCCTTTTTTCTTCTCTTCCCTTCTTCCTTTCCCCCTTCCTTCCATTATTTTCTTTCCCATCTCTCTTCTTTTCCCCTCATTTTTTCTTCCATCTATATCTTGAAGTCTCTCTGGCACCTTTTGTAAAAGGCAAATGACTTCCACATACAGGCCAACAAAATTAATTCATAACAGAGGCTGTCACTGCTTCATCCCAGGTATCACCTGATAACCCCGGTAAGCTCTGCTTATTCCCTCTGACATGAATCTCAGAGACTTGGTACCAGAGAGCTCAGATGTTAACACCTTCTGTCGCTGTAACAGTTACCCCGTGCAATTTCATTTGCCGTGGAACCCCTTCACATCAGACTCACTGGATAAAAGAGCTAAGGAATTTCCAAACCATAAAAAGGGAGAAATTAAAGATGTGATGAAGTAGCACATAATTGGGTCATGGGGGCAGAGAATAAAGCAGCCAAGTACATCCCCCCAAAGGCAGCAGGTGCTATTTTTTTTCAAATGAAGCAGATAAATGTAGAAACGAATACATTGATACAGACAGAGCATCTGCCTCATGATAAAATTAAGTCTTGTGACAGAAATAAATCACTGTGGGGGAGAAGTAACCCATTATCCAATGGGTTTTTTTTCTTTTCTTCTTATGTGACAGGACTTATTGGATTCCCTGACGCTAGGCAGCTAAGTGCATCCACAATTTGATGATAAATCAGAAAGATTGCAGGATTTGAAATTTAACAACTACTTATTTTTCTGTGATGTAGAGATAAGGGGGAAATTTTGGTGAGTAACTATTAAATTGGAATCTCCTTATTTTCTGATGATCTGATCTCCTGGTACAATGTCACATCATCACGCAATGCCAACAACCAGCCGTGAGTAAAATAGGTTTTGGACTAAGATGAATAAAGGAACTACTTATCTTTCCCTTTCTTTCCCAATATTCCATTTTATCTAAAGAGTACCATAGAAAGGTTACTTTTGACATAAAAATATACTGCTCTTATTACACTTTCCTTTTTATCCCCCTCAATACTTTTTTAAAAATGGCAATAAAAGCATGTTTTTTTTTCTTTTTAAAACATTTTCACGTTTGAACAATAGAAAGGGAAACTCCATATATCACGTTAAAAATACACATGAACTAATAAAACCCCGGATTACTTTACCATGTTTGATAAATGTGACTTGAAAAAACACACCTTCACATTTTAATGATTCCCTTTGTTATAATATGCTATTAATTACTGAGAATGGGGGAAATGATTCATCTCTCCAAGATGGACCTTTATTTTTCCCCTGTTGGATTTCTGCAGTACCTTGAAGGCTTAACTAATGCTTGTACCAATCTCAAACTCTTGTACTTAACTACATACATTGTCCTTCCAAGATGCAGAGAGGGAGAAATCAAACAATTTTTTTCTCCATGTAATTTTTTTAAGTGAGAACATTGTATATCTTCAAGAGGAACCTGATCCATTGTGTAAAAATAGAGTAACGATCTAACAACTGACATCGCAGAGAACACTCAGAAGCAGTGCATTGCTGAGCCTGAGTATACTTCAAAAGCCAGATCAGAATCAGTTTTCTTATAAACTAAATCAAGCTTACTGTCAAGCTGTGATCTGATTTTTTTTCTTCTTTGTACTGTCTTGTAAAGGGCCAAAGAGGGGACTGGATGGAGAGACATTAAACATTGATCACTGGTAATTACGGTAATCTCCTTCAAGGCTGCAAACTCAGCCTGTCTTCAGAGAGACCTAACTCCTTGTGACAACATGAGAAAAGCTGTTGAAGAACTGTAGACTCCTACAGCTGGGTACCAGCCTTTAATTGGAGCATGGCACTGAAACAGACGTTCTTCGAGCATCCAAAGAGATATAATGAATCTACTAGTTTACGAAGTAAGTGATGTCACCAGCCAAATCCTACATCTATCACAAAACATACCAAGAAGTGAAGGAGACAGTCAGTCTGCCAAAAGTCATGACCATCAGGAAGAGAGTCAGGCAATGTAGTTTGGTATTTAGTTGTTCAGCTTCACACAAACTGGATGATAAAAATGATAACCACCCAGAAAGGAGAAAGACAGACATTTTGGACTGTCTGGAAATTCATCTCTGCTTTAGAAACTCAGTTTGACCTGATTCGTCAATTTCAGGGAGCAAAAATTACTAATCTCCTTGCAATTTGCTTTTGAGTCAGTGCAAAGGGTTTCACAAAAAAATCAAGCAAGAGATCCTGGCATAATCCCAGCATTAATTATGGTTCCCAAAAGTGTACGCTCCTCTTTTAACAATCATGACAATATTTTCTTAGCTCTGTTTTCCACAAAAACACAAACAAAAAGAACTAGACACAACATAGAATTGGCAAGCTCTCCATAGAGACTTCAAGATACAAGACCAGAGAATGTACCTCTTAGTGACCTTCATTATATGTAACCATCTCACAGTTTGGCTCCAGCTACCTCGCATGCCACACACAGCCACAAATATATCCCATTTTTTGTTGTTATTACTGTGATTTATTGCACCTAGACCTGCTAAATATAATTGTAAGAAGAATATGGACCTTCATTATATGGGACAGAGTCTAACATCAAGGCTGTATATTGTCACCCTGCTTAGTTATCTTATACTCAGAGTACATCATGAGAAACGCTGGGCTGGAAGAAGCACAAGCTGGAATCAAGATTGCCGGGAGAAATATCAATAACCTCAGATATGCAGATGACACCACCCTTATGGCAGGAAGTGAAGAGGAACTAAAGAGCCTCTTGATGAAAGTGAAAGAGGAGAGTGAAAAAGTTGGCTTCAAGCTCAACATTCAGAAAATGAAGATCATGGCATCCAGTCCCATCACTTCATGGGAAATAGATGGGGAAACAGTGGAAACAGTGTCGGACTTTATTTTGGGGGGCTCCAAAATCACTGCAGATGGTGACTGCAGCCATGAAATTAAAAGACGCTTACTCCTTGGAAGAAAAGTTATGACCAACCTACATAGCATATTCAAAAGCAGAGACATTACTTTGCCAACAAAGGTGTATCTAGTCAAGGCTATGGTTTATCCAGTGGTCATGTATGGATGTGAGAGTTGGACTGTGAAGAAAGCTGAGTGCCGAAGAATTGATGCTTTTGAACTGTGGTGTTGGAGAAGACCCTTGAGGGTCCCTTGGACTGCAAGGAGATCCAACCAGTCCTTTCTGAAGGAGATTGGCCCTGGGATTTCTTTGGAAGGAATGATGCTAAAGCTGAAACTCCAGTACTTTGGCTACCTCATGAGAAGAGTTGACTCATTGGAAAAGACTCTGATGCTGGGAGGGATTGGGGGCAGGAGGAGAAGGAGATGACCGAGGATGAGATGGCTGGATGGTATCACTGACTCGAAGGACATGAATCTGAGTGAACTCTGGGAGTTGGTGATGGACAGGGAGGCCTGGCGTGCTGCGATTCATGGGGTCACAAAGAGTCGGACACGACTGAGCGACTGAACTGAACTGAGTCTACCTCACAGAGTCTTAAATCTTTCCCAAAATAGAAATGATTTTAAATGGAAAGCCATGTTCTTGCTAATCTTGTTGGATTTATTTACTCTGATCCTCTTTTAATTACCACAGAGAAATCCATTTTTATGATCACACAAGGAATCAGAGTCAGGTTTGAAAACTATGTCCATGAAGGAAAAGAATAAGATGGGTTCAAAGCATGTTATTTTCCAGAAGGAAACTCTAAGACCCAGAGAGGTGGATGGCTTACCTACACCCCACAACTGGTTATCAAGTTGGCCAATCTAGAACACAAACTCTCCAACTCAGAATCCAATATTCTTCCCACTCTGATGTCAAACCTCTTACTTTCTTATCCTCCAAGTGAACAGCCCTAAAGTTGGAAATCACAAAACAGTCAAAGATGTGCTAATTCAGCCTATGGGAACTTATTGGAATATATTTTCAACGGTACATAAGATCTAAAACAGATGCCCAATAGATGGAAAAACAAAATTAAAATAAAAAAAATATGCAGCCAAAGAACATCTAAGTGAGGAAGAAGGTGAAAGTGTGGGTTCTGAAATAGTAAACATCCATGAAAATCACCCAGGCCATGAAGATGAAACAGCTGACATTCATTTCAGGCATCAAGGAGCCTGGCACACAGACGTCTTCACCAAAAGCATTCTAGGCACGGTGAACAGGAAGGTCAAAGACCTTGAAGTAGAAATGAATCCCAAGAATAAGAAAAAGACCAGAGAGGGTACAATTAAGTCAGCAGGAGATGGAAGTATGAGGTAAGCAGGGGTCAGTGCCTGTAGGAAATTTTAAACCATGAAAAGAAATTTGACATGTTTTGATGGCAACAGGAAGTGAATAAAGGATTTTAAGTGGGGATGTGATATGATCATATTAATGTTTTGCATTTTTTAAGATGATTTTGACTGCAGTGTGAAGAATGAAATGGACTGAAGATTGAGATAGCATACATAAATTCTTTTTTTTTTTAAGTTAAGGAGAAATACAAATGGAGGCAGTGACTGTTGTTATATAAATAGTATCACAATCTTCAAAAATAATAACGCAGTAATTTTTTTAGAGGATGTCTTAAACTCTTGCAGTAGCCAAAAGCATGTGGTTTGTCCATATTCTAAAACCCTGAATGATAGATCTTTGAAACAGAGGCAAAGATGAAACTGATGTTGGGCCTCCCTTGGTTTGCTTGTCATTGGAATTCAAGTGATCTATGTCACTACTGCAGATTGAGAAAGTCAAACCCAACACAGGTAAGTCTCAGGTGCTCAGAATTTCAGAATTCTATCACCTTAGCATCCCAAATTAACAGAGGGAAAATGATACTTAAAAAAAATTTTTTTTACAAAGAAGAGGAATGAGTGATCTGAAGGACAGAAATAAAGCCTCTGCATTGAGGAAAGTCAACATTTTATGACTTTAGAGTTAAGAACCATATCAGCTGGGGTGATTAAAATACAACTGGTTATTTCCCACAAAGAAAGAGTAGTCAAGTCTTGCCCCACAACTAAGTTCAGCCAATTAATTTCTTTCTGCCAAACTCCCTTTATTTTTGGTAGTAACTTTGCACCATTAATTCAAGGTAAAAATTCACCTCTAAAGTGCTGCCTATTGATGATAAATTCCCAGGGATGTTCAGATAACACAAAAAGAAATGGAAAGGGATGGTTTATAAAGCTCTTTAGGGAAATCACTGATCGTGTTACTGGTCCTCAGTAAGATAAAATATTAAATCAACAACTCAAGAACCACACTAACCACACATTATGAAAAATCCAAGTTCTTAGATCTACAAAGACAAACTACTAGAAAAATACCAGGCTTCATAAGGACTTCCCAAGTAGCACCGCTGCTGCTGCTGCTAAGTCACTTCAGTTATGTCCGACTCTGTGCAACCCCATAGACGGCAGCCCACCAGGCTCCTCCGTCCCCGGGATTCTCCAGGCAAGAACACTGGAGTGGGTTGCCATTGCCTTCTCCAATGCATGAAAGTGAAGTCGCTCAGTCATGTCTGACTCCTAGCGACCCCATGGACTAGCCCACCAGGCTCCTGCATCCATGGGATTCTCCAGGCAAGAGTACTAGAGTGGGGTGACATCACCTTCTCTGCCAAGTGGCACTAGTGGTAAAGAATCCACCTGCCAGGGCAGGAGATACAAGAGACATAGGTTCAATCCCTGGGTCAGGAAGATGCCCTGGAGAAGGAAATGGCAACCCACTCCAGTATTATTGCCTGGAAAATTCCATAGACAAAGGAGCTTGGTGGGCTCCAAACTACGGGGTTAAAAAGAGTCAGACACAACAGAACACACACATACACACACACAAACACACACACACACGAGTCTTCATATAGAGACAGATTTGGGTTTGAATCCTGGTTCAATCTCTTGCTAAGTAACTTGTCAATCCCTTATTTTCACCTTGCTGGACCTCAGTTTCTTTATCTGTGAAGTGAAAGTCATATTGACAGCTGATTGTTGGGAAGGTTAAAATAAGGTCATTTTGGTAAGGCAAATAGTAGGTACACAAGAAATGTTCACCCCAGTCCATCTTGCCCACTATTCTCTCCCTTGAGGACTTTCCAACCACATTTATGACTTAGACTCCATCTGTGCTACTGATTGAATTTTTGTATCTCCCCAAATTCATGTGCTGAATTCTGGGTCCCAATATGATACTATTTGGAGTTGGGGCCTTTGGGAGGTGATTAGGTCATGAAGATGAAGCTCTCATGAATGGGACTGCGCACCTAAAAAAGAGACCCAAGAGAGCTCCCCTGTCCTCCCACTGTAAGCCAGGAAGCAGGCCTTCATCAGACACTGAATCTGCCAGCACCTTGATTTGAACTTCCCAGCCTTCAAAACTATAAGAAATAAGCGTTTGCTATTGTAGGCACCCAGCCTATAGCGTTTTGCTATAGCAGCCAGAACTAAGACAATCTAGTTACGGAGACAAAGCCTTCAGGGGAATGACAATCTTTAAAGCAGG
This sequence comes from Budorcas taxicolor, assembly GCF_023091745.1. Classification (NCBI taxonomy): domain Eukaryota; kingdom Metazoa; phylum Chordata; class Mammalia; order Artiodactyla; family Bovidae; genus Budorcas; species Budorcas taxicolor. The sequence continues at coordinate 44,064,298 of NC_068915.1, forward strand.
ATTCTGAAGAAATATCCTGGGTCCTCGGGTTATTCCCAAGAAAAGGGATTTAAATTCAAAATGCAGCAACAAAGCATTTTGAAGCCGGTGATTTCAAGAAAATTATAAGCGCTGAACTTGTTAGGGAATTCATATTTTTAACATGAAATAAAAGAGCTTTTGAGAAAAAAATATACTCTTTTTCTAAACAGGTTTGCAAAACTCAGAAGACAAAGTAAATAGACACTAAAAATAGGGTAGAAAAAACTATTGTTCTGGGTATCATTAAGAATGAAATCAGCTTGGTACATAGAGAGTGCATGTGATGGAAACCTGGAGAATCCTGTTCTGAGTTCACCAGAACCAACTGGAAACCTTTGGAAACTCATGCCCCTCAACACTTCCATTAAATGAGACAATTAGCTAAGACAATCCCTACAGATTCTGTCAGATTCAGCCCTTTCATACCCTGCGTCTATGACCCTAAGGGCACAAAGACTAAAAGGGCAATGTTAACTGCCATACTGCTCACATTTTAATTTCTAGACATAACTGCAAGTTTCTGGATTTGAGTTGCTACAACTAAACCAGCAGGAAGGACACAGCATCAGACCTGTGAACAGAACAAATACCAGAAACGAGGGAAAATGCGACAGAAGCAGAGGAGAGCGGAAGTCATCCTATGGCACAGTAACTGGCCCTGAAAATGTGTTGATTGATTCAAAAGAAAGATGAAGAGGAATCAACGGAGGCGTGTAGGGAGGAGAGAGCATGTCTACACAAACCCTAGAGGTCTTACAATTTCATTATCCTATGGGAAAGGAGACTCAGATTAAGAGTGGGGATTGGAAAACTTCCTTGGAGACACAGAATCCCACTGAAGGTCATGGGGTGATGGAGTCACTCAGCTAGTTATAAACTCAGGATCAGAACGAAGACTGTTGACTATCGATTGGTTAGTCTTCCTTCTTCAGCTGGAGAGCAAGAGTGATGGCTTTGCAACTTTATAGATTTACCCCTAAATATTGACTGAAACCACTGTTAATCCATTACTCCTCTTCAGAGTAGTGTGGTGCCAAGACAACCTCAAAAGATGCATAACTATGCTACTCTTTAGGAGCTCAGGGAAAAGATACACTTGTATACTTCTTTGGACAACACTCTGTACTGTTTGTGGGCTCCCCAGTGGTTCAGCAGTAAAGAATCCACCTGCAAGTCAGGAGCCACAGTAGATGTGCATTCGATCCCTGGATGGGGAAGATCCCCTGGAGAAGGCCATGGCAACCCACTCCAGTGTTCTTGCTGGAGAATCCCATAGAAGAGAAGCACAAAGGGCTACAGTCCATAGGGTTGCAGAGTCGGACGTGACTGAAGCAACTGAGGACACATGCATGCTGTACTTAACTTGCTAGGCCATTGGTTAGTCTGTTGATGGTCATGATGCCTTCCTCTTGCCATATTATAGACTGCCTCTCATAATGCCAACCATCTGAAACTTAGTGCCGATGTACCCTAATCCAAGTCATACTACAGAAAAGAAAAAAAATGGAAAAAACACTGCTGAGGTCAGCAGTGGCATTCTGACATTCAAAACTGGTGTGCTATAGCATTAATCTTCAAGGCTATCATTCTTCAACCCACATCCATCTGACTACTGATTGAGCTCATTTTTCCTAGATTTAATGCAATCCAGCTCTAATGTGCATCAACTCTAAGATGCTCATCTTTTCACATGTTGCCATCTGAAGTTTTGATGTCTAAAATTGGGAGGCATCTTACAATCAATAATATGTTATAGTTTAACAGGCAATGTTATTTCTCTGTGATGAAAGTAATCATGTATCATACAATTATGTATCTTAGATTCAATGAAATGCACTATTCAAAGCAGAAACGGACAGCCATGTCATCACTCTCTTCAGTAGGCTACAGGAGAGTGAACTGCCCATTTCTGTGTGTGTGTGTATCTCTCTCCACCTCTCTCCCTCCTTACTTCTTCTTTCCCTCTCTAGTGTGTGTTTGCACATGATCCATCTACCACTCCCTCTCATTCATTCTCTGTCTTTTCCTCATTTTAACCGAGATTTATCAACTGCCTCCTCGGTGGCAGGCACTACGCTAAGCACTAGAGATGAAATGATGAGGTCAAACAGAAGTGGCCCCTGCCCACATGAAGCTTACCATCTACTATGGGGACAGATAAAGGTACAAGTATAGTAAATGCTTGAAAGGAGAGGTGCCTGGTGCTAAGAAGGAGTACACAACAGGGTGATGACCTTATTAGGAGGACTCCCCTGAGAAGGGAAGAATGAGCTGGGATATCCTGCTTGAGAAGTAAAGGTGAAGGTTACAGGCAGAGGCTTTTGTAGAGGGAACTTCATATCAAAAGGTCTTTTAGTAGACAGAAGTAATGCTTTGAGAAAGCCATGTTGCTGGAGCCCAGAGAACAAGAGGGACATGGACATGGGGTGAAATCGGTCAGGAGTCAAACTATGGCCAGACTCTATTATTACCTTAAGAGACTTTGAAAGCATTGAAGAGGTAAGTGATAAAAAACAATGGAAAGTGTGGGAGAGATAATATGTTCAAATCAAAACCAGCATTCTAGTTGCCACATGGGGTCCAGTGGAGGGTGTGGGCCAGAAGATCCTTCCAGTGGATCTGATGGACAAATGCGGACTTAGGGCTACTCTCTTCACTGGCTCAGCCATGCAGACCTCAGCTCTGCAGGGCAGCCGTTCCTGTCACCTCTTCTGTGCACAGACCTTGCAGTGACATCCTGGGAGCAATATCCAGAGAATGAGGTCAGAATATTCAATAGACGTTCCTGCCGCAGATGGTAGAGAACCAGAAATAAAGCAGGACAGATGAGGGGCCCTGGGAATGCACAAAGAGAGGAGGGAAGCATGGCCCAAGCAGTCTGCCTGGTCTCCCTGGGTTGGGATGTTATGTGAAAAGCCTGGACCCTCCCCTGAACTTTCTGAGTCCACCTACTGAATCATTAGCATGGTCCCCATTAGATGCATTGAGTTGGGGAAGATACAAGTTTACCTGAAGCCTGGAGAAAAAGAGCTCTTTATTTAGAAGGTACTCAAAGGGTCCTTAGGAGCTTTTTTTTTCCTTGGCAGATATCGACTTACAAACCGATCCTACTCCACTGGTTGGAATATATCTATTTTCAGTCCTTGTACCTCTACGTATGAATTGCGATTTGATGAAGCCATATGAACAACTAATAAAGTCTCAGTGTAAAAATGCTAGATGCTCTCAGGAAGGGAAAACATAAAACTTCAATCCATGGTTTATTAAAATCCCTAGGTGAGCACAGTTTACAAAGCTAAACGCCAATACCTATAATCCACTACCATGATAATGTTAGCCATAGAGTAACTGCTATCTCTAGCTGCATTCAAGTTTGGTTGCCCTTCAGAGGTACTAAAATCTAACTCCTAATTGCTTTTTATATAAAAAATAGTCTTTGATTGACAGAATCTAATCACTAGAAGGGCAGCAAACAAAAGCTGGGCAAAGCACAGTCCTTGTTAATTTTTTTTTCCTTGCAACCTCTATAAGCATCTGATCACACAGTTGTGCAATTATTTGCTAACTGAAGATGTTATTATTCTGTTACTGTCTTAGAAAAATAGTAACCTTTCTCAGCCAAGATAAAAATATGTGGGTTCTTTTCCCGCAGTTTATATATCTTAAACCTTAGGCCATTTTTATAGCAGCTTTATTCTCAACTCTCCCACCATTTATCTTTCCATTTTCTGCAAAGGCTAGTTTACTTAATACAGGAAGACCTTCACATAACTTTCTGGCATTAATTATTGTGGTGGCACAATCTCCCGTGTGAAATATTTGCTGCAATGTGTCCCGCAGCCTATTAAAAAAAAAAAAAAAAAAAGGGAAGGGAAAAAATGGAAGGCGAAACACTTCTGATGATTATTCACTATGTTACAAGATTTTTACATAATTAATTGAGTGTGATTGTAAAACATAGAGTCTGTCCTATATAGCTTTGTATTAGTAAGCAAACAGGAACATTTTGAAACTATATCTTCTAGTAAAGGAAGCCAGTAAGGAAGAGTGATGGAGATTCTAGCACACCTTTCTTTCTGAGATCAGGATCTGATCCTGCTCTTGTCAGAGGTGTCCTCTGGTGAGGGCATGATAATTATGAAGCACCATGAGTGACATTAAAACAATCCACCCTGAAATGAAAACCAATCAGCAGTTCTGAAAGATCAGCCCGCTAGGATGACTAGCAGTGAGATGCTGCACTTTTTTGGGCAGACGATGTATTGCTGGCTTTTCCCTTCTCACTCTCCTCCTCGTTGACTACAAACAACTCTCTGTAAACTTCCATTCTGAGAAGAAGTGAAGTGGGTAAAACACCGACTGGGTCAATATTTTTAAGGGACAGCTCTGGGTTTAACTCGACCGGAGAGAAACTGACAAGATCTCTGCTCCAGACACAACACTCGAGTCTGTTTTGGAAGCAGCCACAGCATGTCCTGCAAACAGACTGTCACTCTGGTCCAGCTGTGGGGCCTTTCACTGTCATTGTTCCCTCCATCAGGACTATCGGGAACTAAGCTGGCTGAAACCTATCAGTTCACACTACTGGTGCATGCAGACGCACCAGTACCTCCTCCCCCAATCCCTGCCCTGCCCTCCTCTCCTTAGCAGGTAGAAAACGCAGAGACCACACTGCCAGGCACCCGACACAGTGTCTGACACATAGAGAACCCTAAGAGTAGGTTCATTGATTGGCTGGCTGAAAAAACAAGTCAAAGCAAGATGTTAGAAGGCTCTGATGGTTCAAGGAGTAGCTCTGGTATTAGCCAAACCTGAGGTCAAATTACGGTCACTCACCTTATTAGTCCTAATTCTTGGGCACATCTATAACCTCTGCAACTTTAGTATCTTCATTTACAAAATGGGTGTGATCATAGTACATACTTGATAGAACTGCAAATGAAAAACTCATTCATATGTCAACAAACTACTTACGTCAGTACCTGAAACGCAATAGACCACTCAATAAATACAAACTTTCAAGGCAGTTTTGTTCAGGTTAGAAGATTTAAAGGGGAGCAACTCAGAAACACCCTGAAAAGTGTAATTTAACATTGCTGCCACCATTTCTTACCTCACTCAGTCCTCATGGCTTAGCCATGCATTTAACAAGTATTTATGAAATGACTATCCTATCCTTCTTCTGAAAAACATTTGCTTCTGCTTTACTGACTATGCCAAGGCCTTTGACTGTGTGGATTACAACAAACTGTGGAAAATTCTGAAACAGATGGGAATACCAGACCACCTGACCTGCCTCCTGAGAAATCTGTATGCAGGTCAAGAAGCAACAGTTAGAATTGGACATGGAACAACACACAGTTTCCAAATTGGGAAAGGAGTACGTCACAGCTGTATATGGTCACCCTGCTTATTTAACTTATATTCAGAGTACATCATGTGAAATGATGGGCTGGATGAAGCACAAGCTAGAATCAAGATTGCCAGGAGAAATATCAATAACCTCAGATATGCAGATGACACCACCCTTATGGCAGAAAGTGAAGAAGAACCAAAGAGCCTCTTGATGAAAGTGACAGAGGAGAGTGAAAACGTTGGTTTGAAGCTCAACATTCAGAAAATGAAGATCATGGCATCCGGTCCCATTACTCATGGCAAATAGATGGGGAAACAATGGAAAGAGTGAGAGACTTTATTTTTTGGGGCTCCCCAATCACTGCAGATGGTGACTGCAGCCATGAAATTAAAAGGCCCTTGCTCCTTGGAAGAAAAGCTATGAGCAACTTAGCATATTAAAAAGCAGAGACATTACTTTGCAACAAAGGTCTGTCTAGTCAAAGCTATGGTTTTTCCAGTAGTCAAGTATGGATGTGAGAGTTGGACTATAAAGAAAGCTGAGCACAAAAGAATTGATGCTTTTGAACTGTGGTGTTGGAGGAGACTCTTGAGAGTCCCTTAGTCTTCAAGGAGATCCAATCAGTCCATCCTAAAGATGATCAGTCCTGAATATTCATTGGAAGAATTAATGCTGAAGCTGAAACTCCAATACTTTTGGCCACCTGATGTGAAGAACTGACTCATTGGAAAAGACCCTGATGCTGGGAAAAATTGAAGGTGTGAGGAGAAGGGGATGAAAGAGGATGAGATGGTTGTATGGCATCACCAACTTGATGGACATGAGTTTGAGCAAACTGTGGGAGTGGGTGATGGACAGGGAGGCCTGGTGTACTGCAGTCCATGGGGTCGCACAGAGTCAGACACGATTGAGCAACTGAACTGATCCTTCTTCTGAGAAAGCTGTATTGACTGGAGCAAGATTTCTACCTTCTATATTCTAGTGGGACAGACAGATTTAAAACACATACACACATCAGGAAATTTGTAATGTGTCAGAAAGCACTGATGCCCAATAATTAATCATTCATTCATTTCCTGTATGTTTATTTAGGATTGCTTTTTACAAATCATTGAGCATATGTAACATTTTTTCTGATCATAGGATAATAAGTTTTGATAAATATATACCTAAAATATCAAGAAATGAAAAGAAATAAGAAATTAGAACTGCCCACACAGCCTCCTCAGAACACACAGCTTCCCCATAACATTTACCCAACGAGCAGAGAAGTGCTGGAAATTAGGACTACTGAAAATTCCAGTCTTGGGCAGGGTCTCCAAATAGCCAAACTAAGATCTTGGGTTTAGAATAACAGAGAGTCCCCATGAGTGTTCATTTTCACTTGGCATCATACAGAAATGCAGAAAACTGCTCCGAACCATCTGTTCAACTATAATAATGAGGGGTAGTGGGTTTCTCTCGGGCGTGTGCTGGGATGGATGATTAGCTGGTAGCAGAAGCAGGACCCTGAAGTTTGAAGCGCATGGAAGTGGCCACCATTATCCTGGTGAAAGATAGAACTCCAGGGGGCACCCCTTCTTTTTCCTTTAGGCTATGAAATAAGGAACCTGAATACTAATAGACTACACAGTAGGGGCATCCTTTTTCACACAAAAGTCAAAACTTTCCACCCCTTCCCTCTAGAACTCATGGGTAAATGTATCCACGTAGAGACTTTACCATTCACCATCGGTTTCTCAGGTTAAAGTCTTTCCTAATAATTTTACTGATTGACTGACTCAGCTGTGCTGTGTCTTGACTGTTGTGCAGGCCTTTCTCTAGTTGCTGTGCTGGGGCTTCACGTTGCTCTGGCTTCTCCTGTTGGAGCGCACAGGCTCTCGGGCTCTCGGGCCTTAGTAGTTGCCACACATGGACTCAGTAGTTGCAGCTGCCAGGCTCTAGAGCACAGGCTCAGGAGCTGTGGCCACGCGCACGTTTGCTCTGAGGCAGGTGGGATCTTCCGAGACCCCACTGAACCCACGGGACTGGATTCAGGGGCTGCATCCATGTCTCCCGCATTGGCAAGCAGATTCTTTACCACTGAGCCACTAGGGAAGCCCTCTCCGGGTTAAGTAGTGATGGAAAAATACAGCAGCAAGTATACGCTCATGGACTCAGGCACATGGGACTCATACACACCCTACAGCAAATGCATACCGGAGACTCTCATCCAAGCTGACAGAGCATTTCACTCCCACACTCGGACAGTGAACAAAGTTCAAGGCCAAGAGGGAACACACCAAAGTCCCTTAGCTTTCTAGTCTGTGAACTCTGGGGGTCACCCAGGGTCATCTGAACACCGCACAGAAACTGCTCTTTTGTATCCACAAGGTCCTGCTAGAATTTCCTTCTCATCCACCTTCTCTGACCCACAGTCACTACAGCCAAAGGTAACAACTCTAGCTCTTTCACGTTCAAGACCGAATTCAGTCAGCTCAGAGCCCACCAGAATCAGCAGCAAGAGGCTAAACTACCACAAGCAGCTTCTAGTGGAACGCTGGCAACCCACACCACTTGTGCACAAGTATTGCTCTTTAAGGACTACTGGCATCAGGTGATATATCATTTATTCTGGAGGCTATCAGTTCGTGAAGGTATGGGAAAACTGCCAGCTCACCTGAACTGCAGTTATGAGTAATAACAAGGGTTATAATTGACATTCACATTCTGTTTTTAAGTTAATGAGGTATCTAACATGAGATCCAGCAAAAAGGCTTTTTGTGCACATAACCTCCTGCTCCCTAAAATAGAAATCTGGGTTTCAATTATACCTTTCATACTCATAGGGACACTGTTGTATCCTATGAGTGATAGAGTGCATCTTCACAAATGCAGCTGCCATCATGTGCCCAGTGAGTCTTAGAAAACAGGAAATATTTTTGTGAAGAGTGTCCAGGGTGGTTAAAGCTGCAACCGCCTGTATATGTGGAAATGAGCCTTCAGGGAGAAAAAGTTTACTGTGAACCAGCCAACTCATTGGGCAGCACAGAACTGATCATTTCTTGGTGAAGACAGTATTAGAGAAACTTAGGGCTCAGCTCTTAGTGGCTGACCTAACCATCAGGACCTAAGACTTATAATCAGGACAATCAGACTGGACATGGGATTTCTCTGGTTCACTCTTAGCAACGCCTCCATGCCCCCACTTCAGAAAGCATCTCCCTGGACTTCTACATTGGGAAGGCACTATGGCCATTGCCAGCCCATGTAAGATTGTCCTCTTCCCCCTGCCCCAGACTCTTGATGACCTGGAAATGCTCTGTTCTACTGCTCTGAAGTCCTGCTTTACAACACTTTCAAGATCTGAATCACTTGTCTTGAACTCAGGCCTGGCTGACCACTTAGCCTCCAAAGCCCATTATTATGCCTGAACCTGGTAAAATATCAAAAAGGAGAGTCGGCCAAAGCCTCACGAAATCTTTACTTGTTCAGACAGTGAGATGGGAAGGCAGGCTAGTGAATGAGACACTCTCCTGGGGGGGTGGGGTGCAGAATATATATATATATATATGTATAGATATATACTGTACATTGAAAATATCCAGTGAATCCCACTTGACTATCAACGAATTCATTTGGAGCTCTGCTTTAATGAATGGGTAACAATGCTCTGTGATTGAGCAATCATTTCAATGTAAACACTCTGTTCTCCCTACTTTTTTGTTTTTATAGATGCAATCACACAATTAATCTTACTAGAAAACCCTTTTAATGGTAAGATTCATTGACTGAGCCTCCAACTTTACCTGAGTATCCCTAGAGGCCAAATCCTGAGTTTGGAATGGTGGACCAAACAGAGAACAAGAAGGTGATGGCTCCCACCCTGGCTGAATTTATATTCCCAATACTCACCTATTCTAAATAGTAGAGTATTGGTTAGTTAACTTTTATTATGCCATGCATTGGACAGTACAAAATTTTCCTGAAGGTATATCCAGTTTCAAATCCAGTTCAAGGTGTGCTGAAAAATCAATAAATCCTTAATCTCTCCATTTTTTCTTCTGCTAAATTCTGTCATCTAACTCTGGTTCAAGCACCACTTCTCATGCGCTTTCCATCCCCCTAGACACAACGTGTCTCCCTATCCTCCTCTCTTTTGCCTCTTTGTACTCGTGGTTGTACTATCAAAAGTCCATGAGTGATCTCTTTGCATGGTTGCTGCCCTAATAGACTATAATCTCCCTGGGGGCACGGTTCAGCCTCCTAAGATGGTCCTCTTCCAGGGCTCCAGAGCATAAAATTGCAAAGAAAATGACTTAAAAGACCAAAGCCCATGTTCTCAAGGATTCCCTCACTGTCCTCCTGTGAATTCCGTCTTTATCCACCCACACACACAATCGCCAACACCATTCCTGCTATAGCAAGTTCAATAAATGATTAATATTTGGCAAAAGGCAAGGCAATAATTTGCACATCCCATGCCTGGACATTTACTCAGTCAATTCGTACCTAAGAAAGTCACAGTTGTGAGGCACTGCTAGGGCGCCAAGAATTAATTACCCCCAAATAAGTTCTTGGTGGGGAACCAAGTTTTCCTCATCAACATTCAAGGCAGATGCCACCACACGAAGGGAAAGAGGAAGAAAAAGCCCAGATGCCTGAACAGGAAAGAACATTTGAAAAGAGAGCAAGGAAATAAAAGAAGTATATTACGGCAGCCACACGCCTTTTTCCACACACAAAGCTATAGGATTATGTTTTTTTAGAGAACAGCCCAAGACCCCACTCCTAGCATCAAGTGTCTGATGTTTCCAAACCAAGAATCAGCTAAATATTTTTTTTCCTGAAAATATAACTTCTCCCTGTTGCAGTAACAGAATGAAACACATAAGAGTAAAGCCGAGCTCAGATATGGGGGCAAAAGCAATAGCTGAAGCCAGCATGAACACGACGGTCTGTCTGTGCCTGGATGGCTTCCTGGGGATGGGATGAAGCGGGAGGGTGGAGGCACGGACGGCAGCAGGCATAGGTGCAGTTAGATCTGCCATCTAAAACTACAGATCTTGTTATGTTTGTTTTCTATTGTTTTATAACCAGTGACCAAAGCTTTAGCACACGCTGGGCATACCTTGGCTGGGCCCTCTGCTCATGGTCTTAGGAGGCTGCAGTCAAGGTGCTGGCCAGGTTGTCTGCTCAGCTGGAGCTCAAGTCCTTCCCTCAATCAGACTGTTGACAGTCTTCAGTTTTCTGGTATTTTAAGACTGAGACTCTGAGTTCCTAGGAGTCACTCCCCTCCATAGGCAGCTGACAGTGCATCTGGTCCCTCCATCAAGGCCCTGATAGGATGTCTGTCTCTGCGGGAAGAACCCAGCCTTCCTTTAAAGCCTCTCACCTGACTGAGTAAGACCCACCCAGAATAACGTCTCTGCTAATTAATTCAAAATCAATAGATTTGCCCCCTTGGAGTGGGGCATGGCAACCCACTCCAGTATTCTCACCTGGAGAATCCCATGAACAGTGGAGCCTGGTGAGCTGCAGTCCACAGGGTTGCAAAGATTCAGACATAACTGAAGCAATTTAGAAGCATGTATGAAATAGATTACTCGTAAGGACCTAGTGTATAGCACAGGGAACTCTACTTAATACTCTGTAATGACCTATATAGGAAAAGAGTCTAAAAAAGAGTGGGTATATGTATAACCGATTCATTTTGCTGTTCCCCTGAAACTAACACAACACTGTAAGTCAACTATGCTCCAATTAAAAAACAAAAAAAGAAAATCAACTGATTTGGGACCTTAACTACATCTATAAAATCCCTTCACTTTTGTCTTATAATGTAACCTAATCTCAGAAGTGGACTCCAGGAGTTGGTGATGGACAGGGAGGCCTGGTGTGCTGTGGTTCACGGGGTCACAGAGTCGGACACGACTGAGCGACTGAACTGAACTGAACTGAATCTCAGAAGGGACGGCATCTTATTCACACATATCAGCTACATTCAAAGGGGTGGGATTATTTTGGGCACACACACCAAGGTGTAGAAATCTTGGGGCCACCATGAGATTCTGTTTACCACAACATCTCAATTCTGTCTTGATATTTCCAGCCCCCGGTCAATTTTCTAGCATAGAAGGAAACAAGTGGTTGGGAAGAGAGGAAAGAATCTATTCTGTGATCATAGTTACTGGGCTAAACCATACAAAATTAATAGTTCATCATTTTTCGGCCAATACAAATAGACACAGTGAATGTGTGAGAATGTGTGTATGCATATACGTACACATACCTACATAGATAAAATCAGATATAGGTATTGGTATAGATGAAATAGATATAGAGATGAAAGTGAATCCATTTTGTTTTCATGAAGTGAAGTCTCCTAAAGCAATCTCTCTTTGGGGCACCCATGAAAACTCTTTTCAGTTTGGTGCATATCATGTGTATTTAAGATTTCAGTAGTTTTATGGGTAAAATAGTTGGTATTTACTCTCCCTTCTAAAGGATTTTTTTTATCTTCGTTTTTGCAGTAACTAAGGAAAGGAGAAACCAGGAAAAGCTCATTCCAAATCAGGTTTTCACTTCTGGGTAAAGCTTTTTCCATGACTGACTAGATCTTCAGCAACACTGAGCTATTCTCAGTTCGCAGTGGCATGTGTGAGCCTGCGTGTGTGTGAGTGTGATGTCCTCATGTGTACGTACACTTGGGAGACTCTGGAAGGAAATGCCTCTAAAGTCCTTGTCACTTCTGACAGATGAATTAAGTCAGGTCCAAAAGGCAATCTGTACAACTCATACAAAGTTGCACAGAGAAAGCCTCACCTAAAGCAAGAAAACAAAGCAAAACTAAACTGGTGTTCATTTTGTAAGGTGGCAAAACTTCAAAAAGACACCATAAATGAACTTAGAGTAAACATCCCAGGTTCAGTGCCAAGAGCATCTAAAAGAGGTGAGATTGGCATCTGTGGACAGCACAAAGGCATGAATTGTTTGCAGGCTGATAAGACACCACACATGGGCTTCCTTGGTGGCTCAGACGGTAAAGCGTCTGCCTGCAATGCGGGAGACCCGGGTTCGATCCCTGGGTTGGGAAGATCCCCTGAAGAAGGAAATGGCAACCCACTCCAGTACTCTTGCCTGGAAAATTTCATGGACTGAAGAGCCTGGTAGGCTACAGTCCATGAGGTCGCAAAGAGTCAGACATGACTGAGCAACTTCACTTTCACTTTCAAGACACCACACAAATATGTGATCCTCTAGACGTTCAGTGGGTAAACCCACTGCCAACAGAGTGGTACCATAAGCTGTGATGTTTGCAGTAGGAATAGAAAATCATGAACCCCAAAGGTCAGAATTTCACCAATTATTTACAAGGAAACAGTGTGTCAATGTTCTGATAGTCAGAAACCATTGTTTGAGTTCAATTTTGTTGGAAACGTGAATTAGAATAAGAATCACCAATACCTGGAATTATTTCAAAGGTTCGTGGCAAGTGAAAACTGAACTTTTACTAAAAAGCTGGATGACAGTGTCATTTGACAGGAATTAAGAAAAGGTGGAAGGCAGCTCTTAAATAAATGTTTGATCTCAACAGCCAAATCTAACCCCAGTTTTCTCAATGACTTCATGTATGACCAAAAGCAGGTGGTTTTGCCTCTCTCTCTTGGTTTCACAAACATATATATAAGTGTTCATTCATCTAACAAACATATGCTGAATGCTAAGCATAGGCTGGGACTGGGGTGCTCTTGGCATATTCAGGGAGATCAGGACAGCCAGATCTGAGGGGCAGCAACAGGGAAAAGTTACCAAATATTTGAGGGGAAAAGGAAAACTCAGATCAGTTCAGTTCAGTTGCTCAGTTGTCTCCGACTCTTTGCGACCCCATGAATTGCAGCACCCCAGGCTTCCCTGTCCATCACCAACTCCCAGAGTTTACTCAGACTCATCTGCATCGAGTCAATGATGCCATCCGGCCATCTCATCCTCTGTCATCCCCTTCTCCTCCTGCCTCCAATCCCTCCCAGCATCAGAGTCTTTTCCAATGAGTCAATGCTTCACATGAGGTGGTCAAAGTACTGGAGTTTCAGCTTTAGTATCATTCCTTCCAAAGAAATCCCAGGGCTGATCTCCTTCAGAATGGATTGGTTGAATCTCCTTGCAGTCCAAGGGACTCTCAAGAGTCTTCTCCAGCACCACAGTTCAAAAGCATCAATTCTTCAGTGCTCAGCCTTCTTCACAGTCCAACTCTCACATCCATACATGACCACAGGAAAAACCATAGCATTGACTAGACAGATATTTGTTGGCAAAGTAATGTTTCTGCTTTTGAATATGCTATCTAGGTTGGTCATAACTTTCCTTCCAAGGAGTAAGATATGACCCCATAAAAGATCGCCTTCCAAATCCCAGAAGAACTGTGAATAGTTGTGTGTTATTGAATACTAGACATGCACCAACAGAATTTTAAAGTTCTTTCAACTTTCATTTTGGCTCAGATTATGATAAAACATATTTAAGTTCATTGCATGACCTCCTAATCTTTAAAAAGATGAATAACACAGCTGAAAAATACCAGAGAACAGATTATACCAATAAGTCTAAATGGTTGATCGACTGAAATAGCAGTGACCTCAGATAACCTTAGAAGCTGTTCATAACAGCTGTCAACATTCTCTTTCTAGAGTCCAGCCTACATATAAGCTGAGGACTCATTTGAGGGATAACTAAAAGTGTGTTTTTGTTAGTCACTAAGTGGTGTCCAACTCTTGTGTGACCTCATGGACTGTAATCCACAAGGCTCCTCTGTCCATGGAATTCTCCAGGCAAAAATACTGGAGTGGGTTGCCATTCTCTTCTCCAGGGGATCTTCCAGACCCAGGGATTGAACCCAGGTCTTCTGCATTGCAGGCAGATTCTTCACCATCTGAGCCTCCAGGGGAGCCCAAACTAAAGGTATCCCCTCTTATTGGTCCAGCAATCGCAACCAGAACTCCCAATGTTCCTATGTCTTTTGGAGGAGGAGAAAGGAGGGTTCTGGGAGAGGAAATTACATGAGCAGGAAGGAAGGGAACAGGAGTGGTAAAGTCACATGACTGCTGAGACCAGGGAGGGAACAGAGGTGAATGAAGACCCCAAAGATTGGGAAAGACTATGATGCACTGAGGACGGGAGCTGCTCCCTCTCCACTTCAGCTCACTACTGCCATGTGGCGAGGAATCCAAGATGGTTCAATCTTCTGAGATCCAACTTTTCAAGAAAAACCTTGAGGCCCTGGCAACAAATAAACTTTTGAACAACATTTGAATCAAAGCAAACCACCAGGTAGCCAGTTGAGATCTCTACCAGTGGATTGCAAAGCACTGAAAATTTCATCTCCTAATACTATTCATGAAATTATCATAATATATAATTCCTGATGGCTAAAAGGGCTCTGAGAAAATGAATAATGAGGGTGAACTTTTTGGGAAAACTAAGATCTTCATGGTAGGGGATGGGATTGGAAGAGTAAAGAGGGTTTTGTACATAAAAGACAAAAATGGTGTACATCAGAATGCAGAAAAGAAAGAAAGGCAGAGACAGAAAAAGACAGAGAGGGAGAGGGAGAAGGAAGGAGGGAAGGGGGGAGGTGGGGGAGAGAGAAAGAGAGAGCAAAGGAACCAAGAGAGAAATCTTTATAATGCTCAAATCTTGGGTTGTCTTGAAGATGAGTGGGACCCCAAAAGAAAATCCATTATTCCTGGAATTGAATTCTTAACAGATAGAAAAACTGCCTCTGCACAAATTTGAGAGTATGATAGAACATTTTTCTTAAGAAAATACAATTTTTCCTTTGCAAAAACTCAGTTAAAAAAGATAAAATATTCATAAATATGTTTCAACCATTTGGAGAAACAAAGGAGGGCTAATAAATTTTAGGGTACCGTCTTAAGTGTGAACATATATACATTCATTTCCAAAAATATATATCCAGCAGGGAAACCTGAAAATTCCAGAATTCTAAGGGTCAAGTTGTGGCATCACAAAAATGATAAACTTCCACTTGTGAAAATAATTTTCGATTTATGAGGAAAATTAAGGGAACTGGCCCACTCCTGAGGTATGAATATAAATAGATATTTATAACAATCATGCGCTCCTTCAAAACATTATTTCAATTTTTACAAAATCCATTGGGATTTAGACCCAACTATTTCAATAATGACTTGATATGAAACTATTCTCAGTTCTTTTCGTTTTTTACTCTCTAAACAGGTACAATTTTCCTTTCTTTTTTAACAAGAGTCAGTAAGTGTTTAAAATGTCACAAGTTACTTTTCCAAATATCTATCCAGATAAGTCATATTTTGAAAACGACAACTACTCTTTCTGCAAATAGCCATAGAAAGTTTTATAGCTGATCCAATTTAATTCAGAGGGTGGATGGGTGAGGGTTTGGATGGGGGGCAAATAACACCTTATACTGCCCATAAATGCCAATCAACCTCCAGTCAGTAGCACAGGCCTCCATCTTTCAAATGTCAGTAAGTCTCCTATAAAAGCAGCTGTGTAGTTCTCATTCCTCAAGACCTCCTTTTCAAATGTTCCTGATCTTTCATCCCTTGCTGGTGTTTTGTGATAGAATGACACATTGCCAGCATACCTGAGTTCACATCCTGAAGTCTCTGATAAAGCCACACTGACATGGTGACTTCTGTTTTTTACCACTAAAGGAGAAAGTCTCCAACTTTGAGCCTCACTTCTTTTTCCGATCAAAAGTAGATGTAAATCAAGGAGAGCACATGAATACTGTAAAATCTCAGAGAAATTAAAACATACAAAATTGTATTCTATCACCCATTGATACATCTAGATATATGTCTTGATATGTGAGTATATACTTATGTTGCTACTGTATGAACAAACCATAGGATGATACTATTTTGTGACCTAATATTTCACTTGAAGTGGTGTTGGAGAAGACTCTTAAGAGTCCCTTGGACTGCAAGGAGATCCAACCAGTCCATCCTAAAGCAAATCAGTCCTGAATATCCATTGGAAGGACTGATGCTGAAGCTGAAACTCTAATACTTTGGCCACCTGATGCGAACTGACTCCTTGGAAAAAACCCTGATGCTGGGAAAGATGGAAGGCAAGAGGAGAAGGGGACAACAGAGGATGAGATGGTTGGATGGTATCACCGACTCAATGGACATGAGATTGAGTAAACTCCGGGTGTTGGTGATGGACAGGAAGGCCTGGCGTGCTGCAGTCCATGGGGTCACAAAGAGTCGGACGTGACTGAACAACTGATCTGAACTGAACATGGCTCTTAATAGCCAAATAATGCAAGAGCCATGTATTTATTTGCCATGATATATTGAGATGATGTGAGTGCATGCTCAGTTGTGTCTGGCTCTTTGTGACCCCGTGGACTATAGCCTGTCCACAGAACTTTCCAGGCAAGAATACTGGAGTGGGTTGCCATTCTTCCAGGTGATGCTCCTTACCAAGATATCAAATTCAAGTCTCTTGTGTCTCCTGTACTAGCAGGCAGATTTTTTACCACTGTGCCATGTAGGACGTATGATATATTTAATCAATCCAATTTTTCATTATTATAAACAATGTTGTGAGGAACATCTTTCCAACTAAATCTTTGTAAATGTTCCTATGTATGTCTTAGATTAGATTCCTACTACCAGCAAAAATAACAACATAAATAATAATATATATGAGGATTCACTTCACACTGAATGCATACCTGCTAAATTGCTTCAGTTATGTCTGATTCTTTGTGAGTCTATGGATCATAGCCAGCCAGGCTCCTCTGTCCATGGGTTTCTCCAGGCAAGAATACTGGAGTGGGTTGCCATGCTCTCCTCCAGGGGAACTTCCTGATCCAAGGATCAAACCCATGTCTCTTACGTCTCCTGCATTAGCAGACAGGGGCTTCCCTGGGGTTCAACTGGTAAAGAATCCATCTGCAATGCACGAGACCTGGGTTTGATCCCTGGGTGGGGAAGATACCCTGGAGAAGGGAAAGGCTACCCACGCCAGTATTCTGGCCTGGAGAACTCCATGGACTATTCCACTGGGTTGCAAAGAGTCAGACATGACTGAGAGACTTTCACTTTCTTTACCACTAGCGCCACCTGGGAAGCCCTTACTTCATACTGCTGCTGCTGCTGAGTCGCCCCAGTGGTGTCCAGCTCTGTGCAACCCAACAGACGGCAGCCCACCAGGCTCCCCCATCCCTGGGATTCTCCAGGCAAGAACACCGGAGTTTCCCTCTCCAATGCATACTAGGCTCTGACTAAACACCTGTCATGCATTATCTCATTTAACCTTGGTACCAATCCCACTTTTACAGGTTAGAAAACTGAGATACCATGAAGATAAATAATATATGTCTTAGGAAGTAGTATTCCCAGATCTCCCAAATTTGGCTGAACTCAAAATCAATTATTTTTCCCACCCACACCATTCTACCACCCTGGGGGTGAAATTTTCAGCTCAAACAATCTCCATGGTTCAAAGCATTTCGATGAGATTTGTCCAATAGTCCACTGTCTCTGTGGATTCAGAGGAACAGACTTCCTGACTCTCCAAGCCCCTCCAGAAATACCACCAACACTGCCATTTAAACACTGCTAGTAAGATAGCTTTCACACCTCAGAACACAGTGCTATAAAAATAAGCAAAAGACCTGGGACTCAAATTGAACATAAAAGTTGTTGCAGATATTGTTTCTTGACAAACGACCTCTCCAAATCACATAAATTGTCCAAAACCTCTTAAACCTTTGCTCTCCATCACCCACATAGGACTGAGAAGGGAATTCCGCCAAGGAACTACAGGCTAATTGAAAAATCATTCACTTGAGATGCAGTCAGGATCATGCTCCATTTCTATGAACGTATATAGAAACTAAAAACACATGGGTGCTCCCTGAGCACAGCAACTGGCTAATCAGCAAACTCAAAGGGAAATCATCTGCTTTTTCTCCCCTGCTTTGCTAGATTTGCACTTAATAATTCATGAGAGATGTAAAACAACAACAACAAGCTCTACAGGGTGATCGGGGATCCAAACTCTCTCCATCCCTGAATCTAAGCTGTTCCCCTTTCAAACTGTAGCCTTGACTGGGTGGGAGACCAGCCTGCCACACAAGAGCTGATGTTTCTGAAACCTATTGTTCGGAAATCATGATCATGATTTTCCATTAACAGGACTAAGTAAACGTTTTCCTAAAGAATCCTGTCAATGGTTGAAAAAAATAAAAGTTATTTTCGGAGGAAAGGCTCAATACGGTACCGGCAAGGGATTATATCGATCTTCATTTTGGAGGCTTTCCCCCCTCCTCTGCTTTTTGGAGGGACAATTAATATTGACTGTACCTATCATTAATTTTCTAAAGTCAGCAGGGGCTTTTAGGTTTTAGAAGTATAATATCAATACAGCCTGTCTTTGAAGTTCTTATTTATTTTAGGTTTTCCTTCTTCATTCAATGTTCTCTAGCCCTGCAAGATAATACTTCACAGGTTTAAGGCAACTGGCTACCAGAGAAAGTCACTCAGATGCTCATAAGGAGATGGCTCTCATCCTCTCTGCAGAGGGAAGCAGGATGGGTGTGCAAAAGGCTGTGATTTCACAGTTCCCCAGTCCTAGCGAGTAGGAAGTGGGTGCTCAAAGTAGAGAGAGGATGAGGAAGGCGGGAAAGGAAGGGTAGGAGCACCCTCTTTGCTCCTCTTCTGCATCCCAGAGTTCAATTTCTTACACCCCCAGTCTCTTCTGTAACCTTTATTTTACATTGGAGTATAGTTGATTGAAAATGTTGAGTAAGTTTCAGATGTACAGCAAAGTGATTCAGTTATACATATACCTGTACCCATTCTTTTCCAAGTTATTTTCTTATATAGGTCATTACAGAATATTGAAGAGTTTGCCGAGCTGTACAGCAGGTCCTTGTTGGTTATTTATTTTATATGTAGTAGTGTGTATCTCTTAATCCCTCTCCTGGGCATACATCCAGAGAAAACCATATTTTGGAGATACCTGCGCCCCAGTGGTCATTGCAGCACTATTAACAGTAACCAAGACACGGAAGTAATTGAAATGTCCATCAGTAATTCACTTCAGTCATGTTTGACTCTGTGTGACGCTATGGACTGTAGCCCGCCAGGCTCTTTTGTCCACAGGATTTCCCACGCAAGAGTACTGGAGTGGGTTGCCATGCCCTCCTTCACAGGATCTTCTGGACCTGGGGACTGAACCCATGTCTCTTACATCTCCCGCACTGGCAGGCAGATTCTGTTATTAAAACCACTAGTATCACCTGGGAAGCCTATATATATATATATTTATGTTTAGTTGCTAAATTGTGTCCGACTCTTGCAATCCCATGGACTGTAGCCCACCAGGCTCCTTTGTCCACAGAATTTTCCAGGCAAGAATACTGGAGTAGGTTGCCATTTCCGTCTCCAGGGGATCTTCTATCTTCTTTATCACTAAGCCCACAATGGAACATTACTCAGCTATAAAAAAGAATTAAATAATGCCATTTGTAGCAACCCACTCCAGTACTCTTGCCTGGAAAATCCCATGGACGGAGGAGCCTGGTGGGCTGCAGTCCACGGGGTCGTGAGGAGTCAGACACGACTGAGCGACTTCACTTTCACTTTTCACTTTTATGCATTGGAGAAGGAAATGGCAACCCACTCCAGTGTTCTTGCCTGGAGAATCCCAGGGACGCAGGAGCCTGGTGGGCTGCCGTCTATGGGGTCGCACAGGGTCGGACACGACTGAAGCGACTTAGCAGCAGCAGTAACATACGTGGACCTAGAAGTGATCATACTAAGTGTAATATCATACAGAGAAAGGTCAGTATCATGCAGCATCACTAATATGTGGAAGCTAAAAAATGCTACAAATGGACTTACCCACCCCTTGTCTATTTGAAACCGCCATGAAGCACACAGACATCTAGATACGCATGTAGTTTTCTCCCCTTGGGGAACATCAATGCTTTAGAGGCAGTGTGATTCTGTATTCTCTTTCTGTTCTTTCATAAACCCTATATTCTCCCAAGAATCCCTACGCAAACACCACCCAGGTGCTAGCTGACAAGAGCTAAGCTGTGGTCTCCATGGCTCTGCTCGGGCCAGTGTGGCCTGGTCACCACTCCTGCCATCAGGGGTCACCTAAAAGCTCTGAGGCTGCAAGTACATGAGTGGTTCCAGCCCATGGCTCAGGCTTCTTGGCCAAGACCTGCATGGCCCTGCGGATATCAGAGCCTCTGTAATTTTTGAGACGCCACCTGAAAGGTTTGCCTTGAAAGCAGGCTTCTTGCTCCATAGGAGGGAACCAGGGTTCCCTGCATGTGGCCCTCTTGTGTCTTTCAGGCACATGAGAAATTGCAGAGAGCCCGTTGGCCAGGCAGCCGCCTCTGGAGGGGCACAGGCCATCCACTTCCAAATGCCTCCTCACCCAGGAACATCTCTCCTCTGGAATCCTATGATCTCAGACAGGCTGACCCTGGACAACATCATGCAGGTCTTTCAGACCCATGGCTAAGAAGTCCAGAGGTCACCTCCTATCCCTTCTCCTCTTTGGGTGTTCTAGCCGTAATGCATTCCTTCCTTCCTCAGGGATGGATTTAGAACTGGCTCTGTGCCAGGTGTTAAGCCACACACCAAAGACACTTGCCCTGTCTTCAAGCAGCTCCTTGTTAGTGAGTATGCATGTATAATCTGGGGGATGAGGAAGGGGGGAACAGAAACATCACAAAAATGGTGATAAATGGCATGTTAGGAATGAGAGCGATGGGTACATATTTGTTCAGCATAGAAGAGCAGGCTGCTCTGCTACTTACAAGCTGGGTTACCTTGGGCAAGTTTCTTAACTCCTCTGTGCCACAGTTTCATTACCTCTAAAGTGAAGGTAATAATAGTACTTACTGTGAAGGGTGGAAGGAGGATTAAACCAGCCAATACAAGAGTGTGTTGGGCCGAGTGCCTAGTCCTGTGCGTTATCTGCCATTAGCACAGATATTCCTGTCTCAGTTCACAGGGAACTCAGACCAGAAGGTGGGAGCCCATGAAAATGAGGCCCCCAGCGCAGGCGAGAGCGCGGAGGTCAGAGATGCTACTTCAGAGTTGATGATGCAAGATCTCTATGTCAAAGAAAGACGACTTAGCTGTGTGATGTGGGACAGGGAAAGGGCAAGAAGCGACAGCAGAGATGGAGGGAACGGCCAGTGCCAGGGTGAGTATACCCTCAGGGCAGCTGGGAGGGGCCTGACAGCTCTCCAGCAGGACTGTGATGTGAGACGATGGCTGTGACGGTACAAAGCTGGCTGTGCTGAGGTGTGAAAAGGCAGCTGCTGTGGGAGAGGGCTGGGTGGGTCCCGAAGCAGATGGGTGGGTGAGCGCCTAGGAGGCAGAGCCCTTCTCTGGCTCGACCACTCTGTCCTTTCTGCCATCTGTCCATCGCCTCGCTGTTCCCCAATGTTTCTCTCTTCCTTTTTTCTGTCTTATCTCTGGTTGTCTGTCTCTCACTGTGCGTGTGACTCTCCAGATCCACTCTGTCTCAATTCACCTTTTGCTTTCTGTCTCCAAATCCTGCTCTGCTTCCCCACAGCACTTCCTGCCTCCCGACAAAACTACCTTTTGTCTATTGTTATTTACCTTGTTGGGCCCCGTTCCCCTGCCCATTAAGATGCAAGCACCACAGGACTAAGATTTTTCTCCCTGTTTGTTCACTGACATATACTAGGAACCTAGAAAAGTCCTCAGCGCACACTAGATACCCCAGAGTGAATCAGGTGTTTGTGGTTCTGGTGGTGAAGGTGAATGACTGGCCCAGGAGCGGGTGTGAGACAGGAGCACAGGATGCCTCCTGAAGCAGGAATCAGAACAGCAAACCTGAATTTGGCATTACCAGCTGCCCCAGACTGGAGAGCAGCCAGAGGCCCTGGGGCCCCGGGAGGTAGGCGTGGATCATAGCCCACTTGACGGCTCCATTCTGCTGTGGTTCAGGCCAGGCCACATTTTTTTTTTTTTTTTTTTTTTGTAGCTTAAGTCTAGGTTAACAAAACAAAAACAGATTTACAAAAGAACAGACAGGGCCAACTGAGATGCTCACTAATAAGTGGGAAGAGACGGAGACCAGTGCTCTTAGGCACTGCACGTGAGGCTTCTGCTCTAATAGGGCACTCTTGTTTCTGGGCTTCAGAATTTTCTAGCTGTGATACCCCAAAGATATAACAGTTGATATCATATATACTCTAAAGTGTATACCTTTGGGGCCACTGACTAAAGTCTCATTTCCCTTGAACACTTAAAGTAGAGATGATGTCAGAAGAAGAACTAGGTAGCGGTAGTGGTAAAGAACCCCCCTGCCAGTGCAGGAGACGTAAGAGGCACAGATTCAATACCTGGGTCTGGAAGATCCCCTGGAAAGTTTTGGCTACCCATTCCAGTATTCTTACCTGGAGAACCCCACAGACAGAGAAGCCTGGTGGGCTACAGTCCACAGAGTTGCAAAGAGTCGGACATGACTGAAGTGACTTAGCACACGCACAAGAGAAGCTAAGATTAATGAAACTATCCTCCAACCTTTTAGGAAACTGTTTATATTCTTTCAACGAACATTTGCTTAGCTCCTATTGTACCCAGAGACTGTAAAGAATGTTCTGGATGCATCAAATCTGGATCACACAGTGATGTGGTGTAGAAGGGATTTAAAAATCTCCAAACACTATAACACAAGGTAGAATTACAAAGTAGCACAAGGAAAGTCCAAATAAAGCATGTGGCATCATCAGAGCCCAGAGCATCTCTGATAGTAGATGGCTGAAACTGCCTTGTTACAAACCTCCCAAGGAGACAGAATCTAGCTTCTCTTCAGAGTGCATTTCAAAATGCAGCCAAGTTAAATGGAAGCTTATAGCTAAAATGCTGTCCTGGGATATCCATGTTGCAAATAGGGGCATAATTTGCTTATTTCTGCCTTTGTTACGGGTATAATCAACACCTGGGGACCACTGGCTGCACACACCTATCAACAGACCAACCAAATAAAAAATGACCAACATCCTGTCTATTTGGATCACCATTCAAGCTCAACTCACTAATGAACACCTTGTTAAGTTCAGGGTCAGACTTCTGCTAGGACTTACATGTAAAACACATGGTCTATGTTCCAAGTGCTGACCGAGGTCACTTCCAAAGAAATGGAACCCAAAAGGCTAAGTCACAAGCCATTGAGCGACAGACCCAGGTTTCCAATCTCATCAATCGAGATCTTCCTATTACATCAAAGGCCAGCGCTTCCCTGGCTTAGTTCACAAGAAGCAGCTCCTGCCCCCACCCTTGCTGTCCACCCACATCCTCCTACTTATCTCAATCTCTGCTTTTGCCTTTTCTCAACAGCCTTGTCACATGGCTGGTCAAAATCCGTCATGTCAGTCTCCAAATTCTGATGGGCAGCAATTTAGATCCATGTCATCATGTCCAGCTCCTTCTTAAAAACCGACTTCAAGGGTTCCCTGGAAATGGAAAGCACCAAGCCTGATGGTGCCTGATGACAATTTCAACAGACCAGCCAGTAGTCAAGCTCTCCAACTGCCTAAGAGTGTCAAGTTATCCCCAAATAAGAGAGTCCTACATCCCACCGTAGCACAGCCAAGGATGGGGAGGCACTGCCAAATATCTGCTGTGTGGCACAGTTCAGTACCATTTATCTAATAGCTAATATAATACCAAGTGACAGTTTAAACAGGCTACTTTCACCTAATCTGTGCATGCTGTATGCAAAACAGCTCTGACCCTGGCTTCATTCCTTAAAGCATGTAGGATTTAATTATCTCCCACTGTTATAGAAGTAATGACAAGTTACTTAGTACTTCTAAGACTGATAAAGTCTTTTTGACAAGTGAGCAGACAACCTACCCCAGTACAAAGTTGCAATACAATTGCCCCTGTCCGTAAACTCAGGATTTCCTTTCTTAAGTGAAAACAATCCCTCGTCCCTGGACTCTCTTAAATATGGTACATGCATAGCAATGAGTTTTCTGAAAAGAGGGATTCTTCGGGTGCTAAATGACATAAATTGACAGGGAGAGCGTGAGGGAATGAGAAATAAAGAGAGGCATCTATGTATTTTATTAACACTGAACTTCAAATAAACATCTGTGGGAGTTTCAATACACTTGACTACATAGCATCATCTTTATGTCACAGCCAAGGCTTGGATTTGGAGAGTGCAGCTGAGATTTATCTGCAGTGATAAAATTTCTAGTCTCTTTCATTTCACATCCATTTCTCCCATCTCTCTAGAAGGAACAGTCTCTCCTCCCTCCGTAAGAATCACAGATCTGTTCCCCCCCGCCCCAGGCCCCATTTCCAATCTCTCTTATTTAACTGAGTTTGACATGTCTCTAATACTTATTTTGAGCTGCCAGTCACCTTGGTCCCATGTCTCACCCCCTCACAGATGGGCATTTGTCATCAGGAAAGAAGGTATGGATATTAATACAGAAATCAGCAAGGCCCCAAGTTCAACAGAGGGAGAGAAAATAAGAGACAATGTCATAAATAACATGTAATGTTCAGGGAAGGAGGAGCTGCTCTCAACTGACTTAAATTCAACTCCAGGTTTAGATGGCTTTTTTAAAAGTCATATAATTCAATGGGAAAAGAAGCAGGAAAAAACCTGTCACCTAGTGCTATAACCGTCATCAGCAGCATTGGCATTTCCCTGTGTTTTTTGCATCATGGCTTCTCTCTAGAATCCAAGAATTCAATGAGAGTTACGAATCTGTGTTTGCAAACCTGTGGACCTATAAAGGATATTTAATCCAACATCATGCTGTGTTTGGCCTGCACTGCCTTAAAAACATTTGAGTGAATTGACAGTGCAAAACCGAAATATTTTACGTAAAGTCCACAACATTTACTTCCCTTGAAAAATTTAAAGGCCTGATAATACGAGGTCAGTGTGACCCCCGGTAACAACTGTTTGATGCTAAATTGCGAGTTTTCCCCTCAGTGGGGTATGTAGTGTCCAGTGAGCCACACTCTCCACCAGTCCCAACTGCCCTCCACCTGACTACACCACTCGTGCATGATCTGTGGAACCGTGAATTTCTGATACCTGCCACATACCTCTTCTTCCAAGAAATATTTGTACACACAAAACTCAGAATAAAGGTTCAGGGGTGAATGGAACCCTTGGTATAGATTATCAAGAGCTCCATAAGCTTGGCCAAGCCACCTCTTTGATCTTCAGCTTCCTTGTCGGCGACATGAATGTTTATGATCATCTTTTAGCTCCCTTTCTCCCTTTGAATTTAAGTGAAAGACGAAACTATGTTTTAAATGAATTCTGATGATTAGTGTAGGAAGCTCAAAGTTTCAAAAAACATTTTTTATCCTGTAGACCAACAAGGAAGCCACAACCGATGGCACATTCAAAGACTCCACGGGGAAAATTGGCAAATCTTTAGATAGACGCTTGCTCCAAGCAATCATCCATCCTTCTCTCTGAGTCATGGAGGGCCCATTCTGCACAACAAGTAATCATCTGCAGTTTCTCTAAGGAGCAGGGAGCACAGGAAAGCTGTGGGACAGGAAATCCAACCAGAGAAGTCTCTCAGCCCACAGTGCCGGTGTATGGGCTCAGGAAGAGAACTGGTGCTCCAGGACTAAATCCTGAGTGAGAAGCTGATAGTTGCTTCAAATTGCTCTGCTGGGCCTCCATCTTCACTCCTTTCCCCAAAATAGTATAAATAGGGCCTAAGTACAAATTAAGCCACTCACGTGCCGGCCAGTGTCTAGCGGTCTGTATCACGGTGGAGACATATAAGAAGAGCTGTATTTTGTCCTCCTACTTACAGAGTCACAGGCTTTTAGAGGCAGAAAGGACTTTAACGGGGCCCTGATGCAAGCCTCCAGGTCTCCAGGGGAGGGAAGAGATTTAATCCAAGAAACAGGGCAACATCTCTCTGCTCCAGGCTGCTGTGTGTGCGTGTCTGTCCCCATTTGTAGCATAGTGTGGGCTATAGATCAGACTGCCTGCACTCAAAGCATGGGGTCCCCTTCACATTACCTGCATCCCCTGATTCCTTTGACTCTCTTTCTTCATCTGTAAAAATAAGGATAATGGTAGTACTTATAGGATTGTGCAAGGATAAATGAGATGACTCATGTAAAGTCCTTGGAACAAGGCCCAATAATTAAGACTAACCAAATGCTAACTCATTATTTATTATCAGTTTTGCTTCTGAGTAGAATTAAGTGGAAGCCAGTGTGGGGTATAGTCAGGTTGATCTTGGGTTCTACTTGGAGAGCCTCTATGCACTCACTATGGAAGACTGAGCAAGTAGCTTGACTTTCCTGAGGCTTAACTGTGTGTATGTGTGTGTGTGTGTGCATGTGTGCACACATGCTCAGTCGTGTGCAACTCTTTGCAGCCCCATGCGCTGTAGCTAGCAAGTTCCTCTGTCGGTGGAATTTTCCAGCAAGGATACTGGAGTGGTTGCCATTTCTGACTCCAGGGGATCTCCCGGATCCAGGGATTGAACCCTCTCCTCTTGCATCTCCCGCACTGGCAGGCAGATTATTTCAGTAAAACCACTAGCACCACATGGGAAGCCCCTGAGACTTAATTACTGGTCCATAAAATGCTGAGAGAATTACATGAATAATGTGTGTGGAAATGGTGAGCCCTAGCTCCAGCATGTGTAAGTGCTAAAGATAAATGGTTCCAATAATTAACCATTAATATTATCATCAATTTTTGAAAACTTTTCAACCAGATGCCACATCGACTGAATCTTGGAATCCCCTCTTTCTCCACAAATCAGCACCAATGACAATGACGACTATTTGCTAAGTGTTTTTATCTACAAGGCACTGTGCCATGTGCATTGCACGTATTGATTCACGGAATCCCCATGGCAACACTCTGAAATAGCTCATGGAATCATTATCCCCATTTTACAGACAAGGAGACTGAAGCTTGGAAAAATAAACCTAGTCAAGAGCACACGGCTAATAATTGGAAAAGCTAGAGTTTAGAACCAGGCGTCAGGCCCTGCAGTTAGTTGTTTTACTGGCTCCACAAGGAAACAAAATCCATTCTGCTAATTAGTGTTGTAGGTGGCTATTTCTCCTCAAGGTTTGGAAATAAATGCAGAGAGATTAAAATGATAAACTTAATTTACTTCATGGAATAAAAAAATACTGACAAAGTGTTTTCTGAGAAACACGACAGTTGAGACATACCAGCATGTGGAATAGTAAGCGCACCAAATCAGATAATCTACCCTAAATCCTCAAAGTGCCACTTGGAGTTTTGTCCTTGTCAAAATGAATGGCTTCTCTTTGTTGAGCACCTATATCATGCAGGGACCATCTAAGAGCCTTTGAAATGTCATGTAAACTTAATGTCATACAGGTGCTAAAACATCAAGTCAGGACTAGCCTGGAATCTCTCTCATTCTAAATCCAACTAACTCCATGCACTATGTGTCAAGCCGGAATGTAAGAAGTTTACAGGGAAAGTCCTAGAAGCAGCTGCCTACCTTCCAGTGAGGGCTCTTCATCTCACTAGCTCTTCAGCCTTGAGAAGTTAATCCCTCCATGCTCCCTCCCATCCCTCCTCCTATAACACGAGAAAAACAATCCTCCCAAGAATAACAACATGTAAGTTGCTTAGAGAAGAGCTACTCAAAGTGCGGTCCATGGACCATGTCAGTCTTCATCAGTGTATGATCAGATAAATACTGAAACTGGCCTTCTGAGAGAATCATTTTTATGGCCATTGACCCCAATAATGAAAAATGCAGCTTGTATACTCTCAGTTCAGTTCAGTTGCTCAGTTGTGTCCAACTCGTTGCCACTCCATGGACTGTAGCACGCCAGGCTTCCCTGTCCATCACCAACTCCCACAGCTTCCTCAAACTCATGTCTATCGAGTTGGTGATGCCATCCAAGCATCATCATCCTCTCTCATCCTGTTCTCCTGCCTCTAATCTTTCCCAGCATCAGAGTCTTTTCCAATGAGTCAGTTCTTCGCATTAGGTGGCCAAAGTATTGGAGTTTCAGCTTCAACATCAGTCCTTCCAATTTTCAGGATGATTTCCTTTAGCATTGACTGGTTTGGGATTGACTGGCTTGATCTCCTTACAGTCCAAGGGACTCTCAAGAGTCTTCTCCAACTCCACAGTTCAAAAGCATCAATTCTTCAGTGCTCAGCTTTCTTTATGATTCAACTCTCACATTCATACATGACTACTAGAAAAACCATAGCTTTGACTAGAAGGACTTTTGTCGGCAAAGTAATATCTGCTTTTTAATATGCTGTCCAGGTTGGTCATAAGTTTTCTTCCAAGACATTTTATAAAAGTTTTTATTAATTGTCATCATATTTTAATAGGGTAACAGTTCATGACATATTAAAATTTTTTAAGGAAAATAAAAAGGAAGGGGTGTTCCTTCTCCACAATCAATTTAAGAAGCATTAGTGTAGATGCTTACCTGTTATGTTAAAGTTCTCAGTAAACTCATTAATATCAGTATGAAGGATATCACTATTTGCTACACTGTTCCTCTACTTCCTTGAGAGGTAGTTAAAAATTTAACCAGCATCAAGAAAATAAATCCCAAGACATAGGATGCTGGTAACTTTACTGACCAGAGCTTGACTCTTTTTAAGATCTGGTTCATGATATATGGGGAGAGACCATGAGGAAGTTCTAAGGATTTTGCTGGACCAGCTCAGTGCACTTACAAGATGCCCAGGAGTAGAAATGGTGGAAAATAACTCAACCCCTCAACTTCTCCCCTGCATTCCATGTCCAATGTTCTCCTATTGTCCAGTCATAAAATCCTTTGCCTTTGCCTTCCCCTGGTCTTCTCCTTTCCCTTACAGATAATATTTATTGGGTTCACTAGAACATTAGAGCAAAGATACATCTGGATTGGAAATCCCAGTTCTCCACTTACTGACTCTGTAAACTCAGGTGCATTATCTATTTTCTGGCATCCTGGACTTCCCATCTCAATAACTGGGATGACAGTGCCTATCTTAGAGTCGAAGTTAAAGAGGGCACCACGCTGAAAAACCCTAAGAGACTCCTCTGCCGTCTCCATTCTCCTCTGCAAAGCAGGTGCTGCAGCAGTGGGTGGAGGAAGTTGGGGAGAGGAAAATGATGAAAGTCTGAGAACTACATCAATAGAGTCATTTCACTCTTATTATTTATTTAAAACCAAGACTCCAAAATGTCTCTTAGACTATAGGAGAAAAATAATAAATATAAAAGCCAACACTTTCATATCATTGCCAAAAAAAAAAAAAAAAAGTCTCAGTAAATAAGGCCATTTGACTGAAGACCTGAGAGAAATGTTCTATACTAAACAATTGCTGGATGAAGTACAAGCTGCCCTGGAGTCTATAAAGGAGGTGTGTTGGTCTGGAATGGGGTTTTCAGGAAGAAACCAACATGGGAAAGAGGCTCCCCACTCAACAATCAGCCACCCACCATGCAGATAGAGTGATTTTGCTGGTGAAGCGAAAGGGAGGAACTGAACTATAAATTAACACTAATAACCTATTGATGAGGACAACAGACCATTGACCAACCTAAGTGACTCTAATAGAACAGAATTAACTGCTACACAATAGTGTTTAATGAAAACAGTTGCTATTTGATTGGTTGTCTTTGCAGTGAGCCCAAACTTTTGGTTTCAGTGAGGACTGGGGAGACCAGAAGATGAAGTCACCTACATAAAGGTATCTAATGCATCCAAACGTCCCCTATCCACCCCTAAACCCTAAGGTAAAAATACCATCTCTATCAGAAAATACAGTTCTCACTGGGAACATCATTTATAGTGGCTGATGCCACCAGTCTGGGAAAGGTTTACATTCGGTATAAATAAGGTAGATTTGAGAAGTTAATGAGTTCCACTACCCAAGCTGTTCCTTATTAATTCATACAACTTGAAGACACCTACTAAAAATAATATCTTTTGAGTCATATACCATCTTTATGGAGATCGTTAATATTTCCCCATAATAGAGCAGTTACCTGCTCCATTATAATACAGTCTCATTATTTTCCTTGATCACCTTCACGCTCCTGACCCATCCACAGTTCTTGCTTACGTTCAAATTGCCCTCAGATCCCACTAGCCTTCCTTTCCCCAAGTGACGGTCACCTCTATGAATCCTTAGAGAAACTCTGATGGGAAAGCTGTCCTCCTCACCTTTCCCCTCTCTCTTTCCAGTTTGGAATTCACAGAATAGACTAGGATGAAGGTACAAAGGAGGAGAACTCTTAAAACAGCATGAATACCAGCCTGTGAAGCCTTGCCCCATTCATTCATTCATTCTCTCGCTCATCCTTTCAACAGTTTTTGAGTGCCTGTTCAGTGCTAGGCACGAGGCAAGATACTCAGGACGCACAAGGCAAGATACTCAGGATGCACAAGGCAAGATATTCAGGATATAAAGAATCAGATCTGATCTCTGCAGGGAAGCAGATAACTGAGTAAGAAGGCAAATGCAAGGCTCAGTGGAAAGAAACAGGAGGGAAGTCTGCTCAACTCCAGAGAGTTAGAGAAGGAAGATTTTGTGAGCTGGGTCTGGAAGGATGAGGAGGACTTGCCTGTGGATGAAAAGGCAAAAGGCACAGGAAATCTCCTATAAAAGAGCAGAGCCTTGCTCCATTTCATCCTTTACTCCATACCCTCAGCAACAGCACAGAGCCTGGCATGCAATAGGGACTCTATACCCAGTGAGTGAAGGAATTAGCAGCACAAAGGGATTCCCAGGAGAATCTAATCACTAATTACCCATCAGTTCCTTAGCCAAAGAGATGGTGAGTCCCTTCCATTCCTTTTATGGCCATTTAATACAGAAATTGTTTCATGCTTTCCTCTCTAAGGGATCCCTGATTCCATTTCTTACGTTGTATGACACCTCCTCCTCGTTCCCAACTGCCTGTCACAAACAGAAGAGAATAGAAGAAAAAGCTCCCCAAGAACAAAGCTTGTATGTGACCCTTCAAATGACCAAGATGCCTAAGGAACCATCTGTGGATGGAGGCTGGGATGCAAGCATAGTTGTGGCCCAATCCCTGTGTTCAGAAGACACAAGGTACATGATAAGGAAGGACCTCTCGGTCTTCATACTATTGATACTTTGGCTCAGGTCACTCTTTGTTGTAGAGGACTCCCCAGTGCATTGCTGGATGTTTGGCAAAATCCCTGGCTTCAACCCATTAGATGCCAGTAGCAAGCCCATATTCTGGGAAATCAAAAATGTCTCCAGACATGGCCAAGTGTCCCTGGGTTGGGAGACAGTCAAAACCTTTATACATGATAGCTTTTTTGATAATCCATCTCTCTGGGTATCTTCAGGAGTCCAATATACAATCTTAGAAGACCATCAGAGAATCCCAGTGTACAAATAATGACCTTGGAGTTTTCCCAGCTCAACACTGATTCTGCCTGTGGAGAAACTGAACCCAAAGAGAAGAAGTGGCAATTCGAAGGCTCCACCATCCAACAGTGGTAGAATAAGCCCCAGGCAAGAATCTTTCTTGTCCTTCAATCTTTCCACCACACCAGGATTCTATACGACACTTTTTGAGGCTTCTAAAAACAAAGGAAATTAACCATGATTTAGCAGCAATAACAAATTATAATAACAATAATAATAATACAAACATTCACAAGATAACTACCACACATCAGATACTTTTCTAAGAACCTGGCTGCATTTTCTCATAACCTTTTGACACGACAATTACAAAAATCTTATGAGGTACACGAAGAATCAGATACAACATAGTGCCTGAAAAACAACAACATACTACCGGCTCTACTTTTAAAAAATGAGGGGCAGAAGCCAAAGGCAAAAAATCTTTAAGGAATACAAACCTTGTCCATGGTCCCAGAGCAGACCAAGAGCAGAGAAAGAGCTCACAGCTTATGACACCTCTTGCTTTTCTACTCAGTTATCTGTTCACAGGGCTCTCCCTGCTCCTGGGGACCCATCTCCCAGTGACCACTACCCTGACTGTCTTCCTGATCTGAGTCAGCCGTGCTCCACCCTCTGCCCTTTCAGGTCCACCCTCGTCTGATATTTACATCTTTAAGTCCCATTTGTTGATGGTCTTCAGCAGCTGATGTAGTCCATCTCATCTCACTCATTAAAGTGTTTGCTGAACTTCTCCTAGAAGCCAAGCTGAAGGCTCATTGGGTATAGGGAAACTAACAGTAATTTCTTTCTTTTTCAGCACTTGTCAAGATTGGCTATTGTCTGTTGATTCTGTCCTCCTTTCTACTGGATGAGAAGCTCAGAGAAGGTATGCACATGTCTGTTTCAGACATTCTTGTATCCTCTGTGCCGTGTACAGAACAGATGCTCAACTAATGCTTGTGAAACCAAATTCAATTGAGGTAACAGCTTCTCTGGGACAGGTACACTTCAATATTTAATAGTACAGTATTTGATCTCAAGAAAACCTTTCATGAGCTATTTCACCAGTTTAATGATAATGAAAACCTAGGAGCAGAGATCTTTAAGCGATTTGTTCAAAGTCACACAGCTGGTCTGTAGGATTGCCCCAGCAACAGTTCAGAAAGAGCATGTGGTCCACAGTGAATATATATACAACTCTAGAGAGGCTGAACAGAGCAGGAGTTAAAAACACAGGCTCCAGAGCCAGACTTCCTGCTCCATCACTTACTGTGTGGTGCAGGACCAGTAACTCTGCCTCATTTTCCTCATGTGTATAATGCAGGTAATTAAAATACCTACCCTGAAAAGTTATTGTGATGATCAAGTAAGTCAATAGACACAAAGCGCTTTAAACATTGCCTGGCACATAATGGTAGCACTGTACTATTTTCATAATAAAGGAAAAAGAAGGAATAAGCAGATGTACACACATTCACACACCAATTAGACAACAGTGCAAGAGTGAGTCAAGAGTAGTGCAGTGAAGAGGTATCACAGGGGGAAATAATCCTTCTCTCCCCACAGGAAATAACACCTTGCATTCAGGTTTTTGTGATTCCATTTAGAGCTGAAAGAATACATCGTTGTCTCTAACATAAGCCACCTTTTTTTACTAGCCTTGAATTCAATTTAGCTTTATATGCTGCTTACCAAAAAAGAAAAAAATGCTGTTCCAAAATGCCTTTGAGTGGATGATAGAGGGGCAAAGGCACACGCATAGATACATAAAAGCGGTTACTCCTGCATCACGCTGCTACCCTGCGTGAAGCTGACGAGGCAGAGTTCTGTAGACATAGCTTCAGACGACTGGAAGAGATTGGGGCAATGAGGGACTTGGTGACAGGCCGCTTAACTCCAACTTACAGTCATTTACTGCTACATTTAGGTTGCTTTCAGGTCGATTTTCTTTCAGAAAATACCTTTCATATCAAAATGGCAAAGTTCTAGCTTGGAAGCCTTAGGATGGTGAGTGATACATTGTGCCTTCATCTTCCTAAACACATGGGTGAGCGGAGTCTTGGACAGCTTAACAATGTCATAACATAAATAAATAATTATGTAGCTGTCTGCTGGACATGCAAAACATATATTTCTAAACAGCAACAACAAAGAAAGAAGCCTCATTACTTCTCCAAAGGAGTAACTCAAAAGTCAGTCCTGAGATCTTTTTCCTCCTCAAGATACTGACGATACAGAGAAAAGAAGCCCCAATATTCATATCCCAGTTTGTTACTCTAAACTCAGAAGTTGGACTTGATCTGTCTTCAATAAATACATTAAATAGTAAAATAAAAGAGATGAGGGGGTGTATCTATAGAGTAAATGAAGCTGAAAAGGCAAATCAACCAATAGCAACACAT
Source organism: Budorcas taxicolor (assembly GCF_023091745.1). NCBI lineage: Eukaryota > Metazoa > Chordata > Mammalia > Artiodactyla > Bovidae > Budorcas > Budorcas taxicolor. The sequence goes on from NC_068915.1 coordinate 44,098,531, forward strand.
GGACCTTATTTAGGTCATTATTCAGGTCCTTACTCAAACAAAATGTTAAAACATGGCATTTATAAAATGGAAGTTTTGACATTGACTGCATCTTTGATAATAAGAATTATTGCTAAACTTTTTTATTTTCCAATGGCATTGTGATTGTCTTTCTTTAAACATACACAGAAAATATAAAAGAAAGAATATCTTGGATTGCTTCAAAGATATGAGAGGAGGAAGTGGTATTAAAAAAATAAGATTGGCCATGAATTGTTAATTGTTGAAGATGGTAACAGGTACATAGTGGTTCATTATACTGTTTTGTTTCTTTTTTATGTATTTGTGATAAAAGTGAAATAGATTAAATTTTACAGAAGCAAGAACAAATATTTTAAAAAGGAAGTGATCAAAGATAAAGAGGGAATGGCTTCTTCTGCCTCTGGTCAAAAACATGTCACAGATAATCATCAACTGCTGTCTCTACAGTGTGTTGAGTAGCATCCAGAAGACACAACAGAGCTGTCTGAAGACAACGACGTGGAGAACTCTGAGCAGCTCTAACCAATGCGGCAGATTCTGCCTTCAGTACTGTTACTTGTGCAGGCATGCAGGCCAAGTTGCTTCAGTCGTGTTTGACTCTTTGCAACCCTATGGACCGTAGCCTGCCGGGCTTCTTTGTCCTTGGGATTCTCCAGGCAAGAATACTGGAATGGGCCGTCATGCCCTTTTCCAGTGGACCTTCCTGACCCAGAGATCAAACCCGCATCTCTTCTGTCTCCTGCGCCAGCAGGCAGGTTCTTTACCACTAGTGCCTTTCCTAATTCTCCCTTCTCTCTCCTTACACTATAATCTCTGTAACTAAGACTGGGTCTTGTTTGTCAGCCTGCCTCCTAGAGAGCCATACCTAGGACACAGTAAATATGTGAGAAACACTCACTGAAACTACTGAGGCAGTGTCTGTGCCCCTACAGGGCCAACGAATTGAATTTAATGTTACTTTATTCATCAATATATATAGCAAGAAAATGTTCAGAAACTTCTGAGAAATGAATATGTGATTTTTTGTCAGGAAGATAATCACATCATTTAAATCAGTGTTTCCCAAATTATGAGTACCACAATGGTATACATGTAAGGTGACTATATATGGTTCATAAACAACTTTTATTTAGGAGTTATGTATTTACTTTTAATATATTTTTTTCATTTTCTTTTTTTTATTATTATTATTTTTTCTACTTTGCAATATTGTATTGGTTTTGCCACACATCAACATGAATCCGCCACGGGTGTACACGTATTCCCAATCCCGAACACCCCTCCCACCTCCCCCCCCCACCCCCACCCGCACACTATCCCTCCGGGTCATCCCAGTGCACCAGCCCCAAGCATTAAGATGAAAGTAATTGGTGTTTACATAGATGCAATAGCTTAAGAGGAGGCTACAATGACTTATATTTTAAATCCAAAAAAGAGGGGATATATGTATATGCATAGTTGATCCACTTCACTGTACAGCAGAAACTAACACAATATTGTAAAGCAGCTATACTCCCATAAAAAAATTTTTAATAAAATAATAAATAAATAGAATTAAGTAAATATTCAAACTGTTGGTACACAGCCATAGCAAAAATATTTGAATATACTATTCAAAGACTTAAAGAGAAGAATCCCAAAGAACATCTACTTGTTTGCTTCTCATAAGTGCCCCACAGTGTGGCAAAAGGTTTTGGATTGTGGACTCCAGAATGAGACTGTGTTCAAATATCAGCTTTGCCACTGACTAGCTGTGTGACCTTAGCAAATTACTTAATCTCTCTGTGCCCCAGTTTCTCCTTCTGTGAAATGGGTATAATGTTAGTGCCTATCTCCAAGGACTATTTTGTGGATTAAATGTGAAACATTTAGAAGAAAAAAAAAAAAACATAAGATACCACTATTAAAAAAATATATATCCATCAGAATGGCTAAAATTAAAAAGACTAGCAGTACTAGGTATTAGCACAAATATGGACTAAAATGTGTGACTTAAAGTCTGAAATATTGCTGGGGGTGGGTGTAAATTGGCTCAACCTCTTTGGAAAACTATATGAAAACATCTATGAGGGCCAAACACATGCCTACACTATAGCCCTGAATCTCTACTCCTAGGTTCACGTCCAAGAGGACTGAGTAGTATATGTCCACCAAAAGTGATATATGAAAATGTTTCTAGCAATTTTAATTATATTAGCCCCAAACTGGAAACAACTCAAACAGGAGATGGGCTAAATAAATTGTGGAAATTAATAACATGAGATAGTGCTCAGCAGTACAATAAAGAACTATGTGTATGTTGCTGTGTGTAACATCATGAGTAAATCTCACAGGCATTTGCTGAGCGAAAGAGGGTAGACACAGAAGAATCAATAATGTATGATTCTGTTGACATGAAGTACAAGAACAGATGTAAATAAATGGTGATGATGGAAGAGACCTCTGGGAGTGGTAACCAGTTGGGTAGGGTATTGACTTGAAAAGGGCACAAGCGAATCTTCTGGAATATTGGAAGTATTGTATACACATATAAAGATCCATTGAGTATACACAAGATTAAGGCACTTACAGAGTCTACAGCCCTTCTGGAGAACCCAAATATTCTATGATAATACAAAAGTTATTAAATACAGACCCCATTTTAATGAACGGGCAGGTCATTTGAGGAGATCCGTTAGCCAGTTCAGGAAGCATCATCCTGACTTAACAATTCAGCATACAATCTCCGAAGCCAGAAAAACATGTCTTTGATTCTTGGATCTGCTATTTAGAAGCCTTGGCAATGTTTCCTAACATCCCAGAGTCTTGGTTTATCTTTAATATATCAGAATATATCTTCAATATAATAGAAGCTGCTTCATAAGATTGCTATGAGATGCTTATAAAAAGTTAGCTACTGGGACTTCCCTGGTGAGCCAGTGGCTTAGACTGCATTTCCAATGCAGGGGGCCTGGGTTTGATTCCTGATCAGGGAACTAGACCCCACATACCACAGCTGAGAGTTCTGCATGTCGCAACTAAGACCCAGCCAGATACATTAAAAAAAAAAAAAGTTAGCTACTATTACTATTTTTAGGTGGACTTCATCTTTGAGTTTCAGAAAAAAAGAATGATCAGGGCTAAAACTGAATATTTGAGAGGCATTAGTTACAACTGAGTTGTATTCCTGGTTTCACCTTCATTTAAACTGTTTCTGAACATTTGAGTAAATATCACCTAAGAAAGACTAAATGATCTTTCAAGATCACAGTGGAGTTTCAACTCCAATTTATTTACAGACATGCTTGTGGAAACCTGTCAATATGGCAGTCAATTATGATTTCATTTTTACGCATTATTTCTATTAACAGCAGAGAAAGCAGGGTGTCCCTTAGCTGTACCGTTGCATTCATCTCTTGGCTACTGACAGATTTTCCAATGGCATAAGAGAAAACTCAGTGTAGGTTTCTGCACGTGTGAGTGTGCATTGCATTGGTGTTTGTATATGTCCCTTCCTCAACCTTGTCAAACTACCTCAGTCTCTCTCCTCTTTGTATCTAAGACCTGCTGTGTATATAATACTTTTATCACTGCATATATTTCACAACAGCGCCTTTATCCATCTACCTGGCTGCCAGCCCTGTGAGTCCACAAACTACTAAAAAGCAGAAGCCATGGCTTGCTCATCCCATATCCCCAGAACCTAGCATGGTGCCTGGTACAAAGGAGGTACTCAACAATTTGTGTTGACCTAAATGTCTAGAACGATCCAGGCAGCTGCTAGCCTAAACAGCAGCTTTTGAAAAATCAAAGACACCCCTTTCTTCCAGCACAAGCAGTCCCACACCAGGACACACAGCTTAGCAAGCTGAGGATAGACTGGATTTCAGCCCCCTACTTGCCCTCTCAAGCTAAGCCCCCTTGTGAAGTAAATACCTGCCCAAACATAAGTAGATGACCAAGAGAATGCTATGACCTTGTGGAACAAAACAACATAAAGGGCTGATGGCTTCACTGGGTATAATTCTCTGGCTCAGGATTATCTGCTGTGCTTAGTCACTCAGTCGTGTCTGACTCTCTGTGACCCCATGGACTGTAGCCCACCAGGCTCCTCTGCCCATGGAATTCTCCAGGCAAGAATACTGGAGTGGGTTGCCATGCCCTCCTCCAGGAAATCTTCCCAAGCCAGGAATCAAAGCCAGGTCTCCCAAACTGCAGGCGGATTCTTTACCATCTGAGCCACCAGGGAAGCCTCAGGCTTATCTTCATTCCCTCTATAAGCCTAGTCTGGATCTCTCTGTCACTTCTAGATGAGACTACCTCAACGCTAGGGCTAACCAAGGGATTCCCTGGTGGCTCAGTGTGGAAAGAATCCACCTGCAGTGCAGGAGATGTGGATTAGATCCCTATGTCAAGAAGATCCCCTGGAGGAGGGCATGGCTACCCACTCCAGTATTCTTGCCTGGAGAATTCCATGGGCAGAGGAGCCTGGCGGGCCACAGTTCATGGGGTCACAAAGTCGGACAGGACTGAAGCAGCTGAGCACACACACGCATGCATAGTACTAACCCAAAGAGGAGTTGACCTGGGTGCAGTAGAAGTGACTAACCTTTCTTTAATGGGAAAATCAGTAACACCCAGGTACCTACTGAATCAATGCAATTAACTCAAGCTTAGAAAAAAGTCTATAAACGATATTTATTATCCAGGAGCTGGGTACCAGAGTAATTGCCTCTCCTGATACTGACCCTCCAAGGTTATTTGGATCTAGCCTGTTCTTCCCATTCCCTCCCCGAGGGAGTCTTGAGTGAGAGCCCCCCAGATCAGAGCCCTGACACCATCCTAACTGCTCTCTTTCAGGGTGATATTCCCTCTGAGATCCTCAAAGTATTGGGTTGGCCCAAAACTTCATTTGGGTTTTTCTGTAAGATGTTCTGGAATAACCCGAATGAACTTTTGGACCAGTCTAATAAAAGAGTCCTTCTGCATGGCTGGTGGCTTGGATTTTTCCTTTCAGTACTCTTTTATTTTTTTCTCTCCCCCTCTGGTTATGTTTATGAAAGCAAACAGCTATATTCGGCAGTGGACCCATCTCCAGTTTAATTTCTATTTAAACCTTGTAAGTGCACCCCAGACACTGCCCTGAGATGGGCATTCCAGAATCCAAATAAAGCAAGTGATATATGGCAGAAGCCGGCAAATCCTCCTTCTTAACTCCTCAGGCTTGGTAATTCCCCATAGAACCCTGATGGCCTCACCTCACGTCGCCACAGAGATTTAATAGCTAAGAGCCACAGTGAGGTCTTGTCTTACACAATTTAATTACACTCACGAAATAGACAACAGTGCATTTACTGGCCCCACCATTAAATATTATCATAAGTAATTTAAACTCAACTTCACTTGTCCAGATATATGGACAAAATACATTCTGTCATCCCAAAGCTTTAATGTTCCCTCCATAACTGTGAATCATCGACAAACCCTCGGTAATTTATTCTGCTTTCCAACTGGAAGCATATCTTAAAGAAAGAAAAGTCAGAATGTGCAACACTTCTGATAGTAAACTTGTCCACCTGCTATCCAACATAAATTAAGGAGCCATACTTTAGTGATTCAATTACACCACTGAGTAATTGAAAATACGCAATTACAAGGAGTTGAGGTTCTTATGAGAAATATAATGTCTGCATTCCAGATTCCCTAGTATTTGATTTATAATTGGAATATTGGCATAATATTCTACATTTGAGAGGAATTGCTCCCTTCTGGATAGTTCTAGAATCTGAATATCTAAGGCTACAAAGATCCTAAGAGCTCATCTCACTTAACCCCTTGTTTTAGGCACGGGAAATGGAGGCTCAAAGATCAGACAGCTTATAAAATGCAAAGAGAGGCCTTCTGACTCTGATTCAGAAAGTTCAGCATCACAGTCAAATTGACAGTCTCTGGAAGTGGACAAATTCAACCTTGACGCCATACCAGCCACTTAATCTTTCTAAGCCTTTACTATTTCTTAAATATAGTAACTCCTAGAGCAACTAGATACTATTATCTAGTTAAACAAAGATGTCTTTGTTTCTTCCTCCGTTAAACAGAGATGATAATTGCTAAAGCAATTAGCCACAAAGAGAGAACGACTCCTCTGACAATGTGTGTTTCCTAAAACACTTAGCATAATATTAGACACAACAAGCACTCAGTAACAAATCAACCACCACTATCACCATCCTCATAACCATCATCCTGTCCAGTGCTAGTCATGTACTATTTCATAGTCTTTTACTTAAATCCTATTGTCACTCTCAATAGCTAACCAACAATTTGGCTACAGCATAATTGTGGTTAGTGTGCCACACACAGCCAGAATATCTTTCCTTTCCATTCGAAAGACAATAATCTTACAGCATACTTTCCCAATTTGAAACACTGGATCCCTCTTTGTTTTGAGGACAACGTGCTAACCACCCACTAAACCTCTGGTGCTTGATTCATTTCTTGGGTTATATCCTGACTAGGTATGCCTGCATTGGGTTCAACACTTTATCCAGTCAGGCTTCCTCTGCCAGCTGTCCCCACTCAAACACATACAGCCATCTGCCAGTTTAGCTCTGTAACTAAGTTGCATCTTAATATGCAAATATTTAAAAAAATCACAAATGATTATTCCCATCACTGACCTCCATTCTTTCTCTTGACAAAGGAAACCATGGCTTCTTTGAAACTCAAAATAAGCACATGTGATCAAATGCTAATTTAGCAATAAACAGAAAATTGACTTCAAATCATCTCTCTGTCACTCTAATTGATTAACAGTCACATGAAAATTGATAACATGATTTTCAGCAACAGAGCGCGTGGCACAAGCGCGTCGGCTCTATTGGCTTTGGATATTGACTTCCTTCCAAATAAAGCTTTTTAAGAGTACATTAGTGAGTCCACTAATAATCTTAAAAAGCAGTCTAATTACAATAATGAACTCCGTACAATGAGTTAATGCCATGCTGGAGCTTCCAGATCTGAGTCTCTTACTGCAATAAAAATAAAGTACAAATTCTGTTGAATATAGGACAGTCATAGTTTGGTTTCACTGGGACTGAATAAATAATGACTGTCTTCTTTGCTTCTCTAGCATTCTAGCAAAATATGCTTACAGGATGTCTACCTGCCTTAAGATTTCCTCAACATCCATACTTATCTTAACCCAAAATTAATTTTAAGCTGCTGAGCCTCTGTTGTTCACATGATTTAAAGAGAAACCTTCCTTAAGTAGAAGACTGAAAAAAAAAACCAAACATAGCTTCCCAGGTGGTGTAGTGGTAAAGAATCTGCCTGCCAATGTAGGAGATGCATTTGACATGAGTTCGATCCCTGGGTCAGGAAGACTCCTTGGAGAAGGTAATGGTAATCCATTCCAGTATTCTTGCCTGGGAAATCCCATGAACAGAGGAGCCTAGCAAGCTCCTCTGTTCATGGGGTCACAAAGAGTTGAAAACAACTGAAGCAACTTCTATGCAGAGTACATCATGAGAAACACTGGGCTGGAAGAAGCACAAGCTGGAATCAAGATTGCTGGGAGAAATATCAATAACCTCAGATATGCAGATGACACCACCCTTATGGCAGAAAGTGAAGAGGAACTAAAAAGCCTCTTGATGAAAGTGAAAGAGGAGAGTGAAAAAGTTGGCTTACAGCTCAGCATTCAGAAAATGAAGATCATGGCATCTGGTCCCATCACTTCATGGGAAATAGATGGGGAAACAGTGGAAACAGTGACAGACTTTATTTTTTGGGGCTCCAAAATCACTGCAGATGGTGACTGCAGCCATGAAATTAAAAGACACTTACTCCTTGGTAGAAAAGTTACGACCAACCTAGATAGCATATTGAAAAGCAGACATTACTTTGCCGAAAAAGGTCCATCTAGTCAAGGCTATGGTTTTTCCTGTGGTCAAGTATGGATGTGAGAGTTGGACTGTGAAGAAAGCTGAGTGCCGAAGAATTGATGTTTTTGAACTGTGGTGTTGGAGAAGACTCTTGGACTGCAAGGAGATCCAACCGGTCCATTCTAGAGGAGATCAGTCCTGTGTGTTCTTTGGAAGGAATGATGCTAAAGCTGAAACTCCAGTACTTTGGCCACCTCATGTGAAGAGTTGACTCATTGGAAAAGACTCTGATGCTAGGAGGGATTGGGGGCAGGAGGAGAAGGGGACGACAGAGGATGAGATGGCTGGACGGCATCACCGACTCGATGGACGTGAGTTTGAGTGAACTCTGGGAGTTGGTGATGGACAGGGAGGCCTGGTGTGCTGCAATTCATGGGGTTGCAAAGAGTCGGATACGACTGAGAGACTGAACTGAACTGAAGCAACTTAGCTTGCATACACGCACAGGCTATGAATACTTCTAAACTGAGTAAGTTACTATAGCAGAACTTGACTTCAGTTCATGTTGGCAATAGGGAAACAGACACTGGGATTAGGATAAAGCAGACTGTTTCACTGTGCTGAACATTCTGTTTGGTCCTCTAGATCTGTGTGTCACCCTTCTCTATTCCTTGACTCCAGAGTCTGATCTTTAGAGTTTGCATCCTTGGGCTTTCTTACCTTCCACTTTTGACTAGATTGAGAGATAGAAAGTGCTAATAGGAGGGCTTCCCAGGTGGCACTAGTGGTAACAGATCCTCCTGCCAGTGCAGGAGACATAAGAGACTTGGGTTGGATCCCTGGGTGGGGAAGATCCCCTGGAGGAGGAAGTGGCAACCCACTCTAGTATTCTTGCCTGGAGAATCCCATGGACAGAGGAACGTGGTGGACTGGGCTCCATAGGGTTGCAAAGAGCTGGACACAACTGAAGCAACTTAGCAGGCACAGAACTCAACAATAAATCTAAGAAGAAAAGTGAAGAGGATATTTTCCCTCCAATATTCTCCTAGATGGGCAGAGATAGAAAGAGACCTCATTCCTCCAGCAAAAGCTGCACAGTTGAGATGTACCCTATCCACAGCTCTGGCTACAGCTCTCTAGGTTCTGAAACAAGCTCCCTTTCCTGGCACCTTCAGGTCTGAGGGTGGTCCTGGCCTCCCACTATTGCTAATCTTCGGGATTCATCATTTGTTGATGTCCTTTAACCCTTCCCACATCCTAGAAAATAGTTTCTTCATTAAGCTCTAATCCCATTTGAATGTGTCACCTGTTATCTGCTAGAACACTGTCGGATATTATCTACCTTCCATTAACACGGTCTTCTGCCTGTTGTGGGTTACAGGTCCCTTTGAGAGCCTAAATAAAAAAGAAATTATAATAGAGATCTCTCTCCGCCAAAATATATAGTCACATACATGTGAATTTTCTGATACTATTTCAAGAGCTGATAGACAGACAACTTGAAGCACACCCATGGATCCCAAAAAACAGTTTCAATGTTTAGAAGAGAATTTTATGGGTGCCATATTCTTTGAAGAGACCAAATTTGGATATTAGATTGTGGAATACAAAGTTACAAGAAAGCACTCGATCCCTAAAAATATCTAAATAAAGAAGAATTATAAAAGATATTACAAGATAATGCATCTTAAATTTTACTGCTTTCCATGCTTGTCACGTCATTTAAGTATTTATCACATATATCCTTAGAATGTTTTTCCATTGGCCAATGTTTTACTTACTTGTAAAGCTTATTATTCATCATTTCAAGTGCCATCTGGTCTACTGATAAGTAAATGTCTTAAAAAAATCTCTGAAAGAGATTTCTTAAAGTTTTACCATGTACCAGACTCATTCGGCCTTCCAAAGCCTAATCTCCAAGGATTCCGATATGTATTCAGCTGTTTTTTTATTAACACTGGTGGCTTCACAATATTAAAAATGTATACACCAAGTTACCCCCAATAGGAAACATGCACGGATTGTGATGAAAAATAAACTCCATTTTAAATAGTCACCTTCTCTGCCTATATGCCTTCCCCATGGTCCAGAATGAGGATCTTTCTATAGAGGGGGAAAAAAAAAATGAATGCTTAAGTTCATCACTCCAGTGTGCTTGAATCCCTTAAGGTCTCTATCAGCGGCTATTAAAATTTAAGATGCACTGGCTCAAAGGGGAACATAAGATCCAATGCCACAGACACCAGACTATATTAATGTCAACAGAAGACCATGTAAAAAAAACAACTTAGTTGATGTTTCCTTCCAGTGGCAGTCATCTTAATGACCCTGTATTTAAAAGTTACATTTTTATATAAACTTGTTTAAATACCATGATATAGTTTATATAAACTTGTATGTGCCCTCTGGGCATACAAATTATTCTTTTTTCAGTCCTCTAAAATAAGATCAGCAGAAAAGACACCATTGGTGTTCATAATTTTAAAGAATACATGGATATTTAGTTGGCAGCAACTGACCTTTTTAAAAAGGAAATAGAATGGAATGAAATAAATTGCATTAGAATGCATCACTTGTACTAAAGGTGAAATATTACTTATAAAAGTCTAAGAATACATGGATACATAAACTCTATAGTTCACATACTTCATAGTCATGGAGTGCCTCGATTATCCTACATTATTTTCTTTGTTAACCAAGATTGCCTTGACAGTTTTGGTGATGACCTTTAACATCAGTCATCAACAGTCCTCAAATGTTATTTTTGTCCCTCATGACTTCCTAATCTGCCATGAAGCTACCAATCTTATAGGCAGCTCTCTGGGGTCAGCAAACTGTGATGTCTTCCCTTCATCCTTTCACCACACCTGTCCTCTCCTACTGAATCAGGAGATGAAGTCTAATCTTAAAAAGAATAAGCATGCAACTGGACTCAGAAGTCCAAAGAAGAGCTCTCTCTTTGTCATCTCTAGCTCACCTAGGGATCCTACACCCCCGACTCCATCAGATACACTGCTGCCAAATTAATCTTCCTAAAAGCACAGCCCTGATTGTTCCCCACCCCCAACCACTCTGTTCAGAACCTTTCAAGGGCTCCTCTTGTCCTTCTGAAGGGAGAAATTGTTTGAACTCTATTGCTTGGGATTCAGAACACTTAATAATCCGGCGCTAGTTCTACTCTGACTTTTCCCTTCTCTGCTGCGTTACTGTGGGTTCCAAATGAAGCACATCACCATTCCCTGGAGGTACCATACACTTTATAACCATGTCTTTGCTTGTCTCTTTCTCCTACCAACACAGAATGGCTTCTCCAAGGCAGTTCAAATGTCACCTCATCGATAACATGTATGACATCCTTTCTATACCTTCCTGCTCACTGCTCCCCAGCCCAACACCAGTGATTTATCTGGCGCTGGTTTACCTCTCTGTAAACTACCAGACCTAGTTTACCTGTTTGCAAAATGGGCTCAACAATGCCAAGTGATTTTGAGGATTAAATATGTTAACACACAATATGTTAATACACAATAGTCACAATTATAGTTAATACACAATTACGTTGTTTTGTGTGTGTGTGATGGTTGTCATAGTTATTGCTTCTATCTTTTAACAGTTACTATACAGTAAAGAATTTGAAAATTGTCATTTTGTTGATTTTTGTATCCTCCTCTATCCCTGTCACAGTATAAATAACTTAGGAAGGAACAGAAGGACATATAAAAGAAACTACATGTCCTCAATTTGGGGGCAAGGAAAGAACCAACAATTTCCAATTCTGAGTATATCATCTATGTAGATCAATTTAGCCTGGAAATGCCACATGTGTACACTGGCTTTCGCTTAACAAAGTGTTAAATTGGGTCACTGCACTATCACTAATTGAATTCTAAGAGATGTCAACCAAAACTCCTAGGCTGAGGCTCTTTTGTGCAAGATGGCAGTTGAGTGTAACAAGGATCCCTGCTGCTTTTACCGAAAGAACTGAGTCTGTCTTTGAGTCAGGCCCTTTTCTTCCTTTTCAGCTTTCCTGAGCTCTCACTTACCGAGAAAGCAAATTAGATGCCACTTTGTCATCCTGGTCTGAAGTTTCTCACAAATGCTTCCTCTTTTAAAAGACCTTGAGGGTCAGATTCTAATCTGAGTTGTACTGTGATGAGTCTCTTAAAAGAACCACTCTGATGCCTGCAAGCACAGCAGAAAGTATTAGGAAATACAACCTCATTAGTCAAATCATGGCCACCTCCCAGACACCTCACATAGGCGTGGGGGCAGCCATGTTGGATTTGTTTTAGGAAGAAATAGGACCGAGCACAAACAGGTTTCGTCCTGTCAAAAGATTGCTTCTTTAATCCAGAGCTTGGAGTGGAAAATCTGAACTAACAGATATTCAATGGCTCTGAAACATTTTAGGCATCGTATACTCAGCTTGCAGCACCTCTGAGCCAAGAGTGCAGTGGGTGCATCTCAAAATGACACGTGGTGACACAGAGTTCTCCCAGAGCATGGGGCCCTTGGCTAATTGGCAGGGCTGGTCACTAGAAAGCACACTTCACTCTTCAGAAGCCGCAAGGCCACTTGAGCAGCACCCAAAGAAACATTTTAAGTGGGCAAGAGTCACAAAACTCCTTGCATACAGCTCACATGACAATCGAGAACTCTTCCTCACTTGCACTTGTCTTTTACACAGCCAGTGCTGTTGGAGGGGAAAAGGCAAGCCTTTCCACACAGCTAAGTATTGTAAGCCCTACTGAGCACAGAGGTTCTCAGGGGAACTACCCACAGCCTGCAGGGTCACTGCCTCCTAATTTCCCTGGGTGGTACCTGATGACTCAGCAAGAGGCTACATCTTAATTCTTGCACGGAAGGGATCACCCTAGTTCCAGCATGAATACTGAAGCCAGAGGACCTCAATACCACTCACTAGTCATGGGAACTTGGGCAATTTCCTAACTCACTGAGCCTTAGATTTTTCTGCTCTACAGAAAAATTTATGTTCTATGAGAATGAGAATATGTATGCAGATAATGTTGTAACATAAAAGTGTTTTTTAATTAATAATTAATTTTGACACTGGGCAAAGATAAACCATCGCTCTGTCAGAATTTCTCTGTGTTTGGTGCCCTTAGATACCAGGCTCAGCATTAGTCCCTCAGGGCTGTTATAACAAAGTGTTACAATCTGCATGGATTAAAACAAGAGAAGTTTATTCCGTCACAGTTATGGAAGACAGAAGTAAAAAATCAACAGGGCTATGCCCTCTGTTACGGCTCTAGGAGAATAGTTCAGTGATGGTAAATTTTATGAGACATCTTGACAAAGCCACAAGGTATCCAGATATCTGGTTAAATATTATTTCTGGGTATGTCTGTAAGGGTGTTTGAATTGATGGACTGAGTATAAAGTATTGATAGATTGCCCTCTCCAATGTAGGTGAGCGTCATTCAATCTACTGAGGGCTTGCATAAAACCAGAAGACAGAGGAAGCGGGAATTTGCTCTTTGCCTGTTTGAGTGGGGACTTCTCCTGCCCTCAGATTAGGATTTACATCATTCGCTCTCCGAGTCCTCAGGCCTTCAAGTTTGGACTGGAACTTACATCATCGATTCTCTTGGTTCTCAGACCTTTGGACTCAGACCAGAACTACAGCACCTTTTCTGAGTCTCTAGTTTCCAGATGGCAAATTGTGGAACTTCCCAGACCCACTGAATAAGAATCAATTCCTTATTATAAATCTCCCTTTCTCCCGCTCCTTCCCCCACTCCCTTTCTCTCTTCCCATCTCTTTCTTTCTCCCTTTTTCAATATAAACATATATAAAACACTCTTGATTTTTCAAAAGAAGTCCTGTGGTAGCTCCACAACTTCACTTGTGAATGTCAGGATATATGTCCCAGTGTTTATTTCAAAACCAGGCTCATGTGGCTGATTCATGTCAATATATGGAAAAAACCACCACAATATTGTAAAGTAATTAGCCTCTAATTAAAATAAATTAATTAAAAGTAAAAAAACAGGCTCACTGAAACATAGGCATCAAAAGAAAAGGCAGTGGCATGTTGGGTCTTCAAAATATTCATTTTCCTTCAGAAATTTCTTCTCTCTGTTTCTTCTCTAGTGAGGGACAGTTGGGAGTTCTTAGTTCTTCTATATTAATTCCAGTCTTCTTCGCTCCCATCCACTAATTTGTAAACCTGCCCATTCAGACTCTTCCACATTTCTCAAAAGCCTCCTCTTCCCCATCCCCCCGCCACTCCTTTGGGTGAGGACTCATTGTGTTTTAGATGATTCACTTTGTTTACTTGAATTCTGGTCCCACCCCAATCCTTCAGGTGATTCAGTGGTAAAGAATCCTGCCAATGCAGGAAGCACAAGGGACTCAGGTTGGATCCCTGGGCCAGAAAGATCTTCTGGAGAAGGAAATGGCAACTGAATACTCCAGTGTTCTTGCCTAGGAAATCCCATCCACAGAGGAGCCTGGTAGGCTACAGTCCATGGGGTCACAAAAACATCACACATGAGTTAATGACTAAGCAACAGCAAAACAAATCCTTCTTCTACCAGGCTGATGTTTCTAAAGTACAAACTCGTTCATTCACTGGCTTCAGTCACCTCGCTGACTCTCTACTGCTTTCAGGATCAAATCTAAGATTCTTAGCATGCCATATGTGACAGACACTGCTGGCTATGCGTTCAACAAAACTCATCTCTTCTCCTGGGAATACATTGCCGAGACATCCTAACAGCTAATTTTGACTGCGTAAGTGTGTTTCTAGTCAATGGAACATGGAAAAAAAAAAAGAATGACAGGTGCTATATCCAACATGGTACTTAAAAATCTTCCACGCCATCCTTCATGCTCTCTCTTTTCCAGTTGGTCACTAGATACAGAAGATTCACTACAGGACTCTGGGGCCTCAGGAAATGGTAAAGCCATAGATGGAAGAAATCTGGGCTCCCGGAATGATAAAAACTATCTGCTACTTGAGTGAGATATTCATTTCTATTGTATTAAGATCTCTTTATCTCACTGCACTAAGATATTTACTTCTACTGTATTATATTGTTGACTTGTTTATTATGGCTATTGCCTACTTTGACCAATATTCCACTTGAGTCTCCATTTTCTGGTCTTCCTTCTCCCATCTCATCATTCATTCACTACGACTTTCCATCCTATATCATCTTTTTGCCTCAGTGAATTATTATAGTCCACCAAATTCATTATGCCCCTCTTGACTGGTTTCATTAGAGTAATGGTCTCTCTACTTAGAAGAATCATATAGGACAGACTATTCTTTATCCTTGTTTTTACATATAAATAAACTTAAGTCTCAGAGAGGTTAAATTCCTTGCCAGATTACCAGCTAGAATGTAACTGAGTCAAGACTTGAACCTAAGCAGGTGAATACAAAACCCTTGCACTTAATCACTATTTCATGAATCAATAATGTTTTGTAATGAGTCCCTCTCAACCAATAGCAGAAAAACCCTCAAGTTCAAGTTATCACTATGCCTATCCCAGGCCACTCTGAAGGTTCAGATACCATTCAGAGATTCTATTCATGAACACACAGAGAGAAGCTATATAATCTCCCATGCTTAATGTCACTCTTCTTACAGAGCAGAAAGTTAATAATATCATTCCTTGAAGGTAACAAAAACACTTCAAATGTTTTCTTTCCAACTCTTCAGCCTTTACACTTCACTTCCTGCCTTTTCTGGTTCAGTGTCATTGAACTTAGTGGGTAAATGGGCAAATATATATATCTCCAGACCATACTAAGCATGTCTTTTGATGTGCTCAAGTTACAAAATGAATGTCACTCATGTTACAGCCTCTCAAGTCCTCATAAGTATTGGCAATTTCTGTTTTTCTTTGCTGTCCCCCCCGACCCCAGGCTATCTATGCTATATTACTTCAATCTATTTTTGTACAATAAGTCATGCCCTCTAATCCATTTATCATTCTCATCATCCTTGCTTGGAGTATTTCCTTTTCATCTTTTCTTGAAAGCAAAATGGTGCCCTAGCAAACACGTGTTTAAACAAACACACACTTCACAATCTCAGGCATCCTAGAACCAGACTTTCTATCAGAATCCTCTCTTGACAGCAGTTGATGTAATTTTTGACCTGCCTCCCTCAGCTCTACTTTTTGGTCAACACTTCACTTTTTTACCTAGATCTGTCCTTTTCATTTTTGCCAAAGCATCTTCAACAGTCACAAGTGGCTCTTTGATCTGCTATAATGTACACAAGTCAACACATTTTGTGGTTCATTTTTCTTAACTTAAGAATTCCAAGAGTGCTGAATATAAGCATCTATAAATACACCCTTGCAGCAGCCTGTGAAATTCAGACAGGGTTCAAGCCAGTCTTTGCAACACTGCTGAAAAGCATCTCATCCCAAATGGTGCCTTGGAGAACATTGCCTATACCCAACCTGAGCCTACAGAATTTATGAAGGAGAGAATTATTTTGCATTCCTGTTATCATGCCTTTTTCTAACTTTCTCCAAGCTGTCCACAAATCTTACTTTCCACCCAATCATCCAGTGCTCACACTCCAATCTTAGACACCAACTTCTTCCAATCTATCAGTCAATTAATTTGATAAACTAATGGTAACTGGGGCTTCTTCCCTGCTGGCTCAGATGGATTGGTAATTAAGGGAAAATCTTCCTCTCTTGGGTCAACACATGACATCTCTGAACCTCAGTTTCTTTCTGTGTAAAATGGAGATGATATTCCACTTTCCATATTTCTGTATGAAGGAAACTATCAATTATTCATATACTTGTTATAAAGACAATTTTCAGTCTCTTCCCTTAATCCTCCCACTGCAAAGAAAAATTCTAGTATCAGCATCTTTTCCTCCTATGAGGCCAGAATATACATATTAGGGTAATCTGGGAAGGAAAGAACCTTAAAGGGTCTGAAGATGAAATTTATTCTGAAAAACATGAAAACTAATAGTCTCAGGAATGTGGTAGAGGATTAGGTCAGTAGCTTCCTGATGCTGATTTGAGGGAATGGAGAGGAGTGAGTGCTGAGGGCAATGGTTATTGTCTATCTGTAAGATAAGACAGGAATAGAGAAAAGAAGTGCGATTTCCTGAGCATTGCTTGAAAAGTTAATAATG
The DNA here is from genome assembly GCF_023091745.1 of Budorcas taxicolor. Taxonomy (NCBI): domain Eukaryota; kingdom Metazoa; phylum Chordata; class Mammalia; order Artiodactyla; family Bovidae; genus Budorcas; species Budorcas taxicolor. Next base: position 44,115,557 of record NC_068915.1, read on the forward strand.
AAAACTTATATCAATGTCAATGACTATTTTCCTTTGACTTGAGCCTTGCCAAGACTAAGCTAAGAGAGAGTTTTTGGCTTCATTGAGGTTCTATGTAGATTATTCATGTTTCCATTATCTAAGGCCACAGTTGGTTCCACTTCCCCAAATCCAGAATGGCCCACTTTAATGTTTGCATGCCTTTTTGAGTCTCTGGCTCTAAACCTTAGGCAATGTCCACCAAGAAATTCTGGAATGATATTAGCAAATATAATTAGAAGTTGTGTTTTCTTTCTGTGAAGGGGATAAGCAGAGAAGCACTTCAAAACCAAACCAATAGTTTTAAAATTATCCACAAACTTGGTTTATCTGAATTCTCCTCTATTAGTGTGTTTAATCAAGGACTGACTGTGTAGAGAACTGTATATATTTCTATGGTTTCTAATGTTCACGCTCTGATTTTTCTGAAGATTTTTTTTCATGAATTACTCCCTTGTTAGCTCTTTAAGAACACTTGGAATAGATAAAATGATCTTACTGATTTATATGGTATAGTGTAGTGACTAGAATATTCTTTTATTTAACCTTCTATGTAGCTTTCTGACTCTGCCACCAAAAATCTCCTTGACTCTGCCTCCTCTATGCGTCTGTGTATAATTTAGTTAAAGGGGGAGGGTAATTGCTAATTAATTCCTCACATCACAGTTCTCTAGTTGTCTGGCTTCCCTCTTCACATAAAGTGGCCTGTCTGGCCTCCTGTTCTCCTTCATTTCCTAATTCCATTGCTTAGAGGAAATATTTTGGTGACTCTTCTTAGGATTGTGGAATCTATTTCTGCAAAAATGCAAATTGTCTGAGGCAAGTCTGATCCTTTAACACTCATTGACAACTAGCTTATTTCAAAAGCAATTTTATCAGCCTCCTTACTAAATCCAATAAACATTTTATTTAAAACCTAGTCTATTCTTAGAACTCTATTCACTAATTCAAATATTTTATTGAATTTCAGGTAGTATACTAAGAACTGGGGATATGATAAAAGATATGGTTCCTTCCTTCTGTAAAAGGGATTAAAAGGAGCCATCTCCATATTTGAAAAAAAGTGGAACACATTTTTTAAAGCCTATATTTTCCATAAGTAATACCAATAGTAATGACAGCTTTTTATTGTATACCTTATGCGGGCTTTCTCTGTGTTAAGGGTTTTATCTTCATTCTCATTTTTTATTTTCACCACACCCTATGAGTTAAGTGCTATTGTTACCAACCCATTTTACAGATAAAAAGATGGAAGATGAAAAGAAATTAATGTATTAGATCAAATTATACAGCTTACCAGTGGCAGAGCTGGAATTCATTCTACAGTGTTTGCATTCTTAAGTTCTAAAACTGCAGCATAAGCATGAGTGTGTTTGGCATATAGTAGGCACACAATCAGAGAAGGCAATGGCACCCCACTCCGGTACTCTTGCCTAGAAGATCCCATGGACGGAGGAGCCTGGTAGGCTACAGTCCGTGGAGTCACTAGAGTCGGATACGACTGAGCGAATTCACTTTCACTTTTTACTTTCACACATTGGAGAAGGAAATGGCAACCCACTCCAGTGTTCTTGCCTGAAGAATCCCAGGGACGGGGAAGCCTGGTGGGCTGCCGCCTATGGGGTCGCACAGAGTCAGACACGACTGAACCGACTTAGCAGCAGCAGGCACACAATCAATGCTCGGTTAATTGTTAGTAAGAAGAGGGGCTGGGAAAACAATAGCATGGCTTAACCAACAAGTTTGAGTCAAGGAGAAATTGAAGCAAGGGACATGAAGGTAAGGGAGTAGCTTTGGCCTCCTCTGGGAGACCAGGTTGTAGAGTAGGCTCTGAAACCTGCAGAGAGGGGAGAAAGCACTGAAGGCTCAGAGCAGGAAAGAACCTGGAGAAGGTATCAACTGGGCACAGCTGTTCTCAACAGTGATATGCACAAGGAATTGAAAATTGGAGGCCTGGAGACTCAACAGAAGAAAATAACAGTAGTCTACGGGTGGGATAATAATAAACTGAATGAAGAGAATGGGCATCAGAGAAAAACAAGGGGCAAGATTTGGATATGGGACTTTGTGGGAGGTTATAAACGATTCTGAGGTTCTGAAGCTTATAATTATTATTGTCATCATTCAAAGTCATGTAAATCAGGAATGGGTGTCATTTTGACTCATTTTTACCATGGACAAAAGGATGAATGAATAGAGGAGTAAGTGAGTGAGTAAATGAAGTGTTCATGAGAAGCTGAGTTTGAAGGAGTGGCAGAGCCTCCTAAGGAGAATCAGATCCCACAGAATTGTCCCTGGAGATAATCTACATTTCTTGTGCTCCGTTTTTTTTTTGCCCCTGTTGTGCCCAAGCCTCACTTTCTCCATATCCTCTTTAAAACTCTTCTTCTGTGTCATTTTAGATAATGTGGCAAGCAAACATCCAGATTTATAAATTTATAGAAGTAACTCCCAAGAAACTCTCCTGTTGTGCAGCCATATACATATATATTTAATCCAGCAGGATTTCTCATTCTCTGAGAATGGGAAGTTCTCTGATAACAAGAGACTCAACCAATGCTCTATTTGGTTAATGCCAGGTTTTGTAACTCTCCTTCAGAATATGTCAAATAGAAGACCCAAAGGGTTACTCAAATAACCTAAGGAATCCGTCTTACATTGTGCACTGGACATAAGGCATATGTGGAAAGGTCAAAACAGAAGAGAAAATGGAATAAAATTGGGGTCAAATCACATTCATGAATGTCTAGGCACCATCAGTGCCTTAGAAGCAGCCTAGATTAAATATAAAAGATGAACCAACAAGAAACAAACAAACAAAAAAGGTAACTCAGGGTTCATCAGTCCTAAATCTCTGAGACAATTGAAATTTCAGGAAGATCCAGAGATCCATCCAAACACTATATTTACAGTGAATAAGAATGAAGGTTTCAAAGTCTAACAGATCTGAGTTTGAATCTCAGCCACTTTTGTCATTGACTAAGGGTCATTCCGTGAGATGTTTCCATTCCCTCTGCCTCAGTTTTCTCATTTGTAACATGGAGATAAACCCTCAGGTTAGTTGTGAAGATTAAATAAGATCATGTGCTTAAACTTATCATGTGCCTGGTGGTCCTGTGGATGGAAGAGCCTGGTGGGCTGCTGTCCATAGTGTCACACAGAGTCGGACACGACTGAAGTGACTTAGCATGCATGCATGCATTGGAGAAGGAAATGGCAACCCACTCCAGTATTCTTGCCTGGAGAATCCCAGGGACGGAGGAGCCTGGTGGGCTGCCGTCTATGGGGTTGCACAGAGTCGGACACGACTGAAGCAATGTCACAGCAGCAGCAGGGGCGCAGGAAATAGCTCAGCAAATGGCAGCTATGATTTTTCTTTTACATTTTTCTATCTCATTTATTTTTTAATTTTTTAATTGGAGGATAATCCCTTTACAATGTTGTGTTGATTTCTACTCTAAACATGAATCAGCCCTAAGTATACATATATCCCCTCCCTCTTGAGCCTCACCCCCTACGCCCATCACACCCATCTAGGTCATCACAGAACCCCGAGCTGAGCTCCTTATGCTATACAGCAGCTTTCCACTACTTATCTATTTTACACATGGTAGTGTATATATGTCAATGCTACTCTCGTTACCAGATGTACTATATACCAAAGTGAATCCAAAGAAATCTAAGTTCTGCTCCTTCAACCCCTCACTCCTCACCAGCCTCAGCCAACCACACATCTCTAGCTGCTTCAGTAACATTCAGTCATCAGAACACCATGGAGACACAAAGGGAACAAGAAAATGTGTGGAGTAGATGAAAAAAATCCCCTAGTCACTGCCGAGCATTATGGCTGCTCTGGATTAAGGAGATTTGGGTCATCAGCTAACCAGTGTTGCTCAAAGCATTGTAGAATTCTCTAATGGAGAAAGGATTAGAGGACAGAGCCAGCTGTTTGAGGTACAGGAATTATACGAATCTGAACAAACGTGATTTTAAGAGATATCCTATGAAGAAAAAAATTGCTCATTTTTAGATGCATACTATTATTGGTTCCTGAGGCTGCAGATGGGGAAGGTTCTTTGGGAGGGTATGAAACTCATCCCTTCTTAATATCCTCTTTAAAAAAAATTATACAGGTACTTAAAACATGTGTTTGTTAGAGGAGATAACTTATCTGAGATAACAACCTAAGACTGATGTCTTGTGATAAAGGAGAGTTTTTTGGAGGTGTTTACTCCACTTGAGTTTTCCTTTTTTTAAATTTATTTATTTTAATTGGAGGCTAATTACTTTACAATATTGTATTGGTTTTGCCATACATCAACATGAATCCACCATGGGTGTACACGTGTTCCCCATCCTGAACCCCCCTCCCACCTCCCTCCCGGTACCATCCCTCTGGGTCACCCCAGTGCACCAGCCCCGAGCATCCTGTATCCTGCATTTGCATATGTCTATTTAGGGTTTTTAAATACGACTCTCTTCTCGCTGCCACTAATCTTATTTGTGCTCTGAAATAAGTTACACTGTAGTGTGGTGGGTGCTTGAAAATATCTTTTCAACTGAGTAAAAAAATTTACATAATTTACGTTTTACATACATATTTAACTCTCATGGTAAAAACATAATCTCACTCAACTGGTAAATGAGCTACTATTAACATACTTTATTAATAATATGAGAAATAAATTAAGAAATGGAATCTCTATGGAACTTGAAGCCAGTATACAGCACCTTGCAATCGTGCTTTAAGGTGTATTTCACAAGATATGTCTGTATCCAAGAAACAGTCATGGAATGAGTAAATGATGCCATTATAGCATTAGTAGTAACTGCAGAAGTAACAGTAGTAATTGCAATAGTAGCAGTAGTAATAGTATGGTACAATCTTACTAAATTCCTCTAAATATGCCAAATGTGGTATCACATTTAATCCTTACAACACTATGAATTTTTATTACTATCCCTTTTTACAGATGAAGATGTCAAGGTACAACATGGAAGTTAAGTATTGCCCCAGATCATGTAGCTATTAAGTAACAGAGCTGGAACTTAAACTGAGAAAGTCTTTAAAACCTGAGATTTTTTAACACTTCACTAGAACATACTTCACTTACACGACTACATGGAAGGTGAGCTTGGATTCTAGCCCTTGTCTGTGTGATTCCAGAATGGACACTTTGATGATAAAACTTCAGTTGTTTTCTAAGAGGTTCCCATGTCCTTTGGGGAAATACTCTAATGAGGGATCTGTCTCACGAGTTCAGAGTATATGACCAGCCATCTTCATCCAAGAAGTAGCTATGAATTAGGTATGGATAGTGATGGAAAATAAAATGAATGTGCATCATAAAAGTGGTTCCATAGACCTCAGTTGAGAACTTTAGTCATTTCCAGAGTGAAAGTGGAAGGGAAGAAAGGAAGAAAGGAGAGAGAAAAGAAAGGAAAGAGAAAAATTTTATTAAACAACTCTTCAGTGCCAAGAAAAGTGCTAAGCATTTTATATATCAGGACTCATTACACTGAAGCCCAGAGTTCATAAAAAGAGCCATAAAAATGATCAAAAGACTGAATTATGCTAACTTATAGAAAGATTAAGAAAATTAGATTGACTGCTTAGAAAAAGTCAGAGCTCTTCTTCTGCAGATTAGAGAACGTTCGCTGGGAGAGCTTCAGTGCCATGCCCCACGTAACACACTAAAGTGATAGTGAAAGTGAGGTCGCTCAGTCCTGTCCAGCTCTCTGCGACCCTGTGGGCTGCAGCCTACCAGGCTCCTCCGTCCATGGGATTCTCCAGGCAAGAGTACTGGAGTGGGGTGCCTTTTCCTTCTCCAGGGGGATCTTCCCAACCCAGGGATCGAACCCAGGTCTCCTACATTGCAGGCAGATGCTTTAACCTCTGAGCCACCAGGGAAGCCTTAAGTAACACAGTAAGTTAACCCTAAATCCAAGACTGGACCTGTCCGCTGGATTTCCCTCTGCCCCAGTCTTCATGTTTGCATCCAACTCAAAGGGGTCATATTTGCTGTGCCCTCCTGCTTCTCTACTGGTGCCTTGTACCAGAGCATAACTCAGTTGAGGTTTGCTGTCCCCAGGACTGATTAGTGACAAAGTCATCAGGGAAACCTCTAGTCAGTCTGGACCAAAAGGAGCCATGGTGGGTACTGAGCTTGAGTTTCTAAGATACATAAAAGGTTTTATTTGCTCTCTTTCTTTGGGGAGAAAAGGACAGCTGTTGTGAGTGGGAAATTTATATTCCCATTTTATAGATGAAAAAATTGAGTTTCAAATAAGTGAATAAATTTGCCAAAGGTTGTTAAGCTAGAAAGTGGCAAACTTAGAGCTTAGCTATAGGATTGCTGAACAAAAGTTTCACCAGTGGCAATGAAATGTCATCTGTTTATGTCTATGTCTTTCACCTTGGACCTAAGATAAAACCCTCCAGAGTGCCAATTTTTTCTTTATAAAGGCATATTCTTCTTAGGCTAACAGAAAATAGCCATTCTCCTTCCAACTCTGGGAGGAGTCACCAGGTTGGTTCTTACCCTCCCAATTAGGAAAGGCATCATGGCATAGAAAATAAATTCTCCCCTTGTGGCTTAGCTTAGTTTTCCTTAGCATAATAAAAGAAGAATGTCTTCTTTGTGCTCAGATGCAATGTGCAGAGTTCTGTTTCCCTGAGAAAGTATATGACAACTTTAACCATTAACTAGAAAAAGATAAGCCCTCAATTCTTTGCTGATATGCTGTCAATATAGCCAGTAAAGGGAACCTTACAGAACAGAGACCTTATTTTTTCCTAGAAAGACTTTAGACGCAGCTAGACTTGAGTTAACCAGTTCTAGCCTTGAACAATTTGTTTTGACATCCCCAAGCCTCAATTTCTTGATCTTTTTTTCTGTATTGAAGTATAATTTGCAAATAAATTCATAAGATCTTTAAAGTGTACAATGAGATGATTTTATATATAATTACATTATGAAAGGATCCTCTCCCACATCACCTCACATATTTACCTTTTTTGTGTGAGAATATATAAGTTCAATTTTCTGATCTTTAAGAGAAAAATAATATTGCCTACTGCATAGGGTGGTTGGGAGGCATATAAAATACTTAGGATGCCACCTTGTAAAGAATCTGCCTGCAATGCAGGAGATACAGGTTCAATGCCTGGGTCAGGAAGATCCCCTGGAGAAGGAAATGGTAACCTACTCCAGCATTCCTGCCTGAAACATCCCATGGACAGAGGCACATGGGGTCGCAAAGAGTCAGACAGGACTGAGCAACTAAGCATGCATGTTAAGTCACCTCAGTTGTGTTGGACTCTTTGAAATCCTATGGACTGTAGCCTGTCAGGCTTCCTCTGCCCATAGGATTCTCCAGACAAGAATACTGGAGTGGGTTTCCATGCCCTTCTCCAGGAGATCTTCCTGACCCAGGGATCGAACACGTGTCTCCTGTGGCTCCTGCACTGCAGACAGATTTTTTACCTCTTTCACCACAGGGGAAGCCCAGGGAGCGACCAAGCATACACTATCAAAAAGGCAGAAAATAGTAAGTATTGGCCAGGGTGTGGAAAATGGAAACCCTTGTGCCCTGTTGGTAAAAATGTAAAATGGTGCCACTGCAATGGAAAACTGTAGAGTCATCGTCAAAAAGTTTAGAATAGAACTACCAAGTGAGCCAGTAATTCTACATCTGAGTATACACCCAAAAGAACCGAAAGCAAGACCTCAAAGGGATATTTTATATCCATGCTCATAACAGTATTATTCACAACAGCTAAAAAGGGCAAGCAACTATACTGTCCATCAACAGATGAAAAATTAAGCCAAATGTGGTATATTGTGGTATATTCCAATGTGGTACAGTGGAATCTTATGTGGTCTTGAAAAGAAGGTCTGACACATGCTACAATATGCATGAATCTCACTCCAGTACTCTTGCCTGGAAAATCCCATGGACGGAGGAGCCTGGTGGGCTGCAGTCCATGGGGTCGCCAAGAGTCGGACACGACTGAGCGACTTCACTTTCACTTTTCATTTTTATGCATTGGAGAAGGAAATGGCAACCCACTCCAGTGTTCTTGCCTGGAGAATCCCAGGGACAGGGGAGCCTGGTGGGCTGCCATCTATGGGGTCGCACAGAGTCGGACACGACTAAAGCGACTTAGCAGCAGCAGCAGCAGAAGACATGCCAAGTGAAAAAAGCCAGTCACAAAAAGATAAACACTGTATGATTCCACTTACATGAGATATCAATACCTAGAAAAGTTAAATTCATAGAAAGTAGAATGGTGGTTACCAAGAGCTAGAGGAAAGGAGAATGGGCAATCATCGTTTGACAGACACAGAGTTTCAGTTTTGCAAGCTGAAGAGAGTTCTGGATATAGAGGGTGGTCATGGTTGGACAACGATGTGAATATGCTTAATACCGTTAATAATACACTTAAAAGTGATAAAGATAGTTTAAAAAAAAAAAGCCATGGGGATAGCCAGCTTAGAGGATGGGAAGCAATGACACAAATTTAAAATGCCTGCAATGAAAAAAGAAAAAGTACTTAGCATAGGACTGGCCCATTGCGATTGTTCAATGATGGCTGAACCACTAGTAAAGATGGCAGGAAAGTGGGTGATGAGGTGGTGGAGTGGCATTAAAACAATGTGCATGCTTTTCTCCTCCTTGGAAGACTCTGGCTTCCTGAGAGAAAGACGCATGCTTTCAATCTCAGAACACAAAGCAACACGAAATGAACAGACTTCTGCTGCAGAAGATGAGCCTGTGTGGGAGCCAAATACAGGTAGGCACTGAGCGAGCCCAGCGTGGTGGTGGCAAGGCAGAGCACTGGGGGAATTGCTCCAGCAATTGGAAAAATGTGTTTTAATTAGGTTGGTTGGTTGGTGGTTCCCAAAGCAATGGGCTATGAGTGGAAGGCAGGGGGTGTGCATGCACGTGCATGAGAGAGCTCAAGATGGAGAGGGAGGAGAATGATTGATTGGAGAGAAGGGATGCAATCTGCTATTAACAGCCCATTAGGTCCCAAGCACGTGACTCGAACCACAGAGAGTGAACTCCTGCACTTTTGGATCTCAGGGGCCAGCAGCCTCTTACTGTGGCTGCCACTGAGAAGCCCTGCCCTAGAGAGATGGCCTCAGTGGTGCGGGGCGGGGGGTTGAGGGGTGGGCGAGGGCCATCATCCCCACACTTCCCTAACTGATTCTGCCTGTTTTTCAATGACTCGGAAGGCCAGTGAGGTGAGCGTCTCATAGTCCAAGGCTAATAATGATAATAAACCTGCAAGAATGAAATTGACTCTACAGAATAAAATTTTAAAAGTGAAACAGTTCTCTACAGTTCTCTGTCATTTCTGTCTCAGATTGTGTTGGGGAAGGTTGAACACAATTTTATTGAGAAATTGATTGTAATTGGCACTCTGCATGCTCTCTGGCAGAGGACCCTGAAAACAGGCTCTCCTGACATGCCAATGTCACTTCTGCCACCAATACCCTTGCCAACAAGCCCAAATTAGGGGACCCTCTCCCTACCACCTTGCTAGGACGACATTGCTTTTGCAGCCCTTTCCTCCTGCTGATGAGATCGATACATTTGGGAAAGAAAACAAATGGATGAGTCCGGGGCAACTAGTGAAAAGTACAGCTGAGAAGACAAGGATAAAACTGCCGGTGAGAGTCTGTGCTAAGGACTGGGAATTTCTAGGATACAGTCGACCATTTAGAAGAAGGAAAAATAATTCTGTATGTGTGGGGTCAGGGGCATGGTATTGGATGTGTTTTTTTATTGTGTTTTACCAAAATACCCCAACAAAAGATCTCTTCCTAAGCTCTCTTCCATGTTTCTTTCAATCAAGCTGCACTGCTTTAACCAAAGAGAACACGCTGATGCTGAGCTATCTGAGAAGGAAAATCTGAATAAAATGCCTAACGAGTTACCAGGAGCAAAAACTGTGTTTTTTTAATGCAATGCTTTCCTGACCTTTCCAAGGGGAACAGCAGCTGGCTTCACCAAGCTAGTGGATTACACGACTCTCCTCAGAATTTATCCAACGTATGGATACAAATCCACTGAAAGTATCCTTTATTTAGGTGGAAATTGCAGTCTTGGAGGCTTAAGGCTCACCCACATGTTACCTCAGGATGCACCGTCGCCATGACAAGGCCAGGCGCACTGCTTTCAAACAGGAAGCAGCCAGCAGTTTTCAAACTTCATACTTAGCAATTCGTTTTACTGACAAGCACCCCAACTCTCTCCCGAGGTACTCTGGTGTGGGAGAGTGAAAAGGAAGGACAGCCCCAGGTGTCTCTCCTCTTCCAAGGGGCCAGCTGCATTCAACTCTGTACCCACGCTCAAACCTCCCCTGCCCCTCAGCCCAGGCACAGCTGTGGCTGCCACACATTCTTAACAGGGGCCACTTCCCTGAAAAGCACAATGGCATCTTCAAGACGACTTCCAACACAGAATGTCAGCCAAATGTCGCCAGCATCCCAACTGCCTTCACGATCTGGGTTCAGCACCCTCTCATCCTTCCCAGGGGTCTCTGGCTTTTTTTCAACTCCTATTAACAATGATCCCTTTTCTCCATGTTACTCCCAGCACCCACCAAAACCTAGGATACCATGACCCTAAATGATCACTTCTTCAGAGTCTCCACAATTCCAAAGCCCCATCTCTCATGACTCAGCTGTAGGAGGAGTGAATTTGGGTGTCGCCTCCCTCACCTCCACCTCCATCACACACAAGCTCACCTTCAACCCTGTCTCCGGCATCCGATACCAGGGAGAATTCAGCATCTACCTTCCAGAAAGGTAACTATTCATCACAGAGCTGTGTGTGTTTTTTTTTTTCCCAGACTCAAGCTTACCAGTAGCACGTTGCTTTGACTGCTGAAGATCCAAATTGAGAAAGACCGAACTTCATCTGACTAGAACCCAGGAAGCTAAAAACAAACAAAACCATGATACACTGCTGCTGCTGAGTCGCTTCAGTCGTGTCCAACTCTGTGCGACCCCGGAGATGGCAGCCCATCAGGCTCCCCCGTCCCTGGGATTCTCCAGGCAACAACACTGGAGTGAGTTGCCATTTCCTTCTCCAATGCGTGAAAGTGACATTGCTCAGTCGTGTCCGACTCCTAGCGACCCCATGGCCTGCAGCCTACCAGGCTCCTCCGTTCATGGGATTTGCCAGGCAAGAGTCCTGGAGTGGGGTGCCATTGCCTTCTCCACATGATACACTAGACAAGCACAAAAGTTGGAAGTATTTGCTGGTTCTGCATACTGCCACACAAGCAGACCTGGAAGACAGGCTTTCTTTCATTCTGCAGGCAAACCACCACAGAGCACAGTTCCAGGAAATATATGCCATTAAAGAACATTACAAGCAGCTTACTGCAGTAACACCTATAATTTTTCATTCATTTTAATATGCCTGTTTTTCACGTTTAGAATTTCTAGTAACTCTCCCTTATTATGTTCTCTTGGTTGATGTGCCTATATAATTGGATAAACATTTGTCTAATACTGGGTTGTGCTATTTTTAAAAATAGTTTTGTGGAACAACAACAAAATCACTACAAAAACAAAAGCACCCAAGCATTGCATTTTAATATTTAAGTCTTTCTTAGGTTGAGAAAAAGATGTATTTTTTTTTTAAAGGGAATGCTTTCAGATTGTCAATTGACCACAGTGTCCTTGCCACTTGGACTTCTCAAATCAAATCCTTCTTTTTGCCAGGTGAGAGGAAAAGGGCAGTGTTTCTTGACATCTTCTTTGGAAATTTTTATATAAATGTATGAAAATAATAGCAATGAGTAATTTTAGTAAAAATAACATTTATGGAGTGATCATGACATGCCAGGGTTTTACATGAATTAACCCATCTAATCCTAACAAAAATCCTGTGAGATCCAAATAAAGTGTACCCTCATTTTAGAGATGAGGACATAAAGGCACCTGCCACACACCAAAGAGAGGGAGTTAGTCACTCAGTTGCGTCTGACTCTCTGTGACACCATGGACTATAGCCACGAAGATAATCATGAGAGGTGCAGGGATGAAAGTAATAATGTATATAACATATTTAGCTCATGGGATTCTCCAGGCAAGAATACTGGAGTGGGGAGCCATCCCCTTCTCCAGGGGATCTACCTGACCCAGGGATAAAACCCAGGTCTCCTGCATTGCAGGCAGATGCTTTATCATCTGAGCCACCAGGGAACCCCCAGCACATACCAAGCACAGAGCTAAATACGTTACATACATTATTACTTTCATCCCTGCACCTATCATGGTTATCCTCGTGGCATCAACACCTTTGTCTTAAAAAATGAAGAAAAAGGTAGATCAAAGGCTTGTAGGATATGCAAACCATCATACAGGAATTCAAGCAAGAGCCACCTCACATTAGAAGCCAAACTCTTAACCGCCATATTAATGTAGTGCCAATAAACGTTCTCTACAAACTGACCCAGTTTTCACTGTTCTGGCCTTAACTGGGTAAAGACAGTTGGATTTGCGAGGCTGAAGGACAGCCACTCTGGCTGGGATCTCGGTTTTGTCTGGTGACTCAGTTCCATGTGTGCAGACAACTCAGGAGAGGCTGAACTGAGCAGGGGAAGTATGGCCCAAGGGAAGGCTGGACAAGGGTCTTAAAACTACAAAACATTTATGGCCACCACCATCCCATCACTACTTCCTTGGCACTCACATCAACCACCAGAGGAAAATGAAGATCCTCTTTCTCTCCAAGCACCAAGGACTGTCCTCAACACAAGAACTATTTTCTTTTTTTCAGAGAGGAGTCAGGACTGGAAGAAACATCATATATTGGGCCATGGTCAGGCAGCTGGACCAAGAGAAGATGGTTGAGGACATCACTCACACAGGAAGACACAAACAGCCTCCTTTCTTTTGGTTTTATTTCAGCTCTAAGCCTGTCTTATATGCCACTTGTGGACATCAATTTAGAGCAACCATCCTTTAGAGACAGGCCACAGAGATCAGGATGCCCAAGAACTTGGATTCCAAGGGTTCATAGCAAGTTGACTCAACTGCTTGAAATCTCTTGCTCCATCCTGCCTTCACAGAGTACCAGGACGGAGTCTGGAGAGACCAGAGTCTCGGTTATTAATTCATGTGGCAATTTAGTTTGCAATCTATGTAATCGTTTCCTGGCACTTCGTGGGAAGAAGTTCTCATGGCTCCAGCAGTTCTGCTCAAGGTCTTCTCGTATGGAACCCTGGACCCTGCCAAGTACACCATGCCGTGAAACATATCCTATCATCTGTTTACATGCCAAGTAATAAACAAAGCCCTATGCAAACTCCATCGTAGGATGTTGTTAAGACACTGAAGATCTGAGAAACAGACAAATAGCATGACTTGGACCCAAAACAGCAATATCAATGCCCTTCCATAATGGTACTGGGGATGCTCTCCAGGTGACAAGGATACTCTTCTTATGCCTGCAGGAGACTCTTGTTGCCTAAAATTCCATAGGACATGAGTAACATTCCTAGATAAAGTGTTTCAGGACAGCTTTTGTTTATCCATTAAATGAACCAGGTGGTCACCACTGATTTCCTAATAGATAAAATGTGCCAGACTCATCAAGGCTACTTTGGGAAGAATATAATCTGCAAGGAGAATTTCCCTGACATGAATCACCTCTTCCTCTATGCTCCCATAGCACCACAGATCATTCATGGACCATTCTCTGGGGCAGCTTATCTCACAACCCCATAACTATGCATGTGCTTGTCTGCCTCTCCTATGCCTCCTGAGGGTCACCACGGGCAGCGCAGAAGCTCCATCCTACACAGCTCTGTATCCCTGGTGCCACAGTGTCTAGGGCCCATGGCCAGAGCTTCACAAGTGGTTAGCAAATGCTTAGTGACGCACCATCCCAGCCACTCTTTTGTTTTCAGACACTAAGTGCTGGGAAATAAAACTGCAGCATCACCTCCTGGTACCAACCCAAATGGGCTCTCTCGGGCTCAAATGGGCTTATGATTAATAAGGAATCCACCTGCAGTGCAGGAGACATGGGCCCAACCCCTGGGTTGGGAAGATCCCCTAGAGATGGACATGGAAACCCACTCCAGTATTCTCACCTGGAGAATCCCGATGGACAGAGGACCCTGGCAGGCTATAGTCCATGGTGTTGCAAAGAGTCAGACACAGCTGAAGCAACTGAGCACATATGCAGCAACCCAAATAGTCAGACATGTATGTTCAAAATGGATTCCTCATCTATAACGGTCTTTCCCCCCTTTGTTAAAAATCCATGTATTTTATTTTCAGATATAGAAGTTCTCCCATATACAAAGAAAAATCTAGAATGACCCTTTAGTTCTCCTGAACAATTTCAAGGCAAATAAGAAAATATACCCATAGTTCTAGAATTCTGGGCCTTATAATCAGTGGTCTACTCTCTCTGGAATGTTCGAGACCCTTTCATTTTGGATTACATTCTCCTCTCAGCCACCATCTTTTCAGATTGAGAGAGAGATTCTTTTGCCTTTCTGAGAGAGGGTCCCTTTTCCTAGACCATTATTGATGCCCTTCTCCCAAGCAGGCCCTTTTCATACTTTCTGAAAGTTCTGTAACTGAAACTGTCCACTACTCTCCAACCATGGATTCTGAGCTGGCAGATATAATTGCCAAAGCTGGCAGAGAAGTGAAAAACCAAACCAGCCGTGAGAGTCAATCTCCTCAAGCCTGACTAGAGGGAAACCAAAGTCAGTGAGAGGAGACGAGACTGCCTGTCCTGACTCCCTCCAGCTGGTTCAGGGCACACGGCGCTTTCTTTGGTTTAAACAAAGGCCATTCTCCCATTCTGCCAAGGGCTCCAAAGACTTTTCTGGGATCTGGCCCAGGGCATGGCCCCACTGCTCAGTAGTTAGCGAGTGACTTCTGCCAAGCCACTTAACTGCCCAATCTCAAGTTCCTCATCTGTAAAATTGGGATAATATTTCTTCACCGACATCCCAGGCTCCTAGCGATAAATATTAATGTCCGTAGAGGGCTTTGAGATCCCGGGGTGAAGGATGCAGCAGGGTGTTATTTTTATGACGTTGCAGCTTCCATAAAGCATCAAATTCAATGAGAAAAAGGAGAGAGGGGGCACTGGGCTGGAACCAGGACTAAAGCAGGAAGATTCTGGTGGGGCATCCCCGCCTGCTAACGCATCCAACAGTCACCTGCAAGTCCGCCGTAAGCCCAGGCCCAGGGCTCTCATTTTTACTGGTGACCTCTTTCACCGCTTCCCCAACCGTGCCCCCTTACAAGGGTCAGAATCCCTATTTGGCATCAAATTAATATGAAACTTCATAACACTGATATGGATCTGTGCACTCTAAACATCAGGGAGCCTGCCTGGCATCAACGTGCTCCTCAGCAGGGAATCTGTGTTTGAGGCTCTGGAGGGGGCCAGCCTTCCAGAGCTGGCCAGGCACCCACACTGCAACTGCCCAAGCGGCTCCTCCTCACCCTCCTTCCACTCCCAGCAAAGACTTCCCAGGTCCCTAGGCACCAAGAAGGAGTAAAGGCTGCTATGCACAGACCTCTGTGACCAGAAAAGAAGCTGGTTTTGTTCTAGGATAAAAGCGTAGCAGAGGAACCCATCAGGACAAGAAGTGGGAAGATAATTCAGTGGCCATAGGAAAGCAGGGGAGCGGGCTATTACAATGTGAAGTTCTGGCTCCATAACAGGTCAGTGATTATTCATTCTTGATATGTCTGGAAGGTCTTTGGAGACTTGACTGAGGGAAAAGGACCAGGGAGCCTGCTGCAGAATAGAGATCAGGGGCTATGAGTCTGTGTGTAGTTTCAACAGTTTCACTGCATGGGATGTGGACCACAGCCTGAGAGGAAGAGTTCAGGAGAAGAGAGAAAGGGTGTAACTCTTCCCTCATCCCTCTGACTTGGACAGGAAAATCAGAGCTGTCTCAAGACTTGGCAAACCAGGACCATCAGATCTGGTTAGCGCTATCAGTGAGCAGAAGCCAGGATTTGGAGAAGATGCCATGGAACCAGACTCTGCCCCCAAATGCAACCCAAAGCCCACTGAAGATGCTCATACACATATAAACAAAGCAGCTGCCCTCCCTTTCACGCCCCTCATCCTCTCATAACAACTCTTCTTCAAAATTCCCTTCACCCTTTCCTTTTTGCAGATTTCATCTACATGAAACAGTGTCCTAGATGAATGGATACAGTTGTGCCACATATACACAATGGAATACCACTCAGCCATAAAAACGAACACATTTAAGTCAGTTTTAATGAGGTGGCTGAGCCTAGAGTCTATTATACAGAGTGAAGTTAAGTCAGGAGGAGAAAAACAAATATCATATATTAATGCATATATATGGAATCTAGAAAGATGGTACTGATGAACCTATTTGCAGAGTAGCAATGGAAATGCAGACAGAGAGACAGACTTGAGGACACAGTGAGGGAAAGAGAGGGAGGGATGAATTCAAAGAGTAACGTCAAAGCATATACATTACCATATGTAAAACAGATAGCCAGTAGGAATTTGCTGTATGACAAAGGGAGTTCAAACCCAGTTCTCCATGACAACCTAGACAAGTGAGATAGGGTGGGAGGGAGGTTTAAGAGCAAAGGGACATATATACCTATGGCTGATTCATGTTGATGTATGGCAGAAACCAGCACAATATTATAAAGCAATCATCCTTCAATTAAAAGCAAACAAACAACAACAAAAAACCTGTCCTTTCTGGATTTTTTAAAGTACTGCCATGTACATCTTGCTAACTTTGAAATGACTGCTCATTCTGCCTTTACCTTTCATAACCGTCCCTTATATAATCCAGTTTAGTGGGTATTGGGGTTCAAAAACATAAGGAAAAATGAAGACCACTCTAGAAAGGAAAAGTCTGGAGAACTTCATCCTAGAACATCATTAAGCAAGTTGTGTATCAAGCCCTTTAAAGAACAGATTCAGGAACACCTTGCAACCTGTTAAGGAGGAATGGTTATTCCTCGCTTGTCTTGTTTCCATGGGGGAAGGTGTCATTTAAAGACTATTGGCCTCCCTCCACGCCATACCTCTCTCCTTTCCAAGGCAGGAGAAGGGACTTACTCGATTGGCAAATTTGGAAGAAGAAACTCCGCTAGTTCAGTCCCTTTGGGATCCTCTCACAAGGTCCTGCCCCTTTGCATCTTCTCCCTGAGGGAAGACTCTTCCTCTGCCAGCATCTGGGTGGTCAGTTTAATTCAGGTGTGCAGACTTTAGAAAGACCCTTCCCCACAGAGCAAAAGCATGTATTATGCTCCAGGACAAAGGACTGACCTGTACCTACCTAACTCAGTGGAGAAGTGATCCTCCCAAGCCCCAGTGCAGCCCAACTTCTCTGTTTTTCCATGCCCTCAGTGTGGCTAAGAAAATGGATGCATTCATGAAAAGATGCTCATCACCACTAATTATTACAGAAATGAAAATAAAACTACAATGAGTTACCACCTCACACCAGTCAGAATGGCCATCATTAAAAAGTCTACAAGTACTAAATGCTAAAGAGCGTGTGCTGAAAAGGCAAGCCTCATATGCTGTTGGTGGGAATGTAAATTGGTGCAACCACTATGGAAAACAGTATGGAAGTTCCTCAAAAGCTAAAAATAGAGTCGCTGCATGATCCAGCAATCACTTCTGGGCATATATCTGGTAAAACTACAATTCAAAAACATTCGGGCAACCCTGTATCCATAGCAGCATAGCATTATTTATGATAACCGAAACAAAGAAATAACCTAAAATGTCCAATAGAGGAATGGATTAAAAAAGATGTAGTATATATTACACAGTGTATAATAAATATGCTGGAATACTGCTGCTGCTGCTGCTAAGTTGCTTCAGTCATGTCTGACTCTGTGCGACCCCATAGACGGCAGCCCACCAGGCTCCCCCGTCCCTGGGAATAGTACTCAGCCATAAAAAAAAAAAAAAAAAAGAATGAAATAATGCCATTTGCAGCAATATGAATGGACCTAGAGATTATCATACTAAGTGAAATAAGTCAGAAAGAGAAAGAAATATAGATGATATCACTTATATGTGGAGTCTAAAATATGACACGAAAGAACTTATTAATGAAACAGGCTCATAGATATACAGAAGATACCCATGGTTGCCAACGGGGAGGGGTGGGAAGGGATGGACTGGGAGTTTGAAATTACCAGATGCAAACTATTATTTATAGAATGGATAAACAGCAAGGTCCTACTCTATAGCACAGAGAACTATATTCAATATTCTATAATAAACCATAATGTAAAACGAATATACATATGTTTGTATAACTAAATCACTTTGCTGTATTGTAGACATTAACATAACAATGCAAATCAACTATATTTAAACAATTTTTTTTAAAAAAGGGAAAGAAAAAGGGTGCATTTAACAGAATCCATCTCTTGCTTCTGTTGAACTGCTTGTAGGCCATTTCAGAGCTAGTTTGTCCCTGCTGAGAAGCCCACCCCCACTCCCTCCACACACACCACCCCACTCCACCCCCTCCCACCAATGTCTAACAGTTATAGCCGCCATGGGCTTCACCTCCCTGAACCCCCGAAAACGAGCCATAAGGTCTGAGCAAATCAGTTCCCTGCTGCTGCTGCTGCTAAGTCGCTTCAGTCATGTCCAACTCTGTGAGACCGCATAGATGGAAGCCCACCAGGCTCCTCTGTCCCTGGGATTCTCCAGGCAGGAACACTAGAGTGGGTTGCCACGTCCTTCTCCAACGCATGAAAGTGAAAGTGAAGTCGCTCAGTCGTGTCCGACTCTTAGCGACCCCATGGACTACAGCCTACCAGGCTCCTTCATCCATGGGATTTTGCAGGCAAGAGGACTGGAGTGGGGTGCCATCGCCTTCTCCGAATCAGTTCCCTAGGTTACAGGTACGGACACTGAGAGCCGAGGACATTTTGAAGCCAGTAAGAGAAAAAGACAAAAGCCAGCAGCCACCTTCGTGTCCATTCACACACCTGTTGATTCAATCGCACAGTTACTGAGAGACCACTGTGTGCTGTGCTGTCTGCACGACCAAGGCCGGCTGGGAGCGACTGCCTCCAGCCCTCCTCAGAAGTTCTTGGGGGAACGTGCCTCTGGGAACTCGATTCCTACCAACCCCGGGAATCAGAAATCTGATATCCAGCGTAAAAGCGGTTCAGCCGCCGGTTTCCATCAAATCTCAGGGTGCCACTAAACCTCTCTGTCTTGGTCTCTGCTCACCGCTTCCTCTCGGGTCCTCCCCCAGACTCATAACCAACAGAGCCACGTGGCTGGGGTAGGGTGATGACTGAAGCTGAGCCCTGAGCTCAGGACAAACCAGGTGGAAGGATATCTGGAAAACAAGTCAAGGGAAAATCGCCTTCCACAAAATCTTACTCAGTGACTAAAGTAGCCATTTATCCCTTTGTGGTGGTTGTGATGGTTATTGTTCATTTGCAAAAAAAATATAATATTTAAACATGTATTTCAGCTGGAAGAGAGTTTTAAAAGCAGAATTATGACCATCTAAAAAGGAGTTGACACAAATCTCTATTAGCATAACGGTACCACAATGCTATCAAAATCCTGTTCATGCAGCCCTCTGTCCATCTCTGAACACCAGATAAATGAAGCAAGAACATTATTCAGGGGTCTGTTCCTCCATCAGGCAGAGGACAGTTTGTACGCAGGGAGCACCCATTAGTGCTAATGGGAGATACAGATGTAAATCCCCAGGCGCTAGCAGGGAAACGCTTCCTTGGGATTTTCCACCAGGAACTCACCACTGTGATAGGCACGTGGTAACCAGAAAGTCCTCGTTAGTCCAGCCCCACTCTCAGAGTGACTTGCAACCTCGGCCCAAGTATGAGAGACTGAACCAGTCTCTCTTTGCCATGACATCCACAGCCTCCCCTGTTTTTCTGCCTTTAGATACTGTGCGACCAAAGCGTAGTCTGAGATAAATGCCATTTTAATTTGCTTTAGGCGGTGAAGGCCAATACACATTTCAGTGGAGAAAGTTATGTGTTTTAATTGCTTTATGAAGACATAGCATATGCCCTGACACAGTTAAATGATTAACAGATTACTCCAAATGCCTTTGGCATAGAATATCTATACGTTCATTAGCCAGAACCATTTGTCTTCTTGATAAAACTAAAATTACTTATACAGCAGGTTTACTTTCCATGATTAATAAATGATAAAAATCTAAATTATCCATCTGAAATGTCTCTTTTGGCCATTAATCTCACATTTATCAGCTTCTATAAAATGTATTAGTAATACAAAAATTCAATTTTCCAAGTATTTTAATTTGCTAAGAAAAACAAAACACATTCAATGCAAAGAAGGACCTCAATGACTGGGAAATTTTATAGTGATTCTGAAATAGTTAGGGAGTGAAAAGACAGAATTAGCTTTAAATATGCTTTATGAAAACAGATAAAATCTGGGGTGCACACAGGCCTCAAAATATTCCCCAAGCAATCTCTTGCAAGCCATCAGGATGAATGGAGACTTCAGTATCCTCCTGTCTGTGCTCAAAAAGGACAAAATGAAGAGCACGTCCAGAAACAGAGCAGGGTACAGAGCAATCTAGAATCCACCAAAGGCCAAAACGTAAGCATTGCACACGCCTGAGAAAGCGAGCTTCCAGAACAGGTTTAGCTCGAGGGAAAGCCTTGGGAATTAGATCCTTCTGTCAGCTTTTTTAAATGTTTAAGAGCGTCTGTCCTCCAATTAAAGTGATCAAGGGAGTCCAGGGTGGTTTGTTAGCGACTCTGCTCGGGAGAACACTCATTAAAAGGCCTCAGGCTGATTCTGGACCTCAGTCTTGGGCACTCACTTGTGCTGTCATCGGCTGATTTCTCTGAATTCCAACTGCCAGGGTGAAGGTGGATGCTGAGCCGCGCCGCCCCTACTGCCAGCAAAGGAAGAGAGAGACATCTGCTACCGTCCTGAGTCACCTATTACACCTTGGTGACTCACGCTCTGAGGGGCCAGAACAGAAGGGTTCCTGAGAGGATGCGCACGCGCGCGTGTGTGTGGGGGGGGGTGGTGGTGTGTGTGGTGTGTGTGGTGTGTGTGTGGTGTGTGGTGTGGGTGTGGTGTGGTGTGGTGTGTGTGAGAGAGAGAGCGGGCACTCACCTGTGTTCACAGACAAGCCCTGGGCCCTCCTGGGGGTCTGACACTCTGCTAGGCACAGGGCATGCAGAGTTGAGGGAAAAAACCTCTGTCTCACCCCCCAGGAAGCCACGGTTGAATGAGGTGAAAAGACTAATAAAGAGGGGAATCTCACTGGCATTTTCAGCAACACGGCTGACCCCAGAGATCATCACACTAAGTGAAATAAGTCGGACATGCACGCACGCACGGTCGCTTCAGTTGAGTCCGACTCTTTGCGACCCCGTGGACAGCAGTCCACCTGGCTCCTCAGTCCATGAGATTCTCCAGGAAAGAATACGGCAGTGGGTTGCCATTTCCTCCCCCAGGGAAAGTAAGCGGGACAGAGGAAAATAAATATCATGTGACACCACTTATATGCAGAACCTAAAATACGATAAATACGACCTTCTTTATGAAACAGAAATAGACTCACAAGACATAACAAACTTATGGCCACTGAAAGGGAAAAGGGAAGGGACACATAAATGAAGGGTTTGGGATTAACAGATACACACAACTATGCATAAACTGAGATAAACAACATGTACCTAGTTCATAGCACAGGGAACTAGATTCAACAGCTTGTAATAACCTACAATGGAAAATAATATGAAAAAGAATATATATGTGTGTGTGTATATATGTACACACACACAACTGATTTTGCTGCATAACTGAAACACTGTAAGTCAACTATACATCAATAAAATATGCATATAAGTAAATGAGTGGGTTGTGTCTGACTTTTTGCTACCCTATGGACTGCAGCCCGCCAGGCTCCTCTGTCCATGGAATTCTCCAGGGAAGAATAATGGAGTGGGTTGCCATTTCCTTCTCCAGGGGATCTTCCCAACCCAAGGATCAAACTTGAGTCTCCTGCATTGCAGGAAGATTCTTTACCATTTGAACCACTAGAGAAGCCCCACATATATGTATATGTGTGTGTGTTTGTGTGTGCATATACACAAAAATGAAGGGATTTCAGTACAGGGTGATAAACACTGAGGAGAGAATGACTGTGGGTTCAGGGTACATATGACTCAAGTTTTAAGAAGTAGGGAGGGAAGAAGCAGGACATGCCTTCTGGAAGAAGTGACTGACAAAACTAAGTTAACAGAAAGTGGCAAGACTGTTCCAATCAGAGGGAACAGGATGTGCAGAAGTTTGGAAGTGTAAAAGAATCATTTACTCATCCTTTCAGTTTTTCAGCCGTCATTCGCGGAAAGTCTCCTATACACTAGGTGCTACCCTACCTGGTAGGGCTGACAGCAGTGGGGGATGAAGGATATGGCCCTGCCTCATGGGGCTTCGGGAAGTTATTAATTAATTCTGTGTGACTGGAGCACAGTGAGGGTATGAAGGCTGATGCTGGGGACCCAGGCATGGCCTAGTCCACGTCACATTTAGCATTTGGTTGTTATATCTAGCACAAGAGCGCACACACACGCACACACACATGCATATGGATTGTGGGATGAGTCTGGTATCAGAACAGGACACACACACCTGGCCTGAACTGAAATCAGAGGGAAAAGTACATAGTCATGTTCACCAAATCATGACCTCAAGTGAGCAGTGCATTCTGCCCTGAAGGGGGCACTAGAATTGCCCCCGACACACCCAACCTTCTCTCACACCAATCAGCACCTCAGATCCTCTGTCTCCTCATACCTCTCTCCTCATGGCCCTCATGGTACCACCATGGCACCTCATTCTGTGTTCCAGTCATCTCCCACTGCTGGGTTCCTCAGGACCACTCACTCACCTTCCACCATGGGCTTGGAGTTCATGAGCAAAGAGATAGGATCAGATCTATATTCAGATCTCAGCCCTCCTCCTGGGCAAGGGGCTTGACGGTGACAGTAATAACTGTACCTGGTATCAATCAAGCATTTAATATGTGCCAAGCACTTGATGGGGCTTTGCAGGTAGCACCAGTGGTAAAGAACCTGCCTACCGATGCTGGAGAGCTAAGAGATGCGGGTTCAATCCCTGGATCAGGAAGATCCCCTGGAGAAGGGTATGGCAACCCACTCCAGTATTCTTGCCTGGAGAATCCCATGGACAGAGAGCCTGGGGCTACAGTCCACAGGGTCACAAAGAGTCAGACATGACTGAAGCAACTTATACACACACACAATCACTTGACATGTATTAACTCCACATTCATTCATTCAAACTTCACAACAATGCTACCTATTAAGATAGGTACTATTATGATCTCAACTTTACGAAAAAGAAAACTAAGGTAAAGAAAGGCTCCGTGTCTTGTCTGTGGTCCCAAAGTTTATAAGATGCAAGCACCTAGAGCCAATTCCAGGAACTCTGGCTCCAGAGTATGTACTTGTCACTAGGGGATAGCCTGCCTCTCTTGGGCCCCTTGACTTCCTCAACTTCAAGGGGGATCGAGTAATACTGATGTTTGGTAAGGATTAAATGAGCAGCTTCAGTGCCCAGCAGAGAAAAAGAATTTTAAAAATATTGATTTCCTCTTTCTCAATTTTCTTAGTTTCCAGAGGCCAGGTCAAATCTGTGCTTTTTCATGAAGTCTTTCCCAAACACTGAGTCTATACTGACCTATTCTTTCTTTGAAATCTTCCCCAGTTTAGTATGCCTTCCATTAGCGCTGGCCCTGGATATACTATTATATATTGTTATTGAATTATTTCAAGATTTCTTGGGTCACTAACATTATACATTTCTTGGGACAATAGTCAAGTCTTGTCTTCTCTGGTACCTTCCCCAGAGTCTGGGCATTGCTAAGGGCATGGGTTTTCAAAGTAGGCTGGCAGAATAAAGAATAAATGCTATAGGCATCCACATGTGGAATAAATACTCATTGGAAAAGAAACCAAGTAACTTATAAATTAGTTCAGATGGGGATGTTTCTACATATCTCCATCTATCCTACAGGTTCCAAGGAACTCAAATTTCAAGTTATACTCTACTCTCTTATTTAAATTCACTTACTTCCTTAAGTATCTATTTTCTTTTAATGTCCAAAGGGAAAAATCCCCAGGTCATCCCAGGGAAAGAGGGGCTATCTTTCACTCTCTAATGTATGAGATGCCCTCCCAATCTCAAGTCAATGACTTTTACTTAGGAGGAAGCAAACACATTAATAAAACACATAAATACTCTCTAATGGCAATAAATTCTAAGGATAATTGACCTCATCATATCAGAATTTACAAGTGGTTTTAGATCCCAATCCCAATAAACTCTAAACCAGAGGCAAGGTTGTGTGGCTGAACAGAAGGAACAATGAATTGGGAGACTAGTCTGGCTATGACTAAGGTTCAACAGCTTTCCACTGCATGACTTTCCTGAGTGTCAGCTTGCCATCTGCATCAGAGTTTTAGATGGAAAAAACTCGTCACCTTGAAAGCGTGCCATTAGTATACAGTATTATGACATGACATTGAAGTCGCTCAGTCGTGTCTGACTCTTTGCAACCCCATGGACTGTAGCCTACCAGGTTCCTCCATCCATGGAATTTTCCAGGCAAGAGTACTGGAATGGGTTGCCATTTCCTTCTCCAGATACAGTATTATAGTAATTAAAAAAAAAAAAGGGGCCAGGAATCAATCCAAAGTATACAGATTAGAAATATGAATCATACCAAGTACAGATAAGGGATGTCAGTGACCCATGAGGGGTGTAGCCCAGAACTCTTCACTGAGGGCACTTCCCAGGATTGTTAACAGAGCAGAGGCCCCTGCCCTCCAGACACATGGGGAAAAGTTAGGATCCAGAGGACACATGGAAAGGTTCTCCCACACATACACCCCACACAGAACTACATCTGAATGTCGAATGCATTTCGGATCAACAGATGTTTCTGGAAGGGCTACACCGCAGTCATGATGGCAAATGTATTCAGCAAACAGTCTGTATAATGCAGTAAAGAACCTCTTTGTCCTATCCACCGGAGTGCTTTGTGGATCAGGAAGTAAGGTTTTAGAGCGAGACGATCACACACAGATCTTACTCTGTCTTCTGTCAAGACCGCTGGTCTACAGAAAACAAAGCAAAACATAGAGAACTTAGATTCCGGAAATCACAGAATGAGGGGGAGAGAGAGAAAGGGAAAGTTCCTCTTTACTGCTTCGCTGAAACAGCAGAATCATCACTTAAATGCTGGACCCTAACTTTCTGTTAGCCTAGCATAGCAATCTCCAAACCAGGATCCTTGAGCCAAACCCAGCCGACCACCTGTTCTGTATGGCCTTGCAACCTTAGAATGCTCTCTGTATTTTTAAGTGGTTGAAAACATACAAAAAAGAAAAGAGAAGACGATGCAACATATGAAAATTATATGAAACTCACATTTCTGTGACCATAAATTTTGACTGGATCACAGCCACACTCATTTGTCTGCATCTTGTCTGTAGCCACTTTTGTGCTACAACAGCAGAGTTGTAATGGTAACAAAGACTTTGACTGGCAAAGCCCAAAATGTTTACTCTCTGGTCCTTTACAGAATAATTTTGCCAACCACTTGTCTAGGCTAACCATGTTTTCTTTCAGTTGGTGAAAGTAACCTGTCTAGCCTGGCTGCTACCTGACCAAACTCTTTCTGACTTTAAGACTGGATTCCTAATGTATCGTCTCTGTTCAAGACAGTTCCTAGAAATCCAGAACACTCTCTGGACTCTCACCTCTAATTTGCCATCACCCCTGCTATATATATAGATAGTCCCCCATGTATACATGCAACCCAAATTCTGATTTCTAGTTCCCTACTCTTTATACTCTTTCTCTATTACACTGTCTTCCATAGTCCATGAGCCATCAGTACTGTTTCCTCATAAAATAACAAATTGAAGGAACCTTCAAGTATAGAAAGATGTCACTAGAACTAAATACTAACATTAGAAAGTTCCTACCAATTATACATTTTAACATTACATGGTTTCTCCTGTTTCAAACTGCATATTTCTTTTTTTTTTTTTTTTCCTTGCCAAACTGGATCAATTTTACACACACCTTGTAATTTTATAGGTATGGTCTCATTATTATTTGCATGTCTGCATGCTCAATCACATCCAGCTCTTTGTGACCGCATGGACTGTAGCCCACCAGGCTCCTCTGTCTATGGGATTTTACCACAAGAATTCTGGAGTGGGTTGCCATTTCCTCGTTAAGGGGATCTTCCCAACACAGGAATCAAACCAGTGTTTCCTGCATCTCCTGCATTGGCAGGAGGATTCTTTACCACTGAACCACCTGGGAAGCCAGATGTTATAATTGACACTAGTCTCTAAATGAAAATGGCATCACTCCCAGTGCACTCACATTAACCAGCATTTTAAAACAGTCTCACTGTTTAAAGAAGAGACCTAGTTTACCACAGCAGTACTCAGGATATAACTGAATTGTGTGAGAACACGTCAGGAGAAACAGTCTAGTAGAGGGGAAAGGGCATCAGACCCAAGTTTTATTTCATAGAGTGTCATAAACTAAACGTTTGACCTTGGACTAATCAGAGGACAAGCCACTCTAGACTTTGTTGTCTTCAGGTATAAGTGAATTCATGTACATCATGAGGAGCTTTTTCACTTTCATATTTCCTAATTCTAGGACAATAACTCACCCATTGATTCTAACTCATTGTTTGGAATCATATAAGAATTTGAAATATTAAATGGCAATTTGAATCAGAGTATTTGTTTTTGTTTTGTTCAAGTCTGAGAAGCAGCAAGGGATAATAGTATTTGCCACTAAGGAATAGGGCTCAAAGTGGAAAGAGGTAGACCAATTATTTTTCATTGTGAGTCCTTCTGAAATATCCAATATTAAAAAAATATATATATATATATGCACATACTATTTTGATTTTTAAAATTTTCAATTAAGGCTAGAAAGAACTTTCAGAGATCAGATTGCCAGCATACACTGGATCATAGAAAAAGCATGGGAATTCAAAAAAAATATCTACTTCTCCTTCATTGATCATGCTAAAGTCTTTGACTGTGTGGATCACAACAAACCATATAATAAAGAGTGGGAATAGCAGGACATCTTATCCACCTCCTGAGAAATCTGTATGCAGGTCAAGAAGCAACAGTTAGACCCAGACATGGAACAATGGACTGGTTCAAAATAGGGAAAGGAGTACGACAAGGCTGTATATTGTCACCCTGCTTCTTTAACTTGTACGCAGAGTACATCAGGCAAAATGCTGGGCTAGATGAATCACAAGATGGAATCAAGATTTCTGGGAGAAATATCAATAGCCTCAGATATGCAGATGATACCACTTTAATGGCAGAAAGTGAAGAGAAACTAAAGAGCCCCTTGATGAAAGTGAAGAGGAGAGTGAAAAAGCTGGCTTAAAACTCAACAGTCAAAAAGCTAAGATCATGGCATCTGGCCCTATCACTTCATGGCAAATAGATGGGGACAATGTGGGAACAGTGTCAGAGTTCACTTTCTTGGGCTCCAAAATCAATGTGGACAGTGACTGCAGCCCCAAAATTAAAAGATGGCTGCTCCTTGGGAAAATAGCTGTGTCAAACCTAGACAGTGTTTTAAAAGGCAGAGACATCAGTTTGCTGACCATAGTTAAACCTATGGTTTTTCTAGTAGTCATGTATGGATGTGAGAGTTGGACCATAAAGAAGGCTGAGAACTGGATAATTGATGCTTTCGAATGTGGTGCTGGAAAAGACTCTTGAGAGTCCCTTGGATAGCAAGGAGATCAAACCAGTCAATTCTAAAGGAAATCAATCCTGAATATACACTGGAAGGACTGATGAGGTAGCTGAAGCTCCAATACTTTGGTCACATGTTGTGAAGAGCTGACTCATTGGAAAAGACCCTGATGCTGGCAAAAACTGAGGGCAAGAGAACAGAGGGTGAGATGGTTGGATAGTATCACTGATTAAATGGACATGAGTTTGAGCAAACTCTGTGTACAGAGGAGGCTGTTATGCTGCAGTCAATGGGGTCACAAAAAATTGGACAAGACTTAGTGACTGAACAACAATCACAATAAGAAAGGGCTTTAGATTACTTATAATTCATATTTGATGGATGGCGCTAGACATACTATTGAATTTTAGACATGCATGTGGATTTTACACCCGTTTCCCAAGGGTCCTTGAGAGGACTAAGTGGGGTTAAATGACCCTAAAGTCCCTTCCAATGCCAGATTCTATAGTTAGGCCTCCACTCAATGCTCACACTTTTCCCTTTGAAAAATTCACATTTCATGAACAATCTTCTTCCTGGAAACAAGGCAGGTGGAAAGTTTCAACTTTTAAAGTTCATTTATGCTTGAGTCTTCCCAGAACAACAACAAAAAAATTAATGAGATTAACATTAAAATATTTTATTTCTTCAAAACCTTAAAAAAATCATTTAAAACAGATCTTGAATGAGATTTATCCCTTCAGGCTAAAATAAAGCATTAGAGTTTTTTGTTAAGAGAAACATTTCCTCAAATTGAAAGAAAACAGAGCTGTAATGGAAATATGAAAGCAGGCTTTGCAGTTGCAACCATCTAATATAACATTAGAATTCTGCATTTGTGAATTGCTCTAATTTTATGTACATATATTTTTCAACAGGAATAGTGTTTCTTTAGTTTTATAGATTTTTTCACTCATTTAATTGGTGATATAATTACTGGCTCTTATAAATCTGAAAATTAGAAATTCAAACACACACTCGAAAAGAAAAACATGATTCTTAATGGCCTAACCATTTTCCCCAGTGTATTATCATCCCTTCAGTGGGAATCTACAGGCCCTATGTCCCCAGTGATCAAAGATTCCTAAGCCATCCTTCTGGAAGTACACACAAAAACTTGTCCAGGCAACCCCAACCAGACTCAACATTTTAGACCATGACAGTCTGAAAGTTTCTAGTATATTAAAGGGCTAAGGGTGACTCAGCCTTGCTCAGAGGTGCTCAGCAATTCAGTAACTCCTAGAAAGGCCCACGGGTGCCAGAGAGACAAAACCAAGTGGAAACATTGGCACAATGCAATTGCACAGGGCCTGCTGGCCAAGAGAGACTTGCTAAAGGAAAGTCATGGGGTGGAAGTTCCTTAAAGCACTCAGAGTCACAGTGACTGACCTGCACTTAGTCACAAGCTGAAGTCAAACTAAAACTGCACTAAAGCGATGTGTCAACAAAAGCTGCCAGGATAGCATGGAGGCTTAGATGTCTTAAAATGCTCCCTGGTATCTTCCTTCACTAAATACAGAAAGGTGACCCAGAAAACGTTTAAGTTTTCTGAGACACAGTTTTCAGAGCATTCTGATGGTCAGTGGACTTTATGCATAATAAAAATGCAGTGGTATGTGTGCATGTGTGTGTGTTGACATATGAGATAAGTGGCTGGAATGTGGAGAAACATCAAGCATAGTAGGGAGCTTATGCTCATATAAAGTGTTATTTCTGCTTTTCCTTCTCTTGAATCCTGAGTCTTCCCTCAACTCACCCCTATTTCTGCAAATCCAAACTTCAAAGAGCTGAAACCAGTCTCAGATGAAAAGAGCCACCTGCTCTGAGCATCTTCTATGTGCAGCCCTTTGGGGATGGTAGTGAGATGATGATGATGTAATTTTCATATCTAATCCTCACGGCAGCCCTATGAAGTGGTTACTGTTATTATCATCATTTTACAGATGGTGAAACACGGGAAGTTAGCACAAGAGGTTAGGAAATTGTCAAATTCTCACAGCTTCTAAGATGTAGAACCACTATTTGGACTATTTAATGCAACTGGCCAGCATTAAACTTGGCCTCTCCCCTATACAGGCAATCAGGAGGAATCACTGATTAACTGTGGGCCTCAGTTTGTGGTTTGTGTTGGGGAGGAGGAGAGAGGGCAAGGAAGAGGTAGGATGTCTTTGGACCCCTTGTTGGATATTGGTGGGTGTCCAGACCCTCACCCAAAGGCAGATGTGGAAATAGCACACAGACTGGGTGCTCAGATCCTCCTCCTTGCCCATGTAGAAGGTCCTGTAAAAGCAAGTCCTCACCAGAAGGAATAGTGGACTGGCACAGCGAACCCTGGGAAGGACGCACCCCAGAAAATAGCACCCCAGTAAAATAAAACACCTAGAAAAGAAACTAACATTTCTTTCATATGATGAAGGAAAATGAGAAATCTGAGAAGACCTTTGTGAGCTTGGGCGCCCTTCAAAGAACCAACATCCCCATATTCCACTTCCCCATCCGAGAATGGAAATTGCTACATAATTATATCTGCACACTTGCTGTAAGAATTAAATGTAAACTACCACACACATGAGCCTAGTTTTACCTAAGTGGCCTTTCCCCCAAGTTCCTTATCACTTCCTTCTCCACAGAAGTCTCTTCTCCAACATGCCCTTTTTCCTACCTTTTTCATGCCCTAATCTTTCTACTGTGAAATCAGCCTGGCCCTTTCATTTCTTCATAGACTTCTCTGAAATTCTGAATAAAGTATTCTCTCTGTGATGACCTCCCGTTGCCCAGTGCAGTGAGATGCAAATAATTGGATGCTTTGGCCCTGAAGCGTTTGCCTGACCAAGTGCTTCCTGCACCCCTAACTCTGCACAATTAGATGTTTAGATTTTTTTTTTTTAACCACTAGCATAAACAGACAGAGAAGGCAATGGCACCCCACTCCAGTACTCTTGCCTGGAAAATCCTATGGAGAGAGGAGCCTGGTAGGCTGTAGTCTATGGGGTCGCGAAGAGTCAGACACAACTGAACGACTTCACTTTCACTTTTCACTTTCATGCATTGGAGAAGGAAATGGCAACCCACTCCAGTGTTTTTGCCTGGAGAATCCCAGGGGAGCCTGGTGGGCTGCTGTCTATGGGGTCGCACAGAGTCGGACACGACTGATGTGACTTAGCAGTAGCAGCATAAACAGAGGACAATGAGTGGGCAGCTTCCACTTCCCCAGTGTGGCAGGGTGCTTTCTCTAAAAGCAGAGAGAAGGAAGATCCTCCTGGGACTCCTCACCTTTTTGCTCCAGTGATACCTAAGGGAGCTCTAAGCATCCTGTTCCTTTCCTTCAAGCCCCAGAAGCCAATGGCAGGCTCAGGTGAGAGAGAATGACATTATCTTCCTAAATTCATAAATGCATACTAAGTCGCTTCAGTCGTGTCCAGTGCTTTGAGACCCTATGGACTGTAGTCTGCCAGGCTCCTCTGTCTATGGCACTCTGCAGGCAAGAATACTGGAGTGGGCTACCAGTTCCTCTTCCAGGGGATCTTCCCAACCCAAGGATAGAATTCATGTCTTTTATGTCTCCTGCATTGGCAGGTGGGTTCTTTACCACTAGTACCATCTGTGAAGCCCCATAGTCATGTCATAGATTTTGCAAAATAAATAATCTTCATGTTATGTTATTAAGAACTATTTGTTCTGTTCGCGGCTGAGCTATAGGCTGCTGCTGCTAAAGTGTCTCATAATTAAATTTTCCTTCTTACCTACTTTTTTTCCCCCTAGAATTAATAGTTGTCTACCTTTTAACATTTCCTTTTTATTTTTCTGATCCAATGACAAACTCTCTGTCAGAGATAAAAATAAAATAAAATAAAACTTCTTAGTGTGTTCAGTATATTCACATTAGACAGATGTTCAGTTCCATTTTTTTCCAGAAGGCATCCCTCCAGGAGTCCTTAATCCTTTTGCTCTGATCTGTACCAGCTTCTCTTCAGGCATTCAGCATAGCTGACACCCTAGAGTTACCTTCTGCCATCATCCTAGGAATATCCTTTGCCTCTCTTATTTCTTGGATCCCATATTTTCTTCCTTCTTGATTCACCTTCTTGTTTATGACGGTGCACATCCTTTAGTAGCTTTCTGAGAAATTTGTAAAGATGTTATAATCTGAAAAAAATCTTCTTTGAACAACTTTTACATTCACTATATTATGTAATCCTATAGATGCCTCCAATTTTACTCCTGTAACAATAAGAGGCAGTAGCAAAGTATGGACCTCTAGGTTGAAAATCAGTTAAAATTTTGAGTATCATCCTCTGTTCTCATCTAACTTCAAGAGGTAATTTTCAATGTGATTTTCAATTGTATGTAACCTGTTGCTTTTTTTTTCTGAAATCATTTAGTAACTTTTCTTTATTCCAAATGTTCTGAAATTTCTCAGTGATGTGTCTAAGGGGGTGGGTGTGTGTGATCTGTTATTCTGGCATTAAATAAATGGATACTTATATTTGTAAACTGAAGCCTTTCAATTCAAGAGGATTCTACTACTTCTTTAATAGTTCCAGTCCCTTCATTTTATCTGGTATCACTTTCAGAATCTCCTCTGGATTTTAGGCTTCCTGAGCTTTTCATCAAATTTTCTTGTTTCTCTTCTTTCTTATTTTCATTCTTTTTGTCTTTAACATAATTGGTCAGAGATTTTTAAAAATGTGTTTTCTAATTCTTCTTCCAATTAAATTGTTAATTTCTGCATTCATATTTTTATTTCTAAGACCTTATTCTGGTTTTCTGAATGTTCCTTCCCACAGTGGCCTGTTCTTATGTTTTGAATACAATATATTATCTTACCTCTTGAAATAAAGATTGTTTAAAATATTTTCCTCTGGCCTGCACTGCCTCCGTTTGTTTCGGTTATTTTTGTTTATTTGTTTCTGTTTTAGTCTGTCTTTTTCATGTTGGAATGTCTGGTCATTCAAGAGGAAAACATCCAAGGTTGACCGGAAAGGAGTTACAGGCAGGGGGCTTTGCTGCAGTGTGGCATGGAGGAGAGTTGATCTTTTCACAGGACGTGTTTTCTATTGGACTGGTCAGTTTTTCCAGGAAGGAATCCTTCTCTTTCCTCTCCATCAGAGAAGAGAAGAGAGAATACTGCGGTCTCACTGTTCTGTATGCAGACTTTCACCTGAAACCGTCTTATTTTCACATTATTTATTACTTGTCTGTCCACAGTGCCCAGCTGTTCTCAAACCCAGATCTTTTCTCAACTCTGTTAGGATAAAAACTGTGTTCTCTCCTCATTGAGTAAGAGAAGGGATCTGGTCTCTTTGTTCTTTCTATCATCTTCAACCTGTTCATGTATTTTCTAATCTACTTCTCATCCTCATCTTCTAAAATACCCACACATCCAGTTTCTGAGCATTTCCGACATTTGGCAGTGCCAAACAGCCTGCTTTTTGTTGATTCTCTCCCAAAAGCTTAAATCTCACTATTATTTTAATGCTGTGCCAAGTCAGATACTTTTTGTTTATTTTCTTTCAAGCTTTCAAAATCCAGGAGACATTTCTTCACCAACGTCATCTCCCTTTTCATTCTCTTTGTCCTTTAGGGTTTAAATCTTTTTATATCTCTATTGTCTTTTGTTGTGTCAGTTACCTTATTTAATCTAAAGTATATTGTACATGGTTTTCATTTAATATTCTATGAAAAGCACTTCCCCCTACAATAAATATAGAAAACAATTTTTAATGACTGTATCATAGTGTGTTTTACAATCAGCCTATAACTGAAAATTTAAATGAGCCAAACTTATTATAAATAATATCAAAATAAACATCTTTTTATATGAAGTTTTATCTTTATAATAACTTCCTTATAATCTATTTCTAGAATAGTATTAAGTCAAGTTTTTAAAAATTTTTAACCTATTGAAAGCTATGTTATTTATTATATTATATAGCTAATTTCCAGGAAAGTGGCAATAATTTACACTCTCCTCCAAAGGCAGAGACTAGTTACATGGGATTCATTCCATCATCAATAGTGTTACCAACATAATAGCTTCTCAAAATCTCTACCAGTTGTGTCTCATTTTGTTTTAATTTTAATTTCTCTGCTGGCAAATGTGATTATAATTTTTATGTATTTATTGGTAACATATAGCTCTTGTTAATTGTTCATGGACAGAACTCCTTTCAAGTGGAATATTAGGTTCTTATTTATAATCTCTTAATTTCTTAAATATATCAAGCCATTTAGACCAGACTCATTAAAAAATATTTTCCCATTTTATAATTTCTTGGGTTTTTGTTTATTATATTTCCAATGTAGAGGATTTCATGTCAACGTATGGCAAAACCAATACAGTATTGTAAAGCAAAATAAAATTAAAATAAAAAAAAATTATAATGCCATCCTGCAATTAGAATTATTCTGTAAAAGACAAAGGAAATGGACAGAGATCCCCTATGTCCAAATTTTCTTCTGACTAAGGGATATAAAAAACAAATAAATACAATTTTTACATAATCAAAATGATCACTCTTTTCCTTTATGCCTAGAAATCCTTACCATTCCAGGATCTGATAAAACATTACCCTATATTTTCTCCTTTTATTTATTTTGAATTTTTTACATTTTATTCTCCCTGAAATTTAATTTGTAGTCTTTTCTCCTTTCAGTTAACCAGGTGGTTCAACACCAGTTCTTACATCATTGTCAGTTCTTCAACTACTATGCAATCTAGCCTTGACCACATCTACATCCTAAATACTTATTTCTACCAGAGTCTTGTTTCTAGTCTATTTCAACCTGATTTGTCTATTTATTCTTACTCCAGAACATCCACAAGTTTTAATTACCATAACCTCACAGTACATTACAATATATACCCGAGAAAGGCCTGCTTTACTGCCCTTCTTCTAAAATATTTTTTAGCTCTTTCATTCTATTTACTATTCAAAATTAACTTTAGAATACTTGGTCAAGTTTCCAGAAAACAACAGCAGCAAAATGATTTTGACTAGAATTACATTAAATATGTGCATTCATTTGGTAAGAGCTAACATCTGGACAGTATTTGCTCTTCCTTTCTAAGAAAATGATTCCTTTTCCATTTATCCAAGTCTTCTTTTATCCCTCTACTAAAGTTGTACTCTTTGCTTCATACAGAATCTGTGTTATTACTCTATGAATTTATTTTTAGTTTACATTTTAGTGCTATTTTGAATGATTTTAATCTTCATATTTTCTAACTGGTTATTGCAAGTACACCAGAAAGCTATTAATTTTTGCACATTATTTTCTGTTGAATCAACTAACTCAACTCTCATTTTCTAAAACAATTTTTCAGTTTTGCCAAATATCTTTGCTTCACTATATAGATATTAATTTTACCTGATCATATACTTTTTTGTCTCTTTTTTCCTGTGTCTGACTTCCATCCTGTGTATGAGTAAGCTGGCAGAAATGGGATTGTGAACAGCATTGTCATAACCATGGTCTTAATGGAAACCTTTTAGAATGGGAATAATAATTGCTGGCTTTTACTGAGTGTTTTCAACATGCTAGTCACTTTGCCAAAGGATTTGAGTATATTATTTCCTTTAATCTTCATAATCATCTTAGAATAAAGTTACTACTGTAATCTCATTTTAAAGGTAATGAAACTAAAACTTTAAAGCAGAAATATATCCAAAGTTATTCAACTAGTCAATGGCAAAACATAATTTAGCTTTACATTGGTTTGACTTCAGAACTTATGCTTATAATACAACTAATATTACAGTCCAGAACTTCAAATTAGTTGGTGATAGGAGTTTTTAAGGATGACTAGGAGATTTTTTGAAAAATTTTTGGTTGAGAAAGGAGTTGGGATAGAGAAGTGGATTTATCATAGGCAGATGAAACAGACATAAAAAGTACAATAACAATGCAAGAAACGGGCAACCATAATTCCTCAAGTTAGGTGTGAACCCCAAAACCAATTACTAACGAAAATAGTATATTTCAAAGACCAATGCCTCTAAGAGTTTATTGTTATCCCCACAAAAACAACAAAAGCTATACTTTGTGACCTCTTGGCAACTTCAGTTTCCAAAAATTTCTAAAGAAAACATCTGATCTCAACAGCTCAACTCTTTGTGTCACTGAAAGTTTGATTCATGCAAAAGGTGGGATTGAGGTGATTCATGCTATTCAAAGTCTAGTCTAGTCAAAGCTGTGGTTTTTCCAGTAGTCATGTATGGATGTGAGAGCTGGACTATAAAGAAAGGTGAGCACTGAAGAATTGATGCTTCTGAACTGTGGTATTGGAGAAGACTCTTGAGAGTCCCTTGGACTGCAAGGATATCCAACCAGTCAATCCTAAAGGAAATCAGTCCTGAATATTCATTCAAAGGACTGATGCTAAAACTGAAACTCCAATGTTTGGCCACCTGATGCAAAGAACTGACTCATTAGAAAAGACCCTGATGCTGGGAAAGATTGAAGGCAGGAGGAGAAGGGGATGACAGAGGATGAGATGATTGGATGGCATCACTGACTCGATGGACATGAGTTTGAGTAAGCTTTGGGAGTTGGTGATGGACAGGGAAGCCTGGTGTGCTGCAGTCCATGGGGTTGCAAACAGCTGGACACAACTGAGCGACTAAACTGAACTGATGCTATTCAAGTCATATGTTGGCAAGAAGCTGGGTTGCGGGAGACAGTGGACTTCTTTTCCAATGTGAAAGGAAAGAAAAAAAGAATCTAGCAATACTCAAAAGTCTTTACAGTGCTACAAAAAATTATGTATTTCTGTGCAGCACATCCCCAGATTATTGACTGTCTGGACCCTCACCATTGCAAGAAGCCCTTGCCTGAAGCGTGAGGCATAGCATGGAGAAATGTGAACATCTTGCTTTTTCACCAGACATGTTCATTGTTAGGCTTGGTGAGGGGAGTGCTTTCTCAGAAATGACTACAGAAAAGTTTTCAGCTTTAAATATCACCCTTTTCAAGGAAGAGGACAACCGATTGAGGCTAATTAAGTATTCATTAAAGAACACAATTTTTTTTACAAGCTTCTCAAAAACTCACTCTTGACTAGTGAGTAGAGAGAAAGTGGGATCTGCCCACGTAAGCACAGCACTGCCCTTCAGACTCAAGTCCTCATCCTGGCCCTGCTGGGCGAGGCTCTTAACCCATCAGCCCTCAGTTTATGCATTTGATGACTGGTAATAACAACATGGTTGCCATTTCCTTCATAGAGCTTCTATGAGATTGAAAATGGAGTATAAATGGATATGGGCTTCTGAAAACTGAAACACACTTGACACGTGTAAAGAAAGATCCAACAGTTTCCAGGACGCGCTCCCTATAGAGCAGTCATATTTATTGCTCACCCGAACTCCTCTGAAAAAGACAAACAGTCATCAGCAGTAATAGAGTTCTGCAGAGCACCAGCCCAGTTCCATTTCAATTCAAAGCCCGGGAGGCAGCAAAATTTCCATCCAGGCACTACCCTCTCAAGTCTCCAGTAAATTTGTCTGTTTCCCCAATATATGTGGTGAGGATCTGAACAGTAGCATCAGGCTATGTCTGAGCAGATTAGCCTATCAGGCAGAGATAATTACCATTTAAAGGCTAAGGAAGAAATGACCTATTTTACACGGACTCTGTGAGAGGCGCTGGGGAAAGATGCTGTGTGACCCCAGAACTACTTGGTGACTCAAGCTTTGGTCACCACATGGCACCGCCTTCCCCTCATTCCCTTTGGCCAGTCATTGCTTTATATACTGTGCAGTGGCTCTGTGTACTGGGGACTGAGCTTAAATTGAGCTTGAGACAGGGGCCATAGAATGATTGAGGAGTGAATTAGATAGAAAATTGCAGCTTTTGTGCCCTAAGTGAGAGAATCACTGCATTCACCCAGCTGCTACAACTTGAGTATTTCTCACTTCTTTTGACATTTTTTTTTTTAAAACCAAGGAACTTGATGTAAAACATATTTGTCTCTTTAGAGAGTCCAGAGCTACCTTCTTTTAAGACCTGCCTTTCACATCTCGAGTTTTCTGTAGCCAGTGTCAGCATGGATTGGGAGCGATGTGAGCCAATGCTCATGAAAGAGTTCCAAATGGGAAGAGTCTAAGTCTTCAGTCTTCAACTCAGTGTTCACTAGGTCCCCATCAGAATAATCAGCCATGAATACAGCACACAGGAACACAAGAAGTCAAATGTAAAAGGCAGAGAGACCACAAGGAGAATTTGTTTCTCATATTGCTTTTTTGGCTTTACACAAAACTGTTCCCTTCCCAAGAGGTGCTCAAAATTAAGTCAAATTTGAAATCTGTAAAATCCCTGGATTCATTTATTAGCATGGGTTCATCCATGCATAAGCACAATTGACTGTCCTAGAACAAGCAGATGAGGGCACTTGCTGTACACAGCAAAGTTGATTTCAATACACATGACTTAAGCCTGCCTCATGCCTGGTACTATGCTAAGCCCTGAGAGAAACGGGAAAATGAATAGGATTCAGATTCTGGCCTCCAGGGATTGATGCAGAACTCTGACCCTAAGACAGAGTAAGAAAACTCCTAGAAGAGAGATCTCAAATGCTGTGACTCTTTAACTAAAATCCCCATGAGCATGGATTAGGTTAAGGAAATGGCTCCATTCACAACCTAAGGCCTCCTCCAGCCTCAGTGCCCATAACACCCCCTGACACAACAAGCCACCTGCCATCTTCCCAACACGCCAAATGCCTGTTCTTCCAGTTCTTTATTCACAAGCTTCCCTATGGCTAGGATACCTTTTCACCCTCTTCACCACCTAGAAAGCCGTTACTTTGAGGCAACTCCGCCATCTGTACAGTAAAAATGAACAAGAAAATGTCTGTCCAAGGTTTCTCCCTGCCTTTCACATCAACAATATGTGAATTTAAGATGTGCATCCAACAGTCCACTTTCTGTGAACCATGAAGGCATTCCTGATGCCCTGGGACATGATTCCTTTTGCTTCTCTGAACTTCCATCCCACATGCTCAGACTGCTATCAGAGCACAGAATGTATTGAACTGTCATTAACTGATTATTTATTTGTTCATCCTTCTGAGTAAAGTGGGTACAATTAGAGGGCAGGATCTACATCTTATTTCATTATTATTTTCTTTAGCAAAGAGTTACATGATGAGAACTATGCAGTGACCACTATTCTAAGTGCATTACATGTATTTATCCATTTAATCCTCACAACAACCCAATGAGATAGATATTATCATTAACTCATTTTGCCCAGGAAGGATCTGAGACAGAGAGGTTAAGCAATGTGTTTAAGGTCATACAGCTGGTAAGCAGTGATCCATATGAGCCAACCTCTCAGTGCTGCCTTAGGCTGTTTTTACTTATCTTTGCCACCTCAGGACTTTGCCCATGGGTCTAGTATTTAAAACGTGGAGCTCAATAAATGTGCATTCGCTGATTAAATAAATGAGCAGATGGCCACTACTGGTTAGCCCTGGCTAGATCCTCTTGAAAAATTCTAGACTACAGAAGTTAAGGTAATGAGCAGATCTGGAGAAGCTTCAGAGAAACTCAAGAAGATGGAAATGAAGAATTATGCCTAAAGATTTAAGGTGCTTAGCCATGAGAAGTAGAAGCTGAAGGCTGCTTTCATAATGCTCCTCATGGCCAGAAAGGCTGATTCCTGAGGACAGTGACTGAGTTGTTTTTCTCCACCTCCAGGGAGGAGGAAGGAGCAGGACTGGTTCTGAGCTGCAACGGGTACGTAAGGCTTAAATCCACCACAAGGAAGAATTTCCTTAACCTAAGAATCATTTGTTAGACCCAGGGATGAGTTATGGAGAGCAGCTATAGAAGGTCATCTGTTTTCAGCTTTTTGGACTTGCTTCTGCTCAGAGTGAAGAACATGGGGGTGAAAACTAACAATGTCACGCCATCCAAAGGTCTCTTTAAGCCTTATAAATCGATGACATTTTAATCCAAGAAATACATCAAACACTGTACGTTCCTAGACCAAATGAATGAATGAGTCCCAAATAATTTGAAAAGCAACAAAAAGTTATAACCAGCAAAAAAGGGGTCTTCTCAAACATACCACTGTGCAGAAATCGAACAAGGGAAGAAAAAAGGAACTTGTTTTCTGAGAAACCTACACTCTTACAGTTTCTACATTCATGCCATTTCTTGCTAGTCCATCATGTGCTGTGTGCTTAATTGCTTAGTCACGTCCGACTCTCTGCCACCCCACAGACCGTAACCTACCAGGTTCCTCTGTCTATGGGATTTTCCCAGGCAAGAATACTGGAGTGGGTTGCCATTTCCTTCTCCAGGGTAGGTCCATCATACCCTTGACATACAGGTAGAACTGGTCGTCTATACCCTCAGGTGCTGACTTTACCCCATCATCACAATTTGCTCCTTTGATAGGTGACATTCCCCGGTGGCTTGGAGATTAAAGCATCTGCCTACAATGCGGGAGACCTGGGTTCAATCCCTGGGTCGGGAAGATCCTCTGAAGAAGGAAATGGCAACCCACTCCAGTACCCTTGCCTGGAAAATCCCATAGACGGAGGAGTATGCTAGACTACAGTCTATGGGGTCGCAAAGAGTCGGACACGACTGAGCGACTTCACTTTCACTTTCCTTAGTATCTTAAAGCAGAATTCTCTAAATATTGAGTAAACTCAAAATATGAACCACTCTTCCATCAATTTCAATGCAAGGTGTAGCACACATGAAGAAATGAATCCTTTTCTGAGAGCAGGAAACAACCTCACACATAACTTCTTTTTCATGTCCACATGGAAACTGAAACACAAAATGGAAATGGTATCGGAAGGAAAGGTAGAGAGTAACAAGAAACCATTTGGAGAGAACAGGAACTTGCCTGAGCTCACACACCTAAGTCTAGTAGCCTTTTCTCCCTCAGGCCCTCTAGTCTCCAGGTCCACTATCTCTCATACCTCATGGCCTGCTCAGCATTGAGGCAGCCTTACCAGAGGCCTCCTTCATCACATGCAGCCTCTTTGGGGAGCCTATCTCACCTTGAGAAACTCAGTCTGACAGCCTTAGGAGACCCACTGAACTCACACAAGAATTTGTTCTCTCTGCCACAAGTCGAGCATAACCATCATCAGAGAATCAATAAAGCCCAGATTCTAACTCAAGATTTCCCTGCTTGCGTTCCTTCTTAAAAACCTGGCTCCAGTGTCATCTTCTCTGTGAACTCATCCCTGGGCCTCTGTGTTGCGCTAAGTCGCTTCCGTCATGTCCAACTCTTGGCAACCACATGGACTGTACCCCGCCAGGCTACTCTGCTCATGGGATTCTCCAAGCAAGAATACTAGAGTGGGTTGCCATTTCCTCTTCCAGGGGATCGTCCAGACCTAGGGATGGAACTTGGTCTCTTCTATCTCCTGTATTGACAGGTGGGTTCTTTACCACTGGCACCACCTGGGAAGACCTAGCTCCATGGCCCCCTAGCTCCAAGCAAATAGACATAATCCTAAGGAGCTTTCAAGCTCTGGATCCAGGCTGCTTTGGCCTAGGTTCCATGGACTAGTTAAGTGATCTTAACCTCTCCGACACTTCCTCATCTGCACAATGAAGATACAACTCATATCTCTAATACCAGGATGGTAAAGATTCTATGAGCTAATAAATGATAAATGTTTAAAACAATTCTTGGCACAAAGTAAGCTCTTGGTTGTTGTTTAGTATTTTGATATTATTACCTTTCCTAGGTTTTCTGAGGCCTCATGGGGTTTTGTTCATCTTTATAGTATGAAGTACTATATTATCCATATTCTTATAACTCTTCTTCAGTATTGTGTTAGTTATTATCCACCTCATCCTGAGCCCAGAGACCATCTTCTTATTCTAGCAATCTCTGTTCAGATGATGTCACTTATATCCACTTAGCCACCCTGAAGATTCATTTGACTCTCCACACACCCATTTCCTGAATCAATCACCAAATCCAGGGGCCGACGTCCTCTAGATATTTCCAAATCTGCCCTTCCATCTCCATCTTATTTCCACGGTCCTGCCAATCCTCAATTAAAGTGGTGAAACAGCTTCTTAACTGGTTTTCTGGCCTCCAATCTTGTTACAGTCTAATTTATCTTCCACACTGAAGCTAGAATGATATGTCTCTAAAAAATTGTTGAGCCCTATCTCATGCCTCTGTTTAAAGCACTTCGATGACTCTCCACTGCTGTTTGAAGATGTTTGATTTGACCATGCAGGAACTTTCTCCCCTTCAGACTCACCCACATCACTCCTGCCTCACCTTGAAAGGCCAGCACCAAAAGAAAACTGGCTCCTCCTGCCTCTGATAAGTTCTCCTTTGGCCTTAATACTCTTCCAAGTTCTTTGTCTGGCTTACATCCTTCTCTTTGTTTAATTAGCACCAGCCTCACTGCCTCCATGGGACCCCTTAGACATTGGAGACCACTCCTCGCGCTTCTGTGACACACACAGCATTTTGTAGCTGTCCTCGAATCATAACAGCCTGCTGTGCTCTTCCCACCGTGACCTCAAGTTCAGAGGCAATGTCTCCAAAACTGTCTCACTCACTCAAGTGTAGATGTGCTTTACACACAGTATAGGTTCAGAAAACTTTGAATGGCTGATCTCATTAAATAGATAATAGCACCTAACACATACAGTGCACACCGTCAGTGTGCATGTGGGTGTGCAGGATAAGTCACTTCAGTCACGCCCGACTCTTTGTGACCTTGGTAGCCTGCCAGGCTCCTCTGCCCATAGAGATTCTCCAGACAAGAATTCTGGAGTGGATTGCCATGCCCTCCTCCAGGGGATCTTCCTGACCCAGGGATCGAACCCGTGTCTCCTGTGGCTACTGCACTGCCAGCGGATTCTTTACTATTGAGCCACCAGGGAAGCCCCATAGCGTATGGGGCACTAACCAGCAGGCGAATGGATAAGAAAGCTGTGGTACATATACACAATGGAGTATTACTCAGCCATTAAAAAGAATACATTTGAATAAATTCTAATGAGGTGGATGAAACTGGAGCCTGTTATACAGAGTGAAGTAAGCCAGAAAGAGAAACACCAATACAGTATACTAGGATCATCGAAAAAGCAAGAGAGTTCCAGAAAAACATCTATTTCTCCTTTATTGACTATGCCAAAGCCTTTGACTGTGTGGATCACAATCAACTGTGGAAAATTCTGAAAGAGATGGGAATACCAGACCACCTGACTTGCCTCTTGGGGAACCTATATGCAGGTCAGGAAGCAACAGTTAGAACTGGACATGGAACAACAGACTGGTTACAAATAGGAAAAGGAGTATGTCAAGGCTGTATATTGTCACCCTGCTTATTTAACTTCTCTGCAGAGTACATCATGAGAAACGCTGGGCTGGAAGAAGCACAAGCTAGAATCAAGATTGCCAGGAGAAATATCAATAACCTCAGATATGCAGATGACACCACCCTTATGGCAGGAAGTGAAGAGGAACTCAAAAGCCTCTTGATGAAAGTGAAAGAGGAGAGTGAAAAAGTTGGCTTAAAGCTCGACATTCAGAAAACGAAGA
This sequence comes from Budorcas taxicolor, assembly GCF_023091745.1. Classification (NCBI taxonomy): domain Eukaryota; kingdom Metazoa; phylum Chordata; class Mammalia; order Artiodactyla; family Bovidae; genus Budorcas; species Budorcas taxicolor. The sequence continues at coordinate 44,159,009 of NC_068915.1, forward strand.
TCATGGTACCTGGTCCCATCACTTCATGGGAAATAGATGGGGAAACAGTGGAAACAGTGTCAGACTTTATTTTGGGGGGCTTCACTGCAGATGGTGATTGCAACCATGAAATTAAAAGACACTTACTCCTTGGAAGGAAACTTATGACCAACCTAGATAGCATATTCAAAAGCAGAGACATTACTTTGCCAACAAAGGTCTGTCTAGTCAAGGCTATGGTTTTTCCAGTGGTCATGTATGGATGTGAGAGTTGGACTGTGAAGAAAACTGAGCGCCAAAGAATTGATGCTTTTGAACTGTGGTGTTGGAGAAGACTCTTGAGAGTCCCTTGGACTGCAAGGAGATCCAACCAGTCCATTCTAGAGGAGATCAGTCCTGGGTGTTCTTTGGAACGACTGATATTGAAGCTGAAACTCCAGCACTTTGGCCACCTCATGTGAAGAGTTGACTCATTGGAAAAGACTCTGATGCTGGGAGGGATTGGGGGCAGGAGGAAAAGGGGACGACAGAGGATGAGATGGCTGGATGGCATCACCGACTCGATGGACGTGGTTTCGGGTGAACTCCAGGAGTCGGTGATGGTCAGGGAGGCCTGGTGTGCTGTGATTCAGAGGGCTGCAAAGAATCGGACACGACTGAGCAACTGAACTGAATGCATATATATGGAATTTAGAAAGATGGTAACGATAACCCTGTATGCGAGACAGCAAAAGAGACACAGATATATAGAACAGTCTTTTGGACTCTGGGAGAGGGCGACGGTGGGATGATTTGGGAGAATGGCATTGAAACATGTATAATATCACATGTGAAGTGAATCGCCAGTCCAGGTTCGATGCATGGTACAGGATGTGCGGAGCTGGTGCACTGGGATGACCCAGAGGGATGGTATGCGGAGGGAGGTGGGAAGGGGTTTAGGATGGGGAACACGTGTACACCAGTGGCAGATTCATGTTGATGTATGGCAAAACCAATACAATAAAGTAATTAGCCTCCAATTAAAATAAATTTATATTAAATAAATAAAAGAAAAATAATAAATAATTATTTTAAGGACTTTTCATGAATGGACTCATTTAATACTCACAACATTCTTATAAGGTAGCTGGGATAATTATCTCTATTTTATAGGTGAGGGAACTAAAGCATAGAGAGGTTAGAAATACTACCAGTGTGGCACAGTTTGAAATTGATGACACCAAGGTTAGAATCCAGAAGTCTGGGTCTAGATCCCATGTTCTTAATCTTTATGCCATTGCTCCTGTCAGATAGAGGTACCATGATAAATACAGGTATCTAAACAGACACAGATAATATATTCTATTCCAGTTCTCCATAGGGGAAAGGTGAGGCATTTGAAGTTTATAGAAAAGTCATCCAGGAAAAAGGAAGAAAGCTAAACAAGGAGATCACCATCTTTGCTTCTCACTAACCAGCAGTAATTAGCAGAGTGGAGCCTGGGAGGGTTCACGCCCGAATGCAGGCGCTCTCACATCCTCCCCTTCTCACCCACTTAGCTGTGCGGGTGCCATGCTACCGTGCCAACCCGGGGGGCCCAGAGCGAGTGAGAAGGGGGTGGGAGGTGAACATCATCAGGGTTGAGTGTGTGCCAGGTTCAGTGCTGAAGGCAGAGGCACAGAGACAAACAACATGCATCTCTGTCCTCGAGGAAGTTGTCTTCCTGTTGAGGAGACCTTCGTGGACAACACTGGAGAGGAGTTCACAACTACCAGACCACTATTACATTGGTTGTTTTAAAGGGGACCACCCCGAGAGAAAACATCATCATGAGAAATGAGCCATTTGTCCCTCCATAGACTCTTTCAATTGACTATTATCCAGCAAAGAAGCATCTGCGCCTCCTCGCATCTTCTCTACAGTGCCCCACTCAGTTGTAATGCCTTGGTTCACAACTGAAGAAGCAAAGATGCGTAAGTCAGTCTGCCAATCATCCGCTGGTGACCTGATGAACGAAGCCCCCACCACCTCGTTTCACAACTTCTCCCGGAGTTGAAGTGGGCTCTAAGTGTCAGGAGTCGTAACTCTGGCACAGCTGCTCTTGGTATTACAGTACAGGTTATAGGCTTAAACGGATTTTTAGATTTACAGTTGATTTGCGCAATTGCATCTAGTTCATTTTCAAGTTTGTGGGTATGCTGGTTTATTTAAGGCAAAAAGCATCCAATTAAAATACATTCTAAATAACTATGTGAGCAAGGCATTTTTGCCCAACTCTTAATTTATTTAAAAAAAAAAAAAAGAAGCCATCAGGGGACTTCTTAAGGACCAAATCCCATCACATCACTGTGAGATGAAATAGTAAAATATTTTTGATCAAAATATAATTTGGAAATACATTCTGAGAGGCAGCCTTAACAAGAATCCAGGCTTTGGGGCCAGTCCAACTTGGACCACATCCCTTTTCATTATGTCAAGTAGCTCTGCAACCCTGAGCATGTTCCCTAACTGCTGAGCCTCATTTTCCCCATCTGTGTAATAGGAATAAGTAATATCTGTCTGTTAACATACTTGTCAAAATTAGAAACGTAGCTTAGGGCCTGGTAGAGAGTAAGGGTTAAAAAAAACAAACTATTGAAAACATTTTATTAAAGTCTTAATGATTCAGAGACTGATTATTCCATTAGAAGATCGTCATGCTTTTTCCCTTCCTTCCTCTTTCTTCCTGCCTGCCCACGTCACAGCTGCTCATAAGCTATTATTCCATGAGATAAAAAATGAGATAAAATTCAATTCAGATGGCACAGCACAGTGAAAAGAGCACAGGCACCGGAGTCAAACAGGACTGGACTTGAATACTAGATGGCTTTGGACAGGTCATGTAACCTCCTTAAGTTTTCATTTCTTCGTCTGTAAAAGGAGAGTAATAATATCTACTGGCTAGGTTCCTTAGGAAAGAGTACACACACACATACCTGGCACTGTGATTGGTAAATAACAGTTAGGTTTAAAAGTACTGAATCAGTTTCAATAAGAAATGCCGAATTAAATGCCGACTGATTCAGGATCAATCACAATTTGTGAAACGTCTTCAAATCCATCACTACCATGAATGGCCAAAAGAAGTCACTCTCAGGATGAAAGTCTTACATCTAATGCCGTCTGATTCCAGTTCCTCCTTTAGGGACAGCTTGAGTGTTAGCTGAAGTGGGGTGACTCCATGCTTAGGGACCCAGCATGGCAATACAGATGGCTGGACAATGTGGGCAGCAGGCAGACCTCACTGCGGGTAGAGCTCCAGAAGCAGTGAAGCAGGGGCTGATGCGCCACAATATACAATGTCATGCATGGTCAAGAGACAGAGAGGCCAAAGGAAGCCTGGGATGCCCTTCCCATGAGCATGACCTCCAATATCTATAGGGAGAGCTTCGGTTACCATAGTGGAAATGACAATGGTCAGCTCGTACAGGATCACATCTTTGTAGGTAATAAGCATAGAGAACATTTTCATCATCTGCCTTTGACTAAGCTAAAGGTCCATGGGATAGGACCACTGATAGGACACATGCTTTCTTACATAAACATTTGGATTTCATGTTCCTAGTTTAAATATTTTGTCCACAGAGATCTCTGAGTCATCTCCTCACATGCTTCCTCCCTTCATCCCCCTTTGAAGACTATAAGATGCCAGCTCTTTAAAGGAAAACACATAAACAAAAGACAAAAATCCAAAAGTCACATCAACATACCATAAAATATCTGAACATCTCTTTAGACCCCCTGCAGACCAACCATGTGACATTCTCAAAGTAGCACACAAAGATTTATTTGTATGCCTTCCTGCTTCCTAAATAACGTACCCACTCAAAGTGGAAGGACTCCAATTTCATAACAGTCTGGAGGAGGTTTTTTCTGAAACTCCTTCCTGAACATCACATAGCTTAGAACAGAACATACCTGTCAATATCAGTACTACATTTCACAGAAATTTCTATTGCAAAGGAGACTCTTACGAAAATTTTCTCTTTTTATAAAAAGGGAGAATTATTTTTAAAAATTGATGTTGAGAATCAACTCATCCTGAAATCACCACTTTTGTAAGAAACTGTCTGCTACAGACAAAATGGAAAATCACAGTTGCACTTTATTCAACACCACCCATAAGAAATGCTTCATGCACGAAAGTGTTCTTTTTCCATAAGGCAGCAGCATTAGAAAAAAAGCTCTGGCATCACTCTTCAATATTGTTGTCTAATTAAATGGCAATGGAGTGGATGCGTAAAAATATGCATTAGAGGTGTGTAATGTGTAATGTGAAGAAGAGTAATCAAAGCCATTCAACAGGATTTAGGAAAGGATTTCAGTTGGCAGCTTACGAGACAGGAGCATATAATTTTGCTAATTTGAAATAGGTATTGTAACGTATAAACATTACTGCTTTGCATATTTTAATGAAAACTGCCTCTACACCAAAATGAATCCTTTAGCTTGAACTTTCTGCATACCACAGAGCTTCTACCTATTATGAGTTCAGCATAAATAAGAAAGGCACACAAGCCACATTAAAAGAATGGCCACCTCATTAAAATAGGTTAAAACCAAGCCCCTTATTCCAAGCTACTATAACACTATAAAGTAAGTGTGGTGACAGGTGTTGTATTAAATTTTTATATTGCAATGAACTTGCACTCACACAAACCAAATCTTCATGCTTCCTTTGATATACACCTGCAACTTGTTAATTCAAGGGCCTTTATTAAGAAAGTATAAATTTAGCAACATCTATAGATTTGTAAAACTCTATTAGCTTGCTCAAGAATCTAGAGGAAATTCATTTGGAATCTTATTTGCATGGTTTACAAAGAAATGGAAACTAATGATGATTTTCCCAAAAAGATATGCCTAGAGACAACACATTTGTGCCAACAGACTGATGTGAATTACCCAGACTTGGGCTGAAAGAGATGAGAGAGTGATCTGGGGCTGTCTGGAGCTGAGGACATCACTTACCTGCCAGCTCGCTTCTCGCTGAAGTCCTTTTTTCCAGTCTTCTTCCAGTCTAGGGGAGGTCTCATCCATTGCTGATGCTGCTTGCACAAACTGGATTCGCCAGTGGCCGTTACTCTTTCGTTGCAAGCCTTTACCAAAGCAGCAGCGAGGGCAGTTCAGGGGCAGACTGTCATGGAGAAAATGCCATGCCAGAGGATGAGGGATCAGGCAGGAAGAAGCCACGTAGGAACAAATTTGGGATACATGGGGCTACCCTGACAGCTGCCAACTGGCAAGGCAGGAGGCCAGCTCAGCCACTGAGCGTCCAGAGATTAGGAACAACCAAGCTCCAGGGCCAGTGGACAATGGGTCATTCTTATGCTTCTGGCCTAAAGGTCAGAGGAGGGAAGTATGAAGGCATGCTCCATGACCTAGAAATATGCATCTCTTATGTGCACTCTTGTCTTTCTCTCATCCCCAAACACACACACACACACAGCAGCAGAATTTGCATTGTTCTGCAGGGTTGCATCAGTGGGTCGGAGTATCCTGGAAGAAATGAGCTACTTTACATAGAAGCAACACATTTCATTTGAGCACATCTCCCCCAACACAGCATGAATCACTCAGCAGCCAGTAAACATGCATAATAGCAAGTTCCTTCGGGAGAAAATAGACTCGTTCCTGTAGTTGAATCCTAAGCATCTATAGTCCCTCATCTTCCCCTCTAGGAAGTTCTATGACAGGCATTTAAACTGACCTCATGGACCTTTAGGCAAACCATTAGCTAAAATGGCCAGAGGCTTCAGTTGAGATGGACTCTGGTGGCTCAGATGGTAAAAGAGTCTGCCTGCAATGTGGGAGACCCAGGTTCGATCCCTGGGTAGGGGAGAGTCCTTGGAGAAGGTAATGGCAACCTACTCCAGTGTTCTTGCCTGGAAAATCGCATGGACAGAGAAGCCTGGCAGGCTATAGTCCATGGGGTTGCAAAGAGTTGGACATGACTGAGCAAATAACGCTTTTACTTTTCCTCAATATTTGGGGCTCAGTGAAGCCAAATTCAACTCAACTCTGCCCTGTTTTGTTACTATTTCTCACACAGAATGATACTGTCTCCTGCTGTTCAGAATTGATCACCTATAGTTTTAAGATAGGCAGCTGGCGTTACTGCCAACAGTTTCTACTTTTCCCCATTAAAAACAGTAGTTATCAAACTTGACTGCACAATAGACTCAACCAGGAAGATTGTGAAAATACTGTTACAGGAGCTTTATCCCAAGAGATTCTGATTTAACTGGTCTAGTGTGGGTCCTAAGACACTGTTATATTTTTTAATCCCACTGGATGATTCTACTGAGGACCCAGTACTAGAGTCACAAAACTCAGCGTATCATTTAAAGTTTCTCTAATCAATTGGCTGATGCCTGAATCCCCAAGACCCTGCCAATACCCATGTGAACAGTTTCTCACCACCAACGATGGTAAACCCACTACCTCCCGAGACAATCTTGTTCCACGGGTGACTGTTTTGTCCCACAATGAACTCATATCCTTCTCCCTGTACCTGCCAGGGCTGCACTTCATTAGATGTACTTCATTGCACTCCCATGGTATACTGCTTCATTCCATAAAGAATGCTAAAACCTATTCTGTAGGACAACCCTTCAGAGATCTAAAGACAGTAGCAGCCCATGCCCTTAAGCCTCTGCTGAAGTGTCTCCTTCACATTAGAACTTGCAGGTTTCTTCCATGGAATGTGCAAACCATGGAATATGGTTTCAGTAACTTCTCCATCCTTGATGTCAGCCTCAAATATATATTTAACTGTTTCTAGTGGTGGTGATTCTAATACTCCAGAAATGATTGCAATATCCTGCTATAATCTACCATTGCACATACAGACTAACAATCACATGCCTTATTTTTAAAATCCCCATGCTAACAACCACCATAATAATAACAGCAGCCAGCACTTACTGAGCATAGACCTACATACCCGGTACTGCAAGTTTTATTAACCTTACATCATTCATCCTTTATGAGCATACTATGATGTCATCTTTTGCTGCTGATTTACAGATGAAAAGTCCAAGAGAGACAAAGATATTTGCCTGGGTATGGGCCAGGGGGTAGCCCAGCTACCGAGGCCTGCATTCTCTATCCCTGCTTTGTGCTAAGCAGTCCCTTTCACTGATGCAGTCTCAAGTCCCACTGGCTATTTTGACAACCACATCTCGTTGATATGGTGTCACAGTTAATTAGTACACTGAGCTTTGCTCTCATCTTCAGATTATATATGAACAATTATATATAGCCAATTTATATAGGCTATAAATTGCCATATACAGTCCTAACTTGCCATTATTATTGTAATAGGGAAGAACCTTTTGTATTCTATCACAAGTTAATCACTAAAGGGATGTTGCCTATAAGATTAAATTATACATAATGGCCCATCTCTGGGAACCCAGCTTCCCGTAATGAGCATTAAGCTAAAATACCTTTGTTTAGCTCACATGAAACATCCTCACCAGGTCTACCTGTGGATGACTGAGAGGAAGAAATTAATATTATATACCTCTCTAGAGGCTGATGGGAATCAGGGGATGTTTGACTTTACTCCCACCCCTTTTAACATAAAAGAAGCCTGAATTCTAACTCAGGCAAGATGGTTCTTTAGGGCACGAGGCCACCATCTCCTCAGTCTGCTGGCTTTCAGAATATAGTAGTTATTCCTTGTCCAAACAACTCATCTCTTGATTACTGGCCTGTTGTGTGGTGAGCAGTATGATCTTGGACTCAGTAACATTATTCTTTTAATAATTACAATACTATACCTTCCACTTTACCTCTAACAAAACAGACAAAAGCAAGATCTTTACTTGCTCAGCTCCTCTCATTTATTAAGAATATGTGGGTGCTTCTTCAGAGGTTACCCTGAAAGGTAAGAGAGAACAGCCAGAGGAGAAAAGGTCCAGAAATTTTCCCCGAAGACTAGACTCAATGGCAGTCTCACAGATCACCTAGCTCTTCCCTCTTTTCTTCCAAATTCCACCAACAGGACTCCATAAGGAAAACTGGGGGCAATCAGTTTTACCATTTGAATCACATCAGGGTATGTTCATTTCAGAGTAATTGAATTAGTTCTTATGGAAGGTGGGATACAAAGTGGTTAAGCATATTCTTTGGAGTCAGACCAGGGTGTGAGGAGCAGCCCCATTATTACCTGGCTCTATATCCCTGGGCAAGTCACCTAACACTAAAGAGAGGTATTATTATCTCAAGCTTACTATTGTTTATCAATATCTGATTCCCATTTGTCCCAGGCACACAGCAAGACTGCATTTCCTTAAACCCCCTAAAGTCAGTCATAACTACATGTCCTATTTGGCCAATAACATATAAGAAAAGTGATGGGTGTCACTTCCCAAGGGAGAGCTTAATCATCAGCCTTTGGCTTGCAGCCAATTCTTCCCCTACTGCAGAGACTGCGTGTGTTGATAAGATGTTCCTTAACATCAGAGAAGACTAGATAGAATGCTGAGTCAACTTATGAAAGGCAGTTGTCCTGGAGAGTCACCTGGACCAACAGCAGGCATTATGGGAACATAAACTTTCGGGGTTGTTTGTCCCCACAGCATAACCTAGCCTACCCTAACCAATGCATACTATTCTTACCATAGAGTCATTACAAGAATAAAATTAAATATTCTCTCTAGAGCATTATCTGGAGAAGGCAATGGCACCCCACTCCAGTACTCTTGCCTGGAAAATCCCATGGATGGAGGAGCCTGGTAGCCCGCAGTCCATGGGGTCGCTAAGAGTCGGAAACGACTGAGTGACTTCACTTTCACTTTTCACTTTCATGCACTGGAGAAGGAAATGGCAACCCACTCCAGTATTCTTGCCTAGAGAATCCCAGGGATGGGGGAGCCTGGTGGGCTGCCATCTATGGGGTCGCACAGAGTCGGACACGACTGAAGCGACTTAGCAGCAGCAGCAGCAGAGCATTATCACATGCATCAAGTAAGTTTGCAATATTATTTTAAGTAAATTCCATTACAAGCCAGAATGTTCTACCCACACCCCATGGAATCCAATATTTCCTCCCCCTTTTGCAGCCTGGGTTTTTCCTGCTCATAACATAGTAGCATTAAGTGTGACAATTTCCACAGATGATATAGAAACATGAATTTTAAAAAGAAAGGGTAAAAGTGCTCAATAATGCAGCGTCACTCTGTCTCAGAAAGAAAACTAAAATAGCGTGACTTTAATGCCACTTATCATTTAGCAAGGAAATTAATGAAAGCAAAATGAAGCCTCAAATACTAAATGTAGCTTGGTATGAATTCACTGCTGATAAAGTACACGTCTTCAAAATGTAAACATAATAAGAACATACAGGAATACAGGAGCTTATTAAATAGCATAGCTTTTATTCATGATTCTAAATTCAAGCAATCAAAAAAGAATTCATTTTGTTGTAAATATTTTCATTAAAGTAAGTTTCAACTATGAAAATAAGGTATAAGGAAGGCATGGATTACACATTGGCCAAATTGCAGTGCTAACATCTCAAGACACAAATTCTAACCTGCTTTGGGACACCACTGGGAGAGTCTTTATGCAAATGCTAAAAGCTATGCCCCATATTATGAGTTGAATTGTGTCCTTTCAGAAAGATAGGATGGAATCCTACTCGTAGAACCTCAAAATGAGATCTTATTTGGATGTGGGGTCTTTGCATAGGTAATCAAGCTAAAACAAACTGATTAAGGTGGGTCTTAATCCAACCTGACTGCCTTTCTTATGAAAAGGGGAAAATGTCGACACAGAGACAAATGCACCCAATAGAACACCATGCGAAAATGCAGGCAGAGGCTGAGGTGATGCGTCTGCAAGCCAAGGATTGCTAGCAAGTCACTATTTTTTTCCTCAGAATAAGCAGCTTATTAAGACTATACTGACTGAAAAGAAATAGAAGGAGTTTTAGAATTTGTAACATTTTCCTTAAGGCAAAGTTATATTAAAAACATAAAAAGGAAACATCTCTACAAATTGCATCAATCAGTCCTCCCTTGATTTAAAAGAAAATTCCTTATCCTCTGGAATAAGTATGGGTTGATACTTCATGTTAAGAATCAAAGGACTAGAAAAAACAAAAGTTTTCCAATTGACTTAAGCCATGCATTCCACAGAATTCTGTTATGCCAGAATCTGGCACTCTAACCTGCTCTATGGGATACAGACATCTAATCTAGAGAAGAAAATTTTAAAAAAAATCTGTGGTGGGGAGAGTAGAGGGATGTTGATGAAAATAAGTACAAAGCTAAGTACTTCCCAGGTGTGGAAGAAAACTGATGGTCTTTCACCCCCAATAGGATTTCATACACTCCTTCACTTAACACCTGGGCTAGAATTTTTATGAATTCCTGCCATCCATTTTATTATACATTCTCACTTTAAATCCATTCTCAATGAAATTTTCCAAGACATTTTCCCATAAACTTTTACTTCTGTTTTTACTCTCTCTTCATTTTAGAAGCTAATAATAAGGTGTTTACCTTCAGAAATTTTCTTCACAAAAAACTATAATATATCGAGTCCACAAACCAGAGGTGTCTGTATATTAACTCTCAAAAAAATAAATAAATAAATACAAACAGAACAGGTGTGATAAGAGTGATAAATCTGAAAAGGATGAATTTTGGTAATGTAGTCTTATTTCAGAAAAGAAAAAAATAGAACATTGGTTTCCAGTTCACTGTTTCACTGGCATAATTAATGCTGATCATTCCCTCATAAAACATCTAAGCTGAACTGCAGAGATACCCACAGGACTGTGGACAATAAAACACCATGGCTAGGAGAATATTCTCTTGTGCACGAGCTTACTTTGGCTCTCATGTGGCAGAGTTGTATGCTTACCAAGATTCATTTGTGTTTGTTCCCAATCCTATTTATACCGGTTGTGAGTGTTAATGTAATTACATAATGTAATTAAATAGTAGAGCTATAAAATATGAGTTCCATGGAAGGGGAGTTGTTGCTCTCATGAAGATAGTCAAATGCTCTGGAAAGACCCAATAAAGAAAAGCTGCTTTAAAAACTTTACTGTTGTGGGGGCAGGGTCCACATAGATTCTACTCAGGTTACTTGGTCACTGCCTTAAAATTCTTAATTCATTTTAAAGAAATTGAACCTGGAATCTGAGAGGTTTCTCTAGGGATACAATTTACACCAAAAAAGCTCCAGAATTCAACCCTCTGAACCCCTACATAGATAAAAGTTCTTGGCTCCACAGCAAAACACTGATGAATAAATGTGCATTTATGGATTTTAAGCAAAAGTCAGATTTTTGTGTAGGTGCATGATTTATGATCCCCCAACTTAATCAACTTGTGTGATTAATCAGTCAACAACCATTTTCAATTATATGGGGTAACAGTTTCCATGATTTTAAAAAAGGTAAGCCATAAAAGACCTTTTCTTAATTGACTTCTAATGAATAGAGATAGAAAGTAACAGACTTGAATATACAAATCAAGAAACAGAATCCATTTCAATACCTAAATCAACTTATATCACATAAGCGAGAAACAGCATGGCTCTAACTATAAACATCAAACACTGTATAAATCTGAGCCATGTAGACTCCAATTAATTACTGCATAGCATTCCCATGTCTTCCTATAACTCTGTAATAATACCAACTGCCTATAATCGAAAGGATTTAGTAGACATTTATTGATGGAAATCAGATGATTTCATCCACAGTGTCTGAATTACGTTGATACGTTTGAGCCCGAAGCAAAATAATGTAATGAAAAACAACATACAGATGAGAACCTCAATTTTTCTCCACATATGAATCTGTCACTGATTCGAGAAGAATCAAATCTAAGTCTGACCAGGTGACGACATTCCATACATCATCCTTCCCAATTCAATATAAAAATAATATTTCCCCTTCCAGTATGTTTACATACTGTTCCTGACTTGGTGAGATCCTGAACATCCAGAGAGCTCAGAGACACAGAGAGTTGCCTTAACAAATGGTACGCACAGCAGAGATGAATTACAGAATACTTCCTTAAAAGAGATTACTTTAAAAACTATATGAAAGTCAGAAGCCCCCAGAAGTAATAACCAATGGACTCATGAGTAGAGTGGGAAGGTAGATCTTATGAGTAGGATGAATAAATGAGAAATAGGCTATATGGTAGGCTGGAACTATCAGTTCCTCTTCCTCCTCATCCCCCCCAAAAAGGGTCCTCCAGTAGATTACCTCGAGTTAAATTTTCACCAGACATATCTCTTGGTTTAAAAAACTTTTATGTCATTTTCTATGAAATTACACATATTCCTAGGAGGGAGTCACCTAAAGCTTTATCTCCTAACACTTTGTCACAAGTCACTTTTCAGTTCAGCTTAGAGAGTAATACTCTTTGCAACCAGGCAAGAAATCATGATGGGGTGAGGATTAAGGGTGTGGAGTGCACAGAGGAACTTGAGAAAGGCTTAAAACAGAGGAAGTGAGTAATTTTAAGAAATATACATTCAAAGGCTCATGAAAATTTACTTTACTAGCCACCAGATTCTGTGAGGATTATTAAAAACTATCCAGTTGGGTTACAGATTTGTAACATACACCTAGCTTCTCATTGCCTTTATAAAATGTAAGCTGGTGGGAGAAGGGGAGTGGGGGCACACCTCTTCCCTCTTCACTTACTCCTAATACTAACATCCTCATGCCAGAGGAACTTCAGATACAGTTCAAGAACTTCAAAATAGGCAGAAATAAGAATGGGAATTTGGTTAGTAAGTGGGCTAACCACTGGGCTTCCCTTGTAGCTCAGTTGGTAAAGAATCTGCCTGCAGTGCAGGAGACCTGGGTTTAATCCCTGGGTTGGAGAAGAAGATGGGGACCTATCCCAGTATCCTTGCCTGGAAAATCTCATGGACAGAGGAGCCTGGTGGGCTGTAGTCCATGGGGTTGCAAAGAGCTGGGCACAACTGAGCCACTAACACTTAAACTTAAGGACTGGTTGCTCAAAGTATACAGACCAGAATCACCCAGGAGCTTGTTGAAAATGCAGAATCTCAGGCTCCACTCCAGATGGACAGACTCCATCTGCATTTTATCAAAGCTGATTCATTAAATTTAGGAAACAAAAAAGAGGCTTATCTTGAATCAATTTGCATAGCAAGCTTTGTTTATTTTTTCTTAAGTTAGAGCCTAGGTTTAGAGTCACTAAGGAACAGAATAACTGATCGATGTTACAGGGAAGAATTGAGCCCCCTAAGAAGAAACTGACTAGCGTTACCTCTGGAGAACTGCACTTTCCAGATTCTGGAAAGATTTTTCTAAGCATGATCCAGCAGGTGTCACGGGCAGGACTCCCGCCCTTAAATCACCCAACAATCTCAACATACATGACTAGTCCACTTATTAGCTCAGAAAAACAGCTGATGACAAGTGAATGACGCCTCCTCTGGACATTCAGATGACTGATTTTGTATAAATCAATATGGAGTGCCACAAAATGTCAGAAAATACCAAATGAAGAGAAAAGAATCAATAGATAAACTTGGAATTAAATGAGTAATGAATAATCTTTACCAACTGAAATAAATTACACCAGGAAAACCTAGTTAAAGTAACATCAAGGATCTGGCTTAAAACCCCCAAAAAACAATGCAGTTTAGAGTAAGGCCACTTGTGACAAGCATGTTATTCTTTTTTTCCCCCGCCCCAGGAAAGCATTATGACAGGAACTACAAAATAAGAGCTAAATTCATACTTTCAAGCTTATGTCTAAACAGCCATAATTTTTTAAGGTTCCACAACAAATAAACTTTAATTTGCATATGTAGAGCACGTGTTAACCTAGCAACCATGAAACAGAGCATACATTTGATTAACACTTTCAGGTTTTAGAGGGATAGGGTTACGGAGACAAATTCTATAAGTCAGTTAATTCATTTTATATTTCAAATGTGCTTCTTAGAGGCATCAAATAAACCATAAATTTACAGACAGACCAAATATCAGAATTCAAATCTCAATGTTTTTCTTAGTTCTATAGAGGCATCAGAGATAAATCCAGTCTTGTAACAGAAATCAAGATAAATGTCTTTCTTCATAACTAAACAAAGTGGCTTTTTACATTATTTTATAACTCATGGATTCTAAGGTCATGAACTAGATGCTAATATGCATTAGGAACAGTGTTGGGTATTAGAGATGAGAGGCGAGGAACACGGAGGCTTGCCCTCATCGTCCTGTGAGGGAGTTAGCCAGGTAAGCAAATCATCTCAGTCACAGTAATATCTGAGCTCTGGAGAAGACAGGATTCTGGCACTGCCCCAGGATGCATCCATCCCAAACCTGTGTCAACCTAGCTCAACACCAGGAGGTCCACCCCTGTTGCCATGTCCTTGGTGAAGGGCAACATGGAGACCTTGCCCCAAACTTCAGTACATAACCTAGGCTTAAGGTTTTTGGTCATCATGTTTTTGAATGAAGTAGTTTCTAAAAGGTTTCTAGAGGAAGAGAGACCACAGTACCAACAACCAGACTTCACGGCACTCTGACCTATGAATCCTTTTTTTCTTCTTAGATTCATTTCCAAATCCAAATATCCATGGATGCCCACAAGACACTGATGCCCACACAGGCAAACTCTCCTCTGATAGCTTCCAGTCAGTGATTTGTGTAAACAGAGCAATTTGCGGACAAGGGTCCTTCTGACTCAAGAATGCCCTAGGTGTTTCCCAAAGGTCTCCTTAGAAGCTAGCCAACTAGAGATCAGCAGGAATGTTAAGTCTTTGAAATGGCATTTAACAAAAAATGCTCCTCTGGAGAGCTGCCTCTCTGAAAGACAGAGGGAAGGAAGCACACACAAGCAAAGAGATTTTAAAATGCAGCTTCTGTTGGAAGGTATAGGGAATGAGTAGAGAATGTTTCTTGGACGTGGGCAGAAAGACTGCTAATCAGGACCTTTTGACTTCTACCCCATTAGAAGAAATCCTCCAATGTTTCCAGCCATAGTTCCATCTCTCCGGCAGATTTGTGGGCCACTCGTATTTCCTGAGGAATGGCAGAGGGAGCAGTGAGGGCAAGACCGCTTCCCCAAGGGACAGCCCACGAGAAGCACAGGTACTGCAATTAATACAGACGCCACTTCTCTGAAACGAAGGCTACCACCGTACCCAGAACACCACCAGGAATCAAGGCCAGGAACAGGTTTAGAAAGCCACCACAATACTGTAAAATAACTAGCCTCCAATTAAAATACATAAATTTTAAAGAAAAAAAAAGGAACCAAATTAAGCCAAGACTGCCCCATTGATGACTGTTAAAATACAGTAAAAATATCTAACCTGGGACTTGAATCAAGTCCCTGCTCTAGAAGATGCCCTGGCCCCACCTTTGTTACAAGGGTAGACTTCAAGGCTAAAGGATGTTGAGTGTTTACTGTGTGCCCTGTGCTTCAATTTTTAGGACAATTTTGTATGAGATTATCATTATCTTGTTTTGACTAATGAGGAAACTGAAGCATGAAAAAATAACTTTCCAAAGTTCTCATGGCCTTAAAGGCGGGTGTCTAGGACCAAGCAGGTGATTCCAGAGCCTGTTCTGACAGCCACTTTCCCAACTGCTTCCCTTCTTCACCGGCCTCCACAAAACCACATTATCTCCAGATGATGGCAATGTAGTGGTGGTGGTTTAGCTGCTAAGTCCAGTCAGACTCTTGTGACCCCCTAGACTGTAGCCCATTCGGTTTCTCTGTCTATGGGATTTACCAGGCAAGAATACTGGAGTAGGTTGCCATTTCTTTCTCTGGAGGATCTTCCAGATCCAGGGATTGAACCCTGGTCTCCTGCTTTGGCAGGTGGATTCTTTACCAACTGAGACACCAGGGAAGCAACGATGTAGGGATTCACCCAAAACAAAAGGAAACGATGGATCCAGACAGTGCTGGGAAATGCAAAGGCCCCAAAGAAGGCAGAAGACAGCAGAGCCCCCCCAACTCAGATCCCTCTGGGCTTAGCGCTGTGACCAGAAGACCTGGTCTCTCCTTCTGGTCTGGTAGGCACTCAGAACACTGTTGCTGTCAACAAGCACTTTAATGCCTTCTTTTAAAAAAAAAAGAAGAAGAAAGCTGGTAAGCATATAATAAACCAGAATTATAGCCGCTGCTCTGATGCCGTGTGTTATTTTTGGCTGAGTGTCCGGCTCTTCTGGATTCCGATGCTAGAGGCTGAAGCTCACCCTAGTAACACAGGCTGCCTGCTGTCCCCAGAAGACCCTGACGAAAACAAGAGGAACACTCTAACCGTCTTCAGCAGACAAGGGAGGTTTAACATAAATAATCTCCCACTTCACGTTTTCTCCAAAAAGAATCCATTCATTATCTTTATTTCCGACACAGTATTTATGAATTTCCTTGCAGCCGGGCCCATTAGGGCAAACGTCACAACTCGGTGGTGAAATATCATGTGCATTTCCTTCTCCTCCCAGGAAGATTAAGGCCAATGAATAAAAGAAGGGGGATGTGGCCCCTATATATAGCTCTCCTTACAACATCATGTCTCACGGGTATTAAAAATAGACCCAAATCACTTGAAGACATTCTGAAAAATCAAAGGCAAAAGAGCTTTCCAAGAGGAAGTTTTAAATGTTTTCTTTCTTCTTCTTGTTGAGATTTTTAAGGAGCAAAAGCCGTGGTGTGGCCCTCCTCTTCCTAGGAGGCCAAGTTCATCATTGCCTCCGCTTCAGTTCTTTGTGAACTGGATTTTAAGAGAAATCTGGACCGGCCCTTGGCAAAAAGTGTGAAATAGTCTGTGTAAAGAAATTCTTCTCTGCTAACAACCTTCCCTCCACTCGGAGTCCTGACACTCCCAAGGTCCCTGTCAGCGAGACATCAGCTCAGATTCAATTCACTGAACAAATATGTGTTATTCGTGATGTGCCAGGCATAGTGCCAGGCAGGGCAAAGTGGACAGAGGGGAGTAAAGGCTGGAACGTCCTTGTTAGAGAAAATGCCAGGTAATTCCAGGAGTAAGTAAAACTTCCAGAGGACCGTGGACAGCACAGTTCAAAGGAGAGAGTGTTACCATGTCTTTGGAAGGTGTTGGAACAGAGGTCCTGCTGGAGGCAGCATTGGAAACAGACAATGAAGACACAGTGGGGATGTGGGACTCTAAATAGGTGAGCCCAGGTGTGAATGAAATCAGAAGTTAGCTTAGCGTAATGCCTCTTCTCAAAAATACATGTCTAGTAAACCTGGAGAAAAAATCTTTCTAGAAGCAAAGAAAGGAAGTTCTGGTTGGAGAAATCACAGAGAACTGAAGAATGGAGCTTTTTCAAATTCTGCAGTTCACCAGTTGTGTAACTTTGGGCCATTATATCCCTTCCCTGAGCCGCACCTTCATATCAGTAAAATGGGGATCATACTCCATTGGACTGATATGCTGATTAAATCATAATACGAATACAGAACACTTTGCTCCAGGTTTGGCACATAGTTCATGGAAAAGACTCAATGAATGGGTGTAACTCACTCAGGCAGGCACTACTGAGATTAGATCATACTTTAATATTTCTCTAATCATACAGAGCACTCACTCTCCTGGCAGGAAGCCTTGATTAATATTAGGGTACAGCAAGAGTTAAGAGGATGTGTGTGCTTTGCTTTCGTAAACATCTAATTTTCAGGTGACTACCCTGCAGCTCATACCACTTTATAAAGAAGACCTCACAGCCACCAGTTTCCAATTACCAAGCAAATAAGCAACCATGGGAGGAAAATCTTTTAATGGGCCTTTATGTCAGTCCATGGCACAGAAGTTCATCACACCATCACTACTCGTATGGAGTTTAGTGAAAAGGAGGTGAGCATTTTCTGAGTTAAGGTAAGGGGGGAAAGAGCCTGGGGGAGGTTAACATTGAGGGAACAGAAATAGCAGAGGCAAACAATCAATGTCTGTGGAATAATGCAGAGTTTCCCACACTTTGGCGTGCCCACAGATTCCCTGGGGATGTTGTTTAAATGAAGACTCTGATGCTGTAGGGCTGAATCACAGCTCCCAGGAGATATCAATGCTAGTGGTCCATGGACCACACTTTGAATGGCAAGGGAATGATATTTCCTGAGTGGAGGAACCAGGAGAGCCTCCAATGAAAGAGTAAACTTGAAGAAGAGTAATGTCCAAACAAGTTGGCAAGTGTACCACATGATCTGAGAGGCAGCCAAGCCAGAGATGTAAATACAGAGACACGATGTCCAAGGGAAAGGTTTTCCGAATAGAAGAGATCCCAGCTCACGAAGCTCCAGTGCATTACTCACAGTGGCTCTGAGTCACTCACAGCCTTTTAGGATTGTGGATGGCGAACATTTTGGAGAGTGCAGCGAAAAAAAGAATGTGCTCACAGCCATTAACTATGAAGCACTAACTCATTTCAGCAGCCTGACACAAATTATGCTCCGCACTTGAAAAACAGCTATTGATCAGTCCCTTCCTTCTCATGCCTTCCAATACTCGAGATCAGCACTTCTATTCACTCCCTGCCCCCAAGATGCCTTTGCACACCTGATCAGATCTTTCCCAAACCCAAAAATGTCCCCTGAGACTTCACTCTACTTTCATCTAGATTTTGCCTCTGGAAAATCAGCCAAGAAAGAGTCAAACCAAAAGCTATCTCTTTTCATTGCTTTACATATCTGCTTCCTAGGAACTTCCCAATGTCTTTTATTTTCTCTACTCATTAGAGACACAAAGCCAACAAATCAACTGATCTATCATTTCCTGTGTTAGAAGAGAAGATACTAAGAGGGCATAAAAAGGACAAAGTATAGAATTAGCCTTTAAAGAATTAAATCAGCTTCAGGGGCAGATTGAGTGGTAATATTCTGAGCAACTTCAAGTAGCAGCTTGAGTATCAACGAGGCAAAAAGCTCGTGGTCCCTCATGTTAGAGTAATGTGCATCTTCCTTCTTATCCTTCTTAATCTCAAGAAAAACTGATGAAGCATGTAGGTCTCCAGTGGCAGACTGATTGCAAAGATGGATGTCCCCAGCTCTCCGCCTCTCCCTGCATCCACGTCCTTTGCTGTATGACTCTGCAGCTTCTTCCACTGAAAAGGGGGAGAATACTCCCCCCCCCCACACACATTTGTTGAAGCTTGTCTGCCTTGTCATTCATTCTAGCCAATAGAATGTGATGGAAATAGCAGTGTGGGTATGTGATCTGAGCCTAATGGCCCTTGCATACTTCTCCTCTCTCTCTTTTTCTTCTGCCTTCACCAAGAGAACATGCTTGGGCTAGACTGTGACCACTTAGAGCAGAGCCAAGGTTCTCCTCTGACTTGTCAGCCCCCAGTTGACCCAAACAAAAAAGTGAGCCCAGCTGAGACCATCTGAGCCTGCCTCAGACCAGAAGAAGTGCAGAGATAATTCATAGACTTATAAGAAATAATAAATATTGGTTGTTTCAAGCCACCAAGTGTGGAGTACTTGGTGATGCAGCAACATGTGGCCAAAAAAAAGAAACCTGATATAACATCCTTTAGAAAAGCCACGTCAAGAAGTCCAGGTATACAAAATAATTTCAACAAGACACTGGCTTTCCTCTGACAAAATTCTAAATGAACATAAATACTTTGTAATAGCATAATTGCATCATTTGTAAAACAAAAAGCACATCAGGGAATTAGATAATAAAAACATTTCTATATTGCTTTTCATTTTTCAAAGGGTTTACTCTATTCATCAACAGATTATATGAACATGTGCAAATTTTTAAGTTCACCAGACTTCAAATTTGATTTGCCAGTCCTTTCATGCATTTGTTTGTTGAGGATTATGGGGAGGGAGCAGTGTTGTGATTTGGGTACCACAGGGGCTCTAATAACGTATTAGTCTCTGATCTCAAATAATTTCCATCTAGGAGGGTTGACAAAAGCAGGTGCTCACCCTTAACATGTTGCATGGTACATGTTATGCTCTTGCCATCTCTACCATTTTAAATCTTACCAATTCCAGGTAAAGTGGTCCTTTCTCTGGTTTCATCTTCCATAACTCTACCCTTATTTTCCCTTCATCAGGGACAAGTAAACTGTCTCAACTTTCAAAACACATTTTGGGAGGTCTAGAGCAGGTTCAAGCAATAATCCAGGTTTAAAAAGGGAAGTCAGGTTAAAAAAGAAGCTTCTATCAGATGATCATAAAAGGCCTCGAATACTGGTTGCAGACTGTGTACTGGATTCTACAGCCAAAGGGAGCCATGAAGAACTTGTGAGAAAAGGAGTGACATAATCAAAGCTATCATTCAGGAACCATTGTTGAGATGCCTCAGACCCTTACTGAAGGATCCAGGAAGCCCCAGGGTCATGGAGTTTCAGGAAGGATGAGGTCAACTGCAGATTCTTCATAGAGCTAGAACAGGATGAAAAATCCATTGGGTTTGCCAAGTCGGTAGCCTGGTGACCTTGGAAAGGAAAAAATTCCATAGAACACAGAAGGGGAACTAGATGGAGTAGGTAGGTGAGACATCCAAAGTGTCAGTCCCACCCTAAATTCTTCTAGAAAGGAGGCAAGATTGACTGATTGAGAATATTTAAGGATGCAAAGCATTCAAGGGAAGATTACAGTGAGCCTCCTTCTGATAAATGGCTTTGTCTGGTCTAAAAACCTAAGAAACCCTATTACTTCTCAGAAATGCTTTACAGGCCATCTTGGGGAAAGAAGGGAAGGTTGAGGTCTCAAGTGGCACAAGGCTGAGTAGGCAGGATCCAGATTTCGTACATTTCAACAAGCTTTATCCCATTTATCTTCTTTATGCGTGGAGTTTCCATGCCAGCTGTTATTTGGAAAAAATAAGGTTCCTTCTACTGATTTCAAAACAATAATAATTAGAGAACCATTAAACCAGATGATTTCCATGATCCACCCTGGCTCTAAGATAAAAATCTATACTAATTATCTTCCAAAACTTAGAATGAGGGAAAAATCAGGAGGTAAGCACCCAACACTTCTTGAACGCTCTGCAGGTCAGGCAGTGTGCTGTACAGGTTCCTTGTGTCCTCTCATTTAATTCACACCACAGATCCTGAACAAGGAATCGTTACCCTCACTCTGCAGATGAGGAACTGACACCCAGACAGGTGCAATAACCTGCCCAAGATCTCAGTGCTGACAATAGAGCCTGGACTCTTGACCACAACTCTACACAATTTCATGCATACCCGCTGGCTCCTGGGGCTCATCCCTGAGTTCTCAAGCCTCTGAATTTGAATTACAGGGGTGACTTTGGGCAGAAGAGGCTACCTAACTTAGAAAACAGAAGCGATGTATTGAGACAGATAGGGAAAGGAAGATTGAAAGAACTGGCAAGAATCAGAACAAAAATAAAGCATTACTGGAAACTGGAAGTGTCGATGAAAACCGAAATCTTGACTCTGGAGCTATAAAAGATCACACACACACACACCCACACACCCACATACCCACACCCACACACCCACACCCACACACACACACACACCCTATCTGCAACCATAATGCCATTTCTAGAAAGGATATCTACATAACAGAAAAGACACTTTTTACCCTAGAACAAAATAGATTTTAATTTGGCAAACCTAAACTCCTTAGTAGGAATTAATTATTAAAATATGATAGCCCCAAAGTGGCCTTTTCTGGTCCACCCCATTTAAAACTGAATCTCTCCCCAATTCCTTAGGCCCCTCTCAGCTTTATTTGTTTCTCCATAGCACCTAACACCATTCTGTGACACTGTATCTTATTCCTTTGCCTATCGCCTGTCTCCCTTCATCAGGATGTAAGTTCCTTGGGCAGGAGTGGAGAGGAGGTTTATTGTCATTTCTGTGGCTGTTTGCTCTGTATCTCTAGCACCTACCATAAAGTTTGGCTCCTATAAAGCAGTCAGGCACTCAATAAATATTTGTTGAACAAATGAACATTTTACTTTGTCATGATATTTATGGAATAAACCGTCCTATCTACTCATTCCCATCCTACCTTATGGTATCTGAAATGTTAGAGTTCCCATCAATTACAAGTCTATTTAGCATTTATATAACACTTCATATTTCAAACTCACTGTTCAATTATTGATCCCCACAATCGACCTTGAAAATAGATACTGAGGAATGGTACAGCCCACACTTCTTTTCTTTCCTAGGTCTCCAAACGGATGTGATCAATGGGAAGGGAAGGAAAAGCAAATGGGGAGAGGCAGGGATGAGAGGCATATGGAGTCCCTGTTGCTGACGCTTCATTCCCTGGTCTAAGTTGGCCTCCTTGTAAGTGGTGGCACAGAGCCAGAGGCCCTCCCCTCCAGCTGCTACAGATGAATGTAGCATCCCCACAGAGGAGGAGGAGAAAGAAGAAGCTCCAGGAGCCTAGAGAGGAGGTGAGGTGTGAAGGGAGGAGGGCCTCCCAGCAACCTTCTCCCGGTGGGAATCTCCAACTCTGCCCTCTAAACTCTTCACCCTTTCCACAGATGGCAATCAAACAGCACATCTCTCCACATCATTTCTTTGCTTACCTGGTGCTATGCTATCTACCACAGCAAACTTGAGCTCCTGAGTCTGGAGGCCAATGCCCTCTCCCAGTCATCTGGTCTACCACACCTATCTTAACCACATGTTTTAGCCTTAGGTGGGAAGACAATGGGCCACTTTGTGTGTGGAGATGACCCAAGTAGTGATTTTAACCCAAGAGCTTGATATGTCCTGCTTGATTTCCAAATACCTCAACAATTTGGCTTTCAAAACAGGTAGACCTGAATATTAAATCAAGTGGACATTGACATATTCCCTGAACTGCACATATTAAACAAACGCCTGTCTAAATCACTTAATTTAGTACCACAGGACCTAAAGCCTCAGCTCCTAACCTACCCTAGGTCCTAACCCCTAACAAGCACTCCCAAATCACCAGGAAAATAATCAACAGGAGAGGAGGACCAGATTTTGGTAGCCAGGTGGGTATTTTTTGGATGAGGCAAGAAACACATGTAGGACAACCAGATCATTTTCATAAACTTCGTACAATACTGTTGGACATTTCTATTTCTATGAAATTCCTAACATACAAGGTATAGGGAAAAAGCCTTTCTTCATGTAAACAGAGAGGAAACTAACACTTGACCAGCACATTGAGTATCTCCAATGTGTCCAGCACTATGGAAACTCTACAGAGAAAGTATCTTACTTCAATTTCTCAAAAATCCTGAGATATATAGCATACATCCCATGAAGGTATATCTTCATTTAAAAAGGGAAAGACTCACAAATGTCTAGTAACTTGCTTAAAGTGTCACAGTTAAAAAGTGGAAGAATCAAGTCTGAAAACCAGGCCTTCTGATTTTCAAGTCCATCATACAGAAACAATTTAAATATTATTTTATTTCTCACTGACTAACTTTCTGATCATTTGTAATTTTAGAAGCTTAAGGGAGCAAGCACTTAAGGCATTTAATCTTTCTTCGGTGTTACTCTAACATCATAACTCTTTCATTGCCCTAGGGAGGTTATTGCAAACATGATTTGTTACACTACTGTTTGATCTCTGGGTTTTTATTGAACACCTATTGATTGTTAATAGGGATTCCTAGTTGACAAAAAGAGTGGGAGATTCAAGTTTCTTTTTGCATTGTTTTGTAGATTGACTTCATTATTTGAAGCCTTCATCTTATCCTCATGAACATTCTCTAGACATACTTAATTCAAAAACATGTTCACTCCACTGATGTTTCTAATCTTCAGTAGGTCATACATTATGTACACATCAGCTAGTAAATATATTTTAAAAGATATTTTTGACACACATAAATTCACACTGCATGATATTTAGCAGAAGAAACTTCTAAACAGCTTACTTGCTACCAGACCGTTAATAAAAATGTCGTAAAAACTGCTTCTAAAAGCTGGTAATTAGTTACAATGATTAGACAAAACATGGTTTCACATTAAATTAAATTGATATTTAAATGTAATTGTTTTTAGCTCTGTTGTGTCAAGGTACTACATAAATCCATTATTACTACTATTTAACAGCAACAGTAGCAAACACAATAACTCACCAAATTTTCCAAGATTGTAATTTGCAGTGCCCCAAAGAAGTAAATTGCATACTTGGAAGGTGGGTTAACTCTTTCAGGCCACTTAGGATCATTTAATGACAGTTCTTGAAAGAGTTAATTGCCTTCCAAAATGCCTCCCAGTACAGAACGTTCATTTATATATATAGTGAATATTATATATATTCAAATATGTACATATATATGAATATTATATATGAATAAGTATACATATAATACTTATGTGAATATTATATACTATATACATATATGAATATTGTTATATGCATGCATGAATAATATATGAATGTTATATGTATATATAAGCACTATACATATATGAATATTGTGTGTATAATATATATAGATAAAATAACTCTGAAGAAATGTATTAATTTACACTTAGCTGGATTAACTCTACCCAAATAGTTTTATTCCATTTCTAAAACTATCTAAAATGTCAACACATTATAAAGAGAGCTATTAGCAATTCAAATATGAAGTTATTCATTACTTTAGACAAAACAAACAAAACAATAAAACCTTTAGAAGATGGTGGTGAGCTCTCTCTGAGGACTCAAAATAAGAAAAGTCAGTCATTTCTAAACAGGTACACTGTATCTGTTCTCTGTTGCCTAAGTTAAACTAAAGTCTCTAACTCAAAGAGGCCAACTGCAAAGTCTCACTCTCCACCAGGAACTACAAGGGAATCCAGCGCAGCCAGTGTAAAGCAACAGAGTATGGGAGGAATTGTGCAAACTGAAGAGGGCACGCCCTGTTCAAAGAAGGTGGAACTTCATTGCTGCTGTCATTGTTCAGTTGCTCAGTCATGTCTGACTCTTTGCCACCCGATGGACTGCAGCACGCCAGGCTTCCCCATCCTTCACCATCTCCCAGAGTTTGCTCAAACTCATGTCCATTGAGTCAGTGATGCCATTCAACCATCTCATCCTCTGGACCCTGATGCTAGGAAAGACTGAAGGCAGGAGGAGAAGTGGGCAACAGAAGATGAGATGGTTGGAACTTCATAGTTCTAGGCAAATATTGCCCTGTAGGAATGTGGACCCAGAATTTACATACCCTTCCATTTCTTAGAGAGGCCTAAAATCTGAATTTTTATTTTTTGAAATTTCATTATTTTTAAAACACCATGTGAATGCTCAGTCATGTCCAACTCTTTGCAACCCCATGGACTATAGCTCATCAGATTGCTCTGTCCATGTAATTTTCCAGGCAAGATACTAGAGTGGGTTGCCATTTCCTACTCCAGGGGATCTTCCTGATCCAGGGATCAAACCCATGTCTCCTGTCTCTCCTGCACTAGCAGGTGAATTGTTTACCACTGGGCCATGCTAGAAGCCCAAAACAACATGCATACCCAACAAAATATAATCACAGGCTGGATCTGACCCATAAGCCTCAAGTTTGCCCCTCTGCCCTAAGTGGTTTCTGACTGCAAGTCTAAGTTGGCAGGTGGGACACTTATAGATGTACACCTAGAAGCTGTTTATGTCATTATGTCTTAGAAATGCAGCCAGGTACAGGCTGTCCACTTCCAAGAGGAAAAAAAAAAAGACCACATCAGTGTCATGATCATTCATCACTGTTAATGTGGCTGATGGTTTCTATTTCTTTTCTAGGTTTTTGCTGTAGTGATCTTGCCCTGGATGCATCACTTGAAGTCACTGCTGACATAATTCCAATAGAAATCTCATCAAAACCAGCCACCCAGTTCATCCACAAATTCAAATACACTCATTATCAAGTGAGACGAAAGAACATCAAGACCCATCTCTTGCCCTTTCCCACTCCTTTCTTAACTATAGACCACTCCACCCCGAGATGTGTTGCTGGCAGCCATAGGAAGCTGGGACAAGAGAAGCTGTCAAGAACAGCTCCCGAGAAAATCATGGACATTTTTTCCAATGAGAAAGATGCAGAAAGGGCTATTCTATTTAATATGGGTAACAGATATAAATCCCATCATATTCCAGAAAGCTTCCCTGGTTCTCCCACTTCTGAACTCTCAGGTCAGTTTATACTTTCTATCTTGAGTTACAATTACAGAAATCAGGCCTGTGTCTAACTTCTAAATTATAGCAGGGCTTCTTTTAGAGCAGAATCCATGTTGGTTTATCTCTCTGTCCCATGCAGCAGTTAATATATACCTGGTATGCAGTAACTATTTCTTCAAATGTCTGTTAGGTCAGTAGGTGAGCAGATATGATTAGGAAAGGAAGTGAAGAACAAATGAGAAAATCTCTCTCTTGACCCAAAGAGCAATATCACAAATGGAACTAGTAGAAATATTTACTGAGAAAAAAACAAGCTAACAAGCAAACAAAGCTTATAAATTGCTTTGTGACCAACAATGCAAATAAGAAACTGAGTATTCATTACCCAAAAGCCATATGCCAACTTTTTTTTTTTTTTTTTGCTGAGAGAACACTTTATCTTAGGGAACAGGGGTCCATCTCCATATCTTAGTCCAGTCCTGGCAATTTTATTACCCATTAGTCATTTGTTTGAGGGAAGTGAGGGTCAAGTGGACCAATTTTGACCAATGAAACTTAAGGTGAAGCCTACAGAGTTTGAGGAAGGAGAGTCCTCTCTATGGGGAAAAAATAATAATAATAATGCCAACTTTTAAGATTTTTGTCCCTGCCAGTCACTTTCTGCTTACAACACTTAGTGTAAGGATATGATACCTGGAGCTATGGCCTCTATCTTGAGACCATGAAGAAAAAAACTGAGAATATTAGAGAAGAGGGAAGGCAAGAAACTGGATTCTGTAGAACACTGCTGTGAAGAAATCCTGAGACCACCTATCTCTCCTATTGAGTAAACAGTCGATATAATCAATATAGTAAGAGACTGTTAGTTGGGTTTTCTGAATCTTACCTCCCGGATGATAAAGGAGCAGAAAAATGAGGGGCTGGGTCTAAATGATTTACACTATCCTACCCTGCAGTGAGGCAAAGTCTTGGAGGGAGAACAGAACTTTAAGTGCAATAATCTCACAATACCTTACTCCACATCTCATCAGGCCACCACACAAATGAGTTTCGTTCCTGAGACTAACAACTCGGGGACTCATTCTTTTGTTCCCATTTGCCTCAAATCACAGTCCTCCATCTGCCTCCTGGATAGTTTATGTAGGCTTGAATACATGGCTTACATTAGAACAAATAGAACTTCCTAAATTGGGCAATTTGTGACTGCACCTCAAGTTTCACTCATCTCTGATTTCAAATGCACTAAAAGCACATTATTACTGTTTAAGATGCAAACTACTGCCCTGAAAAATATTGTTTTTCACCTGAGGTGAAGCCAGTTATAAATGTATGATTGGGCGAGGGTAAGGTACGTGGGTAAATAGAAATCCCTTAGAACCATGTGTAGGCCATTCTGCTAATATGATAAGGCTATACTTGCTAGTGGATTAATTACTCTTTTCTTCTAACTTAATTTATTTCGTACTTTAAGAAACCAAAATGTCCAGTAGCCACTATGCTTGTGACATAGAAACACAATAAAAGTAATTTCTCCAGTACAAAAAATAAAGTGTTCCCGGTAATGCATTTTTGAATCCAGCATACCTTCCCCTAATGAGGTTTCAGCATGCCATAAATAACACTAATGAGACTTTGTCTTGCCCATGTAATATATTTCCTTGATATAGCCTTAGATTCCCTGTGTTGCGTGGAAAACTAACAGCCTTGGAAAGAAATGTTGTCCAATAGCACATTAAAACCAAAAGCACAATTAAATATAAATGAATTCAGTAATTTAATTGCACAATTGTCACGTTAAAAAATTCAGAAGAAAAGTAATGATGTCATTTTTTTCAATCGGTAAATAATAAAAGTGCTTGTGGGGATGGTACAATATTTAAATAAACATTTTTCTGGTAAAGGGTAGGTAGCAAAGACAGACATGCTTAGGAAAATCCTGTGACTCGCAAAAATGGAGTATCTTGGGTGTACATCATTCTGCCACGTGATATGTGGAGACAAACATCTCAATTTCAACATTTTTGAAAGTGTATCCTGTATTTCGAAGGTCTTCTGATTCTGAGCATTAGCAACCAAAATTCATATTATTTCAATTAAAATAGAACTCCAAGTGCCAATGTATCTAAGAGGCTCTCTACCCAGCTCCTGATGAAATGAGAATGCTGTGTTACCAGAAAGGAGATCATTTTCATAGACCAACGATGGAACACTTTCATGCTGACCAAGTATTAGGAAATCATTATGGGTTACTCTTGAGTTCCCTTTTATCCAAAGACTGACCCAACACATCCTCCCTTTGATTGTCCTCCCTGATAAGATCAGAGACATGAAACTTTGTCTACAGGAAGATCTAAAGGAAGCCTTCAGGCTTCACTTTACATTGATTTTTATTCAATTCCAATCACGAGCATACCCAAGAAATTTACTCAGTTCCAGCACTATGATAAGGACAGTGGGAGGGAAGAGGTTTTTTAATTCTGAGTTAGCTATTATCTTGCCTTCCAGTTCCTGAAAATGACACAAACAGGTCACCTGAGCACATTCTCTGATGGAGCATCTTGGCTGCATGAAAATAAAGCACATCTGCCCCTTTGATGTCCTTGTGTTTGTGCTGGATATTTACAATAATTTGTATATAGGATGTCCCTTTACTTTATCCCAAACAGTTCTCCAATAAATAACTCATTCACTCCCTTTTTTTTCCTTTTTTTTGGCCGAGCCGCACAGTATATAGGATCTTAGTTCCCAAACCAGGGATCAAACCCGTGTCCCATGCACTGGAAACACAGAGTCTGGATCTCCAGGGAAATCCCTCATTCCTTCTTTGAACAAATATTTTATCAAGCACCCTTTCTACTCCAGGTACAGTTCTGGGTAGTGGAATTATGTCACTAACAAGATGGTCCCATCACTACTTTCAGGAGCTGACGTTACTGCATTTGCAGTCACAGATGATCAACAAGTAAGCAAATAAAAAGGTCATTTCTAGAGGCAATATATATACTAAGAATATAACAGAGTACAATAAAAATATGAAAGAAAATGCACAAGAAGTTCAGGAGTAGAGGGCTGTCCCTTCAGTACTGTGGTCAAGGAAGACTTTTCTGAAAGCTGATGTGTGAGTCTGAGGAAGGACAGCCAGTCATGGGAAGGGCACTCCCAGCAGAAGGAACAGCACATGCAAAGGCTCAGAAGCAAGAATAACTCGGCAGGTCCGGGTACACAAAGATACAGGCAAGACGAGTGGATGGTCTCGATTTTACCAAGGATGAAACAGAAGGCCCAGACAGGATTTTGTGAAAAGTCACTAGTCTCAAATTCAGACCTCCTCTTCACACCTCTTCCCAACATTACAGCCTGTGCTTCTCAGGTTAAAAGATTCTGCCTCAAGCTTTGGTACAGAGTTCTGAGTGGCTCTTGGCAAGCCCAGCCTAAGAAATGGGCTGCATTTGCGACTGGCTTCTCTTCTGGATTTCACAACATTAAAAAAAAAAAAAGAAAGACTACACAGTGAAGATGGTAAATTATCAACCGAAAGAAGTTGTTTTAGATTCTTCTGACATACTTACCTCTGTCCTGAGCAGGGGAATTCGAGAAAGCTTTCTGGAACCATAAACTATTAACACTCCCATAAAAGAGTGCTTTATACTTTTTCAAGACCAAATGGCCTCAATTCAAGCTCTGCCAATGCCTTTACCAGCTGTGTGACGTTGGTCTCGCTCTGTGCTGAGGTTTCTTCTTTGGTGAAACGGGAACTAATAGCAAAACCAGTGCTGTCCAGCTGCTGTGAGCAGTAAGTGAGGGAATCCATGCGAGGTGCTGGCTAGGACAGGGCCAAGTGCAATTAATGTCCTTGGATGATGTTTATCAACATTATTTCTCTAGGAACAAGTCCACCAAGATGAGAAGTAGATCCAAAGAAAAACCTTTTCACCCTTTTTTTTTCTTATTTGTAGAGGGCCTTCTGGAGAACAGCTATTACATATTTAGCATTCGTAGTTTTCTTGTCTCTTTTGCCTAGAAGTGCCTAGTGGGCAGAGAATGTGTCTTTCTAATTAACTTTCAACAGCGCCTGGCACACAACAGTACTGCCAAAGGAGCCGGGTGGCTCCCCCAAAAAGAACACTACCTCCTCTATAAATATCTGCCACTTGGTATGAGGATAAAATGAGATGACAGATAAGAGCACACTGTGGAACTACAGTCCCTTGTAGGAACAAGACATAATTGCTTTAATAATAAATAATCATAATAAGGAAGATCAATACACACTGGATGAATTAGCCCCAAGTCCACTTCTGTTCTGGAACAGTAACTTAACAGTTCTAAGCATTTCTTACAGCGTCATCACAAAAGTCCCCACTCTGTTATATAGGTCGGACCTTGCTTCTGATTCCCACATCTCCCTGGCACCGTCTCTTTTTGAGCGTCCTCTGGAATTCCATACGACGGGAGCAACAGCTGTGTTAGGCCAACCCATCATTCATCTTGGCGCCCCTCGCTGTAACTCAAAAAGCCTGTGATCAATTGGAAACCACCTCTGATGGTAGGAGGCGGCCCAGCAGCCTGAATTTACAACAAAGCCCTGCCTGCAGAAATCTTCCTGTCACCTGCAGGCCACATAAACCATTAGCATCCCCGCCATCGCGCGCGCGGTCAATGAGCTACACAGGCATTTCAAAACCAAGCACTTTGCCGCTATTTATGGGCCAAGTCAGGGATTCCAGCAGCTCTCTGATTTTCTTGTCGGCCTGCCAGAAGAGAAGCTACAAAGAACAGCTGCGTTACCCACCCTCCTACAGTTTGAACGTTTGAAGAAAATTAAAAGAAAAATCCCCAAACATTAAAAGGTGCTGCTCCCTGACATCAGGTTCTCCTTGCGGTGTTTCTCTGGCCCTGCAAACACTTTTAGCTCCTGTGCCGGCCACTGTCTAATGCTAAAGAGGAAACTGACAACAGAATATCATTTTTGTCTAATTGCCCTACGCAGAACTCTCACCAAAGGCAAGCCACAGTGGAATATTCTTATTTTTAGAACACTACCGGTTTTAACATTTTAGCAGCCACATGATCTCTTAGAACCACAATGGTCCTAAATGAACCATTGTACCCCATTCCCAGAAACAGATAAATATAGAGATACATATATATTTTTAAATAAGCCCTTTACCCTTACACAAGCTGATAAAAATAGACTCAAAAGCCATCCCCACATCTATTTATAAGTACAACGTATACACATGGGATATTTAAAGTGCAGACTGGTCCTCCGTAATCAGTTTTTTTCACTTGCATAGAAAATTAAGTAAAGGTCAACACAATGAAACATTTTCTAAGTCACTCCTGTTTATTAGGAAGTTCAGGATAATAGGCTCCAACGTGGGAAAAAAAAAAGTCAATGCAATCTAAAAATAACAAAAGGTGCATAACAAATTTGTCCTCATTTTGTTCTTAATAGAAGGTGTTTCTGGCGCACTGGCGAGAATGACCTAGCAAACCCATCACCTTGTACAGACAATTTATTCCTTTATCAGGCAGTCATCAGGGAGGGATTTTGTTTTGCATTGTCTCAACATAAAATGGAATGCCGAGCCTGCTTTCCCTGACACCGTAAGGGAGGCTCTTTTGTCAAGAAACCTTTCTAAAAGACGACTGATCAAAACCAAGAAGATGAGACCCAGACATGTTCCTCCTGCCGCCCGCCAGCACTGCCCCTCTGCTGGATAACAGAACCTCTCAAAGAGCTAAGTCCCAAGTTGGACCATTGCTCTCAGTGCCATCGCTTCACCAGAAACACTCAGAATGTTCTCCCCAAGTTAACTGGTTCGTGAGACCTGAAAGCCCTGAGCTTACAAGGCAAGAATGCGCCCTGTCAATTTTTCAGCTGTAAACTGAAGGGAGGAAAGATATGGAGGTTGCACTGTGGCCACCAAGCAAAGTGCCAGGAGATCAAAGGAGTGTGTAGGAGCCACCCACAACAGTCACCTCTTCCTCTGCACCTCATTATTTCAACAAGCCCAATAAAAAGCTGAAGACCTGCTACCTTTACAACAACATAGTGTACACACTTGACCAAAATAAATCATAAACAGCAACTGATGGGATGATTTTAATTGGGGTAATAAGGTGCATGTTTTCATAAGGGAGAGGAAATGAAAAAAAAAATGGATGCTTTGACCCATTTTTCTGTGTCCGGAATGAGTTCTGGAGACGCGAATTCTGCATGAGCCATCCTTGGCCCTGCAAGCCCATCTCCCACAAAATCCACCCCATCTTCACTCTTAAACACATCCAAAATCATCTTCTTGTAAAACGGGCCTGAGCTGCCGCCATCTGAAACATATTCTTTAAGTCTTAAGCTCTTCCCTGGTCCTCACAAGTCCCCTTCTTAGATTACAAGAATACCCAGCACAGATCTGACTCTGTAAAAGGCCTGAGAGCAGTGCAAGAACCAGAGGAAGGCAGCTGAGACCAAGAGAGGGAAAACTCTCACAGGCACAGAATACCAGCTATGTACCAGAAACCTTACATGTATTGTTTCATGTAATCTTTGCAAAAACTCTTAAAGTAGACATTTAAAACCGCCATCTGGTCCCACTTCAGCCAGGCCAGCTGGCAGGGATATGGGTCAGAGTGACTCAGAGAAACTAGACAGGGAGAGTCCTTCCACGGACCCTGTCAGAGGCAACAGCATGATATTCACAACCAAGATTCAACGCATGCTGACTTTGTATTAATCCCTGTACATTATGTGCAATCTCTCATTTTGTCCTTGTAAGAATTTTCAGTAAGCTTTGCTTCCATTTTAAAGATTAGAAAATCAAGACTTAGGATTAAGTAATTTGCCCAAGGTCTCACAGCTATTAATGGCAAAGCCTGGCTTCAAACCATCTCATTGGACTCCTCTGTTTCACTCTCTCCAGCAGTAACAAGCATGAAATAATTTAGGTTCCTGGTCATCATTCCAGCAAGCTACTTAACCTCTCTGGTTCTGTTTCCTCATCTGAAAAACAGAGATAGTAATAACTTTCAGTCAGAGTTGCTGTAAGGTTATACATCTGGGCCCTCCAGTGTGGCTGCATCAGAGCCAAGCACATGGGTGGCTGAGGGTACGATGTTTGGCCTCTTCAGACAGCTGGCTTTGGCCAGGAAAAGGCCAGCGTGAAAGTACATGGGCTTCTGGCTATTAGAATGACGTCTTCTTCCTCCATCCCTGTGTTCCAGTGAAACACCAACTATACCTCAGGGAGTGTTGAGCCTGATCATCCTTCTCAGGGGTCCCACTCACTAGAGTTCACCTCCAGTCCCTTCCTGCTCCTCATCTTCATTACAGTAAGTTGCCTAAGCACAACTGTTAGCAACCAGAGAAACATCGCTGAGGGTTCAGACAACTACCACCGAAATAGAGAAGCAGATCCAGCCAGAGACCCCATTGGCATGCCCTCAGGCCCAGGGGCCATCCCTGCCAGGCATGGGCTCCCCACATCTGCCCCTTATTCTTTCTGGACAGCCCATGGACTGCAGAGAAAAACACAAGCCCCATCCACAGCTATATATTTTAAATAGCATCTCCTCTCTGCAGCCCTACGTGGGAGGGAAACATATGGTCCTACATTCATTATACTCCTGAGTTTAGGTTTGAAACATCATATTTTCATTACAAATAAGCTTTGATGACACTGCCTATTGCAATAATTTCAACGCATGGTTAATTTTATCTGCGGCAGTGGTAAGAGTGGCATACCAATTTACTGCCAGAGGAGAACAATCTGATTTTAGCATCTTAACCCTGAACTTGAGTTCCCTTTGTTCCCGAGAACCTCATTTTAGCAAGACTCCAAGCGACGGGGAAGAGCACGTCACTGACGGTGACTCAAAGGGTGGAAAAGTTGGGGGGGGGGGGAATGCACTGAGGAACTTCAGTTCTCGAGTTGGGAAAGGGGAGGGGAAGAAGGTGGCAGAGAGTTTGGGGTCAGCATGACCATGTGCTTAGAACTTCAGAGAGCATGTCAAGACTGCACAATTTGACTGGAGACCTGGCAAGAGCAGATTTATTTGTGAGGCTCCTTTCTGTTGCATCTGACTTTGGGCCAAGCCAGGAAGCAGCAAGAAAAGCCTCACTCGTGGAGACCTTAGCTCTGGGCCAGGAAGTTCACAGCGAAAGTAACATGCAGATAATGTTGCTAGAGGAGGGGGTGGAAAGAAAGGTATGCTCACTTCTGGCTCCTCTGTAGGAGCCAGAATATATGTGTATATATATACACATTGTTGTTCAGTTGCTAAGTCATGTCCAACTCTTGCAACCCAATGGGCTGTATCCCACCAGGCTCCTCTGTCCATGAGATTTCCCAGGCAAGAACACTGGAGTGGGCTGTCATTTCCTTCTCCAGGGGATCTTCCCAAACCAAGGATCCAACCTGTGTCTCCTGCACTGTAGGCAGATTCATTACCACTGAGCCACCTGATTCTATATATTATATAATCTGTGATTGTATATATTATATATAATTTGTAATTATATGTATATAATTATATATATATGTATATTTATATATACATATACCATGCTAAGCTCAGCTGTGTCTGACTCTTTGTGACCCCATGGACCTCAGCCCACCAAGCTCCTCTGTCCATTGAATTTCCCACACAAGAATACTGGCATGGATTGCCATTTCTACTCCAAGGGATCTTTCAGACCCAGGGAATGAACCCACGTCTCCTGAAGCTCCTGCATTGGCAGGCAGATTCTTTATCACTGAGATACCTGGGAAGCCCCAATATATATATTATATATAATCAAATCTATATTTCTTTTAATTATATAATAATTATGTGGTTATATAATTTTATGTATGTGTATTATATATAAAATTATATATTGCTGTACATTGTGTATATTATATGAAATATATAAGTATATATACTGAAATATGTTATATATTATTATTTCAACCAAATTGCCTCCTTCTTACTTGGCAAACTGTTCTCCAGCCATTTGACTATATTTCATTTTCATTCTTCCATCATTCAACAAACACTTGAGGTACTGAGGCCTTGCTAAGTACCACAAGGTATTGGGAAAAGAAAAGGGTACTGAAAATACGGTGCCTGTCCCCAAGCTACCCAGAGCTAGCGAGACACAGGGCAGAAGGAACCAATTGCGAGATGTGATAAGTTGTTCAAATGTACCAAGATTTGTGAAGAAGTAGTAAGTGACTCTTCCTGGGGACTCAGAGAGGTCTTCAAAGAGGTGGTTAAATAGAAATTGAATCCCCCCAATTTAAGAGGAGTTAACCAGAATGATGCCACCAGAGAGAGCAGCCCTTACCGAGGCTCAGAGGCTAAATCCAGCGTAGTGCTGACATTTGAGGAACTATAGGTACAGGAAAACTCCAGGATAACACATTGTGCAATAATGTGAATTTGAATATAATTAGGAATCAGCTCCTGCCCTGTCTCTAGTCCTAGTCCTCAAACAGGGGCAGCTAAAGTTCTTTACTCTGTGTGTGTATGTGCACATCTGCCTGTATGTATGCGTGTGCAATGGCGTTCATACACATAAAGGAAGGCAGATGCTGGATTCCACATACCAAGTATCCTCGCATCCCAACTGCTCTAGAGTGGGCCAAAGAAACAGATGACACTAGCTAAGATCCCCAGAATTACTGCTGTTATCTTGACCAGAATGGTTTCCATCAAGGACTAAGCCAGAGTGGACCTCCACCACCAGGTGGGGCCAAACTACAGGTGGGGCTGACATGGATTTGGGTCTCATGGCAAAATCCCTGAACCTGTGCGCCTCGCTGCGCTGGCTCTCCCGGTCATTTCATCCACCACATAACCAATGCCCCCTCATTCTGCACAGCTGACTTTTGGAAATCCACTGATTACATGACAGAAAGTTTTGCTATAGTGGGTTCGGTGTGAGTAGCACTGGGGCTGGTGGGAATGGCGTGCAGGGTAGAAGATAAGCATGGAAGCAAAGCCCTGATTATTTAGAGTTGCATATTCTATGCTGAAGAGTTTGCACATTATCTTAAGGTCCAAGGGGGAACCAGTAAGCAACTATAAGCCAGGGGTTCAGTGGCTGTGCACAGATGCAGTTTGGCCTATGAAAGTTTTCAAAATCAAGATACTCTGTATAAACCTGGATCTTTCCTTAAGAAGCTGGGTTGATTTCCCCATTAGCTGGAATAGCACTGCTCTCGTCAGATGGAATATGCTCTCCTAGTCACCACAGGCCCCATCAGACCTAATCAGATTTGTGCCTTTGGTAAGCCTAATCTCTGCAGGAACCTAGGTTTTCTTTAAAAAAAAAAAAGAAAGAAAGAAAGAAAAAAACTGAAAGAAAAGAAAGAGAACAGCAGCTCTGAAAGAATCAAATTTGCATGTTACAAAAATCACTCAAGCAGCAGTGTCCAGAATGGGTGACAGGAATGGGGAGGGATTGGAGGCAGAAGAAACTGTCGGAAGGTTACAATACTCATCAAGGTTTCCCAAGGAAAAATGTCAGAAATGGCTCTGACTACACCTTCAGTAAGCACATGGTAGCTAGATACACTATCTCACAGTGCTAACCCATAACCCCATAATCTAAATGCAAATGTCGAGGTGTCATAGCAGCACCACAGTTTAACAATACTGATGGGAAACAAAATAAATACCAAAGCAAACACACCAGTCAGAAGTAAAGTAAATTAATAGTACAGCTTAGCTGGGATCACAAATGAATCACTCTAAAAGCAATTTTGTCCTGTTGTAAAATGAGATAAACACCTACTTGCCAGTTATTTTAGGAATAACACAAATCAGCCCATCTGTCTTAATTCAGTGGTACTCATCATACATTTTTTAAAGTTATCACTTCCTCAAGAGTCATCCTATTGATGCCAACAGTCACCTTACATTGACAATCTGTGGCATGACCTGCAATTCAGTGTCACTTCAAACCAGCAGTAAAATCCTGAGCTATGGCCAGAAGTGACTAGTTCTCTGGAAAGGCAGGGAGGGGAAGCCCTCAGTAGCTGGCGGGAAGTGAAGAAGTGAAGTGAAGTAGCTCAGTCGTGTCCGATTCTTTGCGACCCCATGGACTGGGTAGCCCACCAGGCTCCTCCATCCATGGGATTCTCCAGGCAAGAATACTGGAGTGGGTTGCCATTTCCTTCGCCAGGGTATCTTCCAGACCCAGGGATCGAACCCAGGTCTCCCGTGTTTCAGGCAGACACTTCAACCTATGAGCCACCAGGGAATGACATTGGAGAGGCTGCTGAAGGTAGGAATACATTTTTTAGGAATGAAATGCAAATGTTAGTACAGACAACAATTTACTGCAAACTAAATTACTAATCAATATCTGATAGTGGGACAGTCTGTCCACTGAGGTTGTTAAGAGCCATGTTCAACCTATAATGGGAGATGCTAGAAAGGGAGCCTGCTTGGTTTAAATTGTATCTGTGTTTTGTGCTCAGATATAAATAAGCTTGCTGATGGTATCACTGTCTCAGATTTATGGTAAACATGAGAGAGCACAAGAATTTCAGGAAACCTCCCTGGGTCTTGCAACTTCTCAGAGTAAATACTTTCTCTTCCCTCCCTGAATGAAAAAAAAAAGGGTGGGGGGTGGGGATGAAAGTCCAGAGAAACTCCTGAAATTCACAGAAACTTAAGACTCCAAAGAAAACCACTGGGTCAGACAGCCTGAGGTTAGGGCAGCACTATGGAAATATCTCAAAATATGTCTTATGACCAACACCAACAGAATGCAGAATAATTGATCTCCTGCTCTATAGAGTCCAACAATGGTATTTTACACATCTTAAATTAATCATGATGGGGATCACATAATTAACTCCCACTTATCATCATTCTGGACTCTCAAGAAACTTGCCAGGTCCTTTCTCTGTGAGACTGCCAACAAAATGCCTGTAAATTCATTTTCTTGTCACATACAGCAAGCACACTGGAAGGCTCCTTCACCATCCCCTTCCCCAAGGTGGTCTTCAGGCAAGTATTCACTGTCTTTCTGATTACAGAATACGGAGCTGTGGGTTCCTGACCTCCAAGTCTTCCAGAGGAGCCCCCTCATACCCCAAAGCATCTGCATTTATCTTGAAGATACTGGGCACCCTCTCTTCTCAATCTGTGAGTTCTGCAAGTCCAGCTACTGGTCTACTTCGATGATGCTACCAGGCTTCAGTGGAAAATTCCACTCCCACTCTCCTCCTTCCTCCTTCCCTACTCCCTAATATGCTTTATTTTTAATTATCTCTATAGGAGAGACCAGCAATTTACGAATAATGGCATCAAACCTGCAAAGTTGCCAAAAAGTTTATAGAATATTAAAAGTTCATGTAAGAATAATTGAGAGAGGAAGACCTCATACCCCAATTTATTACATAAGGCAATTGGCTCCTCGGTACCTTGAGGTAAGACAGAGGGTTGTGTCTTGTATATCTGACCTGCCCGCCTCCCTTGAGAGGTGGCAGAGGACTCCTTAAATAAATCAGTGAATAGGTTTCCTTGCCTCTATGAGACTGAGACCAAACCAAGAAGAGGGTAAGCTCAGAACTGTAATTTTCTAACCCCTTGGCTATAAAATGAAGGTTGCTCTTTAATCTTCACTGTACCCTGTGAGAAGTCATCATTATCCCCACTTCACAGATATGGAAAAGAACATTGACAATCAGAGAGATTAAGTAACATCCCCAGAGTGGTGGTGTTCAGTTGCTCAGTTCTGTCTGATTCTTCACAATCCTGCAGAATGCATCATGCCAGGCTTCCCCTTCTTTATCTATCTCCCAGAGTTTGCTCAAACTCATGTCCCTTGAGTTGATGATGCCATCCAACCATCTCTTCCTCTGTTGCCCTCTTCTCCTGCCCTCAATCTTTCCTAGCATCACCAGAGTAGTGACTGCCCACTGTGACAGAACCAGACTCCAAACTTGATCTCACTGATCACTTTATATCCCAGGGTAGATGCCTAACAGTGCATCAATTGATAATGACTAACTTAGACCTGGCGTGCTGCATTTCATGGGGTCGCAAAGAGTCAGACACGACTGAGTGACTGAACTGAACTGAACTTCTCCCTCGGTGAAAGTTGACACAGTAATTTAAATCATTGACTGGACCTGGCTTCCTACCACACATAGACACAATCATTTTTCACATGGGTAAATTACCCAAAAGGTCTTCTAAGTCAACTAATCAGTAATGCCCTTTGCAGACAGAAGTTATACGAGGGACAGAATCATTTCTCTAGCTCCTCAAATGAAACATACCTTAAAGGGGCCAAGAGATGGTGAAGCTTTATTCGGCTTGTATGGTCTCAAGAGGACTCAGTAGAAGCCTGGTAGCAGGAAGAGATTGGTACTTTGCTTAGTCATCCCAGGATAAGTGCATCTCAGAGGTGATGAGGCAGGAACCAGGTGAGTTTTCCTGGCTTTTTTCCCCAGCTCAACAATGATGTCCAGGGTCTGCTTAGCCATGAAGTCAGGAAGCCCCAAAGATTATTCCATGTAGATAAAATCATCAGCAGAGGTGGGAAAAATGTGAGGTGCGTGCAGGGCTCTGACAACAGTGCTGATGATAATAATTATGACTTCCCAAGGGCTGTGTTCCAGGCACATTACCTGTAAATTTCAACCCTGGAGCTCTTGAGTGAATGAGCCATCACAGAAGCAAGTTGACCAGTCAGTTTCCTGGATACAATTACCTTTTTACGCTGAGGTTCAAGAAAACTCAAGGCATCAAGAGGACTTCGGGGCACCACACCTAATACCTGGAGCCCCTCTCTCCAAGTTCCATTTGTAGAAGGACAAGTTACCGGAGTGGCCATTTTCCATGCCTGAACCAAACAGTGGGTCACTAGCAGCTAAGCCTTCCTTCACACTGTGGTGACCTCCCAAAGTCCTGGGTCACAGCTGACTAAATGAGCTGGATAATTAAAAGAGGGCATGAGCCATGCCTGAGATTTTGCTTGCCTCATCAAGAACATCATGCCCTTTTTATCAGTCCACTTGGGTTTTGTTTTTATTTTTCCCCCTTTGAAAAATGATTAGCCTCGAGAACCTTCCTAACCATGGTACTCACCACCATTAGTTGTCATGGCCTCAGTATTTGAAAAGTTTCAACTGTGCCCTGTGCTTAGAAAATTCAACTAATAAATCTTGGGGTGGGGGTGGAGGATCCAGAGCTTTGCCTGTTATTATTCTTTCAAACATTAAAAACCAAAGCCTCAAAGTGTTCTTCCAAATTTGAAGGTTTTCTATTACTTCAAATTCTTTGTTTAAAAAACATTTTTGTCTGGTGGGGAAAAGGAGATGGAGTTGGGATGGGTCATCCTTTGCAATTAAAAATTCAAGACAACTCTCAAGAATCATACAAGACATGCATATATTTTTAAATTTATAGATATTATGCATATATATACAATATACTATATAGTATAGTATATATATATACTACAGTATTCTTGCCTGGAGAATTCCCATGGACAGAGGAGCCTGGTGGGCTACAGTCCATGAGGTTGCAAAGAGTAGGACATGACTGAGAGACTAAACACACAGGTACATATATATACACACATATGGTGCATGTATATGGATATATATATATATCAATATTATATAATACAGAGATAAAGATAAACCTTCATAAAAACTTAAGTTCTATGACAGCTTTCCATTTCTTCCAAGATTTTTACAAAAATAAATCACATTTCTCCAGTACATCAGGCTCTCAAAGGCCTTCACATGCATTGACTCACCTGAGCACCAAACAACAGCAGGTAAAATTACCATCTCCACTTTAAAGATGAGGTTCAGAGAGACTAAGTGACTTGTCCAATGAAAGGCAAGATAGCCAGATCCAATTTTGACACAAACTCATCCCCCAAGAAATCTTCATGTTCCTGTTATGTACCATCACCTCCAAATTAGTTCACCTCTCCAGGCCTGAATTTCCTGATCTGTAGATATTTTAACTATTTATTCTAAATGCACCTCGAGGGGACTTCCCTGGTGGTCCACCGTTTAAGATTTCATCTTCCAATGCGTGCAGTGTCAGTTTAATCCCTGCTCAAAGGAGCTAAGATCCCACATGTCTCGAGGTCAAAAATCAAAACATAAAACAGAAACAATATTGTAATAAATTTAATAAAGCTTTAAAAAATTTAAGAAATAAATAAATCTACCTCAAGCTCTAACATCTGATGCTTCTATAAATGAAAATCAACTAATGCCACAACCTACTCAAGACTCATCCATAGTCACTCATGACCTACAAGACAGTCCAGCCTCTGTATGGGGGACAGGCCCACTCATC
Source organism: Budorcas taxicolor (assembly GCF_023091745.1). NCBI lineage: Eukaryota > Metazoa > Chordata > Mammalia > Artiodactyla > Bovidae > Budorcas > Budorcas taxicolor. Next base: position 44,200,408 of record NC_068915.1, read on the forward strand.
CCTCCAGACTCATCTCCCAAGCTTTGCCCAGACACAGCCTGTTGAGCCAGGCGTGTGCTCAGTCACTCGGCTGTGTCTGACCCTGTGGTCTGTAGCCCGCCTGGCTCCTTGCTCTGTGGGATTTCCCAGACAAGAATACTCGAGTGGGTTGCCATGCCCTTCGCCAAAGGATCTTCATGACCCAGGGATTAAACCAATGTCTCCTGCAGTGGCCGGTAAATTCATTACTATTGCGCCACCCGGGAATCCCCTGAGCTAGGTGGTCTGCACTTTATTCCCTCAGTCTGAAACACTCTCCTCACTACCACCACCACCAAAATTTTTCCCAGCAAAATCTGCTGAGATTTCCCCCACCCACTTCTAGTAGGAAGTGCTTCCTGTCTTTTTCATATAGAATGCACCACCTCCTCATCTCAGACCATTAACCACTCTGTTATCACAACCCCATTCCACTTTTTTGTCCTTCTTTACTGATACATCCACCTCCCTCGACTGACCCAAAGACCATGTCTACTATTAGAACCTAGAAAGGTATCAGGTACACAGGCCTTAGTGGAGAAATATATGTTGAACGAACAGGAAAAAAAAAAAAAAAAAAAAACTTGTCTGAAGAAGTGTTCAAATGGTTTTAATCTGAGTGCCAAAGTTCTATATAGCACCCAAAACATCATCTGCTACACTAAAAGCATTAAGAACTAACTTCACTAATTATGTTTCCACTCTATTATTACGACTATAATCAGTGAACAAAAGATAAACAAGGTCTCAGTTCAGTTCAGTCACTCAGTCGTGTCTGACTCTTTGCAGCCCAATGAATCACAGCACGCCAGGCCTCCCTGACCATCACCAACTCCCGGAGTTCACTCAAACTCACGTTCATCAAGTCGGTGATGCCATCCAGCCATCTCATCCTCGGTCGTCCCCTTCTCCTCCTGCCCCCAATCCCTCCCAGCATCAGGGTCTTTTCCAATGAGTCAACTCTTCCCATGAGGTAGCCGAAGTATTGGAGTTTCAGCTTTAGCATCATTCCTTCCAAAGAACACCCAGGACCAATCTCCTTTAGGATGGACTGGTTGGATCTCCTTGCAGTCCAAGGGACGTGCAAGAGTCTTCTCCAACACCACACTTCAAAAGCATCAATTCTTTGGCGCTCAGCTTTCTTCACAGTCCAACTCTCACATCCATACATGACCACTGGAAAAACCATAGCCTTGACTAGATGGACTTTTGTTGGCAAAGTAATTTCTCTGCTTTTCAATATGCCATGTAGGTTGGTTATAACTTTCCTTCCAAGGAGTAAGTGTCTTTTAATTTCATGGGTGCAGTCACCATCTGCAGTGGTTTTGGAACCCCCCAAAATAAAGTCTGACACTGTTTCCACTGTTTCCCCATCTATTTCCCATGAAGTGATGGGGCCAGATGCCATGATCTTCGTTTTCTGAATGTTGAGCTTTAGGCCAACTTTTTCACTCTCCTCTTTCACTTTTATCAAGAGGCTTTTTAGCTCCTCTTCACTTTCTGCCATAAGAGTGGTGTCATCTGCGTATCTGAGGTTATTGATATTTCTCCCGGCAATCTTCATTCCAGCTTGTGCTTCCTCCAGCCCAGCGTTTCTCATGATGTACTCTACATAGAAGTTAAATAAGCAGGGTGACAATATACAGCCTTGTCGTACTCCTTTGCTTATTTGGAACCAGTCTGTTGTTCCATGTCCAGTTCTAACTCTTGCTTCCTGACCTGCATATAGGTTTCACAAGAGGCAGGTCAGGTGATCTGATATTCCCATCTCAGAATTTTCCACAGTTTATTGTGATCCACACAGTCAAAGGCTTTGGCATAGTCAATAAAGCAGAAATAGATGTTATTCTGGAACTCTCTTGCTTTTTTGATGATCCAGCAGATGTTGGCAATTTGACCTCTGGTTCCTCTTCCTTTTCTAAAACCAGCTTGAACATCAGGAAGTTCATGGTTCACGTATTGCTGAAGCCTGGCTTGGAGAATTTTGAGCATTACTTTACTAGCGTGTGAGATGAGTGCAATTGTGCAGTAGTTTGAGCATTCTTTGGCATTGCCTTTCTTTGGGATTGGAATGAAAACTGACCTGTTCCAGTCCTGTGGCCACTGCTGAGTTTTCCAAATTTGCTGGCATATTGAGTGTAGCACTTTCACAGCATCATCTTTCAGGACTTGAAATAGCTCAACTGGAATTCCATCACCTCCACTAGCTTTGTTCGTAGTGATGCTTTCTAAGGCCCACTTGACTTCACATTCCAGGATGTCTGGCTCTAGGTGAGTGATCACACTATCATGATTATCTGGGTTGTGAAGCTCTTTTTTGTACAGTTCTTCTGTGTATTCTCACCACCTCTTCTTAATTACTTCTGCTTCTGTTAGGTCCACACCATTTCTGTCCTTTATTGAGCCCATCTTTGCATGAAATATTTCCTTGGTATCTCTAATTTTCTTGAAGAGATCTCTAGTCTTTCCCATTCTGTTGTTTTCCTCTATTTCTTTGCATTGATCACTGAGGAGGGCTTTCTTATCTCTCCTTTGCTGAGGAAGTTCGCATGCATCATCTCATCCAGCCCTTTCAACAACCCAACAAGGGTGGTAGTACTGTCATCCCCATTTTGAAAAAGAAGAAACTGAGGCAGAGACATTAAACACATCCAATGTTGCACTTTTTTGCAAGGGGTAAAACCAAAATTGATTCTCAGTGTTTTCTGACTCCTACACCCCACTCCTCAGCCATTAATAAGCCTTGTGAATGTGTATTACATTCACAAAGTTTTATCACACCAGAAAAAATAAAAGCCATTTTCAATATCAATTACCAAACCTCTTCAGTTTTTTGAAGAAAATGAAATCTGCTGTAAAGCTCATTTTGAAGATGGCGCAGAGTCCCCATGACTTTGCTGGGATAACAGACAGTGCTTCCCCTCTAAGCAGTTGCTACTGCTAAGTCACTTCAGTCGTGTCCGACTCTGTGCGACCCCATAAACGGCAGCCCACCAGGCTCCCCCGTCCCTGGGATTCTCCAGGCAGAATACTGGAGTGGGTTGCCATTTCCTTCTCCAATGCATGAAAGTGAAAAGTGAAAGTGAAGTTGCTCAGTCGTGTCCCACTCATAGCGACGCCATGGACTGCAGCCCACCAGGCTCCTCCATCCACGGGATTTTCCAGGCAAGAGTACTGGAGTGGGGTGCCATTGCCTTCTCCTCTAAGCAGTTGAGTGGCACAAAATTCTCAAGTAATTCAGCAACTGCTAACCACACTGTCACTATTACACTGTTTAGTCAGCAATTGTACTTCAGTGACTTTCTTCTCTTGATATGTGCTTAGGTTACCAAGAGAAATCCGAGAGCCTGCTAATGCAGAATACATCTAGTGCAAAATGTTTTCTATCCACCCTCTACTTTCTTAAAGCTGACCTTAGCCTTGAGGTCTTGATAAATGTTCCCTGGTTTAAAGCTCGATTCAAAATCAGATGGAGGGAGTTTCCCAGGTACTTGCACATTAACATTTGCAGTTCAGGTTTGTTTGTTTGTTTGTTTCCAGACAAACAACATCCTTTCAAAGAGTTCCTCTGGTACCATATTCACTCGACCTACCTGATTTAGAGCTGTCCCTGGTACCATTTTGGTGGCAATGGGGCTCAGCGATCGCTAATACACACACATACTCACTGCTGACATTTAAAAACATTCCTAACAGTTTGTGTGAGTACATGGTAAACAGATGCTATGGGATTTTTACCCATTATCAGTCATCTCTGAAGACTGTAGTCAAGTGACAGGTTTTTGAGACTTTTCAGTCTAAGAGCAAGAGATTTATTTTTAATAGAATATTGATATTACGGTACAAAATGGCATTTGATGTTTATCCCCCGACCCTTGCTTTTAGCAATGCAGTTCAGCTTGGTGGGTTATTTTGAAGGACTAGCACCCTCCATTCTATCCATTACTCTGTTCTTTTTCCCTTGGTGGGGGGAAAGTAACAGACTTTTATGAACTCTCTGATTAAAGTACCTCCATCTGAATGCAGATTAAAAGTTCCAACACCTGAGAGCTCAAAACCAATGAATATTTATACTGAAAACCAGCAGATGAATACACTCTAAATCTTCAAATGCAAGTCTAGTCATGGGTTTTATCTTATTTTAGGACTTACTTTTTATTAAAATGAACTCTTGCATATTTACACTACAGAAATAAATGTTATTTGCAAGCACAATACAGTGGAGACCTTACAAATGCATTGCCTCTAGGGAAGGCAGTTTCGTGCCTCAAGCAGATTTTTATTTCTTTACCAGGTCTTCGTTGAAGAGGGGTTTCATTATATATGATTGGCCTAATTGGGAAACCCGAAAACCTACTCACCGTGGGGAGATTATTCATTTTGTCGCCAAGAAATTGTGAGTCCCTCTGTAAATGGGGAGTTTCATTGACTTAACAATTTTCCTCCTTTCATTGGAAACTTCATTCTGGACTACTTCTCTAGCAAGTAGAGATTGCTTAAACAAGCAAAAGGAACATTATTTCAGAAACAAGTTTACCTGCCTTCTCTGTGAAGTGGCCTAACATATTTTGTCTTGAGGCATATCCTTATATCATTATATGTCTTTTCAGAATACAATTGGAGTGAACACTGGCTTTCCGGACTTCTAGCTCTAAGGAGCAGTCTGGGTTGCACGGTTAGGCCAAAGTTTGGTAACGCAAGAACCAGAGGCTGTCTGCTAAGTTTATGCAGTTAACACAAATGAAAGTAATCATTGCCATCTACCAACATCACAGAATAACTAACTGAATCCAAATACATACAAAAATGATTATTTCAATGATAAGAGAAATCTTCTGTCTTAACATAACTAAGCTAGAGGTGACAAATAAACCCATTCCTTCCCCAAATCCCCTGGCAACCTCTTGCTGTTCATTAAAGTGCAACAAACCCCACATGAAAAGTCAAGTGGGGTTATCAGAATTTGGGAAAATACAAATTTTGATTGAACCCACCATGCATCTTGAGACTTCTATGCCCTCACAGTATTGAGAATATAGAATGTGCAAATTTGCCATCATGTTCCTAAACTTATTTCTTCTTTTTCATAAAGTAAGCTTCAAGATAAATGTTTACAAATCAACCCAGTCATCATTTCTTCATTTTAATGCTTAAACGCTTCATTTTGATTGCTGCCTTTTTGACATTTCACCAAGGAAATATGTTTGCGTGTTCGCAATGCCATTGAATCAGCAATTAGATCTCCATATTCCAGATGTCATCAGAGTTTTCAATGCATCTCCCAATAAAATTTATTTCTGAACTTTGAAAAAAACAAACAAATGTACTTTGTATAAATTAAACACATTATCCTTATTTTTCCAATCGCTACATTTAACATAGCAAGGGATTCTGAATTTATGAATTCAAGAATTTCAGATCATCCTATAATAATATTTTTCTTGCAATGAATACAATTTTGGATTATTTATGACACTGGCTTAGGTATCTTGATTAACTAATCCCCCCCACCCTCCGTGGTGGAATGAGAGACATGGAGACAAATCTGTGCCATTAGCAGCACATTGCACTCTCCATCCTCATGAGTCTCTCTTGAGCCTTGGCACTCTGGCTGGAGCAGGAAATTTATCGTCAAAAGTGGACAAAGAAAAATGTAATTCTGGTCTCATTTGTGCCTTCATTAAGATTTTTTAACTTCTCGACTCCCTTCTGGCAGACCTTGCATTGCTCTCATTCTCTTTTAGCTCACAGGGCTAGCTCAGAAGTACTCTTTCTATGACTCCTTAGTCCTCATGTGTCACAGGAGAGCAATCCAGTGCCAAACTTTTCCTCTCTCTTTGGTGAACTGAATATACAGCTTCCTAGCTCTTTGCAATAGACTCTAATTGACTCTTAAAGAAAAAATAGAATAAACTAAAATGACTATACATCATGCAATTCCAGAACATTTAAATAGCAGGGCAGAAGAAGCCATCGTGGGTGACTTCAGATATAGCTGTGTCAGGGAGAAACGAGTTTTCTCCAGGACTCTGTTCACCTGGACAGTGGAGCCTGGCGGGCTATGGTCTATGGGGTCACAAAGAGCCAGAAATGACTGAGCAACTAACACATACACATACTGTTCACCTGAAATGGAAATATGAGATCTTCATCTTCATAAATGGAAGAGCATGACTAAGTGAGTAGAGAAATCCTTCCCTTTGACCCACATTGCAGGGCACACCTATCACCATGGAGGACTCTAGCAGATGGCAGAATTTCTACTCCTTCCATTATTCCTGAGACAACTCATTGGTATTTTCTCCTTTAATAAGAAAAATGGCACAATCCAGTGCTCCTTCTGATGGAAGGATTTTGCTCGGTATTTACTCAGTTCCAAAGGGTAACACTAGACAAGCCTGACTCCCTGTTCTCCTCTCATCTGTAAAATGTTTTGCAGATGTCTCCATCTAGCCCATCCCACCTCCTGAAAAATGCGCCTGAGCAAAAACTCATCTGTTGGTAATAGAACTGAAAAATGCCTCATTCCAGCTAGAAGTGGTACGCGAGCTGCTACTGCTCGAGCAAATTTATTTTGCCTTTCAAGGGTTTAATTGCACACAACATGGTGCAGTTTTGATTAATCCTTCAGAATTTAATATATACTCTGGAGGGGTCAATATGTTGATTCTTCATGCATCGCTATCATGGGAGTAACTGAAACGCGTTTAAACACCACAGGAGATACACTTCTCGAACTTACCTGGTCCTGCCAAGGGTAAAAAGTGCTCATTAATGACTCAGTCCAGCGGGGGGAGCCAGCAGAGGGGATGCTTCCTCTCTGACACTATTTCTGGTTTGCTTGGCAGGCACATTTCCCTTGGGGAGGTCCCAGGTGAGACCACACTGGAATCTTCCAGGCTTATGCCCTGATTATTTTAATGAGAAAGCAGCATCAAAATATTGGCACCTTGCATTCAGCCAACATATGGAGCTACTGTACAGGCATTTAATTGAACTCTTTCAAGATTATGAAGGGTAGAGCCAATCAGGTCGATGAGTGTTTATTCTGTGAACTTGGGCTCTGAAGAGGTGATGTACAGGTAATAACAAGTCCATTTGCTATTTTCATAGAGAATCATCGTTTCAAATTTTAGATTCCAGATTCCTGTAGTTAGATTTCTGATGAAGTACATGGGAAGTCTAAGATTTGCAGTGTTTTAGTAAACATGTGGACGGGTATCATAAGATCTTATGGTTTGTGTGTAACACAGACTCTAAGTTACCAACCCTCTCCAGAAAGTCAGAACCAGAGCTGAAGAACCATAAGAAAAGTGCAATGGAAATGCTGCATTTATGAAGTCATTGTACCAATTATCTTGGGGAAAGCAGAGAAGCAAAACAGAGCACAAAGTGTAGAACCCAAGAAGGACTCTAAGTTGGGGTCTGCTTCTCTCTGTATAATGTTAGAGAGCCTTTTCCAGCCTGTTTCTCACCTAAAAATTGTAATGTTGAACTGATGCACAGAGGCCGTATTATGGCTGCATTGTGTCCCACCTCCAAATTCTTATGTTGAAGTCCTAATCCCCGGGACCTCAGAATGGGTCTGTATTTGAAGATAAAACCTATAAGGAGGTTATTAAGGTAAAATGAAGATAGATGGGTGGATCCTAATATTAAATTATGGTATTCTTATAATAAGAGAATTAGACACGGATCCACACAGAGGAATGACCGTGTGAAAACAAAGGGAGAAGAGAGCCATCTGTAAGCCAAAGAGAGAGGCCTCTGAATGAACCCTACCAATACTTGGATCTTGGACTTCTAATTTCCAGAACTGTGAGAACAAAAGTTTCTGTTATTTAAGCCAGCCAACCTGTGATATTTTGTTATGGCGGCCCAAGCAAACTCATACAAGGTGTTCTAATCCTCCAGTGCAGTCAGATACACTAGAGCTCAGCATGGCACATGCCTTCAGAGAATGGAAGCTCTAGTTCCAGCCTCCCCAGTCCCATCACACAAATGCACAACTAGAAACAGATCAATTAGGATGAGTTGCCTCAATGTGATAAGAGGAAGGAAGGAAGGAGGAAAGTCACCTTCTGGATTTCAGAGGCTCAGCTCACGGTGCATGCCTCATCTACTGAACCATTCTGCCTCCCACAAGAAATGGAAGTACAGTGGGTATAGGGAAACACATCAAACAAAAGCCCTAGATGACATTCCTGGCTTCTAGCCAAGGGCAGATTCATATCTCGATGTAGCTTCCAATATTTCTAAGCCACAAACAAGGGGTCAGCAGGAGATCACTGTGTACAAGTAAGCAGCTTTTTCAAAAATCCCTGTTCCATAGTGTTATCCAAACAATCAAGCAAGGTCTAAACCATTTTTTCTCCTCCTATACAGACAAAACTATCTGACAAGCCTATGATGAAATTAACCCAATTCCTAGTTGCCAGCCCCTCAAAAATCCGTCTCCCATGATGCTAAAAAATTTTCCAGGCTTATTCATAGACTGTCATGCAAGAATTTGAAGAGCTTCATGCCAAAGAGAAAACCAGGGCCCCAAAAGGCCAGGGTTATTGTGGAACCCAAGTTTCCGAGTATAAACTCCCTATACCCATGGTTGGTGTGCTCACAAGATTAAACCAGTTATGAGACATTTAAAAGTTAGAACAACAAACGTCCTGCCAGGTTTTCAGTGAAACTGTAGTCAGACAGGGCTACCTAGTCATGTGTGCCCCTCTTAATCTCCCCTGGGGGTCAGGTAACTCACCCAGGACCTGAGAAATATGCATATCCACCCACAGCCTGTTCCAAGTCGGTTTCGCTAGTTGAGTTAGGTCTCTGTCAAACTCCAATTCTTGGCAGTTTCGAGAAGCAGAACCAAAGGGAAAATTGGATGCAGTCCAACTGCAGTGAAATTAGAAGCTGCCTTAGATACACCAGGGTATACAGAGCAGGGACTTGTTTACTCAACATATAAGTTAAGGTCAACAAGGGAAGGAATGCTTCCTGTTCACAAATCCTGATGGGCTGTTTGTTTAGGGACCTCTGGTTGTTCCCGGTGAAATCCCAAAGAATGTGCCTGGGAATAACCAGCTTAGTTACATGAAATGCATTCTCTTCTGCAAATCACTGAAGTCTTACCCAGTCTAATAGCATTCAGTTCCTGTTTGTTCTCACTAAAAAACAAAAGGGTAGAATTATCTCTCCTCTTAGAACAGCCAAGACCTTTGACCATTCAAATGGTCAGCTCTCCCTTTAGCCTGCTGACTCAATTCAATTGGAAGAAAATTTCATCAGGAGAAATCTGTGTGAATGCAAAGATCCTAGTATGGGCATATAAATACATTTCACCTTGCCTGGAAACACATCTGTTACTGTCTATTAAGCTAGAATATTGATTTTCAGACTTGCTCTTTTAAATTACAAGGCACACTGTGGCCTCTATCCAGCACCTCTTAACTTCTGTGTTTTGGGCTCTATATTGTGATCTACCAAGAGAAGCTTCTTTCCATTAGCAATATTTCCTCATAAACTCCATGGAGTTCTCCGCTACAGTTTTTCTTCCTTTGAATCAATGGTGGATGCAAAGTGGGTTAAGCTATTTCAAAAGATGTGAGTTACTAAATTGCTTTTCTCTATCATCAGAAACTTTTAATTACATGTGTTTACTAGAAAATTTTTGGTAGATGGTTATTTAAAAAAATCAACTGACATTAATGACTCTAAGTGTGAAATACAGATTGAGTAAACACTGCTTTCTTTTTTTCACAGAGTATAAGTGGAGAGAAAAATAGACTTTTGCTATTAATTGATGCAGTTCCACCCAAATGATCCTGTTGAGTGAGAAATAAACACAGTCCTAACATAATGATAATTGCTTGCGGTCACCCTGACTTGTTTTCTGTGCTTATGGCCCTGAGGATACCTGAGGATTCTTGGTGGTGTATGAGAGGATCTTGTGCATGCCTCACACGAGGGTACCGGTCCTTCCCTCTCACATATTAATATGAATTTGAGCAAAAGCATCAGGCAAATTGAACAGTCAATGACTCATTTGTGAGCTTAAATGCTGGAAATGAGCACACCTAAAAGGGGGCATGTAAAACTGATCCGTTAAGGCTCAATGATTCACAGGATTAAACCTGAAAGGTAACACCTTTGAAGTAAGTTCATCTGTAAACCCAACTGGAAACCTCTCCAAAAAAACAAACAAAACCAGAGTTCCTTCCCAGTGGAGGATGGGGAAGAGCTGGGGTATTCTCCAGGTACCAAGCAGAGATAGACCTGTCTTGTGCCCCTTCACTCCAGAGGTCAGGAGGAAAGCACCACTCAGCCAGGAGCCAAACACTGCCTGAGATGCTTGCCTGCCACCTGGCTGTGCAAGACACTAGACCAGAAAGTCATGAGTGAGAGGATGATTTGCCCTCAGCCTGGCACCAAAGATAAACACTACGGAGGAGGACAGGACTGGAAATAAATCCAACAGGCATGCCATCCTCAGATGCAAAGGACGAGCTCAGAGATAAAGGTGGGGACAGGTAGCGATAAACCTGAGTCACATTCAGGAAGGCATCCATCTTGGGTCACCTATCTGATCATCGGCCCTGTAATCACATTGCCTGGAGACAGGGACAGGAATTTCTTTTGTTCACAACAATGCTAAGGATCTGTGATTTCTTGGCCTAATCTTTGGACAATGCTGCACTGGAAACTTTCTGAAAATAGCACGCTTCTCAAATGTATGTATCACCAGGAGAGAACTGAGATAATACACTCTGCCCTAACTTAGTCACATACTATGAATGGCTCTAGAAATTCCTAAAAGGAATGTCAGGACTTGGTTTTAAGCGATGTTGAATTATATGCCAATGACCTAAAAATAGGATTCTGCTGACAAAAAGGGAGACAAAGAGAGGTGAATTTCTTTCTTTGTGTTCACGTACCCGAGAGAAGCGTGACTTAGGATTCATTCAGACCACACAGTTCCTGACGAACAGACTTATCATCAAAAACCACTGAACAACACCAGCTCTTTCAGGCTAGTAGGAGACATTGCCACCTCCCATCCCACCTAGAACTGCACCCCCGCAAAAAGCAAAGATAGGTAGTCCCATTCAAAATGATGAAGGGCATTCTTGGAAACACAGATTTATCTGTTTTTCTTCTCCTCTGAACCATATGGAATGATTCTCCAGATCACAAAACAACCTATAGGAGCTGGGAGAACTCTAGGGGAGGCTAATCCCTAAACACAGGCTTCAAATAGTCATTAGAGGTACCAGAAGATGCTGAGCCAGGATCCTCAGAGCAATGAATTAGGGAGAGAAGTGGGGAAATGAGGAGCAGGCAAAGCCCTGTACACCACAAGAATTTCAGCCAAACTCTGACCAAATGCCTTCTGTGGTTCACAAGATGGCAGACACATTGACAAGACCCAGAAAGCAAGATGGTCAGGCCACCTGGCTTCTGAGTCACACATTCGGTCCCATGCCTATCCTGAGCTTGCCTGCCACTCAAGGAACACCTTGCTAGAAGCATCTACACACTGCTGATGCTAGAAGTCATCAGCAGTTATGAAGTCCTTCCAACATCTTCAGTGTCGTCTGTGTGCTCAAGTATTACTGGGCTAATAGAGTTTGAACCCAGATCTGGGTTCTACTAACCAGCTATGCCAAATTATGCACTTCTCAAAGGAACCAGGAGGGCCTCCAAGCAAAGAAGACAGAGGTAGAGAACATGGACTCCAAGGATTTATTTTATTACGCAAAATAAGGAGGCCCTGGGGGGAAATGGTGTATGTGTTCCTCCTTCCAATACAGAGACTTTCTTATTACCAGCTATCATCTCAAACTGACCACTGAGGCATCAAAAATTCAAATGAGAGATGGGCTGGTAAGGAAAGTTGTTTGTTTTTATGGTGTATCTTACTTGCTTAGAGGCAAAATCTGTCGCTGCATTTGGACTCCTGAGATGGGCTGCAGCTCTTGCTTCAGGATCTAAAGATGTGACCATCTGAAGCAAAGAAAGAAACACTCAGTTTCCTCCAGTGAAAATAAGACATTGCAAGTTGATAAATTCTAAGAACCAGGAGAAAGGGGCCACACTTCTAATCAGTGCACAAAATCTGCTACCAAACAATGGCTTAAAAACCATGGCATCATGCTAAAAATGATCACCCATAGATGAAGTTTATGACCCTTTCCTGAGAAGCTCAAAGAACTTTTTCACTTTCATAGTATTATTCTGTTATAAGAGGGTCAGCATGTAGTGCTACACCCACTAAAAAATTAAGTCATGGCTCACACAGGCTAACCACCTAAAATAACAGTGTTGAGATGTAAATTGTTCAGCAAATGTTTATTAAGACCAACCACAATGAAGTATTCCAGGCACTGTGCTAGGCACTAAGGACTCAGCTTAAAAGAAAATAAGCAAAATCCCCTGCTCTCATGGAGCTTATATTTTGAGAGGTAGAAATGGAACACTAAGGAATAAGCAAGCAAAATCTTTATTGTCAGACAGTGATAAATACCATGGAGATAAACAAAGCAAGGCAAAGAGAAAGAAATGTGTTAGGGTTACAATTTAAAAGAGGGAGAGAGCAGTCAGAGCAGCTCTCATAGAGATGATGGTTGAACAAGACCTAAAGGAGATGAGAGCATTCATCATATAGATATTTTAAGAGCTTTCTAGACAGATGAGGTAGAATGGGCAAAGACCCTGAGGTAGCAAAGAGATCTGTTTAATAACTAAAAGTATAAATGAAGATCATGGCATCTGGTCCCATCACTTCATGGGAAATAGATGGGGAAACAGTGGAAACAGTGTCAGACTTTATTTTGGGGGGCTCCAAAATCACTGCAGATGGTGACTGCAGCCATGAAATTAAAAGACGCTTACCCCTTGGAAGGAAAGTTATGACCAACCTAGATAGCATATTCAAAAGCAGAGACATTACTTTGCTAACAAAGGTCCGTCTAGTTAAGGCTATGGTTTTTCCAGTAGTCATGTATGGATGTGAGAGTTGGACTGTGAAGAAGGCTGAGCACCCAAGAATTGATGCTTTTGAACTATGGTGTTGGAAAAGACTCTTGAGAGTCCCTTGGACTGCAAGGAGATCCAACCAGTCCATTCTGAAGGAGATCAGCCCTAGGTTTCTTTGGAAGGAATGATGCTAAAGCTGAAACTCCAGTACTTTGGCCACCTCATGTGAAGAGTTGACTCACTGGAAAAGACTCTGATGCTGGGAAGGATTGAGGGCAGGAGGAGAAGGGGACGACCGAGGATGAGATGGCTGGATGGCATCACAGACTCGATGGACATGAGTCTTAGTGAACTCCGGGAGTTGGTGGACAGGGAGGCCTGGCATGCTGTGATTCATGGGGTCGCAAAGAGTCGGACACGACTGAGCAACTGAACTGAACTGATAGTAAATGAGGATATATAAAGTAGAATAGCATGAGATAGGGTGAATATGAATAGCTTATAAATATATGTATGTACAAAATACATGTATATTACAATGTTGTTATTGTTATTCAGTCATTAACTCATGTCCAATTCTTTGCAGCCCCATTGATTGCAGCATGCCAGCCTCCTCTGTCCTTCATTACTTCTGAGTTTGCTCAAATTCATGTCCATTGAGTTGGTGATGCTTTCTGACCATCTCATCTTCTGCCCTCTTCTCCTTTGCCAGTATCGGGGTCTTTTCCAATGAGTCGGCTCTTCACATCAAGTGGCCAAAGAAGTGGAGCTTCGGCTTCAGCATCAGTTCTTCCAATGAATATCCAGGGTTGGTTTCCTTTAGGACTGACTGGTCTGAGCTCCTTGCCATCCAAGGGACTCTCAAGAGTCTTCTCTAGCACCATAACTCGAAACCATCAATTCTTTGGCACTCAGCCTTCTTCATGGTCTAACTTTCATATCTGTACACAACTACTGTAAAAAACATAGCTTTGACTATATGGACCTTTATTGGTGAAGTGCTTTTTAAAATGCTGTCTAGGTTTGTTATAGCTTTACTTCCAAGGAGCAAGCGTCTTTTATATATATACATATATATGTGTGTGTGTGTGTGTGTGTGTGTGTGTGTATTGTAATGTATACGTATATTTTATTGTTGTTGTTCAGTCGCTAAGTCATGTCCGACTCTTTGTCTTACATAGTTATAGGACTGTGCCACGTATTTTGATCACTCATTTACTGAACATCTATTATATGCAAGCAACTGTGCTACAAATAAGGTTGTAAATAACACAGATGCCGGTTCCTGCTCTTGGGAAGCCTTAAATCAAATTGGAGGCAAAACCAAGATCTCAGAACTCCCATTTGGTACTATAGCAAATTGGGAAAAAGCCAACAATGAATTCCAGGAACCTGGCCCAAGTTTGCCACAAGCTTCAAGAAAAATAGAAGGTAAACTGGTTTTCTTTAAGCACGCTCTTGACTGAACAAGGAGTCTACATGCTTTTCACTTTTTTGCATTCATATGTTCAGTTGGCCCTACTGACCAGAGGCCCTGTGCTGACCAGTACTAAGAGGTAAAGGTGTAGAGGTGGAGGAGTTTCCCCTTAAGGAGCTTGCAGTGTATTTAAGGAGACAGATTACAAAAAATTACAAGTATACAGTGTCCCAGGGAATTCCCTGGTGGTCCAGTGTTTAGAACTCTGCTCTCGCTGCCAAGGGCCTGGATTCAATTCCCTGGTTGGGGAAATAAGATCCCATAAGCTACGTGGTGTGGTCAAAAAACAAAAACAAAAACAAAAAAACTAGCATACAGTGTCCCAAGAAAATGCCTGCACAATTGAGTCACTTGGTAATTAACATGCATGCATGCTAGGTTGCTTCAGTCGTGTCCCAACTCTTTTCGACCGTGTGGTCCATAACCCTCCAGGCTCCTCTGTCCATGGGATTCTCCAGGCAAGAATACTGGAGTGAGTTGCCGTGCCCTTCTCCAGGGGATCTTCCCAACTCAGGGATCAAACCCAAGTCTCTTATGTCTCCTGTATTGGCAGGTAGGTTCTCTAGTACTAGCACCACCTGGGAAGCCCAATGATTAGCATGTAGCAAATAGGATGGATAGATGTTAACTCTTTTGATTACCTTAAAGTCACAAACATTCAAAGCCCTCCCCAGTGCCAGTCATTACAATTCACGACGTTAATTTCAGAAAGGTGTATGTGGTCCAAGAAACCCTCTGGTATAGGAATGTGCAGATCAGGTCTGTGATTAAGACATAGGGAAACATCTGTTTGATAGTTATAATGCTTTAAGGATAACTTTCCAGGGGAATTGGTGCCAAAGGTGACTTTTAAAATAAAATGAGAGTGAATTAGAGTCTTGGAATTACCATAAATAGTCATCCCTGGGTATCCATGGGTTTTTGATTCCAGGAAAACACACACACAGACACACCATGGATGCCAAAATCCAACTGCTCAGATCATTTATTTTAAAAATGACATAGTACAGACAGGCCTCCTTATCTGCAGATTCTGCATTCATGGAAATCTGATGCTGGGTCAGCAGAGCCCCTGGATACAGAAGCTGCGGATATGAAAGGTTGATGGTAGGGATCTGCAAGTTGACACTAGCAGCTATCCAAGAACCCTCCCCATACCACTGCTGGCCTTGGGTGTAAACCAAGGGAAGTCTGCTCCTTGCTTTAGAGGAGTGCAAGGAAGGTAATTCTGAGTTCCCAGAAGAAGGTGAGACCTAGCAGAAGGAGAGTTCTGGGAACAGGCACTTCTCTTCCTCCCCACGGCCCCTCTGGTCTGTCTCCTCTCTCTCTACTTCCTCCCTGGTTATCAGTTTTCCCTTGAACCTTCAGTCACCTCATCCAAACATTAAAAGCACAGAGCCAACCACCCCACAAAGTAGATGCACTGTTCCCACACATGTTAGCCCTCCTCTGATGTTGACATTTGGCAAAATAGCTGAAGTGTTATTTTGTATCTCAGCCAGGGATAAGCATGCTTTCCTGCTCAAGCTCTATGGGGGCAATAAACATGTTTCAGGGTATTTTTACTTTTTGGTCTCTGGATCCTTACCAGCCAGAAATAATTAATACTGTGCATGACACCCCACTTTCCCACTCATCCAAGTGAGTTTGTTTCATGTAAAAGCTAGTATTTGTGGAATATCTATATATATTCATATATATATTTATATAAACTATATACTATATCATTATATATTTATATATTAATATACAATAATATATAGTATTAAATAATATATTAATGTATTCATGTTTCTTTAGAATATACATATACACACACATCTGCCAAGCATTTTGTAAGTATATACATACTTAATGCTCACCATCCCACCTCCACTTTTAGAGGAAGGAGGAAATGAAGTATGTTGCCCAAAGTCCATCAGCTGATACCAGCAGCTCCAGCCAGGCAACTCCATTCTGCACTCATGAGAGCAGCGTGCCTGCCCCATCCTCCCTAGTAGATTATGCTGCTCTTACCACCCCTATCAACAGATAATTGCACAAGGATTCAGCAAGTCCAAGTGTCTTGCCAAGATTACACCTTCAGACCCTTAACTTCCCTGAATCTTCTGCTGTTTTTTTGTTTTGTGTGTGTGTGTGTGAAATTGTGGTCCTCTGAAAAGCCTTATGACCAGAATGGCAGACATCACTTTGGAAAAGCCCAAAACTGTCCTTCCCAGTCTTGGCCATCTCCTGTATAGGGGAGGAGACATTAAAAAATCAACTTACTTACAGGAAAAGAAAGTAATACTACATTCTACATGGGTTTATAAGCACCCAGTATGAGACAGCTAGAGAGAGGAGGATAATTTCAGATGCATAACGAACAAACAGCGAATTTCATAGTGTGGGCCTTGTTTATACTTCTGCCATCAACTTTAATGATGAGCCTATTTATGCTAAACTTCACTACATTATCGGAGTCATTAGTGCCTGTGAGTGAGTGATAATACGCTTGAAACTTCCACAAGTACATGGGGCTTTCTTGGAGCCTACATTTCAGTGCTGAGAGATGCAGGGCCAATGAATGTTTGTGTACGTACACTTAGCACAGCTACTTGGTATTTTGCCCCAGAAAGTAGCTCACTGGCCAAACAAGTTTGAGAATGTGAGTTAGAGAGCTAAACCAATTTATTTAACCTCAAAATCTCTAATACAGTATCAGATGTTAATGTGTCCTCTAAAGCTACATGTCTGCTAAACCTAAATGTAACTTCATGTTACATTTTCTAATACTGACCAAAGAAATCTCCTTCAAAAGAGGGCCTATCTGATTATTAGTCTATTGAAACACTAGTTTAATGGGTGTTGAATCAAAGAACTATAACAAAAGCCAGTGTTTAACTATAATAAAAAATAAACAGAAAATGCATCAGTTCCTCATATAAGCATTATCCAGTATATATCTGGGCCTGGCCAAGTTATCTGCCCTCAGATGCAGGTCTTCCTAAGGATGTATAGGTTACCAAGGATGAACATTTCTGCAAATGTGAAGTTGTAATGGAAAAAGACCTCATAAAATTAAAATCAAAGCCTCCACAAAGACCCTCAAAACTCTGTATGAGAGCTTCCCTACTGTCAATGAGAGCTGGAAGTCTCAAGTTTCCCTTTATTGGACCACAGACACATTTACTCCCTGACTAGCGAAGCACAGCACCATTAGATGCTAAAAGGGGGTACATATTAAACATTCCAATCAGCATTAGCTTTTTCCCCAAAGATGATCCACATTATTAGCAGGAAAGCTATGTGCAACCTCAATGAGGCCTGATAGAAAATCAACACAACAGTCAACCCTGGACCTTAATAGGAGCTCAGAATGGAGCCAGTTGAAATGGGGCACATGGACATTCTCAGCCAACAGAACATAGCACCTTCTGAGAGTGTTCTCACATCAGAGAGTCCCTCCAACCACCTTATGTGAGGGCACAGTCCCAGTAGCTCTCTGGTCCATCTCCCGGTCGTTTTCTACAGCACTTATTGCCTAACATCATCTTATCATTTTTCTTTCTGATTGCCTGTGTCCTCCTACTACATTATATGTTTCATGTGAAGTTGGGGACATATCTGTCACCTACATCACCATAGCCCTTGTGGAAAAATACCTGCCAAGGAGAAATCAATCAAGAAATACCTTCTGCACACTGAATTAATGTTCTGCTTTCAGGAAATCTTGATCGGGAACCAGATCCCCTGCCTTGGGGAGTGACAGTCCTGGGTTTTAACTTCCTGTGCTACCTTGACACAAATGGCATGTCTCCTTACACTCCTATCGGCTCCAACCTAACCCAGGGCAAAGAAGGCAAGGAAAAATGAGGGCAGGGTGAAGAAGGCAGAGTCCTGGTGTAGAGATGACATCACGGTGTTCTGGGGCTTAAACTCTATCCAGAAGGTCCAGGGCTTCAAGACAGACTCAATGGTAAGCTGCCCCATGAGAAAGGAGCTCTTTCCTAGCTTCCTATATCAGAGCAGACAATCCCTAGCATTTGTACCAGCCCTCTAGCCACAAGGAGCCTTTTACAGCCTTTAAACATTGGAGAGAACCTCTCCAATATTTTATTAGCAGCCCAGCCCACAGCCCTTTCCAAAGAAATCACTTTGAATCATTCAAACACCCTATAAGGTCTGCCCACCCCCTTACCCAGTCTTGGCCACCTGAATAAAGAAAAGGCCACAAGGTCACAGCCAGCCAACCCGCTGACTAAGAGACCATCAAACTTCCCTGTGTTGTCCATAGTTAGGAAACTTGCAAAGCCAGGCCCCACCCTTGAAGACCTGAAAAGAGATGCTCTCTACTCCTAGCAGGCGCCTAACTCCAGCTCACCTGAGGTCTGACCAGTCTTCACTTCCCGTGAGTTTGCTCCCTACCAATCCTCACACACCCTCTCGTACTTCAGGTAGCCCAGGTGGCCTTTCTGACCTCACAATCAGATCTTGGTTGGAATACCTGCTTTGGGTCTAAGATGCATCTGCTCTCTTGTTCCTTTATCTGTGTTCTCAGGGATATCCCCATAAATTTTGTTTCCTACCCTTACTTTATGTCCCTGCTCTTTTCATTAATTTATTTTGCTAGAGTTGACTTACGTTGTTGGGTTAATTTCTACTATACAGCGAAGTGACGCAGTTATATGTATAACTGGTTGCTTATCCATTTTATATGTCACAGTTTGCATCTGCTAATTCCAAACTCCTAACCTATCTCTACCTCACTCTCCCTCACTCTTCAGTTCAGTTCAGTTCAATTCAGTTCAGTCGCTCAGTCGTGTCTGACTCTTTGCAACCCCATGAATTGCAGCACGCCAGGCCTCCCTGTCCATTACCAACTCCCGGAGTTCACTCAGACTCGTGTCCATCAAGTCAGTGATGCCATCCAGCCATCTCATCCTCGGTCGTCCCCTTCTCCTCCTGCCCCCAATCCCTCCCAGCATCAGGGTCTTTTCCAATGAGTCAACTCTTCGCATGAGGTGGCCAAAGTATTGGAGTTTCAGCTTCAGCATCATTCCTTCCAAAGAAATCCCAGGGCTGATCTCCCTCAGAATGGACTGGTTGGATCTCCTTGCAGTCCAAGGGACTCTCAAGAGTCTTCTCCAACACCATAGTTCAAAAGCATCAATTCTTCAGCGCTCAGCCTTCTTCACAGTCCAACTCTCACATCCATACATGACCACTGGAAAAACCATAGCCTTGACTAGACAGACCTTTGTTGGCAAAATAATGTTTCTGCTTTTCAATATGCTATCTAGGTTGGTCATAACTTTTCTTCCAAGGAGTAAGCGTCTTTTAATTTCATGGGTGCAGTCACCATCTGCAGTGATTTTAGAGCCCCCAAAAATAAAGTCTGACACTGTTTCTACTGTTTCCCCATCTATTTCCCAAGAAGTGATGGGACCGGATGCCATGATCTTCATTTTCTGAATGTTGAGCTTTAAGCCAACTTTTTCACTCTCCACTTTTACTTTCATCAAGAGGCTTTTGAGTTCCTCTTCACTTTCTGCCATAAGGGTGGTGTCATCTGCACATCTGAGGTTATTGATATTTCTCCCGGCAATCTTGATTCCAGCTTGTGCTTCTTCCAGACCAGTGCTTCTCATGATGGACTCTGCATATAAGCAACCACAATTCTCTTCTCTAGGTCTGTGAGTATGTCTGTTTCATAAATAAGTTCATTTGTGTCATACCTTAGATTCTACATATAAGTGATATCACATGGAATTTGTCTCTTTCTGATTCACTTCACTTAGTATGATAATCTCTAGCTCTACCCATGTTGAAACTAATGTCATTATTTCATTCTTTTTTGTAGCTGAGTAATACTCTACCGTATATATGTATGCATACATACACACACACAAATGGACTTCCCTGGTGGCTCAGAGGGTAAAGAGCCTCCCTGCAATGCAGGAGACCTGGGTTGGGAAGATCCCCTGAAGGAGGGCATGGCAATCCACTCTAGTATTCTTATCTGGAGAATCCCCATGGACAGAGGAGTCTGGTGGACTACATACAGTACATGGGGTCACAAAGTCGGACACAAGTGAGCAACCAATCACACAGCGTGTATATACATCACATCTTCTTTATCCATTCATCTATTGATGGATACTTAGGTTATTTCCATGTCCCTGCTATTATAAATAGTGCTGCTACGAACATTAGGCTGCATATATCTTTTCAAATTAGGTTTTCACCTTCTCTGGATATATGTCCAGAAGTGAAATTGCTGGATCATACGGCAGGTCTATTTTCAGACTTTTAAGGAACCTCCATAGTATTTTCCAGAGTAGCTGTACCAACTTGCATTCCCGCCAACAGTGCAGGAGGCTTCCTTTTTCTTCACATCCTCTCCAGCATTTATTTCCTACCTTCTCTTTACAATCTATAAACTCTACTAGAAGGATTCCTCCCCATTACAAACTCGGGCATGATCTGTGACTTCACGTGGAATCCACCGAAAGTATTCTCCTGTGCGTTGAGCATCCACTTTGTGTTTGTCAGGTTCTGGCAGCATGAAGAGGAGGAAGACAGAGCTCCGGGAGAAGCTCCTAGCAGGATAAAAAGGAACCAACATGTCAACATAAGCTGCTTCACACAGTGTGAAGAGCTAAACAAAGCGACACCAAAGCTGAGAGCCCTGAGATCGCTTGTGTAGGTTCAGGGTCAGAACTGGCGCCTCTGTGTCTGTAATGAATCCCATGTTCAAATAGGGCAAGGCTGGGGAAAGGCTTGGATGCTCGTCATATCAAAGCTAAAACTATATGCACAACACAGAAAGCAATGCACTTAGAAACGCTGCTGTCATCCAGACATGGACACGATCCATGTTTGTCAAGAGAGATGAAAAATTCCTCCTCTCCGTAAGTAAGGGCACAAACAGGATCTCAGATAACCTGTTAATGAAACAAGACTCAATGCAATGTGAACAGATGTGCTTGATTTATCAGTCAAAACTCTCACATGCTTATTGGCACCAAAGGTTGTATTCAAATCACACTGTGTCCCACATTTCATCTCTGAACGGTCTTCCCCTTCATTATGCCAATTAAAATTATTATCTCACTATCTTTAAATGAGGAAGCACACTTGAATGAATGACAAAAATAAAACTGTCACAATACAAAGACAATGCTCACAACTGCGTGTATTAAAGGATAAAATAGTCCTGATCAAGAGTTTCTGTATGAGTATACTTACCGGAGAAGGCATTGGCACCCCACTCCAGTATTCTTCCCTGGAAAATCCCATGGACAGAGGAGCCTGGTGGGCTGCAGTCCATGGGGTCGCTAAGAGTCGGACACGACTGAGCGACTTCACTTTCACTTTTCACTTTCATGCATTGGAGAAGGAAATGGCAACCCACTCCAGTGCTCTTGCCTGGAGAATCCCAGGGACAGAGGAGCCTGGTGGGCTTCCATCTATGAGGTCACACAGAGTCGGACACGACTGATGTGACTTAGCAGCATAGTTATTATTAGTGCCATGCACCTCACATGGTAAATCAAGAATAATGAAGATATGCCACCTGTACTGAGTTCCATAATTCATTATTTGCTCCTAAAGCCAATATTTCTAAAAAGAAAAACCAAGGTAAGCAGTATTAATGAGTTGTTGGATTTATAACTTTTAAGAAGATTTTAATATCTAGCATCTTTTATGACAATCTTCTAATTAAAAAAAAATAATTTAGCAGTGAAAAGACAGAATCCGGCTCTAGAGAATTAGGATGGGGTTAAAGCAAAAAGGTTTATTGGTTACCATTTGTATGACTAATTTGCTTTGTTCATTTAGGGAATCAATTTGTTGCCATTGAAGGCTTGGGTTTCCTATATTTTACAATTTACACACATTTCCTGATGTGAAAGAGCTATGTAGTTTGTAGGAGTTCAGAGAAGTTATCCTCTAATGGTCCAGTGGTTTTTCCCTAGGGGCTCAGATGATAAAGAATCTGCCCACAACGCAGGAGACCCCAATTCAATCCCTGGGTTGGGAAGATCCCCTGGAGAAGGGAATGGCTACCCATTCCAGTATTCTTGCCTGGGAAATCCCACAGACAGAGGAGCCTGGTGGGCCACAATCCATAGGGTCACAAAGAGTCAGATACAACTGAAGCAACTTAGCATGCATGCAATGGTCCAATAGACACAGGTGTTCTTAAAACGCACTTGCAAGTAGAATGGAAATGCCACCATGCCTACCATCCTCCATAAATGGGAAAAAATCCTGAGCAATGTGGAAGCTTCGTTCAGCAGATGTATATATGTGTGTGTGTGTGTCCTAGTACAATAAACCAATGTGAAATAACAAATTAAGAGGGCCCTTCCTAGCCTGGACTATTTTCATCTCAATCTAATTTTTCCCTAACTTACAGCAAACCCCATGGGAAAAGCTGAAATTCATTGATTTGGAACAGGATGGATGACTATCCTTCAGGAAGGTGGAGTGTCCCCAACTCTGGGGACGAAGGAGTTTTTACAGATCATAGTAAATCAATAACTCATAGACGGTATGACATATACAGAATATCCTTACTTAAGATGAAAAACAAATTGTGCATTGCGATCTTTAATCAATAAAGAGCTAACAAATCAGCAGTGCAAACAAGATGAGAGAATCTTATTTCATCCTCAGTCACGGACTGAAGAGATATACCAGGCTGTGTTTTGTGGTTAAAAATTGCTCCCGGGATGGTGTGCTTGCGCACTATTGAGTAAGAAGGTCAGTGGAGACCAACTCACTGTTGGATTTGCAACACAGAAAGGACAAGTGGGTGGAACATAAAAGGGCACTCTACACAAATGTCAATTAATGCATTATTCTTCTACAAACTTCCTTTAGCAAGTAATTTGGTGGCTTTAAAGTCTCCGTTCTTCCTGTGGGAGCAAGAGGGAGACTTCTTGCTTTAGCTTTTCATTAAATGATGTTCAGAAGAAAACCTATCAACAAAGACTAAACACTTCACATTAAAACTAGAAGGCTTGACCCACCCTAATTAGCCCAAATCCTTTGAAATTTAACAACAAGAGGTCCTTTCTTTTCTCTTGCCAGTTAACTCTAAAAGACTGTTGGTGGAGAGTTACTCTTCAATTTCAAAAACTCCAGTGAGCACAGCACACAGGAGATACGCTAATTGGAGTCATCCTTTGAGTACCTGGAGCATTAGGGCCACGTAAGTGATGCTCATTTTATAGATGAGTCCTCTGGCACTCAGAAGGGTACATGGACATACCCAAGGTCATACAGTTGAAAGAGGCAAAGCTGGCATTCACGTCAAGTCAGTCTGAATTCGCAGTCTGTTCTCCTATGCATGACACCGCTAGCCGTAATTTGCCCAACCTAATTTTCCTCTGCATTCTCACATACCCTTCTCTTCTCATTTCCACCTATCTCCTAAGGCCCCAAATATGCCTTGTACTGTCCCATTGTTACAGTTTTCCACATGTAATTTCCTATGAGATTCTGCTATAAGCACTGTCTCCCCTAAATTCCTCTTGCTTCTGGTTGCTGCCAACAAGGCACTTCTATTGTCAGCTAGTTCCCATTTCTCTACACCACCTCTTGTTTTCACCCCCAAGTTAGATGTTGTCTGAGGGCAGAAACTGTGTGCCTAGTGTCTTAATCATCTCAGGCTACTATAACAAAATACCGCAGACTGGGCGGCTTAAACGACTGACATTTTCTCACAATTTTGGAGGCTGGGAGGTTCAAGATCAAGGTGCTGGCAGACTCAGTTTTTGGTGAGGGCCTTCCTCCTAGCTTGCACATGGCAGTCTTCTTGCTGTGTCCTTACGTGGTGGAGAGAGAAGGCTCTGGTTTCTTCCTCTGCTTACAAGGACACTAATCCCATCATGGGAGCTCCACTCTCGTTGATCAGGCTTAGGCTCATCTAAGCCTAATCAACTTCCAAACGTCTCACCTCCAAATACTGTCACATTGGATATTAGGATTTCAACATGTGAATTTTGGAAGAACACATTCAGTCCATAGCACCTAAGTAATATCTATTGAATGTGCATATTTTTGTGTCAATCACTGTTCCAAGCTCTCTATATTGATTTATTTATCACTATAACCCTATGAATATATTCTCTTGCCACCCCTGTCCTACAGATGGGAATGCAAAGGTGGTTAGTAACACGGCCCACACGGCATGTAGCTAATGAATGAACACAGGCCTTGTTGTTCCAAGGTCACACCCTCGGCTTTAACACTGCAGCATCTCTATATATCCATGCTAAAAAAGCACCCAGCTCAGTGCCTTAGACATGTGCTCAGTTGCTAAGTCACATCTGACTCTTTGCAATCCCATGGACTGTAGCCTGCCAGGCTCCTCTGTCCATGGGATTCTCCAGGCAAGAATACTGGAGTGGGTTGCCATTTCCTACTCCAAGGGATCTTCCTGACCCAGATTTCGAAGCCGCACTTCCTGCATCGCAGGCTTTCTTTTACCGCTGGGCCACTGGGACACCCCCCTAAGACATAGACAAAACCAAACCATTGCATAGTAGTTGGAATAACCACACACAATCAGACTCAGAGTTTGTGGTCTTAGTCAGCATCTGGTTCATCTGTTTAAACAGAAAAGATACAGAAAGGGGCAGTGTATGGCCGGGTGCGAGAGCTGGCCTTTTGTTGAGAAAACTGAAGGAAGAAAATTGTTGTTCCTCAACTGAGGGACTTGCTGACTACTTCATGGTTTTCCTTTCTTCTTTTTAAGCCACGCCCCTCCACAATACAAAAGTAGATTTAAAAGAAGCTCTTTCTTAACTACAAAGTCCTGGTTAACTGTCTCTCTTTTCTATCTGTACATGCTAAGTAACTTCAGTCGTGTCCGACTCTGTGCAACCCCATAGACAGCAGCCCACCAGGCTCCTCCATCCCTGGGATTCTCCAGGGAAGAACACTGGAGTGGGTTGCCATTTCCTTCTCCAGTGCATGAAAGTGAAAAGTTAAAGTGAAGTCGCTCAGTCGTGTCTGACTCTTAGTGACCCCATGGACTGCAGCCCACCAGGCTCCTCCATCCATGGGATTTTCCAGGCACGAGTACTAGAGTGGGGTGCCATTGCCTTCTCCGCTATCTGTACATACATATTTTAAAAGAAGCAGCTCTAAGGCAAGCTAGTTTCTTGATTGGTATTAAAATCAATGGATTTCAGAGAAAATCAGCCTTTCATTCATGCAAACATGTATGTAGCAACTGAAATATATGCAGTGGTCATGAACACCAAAATGTAAGGCAACACCCATGGAGACAGAGGGTGGCTTTTCACATGATGCAGAGTATATCACCACATGAAAAATATAAATAAGGAGTGATGGCAGCATGCAAAAGAATCAGAGATGGAGCTGAGGCTTTGAGGCTGAGAAGAATCAGTAACTACCTTCATCCAATACCACAACATGAGATGTGATGAAACCTTTGTCAAAATATCTTAATTATCATTATTATTAGTAGTAGTCATTTCTGTGACATACCTTCCAAGATTGCCAGAGGCATCAGCTAAGTTTGTTCATTAACTCTTTATCATGCATTCCCAAACTTAACTGTTGAGGCTGAAGCACTCCTAACCTAATTCCAGGTCTTCAACAAATAAATATCTATTTCCATCTCACAAATAAGCTGGAATTTCTCAAATCCCACCTTGTTTGCCACTCAGCAATACTTCCATGTACTAACACTTCTGTTCAAGACAGAAGACATTAATTAAATAATTAGCCTTGAGCTCAGACATGTAAACAAACACAATTCATGAATTTGTTAATTGTTCTTCCCTGCTGTGGACAGGAGCCATTGTTAGCGACAGTAATAATAGTGCTGACTCTGATTTCTGAGAGACACTTTGGATACAGGAGGCAAAATGAGCTCTCAGAGGTGGCAAAGGTGCTGAAGGGGAACACAGAGCATTCTCTGAAGATGACAATTATATGATAGCTCTGTTTTTACAGTCATGTGGAATACTGGTCCAAAAACAGTCTAGTGGATGGATAGGAGAATTTGCACCAAACACCAATGATTATTTTTGCCACACTTCCAGCACTCATAAAAAAAATAATTTCAATAATATCACACATTAAAAAAAGTCATGCTTTGAAAAATAATATACCAAGCATCAGCCCCTCCCCTTTCAGCAACAGGGAGATTTGATCTGAATAAAAAGGAAACTAGATGCTACAGATTGGTGTTCCAACGTTCCCCTAGGATTTCTTTATGAATGAACTATAAATAGCAGTTATCAGCAGACATGTGTATACCAGGCATGGAAGACAGACGCTGGTTGACAATGGGTTTCCAATAGGAAACACAAGGATAACTAGAAAGCAAACCAAAGTATTTTCTCTGCTATTTATTAACATGTCAATCACTGCTTCCTCCAAAAAATGTCATAAAATGCTATAAACATTTCTCCATGTTCTTCATTCACATGAAAACCCAATACTATTTTCTGTGCCATGTTAATGGCAGCTGATGGTGAATCTGTTGATGAATGAAGTGGTGTGTTCTGATTTTCAATGGCTGGATTGTAGGGTTTCTATCACTATAAACCTAGAAACAAGATCAAATTGAAACAAAACTGGGCCATTGGCCCCAGAAAGGCATGCTCTCTGTCAACCAAAAACAGACTCCTCCAAATGACAAATGTGGTATGGGGGACAGTCGGGGACATACACAGAAAGCGAGGGAAGGAAGAAGTGAGTGCAGGACAACATATCCCAGAAACATCAGATTTTCTCACAGAAATACAGAGGACAATGGGGCAAAGATAGGAACCTACAAACTCAAACTCAGGGGCCACCTCTCCCTTTAAGATACTTGAGATTGATAATCCCTGTTCTTTTTAATGTTCTTCAAACTTCAAGGCTCAAGTTGAATCCCATCTGCTCTAGGAAGCTGTCTGGTGTCACCACCTGTATGATGTGTTCCCCGCTGTCCTGAGAGCTCATAAGTTGAATTCTACCACAGTGATCCGTGCATCTGTCTTGATTCTCCAGCCAGACCATAAACTTCCGGAGGGCAGGAGCTGGGCTTCACACCCTTCAAATTCCCCCAGGACCTAGACATGGCATAACCCCTCACTGCAGATGCTCAAAACATGCCTGTAAAATTAATTAAGCAAATGACTTTTTTCTTTTTACTGAATTATAGTTTATTTACAATGTTGTACTGGTTTCAAGTGCACAGAAAAGTGATTCAGTTACACATATTAATATCTATTCCTTTGCTGGTTCTTTTCCATTACAAGCTATTACAAGATATTGAATATATTTCCCTGTACTATAGAGCAGGCCTTTGTTGCTTATCTATTTTACATATATAGTAGTGTATATCTGTGAATCCCATACTCCAAATTTATCTCTTCCCCTATTCCCCATCTGGTAACATCTGTGAGTCTATTGCTATTTTCTATATAAATTCATTTTTATCATTTTTTTAGGTTCTTCATATAAGTGATATCATATGATATTTGTCTTTGTCTGACTTCACTTAATATGAAAATCTCTAGGTCCATTCATGTTGCTGCAAGTGGCATTATTCCATTCTTCTTTATAGCTGAGTAATATTCCATTGTATATATGTACCACATTTTCTTTAACCATTCCTCTGTCAATGGACATTTAGGCTGCTTCCATGAATTTCTTCTAATAGTCATAGAACGTTTTTATTTTCTGCTTCTTGCTTTGGGGTCCTGGAACACTCTTGCCCCTCCCTTGATGGGTGGATTCTGATATGCCAAGATGCCTCCAAACTTAGATCAAGACTTAGCAATTACTCCAAGTGGCTTTCCCTCATGCCTTTATGTGTTTTATTGCCAGAAAAAGCTTAAAAAATTTCAAGAGAAAAGAGTTTAAAAATTTTTTTAGTGCTTAAAAAATGTGAGAAAATGAGGGAAATACCATGGGTAGAGTATTTTGCAAGTTGTGGTGGTCTGGCACTTGAATAAAATTCAAAATATATGACCAGCCAACCTGCTAACAGAACTTTCTCCCCACTTTCTAGCATTAGACTTTCCCACTGAGGTCCAACTAGATGAAGTGCATGTCCCTTTCCCTTCAAAATCAAGACAGTGCTAAACACAGTCCTCAAACCTTGAATAAATGAGTGAAGGAATGAGTAAGCAGGCACTTGGGAGCTGGGAATTCAAAACTGAGTGAAGCTCTCATCTCTACCCTCACAAAATACACAATCACTCAGCAAATATAAATCAAGACGCAGATATGAATATTGTTAAAGGCAGGGTAAGATTAAGTCCCAAAGCAAAAAAGAACAATATTGACCCATACAAAACAGGTCAGGTCATGAGGAAAGCCCATTGGAGTAATTGTTAAGTGTTGAGCTAAGTGTGGAGACACGTATCAGAATTCACCCACCAAATGAGGGGTAAGGGTATTCCAGGCCCCAAAAGCAAGAATTAGCACAGCCTAGTAAGAATGGCAGCCCACTCCAGTGTTCTTGCCTGGAGAATCCCAGGACGGGGGAGCCTGGTGGGCTGCCGTCTATGGGGTCACACAGAGTCGGACACGACTGAAGTGACTTAGCAGCAGCAGCAGCAGCAAGAACAGTCCAGGCTTTGCTCAGTGAAGATCTGGGTCCCAGTGTGATGTCAGCCTCTTACAAGATGGATGACTTTGTGTGACTCACTCTCTTCTTTGGAACCTCAGTTTATTTATCTTGAGGTAGGAAGGTTCACTGCCAGCTTCAGTGGACTCTCACATTAAATGCAATGCTGCAAAATTGCCTGGCAAAATATTTTGCAGAAGATTGAGGCTAAAGATCTTTGGGTGTATTTGGGGAAAAGCAATCAATGACGTATTTGCAAGAGAGACATACTATGGACCCAACTCTCACTGCCAACAATACAAGGGGAATGTGAACAGTCAGCACATTTCATTTCCTGTGAAAGCCCTCATGAAGTTGGTAGTCTAGTTGCCAGCACGCAAACACCAAGTGTGACCCAGGGTCAAAGGAAACTAGGGTGACCAGTCATTCAGATTTGACCCAGTAAGCTCCCAGGACCTGAGGCCTTCCATGCTAAAAAGGAAAAGTGTTAGTTGCTCAGTCATGTTCAACTCTTTGAGACCCCATGGACTGTAGCCCTCCAGGCTTCTCTGTCCATGGAATTCTTCAGGCAAGAATACTGGATTGGGTAGGCATTCCTGTCCCCAGATTTTCCTGACCCCGAGATTGAACCTGAGTCTCCTGCATTGCAGGCAGATTGTTTACCACCTGAGCCACCAAGGAAGCCCAAAGTCCTGAACAAAAGCATCACTGAGTTGGTGATCCTATTGGAGAGATTCAAGTTATTACAAGTTCTGCAAGAGCTCCAGGGAAGGAACTGGTACTAGAATCTATATAACTGGGAGACTTCGCGAAATAACGACTTTTTAAACCTCTACACTCAGCTATTTCTCCTTTCTATTCTCAGGATCCTGAACATTTTTTGGAAAGAAGATCCACTCTTCTTAAAACTCAAATTTAAACAGGACCCTGAGCTTTGAATATGAAACCTGGCTTTCAGGTTCTGTTGGGTATAGGCAAACGCTGTTTTTCTCATTTTGAAGATGGATAAACTGAGCTCCACAGACAGGTTAAACAACCTGTTCAAATCAACGACACAGCTGGAAATAAAACCCAGTTTCTTTACCTCCTGGTTCAGTATGTATTTTAGGATATATAACATAGGCTTCAAACAGTGTTTAAGTTCTATTTAACCTTAGTGGGGAATATTCCAATTAACATATCCACCCCCAGGGTGTTTCTCCCAGTTGAAATTTTCTTCCTTTTTTTCATAAAGTGGAGACACTCTCCCATCCCTCTTTCCCCAGTCCCCCTAACTAAAGCTGGCAAGTGTCTGTGGCTTTTTGGCTTTCTGCTCAGTTCAACTCAAGAGAAGCTTGAAATATATTCCATTTTTTGTAACAGTTAGGAGAGAACTGTTAAAGGGTGGGGAAGATCAATCACTTGTGAAAAATGCTAGGTGTCCCATTATGGTGTGATAAGTTCAGCTGCATAACATATGCATTTTTTTTCTCTCTGAATAAATGGCAGAAGTCAGTTCCCCATAAATTCAAAATGTATATTAGAACATGAAATCATATTTTAAGTAGATTTCACATATTGCTTCTCTTCATCATTCTAAATACCAAAGATTAAGCATGCCACTCGCTCTTGAGGTCTTTTCTCTTTTTTTTTAACTTTTGTTTAATCAGATATGAATAGTAGTTGGTAGCCTTTATTGTTCAGAACTACCTGAGAAGGAAAGGAAGAAAATAAACTCTGCTTACTCTCTCCGTTCCAAACAACATTTATTTTCACTATGACTGTTTCTAGGCTCTTTCAAAATGGCACTGTCACCCAAATGGTGAAACTGACCACAATACCTTTTCACAAAGCCAATCCCATTGCACCCATGTGTTGCTCCTTTGATACAAAACAGTCTCTTTGTTTTCATTTATATTAAACTCTTTCAAGGATCCCACACAGAGGCAATGTAGTATGGTGGTGAAGAATCAGATGCTGAAGCCAAGATCTTCAAGTTAAAGTCCCAGCTCTGTCACTTCCTAGCTCTGTTACCGTGGCCAAGATACTTAACCTTTCTGTAAAATCTTTCAGTTTCTGTAGAAGAAAAGTTAGCCACTTCTTTGAGCATCATCAATATCGTTCCCAGGAAAACTCTTCTACCGGACCCCTAGCCCCAAGTGCATCCATCACTACCGTTATGACCCAGCCCTCGGTGTCTTTTCTTCTTTGTTCTTCTCCTCTTAATTGATCTGCAAAGCTCACCATCTTCTTCTAGCAGCACACCCCTCCGTGGGCTCCTTTGCCTCTTCCTCTAGACATCTTCTCAACTCCATTTCCTTTTTCTCCTAGAAACTCTCACCTGAGCTTTAAATAACATCCTAAACGTGTGCCCTTAACAGTGACTGTTGCTTTGAACTGGCTCATATACCTCCCTTCTGTCCCCTCCACTTGGATGATTGACATACCTCTCATTGGTAACCTAAGCCTAGATGTCTCCCTGAATGCACTCCCCCAGGCTCCTTCCCTCCTCAGTAAGTGGCATGACCATGCATTCTGTGGCTCAGTTTCAAAGCCCAGGAGTCAGTCTTAATTCTTCTCTTCCTTACATCTTCCCAGATCCACACTCCAAGACCTCGACCTCCCGAATCTGCCCTGATCTGACCACATCTCTCCACTTTCATCCCTACTATCTTAGATTTGACCTAGATCTCTATGGTGTCTTCTTCAGTTCTTGCCCCTATACTCCGCCCAACAGTTTTCTCTCTACTCTGCAGCCACAGAATTCAGAAGAAAATAAAGAACAAATTTGATCTCGTCACTTCCCAGTTTAATGACCCGCCTTTCTCCGGTGGTCTCCTCTTAAATCTAGAATAAACTCCTGTCTCTTTACCCTGACCTTGTCAAAGGCCACCATGTGTTAGCCCCTGTCTACCTCCCCTGACTTTCCCTCCCCTGATCCTCGTACATGTACACTCTCTACTTCCTTCTGTTCTGTAAACAGCCCAAGCCTATTTCTACCTTAGGAAATCTTCGCAATAGCTGCCTCTGAGCAGAATATTCTCTTCTGCCCCTCCCAAACCCCACCCCCGCCCCCAGCCAGCATCACTCAGGTATCTATTCAACAGTAACATCTCCGAAGAAATTTCCCTGCCATTTTACCTACAATAGCCTCAGCATCAGTCACTTTCTATGACATTATCCAGCTTTATTTTTGTCACAAACTTCATCACTGTCTGAAATATTATTTCTTTGTTACTCATGTATTACCGTCATCCCCCAAATTCCATGAGAGTAGGCACCTTGTCTAGCTCAGAATCCTATTTCCAATATTTAAAAAAAGACCAAGCACATATTATGCTTTCCATAAATATGTATTGGATGAATGAATGAATAGCAAACTTTTTAAATCTCTTAATTCCCCGAACTCATCCACATTACATTGGTGAGATGTTTTGCAGGCCGAGATAATTATATTGCAATTAGCCTGAAAGAAAGGCATTTAAGTTGCAAGTTAACAAGCAGATGAATGAGTGTGCTGAGGACACTGGCCACTTGTTCATTGTCTGCAGAGTGAAATAAACAAGTGAAATCTGGCTGAAATTATTGTGGGACAGCTTGACTTGATGTAAGAAAAATCTTTTTGATTTGAGGGTCATGAATAATTGAGGGAAGCTATAAAGAAAGGTGCTGACATTCAATTCTTAAAGCACTTGACAAACAATAGCCAATGATTTGCCTTAAATGCTTCAGTAATTTGTTAATGTATTGTCATTATTAGTGGGTTACATAACCTATAACACACACATATTTCATCCGTTCTCAGATGCACATTTGCCCATCTCTGATATCAGAATGTATCTTACAGTTGATAGTGCATGATGGTTAAATTGACAGCACCTTTTCTTAGTGGTATATAAAATGATGGTACTTAATAGACGGCATCTTAGACTCAATGAAGTATAGTGATTTATTATAAGTTTCATTTTTTGGATGCTGGGCAAGCACTTCCAAGTGTTATCTTATCAATCTTCTCAAGAATCCCATAGAATAGGTAACATTAGACCTATTTTATAACTAACAAAGGAACATGGAGATTAAGTAAATTTCTAAAATCATACAGCTTCTAAGTGCTACAGCCTAGAATTTAATCCAGATCTACCCAACTCTTAAGCCAGTTCTCATCATTCTGACATGATAATTATTAATTTTTAGATAACATTCAGTACATAAAATACAAACCCATAAACAAGTCACATGGCAGATTTTCAATTCATGTTAGTTCCCTTCCTCCCTTCTCTTTAACATTTGCCTAAATGTGAGAGCATGCACTGTGCTCTGATTCCATGATTTATGTAAAACCTCTTACGAGGCAAGCATTGGCAGTCAGAGTCTGAGGTCTGGTTTTTTTGAAAAGATCTGAGCCCATATCAAAGGCAGCAAGTTAGCTTGGAAATCAGTGGGACCATATCATGATTGGGCTGCTGAAGGACCACTCCCTGATGAACAGGGCTGAGCAGAAGAGCCAAATTAACTCCCTGCCTCAGTCTTGACTCAGTGGGATGCTAACAAGATGAGACTTTGGAAGCAGGTGGGTCAGATGTACCAGAACAAGCATAGGAGGTAGAGCACAGCAGGAAATGCATTGGCTTTCGAGTCTGACCATCTCAGGCTCAAATCCCAACTCCTCTTCTTAATGTCTCTGGGCCTTAGTCACATTTCTAAATTAGAGAAGGTGCAATATCGGCTATAAGACTGTGGTAATGATATGCTAAGGTCACAAATTATTGTACACTTTCTGTGTGCATGTGAGATATATCATTGAACAAAACATAAATATCCCCGCTTTCATCTGGCTTACATTTTTAGCAACGAGTGCTAATGGTGCAGTGTCCAGCGTATTACCTGGTGATTCATAAATAATGCACGGGCTGCATACAGTCATTTCAGTCGTGTCTGACTCTTTGCAACCCCATGGACTGTACCCCGCCAGGCTCCTCTGTCCATGGGATTCTCCAGGCAGGAATACTGGAATGGGTTGCCATTTCCAACCCAGGGATCAAACCCGCATCTCTTATGTCTCCTGCATTGGCAGGTGGGTTCTTGACCACTAGTGCCACCTGGAAGCCCTTCATAAATAATAGTCACTGTCAAACTATGTAAAGAAGTATTCACATTGGATATTATGGTTCGACCTGGTGTCTAGTTGAAATTCGGCCAGTAATTCTTAATGAAGAACCAAGCTGATGGCATCTCAAGGACCTGGCGCCTAGGTCTCCTCTGTCAAGAACCTTCTTCCTCAGGATCACTATGTGTCTGCCTCCTCGTCATGCCAGATCTGGTCCATGCCACCTCTCAAAGAGGAGGTGCTGCCTAAACCAGCCTCTTCCTCCTGCCCTAGCCCCATGTCTCTATCACTTCATCTCAGTTATTTGCTTCAGAGGCCTTACCACAATCTGAAATTCTCACTTTTAATCATGTTTGCTTGTTCACTTTATCACTGTCCTATCTTCTACTAGAATGTAAGCTCCCTGAGCACAGAGACCCATGTTCTTTGCACCTAGAACAGGCCCTGGTACTTAATATTTGCATGAATTGGCATCAATGATACAGCTTACATTGCTAGAAAAGAGCTGTAGTGTGAAAACATAGTGGGTCAAGGAGAAAACTGGGGACCTCCCGAGCAGACATTCAAATTTTACTACCAGCAGCCAAAGCATTGCAGAGTTGGCAGAAGGCTTCAGAGGCTGGCTTCCAGACCCTGGAAAGACAAATCACTTCATTTCATTGAGACCTGTAAACTCTTAGAATCAAAGTGTTCATATCACTGAATGCTGAAGACAACAAAACCAGTGGGAGAATAGGAATAGGACTGAGGTAAGAGACGATGAATTTACGCCTGCTTGATCATGGTGCTCCTCTGAGACAGCAAGCATGGCAACTAAGAGAAACGAATTCATATGGTTCACATGGCTCTTATTTAGCCTCAAAAAACCCTTCTGACAATATTTCAAGTCCAGGGTCACTAAAACACTGAGTCAACCTGGGATTGTGGGAACTAGCCTGACAAGGAAAGGGGATCAATGAGTCAACAAGAAATGTATTGAACATGTAGTATATACCTAACCTGTGTCAAGTGTATTGGCTTAAAGACAAGACAGAATACAACAAGAGCACCAGAGGTGATGCTGACATTGGCCATCTCTAATATTTTTATAAGTGATCCAATGTAGTTAGCATGCACCCAATTCTCCAGCTCTGCTGAACAAACAAACTCTTCAGGTTAATGAAATACTGAGCTGATTGAATAAAGGGGCAGGAGGAGTTCACAATGCTTTCCAGTGCACAGAAGAAAAGCAAAGGAGGAGTTTGTGAATGCAGAAAACTGTTGAACAGGCAGGCGTGCTCCTGGGGTCAGTGGACTGAACAGTTATGGAGGGCAAGGGCCTTATCATGTTTTTTGTCACTGCATCCAGGGCCTAGCACATACCACATACTAATTTGGTGAAATAGAAGGGAAAAGGCACTAGACAGCTATATCCTCCATTAGATTTCAAGGCAGAGGTGAGGGAGAGTATCAGGAGGAGGAGGAGTGAAACTGTGCTCACAGCCAGCCTTCTTTCTTGATTACTGAGACCTGAGCAAGACAGTGCATTGACTGAGCAGCAGGCAAGACCCCTGATCTCATGACAATGGAGACGAAGTGGGACAGAGAGAAGAAAGTGGTAGCTTCCACCCTGAATAAAGTGGCCAACCCGCAAAGTCTTTATCAATAAAGGTGAGAACATTTAGAAAACTCAAGACTGTTTCCCATTAGTCTGACAACGCAGAACATCCAAGAATATTCATTTATTGCATGATCTACAATAAACATTTGACAAATTTGATATCACTGGGCTTTAATATTGTAGTGCTTTGTTACCAGAGCTCAGCAGTGACACTGTTTACAGTCTGATTTCCTAACTTCAAGAGGCACCCCAGACAGAAACCTGAAACTTAAACAAAAGCATGGGAGGAGAAAAAGCAAAACCGTTTCATCAGGAATGGGCTCTTCTGGTTCTTTCAAATGTTCTCCTTCCTGATGCCAAAAACCAGGTGTTCTCTGGGAGGAGTAACTACGGATGATATGATAGGAGATGGCAGAGATGTTCTAACTAGTGAGCCTTGCTGTGCCTTTAGAGTGAAAAGTCAAAGCGGGGACTGAGCCAAATCTTCTTCCAGACCTGGAGGAAGGCAAGAACAGGAAAGCTGTGGGTGTGGATTCCTCAGAACACGAGGGAAGCAACTGCTGGCTGCAGAATGAGTGATTAAAAAGTTTGTCAAAGAGCCAGAGCTACCCTCCAACTA
The DNA here is from genome assembly GCF_023091745.1 of Budorcas taxicolor. Lineage (NCBI taxonomy): Eukaryota > Metazoa > Chordata > Mammalia > Artiodactyla > Bovidae > Budorcas > Budorcas taxicolor. The sequence goes on from NC_068915.1 coordinate 44,236,770, forward strand.
AATGGTTTCCAAGTCCTAGTGGCTGGTCCTCAATGGGAAGAGCATGATCGAGAATTGTAGTGGTCAAGAGGCAAGAACACAGCACCATTAAATGGCCCAGGTCCTCCCTTAGCACACAGATCGAAAATACCAGACTCTTGATTATTTTATTCAAGAGTGCCCCTTCTCAGGACTGGCCACATGTTCTCATACCTTTGAGCATTCGCTTGTGTTCTTAATTCTAGCCTGTTCTCACCTAGAAGGTCCAACTCAACACAGTTCTAATCCCTGCCTTCAAGATGCAGTACATATTCCATGCCAGAGGAGCACAGGCTTTGGAGTAGGACACAGACCAGCTCCATCTCACATGAGACATGTGCCTACGGGAAGCCACTTACCTCCCCCCAGCCATTCTCCTCACCTGGAAAATGGGGCTGACAGGATCTATTTCATTCATGGAGTTATAAATACCATGAGAGAATTAGAAAGGAGAATAGAGGCTGGACAGGCAGCAAATTCTAAATCAGCCCTGCAGGAGGTTTTGATTTAGCCCACAGTGGAATATGAAGGAGTAGCTAAGGGAAATAGGCAGTTTTCAGAGGTGCAGACGGTAACTTTGGAGGCCAGGGAAGACATTGGCAGGGAGCTATCATGTCACTGAGGACCAGTCATTACCCAGGGCACTGGGAGATGACAAGGTGAGCAAAAATATGACCCATTCAGTCATAAGCTTCCATTTCAATGAAAAGAAATGGCCTTTGGAGCCAGGCCCATCTGGGAGTGAATTTCAGCTCAGCCATATTCTAACAACTGGTCTTGGGCAAGTGATTCAAACTCACCAAGGCTATTTCCTTAGCTGTAAGATGAGGTTAGCATTAGCTACTTCTCAGCATTTTTCTAAAGATTAAACGTGTACCTCCATAAAGAGCCAGTCCTATAGAAGAAGGCATTCATGAAATAGACATCCCTGATTTTCTTCTTCTTGGAGCTTTCTGCCATGCCAGAAACATCAAGCGTTTTGTTTTCATAAAGGTAATATTATAAGATTTGTGGAGAATAGACACCAAGAAAATATTTTTTCCATCTTTCTTTCTAAAAATTACTAGCATACCAACTATTGTTATATGTATGGGAGAAGGAAGTGGCAACCCATTCCAGTATTCTTGCTTGGAGAATCCCGTGGACAGAGGAGCCTGGTGGGCTGCCGTCCATGAGGTCACACAGAGTCAGACACGACTGAAGCGACTTAGCAGCAGCAGCTGTATGTATATATGTTTGGCTGAGCACTGTGGCCTTCATACAATATTCTTTATTTCTTCCTGAAAAATAAAGGATCTAATGATTTGAATGCTTCCCCCACCCTCATGATCAACAGCAATGCCGATTTGTGTATGTTTCCACTAAATTATGTGCCATACTAGATAAAAGATTTGTTTTGAAAAACAGCCCCTTCCAAAAATAAGAGAGTTTATCAATTCCAATCATTCTTATCCAAAATTAGTTGTCAAGTTTCAATGGCTGAAATGAATTTAACAACATAAATTTGGTACCGCTGCTGAATGACTAATGCAACCTTGTAGAGCTGGCCTGAATACACAGCCCTGTTGGGGTTCGCCAGCGACGTTTAGAATATCAGCACTTTGTGTTATAATAGAGCCTATTAACAACAGTTGACTGACATTAGATGTGGTCAAACTAAGCATCAATTAAAAAAATATGCTGACCTCCCCCAAAATTAAGAAGCCGTTGTACCACACTCACCAAAGGGAAATCGGAATAATTACTGTGGTGTTATGAAACCAACTTATTTGACTAATAGCAATATTTTTTCGCTGCCACAAAAAGCCAGCAAATACATTACGATGCTGTAGCAATATTGATATTCATAAAATCTCATTAGGCCAACTGGAAGTCAAACATTAGCCAATCATGCTCCTGACTCCTACTTACAGATCAAAGTTAAAGACGTGCTTTAGCCAGTTAAAAACAAAATTGAATTTGAGATCTGCATGGCTCTCATTAAGCAGCACTCTGTTAGGCTGTGTTTAAGATGAACAGCCCATAGGGAGCTTTTCCCCAACCAACGAGAACGCCTCTTTTCCACATTAAACTAGAAATACCATGACTATTCATTCATTTAAATAAACACATTTTCAAGCAGTCTGGATTTCCACTGTGCTGCCCTCTCTCTGTTTGGTCATTTCACCTTAAGCCAATTTATTTACAGCAAAATGAAAATCCTGTTTGAACCAAATAATTCTCATTTTCCAAATAGACATCTATGTATTGTGTCTGTAGTACAATCAGCAGCTCTCTTCCTCGTGTGTCTCTTTCTCTCCTGTGACATTAGCGCTTAATGAAAAGGAGAGGCAAATACGCTGATTTAAACAGGTGCTGTGAGTGAGCTGAGCTCCACGCAGAGGAAAGCGAAGTTGATTCAGGCGGGGGCAGAGTCGCGCTAGCACCCAGGGCAGAGGCAAACTCTGGGAATCCTTGACTATGGGGATAGATCAGGGGCTCCTTTGCCTAGATGAGACCATGTTTTAGAATTCCAATAAGCAGCACAAACACAGGCATGCCAGCAATATGCCTTTCCTCTCATGCTGAGATGGTTCATTGCTTCTTCTACATCATTTATAGCCCACAGCTGGGGGTTATTCCACAGGGTCGCCAGGCCAGGGAGCAATACCCAGACACTGACAGCTTTGAGCTGAGCCTCAGGTCCTGAAACTCTAACTGTATCTCCATGGTGCCTATATATATACATATATAATAAAATCTCCCATCTAGTTGGTTTATACAAGGGACATCAAACAGGAAGAGGTTGATCTGATTCTGTTGCACCCTTTCAAATGAGTTGCCTTGGACGGTCTATTTAAAATTACTGAGAGCTCCACCACATTACCTTTGAAGACACAGCCTTCGTAGCTTGCAGCACATGGGCAAAGCATGATTTAGCCAATGCCTTGTTCCTAGTGTCCAGATTGGGAGGAAAATAATCCTTCTGGCTCTACACATTGGCAGGCCCAGAATTTCTATATGGCAGTAAGATGGGGACAAGCAGGTTGGAATGGGGGCTGAGGGAACCTGTCTCAGTGTGACATTTCACTTGGCAAGTGCACTGTTTTGACATTGCATATTCATTTGGTGGGAGGGGAGCCTCCCCGGGGGGAAGCTTCCAAGTCCCTCCAAGCTACTCTGATATAACTACTAAAAGTAACTACAGTTGTCTCTTTCTTAGAATCTGACTTGACTCTCTTTTAAATCTCTTAAAATATGCGCACATTTGAGGAAAGAAAAATAATTCAAGCAAAATAGTAGAAGCTTTCTTTTTTTAAATCAGAAATTTCTAATGGACATACTACCAAATAAATTCTAAGATGAAAAACTATAAATTTTTTCATTTAAAAAATAAATAAATGCTGGTGTTTACAATCCTGTACTTAAAAATGCATGAAATTTGATCAAAATTATGATACTAACAGGCATCATGCATGCAAAGTATTAGGATGATGAAAGTAAACAAACCTTTGTATATAAACTTTCAATTCATGAAACATTTTCAAATAATATGAACTTTCCAGATCTTTGTTAAAACCCTGTCAAAGGAAACGCTGGCTCACTAGTGAAGTGGCTTGTTTGTATTCACAGTACACTCAGAAATAGCAGCTTCAAGTTCAGAACCTCTTCAACCATATCACAGCTTTGTCTCCTCAAAAATATTTGCATTAAGGATAACTGCCCCCCTACCTCAGGTATAGAATAACATCACAGTAACAATGAGCACTCGTAGAGCCTAGGTTTTGGTTTCTAATACAATTCTCCAATAAAAGAAACCAGGGATCCTTGCAGAAATGGCTGATTCTTGGACTAGGGTAAGAAATAGAATAACCCTTGAGTATCTTGTAGTGCCAGAAAGTAATGTTCAAATATACATACACACATACACACACAATGATGGGAGCATGTCAAAGGGACCCAAGAGCCAACAAAAAGAATCCCCATTTGCCAAAGCTGAAACAAAAATAAATAACACAGACTATTTATTTATAACTCAGAGTATAAAATAAGTATCTGCAAGACCATTCTAAGTAATACAAATGCATCAACAAAGGGGACAAATCTCTCAAGCAACAAAATTCCAAATAATTTCTGCACATTTGCCACCCTCAAAGAGGTGAAGTATAACTGTGTGTGCAGTACATTGTGAACCCCTTTCAAAGAGTAGCATATGGCAAAAGGAAAAATAGAGGAATAACTTTACAGTGGAGAAACCGGACAGACACTACTTCAGCTAGATGATCAAGTTAAACATCAACAGTGAAAAATCATGTTGATAGTATGCACTTTCTTGATATGACATGATTTACCTCCTCACAAAATTCCACAAGCCTAATCTAATCATGAGAAAAACACACAGGACAAATCCCAGCTGAGGGACATCCTGCAAAATGCCTGACCAATCCCTTTCAAAACTGTCAAGGTCATCAGAAACATGGAAAGTCTGAGAAATGACCACACGCAAGAGGAATCTAAGGAGATGTGACAACTAAATGTAACGTGATGTCCTAGATGGAATCCTAGCGAAAAAGGACATTAGGTAAATAATTAAGGAAATATGAATAAAGCATGGACTTTACTTAATAGTAATATATCAGTAATCATGCATTAATTGTAACAAAGGAACCATACTAACCTTCAGTTCATTTCAGTTGCTCAGTAGGGTCCAACTCTTTGCAACCCCATGGACTGCAGCATGCCAGGCTTCCCTGTCCATCAGCAACTCCCGGAGCTTGCTCAAACTCATGTCCACCAAGTCGGTGATGCCATCCAACCATCTCATCCTCATACTAATCTTAGATGTTAATAATAGGAGAAACTAGGTAGGGGTATATGGGAACTCTATATTGCCTTTGCAATGTTTCTGTGAATCTAAAACTGTGCTAAAATGCTTATTTTAAAAAGGCTAATCTCTCTGCAAAGATCTAACAAAGTCAGAGCTATGACACACAAACCATTTTACATGATCTAAGGATGGGATTTAATTCAGGGTTCCTATCACTGCAGATGGTGACTGCAGCCATGAAATTAAAAGACACTTACTCCTTGGAAGAAAAGTTATGACCAACCTAGAGAGCATATTCAAAAGCAGAGACATTACTTTGCCAACAAAAGTCTGTCTAGTCAAGGCTATGGTTTTTCCTGTGGTCACGTATGGATGTGAGTGTTGGACTGTGAGGTAGGTTGAGTGCCGAAGAAGTGATGCTTTTGAACTTTGGTGTTGGAGAAGACTCTTGAGAGTCTCTTGGACAGCAAGGAGATCCAACCAGTCCATCCTAGAGGAAATCAGTCCTGAATATTCATTCATTGGAAGGTCTGATGCTGAAGCTGAAACTCCAATCCTTTGGCCACCTGCTGTGAAGAACTAACTCATTGGAAAAGACCCTGATGCTGGGAAGGATTGGGGGCAGGAGGAAAAGGGGACAACAGAGGATGAGATGGCTGGATGGCATCACTGACTCGAAGGACGTGAATCTGAGTGAACTCCGGGAGTTGGTGATGGACAGGGAGGCCTGGCGTGCTGTGATTCATGGGGTCGCAAAGAGTCGGACACGACTGAGTGACTGAACTGAACCGAAGATTTCTGTACACTAGCTCTCATGGCAGCCCTAAGGCTTCAGTCATCTAAGTGTTTTATAACAAATGTTTTAAAACTATAAGATCATCCATAGTCTGTGGGTCATCCTTCTTTACCATTGATCAAACTAGTAAAATACTAAAGGCAACAGCTGCTAAGGAGACAAGGGAAGGAAAAACATGTATGGCAGGTGGTACCACCTGTGCTACCCGATTCCAGCTCCAGCAATCCTCTATTGAGTGGCAGCAAAGGAGGGGGGGGGGGCGGAAATCAGTGAGTCACTCACAGCTGGGGAGTAAAAGGAAACAACTTCCGCCTGAGTGTGTGTGTACCTGGTGTGAAAGAGATCCGAAAATTGCAACTTTAAATGACTTGGGTATTGACAGAGCAATCCACGTGGTGGCTAAGTGGACATTAGTGTACTATAAAGTGCCTGTTGGAAGCTCACAAACTAAGTTATTTTCCCTCCTACCTCTATACCAAGAGGGTATTAATCTACTGAGAGGAAAAAAAAGAATTCTTGATTTTTGAATTGAGCTAAATTGCAATGCCAGGGCAGGGAGGGGTCCAAGTAAGACTTGAGTCAGTAAAATGAGATGGCTGAGCTCCTCTGAGCCTGGTTACTTCCCATCACCCACCTCTGGCAAATGCTCGGTGTATCCCATCAGCTCGTTGATAGAGTGGAGGTCCTCTGACATCCATGCTGATATCCCATCTGTTTAGTACCGAACAGCAGTTTTCTGCCTCCAGGAATCATGGTGCAGTCTTAGTTTTACAAGAGATGTGAAAAGTTCTTATATCCAGTGAGTCATTTGTCACCTGACCTAGCACCATAGAATGTCTGCCAAAGGATCCTTTGGCCTCTTTTTAGGACAAGAACCTCAATACCTCGCTACTTTTCACGGCCTGTCCCAAGGGCATCTGTCTTGCTGTATCTCACTGTTCGCTGAACCCATGGTAGGCAAGGCACAAGCAGGGAAGCTGGAAGAAAACTCAAGGAGTTGTAGGAACTGTGGACATGTTTATGCTCGCCTGACTGACACAGCAGCTGTAGCAGCAGACACTCTGTATTCTCTTGTGGTTGACCCAGCAGACGCGGCCATAACATAGCTGCAAGAGCGTTTCAGCAGGTCCTTATATAAGACCACACCACAATTGCGTGCACAGTGCTACAAATGATCTCAGCTGTTACATAATCATTATTTACCAAACGTGGGGCAAGAGCAAGAGGCTGTGTGGCAAGTGAACCAGACCACCACCATCTTGGCTAATTTTCTCTTTCCCTACAGAATCATTGCCCCATCTTGATTCCGTTCTACTGACATCCTCTCTTACTGTCAGTCCCTCCCGTCTAGCCATCTGACCTCCTCACTGTTGCTTGTGTACTTCATGCACACTCCTGCCACAGGGCCTTTGACTTGCCTTTCCCTCTACCTGGAACACTCCAGCTGCTGCTGGTAAGTTGCTTCAGTCATGTCCGACTCTGTGTGACCCCATGGACTGCAGCCCACCAGGCTCCTCCACCCATGGGATTTTCCAGGCAAGAGTACTGGAGTGGGGTGCCATTGCCTTCTCTGACCTGGAACACTATGCTGCCATATACTCACATGACTTGCTCCCTCACCTTCTCCATGTCTTTGCCCAAGTGTCACCTTCTCAATGAAGCTTTCCTTGACCACCTCACTTTAAACTGCTTCCTTCCCACTTTCATTTCTCTAACACTATCCTTGTTAATGGCTTAATTTTTCTCTATAGCATTGATTACTGTCTAACCTATTATATATTTTCCTCTTCATCTCTTTATTATCCTAGTCTCTCCTCTAGTATATAAGTTCACTGAGGTCAGGGCTCTTTGTTCACTGTTATACCCTCAGCACTGAGAACTGTGGTTTGCATATGTCGTCACTAAATTCAGAAATATTCATGAACAAATGAGTGCTTAACTCTCAAGCAAAACTTTCTGTTTGAGCAGCTCATATTTATAGAAACCTTATACACCACCCCTATTTAAAAAGTAAATCCATAATATGCAATATATGACATTCTACTTTTATGTTATTATAAACTTCTTATCAACATTTTAAGACTGACTTTTGGTGTAAAAAGTAAAATCACCTTATGTACTGAAAGTGATGATAACACAGGTTTCTTTTGTTTCTTAGGTAGTAATTCAGGAAATTCACGAATACATGTGAAATGCATTTTCCATTCATCTCTGTCCTCCTCTCTTCTACAGAGAGCCTAGCACACTGCTTTTCATATACATCCACACAAAAACTTTTACATGAATGTTCATAGCTGCATAAAAATCAAAAAGAAAAAATTACAATGTCCATCAATTAGAAAGTGAAAAAATAAATGTGATGTGTCCATACAAAGGAAAACTATTAAGCAATAAAAAGAATCTACTGATACACACGGAAACAAGGATGAACCTTCAAGACATTATGCTACATGAAAGAAGCAAACTTCACACGGTATAGGATTCTCTTATATAAAAAGTACAGAAAAGGCAAATCCACAGAGACAAAGTTGATGAGTAATTGCCTGGGGCTGAAGGTGGGATTGGAGACTGAGGGGAAATGGACACGAAGAATATTTCTAGAGTGATGGAAATATTCTAAATATGGATTGTGGCGATGGTTGCACAATTATGTAATTTACTCCAAATCCTTGAGTTGTACACTGAAAACAGGTGAATTTGATTGAATGTTAAGTACACTTCAAGATATTTTAAAATGAAAAAAAAAAGTGTTCAGGACACAGCTAGGTGTTATCTCACCATTACCATTTTGTCCCAAGTCTATACACTGGACAGTGACAGAAGAAGATCAGCCTCCAACAGTGGGTTCTCTAGGAGGGCAAAAACTACCTCTAGTCTTATCAGAGGGAGAAAAGGCTGATGATACGGAACCCCAAGATGTAGTACAATAGCAGAGCAGAGCACTGAGAATGAAGTTTGAAAGTGGCCTCTGCCCTTCTGGGAGTTTTCCAACTAGAAGAAGTGAGATGTTCCAATAAAATCTCAATTTAAGAATATTTTAATTCATGAGCCTCCAAAGAGAGAGCAAATTCATCAAGCATTTATTCACTCAATTTTCAAGTAAATACTGAACATTTACTTGATGCAATCTCTTGTTAGGGCTTCTCCGGTGGCTCAGGTGGTAAGGAATCTGGCTGCAATGCAGGAGACCAGGTTCAATCCCTGGGTCGGGAGCATACCCTGGCAAAGGGCATGGCAACCCACACTAGTATTCTTGCCTAGAGAACCCCATGGGCAGAGGAGCCTGGCGGGCTACAGTCCATGGGTCGCAAGAGTTGGACACAACTGAGCAATTAACACACTATCACTTGCTAGGTGTTGGCGAAACATGGATGCATCAGACACAAAGAAGCCCAGAAAAGCTCTGACACTGTCACTCAGGGCTCAGGAAGATCCAAAAGGAGACCCCTGGCTCTCTCTCCCTACTGCTGAGATCTCCTGGGGGGAGAGAGGAGGAGACTCTGGCAAGCCCACAAATCTATCTCCCTCCAGGATTCTAAGAGAAGGATTAAAGCCCTGGAACATGCTCTGGGGCTGACCATGAAAGAAGGGAGGGCCTGGGATATTTTAGGTAGAATTCCCTCCCTCCCTTGAAGGCCTGGCCTTCTGGGTTTCTGCTTCCTTGTCGGTCTCTTTTTCTCAGGCAGACAGTTCATCCGTTGAAATCAATAGGTAAAAAATCAATAAAATGCAAACATAGGCACTTTACCCTTGCTGGTTTAGACTCTCTCCTTTCAATCCTAAAAACAACACAGTGTTTCCTTCACATCAACTCCCTTTGTGGCTTAAAAGCCTCTTCAGTTTTTGCCATCTTACTGCTTTCCTCGGTTCCGATGTGAAGTCACCTTGCTGTTTATCCAAGGAAGGTGACTAGTCCAAAATCCAGGCATCTCGTGTCCTGGATTCGTTCGACCAGTATGAACTGTGTGTTGCATGTTAGTCCCTTTGAGCTTTCTCATCAGCTCAACAGAAGACTGTGGACAGGTTGTGTTGCGCACCCAGGGCAGTCAGAGATGGCCTGTGATGGCAGCAAGTTCTCCATCCCCGGAGGCATTCAGACAGGGTCAGAGATACTGGAGCTGACATTCTATCATTCAAGGTGTTGAATACCACCATTGAAGTCCTCTGATTTGGCAATTTTGTTAATCTAAATGGGCATGACAGATCCATAAGATATTATGAAAGCAAAATAGTCATGTTCGGTATTGAACCGGACGAGAAGTCCCCTCCCCACAGAAATTTGCAGAAACATCTGGAAAGAAGCAGATTGTCAAAGACCAGACAAACTGAAGTCGAGGAGGTGGAGCCCGGGTGCATGAATATCAGTGGGACTGTATCTGTACAGAGCAGTTGGAAAAGTCAGAAGCACTGGGGTACATTATGAGGAGAATAATACAGCCTGATGGTTGAATGAGGCTGAACCGGGTTCCTATTTCACTTCTGCCATTCACTGCTACGGTAGCTTGGCAACCTCATGCAGGTTACATAATCTTTTTCCAAACATCAGTTTGCTCATCTGTGAAATGGGAATAATAACTCAGAGAGTTGTCCTGAAGATTTAACTGGATAACATTTGTAAAGAAGGACAGTCCCTGGTACACAGGAGGCTTCCTAGACATTGCGGTTCAGTGTTATTAATTCTTACTCCACTAAAGTGTCTAATTTTCTAGATGGTCAGCATGGAAAAGAACTATCAGATACACCACAGACTGTGAGGTACAGTCCCAGCAGCCCCAGATAAAATGCCAGGCTTGCTAGACCATAGATCTAATACCTGGGGTACCTCTTAGGCATCCTGTGAAGATGCCTAATTCCTCAGAAGGTTCATCACAACCACAGGGAATGCATTTTTAGGATAGCTCCATGCTATCAGACAACCAGCACTGAAACTGTGTGCAGTGGACAGGGTCGGCTCTGAGAGAGCTAGGCAGAACTGTCACTTTGATTTCTATCTCTTTGGGAAATCATGCTGCATAGACTGACACTCATTTTAAGTTTAGAATACATTTGTGTGCCTTGCAATTTGGACTTATACAAAAAGAAAAAAAATCATTCTGTCAAAGAATTGTAGCCATGCCACCCTGAGATGGTCACGATGGAGACAGAGGCCACACATCTGGACACACACCTGAACCAGCGTAAAACTGACCATAGAGATTGCTTATATTGCTAATTGTGGGAAAAGGGCCATGTGAATGGGATTAACATCCAATTCATGTGCCTAATTTAGCCCCATGGATGACCAAAAGCCAAAGCAAAACACCCGATGAATCCTTGCATTTTCTCTGTTCTCACTACTCCTTTCCAACCTAGTCTGACCACCAGAATCAGCTGGGATGCTTATGTGATGCAGGTTCCCAGGCATCTCTTCTGGACATTCTCAACTGACAAGTCAGTTGGGAGGCCTGGGAATATGTATTTGAACAAGCAGCTTAACAGAGGACAGGCAAGTTTGGAGAATACTTGTCTTAGTGCCAAGCCGTTTATTGTTGGTTTGATTCCTTTGATAAGCCCTCATCATCAAGGTCCCAGAATATGCCAGAACCTTTCCATGATAATGCACATGAGACATGTCTCTCAGTCTTCCTAATTTCCATGTGACGCAGCGACAGTTGTTCCCATTTTAAAGACAGACACTGAAGCTCAGCCAGGTAAGAGACTTGCCCTGTTAAGTGTCAGAGCTGGGGTTCCAAACCACATCTTATGACTGCCACCCAGGCCCTTTTTCCATGATCTCACGGTTGCCTCAGCAATCTAAATCACTCCTCTATCAACAACTCCCAGACCGATGACCCAGGCAACCATATGGGACTAGTCATGAGATCTTCCCAGACTAATTCTGACATGTCTTTCATAGCAACAAAGAGCAGCTGCATTTCAAATACGATGTCACTGGCTGGACATGGCACCCTGCCCAACGCCTGGCCTCTTTAGACATCCTGTGAAAATGCCCTAAGAATGTTCCTGCCAAGTGTTTATTTTCTCTGGTAATACTAAATACAAATATTGTCTCCCTGGAATCTGGTAGCTTGGGGCCATGTATAACTTTATAAAAGTAACTATGCCTTTACACAGTGCCCGACAGAGGCCTTACTATATATACCATTAGTTCACTAGCTTCACTGTTGGGTAAAAATGCCATTAGAAAACATATCATTTACCCAATAGACTGAAATGGATCCCAAGGACCTATTCCAGTCTATCAGGTAATTATGGGGGAAACCCTATATTATTTGCTGGAGAAAATGGAATCCCACCCCAGGAGGCATAAAGGTCCATCCCTAGCTCTTCGTAATAAATAGATGATCCCATTTTTGTGATAACAACCACTGAATTTACTCTGATTTCTAGGGCTTTTTTCAAAAATCCTTTTGTTGCTTTATATATATAAAATGGCTAATGGCTCCAAGCCAACCATAAATAATAAAATACCTAAAAATGCATTGTAATCCCATTCATAGCTTTATTTAGCAGGAGGGAATACAAAATCCTCTGAAATCTCATTTATTTCACAACTGTGGTAATGACCACTTACACAGGCAGCATATGGCACCCTTTCATCTCCCAGGGCCTTGGGAAGCTTAGAAGCCATAGGCCCAGAGTCAACTGACCCATCTTCAAATGTAACCACTCTGGGGACTCCAACTAGGAACACAGCAAATAACAAGGACTTAATCTTCACTCTCATCATCTCAAGTCTTGAGGACTGCTGGACCAGGACTTTTCTTCCTTCAAAAAACCACTCTTAAGAGCCTTAGGCTAGAGCAGCAGCCCCCAACCTTTTTGGTACCAGGGACCAGTTCTGGGGAAGACAGTTCTTCCATGGATAGGGTAGGGAGGATGGTTTTCATTTCACCCGCCACTCACTTCCTGTTGTGCAGCCCAGTTCCTAAGAGACCATGGACAAGACCAGTCCATGGCCCAGGGGTTAGGGACCCCAGGGTTGGGATATAGCTGTAGCCCCCGGAACCTACCACAACCCCTGATTCTGAGGCTTTGCAACAAAGGTGTGTTGCATGAGAAGTTCCCTTCTTCCGGCTTTAACACCCTACAACTCAGTCACTATATTCACTGCTTTGTTCCCATACCTAGAACAGTGCTGACACAGAACAAAACTACCTTTTTAGCTGGTGATTTTTCTGTTCTTTTTGCAACATGCTTCAACTGCTTTATTACATGGCCTTTACTTCATGAGCCTCCATCATCCCCCACTGTCCCACCTACAGTGAAAAACTGTAATGGGGAAACAACACAAGATTCATCCTTGAAAGCAGAGTGGGGAAAAGTAGAGCTAAGAGATGTTCAAAGGCAGAAGAGGATCGAGATTACAATATGGACGGCTAGTGAGGAACCAGAAAACAGCTATACACAGAAGATGTTTGGTCACTTAGAAATATATTTCCTGGGACAAGTATCATATGATATTGCTTATAGGCAGAATCTTTAAAAAACAAAAACAAAACGATACAAATGAACTTAGTTACAAAACAGAAACAGACTCACAGACTTATTAGAGAACAAACTTACAGATATCAGGAGCAATAGGTTGCGGGAGAGGATAGACTGAGAGTTTGGGATTGACGTGTACACACCGGTGTATTTAAAATAGAAGACCAATGAGGACCCACTATATAACACAGGGAACTCCGTTCAATATTCTGTAATAACCTAAATGGGAAAAGGATTTGAAAAAGAACAGACACATGTATATGTATAACTGAATCACCTGCTCTACACGTGAAACTAACTCAACACTGTTAATCAGCTATGCTTCCATGTAAAATAATTTTTGGATAAGTAAAATAAAATTTAAATATATATACACACATATACACATGTATATATATGTATGTGTATACATTTATATATATACATATATATATATTTCCTGACCATGCAGAGTGGGCAAAGCCCCATGCTAGACAAACCTCTATCAAGCGTGGAGAAGACCTATCACTTCCCAGCCAAAGGCCCACAGCAAAGAGTTAACCTCCTCAGAGAAGCATAACCCAGGTTAAGAAAATAACAAGAACAACAATAATAATAGTGATAAAAATAATGCCAACTCAGACAACCATGTGGAAAAGACAGACTGGACACAAGAAAGCAGAGCCAAGAAGGAAAGGCCAAAGGTTAAGAGTACAAGCAACAAACCATGGCAACAGTGCCAATCTGCTCTGTTTTATACATTCTACACCAAAGGCAGTCAAAAGTCCTCATGATTTTTAGAAACAAGTTTTAAATCTCAATCTTTATGACTCTCTGCTATCCCAACACTATACAGGAAGCTCCTTGAGGGCAGGGCTTGGGCAGTGTCTTCAAGCTATGAAAGAATTCTTGGGCTCCTTATTGCCTAATAGATGCCAGGTACTCTGGGAGGTGATGGACATGCAAATAACAAAATACAGTTGCTCTGTCTTAAGGGAGTTTACCATCTAAAGAAGGAAACCAACAGGAAACAGGTCACTTTAACTACATCCAGGATATCTTAGAACAGACATACGCAATGAGTGAACCACCACTTATATGTATTAACGGAGACTCCATTTCCAGGAAATTATCTGCAATCTTTAAGGTTACCTTATAAGGGAACAGGTTTCTCTGTATGCCATACACAGGTTATCCTATAGTAATATACTCCTGCAAAGAGCATGGGGGAAAACAGTGCAACTCAAAGCATCTTTAATGGGATGTTTCTTGTATTTTAATCAACTATATGAGGTTTTGGTTAAAAGAAGACTTCAAGAAATCAGAATCCTCTTTTCCCTTCCCTTCCAGAAAAGGAAAAAGAAATAGAAATGAGATAGAACTCCATAAACCACCATCATTCACTCATCATTCTTTTCTTGAATTGAAACGCACCTTGGACTGTCTTATTGGAAGTCAAACTAGGTTTGAATAAAAAAGATTAGAGAAATGTGAGAGAATACCCTCATGATGGCACCTGAATGTTCATTTTAATATGCAGTAATTTAGCACGTTGTATTTGCACTCACTGAGATTTGAGTAAATTCCAACCCACGCCTTTTAGAGGCTTCCCTGGTGGCTCAGAGATAAAGAATCCACCTACCAATGCAGGAGATACAGGTTTGATCCCTGGGTCAGGAAGATCCCCTGGAGAAGGAAATGGAATCCCACTCCAATATTCTTGCCTGGGAAATCCCATGGACAAAGAAGCCTGGCAGGCTACAGTCCATGGGGTCACAAAATAGTTGGACACAACTTAGTAACTAATCAACAACACATGCTTTTCAGAGCCATACAAGCTAGTGCTGGAAACAGTAAGCAAAGAAGCACTTTCGTTAAAGGAGTTACCTGTTGTTATGACATCTAGGTATCTATTCAGTTCAGTTCAGTCACTCAGTCATGTCCGACTCTTTGTGACCCCATGAATCACAGCATGCCAGGCCTCCCTGTCCATCACCATCTCCCAGAGTTCACTCAGACTCATGTCCATCGAATCGGTGATGACATCCAGCTATCTCATCCTCTGTCATTCCCTTTTCCTCCTGCCCCCAGTCCCTCCCAGCATCAGAGTCTTCCAATGAGCCAACTCTTCACATGAGGTGGCCAAAGTACTGGAGTTTCAGCTTTAGCATCATTCCTTCCAAAGAACACTCAGAGCTGATCTCCTTCAGAATGGACTGGTTGGATCTCCTTGCAGTCCAAGGGACTCTCAAGAGTCTTCTCCAACACCACAGTTCAAAAGCATCAATTCTTCAGTGCTCAGCTTTCTCACAGTCCAACTCTCACATCCATACATGACCACAGGAAAAACCATAGCCTTGACTAGACAGACCTTTGTTGGCAAAGTAATGTCTCTGCTTTTGAATATGCTATCTAGGTTGGTCATAACTTTTCTTCCAAGGAGTAAGTGTCTTTTAATTTCATGGCTGCAATCACCATCTGCAGTGATTTTGGAACCCCTAAAAATAAAGTCTGACACTGTTTCCACTGTTTCCCCATCTATTTCCCATGAAATGATGGGACCAGATGCCATGATCTTCGTTTTCTGAATGTTGAGCTTTAGGCCAACTTTTTCACTCTCCTCTTTCACTTTCATCAAGAGGCTTTTTAGTTCCTCTTCACTTTCTGCCATAAGGGTGGTGTCATCTGCATATCTGAGGTTTTGAGATTTCTCCCGACAATCTTGATTCCAGCTTGTGCTTCTTCCAGCCCAGCGTTTCTCATGATGTACTCTACATAGAAGTTAAATAAGCAATATACAGCCTTGACATACTCCTTTTCTTATTTGGAACCAGTCTCTTGTTCCATGTCCAGTTCTAACTCTTGCTTCCTGACCTGCATATAGGCTTCTCAAGAGGCAGGTCAGGTGGTCTGGTATTCCTATCTCTTCCAGAATTTTCCACAGTTTATTGTGATCCACACAGTCAAAGGCTTTGGCATAGTCAATAAAGCAGAAATAGATGTTATTCTGGAACTCTCTTGCTTTTTTGATGATCCAGCGGATGTTGGCAATTTGATCTCTGGTTCCTCTGCCTTTTCTAAAACCAGCTTGAACATCTGGAAGTTCACAGTTCATGTATTGCTGAAACCTGGCTTGGAGAAGTTTGAGCACTACTTTCCTAGCGTGTGAGATGAGTGCAGTTGTGCGGTAGTTTGAGCATTCTTTGGCATTGCCTTTCTAGGTGTCTGTACTTTAAAACAATGCCTGTAATGAGTAAGGGCTACAAGTTCTAACTGGCTGCTGTTAGCATTCTTTTTTAGTAGCATTACTCAAATAACATCATAAATACATGTGAGACTGCACAGCAGAAGAAAAGAAACAACAAATGTACTGAGTTCTTTCTTAGAAGAGCTAACAAACAGTGAGATCTTTATTATTATTTTTTACTCTGACTTTGTACAACATCACAGCATGTTCTACAATCTTACTTGAAGCAGTTAACTGTGGGGGGAAAACACACTGAATGTTCCTTGGAAAAGACTGTCCATTTCTACCTGCTAATGCACCATCTAAAATGACCATTTATATGCACAATCATTTACCTGATGCATAATACTTAACTTGGAAATTATCACTAAGAGGTATTGCCAGCTCCAGCATTTGAGCACTGATTTTTGGTGCAAATGCTAAAGCATTTCTACAGATAATGAAGCACTCAACAAAGTGCCCTTTGTTAGACAATAAAAATAAATGATTTCAAAAGCCATCAACTGGCAATGAACAAACACATTTTATAGTAAAGCAGTTGGAGATTTGGGGGTCAGCTCATATTTCACTACAATGGGTTTGTTTTGTCTTTTGTTTTTGTTTCTTTTTTAATCACAACCTACTCAGTATTCTCCACCTATAGTTTATCTTAGTTTTTTCACAAATAATAAAAAGAGTCACTGCTGTTTATGAAATCCTTCTTTGTGCCAGGACTGGGCTAAGCAGTTTGCAGTCATCATCTTACTGACGCTTTGCATCCCTTTATGAGGCAAGTTCTATTATGATGTCCCTTCTACAGAGGAATTTGTGCAAAGTTAGCATAAAATCATTATTTTTCTAAGAAACTTTGTAGGTTTCAAAGGATTTTGATGTAACTGGTCTGATTCACATGGGCTGGTTGCAACTTTGAGGGCTGAGGGGCTGGTGTGTATGTGTGTGTGTGTATTTTGTTTTTTAGATACAAGGATACCAGGACATACAGAAGTGAAGTGATCTGTCCAAGGAGACATGCTTGCCAAGTGGTTGTAACAGACTACAAAAAATGGCCACAACACTTCAGTTCCCTATAACTACTTCCCTTTGCAATGTAATTTTGCAGTTCCTCCCACCAAAAGGTGAAATCTCTTTCCCCTTGAATCTGAACTAGCTTTGGGATTTGCTTTGACCAATCCAATGTATTAAAGGGCTTCCCAGATGGCTCAGTGGTAAAGAATCTGCCTGTCAATGCAGGAGACATGGGATTGATAACTAGGTGGGGGAAGATTCCCTGGAGAAAGAAACGGCAACCTACTCCGGTATTCTTGCCTGGGAAATCACATGGACAGAGGATCCTGGCAGGCTACAGCCCACGGGGTTTCAAAGAGTTGGACACAACTTAGTAACTAAATAACAACAACAACAAATGCATTAGAAGCAGCATTGTGCTGGTTCTCAGAGTCAAGTGGTCTTACACTCTGCTGTGCTCTATCTGCCAAGAGAACAAGCCATGCCAGCCTGATGGATGTTGAGAGACATGTGGCCCAACTACCTCCATCATTCCAGATGACAACCTGCAAGCCCCAAATCCAAGTGCCTAGTGAACCATCAGCTCACTGCAGATGTGTGTATGAACCCAGATGAGACAAACCCAAATTACAGAACCACAGAATTGTGAGCTAAAAGGAAGATCATTATATTTAACCATTAAATCTTGGGCTGGTTTGTTATATAGCAAGAGCTGACTAATACAGTGGCATTGCTGAAAACAGAGTTTGAAAGTCAAGGCTGTCTCAACTTGTAAGCTTTTTATTTGCTACCAAAAAAAAAGAACAACTAGATTACTTTGTAATTAAAAAATAAACATTGGGTGTGGGAGGGTTAAAGTAACACTAAAAGATAAAAACATGAAATTACTTGATTTGAAAAGGAGGAAGAGTTAATTATTCCTGAGAGTGTGTGTTTCATTACAAGATCCTACCCACCATGCTACCAAGGAGTGATGTATCTCTAGGATTTACCATGATTATTGCCACACTCCTCCAGTCTATCACTGTGCCTTCCTGCCATGAAAGACTGCTCATGAAAGACTACATGCTCAATTTGAGCTCTAAAAATATAATAGGCATGAAAAACTTTTAGTGGTATTTACATACATAAAATTACCTTTTTAATTAACATTGCATTAGCTCAATATTCTCCAGATCTTATTCATTTATATATCACTTTCACAATCCTTGCTAATCTCCAAACTACCAATATTGGTATTTACTGAATATTTTTCTTCAAATGAAATTCAAATTGACTCACGTTTTTTACTTTACTTAATCCTAAGAGATAATAACCATAAGATGACTTGTTTTGTAAACTAATAGTATATTTTTCTACATAACTGTTAAAGTACAAATGCATACATACATCTGTGTTCCATCTAAAATCATCTTGCTTGTCAGACTAGGAAATACTGCAGGATCCACATTTGATTGACTTCAACTCTTTACCGTTGGCTACTAGCTACAAGGGAAGGGCAAATTGCAAAGCTTTTCTAGGCCAAAAGGAACTCTGATGGAGATGACAATTCCATCGGTCACTTTACCAACATCCTGCCATCTGAAGAATCAGGCATAAGTGTGCTAGTCCTGGATCCAGCAAGCAAATGCTATTTCATTGGTCTCAGCTGGGCTGTGGCTTTTTAGCACTCTTGATCTGAATAAGCTACTTGAGATGGTGCATGGTAAATATCAGGCCCTTAGATGGCTTTGAGGCCATGAAACTGTTCATTTCCATCCATGAGGACTAAAAGATAGATGTGCAAAACTATTAGAATGTTCCCAATACATCATTTTTTAAAAGTTTTGATGCTCAACATAAGCCTTTAAGTACTCAAACGGTAAAGAATCTGCCTGCAATGCAGGAGACCTGGGTTCGAGCACTGGGTCAGGAAGATTCCCTGGAAAAGGAAATAGCAACCCACTGCAGTATTCTGGCCTGGAGAATTCCATTATCAGAGGAGCCTGGTGGACTACAATCCATGGGATCACAAAAAGTCAAACACAACCAAGTGACTAACATTTTCAATACACTTTCAGAAGCACTTAAAGCTGAGGTTCCTGTGTCATTTACAAAAAAAATGACCTCTCTGGGACAAAAAAAAAAAAAAAGGTGCCTCTGATCATCCAAGTAGTTACCTGCCAGGTCACAATAAATGAACTCCAGCCTTGGGAACATTATTGCCCACAAACAATATCAAGAAAATGCCAAAAAAAAAAACAAACAAAAAAAAAAAAACCAGAACAAACCTTAACTTAATCAAAATGTTAAGTGAAATGCTCCATGGTTTATTTGAGAATAAGATGGTGGGCTTAAGTGGATTACTAATAGCCAGAAGTCACTGTAACCAGGAAATATGGACTAATGGATTAGTAATATACATGAGAGGGATCATAAGTAGGGTGTTAGAGCAAAAAGAACAGGCTCAGGTCCTCTCTGGGTTGAATCTCAACTCTGTCTCAATATCTTGGGTAAATTATTTAGTTTCTCTATGATTCGTTATTTATTTCTTGCATGTGTGCATGGTGATACTAATGGTCATTATCGTGTAGAATTCTTGTGAGGATTAAATGAGGTAATTCATTCGAAACCCTTAGAACAAGACCTCACATGCACTAAGTGCTTAACACCAGCTATTATCATAAATAATCTGATAATTTCCTTTTAAAGTCAATATAGGACGGCTACTTTGGGTGCCACAGGCTCTATCTGGCTCCACGTGTTTGAAGGAGTGTGTACAGATCACGCTGACTATGTATGGATACCTGAAGAAAGAGAGCTCATACAATAGATGTCGGAAGGAAAGTTCTAAGCTATTTTGACAAACAGAGCCAAGAAAAACTTAATGAGGATAAAAGTAAAGCCCTGCATGGTCAACTATAATTGTCGAAGCAATTGTAAGAAAAACCTTGCTTCATAATGTCTGGCTGGCCAGTAGCTGAGGTGTGCTCCCTAGCTGAGACAGAAATGAAAAGAATCCTGGGTGTCTCCCCTGAGAAAACAACATGGAAGCCCTTTCTCCCGAGAATAAACACTTCTGCAGCCCTCGGGCCAACAGGATCACACCTGGCATAAGATGCTTGGTCCTTGGTGTCACATTTTAAGAGGAATAAGATGAACAGTAAACTGGAGAAAGCGTAGAAACCAAGTCATCTGAGAAATAGCTAACATCTTCAGGGATATCTCCAACTAGGCAAGAGAATCAGGTCAGTCAATGTTTATGAGTACCTACAATATGCCAGGCCAGGGGACCAGGAATCACATGGTGAACAAGACAGCATCTCTGCCCTCAATAAACTTACATCCCAGTGCAGAGAGTGACACAATAAACATATAATCAAAGAAATAGCAAAAATGACTTCAGGCCCTAATCAGCACTGCAAGGAAGATAAAACAGCTTATGCAATGCCTTTCTAAGGAGATGGCTCCAAGTGGAAATAATATAAAGACAACCAGATGGAAATAAGAAATAAATAATATGTTAGATGTAAAGCATTTATCAAAGTGCTTGGCACATAGTACAAGACTCCATAGCTGGTAGTGGCATCAACAATAACAAGAGCAAATATTTCTGCACAGCTTACTGAGTGCCAGACACTGCTCTAAGCTCTTTGCTCACATTAAGTCATCTCTTTAGATAGGAATCCTTATTGTTGTTATTGTTGTTTAGTCGCTCAGGCATGTCCAACTCTTTGCAACCCCATGACCTGTAGCCCACCAGGCTTCTCTGTCCATGGGATTATCCAGGCAAGAATACTAGAGTAGTGAGAGTTTTACTTCTTCTTTTCCAATTTGGATTCCTTTTATTTCTTTTTCTGCTCTGATTGCTGTGGCCAAAACTTCCAGAACTATGTTGAATAGTAGTGGTGAAAGTGGGCACCCTTGTCTTGTTCCTGACTTTAGGGGAAATGCTTTCAATTTTTCACCTTTGAGGATAATGTTTGCTGTGGGTTTGTCATACATAGCTTTTATTATGTTGAGGTATGTTCCTTCTATTCCTGCTTTCTGGAGAGTTTTTATCACAAATGGATGTTGAATTTTGTCAAAGGCTTTCTCTGCATCTATTGAGATAATCATATGGCTTTTATTTTTCAATTTGTTAATGTGGTGAATTACATTGATTGATTTGCGGATATTGAAGAATCCTTGCATCCCTGGGATAAAGCCCACTTGGTCATGGTGTATGATCTTTTTAATGTGTTGTTGGATTCTGTTTTCTAGAATTTTGTTAAGGATTTTTGCATCTATGTTCATCAGTGATACTGGCCTGTAGTTTTCTTTTTTTGTGGCATCTTTGTCAGGTTTTGGTATTAGGGTGATGGTGGCCTCATAGAATGAGTTTGGAAGTTTACCTTCCTCTGCATTTTTCTGGAAGATTTTAAGTAGGATCGGTGTTAGCTCTTCTCTAAAATTTGGTAGAATTCAGCTGTGAACTCGTCTGGACCTGGGCTTTTGTTTGCTGGAAGATTTCTGATTACAGTTTCAATTTCCATGATTGTGATGGGTCTGTTAAGATTTTCTATTTCTTCCTGGTTCAGTTTTGGAAAGTTGTATGGGGCTGGTGCACTGGGATAACCCAGAGGGATGGTATGGGGAGGGAGGTGGGAGGGGGGGGTTCAGGAGTGGGAACTTATGTACACCCATGGCGGATTCATGTTGATGTTTGGCAAAACCAATACAGTATTGTAAAGTAAAAAAAAAAATTTTTTTAAAGAAAAAGAGAATACTAGAGTAGGTTGCCACTTCCTTCTCCAGGGGATCTTCCCAACCCAGGGATCGAACCCATATTTCCTGCAGTAGCAGGTGAATTCTTTACTACCAAGCCACCAGGAAGGCCAGGAATCTTTATTACCCCATTTTATAGGCAAAACACCGAGGCACAGGGCACTTAGTAAGTTGCCAACGATCACACTAGTGACAAGCTAATGAGATCCAGGCTCTGAGGCAGGCAGTCTGACTCTGAAGCCTAGACTCTTTGGCTACTACTATGCCTTCTAAGTACTGAAGGGCCATCTCATAGTCTCATGGAAAGGAATGTCTGTGTTCTGAGATGGAACAGAGGGCAGAAATAGAACCAAAGTGAGGGAGTTTCTTTACAGTCTTGAAAAAAGGCCTGTGACTATCATTCAGTCAATGGTCCTTGCACACTGGCACATATCCTAAACCCTAGCAGGCACGAATCTGGTGAAAACCACATGTTTATATTCAGAACAGATTTGCAGCAAGTGGATCAGCATTCCGGTGACATCAAATCATCTCCTCATGGGTACTGGTTTTCCTTCCTCTCTTTGCCCTCTCATTCTCCCTTTGATGACCTTGTTACCTGTATCAGGAATAGCTGATCTAGAAAAGGATCTGCTTATGATAAGAGGGTAAATGCAAAGATTCGGCTTAGCGCCTTGCCTGGCGGAGATATCTTTTTAAAGAAATGTTACAGGAGTCTAGTTTCTGAGAAATGATCAGTTTGCAAGTTAAAGAAAAGACATAAAATTCCATGGACACAGTACTGGTGTGAAAAATATCGGCTTACAAAAACAAACAAAAAATGCCTGCTGAATCTTCCTTTGTTGCATTCCTAAAATAATGCACTTCCTTGACATCTTCTGTCCAACTTCCTTAGTTGTACTCTGTCCTCAGCCATCATTAGCGAAAGTGTAGAGCTGTAAAAGCATCGCTGGGCTATCTGGAATTGGGGATACAAGTCCTAGGAAGCCAATGGAAGATAACAACAACATTAATAGTTTAGTTAACAATTACTGAATACAATAACATGTTTGGCACTAAGTATTTCACCCAGAGTTCAGTAGTTTTATTATCCCCAATTTGGAAATTAGGAAACTGACTTCTTAGGGAGTATATGCAAATTTACAGGAAAAAAAAAATTCTACTTTCTGGTAATACAGCAGATGGTCCAGTGGTGAGCACTGAACTGTATTTTTCTTTTTCACCTCCCATGGGTCTTTAAAGAACTCTGAAACTAACACTGAAGAGGTATTTGAGAAATTAATCAACCAGTTTTTACCAGGTGTTTAGTCCATAGCTGGTATGTGGGATGTCTCTTTGTTTTGCAATGGCCAACCCCATCAGGTTATTAAGGGCAGATAGGGTGCCTACCCAGGACCTAGCTGAATGCCTTGCACATAATAGGTGTTCAGGAAATACCAGCTAGCTGATTAGTTTCTTCCTCTGGGGCCAATTAGTTTCTTCCTGTTTAGGGCCAATGAAAGTGAGGGTGCTGTTTTTGGTGCTGGTGATGGTTTCCCTCCTCACCCAACATTTCTTTTTTGCTCTTTGTCCTTCAGAGTTCACTTGAAGTGCCACGTGGCTCAAGAAACATAGGAGGGGCCGAATCTCAGTTGGATTCAGAGATATCCCAGCTAGAATAATTTAATAGGATCATGAAACAACTTTCCCCAGAAAAGAAATGATGAGGAAGAAGGAGAGGGTGATGAGACGAGGCAGAAAGAGAACGAAAAAGAATAAAGAAAGAAAAGGAGAAAGAGACAAGAAAGCTATGTGCCTCTCCTGTCCTCATTTCAGTGATACACTTCTTGAAACGCACTGTTTTCCAAAAATGAGGGTTTTTTTTCACAGTCTAACAGGTGTGGAGGCTTAATTATTATTTTAACAGTGTGTTCAACAAAAGTACAGACACTGATCTATACCATTACTCTCCTCAAATACAGACATTTGCCTCTGTTTTCACACATATGAAATGAAATCATCAGATGTACCAAATGTTGACATTTTCCCTCATGAAATACCAGATATTTCCTGAAACTTGGGTAATTATGTCCTTTACCACCTTCCACACACCCAAAAAAAGCTCAGCCTGTTGCAATGTAATTCCAAAAATCATTAAAATTGTTAAGTCATATTCTTGAGAAACCAAAAGAAATCAAGAAAAACTAAGAAGTGGATGATTTTCTCGTCTTAAAACTGAAGACTAGATCAGGCTTATATCGACAAAGCAAAGCTTGGAATTCTCCAAAAGAGCTAAGATTAGCATGCCTCTAAAACCCCGGAAACACTCATCAATGAAATCACATTTTGAAGGTACACAATCACATGTAATCTCTGGTCCTTTCAAAGGCCACCAGTGACATCAGCACAGTATATCTTCCCTAACCAGCCCAAAAAGCAATGTAAAGCAGCCTCCAACTTTTAGTTCAAAGACGAGGCTCTTTGTAGGGCGATTTATTACATGTTTACAGCTGGAAAGAACAAATTTGTTTGTAGTTGAGAATATTGCTTTCTTTCAGGTCTTCAGAATTTTTACCTTCTTCCTTTCCTTTCAAGCAGCAAAAGCATCATATGTATATAGAATCATCCCTGGGCCAGATTCTATTTACAGATATTTGGGGGATGGGGGAAGGAAAACATTTCTTAAACCAATCTTTGGTTACTTGTGTACAGCAAGTTCGATCTGAATGTCCATGAACTTGTAGCATGTTGATACCTCTGCAGAACATGTCAATTACCAAGCCAGAAAGAAAAACACCAATACAGTATACTAACACCTATATATGGAATTTAGAAAGATGGTAATGGTAACCCTTATGCAAGACAGCAAAAGAGACACAGATGTATAGAATGGTCTTTTGGACTCTGTGGGAGAGGGCGAGGGTGGGATGATTTGGGAGAAGGGCATTGAAACATGTATAATACCATGTATGAAACGAATTGCCAGTTCGGGTTCGATGCATGATACTGGATGCTTGGGGCTGGTGCACTGAGACGACCCAGAGGGATGGTATGGGGAGGGAGGAGGGAAGGGGGTTCAGGATGGGGAACATGTGTATACCTGTGGTGGATTCATTTTGATGTATGACAAAACCAATACAATATTGTAAAGTAAATAAATAAATAAAGTTTTTTAAAAAGAAAAAGAAAAGAAAAAAAAAAACATGTCAATTACCAGACTGTGGGTAGATCAGAGCCTTGAACCCTGCATGAGGCAGAGAGAAGGTAAGAGAGAGAGGAGGGAGAGAGGGCAAGGCAGAGCAAGAGAGAATAAGAGAGAGAATAGAAACAGAGATAAACAGAGAGACAGACAGATGGAGATAGAAGCACATACAGTGGCAAATGCAAACAGGACTCTTCTGTGCAACCTTTAAGTTACAGTCAAACCATCTCAAAATGACTATTTGGGCTTCAAACAACCCCACCTGTCACCTCCTACATCTGTGCCTCATGAGGCAGGATCATGCAGTTATTTTAGAGCGTGGGCGTTTCTGAATCAGACACCAGGGTTCAGACGCATCCTTTGCCGCATGTGACCTGGGGTGGTTTATTCACACACTCTGTGTTACAGTGTCCTCGGTCTGCAAATGAAGCCCGCCTAACAGAGCTACTGGAACGACTACGTGAGTGTGGGTGCGTGTAAAGGACCTAGAACACTGCCTGGCACATGTGAAGGAAGGACTCAATACACATTTACTGCTGCTGCTCACACCTTATTATCACATTATCGTCTCTGAAGGTAGGTTGCAAAGAGGTTGCTTAGAGCATGAGCTCCTTTGTAGGGGCGTGATTGTTCTAACACATTCAGCGCCATTGGTCATCAGGACCACAGGCAGGACTGCCAAGGAAAGATAGCTGTTAATTGCCAGCAAAAACGTGTACCTGCTTGACCACTGAAGCTCCTTCTACATGTGCAGCCCGTGTTTTCCAGAACATCTATTTGTAGAAAACCTTAACGTGCTTTTCTGTAAACACACCTGTTTTCTCACTGACAAATGTTGCACCACCTAGAGAAAAAAACAGTGCAACTGCAGCTCCCCTTGCCTCCAGGGACTTCCTGGTTTTAGGGCAATAAAATGCCTTGAACAATCACCAACTCAATGGACATGAGTTTGTGCAAACTCTGGGAGATGGTGAAGGACACGGAAGCCTGGAGTGCTGTAGTCCACTGAGTTGCAGAGAGTCGGACACAACTGAGCGACTGAACAATAACAACTTGTCCTCTTTGCCGCTGTACCTTAAGAAGATGTCACTTGTTATTTGCAAATACCCTCATTGACTCAAGCTGATTGTGTTAATAGTGATGATGATCGTGCTGCTGCTGATGGTGGTAGTGACGGTGGTGGTGGTGGTGATGTTGACTAACATTTTTTGAGTACTCTCCATGAGGTTGCACTTCTCTACCGGCTTCACCTAGATTATCTCATTTATCTCTCATTACCACCCTAGGAGATGGGTAGCCTTTTATACCCATTTACATAAATAAGGAAAGTAAGGTGCTAAGGAGTTCAGTATCTTGCCTATTAGTCATACAGCAGGTGACTCCAGAATCATCACTCTTAATCACCATATTGGGCTACCCCTGGAGAAGGCAATGGCAACCCACTCCAGTACTCTTGCCTGGAAAATCCCATGGACGGAGGAGCCTGGTGGGCTGCCATCTATGGGGTCACACAGAGTCAGACACGACTGAAGCGACTTAGCAGCAGCAGCAGCAGTCTACCCCTAAAACTTATCAAATAGAAAAAGCACTGACTTGGGATTCAGGAAATCCAGTTGTTAGTTCTGGTTCTATCCAACTACACTTTGATCTGGTTTAAGTAAACTGGCTTAAGTCACTTTGCATCTTTGGCTTCAGTATCTTCTAAAAAAAGGAGCAGCTTTTACATTGTGCCTGTAAAAGTCTCTTCCCAATCAGCAACTGTATGATTTATTCATTCATCCAGTAAATAATAATTGGGGATTAAGCATCTATTGTATCATAGGTTCCTATATTGTATTGTAGGTACTGTATAGATAAGCATCTATTGTATTATAGGTACTATTGTATCATGGGTCCTTATCCAATAGTGGTAAAAAAAAAAAAGATATGTTCCCTAACTTCCTTGAGCTCATGATCTAGTAATAGAGGAGGAGATAATGTTAAGTAAGCAAACAATATATAATCATAAATTTTTATAGGTGCCCTAAAGGACCAGGCTTCCCTGGTGGCTCAGAGGTTAAAGCATCTGCCTGCAATGCGGGAGACCTGGGTTCAATCCCTGGGTCGGGAAAATCCCCTGGAGAAGGAAATGGCAACCCACTCCAGTATTCTTGCCTGGAGAATCCCAGGGACGGAGGAGCCTGGTGGGCTACAGTACACAGGGTCGCAAAGAATCGGACACGACTGAGCACTTTCACTTCACTAAAGGACAAGTACCAGGGTCCAGTAAAAGAGGATAACATGAAGAACCTAATTTAGTTTGAGAGATCTTTTAAGGATATGATATTTAAAATAAGGACTGCAAGACAGTAGAAGCTGGTAAAAGAGTGCAAGAAAGGTATTCCAGGTTGAGGGACCAGCATATGCAAAGGCCTGAGACAGGAAAGAATATGTTATATTCCAGGAGCTGGGAAAAGGCAATTGTAGCTAAGACACAGTGAGTAGGGGAGAAAAGTGGTAACAGATAGATATGGTAAAGCAGGCGAGGGGCAGATCACTGATGTCTTTGTCCATTCATGTCCTGTATCTTAAGACTACGTCAGAATGCTAATAATTAACACAATAGAGAAATCTCCCCCATTCCCATCTCCAAGTCCTTCACCTCTAGGTCAGGCTTTCCTCAAGGAAATGGATGTTGAGTTTAGGGCTCAGGCAAAGGCACTAACTTGGAAGGAACCCCCAGGCACCATTAGTGCTTTAACAACATTTACTAAAGCACTGTCTTCACCAACAGGAACAGTCCTGGGGGAAATAGAGAAGGGAAAAATGGACAACTGCCTGGATAATTCAAGCAAAGTTTTCCAATGTTGCCTCAAAAACTGACCTGAGTGATCCCAAAATAGCTATTTGGCTTCTCCATTTCATTTCATACATGTAGATACGACATCAAGAAGCTCTGCTATACCCTGAGAAAGCCCCATCCCTAGTAGCTCAGACAGTCAAGAATCTGCCTGCAATGCAGGAGACCCCAGTTTAATCCCTGGGTCAGGAAAATCCCTTGGAAAGGAGAATGGTTACCCACTCTAGTATTCTTGCCTGGAGAATTCCATGGGTAGAGGAGCCTGGCAGGCTACAGTCTATGGGGCGACAAAGAGTAGGATATGACTGAATGACTAACACACAGCACACCACACACACAGCCTCACATACACACATGTGTGTGTGCTTTAGCCTACCCTCTGGCAAGACTATGAAACAGGAAATATTAATACTTGGTAATTGTCCACTTAGACGTGCAGGTCCTTCTTGTGTCACCTCTTCCAGGAAGCCTTCTGTAACTGACCCTCTTACAAGTGAGAATTCCCTCCTTTGAATACTATAGTTCTGGCATCATACCTGCATAGGTGGTTAAGTTACTCTGACTTCATTCACATTTTTTCACTAGGTGGCACACACCTTGAGAACAGTGGCTGACTTAGAGGTCTCCTTGTTGACACCCATCACACTGGCTGCAGAGGAGACTCTCATGCTATGTGCACTTAGTTTAATGGATTTAATCATCCCTAGTCCAACTTTTTCACTGCCTCCTACACCCCACCTCTACCAGCCTGCCTGAGGGCCCTACCTGACAATTCTGTTCCTTCCATCATTTCTCAGCAGCCCCTTCCCAAGCACTCCTGCTCTGGGTCCCATTTCTTCAGGACCTTGCCACTGCCTGCTGGGTTACAAGGTATGGAAACTGGTGGATCCAATAGACAAATCCTTGCTAACATGGTATCCAGCTAAGGAGGGTCCCTCCCAAGTAACTTCATTCAGTTCAGTTCAGTTCAGTTGCTCAGTCACGTCTGACTCTTTGCGACCCCATGAATCACAGCATGCCAGGCCTCCCTATCCATCACCATCTCCCAGAGTTCACTCAGACTCACATCCATCGAGTCCGTGATGCCACCCAGCCATCTCATCCTCTGTCGTCCCCTTCTCCTCCTGCCCCCAATCCCTCCCAGCATCAGAGTCTTTTCCAATGAGTCAACACTTTGCATGAGGTGGCCAAAGTACTGGAGCTTCAGCTTTAGCATCATTCCTTCCAAAGAAATCCCAGGGCTGATCTCCCTCAGAATGGACTGGTTGGATCTCCTTGCAGTCCAAGGGACTCTCAAGAGTCTTCTCCAACACCACAGTTTAAACGCATCAACTCTTCGGCGCTCAGCCTTCTTCACAGTCCAACTCTCACATCCATACATGACCACAGGAAAAACCATAGCCTTGACTAGGCGGACCTTAGTTGGCAAAGTAATGTCTCTGCTTTTGAATATACTATCTAGGTTGGTCATAACTTTTCTTCCAAGGAGTAAGCATCTTTTAATTTCATGGCTGCAGTCACCATCTGCAGTGATTTTGGAGCCCAAAAAAATAAAGTCTGACACTGTTTCTACTGTTTCCCCATCTATTTCCCATGAAGTAACCTCATACTGTAACCTAATCAAGATGTGCAGAGTTCCAGAGGACTTGTAAGAATTGTGGACCCCTGGAAAATAATGGAGGTATTTGGCTGCAGGCCAGTCTTGGATGAAATCACAACACATGGGTGGCTACCAACTCCACTCATGGATACAACTAACCTGTAAGTAAGCTCATGAAAACAATCAAAATTAATTATCTCCGCTATTTCCTGAACCCCTACTAACTCCCAGGTTCTAATCCTCTCCAAGTCCTATAAATTAGGTTAAAAGTGGCTCCGGTGGTAAAGAATCTACCTGCAATACAGGAGACCTGGGTTCAATCCCTGGGTGAAGAAGATCCCTGGAGAAGAGAATGGCTACCCACTCCAGTATTCTTGCCTGGAGAATCCCATGGACAGAGGAGCCCAGTGGACTACAGTCCATACAGTCGCAAAAAATCAGATACAACTGAGTGACTTAACACTTTCACTGTTTCACAAAGAGGGTACTCAGTGTCAAAGAGATGAAGTGACTTCTGCATGTCCTGCAACTGAAATCCAAAGGTAAGATTCAGCTGCACATCTCCATCACCTGGATTCCTTCCACTCTGCTGCCTCATACCTCTAGAAATAAAGGAAAACTACAGCCGGTGGCCAGCCCTCACTCCCTTCCTTGGGCTCAGCATATTTCCTGCTACTGGAGGAAAGTGATGAACAGCTACAGCTGCAGCAGCAGCAGCAGCAGCAGCAGCAGCAGCAGCAGCAGTCGCCAGCCTTTTTGGCACCAGGGGCCACGGAATTCTGATTTCGTGGAAGACAGTTTTTCTTCACGTGGGGGATGGTTTGGGGATGATTCAAGTGCATTCCATTTATTGTGCAGCTTATTTCTATTATTACATCAGCTCCAGCTCAGGTCAACAGGCATTAGATCCTGGAGGCTGGAGGGCCCTGCTGCAGAGGAAGATCAGCCTGCCTTTCATTGGAAAAAGAGCTTCCAGGTGAAGAGACCAGGAGGAACCTGCCTGGTGCCCAACACTGCCCTCTTCTGTGAAACAGGGCAGTGCAGCCATCCCCCCAGATTGCATGAGACCTCCCCACTGCTGGGTGGAGAAAACTGAAGCCCCTCTACTTGTGTTCATAGTGGTCAACAGACAGGTCCATAGTTCTCAACACCAACCCTGGACATTAATGAGGCATGAAAAAGTCATCCAACCCAACATCCATGAATAAAGAATTGAAGTGCATGTATTCTTTGAGCAGAAGTTACACCTCATCTACATGGGGTCAATGTCAGTCTGAAAATGAATGAGGGAAGGAAAATAACATCTGTAAGCACTAGGTACTGAGCTGGGGGTTTGACACACCTTATCTCTGAACTGCCCCCAGGGAGAAGCATGAACTAGAGACCCATTGCTCAGGAAAGGAAACTGAGGCTCAGGGAGGTGATTACAAGGGATGAAATGTTTAGCAAGAGGCAGATTTTGGATCCATGCCCAGGTCTGTCTCACTCCCAGGCTGATGCTTTTTCCATTATACCATAATGTCTTGCCTTTGCATGCTTTCTGAACTCCATTTGTTGTGATTTTCAGCTGCTTGGATGGATTGCACACTTGGAAATCCACCAAAAGCAGATCCTACATCTTTAGCAGTCCATGTAAATGCTAGGCCCAATTCCAACCACCTTTTTAACAAGAGAACTCTCCAGCCTAAGTAATGGGGCTTTAAAAAAGAAAAGAAAAGGAGAAAGGCAAAAAGTAATTTGATGAGGAGGCCTGTGTGATTCGCATGGGTGTGGGTGGCCAAAGCTGGCATAGATATAATCACAGTCCATCGTCGGAACAATGAAGGCATAAGGCCCACTTCTGAAGGATGCCATTCAGTTACTCCATAATGATTTCTGAGTGCCTCATTTGAACCTAGCAAAGCACTGTGGGAGTGACAAAGAAGCAAAAAGCTTGGGCCCTACCCATAGTGAGTACACAGCACTCCCATTCAGGTTCTCAGGGACAGGAAAACAGGCAAATGTTCTGGGGAACACCACATTTTTCAGACACACCTAGACAGACACCTCTGATGTGAACCTCTTCCCCTGTCTTGAAGCTTATATGTTTAGTATACAAAGAATTGATGCTTTTGAACTGCTGTACTGGAGAAGACTCTTGAGAGTCCCTTGGACAGCAAGGAGATCAAACCAGTCAATCCTAAAGGAAATCAACCCTGAATTTGAAGGACTAATGCTGAAGCTAAAGCTCCAATACTTTGGCTGCCTCAAGTGAACAGCCAACTCAATTGAAAAAAAAAAAAAAACCCTGATGCTGGGAAAAATTGAAGGCCGAAGGTGAAGAGGGCGACAGAGGATGAGATGGTTGGATGGCATCACTGATTCAATGGACATGAGTTTGAGCAAACTCTGGGAGATAGTGAGGGACAGGGAAGCCTGGCATCTTGCAGTCCATGGGGTCACAAAGAGTTGGACATGACTTGGCGACTGAACAGTAACAACAAATCTTCACTAGGAGTTCTTCCTGATTTTCCTTTCTTTCATACTCTTCTTGTCCTATTTCCTTACTTCTCTGGTGGAATGTGCAGTGCAGGGGAAAAAAACGTGGTCATGAAGGTGAAACGGAGAAGACAATGGCACCCCACTCCAGTACTCTTGCCTGGAAAATCCCGTGGGTGGAGGAGCCTAGTAGGCTGCAGTCCATGGGGTCGCGAAGAGCTGGACACGACTGAGCGACTTCACTTTAACTTTTCACTTTCATGCACTGGAGAAGGAAATGGCAACCCACTCCAGTGTTCTTGCCTGGAGAATCTCAGGGATGGGGGAGCCTGGTGGGCTGCTGTCTATGGGTCACACAGAGTCGGACACGACTGGAGCGACTTAGTAGCAGCAGCAGCAGCAGCAGAAGGTGAAAAGTGGTGTCCATCTAGCTCTGCCATCTTTTAGCTACAATGACCTTGGACCAGTCTTCATGTCTCCCAAACCTCTCTTTGCTCATCAGTAAAGGAAATGTAACAATCCCTTTTTCAAGGATTATGTGAGGATTAATTGAGATAATAATAGGTGAAAAGTCTTTTGAAAATAGCAACCTGCTAGGAAAAAAAATGTCCATTCTTACCACCACTGCTAAGATTTATTAGACTATTATGTTAATGGTTAATATGCAGCTGAACAGAAAACCCTGCCAATTGGCCGTCATTCTTTCTGGTTTTCCTTGGGCAAAGGCTGGCTAAGCAAAAAAGAAAAGCCAGACAAAGAATGCTACTTTGTGAGTTCTTCCCCAAAAGGACAGCATTGTAAG
The DNA here is from genome assembly GCF_023091745.1 of Budorcas taxicolor. Classification (NCBI taxonomy): domain Eukaryota; kingdom Metazoa; phylum Chordata; class Mammalia; order Artiodactyla; family Bovidae; genus Budorcas; species Budorcas taxicolor. The sequence continues at coordinate 44,269,756 of NC_068915.1, forward strand.
TCTGCCGTGAATAAAGAGTGTAAATTATATTCAGCATGATATAAGTAATGACATATCAATTAACTGTGTCAACAAGGTCTAAAAATATGCAAATTACTGTACTTCAATTAGAAAAATCTACATCCTTAGAGAATATTGTAAATCAGGAAATTTGGGAGACATTAAGAGTAATCAGTGAGGGAAAGCATGTACTTTTTGCCGTATCCTATTTTTATACATACATAATGAAATAATTATAGCTACACTGTATTTATGCCTCTGCAAAAATATTAAAATCTTAAGATCTTTACAATGATAAGTTAAGTCTGTATTATGTTTTCAGACAACATTAATTATAAGAAAAAGAAATCTATTATCATTCGATATAAGTAGGTTGAAACTAATTTGGACATGTAAATTAGAAATGCTGCTTTTCTCGGCTCCAGAACGTAAGAAAAGAAGAAGCAAGAAGAGATATCTAGATCAATTACTAAGTCTATAACTGCAAACCTTGAGCGTTTTTAAGTTGTCATGCAAATTTAAGAGTGTTCAGTAACTTTTCTCAAAAGTATCAAACTATTTGGTTTTTCCATTTCCAGAGGCCTTCTTGCTTTTCTTTGTTTAAAATGCACTAATCTATCTGTTTGGGCTTCTAAGGTGGCACTAGCGGTAAAAAAAAAATCTGTCTGCCAATGCGGGAGACGTAAGAGACACGAGTTTTATCCCTGGGTCAGGAAGATCCCCCGGTGGAGGGCATGGCAATCCACTTGAGTATTCTTACATTTGCCCTTACCTGAGCTGGCTCCTAGCTGTAACTTCCAAACAAACTGCAACAGGCAAGGCTGGGCTTGTGTAAGGTAACGCCAGTTTTCAATGACTGGAATATTCACCATAGTAATGGAAGAGCGATACCTTTGCTTTGAAATTCAATTAGCATCAATTACAGAGAAGCTAGAGGAATGCATGGAGAAGGCGATGGCACCCCACTCCAGCACTCTTGCCTGGAAAATCCCATGGACGGAGGAGCCTGGGAGGCTGCAGTCCATGGGGTCGCGAAGAGTCGGACACGACTGAGCGACTTCACTTTCACTTTCACTTTTCACTTTCATGCACTGGAGAAGGAAATGGCAACCCACTCCAGTGTTCTTGCCTGGAGAATCCCAGGGATGGGGGAGCCTGGCAGGCTGCCGTCTATAGGGTTGCACAGAGTCGGACACGACTGAAGCGACTTAGCAGCAGCAGCAGCAGAGAAATGCAAGGGAAAGAGACACAGGTCTGGCATCAAAGCAGCTCACCTCGTACACATCCCAGAATAATGTCCTTCAATAAGACTCTTTGGGGACTGATGGATTTTTCCCTGACTGCAAAATATATGAGGCTTCGTCGGGACCCTAAAATTCTGACTCCATACTGACTTTCTCCTGTGAGGTTTCTACATGTTGCCTCCTTTCCAGTGTGGAGATGTTTCATGAAGCTTTGGGCATTTTGACACTCATTTTTGTGTCCATGCCCAGGAGCAACATTAGGACAAGTACGGTGTGTTTTCTCTGTTCGTTCTTAGTAGTGACTCCTACAAAGCAGACATTAGATCAATATGACACCGCCAAACAAAAGGGAAAAAGAAGACTGGGCAACCCTCTACTAGGAAGAATGTATCTTCTTAGCACCCAGCCTAAAACACGCAGCCTTGATTCAATTCTTTCCTTGGTTTAATGGACCGAAAAACCAGAGTTTCAGCCAGTTTCATGAAAAATGAGGAAGAAGGTGGAGTTTACCCTTAGTATCCCTTTCCTATTCTCCAACCCCACATCCTTCACCAACTCCCGTGAGATTTCCACTCTCTGCCTGCCTCCTTCACCTGTCCTCATCTCAGTCTGGTTCTCTAGAAAACATCTGAGCAAGTCGTTCACAGTAAGTGGCAAAGTTTACTGTAGCACCCTTTCTAGGCGTTTTGTCTTGAACATGGAATAAAATGTTATGTCAAAATAACCAAGATCTAACAGAGAAATTTCAGATAGTGGTGGAGCATGGAGTAAAGCACATTTCTGCTGCTGCTGCTAAGTCACTTCAGCCGTGTCCGACTACATGTGAATCCAGAGACAGCAGCCCACCAGGCTCCCTCGTCCCTGGGATTCTCCAGGCAAGAACATTGGAGTGGGCAGTCCCCTTAAAACACACACGATCAGGAAGCTACAAAGTTTGCCTGTTTGAATGTCAGCTCTGATGGGTACAGATATTTCTTAAAATGGGGCTGTACAAAATGCTTTTTAAATAACTGCTTAATTGATGGTGGGAAGGCAGCAAGAGAAAGAAAGCCATTTCAACTAGTAGAAGCTATTTTTCAGCCTAACATATAAATACCAACACATTAAAATCTTTTCCAGCATACTTTCTCTACTGGAGTGGAGAATATGACTAGCAGTTGAGATTCAAATACTAGCATCCTTCCTGGTTTGCCCAATGTAAACTCTGGCTTATAACAGGTAAGTGTGAGGACTGATGGTTTTTACAAGCTAGCACTTACCCCAGCTTTTTAGACATACAGCACCTACTCCTTGAATCCACGTGGCTCAAAGTAATTCCTCTGCCTTGCTTATGTAAGAACTTAAGGAGGTAAATATTTGGGCCAATTTGCTAATCAAATGAATTTCCAGAAAAATAGGAATGTCAAACAGTAAGCAGGATTTAAAATAGCAATTTTAAAACCATTAATTCAATACTCTTCCTATGTAAACCATCACAGTATTACTTTTCATACTTTTTTCTCTGCCTTATCAACTTTAATCCATATTTTTCCCCCCATTTTCTTAAATTTCCTCATTCTCTGCATTTTTATATCTCACCATCCATAGTTTTGTGTCTTAGGTAGTCTAGGATTTATAGTAAAAGAACCAAATTCACATGCAGATAAGATTCTGCTGACTGATCATGCTCATAAAGACATACACTAAAGGTTTAATCGCCAAGTGTAGCTCAAACTTTAGAGCATCAGGGATCACAAAGAAAGGAGTTCCAATCTTTTATTGGAAAGTTGAGGAGTCAGGATAAGATGACACCAAATCTGCCTGTCTGATCCGAAAGACCCGGAGACTTTCTTCTAATTCATCTCACCTGCTTGCTCCCTTTTGTTCCTCAGGGACAGAGGACAGCATTTACCCACCACCAGTTCTGATTATTACAAGTTAATTTTATTGAATGCCACAATCTATGTCCTGCTGGTTGCACACGAGGGATATCAGATTGGGATAAGGATAAATTCTACATTGATTGAGTCATCATTCCGTGTAAAATTAAAGGGAGAGCTAGGGAGGACAGCCAGTCACCCCTCCACCACTCCCAGATGAAGAAGAAAACATAAAAACAAGAGAGAAAAACATATGCTGTAAACACAGCCCACCTTTCATTGCAGAGCTCCCGCTCTGTATCCAAAGGCTTGGCAATTATTTGGCTATTACTTATCTTTAAACATCAGCTAAAGAGATCTAGCATTTTGGAAAGGTAATTATACCGTAATGCAGATGGTAGTAATAACAATTACCCAAGATAAGCCCTTGCAATGATCTTTAAAAGCAAAGCAAAGCAGCAGTAGTACTGACTCATGAAGGACCTCCAGTGGAGAAGGTTGCAATGCAGGAGCCAAACTGTCCCCTGGAAAAGTGACAGGCAGGTGCTACCACTTTCATCCCAGGAGGCAAGGCTAGGTGAAGGGTAAGCACTTCCTAAGTTTAAACAATTCTTGACGTAGAGAGAATTCCTAATAACCCTTAGTTGCCATGAATCCTATCCACCTCAAATGGAAAAGACTCCTTCGCCTGCCTCATGCATGCCAACTTTGGCCCTGACTTCCATAAGTGAAACTGCCTGCCACACACACTTTTTTGGGAAAGATTTATCCTACAACATGATAGTTGTTGAAACAGGGGGACTTAATTGCTTAGAAGTCATTAATTGCTATAAATAGATGACTTCTGGGAGTCAATGAACTATAAGCAGAAGAGACAGTGTGTTTGAATGTCACGCCTGTGCTCTGGATATTTTTATGACTTGTCAGTGGTTCTGTAAAGAACTCACACAGCAAAAGGTACCTAGTCAACCTGGACTGATTGAAAGTGCCAATTAGAAATAGATTGTTCTTCTTTTAAACCTTGACCACCCTTCTGACAAATCAGGATGTGCATTTACGCTGCACTGCTAAGGAAACTAAGCATCAGCCATCCAAGAAGGAAAAAAAGAAGAACACAGAGGAGGTACTATCTGATCTTTGCTATTTCCCAGGGCATAAAATAACAACCTGTCATCTACCTTTTGCAGGTCATTTTTATCACATTGCAGGCCAAAATGAAATTTGACCTCCATTTTCCAGCTACGCTGGTGATGATAAATTTAATGCACACAAGAGCAGAAGAACGAGAGGACCAGAGAGTCAGATTAACTGGACTCTTCATTCCTGAGTTTCCACCAAGGAAAGGGGCATTTCTCTCCTTAGAACTGTTGTCATCTTCCTTCCTCTAGGTCCTCGCTTGGTGCCCACATCTTGATCAGTTGGCCTGAGTAATTCCACACGCAGCCTTTCTGCCTTCCTACACCAATTCTAAGACTCGCTCCTAAGACTCAAAGAGCAGGGCCATCATTTCTCTGAGTCATCTCATTCTGTGATCTGATCAGGGTGCTCCCATTGTTTTCAACAAAGCAATGAATAAATCCCACAAACACCTCTTTTAAAAATTCCCAGCACTGAAGCAGAAAGGCACCACCTTGCAGAGGAGAAACTGCTCTGGAACCCAACAGTCCCACATGGCTTAGCTGTGGGGAACTCGAAAGTAATCAAGCTGCCAGGCAGCAGTTTCTCAGAAGCCTGATGAATTAGCTAACATCCCCCTTAGTTGTAAGACCAGATTTTCTGAAGGAAGCTTATCTTTACTTGTAGCTCACCTGCTAGAAAACATGGCTAAGCAGAGGGCATTCTGACTTAAACCCTCCCCCATCACAAAGCTACAAAGAGTCTGTGACCTTTGTGCAGCCTCAAACATCATTTTCAAAATCCTCAGGACCCAGGGAAATTCTAAGCAGCCTCAGATTTCTATTGCTCCCTTCCTATTTTCTCCCCCCTGCTCAGGCATATGAAAGCTGGGCAACTTTTGACCACATCTAACTTCAGGACTGTGGAAGCATGGAATCTAATTCCTCACCAGAAGAACTGTTTGTGATTCAACACTGTCTCATGAAATAAAATTAGTATGTGTGTTAGTTGCTTAGTCATGTCCGACTCTTTGCAACCTCACAGACTGTACCCTGCCGGGCTCCTTGTCCATGGAATTCTCTAGGCAAGAACACTGGAGTGGGTTGCCATTTCCTTCATCAGGGGATCTTTCTGATCCAGGGATTGAACCTGGGTCTCCTGGATTGCAGGCAGATTCGTTACCATCTGAGCTACAGGAAGTCCCTTCTGCAAAACAATTCTGAAATACAATTGCCCTTCTTCAGCTTCAGGAATTGGAATCTCTAAACAACCAAATTATTTGTGAGGTCTGTTTCAACCATAAGTACACATGCATGCATTCATTTAAAACTTTAGCTGCATCCTGTCTCTCTTCTGTTTAAAGGTGTCGAATTCATTCATTCAGAATGAATGACAAACCCTTTATCTTGGATTAGCGGGTTCCCACCCCTACTCCAATATCATCCCCTGCTCCCTCCCTTGCTCACATCTGCTCCAGCTGTTTCTCTGAGCTCTTCCTCAAACACACCAAGCACGTGCCTATCTCAAGATGAGGGCGGGGGTTAGATCCGCTGTACCTTCCGCTGAGACACCTTTCCTCCAGGTAGCCACCACATACTCTTTTTACACTCAGGCCCCCCATTCAAAGAGTCCTCTCCTAATTCCCCATTACTGATTGACAAGCCCTCCAGCGTCTTTTGTCTTGGTTTGGATTCCCCCAGTCAGAGGCAAGAACTTGTGAGCTGAATATGTACTTAAGGTGATTCTAGGGAGCTGAATTGAGGGAGTGGTAGGGGAGAAAGCCAATGCAGGGCAAATGGAGCAGGTGAGCATTGTGAGTGACTGGAGGGAAGGCTGCTCCATCCAAAACAAGCAAGCTCCTCAGCTTTGGAGAAAGTGCCATGGGGCAGGGAGAGCTGTCATAAGCAAAAGAATCTCACTCAGCTGCAGCCGAAGTCAGAGGTGGGCTGCACGACAACACCCCTCTAGCTCACCTTACTTGGATTTCTTTTCCAGCAGCTTTCATTCCCTGACATAATATATATCCATTTATTGGTTCATTTGTTGTCCATCCCTTTTCCATCCCTGCTTCCATCCCAACTAACACACCCAAGTAAGTTCAAGGAGAACAGACAGCTCGCAGGTTGGTTCTCTGCTACCCCTAGACAAGTGCTCAGCAGATTCTATTGGATAAATTAATAAATTAATTTATTTGTTCATGTGTTTATGTAATAATCATTGACTGGGCTATACCAGGACTAAGTGTTACAGAGTCAGGAGCTCAATTCTATACAGCTGGGTGCTGTTTTCTAACTGCTTCATAAATTTCTGCCTTGGGCCCCTATAGGATTCAAATAACACTCAGGAGGGAGAGATGATGCCACGTACTTTATGTTGTTATCGTCATGGTAGTCCTATGCAACCTAGCACAGGCCAGGCACAGACGAGGTACTCAGGAGATGCTCATGAACTGAGCTGCCTGCCTATCATCCCTGCCCTGGAAAATCTCAGAGTCCAAGGATGGAAACAGCCACAGAAAGTAACCCTAATAGAGCACCGTAAGTGCAACCAACGAGATCTAAACCAACAGCCGTGGGGATGAAAAGGAACAATAAAGGACCTGGGGGAGTCAGAGAAAGTGCCAGAGGAGCAGGAACATTTTAATTGGGACTTGAGTGAGAGATTGCCACTCAAAGGCAGTAAACGCATTCCTGGCAAAGGGATTGGCTTTTGAGATGTTCAGATAGCATGTGATATTACACAAATCTGGAGCATGAAGCACATTGGCAGGGGTTGGACTTTGTAACATAGCCTTCATCAGCCAGAAATAAATTCCCTTAAAAAATCAAAAGTGAAAGATGCTGATACCAAGTGTTAGTGAAAATGTACAGAAGCAGGCATATTCTTATACTGCTGGTGGGGATGTCAATTAGTATAACCTTTGTGGAGGACAATGTATTGATATATAGCAAAACTGAAAATATAATGCCCCCGCTCTTGGGCCATTTCACTTCCCAGTTGTGCCCAAGAAGGATATACTCATCAGCAAAAGGAAGGCCATCCATGAGGACATCATTAACAGTGCTATTAAGAATTGTGGAACACCAGGGGCAAATCTAGGTCTCCGTCCATAGGGGAATGAGTATCTGTGAATAAGCAATAACCTTGAAATCTGTGTACAAAGGGATTAAATGAATGAACTACATCTACATCATCAACAGAGAGAAATTTCCATTATAATATTGAGAAAAGAAAGCAAGTCAAGGAAGAGCACATTCACCATAACACTCTTACATAGATTTTAAAATTCACAAAAATATAGACTGATGATGCAGTGTATGCTCACACAAAAAAAATCAAAGAACAAAAACAAGTATCAGTTTAGACAGTTCAGTTGCTCAGTCGTGTCCAACTCTTTGCAACCCCATGAATTGCAGCACGCCAGGCCTCCCTGTCCATCACCAACTCCAGGAGTTTACCCAAACTCATGGGCATCGAGTCAGTGATGCCATCCAGCCATCTCATCCTCTGTCGTCCCCTTCTTCTGATGCCCCCAATCCCTCCCAGCATCAGGGTCTTTTCAGTTCAGTTCAGTTCAGTCACTCAGTCGTGTCCGACTCTTTGCGACCCCATGAATCGCAGCACGCCAGGCCTCCCTGTCCATCACCAACTTCTGGAGTTCACTCAGACTCACGTCCATCGAGTCAGTGATGCCATCCAGCCATCTCATCCTCTGTCGTCGCCTTCTCCTCCTGCCCCCAGTCCCTCCCAGCATCAGGGTCTTTTCCAATGAGTCAACTCTTCACATGAGGTAGCCAAAGTATTGGAGTTTCAGCTTCAATATCAGTCCTCCCAATGAACACCCAGGACTGATCTCCTTTAGGATGGACTGGTTGGATCTCCTTGCAGTCCAAGGGACACTCAAGAGTCTTCTCCAACACCACAGTTCAAAAGCATCAATTCTTTGGTGCTCAGCTTTCTTCACAGTCCAACTCTCACATCCATACATGACCACTGGAGAAACCATAGCCTTGACAAGACGGACCTTAGTCGGCAAAGTAATGTCTCTGCTTTTGAATATGCTATCTAGGTTGGTCATAACTTTTCTTCCAAGGAGTAAGCATCTTTTGATTTCATGGCTGCAATCATCATCTGCAGTGATTTTGGAGCCCAAAAAATAGTCTGACACTGTTTCCACTGTTTCCCCATCTATTTCCCATGAAGTGATGGGACCAGATGCCATGATCTTCGTTTTCTGAATGTTGAGCTTTAAGCCAACTTTTTCACTCTCCTCTTTCACGTTCAAGAGGCTTTTTAGTTCCTCTTCACTTTCTGCCATAAGGGTGGTGTCATCTGCATATCTGAGGTTATTGATATTTCTCCTGGCAATCTTGATAGCAGCTTGTGTTTCTTCCAGTCCAGTGTTTCTCATGATGTACTCTGCATAGAAGTTAAATAAGCAGGGTGACAATATACAGCCTTGTCGTACTCCTTTTCCTATATGGAACCAGTCTGTTGTTCCATGTCCAGTTCTAACTGTTGCTTCCTGACCTGCATACAGGTTTCTCAAGAGGCAGGTCAGGCGGTCTGGTATCCCCATCTCTTTCAGAATTTTCCAGAGTTTATTGTGATCCACACAGTCAAAGGCTTTGACATAGTCTATAAAGCAGAAATAGATGTTATTCTGGAATTCTCTTGCTTTTTCGATGATCCAGCAGATGTTGGCAATTTGATCTCTGGTTCCTCTGCCTTTTCTAAAACCAGCTTGAACATCTGGAAGTTCATGGTTCACGTATTGCTGAATCCTGGCTTGGAGAATTTTGAGCATTACTTTACTAGCATGTGCTGCTACTGCTGCTGAGTTGCTTCAGTCGTGTCCGACTCTGTGCGACCCCATAGACGGCAGCCCAGCAGGCTCCCCCATCCCTGGGATTCTCTAGGCAAGAATACTGGAGTGGCTTGCCATTTTCTTCTCCAATGCATGAAAGTGAAAAGTCAAAGTGAAGTCGCTCAGTTGTGTCCCACTCTTAGTCCCCATGGACTGCAGCCCACCAGGCTCCTCCGTCCATGGGATTTTCCAGGCAAGAGTACTGGAGTGGGGTGTCATTGCGTTCTAGCATGTGAGATGAGTGCAATTGTGTGGTAGTTTGAGCAATTTCCCTGGTGGCCCAGTGGTTAAGAACCCACCTGCCAATGCAGTGTACATGATCCCTGGTCTAGGAAGATCCCACATGCTGTGGAGCATCTAAGCCCATGCCCCACAACCACTGAGCCCGTCCACCTAGCGCCTCTGCTCCACAACAGGAGAAGCCACCCTAACGAGAAGCCTGAGCACCGCAGCTGGAGAAGGCCCCTGTGAAGCAACTAAGATCCACTGCAGTAAAAAATAAATAAAATAAACAAGAATCTAAAAAAAAGAAAACAGGTATAGATTCTGTAGACTGAGTGGTTCCCTCTGAGACATGAGAGAGGCTAATGGGATTAGCAAGCGGCAAATGGAGCTTTAATGTATCTGAAATACGTTATGTCTTAATAAAAAAATCTGATGCAAACCTGCGAACTGTGAACATTTGTTAAATATGGATGTTAGACACAGGGGTGTTTGTTTTATTTGTCTCTGCTCTTCTTACTGTTCAGAAAGATTTCATAGTTGTTGAAGTAGCCAAAGGAATTTCAGTTGAAAGACAGACTTACACAGTTTCAGTCCATGGCTTCACTTTTACTGCATCGACTCTATTTTCTATATGAAAACAAAAAGTCAGGGAATAATTATTCACCAGCTCAATCGTTCACTCCACCAACAAGCATTTATTTATTCAGTGTCCATTATGTAAAAAGCTACCATTCTGCATAACTATAGGGGCTTCCTATGAGTCCACGGGGTCCCGAAGAGTTGGACACGACTGAGCGACTTCACTCTCCTTTTTCGCTTTCATGCATTGGAGAAGGAAATGGCAACCCACTCCTGTGTTCTTGCCTGGAGAACCCCAGGGACGGTGGAGCCTGGTGGGCTGCCGTCTATGGGGTCGCACAGAGTCGGACACGACTGGAGCAACTCAGCAGCAGCAGCAGCAGCGTGAGCTCAAAGACAAAATTCCCAACTTCAATTCATATCTAATCTGTCTGGAGTCACAAGACATATACATTCAAATAACTCCTGAACACTTAAGTATGTAGGACTCATATGCCAGAAAACTACATCACCATGACACACTTTATTTTTTATTAGTATGTAGCTCGTATGGGTGTGAAATAAAATTGGAGCCATAAATACAATATCATGTCTCAGCAGTTGTCAAGATCTAAAAAAGCAACGGCAGAAAAGGACCTTACACACTCAGGACATGCCTTTCGTGAGGACAAGGAGTCAAAAGTAATATTGCCAACCCTCACCCCCATTACACAAACACTTTGGCTAACAGAAAATGAAGACAAATGGTAGGTCCCTCCACCTACGTGATGTTCACAAGCAGAGTCAGCCATTTTTAAAGTCGTATTGATTATTGCAGCTGCTCCCCAGCCCTGTGCCTGGGAAGAAACAACCCCAGACAGGCCCCTGCTCTTTTGCTCAAATAAGACAGTGGCTCAAGATCCAGAGCCAAGAAGGAGCAAGCACTCACTATGTCTGCGCTCTTCTGATCTTATATAATCTAGCACTTACTTCCCGGCTAACTTTAAATTATACAAGTAATATATTAACACATCTTTATGAAACAGAAAAATATAAGTCCACATGTAAATATCATGGAAGTCTCTCTTCAAAGCATTTACCTTCATTCATAAATATATACTTTTAATATAAATGGCATATAGCGAAAGTAAAATCCTTTCTTGTTTCACTTGACAATAGTCTTGGCAATCTTTCAATGTCATTGCCTATAGTTCTATGACAGAGGATGAGATGGTTGGATGGCATTACTGACTTAATGGACTTGAGTTTGAGCAGGTTCCGGGAGTTGGTGATGGACAGGGAAGCCTGCTGCAGTCCATGGGCTTGCAAAGAGTTGGACACAACTGAATGACTGAAATGAACTGATAGTTCTATGTATAGCTTTCTTTTAAACAGGTGCAGAATATTCAAAGGTATGGTTATAGCATCATTTGTAAGCATTCCCATACAGATGGACATCAAGAGTGTTTCTAATTTCATTGCAATTTCAAATAATGCTGCAATTAAGTTCCTTCTGAAGTTCAATTCTACACAGCCAGGCACTGCTTTCTAGCTGCTTCATCTATCTGTGCCTCGGGCCCCAATATGATTCAAACAACAGTTGGGAGAGTGAGACTATGTCATGTATATTTTTGTTGTGGTTCCATTGAGTACAACGCGATATAACATAATGCAGAGTCAGGCACATGCAGGTATGCAAGAGATGCTTATGAATTGAGTGCATTTGTGACTCTGGTGCCCCCACTGTCTCTAGTGGTCTCTGATGAGTAGAGTGTACCAGAGTGAAAGCTGACCACTGGCACCTCATGCAGAGTAGACACTTTAATAAATATTAAATTACCCCAACTACTTGAGTAAACCAAAGGACTGTGCCAGAAAGTTGGAAAATCGTGCATGTGGGTCAATTCTCTTTCTCCTGGCCTTTCAGGAACAGAGAGGACACAGCCCTCTCTGCCTTGGACAGAGAGTGGGTCCATTCATCACTCTGCCAGGCCTCTCCAAACAAGATGCCTGTGGGTTCCTCTCTCAAGTGGGTCCAGGCAAGGTCATTACCTGGCAACATGAACTCTCCTTATCTCCCTGGCCCTGTTTCAGAAAAGAGTCATTGACAGCAGGGATTCAATCTCCCTTCTAAAAGCCCTCTCCCAGATAAACAAGCTTTAAAGAATCCACCGTGTATATGACCTTTTGAGAGGCCAAGTCATCAAATCGATGGGGAGGAGGCAGAGGAGTTGATGGCTGCTTTCGCCAGGAAAAAATCCTCTCTCCAAAAAGGGTGTATGGCCCAAGAGAGACAAGACAGGCTGGGAATCCATGACCACAGGCAGCTCTGAAAATGAACCATTATCAATTTAACAGGGCACAGCTTTTAAAATCCAACCTATGACCCACAAACAGGAAGACTCCACGATGGGAGGGAGCAGACTACTGGCCAGGAGAAGCACAGAAATCCTTCCTGCGGTTGTTTTCCATGAAGAATGCCAGGACTTGAGATTCATCCTTTCAATACAGAAATAATGAACCATTCAAAGAAAGTGAAGGAAGAAATAACCAAAGAGAAAGACAAGAGAAAGAAAAAAAAAGTACACAGAAAGAATAAAGACGTATTTACAAGTTTGGCTTTAAAATACAAAAGCCTAACATCTTTGAGTATGAAAAACTATCCTTTGCCTGCAGACTCATGGAGGGTGAGGCAATGATTTAACCTGATTATGAAGGTCTGATAGATAATATGAGGACCAAGGAGATAAGTCAGGCAAGTTGCTCTGAGCTCTGAACGAAAAGGAATGAGCCAAAGTGCTGACTTAGGAGTGATTTAAATGCTGAGTGACTTAAATATGGTGAACTTGACTCGGTCCGTGCTTATGGATGCTTTGAAGTGTTCCCTGGAATATGTGTAGTTCATAGTTGCCGTGAAATTAAGTTGCTGGAGTAGAGCATAATGCAAATGAAGTGAAAGTGTTAGTCGCTCAGTCGTGTCCAACTCTTTGCGACCCCCTGGACTGTAGCCTGTCAGGCTCCTCTGTCCACGGGATTTCCCAGGCAAGAAGACTGCAATGCATTGCTATTCCTTCTCCAGGGGATCTTCCCAACCCAGGGGTTGAACCCAGTTCTCCTGCATTGCAGGCAGATTCTTTACTGTCTGAGCCACCAGGGAAGTTCTGGCAATTACATAACCTCTAAAAATAAATGCTTTAGGGATCTGCTTATTATAGATGTTGAACTGAAACCATCCTTGAGTCAACTCCTGTGGAGACTCTGCTTGGAAATGAGATAAGTCAAAGATGCAGGAAACTAAATTTTAAGAGAAAAAATTCAATATAATTAGGAAACTGGCAGAATCGGGCAAGTACTCATCAACAAGCACATGATGAGGGCCTACCACGAGCACAGTATGACGTGGATAAAACTTACACAGCACTAGCAAAGAGTTAAAGGACCTGGGGAGCCAACAGGAGCCTTTTGGCTAAGACAGCATAGATAGAGAGCAGCAGGAACATTTGCATGTGGGGCACTATGATTTGGTCCTTTAATCAGGGCCAATAGGCTGATATACTGGAATATAAGCTTTTCGAGGGCAAGAACTTTCCCTTTATTTATCATCACTGTATCTCCATCCTGGTAAATGTAGCTGCTGAAGAAATACTTATTGGAAAAATAAAATAATAAATGATAAGACAGAAGAAAGGGAGAGGGGGAGGAAGGAAGAACTCAAGGAAAAGAAGATAGAGGCTATATTCCTTGGTGAAACAGCAAGGAATATCCTTCCTAGGATAATTTTCCTAGAAACTATCCCTTTTCATATCCAAAGGCCCCTCAGCATCCTGAAAGATGGAGGCACAGAACAAGTCCAGCAGGAGAGCTGTAAAAGTCAGGGTAAGTATAAGCACCAATGTCATCACCCTCTTTCGAAATGCTGTAACATTTTGTTTATAACTCCTCTGAAGAACTTACCGCCACTCTGTCTTATTGGCTGTTTATGAGTTTGCTTACCTGATCCTGCCACTGAGAAACTGGGCCTGACAGAGACAAACACAGGGACTTTCAAGTTGAAAACCGAATACTGACTGCAGGAAACTCTATGCAACAGACACCATGCTTTCCTCTTGTTTCTCCATGGGGTTAGGCCATGTGCACACCCAGTGATGATGACCCAAGGCAAAACCCAGCCTTCACCTTCCATACTAAGTGATCTTCCTCATATGTTTAGTCCCTGAGGACACAGCAGAGCTCAACATGTACCATTTAAATGAATGAAAACTTCCTTTCAGAACAAATTAGCAGTGGTTATCACCAGTGTGACCAAAACTGTGATTTTGTTGACCAGAAGGAAGACATAATTAGTGAGACCCTAAGCTGAAAAACTAGAATTACCAAACAAAAGTACAGATTTCAAGTATACAGATAGAGATTTAATAGAACCTACAGACATTTAGCAAATGGTATCTGTCATGAAAGTTATAATGTGAAACTAGCAAAAGATGTAACTTGAAGCTGATGTTCACAGTGTTCACCATTGACTTCCCCACGCAATAGATTGGCATACATGTGTCCAGATTCTACGCTTCCAACCTGGATAAGAGCAATCGAGGCTTTTCTTCTCAGAAATGTGATCAATGGATGGTATGGGTTTTGCTCCAAACATAATCCCCATGTAGAAAACACTGATGTTATAGTCAAAATACTTGGGAATCCTTCTGCTGCATGTTCATATTGGAAAGTCTGTTACTATGGTTAATAAACCATGTATTTTCAGTATAAAGCAACCCACGTTCAATAAGAACAATATATAGCTAAACATAAGAAACATCTGACAATTGGAGATTTAAAGTGGGTTTTGGGGGAAGTAAGCCTTGATTTATTAAAACTCAGCTTTAAAAGGCAAGGCTAAGTTTAGCCAAATTTCCTTGGCTGAAGGCAACTATGACTCCATTCTTTGGGCTCAGGGCAATAACGTTTCCACACTGGGGTCAAGACTTAGAGGTCAGTTACAGTAAATCACCTGGGTCCTTTACGCCTGAAACAATCCCCTGGTAAAGATGTGGAAACTTTATCAAAAACATAGAAGACCATTTGGCCTAGTGAAAAAGTCAAGTTAAGATACCACAGAAGGAGGTATAAGCAAATAACAAAAGAAGAAAAACAGGAATATATATCTGGGCCAGACCACCCCTACCTAATTAAGAGGTCCCCAGTTTTCTGTACGGAAAATAGTGGAAAACACCTAAATACCTAATAATAGAACAGTTGAGTTAAATATGGTTTACTGGCCAATGAAGATATTAAACCGCTATAAATTTGTGATAACACAAAAGCATGGCTGTAAGTTACATGAAAGAAAAATTAGTATACAAAAATGTATGTGCAACAGGGAGCTACATTCAATATTCTGAGATAAACCATAATGGAAAAAACTATGAAAAAAAATATGTGTACAAATGAATCACTTTGCCATATAGCAGAAATTAATACATTATAAATCAATTATACTTCAATAAGGTTTTTTAATGTATATGCAATATTATCTCAACTCTTTTGTTTGAACCCATGTATAGAATGAAGAGCCTGAAACCATATTAAAAAATTCCAAGAGTGGTTGCAACTAGATGACAGAATTTTATATAACTTTTAAATATTTTCTTTTGGCTTATTAAAAATTTTTCTGCATTTTTCAAATATTTTCATAATTGGGGGTGGGGGAGAAAAACGAAACCCCCATTTCCTCAGTTGTTTACTTCTTTTGAATCTCAGCAGCATTTCCTAGACACAGTGGGAATAAAGAGTCTGGCTACTCTTGCTTTCAATTTTTTTTTTAGTATTTTGATGTGACTAGGCAATTACATATAATTTAACATAAAATCAGCCTTTGAGTGATACCAAACAAGGCAAAATGGAAGTTTCTATTCATTCATTCCATTAATACCTAAAGAGAGGTTACTCAATGAAGTTGAGAGGCAATATGTTTTTTGAATACATGTTTTTCCAACAAAAGGAACATTCCAACTGCATATCTCATTTAGGTTAAATGACAAAAGCCACATGCCTACTTACATACACACCTCTCTAACACACTCCCCAAACCCACACAAACACAAAAACAAGCCCATAGTGCTAATTTTGCTTTTATAAAACGTATTCTGAAAATTATAGGTTTGAGGTGCTGAAAATTTGAAGAACATACAACAACAAGTCAGAAAATGGTGGAAAATTTTCCCCTTTTTTAATGCTAAGATCCAGATCATCAACAGTCATTTGCTGAGAAGAAACTCGCTCATTTTTAAACAAGACAGAAATTAAAACTGATGTAGCTCCTGTGTTTATTTGAGTAATGACGCAAGCAGGCATTAGTTTAAATCAGCTATTACAGCTGCAATCAATTTTCTCCTAAATTTATCAAGCATTGTTAAGCTTGGTTTATTGATGATTTTTGATGTATTCCCAATAAAAAATTTTTTTCTCAGTCTCATAAGTTATCTTTTTTTGTAAAGTCACAAAAGAGTTCTAATTTTTCTAACACTAGCCAGAGGAAACAAAGAATAAATCAAAAACCTGAAACCAGATAGGTAAACTTGCATTACGAAATGGAATTCAGGAAAATATCGTGACGGCAAGCATCTCAGTCAATTTCAAGGGAACAATTAGACAATCTTGATGATTGAGTTCCTGCGTTTCCATTGACTGGATAAAATTATACAGTATTCCCTCTCCTTAAGCTTCAGGTCATAAGAAGAGTTTGAGTTGCTTTCTCTCCCTTCCAAGCCAGTGCCAAACATATGTAATCCCATTGAACTGCACAAGGTGAAAGGGACTGGAGAATTTCTGGAGTGTTACCTAGGAGGGCCATTATGATTCTAAAGCAAACCCCAAAAAGACAGTGCTCACACATTTTCATGGCTTCAAAGGAAGAATGCATGCATTCATGGATTCACAACTACGGACCACCTACTACACGCCACCTACTACTGGAGAAGGAAATGGCAAGCCACTCCAGTATTCTTGCCTGGAGAATCCCATGGATGGAGGAGCCTGGTGGGCTACAGTCTATGGAGTGGCAAAGAGTCGGACACGACTGAGCGACTTCACTTTCACTTTACTATATGCCAGGCTAAACTACTCCTTGGAAGGAAAGTTATGACCAACCTAGATAGCATATTCAAAAGCAGAGACATTACTTTGCCAACAAAGGGCCATCTAGTCGAGGCTATGGTTTTTCCAGTGGTCATGTATAAATGTGAGAGTTGGACTGTGAAGAAAGCTGAGAAAATTGATGCTTTTGAACTGTGGTGTTGGAGAAGACTCTTGAGAGTCCCTTGGACTGCAAGGAGATCCAACCAGTCCATTCTGAAGGAGATCAGCCCTGGGATTTCTTTGGAAGGAATGATGCTAAAGCTGAAACTCCAGTACTTTGGCCACCTCATGTGAAGAGTTGACTCATTGGAAAAGACTCTGATGCTGGGAGGGATTGGGGGCAGGAGGAGAAGGGGACGACAGAGGATGAGATGGCTGGATGGCATCACTGACTCGATGGACGTGAGTGTGAGTGAACTCCGGGAGTTGGGAATGGACAGGGAGGCCTGGCGTGCTGCAATTCATGGGGTCACAAAGAGTCGGACACGACTGAGCAACTGAACTGAACTGAACTGAGGCTGAACTAGGTTATCAGGATCAAGTGATAAACAAGATCTAGTCCCTATTTCTTGGAATCTATAGTCAAACTCATCAAACTCAAAAACATGCATATTTACAATACACATTATGACAACCTGTGTCATTCATTGAGTGCGTACTACGTGTCAGGCAAGAGTCTAAGTACTTTATACAATCATCATCATAATTAAAAGAATAGCTATTACTATTTATTAAGAGCCAGTAACAGTTGCTGTGTTAGATACTGCAGCCCTATGATATAAATGTTCTCCTCCCTTGCATGTCTTATCATGATGAGGAAAGACTGGCTGAAAGAGGTCAAGGGAATTGCTCAAGGTCACAGATAACAGTGTCAGAAGACAGATTTGAACATAGGTCTACCTGATTCCACCCCACACTGGACTACCATGGTCTTCCACACTGGGCTTTGTCAAAGTCCATTGGCAGTGAAGCACAAGATGTTAAAATTAGATGTGATATGCAGGGGGACAGGAGTCATCCCAAGGCTGATATCATCACTGAACAGCTGGACCTCCGTTCTGGCTGGCCAGTCTCAGGCGCTACTGGATACAGGTTGGAACCGAGCCCAAGGGTCCTCTGGATGAATTTCAATGGGCAAGGAAAAACGTCTTCCAAACTGGTGCTGCTGAATGCCTTCTTCCTTGGTATTAGCAAGAAGAAGAACATTCCTGTTGATTACCTTTAACGGTGGTTCTCAATTGGGGAGGATTTTGTTCCCCTACCTTCAACAAGGGACATCTGGCAATGTCTGGAGACATTTTTCTTTGTCATTCTGTGGAGGATATGCTACTGGCATCTACAGAATAAAGGTCAGGGATGCCACTAAGTATCTGCAATACACAGCCTCTCACAACAAAGAATTACCTGGTCCAAAATGCCAATAGTGCCTCTGCTAAGGAACCTCATCCTAACATGTCCCTATGCTGCCTAGCGGATTTTTCTAAGAAAATGAGCTGAAGGAATGAATTTTGTGCTCCTAAATAAGCAAGAAAGGAGTACAGACTAGATGGTGGGCTACAAAATGGAGTGCAGCAATAGTATGTCTTCCAATCACCTGTATGCATCTCTGTATCTTTATTTCCTGTGGATGTTTGATAATGGTACTAAATGAGCAGTACAACAGCAAGTGCAAATAACTTGTGTATAAACAAATACACACTTATTGGAGGTAAGTGCTCAGAAGAGTAAAAACACATAATTGACAATGCTGGAAATGTAGATAAAGAACTACAGATTTGGAATCAAGGAGCTCCTGGATCTAAATCCCAACTCATCCTCTAAATATTAAATGCATGACCTTGGTTTAACTGTCTGTAAAACAGGAATAAGAGTACTCTTCTCCCACCCCAGGATTGTGTAATGAATTAAATTCAATTGTATTAAACACCGAGCAAATAGTAGCTGTTTAATGAATATTCATTTCCTTTACCCTCTTCTCCCTCCCCTGGGTTTTGGGTGTAAGAGTCTGGGACAGGTCACAGATTCTCTGTCCTGAGTGTCTTCATCTATAATTGAATTATGAATATTCCGTCTACTTGACAGACTTGGCATGAAGGATTAAATTAGAAAATTGGTATTAAAGTGCTACCAAAAATACAAAGGACTTAAACATGTAAAGTTGTTTTCCTAAACTGGGATCGTACAACCTTTTATCAAGGTATTCCTGATAATTACTCCTTTGCCCAATTTGGAAACTCAAAGGTCAACATTCAAAAAGGAAAGGGCTTGATTCTAATAACTCCATGTGGCTGCTTCTTTTCTGCTTACACTATTTCACCATCTTAGCTGAGAAAGTATTTAAATATTGCAAAATCAGGGATTTCAACAGTGGTATATCCAGTTCATCAGCATAGTGTTCGTTGGGTTTTGTTTTGTTTTGTTTTTCTTTTCCTAGAGGGAATTGATTCACAGGCTGTGAAAGTACATGGCATCACAGACTGACCGCGCAGAGGGGCCCAGAGGCTGTGCGCCTCCTGGACGGTGCTGACGTCAAATTGCAAGGCACATGGCCCAGGTACTCCCAGATCAGCACAATTCTCCACACGCCTGGGATTCATTGTCGATCATCTACAATTCCAAGTGCGTATTTTTAAACTTTTGAAAGTGAAGTGTGTTCACGCAAGCACTCTTCACAAAGGTCAAAAGCAGGCGGGAGCCACAGCACCCTTATTGGCAGGGCCTGTGCTCTTGGAACCTCTCCCAGTGGGAGCCTTGGCAAAGTGGGGAACTCAACCCCAACCTGGATCTCGCTGGCATTTTCTGACTTTCTCCTCTCATGCTCCCTAATAGAGTTAATAACAGTAATAGCCCACCATTTCAAAGCACTTTAGATTTTAAAAACCTCTAATGAATATTATCTCCTTGATTCTTTGAATTGCAACTTACTTACATCAGCCGCTAGACCCTGAACTCCTAAGAGCACACCCTGTGACTAGTTCTCGTGTAGGTGTCCCAGTGCCTCCCTAGCATGTGTGTTGCTCACAGTAGGTACTCAATATCCATTCCTTGAAAGCACAACTACATGAATGAATATTATAATCCCCACCTTAACCATGAGAAAACCTGAAACTCAAAGATCTCAAATCATGTGCTCAAAAACATGCTTAAAAGCTACAGAAACAGTCCTAAACACAGGTCTTCTGACTTTAGTTTCACCAGAGAGTCCCCAGGTGGCTCAGTGGTAAAGAATCTGCCTGCCAAACCATGGCATCAATTCGTGGGTTGAGAAGATACCCTGGAGAAGGAAATGGCAAGCCACTCCAGTATTCTTGCTGGGAAAATCCCATAGACAGAGGAACCTGGTGGGTTACCATCCATGGGTTGCATAAGAGTCAGACATGACTTACAGACTAAACAACCACCACCACCAATATAGAAAGTAAGTCCTACTTAATGGAGGAAATAGAAAGAAACCTAAATGTTGTTCTCCTGAGTATCACCTTGAAGGAGCTGCCAGGATACAGAAGGGGACACAAACAGAATCATTGTCACTAATGCCAGTTCTCTTCCCACATGCCCTACGTGCACTTTGTCCTGGGGAGAGAAAGGTATATGTCCCTGAGGGCATGCATGGCTGGCACATCTAGGAAAAGATGAGTTCAACCCTAACACCCCATCTTGGTCCAAGGTCTGACATCATGTTAGCCAGATCAAGCTCTGGAGTGAAAGGGGCAGAGAATGAATCTGGATTCACTGGGCACTTGGGCATTCTTTGTCTCTCCATCGTCTCATCCATAAAATGAAAAAAATATATATAACTTACTTCATAGGGATTCTGAGGATTAAACGAGTTTACTCATTTTTTTAATGCCTAGAACAATGATAGTCACATGGTTTAGTTCAATTCGGTTCAGTTCAGTCGCTCAGTCGTGTCCGACTCTTTGCGACCCAATGAATTGCAGCATACCAGGCCTCCCTGTACATCACCATCTCCCGGAATTCACTCAGACTCACGTCCATCGAGTCAGTGATGCCATCCAGCCATCTCATCCTCTGTCATCCCCTTCTCCTCCTGCCCCCAATCCCTCCCAGCATCAGAGTCTTTTCCAATGAGTCAACTCTTCCCATCAGGTGGCCAAAGTACTGGAGCTTCAGCTTTAGCATCATTCCTTCCAAAGAAATCCCAGGGCTGATCTCCTTCAAAATAGACTGGTTGGATCTCCTTGCAGTCCAAGGGACTCTTCAAGAGTCTTCTCCAACACCACAGTTCAAAAGTATCAATTCTTCAGCACTCAGCCTTCTTCACAGTCCAACTCTCACATCCATACATGACCACGGGAAAAACCATAGCCTTGACTAGACACGGACCTTAGTCAGCAAAGTAATGTCTCTGCTTTTGAATATGCTATCTAGGTTGGTCATAACTTTCCTTCCAAGGAGTAAGCGTCTTTTAATTTCATGGCTGCAGTCACCATCTGCAGTGATTTTGAAGCCAAAAAAAATAAAGTCTGACACTGTTTCTACTGTTTCCCCATCTATTTCCCATGAAGTGATGGGACTGGATGCCATGATCTTCGTTTTCTGCATGTTGAGCTTTAAGCCAACTTTTTCAGTCTCCACTTTCATCAAGAGGCTTTTTAGTTCCTCTTCACTTTCTGCCATAAGGGTGGTGTCATCTGCATACCTGAGGTTATTGATGTTTCTCCCGTACAGAACTACAAAAACCTTCTAGGTGACTTAAATTCTGTTCATTGAATTAAATGCATAAAATAACTAATGTTATGATTAAGAGCCTGATCATTGGTAGTAGACAGATTAGTATTTCAATCTCAACTCAAACACTTAATTAGCTCTGTGACCTTAAACAAGTTATTTAACCTGTCTGAGCTTCTATTTCTTGTCTGGTGAACTACAACTCTTGTCTGTTTTATAGAATATTGTGAGAATTCAGTGGAATGATATAATGCAGTCATTCTCACAGTGCCTGGTACATGGTACACTCTCAAAAAATGGCAGCTAAAACTAAGTTTCTAGTGTACATCAACAGTAAAAAGGCTTATGGTGATAATTGGGCAACTTGTTGGGAATCCTGGAGCCTACTTGCATATCAAACTAAGCCCCCTAATGCGTAAGCCCCCAGCAAGAACCACAAGGCCTGCTTCTAGAAAAGCCAGTGAACATATGCTCTGAGACAGCTTTAAATCAGCACTAAACACTCAGCAGCCCACACACATTCTCCAAGCCCATTCTCACCCACGGAAAGCAGAGAAAACACTGGTCATCATCCTTTCCTATTCTCTTAGCAGAAATGACTATAGACTTGGGCAGGTAAGAGCATGGTCATTTATTCCAGGTCTCTGGCAATGCCGTTCAGAGCCTCTCTAGTCCAGAAGTGACTCAGAGATGACAGCAACTGAGGCCTTGCTGGTGGCCCACTGCCAGCCTGACCTAGAGCAACCATCAGTGGTCCCCAGAGAAGTCCATGTCACACTTACGTACTGCTCCGGGTGACACGCAGCCTCATTGCCATGGCCCAACCCTCTTCAACTGACCATAGCACAAAATAAATATTTAACTCAAACTCCCATGACCTATTGTGTCTATAACCTTGTGTACATAAACACTTACATAACTCCAGCCTACTTAAGAGGGACAACTCCTGATGCACAGATGTACAGACAGAAATACATGACATTGCAGCCTTTCTTCTGAGAACTAGAGGATGCAAAATGATCCTTTTTTATTGGGTAGCTTAGAAAAAAACATGATGCAACTAGTCAAGAGTGTGTGTGTGTGTGTGTGCACATGCACGCACACAAGTGAATGCAGACAAGAATATGGGTGTATGATGCAGAAGGAGAAAGCAAAAGGAAGAGATTCCTCTGCCTCCCAAAATTCTTAATTGATTATCTAACATGGCATGTTGGCTCAGGTAATTTAGGAAATTGAAATTATATGTTTGTACAGAGATAATCTACGCTTAAAAATATCTGGCATGGTAGGAGGAACACTGATGAACAGTTTAAAAACTTGCTTCGTGCAGGCTTAATACGGGGCTAATTCAGAATTACAGAGTTGGAGAGTTATGGGACTCAACATAAAATGTACCAGTTCACTGAGCACTGTAGCGATCAAGAAAACACATATAAAAATTCCGATAAGAATGGAATGTGAGGCAAAAGCACAATTTCCTCCCAATCTGGAATATCAGCAGGATTTGCGCTTGTTGTTTGTGGTTTTCGGGGGTAGATGGTACATTACAGTGGAGCATCAGCAGTAATGCTACATGGCAGCTCCTCAGAATACCATCTGCTTCCCCGGGAACTGTTAATATAGTTGTAATTATCTACTTCTAAGCACTTTATTGGGAATATCATTTGCAAATTAATCAACTACAGACCGGTAAAACAAATGACATGCCTCCCTGAAAACAACAGCGTTATTTCACATTATTTTCCAAAGGATTTAGAGAAGCTGAGGCGGTGTGGGGGTGTGGGTTACACACGCCTTCAAAACCTTGCCCTGTGTATAAAGATTGAGCAGACACAATTACAGAATTGGGTGTTCTAGAAACGCTTTTGGAGGGTTTGGGCAATAGAGAGGAGAGCATCAAAACCTAAGAGATGGGCCATGTGTAATCACATGAGACAAGAGGTATGAGAGGGACTCCACCTGACAGCTACGTGATGGTGAAGACAAAGACTTCCAGACTCTTCTGCATCGCTCCACACTTGGCTGGAGTGTGCCACCTTCTCAGTCTCTCCCTTCAAACCTTCCAGCTGTCCACAGCATGTGATGACTCCCCATCCCAGGCCATTTTTTTCTCCTCCTCTTTGTGAAAGGTTAATTTTTTTTTGTTTTAAGCCAATATCTTTCTGAAATTTGAATAGTAACTAAATTTTAATAATGCAAAAAATAATAAAGTAATATAAATATGACAAGGAATATATACTAGAAATACAGCCAAGGCCATTTCTGTGAGCCACAGGACAAGAAGCAGGAGTGCTGGGTGGAGCAGGGGTGGGCACGTAGTACTAGAATGCTAACCCTTAATATTCCTTCCAAGGAGGTAAAGCTTTCAAAGCAGAAAAGTAAAGAGGGGAAAAGGAAAAGTATTTAAATGGCAGAAATTACAGGAGAGTCAGGGGACTAGGGATTGAGATAAGCCCCAGGCACTGTGCCCCTCGCTCTGGATAAGCAGCATATCTGAATGGCTCTGAACTGTGAATCTTCAAGTCTGTGCCTTCAACCCAGAGGGCCAGAGGAGAAAAAGAATCCCAGTCACCATCACAGAAAACTCTAAGTGTTCCTTCTGTTAGCAGCAAATCCAAGAGCCCAGGGGGAAGGAAATCTTCACTGCCCTGGCCCCCTCCCCAGAGGACTGGATCTAGTCTGCAGAGAGAGGAGACTGGCCCCCCAGGACAGGACCAGACTCACAATAAACAAATGGCTTCAGATCCTCCTGTGATTTCCCCACCATCTTCACAGCCCAGATGCCTCACAGCAACACAGAGCTAGAGCCACACCAGAGTGAACAGCTTGTCCACACTTACACAGGACACAGAGGATGCTGGCACCTGGGCAGAGGATGCTGGCATCCAGTCAGCTTAGAAAGACCCAAGCTGAATTTCACTGATGGAAATAATGGTTTATTTGCCTCATTAAACAACTTTTACCAGAATGTACTAGGGTCTTTCCTGAGAGGAGAAAAAAAAAAAAGATTGGTTAGAATCAGACAATCCTGATAGTAAATCTTGGCTTTGTTAATGACCAGTTACTTAATCTCATCATCCTTGAGTTTACTTTTGTCAATGGGGGTTTGATGTCTTAGTGAAAGAGTTTATGTGGAACTTGAAAATCATGCTATACTTACTATGAAAGAAAAATGAGACACAAATGAAGGCTTTTCAAACAACTTAGAGAAGCTTATCAGGGAAAAAGGAGAGAGAGAAAATGAAATAACACCATGTGGTCACCCATGGTTCTCCAAAAGATCCAGACAGAATGACCAAGAAGGCTATAGTAGGGAAATGCCCACATTGAATCACCATGAAAAATGTGTATTGAACATTTGCTGGACTAAACAGACTGGACTGTCAAACATTAGATATCTCTGTGAGAACGTGGTTTTCTACAGAAAGGACAAAGCTCATGTACCGGTTTGTTCTCATAGCACAGTCCAGACTAGACAGGGTGAGATAAACAAATGTCATAGGCATGGGGCTAGGTGCTATGGAGAGTGCAGCTCAAACAACTTATTTCAGCTCCAGTGAAAATCTGTAGATCTCTGAGGCAGGTAATTTTGCCTGGTATATTTGAGGTGGGTATCATGTATCCAATTTGACCAGAAAATTATCCAAAATTTTGACCAAAATTTATCCAAATTTTCCTACTGTATGGAACCAGCTTACATAAAAGGCTTTTCCATGTTGCACCTAACTTCATAGAAGACAGTACATCATGGGGCTGACTTACTCAAAATCAGCACTTCTGATTTTTCTGAGGAGTTAATGAGGATCTTCCATAGTTGAAAAGATCCGCTGAGAATTATTTTGCCCTTCAGTTTTGTTTTGGTTTGTTTTTTTCCTGGCCCAAATTGTTTCTTCCATGAAACATAGCTTAAAAAAAAAAAAAAAAAAACACTGAGGCTCCTTCATTATTCAAACATTTGAGTGGATTTAAAGGGACAGTTTCCAGAACCTACAAGTGAAACTTACTACCAAGAAACAGGTAGAAAGACAATCTTACCCAGGAAGGGATTATCTTAGAAGTGCCCCCTTGGGTTTTCTGATCATCCAAGATTCTCCCCAACCCAGAGTTCACCAGGCATCAAGACTTGGTTTTGAAACTGTGATCTTCAGAGCATGAAGCTTTGTGCTATTCCTCATCATTTTTTTCAATTTAATGTCGATTTTATATTGGAGTATAGTTGATTTACAATATTGCTAGTTTCAGGTGTACAACAAAATGATTCAGTTATACACACACATATCTATTGTTTTTCAAATTATTTTCCCATATAAGTTATTACAGAATATTGAGTAAATTTCCCTGTGCTATAGAGTAGATCCTTATTGATTATCTATTTTATATACACTACTATGTATATGTTAATCTCAAACTTCTAATCTGTCCTTCCTTCCCCCATGTTTGCCTTTTTTATACCTCATCTTAATACAGGACCCAGTAATATAACCACCAGCTTTCCAGGTGGTTCAGTGGTAAGGAATCCGCCTGCCAATGCAGAAGACCCAGGAGATGTGGGTTCAATCCCTGGATTGGGAAGATCCCCAGAAGTAGGAAATGGCAAGCTGCTCTAGTAGTCTTACCTGAAGAACCCCATGGAAAGAGGAGGCTGGCAGGCTATGGTCTGCAGGGCTGCAAAGAGTTGGACATGACTGAGCGACTGAGCATGCATGCTAGTAATATAACTACCACCATTGTAAAGGCTACATGAGGGATAATGCATACAAGGTACCCGCCCATAGGTGGTCCTCACGGTAGATCTCCATCCCAGAGTCTGGGATAGCCATTGGCAGACTCTGGAGTGGAGGCAACATGTGTGAATAAATCCATGTGATATGCTGAAGCCAAGAGAAAAAGAAAGTAAAAGTGAAAGTCGCTCAGTAGTGTCCAACTCTTTGCGACCCCATGGACTATACAGTCCGTGGAATTCTCCAGGCCAGAATACTGGTTGTGGGTAGCCATTCCCTTTTAAGGGATCTTCCCAACCCAGGGATCAAACCCAGGTCTCCCACATTGCAGGTGGATTCTTTACCAGCTGAACCACCAGGAAAGCCAAGAGAAGCAGAAGTTAAGGATCTGGAGGAATGAAGAATTTATTTGTCCCTTAGGTATTTTCTCCCAGGGATCTGAAGCAAAACATCCATGTTCATAAGAAACAGTAGATCATTAAACTGATTAAAGAACTACCAGAGAACTACCAGTTTGGTGACAAAATGTCGGCATCTATCTTTAATTCTTGATCATATGCTGTTCTCTAGATGATTCCACACCTTCACAGAAGTGGGCCTCAGGGACATAGGACTCTGAAGAGTTAAGGCCCCAGGCGGAAGCTATTGCCATTGTTCAGGTATGAGAACCTGAGCAATGGAGAGTGTTGGATGGTGACCGTGGGGACAAGAAAAGGGATCTGATACTAGAAAACAGGGAAAGACAGAAACATCAGAGTCTGGCAACTGGTTTTAAATGACAAATAACTTTTTTCCCCCATTTTTAGCTAACATTTGTTTTTCTAATGTTTCCACAAGGAATGTGTAACATTTATTTAAAGATAAGTTTTTAAAAAATCATTAAAGTCAATGACATATTCACAAAAAGAAGGCATCAGTGATTGCTCTAAGGCCTTAATCTTGAGCGCCTAGGAGAATATCAGTGGCTAGCGCCATGGATACAAACTTAGAAAATCACCATAAATAAGTCTTCCAGAGTATGGACGAGGGAATGATTGAGAAATTTATCCAGAATCATCTAACATCGAAAATGTTGATAGAGCATAGAGCAGCAACTGACATACTGCAAATGCCCAATAAATGCTTTTCAAATGAATGAATAAATGGCATAGACCATCTGCTCTGGGAATTAAGGACCAGACTCCTACCAAGCCTGGTACACAGAAGACTAAGTCGTAATTGTCACAGAAAAAAAAAAGAGATTCCATGATGAGTTTGGAAAATCCTGCACATAACCATTCATACCAGTTTCTTCCCAGTTTGGAGAGTACAGAGAAACTGGCCAGTACACAGGCAGTGCTTCAAGGAGGCAGCCAGAAAGGAAAGGAGGTGGCCCCCGTCAACTAGGCCAGGACACAGGGCTGAACCAAGTCATGTGAGTCCCCCGAGAAGCAACAAGCATTGAAATGTTGGTTAAATATTTCAGAAGAGTGACAGAGAGTTTCAGACAAGACGAGGCCAAGAGGTAGCAGTGCTCAGTTCTTTCTATAACATCCCCAGCAATTCCGTTCTGACCTGAACTTCCACATCCCGCTCAGCCCACCAAGTAACTGCGTTCATCCTCTTCAGAAGGTAGTTTAGGAAACATCCATTGGCTCTTGAGACCAAGCAGCCCAATCCTTCCAACCACATTTTAGTCTTTGTCCTGAGTAGAGTTGTGGTAACCAGACATCACCTTTCCTTCACCCCCAGTGCCATTTATATGTCCCTTCCAGATTGGTGTCCCAATGGCCTGCCCTGCTGCCCACCCTTGACCCCACTTTAACTGAAACACATATGCATAAGCTCAATCCTTTTCTACTGCAATCATCAAGTCCAAGAGGAGGAATATGCAATCCTCTTGCAATTCAAATAACTAGAGTCCTGTTTGGGTGGAGTGAGTGGGGAGTACTTATTTTCCCCTTAGAGTCCAAATTTCAGCTGATTCAGAAGTAATGATGGCAGAAAGGTGAGCAGACAGGGTGACTGGTACCAGTCCAAACGTCCTAGAGATATTCTACAGCCTTATACTTCTTGGAAATGGAAAGGGACACTGCTATGCTTTTCTGCAAGTATCAGCACACCTCTGGGGGTGGTCACATCTGGGCTGACATGCTCTGAACTCTAACTGTCCGGCATCCACCATTCAGAATCTCTCTACAATGCTGAGAGTGACTGTCAGACCAATGCCCGCAGGCTAGGACTGCTACATTCCCAGGCAGAATCTCACAAACCCTGGCAACCAGGCTATCTGCTCCATCATACAGGGCTCTTGCTTCCCCTGAACTGTTCAGGGATGGAGTCAATTTTCTATCACCATTTGCATCGCTGCCTCTTGCCCATGAGAGACATCATCAAGATAAAGTCTCAACGGAAGGGTCCTGCTCAGTTAACAATCAATCAATCAATGAGTTGTCTCCATTATTCCCTTAACGCTCATCTATCTTCTCTAAACACCTCCAGCCACTGGTTAGACTCCAGAGGCCCATCTCCCCTCCCCCAAATATGGACAGTCTGGAGACTAGTTAAAAATGTGGGGATGGAAGTGGTGTTTAGATATTTGATGTTCTAGAGTGATGCTGTGGATTTGGTGCTGGGGGTCATTCAGACATGAGCCAATGTAATGGCCACTGCTGCACTCTGGGACTCACCCATCCACCATCCCATCCCTCCTGTTGAGAAGCCCCTTGGAGGGGCCCTTTCCTAATGATAATATCCAGAAACAGGGTCTCACTTTAATAAGAAGAGAGCTGCGTGTATGTGTATGTGTATATATACACAGACATATAATGTGTGATCAAGCTTCCCAGCTGGCCCTAGTGGTAAAGAATCTGCCTGCTAATGCAGGGGACACGAGAGATGTGGCTCTGATCTCTGGATGGGGACAATCCCCTGGAGTAGGAAATGGCACCCCGCTCCAGAACACGTATATGGGCTTCCCAGATGGCTCAGGGGTAAGGAATCTGCACGCCAATGCAGGAGACGCAGAACACTCGGGTTCAATCCCTGGGTCAGGAAGACCCCCTGGCAACCCACTCCAGTATTCCTGCCTGGAAAATTTCATGGACAGAGGAGTCTGGTTGGCTACAGTCCAGGTATTGTAAAAGAACTGGACACAACTTAGCAACTGAGCACACAGGCATATATATATGTGTGTGTCTGTGCCTGTGTATATAAAATGTATATAGATAGATAGATAGATAGATAGATAGATAAAATTTTTAAAAAGAAGGGACTTCTCTCTTTGAACTGATTTTAGACACAAAGTTTAAAATTTTCACTTGTTAGAAACACACCCACTTGTTTCGCAATTCCTCTGTACAATTCCAGAAGCTACAGTAAGAAATACCATATCCTACCCCCAGATGGGAGAAATGAAAACATTTGCCAATGTTTGCCAAAAAAAAACCTGTGACATTATTTTTTCAATCCATAGACAAACCAAACCTTAGTTCATTCTATGTCCTAGAGGAAATTTTTAGAGGGGAGAGATCACAGAATTAAACAGTGAGAGAAGCTGGGAGTTACTGAATTGGAGAAAGAGAAACAGGAAGAGGACAAAACGATTCCCCCCAAAATATCTGACTTTGGACTTTTTCCAAATGTTTATTATATTTTACTAAAATTTTACTTATATAATAGTAGTAGTAGCTAATTTATTGAATGCTTAGTATGTACCATGTACTGATGTGCATTTTGTAAGCATTATTGCATTAATTTTATTTAATCTTACAGCAAATGTATGTGGTAAAATGGTATTACCCTCATTTTGTACCTGAGGAAATTGGACAACCTGTCTAAGTGAAGGCAGAGCTAGGATTTTATCCAGGTCTTTCTGACACTGAAACCTGTGTTCTTAATCACTGGGGAAAATATTATGTTTCAAACAGAGTAAAATTTCAGATAAATAAAACACAACGCTAATTCTTGACAACCAGACACAGAGGAGATATTTGCCTGTGATATAAAGGCATGGAAGAAATGCATAAAATGGTCAATTCTGAGGAGCAATGGAACAACTGAATTAAATTAGCTAGTTGAAATGATTTGTTTGTTCTAGCAACAGTAAGACCTTTCTTCGCTCAAAGTTCACCATTCTGTCCGGTAGAGAAACAAAATGTTCTAGAAATATCCCAGATGCTGCTGCATTTGGAAAGTCTGCACCAATTTTAGCAAGTCCCGGTGTTTCGAACATCTGCCTCACTGAGAGACACCCATTGACAACACCAGGGAGACGGTAAAGGGTACCACTTCCAAGGGCAAAAGATATCACTGGGGTGTTTGGCTCAGGACTTGAGTCAACAGGCAGAGACAGCTGGAAAATGTGCTTTTAGTTGGCAAGAGAGTAAATCTCATCTTCCCATTCTAGACAGGGAAAGTGAACTCGTTAGCATAGAGCAGGAAAGTCCTCCAGGATCTCACATCTACATCAACCTCTCCGACCTCCTATACAGTGCAGTGCGTCACACTGGTAGAAGGAAGTAACTTGAGATGATTAACACAATAGGCTCTAAGTCAGACTACTTGGCTTGGTATCCCAGCATTTTGATTAACTAAATAGGTCAACTTCTCTGTGCCTCAATTTCCTCCTCCATCAATGCAAATAATAATAATACCTATCTCTTGAGGTCATTGTGAGAATTCAGTGCAGATACAAAGTGATTAGATTTTTGTTCAACTCATGATCAATGCTATACATGAATGTTTGTTGCTATTATTATCATATTCAAAGTGATTAAAACAAATCCTTCCTAAAATATCTAATGTGATCACCTGCAGTTGGAGGTAGAAGCAGGGATTGATTCAATTGGGCACAAGAGAGCTTTCTGGGGAAACGTAAATGTTCTAAAATGGTTATGGTGATGGTTGCACAACTGTAAAAGTTTACTTTTAAAATTCCTTGAACTGCACATTTACAAGGCTTGGATTTTATGGCATGTAAATTATACCACAATGAAACTGTTTGGAGGGCTAGGGGAGGGGTGGATTGTGAGTTTGGGATTATTAGATGCAAACTATTATATATAGAGCAGATAAACAACAAGGTCCTAATGTATAACACAGGGAACTATACTCAATATCCTGTGATACACTGTAGTAAGACAGAATATGGAAAAGAATGTATATACACATGACTCAATCACTTTGCTGTACAGTAGAAATCAACACAACATTGTAAGTCAATTACACTTCAATAAAATAATTTTTAAAAATAAACTGTTTACTCAATTAAAAAAAAAAAAAAGAATTCTTTCTTACATAGTCTGTAACAGAAACAAGCAGTGTCAAAGTTCCCAACAGAAATTCTTTAAAAATTTCAAAGTTAAACTGTAATACATTTTTTTAAAGACTTGGGAAATAGTAAAAGTCTACTTAGATTTGGTCTTGAAACAAAAATTGCTTTTCTTTTTTAATGATTCTATTAATTGAATCTTCTCCTCCACCACAGCCAAAGACCAGAACTTTGAAGAACAAGCTCAACTAAGACAATCTTCCACCACTTTATCAGCAGCAACATACATTTTAACCAGTTTAGATACATCACTCAGTTTGCTACTTGTGTAAATATGCCACCCCACAGACTGCAGCCCTCCAGGCTCCTCTGTCTATGTAATTCTCCAGGCAAGAATACTGGAACAGGTAGCCATTTCCTTCTCCAGGGGATTTTCCTGACTCAGGGATTAAACCCATGTCTACTGCATTGCAGGCAGGTCCTATACCATCCGAGCCTCCAGGAAAGCCCTCTAAATAATGAAAACAATGCATAAAATAGCTATGAGGATAAAACTTGCAAAAGACAAAACCTAACAAAAATTGACAAAACCTAGTGCTAGCAGAGGAACCAGAGATCAAATTGCCAACATCCGCTGGATCATGGAAAAAGCAAGAGAGTTCCAGAATAACATCGATTTCTGCGTTATTGACTATGTCAAAGCCTTTGACTGTGTGGATCAAAATAAACTGTGGAAAATTCTGAAAGAGATGGGAATACCAGACCACCTGACCTGCCTCTTGAGAAACCTATATGCAGGTCAGGAAGCAACAGTTAGAACTGGACATGGAACAACAGACTGGTTCCAAATAGGAAAAGGAGTACGTCAAGGCTGTATATTATCACTCTGCTTATTTAACTTCTATGCAGAGTACATCATGAGAAACGCTGGACTGGAAGAAGCACAAGCTGGAATCAAGATTGCTGGGAGAAATATCAATCACCTTAGATATGCAGATGACACCACCCTTATGGCAGAAAGTGAAGAGGAACTAAAAAGCCTCTTGATGAAAGTAAAAGAGGAGAGTGAAAAAGTTGGCTTAAAGCTCAACATTCAGAAAATGAAGATCATGGCATCTGGTCCCATCACTTCATGGGAAACAGATGGGGAAACAGTGGAAACAGTGTCAGACTTTATACTGGGGGGCTCCAAAATCACTGCAGATGGTGATTGCAGCCATAAAATTAAAAGACACTTACTCCTTGGAAGAAAAGTTATGACCAATCTAGATAGCATATTGAAAAGCAGACATTACTTTGCCAACAAAGGTCAGTCTAGTCAAGGCTATGGTTTATCCAGAAGTCATGTATGGATGTGAGAGTTGGACTGTGAAGAAGGCTGAGCGCCGAAGAATTGATGCTTTTGAACTGTGGTGTTGGAGAAGACTCTTGAGAGTCCCTTGGACTGCAAGGAGATCCAACCAGTCCATTCTGAAGGAGATCAGCCCTGGGATTTCTTTGGAGGGAATGATGCTGAAGCTGAAACTCCAGTACTTCGGCCACCTCATGTGAAGAGTTGACTCATTGGCAAAGACTCTGATGCTGGGAGGGATTGGGGGCAGAAGGAGAAGGGGACGACAGAGGATGAGATGGCTGGATGGCATCACTGACTCGATGGACGTGAGTCTGAGTGAACTCCGGGAGTTGGTGATGGACAGGGAGGCCTCTGGCGTGCTGCGATTCATGGGGTCTCAAAGAGTCAGACACGACTGAGCGACTGAACTGAACTGAACTGAATGCTAGCAGAGTTACATTTAAGCACAAATACTCAAGCACACTTTCTGGATGATGGGTAACATGTTTAACACTTTTGAAAAAAACATACAGCAATATGCTTCAAAAGCTTTAAGAGTCTATCTGAATCCCAGTGATTTTACAACAAAGAAGCAATTCAAAAGATAAAATCTATAGGCACAAAGACATTCACAGCAGGGTTATTTTTAGTAAAGTAAATTATGTAAATATAAATGTAAACTAAATGTAAATGTAAAATAAATATACATACTATGAACTTTTTTTTTTTCTCAATTTTAAGATCCTTTTTTGGTAAATTTCTGAAATTAGACAGCATCTTACACTCACTGTATACATTTAAAGTGGTAATATTACTTCACTTCTGTGAAAAGTTGTTAAGAAAGCAATGGTGTACCTTAAAATCAGTAGCATCTTATGATCAAGAAAATGCAGTAATCTGCAGTCATTAAAAATAGTAACTATAGAGGTTGTGTAAAAACATGAAAATATCAAATACAAGCATATCAAATTTTGAATGATTGGGGGGATAGAGTAGAAAGCAAGTAGACAAATGCAGTTTGATTTATCAGTAATATTTTTCATCCATTCACTTAAAGAGTCGCATGAATGTTACTATGATATTATGCACATGCTAACATTTCTTTTTTTCTTTTTTTTAAAGAAAGAAATATGTCTTCACTGATATTCACTTCCTGTGAAACCCTGGGCAGAAATATCATGAACAAGATGGGAGTAAAAGCCATCTGAATGCCCTGCTTATGGTAGAAACAGAGAGTTAAATCTTTATTGCCTCTCATTCCAGGAAGTGCTGTGCAAGGGCAGGCTGGGGAGGAGAAGAGCAGCCTAAATCTAACTCCTAAGGGGAGATCATGACACCTGTTTATTCAGACAGCATACCTATTGCCTCCATGGACCAGAGAGAACTGGGTCCCATAGATAGAAGAGGAGAATGAAGATAAGGTGGTAGGAACAGAACTGGCATTGCAAAATGAGAAGGAGGTCAGGAGTTTGACGTTGGAAGGAAAAATAAGTTAGCAAGAAAAGAGAGAATGTACTAGAACATCTTCAAAGGCACATCATACAAGTCCTCACCAAGTATTTGTTACAGGACTAAAGAAGAGACTGAATGACTAACGTATGCCTAAATGCCTACCATGTCATGTCTATGTAACAGTTGTTCAAGTTCAATAATTCATTCAATCACTTATTCATTCTTCCATTTAACACACATTTACTAAGCATCTGTTATGCAGCAGGGAATTATCTAGGCAAGGAAGACAAAGCATTGAACAAACCAGGCAAAAATCTATGCTCAAGAAGCTAATATTCTGGTGGGGACAGGGCAAGGTAGAGAAAATCATACAGGACATTAGATCATGCTGTGTGCTATGGAGACAAGGCAAAAGTCCAGGTAGATGGGAGCACTCAGGAGTGAGGAAGAAGCTGACAACGTTAAACAGAGTGTTCAGAAAAGATCTCACTGAGATGGTAACAGTGGAGAAAAGACTCAAAGGAACTATAAGAGGAAGCCATGCGGATATCTTACAGAGAAGAAATAGCAGATACGAAGGTCCCAAGGTGGGAGTGTGTAAAGTCTGTTCAATGATCAGCACGGAGGTCATTTGGGTGGATCAGAGTAATGGGCTGAGGAGGAAAGAAGAGGGGCCTCTTCTTTCTCTTGGGGCCTCAGAGATCATCCTAAGGCCAGTGCTTTTACTCTGAGTGAAATGGTGAGCCAGTGAAGATTCTGGAACAGAAGAGAGACACAATCTGACCACTTTAAACAGGATCTGTTGCTGTGTTGAGAACAGTCCATAGGGGAAGGGAAAGAAGCAGGGAGGCCAGTTTTAAGTCTATTTTAATAACCCAGCTAAGAGTCTTGGACCAAGATAATAATTGGAATGTACTAAAAAGTGATTGGATTTGGGGAATATTTTGAAGATGGATCCCATGAGGTTTGCAAATGGATTGGATATGGTGTGTGGTAGAAAGAGAAAGGGCAAGGGTGACCCAGGTTTTTTGGTCTGAACAGATGGAAAATGGGGCTTCTGTGTGCTGAGATGGAAAAGGTGGTGAGAGGAGTAGGTTTGGATGGAGAAGGCCAAGTATCCATTTGAGGATATCATAAATTTGCAAAATTATTCGATAGTAGGTAGAGCTGGGTATTTAGGTAACATAATATCTGAACAAATAGTCAAAGAACCAAAAATGAAAACTGAGAAAAAGAAAGAGAAAGGTTAAATAATAATAATAATAATACTAACAATAAAATAAAAGAACTCCAAAAACAAAGGGGAAACGTGGAGGGGAGGAGAGGGGTAAAAGAAGAGTTTGGGATTAACATATACACGCTACTATATATAAGAGATAATCAACAAGGACCTACCATATAACACAGGGAACTCTACTCAATATTTAGTAATAACCTATATGGGGAAAGAACCTGAAAAAGAATGGATACAGATATATTTATAACTGAATCACTTTGCTGTACACCTGAAACTAAAAGTTTAAAATAAAGAAATAAAAATAAAATAATAAAACAGGAGAGAGGGAGGCAGAGAGAAGGAATAGCCTATGAAACAAAGCAGAGAACACATGAGGAGAGGTGAATGCTGAGCCCGTACTGACAGGGGTCTCTAACCCCCTGTGAGTTGAGGTCTGAGATTCTTCCCAGCCCCACTTCCTCCAGGCTTGCTAAAGCAAGAGACTGCGTTCTAATCTGCCATTGTCTGACACTGTAAATACCAGTGACAAAGTGATTTCCTGTATATTTATCTAAAATGACCTCATTCCAACCAGGCTGCAGGATGGCTGGAAACTGGAGATCTGAGAGCAGGGCAGAGGCGCCGGTCTTCTGCATCACACACTGTCAATGTAGCCTGGGTCTTTCTAAAACCCGTTGGCTGGGGCTTAGGAATTGTTCCAGGTCTTTCTTCTGCACTCCTGACTCAGGCAGGCTGGGAAAGGCTGTTTCCTGTGAACAAGGAGGATTAGAAGGAGGGTGATGAGGCAGGAACCCCCTGGCCAGCAGCTCTCTCTGCTCTTGCCCTCAAAGGGAAAGGCTGATGTAAAGCAAAACCTTAGCTCCTCTGGATGCATTCTGGGATAACTGTCTCCCAGCCTCTCCTTCTGAGCTGATTTCTTTGGCTCTGTGTTTGGAGAGAGCTGAAGTCACCCCAGAAGTCCTGAGGCCCAGGCCTGAGCTATCATTTACTCGCTGTGTCATCTTGGGCAAGTCACACAACCTCCCAGGGCCCGGCAGCTCATTTGGAAAAATAAAGATAATTAGCAGTTGCCTGCCAGAAGGCAGGATGCCGGGCCAGATGATCTGGCTCAGGCCCTTCCCGCTCTAAGGTCTATGATGGTGTGATGTTTATCGACAGTGAAATGCACAAGGGCAGGAGTTTAGAGATGTGTGCAGCGAACAGCTGTGCTCGGTCACCCCGCTTCTCACAGTGGAACACTTCTTCTGGCATCTTTAGCAGCAAGAGAAAACCCCTATCTTGGTTCTTTATTCTGTGCAGAGAGTGGAACATGAGACAATGGGAAAATAATGTATTTCGCATATATTTAAATCATATATTTAAAAAAGAACTGGGTTTAAATGCTTGGTTCCAGCACTTCTAGACATTATAACCTTGGGAAAATAATTTAACCTTTGAACATCTCCATGGACTTATCTGTAAAATGGATATATGTGTGTGTTCAGTTGACTCTTTGTGATCCTATGGACTGTAGCCTGCCAGCCTCCTCTGTGCATGGAACTTTTCAGGTAAGAATACTGGACTAGGTTGCCATTTCCTACTCCAGAGGATCTTCCCAACCTAGGGATCGAACCTGGGTCTTCCACATTGCAGGTGGATTATTTACCACTGCACCATCTGGGAAGCCCCAAAAAGGATATAGGAAAAGGCAGAGATTTCTGAGTTGCTGAGAGGATTAAATAAGGTGACAAATGTGAAAATCTATCAGTCATGGTCCAGTCATAAAAACAGAGATTGCTCTAATTATTTAAAGGATTGAATACAGGGGGCTGGTTACTCCCGCGGTGGAAGAAAGCCCAACATTCCTTCACTTCCAGCCTCAGCTTAGGCTCCAGACCTCCATACCCTGGCCTGGTTCTAGCACTTCAGAATCTTCTGTACCTGGGAGAGAAAAGCTAGATATGAATAAAAAAAATCTGAGGACAGTTTTCAGAGAAGAGCACAGCGAGTATCTAAGCTATGGATGTACAAATGGGGGTGGGAGGCCAAAAATAATCTCTAGGGTTGCCCAATGAGCCCCAAGTTTCCATGCAGCAAAGACTGTCTTAGGAAACAGCTGACTTTCCCCATCCCATAATCAGGCAACAGCGGAATGATCTATTTACTTGAATTTGGGAAAATGATGAAATACACTGAGCTCAGCTCCACACTTCTCTTCCTGGGCATAGTACCCTTGGCAAGCTGGCATGCCTAGGTACTCCAGCAAGTGCCAGAGGGGTAGGGGCACATCCTGCCGTGCCCAGGTCTACCTCATCATGGGTTACAGTGATGGGCCATTTGCATCTCTTGGCCAAGTCTAGTATCAGCTCCAGTGGAAATAAAGATGGCCTTCATTTTGGCTCTTTTATGTCTCAATTTGTTCAAAACCCATGGAGAGACTAAAGGTAGGGCTGTTTGGAAGCCTCCCACAATGAAAGTCAGTCCCAGTTTTTGATTTAATGTGCTAGCATCACTATTATCGCTAACTAATTAAGGCTATAATTATTCATGTCATCAAAAGCAGATATTTATTACCACCGTTCATTTCTTTGTTTGCTATTGGATTTATCTTTCATCTCATGTCATTGTCAGGGTTATCGGGGGAATTTGTTTGAAATGCAGATTCCCAAGCTCCACCCTTTGGAATTCTGAGTCAGCAACTGTGTCTTCTATAAGTACCTCCAAGGTATCCCCACTCTCTGAGAAGCAAGGACTATAACTAATGGTCCTCAGTCTCAGCTGCACATTGAAATAACCTGAAAAGGTTTTTTCCAATAATGCTTATCTAAATCCCACTCCCAGAAATTCAGGTTTAATCAATTAGGGAAAATTCCTGGCTCTGTGGAATTTAAAAAATTCTCCAGGTGATTCTAACATGTAGCCTGGGTGAGACCCACTGACATAGTCCCTCAAAAGAAATCTTTCTTTAAAAGGTTGTTGTTTTAAAAAAAATCTTTGTCGACGGGAGGAAAGGTTTTCTGTTCACTGGACGCCTCCTGATCTCTGGAGTTCCTCTTCCTCTGGGGGACACAACAGGGTAGTTGAAGGCATTTTTGGAAATGCAGACCAGAATGCCAAGGTCCCAGCACCAGCATCAAAGTGCAGCACCACTCTGTGCCAGCCCAGCTCCTCATCCCACCTTGCTCCACTGTGGTTCCAACTCCTTTCAAATGAAGTGCAATTTGCATCTCTTTAAGTTTATGTACTGGTGTTACCATTGCAGCCCTGTTGATTGCAGAGCTGCTCTTAGCAACACACTCCAATTTTATCATCCTTAGTCATTCTTGCATGAGTATATGTGTATCAACAAGCTCTGGTATTTAAACTAGTACACATTTAGGGGTGAAAAAGATCAACTGCAAATCTCTAACCTGCCTGTGAAATGAACCCAAAACAATAAAAGCCTCCACCTTAAGGATTTCTCTCTTGATCTTCTAGATTTTTCTCCTGGGGAGAGGCATGAGTAGGACAAGGATCTGAGCCAAATTTAATGGGAGTCAGTTCCGATTTTATGGACTGTTTTAGTTTAAAGATGAAGGATGCAAGGACAAGAGATGTAAATTAATTCACCTAAGGTCATCAGCTGGTTACTGGTGGAGGAGTGAGCTGGACATACTCTTACTTAATCCCTATCTGGTACCCTTGGACCGACCCCATACCGAACCCTTCTTTGTCCCAACACTGGGTCTCTAATTTGAACCATGAGTCTCCCAAAAGAAGGGAGAAAATCTGGGGACCGTAGAATGGGTTCCAGGGTAGACTGACGATGCGCAGTGTGAGAAGAGAGAGGGAACTCAGGACAGAAGTTAGGAAAGATCTAAATGTAGAATAAAGCAAAGAGGGCCATTTGCATCTCCCTGTCTAGACACAAATGTGGTTAGGCTGACTGAGATAACTGCCGAGTGTGCATGTCAAGGAAAATTAGCTCAGTATGGATTTTAAGATATGATATAGAAACAGGAGGCTGGGGGCAGGGGAGGAGGAGTGATGTTCAAAGGGCTGTACCTCTGGGGAGAGGTACAGGAGGGTAAAGAACCAGACAGATGATCAAATTTAAAGAAGAGGTTTCATTGTTTGACAAAGGACGATGTCATGGCAACTTTATAATTGGAAATCTCTCATCAGATATGGAAGAGAAACAGAAAAAATAGTGAATGATCCAAAGCAAGACAGAGATAAGCAGTCGAGAAGGCAATGGCACCCCACTCCAGTACTCTTGCCTGGAAAATCCCCTGGACGGAAGAGCCTGGTGGGCTGCAGTCCATGGGGTCGCAAAGAGTCAGACACGACTGAGCGACTTCCCTTTCACTTTCCACTTTCACGCATTGGAGAAGGAAATGGCAACCCACTCCAGTGTTCTTGCCTGAAGAATCCCAGGGACGGGGGAGCCTGGTGGGCTGCCGACTATGGGGTCGCACAGAGTTGGACACGACTGAAGTGACTTAGCAGCAGCAGGGAAATAAGGCGGCGGGGGGTGGGGGTGGGGCAGTGTTGGGGCGGGGGGAGTGTTGGGGGGGGCGGGGGGAGTGTTGGGGGGGGCGGGGCGGGTTCCAAAGCGCTTCTGAGAGAAAGTCCAAGTTTACAGTCTAAATCCCAAATCCCTGTCTGACTCAGCCCCTGTCTGTGTCCTTCGTCTCAGGTTCTGACCCTCTACAATCAAAGTCCTCTCTGTAGCTGTGGGCTGTACTGGTAAAATTAAGTCTGGAGCAAAAGCCTCGAGCTGAAAACCCAGTTGTGACACCAGGGTGGCGACTTTATTTCCCTGCCCATCAAATATCTTGGGATCCTGACCTATAAATTTCACTAAAAATTCCAGACCATTTAGAACCCCTGATAGTCAACATTACAAAGAGATGTAAGGTCTTCAGTCTGCTCCGGTCTCTCTCCTAAGGGCTCCCAGAACAGAAGATTTGCCACACTCTCCAGAGAGGCCCACCTAAAGAGGCTCAATCCCAGAAATCTTAGGAGATGGAGCTCACTTCGGAGGACTTTACCCAGGCGCAAAGGCTTCTGGACAAGGAACTGTAATCCTCCCGAAATTTGCTGTCAGGCAGCAATTTGTAAGGGAGGTCAAATACCTATTTCCGGAAACTTCCACTCAAGAATAAATCATAATTCCATAAGGAAACACAAAGAACGCGGGAGCCACTAAATATTATTTGGGTATTTGGGACATGTGCTTTTTATATTTTATATTTTGGCAACTCAAAATCCAGTCCTTTCCTCGTCAAATATAATACCGCCAGAGTGAAAGTGACAAGACATACAATAAAGTTGAGGAAGAGAAGCACAAAGACCTAGATAGTAACCTATTTATTTTCCAGAGGGAAAAAAGTAACAACTATTCTGGCAAAGAAAATAGCCCTGCATTTGGTCTTTTTTTCCCCATGTTTTCCCCTCAATTTAAGAGAAAAACTTTTCAAATTCAAACAAAATGGTATACCCTGTCTGCTTTTCTATGGCCATCTTCAAATACATAACCTTTCAGGTCACCATGAAACACTTTTTTGAAATATGTCTCAATCTGTCTTTCGGTGTGACAATGAAATTACCAAACAGTTCAGCATGTGACATGACTGAATTAGGCTGAAGCTGGGCAACTGCTAATATTATCATACTCCATTCTTTACCTCCTGATGGGGGGAAGGGAAGAATCACTGAAAAATCCTGGAATAGAATCACGGCTGATTATCTGTACAAGAGAAGTGACCCAGTGGAATTACATTGTTCGCTTCGCCAAGACATCTCGGGTCAGGAGAACTTTTGATGCAAAAGCAGGTTTGCTTAAATTCTTCTGTCACTACTTCATCAGCTTCCAATTTGTGACTCCATTAGTTACATATACCTGTCCAACTCCCTCTGGACTAGCAGCAAACGTCTTGCAATGTCTTTAGACGAAAGTTAGGTAGAAGCATTTGACCTTTTTAAGAAACGCTGATCAAATTTGCCTTGAATATTTCACTATATCATGGGAACAATCATAAATGGCATAGAAAAATTTAACAGCCACTGGGATCAATAAGATGTTCACTCAGAAAAATGTATACATGTTCATAATATACACAGATATAATACATAAATACACTTTTTGAAAAATTCAAAAAGACTTGCTGCTACTCCAAGTAGAACTGGTTTCATTCCTATGCTAGTAGAGAGAAGCTGACTTCCAGCCCGGCCCGACTGGAGAATATCCACAGGGTCAATGAATCAAATGAAATTCCTACCTTGTCCACCATCTTTGTGACTTAGGGCATCATCTCTGGAAGGATTCTGTTAAAATACAAATATTTTATCTAGAAGGGATAACATAGTGAGTAATTAATAGGTTCTAACACATTTGCTGCAGATGGTGACTGCAGCCATGAAATTAAAAGACGCTTAGTCCTTGGAAGGAAAGTTATGACCAACCTAGATAGCATATTCAAAAGCAGAGACATTACTTTGCCAACAAAGGTCCGTCTAGTCAAGGCTGTGGTTTTTCCAGTAGCCATGTATGGATGTGAGAGTTGGACTGTGAAGAAAGCTGAGCGCCAAAGAATTGATGCTTTTGAACTGTGGTATTGGAGAAGACTCTTGAGCGTCCCTTGGACTGCAAGGAGATCCAACCAGTCTATCCTAAAGGAGATCAGTCCTGTGTGTTCATTGGAAGGACTGATGCTAAAGCTGAACTTTGGCCACCTCATGCAAAGAGTTGACTCATTGGAAAAGACTCTGATGTTGAGAGAGATTGGGGGCAGGAGGAGAAGGGAACGACAGAGGATGAGATGGCTGGATGGCATCACTGACCCAACGGACATTAGTTTGAGTGAACTCTGGGAGCTGGTGATGGACAGGGAGGCCTGGCGTGCTGCGATTCATGGGGTCACAAAGAGTCGGACATGACTGAGCGACTGAACTGAACACATTTGCATGTATGTGGTTTTTAATATGGATGGCAGAAAGTAAATCTCCAAGGAGATGGGTCAAAGACAGGTAAGTGTAATGGAGAGATGGATGGAGCAGAAATCCAGGGCAAGCAAAAGTTGTCCCAGAACGTCTGCTGCTGCTGCTGCTAAGTCGCTTCAGTCGTATCCAACTCTATGCGACCCCATAGAGGGCAGCCCACTGGGCTCCCCCGTCCCTGGGATTCTCCAGGCAAGAATACTGGAGTGGGTTGCCATTTCCTTTTCCAATGCATGAAAGTGAAAAATGAAAGTGAAGTTGCTCAGTAGTGCCAAACTCTAGCCATAGGCAATTATGGCTAGAATAACCACAAAATGTGCCCTAAGGCTGCATCAAGAGAATTCCAGCATTGTCTCCTTTTTCATCTTGCCTTGGGCCCCCTATCTTCTTAAGGAAAGCCTAGAAACTGTGTATCTTTGGAATTTGTACAAACAGCTCAAAAAGTCTCACTTCCAGGCATATGCAAATAAGATGAGACTGGAGAATTTCCTCTCCAGAGCAAAACAAAGAACAAAAACATTCTGACAAGTCACCCAACAACCAAGTAAATAAGATAGGATACGTTGGCCTCTGCACACACCATAAAGCTTTCACATACACACTGTATGAAAGAGCACTTTCCCCTTTTTTATCTCTCCCCACCCCCAACACCCTCCTCTCTCCTTCTTTCTCTCAGATGGATTCAGAGGAAATTAACACATTGTCCCAGTGCATGCTAAGTCACTTCAGTCTTGTCTTGACTCCTTGCAACCCTATGGACTTGCAGCCTGCCAGGTTCCTCTGTGCATGGGATTCTCCAGGCAAGAATACTGAAGTGGATTGCCACTGCCGTCCTGCAGAGGATCTTCCTGACCCAGGGATCCAAACTCACATCTCTTAACAGCTCCCGCATTGTCAGGTGGGTTCTTTAGCACTAGCACCACCAAGCAAGTGGCTGGAGGAAATGCATAGATGGAGAATATCCTACACGTGCCAAATTCAAGAGGCTGTAATAGCTGAGGACTCCCTCGGGAGCTGCAGTAAGGCCACACATCCACGGTTTGGCAAATATGCCCATTTGAAGACCTTCCAAACATTTCTCTTCTCTCTCCCGAATGAAGCTACCTCATTGTCAATGAGAGTTTCCATAAATTTGCTTCAGTGGTCACATAGGTTAAAAAAAAAAATTAATAGCCTAAGAAGCTGGGGCAAAAGACCAAAAAGTTAAAGCGCTTACAAGGCAAATAATTTGAAGAGGCAGGATAAAATCAAAAACAGAATTTAAATGGTCCCAACCTAAGAATTTATAAAAGACCAAGTCCTGACCTATGACAGAAACGAGAACTTTATTGGGCACGTAATTCAGAAAGGCAGGAAAGGCTGATACTCAGAACACAATGAATGTCAGGTTAAGGATTTAAATCTCAGTCTGACAGCGTCTGGAAAACCAATACAGTAATGCCAACGAGAAGAAGAGGCGAAGGAGAGACGTGCTGTGCAAATCTAGTGTGCTTTAGAACTTGGACTGCATAATTAGCCCACGTTGTAATTAAGAATCTAGAGGGCCTATTGAAATGAAAGCACAATGGACAGATTTGGATTTTACTGCTTGGAGCCAGAATATTTAACGCAGTAAGAGATTCCCTCAATTTTGGCTGGATCCTTTCATAGCTGACAGCCAGCAAGATTCATAAACATCATTGAGCTACCTGGTTTATAACAGTCATGACTGACAGAAGGGAAATATTTTAAAAGTCTGAACACGATGGTTTCATCTTTTCTATCTCACTTCAGGAAAATACCTTTTTGGGTTATGATTTCACCATCTGATCACAGGAAACTGAGTTCATTACATGCTTGAGGTCAAGGCTGAGTTGGTCTCTAAGACAATGATAAACTGGTATTACAA
Source organism: Budorcas taxicolor (assembly GCF_023091745.1). Classification (NCBI taxonomy): domain Eukaryota; kingdom Metazoa; phylum Chordata; class Mammalia; order Artiodactyla; family Bovidae; genus Budorcas; species Budorcas taxicolor. The sequence continues at coordinate 44,314,287 of NC_068915.1, forward strand.
GCTCGCTTTATTTATAGAGACCCATGATATCAAATTAGATGGAAAGGAGGAGAGGGAAGAATTTAGCCTTATAAAGGTAAGTGTCTCTGGAAGGCATCTACCACCAGTTTTCTTAAGATATAAGACAATGCCATAGGTTCTGCCTTTTCCTTTAGGAAAATCAGAGAAGGTAGTAAAACCCTTACACACTACTGTGGTTAGGAGCTAATTCAAAGGACCCTATCTTCATAAGAAAGCAAAGTAACCTGAGGAAAAGAATACATTCTGTTCATTTCCACTGCTCTTTCATACTTTCCAATAAATAGACCTGAGGTCACTGACTCAGCTTGCCATACTAATTTGGGGAAAATGAAGCAAAGAAAAAAAATTTTTTTTTCTTTTTTTTTTTTTAATGATAGGCCTTTATTACAACTAGTTTCAACATGAAAATAAAATGTCACATGCTAGAGACTCATGAAGAAATAAAAGCCTCCATGAGAGCCTCACTACACAAATTCTTGGTTTCCGGGGTTTCTGCAGTGATCATTTAGGGAAGCTTTTTTTAAGGCAATATAGAAAGGGAAAGGGAAAGGGAAGTCGCTCAGTCATGTCCGACTCTTCGCAACGCCATGGACTGTAGCCTACCAGGCCCCTCCGTCCATGGAATTTTCCAGGCAAGAATACTGGAGTGGGTTGCCATTTCCTCCTCCATGGGATCTTCCCGACCCGGGGATTGAACCTGGGTCTCCCGCACTGCAGGCAGACGCTTTATCATCTGAGCCACCAGGGAAGCAATATAAGAACCCTTCAATAATCTCAATATGATCTATCAAGAAAAACTCCACTGGCTACTTGACACCTACCAAGTTCCCCAAAATAAAAAGAAAAGACATCAGAGAAGCATCCAGGTTCGGGTTCAGAATTCTTAGTCCAAGGGAGGCAGTGACTTTAAGAAACTCTTCAGCGAAACTGACATTTATAAGAATCAAGAAAGGAAACCTTCAGTAAAAATGTGGTGAGCAGAGGCTCTTGGGCCCTTAATATAGTTTATCTTTCACATAAAGGTATCTTGAAAACCTTTACACAAGTCCTTTATGAGGGAATAATTTCTGAGCTAGGGCAGACAATGGTCTTTCAAATCCATTCTCAGTTTAGAAAGCATTTGATAGGAGGATTTTTTTTCCCAGCCACCGCATGAGAAGTGTGTGATGCCCTTGGAAATCTCTGCAATTAACAATAAGCCTCTTTCACAATTGAAAGTGGACCCTCATACCCTAAAGTAGCACTGATGCTTCTATTTCTGACCTACACCCTTCATTTTATGCAATGTCTTTGTAAAAACCAAGGGCAAGAACAACCTGGAGAGAAATTTTCAAATTTTGGACCAGAGCCACCAAATCAATAATGGCGGAACAAAATGAATTATCAACCTCCACTGCTTCAATCACAGGGAAAGGCAAGGAGTTAGCCAAAAGAGAAACTGCGGTCAATGTTAAGAAACAGAATGAATTGACTTTGAGGTAAGCTTATATCTAATTAAATGAGACTGGGGGCAAAGTCAAGGTAGACTCATCTGCAGCTGATAAGGAAGTGATCAGGGGCAGGTGACTCAGCTCAATTGAACTGCATTTTCCAAACTGGAATGGAGAGCAAAAAGTGTGATGGGAGGAGGTGAGGGACAGGGAGGAAATTGCACTTTTTCAGAGGGTGTTTCCTTTATCCTGATACTGTATGTAGTAACTATCTCAAACACTCACCACTGGCAATTAACATGCAAGTTCAACAGGAGCAGAAAAGGAACAAAACCCTTGCTGTGTTGGAGTGGCATATCAGCAAAATGCAGCAGGGAGAGAGAGCCGTGGGGTGGACCTACCATTGGTCTCTAGTAGTGAACCTTGGTGTTAGTGGTGAAACCTTTGTCATACTCCGGGCAGCTTAGCATGAAACTATGGTTCCCAGACTCCTGGATCATACCATCATTGGCCACCCACATGGTGCCATGTGACATGTGAGTCTGGGAGAAATAGAACGAAATAATATGATTTGCAGCCACATGGATGCAACTAGAGATTATCATACTAAGTGCAGTAATTCAGAAAGAGAAAGACAAATGCCATTATACCAGTCACATGTGGAATCTAAACCATGACCCAGATGAACCTATCTATGAAACAGAAATAGAGTCACCGGCATAGAGAACAGACTTGGTGGTTGCCAAGGGCGAGGGGCTGGGGGGAGGTGAAGTGGGAGGCTGGGGTTAGTAGATGTAAGCTATTATATATAGAATGGATAAACAACAAGGTCATACTGTATAGCACAGAGAACTGTATAGCACATACTCATTATCCTACGATAAACTATAATGGAAATGAATGTATTAACAAAGAAGGCACATATAACTGAATCACTTTGCTGTACAGCATAAATTAATACAACATTGTAAATCAACTGTAATTCAATTAAAAGTAAATAAATAATAAAGACCAAAGACACTCCTGGTGGTTTCTTCATGTGCTCTCTGTAGACTCAGCACCAGTATAGTTGTAAGATGGGACCCAACTGCCCACTAATGAAGACACCTTTTGTTTGGAGAAAAGGAAGTTCCAAGGACCCCCACATGGTACCCTGAGTTGTACACAGAGATGCCGCATGTGACAGCTCAATTAACATCTGCTTTTAGCCTAGAGGTCTTGTCAGTACCAAGAGCCTGAGCAGAGAAATGAAATTCCGTCTTTCCTACCACACTCACCACGTTCACACCAACCTCCAGTGACACCTGTAACTTGCACTAAGGAAAATTGCACTAGACTTTCACCCAGACACTTAGGTAAGAAAGCTACAGCCTCTTCCCACTATACCCTGAGCCTTACCAACATATGTTAACACTTCCTGCTGCATTTGCAAACACACGGTACTCTTTAAATGTGTAGAAGTGACACTCAGTGCTTTTGAAACACCCTTAAATAAGACCAGGATGACTCACATTTTCTGGTCCTGATGGCAACCCACTCCAGTGTTCTTGCCTGGAGAATCCCAGGGACAGGGGAGCCTGGTGGGCTGCCGTCTATGGGGTCACACAGAGTCAGACACGACTGAAGTGACTTAGCAGTACTGTTAATTATATGTTCAAAATCTCTTTAAAAGTCATAAAATCTATCTCAGTGCTCTCAATAGTTTTAACTGGCAAAAGGGTTGGCCGTGAAGGAGTGGGCCTGGCAAGGGCAACAAGAAATAACCTGAACACTGAAACAGACTTTGGCCCTTCTATGGACCTAAATTCACAAGAGTTGTGCATGCCCTTATCAGGAAATTATAGATCTTATTATTGGGGAACTGGGTGGCAGGTGCCAAAAGCATTTAAATTCACTGCATTTCCAATTCATGAAGCCCATTGTAGCTTGGTATTATGGTTTTATTAGATTTGTGCATTTAGCCGGGAACCTATTATTATAATAAAATACAAAATACAATTATTGTTTTCTTGCAGTGAGAACCTCAGTATTATCTACCACTTTATTGTTTCCCCATCAAAAGTAATCCCAAGTTTAGATTTTTTTTTTAACTTTTAAAGAAATGTTGCTTCCTCTATCTATTTCCATAATAGTACTTGCTTTATACTGCTTAACAGGGAAAGAAAGAAAATGGAATTGAGATGGAGGCCATAAGTCACATTGCCTTTCTTTTAATTACAGTATAATACTTATATTTCTCATCTTTTCTATCACTGTCTCTGCCCAGCCAGATCTCCATTACTCATTCAGCACTCATTAACTGAGGTGGTGTTTGGGGAAAGTTGATATATAGATGCGAATTTCACATAGCCAAGTGCTCACCTACTATTACACACCAAATGGAGTTCAATACCCGTAATGGTCAATTTAGCTACTTGTCATATGATACCCACTCTTCATCCACCACTCACTGATGCTCTTAAAATTCCTGTTTTCTCCCCTGTCTTTCCACTTCACGTTATTATTTTCTCTCTTCATCGGAGAATGAAAACATTTCAGAAACACCGAGGGGAATCACATCAGATGTGAGACACCGCAAAATTATTCTCAGATCACTGGTTTTAGAGTTGGAAGGGGCCTTAGAGATCAAGTCTTCTGGACTGTCATCTTTCAGATGAGGACAGCATGACCCAGGAAGAATACACTGCAGTTAGGCACAGAAGTCAGGACCTGTCACCTACTTCTTAGGTTGCTACCAGGGGGTCTTGACTCTGTGTCCAGTAGCCAGGGCATCATCCCCCATAATCTTCAAGACTTCCTCATGAAATAGGTGTTAATACTGCTTCCATTTTGGAGATGGGGAAACTGATGCACAGAGACATCAGGCATCTGCTCAAAGACACAGAGAGATAAGCGGTTGACACAAACACAAATTTGTCTGATTACAGAGCCCTGCCTTTAAACACTGCACAAGCCCATCCTCAGTATTACAGTGAGCTGCCCTTATCCTTAGTTATTATATATTCACATAAACAAATACAACATTAGTGGTGGTGCTGCTGCTGCTAACTAAGTTGCTTCATTCGTGTCCGACTCTGTGCGACCCCATAGATGGCAGCCCACCAGGCTCCCCCGTCCCTGGGATTCTCCAGGCAAGAACAGTGGGTTGCCATTTCCTTCTCCAATGCAGGAAAGTGAAAAGTGAAGGGAAGCTGCTCTGTCGTGTCCGACTCTTAGCGACCTCACGGACTGCAGCCCACCAGGCTCCCCCATCCCTGGGATTCTCCAGGCAAGAACACTGGAGTGGGTTTCCATTTCCTTCTCCAGTGCATGAAGGTGAAAAGTGAAAGGGAAGTCGCTCAGTCGTGTCCAACTCTTAGCAACCCCACTGACTGCAGCCTACCAGGCTCCCCCATCCCTGGGATTCTCCAGGCAAGAACACTGGAGTGGGTTGCCATTTCCTTCTCCAATGCAGGAAAGTGAAAAGGGAAGGGAAGTCACTCATTCGTGTCCGACTCCTAGCGACCCCATGGACTGCAGCCCACCAGGCTCCTCCGTCCATGGGATTGTCCAGGCAAGAGTTCTGGAGTGGGATGCCATTGCCTTCTCCATTAGTGGTGCTATTTTACAGTAAATAAAATAAAGCACAGACTCTGAAATGAAAAGATGTGGGTTTGACTCTTGACTCTGTCATTGGTTAGCTAGGGAACTTTCATCAGGATCATCAACCTCTCTGAGAGGAAGTACCTCACTGGTCAAAAAAAGATAAAAACACTAACCACCTGGAAGGGTGAGGGTGAAAGCTGAATAAGGTCACTCAGTCCCTCATCAAATAGACACTGAGCACCAACTGCTAAAGTGATGGGTATGCAGTATCACTACTCTCGTGTCCTATCCTTGAACCCAAACCCAAAGGAGCAAAACGGGGGTTTGCTGGCAGTGGAGGAGTGGCAGGAAGCGGATGCGGATCCGCGGCACCTGGAGAGAGAGAGGTGTTCTCTGTCTGTCTTGTTTTTCTCTCTCTGACCCTCCTTGTCTCTGTTTCTCTGCATGTATATGAAATACAAGAACTTTATAAGTGTAAGCCATTCTGTTGGTCACTGGAGTGATTATATAGTGATTATATAGATTATACAAGTGGTAGTCGTTTAGTCACCAAGTTGCGTCCAACTCTTTGCAACCCCATGGACTGTAGCCCACGAGGCTCCTCTGTCTATGGAATTCTCCAGGCAAGAATACTGGCGTGGGTAGCCATTTCCTTCTCCAGGGGATCTTCCCAACCCAGAGATCCAACCTGGGTCTCCTGAATTGCAGGCGGATTCTTTACCAACTGAGCCACAAGGGAAGCCCAATACAGTACAAGAAGCTTTCAATTTCTTAGGAACTTTTTGCCCATCCCCTGCTGGGCATTTTCCCTCTCCAAAAACATCCTGTAAATGAATCCAATCAAACCAAGGGTGTGTGTGTGTGTGTACATCTGTGTCTGTGATTACTGATTCCCCATGTTTAGATTTAGATACGCTTTGGGAAACTTTACATTTACTTTCTATAGAGAATTTCCCTCTAATTTACTAATGTTGAAGAAATACTGATCGTTAGCATTGGAGCTTTGTCTGTGTTTCAGACACTGTTCCACTCATGAAATATTTTTAGACACAGCTACTAGTATAAAGAGTTGACTATCAAGCACTTTATCAGAAATTGAGACTCCTAACTCTTAAGAAGCTTAATTAATTGGAAAGTCAAATTCCACTTACACGGGTTTTGTAATCTACACAATCATATTTTTATTGAGCATCTACCATAGACCAGGCACCAAACTAGCCACAGAGAGATTCTGCTCCCATGGAGCTCACAGTCCAAGGAGGTCAGCAAACATGCAAATGAACCGTGATGAGAAAACTAGGCTTGTGCTATCATCGAGGTGAGGTATTGTGAGCACACAGAGAAAAGACTGGTGAGACCTCTCTTAGAAAATAAGGTGAGGCTTCCCTAGCCTTCTCTTTGAAAGCAGACCACAGACATTGAAAGGCTGGGGGTGATCCTAAAAGTGTGACAGTCGCTCAGTTGTGTCCGACTGTTTGTGACCCCACAAAAGTAGCTGGCTTGCCCTTAGGAATAAAACACGTGGTGCAAAAACACAACTCTTGAACTCTCACTAAGCATGACCCCTGGGTGCTCACCCTGAAACAGGGGATCAGGGGGCCACTTGAGTCTGCTGATCCCCTAGCACCTCTCCATTTATACCTTCCCCTCCACGTGCACCCTTCTCACAGTTCCCGAACCCCATCCTCTAACCCAAACCCAAAGCAGCCAGGAAGGTGCCAGGTGACAAAGCAGGGGTTGCTGGGAGCAGAGTGTAGGTCTGGGTCAGACCTTTAGGGAGAGGTCGTCTGTCTTGCTTGTTTTCCTGCCTCTCCTTGTCTTTGTTTCTCTGCGCCATCTCCCCTAACTCTCTCCCTCACCCCCTTTGCCCCTATTCCCCCCAGTTTCATGCTTGAATCCCAGTAAGTTCAATGAAGGGAAGGTGGACTCTATGTTAAAATGCTTTCCATCCATGAAAAGTGGAGTCCAAAAGCTGGTGGCTGTTATTAGGTCATGTTAATGCGTGCTGCGATTCATGGAGTCGCAAAGAGTCGGACACGACTGAGCGACTGAACTGAATGCATTAAAAGCCTCCCGATAGTTTTCCAGAAAGGTATGTCTTAGGTTGAGGCTCGCAAGGAATGTATAATAGACTTTGGAAGAACTGGAAGAAGGAGAAGGAGTCTTAAATCAGAGGCTTAGAGACACAGAATCCTTAGGAAGTTGTGCGTGTCAGGTGAGAGGAGGACTAGGAAGCTTACTTCTCTTTTAATTATCTGATGCTCACACCACCCTCCTTTGTTGCCTTCAGCCCGAGCTGATAAGGAAAGACACCAATAAATATCCCAGTGGTCTGAAGGGAGAAGCCATGTTTCATGGGACTCCCTGCTTCTACAGCTGTTGTTAAAATATTACTGCTAATTAGCTGGCTAGTTATATATAAACCCTTACAAAGGAGTATTTTTACACAATCATAAAATAAATTAAACTACCAAAAATTCACGCTGTTAATTAAAATAACCCCTGTAGGAGGGGGAAAAATCGCTACAAGGCTGAGGTAAACAGGAGGCAATTTCACAGGCACAAACTGATTAATTTTATTTCCCATTACATGTATTTGCTAATATCATCAAAATTAGAAAATAAAGCAATTTTGCCTCGACAGTAGTTCAAATGGAGGCGGTGCCTAGCAGAGGAATGTAGCTACTCAGATATATCCTTGGCCCGTGGGCAGCTCTCAAAAGACCCTCTCGGGAGGGACACATGCTAGGTGGGGTGAGAGAGAAAGGGGGCATCTCCGCAGCCCTCACTCAGCTCTGGGAACATCTGCAGTGCATGCCAGGCGATGTCATGGTTACATCACCCTCTCAACCAAAGAAAACCATGTCAGGATACAGGGGAAACCAGGATGCTGAGGATGGACCAGAGGGTACAGAAAATAAGCTAATCTACCCACAGTTCCAGAAACGGCCAAGATAGCTTTGGTTGTTGTTGTTTAGTTGCTAAGTCATGCCCAGCTGTTTGCAACCCCATGGACTGTCGCCTGCCAGGCTCCTCTGTCCATGGAATTATCCAGGCAACAATACCGAAGTAGGTTGCCATTTCCTTCTCCAGGAGGTTGTCCCAACCCAGGGATCAAACTCACATCTCCTACACTGGCAGATGGATTCTTTACCATCTGAGTCACCAGAGAAGCCCCCAAGATAGTCTACTTACAATTTATTAACATGGGGTGCATACTCTCTGGTTTGCATGTTTCTCCTGCCCCAGATACTATAGTGGGGCAAACTCTACAGTTTGTGTATAATTCCTGTATTTAAATAATTGCCCAAACCCTTTGTGGATCATTTGTTTATAAAAGATTACAAGGAGTTAGTCCAAAAGCCCAGAAAACATATTTGTAACCCCAAAAAATGCTATTTAGGAAAGAATGAACTCCAATTTCAAGCTCTTACCTCTTTGTCTGACATCCAAGTTAAATGATAGACTTTAATGTAGCTAGAGAACCCTTCCAAACACATACCATTTTAATCACCCCTGATATCCCCAACTCAAGTTGCTCAACACAAACATTCACCTGAAAATATATTCCTAAAAAGCCTAAATGCACGACTTTATGTCACTTTTCATCAACCAGAAAACTTCTCAATCCCCTTGGAGCCGTCACTTATTTGGTTATTTTATGGCACCTTGAAGCGCGGTTTATTCATTCTTACACCCCTTAAAACTCATCTACAAGCTCAGGCCTCGGGTAGCATCTGGTTTTATGCATGGCTCTTCACACAGACTCATGGACTTTGTCAGAGGGAAACCAAACATTCAGAAGAAGAGGCAAAACTTCAGACCTACCTACAGATGTTTTAGCTGCGCAACTCAAACATCCAGATGTTTGGGGACGGAGGGAAAGAACAGCACTTTATAAATAACATTCTGCCTCTGACAAAGACAATGAGATGTGCATGAACAATCCGAAAGAGCAGATAAAATGGGAAATACTCATGGTTGCCTCTGTACACGATGGAGGATGTTATTCTGGTCATTTTGCTCTGCTATAAAGTTCTCTCCCAAGCAGCATTTTGTAGATTCACCACACCATAAGCCAGGATTTCCCCGGCTATTAGAGAAACAGCAGTCGGGGTGTCTGGGGCATGCCAAAGCCCCAACAAGAAAGAGGGTTGATTCCCTGTCCTTAAAGGCTCCAGCTCACCACTGCTGCCCGGAGAAGATCTCCTTATTCCTTCCACTGGATGTTCCGGCTTCCGATTTTCACCTCCACACAGCAGCAGAGTGACTGTTCTAAAACTGTAGCTGAGATTCTCCATCTCCCACAAAGCCTCATTTCAGGATGAAGCCCAACCCTTCTGCAGAGTCTGCAGGGCTCCTGATCAGCCAGTGAAGCTCACCGTCGATACCAGCCCTGTGTTCCATTCCAAGAAGGATAACTTGCTGTGTTCTAGAATATTCCTGTACATCTTCATGTCTGCCTGTCTGTGTAGTTGCAGTTTTCCCAGCCAGATCACCAGCCAGGAAGATGCCCACTCTTATTTCACAACCATTCAGAAGTTGCCATCTCCATAAAACTTGCCATGGCCTCACCAGCAGGGTCGCTCACTCATCCTCAGCACACAAGCAGCATTTATTTCAGGCTGTTCTCTCCATCCACCCACCTGATCTGGTCCATATCTAACCACGACCAAGTCTGTCTATTTACCCCCTAAAGTAAAGTGTTAGTCGCTCAATCATGTCTGACTCATTGTGACCCCACGGACTGTAGCCCGCAAGTTTCCTCTGTCCATGGAATTCTCCAGGCAAGGATACTGGAGTGGGTAACCATTCTCTTCTCCAGGGGATCTTCCCAACCCAGGGATCAAACCCAAGTCTCCTACATTGCAGGCACTTTTTACCATCTGAGCCATCAGGGAAGCCCCATTTACCATTTACCTGCTAAATAGCTCTTAAAATCCCTTCAACAGCCTTGATCTTAAGACAAAAACTAAAATCAAGAGCCCCTGAAACCCTGCTGATCACATCCCCTCTACTGTCTGGACCCCAGGCCTGCTGGCCTCCATCACTCCCTGGTTCCCCACATTTCCTCCTATTTCAGTGCTTGCCAACCCCCTGATTAGGATGCTAACACCACCCCTTCCCTTCCAACTTCAAAACCTTCAATTTCCACTCATCCTTCTCAGCTCAGAAAAAAACAGTCTGTTTCATGTAGAAACACTCTCTGATCCTCCTTTTCCACCCAATTTCAGTCAGCTCTGTGGTTACATACACACAAAACCATGTCACTTCCCCTCCTTGCACTGAAGTTAGTGCAATCTTGTTACATATTTAATAAGGTGAAATTTTGATTACTGTCTTTCTCTTCCATTAGGCTGCAAGCTCCACTGAGAGTAGAGATGGTGTTCTTACTCCATTGTATTCCCAGATTCTAGCAAGGTACCTGGTTCATCATAACTGCTTGTGTTTGTTGAATGAGTAAATGAATTATTTACATCCATGAAACATATCCATGACTATCATTCACGAGGGCAGAAGCTATATTTTATTTGAATGGGGGTCCCAGCACAGGTGGATCCTCAGGATACCTTTGTTGAAGGAATATTAAGCACAGACACAGGGAGGCAGATCCTATGCTCCTAACAATCAGAAAGACTGGACCAGCTTCAAAGCATCCTCCTTTACATAACTGTGAGCCCCTATCTGTAGTATCATTCAAGGATAGGACAGATGGACCATGTCAGAGATGGTCTAGAAGCAATCCAACCAACGGACTTGATGATCCCTCAAATCCTTTCCAACCCTCATGTTCTACAGTGCAACTGGAAATAACTAGAAGGAGTGTGGGTATAAGAAAGCATCAGTTCAGTTCAGTTCAGTCGCTCAGTCATGTCCAATTCTTTGAGACCCCATGGACTGCACGCCAGGCTTCCCTATCCATCACCAACTCCCAGAACTTGCTCAAACTCATGTCCATCGAGTTTATGATGCCATCCAACCATCTCATCCTCTGTCGTCCTCTTCTCCTCCTGTCTTCAATCCTTCCCAGCATCAGGGTCTTTTCCAATGAGTTAAGTTCTTCACATCAGGTAGCCAAAGTATTGGAGTTTCAGCTTCAGCATCCTTCTAATGAATATTTGGGACTGATTTCCTTATGGACTGACTGGTTTGATCTCCTTGAAGTCCAAGGGACTCTCACGGGACCCTTCTCCAGGGTATCTTCCCAACCCAGGAATTGAATCCAGGTCTCCCACATTTCAGGTGGATTCTTTAACAGATGAGTTATCAGGGAAGCCCGTAAGGAAGCATGTGTGTGTGCTAACTCACTTTGGTTGTGTCAACTCTTTGTGACCCTATGGACTGTAGCCCACCAGACTCCTCTGTCCGTGGGTTTCTCCAGGCAAAAATACTGGAGTAGATTGCCATTTCCTTATCCAGGGGATCTTTCTGACCCAGGGATTGAATCCATGTCTCTTACATCTCCTGCATTGGCTGATGCTGCTGCTAAGTTGCACGAGTCGTGTCCGACTCTGTGCGACCCCATAGACGGCAGCCCACCAGGCTCCCCCATCCCTGGGATTCTCCAGGCAAGAACGCTGGAGTGGGTTGCCATTTCTTTCTCCAATGCAGGAAAGTGAAAAGTGAAAGTGAAGTTGCTCAGTCGTGTCTGACTCTTCGCGACCCCATGGACTGCAGCCTACCAGGCTCCTCCGCCCATGGGATTTTCCAGGCAAGAGTACTGGAGTGGGGTGCCATCGCCTTCTCCACCTGCATTGGCAGGCAGGTTCTTTACCACTAACACCACTTGGGAAGCCCTGTGTAAGGAAGAGAGATTTGTAAAACATAAGTGAAATTATAACACACCTCTCCACAGAAAGGAGGGTTTCAGAACAAATAAGAAGGATAAGGCTTTTGCCAAGGTTTTCTTAATTGCTGGCGGGTAGCCTATAAAATATGCGTGTGATGGCTGAAAGGGAGATGTCAGATTACAGTCTCAACTCCCTGTCTGATGTCTACTCCTTCATTCTCAGCCCAGCCCTTATTTCTAGATTTAGATACAGCTCAAAAGAGACTCAGACTTTGAAGACCCAGGCAGAAACCTGTGCTAGTCACATGGAATCATTTTGAATGTTTTCTCAGCTGTTTCCTAAGAAAACAGATTTAACATCTGTCACCTTCATTCCCAAATAAGGAAAGCGATTTCACTTTCTACTGAAGCAAAAACCACAAGGTGGATTTGGCATTTGCTGAGTGCAGAGTAGGGTTCAGATTAATGGCGTGTCGAGGGTTTCTTTGTTTTTACCATCTTTCTATATTTTCACATTCCAGAAGCTAAATGAATTGCCCACACCTCTTCAGGGGGCTCCCTAATAGAATGATCCCATCAGGAAACTGTTCTTCTACATCCCCTTCATCATTCCTCTTTCCATTCTCCAGGTTTCACAGTTAGGCCAAAATTAGTCAGTTTCTGGCATATAAGAATGGCTGGAGGAAGGAAATGGAGAGGAAGAGAAAAGGGATGAAACAGACTTGAGCAACACATGATGAAAGGGGCCCTCAGGACTGCCTTTTATTTCTCTGCATACCTAAATTGACAGTCACAGTATTTCATATATCAAGTCATGTCATACAATCATCAATTTCTGAGCACGTGTCATAAGCTATATTCCCTATACATATTATTAGTTCACTGATTTTCAATTACCCTATAAGTTAAGTAGTATTGTCCTTATTTAACAGGTGAGACATTTAAGGCTTCAATAAGATAAATATTGTGCCCAGTGTCACGTTAACTAGTCACAGTTAGTTTTGGGGCCAGAGTTCAAACCCAGGTTTTCTGCCTCCAAATCCAGGTCTGATACCTATATCCACACAATCTCAGAGAGAATCTGAAATTCTTCATTAACAGATACCCAGTTAGCTGTCATACTACATCAACCAGGGGTAATTTTGCTCCTAAGGGGACATTCAGGAAAGTCTAGAGACATTTTTGGTTGTCACAATGGGTAGGTGCTATTGGCATCTAGTGAACAGAGGCTAGAAATACTCCCAAAATCTTACACAGGACAATGCCTACAACAACAATAAAATGATCAGGTCTGAAATATTAACAGCACCACAGCTAAGAAACTCTGTGCTAGGTGCTCCCATTATTGTGTAAAATGGGTCTTTTGCCACCAACTCAAGACCTTCCATGTTTAAACAGGGGAGCTCCTAACTTCTTGATATACAGTTACATGTTTTAAATGTCTGGAAATGGCCAAGATTCTTTTTAAGAATGAAAAAAAAAAAAAAACAAGGAGAAAAAAGAAAAAGAATCAGAAAAAGGGAAGGAGACAAGTTAACGTTAGAGACCTACACTGCAGCATTCAACAGCTGGATCACATTACATGGAAATCCACCCCAGCGACAGCACAACAGGCTGCTTTTGTGTCTTCATGAATAACACAATGTGCTGGGTAAATGCTTTTCCCCATTTAGAAACAGGTAGTTAATGGGAATTGAAGTGATCAAATGCTGTGTACCCCAAGGTTACTTACATCACAGGCCTGGGTGGCCCAGAGCTCATAAATAAATCATTGAAGCGTCTTATTTTAGGCCCGGTCAGATAAGCAAAAGCTTGCATCATGTGAGCTGAGCCCACAGCGCGATATGACACTGAGCCTGCTAATTCCAGGACTTCTTGGAATGTGACATTTTGAGCGCAGTACACAGAGTGCACGCCCTGTGGAAGCTCTGTGGCCCACCAGACCTTAATTTTCCATCATCTCCTTGATTCAACTGCCACAAGAGAGGGTGTCACTGAGCTGGATTTTCAGCAATCCCAAACCCCTTCCCTGTTACTCAGAAGTGAACGTGAGGCACATTTGCAACTTCAAATTCTCATTGACTCACTTGCTGGGACAAGGATCACACACGGCTTGACAGCCCGCCAACTCGCAGAGACCATTCCCACCATAAAGGTTTGGCCCAACTCAGCCCAGCTTGGCAGCTCAAAAAACAGCTGCCGGACCACAGTGGAACAGGGAGTTGATTATAAGAAAAGAAAAATGTTTATTCTTTCCCTCAAATTTTTACATGTAATTATGTAATCATATCCCTATTCAGATCCTTTGACATAAATTGTACTTAATTAAATTGTTGCTAATTTGTTGTTTTATTATTAGTTCATGGCTTGTTTGCCGATATCCACCCACAAGCCATGTGCAACGTGCACACACACACACACACACACACACATACTGATGCTCAGCTATACTAGTGTTGTTTTGAAAATTATGAAAATGTTCTCTGCAAATAATTTCTCTATTTGACAGAATCACAAAATTATTCCACGAGTGCTTATTCACATGGTATACAAATGGCTGGATGAATAACTCTAATGTGATAGTTTGCTGGTGTTACTGTTTCTTTTCTCACAGACTTTCTATAATCTGATCATATCAATCAAATAATAAATTCACTGCATCAAATAAATTCTCCCTACTGTAAAAAAAACAGCTCCTATAATAAACATATTTCTGAGTGATCAGTAACCATTTCTCACTCAGATCCTGAATATAGCACCAAGAAAATATCTTCAATATATGTTTGCACACTTAAATCTGGGGTAAGACACATGTTCTGAATTTCCTCCGAGGTTATATAATTAGTCATTGACTAAAAGCCACCACTCACTCACCATAAAACCATCTTCTGGGAGAAGGGACACTTCCCTCTAACACACATCACCTCTCCTCCCCTACTTGGAATTTGTTCAGGTACCAACTCTTTTGCCTCTAACACTGTTGCTCAAAGTATGGGCCTCACAAGACCTGCCTGTTAGGAATTAAGACTGTAATCAGCTCTTTAGGATGCTTATTAGAAATGGAGATTCCTAAATTCCACGCCAAAGCAATTTAATCTCACTCTCTAAGGGAATCTGCATTTTCAACAATATATGCAAGTAAAATTGGCTTTCTTTTTGAGTCTTGAGGAATATGGACTGAGGGGTGGAGGAGAAAAAGAAATAACATATTATTAGACAATTTTCCCTGGAACAAGGGATATAAATTAGATTCTGGAAAAATGTGCTCATTAACTCACTGCATTTGAAGTAAACTAATGTCAAAAATTGCATGCTAAAAATCATCAGTCGCCTATTGCCCTACACCCTCTCAACCTACAAAAAAAGAAAAAAGAAAAAAAAAGGCCTGGTCTTCAGTATGATAGCCCTGAGTTTCCACAAAAAGGAGGAGGCATGAAAATAGAGATATAAGCATTTTTCCATGATATCTTTTAGAGTGAATTTTCAACCAAAGAGGTTTTATTTAAAAAAAGTTTTCCTAGATAAAACTCCACTAACCCCTCCAGCCTTCTAGTTCTAGTTCTATATTTTGCTGGATAATCATCTCTTTGGTTTCCTATTCCAGCTCATCATCACTGTGATGACAGACTAAAGTGAATTTAATTCAAAGTTCCAGAAGAGACTCAAAGGTTACACAGTCACATAATTTATACCAAAGAGATTAGCTCTACCTTCAGAATTAGACCTGCACCCACACAGCACACCCAAGGGTTGTGGACTTCAAGCACCTTTGTTAACCTTATTCCAGGTAGTTGCTGAGATTGGCTGTGTAAGTGTACACACTATCAACAGTGCAACCATTGCAATCATTTATTAATATCACTGATTAATAGTGTGCTCGTGGCTGCAGTCATGTGAGTGGAGACACAGGGCCTGTTTCACCCACCAGAGATTTCTGCGTGTGTGCATGCTAAGTCATTTCCGTCGTGTCTGACTCTGTGTGACCCTATGGACTGTAGACTGCCAGATTCCTCTGTTCATAGGGTTCTCCAGGCAAGAATACTGGAGTGGGTTGCCATGCCCTCCTACAGGAGATCTTCCTGATTCAGGGATCAAACCTGTGTCTCTTATATCTCCTGCACTGGCAGGCAGGGTCTTTACCACTTGCGCCACCTGGGAAGCCTACCAGAGATTTCTACCAGCCCCTGAATCAAGAGATCTGAGGATACAGACAAGCATTCAACCATTCTCATCAGCTCAAACGTATGCACTTGAGGGGAAGAACTGTGTTTTCTGTTTCTCGGTCCCCTCCACATCACCTATAATAACATCTACTTGGGCATATAGCTGACCCCAGAAACATACATGTCTCAGTAGGAACCATCACGCGAGGACTGTCACCCAGCCTTGGTCTGTGGCTACAAAGACCAGAGAGAGCACATTTTTGAACCTTCTGTTTCCAACACAGGGACCTGGATTTCTTCCCCAAAAGATTCAGAGATAAGACGGCAGCCTCACCATACTTGAGCAGAAAGGATACCATGGACAAGCTCCTTGCACATGCAGATCCTTTCACTTTGGAACCACAAAGAAGGCAAGAGTCCTACTCTCTGCCAGGAACCACGACACCTCCACCTGGCTCCAGCTGTATTCGAGATTTACCGTGTGGCCTTGGGAAGCTCATTTAACCTCTCAGTATCTTAATTTCTTCATCTGGAAAATGAAGATGCTACCTACAGTATGGGCACGGCATTTCAAGGTTAATGAGTGAGGCTGATATTGAAACGCAACCTTGCAAGAGAATGTCTAATTTGAGGGAGGAAGTGAGGCACAGCCGAGCACTTCTGGTGGTTGTAACATATGCGGGATCACAAAACTGGGCCCTAAGGTTAGCAGCGCACATGACGAGTGCAATAAGCCATTCACAAGGCACCACCTGGAGTCTTTCATTGTTATTGCCAAGTGCAGTTGATAAAACAAACAAAGCAAAGGATCGGGAGCCCTCATTTATCAAATGTATTGATACAGATCCAATATTGACAAGCAATGGGCCACTTTTAGATTCAGATCAATAAATCCATTTCATAATACAGTAGAATCTCGACACTTCATCCCAGAATCCATCCATCTAGATATTAGAAATCCATCCTGCTTTGCCTGCCGTCTGTCAAATGTCACCACGGAGTGCAGAACCCACCCTGCCAAGTCTATATCCTGAATCAAATCCCAATGGAAACTTCCCAGATATAAATAACTACTATGAACATATAGGGAAGAAAAATAGCTATGAAGTTTCACTCTTACTTTTTTTTTTCCTTTTAGCCTGTGACAAGTTAAAAAAAACATAAGAGTTACTCACTCTCCAAAAACAATCTAAACCCAGAAGGTTTAACCAATTCAATTTTCTAGTCCCTGTGACAACTGTTTTCATCCGTGGAACAGTGTCTGGGGCACGTCTACAGGACTAATCCCATGGTGCTTCCACAGGCAGGCCCTGCTGGAAACTCTGAGAGAAGCTTCCGTTCCTGAGCACACTGTGGGCAGTGGCATTTGATGACACTCGGAGTCTCAAGCCATGAAGACAGATTCTTTATTTACAGTCAGAGAGGCAGAGACTGTCCTACTTGGGAGTGGATTATTGAGATCCTGCAGAGTCAGTGGTGAGCAGAGTTTAATAGAAGTGGGGAAACCCACTCAATGTTCGCTAGGCCCAGGAGAATAACAGAAAAAACTAAAACACTGAGCTTGAAAAGCAGAATATCCAGCTTTGAATCGGGTCAAGTCAAGAATGTGTGGTCTTGGTTAAATCATTTCGCCTCCCTGAGCCTCAATTTCCCCATTGTCAACAGGTGAAGAGGGCTGTGCAAGAATCAAACAGTAAGAAAGCTCCTAACACAATGCTTATCACCTAGTAAGCGCTCCAAAAATATGTGGTGAAATACAATCTGAAATGAGAAATACTGAATTGTTGACATCATTCTTTAACCAATGGGCCTAAGTTACATGCTGAATTACACGCTGAATGCACACAATATGCCAAGCACTAAATGGTGGGAATAGAGGTAAGGAGCAGTGGCTGCGCTTTGCTGGAACAGCCGTGAACACATACCCCACATCCAAGATAAGAGAAACCCAAGCAAGACGGTAGGTGTTGTGGGAGGGCATCAGAGGGCAGACACACTGATCATAATCACAGAGAACTAGTCAGTCTGATCACATGAACCACAGCCTTGTCTAACTCAATGAAACTAAGCCATGCCTGTGGGGCCACCCAAGACAGACGGGTCATGGTGGAGAGGTCTGACAGAATGTGGTCCACTGGAGAAGGGAATGGCAAACCACTTCAGTATTCTTGCCTTGAGAACCCCATGAACAGTATGAAAAGGCAAAATGATAGGATACTGAAAGAGGAACTCCCCAGGTTGGTAGGTGCCCAGTATGCTATTAGAGATCAGTGGAGAAATAACTCCAGAAAGAATGAAGGGATGGAGCCAAAGCAAAAACAACACCCAGTTGTGGATGTGACTAGTGATAGAACAAGATCCCATGCTGTGAAGAGCAATATTGTATAGGAACCTGGAATGTTAGATCCATGAATCAAGGCAAATTGGAAGTGGTCAAACAGGAGATGGCAAGAGTGAACATCGACATTCTAGGAATCAGTGAACTAAAGCGAACTGGAAAGGATGAATTTAACTCAGATGACCATTATATCTACTACTATGGGCAGGATTCTCTTAGAAGAAATGGAGTAGCCATCATGGTCAACAAAAGAGTCCGAAATGCAGTACCTGGTTGCAATCTCAAAAACAACAGAATGATCTCTGTTCATTTCCAAGGCAAACCATTCAGTATTACAGTAATCCAAGCCTATGCCCCAACCAGTAATGCTGAAGAAGCTGAAGTTGAATGGTTCTATGAAGACCTACAAGATCTTTTAGAACTAACACCCCCAAAAGATGTCTTTTTCATTATAGCGGACTGGAATGCAAAAGTAGGAAGTCAAGAAACACATGGGGTAACAGGAAAATTCGGCCTTGGAATACAGAATGAAGCAGGGCAAAGGCTAATAGAGTTTTGCCAAGAGAACACACTGGTCATAGCAAACACCCTCTTCCAACAACACAAGAGAAGACTCTACACATGGACAACACTAGATAGTCAACACCAAAATCAGATTGATTATATTCTTTGCAGCCAAAGATGAAGAAGCTCTATATAGTCAGCAAAAACAAGACTGGGAGCTGACTGTGGCTCAGATCATGAACTCCTTATTGCCACAAATTCAGACTTAAATTGAAGAAAGTAGGGAAAACCACTAGACCATTCAGGTATGACCTAAATCAAATCCCTTACGATTATACAGTGGAAGTGAGAAATAGATTTAAGGGACTAGATCTGATAGACAGAGTGCCGATGAACTATGGACTGAGGTTCATGACACTGTACAGGAGATAGGGATCAAGACCATCCCCATGGAAAAGAAATGCAAAAAAGCAAAATGGCTGTCTGGGAAGGCCTTACAAATAGTTGTGAAAAGAAGAGAAGCAAAGGGGAAAAGGAAAGATATAAGTATCTGAATGCAGAGTTCCAAAGAATAGCAAGGAGAGAGAAGAAAGCCTGCCTCAGCGATCAATGCAAAGAAATAGAAGAAAACAACAGAATGGGAAAGACTAGAGATCTCTTCAAGAAAATTAGAGATACCAAGGGAACATTTCATGCAAAGAAGGGCTCGATAAAGGACAGAAATTGTATGGACCTAACAGAAGCAGAAGACATTAAGAAGAGGTGGCAAGAATATACAGAAGAACTGTACAAAAAAGAGCTTCATGACCCAGATAATCACGATGGTGTGATCACTCACCTAGAGCCAGACATCCTGGAATGTGAAGTCAAGTGGACCTTAGAAAGCATCACTATGAACAAAGCTAGTGGAGGTGATGGAATTCCAGTTGAGCTATTTCAAGTCCTGAAAGATGATGCTGTGAAAGTGCTACACTCAATATGCCAGCAAATTTGGAAAACTCAGCAGTGGCCACAGGACTGGAACAGGTCAGTTTTCATTCCAATCCCAAAGAAAGGCAATGCCAAAGAATGTTCAAACTACTGCACAATTGCACTCATCTCACACACTAGTAAAGTAATGCTCAAAATTCTCCAAGCCAGACTTCAGCAATATGTGAACCGTGAACTTCCAGATGTTCAAGATGGTTTTAGAAAAGGCAGAGGAACCAGAGATCAAATTGCCAACATCTGCTGGATCATGGAAAAAGCAAGAGAGTTCCAGAAAAATATCTATTTCTGCTTTATTGGCTATGTCAAAGCCTTTGACTGTGTGGATCACAATAAACTGTGGAAATTTTTGAAAGAGATGGGAATACTAGACCACCTGACCTGCCTCATGCGAAACCTATATGCAGGTCAGGAAGCAACAGTTAGAACAGGACATGGAACAACAGACTGGTTCCAAATAGGAAAAGGAGTACGTCAAGGCTGTATATTGTCACCCTGCTTATTTAACTTCTATGCAGAGTACATCATGAGAAACGCTGGGCTGGAAGAAGCACAGGCTGGAATCAAGATGGCCAGGAAAAATATCAATAACCTCAGATATGCAGATGACACCACCCTTATGGCAGAAAGTGAAGAGGAATTAAAAAGCTTCTTGATAAAAGTGAAAGAGGAGAGTGAAAAAGTTGGCTTAAAGCTCAACATTCAGAAAACGAAGATCATGGTATCTGGCCCCATCACTTCATGGCAAATAGATGGGGAATCAGTGGACACAGTGTCAGACTTTATTTTGGGAGGCACCAAAATCACTGCAGGTGGTGATTGCAGCTATGAAATTAAAAGATGCTTATTCTTTGGAAGGAAAGTTATGACCAACCTAGACAGCATATTCAAAAGCAGAGACATTACTTTGCCAACAAAGGTCCGTCTAGTCAAGGCTATGGTTTTTCCAGTGGTCATGTATGGATGTGAGAGTTGGACTGTGAAGAAAGCTGAGCGCCGAAGAATTGATGCTTTTGAACTGTGGTGTTGGAGAAGACTCTTGAGAGTCCCTTGGACTGCAAGGAGATCCAACCAGTCCATTCTAGAGGAGATCAGTCCTGGGTGTTCTTTGGAGGGAATGATGCTGAAGCTGAAACTCCAATACTTTGGCCACCTTATGTGAAGAGTTGACTCATTGGAAAAGACCCTGACGCTGGGAGGGATTGGGGGCAGGAGGAGAAGGGGACGACAGAGGATGAGATGGCTGGATGGCATCACCGACTCTATGCACATGAGTCTGAGTGAACTCCAGGAGTTGGTGATGGACAGGGAGGCCTGGTGTTCTGCGATTCATAGTGTTGCAAAGAGTCTGACAGGACCGAGCAACTGACTGAACTGAACTGAGGTAAGAAGACTAGATTATGATGTTCGTCCTCAGGTTAAGACAGAGAAAATGCATGGCGTGGATTAGGAGACCAGACATTGTTTCATATAATACCCAGATCTGGAGCCTATGGGGCAGCCACTCCACCCAGATCCAGGTCTAGAAGACTGTGAATTATCCAAAAATTCCTTGCCTAAATGTACCTGGTTACACTCCAGTGTTTTTACAACTTACAGACTAACTCCTGTGCTCATTTGCCCAGAGAATGTAAATGCATTTTAATATTAGCCTCAAACAGGTTGCTTGTTAGGTAGGTAAGTCTGCTGCAAATACAAACACCTGAGCATGGATTGGCTTAGGATTATCTAAACATCCATAGGAAAGATTCAAGGGCAGACATGAGTGCCATCCTGGAAAGCTGAAGGTAAATTAAAATGCCATATAGAATATTAAACTCTTTTTCTATTGCATCACATTAGGTATTTGCATTCTTCAGGCACAGCCTCTTTGAAATCTGTCCTCATGAACAATAAAGAGAAGGAGTAGGGAAAGAGGTAGGAAAGAGAAGGAAAGAAGAAAGAGGAAGGAGGGAGGGAGAAGAGGAGGAGAAACTAAAAATCTCAAAAAAAAAAAAAAAAAGAGCCCAGATCTCTGTCTGGCTGCTCAGCAGACATTCAGCAGGATTTTTTTTCCCCTTCCCAAAGGAATAGCAGGAAATGGGAGTGAATTCAGCAAACTAGAAGGATAAACAGACATATTTCTTTCCCAGAACTTAGAGGATTTGTTGTTGTTTTATACAAGAATGATTTAAAGGCAAAAGCCTCTCATGGGCAACCCCAATATTTCCTTGCCCCAGAATTTCCCAGGCCAAAATTATATGGGAACCAGCCACAGGATTTTTGTCATATTAGATGTCACCTCTACTATTATTTGTTTCATATGACATTTAAATCAAGTTACTTTTTAAATTTTTACTATATTTCTAGGCAGTACTGTCTATAAAACTGTGGTTATTATGGTGCAAGTTATATTTTCCTAATACACATTGAGATAAATCAATATTATTAATACAGCATAGTGGAGTGATTAGCAGGATAGATACTGACTCGTTTAGATCCTGGCTTTACCACTACTAGCTGTGTGATCTTGGGCAAGTTCCTTAAACTCTCTGTGCCTCAACTTTATGATCTATTAGATAACAACACCTACTTCATAGAGTCACTCTGAGGATTCCATTAGTTAAGATCTGTAAAGCACTGGTATCTTCTCGAAACCTCTACATGAACAACAGTATTAGGAACTCTGAAGGCATCCAAGCATATACCATCAAGATTTGCCTACATTGTTCCTCTTTCTTGGGGATACTGTATTGCCTCCACTCCCCATCCCATATGAAAACCAAACACAAAAGCAGTAAACAACATGGTCTCATTCCTGCCCTCTTGAGCACCTACCCATTTTAATGACCATGTTGAATAGACAGAATAGTGATTACAAACACTTATTGAGCATGTATTACTTTCCAAGCCCTATGTTCAGTCCTTTGAATATATCATACATCATCTAATTTAATTTTCAATTTTACCCTTTGAAGAAGCCCCAAGCTTAAAGAGATTAATTTTCCTAAGGTCCTATACCCAGCGGGTAGGAGGAAAGGTCAGGATTCAAACCCAGGTCCATCTGACTCCATAACCTACACTTATCCCATTAAGCCATGTGGTCCCACCATGAAGTTCTCTCTTCCAAGAACCCATCACAGCATTCAGACAGACATAAACTTTCTTTCCTCTCCCACTGGACTTGGTAAAGTCCAGTTTATAATATGTTGGTAATTATTTAACTGTTTGTCTTTCCCCCTCTGTTGTTCATGATCATCTTTTCTAGTTGAAGGATTTTGGAAAGAAATCATCCTAAAATTTCCCTGAATTTGAGAAAGGGCTACACTCTACTGGGCTGGATATAACATTTTCTTTACAACTCCAGTCATCTTTATTAACGCCAAATGCTGTAATGTTCTAAGCCGTAGACGTGACTTTAGGGCAATTTTTGTCTGTGTGGTACCCAGTGACTGTCAGAAAAACACAGACTCCAGAGTCCCGCCCCAGATCTATTGAATCAAAACCTCTGGGTTAAGGGCCAGGAGTCACTTAAGTTTCAGAATCACTGCCTTAGGCTATGGATGGGCATTTGACCCTGTTTTATACTCCTAGACGCCGACTGTATTTTAGATCTTGTGTCTATTTTTCATGGTTTTCCTGACCTCTCCCACCCTGCAAGTTGACAGCTATCATTTCTCACTGCCAACCAACATTGCGGCATAAATTTTTCCTGTTTTATCTTTTAGCCAGCAATGCTAAGGTTTCCAAGCTCTC
Source organism: Budorcas taxicolor (assembly GCF_023091745.1). Classification (NCBI taxonomy): domain Eukaryota; kingdom Metazoa; phylum Chordata; class Mammalia; order Artiodactyla; family Bovidae; genus Budorcas; species Budorcas taxicolor. The sequence continues at coordinate 44,337,840 of NC_068915.1, forward strand.
TTTTTTTAGTTTTAACACTGTCCTGAAAACTAGATTCTTAGGCAGGTGTCAATTTTAAGCACATTATATCAGAGCTATTCTGATGGAACAGGAGAGAGTGGCCTGTATCCCAATGCTGGTCCCACACCTTTCCTTCTGCACCCACAACACCCCCCGCCCCCTGCACAACTCGCAATGCCATCATCCATGGTGATCTTGAGTCCCCTCCCCAGACAACAATTTCAAAACCACTGACATAATGCAACCTTTGGGCAGATCTTGCCACACACTTCGAGTGACAGATGCCTTATTTTTTTATACATATTCAAGATTATCAGAGAAGGGTTTTTTTCATGAAAGTATGCCAGTGTTAACTAAAGTCAAGAGTGTATCTCTTTTCATTTGAAAGCATATCAACAAATTTATAAATAGCCCCTTTATTACATTTGCAAAGTCACTCCTTAAGTGAATACCCTTAACATGGGAAACAATGATTCATTGTATCAGTATTTGGACTACCATCTACTTGTCACCCTGCTTACTGAACTTACATTCAGACTACACCATGAGAAATGCTGGACTGGATGAAGCACAGGCTGGAATCAAGATTGCTGGGAGAAATATCAATAACCTCAGATATGCAGATGACACCACCCTTATGGCAGAAAGTGAAGAGGAACTAAAGAGCCTCTTGATGAAAGTGAAAGAGGAGAGTGAAAAAGTTGGCCTAAAACTCAACATTCAGAAAACTAAGATCATGGCATCTGGTCCCATCATTTCATGGCAAATAGATGGGGAAACAATGGAAACAATGACAGGCTATTTGGGGCAGCCTCCAAAATCACTGCAGATGGTGACTGCAGCCATGAAATTAAAAGATGCTTGCTCCTTGGAAGAAAAGTTATGACCAACTTAGAGAGCTTATTAAAAAGTAGAGACATTACTTTGCCAACAAAGGTCAGTCTAGTCAGAGCTATGGTTTGTCCAGTACTCATATATGGATGTGAGAGTTGGACTGTAAAGAAAGCTGAGAGCCAAAGAATTGAGACTTTTGAACTGTGGTGTTGGAGAAGATTCTTGAGAGTCCCTTGGACTGCAAGGAGATCTAACCAGTCCATCTTAGGGGAAATCAGTCCTGAATATTCATTGGAAGGACTTATGCTGAAGCTGAAACTCCAATACTTTGGCCATCTGATGCAAAGAACTGACTCATTTGAAAAGACCCTGATGCTGGAAAAGATTGAAGGTGGGAGGAGAAGGGGATGACAGAGGATGAGATGGTTGGATGGCATCACCGACTCGATGGACATGGGTTTGAGTGAACTCTGGGAGTTGGTGATGGACAGGGAAGGCTGGCGTGCTGCAGTCCATGGGGTCACAAAGAGTAGAACACAACTGAGCGACTGAAATGAACTATTTTTCAAAAGGCTCTTGGGGGGAAAAAAAATGGTCAAGGAAATTTACCTTTTCAAGAAACCCTCTCCCCTGGGAAGGAGAATGTCAGAGCACCCAGAAAAACTTTCTAACCTTAAAAATTTTGAGGCATCCTTTTATTGGCTGTGTTCTAAATAGATTAGTAGTATATAGTCTAAAAATAAGTTCCAAGCAGCAGTTTTTAAATTTGAAAAAAAATATTTAGGCAAAGTTCTCTTATGCTCTTTTTGGTGTTTTTCTTCCAAAATGTATAATGTTGAGATGCAGCATTTAGGAAGTAAATTTAACATCATAAGCAGTATAAGCAGGGGCACGTGGAGGGAACATGATATCTTTGGTGAATTAGCACGAGGTTCAAAGACACATCTAGAGAGAGAGAGTCACTGTGGCCAAAGGTTGACACTTAATGAGTACAGGTAAACTGTGTACACAGTGTTCCTTTCACTGTTCTTTCAACTCTTCTGTAGCTTGGAAATTTTCCAAAATAAAATTGGGGGGAAATGTGCAAACACACAAAGCCCAGTCATCAGAGCCTGGGTGGGGGTAGGAAAACTGAGGCAGCTAAGATGCAAAATTTAAGGAAGCACCTTCAGGACTTGGAGGATGAGTGCTTCCTTGGCACTGGGGCAACTCAGAGAGGGAGCACCTCCTTAAATTTGGCACTGTAGGTGCTCACTTGCTTCACCCTAGAGTCAGCCCAACATTCGCAAAATCACCTGCTTCCTCACATTGTAGTGATCTTAAAGAGCAGAAGCTTATAGTCAGTGTTATCCATACATTGATTCTCTCATTTATTCACCAAGCATGTATCACATCCCAGCTACATGCTCAGTGACTACTCAGCTAGGAATGCACTCTGTGCCAATAAACCATTTTGGGGATTCCAAGGTGGCACTAGTGGTAAAGAACCCGCTTGCCAATGCAGGAGATGTAAGAGACATGGGTTGGGAAGATCTCCTAGAGGAGGGCGTGGCAACTCATTTCAGTCTTCTTGCCTGGAGAATCCCATGGACAGAGGAGCCTGGCAGTCTACAGTCAATAGTGTCACAGAGAGTCAGACATGACTGAAGTGACTTGGCATGCTCGCATGCAAACCATTCTGACTCTCAAACAGAATAATCTTAGACCAAATTCCTGCCACTCATTTATTCATCTATGTGTTAGGTGCCAGAGACACTGTGATCACAGACCAGTTCCTGCTAAAATATCTCACTATCTGCCAGACACTGTTTTAATGCTGTAATTTTTATCATCATCATCATCATCATTATCTATTGGCATGTCTATTTTCCAATTCCATGGAACTACTTCAGGGCAGGGTATGAATATTATTCATCTTTGGTTTTTTGACACTCAGGATGGTATAAAGTGTTCAATAAATATTTCTTGAATGGATAAAACCATAAATCTACTTATTTGTTCATCCGCAAAGATTTGCCACAGTTAGATGACTAGGAAACTTCCTCCCAGATTGCCTAATAATACCAGCTAACACGTACTGGGGCTTAAAAGCTGCCTAGTATTTCCTGAGCTCTTTCCATACATTAACTCAATTAAGCCTTGCAAAAAGGCTAAGAGTCTCTTTTTACCTATAAGCACGCAGGAGAGAGAGAGAGAGAGAAAAGTGTGTGTGTGTGTGTGTGTTAGTCGCTCAGTTGTGTTCAACTCTTTGCGACCCCATGGACTGTAGCCTGCCAGGCTTCTCTGTCCATGAAATTCTTCAGGCAAGAATACTGGAGTGTGTGGCCATGCCCTTTGCCAGGGGATCTTCCCAACCCAAGGATCGAACCCAGGTCTCCTGCACTGCAGGCAGATTCTTTACCATCTGAACCACCAGGGAAATCCAAGCACACAGAAGAGTTTGAATATCTTTCCCAGGGCTGCACAGCAGATAAGAGGCTATCCCAGAGTTTGAACCCAGGAACCCGGCTCTGAAGCCTGCCCTCTCTTAAACCCTTTCTCGATTCTGACCCAAAGGGGTATCTCCCCATCCCCAAACAGCACGGTCGTCAGCTTGTTTTTCACCCAATATTATTAATACCTAGAAAGATCTAGAGGGCACCAGGGATGCTTTCAGCAAAATGATCCTCAACTCCCATGGCCAAGTCAGACTTTGGGGGACTTCCTGCTTAATTTCACCTTGTCTAAATATAACCACCTAAAAATAACCCGAGGGGGAAGTGTCTCAGAACCACAGTACACTGTGGAGGACGTGATGTGAAAGAATGATCTGGCCTCCCGAAAACACTGCAGTGCTTTCCAATACCAGCCAGCGGCATATTGGGATGAGGAAACAAAGTCTCCAATTATTGAAATTCCGTAGTGTATTTAATTATGCAATTATCTTATTGTATTAACAAGTGCTAGGGCACAATAGCAATTGCTGAGATTTTTGCAATTTGAAACTGCAGGATTTAGTCTGCCCCTCAGCTGACAACTTCTCATGAGCCTGTCCATTTTTCTGGGATTATGCACATAGTCTTACTTTTTAACTGCTTCATTTAGAAATCGAAAGTAAACCAGACCACCCTTCCTGCCACTCTACTTTTTAAGTATAACCCTCCTACTGACTGAGCATATTTTAAGGGAAAAGATGTGCAAATTCACATCACTTTTGTTTTCACCAATCACTTTAGGTTCTTTCCTCTTTTGAAATTCAAATAATATAACATGAAATATAAATTTAAAAAATAGTTATACAAGTTATATATTTTCAATGATGCGAATACATTCACAATACATTCTTGTTCATCTGCTTAATAAGGACCTATCCCAAAGGGTTCATGTATCAGACTATAAAACCCAGAGCATTTCACCAAAATATCTAAAATAGGTATGCTATGATATTATAACACAATTCTATTTGCCGCCACCCCATATGTTGGAGAAGGAAATGGCAACCCACTCCAGTGTTCTTGCCTGGAGAATCCCAGGGATGGTGGAGCCTAGTGGGCTGCCATCTATGGGGTGGCACAGAGTCGGACACGACTGAAGCAACTTAGCAGCAGCAGCAGCAGCAGCAGCAGCAGCATATGAAATGTAATCATGCAAAATTAAACATTCCATACATTTTCTATTCATTCTCTAACACTCTCCTTATACTCCAAAATAGGCTATCACACTTTCAAGTTTATAGGGACAAAAGGTAAATCACATTTCTTGTTTCCATTCATCTAAGTATCAACAGACTCTTTAGACATAAAACATAATTAATCCATACCATTGGCTATATCCCTATCCAAATGGGAATCTTCTTTGCTGACATTCACTCCTGGAAAAGTCATACCTGCATTTTCTCAAGCTAAATTTGGTCCAGACCATTAGGAATGATGTTTCATTTACTTGAGCATGACCAGGAGGCATAATCTTATGTAGGAAAACCTGGCCACTTCTCCCAAGTAAGTAATAGCTAAGAACACAAACTCGGGCCCCCAGCTGCCTGGTGTTTGAATCCCAATCTGCAACCATTTAGCTGTGACAATGAAGCAAGTCCCCTTTGCTTTCCCGAGCTTCAGTTTTTGCAGTAGGAAAACTAGAATAATCACAATACCTTTCCCATAGCTTTGTCAGGCAGATGAAATGAGTTACTCTATATAAGTCACCTAAAACACAGCCTTGTCCTGCCCAGACATGACACCTGATACTTTTCAAAGCCACTGCCCAACAATGACATCACTGGGGTCTCACCATCTTCCTGGGAAGCAGTGGGAGCAGAGGCTATGATGCCCATTCTACAGGGGACAAAAGTGAGATTCAGACAGGATTCCTGGTGGTCAGGACTAGAACCCCTGAACCCAGCCTAGGATTATTTCACTATTTCCCTTTACATTCAGAACACACTGACTCAGTGTCCCAGACAGATCCCTGCTTGTGTTTCTCTGAGGTGGTGGCAGGGCTGGGGAGAGGCTCTTGTTTCAAATCCTTGTTTCTGTTGCCAGGCTCGTCTTGAATAGCAAAAGAGCCCCCGATCGGCAGAAGACACATCAACAAGACTGCCTTAATCATGCTTTCTGCTAACGATGAAATGAAAGTTAATTTCATGCCTTGCATTCACAGACAAAAAGGTTCAGAGCTGTTTAAATTCTCTTCAGCCCGATGACAGTTAGTAAACAGGAGGCTTCGTGTTCTAATGCTTGAAATCACCCTTCGTATCTCAATATATTATTTATGCACTCAGCTTAAAATAAACAGCAACTCGCAAGTAGGTGAGTGGTCTCATCCAGGATGAACTTTTTTTTTCCACTCTGACAGTTACTTTAAAACATCGGTAAACAACCTTAATTCACTTCTAACGAATTAGTAGGCGACTGCTGCGTCTCCAGGAGGCAAGCAGATTGTATTATTAACCAAAACAACTTTCTCCCTGTCAATCATCTGCACCTCACAGAAGGACGTGGGTTTTGCTGTGCCGTTACTCAAAGCAAGCCATGGGAGCATGTGATTCCAGACGATTCCTTCCGGGTCATTCTCTTGAGGATCTTAGATTAGATCTCTTGATTCTGAGATGCAGAAGAGGGCCTGCAGAAGGACTCTCAGTGCAGCTTGTTAAGAAAGACACAACAATAAGAACCTTCCAGTGGGTAAAGAGCTGGGAAGTCAAAGCAGACAAGCTCTTCTTGTGGAGGGAACTGATGCTGACCAAGACCACTTTAAGGGGGACTCAGTAAGTACCACCAAATATTTGAAAAACAGTATCACTTTGGAATAGGAAGACTGGTTCTTTGTAGGGATGGATGGTAAAATCAGAACCTGAGCATGCAAGATATGTAGAAGGTGGATTGGGGTTCAACTCAAGAAAGAATGTTCTTACAGTAAAGAGTTGTCTCTTGCAGTAGCAGGTCTGCCTCTGGGGGTGCTCAGGCACCCATCAGTTGGAATCCTAAGATCTGGCCAAGAAATATGACCAGAGATGAAACATGCATGGACCTCTCCAGATATAAGATCTTATAGCCTGTGAATCTCAGGGGGACTCACAAAACGGGCTTCAATAAGCAGTCACAATCCTTTTTCAATTTCTCTGTTTGGAGTTTTTAAAGGGTGGTAGCCACTCTTTAAAAATATGTATATAAATATACACGCATATATATATATATATATACACCATGGGTTAAGCTAAGCATGCTGTTGGCCAATCTATAGTTGTTCACACGATGCCAGAGCACTGGTTAACCTCCCAAAATAAAAATATGTCCCATTCAGCAGGAAAAATCAGTCGAAGCAGCTGCTGTAAGATTGTCCAGTTTCTGCCTGCTCTTGGGCTTTGTAACTTGCAGCCCTCAGCCATTCCATGGACCAGAGGCCTCTCCCAAGTCACCCGGGCTGCCACATGGGCACAAAGGGGTGATCCATTAGCTCACCACTGTAGCTGGCCTCCTCCCCCACCTCAAGAACGGAAACACAATATTTAGCAACTTATCTAAGAGATGTCTCCTTCAGTTTAGTCATTAACAAAACATCACGGACCTCAGAGAAACATGCAGTGTCTCCCAGAAACCAAACATTTCTTTGAGATGCAAATGGACTGATCAAAACACAGAGTTAAAAGAAAAATTTTTTTAAAAAAGGGAGGGAGAGAGACAGAGATAAGGGAAGAGAAATTCAGATACCTTGCGTTCATATCCAGGGTTGATATCAACACTTTTACACAATATGCAGGCATGTATTATTCCAAATTGTCCAGTAAACATGAACTGAATATTTTGGGGGGTTGGTCAGACTTTTGCACATTCAACATATTGACAAACGATTAGACAGTTCAGTAATGTTAAATTCTTGAAAGGAATTCAGATTCTCAATACTTGGGTATGAAACTCAGAGTTACTGATTTCCTAATACAGCAAAAACAGACATCTGATATTTACACTATATATAACATACATATGCACAGAACAGAACATGACAATAATGTGTTATACTTACAAAGTACCCTTCATCCATGGGGCTCCAATTTTACCAATATTAGTTCACTGATTTTCGCAAAAAACCTGAAAGGCAGAGGGTAAGTTTGTGTTACCCCCACTTTGCAGATGGGGATATAGAAATGCATTAGGAGAATAAATTATTGGCCTGTTATACTTGAAAGAACTCAGTTATGAGAGAACAAGAATTACAATTTTCATCTTCCCTGTCAGAATACAACTTGACCACCTATCTTTTCCTTGGGGACTGATATTTCCCATGTAATTTCCACCACAAGCTCAATGTATTAAATACATTTTACCCAGAATAAAATAGTGCAGAATGGTACTTGATCCAAAGAGCTCAGAGACCAATATTCCTTTAATACCAGGGAAAAGGTTTGGTTTTTTTTAAAAAAAAAAAAAAAAAGCTTCCCATATCCAGTGTAAATAAGGAGAAAAAATTTAGATTGACAAAATACAATCATCTAACTAAACTTTGGCCTGAAAATAATGTTACTACAGTTCAGTTTGTTATACACATACTTATGTTCACATGTCAGCATATGGACTTGTCTTTAAAAATTATTCCAAGGAAGTCAGAAGCTTCAGAAATAATCTCATTGAACAACATTTTTAGAAGGGTATATTTTTAACAACCCTTTCTAGGACACCCCATCATTTCTGCCATTCCCAGGCCGTTTATTTGGGCACTGACCAAATAATTAACATTTACTGAGTTCTCACTATATACAAGTTCAGTGCTCCAGGTGGTTTCCTGGAGGACATAAAAATGTGTAGACAGTAAGGACTTCATCAAAAAATTTCATCAACAATCATCAAGAAACTTAAAATCTTACAGTTCAAGGATTTGAGTACAGTAACAATCTCTCTGATTTATCTGGAAAGATTCAATGGTTTTGGACACCCCTAGTGAGCCACAAACACCAGTCCCAAAAGGATGGCTCCTTCGGGGAATGTTTTCCAAAAAGAAGAGTTTAGGCTCTGTTCATGAGCAAACTATTTGGTTCATAAAAGCTGTGTCTCCTTAAAAATGTCCGACACACAGGCAGAGAAAGAGAAAAATGGTATGATATTCCTTACATGTGGAATCTAAAAAAAAAACAAGATTCAAATGACCTTGTTTACAAAACAGAAACAGACTCACAGACTTGGAGAACGAACTCATGGGTTGCAGAGGGGAAGGAACAGTAAGGTAGTTTGGAACTGACATGTACACATGGATAACCAACGAGGTCCTACTGTTTAGCACAGGGAACTCTGCTCAATATTATTTGGCAACCTGGATGGAACGGGAGTTTGGGGGAGAATGGATAGGTGGCTGAACTGCTATGCTGTCTACCTAAAACTATCACAACATTGCTAACTCATCAGGCTCCATTCCCTCCCTGTTCTTTCTCTTTCTCCAGGAATCTTTCGCGGCCTAACATTATTGATCCATCTCTTTACTTATTTTTCTAATTCTTCTCCCCACCTCCCTTCTGCCACTAGGATATAAGCTCCATGAGACTGAGGGACTGCTTTATTCACCACTAAATGAATCCTAAGGTCAAAGGACCCCATAAACACTGGTTGATGAATCACAGATGAATCACAGTGCTGAACTGGGTGCTTGCCCTTTCTCCTGCATCTTCTTTTACTCTCTCTGGGATGTTATTATAATTACTAATAAATACATCCCAAAACTGTATCATAATAGATTTTTCCAGCTAAAGGCGAAAAAAAATCATTCTCAATGAATTGTTTCTGAAAACTATAATAAATGCCCATTTTATCATTCTCCCTTCTCCTGACTGCTTGAGCACTGGGCCCAAGAGTCAGGTCACCTTGCTGTCCAACCAGCATCACTGTGGGGGCTCTGTGACCCTGACCTCTTCACCCTCCAGGGCCTTTTGTTTCCCAGTGGCAAAATAAGAAATTTTCAGAAGTTTATTTTCAAGCTGCCTTCTTCCCAGGTGACTCAGATGGTAAAAAAAAAAAAAAAAAAAAAATCTGCCTGCAATTCAGGAGCCGCAGATGTAGGTTCAATCTCTGGGTCGGGACAATCCCCTGAAGGAGGGCATGACAATCCACTCCAGTTTTCTTGTCTGGAGAATTCCATGGACAGAGGAGCCTCGTGGGCTACAGTCCATGGGATCACACAGAGTCGGACATGCTTAGAGACTAACACTTTGACTTTCACTTCTGGTTCAGAAACTATGGAGATCAACGTACAAGTGATGAGCCAAATTATATTTTTACGTCTTCTGATTTCATACCACTTTCTCAGTAGAAGCTTATCTGGAAGGTAGCAAAGTCATTTCACAGGAAGCAAGCAGAAATCCCAGAGGGAAGGATTTGATTATTCAGTCATATCTACAAGCATGCCAATTTTGGACAAATACCCCAGATATCACAGAAAGCTCATTTCCCCCTAAGATCACACCCCAGCATACAACAGACATGCAAAGGAAGATGCCACATCAGCTGGTTATGACATCTTGAGTCACAGACACTTCAGTGGGGCCTCTAAACAGACTTCTTATTTACTTGCACATTAGAGAAACTCATACCTTCACCAGTCAGATATTTTTCCCCCAAGCATCTGAACAGCCAAAGAGATTTAGAAGCAATTAACATTCACAAGTAACAGAGCAATCAACAAGGGAATCGCTAATGGGACTGGACAGAATCCAAAAGCAGATATTAGGATAATAGTGAGTGCCTGACCTAGGTTACGGTGTTAATTCTGGAGGGCAGACTCGCGGTACATTTTCAATAGCTTTGTTGGGGCTGCTGTCACGGTCACACATGCCTCAACCATATATGGTTCCTAGCCCCTCCTCCCCACGACATACTTTTTTTTTTAACTACTATCGAAAAGAAGGCATTTTTACATTGTTATAACACAACCTCTAGCATTAATGGTATATATTGAATTCAAGTTTATTTTTAAATTGCCTACCTGACAAAAATGTTAAAATGTCATTTTTTCCCACTTTGGGTCTCTTGACTATCTTCACCTGTTAGTTCTTGTAGCTAGAGGCCATAGAAATAATAGCTATAAATTTCCACCCTGACGCTTCCCCAGTAACTTTTGCCATTTATTTGCGTGCACATGGGTTTACACAACCTTAGTACACAGAAGGGCATGGGTACTCCTATTCCAACCAGCTCTATGCTTGCTTCCTTGTCAGTTTTTCTGACCTGTTTTCATAGATATCACTCCAGAAATCAGCATATACCCATTCCTTTATTTTGCCCCACCAGGAAAGTCTCTGGGTAACAGAAAATGTTTCCATTGTTACTCTTCCTGCTCCCATTTTTTAGCTTTCATCTCTCATCACTCCGATCCATCTAAAATGCCAATGCCAAGCAAATCTATCTTTACCTCCCCCAGGACCGCATTCCTGAATCCCTGCCCTGGCTCTCCTTCTCCCTCAGCCTAAAGTGCAAACAGCTCAGCCTTCAGAGGTTGGACCTCTCCATGCCCACACATGCCTCTCAATCCTCAATTCCCCTGCCAGCCGTCCTGCAGGGTCATCTTGCCTCACTTATGACCGTGACGTTCACCTCTAATCACAGGACATCTTCCCTTACATATGGACTCTAGGCCCCAGGCAGGCAGAAAACCTGGTGCATTCCCACTTTTCAGTTTGGATGTAATTAACCACTGCTTAGGATGGTTTACTTTATTCTATGTGGCCTAAGAAGCTAAATTCCTTCCAAGGTTGGGCTTTTAAATTTTTTTGACTAATATAATGTTAGATATGAGTACATAAGTGGATAAACACCATTCATTTTGACAACAACGTTTTTCTGGTGGTTCTATGGCATTCATGCTCTAGCCTACTTCTTTCTCCTACTCTGCTGCTTTGAGCTATGAAAGGGTCCCTTCTTAACAATTCAGTGGTTTTTTTTTCCTTCACCTCCCCACCCCCAACACACATCCATTATGAAAACACATCCCTCTTTAAAGCTTTGGTTTATTCCCTGAGTACAATCAACCACTGATACACAATCTGCCACCGCCAGGCTGTGTGTGCTAAAAGCCTGTTTTGACAAAGATTTTATACAACAGAATCCAAATTAAAGGGAAGTTATCAACAGACCCTACCGAAGAATCTCTCACTTTATCTCCGTGGCAAGTATTTTCATATTCCCAGCGCCAGCCGGGAGACTGGGAGACACAAGCTGCCACTGCACACACACATACACACACACACACACACACACACACACACACCTCAATCATCGCCTCTCCTCCCCAGCTCCCTCCCCACGCCAAGTAGCAGCAGTTGAGATTAAAATGCTTCTGGGGCTGTGGTAATCCAATCAGGGCTGGGCAGGCTTCAATCTCTACCACTCGGTGGTGGGAAAACATTTTGGCAAAATGCCTTTCAACTGTACTCTACATTCCGAGTAGGTCTCGCGCGTGCTTATTTTTGACTGCTCCACAGAAGTGAAGGTGACCACGGGCCGTCCTGCCCAGGGAGCAAGGTTTCACCTGCAGAGTGTCAGAAGCATTCCTGGCATCAAGGAGTGGAGAAAGAGAGAGAGAAAGAGTGTGTGTGTGTGTGTGTGTGTGTGTGTGTGTGTGTCCACAAACACGCATTTTTTAACTTCAAAGATTAAAACCTATGTTTCAACTCTTTGCCCTACCTAAGCGCCAACCAAAATATTACCCTCATTCTATATTAGTCAAAGCTTTTCAGGGGTCCTTATCCTTTCCAGATCCCTTTGGCTGTCAGATAAAATCTTGAAAGGGGAAAATGGTTTTTAACAGAATTGCAAAGGAGATTAACTCTATTGAAACATTTTTCCATCCTGTGTTAAGAAGTCCAGAAGGGTGTGGTTCTAGTGGATAGGAAGTAGAGACGCTGTCTGGATTTTTATTTTTTTAACACGGGATTTCTGCCAAAGACCCTTGCGCTGAGCGAGCAACATGCTGTTGTAGAAAGCAGAAAGTGGTGACTGTATATCCTTTCCCTATGACAGTACACCTTCCTGTACACAGGGTTTGTAAGTGTTTTTGTATTGCAAATAGCCTACACCCATGAACCCAGAGCCCTTCCGTGTTTGCTACACTGGATGAAATAGCTAAGAACATACACTTCCTTTATTTACAGCGTTAAGTAAGTTTTAACTACTCCTGAGAGAGAGGTAGAGAAATAAAGAAAGCAATTTGAAGAGTTTTGGAAGAGTAAAAGTAATGGTAAAAAACCTCTATTTAACCATTTATTCTTTCACCAAATATTTACTGGGCACCTTCCCTAAATTCACAGTGGTGAATAAATGACCCACAGAACTTTCCTCCCAGCAGTTTACATCCAAATTTGGGGAGACACTCTGTAAGCCAATGCATAAGAAACTGTAAAACAAGTAAGCACATGTCTAGTAGTGATGAATACTATGAAGAAAAACAAAGCAGAGGAGGCTAGGGAGTGTAAGGACATGAACACATGCTTCATGTAGCATTTATTTCCCTATTTTATGTCACTAAATATTTGTTGCCAAGCTCCTACTATGTTTCAGGCTCTGCAATGCATTCTGGGAAGCCAGATATACATACATATAGATGGATGAATGGATAGATAGTTGAATGGATAAATAGATATGGATATATACATATATGTATATATATATATATATCACACACTTAATTTTCAGTTATTTGAATATGAATAGTAAGCAGTCTTCACCAAAAGGGATCTGTGTGTAATGGTGCACTCCGACTACAGCTTCTTTTAAAAAGCAACTGATGAATGCCTCTAATGGGTTCCCAACATGGGAAGAATGCAGTGGGGTCTGTGTTTGCTATGCTGAAGGGTATGGGCATTGGAAGTACTGAGTGCCCTGGTGCGGAGTCCACAACCATGGTCTTCCCTCAGCTCCACGACTTACCTCACCAAGTGGCTGTGAACAAGGTACATCACTGTTTCAAGCCTTGGATCCTCATCTACAAAGTGAGGATCTCAGGTGCAGTGGGGTTCAAATGCAGTCAGGCGAGAAGAGTGGCAGGCACAACGCCTGGAACAAGGGAACTGACAGATGAATCCTTGTCCCCACTCATCTTCTCATCCAAGAAAAACATGAACACCAGCAATGCAAAAGCCCCCCAAAAAAGGCTGTGCACCCTGTAAAGATACAGGAACTGCTTTTGCTTGGTTTCTTTGTCTTTTTTGACCCAAATAGTTTTAGAGAATATGGCCTGCTTGCATGCTTATTTGTTCAGTTGTGTCCGACTCTTTGACACTCTATGGACTATAGCCTGCCAGGATCCTCTATCCATGGAATTTTCCAGGCAAGAATACTGGAGTGGGTTGCCATTTCCTTCTCCAAGGGATGTTCCCCACCCCAGGATGGAACCAGGGTGCCCTGAATTGCAGGTGGATTCTTTACCAGCTGAGCCAACAGGAAAGCCCTTAGGCAATATTAGATGTTACTTTAAAAAAAAAAAGTCCACAGTCAATTAAGTTTCAGAAAACAACATGAAATGAAGCAACATGGGTCTCTTTACTTCAGGTTTTCCTGTTCTGCAATATGTGGATGTGAATCACATAGCTTCAAGCAATATGAACAACGGCATGAGTGTTTCCCTATTTATTTGACCCCAGAACCCTTTGGCAAACCTTACATGACAGTCATCAGCACAATTGGGAAATGTGGATTTGCTCTAAGAATAAATGAATCAAAAGATATGGAATCTATACCCTCTTTGCCTCTGATGTGGTCTGATAGCTCTCTTTGAAAAGGCAGACTTGGGCATATTTTCTGCAAACTAAGAAAGCTGGTGGCAGCGTTTCCTATCCACTGGACCACAGCATCTTCTCCTTTTCCTAGAAAAGAAGTCATTATTCTGGGACCACAGCACATTTGGGGGACGTGTTGGCAACATCTGAACACTTCTCAGTCCCTGGGACAGGTAATTCCCCTATTTTCTGCAACAAATGGGCTCTTAACACGAGTTTTGTTAATTATTCTCTAGAAAGCCAGATCCTCTTCTGGCTACACCAGGAGTCCTGCTACCTAAAGTCATGCCAGGTTTTCTTTATTATCTGAATGCTTCACAGTGAGCGTGCATGACTTTCAGAAACAGAAAATCAATGCTGGAGGAAGAAAAGGAAAGAAATTCTGTAGAGAGGTGTTGATACACCAATGATTAGTGCAAAAATTACCTACTTGAACATGAAGATTTTTATATATGAGGCTTTTCACGAAGATCTTACTTAATGTTGGTACACTTGATAAATCTGAAGCCTGAAGAGATAGGAAAGGAGGAAACTGGGGCCAAGACTCCTCACATGCTTAGAATTCAATCTTGGGAGGAGGGAATCACCTACAGTATCTGGCTCTCCAAGGCAAAGAACGTGGTGGCTGCGCAGGGGGAAAAGCCAGGAGGAAGGCAGTAAGGGAGGGATGGGGAGGAGAGAGGAGACAGAAGGAAGGGAGAGAGGGAGAGGAGGAGGGAGAATGAAAGAGAAAGAAAGAAAGGACTAGAGTGAGAGAGAAAGTAAATGAGAGAAAAATAAACAGCAAGAGTTGTTGAGAAGCTGCAAGGAGGGGGCGGGGAACACAACCCACAGATTAAGTTGACCCAAGTCAATACAAAAGGCTTTGTGCAAGGGCTCTGGCATTAATGGGATTTGGATCGCTAAAGCCATGGGAATCAAGTACAGAACATAACCAAGATGCCGGAGTTATTTTTGAAATGGATGTCTTAAGTAATATGAAGCTTAACCAGCAGGAACAGTCACAGCATTTTGCATGACTACTGCCGGCTGCTGGCCCAGCTGGGAACCTGAGCAGACCAATCACCCAATCACCAGCAGCCTCTGACCTGGGAGAGGGGACAGGATCAGGTAGGTGAGCCTTTACCCAGAGGTGAGCATGGAGGAGTTGGGGTGTGCGTTGCCAGGGAGATGCGCTGCTCCCAGAACCTGTCAGTAATGCAAATGTACCTGGCAGGGGACCCCGCTGAGCCAGAATCCTGAGGCCCTGGGTTTAGATGGAGTTTTCACTCTTTCAATCAATCTTTCATCCCACATCTCCAAAGACCATTTGGGGTCTTGAAGATACTGGGAGAGCCAGCAAAGCCCCTGCTCTCGAGGAGCTTGCAATCTCCTGGAAGAGGGGAAGCCAGCAAGGAAACAAGAATTTCTAGGCATTATAAGACACATGTGTGTGCTATAGTCTCTCAGTCATGTCCAACTCTTCGCAACTTGATGGACTGTAGCCCACTTGGCTCCTTTATCCATGGAATTCTCCAGGCAAGAATACCAGAGTGGATTGCCATACCCTCCGCCAGGGGATCTTCCCAACCCAAGAATCGAACCCATCCTCTCTTTCATCTCCCACACTGGAAGGTGGGTTCTTTACCACTGAGCTTCCTGGGAAGCCCGTAAGACACATGAAGGAAATCAAAAAGGAAAGGGGAAAAGAGAGGGCTCCCAGGATGAGAAAGTGTGCTTAGGGAAGACAGCACCACTAAAGAAAAAACATTTCAGTTGAGACTGACTAACAAGGTGGATCCCACCCTGCCAAGCCCTGGGTAAAGCACAGTGAAGGAGGAGGGAGCCAGCACATCTTCCCTCAGACGAGGCACAGGCCACCGTCAGCCCTCCCTTCCAACCAACTCAGCTTTCGGCAGCGCTAAATTCCGAAGCTCACAGACGTGTTTAATTTTAAAATCTTAAATTGCGTACCGGGCCTGGTAGGGAAATCTATCCCAAAACTTGGGATATTTTTAGAATGGTCCACTTCAGTTTCTTCAAGTACTTTTTTCCCTGTTCAACCAGAAGATCCAAATAGCCCAGGTAACATCAGCCTCCTCTAAATATCTGAAACTGCATTCATCAACCACTTTTTAAAAATTGGATCTTACTTCAAAGCTGAATGACTTGATTACTCCCATAAGAGCACACATTACACTGATTACGGGATTATTCACACGCCATTTCGAAGAGGCTGGGCAACATTTCTCCATGTCGCAACCACCAACAAACAGTGGTGAACATGGAAAATGGGATGCTAAGATTCCAATGCCCTCCATGTCCTGATACCGTGATAAGATGCTTCTGCACTCTTAAAAAAAAAACAACAACAACAACAAAAAAAACTGATGCTTTTTAAAAGAGGGAGAGAGGAGGAGTTACTGGGTTGATCAAAAATTTCATTCAGGTTTTTCCATAAGATGCTATGGAAAAGACGGAGCAAACTTTTTGGCCATCCTGATATTTTAATACAATACAACTCAGCTCAGAGAGAATAAAAGAAA
The DNA here is from genome assembly GCF_023091745.1 of Budorcas taxicolor. Classification (NCBI taxonomy): domain Eukaryota; kingdom Metazoa; phylum Chordata; class Mammalia; order Artiodactyla; family Bovidae; genus Budorcas; species Budorcas taxicolor. Next base: position 44,354,427 of record NC_068915.1, read on the forward strand.
AAAGCACCAAAAGAGCCCAAATATGAGGTTGTTTCTAAGATCTGACACACACCAGGCACTCAGTGAACAAACTGTGCCCCTCTCTATCTTCCTCGCCCAAGTATACCCTGAGCACAGATTTTTATATCAATAATTTGCCAATACCATATTCATTGGCTCATTTTTTTTTCTGTCAGTCAAGTGCTGTGTTTTCAACCTGCTGGCAATTGATTCAGCTTCATCAATTCATAAGAATGGCTTGGGGTGAGAAGGGGGTGAAGAGGTGGAAGCTTTATAGCCATGATTCACTGCTAATCGATGATTAGCATTTTATGCTCAAGACAATCAAATTCATATTATTTCACATTTTAAAAGTTTTTGAAGGAACACATTAAAAGCTAAAATGAAAACAGGGCATCACAAGTTCAAATAAGCCATTAATTAGACAAAGAAGCATAATTCTGCTGAACACTATTTTACTAGCTAATCAAAGTGTCATTTTTTTTCTATTGGCATCTACTTACTGTCATATAATTTCCATAAGGGCACCATCTGTATTTATAAAAAGAATTATCTTTGTGGTGATCTTCCAATCTACAAACAATGATGATATTTAACTTTTCTTAGGGGATCAATTTTAGAATTGGGTTAAAGGATTTAGAAGTCTCTTTTTCATGATGAACCTTAAAAGGACTTATTCATACATATCTGTGATGTTATAAGCACTTGAAAAAAAGAAAAAAACAACAAAAGGTACTTTTGATTGATTAAAATGTACAGTTCTGGATCTTGCCATGTACATATTTTTAATCTAGCATTATCAGTCACTTCAGTCACTCAGTCATGTCTGACTCTTTGTGACCCCATGGACTGCAGCATGCCAGGCTTCCCTTTACATCATCAACTGACGGAGCTTGTTCAAACTCATGTCCATCGAGTAACTGATGCCATCCAACCATCTCATCCTCTGTTGTTCCCTTCTCCTCCCACCTTCAATCTTTCCCAGCATCAGGGTCTCTCCCAATGAGTCAGTTCTTCACATCAGGTGGCCAAAGTATTAGAGCTTCAGCTTCAACATCAGTCCTTCCAATAAATATTCTGGACTGATTCCCATTAGGATTGACTCATTTGATCTCCTTGCAGTCCAAGGGATTCTCAAGAGTCTTCTCCAACACCACAGTTCAAAAGCATTAACTCCTCAGCACTCAGCTTTCATTTTAGTCCAACTCTCACATCCATACATGACTACTGAAAATACCATACCTTTCACTAGATGGACCTTTGTCAGCAAAGTACTCTCTCTGTTTTTTAATATACTGTCTAGGGTAGTCATAGCTTTTCCTCCAAAGAGCAAGCATCTTTTAATTTCATGACTGCAGTCACCATCTGCAGTGATTTTGGAGCCCAAGAAAATAAAGTCTGTCACTGTTTCCATTGTTTCCCCATCTATTTGCCACGAAGTGATGGGACTGGATGCCATAATCTTCAATTTTGGAATGTTGAGTTTTAAGTCAGCTTTTTCACTCTCCTCTTTCACTTTCATCAAAAGGCTCTTGAGCTCCTCCTTACTTTCTGCCATAAGGGTGGTGTCATCTGCATATCTAAGGTTATTGATATTTCTCCCAGAAATCTTGATTCCAGTTTGTGCTTCATGCAACCCAGCATTTTGCATGATGTACTCTACATAGAAGTTAAATAAGCAGGGTGACAATATACAGCCTTGATATACTCCTTTCCCAATTTAGAACCAGTCAGTTGTTCCATGTCTGGTTCTAACTGTAGCTTCTTCACCTGCATACAGATTTCTCAGGAGGCAGGTAAGGTGGTCTGGTATTCCCATCTCGTGAAGTATTTTCCACAGTTTGTCGCAATCCACACAAAGGCTTTGGCATAGTCAATAAAGCAGAAGTAGATGCTTTTCTGGAACTCTCTTGCTTTTTCGATGATCCAGTGGATGTTGGCAATTTGATCTCTGGTTCCTCTGCCTTTTCTTAATTCAGCTCGAACATCTGGAAGTTAATGGTTCACGTACTATTGAAGCCTGGCTTGGAGAATTTTGAGCATTACTTTGCTAGCGTGTGAGATGAGTGCAATTATGCGGTACTTTGAGCATTCTTTGGCATTGCCTTTCTTTGGGATTGGAATGAAATGGACCTTTTCCATTCCTGGGGCCATTTCTGAGTTTTCCAAATTTGCTGGCATATTGAGTGCAGCACTTTCACAACATCATCTTTCAGGATTTAAAATAGCTCAACTGGAATTCCATCACCTCCACTAGCTTTGTTTGTAGTGATGCTTCCTAAGGCCAACTTGACTTCACATCCCAGGATATCTAGCTCTAGGTGAGTGATCACATCATCACGGTTATCTAGGTCATGAAGCTCTTTTTTGTATAGTTCTTCTATATTCTTTCCACCTCTTCTTAATATCTTCTGTTTCTGTTAGGTTCTTACCATGTCTGTCCTTTATTGTGTTCCTCTTTGCATGAAATATTCCCTTGGTATCTCTAATTCTCTAGTCTTTCCCATTCTATTGTTTTCCTCTATTTCTTTGCATTGATCGCTGAGGAAGGCTTTCTTATCTCTTCTTGCTATTCTTTGGAACTCTGCATTCAGATAGACATATCTTTCCTTTTCTCCTTTATCTTTCACTTCTCTTCTTTTCTCAGCTATTTGTAAGACCCCCTCAGACAACTATTTTACCTTTTTGCATTTCTTTTTCTTGGGGATGGTCTTGATCACTGCCTCCTGTACAACATCACAAATCTTGTCAGTTCACCTTGAAAATTAACCTGCCCTTTCAAGCATTATGGTTCTTACTATAAAATCCAATAAAACAATCATAAACAAAATATTTTCCATGTTTCATTTTGGCTGAAAGGGCAAGTTAACTTTCAAGGTGAACTGATTTGGTGCTCCATGCTCAGACAGAACCCTGTATTTGCCAAGGTCACTGCTTTGAGCTGGATCAGCATCTGGCCAACTCACTCAGTTATGACACATGATCAAACTCTGCCGTGTCCAGTTCTTAATGTTAGTCTTGCAAGGGCAAGTCACTGGCTTAGAGATGGCCAGTCAAGCTGGTGGTGATGAGCCAGCAAACCCCTCAACCCTGATGGACTAGAAACTCGTAATAGAAGCCCTTCTGTTGGATACAGGTATCATAGATAAGACAAAACATGGATGCAAGGAGAGATTTGTTTAAAGAGTTTCTATAGCTATCAAGGGGCTTCCCAGGTGGCTCAGTGGTAAAGAATCCTCCTGCAATGCAGGAGACCCAGGTTTGATCCCTGGGTCAGGAAGATCCCCTGGAGGAGGGCATGGTAACCCACTCCAGTATTCTTGCCTGGAGAATTCCATGGACAGAGGAGCCTGGCAGGCTACAATCCATAGGGTCGTTAAGAGTCAGACACAACTTAAGTGACTGAGCACGCACGTGGCTATCAAGTAGGACCTCAGAGAGAAAAGTTTTTGGTTTTACAAAGGTATATTACTTCAGCTTTGAGTCAATCCAAAGAGCAAGATTCAGTTTGTGAGAATCAATCAAAGACAAAAGTCTCACTCTTGGTTAAGATGCAGTTTTCTCCACTAATAATCAAATACTTTATAAGTTTAATTTTAAACAAGATTTAGAAGGATTATGATTAAAAATCTATATGACATACTGAACAACAGAACAAAAAGACAAAACACAAACTAATACTTATACTTCATTGATTGATTCCTTAATTTGTTTGAGTTCATGGATTTCCACCAAATATCAAGGACTGTATTAAGTATCTGGCATAGTGAACAAACCTGAAGAAGGAAATGGCAACCCACTCCAGTATTCCGGCCTGGAAAATCCCATTCACAGAGGAGCCTGGTAGCTACAGTCCATAGTGTCACAAAGAGTCGGATACAACTGTACACGTGCATGCACAGCAAGGCATAGTGAACAAAACAGACACAGTCTCTGCCCTCCTGGAGCTTACTGTCTTTTTTAAGAAGTATGTGTGAATGAGTAACTGAGTGGAAATTCACCAATCATATTAGCGATTTAATTAAGATATGTAACTACTCCATATCCTCTCTCTAATATAGTTTTATTGTTTTTAAAATCTGAAACATTTCTTTTAAATAATTTGCCTATGTCCCACATTGCAGGTCAGTTCTTTACCAGCTGAGCCACAAGCGAAGCCCAAGAATTCTAGAGTGGGCAGCCAGTATTTCCTGGGTCAGGAAGATCTGCTGGAGAAGGGATAGGCTACCCACTTCAGTATTCTTGGGCTTCCCTTATGACTCAGCTGGTAAAGAATCCACCTGCAATGTGGGAGACCTGGGTTCAATCCCTGGGCTGGGAAGATTCCCTGGAAAAGGGGAAGGCTACCCACTCTAGTATTCTGACCTGGAGAATTCCATGGACTGTATAGTCCATGGGGTCGCAGAGTCAGACACAACTGAGCAACTTTCACTTTGAGACTAGAAGTAATATTTCTGGATTGAGGGGGTGGTTTTGTTTTTTGGTGGTTTTTTTGAAATGTTCATTGAAATGTTGACTTTCAAAGAAACTTTGACCATTGAATATTTGAAATATGTTAATAAAATAGAGAATGTTTAGCAAAATGTGTTCTTGCGTGGAGAATCCCAGGGACGGCGGAGCCTGGTGGGCTGCCGTCTATGGGGTCGCACAGAGTCGGACACGATTGAAACAACTTAGCAGCAGCAGCCAAATGTAACAAAACAAACCAACAAAAAAACATATTCAGGAGTGGAAATGGTCTTCTTGGGTAAAGATAAGGAATTAGTCTCATTTCTCCCAAAAAATAACTTGACTATTATCTCTGCAGGGAATAAACATGTAAGAGAATGAGCCTGGGGATCAAAACAGTTCTCTTTTCAAACCCTTGCTCTCCCACTGTGGGAGAGAAGCTCTCTACATCCCAGTTTCCTTATCCAAACAAGAGGCATATCAGAAGAATTACATGATAAATGTAAATAGCTTAGCAGGGAATGGTTGATCTCTCTTAGCTGCCATCATCATCACACGTCATCAGCAGCATCACAAAAAGAACTCAGGATCTATTGTAATAAAGGGCTTGTGGTAAGCACAAGGAAGCAGATAACAATCTAACCAGAGAAAACACTAGGACTTAAGTCAGAAGTCCCTGAGTCAAATCCTGGCTCTTCTCATGCTAACTCGTGCAAACTGGGATAAAACTCTTAAACTTCTGAGTTTCGGTTTCCCCAGTTCAAAAGTGGACCTAATAAACCTTAATTAATGAGATAATATATAAGAAAGGATCATATACATCACATATAACATCTCATTAAATACAAGATACTACTAAGTTTACAGGAAAGCACATTCTAACAATAATCTACCATAAAATGATCTCTTTTTTAACCACCCAGGTTAAAAAGCTTCCAAAAAGATTATGAACTTGAAATTCAGCTGCACCATTCACTAGATTAATAACATCTCTTAATTCCCTGGGCCCTGGTTTTTGGTCAGGAAAATAGCATATTCATTGTGAGGATTAAAAATTAGCTGTGCAAAGTGCCCAGCAGAGGGTCTGGCACATCACACATGTTCATTGATAGGCAGTTTCCATCCCTCTCAGTTAAACTGCAATTCAGTACATCTCAGTTTTAGCATTTATATTTCCAAACTCTTTAAATGAAAAGCATTATAAATAACCTTTGGATGATCTTTAATTCTTTATGGTTTAGAGTGGGGAAAAAAAATCTATAGAAACATAAAATATCCAGGGTGTCAAATATACAGTATAATCACTTTATATGATCGCTGCTAATACAGTTCAATCTAAATTGCAGTCTCATATTTGACATAATTATACATAGCCAAACACTAATAAAAATTGCTGCCTTATATTTCAAATTAGTAATTATGGTAGTAAACATTAACAACATGTCAGATATAAGATGGTGATTTGTTCTGAAATGTATTAGAAATCATTATACTGTATGATAATTTTAATTACAGTTGGGTAGCAAGAGAGCAGGCAGCGGTTAGGGCTTTAAGTGCATTATGGGAGCCAGCAGCTCTTCAATTCAGCCCTAGTTCTGACTTCCTCGGTTTGAGTTCAGGCAAGGCACAGTTCTTTCTCTACCTTTAAACAGTGAACTCAATTCCCTCTGCAGAATCTGTACTATCATGAAGCGTGGAGTCATTTTTCCAGGGTTTTAAAATCCTTGGTCTATCACTTTCTAGCCATACAAAGCTGATTGATGGGAATTTCTCTGTGCCTCTGTTTTCTCATCTTAAGAATGGAAAAAGTAATGATACCTAGCTCAGAGAGTGATAATAGCAACCAAATTAGATAATTCTACGTGCAATGCTTAGCCTGGCACCTGGAAGACAGTGAGTCTTCAATATATCGTAGTGGTAGTTATTATAATTTTATATCAATATTCAGATCAATCGTTTTCTTAAACTACTTAATAGTGACCAAATAGCCTATGTAGAATAGAAATGTACTGAATTATTAGCTTCTTTCTCCCAGGACGCTGTAATCTTCAAAACTTAGTCTTTCTCCTTTCCTCTCTCCTTCTATATTTTCTCCATTTCTTTTCACTCACTCAGTGAATCAACGAGAAGACCCCATTCTTTATATTTTCACTTCTCAGGAAGGTCTGCCTTTGGCTCACCCTTTCATGGCAACTATTTCCATGTTGGCCTTAACACTGACCTTTAAACGAAGCCATGGCCTCTAAACGTGGTCCAGCCCCATCTCGTGCTCAAATAATGATGACAATGAAGAAACTGAGAAGATTCCATCCCCACAAGTAAGTATAAAAGCCACAGTGTAAGAGCCACAAGATTCCCACCTGTACCCATATTACAAGTTGACACACCTGAAATATGGTCATTAGACTCTAATTTAGGAACTGAATGCCCCCACCCTGCCTACAACCCCCAAAACAATGAAACTCATTATTCAAACGTAAAAACCATTTTTTAAATTTCAGAGTTACCTATTTCTACCACTTTTAAAGGTCTCTGGATTTATACAATTTAAGAAAAAACTTTAAAAAGATCACACACACACACACACACAAAAAAGGTCTCTAAGATCTACACGCATTTTCATGATCTCCTACAAAATGGGGGAGAGCTCCCAGCATTATGATAAAGCACCTTGCCTGTCTACATTTCCATACTGTTTCAGGGAAAATATTCAGGGGAACAGACTGGACTGCTAATTAGAGAACTGTCTGAAACCACCATGAACCACATTTCCATCGGTGCAATAAGCAAAGACGCTTCATTAAAATCACTGTCCTCTGCAAGGGAAAGCTGTTTCAAGCGCAATAGATCTAATTCACAGGAGTGATCATGCAGACCCAGGTACAGTATTCATTATTAACTTAAAAAGTATGCCAAATCAATTAAAAACCATTTTAAAGGGAAGGAATAAAATTTAGTTCTACCTAACTGCAGTTCAGCTCTAATTTATCTTCCAGCCACTTTCAAGGGATTTTACTTGGTTCTTAATCTAACATTCATTGGAAAGGGTAATTCTCATGAAATTACAATGGCATCTCTTGCATCATTTAATGCAAATGTTCCCATTCTTCGGAAATAGAGAGCAGCTTCTCCAATAAAGACTCCCTTCAAGGTGTTAAGTGGAAGAACTCTGGGATCTGCTTGAGAAGAATAAAACATCCCGTTTCAGAAACTGCTCGAATTTCAAACTCTGGCTGCATCCCTATGACAAAGTATACCCAAATATAGGTTATTCACAACATGTTTGTTATAAGGCAAGGCATATGAATTCCTGCCATGTCTTTCTTTACAAACATGTCAAGACTTGTGACAAAAAAAGAAGCTACAAGATGCCAAAAACAAAAGACTCCTTTCTTAGGACTGGGACCTTCTTATGCTAATAATAGTTCTCATTACAGGAGACACTGTTGTTGTTCAGTTGCTAAATTATGTCCAACTCTTTGCTACCCTGTGTGTATCACCTCAAAACCAAACAGGGCTCTAGAGGTCATTGAGATGAGCCACTTCAACTCACAGATGAAGACACTGGGGCCTAAGAAAAGACAAGAGTCTTCCAAACTGTCAGGGCTGGTGAGGGGCAGAGACTACTGGGTCCAGGTCTGGACTGGCCACCCCACAGCTGCCTTCCACTTGTGCCGTATGGTTGACAAGACTTTAAAAGAGACTTTGTGCTCCTGGGGCACTTTCATAAGTCCCATTTGGTACCAATCTTCTGGTATTCAGATAAAATTCCAAAAACTTGGAATTGAGTTTATCCCAGTAGGAAATTTTTAGTTACAATTGAAACTGATATTGGGTTTCCCAGTAGTAAAGAATTCACCTGCCAATGCAAGAAATGTCATTTTGATCCCTGGGTCAGGAAGATCCCCTGGAATAGGAAATGGCAACCCACTCCAGTATTCTTGTCTGGAAAATACCATGGACAGAACTTAGTGAGCTATGGTCCACAGGGCTGCAAAGAGTCAGACGTGACTGAGCACGGCACAGGACGCTGAAACTGAGCCCCGCTAAAATCGAGTTCCCCTGCCGAGTTTATGATTAACTTCTGTTTCCAAAACTTTATTCTCTTTCTTGTCCCACCCCCTGCTCCCTTTGGGATGGAGAAGTAGCAAAGAAAAAGGGAAACTGAAACAGCAGGATCCACAGCAGGGCCCTCCCAGGTCCAAAAGCCCCTCCATATCTGCCATTTCTCGTTTGTAGAAAAATCTTTAGTCCCCCAGATCTTCCCTGAGTTCCAAAGAGCAGATTCAAAAGTCATTAATACTAATTATGGAAGTGAGGGACGCAGGAGCAAAGGAAAAGTAGTCAAGAAATAATAGTTCAGTGATAAAACAGAGTTCCCACTCCTCCCCCAGGGATCTAAAGAACACTCTGAAACATAGCTTTCAGCTGTCTGTAAGTAGTAAGACCCCGCCCTGGTGAAGGATGTAGACCTCAAAGTGGATGGAACCAGCAGGTTGAAGATTGAGATTCCCAAAATCCCACCCTGTTACCTCACCACCGGCCAATCAGAAGAAGATCATGCCCCCTGCAACTTCAACCCAAATGATACCTTTAAAAGCCTTTCCCTGCAAGCCATGGGAAATTTAGCTGCCCTTTCTCCTTGCTTGGAAGCTGCAGTAAACGCTGTAATTCCCTTCACTGTAAGCTGGTGTCAGTAAATTAACTTTGCTACGCAGTGGGCGAGCAGGCCCAAGTTCAGTTTGGTAACACTATCGAAGTTAGTTGGATTGATTTTACACTTGGCATTTTTTTTTTAAACTAAGGCCCAGAAGTACAATCTTCCTCATTTGTTAGCTCTTTTTCTCCTTTTAGCACCACTGTTCACTAGTAAACAGAAGTCCCAAGCAGATGATACCTACTTCCTCATCAATCCCCAATCCTGCGCTTTCTGAAACAGTGAGAACACAGCTGTCTACCATGGTTTTGATTTGTGGCCGGGCTCAGCAAACTTCTATAAAGGGCCACATCGTGACTGTTTTAGGCTTTGCCAGCCATTTGCTCTTTGTCTGAACTACTCAAATCAGCCACCCTAGTGTAACAGCAGTCACAGGTATTATGTAAGCAAATAAGCATGGCTGTGTTCTGATAAAACTTTATTTATCTACATTGAAATTGAATTTCATTTAACTTTCTTCTTTAGAAAAATTATTTATTTATTTATTGTAATTTTTGGCCACATCCTGTAGCATGTGGGATCCCAGTGTCCCAAGCAGGGATCAAACCCGCACCCCCAGGATTGGAAGGCAGAGTCTTAACCATTAGACCACGAGGAAAGTTTCTCAGATAACTTCCATGTGTCATGAAGCATTATTTATCTTTTTTACTTTTATTCAACCATTTAAAAAACAGGAAGGAGGCCAGATTTGTCTTGTCCCTACTATAGTTTGCCAACCCCTGGTTTAGAGTTATGAAAGCACCCACTGCAAAGAAAACTTCCTTTTGCTGCCCAGATGCTCTCAATAATTCGCCACTGGCACTCACCTGGCTGATGAGGACGTTTTCTATTAAACGTCCATGTTTTTCCATTGGTATGTGACAGGTATGACTTCAGTAAGGTTATATCCCAGTTTTAGTAACTTCAGTTCTCACACAGTGTTCCTGAGTCGGGTATCTTCCTTGATGGGAAATATAACTGAAAAAACTAACTTGATCACCAAGAAGAAGTTGTACGATTATGTCACATTATGATATCAGATTACAGAGGAACACCCAGCCATGGGACGGATGATACGTGTTTTACCACTTGATTTTTAGCCTTCATATGTAAATACCATTTTAATTTAGGACAGAAACATTTCTGTTTCATCTACAGCCAATATTAGCACCAACAAATCAATCACTGAAATCATTATCAATCTTTTGTCTATACAATGAAGTAAGTAGGAATGTTCCATTTAAATACCTTTACACACAGCACAACTCTACCGGCATCAGCATATTACAAAAACCAATTTTCTTACATCAACTTCTATCTACTTCTAATTCTGTAGCATAGCTCTGGGGAGTTGCTACAAGGTCTGTGTAAACTGAAAATCTAAATAACATTATGACGCCTATTACAGAACTAATTTATAATCTAATACCCCAGTTGAATTTAATATCCTATTTATTTATTCAAGCAAAATATCTGGAAAAAATATGTCACATCATAATGTAGTTGTTATGAAAATGGAAAAATAAAACAGAATTTTAGAGACGGCATGATAATTGCTAGGGGCAGGTATGAGCAAGAATTTCAGAGCCCCTCACACGAAGGAGAGACAGAGACGGGAGCCCTTTAATAAATAGGATTTTTGCTTTATAACGCAATTATTGTCAAATTTAGTATTTTACATCAAATTTACAACTTTCAAATGTGATTCCTATTAATGTTATCTGCTCAGAGCTACTGCAGCATAAAACTGTTGGCCAACAGATGCCACCTCATCAACTGTCTTTAACAACTCCATTCCCATCCTAGATGGAAGAACCGAGTTTATGGCAGCGTTTATAAGCGCTCGCTGCCAACACAAGCACACAAGTGACGCCCGTATATATAATAAAAACAGGCTGATGGAAATAACTCTACAGAGGCTTCTGCAAATACTAAGTTCTGTGCTGATTTCTTTATCTTAAGACAAGTGGAAGGAAAAAATAAAGGAAGGAGGGAAAAGAAGGAGGGAGGGAGGAAGGGAGGGAGGGGAAATAAGAGAAGAATGAAGGGCAAAAGGAAAGAAGAGAAGGAAGATATTATGACATTGGAATAAGAAAAGTGATGGAAAGCACAAGTACAAAAACATTTTTTTGTTTATTCAGTCGCTCAGTCGTGTCGGACTCTGCAACCCCATGGGACTACAGCATGCCAGGCTTCCCTGTCCTTCACCATCTCCGGAAGCTTGCTCAAACTCATGTCCATTGGGTCAGTGATGCCACCCAACCATCTCGTCCTCTGTCATCCCCTTCTCTTCCTGCCCTCAATCTTTCTAAGAACAAAAACATGGTGTGGTGATAATTACATCTGACCACAGATGCTCCTAGCCATCCAGATACTGGAATGACTTGATGAAAGTTTAGTGGGCTCCATAGTACATGTACAGGAGAGCTCCTAAGATTCAGAGAAAGGGTGGCAGCACCTGAATCCCACAGTAAAGAAGGAAAATGCCTACTGCTTGCTTTTTCCTGAGATAGGAGCCAAGGAGGTAGTGGAGGTAGCAGCCCGTGCTGGCTCCAGGTCCCAAAGTACACGTGCACCCAGGTGCACCCCCAAGCTCACACTGGTGGCCCCCTTTCAGCCCGCACAAAAAAGCAGAACAATCAGCCATCATATTGGAAGGTCTCCAACCTTGAAGTCCTTCAGCCCTTTTCCAAACCTGCATGTCTGGATTACAAGCCCTGCATTAGATCACCTGTATTTTTAGTTCACTCCCCACATGACTGAGCACTTCAAAGTTTAGGAACCAGTGACCTCTACGACCATATTTGATAGGATCTGGGATTTGGAAGGACCATATTTGAATTATAACAGTGCTCTCTCAATATCCTCGAATCTTATAGTTAGCAATTCATTCTTTTGCCTTTTGAAGGTTTTCTGGTCTCCACGTGTACTGAAACCAAACTCAGATATACCGAGAAGAAAGACCATGAGCCCTAGTGCCAGATGATGCCTTGGTTGGATACTTAGCCCTGCAGAAATTAAACAAAGCATCCCCAAATGGGCAAGAAAATACCCCACAAAAGGAGGATATCAACAATACAAGATTAGACACATGAACACACATGGGTTGTGTGATTGCATTTACCCTCTGAGCAAACTGCGAGGGTACCCAGGGTTGGGCATCCCAGCTTCATCTATTTCTGATGGATACAGTCTGACATCAAAAAGTAATTCATGTTCAGGTCCCTCGCATGTTCTAGGATGTACCCAGCTCCAAATGGGCCTTCCTCCATGGGTATCCATTTTCAACAGCACATGCATGGCGATTCTGGTGTGAGAATTACGCTCTTTCCTGACAGATGGGCCTCCTATGATGGTTTGCCTTCTCCAAATATAGATCTGGCCCCCTACTATTTCCCGAGCATCCCTCCTAGTGTGGATTCCGTCTTCCCCCTCCTCCTGCCACTACTGTCAGCTCAGCAAGGCTGCCTGGGAACCACGAAGACCACCTCTTTTCCGAACTGCCCTACCTGCTCTTTGTGAAAGGTACACACGTGCAACAGAAACCCAGCTCAGCATTCTATTGATTATCACCTATAAATCTCGCTGCTCATAAAAAGGCTCCATGAAAATACAATCCAGGGACATAAATCTCTCTAAGAGAGATGAAATCTGATGGGAAATAAAATTCCCTCATGTCATTTATTCTCGTGTTTAAAAGACTGACTTTCCAATCAGTTGGGAGCATTAACGTGAGATGGTGGGGAATGGGGACAGAGCACAGGTGGGGATCAGACTGACAGGAGAGCAAACACTCGCTCTGCCAACCCCTCGATATGTGCCACCAGCAAGTGACGTCATCTCGGAGCCTCAGTTTTGTCATATCTCCAATAAGTGGGCTAACTCCCTTGCACGGCTGCTGTGAGACCAAGTCTGATAGACTGTAAGTACCACACATACATGAGGCACTCCAGATGGTAGCTGTTACATGCAGTACATCTCCACCTTTAAAATTATTTTCAACACAAAAAAGAAAAAGATAATTAGTTACTGGCCCCCTCAAAATCCATGCTTTCTTCCCCTAAGTCCAAGTGATGGCCCATAAGACAGTTTCATTCATTTAACTGACACTTATTGACATTAATTGAGCATCACCTATGTATTAGGCTTTGACCTAGATCCTGGGACTTGTACAGGTTTGATCTCCAATTTTAAAAGGTGACAGGGCCAACATTTAAGATGACACACGAGAAGAAAACAGGTGGTGGGGAAAAGTCATTTTTTTTTTTTTTGCAGAAATCCTTATACTGTACACAAGGCTCAATCCCCCCATGTTCTTCATCACCTTTGAAGAGTGCATCTGTCCTCTCAGAAGCCTTCAGAGACCTCCAGCCCAGGTCCTCCCCTGGCTCCTCTCAGCTCCAAACAGAGAGCCAGTCTCTGAATTTCTACATCGTGTTGCCATTTTGATTCAATGAAGTGACAAATCCCTATGTTGTGAGCTTTAGAAGGACAGGGATAAAGCCCTGTGAACTTCTTTACTTCCTTCCTCACCAGTAGAGTGTCTGCACACAGTATTCAAATTTCACCTCTGACAGCTTCCCTGGTGGCTCTAACAGCAGCTAAGCCCATGCGCCACAACTACTGAGCCTGCGCTCCAGAAGCCAGGACCCACAACCGCTGAACCCATGTGCCACAGCTACTCAAGCCCTCAAGCCCTAGTGCCCGAGCTCTGCAACAAGAGGGGCCACCACAATGAGAAGCCCAAGCACTGCCACTAGGGAGTGGCCCCTGCCCTCCGCAACTAGAGAAAGTCTGTGCGGCAGTAAAGACCAGCCCAGCCAAGAATAAACTCATAAAAACAAACTGCCCTGCTTCCAGAGCGAACCTACCATCAACTCCCTCCCCTCCATCACTTCTAGTGACCAGAAAATCAGTCCCTGAGCTTAAGTGGCTGAATTCCAAATACATTTTCCCACCATCACAACCAAAAAGATGAACAGAAACTGTTTGTCCCTAGAACAAGAAGAAAAGCCTACAGGCCTGAGAAAAATGTTGGGGTTCATAGTCACTTCAACTGGCCAGCAAAATTTGCCACTGCCTTTCCCATCTGATTCTGTGGGCCTTCCAACCTCAGACTTCCATGCTCTGACCACAAGACAAGCATCACATTCTGCCCTTTTCCTCTGCGCTTGAACAATAAAATGATCTTTGGTTTGAGTGAGCCAAGAGCCTGTAGATTTCACTGTTTTCTCTATAAATACAGTGTATAGTGCAAATGAACAAGAAGTCTTGAATCAACTAAACACTGGGCAAAGATCAAAGCAAGGTTTAGTGATTTCACACACATCTTGAGAAAGAAAAAATATGAATCTATGGAGTGATCCTGGTAATCCCATTCTTAGGTGTCATGGGAGGAAGTTTGAAGCTGGAGAAACAATGGGGGAACAAGATGATGGGGAAAGAAGTAACAGAGGGAGGGAAAAAAAAACCCTCCTTCTATCCTGTAGCGTGAGGCCAAGCATTTGCTATCGTTGTGTCTAGCTCTCTAAACCAAAAAAAGTAAAATCAAACAAACAAAGAATGCACCAGCCAGAAGCAGGCAGACTCTCCCGCCTTGATTCACACATGGTCTCCTCGCTCCCCACTCCCATCGCAGATGGTGGCAAAGCTCTGACACACGCGGCGCCCTCAGGCACTGAAACTTCCTCTGAGTCCCTCCGCAAGGGGGTTGGTGGGTCCCGCTCTCGGCTGCCATGGGGCAATCTCTGCCCCTACTCCCGGTGCCCCGTCAAAATGGCACATTGTTAGAAATGTGCTCAGGACATGTGATTTGGGGCAGAGAGTTGTTTGAGTTCCCATATGCTTAAGGTACATAACTGGGCCACTGAGAAAAAGGAATTTAAGCATTCTAGAAAACAGCAGGAGAGCAAATTGGCCTTTCCCTCTGAGAGCTATTATTAGAGAGGCCCAGCCCAATTCAACCAGAAAGCCAATATCTACTCCATTCGTCCTTCCCCTGCAACAATGCCTCACACGTCCCACCCCTCTCAAATAAGACACTCCTGATGCACTCCCGCCAGACACAAGTGTCATCTTTAATGCTGACCACTGGCTGGCAGAGATCAGTGGATGCACCGCTTCTCACAGAGCAACTTAACAGTCCTGAGTTTAATTTCACATAATACCGAGAACTCACAGAACGTGGCAGTACGTTTGATTTGTACTCGTGGAATTTGGCAACCAGCTTGCTCTTCTCTTTGTGTACCTGCTGAAGTCGCAGCTGCTGCCTAAACTTTGTAAATAAATGCTAAACAAATGCCAAATAAAGAAACCAACTTCCCAGGAAGCAGAAAGGGCAGGAGATCACAGTTTTTGTTCTCAGAAATATGCTGTGACCTGCTTCAGAGCTGCATCCTGGCAGCTTGGGTGTGTGTCTCTGTTCTCCTGTGTCTGGAATGGTCTGTTACCTCGGAGAGAGGGGACGGGGAGGTGGGCAGGGGGAAGAAAGAAGGGGGTGGGAAAAGGGGAGGAGAAGGAAAGAAGATCTGAGGGAGGGAGGGACAAAGAAAGGGAAGGAAGAAGGGGGAGGCTTTCTTATCGTTTGTCCTCAATTAATGAGTAGAAAATGTTAGCTGGGAAGACAAAACACAGCCTTATTATTTCTTACAACACATATTTCTATGAAAACTAGAGATTCTAAGTCAGTGTTGTCAATGGACTTCATCTCCAATCAAACAATGAAAATTAATGAGAAAACAGGTTTCATTTCACTTCACCCTCAACTGTGCAGAGATGGATCCACTGCACACATGAAAACACCAATGGGTGAGCCTTCATATCCCACCCATGGCCTCATGGGCTAGGTTTCTCAACAGGAACTTTGCTGAAGGGGGTAGAGTTAATCATTCAGCACACCGGCATGTCGCAGTCTGCGTTCTCTTGGGCGCAGGTAATGCACAACAGAATCAACCCACCAAAGATGGACAAGCCCAGCATTTCTCATCGCAGATGAACACATACTTTATAAGTGGGGTGTCAGGCAGCCACCTCTATTTCCCTGACTATCTCAAAGGATACATCCATCTCAGATGCAAGATGAGGAACCAGAAGGAGGTGCAGGCATGATATATGGACTAGATGTGACTTACAGTTCCTCTCTGCCTTTCAGACTGGCCGTTGGTGACTCAGGCCAAGTAATTTGGGTGGCCGTGATGATCCTTAAAGCTACCGTCTACTGAATACTTAAATGCCAGGCTCTGTGGATAGCACTTTATGTGTCTTGTCTTCTCCCAATAAACCAGGAGTTGCATAAAGAGTTCTTGTCTCTTTTTTTTCTCTTTTTTTCTTTTCCTGTTTGTTTTTCTTTTGGCTTGCCATCGTCCCCACCACATAATAATGACTAACACTTACAGAGTACTAACTAGGTGCCAGGCACTTTTCTAAAGGCAGCAAATACAGAAGCTCTGAATCTTCACAACAACTCTATGAGGTATATACCCCTGTTATCCCCAGTTTTTTATAGATGCTCAGAGAACTTCAGTAACTTGTCTAAGTGTTGAAACTGGAATTAAAACACAGGTATTTTGTTTCCACATCTATGCTTTTAACCTCTATGCTCTTGTAGGATATATTTTTTTTAATTTTAATTTTTATTTTTATTTTTATTTTTTTTTGGCTGTACTTTATTACACCAATAAACCTTTTCTTGAATGAATGGAGGCTCTCATGTAAGCATTATTGCAATCTTAAGGGGGAAATATAACTACCCTTATGTACAAATTTGGCAGCTGAGACTCACAGAGCTTAAGTAACTTGCGTAAGGTAACACAGCGATTTGTGCAGAATGAGGACTCAATTCAGGCCTTTCTGACTTGGAGGCCCATGATCTTGAAATGACAGTAGTATTTTAAACCACGTGACAAGTGACCACGTGACCAAGCAACTCCCTATTCAGTGTTTCCATTCAGTGACTCCATTTCCCCCATCTTATCAGTATCTATTTTTGCAAACAAAAAAAAAAATTGTTTATAATAAAGCAGATTTATCTCTTATGGGTCTGCCTGTGTTTTTTGTTTTCCCCAATAGGTTGTATAACAAACATAAAACTGATATTTTAGGTGACAAGTGAGAAGTGGATCAGGCAGCTCTCTGATTTCCAGGGAGCCTGTCCACCAGAATTTGTCACCAGTGAGGACCTTCTCTGTGTGGTTAACTAAGCAATGTCCCCACATCGGGCTCTGGATGTTGCTTACTCAGTATTAGAAAGACTTGATGTCAGGAATACAGAACCAAGTGATGTTGATGACACACCTTGAGTAATCGAGGACCTCATCCTTCTCTCTCATCCGGGCACTTGTCTGGGAGGCAGGGGGCTCTTTCTGAGCCATGAAAAACCTTTACCTTCAATTCCGCACTTGCTCTGACCATTTGCTCCTAAATGACTGTTCTTCCATCTGATTATTTTTCTTCCATACACACCTGTCATCCAACTTTTCATTTTTTAAAAAGTTTTAAAAATTTATTACTCCTGAAGCGAGAACCTGAGAATGAGCCGGCGATTAACGGAATCATTTGACTGACCTTCAGGAGACCCAAACGGTGGGTGATTGATGAAATGGCTACAGGTTTAAGCAGAAGGTCAGCTTCAATAATACGGCTGTTACTTCCCATGGTCCTTACAGACCAGCTCAGTTGATGGCCTTCACTTCTCCTTTGCAACAATTTTAAGGCCAAAACATTTGACTGACTCCACCACCCGCCACCCTCTTGTGAGGCTCATTATGTAGTAACAAAGACACATGTTGGTATAGCTCCTGCAAAAATCATGATATAACATCAAATATGATTGTCCTCAACTACTGAGGGGTCCCAGTAGGTGCTTTCCCACCATATCCAATCAACCTCGTGCAGGGGCCCTGCTAGGAGGTACCTGGATAACAGTTCTAACAAGCATCATCTAACAAGCCCCACCATCCATCACTGCTTGTGCTAAGATGCTTCAGTCGTGTCCAACTCTTTGCAACCCTGTAGACTGTAGCCTTCTGGGCTCCTCTGTCCATGGGATTCTTCAGGCAAGAATACTGGAGTGGGTTGCCATGCTCTTCTCCAAGGGATCTTCCTAACCCAGGGATTGCACCTTCATCTCTTACATCTCCAGCATTGGCAGGCGGGGTTCTTTACCACGAGCGCCACCTGGGAACCCCTTGCCTAAAATGGGGGTCATAAAACCTACCTGCCTACCTTCAGATAATTAAAACATCAAAGTTCTCTTTTTAGCTAGCGGCATTTGAACTTGAAAGAAGGAACAAAAGAAGGTCAAAGACTTCATTCACACTTTTTCTGGCAACCTCTAAGAGTTAATAATAGTTAATCTTTAACCTCATCAACATGTAAGAACACACAAGATTTTCTATAGAAAGTAACCCAGTAAACAGGACGTAAAAACAACAAGAACCAAGAGACCATTGTATCACTTTGCCTGCATCATCTCAACGAGGCCTCAAGGGTTTCTCAGGAAATCAGGGCAGTGGATGGTTAGGAACGGAGGCCCTGAATCAGACTACTCATGATGAAATCCTGGCTCTCCCATTGGCTTCTGTGTGAACTGAGGCAAGTACCCTAATCCTGCCTCAGCCCGGTACACGTAGAATAGGTATAATGATTCTCAGCTCTTAAGACGGCTGTGAGGATTAAATGAGTCAAAGCATATAGTGTTAGAACAGGTCTAGGCATGCTCAGGTAAGCACTGTATATTACTACTGTCATTAATCCAGTTTTATAGATGAGGAAACTGAGACTTTGGGAGATAAATTAAATGACGTACTCAAAGCCGTGACTACTGAGTGGAAGCATGGGCACTGGAACCGGGCAGTTTAAAGCCCAAGTTCTTAACTACTCCATTAGTTTCTTCATGGGGACAGTTTTCAGCTGTCAGTTTCTGGACCCACAGCCTTCCTTATTAGCCTTGTGATATTACTCAAAGATGGACATTTAAAGGGGAAAAGACCACAAGGGCAGCCCAGAGCTATGACCAGAATGAAGGGAGGCACTTCCTGGTGCCTCGATCTGAAAGTCAGGGTTTCCCCAAAGAGCTCCAGACTTAGGGAGAGCTGTGCTCCATCTCCTCCATCCCTTTACAAAGAATGAGTGAAGTAAGTCAGACACAGGAGAAATATCCTATGACATCCCTTATACACCAGCTCTAAAAAGCAATGACTCAAAGGAACTTCCTTACAAAACAGAAACAGACTCAGAGAATGAATTTATGGTTGCCGGAGGGGAGGGGAGGGGGTTAGAGATAGTTAGGGAGTTTGGGATCAACATGCACACAGTTATATTTAAGATGGACAATCAGCAAGGTCCTCCTGTATAGCACAGAGAACTCTGCTCAATGTTATGTGGTAGCCTGGATGGGAGAGGAGTTTAAGGGAGAATGGATACATATATATATATGGCTGAATCCCTTTGCTGTCCACCTGAAACTATCACAACATTGTTAATCAGCTATATGACAATACAAAATAAAAAGTTTTAAATAAAGAATGAGTAAACCCTCCCATTCTGTCCCTGCCTTGAAGCAGCATATGTCAAAATAGTTTTCACCCCTTAGAAATGAAAGAATAAAGTTACAAATCATCCACTGAGGTCAAGAGGACATAATTAGTGTTGTGTGAAGCCCTTTCTATTAATGGGAACTTACATTTGTAAGGTCAGCCTTAGGCAGAGGATGAGAGTCTGACGCCTAAAGAGGGTGGCTTAGATGTCATAGGAAGACGTATCTTTCCCAAGAAATGTTTACCCACTGATGTCCCCTATTCATGATTTATGCTGCTGCGTTTAGCCTGGATCTATTCAGTCTTCCTCTTTCACTGTGAATACGTCTGTGATGTGTAAGAAATTAAATTCCTTATCCCAATAGTGCCTGTGTTTCTCAGATCTCTTTTCCACATGGTGAAATACAGAAGCACGTGGGTGTTCTCTGGGAGGAATAAAATAGTGACAGGGGGCTCTGGAAAAGAGTCTGGGGGACATCAAGATTCTACCCAACAGAAGAAACCTGACTTGGCTTTTCATAAAAGAAAAGGAAACACAGTGCTACACTAGGGACTTTCATGTACTACTGATTACAGCATTGAGCCTCAGAGAGGTTTAATGACTTGGCCAAGATCATACTGCTAACAGAAGGCAGGGTTGAGCTTTGAACACATTTATATCCGAATTCCATGATCCCACCCCTGTCCCCTCTGCCTCTCTATATTAACCTGTTCTTGCAACTCAGAAATGACTGTGGGTCTCTATTTCTAAACCAGAACTTGTGCTCAACCGTTCCTTTTCAGGTCATCATATTTACAAACCTGCCCCCTCATATGTATTCTTCATCTCCCTACCACTTCCAATGCAGTCATGAGGATAAAATATGTGATTTTGTTCCTCTCCATAATTTCCCCCCCAGAAGGCTATAGTCATAGTCTGAAGCAGCAGGGGTTGCTCTGAAGCTTACGGAAAAGCAAAACTATTAAACCACAGTCCATCCCTCTTCAACAACTCTGCCCAAACTTTCAGAGGAAACAGTGATTCCTATTACAGCAGCAGCAGTCCCCTGAGAGTCAACTAGCAGCCAAGAACAAAATACCTAAGCCAACCATGCCTTCTCTCCCTCCTTACCAATTCCCTGCATGCGAGCATATCTCAGTGGGGAAATATCTGCTACAGAAAGGGAAGAGGTGAATGGGACATGTAATTGCCCAAGCAGTCAGTGCCCGGAGACCCAAATAGAGTTCTGGGCTCATTGCTTCACAGAAATGTTACCCAAACCTACGGGCTTCTACTCACAAAGGGAAAGATGTGGAATTGTCTCCTCTTCCACATCTTTTTCTTTGTTTTGCTGATAGAGACCACTTTCCAACATAGAAACAAAAATGCCGAATATTTACTTTCCTAGCCTGCCTTACAACTTGGACATCATCCGTATGTATCTTAATCATGTCCATGGGGGAACCTAAGGGGAAAGTCATGTAAGTGGTTCCTGGGGGAAGTTTTCAACCCTAATAAAAAGAGATGCCAAAAAAGAACCTCTCTTCTTGCTTTTGGAACTGAGTATATGGGCTCCCCCAAAGGCTCTGTGAGTAAAGAATCTTCCTGCAATGCAGGAGACACAGGAGATTCAGGTTTGATCCCTGAGTTGGGAAGATCCCCTGGAGGAGAAAAATGGCAACCCACTCCAGTATTCTTGTCTGAAAAATCCCACGGACAGAGGAGCCTGGCAAGCTACAGTCCAAAGGGTCTCAAAGAGGCAGACAGGACTAAGTGACTAAGCATACACACAGCGCATATGATGCCTAGGTCTCCTATCTTAGGATCATCAAGGGAAAGCCCAAGGAAGAGCCGATGCACAGAGAAAATCTGGGCCTGGATGATACTATTGTATCTATGATCCAATTCTGGAAACACCTTGCCTCCTGACTTCTTTTGTACTGGTTGCTATTGCTATTATAACGAATCTATTGCTGTGTAATGAATAGGCCTCAAGTTTAGCAACTTAAAATAACAAACTTTATCTCACAACCACAGTGGGTCAGGAATCTAAGAGTGGCATAGGTGAGTGAATCTGGCTTGGGGGTCGTGCACAGGCCATAGTCAAGGTGCTACTCGGCTGAAGTCATTTCAAGGCTCAATTGGGAGAGGATCTTCTTCCAAACTCACTCATATGGCAGTCGGCAGGCCTCAGAAGATTAGATTTCCTTCAAGCTCACTCACACAGGCCACACACATGGCAGCTGACTTTTCCAGAAGAAGCAATCAAAGAGAAAGTGAGGGGAAGTACCCAATATGAAATGAAAGTGAAAGTCACCCAGTCCTGTCCAACTCTTTGTGACCCCATGGACTATACAGTCCATGGAATTCTCCAGGCCAGAATACTGGAGTGGGTAGCCTTTCCCTTCTCCAGGAGATCTTCTCAATTCAGGGACCGAACCCAGGTCTCCCACATTGCAGGCAGATTCTTTACCAGCTGAGCCACCAGGGAAGCCCAATATGGAAGTCATCATCTCTTTAGTAACCTGGTATTAGAAGTAGCATTCTATTACTACCCGCTATATTCTATTCTTTTCATGCAGAGGTCCTCAACCTTGTTACCACTGACACTTGGGGTTTTCTCTGCTAATAATACTGTTATTTAATGCTGGAGATGGTGTGGAGAAATGGGAAGCTTCCTACACTGTTGGAGAGAATGTAAATTTGTGCAGCCACTATGGAAAACAATATGAAGATTACTTAAAAAACTAAAAACAGAATTGTCATATGACTCAGCAATCCCAGTCCTGGGCATATACCCAGACAAAACCCCTATATTCAAAACCCCTATATTCATAGCAGCACTATTCACAACAGCCAAGACATGGAAGCAATCAAATGTCCATCAGCAGATGGATGGATAAAGATGTGGTATGTATACACAACAGAACACTGCTGCTGCTGCTGCTGCTGAGTCGCTTCAGTCGTGTCCGACTCTGTGCCACCCCATAGGCAGCGCACCAGGCTCCCAGTCCCCGGGATTCTCCAGGCAAGAACACTGGAGTGGGTTGCCATGTCCTTCTCCACATGAAACTGAAAAGTGAAAGTGAAGTCGCTCAGTCGTGTCCAACTCTTAGCGACCCCAGGAACTGCAGCCTACCAGGCTCCTCCGTCCTTGGGATTTTCCAGGCAAGAGTACCGGAGTGGGTTGCCATTGCCTTCTCCGCTCAGAATACAGAAGACGTTTTTTTAAATGCTACCACTTCAAAAAAGTGGTAACCGTATCACGCCAATTGGGATTTTTAAAAGCACTTAGTAAATGCCACATGCTTAGTAAAAGACTGCTCCTGACCTGCCTGGGTATGGAGTTGAAACGGAGAAAATGACCCAGCATTCAGAAGACACAGGGAAAATGACATCTAAGCCTGCAGCACCTAGTCTCATATTTGTATCTGTTCACCTCACCTTGGGCTTCCCTGGTGTCTCAGACAGTAAAGAATCTGCCTACAATGTGGGAGACCCAGGTTTAATCCCTGGGTCGGGAAGATCCCGTGGTAATGGGATTGACTACGTACTTCAGTATTCTTGCCTGAAGAATTCCACGGACAGAGAAACCTGGCAGGCTGTAGTCCATGGGGTCACAAAGAGTCAGACACAAATGAGCAACTAACACTTTCACCATACACACACCCCCATCTTTTGTGGTTCCCCTTCAAGTTAAATACTCTTTAGGGGCCAAGCAAATCTTGGATTTTTCTTCAACTCTTGGATTCTGGCTATCCTTACTGTTACACCCTCAAACCTGAACTATGAGTCTACTCAATCTACCAACAACCCACGGATCCATCCTAGAGGTCCTTGGGGAGGTGTCCACTCTTTACAGTCTCCCAGAAGCAGAGAGTTCCTTCTTCCCTTTTGATGACCCTGGCTGGGTTTCTCAACCCCCAGGCTGTGAATAAACAGTCCTAAGGAAAGACCATATGGTGATTTTTATTCAAAACCTAAGGCTCTTTTGATTGGCCTAACCCATCTCTTTTCAGAGCTCCCTCTGGAGATTACAACGTCTGTAACAGACACCCGAAAGCAATTATCAACTAAGGGACGGCAGTCCCAGGAATAACTATGGAGTTCAAGATGAAAGGCTCAAAATGAAACCTATTTCCAACACAAATATCTCTTAGAATGGTAGAAATAAACCTTGAGGGGAAATAACATTATTGTAAAATGCGTTTTATGACACTGTAATGATTAATGGCATTTCACACTAATAAAGTTGACAGGAAGAGGATGTGAAAGACTAACAAAAGTGCAAATACAAATTTCCTTTTAATATCACCAGCATTCTTCTACAGGCACAAGACATGCACCAACAGGATAAAGGGAACAGTTATTTTAAAATCCAAAATAAATAAATAAACAGCGGAAGACATCAACGGCACACCTAACTGAATAGTAAGTTGCATTTGATGAATTCCCCAGAGAGACAACTGAAAATGTGGAAAATAGTCCTTCCTCCTTTTGGTCGCCAGTCCTTTCTCAGGACCAAGACTTGTGCCTGGTAACATGGAGT
Organism: Budorcas taxicolor; assembly: GCF_023091745.1. Lineage (NCBI taxonomy): Eukaryota > Metazoa > Chordata > Mammalia > Artiodactyla > Bovidae > Budorcas > Budorcas taxicolor. The sequence goes on from NC_068915.1 coordinate 44,378,636, forward strand.
CTTATAGTTTGAAGAAAAAGCTGTCTGAATCAAGAGTCTCACCTATCTGCTACATTGGTCCATCTCAGCAAACCCACATCATCTCCTTTCCCCTCCTTGCTTGCATCCTTCAAGAGCCCTCATATCCATTCCCTCATCTCCTCCAGCCACCTGGGTCCTTCCCTTTCTTGACCTCACCTATATCTTACTCTCCCTTCTGCACCTTCCGTACCTTCTCCACGTAGAAAGTAACTTTATGTGTTTGCATTTGTTAACTGCTGTTTCATTTCGCTTCTTTCTCTAACTTCTGGGATAAGTGCTCGTTGACCATTTTCTCATTGTGTGTGTGCTAAGTCACCTCAGTCATCTCTGACTCTGTGCGACACCATGGACTGTAGCCCACCAGGCTCTTCTGTCCATGAGATTCTCCAGGCAAGAACACTGGAGTGGGTTGCCATGCCCTCAGTGAGGCCTCTGATATGCATCATCTACCTGTAATTACTATTTGGGGAGACTGACCACTGAGAAGTCATCAGTAGTATCTTTCCAGCCAAATCCCTGAGGTCTTTTCTTATTTCTTATTTTGCTTAACTTCCCAGGGCACTTGACATTGATCATGCCACCAGCTGCTTCTGATTTCTCTCCCATTTCTCTGACCCCTTCTTCACCTTCTCCTTTACTTCTTTCTCCCTCCCAGCTTCATTGGTCAACAGCCTGCAAAGTTCAATCTTAAGTCTTCTGTTTCTGCCTCTAAATTTGCCTTCCTTAGCCTCCATTGCCTTATTCATGCAATAGAGATTATAGTCATATCCATCTCACTGAGCTGACCTGAGAAAACAATTACATAATTAAACCAAGGAAAGTGCTGAGCGTGGAGCCATCATGAAGTCAATGTGATCTATGATCAGGGTTTCCTTGAGTGCCCATTCTGTTCTCACAATGGAATGGGAGCTCTAGGAGGGCAGGGACTTGATTTTTCTCACTCCTGTATTTCTGGCTCAGAGAATCATGCCTGCACATAGTAGGCACTGAATAACTATGTACTGACCTAATGAGGTAAAAGAACATTTCCAGTTTGACTCAATGCTGGTGGTTCTCAAAGACAGCCTCTTATTTCTGACAATAGAATCAGATTCTGATTTCGAGACCCACTTGATATGACATTAGAGTCACAATCTGCCTAAAATTTAATTCATTTTCTCCTTTCCATCTGATTCTTCTTTGCAAAGTCATTTTTATTAATTTGAAACAATCATTTTCACCATATCACAGACAAAACTTTGATTCATGTATTACTCTCTTTTTCCTCCACTACACCCCCACTGTTTCACGTTCCCCATTCATCCTTCCTGGGTGTCACTTTAATCTGGGTCTTTACGCACTTTCTACCCCCTCAGATCATCACAGTGGCCTCCTACATGGTTTACTGACCTCCAGTCTCCCTAAAGTCCCCATCCATGCCAGATGAATCCTCTGGAAATGGTTGCCCAGAATCACTCTTTTGTTTAAGAAGTTTGTCTCCTTTGCTTTTTCTAACAAGTTCAAACCCTTGAGCCTGACAATACTACCTGTTTAAAATTCTTCTCTCTCTCAAAATCTCTTAATGACATAGTAAATTAACTTCTTCCCACCATTTCCCCCATCTCCATTTTGTACTGGACAAGAGGTCATTCTGTGTCAACGTGTGTATGATGTAAATGTTAAAGAGGACTCCTTGAACTTGAACTACGATGACCTCAAAGGGTGAAGTATAGCTGTGGCTGCCATTCATCAGGCTCCTGCTCTCTGCCAGGCATGGTCCTGGGTCCCTCTCTGCTCCCCAGAGCCTGCAGTATTGCATTTAATATTCACAGAACCCCAGGGGGTAGGGAGTTTTATCCCCAAGTACAAGAATCTTTAGGCTAAGAGCGTTAAACAACTTGTCTCCAAACACACAACGACAAGCAATAGTACCATCTTCTATCCCAAGTCCAGCCAATCCCAGGGCCTGCACTCTTGAACAGCCTGAACGTTTAAGCTGAACTCAGGGGCCTGGGTACATGGAGTCGAGACCCATGGACATGCAGAACAAATAAATTCATTAAAAGAGAAAATGAGCAGGAAGCAAGCAGTAAGTCAGAAAGAAACATCAGGTGTGAAATCAGTGAAGAGTGGAAGAGTAGGAGAGAGAATTCATTGGAGAATGAGAGAAATGAAGACATAGTGAATTTGAGGGGAAACTGGCTAGAACAGCTGGAACAAACAAACCAGGGCTCCTGAAGATGCAGGACAAAAAGGGCTGTCACTTTGGATGTCAGGCAGCAGGCAGTGCAGAAGACTGGTGAGAGGGTCTGACTTCCTGAGAGATAGAAAGAAGTGGTTGAGAAAGAAGAGACAGAAGGCAGGGAGATGGACCAAAAGGAGGACACAGCCCCGAGACAGCCAGACAGCTCACCACACAGGCTTCCCTGGGCCTCACCTCCTACACAGGGAGATGCTGCCCAGAGTTTGGTCTCAGTTCTCACCCCCAAATAGAGGTGAACCCCAGGAAAATACATACAAATCTCCAAGGACAAAATAGCCTCTCAAAAAACACTCTCTGCCCTGAAAGAGGGAACTGTTATGAGCTGCTCTGAATGCCCTGATTACGTCCATTCTGGTGGCTTTCAAGAAAGGGGGGCGCTGAAAAGAGATAAGAGGTCAGGGCTGCTGTCCACTATTCCATGGAAAATGTCAGTTACAAATAACCAGGTGGCCAAGACCTGATGTTCCATCTCCAAGACATGCCCTTTCCCGGAGAAGCTGCAGAAATGTCACCCAGTCATGCCTGCCTTGCTGCCTCACCAAGGCATGCCCCCATCCCCCACCTGCTTGCCTGCGCTTCTCCTGTATCCTTGCTACCGCTTAAGAGCCTAACCTTTCTCCAAGGCCTTTTTCGGAAATTACAGTTTTCCTTGCTGCTTTCTAGAATGGTCTTACTCCCCAAGTACCCTCCCCTTGCTCTGAACTCAGGTACTATGAGTCACCCTAAATTGTTTCCTGATTGTTACAGGTACAAATGCTTTCTCTTTTGAACTGAAACACAGGTCTTTGAGTATAGAAATTGTGCTTTCTCTTATTTCTTCCATACTTCATTTTCTTAGAGAAGACCTAGACCAAAACTGAGGCTACTTTTATGGTATAAATGAGGAGTTGTTGCTGTTGTTCAGTCGTTCAGTTGTGTCTGACTCTTTGCGACCCCAAGGACTGCAGCACACCAGGCTTTCCTGTCCTTCACCATTTCCGGGAGCTTACTCAGACTCATGTTCATTGAGTCAGTGATGTCATCCAACCATCTCGTTCTCATATATGAATGAGGATATAAATATATAAATGCATAAGACTTTTAGAAAAGAACTTGGCAGGTAAAAAACCCATATAAGTACCAGTTTCTATTGTTGTTATTGTTGTTTATAGTTACTATAGCTATAATACATAGTTGATGCTCAGAAAATATAACTTGAATGATGCATCAATGTCCATTAATACACAAGTAATGTCCCTAAAATGTATACTATAGTTTCTCTGTGGAAGGCTTAATTTTTATGAGCGTCTATCTCTAAAGTTCCTCTTTGGGAATAAACCTTGCACATCTACTGCTACAAACTTTTCTAAAATAAACAGGAAGCAGTTCAGAGGTACAATTAGGTTACAAATTAAAGAATAAGTGACAATGAGCATAAACTAGCTGAGTTGCCACCAAGAACACCTACAGAGGCCTAAACCTGTCCCTGCCACCCCAGACAAGCTTTCTGTGGGTAGAGAATCACTGGCCTTTAGAGATTTCTAACAAGAGCCAGCATTCCCATGGGTCTCTTCATCCAGGAATACTGAATCACTATGCCGTCAGATTTTAATCTCTCTCTGTTAAAAATAGGAAACCAGGCAAAGGATTTCCTTTCACTTTTTTTGCCCCCGATGATGGCATACAGATACAATGACAAGGCAATGGGAGAGCCCAGTTCTTTGACACCCATCACAACTATAACTCTGGTAGGACAACCATCAGGCTTGTTGAGGGTGGCAGCCCCAGCAACAAAGACGATGTAGAAACAGCCCAGTCCCCAGCCCCTTGCCCTCCCTGGGCCCCGCCTGCTCCAGCAAGCCCCTGGGAAGGCTTCCGAGGAAGCAGTTTCATGCGCCACTGGCCAAGCCGTGGTCCATCACAGGCATCAATCACTGCTTTCAACCCAGCTGCCTCTCCAATTAACGCAAAGCTGTTTAGTTAGTGCCTTGAGAGCTGGGACAGAGAAGCAGCCTCAAAGGATATTCTTTAAAGATAAAGGCAAAACCTCTTTAATTCCTTATCATGAGGTGTTTTGTGTGTTTGTTTTCATTTTTTTGGTTTACCCCAAAAGGAAGAGGATCGCAATAATCGCCTTCCCTCCATGACAACTTTTAAAGATGTTTATCAAAGCCAAACCTCTCTTCACGTTTGCCAATTGCTAAATAGAAGCTGTTTTTCCTGCCAAATATGCCCTCTTTTTCAGTGCTTATAAATGGATTATATATAAATAGGATGAGTTAATGCTGTTCATCTGATGAAACGGATTAAAATAGATGAACACAAAATTAAGGATGAAATGGATTAAAATAAATGAACACAAAATTAAGGTAACACACGGTTCTATTGGAGTTTGTGGGAAAAGCATCAGAGAGCCTTGTGCTAGAATCCAGGGCACCAGAAAGTGGAGAGAGAAACTCAACTTTATCCTGAAAGGATTATTCTTGTCTTTACCAATGAGGTTCATGGGAGCAGTTGCTATATAGTCCCACATAAAGTTGCCAGCTTTAGAAAAGGAAAATACAGAATGTCCAGTTTAATTTAATACCAAATAAATAAATAATTTCTTAGGATAGTGAAAGTGTTAGTCACTTAGTCATGTCCATCACTTTGCAACCCCAGGGACTATAGCCTCCCAGGCTCCTCTGTCCAAAGAATTCTCCAGGCAAGAATACTGGAATGGGTTGCCATTCCCTACTCCAGGGATCTTCTTAGCATAAGCATGTCCCAAATATTGCATGGAACATACTTATACTAAAAATTGTTCATTGTTTATCTGAAATTTAAATTAACCAATTGTCCTATATTTCATCTGTCAAATCTCACCCTTAAAGAATTTAAGTTGATCCTCAGAAGACAAGGAGTAATTCCTACTGGAAAACTCACTCAAAGGCCAGACACTTTTATCAAAATCAGTTCAGTTCAGTTCAGTTCAGTCGTTCAGTCGTGTCCGATTCTTTGCGACCCCATGAATCGCAGCCAGGCCTCCCTGTCCATCACCAACCCCCGGAGTTCACTCAAACTCATGCCCATCGAGTTAGTGATGCCATCCAGCCATCTCATCCTCTGTCGTCTCCTTCTCCTCCTGCCCCCAATCCCTCCCAGCATCAGGGTCTTTTCCAATGAGTCAACTCTTCGCATGAGGTGGCCAAAGTACTGGAGTTTCAGCTTCAATATCAGTCCTTCCAATGAACACCCAGAACTGATCTTTAGAATGGACTGGTTGGATCTCCTTGCAGTCCAAGGGACTCTCAAGAGTCTTCTCCAACACCACAGTTCAAAAGCATCAATTCTTCAGCACTCAGCTTTCTTCACAGTCCAATTCTCACATCCATACATGACCGCTGGAAAAACCATAGTCTTGACTAGACGGACCTTTGTTGGCAAAGTAATGTCTCTGCTTTTGAATATGCTATCTAGGTTGGTCATAACTTTTCTTCCAAGGAGTAAGCGTCTTTTAATTTCATGGCTGCAGTCACCATCTGCAGTGATTTTAGAGCCCCCCAAAATAAAGTCTGACCCTGTTTCCACTGATTTCCCATCTATTTCCCATGAAGTGATGGGACCAGATGCCATGATCCTTGTTTTCTGAATATTGAGCTTTAAGCCAACTTTTTCACTCTCCTCTTTTACTTTCATCAAGAGGCTTTTTAGTTCCTCTTCACTTTCTGCCATAAGGGTGGTGTCATCTGCATATCTGAGGTTACTGATATTTCTCCCGGCAATCTTGATTCCAGCTTGTGCTTCTTCCAGCCCAGTGTTTCTCATGATGTACTCTGCATAGAAGTTAAATAAGCAGGGTGACAATATACAGCCTTGACGTACTCCTTTTCCTATTTGGAACCAGTCTGTTGTTCCATGTCCAGTTCTAACTGTTGCTTCCTAACCCGCATATTAGGTTGGCTTAAATTAGTCATAAATACAGGACCTAGCAGCTTTCATGGCAACATTTTACCACTTTGCAATCCTAGCTGTATGTACCTGTGATTAATTCTTTAAAGTGGTAACCCATTCATATTTCAAACAGAAAATAATATTATCACCAAAAGCATCTCCATGGTTATAACCTAGGCTCTATGCTAGGTTTTTATAGCTCTAGCTCATTTAATCCTCACAACTCTGTGAATTTGGTATGATTTATTACTTGGCAAATTGCAGAAACCTGTCCAGGGTCACACAGGTGGTAAATGGAGAGATCAGGATGGACATCAAGGTCTGTCCTACCCTCAAGCATATGTCCTCCTATCTCCTCAATCAAATCAACACTTTACTTTTTTTTCCCCACTGCAAGTCTACAATGTGTGGAGACAGCCTGTCTTGGATACCTGGGATTGATTTTGGTTGATGGCAAAGGAACAGAGGACAAGGACTTGAATATTTTTAGAAGATAACACATTCAAGTACAATAAATAAAAGACAGTAAAGAAGTGCCAAAGTGGCCCTCACTTGAAACTAGAAAGGGTTTTGGGCACCAAATTAATATGACTAATAATGACATCATTTAACAAATACCTGCTAAATATCAGGCTCAAGGTGGGCATTACAACTTCACTAGCACAAATGGAAAAATCAGGCAGACTACCTAGCTTTCCCAGCGATGCCAAGTAGTAGAGCTGGAAGAATTAAACCTACATCCCTGTGATCACTCTCCCACAAACCCCATGCTCTGAACCACTAGGCTGTGATGCTTTGATATAATTCTTCTCATAAATGTACTTTTAAAAGCCTCTTCTTTCTTTCCACGAGCTTCTCACAGCCTTCAGCTCACTTCAAAACACAAACACACAATTTACCTTCATGGGCCATCTTGGAGATATAAACGCATCATAAAAGCCAATGAATAGATTTCAATCATCCCTATGTAATCTTTGTATCTAGAAGAAAAGGGTCACTGCAAAAGAAGATTCATTGCTGTAAGGTCAAAAATAGCCAACGTCAAGTGTCTAGTTTCCATCCTGGGAGTCAGAAAATAACAAACACCTGAAGCTCATCATGAGCTTTCAGGGAAGTAAAGGAAGTGAGAGCCCTAACATTTTGATTCCATTCAGTCACCATCGAATGAGTATCCCATTTGTACACAGGAAAAAAAAAAGTGGCCAAAACAGACTAGTCTGCCAGGATCCAAAGCCTTTACTGCTCCATGCCAAGAGACATGGAGACGAAAGAGAAATGTATCACTAAGATGGAACCACTCTACTGTCGGCTATGCTCAGGGTCAATCAGGGTTCTTTGGTTGTAAGCAACAGAAACCAACTCTGGCTAACTTAAGCCCAAATAATTTTTCACAAAGAGAGAATAAGAGAACATATGATAACTCATAGGACTAACTGAAAGGCTAGAGTCAGGCTTCAGAAAAAATGTGAACCTAGCTAACCGGGGACCCAGATAGCAGGAATTAATAGACCCTCTTACCAGCTGCCTCCATGGAGACATATTGTAGCTCTAATTTGAGTTAATATTCCAGTTCTTGGGAGAGAAAAGGCAAAATTCATATGCTATTAGCAAGAAGAAAAAGGAGAGGCTTTGGGAGGCAAAAACATTAAATGGTTACAAAAATATTGCGTAGCAATTACAAGTGAAGATGTTGAAATCAGACTTTCCAAGGATTTGTGAGACTTACTCTGTAACCTCAGAAAAGTTGTTTAACCACTTTATGCCTCTGTTTTCTTGACTGTAATATGGTAATGATAATAGATCACATTTCATTTAGCTGTGAGGATTTAAATAGTTAATCGAAGTAAACTATTTAGAATAGTGTTTACTACGTTGCAGCTACTCAATAAATGTTGGTCATCATTCTTATCAGTGATTGATCTGTATGACTGCTCTTGACCAGCATGATTTGATGATTGTTTGTTAATGCAGTTGAACCAACTTATTCTGACTAATATGGGATTTCTCAACCAACACCAATTAAGCACCTACACATACCCAATTCTGAGTTAGGCTTTGAACGTTCACAGAAACAGGCACTCTCTGAGCTTTAAAATGTAGCAGGAAATGTATCTTGTCTCTATAAAACACGCCTTTTACTATGCTCAACTCCACACCAAAACAAAACCAAGAGACAGATGTCCAAGACACACAGTTTCTATAAATTTCTGTGGTGTACTGGTATCTGTCATACAAATCCAGTCCTCTCCAAATATAAGCATCTAGAAGCACCTATGCCTCCCTTCTGTGAAACAGCATTTATGCTACATATGTGTTTAATATGTGCTTACTAAATGTTTAATGATAAGAACCTAAACAACTCCTCTTGCTACAGTAATAGAACAGCTAATAGGCCGCTGGTGGACCCAGCAGTAAAAAGAAGTACAGAATTGAGTCGGCTAAAACCATAGGTCTCATTACCAAGAAGGGGATAAAATATTCTATACCAAAACCAATGCACAAACGCTGCCAAAAGTCACAGCCAAATACACAGATGAACACAAAGAACAGCTGCGGTGAAAATTTCATGCTCTTTATTATACAACTTCTCTAAGGACCTGATTTTAAATTCAGTCACTCATTTCCTCATTTGTCAGTGTGGATTGCCACAGTCGAACCACAGAACTTAGTTGATAAATGGGACTTCTGCTGTTAAAAATTATTCACAAAAGCCATGGTTTCCAGTGGAATAAAAAATATATGGACATTGCAATGTTAAAAGTCTATGTCTTAGGCATGAGCATTAATGCCTAAGAGGTCGTAATAGAAGGACTTAGCTCTATCTGAGGGGCAGGACTGTATGCACAAGTAAGTATATAGGATTTTTTAAGGTTCTACAGTGCCCTGGGGCAGTATTTTACTAAATAAAGTACCTTCAGGGGGTCAAAATGGTTAACCACCTTGCTCAATCCTAGTGGGGTGAAAACGTGGGCTATGATTTGGTCTTCCTTCTCCAAATAAGTCCAAGTATGACTCTTATTTAACTTATCATGAACATGGACTGCCAATCAAGTCTCTACGGCACAGAGGAAGACAAACAAAGGACGGCCCAGCCTAATACATAAGTAACTTCGGCCTTAGGGACTATTACTAGGCTGTTTGGGTCCTTCAGGAAAGACAAATCTTACACTAGAATACGAAAGCATCACTAAAGGCAAGCTCTAAGCAGGAAATTCCAGGTGAGAAAGCACCTTTTGGAGAAATATAAAATCATTGTATGTTAACTGTATCAGTCAACATCATCTATAAGAACCACATGTTAAAATTAGATTTTGCATCAAAAATCCTGTGACTTTTTACTTGTGATGTGCAAATTAAGCATTTTCATATTTGCAATTTAAGCTTTTACTTAATTCATCATTTCCAATCTGATGAGGGTCCCACATCAAGGCCGCCTAAAGGTCAGGTCTGATTAGATGGGAGCAGCATGAAATAAATGAAAGGACTCTGGCATCCCCAGATCTTTCTTCAGGAACAGTTTGCATCTGTTATTTGTGTCTTCCTCATATTTTGATACCATTATTCCATTTGCCACATTTTGCTATATAGGACCTCATTATCTGGAAATAAGGCAAAACTGTCTTGCTACTTCTTTTATGGGTTTTTTCGTCCTTTAAACAATGGTATTTTTCTAAACTAGGGTATTTTTGCATAAGTTAAAAACAAAGGATATAGGCATACTGGCATATATACTACTCATGTGATGAAGTTTTATATAAGCATATATCAAAATATATGATTGTATAAAAATAAGTAGGTATATATACACACAAACACATAACTACAAATGTATAATGTATGTTTTCAGCTAGATAAACTTATTTATCTTTGGCATCTGGCAGTAAGCTGAATCTGTAATAAATTGACCCTTGGCTAATAAACTGGTACATGTATGCCACAGAGAACGTCTACCTAATATCTGTTAGGCATGCCACCTAACCTAAAATTCATTCTCCCATCTTGCTTAATAATAAAGCCCCAGTTTCATTTGGAGCACCAAGGTCCCCAGTTGAAGCTCCATTTCATAGCTTCCCTTACAGCTACATGTAGGGACAAAAGTTCTGGCCAAGTAAACACAAGCAGAAGTCATTGACTGGAATGGGCTGGGATTTCCATTAAAAGATAACAAACAGAAGACTGGAACTCACCCCCTTTTTGCCTCTGTCCTTGCTCTTCCTATCTGTAACATGGAAATAATGGCTGGAGATTCAGCAAATGTCTTTCATCTTCAAGACGAAAGACCGAAAGACATGCACTACTATGAAAAAACAGAAGAGACCTAGGTCCCTAATACATTTTTGGAGCTGTTAAAGGGCTTATTTCTGGTCTTCATGTGTAAAGAGAAAAATCCCACCCCTGATTTTTTATTCACAACTACAGTATATATAAAAGATCCCACGCTAAAAGTCAAAATAATCATTTATTGAATACATGTATATGTATGGCTAAGTTCCTGCCGCACACTTGAAACTATCATAACATTGTTAGCTACATTCCAATATAAAATAAAAAGTTAAAAAATATAATAATCATTTATGAGTCCGTTAATAGTGAATAAATAAATCCAATTCAAATTTTGTCTTAATAAAAGTTGGTTTATTTTTCAATATTTATAATTAAAAAGAAATACAAGATCTTTCCGATCCCATAATTTGGGAGGATTTTATCTGGCAAAACCATCCAACTCCAGGGTTAATGAGGTTCATGTTGATGAGAATTGAACTCTAGCTGTTAAGTAAATAATAACACCAGTAGTGATTTAGAGCTTTTCATCCCTAAAATTTGTAGCAAATTGCAACTAGCCCTATGGGGTAGGTATAATTACTGACATAATTTTATTGACAGAGAAACTGAGTCATCAAGTCATAAAATAGCCTGGGGTCTATTAGTAAATAAGCAACATCAGTTGAGAGAGATTGCAGTCAGCTTCTAAGGCCATCAAAGAGAATTCTTTAAGGGTCAGCATTTAATGAAACGTTTAAAATGCACTCTCCCTATCCCATCATCATCTAAAAAAAAAAAAAAAAAAGTGTGTGCATGCGTTTTCAAGCAAGCAGCCAAGATTTCTTGGTTCTTAGAACCAGTGACCGCTTCAAATGTAAAGATCCTGAAGTCTCTTTATTACGTCCCATTAACCGACACAGGGCTGGGCACATGACAGGTACCCAGTAAATGCTTACTGAATGAAGAACCATTCTCTAAAATCATCCTGCGGGCCATGCTGATTCTGAAATGCAACTTTCACTTTGAATCAACGCAATTCCTACATTAGGAACAGCCTTTCCTATTCTCTTCAGGCACCCCTCCCAGAAAGCTGTCCCTCTCGAGGCTGACACAGCATTCTTATAGGTCCCTGGCCACTCTAAATTCAGGCCACCTTCAAAAATCCATCTTCCTTCCTGATTCATTTTTCAGCATGAACAAGGAAATGGTTTGATGATAGAATAATAATTGGTGGTTATGATATCTGATGCTGTATAAAAGGTTTGATTTCATGACTACATAACTGTTTACAAAACATCATATACAAAAAAAAAAAAAAAGGAACTGAGTAATATCCTTGCTGGAATACTTTATTTCTAGAGAAGAGCTGCACTGCCCACGAGACTGATGGGCCACTTTTAAATTAGCAAGAGCTGAAATGTCTGTTCTCCTCTTGCAGGCCATTGTTATGAATGGTCAGCATCTGGCCGAACTCTTCTTTGCCCCTGCCCTCCAGGCCATCTTGGCTACTTGTCTTAAACTCGAGCACTTTGACAGGGTGTTTGATGGAGGTGGCCCTGAGGCAGAAGGCCAGTTTTATTGAATCAAAATGCTGTAGCTTCACTGAAGACCTTTCATCCAACCACTGTTGAAGGCCGTTGAGGCCCTCGTTTATAGCAGGTGGATGAAGTGAGCTTCCCATGGTCACTTAACAAGTCAAGGGCCAGGCAGGGCATTCCATAATGAAGTCCAGCGGCCGTGAAACCTCCGTTTCTGCCATTTGTCATGCACACTCAGTGTCTCTTCAGTGGCAGTCAGAAATTATCCATCCAAAAGGGTTTCTGGGAAACAGGGCTTCGGAGGAATATAGTTATGGGGAGAGAAATGAATCTCTGCCTGGGGACACAGGCTCAAGATTGAATTCCAACTTCTCTAAGTGAAGAAGAAAGCCATCTTAATAAGCATTCTCTTCCATTTTCAGTCCACTTTGGAAGTCATTATATTCTTGTACCTCTCAGTCGAGACTCAGAGAAAGAAAAAGGGTAACATCATTCCAAAGGAAGCCTTCCTTTCCCAGCCATGAGAGCCCAGACCTCTAGGTGGAATTCCCACCACATTCAAAAGTCATCCTTCATCTACAACCCCCATCTCCTGACCACCAGGCTCCCAGAAATGTCAGCTAGACAGCAATGGTTGCAAACCTTGTGGAGAATCTTCACTTTATTTCCAAGCTAGAAGTTATTTTTGCACAAAAGCGAGGGGGAGAAGAAAGAATAGAGGTTATTTACAGAATTAGTTGCAGAGAGAAAAAAAAAAATGGGACTCTAAATGGAGAGATTATCAACATAGAAAGATGTGTTAGAGCCTAATAAGAAACACATGCTTCACGCAGTACATCTGAATATAACCATTAGCGGCATGGAAGAGAGGCTGTTTACTGTATTAAAGCTACCTTTACTGGTTGTATAAAAACAAAAAAGGATTGTATTGGGGCCATCACACTCCCATCTTTTCAATTACAGAGATAGAACAATCTCAGATTCCGAAGCTAACTACAAATCAAAATTGTGTTATGTTATCTGCTGAGACACAAATGGAAAATAAATACTGTTAACTGTCACTTTCCATTAGGTAACAGAAATTCAATTACATTTCAAACAAGCCTCCATGTCAACAGAATAAATCTGTTTCATAAATGAGCAGGTAACCATTTTTGATTCCAACTTCCCAAAGGGAAAAAATCAATTTTAATCACAATTCTTCAATTTTTTTTTCCATATGAATGTTTTGGAGTCGAGTACATCATCTGGTCTAATAAACAGTGTTGTACAAAAGAAGGGGAAAAAGATGAAGTTAGTCGTCGTTTGTTTCCAGTGCCTTTTAAACCAGAGACTGTTCATGTCCAGCTTAACTAAACTCTGTATTGTTCCGATGCTTTCATTTTAAAAGCAAATTTCAGGAAGGGGCAGTTGGGGGGAATGTACAAGCAAAATGCTGTCTGCGGTGGGTGGGGATAGTCCCAGTAAGAAATGTACATAGGGAATATGAATCGGCTTTTAGTGGCAGACCTTGAAAGGGGACACCCTTCCACAAGCCCCCACCCCAACTCCATTGGAATGTAAGCAGAATCAGGAAAGACAAGTTTCTGTTCTGGAAGATTTGGTCAACCAGAGGACAAGCTGACAGATCTGGGATGACTAAGAGAGCTTGAAGTAAATTGCTCACTCAGTACAAGGGTATTTTGATCTATAAACATTTGCTGGTTACCGGCTTGTGTTGCAATGGGACAGCCTTTTGGAGGGGAGGTTTTTACATTTTACTTGACTTCAAGTGAATGCTGAAGGGTGGTGACTTCCAATAACGGATCTCCAAACTTATTTTAGCTTGTTAAAGGACAGAGTACCCCTCAGAGCTACTACTTAGAGTCCTGTGATGCAGGCACTGATGTAAGCACTTTGTGTAATTATTTCATTTAATCCTTACCAGCAACCCTGCAAGACAGGTCTCAGTCTTATCTCCAAAAGTGGATGGAGGCAATGAGAGGTTAAGTACATGTCCAACTTGCACAGCAAGAATACAGCTGGGCAGTGATTAAAGCCCAGGTGGTCTGACTCCAGAGCCGGTCCTTTCACAAAGGCAATGACCACATTTCCATCACACTTCCAAATTCAACCACCACACTTCCAAATTCTCTCCACCACACTTCCAAATTCAACCCTCCTGGGCTCAGCAATGTTTTAAGTGTTCCAAGTGGATGACCATATGATTCATCGACCAAATCAGGACACTTTTGAAAGCAAAAAGGGATTCTATTAATAATTGTGCAAAAATGGAAGCAAACTGAAATTGTCCTTGGCAAATAGGCGAACACAGTCCTCTTAATTATGAAGAAAGTGTATATGTTACAAAGAGAGTTTGAATGATAAAGGAAGACTTTAGCAAAAGTCATGTGTCACTGGCTTTAGGGCAGAAGGGCATCCCCTTCTACACTTCGATGAGTGTGAGCTGACCCACTCGTTCTAGAAAATACGAAGCCCCTCTCTGTATCAAGCACTGCGCCAGATGCTAAGATTATAGCTGAGAATAAGTCAGACAAGGTCATTGCTCTCTTGAAGTTTACATTTTGGTAGGTTGTTGTGAGGTTCAAAATCAATTAAAGGAGATAACATACACAGGAACAGTGGTTTGAGGGCACACTAAAGTGGAGTACATATACAAGACCTGGGCAGGCGCACTGACACACAGATAGTTTACATACCACAGCTCCACACCATCCGAATGTAGAGCTAAGGATACAGAGGCCCAACTGTAAAGTCATTCGCAGATTCTCAAATGCCCAGGAAAGTGGGGAGGGAGTCTGAGCCCCTAACTTCTATGTTGTTCAGGGGTCAATTGTATACCAGGCTATCACTAAGAAGCAGGGCATTACAGTGGAAAGAACAAGAATTGGGGAGCAAAATCAAGCTGGATTCTAATTTAGTCTTTACCACTTACTGTCTCTGTGACCTTGAACACATTAATAAATTACTGTGAATCTCCATTTCTCTATCTACAAGATATAAATAATAACATCTTCATTGCAAAATGATAGTAGTAATTGTGTCTATGTTAATTACATGCCTTCTGCAATGTCTGCCTCTGCTTAAAACATAGTCGCCATCATCCTCATTATTGCAATGTCTGGGTCCCTGTACCCCGAAATCCAACAAGTGTACAGAATTTACAGGATATTTGGCTTGCTGAATTTGCATAACATTTGAAGGGCCTGAAGGAGATAAGCATATTGATATTAGAGATATGTCCTCAACCTACAGAATAAATCTGAATGACACAAAAACGGAGGAGATGAAGAATAATCAGTATTAATAAGTTAAGAAAAGAGAATCCACAGGAGCAGATGGACAAGAAGGGAACAAGAGCAGTATGGTCACTGGGTTCTTGGCTGGATCACAGATTTACCCCAAGACCTTGGTCAACACAGTGAACCTCCATATTCTAGCTCCCTTATCTGTAAATTCTGAGTGATGACCTAGGCCAGAGGACGGCAAACTTCTTCTAAAAAGGGATTGACAGTGAATATTTTAAGCTTTGTAACCTATACACGACTGAGCGACTTCACATTCACTTTTCACTTTCATGCACTGGGGAAGGAAATGGCAACCCACTCCAGTGTTCTTGCCTGGAAAATCCCATGGATGGAGGAGCCTGGTGGGCTGCCATCTATGGGGTCGCACAGAGTCGGACATGACTGAAGCGACTTAGCAGCAGCAGCAACCTATACAGTGTCTGTTGCGACTACTCAAATCTGTCATTGTAGCACAAAAGCAGTCAAACACAATATTTTTAAAATCTGGCTGCGAGACCTCTGAAAAATTAGTACTATATCTTATCATTATCTCCGCAACATCTAACTCAGTGTTTAATAAAACTCATTGAACAAATGAATAAGTGAGTGAGTGAGTGAATAAATGAATAGTAAAGCAAAGTTGAAGCTCTCAGTAACACTATTTTGAGTAGTGTTGGTATTTTCAAGTTAATGATAGAGGAAAGAGAATGAGAGACCAGTCATTTGGACTTAATATTAGCAATAAAAAATGTGTATGAGCCAAACAGGGAGCTGGAAGCTAGTAAATGTTTTTGAGGAGGGGTGCAATATGATTAGGTCAGTATTAAGGAAAGAACACTCTTAGGTATATTACAGGAGAGAAGCACACTTCAAGACAGAAAGACTATTAACCCAGGTAAAAAGGAACCGGAGCCTAAACCAGGATGGCGGCAGTGATGTTAAAGAGTACAGAGCCAAAAAACATTTTAGAATCTGTATTGACAGGATTTAACACAAACAATAAGAAGGAAGTTTATACTGATTTTACATGTTAGCATCTCGGAGGACAAAGATATTAACCAGAGGCGGCTTGTGGGGTGAGAGTGATAACCTGGTGACCATCTTAAATTTGACATATCAAAATCTGGAACATAGTTGTTGATCAGCAGTAAATTCTCCTAAGTGTCACCCCCCTCCACCAGTTCTCCAACTTAGCTACCATCTCCCAACAGAAGAAAAATAACCTTCAGGGTCTTGGTCAAACACACTGATGAAATCAATATTCACACTATCTACACATGTTCTGATTCATTAGTCTAACAGTCCACCAGAAAAGAAATGAGGTAAGCTTGGCTTCTTTTTCATTGACTTTAGTGATCTTTCTTTTTTTCTCTGTGTTCAATAACCAGCTATTTACTTCTCTGGAATTTTACTAGAATTTTTCTGAAGATTGATAGTCACTGGTTTGCAGGCTTTTCAAAATCCATTTAATTCTTTTTTAAAAAATTAAGTCATCTGTAACTTTCCAGTCCCCTGCCCTGGCTCCCTTCCTATGGGATGTGGATACAACTACCCACAGTGGTCCTGCGATGCTGAATCCAAGTCCTGCAGTGCTGAGGGGTGGCTCAGGACTGGGTTAGACCCATGGCTACCTGGCTTTGAAACCACTGAGCACCCAGTTTCAGTTCGAAGGTCATTGCCTTTGATAACAAAAAATAAATAGAAATTAGAAGACTGGCTTCCTCTTTGCCCACTACCTGCCCCAAGCAATAAGTTTATCTTTGTATCATTATCCAGATGCAAATCAGAAAGCTGGCCCAGAGTTCAATTTCTCTTGCTTTTCTCTTTAAGAACCATCTCCTCCCCTCAACTGAGGCTCACTGCTTACAGCACACTGTATCTTCTGGTTGTTGTAGCATCCAAGCTGTGTGCCTTAGAATCCTTCAACAGCTGTGACTATGGTTGTGGTGGCAGAAAATGGTCCTCCAAAGATGTCTACATACTAATGCCCAGAACCTGTGAATATGTTAGGTTACATAGTAAAAAGAATGAAGGGTTCAGAAGGAATTAAGATTATTAATCAGCCAACATTAAAATAGAGAGATTATATTGGATTATCCCATTGTGATTAATCACCAACCACCACGGAAGAGGGATTCAGAAGAGACAACCAGAGAAACGGCAGCATGAGTCAAACTCAGCTGGTCATTGCTGGATTGAAGGAAGAAGAGGCCGTAAACCAAGGAATGCAGACAGCCTCTAGAAATGAGAAATGGGAAGAGAAGAGATTCTTAGCTAGAGCCTTCAAAAGGAACACAGTCCTACCAAAACCTTGACTTTAACCTGGTGAGACCTATTTCAGATTTTTGAACTCCATGATTGTAAGATATTAAATTTGTTTTGTTCTAAGCCATTAAGTTTATGGTAATCTGTACAGCAGCAACAGGGAACTAATACATTAGTACCTGCTAAATGATGTTTAGGTTCATGCCATCATTTTTTCTACCCATTTCTACACCTAGAAAGGGCTGTTTTCATTTGCAACTATTTCTAGGGTAAGTCTCTTGGGAGTGAAAAAGAGACACGGAGAGAATGCACGAGCAAGACCCCAAAAATCAAAAGGACCAGTTAATAATTGCTCAGCATTGGCTAGTCCCTGGGTCCTGCCTTCGTGCCTTCCCTCTTCCCCAGCTTCAAAAATAGTCTCGCTATTAACCTTTTTCAAATTAGTCTAACTCAAGTGTGTCTTCTGTTTCCTCTTGGGAGTCTGACAGGTACAGTGACCTAGCACGCATGCACGTGCACACACACACACACACACACACACACACACACACACACACCTGAAACAAAATTTCAAGAAAACTTTCTATCTGGCCATGCCCTTCCCTCCCTCACCAAACAATCAAAATTTATTTCATGACCCTCAATTTGAAAAATCCACTTTAGACTACATCCATGGTAGGAAATACAAGGAGAAAAAAACCTAGTTAAGTGTGTTCCATATTAAAAAATAAAAAAGAAATTTGGGCCATAGGAAAAAGAAAAAAGGTGGAGTGGGGATAGAGATGAATAAAGAAAATGGCCAAGCAATATGGCAAGGTGTCAAATGTCTGTTAAGAGCTGGCATTTCTATATTTAATTTGAAGTGATTTGTTGTGCTCTAACTTAAGCCTCTTCCATCTCCCAAGCCTTAAGTAAAGTTTGCTATATACACAAACGCCTTGCATGCATGGATTTGTTTGCTCATTTGTTGAAAAGGGGAGAGAAAATTGAGTGAAGGAACAAAAGGTTCACTTCCAGATCTATGTAGCTAAATCAGGAAGACACCCTTGAGGCATCTCTACGGCCCAGACACAGCGGTAGCATGAAAAGGGTGTCAAGTTTCCACGAGTTGTGTAGTGGGATTTTACTCACTCTACCAAGACACTGGGGACAGCTCTCCCCAGCTAACACTTGGACACACTTTTTTCTTTCTGCTTATGTTAAATTTTCTATAATAAATATACTTTACTTTCATAAAGAGGAAAAAAGTCTTCTCTAAACATTTGTTTGAACTGCCTGATGTCAAAGGTACATGCTATATGCCTGGCATTGTGGTAGGCACTCGTGAATTTGAGACAATTCTAATACTTGTTCTGGGCCTCAAGAAGCTTATACTCTCCCCAAAATAAGGAGAAACAAGGAAGAAGCTGAAAACAATTCTACTCGTCAGTGTTTCAAAAAAAAGAAAACCAGGAGAGTTAAGGGCCATTAAGAAACACTTTTGAGAAGGCAATGGCAACCCACTCCAGTAAGAATAAAAGAGCATGAGTTGATAAAGGCAGACTCTTTGAGGAGCCCAAGGATAGAAGAGGAAAAGGAAGTCTTGACTTAGCACCAGCAGAGGACCTGATTCAGAAGATGAAGTTGTTGGAACCATTAATTAACAATGACCAGAGTCCTGGCTGACTCATGAGCCCACTCTTGTACCCAGTCCTGCCTCTTTCCACTAGCCTACCTGTTTTAAGTAACACCCAGAACAGTATTGTAGCCGTGATGCCCACTGCCTCACCCTTTGGAGAATAGGTAGGACACAGACCCTGGCTCCAGAGCTCCGATGCCCTGCCTCTCCCCACTAACAGGGAGTATAGCTATTCTCTTAGGAAAAAAGAAGAAGGAAAGCAACTTTGAAAGCACATCTTCTCTGAAGTACATTTAAATTAGGTTAACTTTTTTGGGGTTTGCTGAGTTTAGGGTCATATTCTCTTGACTTAATTTTTTAACAACTGCAAATGTTTTTTGATTCATGTAGTACAGAGAGATTAATCATACTCTAACCACATGGACAATATGGAATTTATTTGCCATCTATTTGCCTCAGAGTTCATCTCAGAAAAATCAATTGTTAGTAAAAGGCTGCTTGAGCTGAACAGACAACAGTCTGCAAGCTGCATCCAAAGACCTCAGGCTCTACCAAGGTGTCTCAAAGGTCAAGTCGGGGAGTGAGAAGAAGGGCTGTAGACCATCTCACTTTGAATAGACCTATTTGAGGTTCTGCATAACATTTCCTGCAGCTTAAAAAATGTAAACCATTGATTCTCATTCTATTTGTTCATTACACAGATGGAATAAAAGGGGGCCCAAGAAGATGCGAGACTTACCCAGGAACACCTAGCTAACTGGTAATGGAATGAAGGTAACATATCAAAGAGGGTTGATATGAATTTAAAAAATCACAGTTATATCAATGACTTCTTTCAACCTTTAGGCATGAGGTATTAGAAAATGGGAAAGACTTCAGTTCAGTTCAGTTCAGTTGCTCAGTCATGTCCGACTCTTTGCGACCCCATGAATCGCAGCACACCAGGCCTCCCTGTCCATCACCAACTCCCAGAGTTCACTCAGACTTACATCCGTCGAGTCAGTGATGCCATCCAGCCATCTCATCCTCTGTCGTCCCCTTCTCCTCCTGCCCCCAATCTTTCCTAGCATCAGAGTCTTTTCCAATGAGTCAACTCTTCGCATGAGGTGGCCAAAGTACTGGAGTTTCAGCTTTAGCATCATTCCTTAAAGAGTTAGTATTTTAAAGAAGAAAAAGGCTCAGTACTCCTAGTTTCATTCATTTATTCAACAAATATTGTTGAGTACCTTCTATATACCAGCTGCTGTATCAAATACTGAGGAAGAACAGCATTTAAGATAGAAAAGAATACTTTCAAGGAACTCACACTCCAGTATGAAAGAAAAACAAACAAACAAAGATTACAAACCAATAAATAAAATAATTATAGGTGTGACACACACCACAAGGGAAATGAACAAGATGAGGTAGAAAGTAACTCTACAAATTGGTTAGGAAAGGTCACTTTAAAGAGAAAAATATCTGAAATTAAGCAGAAGGAAACGAAGGTATCAGTAATGCAAAAGGGTGAACATTCCAGATAAAAAGAACTTTAAGTGAAAAAATCCCTAGAAGCAAGAAAGATTGGAATCCATTTAAGAAACAGAATAAGGGACAGTGTATCTAGAACCTGGTGGAGATAGTGGCCAACACGATGTTGGACAGGTAAAAAGAAACCAGATCACACTTGGCCAGATGGACCACAGTGAAATACCTGGATTTTATGTTAACAGCCAAGAATCTAAGTCACTGAAGTGTTGTTAAACAGAGCCACATAATCTGACTTATATTTGAAGAGGACTCTAGCCAGTGTGTGATGCCTAGTTTGTAGAGGATATAGGGTAAATGCAAGGAAGACTAATAATGAGAGACTATTGCATTAATCCAGGAAAGAGATAATGGTGATAATATTAAGACAGAGAAGTATATGAATTCAAAGGTTATGTTGCATATAAAGCCAATAGGCTTTGCGGATGAATTGAATGGAGAAGAGTAGCAAGGAAAAGTGTGTGGAGTGACTCCCAGCTGAACATCAATGTTGGGGCAGGGGGGTATTCCATTTACTGAGAATGAGGAGAGGGATATTTTGCATAGAGAAGCCAAAATATTTATTTTAGGTATATTGTATTTGAGATGCATCCTGGATATCCAAATGGACATGATGAATAGGACCTTGGCTATATATGTATAAAGTTCAAGAGACTGTTCAGAGGTGAAGTTGAAAATATGGCATTTATAACTTGGAGATGGTATTTAAACTCTTGACGTTGGGGAGATCCACCTCCAGTATGGCTGATAATGCTCCTATCATATTGATGATCCCACAGACAACTATCAGCTGTGGACAAAACACCAAAAACAACCACATAAGGCTCTGCAAAATAAACAAAAGTAGACAGGTTCAAGAAAGTAACTTATATTTGGAAAAATATATTGTCACAGATGAGTTTCCCATTTTTATGGTGTTTAGCTTATTTAGGGGGAAAGAAAAAATCCTGTCTTTCTGGCCTAAAAAAATCAAAGGACAGAAAATCTCTGTGACCCTGAACTACAAATGATAGGGGCATCTGAAAGCTGCTCAGCTAAAGATAAAAATATCTGAACTCAGATTTCAGCTGCTGCCACCCAAGAAATAGAGTTTTCTATCCGAGTTCAACCAAATTACCTACAAAAAAAAAAAATTACCATCTCTTTGAGGACTATAACAGAATCTCTATGACATAAAATTGGTAATATCTGGGATACAATCTCAAATTATTCAACATACCTAAGTCTGGGCAACTGTGACCAATATTAAGAGAAAGACAATCATTGGAGATGACCAGATGACCCAGATGTTAGAATTAACAGACTATGTTTTTAGAACAACTATTAGAAATTTGACCAATGAGATAAGAGAAAGCATACTTGTAACAAACAAGTAGATAGGAATCTCACAAAGAAAAATAAATACTACCCAAAAAAATCAAATGGAATTTCTAGGACTAAAAATGAATATCTGAAATTTAAAAAAAAAATCATTCGATGGGCTTAACAGACCAGAAGAATGATTCCATGAACTTGAATATAGATCAGTAGGTAATACACAACCTGAAGAACAGAGAGGAAATTTTTTTAATGAGCAGAGCCTCAGTAGGGAAATATTAAAAGGTCTAACATATGTATAATTAGAAAGGTTAAATGAGACTACATGGGAGAACAGAGAAGAGGAATGGGCCAAGGAATATGCCCTGAGGTGGTTCCACTGAAGCAGCCACAAGGAAAATGGGGAAGAAGGGCTTTAATTTTCTCATCCATCAGCAAATCCACTTTGATGTTTTGCTTTTCCCTTTGTCTTATATCTGCAAATATAGAAACCAAAAAACTCCTATGAGGGAAGGGACTTTCATTGACTAAAAGAAATAAAGTTGCAACTTACTGACCCACTGTCAATACGTCTGCCTCCATTCTGTTACTAAGACCTAACCAGTAGAATGAAGGGAAGTGATTTGTTAAAGCACAAGGGAATTTACTTTCCTAGAAGTTTTTTTTTTTGTTGTTTTTTTTTTTTTTTTAGTTTGTTTACTGTTTTATCTCACAATGAAACTATAAAACATTCACTTAGGAATTCTACCATGAAAAGTCCCCTGGAAAAGAGATTCCAAATTTTAAGCCATAATCAGAACAAAAGTCACACCAGACAAAAATTAAAACAGTGACCAAAGGAAAAAAAAATCAGAAAACCGGCAAGATTCAGAAGACTATTAGAACCAAAGAAAAAGGTCCCAATATTTCAAGAAACTGAAATCCATTCCAGTGTGAGGCTTACAGAAGAATAAACTTTAGCAGGTGAGATGTAAAGTGAAGATTAGAGAGGATTAAAAATGGTGTTTGAAAACAAACAGCCAATGATAACACAACAAATAATATTAAATTCTATAAGTACATCAGAAATAAGACTGCTGCAAAGCGATCACTGAATCGGCCAGACAAGCAGTGCACAAAGGAGATATTCAAAAGGATAAGGAGACTGCAGGGAAACTAAATTATGTATTTGCATCAGTTTCACACTGGAGAATCAGGAAAGAGAGGAAAAGGGAGGAAAAAATCTTATTACGTGAAAGGCAGGCCCAGCTCAGATTGAGACATCAAAGAGAACCATGAGTCAATTAAATGGTGAAAGAAGGTATTGCCATATACCAGCCAAAGCAGGGGGCATTCACCAGAGAATCCAGAAGCGTGGAATGCTTGTAATCTCTGATTCTGTATAGCTTTATCATTTGCCACTTAAAAGGCTTCATATTCTGGTGAACTGGAAGGCAAGTTGGAAAATGTACTTGATTTCTATGGTAGAATGACCTGCATAGATCAAAATATCCAGTCAGTATACTATGACCCAACTGGCTGATTGCTCAAAAGTCAAACAAAATTATGGAGCTTTAATCCCGCTGATCTCAGACTGTATGGAAATGAAAATTTTCATATATGTTTAGTGAGAGTATAAACTGGTACCATCATCTTTAGAGAACATTTGTAATATCTAATGAAATTCAAAATGTATATACCAAATGAAGCACCAATTTCACATCAGGTGCATATGCTAAAGACACTCCAGGAGAAATTAAAAGATTGCTCATTGCAAGATTATTTCTAGAGGTGAAAAACTGGTAAAAATATAAATGTTCATAAATGGAAGAATGGACAAATAAACTATATTCATACAATGAAACATAAGAGGAAGTTTTCAACTCCTAATTAACTATATCTATATGTATCTGCTTGCATAAACTTCAAAAGCATACCACTGAGTGAAAAAAGCAATTTTATAATGTCCAAAATTATAAAATACATTTTAATAGATTCATATTTTATGTAAATAAAAGAGGAGAATAATACCCTAGTAAGATAGACAACAAATTCATAATATGGGATGTCTCCGGAAAGATTAGGATGGTCATGGAACTGGAGATGGATTGAATAGTTCACTTTATCTCTGAAGATCTATTTCTTAAATTTAAAAACTGAGAGAAATGTGGCAAAATATTAGAAATTATTAATTCTGGGTGGTGGTAATAGAATTTCTGTTATAGTACGTCCTTCTCTTTTTCCTTCTTGATGGTGGTGGTTTAGTCACTAAAGTTGTATCTGATTCTTGCAACCCTATGGACTATAGCCTGCCAGGCTCCTCTGTCCATGGAATTTCCCAGGTAAAAATACTGGAGTGGGTTGTCATTTCCTTCTCCTAGGGATCTTCCCGATACAGAAATCAAACTCGTATCTCCTGCATTGTAGATGGTCTCCTGCAGATGCAGGCAGATGCTTTACCACTGAATTTTCAAGGAAAAAAAGTGTTCTATCACCTGGGTACAAAGCTTAACTTTATTAAATTGCTTCCTATTGAATGTACTGAGAGTTAGAGTTTACTAACACAAACTCAAAATTTGCCTGGGAAATCTAGAATAAAGGCAAAAATGTTCTCCTCTGCTAACTCAGATCATGATAATATACCCAGCATCTCTTCAGTCCCTAAGGCTGCCTGATTTCTGCCATCCAAGAATTCATGAAGAATAATTAACAGTTGTTATGGCATTCCATTTTTGGCCAGAAAAGTTGACTCCATTTTATAGAATAAGTAACAGAAGTTATTCTATACTTTGGATGTTACGGAAAGAAAAGAAGTCAAAAGAAACTAGAAATCAAGGGACCTGACCCCCTTATGAACTAAAGACTTTCTTCCCACCAATATCTTTAACATCTTGGATCGAGTTCACAGAGTCAACCCCCGAAATGACAAACAGCTGACAGTTCAGCGTACTACTTCTGAACAACGATAGGTTCCTGGAGCCTCTGTTGAAAGGATGCTGAAGCCTCTAAGGTCAGTAGGAAAGTGTCATGATGGATTTGCAAGGTCTGCATGAGCAAGGGAGGAGGGCTGTAAAACATGCATCTGCTTTCCCAGGTTTAGCCACTGGAAGAAAATGGCCTTGGCTAGGCCAAAACTGAAAATGCATGGAGTCTTACAGTATCAGGCCCCAAACATCTTACAGAATTGTATCCAAGAGTGCATTAGCTGCTGAACATTCTAAAGTACACTTGCAGTATGAGATACATCAATGAATCAAGTCTTTTTTTCACTGACCAGCTGTGCTCAGGCCAAGCCTTCACATGCCAATGACCCTGCAGCTGTGGTTCCCCACCAGGACCAATTTGATTGCACTCCCAGGGGACAGTTAGCAATGTCTGGAGACATTTTGGTTGTCACAACCAGGACAAAGCGACTGACATCTAGTGGGTAGAGGTTAAGGATTCTGGAAAATACTTGACAGTGCAGTGTACAGGACAGCCCCAAAGGAATTATCCAGTCCAAACTGCCAACAGTGCCACAGTTGAGAAACTCTTCCCTGAAGCTCAGAACATTTGTAGGTTACACTGCCAGGACCTTCCTGAGCATTCAAGGCCAGACCAAACCGGGGGATTCTAAAGGTTCCATCCTGGGCCTGCTCTTCAGAGAGGACAATACATATCCAAGGGCTCTGGCCTGCACGAAGAGCCACAGGCTGGCAGGCACTCAGTGCACCCAGAAGCCAGGCCAAGGGAGCCGCTTCTGAAGCCAGCACTTACCATTCCGACCCTTGAGGCTGGGGGCTCTGCTCCATTTGTCACTTCTGTTGGATTCCAGAATGATTTTCAGGATCATTAATGCTCTCAGCTGTCTTGGTCGAGCTTGAAGATCACAATTTCTGCTGATGCAAGAGGTCAGACAACGAGATGCTGCACTGTCAACACCAAATATCTCTTCCACAGCGGGTTCCATCTTAGATGGGCAGAGAGAGCGACAGCAGGGCTAAGAGAGACCGACACCATGGTAAAGCAACCAGCCACATCTCTGTAGCTGCTGAGTCAGCTGAGCATCCATGTAAAGATTCTAAACCAGTTAGCAAAGTCTCAATGCTTTACTTCTCAATCATTATTTAACAGGCTATCATTCAATAATCTATCACCTTCTGGAAGCAAAAATAAGGAGGCATGATTATGCTGCTGAGGAGCCTTGTCTGCAAGTGAACTTATTCCTCCAACGCTACTCTAAGAATACTTTTCAAAAAAATCTTATGTTGGTTTCTGTAATGATGTCTTCCTACAGAGGCAATGGCAAGACCTGAAGTCCACACTTGGATTTTACTCATGCAAAATCTCGCCTTTGACATTTCTGAGCTCCTGTTTCATTTTCTGCAAAATGGGAATAACAATGGCTACCTTTAACAACTGGCTTTGAGAGTGAAATGATATCACATATGTACTTTGCCTGACACATTGTAAGAACTCTGAAAATGGAAATTAATTTTCAAAAGTCTTTTGTAAGGTAGGCATTCATTAGGCCACTGTGTCTTGGGCTAATTCAGTACAGTTATGACTGTAAATGTCCCTACCATTTCCCTAACTCTCCAGTAGAACCCATATTAATTTCTGCTGTGTATGCATGTGGGGGAGAGAAGAAAGTTATTATATTTTGATTCAGGGAAAAAAAAACAGAAATAAAGATATCAAACTAACTGAGGACTGTCCCAAGCACTTTGTGCTTTGATCCTCACCATCATCCTATCAGTTCAGTTCAGTTCAGTCACTCAGTCGTGTCCGACTCTTTGGGACCCCATGAATCACAGCACGCCAGGCCTCCCTGTCCATCACCAACTCCCAGAGTTCACTCAGACTCACTTCCATCGAGTCAGTGATGCCATCCAGCCATTTCATCCTCGGTCATCCCCTTTTCTTCCTGCCCCCAATCCCTCCCAGCATCAGGGTCTTTTCCAATGAGTCAACTCTTCGCATCAGGTGGCCAAAGTAATGGAGTTTCAGCTTTAGCATCATTCCTTCCAAAGAAATCCCAGGGCTGGTCTCCTTCAGAATGGACTGGTTGGATCTCCTTGCAGTCCAAGAGACGCTCAAGAGTCCTCTCCAACACCACAGTTCAAAAGCATCACTTCTTTGGCGCTCAGCTTTCTTCACAGTCCAACTCTCACATCCATACATGACCACTGGAAAAACCATAGCCTTGACAAGATGGACCTTAGTCGGCAAAGTAATGTCTCTGCTTTTCAATATGCTATCTAGGTCGGTCATAACTTTCCTTCCAAGGAGTAAGTGTCTTTTAATTTCATGGCTGCAGTCACCATCTGCAGTGGGTTTGGAACCCCCAAAAATAAAGTCTGACACTGTTTCCACTGTTTCCCCATCTATTTCCCATGAAGTGATGGGACCAGATGCCATGATCTTCATTTTCTGAATGTTGAGCTTTAAGCCAACTTTTTCACTCTCCTCTTTCACTTTCATCAAGAGGCTTTTTAGTTCCTCTTCACTTTCTGCCATAAGGGTGGTGTCATCTACGTATCTGAGGTTATTGATATTTCTCCCGGCAATCTTGATTCCAGCTTGTGCTTCTTCCAGCCCTAAGTAATATTATTCCCATTTTACTGATGAAGAAGATGAGGCTTTAAAGACTATGTAAGTAGCTCACCCATGGTCATTCAGATAGTTGGGGAGCACACTACTTTTAACCATAGTTGTGCACCCCTAGGCATTCATTTATTCATTCCTACGTTGACTAGTAAATAATAAACATGAACTGCATTCTAGCTATTTTCCAACCCTATTCCAGGCACTGGGGATACAGAAGTCATTCATTCAGTGACTATTGATCAGGCAAGTCCCTGACATTCATCAGGGAAGTATGGCCAGTCTAGTCGAGTGAAATCAAATGTCCAAAAGAGCTGTGGCTCCATGACAGAAGCTTATAGAGGGAACCAGAGACCCCCAAGGTAGAAGAGGTCCTACTTGCTTTGAGGCCTAAAGTAGGGAAAGAGAAGGAAGAATGGAGTTCCCAAAGCTTCAGAGCTGAGGGGGCTTTGAGAAGTCCAGTTTTAGCAGGACTGAAGTTTCCCAGGTGGTGCTAGTGGTAAAGCACTCACCTCTCCACGCAGGAGATGTAAGAGACGTGGGTTCGATCCCTAGATTGGGAAGATCCCCTGGAGGAGGACATGGCAACCCTCTCTAGTATCCTTGCCTGGAGAATCCCATGGACAGAGGATCCTGGCAGGCTACAGTCCATAGGGTTGTACAGAGTAGGGCAGGACTGAAGCGACTTAGCACACACACACCCCAGCAAGAAGAGGGCTTCCCAGTTGGTGCTAGTGGTAAAGAACTCACCTGCCAAGGCAGGAGACATGAGACGCAGGTTTGATCCTTGGGTTGGAAAGATTCCCTGGAGGAGGGCATGGCAACCCTCTCCAGTATTCTTGCCTGGAGAATCCCAGGGACAGAGGAGCACGTACGCATGCATGCAAGCGAGAAGAGGCACCACCACCAAAGGAGCTACCCCTGAAAACCGCGCAGGCAGACTAGCCATGTGGCCTAGAGACAGAGAAACCAGTTGTTTGTCTGGATTCTCCCCTTCAGAGCTGACTGCCACACTCCACAGCCCGGGCCCCAGACAAGCATCCATCTTTACCCAAGCACAAGAAAAGAATAAATTCCACAGAAAGGCATTTCAAAGCACCTACCAAGACGAACGTGCACTTTGGCCTGGTTTTTTGTTTGGGAAAATTGTGTGCTAAAAACAGCAGATAAAAAGGAATCTGTGGGCATAATTTATTTAGACTTTCTAAAGGCTGTGGAGAAGGTCTCTCTCATAGGAGGCTATTAAGGCCAGGCAGGCAAGTCAGGAACTACGGGGTGAAAGGTAAAGTTCTGTTGTGATTAAAGGCTTCTTAAGTGAGAGGAAACAAAGAGCAGGAATAAATAGCCAATCCTCCACATGGGAAGCTAAAAATAATGGGGCTGCTCAAAGATTAGTCCCGGGGCCAGTGTTATGCTATCTATTTTTAATGATTTGTCAAATGAGGTACAGTAAATAGAAAAATGCAGGTAGCTAATGACGGGAGAGTGCGTGGTAGACTGCAGAAAGCATCAAGCTGGTAGAGTTTTAGGCAGCTTGGCCCAGCCTGGACCTCTTAGTACATTTCTCTGGGCCTCAATTTCTTTATCTGTGAAATGACAGGATTACACATGATATGGCCTAAGGGCTCTTAGACCTGTGAAAATAGTTAAAACCCTTCAACTTGAAGTTAAGTTTGAACCAGAAGGAAAAAAGAGAATTAACAAAATTGAGCAATCCTTGATCAAAGGGAGCATCAGAAAACGCAAAGGAAACATTTTTTGTTCTGCTATTTTTGTGTCTTGATTGGTCCAGAATAAGCGATAACTTCTTCACAGAAAGCTATACACATCCCAGTGGACAGCTTCATGAGAACGCCTATTCTTAGCCTGGCATCATCAAAAGTGCCAATAAACCAAATGCAGTATTTTTTTTAAAGCACTGGAGGATACACAGAAAAGTACTATCAGGCTATGGCCTAAATCAGCCCTATGTGCTATCTTTGTCTCTGATATTGTCAGAATAATCTTTATTAAATCAAACAACAACTTCTGATTAAACCAAAGATGTGTCATTTGGGGGAGCCCCCGAATCCCTTCTCTCAAGAAACGGCAATCTGGTTGATGAATTTAGAAATACCAAAGAGAGAACTAAGTATAGGTGCTGTGTCACGAAGTCTGATGAACTCCCCAGACAAGGCACGATGTGAGCGTCACAGGGGAAATACTATCTCCAGGGACTTAGAGGAGCGGGGACATGATTCCAGATTTAAAACAAAACAAAACAAAAGAAATCAATCCAGAGCAGAAAAGTAAAGAAGAAGAGATCAGAAATGAAGTATTCATTTGAGCAAAGACCTAGTGTGTCCTGAGATGACAGTTACTTCATTGTGAAAATAGAGAAGCATCAGGAAAGATAAAAAATACAAATGAAGTAATTAATAAATGAGGGTTCATGAATATGCCAGATGGATACTTTTATCAGTTACCTTGTACCACAATGCAAGACCAAAGAAACACTCCATGAAATTAAAGAGAAAAAAAAAATTAATGGGTTAGGGAACACTTTCAACATCACACAATTAGCTTTAGGATTCACTGCTGTATGTACTCTCTTCCCAAGTAGCTTAGTGAGCTTTATTTTTAATAGAATTATACGTTCATACCAGTAAGAGTTCTATCTGCAGTTATGGCTAATGTTATTGATACTCATAACTCAAGGCAGACATTTGGAGTCGAGAAGAAATTTTTCCCTCCCATTAAATTGTTGCCGAATGCATTGAATGCAGTCTAAGAAGGATATGTTACTTTTCTCTAAAGTACCTGTTTCTATCCATGGGGCTATCTCTGATTCATAGCAATTTTGTTGTTGTTGTTGTTACTTTTTCATGTTTGTTGCTCAAAAAGCTGGCTCATCAAAAAGAAAGACAATTGCTAAGAGTCATTCTGGACCCAGGTGTGTCTCACATGTAAGATAAGGCCTCCAGAAAAGACCAACATGAGATACCCAGAATGACAAACTCAATAGCAAGAGCACCAGAAGAAGGCATCAGAACACTGGAGTGGACCTCTCTTCATTTAGTTAGTAAACTTCAATTGCTAAATAATGGATTTTCTTAGAAAATGTGTACTTGTTGTGAACCACTGCCACAAACTTTCAATAAACTTCTTTTTTAAGTCTTTATTGAATTTGTTACAATATTCCTTTTGTTTCATGGGGGTTTTTTGGGTTTTTTTCTTTTTTTGGCTGAGAGGCATGTGAGATCTTGGTTCCCCAATCAGGGATCAAATCCACATCCCCTGCACTGAAAGGTCAAGTCGTAACCTCCAGACTGCCAGAGAAGTTCCTCTCCAGCACTTTGCTTCTGACAGGTTTAAACAACTGTTCTCTAAAATTATCCTCTATCTCCAGCATTATAAAAGGAAGAAAATGTTGCATCTCTTTTATAGTCTAGAATGAGCAACACAGTTTTCACAAAGAATAAATACAACACCCTTACTAATATGCCTCATAGATTCTCTTCTACTTGATTCACATTTCCTTAGTCAGGTCTGAGGGAAAGTAGACAACCTTAGCATTCAATATTAGTCATGATATACAAACTCCTTCTCCTTCTCTCTTTTCACCACAACGCAATGCATTCAAAATGAAAACTTGGTTTTCACTCTTTTTGACATTTCTGAAGTATATTTAAGCGTTAGGAACTTGAAAATATTTTGCTGGGTAATGAACATCCTTTGCAAGCTATGAGCCTTCTTATTTAAAAAAACAGAGAGACGTGTTTTGATGCTCAAGCCGGTAAACAGGTGTCTCCCTTGCAAAAAGCTCAGAGAAGCTCCTGGGAATAAGTGCAAAGGCTTTACATAAGAATGCATCTCAGCGTGTCATGGCGATCATCCAGATTTACAGATTGTAGCCGAGAGAGACACACCCAGACAACTAGAGAAGCTAGATAATAAACTTTCTGAATACCTGTTTGTTATTTTGACAAAAATTGCACTTGAGCAAACAATATCAGCAGCTAGAAAATGACTCCCAGTAAGTCGGCCCTAGTAGTCCTCTAAAACTACACTATTCCAGCACTTTCCAAAAAGAGAAAAAAATCAGCCTTACAAGGCCACCAAGATATCCAGACCCTCATCTTCTCCCCCTAGTCCCAGCTGTACCGACAAAGAGTTGCCAAATGTAGGGCCTGATTCCTCTTTGTGCAAGCCTGAATTATCTAAAGCAAGCTCTGAAGAAGAGGAAATTCATTTCTCTGCTAAGTCATCATGTAAAGCTTCCAAAACAGAGGTGCCCTTTGAATTAAATTTGCTGGTGTCGATTCCCTCATCCCAAAGAGACCGTGTAAGAAGGATCAAGTGATTAAAATGAAGCAAAAAGAAACAGAGGTCACCCAACACCTGGCTTTTAAAAACTAGGGAGATTCCAGGCCTCAGGATGCTTGGAAAACTAAAACATGTGTGATGCAACCATCAAACCCAAAGGCCTTAGAACTTGTGTCCCATTAAAATGCATAATCCTATAATGATGAAGCTGGCAGCGCCTCAACAGTTTGACTCATTTCTCTGCTAAGTATAACCGAAGACAGGTTTTCCCTAGGAGCTACTGTATTATTTTCTCCCAAGTGGAATCAGAAACTAATCTCAATATATAAAGAAATCAAAGCAAAAAGGATGACACAAGTATATCTTTGACTTTAATTTTTTCACAGCAGTACTCTGCTGGAACCACTGTTCCAGAGCCCAGAGAGGCACCAATAGAGATGTTTATGGATGGATTGGGAAATATTTGTCAGAAGCTCTACAAAGCAAAAATCACCTCTATCTGCTACATGCGATTCGACGGAAATGATTTAGTCGTAATGCGTGATGATGGACGTTGGTTTGTATTGTTCAGCTCTGCAAAGGCCACTGCCAAAGAGACCAGTATTTCAACTGACTGCTATTTCTCTCCAATTCAAATGAAAAGAGACTTAAGAACCGACAACACTCAGCAGGATGCCTATTAGAATTCTTTGTAAGGACTACACTTGTAAGGAGCAACTCTGGACTTGTCCGTAAAAGAAAGAGCAAAGAAGTACTCAAATCAAAACTCTCACGGGGTGCATGGGATTGTTTTTCTTTCTAAAATAGATCGTGGATTAATGGAGAACAGTGACTTAATAGAAGAATCGACCATTTTTAGAACGTAGCTGCCCCAAGAAGCCTTGCAAGGAATTATTTCAACGTTGATGCTGTAGAATTCATTACCCACTAAGTTGAAATCAGTTCAAATCCATGCACTCTTATGCAGAATTTCTTGATTATAGCTTCCACTTATTTTGTCCACATAACAAATATGAAAATGGTTCTTTAAACTGGTGACTTTCAAGTTAGCTTCACCAACGGCCAGGATTACAAAATTATTTTCTCCCCTCAGATGAAGCATATTAGGGAAAAAAAAAAAAAAAAAACATTTGGCTAGAAATGCATTTTGGAAATGAAGGTTCAGTGGTAGCTTCACTACAATGGAGAAGCAGAAAATAATCAAACTGCAGCTTTCCTCTTGACAACCCTGATGGTTCATCTAGTAACACTTCAGACACTTTATTCCCAGCTGACTTGTTCTTATATGTCATTTTCAACTTCACATTTTTTTGGAAGGAGAAAAGGATCTCTTGGATGCATGTGTATCTGTGTGTATGCATGCACGGATGCTATTAAACTGGTATGTACCTGCTTCAGACAGTGCTGTACTAGAACTGGTGTATGCTGACTTTAAGAACAGATTGTTAAATTTGCAGAAATTCTGCAAGCCCAGTGACATTATACTGGTGGCTTCAAGTTGAATGTGGTAGGAGTATTTACATAACAGAAATCAACATTCACTATGAGTCAGGACTTAGTTACAAAGTTTTGTGGGGACAGAGTCAGTTGTTAAACATGTACCAGCCCATCTCTGACCACTGCTATGCCAGTTGTTTACGTAGGAATGCACCCTGATCAGGTACACTGCCCACTTTGGTCACATTTAATGTTTTTAATATCACCCACATATATGTGTAACCAAATAATGTACTTACAATGACTACTTTTTCTTTGGATACAGTCATTGAAAAGCAGTTTATACAATCACGGCATCCATTATCAGAAAAAAAAAAAAATATATATATATATATATATTTTTTTTTTTTTTGGAGTATGGGGTTGGAGCCCCAGTACTCTACAGAATGTTAATAAATTCTGGACAGCTTAACTGATGGAAGATCCCAAACAGATCATTTGGGAAGGAAGAAATCATGCTGGGCCTTAGAGAAAAATAAAGTGAGTCAGTTCTCACTACTGCCTTTGGCCAGCCCAAACCCTGAAGTTATCCAGCATGGGGGAGATTTTCTAGTCAAAGGCTGCAGCCACTCATCTGCTCACACACACCCAAAGATAAACGATGGGAGGCTACTGACAACACTGAAGCCTCCCTGCTCCCCCTAAAATGGAAATTAGTAGGCCCCCAAATCAGAGCATTAAAACAAAGACCCGCCAACATGTGATTTTAGTAAACAGAGTAATTTGGGCTTTTGGAGAGCATGGAAATTCTGTCAGGATTATAATGTCTTCTACCACAGACCTTAATTTCTTCTGTCATGGAGAATATGATTAGGCTCAGTCCCATTTGATTGTAGGGAACGTCAGTTCCCATTAACAAAAGAAAAGAAACACAAAGAAACAGGCTTCACATTTTTAACCCCTTTGGGCAAGGAAGAGTTTTTTTTCAGCCCAGATTTCTCACTGGCAATATTCAAAGCTGTTAAACCTTCTCTAGCAGATAGTTACAGAAGTTTACCTAGTAAAATCACTTCCCTTCCCAAGGGAGGCTATTTTCATTTCAATGTCGGCACACACAAAAAGGTGAAGACCTAAAAAATAAATTAAAAAAATAGAACAGTGAAGGCCATGTATATGTGTTTCTGTTTTGTTTTGTAATTCAAGGGACTTTTTTTCCTACACTGCCCACCCACTCTATGAGAAATCCTGCTCCTTGCATGAACGGAGCTTGTTTTAAATGGTCTGATTCTTTGAGGTCAGTGGGAAGGAAGGAATTCGGCTACCTGCATTACTTGGCCAATTCAGCCCATGAACTGGTTACTGCAGGTGGTTTTCACTGGTGCGGGGAAATTACAGTCCCAGACCCAAGCCTGTATCAGTAAACACCACCGCCTCAGGCTGGCCGCTTCAATTCCGCTGGGCCCCCGGCAGTTCAAACAGGGCACCTGGGTCAGTCTGTGAGCTTAGCAGGCATGGCTGACCCTGGCTGCCCAGCAAACAGTTTATGTTGGGGAGCAATCTAGAGATTTCCTAAGATAAGGATGCTATTACAGGCTGACAAATGTGGAAAGGAGCAGAGTGGGCAGCTTTTGTCCAGACTGACCCTGGGTGAGCATGCTGGGATTATTGCTGATTGGGGATAAATGGCAACCAGTGATTTGTTTGTTCAAGTGAAACCAGGCAAGTTCATCCCTCAACACCATCTCCCATCTCCTTAAGACATTTTTTTTCCTTCTTATTCAGGAAAAAAGACTGCGATTTTGGGAACTCTTCAAATACCACCATTCCTGTGAACCCCATTACCCTTAGGATAAAATCTGCAGTCCTTAACTAGCCTCTGATGGTCTGCACGATGGAGCCCTACTCACCTCGTCAACTCTTGCTCCTGCCACTGGCCCCTGCAACCGACCGCATTGACCACAAGAACTGCCAGTCAGGCTTCTGAGTTCTCTGAGCTCTGCTCCACTTCCTGCCTGAACTGCTGCTGGGCCCTCCTCCCAGGGCTCTTTCCTGGCAACTCCTCCTTATCCTTCTTGTTTCGGGCTGACTAGTATCTGCAGAGGCTTGGCTAGGTCTCCCATTATGATCTCCTGGGGCCCTTAGCACAATCATAAATAGTTAATTATTGGTGACTATCAGTTTGAAAGGGGTTTCCCTGGTGGCACAGATGGTAAAGAATCCATCTACAATGCAGAAGACCCAGGTTCGACCCCTGGGTCAGAGAGTGGGAATAGCCCCCAGGGAAGAGAATGGCAACCCACTCCAGTATTTTTGCCCGGACAGAGGACGCTGCTGGGCTACAGTTCATGGGGTCACAAAGAGTCGGACATGACTGAGCAACTAACACACAGACACATATTGGTTTGAAATTTCGCTCCCTCATTGGCGAAGACTGTATCCTATTCACCTAGCACTCTGAACATCTGAATGATCACAAGGTCAAATGAATGAATCAATCAAGTAGTTGAGCAAAAGCTATCAACTGCCTATGAGAAAACTAGCAAACAAACAAACAAACAAACCAAAAAATCCAGCAGAACAAAATCTTCATTTTAAGCACACACAAACTAGGGAGTGAGTTTTCTCTCCAACCCCTCCTCTCCCACCATCCCAACACAGGATTTCAGATGACCCTGCCACTCCATGGGTGCTGACCTGTCAAATCTCCTGCCTGGTGTTCAAGATCCTCCCTTATCGCCATCGCTATAATAGTCAACACTATTGAAAGTGTTCTGTGTACCATGCACTTTGCTGAATGCTCTCTACTAACCTATTCACTCCTCACCACAATCCATAAGACAGTGTGGTGGATGAACGATGGCTACAAATTCTTTGATATTCTTCCCATTGAGAGGTGGGGGTCTTGGTCCCCTTACATCTAACTGGCATGTGACTGTTTTGACCAATACAGTGCACCAGAAATGACGTCATGAATTTTTCCGTTTCTTGCCTTGCTCTGGGGAAGCTAGCTGTCAGGGAAGAAGTTTGAGTCCCCAGAGAATTGTCATGCAGGGAGGAAACCCAAGCTGGTCATAGAAAGTGGTCCAGGGAGAGCCATCAACTTCTGCATCCATCCCAGCCCAGGTGCCAGACATCCAAGTGAAGACACTATCTTGCACACTCAGCTCCATGGAGTCTTCACTTGACTCCTGCCCCAGCCTAGGTCTGACTGTGACTGCGTGAGAATCCCCATGCAGGACTGCTCAGCAGATCCCAGTGGTCCCACAAAACTGTGAGAGAGAATAATAAACTCATGTGTTAGGTCACCACATTTAGGTGAAGATTGCCATGTAGAAATAGACAACCAGAACACTTAGACACTGTTGACCCATTGGAAAAGACTCTGATGCTGGGAGGGATTAGGGCCAGGAGGAGAAGGGGATGACAGAGAATGAGATGGCTGGATGGCATCACTGACCCGATGGACGTGAGTCTGAGTGAACTCTGGGAGTTGGGGGTCGCAAAGTGTTGGACATGACTGAGCGACTGAACTGAACTGAACCAAACTGAACAACACTTACTTGACAGATGAGAAGAGTGAGACACACAAAGCCCACAACTGCACCACTAGTAAACGGTGGAGCTGGGAGCCCAAGCTGGCAGCCTGACCCCAGACCCTGGGCGCTCTTCCATGACACCACAACACTCTACAACGAGCCACCTTCTGCAGTACCTTCTCCTAGGTACAGTCTCCAGCTCTTGACCCCTTTGGAAAGGTCTCCTTCCCTTTCCTTCTGCCCACCAATCTAATCCCCTTCCTCTGTCATGATCCCCTCCCCAAATCCTTCACTGATGTTCACTTCCTCCAAATTCCTTAGAACATTTAAAGACAGGACATAGCCTCATCTTTCATTGCTCTGATACTACACTCCATGCTACATATTCTTACTGAAGGTCAAGACCAAAGATTTTGTTTATGCCCATCTTTCAACAGAGTCGCCCATCCTTATACTGCCCAAAACAATGTACACACACTAGGACATTCTTCAGCCACCTTGCCCAAGTCCATTCCCTTCTTGTAGCTCTGCACTGAGAATTCTCTTTCCCTGGAATGTTCTTCCTTAGCTGTCAGCCTGAGCTGTTCTTACAGCCTCCCCGATCTCCCCTCTTCCAGGAGGCCTCCCCTGACACCCCGTCTAAGTGAGCCACCCTTCCCCCTCATAGACAGTCATGTAGTGTATTATTTATTATATATAACCCTGCAATGTATTACTTATTTATTCCTTTTCTTATCTAGAAAACAAGCTGCAGAAAGACAATGAACTTGCCCATCTGCCCAATACTAGGATAGCATCTCAAAAAAAAAAAAAAAAATTGCCAAACAAATGAATGAATATTGTTTATCGAATCTTTGTTTCTTAGGAAGTTCCACTATGAGGGAAGCTTCTTAATGTATATAGTGTTTTCCCCTACCATGACAGTTGCACCTCTACTAAGATATACATCCTTCCGTTTCTCATTTAAGAAACACCTCCATGTGGCCCTGAAGTAAACTCCATGTTTAGCCAGACGTTGATTTGGGCAGTAGCTCACACGATGCTTTGTATGTCCAAGTCACTGCTGACTATCCTGCATGACTGAGGCTGTCTGGAGACCTGTGGCTTTAAAGCCAGTCCTCAGAGGTGTCTCCAGGATGATTCCAAGGAGAAAAGGAGGCTGAACAGGCCTACTTCATAGCACTTCATGCGTTAATAAAAGCCACGTAATTAGAGGTAACAAAATGACAATAACAAATCCAGTGGAGGTTGGCTGTGCTGATGACTGTAAACACAGAGATTCAACCCAGTATTGACAGCAGAGTAAAACCTCAATAAACATTTGTTGAGTGAGTGAATGAAGACTCTTCGGTTTGTGTTTTACCTTTGATGGCTTATTTTGATATGTACAAGAACCCAGAGCACATCTCTTATTTTGTATATGTGAAATTATCGAAGAATAGCAGTTGAGCTGCAAAATTATTTACACTAATTGGCACAAGGTGAAACTGAAATATAAATTATCATCTATGCTACCTAAAAGACATAATGTGCAGGCAGTGAGGTCCATAGAGGAAGGGCTATAGCCTACAGGGTTAAGAGATGCGACACCCTGTTAACATCGATTTTCTCAAGTGTAAAGTTCAGAAATTAGCCTAGTTTCACTGAGCGTCAGTTTCCACATCTGTGCACTGAAGACAATCTCTTCCCTATCTACCAGCCTGAAATATTCATAAGACTAACATAAAATAACAGATACATAAATACTTTACAGTTAAAAGCATGGCAGCAATGTGAGCTAATATCAATTTCTGTCTTCCCATCTTTCTAAATTTTCAAAGACTTCAAGTATCTCTGAAATATTAAAAATCAATCTGATGCATTATTACTTTCTCTAAGTTTCATGATCCATTCACAAATGACAATTACACATGTATTCCAAATGTCCCATCAGCAAAATTTTGCCTAATCCCTTTGTGTCTTCTCAAATATTTTGATTGTGTTTACCCAATTTTCTGCAAAGGATCTTGTGATACAGAGAGCTACTCAATCTTACCAGAGGCAGAGGATAAATGAGAAGAGCAAAACAGAAGTCAAAACTCTAGAGCATCTAGTCTGTGGATTGCATTACAGAGCAGAAGACCACTGGGTCTACCAAACAGTCACAAGGAAATGAGTCAGCGCAAAAGAAACAGACCTAGTGGTTCCAAGTAGGCAGGGAGTGGGGGAGGGCTCAAAACCACCTGCAGGGCTTGTTAAAACACTGCTGATGCTGGTTAGTCTCTAAGTGTTACTCGTTGCAACCCCATGGACTGTAGCCCGCCAGGCTCCTCTGTCCATGGAATTTCCCAGGCAAGAAGAATACTGGAGTGGGTTGTCATTTCCTCCTCCAGAGCATTTTTTCCCACCCAGAGATCAAACGCCGATCTCCTATGTCCCCTGCTTGGCAGGCAGATTCTTTACACTGAGTTACCTGGGAAGCCCCAGGTTGCTGCATTTCACCTGTAGAGTCTCTGATTCACAGTGTCTAGGATGAGTTCCAGGGGTCCCAACACCAACAAGTTCCCAAGTGATGCTGATGCTGCTGGTCCAAAGTAAATGTGATCGCACCCATTTTCTGTGTTAGCAAACTGAGGCCCCAAGTATAAGTTTGGCTCTAATTCTGGCTTGTTGATTAGTCAAATCAATTAACCTTTCCATGGCCCACTTTTTCAATTACTGAAAAAATACTGCCTGAGACTTTGTGAGGATTAAAAAGACATGATGTCTAAGAATTGTTTAGCAAAGTCAAAAGCAGGTGCAGTTCCCAAAAGCTCCTTTATCACAGGACTAGAACTGCTGGACACTAAATAAGATGGAATTCCAGGAATCTCAATGAATACTCATATTTTCTTCCTTTTCTATTTGCGTGGGAAATTTTTAACCACCAGCTTGGCAAAGTACTCCATCATCCAAGCATTACTATCCACAAGGTTTGGGCTTTTTTTTAATTACTGAGTTTGTTTTTCCAAGAAATTTTCTTATATGCTATGATGGGTATCGGGGCATGGTTGGGGGTTAGTTATTATATATTATATACAGTATATGTATATATGGGCTTCCCTGGTGGCTCAGATGGTAAGGAGTCCACCTGCAATGCAGAAGACCAAGGTTCAATCCCTGGGTCAGGAAGATTTCCTGGAGGAGGGCATGGAAACCCACTCCAGTATTCTTGCCTGGAGAATCCCATGGACAGAGAAACCTGGTGGGCTACAGTCCATAAGGTCGCAAAGAGTCGGATACAATGGAGCGACTAACACACACATACATTATACACACATTAAGGCCGCCTCAGGCGGTGCAGTGGTAAAGAATCCGCCGCTGAGGCAGGAGACACAAGAGACAAGTAGGTTCGATCCCTGGGTCAGGAAGATCCTCTGGAGGAGGAAATGGCTGTTCCAGTATTCTTGCCTGGAAAATTCCACGGACAGAGAAGCCTGGCAGGCTATGGTCCAGCAAGTCACAAAGAGTCGGACACGACTGAGCACATGAACATATACACATCACATATTAAATATATATAATGTATATATATTATGTATACAAATCAAACACATCCCTTTCTAAAACACTTCTTAACTGAACAGCCAGTGTTCCCTAGGCCATTATACACAATTATGTTGAAGACTAGTGCTAGCATATCCTCTTTTTGTGTAAGGGTTTCTGATTCGGCTTTCAGAGGATTCAAGGTATTTGATTTCTATATTTAGAAACCCAGGGCTTTTTGGTATGCTACAAATCACGCCAAGGCAAGACTAATTGTAAGCACTTGTACTTAAAAATTAGTTTCAAGCATAAGAACCTTCAGAGGTTTCCATATTGTATTCCACTAGAGTATCATTAAGGAAGCAATTACTTATCAGGATATACTCAAAACAACTTTATTGCGTTCGGAGGAAATAATGGGAGTTGTCTGTCTAAATTACTAGGCAGGGGCCCTGGAAATCACTTAGCATAATTCTAGGCATAAGGGAGGCAGTCAGTAATGGAACAGGAGTCACATAGGTGACCACCTAGTATGTGTTATGTGTCTACACATATTATGTCATGGGGTCTTCATCACAGCCCCTGAATTAAGTATGACTATCTTCATTTATAGATGAGGAAACAGACTCATAAAAATTAAGTGATTTTACCAGGTCATTAGGTAAGTGAGTTAAGCTGCCACCCCACAGGTACTTGAAGTCGAAAGCAACTTTCTTTCCCCTACACTCAGCTATTTCCTTCCTCACTTCTTTCCTTCTTTCCTTTTTGTCTTCCGTCCTCTATCAAGTTCCTCTCACAGACACCTTTGTAAATGCCAGCCAGTGACAAATGCTAGCAAGGCATTCCCATTCTACGGATTGGTTCATAGCAGGAAAAAGCGATCCCTCCAAGTCATCTCTGAAAGGTTTCAGAATGAAACACGGCACGCATTTCTGAATCCTATCCCTCAGTGCTCAGCCATAAGCACCAGGGTAACATTCAGAGGATATTGTATTTAGGAAAACAAAGTGTTTGTGGGTAGACAACAGTCACACGACAGTCCATCACCCAGAGCCGGGAGTCCCAGCTCAGTATGAGCCAGCTGCTCAAGGTGACAGAGATGCATGGGAGGGAAAACTGCTCTTGTTTCCAGTTTGAATACAAATGCCTTCTAGAGACAGAAGTCAGGTGGATATGCCCACTTATTTGTTGCCTAATGATACCATTGCTATGTAAAAATAAGGAAATAAAGTAAAGCACCTATCGATCTATTATTTTACCTGAATATATGGAACCCCAGGCAATACAAAGGACTCAGTTCAGTTCAGTCGCTCAGTCGTGTCTGACTCTTTGCGACCCCATGAACTGCAGCATGCCAGGCTTCCCTGTTCATCACCAACCTAATTGGACAAAGGACTAATCGGGGCTTTCTTCATATCCTCCCCCAAAACACCAGCTGTCTTTCTTTTCTATTTCTTCACATTTCCCCCATTCCTATACCACCATCCCTCTTTCGTCCTAATGGCTTCTGTTTTCCACATCCTTTTCTCAAGCTGTCTTTTTGGCCCTCCCTTTCAGAACTCTTGTCCTCATCTTCTGGGCACCTTTTCCCTGGTATTTTGTGTCTGGTTCCAAGAGGAGATATCAGGGCTATCAGACATGCCCCTGGAGGCAAGAGCTTTGTGTCACTGTGTCACTTCGGATGCACTGATCCATCGACTTCTCCTGCTCCTGGTAGGAGATGGCGGCGGTGCTGGTATAGGCTATTTCCTCCTGAAAATCATGCTGAAAATGGTGCCCAGTTGTTTGCCTTTAAATGGATTATGGAAACTAAATTTTTTAAGGGTTTTGTTTTATTGTTATAAAAGTAATAAAAGTTTCTCAAAAGTATAGAAAATATGGAGGATGCTGGGAGGGATTGGGGGCAGAAGAAAAAGGGGATGACTGAGGATGAGACGGCTGGATGGCATCACTGACTCAATGGATGCAAGTCTGAGTAAACTCCGGGAGTTGGTGATGGACAGGGAGGCCTGGCATGCTGCGATTCATGGGGTCGCAAAGAGTCGGACACGACTGAGCAACTGAACTGAACTGAATCACCCAGTATTATTGCAGTATGGAAGCAATTATTGCTATGTGTGCATTTATTTTATTTCTATGTTGCTGTTGTTATTCAGTTGCTAAGTCGAGTCCAACTCTTTGTGACCCCATGGACTGCAGCACTCTAGGCTCCTCTGTATTCCACTATCTCCTGGCGTTTGCTCAGATTCAGGTTGAGTCAGTGATGCTATCTATCCATCTCACTCTCTGCCACTCCCTTCTTCTGCCTTCAATCTTTCCCAGCTTCAGAGTCTTTTCCAGTGAGTTGGCTCTTTGCATCAGGTGGCCAAAGTACTGGAGTTGCAGCTTCAGCATCAGTCCTTCCAGTGAATATTCAGGGTGTATTTCCTTTAGGATTGACTGATTTGATCTCCCTGCAGTCCATGGGACTCTCAATAGCCTTTTCCAGCACCACAATTCAAAAGCATTAATTCTTCGGTGCTCAAGCCTTCTTTATGATCCAACTCTCACATCTGTATATGATTACTGGAAATATTTCAACACATATTTTAAACTTGCATATGTCACTGATTTTACCTATATACCTACATTGTCCATGCTATTACAATATTCAACATCATTTTTAATGGCTTCATCTTATTTCAATATATGTTTATACCAAAATATACTAAATCATACTCCTTTGATGATTAAATAACCTAATCATCAAAGTAAAATAGTTGGCTCTTTTTTTTTTCAATTTTCTGCTGTTCAAAATAATGCTTCCCTGAACAACTTTGTGCAAAAAGTTCTTTCTGAACCTTTCAATTATTACCTTAGGAAATAATTTCAAAAGTAAAATTGTTGGATCAAAGGTTATGAACATTTTTAAGG
Organism: Budorcas taxicolor; assembly: GCF_023091745.1. Lineage (NCBI taxonomy): Eukaryota > Metazoa > Chordata > Mammalia > Artiodactyla > Bovidae > Budorcas > Budorcas taxicolor. The sequence continues at coordinate 44,421,886 of NC_068915.1, forward strand.
TTCTTTATATTGTTTAATTGCATTCCAAAAACTTTGTGCTCTCTCCAAATCCCTTTTTATGAATTTTAGAAATAAGTTTTACAAAGAAAAAAAATCACCCCCTGATTTGTCATCTGGGAAAAAGCCCCAAAAATCGAGGTCCCTCTTTACTCTGACAGACCAGCTGCTCTCCACATGCCACCTTCAGAGGGTCAACAGCTCCTGCACTCTTGGTTGTTGCAAAACAGGTCAAATAAAGCCATTCTCTTATTCATCCGTCCGACTGGTAGTCAAACAGTAGTTGAGCTATTATTTGCTAAACCCTGTGCTAAATGCTAAGGACATAAAGAGGAGAAGAACATCATCCCTAATCTATAGGAACAGTGGTATTGTGGGGCAGATAGACTTGTAAGTGAATAATAGCACCACAAGACAAGGGCTCCATAAAGACAGGCCTAGGTGTCTGTAGACGATAAGGGAAAGGGGGGAGTCAGGAAGGCCTCCCAGTAGGGGTTACACCTGATCATTCCCCCAACAAGGTAACAACAGCTACTCTTTCTGATCACTTGCTCTGTGCTTATAAGCATTGCCTCATTTATCCTCAGACCACCTCCATGAAGGAGATGCTATTTCTCTTTCACAAAAGAGAAAACTGAGGTTAACAGAAGTAATAGAGTTAATAAAGGATGAAGCCAAATATGACCCCAGATGTAACTTCAAAGGTCTACATCAAATGCAAGCTATCACATACAGAATGGATGAATGACAAAGTCCTACTGGATAGCACAGGGAACCATATTCAATATCTTACGATAAACCATAATGGAAAATGAGTCACTCTGCTGTACAGGAGAAATCAGCATGACATTGTAAATCAACTATACTTCAATTTTGTAAAAGCAACTAAAGTTATATTCAAAGTTAACATAAAAAAATAAACAAATGAAAATAAATATACATTTGGAGTGATCCAAAAAAAAAATTTTTAAGTTCTATATCAAGCTGATGCCAGGCTCATTGCAAAGTCCCCATCAGCCCAAACAAAGCTCTTGAGACTTGAGCTCCAACTCCATGGTTCCATATATAAAGACAGATTGCGGTGGCTTCCTCCATCACCTGCTTTCTCCCAGGCAGCCTTCCATGCTCTGTCCTCTCCTTAGCTCTCCTATCACCCAGGAGGACTTCCCTTTTGAACTGGGTGTACCTGGCATGTCTCTCTTTGCCCAGCCTGGCCATTAGGGTATAAATGTGTTCTAACTGCCAGGAAAACTGACGGAAAGGGGAAAGGATCAGTGATGACTCTCTGGACTCCAGCTTCTCCGTCTCTAAAACAAGGAGATCAGAAATGATGATAAGTGACCCACCTCCTTTGCAAATCTCATGGTGTAAAGTCCCGCAAGCCTTTGAACCACACCATCGGCTTTTAGAGCCACTATTAGAATGCAGAATAGGGCTTGGTTCAAATTGAACAGGCAGACACGTGTGGCCTCTTCCAATGAAGAAGAGAGAAAAAGAAATATTTTAATGATGTTTTTTAATCATTTCCTCTGAGCACACAATGAGAATATGTTTGCCAGAGAATGTAAAAGAACACAACATCAATTTAGTGCACAAAACTACGCTCAAACCTAAGGGCTGGTCTCACATTTTTCATTAATTCCAGGCTGTTAACTTTCAGCATTAGGCCTCAGTGCTTTATCCAACTCAAGCTTCCTAGAAGCACACAGGCAAATCAAAATGCCTTTGGGTTTGCCAAGAAGTCTTTCAAATATGGGGTACCAGCCCTGGCTCATTGATTGCTGTCCCAGTTTCACTGTCAACTATACATTCTCCATGAGAAACTTGCATCCATCAACCCTGTTAGTTTTCTCATGAAATTGCAGAGACTGAATACTCATCTTCCTATATGATGGCAACAAAAGTGGTCTCAAACATAGCTTGTCAACAGAAGTACAAAGTTTAAAAAAAAGAAAATCAGGAGCTTAATTCCAAAGATGACATTCAGGAAAAAAAAAACAACAACGGTTCCACTTGGTCTTATCCTGCCATTCACCAGAACCTTCAGTGCCTCTCATTGCTTACAGAATTCTATCCACTACTTTTTCTTTAAGTTTTTATTATAGTACAACATACAGAAATATATATATATAACATACAATATACCATTTGTCACTGTGCATCCCGTGGCAATAAGTGCACCCATATTGTTGCGTAGCCTTCCCTACTTTCCTGTACTCATAAAAAATAACTCCCCATTCTCCCTCCTCCCAGCCCCTGGAAATTTCCATTCTCTTTTCTGTCTCTATGCATTTGACCATTCCAGGTCCCTCATATAAATGGGAGCTACACAATAGCTGTCCTTCTGGGTCTGGTTTATTCCACTTAGCTTAATATCTTCAGGGTTTCTCATGCTGCATATGTATCAGAATCTCTTTCCTTTTTAAGACTGAATAATATGCCATGTATTCAGTCCAGTACTTCTTGCATGTCATTTTAAGCCTCCACATTCTGGTTTGATTTTTTTTTTTTCTTCTTCATCTTCTTCTTCAGACTTATTTTCCACTACATAGCTCTGATGCTCTGGTGTAGAAAAGATCAGTCAGGCATTCCTTGTCTCTTCCCAAGGAATTTCAAGCCTCTTCCCTTTCGCTCACACACTAGTTCCTCATCCCAGCACATCCCCCACCCTGCTTTCCCAATCTAAACTCTGGTGGTTGTCTGAGCTTGATTCAATGCCTGCTCCATCACAGAGATCCACAGGAGCATGGATCAAGAGAGATCTATTAAGCACCCACTAGGCTCAAGGACCCTTCAATTACAGTCAAACCAGCTGTAAAATATGTGCTTTCATAACAGAAAATGGAAGTTCAAGTGCCTCCCCTAAAGCAAGAGAGTTCAGAATACATGTTCAAGTTTTGGCAGTCTCTGTTTTTGTTTTAAAAATGTTTTTTAATGTTTCTTATTTATGCCCAGGTAATAATATGGCTAATGTGTATTGAATACACATACACAATAAAAGATATTGCATGTATAATCTCAGCTTTTCAATGAAGTACTGAATAGCCTTTGGAGCAGTCATCTATTTCTAATGTAGCCATTTTGAACTGAAGAGAGATACCACTTTTGTTCAAAGAAGAGTACAAATATTCTTCTCCACTTGATTTTCCTTCCAAGTTATAGATAAAAAATGTTTTAAATGGCATAAATAAACTGACCAAAAAAGAAGTCACAGCTGTAACTCTATTATTTAAACTACTTCCTGAAAATTCTGACTGGATATTTCTCTTTAAGATTTGCAATGGCTTAAATTTTAAGTATCTTTTTTGGGGGTTAATTTAGTAATAACAGCATTAAAATCTTAAGAACTGTATAGTACTATATTTAATTATCTTCTCTCATAATTACACTGATTAAACACAGCATAAGAGACCATAAAGATGGATAAAACATTATGGCTACAAAACTTTTTTTTAATGTCCATAAAATGACTATTAAGCCCTAGGTGACTAAATTAATATCACCCATACAATTTTATGGGGTTTCCGTCCACATTCAACAGCATCATTTGCCATGCTAGCAGTTTTTTTTTTTTTCTTTTGTAACACTATTGAAACTTGAACTAACACTTTTCAAAAAGATGGGAACACAGTGGGCTGGGTTTTGTCAGCTTTGCCAAAGGAAGCATTTCTGTCGGACCATCCCTGCAGCCTAATATCAGCTGAGGACATTTAAGTCCGGCGACCACCCCACCTCCTTTTCCATCTAGTCCTTAGCCCAGCAGGCAAAACAAAGAAGGAACATTTGTTTGCTGCATTACCCGTCTCCTCATTTTCTTCTAAATGTTATCTCCAGAGGTTTGGGCCTACACCAACAGCACAGGCAATCAAGGGAGCAGATTTACATTTTCCACCTGAAGAATGAGCCTTTGAAGCACCCAAGGACGCTCATACTGAGTGACCTGTGTTATTATAAAGATTAAAGAACGTGACAAAATCCCAAGAAAAATTCACTCTAAAAGCTAATCCTGTGGGGAGGAAAAGAAAACTATTTGAAAGCTTTTCAAACATAAAGAATAGCTCCCCAGGATCATAATTTAGCAATGAAAAAATTATATATACATATATATACACACATATAATCAGTTAACAGAACCAAAATAAGCCTACTGATCTAAATGCATTATCACCATTAAAAATCTGCACAGATTTTTCCATCAGTGCTTGTAAGATGAAAATAAGAGTTTAATACTATGATGATTCTTTTATTAAATCAACAAATATATTTTAAGAATCTGTCGTAAACCAGCTAAGTCCTAGATGTGGCACATAAAATGGTAAACAAAATCAACACAGTCTATAGAGAACAGATTCGTCATTGCCAAGAGGGAGACGGGGAAGGAGAGAAAAGTGTTGGGAGCTTGGGATTAACAAACGCAAACCATTATATATAGGACAGATAAACGGTAAGGTCCTATTCTATAGCACAGGGAACTATATTCAATATCCTGTGATAAACCATAATGGAAAGGAATATGAAAAATATACACATATGTGTGTATACCTAAATCACTCTGCTCTATAGCAAAAATGAATACAACATTGTAAATCAACTATACTTCAATAAAATGTTTTTAAAAATCAACACAGTCTGGGACTTTATGAAGTTTATGGTCTAGTCAGTAAACGAACAGTAATACAAATAAAATGTGATAAGGACTTTCCTTATCCAATGGTTAAGAATATGCCCTCCAATGCAGGGTACATGGGTTTGGTTGCTGGTAACTAAGATGCCACATACCACGTGGCAACTAAGCCAGCACGTTGCAATGAAGACCCAGTGCAGTCAAAAACAGTTAAATTAAAAAAAAAAAAAAAAAAACAACTGTGATACGTGTTTTGAAATAGAAGTTAAGAATATGTGGAGAAAAGATAACAGCAAAATTTAATTTTAATTGGATTGGGGATGGGAGAACAAGCAAGGCCTGTCTAAGAAAGCAAAATTTAAGACATGAGGATGTATGGAAGTTACAGTGAAAAAGCATCAAAGAAAGAACATTCTAGGTTGAAGGGACACAAGATTAAAGGCTCTGAGGTGAGGAAGAACTTAGCATGTTTGAGATACTGGCAGTACATACATACTAGGAAAGCAGGGTTCCAGTTCACTTTAGTTACTACTTACTCATAGAAGTGTCTTGCTCAAAAAAGGTACTCAAGAATTATCTACTAAATGGTTGCTGAATGAGTAGATACGGCCAGCGTACTTGGAGTTTAGTGAGCAAGAAGGGAAGCAGTCTGAGATGAGACTGTTCACCAAGGCAGAAGCTACATTATGGAGGGCCCTGCCGCCATTTTGAAGACCGCTTCCTCACCTCACCACCTTCCCAGGTGGTGCTAGTGGTAAAGAACCCAGCTGCCAATGCAAGAGAACATAAGAGACCTGGGTTTGATCCCTGGGTCGGGAAGGTCCCCTGGAGAAGGAAATGGCAACCCACTGCAGTATTCTTGCCTGCAGAAGCCATGGACAGAGGGACCTAGCAGGTTACAGTCCAGAGGGTCACAAAGAGTTGGACACGACCGAAGGGACTTAGGACAGCACACCATCACCTCACCACAGCACCCAACAAACCCACAACCAACTTGATTCTTCTTTTACTGACTAAACCCACAGACTTCCTGTGCCTTGTAATATTCACTTATTGCCTGGTTCTCAAAGGCAGAGGCCATTTCTTACTCATTTTTGCTGTCTCTGTGCCTTGTATGGAATAAAATACAGGAAATAAAAGGCACCTGAGTACTCAGTGACTGCACTTCCATGTATGGAATCTTGGTAGGGACCAGGAAGTTTCCTAAGCACTCTCTGCATTTGTTCACTCAAGTTTCAAAAAAAAATCTTCAATAAATGTGTGTGTGTTTACACATAAAAGAGAAAGAGAAATTTTCTTTTTGTTTTGTTTTGTTTCCAATCACAAATGAGAAAATCAAGGTTTACAAAAGGTGAGGGAACTTGCCCAGGACCATGCTGCTGACAATCACCAAATCTTCCACCTCTAGAATCTGTTCTCTTAACTATCACCCTATGCTGCCTCCCTCAACTAAACTATGAAGAGAAGAACCCCACTGATTTCTCTTTCAGAGAGAAATATACATAATGGCTACCGGCTCATATATCAAAAGAAAGTCTTTTGTTTTAAAGACTTTAAATTCAAGATTTAAATTCATGATGCAAAAAGTATTTTCTTCATTAGGGTATTGTAAAATAAAGAGCATTGTTCTTTAAAGTGAAGGGGTGAAGTAGATTTCTTCTAATAGGTTTGGGAACAGTTCAAAAAATTCAGACTCCATGACTGAGAGCCTTTGACTTCTTTATGAGGGTTTCATGATGAGCATCCAAGCCAGTTTGATCCATTGGGATGCCTTGCTTTGCTGACTGCTAGGGTAAGCCCCTGACTTCCTGAAGATAATTCTGTGGTAGATCTCTGACACGCTTTCCTCAAAAAAAGAAAAAAGATACTTTCCCCCAGTATTGGTGACAGAAAACTGGGCCAGAGAGACTAGGACTCTGACCCACTGCAGCATTCTCACTTCCCAATGTTGTCAATGAACTTCACACTAAGCTCTGAAGGTCAACTGGCTCCTGGAATTTGTCTGGAGGGAGGGGAGCCAGGGAACCAGAATAGAAAGTTTCAAAATAGCAAAAACCACCACGAAAACACTTAACTTCTAGAGTCTCCTGATTCAAACCAAACCCTTATTCATAGATAAATTATCCTGCACCTATGGTTCCCATGCTCAATAATATGGCAGTGAACACAAAAAGTGATGCAAACTTAAAGCTTATTTGACTGCCTGGATTAAAGATAACACCTTGTATGTATATGCAAAGAGTTAGGGCCAAGAGTAGAGATATGGTGTTACTTTTTAGGAAAATTGTTTAGTCTACATATTCTGAACAGGAAAAACTGTCCTGAAATCTGCCCTGTCTCTGAAAAAATATATATAGAAATAATACTACTAATTAAATGTTCCAAATGATTAAAACACTAATTTCAGATTAAACCAAGAGCAAGGGAATCTACACCTGAGATGTAAAGAAAAAAGGAGGAACAGGACAAAAACTGTTTCCTTATCTAAGTCACCAATTCTGTCACCAGAAGAGGGTGTAAAATAATAGCTGTAGTGAGCACTCACTGCTCACTATAAGGCAGGTCATATTTTTAGCCCATTATACAGATGAGGAAACTGAAACAGGCAAGTTAGGCAATTTGCCAAAGTTTCGAAGCTAAAAGATACAACTCAAACCCAGGAACTCTGGCTTCAGGGTCTTTGTCACCAACTACAACACAGCCTCTAGTTCATTATGAGCAGAACACGGAGAAAGTACTACTTCAAAAAGGACTATTTGAAAAGGACAGATCAGGTGGGGTCAGGAGCAAGTGGACCTGGAGAGTCAGACACTCATATTTAGATTAGAAGACAAAGCAACTGGCAAATAACCCAGAGTTTCCAAAGCAGAGTTGTGATGCGCTGAAAGCAGTGTCTAAGCCAGATTATTCTGATTACAAGATTTTTCGCTTAATATGGAGTGTTTATAAAAAGCCATCACAATGCACATTAAATAATTGAATATAAAAACTTCGTTGACAGAAATAAACCCAGATACAATCCAAAAGTCTTTCCAAAGAGACACTAACTACCCAATGTAAGAAGTGTTTAGTCTTTAAATATTTTAAATTATCTTATTGTAAGAATTGCGGGGGTAGGGGGAGGAAAGAAAACGCTTTCATGGTATAGAAAACATATAGCATCCTGATTTAGGGCATAGTGTACTCTGAGACTATTTTCTAACCAAAGAAAAAAATCATTTTTTTTATTATAGTCTTCTCTAAAACAGGCCTCTGCAGTCAACAAAGAAGAGAGAGGTTGTCACTTTTTTTTAATCTCAGTAAGGATTTTATTCTAGCTTGTGGGGCAGTTCCTGAGCAAAGCTGCAGAGCTGGGCACTGCGCTGGTTGGGCTCCAGGATCCAAGTTACAGCTTCAAAGGGGAGTTATAAACCCAATGGGTGTAAATCAAGGAGGCACCAAAGGGATGAATTTGGGGTCCATTCTGTTGCTAGTCCAACTCCCAGATGAGGCACTCTGGGACTTTAACAATACAGAGCGCCCAGAGAGTGGAGGAGAGAGGCCAGGAGAGGCCTGGGATAAGAGGGACGGGGGATGGAAGCTGACCCAGAGGCAGAAGGGGTGGGGGGAGAGCTTTGAAGAGCAAGTTACAAACTGCGGAAAACAACACGAAGACATCCACCCAACAGACAGCAGCGCGATATCGGACACTGGCCTCAGCCAGGAGCTAGGAGAGGGAGCAGCTAGGACAAGAATGGCCAAGACAAATGGGCAGAACTCCAGCAGCTGACAGAAGAGAAGGTTCTAGAAGCATGCTCTTGGGAAGGGAATTCAGAAGTGCTAACAGACTAGCTAGGATTCTACATCCATGGGCAAGGGTGACCAGAGGTGCCAGTTTCACCCCCTAGACCTCAGCAGCAGGTGCACAGACACACACACACATGGCACACACAAAGCACACACATACCACACACACACACACAGCACACACATGGCACGCACACACATGGCACACACACGGCACACACACATGGCACACACATGGCACACATGGCACACACATGGCACACAGCACACACATGGCACACATGGCACACACATGGCACACACGGCACACACATGGCACACACATACGGCACACACACGGCACACACACACACAAAGCACACACACACTGCACACACACACAGCACATACACACCGCACACACACACATACACACACACATACACACAGCACACACACATGGCACACACACAGCACACACACACACAAAGCACACACACCGTGCACACACACACACATGGCATGCATACATGGCACACACAGATGGCACACACACAGCACACACACACGGCACGCACACACACAGCACACATACACACAGCACACACACATGGCACGCACACACACAAAGCACACACACAGCACACACACACCGCACACACACATACACACAGCACGCACACACACAGCACACACACACACAGCAGACACACACGGCACACACACAGCATACACACATGTACGTGGCCAAACACGGTACACATATACACAACACACACATATACATGGTGCACACACACATATCACATGGCACACTTGTATATGGCGCACACATACATAACACACACATGCATGGCACACGTGCCACACATACACAGTGCACACATACACAGCGCACACACATACATGGCACATACACACACAGCACACACACTTGATTCTCAAGCCACAGGCGGTGCTGGGGCTGCTTTAGCCAGCCTCCTCGACAAACCCATAAGCAAACACACACCATAAACAGCCGACTGCCCGCCCCAAACCTGGGCACGTGCTCCAGGTCCTTGGCATTCCCCTCATCTGCAGAACACCGTGTTTACGAAAACCTGTTGGTCTTTTTGATCAGCCTCCTTGCTCCCTTTACACCAGATGCTCCCCAGAAGCAGGAAGCACTCTGTATGCCTCTTTCCTACTTTTGTGGGACTTAGTGCTGCAAAATGAGTGCTTTAAAATCACCCATTGAACAAATCCAGGTCTCTACCAGCCTTAAGACTGAACTGAAAGAAACCGTCTCCCAGCACAAGGTGGGGCTGGGGTTCATTAGCTGATAGCCAGCGTTCTCTCTGGGCGACATGCAGGACTGTTTAAAAGCCGACAGAGAACCCTGGGATTTCAGGGTCGTGTTGCACACGTTTAATCCAACCAGCATTGCCTGCAATCGAACCAAGATCTGACTTAAGGCGGTAGGATCTGCAAAGCCAGTCCCAAGTGATCCTTTAAAATAATCAATCATTTTTCCAAATCCTCTTTTCCGTTAAATACCAACCTAATTCCTTTGCTAAGAAACTAGGTGTGTATTCCGCAAACCACAAAGCATTGCTGCTTAGTAATCAGAGAAGCCAGCTACGCAGATGGGAACATGAGTGTACACTGAGAGACGCACCAATCGGTCTGGGTCCCCCAGTCCCACTGTGGGCTTTCATAAGTGATGGCCTCCATCTTCATCAATATTTTAGTAACCAAACAAACAAGTGATTCTATTTCCTTGTTTTCTAGAGCAGAGACTGGCAAGTGATTCTATTCTCTGGTGTACTGTGGTGGAATCCTCGGCCACTACACTTTTGATTTCCTGACTCCTGAGGTCAGCCCAGGAGGGTGCAACAGTGGGGCAAGAGATGGAAAGAGCGCATTTTTTAGAGGTTCAGAACCTCACTATGTCACTGATTACTTCTTTAAGCTCAGAAAAGCTGTTGAATCTCCCAGAAACAGTTTCTTATCTATAAAATATGATAACTGAAATCAGGTTAAGTAGGATAATCAATATTCTGGAAACACTAAGGATGCTCCATTAATATTCAGTCATGTCCTCTCAGCTCCCCATCATCTAAGTCTTCTGACATTCCAGCCACCCAGGATCACGGGTTGGAATTCATCAAAACACTGGAGCCAGAGCTTTTGATTTTGAAAAGAAATGATTCAGCACTTCCTGATTGGGCTCAGAAACCACCTTACCGTTAGGAAAACACTAGACCAGAGAAACTGAGATGTATTGGAGTGCTATTGCTGTTACAACAAATTACCTCAAGCTCTGTGATTTAAAGTAATATAGATGTATTACCTTATAGTTCTATCCATCAGAATTCAGGTCGTACCAGGCTAAAATCAAGGCATTGGCAGGTCTGACTCCCTTTCTGGATGTTCTAGGAAGGATGTTTTCCTCTTGCACTGGGGCTGTTAGCAGACTTTAGTTCTTGGCACACAGCCCTAGCACCTCAGGACCAACAGGCATGCATGCTAAGTCGCTTCAGTCTTGTCTGACTCTTTCCAACCCCATGGACTGTAGCCCTCCAGGCTCTCCTGTCCTTGGGATTCCCCAGGATCAGTGTAAGGCATCAAAGCCTTCTTAGGCTGCCCTTTCTTTCTCACTCACCACAGCCAGGAAAAGTTCTCTGATTTTAAGGATTCATGTGGTTAGATCCGGTCCACTCAGATAATCCAAGAGCACCTCTCCATCTCAAGGTCTGTAACCGTAATCATATCTACAAAGTGCCCTTTGTCTTGTCAGGTAACTTCCACAGACTCTGGGGAGTCAGGGTATGTTCACGTGGAGAGACCGTTATTGGGGAAAAAATAATGATAAATAATGCTCCGTGGGTGAGCGTTATTTTGCCTCCCACACAAGAGGACTTGTTGAACATAAACAATTCATTAACGTATGCACCCATTTATACCTAAAATTCCCAGACCTGGGTCAGGGAAAATTATTTGTGGGGTATTTCTGCCATTTAGCTCTCTTCTGCATGCATCTGTGCCAAGTCACTTCCAACTCTTTGTGACCCCATGGACTGTAGCCCACCAGGCTCCTCTGTCCATGGGATTCTCCAGGCAAGAATACTGAAGTAGGTTCCAGGGGATCTTCCTGGCCCAAGGATCAAACCAGAGTCTCTTACATCTCCTGCATTGGCAGGCAAGTTCTTTATCACTAGCGCCACCTGGGAAGTCCAGTTCTCTTCTAGTTAACTCAAGCTTCCCTAGATAATGCTAAGAAAAACAGTAACATATCGTTTAAAAGTGTTTCTTTGTTGTTGACTTGAACTTTTCATAGTAGGCAGATTCAGCTTAAACCAAAATGTGAAAAAGTGCAGAGGGAATCTGCCCCCAGCAAAGGAAAGCCAGCAAGTGTTTTCCTTGTTCAGGATCAACTCCCCTCAGAAAGCTGCAATGGCTTACTAAAGCTACGTTTGTCACTACCTCATCTCTGCTCCTATTCTACAACAAACAGAAGCAACTCACTCACAATGCATGACGGATGGCATAGGAAACAGAAGCCAAGCGGATCTGAAAAGCCTTGTCCATCATCCTTTCTATAGCTTATGAGGCATGGCCAAGCCTCCACCTTATTAGTCAAGGGACATTCTAAGTAACTTTCCAACCAAGCTAAGTAGGTGCCGGCGCCATGAAAAGGCAAGAAGTGTCGAGTGAGAAGACAAACCGGATGCAATGAACCCCTGCCTTTCATCGGCAGAAAAGAGAGCTGCCTGCCATTCAGATCTTCATCCACGGCAAGATGCCCCTTCAGTCCGTGCCCTCTCCCCTTCTCCAAATTGGATTTATAATCTCCAGGCCCTTATACAGCATCCCTGGTATGGGTCAACAGCTGTCATTGTGAAAAACAAGAAAGAGAAAAGTTTACCACTTCCTAATGTTTTTTAGCCCCCAGGCACAATAGTACTCTATATAGAAGGCAGCGGTACCCCACTCCAATACTCTTGTCTGGAAAATCCCATGGACAGAGAAGCCTGGTAGGCTGTAGTCCATGGGGTTGCTAAGAGTCGGACATGACTGAGCGGCTTCACATTCACATATATATATATTTATATATATTTTCCCCCCCAACAAATGCCTCACATGAAATGATAATGTTAATTTGTCTGAGATTATTGGCTGGAAAAGAGCAAGTGCCAGCACCCAGCCGTCACACACCAGCAAAACAGCACTTGAACAGCATGGATGGGGTGGGGAAGAATTGATGCTGCTACTGTTATATTAGAATCCTATTTATATTCTGACCATCAGTTTAACACAGGCCAACTGAAGCCGGCCTCTTAAACTTACTGTAATCCTCTCTGCTATCTCTGTGAGAGATAATGAGTTTCCCAAGCATGTGTGAATTGTACTAGAGAAGCTACAGGGAGTCCCTCTCAGTCAATATTTTCATAGAAAGTCACTTCACGGGAAGGCCCAGGGTCTGACCTAAGCTAATAAATGATTATCCTTCGCTACTAAAATCAGGACCCTAATTAACTTGCTAATTGTTGGTCTCTGTTCACAGACATTAACCTGAGTTATCCCACCATATACACCTGTAAGTAAATTACAGGCTCTATACTCAAGATGAACCCTCTGTCCAAGAGGATAAATGTGACTTCAGTGTGTCAGCCACACATAATTCTTTTAAGTGACCAAGTGTAAAAGATTCTATTATGGGCACTTCTCCAAGCAAATTAAATGGACACAAACTCCCTCTAATAATTTATTTCCTCAGTAGAGTCTCTGGGCACTACTCTTTGAAAGGCACAGTCTCCTTGTTCATACATTTCTCTTTTATAGCAATAAAAGCTACCCTTGTTGGTTTTCCAAGCAGCCTAAGATTAACATTGTAACATTAACATTATTAACATTAATATTTGATAATTATTCATTATCACCCTTAATCCCCCCAAATAACTATGGGGTATATGCTATTATTATGCCCATTTTATAGAGAAGGAAATGAGGTGTAGGGAGTTCAAGTGACTTGTTTAGCACATACTTTTAGTGTCTATGCAAATCCACTCTGCAATGGACTGAATATTTTGTGCCCCACCCCCAAATATGTATGCTGAAATCCTAACGTCCAAGGTGATGGTGTTGGTAGGTGGGGCCCCTGGGAGAGAATTTGGTCATGAGGGTGGAGCCCCCATGAATGGAATTAATGCTCTTATAAAAGGACCCTAGAGAGCTCTCTCAGCCTCTTTCTACCACATAAGGATACGGGAAGAAGTCGGCAACCTAGAAGAGGGCCTTCATGAGAACCCAACCATGCCGGTAACCTGATCTCAAGGACTCTAGCCTCCAGACTGTGAGAAATGAACTTCTGTTGTTTATAAGCCATTCAGTCTATAGTACAGTACTTCGTTACAGCCACCAAGCTGATTAAGACACCCTTCATACTCACCGGTTAGCATCCTTAGCTTCTTCTCAAAGCCCAGAGTCTTGCCCCAGGGCTTTGTCTAGTCACAGGAGCACCTGGGCCCAGAAATAGGACAGTATGAAAGAGCCAAGGAGTTGCTATTCCCCAAGAGCAATCCTCAAATAGACAGATGGCAGTTGGTGGCAATACTCAAGCTTCCTTGCCCCTTGGGTGGGACAGGCTGAGGCAGGTCTGCATGGTGATCCAGAGGTCCCAGCAGAACCGGGTTCCTGGTGCCCACAGCAGTCACCTGCTTACTAACATACTTGCACTGGCTTCCTGCCCCTCTCCCCCAAGAAAATTGAGGGCATCCAAATAAATGTGCAGTCAAATAAGTAACACGACTCAAATCTAAGACTTGGGATCAGGGACTTTCCTGGTGATTCAGTGACGAGAATCTGTTTCCACACAGGGAGCATGGGTCTAATCCCTTTTCGGAAACTAAGATCCTGCATGCTGTATGGCATGGCCAAAAATAATAATAATAATAAATTTAAATAAATATATAAATATATATATATATATATATATATATAAATATATATATATATATAAAAGACTCAGGGTCAGCTTCTGGGAAAAGCCAATCTACAATATTTGCCCAAGGCCATATCACCAACAAATGGCACAATTGAAATCAAACCCAGGCTGGCTGATGCCAAAGTCCAGACTCCTACACCCTAAGTTAAACCATCTTCTTTTATCACAGACTTCTGGTGTCTTTACAAAAATTCACTATCCCACATCTGGCAACATATTTAATCAATACATTCAAGTAATGAATTGAAATTAGACTTTTTCATTTTTTGCTATATATTTGTTATATATATATGTTTCTGCCTTTGTTTTTACTAGCAGTCCTGCTTGCTAAAATAGTCTGTATTCAAAGCTGTAAAAGGTATCAACTCTGACCTTTCTTTTGATGCAACCATTTCCTCTCTACATCCCTGACCTGACACATGCCAACCCCACCTGTCATCTGAACAGTCTCTAGAGATGGTTGAGTCCTTCCTGTCGGTAGAGAGCTAACATTTAGGAGTATTCATGACATATCAGGGGTGTCACACATATTGTTTCACTAATCCTCACAATAGCCCTTTCAAGCAGGTATTATTATCTCCATTACACAAATGAGTAAATTGAGGCTGGTAACCCACTCCAGGACTCTTGCCTGGAAAATCCCATAGATGGAGGCGCCTGGAAGGCTGCAGTCCATGGGGTCGCTGAGGGTCAGACACGACTGAGGGACTTCACTTTCACTTTTCACTTTCATGCATTGGAGAAGGAAATGGCAACCCACTCCAGTGTTCTTGCCTGGAGAATCCCAGGGACGGGGGAGCCCGGCAGGCTGCTGTCTATGGGGTTGCACAGAGTCGGACACGACTGAAGCGACTTAGCAGCAGCAGCAGCAACCTCAAGGTCATACAGTTAGTATGTGGTGAGTCAGAACTGAAATCCAGGTCTCTCTGACCCCTAAGCCCAACATCTCTGTATAACAAATAATGTCTCTTTGTGCTACGTACTTAAAATACTAACTTATTTAATCTTTAAAATAACCCTATGAAAGAGATCCTATCTATATAAGTATTCAAAGATGGTGATTCTGTTTCTTCTCACGTGGTCTCCATTCTTTAACAATGCCCTGACTTCAGAACCCTTCTCTGTATCTTCCAGGCCCTATGAAACTCTCCTTTCCTGTTGCCAATTTCTCAGAGCTGAGTTCCCCCAGGTGAGGCTGGGGGACAGTAAAATATGAAAATAACTTCCCATGCCCCAATGCAGGACTTGGATTAGTGACACCTGAGGATGGCTTGACCTTTCTTAGCAGCTGGTTCCCATGAAGAATCTCAGCAAAGAAGACATGGGTTCATTCTATTCCATCCTCATTTTCACACACCCATCCTTCTTCTATGGGCTTCCCTGGTGACTCAGGGCTAAAGAATCCACCTGCAATACTGGAGACCCAGGTTCGATCCCTGGGTCAGGAAGATCCCCTGGAGCGGGGCATGGCAACCCACTCCAGTATTCTTGCTGGGAAAATCCCATGGACAGAGGCGCCTGGAGGGCTACAGTCCATAGGGTCACAAAGAGTCACATAAGCATGAATCCTTCTACACCAGGCTGGCAGCATGGAAGAGTAGGCTATTGAAAACCCATTGGGTTGGCTACAAAAAGGTCAACACCCTCATTTCCATTGGTATCATTTTCCCACTGATGTTGTACATTTATTGAAGGTTTGTTGTTGTCTAGTCACTAGCTCTTGTCTGACTCTTTGTGACTCCATGGACTGTAGCCCCCCAGGCTCTTCTGTCCATGAGATTTCCTAGGCAAGAGTACTGGAATGGGTTGGCATTCTCTTCTCCAGAGGATCTTCCTGACCCAGGGATCAAACCTGCATCTCCTGCATTGGCAGGCATAGTCTTCACCACTGAGCCACCAGGGAGGCCCTTTAAGGTTTAAAACAGAGCAACTTCCCCATTCACCTATTTAGCAAACATTTATGGAGAGCCTATGTCAGCACCAGTGCCAGGAGCTGAGAGTATAAGAGAAGATGCTGCTGTCCTCCTCGTAAGAAAGATAGGCACCATCAAATGAGCTTTGTCCAGACATCCCTCCCCATCTCCTCACCTCTAAACACTTTCAGAGCTTTAGAGGCTCAGTCCTTACACCTCATCTCTTGAGAACCCACACTCTTCCTCAGAGATGCCCGGTCCTGTAGCTTGAGCTACCACCTCCATTAAGACGCCACCCCTGTGCACCTCCAACCCAGACTCTGCCCTAACTCCACACCCTGTGTCCAACCGCCCACACACCATCACATCTTGGCTAACAAAAGGCATCTTGAACTCAACCTGACTAAAACCAAATTCTTGATCTCTACTGCTATGAGGAGAATTGTATCCCCCAAAATGGTGTGTTGAAGCCCTAATCCCCAGTACCTGTAAATGCAACCTTATTTGGAAATAAGATCTTTGTGGATGTGATCGAGTTAAGATGAAGTCATATTGGATTTGGGTGGGCCTGAATCCAATGACTTGTGTCCTTATAAGAAGAGGAAAATGGGCACAGACATATAGAGAAAATGCCATTTGACCATGGAGGCTGAAATTGGAGGGATGTATCTACAAGTGGGCTTCCCAGGAGACACAGTGATAAAGAATCCGCCTGCCCATGCAGGAGACATGGGTTCGATCCCTGGGCCGGGAAGATCCCCCGGAGGAGAAAATGGCAACCTGCTCCAGTATTGTTATCTGGAAAACTTCATGGACAGAGGAGCCTGGTGGGCTAAGTCCATGGGGTTGCAATGAATCAGACATGACTGAGCCGCTGAGCACACATATGCACCTACAAGCCAAGGGCTGTAACCGTGAGAAGTTAGAAGAGGCAAGGAGAATCCTTAAAGTCATCAGAGAAAGGATGACCTGGCTGACACCTTAATTTTGGACTATAAACCCTCAGAACTGGGAGGCAATACACTTCTATTGTTTTAAGATACCCAAGTTTATGGCAATTTGTTACAGTAGCCCTGGGAATAGAACGCACTCCCTAAAATCCATACCTTCCAGGTGAGTAGAAGATAAATCCATTCCTCCCATTGACCAGGCCAATTCTCAGTTCACATTCAATCCATCAGCAATGTCAACGTTCAAATACATCCCAAATCTGACAATGTCTCACCACCTGCACAGCTGCCACTCATTCAGCCCACCATCAACTGTTCACTGGATCAAATAAAAAACCTCCTAACTGGCCTCCCCACTGCCACCCTCGGGCAGCTACAGCCCATTCCCCACACAGCCACTGGAATGCGTTTCTAAAACCAGAGAGCAGATGATCTCACTCTGCTCAACCATCCTACGACCCCAGAATAAACTCCAAGCTCCGTCTATAGCTCACAAACCCTCGTCGTGCTTCCTTCTCACCTCCTGGAACTCATCCCGTTCTCTCCCCATCCTTCGCTCTGCTCCAGCCACACTGACATCCTATGGTCAGAGGCCATCTGTATGGCTCCCCTCTCACTCTCTGTCCCTGCTTTATTTGTCTTCTGAGCACTGACCACCATTGCCATCATCTGGTTTGTTCTATATGTGCTTGTGTATTGTCGAGCTCCCTCCCTAGAGTAAGGATATGGTATTTCAGCACCACTGTTTTTCAGGCACTGGAAGACTATCTGGTGCATCAAATACCTTCAGTACATCTGCTGAAGCAGCAAAATGCTGGCGAGAGCATAGATGCAACCAACAGCTGTGATGTCAAGGGACCAGGACCTACCTCCATCCTAGAGCTCAATTTTCCTTCTCATAGGGCTTCCCCGGTGGCTCAGACCATAGAGATTCCACCTGAAATGCAGGCAACCTGGGTTGGGAAGATTCCCTGGAGAAGGGAATGGCAACCCACTCCAGTATTCTTGCCTGGAGAATTCCATGGACAGAGGAGCCTAGTGGGCTACAGTCCATAGAGTCACAGAGTCGGACATGAGTAAGTGACTAACACTTTCACTTTTCTAAAAGAGGAATGATAATAACATCTATCTCCTGTGATAAAGCAACGCTTATATATAGCATAAGCCACAGCATAACTTAAATCAGCTATATTTCATAGCTTAAATATGCATGCATAGATACATATCTTATATAGAGCTTAAATACAGATAAGGAGTATCTAGTGAGCAGTGTCTAGTGCAGGGTAAGAATTCAATGGAAGGGAAGAGCTTCACAAAGGAGGTGACCCTTGAACTAGCTCTTGGTGAGTAAGGACCTCAGGAATCACAGATAGATGAGAGTGGGTAATGAAGCAGGGACTTGCATGATGTGTGCAGGCAACTATCTGCCAGTGGTTGCTGTGGCTGGAATATAAGTGAACCACTGAGGCCAGGGAGGGGAAAAAGAAGGAAGTAGTGGCAGGGGGGCAGCTGCTGAGAGATGTGGCCAGGACCAGAGCCTAACAGGGGATAGGGAAAGACAGCAATCGATTTAAATGACAAACAGGAAAACAGTATATATGAAATACTTCAGGGATTCAAAGACCATAAAACTCCCCAATTTACCTCCAGGAGTCAAATTGCTAAGTTCCCACAGCAAGAGAGCCAGTAAGCCAGAAAGGGAGATTTTTTTTCTTTTCTTTCATAACCAGTATCAGCAAGAATCTCCTGTGTGCGTGCATACATGCTAAGTTGTTTCAGTCGTGTCCGACTCTTTGTGACCCTATGGACTGTAGCCTGGTAGGGTCTTCTGTCCATGGGATTCTCTAGGCAAGAATACTGGAGTAGGCTGCCGTGCCCTCCTCCAGGGGATCTTCCTGACCCAGGGACCAAACCCGCACCTCCTGCGGCTCCTGCATTGCAGGCAGTTTCTTTACTGCTGAGCCACTGGGGAAACCCCAAAATCTCATGAGCTCTCCCCAAAGGAGATTAATTCATTCTCTCTCTTGTGTGTGTCTCTCTCCCTTCTCTCTTTCTTGTCTCCCTGTCTCTCAATATCCTACTCTATAGATGCATTGTGTATGTGTTACCCTGAGATTGACCATCTCCTATTAGAATGCCTCTATTTTAGCTTTCAGGCTTAAAAACAATCAAAGAGAAAAATCTAATATTATTTCTAAATACAAAACATACAGCCGAAGGCTAGAGAAATGTATACTCAGGACCCCAACACAAAGAAAGAAGCAGCAGCTGATCCCATGGATAACACGGACCTCTTGTTGTTAAGCAGGCAAAGACCACACCATCAGCTAAAGAAACCCCATTCCACCTTGCGCAAAGTCAAGATGGCAGCATAGGGAAAGGGGACGGCTCACGACAAGAACATAAAGCATGTTCCTCCCCTTGGACCAGTCTCCTCAAACCCAAATGCACTGTCCAGAAGAATTACCCACATGGGAATAAACACAAAACAATAACCTAGATTTCAGCCCAACCCTGACATTCAGAGGGACTTTTCTGTCCGAATAAAACGTGAAGACTAAGAAGACCAAGTCCCATATAAAATTCACATTCCTTCAGTATTGCAATTTATCCAGAATATTCTTCACATTCCTGTCCCTGGTGTCCTATTCTGAAGAGACTCCAAGTCATGAGTCCCCACCTCCCAGTGCCTGCCCTTTGAGAAGCTCACCCACCTCAGATACTAGATATCCTTCTGTAACATATGTATCTCATACCATCTCATTTGGCTGCCTCAGTTTCCCATGCCAGTGCCAGCTCGAGCACAATTCCTGAGACCTAGCAGGCAATCACTGGTGGTTCAGATGGTAAAAAGTCTGCCTGCAATTCAGGAGCCCCAGGTTCAATTCCTGTGTCAAGAAGATCCCCTGGAGAAGGGAATGGCAATCACCCCAGTATTCTTACCCGTAGAATCCTATGGATAGAGGAGCCTGGTGGGCTACAATCCATGGGGTCACAAAGAGTGGACACAACTGAGCGACTAACACTTCCACTTTTTTTTTCCCCAACAGGCAATACAAGCGTGGTGAACCAGTAAATGAACGAATGGAGTCAGTCATGATCAAAAGATCAGAGCCCTGCTTTTTTGGGGGTTCCAGAAGAAGTAAACTCATTTAGAGGTTTGTTTTTTTTTTTTAAGCAGGATGCAGAGGAAGATGAAATGATTAGGTATTTTTCCCTCCACAAATTAAATTTCACAGCCAAGAAGTAGCAATTACAAGCTGTATTGCCTTAAAGTAAAGAGAAGGATTTATTGGCCCCATTCTCCTCACTTCCAGGAAAGGAATGAGATCCTTGCTTCTAACTTTCCAAGAAATGTTTAGAGGTGGTTTCCAAGTCTCTTCATCCCAACAGTTACACTCATGTCCCTGAGCTGACATAGTCAGACATAGTCTGTTCCCAAGAATCCTGGTTAATCAAGTACCACTTGCTTCTCCACTTGGATTTTAGTAGAACGTTGCCCAGCATATAATTTCCTTCCATTTATGAGACAAAGGGAGGCATTAGAAAGCACAAACAGAGGCCCCTTTCAAATATCAAGCCTGCAAAACAAACAATGAAAAAAACAAACAACAACCAAAACTTCAAGATATCCTAAAGCTCACTGGAAAAGAATAAATAAAAGGACCTTCTTCCAAAAGGTCCCAATAATCATTAGGAATTTCTGTTTCAACAACTAAGAGCAGAGACCCCAGCACTGGGTTCTTTCCAGGAAATGTGCCTGGAGACAATGCCTTTAGTTCCACAGGACAATGTGACCTTTGCTGAAGAGTATGAAAGTCAATCTCATTCACATACTCAGAGCATGTATAAACCTTGTGTATGTTCCAATTATACAACATATTTCACCAAAGAAAAATTGGGTTGACTTATCTTAGCCCCAATCTTTTATTCAGGCGCTGGGCTCCCTTAAATGTTGAGACCTAACATTCATGTTGGTTCAATACAAACATTTGGTGCCAGCTTGAAGTAATTGTATCACTAATTACTATGGAATTATAGTGGAAATCATATAGAAGTACTTATAATATTCAGACTAGGACAAGAATGAGTCCATGTGATTAATGTTATTAACATAGCATTCAGTTCAGTAATATACCATAATGATCCAGCTATTATATTAAAGTGTTACTAAATATTCACTTAGCTCCAAAAAACACAGTGGGTGTAAGGTTCCTTTGTCGAATTTGGAATTTAAACAGCGCTCTTTGTCAGATTTGAGCCTGGTATAAAGCCCCAACAAACAAAGTCTACCTACTAAAGTAACGTTTACAAAGACACAGAAAATACCCACAGAAGGAACCAGTTTATCATAAACAATACAAATATTTACTTGATTATTTAATGGGTGCCCAGCATGTCTGTCCTTAATGTAGCATTAGCTGACATCAGGAACACACCATATGTGCAAATAATTAATTCAAATTATGCTTTTCTTCCAGTGAGTTCTCTTCTAAAGGAGGGGAATTAATGTGGAGGCATATTCAGAAGCAGGGAATTGGAGGCACTTTCTCCATGTCTGCCTTTATGGGTACCTAGTTTTTAATACTTCATCCTCATTGTCATTCTGCTGCCAAGAGCTGATGGCATTTGAAATGCTCCGACAGTGTTCCTTATGTAATCAGTAGGATGACTAACACAGCGATTAAAAACCTGACTTGGCTAAAGATTTTCTTATGAGATTAAGCTTTAGAGCCCCAAGATCGCCAGAATAAGTCCACCTCTTTTTACAACCACCACAACTGCAAAATAATCGGCTAGCAAATATTAACAGTAGATCATCCATCATTCCTAGTTTTCAGGAATGGAAAGAGAAACAGGCCATTCTGATGAATATAAAGTGTTTTCAGTGAAGGCGCTTGAGGCTTATTTATAATAAAGACATTCAAACTCTAGAAAGGGGTTTCCTGTGGGCAATTACACCATCCCTTTTCACTATGAATTAATACATGGCAAACTTTGGTTTGCATGACATTTCAAATGGTGAGACCTTTAGCAGACGGGATGCTCAGACACAACGTGCAACATTAAAAGTTGTGAGCACTTAAACCATATATTCTTGTGACGTGGCTTCCAGGGAGGTTAGGTTTCCTCAAAGGCCCCCGCCCCGAACAGCCCTCTAACTCTGCAAGAGGGGGAGGTCTCTGGCTTCTCCCCAACTCTTATGACATCACATACTTACACATTTTTTTCTCTAGTTGTTCAGGTGAGTAATATTTGAGACCTTTTTCTTTATAAGGATAATGAGAAAAGAAGACAGAAAACAGTCAAAGAACTTTCAACATCCCTCTGATAAGGAAACTGATCTTTCTTCAGAACAAAGCATTCCAGGCCTCTTATGTAATTATTTACTTTTATATTTTATATGTATTGTGTGTGTGCACTTATATACATCCATGTATTATAGAGTTGCTGTGAGGATTGAATTAAATAGTATACATGAAATAGCATTAATATACAATACCTAAGCTCTCAATAAATGTTAGCTACAATTACAATCCTTGGATTATACCCAGAGCATTGATAGCAATACTTGATGCACTGTCAGTTCTCAAATATAGCAGATAAATGAATAATTACTAATCCTCATAATATACCTCTCTACTCAACAGAAGCCTAAGGCTCACTGAAGTTATATAGCTTGGGCAGGGTCACACCTCTGACAAACACTACATCTAGGATTGGAATCAGATATGCTTGAGTCTAAAACCGTGGCCCTTTTCACTACCTCCTGCTGATTGTCAAATACCTACAATAACAGACTAATGCAGAGACGGCACTGAATAATTGAAAAGTTCATTGATCTATTTCAGATTTCAATGGGACTTCTAAACAAAATAAGCCCTCCCATCAAAATAAAGAAAAAAGACCTTCCATATTATTTTAAAATATTTTCACAAGATTTCTCAATATTGTACAGATGACTGTGAAGAATTTCACATTCAAAATCATAAACTTATTCCCTGCCCAGTGACATTTTCTTCTTTTCTAATGAATCTGTATTTAAGAGGAAAATTCCAAAACTGAAACAACGGCAATGATTGAGTAATTCATGGCTCAGTGCTATATTAGCAATTAATTAAATCTCTCCAGCAATACACAGAAACCAGTCATCTGCCCTGTATTTATTTTCTTTCATTTCATTTCCTGTATCTTATATATTCCCCAAAGCAATTCTTTGCAGTCATTTTAACTTCCATGCACAAATCTAATAATCCCTCTTGTTCTTTAGCTTCGCGGGTACACAGCATTGTTATTATATTATTAAATGTACATCAGATAAATTCAGTTGTGCAGCATTCTCCAACAAACCTTTCTCCCCCCAATCAGTTCTTTTCTATTTCTCGTTAAGTAAACATTGAAGTCTTTATTAGTGGTAGGTAGGGTCTTTTTATTTTTTTTAACCTATGCTTCAACTTTTTTCCTTATAAGTTTTGTTGCTAATCACAGATTTAATCAGTCTGCTATGCACATTCACGACTCTGTAATCTTAACAAGCTATATGTAAATGATTGACAGGTAATACTTGACAGGTTCAAAATTAGAGAATATACAATGAAAAATTCAGAACAGCCAGATCACTTAGTATGCTACCCTTTTCCAATTTGGCTTCTCTCATAATCATCAACTTGGGAGAGACGGGAGGAAGGGAGAGAACAGATCTGAACATTTCTTCCCTCTCTGATCTCCTGGATGAAAACCACTGGGCTTGAACCAGTCTGAAAGAGCCATCAGTCAGAAATTACCTAATCGAGAGTTGAAATCCACACCATCAAAATATGAAGTCAAAAATATAATTCTTTGGCAATTAAACCAAAACACCAGCCTCTCCTTCCTAGAGCCAGCCAAGATATTCTTTTCACATGTTTTATTTGGTTTCATTCATTGAAGAGAGTTATCGTTTACGTAGCTTTGCTCCTTAAATCTTTAATGAGAAAAGAAATCCTGTCATGTTTATTGAAATGATTAGGCCGATTTTTATTGACTCTGCACAATTTATGTGAGAGCTGATATTTACCTGAAGCTTTTCGATCCCGGAAAGGATTGATTGATGACTTTCTTCTCTGGTGGCTCAGACAGTAAAGAATCTGCCTGCAGTGAGGACACCTGGGTTCTGTCCCTGGGTCAGGAAGATCCCCCAAAGAAGGGCACGGCACCCCACTCCAGTGTTCTTGCCTGGAAAATCCCATGGACGGAAGAGCCTGCTAGGCTGCAGTCCATGGGGTCGCTAAGAGTCGGCACGACTGAGCAGCTTCACTTTCACTTTTCACTTTCATGCATTGGAGAAGGAAATGGCAACCCACTCCAGTGTTCTTGCCTTGAGAATCCCAGGGATGGCAGAGCCTGGTGGACTGCTGTCTATGGGGTCGCACAGAGTCGGACAGGACTGAAGCGACTTAGCAGCAGCAGCAGGTGACACAAAACTCTTATCAGTTAAACTTACAGCACTAAAATCTGGGAAGTGCCAGAGGCCATGTCTAACTAAGCAGATGCTGCTCCAAAGACTTGACCCTGGTTCAAAGCAATCTACTCTGCCCTCCCCAAGATCTAAATTTATGCTATTTTCAGTCAACAGCTCATTGTGATGAATTAGGATCCAACAAAACCTAACTTGGGCAGGCCCTTCTCAGAGGCCATTCACAGGAGAATTCCAGTGGCACCAGTCATGGGCAGGACTTTCTGTTCCCTGAAATAAAAATAAGTATTTTCCTCCCTTTTCTGTTACTTTCCAACTCTAATCATGCTCACAAGATGACAACTATGCTGGGATTCCATCCAGGAACATTTTAGGAGAGGAGAAATCAGTGTCTGAGGGATCATCAGTTGACACGCACACTTACAAAGAAAAAACAGGGTTGTCATTTCCATGATATTATCATGTCGATCCTGCTCTCTTCTGATGTGGCCATTCAAAATAGGTCATAAGGGATAAAATTGTAGAAAGGCAGCTTTAATCCTTTTAGAAAGCAATTGCTGTCCAGAGAAGCATCTGGGTTAGTGGCTGGTAACCACTGGCAGGAGCCCAACAGTTAGTAACTACTCCCGTGGAAGGAAAAGTGAGCGCCCATGGAAGAAATGGGGAGGAGTCCTAAGGAAAATCATAAGAGAAGAGGAGAACCCTGACTTTCCGTCAACACCGAAACATACACTGGATAGCCATAATTAGGCCAAATTCATCATGAAGATCTAATTGTTTAATTGAGGATCGAGGTTGAAAGAGAAGACCCAGAAAGAAAAGCTCTGAGCCTCGACAGCCATCTCGACTTAAGAGGCACTTATGGTTCACATGCTAGACAATTTCAAATGAAATGTGCTTTACAATGAACAAATGCTAATCCACCCAATGGCAAACAACTCCAGGAGTTTCAATTATGAAAGAAGAGAACAATTCCAGATTAAGGCAAGTAATAAGTAATTTAAAGGAAACACTGGGAGGATGTCAGGAACATCTTAAAAATGCCTTAAAAAGTCTTTACTCTCATGCTTTCTTCAAAATAGCAGTTAATTTCTATAAATATTCTTGTTGAGTAGATATATGTATTAATGTCTACACTGCTTTAATGAGGGTATTGGTTTTTTCTGTTGTTGCTATAGACAAAAAAAAAGTCCCAATCTGGCCACTTTCAGGCTCCTTTTGCCCTTGCAGAGGTGGGTGGTGCTTTGGAACATCCTCTGAAACTACAAAACACTCCAGTCGACAGCGACAACACTGTGGCCATATTGCACGAGCAGTATGGCTGGGAATCGGAGCCCTTTCTTCAAGGGCCATGAATGCTTTCCCTCTTCAAAATACCACTCTTCTGTACATTCACCTACGGTTTCTACATGAAGAAGAAAAAAGGAAAAGACATCAAAATTACATTATATAAGTAAGGTTTTCTAAAAATACCTTCCCGCAACTTGCCAAAATGACTGAGATATTTCTAATTCACTTTCAAGTCCCAGAAACCTAAACATGTTGCTGTGTGTTAAGATGTCAGATGTGAACCGTCTTAACCAGCCAGGTCAAAGGTGAGCTAGAAACTGCAGTAAGAAGGACTGAGTTTTTCTCAACTCCGTTTGGATACAAGCTGGACGTCTCCAACTCCAACTTAGCAATCTGTTAAAGGAACAATTTGGAAGTTCTGTGCAATTTGCGGGAAGCATTCCTGAAATATCGCTATGGATGGGACAGCCACAGAAGGTTAACAGATACTTCCAATAAGTGATAAAGATATTTTGTAGTCATGGTAACCTGCATGCAAATTTAGAACATTTATTTTAAAAGTCTTCTCTCCCCTTTCTCCCAATATCACTTCTAGTTTTCTTTTTTCTATATTCTTATCTGAAGTTGGATAACTAAGATTCCAACAATAATGGAATCTTAGAATCTTTAAGTTTCTCTCTTCTAGATAGAACTTGGTAATTTTAAGGCAGATCTTCTGAACAAGGGCATTTAAAATATCCATATGTTACTCTGTGCTTTCATATCATAATTTATACCACACAAAATGTAAAAAAGACCTTTAAGTGTCCTATTCCCAGTAGGCTGTGTAATAAACTGATTAATATAACAATTAACTTTTTCAACATTAAGCGAAAGGGAGGAGGTTGAACTCTCACTTGTATGAAAGACAGAACTTTTCTGGGAACAAAAATTGGAAGGACGCTTATCCACCAGGAGATGCACAAGAAACAGAGGGAAAAGTTAGGAGATGGCAGTTTTCTCATAGCCTGTTAACTCAGTTTCTTTAGAACAGTTTTATTCTCTCCTTTCAAATGAGAAGCCAGCCAAACTCTCACGACGGACTGGAGATAAGCCTTTATGCCTGGTCCTCATTCTGCCATATCTTCAACCCCCTGCTAACACCCCAGCTGGCTCTGACAAACACCATTTCAGAAGAGGACTGAAGCCAGGCCAAGCTTATTACCTCTTCCTGAGGCTACTGCGTTTAAAGATATAGGGTAATTTGATATCAGCACTGATGGAGAAAAAAGTCCAAAAGGCCGTGAGGGCATGGAACAGCATTACTTCCTTCATTTTGCATATTTCTGTTCTGTAAATGTTGTAATTATACATGCACATCCCTTTTACACTCAGGCAAAGCCATCAAACTTATTTTTTAAAAAACAGAATGAAAATCTAACAGCTTCCCACCTCCCATTCAAACCGTGAGATCAAGGGCAGAGGAAACAGTTTCCTCTAATGGTTCATGTTCACTGATAAAAGCAAGCGGTGGGGAGAGTATTGTCAGTGACATGAAAGTTACAAGTAAATTAATCTGAGTCAGAATAATGCCAATACCTTACATGTTGAATGCACATTCCAATCACTGTCCCATTTCTCCCAGTTACAGTCCTGGGAAGGAGTAGGTAAGAAAAGTGGTATCAGCTCCAAGTCATATGGGAGAAAACTGAAGCTCAGAGGAAACAGAAAAACTGCTCAGGGTCACACAGAGAAAGAAGCATAAAACATCCAACTCATTCACTTTTTAAGAACACCATAACTGGTAGCACGCCATGCTTTTTTAACACCCTGCAAAGCTGTAGCTATAAATGCAGCAGGAAGAATTTTGGCATATTTGCTATTGCATAATTATTCACGAAGGTACAAGTGCCCTGTCAACACCTTCGATTCAGTTACAATGAAGAAAAGCAGCGAAGACTTGCATCTTCCGTGCCCACCCACCTACCAAATTAGCAGGGGCTGAGCAAGTCACGACCACGTCTTATGGCTCAAGGTACCCACCACACCAGACAGCTGATTTTGTTAGTCCAGCAAGCACAGCATTAAACAACGTGCTAAGTTCCTTTTCAATCCTGTTTTCAATCACTGTGATTCCATCAAAGAGAATGTCTTGGGTTGGAGATAAAAACCTTTACCACCTCTCTTAGCTCTCCCAGACTAAGACCTCTTTTTAACAAAAGAAAAACAGGTTCAGGCTCATAGCCTTCAACAGGCAATAGCATCTACTAAACATATTAATTATCGATGTTCTCTTAATCTTTATTAGATATCCTTCTTTTTACAGCAAGTGATACTGATTTTCCACTTAAATGGGAACATAACATTTCTCCTAGGAATAGATTTCTGAAGGTAAACAAAAAAAGTGAGATAAACATACTAGGTTAAACCAGGTGAAACCACTGGCAGCATTTTTTTTTTAGATCAAAAATGGTCAAAAATAACCTGAAAAGCCAGGGAAACCCTCTTTGTTCCTCTCTATAGAGCAACTGATCTTGCTTGGATTGTGTGGTTTACATAAAGGGAAAATGACTGCTAAGGAGTAAGTCTTTGCAACTATTGTACTTGTTCCTTTAAATATTAGGAACTAAATTAGCAATGCCCTGAATAACCTTAAAAAATGAAAAATAAGTCTTTTTTCCTAGCTGATGTCCAAATAAAATAATGTAAGCAATAAAAAAAAAAAGGTCAAGAAATTGGTCCTTTCATATGATTTGGCCTAATGGATAGACACATGGTGTGTGTGTGCGTGTGTGTGTGTGTTCAGTTGCCCAGTCATGTCCAACTCTGCGACCCCATGAACTGTAGCCTCCCAGGCTTCTTTGTCCATGGAATTTTCCAGGCCAGAGTACAGGAGGATGTTGCCATTTCCTTCTCCAGGGTATCTTCTCAACCCAGGGATCAAACCGGCATCTCTTGCATCTCCCGCATTGGCAGCCAGATTCTTTACCACTGTGCCACCTGGGAGGCCAGACACATGGTAGATGCGGAGTAAATGGTAGTGATGGTATATAGATATGACAAATATAGGTAAACTTACAGAGAGAGAGATGACTATACAGAGACATATTTAGATATGACTCCAAAAATTATAGTAGATAGATGACTTCAATTCGAGAAGCCTTGTTATTAGGACTGTCATGACATTAGGCTGGGCTTCCCAGCTGGGGCTAGTGGTAAAGAACCTGCCTGCCAATGCAGGAGACATAAGAGGCTCGGGTTCAATCCCTGGGTCGGGAAGATCCCCTGGAGGAAGGCATGGCAACCCACTCCAGTATTCTTGCCTAGAGAATCCCAGCCTGGCGGGCAATAGTCCACAGGGTTGCAAAGAGTCAGACACGACCCAAGTGACTTAAAACACACGTAAGAACGCATATTAGGTTGGAATCTCATTCTTCAATAGCAATACACATAACCCCTGCCAATGTGACTCTTGATCCAGTCACAGGCCTTCTGGTTTTGCTTAGCCTGGACCTCACTGTGGCCCAGGGCTGGCCACAACAGAGAAGCATGTGCTGCAGTGCATTCCACAGATGAGCCAAAGAGACCAGACTACATGACGCACATCCCACCCCACTCTCCGTCCTCACCTGCCTCTTGCCTTCCCTCACCTCCAATGTGGAAATTACGTTAAACCACCATAAAATATACAGATCACCTTCATCTGTCAGGAACAATTTCATCCTGCCTCCATCCTTTACACACATCCTTCTGTCCCTATTATGCTTCCTCCAGAATAAGCAAGCTGCTTAAGGTCCTGAAAAGAGTTTTGAGTGATGATACCTACCCTTACCTGCACTGGCCCCAACCCCCACCCACTGCCTTCTCCAGAGGAGAAGTGACAGAGCATCTCTGGGAGAAGGAATCCGAAAAGTCCATGAGGAAAAGGAAGAGGTGGGGGCAGGGGGAGGATCCATGAGGCAGGCATGTCTGTACCTTCTATACCAAGACCATGGAAAGTCAGGAGGATGGGCTCAGAAGGTTGCCTCTCTTCAGAAATGCACCAGTGCCACTTAGGAAACCTAAGTAAGATAATCTCTCTTTCAGCTCCAGAGGTTGAGAGAAGCACATTTTAATGCAAAGCCCTGGGCTTGTTTCACTCACTCTGCAGTAGCAGCTACAGTAAGGACACAAGCTACCGTCTCCTCCCCAGTCTTTCCCTAACCAACTTTGTGACCTTGACCGTGTCACTTAATCTGTTGGCTTTGGGTTTACTTAGGTGCCAAATGGGGGGATTTGCCTCAATCAGTGGTTCTCAAAGTTGGCTCCATATTCGAATCAAATCACTTTTATAAATAATAAAGAGAGTTTTATAAATAATGTCCAATTGGGGCCCACACCTGGAAAATGTTTAATGGGTTAGCACACGCTGCTGCTGCTAAGTCACTTCAATCGTGTCCGACTCTGTGCAACCCCATAAATGGCAGCCCACCAGGCTCCCCCATCCCCGGGATTCTCCAGGCAAGGAAACTGGAGTGGGTTGCCATTCCCTTCTCCAATGCAAGCATGCATGCTAAGTCGCTTCAGTCATGTCTGCCTCTGTGCGACGCCATGGACAGCAATTCACCAGGCCCCTCTGTCCACGGAACTCTCCAGGCAAGAATACCAGAGTGGGTTGCCATTTCCCTCTCCATAGCACATGCTGGACATTTATAAATTTTCCCAGTTGGGGCCTAGTCTGAGGATTCCTGGCATGGAGCACCCCTAAGGGCCTGACCCAGCTCTGACATCCTTGGGGTCTCTGAACCTCGCCTAGGAGCTGGTGGCCTTTTCTGGTTCCCCTTGGTGCTACCCAGCCTTTGTCTACAAACACTATCGCTTTTGCCGTAATTGGAGTTCTTAGCCTTATCTGGGGAGAAGG
This sequence comes from Budorcas taxicolor, assembly GCF_023091745.1. Lineage (NCBI taxonomy): Eukaryota > Metazoa > Chordata > Mammalia > Artiodactyla > Bovidae > Budorcas > Budorcas taxicolor. Next base: position 44,452,746 of record NC_068915.1, read on the forward strand.
CGATGGCACCCCACTCCAGTACTCTTGCCTGGAAAATCCCATGGTCGGAGAAGCCTGGTAGGCTGCAGTCCATGGGGTCGCGAAGAGTCGGACACGAATGAGCAACTTCCCTTTCACTTTTCACTTTCATGCATTGGAGAAGGAAATGGCAACCCACTCCAGTGTTCTTGCCTGGAGAATCCTAGGGATAGGGGAGCCTGGTGGGCTGCCGTCTATGGGGTCATACAGAGTTGGACACGAGTGAAGTGACTTAGCAGCAGCAGCAGCAACAGCAGCAGCAGCCTTATCTGGAGAACTGCCAACACCAAAGAGGTAAAGTTTAGGCTTCTATAAAAGGGGTTTTGTACTTAGGTGGAAAACTGGCTTTGCAGCTATGCAGAGTCAGACACGACTGAAGTGACTTAGCAGCAGCAGACTTGATTTTGAATCCTAGTATGGTGGCCTTAAGCAAGTTTCTTAATCTTCTAGTCCCCAGGTTTGTCATCTTCAGAATGGGGGTGATACCCTTTCATGGACCATTGTGAGGAGTGAATCCATATGAAATACATAGTATGGAAAGAGTGAATAAGTGGCAGTTACCCCTCCTTTCCTGCCATTTGGAGGTGACAGGGGTTCTGTGCTCACAGAGGAAAGAGCTAGATGAAGGCCAGTCTGAATTTCCAGAACCCCAAGAGCAGTCTTCGGCTGAGCAGATCAATGCCAGCCAGAGAGACACTTAGAGCTTCAAAGCCCTGCCTCCCACCATGAGCAGCACCGTCTTCCCTCCTGTCAGCTGCCGAGAAGCAGAAACACAATCCGGTCCTCCGCCCTGGAAGCGGGAAGCTACAAGTGTGAATGAACAGAACTGCAGGCCACGAGATAAGTAGGCCAGTCCTGGACTCCTGCAGCCAAAAGCGCAGGAAGAGAGAGGCAACCGGTCAAAGGAATGTAATGAGGAAACAGTGGAGTCTAGCGATACTGGGGCAAAGAGCTGTCCGCAACAGATGGAAGAGGGAAAAGATGAGAAAAAGAAAAGAGAGTTGCCCTTTGCAGCGTTGGCAGGGCCAGGGAATGTATTTCCCATACCACTGAGAATAAGCGGCAGGAGAAATGTTTCGCGCTGCTGTAAGCAAGGTTGCTGTGAGAAATTAGCTTTCTCCTTCCCATGCATACAGGGCAGAGGAAAAAGACTGTAAGGAAACAGAAAAATGTTATAGGGTTTGTCTGTAAGTAGTGAACCTGTTGGTCCTTTCTAGTCTCTTCCATATACATGTCTGCAGATTGCATATCTATAATGAATAGGAATGTCTTTTATTTTCAGGGAAACAAATGGAAGGAATAAGTGAAGCATGTCATGCAAGTTTATAATGAGAGGGACAAAGAGTGAAGATAGCAAGTGCTGGGGGTAGAGAAGGACACAAGTTTAAAATATCAAAAAAAAAAAGAGCTGGGTTTTTATCTCGCAAATATAACATAAAAGAAGCAGACTCACAGACACAGAGATTAACTTAGTGGTTACCAGTTGAGGGGCGAGGAGGCGTGATACAAGGGTCAAGGGGAAGGTTCAAACCTGTGGGTATAAGATAGGCTCCAGGATGTACTGTAAAACACAGCGAATAGAGTCAATATTTTGTAAAAACTGTAAATGAAAAGTAACCCTCAAAAATTGTTTTAAAATATTTAAAAAAATTTTTAAAGAGAGCTGTGTTTTTAAGAAGAGAGCGAATGAAAATTTGGTGGGGTAACCATTCATGAGACCTTATTTTCTAGGAGACTGGGATCAGACTTTACCATTGCAAGGAGCAAACAAGCCTGTAGTCCGTATTTTAACCTTTCTTGCTTGCAGTGTTGACACTGGCTTTTCCAGTGTTTTAGAACCTGGGAATTGCTCTGGAATAGCAAACACAAATAAATCACTGAGGAATGCTGCTGCAAATGCTCTAGCAAAAGAACCCAGCACTGAGCACAGACCTGCAGAAACCAAAGCAAAACCAACAAGGTGCTTATAGTTCATAAAACATCACTTGTCAGTATTTTTTTCAATCTAAAAATACATGAAACCTCATACAAGATGTCATGGGTTTCAAAGATGCGATCCCAGATGTCAGAGTTAAAATTTTCCTACAACGTTCAAAATGCTTCCTATGGCAAAGCTACGACAGTTAACACCCCTGGGGGAGGACAGGTCCCCATGTGGGAAAGTCTCCACGTTCACTAAGTCAAGGTCAGTATTGCTTTCCTTCTACCTGCCTCGACCTCTAGTCTGCTGGCACAGACACACTCAGAGAACACGTAATAGCAATCCCACTCTGTCGCTTTATCCTTAGAGGTCTTCCCATAGGGCCTGGCTGCCGGAAGTCATGAAGAAACCTGATGTCTCTCATCAACCCTGTCCAGCTAGGGGATGTGGGACTTTTAGAAAAACAGCTAAATAGCCATCAGTAAAACTCCCTGGATATAGAGTCAATACTTTACAATAACTATAAATGGAGAATAAATAACCTTTAAAAACTGTGAACCACTGTACTGTACACCTATAACTTATATAATATTGCATAGCAACTATATTTCGATTAAAAAATTCTTAGGTTCTACAAAATATTAAATATTTTGACATGAATAAATACTAACAAAACAAAAATTTTAAAAATATCATTTTCATATTAACAGTATTATAAAACACTTCTATCCTAGCCTCATAGGTTAGGTTTTGAAGAAAGCAGTGTTGTTAAAAAAGGAAATAGAGTTGGGGGAGGTTAAGATTAGGGTTAAGGGTTCATGAAATTCAGACTCCACATATTTCAATTAAATAGTACATTGACCCATGTACCAAACTGTCCTGAAATCTGCTCCAAGTCCAATTTGTCAAGTTTTATCTGCCACCATTTGCAATCAAGATGACAGAGTGAGTTATAAATCCAATACAAGATGAGACTTACACTGAGCAGTGTACCAAGTTTTGTCAAAAGCAGTCAGCTTCCTTAAGATCTGAACACAGGATAGACCAAAAAAGACAGTTAGAAAGGAAAATGGCATGTTAACTAATTGAAGTGGGAATTGTTCTTAAATTGTGCTTAAATTAAAATTAACTTGTATATCTACTCATTCATTCAACAAATATTCATTGAGCACCTACTTTGTGTCACATACTGCAGGAAAAGCCAGGGATATGCAAATCACGGGACAGAGTCTCTGCCCTTGTAGACCTTATATTATGGTGGGTAGGAGAGGGAACAATTAAATAAAATCATTAACAACTGAGATTAGAGTCATCATGGAACTGAAAAGGGAGCAATGATAGATAAAAATGAAGAAAGCCTACTTTAGACAGGGTTGCAAGAAAGCCTCCTCCAAAGGGACGTATTTAGGTTGAGATGGAAGGATGAGAGGGAAGCAGCTGTATTAAGAGCTCAGGATGAGTGCTCCACACACAAGAACGAGCAAACCCCAAGGTCCTCAGCAAGACCTGTCATGGCCATGGACAGACTGCGAGCCAGACAGTGAGGAGGGGACACAGAGCAGGCCCACCGTGACTTGCAATGCCAAATGGTTACTGGTGATCTTAAGAGTAACACTGTCAGAATCATCTGTATGGATTATATAAAATGGGAGACATTATGCCTGAAAGACTACACACTTTTTCTTTATTTTCCATTCACACACTAAATAATAACTAACAGCTCATACATGTCACCTTCTTTGGAAAATTATCACTATTAAATATCATCATCGGCCTCACCAAGGAACCTGTAAGCATGATACATAGTCCTTTAATGCATTTAGCACATAAGCTTCTCAATTTCCCACCACCAACAATGGAAGAGCCCTCCATCAAACTGGTTAACTGCAAAATCAGTCAGGTATTTACTGCATGTCCTACGGAGCAAAGGGACCTTGGGCACTTCAGTCCCATGTGGGGTGAAGAAGAGAGATCATAGAAGCCATTGGATCTCCATGAAAACTTGTCACATTTGGGATGAACCCAATCTGCTTTGTGGATACAGGTCAGCCCTCAGAGAGACAAAAGGATATGCACGATTGTATACAAAGAATCCTTCCATCTCCCAATCACCAGGAAAGTTATAAATTTTATGAAAATCTTATAGTTCTCTTGATTGCTTCTAAGTCATTTGGAAAATACAATAAATGCAGGAGAGTTTTCCTAACTAGCTCACTGATCTTTCCTTGTCATATCAGGATGAAACAATTCACCATCTGACTAAAGGTCAATGTTCCAGAAATATTTATCGGTGACTAAAGGGGGAAGACTATTAGGGAAATGCTTATTCATTACTCTCACTATTGCATGGTTAGCTGCATGAGGTACTAGACACACCTGACATCCTTTCCATGTTCATAAACCCACCGGTTATGTTCTTAGGTGTGGGGCATTGGTGGGGGGGACAGGGGAGTATTCTTCTTATAATGAATTTAAGGACACTCCTTTCAAAGAAATGACTAAATGTTTATTAGATTTTAAGTTGTGCATGATTTTAGTTCTCTCTGAGCAACGTTTGATGGATACATCTTTTAAAAATGGTCAAATGGCCTAACCTTTTAGCAATAAAATGGTGTGCAATAAAAATGCTAGAGGGTACCCGTTACTGAACTGTCACAGGTTGGAGAATTACTAGCTCCCATAATTCTGTACTGCAAAACCAAATTTGTAGATTTTTTTTCAAGTGGAAAAAAAAATCCAGGAAATTAAATGGAAAGACCTGTAGTAATGAAATATTAAATGCAATTTCAAGTGCACAAAAAGGTCAGAAGGCAAAAAAAAAAAAAAAAAAGGATTTCAGGAGTAACATTAATTTTCTTATACCTCATGTATGCCTGAGCTTAAATATCCCTAGAAACCAGCCAGATACAGACGAGGGCAAGGGTGGGGATGCTAGGGAAAGGTAGGAAAAAGAAGGCCAGAATAGAAAGAAGTAAGAACTAAGAATGAAAAAAAAATAGTCAGAAAAATATTTCATTTGTTTTCAGTTTCCAAAGTTGAAGTTTTATTGCATCAATGCACATCAATACCAGAAGAAAGGTCCAAAAGCAAAAGTGAAGTTACTGGACTTCAACCATGACATTCCCATGGTACCTAAAGTTTGGATTTTTGGTTCCTAACACTGTAATAGCTCTGGGCCCCTGTCTTAACCTCACCATAATTGCGTCTCAATTCTGGCCAAAGAGGACACATCTCACAGGACGGTTTGGTGGACATTTGGACTCAGTGCATTGAGATGTGTCTCCATGAAGAGTACTACTGTCATTGGAAGCAATCATCGAAAATCTATAGCTTCAGTTGCAGGACCAGCAGCAATAATTCATTTTGTACTTAGTCGCTTCAGTTGTGACTGACTCTGCAACTCTATGGGCTATAGCCTGCCAGGCTCCTCTGTCCAAGGGATTCTCCAGGCAAGAATTCTGGAGTCTGTAAAGCAACCATCCTTCAGTTAAAAAATAAATTAATTTTAAAAAACAGAATCCTGGAGTGAGTTGCCACACCCTTCTCCAGGTATCTTCCCGACCCAGGGATCGAACCTGCATTTCTATGTCTCCTGCATGGGCAGGCGGGTTCTTTACCACTAGCACCACCTGGGAAGCCCATAATTCATTTTATTAATATGTATTTAGGAAGGGATAGGGTGGGGGCAGGGGAAGTTCAAGAGAAATTGTCAAGGCAATATTTGAAAATGAAAATCATTCTGTGAATAATAGGGTCAAATGTTAACATCAGGGCACCATCAGTTTAGGCAGGACATTTTGTTTGTTTGGAATATTGTTTTAAGATGCACACAAGGAAAATCCTCATTTTAATACTTGACTGCCTCTCCAGGCCCATTTCTCCCATAGTCTGTACACTCTCTCTTTAAATAAGCTACAGAAATCAGATGTCCATAATTTACAGCTGCTACAACTTTAAAACCTAAACAACACGTGATGAAATAGATTTCTTTAGGATACCTATCTGTGCAGTTGCAGTGCTGGATGGCAGAAAGAAAGATTTACATTTATGGCCAATTTTTATTTATTCTCACCTATTTATAAATTGGGCTCGAACTTCAATAGCCATGGTTAAAAAGAATAATGTCATTCCTAACCACTGCCTTTGACTATAAAAACAATTTCACCGTAACAGATAGCACTAAAATACTCCAAGGATAATCTATAAATGAATCCTGGATTACTAGTCTAAAGATGGTGGTTATAAATGATTACATGAAAGAGTTGATGTTACTTTGAAATTCTTAAGGTCTGTCTATGGATTTTCGTATTTTATATGTAACATTTTTATGAAGTGATTTTGCCCTTACATAATAGCTTTCATCTTCAAAGCACTTCACAAATATGAACTAGTTACATAAAAAGCTGTATTACTGCAAAATCAGAAAATGGAAAAGCTAAGGTTCTCCCAGTAACAGTCATTGTCACACATTCTATATGTTTAATCTACAATGAAGGTTACGTTTTTAAAACATATTTAATTATAAATACTGTTAACAAAACCATCTAAAAGATTAATAGACCTTCACCATATCAAAGTAACTACTACTATTTAAAAACATCTCCCTTTTACTGAATTTTTAAATTTGACAAAATTAGACTTGTATTATGGTAGGTCTTCTTTGTCCCCTTCTTTTAGTTCACAAAATCTGCTGCTGCTGCTGCTGCTGCTAAGTCGCTTCAGTCATGTCTGACTCTGTGCGACCCCATAGATGGCAGCCTACCAGGCTCCCCCATCCCTGGCATTCTCCAGGCAAGAACACTGGAGTGGGTTGCCATTTCCTTCTCCCACCAAATCTGTTAAATATCAGTAAAAACCAATGTTTGACAATGCTATAATACAATAAAACTGAAAAAAAGTAAACACACATTTTGGAGAATGATTAAATAAATTATGGTATGTTTATAGGATATAATATTATCAAATACAATACAGCCATTAAAATTATATTTTTGAAGAATATTTAAATACATGAGGAAATTTGCACAATATATTAGTATTTTAAAGGCTACAAGACTATCTAAATACTATCATGCCAATTTTATAAAAGAAATAATTGTACATAGGCACATATGCAAATTGGATGAAATAAAAATGAGTGATGGGGCACTGTGGTTTTAGTCCCTCCCTTGGACTTTATTATTTAGATTTTGACAATAAGATATATTTTTAATGGGACATATATGTTATTTAAAGCAAAACAAAACCACAATCCCTGCTTCAAGAACTCACACTCCACTGGAGAGGTAGAAATTATAAGTCAATGTGATCATCTCTTTAAGAGTAGACAGCTCAGAGAACCATAGGAGTAGCCCTAGGTAGACATTCAGAATAGGAAGAGGAGAATCTTGAACTGGCTCTTGAAAGGTAAGCAGGTATTTAATAATAACAGAGAAAGCAGTCTATATAGAACATATACAAAGGCCTAGAAGTATGAGAGGGGCTTCCCTGGTGGCTCAGATGGTAAAGAATCTGCCTGCAGTGCAGGAGACCTGGGTTCTACCCTTGGATTGGGAAGATCCTCTGGGGAAGGGAATGGCAATCCACTCCAATATTCTTGCTTGGAGAACTCCATGGACAAAGCAGCCTAGCATGCTACAATCCATAGGGTTGCAAAGAGTCGGACACCACTGAGCGATTAACACTTCCACTTCCAGAAGTATGAGACACTTGGAAACAACAAGAAAAACAAAGAACTTTATGGGGGCAAAGAATACAATCAGGAATCACAGAAGATGATGATGGAGATGGCACAGGCTAGATCACAGAAGACTTTGAGTACTATGGAAAAGGATCCCACTTCAATCTTCACACATGATGGACAGAGCCTGCTGGAGAAGGAGCTATGGAGAGAGATTAAGTCAAGAAAGCCTGAAGAATAGAGGAGCTCTTCTAGGTCACTGGCTATCGCAATCGGAGGCCTGGAGGAAGGCAAGACTAGAGTCAGGGATCCAGGACAGGAGATTCTGATAGGCTTTTCCCTCAAACAACCGTAGAAAAGAAAGGAGAGGAGGGGTTCCAGAAAGAGTTAGGGAATAGAATCAATATAGTTTAGCAGCCAAGACAGATGTGACTGAGTGAAAAAAAGTGTCTATGGTAATTCCCAGAATTCTAGGTGGAATAAGTGGATGGTACCATTATCTAAACAAAGTTGACCTACAAAAAGCTAGTGAGTTTTATTTGGGACATATAGAATTAAAGGTGACTCTGGATATTCAGATAAGAACAAATAGAAGGCTCAATGGATTCATAGTCAAGTCACAGGTGAAGGACAGAGGAACAGACTTGAAAACACTCAGCATGTTGTTCCAGGCTTAAAAAATTAGGAATGGATGGAATTTCCCTAGAAGACTGGTCAAATTGTGGAGCCTAGAAATTTGGAGAACATCAATACTTGGGGACAAGAACACGCAGTCAGCAAAAATAACCAAGATGGATGGTCATGGAAGCTGAGGAAGAGAGATTCTGAGGAACAGGAGTGAAAGGCTACAAACATCAAACAGAAAAAGGCTAAAAGGCATCATTTAGGTTTAACAATAAGAATGGTCACTTGACCACTGCTGCAGCAGTTTCAGTGGGTGGTACAGACAGAATTTTATAAAAGATCAAGAAATGATTCAGATTTTAAAAGAGCCTGAGGATAGGAACTTCTTCAGCAAACTCAGCCATGAATTGAAGAAGAAAAGGAGCTCTAAAACCAGAGATGAAGGCAGGACCAGGAGAGGACACTGATGCTTCATAGATAGGTGACTACACCAGCTGCAGAAATGACTATCCAGGAAATATAGTCTTTTTTTTCATCTAATACAAATACAGTCATTTGTATACAGATGGCCAAGAGACACATGAAAAGATGCTCAACACCACTAATTGTTAGAGAAATGCAAATCAAAACTACAATGAGATATCATCTCATACAAGTCAGAATAGCCAGCCATCAGAAAGCCTACAAGTAACAAATGGGGGAGAAGGTGTGGAAAAAGAGGAACCTTCCTACACTGTTGATGAGAATGTAAATCGGTGCAGCCACTATGACAAACAGTATGGAGTTTCCTTACAAAACCAAAACTATCATACCCTGCAACCCTGCAGTCCCACTCCTGGGCAGGTTATCTGGAGAAAATCATACTTCAGAAAGATCCATGTACCCCAGTGTTCACTGCAACACTATTTAAAATAACCAGGACATGGAAGCAACCTAAATGTCCATCGACGGATGAATAAAGATGTGTTACATGAATACAATGAAATATCTCTCCGCCATGAAAAAGAACAAAATAACGCCATTTGCAGCAACATGGATGGACCCAAAGATTATCATACTAAGTGAATGAAGTCAGAAAGAGAAAGACAAATATCATATGATACCACTTAAACACGGAATCTAAAACAAAAAAAATACACAAGTGAACTTATTTCTAAAACAGAAAGAGACTCATAGACACAGAAAACAAAAGGGAAAGGAGAGAGGTAGGATGGATAAACTAGGAAGCTAGGATTAACACTGGGGGCTTCCCCGGTGGCTCAGTGGGTAAAGTGTCTGCCTCCAATGACGGAGACCCGGGTTCGATGCCTGGGTTGGGAAGATGCCCTGGAGAAAGAAATGGCAACCCACTCCAGTACTCTTGCCTGGAAAATCCCGTAGACTGAGAAGCCTGGTAGGCTACAGTCCCTGGAGTCCCGAAGAGTCGGATATGTACACTGTGTGTGTGCTCAGTTGCTCACTTGTGCCCAATTCTTTGCAACCCTATGGACTGTAGCCTACCAGGCTCCTCTGTCCATGTGATTTTCCAGGCAAGAACACTGGAGTCAGTTGCCATTTCCTTCTCCAGGGGATCTTCCCAACCCAGGAATCAAAGCTGTGTCTCCTGTGTTTCCTGCATTGGCAGGCAGATTCTTTACCACTAAGCCACCTGGAAAGTCCTATGTGTACACACTATCAAGTATAAAATAAATAACCAATAAGAACCTACTGTATTGTACAGGGAACTATACTCAATATTATGTAACAACTTATAAGAAGAATATATATATGTATGTATGTGTAACTGAATTGCTGTGCTATACACCCGAAACTTTCAGTTTTGTTGTTGTTGTTGTTAAGTCATCAGTTGTGTCCAACTCTTTGTGATCCTGTGGACTGCACTACACCAGGCTTCCCTGTTCTTCGCTATCTCCTTAAGTTTGCTCAAACTCAGGTCCACGGAGTTGATGATGCCATCCAACCATCTCATCCTCTGTCACTCCCTTCTCCTCCACAATACTGTACATCAACTGTACACCAGTAAAACATTTTTAAACTAAAAAATAGATATTATAGTCATACAGCCACAAAACAAAGCTATGACAATACATGTCCAAATGTTTGCTCTAAAACGTAACATTATTCAGCTAAAATTCACACTGGCAAGATCTTTTGTCAGTGTGAAAAATTCCTGAGATCTCATTTCTAAAGTCTCACCTTAAATTTTTCTGTTACTCAGGTCATTGGAAGAGTTTGCTACCATGAGGAATACAACTGGTGGCTATAAATAATCTGGGACCAGCAATGAATTCATTTGGGGCTAAATTATCTACTAAATGACCAAGATGTTTTGGATTAACTGAACAGCTCTTTCAACATTAAGTAGACTTGAGGTTGATTAGATAAAAATCCATTTGTGTAGTTGAAGAAGTTTGCATAGAAATTTAAGAAACCTCATTTTCACTGTGGTTCTTACTGGGTTAATTTAGTGTTAGGAACTTTGGCCCATATCGGGGTCAAAGTGTTTACCGTTCTTTCCTTCAGTTCATCTAAAAATATCAAATTCATTATATGCATAAGATCCACAAAAAAGATTCATGATTCATTATTTCTAACCCAGTAATTCTGCTCTTAGGAATTTATCATATGATATAATGAGGAAGGGATGCTATTTGCACAGATGCGCTCACTAGGATATTATCCAGAAGAACAAAAACATGGAAACAACCTAAAAATTCAACAATGGGGAGAAAACTACATCAATTACGGACATCTGCTTAATGGAATCATATACAGTCATTAATTGCGTGAAACAAAGCTGAATAAAATTGTTCACTTGACTGCAATCATATAATTATAAATTATGTGTGCAAACCAAAAAAAAAAAAAAATCCTTAAGGGTAATGTAATACACACACTCACACACAAAGTAGGAAAAGAAAGATTTTTGTTTCTTTCTTCAAATTTTCCTTTAAAGTTCCTATAAGAACTTTCAAAAGTTAAAAGGAAGGAAGACAGGAGGGGAGGGAAGAAGGAAGGAAGAAAGGGAGGAAGTAACCAAAAATCAAAACCAGTGGAAAGAAAAGTTAAATAAGAAAAAAAGAATTCTAAAACATATCTTGACATGTTTGCAGACTGTTTGTCGACTATGACTCATTTGTAGATGCTGAAGCACTGTCTAGAACTTATACAAGGTTAAACAGAGTTACCCACTTGCAAGTATGACTCATTTAAATGATACCGATGGGTACACTGTCATCTCTACAGTCAAGTCTAGAAATGTTAAATATATATTTTTTGACCAATTTTACTGAAAGTGAAGAAAGATGACAGACAGTTCCAGCATAAGTAAATTGTTGATGAAGTGCTAAAGTTACCAAGTTTCTCTTTCTTAGTCGAATACTATCTACAACAAACTTAATTTTATTTTTTAGATATTTTCAGTAAACTTTTGAATATGCTCAAATAACACTAAGGCAGAGTAGGGTCAGCTTGAAGTTGCTCACAGGCCTTGCTTCAATTTTAAGCAATTTAGATTAACAAAGGCTATTTCCCAACATTTCCATGAGAACTGAACTTCTTACAGCCTATATTACTGCTTCAGATAACCATTATTCATTTTGCTTATGATTTCAAAGACTGTAATAGTTAGAAGGGGGACTCCAGAGTCAAAGGGGTTTGAATTTCAGCTCCAACATTATTAGCTTGGAGACCCTCAGCGAATTACCAGAATGCTCTGTGCCATTGGTTCCTCATTTACAAAATGGGGATGATAATAGTAGCTCTCTCATGAGGTTTTGTGAATATTAAGTGAGATTAATGTACACAAAGTACTTAGAGATATGCCTGGAACATAATAAGCACATAGATAATATTAGCCATTATTATTATTAGATGCTGCAACGATATACAGCAGCATCGGTGCTCTGGTCATGAGGGAATGTGCTCTTATTAATATTAATAATGATGACATAAATCAGCTTTTTGTGTCAAAAAGCACAAATGTGGATTCCTTGCTACTGACCCGTTCTAGTGTTTTCAGTGAAGTCACAGCAATATCACTTCATTTTCCCACCAGTGACGTGTGCAAACACTGGTATTTTTAGTGAAGATAATCCCATCCCCAGCTTCACTGTGGTTACATAAATCAAACTGGTCAAACAGAACACATGCTTTTATTGGCTTTGTTGGTATATAACCCTGTTTTCTTCATAATCCTAACTCTATAATTACAGTCACTAAAATCTTCCTGCAACGCAGGAGACTTGGGTTCAGCCCCTGGGTCAGAAAGATCCCCTGGAGAAGGAAATGGCAGCCCACTCCAGTATACTTGCCTGGAAAAATCCCACAGATGCAGGAGCCTGGTGGGCTATAGTCCATACAGTTGCAAAGAATAGGACAGGATTTAGTGACTAAACAACAGATAAGGGTCTGCTCTGCTCCCCTTTCACAGGCATGTCATCACTTCCATCTATTAACTCTTCTGATTTCACTACAACTCTCTAAGACAGGTCTTAGATCCATCATAAAACTCAACAAACAGAAGTCCAGGAAAGCAATACAACTGACAAGACTGCCCACAGGTAAGGAGGTTAATAAGGGTGGATGTAGGACTGGTTCTAAAGCTGCAGACTAGAAGTATCACCCCTTACAATATGACCAGGGGGTGGGAGGGACTGGTTGAGAGTTTACGGTCTGCCTTTTTGTTGACAAAGCAATTTGGATCACTTTACAGTTTTAAATAGTATAGTAAAACTTGACTAATCATTACACAAAGTATGAATTACAAGTAACTTATTTTTTCAGAAAAATGAAAAAAGCTGCTGAAATCAGCACGTTATATAAAGCACTGTATTTTAGCAGCAATACCCTAAAAGTTCATGGAATATGATCATTCCTCAGACAAGTCCATGCTTCCAGCTTCAAAATGAGATTAGAGTCACAACACAGGAAGTTTAGGCCTTTTTTTCCCTCAAATATGAATTAAGAGAAGGCTGCTATTTGAAAATAATCATGCTTGCAACAAGAAGGTAGCATTTTTAGCAATTTATATAATAAATTCTGGCTCCTTTTATGCATTACTTTACACAATCAGATGTATTTTTATTAGTGTTTGGTCCCACATAAAAACACATGTTTACTGTGGAAAATTATGAAAAAGAAGCTGAAAAAATCATTCTAAATTCCACAAACTTATAAATAAATCCTCGATGCTGTAATGTTTTGTAGCTGTGTGATATGCATATGTGTACAACCACTTCTTGACATGCCCTCAATATAAAATTTTATTTCCAACTTCCTGCAGCTCATATTATAACTTTCTAATGTCACACAAAAACTGCTCCTTCTGTTGTTGGTGTACTATATATGCAGTTTTTTCTGGCTTTCTTTTCATTTAACATTATATCAAGAGCATTTTCTATGTTATTAAACACTGTTTGAAATTGTACTTTTACTGATTTTTTGGATTTGGATATGCCACCTTTTAAAAATAGCACATAAAAAAATAGCATATAGATTCATGAATGTTCTGTAATTCAAACCTCTCTGACATGATATGGAGATCTAAGTTTCATGACCTCCTGCTAACTTCAATTAATAAATGTTAAACTGTCTAAAGCAACTTAGGAATTTAATCATTTTATCTTAAAATATCTAGGAAAAGCTTAGGTGTAACTCCTTATGTTTGCCTTTTAACAGACCTCTTTTGACTATTTCAGATCTTTCGGGTATAACAGCTTTCCTCAGCTTTATGTTTTTCCCTGCCTAGAGAGTAAAGGTAAAAGCAACATATTATTATGAAGTTCATATGCCTTTATTTATTGTGACTGGGAGCCTTTTAGGACAGAGACCACTTCTCAATCCATCTCTATAACTTCTCCAATGCTTTAAAAAATGAATTGCACCAGATTGTTATTACTTTTCTAAAATACAATTCTGGGTGAATATTGTCCATAATACTGTACTTTAAAACCAGTAAACAGGTATATACACAGAACAAGGATCACTCTAAAATTTGAGTTTGACTTGGCCATGCCTCATCACAAGAGGTGCATTACACAGGCATTCAGTTTACATACATCTCTGACTATTCATCCAAGTAAAGCTGGGTCATCTTCACCAGGAATCATCTCCCTAATGGGGGCAAATACACATCTAATCCTACAAAAATTCTGTTAGCACCAGTTATGTTTGAACACACTAATGAACACTTTTCTTCTAATTCCTGGCTCCCCAACTAGGGAAAGCCTTTGCCAATCTGGTTGGCATTCGAGCTATGTGTAGAAGATATGCTGATTTAAAAAAAAAAAAAAAAGGAAAGCAAAAGAACTACAATAATGGTGTGGTCTCCTGAGAATACATTTATTTCTGCAGCATAAAACAAAATTAAATTCTTCAATCTCAAAAACTATTAAAAGGTTGTATTTAAAATGCATGAAGCATTAAAAAGACATCAAAATTAAAATAATCTCATAAATCTCTTCATTTAAAAGACTTATTAGAATACAGATCAAGGCAGAAAACAGCTGCCCGGCACTCCGGAGCAGTAAATTATGACTATTTTAACTTTTTTTCATTTTCATCATTGAAAATTCTTTTCCAGAATAATTGTATTGCTGTAGCAAGACCAACTGTCCCATATATTTAACATGTGAATAGTAAATTGCTTTCAATGGACTCTGAAACAGATCTGCTATAAATTCTTTCAAAGATCAGCAGACCACAGGGTCATACCCTGCAAAGGATACAGAAGATACAAGCAGAAATTAGCTTTTAATGTAAAATTGATCAAATTAATTACTATTCCAATTCAGTTTGCCAGAACACTAGGGATACCCTTGGAAAACCTGATAGCCTAAGAGTTTGTTTGTTTCTTATTGTTCCCTTCTTCCCTACCTGCCAACTGAAACCCAAGGGAAAGTCAGCCCAGGAAGGACAGTGAGATGTGTCCAATTGCCATCAATCATTAAAACTGGACTCTCTTTTGTAAATGACTGAAGATGAAGATTCTGGACTCTCTTTTGTAAATGACTGACAGCTAGATGAAGATTTTTTTTTTAATAAAGATTCTCAGTCCAGAGATCATCATGTGTCAGTCATGACTGAACTAGAGCATTCCTGGAGTACAATTAAATTATCATGCTGATTGCACCTCAATGATGTTGAAGCCTAAAAGGAGGATAAGAAAGGCCAGATGGTTAACAAAGAGGCTGGCGCCACTGCCTCCCTCGTTACACTCTTTAAGAATATACTAGGAATATACTAGGAACTAAGCCGGAGAAGGCAATGGCACCCCACTCCAGTACTCTTGCCTGGCAAATCTCATGGACGGAGGAGCCTGGTAGGCTGCAGTCCATGGGGTTGCTAAGAGTTGGACACAATTGAGCGACTTCACTTTCACTTTTCACTTCCCTGCATTGGAGAAGGAAATGGCAACCCACTCCAGTGTTCTTGCCTGGAGAATCCCAGGGATGGGGGAGCCTGGTGGGCTGCCGTCTATGGGGTCGCACAGAGTCGGACACGACTGAAGCAACTTAGCAGCAGCAGGAACTAAGCAGAGCTATTTTTGATGGAAACAGCCAGGTACACTTTTAAAGTCTTGGATACAAAATGTGTCCCAGAGAGCTGCCTCCCATTTTTATCAACCTCCCCTTCCTCTGATGCACTCTGGCCTCATTCTTCCTTCACAGAGATAAGATTAGCAAACAGTGGGTTTTATTAGGAGCTGTTTAGAAAGTCAATGAATCCAACTTGATTGATGGTGCAGTTGTACCCGGTCTTTTTCTGCTCTCTCTTTTCAAAAGAGAACATTGGTAGAGGAATTGGACTTCCTTCCAGAAACAGCACCTATCTTTGTAATTCTGTACACTTTCCCATTGCCTTGGCTCATGCAGGCTGAGCAAAGCTTCTTATCTAAGACTCTGGAAAGGATAACAGGACTGCTCAAGTATAAAAACTGCAAGTATTTTATTTATCTTTCTGCTTAGATTACCATTATCTTTGGTCACTGAATTTTGTCTTTTGGGCTTCAAATGGAGAGCAAAGTCAACCAGAAGGTACAGCTCTCAAGTCAACGGATGACTGCTCCATCGGCACCCATGCACACACACAGACACATACACACAGAGGCACACAGACAGACAGACAGACACACACACACAGGCACACCTCCTTCCAATCTTTCTTTGGCTTTACTCTAGGCTTAACCTCCTCATGCAGAGAAGGCAATGGCACCCCACTCCAGTGTTCTGGCCTGGAGAATCCCATGGACAGAGGAGCCTCATAGGCTACAGTCCATGGGGTCGCTAAGAGTCGGACACGACTGAGAGAGTTCACTTTCACTTTTCACTTTCCTGCACTGGAGAAGGAAATGGCAACCCACTCCAGTGTTCTTGCCTGGAGAATCCCAGGGACGGTGGAGCCTGGTGTGCTGCAGTCTATGGGGTCACGCAGAGTCGGACACGACTGAAGCGACTTAGCAGCAGCAGCAGCATGAATAGTTTCAGATGATTCTATGACCTCCTTTGCAAAATATTTATGCTGAAAAACAATGCAAGTTCTACAAGTGCCTCAGTAACTACTACTTACACTGAAGCTGAAAGGTAAGCTGAACAAATGAGCTGTCTAAAACCAGGCTAGGTTTCTGCAGAATGGGGGAAATTGCATAAAATAATTGCTAACATGAATTTTGAATCCATCCATTCATTCTTTCCTATAACTGCATATAAGGCCTTTAAGAAGCCATGGAGATGAATTAAGAAGTGGTTCCTACCCATAAAAGGCTTCCAATTACAACAAAGATGGTCATGTGAATATCTATGATAAGAAGATTAGAATAACAAAAGAACTAAATCGAGTTTTAAACAAGGTCTTATGGGCACGCACAATTAATTCTGACTATAGAAATCAGGGAAGGCTTCCAGGAGAAAGCAAAGGAGATCCATCATTAGTGAGTAAGGAAAAGAGTCCCTACAACTAAGGAACAGCATGCACAGACACAAAGAGAAGTGAAGTAATCAGAACAGATCACGCTGCACTCGTTTTGTCACATGAGGCCACATTCACAATTCTTGCCATATCTACATACCATCTGTACTAGTATTTGCTTAATATTCTTGAATTGGCTCCATTTTTACTGAAATAAATTTATCTTTTTCAAAGGAAATTTTTCTGTTCCTACTATAATTGGAAAACCAGTGCTGCCTGTCCCAAGGACAAGATAACTACAAAAGTAAATAAATGAAAACAAAACAATTAAATTCTAGCTAAATACTGCTGGAACCTGCCCTCTTGTTATCACAAAGGGAAGTTAGTGTGACAAGATGTTAAAGATGCCTCAGCTTTAAACACAGACTTTCTCCTCATGGTTCTCTGAAGGGTTGAAAGAGCTCTAAACTCTTCAACATTCTAAATTCTGGGGGGATGGGGCGTGGTGGGGGGGGGGGGCGTTGGGGAATCACTCATGGGTTAGCTCAGGGTTTTTACCCATGTTAGTGGGTACCACCTAAAGTCATTTTGAATCATTGTCCTGCACCCTGGGAAACACTGAAATAGACAAAGACCCTGTGGTTATCTCTATGTTTCTCCACACTGCTCTGCCCTTTATATACGCTAAGTTATCATTACTGCATTTCATCAAATCTAAGATAATATCAATTGTGAGATGCACCATTATTTTATGTGCCACTGAGAAAGAAAAATGCTGTCAATTAAACAATACACCATCACTTATAAGAAGCATCCAGTTTCAGAGATGCTAAAATGTGGGGGGAAAATGCTTGTTTTGTAATCAATGAGACATATTGTTAATCACTATGGTTTAGAAGCAAATAATATAGAGCTTGGAAGTTAATTGGTTTTCAGAAAACAATGAAAAAGCATATCTGGTACAATGTCCTACTTGATGTAACTAGAATAGCAAATTGTCATCCTTTTAGGACAAGACAATATAGAACAGTGATTCAGAGCAGAGCCTGGAAGACCCTGGGTTTAAATCCCGTTTCTCTCACTTACTAGAAGTGACACATTAAATGAGTAATAAACTCTGAAAGCTCCCATTGGTTCATCTGTAAAATACTCCATGTATTTTCAATATTTTAACATTTCCCTTATGGCAGAAAGCAAAGAGGAACCAAAAAGCCCTCTTGATGAAGGTGAAAGAGGAGTGAAAAAGCTGGCTTAAAACTCAACATTCAAAAAACTAAGATCATGGCATCTGGTCCCATCATGTCATGGCAAATAGGTGGGAAAAAAGTGGAAACAGTAACAGATTTTATTTTCTTGGGCTCCAAAATCACTGCAGATGGTGACTACAACCATGAAATTAAAAGACGCTTGCTCCTTGGAAGAAAAGCTATGACCAACCTAGACAGTGTATTAAAAAGCAGAGACATTACTTTGCTGACAAAGGTCCATATAGTCAAAGCTATGGTTTTTCCAGTAGTCATGTATGGATGTGAGAGTTGGATGATAAAGAAAGCTGAACACCGAAGAATTGGTGCTTTTGAACTGTGGTGTTGGAGAAGACTCTTGAGAATCCCTTGGACAGCATGGAGATCAAACCAGTCAGTCCTAAAGGAAATCAACCTTGAATATTTATTGGAAGGGCTGATACTGAAACTGAAGTTCCAATACTTTGGCCACCTGATGCAAAGAGTCAACTCATTAGAAAAGACCCTGATGCTGGGAAAGACTGAAGGCAGGAGGAGAAGGGGATGACAGAGGATGAGATGGTTGCATGGCATCCCCAACTTAACGGACATGAGTTTGAGCAAGCTCCAGGAGATGGTAAAGGACAGGGAAGCCTGGCGGGCTGTCGGACAGTTGGACATGACTGAGCGACTGAACAACAATTTCCCTAATGGAAAACTTAAAATAAGAACCCTGAATATTTTCCTGCCCAGATGTGTCAGAATTGATTTTTAATAAAAGCTAAGAATCATCTGTAACTAATTGTATCAGTGCAATATACTTAGTAAAAAAATTTTTCCTCTCATTTATTAGACCCAAAGAACCATGGTGCCAGGCTAGTTTTAGATCATCATTTGCACACTTTACTGATGCTCACTTACATACAACAGTACCTGATGACTGGTCATCACAAACAGTGTTGGGCTGCATAGAGGTAGGTTCCTTTGAGTTGGTCAATTTATTACACAACCCCAGATTCCAGTTCCTTGTGGTCTTCTCTTCCAAGGCTCCTCCAAGACATCAAGTCTGTAAATGTGAATTGTCCTCAAGAAAAGATGTGGAATGATCTTCTCCAATGCAACTCCTGAGAACAGCAAGGTGCTTCTCCTATTGTCAGAGCAGCATTTCCTTAGTTTGTGCATTATTTAATTAGGTGCTTGTAGGGGCTTCCCTGGTGGCTTAGAGGGTAAAGCATCTGCTTGCAATGCAGGAGGCCCGGGTTTGATCCCTGGGTCATGAAGATCCCCTGGAGAAGGAAATGGCACCCCACTCCAGTACTCTTGCCTGGAAAATCCCATGGACAGAGGAGCCTGGTAGGCTACAGTCCATGGGGTCGCAAAGAGTCGGACACGACTGAGTGACGACACCTTAAACTACAGTACAATCTGAACCTCATATCAAACCTGGACTTTAAACAGGACAGATGTTATTGCTGCAAATCATGGAAGTCAAAATTGAGACTCAGACAAGTCCATCCACATCTCTACAAATGACCCAATTTCATTACCGTTTATGGCTGAGTAATATTTCATTGTATATATGTACCAAATCTTCTTTATTCATTCATCTGTCAATGGACACTTAGACGGTTTCCACGTCCTGGCTATTGTAAATAGTGCTGCAATAAACACTGGGGAGGGAGGTCCGAGAGGGAGAGGATATATATACATATATATTTGATTCACTTTGTTGTACAGCAGAAACTAACACAACATCATAAAGCAATTATATTCCAATTTAAAAAAATAAAAGACCCTGATGCTGGGAAAGATTGAGGGCAGGAGAAGTGGGCGACAGAGGATGAGATGGTTGGATGGCATCACCAACTCAACACACATGAGTTTGAGCAAACTCTGGCAGATACTGATGGACTGGGAAACCTGGTGTGCTGCAGATCAAAGGGTCACAAAGAGTCAGACACGACTGAGTGACTGAACAACAAAAGTTAGACTCAGAGAGGTCACAACAGGACCTGCGTAAGGTCACACCGTTGTAAGTAATAAGGATGGAAGGAAGCCCAAGTCTGGCTCCAAATGTTCTACTCACTCCATGCTTTCACATCATAAAAACATCATTTTTTAAAAAGTAACCACACCACTTTGCTCTTCATCTGCATTCTATCTTCTCTCGTTTGGCTCATAGCTTGTTCTTCATTGGTTCTCCAAGCTCCTACACTGCTCCTAAATATCTCGCTATCTTTCTGTTAGTGTGCTGGAGATGAAGCAAGTTTCTAGGAGACTCAAACTTTGATCATTCCAGCGCTTTCTGAGGCTGAGCAGGGCAGATGCTGCTCAGGGGACCTTAGGGGTCAGGAGAGTGCTGTTCTCAGGTAAAGCCACAGGGGGCAGATGACTCAGGATGCAGCCACGCCCGGAATTCCTGGAACATCAGGCAAGGTGGATCGCTCCAGAACAACGGTGCAGTCAAAAGCTTTAGGGCAGGTGCAGGACCCTGGTGAAGGTGCAGAGGCAGCTAGCATGGACAATGTGACAGCTTATATGCGAGTCACAAACACAGAGTTCTACATTTGCTTCCACAGTCACCAAGCGGGGGAATATTACGTCAGTTGCTTCCCATGTCTGTTAGATGGGGTGGCGGTGGGGGGTTGGGGGGGAGGGGTGTCAGGGGGGTAATGTCTGATCTAGTCATCTCTAAGAACAGACACTCTTTATAAGCTGTTGACTCACAACCTCTACAGTCTAGTGCTAAAGCACCCTGATAGCATTCTTACAGTGTGTTGAGTGCCCATGCAGGTTAAAGGTGACAGAGACAGTGTTTACAAAACGCTCTCAATGGATAGAGAGCCAAGATGGCTATCTGCAGTGCGTCCTCTAATGGATAGGTGGTATCATTACAGCTTCCTCTACCTTGAAACAACGAGAGAATACATATCTTAGTATGTTTTTCCCTCTGAGTCCTAACAATGCAGGATTCAGGAAGCCCTGGCAATCCTTTTAGAGGTCAAAGAGCACTGCATTCATTCCCACAGCTCACGCTTCAAACAGCACATATAACTCTCCCTGTCACTCCTTTCTCCATGCCCTTCCTGGTTTTTCCGATTCCTTCATAGAAAGATACTCTATTTCGGCAATTAAAACACTGCAGAAGCACTATTTAAAATAGCTAGGACATGGAAGCAACCTAGATGTCCATTGGCAGATGAATGGATAAGGAAGTTGTGGTACATATACACAACAGAATATTACTCAGCTAAAAAAGGAACACATTTGAGTCAGTTCTAATGAGGTGGATGAAACTGAAGCCTATTATACAGAGTGAAGTAAGTCAGAAAGAGAAACACAAATACTGTATGTTAAGGCATATATATGGAATTTAGAAAGACAGTAATGACGATCCTACATGCAGGGCAGCAAAAGAGACACAGATGTAAAGAACAGACTTTTAAACTCTTTAAGAGAAGCAGAGGGGTGATTTGAGAGAATAGCATTGAAACATATATATTACCATATGTAAAATAGATGACCAGTGCAAGTTCGACGCATGAAGCAGGGCACCCAAAGCCAGTGCTCTGGGACAACCTGGAGGGATAAGGAGGGAAGGGAGGTGGGAAGGGGGTTCAGGATGGGGGGACACATGTATACCCACAGCTGATTCACACTGATGTATGCCAAAAGCCATTACAACGTTGTAAAGTAACTATCTGCCAATTAAAATAAATAAAATAATTTAAAAAAAAAAAAACGCTGCAGAAGAATGATATTGACTCAAACATGGAACTTGTGCAAATTCTATTCCCCATACAGTATGAAGAAGAGTTCTTCACTACCCACCACAATCAGAAAATGATGCTCTCATATATCCCTTATTCCAGGACTGTCAGAGACAGTATTTCTGCTTTATAATTAGCAGGATCAATAACCTTAATATAAATGCTTAATGAACAGTTAAGAAAAACAAATCAAATTGCTCCCTGGACTTGGGACATGAACAAAAAGTTCAGGAAGATAAAATATAAATGGCTAGTAAATAATAGAATAAAAATGTCAATTTATGCTAGTAACCAAAGAAGAATAAATTAAAACATGACCTAATCTTAACTGACTGCCAATATTATAAAATTCATTATATTCAGCGCTGAAGAGAGTGACATAAGACAGGCATTCCCCTACTCTAGTGCACTCTAATTGGTAGAGTCATCCTGAAAACAAAATAGTAGAATATATTAAAAAGTCTCATTTGAACTCATATGTAAAAAACATGAGAAAATTATTAATGTACAATGGTCCTCTGATATCCATTCTTCCCTCCCTCTTTATGAATGGAAACCCCAGTTTGTTTAGCTAGGCACATGTCCACTTGTAATAAAGATTATATATCTCAACATTCCTTGCAGCTAGGTGTGGTCCTGCCTAAGAAATGGAAATGATTAATATAAATCCCAGGTAAAGAAATATTTCTTCACCACTTATCCTTCCTTCCTACTGGTTAGAATTCAGCTGAACTTCATTTTACATATTGTAAAATGTAGAACCTCATTTTACATATTGTAAAATGTAAAACTTCATTTTACATATTGAGGTGGTTTGAGAATGGAAGTCACATCTGGTGGGGCAACAAAATAGAGTTGGACCAACCACTGCCAAACATCTATAAATTCAGAAGACAAATTTCTATTTTGTTTAAGCTACTATAATTTGGAGTTTTACTTGTGGCCAATTCTAATCCCAAATAATATATGTATTAATACCAACAGGAACAGGAACATCGCTCAGTCGTGTCCGACTCTTTGCGACCCCATGGACTATAGCCTACCAGGCTCCTCTGTCCATGGGATTTTCCAGGCAATAGTACTGGAGTGGATTGCCATTTCCTTCTCCAGCGGATCTTCCTAACCCAGAGATCGAACCCGGGCCTCCCGCATTGTAGACAGATGCTTTTACCGTCTGAGCCACCAGTGAACTTACCAAATGTACTGCAAAATATTTGACTGAAAAAAATATAAGATACAGAACAGTGTGTAATACCCTACCACTGTATTATAAAGGAAAACAAAAACATTATGTACATGGAATCTAGGTCCCTAATGAACCATTCCCTTCATATCCACACCCTTACATAGATTTTCCCCACATTGAATCTTAACCTGCCACATGACAGGTTAGATGACAGGTTACATGTTCCAAGTAGAACATGGAAAAAAGTGACACTGTGCCAGTTCCTAGCCTAAGCATTAAGAAGGCCTGGCAGCTTCTGCCAAGATGTTTTTTGCAAATTAAAAAAATAAAATAAATCCAACTATGTGCCTGCTTCGTTGCTTCAGGCATGTCCTACTCTTTTCAACTCCAGGGACCGTAGCCCACCAGGCTCCTTTGTCCATGGGATCTCCCGGCAAGAATACAGGAGTGGGTTGCCATGCCCTTCTCCAGGGGAACTTCCCAACCCAGGAATCAAACCTGTGTATCCTGTTATCTCCTGTGTTACAGGCAGATTCTTTACTGCTGAACCACTGTGGAAGCCCAAATCCAACTACAGAGGACCATTTACATTATGGCATTTCCTTACTCACATATATTATATAGCACAATGATTAGAAAATGCTTATATAGAAAGAAAATGATGGCATAAAATAATCCTCATATGGAATGTCTATTCATATATAATGTCTATTTTGTAAAAATGCATAGAAAAAAGATGAATGAATTACATAGAGAGTATTAATACTGTTTGTGCCTTCATGATAGAATAATGTTTAATTTATGGAGAATCCTTTATTCTTTCCAAATTTCTTACAAAGAGCATGTTTTACTTTTAATTTCAATAATTCTGTTTTCACTTCTAGACGTTCTACTTGGGCTCTTTAAAAATCTTTCTAGGTTTTTCAATAAACTTTTGATACAGAAGTCCCTTATCTGCAGTTTTGCTTTCCGTGGTTTCAGTTATCCACTGTCAAAAATATTGACTGAAAATTTTCAGAAATAAACAATTCATAAGTTTTAAACTGCATGCCTTTCTGAAATCTTGCACTCCCCAGCTCCATCCTGCTCAGAACATGAATCATCCCTTTGTCCACCATATTCACACTGTAAGGGATACCTGCTAATTAGTACAGGAAAAGCATAGTGTATATATAAGGTTCAATAATATTTGTAGCGTCAGGCATTCACTGGTGGGTCTTGGAATGCATTCCCCCATGGATAAGGGATGTCCTGGAGTGTATTAAAAAGCATAGACATCACTTTGCTGAAAAAGGTCTGTATGGTCAAAGCTATGGTTTTTCAAGCCGCCATAAATGGATGTGAGAGTTAGACTATAAAGAAGGCTGAGCACCGAAGAACTGATGCTTTGAACTCGTGCTAGAGAATATTCTTGAGAGTCTCTCGGACAGCAAGGAGATCAAACCAGTCAATCCTAAATGAAATCAACCCTGAATATTCTTCGGAAGGACTGATGCTGGAGCTCCAGTTCTTTGGCCACTTGATGCAAAGACCCGACTCACTGGAAAAGACCTTGCTGCTGGGAAAGATTGCGGGCAGGAGGAGAATGGGATGACAGAGGATGAGACGGTTGGACTGCATCATCAACTCAATAGACATTAGTTTGCACAAACTCTGGGAGATAGTGAAAGACAGGGAAGTGTGGCCTGCTGCAGTCCATGGGATGACAAAGAGTCGGACATGACTGAGCTCCTTGAACAACAAATGGATAATGGGGGATAACTGTTCCCTGGTGGCTCAGCAGTAAAGAATCTGCCTGCAATACAGGAGCCATGGGAGATGTAGGTTCTATCCCTGGGTCAGGAAGATCCCTTGGAGGAGGACATGGCAACCGACTCCAGTATTCTTGCCTGGAGAACCCATGGACAGAGGAGTCTGGTGGGCTATAGTCCATAGCGTCACAGAGAGTCAGACACAACTGAAGTGACTTAGCATGCAGGCAGTTTGCTCTTTTCTCATGTTTTCAGTTCTATCATTTAATTGAACATCTTTAACTTATTTCTGAATATTTTTCTGTATCATTACAGGTCCAATATTTGAAGCACTTGAAGATCTCACTCTGTTTGCTTTTTCCCCTGACTCTTAAATACATAACATCTACATTCTTCATGTGTTTGTAACTCTGGATTGTGAGATAACTGCAGAGTACATTATGAGAAACACTGGGCTGGAAGAAGCACAAGCTGGAATCAAGACTGCCAGGAGAAATATCAATAACCTCAGATATGCAGATGACACCATCCTTATGGCAGAAAGCGAAGAGGAACTAAAAAGCCTCTTGAGGAAATTGAAAAAGGTGGCTTAAAGCTCAACATTCAGAAAACGAAGATCATGGCATCTGGTCCCAACACTTCATGGGAAATAGATGGGAAAACAGTGGAAACAGTCTCAGACTTTATTTTTGGGGGCTCCAAAATCACTGTAGATGGTGACAGCAGCCATGAAATTAAAAGACGCTTGCTCCTTGGAAGGAAAGTTATGACCAACCTAGATAGCATATTGAAAAGCAGAGACATTACTTTGCCAACAAAGGTCCGTCTAGTCAAGGCTATGGTTTTTCCAGTGGTCATGTATGGATGTGAGAATTGGACTGTGAAGAAGGCTGAGCACCGAAGAATTGATGCTTTTGAACTGTGGTGCTGGAGAAGACTCTTGAGAGTCCCTTGGACTGCAAGGAGATCCAACCAGTCCATCTTAAAGGAGATCAGTCCCAGGTGTTCATTGGAAGGATTGATGCTGAAGCTGAAACTCCAGTCCTTTGGCCACCTCATGAGAAGAGCTGACTCACTGGAAAAGACCCTGATTCTGGGAGGGATTGGGGGCAGAAAGAGAAGGGGATGAAAGAGGATGTGATGGCTGGATGGCAACATCGACTCGATGGACACGAGTTTAAGTGAACTCCGGGAGTTGATGATGGACAGGGAGGCCTGGCGTGCTGCAATTCATGGGGTCGCAAAGAGTCAGACATGACTGGGCGACTGAACTGAACTGAACTGAAAGAGTTGGACATGACTGAGCTGAACTGAACCTGAAACTGTGAAGATGCCACAGGGTCTAGGATTAAGGTGCATTTCTCCAGAAAGCATTTGTCCCACATCTTCCAGGCACTGAGAACCTCTAAATTTAAGATCACTCAGCAAGTCTAAATTCAGCTCCCAAAGCCAAAGGAGGGCAGGACTGTTGTTAAAATGTGGGGAAGAAGACATTTTTCCCCCTACTGAGAGCTAAGTCTTTCTCTTGGCCAAAAGGAGGGTTTTTTCCCTAACTCCCTTTTTCATGGAGTGTGTTGTCCTTTGAGTGCCCAAGCTTTACAGTAGGCTCTCAGTTTCAACTTCCCACATTACACTGGCCCAAAGACTGGTTTCTGGTCCCCAGCACAGATGTCTTTATGTGATAAGTCGCTTCAGTGATATCTGACTATGATCCTGTGGACTGGGGCCCACCAGGCTCCTCTGTCCATGGAATTTTCCAGGCAAGAATACTGCAGTGGGTTGCCTCCTCCAGGCAATCTTCCCAACCCAGGGATCAAACCTGCATCTTCTGTGTCTCCTGCATTGGCAGGTGGCTTCTTTACCACTAGTGCCACCTGGAAAGCCCCAGTACAGTACTCAGAGCTTAAGAATCTAAGTTTCTGCTCTCAGCAAACACCCTCAGGGCAGAGTCTTAGTTTATTCTTTACACCCACTTTCCATCTCTCTCTTTATTTCTATGCCCTGGAAGCTCTGCTCCCTTTCTTTGTAGATATCATTAGAAGATGTTAGTTATACTTTACCCATCATTCTTAGGTTATTTGAGCAGGAAGATTTATTAGAGCATCTGGTCTACCCAACATGTAGCCAGAATTGGAAGTGTGGGCTGATACTACTTTCATGATCAAAAAAAAAAAAAAATTTAAGTACAAAAGAATCTATCCTATAAAATGGGGAGAGTCTTCCCTATTGACTATCCTGGAAACTTTCCTTACAAAGGAAGCTGCTAAAAATTATTTGGCACTGAGACGTAGCTCTAGGAAAATCCCTGTACCTCTATGAGACTGAAATTAACTGTTAATTCATTACTAACATGAGACATTATATATAAATCAAGAAGTTCCACAAGTAAGCAGACAAAGCATGGTGTAGGGGAATACCAAGGTGCCAAAACATAGTAGGCACTCATTACATAATTCTGTTACAAACTGAAAAGACCTATGCCCACTGGGCAATATTTTGGAAATGGATACTACCAGTTTTGTTAATAATTTTATATTTGTCGTATCTTATTTTTCTAAGCATATAGACATTTACACCAAAGGAATCTCTTCAAATGTTTTTGTTGCAATTCTTAAATACTCCAAAAGCTGAGATACATTTATCTCCCCTTCCTTCTGTTTTAACTATCGCTAAGCAACTGATATTTCCACAACATTTGCCTTAATTTGTAGGTGACTAACTTAACAGAAATCTTCATTTTATGCTCTAATGTGAGAATTAAATGAGATGATTCAGGCAAAGCACATAGCAGTTAGCACATAGTAAGAACTTGTTATGATGATGGTGGGGAGGCTGATGATAATAATGAGGATAATAATGAGTTTTAAAAGCATTCATGTAAATTTGAGGCAGATACACCAACTGACTGAAAACTAAATTAGTGCAAAACAAGTGGAGCATTCTTTGTTTTGGTCTTAAAACTCCAAGAGGGGCATGATTCAGGGTTGCTTACCTGTATCTGGAGCATCTGAAAATGCATCAGGTGTAAGCAGACACTTAATAAATACCCCATATGTATGGTAATGTTAGTGTTGCACAGTCTCATGAGGGCAACTCATAAGAATTAGGTTTCAGGTTTCCCTGGTGGTTCAGCAGTAAAGAATCGCCTGCCAATGTGGGAGACACAAGTTCGATCCCTAATCCAGGAAGATCCCACGTGCCACAGAGCAACTAAACCCACGCACCGCAACGACTGAGTCTGTGCTCTACCCAGGAGCCACAACTACCGAGCCATGTGCAACAGCTGCTGAAGCCCACGCCCCCTCCAGCCTGTCCTCTGCTACAAGAGAAGCTGCTACAATGAGACCACAACTAGAGCCACAACATGCGTCATGCACCGCAACTAGAGACTGGCCCCCGCTTGCCACATCTAGAGAGATCCCATGCAGCAAGGCCCAGGACATCCTAAACTAACTAACTAAATAAATAAATGTTTTAAAATTAGGTTTCAAATTTCTATCACAAGGCCAAGATGAACACAGGCACCAATCAGTCTGAGATCTCTGAAGAGTGCCCACCAGCCAGTGTCCTACGGCCCTGCTCCCTACTGCTCCAGAGAGACCCACACTCACCTTCAGAGCAGAGGATGATGGTTATTATCTACTCTGCACATACTATTACCAGGAGCTGGGGGAGAGGGAATGGGGAGATGTTAATAGGTATAAAGTTCTAGTCAAGCAAGATGACTAAGCTCTAAACAGACTAGTGGTCACCAAGGGGGAGGAGGCTGGGGGAGGGATGAGTGGGAGGTTGGGGTTAGCAGATGTAAAACTTTTATATATATAGAATGGATAAAAAAACAATGTCCTACTGTATAGCACCGAGTATATTCAATACCTTAGGATAAACCATAATGGAAAAGAATATTAGAAAAAGAATATATATGTGTATAACTGATTCACTTCGCTGTACAGCAGAAATTAACACATTGTAAATCAACTATGCTTCAGTTTAAAAACTTTAAACTGAACAAAATAAATAAAAAATAAAAAGATGAGAAAATAAATTAAAAAATAAAAACATGACTAAGCTCTAGAGATCTCCTCTACAGCATTATACCTATAATCAATCATAACATATTACACACTTAAAAAGTTTGTTAAGTGGGTAAATCTTAACTGTTCTTACTACTACACAATAACAAATAATTAACTAAAATTTTAATTTGCTTTTTGTGGCCAAAATAATTAAATATAAACATTGAAGAGATTAAAACATTAGTTAGAAAAAAGAAATTTTTTAATATAAAAATAAATATAAACATTCAAGAGATTAAAACATCAGTTAGAAAAACGAATTTTTAAATACAGCTGAAATGTAAAAGGGTAACTGATTTCCAAGTTTAAATGATAGGAAGAAATTATAAAGAAAGAAGTACACACTTGATAACACAAAATTAAAATGTTTCACTTGGAAAAAAAAATTTACTGAGCACATACTGTGTGCCAAGCTTCATGCTATTATCCCATCCCATCAGGGAAGGAGACAGTATGGTGGTTAAGCCCACAAAACTCTGGGTTCTAACTGCCTGGGTCCAAACCCCAGGTCTGTCATTTACCTTGAGCAAACCTAGTTAATTAATCTCTCTAAGCCTCAGCTTCCTGGTCTTCAAACAGGTGTACCAGTAACAGCTAACTCAGAGCTGGTTGGGGATGGATGAATTGGTATATGGGAGGTGCCTTGAACACAGTAAATGTTCTCTAAGTCTTAGCTATTATTACCCCTACTATTCAGATGAAGAAACTGGGGTTGACAGCAGGCAAATTACTTAGCTCATAAGAAATAGAGCTGGGACTTGAACTCAGGCAGCCTGACTTCAGACACTTGACATAAGGCAGAAACTTGACATAACAGCACCCTCTCCATAGCAGCTCTGAAGCCTCTTCCTCAAATACAAGTGGTCTCACCCCACCAGCCAAGGGCAGGACTGTTAAACAGAACTGTTTGGTTGAGAGGGGACAGAATAGACCAAAGGAAGACCTGTCCTAATGGCCTGCACGCCTCGTTGACCAGCCTCAACCCAGCACAGTTTTTAAACAGACGATATGGACAAATAGCAGACAGGTGGAAAGAGGACACAAGCCTCTTGGACTCAGCATCTGCGGCTGTGTTCTGATCCCCTGGCCACAGAAAGGAAAGCCAAGAATGAGAAACAGGAGCGAATATGTCCTCCCCATCCATGCATATGCCATTTGAGAGCCCAACCAACAATAACATCCACTGTGTAATAAACACTTCCCGATGTGGCAGGTACTGAGCTCAGTGCTTACCAGAAACTTCATCTGATTTCCATGGCAACCTGCTGAGGCAGGTGCTGTCATGGTGCCCTCTCTGCAAATTAGGAACTTGAGGATTCGTGAGATGAAGTAAATTGCCCATAGTCAGTGGGTCATAATCCACCTCACTACACTCTGCTGTAGACTGAATGTTTGTGACCCCGCCCCCAAGATTCATATGGTGAAACCTGATGGCACTGGGGCCTTTGGGAGGTCGTAAGGATGGAGTCCTCAAGAGTGAGATTGTAAGAGTTCCCTCATCCCTCCTGCCAAGTGAGGACTCACTTGGAAAGGCTGTCCATGAACTCAGAAGTGGGCTTTTAGCAAACATCCCATCTGACAGTGCCTTGATCTTAAACTTCCCAGACTCCAGAACTGGAAGAAACAAATGTCTGTTGCTGACGCTCCTCTCTGACAGGGCACACCAGGGATGATGGCCAGAATAAAGTGGCTCAGGTCACAGCCACAGTGAGCTTCCTTTCCCCAAGGACTGGACGGAGGCAAAGACTCCGAAATCTGAGCTCAGCTCCCCCTCTGCTCTGCACTCGCTAGGGAAGCACTAGGCTGGTTGTTTTGAAACAACCACCGTTTATTGAGAAGTTACTATGTGCTCCACATTGTACCTGGTGTTAGACGGTAAGCCAGTAAGGGTCTGTCATATTCACCAGTGTATCCCCAGAGCCAGTACAGAGCCTGGCTCTCAGTGGGAGATGAAAAAATATTTGTAGAATAAATAAATAAATAAATGAGGGATGGGTGAATGGAAGAAAATATTCTCTCTAATCCTTATAATCACTCTGTAAAGTAATATTTTAATTTTCTGCATGTAGGGAGAGAAATCACTTTCAGAGATATTGTATTCCTGTTCAAGACCACACAGTTTCTGAGTTCTAGCTAAGGCTCAAAACCAGCATCTCTAGCTCCCAAATCATAGTCTTTCCTCTTTTATTTCTTTTTTCCCCAAAGGAGACAATGCCACTCTCCTACCTCACAGGGCTTTGATGAAAGTCACATGGATAAGGTGTAGGAATATGTTTTGCCAACTCTGCACTTGAAAAGGTTGATAACTAATTTTTAACATAAAATCAAAAGCCTAAAGCCAAAACAGCACAACTTAAATGGAATTTTAAGCAGTGAGATGAAATGAGTTATATTTGAGGGACAAGTGAACTGTCACTAGCTTGGAAGTCAGACCATACTGCAGGCATACCAACACCTTCTCAGGAGGTGGGCGGTGGGCAGAAACCCAGATTTGGAATTGTAGAGTTGTAAAGTTATGCAAAGGGCATGCAAACAACCTTCCACCCAATGTGGGACCCTCAACAGATTGTCACCTCAATCGTGATGGAACAAGAAGGTGACAGCATCACACAGGAAGAGCTATACTGGGGGCGTGGCCCAGAGCCCACTTTATATATTCAGCCTGCTGCAAACAGTCCCTTCCCAGAAGGTCTCCTGCGCAGAGCTGTTTTTAGATTCCTGGATGATCTGTCTAACCTGTAGCTTCCATGGTTAAATCAAGTGATTTAATTACACTTCTGCAGTAAAGCAGAATTTAGCAATACCTTATATCTAAGCGTTCAACACCATGATTATCTCCCAATTTATTTCTTACAGTAGCCTTATCCTCATTTCCTTAATAAGAAGAACCTATATTCAGCATGAGGGCTTCCCTGGTGGCTCAGGCAGTAAAGAATCCACCTGCAATGCAGGAGACCTGGCTTTGATCCCTGGGTCTGATCCCTGGGTTGGTAAGATGCCCTGGAGAAGGGAATGGCTACTCCACTCCGGTATTCTTGCCTGGAGAATTCCATGGACAGAGGAGCCTGGCAGGCTACAGTCCATAGGGTCGCAAAGAATTGGATATTCAGCATAGAAATTTGCTCAACAAAATCAGAAAATTGAAGCCCACGTGCCAAAGTAAAGGTTAGATAGACTTCTACCTTCACATTCTTTATCTCCCAAAAGATAGCTTAAAACAGATCAGAAAACAGAACACAACAGAATAAAATAATATCTACAAAAGCCTTTTAAAGAATACAAGTAGAATATCTGCCTACAGTGGCTAACAGAGTAAAAATCTCTCATGAGTCTCCAAATCCTAAATCATCAGGATTGGGCGCCTACAGGAGATAATCTTTTTTGAAAAAGCTGAAAAATTACCAACTTTCTTTTAAAGCTGAAAAATTGAGGCAATGGAAAGATGAAAAGATTATTTTAAAAACAAGTGCAAGAATGATACTCCCAGGGCAATGCACCCACATCCCTGGTCTCTGCCAGATTCAGCAGAGGGAGCAACTCAGACCTTTCTTTGCCCAAAGCTGGTAACTTAAGTGAGCAACTTGGGCATAAGGATGTGAGCCATACCCAGTCTGATGGAGCAGAATTACCTTGATGGAATACAGGCTTGGTGTTATCTGATGTTAAGATATATTTAAAAAGAAACCAGAAGTCCTTTCTTTTGAGGGGTGGAAGATGCAGGGGTAAAACTTTCTGATTTTTCAAAGACAAATTAAAAGTTTGGCCAACACCTCTAAGCTGCCAATTTGCAACAGCAACCTTTCCCCTCCTGAGTGACATCATGGTACCCCAAACAAGTCCAAATGAAACTCTGAAGACCTGTTCTCAATCTTTCATTCTTCAGTTGAGCACACTTTCAAAAACTTCTCTGAGCCTCAGTTTCCTCATATGCAAAATGGACCTAATGGACCTAATACCTTATTTATTTCACATAATTTTCCCCATGAATCAAATAAAATAAGCTTTTCAAAAGTAAAGGCCATTCATTTTTATGTCCCCAGGGCCTATGTCCATTCAAAATAAAAATTTTTAATATATTAAAAGTTTATTGAACTAAAAAGCATATTGAAAACTGTGAAGCATCCATCAAGTGCCATGTCACACTAAATACGTCATCAAAATATTTAAAACTGTAGAGAAAGTTTCTGTGTCATTTCCCAAAAAATTAATGTATTTTCCCCTCCCACCCCCCGCAAAGCTCTCCCAACAAAAGCAATTGACAGTATCTGTTTAGTAACTTAAAGAGAAAGAGAGAGAGAGAGGGAGGGAGCTTTTATGCAAATTTGATTTCCCTATAATAATCTAGAGCTATTCTGCTAGAAGGAATTATCTCTGCAGGCTGGCAGCTGTGGTAGGCAGTGAATTAAAAATGGCTCTGTATATGGGAAAATCTGTTCTATAATCAGTGCTATTCTTGGAGGGGACATCAATCTATTCCAGCTCCCATGATGCTCCGCTCCTGTGAATGACATACAAGCATGAGGTAGAAACTCTCATTACATCATGGCTGAGGATGCTGCCCCACCGGAGACTTTGCACCACCACCCTGAGATGGATGGAGAAGGACCTAATGGGGGCCTCCAACCACTCAGCGTAGCCAATCACCTTAATTTAGGTAAAAAAACATGAAGGGAAAAGACACACCTTTCAACAGTGATTTATTCAACTCAACTCTAGCGAACTGGCCGGTCTGAGGGTCATTATAAAGTTTCCACCTCTTTTCTTCCCTCCTTCCTTCCTTCCTCTCTTTCTTCCTTTTCCTTCCTGCTGTTGTCATATAAGCCTCTATTCCTAAGTCATAAGACACCAACCCAGGAAATACTATTATGGACTCTGTCCATGGGAAAGGCACATGGACAAAAGTATTTTAAAAATAAGCAACCACCACAGTGCTCTACATAAAACGTCCTCATGCTCTTAATGAGATAACTGCTTGGTCATTAAAAACGCTCTATCCCTGAGTGGCTAATTTAACCTGGAGTCTCTACAGGGCAGGTTCAGCCCTTAACCCCACGAAAAGAAATTAGGCTGCAGATGAATTAAAGCCATTATATGCCTCAGAGTGAAGCGTATCTCCTTCATCGGACCATGGAAACTTCCTGGGAGTCTGTGTCTCAGTCTTACACCTGAGTCAAACAGCACCATCATTGTGCCTGCTTGGGAGGGACGTCAGTATATCGAACATTAAATTGTGGGTGTGTCTGCACGTGTGCTTGTGTCTCTTTATAACAAGGTGTGAACTCACCTTGATTTAAGTCACTTCGTGCCCTTCAAAATAACCAAGAGCCATGCCCAGGAATGTAAAGAAATTGTATCTTCTAAATTGGAACTAGTCTCTCCCTCTCAAGCACTATTAAGAAATTGGCTTTATCAACATTCATGACTGGTAAGCCCAGAGCCCACACAGCTTGGGTGCATTTATGACCACTGGGGTGTGGGGGTGAGGGTCTCCATATGGGGAATCCTCCAGGGAGGGCAGAACTGGCCTCCAACGGTGCACGGGTGCCTGCTTGAGACCGCGGAGGACAACCTCTCAAGGTGACAGCGCGCGGACTCTGCTTTAGACCACGTGAGACTGGGCAGCCGCACCAAGACAGCTCTAAATAGCTCCACAGAGATGCAGGAAATGCTGCTGTGTCCTTCAGGAATGGTTCCCCGGAGAAAGTGAAGCGTTCCCGCTACCCAACAGTGCCGTTCAGGGCTCGGTCATCCGCTCCCTGCGGCTCATTCTCATAGCCATTTCCCCATGTTTTTCTTGAATTCTGTTCTTTTGAGGGTTTTTTTCCCCCCAACACAGCAGCCCTAGATACCCGGCATACCGGGCATGCATCTGTCTGTTAGCCCAACCCCACTGCCTCTGAAGCTCCAGAAGTTTCCAAACTCCCGACGAACCGCACCAAAGCCGCCTACATTATCACTTCGGTAGGAAAGCAAACTGGGTGGAGCGGCAGGGTTAATTTAAAAGACAGCTGCATCTGTTTTGCTCATTACTCTTCATGTATAAACTGCAAATTGCATTTGAAAATATTTTCTTTAAAATAAAATTGTCGTTTCTGAGCCTCCTGCTGGCACCCAGTGTCTGGGTAAAGCAAGTAACAAAAATGTAAAGCAGGGTGACATCCCGGCATCCTTTGCGGAAGTAGCGGGCCACACCCTCCTGACCCTACTGCACAATGAATAATGCAAAACAGGGAAATGTTATGGTTCAATAAATCATTCTCCTGCACTAGGAAGCTGGGGCAGAATTTGCCTCACAAGCCTCAGGATTCAATGACTCTGGATTTCAAGTGGAGGCAACTGAATGTGTGAGTTCCTCATTTTGCCCTCCTATAAGACTTCTTTCCCTTTCTCAGGAATCCCGCAAATGAGGAGGAACCCCTTTTGTGATTAAGAATTAATCAGAAGGCATTCACTGGATGTCAGGCACTAGGGGTATGTGTCTCAGTTTCCTTCTCTGGAAAATGGGGATGCTCATAACACCTCCTTTATAGGGCTGTTGTGAAAAATAAATCAGTTAATTCATAGAAAGAATCTGATATGATGTCCAGCTCATGGTTAGCTCAGGGTCAATGCAGAGTAGAAATGTAGACAGTACATTTCCTGAAACTGCAAAACACGAGGCAGCTATTTAAAAACTTTTCCTAAAAAGGCATAATTGGAGTAAGGTGCTCTGGATTTAATACCTGAGCCCACAAGTCAATTTCAACACCACCAAAGAGATAAAACTGATTTTGCATCTCCTGGTGTGACACAACAAGAAGTGCACATCACCACCTAGGAAATGTTAAGCCTAAACTTGATCAAGCTTCTGTACCTAACAGTTTCCAAGAGAAAAATAAAAGAGAAAGAGGAACATCGGGGTTTGTAAGCAGCACAATTCAGACTGTACTGAATTTAACAGGACAAATTACCTGCCTCTTCAACAAATTTCAAGCAAAGAGTAAAAAGAGAGGGAATATCTTTGATTAAAAGAAACATAAAAATCCATAAAATGCGGATCTCATTTGATCCTCATTTGATTCTCGTTTGCATTGAACAAACCAAATGTAAAATACCAGTAGTTCAGATGGGTCCATTTGAACACAAACTGGATATTTGTGATATCCAGGAATTATTCTGAATTTTTTAGCATCTCTTCCCATTGAGAGGTAGAGTCTAAATCCCCTCCATCAATCCTTGGGTGGCCCCAGTGACTCCCTTCTTCAATGGAATGTGATGGAAGCATGACCGTAAGCTCTGAGACTAGGTCATAAGAAGCCTTACAGCTTCTACTCAAATGTCTTGAACTCTTGTTCTTGAGACATTCCTTCTTGGAACCCAGCAGCCATACTAGGAGAAGCCCAAGCCACATTGAGAGACCATCGAAAAGAACTAAAATCAACAGTGCCACCTGAGTTCCCAGCAGTCATATGAGTGAGCCTTCTTGCAAATCCAGCTCAGCTGTATCTTCAGATGCATTAGAGACCTGCCCGGCTAAACCCAATGAACCCACAGACCTGTGAAAGAGAATAATAAACTATAGTTTTAAAGCATTAAGTTTAGAAGAGGTTTGTTATACAGCAAGAAAAAAAAATCAGAAAACATCTCTTAGAGACATATCCTTAAGTATTTATAGAAGAAATAATATGATACTTAGGATTTTTCATTTAATCCAGTTGAGGTGGGGGAAAGAGCTAAAACAAGCTTGCCCATGTGCTGCTAATTATTAAAACTGAAAACTTGGATCATAGGGAGCAGTTATACTCTTCTTTCTACTCTTGAATGTTTTCAAAATGTTTTCTTTTTTTTTTCTTTTTAAACTTTTTTATTTATTTTAAATTGGAAGGTAATTGCTTTACAATATTGTGTTGGTTTCTGCCATATGTCAACATGAATCAACTGTAAGTATACATATATCCCCACCTTGTTGAACCTCCCTCCCTCTTCTTACCCCAAAACTGGCTGTTTGAATGTCATATACCATATTGAAAGTTTTTTTGAGCTTGACTTACCCTAGTTGTTGTTGTTGTTTTTAATCATAACAGGAAGTAGGAAGTGGTCTTTTTTTGTTTGTTTTGCAGGTAGGGAAATGGCAAAATCCAGAGGTGTAATGATTTGCCTGAGGTATGCAAGGGCTAGTGACACTCTTCAATGCTCAGACTGGAAGGTTTTCCACTTCCAAGTTCAAGTCCCTGGGTTGGGACCGTCGTTCAGTTGTATAAAGAAAAAGTGTGGGAAAAGTCCATTTCAAAATGTTTTCTAATGAAAAATTTTTTAAGAGCTCTGGATTTATCCAGACTATGTTTCAAGACTACAGGGAAAAAGAATATTAGCTATTAGGTGATTCTGTGTGGTAGGCATCACAGATGTCCTTTAAATGCATAGTATTAATAAGTTCATTGTTACCTGTCCAACCACAGGATATCCATCTCTCAGAAGGCAGCAAATAGAGTTGAAAGAACCTGGAGTCAAGAGTGGAATTCAAACCTCAGCTCCACCTCCTCTGGGAGTCCTAGGGCCTGTTCATCAACACCTCTGGGCTTCACTGCTTTATTTGCAAACACTTTTCTCCTGACCAAGCTGCCCCATTCCTAAACACTTACACACAGTTAAAGGGACAATGTACCCTATTAAATGCTATAAAAGTATAGATATTATTGTTGCCAGCTGTAATGGAAAAGAAATCATTTATTCTCTAGGCTTTGAGAATATTATATCACTACAGATTATCTGCCTACCAGTATAAATTTCTGTTCTTTTGTCACATCACATTCAAGAGCTGGACAGACCTTTCTTCACGCTGGAGAATGCATTTGGAATGGCCTGGTTAAAAGAGAAGCCATGCAGGGTATGTAAGGTTCATTTAGGGGGTGGTGCACCTCTTGAAGAGATATGCACTCATTGCCCAGGGCATCAGAAATGTGGTGCTATGTTTGGAGCAGAAAATCAGGTGTACAGCAAAGGAGAGGTCAGCCAAATTGCTTCTTGCTATGGGCAACTCCACAGAGCATCCTGCAGCGTGGGCAGCTCAGAAACAGTTTCAGAATACTTGATTATTCTCCCAAACAGCACCAAAGAGGATGACCAAATCATTCGGTTCAGTTCAGTCACTGAGTCGTGTCTCACTCTGTGACCCCATGGACTTCAGTACACCAGGTTTCCCTGTCCATCACCAACTCCAAGAACCTACTCAAACTCATGTCCATCACGTCGGTGATGTCATCCAACCATCTTATCCTCTGTCGTCCCCTTCTCCTTCTGCCTTCAATCTCTCCCAATATCAGGGTCTTTTCCAATGAGTCAGTTCTTTACATCAGGTGGCCAAAGTATTGGAGTTTGAGCTTCAGCATCATTAACTTCCCTAATACATCAATCCACAAATATCTATGCTGCTATCTTGAGAACTAGAATTCTATGTACATCTCTCTTTACAAAGTGAGTATTTTTTGCATGCATGCTCAGTTGTGTCCGATCATCTGTGACCCTATGGACTGTAGCCACTGTTAATGGTCCTTGGAGTCATTCATATGTCTGGGAAATGCTGAGTTGAATAACCTTAATCAGGTTTTGCATTTGGTGGTAGTCTTTTTAACGACAAGCCTTGGGACAGTCCCTCTCAGAAAGCCAAGCTAGGACAGGCCCAAGACACATGGAGAGACCATGTGCAGAAACTAAAGAG
The DNA here is from genome assembly GCF_023091745.1 of Budorcas taxicolor. NCBI lineage: Eukaryota > Metazoa > Chordata > Mammalia > Artiodactyla > Bovidae > Budorcas > Budorcas taxicolor. The sequence continues at coordinate 44,491,599 of NC_068915.1, forward strand.
TCAACAGCCCCACCTGAGTTCCTAGAGCCCAGAAGTTAATGCCTCCATTATGCATTTCCAGGAGGTACCCAGAAACGTTTCATTCTGGAAACCTCTCTCCAGACTCCTGTTACTCAGAACATTTCAAAGGGAAGAAGGGAGCTGACCTCTATTCAGTAACTAGCTTTGGGGTAGCAACTCCTGTTTCCTTAGTGCTTTACAGCTAACTCAACAGATCACTGGGCTATGAGTTAGACTGAGCAGATATCATTAACCTTATTTTTTAATAGACTTTATTTTTCACAGCTGTTTTTGATTCACAGCAACATTGAGCAGAGAAATCCTATATACTCCCTATGTGTACATGCTTACACAGGACACCCCTAACTCCAATATCAACGTAGTGGAAACTTCATTACATTAGATGAACTGACACTGATACATCATAAGCACTCAAAGTCATAGTTTACATTAGGGTTCACTCTTAATATTATATATTCTATGGGTCTTGATAAATGTACACTGGCATATATCTACCATTGTAATAGTTCAGTTCAGTCACTCAGTCATGTCTGACTCTTTGCGACCCCATGAATCGCAGCATGCCAGACCTCCCTGTCCATCACCATCTCCCAGAGTTCACCCAGACTCACATCCATCAAGTTAGTGATGCCATCCATCCATCTCATCCTCGGTCGTCCCCTTCTCCTCCTGCCCCCAATCCCTCCCAGCATCAGAGTCTTTTCCAATGAGTCAACTCTTCGCATGAGGTGGCCAAAGTACTGGAGCTTCAGCTTTAGCATCATTCCTTCCAAAGAAATCCCAGGGTTGATCTCCTTCAGAATGGACTGGTTGGATCTCCTTGCAGTCCAAGGGACTCTCAAGAGTCTTCTCCAACACCACACTTCAAACGCATCAATTCTTCGGTGCTCAGCCTTCTTCACAGTCCAACTCTCACATCCACACATGACCACAGGAAACACCATAGCCTTGACTAAACGGACCTTAGTCAGCAAAGTAATGTCTCTGCTTTTGAATATACTATCTAGGTTGGTCATAACTTTTCTTCCAAGGAGTAAGCGTCTTTTAATTTCATGGCTGCAGTCACCATCTGCAGTGACTTTAGAGCCCAAAAAAATAAAGTCTGACACTGTTTTCACTGTTTCCCCATCTATTTCCCATGAAGTGATGGGACCAGATGCCATGATCTTCGTTTTCTGAATGTTGAGCTTTAAGCCAACTTTTTCACTCTCCTCTTTCACTTTCATCAAGAGGCTTTTTAGCTCCTCTTCACTTTCTGCCATAAGGGTGGTGTCATCTGCATATCTGAGGTTATTGATATTTCTCCCAGCAATCTTAATTCCAGCTTGTGCTTCTTCCAGCCCAGAGTTTCTCATGATGTACTCTGCATAGACGTTAAATAAGCAGGGTGACAATATACAGCCTTGACGTACTCCTTTTCCTATTTGGAACCAGTCTGTTGTTCCATGTCCAGTTCTAACTGTTGCTTCCTGACCTACATACAGATTTCTCAAGAGGCAGGTTAGGTGGTCTGGTATTCCCATCTCTTTCAGAATTTTCCACAGTTGATTGTGATCCACACAGTCAGAGGCTGTAGCATATAGAATAATTCTCAGGCCTAAAACTCTGTGCGCCTTCTGCTTGCTCTCCTCTAACCCTGGCAACCACCCGTCTTTTTACTGTCTCCATGGTTTTCCCTTTCCCAGAATGTCATATAGTTGGAATCATACAGTATGAACACTTTTCACATTGGCTTCTTTCATATAGCAAAGTCACTTACTATTCCTCCATGTCTTTTCATAGCTTGATGGCTCAAATCTTTTTAGCACTAAATAATATTTGATTGCCTGGATGTACCACAGTTTATTTATCCACTCACCAAGTGAAGAACATCTTGGTTGCTTCCAAGTTTGGGCAACTATGAATAAAGCTGCTATAAACATCATGTGCAGGGTTTTTTGTTGTGTAGGTGTAGATATAAGTTTTCAAATCATTTGAGAAAATACCAAAAACCATGACTTGCTAGATTGTATGGTAAGAATATGTTTTGTAAGAACCTGCCAAACTGTCTTCTTAAATGGCTGTACCATTTTGCATTCTCACCAGTAATGAGTGAGAGTTCTTGTTGCCCCACATCTTCTCAGTGTGTGTTTAGTTGCTCAGTCATGTCCAGCTCTTTGCGACTCCATGGACTGTAGCCCACCAGGCTCCTCTGTCCATGGAATTTTCCAGACAAGAATACTGATGTGGGTAGTCATTCCCTTCTCTGGGGTATCTTCCAACCCAGAGATCAAACCCACATCTCCTGTACTTGTAGGTAGATGCTTTACCATCTGAGCCACCCAGGAAGCCCACATCCTCTCTAGCAGGTGGTATCATTTAACCTGAATTTTTTTAAATGAAGAAACTGAGTCTAGACTCCAAATGAAGTGACTGGAACCAAGCACAAGTCCAATCCTTGTGTTTTATCTAATTTATTATAGCAGGAGTCTAAAAGCTAACCCCCAGAGCCAAATCCCACCCACCATCTGTTCCTCCACAGCCTGTAAGCTAAGAATTGTTTTCACATTTTCAAATAATTAGAGGAAAAGAAAAAGAAGAATACCATGATCTGTGAAAATTATATGGAATTCTAATTTCAGTGTCTATTTAATAAAGTTTTATTGATACATAGTCACACCTGTTGTTTTTCCATTATCTGTGGCTGCTTTTGCACCTTGCCAGCAGAGTCAAGTAGTTGCCAGAGAAAGAATGGCCTGCAGAGCCTAAAATATTTACTGCTGCTGCTGCTGCTAAGTTGCTTCAGTCGTGTCCGACTCTGTGCGACCCCATAGACGGCAGCCCACCAGGCTCTCCCATCCCTGGGATTCTCCAGGCAAGAACATTGGAGTGGGTTGCCATTTCCTTCTCCAATGCAGGAAAGTGAAAAGTGAAAGTGAAGTCATTCAGTCGTGTCCAACTCTTCGCGACCCCATGGACTGCAACCTACCAGGCTCCTCTGCCCACTAGCTGGCCTTTTACAGAAAAAAATTTGCCAACCTCTGCCCAGAAGAATCAGACCCAATTACAAGTATCATGTCTCTTAAGACAATCAGGAGAAAAAAAAAAAGCAGTCGGGAAAACAAGTGATTAAAGCATATCCAGTAACACAGGAAAAAAAAAAAGACAATCAGGCTTTGTAAAGGTTTTCTATCAACAAACTCAAAAATTTATTCAAAAATAGTTTCTATATGCAGCTCTCCTCCCCATAGAACTCCCCTTGCTACTTCTTCCAGACATTTTATCATTGTTTGGGCGGTGATGCTACAAGTAGAAAGTATGGAATTTTGACTGCCAACAGTAAGGTGCACCATCTCTAAGATTTAGACTCTTTTCCCCTTCAAGGGAACAACAACCTGCTCGCCTTCATTTTTTTTTTTTTTTTTTTTTGCCTTAAGGTTTGTTTACACTCAGCAGGAGGAAAGGTAAGGAGATAAAAGCAATGCAGAATGAATAAAGGAAGACAAGGCTACAGCAAAACACAGAGAAGGCAAGATTAGAGGAACGAGCCCCAGGGAAGAAAGTTTACAAGTTAGCACTGAGTGGATGGAAAGGGAGATTATACCTGGAACACAGTGGCCAGAAGGAAGAATCACTGGAGACAAAATCGCCACAGGCAAAGGTTATTTCAAATGCACAAATCTCCCAATGCGTGGATCGAGTCGCTGAAATAATGAATTTAATCCTGGCGATTAGCTGCTCTAGTCAGCTGGGAGCCCCCCTGGTGGTTCAATCCAGACCCTTGCTGGGGGGTCAGTTAAAACAGGGGGCCACAGGGAGGGGAAAGACGGTTTGCATTTGCAATTGCTTCTTGCTGCCGCTAACCTCCCAGCCAGAGGGGAGCAGAGAAAGGGCTCAGGGGCAGTGATCACCTAAAAACACCCCTGACACTTCAGCACTTTAGGCTCTTGAAAGGCAGAAAAGATGGGCTTTTTTTTTTTTTTTTTTTTTTTTGCATCCTCCATAGTAATCTTTTGAATAATAGAGAATGGCCAATTATTGAACGTTTACTATAAGCCAGGCCTCAAATTGAATCCTTTCTTCATATTAACTTCTTTAATCCCTGTAACAACCCTTTGAGCTAAGTAATATTCTGGAGACTGAAGAGGTTTAGAGACGTCTAATGACAAGGCTGGGAAGAAGCTGGGATTCGAACCTACAGTGGTTTTATCAGCCTCGAAAGGCCACACTCAAAAAGCTCTGTGAGGACTTCCCTGGCAGTTCATAAGACTCTGCACTTACAATGCAGGGGTTAGGGTTCAGTCCCTGGTTGGGGAACTAAGACCCCATATGCTGCACACTGCAGTCAAAAAATAAAAAATTAAAACCTCCATGAAGCACTGACTCCCAGTGAACTAAGAAAATGGTCTTAAGGCTCTAAATTAAATATATGCTGAGTCAATCCAAACTGTGTTCCTTCTGGCCATGAAATATACTTATGTGTCCTAAATTATGATCATTTTATTTATAACCACATCTCTGAAATCCTGTACCTTACAAAGTGATTTTATGTACATTCATCTCATTAACCCTGCCGAAAAACTTCAGTAGGAACGGGAGAGAACCCTGAGAGCCTTTAACCAATGTCTTTTCTCCGCTTCCATTTTCTCCTTCCAGATCAGTAGGAAAATACATGCCTAGCCATGTAGCAGATAAGGGTAGAGGATAAACTATAATATCACTGTACCTCTGGCGTGCCCAGGACAGGCTCAGTTTAAGCTAGTTGTCCCTCTTTCATGCTCAAGTGTCCCCATTTGGATTATCAATCATATAGTCACCCTACCTCAGGGATCCTCAACCTGAGTTATGCAACTAGATCACCTGAGATTATTTTTAAATGTTGAGTCCTGACCCAAACCATGAAGGTTCTGATTTATTTGCAGTTAGGCACTGGCATAGGTACTTTTTAAAAGTCCTCCTGTGTTTCAAATATATAACTGCAGCTGAAAAGTACTGTACTAGCTCTAAGCCACCATTGTTGAGTGTAACTTCTAAAAAACTCCTTTAAACTATTTAAAGGGAGCTTACTCAACTAGGAAGAGGTGGCCTTGGTCCCTCCCTCCTCCTTGCTGGGAATGTTGATAAGAAAGCTGGAGCTCAAGCAGCCATTTTGGTCTCTGAAGCTACCTTGGAAATGAACACCACACAACAAGAGGGAAAACAGAGAGCAGCAGCTGGGGTCATCGGCAGCTATAGAACATGAAAATTTTTTCTCAAGCCACCATATCAAATGTCTGTTACCAACAGCCAAATGTAACTCTTAAGTAATACAGTAGGCATCACTATGTCACAAATGAGAAAAGTTGCTCAGGGTCACACAGTTTACAAGTAACAGAAGTCAAGTGTAATGACTTCAATCCTGTGACCTTTCTGCTAGAAGGAATGGAGCAGGGTATATTTTAGGATCAGAGAAAAGGATTCTCACTTTCCAAAGTGTACCTATCCAGACAACTCTACTGACATTCTGACCTCTTATTTTTGAATCCCAATCATATGTATTTCCAGAACACTGAACAAGGACAAGATTTGATAAGTAGCAGCTAAAAGTCCACTCCAGTGTTCTTGCCTGGAGAATCCCAGGGACGGGGGAGCCTGGTGGGCTGCCATCTATGGGGTCGCACAGAGTCAGACACGACTGAAGCAACTTAGCAGCAGCAGCAACAGCAGCAGCTAAAAGTCAAACACAGCTGAGCAACTGAGCATACACACACACACACACACACACACACACACACACACACACAGCTTGTTTTGCTTTAAAAACAGCAAGCCCTTAAAATTTGTTTTGTACTGTGGCTATATTTCTGATAAATGTATGTAAAATTTCTTAAACCCCAAACTCTAATTATTCAACAAATACTTTCTGAGAACCTACTATAAAGGAGACACTAATTTGATAGGAAAATGGTTTGAGAAAGTAGGGTTTAGAGGAAGACACATGTTCTTCCCCATGAGGAGCTGAAAATCCAAGTGGGACATAAGATGTACATGAATAGCTACAGTGGCTGCTTAGCGTTGCCCACAAAGCACTGTGATCAATCAAAGAAGGATAGGATTATCTATGACTCAAGGAACCAGGGAAGGCTTCATGGAAGAGGTGGCATTCATCTTTTTAAGATCTCAAGAGGCCGACAGGAACAGAAACTTCAGGTCCAGGAACTGGCCCAATCAAGGCTCAAAGTCAGTTATTAGGTAAGTGTGTTAACAGGGAGCCCTATTGGACTGAAACACAATGTCCATTTGAGAGAAAGAGGTTAAATGAGGCTAGGAAGGTAGTTTAGGGTCAAATTACACAAAGTCTTGAAGGGCAGGCTAACAGTTTTGGAATCTATTCAGTAGATAGTGCAGGTCAGAGCAGTGACCCCAGTAGATTCACGCACCAAGCCCAGGCAGGATGAATTATCCAGGGAGAGAAGAAAGGCCGGGGGACCATGTAAGAGGCCACGGTCACAGTCCAGGCAAGGGGTAATATGCCTCAGAATCAGGGCAGAAGGAGCGGGAATGCGGAGAGAGGCTGAGTGCCAGAAATAGAGCTGGTGAGACTTGGCAGGACATGGGAGGTTAGACAAAGGCAAGGGAGGAATCAAGGTTCCAGCCTGGGGAAACGAGCGGCTTTCATTAGAAGTGTGGGGTCCAGGGATACAAAGTTCTAACAGTGGGTAGGAAGTCTAGGACTGGCCTTTGGGAGAGACATCATGAGATGCTTCAGATTTGGGAATCATTTGTCTAGAAGTGGTAGATGGAGCCCTTAAAACAGGGAAATAGTAGAAAAGAAATGTGAAGATAGAAACTCGAGTAATACCAATACTTGTCAGATAGAGGAATAAAGGAAAGAAGAGTGGAAGGGAGGGGAGGGGAACGGAATGGAGGGAAGGAGTCGGGGAGACAGAAGATCAGAGAAGGAGAGAAACTCAGGGAATACAACATAATAGAAGAAAGGAAGAAAGGACCTAAAGAATTGTACTAACAGTGTTAAAGCAATAAAGGAATGTTATCTGTCTGTTTTTAATTTGACTTTCTCCTTCTGGGGGTAGCTTAGCCCTGATGCTGCACGATCCCCAGCACCGGCCACAGATTCCTCCCTTTTCACAGGAGGGTGTAGACATGGCCACTGGACAAGTCCAGCAGCCTCTGCTGATGTAACAGGGAAACAGGTCCTCCTAGGTAGGGACCTAAAATCCTGGAAATCTGGTCCTGGCTCTGCCTGGTTCTGCCTCTCAGATAAATTTCATAACCTCTCTGGTCTCTGTAGATTCATCTATGAAATGATCGGTCAAGATCAATTGCACAAAGATATATATATATAAATGGTCAAGGGCGTTCACTGTAATATTGCTTTGTTACAGTAAAAATTTGGAAGCAACCCAAATGTCCAACCATAAGAGGTTGGTAAAATACATTATGGTCTGTTCATACAGCAGATCACTTTGTAGCCATTAAAAGTGATGATATAGAAATAATTTATTGACATATAAAGATGTGTACCATATTAAACTTCAAAAGAAATTATGAGACTGCTTTTTTAAAAACATATATACGTAGAAAAAAAAGATAGATGACGTGCTGTCTCTATCACTAAAGTAGAGAAATGATGGATGATTGTCACCGGATTTCATTTTGCTTATCTGTGTTTTCTAAGTTTTGTAGAATAAGTATTTATTATAGGTAATAGTTTTTTAAAAGATATTTTTAAGTGAAATTGCTTCTATATAGTTATAACACTACCCCTCTCCCTCAGACTACTTGTTTCAAGTTTTCTGTAGAAATGCTTACTCATACACACATAATAAAAAATAACAGGAATATTATTCCTTATACATGATTTTAATTCATAAAAATTTATGTGGCCATCCGTGGAGTATGAGGCTAAAGTAAAGATCCTTTGGTCTCAAGCAGAGAGTCTGAACTCAAGAAGTTTGCTTATCCCCAGGGATCTAACTTCTTCTTTCAATAAAATTCTATGATACTTCCTATCCTAGTGAGGCTTCCCTGGTGGCTCAAATGGTAAAAAAAAAAAATTGGCCTGTAATACAGGAGACGTGGGTTCGATCCCTAGGTCAGGAAGATCCCCTGGAGAAGGGAATGCCAATCCATTCCAGTATTCTTGCCTGGAGAATTCCATGGACAGAGGAGCCTGGTGGGCCACAGTCCCATGGAGTCACAAGAGTCAGACACAACTTAGCAACAAACCAACATTCCAGTGAACTCAGAGTCTGAGATTAGCTGAGTGAAATAAAGTATATGTCAGGCTGTTGGAGGCAGTCACTGAGTCGCCATCTCTGCCAGCTGACCCAGGCTGGACCCAGGCAACCAGAGGTGCCTCACCCCCTCCCCGTCCATGGAATATACCTTCCACCCACCATTCCCACACTAGGAGTTGTTTCAAGGATGCAGCCTTGAAAAGTAAAGCATCACTGAGACCATCTGCACTGTGTGTGTGACTGAACACCAGTGAAGGCCTGTTTATAAACTTTTAAGATTCTGGTGGGGGGGGGGGGCAGAAATCTACCATCTTGTACTGCCCGAGACAATCTTTTTTGTAAGTTTCCTCTCCTATAAAACCCACCACCGACCCATCTGGGGTGGGTTTCTCTCTCATCCATCTCTCCTTGCCCTTGGTGTACAGGAACAGTTTCAGATTTTACCATGGGAAGGTCCAAGGGTGTGAAGCAACCCAGCCCTAAACTGTAAAGGGCCATCCAAATAGGAAGTTATTATTACATCTTGAACTTCAAGGGACACATGGTTTCCTAATTCAACACTATGGACTACTCTCAGTCCTCTCGTATTTATCTGTTGGTTGAGCAAATGAATTCCAAAGTCCTACTAGGCACTGGGCACTATGCCAGGTCCTAGGTATGCAATGGGAAGTGGCATAGACGTTCTGTCCATGTTAATGTGATATTATCAAGTCACTCCCTAGACACCAAGATACAGTGTTGAAGCCCAACATACTGAATTCTAATGAGAGCTCTTAAAGGTGTTAGGACACAGGCCAGGTACTTAACCGAGCCACACTGCCATTTCTTTATGTGCCAAATAAGAGTGATAATATCTATTCCAAAAACCTATTCTAGGGCTTCCCTGGTGGTCCAGTGGTTAAGCATTCGCCTGTTTCAAATCCTGAAAGATGATGCTGTGAAAGCGCTGCACTCAATATGCCAGCAAATTTGGAAAACTCAGCAGTGGCCACAGGACTGGAAAAGGTCAGTTTTCATTCCAATTCCAAAGAAAGGCAATGCCAAAGAATGCTCAAACTACCACACAACTGCACTCATCTCACATGCTAGTAAAGTAATGCTCAAAATTCTCCAAGCCAGGCTTCAGCAATACGTGAACCGTGAACTTCCTGATGTTCAAGCTGGTTTTAGAAAAGTCAGAGGAACCAGAGATCAAATTGCCAATATCTGCTGGATCATGGAAAAAGCAAGAGAGTTCCAGAAAAACATCTATTTCTGCTTTATTGACTATGCCAAAGCCTTTGACTGTGTGCAACAGCAGAAGCCACCTCAATGAAAAACCCACGCACCGCAAGAAGAGAGCAGCCCCTGCTCACTACAACCAGTGAAAGCCCACGTTCAGCAATGAAGATGCAGCGGAGATGAAAATAAGTAAATAGGATAGATGAAACTTTCAAAACCTAAAGACCACACAATTATACAAAAGTGTCTGGCATAGGACCTGACACAGAGTAGGACCTCAAAAAACATAGCTTTTACTTCATGATGAATTCCATTGTTTGCTGATTTAATTGCCAATATATCCTGAGAAAATGTCTTGAAGTCATCGATAACAAATTTAATTTCACTAGGCACACTTCAATTTTGATCAATACCGCACGTTTCACTCTTTAGGAATTAGTTTTGCTAATTCTTTACCAGAATTCTTATTTTAGAGAGCAATTTGGGTTGTGTAATTCAATTTTCACTCTTTGACACTCATACTTGGTTTTTTTTCTTCTTTGAGGCCATAGAGGGGTGTCTAGTTTTCAAATACTTGGCTTCTGTTGGAGGAAAAACAAGAACAACAATAAATAACTATATATTCTTTTGGACAATGATTTCTTTTCCCCGGTGGTTAAACACAGAGAGGAAAGAGCAAAAAAAAAAAGAGACTGGTGTAGAGAGAGATGCTATGACACTGACAATTGTCCAGAAGTTGGGTCGTGTTTCTACTAAGAGAACACTTCCCCCTTGAGCAGATGAACACCAAAGAAAAGGGCATTCCTTCTCACTCAGGACACCATTTGTTGCTCGGCTGGAACAACTATACTGCCTAGAAACCATGGAAGTATGATATTTCCTTTCACTTTCTACTCCACAACCAACAGCAATCTCTAACAAATCTTCAACCACAAATGCAGAAAACACCGCATCCTAATCAGAAAATCCTCTCTCTTTCAGCAGCATCCTAGATACACAAAGTATGCAGGAGAATCCAAAGAGCTTACAACCCAGAGAAGTCAGAGATACCAAAGCTTATTCTCTCCCAATTCCAGCCTTGGGGAACTTCCTTAATGCCACAGCCAAACTATGTAACTGTGACCACACTTCCTAATGACTGCAGCGCCACCTTGTGGCCAGGTGAGCAAGGCGTGCACTAATTCTCATCAACGTGAAAAAGCAACTTCCGTCCTTTTCAGAGAAAAACAAAAGTGGCTGCTTCACAGGACGGCTAGAATTAGGAATCACCAGGGTTCTATCACATTCAAATTATTTCCTGATTATAATCACATCCAAATCACTGAGAAGAGACCAGAAAATAGAAAATTCCTGCTAGCATTAGATTTTCATGTCCAAATGCAAACTCATACAAACTCACAAACTTGCACAAATATTTAGTCTAAATCCAGGCATCTTTGTGGCCTGCAAAGTCTTCAAGGCCTGCAATTATAGACAAAATCTTTTTAAAACAAAAAGGAAGATGAAAAATAGGTCTCTAAAGGCCCGTAATGATATTCCTCTTTTCTCTCTTCCACAAATGGCTCTGTCGGCTGCTGACATTTCAGATGCCATCAGAAACTGACAACCAAATTGCAACTTTACCCTGCAGAGAACAACGAAAAACACGCCTGAATATTGCAAAGATGGCAGTTTAACTAACATAATTTGTTTAGGACTGAACCTGGGGATATGCAACCTAGTTCAGTTCATTTTAAACCCAAACTATTCCAGCTAATGCCCTGATGGAGCACAGAACAGAATGTGTGCACTGCCGTTGAATATTCCATATTAAAAATAGTTTGTGATGGGATATGCTTTTTTTAATTAAAAGTTTAATGTACATTAACATTTTTAGATGAAAACCTGACAATCCGAGAACACTTCTAAATTATCCTTTGATGATTTTTTTCCAGCATTGTAGGCATAATATAGCTACAGAAATAGGCTAACAGTAAAGTTTCTCTGCATGATTATTTTCTGCCCTGTCCCATGTGTTCTTCAGTGGTTTTTCTGGTGCAGAAATGGATCGTGTGAAAACTCCTGGCTGGGACGCCCCTTTCTGACCCAGGCCTCCTGGTCAGACCAACTCACTGTCCTCTGCTGAGACCTCCCACAGAGCAAATTTTCCAAAGGATAAGTGACTTCTTTCCTGAAAACCTTTTTTCCCCCACCGTACCATCCACCTCCCACCATTCACATGCCCTTGCACTGACCCCATGCTTTGGACCAGGGTAAAGGAAAGAAGGGTAAGGCATTTAGTCTTATACTAAAATATTATGTGTTGTTTACTTGAAGTTTAGATGTAATGGGTGTTCTGTATTTGATTCACATCCCCAGGTTAGGAGCCTTCTTGGTGTGTCTCATAGTGATCTGGTCTTCAATGCAAGAATCTTTTCCTCAGCCCTGTCTTCCTGATGAAGCCTACCGGTCTACATTCTTCTAAAACGTCCAAGTGACCAGTCTTCAAATCAGAGGCTAATGTTAAGCTCCCTTACTTGGTTCTGACAGCAGCCTTAATCAATAGTTCCCAAAACATAGTGTATGTGCAATCAGTAGTACATGGCTGAATACTTTTATATTTTTTGTTTTTTCATTTCCATTGTATTTAATTTTTTGGTGATCCCTTATTAGTAACATTTACAGCTGAAATTACTGCAGCATTGTTAATCGGCTATTGTTCTTTAGTCACTAAGTTGTGTCCAACTCTTTTGCCACTCCCATGGACTATATCCAACCAGGATCCTCTGTCCATGGGATTTCCCAGACAAGAATACTGGAGTGGGTTGCCATCTCCTTCTCCAGGGGATCTTCTTGACCCAGGGATCAAACATGCATTTCCTACATTGATAGGCGGGTTCTTTACCACTGAGCCACCTGGGAAGCCCTAACAGGCTTTACACTTCAACATAATATAAAAATTTTTAATATATGTATTTCTGAACAACCACAAAAAAAAATTTACTACTGCTTTCCCATGTATGGTCATGATACAAAGTTCCTTTTAAAATAAATTCAAAAATTAAAACAAAAAGGTAAACAATAGAAGAGAGAAAATTAAATAAACAACAGCACAGATGCTACTCAAGGTGAAGTGGTATCAGGACAGTGTATCACAACAGTGGCAACTGAAGGTCGGACATTTGGGAAACAATGACCTGAAGCCCGTGTTGTAAATAAAGTTTTATTGGGACACAATCAGAGTCACTCATTTATGTATGGCCTATGGCTGCTTTCATGCAACAACAGCAGAGCTGAGCAGTTGCAAAAGAGACCATAGCACTCATAAGGCCTAAACTATTTACTCTCTGGCCCTTTACAAAAAAAAGTTTGGGATCCCTGCCCTAAAATATCAAGTCATCCAAGAGAGACATAGGAAAAGATACAACTTTCAAAGTCCCCATGACAGAGATATTTTTGGACAGAGCATATATATGGCACAATCCAGCCTAAAGCCGACATGGTACTCCATTTCCCATTTCAGGTTCTTTTTATTAACCTCCTTCCTATGCTTGGATCTGGGGAGGCTTTCATCCTTCATTCTCATGCTTTAGACTCAGAATAATATCTGCTTCTTCCAGTAAGCCTTCCCTTATTAACTCAGACCCACCTACACTCTGAACTAGGTAACAGTAAGTGAAATACACCAACATGCCTTTTATTCGGTTCTTCTTAAAATGCAAAAAGGGAAAAAAAAGCCATCTGTTCCTATAGGGAACTATGGCCATATAAGGAAAACCCTTTTTAATAACTCAACAACTCAATACTTTAGTACAGAATGTGTTAAAGTTAGCCTAAATAGGTAACACAGTAACTTCCATAATCATGCACAAATTACTTCTGAAACAATGGGTAGGCTCTGGAAATAAAGCTTTAATCAGCTACAAATGTCTGAGTAAGCATAACTGCACCCCACTAAGTTAAGCATCCTTAAGCATGATAGCATTCTGATCTTACAGGTCAGCAGTATTGGAGCACCTCAAGCCAATTCACTAAGATGATAAGACAGACACCTTAGGTTTGAAATAAAATAAAATACTGCCCCTATTGTGCTGTTATAGACACAGAATATTTCTAGAAAGTTTCCCAGCCTTAGAAAATGCAGATAGCTAGACAGAGAACATGAATTCCAGCTCAGTGTCATCTCCTCGATAAACTTTTTCATGCTGGCCCAGACAAAATTTGTTGTCATTCCCTCTGGATATCTATTCACTCTGGTTGCTCTTGAAAGCCCAATAGTCACCAACGTGCCATAATCATGCACCTGATGATAAGTCAGTGACCTGGTTGTATCTAAATCATGGCCTATACTTAACTTGCTTTCTCCAGCTTAACACACGATAAGGTTTTTAAGTTCTGGCTAAAGGGATGAAACCCTCAAAGATGTTCCAAATGAGATCCAAGGAAAATATAATAAGTTTCTTCTAAACCAGCAGAATAAAGCACACCTAAGTAAATATTTCTGTAGTAATCAAAGAAACATTCTATTTGTAACCCAGTTTGGTTGACAAGTTGACTATCAAGGCAAGATACACAATAAGTCATGTTGGATCAATGACCTCTAGGCTTTCCCTTTTTGTATGCTTTCTCTTCCTGTCAAGTTCTCTTCATTTGCCTATTGCTGCTCTTTTTCTCTTAGAAAAATAAGCCAGTATCAGTCATTTGCACACTAGTATGAATAAGATAATTAGTTACCTCTCCCAGCCTCACTTCTAACAAAGGAAGTAAAGTCATTATCCCAAATTAAAGGAACTGGGAAGATGTGCAACAGGCCAAGGAAAAGTCGAACACAACCCAACTCTGCCTACAAGTCAAGCCTGTTTGGATGGAATGTTGTTCAGTCGCTGAGCTGTGTCTGACTTTTTGTGACCCCATGGACAACAGCATACCAGCCTCTCCTTGTCTTCCACTGTCTCCTAGAGTTTGCTCAAATTCATGTCCGTTGAGTTGGTGATATTAGCCAATTATCTCATCCTATGTCGTTCCCTTCTCCTCCTGCCTTCACTCATTCCCAGCATCAGGGTCTTTTCTAACGAGTGGGCTCTTTGCATCAGGTGGCCAAAGTATTGTACGCTTTAGTACATTCTGTACTTCAGCTTCAGCAACAGTCCTTCCAATGAATAGTCACGGTTCATTTCCTTTAGGACTGACTGGTTTGATCACCTTGCAGTCCAAGGGACTCTCAAGAGTCTTCTCCAGCACAAGTGAATGCTACCTTGGCTCAAACAGAGATTTACAAAATGATGACCGGAGATTCAAATACATACAATGATGATTTTTAGCATTAATTATGGATCTGGGAGTCAATTTGTTTATTTCAGAATATAATAATATATTGTTTGAAACTATCTGGTATGTGTTTAAAAGTAGAGACCTTGAATAGAGAGCAAGGAAAATTTTACCAAGGAATTTTTATGAGAAAGACAAAAACATCCTAAAATGTTCTCTATGTAATTTTTTTTAGCCTTTACACATCTATAGCTGTTTTCTTTTCTTTTTTTTTTTTTTAAGATATTTTGGGAGAAGCCTCACTGATTATGCCAAACAAGAAAGACCGGAGAAAAAACTATCAATGAGTTGTGCTGGCTGGGCAACCTATTTAAGTAACCACCTAGCAATAGGGGAACAGAAGAAATGTTAAGCCCAGAGGGAACTATATACTATGTATTCCAGTATTCATCCCAGTTAGAATGCCATAATCCCAAGGGAGAAGTGCTATAAAAAGCATAATTTGAGTATCATCTCTCATCATTCAATATAGTTTTTCAACCCTTTCAAAATTACATTGAAAAATCTATATAATGTGCGCTTAGATTAATGAACTGTTTGAATCTGGATCAATAAGCACTCGAGGCTCTGTGCCGTTGACACCTGCTGGGAACATCTAGAAGAATGCTTCATGGAGGGCACAGCCAGTCGGCACTGTGTAACTACAGGGGTCCCACTTAATAAACAAGCAATCTAAGATATGGCCTCTGCAGATTAATTTCCTGAGAGCAAGTAAATAATCTGGATTCAAAATTTCCCTGATTATGCATATAATTACAGTATCACTTACCAATTAACACATTGATTTAAACCTTCTTGGGATTATGTATTTAAGAGTATAAAAGAGATCATTCTGTCATCCTCCAAACACTCAAAAACGCTCTAGCTTGACAAGGAATCACAGGGAGCATCAATCCCCACCCATCTCATTTCTCTCATGGAAGAAAAACTATGATGGTAAGATTATAAATGATACCTTAAAATATCACAAGCCATAATTATTATCTCAATAACTGGGCCACAATGACACCCATTAGCAAAGGTTTGTACGTGCCAAAATAACAAAGTCTTGGGGAAACTTCATCATCTCCTGAAATATTTCTGTAGAACCACAGATTTATAAAACTGCTTCTCTAGCTCGGATTATTATTATTTTTTAATTTACTGCAACAACAAGGGTATAATTTATCCGCCATTAGACAGTTACATAAATAGACAAAGATATACAGTGGAGATTCTTTCCTACTTTGGACAAGTATAATAATTAATGTTAGTTTGTTGTTTCTTATTCCAACATAAAATTTCTCATTAAAAATGTTAATACATCCTTTCATAAGGCCACATAGTGATGGGGAAAAAGATACAGATGAAACTGCTACATAGCATGCATACATATGTAAAAGAAACTAAAAATAATAAATCAACATGGCAAATATAATGAAGCCTGCTGTCCAACAGTAAAAGCTGTCAAAATGAGGTTTTATTATTAAGACCTTTATATCCAACTGTTCATCTGAATAAAATCTTTCATATCACTTGTGCACTTTCAGGGAGAGAATTCACATCTGGGATCAAACTGTCATGGTGCTGCATTTCTGATTCCTTCCCCTGGTATTATTTTCTGAATAATTATTTGAATCTCCACAGAAAATGAAAGTTGACTGAAACTAACCACAAAATAACAAGCTTCTACACACAGAAAAGCCACTCCGTGGTGTTTTCTCTAACAGTGAATATTTCAAAAAGGAATGTTTAAGCATTGGAAAAATAAAGATCTCACCAGTTCAAACAGCAGAACTACAGTTTTCTCAGTAAGACCACAACAGAAACAATCATAAATGTGATTTAAGATTACAACCCTGGTATAAATATTTAAAGCACAGTCTTAGAAGTTTCGCAGCTCTACCACACATGATCATTGTATGATGTTGCACAGTGATTTAACTTCTTTGTACCCATTTTCCTATCTAAAGGAAAATTCTATCTCATAGATTCATCAGAAAATAAAATAAAATTACAACTCTGGGGAAACAGTCAGTTAACTTCGGACTCCATTCTTATGTCTTATCCTAGGGAAGTAAAGCCCCTTATATAATGCTTTATGATTCCAGAATATATAATATTGACACTGCGATTATTTTGGAGACATAATAACTAACTTATTTAGGAAGAGCAAGAAAATAAACCAATCCAACTCCTCCAACCTTAATCCCTAATTTAAAGGAGAAAATAAGGCTTCACAGGATGGGAAGTCCCAAGCGCCTTCTCAAAATAAAAGGAACATTTCATATAAACTTCAATCCCCTTGATGGCACACAAACAAAAGCAGCAGCTACATACCAGCTTCTCCCCCCAAACAAAACCCCGTGAAATGACTGAGAATTCTCCGTGACCATAACCCAATTCTGTGAAGCTCTGGGGGTGTCAGCAGCTACTCAATAAAAAGGAAAACTGAAAATAGTACAAAAATGGCTCCTAATAGCAATAATGTATACTTCTGCGGTCATTACCGGTCAGATAATAACCGGCAGTGACCTTCAAACCATACATTATGGTTTAAGTATGGTCTAGTGCTCATTGCAGATGTGTAGCTTAGAAATAAACAGCAAATGCTCGAACTGCTCCAAGGCTGCCTTGCATGCATGGATTTTTCCCTCCCCAGCATTATCACACCAGGAATCTCATAATGATCTGAAAAATATGTACCTTAGGGTAATAGTGCTATACTGAAGAGATAAATACCCAGACCAACATAATCGAAAACACACACAGAAAACAGCTTTCCTGTAACGCAGGTGAATGTTTTTATACCACAAAGTCTCGGGGAGAACACTCTGACCTTTTTAAGGCTCAGCTGTCAGGAAACCTGCAAGGACCTTAGTTAATATATTCATCGCCTCTATGAAATGGTATAGTATTAGTATTCCCATTCTGCAGGTCAAAACACTGAGGCCGAGGTAAACCAAATGGTCTGTTAGGGGAGGATGCAACGTAATGGCTATGAGAATTAACTGCTTCATAGCACAGGCCTGGGTTCCTACATTAAGGTAAATTTTTCACAATTTTGAATGCCTTCATCACAAATCTATTTGTATTTCCTTCCTGCTGCCTATAAATGAGGGAATTATGCACATAAAAAAAATTTATTTTGGACGTATGGGGAATGTTGCATCTGTTTTCTTCTTTGTAATTTTTCTGTTCAATAATTTTTTTTAACATCAGTAATCTTTGCAGACGCATCTGTGGCCAACACAGAAGAAACTGTACTATCTGGGGACCGTGCTTGCTCTAAAGCCTTCTCGGACATTCCATCGCATAACTTGAGAAAAGAGTTTCATGCTTGATCAAGAATTACCCCTGGTTATTTCTTGGCCAAGCAGTAGTGGGGAGAGTACAGAAAATTGGGCACGTCCTAGAAAACATGAAATGAAACTAGTTATAGCAGGGTTTTTGTTTTTTCAGTAGCACAAAAGAAGGAAAACAGTGACCCTGTCTTCTCTCCTCCTCTCCATTTACTCCAAGGAGCTAGTTCCTCCAAAGGGGACATCTGCCCAGGTTCCTCTGAGCCACGGTTCTCACCCCTTGATCACAACGTCATGCCTAAAGCTGAGAACCAGCTCACTAATGAAACACACGGCCTCTTTTGTTCCAAGTTTTCTTACTGCTAGCAGTCTCGCTCTCTCCTTGCTCTCCTGCAAAACAATCTCACTCAGCTGATTTTTGGTAGGGTCTTTATTGAAGAAGCTGAGCGTCAACTTTCTTTTGAAGCTCTATTGGCTTCATCTTTCCAGTGGAGAGCTCAGGGTCTCTGCTGATGCCAGTGGTATTCTGTCCAACACTGTCAGGGCTGCCTCACAGCTGAATAGGCCATAGGGAGGTGGGCAAATACCTGTCTAGGACAGTGGTTCTCAACAGAGGTGACTTTGTCCACAGGGGACATTGGTCATTGGTCTGGAGACACTTTGGGTTGTCATAACTGGAGAAATGGGGGCTGGCTATTCCTGGCATCGAGTGGTTAGAGGCCAAGAAACACACAGGAAAGACACACACACACATAAAGAAGAATTATCCAGTCCCAAATGGCAACAGTGCCGAGGTTGGGAAACCCGGGTCTAGATGCCTTGCTGTATAGAACAGGGGTCCCCCTGACTCGTACGTGCAGCCCCAGCACTTCCCCAGTAACACACACACAGAAGGTCCTCCACCCTCACTGGTAGAGATGCAGGCAATCCATGGCAAAAGAGCCGAGCCGTGGGCCCCTCGTTTCCATCCCACCCAGTGTTCCAGTTTCTTCTGTCTTCTATCTATGTCCCATTTCTTTTCCATTGTTCTATTCTCTGTTCTTTCTCTTTGCCCCCAAAACAGCTACATGTGCAGAGTGCTTCACAGTTGCCAAAGCAGCTTAGCCTATGTGATCTCCAAGACAACCCAACAAGGGTGGTATGACATCCTTACTCAGTACAGGGTAACAGTAAAGCTCCCAGGATACAAGTAATTTGTCAAAAGTCACTCAGGTCACTTCACTGTAAAGAAGAAACCGGATGTGTATCCAGCTTTGAGAGTGCTCTCCCAGCAAAGGACAGGCTGCGGTACTACCCGGCCATGCTACAGAGTGGAAGCTGACCCGTGGTCTAAGATGAACTCCAAAATATTCCTAAGTAATTGGGGAAGAAGAATGATGTGACAGGAAATAGACCAACTCCACTTCAGACCAACACCTCCCGCCTCTAACCTGGGGTGGTTGTAAGCCAAATGCGTTCAGGGGCTAAAAAAATGAATGCATGTCTTCCTTATCATTAGTTATACAAATGCCTCAAACCATGTGGTAATCCCAGGCCTTATGAGATCTGAACATTAAGACACTGACCTCATCAGTATGGAAAGACCCAGCACAAGGACAGAGACCAGTGCCACACCTGCTGCAGGACATGACAAAATATGCATGGACTTTCACTGCAAATGCCCACCTGCTGAGCCTGGGCCAAGTGGCACAGCACACGTGTGGTCAGTGTCTGGACTCAGGGGCACTGGGCTGAGGTGGTAAACACACAACAGTAGCCAAAGAACTCGAAAGTCAGCTGTGGGTACATGCACTCATATATTCATAACTGCCGAATAATTAATACACATACATTCTCCCCCATCTCCTGAATTCTTTCGTGTCCCAGACCCTGTGCGAGGTAGCAAAGACACAAAGATGAACTGGCCTGACATTCGTCCTTCATGGGGCCTAATGTGGGAAATCAGATGTTTGAACAAGTGAGTCACTATCTAAAGAGACCAGCACCACACCGGAAGATCAGCAAGCTTGGGATTGCCCCATGGAGGAAGGGCCCCACCTAGAGGAGCGACCCGGAAGCGGAAACATAAAAAAACAAAAAAGCAAGGAGAGGTTTGCCCATGGGAAAGGAGAGCAGTACAGAGACAGCATGGACAAAGGATGGGATCGACAGAACCAGACCTGCTCAGAGACAGTGAGATGTTTTTCCTTACATGTGAGTTGAGGAAGGTTTTCCTGTGACGGGCCTTGTGTGAGAACCTGCAGAGGGAGATGGAGGCGGGACTGAGAAAAGCTTCATAGGCTAAGCAAAGGAATTCACATGATACCCCAAAAGCCTGTACTTCTTTTCGTTTTCACTTTTTCTGGGGCTGCCCAGATAAGATACACATTTTCTATCACAACTAAGTCCTTCCTGACCAGATCTGCAGCTGAAATAAATGTTTTACAAGACAATACGCACCTTTTCTATGTGAAATTCATTGTTCCTCTTTATATTTTTTAATGTTTGTTGCAAACCACATAAAATGGCTTCCTAAGCCACAGAGGAGTTTTTTCCCTACCATCTTTAAACACTGCTACAGGCCACAGGGAAGCAAGAGGGTTTTTAACACTGGGAACTGACAAAATCAGATATATTTAGGACGGTAATTTGGGCAGCAAGGTGGGAGGTGGACTGGAGTTGGGCACCTTGGGATTAGGGAAGCCTGCTAGAAACCAGAGCCCATAAAAGACATGATCCGAGTCTGAACTAAGGTAGTGACCCTGAAGATAGAAAGTAGGACAAAGTTCTGGAGCCTCTGAGTCACAAAATCAACCACCCTGAGTGACTTGTTACAGGGACAAGAGAAAAACTTCTAGATGGAAAGGCTGATGGGATGATTCCCCAGTGGAAATGTCCAGGAAACAGCTGCAAAGATGCCTCCAAATTTCAGAAGCTATGTCTGGAGATGGAAACATGGAAAAAGATGTAATTAGCAGAGATATGATCATTAAAGCCTTGCAGAGGGGGATGCACTGTCTTAGAAACAGCAAAGAGGAGAACAAACATGGAAATACCAAACTGAAGAACCAGAGAGACCGTCAAAGACACTGGAAGAAAGATCAGCGGCCAGTCAGCAAAAGATGGTCATCATCACAGCCTCATCATTATCCAGTGTAATACTTTATATCCATTTCCATATTTATTTATTGTCTGCCTCCTCCACTAGAATATAATATACTTCTGTTATCTCCAGAACCTAGAAGAGTGTCCTCAGCACATATTAGGACTGAATGAATAAAGAAAGGAACACAAGCCAAGGAAAGAAAGTATCCCAAAATATGGGAATTGTCAACACGGGCAATTACTTAAAAGAATCAAGAAAGAAGACTGAAAATAGGTCATTAGTTTGAAAATTAGGTCATTGGTAATCTTAGCAAAAGCCCTTTTAATAAAGAGTTGGGATAAAAGCTAAATTAGTATGGCTTCAAAGAAAATGGGGGTGAGGGCAAGGGAATAGAAGGCAATATCAAGAGAAGTTCAATTTGGGAGAGGAGATGGAAGCAATATGAGATCATGTATAGGCTTAGGTGAATAAGCCAGAGGGAAGAAACTGAAGATAAAGAAAGAAAAAAGAAATGGAATAAGCCAGTGGAAAAGGTAGAAGGGATTAGGGAGACAGGCATACAAGTAAAGAGACTGTCTTAGTTCATTATAGCTGCCATAATAAAATGCTATAGTTCAGGTGGCTTATAAACAACAGAAATACGTTTCACACAGTTCTGAAGTCTAATAAGTTTCAGATCAAGGCACCATCAGCTTCAGTGTGTGGTAAGAGCCCATTTTCTGGTTCATAGCCAGTGTCTTCTAGCTGTGACCTCTCATGGTAGAAGGAGTAAGGGATCTCTGTGGGGTCCCCCACACAAGGGCACCAATCCCATTCCTAAGGGCCCCACCCTCCTGACCAAATCACCTCCCAAAGGCCCCATCGCCTGCTACTATCACAGTGGTTTTAGGATTTCAGCATATGAATTTTGAGTGGACACAAACATTCAGACCATAGCAGAAGTTGGCTTTAGTAAGCCTTATCTGTTACAGAAAAGGAGAGGAGAAGGAGTGGGTTGCCATAGGTAAATATTCAGATATATGCAAAGAAAATGAGGGAACCCCTAGTTGGGCTCATTTTTCCTTTGTGAAAGATGAGGTAAGATTAACTGCATAATCTGCATAAGGTGAGGAATAGCTTGTTTTGAATGGGCTTACATGGGGAATCCAAATTTGGGGAATCCAAATTTGGGGAAAGCAAAGAGATTTCAGGAAGCACCGAAGATCTAACCAAAACTGGAAACCATAATGTCACGGTTATGGTGCCCATCAACATGGTTTTGGATCTCCCTTTTGTGATGCCGAAAGCCCAGAGCAGAAGCAGAAAAAAATTGGGTTCACCATGCATCCACAGGGCAGACTACTGAGGACTGTGCTGGAAGAAAGCCTATCCTTTCTACCAACAGGAGCAGTCCCTGTCTTAGTCTCACTGTCCCTTCAAGGTTGCTGGGTCCTCCGCACATCATCATACCTCTGTGAGCTTCTTACCAATAACTGTGGATCATAGTATTGTTCTAGTCTCACCAACGTATGAAGGGGCCTAACTAGGAAAATTTATCTGAACAACTTTTGCCAACTCCTAAGTAATACTGAGGTCATCAACCTTGCTGTTTTTTGGAATAAGTCTTGTACCATCTTTTTTAATACAGCTGAGCAAGGATGCACTGAACACCCACTGGGCACCTGACAGCCTCCTTCTATTTCCCCTGCCTTTTGGGAGTCCTATTTTTGATCAATGTGTGCTCAATGCTCAGTTGCTCAGTTGTGCCCATCTCTGCAATCCTAAGGACTGTACCCCACCAGGCTCCACAGTCCATGGGATTTTCCAGGCAAGAACGCTAGAGTGGGTTGCCATTTCCTACTCCAAGGGATCTTCTCCAGCCACGGATCCAACTTGCATCTCCTGCATTCGCAGGTGGATTCTTTACCACTAGCACCACCTGGGAAGCCCTTTGACCTATAGAATATGGACAATTTACATAGTAGACTCTTAACTCATTCAGTATCTATTTAAATTACTTCCCCATGAACAGAACTTCAGCCAACTCTAATGCCTTAGAGACACAATGAAGGAGAGAGAAATTTGCTTTTGTTAGCGAACTCCATAATTACATGGAGATGTGTCCACCTGGGTAATAGCTCATGGAATTTTTTTTTAACGTTTTATATAAATATTTCAGTTTCTTACCTTGCTAGATTGACTTTTTCTTAATATTAATTGCCTCCACAGTCTTAATCTATAGTAACATTTCTAACCAGTGTCCCTGTACATTTTTATTTCTTTCTCAGGAGGCTGCTACTGGATAACTTAATTTAAAATTTTAATACCATGAATAAATATTATTTGCCTTCACTCTAGGAGGGGGACAAGTGATTCTCTGGAATGTTCATGGCAACTCTTCAACAGTTTACTTCATGAAATAGGTTACTGGGTTTCAGTTTGGCCCACAAGTTTCATAAACTAGGAAATCCATATCTCCTTTAACCGGTGCTGATTACTATCATCTACAAAAGGAACTTATAAACCCTCACCTTAAATGTTCCTGTCTGTAGACACTGAGTTTATGAATGAGGTGTCTTTGCAAAAAGGATTATTGGCAACCTTTTACATAACGAGTCTCCTCCTCTGTTGATTCACAGATTCCAAACGACAGGGTCACTTGGCACACCAAGTTGCACCCTGAATTATTCCTTTTTGCATCGTTGGAGCAGCTGCTCTGACCACACAGCCCATCTCTCTCTTGTGCCAATACAGAGGGCGATCTTAGGGCCCCCTCACTTTTTAAATAAGTTCTAACTCTTCCTATCCCTGAGCACGTGTTCTGTTCTCTGGATAGCCCAATTTCTACTGCTGAAACTCAAGAAGCTATTAAAGTCTCCTCAACCTGGCAGAGCCCCAGGACCAGATGGTGTTCTCCCGATTCTTATAAAGCCTTTATTAACAAAATGACACCAAGCCTCACTGGCCTCCATAATGACGGCCTTTTCCCTCCCACGGAAGACCCTGGATGGGAGGACGACCTGTTGATTGCTGTGCTTGTCATTGTTGTCAAAACATCTCTTGACCTCTGAATCTTCACTTGTGTCCCTCCAATCCCTTGCAGGGCATTGATAAGAACCATTCTCTCCTCCACAAAAGGAAAGAAAGCCAAAGCAAGCACTTAAAGCTAATGAGAAGCATAAACAACAGACTACAGAGTGGGGCTTGCTAGGAACTCACCGCCCCTCTTTCGGGATTTTGAACGGTTTGGCAGTGATGAAGCTCTCAGCAGCCACTCTCAGGAAAGTCAGAGCTGTTAATTGCGAAGTTGGCCTCGTGGGATTTGCATGGAGGACTAGCTTTCTGTCGGTGTAGTTTTTCGTCACGAGCCGATGCCGCATGCCACACAGGACTCTGAGTGTCGGGCTACATCAGGGTGCCCGGAAGAGCTGAGGGAGTCAGTAATGGAATACAGAATTTCTCACCTCCAGGTCACTAGTTCAGATGCAAAAGGCCATGGAGAGCCGTTATTTTCCCATGGACTCTGGGAGTGTTTTCAGGCACTATCAGCTGCCACGAATGACGCTCGCATGACAAGCACTCACTGCACAGCATCTCAGGGAAGAGCTTGGAAACTCACGCTCTCTGAGGTCACACGGGCTTGAAAGCTGAGGCTGTAGCAGCCCTTTTCCACCTGTTCCGTGATCTTTGCCAACAACATCAAATGATCCTAATGCAAATCCCTTCTTCACCCGTTTTTCAAATTACTTTAACGTCCCACAGTTTTGGTTGCTCAGACTGTAAAGAATCCGGCTGCCAATGCAGGAGACTTGGGTCCGATCCCTGAGTTGGGAAGATCCCCTGAAGGAGCGCAAGGCAACCCACTCCAGTATTCTTGCTTGGAGAACACCTTAGACAGAGGAGCCTCTGTGTTCCATGGGGTCACAGAGGCAGACACAACTTAGCAACTAACATTTTCCATTTTTCCACTTCCACAGTTTTACTCTCACCTAATTTTTGTCCATTTGTGACAGGCCCGTGGAAATAGCTTAGCAGCTGAAACTTTAAAGATGCCCCCCAAATTCAACTCCCACGTAGGGGAAATGGGCAGAGCTCTTGAAAGCTGCCTGCACACTCTGTTCATAAATGTTAAGTCACCAGGGAATTTTCTCAGCTCAGGACCTTTTCTTGCTGAATACTGAAGTTATTTCTGGAAGAACAATTCTTATTTCCAAAGAAATATGGCTGGTGACACAGAAACGTCCCTTCTTGTTTATCCACTGTCCATCCTGAGGTCAGCTCTTTGGGGTTTAACTCTTTGCCCTCTTTCTTCACCCTTACTGAGAAGCTGTCCTCCCCCCTTACCTCTCACTGGAATCTTCTCTAGAAGATTCCTCAGACCCAGAACTTAATTTCTGCTTTGAAGGCAGCATGGTCTTTCCGGCAGGTGGCACAAGTAGGCCAGTGAACCTTCTGGATCCCATCCTCCCCATATAACCCAGGAGAGTGGCTGATACTGGTAAAAATGACAACATAAATTACATAAAGCAACTCTGCGTGGTGGCCACCCTGGCATGTGTTCATTTCTGCATGCAGGTCATGCCCTTCCCCAGGCTGGCTCTTTGGACAAGCTGTTTCCTCTTCTTGGAAGCCCTTCCAACTTCCTGTGCCCCCTGAACACCTGTTTTTTCCCCTCAAATCTCACCTACATCACCAATTCTCCTCTCCTTTCTCTGAGGAGGACAACATGTACCAGTGCCCCTACAGCATAGACACTGGCATGTGTGACCTGGGTTAATGTCCACCTCCCCCTCTGGACCACAGACCCCCACAGGGCGAAACAGCATCCATTTCTCCCCTTAACCTCTGAATCCAGGGCTGAGCACAGAGCTCATACGTCATGGGCACCTCCTAGGTCTGTATCAAATGAAGCAATGACCCTATTTAATATTCACAACCCAATGAGGAGGTGATTTTTTTAAACTCCTTTTTACTGAGGATGCTGAAGCTCTGAGAAGATAAAGCACTTGGCCTAAACCACACAGATAATAAGCTGGCAGAAGCAAGAGGAAGCAAGGTTGGAACCTGGGGCCATGAGACTCCCAAACCCTGCTCTTCCCTACCATTTTATATGACCTAGCTCCCAGGCCTCAGTCAATGCTGGGCTATGGGAGTCTCAGGTAATTTCCCAGCTTCTGACATATCTTAGTCAATTTAGCAGGGTGGACACCTAGGTTGCATCCATCCAACTCCACGCACACCACTGCCCACAGTACCAATCAATCACTCTTCCACTGAGCAAAGTAAGACCTTTGATTCCTTATCTATACCTATATAATCATGATCGATACAACGCTCCCAGCCAGGGCCAGGACTAGGACAGGGGCAGACTTTTCTTGGGTGCCACTTTTCTTGGGTGCCAAAGATAAGGAAGCATCAATATCTCAGTAACTGGACTTCCCTGGTGATTAAGGCAGGTTAAAAATCTGCCTGCCAATGCAGGCAACATGGGTTCGATTCCTGGTCTGGGAGGATTCCACATGCCTCAAGGCAAGTACGACCCTGTGCCACAACTACTGAGCGTGTACTCTAGAGCCCAGGAGCCAAAATTACTGAACCTCCAGCCCACAGCTACTGAGCCCACATGCCTTAGAGCCTGTGCTCCACAAGAAGAGAAGCCACTGCAATGAGAAGCTTCCACACACCAACTAGAGATTAGACTCTACTCACCACAACTAGAGAAAGCCCATATATAGCAATAAAGACGCAGTGCAGCCAAAAAAAAACCCCACTCAGTAACCAAGATAATATTTTAATGCAATATGTTAAAAAAAAAAAAAAAACTGACAGAAAAAAAGTTGATGATGAGCGAAAAGCCAAAATCTTAAGTCAGAACAGGATGGGTACTACCAATTTTTCTCCACCTCAGGCTTCAGTGTGGCCTGGCAAGGCAGCGCTCTCGGCAGCTCTCACAGGTGAGCAGAGGTGGCAGATGAGCTGACACCTCCTTGCCACCCCACAGCGTGTCTGCCTGGCGAGGAACGTCTGCCTGACTTACCTCACGGAGAACTCAGCAGAGCAACCTGAACACCTGGCATTTTGTTTGCCAATATGTGATGGTATCTGTCCTCCCCATCAGACGTGGAACTACAAACCCAAAAATTATAAGAGCTCTCTTAAAAGACTGGGCTCTTTATTTAAAATATATTTTATTGATGTAGAGTTGATTTACAATGTTGTGTTAATTTTTACTATACAGCAAAGTGATTCATTTATACACATATATTCCTTCTTTTTCATATTCTTTTCCATTATGGTTTATCACAGGATACTGAACATAGCTCCCTGTGCCAAACAGAGGGACCTTGTTGTCTAGCCATTCTCTGTATAACAGCTTGCATCTGCTAATCCTAAACTCCCAATCCACCCTTCCCTATCCTCCCCCTCACTGCCTTGGCAACTACAGTTCTGTTCTTTATGTCTGTGAGTCTGTTTCTACTACATAGATAAGTTCATTCATGTCATATTTTAGACTCACATATAAGTGATATCATATGGTATCGTCTTTCTGACTTACTTCACTTGGTCAGATAATCTCTAGGTCCATTCATCTTGCGGCATGTGGCATTATTTCATTCTTTTTACAGCTGAGTAGTATTCCATTGTATATATGTAATATATCTTCTTTATCCATTCCTCTGTTGATGGACATTTAGGTTGTGTCCATGTCTTCACTATAGTAAACAGTGCTGCAATGAACATTGGGGTGCATGTATCTTTTCAAATTAGAGTTTTCTCCAGATACAGGCCCAAGGATGGGATTGCAGGATCATATGGCAACTCTACTGTTAGTTTTCTGAGGAACCTCCATACTGTTCTTCATAGTGATTCTACCAGTTTACTTTCCCACCAACAGTGCAGGAGGGTTCCCTTTTCTCCACACCCTCTCCAGCATTTGCTATTTGTAGACTTTTAATGATGGCCATTTTTACTGATATGAGGTGTACCTCATTAATTTTGATTTATACTTCAAGACTGAGCTTTTGTCTATCAAAGCAATACACAAACATGTAAGATGATGTCAGATTAGGTCAATATCTGTGAAGGAAAGAAAGGAGATGAGGAAGGGCCACTTTCACTACACAGCTTCCAAGGCCATCTCTTACCCCATAGTCTATGTGAACAGTGCCCCCTAGAGGAGTGGAGGCCACATCTCAGGTGCAGAGATGGGCAGTAACCTGGGCCCATAGTGGCCACTTTACCTAGGTGGTCAAGGAGGCATGTTTCAAGGAAGGGACACACATAACTTGAAGTCTAGATGTAGGCAGCTCAGAGCTGAGGGAACTAATGCACCAGGCCTGGCAAGCACTTGGTGTCTGTTTTAATCAGCTCTTACTGCCATAACAAAATACCACAGACTCTCTGACTTAAACAACAGGCATGTATTTCTCACAGTTCTGGAGGCTGAGAAGTCCAAAATCAAGGTGCTGGTTGACAGGCTCCTGATGAGGGTGCTCTTCCCAGCTTTCAGCAGGCCATCTTCTTTCTGTGTCCTCACATGACAGAGAAAGAAGCAGGTTCTCTGGTGTCTCCATATCAGGACACTAATTCTGGCATGAGGACCCCCCCACCCTCATGACTTCATCTAATCCTTATTATCTCCCAAAGGCGCTGTCACCTTTAGGGGTTTACAGCTTCAACATGTGAACTTGGGCAGTGGGTAAAGTGACCCAATTCAGGCCAGAGCAGAGTCTAAGAACTAGCAGACAGACATGAGTGGTTAGACATAGTGACCCCGGGAGAGGACTGCAGGGGATGAGACTGGACATCCTGCAGGATCTTGAAACCCATGGTAAGGAGTTTGGATTGAAATGTGTCGATAAAGAAAGCCACAAGAGGGAGTTGACTGGAAGATGGTTGATCCAATTCCCATAGGGCACCATTCACTCCGGCTCTGGAAGACAGATAGCTGGTTGGAAGGGAATGGCACAGAGAGTGGGTAGTTTAGTAGGAGGTCCAGCACTGGATCAGGGGGAGGCAGAGAAGATGGGGAGGAGCAAACTGACTCAGAGTTAGAACTGATAGCACGCGGTGATGCATTGGGAGAAACAGGGAAAGAGAGGACAATTCTTGGGTTCTGTCTTAAGCAACAGAATGACTGAAGTAATAAAAGACTGAGTAAAAGACAGATGTGAGTCGCAGTCTGAGTGAAGGGAGCATTATTCCATTCTCTATGGAGCAGGGATTCTCCACCAGAGATGAGGGTATGGCACTGAAGGGAAAAGTAACCTATGTTCCTACTGAACACCACTGGCTGAAAATCATCATCCAAAATTTGAGTCTCCATCAATCCTCCCGCTTGTGTCTTACTCACGGCAATAAAGTTTATTCCCAATAATACTGCTGCAATTTTTTACTCATCATACTTGTGTTTTAGAATTACCATAGCAGTGAAATTTATATTCAACAGCATTATTACAATTTTTGGCTGCTAATGAAATTATTGTTTCTGCTTGTGATGTGTGTTGGAGCTATAATGATAAAAATTTCCTCTCAAAAATACCACTGCAATGTTGATGTCCTCAAAACCTGCCATAAATGACAAATTGCAGAATGCCTGTGAGCAGTTAAACTCTCTTCTCAGAAGAACTGGGCATCCTGTTTATATCACAATGGGATCTAGCCCCATTAGTAGAAGAGAATTAAAATACTGAAGCTTGAAACTCACAGACCAGGACTGAGGTTTCCAAACATTATTTCCACTAGTAAAGTAAAAAAATTAAATTGAGCACAAATCCCCAGAATGTTTTTTAATTTATAATTTAATTATACATTACTTCTGCATTAATATACTATATATATTATAGCCCATGAACCAAAAAGAACTTGAAGAGGATAAGATACAAAATAAAAACATATTGTGAATTCCCTGGTGGTCCACTGGTTAGGACTCGGCCTCTTCACCCTCTCAGGGACGGCTCAGGTGCAGGGGATGTGGGAAGACCATCTTCATCTGTTCTAAACTGGGAGACTTTTGAGTGAGAAGTTTAACTGAACTGGGCTTCGCAGCTCATAAGACCAAGTTTGAAAGCCACCACTCTACAGAGCAGCTAGGACTCCTTGGGCACACCAGTTACAAGTAATCCATATGGGTCCTTCCATTCTCTGTACTTGTCATTTATTCCTGTTTCCCTCTTGACTTCCTCCAGGTTCCAGGTTGGAGTCACTAAAACAGCCTCCAATGATGACCTATTAAGTGTTCAACTGGTATCAGGCAGACACTCAAACCTAGGAATGTGGTCAGATACAGCAACAATATGGGTGTTCCCATAACCACTTTCATATGAAAAAAAAAGATTTCCAGAAGAAAATACGAAACTTTCCAAGACAGGATTAGATAGATTCTAACCTGCAGGCACAAGGACCCCAAAGTCACTCAGAGAATCCTGTTATCATTGCTCTGATCTTTCCCATCAGTATTCTGGCCTGGAGAATTTCAGGTAGACTATAGTCCATGGGGTCACAAAGAGTCGGCCGTGACTGAGCGAATTCCAGGTAGACTATAGTTCATGGGGTCACAGAGTCGGATGTGACTGAGTGACTTTCACTTTCACTTTCTCATCAAAGATCCAAGATAGACCCCAATAACATGACACCTTCACTCAAACAGACCCTGGCGTTCTAAGCCTGGATTTGCCATGAATTTACCAACCAGTCATGGGCAGGTGACTCAGCCCCCTGGATCAAATCCTGTACCTCCAAGGAGACTTTTCTCCTGAAGGAATTCTTCCATAAGAACTGCTCCAGTATCTCACTCTGACTTCCGCTCTTCTCTCCAGTCTGTTTCAGAGCATATTCCCAATCTTTGGATGCCTGTTCAAATCCCTTGCCCAAAAGCAAACTCAAAGAGCGGTCTCTAGGAGTTCCTAGAACAATGATTATCTGTGCGATTCACTTGACAGTTAATCCTGGGAGGCCTTGTAACGGTTGCCCTGAACTGTTACTGCGGTGGTGGCAAAGTTTTCATACACCCTTCCTGAAACCCGAGGGAGACTAGAAGTATCTGCAGAGCAGGAACGCTTTTACATCTTCCCACAGGGAACAACATAGCACTTGGCACAGAGGAGGTTCCCAGAAGACACTTGCTGGATTCCACGTGCTTCCAAGGTTATTGTCAGTTTCCTTTAAATCCTGTGAAAGGGAAGAGAAGTTCCCACCTGGTGGGACCAGGCCGAGGAGTGAGTCAGCCAGCTCAAGCCCAGCACTGGCCGTAAGTCAGAAACTACCAGCTCCAGACACATTCATCTCATAGATGCATTTGACAGTGTTAATCAACTTGAAATTTTTAAATTTTGTTGTCAACATTCAAACCTCCAGGGATGTCTCTCATATACACACACATACATAAGCAATCAAACATAGAATGCCTGCTTGTTGAGAGATCAGAATTCATCACTCTACGTGCATTCCTACCTGGCCACAACTGGTGAGCTTTTCCCAGGTGGCACTAGTGGGAACCCACCTGCCAATGCAAATAGACCTAAGAGACGTGGGTTCAATCCCTGAGTCAGGAAGATCCCCTGGAGGAGGGCACAGCAACCCACTCAAGTATTCTTGACTGGAGAATCTCATGGACAGAGGAGCCTGGAGGGCTATAGTCCATAGGGTCGCACAAGAGTCGGACATGACTTAGGACACATGAATGCAAGGAGCAACAGTCTCCTCTGAAGAAGCAGAGATTTTCTTGGTTCACAGGGTCCTCACCATTCACAAGGTACCTAAACAATTTTAAGTGGAGATCTGAGACAACATAAGGAGTCTTGTTTCCTGAAATCCGTCATCACTCATTTGTCAGAGAGACAGTGTGGAGTGGTGGAGACTGTGACAAACTGACAAGGACAAGCTGTAGTCGCCACTCACCTGGCGCGCTTCATGTGCGTCCCTGCCTGGCGCCTACAGTCACGTGCGTGTCTCATCTTTAGTAGGTGCTTCGGAAACAGTAGTCTCCTGACCCACTTCCCCTGCCCTTATGTTCGTCTTCTAGCTCTGATTTATTCTGTCTTTCAATAACCTAATTGTTTCTCTTGTGTCCTTTCATTTCCCTTTCAGATTTGTATTCCCCTGCCCCTTTCTGCCTGTGGGATCCTGCTGGTAGGACACTGGAATCAGACCTTACCTCATTCTTGGAGTCTCAGCTACCGCAGCTTGACCGCTGGAGAGCAAGTAAATGAGCAGTCCAGTCAGGGAAGAGCTACACCGCCCAGAACAGAATTAATTCCCGAGGCTTGCGGGACCTGGCAGAACCAGAACCTCGCTCACAGGACCAGGAGGCACAGGAAAGGGGAGGAGGGGCAGCTCTTTGGGGATGTGGACTTCGCTGCTTCAGCCCAAGGTTGCCTCACATCTGTTATGCCCGCAGCCCTGGCTATTTGCCAAAGGAAAGGAGGAAGGAAGCAAGGAGGGAGGGGAAGGGAGGAAGGAAGAAAGAGACAGAGGGAGGAAGACAAGGAGGGAGGGAGAAAAGGAAGGAGAGAGGAGAAAGGTGGAGAAAGAGGAGAGAGGGAGAAATTCTGAGGTCCCAAAAACATGCTCCTCATGGAGACAGTTGTGAGCCCAGGAGTGTGGCACTACCTGATTTTAGCAGAGCTACAAATGCAAAATTCAGCTTGTCCTTAAAATTCAGCAGCACTAGAATGAAAAAGAAATGCTTGGTGGAGTCGTGACATTTAAGCGGCCATGCATTTTTCAGCGTATCAGTTATGCAAAGATGTTTATATTCACTCTCTCCTCAGCCATGTTTCATTGAAATGGAGTCGGGGAAGAAGTCTTCAAAACGTTTAATTAAATAAAACAGAATCAAGGAAGTCAGCGTTCACTAAAGCAGACTTTAAAGGTGAAAAAAAAAGTAGAAACATAAATTACATAAGTAATAAGGGGAGAATAAAAGCCAAAGAGTATGTTTAATACATATTCTTGTTATCTGTACCGCTTGCTGTTTCACCTCCAAGTGAATTTTTATTTTGTATTATGTTTCTAAAAATCCAGAAAGAAAAATGTCAGTAGACGGCAACATGAAAAGGTTCATGGGAGGCTGAGTTTGTCTAAAACCTTTAGCAGTAAGGAAAAAATTCTTCATTTAAAGAGGCAGTTTCTCTTTTTAAAAACGTGGGGCTGCATGCACAATTTTCAGCCATAATCTTACAAACAAGCAAAATGAAATTCTATAAGGTCTAATGAAAACTCCAGATAAATTCAAGACCATCCGTTTCATTTCTATGTTCAAACATAACAGCTTTCACACGTAAGATAATGACAGCAGTGATAATGACCTGAACTTGGGTAATTTGTTTGTTGACAGCAGGTGATATTTTGGCCTTCCTGATAGTAATCTGTTTTTTGGAAACAAGGGACAGGATTATTTGCCACAAACATTTATTTTTATGGGGAGGACATGTTTTATAAAGCTGGATAAGGGACAGTACAGGTGTGGAATTAATTGTCCAAGTGGCAAAATATGTTAGCAATGGTAGGTTAAATCTGTGGCACAGAGTGGCCCTGACATGATTAAATGTTCACTTCTATTAAGTAACCACAAGTCTGTATTTCCAATTATGGTGGTGAACTGCTTTCTGCTGAGTGGATTAGCTTAGTACTTCATTCTGCTGGTAGTTTTATGATCTGAGATCTTTAATTTTCCCAATTTAACTCTTAGGGCTGCAAAGACAAGCTGCCTGACTTTTAAATAATATATTCCCCCTTTAAATTTTTGCCTCCTACCATTTCCTAGGAGTGCCATTTCCTGTCACCATAATTATAATAATTTGTATGTAGTTCCTGGGATCACATTTCTAATTGAGTCCTAAATTGGTTAACCTCATGAAGTTATTAATATGCTTTTTTAACCTGCACAAATTATATATTTGTCTGGTTGGTCAAATAACGTTCACTATTACAAAAATTCTTTGCCTCTCTTCCTCAGTTTGAATGTCACTATTTTAGTTTGCAAAGTGTAAGTCATTTTTTTATAATATGCTAAAAATTACAGAACAGTATGAGTTGGAAAGGAAGCTCTAGGTTAGGGATGAGTAAAAGCAAAGTCTCAGTGGAATAAGAGATCACACTGCACTGGAACACTGAGAAACAGCTGTGGCACTGGGGAAAGGATGGGGCAGAAGTGGTGAGAGGTAGGAGGGGAGAGTTCAGACTGCACAGCCAGGTCTCGGGGTCTGCACCAAGGCTTATGGGAGCAGTAGTCAGCTCAGCAAGCCTTCTACTAAGAACCCCTCCAGAAAACACCCTATGATCAAACGACTTACTCTACACAAGGCCCCCATACATATTAAGACGTTTGCTCCAACTGTGGAAGTCCAAACCCTGTGCAGACAGTGGCATTCACAGGTGTGAAGTTTAAATAAGATCTTGAGACTGAGTGTCTCTATCTTGAAGATTCATATAATCCCCTTTTTCCGAATGGCCTTTTATTTAAACGTTTCCTGAATCATGTGTCCGTAGACCCATGTTGATATAAAATCAGTATCTTCACAATTCCTTTTTGTCTTTGATGACATAACCAGATTGTTGGTACTGGATTACTATGTTTCGTGGGGACTCTGTTCAAAATACCAGCAGTGGGTTTTATCAATATAAAATCATAATAATTTGCATCCATAGAATTCAACTCTTCCAAACCTCTCAAGAAGGTTTTGATATTTGTTAAGCCCTGAATTTAAAGCATTTCAGAGGTATGAATTCATCTGTAGCTCTTTTAAGGTCCTCAAACCTGGTTAAGTAAAAGGGATATGGAACTATCAGGAAATTTCAACATTATGTGTTTTCAAGTTTACTGGGCAAAGAAAGATTGCCCACATTTGCCAAATACATTCTGATAATCTGGAGAATATTGCCAGTTAGAAGATATTCATTAACATATCACTGAAATGATTCAGTCCATATTGTTATGATCTGAATGTGTGTGTCTCCCCAAAATGTATATATTGAAATCTTAACCCCCAATGTTATGGCATTTGGAGCTGGGGCCTTTGGAAAGTGATTAGGTAATGAGGGTGGAGCCCTCATGAAGGAGATTAGTGCCCTTTATGATGAGACCCCCCAGAGAGCGCTCTCACTGTTTTCCTCACATGAGGACACGTTGAGAGGATGGCCAAGTATAAACGAGCAAGCCTATCCCTCTATCAGACACCAACCCTCCAGCACCATGACCCTAGATTTCCAGCCTCCAGAACTGTGAGAAATAAATGTTTTTTAAGCCTCCCTGTTTATTGTATTTTTGTTGTAGTCCCTGAATGCACAATGGCAACAGTAAAACAGCTTTTTCTTACATAGCTTCTATGTCCCAACAACATCTGATTTTGGAACCTGAAGTAAACCAAACCTAGGATAAGAAAGGGAACAGTTAAATTTCTCACCAACACTTTTTTTTTTTTTAATAATAGCCATCCTACAAAGTGTGTTATAACATCTAACTGTTGCTTTGAATGGCATTTCTCTGATGATTAGTGACACTGAGCCACTGATATATCTGATAGTCATTTGTCTGTTTTCTTTGGGGAAGTGTCAATTCAAGACTTTAACCCATTTTTTAAAACTCTGATCATGGGTATTTTGCTACTGAGCTGTAGGAATTCCTTACATATTTTAATTTCCTCAAGAAAAGGGACGAGACAAAGACACTTTTAACATAATAACCACACAAAGGACTGCTAAGGAGAGGGTTGTATTGACAAGGGAAGGTAAGTCTCCCAATAGACAAGGTGGTACTACAGATTGAGTGTTTGTGTCCCCTCAAAATTCACCTGCTGAAATATAATTCCCAGTGTGACTGTATGAGGACGTGAGGCCTTGGGGAGGTAATTAGGTCATGAGGGTGAAGCCCCCAGGACAGAATTAGTGCCCTTGTAACTTTTCACTTTCACACATTGGAGAAGGAAATGGCAACCCACTCCAGTGTTCTTGCCTGGAGAATCCCAGGGACGGCGGAGCCTGGTGAGCTGCTGTCTATGGGGTCACACAGAGTCGAACACGACTGAAGCGACTTAGCAGCAGCAGCAGCAACTAGAGGAAGAGACCAGAGGTCTGGCTCTTTCCGGCATGTGGGCACACACTGAGAAATCTGCAGCAAGGAGTGAGCCCTCACCAGTACCTAACCACACAGCACTCTGATCCAGGACTTCCAGCCTCCAGGACTGTAAGAAATGAGTTTCTGTCGTTTGTAAGTCATCCAGTGTACGGTACTTCATTATGGCAACCCAACACACTAAAACAAGTGGGAGAAACTGAATTTACTAGTCAGCTGTCTCACATCTTTATCTTACTTTACAAATGGAACTCTGACCAGTGTATATAAAACACTGCCCTAGAATAGGTCCTTCAGCCACTGGTGGAATCTCTTCTCTGCCTGTTGTTCCCCGCTGCCACCTTTCTCCAACCCTCTGTTGGAGACAATCATGAATTCTCCAGAGGCAGCCACCCATCCCAGCACCAACACTGTCTTCTCACCCTCTCCATGACATGACTGGAAACAATCTCCTCCCTTTCCTGCCAAGTGGCCCAAGGATACAGAGAAACCAAAGATGGCTCTTCACCAAAATGCAGGCCTGGACCCATCTGTCCTTGTCCCACCCAGCACCACTGAGTAGATGGACGCGGGAGCAGGTTAGCTGGCCCTCAGCCACTACCACAAACCAGGGCCAAGCAGATGACTCCAGGGCCTGAGACAAACAGAACTGCCCCCTGGGAAACCAAACCAAGAGGCAAAGAAGGAACATCAATTGGGATGGGGCACTGGGGCTGAGTGCCGATCATGTATCAGGCCTGGCAGCCATCTAGGCAGGATCTTAGGCCACATAAGTCAAGGAACAAAGGGGCTCCTAAGACAGCGAGGGCATGTGGCCCCTGTCCCAACACTACAGTGCCCAGTCCTGCTTCACACTACACATGGCTTCACTTGACTTTCTGACCTTGAATTCCATGATGCGTCTGGATCCTTGCCATACATCTGCTTTCCAACTAAAGCCTTGTATGCATGTGTGAGTGAGTGAGTGAGTGTGTGTGTGTGTGTGTGTGTGTGTGTGTGTTGAGTGAGTTTTCTTCCATGCAAACAAAAGGAGGAAACATTGGCATGAAACAGCCCCAGAAGATACCTTTCCCCACAGAACATCTAGGCAATGACTGGCAGCTTCTAAAGACTCCAGCACCAAGCCCTTCTTCAAAGTGGGCAATCGCTCTCCACAGGAACCAACAGCACAGAGGTCTGTTCATTTACACATTTTAAACGCTTGTTTCTAAAATCCCCATTGGGTTCACAAGGGTACAGGGTGCATCCACTGCACTCTTCTCATCTCTCTGAATCCAGCCAATCAGAGAGATCCCTCTGCCCTGAAGGTGCCACTGAAACTCTGCCCACCATTTAGTGTTTGAGGAGCCACTTCAGATTTATCATCCAACTACTTACCAGACACTCTGATGTCCTTACAGTGCTGGGAAACTGAGGCAGCTGCCCAAACTCTTCTTTGTTTAAGAAAATGACTCTCCATCTTCAGTCCCTGCCTCCACCACCTCTCTTTTACAAGAACCACCAACGGTCCATTCTTGCCCCTGATTTACCCGTCTCTGCCAGAGACCCCTTCTCCTCCTCCTCGAAGTGGCCAGAGTGATCTTTTGAAAACTTAAATCATGCTGCCCCTCCCCTGTCCCTCCCCTGCTTATACATCTCCAGTGAATTCTCCTGTCACTGAGGATGGATTCTAAACTCACATCCACCTGCAGTCTGGTGGGATCCAGCCTCCACTTCCTCTCTGTTGATCTCTGGCCACATCCCATTCACCTAGCTGCTGCCACATCAGAAGTGCTGTCCACGGGAGGCCAGCCCACAGAAGCTCCACAGGGGTCTTCCCTTGATGACCCACAGCCTGACCACCCCCTCCATCTCACACACACTGTGTCCCCATCACTGTTGAACCCATCATACTGTCCTTTATCTCCTTTACCATCTTCATAGCACTTATCACTTTCAGAAATTATCTTGTGCCTCCATGTAATTTTATTGTTTTCACTCCGTCTCCACCTGCAAGATGATAACTGCCATCTAAGCCCGGGTTTTTGTTTTCTTTCTCGCTCACTGCTGTCTATTCAGGTTCTAAAACAGTGTCTGGAACATGATCGAGCCTCCAAAAATATCTGTGGCAAGAACAATCCTCTAACTTGAGATGGAAAGAGTTACAGTTTTTCAGGTAGTTTTGTTCAAAAAAAATTTTTTTCCCATTTAGAAGTTCAAAATACTAATTTCTACTTTAACATTACTTTTTACCCTGATAATGGAAATAATAGTCACCATTTGGGTTTGAAATACCACTCTGTGTTAAATACCTATGCAATCTGCATTTATTATAGGTCAACCAAAAAAAGAACTGGATATTACCTGTCTCCTATAATTGGATTGTATTTTCTGAAGAATCCTGTTATTCTGGAGTTTCACCTTCTAATTTTCTTTGGTATTACATGTTTTTATTTCCTGAAAATAAATGAGCAATTTTTTTCCATTTTATTTGCAAACAAGGAGAAAAAAAAAAAAAACATGAAAATCTGAAGAAGACAACAACTTCTAGACCTGATCTGACTCGTATGTATTATTAGGGCATAAGGCCACTCCACAAAAGACTAAATATGTTTGTGTCCAGAAAATATTTTATTGAAACTTACCATTACCAACATGTTCTGTGGAGACAAATACAGAAGGGGACAGAGAAAATAGGGTCAAATGGATATGATGGTTTCCCCAAAACTGTCTTTTGTAATCCTGGTTAGCATCTATTCACCTATGCTGCACTTGTCTCTGTCTTCTTAAAGACTAACGTGACCACTGAAGCTTCTGACGTATCCCACACAAGCACTAAGCTTTTCATTTGTATTATCTTACATAACTCTTACAATAACCTCGGAGAGCAGATGTTATAATGTCCATTTCACAGATCAGAAAACTTGCAGAGCTGACTATAAAATACCAGACCTTCACCATTCCACTCTACTTAGGTTTCCTTTTAGAGCTTCTATATGGATAGATTTCAATCTGGAGAGGTCAAAACTTTGAAGCCACACAGAATCCTTTTACAAATCTGCCTGAGAAGATACAAACGTTGCAGAGATTCTTTCCTTCCCAGTAGAAACGGAGAAATCTGAAGGCTGAATTATATTCACTAGTAAAAATGATGACAGAATTAATAACCACGGTGTGGAATTCATCATTACAAGTAACCTTTCTCGCTTCCCTTGATTTCATAAACACTGCATATTAAGTCTGGGCCAGATGCCTACAGACATCTTTGAAGACAGTATTTCATCATCTGAATATTTGGCCATTTGAAGAAAAAAATAGCTTGTTCCAAATTCCTCACCCTTGTAAATGTTTTTAAGATTTAATGGAAATATAGCTTCATGCTTGTTATTGCCTCTTAAATGACCACCCACAAAGGCCTCTCCTGTTATGAAAGACTTTCTCAGAATCCAAAAACTATCTAAGAAAATAATTATTTCTTTTCATAACTCTTCTGAGTCTGTTTAAAGACAAGAAACTACAGGGGATTTGATTAGAATCACAAATAGATCTAAGAGTAACAGTAAAGGATGATAACTAAGCTATAATAATCAGCACTCCAACTTGGGTTTCTCAGCAAATAATACTTTGATTTTCATGATTTTGTTTAATCTATAATACTCCTTCTCAGCATACAGCATAAACTTTGATTTCATGTTTGCATAAAAACAAATACAGTAGCCATATTTGTGTTATGTCTTATCAACTGGAATTAAATTCATCATAAAATAAGGATTTTAAAGTTTTCTTAAACACTCAAGGCTCATCATATTTTCTACTCAAGCTACAGAAAATTATATGACTACTCCTTTTTAGATTACAGAACATCTTTTTCAAATGCTGGCTAACATCTAAATCGGGCAAGACCCTCATGGCATTTTCAACAAGAGTCTCTCCTATTATTTATTTTTGTCCAATCCTCTGCCTACATTCTGGTCACTATATTCATGGAACCAGGTTAGTTTTTATAAGTCAGGTTGGCTGGTCCAGATATTTGGCCAAACATTATTCTGGATGTTTCTGTGAAGGTGCTTTTTGGATGAGATTAACATTTAAACTGATAACCATGAGTAAGGCAGATTACCCTCCACAGTGTGGATGGGTCCTAGCCAATCAGTTAAAAGCCCTAATAGACAAAGACTGACCTCCTTGTACAAGAATTTGCCATCTGATGGCCTTAGGGTTCCGATGGCAACTCTCCAGGCTACCAACCTACTTCACAAAGTTTGGGCTTACCAGGCCTCTACACTTGTATGAACCATTTTCTTAAAATACTTCTCTCTTTCTCAAAACACACACATACATACAAACATTGTTTGTCTATTTGTTCTGTTTCTCTGGAAAACCCTAACACATATTGTTTCAAACACGTCTGACATTGCTGTCATCTGCAATACAGTCTCAGCTTTTTTCTTTAGTTAACAGAACGTATTATAACCACATACATGGGTCTAACAAGTTCTGTCCTCTCAACCACACCCTTCAGTCATTCTGCAGCCATTAAAACATGACTTTAACTGGGTGGAGGCTAGAACTGTCTCACTCCCTTGCTCACGGTCAGCCAAAAAGCACTAAGGTCACATTATTCACCATTCTTTTCTAAATTACAAATTGGAGATCACTGTTTCTGGAGGACCACTCCCCCAGGGTATAGAATTAAAAGATAATTTTACTCATTTTTTTCATAAACTGAAAGTCATACATTCAAATTTACCACTGTTGATTGGGGGTCTACTGTGTTCTAAGTGCTGGACACACAAAGACCAGGTCTGCTGCCCTCGTGAAGCTTAGTCTATTAAGAGAGACATTTTTTTTAATGGCAAAAAATATATCACTTGGCAGTAATAGCACTAACAAAGGACCTGAGACTTCAGCCCTAGCACTACCATAACGCTGTTTTACAATGAGGTAGAGGATGCTGGGGAAATTAACATGGGATGAATTGTGTCTGCCACCAAAAAAAAGTTCATGATGAAATTCTAACCCCCAGAACTCAGAATGTGACATATTTGAAAACAGGACCTTTGCAGGTGTAAGTAAGTTAAATGAGGCCCTTAGGGTGGGCCCTGATCCAATATGTCTGGTGTCTTTAAAATAAGAATAAAATTTGGACATAGACACAAACCGAGGGAAGATGGCATGAAGAGACACAGAGAAGACAGCCATCTAGAAGCCTAACAGAGAGGCCTGAGACAGGTCCTTCACTCATGGTCCTCAGAAGCAACCAAGCCTGCTGGCAGCTTGATCTTGGACTTTTAAAACTATGAGAAAATAAGTTTCTGTTGTTTAAGCCACCCTACCCATGGTACATTGGTACAGCAGCCCTAGACAACTAACACAGAAGTTAAGCTTACAAATTAAGTAGACCAGCAGCTGAAGATAGGAACACATTAGAGTGTTATCATACCATAAGGCATAACCAGCCTAACCTAATGGCTGTCTAGAACTGAAAGGAGAAGGAAAGCAAGACATGTTGGCTGACTTGGGTCATGAGATTAGTAATGATAAAGTGGCCTCTAATTCCCTTCTATTCACCCCACCTCCAACAGCCACAACACATATGCATGTTCTTATGATATGGCCTTGAAGCTCCTCCTATCTAGAGGCAGAATATACTTCTCCACTCCCTGAATCTAGGCTGGCCTTCTGACTTGCTTTGACCAACAGAATAAGACAGAGGTGATGTGTTCTATAAGTTCTAAGCCTATACATCTAGAGATCTTGCAGCTTCCTCTCTCTTCCTTTTCTTGGGAATCCTGTGGTCACTACTATAGGAATGAGCCTGGGCCAGCCTGTTGGAAGATGGATACACGGCTCATATCTCCATATCCCCAACTAACAGCCAGCCATCTGCCCGATGTATGAGTGAGGCCATCCACAGCTAGCTGACTGCAGACATACGTGAACCTAGTTGGACCCAGCAGAAGAACTACCCAGATGATCGCAGCCTACATTGCTAATCCATATAATTATGCACTTTAAAATGGTTGTTGTTTGAAGACACAAGGTTTTGGGTGGTTTGGTATACTGCAAAAGTTAACTGATATACAAGGATGAGTATAATTGTCTTTCACCCAAATAAGGAATTCAAAAGCAACACAATCTGGATAAAGAATCCTATCTTTTGACACACTGTGCTTAAAATATCAAGTTGTTCTTGTTTAGTCACTAAGTCGTGTCTGACT
This sequence comes from Budorcas taxicolor, assembly GCF_023091745.1. Taxonomy (NCBI): domain Eukaryota; kingdom Metazoa; phylum Chordata; class Mammalia; order Artiodactyla; family Bovidae; genus Budorcas; species Budorcas taxicolor. Next base: position 44,533,985 of record NC_068915.1, read on the forward strand.
CTTTTTGCAACCCCATGGACTATAGCCCACCAGGCTTCTCTGTCCTTGGGATTTCCCAGGCAAGGAATACTGAAGTGGATTGCCACTCCCTTCTACTGGGAATCTTCCTGACTCAGGGATCAAACCCATGCCTTGCATTGGCAAGTGGATTCTTTACCTTTGAGCCACCAGGAAAGTTTGGGACGGTCAAGTAACCAATTGGTTAAACAGTTATGGAATTCAGGAAGGAGATGTGGCCTGGAAATAGAAATCTGAAAGATGGACTGATTTCCATGGGTGAGGAGATTGCCACAGGAGAGCAGGAATACAGTAAAAGGAGGGGAGACTGGGGTGGGGATCCCAGGAACATCACATTTAAGGTCAAGCAAAGCTCGAGAGTCAATGAGAGGAGAAGATGCAATGAAGGACAGGAAGATGCCACAGAAGTCAAAGCAACTTCTCAACAGAGTCACAGAAATATCTACACGTGTGTATATATACACACATAACTAATAGGGCTTCCCGCATAGCTCAGCTGGTAAAGAATCCGCCTGTAATGCAGGAGACCCTGGTTCGATTCCTGGGTCAGGAAGATCTGCTAGAGAAGGGATAGGCTACCCACTCTAGTATTCTTGGACTTCCCTTGAGGCTGGTAAAGAATCCACCTGCAGTGCAGGAGACCTGGGTTTGATCTCTGGGTTGGGAAGATCCCCCGGAGAAGGGAAAGGCTACCCACTCCAGTATTCTGGCCTGGAGGATTCCATGGACTGTATAGTCCATGAGGTCACAAAGAGTCGGACGCAACTGGGAGACTTTCACTTTACTTCACTTCATATAACTAATAAGAGTTCCAGTATTTGGGAATTATGAAGTCATTCCCAGGAGAGGGGATATTGGTAGTGATGGTGGAGCCCTTATCAGAGGTCATTAGAAGAGAGTGGGGGAGAAGAGAAAGATTTGGAAACAATGCTAATCTACAAGGTTCCTGCTGAGGCTGGCAGATAGGTTATCTGCCCTGGATCACTATTTGCCTCTTTGCTCCAGGAATCTGTGAACCACTAAGAGAAACCAACCTCGTAGTCATGTGAATTCATGACTTTGAAATGTACAGTCACATCATCTGAGCTCTTCAAGCCATCCAACAAAAGAAGGAGGCAGGCACCGTCTAAAGGGAAATGAAAGGTTGATGAAGGAATTTTTCAGGATGGGAGTGATAAATTTATTCCTAAGTGTGTGGAATCACGAAGCCACACTATGGATCAAAGTCCTGGAGAAAATGAGAAGGAAATGAAAAGATGGAGATGTCCAGATATGAGACAAAAGGCTGAGGGAATTCACATTGGGTGGCCACAAATCCTCACCTGGGAAGGGAACCAGCGGTAGCGGAGTTGAGAGCAGTGGGCAACGTCCGGAGTTAGAGATACAGACAGTGATAATCCAGACAGAGCTTGGTGAGTGGCACTGAGCTTGAGGACAATAAAAGTCACATTCGTTAGTGTGACTGGCTTTTTCCAACAGCCTGCAACAGTTCGTATGTAGAAGCAAACAAGGCAGTTGGTGGGACTGACCCAAGACTGGGATTTTGAGGACAAATATAGAAGGACAAGGGATTAAGGGCTTTGAGGTTTTGGCAAGAGAGTCGTTAAAGTGATGCATCATGGTTTCTGTGCTGGCATTTAAAAAAAAAAAGAGAGAGAGGGAAAGTATGACTGATGAGCTGGGAGAAAGGGAGGATAGTACTGGGATCAGCAATCTTGGAAATAAATGGGTGAGGGAGCAGAAAGCTATGAGGCTGGTGTCATGTACCATGATGCTGGAGTTTAAGGTTCCAGAAGCAGAGCTATTCCAAAGGATAAGGCCAGGGTGTGGGCGAGATAACTGGGTCACCAAAGCATTGTGGGAGGTGAAGTGTTGCAGCTCTGAGACTAAGCCACTGGGTCCATCTCCATGCACAAATGCTGAAGATCACCCTGGTGATGACAGCTGGGGGAGAGGGAAGACATTAGCCAAGTGCGTGAGCCTTCGGGAGAAAGGGGAAAGGGTCAGGAAGATGATAAGATGGCCAGGAAGAAAGGTAGGATACAGTCTCTGGGAATTTCCCTGGGGGCTATAGGAATTGCATGGTTTTGTGTTATAGTGGCCAAGTAATGTTCTGGAAGTAACAATGACCACAGTTCCTCTGGGCCTAAGGGGTGTGAACAAATAAACAGCTACTGCCCCCCCAAAACTGTATTTTCTTAATGAGGAATTCACTTATAACAAAGGCAAGATTTAGGGAAAGAGAATTTATATTGCAATAAACCAAGGGTCCAAAGAAACCCTATGGAAAAATGGTTGAAGGAGATCAGCAGATAAAGGCAGTGGGGAAAGTCCGAGAGCAATGATAATGTCCTTCACTGGGGAACTGAATCATTATTACTCTTGTATAGGAGTTTTGTTTTCACAGATATCTCTAAGATTTGTCATATTTGGGTCCAGACGAGACCAGCAATAACGATGCCTTAAGTATACAGTCAACATTCCTCTTTCCTTGGAATCATTTCAGGCATGACCAGAGATACTCTTTAGCATCCAGACTTATTCCTTGTTTTGAAGTTTAAGTTTAATGAGTGGAACAAGCAAGATTTTTCTCTGTAGATCACAACAGAACACAAGCCAGGAGGTTTTACAGAGATAATATGCCATAGAAAGAGAGGGACAAATGCTCATCTGATAACCAGAGTTTTATTCTAGCAGCCCAAAGAATCTGAAAAACTAAAGATGAACAAAAGTCATCATTATTATAAGCATGACCTCTTGACTGACATGGTCATTCAAAAGGTTTATTTTGAAGTTTTCAAATGGACAAAGACAATACTCTCAGACAAGGACTCATCTCCTAACAGCCTCCATCTGACACATAGCTGCTGGGAGTATAAGCTAGTGCATCTCTTGCAAGAAACAATTAACACGAAAGTCTAAAAAAGGCATGCCCTTTCACCCAGCAGTTCTATTACTGGGTGTTATCCTAAAGAAATAATCATAGATATGCCCCAGGTTTAGCCATAATTGTCAACAACCCAAAAACCCAATATTTAGGAAGATAGTTAAATAAATGGTCCGATAATCATACAATGAAATACTACAGAAACAATAAAAGGGACATAGAGGCATGTGGCAAGTTAGTTATGATTTATTGATCTAAAATCAGGCTATAAAATTGTTTACAAAAAAAATTAAAAATTTCTTATACATGATACCAATTTAAAAATGAAACATTATGTAGGCCTAAAACAAAGACTGAAAAGATATCCATTAGAATCGTATCTGTGATTATCTTTAGATGTTTGCAATATATATGGTTTTGATTTTCCTCTTTTCCCTGAACCTAAGAAAAATCTCCAAAACAAAAATGTATCATATCTGTAATAAAAAAAATTAATACCATACTTTTATCCGTTTCCAGATATAAGATATTCCAAAACAGTACCTTAGAAAATCAGGTTTAAATATATTTTTTAAATTAGGCAGTGAAGTATAAAGGAAGAAAGTATTCCCTGTTCTTGAAAATGCAGAACAAAAGAAGTATTTGTCCTCATTTTGAAGAGAAAACTCTCTTTTTAGCAAAAGTCCTTTTTGGGTTGGTGGTTAAAGGAATGTTCCTACCTCTATGTTCTGATCCTTTTTGAAAAGGGGGCTGATATCTGTAAATTCCCAGAAGGAGTCAAAGGTTATTTTTCTTTTCAAATGATCAATAAAGATTTTAGCACATATTTTGTGCCCTGCACTGTATTTAATATGCAGGTTATCCAAATAATGTTTTTTTTTTTAAAAACTCAAGGCATTTATAAATCAACTAAGAAAAAGCTGCAGCTATTTAAATACAGCAGACATATAAGACCTAATAAGAACAACAAGCATTCAAGCAGTGCTTACTATTTATGAAGACTTCTTAAATATCATATATGCACAAATATAAAAATAGGCATTTTCCCAAAATTCTCCTGAAAAGAGGGATATTCAAGTATCTCTAAAGGCTCTCATATTGCAGGACATTCTCTACTTTATTTAAACAACTCTGTAATGTATGGGAAAGACTCATTAGCCTAAAACGACCTCAGTATATGCTTTTCTGAGAAACCCTCAGAGGTCACATGACAGAATCAGTTAAAGAAGAGGTAGAGATTTAAAACAGATTTCGTCATTATTCCTGGAGTGAGGCCCCATAACGCAAATGTTTAATATCACTGTAAACAAACATTTAAAAAATAACTACCTAAGTGAGTGCAATGCATATTATTTAACATTTACTTTATTTCTGGGTGTGTATTCAATGCTACTGTAATAAAAAGAAATGGTTTCAGAAGGCAAGCTCTCTTTCCATCATAATGATAATGACTAAGAGAACACTTTACAGTTTATAAACACTCCCCAAAACATCATCATACTCAGTTTTACTACTTACAGTAAAAGAATGAATTTGGGAAAGAAAATTTTGGTAAGATGAACCAATATTTATTTTAATGCACATAAGTAGGAATCAACTCATTGAATTTTTTTTAGAAACTTGTTTTTTAAGATCAGTTTAATTGGGGGAAATAATTTTAAAATGATTCCTAATGAATCTGCTACTAGCAGGGTAAAAATATCAATTAGCAATGGAGTCCTACTTCCTAAAACAACAAGCATTTGACATTGTAAAGATGACTCCACTCTCTTTTACATTTTTTTTTTTTTTTTTTCGGCTCTTTGCACTCTATGCAACCCTTTTAGTTTGGCATCACAAGGAGAAAGAGTAAAGGATTTCATTAGCACTGCTACATGGGCCTCAGAGTGTGTTCCCAACTTCAGAGGCTATTTCACTTTCTAGCTTGGATGATTAATTTTAATCCAGAAAAAATTCAGCCATCTAGTAAAGTGCAATAAGATCTAAAATAAAACTTAATGTTTGATTTACTAATTAAACTGTTCTCTTGACATTGTCAACAGAGCAGATCTTAACCAATGCAAAGATCTGAACTTTCAACTAAATTTGAAAGCTTTATTGCTTGCTCCTTACAGAACAGAATGGAAAGCAGCTCTCCTATTTAGACTACTAACTCACATCTGCCCAACTCGGCCAGCTCCCTGTCCCTTTGCTAAGCAAGAGAGATGGAGGGAGATCACTGGTGGGAGGAGATGAATTCACCCTTGGAAGATGCTTTGCGAATTTCTAAAGTTGAAATAATGAGTAAGGCTGCTGCTAAGTCGTTTCAGTCGTGTCCAACTCTGTGCGACCCCATAGACGGCAGCCCACCAGGCTCCACCGTCCATGGGATTTTCCAGGCAAGAGTACTGGAGTAGGGTGCTATTGTCTTCTCCGAATGAGTAGGGCAGACCCCCCCAACCCCTTCTTCTCTATATATAACATTCTTTATTTTTCTTTCTTGGCACTTCACACAGTTTAAAGGACATGATTGACGGCTGCAAGGAAAGAAGGAAGGATAGATGATAGACTGATGTATGTGTGTATATACCGAGAAAGATACAAAATAATTTATATGTAATATATCATATGTCATGTGATCTACGTCTCTCCTACTAAATTAAAGCTCCTGAGGGCAGGGACAAGCACAATATAAAGTGTAGGTACCCAATAAATTTTGTTGAATGGAAAAAGAACTACAACAAAAATACCCCAACCTTGACAAATTCCTCCTGTGCTTTCCTTCTACCTGAAACGTCCCCTCTACCTCATTCTCACCTGCTCAAATTCTCCAAATGCCTCCTCAAAAGTTTCTGTGATTCTTCCAGCCAAAAAGAAACTCTTCATCATCCAGATGACCACAGCACGTTGTCTGGTCTCTTCTCAAAGTACTACCCATCTTCTAGCTTACTCGTCATAGAAGTGAGGCTCTACCTGAAACCCACATTCATGCTGAAGGCAGCAGGTTTTTACTCATTTTTGATTTCCTTGTCACCCATAGATTCATCCACCTTAAGTCAGCCGAGCATGGTGGTTAAAATTAAAACATGGGTTCAGAAGCTTGACAGGATAGATATAACTCCTGACTGTACCGCCTACTGGCTCTTATTGGCTGTGTGATCTTGGTTAAGTCACTTCACCTCTCTGAACCTCGGCTCTCTCATTTTTAATAGGTAATATGCAATACTGATAACAGTACCTACCTCTAGGGTTATTTTGATGGCAAAATGAGTTAATCTACGTAAAGCACTTTGAAACGTTTCTGAAATGTTATAGTAAGTGTTCAGTGCAAGAACTCTATTATTATCGACTCAGTCTAATGTATCGAGGCTCTACTATGTGCCAGGCACACTGCTGGGCTAGCATATCAGTGCATGCTCAGAAGGTACTCTATAAATATTTGAGGATTGATGGATAAGACTGAACATCGACTCAGCTCTTTATTAGTCAATAGCAAAGGTCTTTCCAGGTCCAAGGTCTCACTTAATTTTAACAACCATCCTAGAGGATGGATGTCATCATTCCTACTTTTGTGCAGAAGCAAATGGGGTCCCTTCTGCTTTGAACTACACAAGCACATATTTGATGGGTGAGAAGTCTCCATAGCGTTCACCTCACAAGCCCTCCAACTTCTAGAGATTTTTTTCCGTTCCTTCCAGCTCCCTCGACTTCACATGAAGCATCTTTTTTAGCATCTGTTCAGCCTGACTCCTGTCATTAGATACATTCTTGTGTGTTTATAATGCACCACTGATTTGTTTCAGACTAAATCGTGGGATCTAAAAATAAAGTGATGTTGAACATATTTCTTTGCATATTAACTTTAAAGAAATAGATTAATCTTTTAGAAATAATCAAAAATGAATGATCCACTCAGCATGTAGCAGTTACCGAAAAATAAAAAATTAAAATTACAATGCCTCAGATTCCCAGTTTTCTGCCCTTATCTTTTCTGAATTTATTAAGTATATACTTCATAACTTTTCATTTTAAAAATTAAGAGGTCTAGTGAGCCTACGGTAAACCAATCATCTTCTTCCCTGGGGATGCTTCAATGAAGGCAGGATTCATTTACTCTCCAAGTCAAATTCCCATTTTCAAAAATGACACTGTAGAATTGTCCTCATCATCCTAAGAGATGGAGCAAAGAACAATAAATGAAGGGACAGGGACTTCCCTGATGGGCCCAGCGGTTGGGACTTCACTTTCCAACTCAGGGAGTGCAGGTTCGATTCTTGGCCAGGGAGCTAAGATCCTACACGCCTTGCACCCAAAAAGCAAAAACATAAAACAGAAGCAATTGTAACAAATTCAATAAAGACTTTTAAAAAATGAAATAAAAAATAAACAAAGGGACACATAATGGCATAAAAGCTTTCTGAAATTTCAACCATCTTCTAACACATCTGTTTTGTCTACGACAGGCCGGGCATGATGAGGGATCCTGAGGTGAAGAAGGCACAGCTTCTTCCCACAAGGAGCTTCTGAAGCGGCAAGGGAGGCGAGATTTACACAGAAAAAATAAGTCAGGATGGAAAAGGCATGGGAAATATAGTGATGGGAGCGGGGCAGAAAAATGAATTCTTGCTGATGTAAAATTATGCCTCATCTATTATTTGATAAATCACTTTAAAAGTTTCCCCTTACACACAACACGCAGAGACACACACACACAGAGACACACACGTCCATTCTGACAGTGTGCCTCTTTTCTTTCTTTGCAAATGGAAAACACTCTCACCCGTGAGCCCTTGGGTGTTTATCTTAAGCCACCAACCAAGCTTGGTGGCATCATTTTAGTCAATCCACTGTTTTCTTATTACTCAGAAAGGGTTACATCTGCAAATAAATATACATTCTGGTCGCAACACTAAATAATGGAGCAAACTGTGGTTTATAAAATGCAGTCATTCCACGCCACATTTCATTTTGGAAGAGGGAGGGCTACCGTTGACTGTGAACAATTACCAAATCGTCAATGGAATTCAATAAATGTTGCTTAAAAAAACTAATTATTTGTTACAATAACCAGCTACTACTGCCACTTTGTATTTGGAGGTTTGTAAACTACTTCCATTTGAAATGTAATTGATTCCATTTTTATCATTTGTTCAAGTTTATGTGGTTGTTCTCATCCTAAGAGATGATAACATCTATTTTCAGCAAATTATACATTATAATTCCTCATTCAAAAGCTGTAACAGAAAACAAAATGCTAATTTATGCTGTAAACGAAACTACAGAATCATAATCATTCATTGTTAACTTTAGGGACTGAACTGCTACTCGAAATAATAAATTGGATCAAAATGTGGTAGGGGGTGTTGGTGCGAGTTTTCCTTTTCTTTGTGCTTTTTTGACTTGTTTTGTTTTGGTGTTACACAACTAACACACTTTCCAATACGCTTTCAGGCAAGAGATTACATGGATGTTTCATCTCCTCCCAGATATAAGCCAGACATTCTTAGCCCCACAGCTATTACCTGCAGTTTGATATTTCAAATCTACAGGAAAATGTTCTCACAAAGCAATCAGAAGCACAAGCTAACAAGGGCCAGCATGTTAGAACCCCACAACTGGTTTTGCATATTTCATTAAGCTTCCACATCTACACTGCCCTTTACCCCAGTGATCACCACCCCCTTCTCTGCGCCCCTCCCATATAAGCATCCTTTGCAACACCTTGTCAAGGTGAGCCTTGCCCAATGGCAAACTTCCTTTCTGTGTCAAGGAATACATGAACTAAACAAACAGAAATTTGGCAACTCTAGTAAATCAGGTCAATTCTTAAACAAAAAAGAAGGGAGGGGGGACGTAGTTCTCCTATTCCAGACACTCTGCTTTCCTTAAAAAACAATCTTCAAGTGAAAAGACGACAGCATCACCTAATGGTATTTTCTCCTTTCCTTTTTCTTCTTATAAAAATATAACTCAAAAGAAAGAAAGATTTTAATATAATTATGTTAAAGATGTGAATTCTTTGAAGGAACCAAAAAGCCACACTGCCGTCTGGAGTAAATCACTTTTCTGCTGCCTTTTTATTTAATGCCAACTGCTGTCCACATTTACCTCTCCGCCAGCAAAGTGTGATCATTGATTTCCTATGGTCTCTCTCTCTGGGAGGAAGTTCTGCTTCCTTGATGATGACTACAAAGGGTAGGTGACCCCATTCTCATTCCAATGCAAACCCTGCACTTTTACATTTCCGCCAGGGCTGCCGGATCGTGAAACTAGAGAGAGACTCTTTGCCCTCTTCATTGAGACTGTCTTGCTGTAACTACTGACATTTAATGTTTTCCCTCCCCTTCCCACAACTATATTTTGGAAGATCACGATACAAGGGATGAACCGCTAAAAGGCATTAGTTCATGATGGACATAAATGTTAGGTGCATGAATTGGTACAGAAGACACCTGTTATAACATGCCGTGACCAGAAAGGTAAATCTCAGTCTTATCTCAAGCACAACTATATACAGAACAAACCCAAAATGATAAAAGGAGAGTTGTGCCTCAAAAATACGTGCACACACACCTACATGACTATACATATATATTATGAGCTAGGGTTTTGGTGCATCTAAATGATTATTTAGAAAATTATTGTCTTCAAGTATCTTAGAATTGTATTTTTTCATAAAGTTATATTTTCCTGATACCCACATACATTCAAAAGGAGCCCTCCACTAAACCGTAATTATCTGCTAGTGGGAGCAGACAATCTGAAGACCCTGTCTATCTCTCAACCTGGATCAACTATTCAAACCAAAAGGAATGATAAACTCAAGCATTTAGTCCATCACCAAGGAAAAAAAAAAAAGGCATCAGGTAGTTATGGCTGCTGCTGCTGCTAAATCACTTCAGTCGTGTCCGACTCTGCGCAACCCCACAGACGGCAGCCCACTTCACCAAAAGAGAAGGCTCCACCTCATTCCCAAACAGAACTATATCTGGCTATATATTAATTAAGTGAAAGTCAGTCATACGTGTCCAACTCTGTGACCCCATGGGCTGTAGCCTGCCAGGCTCCAATGTCCATGGAATTCTCCAGACAAGAATACTGGATGGAGTGGGTTGCTGTGCCCTCCTATAGGGATGTTCCTAACCCAGGCATCAAACCTAGGTCTCCTGCACTGCAGGCAGAAGATGGCCCAGTTTTGTCCCTAACTAGCACTGAGGTCTGAGGCAAGGTTCTGAACTCTATGCCTTACTTTCTTCATCTATAAAATGGGAACAATAATAAAAGCATCTTACTCATATGTTGTGGAGATTAAATGAGCCACATACTTTATTGGGAACAGTATTAATAAATGGTAGCTATTATTACTGTACTTTGGTTCCCAAGTTTTAGGCTAACAAAACTTTATACAGAAAAGAGAACAGTATTTTCAAACTGGTGCCTTAAAAAAGCTGCTTTTACTTGAAGATCCACAACAAACTCAAGTTATTCCAAGCCTCTTTTACTTTTGTGTCTACATAGGAGAAATCCATCCAACAATGGAAAAACTGGAATTAGGTGAGCTGGATTTAGAGGTAAATTTCAAAAGTGTATTTAAGGTAAATCTATAGAAATGTAACTAAAAACTAGTTTGTAGTTCATACATTCATCTTCAGGAGAATTAAATTAAAAAAAAAAAAAGAAGAAGATGAAGCCAAGTTTACATTTTTTCAACTTTAAGATACTGGCTTTCTAACAATATTGCAAATGGAGGACATTCCCAAGCTCTGGCTCACCTCAGTGAATCCCAGCTGTGTTATCACTTCAGGAATTAAGAAACACCCAGAAAAGAGGTGGGGGGGGGTGCGGAAATATTGAGTTCTTTATAATATACGGACTGGATAAAAGAAATGTTCCTCAGTGGACAGCTTCTGCTTCAGCTATCCATATTCATGGAAGGAATGCCAAGCACCCTCCCCCGCCAAAATATAGACAGCACAAGCGTTCAACAACTTACCCAAATACATTAATGATTTTGTACTGAAACATCTATCCTGCTTGAAAAGATAGAGTGAGTATAAAGAATTACAGGTCTTGGCTAACAAAAGTCCAGGGCTGAATTCAAAACAGTCACTGTCTATTCTGAGAAGATAGTTTATGTCCTTATAAGGATGCCATTTCTATCTCTAGTCTGGCAATTTAAAGGAGCTGGGGGGGGAGGGGACAGGAGAGGAAGAAAAGTTTAAAAGCAGAGTCAAGTCTGCTGGTGATGATGCTTTTTTCGCAAACTCAGGTTGAAGCTACCCAGTAGCCAAAGAAACGGTCAATCGGGTGAATAAAGTCAGATGTCGGCCCTCGTGGACACCCAAGCAGTCAGCTAATTGGCTTCATTTTTCACTTTCAGTTGATTGCTTCAATATCATAATAGACCTGGCCTGCTTCAATTTGGGCTTATAGCAGGACAGCTAAAGAAGGTGACCCAGGTCCAAGCTGCCAGCAGGAATGACCAGTGCACGGTCAGCTTCATGACGGAGCTGGAAAGCTTGAACAACTATGGGAGAGACTTGCAGGTTGAAAAAGCACAACATAGAAAGACAGAGTTGAGTTCTGGAAGCTTGCACTACTGCCATCCCTAGGCGTGAAACTGTAAATTAAAGAATGGTCTGTTGTCTGCTACACTGAGCCAAATCAGAGACATTTCACATACACACTTTAATTGGGGTTTTCATTCTAATTGAAGAAATAAATTCCACCTAAGCAGATGCTCCCCCGCCCCCACTCTCACTATGGTATGTTTTCCACGTTGGCAAGTGGGTGCAAAATTTCTGCAACATGGTCTCTTCAGATATAAGATGGAATTTCCCAGTTTTTAAATGGTAACAGATGCAGTTTCGGCTCTAATACACATTGGGCTCTCTCCAAAAAATTCACCCCAACCCACCCTCCCCCTGCTTTAATAACAAAATGTCACAGGATAAGTAAAAACCTTCCAGTCAGCAGTAATTCGCGTTTGGATTTTCCGGGTTTTGGTTTTTGTGTTTAGTAATGAATAAACACCCTAGTTGTTCCCAAATTTCCAGGTCTCTATATGAAGAACCCCCATCTTCATTATTTTTTTCACTTGCTTGTTTATAATCAGAGGTGTCATAATCATGTTTCTCGTGAAAATGAAAGCAATCAAAATGCCTTGTAATTCCAGGAAAAGAGCTTCTTAGGGAGACAGGCCTGCCTGCTATTGATGTTGTAAAAAGGCTCCTTTTACATGGTATTAAATGTTGAGAGCATATCATATTGATCTAGAAATAAAAAGCTTGACTTTTTTTTTTAGTACAGTGAACCCTTACCTTCATAAGCACGTTTTAACACTAGGAACAGGGTTTTATATTTAATTGAGGTGGAGTAAACAAATTATATTTGAAGAATATTGCTATTTTTAGGTAATGGAGGATTTGTAAGCCTTTTGGCAGCAATTCAGGTAAAAATCATGAATAAGTCTCACTCTTTCAAATTTGGCCCAGGCCTCCCCCTAGCAGTCCTGCCCAGAGTCCAAGATAGGAGTTAGGGTTGCCTTTATTTAATTAATCCTTTTTCTCCGAAGGTACAGTCAAGGAGCAGGTTTCTTAGTCCTCTGCCCATGTTCCAATGCTGAAAATGCAAACTAGCGATCAATAAGAGACTAGGTCCTTATACCTACATATTCTTCATCCCTGAAAACGGTGATAGGGCCGCGATAGAAGCAGCAAATCCTGGTAGGATGCACTGCCTGAATAACTGCCCCTACCACCAGATATTAAAGCCTCGGTAGCACTTCGAGGGCACCTTTCTCTAATGATGTACATCTCTCATTTGTTTCTGTACTTTATCTTAAAAGTTCATACCGCACCACTGGAAGAAGCAATCAATATTTCAGATAACCTCCCTTTCCCCACCGTGCAATTCACTGCACTAAGGGTAGCGCGCCACCCAGTACCGGCCCGCGAGCTAATCACCCTGCAATGCTTTGTCAGAAAATCTTTCCGATTTTCTTAGCAACGTGAGTTTCCCTTTCCAGAAGAAAGATCTTGCCTTTTGGGAAAAGGTTTTTCCAAATTAAGTTAAACTAACTTCACCCGAAGAGACCGATAGTTTTCCTCTTTTTTTTTTTTTTTTAAACGCCACCTCCGCCCCTTCTCTGATTCTCTTTCCTTTACTCCAATCCTGCCCGGCACCACCACCCCCTCTCGCCCACCTCCTTCGGTTTCCAAGGAGTTTGCACGTGACTGCCTGTCTTGCAAAATCCGGCCGTAGCCCTTTGCTACGCTCTCAAACGACCTGCTTCCTATCTCGTTAAAAATGTTGCCAAACCTCCCATCGCTGTAAAGCTGTATCACAGTGAGCTTCCCTACACCCAAGTCTCCTTTCTCTCTTCCTTTGGAGGAAAACCAAGTGCCTGAGTTTCTCGGCCCGGAGGTGCAGGTCGGACGTACGCGCCTGGAAACTTATCCTAATACATCTGACTCCAGGACTGGGGGAGGCGGGGTGGGGGGTGGGGAAGGCGCGGCGCGGCCGAGGAATCCCGAGTCCCGGCCGGGCTTGTGCGGGATGCACTGTGGCTCTAGCCTTTCCTACACCTCTCGGTCCTCAAAGACCAGCTGGCGTCGGTTTCTGACTCATCGACAATCACACACACACTCGCGCGCGCGCGCGCGCACAAACACACACACACACACACACACACACACACACAAGCAGGCACCCGGACGCCCGCTTCTGGAGACCTGGAGTTTGCGGAGCCGGAGGGGTCGTTGGCTCTCGGCAAATCCGGAGCCAGCACGCGAAGGCACGGAGAGCACCCGAACCCCACCAAACAAGGCAGGGTGGCCTGGAGAAAGCACCCAGCGCCGGCTTCGGGCAGCGGAGCCCCCCCTCGAGCTGCCCAAACCCAGCGCTAGCCCCACCACCTCGGCAGTTCCTCCAAGTTTCTACTCAGAGCGGGGCTTCCCCTCTCCCAGCTGCCTCACCCTGAACCTCCAACTTCGTGTCCCCAGGCCGCCCCCCGCCCCTCCGCCTTCGTAGCTCCTCGCCGGGTCAGGGACCCGCGCGCTTCCCCAGAGCTGTCCATATGCCCCCACCCGCGGCGGCGGCCCGGCAGTCTGGCCAGAGCTCGCCGCCGTCTCCCGCTGCTCCTGCCGCGGCGACAGGAGCCTCTGCGAGGCTCCCGGGCCCCTCTTATGTATTATTCACTCGATGGCCACGGCGCTTTCTGGAAAGCCCATGCCAGAGATGCGAGGTCTTCGCCAGGAGACTACGAATTCGGCGATTTCAGCTTTTTGGAAACGGGGTGCTGCGGGGGCGGCGGAGCTCGTTTTTCGGTTGTTTTGCTTTGCGGGGTTGGCTTTTTTTTGCCCGGAGCTCGCAGGAGCGCGCTGCCCCCCGGGCCCGAGAAGGAGCGCGCCAGAGCCGGCGAGTGCGGCGGGCAGCCGGGCTAGCCGCCGTGGCTGGCGAGCGAGCTGGGGAGAAGAGACGCCCCGGTGGCCGGGAGAGACGGGCAGAACCGAGTTCTTTTCTTCGACGCCCCCGCCCCGGCACCCGCCCCTCCGTCCAGCTCCCCCGGCAGCTCTCGCTCTGCGGGCCCGGGAATCCCCCGCGCCCCGGACCGCCCATCGAGTTGCTGCTGCCTTTCCCCGTTGCTCCCTCACCTCGCCTCCCGCCCTAACTTTCCCCAGCCTGGACTCGTGCTCTTACACACAGACAGACACACATACACACACACACACACACCCCTCTCCCCTCCCTCGACTCCAGCTCCACTTCCCCGTGTAGTTTGGAAATGACAGATGCCTGTAGACTTTCACCAAACAAGCGGTGGGGGCAGCAGACTACAACAGTTATTTAATTAAAAGGCATTTTTCCCCCTTTCTCTTTCTCGCTCTGGCTCCCAGAATAGCTTTTGCACCCCTAGACCCTGAGCACACGCCTGTCTCTCCAGGTTACCCGTGGCCCGCTAACACCCATCTTCCACGCCCCCCCCCTTCCGGCGTCTACCCCCAGCTTCTCGGCGCCCCCCAAGTCACACCGACAAGCACACCTGCAGGCCGGCGGCGGGGAGCGTCGAGGGCACGATGCAGCCGGACTGCATTGCACAGTCATCAAAGTTAAGTGTGTGTGTGTTTGTGGGGTGCTTGTGCGCGCCGGGGGAGGCGTGGGGTCATGGGCACCGGAGCATCCACTCTGCACCCCCTCCTCGGGGTCAGGGGACGCCTCCACTTGAGATTGCAGCCATTTTAGGGAAAGAGGTGGCTCGGGGCCCCGGGGGAAGTGGAGGGGGAACAGCACGTCGCGGGGGGACTCACAGCTCTGCAGCCCCTCGGCGCAACTGGAGGGCGGGCAGGCGCCGGGCGCACAGGGGCGCGGCGCCCGCGGCGACTTGGGGAAGGTTGCGCTCGAGTTCCCTGGTTTTGCCTGGAGTTGTTCGGGGTAACGTGCCGGCTCCTGCCTCTCTCTCTGGTTCCCGCTGGGTTGGGAGGTTGGAAGGGGAAGGTTTGGATGGCAGACTGGACAAGGGAGGGACGCGACAGACCCTGGAGACCAAAGAGCTCGTGCTGGGGGAAGGGGACCACCTCCTCTAGCCGGTTGGCACTGACCCAGACGTTGCGACCCACTTGGCCCCCCAGCCTCCCCACCCCCTCCCAAGCCTCTGCCTCCCCGCCGAGTGCCAAGTGAGCGCACGGCGAGGGGCACGGGGCGCGACGCCGCCAGGCACCGAGCCACCCCTTACCTGGTTGGAAGGGGTTTCCCAGGAGGAGCCGTAGTTGTAAAAGAAGGAAGAGAAGAAGGTGTCTTCCGACAGCCCGCAGCCCGCCATGCTCTGGATGCAAATAAAATGAGGAAAGGTGGGGGGGGGGGGGGGAGCACACACACAAGCAACCAAAAATTTTCAAAATCAAATTAAACCAATAAGCGAAGAAGAAATTCTCTCGAAAAATAAAAGGAGGGGGAAGGGAACGGCAAAGGGAACGGAAACTCTCGGCGGTGCTCCCTCTCCGGCGGAGGAGGGATGCTCCGGCTGCCGCCGCCGCCGCCGCCTTCTCAAGAAGGTACCTAGAGAGGTTCGTCCTGACTTGAGCAGCCGCCGCCGCTGCTGCCTGTGCCGGCTGCGTGTGTGCGCGCGTGTGTGTGCGTGTGCGTGTGTGTGGTGTGTGCGCGCAGAGCGAGAGACCGCAGGGGAAGCGAGAGGGCGAGAGACTGAGCGAGCCGGGATGGAGGGCGCAGAGGCAGAGCGGGCGGGCGTGTGCGCGCGGGGGTGCGTGCGTGTGTGTGTGTGTGTATGTGCGCGCGCGCGCGTGTGGCTGGGTGTGCGTCTGTTTGGGGAGCTCACCGGAGAACCGGGGCCGTCACGTGGGCGCGCTGACTCCGCCGGCTGCCGGGGACAGCCTGTACTACAGCCCCGGCCACTAAATCAGCCCGCGCCGCCAGACCTTTGCAGCCCCCCCACGGCCAGCGGCCAGCCCTTCCTGCTGGGCCGTGCGGGCCCCAGGACAGCAGGGGGCGGCGGGTAGGTGGGTGGTTAGGGAGGGGGTCGCCCCGAGCCTGTACAGGAAAAGAAAAGATGCCGGCGAGGAGGCACATGTCCCCCGCTATGCCCCGCACCCTCCTGTCCAGCCTTCCTCCCAGCCTCTTTGAAGATTTTTTATTTTTAATTCCTAAAATTGCTTTCCCTTGCAGAGACCACTCGTACAGCCACGGGGAAATTATTTTCACATAGTTGCTACGTCTCGATTTTTTTTTTCCCTTTCCTGGTGCCCCACGTCTCCCGCGCGCGCGCGCGCGCGCAATCACGCAGGCACACACACACCCGTGGCCGCCTCCTCCCATCCCAAATGCAAACCCACTTCCTTTTGCCGGTTGCTGTAGTTAAGCTAAGTCAATGCTACATCAAACTAGGCTAGGCTGAGAGAACTGGAAAGTGGATTTAGGGGACAATACTGCCCCAGCAGGAAGAAAGGTTCTAGTTTGGCATTCTGTTGATTTAACAGTTTAAAACGCAGAAGGATTTTGCAGTTTCTGCATTGAAACTCAGGCCCCTTGAGTCATAGTTCTTTAAATGGAGCTATTTTCTTAAGTCTATTGTACGTTATAAAACTGGAAACCGATAACCCCGCCCCCAAAATGGCATTTTAGAACCAAACCTTTCTCTCAGTTTTAATAATTGAATAGCCAATGTTTCCCCCTGCAAAAAGCCTGCTCTCTCCAACTTTTTTTCAGATATTTACAGTAAGTAGAATTCTAATAAAAATCGGCGTATCAGTGTAAGGTACTCCGACAAGTGTTTGAATCCTCGCAGGAAAACTTGGAACAACTGTTTTCTTTCCGAATCTTTCTTTCAAAAATGCTGCCCATTTTTATGCAAACCAGTTGTGTTTTTCCAATATTCCATACTTCCTCTTTTAAATTGCCCACTTGAGGTCGAAATCCTCTGTGAAATAAACATTTCCACAGCAACCCAGTGATGTCACAAACATTGGCTCCTAATTTCAGAGGGGAAATAAAGCAAGAGAAGAGGATCTCTCTGGAAAGACAGATTCTGTTTTCTTGGAAATAACATTGCTCCTAGTAGAGACAGAGAACAGACTCGACTTCTGGCTAAATACCTGTTTTCTTTTTCTGAGATTGAAAGAAACATCAAATGTTTTTCAAAGAAACATCAAGTGATCCTTTTTAAAAAAGTCACCATCCTCTTTCCTGTGTTCCTGAAGAATGGTGTTTCAAATCAGTGGTACCTAATCACACTGACCACTAGAGATTTTAATAAAGGGGGAAAAGATTTTTTTTCTAAAAAGTCACGTCAGATTGAACATTGAGGGACAAAATTTAATGTCCCTCAATTGAATAGAGGGGCTTCTATTCAATATTGGCAAGATACTGAATAGAACATTCATCATTCAATCTATTGTTTCCTGGAGCTCTGGACTGGAAGAAAGAGGGAAACATTCTTCATGCCCTCCTGCCTTTAACCCTGTACAATCTCATGCTTATCCATATTAAATGTAAAGGGGCTAGAAAATAGAAATTAGGCCCAATGCCTGGGCTTTCTTAGTCTTCCTATCTAAATAAAGTCCTTTAGATAATATTTCTACAGAGTACTGTAAAGTGTTTTTCATATACACTTTAGCTCAAGTTTAAATTCTGTTCCTGCAGCCACTTACTGATTCCCTGTTTGGGCACCAGTCCCACCTCCACCCTAGGACAAGTTAATTCTGTCTCTGTGATCCCCTTTCCTATTTGAATGAATAGATTTATTCCTCATGACAATCCTGGAAGAATCAAGACTCTAAACCCATTTCACAGATGTGGAAATAGGCTCAGATGTGCTAAATAACCTGCCCAAGATCACCCAGCTACAACGTAGTAGGAGTTAAACCCAAACTTTGTAACCCGCACCTACCTCTCACATAAAGATCTGAGCCCATCAGAGCACTGCTGTTCCATGACCATATCTTTCATCCCCCCCGAAAGCAAAGTCAGTGTTTGCTCTAACTGCCCAAATTTGTGGTATGTATACATCTATCAGATGTGTTCATTTAAAGGTTGATTGTACGTTCACCAGCTCATCCACTCTTTGTGGGGACCCTGTTGTTGTTGCTAAGTCATGTCCAACTCTTTGTGACCCCATGGACTATAGCCCACCAGGCTCCTCTGTCCATGAGATTTTCCAGGTAAGAGTACTAGGGCGGGTTGCCATTTCCTACTCCAGGGGATCTTCCTGACCCAGGGATCAAACCCGAGTCTCCTGCATTGGCAGGCAGATTCTTTACCACTGAGCCACCAGGGAAGCCCTAGGAACCCTGTTAGGAAGCTATTATTATTTTTGTTTCAGAGATGAAGGGACTAAGGCTCAGAGAAGAAGACTCAACTCCCTATCCTATCCAGAGCTAGTACATAGCAGAGCTAGGTCCTGAGCCAGAGATTTCTGGTTCGTGACTTTTTTCTCTTAAAAAAGTAGTCTCTCCCAACTTCAAACACACAGGAAAGTAGGTACAGGGATCCACTGAGCAGGCTCGGGACCTACAGACATTGGGGGTGGGGAGGAAGAGTCAGGAACAGGTGGAAAGAATCTCCTCTGAGCAGCAAACCAGAGAACACTTGTTTAAATGAAGTCTGGCCTCCAGCCACAAACATTTGGCTGCCCTCAAATCTCCAGCTCTTTCTTTTTCAAACAGGGCAGGCCCAAGGAAGGCCACCTGGATAGACTTCTGATGAAACACTTTCCCTCTCTGCCCAGCTTGTCCTCTTCCAGGACAGCCCCGACACCCTAAAAGAATTCTTCCTCAGTAGGTTTCTCACCAGGCAGAAACGCAGTAACATAGACGTTTGTCTGCTAGTTCCCAGCAACATAAAAACAAGCCACCCCTTCTACCCGCACTGGGACCCAGAACAGATGGAAACAACCCCTTGGGAAGCTGAGGGAGCCACAAGCTCTTTGAGAAAAGATCGCCCCAGCCACCTTGCCAGCTCTTTGCTGTGCAGAAGTCAGAGATCTGAAGATGGAAACCCCAAGCACAGCACATTTGATTTCCAAATCCACTGTGGTGGGGTCTCTCAAGATAAACCAGATTTTCTTCTGCACGCATTCCTCTGTCATACTGCCAAGTCACGATTTGTCACACTGCAAATGTACGATTGTTAAATTGATATCTTTCTATTAATGAGAAAATCCATCTTTCTTTGTAAATACTTTCCCCTTAAGAAATAAGTTTTGCATTAATTTCATATTGGAAATCGGTTAATAGTCCAGATGATGCTGGGGTGTTTTCCTTGTTTATAAATGAGATGCATTAACACTCTCATACCACTAGGGTATCATTTAGTGAACGGTTGCTCCGCTCTGCAGATGCAGGAGGCCAAATTGTTGTGGATGTGGATAAAAAAAAAAAAAAAAAATGATCATTTTGGCGAAAACTGCAGATGGGAAGCAGATGTAATGTACAGAGGAAGTAGATTTCATTCAGTCTTTTTCTTTTATTAAAATAAAGCCTGCTAATCTGTCTTATTTTTAAAAAGCCCCCTGAATACAAACTCATGTGTTAATTCCAGGCACAGTGAAAACCAACATCATTCCTACCTTCATGAAGTGGACAGTCTCAACACGTTTGGTCTACCAATTGTGTTAGTTGCCAATTTTCTTTGTAATTGTTTAAAAACTTACATTCACTCATGAAAATTATAATTACCCTGGGGAGAGATTAAAATTAGGAAATAGACAAGGAAAAGTTGAGAGGGCAGAGGGGTGGTATAACGCGAGAGAGAAAGGGAGACCCCGTGGGAAGTGCAGAAAGATGAGGGCAGGAAGCAGAAAGTGAACCTCCAAATAACTATGACAGTGGTAATAACAAATGTGCATCGGAAGCTGGTGACTCGGCAGGAATGACGTTAAACGTAGGCCAGTCTTACTTTGGGCTTCCCTGACCAAAGGGAAGTGCATTCAAGTACGAGATGTTTATTTGGGAGGGCATCCTATGAAACGCAGATAGAAGAAGTGAGAAGTGAAGGAAGGATTAAAGGCTGTACCTGTGGGCAACTGGAGCTTAATCCTATCTGAGGACCTCTAGGGGGCACATTTCAGAGTTGCCCCATTCAACGGGTGAGGCGGCTGAGCAGCTGAAGGCTGCTCCCAGCTGTTGTTAACTACACCCTCCCCCCAGCACATCCAACCTGTGGCATACATGGGCGGAGTGAGGTCTGGCAGCCAGAGAAAGTTCTCAGGCAAAGGGATGCAGAGGCTGTTGTTAGACTCTGGGGCCTCATACTTGGAAACGGTAAGAGCTGTTGGACTATGGGTGGAGCACTAGGAGCATCTGCTGCCCAGACATTAACTCCTTTCATTTTACCGAAACCTTTTGAAGTGGGAGCCTGTCCACTTCTTCCTGAGAGAACACGGTCTAGGAGGGTAAGAAGGGGCCTCTGTTGTTCTCACCCAGTTAGCATCAGTCCCCTCTTCTGGCAACAGCCCAGCCCCCCTGCTTTTCCTTTGAGAAACATTCCCTCCCCCATATCAGTGAGTCAACCTAAGTCCCTCACTCCAGGGATATGCAGGTGAACCAAGCTGACCTGATAAAATCTAACTACCTCATATTTCCATTGCGCCTACAGGGCTACAGGAGCTAGAGAGGTGTGTTCTTTCTGCCAGGAGAGCAAAGTTGGGAGGATATAAGCCTGGAGCTCTTCCATCTTACATCCACGAGAATGAACCCAACTGCTTGAAAATAAAGCCAGTGCAGAAGAAAGCCAGCACTGAAAGGAAACACCACACATTTCTGACTTACATCTTTTGAGCGACTGGATCCAGCCCATCCTGAAGCCAAAGACACTATCCTGGACTTTCCAAGTGTATAAGCCAATAAACTCTAAGCCAGTTGGGGCTATATTCATAGAAGGTAAGCAGCTTTGCCAAGATCACACCTCTAATGAGTGTGGAGGTAATAATCACACCCAAGTAACCCTAATTCCTTGTGGTGCTATGGCCCATGTTCTTCATTCATGCTCTACAGCGGCAATTAGTATCTACCTAAGACAGTGCTCAAGGCCACAGCACCTTTCTCACTGTCTGGCCCTCACTTGGAACCTCTTTCCTTCCAGAAACACCTGCCAATTTGTTTAAGAGGATAATGGATCAGGGTATATCTTGGCTGCATTTGAATTGTTTGTTCCATCAAATCATTAAAAGTGCAACATGTGTTAATGGTGGTCACTTAAAGGCTGGGAGTGAAAGTGACAAAAAGCTTAAAGAGAAAACAGAGAATTAGACTGCAAGGAGATCCAACCAGTCCATCCTAAAAGAAATCAGTCCTGAATATTCACTGGAAGGACTGATGTTGAAGCTGAAACTCCAATACTTTGGCCACCTAATGCGAAGAGCTGACTCATTTGAAAAAACCCTGATGCTGGGAAATATTGAGGGCAGGAGGAGAAGGGGACGACAGAGGATGAGATGGCTGGATGGCATCACCGACTCAGTGGACATGGGTTTGGGTGAACTCCGGGAGTTGGTGATAGACAGGGAGCCTGGCATGCTGTGGTTCATGGGGTCGCAAAGAGTCAGACCTGACTGAGCGACTGAACTGAACTGAACTGAACCAAAGACCTTCAGTTTTTTGATGAGCCAGTCAGGAGCTACTAATGGACAAGTACTGTTTTAATTATGACTCTTGATTTTTAGTGACAAAAACCCCACTTCACTGGTTGAAGGAAAAAACCAATGAACAAAACCTTTATTGACTCACCTAACTGAAAAGGCCAGGAGTAGGGCTGGGTCGGGGAAGGCTGGATCTCTGCAAGTGTCACCCTGTGTCAGCACCGCAGTCTCTTGGTTTCACTCGCCTTTGGGTTGACCTCATTGTCAGTCCCGCACAGAGCCTCCCTCAGCTCCTGGCTCATCTCTTGCTTTTTTATCAGTAGTCCCAACAGAAAGAGAGTAGACAGATGCCCCTCTCTCTCAACCATCCCAGCAGAAGCCCTGAGATTTCCAGTCACTGGCTCTGATTGGATCACACACCCATCTTTACCCTCATCATGGTCACCAGCAGGATGCAATGCTCTGACTGACCAGATTTGAATCACACAGCCATCCTTGGCTTTCTTGGTGGAGTTACCCTATCAAAGCATATGGACTGAGCCTGGAGAAGATAGGGTTCCCCAGAGGAAAGCTGGGACACAAACTACTAATCTTCTCTGCTAGAAGACTGATGCTTGGCTGTCCAGCAGACAGAAATGGCAGTCATCCACAGCAGCACTGTGGTTGACACCAGAGAGGACTCACAGCCTCATCTTTGTCTTTGAGGAGCCCATGCTGTGTTCAGAGAGGAACACTGCATGTAGAACAACAAGGAATATGTGATAATAAATGAAGTGAACTGTAGGTTCTTATTTGCAGGCAACGGAATGCACTTTTCTATACTTAAAGCAGACAATCTGAGGAAATTCATGTCATTCCTGGGAGGGCCAGAGAATTGGGTTCGGATACTACAAATAGGAACAAAGCAGCCAGAAAAAAGAAGCGATATGACAGTAGGGCCTGGGACATCAGAGAACTGGAGCACCCACTGTCCCAGAAGAACAAAGGTCTTGCCACCTCATTGGCCAGAGCGCCTGATCTCCTGCACCTGGCAGCCACCACACACCAATCACTTCCGCCGGTCAGTCCAGAGCAGGTTCACTTGGGGCCCCTTACCTGCAAAGGAGTCTGGGAAATGTAGTTTTCTACTTTCTGGCTTCTAAGTACCAAAAGGTTAATTAGGAGAGGTTGCAATGGATACTGCATGAATTTACAATACTTGCCATAGAGCAGATGACAGGAGTTCAGAGGGAGAAGAGATGAAAAAGGCTGGACTCAGTTCACCTGTCACACTCGTTTGTCTGACTTGGTTCTGACATTTACTAAAAAAAAAAAAAAGAATCTCGATGCCAACAGGTAAGATGTCCACAGAAGCCTGTATTCTTCAGACCACTCCTGGACCATACCTGCAAGTCCTGAGTGTCATCTGAAAACAGATGATGGCACATCATGTTTGTCTCTGGGAGGCAATTAGAAAGAAGTAGGGATTGTGGTGAAAACCACCTTGACATCTCCCTCCCTTCAACTCCGGCCTTCGCTGTGTGTCCTCCCTGTGAACCCTCCACTCTTCTCCATTTCCTCCCAGGCCAGGCTACTTTCCTCTCTTGCCAGGACTTCACAGTATACGCTTGTCCATTCTTTTTGTCTCCATTCTTGTGCTTATACCGGCCATTCAAATAGAGTAAGCTTTCAAAGCACAAGTCTGATTGCAGCCTTCCTTCAGTGGCTTCCACTGCTCTTTGGATCAAACCCCAAATCCCTTAACATACACACACTACTATATATAAAACAGCGAAGCAACAAGGGCCTGGTGTACAGCGCAGGAAACTACACTCAGGACCCTTGCCATAACCTCTGATGAGAATCTGAAAAAGAATATGTATGTATGTATGTGTGTGTATACACACACACAGACACACACACTCACATATATATATAATGAATAACTGAATCACTTTGCTGTACACTTGAAACTAATACAACATTGTAAATTGTTCAATTGTAAATACTTCAATTAAAAAAAATAAATAACAATTACTATTTTTTTAAAAGCCCAGATCCTTAAAAAGACTCCTGCCAACTCCTTCCATCTAGCGGTCCTCACCATCTCCAAGTCTGGCATGGTTTTCTTTGATCCCATGTGGCCTAAGAAGCCAGTGGAGCCCTGAAGGGGATCAGATTCCTACCACCTACCTCCCCAGCCTCATCTCAAACCCCTTTCTCCTCTGCTCCTCCCCACAGCCACACGCAGCCTTGGTATGCCATGTGGGCAGAGAAATCCCTGTGGTTTCTCCCTAAACTTTCATCTGCCTGGAATGCCTTTCCCAGCTTCCTGCCTGGCCGACACCTTCTCAGCATGGAGCCAGGAGTCACCTTCTGGAGTCTTCCCTTTGTAAGGGCTCCACGGAAACGGCGTGTCTCTCTCAGCCCTGCTCCCGCCACTGCTGGAGCCCACTGCCCACAGGCAGGCCCTATCCACGTGGATTTTCCCAGGACCAACTCAATAAAAGTTGACTGAACAAGACCAAATCAGCTTAAAAAGAAACCCAACCCCCTCCACAGAGAGCAGTAATAAAGAAAATGTGTTCTACCACCACCTTGAGACTTCAATTAATGCGCTTTTCTCCTCCGTGAATCCTTGCTTCCAAACACACAGAACCTGACAGCCCGAATTAAATCATTTATCTTTCTAGGTCTCTGCCTTGGCTCTAGCACTGGTGTCGAAACCCGGGTATTTCATTAAAAAACTGGCAAAAACAAAATCTGCAGCCCAGGACCTTGACTGTGTGTGGTTGTGTGACCCATATATGTATACACACACACACACACACACACACACACACGAGAAATGTTCATCTCCAGCCCTTCTTCTACCTACACAGAATTAAATGCCCAATTATCAGACTTGATTGTATTTTCTCTCATAAATCCTAAAGAGGTGTGCGTGTGTGTGTGTGCGTGCATGTGCATGCATGGGCCTGCACATATGCATGTGTACAGACCACGTTATCTGACTCTATCCACCAATTTCACGGTGTAAACAGCCTTGGCAGTGAAGAACACAAGCAGAAATGCAGAAAGCCCCTGCTACACGTTATGTTCCAGTTCCTTTCTATACATTTTAATGCCTTTTGATTCCGAGTGACCGATGGGTTTCCAACCATGGGCCAGTGAGGAAACAAAAGACCATTTCCACTCTGCCCTGTATAATTAAATACCTAGATGAAGTTTTCTCCGGTTCTGCTTTCAGAGCCAAACAACGCTTGTTTGCATTCCATCATCATATATAAACAGCCGCAGGCCAGGATAATTTACCTTTGCTGTGCTAGCGCTAGCCCCTTAAATCAGGCCACCCAGGCCGCATTTAAGCGTATCAGAAGGGCCTCTGGTTATGAAGCCTGCAGTATTTATTTTTCTTTAAATACCAAAACTATTCTCTTTACAGTCCACTATTTGGAAAGAGATAACATGGATACAGATACTCTAGATAATCCTCAAATCAGTTCTGTGGATTCAAACATTTTCCCCCCCCGCCCCCCACCTTCAAACTTTTGTCTCAGAGATGCTAAGTAGTCAGTCAAGAGAGTGGTGTGGAAGTCGCTTCTCCTGGCTTTCCCCACTGAGATCTGGAGAGTGAGATCCCAGTGAGGAGCAGGAAGCATCGGGGCCAGGCAGGAGGGCAGGCAGGTGCTGGGGGAAGCCTGAGGGACACGGCACAACAGCCCAGGTGGACCGGGTTTCTCTGGCTTGACCATGCCCGTGAACCACCCAGGGACTGGGTCACAGAGCAGAGTCTGGCAGGACTGGCTGGGGCCTGAGATTCTGCATTTTCCAGCAAGCTCCGGGGCATGTTGATGGTGTTGGCCCGGGCCCACAGTTCAAATGATGAGGTTTAGATCTCAGGCTCCAAGTCAGTTAGGCCTGGCTGGGAACCACCTCTTTGGTAGCTGGGCACTCTGGGGCAAATCACTTGACCTCTCTGGGCTCTGGCTTCCTTATCTGTTTAACAGTGATGATAGCAACCTAGCAGGCAGGTCTGCCAAGAGGATTAAATTGTGGAATGCAGGTGAGGGGCTGAGTGTAATGCCTGGCATGTCCATAGTGAGGAATAGAAGCCAGAGCCCACCTTCTCCACTCCCCAGGAAGTGTGTCCTGCTCACTTTATTATTTTTAGGATTAAATGACTTTTCTTGATTTTATTGTCTCATTACAAAAGTAATACTTAAAGAGAGGAAGATAGGGAGAAGGAGGGAAGAAGAGGGAAGGAAGGAAGAGGAAGGAAGGAGGAAAGAACAAAATAAGAACTGTCTCCATACCTCCAGTCATATATACACACATCTTTTAAATAATGGAATTATATTGTCCATCTCATTTTGCAAGCTTTCATTCTCACTTGCTACATCAGAGTAATAATAGAAACGATAATGGTCATATCAACAACAGCAATCGGTTCTATGTGCCAAACACCACTCTCCCACACCAACTCCTTAATTCATTCATTTTCACAACAACTCTTTGACATGGACTCCTAGTAGCCTTATTTTACAGATGAGGAAAGCAAAGCTCAGAGTGTTACCTCCCAGAAGTCATACACTGGTCAATGGGGAATTCAGGTTGGAAACTAGGCACCCGGGAAGCCCAGCGGGGCCTTTAATTCTATATTCTGCACCCTTCGTAGGTTCACCCTGACCCACTGTTTTCCTGCCTGGTTTTGTCCCCCACTTACCACATCATGAATATCTGTCCGTTGTCATTTCATACTTTTGCACATCATTTTAGGTGGCTGCCCATTTTACAGATGGGACAAGTGAGGCCTGGCTGCTCCACAGAGGGCAGACAGTGAGGAGAACAATCATGCCCACCTGGGGGCCTAGGCTCTGTGCTCCTGACCATGCTGTCTAGACACAAGGACACTGAGCACCTACTACGTGCAGGGAATGCACTGGCCTCACTGGAGAATGGAGGCCCCACAGGGTTCTTACTCTTGTGGCCCTCACCGTCCAATGAGCTGAGCCCCGCAGTAAAGTCAGCAAGCAAACACGTGGATGAGATGACGTGAGATGATTGCTAGAGAAACAATTCCGCCCTGTGATAGAGCACATGGGAAGGGTGGGGATCTTTTAGGAAGACTGTTGGAGGTGGTAAGATTTGAAGTTATACCCAAGTGAGAAGGGGAAGGAATCACACAGTCATCTAGAGTCAGATTTATTTAAATTTCTCAACATAAAACAAAAGCTATTTAATGGCAACCTTAGGGAACGGCACTCAGAGTATCCCGTAGCTACGAAATTCTCCTGAAGTGTGTATGAGAGAGCGCAGAGAAGGGACAGCAGAGCTGGAGGGCCCAGCCCTGCCTCTCCATGCTGCCTTAGGAGGCCTGTCTGGGACCTATCTACAAATGGGTTTGTGAACTTACCTAAGGAGGGTCTGCTGCAAACATGAAATGGAGTAACATGGCAGGGCGCAGGACGCTGGAGCTGCTGTTGACCTTGACGCCGAGTGTCTGGCTGGCCTGGCCCGTTGAAGGGTCAAATCTGGGCTATTGACTTTGGTTTCACTGGGCTCCCCTGACCACCTGTGACCTCTCTCAGCTCTCAGGTGGTGTCGTTGCTGAGGTAGAGACTCCATGGTGGGGGGATGGGGGTGAGGGGATTCTTCCTTATACATCGCTGCTCTTGACAATAAATAATACTAACAACAGTGGGCCAGACACTCTACAGCCATCCCCTAGCTTCATCCCCCTCTGATCTCTTCTGTCCATTTTACAGATGTGGAAACTGAGGTTCTGAGAGGCTAAGAAGCTTGGTCAAGGCCACACAGCAGCCAGGCATCTAGCTCTGTGTTGCAGCCACAGGCTGGTCCTCACCCCAGGGGCTCAGCCACCCCCCTCAGGGGTCCCCCTCCCCTCAGGGAGACCAACTCCCTTCGTCTTTCCCTGGTTAACTCTGACCTCACTCAGATTCCAGTGACATCACTTCCTCAGTGAAATGCCCCTATCATGGGTGCGCCAAACCACCGGTCAGAGCTATGACTGCACACTATCCATGCGATCACCAGCGTCCTGTACCATATAGGGTTAAGAGCCCAGTTTGCACATCAGGCATGTGGGACTGAAGCAAGCATCCTGGGCAAGTTCTTTAGCCTCCATCCCCCTCAGTTTCCTGGGCTGTAACAGGAGGAACATAGCAATAATGACCTCACAGGGTAACAGTCCCGATGATGAAATAAACCAATGCTGCTACCTCTGTGTTTGCAGAAAATGCCCCACAGGTCTCACAGGAAGGGCCCAGTACGCTGACCTCCCTACTGCAGGCTCCCCCTGGGCAGGAAGACCTGGTGGAGCAGGCCTACAGCCGGCATCTGGGGAACGCAGCGAGGTGTCGTGATCACCATCCCATTTCACACTCCAGCCCGCGTTCATGCAACTGGCAGAGGGGCTCTGAGTCTTGTGCGTGCCCCACGTGGCCACTCCTTGCTGGCCTTTGGGACTTTCCTCCTGTCTGTCGGGTGAAAGTCCACAGTCCAGGTGGGAGAGGTGGCAGGAGTGTCACAGAAGCTCCAAGGGAGGCCCATGTCCACACCCTCTCCCCTACCAGCCCCGCAGGGACCGTGCAGACTGCACCCAGGCCCCAAGCAGCGGGCAGCAGAGGGGCTGAAGGGCACTCCAGAGGGGGCAGAAAAGCCCAGTGGGCCAGACCCCCTGCCCTGGTCAGTGGGACCTTCCGCCAGGCCTGAGGCTCCTGGACACAGGATCCTGACAGAGGGCCTCCCAGCTGTCAGCCGCCCTCCTGTTTTTAACTTGTTCCTTAATTTCCCCAGGGCCTGGCGTGTGGCTTGGGTCTAATGATTTTCTGTGAAAACTCCACCAGGGGTGTGTTTTTCTGTGTCTTCAAATGGAGGACTAATCCAGCCAGACCGTCTCCATTGCCCTCCCTTCACCCTCTCGGACCAGACCAGCCAGTCTTTTTTTTTTTTTTTTCTCTTGAATTTAAGAGCCTTGCAGACACAAAGATCCTTTTAGCTTTTAACATATTTAATAATTTATTATTTATCTGATATTTTGGTAAATGTATTCCTCAGATCATGCCTCTGCATCTCCTGTTTCCAATTTGCACCTACCTGACATGGTTTATATTACAATCCATTGATGCTCTTAAGGCAGGGTTTCCTCTTTTAACACTTCTTTATAGCCCTAATGAACTTCTATGCTTCATTTACTCAAGAAGACAGCTCTCTCCCCCTTTTACACTTTCCTGCTTACAGGCATACAAATCATATGTGTCACTAATACAGTGTTGGTTTTCCCTGCGTTGGTTCCTTTTAACATGTTTGCCCTTCAGCCTGCTATTAACCAGTTTCTTCCTACTTTGAAAAACTTGCTCTTTTAAATTTCATCATTCAGTTTTTTCCTCGGGGATTTTACCCTTTATTAAGAAGTCAAAACCAATTCTGGAGCAATCATAGACATAAAATAGTCTCATGAATCTTTTGTATCCTCCAACTTGACACAGGAATAGGCACACAGCAGAGATACTGTAAACACCCGGTGTGGCCAGGATGGTCCACAGGCGATTTTTCAAGAGGCAGGGTGATGCAATGTTTAAGTACACAGGTGCAAAATCTGATTGCATGGATTGGTTTGAATACTGGTTTTTAGCCCACATTAGCTATGTGACCACAGGCAAATTACTCAAATGGTCTGTGCTTTCGTTTCCTCAGCTCTAACATGGAAGAATCATTCTACCATCTTCCAAGGCTTGTTGCAAGGATTAAACAACTAAAGCACTTAAGATGGTTCCTGGCTGAGCAAGCTCTGAATAAACAGCGCCTTTTGTTATCACTGCCTGCCTACTATTTGCAAGACTTTCAGATTCGCAATTACCTTAGATCACAGACTCAGGCAAATCATCTCTTTCCCCTCCCCCCAAAATTAAGAACCACACATGATAATAAGATCTTGGTCCTGGTTTTCTACACAAGGACTCAGGGGTGTGGAAGGGCCCCTCTGGGTGACCTCGAGGCCAGCATGTGTAAAATGGGAAGAATGCGTCGTCTCATGCTGGGGAAAGCATCCCAAATCCCCGTTCTCAGATCTATCACCTCCATGTAAATAATTTCTCAGCTGGGTTCATCTAAAATGAATCGCCCACCCACTAGCTCTGAATAGTTGCTAACAAGCCAATAGAAGCCATCAGTGCTAAGGATGGGTCGACTCAGGTGGCAGAGGCAGAAATGTCCACTAGGGGGCGAGTGCGCTCACTCCTGCTCCCTATGGTGGCTCAGTCCCAGAACCAGGGAGGGAGAGCAGGCATGTTTCTGACACCAGCTCCAGCTCCTTCTCTGTGTGTACTACTGTCTATAATCCCCCACTGCCTCAACTCAGGGAGTTGTATTAACTACATATTAGACCTGAGAAGTCTGAGGCCTACCTGCCCAGGAGCAGAGAGCTGAGAGGAGAAACTGCAAGGGAACCTAGATTTCTCTGACTCTACCAGTGCTGCCTGGAGGAAGGGAAGGTGTGCAGACGCTGACAGCGTGGTGGGCACATGCATCTTCCTCCTAAAAGGAGTACAGGATAGGGCCTATTTCCCAAAGTGTGTCCCCTGGAACATTAAGTCCTGGGAGGTGCTCTGTAGTAACAGTCTGGGTAACACAAATCTGTGGCGTTTGGTATTCTCTCTGAAGTGCAAAGTACACATTAGTTTGTTAAAGGTTCTGATAAGTCCTGCAGTCAAGAAAATTGTTTGACTTTTTTAAGCATCAGCATTCCCCTGGTTTACCTGACATCAGGGTTTTTATATACATATGACATCTGTTAATGTTCACTTTGAGAAATGCTGGTTTTGGCATAATAAAAGTGAGACAAATAAGAGACATAATGAAAGTGAAGAAATGGAATTTTACCCACGTGATAATGAACTGACATAGATGTCTCAAGGACAGAGGAAAATGTGTCCTAGCAAGATGTTCACAGAGAGTCTGAATTATGAAACAGAACCAGAGCCATTAAGAAACATAAAGTCTTTATGATATGAAAAAGCCATTTCAGCATTCAGGATGACTCCTAAATATTAATATAGCCCAGAAAACAAAACAAAATGGCAGTCAGGTTCCTTCATACCATGGGGTACAAAATCTGTATTTTATTAGCTCATGCTCAGAGCTAAGATCTTTGCATGGAATGAGAGTTTATTTATAAAGTTGCTGTGTTCATCAAAGTGATCAGGTGTTTGCTAAGACTTAGCATTGAGTTGCTTAAAGAGTTCAGTCCATGCAGCACTATTTACAATAACCAAATTACAGAAACAACTTGTGCTCCTCCACAGATGAATGGATAAAGAATGTATGGTATGTATGTATGTATACTTACATACATACATATAGTGGGATACCATTATTTGGAGAATCACATTACTGACTGAAGCTTCCCAGATTGCTCAGTGGTAAAGAATCCACCTGCCAAGCAGGAGATACGGGTTCCATTCCTGAGTCAAGAAGATGCCCTGGAGAAGGAAATGACAACCCACTCCAGTATTCTTGCCTGGAAAATCCCATGTACAGAAGAACCTGGTGGGCTACAGTCCATCGGATCACAAAAGAGTCTTGTGATGACTTAGCAACTAAACAACAACCATTTAGCCATAAGAAGGAAGGAAATCCTATCATTTGCAACAACATGGTTGGACCTTGAGGGGAATATGCTAACTAAAGTAAGTCAGAGAAAGAAATATTGCATAATTTCATTTGTATGTGGAATCTAATAAACAAATACAACAATAAAACTCAAAGAAAAACAGTTTTTGCAAGATTTGTGGTTAGTAAAGCAGGCATGGATTGGAGGAATTGGATGAAGGTGGCCAAAAGGTACAAACTTCCAGTCATAACTGGAAGCATATAGGTAAATATTGGGATGTCATGTACAATGACATAATAACTACAGTTAATGCTGCTGTGTGGTACACTTGAAAGTTGTTAAGAGTAAACCCTAAAAGTTCTCTATCATGCGGGAAAAGTTTTTGTAACTATATGAAGTAATGGATATTATCTAAGCTTACCATGGTAATCATTTCACAATACATGTATATCAAGTCATAATGTGGCACACCTTACACTCATACAGTGCCGTGTATTATAGATCAATAAAACTGAAAATTAAACAAACTGGAAAATTCTTAGAGATGGGAATACAGACTACCTTACCTGCCTCCTGAGAAATCTGTACGCAGGTCAAGAAGCAACAGTTAAAACTGGATATGTCGGGAAAGGAGTACATCAAGGTTGTATATTGTCACCCTGCTTATTTAACTTATATGCAGAGTGTATCATGTGAAATGCTGGGCTGGATGAAGCACAAGGTGGAATCAAGATAGCCAGGAGAAATAGCAATAACCTCAGATATGCAGATGACCCACCCTTATGGCAGAAAGTAAAGAACTAAAGAACCTCTTGATGCAAGTGAAAGAGGAGAGTAAAAAAGTTGGCTTAAAACTCGACATTCAGAAAACTAAGATCATGGCATCTGGTCCCATCACCTCATGGCAAATGATGAGGAAACAAATGGAAACAGTGAGAGACTTTACTTTTTTGGTCTCCAAAATCACTGCAGATGGTGACTGCAGTCATGAAATTAAAAGATGCTTGTTCCTTGGAAGAAAAGCTACGACCAAGCTAGATAGCATATTAAAAAGCAGAGACATTACTTTGCCAACAAAGGCCTGTCTAGTTAAAGCTATGGTTTTTCCAGTAGTCATGTATGGATGTGAGAGTTGGACTATAAAGAAAGCTGAGTGCCAAAGAACTGATGCTTTTGAACTGTGGTGTTGGAGGAGATTCTTGAGAGTCCCTTGGACTGCAAGGAGATCCAACCAGTCCATCCTAAAGGAGATCAGTCCTGAGTGTTCACTGGAAGAACTGATGTTGAAGCTGAAACTCCAATACTTTGGCCACCTGATGCAAAGAGCTGACTCATTTGAAAAGACCCTGATGCTGGGAAAGATTGAAGGTGGGAGAAGGGGACGACAAAGCATGAGATGGTTAGATGGCATCACCGACTCGATGGACATGAGTTTGGGTAAACTCTGGGAGTTGGTGATGGACAGGGAGGCCTGGCGCACTACAGTCCATGGCATCGCAAAGAGTCGGACACGACTGAACAACTGAACTAAACTGAAAACTGAAAAGAATTTAAACCAGTATATAGAGGATTACTCAGTAAAACAAATTCAAGTCAACTTGAAATAAATTCATCAGAACACAAACCAAAAAAAGAGAAAAAGAGAGAAAAAAGGAAAGAAGGAGAAAGGATGAGGAGAAAATTAAGAGGGAGAAAAAGAAAGAGGAAGGAAGGAAATAAAAGAGTCCACAGTGACAGACGGTGAGACCCACGGCTGGCCCTGAACCCTGGCTTCTCCAGGTCAGTGAGAGGCAAGAGGAGACACGTAGGGAACCAGCTGCTGCCGCACAGCTGGACGCGCAGGCCTGCCCCCGAGTGGACCTGTGGTCAGCGCCAGAACCCAGCAGCCTATGCTGACCGCATGCCTCCGCACATACAATAACTACAGCTTGCTGTTGCCGGTGAGCTAAGTGTAAATCCTTCCATACATAAGTCCTCCTTCCAGTATGTGTGAATCTGAACTGGCCCTAGTGGCCTGCCTGATCAAGACAATGCAGCCGCAAGACTGTTGCGGCACCTCTGAGGCCAGGCATTGCAGCGTCCGTCAGTTTCTTGGGACACCTTCTTAGAACCCAGCCCCTCTACTGTGAGTACTATGCAGCCACGTGGAGCTCCAGCTGAGCTCCAGACATGTGAGAGAGCCACCCTGGAGGGAGTCTGCTGGCCCCAGTCAAGTCGTCTCAGCCACGGACCCCCCACACCCCACCCAGCCAAGCCTTCCCTCCAAATAATCTGACCAGCCACGCATGGAATGTGGTAAGACGGTTGCTTTAAGCCACTGAATTTGAGGCCATTTTTAAAAGAGCAATAGATGACTGGAGCACAGTTTTATTGAGCTCCTGCTATATGACAGGGATCAAAACAGGCAAGTGCTCTTGTGTGTTACTTGCTACCGTCTTCACTAGAGCCTCCATGAGGCAGATATTTAATCAGAAATATGTCAGAATTAAGACTTTGGCCTTGGGTGAACTACGAAACTCACCCAGGAACCCTGTTTTCTCTGTCTTGAAAATCTTGAATGACAGGAAGCTCTTGAGGGGAAGAATCCATGAAATATGCTAGGGATATCATAGGTGGGAGACAAGCAGTGAATGGTGAGTTTGTGCAGGTCGCAAGGAATACACCTCAGGTTCTGCCTTAAAATAAAAGTTGTAGGCAATGGAGAGTTTTCATGAAAACATGTGCTCCCTCTGGCTTCAGTTTTATCACCGCTCTGCGACTGAACAGAAAAATGGAGGGAGAGAACATTTTCACAATATTACAAACGTTTTCCCCTTTAAATTACCAAGGCTAGCACACCAACTGCGCCCTGGCATTTGTCTTTAATAACAGCACCCGTGCATTTAGCACCTACTACCTACAGGCGTCGCTTCAGGTGCGTCACCTGTCAGGTAACCACAGGCACATTTCCTTACATTTGTAAGTGCTTTTGAGTTCACAAACTACATTTACCCACATGCTCCTTTCATCGTGAGAGCAGATGCTTTTCCTGGGGAGCAAACAGAGCCAAATTAATCAACAGATAATTAATATTTATCAGGTACCACCTATGTGATTGAGAAATATGATCCTTCCTTGCTTCCCTCCCCCTACTAGCAAGCTGATTTCCTCTTGCTTTCTTACTTAACAGCTTGCATTGTAATGGCATATGCATGTTTCCTTCCTGAGTCTATAACCTTCTCTTGTATATACGAAGAGCCTAAGCGCCATGGTTGGGGAGAAGGGCAAGCACCATCAGTGGGAAGGATGGATAGATGGATGGATGCATGCATGGAAGGATGGAAGGACTGTATGTCTAAGTGGTTAAGAATAGTTGAGACCTGTGGAATCACCCAGTCCTTACTACAGTATTGACCACGTGATGTGGGCTAGGTCTTAACCTTTCCGAATGGAGATTCTATTACTTTTATAGAGTTGTTGTGGTTATTGTTGAGCCTCTCAGTCATGTCCAACTCTTTGTGACCCCATGGACCGCATGCAGCACGCAAGGCTTCCCTGTCCTCCACTATCTCCCAGAGTTTGCTCAAACTCATGTCCACTGAGTCGGTGATGCCATCCAACCATCTCATCCTGTTGCCCCCTTCTCCTGCCCTCAATCTTTCCCAGCATCAGGTTCTTTTCCAATGAGTCAGCTCCTCTTTGCATCAGGTAGCCAAAGTATTGGAGCTTCAGCATCAATCTTTCCAATGAAAATTCAGGGTTGATTTGCTTTAGGACTGACTGATTTGATCTCTTTGCTGTCCAAGGGACTCTCAGGAGTCTTCTCCAACACCACAGTTCAAAAGCATCAATTCTTCAGTTCGCAGCCTTTTTTATGGTCCAGCTCTCACATCTGTACATGACTACTGGAAAAACTATAGCTTTGACTATGTGGACCTTTGTCAGCAAAGTGATAACTCCATAGAGTTACTGGGGATTAAATGAAATAATACATATCTCTTATAGTGACTGATACATTATTAACTCTCAAATGCAGAAGCTCTGAAGAGGAGGAGGAAGATACTTCAGAGGGTAAAGAGCTGGAAGAAGAGAAGAAAGAAGTCAGCCCAGGGAAGCACCTGCCTACTGTGTATGAGCAACAAGCAGATGCTTCTAGACTCTTCCCCTAGGTATTTACACATAATGTGGTATCTGCTCTCTTGTTCAACCACTTCTTTCCTAACTTGCCAGGTTGACTGAGGCCAACCAGTCCCTCTGTAAAGCATGCTGACAATGCCCAGGGCCCATGAAATGCTGAGTGGGTTTGCTCTGCTTGAGTTCACCCACATATTCCCCCAAACTGAGTCAATCTTTTGTTTCCAAGATCTGTGGATGGCAGTTTAATTTATTCAAACAACAGACACTCGAGCACCTGTGATGTGTGGGCACTGTTCCCTGCTCTGGTGAGTAAGACAGAGAAGGCCTGCCCTCAGGAACCTTCTATTCCAATTATACTTCTTTCATTTCATACTTAAATCACAAAGTAGGAAACTAATGAAAAACAAGTGAGAAAAAGAAGTTCTCGTTCCTATGAAAACCAGTTGAAATGTTTTGCCATGACTGAGGAGACCCAAGTTGCTAGAAGAATGTGTGCTAAGTCACTTCAGTCGCGTCTGACCCTCTTTGCAACCGTATGGACTGTAGCCCGCCAGGCTCCTCTGTCCATGGGATTCTCCCGGCAGGAATACTGGAGTGGGTTGCCACGTCCTCCTCCAGGGGATCTTCCCGTCCCAGGGATTGAACCCATGTCTCTTGTACCTCCTGCATTGCAGGTAGATTCTTTACCACTGAGCCACCAGGGAAGCTACTGAATTTGGTGTGGACCAGACAATCAGTGTTAGGGAAATTGGTGAAAATCCAAGACTCACCTTTGCAGGTGTATTCAAGTTCTTGCTGGTCTTTAAAGAAATCGAAAACAGAAGTTAGAGATGACTTCAGTGTATGGCTTGTGCAGACAACAGACAACAAGAAACTTGAACCAACAGACATGGACTGGTGGGACACTGGTGAGGCAAGTGAGGAGCCCAGGGTGCAGATTCACAAGAGGACTTGCTGTCAACACTGTGCGAGCACAGAGTGGCATGTGACAGTGAGCGCCTCCTTTTATTTTGTGCCCTAAGTATCTCGCTTTGGAGAAGGCAATGGCAACCCACTCCAGTATTCTTGCCTGGAGAATCCCATGGATGGATGAGCCCGGTAGGCTACAGTCCACAGGGTCGCAAAGAGTCGGACACGACTGAGCGACTTCACTTTGAAGTATCTCACTTGCCTTCCCCTGGGACCAGTCCCACCAGGTGGTCTCAGATCAATGTATGTTTTTAAGTAAAACACTGATGGGATATAACATTTTTAAAGATCCATCATTTAAGAACTGAGTTCCAAATGGAGAGTCTGTTGGAAAGAGAGAGCTTCTGCAGGATCAAAAATATGTATTCAGAGAACTTTCTGGTGGTCCAGTGGTTAAGACTCCACGTTTCCAATGCAGGGGGTGTGGGTCTGATTCCTGTTTGGGGAACTAAGGTTCCACATGCTGGGATGCCCACATGTGACGCAGCCAAACATGTATATATTCAGCTTCTATAATACCAGCAAGCATTTATTGAGTGTTTCCCACGGATTGAGCAATCTCTAAGCACACAGTGTGTTAACTCATCAATCCTCTGCTTCATTCCAGATACCAGTGTTGTTATTCCTATTTTGTAGATCAGGAAACAGGCACGATGAGCGCAGGCACCTGGTCACAGCATCTGGCTGCAGGGTCTCATTTCTCCGAGGAGCCCCTCACACTCAGAGGCCACGTAAGCCATGCAGGGCTTGACCGCCCCCACCTCATGCTCTACCAGCTCCCCTGTCCAGACAACCAGCAGGGTTTCAGCTCCTTGGCCACAGTGACTGGCTCAGGGATGGGTACGGAGGATCCCAGTGGATGCATCTTGAGGCCAGGGCTCCCAAGAAGAGCCACTGTCTTCTCTGTTGAGACAGCTGCCAATGAAGTTGATGAGATATCGGTGGTGTATGCAAGAAAAGCCTGAAAAAGCCAACAGGGAGAGGAAAGCAGGAGCAAGAGGAGAGACCGAGTTCCGAGGCCATTGTGCGAGCTTTGGCTGGAGCCTGCCTAAAGCCAATGTACCCCTAGATTTTTCTGTGTGCACCAAAACAGTCCCCGTTTTACTTAACCCTATTTGAGCTGGGTGTTCTGTCATCTACAACCAAATTTTTTCTAATTAAACAAATGTCTAATCACAGTCTCTTTTCTGAATACTTTGATCATTGAATGAGTATTTGTTGAGAACTTAATAGGTATCTGGCCCAAAACTATATGCTCAAAGGGAAATTATCAAGTGTAAGACACCGCACCGGGACTTCCCTTGCGGTCCAGTGGCAAGACTCTTGCTCCCAATGCAGGGGGCCAGAGGTTTGATTCCTGGTCAGGGAATTAGATCCCACATGCCACAAAGATCAAAGATCCCATGTGCAGCCACTAAGATGGGCACAATCAAATAAGTAAAATAAATAAATGTTTTATAAAAAATTTAAAAAGACATACTTTCTGTCAACCAGGAACTTACTGTCTCAGTGGGAGTGATATGCCCATCCTATCCACCCTGACTCCATCAGATGTTCGATAATATTGAGCCGTTGCAAGACAGAGAGTATGTACCGAATGTAAGATGGGATATCACTGCTGAGAAAGGAATGGGCTGGAGTGGCCTGAGAAGGTAAGGCTGGGTCTTGGAGCACAGGAAAGATGCAGCTAAAAGAACAGGACTTGGGCAGGAAAGAACGGAAGTGGCAGACCCCCAAAGCAGACGCTGAGATGACAATGCAGTACGTGTGTCTTATTTGGAAGATGGTTCCTGGAAACACTGGTAGGAAAGTGGGGTCAGGGAAAGGAAGGAAGCCGGTAAAAGGGTCACCATCAAGTTCATCACTGCAAGGGCACTGGGGCTCTATCCAGTGTGAAACATGTTTGAGAATCACCCCAGCTGTGCAGCGGAGACAGAAGTATTTATCTGCAAACTTGCCATCCCATACTAGCTCAAGGCTGCTCTTGGGGCCATTACCTTGCTGCTGGAAAACCAGGAACAGCCTGGGCAGCTGGGCACAAGTGGTAGCCCCACAGGTCTGTGACAGCCACCACTCCATCTGACTGCCTCTGCTTCGAGCCAGGCCAGCCAGGACTCTGTC
The DNA here is from genome assembly GCF_023091745.1 of Budorcas taxicolor. Classification (NCBI taxonomy): domain Eukaryota; kingdom Metazoa; phylum Chordata; class Mammalia; order Artiodactyla; family Bovidae; genus Budorcas; species Budorcas taxicolor. The sequence goes on from NC_068915.1 coordinate 44,572,775, forward strand.
CCCAGTGGTATCATAAAACCTGTCAAGTATCACTGCTGAGAAAGGAATGGGCTGGAGTGGCCTGAGAAGGTAAGGCTGGGTCTGTTTGGGGCCAGCTGGGCTGTTTGGGGCCAGCTCAGAGTGGGAGAAGGGATGTGGGGAATGGGGTACTATTTTTTTTAACCCTAGAACCTAGGGAATGTTTCAGGAGTCATATGGCAAAAGCAGGGAGTGAATTCAGATAATGCCCCCACCCCGCCCCAGCTCCCTCCCAGCTCTGCTGATCTCTTAAGGTGAATTAGAATGAAACAAATCTGCTTCTCCAGGGAAGTCCAGGTGAGCCATCAGATCACCTGCCATTGAATTCATGTTTGTCCTCTGCCCAGCACAGTGGCCCAAATCCCGATTATGGTTTTACAAGGCTGCTAGCCTTGGATAGGTACTTTTTTCTCATTTGCAAAGTAGAATTACTGCTGATTTCTTGTGGGAACACATAGTGTGTTTAAAGCACTTGATTTAAGCAGAGTACCCTCATCTTAAGGAAAGATTCAAGGAAGAAATCCGCAAACTACACTAAGAATACAAGCGAATGGGGAATGTCATTTAGGAAGCCCTTGAGAGGATTCATATCATAAGCATGATCTTCCCTTCATCCCTTCATCCAATGAATGTTTCATAGAGTCCCTACTTTGTGCCAGGTAAAGTGAACAAAACAAGCTTCTGCTCCCATATATAAATAAATTATACATTTGAATGTATATATTGTCAGGTTATCAGTGCTATCGCTTCTTGGCCTTTTGGCTAAGATCAAGTGGTGGCTCAGACGGGAAGCGTCTGTCTACAATGTGGGACCCTGGGTTCGATCCCTGGGTTGGGAAGTTCCTTGGAGAAGGAAACGGCAACCCACTCCAGTACTCTTGCCTAGGAAATCCCATGGACGGAGGAGCCTGGTGTCCATGGGGTCGCAAAGAGTTGGACACGACTGAGCAACTTCACTTTTCTTTTTTTCTTTCCTTTTTCTTTATCAGTGCTATGAAGAAAAATAAAGCATGGAAAGGGGAGATGCAGTAATAAGAGGGTTTAATTTAAAATAGACTTCTCTGGGCAGGTGGCATATGAGTAGAGACCCAGGAAGGTACAGAAGGTGGAGGAGAAACCCAGGAAAGTAACTGGCGGAAGGAACAAGAAGACATTATTATATTGATTTATAGCTTTTACATAAAGCATGTGATGATGGTTGTATTAGCTTCCTATTGCTGCTGTAACAAATTACTACAAAATTAGTAAATTAAACACATTACTGGGACTTCACTGGTGGTCCAGTGGTTGGGAGTCTGCCTTGCCATGAGGGGGACGTGGGTTTGGTCCCTGGTCAGGGAACTAATCCCACGTGGCACAGGGTAACTAAGCCCATGAATCATATGAGGATCCTGCATGCCACAGATAAGGGCTGACCCAGGCAAATAAACAATAAATATTAAAAACAACCCCCCCCCCATCCTCCCTGAAACACATTATCATCTTACAGTTCTAGAGGTCAAAAGTTCAAAGTGAGTTTTAACAGGCTAAAATCAAAGTGTCACCAGATCTGTATCCCTTCCATAGGTTCCAGGGGAAAACCTGTTCTTGGACTCCTCTAGCTTCTAGAAGCTGCCTGCATTCCCCAGCTTCTGGCTCCTTCCTCAAATCACTCCAAACTCCATCTGGCTCAGTCATTAAATCTGTTGTTCTGTGACCCTCTTGCCTCCTTTGTATAAGGACTCTTATGGTTTTAGTGGACCCACCAAATAATCCAGGATAACAGGACCTTCTCAGTTCAGTTGCCCAGTCGTGTATGACTCTTTGCGACCCCATGAACTGCAGCACGCCAGGCCTCGCTGTCCATCACCATCTCCCGGAGTCCACCCAAACCCATGTCCATTGAGTCGGTGATGCCATCCAACCATCTCATCCTCTGTCATCCCCTTCTCCTGCCCTCAATCTTTCCCAGAATCAGGGTCTTTTCAAATGAATCAGCTCTTTGCATCAGGTGGCCAAAGTATTGGAGTTTCAGCTTCAACATCAGTCCTTCCAATGAACACCCAGGACTGATCTTTAGGATGGACTGGTTGGTTGGATCTCCTTGCAGTCCAAGGGACTCTCAAGAGTCTTCTCCAACACCACAGTTCAAAAGCATCAATTCTTTGGTGCTCAGCTTTCTTTATGGTCCAACTCTCACATCCATATGTGACCACTGGAAAAACCATAGCCTTGACTACATGGACGTTTGTTGCCAAAGTATTGTCTCTGCTTTTTAATATGCTATCTAGGTTGGTCATAACTTTCCTTCCACGGAGTAAGCGTCTTTTAATTTCATGGCAGAAATCACCATCTGCAGTGATTCTGGAGCTCCCCCAAAATTAAGTCAGCCACTGTTCCCACTGTTTTCCCATCTATTTCCCATGAAGTGATGGGACCAGATGCCACAATCTTAGTTTTCTGAATGTTGAGCTTTAAGCCAACTTTTTGACTCCTCTTTCACTTTCATCAAGAGGCTCTTTAGTTCTTTTTCATTTTCTGCCATAAGGGTTGTGTCATCTGCGTATATGAGGTTATTGATATTTCTCCCGGCAATCTTGATTCCAGCTTGTGTTTCTTCCAGCCCAGCGTTTCTCATGATGTACTCTGCATAGAAGTTAAATAAGCAGGGTGACAATATACAGCCTTGACGTACTCCTTTTCCTATTTGGAACCAGTCTGTTGTTCCATGTCCAGTTCTAACTGTTGCTTCCTGACCTGCATACAGGTTTCTCAAGAGGCAGGTCAGGTGGTCTGGTATTCCCATCTCTTTCAGAATTTTCCAGTTTATTGTGATCCACACAGTCAAAGGCTTTGGCATAGACAGTAAAGCAGAAATAGATGTTTTTCTGGAACTCTCTTGGAAAGATATAGTAATGTAAATGAAGAAAATAAGCAATAAAAGGAGACTGTGATAAAGAGTCTAGCCAACAGGCCCACCCATCTAGGAGTCCCAAATTGCACGGGTGGCCCTTTAGGGTCTTGTTATGTTGAACTTTACCTCAGGGTGACTTTTTTAAAAGGTCAGTGAGAAAGGTCAAGGTGCAGTGGAGAGACTTACATTTTCCCTTTTAAATCCAGAATAAGAGTAATTAACCCTTAAGCTGAGCAACTAGATTGGGCATGTAGGTACTCCTAGCCAATTTCTAGGTTTAAGCTGAAATTTAGGCTTAAACCTAGAGTTTAAGGTTGTATATTTTCACCATGCTTATTTAACTTATATGCAGAGTATATCACGTGAAATTCAAAATGCTGGGCTGCATGAAGCACAAGCTGGACTCAAGATTGCCAGGAGAAATATCAGTAACGTCAGACAGGCAGATGACACCACCCTTATAAGCAAAGAGGAACTGAAGAACCTCTTGAAGGTGGAGGAGGAGAGTGAAAAAGCTGGCTTAAAACTCAATGTTCAAAACAGTAAGATCATGACATCCAGTCCCATCAGTTCATGGCAAATAGATGGGGAAGCACTTCTTCCACCTTGAAAGAAAAGGAAGGACAAACCTAGACAACATATTAAAAAGCAAAGAATCAGTTTGACAACAAAAGCCCGTACAGTCAAAGCTAGTTTTTCCAACAGTCATGTACAGACGTGAGAGCTGGGACCACAGAGGAGGCTGAGTGCCGAAGAATTGATGCTTTCAAACTTTGGTGTTGGAGAAGCCTCTTGAGAATCACTTGGACTGCAAGATCAAACCAGTCAATCCTAAAGGAAATCAACCCTGAATGTTCATTGGAAGGACTCATGCTGAAGCTGAAGCTCCAATACTCTGGTCACCTGATGGGAAGAGCCAACTCATTGGAAAAGACCCTGATGCTGGGAAAGATAGAAGGCAGGAGGAGAAGGGGAGAACAGAGGACAAGATGGTTGGATGGCATCACTGACTAAATGGACATGAGTTTGAGAAGCTCTGCGAGATGGTGAAGGATAGGGAAGCCTGGTTGGCTGCAGTCTATGGGGTCACAGAGTCAGACACGACACAGACTGAACTACAACAAAGCTGAAATAGTCACGGTACATTAGTTTTCTGTACTCTCAAAAACAATTTTATCACTTGCTGATGTGACCCAAGCCATTCAGTATCTCTCAGCCTTACTGTCTGTATTGAGCAATAATAATAATACTCAGGGTTCTTCTGTGTTGCCGTTGGGACTCACCAAATAGGAGTTCTCCACCTTTCCCACGAATGGTCATGCTCAGTTAGTGGACATGGGGCATGATTCAAATATATCCTTGAAGGATTCTGGAGCTAGCTTTTCCTGTTAAAGAATTCAGAAGTTTGTTAAATACAATCACAGGGCTTCACCATAAGCCTTGCTGACTGAATTAGGCTTGTGGATCAAATTACACAGTCTCACAGGTGACTGTATCCAAGCTCACTCTGCTCACTGCACAATGGGCCAAAAAGTGGGGTGTTGAGATAAGGAGTAACAACTTTATTTATAAAGCTGGCAGACCAAGAAGATGGCAGACTAATGTCTCAAAATAACCCGTCTTATGGGGTATGGATGTCAGTTTCTTTTACAGAACAGAAAGGGAGAGGTGATGAAGAAGTAACGTTTCTCTTAAAAAAAGGCAATTAATCTTGCAAATATCTCCTGGAATGGCAAGCCTTAGGGAGGGGATGTGTCAACATTCAGGTAGAGGGGCAGGGTTCCCTGAGGCAGGCCATTCTGTACACAGTATTCTTTTAGTGAACAATAGCAACTGAAAGCAAAGGTTAAAGAAACAGATTTTCCCCTGTAAAAACCAGACCTGGGAGTTTTGTATGGATACTAGCAGGAGGAGCTAAATTATATGGTAGTTAGAAAGAGTCCCCATACCCCAGTGGCTTTTACACACAGATTTCATTCTTGCTCACCTGCATCTGGGGTCAGCTGGGAGTTTTGCTTTGTGTGGCCTCATCCTGAATCAGGGCCGTGGCAGAAGAAAATGGACTCACGCAGCGACTGTGCTCTTAACAGCTTCCAGTTGCACTTACTTCTGCCCTGGCCTAAAGAGACCAAGTTTTGCTCACATGGCCAAACCTAACTCCAAGGGGGATGAAGAAAACTACCACCTGACTGTAACCAGAAATATCTGGAGAACCACATTAATGACTGGAGCTTTCCAGGTGGCTCACTGGTAAAGAATCTACATGCCAGTGCAGGAGGCTCAAGAGGCGCTTTTCATCCCTGGGCTGGGAAGTCCCTGGAGGAGGGCATGGCAACCCACTGCAGTATTCTTGCCTAGGAAATTCCATGGACAGAGGAGCCTGATGGGCCACAGTCTACAGGGTCACAGAATAGTCATACACAACTGAGCACACACATTAAATTATGGCAATAGTTGCTATGAGGCTCAGTCAGTTCCAGGGGTTTTTGTCCTATGACCTCGGTATAGGGCTCCACATTAATGACTATCACAAGGATCTTACAAAGCTTTCATCACAATGATTACTCAATTCTCACAATATCCAAGGTAAAAATTAATAAATTAAATGTGATAATTCAATGATAAGCCATCAGTAAATACCAACAAAAACAGAGAAAACCCAGAATAAACAGTCTGGGCAAGTCAGCCTACTATTCTGAGTCAAGTACCTGGAACAGATGAAATGGAAAGTGTTGCTCACCTCAAGAGGTGTCTGCTCAGCTAAAGACGAGTTTGCCTCTTAAAGTATGTCTTTGATAATGAGACTCTCATTTTGATATTGTTTTGTAAATGGCCCCTGAATGAAGGCCAACCATATCAATTCTTAGCTTAAAAATTGTGATCTTTCAATATTGTAGGAAAAACTGGTCAATATTTCTCCTTGAAGTAGCCCAGCATGCATTTCAAGTCTTTTATTGAATTTGTTAACAGTATTGCTTCTGTTTTGTTTTGGGTTTTTTTTTGGCCAGGAGGCATGTGGCATCCTAGCTCCCTGACCCTACACTGAAGGATGAAATTAACTACTGGACCACCAGGCAAGTCCCTCAGTGTGCATTTCTAACAGGGTAACTTGAAGAACTGTACAAAAAAGATCTTCACGACCCAGATAATCATGATGATGTGATCACTCATCTAGAGCCAGACATCTTGGAATGTGAAGTCAAGTGGGCCTTAGAAAGCATCACTATAAACAAAGCTAGTGGAGGTGATGGAATTCCAGTTGAGCTATTTCAAATCCTGAAAGACGATGCTGTCAAAGTGCTGCACTCAATATGCCAGCAAATTTGGAAAACTCAGCAGTGGCCACAGGACTGGAAAAGGTCAGTTTTCATTCCAATTCGAAAGAAAGGCAAAGCCAAAGAATGCTCAAACTACCGCACAATTGCACTCATCTCACATGCTAGTAAAGTAATGCTCAAAATTCTCCAAGCCAGGCTTCAGCAATACGTGAACCATGAACTCCCTGATGTTCAAGCTGGTTTTAGAAAAGGCACAGGAACCAGAGATCAAATTGCCAACATCTGCTGGATCATGGAAAAAGCAAGAGTTCCAGAAAAACATCTATTTCTGCTTTACTGACTATGCCAAAGCCTTTGACTGTGTGGATCACAATAAACTGTGGAAAATTCTGAAAGAGATGGGAATACCAGACCACCTGACCTGCCTCTTGAGAAATCTGTATGCAGGTCAGGAAGCAACAGTTAGAACTGGACATGGAACAGACTGGTTCCAAATAGGAAAAGGAGTACGTCAAGGCTGTATATTGTCACCTTGCTTATTTAACTTCTATGCAGAGTACATCATGAGAAACGCTGGATTGGAAGAAACACAAGCTGGAATCAAGACTGCCGGGAGAAATATCAATAACCTCAGATATGCAGATGACACCACCCTTATGGCAGAAAGTGAAGAGGAACTAAAAAGCCTCTTGATGAAAGTGAAAGAGGAGTCAAAAAGTTGGCTTAAAGCTCAACATTCAGAAAACGAAGATCATGGCATCTGGTCCCATCACTTCATGGGAAATAGATGGGGAAACAGTGGAAACAGTGTCAGACTTTATTTTTTGGGGCTCCAAAATCACTGCAGATGGTGATTGCAGCCATGAAATTAAAAGACGCTTACTCTTTGGAAGAAAAGTTATGACCAACCTAGATAGTATATTCAAAAGCAGAGACATTACTTTGCCGACTAAGGTCCGTCTAGTCAAGGCTATGGTGTTTCCTGTGGTCATGTATGGATGTGAGAGTTGGACTGTGGAAGGCTGAGCGTCGAAGAATTGATGCTTTTGAACTGTGGTGTTGGAGAAGACTTTTGAGAGTCCCTTGGACTGCAAGGAGATCCAACCAGTCCATTCTGAAAGAGATCAACCCTGGGATTTCTTTGGAAGGAATGATGCTAAAGCTGAAACTCCAGTACTTTGGCCACCTCATGAGAAGAGTTGACTCACTGGAAAAGACTCTAATGCTGGGAGGGATTGGGGGCAGGAGGAGAAGGGGATGACCGAGGATGAGATGGCTGGATGGCATCACTGACTCGATGGACCTGAGTCTGAGTGAACTCCAGGAGTTGGTAATGGACAGGGAGGCCTGGCGTGCTGCGATTCATGGGGTTGCAAAGAGTCGGACACGACTGAGCGACTGAACTGAACTGAACTTGGAGAGATTTAATTTGGACTATGTAATGATTTTTGCCTTAAAGTTTGACTTGAGTCTGACCCCTGAGTGAAAGATGAAACTCCACTTTATCCCTCTCCAAAAATCCCCGTCTCTTCAAGACAACTCCTCTGTGAAGGGACTACTTAGCTGCATCTCCAGAACCAGGTGGCTCTCTGGGTCTGGCCACTTGACCTAGAATCTCAGCCACCTCGTCTACCCTGAAGATGGGCAGGAAGCTAAGAACAATTTCCACGTTTCTTAATTAATCCTGGCAAGGAAGTATTTTGGTCTCAAAGCTTGACCACTGGGTATCAGGCTTATGGGGCAAAGGAAAATAGAGATGGTTTATCAACTCCACTTAATTATGCCAATAGAATTCAAGTGAGGTTTTTCTAAAGGACAGAAAATCAGCTGGCCCAAGATGTCAATATGTCAGGGAACGCTCACTAAACTTTTCTGATTAAATCAGTAAATATCTTATCTACATCTGCTCAGATAATTCATGTGACAGCATAGTGGTATGACCTTAATCCTCTCCTGATTTAAAGACTAAAGGGGAGTGGCCAACTTCTGTATATGAAGCAATTCTAGAGACAGGTAACTGGAAAGCTTCCTGCAACAGAACACCTGGGAATGCAGAAGAAATGTACTTTAAGGACGTCTTTTTCAATGCATAACCAAGTTTAGGAGGAAAGGGGGGAATCCCCAGGATGGCGCTGGGATGAAACAAAGCGACTGACAACTCAAGTAAAGATCGCATGAGTGGGTAGCTTTGACATCTGACAAATTTGGGAAGACAAGGACAGGAGGAATTGGGACTGAGGGATGGAGCACAACTGTGATTTACACATTAAGTCCTGGCCCCAAAAATGCAGGTCTCAAGTGGCACATCTAAGACAAGGAAGCTCAACTTTGCACTGGCTGGGGGTAGGGTAAGGTATTACGGGAAATAACAATGCTGTAGAGAAGACATTGGGGCCTGCTCTCCCTACCTTTCACCTCCACTTTCAAGGTTTAAAACTCAGCTCTCCCTTATTAGGTTTGAAATTTTGGGCAGGTTACATAACCTCATAGCACCTTGTTCTCTTTGGCTGGGCTTTGGTGAATGATTGATAAATTTAGTTTAAGCGCTTAATTAGCATACTACTTGGTACATAAAAAAGTAGTGTTCAAAAATGGTAGTAGTGTTCAGAAATCAAAATATGTTGGAACTGTGTTTTTCTTCAAGAGTTTCAGTTTTCCTTAAGTAAAAAGAAAAAAAGATACGCATTATCTGAAAGTTGGAAAGGAGGTAACTCCATCTTTAAAGGACAGAGATTTTACATCCCTATGAGATGCTTATCAAATAATTAGAAAAAAACCAGCCTGAAATTAGCCAAGGTTTGAAACTACCTCCATTATGAAATTACTAAAATAACAAACACACAAAATGTTTTAGTAACTGTCATCAAAGTTCTCTTAGTGCCACAGGCATAGTTTAAAAACAATTTTTGTTTGGGAAAAGCAAAAAAGTCAAAATTATAAAAATAAAACCAGCATGTATAAAATTGCATGGAGGGGGAAGCCCTCACTTGGAATGAGAAAAGAAAATAACAAACTGAATACCCTTGAAGCAAACTTGGTTACCTCAGGGCCTTGATTTTCTCTGAAAATGAGGGTTTAAAATCAATGACTTTTGAGGTCCTTTTTAGCATTTCCTGATTTTGACAGCTGTTACAACTGCAACAAGTACTATCCATTTGTCCCTCCCATTCCACAAAAACAAAACACACAGTATCATTTTAACAGTCAAGAGGCAAATTCTTGTTTTGAATTTTCAAGTGCTACATGACTGCTAAGGTTAAAACTCCTCTCTTTCAAAAATCGAAAAGGTTGAATCATCAGAGGATAAAACCCATCACTACTGCAAACCAAAGTGGATTTTCAACTTAGTAGAAAATCTGAGTTGACAAAGCATGCAAAAATTAGCTCCAATAGCTGCAGACTGCCTTTATGAGTATCCTGGTAAATGCCTAGTAGTTTTAAGTGTTTATTGTTTATGCTGCAGAAAGCAATGAGGCTGGAAGCATGAATATATCTGCCTAGAAACTAGAACAGAATCTTCATTCAACAGGGAGTTTCCTCCAAGTAAAAATAACACAACTAAAAAATTACAAATTCTTATCAAAAGATTTAATTGTTTTTTCACATTCTTTTTCTTTGGCCGGCGGGGGGAGGGGAACGACAGGTAACACGAGTGTAAATCACCAACTATCAATCACGTATTTGCAAAATTTTCAATTTTTTAGTCACCAGATTTACATACATTTGTAAGCAATGTTTCTCCACATACACATACAGTGAAAGACACTGTCCAAATAACTTTTGATGTAAAGTGGAACTTAGAAAAATCACTTAAGAAATCAAATCTTTTATAATAGAAATACTTTAAGCACAGCATTCATACATTTGACAGTAGATTCTAAATGCTTATCTAAACAGAGGCAATGCAATTAAGCTGCCTTCACTCAAAATGGTGTCAGAAGGCAACTACCCTATTTACTAGCCACTGATAAGTTATGACAACACTATTTCATAGCCTGTCACTGTATTTCTTAACCCCTATCCCCAAGCACTAGGATTCAGGGTATCCTCATCACGAAGGACTTATCTCAAAAGTCTTAGTTCAGAACAGTAAAATAAATAAATAAAGATTGCAACGACACATTTAGAAACTACATCAGGACTTGGAAGTAAAAAAGGAGACAGGGAGAATTGAGGAACTGTCACTTACCTGTTTTTTAAGTTTTCTATTTTTAAATAAATAGCAAAACTAAACTTAAAACACTAACTGAAAAAAAAGAAAAATCTAGCAGACTTAAGCAAATCTGTGGGAAACCCAATGGCCACAGAAAACTTTTAGACCACTACTAGTAGGTCTTTGTTCCACTATATTGTTCAGACATAATTTAATAATACATATGAAGATGGTGACAGAACTTGTATTTACTGATAAGATGAATCTGGTGAAAGACACAGTATTCCCTTTCACAATTAAGTTTTAAAAAGATGATTCTTTAAATATAAGGCATACACAAAAGCTATGAGTATTAATACAAAATAAAAAAATTTCCTTACTTATACATTTAAATATTATTTTCCTCTCTTCCCTTATGGGACTGGGGGGAAATGCTAGAGAAGAAAAACTGGTTTCTGCCTAACAGTTCAAAAAGTCTTCTGTAAGTCTAAACACCCGTCTCCTACTTGCCTGGCTGTGCCTAAATCCTGTCAAGAGACTAAAAAAAGGAAGATCAAAACAAGTAAGGCCTTCCCCTGGACATTTCAACTGCATTTGTTCACAGTGCACAACATCCTCAAGTTCTCTTGTAGACAAATACACTGGTCATTTATTTGTAATCAGATGCTGACTTCAGCAGATGATAGCACAGGTTCTGAAACACTGTCACAGACACTGCATTATTAAATATAATGGGGATTGTCCATGAAAAGTTTGTGATTCCTTTCAAAACATTCAATGCACTCTTTCAGCTACTTCCCTGCAAACATCCTCTGGCATGTAAGAAGAGAACATTCATGTTACTTACACCTTCTTGTGATATTCACATGTATCAATGTTTACAAAGGGGAATCTCTTTCCAGGTGATTTTAAGAATCCTGAGTCAGGGACTAAGCAAGACAGACCTCTGGAAGGTGATCACAGTAAGTATTTCAGAGTTCAAGTAAAGAATGGAGCTTTACTCAGGACCCACAAAATATCCAATTATAGTTGTATTAACAGCAATGGGATAGGAAAAGCTGCTCCTTACAGGCATTTCATTTAGTTAACCCAACCCTTTGGCGAAGTATTATAACCAGTTCTCCCCTGAAAAATGAAGGAACAGTTTAGGTTAAGTCACATCCAGTTATTTCAAACCCAATCAGCTCATTGCACATTCCCCAGCCCATATTCCTTGGACAATTGGATTTCTAGCCTGGTGATTAAAAAGAAGGCAGTCTAGGGAGTTCCCCCACCATCAGTGAGGAAGGAACAATGCAAACATGAGAAAGCCACAGTGGTTAGATTTTTAAAATATCTGCTGATACGTTACTGCATACCAGGCCTAGTGTTAGGTACCAGGGATAGTGACATGTGACAAGGCCCTCGACCTTAAGGCACTCACAGTATATCAGAGAAAAACAGCCTTAAAATACTCGCGACTCCAAGGAGAGAAATGGGAAAGACAATCATCACAATGGCTCCAAATGATGAGGAAAAGCAGTTTGCTGTGAATATGTAGGAGGGAATATGATTCACATATTTGGTTTGGAAATAATTCTTAATTCAAAAACTCTCTCATTCAACAATGACTAACAGAGGCCAGGTGGGGCGTGCAAATGACAGAAAATGTGTCTTCCTACAGGGAACAGCCACAACCCCATTGCAGATTACTGAGTGCCAGGCTAAACCTCAGGTGGGCCTGTCCTTGCCTCACTTCAGAATATTTTGAAAAACCTTTCTGAACAATGGCTCTAGCTGGTTTCAAATACTAGGTCACACAAAACAGACGAGCAGGCAGAAATCTAGCTCTTTTGGCTACCAGTTTGCAGTCTTTACCTTAAATGTATGTTAACTGGCTAATCCAACAACCTTCTAGATTCCCAATTCTTATCTACCCATGCACTATCCAAACTGTTTTATTTCTTCATCTCTCACTCCCCAATTCTTTGATCAAATGTTCTGTACTTGCAATCTTTGTCATTTCTCTCTTTAGGTGGCAACTGGGATCTCAATAAAACGACCTGAATGAAGCTGAGATTCAGCTGGCACACCGAGCCATTTCATTCACTTGTACCCTGAACCAGCTCTTTTAGGGGATACGGGGGTGTACCACATGGTATCTGAGATCTTAGTTCCACAAGGGATCAAACTGGAGCCCCATGCAGTGGGAACACAGTCTTAGCACAGTGGAAGCACCGTCAGGGAAGCCCCTAAACCAGCTCTCTGTACTGATTTCTTTGCTTCATCATTACCTTACCTTGTGCTCTTTCACTCTTATTTTTCTGTTTGGGTTCAATCTTCTTACTTGGATTATAATACTATTTTCTAAGTGGTTTCAGTGTCCCCCACCACTTCCAATCTATCCTCTCTAGTGAACTTGGACCCACTTCTAACCTAGCCTTCGAAGCCCTCCCAACCTAAATTCATAGACTCATCTGTCCTCACACTATGGTACAGACATCATGCTCCAGTCAAGATGGAACACTTACCGTTCCCTTAACACACCGTCAAAACTGGCCCCGAATACCAAGAGCACAAATCATGAAAAGAAGAAAAAAAAGAGGATAAATGGCAGCGGGGGGTGGGGGGAGGTGTGTGAATGCTCGAATATTTACAAGTTCTGCTGATTTTCGAAAGAAACTCTTAAGAACATAAGAGAAGTTAATAGGCTTGGAAAACGTGTAAATTATATACCTCATCAAGAACTGGGATCCAGAATAAGTAAAGAACTCAAACTCAACAATAAATTTAGTGATTAAAAAGAACCAATGATGTAACCAATCATTTCACCAGAGATATGAAAGGCAAACGTGTGTGTGCTCAGTTGCATCTGACTCTCTGTGACCCCACGGATGGTGCCCACCACGCTCCTCTGTCCATGCCAATTTTCCAGGCAAGAATACTGTTTATCATTCTTACTCCAGGGGATAGTCTCAACCCAAGGACTGCATTTGCGTCTCCTGCACTGGCAGGTGGCTCTTTACCACTGTACCACCTGGGAAGACCCGTGAATGGCAAAAAGGCATGTAGAAAGATACTCAACTTCTCCAAAGATTGGTTGCTAGTGGAATGCAAATGGAAACCACAAAGAGGGATTACATACCCACCTAAATGGCTAAAATTTAAAATGAAAACAGGTAATTACAAAACACAAGAATGCAGAGCAACACACAATGATGGTAGGACAGCAAAACAGCATCATAAGCACTTCGAAAAACTGCTTAGCAGTTTCTCATAAAATTAACCATGCACTTACCGTACAACCTAGCAATGTTTCCTAGGTAAAACTTCCCCGCTAGTGGTAAAGAACCCACTTGCCAATGCAGGAGACCTAAGAGACACAGGTTTGAGCCCTGGCTTGGGACAATCCCCTGAAGGAGGGCATGGCAAACCCACTCCAGTATTCTTGCCTGGAGAATCTCCATGGAGAGAGGAGCCTGGTGGGCTACAGTTCATGGGATCGCAAAGAGTTGGACATGACTGAAGCAACTCAGCACACACACACACAAAGCCATACAAACACCTATTTGCAAATAGCTTTACTCACAATACAAAGGCTGGAAATAACCCAACATTCCAGCAATAGGTGAATGCATAAACAAATATGATACATACATAATGGACTACTGAATATACTAATATACACAACATGGATGAACCTTAAGAGCATTATGCCCAATGAAGGAGAATGTTAATGTTGTACACAACTCTTTGCGACCCCATGGACTTGTAGCCTGCCAGGCTCCAAAACGGCAACCAGTTTATGACCTTCTGGAAAAGGCTAATAAACTAAAAGGACAGAAAGTCTGTTGGTTTGCAAAACTCTTGGGGAGTTGAATAAGGGGATTAGTGAACAAAGGGACAGGGGGAACACTTTGGGAGTGATCAAAATATCGAGTATTGATTGTGGTGATGGTTATACAACTGTATAGAGTTGTTAAGCTTCATCAAACTACACCTAAAAAAGATAATTTACTGTTATGTAAATTTGTCTCCAAATACTCAGTGCCTGTTGAAATCCTAGTATTTGTTTGACACACAATGAAATGTCCACCACAAAATTTTGATTAACCCCAAAGTTATGAATGACTGCCTAGAATCTAGCTTTGAGTGAAGAAAAAAAAAAATCTAAAACTTCTAAAAGGGAGATTTAGCATATAAATTTGAATTTCCAGCTTGATTTAAAATATCATTAGGCACTGTCCAAGACAGAGCCAGGGATGTGAGCTTATTTATCCTAGGCCTTCACCACTTCCAGTGACTTACACCTAGCCATTTAACTTACTGGGCTGCTTATTTACCTCTCTTTCCTCAATACTCGACTAGTCCTTAAACTATCTTTTCTTTTCTGATACCTGTTAGCTCTTTCATCTTTACCATATTCATTATACCTTGCTTTTATATTATAGATCTTTGAACACATTTTTAAAACTCCAACGAAACCATAACTCGAGACAATATCTGAATTACCAAATCTATTTTTATAGACTCACACAATGCCTTCCAAAGTTGGTACTTAATGAACATGATCAGTATTACTAAGCAATTAATACAGAAATTCTCTGAAGGAATACCACAAAAATGTCTATTAAGGAGAAATGTTAAAAAAAAAAACCAAGTTATAAATGTAGTTTTCCCATTTTTATCATGAATTCTCAATCTGGTTCCACTTACTACAGTCTATTTTTAACTATAAATAAAGACTCCACACACACACACACAAAACCAGCATCTTTTCAAACAGAATAAAATAGGCCCACACATTAAAAGAATGCAAGAAACTTGCCAAATACAAGTAACTCCCAGAGTTGGGTTAAACTTAGCATATGACTGATAGCAGTATTTAAGAAGCAATTTTTAAAATGTCTAACCTTAAAAGGTTATTTAATGGGCTATAAATGCATTTAACATGGGGTGAGGTCTCCAAATATTAACATTGTGAGCCCTGAGCCACATCCAAAACTATCATGTAATAACCAGACACCATAAATTTATAGTGAGATTCACAGAAGCTAGAAGGTTATGGTTGCATGAAAGGGTAACAATCTTTTAAGTTGCGTTAACAGAAGCAATGGCATGTCTGGCCCCCTGGAAAATACAGATTCCATTACACTCTGCCCAGTTTAGACCGCAGTATTGACTATAATCTAGAAAACACCTAGCAGAAGTTAAGCAGGAATGTTCAAAGAAGAAGGCTGAGGGGAAACAGGCTATTCAGCCTAAATAATAAAGATGACAGTTAACTCAAATAACTAAATGGCATCATGCGTTTAACAGCCAGATGTAGTTAACGTTACTCTGGAATTAAAAACAATTAGAGAAACAGTATTCAGCTTAGCATTTCAAACAGAACAATTAAGATGTCTTCTAAAATAATGGTGTCTCTAAGGTATCTGAGCAGAAGGGATGGCCATTAAAATTATTGAGAAGAGAAGCGCAACTGTTTGCAGGTACCTTACAAACCTAAAATCCTAGGACTAAATCATATAGCTTTTATTTTGGGGGATTCTAGCTCAATGGATTGATTACAGGGTGATGTTTATTTTATCCTGTCCTATACCCCAGCTGTCTTAATTCTCTCACCATTTACAAGCAAAGGCTCCATTTGCTGCTGGCCCTCCTTCCTTATGCAACAGTCTGCACTCTATCTAGGGGTTCTGAATCCACTGTTGGTTGAATCCAGGGATGTGGGACCTGGGTTAACAGAGGGCCAACTGTATCATGCCATTTCATACAAGGGACTTGAGCAACCATGGATTTTGGTATCCACATGGGGCCCTAGAACCAATCCCTTGCAGATACTGAGAACTATATTCACAACAAAAAATTGTTCTATTTACTATTTTGAGAGATAAGGAGATCTCTCAAGAAATCTTCAAAAAAGATTTTTCTGAATATTATGGGGGGCATTTTAATATTTTGGTAGGCATGATAAGAGAGAATAAAAACTCAGTTGCTCTAATGATTCCATGTAGCCACTACCAACACATATTCACCACTTATACGATACAAAGAATACTAGCCATTCCTAGAAACTCTGCCAAATAAATAACCAACACTGCTCTACACATTGCTCTGTAACTTGTCTCTGTAAGAAAACATAACGGTCAAACTCCAGATTTTAAAAAGCACAAGGTTAAACAATACATACACTAGAAACCTATTTATTATAAAACCAGATAGATTTATAAAGATATGCAACTGATTTACCAACTGTATACTGTGGTATAATTTGATTAATGGACAACATAGGCACATAATGTTGCCAACAGTTAACCCCAGGATAAATTTAAACAAAACCTAAAATATTATTCCAGCACATAAATTACTCCACAGGAACAAAACTAGGCACTTAATAGAAGTATCCCAGTAGTGTGAAAAACTCTTAACTTTCCCAATTAACTCCCTTAAACCATACTAGATTTATGCCTCAAAGTAGTATTTAAATTCCAACTACGTACACCTATAATTTACTTTAACATTTAATATTTGTAATGAGTGGGAAAGGTAGAAGAGGTGAGTCTGGGCATTAATGAGTACAGTATGCATGCTTTAAGTATAAGGAACTGATTTATTACTAGGGACCCTTTGATAGGACTCACCCTGAAGAATACACCTGACCCTAAAGATGGTCACACCTACCCTCTGATGGGTCATTTGTGGATAAAATAGTCTATACCTGTCACAGAGAAGGAAATTCACATTTTAACACACTATACTCATGACTTTGTACACTGCACAAAACATCCAACATTAAGAATTCAATAAACTGACCAACATCTACAATATCACTTCCTATTGTCTATTTAACACAAACATTTGTTTCAGAGACTAGAGTACACAGAATGTCTAAGTAAAACAAAAAGATCTGCTAAAAATTTGGTAACAAAATAAATAATCAGTCTTATAGAATGAACTTTATGATGAAAACTATCATTATTCTGTCTTTGGGGATCCAATTCTGAGTTAAAAACATACTCTATCCCACTAGATCAGATCCTAACTAACCATACAAAGTGCTACAGTATGTCCTTTAAAACCTAAGAGCAGCCCCTGTGGAAAGACGCTGAATATGGAGTCACAGTACACTTACAATTTAAGGAAACAAAAAAAGCCCCACACTTGGGAAGAAAAGAAGCCATACTTAGACTAGAACAAAAATATTAAAGTGCTGTGGCCAAAATTAGTATAAATAGACTTTATTGAAGTCAGTGCCTCTGTACCGAGACAGAAGATTGTGTCTACATAAGCACAAGTTGTAACATTTCACAACTTCTAAAAGGAATGTCAACAATTACAACGATCATGCATACCATGGTCGATAATCACATTTTAGAAGCATTTTCAACCATTTCTAAAGAAATGCTTATAACATTGTTATATATAGAACTACTTTCAATAAACTGCAAAACATTGATCGACTTTTCCAGTATGAGCTACAGTGTCAACACAAAAGGGAGGCATAAATGTTTAATTTATGAAATCAGAATGGAATATTTACTGTAAAGAAAAATTAAAAAGCTTTCAAATAAAGGCCATTATTGAACCAACATGAAGAGCACAACTTGAACTTTTCAGTTCGTTCATCTTTTAAAGCTGTCCTCTGAATAACTTCAGTTCTAAGCATTGAATTTCAGTACTGTGAATATTCCTTGGATTGCAGTTTGGCAATGATGCGGTCCAACTGTCTCTTTGCTTCACACTGTGGGAAATTGCTCATGTCATAATATTGAGGGGCAATTTTCACCAACCTGTCCAGAAGGAGGGGAAAAATCACCAAATTAACAATTAGAGTACTGGAGCTTCTGATAGGATAGGCATTATTCATTGACACACTGACAAATGCAAATACTAAGTCCAAGCCAATGGTAAAATTACAAATGCCTAATCCTTATCAACACCACTTTTAGAAATGTGTGCTTCTTAGTAAGCTGCAGATTTTCTGATGGTGGACTTTTCATAAACTTAAAAAACGAAGCAAAAAACCACTCAAATTCTTGTAAAAAAAATACTCCTTTCTTTTACACAGACATTAACATAAGGTCGTAAGTTTCTTCACTCTGGAACACTATTTTGATCTATCTCTTTAAAGTTACAATATTACAAGCTGCATACAACAAACAGGCTGATATTCAAATGACTGGATCTTCTCATTTTCTAAGTTTTAATAACCATAAATGTAACTCTATAGCCCAAAGAATAAACCTGACTGAATCTTTTTAAACATTTAGCCATGTAATTTTCTTCTCAACAAAGCATTTAAGATAAAATGGTAATGTCCTATACAATTTAAGTGTCAAAAGTCACAAATCAGTGGAGGAAAGAAGCCTCAAAATATACAGCAAGTGACATCAACTAAAGTAAGTGCTTTCAGTCCCACCATTCTTGGCTGCCATTTCCATCTTAAGTTACAGAATAGATTCTGGCCCCTAAAAAAAGTCACAAAGGGGGACTGCAGTGGGTGGGTAATTTTGCTTAAAGTCAGTCAGTTCCGATCACATTTTGTGAATCAAATATGCAATGATACAAAAAGAGGTGCAGTTTTTAATGCTTGCTTTGCTTTTAAAGCGCCAACATAGAAATAAATAACTGAGAGCTGAAATACAAAGATTGACTACTGCAACCTGGAGACCAAGTTAATCACATCAGCAAGAGAATGGCTTCAAAGATACTCTTCATGTTAGTCAAGTTTAACTTGGTGTCTCCAAATTGCCCATGCCCATGCTAACAATTCTACCATCCTCTTTACAAAGCAATTAATTCTTAACAGATAATCACACACCATTTTGTGCCCCAAATCTATACACAGGAGTATACACCCTAGCTGGGGAACACCCGAGTTCCCCAGAGTGAACAGAAGAACAAGAGAAGACTCTCTTCAGATTCCATTCTCAGCAAAATGGTAACGAAAACTTTTAGAATGAAAGACACTGAGCTTACCATTCGGGCTTGATGTCTGTACACGTCCGGATGTAATTCTTTGTTGTAAGAACAAACTCATTATAAAGCACCCATTCAGGCTTGTGGTCAAGAACAGTAGAGGGATGCAACTGAACCACTTGGTTATCTTTCACAGTTAAGTAATGCCCTGTTCGTTCTAAATGTGCCACCTGAAACCGAAACCCAGTAAATTAATACAATGCTTCTGACGTGCTAGTTACAAAAGTGATATAAGGCCTATATATCTATACCTATATAATCAGGGAAAGGCAAGCCTCACCTAGTGCTTTTAATCTGATGGCTAGACTTATTTAGCACTGCCTAAAAAAAGCAGCAATCAGCAAACTATAGCAGGCTAAATCCAACTCACTGCCTACATCTTTAAGGCCTCTTAGCCAAGAACAGTTTATACACCTTTAAATGACTGGGGGAAAATATCAAAACAGAAACACTTGGTGATGCTGGAGCGGAAATCACATGAAATTCAAAATGGTAAGTAAAGTTTTTTGAAACATAGTATGCCCATTTGTCCAAAGTTGCTTTTGCACAACAAGGGGAGGCAGAGTTGAATGGTTTCAATAAGGGACCTAAATCTAGTCCCATCACTCAATGGGAAGAGATGCGGAAACAGTGTCAGACTTTATTTTTTGGGGCTCCAAAATCACTGCAGATGGTGATTGCAGCCATGAAATTAAAAGATGCTTACTCCTGGGAAGGAAAGTTATAACCAACCTAGACAGCAGATTCAAAAGCAGAGACATTACTTTGCCAACAAAGTCCGTCTAAGTCAAGGCTATGGTTTTTCCTGTGGTCATGTATGGATGTGAGAGTTGGACTGTGAAGAAAGCTGAGCACCAAAGAATTGATGCTCTTGAACTGTGGTGTTGGAGAAGACTCTTGAGAGTCCCTTGGACTGCAAGGAGTTTGAACCAGTCCATTCTGAAGGAGATCAGCCCTGGGTGTTCTTTGGAAGGAATGATGCTAAAGCTGAAACTCCAGTACTTTGGCCACCTCATGTGAAGAGTTGACTCATTGGAAGAGACTCTGATGCTGGGAGGGATTGGGGGCAGGAGGAGAAGGGGACGACCGAGGATGAGATGGCTGGATGGCATCACCGACTCGATGGATGTGAGTCTGAGTGAACTCCGGGAGATGGTGATGGACAGGGAGGTCTGGCATGCTGCGATTCAGGGGGTCGCCAAGAGTCGGACACGACTGAGCGACTGAACTGAACTGAACTGAACGTATAATAGTAAATAAACTCAATTTCACTCAATAAATATTTACTAAGCACCTACTAGGTGGCAGGCACTACACTTTGAAAGTCCCATTTCTAATGGATTTTGGTTTTAAGAGAGAATTAGAAATCCATAGTGCTTGAGTAATAGTGAAAATCCTAACTCTGATAAGCAATGAAACTTCAGAATACGGTGCCACAATAAACATTCTGTTATTCTGATCTCAAACACAGACAAGGCACCGATCTCCTTTCATTCTGCCTCCACGCACTTAATGGCCACTCTATGTATTGGGCTCATTTGGCCTTAAGGCAGGCCACATCTTACTTATTATACATAGCCAAAGGAGAGAATCAAAGAACAAGTGGGATATTTAAAAGATAACTAAAATCAATCTCATTTCAAATAAGGTACTGATGTCTTTTCATTTTTTCACCACAAACACTTTCATTTTGAAAAACATAATTGGTTTCATGTCCCTTAAACTGTAAGAATTACCTCCAATATAAAACACTTAAAACCAAAAGAAATATTTAAAACTTATTTTTCATCTTAAATCATTATTCTGTATCTGACTTTCCTAGGACCCACGTGTCTTATTATAAATACCAAAGATCGCACTACAGGATTGAGCATACAACAGTTGCTTATTTGAATTTTAGGGTGATTAGTTTCCACAAAGGGAGGAAAGTGAATTGTACGTCTGGATCCATCCAGAAAACTGCTTCCTTTCAGCATTCCAGTGCAATTATACATCTCCAATTAAGATCAAGATTCAAAGAAATTCTTTGATACATTTATCCAAAGTCAAAATTTGCATTGAAGAAATGGCTAATAAAACTCACCTGAAAATAGCCAAGGTATCTATTTAGAATAAAAAGACTCCATTATTTAAAAAGTGCTTGTAAAGTTGATTTCTACATAACTGGATCCCTAACTATGCCATTTGGTAAACTTAGACATGTAAAAACTTCTCAGTATATTAGTTCATTCAAGAATCTGGACAAAAAATTAAAGATTATTTATAGGCATTCTTTAACTGAATTTTGTGTTTAAGTGGACTCCAAGCACTGCTTATAGAAAACAAATATTAAGCAAGCATTTAATTATGCACTCCTGTACGGTCCACATACCTGCATAAAATACCCAGTAACCAAAGCTTTTCTTATATTAATATAATAGTCCCTGCTTGTAAAATCAGTACTTCGACGAGGCAAATTAAATCTGTCCATAATTCTTGATAGCTGCTGGCGTACATTATCTGCTGACATCAGGGACCTGTAGTTAATGAAGTTGTCATAACACCACTGAACCGACTCATGATCTACAAAGTTGGAAAGAGGGAAAGTAAGAGGGGACATGAATCATCCAAATAGGTGTATTATCTAATTAAAAAATAAAATCAGTATAAATAGCAAGCTAAACCAAAAAGGGAACTAAACCACATCATTTTATAAATTAATCATAGTCTTAATCAACTTTACTAAAAATCTGGAGTCAAGTTCAAAATTTAAAACAGCACTAAGGTTTTTGGCTACTGAATGACAAAACAATGATTTTGGAAAAAAAAATTTTTTAAGTTATTTTACCCATGGAAATCTACCTGGCTGTTTTCAACAGATATTCTTAACAGGGGTGGATTCAGAGAATCTGGAAAAATGCCATGTCTTTCTCATTTTCAAAGAAAAACAGGCTTAGATTAAGACTATCAAATGCAGCTTAAAAGTTATAATACTCTCTGAAAATATGATATAAAGCTAGAAGAATATCTCATCATGCAGCAATAGCATCATATTGAACCATCTTTCTAATGGTGGGCATTTAGGTATTTTTCGTTTTTCTTTACTATCATAAATAACTGAGATGATAAACTTGAATCGTATCTCTGTCCAAAGAATACTAAAAGAAAATTTCACGGATTATCTGTAGGTCAAAGGGTATGAGTTTGTTAAGGTTGGTAACATCAAATCTACTGCTTTTCATAAAGATAACATGTATTTCTATTCCCACCTCTGGTGTTAAGACTGCTGCACTGCACTAGACCCACTCCTACACAGCTAAAGACTATTTTTCTTTAGCCTTTGCCAAATTTTATAGGTGACAAAATGGTACCTCTCAAATAATAATGCACATTTACTGAGCTGCAAGTAATGCTGAATAGCCCCCCACTCGAGTTTATGAACCACTTACAACCCGGTCATTCACATTTGTAGCCTATTTTCCTATTTCGTTAGTTTACTTTTATATAAGAGCTATTAGGAAAAATATTAGTAATAACTCTAAGTAATACAAAACTATTCACACAAAAGGTAAAGTTTAAAAAAAAAAAAACTATATAAAAAGCCGTATGTTTGTGGTAAATTTTATACCAGCATTTCATTTTTACTGCTCTGTATTTTCTAGCTTTCTAGTGCTTTCCTCCTGATTATAAAAATAAACAACTTTGGAAAAGATGGGCAATTTTTATTTTAAATGCTAGTCAGGAGTTTTTTCTCAAGTACCTTTGGGTTTCTAATGTAAACTTGTCACAGATAATAAATGAAAGGGAGATGAAGAAATACCTTATATGCTGCAAGTGACGTTTAGACAAAAGAGTGCCTTCAATCTAATTTATACTCACTTTGTTTAAAAGCATGGTAGACATTCAGCAGTGTCAGATGATCTCCATCTATGTGGGCAAATCTCATCTTGGCCTCATCTGCAGCTTTCTTGGCCTCCGTGGGACGAACAAAACACTGTGGGACTAAACAAGGTTGGTATGGGCCCAACACAAACGCCCATATCGATGAGTCACGCATTCACAGACAGAGGAACAAGGCCTAGCTAGGTCAGTTCACAGAGCATAGGGCAGGGCAGGATGGCCTCCAACTGCATCTTGGACTGTTTACTACCTTGATTTGGTACATCAACACCTAACCACATCTGTAAGACAAGAGGGTTTCAAAGCTACAGAGTACCTGATTATTTTTAACTAAATCTAAAAGTAGGCATCAAAAACAGCTTATTCTGAAGGCCATCAAGATACTAAAAGCTCAACTTATTGAAAAAACCAGTGCCGATAGCTCTACCAATAACCAGAATTATGGTGTCAATAGCCTTTTAACTAAACAAAAATTTTTCAAAAGGTCATTCATTCAATCCGCTGAATTCCCCACTGCAGGACCTAAAACAACTTTCCAACCAGTCTATTGCCACATTTCTATCGTAATTCTTCCCTAGTGTTGTGGCTATTACCAGCTGGTGGGTATCACTATTAGCACTGGTGAGCAGAAGCATATGTAACATAAAAAATATCATGAAATCTTGGGTTTTGATGGTAGCAGTAGTGGTGGAAGGTTAAACCGCCTTTGAATTAAGAAAATTCAAAAAGGCTAGGAATATTCAGCCTAGTTTTCCAGCATTTTAAGAAAAAGATTAGCAAATAAAGTCCCAAGTTCTTTTTAAAAATTGTTATTTGACTCAAAGTCCTCATATAAAAGCAGAATCCAATATTTTAAATGTTGACAATTAGTCTGAAACAGTCATTATGTCAGGGTCATCAAAATGAACT
This sequence comes from Budorcas taxicolor, assembly GCF_023091745.1. Taxonomy (NCBI): domain Eukaryota; kingdom Metazoa; phylum Chordata; class Mammalia; order Artiodactyla; family Bovidae; genus Budorcas; species Budorcas taxicolor. The sequence continues at coordinate 44,596,866 of NC_068915.1, forward strand.
ATAGTATTTTTTAAGAGCCTCAATTTTAAATCACATAAAACCTGAAGTTGTTACAAAGTGTGTTCTACATTTTTTCAAATACAACTTTCCTTAATTTACTTCAGCAATTCCATAGTTATAAAAGCAGTAAGAAAATAAAAATATTTAACAGCTTGGGACTTTGTCAACACATTTTTAAAGCTCTTAAAACCTTGTCAATAAAAAAAATTAAAAAATCATCAGTTCAGATAGAAAATAGGAATAATCAACAAGATCAAATACAGTATCAAATTACTCTTTACCATCCATACAGTTTCCCCTTTAAAATGATTCCAAAGAAGCCAAACAGAAACAATGACACATGATCACAGTAAATATTAAGTCTTGCTTAATGTAACTGAAGCAAGGTAACAGATATAAATACAGAAATCTCTCATAGCTGTGAACATTAATGTGAACTAGCTACCAGAGTTAAATAATTGGGTTTAAGAGGCACTCAATAAGGCCCCTGATTTTTTACTATTTATATCAGGACCCCCAAACTCCAGAAACTCCTTAAATAGTAAACAAAGCATTACAAACTAAGCAAACTGTTTTAGTTGCATGACTTCTTAATCCTTTAACACTCCCCCTCCCCACAAATGCCTTGCTTAATAACTAATGTACATAAATGTTCACTCTCTTGATGTGCTAAAGACAACTAGTTATACCCATGCTTTGCAGAACCACCACAAGTAAGAAATGTAGATGGGAGATCTCTACTGCATCAAAGTGACCAATTTTTTAAAGGGCTAGTTAGTTTTCTAAACTCGAACAATGCTAACTCTATAGTATGCCCAATAAAAGAGAACCTAGTAATAGAAAAACTAGGTAGGTAACAAACAGTCTGTTAACTCTTACCCCACACTCTCTAAAGCTAAAATCTGGGTTAAGTACAACCAGCAGAATCTAACAAAAATCACATATATAAGAAAAGGCAGACAACAACCTACCACCACCTCCGCAAGAAACTACAATTAAAATGATTCAGTACTGCCCTGCCCATCTGCTCTGAGTCTGATCAATCATAACTGCAAAAAAAAAACATTTTCGCTAGTTCTTAAATTAAAAATTCACATCATTAAAACACACATCTAACCTAAGCCAAAAAATTTATATTTAGAAATTTAAAAAAATTCTTCCTTTAATTTCATGTAAGAGTTTTAACTATTTGAGGTATCTAATTATAAATAAAACCAATAAGCCACTCTATGACTGGAAGTTAATTTTCCCCAGTACTGAAATTAACATTATAGAGTACTTTGACAGTCAGTAAAAACTTAATACGCTTCCTATTTTTAGCTGTAAGATTCAGTGTACATTTCTATGTTAATACTATTTCTCTGTTTTGGAAAATCTAAATTCCAAGTTACTATTTGTGAATTAAATGTTTCAGCTATTAATAAAAAACAGTAGTATTTGTTCCGCTCAATGTTCTGATTTTTAAAATTAAGCAATTTTACCTATTAAACATATTTCTTTTATCAACTGTCTTCCTGCCACTGTAAAAAAATTACCATCAGATTAGATTTTAAACCTAAAATTATACATTACTACTTCTATTTATTTGATACTAAGTTCTAAAGAATTATTTGACTGCCACTGCAATACAGTTTATACATGAAGAAAAAGCTTACTCTTTCAATGATGGCTTGGTTTGTCTCAGGCTCACTTAAATAGTGCCAGCTACTAGAACAAAGTTCTTCCTGAACTTTCAGCAATAAACTGCAAAACTGATGGACCTACCAAAGAACTCAGCTGTAGTATCTTCAGACTTATTCTTTTTTTTCAGCTATAATGTGAGGCTTGTGGGATGGAACCCACACCCCACTGCAGTGGAAGCACAGATTCGTAACTACTGGACCACCAGGGGATCCTGGCCCTAACCTATTCTCTTCTTACTGATATTTTCATCTGAGCCAATGTTTTTTACTACATTTTGTGCACAACGCTTTACTTTTGTAAACACTATATTATTATGAAGCTATTTTTCAAGATATTTAGCAAACAAATTAAGTCCCTTAAAACATCTATAAAATTCACTATCATACTAAAAATTAAAAAACAAACCCAAAAGTGAAGTCCACCCAAACTTTGAAGAGCTGGGCTTTTTTTAGTTCCTTTCCCTCTATTACCTGACAACATAGCAGTAATAGATAGGACCTCATTAGAACAGTTGTAGTCACAACTTGCAATAACCATTTTAGCGAGCTGTGGATCTAGAGGAAACTCGGCCATCATGGATCCCAATTCAGTCAGATCTCCATCATCATTTAAAGCAGCCAGATAATTCAAAAGTTCTAGGGCTCTCATCAGAGTTTCAGGAGCTAGGAGGAAAAGGCAATCTATTAAGACAAGCTGCCTTAATAAGCAAAAACGTGACAAAGCACAAACTATTAGAAGCAATCTCATTTTTCACTCTACAGTGGACCAAACGTAAAACTCAAACTGCCATCAAATTCAATTACAGAGATCTAGCAAACTATGAATCATATAAAACTGCAAAACTTGCCTGTACAGTAGGTAAATGTCACTTAAAGTACATTAACTGTTAACTCAACAATGTGTTTATCAAATTATTTTGCCTCAAAAAAAAAAAAGAAAAAGAAAAAATTTCCCATTTTCATGCCCTGGCAGTAACTCCCAAAACAATTTAGTTACCCTGAAAGATAAGGGGAAAAAAAAGACTATTTGCTATTTTCCCACTCTTTCACACTTAATGCCAACACACAAAATTTCTCTTGATGTATTGTAAGGGAAAGGTAAAATGTATTTAATATATATAAGGAACAGGATAGTCAATTTTGGTTAAAAAGATTGATAAAACATGCTTTGAGAATTTATACCTGGTGGATCCATAAAATCAAAATGCACCAAGTCATCAATACCAAGTTTCTTCAACTGTAACACAACTGATCCTAAATTAGAACGCAAAATCTCAGGATAGGTATTATCCTAGAAAAATACAAAAAACATTTGTTTAGTTGAATATCCCATAATCTTCTTGCTCCAGGGGAAAAAAACATATCTGTTCTCATCCTTAGCTATTTACTTTGGCACTTCTTCTAAATGACTGACTTAGACAGGAGAAAAGTATTTGTGGACTAAAAAGCAATCAGATACTTCCTGTAAACTATCTTTATAGGGTTCAAAAGGTTACCACTGCTGCCCAATTCAACTTAGAACTGTAACAAAGGGTTGTACTGGTAGACTACACCATGTATTTCAGGGAAAACCTGAACAGCTTACAGTGCCAAAAGACAAGATAGAGTAAGTGAAGTAATTTTCTTCTGGTAACAAGTTTAACTTAACCTTCCAAAAACAGAGTAAGGACACAGTAAAACCCTTACCTGCATCTCTGTTTTGTAAGCTTTCTCTGTATAAAGTCGGAAGCACTTTCCAGGTCTTGTTCGTCCTGCTCGACCAGCCCTTTGTTGAGCTGAAGCTTTACTAATGGCTGTCACTAAAAGGGACTCAACTCTGATTCGAGGATTATACACCTATTGGGACGTAAATAACATTACAATTCATCCTCCAGTTAAACACAAAACTGTGATCTAACAAAAGTATCCAACGCCCAAAATAAACCCCAAAATAAACACAGCAGTATTGATGACCAGCATAAATCATGCTGGGGCAGAAACAGAACTCATCATTCCTTAACTTTCTTTCAGGTATTCTGACTCCAGCATTCTGAGAGTCAAGCTAACATGAAAAGTCACTTAACACAGAGGTAGCTCTACTCTTCCTAATTTAAAATGCTTTCAGTTTTACCTTACTCTTATATGGTGGACAGTGCTGAAGGGTTTTGCCTGAAAAAAAAACTTGTCAATTTCAACACCCCATGTTCAGTGTGGACATCAAGAAAATATTTTGAACTCAGTCCAGAAGTCAGTTATATGCTGCCAATTTAAAGAATTGTTTTCCATCAAGAACGTGAATACTATGCACAATAAATTCTCCCAAATATAAAACATAATCAAATGCGATCAAAGATCTTAGGTAAGGAAACAGTTTTATTTATTAACTGAGTAATCCCTTAATTTGGCTAAAGTGCTTGGGTACTCATCACTGCTGAACTAGAGGTTAACATAATACTTCTTTTTTCTTCCCAAGTACTATGCCTGATACATAATAGAAACTAATTTAGCTGACTGAGTGACTAATAGGCAGGGATGATAATCCCGTACTTTTTACTACTCCTTACATGAATATACACTCACGTATGAAACACTCAGGATCACCACACAGAAACAAAGAAAGCAATGAAAAGAAAAACAAAAACAAAAACATAGGATTATAAACATGGGCTTAGAATGTGAAAGCCAGCTAGAACCAAAGGCTCACATCACAGACTTCTGAAAATGAAACACAAATTGGAAAATGATTCTAAAAAGCGAACTTCAGGCATGAAACAAGCAAGCAATAAGTACTATCAAATGAACACTAATTTATAAAGTACTATAGTACTAAAATATGTACCTTTTGTTTTGCAAATCCAGGATCAATTACAAATACCACACCATCTATTGTCAAAGATGTCTCTGCAATGTTAGTTGACACAACCACCTGTTAAGATATGAACGGTATTTAACTTAAACTACAAGCCAAGTACAATTCAAATAATAAGATTAGTCATTAACTTATTATACTAAACAATCAATTACAAACCAGTAAATAAACAGGAATTAGGTTTAATCTTTACTAACCAATGCTATATAAAGACAAATTAATATTTAAGAATTCAAAGTTTCATTTAGTTCATCATAGCACCTTCCATTTTCAATAAAAAATCCTCAGGTTATTACTTGACTACATTAGGTTTTAATTATTCAAATAGCAGAACAAAATCAAAAGAAAATAACTCATAAACCAATAAGTTTATCTCACAGAAAGTCTCTCTGAGAAAACAATTCTTGGTTAATCAAACTGTACAACACGTACATGTTTCAATACTTTCAGGCAACATTTACAAAGGAAAACTGTATCACCAAAAGTCAACTAAATATTTTAAATGAAATGGCATGTGGGGGTGAAAATCTCAACTTAGAATCCAGTAAGAATTGGTGTATCATCAGAATTGAACATAGATGTTCTGGAAATCTCAGAGGGGGTATCACAGCATTCAAGGAATCTTAAGGAATGATTTGAACTTTTTATTGAAAGTGAATAAGGTTCAAAGCATTTATATACTAACATGATTGTTTTTTCATGGGGGTGTTTTACGCTTTAGAAAATTAGGGACCTGAGAATGACATGTCACACAATTTTTTCTTTTTAAGCAATGGAAAAATGGGATCTTCATTAGTATTTTTCTCAAAGCATCTGATCTGAGGAAGATTACTGCCATTAAGGTGGAGATGCCTGAATATGCAAGTAGTTGACACAGATGAATCAGAGTCTGCTCTTAAAGCTTTTTAAAATCTGCAAAGAAAGATTAGAGGTGGAATGAAAGTACAATGACAGAAAAAACATGCCATAAGAATTTTAAAGGATGTACTGCCCAAGCAAAGACAAGGAAAACTTAACTCAGAAAATGGCATTTAGGAGAGCTGTTGAAGATAAGGTGGGATTTACCCACAAGGGAGAAGCGAAGAGCAGCAGAAGGTTCTGCTTAAACAAAAGCATGTGGATAAGAATGCCGTTAGGCACATAAAAGAAAGGACTCACATTGCCAGGTAATCTTGGAGGTTTAAAAGGCTACGGGAACATCATTAACAGGATGATATTATGCAATTATTTACATGTCTAAAACCAAAATGCTCCCTTTTTGCACTGATCAGCTGAAAAGAATACTAACTAGCAAATGAACAGTAAACTATAAGTGGTCTGATGCTAATGAAATATATTTTCCAGAACATTTCAAAGACATGAACATTCAATAATTAGAGCTGAAGTAAGCATAAACAAGGTCAGGAGGTGAACTTCAATAAGTATAAACAGAGTTTAATATTCTTCTACAAAGTCAGTGTGTAGTATCAAAGCCAGGAAATCAAATCTAAGTAGCTAAGTAAGAGTGGAGCGGTTTTAACACACTCAAACTTCAATTTCCTTTTATAACTCTTGCATACTAGTCAGCTGAGACAGAGCCCTTGTAAACTATACAGAATCACAAACCACACGCTTGTTACTATATAAGAGGTCTTGTGGCTTTCTGGAATTCTGGGGCAAAAGCTGTAGTTCTGGAAAATGTACATATAAATAGAAGTATAAAACATATATTTTGGGGAAAAAATACACTTCACCTATTTCTTCTAGAACAAAACACAATCAATGTAATAAAAATGTACTGGTGCAAATAATTTTTGTCCATAAAAACTGGTGTTCACATGTTCTCTCTGGGTCTGTGTGACAAATTGTACAGCATCTACAAGGGGGTGTGGATCTGTGATTCCACAGATATTAAGAATCAGGTGATGTTCACATCAACTTCGGCAAGCTGTGTGTGATTACTGTTGAGTCAACTGACACCCAAAAGTTAAAACTCTGAAACTCCAAGTGTTAACAAAGACCTAGAGAAGCACAGCTTTTAGGTTTTTCCCAATTTTTTTTTAATTAAAAAAATTAATGGGCTAGAAAGCTTTAAGACAATAAAATAATTTCTTGAGTAGGACCTCCCTGCCCCATGAGAAGTGGGTTTTGGGACAAAAAAGGGAAAAACTCTTAAACTGTACAACTTTGAGCTGCAGATACAGTACTCGCTAAGGCTAAATAAAATATGCATACATACACACTCAGCGCACCCCCCCCCCGCAAAAGACAAATAAATGATACAAGTTATCTAGCTGCCTTGGAACCTTAACAGTGGGGTGAGGCAAGCCCTAAGTATTTTCTAGATGTATTAAGTGGCACATGATCTATTTAGGAAGCAGTCTCAACACAAAGTGGTCCTGAATTTGTTAACGAATACATAAGCTACAAAGCTTTCTAGACTATAGCTTGGCAATAGTGTTCAAAGACCCTTAAAGAGTGTTCAAACCTCAATGACAAAGGAATTATTTCAGATAAATAGCCCAGTATATAAACTCTATGATAAAAAAATCAAAACAATGCCAATTCTAATCTTTTTATATTAAATGTGTTAAGAATAAACTCATCTAGATTTATCTCCTTCCCCCTCAATAATCTGCTTTTTAATGGAATTCGCGTTGATTTATTTTAATAATTTCATTTCAAAGTACTTGAGATGCTCTACTTGAATTCTATTTGGACACAATAATGCATTTAGGTTAAAGAAGTGTGGGTTTTTAGTCCCTAGGGAACTCGGTGGGGTCTCTAATTCAGTGAGGACATTAGCTTATTTGTTTGTAAATATTCCAGCAGTACCACACTAAGTTATCTTCAGATAGTGGATCATTAAGCCTCTCTTTAAAATTAGAGAGACATCTCCACAAGGGCCATTTCTCTTTTTTATTGAGCAATGTACGCTCTGAGCCATGTTAATTAGTAAACTGTGAGATAAGATACAGAAAAATCAGCTATCTTTATGGACAAAATTAATGAAAATGAATAAAAATAAAAATAGTTGCTGGATTTAATAACACCAAATCTATATAACAGCAAATAAGTCTTAGTCAAAAAAATGCATACGTAATTTAAGCATAAATGTTAATAAACATAGAAAGCAACAGAAGCTTTAAAGTCAAATATCTGAACAAATATCAAGAATGATTAATGATTAAAAGAGGTAAAGTATCCACCCTCAAAAATTTATGTATCGCATCCTCAACTTTTCTTAACTATTAGAAAGCTTGAAAGTCTACCATTGATGCTATGCTAGAGCACCATGCAAAAAGATCTCAATTATTTGTAACAGGAATGCTAGTTAAGTACCCAATGCCCATAGAAGTTTACCTTTAATATAGCCTACATTTTAAAACTTTAGTACTAAAAGGCTGTTTCGTTAGTTTGATCACTATCAATTAGAAACTATTTTGCATAAATTAATGCAATGAGGAGTAAGACAACAAATGAAGCACTACTTTACAAAATGTGATCCGATATAATTTAACAAAAGTATGAATCAAATAGTATTTTAAGTAATTGGAAGCAGACTTTAAATCCCTAACTCTTTCTACATAATCTTATTTATCTTTGTGCTTTTGGTCAGTTATTTTTTTGAGTACAGCTGATTTACAATGTTGTCTTTCTGCTGTACAGCAAAGTGAATCAGTTATAAAATACATGCTGTTGCTGCTGCTAGGTCACTTCAGTCAGGTCCAACTCTGTGCGACCCCATAGATGGCAGCCCACCAGGCTCCCCCATCCCTGGGGTTCTCCAGGCAAGAACCCTGGAGTGGGTTGCCATTTCCTTCTCCAATGCATGAAAGTAAAAAGTGAAAGTGAAGTCACTCAGTCGTATCCAACTCGAGGTGACCCCATGCTCCTCTATCCATGGGGTTTTCCAGGCAAGAGGACTGGAGTGGGTTGCCATTGTCTTCTCCATAATATACATATAGCCGCTCTTTTTAAGATTCTTTTCCAATACAGGTCATTACAGAGTACTGCGTTCCCTGTGCTATTCAGTAGGACATTATTAGTTACCTATTTTATATATAGTAGTGTGTATATGTCAATCCCAATCTCCCAATCTATCCCTTCCTATAGTTTTAAATTAATTGTGAATATCAATCAGTGACAACATTCCTGAACGAAAAGTCCCATTCCAGTAACTGGCACAGTAATGTTTAATTAATGAATTCATGATAGAAGAATTAAGCCTTGGCCTTTACAAATAGAATATTACCAAAGTTATAGCATTTAAAAAAAGAGGACAGGAAAGCAGCAACTGAATACCAGTTTTTCCTTTTCCATACCCTCATATAACCTGTGTGCATCTTCACTACCTTTCCTCTTTCCCCACAATCCCATCAATCCTTATTCCTACTTTAACTGGACCTGCCAGGCCCTGGGTCTGATGGTCACTTACTCATCTTGCCGGCCAGTCACTGCTTGGCTGTAGTGCATTTCCATGGTCTCAGGTTTTCAACTAGTACTATCTCCCAAAACCAGCTTCAAAATATATGACTGGATGAGTAAACCCTTCTCTATAAACTTTTATAAAAATCGTTCATTATCCCTTAAACATGCTGGGCTTCAAAGTGTTTTCCCTCAGAGTACGATGCACCACTGCCAAGGGAAGTTCCCCCTCCCACTGGGGTCATCCAGGGAGGCTATGAGAGTGCTCCTTTGACTTCTAAGATGAAGCTGACTCATGCCAGGAGATAACATGATTTCCCAGCAAGAGATCCTACAGCTTTAGCTGAACTAAAAACATAATTAGTGGATGATGAAGTAGCACGGTGGCTCTTAGTTTTCATTCTGAATTAAAAGCTGGAGATATCCCAAGGTAAACCAAAGCCCTGGAAACTCCAGTGGCCTCAACATCACACACATATACAACTGCTGCTGAATCACTCCTTTTAGAAAGACAAAATTCCTCTAAATATTCTAGGATTTACAAGAACATGAAAAGCAATAGCTTAACAAACAAAACAAAGCAACAACTAATTCTATTCCGTGGGCTTAAACTGTTGAAAAGTCTACAAAATGTACCATGTACAGAACCAGCAACAGACTGAACCTAAATTTCTACTATACTAGTATTAACAGAGAAAAGAAGAGCTCAAATATGAAGGTAAGGTGGGCTCCATCAAAGTAACTCAAAATGGAATGAAGAGAACTACATGAAAAGACAAACATGGTAAAGCTTGCTGTATTTACTCCAAGATAAATAAAATCACCATTTTAAAATTAAAAGCAGATATACAAAGTACCCATGATTTCAAGAAAAATTAAACCATCCACATGGAAGATGCACTAACTCCACTTTACACAACTACTTTTATACACATCAACTGACAAAGAATGAAGTAAAAAAACTGCAGAGTGAGTACTTTTCAGTCAACAAATCACCTTCAAAATTATATACTAAAGTTATCACTTAAAATTTTAAAAGTTTTCCCCCAAATTCTGAGTGCAAATAGGAACAGAAAGTATTTTCCCATGTTCTAGAGACAGCACTATGACAAAAATAGTTGCAGCATTCAACATAATGAAGCTAGGATCAGACTTTTTTAAGTCATGTTCACAGTTTTTGATTTATGATTAACTCTAAACCTGATCCCCCCCCAATTCATCTCCTGTTAATTTATACTCCTCTAGCTCATGCAAAGATGGGCTTGATAAAGGACAGACATGGTATGGACCTAACAGAAGCAGAAAATACTAAGAAGAGGTGGCAAGAATACACAGAAGAACTGTACAAAAAAGATCTTCACAACCAAAATAATCACGATGGTGTGATCACTCATCTAGAGCCAGACATCTTGGAATGTGAAGTCAAGTGGGCCTTAGAAAGAATCACTATGAACAAAGCTAGTGGAGGTGATGGAATTCCAGTTGAGCTGTTTCAAATCCTGAAATATGATGCCGTCAAAGTGCTGCACTCAATATGCCAGCAAATTTGGAAAACTCAGCAGTGGCCACAGGACTGGAAAAGGTCAGCCTTCATTCCAATCCCAAAGAAAGGCAATGCCAAAGAATGCTCAAACTACCACACAATTGTACTCATCTCACACGCTAGTAAAGTAATGCTCAAAATTCTCCAAGCCAGGCTTCAGTAATACATGAACTGTAAACTTCCAGATGTTCAAGCTGGTTTTAGAAAAGGCAGAGGAATCAGAGAGCTAATTGTCAACATCCACTGGATCATTGAGAAAGCAAGTGAGTTCCAAAAAAAATCTATTTCTGCTTTACTGACTATGCCAAAGCCTTTGACTGTGTGGATCACAATAAACTGTGGAAAATTCTGAAAGAGATGGGAATACCAGACCACCTAACCTGTCTCTTCAGAAACCTATATGCAAGTCAGGAAGCAACAGTTCGAACTGGACATGGAACAATGTCCAGACTGGTTCCAAATAGGAAAAGGAGTACGTCAAGGCTGTATATTGTCACCTTGCTTATTTAACTTCTATGCAGAGTACATCATGAGAAACACTGAGCTGGAAGAAGCACAAGCTGGAACCAAGATTGCCGAGAGAGGTATCAATAACCTCAGATATGCAGATGACACCACCCTGATGGCAGAAAGTGAAGAGAACTAAAAAGCCTCTTGATGAAAGTGAAAAAGGAGAGTGAAAAAGGTGGCTTAAAGCTCAACATTCAGAAAATGAAGATCACGGCATCCAGTCCCATCACTTCATGGGAAATAGATGGGGAAACAGTAGAAACAGTGTCAGACTTTATTTCTGAGGGCTCCAAAATCACTGCAGATGGTGATTGCAGCAATGAAATTGAAAGATGCTTACTCTTTGGAAGGGAAGTTATGACCAACCAAGATAGCATATTGAAAAGCAGAGACATTACTTTGCCAACAAAGGTGCGTCTAGTCAAGACTGTGGTTTTTCCAGTGGTCATGTACAGATGTGAGAGTTGGACTGTGAAGAAAGCTGAGCGCCAAAGAATTGATGCTTTTGAACTGTGGTGTTGGAGAAGACTCTTGTGAGTCTTTGGACTGCAAGGAGATCCAACCAGTCCTTCCTAAAGGAGATCTGTCCTGGGTGTTCATTGGAAGGACTGATGCTGAGGCTGAAACTCCAATACTTTGGCCACCTCATGGGAAGAGTTGACTCACTGGAAAAGACTCTGATGCTGGGAGGGATTGGGGGCAGGAGGAAAAGGGGATGACAGAGGATAAGATGGCTGGATGGCATTACCGACTCGATGGACATGAGTTTGGGTGAACTCCGGGAGTTGGTGATGGACAGCGAGGCCTGGCGTGCTGTGATTTATGGGGTTGCAAAGGGTCGGTACGACTGAGTGACTAGACTGAACTGAGGCTCATGTCTCAGACTGTAAAGCATCTGCCTACAATCCAGGAGACCCAAGTTCAATCCCTGGGTTGGGAAGATCTCCTGGAGAAGGAAATGGCAACCCAGTGTTCTTGCCTGGAAAATCCTATGGACAGAGGAACCTAGTAGGCTACAGCCCATGGGGTCACAAAGAGCCGGACACGACTGAGCGACTTCATTTTCACCTTCAGGCTCATGCTGCCTATCTTTTCAGTAAGTTCTTTCGTAAGTTCTTTCAGTTTGAAAAATGTATCTGGTTCATTTAACATTTGGACAGCCAAGTAAATAATTAACCAAGATAAATTTCAATATCTATAATTTTTCATCAAACTGTTAAGAAGAAAGACAGCAAAAGAAAGAAAAAATTTTTGACTCTCCTAGGCCTGTATACAGAAATAAACAATAAATTCCAAATTTGATTGACATGTAAGTCATAAGTGAGTAGTATTTCCAAACATTTTTTCCTACATGAATAGACTCAAGTGTATAGTGGTTGCCACGAGGGGTTACTTTGTTCTAGAAATGTTAGTACCCTGTATACACTCAGTTTTATCTGTGTCAATCATCTTCCAAGGTGATAAAGGTAATTATTTATACCCACTTTAAAATATAGATTTCAAACTTTAAAATCAGATTAAGAATCATACCAAAAATTACATGCAACTTTAAAGAACCTTACATAAATCTCTGGGATTTTTAAAAACCAAGCTGACCCTATTGTTCTAGTGGTTTTCAAACCTTTTACAGCAATGCAATCTTATTTTCAAAGGATCTATCAGAATCCCCATCTCAAAAAATAAAAGCATAGCTGCCTGTATCAAACTCAAATCTCCACTGTATCCATTCCTAACAAAGCACGCAGAAACAAGGCTGGAATACCCCTGGCCTCAGTTCCTGTGCCAGGCAGATATCCATATCAATGGGACCCACAGTTCCTACCCTCAAGAAATCCACAGTATTTATTCAGTGTTATTAGTGCTACTGTTATCAGAAATCTGTGCAGTCAACAATGACATTTAAGTTATGCTGGTTCCAAATCAGGAAAGGAGTACCTCAAGGCTATATATTGGCACCCTGCTTATTTAACTTATATGCAGATTATATTATGTAAAATGCTTGGCTGGATGAAGCACAAGCTGGAATCAGGACTGCTGGGAGAAAATATCAATAATCTCAGATAAGCAGATGACACTCCCCTTGTAGCAGAAAGCGAAGAAGAAACAGAGCCTCTTGATGAAAGTCAGAGAGGAGTGAAAAAGCTGGCTTAAAACTCAATATTCAGAAAACTAAGATCATGGTATCTGGTCCCGTCACTTCATGGCAAATAGATGGGGAAACAATGGAAGCAGTGAGAGACTTTATTTTGAGGGGCTCCAAAATCACAACAGATGGTGACTGCAGCCATGAAATTTAAAAACACTTGCTTCTTGGAAAAAAGCTATGACCAACCTAGGCAGAATATTAAAAAGCAGAGACATTACTTTGCTGACAAAGGTCTGTCTGGTCAAAACCATGGTTTTTCCAGTAGTCATGTATGGATGTGAGAGTTGAACTATAAAAACAAAGCTGAGTGCCAAAGAATAGATGCTTTTGAACTGTGGTGTTAGAGAAGACTCTAGAGAGTCCCTTGGACTGAAAGGAGATCCAACCAGTCAATCCTAAAGGAAATGAATCCTGAATATTCACTGGAAGGACTGATACTTAAAGTGAAACTCCAATACTTTGGCCCCCTGGTGCAAAGAACTGACTCATTGGAAAAGACCCTGATGCTGAGAAAGATTGAAGGCAGGAGGAGAAGGGGATGACAGAGGATGAGATGGTTGGATGCCATTGCCAACTCGATGGACATGAGTTTGAGCAAGCTTCAGGAGTTAGTGATGGACAGGGAAGCCTGCCATGCTGCAGTCCATTGGGTTGCAAAGAGCCGGACACGACTGAACAACTGGACTGAGCAACTGAGCAAAAATTCTAGGGAGAAGCCAAGGAACTGAGGAAAAAAGTACTTTGTGCCAAGTGATTTAATGGGGAGAAAGACATTTGGCCACCTTCCTCACCCTAAGCAACCTTCCATTTGCTAAGGAAGAATTTCCCAGGGATATGGTAGCAGTACCTGTCAAAAGATATACAGAACTCTACACAAATACATTTCCTTCCATTTACTTTGGAAATACAGATAACTATGTAGCACAGAATTCAGATCACAATCACCTGTAACTTATTCCTTGAATTATAATTCAATACAATTTGATATCTCACAGACAAATCTTTCGGTATCAATGCAATGTTTATAGAGAACACTTCAATGTTACCTTTCTTCCAATTGCTCCATTCTGTTTTTTTGGAGGTGGAGGTTCAAAGATGCGTTGTTGCTGCTGAGGTGGGAGTGTGGAGTACAATGGAATGATTTTGATGTCACCGACTTCAGGGCCCAAATCATCAACTTCACGCTTTATTCTCTTACAGGCTTCATCAATTTCCTACAAAATAAAAGTTTAAGTGTGCAAACAGAATGAATACACACTGAAACATTTTAAGGATTTACTATAATCCTAGTTCTATGCAGCTTATTTTAGTCATCACAATTAATTCAGCAAATTTCATTGGGATTTCAGAAATAATCAAAGAAACTTTGATTTCTCTAGTCACATAAACACACAATTGCCTTATTGACATTCCACACCCTTTTTTCTTAAGAGTCAATGTCCTAATTAATTCTCAACAAATTGTACTAAAATTGAAATTTCTCACCCAGGAATATTTAACTGCACTCATAACCTTTTCAATTTTCACAATCTACAAGAAATTGATGTGCAAGATACTTTAAATAAGCCAATTAGGCTTTAATGTCACGTATCACTAATGCAATTATATGGAAGATTTGCTTCATTGTGCCTAATGAGAACACACACCTCTACAGTATCAACATAGATATTTAAGAACCAGGTTAACCCAAATATCTTAAAGCCTCTTCAAAGATCTCCCTAATACACAAAACAATTCCAACACATTTGCATTTAATTCCAGGTTTCAAAAGAGGACACAATGAATACTGGGAGGGTGTGAGAGACAGAGAGGTAGGTGAAGGCTCTAGGGGATGGGAAAGGGACTTTAACATGGGAAGGGAGCTATATTTAAAATTTTACAGAAGCTTTAATTCAGTTAAACTCAGAAGTACGCTAAATGATTTGGCAGTATGGCCAATATTAATTAGAAGTTACCCTTATTGACAAATTACCTTTTATTCGAAAGACAAAACAATTTTTAAAAATTTACCAAGTAAAATTATTATATATTATAATTAAGCTAGAATAATTTTCCTTAAAATGATTTCTTAACTAAAGTACAATTCTGTTTCCGTGTTAAAAGAATATACATAAGAACAAAAAAAATTTAAACAAATTTAAAACATTTCAGCTTTCTGGAGTATTGATGAGGTCTTAAAAACTGACAGAGAAAACTACTAAAGATCTTATATACCGATTTCCTTTGAGGTATACAGTTTCCAAAAGAAATGAAAGTTTGCTATTCATTAAAAAAAAAAAAAGAAACAAATGTTTTTATCAAAAAATTGCTTTCAAATGCTGTATCTAGATTAGAATGCCCCCTGCTGGTATACAAAAACAAAATTAGATCTTAAAAAACGAACACACAAACACAATATAAACCCCAAACTATATATATAGTTCTCAAAAACATACATATCTCCCATAGGAAAACTGATGCCAGAATCAGAATATTTTTCAATTCTGTTAATTCAGAAGTCATCAAATACCAGATTTTATATAGAAAATTAAGAGCCCCAAATTGTGCATTTGCAGACTCTAAAAATTTTAACAAGATTATTCCAAATTTATTTGAAACTATCTGCTAAGCATGTATGGAGCTGAAACAAAATCACTATTGCATGTGATATAATGAGTGAGAAAAAAAAAAAAATCCCACACTGTTTATGGTTTTATGTAGACAAAGTTCTAAACATTATTTTTTTAAACTTGGCAACAAAATTTTCCCTAAATTTAACTGAACTTCCAGGGTCAACCTTGACAGTTCGAAAGACCAGAAAGCTCACTGACATTCATCAGCACAATGCAATCTTCCGCTTAGTCATGAACTGAGACAGAAGTTCATGAGTTTCTGAATTGAGCAAAAGACTTTCAGCTCCAAAAGCATCAATATATATGTTAGCAAATTAATTTAGACCCTACTGAAGAATCTAAACTCCTACATGTTGAAAAGACTAATTTTACTCAGTGAAATTAAAGATGAAAGAATGTATTGCTTAAAGAATGAAGAGTTCAACATCTTGAAGTATTTACTTAAAACAATTCATATTTCAATTACAATCATTGTTATCGAACTTGGTAGCACAGCTCCTCTAGGGAGTTCTACTAGGAACCCCTGGTTTAACGGATTAACAACAAAAATCAACGTTCACATTTTCCAAACCGTCACTAATTAAAATTGGTCTTTCCCCTCCCAAATTAACTCAAGCAACTATAGAAACACTATTGTTTACATGGTCAAAATTGTAATATGGTTGTCATTTTTAAGTTTTGAGATAGCTAAATTTTATGGGTACTATTCAAATTTATGGAGATGGGGTACAGAACTCCCAGAACCTATCACTTAACTAACCAAATAAAAATAACAGGCTCACAAACATGGGGAAAATAGTAATATTGCTACCTCCTCCTCAAAGGTCTTCAAATTCCTCAAAACTAGCTAGTCGGATAAAAGAAACTTAAAAATGGAACAGGATACATGAGATAATTGGAGATTATTCCTTTCCCTTCCCCAGCTGTGGGAGAGCCGCCAAAGTATCAGCCATAGAAATTCAACTCACAGAAAAGCATTTCAGGTCCTCACCAGAAGGCCATCTGATATTTCTTATAGAATTCTAATGTGCCTGACTATCTGAATATAATGATTATTTTGAATAGCCGTTAAAAAAAAAACATGCTACTCACTCTAGAGAAAATGAGAAACTAGGGACCAGACACCAAAGAACAAAATGAACACAAATGCCTCAACACTGCAAAATATAAAAAAAATCCTTCCATTCAAAATGCATACACAGACTAATAGTTAGAGAGGTTTATCTGTAAAAGTGAATTGGTAACACACCGTATTTCTCAAAAGAACAAGTATGATTCTTTACTGGGAATGTTTGCAAACTGGGGGAGTGTATCTACATCTAATGGGTAAAGGCCAGAGCCACAATAAGCACCCTACTACGCATGGGTTCCCACAGCAAAGAATTAATCAGCCTACAACATAAATAAGGACTTCCCTCGTGGCTCAGACGGTTAAGCGTCTGTCTACAATGTGGGAGACCTGGGTTCAACCCCTGGGTCGGGGAGATCCCCTGGAGAAGGAAATGGCAATCCACCCCAGTACTACTGCCTGGAAAATCCCATGGACAGAGGAGCCTGGTAGGCTACAGTCCATGGGGTCGCAAAGAGTTGGACACAACTGAGCGACTTCACTTCACAACATAAATAGTGCTAGAAAAAATAGAAATAGTACTGGAAAAAAAAATTTAAGGACAGTTATAGTTCTTAATGCAACAATATTTAATTAAATATCATATATCAAGCATCCCTGTAGAATCTGAACAGCAGTTAAGAGTTCACCTTCTCCTGGAGGTTAGGCGGTCACATAGCAGACCACTGATTTTGACTATGTGAAAGAACTAGGGCAATTTCCCACTATACTGTTTAGGGTGGTGTCACTAATGTACCATGGGCATTAAAAATAGCTAAAACATTCAACTGGAACAGTGACTTTTAACCTAAGAGAACAGAAAAATGGCCTTTAGAGCTTGTTAAAGACACAAAAGAGAAGATAATGGCACCCCACTCCAGTACTCTTGCCTGGAAAATCCCATGGATGCAGGAGCCTGGTGGGCTGCAGTCCATGGGGTCGCTAAGAGTCGGACATGACTGAGCAGCTTCACTTTCACTTTCATGCACTGGAAAAGGAAATGGCAATCCACTCCAGTGTTCTTGCCTGGAGAATCCCAGGGGAGGAGGAGCCTGGTGGGGTGCCATCTATGGGGTCGCACAGAGGTGGACACGACTGAAGCGACTTAGCAGCAGCAGCAAGGATGCAGATTCTTACAGTATTTCATCTATAAATTTCATCTGTTTCAGCAAGCCTGAAACAGGGCCAGAACTTGCTTTAACAAATTCCCCTACCCAAGGCAGGCAATCCACTGACCACACTTGAAAAAAAAATGTTCTAGAGCAGGGATCAGATTTCTTACTATAAAGGGCCAAAATTTTTTAGGCTTCCCATCCATATACCACCTCTGAAGCATATTCTGTTTTCATATAAACCCTTAAAATATGTAAAAACTAAAACTAAAATATGTAAAAACAGTTCTTAAAATATGTAAAAACTAAAACAAGAGGGTCAAGCACATGTAACTAAATTAATTAAAATTCTGTAAAATTAAATTTTAGTTCCTCCTCTCACTAGCTGCAATGCAAATACTCAAGTTCATTATATTGTTGCAGCTACGAAAACTAATAGCATGGCATCTAGTTTCATTACTTCATGGCAAACAGATGGGGAAACAATGAAAACAGTGACAGACTTTATTTGGGGGGACTCCAAAATCACTGCAGATGGTGACTGCAGCCATGAAATTTAAAAATGCTTGCTCCTTGGAAGAAAAGCTATGACAAACCTAGACAGAATACTAAAAAGCAGAGACATTACTTTGCTGACAAAGGTCCATCTAGTCAAAGCTACAGTTTTTTCAGTAGGCATGTATGGATGTGAGAGTTGGAGTATAAAGAAAGCTGAGCACCAAAGAACTGATGCTTTTGAATTGTGGTATTGGAGAAGACTCTTGAGAGTCTCTTGGACTGCAAGGAGATCAAACCAGTCAATCCTAAACACAATCAATGCTGAATTTTCATTGGAAGGGCTGATGCTGAAGCTCCAACTTTGGCCTCCTGATGTGAAGAGGAGCTAACTCATTGGAAAAGACCCTGATGCTTGCAAAAGACTGAGAGCAGGAGAAGTGGGCAAAAGAGGATGAGATGGTTGGATGGCATCATTGACTCAATGGATGTGAGTTTGAGCAAACTCAGGGAGATAGTGAAGGACAGGGAAGGCTGGTGTGCTGCATTCCAATGGGTTGCAAAGAATCAGACATGGCTGAGCAACTGAACAGCAACAACTATATTGAACAGTATAGACATAAAAACATTTCCACATGTAAAGAAAGTTCTAATGGAGTAGCACTGTTCTAGGAACAGACTCTCAGATCAGACCCTATACCTGACCTAGCGAATAAAACCCTGCAAGATTTCCAAATGACAGGCATGTATATTAGTTTGAGAAGGACACTGCAGAAAATTCACAAAGCCTATCACAACAAATGACAAACTTTCAGAAAACCTCTAAAAGAGTTTCTTTTATCCAGATAACTCACTGAACTTATTTAAGCCATCAAAAATTTCATAGCCCATCTGTAAACATCCTGATGGAAATGAGTTTAGAAAATGTTGCATGTGAGAATAAAATCCCTATCTTAAAAATGATGTAAAGTCTAAAGAATTTCAGTGATTCCTTCCAATTCTCAATAAACACATGTAGGAAGACAAAAACAAAACACAAACACTTGTTTTGATGGCGGATGGGCACCTGAGTTATCCAAATTCCCTTACAAACTAAATTACTGCCTAGAGTAACCAGATTTCATTCATGGCTCAGCAGAATGGCAAATCAGCACAAAACCACTTGCCACTCAGGTCTCTCCAAAGTTGAGATTAAAACTGCTAAATCTTGAAATTCTAAAAGCATTTAATATTCTCAGGATATCAACTAGAACACAAAGGTTAACAGCATAAAAGGGTATATTCCTAGAGTACATAAAGGGAGTTATATATTTCATATATAAATACAATCATGCTGAAGAAAAACTTTATAGACACTGGGATGAGAAATACATGGTTAATATATGTTGGGTTCTTAAGTTTAAAGTTGTTGCCTAATAGAAATAATATAAATAAGGAACCAAGTAATGACAATACCTCTTGACCAGTTAAGAAAAGCAGTAGATCTCCTTCCTCCTCTTCACACATATGAATTTGGATCACGGTTCGAATTGCCGCTTCAAGATAATCTCTCTCTGGTTCAGGAGTATAAAAGATCTCAACAGGATGTGTACGCCCAGGAATAGTTAAGAGAGGACAGTTATCAAAGTAAATCTGGAATTTTCCTGCATCCAGAGTAGCACTCATAACTATAACCTGAAAAGAAAACAGTAAATTATTTGAAGCTGTCTTCAGAGATTGTAAAGAGATGAGTAATGTTTACTGCTCCATATATGTCAACTACGGTGTCTCTAGTGGCTCAGAGAGTAAAGAATCGGCCTGCAAAGCAGGAGACTGTGGTTCTATCCCTGGGTCAGTAAGATCCCCTGGAGAAAAGAAGGACTAACCACTCCAGTAGTGTTTCCTGGAGAATTCCAAGGACAGAGGAGCAAGGCAGGCTAGTCTATGGGGTCACAAAGAGTCAAGACATGACTGAAGCAACTAACACTTTCACTCTTCATATATCAATTATGCCTTAAAAATTGTGATAAAAAAATCAAATATAGAAAAGCTGAGCTACAGTAAATTTAATTTTTAAAAAGTAGGAATAAACCTGATAACCAATAAATAAACTACTGTATATTTTCATGAAGCAACACCTTAAAAACCAAAGTTTATAAAATTACATAAAAGGAATTGATAAAAGACATCAATATGTAATATGATTGTTACTATGCTATTAAAACAAAAAATGACAACCTCGCACACAGGGAAAAACAAAAAAAGCAAAAAACAAATCAGTGGTACAAATATTTCTCCATTCTTCCAAATCATCTTTACTAAGCATAAGTTCTTCATAAAATTTTCTAAAACAAACAGAGGTTTTCTATACTACTGAAAAAGCCACAGCAACAAAAGGTTGTTCAGGTGCCGGCTACATGACTGTGTGGTCACCCTCTCTTTATTTAAATTATACATGACAAAACCCATTAAATAGAAAGCTCTCCCATTAAACATTCCACTATAGAGTTCTTAATTTCTACTTTTGAGTTCCTCCCTCGAAATTTCAATAGCTCATAACGTTTAATCAGTAATAGTACTCAGTTGTTCAAATATATTCTTTAAAGTATACATTTAATTTTTATAGTAAAATCAAACTCAGTATCAATTTTTTTAAGACCCAGAATCTTTCTCCCCAGTGTACAAACCTCTGTAACACATACAATAACACTCAATACTAAGTTCCAATGAACTGCACACATACAACGCAAAAAGGTAACTTCATAAAATCTGGGAGACAAAAATGTCCACACAGTCAGTCAGTTTTAAGCCCTTACCAATACAGTAACACTGGCCAGGGTTTAAATGGTATAACGGATGGCAGGCGGGGGTGGGAGGGGGAAGAACCAAGACCCTAGGTTAAGGGAAGGCATTTCTGAGGAGCAGTATGTTCTGGATACAGTTATTCCACTCTCCAGCATCATGAGTTAGAATGAGTGAGTTTATGTTAGGACAAGAACAGGGAGTTGATCCTTAATGAAGGTGTCCCCTGTACTTAATAAAAGGCAGGGTGAGCACAAGGTTTAAAAACACCATGACATAAAATCATTTAAAATGAAACAAAAAACTGGGTGGACTATATAATGAAATGATTAAAAACATACTACTAAAAAGTAGAAGTATATTTAAAATCTAAAACAGACACAGCAAGAAAAATTAAAAAGAAAGTATAAACCACTACTGGTACTCTCCTTATTTGCTTTTATAGGTGATTATTTTTGTAGTTGTAGTGATCAGCATGTACTCCCTTTTAAATATATATACACACATACACACACACACACACACACAAACACACACATAGGGTTTTTAAAAAACCAAACAAATAAACTAATTCACCTTTAAATCTGATCTCTGTCTAACAACCTCCTTCAGAACACCCATGAGAATATCTGTAGCCAATGTCCTTTCATGAGCCTCATCAAGAATTATTACACCGTAACGCTCCAAGAGAGGGTCATTCATTGCTTCACGAAGTAGCATCCCATCAGTCATATACCTATATTGACAAATAACATGTTGGTTATTTATTGCATTTAAAGTTCAAGACATAAATATGAAATGCAAAGACATCAGATAAATATAAATTAACCCTTGTTCAAAACAAATGTGTTATTATTTCATAATCAATTACAAAATTAAGCTTCCATAAAAACTTTTCATTGAATGTATCAAACAAGTTATATATTATCAAATTCTGTCAAATGAGACTGTAATACCAAATTGCACTGAGAAACAATGTTAATCTGATGATGACAGAATTAAACACATTTCACACAAATGCCAAAGTGAAAATAGTCACTTAAATAAATTTCTTAAAAACAAAATAAAATGTAAAATATTCAACTTGCAAAACAAAACCAAGAAACCATTTTAAATTGCTTTATCACATTACAGCACTAAACTGTTGTTATTTCTTTAAAACTACACTAACTTCCCACTTAAGCTAACAGGTTCAAAAGGGCTGAGATAGCAGGAGTCTACCATCTTTTCTTCCTCAGTCCCATCTAATTCAATAAAATGATGGTAAAGAATCAGAAAAAGGAATACATTCATGGAATGAGGAGCAACATTATGCTGTGGAAATGCTGATAAAATTATGGAAAAGACAAGGCATATAGCATTATCTGTATCAAGGAACCAGAGAGGAAAACTAGGCTTAGGGATGGTTTGAGAGAAGACAGCTAATACAGAATCCAGGCACTCAGATGAAGGGTGGTGTGAAGAAAGATTTGTACAGGTCAGTGTATCTCCTGTCTGTTCCCTTCTGGCTGCTACTGTCACTAATACAAAACATCCTGCATTTGGCACTTGGACAAAATGAAGTCTGCCTGCAAATGCTGAAGCCACAGGCCATTCAGTTAAATACAAATCCATGGTTTTATTTACATAATTAAAACAAGTATAAAAATCTGAAGTCATCATTTATGACTTCACTGTTCTGGCTCTATTTTTCACAAATTAATCTAATCTTTTAAGGACCAACTTTGTATTTTTAGCCAAAACCATCTGTTGAAGCACTAAGTTCAACAAAATGACAGTATACAACCCAAGTGAAGCCTTCTCTTTATTCTGCCTAAACTTAGTTGTAGATTCAGCTACTCTAGTCTCTAGATGTTTTGAAATATCTTGATCTGTGAGGACGCTTGGTAATTTCTCCTGCCTGCAGGTGTTATTTCTGACACAAGCTAGGCAGTCCTTTTGCACATTATCTCAGTAGAAAAACATTAATAGTTTCATATACTTGTGGATAATTTCCTTAGTTTCAACATACTCTTTCGCTTTGCAAGGCAAAAAAACATGGATTGGTCACTCTTTGAACAATATCTGCTTAAACACTATCAAATTTATACCCTGTTGCTGCTTCCAAGCCTACTCAATTCAACATGGAATTTAGTGTAGTATTTCTGAAAATACTGTAATTAACAAATGAACTCAACATATGTAGTTCCAGAAATACGTATTACTTATGAGAACTGACGATATGTACAGCTAGATCAAGTTCAATCACTGACCACCACCTAACTTCCACCTGTAAGACCCTCAACAGACTGTAAAATGCATTCTAATGTCACATATTAAATTGCGATTAAAAAGCCACTAAGTATCAAATTTTCACTTGAAAACCCCTTTAAAAAATAATACCCCTTTATTTTGATCTTTCCTCAACAAGCTTCAGACCACCACAATGTGATGATGGCATCCAAAAGTAGAGCTGACCCAAATACTCATTCTTTCATATTTTTCTGAGAAGAGGGTAACGATTACAAATGGCAGCTTATAGTTATAATTAATGAGCTATTATTTGCTCTTTACTAACAATTATGCATTATCACCTGTACCAAGTTAAATGGTCAACTAAATCCAAATCCTCGGACTTCAGGTTTTAGAATCAGAATTAACATAGTTAAATTTGCTGCTTTCCCAGGGAGTATTAGCAGTTAACTTTTCCAGGGCTTTAAAATCAGTGGAATAGCCTGCTAAGACTAGGTATCAGTATACCGATTCCCAATCCCAGGCCCCTCAGACACTGACATACTCTCCTCAAAGTCCTATGACTTCCCTGGTGGTCCAAAGATTGAGAATTCGGCTGCCAATGCAGGAAACACAAGTTTGATTTCTGGTCCAGGAAGATTCCAATATGCCCAGGGGCAAATAAACACAAGCACAACTAGTGAGCCTGTGCTCCAGAGTCCCAAACCTGCAACTACTGAAGCCTGAACACCCTAGAGCCCTTGCTCCACAATGAGAAGCAACTGCAATGAGAAGCCACAGCACCGCAACAAAGGCAGCCCTCACTCACAACTAGAAAGCTCTCGTGCACAAGGAAGAAAAATTTTAAACAAGCCCAGAAAGAGTAGAGAGCTATCACCTGATGATTTGCTAGATATATGAAACCCTTTCCCAAAAAACCAAAGTAACCTGATAGAATAAAAAAGAGGCAGAACCAGGTTCTGACAGCCCTATAAAGACCCTAACTATTTTCTTTTACCTAGATAAAGTTTTACTACCTTTCAAAGTAGCAATTAAACATTTACCCAGAGTAAGGGGTGAGCCATAAAAATAGGGTGTCACAGTAAAAGCTGTTAATTACATAATTCTGAAGTTTTAGTAATGGACTAGTAAGCAAAATTTCCCAGGACAGCCAAACTCTAGATTTTACCGGGTATCCTATTATCCACAATGTTTCTCTAACTGTCTTGGGAAAATACTAGCTTTAAAAAGTCATCAGTTTCATCTAGGAACTCGTTAGAAATACAGAACTGGCTTCACTTGGGATCTACTTGATCAAAAAATTTGCATAGATAGTAACCTGTGTTTGCTTTCACATTTTCACATTTTGATGCTTGCTAAGCTGCAGAAAAGTGTTAGTCACTCAGTCATGTGACCCTATGAACAACAGCACACCAGGCTCTCCCATCCATGGATTTCTCTAGGCAAGAAGCCATTCCCTTTTCCAGGGGACCTTCCTGACCCAGGTATCCAATCCAAGTTTCCTGCATTGCAGGCAGATTCTTTACCATCTGACTTATTATTTGCTGTCTATTTTATATTTACTTTAGACTACAGAAATGAAGTTAGACAAAAAGCAAATTCAAACAATTTTTTATTCAAGTACAAAATGGGTTGTAAAGCTGCAAAGACAACTTGCAACATCAACAATGTGTTTCACTCAGGAACCACTAAAGAACGTATAGTGCAGTAGTGGTTCAAGTAGTTTTGCAAAAAGGAGACGAAGCCTTGAAGATGAGGAGCACAGTGGCCGGCCATCGGAAGTTGACAACGACCAAATGAGAGTAATCACTGACGCTGATCCTCTCATAACTGCATGAGAAGCTGTCGAAGAACTCAACTACGACCATTCTATGGTCATTCAGCACTTGAAGCAAACTGGGAAGGTTTGCCGAAAAAGCTCAGTGAATGGGTACCTCATGAGCTGACCATAAATCAAAAAAATTGTTCTGAAGTGTTGTCTTCTCTTATTCTATGCAACAATAGCGAACCATTTCTCAATAGTATTGTGACATGTGACAAAAAGTGGATTTTATACTACAACCACCAATGACTAGCTCAGTGGTTAGACCAAAAAGCAGCTCCAAAGCGCTGAAATTTCCCAAAGCCAAATTTGTACCCAAAAGTCACGGCCACTGTTTGGTTCCTGCCCATCTGATCCACTACAGCCTTCATGGAATCCTGACGATATCATTACGTCTGAGAAGTACGCGTGACAACTCAATGAGACGCACTGAAAACTGCAATGCCTGCAACTATTAGTCAACAGAAAAGGCTCAATTCTTTGCCACAACAACACTCAACTGCACGTTGCACAACCAACACTTCAAAAGTTGAACAAATTGGTCTACCAAGTCTTGCTTCATCTGCCATATTCACCTAACCTCTCACCAACCAACCAGCACTTCTTCAAGAATCTCGACAACTCTTTGCAGGGAAAATGCTCCCACAACCAGCAGGGAGGCAAAAAGTGCTTTCTAAGAGTTGAAGCATGGATTTTTTTTTATATACTATAGGAATGAACAAACTTACTTCTCGTAGGCAAAAACTTATTAATAAAGATGTGTTTGAGCCTAGTTGCAATGACTTAAACTGCATCGTCTGAAACTGCAATGGTATTTTTAAAATTATTATTTTTTCCACTCATGATCTTTTAAATTGAGGTATAGTTGATTTAGGGCTTCCCTCAGAGCTCATCACTTCATGGCAAATAGATGGGGGAACACTGGAAACAGTGGCTGACTTTATTTTTTGGGGTTCCAAAATCACTGCAGATGGTGATTGCAGCCATGAAATTAAAAGACGCTTACTCCTCGGAAGGAAAGTTAGGATTAACCTAGACAGCATATTAAAAAGCAGAGACATTACTTTGCCAACAAAGGTCCATCTAGTGAAGGCTATGGTTTTTCCAGTAGTCATGCATGGATGTGAGAGTTGAGTATAAAGAAAGCTGAGCACAGAAGAATGGATGCTTTTGAACTGTGGTGTTGGAGAAGACTCTTCAGAGTCCCTTGGACTGCAAGGAGATCCAACCAGTCCATCCTAAAAGAGATCAGTCCTGGGTGTTCACTGGAAGGACTGATGGTGAAGTTGAAACTCCAATACTTTGGCCACCTGATGCGAAGAACTGACTCATCTGAAAAGACCCTGACGTTGGGAAAGATTGAAGGCAGGAAGACAAGGGGACGACAGAGGATATGATGGTTAGATGGCATCACTGACTCAACGGACATGAGTTTGGGTAAACTCCGGGAGTTGGTGATGGACAGGGAGGCCTGGCGTGCTGCGGTTCATAGGGTCTCAAAGAGTCAGACATGACTGAGTGATTGAACTGAACTGAACTAAAGGAGCTGAGATGGTAAAAGTATCCGCCTGCACTGCAGGAGACCCAGGTTCAATCCCTGGATTGGGAAGATCTCCCACTCCAGTATTCTTGCCTGGAGAATTTCACAGACAGAGGAGCTTTGCAGGCTACAGTCCCTGGGATCGCAAAGAGTCAGACACGACTGAGCGACTGACAGACACATAGCTGATTTACAATGTTATGTTTATTTCTGCTGCACAGTAAAGTGATTCACTTATACAGACTTTTAAAATATATATTCTCCATTATGGTGTACCACAGGATATTGAATATAGTTCTCTGTGCTATACAGTGGGGCCTTGTTTAAGATATGCATTTTAAAACAGCACCATAAAAATGACTGTCAACCAGGTAGCAATATGTCTGGAAAGCTGAGAAAAACATCTTAGATTCCAAAAAGAAATACAAATGGCTCATAAGTACATGTAAAGATGCTCAATTTCATATAGAAGAAATGCAGATTAAAATCATAATGAGATTTCACTTTTTAACTTACAATATAGACAAAGATAAAAATGTTCCACAACAAAGTGTTGTCAAGGCCATAGAAACAGATACTCATTTGCTCATCCCTTAGTCACAGTAGCTAAAATATGGCAACAGCTAATAAAATTCCAACACACCCTCTGACCCAACCAGTTTCATTTTTAAGAAACTCATTTCACAGATATACTCACCTGAATATGTGTGAAAAAAATGTGTGTACAAGTTTATAAGAGAATACTAAGGACACCAACTGATTTTAATAAAAGAAACTGTAAATTCTGAGTGTCCATCTAAGGAATTAAACTAGCAGTCACTAAAATGAATGAAGAAACTTTACACTGATCTAGAACAATCTCCAGGGAAAATATAAGTGAAATTAGCAGCCATATGTCTTGAACCAGCCCTACTATTAAAGCTGAAGTTTAATACGTTCTGAATATCCTAGTTATGTGCTGTTATTCCAATCCTGTTAGGGTTTTGGTTACCTTTCAAAGTATAGGCTTTATTCTGGCATGACTAAACATGCGAATAAATCAAAACTGTTTCTAGAGGATCCAAAATTCATTCAGCATGACCAAAAGAAATTCCTGGTATCTATTTCACACATTGAGTAAAACCTGAGTAATCAGATTTACTACCTTACAAATACTTACACATAAATAATTCTATGGAGCTGAAGAATGAGGATAGAGAGAAATAACAGCATATAGAGTGAGTAAGGACATATCCTTTTTGCAAGACAAACCTTGGTCAAGTTTCTGCTTTCTTACCGGTGCTCTACCTTAAATAAGTTCAACTTCCTCTAATGCTGCATTTGAAAAATGAGAATACAGTGGCTATCGTTCAAATTAAATAAAACAATATATATAAACCACCTAAATGCACCAACTGCCTGGCACTTGGTAAGTATTCAGTGTAGTATAACTGTACACTACACTCTTAACTAACCTTCACCTAATGAATGAAATCTTTGGGAAAATCGATCTTACTCTACAAACATATTAGAATAAACCACACTTCTGTCCCTACCAACTGGGCCAACATAATCTTATGTTACACAGTGATAACCTTTTAGGATAGAAAAGAGAGTTGTATGTACA
This sequence comes from Budorcas taxicolor, assembly GCF_023091745.1. Classification (NCBI taxonomy): domain Eukaryota; kingdom Metazoa; phylum Chordata; class Mammalia; order Artiodactyla; family Bovidae; genus Budorcas; species Budorcas taxicolor. The sequence goes on from NC_068915.1 coordinate 44,625,310, forward strand.
TATCCTAAGTTATATGCTTCAGAAAAGCTTGAAAAAGATAAATCACATACCAAAAAAAAACATCAAATGTGAGATAACTACAGAGGAGTGAAAGAGGAATTCCAGAAGACTGAACTCTTAAAATTCCAGAAAAGCAACACCTGGGTATTTTGCAAGTGTCTCAGTTTAATCTCCCTTTAACAACTAGACATTTTACTACGTAATGGAACTACAAAGGACCCATATTTAAGGAAATGGCGTTGGTTCTACACTAACAGATTGATAAATGAACGTGTTAAGTTTTACATTAAAATAAAATGTTTAAAGTTCACATAAAATTTCTATTTACCATTAAGTTTTTAGACTAATCCATTACAATCCAGTCAAGTGACATCTCTATTAAAGAAAAGCTACCTACAATAAAACGCCTACACAAACAGGTTTGTGTGTGGTAATTTCTTCAAACTTATAATGGATCAAGACTTCTCAAAGAGACCATGACCAAAAGTAGTACTTAATGCAATTTTCTACATGTAACTTACTTTTTGTTTAAAGCCCCTATCAGCAGAATACTTCTCTGAATGACAACAGTAAGGAACAAATGACAAGGCTAAAACAGCTTGCATTTATCAGGGATAATATTAGAAGACAGAACCACATATAGTGATTTTAAAAATATTGTTCTTTTCACCACCAAATATGATGAGTCTAAATACCGTAGCCATCCTTCACAATATCAACACTATGAAATGGTTGGTCATCCCCCAAAAAGCCAACAATTTTTAAACATGTTTAGAGTGAAAGCTATTATACTTACTGAACAGCTATTGATAAAACTCATCAAATTACCTTCACCCATGAAAATGACTGTTTTCATCAATTAGTACTTCCATATGACATGGGTACAAAGAGTTGATAATGTATTTTAAGTACATATACAAGTCAGTTTAAAAAATAAAGTTTTTTTTTTACCTCTTTCAGAGGGCTTCCCTGGTGGCTCAGACGGAAAAGAATCTGCTTGCCACGTGGGAGACCTGGGTTCAATCCCTGGATTGGGAAGATCCCTAAAAAAGGGAATGGCAATCCACTCCAGTATTCTTTTGCCTAGAGAATCTCATGGACAGAGCCTGGTAGACTACAGTCCATGGGGTCACAAAGAGCTGGACACGACTGAGCAACTAACACACCTCTTTCAAGTGATCTGGCTATTTCTGGACTCACCTCTAACTTACACAGCTCACATACAATCCCCTAGCACAATCTAGGTTTACATTACTGAGTAGAAAAATAAAGGTGGCAGCATCCAATCTGATTTGAAGGTGTAAGAAACTGCTGTGTTCCAACAGCAAAGATATCCATTATTAAATAATGGTGAATAAGAATGAAATCAATTACTAAGCTTTTTCTTTCAATCTCCAATATTTGTTTAATAGACTATTAGGCTGTTAGAACGTAATTTATTAGAATTTTGAGTTATTTCTTAAAGGGCTAGAGTACCAAGAAAAACTCCTAACATTAAGCATGCTATAAACCAAAGCAGCGTGAGAATGTCTACTCCACTTAAAATCCAACTTATCCACCTAGTTAACTTGCCTATCTAGGTCTCGCCATTCTTCTCAGCTCAAATGAAGTACTTCCTCTTCTGTGAAATCATCTACACAATTCATGTGACATTCAAACGACCTTAATTGCTTCACAGCATACTTCCTCTATCAAGTCAAGAAAGAGTCAACGACACTGACATAGCTCCTTAATAAACATAATGCTCCTTTCATCTGTAAAAGGATAAAGATTTATATAGGTTCAAGTTTAATTTGACATTCTCAGCAAAAGCATTACCCCATGAGTAACACGAATCTCACTACAGCCACAGCACTATGCAGCATTATACTGGCTACAATGAAAACAAACCACTAGATGTGAACAGTCACATGGAAAGGTGCCATATGGTACTCTGAATAATGTGGAATATAAAATGTTTTAATGAAATTCTAACACTTATAAAAAGCCAAACAGAAAATATCACATCTTATTTATCAAATACATAGCTTCCTAGTTATTAACTTACATGTTGAAGATCATCAGCCTAAGCATACAGCTTTATTTTGGCAAACACCCAAAATACATTTGGTATGTGTTTCAGAGTTAGAGATCTAATCAAGCAAAAGAAACACCTAAGAAATTAACGAGAAATAAGGAAACGATATGGCAACCCACTCTACTATCCTTGCCTGGAAAATCCCATGGACAGAGGAGCCTGGCAGGCTACAGTTCATGGGGGTGGCAAAGCATTGGACATAACTGAGCCACTGAGCACACAAGGAAATTAAATCATTTTTTCAAAATATACTGCTTATTCCTCACATTTTCATAACTTTTGAAGGAAATGATCTCTTATCTTTACAACAGAATTTACAGAAAGCTACGATGGACGAGCATGTTCTTAGTATTTTCTTAAAAGGTGTCGGCACTATAAGCAAAGAGAGACTTCTATAACTAATCCCTTGCAAGTGCTTTAAATACGAAGGTCAAATGTAATACTATATGCAGACCTTTAGGAAATCAAGTTCGCTTTGTATGAATTAAAAGTCAACAGAATTTTTTTCTAAGGTGACAACAGTGATTTTTTAAGTTTCTATGACAGGAACTTCTGAAGTGGTAAACAACCACATTTATTCTTTACACCTACTCCTTTCTGAAGATCCAGTAAAACTACCTTTCCCTAATTCAGATACACTTGAATTAGAACAAAGCCCACCATTAACAGATGCTCGATAAATTAGTTTATAATTGATGTTTATATAATAATCTCTAAAGACCAGATTTGTTTCCACATCTTACCTTCAGCCCTAAAAGAATATTTGGATTCATTCATTCATTTCATATTGACAAGTAATATCAATGTTTAATTCAAGCTAAAACCCCTACATTGTAATTCAAATACTGTATTAAAAGGGACTATATTAAATTAGCTTTGTAAGTCCATTTTAAATTAACCAGGTTAACTGGTTAACAAAATACAACAATTTCTCACAGTGAAAATCTACCACCACTATCAGCAGCAGCAAGAGAAAAAATGTCGACTTAGCACTTGCTATGTTACAGGTATTATTCTAAGGGACACACACAAATTACATATTTGATCTGAGAACAATCCTAAGATGTAGCTGTTATTGTCAGCTCCATCTTCTGAAAGCAGTAAGCTCAAGGAGGTTAATTAACGTGGACAAAATCACAGCCAGTAAGTGACAGACTAGGACACAACTAGGCACCATGATCCTAGAGTCTGTGCTCCACAATCTATTTCCTTTTGATTCTTTTCTCAAGTCAAGTTTTTAGAACAAGACTGCCTTGTTAGAAATTCACTCTGGAAACTCTAAGCAGTCATGCAGCTGGTCCTTTGAACTGTTTCCTGAGGTCCCAAAGAATCTGCTATGGCAATGGCTGGTAAATCCTCCCCAAGTAGCAACCTTAGAGGTTCTGTTATACTAGGCTCTTGTATTTGTTATGTACTTTTAGATTCTCTTTCATCTCACCTCGACTGCCTTTTGGAAATTAAAAAGTTCCCCAAGTTTCTGAACCATGTTCTGTGAAACAGTACTTCTTTAGCTGGCTTGTTCCAAACACCTCTCCCTCAGGTTTTACAAAGGGTTTATCGTATCTTAAAACCCAGGCTGTTTATTTCCCCCATCACTCAATTAGATCTAGACTATGCCCTACCTTAATTGTTCTTGATTTTCCAGCAGCTTGTCCTTAAGTTATATAAAAGATAAACATCTCAAGATGCTTACCTACCCTTACAGAGCTAACATCATGTGTCCTCCAAGAAAGAGCTGCAACACTTTCTGCTTCATACACATTATCCCAGATTGAGTTCTTAGCCTTCTGACAAATTCCAAAACTGAAATGAAACTGATACTCAAAAGCAAACGATTCAGAATAAAAGGTAAATGACATACACCAAATCAACCTATCACTGTACCTTCTCCACCAAGGCAAGTTTAAACAATCAAGGAAAATATCTTTCTGTGAAAGCTCTACCCTTTCCACAATTATGTAGTGACAAATTTTCACACTCCTCTACTGCCCCTTCCATGTCATTTTTTTTTAAAAATAAAGGATCCATGCAGAAGCATACAGATACAAACTCCCTTCCCAACGGGTTTATGTTACAATCAGGTTAAGAAAAAGAATCAAACCAATCTCTGATTATCCATACTGTCTATAAACCAGTCCTGAACCATCTCAAAACTGATCTGCCTTAGAAATGCTGACTTACACAAATCAGTGTAACATGAAGTAACATGAAGACTACAGTGCCTTCAAGTAAAAAGTATGTTTTTCATTCAGAAAAAAGGGTTTTTTAAAATGATGTTCCATGTGCCTAAAAAGTCTGTACCCCTATTGCTACTCCTGGCAAACCATTACTTTTACTTCAGTTCTTGACTGAAATTCTGCCGTCTCTTTTCCAGCCTCAAGTGAATTCTCAAGTCATGCTTTCAAATACACTCCAAAACTCTTTCAAAGCCTAATCATAATTTGAAATTTTATATTTACTGTGTATTTGCTTTATGTGGACGGGGCCAGTTTTACTTTTACTACTATACCTAGCACTGCCCAACACACAGAAGGTACTCAGTTATTAGCTGACTGAATGAATGACTAAGCATCACTTGCGTAAGTTAAAGCTACTAGGTTCCCTCGGTATCACACACTCAGTAATTTTATAATTTGAGGAAAAAAACAAAAAGGAAGCATATCACCAAAATAATAGTGAAATTAGCTACCAAAATAATAATGTAAATATTAAATATTTTAACTACCTCACTGAGGTACGCCGCCCCCCTCCAGTAACTTCCATTCCGAGATGGCCAAAGGAACATACACATATTGCAAAAGCAATACTTGAGGAGAAAAAAAAGATGGGAGCAGGCAAACACACACGAATTATAAAAACCATTTCGCAGTGGTGGTTTTGGAAAGTAACTTGGCTACTGGGACTGGATAGTTATTTAAAGCTAGTTTAACACAGTGTGCACAAATTTACACTAGATCCAATCCTTTAACTAGAGCAATATTAAGACCTAGAATGTAGACACATATGTGTCCCAAACACTGGAGAAACTACCTTTGGACCATTAGCGTATAAAGATGAAGCTAAAGTAGTCTCCAACAAATTAATTAGTAAATCAGCATTTACAGTGTACACAATGAATCAGGAAGGATACGGTTAAATTCTCAGCCTCTCAAGCAGAATCTTCAGTTAGTCCTCGTCACCATCCTTCTACAGTGAAGATTAAAGGCTTCTTCTGACTATAAAGTAGATCCATAGGCATTTTATATCTACACATGAGAACAGTTAATGGAGGGCTCAAATAGTTGTCTAATAGTTGTCTGATGTATTCACTCTTCCTACCCAATTAACTACGTAACTAATTCTCATTAAGTTAAAGCTTTAGCTATTTTGAACATCTGGGTTCTCAAAAACAAGTTGATGGATGACTACACAAAATATATCTAGGGATTCATAAGACACTGCACTTAATAAAACTCTCCCATTAGTTAAAACTACCACTTACTCCATACTAATAGGATGTGATATCACTTAAAGACAATACTAGGTTACCTTCTAGCTCTTCAGAAGATTCTAGAAGAAATTTCAATAAGCTTACCCTATAAGAATTAAGGTTTCTTTTTAAATTTAAATAAAGCCACTAGAAACCATTCCGCAAAAAAACATCACAATGCCAAAGACAGAGCTCTCAAATCCATTGTCATTCATTCCCTATAACTGAACCAAAATCTTTCCCAAGCATGTATCTTTTGAAAGCCTACCAATAAACATTTACACATTTTGCCCTAACATTGCATGTAACATTCTCATCTCCCAATTCCTAAATTCTGCTCTCCCTGCTCAACTATGGCTTACTTAAAAAAAAACTCAATGCACAGTAAATCAAATGTCATGTTATTGTTTCTCCTAAAGGTGAGCAAAATCTGCACTTTATTATCCTCAATTCCTGGACATTATCTAATCTTAAAGTAATAAAAAAAATAAGTTTAGATTTTAGGTAACGCTTTTGTCAATTATACTGTATTTACATCTGATAAATACCATGACTGTCACTAAAAATTTATTCAATAAAGATTAAGGTTTAAGTCAAAAACACACCTCATAAAGTTATAAAGACAAGCTGACTCAAGTAAACACTTAAGTTCAATTGCTATTAACAACTAATAAAGCAATTAATTGGAAATTGTAATAAAACAATAAATCAAAGAAACTAGAAGAAACTGAGATGGAATTTGAAGGGTAGCAAGCTTTTGATTATGGAAAAAAATGTTAAGTTGTGATAGCACCGTTACATTTAGAGAAATCTTATTTTTGAAACAGATGCACTGAAATATTTACAGATCGAAAGTATATGATGCCTAGGATTTGCTTCTTATTTTGGGGGACACAGAAATGGGTTGAGATATGGATGAAACAAGATGAGTCAACTTTGAAGATGCAAGACAAATAAATATGAGTTTATTACAGCATTATTCTACTTTTACATACATTTGAAGTTTTCTGTAAAATACACAGCTTCCCCTGTAACGCTGTATCTATCTCTGCCATCAAAGACTAATGTTGCTGTCTATGTAACATCTTACCCACCACTGTCTTTTAAAAACAACCTCAGGGACAAGACAGTATCAAGACAAAGAACTCATTTTAAAAAATGAAGGACCTGTCATACGCATACACATGGAATAAACAAAAGAGTTTCAGAAGAATTACCATCAGGCAACAAACATCACACTACTTACGCTGAACCCAAGTGTGAAGATGAAGATTAGAAATCAGGGAAGTTAAAGTATTAGAAAGCAGCTCAATATGGTTGTTAATCATATTAGAAAGACGTTCAATATGGTGTAACAAAGAGGTTTTTGAGGAGACTCTAATAAGAGTATGTTACAAAAGATTGCTCCTTTTAGTTCAAAACACATCCATGGTAACACTACTGTAATTAGTATCAAAAGCCCTCTACTCCAAATAAATCATATCCCTTTCCATACATCCTTCTTTCTACAAATATTTTTCCTTTACTAAGATATATCATCTACCTTTCTGTCATACTTAAATGATACACTTCACCTAAGACATAGCACCAAGTAACTAAAATCTGACCTATGAAATTCAATGTCTACTGAACAGCTATATATATTACTAACAAAAAAAAAGAATCCATATTAAAAAGTCATCTAGTAAGCATAAGAAGGTTTAATCTGGATTATTCTAAAACTGGATAACTTGAGACTCCACTAGCAAGGTCTGCTATCTGGTGGCAGAAAACTAAAAGCAGAGGGGAAATAGTGTCCATTTTTAAAGACAGTACTTACTTAAGAATGGTTTTTGCACTACTGCAGTCTTCAAATCGAATGGAGTAACCAACTTCCTGGCCCAACATCACATCCATTTCATCAGCAACTCTCTGAGCCACACTCATTGCAGCCACTCTCCTGGGTTGGGTACAGGCAACTCCTCTTTTGGGTCCTGGTAATGATCGCATGTACTCCACACACCACTGTGGAATCTATCAAATAATTTCACATTTAAATTAATTCTACTCTGCCTACACATCGAGTATGTTTAACATGAAGTGTTTTATCTCATTCTAATAATTTAAGACAAAATTCAATTTAGGCACATCACAGTTATTATTTACGACTCAAACTTTTAATAGCATGAGCTCTCCAAGGCAAGGAAAGGTCACAGAGAACACTGATATGATGTAAACCACACCTTGGTGAGCTAGGTACACTGAGCTGAATATGCTGTATGGTATCAATGTTCCACCACCAGGCATTTTTCTATACACAGGGGGAAAAAATTCAACTTAGGAAAATTCTAAGTTTCTAACAAATGTTAGTTCCCAAAAATATTCTAAGAAACTGTTAACTTAAATTCTTATACAATTTCAGTTACAAAGTAATGCACATAAAAGTAGAAATAATATCTATTTGCAATTATAAAGTTGTATCTTTCAATTCAATTCAAATTTATTATGTTAGGGATTTCCCCAGCAGCCCAGTGGTTAAGACTCCACTCTTCCAATGCAGGGAGCACAGGCTCTATCCCTGGTTGGGTAACTAAGATCCTACATGCTGTGAAGCACATTCAAAATGTGGAAAAAAAAAAAAAAAAAGCTAAGTCAAGAGAATCTAACTCCTATCCCTTTCCCCTCAGAAGTATACACAACAGTAACATCCTAAAGGTTCATTTTAGGAAGATCTTAAAAGTTAACTGTCAATCTCAAACTCAAGAGAACCTAGAGAAGTAGCAACAGCACTTCCCTGAAGGAGTACAAGGAAGGGTACAGAAGGGGTGGCGGGGAGACCAACAGATACAAGCAGCTGGTTGTTGCCATGATGACAGTGTATTTCCTGGCTGTTTCATTATCAACAGAAGCTCAGAGATCCTCTAATTTAATGGTTCTTTCTCTACCCACCTACCTGAAAAAGAACCACGGGAAAAATCTTAAGTGCTTACTGCATTCAACTGGAACCCACTGCTACAAAGACACAATGGGTCTCCATCAAAGCCCTCAAGTCTATCTGGTTTTAATGTTACAGAAAACATGGGAGTTTTTTTGGTGCAGAATTTGTACAGTGATATTTGAAGAACACTGGTTGTTGTACTATTATTGCATTGTAGACAGGTTTTCTGCAATTTTAGGATAACCGCTATCATTGACAAGTATCTGAAAAGGGAAAGGAGAGATTATGCTGCTTCTCTAGGAATGTAAATACGCATATCTTTAAAGAACTTAAAATGAACAAAAATACTAAACTAAAACAGAAGGGCATCTCTGGGCTTGTAAACCAACAGATCGAAGTTTATGTGGCTTTCCAGAAAAGTTTTTTATGTATCTTCATTTCAGCAAACCGCCTACAAAGGCAAAATGTACTTCATATGATCAAACAAAATGAAATTCAAATAAACATTTGTTGGTCAATTAAAGTCATTAAAACTTAATTCAGAACTCTCAAAGCAAGAACATTCACAGATTTTTAAATTCACTCTAGTGAAACAAATAGCTTACTTCCACTTTAAAAATAAGATAGGAACAACTTTGGCCAATTCATCAGTTTTTGAACTTTTGATCTCAGGACCTCTTTATACTTTTAAAATAACCCAGAATGCCCAACAACTAATACATTCTTTGTGTTAGGAAATTAAAACTGAAAACTTGTTAAAATATTTATTAATTGCTTAACAGTAAAAACCCATTCTATGTTAGCATTAACAGTTTCTATGAAGAAAGTACATCCTAAAAAAACAAAATTTAGCAAGAGACTACACTGTTTCAGATCTGCTTATCTCTAATGTCTGGCTTAACAGAACACAGACTCTAACTGCTTCTATTTTGAATGTACTACAGTATTTGTTTTGTTTGAAGTATATGAAAAAAATCTCAGGAACTCTGAAAGGGTTTCAGGAACTTCCAAGGGTTTCTATACAAGATTTGGACCCTGGCTTCATCAATATATTTATCCATATTTCTAAGAACAGCATTAAGAAGGGAAGTACATCATGAAATATGCTACTGACTTCCTCAAGCCAAGTATCAGTTCTAAGCCATCCCTTCCCTCAGCTTCCCTTCCTCCATTTGTGACCATCTACCTAAAAACTGATCCATAGCCCTCAGTCTTCTTGTTTTATATATCATCCTAAGTGATTCTATTTATTCTTCTGACATACATCAAATGTCGATCCCAACCCTAGTCCTACACCTGACCTTATGATTTCATTTGAAGAATGGCTAAGTTTTTGGTATCCTGAATCCAACAAGTTTAAAACCAAAACCATTTCTCACCTTTCTCCAAATACTTTAAAAATCCCTCCCACGTCTCCTACTCAACAATAGTAACATCTTAACTCCAATCTTTTTTTTTTCTGGCTACACAGCATGGGAGGTCTTAGTTCCCTAAGCAGGACTGAACTACTGCTCCCTGCAGTGGAAGCATGGGGGTTTACCCACTGGCCTGACAGAGGAGTCCTCAATCTGTCCTTTATTCTCCATTCTACCACCCTATACAAAATCAAATTGTTATGACTTCCTACAAAGCCTGTCATCAACATTCTCACTAAACAGGACATTTCTGTAAAATTTCTTGTCATTTCCCTTCAACCTAAAGGTTCTGCTGGCCCCTTGATCTGCAGCAAGAAAGCTACTGTTTCAGTCTCCCCAGCTCCACCTCCATCTCCAAACACACACTATATACTCTGGCCAGGGGATATGCTTTCTCTTCTCTCTAAACATATGCCCTTTCTCATGCTGTCCCTTTGGCTGAATTAGCTTTAGTTTTTTATTTGGCTATAGTATATGTATACCAAATGGCAATATGCAATGTCTTCACTATGAATCTCAGTCAAAAGTTAAACTACGTAGATTCTGTTTGGAGAATTTCATTTTCTGATAGGCACACACACAAAAAAATTACTCAAAATGGCTGACAATTCTTAATGGTTTTGAGTCAAAATTCAGTAGGAGTATGCCAAAAAAAGTATTTGCATGAAATTCATTATTTGAAGAGTTCCCTTCAAATCCCCCAAATGCCCTGCAATCCTAAGTATCCAAGTATCTTAAGTATTAAAAACAAACAAAAAATCCCAAATACCAATCCAAATAATCACAAACCTCTTGTTTTGAGTTTGCTTGACCTTCTCCATTAACTGCTTCTAAATAAGCTCATCTCTGAAATAATGTTAACCATATAAGACCCCAAAAGGGCAAAATGAAATAACTTTGGCTATGAGACAAAGGCAAAAAGTTTTAAACACTGAACCCAACCATATCTATTATGTAGTCTAGGGCAACCTACTAAACTTCTCATAAATCTAAATCTCATTTTGCTCATCTGTAAAATGGTGATTAACAACTTCCTTGCATGGCTGCTGAAAAAATGAGATAATACAAAGTACACAATGCCTGGCTTTACCCAACTGCTGATTAAACAACTACATAAACCACTGAAATAATTATTTGAAACATGAAACTAGTAAGTTCAGAGTTATATCATTCCATGTATTTAATTCTTTAAATTTCCACAAGGTGATAAAAATAAACCAACAGTTTTGGTTTCTAACATCAACACTACATTTCCTCCACTTTAAAAGAAATATCATATTCACAAAAGCTCAGTCTTTTAAATAACAAAAACTTTCAATTTGGGTTGCTCTTGTAGTCTTCAAAATGTCTCCATGAAATAATTAATAATTTGTGTCATGTAACCTTAAAAAAAGGTTATCTTGTAAATGCAGTACACTCAAATGTGAACACTTATAATAGATAAATACGGAAAAATAGGCCAGTAGGAAACAATGTAATTATCTCAGCATGATGAATAATGATTAAACTCATTCCAACATTTTCCTGAATTTTCCAAATTTTCTACAATAGCCAGGGACTGCTATTTTTGTAAAATTTAAGAAATGTTCTGATAGATCAGGATCAATCATCTGAAAATATGGTTATCTCACTTCTCAAGAGAATGCAAGTTAAAAATTACACTGAAATACCACTTTCCACCTATCAGATCTGCAGAAGTTCAGTAGTACACTCTAGTGGTTTCCCAGATCTGTTCTAATATATGCTCATGGAAGGTTAAACTATGTTGCCTATCGCCTATGGAAGGCTATTTGGCTGTATGCACCAAAATTACAATTAATCCTCCTCTGACCTAGCACTGTCTGGAAATTTATCTCAAATATATACTTGGCCATGCAAAACAACCATCAGAAACAGCCTAGATGTCTATGACATGGGCCTAGCAAATAAGGGCTCATCCATGTTTGAGAAATATCCTAAGTACATTACTAACACAACACTAATATGTGTGTTTAGTTCAGGCGTGGGGAGGATGGGGACACTACTGGATGGAGGTCATAAGTAAAGAGATCTTACTTAGCTCTTCTACTTTTTAAAAAGAATAGATATCATTCACACAGTTCAAAACAATTATAAAAACAAAAAGCAATGAAAATGACAAAAACAAAAATCACTCCAATGGTTCAGATCTCTTCACCTTGGCACCCCCAGATATGTATCACCCCAAATTCAAAGTGGGTGGGAGAGTATCACTGTCATAATTTACATAATAAAACTGGGGGGGGGGTATCAAAACCAGCACTGCTGTTTTCCCAAAGAGACTCAGGAAAATAGGTACTCCCTACACAATCTCTACCCTGTAAGTCACTAAAAAGTGCTAAATACAGAAAGCAGCTATGCCTCAAAATATTCTGACAGCCCAGCCAATATAACTGCCAGGACCAAATTCACAACATTCAGTAAACACAAACATTAATAAAGTACGTACATGGCATGCAGTAACTCACCTGTGTTGTTTTACCAGACCCAGTCTCACCAACAAGTACAAAGGACTGATGTCTAACCAGAATATCTGTAAACCTATCCTTGTATTCCCAAACAGGGAGCTGAAGTCGTTTCTTCAGAATATCATAGTATCGAGGTGTGTGGGGTAAGTTGGTAAATGGATTAATGCACTGTGGAAGTGACGTGTGTCCTGCATGTCCGGTGTGTGTTGAATGCGCAGAATGTGTTGAATGTGTTGAATGTGCCGAGTGGGTTGAGTGAGCTGAATGGGAAGCTTTTAAAGGTGGTAATCCAGCACTGATAAGCATAGCATTTGTCGAAGCTCGCAATTCCTTCTCCTTTTCTTTCTCCCTTTCCCGCTCTCTATCTCCTCTATCTCTTTCTCGGTCTCGATCTTTAGACCTATCTTCACGGTCACGGTCTCGATCCCGATCCTTCCTAAAAATAGAAAAAAAAAAAATCTTACAATTCAGATTCCAAATTCTATGCAAAATTTTCACAGCAACATTATAGTCACAAGAAAGTAAACGTCCAACAACCAAATAAAAAAACTGATATAAAACTCAAAAGTACTAGAAACAATGAAAAAGAACTTTTAATCAAGGATTCTCCATTCATAACCATCTTTCCCTTCTTTGATGATGAATCAAATTCTGCTAAGAACAGTCTCTCTCCACTTTTACCCATCAGCTGAAATAACACAAGAACTCGTTTTGCAAGTAAAATCCTCTCTTAGAAGATAAAGAGTAAGCGCAGTGTGGGAAAAAGGCAGGGACAAATTAGGCAAAGAGAATAGCATCAGTCCTTCCCAAACTCTCCTTCAGGTTAGGTTATGTGAAAATGTATTTTTGCAGTGAAAGTGTATTTAAAACATAACAAGAAATAAATCTTTTATTGCTTCTGCCTCAAAGATAATTCCACCTCACATTACAGTCACACAAATATTAGTTGAAGAACTAGTAAGTTTGTTTTCTTAAGTTACAGTTTCCAAATTTTGTTCAAAAAGCATATATTACTCTATAAGAAAAACTAAAACTTTTTACTCTGGTTTTCACTGTTTACTCCTGCATCTATCATTAACAGTAATAGTAAAACATTGAAAGTACCCTGTAAAACCTATGTATGCATTAATCATCCATAAAGTGAAAAGTAGCCCATTAAAAAAAATCATTGGTTATTATTAAGTTATTTAAAATTTTAAAATTACGCAGATGACCACTATATTAATCTTAGGTCATTTAGTCAATTCTATTATCTACTTTTAATTACTAACTGTTGTGTCTTAGTCGCTAATTTGGGCCCAACTCTTTTGACTAGAGACGATCCATAATACAGTAAGAATTTTAAAATTATCTGTTTATTCATTCTACTAATCTAGTCTGTGTGTGTGTTCTCAATCGTGTCCCACTCTTTGAGACTCCATGGACTGTAGCCCGCCAGGCTCCTCTGTCCATGGAATTTTCCAGGCAAAAATACTGGAGTGGGTTGCCATCTCCTACTCTTAGGAACTAATCTAGTTTATTTCAGACCAAATTCTACAGCAGACAAATGTACAAGGTATTTGGACTCAGACTTGAAACAGTGAGGCAACATGGAACCATGAAACAAGCCGCTAAATATGTCACTGCTCCTTATCCACAACACACAAAAGTCATGAATTTCCGATGCCCCAATTATCGGCAGCAGACAAGGGAAGACTATTCATTCTCTGTAATAGCATATCGGCTGGACAAGTTACTCCCCTTAGGAGAACAGAGCTAAAATGCTGAACCCAGCATGAGTTACGATGGTTCCCCAATTACAAAAAATGATAAGCTGACCAATTTTATTTGTTCTTGTCCTTTCGAAAATAAAGTTCTATTCTACAGAAACTTGCCTAGAGAGAAAAATCTTATTACACATACACAAATATTCACACACACACACTTTTCACATAAAATCTTTTCATACATATATCTATAAAAAGTGGTTTCTCCCTTCTCCCATCCCAATGTTCACCTTTCACAGAACTATAAGATATACAAGCTAAAACTGAAACTTCTCATCCCATCTGGCATAAAAAGAAAGAAATCAAAGGAACCTAAAGGATAATCTACCTAGCATACAAAATGAAGCCTCACCAGTTCAGAACTTAAGCTTCCTGGCCTATCTTCAAAATAAACCACCAACCACCCTTTCTTTGGAACTCTGCATTCAAGTGGGTATATTTTTCCTTTTCTCCTTTGCTTTTTGCTTCTCTTTTCGGGGCTTCCTTGGTGTCTCAAAGGATAAAGCGTCTGCCTGCAGTGCAGGAGACCCGGGTTCGATCCCTGGGTTGGGAAGATCCCCTGGAGAAGGAAACGGCAACCCACTCCAGTACTCTTGCCTGGAGAATCCCATGGACAGAGGAGCCTGGCGGGCTATAGTCCACAGGGTCGCAAAGAGTCGGACACGACTGAGTGACTTCACTTCACTTCACTTCTCTTCTTTTCACAGCTATTTGTAAGGGCTCCTCAGACAGCTATTTATTTGTATCCAGTCCCATCATTTCATGGGAAATAGATGGAGAAACAGTGGCTGACTTTATTTTGGGGGGCTCCAGAATCACTGCAGATGGTGACTGCAGCCATGAAATTAAAAGATGCTTACTCCTTGGAAAAAAAGTTATGACCAACCTAGACAGCATATTGAAAAGCAGAGACATTACTTTGTCAACAAAGGTCCATCTAGTCAAGGCTATGGTTTTTCCAGTAGTCATGTATGGATGTGAGCTGGACTGTAAAGAAAGCTGAGTGCGGAAGAATTGATGCTTCTGAACTGTGGTAATGGAGAAGACTCTTGGAGATCCAACCAGCCCAACCAGATCAATCTTGGGTGTTCACTGGAAGGACTGATGTTGAAGCTGAAACTCCAATACTTCGGCCACCTGATGTGAAGAACTGACTCATTTGAAAAGACCCTGATGCTAGGAAAGATTGGGGGCAGGAGGAGAAGGGGACAACAGAGGATGAGATGGTTGGATGGCATCACCAACTCAATGGACATGAGTTTGAGTAAACTCCGGGAGTTGGTGATGGACAGGGAGGCCTGGCACGTTTTTCAGGGGCCTTCTTCACCAGAAACTTCATTACCAAAAACAACTACAACAGAGGAAGGAATAAATACATTCTGAAGACAAAAAGATTAACTGCTGACCACATACTGGGGTTTAACCCTGATGTAAGTGTAAAAGGAGCACCGAGATCACAGTTGCATATCCACCAGAAAGGTATAAGCCTCAGTGTACTAATTTGCAAAGTGAATAGTATTAAGAGTCTCTTAGATTAAAACAAGAAAGCAAATTCAAATCACTTTGAAATGTTGCCTATGATTCTAACTCTCTACCTTCAACAGGACAGGGAAGATAAAAGGGCCAGTTAAGGAGGGCTCAAACTCACTGCTTCATAAATATATGTAGGATATTGTATATATGCATGTTTCCTTTTTAAAAACAGGTACTTTTACTATAAAGGAGTTTGTTATTTAGAAGATTTACTAATTGAGATCTAATGCTTAAAAAAACAATTATTAAAGCAGTGCACTATAATCACTTAGCCACAATACTGACAGGAAGAGACAACAGGACACAGTTGTTGAGCATAGGGTTCAGTATTCTATATCAGCTTAATCCTCAACCTCAGCACTTAAGCTAACTATATATATAACCAGTTATTTCTTTCCTCATCGATAAAAATCTCATGGGGTAATGCAAGGATTAAATGAGTTAATATAAATAATGTGCTTAAAATAGTGCCTGGAACATAATAAATCTCCAATATAACACCAGTTATCATATTTTTTAATTTAAAATACCAGGTTAAAATTCTACATGGAATAACAAACGCTCTAAAGATGTAACCTGTTTATCCAAGTATTTTAACTAAGCACTGCTCTTAATCTGGCATTCTCACTTTCCAAGGATATATCAGACTTTGAAAATACATGACTAAATACAGATAAGGATGTTCATCACACTTTTTACTTCTAAGGTTGGAAAACTACCCAAAAAATCAGTGAACAGGAAACTGGTTAAATAAATTAAGATACTCCTTTACAAGTAGAATACTACGCAGCCAATGAAAAGAATACTGTATATCTATTCCACAGCTTATGACACATTTCTGGGTGAATTAAAAAAAAAAAAATCAAAGCCTAAATAATACATATTAAAAGGCAGCAATGGAGAAGCAGACATAGAAGTCAGACTTATAGATACAGTGTGGGAGGGAGAAGTTGGGATTAATTGAGAGCAGCATGAAAACATATATATTACCCTGTGTAAAATAGCCAGCCAGTAGATATTTGCTGTGACACAAAGAACACAACCCACTGCTCTGTGACGACCTAGATGGGTGGGATGGGGCAGGAGATGGGAGCGAGGTTTGGGGGGGGGACATAAGTATACCTGTGGCTGATTCATGTTGATGTATGACAGAAACTAGCACAATATTGTAAAGCAAGTATCTCCCAATAAAATAAAAAAAAAGAAAAAGATCTTACTGCTATCAAATATTATAGTTCATACCTGTGAATAAATATGCAGAGACATAAGTAAAACAAATTTTCATCAAGAGATTAAGAAAGGGGATGAAGGCATCTGAGAATTTTTTGCCTTTTACATTTTTATGAATGGACATTTCTTGTGTTCCCTGGGGCAAGTTACTTAACCTCACCTACATCACGAAACTTAAGTGAAAAAAACATATATATATATATATATACACATACACATATAGTACCTAAAATATTTTGGGAACTATACATATTATCTTATCACTATATTTGCTTCACATTTTTAACAGAAAAAACTTATCAGGCAGTAATAACAGAAACAAATATTAAGAAGAAAAAGTCCCTGCTGCTGCTTCTAAGTCGCTTCAGTCATGTCCGACTCTGTGCGACCCCATAGACGGCAGCCCACCAGGCTCCCCCGGCCCAGAACAAGAACACTGGAGTTGGTTGCCATTTCCTTCTCCAAGGGGTGAAAGTGAAAACAGAAAGGGAAGTCGCTCAGTTGTGTCCCACTCTTGGAAACCCCATGGACTGCAGCCTACCAGGCTCCTCTGTCCATGGGATTCTCCAGGCAAGAGTACTGGAGTGGGGTGCCATTGTCACTTGCTTAACAATTTTCCACAGAAAATATTGTGAATAATGGAAAAAAGGAAGTCAATATGTAACAGAAACCTTCAACGTCTCTACCTGACTCCAAAACTAAAATATACCAAGAGTATACAAAGCCAAATACAGTTTAGGAGCATGAATCTGAGGTATAATCTCTCACTGAAATTACCTTCACTTCTCAGGAATGGGGAAAATGGGACATCCATGTTTGGCAGTGGAGTTCACATGACCGACAGGCCTAGTCTCCCAGGTAAAACCACCTGTTAACTATAAGTAGCAGGGCTTAAAAAAAACTGCAAGGCTGCCTGATAGTCAACAAACTTAACTTTTAAAATTATTAAATGGGGTGGGGGTGGGAATCCCAAGCACTTATAAACACTGTAAACTCACTGCTAGATGAAGTTTTATGAGAAATGACATTCAGATGACATAGTAATTACTATACAAATGCCCCACCAAAACATCTCAGAACTTGAGTTTTATTTCAAAGATGAACTCTCCTTCATCTACAGGTAGATGTCATTTAGAATACCCAGGAGAATCGTAAGTTCACCATCAAAGACCTGAAAAGTTCATATTTTTACTAAAGATGCCAGATTTACAAGAAAAAGGGCGCAAATCCATGTCCCTATCATGGGACCACTAATCCCAAGCACTTGAATGGTGCACATACATCATAATATAAGTGAATTCATTTATTGTTTTCCAATTTCAACTCTGTGAGAGAGATTAAGATGCTAAGCTGCACCTTAGCCAGATGACAAGCAACTTACTTTTGCTTCACAGGAACAAAGAAGCAAGTGTTCCCTACTTCACTAACCCAATATACACGTCACTAAAATAGGCTCTAATGACCCTGAACTAATCATAGTCTGTGTGCTGTATTGGAAAATGCAAGAAGCAAACTGAAAATCAAAAGATCAAGGTTCTAAATTCAGCTGTAAACTGAAAGGTTGCACAAGCCACCTTAACTCGGTCTCCATTCCTCATCCCTTGAATCCCTTGAGTGTGAACAATTATACTCTCAAGTTACTTCCAGGTCTAAAGAGTTTGTAAAATTTTGCTGTGTGTTATGAGGGGGCGGGGTGAGGGTCCACTGCCGAAAACGACAAAACTGACATAAACACTGCAAACTAAAAAATTTACAAGATTAAAATCTTACATACTTATACTTTCCGTATTCAACACATGAAAAGATATCAAAAAGTACACTCTATCCTGGCTTATACTCCCCAGACACCTCAATCAACCCAAAGGAAGGGCTCTGAGTGAAGAGAAATTCAAAAAAGTTATACAGACTTGACACAGAGATTCTGCACAAGTATACACACAGTAATATGCAAAATTATGCAAAGTATTGAAGGTATCCAGACTTTCAAGTCTCTTGCCTGAATGATTCGAATAAATCTCTGTACATCAGGGAATAAAGTCCACACTGAACAAGAACTTATTTTCGTGCAATTGCGAAAGTCAATTGTTAAATTTCTCTGCATCTTGAAGAAAAGGCCGAGTAGAAAGAAATCGGAAAACACCTGTGTATTTCAACTCCCAAGCAATCTCCCCAAGGGCGACATTTTGCCGTTTTAAGTACCAGACACTTTTGAAAAGGATCTTCTTGTTTCAAAAGCTACTTATGAATGAGGGCGGGGAAGAGGGACAGAAAACAAGAACTCACAGGAAAAAGAGAGAGAGAGAGACTATCTTCTAATATCTATCCCAGGGATAACTCTGTAACTACTGTTT
Organism: Budorcas taxicolor; assembly: GCF_023091745.1. Classification (NCBI taxonomy): domain Eukaryota; kingdom Metazoa; phylum Chordata; class Mammalia; order Artiodactyla; family Bovidae; genus Budorcas; species Budorcas taxicolor. The sequence continues at coordinate 44,644,554 of NC_068915.1, forward strand.
CGGCCAAAGCAGGAAATAAAGGAGATGGCGGGAGCGTGGGCATAGAGCGGAAGTTTGCCTTGTACCTACTTTGAAGCGTTTGAATGGACCGAGGCACGCGCTCTCCCGCCAAAGTATAAACTCAGCGGCCGCAAATCACCAGCTGCTGCCCGAAAGGTATATTCCACAGTTTTCTTTTCTCACGGATGGCCCTCTACTCTCCCATCCCCCGGTAACTCCTCGTCTGCACGCCTCACTCAACTTCCCCCACCCCCGCCTACACCAGAATCCACGCGCTTTTCTCACTTTTCGGCCTCCGCTTCTCCCCTTGCTGGGCACTCAGCCTCCCGCCAAGGCCGTCTCCCAGACCCCGCTGCCCGAGAAGTACCTAGTGCCCTTGGAGGCGACTACTCCTGCCGCGCCCTCCCCCACTCTCTCCTCCGGATCCAGGCCTTACCGGGAGCCCAGACCACGAGGTCCGCGGTTCCCTCCCGTCCGCTCCCCTCGAAGCGACTCTCGCTCGACTCCGCCCGGGGAGGAGGCGCCCCAGTGACCACGCCAGGCCTCTCCGCTCTCTCCACTGGGCCGGGCGGCGGTCGCGCCACTCAGCTCCCCCGCGCCCTTGCCGGGCCGAACGCCGGGAGTGGCACCGCTCTCCCGCGCCCCGCCGCCAATGACCCGAGCCGAAAGGGAAACAAAGCGTCGGGCCCCGGGGTCCGCTCGGCCTGGCCCTCCCTGGCCCGTCCGCCGCCGGGACCCCAACAAAGCCCGAGCCCTTGCCTCGCGCCCCGGGCCTGGCTTACCCATCGGTCCCCGCACGCTTCTTGCCGGAGGGGTAATCCTCCCCCAGGTCCAACCGGTGTCGCTTAGACATTTTCGAACTCTTCGAGCAGGCGGTTATGAAGGAAGAAAAAAAAGAAACCCTCACAGCTCTATCCGCGCAGTCGAGGGCACCTTCTAAACTCTGGAGGACCCCCACCCCTCCCGCTACAACAGCCTACACCGTGCGGCCGGAACCAGGAGCTAAAATGGCGGCGGCGACGAGGGCTGGGCCTGCGCGCGCGCTTCCGCGGTATGATATGCGTGCGTGCGTCTGTAGTGCGCGCGCACGCAGCGGAGGCGGGAACTCCAGCCCCGCCCGCTGCCTCGCAGGCCCGCCCTTATTCCTCTGTGCCTGGCTTCTTCCTCTTGCCGCCACGTTCCGCCCTCTTGGTGGGTGCTAGGCGGGTTGAGCCTTTGGGTCGTTCATGCCCTTCTGATTTTGGAAATTGAGAGAAGAGAAAGTCTAATGCTGAGTAGGTGATTCTATCCATTACCCTGGCATTAGGGGGGGCACAGCTAGGACTGGAACCCAATTATAACTCCAGGTCTGGAACTTGAAACTGCTGAGCTCAGCTGCCTTGAGGAAATTGAAGTGAGAAAATGTCAAACTTACCGTAATCAGTTTTGCCTTCAAAAAAAAAAATTGTATCAGGGTATAGTTGATTTAACATTTTGTCTTTAAAAAGAAAAAGAAAAGGACAATATGCAGTCTATTGTTGTTTTTACTGGAATAGGGAAAGTTGGCAATAAAGGCGTAACTTTTTCCTGCATGTCTATTATGTGCTTCCAAGGGATTCTTGCCCACAGTGATAGATACAATGGTCATCTGAATTAAATTCACCCATTCCAGTCCATTTGAGTTCAGTTCGGTCGCTCAGTTGAGTCCGACTCACTGGGACCCCATGAATTGCAGCACGCCAGGCCTCCCTGTCCATCACCAACTCCCAGAGTTCACTCAGACTCACGTCCATCGAGTCAGTGATGCCATCCAGCCATCTCATCCTCGGTCGTCCCCTTCTCCTCCTGCCCCCAATCCCTCCCAGCGTCAGAGTCTTTTCCAATAAGTCAACTCTTCCCATCAGGTGGCCAAAGTACTGGAGTTTCAGCTTTAGCATCATTCCTTCCAAAGAAATCCCAGGGCTGATCTCCTTCAGAATGGACTGGTTGGATCTCCTTGCAGTCCAAGGGACTCTCAAGAGTCTTCTCCAACACCACAGTTCAAAAGCATCAATTCTTCGACGCTCAGCTTTCTTCACAGTCCAACTCTCACACATACATACATGACCACTGGAAAAACCATAGCCTTGACTAGACAGACCTTAGTTGGCAAAGTAATGTCTCTGCTTTTGAATATGCTATGTAGGTTGGTCATAACTTTCCTTCCAAGGAGTAAGCGTCTTTTAATTTCATGGGTGCAATCACCATCTGCAATGATTTTGGAGCCCAGAAAAATAAAGTCTGACACTGTTTCCACTGTTTCCCCATCTATTTCCCATGAAGTGATGGGACCGGATGCCATGATCTTCGTTTTCTGAATGTTGAGCTTTAAGCCAACTTTTTGACTCTCCTCTTTCACTTTCATCAAGAGGCTTTTTAGTTCTTCTTCACTTTCTGCCGTAAGGGTGGTGTCGTCTGCATATCTGAGGTTATTGATATTTCTCCCGGCAATCTTGATTCCAGCTTGTGCTTCTTCCAGCCCAGCGTTTCTCATGATGTATTCTGCATAGAAGTTAAATAAGCAGGGTGTCAATATACAGCCTTGACGTACTCCTTTTCCTATTTGGAACCAGTCTGTTATTCCATGTCCAGTTCTAACTGTTGCTTCCTGATCTGCATATAAGTTTCTCAAGAGACAGGTCAGGTGGTCTGGTATTCCCGTCTCTTTCAGAATTTTCCAAAGTTTATTGTGATCCACATAGTCAAAGGCTTTGGCATAGCCAATAAAGCAGAAAAAGATGTTTTTCTGGAACTCTCTTGCTTTTTCCATGATCCAGAGGATGTTGGCAATTTGATCTCTGGTTCCTCTGCCTTTTCTAAAACCAGCTTGACTCCCTCCCCATCCCCGCCTCTTGTCCATTTTAGTTAGCTGATTTTTAAAATGTCAATGTTCATTCTTGCCATCTCCTATTTGACTGCTTCCAGTTTGCCTTGATTCTGGGACCTAACATTCCTATGCAATATTGCTCTTTACAGCATCGGACATTACGTCCATCACCTGTCACATCCACAACTGGGTGTTGTTTTTGCCTTGGTTCCATCTCTTCATTCTTTCTGGAGTTAGTTTACTGATCTCCAGTAGCATATTGGGCACCTACCAACCTGGGGAGTTCATCTTTCAGTGTCCTATATTTTTGCCTTTTCATACTGTTCATGGGGTTCTCAAGGCAAGAATACTGAAGTGGTTTGCCATACTCTTTTCCAGTGAACCATGTTTTGTCAGAACTCTCCACTAAGACCCATCCATCTTGGGTGGCCCTACATGGCATGGCTCATAGTTTCATTGAGTTAGACAAGGCTGTGGTCCATGTGATCAGATTGGTTAGTTTTTTTGTGATTGTGTTAGTTCTAGAAGGTCTTGTAGGTCCATAGTCAACAGAAGAGTCCAAAGTGCAGTACTTGGATGCAGTCTCAAAAACGGCAGAATGATCTCTGTTCATTTCCAAGGCAAACCATTCAATATCACAGTAACCCAAGTCTATGCCCTGATCAGTAATGCTCAAGAAGCTGAAGTTGAATGGTTATATGAAGACCTACAAGACCTTCTAGAACTAACACCCAAAAAAGATGTCCTTTTCATTATAGGGGACTGGGATGCAAAAGTAGGAAGTCAAGAACTATCTGGAGTAACAGACAAATTTGGCCTTGGAGTACAAAATGAAGCAGGGCAAAGGCTTAAAGAAAACACACTGGTCATAGCAAACACCCTCCTCCAATAACACAAGAGAAGACTCTATACATGGACATCACCAGATGGTCAATACTGAAATCAAATTGATTATATTCTTTGCAGCCAAAGATGGAGAAGCTCTATACAGTCAGCAAAAACAAGACCAGGAGCTGACTGTGGCTCAGATTGTGAACTCATTATTGCCAAATTCAGACTTAAGTTGAAGAAAGTAAGGAAAACCACTAGACCATTCAGATATGACCTAAATCAAATCCCTTATGATTATACAGTGGAAGTGAGAAACAGATTCAAAGAACTAGATCTGATAGACAGAGTGCCTGAAGAACTATGGACTGAGGTTCATGACATTGTACAGGAGACAGGTATCAAGACCATCCACAAGAAAAAGAAATGCAAAAAAGCAAAATGGCTGTCTGAGGAGGCCTTACAAATAGCTATGAAAAGAAGAGAAGTGAAAGGCAAAGGAGAAAAGGAAAGATACACCAATCTGAACCAGTTCAGTTCAGTCGCTTAGTTGTGTCCGACTCTTTGTAACCCCATGGACTGCAGCACACCAGTTCTCCCTGTCCATCACCAATTCCCAGAGTTTACTCAAACTCATGTCCATTGAGTGGCTGATGCCATCCAACCATCTCATCCACTGTTGTCAATGCAGAGTTTCAAAGAATAGCAGGGAGAGATAAGAAAGATTTCCTCATTGATCAGTGCAAAGAAATAGAGGAAAACAATAGAGTGGGAAAGACTAGAGATCTCTTAAAAAAAGAAAAAAGATACCAAGGGCACTCTTCATGTAAAGATGGGCACAATAAAGGACAGAAATGGTGTGGACCTAACAGAAGCAGAAAATATTAAGAAGAGGTAGCAAAAATACACAGAAGAACTATACAAAAAAGATCTTCATGACCCACATAATCACGATGGTGTGATCACTCACCTAGAGCCAGACATCCTGGAATGCAAAGTCAAGTGGGCCTTAGGAAGCATCACTATGAACAAGGGAAGTGGAGGTGATGGAATTCCAGTTGAGCTATTTCAAATCCTAAAAGATGGTGCTATCTTTGACAAAGGAGGCAGGAATATACAATGGAGAAAAAACAATCTCTTTAACAAGTGGTGCTGGGAAAACTGGTCAACCACTTGTAAAAGAATGAAACTAGAACATTTTCTAACACCATATACAAAAATAAACTCAAAATGGATTAAAGATCTAAGCATAAGACCAGAAACTATAAAACTCCTAGAGGAGAACATAAGCAAAACACTCTCCGACATAAATCACAGCAGGATCCTCTATGATCCATCTCTCAGAATACTGGAAATAAAAGGAAAAATAAATAAATGGGACCTAATTAAAATTAAAAGCTTCTGCACAACAAAGGAAACTGTAAGCAAGGTGAAAAGACAGCATTTGGAATGGGAGAAAATAATAGCAAACGAAGCAACTGACAAAGAATTAATCTCAAAAATATACAAGCAATACCTGCAGCTCAATTCCAGAAAAATAAACGACCCAATCAAAAAATGGGCCAAAGAGCTAAACAGACCTTTCTCCAAAGAAGACATACAGATGGCTAACAAACACATGAAAAGATGCTCAAGAGAAATGCAAATCAAAACTACAATGAGGTACCATTTCATGCCAGTCAGAATGGCTGCAATCCAAAAGTCTACAAGCAATAAATGCTGGAGAGCATGTGGAGAAAAGGGAACCCTCTTACACTGTTGGTGGGAATGGAAACTAGTACACCCACTATGGAGAACAGTGTGGAGATTCCTTAAAAAACTGGAAACAGAACTGCCATATGACCCAGCAAACCCACTGCTGCGCATACATACTGAGGAAACCAGAACTGAAAGAGACACATGTACCCCAGTGTTCATCACAGCACTGTTTATAATGGCCAGGACGTGGAAGCAACTTAGATGTCCATCAGCAGATGAATGGAAAAGAAAGCTGTGGTACATATACACAATGGAGTATTACTCAGCCATTAAAAAGAATATATTTGAATCAGTTCTAATGAGGTGGATGAAACTGGAGCCTATTATATGTGTGAAATAAGTGTATGGATGTGAGAGTTGGACTGTGATGAAAGCTGAGTGAAGTAAGCCAGAAAGACAGTATAATAACGCATATATATGGAATTTAGAAAGATGGTAACGATAACCCTGTATGCGAGACAGCGAAAGAGACACAAATGTGTAGAACAGTCTTTTGGACTCTGAGGGAGAGGGTGAGGGTGGGATGATTTGGGAGAATGGCATTGAAACATGTATATTATCATATGTGAAACGGATCGCCAGTCCAGGTCCAATGCATAATACAGGGTGCTCAGGGCTGGTGCACTGGGATGACCCAGAGGGATGGGATGGGAGGGAGGTGGGAGGGGGGTTCAGGATGGGGTACACATGTTCACCTGTAGCGGATTCATGTCAATGCATGGCAAAACCAATACAATATTGTGAAGTAATTCAATTCAGTTCAATTCAGTTACTCAGTCGTGTCTGACTCTTTGCGACCCCACGAATCGCAGCACGCCAGGCCTCCCTGTCCATCACCAACTCCCGGAGTTCACTCAGACTCATGTCCATCGAGTAAGTGATGCCATCCAGCCATCTCATCCTCTGTCGTCCTGTTCTCCTCCTGCCCAGCATCAGGGTCTTTTCCAATGAGTCAACCTTCTCATGAGGTGGCCAAAGTATTGGAGTTTCAGCCTTAGCATCAGTCCTTCCAATGAACATCCAGGACTGATCTCCTTTAGAATGGACTGGTTGGATCTCCTTGCAGTCCAAGGGACTCTCAAGAGTCTTCTCCAACACCACAGTTCAAAAGCATCAATTCTTCAGTGCTCAGCTTTTGTCACAGTCCAACTCTCGCATCCATACGTGACCACTGGAAAAACCATAGCCTTGACTAGATGGACCTTTGTTGACAAAGTAATGTCTCTGCTTTTGAATATGCTATGTAGGTTGGTCATAACTTTCCTTCCAAGGAGTAAATGTCTTTTAATTTCACTGCTGCAATCACCATCTGCAGTGATTTTGGAGCCCAGAAAAATAAAGTCAGCCACTGTTTCCACTGTTTCCCCATCTATCTGCCATGAAGTGATAGGACTGGAATCCATGATTCCGGTTGGTCATAACTTTCCTTCCAAGGAGTAAGCGTCTTTTAATTTCATGGCTGCGTTGGCCTCCAATTAAAATAAATAAATTTATATTTTAAAAAGGATTTCAGCACCATTGTAGCAAATAAATAAATAAAAGATGGTGCTGTGAAAGTGCCGCACTCAATATGCCAGCAAATTTGGAAAACTCAGCAGTGGCCACAGGACTGGAAAAGGTCAGTTTTCATTCCAATTCCAAAGAAAGGCAATGCCAAAGAATGCTCAAACTGCCACAAAATTGCACTCATCTCATATGCTAGTAAAGTAATGCTCAAAATTCTCCAAGCCAGGCTTCAACCGTATGTGAACCATGAACTTCCAGATGTTCAAGCTGGTTTTAGAAAAGGCAGAGGAACCAGAAATCAAATTGCCAACATCTGCTGGATCATGGAAAAAGCAAGAGAGTTCCAGAAAAACATCTATTTCTGCCTTATTGGCTATGCCAAAGCCTTTGACTGTGTGGATCACAATAAACTTTGGAAAATTCTGAAAGAGATGGGAATACCAGACTACCTGACTTGCCTCCTGAGAAACCTGTATGCAGGTCAGGAAGCAACAGTTAGAACTGGACATGGAACAACAGACTGGTTTCAAATAGGAAAAGGAGTACGTCAAGGCTGTATATTGTCACCCTGCTTATTTAACTTCTATGCAGAGTACATTGTGAGAAATGCCAGGCTGGATGAAACACAAGCTGGAATCAAGATTGCCAGGAGAAATATCAATAACCTCAGATATGCAGATGACACCACCCTTATGGCAGAAAGTGAAGAAGAACTAAAGAGCCTCTTAATGAAAGTGAAAGAGGAGAGTGAAAAAGTTGGGTTAAAACTGAACGTTCAGAAAACGAAGATCATGGCATCTGGTCCCATCACTTCATGGGAAATAGATGGGGAAACAGTGGAAACAGTGTCAGACTTTATTTTTTTGTGCTCCAAAATCACTGTAGATGGTGATTGCACCCATGAAATTAAAAGACGCTTACTCTTTGGAAGGAAAGTTATGACCAACCTAGATAGCATATTCAAAAGCAGAGACATTACTTTGCCAACAAAGATCTGTCTAATCAAAGCTATGGTTTTTCCAGTAGTCATGTATGGATGTGAAAGTTGGACTCTAAAGAAAGCTGAGCACCAAAAAATTGATGCTTTTAAACTGTGGTGTTGCAGAAGACTACTGAGAGTCCCTTGGACAGTAAGGAGATATAACCAGTCCATCCTAAAGGAAATCAGTCCTGAATATTCATCGGAAGGACTGATGCTGAAGCTGAAACTGCAATGCTCTGGACATCTTATCTGAAGAATTGACTCATTTGAAAAGACTCTGATTCTGGGAAAGATTGAAGTTGGGAGGAGATGCGACGGACATGAGTTTGAGTAAACTCCAGGAGCTGGTGATAGACAGGGAAGCCTGGTGCGCTGCAGTCCGTGGGGTCACAAAGAGTCGGACACGACTGAGTGACTGAACTGAATTGAAATCCTCTGTGCTTCTGCAGTATTAACCCTACTGCTATTCTCATTCTTACAGTAACCCTGCAAAGTTGGTGTTTTTTAATAGACATAGACACTAAGGCTGAGAGACGTTTTGTTTTTTTACACAGCCTTTACAGCTCTCTCTAAAGCCATGGCAAACTTGGGGTAGAATGACTATGACTTTTGTGACTCTCTCCCCACTAAGAACCTATCTGTTTGCTCATTTACATTCATTACCAGAAGAAGTACGCAAGGAAAAGATCTGTAAACCAACCCAAGCCAGGTGAGTATAAAGAAAAGACACTTTTTTCATTTTCACCCAGACCTGTATTAAACAATGTATTCACTGTTTTGTTATACTACCTTCTTCCATATTCCAGGCAACTTCATATTTCCATCTTCCCAAAACTTTTTATCTTTCTGAGCAGAAACTGTTCCAGGTGCCTTGTACAGTCTTCTAAGGAATTGAAATTTTTTCCATGACGAGAATTTTGTAAAGGCCAAAATAAATGGAAATCCAAAGGGACAGTGCCTGGTGAATATGGCAGATGAATCAGAACTTCCCAACCAAGCTGTAACAGTTTTGCCTGTCATCAAAGAAATATATGGTCTTGCATTATCCTAATGGAAGATTATGCATTTTCTGTTGACTAAGTGGAGTGCAGCTTTAAGTTGGTCTAATTGGGAGCAGTACTTGTTGGAAATCATAATTTGGTTTTCTGGAAAGAGCTCATAATAGAGAACTCCTTCTCAATCCTACTAAATACACAACATCACCTTCTTTGGATGAAGACCAGCCTTTGATGTGGTTGTTGATGGTTTATTTTGCTTGCCCAACTATTTCTTCCTTTCAATATGATTGTACAGTATCCACTTTTCATCTCCCATCACAATCTGTTTTAAAATAGAACATTTTCACTATGTTTATGTAAAGAATCGTTTGCATAAATACGTTTTCCCTGCCACCCCCTCCCCCCGGCTTAACTTATGTGGAATCCAAACATCAAAGCATTGAGCATAACTAAGATGGTGCAAATGATTTTCAATATTTAATTTGGATATTTTGAGTATGTTGACTTCCTCCTGCCTGGTATAACGTTGATTCTTCTCAATGTCTCCATCTCCATCAACTTCATCTGGTCTACCTAACCATGGAGTGTAGTCCAGTGATAAATAACTTCGCAAGCCACTTCAACACATTTTTCTTCATATACTGTACAAATCATTTTTGCATTTCAGTTGTGTTTTTACTTTTCTTGAAATAACAAAATATAATATGCCCAAAATGTTGCCTTTTTTCTTCCATCAGCTATAATAAAATGGCTACACAAAAATTCATCAGTTTTGGTAAGTTTTTTTAAAATGCGTGCTGATCTGATAGCTGTCGCAATACAATCTAACAAAATTGTTTTGAATGATGTTAAAGACAACTAAGCACTATTAGAGCCATCTTACAGAAGAAAATTAATGAACGTTTTAGCAAACCCAATATTTTGTGCAATGGTTATATGGATGCCCTGGAAGACCATATTTGGGTTCTTATCCAATCCTCAGAATTGTAATCTTTTTTTCTTTTTTTTGGTACCAAATCTACTTTCCAAGGTCACCACAAAGAAAAGTTAATATCTTCATTTATAAAATATTCAGTACAACTTTCTACCCTGAAAGTACATTAACAATATATTGAGTTTTGTTGGAGAGCATGATGCAAAATCTCTGAATTGCAAACCTAAAAGGGTATCTAGCTTATTTTCTCTTTCTGCTTCATTTTCAAATGAAGAAGCCTAAGCCATAGATTATGACCAAGTTCACCAGTTAGTATCAAAGTCAGAATTAAAACCCATATCTCATTCTCGCAGTTCCAGGCTCAGGTCTCCAGTTTCCCAGTTTGAGGGCTGCTATATAAGTGCTCTAAAATTTTTCAGAAATGATGCGGGAAAAATTAGAATTCTACCTGCAGAAATGTTCCACCATAAGGGGCATCAGCCTCTCATGAATGTGCAAGGGAATTTGGCAAAGGAGTAACTGAAATCAAGGTGATAAGACTTCTTCCTTAGGTCTAGTGTGTTTAAAGAAAACTAATCAATGGTGTTGCGACCCGAATGACTGGAGAGAGGCCGTTTTTCCCTAAGGATAATGGGCTTTCTGGAATCTACAAGGGGAGCAAAGGACCAAAATCTCCCAGGGTGTTTACATTCTCCGTGAGGAGGAGTAGAATTCTGGGTCTGAGTGATTCGCCATGGATTTTCAGGCAAAACGGTCCTTGGGATGGAGAAGATCTGTCCTCTAGCTCCCTTCCAGCTTTCTGGAAATGTTGCCAGAGGATATTTCCATTACTTTTACTCTACCAAACAACTCTAGTCTATTTGGTCTATGGCCTGAATTTACTCACCCAGAGGAAATCTCTTCTGCAGCTAACCAGCTCCAGCTGTCAAGCCAGAGGTGTCTCTCAACCTAAATTAATAAGTAATATTCGCCAACACATATAAAGCACTTATCAGGTTCCACTGGATCCTTATAGCAACATTAAACTGGGTGCTGTGAATTAGACTGGTTTGACAGGTTAAACACAGGTGCTTTGTTTACAGGTGAGGAAACTGATGTACCAAGAGGCTGAATATTGTGGCCAAGATGACAGTTTTGGATTCATCCCAGGACAGTCCATGTGCTTCAGGGCTATGCAGTGCTGCTGCTAATTAAATAGGTATTTACATCCCACATTATTCTCCTAGAGTTTGGTTATTGAGTTAGGTTTCCCAAGTCAGACAAACTCAATGTGAACTGGTAATCTGAAGTTTCTACATTGTTGAAGGTAAGGACATATTTACAGAGCTCTCAATAGAGGGATCAGGATTTAAAACACTTGAACCCCATCTGCTCCCAGAGCCATATGATTTTAGCCACTGACCTGCATCAGTATTGTCTATTCTTAATTACTTCATTTACTTATTCACTCAACAAATATTCATTAAACTCCCATGTTGCATTGAATTAAGTGCTGGGAAAAGGGGAAGAACAAAATAACCATAGTTCCTGCCTTCATGACACTTACCAGAAGAAGAGAGGCAGGCATTAGATAGCTAAACACACAGGTAACTATATCTGGTAAGTATTTTTAGGCCATCTAAAGGGAACAAGTACTGTGAGAGCATGTAACAGGTGGCTCTTATCTAGAGTGAAGGTTAGGGAAGAACTCTCTGAGAAACAGACATTTAAAGACCTAAAAATCAGTAAATATTGGCCAGGTAAAGAGGTAGGGAAGTGTTTCCAGGCAGAGGAAGCAGCCTATGGAAAGACTCCAAAACTTTAAAAAATCAGATGCAATCCACGGAAAGGCAATGCCAAATAATTGCACTCATTTCACATGCTAGCAAGTATATGCTCAAAATCCTTCAAGTTAGGCTTCAGCAGTACATAAACTGAAAATTTCCAGATGTTCAAGCTGGGTTTAGAAAAGGCAGAGGAAGCAGAGATCAAATTGTCAACATCCATTGGATCATAGAAAAAGCAAGAGAATTCCAGAAAGATATCTGCTTCATTGACTACACTAAAGCCTTTGACTGTGTGGATCACAACAAACTGGAAAATTCTTAAAGAGAAGGGAATAACCGGACCACCTTACTTGCTTCCTGAGAAAGCTGTATGAAGGTCAAGAAGCAACAGTTAGAGCGGGATATGGACAAACGAACTGGTTCAAAATTGGGAAAGAGTACATCAAAGCTGTATATTGTCACCCTGCTTATTTAACTTATATGCAGAATACATCAAGCAAACTGCTGGGCTGGATGAACCACAAGCTGGCATCAAGACTGCTGGGAGAAATATCAGCAACCTCAGATATGCAGAAGATACCACTCTAAAGAGGAGAGTGGAAAAGCTGGCTTAAAACTTAACATTCAGAAAACTAAGGTCATGATATCTGGTCCTATCACTTCATGGCAAACAGAAGGGGGAAAAGTAGAAGCAGTGACGGATTTTATTTTCTTGGGCTTCAAAATCACTGCAGACGGTGACTGCAGCCATGAAATTAAGACACTTGGTTCTTGGAAGGAAAGCTATGACAAACCTAGCATATTAAAAAGCAGAGACATCACTCTGTCGACAAAGGTCTGTATAATCAAAGCTATGGTTTTTCTAGTAGTCGTGTACATATATGATAGTTGGACTATAAAGAAGGATGAGCACCAAAGAATTAATGCTTTTGAATTATGGTGCTGGAGAAGACTCTTGCAAGTCCCTTCGACAGCAAGATCAAACCAATCAATCCTAAATGAAATCAGCCTTGAATATTCAAAGGACTGTTGCTAAAGCCGAAATTCTAATACTTTGGCCAGCTGATGCAAAAATCTGACTCACTGGAAAAGACCCTGATGCCGGGAAAGATTAAAAGCAAAAGGAGAAGGGGCTGACAGAGGATGAGATGGTTAGCATCACTGACTCAAAGGACGTGAATCTGAGCTAACTCCAGGGGATAGTGAAGGACAGGGAAGCTTGTGTGCTACAGTCCCTGGAGTCGCATAGAGTCGGACGTGACTTAACAACTGAGCATAATCCACAGACAGACAGAACATGAGTGCAATGAGATGAGAAAGACATGATCCTGCAGATTCAAGAAGGGGCCGTTTCACACAGAGCCTAAGTTGATGCTAAGGATGTTAAGACTATCCATCCCCAGGGCAATAGGAGGATGTCAAAAAGATTTAATTGGGAAAACGATACGATCACTTGTGAGGATTTGCCAGGATCAACCAGCCAATCTCACTCTTTGACTCTTTAGCTGCAAAATGCTTACAAATCCAAAAGAATCTTCAGTACTTTGTTTAATGACTCTGTTCTCTCTCTACCATTTAGTAAAAAGAATTACCAAGTGTGGCAGGCACTGTGACTTGCCTGGTAATTCTGCTTCAAGATTGAACAGCATCCCTCAGTTTCTAGGAATGCTACCTGGTGATAGCCCTCAGCTATCTGCTCTCTTCAGGAATTTCCTTAGTTAAAGAGAGCTGCCCGAGGGCAGCTTGAAGACATCGTGGAAGTATAAACATGTGATCTCCCTGCCCAACTTGGAACAACAGTGATCTTCAGAGCATCAGAACCCTCTGTGGGATCAGCTGAGGTTGGTATCATTTAGAATGTTATCTCCTGTACTGCCATGTATTCTGGCCACTAAGCACCCAGAGTTAGCTCAAAACCCATGATTTAAGGGCACAGTGTCCAATAAGACTGCCCTTACTCCAGATGTTATCCACAGGCTCAGGGACCCATAGGCCACCTGTACTTCTGACTGACAAGCTACAATTTTAAGATTTCCCACAACCTTCTCAGGTTCAGTAATTTGAGGGAATAATGATTCACAGGACTCAAGAAAGTGCTACACTTATGATTACAATTTTATTATAAAGAGTGCACATCAGAACTAATCAAATGAAGAGATACCTGGGGTGAAGTTTGGAAGGGTCCTGAACACAGAGCTTCTGTGCCCTCTCTCTGTGGAGTCAGGGCATCTCACCCTCCTGACACATCAGTGTGTTGTTCATAAAGCAGGAAGCTTCACTGAGCTTCAGTGTCCTGACTTTTTATTGGGGTTTCATTACACAACCATAACTGATTGAATCACTGGCCCCATGGTTGAACTCAGTCTCCAGTTCCCTTCACCTCCCTAAATGTCCAGAACTTGGGTTGATATCACATGGCTGAAAGTCTCAACTCTTTAATCACATGGTTGATCTTTCTTGGTATGACCAACCTTCATCCCAAAACATCTCATTAGCATAAACTCAGGTGTGGTCCAAGGACCCACTATAAATAACAAACTCACTCCTGCCCCATCGGAAAGTCCAGTGGTTTAGAAGTTACCTCCCAGGAACCAGGGACAAAATCCAGTCAAATTATTATGCAACAGCCTCATAACCTAATTTTTCACTCTGTCTATCCTACTTTTATGCCTTTCCTTGCACTAGTGTTCTTCATAAACTTTCAGAACACTGATCTTTGCTTCAGAGTTCACTTTTCATGGAACCTGATTTAAAAGCTTTGGTACCAGAAATGGTCCAAGAAAGCAGCTACAATGATTGAATATTGGAGGTGGCCACCAATTTCACTGGCTGGCAATAACTCAGTGATGGCAGGTGAAACAGAGCTACCGCAAAAAAGCAAGACAATTGTTAAAGCTTTCAATCATGGTATACTGGGAAAGATCAGGCACTGTTGCCAAAGTATAAGGGAAATAATATCTATAAAACCCTTAGGATTTGATTGGCTATTGCTAAGTGGATTTAGCAATCCCTTATGATTATATCAAATCCCTTATGATTATACAGTGGAAGTGAGGAATAGATTTAAGGGCCTAGATCTGATAGATAGAGTGCCTGATGAACTATGGAATGAGGTTCGTGACATTGTACAGGAGACAGGGATCAAGACCATCCTCAAGGAAAATAAATGCAAAAAAGCAAAACGGCTGTCTGGGAAGGCCTTACAAATAGCTGTGAAAAGAACAGAGGCGAAAAGCAAAGGAGAAAAGGAAAGATATAAGCATCTGAATGCAGAGTTCCAAAGAATAGCAAGAAGAGATAAGAAAGCCTTCTTCAGTGATCAATACAAAGAAATAGAGGAAAACAACAGAATGGGAAAGACTAGAGATCTCTTTAAGAAAATTAGAGATACCAAGGGAACATTTCTTGCAAAGATGGGCTCGATAAAGGACAGGAATGGCATGGACTTAACAGAAGCAGAAGATATTAAGAAGAGGTGGCAAGAATACACAGAAGAACTGTACAAAAAAGATCTTCACGACCCAGATAATCATGATGATGTGATCACTAATCTAGAGCCAGACATCTTGGAATGTGAAGTCAAGTGGGCCTTAGAAAGCATCACTATGAACAAAGCTAGTGGAGGTGATGGCATTCCAGTTGAGCTGTTTCAAATCCTGAAAGATGATGCTGTGAAAGTGCTGCACTCAATATGCCAGCAAATTTGGAAAACTCAGCAGTGGCCACAGGACTGGAAAAGATCAGTTTTCATTCCAATTCCAAAGAAAGGCAATGCCAAAGAATGCTCAAACTACCGCACAATTGCACTCATCTCACATGCTACTAAAATAATGCTCAAAATTCTCGAAGCCAGGCTTCAGCAATACGTGAACCGTGAATGTTCAAGCTGATGTTCAAGCTCGTTTTAGAAAAGGCAGAGGAACCAGAGATCAAATTACCAACATCCGCTGGATCATGGAAAAAGCAAGAGAGTTCCAGAAAAACATCTATTTCTGCTTTATTGACTATGTCAAAGCCTTTGACTGTGTGGATCACAATAAACTGGAAAATTCTGAAAGAGATGGGAATACCAGACCACCTGACCTGCCTCTTGAGAAATCTGTACGCAGGTCAGGAAGCAACAGTTAGAACTGGACGTGGAACAGCAGACTGGTTCCAAATAGGAAAAGGAGTACGTCAAGGCTGTATATTGTCACCCTGCTTATTTAACTTCTATGCAGAGTACATAATGAGAAACGCTGGGCTGGAAGAAACACAAGCTGGAATCAAGATTGCCGGGAGAAATATCAATAACCTCAGATATGCAGATGACACCACCCTTATGGCAGAAAGTGAAGAGGAGCTAAAAAGCCTCTTGATGAAAGTGAAAGAGGAGAGTGAAAAAGTTGGCTTAAAGCTCAACATTCAGAAAACGAAGATCATGGCATCTGGTCCCATCACTTTCATGGGAAATAGATGGGGAAACAGCGGAAACAGTGTCAGACTTTATTTTTTGGGGCTCCAAAATCACTGCAGATGGTGACTGCAGCCAAGAAATTAAAAGACGCTTACTCCTTGAAAGAAAAGTTATGACCAACCTAGATAGCATATTCAAAAGCAGAGACATTACTTTGCCAACAAAGGTCCATCTTCAAGGCCATGATTTTTCCAGTGGTCATGTATGGATGTGAAATTTGGACTACGAAGAAAGCTGAGCACTGAAAAATTGATGCTTTTAAACTGTGGTGTTGGGGAAGACTCTTGAGAGTCCCTTGGACTGCAAGGAGATCCAACCAGTCCATTCTAAAGGAGATCAGTCCTGGGTGTTCATTGGAAGGACTGATGCTAAGGCTGAAACTCCAATACTTTGGCCACCTCATGGGAAGAGTTGACTCATTGGAAGAGACTCTGATGCTGGGAGGGATTGGGGGCAGGAGGAAAAGGGGACAACAGAGGATGAGATGGCTGGATGGCATCATCGACTCGATGGACATGAGT
Source organism: Budorcas taxicolor (assembly GCF_023091745.1). Taxonomy (NCBI): domain Eukaryota; kingdom Metazoa; phylum Chordata; class Mammalia; order Artiodactyla; family Bovidae; genus Budorcas; species Budorcas taxicolor. The sequence goes on from NC_068915.1 coordinate 44,661,148, forward strand.
TTGAGTAAACTCCGGGAGTTGGTGATGGACAGGGAACCCTGATGTGCTGCAGTTCATGGGGTCGCAAAGAATCGGACACAACTGAGTGACTAAACTGAACTGACTGAACTGAACAGACATTCGAAGGCTGATAATATTGGAAAGCAACCCCAAAGAAGTTGTAGAAGCTAGATGACAAGTACCAATAGAAGCCAGGGAAATATGCATAGGATTGAATTCTGAAGTGTCTGGGTAAAAAGAGAAGAGAGAGGTGGAACGTAAAGTCAGATGAGGGAGAATTTTATGCATTTGGGATTACCTTCCCAGAAGATACAAGATTTAACACTCGGACAAGAACCCCAGGTGATGGCATGAACACACTTAAGATGTCATCTAGAAGCAGGGAAAAAGCAATGGCCCATGCTACACCAAATAAGGTAGAAATGCTGGAACTGCTGTGGTTGACAGTGTAAGGGGGGTATTAAACAGCTCAGATAAATGAGCATGCTAGAGCAAAAATCCTTATATAGAACTGGAAAACTAAGAAGAATATATTTCACAGAAAAGTCTAGAGGATATACCACTTATCAAATCAAAAAGAAATTTTCTAGTGAGAGGCAACAACATCACTCATAAATTCAGTGGTGACTCTCTTTGGAGTCCAGGACTGCAGGTAGAAGATGACATTTCAGTACTGGGCTTCCTGAGAGAGGTAGAGACAATAGGACCCTGTAACACAGAGATCTTATGGTGACATTTAACTATCCGAAACCAAGTGGATGCCACAAGGCAGGAGTGTAGTCAAAGGGGCCTGACCCACAAAATTATAGAGATGGTAAATAGAACAAGGCATCTAGGGCAAAATAGATGGGCAACCATCAAAGAAGTCCTCAATCTGAACAACTCAAATAAATCAAGGCTGGATGATCAAGAAGTTGAAGAAAGTTGCCCCAGTGAAAACTTGCCCAGTTTCTGGACCTGGACTATGTCAAAACCCAAATTCTTCACAATGAGTAAAGCAAAGCAGAAAGATGAGTTTACTGAAAGGCTTTTGACCTGCAAGCTGGTTACCAAGAAATGAGTTCAAGTTGCTTAGACTAAAGGTTTTATTTTCTGGTGGGGGGTTGGGGAGGATAAATACAGAAGTTATTTGACACTTTTAGTGGACTGGTTGCCTGGTGGTCTTCTGCCTTAGCTCAGGGTAGCTGAGTCCAAGGAATAAGGAAATCTGAAGATGGCATGAACACACTTGGCATTTGAGGATTGGCTGGCATCCTCGGCTGATTTCTGAGAAGAGCTGTAAATTCGTGCATCTTAAGTTAGGTAAGGTGAAGTTAGATAAGTTTCCGTTTTCTTTAACACACCTGAATTAGCCAGCTCCATTTTGTCCCTAACATAAGTAGCTCCATTTTAGTTTTGGATTGACAACCAATTTTTGGACCTGGAATACATTAATTAAAGGAGAAACACGTCCCTGGGGGAAAGGACTACAACACCATAAGAATGTACACAGTAATAATTCCCCAGTAATCGAATCCTTTCCTCAAGGGATCTATAGCCTTTTGCTTATGGCTGGGGAAAGAGTACCTTTTCCCCAAAACATTTCAAGGACAATTGGATGCAGAACTTGAACAGACATTGATCCTGAGAGACTCAGTCTTTATGGACTTTGTTAGATTGGGGCCAAGAGGGGCCTGGGATGGAGGCCTAGCCCAGGTCCAGCTTGTAGTAGATTTACTGGATTTTCAAACGCATCACTTGTCATGTCCCCATTCTACAAATGTACACTTAAGAGTAGATGTCCTTGGTATTTGCACAGCCCCCTATACTGAATTTTTGGCCTGTAAGGTGTAAGAACTATCATAGTGGAGAACACCAAGTAGAAGCTTATGAAACCATACCCCCCCCCCCCCCCACCTCAGACAAGGTACTAGATAAAAAACAACCTGGGGAGGAATTTCCATCTACACCACCACGATGTGAAGAGCTTAGAAGTTATCACTACTGTTCTTAGAAGAAAAAGCTGAACAAATGAAAAGCCATTGGCTTTTATTGAAACCATTAGAACACTGAGGTTGCACGGTAAACTGCCACCCTGAAGTCTGAAAAGACTGACAAGTTCAGAGAGTCATAGCAAAGATGTGACTGTGAGGAGCAGGAAACTCTGGAGCCTTAAATGGTGGGAACAGTCATCTCAGGGGTCGTTTTGACAAGTGCTAATGACTGAGCGGGGACTATCTAGAGAGTGGGAAGCTCTGCTGGGCCTCAGTCTTAGCTGTGTTCCCACACTACAGAGAGTTTTACTTCCAAAAATCTCACCAAGTTTTCATAATAAAGAGCCAAGAAGATACTTTTATGATTCTGGAAGAGACAGTGGAAGAGCAGCCATTGTAAAACATGCCCAGAACATTCTCCATTACAAGAGTTTACTTTCCAGGAGAGAAGACTTTACCAGAGCCTTCTCACCTGCGGAAGGGCATTTCTCCCACTCCAACCCCTTCTAGCCTTTCTGAGTTTTTTTTTTTTTTTACACTATGAATACTTTTTATTCTCTGTAGTTTTTTTAATAGAGCAATATATTATACTTTTCTCCCCATGTCAATAAATATAAATCTACATTGACATTGAATGGCTAAATAATATTCCATTTTATTATTTGGGGGGGTTTTGGTTTTTTTTTTAAAGATTTATTCATTTGACTGCATCGGGCCTTAGTTGTGGGATGGCGATCTTCGTTGCATCATGTGGGATCCTTTGTTGTGGTGCACAGACTCTGGTTGTGGCAGTGGGCTCAGTAGTGGTGGTGCAGGCTTAGTTGCTCTGTAGCATGTAGAATCCTAGTCCCCTGACCAGGGATCAAACCCATGTTCCCTGTACTGCAAGGTGGATTCTTAATCACTGGACTACCAGAGAAGTTCTTGTTTTTTTTTTTTCTTTATATATATATATATTTGAAGTATATTGACTTGCAATGTTTCAGGCGTACCAGAAGGAGATTCAGTCACAGATGCATATATATTATTATATATATATAATATTAAAATATGTATTTTTTCAGATTATTTTCTGTTAGAGGTTATTATAAGATATTGACTATAGTTTCCCACACTATACTGTAAATCTCTGTTGCTTGTTGCATTTCTGCTTTTTAAAATTAGAAATCTAGCATTCTATTCATGTTAAGTCAAACAAGTGGAATCAAAATGTCAAAAATTTTTTAGATAAGCAAAAATTCATACATTTTCTAAAATATATATTATGCATACTATTTTTTATATGTATACAAAAACTTTACTACAACACTTGATAAACTCTTGCTAAAGAACATCAACAAACAACAATTAAAAAAAAAAAAAACCCGGAAGAGAGGGGGAAATTGGAAAGCATAAACTAAATGAGCATGCATACTTATTTGTGTCTGACTCTTTGTGATCCTTTGGACTGTGGCCCACCAGGCTCCTTTTGTCCATGGGATTTCGCAGGAAGGAATGCTGGAGTGAGTTACCATTTCCTTCTCCAGGGGATCTTCCTGATCCAGGGACTGAACCAGTGTCTCCTGTGTTTCCTGCAATGCAGGCGGATTCTTTACCACTGAGCCACATGGGAAGCTGGGTAATATAAGTAGAGAGATGAGAACTCAAACAAAGAGTGAAAAGGAAATGCTAAAAGTCAAAAATGTAACTGAAATGAAGAATGCATTGCAAAATATATTAACAGAACATCTTCAGGGAAAGACAGTTATACATCCATGTCCATAAAGCATTTCACAGTAGCCAAAAGGTGGAAATAACCCAAATGTTCAACGATGGATGAATGAATAAAGAAAATCTGGTGTACTTACACACAATAAAATCTTATTTAACCTTAATAAGACATGAAAATCAGACCATCTATAATGTAGATCAGTCTTGAAGACATGCTGAGTGAAATGAGATGTTGAGCGTTACGGAGATTAGTAGTGGTGGAAGCTGCACATAATGTGAATGTATTAAGTGTCACTGAACTGTATACTCAAAAATGGCTGAATCAGCAAATTTTGTATGATATAATCATCCTTTGGTATCCAAGAGGGAGTGCTTTTGGGACCCCTGTAGGTACCAAAATCCACAGATGCTCAAATCCCTTATATAAAATTATGTAATATTTGCATATAACCTATGTACATCCTCCTGTATGTTTTAAATCATCTCTAGATTACTTATATTACCTAATACAATGTAAATGCTATGTAAATAGTTGCAAATACAATGTAAATGCTATGCAAATAATTGCCAGAGTGTGGCAAATTCGAGTTTTGCTTTTTGGAAATTTCTAGAACTTATTTTAATATTTTTCATCCACTGTTGGTTGAATTTTGTGGATGTGGAACCCACAGATATGGGGAATCAACCATATGTATTGTACCATTCATATACAAAAGGAATGAGAGAAAAGAGGTAAATGTGGTTGCCTCCCTAAGAGATGGCTGGGTGATGATTCTCATCATGTTGGTTGGTTATTCTGTTGCTAAGTCATGTCTGACTCTTGCAACCCCATGGACTGTGTAGCCTGCCAGACTCCTCTGACCATGGGATTCTCTAGGCAAGAATACTCTGTTTAATTCACCATTCTGGCCTCTACAAAATCCAGACAAATCCTGGAAAATGACAATGGACTATCACAAGTCTAACCTAATGGTTAGCAGCTGCTGTGTCAGGTATGTTATCTTTGCTAGAGCAGATTAGTGTGGATGCAGGTAGATGATATGTGGCCAGTGATCTGACAAATGGACTCTTTCTATCCCTATCAAAAGGGGAATCAGAAGTAATTCACATCCCTTTGGACTGCACAACAGTGTCCGCGTATAGCCTTGTCCTTAAGCTGTGTTAACTCTCTGTCCTCTGTCATAACATTGTCTAAAGAGACATGAACCAGCTGGACATCGTGCAGAATATCACACTGATCCAATAAATAGATTGCATCATGCTGGACAAAATAAACAAGAAATTGCTAGGATATTAGCTAATGTTATAAATCAGGGTTTTTTCTCCTCCTCAGAAAGCTGGTTGTTATTTACCAGTATACCACCACTCAGCTCACATCTCTTACTGCATGGGGGAATCCTTGATGATCAGTTAATATAGGGAGAAAAAGCCTGAGCTTTACGCAGAAATGGCTCAACTTCGTTTGCTGGTGCAAGTTAGAAAAGAGTGATGACGGCCCTGCTACCCCACCCAGTATGGGCTTGAAAGGTAATGGTGAGAAGAATGTCTCCCACCTGGTCAACCACTTTATGTGGAAAGAAAAGTGGCCTGAAATTAGAGTATATAGGGACTTGCGGGCAGTGCTGAATAACTTGGCCATCTGGTCAGGGGTCTGGGAGCAGAAAGCTTGGAAGTTTGGAGAACAACTAAAACAAGGGTAAAGCCATGTGGATGAATACATGGAAGTGAGCAGAGAGTATAAAGATCTTAATTTCACATGTTAATGACAGTCAGAGGGCATCATAGGAGAGGTACTAAAAAAAACACATATCCCGGTTGATACAAGCCAGCCTCTGTCATCAGCCACTCCATTGCTTGCATGATGGGCACGTGAATGGGGTTCCCATGGTAACAGGAATGAAGGTTCTTCATGAATGCAGTGGCACAGGGCTCCCTTAAGATTGGTCGAGCTACCACCGTGACTGAATGTCCAACCTTCTGGCAACAGAAACAAATGCCATAGTCCCTCTAAGAGACCAAGCCACCACTTGAAGACAAGTTAACTACTTTGGTTACTACCATCTACCCTTTCCCAAGAATAGACATATGTTCTAGATGTGGATTTGCTTTTCCTGTTGGCAGTGCCTCAGCCAGTACCATTCATTATTCAAGTGCACATAGAATATTTAATCCTCTAGCATGAGATCTCACATACTACTGTGTTACACAAAGAGACCCACTTAACACTAAAGGACAGTTGGAATGGGCACATGACGGTGAAAATACATTGTTCACATCACATACTGCAATACCCAGAAGCCACTAGCCTGATAGAAGAGACATCTCTTTATGACAGTGGCATGCCATCCTCCACAATGCAGGGCACATTCTAAATAAACGACCCTTATGTGGTGCTGTTTCCGTAAGAGGTAAAATACACAGGCCTAGGAATCAAGAGGTGAAAGCAGGAGTTGTCCTGTTTTCCTTCACTACTAACGACCCACTTGGGGAATTAGTGCTTCTTATTCTTGAAACTCTGGTTCTGAACAGTCAAGAGTCTTGATTACTAGAAGAGAGTATTGTCACCATGGCCACCACCCAGGCTCTTAAAGCTCCTCATGCCAATGGATCAGAGGACAAGAAGAGGAATCACCATCCTGGCTGAAATAATTGGCCCTAGTCACCAGGAGGACATAAGACTTCTATTAGACAGTAGAAGCAAAAAAAAAAAAAAAAAAATACTATGCTTCGCACCCACAAGATCCAGTTGAGCACTTCTTGGTACTGTCTGGTTCAGTGTTGATAGTAAATAGACCGGTGTAGTAGCTATAGCATGAGAACAGCGGGGTGACCGGGGACCTAGACTCTTTAAGAGTTGAGAGTCTGGCTCATACTTCCAGGTGAGCCACCAGGATGCCAGAGGGTGACACCAGAGGCTGAGGGTGAGGGTAAAATAAATGGCCAGTAGAGGAGAGAGATGAGTACTAGATGCAGCACTGAGACCTACTGTAGTTGTGGTGTCTGCAGTTGATCCCAATGTGTACTTCCTCCCCGAGGTAACCTGTGTCTAATGACTGTACTTTGGCCACCTGATGCAGACAGCTGACTCATTGGTAAAGACCCTGAAGCTGGTTGGATGGCATCACCAACTCAATGGACATGAACTTGGGCAAACTCCAAAAGATGGTGAGGGACAGGGAAGCCTGGAGTGCTGCAGTCCATGGAGTTGCAAAAAGTCAGACATGACTTGGCGACACAACAATGGTTGGACATCATGGAAATATATAAATCCTGGTTCCAACCATCGTGATCGAAACCAAATTGGAGTGTTACCCTAGCTTTGGAATTCCTATTAGGATCAACTTAGACCTTTCATGGGACTAGTAAACAAACTTTTCTTTCTGCCAAATTCTACTTTCTTTCCCTAGGTATTAATCCCTGAAGCAATCCCTTGTAAACTTCCTATATGCTAATCTCAGTGTCAAAGTTGCTTCCCAGGAAACCCAGTTTAAGATATCAGATTGATTTCTTTATTTTCAGTATGAACAACCTGCAAACAAATTCTAGATTAATTGTCAGAAAGCTTGAAAATCTCATATGTGCATTGATTAGTTCATTCATTTAACAGATATTTATTTAGCACCAACTGTATATCAAGGGTGCAGGCGGCCGTGACTGGTGCACTAAGCGTGGCCAAGAGGAGCTACCCCACGTCCGAGGTCAGGGGCAGCGGCCGAGTGCCAGGCTGCGACGGCGCAGGAACGGCCGAGAGGAGCCACCTCGCGCCTGAGGCCAGGGGCGGTGGCCGGGAGGAGCAACCCCACGTCCAAGGAGCTGTGGCTGCGCAGGTGCAGGAGGGCCTAGAGGAGCTATCCCACAATGAAGGTCAGGAAGGGAGGCAGTGAGGAGATACCCCACATCCAAGGTAAGGAGCAGCAGCTGCGCTTTTCTGGAGCAGCCCTGAAGAGATAACACCTGCCCAAGGTAAGAGAAACCCAAGTAAGATGGTAGGTGTTGCAAGAGGGCATCAGAGGGCAGACACACTGAAATCATACTCACAGAAAACTAGTCAATCTAATCAAACTAGGATCACAGCCTTGTCTAACTCAATGAAACTAAGCCATGCCTGTGGGGTAACCCAAGATAGGTGGGTCATGGTAGAGGGGTCTGACAGAATGTGGTCCACTGGAGAAGGGAATGGCAAACCACTTCAGTATTCTTGCCTTGAGAACCCCATGAACAGTATGAAAAGGCAAAATGATAGGATACTGAAAGAGGAACTCCCCGGGTCAGTAGGTGCCCAATATGCTACTGGAGATCAGTGGAGAAATAACTCCAGAAAGAATGAAGGGATGGAGCCAAAGCAAAAACAATACCTAGCTGTGGATGTGACTGGTGATAGAAGCAAGGTCCAATGCTGTAAAGAGCAATATTGCATAGGAACCTGGAATGTCAGGTCCATGAATCAAGGTAAATTGAAAGTGGTTAAACAAGAGATGGCAAGGGTGAACGTTGACATTCTAGGAATCAGGAACTAAAATGGACTGGAATGGGTGAATTTAACTCAGATGACCATTATATCTACTACTGCTGGCAGGAATCCCTTAGAAGAAATGGAGTAGCCATCATGATCAACAAAAGAGTCCGAAATGCAGTACTTGGTTGCAATCCCAAAAACAACAGAATGATCTCGGTTTCCAAGGCAAACCATTCAATATCACAGTAATCCAAGTCTATGCCCCAACCAGTAATGCTGAAGAAGCTGAAGTTGAACGGTTCTATAAAGACCTACAAGACCTTCTAGAACTAACACCTAAAAAGGATGTCGTTTTCATTATAGGGGACTGGAATGCAAAAGTAGGAAGTCAAGAAACACCTGGAGGAACAGGCAAATTTGGCCTTGGAATGCAGAATGAAGCAGGGCAAAGACTAATAGAGTTTTGCCAAGAAAATGCACTGGTCATAGCAAACACCCTCTTCCAACAACACAAGAGAAGACTCTACACATGGACATCACCAGATGGTCAACACCGAAATCAGACTGATTATATTCTTTGCAGCAAAAGATGGAGAAGCTCTATACAGTCAACCAAAGCAAGACCAGGAGCTGACTGTGGCTCAGATCATGAACTCCTTATTACCAAATTCAGACTCAAATTGAAGAAAGTAGGGAAAACTGCTAGACCTAAATCAAATCCCTTATGATTATACAGTGGAAGTGAGGAATAGATTTAAGGGCCTAGATCTGATAGATAGAGTGCCTGATGAACTATGGAATGAGGTTCATGACATTGTACAGGAGACAGGGATCAAGACCATCCCCACGGAAAAGAAATGCAAAAAAGCAAAATCGCTGTCTGGGGAGGCCTTACAAATAGCTGTGAAAAGAAGAGAGGCGAAAAGCAAAGGAGAAAAGGAAAGATATAAGCATCTGAATGCAGAGTTCCAAAGAATAGCAAGAAGAGATAAGAAAGCCTTTTCAGCAATCAGTGCAAAGCAATAGAGGAAAACAACAGAATGGGAAAGACTAGAGATCTCCAAGAAAATTAGAGATACCAAGGGAACATTTCTTGCAAAGATGGGCTCGATAAAGGACAGAAATGGTATGGATCTAACAGAAACAGAAGATATTAAGAAGAGGTGGCAAGAATACACGGAAGAACTGTACAAAAAAGATCTTCACGACCCGGATAATCACAATGGTGTGATCACTCACCTAGAGCCAGACATCCTGGAATGTGAAGTCAAGTGCACCTTAGAAAGCATCACTACGAACAAAGCTAGTGGAGGTGATGGAATTCCAGTTGAGCTGTTTGAAATCCTGAAAGATAATGCTGTGAAAGTGCTGCACTCAATATGCCAGCAAATTTGGAAAACTCAGCAGTGGCCACAGGACTGGAAAGGGTCAGTTTTCATTCCAATCCCAAAGAAAGGCAATGCCAAAAAATGCTCAAACTACCACACAATTGCACTCATCTCACATGTTAGTAAAGTAATGCTCAAAATTCTCCAAGCCAGGCTTCAGCAATACGTGAACTGTGAACTTCCTGATGTTCAAGCTGGTTCTAGGAAAGGCAGAGGAACCAGAGATCAAATTGCCAACATCCGCTGGATCATGGAAAAAGTTCCAGAAAAAATCTATTTCTGCTTTATTGACTATGCCAATGCCTTTGACTGTGTGGATCACAATAAACTGTGGAAAATTCTGAAAGAGATGGGAATACCAGACCACCTGACCTGCCTCTTGAGAAATCTGTATGCAGGTCAGGAAGCAACAGTTAGAACTGGACATGGAACAACAGACTGGTTCCAAGTAGGAAAAGGAGTACGTCAAGGCTGTATATTGTCACCCTGTTTATTTAACTTCTATGCAGAATACATCATGAGAAACGCTGGGCTGGAAGAAGCACAAGCTGGAATGAAGATTGCTGGGAGAAATATCAATAACCTCAGATATGCAGATGACACAACCCTTATGGCAGAAAGTGAAGAGGAGCTAAAAAGCCTCTTGATGAAAGTGAAAGAGGAGAGTGAAAAAGTTGGCTTAAAGATCAACATTCAGAAAACGAAGATCATGGCATCTGGTCCCATCACTTCATGGGAAATAGATGGGGAAACATTGGAAACAGTGTCAGACTTTATTTTTTGGGGCTCCAAAATCACCACAGATGGTGACTGCAGCCATGAAATTAAAAGACACTTACTCCTTGGAAGAAAAGTTATGACCAACCTAGATAGTATATTCAAAAGCAGAGACATTACTTTGCCGACTAAGGTCCGTCTAGTCAAGGCTATGGTTTTTCCAGTGGTCATGTGTGGATGTGAGAGTTGGACTGTGAAGAAGGCTGAACGCCAAAGAATTGATGCTTTTGAACTGTGGTGTTGGAGAAGATTCTTGAGAGTCCCTTGGACTACAAGGAGATCCAACCAGTCCATTCTGAAGGAGATCAACCCTGGGATTTCTTTGGAAGGAATAATGCTAAAGCTGAAAGTCCAGTACTTTGGCCACCTGATGGGAAGAGTTGACTCATTGGAAAAGACTCTGATGCTGGGTGGGATTGGGGGCAGGAGGAGAAGGGGATGACTGAAGATGAGGTGGCTGGATGGCATCACTGACTCGATTGGCCTGAGCTTGAGTGAATTCCGGGAGTTGGTGAGGGACAGGGAGGCCTGGTGTGCTGCGATTCATGGGGTCGCAAAGAGTCGGACATGACTGAGCGACTGAACTGAACGGAACTGAACTGTATATCAAAAACTATTCCAGATGCTAAGACTCTAGTGATAAAAAATGAATTAAAGAGTCCTTCCTCTGTGAACTTATGTTCTAATGGATGGCAACCAACAATAAGCATGAAACGAATAAGATAATTTCAGATGTTGATGAGTGCTATGAAGAAAATAACACAGGATAGTATGCTAGGGCGTGACTGGAGATGCTAGAGGTGTGACAGGCTCCATTGAGAAGGTGGTTAAGTAAAGCTTCTCTTAGAAGATGACATCTGAGCCCAGATAAGAGGAACCCAGGGCTTCTTAGGTGGCGCAATGGTAAAGAATCCGCCTGCTGATGCAAGAGACACAAGAGACACGGATTCAATCCCTGGATGGGGAAGATGCCCTGGAGTGGGCAGTGACAACCCACTCCAGTATTCTTGCCTGAAAAATTCTTTGGACAGAGGAGCTTGGCAGGCTATAGTCCATGGGGTCGCAAAGAGTCAAACATGACTGAGCGACTGAGCATTTACACACCTTTTAAGAACTTGGTAAGACTGTTCAGACCAAACAAAAGAGCATGTGCAGGGAAGGAAATTAGTATGAGCATCTAAAATATATAGAGACCAGAGTGGAAGGAGGTGGTGATTAAGAAGGAATGGGCTAAGAGGAGGCCATTGAGCATAGACAGAGGGCAGTTCGTGTAGGACCTATGGGACATTGAAAGGAATTTGGGATAATTCTAGTCTCAGTGGAAATCCATTAGAGGATTTTAAACAGGGAATAGTATCATCTGTCTTACTTTTTAATAAGTCACTGTAGTTGTTGTTGGAGAATCAGCTAGTGGGAAGAGAGGCAAAGTGAGAGAGTGTTGTAGAAGCTGGTGAAGTAGGCCAGGTGAGAAATGATGGTGACTCAGCGTGAGGTGCTGGCAATAAAGCAGGTAAGATGTAGCTGGATTTGGGATCTATTTCAGAGGCACAGCAAACAGGACATGCTAAGGAATTGTCTCAGCAGAAGCTCAGGATAACAGAAGAATGTCTGATCAACTGAGTGGATGGTGAAACTGTTTATGAAGATGGGAAGGACTGTAGGTTGAAGAGAATGAATCAAGAGCTCTAATCTGGTGATGCTGAGAGACATGACACAGAATGACTGGTAATGTCATGAGTTCTGTTACACTGCCCAGGCCCCAGAGACAGGGTTCAAGCTGGTAAAAAGTAATATTGGGCTCCCCTAGCAAGAAGTCAGGCCACCTCTGGATTGCCAGACAGTTTACTCTGAACATTTGAGGTATCTGGGATAAAAGAAAAGAAACAAAGTGAAGTTGCTCAGTGGTGTCCAACTCTTTGTGACCCCAAGGACTGTAGCCTACCACACTCCTCTGTCCATGGGATTTTCCAAGCAAGAGTACTGGAGTGGGTCCCCATTTCTTTCTCCAGAAGATCTTCCTGACTCAGGGATCAAACCCAGGTCTCCCACATTGTAGGCAGACGCTTTACCATCTGAGCCACCAGGGAAGTCTCTCCTTTCCTGTGGCACATACACCTTGTCTCTCTTCCCTGTGTGGACACTCCAGCCCAACCATGATGGCTCTGGTCCGGGTTCCTGGGGGCATGGACTCGAAACAGTCATGTTGCCTTTGGGCTTTTGACCTCCGACCAAGTGGGTGAGTATTGCCTGAGAAGAGCCCTGGGCGAGCCTGTGGCATAGAGCTCAAGGCAGGAGCCCTGGGTCCCTGGGTCTATGGGAAATCTCATTCTAGGCTCTAATAAGGTGTACCAGTTTCCTCCCCCTCTCCATCATGATAACTGTATAAATAGAGTAGTAGGAAGCTCAGGATACCTTGTTATCAGCTCCATATAGGTGCCAAATTATTTAAGAGGCTAGTAAGAAGAATGGTGGAGAAGGCACTGGCACCCCACTCCAGTACTCTTGCCTGGAAAATCCCATGGATGGAGGAGCCTGGTAGGCTGCAGTCCATGTGGTAGCTAAGAGTCGGGCACAACTGAGCGACTTCACTTTTACTTTTCACTTTCATGAATTGGAGAAGGAAATGGCAACCCACTCCAATGTTTTTGACTGGAGAATCCCAGGGATGGGGAGCCTGATGGGCTGCCGTCTATGGGGTCGCACAGAGTTGGACACGACTGAAGCGACTTAGCAGCAGCAGCAGCAGCAAAAAGAAAGGGACTTCCCAGGTGGCGCTAGTGGTAAAGAACCTGCCTACCAATGCAGATGATGAAAGAGACACTGGTTTAATCCCTGAGTTGGGAAGATCTCCTGGAGGAGGAAATATCAACCCACTCCAGTATTCTTGGGCTTCCCGGGTGGCTCAGACAGTAAAGAATCTGCCTGCAATGCAGGAGACCTGCGTTTGATCCCTGGGTGGAAGATCCCCTGGAGAAGGGCATGGCAACCCACTCCACTATTCTTGCCGGGAGAATCCCATGGACAGAGGAGCCTGACGGGCTATGACCCATAGGGTCAAAAGAGTTGGACACAACTGAAATAATTTAGTATGCACGCAAGAAGAATGGGAGCCAATAAAGAAAATAAAAATGAACAGAAATTGAGGAAGGCAAGCCCATTAGACTGTGAGAGACTGAAGAACCATGGCCACATTACACCCAAGCTTGGATCTTCAACACAATGCCTTACTAGGAACTTTCTAGGTGTATGAGGACAGCCTCTCTCTCCATCCCCAGCTTTACACTCTTTTAAGGCACATCTTTCTCTTGGTAAAGTACCAATGAGGAAGATTTCATCACTTTCACCAAATCAATAGAGCCTGCCTTCCACTGGTCCCAGTTTTTCAGTTGGGTGAAATAGGTGTCACTGTGCAACCAACCTTTTGGTTTTTGCTCTCCTGGATCTGCATGCCCAGAGAGTCTGTTCTCCCTCTCCACTCCTGATCCTCAGAGGAAGCTTACAGAAAGAGAGCACCCACACTGCTCTCACCCACCCCAAACTGTTCCTCCAATAAGAGGAGGGAGGCCTGTAGTTTCCAAGCTGTGCTACTTCCATTCAAAAAGCAAAGAAGTATTAGCCTCACTATCAATCTCATATCTAAAATACAGTTCTTGGTCAGTTCTCCAAAGCCAATTTTCTAAAAGCCAACTCACCAAAGGCTGATATACTGAATGGTCCATTCTCCAAACTCAAAGCACCAGGAAGGAGTCTGGCATGGATTTTATTTTTTCTGTGTCTTCCATGTCTCTCCTTAACATGCTTGTGCTTTCCTCCACCTTCTTGAACATATTTGTGATTACTCTTATAATGCTATCATTTAATAATTTTATCATCTGTGTTATTTCTGGGTCTGTTTTATAGATTGATTTTTTCTCATCTTTTTGAGTTATATTATTCTGCTTCTCTGCATGCCTAGTAAATTTTTATTGGATGCAAATGGTTTGAATTTTTTCTTGTTCAATACTGGTAATTTTTTGCTCCTTTGGATAGCTTTGTGTTCTGTTTTCGGACACAGTTAAGTTGCTTGGAAGGAATTCAATCCTTTTGAAACTTGTCTTATTTATACTTTGCTAATTGTGTTCAGGACAGCTTTTAGTCTAGGGCTAGTTCTGGAGATTGTTCTGCCTGATCTTTTCTGGTGGTCTTTTCCTAGCTTCATGTAGTTTTCTCACATATAGCGCTTGTGTCCCCACAAATCCACGTGTTGAAACCCTAACCCCCAATGTGATGGCATTTAGAGGGGGTCTTCAGGAGGTGATTAGGCTTAGATGAGATCATGAGTGTGGGGATGGGATTAATGCCCTTACAAAAGGAGGAGGATGCTGGGCATCTCAATCTCTCCTAGGCACCAAGGAAGGCCATGTGACGGTATAAACAGGAAGAGAGCCCTCACCAAGAACCCAATCAGACACCTTGATCTCAAACTTTCAACTTCCAGAACTGTAAGGAATAAATGTGCATGTTTTTTACTTTACAATATTATGTTAATTTCAGGTGTACAACGTATCTATTCAATATTTTTGTAGATTATACTCTACTTAAAGTTATTTCAAAGTAATGGCTATAAAGAAATAAGTGTCTGTTTTTTAAGTCACCCGGTCTATGGTATTTGTGGCAGCAGCTGAGCTGACTAAGACACACGTACTGATGAGTCCCAAGCTGACTTCTTAAGAGAACTCTTTGCAGATCTTCCGAGTTCTCTCCACATGGCTCTTCACTCTCTAGCCTGACCCACAAATTCCAGCCACCTAGACCTCCTTGGAGGTCAGAGACCACTCTGTTCAGGTGCTCCTTCCTGGGCTGCAGGCTGAGAAATTCTCTCTAGGCAGTATGCTCGGACAATCTTAGGGTTCACCTTGCTTGTTTTCCTTCTGTTGTCTGTTCAATGACTGAAAACAGATGTTTTACATACTTTTTCTTGTTTTCTAATTTCATTGCATACAGAGGAGGCTAAATCCAGACCCTGTTGTTTCATCATGGCCAGGAGCATAAGCCTTGCAGTATGTTAGTAAACTAAGTTTATACTGTAGATTCAGTGTTCCAGTATCTAGCAGGGAAAGTCTTCCCTCATTTTTCTTTTTATTTTGAAACTCTCTTGGCCATATGGCTTCCTTTCTCTTTCACAGGAATTGTATAGCCAGGTTATCCATTTCCCTTAGAAAATCCTATTTGATTTTGGATTGATATTGAATTAAATTTATATTCAATATAATAATATGAGATACAACTGATACCTTTATGCTTGCATATACCTTGCCCTTGGATGGGAGAAATTAATATTATAAAATACTACTTCTCAGCTGCTGGATGCTTCTTGATAGCCTGGAAAGAGAGGATACATGATACAACTGGACTGGGCATTTGAAGGCCCAGTGGAGAACAGGCTGGCCAATGCAAGGTTCATAAGCTGGAAGGCAGTGGAATTCTACTGGATGAAAACATTGAAATTCTAAACTGTAAGGAGACAGAGTGATCTCTGAGATAGTTTTCTTTTTAATGAGAAAACAACATGGAGAGAAGTATATATAGTATGTATATATATGTTTAGGAAATGGGAGATACAAATACACATATACACATTTTATACATATATATATAAAACACACATGTGCATAAATCCATAACTACTTAAATTCAAAAATACAAAGTTAATTAATTATAAAAACCATTTTTAAATGACTTCCTGTGGGGAAGTAGTGGACAAGCAGAGAGAGAAGCTGGGCTTTTCTTAACATACCACGCTTTTAGATCTGACTTTAAAACCATATGTTTTACACAACTGTACGTCAAACTTAAATTTTTAAAAAGCAATCTCTAAACACTGAAAGCGAAATAAAACAAATGAACCCAACCCAACCAGAATCAGGTTGGTGGCACAGCTACCCGAAGAGAACCAATTTAAAGTGACTTTTTAAAGCACACAATTTTGATAGTCCATCCCTAGTGAGATATGCCCCACAGACAAAAAAAAAAAAAAAAAAAGAATTGCAAAAAAAAATCTTAAGCTGCTCTGAGAAATCCCACATTTTTGTGGCAGTATGGAGACCATTATTTTCAGACTAAAGTGTATGCAGATTGGCCTGAAGGAAATGGGCAGTTCTGCCGGGATTGTCAACAATTGAAATTTTTTGTTGTGGTAGAAAGGATTTCAGTGAGTTTAGTAATAACATTGTAGTCTTTAATTTGAATTGAAACTGTTAGTATAAATTCATGACATATAATCTTACCAACAAATGCCATTTTCTTCTCGGTCCACTGACAAAGTCCAGAAAAACTGATTAAGCCTTTAACATCAAGCGCCCAGATGGTGGTCCCAAATTCATTTTCACCTAGAAGGCCAAAGGGCCCCTTGGATTACAGCCTTGACAGACCTAGGGTAGGGAATACACCACCTGCCTGGAGTAACTGAGCTCCCTGCTCTCGGGCGTGACTTTAAAGAGTCCCAGGGCTATGTCCAAAGGCCTCCAAGCCAACTTGAAGAGACTCCCACAGTCCACTGAAACATAAGTAATATCTTTAACAGATTGATGTATCCAATATCATTACGCCCACTAGTTCATAACAGCAAACAAAAACAAAACTTAGTGGTCACTTTCAGAGGATTCTAGGAAGTCAGCTCATCCAAAATCAATCATTTATCTTGTAGTTTTTTGTATAACATGTACGTCAAGGTACCTAAGTAATGAAAACACTTTCATAGAAGAAACTTTGAAAGCTGCTTCTGTTAATAATACAGAAGGAGTGATGGAGTCAAAACATTACCACTGTGCAAATTCTAACAAATCCGTGGGTAGAGGGGTGCTGAACAACAAAAAGACAACAAGGCATCCTATGCCATCCTCTGCGAAGAGTATTTCCCAGAAAGTTGAACCCAGCTCTGATCAGACTTCTAGATCTAACCACCAATAGGCAAAAACTATTGCAGACAAAAGAATACATTAAATGACACCACAGAGATACGAATATCAAAGTGCAGGCTAGGAAACGGTACTGGAAAAAACAACCCGTTTTCTTCAGTAATTGCAAGAAAAAAGTGTGGAGGAATCTATACATCCAAAAAAGACTTAAAGGCCTTGTACCACCAATTGCAATTTATGACCTTATTTTGATCCTGAGTCTAACAAATAGACTAAATAGTCTATTTGAGAAAATTGGGGAAATTTAAACAATGACTCACTCCAGTATTCATTTATAAACAATGACTAGACATTTAATTATCAAGAAATTGTTAATTTTTAAGATGTGATAATGGTATTTCTTTTTAAAAGAAATAAATACTGAAACTCTTATAGATAAAAAATAACAATAGTACCCCCAAATAAATATAACAGAATTCCACTTATTATCCTAACAAGTTTTTTGAGAGGTGGTAAAACTATTTAAAAATATAGATGGAAATACAAATCCCTGAAGAGAAAAGAAAACTATAAAGAAGATAAATAATGAGAGAGTTGCCTTCAACTGAAAGCCACTGTAATGAGAATCACTGTAATACAACCAGCACGATATTGGCATAAGGGTAGACAAATCAGTGGAACAGAAGAATGGATCCAAAAATAGATCTCAGTATATATCATAATTTAATATGTGACAAAGGTAGTATTTCAATTCTGTGGGAAAGAATGGTTTATTTAATAAATAGTGCTGGCATAACCGGCTATTCATCTAGAACAAAATGAACTTGTATCCCAATTTCACAACAAATCCAAAAATAAATTCCAAGTGGATTAAAAACTTAAATGTAAACAATAAATCTTAGAAGAACATTTAGGTGGCTACATGCAAATAGAGGGGATAGAAAACACCACTTTAACTAAAACCAGAAACTGGAAGTATAAAAGATAGACATATTTGATTACCTAAAAATGGAAAACTTTTATATAGCAAAAGATATCATAAATGAAGTCAAGATTAAAAATAGGCATTTAGAAAAATACATATAATGCAGGAGGCTTCCCAGGTGGCTCAGCAGTAAGAATCCGCCTGTCAGTGCAGGAGCCGTAGGAGTCGCGGGTTTGGTCCCTGTGTAGGGGAGATCCCCTGGAGGGTGAAATGGTGACCCACTCCAGTACCCTTGCTGGGGTAATCCCATGGACAAAGGAGCCTGGTGGGCTACAGTCTGTGGGGTTGCAAAGAGTCAGACACGACTGAGCAACTGAGCACGCAAACTCAACAGCAGCCAGAAAACTGCAAATTAAAATAATAATGAGAGATTACATCCATCAGACTGGCAAAAATTTAAAAGAATAATATTATCTATTGCAGTCTCATGCATTACTTTTGAAAATGTGAATTGTTACTGCCTTTTGGAAAAAAAAATCTAATAGCACCTGTTAAAGAACCCACATACATTTTGACCCAATGATTGTGCTACTGGGAATGTGGCCAGTAGAAATAAAAGAACCAGTGTGGGAGGCTATATATAACTTGCTTATTGCAGAATTATAGTAGCAAAAATCTAAAAGCAAAGTGAATATGCATCCATAAGGAAATGGTTGAATAGATTGTGCGTGTATCTGCATCATAAAATAGTATGAAGCTACTAAGAGGAAGGAATTAGAACTACTGCGGACAAATATTTCTGCTGACAAGAATTTCTTCATGATGCTGCATGATCAAGAAGGCACGATGCTGAGAACTGTGTATGCTATGATTCCCATATATAAACTAGTATATGTTTGTGTGTGTGTATTTATGTAAATATATACATTTATACAGACCTCAGTTTGCTTATGGTCACATGAGCTTGGGAAAAAAAGCATGGAATGCTCTGAAAAACATTGTTAATAAGGGCTATGCTGGGTTGAGGGTAGGGAGATTAGATTTAGGTTGAAGAGGATTAAAGGAAGAAAAAGCTATAGAAAATTTTAAAACTAGTATGATGATATTAAATGTATATATATGTATATATAATTACACACTTTAGTATGTATATACATTATATATACACAAGTTATATACAAGTATAATATGTGTGTCTATATATTAAAAGCAAAAGCTGGAGTTAAATCATACATCAATATATCTGCAGAGATGTCCATGATATGTTGTTAAATTTTTAAAAGCTAGTAATGTGTATGGCATGATTCTGTTTGGTCAAAACAAAGCATATATAAACAAACCACTGTAACTGTGGGCTGTATGAATGAACCATGAACAAGATGTGAAGGGATAAATGCCAATTGTTAACATTTGTTACCTCAAAGGGGGTTGAGATGGGGATGAAATGATGGTTAACGTTTTGTTTACACATCATTGTACTGGTTTTCTTATTACAATAAAGCCATATTGCTTGATAACTTGAGGAACATCAAGCAGAGGGAACAAAGAAAAAATGTAGTCTTCCACTGAGAGAACATATTATCTTTCATTACATATTTAAGTCTTTTTTTTCCCCTTAAAGTTTCTTGATAATTGTTGTTTTCTTAATCAGAAATGAGTGTTTCAGGTTTATCAAATGTTTGGGGGGCATCTATTGAGACGATCATCTGTTTTTTCTCCTCTAATTAAATAATGCTATTTTCTCTTCAATATCTGTACTCTCCCACCTGATCTTATTCAGTTTCATGGCTTCAAACATCATTACATGTGCTGCTGCTGCTAAGTCGCTTCAGTCGTGTCCGACTCTGTGCAACCCCATAGACGGCAGCCCACCAGGCTCCGCCGTCCCTGGGATTCTCCAGGCAAGAACACTGGAGTGGGTTGCCATTTCCTTCTCCAATGCATCAAAGTGAAAAGTGAAAGTGAAGTCGCTCAGTCGTGTCCGACTCTTAGCGACCCCATGGACTGCAGCCCACCAGGCTCCTCCATCCATGGGATTTTCCAGGCAAGAGTACTGGAGTGGAGTGCCGCTGCCTTCTTCGATTACATGTGCTAACTACCCCCAAATACATGTCTCCAGCCCAGACCTCTCTTCCAAACTATAGATCCTAGAAAACTGCCTGTTGATATCTCCTTTTTTATTATTATCATTTTTAATGTATTTATTTTAATTGGAGGCTAATTACTTTACAATATTGTAGTGGGTTTTGCCATACATTGACATGAATCAGCCATGGGACATCTCCTCCTGAATGTCTAAGGACATCTCAAACTTAACATGCCCAAATGACACTCACAACTCCCCCTCCTCCCCCAAACCTCCCCAAACTTATTCTACATGCAGGTGTCCCTATATCAGGTGAGGACAACCACAGCGAACTAGTTCTCAGGCCAGAAAAAATGTGTCGTTTGTGATGTTTCTCTTTCACATTCTACACTCAGTGCCTCAGGAAATTCCATTCATTCTACCTTCAAAATATATTAGAATTAACCACTTTCATTACCACCAATACTTCCATCCTGGTCAGAACCACCACATTCTCTCACCTGCGTTGCTGATCTTCCTGTGTCTGTTCTTGACCTTCAACAGGACATGCAGGGTCAAGTCATGCAAAGGTTCATGAGACCATATCACTCCTTTGCTCAAAACTCTGCTCTCTTCCTTTCTTGCCTACACACTTCCCCTGACACTACCCCCAATTCATTTAGATTAAAACCCAAAGTCCACACAAGGGCTACACGGTCCAGCACCCTGTGACCTCTTGACTTCATCTGCTAATTTCAGCTCCCTCCAGATTCCTAGAACATTGTAGGTATACCGCTCCCACACTGGAGCCTTCACACTCACCATCCCCTCTGTTCTCAACGCCCTTCTCCCAGATGCTGCTTAGCTAACTCTCTCCTCCCTTCAACGAGCCCTACCTTGACCACTTTATTCAATATCCAGCCTCCTACTCCCTCAAGACATATCCCTCTTGCTCCATCTGCTTTTTCATCTTCCATGCATTCATCCTCTTCTCCATACTGAAACGTTTATCTTTTATCGTCTGTCTCATGCCACTCGAACACAGATCCAAGAGGACAAGAACTTTATTTTGTTTACTGATGTGACAAAATGCCTAGAACACTGCCTGACACATAATAGATGCTTAATATTTGTTGAATGAAAGAATGAATTCATGAATTATATTAGCTCTAAGCATGGCGCTCCCTTCAAGCCAGTTCCTTCAATGCTATGATTCCTCTTTTATATGTGTTTTAAGCTGTTATGTTCTATAAGGTTTTTAAATTTCTCTTCAATATGACTCTTTTAGGAATCATTCCAAATTTCTGGCTCATTATTGAAGACTTTTTTTTTTTTAATTGTTTCCCCATACTATTGTAGATTTATTTCCTTTTAAAGTAACACTATGATGATTTCATAGGATTTGGTGAGGAAGGAAAGGCAGATATTTGTGCTCCCTCCTCCCATCCTCGACCTCAGAGAATTAGGAGTTTGTCAGTTTGCGTCAGTCTCTCTGAGCCTGATTGAATCTGATGAACTGAAATTACTGGACTGCAGGCCCTAGTGACCCCATCAATACAAAGTAGCCTTATGAAGGCTGGCTTGGCCACCAGCTGCTCTTCCTCTGAGATCTTCAGCTCTAGCCTTTCAAACGTAACACTGCTCTCATTAACCAAGATATTATAATTATTTTCTTTTTCAATTCAGAGAGGAAATGAATTGCATAAAAGCTAGATAATAAAAATCAGGTTCTAATGTCTGACACCACTTCTTTTTCTTACTAATCGGCTCAATCTTAAAGTAAAGATATCCACCCACATCCTTAGGGAACTCATTGAAAATCTTATGCAGCTGAAAAATTTCTAATCTCCTTTTGCCATGGCTCTACGAGTCAATTAAAGACTTTTCAAAATGTAAAATATGCATTTTTATGTCTGTTTTCAAAGTCACTAAAGACCAGATTTTGACCATTGATTTATATGCTGAATATGCCTACCCTACGAAAAGAAATTCGGTTAATTTGGGAGTTCTAGGAGTGTGCAAAACTATTTTTAATCTAACTTTCCTACCAGCATAGCATTTAAAAACCACAGAAAAATGTGCTTTTTAGTCCCTCATTTAAAAAAATTTTATGTTTTCAATGCTCTAGGTTTTTTTCAGTTCAGCTCATTTGCTCAGTCACATCCAGCTCTTTCTCTCCAGTCTCCCCATCGACTGCAGCACGCCAGGCTTCCCTGTCCATCACCAACTCCCGGAGCTTGCTCAAACTCATGTCCATCACATCAGTGATGCCATCAAACCATCTTATCCTCTGTCATCCCCTTCTCCTCCTGCCTTCAATCTTTCCCAGCATCAGGGTCTTTTCCAAAGAGTCAGTTCTTCGCATCAGGTGGCCAAAGGTTTGGAGTTTCAGCTTCAACATTAGTCCTTCCAATGAATATTTAGAACTGATTTCCTTTAGGATGGAGTGGTTGGATCTCCTTGCAGTCCAAGAGACTCTCAAGAGTCTTCTCCAACATCACAGTTCAAAAGCATCAATTCTTCTGTGCTCAGATTTTTTTATAGACCAACTCTCACATCCATACATGACTACTGGAAAAACCATAGCTTTGATTAGATGGACCTTTGTTGGCAAAGTAATGTCTCTGCTTTTTAATATGCTGTCTAGGTTGGTCATAACTTTTCTTCCAAGGAACAACTGTCTTTTAATTTCATGACTGCAGCCACCATCTGCAGTGATTTTGGAGCCCCCAAAATAAAGTCTCTCACTGTTTCTATTTTTTTCCCCACCTACTTGCCATGAAGTCATGGGACTGGATGCCATGATCTTCGTTTTCTGAATATTGAGTTTTAAGCAAACTTTTTCACTCCTCTTTCACTTTCATTGAGAGGCCCTTTAGTTCTTCTTCACTTTCTGCCATAAGGATGGTGTCATCTGCTTATCTGAGGTTATTGATATTTTTCCCGGCAATCTTGATTCCTCTTGTGCTTCATCCAGTTTGGCACTTCGCATGATGTACTCCACATATAAGTTAAATAAGCAGGGTGACAATATACAGCCCTGAAGTACTTCTTCCCCAATTTGGAACCAGTCTGTTGTTCCATATCCAGTTCTAACTGTTGCTTCTTGACCTGTATATCGATTTTTCAAGAGGCAGCTCAGGTGATCTGTATTCCCATCTCTTGAAGAGTTTTCCAGAGTTTGTTGTTGTGCACAAAGTCAAAGGCTTTGGCATAGTCAATAAAGCAGAAGTAGATGTTTTTTCTGGAACCCTTGGTTCAGTTTTTTTAGTTTTATGCAATTTGATGGCCATGAAATTAAAAGACGCTTACTCCTTGGAAGGAAAGTTATGACCAACCTAGATAGCATATTCAAAAGCAGAGATATTACTTTGTCAACAAAGGTCTGTCTAGTCAAGGCTATGGTTTTTCCAGTAGTCATGTGTGGATGTGAGAGTTGGACTATGAAGAAAGCTGAGTGCCGAAGAATTGATGCTTTTGAACTGCGGTGTTGGAGAAGACTCTTGAGGGTCCTTGGACTGCAAGGAGATCCAACCAGTCCATTCTAAAGGAGATCAGTCCTGGGTGTTCTTTGGAAGGAATGATGCTAAAGCTGAAACTCCAGTACTTTGGCCACCTCATGTGAAGAGTTGACTCATTGGAAAAGACTTTGATGCTGGGAGGGATTGGGGGCAGGAAGAAAAGGGGATGACGGAGGATGAGATGGCTGGATGGCATCACCGACTCGATGGATGTGAGTTTGAGTGAACTCTGGGAGATGGTGATGGACAGGGAGGCCTGGAGTGCTGTGATTCATGGGGTCACAAAGAGTCAGACACGACTGAGTGACTGAATTGAACTGATGACTATGTTAGATTTGGAGGAAAAGCGTTCACCGTGAACCCATTTTTCCAAGACTAAATATGAATTAACATAGATAAAAAATCACAAAACTGTAATGGAAATTATCTACATATTTACTTAACAGAGCCACAAGACATGCAGGATTTTAGTTACTTGACCTAGGGTGGAACCCATGGCCCCTACAGTGGAAGTGAGGAGGACCACACTCTTTCATCTTCCATGCATTCATCCTGTTCTTCATACTGCCAGGGAAGTAATTAAAAATTACTATTTTTTAAAAAATGTGACTTGCCCTTTGACTACTAATCTCATCCAAGATTGAGAAGAAAGACTAATCTCAGCCAAGATTGAGAAGAGAGCTTGAGCTGTCAGCCAAGTCAGCACCCTACCTGTCAACATCCCAATTGTCAACTGGATAGACCAGTTTTTAAAATTAATTTATTTATTTTAATTGGAAGCTAATTCCTTTACAGTGTTGTGGTGGTTTTTGCCTTACATCGACATGAATCAGCTATGGGTGAACACGAGAATAATCCAGTTTTCTGAGATCTTTCTGTTCAATAGACCTATGCCCTTGGCCTCCTGTTAATAGTTTTATCCTTTTCCCCTACTTTCTCCAAGGTACACCAATTAAGAATTCTGGCTTGTAAACCATTGGTATAAATGGTTTCTATTATCTGGAGAAAACCTATGCGAATGGAGCCCCTCATCTTATTTTGGAGTTTATTCCAATATTCTAGCCCCCGGATAGTAAATAAGTTCTTTCCTGTGCCCATCCAGAATGTTTTCCTCTACTGTCAACTCATTTTCTCTTAATTAAAATTATTGGCCATGGAAAATCACTGCTCATCATCCTCTGTATTATCCTTAGAGACAATGCTCAAGATCTCTTTTTGCCCTATTCTAATTTTCACTTGTGAAAAAATGGAAGCTTACTTTTAATTTCTCATCATTTTTGGATGCTGTTCAGCAATTGCATGTGTCTACTGAAATATGGCCAAAATGGGACCCCATTTACTAGATCTTTGTAGAGATGGTAGATTTTGAAAGATTGAAACAATAGGAGAAATTAAACAGGAAATGACAGTTTTAACTGTCTAAAAATTTTCAATTTCAGTTCCATGAAAATTAATAAAGTTAGCTAGGAAAGTATTTGCATCACATTAAAATAGTAAAAAAAATTCATGTCTATACAATATAAAGAATTTACTTTTATGAAAAATCTGCTTATATGTAAGATCCAATTTTTAATTAATAATTGTGCTCATTTAAAAAATATTTTGGTTATTTTCATTTAAAACCATCTTTTTGAGTAACATCAAGACTCTGGTAGATATATGAATCATGAATAGACAATATTCTTATTAGCCAACAGTCACTTTTCCTCAAAATCTAGTTGATATGTGATATCTTGGCAGTCTTCAAGAAGCTTCAAGAGAAAGTAAGCTCTTCTTCAAACCTGTGATCCTATATTCTGTGACACACTGTACTGCTTATGTTGTAACAGTCACGATATTATTCTGCAATTATTTATATGACTGTCTTCTTCCTAGAAATCTTCATAAGATGACAGAGAAGGGACAATGTTTTGCTTCATTATCTTTTCATTGTCTAACATGGTGTATACTACATGAAGTAGGTGCTTCAAAATTGCTTATAGAATGAATTAATTCACATTAACATAAATGTAAATAGTAATTATAGAATTACAGAAAGGTCTTCCTTCTCAAGCTCTTAATCAAAGGTCTACAAATACAATGCAATATTATCTTTTCAAAAAGACTTTAATGTACTGGTGGACATATGTTCTTTTTACCTAGGAATTTAAAAATATGAATATTATTAAAAGAAATGAAAAGGTAAGAGTGCTCCTGGAAATGATTTATCCAAGTATTACAAGGACAGTCAGTTTACAGGGTTCTTAAAAATGTAATGCACTCATTCTGAAGTCCATCTAGAGAAACAGGTGAGAGAATAGCCAGATAAAAAGAAATAATGAAGGGAAATGGCATATCAAATATTTAAATGTTTCACTAAATTACACTAATTAACATGCTATGGACTGTTATGGAAACAGAAAGATTCTATTAAATAAATAGACTGAGAAATTCAGGGGTTATCAGAAGGATGTATAAAATTATTTTATAATAAAGTTAGCCTTTGAAAAGTAGTGTTGGAAAGGTGGTCTCTCCAATAATGTATGTTATGAGAAATGGAAAGACATTTGACAAAGGTCATCTGAATCTCTACCTGAATCTTACCAAAGAAAATTCAATGGCTTAAACGTTTAATGCAATACAATGACAACAATAACAAAAACCCCAGAAGAACATGAGAATAAATTTTTAAAAAGTTGGAATGAGGAAGGCTATACTAAGCATGACATGATATTATGAAACCACAAATGGTTAGACTGATTATTTAAATTTTTTAAGTTCTCTAAATCTCCATGCAGCAAAAAAAAGCATACAAAACAAACAGAAAACTCTCCATAGATTAAAAAAAAGACAGGCAAGGAACAGAAAGAATAATGTTTGTAATACATGAATTACTAATCTATTCAATAGGCAAAGAGTTCATACCAATCTATATGGAAATGATTAATATTCCAATAAAAAGATGGGCAAAGGATAGGAACACAAAATTCATAGGAGGATAGTAAATGGCTAATAAATCTGTTAAAAGGTAATAAAACAGTATCAAAGTAAAACAATGAAGTTCCATTTTTTACCTATTAGATTAGTAATTTAAAAAATCAATGACATACACTTTTGGCTACAGAGAGAGGAGATAAATATTCCCCACCCCCCAAAATTGGCAGGGAGTGAGAAGATGCATAAAATATTTAAAATATTTGAGAGGGAAATTTGGCAATATTATAATATTTGAATTAGAACAAACAAAAATACGTTTAAGGGCTTTTGTGGTAGCGTTGTTTGAAACAATAAATGCTGGATGCAACCCGAATGTCCGTCAATAGGGAATTCCATTATCACAGAGCAATACAACAGATCTCTGTGCATTCTATGCATATAATGGATCTCTACATTCTCAAAGAGAATATACTAGAATAGAGTATGAAAAGGTGTGTCTTATGTCATTAATCAGAAAAAAAGCAAGTCAAAGGCAATTAGAATAGGATCCTATTTGTTTTTTAAAGAATATTCATGGCATGCATACTTTTCATATATTTATATAAAAAACTATCTGAAAAGATAGTTCTAATGAGGTGGATGAAACTGGAGCCGATTATACAGAGTGAAGTGACCCAGAAAGAAAAACACCAATACAGTATACTAATGCATATACATGGAATTTAGAAAGATGGTAACGATAATCCTGTATGCGAGACAGCAAAAGAGACACAGATGTATAGAACAGTCTTTTGGACTCTGTGGGAGAGGGAGAGGGTCAGATGATTTGGGAGAATGGCATTGAAACATATACAATATCATATAAGAAACGAATCGCCAGTCTAGGTTCCATGTAGGATACAAGATGCTTAGGGCTGGTGCACTGGGATGACCCAGAGAGATGGTATGGGGAGGGAGGTGGGAGGGGGGTTCAGGATTGGGAACATGCGTACACCCGTGGTGGATTCATATTGATGTATGGCAAAACCAATACAGTATTGTAAAGCAAAATTTAAAAAATTGTTTTAAAAAAAAGAAAAAAAAAAGACATACGGTTTATTAACAGTGGCTACTTCTGGAAACGGGATTGAGAGATGATAGTTATGAGAGACGTTTTTTACCTTTCTTTTACTTTTTATGAATATGAAGTATTATGTGTTTGTAATTAAATTTTAAAACATTGTAAAATAATGCTCACTTTTTTACATAGCAGGCATTAAAGGCCCTTTGACAATTAGGCAACAGGTGATGAGCCACAGAATGGGCCAAGTCTTTGGGCATAAAATCTAAGAGGATATCAAAAAACCCAGAAATCAAGATGAGTGATATTTTAACACACTATTTTAAAAATATTTTTTATTGAACTATAGTTAATTTACAATACTGTGTTTTTTTAGGTATATAGCAAAATGTTTCAGTTATAACTACATATTTTTTCCAATTCTTTTCCATCATAGGTTATTATAAGATACTGAATATAGTCCCCTGCTCATATAGTAAGTCCCTGTTTCTATTTTATACATCATGGTGTGTATCTGTTGATCTCATACTCCTAAGTTATCCTTCCTCCCACCTCTTTCCCCTCTGGTAACCGTAAATTTTTTTTTTTTTGTCTGTGAGTCTGTTTGTAAATAAGTTTGTTTGTATTATTTTTTAGATTTCATATATGGGACATCATATAATGTTTGTGTTTCTCTCTCTGACTTCTTTCAGTATAATATCTCTGGGTCCATCCATCTTGCTGCAAATGACAATATTTCGTTCTCTTTTATGTCCAAGTAATAGTCTATTACATGTATATCACATATACCACATCTTCTTTGTCCTTTCATCTGCTGATAGACACTTCGATTGCTTTCATGTTTTGGCTATTGTAATTAGTGCTGCTGTGAACGCTGGGGTGTATGTACCTTTTGAATGACAGTTTTTGTCTTTTCTAGTTATATGCCCAGGAGTTGGATTGCTGGATCATATGGTAACACTAGTTTTAAGTGTTTTAAGGACCCTCCATGCTGTTTTCCATAGTGGTATATTCCCACCAACTGTGTAGAAGGGTTCCCTTTTCTCCACATCCTCTCATTAATGCACCATTTAAAAAAATCAAAGTTAATGTAAAAAAGTCTATTGTGAACGAAATATCAAAAATTTAAATGAAGTCCTGCAATTGCATGATTCACCTCACTTACCACCCCCAATCCTGGTCCTCTTGCATTCTGTCTTTTTTTTTTTAAATGTTATTGTTATTTATTATTGATTTTTTAAAGAAAAACTTTTTACTTTGAAATAATTACGCATTCACAGGAAATTTCAAAGATAGAATCTGTGTGTTCTTTACTTAGTTTCCCACAATGCTTATATCTTACATCACCATCAGTCAGTCAGTTCAGTCACTCAGTTGGGTCCAACTCTCTGTGACCCCACGAATTGCAGCACTCCAGGGCTCCCTGTCCATCATCAACTCCCAGAGTTCACTCAAACTCATGTCCATTGAGTCGGTGATGCCATCAAGCCATCTCATCCTCTGTCATCCCGTTCTCTTCCTGCCCCCAATCCCTCCCAGCATCAAAGTCCTTTCCAATGAGTCAGCTCTTCGCATGAGGTGGCCAGAGTATTGGAGTTTCAGCTTTAGCATCAGTCCTTCCAATGAACACCCAGGACTGATCTCCTTTAGGATGGACTGGTTGGATCTCCTTGCAGTCCAAGGGACTCTCAAGAGTCTTCTCCAACACCACAGTTCAAAAGCATCAATTCTTCGGCACTCAGCTTTCTTCATAGTCCAACTCTCACATCCACACATGACCACTGGAAAAACCATAGCCTTGACTAGACGGACCTTTGTTGGCAAAGTAATATCTCTGCTTTTGAATATGCTATCTAGGTTGGTCATAACTTTCCATAGTATAATGTTAAAACCAAGAATTTGAATTTGGTACAATGAATGCATGTTTTTCTGTGTCATTTTGTAGCTGGTGTAGACAGATGTAACCACCACTACAATTGAGATTCAAATGATTCCATCCCTTGAAAGATCTTTCTCCTGCTTTCCTTTACAGTCACACTCATCCCTTTTCCTCCCTCATCCTTAATTTCTAGCCAAAACTAATCTGATTCCCATATCTATAACTTTGTTATTCTAAGAATAGTATATAAATGGAATCATACAATATGTGACCTTTTGAGATTAGGTTTTTTAATTCAGCATAATGACCTTTATTTAACTTATATGCAGAATACATCATGAGAAATGCTGGACTGGAAGAAACACAAGCTGGAATGAAGATTGCTGGAAGAAATATCAATAATCTCAGATATGCAGATGACACCACCCTTATGGCAGAAAGTGAAGAGGAACTAAAAAGCCTCTTGATGAAAGTGAAAGAGGAGAGTGAAAAAGTTGGCTTAAAGCTCAACATTCAGAAAACGAAGATCATGGCATCTGGTCCCATCACTTCATGGGAAATAGATGGGGAAACATTGGAAACAGTGTCAGACTTTATTTTGGGGGCTCCAAAATCACTGCAGATGGTGACTGCAGCCATGAAATTCAAAGATGCTTACTCCTTGGAAGAAAAGTTATGACCAACCTAGATAGTATATTCAAAAGCAGGGACATTACTTTGCCGACTAAGGTCCGTCTAGTCAAGGCTATGGTTTTTCCAGTGGTCATGTATGGATGTGAGAGTTGGACTGTGAAGAAGGCTGAGCGCCGAAAAATTGATGCTTTTGAACTGCGGTGTTGGAGAAGACTCTTGAGGGTCCCTTGGACTGCAAGGAGATCCAACCAGTCCATTCTGAAGGAGATCAACCCTGGGATTTCTTTGGAAGGAAAGATGCTAAAGCTGAAGCTCCAGTACTTTGGCCACCCCATGCGAAGAGTTGACTCATTGGAAAAGACTCTGATGCTGGGAGAGATTGGGGGCAGGAGGAGAAGGGGACGACCGAGGATGAGATGGCTGGATGGCATCACTGACTCGATGGACGTGAGTCTTAGTGAACTCTGGGAGTTGGTGATAGACAGGGAGGCCTGGCGTGCTGCGATTCCTGGGGTCACGAAGAGTCGGACACGACTGAGCGACTGAACTGAACTGAACTGAATAATGACCTTTTAAAATTCACCTGAATTATCACATGCGTCAGTAATTTGTTTTCTTTGTGGAGTAGCTTTCCACAGTATGGATGTTACCAAGCCATTGTTCAACCATTCACCTATTGAGGGAAGTTGCAGTTGTTTCCAGTTTGGGGCTGTTACAACTGCCATGAAAAATCATGTATTGGCTATTGTGCAGATGTTTTCATTTACTCCTGTGTTATACTGGAAGTGTATGTTAGTTGTCTAAGAAACTGACAAACTGTTTCTTTGGTACAGAGTGGCTGTACTGTACCATTTTATATCTCCACCGGCAAGTGATCCAGTTTCTCTGCATCCTCCCCAGCATTTGGTGTATGTTATGGGCTGAATTATGCCTTATACATTGAAGCTCTAACCCCCGGTACATCAGAACGTGATTATATTTGAAGATAGGGTCTTTGAAGAGGTTAAATGAGGTCATTGGTGTGGACTGTAATCCAATATGCCTGGTGTCCTTATGAGAAGAGGTTAGGACTAACCATACACAGAGAAAAGACCATGTGAAAACACAGGGAGAATTCGGCCAACTCTAAGTCAGCGAGAGAGGCTTCAGAATGAAATCAACCCTGCTGACACTTTGCTCTTAAACTTCTAGCCTCCAGAACTGTGAGAAATAGATTGCTGCTGTCTTCAACCATCCAGTCTGTGGTATTTGTTATGGCAGTTTTAGTAAACTAATGCAGTATTGTCACAGTTTTTTATTTTAACTGTCTGACAGGTGTGTAGTGACATCTCATTGTACCATTAATTTGCATTTTCCTAATGGCTAATGATGTCGAACATCTGCTCATGTGCTTATTTGCCACTTGTATATCCTTTTTGGTAAAATGTCTCTTCATGCCTTTTGCCTGCTTTCTAACTGGGTTGCTTGTTCTCATAATGTTGACTTTTAAGTCGTCTTTGGATATTCTACAAATGAGACCTTTATCACATACATGATTTGCAAATATTTTCTCCCAGTCTAGAGCTTGCCTTTTCATCCTCTTAATAGGGTCTTTCACAGAGCAAAGTTTTAATTTTGATGAAGTTCAGTTTATCCATATTTTTCTTTTATGGGTTGTGCTTTGGGTGTTATGTCTAAGAAATCTTCACTAAGTCCAAGGTCCTAAAGACTTTCTCCTGTATTATCTTTTAAAAATTTCATAGCTTTACATTTTACACTTAACTATATGATCCATTTTGAGTTAATTTTTTTTTATGAGATGTGAGGTTCAGGTCAAATTTCATATTTATCTTTGAGGATTTTGTTTTGTTTTGATTATGGATAGCTAATTGTTCCAGCATAATTTATTAAAAAGACTATCTTTCCACTATTGGATTACATTTCACCTCTATAAAAAATTACTCGCCTGTAATTATGTGGGGCTATTTTTGGGGTCTCTATATTCATTCTTTCGCTGATCTATATGTCTGTCCCTCTGCCAAAACCACACAACCTTGCTTACTGTAGCTCTATAATAAGTCTTGAAATCGGATAGAGTGATTTCTCCCATTTTATTCTTTTTCAGATGGTTTTAGCTATTCAACTTTCTTTACCTTTCTATATAAATTTTAGAATTATCTTGTGTATCTACAAGAAATATTGTTAGGAATTGCATAAAAGCTGTATATCAGTTTAGAGAGAATTGATATCTTTGGTACACTGAGTCTTCCAATCAACGTATATGGAGACTCTGTTTACTTAACTTGTCTTTGATTTCTTTCACCAGAATTTTGTAGTTATCAGTAGACAGGTCTTGTACATGTTTTGCTACACCACACCTAAGTGTTTCACTTTTCGGGTGCAATTGTTGTATTTTAAATTTTGGTTTCCACATGTTTGTTGCTAGACTATACACAATTACTAGAATCTCTGCTGCTGCTGCTAAGTCGCTTCAGTCGTGTCTGACTCTGTGCGACCCCATAGACAGCAGCCCACCAGGCTCCTCCATCCCTGGGATTCTCCAGGCAAGAACACTGGAGTGGGTTGCCATTTCCTCCTCCAATGCATCAAAGTGAAAAGTGAAAGTGAAGTCGCTCAGTCGTGTCCGAGTCTTCGAGACCCCATGGACTGCAGCCCACCAGGCTCCTCTGTCCATGGGATTTTCCAGGCAAGAGTACTGGAGTGGGGTGCCATCGCCTTCTCCACCACTAGCATGTAATTCATTTTGGTATGCTGACCTTGTATCCTTCAACTTTGCTAACACTGCTTATTAGTTCTAGGAGTTTTTGTCGAAATTCTTGTCATTTTTTTTTTTTTTTTTGTAGATCATCACATGATCTGCAAATAATAGCAGTTTTATTTCTTCCTGTCCAACTGTTCTCTTCCCCCCTGTTACAGAGTCTAAAATATCCAACGCTATGTCAAATAGTGTTATCTTCTTCCTCAACTTTTCGGGGAAAACATTTAGTCTTTCATTACTAAGTGTGATGTTAGCTGTAGTTTTTTGTAGATATTCTTTATCTAGTGGAGGAAGTTCTCCTATACTCTTAATTTCAGGAGAGTTTTTATCATGAATGGGTGCTCAATTATGTTGAAAGTTTTTTCAGCATCACTTTTCTCTTTTAGCCACTTACTAGCTCCACTTGTTCATCATGTGCAATCCTTCTTACATATATCTGGGTTTTATTTGCGAATATGTATTTTAAAAATTTGCATCAATATTCATGAGAGATCTTTGCAGTTTTCTTTTCTTTTTTTGTCCTGTGGTTGGTTTTGGTGTCCGGATAATACTACCTTCATGGGATGAGTTGGGAAGTGTGCACTCTTTTATATTTTCTGGAAGAAATTGTGGGTACCTGTGTTCTTCTTGCCTTGATTTTTTGCATTAGTGATCTTTTTAAATATTGCATTTTAATACTATTTCTCTTGATTACTGAGTTTTTGGTGTCACCTTATATTTTGCACCCAGGGAGAGTGCCTCAGTTCCTCACCCTACTCCAAGCACATGAGCCATAAAAAGGTTACATTTAACCCAACCATCCCACCTGTGAAATGTCATTCTGAGTAAATTATTCAGAAGGGGAGAAAAAGTATGTTCACATATATGCTGCACTGTGCTTAAATTGTATAAAATTATGAAAATTTTATGAGAGAGTTTAGATTATAAGTAAGTTTTTTCTTAACTAAAATATTTTTGATACTTTCATAGCAATGCTTCAAAAGTAAATGCGTTTAGTTTTGTTTTTTTTTTACAACTTTAGTAATTATTTTACTATGCCAAAATATAGCAGAAATATGACTGGACTTTTGCAACTTAACACAATTGTGTAATAAAAAAGGCACTTTCCCATCTACACCATCTTTAAGGAAATGGCTTCAGTTGCTGTAATAAATTCTTATCAACTTCTGGTAACTTTCTTTTGCCTGTAGAAGAAATCAAAATGAATCAAAAAGGGGAATTTTCTCTCCAAAGAATAAATCTCTGCCATATACTTTATCTTCTTTACCTCAAATGGTAATATTTCCCCTTCTTGTCTGCTCTGGCCCTACACACAGAATTCAAGGTTATGGTGAGGAAATGGAATGACAACGGGATGAAACCCAAGTGAGGCACTTCCCTCGCCCATCCGTACAGCCGCTTACCTGGTTGAGGCCCTCATCATCTCTCCCTGGGGATATTGGAACAGCCTCCGATTGGCCCCCCTGCCGCCAGCCTCATTCTCTTCCCATTCATTTTCACACATCTATTACAGTGTTTAAAAATACACACATTTTCTTATGAGACTTCCTTGTTTAAAGCCTTTTGTGATCCCCTCATGTGTAAAGTAAAACACAAGATCCTTCATAGGCCCAGTCACTCCAACCAGTGTACTTTTTCTATCTCCATCCTCATAACACCAAACTCTAGCCATTGAACTACTCTGAGTTTCCTGAATAAGTCAAGTGTTTTTGTTCACTCATGTAATTTTCCTCTAATTTTTACCTTCATTACTCCAATGACAAAAATGTACCTATTTTTAAAGACAAACTTTAAAAAAGTCACCACTTCAGAAAGCCAATTACTTTCCTCCTTCTCTTGTTTCACAAAAATGTCTCACTCCCTTTGTCATGTCCCATAGTCCTTTACCCTTTCACCTGTGACCTTATCTTCTTAATCAACAAGTTAACACATATTCTGATAAATTTAATTATACTAATGAGGACAATCAGACAAAATACTTAATTAAGATGACATAGCACATTTGACAATATATTGTAATTACAATATATTCAAATATTCTTAAATCATGCCCTCCATAAGCACACTTGATGGTATAATGTCATCTTGATTTTAAGACACTGTTGATTTTAAGATGCTATATTTACTTAGTAATACATTTTTAAAAAGGCTATTAATCTACATCAATCTACATTTTTAAACAAATTTACCCAGATAATTACATTTTACTTTTTTTGTTTAGTGTTACAGAATCTGAGTGTACGTCTTCAACATAATGAGAGAATCTGAATCACATCTCATCACATACAGTTTGCATGGCATCGCGGGTGTATCATGATCATTTTGTAGTCTGTGCTGGTGATAGTGACCTCTTTAGCATCCTTAGGTAAGATCATTAAGTATGAAAGTGTATTAAACATTATCAAAGTTTTGTCATTGTTTCTTATTTGGTTAAACTCAGAGTCTTGGTTGCCATTAATTAAATAATATATTGCTGGAAGTTAAATGATTTCATTTTAAGTGAGAAGAAGCTTTGAACAGAGACTTCTAAAGCCTGAGTGCTGTGTGAACTGGTTACACCTGGCTCTCCCAGGTTTGAAAGTTCTATCAGCTATTTCTGAGAGACTTGGCCGTTTCTGAAGTCCTTAATTGCATTGCTTAATGAAGAGAGGATTTTTGTTGTTGTTTTGTTTGTTTATTTTACTACTTTATCATAACATAATTTTTTGG
This sequence comes from Budorcas taxicolor, assembly GCF_023091745.1. NCBI lineage: Eukaryota > Metazoa > Chordata > Mammalia > Artiodactyla > Bovidae > Budorcas > Budorcas taxicolor. The sequence continues at coordinate 44,696,814 of NC_068915.1, forward strand.
AAGACACTTAAGCAACAGTTGGGAATTTGAAGTTCAGTTAAAATTTTATTGCCAATACAAACAATGGTGAGAAAAAAGTAATATACTCACTGTGCTTCACTAAATGCTCCTGTGTTCAGGCCTTCTCACTTGTACTATCCCAGGAAGGGGCAATTCACTCTTCCACCTGGTGGCTGGTAGGAGAACAAGAATTGGCACTGATTATAAAGGCACATTTCAATTCCAGAAATAGCAAAACTTAACAAACATTTGCATCTATCTTCACAAAATTAAGGTTGTTGTTTATGTGTTTGTGTCCTTCACAAAACTATGAACCCCTTATTTCTGCTATTTTCTCCTTCTTATCTGTGTTCCTAGTGTCCAGTATGGTACTTGGTATGTAATATGTGCTCAATAAATACCATGGAATGAATGGGAAAATGCAAACTATAAACCAGTCAGATAACTAATACTATGTGTTCGCATATCAGTTATTTAGTTGCACTGACATAGGTTTGAAAGGGGTGATTATCAATCTATCGTTCTTTATTTTGTGACTTGTGATAAAGATGTTTTGTTCCTCAATTTGAAGAATGTTTTTCTCCAGTGCAAGAGGAAAAAGGTCACATAAATGGGTAGAATTTCCTCACTTAGATTATCCCTGACTCTTTGGAATCTGCTTCTATTTCTCTGATAGGGAACGGTTCACAAACAAGCAAATAACCAAGTAGCAAACCAATATTAATAGGACATTTTAGAAATATCTGATATCATTAGGTTCAGAGATGATTTTTCAAGGAAATATGTGCTGAAGTCTGTGTTTTTTTATCGCACACAGGGACTCATGTCGTATCTAGGATGGTTAAACTGTTTTTTTGGTTCATATAATGGAACTAAATAAACCAATATTTCATGATGCTATTCAAAGAACTTTCTCAACTGTTCAGCTTTTAGGACTAGATGCACTGTCTACCCAAAAGCTCTCCAAAGAGGGAGGCATAAAAAGCCTGGGTGTAAGCAGGGTGTTCTAGTTGTACATTGCTCTAACAAGCTATCTTGAATATATTGGCTTTAATCATTAATCATCTAATTATATCTCACAATTTTGTACATGAAGAATTTGGCTGGAGTCAGCAACAGTGCTCCATGTGGCATCATGTAAGATCCCTTGACAATATTTGGCTGGAGCTGGGCTGGCCAGGAGGTTACCAATGGCTTTGCTCACTTGTCTGGTGGCTTTGTGAGTCAGATGAAAGCCTCAACTCAGCTATGACTATCCATTGAAATGCTTATGTGTGGCTTTTCTATGAAGGTTCAGTTCAGTTCATCCACTCGGTCGTGTCCACCTCTTTGCGAGCCCATGAACTGCAGCACGCCAGGCCTCCCTGTCCATCACCAACTCCCAGAGTCCACCCAAATCTGTCTTCATTGAGTCGGTGATGCCATCCAAACATCTCATCCTCTGTCATCCACTTTTCCTGCCCTCAATCTTTTCCAGCATCAGAGTCTTTTCAAATGAGTGAGCTCTTCACATCAGGTGGCCAAAGTATTGGCGTTTCAGCTTCAGCATCAGTCCTTCCAATGAACATTCAGGACTGATCTCCTTTAGGATGGACTGGTTGGATATCCTTGCAGTCCAAAGACTCTCAAGAGTCTTCTCCAACACCACAGTTCAAAAGCATCAATTCTTTGGCGCTCAGCTTTCTTTATAGTCCAACCCTCACATCCATACATGACCACTGGAAAAGCCGTAGCCTTGACTAGATGGACATTTGTTGACAAAGTAATGTCTCTGCTGTTTAATATGCTATCTAGGTTGGTCATAATTTTCCTTCCAAGGAGTAAGCGTCTTTTAATTTCGTGGCTGCAGTCACCATCTGCAGGGATTTTGGAGCCCAGAAAAATCAAGTCTGTCACTGTTTCCAATGTTTCCCCATCTATTCGCCATGAAGCGATGGGACCGGATGCCACGATCTTAGTTTTCTGAATGTTGAGCTTTACATCAACTATTTCACTCTCCTCTTTCACTTTCATCAAGAGGCTCTTTAGTTCCTCTTCACTCTCTGCCATAAGGGTGGTGTCATCTGCATATCTGAGGTTATTGATATTTCTCCCGGCAATCTTGATTCCAGCTTGTGCTTCTTCCAGCCCAGCGTTTCTCATGATGTACTCTGCATAGAAGTTAAATAAGCAGGGTGACAATATACAGCCTTGACGTACTCCTTTTCCTATTCAAGGTGGCCTCAGGATTACTGGTCTTCTTACTTGACAGCCCACAGCAATATAGTGGCACTTCCACCCTACTCTCTTGGTTCAAGCCTGCCTACTGGAGAAGGAAATGGCAATCCACTCCAGTATTCCTGCCTGGGAAATCCCATGGATAGAAGAGCCTGGTGGGCTACAGTACGTGGGGTCACAAAGAGTCGGACACAACTGAGCAGGTAAGCACAACTACCCAGATTCAAGAGGCAGGAAACATAGGTCCTGCCTCTGGAAGGAAGGCGTTTCAAAGATTTTGCAACCTTGTTTTAAAACTGCCATGAGTGTGGCAGTGGGGAGACTCCAACAGGAAGCCCAATGTGTAGGGGAAAAGACTGTGTGCCCATCAAGCCTGAAGGGCATGGTGAGGCTGCAAGTGGAAGAATGAGAAATAAGGTCAGAATCAAAGCAGGAGAGTCAGATACTACTTGATAAGAGGAACTGTTGGCATCACATATTCTGAAGATCCATGAGCACCAAGAGATGCTGGAGTTTAATAGTGTGTGGTATTCCTGATAGTGGCCATCAGAGGAACTCATGACCAGATAGTCACTATTTTATGCTCAGACATCTGGGCAAGCTTGACAGTGTGGTCACTGGAAATCAGCATTTCCTCTTGTCGACAACTCGGTCCTTTTTCTGTTCCACAGATCCCTTTTTTAAACCCTGACTAGGGATCAGTGTTTTCTGGCCTTTCCTTAGACAAAGACTTCTGTTGAGTTTCCTGATCCCTGACTAGCTTAACCTTGGGGGCCATAGGCAGAGGGCCATGGACAGATCTGGGGCTTCTCTGGCTTCTTTGAACACCCAGAAGGACTTCCATCTTCATCAGCAGATCTTTTATATGTGTGCCCTGAATTCTGTCTTACCTTTATTATTTCATCCATATCCTCTGTCTCTTTCCTATTCCAGTTGCCCTTCTGTTCCCATCTTCATGTTCCAGTTCATTCAGGGTTTTCTTAAGGCTTTCTCTGAACTGATATTTTCCACCCCAGATTTCCCCACCAGTAACTCTCAGAATAGTAAATTGTTGACTTGTCAGGAAATTTGCCAGCTGGTTGATTTCACATGGATAGTTTCAACTTGGCCATGATAGAGTGACTATAAACCAGCCCTCCCTATACCAGAACTGTTGTTAAATACTTACCAGCACATGATTGCTCATTTATGAAATGATTTTATTTTCTTACCTCTGCCTGAATTTAATTCAGAAATCACTATTTCCACTCGCTATGGAGTCACAAAACATTTGCATTTGAAAATATAAAATTGTTAAGACCAAGTGGCTTCAAAACCCTGTCTGTAAAGTGGTGATAACATCTTCCTCCAAGTCGTGATGGGACAAGACTGGGTCATGCCAGTCTAGGCTCAGCAAACACTAGATTCTCTGGCTCTTATCTCTCTGCTGGTCCCCAGCCCTTTCAGACTCAGGTTACTCCTTTATCCAGTGATAGTTTTTGGAGCTCTCTTGTTCTATGAAAAGCTGGTACTAGTGACTCATCAGTGAAGTATGTTTTAAGCTGATGGAAATCTTTATACTGGTGGGAAAAGCTCACAACAATCCACATTCGTTTGTACTTCTGTGATGAACTGTGAAAACCAGGTCTTGTTCTGCAATGCTAAACCCTGAGCATTTTGAGGGGATTCTGAATGTGAATTCTTGGATTGTTATCCATATTGTCATTCTTCCACTTGGACAGAGCTCTTTTTTTGAAATATCCAGCTGGCACGTGTCTATATTCAACTGTGCCCTAATTTTGTAGGATCAGCTTCCCTTTGTGTTGAGATCATTGTGCATTGAGGTCAAATATGAATCATTGGGCAAAGCATGTTGTCCCCTCTTCTCCAGGGTCTGAAACACACACGTGCCATCCTACACATTCCCTGACATGGGTAGTGGCTGTTAACATGTTTTGCCCAATGGAATTCATAGCTGCTTCTTCCTGCAAGGCTAATTTCATTTGGAAAAGACATTTTTTTTTTTAATCCTAGGGTTATTACATTTGATGAGATTAATTGCCCCTGAGCTTTAAAAATGCATATTTTGATGGCCAACAAGTATGTCAAGAAATACCTGAAGTAAAAATATAAAGCAGGGGAAAATAGCAGTTATTTGTTTGACTTTAGAAAGTGTCAAGGTCCTTTTATTTGCTGCTTCATGGTCCCAGTGGACTGTTTGAATTTAAATTTAGGTTTACTGAGATGTAATTTACATGCAGGAAAATGTACCTTTTTTGGTGTAGATTTCTATGAGTTCTGACAAAAGTGTGTTCTGTGTAATCACCACAATCATGGTGTAAAACATCCCCAGACCTCCAAATTCCCTAGGGCCCCGTGATGCCAACTCCCCTCTCCCACCCCCAGGCCCTGGCAATCACAGATTGGTTTACAGCCACTAAAGTTTTGTCTTTTTCAGAAAGTCGTGTTAATGAAACATTATACTACATCGCCTTTTGAGTCTGGCTCCTTTTACTCAGTGAATGCATTCAAGATGCACCCACGAAGCGCCTGTACCGGTGGCTTGTTCTTTGTTTTTGCTGAACACTATTGCATTGTGTGCATGTACCGCGGCTTGTTTATCCATTCACAGTTGCAGGACGTTTGGGTTGTTTCCAGGTTTGGGTGATCATGAATCAAGCCACTGTAAATATCTGCATACAGATTTCTATATGAACGTAGGTTTTCATCTCCCTTGGGTCAGTCCTGTGTGCCATTTTCTCAGCCCCTCAAACTCCTGTGGCTGCTTCACGCCTGCCTGCATAATCCTCAAAGCCCCAGTTTGGAGGGGCTGAGCACCATTCTCACTTCAAGTAGGGATGTTCGAGTTCCAGAGTAAGGAAGCAGTTTTAGAATTTAGGTCTGTAGACACCTGACCTACCCCCTGAGGAGACAGGGAAATAAATTGGAAGCAGAGAAATATATAGGTGGTTGATAGATGGAGGGAAGAGAGGTGGGCAAAATAAAGGAGCAAGAACAAGACACATCTCCTACATCAGGTGCTGTAATTAAGGGCTTCTTCTTAATTAGCAGCCCAGCTGCTTATACAATTGACTTGTGTTTCTCTGCTTATAAACGGGAACTGTGACTCTCTGAATTATGATTTGCTTAAATCCACACTCTTGCCATTTGTGTGTAGGAACTAATGTATTGCAGCTGATAGCTGAACTAAGGCGAGATGATTAGGAGGTCTCCGGTCATGAGAGATTTCTGTTAATAATTCCATCTGAAGAACAATAATAGCTAACACCGAGAGCTTGCCATGTACCGGATACTATTCAAAGGACTTTACATATTCGAACTCAATTAATACTCATGACAACCTTAAGAACTAGTGGTAATTTCCCTCACTTTACAGATTTTGTAGAATCTGAGGCACAGAGAGGTTGAGGACCATCCGTAAGTGGCAGAGCCGGAATAAACACAGGCCATCTGGCTTTCAAGCTCATTTGCTTACCCATGAGTCTTCCCTGCCCCGAAACTCCTGCCATGAAGAGCCAGGCATGTGACATGTCTTTTCTGACCTTCATACTGCCCCACAAGGTGACTCTCGTTATCCCTATTTTACAGATGAGGGAATTGAGACTCAGAGAAATTAAGTAACTAGGTCAAGCCCCCCCTACTTGTGGGTCATGGAGCTGGGAATGGAATCTGAGTTAGTTCGCAGGCTCTCCACCACCCTTCCCTGCCTCTTGTAAAATCCTTTTGTTTGCCTTGGACTTGACCTGAGTTGAGAGGCTGTCGAGGACATGAAATGAAGATGAATCTGTCTGAGGCTGTGTTAACCTGCTGTCTAGGCTCAGCGCATGCTGCCTGCACATTCCTGCTGGGACCTGGCTCCTTGCAACCTGCTGACCACTGAGAGTTCCTCTCTGGGGATCAGGAAGCCAGTTGTAAAAATATTCTGATTTTTACCAGGGTTTTTCTCAAATAATAAACTCTCCTAGAAAAGTTAGGGGAAAACACATACACACAAATAAATATTTTTTGAGGGTATATTTATGATAGATGTCTTCTTGAATTCATTTGACTCAAATTTCCTTAATAGGCTGCTTATTCTGGGCATCATACTTGCTCTAATTAGTTTTTTCATCATGTGGTGGTTGGTCTCTGGAGGAAGAGAGAGTTTGAAAGCATAAGCAGCAGCCGTGGCTATAAAAGCACCAAATAAACTCGTCATTGCCTTGGCTGTGCTTCTGTGAAGTGGAGGTGAGGGCTGGTCCAGTCCTTACAAATCTCACCTTGCACAAAAATGCTCTGACGTGGAGGATGCTTGGTTTTCATTATTCTATCATCTTTGGGCATCTTCTCCGAGTTCAGCTCTGTATTCAGCACTTTTGGATGCTTGCTATCTCCAGGCCCCACAGCTCACTTTCTGTACCCATCTGTCCCCCTGCTGAATTATGGGTTCCTGAGTGTAGGGAAATAAGTCATCAGGGATGAATTGGATCTGATTTTCTGTCATCCAGGAGTCTCTAGTTTAGTAGGAGAAACTGACATATATATAAATAATTTGAAAACATGGCACCCTGTGATAGTGCAATAGTATTATAACAATGATGATTACATTTAAGGACAGGGTATCACGGTCCTGGCACTGTGCTAAATCCAGCACGTGTTTCTATATATCTTTAATGCTTAGTGAAATCAGTGCTGTAGCAGTTATCTACTAGTAAGGCTGTGTAACGACCATAAAACCTCAGTGACATGCAGCAACATTTATTTTTGCTCACAAATCTGAGCATTGGCTGGGAGCTTCTGCTTCTGGTGCAGCCGGCTGTTGGCCAAGGCATTTTGGCCGAGTGCTCTCATGCATCTGGGGGTTGGCTGGTCTGAGAAACTCTCAGATGAGACGCTTTGCCTCCGTTTTACTCTGTCTTTCCTTCTTCACCAGGGCAGCTCTGGCTTATCTTTATGGTAAAGGCAGGATTCCAAGATCATGGAAGCTCACAAACCTCTAGAGGCTGAAACTTGAAACTGGCCCACAGTCAGTTCTGCTGTTCTTGCACTTGGCCAAAGTAAATTTACAAGGGTAACCTAGATTCAGGGAATGGAGGAGAGGCTCCACCTCTCAATGAGAGGAGATGTGAAGTTACTCTGTAAAGAGCATGGGTGCCAGAGCAGTGAAGAATTGTAGTAGACACTTTTGTAATCTACCATAGGGACTACTATCATCCCCATTTTACAGATGAAGAAACTGATGCATAAAGAGGTACCTAAGTTCCCACAGAAAGTGCGTGCAGGCTAAGTTGCTTCAGTAATATCTGACTTTGTGTGATCCCATGGACTGTAGCCCACCAGGCTCCTCCGTCTATGGGATTCTTTAGGCAAGAATACTGGAGTGGGTTGCCATGCCCTCCTCCAGGGGGTCTTCCAGACCTAGGGATGGAACCCACGTCTCTTATGTCTCCTGTATTGGCAGGTGCGTTCTTTACTGCTAGAGCCACCACAGAAAGTAGTGGCATCTTAAACAAAAGGGCTATGAAAGCACTGATGAAGAAAGAGATTAATGCTTTTAAGAAAGACTTGAAATCTTCTTTCATATGGGGATGAATCAGAACTGGGGCACTGTAACAGATGCTGCTGATGCCTCACCCCAATTCACACAAGAATCACCTCTGAGCACACAAGGATCACCTCTGAGCACACCAGCAGCTGTTGGGAGTAGCTGACAGGCTTCTCACCTCAAAGGACTCTTAGCTCTTCTGCTTGAGGCTTTCTCGAAGGTCATCAAAGTTCACTCTTCTCCTTGCAGGGGAGCCAGCGAGTGTCAGAGTTAATGCCCTCTCAGGGGCAACCCTCAGCCAGTGTGGGGTAGGAGCTGCGGAGTCAACAACCCAGCTTCCCCATCCTGGGTGGAATAATTCCATGGCATATCTTACACATTTCCTGAGATGATCCCCCTGGGGACCTTGCCCCAGATTACTCTCAGTAGTAACCTACTCATTAACACACACCATATCACCCTCCTCTTTCAAGGAAGCCACCTGCACCCAAACCCTTGTCTTAGGATCTGCTTTTGTAGGAAATCAAAGGAAGACACTTTGAAGGACGGACAAGATATTGACAGATAGGGGAAGCCCTGTGCAGTGTTCCAGGCAGAAGATTTCATTTGATAAGGTCTTGAAGCTGTTCTGAGCTCATCTATTTTGTTTGTCCAGAAGAGCTTTTCAGAACCCAGGCCGATTTTGTAACATGTAGTGCACAAAGCAAACATGAGGGATACCGATGACCTAGTTACTCATTAGTCACCTAAATTTTTTTTCTTTCTCAAAAAATTAGCTTTCCCAGTCAAAGGAAATGCAGGCACATTGTAGAAAAACAGGAAATACCAAAAGAAGTAAAAAGAAGAAAGAGACATCATCCTCCATATAGGCAACTCCTTCCTAATTTTTTTTCTGTATTTTCTTTAGATTTTTCTTCTATGCATATTTTAATGTTTCATGTATACTATTTTCTTCAGTTTTGGATTCTTCTTTTCCAGTTGTTATCAGAACAAAAGCATTTTAAGCATTATTAATACATCTCCAGAAATCTGAATTCTAATGACTGCATTATATTACAGCTTGTGAATGTGGCATAGTTTTACCTAATCATTCCCCCAGTTCTGGACACTGTGTTTAAATTTTCTTTGTTCAAATAATACTATATTTACATCACTGTGTAATCACATTTTATGTTAATTTCAGATTATTCCTTTGAGGAATAGATTTCTAGAAATACAATTAGTAGGTTACAGGGTTTAAGCATTTTCACAGGCTTCTGGCCACCAAAATTTTAACTGTAACATTTAGATTTTGCCCAGTACAGATATCTATCTTAGTACTGAAGGGTTTTTTTTTTTTTCAAAACCTTATTCATACAAGCAATGTGTATTTATTGAACACCTGTTATGATTGGGTATGGTTCTCGGTACTAGAGATACCAGTGAACAAAACACACACAAATACCTACCCTGGGTGAGTAAAAGAGAGCCTCAGACATTTTCTAATGAATACTAGAGGGTAAGGACATGCTTAAAAAAGTGATGAGTGCATGTCACGAGGACCCAAGAGCCTACTTGAAAGGGTTCCCACCAGCAAAATCTGGGGTAATATGAATACCAAATAATGAAAGAAAATAGTGAATTATAAATTATTAAAGAAATAGAAATTGATGAATCCACTGTAATGATAGGCAGATAAACAAACACACAAGGGAGAAGGGAAAGCTCTTGCTTATAGTAAAATGCCAAGTTCCTGTTGGTCAGTGGGCTGCGAATGCTACAGTTGGAAACTACCATTTTATTACTATCATAATAAAGATTGGCTTAAGCAAGAATCAAGAGATTATCCATCTAGGAGTTAATTTTCATAGGGAACAGGAGATCTTCATGGTCTTAGCTGTCTCTCTAGAGACTGGTCATCAGCTGCAACAAAAAGAACAGTAACTGCTCAGTGCAGAAACTGAACAACATCTTGACCAGATGATAAAAACTGATACCGCCCACGAGAGACAACAGTGTGTGCTTCCAAATGCCACTCATTGAAAAGGACACATCATTAATGATGTACTCTGGTTGAGAATACCTAACATGGATATAACTGTGAAGAAATAATCAGACCAATCATTCCCAAATGAGGAAAGTTTTATTGAGAGAGAGGCAGGGGGTGAGAAAAAACACTATAGCCTTCAGAAGTTTCAATGTCATAAAATGCAAAGAAAGGCTGACTTGGAGAAGACAAGCTATAAAGAACAGTAGTAGGTCTATTGACATTATTGTGTCACTTATCAACTGGAATACCCTAAACACATTAGATTAGAGCATTTTATCAAAGTTAAATTTGCTGAAGTTGGTAACTATGTTAGAGTGATTTATAATATCCCAATTCTTAGGAAATGCATACTGAAATAATTAGGTATAATAGAGCATGATGCAGACAACCTACTCTCAAATGTTCAGAAAAGTATTATATAATCACATAGTATGGTTGTATAATTAAAATAATCACATCTGTTTTATGTGTGAGAGGGAGGGAGTAAATTATAACGCATCTGGATAAAATGCTAACAATAGGTCAACCTGGGGCTAGGGGTCATGGGGATTCTTTGTCCTTGCTTTGTGTTTACCGCTTTTCTGAGTTTACAATTATTTTCCAAATAAAAATTTTGATCTCACAGAGCCCACATTCATTAAGATTACAAGAAGATTGGGGTAGAGTCATGAGTCCACATGCTGGAATGAAAACTATGTTCAAACACTTTACTCAACATGTGCTTAAGCATAGATAGCCAGCCTTCAAGCATCTCCTTCTGATACCCTGTCTCTAGACTGGGATGAGGTCCTTAACCGGTGGGGGTGGGAAGGTCCTCCGCCTGTGCCCCACTTCCTGGTTATGCCTATAACGTCTCATCACCCTATTCTGCCTGGTGATATTTCTTGTTTCATGGCTATGTTAGCCAGGTTCCAACTAGGATAATGAAAACCTTCTGGGTATTTAAAACAGACGGAGCTTAATGTGGGGAATTGGTTACCTGGGTGATGAAGGAGTTGAGAAGATAAATGGGAGGTTGAGGCTGCCCAGAGATTTGCAATGGCAGAAAGTCACGGCCACTTCTGAGCTGGAGGAACAAAGGGGAAGGTCGTGTTGCTGGAGTCCAGAGGCTGGGGTTCCTGATGGACACAGGAACCACGTCTGACAAGAGCTGGCAGCAAGTACAGTCCCTGCCTCTCCCTTCCTTCAGCTACTGTCGCCCAGGACTGTCTCTCTGTGGCTGAACCCAGGGTCAGCCGATCTCTCATTCTCTTAACACACACAACTTGTGGGATGTACAGGCGAGCAGGGAAAGGATGAAAACTGGATCTTAGGATAGCCACTTTTATACCCTTATAGCTATCTGCAGAAAGATCTTGGCATTTGCGTCCACAATGTTCAGAATTCCCTCTGTGTATTATGTCTAGGGAGGCTTGGCCTCTCTCCTGTCCTTTTCGTAAATGTTTGGTCTAGATTCTTGGGCCCATGGCTCTGTCTCTATTCTGAGCCCTCTGTTGGCCATGATTCCTTTCAAGCTGACCTGGGTCAGCCGTGGTTTCTGCAGCCAAGCAGATTCCCTTGAAGACCTGCATGGTTTCTGCATTAATGTTTATATCATGAATGTACCTTTGAGGATGCTAATCATGCACTTCTCACCCTCTCTCTGGCTTAGTTGCTCTTTCCCAACCACTGCCTATAATAGTGTGAGCAGGAGTTTAACCTTCCTGAGTGAGAAGAGTGTCTTTTCACTTGGGATCTGGCCTGAAAGCAGAGTTCCCGTTTGGGTGGTGCTATGACATGACCTGGGTACTATTACTGAAAACAGCCCTGACATCACTACTCAAAGATGTTGCTGCTATGATCACATCAAGCTCAACAGCTTGGTAGCCTGTGCTTTCTCGTGGTCTGGTATCTAAGAGTGGAAATGATGGGACTTGGCTCCCATTTTTCCTGGAAAATTAATTTATTCCTTCCATGTCCACACACAGTTCAGTTCAGTTCAGTCACTCAGTCATGTCCAACTCTTTGCAACCCCATGGACTGCACCATACCAGGCTTCCCTGTCCATCACCAACTCCTGGAGTTTACTCAAACTCATGTCCATTGAGTCGATGATGCCATCCAACCATCTCATCCTCTGTCATCCCCTTCTCCTCCTGCCTTCAATCTTTCCCAGCATCACGGTCTTCTCAAATGAGTCAGCTCTTTGCATCAGGTGGCCAAAGTATTGGAGTTTCAGCTTCCATCAGTCCTTCCGATGAACACCCAGGACTGATCTCCTTTAGAATGGACTGGTTGGACCTCCTTGCAGTCCACGGGACTCTCAAGAGTCTTCTCCAACACCACAGTTCAAAAGCATCAATTCTTCAGCGCTCAGCTTTCTTTACAGTTCAACTCTCACATTCATACATGACTACTGGAAAACCATAGCCTTGGCTAGATGGACCTTTGTTGGCAAAGTAATGTCTCTGCTTTTGAATATGCTGTCTATGTTGGTCACAACTTTTCTTCCAAACAGCACTAGGGGATGGGGCAGATAAACACCCTGTCTGAGAGTGACCAAGTGTCAGTGATCTAGAAGTCCCCAGTTCAGTTCTCTTAGCCTGCACTCACCATATCTTTAAAGATTTAAATATCAACTCAATTTCCTATCTCACTTTTGCTGGAATTCAACATCCCTCCCAACCAACAGCTCTATTCTCTGTGGCTTTAAGTGTCTCCCAGTCACCTCAGGCTTCAGTCTCCTGTTGCCATTTGATTCTCAATCTCCATTGTACATCCTCTCTCCTGTTTCTTTTCCACATCATCCAGTTGCTGTCTATTCTTAACATCAGGCAGGTCCTTGACCTTGAAGGTCATGTTTCAAATGCCACATTCTCATTGTGGCTAGAGGGAGAAACGAACCCCCATGGCGTTTAGTTTCAGCTGCATTTGCAGCCAGAATTGCTTACTCAAGTACATGAGCTTTCCTAAAATTCCATGTTGACACAGGCATGCTGCTGCTGCTAAGTCGCTTCAGTCGTGTCCGACTCTGTGCGACCCCAGAGACGGCAGCCCACCAGGCTCCCCCGTCCCTGGGATTCTCCAGGCAAGAACACTGGAGTGGGTTGCCATTTCCTTCTCCTGACACAGGCATAGCAAACTTTTATTGAAATTTTGAGTGTATGAGGGTTGCTGTTAACTCAATGTAACCCATGCAATGGCATATACCTACCTAGACATCACAGCTTAAACACTAAACATCTCTGTTATGTCCATTAGCCTTTCTTGTACCATGAAGTTCTTGGCCAGTCTTGCATACTGGATTCTCTGGTGGTTCAGATGGTAAAGAATCTGCCTGCAATGCAGGGGACTCGGGTTCTATCCATGGATTGGGAAGATCCCCTGGAGAAGGGAATGGCAACTCACTCCTATTCTTGCCTGGAGAATTCCATGGACAAAGGAGCCTGGTGGGCCACAGTCCATGGGGTTGCAAAGAGTTGGACATGACTGAGCGACTAACACACACGCAATCTTCCATTTAAAAACATGATCTGCCCTCATATTTTCCATTCTTTTTTTTTAATCTCTTTTTTCTTATTTCCTCCATTTTAGAGGATAGTCTCCAAATCCAGCCATATCCCTTTATATTTTCCTAGGTCAAGCAGTTCACTTCCCTAGCTACTGTCTCCAGGCAGGCCCCACCCTGAGTGCTAGCCTTCTATAACCAGAATGGCTTATCAAAATTTTCACTAAATAAGACAGTTCTCTCTCTCAGGTACCCCACAACTAATGTGTTTGTAGAGATGGGATGGGAGTGGGGCTGGGAGGGGAGAACACAGGAAGGGGGGTTGACAAAGGTGTCCCTTGTGAAGGGGACAAAATAAACTTGGTAAGTTTGAGAATAATCTGGACTATTTTCTGCTCTCCCAAATATCCAACTCACAACCTCTAATTCTGTGCTTTGTTCTTTTGGACTCTGAAAGCTTTTTGGTCTTCAATAATTCTCTATTAAAATGCAAATACCTACTGGGAGTTGTTAAGCCTTATCAGTTAATAGTTGACTCTTGCATAAGCATAGGATCCTGCTTTAATGGGGCCAGGATGGCAGAGGAATGGGGTGATTTTGTGGAAGGATGAATAGATTCAGAAAGAAGGGGAGAGAATATTTATCAAAGGGGTCATTTGGGGTCTTATATTTTGACCAGAATGAACTCTGCTCACGTTTATCCATAGTCTTTTCCTTTGCCTTCTCAAAAGGAGCCATCTTTAAATGGTTGGTTCGTTTCCCCTTGACCTGAGAGTAAGTTGAATTAAGGAGGGATGTTGGAGCCTCTCTCGTCTGTCATGCCTGAATAAGAAAGAGTAAAAGTGATCCAAGGAAATAGCTGCAACGGTGCCCCCTTCCAGTTTAAATTTAGCTCTGTTTGATGGCATCAGTGCTATGGCAAACATGTGGCGTGGGGACTGGTGGGTGGCAGCAAAGACTGGACGTGGCCCGGATGATGGGTGTGCTTCCTCCGTGGTAGGAGGTAAGCCAAATTCCTACCAGTGGACTTGCCAACCTGTGCACATTAGGAAGGATCAAATGAGAGCTGTGGATGCACACTGCCAATCATCGCAGCTCCTGGGAAACCACAGAAAGCTGCACACACCTCCAGAGGACATGAAGGCATCATGAGCTGAGTCCCCAGCTGCCTTCCTGCTTGAGGACCTTTTCCATCACCTGTGTGCTCTCTACCTACCGTGCATATCTGCTCTCCCCTGCTGGCTTGTGAGCATCTTCAGCAGGAGCCAAGGCTGCTTCATCTTCAAGAGCAAATCCAAAATGCTTCCAGAATAAGCTCATTCATGAAGAAGAGGCAGCAACGCAGGATCATTCCAAAGCAGAATGTGGAAATATTCCTTTCCTCCAGGATTCTCTTGTCCCTTTCAGTGGTAATATTACAATATATAACAACCAGGAAGGCACCAGCACCAACAAATAAGACTAGAAGCAGGCTTGTTCTGAAGCTGGGTCCTGGGCCACCGGCCCAGCAACAAGTTCCTGGAGCATCAAGTTCCAAGGGAGAGACAGGACAGGGCAAGATTTGCCTAGTTAGCTCAGAATGCTGCTGCTGCTGCTGCTAAGTCACGTCAGTCGTGTCCGACTCTGTGAGACCCCAGAAACGGCAGCCCACCGGGCTCACCCATCCCTGGGATTCCCCAGGCAAGGATACTGGATCCACCAACGTGGAAATGTTAACATAGGTATGTGTGCCCGACACACAGCATGATGGAGTTATAGTGGTTAACATTATCACTCGTTAGATTCCTGGAGGCCTGAGGCTATGTGCTCATGATCATCAAGTAGTTTTCCCATTTGGTGGTGGTCGGGGGGTTCACATCTCCAAAACAACCCAGGAAATTTGCATCAGATATTATCTAGGTACTTCAGAGAGGAGCTAAAGCAGAGGATATCGTGGAAGGCCTGTCCTGGGAAAGCCCAGTAGGGTTCTGCTCAGTTCCAGAAGCATTCTAATATTTTAACAACTTTATGGCTATCCTGGTGTGTCCTGCCTGAGTGCCAGCCCCTGCCCCTTTCCAGGCACTCTGCTTTCGGACCCAAAGCTGGGATGAAGCTGGGCCAATGAAAGTTCTACCTTGCACTGGCCTGTGCACTTTGGTGGGGGAGGAGTTGTCAGTGGGCTCAGTCCTAGGGGAGGTGTGAGGGTCATTCTGAAGACGACCAGGGCTTGGTGGCTCAAAAGGCAGTGTCTGGGGGCTTCCCTGATGGTGCACTGGTAAAGAATCCCCTTGCCAATGCAGGAGACACAGGTGTGATCCCTGATCCAGGGAGATCCCACATGCCGCAGAGCAACAAAGCCCATACACCACAACCACTGAGCCTGTGCTGTAGAGCCCAGGGCCACACTTATTGAGCCCGAACACCACGACCGAAGCCCGTGTGCCCGAGAGGCTGTGCTCTGCAACAAGAGAAGTCAGTGCAATGAGAAACCTGTGTGCCACAACTGAAGAGTAGGCCCCATTCACCACAACTAAGAAAGCTTGAGTAGCAATGAAGACCCACACAGCCATAAATAAATAAATAAAACATTAAAAAAAAAAAAAAAAAAGGCAGTGTCTGTGTAGCCCTGAGCTGGCCACAGCCTTTCCTGAGGCCCAGCAGGCTTGGCCACAGTCTTTGGTGCCCAATTTCCTGTGGCCTATAACAGCTCCAGGGAAAGGCTTCCTGTGACACTAAGACATCAGTGTTCTATTCTGTTTTTTGCCTTGCTGATTCCTACTGTTGAAGAAACAAAAGACTTCCCCTTCCCTACAGCTCTCATCCCCATGAAAACATTTGTGTTTTTTTTTAAGGCAAACTCAGTTCTGTAGCTTGCTAGAGCAAGGAAAGGCACTGTTTTAGTTGCATGCACTTTAGATCCAGCTTAAGGCTCAGTTTTACTACATCTGTCCTCATTCATGCATCAGGACAGAGGGAGAGGAACCTTGACACTTGGGATCTTTGGGTGGAATCACAGACCTGGCTGGGGGTGAGGGGAAGGACAGGAGGAGGAGAGAAAGGAAGTGAGCTATTTTCAGTTTGTCAAGAATCCAAATGGAAATTATAGATGAACACAGCACCCTTGTGTGGATCTAGAGAAATTCAACTTGAGCCAGCTTAGGGGTAAAAAAAAAAAAAGTGGAATTAATTAGCTCTTGAAATCAATATACAGGAAGAACTGGGGTGTGCTGAGCCGCAGGGACAGCTGGGACCAGTGCCTTAAATGTCACCAGGACATTCTTGCATTTCCCCAGTGCTCACCTGTGCTCTCCCCTAAATATGGGATTCCTTCTCTGGGTCAGTGGTTCTTGACCAGTGATGGAGTGTGACTTTACCATACTCCCCCCCCAATCCCCTGCACCAGGGGACACTTGGCAATATCTGAGTGGAGATGCTACTGGCATCTAGTGGGTAGAGGCCCAGGATGCTGCTAAATGTTCTACAATGCACAGAACAGCGCCTCCCTCTCAAAAAAATAAAAAATTATCTGACCCAAAATGTCAGTAGTAGCTGGGAAACCCTGGTTGAAGACCAGCTTCCTCTGTATAGTTGAAACTGGCTGCTGGCAGCTCCCAGGCCCACATCCAACAGCTTTGGCAATCCAAGGGGCTATGGGGAAGCCAGTAAAGACAAGTGGACTTTGATGGAGTGAAGACTGGGAAACATATTAAATACCAAATCCTTCACTAACATACTGCACAAGCCAGGCTGGTATTCCCCATTTCAGGCCCCTTTTCCCGATTCCTCCAATGAAGACAATTCCTGGGGGACGTGTTCTTGCTCAGAATCTATGGGTGGTAACTGGCTATTCAGATAAACTAATTCTTGCTAATGTTTAGGTAGCTAATGAGTTATTCTTTCCAGATGACACAATGCCCAACCTCATTACAATGTGCGTATCCTTTAAAAGGTCCTTAAGGGAGGAAATAATGGCAGAAATTTCAAGCAAATGGGAGCTTGGTGGGAAGATATTTTGGTTTTGGTGTCCTCCAGATTTGGGTCATTCAAGCAGGTAGCAGGTTAGACTGTAACTGAATTAGGCACGTTCAAGGTCAACATATTTTGAGATATATTCTAAGGAACACTGAGTCCCTAGGATGGTAGAAGGTATTATGGAAAATAAAGATTCCGTAATCAAGTCAGTTGGGAAATTCTGGTGTAGACAACATTTAGTGGGTTTCTTTATTTTAAGACTCATAGCTTTCAATGGAATGAGTGTGGTGTGATTCTTAAGAAGGAACTATACAGTATGTAGACTTTCCAAACTTTTGGGGTCAAGGAGCCCCCTTTGTTGAGACATATTTTACACAGGATGACCAGTCCTGTTTCACACCTGCTGTCCTTGCATAATTGCTATAGGCATCTACTTCCATTCCCCAAAGTGTACCAGTCTGGAGAGTAAATTCTATGGTCACCCTATTCTAACAGAAACACACTTTGGAAACCCTTTTCTACTGTCATCTTAATATGGAGAGAACAACTCTTATATCCTTTTATATCAGCCTTTAGACTTCTCTGCTGGAATATTTTTCACTACTTGGGTATCAAACTTAGATGCTTAGTTCTCTATAGATGAGCGTAGTATAAAAATTATTGGGAGCAATCATTTCCTATTGTCCCTCCAGAACACAATTTAGAACACTAAATTGACCCCTCCAATCAATGTTAGCATTAGAATCCCAGAATCAAAGCACAGACTTTTAAAATTAGACGAACCCTAAGGTCACTGCATTATTAAGGCATTGTTTGTTTGTAAGAGACAGAAACTCCAACAGAATAGCCAAAAATAACATAATAAATTTAGGGAAGAAACTTCTAGAAGCAGAGGACAAAATTCAGGAACCAGTACACCTTCGTGTCCCTTGGGGGCTGGACCATTTCCTTGCTGTTTCCAGGATTCTTTCTCCAATCATGGCTTGTCTCTGCCTTAGCGTCAATCTGTCCCTCCTGAGACCATGCTGCCTCTGTAGATGCTGGTGATTAGAGAAGACTAATTTATGACCTACAAGTATTTACATAAACATCAGACAAAACAATCATTCAAAAATTAGAACCATGAGAAAAAAACGTTAAGCAATGTAGAGTGATTTCAAAGAAGAAGCTCAAGACAATATTGTAAGGTCAAAATGTAGGACAAAAATCAGTTCTTGTAAATAATTACCTTGGAAATCCCTTGAATCCCAGATAAAGCACAATGTGTATGGTTTTACATCCTCAACTCTTGGTACGTACAAATGACAGAGGCATGTAGTAATGCGCAGAAAATGAATAATGTACAGAAAAATAGTACATATGCAAAACATAAACTTCCAGACTTTTTACTTTTATAAAAGGGAGCTGAGAAATGGAAGAATAAAGAAGAAAATAAAGAAAAACTACAGGTGGTTTCTTCAGTGGATCAAGTGCTCAGTTTAGAATTAAGGGATGTGGTTCTCTGTGCTGTGCTCAGTCACGTCTCACTCTGTGACCCCATGGACTGTAGGGAGCCCACCAGCCTCCTTGTCCTTGGGATTCTCCAGGCAAGAATCCTGGAGTGGGTTGCCATGCTCTCCTCCTATGGATCTTCCTAGCCGAGAGACTGGACCTGTGGCTCCTGTATTTCCTGCACTGCAGGCGCATTCTTTACCACTGAGCCATGGGGACAGCCCTAGAACTAAGGGGCATTTTGTGCAGTATCTTTCAGCACCAGCTGATAGTTAGGGTGGAGGCCATGGAACACAGGGAGCAGAGCTGCACTGTCTTCCGTCTAACGCTCACACTGAACTTGCTTCCCTGGGGGAGGATGGGGAAGTGTCACCTGCCCTGTTTTGACTCTGCTTACTTTTCCTCTGGTTTTCTTCCTTCTTTCCCCTTCCCCTTAGCCCTCTTTCTCTCTCCCTTCCATCTATCCCCCTTTCTCTCAAGCCAGTGTAGCAGGCGATGTAATCTAGTAGTAAAAAACGTGAGATACTGGTGCATTAATTTAAATCTGACCACTGTCACTATGGGGGGCTTCCCTGGTGGCTTAGATGGTTAAAAATCTGCCTGCAATGCAGGAGGCCCAGGTTCAAGCCCTGGATCGGGAAGATCCCCTCCAGTATTCTTGCCTGGAGAATTCCACAGACAAGAGGATCCTGGTGGGCTACAGTTCCTGAGGTCGCAAAGAGTCAGACAGGACTGAGTGACTTAAGCACAGCACACAGCAATACACTGTCACTGTGGGACCTTGGAAAAGTTACTTAGTCTTTCTGTACCTCACACATAAATGATAGAACATGTCTCGTGGTGTTATTGTGATGATTCAATACGGTAATGCATGCAGAGCACCTAGAACAGTGACAGACACTTATCATCGCTCTCACGGTTACTACTACTGTGACTACTATTTGTACTGTAAGATAAAGCCAAGAGGGTCTCAGTTCTCTGGGAACCTTTACTGATGTCCACTTTATTCATTTCCTCCAATCCCCACTGTTTATTTTGCTTGTTTGTTTTTCTTTTAAACCCATCTTTGACTGGTTTGCACTTTATGGAGAGAAAACCTCCTTTGAGTCTTTGCTTAGGAGTTCCACTGCATTTCTTATTCATTCATTCATTTAAAACATATTTATTAAGTGGCTTCTCTGTTCCAGGCATAATTCCAGGTGCTGGAGATACAGCAGAAAGCAAATCAACATGAATCCCTGCCCTCAGGAGCTGATATCCCAGTGGGAGAAATACTGTGAAGGGGAAAATTTCAAGTTTATAATCCAAATGATACTGTCTTTCTTCCCTCACCTGCTCCAGTTTGCTTGTCTCTAATTTCTTGATGTAAACTTTTCCCCCTTTTGGTTTATGTGTGAATACCCGAGGGAGTCCCAGAAAAAGCTTTAGGCAGCTTCCTTTTTTCTTTCTTTTTTTTTTTTAAATAAGAATACTATTTACTTGAAAGTATACCTCTGGACATGATATCACTGGTATTTTTAGATATTGAAAGACTATTTTACATAAGCAATTGCTAGCTTCCTTGCCTTTAACTTCGTTGCTTCCACATGACTTGCTCCCTCCCCTGACATGTGTGGTAGCATTTTGCTAGGTGCTGTTGGCCTTTTCTAAGCTGGATCCATCTCCTGCCTGGTCTTTCAGAGTCCCTTCCTCTGGTGTAGGCAACAAATCCCAATTTAGCATCACTTGTGATTATAATTAATGTGCTGTTTACTCCCTCTTCCAGATCATTAATGAAGATGTTAAATGAGACCAGAATGAAACCATGTCCCCGTGGCATCCTGCTAGACACCTTCCAACAACTTGACACCCTGCCATTTGCTGTTTCATTACCCTTTGTTTACCTCATGAGCCCAGGCCCTTGCTTCTCAAAGAGGCAGAAAACTTGATGTTTCTACTGCTGCAGAGATGGCACTTTAAAGTGGGGTTTATAAAACCAGGCAGAGTGTCAACACGTCTTTCTGAGTTTGAATGAAATGTTGGATTATGAATAGAGCATTGTCAGTAAATACTTGGTTGCTCTCTCTCCTCTCAGATGCCTTTGTTTTCCCTGGACTTTCTGCAGCTGTTCTGTCTTTACCAGAGCAGAGAAGGGTAGATGGTTGCTGTCTGCAAAGATGTTGCTTGGGTCAGCCTGACTATGAACTAGAAAGATGCTCTGTTAGTTGTAAAGACTGTGCTAATGGATTGCATTTCTAACCTCAGTTTTTCTCCCTTTCCTGCATCCATGCCTTCCCTATGTAACCCTGCCAGAGTCCCCTTCCAATCTAATTCTGACCCAGCCATGTGACTTCCTTTGACAGAAGGGATTTTAGCAGACATAATGCAGTCATTGACTTGAAAACAGTCACTTGCATCTCTCTGCCTGCATTCTTACACCTTCCATGACTGCAGTGAAAACAGGCCCGGGAGAGCCTGTTGGAATATAGGACACAGAGACAAGAGCCCAGTCTCCCCAGTTGTACGGTCAGGACAACTGGTAACCTCCACATATGCATATGGGCCCAGGGTTAGATCAGCAAAATCTCCTACCTGACTGCCAGATGTGTGGACAATAAGTATATTGCTTAGGAGGTTTTGTGGTTGGTTGTTACACAGCAGTAAGTGTGGTAATAGATAGCTAATTTCGTGGCCTGGAAACGCGCTGACCACCTAGTGGTTTTCTACATAGGGTGCTCTCAACACCACTTTTTATAAGAAAGGAGAAGGAAAAGTTTTCTAAGTAGAGATGCAAAGTACAGAGAAGTACAAAATAGATCCTAGCATCTGGCTTCAGGCTTTAAAAAGCGAAAACCAGAATACGACTTCCATGCTTTTTCAGCTCAAGATGGTTAAAGCCAGCACACGTACTATGTGTGGCATGTCCTAAGAACTCTGACAAGTATAGGCGCTTTTATGCAGGGAGGGGCTCCGAGAGCTACAGAATCTGCACTGCACTGAGAGACTCCTTTTTCCAGTGAAGACGGAAAAGAGAAATGAAGTCTGTCCCAAGAAGAACAAGAGTGCGCTTACTCCCCCTCAACCCTAAACAATGGTTCCTTGCATCTTTTTAAATATTTACCTCCTGAAACTGCCCCAATATTCAGCCTATGGTCGAAAAATGTTCCTTTGGTTTCTGGCACCCTAGTGATAGGTGGCCTGAGTGGGATGGGCCAAGCTTGGTGAAGCTCTGTTGCTACTGTTTAGACTTCCTGAGGGGAAGCCACAGGCTTCTAAAAGGCGGAAGAAGCAGTCTCTAATTTCTCCCTGGGTCCTTTCTCCACCAGGGTCCCTCTAAGTCTTCCTCTTCACGACTGATTCCCCACCCTAGGACCTTGCTAGGAACATCAGGGAAGGCATGAGCCTCTTAGGCAGGATCCTGGGCTCCTCCCAGAACCACTGAATTTATATTGATATTTTTCAAGAACCCCAAGGGTGCCATATGCACGTTCAAGTGTGAGAAGCCCTGCCATATGGAATGTCACACTTTCCAAAAGGAGTAAGTAATTTCTTTTGGGGTCAGCTGCCTCTTCTTCATGGTGGTCTTCTTCTTTTTTTGAATTTCATTTATTTAGGCTGTACTGGGTCTTAGTTGTGGCTGGTGGGATCTAGTTCCCTGACCAAGGATTGCACCCAGGCCCCCTGCCCTGGAAGTGCAGTCTTACCCACTTGACCACCAGGGAAGTCCCAGCAGTGGGCTTCTTGAAAGCAGAGTCCTATCTTCTGAATCTTTGTATCCCCAGCACCTCATACTGTGTTTAAATATAGTAGGTGTGTATGTGTATGTGTGTGTGTGAGTTGCTCAGTTGTGTTTGACTCTTTGCGATCCCATGGGCTGTAGCCCACTAGGTTCCTCTGTCCAGGCAAGAATACTGGAGTGGGTTGCCATTCCCTTCTCCAGGGGATCTTTCCATCCTAGGGGTTGAACCCAGGTCTCTTGCATTGCAGGCAGATTCTTTACCATCTGAGCTACCTGGGAATGCCTGAATATATAGGAGCCCAAAACAAATTTACTGAACTGAAGTGCATTGATGTCCCTGGGCAGTCAGAGCTCTCCAGTTTATTCCACTACTTACAGATGTACCTTTTCTCTCCAGGAATCCAAGTCTCCTGGAGTGGACGCCACCTTGAATGTGCAAATTTGCCCAAACAAAGTAAACTCTGCATGGGCTCTGGGCCAGCTCTGCACACACCAGAGATTTAGGTTGGAACATCGACATGGGAATCACCACATCAAGGGCCTTTGAATAAGCAAGTTTGGGACCAGCATCCTGCATATATTAGAATGTCAACACTGAACTAAATTAGGGTCCTTAGTGGAAAAACTTGCTAGACTTTCAGCAGTGGACATAGAAATAGATCAGCAGGCAGGAAGGAAGGGAGAAGGAGGAGGAGGATGGTAAGAAACCAGGAGAATGACAGAGTGGGAGGAGAAGGGAAGAAAAAATAGGCCAGGGCTTATGGGACCTAAATTTTACCTTCTTATTTTCTAGCGGAACTCAGAATTTTTTCACCCTCCTCTCACGGTATTATTGACATTAAATATCCAATCTCCTCGGCCCCACATCAACTTGAGTAATATACTACAGCCAAGGTTGGCTGCATCTGCTCTCTTCCCCTCTACTCAATTCAAGTTAAGAATGCTCCTACCATACATTACTATTGGGATTTTAAAAATGATTTATTTTGCTACACAATTCAGACCTTTGAACCACGCTAGATGCTGGGTGCTTTGTTGACATAGTAGTTAGGGATAAAAGTAGAGTTTGGGGGATTGTGGAATTCTGACTTTCTATAAATCACTAATTTTATTGTAGTAAATAGAGGTCACCTCCTGGAACTTCAATAGCCTGCCTTGAAAAATGGTATGAAACTATCAAAGTCCATCAAAAGGAAAAATAGGACAAATGGAGTAGAGGGGAAAGAATATTTTCTCACTTTCAGCCAAGGCCACGGCAAGAATATGGTCAGTACAGTCAGAGCTACTTTTAAGAGGTTGGCCCAAAACTTTCCCTTGCTTCTTTGAGCATATTGTCTATTACCCCTGCCCTTGATAAGAAGCTAAAGATGAAGAATGAAGCTGAGGAAGATGGAGCCTTGAAAATTCAGTTCTGTCCTGAGCTTAGAAAGGCCAGAACATATTCCAAAATTTATGCCGTGACTTGGCTGAGAATAACAAAAGGAGTTGCAGACACAAATGCAGGTATGGGGCCATGGAGGGCAGGTAAATGATAAACCAGACTGGGAAGGGTCTGTTCTGAATGGAGATACTCTAATTTGCGTTATACAACACATTTCCCACCGCCTTCTTTCTTAGTAATAGCAGCAGTAATGAACGTTCCATTTCCCAGCCAAACTTGGAGCAAGGCATGGCTGATACAATTCACTTCTGACCTTTAAGATATTAGTGGAAGACCGTGGGGAGTCTTCCTTTCTCAGCTGAAAGGACAGTCCTTTGCCTGAAGAGATTTGGCCCTTTGCCCCTTTCTGTCCTCCATCCTCTCTTCTTGTCTGAAACCCACGTGCTCTGGCGGGATGTGCAGCAGCCATCCTGAGATTGTGAGGACCCAACATCACATGATAAAGTGACAGAGCAGTCAGAGGAGCCCAGGGTCCTGACAGCATTGCTCAGCCTCAGTGTCAGCCTTGGACTTCTGACTCCTGAACATCTTGCTGTATGAGAAAAACTCAACCCTTACTTGATTAAGCTCTGGTGGGCAGAGTTTCTTTTATTCACACATTGATATACTGCTCCCTAGCTCTATCCATTGTTGCCATGTAGGAATGATGGTCCAGTGTGGTCAGATTTGATTTTTCAAGAGAAGATTTAATTCTAGATTGTAAATCTAAATGTAATTTCCCAGTTGATGGTTGGGACTAGATCCCAATAGAGAGAATTAATTGTATATTTGAATATACAATTTCAGTTTTGTGACCTCTGATTTATAGAGTATTTGTTCTGGGCCAAGTACGATGACAAACAGCCTATATAGATAATCTCATTTAATCTTTACAACAATGTTGGTAGTGATGCTATTTTTGCTTCCGTTTTATAAATGAGGAAACTGAGACTCAGAGGTTAACTTATCCAAGGCTATAGAGCTAGAAGAGAAAGAACCATGATGAAAGCTCCGATCTGTCTTTGGAGCAGGCATTGGTAATAACTATTGAATCAATCATCTGTTACCATGGTACGTTGCTTAAGGAATTGCCCCACACTCGATTGGATTACAATCAGCCTCTATTCTCATGCTTCCTGGCTTCCCTGATAGCTCAGCTGATACAGAATCCACCTGCAATGCAGGAGATTGTGGTTCAATTCCTGGGTCAGGAAGATCTGCTGGAAAAGGGATAGGCAACCCACTCAAATATTCTTGAACTTCCCTTGTGACTCAGCTGGTAAAGAATCTATCTGCAATTTAGGAGACCTGGGTTCGATCCCTGGGTTGGGAAGATCCCCTGGAGAAGGGAAAGGCTACCCAGTCCAGTATTCTGGCCTGGAGAATTCCATGGAGTCCATGGGGTCACAAAGAGTTGGACATGACTGAGCTACTTTCACACTTTATTCTCATGCTTCCAGGTTTGTGGGTTGACTGTGGTGGGGTCTACTTCAGGCTGTGGGTTTGGTGGGACAGACTCCAGGCTAGAAGTCAGGTTCGGGTTGACTCCAAGTGTGTGGATCCTGGAGCCCAGGTGAAAGGGCAGTGGCCTTGCAGCCAGGGACACCAGAGTTAAGAACTAAGCCAAATGGTCTGTACATGGAAGGCCTCTAGCAGTGTCATGACTGGCGTTCCATTGGCCAAAACATGTTTTGAAACCAAGCCCAGCATGGAAGGAGCAGGAACACAGGCTGAGCCCCCAGCGGGAGGGAGGGTAAGCATTGCTCAGCGGCGATTCAAACAATGGCAATTGTGCTGTGCAGTGCTAGGAGAAGCTGCCTTATTGTGATGAAACAAGGACTCCTTTTGTTCCAGTTGCCTGTTTGCAACACCGACACATGGTGCATGGACCTGGAAAATGGGGCACAAAGCCACCCAAACTCATCTAAAATCAGTTCATTTCAGAGCTGTCATCACCCTCTGATGATGTTAAGCCTGGCAAATTGTGGTCCATCTCCAGCTTCCGGGAGGCCACTGGCAGAAGGTGGGGAGGAGTCGGTGGGAAGATATCCCAGTTCCTTTTTCAGGGAAGAGCTCTCATCTCATTCCAGTTTGGAGTGGTAGAAGCTATACCCAGGGCCTTCCCCAGCATCTCCTGCCCTGGTTCCTGCCTCATCTCTCTTCTCCCCTTATCATCATTTAGGTTTTCCTTCCTCCTTCTCCAACATTCTGGAAGATTCAGTCACTCTATCACTTCATCAATAAGCATTAATTGACACCTTTTTTGTAGCAAGCACTGTTCATGATGCTGGAGACACGGGGAGAACAGGACTGGTCTGATCCCCATTTTTGTGGAGCTTAACATTTAGCAGGAGCAGACAGGTTAACAAACAAGTAAATAAAATGAAGGTGGTCACTGCGGAGGGGCAGGGTGCTCCTCAGGACAGACAGGGTGGAGAGGGGAACAGAGAAAAGGAAGGACAGGTGAGGAGGGAGCTCCAGGCCTCTTGGTAGCAGATTAGCCCCTTATGGGGGAACCCCTTTCACAGGCTGGTTCCATGAAGCTGTGAACTGCTCTACTTCAGTCAGAGGCCACATTTGATTCAGCACATGCTCATGTGGTGTCTTTGTCAGCAAGACATCCTGACTCCCAGTGCCTTGTATGGTTCTGTGGATAATATGTGAAGGGGATGAGGGATGGGGGATGTGAGGTGGGGGGGGGCACAGAAAAGGGTGGGAAGAAGAACCAGAGCAGCTCCCACCACTCCTTCTATGGGGCAGACTGGGTGGTCTGACATCCCTCTGCAAGCAACAGCTTCCTGCAGAAAAACGGATGTGCCACCTGAGAGAATCCAACCTTGCCTGTTTTCTAAAGCCAAGGTTGTCCATGGGGACAGGGGTGATTTTGCTTCCAGGGGACACTTGGCAATGTCTGGAGGCATTTCTGATGCCCAGTTTGGAGAGGGAGTGCCACTGGCCCCTAGTGTGTAAGGGCCAGGGATGCAGCTAAACCCTGCAACCCACAGGACAGAATTATCTGGCTCAGAATGTCCCTAGCACCCACAGGCTCTAGAGAAATGCTTGTTGGCCTTACAGTCATTTCTGCAAGGACTTGATTTACTGACTAGATACCACCTTGTTTTCCTTGAGGCAGGGAGATATATGCACATCACAAAATTCAGAGAGTGCAGTAGGGTCCATGGTAAAAGGGTGCCCCCTGCTCTTCCCCACCACTCAGCCTGCTTCCTTATGCAGCCCCTTCCAGACAGCCTCTGGGCTGTTTGAACAGACTCGGTCAGCCTCCTCCTAAAGTGCCCCCTCTGCTCTTCTAGACCCCCCCAAAGTTGCTCTCTGTGACCCCTGAGTTTTCCCTTGGGGACTATTTTCTCTGGTCCTGGGAGCAGCTTTAGCAAGCTAGAGTGACTGTCCCAGAAGTAGCCCTCAACCAAAGACAGATGGAACATTGGCAGATAAATAGCCCGACCCCTGACCCCGCTGGTGAGATCACCGTGAGGTGAAATTCATGCCCTTTTCTGGACTCTCCCAGTAGAACTGCACTGCTGTTCTTCAGTGGGAGCTAGTGATGATGCTCTTAACTGACTCCCTTTCCTTCTCTGCCTACCCAGACATTCCTTGCCTTTCTACTTCCTGTTGGAGTTTCCTGGGATCCCAGAAAATGACATATACTTATATTCTTCTCTTAAAGTATGACTCTGGAGGAACACAAATTAAGATGGCTGTAAATATGTATATATAAACATATATGTAATATACATATGTAATGTAATATATATGCATGTAATGTAATAGATTCATATAGATTATATATTGCCTATTGTGCACATTCAAGCTGCATGCTCAGTTATGTCCATCTGTTTGCAACCCCTTGGACTGTAGTCCGCCAGGCTCCGCTGTCCATGAGATTTTCCAGGCAAGATTACTGGAATGAGTTCCCATTTCTTCCTCCAGGGTAGTCTTCCTGATTCAGGGATCAACCCACATCTCTTGCATCTCCTGCATTGGCAGACAGATTCTTTCACCCCTGAGCCACCTGGGAAGTCCACTACATATATGTATATTATATATTACATTGCACATGCATATCACATGCAAACACATTACGTATTAAATTTATTATATACATGTGATATGATGTATGCATACATATATATTACATTATACATACTAAATGTTTGTGTCCCTCTCATATTTATATGTTGAAAACTAACCCCCAGTGTAATGGTATTAGGAGGTGGGGTCTTTGGGAGGTGATTAGGTCATAAGAGTAGAGCCCATACGAATGGGATTAATGCCCTTATAAAAGAGACCCTAGAGAGCCCTCACAGCCTCTTTCCACAATGTAAAGGTACAAGAAGTCAGCAAGTGAGAAGAGGGCCCACATCAGAACCCGAACATGCTGGCACCCTGATCTAGGATTTCCAGCCCCCAGAACCGTGAGAAATAAATTTCTGTTGTACATAAGCCACCCAGCCTATGGTTATGTTTGTTGCAGCAGTCTGAATAGACCAGGACAGTATGTATGTATACTACTTACATATATACATAAACAGATATACCTATGGACGTATATGTGTGAGTGCTCAGTCGCTTCAGTCACACCCAACTCTTTGGGACCCTGTAGACCCACATAGTAAGAAGGAAATGGCAACCCACTCCAGTATTCCTGCCTGGAGAATCCCAGGGACAGAGGAGCTGCCATCTGTGGGGTCGCATAGAGTCAGACACGACTGAAGCGACTTAGCAGCAGCAGAAGCAGCAGACCCATTCAGCCTGTCAGGCTCCTCTGTGCACGGGATTCTCCAGGCAAGAATACTGGAGTGGGTTATCATGCCCTCCTCCAGGGGATCTTCCCAACTCAGGGATAGAACCTGGGTCTCCAACATCTTCTGCACTGCAAAGGGACTCTTACTGCTGAGCCACCAGGAAAGTTCTCATACATCCATACATATAAATAAATATATATTTTTAACATACATATAAATAAATATATATACTTACATGGATAATGATATTCTTCATCTTGCTTTTTCACTTAATTATGCATCATGTTTCTTGTTAGCATAGAGAGCTATCTCATGCTTTTATTGGAAGCATTTGTATTTCATTGTATCATAATGTATGGACATCTGGATAGTTTTTAATGTTCTGTTTTTATAAATGGTGCTGAAGTGACTATCACATATTTGATATAATCTCTTCCAGTGGGATTGCTGGGCCATGTGGCATGTGCATTTAAAATTTTGATTGACATTGGCAACTTTTTCTCCATAAAGCCTATACCAATTTTTATCTTCTCATTAACAAATTGTAAGAGTAGGAACTCAGTGCTGAAAAAATGGGGCCAAATGTTAGTACAACCCTCCATGCTTTAGTCACTGCCCAAAGCATTTTTCTCTATTCTGTGCGTTAGAGGAGGACATGAGCTTGGAACGCCCAGGCTGTGGAATCACAGGGGAATGAGTGCAGCCTGGCAGCACACAGGTAGTGCATCTGAAAGTGTGATGCTCACATGCACACATAAAAATGCACAGACACACAGACACACACACACACCATGATTCCCATGCTCAGTGAGGTTTCTAAGTCAGATTCAATAATAAGATATTGGGAGAACATATGCATTTCCTGGGACAGCACCCCCTTAAAATGTAATAAATTCAAATGCATTTGGAGCACTATGTGCCTGGCAGAGAGTCAAATGTCTTCCTTGTGTCCAGTTGCCACTTCACAAGCTTTGTTGATGATCATGCTCTTATGCCTGTTTTTTGCTTTTTTCTATAAGGAGACTGAGTCACAGAGATAGCGACTGACCCCGTATCAGTAGAGGGAAGCAGTTCAAATCATGGTCTCTGTAACCCAAACTGGCCCAATTTAAATCCTGGCTTTCCCTCCCTTTAGCTGGGGAGCTGTAGACAAGTTGCCCTTCCTCTCTGTTACTTCAGTTTCTTCTGTGAAATGGAGACATTGTTGTGAAGATTAGATGAGTTAAAAGACAGAAAATGCTCAGTAAATTTTGAAGAACATCTGTCTGACTCTTCAAGCTGGAATTTTCGTCACTGCATTTTCCTGTATCCTATTAGTCCAGTTCATTTTTAAAAATAACATTTATACATCTAAGGCTCTAAGAAAATAAGTGAAAGAGGTAAATCACAAGGTGTAGTTCAGAAATTCTCCAAGTGCACTTGAAAATGTGGCTGGAACCACCCTCTTACCTGCACAGCACGGATGGCTGGGCTAGATGGTGACAGCGGATGACACACTGTGAGTGGCCACAATGGAGGCAAAAATCAGCACCGACTGCTATGCTTATCTGCAGAAATCCAGGCTCTCTGCCTTCTAGAATAATTTGATCCACACCATCTGGCAGCTTGTAAGAAGAAGAAAAAGCAGAAGAGAGAGAAGAAACAGCAGCCATGTAGCATGAATGTAATTCCCAATTTGAGTTATGCACTCTCATGTAATATGAGCCAAATTTAAACATGTCAACATCTCAACAATTGCTGATTTTTCAAGTGCTATACTATGCATCTGGCGGGCGCTCATTGAATGCTCTTCAATGATGGTGACGCAAATGTATTTACTAAAATATAGTGTATTGAAAAAATAAATAGTATATTGTGATGTCCTTTAGTTTGCATTTGCATAAATTGGCACTCTCTGAAATAATTGGTTGAGATTTAAAAGAACATGGTATGTTTTTAAATGTTCAAAGACTCATAGTTATAGAGCTTACAAATCCTTTAGTTCGTTTCCCTCATTTAAAGTGTAGAAGAACTTAGTCCAGGATTAATTTTTGCTAATGAGAGAGAGAGAATAGGGTGTGAGCCAAGCACCCTGGACACCTAGCAAGGAGGGAAATGAGAGAGAGAGGTGAAGGTCAGTGGAAGCTGGACCACTCTGGCTCCTGAGCATCCTGCCTCCCTCCTCTCTTCTGCAGTGACTTCCTGGAGGGGAAGCAGGGGGTGTACCGCCTAACCAGGTGTAGCTTCTCTGCTTCTGAGATGGAAACGATGCGCTTGTGGTTTATTAGGAAGGATTATCATAATGGGAAACAAGAACCTGTAGAAGGGAAAGACGGAGGGAGAAGATGAGCCATGAGGCCTCCAGGAAGCCTCCAGACAACTCTTTGGAATGTTCAGAAGCCAGGGTGTCCCTTCAGATTGTCCCAAGCTGAGATAAGGGGATGAGGCCTTTAAAGTCCACATTGGCCAGTCATTAGATGTGAGTCACTGAAGGTGAGGTGGTTCCCTTCTGTTCCGGTGGTTCCTAAAGCGAGCTGATAACTGAGGGCTAGGTGCAATAGCATTCTCAGAATCCAAGGAGAGCCCTCTGTGCCTAAAGGAGTTGTTGGCAGCACATCACAGTGCCCATCACACCAGGACAGTGTCTGGTACGGAGTGAGCCATCAGGAAATGTCTGTTGGATGGAGGAACCCACCTAGAGGCTCAGAACAGAACTGCAAGGGATGGAATGGTCTGTCACCTTTACAGTGTGCTTTAGAGGTACAAGAGGAGAAGAGTTCAGTTCAGTTCAGTTCAGTTCAGTCGCTCAGTCGTGTCTGACTCTTTGCCACCCCAGGGACTGCAGCACATTAGGCTTCCCTGTCCATCACCAACTCCTGGAGCTTGCTCAAACTCATGTCCATCGCGTCGGTGATGCCATCCAACCATCTTATCCTCTGTATTTCCCTTCTTCTCCTGTCTTCAGTCTTTCTCAGCATCAGGGTCTTTTTCAATGAGTCAGTTCTTTGCATCAGGTGGCCAAAGTATTGGAGTTTCAGCTTCAGCATGAGTTGTTGCAATGAACATTCAGGTCTGATTTCAGTTAGGACTGATTTGTTGGATCTCCTTGCAGTCCAAGGGACTCTCAAGAGTCTTCTCCAACACCACAGTTCAAAAGCATCAATTCTTTGGCACTCAGC
Source organism: Budorcas taxicolor (assembly GCF_023091745.1). Classification (NCBI taxonomy): domain Eukaryota; kingdom Metazoa; phylum Chordata; class Mammalia; order Artiodactyla; family Bovidae; genus Budorcas; species Budorcas taxicolor. The sequence goes on from NC_068915.1 coordinate 44,728,572, forward strand.
TTTCTTTATACTCCAACTTTCACATCCATACATGACTACTGGAAAAACCACAGCTTTGACTAGACAGACCTTTGTTGGTAATGTCTCTGCTTTTTAACATGCTGTCTAGGTTGGTCATAGCTTTTCTTCCAAGGAGCAAGCATCCTTTAATTTCATGGCTGCAGTCACCATCTGCAGTGATTTTGGAGCCCCCAAAAATAAAGTCTCTCACTGTTTCTATTGTTTCCCCATCTATTTGCCATGAAGTGATGGGACCAGATGCCATGATCTAAGTTTTCTGCGTGTTGAGATAAGTTCACCCAAGGTAAAATAAAACTCCATTCTTTTCTGCCTCTCTAGTATCTGGAATTTCTCAAGGTTCCTGGGCAATGGAGGCAATCCTGAGCAAGGTCTACCCCTATGATGTGCAGTTCCAAGACAACTAGTGGTACTGTGTTGAATGCCGCTTGTTAATGTCCTTCTTCTTTGGATGCTAGAAAATGCAGACGTAACTGGCACCTCATCTACATTAATGCATAGAGCTTTGGGAGCTTCATGACATGCTCTCTGCCTCCTACCCTCAAACTAGTTGATATCTCTTTCTAATGTGTAGTTTTCCGTGATTCTTATGCTCTAATATGCAGTTTCCCTGATTCTTATATTTTAGCATTTAGTTATGTCTTACTGTTTTGGTGTATCTCTGAAAGCTTCTCTGAGCTCTGTGGAACAAGGCCTAGTATGAATGCACATATACTGTAAGTTCATTATCTTCTCCCAACACTTGGTGGTTGGTATCCAATCTCACTGACATTGACTCTCATTCTATGACATCAAGGCTAATGGATGAGATCAGCAGGATTATTCTGGGGTCTTTAATGGGATGTCTTCACCTTGGAATGCTCTTCTTTGGCTCAGTGAGCGAGTGAAGTCGCTCAGTCATGTCCGACTCTTTGCAACCCCATGGACTGTAGACTACCAGGCTCTTCAGGCCATGGGATTTTCCAGGCAAGAGTACTGGAGTGGGTTGCCATTTCCTTCTCCTGGAGATCTTCCCAACTCAGGGATTGAACCTGGGTCTCCTGCATTGCAGGCAGATGCTTTACTGTCTGAGCCACCAGGGAAGCCCTCTTATGGCTCAACAAAGATATCTTTAGGCAGTTGGAAGCATTCTTTATAAGCATTATTTGTATGAACTTTTATGCAATGCACTTTTATTTCCTAGATTTAGTTTATATATTAAATATAGGTCTTAAAAGCATTGTTGCAGTCCTTAAGGCATAACTAAATATTTTCAGCCATTGCTTATTGATTCTGCTTTGAAAATGCTAACATCCGGACCCTTTGGTGTGAACAACAACTTCTTCAGGTCCCCTGGTCTCTGTAGGGTGGGCAGCACTGGTCTCTGGAGGGTTACAGGTGACCTTAGCCTCTGTCCTTGAGGAGATAGCAACAACAACGTTCTTAAAGCAAACTGTCTTTGAAAAAGCCTGCTCACCAACTCAGTGTTCATTCAGGCGGCCAAGAAATTGAAGTCTTCCTCCATGTAAGTCTGGGGAACACTTGCTTTCATCATTTTTCACGTTTAGTTTTGGCTGTGCTGGGTCTTCGCTGCTGCACAGGCTTTCTCTAGTTGTGGCGACTATGGGGCTACTCCCTAGTTGCGGTGCTTGGGCCTCTCATTGCTGTGGCTTCTCTTGTTGCAGAACACGGGCTCTAGGGTGAGGGCCTCAGTAGTTGTGGCATGTTGGTTCAGTAGTTGAGGCTCCTGGGGCACCAGGGCACAGGCTCAATAGTTGTGGAACATGGGCTTTGTTGCCTTGTGACACGTGGGGTCTTCCCAGATCAAAGATTGGAACTCGTGTCTCCTGCATTGGCAGGTGGGTTCTTTACCACTGAGCCACCAGGGAAGCCCTCATCATGTTTGAGATGAATATTAAAAGCAAATGAAGAAGTTGTGTGATAAATTTTTTTTGAAATATAGTTGATTTATAATGGTGTGTTTCAGGTGTACAGCAAAGTGAATCAACCATACATACATACATATCCACCTGTATGATGGTTTTTGATGGGACTTAAACCTGGTTTGGAGGGAATGATGCTGAAGCTGAAACTTCAATACTTTGCCCATCTCATGCGAAGAGTTGACTCCTCAGAAAAGACTTTGATGCTGGGAGGGATTGGGGGCAGGAGGAGAAGGGGACGACAGAGAATGAGATGGCTGGATGGCATCATGACTTGATGGACGTGAGTCTGAGTGAACTCCGGGAGTTGGTGATGGACAGGGAGGCCTGGTGTGCTGTGATTCATGGGGTTGCAAAGAGTCGGACACGACTGAGCGACTGAACTGAACTGAACTGAAACCTGGTGCAGCTGAATGAGATTAAAATTGTAAAATGAAGGGCAAGTTCTAATTTATAGCCACTGCTATAGACCGGGCTTTTGGGAATCCACTCCTGACGTGCTCTGGCCTAGTGGGTACTGAGGTTGCCATGGGGTTCTGGATCCACCCAGATATACACGTGCCACTGGACTCAGAAACTAGTGTCTTTCTCAGAGCAGAGCTAAAATTCTCTCGGATCCATAACAGGCTACATGAATACCCTTCCATTCTCTGGAACATGGACCTTTAATTTGATCTTTTGTTTAAGGAGAAATTTAGAAGATTATATGAAGGAAATAGCAGGACGGTGCCCGCAGCAAAAGCTGGAGTTGCCGTAGGCAACACCTTGGTGTCGCAGTTAGAGGAAGGAGGGCCAGCCAGGGAACAGGAAGGAGGTGCGTGGTGGCGGGGTGAGCGCTACTCCAGGCCAGTCTTAATTTTGTTTTTTGTTTATTTTCTCATCTATTCATTCTAAAACTATTGATTGAAACCTTACAATGACTCAGGCACATCTAGTGAGGTTGGTAAAGAACTGAATGGGAAAAGAGAACGGAGTGTGAAAAGTATTAGGATGAAGGACACGTGGGGTAATACAGGAGCCCAAAGGAGAAGCAGGGAATATATCAGAGGAAATTACCTCTAAGAGGAATGGAGATGAAAAAACTGTTCCAGGTAGAGGAACAGTGTGCACGAAAGCCTGGAGAAAGGCTCTCTTGAGAATGAGGTGTTGGTGGAGAAGTCCAGTTGGCTGGGGCCCCAAGTGTGAGAGAAGGGGAGGGATGGAGGCAGGGGAACTGAGGAGTCAGGCAGGTGCAAGCGAAGCGGTCTTTGTCATGGGGTCAGTGAGGCGCCATTTTGAAAGGTCTGGAGTAATATGATAACACAATCTGATTTTTGTTTTTAACTGGTCAGTAATCTGGGCCAGAGATTATTGCCACTGGGACTCGTGTGGCGACAGCAGCCAAAGCAGCAGATGCCCTCCGAAGGTGGTGAGGAGGCAGCACGTCCCGGCCCGGGTGGGCTTCCAGCCGGACCCTAGTACTGAGGCACCGGGAGTGAGGGGCGGGGTCCTGCTGCTGCGAGTCCTGTGGAGCTCGAGCACCTATTGCATTGTCCCTGATGAAGGACTTCTTTCCCAGGAGTGACTTGAAATGAGGACGAGATCTCCAGGGTGGATTCTTGCTCAGGAAAAATGCAAACCAGTATCTTAAATTGCTCGGCATCTGAACTCTAAGTTGGCCCGCGCTGGCCACCCTGATCTCTAAGCTGGTTCCACTCTGACCTTGATTTCTGTTGTAAGCCCCTTTTATTTGGAGCAGGGAGAATCTTCTTCTTAAGCAGGCCCAGCCATTGGTTTCAGGTGCAACCCTCATTAGGTGCTTAATGAAGAAGTACCTCAGCTCTGAGGATGTACGTGAATGAGCTTTCTAAACAGTCAAGGGCTACACGATGTAGGACTGGAGGCTTCTCCCAGCTAGATAAGGCCTTCCTCTCACACGTGTGTAAGAAAGTAAGCTTCAGTATTTAGCCTATTAAAAATATATTATGGAAGACTTCCCTGGCAGTCCTGTGGTTAAAAGTCTGTGCTGCCAGTGCAAGGGTGCAGGTTTGATCCCTGATGAGGAAACTAAGAGCTCACATGCCAGGTGGCACAAACAAAAATTTTAAAAAAATGTATTCAGTTCAGTTCAGTTCAGTTGCTCAGTTGTGTCTGACTCTTTGCGACCCCATGAATCGCAGCACGCCAGGCCTCCCTGTCCATCACCAACCCCTGGAGTTCACTCAGACTCATGTCCATCGAGTCAGTGATGCCATCCAGCCATCTCATCCTCTGTCGTCCCCTTCTCCTGCCCCCAATCCCTCCCAGCATCAGAGTCTTTTCCAATGAGTCAACTCTTCGCATGAGGTGGCCAAAGTACTGGGGTTTCAGCTTTAGCGTCATTCCTTCCAAAGAAATCCCAGGGCTGATCTCGGCCTATTCTATGTAATGCACCATCAGAGGCACAACCTGTACATTATTTGTTTATCCTCAGTCTCTGGCACAGGCCTGAGAGAGAGAAGCTGGGTGTTGCTGTACTATGAAGTGAGTCACAGAACCCTCCAGGAGCATCTCCACATTCACGGCTCACCTCTGTCTTATTGCAGAGGTTAAAGCCATGGGCTTCTGCATCAGGCTTGAATGCAATTTCCCCATGGTTCACGTGCGAGCTTGGCAAGTCACTTTATTCTGTAAATCTCAGTGATGTCACCTATCAAATGGAGGAGCCCTGAGGTCAAAGGACCCAAAATTACCACTTTTGTAAGCCCCAAGTTGACAATTTCAGATGATTTGACCACCTCTGATAGAAGGTGATTGTAAGGATTATATGAGATTATGTATTAACATTTTTCATCTAGACCCTGTCACAAGGTAGGGAGTCCTCTTGGCCTACTCTTTTTATAATAATAAAAAATAACAACAATGATAATAAATGAAAATAAAATTATTATTTACATTTGGAGAGGACAGTTTGGGATGTGGGTGCTGAGGGGCTGCTTCTCCAGCTTCTCTGAGTGCTCCTGGTCTCCTGCCACACCCCTCAATCTTCCCCTTGGAGGTGGAGTGATTCACCTGGCTCGTGAGTGAGAGTCATTGGTCCATGTTTTTCAATGGGGAGGAATGAACTCAATGAGAAAACTAGAGGTGTGTATGTGTGTGCCTCTAGTTTTCTCATTGGGTTAGTTCCACTCCACCAAAAAACATGGACCAATGGTATGCAGGGCTTACCCTAGTGGTTCAGCTGGTGAAGAATCTGCCTGCAATTTAGGAGACCTGGGTTCGATCCCAGGGTTGGGAAGAACCCCTGAAGAAGGGAATGTCAACCCACTCTAGTATTCTTGTCTGCAGAATCACATGGACAGAGTTTGGTGGGCTAAACTCTGTTAGTCCATGGGATCACAAAGGGTCAGACACAACTGAGTGACTAACACACACACGTGTGTGTTTGCAGCTCTCTCTGCCCTCCTCGTCTTTCATCATCCTGCCCTAGACCAATGCCAGGCAGCCATCCTTCACCAGACGTCTGTTCTATAGACTCACCCTTGCCCTGCCCATACCCAGCTTTAAAATGGGGTGTGGAGGAGTAAAGTCAGTAGAAGGAGGAATCCCACATTTAAGTCCTACCCTGCAATCCAGACTTTAGTAGCAACAAAGCAGATGTTTTGATATCCATCTCATTCCTGGCTCTCTCATTTGATTGAGAATTGGACAGAGTGGAGAGCAGTGTAGTTAATTAGTTCCCTCGGCCCCCACAGAAGGGACTGGACCAGTACCTCCAGGAAGATGTCGTGGCAAAAACCTGCTTGGATGTGTTGGAAGAAAGTCTAGCCTGGTAGGAAAAGGAGGTGGCTCAGTGTGGCCACAGTAAGTCATTTCATGTCTTTGGCTGGGGTTGGCTGGGCAGGCAAAATCAAGCACAGTTGACCCTCAGTATCCCTGGGGGATTTTCTTTCTGTGAACGCCAGAATCCCGATGCCCAAGTCCCTGATATAAGATGGCTTAGTCCAGACAGCCCTCTCCATCCTCAGATGCAATCAATCACTCCAGTATGGAAGCCCATTTTTGCATCACTGCTATCCAGGGGAGGGAGTTCCAATTTGTGGGGTGGGGAAGGGCAAACATGTCCTTGGTCATCCTAGCCAGAGAAAATTTCCTCACTAGGGGAATGTTTTCCTCAGGCCTCCGCCTTTGAGCATCCTTTCTCACTTTCTGTCCTTCCAGAAACTTTTTCTTCTCTACCCAGATTCCTGTTCCTTTCTCTCTCTGAGCAGTTCAGCCCCTGCTTTCTCACCCTCTGCCCACCCTGAGCCAAGTCGGTACTCAGCTCCTCCTCTTGCCCTGCTGTAGCCTCCCTCCTGTGGCTCTTCAGCAGGGCAGAGTCAGGGACTGGCAAAGCTGGATGAGAAAGTAGATCATATCCTTATTGTCACTAGCCTTTAATGCAGATTTAGCATTCCCGTTAATTATGAATGTAGGTAACCAACCACAAAAGTTTCAGCAGAACTTGTGAAAGTGACATTAATAGAACTCATAGATATTTCCATATCACACATACACAATTGTTACAGATGTCTCAAAATATCGTTAAGATTCACCAGAACTTTGAAACTACAGTACTAGACCTGCTGCTAGATATTACTAAATTGTTATTTAACTGTTTTGGTAACTGTGTTTCCATATAACTGATTTCCTTTGAGATCCTATGTTTTCATTTTATGTACTTTGGAGACATTTCCCTGAGGAGTCCAAAGATTTCACCCCATTGCCGAAGGGATCCATGGCACAGTATAGATGTAGAATTTGTGCTTTGGTAGAAAAAAAGCACTGTGGAAGTTATGCAATTAGTTGTTCTTTAACACGATCAGTTCCCAGCTGGTGCTTCCACCTGTAGTCAGAGCCAGAGACCAGGAGGGTAGGGACGTGACAGTGGACCCTTGGTCTGTCCTGAGAAGGTGCTGCTGCTGCTAAGTTGCTTCAGTCGTGTCCAGCTCTGTGAGACCGCATAGACGGCAGCCCACCAGCCTCCACCATCCAGGGGATTTTCCAGGCAAGAGTACTGGAGTGGGGTGCCATTGCCTTCTCTGTGAGGAGGTGCAGCAGATGGTAATTCCCAAGCTGGCCCATCCCATGCCTTCCAAATGTGAGGCGGACTATCCTTCTGATTGGAGGGGCTGTCTGTTCTTTCTCCTCTTGAGTAATGGAGGGAATGTGATGATTGATGCAGCTTCCCAGGCCAGCTTCTGAGAAGTGAGAGGTTTCCTCCAGGATGGGTCCCAGCTGACAGTCACATCAGCTGCCAATACTGGAGAAAGGAGGCTGATTGCAGGCCTGGCCACCACTGCAGCCAACACAGACCCAAGAACTATCTCAACCAGCCCAGCCTCCCCAAATCTGGAGAAGTAACAATGATTGTTGTTGCTTTAAGACACTAAGTATGGGAGGACTGGTTTCATAGCAGTAGGAACCAGAAGGTATCTGGGCTTCCCACGTGGCTGCTGCTGCTGCTGCTGCTGCTAAGTCACTTCAGTCGTGCCTGACTGTGTGACCCCATAGACGGCAGCCCACCAGGCTCCCCCATCCCTGGGATTCTCCAGGCAAGAACACTGGAGTGGATTGCCATTTCCTTCCCCAATGCATGAAAGTGGAAAGTGAAAATTGAAAGTGAAGTTGCTCAGTCATGTTCAACTCTTAGTGACCCCATGGACTGCAGCCCACCAGGCTCCTCCGTCCATGGGATTTTCCAGGCAAGAATACTGGAGTGGGTTGCCATTGCCTTCTCCGTCCCACGTGGGCACTAGTGGTAAAAAATCCACCTGCCGATGCAGGAGACTCAAGAGATGTGGGTTTCATCCCTGGGTTGGAAAGATGATGTGGGATGCGAGATCTTAGTTCCTCAGCCAGGGAGCTTAGTTCCTGGACCACAGACCAGAGCTTTCTGCATTGAAAGATTGTAATCTTAACCACTGGACCACCAAGGAAGTCCCAGTTTACCTTATTTTTTTATTCCATGAGGGTAATGAATACTTCCATATATACCCTGGATGCTATAGCTGTATTTTTCCAAGAGGGAAAAACTTTTCCATTTTTAAAAGCACAGTTTTATTTTAAAGAGTAATCTGCTCAGTTCCATGACGCAGTAAATCTGAAAAATTAGAATATGAAGATGCACTCAGGCTACTAAACAGGTTCTGAGTTAGTGAATATCCGTGCCATTTGTCAGGAAGGTAGATGTGTCATTTTCAATACTGACAAGTAACACAAACTAACAGGAGATGCAGTGCTGCCAGGAGAAAATTCTGCCAAATCGACTCAATGAGTTATAATCATTTATAATCAGTCCATTAATCAACTGGGCACAAAGGAGGTTGTAAAGAGTTCAGAAGTATTTTCCCATGTAGGTTAAATATACCCCTCCTGCCTCATTTGCTTATGTGGATACTTCAATCAACAATCTTGAATTTTATTCAAAGAAAAAAAGTAAGTTTCAATCTTGACTTCATTTTCATTTTTCAAAAACTAGATTTTAAAAGAGTCCAAATGAAGAAGCTTCTGGTATAAAATAGGAAAAAACAACAACAACAACAACAACAACCTAAAACCAAAGAAGTAACGGGAAGAAATCAAAGAACCATGAATAGTCACTGAACATCACAAAGGGATGTGGATTAAAGAGGAAAAAAGGACATGTTTTCTGTTTTCAGGCGCTTACATTTTAATCAGCGGCTGACAATGTAATTAAAAAAAGAAACTATATTGGCCAAATGTCAGGATTTGGCTAGGATTTTTATTTCTCCTTTTAGTAGTAGCAACAAAAGAATAGAGACATTTCCAAATTCTGGGCCCTCCAGCAAAATGCTTTAGAAAGCAGCTTTCTAATCATTCTAAAAATTACTCTTAAGAAGAAAAAACTAGAACAAACTAATTGCTCAAGAGATGCAGGCTGATCATAAAAAAAAAAGCATGTAAGACTACACAGAAGCAAAATAAGATAAAAATTACCTATAATCCTTCTATTCAAAGATAAAGTGTTACTTTGTTTACATTCTTTTTAAATTTTTATTGCATATGTTTACTTATATATATTTTTCCCCCAAATAATATTTTATTTAAAAATATTTGTTGGTTTTTTGTTTTCTTTCTTTCTTTTTGCTGTAGCACAGCATGCAGGATCTTTGTTCCCCAACTAAGGATCTGCATTGGAAGGGCAGAGTCTTAACTACTGGATCTCCAGGTAAGTGCCCCAGAAAGTATTTTACACATTGTTTGAAACCTGTCTACCCTTCTCTCTCTCACTCTCTCTTGTTTTTTTCTTTTTTTTTCTTTTGAGGTCTGATCTTGTTTATTTGTTACATCTCATTTTTGACTGGATTTAGACTTAGAAGTAGGAGCTCTTAGAGAGGACAGCCTTCGTCTCTTGGCAATTTACTCCTGGCATTTTCCTTTTGCCTCTTTATTCGCTTGGCCAAAAGTTTAGCATGTTCTGAAGCCTCTTCCTTATTTTTCTTCGTATGCTGTTTCTTCAGCGCAATATGCCCAGAACACCTGCAGTAACAGGACAATGAATCTTGGACGCTCTGGTCCTGGGTTTCTTACCTTCTTTGTTTAGGGGCTTTCTTACAACATCTAGGTGGATGCCATCTTCTTTAGAGAGACTGAAAGTTTTGCGGATTCTGGAAGCTCTTTCGGACCCCAGGCAATGAGGCTTAGTAGTATCAGTGAGTCCAGGAATATCCTTATCCCCTTTTTTTAAGATGACCAAATTGTCAACACTCAGATTGGCATCCACAGTGCAACCCTGAACAGATTACATCATTCTTTCTCCGGTCCTCCTTGGTCTGTAATAGGAATGCCCCTTACTCAGCAACAGGTGGACTTGGCCATGGGTCAAGACACCTTGCTTCCTGGGGAAGTCCTGTTTGTTGTTACTGCCACTAATTTAGACACACATAACCCTTCCATTCTTCACCCAGGGGATCAGCAGCAGCTTCTGTGGCCATATGCTTCTTATAGAAGATATGAAGTTTTTGTTCATTGTCCACCTCAATGAGCTTCCAGCAGCCAGTGGCTGGGGAAGAGATGTTCAGCTTTATTCTGAGGCATTGGACTGCCTCCAAGGTGCCACGAAAGAGTCCCTTCCTCGTAATTAATCAGCAACATGTTTCTATGGCAATAAATGAAAAATCACATCTATGAGCCTTCTTATACACAGGTATCCCATAATTTAGTTGACCAACCCCAACTATTGGATAATTTTTTCCACCCAAAGCAATGTTATAATCAATGGTCTCATTATTGCCTCTTTGTCTACATCTTTTATTTCCACAGGAAATGATACTGATGGATGAAAGAGCATAGCGTGTGCATTTATGAGAAACATTCCTCAGTTTGAATGAAATTCAAAGTATCTAAGTAGTATATCTGGTGAAGTCCGACAGAGGTCTGAGTAGCTGCGTGATCTCAGACAAGTTAACTGCTGAGGGTCACGCAGTGGGAAGAATGGCTGCCCTGTGGCTGTGAGGACGGTTCAGGGAAATAACACGTGTAGGTGTTGCCAGCACAGTGACCGGCACACAGCAGGTGTTTCATAAATGTCAAGTCATTGCCTCCCTTGTCCCCACCTAGGATGAAGCTCAGTCTCACAGAGAGAGAGAGAAGAGAAGAGGGATGAAGAAGAAGGTGAAAGGGGAGGAGGAGACGGAGGAAAAGAGGAAGGAGAGAGGGAAGAGCAGAGATGGGCTGGAAGGAGGGATTAAGAGAACGGAGAAGGGGCCTAGCAAATGCAGAACGTGTGTCTGCATGCCTCTTTTTGGAAGAAAAGATTCATGGTAGCTTTCATGCTTTTTTGTTTGTTTATTTTTCACGGCTAGAGTTTCCCCCACCCAACACAGAAGCTTTACAGTGCGTTACTTCAGCATTTCCATCTGCCCTTTGGGTATTGTCAAAGGTTAAACCCCACACAACAGGGCAGAGCAAAGCTTGTTTACTTGCAAGATTCATGTCTGGTCTTGAAAGGTATTTTTTTCCCCTTGCCCCACAAGCACTGATGAAAAGGAAGATGGAAGATACACAAGGGTGTGGGTGACACATGTACTCTGGGTTCTGCACGGGCAGGTTGGGTCGGGGAGGGCTTCCTCCTGACCCGCATGCACACCTGGATTCAGGTGCCAGGTGACAGCCAGACAAGCTCTTTGCCTGCCCCCATCTCCCCTGCCACCTCTTCTGGAGACTCTTTCCCAGGCAGGGATCTCCGAGGAGTCCTTTACACATCAGGATGCATTTCAGTCAACTGCTGCCTTTCCCAGGGGTATCTGCATTTCAGGATGCAGCGCTCTCTGTGGGATCCGAGGGTTGTTGGTGTTAAAATGTTTACTAATCATTCAGGTGGCCCTGCTTCCTTTCCTGCTTTCCCTCCAGCAGCCATTATTGAGCGCATGGCATTCCAGAATGTGTCCTACACTGAAGCGCTATGGACAAGACAGACAAGCTCTCTGCCCTCTTTGAGCATACTTTTGGATGAAAAGATAGACAAAACCCAAGTACACAAATGTGTGCCCAGTGATGGAGTCGCTGAGAGAATTTACTCTGGGTAGGATGGTCAGGAAAGACCCCTCTCCCCAAGAGGCAGTGATATTTAGCCCCCTTTCAATCTTTGCGATTTCTTCGATGTCCAGAAATGAGCATGTCAGTCACTACATCACAGAGGCAGTGGATGCTTTGGTCTGTTTTAATAACAATAACAACCTACATGTATTGAAAGCCTACTATGTGGTAGGCAGGCTAACAACATTTTGTTGTATCTAGTCATTATGCCAAACCTTTGGCATAGGAATTACTGTTTTCCAGAAAGGCAGAGAGGTTTTCCCAAAGTCATACTAGAAATAACGGCAGAACAAAAATCTGAACCCAGCTCTGCTTTGCTCTATAATCTGTATCTTTTCTATACCATATCCCCTCCCTTCCTGAGAAGAGGCCTCTGACAACAGGTTGCCCTCAAACCCTTATTCCACAGATGATGAATAGCTTAATATAGAATTTACCCACCTAGACCTGTTTTCATGCAAATGACAAAGGATTTTTTTCTTTTGCCCCATTTCAAAGATTCTGTGAACCTCGACTTTCTCCCTGATTCTCTATAATCCTTTTCTTTGGAAGAAATAATCCAGTTGAGCCAATCGATGCTCACTTGTGTTCTCATAGATGCAACAACGGTGGGGGTGGTACCACATCTCTGCCTGCTCCCTGCCTCCCTACCTTCTTTTCTTCTTTCCATGTCCCATGCTGATTTGAATTAAATTGACCTAATTGTCTCAAGTTTTCACGTCCCTCCTTGTCCTGGAGCACACCATCATTACAGATCCAAACAATAGCCCCATATTCTGGTCCCCCTGAGATGGCAGCTACGGAAATTCTTATGCCACTGCTAGGACACAGGAACACTGAGTGGGAAGCATGGCTTTTCAGGGAAGGTCCTAATATTTCACCATTAGAAGTCTCATCAGTTTTCTCTTATAATACAGGTGCCCTTTTAGGAGAAATGCCTGGAGTATTTCCAGTTAATAACAACATGGATGAATGAATATCAATAGCATTTATATTTATATGCCATTTCCCAAAGTACCTTAGCTTATATTAAGCCCTATGGTTTCCTCCAAAACCATGAGTTGGGCCATAAGCCATTGTTTCCACTACAGACAAAGGAGCATGTGATGTCCGTCTGTATTGATAGGTAAATTGCAACTGGTCCCAGGTCACCCAGCTGGTAATTGATCCAAGGCTTTGGAAGTTGAGGCCAAGTGCTCCTTCCAAACAGTTTAACACTGCAGATCAATTTATCTGGGTCTTATTGTGGCATCTGACTGGAGAAAGGGTTCAGAGGAAGGAGGATGTAGGTAAAGGGAGGGATTTAGCAGGTGAGGACTGATTTACTGTGAACCACTGACTCACTCATTCACATGTAAATTTCACAGTCTTTTACTGAGCAGTATCACCTATTATATGATACTACAAGAAAGCCTAAATACAGGAGGAGAATCCTTATATTTGGCAGAGACCGACTAGCATTCTCTTCTCCCTGGCTCCACGGCTGGATTACATTTCCCAATCTGCCTTGTACTCCGTGCCTATAGTCTAGCTAATGGAATGTGACTAGAAAACCTCTCGCTTCCTGCTCTTTCCCTTTAATGCAGATAAGCAAGGAGAGCTCGAAAGCTCTGAATTATTTTATTCCTGCCAGTTTGGAAGACCCTTAGACATATATTTCTATTACATTACACCGCTGGAAGTTTAGAGTTTAACTTTTACAGAGATTAGTGCTATCAGCACTTCTTAATCAGGTTGTAGGAAAGAATTGAGACCTAATGCCCTAAGGCAGCCATTGTAGGGAATGAATTAATCTCCCTTGTGCGTCTAAAATAGTACAAGTTCTACATCTTCCTTAGGAGAATTGAGAGAATAGTTGCTCACACAATGTTCCATGGAGTTTAGTCCTCTTGTGGAACCTCTGTTGAGACAGGCTGCATACACTTGAGCAATCCTTGTCCTCAAGGGGTTTATTATAATCTAGTTGTAGAAACTGATCAGATGTACAAGGAAATATGAAGAGGGAAATTCACGTGGCTTCACTTCCTCCTTACAATAAGCCTGTGAAGAAGACTTTATCTTTGTTATTTACAGATAAAGAGGTTGTAAATTATGCAAATAAAGGCTCAGAGTTTCTCAACTAGGAGGTGTTGGAGCCAAGGTTGAACCTGTGTCTGAAACAGCTTTCCTAATCACACCTCCAAAACTCTCAGAGACTTTTCCTTATGCCAGGAAGGACTCTTGATTCAAGCTACTGCAAGAGAAGTTTAATCCCCTGTCTATGCAATCCTCTGGCTCACAGGAACCAGAGGGCATTTCCCTTCTGGAGAAGGGTACTTTTCTCACTCGCACCTTTGGTCTTGGTCATACCTGAGATACCCTCTCTCCATAGATTTTCCCTGTCTTGGGCCTGTTACAGGGAAGAGATAATAACATCATTGAAAACTATTTATAGAAGTGAATGGGCTTCCCAGGTGGCGCAGAGGTAAAGAATCTGCCTGCCAATGCAGGAAATACAAGGGACGGAGGTTCAATCCCTGGGCTGGGAAGATCTCCTGGAGGAGGAAATGGCAAACCACTCCACTATTCTTGCCTGGAAAATTCTGCGGACAGAGGGACCTGGCAGGCTACAAGTCCACGGGGTCACAAAGAGTTGGGCATGACTGAGCATGCAGCTCCCATACACAAGTATAGAAGTGACCAGGTGTAAAAATAGCAGTCATCCTAGATTCTGACTTTAGGAAAAGGGGACTAATTTATGAAAAGTTTGGGAGGTATGATTAGGAAAGCAAAGGGTTGTTAGTTTACAGAGAGAATTAGGTTAACTAACAACCATCTTCCAAAAGCTTAATTAAGTCTCTCAGCCCTCAAGTGAGACAAAGAAATAATTGATTTCTGCATTGCTGATGGGAAAGTGGTTGGGGGAAGTAATTCACCCATGGCCAACAAGGGAAACAGTATCTCTCCTGGGATTAAAATGTATGGTTTTCTGGTTCTTGATCCTTTGTTTCACTTTTGAGTCTGGAATGTTCAAGGCCCAGAAGAATTTTTGTGTGTGAGAGAACCCCAGAGCAGGACCATCAAAAGATCCTTTGCAAGTGAGAGACCAAATAATTAAGGATTCACTCCTTAGTAATTTTCTGCCCTTCAAAGAAGTAACACAAACAGTGTGCTGCTTCTGAGCATCAAGGCCATGTGGGTTCATGTGGGTTCATTTAATAAGTGCTGGCACTTCTCATTATAAGTTCTGTCCATCACCCAGTGACTTGTGATGCCAGAAAATATTTGGAGATCTTAAAAATTTAAAGCAACATCCAGAACAAGCTAGACTGAAAGAGATCAAAGTGGGGGAAAAAGAAGAAGAAGTAACAGAGGAGGAGGAAAAAGCTTTCTAACTATTGAATTCACCAATCACTGAATGCTGTGCAAGAAGGTTTTCAAATGTTTTGCACAAGAACTGCACGTGATAGGCATTTAATTACTTTATATCAGTTTGAAAACTGAGACTGAGATGGAAACCATCTTGTCCAAGTTACATGTAAAATAGATAGCCAATGGGAATTAGCTGTATGGCTCAGGGAACTCAAACAGGGGCTCTGTGAAAATCTAGAAGGGTGGGAAGGGAGAGAGGTTCAGGAGGGAGGAGGGGACATGGGTACACCTATGGCTGATTCATGTTGATGTTTGACAGAAGTCTATAGAATTCTGTTAAGCAATTATCCTTCAATTAAAAAATAAATAATTTTTTTTTTTTAAAAAGAAGGAACAGGACCAGTATTGGAATCCAAGTTGGCAAGTCAGCCTGTTACCTTAATGTGTTAAAAACAAAAAACAAACCCTCCATACTCTCAGAAAACAAAACAACCGAGTCCTGTCCATCTCTTGTGTCTTTCTTTACCACGCACATGGATTCCTGCACCTCTAACACTCTGGTCACCAAACGTGTGTGGGTATTTCCTGCACCAAGCAATTCTCTGACATCGGCTGGGTATTCTCTAATTTAATTCAGTTTCAACACTGCCTACCTGGAGAGAGGGTCAGATCCCACAGGTTCAGGGTTCAGCTCCCTGAGACCGATACCCACTTTAGATGCCAGCCTCAAGTAGTAGGTCTCCATGTCACCCACAGCTTCTGTCCTGTTTGGCTACAAATCAGAGGTTCTCATGACTTCTTCCCCCTTGCGCTGTGCTGTGCTTAGTCACTCAATCATGTCCGACTCTTTTTGACCCTGTGGACTGCAGCCCGCCAGGCTCCCCTGTTCATGGGCATTCTCTAGCCAAGAATACTGGAGTGGATTGCCATGCCCTCCTCTAGGGGATCTTCCCAACCCAGGGATCGAACCCAGGTCTCCTGCACTGCAGGTGGATTCTTTACTGTCTGAGCCACCAGGGAAGCCTGGGAGGCCCGTGAAGTCTCATGACTTCTTCCTCCTTAGGTCTGATTAATTTGCTAGAGTGGCTCACAGAGCTCAGGGAGACATTTATTTAGGCTTACCAGTTTATTCCAAAAGGATATGATAAAGGAAACAGATGAACAACCAGATGGAAGAGATGTATGGGGCAAGGTGTGCAGGGAGGTGGATGGAGCTTCCATGACCTCTCGGGTGTACCACTCTCCTCGCACCTCCACCTGTTCAACAACCTGGATGCTCTCAGAACCCCATACGACTGAAATTTTATGGAAGACTCATCACATACATATGATCAATCATAAGCTCCATTTTCAGCCCTTCTCCTTTATCAAGAGAATGGACGATGTGGCTGAAAATTCCAAGCTTCTAATGGTGGCTTGCTGTTGCTTGTAACCAGCCCTTATCCAGGAGTGGACCCAAAAGTCACCTCTTTTGAACAGAAGATGCCCTTATCACCCAGCAGATTACAAGGGTTTCAAGAGTGCTGTTTCAGGATCTGCGGTCAGAGACAAACATTAGAACAAAGGATGTTCCTAGTGCTTTTATCACTTAGGAAATTACAAGAGTTTCAGGAGCTCTGTGCCAGCAGCCAGGGGCAGAGACCAACACATACTTTCTACTATCTCACACTTAACTGCACTGTACTGCCTTCCACCTGCAGATCTAAGAGGCTAGGAGGAGGGCTGTCAGAATTCCTGTGCTTACATGTCTGTTTTTCTCTGCTTGACTGAAAGCTCTTGAGGCCCAGCATCAAGGTTTAGTATCTTGGTATCTCCAGAGCCTAAAGTAGCTGGTGAGATCAGTAAAAGTTTGCTGCATGAATGAATGGACATCTGCAATTAGTTATAGGCCAAGAGTCAAATATCTCAAATATCTCATCCTCTCATCTAATCCCGAGTCTCTCAGGCTCTCAGAATATAGGCAACATTGCTCATCCTCCCCCGCCCTCCCCACATTCTACTTCATGGGCCAAGGAAGTCCAAAGCTGTCTCTGGATGTCTGGAAATTTTATATAAGTCACATCTGGATTATGAGACTCAGTTTCTTCTCCTGTAAATGGACGTTTTGATTTAGGGAAGGATGGCAGACAAAGGCCTTCAAGGGTTAGACAAGTACAGAAAGTAAGTGATGCAGATATTTGCTGTAAGACAATCAGGAGTAGTAACCACGATGGCCAATATGGAAGGGTCCCCGAGACAGAGAAAGAAGCTATAATTCATCTTCAGTTGATTTTTGTTTTAAGGAATTTTTTTTTTTTTTTTTTTTTTTTGTGGCATGTGGGATCTAGTTCCCTGACCAAGGATTGAACCTGGGCCCCCTGCACTGGGAGCTCAGAGTCTTAACCTCTGGACTACCAGGGAAGTCCCTCCAGCTGATTATTATATGGGAATGAGGGCTTTTTTCCAAAAGATGTGGAAAATCTGGATTTTTATGTGAAAGCTTCCAGTTCTTAAATGTTGGCACAAAATTTTTCAGAAACACAAAATGAGCCAAACTCAACACATCTGTGTGCTGAAATCAGCCCATGGACCTCCAGGGTGAAGCCTCTGGACCAGATGATGTCTGAAGTCCTTTCCAGTCTGGAAGGATTTGGCCTGGTGGTAGATTGTCTCTTCAACCCGTGTGTGTTTGGCTCCCTGGTCTATTTCTGCTCCAGTTTAAGCAGAGTGGACGAGGGCTTAAGTGTAACTGTGTTTATAAACACCCTAAAGAATTCCATATGGTATGCCGAATGTGAAGTTGGCTTAATTTGAAAAGATTAAATGTGCTCAGGCAATTGCAGAGTTGTCTGTTTCATAAATCAATGCAATTTGTTGGTGGCAGGCTGGCAAGGGATGAGCTTTGGGAAACGCAGCTGGTGTGACCAGTAAGCCCAGTGGTAGGGACATCAGAGGCGAGTCGTGGAACAGTAGCTCTCCTGAACATTCAAACATCTTCCTCTTTGCAACACACACACACACACAAACACGCCCCCCTTCTCCCTCCCCCCACCCCCATTTCATTTCCTGCTTCTTAATTTGAACCTTATCCAAATGAAAAAGATTTCCTTTACACTTTCAGGGACAATGCGGGAAGTGCTCAGCCATCCTGGACCAGCTTTCTCGACAGATAGAGGCCCTTGGAGTCACGCAGAAGCCCTCAGTTAGGAACCTGAGCCGGGGTGCAGGCCTGCCTCCGGCATTAACCAACCACGAGACCTTGGACAATCATTTCCCCTCTCTGAGCCTCATGTCTCTAGCTGTAGAATAACGGGAATGAACTTGGATGTCTTAAGTCTCCTGCACCATTAACAATACTCGTTATCTTTGATCCCCCAGGAGGCAGGAGAGGGGAAATCTCTCCTGTCTTCCCCTTTAGCATTGTTTCTGCCTCAGATGGTGGGCAGCGGCCTCTTGGCCTCATGTTTAGGCGTGGGAATGACCTTGGCTCTGCTCTTCTGCAGAGTTGCCTTAAGCACGTGGTTGGGAAGTCTGGTGTGATGTGTGGTGCAAGCTTAAGGTGGACCTGAGGCATCTATGGATCCCAGGTAAGCCTGGAGCAGAGGCCCCTCACCATTGACTTTTCCTCTGTCATTTCTGGCACAGTTTCAGGAGCAGAGAGTATCAAGCTCATGTAATCAGGTGTCCTGATCAATACTTCTTAACCCTTCAGAACACAAAAGGGAAAAGAAGAGGGAAAAGGGTGTGTGAGTTAGACCTGTGGTTCACGAATAACAGAAAAGCAAATCACAGCGGGTTAAACAATAAGTGGAGGATTTAACTAATATGAAAAGAATCCCAGTGTTATACCAGCAGCTCCAGGAATGGATAAATCATCAACTCATTGACGTCATTAAAGTCCCAAATCTCATTGATATTTCTATTTTGTGTCAAGGCAATTCTCCTCATTGTAATGAAATGGCTGCCACGGTTCCAGGTATCATGTCTTTGCACATCAAAGTTCCTTTTTTGTGTATCTTTCATTTTCCAGTAAGGCAATCCCCCAATATTTCTTTTAAAGTCACAATGTCCAGAAATGAGTCTCATGCCTGTGCTTAAGACCAATCATTAACAGGGAAGTGAAAAATACCGATTCACCCTGAGCTGGGGTGAGGCCCTGCCTCCTCCAGGGTGCAGAGACCCTATACCTGAACAAAATCAGGGTCAGAATTCAAAAAAGGAGGACAGGGGACATGATTGTTGGAAAGACTACCAATAGCATCTCTTTTCTTTACCTTCCTCGTCTCTCCCTTGGGGCTTGGAGGGAGGAAAGAAGAAGAGCAGGAAAAAAGAGAAGGAAAGAGAAAAGCAGGGAGGAGGATAAGGAAGAGTAGCAGTTTTGGAGTCAAACAGACTCTGGTTTCAATCCCAGCTTTGCCATTTCCTAGCTGTGTGTTCCTGGCATGACCCCAGGCATGTCTAAGCTTGGGTTTCCTGACTTGTAAAGTGGAAGTAAGGTGGGATTTCCATGAAACTAAATGATAAGATAAATGTAAGATGCCAAGCATAGTTTTTGTCACAAAATAATGTTCAATTAATATTAGGAAGAAGAGAAATAGAAGTAGGAAAGAAGCAAGACTTTATAGAGGGCTTCACAGTGTATAAGATGTTTTCACAAATATTAGCCCCTTCAATCTGACAGTCAAGTCACAGATGGGATGTGTTTATTGTTTCCGTCTACGGATATTGAAGCTACAGATCAGGGGCCACGTGTATTATCTTGCTTAAGGTAGTAGGAGTAGGGTGCAGGTCTTCAAAGTCCAAAGCCCCAGAAATATCCAGAAAAAAGGTGGTAAAAAATTAAAAAGTGTGTTGAGAATAAAAGCATATTATTATATTTGGAAAACACATTGTGGGGAGGGAGAAATCCTTACAATGGAAAATCAGGTTGTTGATGTCCACCTAAACTCCCAACCTCCATCTTCCTCTACTTAGATTCAATTGAGCACCTGCTGTGTACAAGGCAGATGGCTGGTCTCCGGAGGATTCAGAGGTGGGTGAAAAACATCCTTGGTACTCAGAGAACTCAGAGTCTTGGGAAAGCATAGAGTCATTTTACTGATCTCAGCTTTTCAAAATGCAGAGTATTTGAATTAGCATTCTTTTTCTCCCAATTTTCACCTTCCAAATCTTGTAGCTATCTTGTAGCCCACAACCCCTCATGGCCAAGGCTGACACAGACTTTGTGGAGGAGACAGGTACAATGGAGCTGGCTTCGATATTCTCTGTGAGGCCAGGAGATCAGCTGTGTCACAAAGCGGTTCTGGGAGTTCTGGTGGTCTGGAAGAGGGTGGAATCTTCCTCACTAAGCCAGCCACCTCCTCTCCCCAGCCCGAGCCAGAGTCAAGCCAGCCAACCCTTACCCATCAGGACTCCCACTTGGAGTGAGTGGACTTGTGCTTCACCCAGGCCTGATCTTGACTGGTCATGTCTGGGCTTGGGAGCTCCAGGGTGAGTAGGGGGGGGGTGTCTCAGTGACTCAGCCACACTCTCCAAACCCTGTTGGGCATCATCACCTGAAAAGAATTGCCAGTGCTTCCCCAAAGGAGGCCCTTAACCTCTGAGACCCAATCTTCTTCCCTGTTCTAAGCAGAACTGATTCCTTTGGACGTCTGGTTCAGAGATAACTTAAGTCAGGTGTGGTGTATGTGATGATGAGACACTCTGCGGTTCCAGTGGTCAAGAGGAGTGCAGAGCTTGGGTAGCCAGGCCATGGTAACATGGGTATGAGCTGGAGGAGTGAAAGGCAAGTGGCGGGAGCAGGCTGATACCATCAGAGGGGTTGTACAGGGCTATGGGGCTGGTTTTGAACAGCAACAGCCTCTCTTTCCCAAGGCAGCCTCGCATTTTACTTAAAGAGCTCATACTTTGGAATTGCGTCTGATGACTGAGACTCTCCAAAACCAGGGCATCAGCAAATTCAGTGCCTGGTGAGGGTCCACTTCCTGGTTCTGTCTCTTTTATAAGGGTGCTAAACCCATTCATGAATACTCCCCCGTCTTGACCCAATCATCTCCCCAAACCATGGGAGCTCAAGTGAGACCATAGGATTCACCATAACAAAGTAGCCCAGACAGATATCATTCTAGTCTCGTTACAACTCTCCCCAAGAGAGGCATCAATATTGCCTGTTAGTCATTCTTCCTGTTAATACCTGGACTTTGGGCTCCATGCACTTCCTCCCTCCCCACTATAAGTCCTCAGACAATGTAGGAAGCATTTCATGTATAAAAGGGAAGCACTGTATTTAAATCCTTTAGAACATAGGCAACATGAGGATATGAATTTTTTATCCTGTTGTGAGTGTGGTCACACCAAACCACAATGGAGGCTGAGGAATGTCACCTGGCCTGGGATTTGGGAACCTCTGTGGCAATCAGCCCTTCTGATCACCAAATAACCCTCACACCACTTTTTCCCACGAGAGACTACACTGACCAACTCTGTAAGGGGGACAGTTGAAAGCCCAGTCTAGTTACTGTATCCAGCTCAGTAGTCCAAGTCTTTGGCCGGGGGGGTGGGGGGGCGGGATATGTAATGTCTCCACAAAATCCAGACGCAGAATTTCATGTTCATTGACCCGTGAACTAAAAGGACAAGTTATTTGTCACCGCCCTCCATGTACCCCGCGTGCTTTGATGGAACAGGGATGGGACAAGGAAACAAGCAGTCCCATTCAGAAAAGCGCAGAGTAGAAGTTGCTGGCCCATAGTCCATAGACTGTACAATCCTGCCAAGCAAGAGATTCTGCCAGGTAGCAGGGGAATTTTCTTGATCAGACCAGAATTAAACTCCTTGGGGAAAATTCCCTCATCCATTGTTCTCTAAGGTCTGTTATTCTATTGACATTGTGGGCCATTTGTTGTGGGGTCAATCGTATATGAGCGTAAGATGTTTACCAACTTTCCTGGCCTTTATCCATTAGGTACCAGTGGGCAGAGGCATCTCTGCCCCAGGTGTGACAATCAAAAATGTCTCCAGGACTCCGCTGGTGACCCAGTGGTTGAGAGTCCACCTTCCAGTGCAGGAGACACGGGTTTGATCCCTGGCTGGGGGAACTAAGATCCCATAGGCCATGGGACTACTGAGCCCGTGAGGCCAAAGCAAGACCCAACACAGCCAAACAAATAAAAATTTAAAAAGTGTTTCCAGACATTGCCAAATGTCCTATAGGAACTAATGGTTTTAGGTGTGAACAAAGTCCTATATTATGGTTTTTTGAGCAAGTCTGTCCTCTCACAATCTTAGTAGGATTCTGATCTACATGTGTCCAATTAGTTCCATGAACATAACAAAGGGTGAAGCTCTTTCCTAAACAAAAATGTGCATGAGTGATTTATTTCTTTGCGTCCAAGTATTTTTTTTTCTACTGCATAACATAGTCTTCATTGCTATAGTTTCTAAAAGCATTTTTCTTGCCACTTGTCACTCAGCACTAATTATTAATAGTTGGGCAGTGGGCAGCAAGAAAGCTGATACTGGAGGTTGGAAAGACTCATGTTGACAAAAGGCCCTGTGATAGTTCGAAAGGCAAATAGCCAAAACGGAGCCACATGTTTTAGGTTTATATCATGGCAGCACGCCACTTCAAGGTAAACTTCAGTTTAACCAAAGTTAAACTGTAAACTTTGGTTCAATAAGTCCCTTACAAACAAACCTTTAAGTTGTGAAATTTCAAAGATTCGAATGGGTGCCTTCCATCAATGTCAGGCATGAATGAAATTGCAGCTCCCCCTCCATCTCCTATCGTTGATGACCCTTCAGCTCTACCATCTCCCACCTTCTCTCCTATAAACCTCCTACAGTACAGTGCTATCAGCCAATTGTGTTAGTTGGGTACCTAGGCTAACTTTGTTGGAGTTATGAATTTGCTCTCAGAACAGAACTCGTTCATGTGCAGGGGACTTACTGTATTAGTTAAGGAATGTTAACAGTAGTACCCCACTTCAAAGTATCCGTTTCCCTATTGTTAAGATATAAAAACAGGTAATGGTCTTTTTTCCTGGCCCTCTTTCTCTCTTGTCTATCAGTGATTAGCTGGGATGGCAGGCATAAAGCTGGGTTGGCTTCTTCCTAATTAGGAAGAGAATCAGGACCTGGGATGTTGGGCTTAGTGGAGGGCAGAGAGGAAGGTATATGAGTGGGCAAGGAGAAACTTGAGGCGGTGGAGGTGAAACTAGATGGAGCCTGGAGCAGCTTCCAGGATGGAGTGCTGATTTCTGAGGTCCAGTGTGGGTGAGACTGCACAGGCCAGGCTCATTCAAAGGGTCTAGAATGAGATGACCACAAGAAAATCACCAAGAGTTCATTAATTCCATATTCAAGTAAGCCAGATGAACTCTGAACTGCTTCCAACATTCCATTTCAAATTTATATGTATGTTTTATGTTAATAAAAGGAAATTTAAAGATAATTAATATTTCATTCTGATTAGGAAAACAGTAAATAAAAACTGAAATGAGATGAAATATTCCACCACAGGGAAAATGTTCAGTACACTGTGATATATACATACTACAGAAAACTGCGCCATGGTTAAGCTTGTATGTACAATGTGATACCATTTACATTAAAAAGAAAAACTCCCCACTATCGCTGTATGAAAATGTTGTTACATAAGAAAATGTATAGGAATTGATATGAAAGGACCCACCAATCAAGCTGCTAACTGTGGCTGGGCTGGAAGGGCAGGAAGGGTGATGGTGCAGAGTTGGGTGATGGTTAAAGGGCTTTAAAAGTAACAGTTTTCCTAGAATAGCATGTAAATAACATTTGATAAAAATTAAAAGAATGAAATGGATCTCTTTGTACTGATAGATACTGGTTTCTTTTTTCCGCCTTAAAGGAAACTATTAGCTGTATTTACCTCTGTGGGGTATGGACAGAGGGAGAAAGCATGTGGGAAGATACACTATTAATTTTGTACTTCTCTACGCTCTCAATTTTCTAACCATGTTTATATGTTGCATTTTCTTCAACAGAGTTTTCTGCATGATAAGAGGATAAACCTCTTCTTCCTTTTTTCTTTAAATTCAACTCTATTAAAGTAAACATGTTACTTTAAAGGAACTTACATGAAGTAACATGTGATCCTGGTTGATAATTTTGAAAATGTAAGAAAGCATAAAGAACAGACTTTAAGTCATGTGTAGTCTATCAGACATGATGTTCATTAACAACATTTTGATGATTTCTTCCAGTCTTTTTTCTTATGTCCGTTAATGTTTATTTTAATACGATTGAGTTATATTTTGCATTCTGTACTGTACTTAATAAGGTATATGAACATTTCTCATACCATTAAATATTTTTTAAACAATATAATTTGTAATCATTATATAACAGTACTATACATGTATAAACATCCCCTACTATATATACATGTATAAAATCATAATTATGATGCCAATAGTTAAGCACTCACAGTATTTAGGTTTACATAAGGACTTTACCTATATTGTCTCATTTCATCCTTCCAACAGGCCCATGGGGGTAATATATCATCCCCATTTTATAGATGCGGAAGCAGAGGCTCAACTAGATTATAGCTAGAATTAACCCAAGGTGTCAAAGCTAGTGAGTGGCTAAGCCAGGTCTCTAACTCATATCTATTGTCTTAACTGCTGTGTTAAACAGCATCTACCACAATTTTTAAACCAACTTCCTTTTGTTAGATGTAGGTTTGCTTTAAAATTTTTACTATGTTAAATAACCTAGTGATGAATATCCTTGTACACATGACTTTGGCCACATCTCAGAAGTCCTTGCTTAGGTTAAATGCCTCAGGGTGGAATTACTAGGTCACAGGAGAACATCTTTCAGGTTTTTGCAACATATTCCCAGACCCTTTCACAGGGGTACTTTGGAGCCTTAGGCAAACCCTTCCAAAAGAAAAGGGTAACTCTGCAGGAACAAAGATCTGCAGAGATCATGGCCCTCCTGGGTTGAGGGCTGAGCTGGAGTCCGCTGACTTTGTCTTCTAAGTGATGGCACTCAAGTCGCACCTGGCGCCTGGAGAGTTTTATTGAATTTCCCTGCAATGCCATTATGCTCCGCCAACACCGAGCCAGGCCCCTATTACAGCAGGTAAGCGCACATCTTGCTACAAGCCTCCTTTCAAGTTTCTATTATTTCAAATGTCAAATGCACTTTGCCTCAAGCCTTTTCGGCCTTTAATTTTTAAATCCACATGCATTTAATTTATTTATTGGATTTCTATAGGACTTGAGGGAAAATTTAATTCATATACTTCTGGTTCATCTTGGCTTAACTCATTTGATGGCTTAAAAAGCTTTGTTGGCTCTCTTAAAAAGAATTTTTTTGTGTGGGTGCAGCTTCTTTTCAGAGATAGGATGCTAGGGAGGGGGGATTCTCATTGAAAAGATCAGCACAAAGCTAGTAAGGTGATCAACTTGGGGAAGGGCAGGCTCCCAGTCATTCTTTAAGACATTCTGCCTGGTCAAGAAGTTACAAAACAGTACAAGTAACTGGTAAAGCAGCATCCTCTTTCTTGACCTCATTAGATTAATTTGGGAGCCCACTACTGCTACAGTGATGTGCCAGGAACCTCAGGGGCACCCCAAATTAAAAAAAAAAATTAAATTGCATTTCAAAATTTAGAAATGTTCTCATTCAAAAAATTAATTGGTGACATCTGAACTCCCCAATTTGTCTTTCTTACTAAGATAACTGAGTGGAGATAATTCCAGCCCAAAGTAGTCCAAATCTGATATTTTCTGAAGTCATTTCAGTCCGAAGATGTGTATATGTGTTATTTCCATTAGGCTTTGCTCTGTTTTGTTTCTTCTTTTTCCCTTACTATGGAAATTTTTAAACATTGAGAAAAGATGAAAGAGGTGTATGGTGAACACCCTTGTACACACACCCTAATCCTACAATGATGAACGTTTTGCCCTCTGTGCTTCTTCACATGCCCATCTATCTCTCCACACACCTGTCATCTCTTTATACTTCTTAGTGAATTTCAAAGTAAGCTGCAGACATCAGTAAACTGCATTCCCAAATCTGTTAGCATGCCAATATTAACTAGAATTCATTATTTAATTTCATTTTTTTCTTTACCAGGAAAAAATTATACAAGTGAAATGCACAAATCTTCCTTGTATCATCTAATGGGTTTTGACTAATATGCTCATTTGAGTAACCATATCCCACCAAGATTTATAAATTTCCTCAATTTCTAAATCCCCCATAGAACTTCTTTGTGTCTTTTTGCAATTAACTCCTCCCCATCCCTTGCCCCAGGTAACAACTGCTCTAATTTCTATCACTATATGTTAGTTTCACCTATTCTAGAACTTCATATAAATAGAATCATACCATATGAACTATTTACTTAGTCAAGTTGCCATGGCTTCCTGTTGTAGCTACAGGCCTCCTGGTTGAAATAAGAACTATTTAAGGTTGACCTTTCTTGCCTTATGTTATAAATTGGAGTTTCTCAGGAACACATTGAAAATGGAAGTGAAGGCACTAGTGGAAATAATAGCCTCGTTAATGCCTTGCTAGAATGGTATTAAATATGCTACAGAATTATTCTCCTTAATAAAGGGACAATCAGTGGAGAGGCCTGCCAGAAAAATGCGAGCTGTTATTTTGGAAAGAATCTGGTCCCCCTTGACTTACCATTCTGCCTATCAGAACCACATGGGCCTGCCCTATATTCAGTGTGCTGGGATTTGTCCCTCTCAGTATTAACTTCCAACCAAGTCAGAGGTCAAACTAAGATTCCGCAGTTCTCAGAAGATTCCGGCACACCCTTCACAACATGAACAGGAAGGTCTAAGTCCAGCTATGGTGATGTTGGAGGTGGAGCAGGTCACCAGTAGGTGGCGCTCTTCCTCTGAACCATGACCCAGAAGTGCCACCCACCCCTAGCTAAGACCAGAAACCAGCCTGCAGAGAAGCCCTGCCTTCTGAAAGTGACAATGAAAGGAGTCTTCAGATGCTTCTAGTTTTAAAGGCTGCTGAGTCTGTCCTTGATTGAAGTGCTTTGAGCAAGCTGTATTCAGCCGTTTCCAGGGCCTGTTGCCTTGAAGCAGAATTCAGGTTTCCTAAGACCAGAGGTTATGGGATCTTATTAAGTAAAAGGATGCTAGGTGCCTATCAGTGTTAATTAGTACTAAAAAGTTTGGGAAAGAAAAATCTGGAAAGGTGAATTGGAAGACTTGATAGAATTTGTATGTTAACCAGAGATATTGGGATAATTTCACTAGGGATGAAATGTAATTCAGTTCTTTATTCTTTTATATATTTATTCAGTACTCAGCATGAAGGAGAGAGCAGAGTACTTAATTGTTAAAAAAACACCTGTTGGAGTCAGGCAGACCTGGGTTGAGAGAACCACTCCCTGGGTCTCAGTTTTTTCACTGGTAAAAGGAAGACTATATACTCACATCATAGACATTTCATTCCTTGATTCAACAAATATGTAGTGAATGCCCACTGTGTGCCAGGCACTGCTCTAGAGCCGTGGGCCCCGTGTGAAGAAGGCAAGGCCTCTGCTCTCATCAGGTCTCTTTGTTGCTGCTGTTCAGTTGCCAAGTCGTGTCTGACTCTCTGTAATGCCACAAACTGCAGCACGCCAGGCTTCCCTGTCCTCCACTATCTCCCAGAGCTCACTCAAACTCATGTCCACTGAGTCAGTGATGCCATCCAACCATCTCGTCCTCTGTCATCCCCTTCTCCTGCCCTCAGTCTTTCCCAGAATCAGGGTCTTTTCCAGTGAGTCAGCTGTTTGCATCAGGTGGCCAAAGTATTGGAGCTTCAGCTTCAACATCAGTCCTTTCAACAAATGCTGGAGCTCTCAGGCAGGCTGTATTTTTGAAGATGATTGTGCCAGTATATTCCAGCCCACATTCTCTTCTTTTGTTTTAGATTTAAATTTCTTTTTTATGCCAAGAATCCTTGCTAACAATGAAAGCAAACCAAATCATGAATAAATGCCTATTTAAAAAAAAATTACTTTACTAAAGTACAGTTGACATAAAATAAACTATTCATGTATATTACCATACGTAAAATAGATGACCAATGTAAGTTTGATGCATGAAACAGGGCACTCAAAGCTGGTGCTCTGGGATAACCCAGAGGGATGGGATGGGGAGGGAGGTGGGAGGGATTTTGGGATAGGGGGACACATGTACACCCGTGGCTCGTTCATGTTGATGTAGGGCAAAAGCCACCACAATATTGTAAAGTAAACAGCTTCTAATTAAAATAAATTAGTGTCATTGAGTTAGACAAGGCTGCGGTCCGTGTGAGAAGATTGGCTAGTTGTCTGTGATTGTGGTTTCAGTCTGTCTGCCCTCTGATGCCCTCTTGCAGTGCATACCATCTTACTGGGGTTTCTCTAACCTTGGATGTGGGGTAACTCTTCACGGCTGCCCCAGCAAAGCACAGCTGCTGCTCCTGACCTTGGAAGTGCGGTAGCTCCTCTTGGCCAAGGCCTTACAAGTAGCTGTGAAAAGAAGAGAAGCGAAAAGCAAAGGAGAAAAGGAAAGATATACCCATTTGAATGCAGAGTTCCAAAGAATAGCAAGGAGAGCCAAAGAAACCTTTCCTCAGTGATCAATGCAAAGAAATAGAGGAAAACAACAGAATGGGAAAGACTAGAGATCTCTTTAAAAAAAAAAAAGATACCAAGGGAACATTTCATGCAAAGGTGGGCTCGATAAAGGACAGAAATGGTATGGACCTAACAGAAGCAGAAGATATTCAGAAGAGGTGGCAAGAATACATGGAAGAACTGTACAAAAAAGATTTTCATGACCCAGATAATCATGATGGTGTGCTCACTCATCTAGAGCCAGACATCCTGGAATGTGAAGTCAAGTGGGTTTTAGGAAGCATCACTACGAACAAAGCTAGTGGAGGTGATGGAATTCCAGTTGAGCTATTTCAAATCCTGGAAGATGAGGCTGTCAAAGTGCTGCACTCAGTATCCCAGCAAATTTGGAAAACTCAGCAGTGGCCACAGGACTGGAAAAGGTCAGTTTTCATTCCAATCCCAAAGAAAGGCAATGCCAAAGAATGCTCAAGCTACCGCACAATTGCACTCATCTCATGCGCTAGTAAAGTAATGCTCAAAATTCCCAAGCCAGGCTTCAGCAATACGTGAACCGTGAACTTCCTGATGTTCAAGCTGGTTCTAGAAAAGGCAGAGGAACCAGAGATCAAATTGCCGATATCTGTTGGATCATCGAAAAAGCAAGAGAGTTCTAGAAAAACATCTATTTCTTCTTTATTGACTACGCCAAAGCTTTTGACTGTGTGGATCACAACAAACTGTGGGAAAATTCTGAAAGAGATGAGAATACCAGACCACCTGACCTGTCTCTTAAGAAACCTGTATGCAGGTCAGGAAGCAACAGTTAGAACTGGACATGGAACAACAGACTGTTTCCAAATAGGAAAAGGAGTATGTCAAGGCTATATATTTTCACCCTGCTTATTTAACTTCTATGCAAAGTACATTATGAGAAATGCTGGGCTAGAAGAAGCACAAGCTGGAATCAAGATTGCTGGGAGAAATATCAATAACCTCAGATATGCAGATGACACCACCCTTATGAGCCTCTTGATGAAAGTGAAAGAGGAGAGTGAAAAAGTTGATGTAAAGCTCAACATTCAGAAAACGAAGGTCATGGCATCTGGTCCCATCACTTCATGGGAAATAGATGGGGAAGCATTGGAAACACAGTGGCTGACTTTATTTTGGGGGTCTCCAAAATCACTGCAGATGGTGACTGCAGCCATGAAATTAAAAGATGCTTACTCCTTGGAAGGAAAGTTATGACCAACCTAGATAGCATATTCAAAAGCAAAGACATTACTTTGCCAACAAATATCTGTCTAGTCAAGGCTATGGTTTTTCCAGTGGTCATGTATGGATGTGAGAGTTGAACTATAAAGAAAGCTGAGCACCGAAGAATAGATGCTTTTGAACTGTGGTGTTGGAGAAGACTCTTGAGAGTCCCTTGGACTGCAAAGAGATCCAACCAGTCCATCCTACAGGAGATCAGCCCTGGGTGTTCATTGGAAGGAGTGATGTTGAAGCTGAAATTCCAATCCTTTGGCCACCTGATGCAAAGAGCTGACTCCTTGAAAAAGACCCTTATGCAGGGAAAGGTTGAAGGCAGGGGAGAAGGAGATGAAAGAGGATGAGATGGTTGGATGGCATCACCGACTCAATGGACATGAATTTGAGTAAATTCTGGGAGTTCGAGATGGACAGGGAGGCCTGGCGTGCTGCAGTCCATGGGGTCACAAAGAGTTGGACACGACTGAGCAACTGGACTCACTAATGTCTGGCTTACTTCACTGAGCATGATGTCCTTCCAGTCCATCTATGTTGTTGATAAGGGCAGGACTTCTTTCTCTCTCTCTCTTAAGGCTGAATAATATTCCATCATGTATGGATGTAGATAACATTCTCTTCTCTCATGATGACACTGCTGGCACTTCTTTATCTTCCTGAATTGGGACAGGCCTGCAACTGAGGTGGAAGTGACGCTGTGTAACTTTGAAGTCTATGTCACAGACATGAGACAGCATTCCCTTGGTCCTCCCTCAGGACACGTGCCTTGAGATCCCTGAGCTCACATAGAGGCTACATCACTTGCTGTGATGGAGGGACTACTCAGAGATAGAAAAAGGTGCCCAAAGAGCCCAGTTGTTCCAGCCTTCAGGCTTTGGGTGGGTGTTCTGGCTGAGACCCCCAAAAGCTCAGCATCCTCACTGTGCCTCACTTGACCTCCTTATCTGCACAGTCTGTGAGCCTAATAAACAGTTGTTTTGTCTATCAGCTTTGCATGATCTGTTATGCTACCCTATTAACTGGAACAGGCTGTATGCTAGTTGGGCAGGCAGAAGATAAGCCAGTGAACAAATAAACAAACAAGGTGTTGTCAAACATGGCTGTAAAGAGTAGAAAATAAGATGCTAAGATGGGAGTGTGTGGAGGGAGGGGAAATTCTGGCAGAAGAGAGAATGTGTGAGCTGTGGAGATGTTCGCATACAAAAAAGGGCAAGAATGAATATTCTGGGAGGGACATAACAGCAGGAGCAAAGGCCCTGAGGCAGGCTGAAGCTAGACCCATGTAAGGGACTAAAGGATAGCTGGTGTCTCTGGACAATAGCAAGAGGAGTCTAACAGTCCCAGCTGAGGTCGGTGCAGACAGAGGACCTCATATATGGACTGGTAGGTCAGAGCTAAGGGTTTGGATTTTTATCCAAGTATAATGGCAAGCCATGGAAAGGTTCTTAGTGGTGGAGGGGTACAGTTTTATTTACAAAGTAACAATATCCCATTGGCAGCTGTGTGGTGACAGGATTGAAGTGTAAGAACTGAAGCAAGGAGGCTAATTAAGAGGCTTCAACCTCCATTCAAGTGAGAACCCATGGCAGCTCAGACTGACCTAGAAGTAGTGGACATTTTAATAACAAAAACAATGGATAACATCGCCTGAGTGGTTTCTATGTTCAGGCATTGTTTCAAGCGCTTTACATGGATTATCTTGTTTTGCCTTCACAGCAACTGTTATGAAGTGGGTTCTATTATTATCCCAAATGAGCAGTCAGTTACTTTGCCTGTAATAAGTGGTGGAGGCAGGGTCCTAGCTCAGGCAGGACCACTGCTGAATGCTGCTTCCCCAGATGGAATCCAGTGGGAGGATTCAGGATATTCTGGAGGACTGGGTACGTGATTTGGGGTTCGGAGGAAAAGAAAGAGATCAAGGCTGGAGCTTGTGTTCTGACACGGGCAATGAGGGTAGAGGCAGTGCCATCTTTTGAGATGGTACTGCCTAGGGGAGAAGCAGAGGTGGGGAGAAGCTAGAGTCCTCTCATTCTAAGAATGAACAACCATAGTGATAAAATGAGCATGCGTGCATGTTCAGTTATGTCAGACTTATCTGCCTACAGAATTTTCCGGGCAAGAGCACTGGAATGGGTTGCTATTTCCTCCTCCAGGGGATCTTTCCAACCCAGGGATCGAAGCCACGTCTCTTGTACCTCCTGCATTGCAGGCAGATTCTTTACCATTGAGCCACCTGGGAAGTCCTGTAGAATGAGCATAATCAGGGCTAACGTTTATGGAGTGCCTACCACATGCAAGTACTCAACCTATACCAATTTGATTTGGCAACAACTTAAAGAAGTAAGGTAGTATCGTTTCCTCACCTTACGATGAAAGGAAACAGCAGGAAGGCTGAAGAAATGCGCTGAAGGTTACTGAGCTAGTGAATTGCAGATTTGAGGTTTAGTCTGATTGACTGTCTGCTCTAACACACTGCTGCTGCTGCTGCTAAGTCGCTTCAGTCGTGTCCGACTCTGTGCGACCCCATAGACGGCAGCCCACCAGGCTCCCCCGTCCCTGGGATTCTCCAGGCACAAATGTTAAGCACCAAGCACAGTGTCTAATGCAAAGTAAGTGATCGATAAATGGTAGCTATTATTATTGTTGTTGTTATTAGTATTCAAATGTGGTTGACCTTCTCTGATGTACGTAACAGTGTGTTACTAGGAAATAAAACTCAGTCAGAAAGATGCCATGTCTACAGGAAATCCAGACACTCACGTGTGGAAGTTTAAATGATTCAGGACAACCACACAATACAAAACAGCAGTGGAGGAGGTGCCTCCAGGCAGCATGTGATGAAGTGCGGAAGGGATGGCATATATCTGGCTAGACTGATTTTTTCAAGTATCTCGAGGAATATTAAAGCCTTGTGCCAGGATTATTAACACATGGATTCGCAACAGGGAGGTTCCTTCTCTATGATTCATTGTGCCCTGTCAGGACCCAAACCAAATGTCAAAGCTTGGAATAGTGACATTTACACCGTTTTAATTACCCAGCAAGATTAGTGTTTGTGGACTTGTTAAGCAGTTCCCAAACAAAGCAATGAAATTTAATGGTTCTGCTGTGCAACAAAATTCACCCCCTTTTCATTTCCTTCTCTTTTTTTCTCCCTCCTGTCCCCTTCCTCCCTTTGGAGAAGCAGTAGGGACAATTTTTACTAGTATTATCAAGACAAATTCCTTGATGTTTTGATGTAATAAAAATGAAAAACATGGGCTGCTCCCACCTTTCTTGCTTTTTGTAATGTTACTTTTTCTCTGTGGTTCCCAACATGCCAGAGATTCAAAGCAATAAGTCAAGCTATGTTTGGAGGAGGCTTTTCACATTTCCTTATTTTTTTTTAAAGGAAAAAAAAACCCTAGAAAATTTAGAAATGTGTGTGTGTTAAGTTGCTTCAGTCATGTCTGACTCTTTGAGACCCTATGGACTGTAGCCCACCAGGCTCCTCTGTCCAGGGCAAGAATACTGGAGGGGTTTGCCGTGACTTCCTCCAGGGAATCTTCCCAACCCAGGGATCAAACCTGCACCTTCTATGTTTCCTGCATTGGCAGACAGGTAATATAAACAAACAAATGAACGAACAAAACCTCACATAATCATACTGCTCTAGTACAATGGCTGATCATAATTTGGTATATTTCCTAAGGAATTTTTGTTTTCCTGTGCTTATACACAGTTGTAGCTCTATCTAATGTACTTACAATGCTGTATGCTGTTTATGTAAACGTTTATTGGGTTTATCTTTCTATGCCATGAGGTAAAACTCCAAATTTTATTAGAATAGTCCATTGGATGAAACTCCCTTAATTTCTAAACAATGTAAATAGATCACTTTTAGAACAAGGAAATGAATAAAAAATCAAATACATAAACAACGTTACTCTTTCTCTTAACGTTAAACTTGGCGAGGTCTCATGTCTAAGGGTTGAGAATTCTGGCTTTGCCACTTGCTAGCTGTGTGACCTTGGACAAGTCAAAGGTTGAGTCACACTTAACCTCCCTGGGCTTTAATTTCTTCACCCATTAAATGTCGATAATGACAGTGCTACTTCGTAGGAATGGGATAATGTACCTGTCACATGATGAATGCTCAATAAATGTCAGCAATCATTACTATTATTGTCATTATTATTTAAAGTTCCAAACATGATTTTGGTAGAATTTGCATCAGATTGGGAATCAGAATGTTTGTGCTCCAGACTTGAATGAGCTGTGCGCTGCTGCTGGTTTCTGTTAATTGTGAAAGTGAAAGCGAAAATGTTAGTCAGTCATGTCTGACTCTTTGTGACCCCGTGGACTGTAGCCACCAGGCTCCTCTATCCATGGGATTCTCCAGGCAAGAATACTGGAGTGGGCTGCATTCCCTTCTCCAGGGGATCTTTCTGATCCAGGGATCGAAACTAGGTCTCCTGCATTACAGGCAGACTCTACCGACCGAGCCACCAGGGTCCATACGGTTCTTAACTGTAAAACAGTGTTATATACTTGCCACGCCTCTTTCACAAAGAACTCAGAATAAGATGCAAAGCTCTACAAATGCATATAAGGCCACATGTACTCCTTGCGGTCTGAGAGGCACAGTCTGTGGCCATGGCTGGGGTGGGAGGTGGGGGAGATCGCAGCATGTCTCTGATGACCAGACCTCCTTCCAGAGCCAGGTTTGTTTCTTAGAACAATGCCGGAGGCACACAATGCCAGGCAGAGGTCAGCAAAGGCTTCCCACCTTGCGCTCTTGGTGTCTTCTTCCCTACTATTTACAGAAGGTACAGAGCCACCCCTATCTGCTGTGTTAAGGAAACCTCTACCTCAGGCTTTTCTCTCTTTTTTTTCCCCATGTCTATTTATCTTAGGTATTCTATCAATGTCATGTGCACGGCTCAGGTTGGAAGCTGTCAGCATTTCCCATTTAGGCTGCTATTTCCAGGGGATGGTAATTTGATCGCAACATTTGTTCTGGGCAGCAACAGGCCAAAAGAGGTCTCGGTGCAAAAGCATCTTCCACTCACTTAAAAACAACAGCCACCGCAACGCACTCCTTACGTGACCAATTTAAAGTGATGGAGGTCAACAGAAAAAACACTGATATTTTAAATTCCGGAAGATGGAGGGAGTTGTTCTGACAGCGCTGTGAAGCTCATGGCTGCAGGTCAGCCAGAGTTCATTCTCAAGCATCCCAGCATGGTCGCAGGAGCTGCCAACCCTCCAGCCAGGTCCTGCTTCTGGGGAAAATGGGTAACTGCCGCTTCCTTGCCTCTCTTCTCTGTCGGGAATGGACTAGTGAGGAAAGGAGATCACGGTCAAATCCTCTTCTTTGGGAGTCTGCAGGCTGGGCAGAGAGCAGCGAGGAGAAGTGGAAGATGCATTAATGTTAAGAGGCTGACCTCTTACATTTGCATACCCAGCCTGAATCACCTCCTGCATCATCATGAGAGCCCCGAGCAGTACCCGGGGGAGTGATGGACCTCCTGCTTCAGAGGCTTGCTCGTTCAAGTGTTATTTACTGAGCACCTAATGTGCTTCCTGCCCTTGTGTCTTGATGGATGTGTGAGGTTGAATTGACATGCTCCTCTTCCCAGGGAGCCTCAGTTGGTGTGGAGGCGTGTCCCAGGTGAATGTACAATTACACACACCATCAGGACCACCAAGGGAAACCAGAGGCTGCTTGGAGAGGCAGGATGTGGAGCCTCTCTAACTTTCTAGAGAAAGTGACATTTCACTGGAGAAAAGAAGGCAGTGTTGAAGGTACGGGGTATAGTTTAAGAGGCAGGTTCGAGATCAGCACCATCTTTTGAACAATTAGTATGTAAATGTACCAGGCATCTTGTTGTGTTTCCTTTGTCTGAGTTGGATGTGAGACTTAGGTATCTATTCAAACTGGTTAAATGAAAACGGAGATTTGTTGAAAGGAGAAAGTTGGTAGAACCCAAGGACATCCAGACCGTGCAGGGAGTTGCTTCTTCCCTCTGTCCCTACAGGACTACCTGCTAGGGTTGGGGTCTTGGCTCCCTATTTGGCCTTTTCTGATGTTGTCCCAGGAAGGAGGTTGGGGCATCACACTGCAGCCTGGCAGGACTGGGAGCTTAGACTCTGGGCCTTTGCTGGCGGGGGAGGGAGTGGGACACAGTATTTCCTGTGGTGTTTGGCTGGAGTAGTAGGATGTTTATTTTCTGTCTTGCTTGGCTTCCCTGTCCTGGCCATTTTGGCAGAGAGGTAGGGACTTTTGGTCCGTATCTGTTGGTCTCTTATCCATACTAACCAGGCCTGACCCTGCTCAGCTTCTGAGATTGATGAAATCAGGTATGTTCAGGGTGGTATGGCTGTAGACTTGGTCTGTATCCACTGGTGCTTCTGGATTTCTAACTTCTTCAGGATCCAATCTGGGATTGGCAAAAAGAAAACCCAGGCAAAACATTGCCCAGCCATTCAGCCTTCTTTCAGAGACTTCTGTTTTTATGATGTCTAGGGGTTTTAGTTGTACTTGCCATGAGGAATGGGAGACATTCAGAATGAATGCCTACTGGATCCTTCTGAAAATGAGTCAGTCAATGACCTTCTTGTTTTTTACTGGAAGGGTCTTTAAAGTCTGCCATGGTTTACAATTTTCAAAAGTTTCACACAGGTGATTTCACATAATCCTAGAGTAATGCTTTTTCCTCCCCCTCTTTTGCCCCTCCCCTCCTTCCCGCTCCCCCCAGGTAACCATCCATTTTTCTCTGTATCTGGGAGTCTGCCTCTTTTTGTTTGTCCCGTTCGCTAGTTTGTTGTATTTTTTAGACTTCACATATAATCAGTCACTTCTCTACTTAACAGTCCGAGTCAGATTCTGTTGTTTAAAACTAAGATGTTATCTGACACAGAGTTCTTAATGGTGAATAACAGAAAACCACTCAAGCTAGTTTCAGTAGACCATGACTTCCCCGAGGTCTGGAGCCAAGCCCTAGAATCTCTAGGAGAGCCAGAGAGGAGTTGTGCAACCAGCATCTGGGCTCAAACCACATCGGGAACAGGGACAGCAGTGACGCCTCTGCCGCCACCCCAGGGCCATGCCCGGGCACAGGTGCTGAGCATGCCTTCCACTCCCCCAGAAGCAGAAGATTCTGCCGTCGTCTTTGCCAGGGTGAATTCCACGTGGCACTTGCGACACCGCATCACGTCTTCTGAGTCAAAGTCCATTACGTGGATGTTTGGAGGCCAAGCTAATGTCTGTGTCCTGGTCGCGAGGGAAGCTGGGAAAATCAGTTGGGGCTTCTGTCTTGTGAAGGTGAGGACATTTTCAAAATACAGAAGGGGTTCT
Organism: Budorcas taxicolor; assembly: GCF_023091745.1. NCBI lineage: Eukaryota > Metazoa > Chordata > Mammalia > Artiodactyla > Bovidae > Budorcas > Budorcas taxicolor. Next base: position 44,765,617 of record NC_068915.1, read on the forward strand.
GGGTGGGCCCAGACACGACAGGTGTCCACCACGGAGCTTACTTAACAATGTAAGTGAGGGCCCAGACGGCCCAGACTCAGGAGCAGATAGAGGAGATGAAGAGGAGAAAATGTATCTGAAAGATAGTGAGAAGGCAGAATTACTAAAAATTCATAACAGACTGGGTGTGAAGCATGAGCAAGAGGGAAGAATCTAGTTACTAGTCAAATATTTATGACTTTAAGCCAAAGATGTCCAGTTATTGAGTCCGTGGTTGATGGAGGATCCAGTTACCAAGTCCTAAGACTTTTGTTGGGAGTAATTTTCCTGAACAAAAGTACAGAAAACAGAGCTCCCCTGTTTTTCAGCATTACCAGCAGTTGTTATTGGACCTTTCAACAAGACTGACTTTAGTTTTATGAGTGCTACAAGCCAAGACCTTCAGAAACAAGCTAGGCAGATCTTTAAGACAAACAAACATGTCTGAGTGGTGTCTTTCCTCATGGTGTCACGATACAAATGTTTTCCTTTATCATCCTTATTTATAATCATCTTCCAAAATATGTTTGAAAGATTTGTCATACCTACACGTGTTAAGTAAATAAGCAATAATAAAATAAATCCCCATATCAATACAAGGATGAAAGACTAAGACTGAGTAATGGGGACAATAGGTCAGAGCAAATTATAAGCTACAGATTAAAGAGGCTAATGGAATTGCGTCCAAAGCTTAGATACGATATTCCTGGCATCACTTGAGAGATCAAAAATGGGATGGACTGTGTACATGTGTTGCTGTGGACTAATTGTATCCACCCATCCCAACATATGGTGAAGCCTTAACCCCCAAATGGAGAAGGTGATGGCACCCCACTCCAGTACTCTTGCCTGGAGAATCCGATGGACGGAGGAGCCTGGTAGGCTGCAGTCCATGGGGTTGCTAAGAGTCGGACACAACTGAGCGACTTCACTTTCACTTTTCACTTTCATGCATTGGAGAAGGAAATGGCAACCCACTCCAGTGTTCTTGCCTGGAGAATCGCTGGGACGGGGGAGCCTGGTGGGCTGCCATCTATGGGGTCACACAGAGTCAGACATGACTGAAGTGACTTAGCAGCAGCAGCAGCAGCAGCGGTAACCCCCAAAGTAATGTGTTTGGAGTGGGATTTTACAGGATTAATTAAGGTTAAATAAGATCATGAGGGTAGGGCCCTGATCTGAAAGGATTGGTGTCCTTATAAGAGAAGATACCAGAAAGTTCGCCCTCTCTCTGCCATGTGAGGACGCAGTGGGAAGGTGGCCCCTGTGAGCCAGGAAATTAGGTATCACCAGAACCTGACCATGCTGACACCCTGATCTCAGACTTCTAGGCTCCAGGATTGTGAGAAATGAACTTCTGTTGTTTAAGCCACCAAGTCTATGATATTATGGTACCCTGGGCTGACTAAGACACATGTACTGCACATGTCCAGCTATCAAGACAGAAAGAAATCTGTTTTCCCAGTTCTGAGCTCCAAGAGTAACCCAGCCTTGCAGGTTACTTAGATAAGAGACATCCAACAACATATTAAAATTTTATAGCTGTTTGTCAAAAAGATGACCTTAAACAGTTCCTGATAAAATAGTCGATGCCTGGAAGTTAAATTACAGCTCATTGCAGAGATTTGGAGGACTAAGTCATATCGCACAGGTTCTGAGCTCCCTGGACTTTGATAAGAGGTGTGCAACAAACAGATGACAGCTGGAGTTTCCATCAGCCTTTGGGAACTAGTATTATTTCCAGCCCATATTTGCTGTGTGGCAGCCCACAGGTTGGAACACCCATGAGAGTAATGTGTGTATGTGTGTAAATCTCGCATGTGCCAAATGACAGCGAAGTGATGAGCACAGCTTCAGAGAAATGTCTGATCAAGGTCACATGCGTACAAAAATACCTTCAAGAGCCAGACAGGTGGGGCTGTGTGAGGAGTGGGCCCAGAGGGTGCACACCTGGTCAAGAGGAAGCAGCTGAATTTTTCAGAAGTGAAGAAATGCCCTGCAAGAATATTCTTCATGTCAAAGCCATCTACAGGCAGCATTCATCCAGAGACCCCCCACCCACCTCACCACCCCACCCTGTCCTCAGGCCTCACAAACTACAAGACTGTTACTCTGAGATTTCCATGATTCTGTCCAAATCATGGCTAACAATTCCAATGAAGAGAGCTGGTAATGTCCACAAAGCAACTCTTTAAAACAGTAATGACCTAGCAGGACTTTGTCACTCGAGCTTAGAGAATGGATGTCCTCAACTCTGCTGCGGAGTGCAGTGCTCTTTTTGCTCTTTCATTTGCTCGGGCGTGTTTCCCAGCCATGTGTCCTTCAGCAGGGTTTCTAAATGGGTTAACAACACCTTCCCTCAAAGTGCTTGGTCAGGATATTTGCCGCTTTTTCACAGCCATGGAAAATGCACACAGGGATTGAAAGGCCCAGTTCATGCAACATTGCTCAAAGGATTTGAGGATTCCATTACTGCACAAATCCCTTAATTAAAGCCAGTTCCTCCAGGCCCCTGTTACCCGAGCCCAATCCATAGTGTCCCGGGCGACCTTGGGAGAGTTGATTAATTGACGAGTTGGCAGTGCAACCATTCCTTCAAAGATCCCAAGATATATCTGCTAAAACAAAAGTGCCCCAGGACACCGTATGGGCCTGCGTTTGCAGTGGCTCTTAAAATTTATCTGCAACTTCTCCCTGGTGTGACTAATGTCTGCTGCCTTCTACTCAGTGGCTGTTTCGACCCTTCCTCTCTGAGGCAAAGAACTCTTCAGAGAGGAGATATTTTTGGAGACTCAAGAGGGCGTTTTTGCAATTTGGCAATAAGAAGTAACATTCTCCACTGGGCCCAAGTTACAGTTGATATCAAAGGAGCCAGATTTTTGAAAAATCTCTCTGCCTTGGCTTTTCAGGGATTCAGCACTAAGCAATTATATCTGGAAGCACCAACATCTAGATTCTGCTTATCAGAAGAGTGAATTGAAGGAAACCTGGATAACAGCAAAGTCAGGCAGGAGCATTCTTCCAAGGCAACTCTTAAGGGTGACTCTAAATGTTTCTTCTTGATAGCTCTGGGTATTCTTCCTTTGTCTTTGTCAGCATGCTATGTATCAGGCTCTAGTAAAACTGGGTGCTGACTCATCTTTTCAGAAACCTAAGAAACAAGAGAATTCAACCAAAGGCACACTTCTAAAAATGTCTAAAGAGCAATGAGTTCAGTGCAGTTTGTCTGTCTGAGCACAAAGATAGTTCTGTGCATGTGTATTTGAGAGAAGACCGTTGAAAAAAGCTGTATAATTGAAGAAGAATTTGGAGTTTCTGAGGCAATCCTGGAGCAAAGCGGTAAGAAGGTGAGAGTGGGAAAGAGGGAGGAAGAGGAGGCTGGAAGGAGGCAGCAGGTTGTGTTAGGACTCCTCTCTGAACCACATCCTCCCATCTTCAGAGGATCCCACCAATCAGGTACTCCCCTGTCTTTTTTTTTTTTTTTTTTTTTCAGAACAAACAACTTTGTTGAGCATAATTGATTTACAATGTTGTGTTAGTTTCAGGTACATGGCAAAGTGATTCAGTTATGTATAAATATATATATTCAGTTACATATGCTGAGCTGTGCTGTGCTTAGTCATTCAATCGTGTCCAGCTCTTTGCAACCCCATGGACTCTAGCCTGCCAGGCTCCTCTGTCCATGGGGATTCTCCAGATAAGAATACTGGAATGGGTTGCCATGCCCTCCTCCAGGGGATCTTCCCAACCCAGGGATCGAACCCAAGTTTCCTGCGCTGCAGGCGGATTCTTTACCATCTGAGCCACCAGGGAAGCCCCCAGTTTTATATATACATATATATATGTATATACAATTCCCTTTTCAGGTTCTTTTCCATTATAGATTATTACAGGATACTGAATTTAGTTCCCTGTGCCATACAGTAGGTCTTTGTTGTTTATCTATTTTATATATAATAGTGTGTATCTGTTAATCACAAACCCCTAATTTATCCTCCACCAGATGGTGATTGCAGCAATGAAATTCAAAGACGCTTACTCCTTGGAAGGAAAGTTATGACCAACCTAGACAACATATTAAAAAACAGAGATATTACTTTGTCAACAAAGGTCCGTCTAGTCAAGGCTATTGTTTTTCCAATGGTCATGTATGGATGTGAGAGTTGGACTATAAAGAAACCTGAGCACTGAAGAATTGATGCTTTTGAACTGTTGGTGTTGGAGAAGACTCTTGAGAGTCCCTTGGACTCCAAGGAGATCCAACCAGTCCATCCTAAAGGAGATCAGTCCTGGGTGTTCATTGGAAGGAGTGATGTTGAAGGTGAAACTCCAATACTTTGGCCACTTCATTCGAAGAGCTGATATACTTGAAAAGACCCTGATGCTGGGTAAGATTGAAGGTAGGAGGAGAAGGGGATGACAGAGGATGAGATGGTTGGATGACATCATCAACTCGATGGACATGGGTTTGGGTGGACTCTGGGAGATGGTGATGGACAGGGAGGCCTAGTGTGCTGCGGTTCATGGGGTCACAAAGAGTTGGACAAAACTGAGCAACTGAACTGAACGGACCCTTCCCCAAGTGCTCTTTTAAAAGCCAAATACATTCCAGGGCCCCACATGACCCAGTCTCAAGTTGATGTCATGGGCAAAGTAATACGTTATTCTAGCCAAGATGACTACCTAATTCCAAGCTTTACTTGAATGCCTGTGATCTCATACAAGGAAATGCAGTTAGTAAACCTCATGAGAAGGACTACAGAACTATAGAGCAATGCTGAAAGCATGGACCTTGGGTCAGGCAGCCTGAGACTTTGAACTTGGTCCTGCCACTTATAGGCTGTGAGATCTTTGCTGAATCACTTAATCTCTCTACACTCTGCTGTGCTGTGCTGTGCTAAATTGCTTCAGTCCTGTCCAGCTCTGCGTGATGCTATGGATTGTAGCTTGCCAGGGTCCTCTGTCCACGGGATTCTCTGGGCAAGAATACTGAAGTGGGTTGCTTGCCTTTCTCCAGGGGATCTTCCTGACCCAGGGATCAGACCGCATCTCTCTAGTGTTCTGCATCGGCAGGCGGGTTCTTTACCACTAGCACCAGCTGGGAAGCCACTGCTTTAGGTCTCTCATCTGTAAAATGAGGATGATTGCAGTACCTACTAATTAGGTGATGAGAGTGAAATGAATTAACCTTTGTCAAGCCCTCAAAACAGTACCTGACACATAAGAAAAGCTACGTCAATCTTGCAAATAAATAGTAAAAATAGTAAGTGAGTAACTACATGCTAGGATCCACTTTCTCTGATACTCAACTCAAAAGAGTGTTTCTAATTTTCCTCTCTGTCATTTCTTTTTCATCACTTTCTTACTCTTTTCTTTTACTCTCTCTCTTTGAGAAAAAGCTCTGCCTTTCCTGATGCAATCCCCACTTTTGTTGCCTCATCTCTTCCCAACCCAAAGAGTACCCAGATCTGCCTGCAAGGGGCCTGGAAGGGGTTGGAAGGGATAAGACAGAAAAATGCGGAGTAAAACGTGTCAGAATTTGCCCCGTTAACTGAGGATGAGAGGGTGGGGGAAATGCCATGAGTTTGTATTCTCAGATAATATTTTCTTCTTATGTTTGATGTGAGTGACCACAGAGAGGGGACTGAGGAGGGTGCTGAGTTTCATTTCACATCAGGCAGCAGACGGGAGGCAGCATGAGAAGATTATGGAACCTGAAGGTGACCTCAAGAACCCAAGGTCACCCAGGAGTTCACAGAATCCTTGGCAACTTTTGACTTGCGTAGGCTCTGGCCCTGCAGGAAGTGTGATCCAATTTCTTCAACATCTTTGGTAGGAAACATGAAATACTATCAGTACACATAAAAATGCAGAGTGGGTTTCTTAAAAAGGGAGGCAAACATTTATCAGAACTCTTATAATAGAGAGATGGATGGCTAGTGTTTAAGATCTTAATCTGGACAGGAAGAAGAATAATCTATTAGGTTAAATAATAAGTACATAATATCTATTCGGTGTATATAAGATGGTTTGCATATATTCATACATATATGAATACCTATATTCATTTTTACACATAATGAACCATATGCTTGTGGAAATGAATATATTAAATAAGTAGAATATAAAGGAATATGTTTGGTTAGTTAGACATGTGAGCAATATGGTGAAAATGTGTAAGACTCTACAATCTGGCAACCACAAGACGAAGTGAGTTCAGGACCCAGCTGGAGACTGATCATGTGGGTTAGTGGTCACAGTTAAGAATGAATGGTACCAGCTTCAATACTGGTTGTCCTGGTAATCACGTTCCTCTGCTCACCCTAGTGACATTACAATGAGCAAAATCACATACAAATAAGGTAAATGGAAAGGGTGGGAGAAGACAAGCTGAATGACTGGCCTAAGACATCGAGTTGTGAGCTTGGATATGGCTACTGGTACTTCCTCCGGCCTGAACAAATCCAAGGTGAAGAAACCAAGTGCCTTGTCCATCCTATTTTTTGCCACAGCTAAGCTGAAGCATCTAGAGACCAGGGGTTGATGTGAGTTGTCTACAAATGTGAGTCTTGATTACTCTCCCTGCTGCAGCCTTTAACGTTGGACAGAATACCCAGGGTGATGGGTGGGGGAGGGGCGGTCGGGGGGGATTCAACTTACCTCTTATTTGATTTTCTATAGGAAACAGATGCTGTGAAAGGTCTAGGGGATAGAATTATACACCAACTTTGTCATTCTCCTGCCTTCCCATTAAATGTGCTCCCTGGGGGAAGAGGTGGATTCTTTTCCTGCCTGTGAGTAGAAACTTAGGCTCATTGTATTAGCTTACAAGACATTCTTAAATAGTAAAACATTCACTTTCTATCATAAACACAATATCAATTTTAGTCATTTTAAATGCTCAGGGCTCCTGAGGGTAATGATGTCTTTTATTTTTTTCAGGTAAGGAAATTGAAGTTTGGAGAGAATAATTGATTGAAAAGAGGTCCCAGTGGTAGAAAGTGGGGAAGTCAGGATTCAAACCCATGACCCATGTATGCTTCACTGAAGACTTTACTTCCCACCCTCCACTGAGTGCATCAAAGAGACCCTCCTTTCACTCAAACCCGTTTTGTCTACCCTTGGAGCAAGAGATGAGTGAAGGGTTGAAAACCAATTGCATCCTAACTTCTTAGCATGACCTGACTCTTAGAGGCAGAACTCTGAGAGTAGCATTTACCATTCTGTCCCAGTAGGAAAAGAACTAAATAATTCATAAGCAGATTTCTTGACCTGTGGTCCATGAAAGATCTCCTGGTGGAAAGATTAGTCTTTTCTCTTAGATTTTCTTTGGTGTCACTTTGTAAACTGTCTTTATGAGAAGACTGTATTTATTGTAAATGTAATCATATTTTTGATGTGTGGTTTCATTACAAACTAATGTTGCATGGGAAGGGTATTACTTGATAATAGACATACTAGCCATTACCCTGACTTCCTGTTGGTGATAGGAGCATCCACTGATAGAAATGGGCCACAAAACAGCCATCACTGGGAGATGATATTTCTTGATATTTTCCAATTAAGGCCCAGGTTAATTGGAAAATATCAAGAAAAAGAAGTGATGTCCACATTTACATATATTCTTTGTTGTGATTTTTTTTTTAATCAGTGAGCATGATAAGGACTCCCAACACCACTCCCCTAAAAATGCTGCAGTGCCCATACTGTGGCAAAATTATGTCTGTCCACCTTGCAGATACACTGGACAAGGCATTTTTCATGAGAAGGCTTGATTTTAAAAGGCAGAAACCATGTCTAAACTTGTATTGTCTCAGAACAAAATTCTTTGGTCAAAACATCTTCCACAATTTTTTATTCATGTCTTTCAAGTGAAATAAGCCACGGGACTGTGTGGATCACAATAAACTGTGGAAAATTCTGAAAGAGATGCGAATACCAGACCACCTGACCTGCCTCTTGAGAAATCTGTATGCAGGTCAGGAAGCAACAGTTAGAACTGGACATGGAACAACAGACTGGTTCCAAATAGGAAAAGGAGTCTGTCAAGGCTGTATATTGTCACCCTGCTTATTTAACTTCTATGCAGAGTACATCATGAGAAACGCTGGGCTGGAAGAAACACAAGCTGAAATCAAGATTGCCGGGAGAAATATCAATCATGTCAGATATGCAGATGACACCACTCTTTTTTTTTTTTTGATTTTTTTTAATTTTTTTTTTACTTTATTTTACTTTACAATACTGTATTGGTTTTGCCATACATTGACATGAATCCACCATGGGTGTACATGCGTTCCCAAACATGAACCCCCCTCCCACCTCCCTCCCCATAACATCTCTCTGGGTCATCTCCGTGCACCAGCCCCAAGCATGCTGTATCCTGCGTCGGACATAGACTGGCGATTCGATTCTTACATGATAGTATACCTGTTACAATGCCATTCTCCCAAATCATCCCACCCTCTCCCTCTCCCTCTGAGTCCAAAAGTCTGTTATACACATCTGTGTCGTTTTTGCTGTCTTGCATACAGGGTCATCATTGCCATCTTTCTAAATTCCGTATATATGTGTTAGTATACTGTATTGGTGTTTTTCTTTCTGGCTTGCTTCACTCTGTATAATCGGCTCCAGTTTCATCCATCTCATCAGAAATGATTCAAATGAATTCTTTTTAACGGCTGAGTAATACTCCATTGTGTATATGTACCACAGCTTTCTTATCCATTCATCTGCTGATAGATGACACCACTCTTATGGCAGAAAGTGAAGAGGAACTAAAAAGCCTCTTGATGAAAGTGAAAGTGGAGAGTGAAAAAGTTAAGTTAAAGCTCAACATTCAGAAGACGAAGATCATGGCATCTGGTCCCATCACTTCATGGGAAATAGATGGGGAAACAGTGTCAGTCTTTATTTTTGGGGGCTCCAAAATCACTGCAGATTGTGACTGCAGCCATGAAATTAAAAGACGCTTACTCCTTGGAAGAAAAGCTATGACCAACCTAGATAGCATATTCAAAAGCAGAGACATTACTTTGCCGACTAAGGTGCGTCTAGTCAAGGCTATGGTTTTTCCTTTGGTCATGTATGGATGTGAGAGTTGGACTGTGAAGAAGGCTCAGTGCCAAAGAATTGATGCTTTTGAACTGTGGTGTTGGAGAAGACTCTTGAGAGTCCCTTGGACTGCAAGGAGATCCAACCAGTCCATTCTGAGGGAGATCAGCCCTGGGATTTCTTTGGAAGGAATGATGCTAAAGCTGAAACTCCAGTACTCAGGCCACCTCATGAGAAGAGTTGACTCATTGGAAAAGACTTTGATGCTGGGAGGGATTGGGGGCAGGAGTAGAAGGGGACGACAGAGGATGAGATGGCTGGATGGCATCACTGACTCGATGGACGTAAGTCTGAGTGAACTCCAGGGGTTGGTGATGGACAGGGAGGCCTGGCGTGCTGCGATTCATGAGGTTGCAAAGAGTTGGACATGACTGAGTGACTGAACTGAACTGATAGCGAGATTTAAGGAAGTCCTTACTATGTGCATTTGGCCTAGCTTATTTGGGACTTGGAGCAGATAAAGAAAACTGAAGCATATCTCTGTCAAATAGCAACCTAACTTTGGAATTGTTGACATTTCTTTTATTACAGTGTTTTGAAAGTCCCTTGGACTGCAAGGAGATCAAACCAGTCAATTCTACAGGAAATCAACCCTGAATATTCTCCGGACAGACTGATGCTGAAGCTCCAATACCTTGGCCACCTAATGTGAAGAACTGAAAGGACCCTGATGCTGGGAATGATTGAAGGCAATAGGAGAAGAGGGTGGAAGAGGATGAAATGGTTAGATAGCCTTATCAACTCAGTGGACATGAGATGGAGCAAACTCTGGGAGATAGTGGAGGACAGGGAATCGTGGCATGCTGAAGTCCATGGGGTTGCAAAGAGTCACACATGATTTAGTGACTGACAAACAAAACCTATGAAGAGGTATTGTTTGGAACTGCTGCAGCCATTTTGTGACCATGAGGAGGAGGCCAAGAGAATTGTAGAAAAGTTGACCCAGAATTCTGATCTTGTTGAGCTGCCAAACTATCACTGGAATGCCCTATCTTTGGAATACCTTGTTAAAAAAAAAATACATTCCTAGGATCTAAATAACTTTAACTAAATATTTTGTTCAGTTCAGTTCAGTTCAGTCACTCAGTCATGTCCGACTCATTGCAACCCCATGAATTGCAGCATGCCAGGCCTCTCTGTCTATCACCAACTCCCAGAGTTCACTCAGATTCAAGTCCATCGAGTCAGTGATGCCATCCAGCCATCTCATCCTCTGTCGTCCCCTTCTCCTCCTGCCCTCAATCCCTCCCAGCATCAGAGTCTTTTCCAATGAGTCAGCTCTTCGCATGAGGTGACCAAAGTACTGGAGTTTCAGCTTTAGCATCATTCCCTCCAAAGAATACCCAGGGCTGATCTCCTTCAGAATGGAGTTACTTGCCCTCTAACATTAGGATCTGTGTTTCAAACCTTGTCTTGGAGAATGCTGTTATTCCTTGGTATAAGTTTTCTCTCAAATGGCTAAAAGCTTTAGGGGCTCTGTTTCTTTTGTGAGTTAAGGTATAATATTTTCCAAAGGAAAAACCAAATGGTTGGGTATTGATATGTCATGTACAGATTATGTCAAATTGTATATTACAATTTCAATTTCATCTATTTCAAGATAAATATCATGTTTTTAAAGGTGAAATTTACCTTTGAGAATATGTAAGATTGACTTTTGTCTTGTTGTTCTTATTTTTCTTCCTGGAATGGATCGTTAATTTGTGAATAATCAAAAGTGAGGGAAATGATTTTTTTTAAAGATTGAACATAGATGAAGTAAATACATTTCTAATGTCAGTTTCTTGCATGTAATTTTTTCCCACTTATGTTTCAAGAGTATTTTTCCCTGGGGAGGGATCCTATACCTCTTATCAGATCCTCACATGAGTCTGGAATAGAAAAAATATTTATCTTGAGTTGGTGTGATAGGATAGACCATATTCAAAGCCTCAACTTTTGCTAGATTTCGACCTACTTTTTTATTACGAATGGGCATTGGCTTGGTCCAAATTCCTACACAATGGTCCGTTCCTACACCTCCAGTCCATGCCACGGTAGCATGGTGCATCCCTACACTGTTGATCTCAACAGTAGCTACATGATTTGCCTTAGTTAATTAAATGTGAGTAGAATTAACATGTATCACTTCCAGGCAGAAACTGTAAGAGCCAGCACACAATTCATCATATTCCCTCTTACCCCTCTGTGATCTTGGAATCATGTAAAAAAATGGCACATCTGCCAAGGTTCTGTTGAGTTGTGAGTGGCTCTGGTTAGTAGAGCTCCCTCGTCGACCCATGATGGACATGGGGCATGAGTGAGAAATTTGAACTCAATTGTTGTCAGCTGCTAAGGTTTTCAGGTTGTTATTGTAGCACAACCTGACCTATCCTGATGGATCTAATGTCCATTTCAGTCCTTCCTGCTTTATCCATTCATACCTCTGACCTCAAACACATTCAGCATGGAACCAGGAAAAGGAAGGAATTTCATTTACAGAGTGGTCTCTAAGTGCCCAGGATAATGGAGGGTCTTATTCCTAAAGTCACCTTATTTCAACTGCACAAATAGCCCAACGACACAGGAAGGGCTCCTAGTTCAGCACAGGGTTCAGGAGATCAAGGCTCGGAGCTTAAGCACCCAGTGCTGGGAGCCTCAGTTTCTACTCCAAAGTTCTCACTCTTTCCATTGCAGCAACTGTCTCTCACTGCAAGGCTGGCTAAGGTCATTCTGGGAGGGATGCTTTTGGATCTTAAAAAAAATAATAATAACCTTTACTAATGACCTGGTAATTGTTTTTATAGCTTCCCAATGAAGTGTGAAGTGTTCTAAGAGACAACACAGGACAATTTCCTTTGATGGTGAAGTTCTCCAAAGAATGATTGCCTCAATTTGGGCTCCTAGTCCCCTGACTTCAGCGTGATATTGAACGGACCCTGAGTTGCTGGCCTAGAAAACCTGCCGAGTTTGGCAGGAAGGTTGGCTCATATTTATCTATATTTTAAAGCAGTAATCCTATCTTTCTTTTTCAAAAATGACCACATAACAGCATATGAACAAATAATAAATAGCTGGCCTTTGTCGAGCACTTACACTGTGCTATGACTGGGCTCAGCACTTCAAGTCCCCACCTCCCCCGCCACCAAAGCCCAGCGTGGTGCCTGGCACATGGCGAGGGCTCCATAAACATCTCTGTAATGAATGAATCACCTACAACAAACATTTGTTAGACCTGGTGCTTTGAGCTTTGCTCAAATGCAATGAAATACTTTCTGCTCAAATACTTGTGCTGTGCTGTGCTAAGTTGCTTCAGTCTGACCCTTTGCATCCCTATGGACCATAGCTTGCCAGGCATTTCTGTCCACGGGGTTCTCCAGGCAAGAATGCTGGAGTGGGCTGCCATGCCCTCCTCTAGGGAATCTTCCTGACCCAGGGATTGAGCCCATATCTCTTACGTCTCCTGAATTGGGAGGCAGGTTCTTTATCACTGGTACCACCTGGGAACTTGACCTCTGGCCAAACGCAGTGAAAATTTATTGAGATGGTGACGGGGAGGCAGGGGAGAGAAAGGTTAGTGTTCAGACAACTCAGTCACTGAATTTGCACCTAAAAAACCTTTTGAAATTCCAAGACAGTGAGAAGATTAATTTTAATTGAAAATGTTAATAATATAAGCTAATATTAGAGTTAGGTCAAATTTATGATCTAGGAGAGTTGCCTTTTACTTGTTTTGGTACAAATAACTGGACTCCCTCTGTCCAGAGGGACGTTACGTCCCTGTAGGATAGATAATGTGTTACGTCTATTAGGACTCTTCATGGTTTACTTACAAAGCGCCTCCCAAGAGTTGTCTCACTTTTCTCTCACAGTTTCCCTGTGCGGGAGGCAGGGCTGATGTGTTTATTATGAGTTGCAGCTCAGGAAATTTGGAGACATCCAGGGAACTGCCTGAGGAGCTGCACACTCATCCGGGGCAGAGAAGGCTGGAAGCGGACACGAGCTCTAAGAGAGGCCAGCGTAAAGTGTTTTCCATCACACCGGGGGATCTTCCTCCTTCTCGGCTTCTGATAGGTCCTGGGACGAAGGCGCTAAGCAGGTGGTAGGCTGTCGCACCTTTTGTGTTGTTGTTGTGCCTTTATAAACGCATGTGTTGCTAATCTATGGTTTATTCCATGCTTGCTGCTCGGATAGCTGTGATGTTCCCCGTAGTGTGTGCTGTGCTTAGCTGCTCAGTTGTGTCTGACTCTTTGTGACCCCACGGATTGCAGCCTGCCAGGCTCCTCTGTCCCTGGCTCTGGACAAAAATACTGGAGAGGGTTGCCATGCCCTTATCCAGGGGGTCTTCCCAACCCAGGAATCAAACCCAGGTCTCCCATATTGCAGGCGGATTCTTTACTGACTGAATCACCAGGGAAGCCCATTCCCTGTAGTAAGAGATAACATACCTGTGATGGTTAACATGTCAACTTGGCTAAGCTTCGGTGCCCAGTTGTTTGGTCAAACACCAGTCTACATGTTGCTGTAAAAATATATATTTAAAAGATGTGATTAACATTGAAATCAATAAGAGTCGAAGTAAAGCAGATTGCCCTTTGTAATGGAGGTGGACCTCAGCCAGTCAGTCCAAGTCCTTAAGAAAAAAAGGCTGAGATTTCCGAAGATGAAGAAATTCTGCCTCCTGACTATCTTTGGACTCCAGACTGTAACGTTCACTCCTGCAGGAATTTCCAGCCTGACAGCCAGCCCTGTACATTTTGGACTTGCCAGCCCCCACAACTGCATGAGCCAATTCCTTAAAATTCACTCGCCTCCCTTTATTCTGTATACATACATATTTACATCCCGTTGGTTCTGTTTCTCTGAAGAACCCTGACTAACACAATGCCTTATGCCTTTCTGGCAGATGATGACAGCGAGGAAAGCTCCCACTCTGGACTGCCTCCTCTCTGCCTTTCTTGAGCCATCTCATGTAACCTTCACAACAGCTCAACGTGGGCAGTGTTACTCCCTCATGATACCAATGACAAAATCAAAGTGGGTCGAAATAACTCACTCAAGGTCAAAAAGCTAGACAGTGACAGGGAATGAAGCCAGGTTTCCAGTCCCAAGCACTCAAACAAACATCTCTGAATTCATCAGGCAATTCATTTTCTAAGACAGTCAAAGAGTGTATCATGGTAAAAATTAAGCAGCTGATCATATTTTTCAGAGGTGATATTTTATTCATTGGGAAATAGCAGCCATTTGTCAAATATTATTTGAGTAGTGTTAGTTACTCAGTTGTGTCCAAATCTTTGTGACCCTGTGGACTCTATCCCGCCAAGCTCCTCTGTCCATAGAATTTTCCAGGCAAGAGTACTGGAGTGGGTTGCCATTCCCCTCTCCAGGGAATCTTGCCGAACCAGGGATAGAACACGGGTCTCCTGCATTGCAGGCAGATTCTTTACCGTCTGAACGACCTGGAAAGCCCATTATTTGAGTAGATGTAGTATAATACCTTGAACTAAAAGAAGGAGGAAACCTTTCTGATGATTTGCTGTGATTCCAAATTCATTATAGAGAGGATGCAAAAATCTGTCACCTGGCAACCTCAAAAGCCGAGTTGCGTTTGTGTGACAGAAAACAAAAGCCTATGCCTTTCAGGTTGGTTCTGGGTTTGGAGATGTTTGAGACTCGAGGTGTTACAGAAGGGGAGACCAGTGATAAATGATTCTGAAGTCTGTGCTTTCTCTTTGCATGCAACACAACTCCCAGGAGCTAAGGTAATGTTCCAGAAAGATAAAAAAAATGTCTGAGAAGGCTGCCACCTGTCCCAGCGCAGTATGTAGACCCTCAGTGATATTTATTTTGCCTGTTACATGTACACAGATATGTAAAACCAGCTCAGGAAAACCAGCTCTTTATCTTTCTCTGGGAAACTCCATGTAAGCTTTGGAAGTTTAAAAAAAAAAAAAAGGCAGGGAGGGATCCGCTTTCTCATGAGCTTATTTTTAGCTCCTCTCTCCTTTGCAGAATGGCTAACGCCAACTCAAACTATTTCTGAAAAGAGTTGCTGGGGACAAAGTGGAGCCGTGGGTAGGCCTCCTCGAGCTGGGTCTCTGAAGCAGGTGAGATGCAAGATAAAGCAATCGCTTTGCAGCCACCTTTGACGTAAGTGCTGGCGATTTCTTCAATTAGCTTAATCCTTTCCTCCTGACACGCGCTTTATAGAAGAGCAAATGGCGTCATTATCCTCTCCCCCCGCCGCCGCCCCCCTCTCTCCCCCCAGCCCCCGGCCTCTCTAATCCCTGTCTGCGCGCCGACAGATGCCTTTCTGCCTGCCTGTGCTGCCTGTATCTCGGAGCCCTGTGTCATGATGAGGCGGACTGTGTGTGACAGATTGCTAAATCTGGCCTTCTCTAGGCAGGGGACTCGGCACTCAAGGGGCACCGGCTGCTCCAGCCTTCCCTGGGCTGAGGCAGGCCCAGAAAGCTCTGGAGGGCTACGTTGTGACTCAGGAAATCCCTTGCAGAGAAGGCCAGCTCTCCGCTGCTGGCAGAGCCCACCATTGGGAACTTGTCTTGTTTAGGATTTAAATCTGGGGCCCCGCCCAGGAGAAGCCGAAGGAAGTGTCTTGCTCCAGATACCATGGCAAGTATCAGCCATCTTTTGATAACCAAGGAGTATTGCCTGGTCCTGTCCTCCTAAACACAACTGGGACCTGTCTGTGTATGCCCATTTGTTCACCTACTTGCCTGTTATTTTCACCCCTCACACATTTCCATTTCTGTTTGTTTTTTTTTTTCCTTCTGAGGCCACTGCTTTGGATATGAAACTGCTCTTAAACTTCAGCCCTGTCTCCAACCACCTGTGTATCTTTTGAGCCTGTTTCTGAGCCTCTGTTTCCTTATCAGTCAATTGGAGAGGAATGCTTTCTTTTTTTCTTTTGAGAGATGTTTAGTGAGGAGTCAGGAAAATAACGAAAGCACTGCACCTCGTGTACAGGGGGTGCTTAATAAATGTGATTTATTAATGAAACAATAACATTTACATCACCATTACTACTATTAGTGTATATTTCTCTAGTGATTTAGTTCGTTAAAAAAATGTCAAGGGAATTTCATATAACATCGCTTCAACTGCTAGAAATTAGTATTATATCCCTCAATTTTTTTCTCAGATGAAATGTGATATACTTGAGATCACTGCGGACAGAGGTTGGCCAACTATGGCCAGTGGACCAGAGCAGCTCACTGTCTGCTTCTGTAAATAGTTTCCCTGGGATTTGACCGTGTCCTCAGCTATACATGGTCTGTGGCTGTTTTTGTGTCACAAGACCTCTGACAGGTTGTAAGTGGTGGAACCAGGACTGAAATGATATACATGTCTACCAAAGCTCAAACTCAGGGCTATCCTGGGAACATGTTCTCTAAATGGAAAAAAAAAAAAAAAAAATGGTGGCAGCACGTGGAAAAAAACTGCAGATGTGTTTTGTGTGTTTTTAATTAACCTAAACTGTTTCTTTGCATTCCTTAGGCAAGATTCACATGTACACAGCAGTGTCCTAGACCGAGAGCTTGAGAAAGTTCTGAATTTAGACCCCAGGGCAATCCCTTGAATTAGAGCCCACCCGGCAAGCTCATGGTGGAGACAGCATAGGGTCTGGAGCTTCTGATTCAGGAGGAACTTCTAACAAGGTCTTGTTCTCACTGTTACCTCCATGTGAACATTTCCTGTTACTTACTATATGCCCTTTAACCCCTGATTTCTCTTTTCCCTATCTCAGCCCCAGCCTGCGCTGAGTGGCACTCTCAGAGGCTGGCAGTATAGACAGGGCTGTTGAGGGGTTCTGTGCTCTGATCCCACAGGCAGGAAATCCAGCTCCTCTGCCGCCTAACCCCCAACACATATTTCCCAAAAGCCTGCTCTGTGCTGAGCCCAGTCCTGGGTGCTGGGGAGACACCAGTGCATGGTGAGCCCTGGTGCCAGCCCTCAAGGAGCAGAGCAGAGGAAGGGGATCAGAAAGTGAAGAAACAACGCTAGAATAGGGTAAAGTATCTGGGGAGGGTAGGCGTTTAGTAGGTCTGGAGTGCCAATTTGAGAGGGAAGCCAAGAGAAGCAGCCAGAAATGAAGTGTGGAAAGAAAAGGGCCTCACATCAGACTCTGAGGAGTTTGGATGACTTCTTGGGGGCAGGGAGGAGCCCTTGAAGGTTCAAAGCAGGGGGTGCCCTCAGGCCTGCCCTTCCTACCTACAGGGCACCACCTGTACCCCATTGCTCTCACCCTAGTCTCTGCCCCACTCTGCTCCATCTGCAGATCACTCCCTCAGGCCTGGTGACGTGTACACTGCTCATGGCTCTGCCTTCAGGAGAAAGGACCCAGGGAAGGCTCCTGTGCATGCCCGGAAGGGGCTCACGGTGGAGCATCAGGAATACAGGGTCTTGGGTGTCTGGACTACAGTCTAGAATTGCGTAAGCATGCACCTAGGGCATCTCCAAACACAGAGGGTGACAGGACAAGAAATACAGGATTCTAATTAAAGTTGGTGCCTCTCTGAGGAAGTGAGCTCCGAAGGGTGGCTATGGGTCAGCCAGTAAAAGATGGTGAGGAAGGAGGTGAAGGTGAGAGGAGATGGGCAGGGAACAGCATTCCAAACAGAAGGGCTGCCGGGAGGAAGACACAGTGATGTCTGCCCATGTTCTCCCTGGCAGGAGTGACAGAAGAGGGTGGCAAGCAGCAAAGTGAGGCTGGCGCCCCGGCTGTATAGGGCATTAGTGTGCAACTCTGTGCGTGTGTGTGTTATGTGCATGCACGTGTATGCACACATACATGGGGGGAAGGGCAGATAGGAGATCCCTTGCCAAGTGCTACACATAACGTTGCACATCTCCCCAGCAAGTCGAGGGGCTTTCAGCTTCCGTACTCACCCCCTCTTTCCTGTGTGAGGATGTAAACGTACAGAAAATAATTCAATCTTGATGAGTTGAAGATAAAAAATAATAGTGACACACACGCATGTGCCCAAAGCAAATTGAGAAAGAACTGCAAACTTCTTTTCATCCCACATAGTGAAAATAATTTGGTCTCTGACCCAATGGAGCATCTGAAATGCAGGCAAAAGCAACATAACTTAGATGCCAGTCATGCTGTTTTTAATGAGTTCTTCAGACATTTACGTTCGAGGCTGAGATAGCCCCAGAGGACTCCTGTGTCAGTTATCTATAGCTGGAACATTGTGGATACTCTCTTTACACAAAACAGGGCCCACTTCCAAAGAGAGATTATGTTTTCCCCATCAATAAAGCTTGATTTTTATGGGCATTTAAAATCACACTAGCAAGACCCATTGGTAGGTGTTGAACAGGCTCCAGGATGGGAGCCTGCCAGTGTTCATCATCTTCATAAGCTCAAATGCCCTAAAATGTTGCCCTTGAGGATCTTCCCAGAAAGACCAGCCTTGCCAATTCTTCAATACACTTGAAATAAGAAAGATTCTTCTGAAGCGTGCAAAGCATTTTGGAAAGAGTGGTACCCTTCCCTTGGGGTGCTGTCTGACCCCCCTTCATTTCAGTTTGCTTCATTCAATGGCAACTTCTACTTCATCTCCTTGCTGTCAATCCTCTTGATTTCGCTTTTACCATTAACACTGTTTTTAATATGGGTATGGTGCAAGGCCTAAAATTAAGGTTTCATATTATAGGCTGCCTTGGCATTGATAAAATCAGGAGGTCCTCAAAAGGCCTAACCCCAAGGTTCTGCAGTCCACGGGGGCGCAAAGAATCGGACACGACTGAACGGTTGAACAACAGCAGCCAAGGTTCCCGCTCTGCTCCTGGAGACCAGGTCTCTTAGCCCTGTTAAACAGACCAGGTGTAGTTCTTGCTTTTCTCTCAGTTCCTTGCGGGCCCAAAGATTTATTCAAACAAGCTACTGTATCCTTTCTCTGGAACCAGGGGCACTTCACCCTTTGGATACTACAAAGCCTGCTGTCCACAGCCCCTGGTGGTTCACTCTGTTCCCTAGCGCAACCCCCTCATGCCCCTGCCTGGTGCAGCTGTTTTTGGTTGGAATTGTTGCACATTCTGAATTACTGGGATGTAACTAGAAAGCTTTTCTTTTCGAATTTAATTTATTTATTTGTCTATGCTGGATCTTTGTTACTACACTCGGGCTTTCTCTAGTTGCTGAGAGTGGGATCTACTCTCTACTTGTGTTGGCTTCTCTTGTTGCGGAGCACAGGCGTTAGGCATGCAGGCTTCGGTAGTTGTGGTGCATGGACTTAGTTGCTCCATGATGTGTGGGAACTTCCCAGACCAGGGATTGAACGCATGTCCCCTGCATTGACAAGTAGATTCTTAACCATTGGACTACCAGGGAAGTCCCTAGAAAACTTTCCTATTGTCCATCTGCTCAGTGCTCCTTGACACTGAGGGGATTCACCTAGATTGTTTTATGGATATCATCCTTAAAATTTCTTAAAAAATATGTTTATGTTAAAAATAATATAGCTCCACTATAAAAAAAATAGAAAATTCATACAAGTATTCAGATGAAATTAAAAATCATCCGTAACTTTATGCATCTAGAGAGTGACCACTAACATTTTTCCTTTTAGGTTTTTCTCTGTATATTTTAAAATATAGTTTATATCTTATGTATATATGTTATTTTTGTCCTCATTTTAAAGTTAGTATTATATCATAAACATTTACATATGCTATTAATGATTCTGTAAACATTTTTTAATGGCTGCATAATAATCTGCATATTTTTCCTAATGATTTTCTGAAAACTATTTTGGTTATCTATTATTATATAATTTATCATATCATTTATTATAAGTAATACTGGGATAGCAAATGAACACATCTGATGCCCAGCTCTGTAGATCTGGGTCTCTTATCAAAAATAATAGTATCTTTTATCATGTGATATCACTTATATGTGAAATCTAAGAATAAGGTAAAAATGAACATATTTACAAAACAGAAATAGAGTCACAGATGTAGAAAACAAACATAATTACCATGGGGTCAGAGAGAGAGGGATAAATAGAAAGTTTTGGATTTACATATTCACACTACTATGTAAGATAAGTTAGCTAATAAGGACCTAACATACAGCAGAAGGAACTCTACTCAATACACTGTAATGGAATATATGGGAAAAGAATCTACAAAAGAGTGGATATATGTATGTGCGTAACTGATTCACTTTGCTGTACACCTGAAACTAACACAACATTGTAAATCAACTATGAAAATCAGAGTGTTAGTCACTCAGCTGTCTCCGACTCTTTGCGACCCCATGGACCGTAGCCCGCCAGGCTCCTCTGTCCGTGGAATTCTCCAGGCAAGAATACTGGAGAGGGTTGCCATTCCCTTTTGCAAGGGTATAATCCAATAGAAAATTTTTAAAAAGGAAAAAAAAATAGATAAAAAGAGAATAGTTTCCTTGATGAGTTTTGCAGTGAAAGGTCATGGTTACCTCATGTGGATAAGGAAGCTGCTCCAAGTCTTACAGGATAGGGTTTGGTAAACTGTCTCCTCTAGGCCCAGTCCAGCCAGCTTGTTTTTGTAAATACAGCCTGATTGGTCACAGCCATGCTCTTTGCAACCATGTTGTCTATGGCTGCTTTCATGCCTCAAGGGCAAAGTTGAGTCATTTAGGCTTGCAAAACGTGAAGTATTTACTACTGACTCTTTCCACAAAAAGTTGGCTAATTCCTGAGACTAGAATGTCAGGGACCTCAGGCTTTCTCCCTGAAAACCCTACAGCCCTAAACCATGCATTTTAAAATGTCTTCCTTTAAATTGTGATATTAAAAACAAATATAGAGGAAGTTAGCATGTAATAATAAAACAGCCAAAATCCAATAAATTTCCAAATGTAGGCTTCTTGGGTGTACCCAGTTCCACTCCTTCCATCTGCCTATCCTCTATTTTAGAATTTTAGCCAGGCCCAGGAAAAGATTGATAAAACAGAACAGAAACTCAGACAGAATAAGATAGGAACAGTAACTTTATCATAATAAATATGCCACCAAAAATTAGTGGAGAAGAGAAGTATTGCTCTACATTTGGTGTTGGCATATGGTGTGAGGTAGGGATCTGATTCATATTATATACAAAAATGAACTTCAGATTAATGCCTAACTGTGAAAGGTTCTGGTGGCTCAGACTGTAAAGAATCTGGCCTACTCTGGCATACTCTTAAGTGAGCATGCATGAGGATCTTGCTCTCAGCGCTGTTAGTGGTAGTGGATACCAGAGGCAACTCTTAAATGTGAAAGTGTGTTCAAATGGATATACTCTATTGTATATATGCAACTGTAAGGTGCAATGTCTGATATTGTTGTTGTTCAGTTGCTAAGTCGTGTATAACTCTTTGCAACCCCATGAACTGCAGCATGCCAGGCTTCCCTGTCCTCACCACATATAGCAATCCAGATAACACACTTGACTCTTAGTACTGAATGAATAGATAAGCAAGAAATTTTAACACAATACTCTCTAGTAAGTTCAAAATACAAACACACAGAAAATAGCAGTATGTATTTTTTTAAACTTTTTATTCTGTATTGGAGTATAGCCGATTAACAATGTTTCGATAGTTTCAGGTGAACAGCAGAAGGACTCAGCCATACATAGACATGTTTCCATTCTCCCCCAAACTCCCCTTCCGTCAAGGCTGCCACATTGAGGAGAGTTCCCTGTGCTATTCAGGATGTCCTTATTGGTTATCCATTTTAAATAATGTACCTGTATGTACCTGTCCATCCCAAACTCCCTAACTATCCTTTCCCCCAATCCTTCCCCCTGGCAACCATAACTTCATTCTCTTAAGTCTGTGAATCTGTTTCTGTTTTGTAAATTAAATTTGTTTGTATCGTGTCTTTTTAGATTCCGCAGATAAGGGATGTCATAAAATGTTTCTGCTTCTTTGACTTACCACTGTATATTTTATAAGGTACCTGCATCTTGAGAATGAACATACAAACAGACAATGGACAGACCATGTATAAAAATAGAACTCTAACCCACCACCTGCAGCAACCTGTCCAGGAAACCAGTGGTTAACTCAATAACTAGCCTAGGAAGCCAGCCTGCTGTAAGTCTTTCTTGTAGGAAGTCAGACTGTTAATCAACCCAGGAAGTTAAATAATAACTTCTGTAACAATTGACCCCAAATAGCCAGGAGGACTAGGAACTTTCCAGGTGGTGCAGTGGTAAAGAATCTGCCTGCCAACGAAGTAAGTGCTGGAGATGTGGGTTTGATTCCTGGGTTGGGAATATCCTCTGGAGGAGGAAATGGCAACCCGTTGCAGTGTTCTTGCCTGGAGGATTCCATGGACAGAGAAGCCTGGCTACCTACAGTCCATAGGGTTGCGAGGAGTCAGACACGACTGAGTGTCTGAGCTTGTATGTACAGCCAGGACTTGATTAATAATTCACAGTTTCTCTAATAGTTGCCCCCACTTCCGTCTTCGAAAACCTACCAGAGAGTGTTAAGTAGGAACCACTAACCAATCACATAGGCTCTCTCTCTTCTAGTTAGCTGGCCTCCAACTTAACATGCCAACAGCTTCTCCAATCTGGGCATTCTGGAAGCCTTCTCTTTTTTCCTACTATAAAGCTTTCCCACTCCTCTGGCTGCCTTTGAGTCCCTGCCAGGACGCAAGTGACAGTAGCTGACTTTGCTGTAGCAAACTCAGAGTAAATTGCCTCTGCTTATTCTCATTTAGTTGGTCTTCATTATTTCCATGATCGGCAGGGATCTGCTGGGCACATTTATTTGTGTGGTACCGCTTTGTAGGGTGGGGATGAATTGGAGGGGAAACCAGGGCCTTGCATGGGCCCATGTAGACACTATCTGTGCCACAAACTGAGGAAGTCATTAACTGAACTTTTGGAGGTCCACGAAAAATAATTTAAAAATTTTTTTAATTAGTTCATTTTCATTTCTTTCTGCATTGTGCCTTTCCTTTTTTGCTTCTGCTCCTTTCCAGATTTCCCTCTGCTTGAGGTTGGGGCTAATATCCAGATCATTCTTTAACCAAGAGGAGCTGGTTAAAAGGAATTAAAGGAAGGCATAAAAGGAAGCTGCCCTCATGTGCCTTCTGGGGACCAGTGTAGCGGAGGTTCAGATGATCCATTAAGGTCCCCACCAAATCTGAACTTCTCTAGGAAACTCTCCAGGATGGCACAGGCGGAGGGAGTTCTGAATCCAGATTTTCTGCCTACAGCTGGGTTTTATCTCTGTTAGAGCATAGTTTAAAGCTGGTGACCTCCTTCTTATACTCAGTGCTGGAGATGAAAGGAGAAAATAGCCACAATGATTTCATCTCAGTCTTTTTCATCAAAAATTACTTTTCAGAACTATTAAATCTTCTGTGAAGGTTATAACAGAGGACTCAGGTTCAGTTTCACTCATTTATTAAGATATAGGCTATCAAGCCCCAGGAGAAAAAATAAACAAACAACTAGCAGTTGACGTGGATTTATGCACAGTTTGTCGACTCAATCAATCTGTAAACATTATGCAAATGTGTGTAAACCCAAACCTAGCCCAGACTTTACGTATGCATTGTTATGTAAACGATCAATCTTGTTAATGCAAATATTAATATAAACCTGACATTAAACACAAGTTTACACAGCCTTGCCAGTTGAAGGCAGCTTAATTTACATTGAAATGTAAATAGCAGTAGTGCTCTGTTTGGGGCTTTGGAAAACAGGCTGACTAAAGCTCATTGAGTGGTGTGTCCCCACCAGGGTCCCCAGATCCACTCCCTGAACCCCTTCATTCACTGTATCTCGTGAGGAATTGGGGGAGGGTTTGGACAGCAGCTTGTCCGTGCCTACTGGAGCTCTTGTTGTTGAGGCCCTGCAGGACACCACCGTTAGGACCAGAGGGCCGAGGTCTCTGAACCAACAGTTCGGGGAGAGTCATTCCCAAAACTTCCCACTCCCACTTTAGCTGAGAGTTTGCAGGTGAGCGGTTATATCAGTAGGACTTGCCATTAGGTGGTTTGTGGGCAGCTTGCTGAGGGCGGCACTCAGTTCACTCTGTCCCACCCCCTCCTTCTTCTTATCCTTCTAATCTGTTTTAAATGTCACCTCTTTGGACAGGCCTTCCTTGACCATCTATTCTCAGTAGGGGCCCTCCTCCACCGTCCTCTAGCACAGCACCTGTACATCATAGTCATAATGCTTTTCTCAATTTATGAGGATGTATTTATTTTCTTGTGTGTTTACTGTTGTGCATCTTCCCCACCTATGAACTTCCTGGGATCACAGTGACCTCTCTTTTGTTCATCCTTTCAAACTCAGTGCCAGGCACATTAGATACACATAGACAAATTTTGTTAGGGACTTCCCTGGTAGTCCAGTGGCCAAGGCTCCACATTCGTAATGCAGAGGGCCCGGGTTTGATCCCTGGAAGATCCCATAAACTGCAACTAAGAGTTCACATGCTGCAACTAAGACCCAGTGCAGTCAAATAAATATTATTATTTAGGCTGTGTCGTGTGGTATGCAGGATCTTAGTTCTCCAACCTGGGATCAAACCTGTGGCCCCTGCATTGGAGCACAGAGTCTTAACCACTGGACTACCAGGGAAGTCCCTAAATATTAGAATAAGATAAAATTAACTAAAAACTGACATTAAAAAAAAAGATTTTGTTGGATGGATGAATGGATGGATGGAAAGGTGGATGAATGAACACACACTTGGGAACCTTGCTGCTTAGCACAAAGTTCTGTCTTTCCATAAGAAGTCTTGAGAAATTGCCCAGTTCTGTCTTTTCTTTAGGACCTGGGTTCTGCTCCGAATATATTGATAATCTCCCAGGTCTCACTTGTCCCAAGGCTTTCTGCCAGAACTGAGTTCTATTCTCTAAGCTCTTGCCATAGCATGATAATAATAACAGTAGAAGGAGAAGGAGCTGTCATCTGTTCAGCACTTAGTAGGTCCACTTATGGTTCAGTTCAGTTCATTTGCTCAGTCGTGTCTGACTCTTTGCAACCCCATGAATCGCAGCACACCAGGCCTCCCTGTCCATCACCATCTCCCAGAGTTCACTCAGACTTACGTCCATCGAGTCCGTGATGCCATCCAGCCATCTCATCCTCGGTCATCCCCTTCTCCTCCTGCCCCCAATCCCTCCCAGCATCAGAGTCTTTTCCAATGAGTCAACTCCGCGCATGAGGTGGCCAAAGTACTGGAGCTTCAGCTTTAGCATCATTCCTTCCAAAGAAATCCCAGGGCTGATCTCCTTCAGAATGGACTGGTTGGATCTCCTTGCAGTCCAAGGGACTCTCAAGAGTCTTCTCCAACACCACAGTTCAAAGCATCAGTTCTTTGGTGCTCAGCCTTCTTCACAGTCCAACTCTCACATCCATACATGACCACAGGAAAAACCATAGCCTTGACTAGACGGACCTTAGTAGGTAATGTCTCTGCTTTTGAATATACTATCTAGGTTGGTCATAACTTTTCTTCCAAGGAGTAAGCGTCTTTTAATTTCATGGCTCTAGTCACCATCTGCAGTGATTTTGGAGCCCAAAAACATAAAGTCTGACACTGTTTTTTACTGTTTCCCCATCTATTTCCCATGAAGTGATGGGACCGGATGCCATGATCTTTGTTTTCTCAATGTTGAGCTTTAAGCCAACTTTTTCACTCTCCTCTTTCACTTTCATCAAGAGGCTTTTTAGTTCCTCTTCACTTTCTGCCATAAGGGTGGTGTCATCTGCATATCTGAGGTTATTGATATTTCTCCCAGCAATCTTGATTCCAGCTTGTGTTTCTTCCAGTCCAGCGTTTCATGATGTACTCTGCATAGAAGTTAAATAAGCAAGGTGATAATATACAGCCTTGACATATTTTCCTTTTCCTATTTGGAAAGAGTCTGTTGTTCCATGTCTAGTTCTAACTGTTGCTTCCTGACCTGCATACAGGTTTCTCAAGAGGCAGGTTAGGTGGTCTGGTATTCCCATCTCTCTCAGAATTTTCCACAGTTTGTTGTGATCCACACAGTCAAAGGCTTTGGCATAGTCAATAAAGCAGAAATAGATGTTTTTCTGGAACTCTCTTGCTTTTTCCATGATCCAGCAGATGTTGGCAATTTGATCTCTGGTTCCTCTGCCTTTTCTAAAACCAGCTTGAACATCAGGGAGTTCACAGTTCACATATTGCTGAAGCCTGGCTTGGAGAATTTTGAGCATTATTTTACTAGCATGTGAGATGAGTGCGATTGTGCGGTAGTTTGATCATTCTTTGGCATTGCCTTTCTTTGGAATTGGAATGAAAACTGACCTTTTCCAGTCCTGTGGCCACTGCTGAGTTTTCCAAATTTGCTGGCATACTGAGTGCTGCACTTTCACAGCATCATCTTTCAGGATTTGAAACAGCTCAACTGGAATGCCATTGCCTCCACTAGCTTTGTTCATAGTGGTGCTTTCTAAGGCCCACTTGACTTCACATTCCAAGATGTCTGGCTCTAGATTAGTGATCACATCATCATGATTATCTGGGTCGTGAAGATCTTTTTTGTACAGTTCTTCTGTGTATTCTAGCCACCTCTTCTTAATATCTTCTGCTTCTGTTAGGTCCATTCCATTTCTGTCCTTTATCAAGCCCATCTTTGCATGAAATGTTCCCTTGGTATCTAATTTTCTTGAAGAGATCTCTAGTCTTTCTCATTCTGTTGTTTTCCTCTATTTCTTTGCATTGATCGCTGAAGAAGGCTTCCTTATCTCTTCTTGCTATTCTTTGGAACTCTGCATTCAGATGTTTATATCTTTTCTTTTCTCGTTTGCTTTTCACCTCTCTTCTTTTCACAGCTATTTGTAAGGCCTCCCCAGACAGCCATTTTGCTTTTTTGCATTTCTTTTACATGGGGATGGTCTTGATCGCTGTCTCCTGTACAATGTCACAAACCTCATTCCATAGTTCATCAGGCACTCTATCTATCAGATCTAGGCCCTTAAATCTATTTCTCATTTCCACTGTATAATCATAAGGGATTTGATTTAGGTCTAGCAGTTTTCCCTACTTTCTTCAATTTGAGTCTGAATTTGGTAATAAGGAATTCATGATCTGAGCCACAGTCAGCTCCTGGTCTTGTTTTTGTTGACTGTATAGAGCTTCTCCATCTTTTGTGGCAGAGAATATAATCAGTCTGATTTCGGTGTTGACCATCTGGTGATGTCCATGTGTAGAGTCTTCTCTTGTGTTGTTGGAAGAGGGTGTTTGCTATGACCAGTGCATTTTCTTGGCAAAACTCTATTAGTCTTTGCCCTGCTTCATTCCTCCTTCCAAGGCCAAATTTGCCTGTTCCTCCAGGTGTTTCTTGACTTCCTACTTTTGCATTCCAGTCCCCTATAATGGAAAGGACATCTTTTTTGGGTGTTAGTTCTAAAAG
Source organism: Budorcas taxicolor (assembly GCF_023091745.1). NCBI lineage: Eukaryota > Metazoa > Chordata > Mammalia > Artiodactyla > Bovidae > Budorcas > Budorcas taxicolor. The sequence goes on from NC_068915.1 coordinate 44,793,138, forward strand.
GTCTTGTAGGTCTTCATAAAACCGTTCAATTTCAGTTTCTTCAGCGTTACTGGTTGGGGCATAGACTTGGATAACTGTGATATTGAATGATTTGCTTTGGAGACGAACAGAGATCATTCTGTCATTTTTGAGATTGCATCCAAGTACTGCATTTCGGACTCTTTTGTTGACCATGATGGCTACGCCATTTCTTCTGAGGGATTCCTGCCTGCAGTAGTAGATATAATGGTCATCTGAGTTAAATTCACCCATTCCAGTCCATTTTAGTTCGCTGATTCCTAGAATGTCGACGTTCACCCTTGCCATCTCTTGTTTGACCACTTCCAATTTGCCTTGATTCATGGACCTGACATTCCAGGTTCCTATGCAATGTTAGTCTTTATAGCATCGGATCTTGCTTCTATCACCAGTCACATCCACAGCTAGGTATTGTTTTTGCTTTGGCTCCATCCCTTCATTCTTTCTGGAGTTATTTCTCCACTGATCTCCAGTAGCATATTGGGCATCTAATGACCTGGGGAGTTCCTCATTCAGTATCCTATTATTTTGCTGTTTCATACTGTTCATGGGGTTCTCAAGGCAAGAATACTGAAGTTGCTTGCTATTCCCTTCTCCAGTGGACCACATTCTGTCAGACTTCTCCACCATGACCCTCCCGTCTTGGGTTGCCCCGCAGGCATGGCTTGGTTTCATTGAGTTAGACAAGGCTGTGGTCCTAGTGTGATTAAATTGACTAGTTTTCTGTGAGTATGGTTTCAGTGTGTCTGCCCTCTGATGCCCTCTTGCAACGCCTACCATGTTACTTGGGTTTCTCTTACCTTGGGCGTGGGGTATCTCTTCACAGCTGCTCCAGCAAAGCACAGCCTCTGCTCCTTACCTTGGATGAGGGGTATCTCCTTACCACCGCCATTCCTGACCTTCAACGTGGGATAGCACACATCTCACCCAAACTTTGATGTTCAGAGTACATTTTTCAAAAGATCAAGCCTTTAACAAGAAGTCACGGGTAAACGGGCTTGGATGAGGAGAGAGTGCAGTTCACAGTTCAGGGTCCAGATTCGAAGTCAATGAAATGTGAGTTCTAATCCTGACTATACTAGCTATGGATCTTAGAAAAGACCTTTACGCTGAGCCTCCATTTCCCGAGCAGTAGATCAGGGAAGTACATATTTGTTTTCCAGGGTTGTTGTGACAATTTAATGAGATTGAGAGTGTAGCATAAGAATTTAGTCAATATTAGTGTTTATTTACAGCTCTTACACAAAAGTTCAGATTTAGAGGCCAGGGGCTGGCTTTATTGCCTTCAGTCTCTTTGTCTTCTTTGTCCTTTTCAAATCCGTGACTGCTTTCGGCTCTCTTGGATCACGCTGCGTTCCTTGTTGTAGAGCATTTATATGAGGTGAACCTTTAGGAGCATCCACTGAGATCAGCCACCCCAGGGTGAGACTGAGGACCCAGGACGCTGCAGGTGAAAAAAAGAGGCACTAAACGTGACTAGAACCCTTATACACGCCGATCAGTCCTAACCCCAAGAGCCCGCCCAAAAAAGGGGATGGAACTAGACCTCGAAAGTCACAGCTAGTTGGCCACAGCTTCCAGCTGAAGCACGTCTATTACTGGCATATCTATTTATGTCTCAGTGCCCTGAAAAGTGGGGCCTGTGTCTTACTTGTCTTTGTAATTCAGCAGCCAATGCAGTGCTGGAACTTGGTGAGTACCCAGTCAGTTTGTTGAATGAATATTCCCTTTCCAACCCCTCCTACCTAGATTCATTGGAGTTCTATTTGGGGGTGTTTATTGGTAGGGGGTACTTTTAAGTTTGACTTTGTTCTTCATTTGGGTGGGAATTGAAGTGCATTGGGAAAAAGACCACACAAATATTCTTCTGCGCCAAGTCTCTAGGTGATGCCTGCCTGAGAATCACATGCTTACATGGAGGCTCAATTTTGACCAAATGAAATTCAACTCCCATGACTCAACTTCAATTATTAGTAACAGCTTCATTTGGAGCAGAGAATGGGTAGTCATTTCCTTCTCCAGGGGATCTTCCAGATCCAGGGATCTAACCCAGGTGGATTCTTTACTGTCTAAGCTACCAGAGAGACCCAAAATCTTCCAGCACAAACACAAATACCAGCAGAATGAGATAATTTCTGTTGCTTGAAGCTGAAGCAAGAAAAACTGAAATGGAGTGAAAAGGTGGAGCTGAACTATTATTCATATGAATAATAACACCTTTTATTTGAACAAGGCTTTGAAACTGATCAAATGCCTGGATTATCTCATTCATTGCTCACCACCCTTTGCGGGGTATTATTCATCAATTTGCAGACAATGAAACTGCTCAGAGACAGTCCACAATAGCAACTGGACCCTCCAGTGATCAGCTACCAGAACCGTTTCATGAAAAGTCTTGGTTCCTTGATGTCTCCCTGGGCATATCTCAAAGTTAGTATAGGGCTTCATGCAGTCAGCTAGATGACTCCTAGCTGAGCGGTTGGCATTGTTCTGACCATTATAGGCTCACAAACTCTGTTTTGAAGAAAGGAGACATTCACCAAGATAGGATTCTCCCAAAAAAGTTCTTTAGAAAGAGTGCTGGAACCTTTGCTTGCCACCTTGACAGTCCCCAGAGACAAACTGAAAGGGCCTTGCTTAATGTCTCATCCGAAGGGTATTTGCCGTGCTGGCTTCATCATTCAAAACAGGAAAGGCCTTTGTCATGGTCAAATGCCTTTAATGTGTTTTGAATGCTACATAAATTCAAACTTGATGGCTCATTTATTTGTTGGATTGAAGTTTTATACAATAAACTAAGCCTTGGTATTTACTAATAACTTGTGCACTGCCCTTTGTTTGTTTAGAACAGCCGGAAGGCAAAGAAGTTGACCGAGTCCCTACTGGCCAATATGGTGTTCAGGTCCTGGCATTTCCTGGGAGAGTTTATGGATTGGTGGGAGGGATGATAAAAAGGTTGTTTGCAGAGGCTGGAGAGACAAGAGAGGTGGATAGGAGAAGGGGAAAGATGCAGGTGGGTGTTTTATTTCAGACTTTTAAAATTCCTGACAGAGCTCCACCCCAGCCACTTCAAAGCTGAATTCAGTGAGCTGGGAACTGGGAACTTTGAGTGACAGGCTAGGGTTGGCTAGCGACTTGTGGCATGACCTTGAGAAATCCGTCGCCCCCTACTGTGTCTCATCATCTCACTCTGAAAAAAAAGCAAGAAAACTTGTAATAAATTCTATTCATCGTTCAAGCTGAACTTCCTTAAGGTAAGTTTTCTCCTTTTAGGAGATCTTTGCCCTTTACCTTGACCCTATCTATAAAAACTTCTCACTTTCTCTAATTCCAATAGGTACTACTTGTCCCATGTGTTCTGGGCAAGAACACAGGCTTGAATGAGCTGAATGAGAGTCCCAAATCCTCTCCTTGTCTAAACCTGAACAAGTCAGGGAATATTTTTGAGCTTCCATTTTCTGTAGTGAAATAACAGTATGTATCCACTATATCGTGAGAACTAAACCATAGGACACATTAAGTCCTCAGCTCAGTGCCCAGCATTTTGGAAATATTCCTTATGTGTATATGTGTGTATGTGTGTGTGTGTGTGTGTGTGTGTGTGTGTGTTAGTCACTCAGTCACATCCGACTTTTTGCAACCCCATAGACTGTAGCCTGCCAGGCTCCTCTGTCAATGGGATTCTCCAGGTAAGAATACTGGAGTGGGTTGCCATTCCCTTCTCTAGGGGATCTTCCTGGTCCAGGGATCGAATCCAGGTCTCCCACATTGCAGGCATATTCTTTATCATCTGAGCCACGAGGGAAGCCCCATTGCTTATATATACATGAGCAATATTAACTATAGCCTCTTGTTTGGGGGTCTGGAATAGAGCATAAACTCCCAAAGGAAAGGAAGCAGGTGGGTACTGATCTTTCAAAACATCCAGCGTGTGGAGATGAACGTATTGTCTCTGATAACAGACATTTACAGAGACAGATAATGTGACTGTCTCACAGAGGAGTCACTGAGAACAGAAGCCTCTTTGAGTTCATTTGAAGGGTAAGAGTGAGGGTGGGAATGACATTAGTGGGCAAATTCTAGAAATCTTGACATTTCCATGGCTGAGGAAATATCTTCCTGTTTACACTGGAAGACAAGATTTGCCTTTAGTGGCTGACTTGAAGGACATGAGTTTGAATAAGCTCTGGGAATTGGTGATGGACAGGGGAGCCTGGTGTCCTCGGGATTGCAAAGAGTCAGATACGACTGAACAACTGAACTGAACTGAACTGCACCCTATTTCCAGGCAACTCCATTTACCCCCAGATATCACCTATAGAGTCCAAGGGCTTGTTAGCTGAGGCAGATTCTGACCCCAACAAGGTACATGAGGCAGTGCTCTGCTGGCCTAGAGCCTTGGCAAGCCTTCGTTGGTATCTCTGTGACTCCTGGGTGCTGGCACCTGGCTGCCCGTGTCCTGACCTGAGGCTCTCCTGCCTCCTGACAGTTGCTCTCTGCTGTAGCTGACCTGGCAAGCCTTTCCCCTGCTTCTGTGCTGGAGGAGTCTTACTTTTGTTCCAGTTTGTGTTAACAAATAAATTGGGTCCCACTGCTCACCACTTACACAATCAATACTCACGAATGTCTGTAGGAAGAAAAGATGCCTTTAATCAGAATGCTGGCAATTTGGGGAGATGCTGGACTCAGTGTTCCCCAAAGAACCACCTCCAAAGATTCTGCTTGGCCAAGCAAGTTTTAAAGGGAAACAACAAAAGGAACCTCAGTTAATCATTGAGATAGGAGGTCAGAGTCGTCACCATCCCCCAATGTACGCAGGCAGGGGTGTGGGCTTATCAACTTCTCTGATCTTTCTCTGGATGTTATCTTGTTCACATAGTTCAGTCACACACTTTGTTGAGTTTACTTAACGGGAAGCTGAGGAAGAGCTCTGATCATCTGTTAGTTATTTATTCTTCATTTCTATTTCTTTAATCTATGAAAAGAACCAACAAGCCAAGCAACATACTAGGTGATTAAAAGATTTGAAAGGTATGCTTGGGCGGGAGATTAGTAGAGTCTGGGGGTGCCTGGTTTAAAAGTGAGTTACAGTAGAGCTTTGCTAAAGTGACAGGAAAGGGGCTTCCTGCTAAGGGTGGTTTCCTGTAAAGAGCTGCGTACATTTGCACACCTTCCCCAAGTCACTAAGATGAATTCCGATTGGTCTAAGTCAATCATGGCACTCCCATCCCCTAAATGTGGCTAATGAGAACAGAGATTCTGAATAAGGTTTCTTGACTCTAAAAAAAGACAAAATGGATACCAAGAAGAGCTGGTCCCCTTTATCATTAAGATTCTCCAGAGAACCAATAGGATGGATGTATATACAGAGAAAAGACCCTAATACTGGCCAAGATTGAAAGCAAAAGGAGAAGAGGGTGGCAGAGGATGAGATGGTTAGATATCATCACCGACTCAATGGACATGAATTTGAGCAAACTCCAGGAGATAGTAGAGGACAGAGGAGCCTGGCACACTGCAGTCCATGGGGTTGCAAAGAGTCAGACATGACTTAATGACTGAAAACAACAACAACAAAATGTGTAGAGAGTGAGAGAGAGAGAGATTTATCATAAGGACTTGGCTTATGCAATTATGGGGGCTAGTAAGTTCCAAAAGTGACATGGCGAGTCAGTAAGCTGGAGCCCTGGGAGAACGTATGGTTTAGTTCTGGTCTGAGTGTGGAGGCTGAGAACCAGAGGCAAGGGTGTAGATCTAGTCTGAAAGCCAGTGGCCCAAGATTCAGGAAGAACTCACGTTTCAGTTTGAGTCCAAAGGCAGGAAAAACGTCGATGTCCCAGCGTGAAGGCAGTCAGGTAGAAGAATTCTCTCTTACCTGGAGAGAAGTTTGCTCCTTTTGTTTTATTCAAGCCTCCAACTAATTGGATGAGGCTCACCCACACTGGGCTTCCCAGGTGGCGCTAGTGGGAATGAACCCACTCGCCAATGCAGGAGATGGGGATCTCATCTCTGATCTGGGGAGATCTCCTGGAGGAGGGCACGGGAACCCACTCCAGTACTCTAGCCTGGAGAATCCCGTGGACAGAGAAGCCTGGTGAGCTGCAGTCCATGGTGTCGCAAAGGATCGGGCACAACTGAAGTGACTTACCATGCACGCACGTACCCACATTAGGGAGGCAATCTGCCTTACTCTCGTTTAATCTCATCCCCAAACACCTTTCCAGAAACACCCAGAATGATGCTTGACAATATTTAGGCAACAAAAGACCCAATCAGATTAACCATCACATTCCCTTTCTGCCTAATGTACATCATGAGTTGAGCGTGTTTCACTAAAAACGTAAGCTGAAGTCCTAAACTGCAGGTTACTTCAGAAGTTGATCTTGTTTGGGAATGATGTCATTGTAGATGTAAGAGGTTAAGAGGAGGTCATATTGGAGTGTGGTGGACCCTAATATAGTACAATTGGAGTCCTTATAAAATAAGGCAAATTTGGACATAGATATAGAGGGAATGCTGAGTGATGATGGAGGCAGACACTGAAAGTCTGCAGCTGAAGCCAAGGACCTCCGGGAATTTTTTAACACCAGAAGCCAAAGGCATGGAATATTCTTCATCAAAGCTCTCAGAAAGAACTAACCTAGCTGATACCTTGTTTTCTGATTTCTGGCCTCCAGAACTGTGAGACAATAATTTTCTGTTGTCTTAAGCCATTCAGTTTGAGACATTTTGTTTTAACAGCCCTAGGGAACTAATCCAGTGTGTGAAGGTGTGATGCCTGGGGTTGCTGGGCCATCTTGCTCACAGAGATGAGAGGGGCTCACAGACACACTGAGGAGGACAGTGTAGAGTTGCAAAAACCTGGGTCTTTGATAAATTTGTTGAGCTTCTGAAATAACCAGCTCAGAAAGCACCCTTTCTCTACACTTGTAATATGAGATACTACATACCCTTATTGTTTCAACCATTTGGGACTGAGTTTTCTGATATATGTCGACAAGTGCATCTGACTGATGGATGGATCTCATAGCCTCATAGTTCAGACATATTTTGCCTTCTGTGTTTCTTGTCTTAGTGAAAGGCATCACCATCCATCCAGGTGCCAGAGTTTCCCAAAGGAGAAATTTGGTAGTCATTCTTGATGCCTTCCTTTTTCTCATCCCCCGGCTTAATCATTCATCAGATCCTGACAATATTACCTCTTTATTGGCTTTCGGTTTGCCAGCCATCACTGCCTTGGTACTGTCCTCCCACATCTTAACTGGACTCCATGTGGTCAAATCCTGATCAACTTAAACCATTATCCTCACCAGGGCCAGACTGATATTCTGCATATGTAACTTTCCCAATTTCTGCTTGGCAGAAAGTTGTTGGGTGGTGCTTAAAGCCTGAAATGGATGGAAACTGACCAGACCATGCCCTCTGCATATGATAGTTGCAGAGTCTCTTATCTCCTGGCACATTTTAAAAGCAGATCATACCCCTTTGTCCCTCATTTTTTCCCATCCCCCAAACCACAGCACTTGCTCATTTCTATCAGTGTATTTCATAAGTTTCATTCTGTATTACTAACCCTAAATATAAATAGAATTGTTCAAAGGAGACCATTCTGTTCTTAAAGTACTTAGTGACATTTGTATAAGCTCTGCACGGTGGAACTAAGGACAGGGCTCTTTCTCGCACCTGAACATAAATGTAAAAAGAGGATCCATTTTTGAGTGAAATGAGACTTCAGCTTATTTGTAATTAACTTTCTTCAAGACAAAGTTCAGGCCCAAACTCCTTAGCGTGGTATTCATTGTCATTCATGATCTAGCGTCCGGTCGCTATTTCAGCCTTATCTTTTATCACATGACCTGTGATCAGACTTGAAACCATTGAAGTTATCACTCTCTCTCTTGCCTCAGGATCTTTGCATATGCAGTCCCCTCAAGATGAAATGTGTTAACTAAGCATTCCAAGAATGGAGACCTGGTGAAGGAAAAAAATGTTTATTTGGGGTTTGTTAGGATTGCAGCCCAGGAAGTAGAAATTCAAAGAAGCTCACCTTTAATTATGTTTGGCTGGAAGGAAAGTTATGACCAACCTAAATAGCATATTAAAAAGCAGAGACATTACTTTGCCAACAAAGGTCCGTATAGTCAAGGCTATTGTTTCTCCAGTGGTCATGTACGGATGTGAGAGTTGGGCTATAAGGAAAGCTGAGCGCTGAAGAATTGATGCTTTTGAACTGTGGTGTTGGAGAAGACTCTTGAGAATCCCTTGGACTGCAAGGAGATCCAACCAGTCCTTCCTAAAGGAGATTAGTCCTGGGTGTTCATTGGAAGGACTGATGCTGAAGCTGAAACTCCAATACTTTGGCCACATCATGTGAAGAATTGACTCATTGGAAAAGACCCTGATGCTGGGAGGCATTGGGGGCAGGAGGAGAAGGGGATGACAGAGGATGAGATGGCTGGATGGCATCACCGACTCTATGGACATGTGTTTGAGTGAACTCTGGGAGTTGGTGATGGACAGGGAGGCCTGGCATGCTGCAATTCATGGGGTCGCAGAGTCGGACACGACTGAGCAACTGAACTGAACTGGACTACAAAATGGGGGAAACTTATAAAGGTACCCCCCACTCCCTGCCAAGATTGTATAAATTGTTCGTCAAGAATTAGGGTTGGAGCTGGCAAGAAGTAAAGGTGCTTGTTAAGTCAGGAGTGGTTGGGGTTCTAAAGTTTGAAACTTTGAAAGATGTTGCAGCTAGCTGCTGCTAGGAGATACTGGTTTTGAAAATGACTGATGGTGTCCTTGAGTTTGATACAGTTCAGAAAATTCAAATTCTCAGTGATGTAAGAATGTGTCTGAAATCACATCCATAATGGCCCTTGGGGTCTATTTTCAATGCCTGAACCATAGTTACTCCATTTTGATTTTTGAGAAATCTTAAGTATGTCATCAAATGCTACTCAGCTCTTTTGGCTAATTCATTCTTCAGGCCTGAACTCAGCCGCTACCTCCTTCTCCAGGTGACCTTTTCTGACACCCTGCTATTGTTTGGTTGGGTATTTTCAGATTCTAGAAACAATACTGGCACTCAGGGAAATGTGGCCTGGAAAGCCCCTCGTTGTTGTGGCAAAATCACTGGAGAGAGAGTGAAGAGACCTAAGTTCCAGTCTCGGTGTCTGCCACTGAGGAAGCTGTGGGGCCTCGGGGAAGTACCTTCTCCTCTTGTGGGGGTCAGTTGCTCTGTCTTTTGAATAAGGAAGTAGGACTATGGTTAGTAGCTTCCAAACTGCACCCTTCAGAGCCTAACGACTCTGCAGACACGGCCCAGGTAGGGAGCAAAAGGAGGGAGAGACAGTCCCTGGATCCTGTCTTCTCATCTCCTCAGGTCTTACTACATCTGCTTCACATACTGTGATTTTATCAGAACTGGGGGGAAAGAGAGGAATTAAGAGCTCAAAAATGTTAGAAAACCAGTGATCTTTATAATTACAGTTTCATTCAGGGCTTCTCTGGTGGCCCAGTGGTAAAAAAAAAAATCACCTGCCAATACAGGAGACACAGGCTCGATCCTTGGTCCCGGAAGATCCCACATATCTTGGAACAACTAAGGCCATGCACAGCAACTGTTGAGCCTGTACTGTAGAGCCTGGGAGCCACAAGTATTGAAGCCTGCGTTCCCTAGAGCCTGTGCTCTTCAACAAGAGAAGCCACTGCAACGAGAAGGCCATGCACCGCAACTCGAGTAGCCCCCGTTGCTGCCACTAGAGAAAAGCCTGCAGGCAACAACAGAGACCCAGCACAGCCCAAATAAATAAATAAACAAATAAAAATTTTATGAAAGTCTCATTCAGTTCACAGGCTATGTTGTAACACAGGAAGATGAAGAGAGAGAGATGGTTGAGGAAACAAAGGCGGTGATGCCAGTGTCTATGGGAGGAAGCGGGGAGAGCCTGGCAACCCAACAGATCTCTTTGCTCCAGTTTGCACAGAAGTGACAGGCTCTGGGCTAAGACTGGACATTAGGAGTTTGGAGTCCAGAGCTTGGGTCTTTGGGATTTCAAAAAAGTGGCTCCTAACCTCAAGCAAACAATCTGTTTCTTGTCTCTACACACTGCCCTTTTCTGAACATTTGAAATTATAAAATATATAGTCTGTTGTGTCTGGCTTTTTTCACTTCATGTAATGTTTTTAAGGTTCATCCATGTTATAGACTTATAGGCTGTGCAAAGGATGTCCAGTCTGATGACGGATAAAAATATGGCCCAGAGAGGCAGTAACACACGAGGAACTTCGCTGCATGGTGCTTAAGCTTGCATTGGAGAGGAAGTGTCTTTCAGGATGAGGCCATCCAGAGACTTATGGCTCTGGGGTCATCGTCTAGACGAGGAGGGGGCAAGGGGACTAATAGAGAGCTGGGCCAGAAAAGGGCTCGTGTGCTCAGGCAATGTTGCTACGCAGGGCCGGCAATCTCCAGGCCAGACAAATGGAGAACAGCAGTTTGGGGCCTTGGGGCCCAGGGCATACCTTTTTGATTGGTAGCAGATATGGGGTGAGGTTAAGTGGAGCATACACATCCCCTGGAGAAGAAAATGGCAACTCACTCCAGTATTCTTACCTGGAAAATTCCATGGACAGAGGAGCCTGGCGGGCTACAGTCCATGGGGTCAGATACGACTCAGCTGCACGCACATGACACAGTAGACACACATCAGGGGAGTTTAAGTTGCTAAAAAGCTGCTTGTTTGGAATATTTTTAGGATAACTGGATCCATAACCATTCGAGTTTTATCAGGACTTTTGGCTAATAGGTTTCAGTCTGCAGAAATAAACACCCTAGGGACCAGTACACACTGGCCATATTTGGCTCATTTATACAACAAGCATATATCAGTATTTCATGTCTTTTCTTTTCTTTGTTGAATTGTATTCCATTGTATAGATATACCACATTTTGTTTATCCATTCATCAGTTAATGAATATGTGATTGTCCATTACATATAATACTGCTATGAGCATTCATGAACATGTCTGTTTGTTGGGGTATGTTTTCATTTTGCTTGGGTAGTTTCCTGGGAGTCGTTTAGCTTGGCCAAATGGTAACTTTTTTAAAGAAACTGCCAAGTTATTTTCAAAGCAGCTAGATACATTTTACATTCCTGCCAGCAATGTGTGAGGGGCCTAATTTCCCCGCATCCTTGCTAACATTTGTTATTGTCTATCGGTTGGTCAGTCAGTCGCTCAGTCGTGTCTGACTCTTTGCGACCCCATGAATCGCAGCACACCAGGCCTACCTGTCCATCACCAGCTCCCAGAGTTCACTCAGACTCACATTCATCGAGTCGGTGATGCCATCCAGCCATCTCATCCTCTGTCGTCCCCTTCTCCTCCTGCCCCTAATCCCTCCCAGCATCAGAGTCCTCACATGAGTCAGTTCTTCACATGAGGTGGCCAAAGTACTGGAGCTTCAGCTTCAGCATCAGTCCTTCCAAAGTACACCCAGGACTGATCTCCTTCAGAATGGACTGGTTGGATCTCCTTGCAGTCCAAGGGACTCTCAAGAGTCTTCTCCAACACCACAGTTCAAAAGCATCAATTCTTCATTGCTCAGCTTTCTTCACAGTCCAACTCTCACATCCATACATGACTACTGGAAAAACCATAGCCTTGACTAGATGGACCTTTGTTGGCAAAGTAATGTCTCTGCTTTTTAATATGCTGTCTAGGTTGGTTAGACAATAATTGGTGCAAATAGTTGGTGCTAAGTGGTGTCTCATTGTGATTTTAATTTGCCATCCCCTGAAGACTAATGATGTTAAGCATTTAAAAATAAATATATAAACAGAAAATTTGCCCTTGTGCCCATTCTAAGTCATAACTCAGTGGCATTAATTACATTCTCACTGTTGTACAACCATCACCATGATCTTTTAAAAAAAATATTCACTCCGTTGGCTACATTGGGTCTCAGCTGCAGCACACAGACTCTCTAATCGTGGCCTGCAGCCTTAGTTGCCCCTCGGCATGTGGGATCTTAATTCCCCAACCAGGGATTGAACCCATGTTCCCTCTGTTGCAAAGTAGATGGAAAGTTACTGGACCATCAGGGAAGTCCTTCTGCTAAGCATTTGAAAATGAGCTTATTAGTGATTCATTTCTTGGTGATATGTCTATTCAGATCTTGTGTCCATTTAAAACTTAATTGTTGTCTTCTTTATTTATTATGTTATTTATTCTGAATACAAGTCTTTTACCAGATATACAGTGTGTAAACATTTTCTCCCAGTCTACTACTTGCTTCTTCATTTTCTGAATAGTCTCTTTTGAAACACAAAGATGTTTAATTTGATGAAATCTGATTTATCAGTTTTTTTTCTTTTATGTGTTGTACATTTGGTGTTGTATCTAAGAACTCTTGTCTAACCCAGGGACACAAGGATTTATTCCTATTTTTTCTTTCTTAAAGTTTTATAGTTTTAGCTCTTAGACTAAAGTTTAGTTGCAATCTAATTTGAATTAATTTTTATGTCTGGTGTCAAGTATGGATATTCTTTTGCCATATGAATATTCAATTGTCCCAATGCTATTTGTTGAAAAGACTATTTTTGTCCATTGAATTGTCTTAGCATCACTTTTGAAAATCAATTGACCATAAATAGGTCTTTATTTCTAGACTAAATTCTGTTTAATTTAAATCTATCTATCTATCTTCTTATACCAGTGTCACATGTCTTGATTACTATAGCTTTGTAGTAAGTTTTGAAGTGAAAGTTCTGCCACATTTTTCTTCTTCATAATTAATTTTGCTATTCTGACTTTTGCCTTTTTATATAAATTTTAGAATCAACTTGTTAATTTCTGGAAAAACAACTCCCAGAATCTTATAGAAATTATGCTGAATCTATAAATTACTATGGGGATAACTGACTTCTGTAACAACTGTCTTCTGATCCATGAACATGGAATGTTTCTTCATATGTTCAATTCTTATTTCTTTCAGTAATGGTTTCTAATTTACAGTGCACAAGTCTTACACTTTATTGGTTAATCTATTATTAAATATTTTACCTCTTTTGAGGCTGTCATGAACTAAATTGGTTTTTAAAAAATTTTTATTGGAGTATAGTTGATTTACAATGTTGTATCAATTTCTGCTGTAATGAACTTGTTTTTTTAATTTCATTTTGTGGATTGTTCGTTACTGTTCTGCAGAAATACAGTTGAGTTTTGTATATTGATCTTATATCCTGGACCTTGGTATACTCATACATCATTTCCAGTAGTTTTAAAAGAAAACTGTATGGATTCCTTAGAATTTTCCCTATACAGGATTAAGTAATCTTCAAATAGAGACTATTTTACTTCTTCCTTTTAATCCAGATAGTTTTAATTAAAATTTTTTGCATTGATTCACTAGCTAGCTAACATTCCCTAGCTAACAGTGTTGGTGCTATACTCAGTCATGTCTGATTCTTTGCAACCCCATGGACTGTAGCCACTGTTCAGGGAATTTACCAGGCAAGAATACTAGGGCAGTTTGCCATTTCCTACTCTGGGGAATCTTCCCTACCCAGGGACTGAACCTGCTTCTCTTGTATTGGTAAGCAGATTCTTTACTACTGTGTCACCTAAAATCTCTAACAAAATGGTATTTCAAAGTGATGAGAGAGGATATTCTTGTTTTGTTGCTGATCTTGAGGGGAAGGCATTAAGTCTTTCACTATTAAGTATGATATTTAGCTTTAAGGTTTTCGTAGATGCCCTTTTTCAGGTTGAAGAACTTCTCTTCCTATTTTGTAGAACATTTTTACCTGCATGAGTGCTGGATTCAGTTAAGTGGTTTTCCCGCATCTATTGAGATAATTGTGTGGCTTTATTCTCTTAATAGGGTGCTTTACATTGGTTAATGTTCAGATGTTAAACCAATCTTGTATTGCTGAGATAAATCCTACACCGTCAAGGTGTGTAATTCTTTTTATATGTTTCTAGGTTTATTTAGCTAATATTTTGTTGAGGATTTTTGTGTCTGTATTCTTGCCCAGGTTGCACAGTGGTAAAGAATCTGCCTGACAAGGTAGGAGACATAAGAGATGCGGGCACGATTCCCAGTTGAGGAAGATCCCTGGGAGTAGCAAACGGCAACCTGCTCCAGTATTCTTGCCTGGGAAATCCCGTGGACAGAGGAGGCTGCCGGGCTACAGTCCATGGGGTCAAAAAGAGGTGGACAGGACTGAGCAACAGAGCATACACACACATTTCTCAGGATACTAGTCTATAGTTTTATTTTCTTGTGATATCTTTGTCTGATCTTGGCATCTGACCATTACCCGATGTTGACATCTGAGTAATAGTGGCATCAGAATAATTTGGGAAGTTTTTCCCCTCCCTGTATTTTCTGGAAGAGTTTCTGAAGGATTGTTTTATTTATTATTTACATACTTAATAGAATTAAAATTCTCCAAGCCAGGCTTTAGCAATACGTGAACCGTGAACTTCCAGATGTTCAAGCTGGTTTTAGAAAAGGCAGAGGAACCAGAGATCAAATTGCCAACATCTGCTGGATCATGGAAAAAGAAAGAGACTTCCAGAAAAAATCTATTTCTGCTTTATTGACTATGCCAATGCCTTTGACTGTGTGGATCACAATAAACTGTGGAAAATTCTGAAAGAGATGGGAATACCAGACCACCTGACCTGCCTCTTGAGAAATCTGTATGCAGGTCAGGAAGCAACAGTTAGAACTGGACATGGAACAACAGACTGGTTCCAAATTGGGAAAGGAGTACGTCAAGGCTGTATATTGTCACCCTGCTTATTTAACTTCTATGCAGAGTACATCATGAGAAACGCTGGGCTGAAAGAAGCACAAGCTGGAATCAAGATTGCTGGGAAAAATATCAATAACCTCAGATATGCAGATGACACCACCCTTATGGCAGAAAGTAAAGAAGAACTAAAGAGCCTCTTGATGAAAGTGAAAGAGGAGAGTGAAAAAGTTGGCTTCAAGCTCAACATTCAGAAAACGAAGATCGTGGCATCTGGTCCCATCACTTCATGGGAAATAGATGGGGAAACAGTGGGAACAGTGGCTGACTTTATTTTTCTGGGCTCCAAAATCACTGCAGATGGTGATTGAAACCATGAAATTAAAAGACACTTGCTCCTTGGAAGAAAAGTTATGACCAATCTAGACAGCATATTAAAAAGCAGAGACATTACTTTGCCAACAAAGGTATGCTAGTCAAGGCTATGGTTTTTCCAGTAGTCAAGTATGGATGAGAGAGTTGGACTATGAAGAAGGCTGAGTGCCGAAGAATTGATGCTTTTGAACTGTGGTGTTGGAGAAGATTCTTGAGAGTCCCTTGGACTGCAAGGAGATCCAACCAGTCCATCCTAAAGGAAAATCAGTCCTGAATATTCATTGGAAGAAGCTGAAACTCCAATTATTTGGCCACCTGATGCGAATAACTGACTTGTTTGAAAAGACCCTGATGCTGGGAAAGATTGAGGGCAGGAGGAGAAGGGGATAACAGAGGATGAGATGATTGGATGGCATCACCGACTCAATGGACATGGGTTTGGGTGGACTCTGGGAGTTGGTGATGGACAGGGAGGCCTGGCATGCTGTGGTTCATGGGGTCGCAAAGAGCTGGACACGACTGAGCAACTGAACTGAACTGAATTGAATAGAATTCACTGAACAAGCCATCTGGGTCTGGAGTTTTTTGCCTTTGGGAGATTTTTATTTACTAGTTCAAGTTTTGTTGTTGTAGGTCTTCTTGAGTCCATTTTGATGATCTTCTAGAAATCTGTCAATTTCATTTAAATTGTCTGTTTGTTGCCATAACATTGTTTGTGCTAATCCTTTGTACTAATAATTCCTTAATTTGTATACAGTAGAGTCCTCTTTCCTTCTGAATTTTGCTATTTGTGTTTTATCATTTTTTTCTTGGTCAATCAGGAAGAAGTTTGGTCAATTTTTGAAAGTGTTTCAAAGAAACAGCCTTTGGTTCTATTAATTTCTCAGTGTTGTTTTGTTTTGTTTTGTCCACTATGATTTTTTATTATTTCCTTTCTCCATTTGCTTTGGGCTTAGTCTGTTCCTCTTTGCTAGTTTCTTAAGGGGGAAACTTAGGTTATTGTTTTGAAATTGTTCTTCTATAATATTCACATTTAAAAGTATACACTTTCTTACTAGCATTGTTTTAGATGCATCCATACATTTTTGATACGTTGTGTTTTCATTTTCATCCATTTTCAAGTATTTTCAAATTTCTCTTTTTTTTTCTTTGACTCACCAGTTCTTTTGAAGCGCATTATTTAATTTCCAAATATGTGTGGATTTCCTGATTTTATCTCTTTCTTGTTTCTGAGAAGGAATCAGCTACTAACTGTATTGTTGTCTCTCTGTATGTGATGAGTCATTTATCTCTTGTTTCTTTCAAGCTTGTCTTTAGCTTTCAACAGTTTGTATATGATGTGTTTATTTATTTAAAAGATGAACTGCAGTCGATTTACAATATGGTGTTAGTTTCAGGTGCACAGCAAAGTAATTCAGAGTATATACGTGTGTGTGTGTGTGTGTGTGTGTGTGTGTGTGTGTATCTGGAAAAGTATATATATATATTCTAGATTCTTTCCATTATAGGTTATTATAAGATATTGAATACGGTTCCCTGTGCTGTACAGTAAATCCTGTTGTTTCTCTATTTTATATATAGTGCTGTGTACGTTAATCTCATACTCCTAATCTATCCCTCCCCACTTATACCTTTGGTAACGATAATGTTTGCTATGTTTGTGAGTCTGTTTCTATTTTATAAATAAGTTGATTTGTATTGCTTTTTAGACTCCACATATAAGTGATATCATGTAATATTTATCTTTCTCTCTCCAACTTACTTCACTTAGTATGATGATCTCCAGGGGCATCAATATTGCTGCAAATGGTGATATTTTATTCTTTTTTATGGCTGTGTATTATTTCATTGCATATATACACCACTTCTTTACCCATTCATCTGTCAATGGGCATTTAAGTTGCTTCCATAGCACATGTGTGCACATGAACATTGGGGTGTGTATATCTTTTCAAGTTAGAATTTTCATCTTATCTGGATATATGCCCAAGAGTGGGATTGCTGGATCATATGGCAACTCTATTTTTAGTTTTTTTAAGGAGCCTCTATACTGTTTTCCATAATAGCTGTATCAACTTACATCACCATTAACAATGTAAGAAGGTTCCCTTTTCTCCATATCCTCTCCAGCATTTATTATTTGTAGACTTTTTATGATGGCCATTCTGGCCAATGTGAGGTGATGTCTCATTGTACTTTTGATTTACATTTCTCTAATAATTAGCAATAATGAGAATCTTTTCATGTACCTGTTGACCATGTATATGTCTTCTTTAGACAAATGTCTATTTAGATCGTCTACCCATTTTTTGATTAGGTTGTTTGTTTTTTGATATTAAGCTCTATGAGTCATTTGTATATTTTAAAAATTAAGCCATTGTTGGTTGAATCATTAGCAAATATTTTCTCCCAGGCTCTAAATAATTCTTTTAGTGTTGTTTATGATTTCCTTTGCTATGCAAAAGCTTAATTTGATTAGGTCCCTTCTTTTTTATTTTTTGCTTTTATTTCTTTTGCCCTCGAAGATGGATTTAAGAAAATATTGCCATGATTTATGTCAGAGGATGGTTTACCTATGTTCCCTTCTAACAGTTAAATGGTGTCATGTGTTATACTAAAGTCTTTAAGCTATTTTGAGTTTATTTTTGTATATGGTGTGAGGGAGTGTTCTAACTTCATTGATTTATTTGTGGCTGTCCAGCTTTCCTAACACTTGCTGAAAAGACTGTCTTTTCTCAATTGTGTATTCTGGTCTCTGTTGTTGAAGATTAATTGGCTGTAGGTGTATGTATATGATGTAGTTAGATATGGATCTATTTGCATTTAAACAACTCGGACTTCATAAAACTTCTTGAATCTGTACATTCATGCTTCTTATCAAACTTTGGAATTTTTTGGCCATTGTTTCTTCTAATATTTTTTGCCCTTACCTCACCTCTCTCCTTCAGATATTACCATTAATGTATGTTAGCATGTCCAATGGATTCTTATGACTGTTTGAGGGTCTATGCAATTTTCTTCTTTTTTGTTCTTCAGATTGTGTAATTTTTGTTGATTTATATTCAAGCTCACTGATTCTTTATTATACCATCTCAAATATGATGTTGAGCTCCTCTAGGGAAAATTCCATTTCCCTTACTTTACTTTTCAACTGTTAATTTTCCATTTCAGTTCAGTTCAGTTCAGTCACTCAGTCATGTCTGACTCTTTGTGACCCTGTGGATTACAGCATGCCAGACCTCCCTGTCTATAACCAACTTCCAGAGCTTACTTAAACTCATGTCCACTGAGTCGGTGATGCCATCCAACCATCTCATCCTCTTTCATCCCCTTCTCCGCCTGCCTTCAATCTTTCCCAGCATCAGGGTCTTTTCAAATGAGTCAGTTCTTCCCATCAGGTGGAGAAAGGATTGGCGTTTCAGCTTCAGCATCAGTCCTTCCAATGAATATTCAGGACTGATCTCCTTTAGAATGGACTGGTTGGATCTCCTTGCAGTCCAAGGGACTCTCAAGAGTCTTCTCCAACACCACAGTTCAAAAGCATCAATTTTTGGTGCTCAGCTTTCTTTATGATCCACCTCTCATATCCATACATGACCACTGGAAAAACCATAGCTTTGACTAGCATACCTTTGTTGGCAAAGTAATGTCTCTGCTTTTTAATATGCTGTCTAGATTGGTCATAACTTTTCTTCCAAGGAGCAAGTGTCTTTTAATTTCATGGTTTCAATCACCATCTGCAGTGATTTTGGAGCCCAGAAAAATAAAGTCAGCCACTGTTCCCACTGTTTCCCCATCTATTTCCCATGAAGTGATGGGACCAGATGCCACGATCTTCGTTTTCTGAATGTTGAGCTTGAAGCCAACTTTTTCACTCTCCTCTTTCACTTTCATCAAGAGGCTCTTTAGTTCTTCTTTACTTTCTGCCATAAGGGTGGTGTCATCTGCATATCTGAGGTTATTGATATTTTTCCCAGCAATCTTGATTCCAGCTTGTGCTTCTTTCAGCCTAGCGTTTCTCATGATATACTCTGCATAGAAGTTAAATAAGCAGGGTGACAATATACAGCCTTGACGTACTCCTTTCCCAATTTGGAACCAGTCTGTTGTTCCATGTCCAGTTCTAACTGTTGCTTCCTGACCTGCATACAGATTTCTCAAGAGGCAGGTCAGGTGGTCTGGTATTCCCATCTCTTTCAGAATTTTCCACAGTTTATTGTGATCCACACAGTCAAAGGCTTTGGCATAGTCAATAAAGCAGAAATAG
Organism: Budorcas taxicolor; assembly: GCF_023091745.1. Taxonomy (NCBI): domain Eukaryota; kingdom Metazoa; phylum Chordata; class Mammalia; order Artiodactyla; family Bovidae; genus Budorcas; species Budorcas taxicolor. Next base: position 44,812,558 of record NC_068915.1, read on the forward strand.
ATGTCTTTCTGGAACTCTCTTGCTTTTCCATGATCCAGTGGATGTTGGCAATTTGATCTCTGATTCCTCTGCCTTTTCTAAAACCAGCTTGAACATCTGGAAGTTCACGGTTCATGTATTGCTAAAGCCTGGCTTGGAGAATTTTGAGCATTACTTTACTAGCGTGTGAAATGAGTGCAATTGTGCGGTAGTTTGAGCATTCTTTGGCATTTTTTTCTTTGGAATTGGAATGAAAACTGACCTTTTCCAGTCCTGTGACCACTGTTTTTCAAAACACGATTTCTATCTGTTAATATTCTCTATTTGATGAGTCAGTCACCATACTTTCCCTTAATTTTTAAAAGTAATTTCTTTTAATTTTGAACATATTTTTGCTACCAGTTTTAAAGTTTTTTTCTTCTAAGTCCAGCATCTTACAGGATCTCTCAGAAACAGCTTCTATTGACTGCGTATTCCCTAAGCATTTCCTACTTTCCTGTTTCTCCAAATGTCATAATCTTTTATTAGAAACTAGGAATTTTAGGTAATATATTGTAGCAACTCTGGATTCTGACTCCCTCTCTGGGTGCTGTTGTTAGCATTGTTTTTTGTTTGTTTATTGACTTGCTGTGACTTATTCTGTAGAGTCTCTCAACTTCAGTCTTTACATGTCTTTGCTAATTTTCTTTTTTGTTCTTGCTTTCCTTTCTAAGTTTGCCTTCCTACAATTAACCCTTAGTTAAGCATAGCTTACTAATTGGTCAGAGGTTTTATTCAAGCACCTTCAGTCAGTAAAGCTTCTACCCCTGGCTGTTGGAGCTCTCTATGGATTTGAAAACACATTTAAATTCAAGCAGGTTATACATCTGCCCTTGCTTATACTTTATGCCTGTTTGTGTCTTCTCTGTTTGTACTCAAAATCTCACATTATTCAGGCGTATGTACATAGCTAAAATCTTCTCCAGCCTCTCTTGGATATGCACTTAGCCTAGAGCATGGTTACAGCTTTTGAGATCTCTGGGGATAGGCTGAAGCTTATTGAGGCCAACTATGCCTATCCAGTTCCTTTAATATCATTGTCAAATTTCTGGCTATGCTTCTAAGTCTTCTTCTACCAATGTCCCAAACAATATCACAGCCTAAAGACTAGCTGTCACATTAACCTTTCCCATTTGTTTGCTAATACAATCAGTACTGTTAATCATGATGTCTGAAGGCATGGGATTTTTTCCATGCTCCACTCCGAATCGCGTCAGCTTTCTCTGAAAAAAAAAATGTAGTTGGTTTTTCAGAGCTTGTCCTGCCCTGGTAGACCTATGATATTGATCCAATTGAAGGGATGATGGGAGTATCTGTAGGTTGAAATATCATAGAGTCCAACTGTCCTTAGCCAGGTTTCAGTAGGCTTACTTGAATAAACACATCTCAGTTTCGTTGCATGTCTTTGGACACTGTTCAGGGTCTCAAAGTTGTTTTTGACATTTCTATCTGGTTTTACAGTTGTTTGGGACAGAAAGAATTTGTTGAGCTCCTCTCTCTGCCATTCTGGAAATCCCACCTTTTCAATATAATTTTATGTCCTTATGTCTCTGTTGTGTGTTGCTTTGCTGAGACTGCTAACCAGAGGCCGCACCCTTTTCTAGCCAGGAGATACACCTAAGACATAAGTGAGACGTCAAACTCTCTGGGCTCAAATTTTATGTATCTATTGTAAAACATCATTTATTTATTCATTTGGCTGTGTCGGGTCTTAGTTGTGGCATGAGGGACCTTCTTTGTGTCATGTGGGGTCATTCGTTGCAGCGCACAGACTCTGGTTGCGATGTGCTGGCTCAGTAGCTGCAGCACGTGGATTTTGTAGCTCACAGGCATGTGAGATCTTAGTTCCCTGGCTAGAGACTGAACTGGTGTCCCCTGCATTGCAAGGTGGATTGTTAACCACTGGGCCACCAGGGAAGTCCGTGAACTCAAATTTTAAATCTTGATGGGTGTGATACAAAGTCAGAAAATAAGAAGTTGCAGTTCGTTTATTTTAGCCACACCCTGATAATATTGTCAATTATCGCTTGCTACTTACATTTCTGGAATTTTCCTGCTTCTCATTGTATACAAAGCCTGGTTGTCTGGCCTTTTATCAGTTGCGGAAAGACCCCCACTATGTTCGTTCAAAAAATATCTTTTCTGCTCAAGTTAGCCAGACCCTGTTTCTGTTGCTTGCAAACAAAGAACCTGACGGATACAGCTTTTCAAAGGACGTGCAGAAGGGAATCTTCTAAAGACTCCAGATAAGAGGCCAATTATTCACTTGACAGTTCTCGGGATTGCTACAACACACATGTGCCTGTGGGAAGCTCCTGAGCCGGCGGTGTGCTGTGTGTCTGATGAGATCCCACTGGAGGGGCCAAGTCTGCACCTGTCACCAGCCACAAAGAGGATCCAATTTTTTTTTATCCATTTCATCTGGAGAACCATCTGGGCTGGGAATAGAAGTAATAATAACAAATCATTGTCACCAGATTTCCTCGTAGATAGCACTTCATTTTTGTGGCTCTTGTTAAAAATCAAGTGTTCAAGCCTGCTGGTGAATAAACAGCCAGCAATCGTTACAAAGGCTGTCCTGAGCCGTCCTGAGACTGAATTGGGACTGGGCCTAGGAACATGGCATAGAGAGACTTGGCTGCTGGCTGTCTTTTCTGGAGGAGCAAGAGGCTGGAAAGCCCCAGAAGCCACAGTAAGAGGAAGCCCTACTGAAAATCACGCAAAGCAGCATTGTGTAGCAATGGCCTCCTTACCAGTATCATGCATGAGAAACTAGGGTTTTGTTTGATGAGGGCCAGCAGCAGGATGTGGGGGCTTAAGTAAGCAATCTGTGATATTAAGTAACATTAATGCAGTCCATGGGGTCGCTAAGAGTCCGATACAACTGAGCGACTTCACTTTCACTTCTCACTTTCATGCATTGGAGAAGGAAATGGCAACCCATTCCAGTGTTCTTACCTGGAGAATCCCAGGGATGGGGGAGCCTGGTGGGCTGGACACGACTGAAGAGAACTGGACACGACTGAAGGACTTAGCAGCAGCAGCAGCAATAGAGGAATCTTATCTTAAACAAGGGAGATGATATTTCTTTCTTTATTCCATGCTTCTCTGAGCACTCCAAGTTATATCTTATTTTGGCATCATCTATTTCGTGTGCTATAGACTAAAAAGAATCTGTTCAGAGGAGAACAATCAAGATGGCAAACTGAAACTGCCACATGATAAACAGTGGGAGGAACGGAGGGCGTTTTGTTTATGGAGGAGGGATTAAGAGGGTGAAATAGAGGAGGGGAGGTATGCTAACTATTCTCAAAGATCTCCAGGGCAGACAGGAGGAGGAAGGACAACACTCATTCTCTTTGCTGCCAGTGACAGCTAGGATCAATGGGCAGAAACTACAAGTAGGCACATTTTAATTCCATATCCCTTTCAGTGGAATACTTAAATTTCCCCCAGGGTCACTAGGAAATGTGTTTTCATCTTATAATCTCAGTCAAAGCATGTTTCTTTGTGAAAACCATAGATGTTAGTTTATAAGTACCGACACTTGTAAGTGGCAGGTAGGTGATAGCTGTATGACTTACCTATATACAGACATATATATTTCCTGTTTTAACTCACTGTACAAACCCTATTTATAAAAAACTATGTGTCCTTTAGGCATTTATTGGCTGAAAAATGTTTGAGTTTTAAAAGAATTTGCAGAACCACGTGTAAGAGCTCAGAGAAATGGAAGAAGATACACTAATAACACCTTAGAGAAGAGATCAGGTAGCTGACAAGTGAGAGACCAGCGGTGAACCAGGAGGAAAGAGTGGGAATTAGAAGAGGAGCAGACACTTCCACAACTGTCAGAAGGAGCAAAGGAGAGTGATCCATCACTTGTAATCAAGATGGAAGTGCACAGCACAGAAAATGTTAAAGCTGCATGCATTGCGTTGATCTTAAGACTGTGGCACCCTACTGGTATGGGCTTCCCCGGTGGCTCAGCGGTAAAGAATCTGCCTGCAAAACAGGAGCTGCAGGAGACTTTGGTTCGATCCCTGGGTCAGGAAGATCCTCTGGAGGAGGGCACGGAAACCCACTCCAACGTTCTTGCCTGGAGAATCCTATGCACAGAGGGACCTGGGCTATGCTAGGGCCCATAGGGTCACAAAGAGTCTGACACGACTGCAGTGACTTAGCATGCATGCATCCTATGGTATATTTAAATAATCATCCATGCACCACAGGAGTAAGATTCAGGACCTCTGGGGGCTCATCCAACACTTACAGGTGAACTAGAAAGAGGCCCTCTACTGGACACATGCAGCCCTGCAGGTGAATGAATCAGGGAAACGCCAGACTTCACCTTTCTCATGTCCCTTCTTCTGAGCATCTTTGTACAGGGAATTGCTGTCTTCACAGGCTTGGACAGTCTTGACATGGTCTGTTCCCGTGTTCTGAAACTCACATTTAGAATTTTATATCTGGACCCTTTAAGGACTGGATCAGAAGAATGAAGTTTTTCTTTGTGTTTGGAACAGAATAGAAAATGTCAATCTACATACAACTGGTAAGGAAGGATTTTCAGAGCTATCCAAATCTGAAATGCAAAGCTTGAAAAGAAAGTAGCCTTGCCACTTTCAAGCGGTTCAAGTAAAGATCTGGTTCTACAAAAAAAGAAAACGTTCCGGTTACTACAGCCAAGATCTAAAGTTTGAGTGAAATTAAGAGCAGAGTGATGAAGCTGTGTCAATGGTTCTAAATATTAAAATGTATCTGAACCTCCTGGAGGTTACAAGCGTATATTGCTTCAAAGGTTCCGATTCAGTAGATGTTCTAATAGGCTCTTAGCTGAGGCTGATGATGCTGCTTCAGAGACCACATTCTGAGACTGGCCTAGACAGTCATTAAGACATTTTTACATGGGTATGAATCACTTGGAGATCTTGTTAAAATGTAGATTCTGATTCATCCAGTTGGGGAAGGGGAGGCTTGGGATCCTGGACAAGCTTCCAGGCCCTGGTCCAGGGACAGGGCTTTGAGTATCAAGCACCCAGGACTGGTTCCATGGCAGTTGCTGAATCTGAAGTCATGTGGCAAGCTACCTCAGCTGTAAAGACTTAGAGGACTGTTGGGCAGGAAGCCATGTGGCTCATTCATTCATTTCACAGATATGAGTGCCTACTGTGTCTCAGCTGCTGGTAAAGGGGACATAGCAATGAAGAGGCCCAGACCTCACCTTCATGGAGCTCGCATTCCAGACAACCCAAGTCATGTTTACAGCTCACTCTCCTATCTCTCAGTGGTCTCGTCCTTCGGCTTCAATATTTCATACCTCAGCTTATCCCAAGGAAGGAGAATAAATATAAAGAACTGCAAAAAAGCAGAATAATTTAAAATACTTTGTTTTCTTCCCACTTTATTTAAGAAGTATAAAATTTTCTGACTCTTGAAAAAGTTTTTCAGAAAAGACATTTGTATATTGACATAGGTGCACTCACTTTTACTTTCTCTCCAACATTTCTAAACAAAATGTGCATCAAGATGAACCTTAATGTCATTGTCATGCGGTGAAACAGACACGGTTAGAACCTAGACGCTGACTTTTGAATTGGGATGGCTCAAAAATAGGGATCAGGACAGTACTTGGAGGAAGTAGACAATTTTGAAAGGAGCAAATGGGTATTTTCCACTGCCTTCGTCCTTGCTTCCAGAAAGTCTGGGTGAGTGGGAAGGAAACAGTCAATAGATTGGCAGTGAAACATAGTGGCCTAAAGCATGGGTTCAAATTCTGTCTCTATCACTTACAAATTGTGATCCGGACAAGTTACCTAATGACTCTGATTTCTAGTCCTTATCTGAAAAGGAGGAATAAAGTCTAGCTGGCAAGGAAAAGAATGAAATAACAGTTCAACATGCATATGGTTCACAGTAAACTCTCAGTAAGTGGTAATGATAGCAGGATCCAGGTAGACCAGAGTGAAAGTCGCTCAGTCACGTCCAACTCTTTGTGACCTCATGGACTATACAGTCCGTGGAATTCTCCAAGCAAGACTATTGGAGTGGTTAGCTGTTCCCTTCCCTGGGGGATCTTTCCAACCCAGGGGTTGAACCCAGGTCTTCCTCATTGCAGGTGGATTCTTTACCACCTAAGCCACCAGAGAAGCTTAGAAAGTCAGTATAATTCAGGGCTATTTTTAAATATTTATTCTTATTTATTTTATTTGGCTGCCCAGGTCTTAGTTGTGCAACATGGGATCTTTATTTGCAGCCTGTGAACTCTAAGTTGTGGCATGTGGGATCTAGTTCCCTGACCAAAGACCCAACCTGGATCTCCTATGTTAGAAGCATGGAGTCTTAGCCACCAGACCACCAAGGAAGTCCTAGTTTAGGGCTATTTTTGAGAGGCGTGTAAGCAATGCAGAGGGAAAATAGCCCTTCTTCTTGGCCAACCTTCCAGAAAGAGGCTCAAAATACAATAGAATAATTTTGTTTGGATAAAAAGGAAAACATCAACCAGGTGATAGAGAACTGGGTTAGACTGAGCTGAGGGAGATCTGTGGCTGCAACTAGAATGGATTCTTTTCTAGGATGAGGGTGTTGGAATTTTACAATAAATACACAAGAACAGCTTTGGATTTGTGATGCTTTTAAATATACCTAAAATTATGATACCCAAAGCTGGTGAAGTTGCGGTTAAACTGCTATACCCATAAGGTTTTGGTGGAAAATTGGTACTATCTTTTAGGAAAGTAATTTGGCACTGTGAATTAGACATTCTGAAAATGTTCATATGCTTTCACTTGGTTATTTTCCTTTTAGAAATTTATTCTAAGGAAATAATCCAAATGAAAGAAAATGAGGAAGGTGGTTATTTTTATTACCTGTATTTGGGAAAAAGAACCAGGAAGCAGCTGCAGTAATTTTAAAAATTTTTAAATTTTTACTGAGATATAATTACACATAACATTGTGTCAGTTTAAAGTATGCAGTGTGTTGATCTGATATATATATATATATATATATATTACAATATGATTACCACTGTAGCCTTAACTAACACATCCATCATGTTATATAATTACTGTTTCTTCCTTGTAGTGAGAACATTTAAGATCTATTCTTTTAGCCACTTTTAATTGTATAATACAATTGTTAACTATATCACACTGCAGTGATTAGATTCCCAGAACCCATCTTCCAACTGCAAGTTTGTACCTTTTAACCAACATCTTCCCAATTTCTCCCACACCACTCTACTCTCTGTTCCTAGGAGTTTGGTTTTCTAGATTCCACATATAAGTGAGATCATATAATATTTGCATTTATCTGTCTGACTTGTCAGAAATAGCAGGATTTCCTTCTTTTTTATGGTTGAATAATATTCCATTGTGTGTATATATAGACATATACCACTTGATATATCCATTCTTCTTTCATTCATCTGTGGATGAACACTTAGGCTGCTTCTGTATCTTGGTTGTTTTGAATAAAACGCTGCAATAAACACAGAAATGCAGTTATTTATTTGATATCTTATTTTCAATCCCTTTGGATATATACTCAGAAGTAGAATTGCTGGATTATATGGTAGTTCTATTTTTAAGTTTTTGAGAAACTCTGTACTGTTTTCTATAGTGCTGAACCAATTTACATTCCCACCAACAGTGCACAGGGTTCTCCCTTAATTTTTTAGTTTGATGTAATCTCACTTATTGATATTTTAGTTTTTATTATATTTTAGTTTTGTTGTTTGTGCTTTTTGTGTCATGTCCAAAAAACTATTGTCAAGACTGATGTCAAAGAGCTTTTTCCTCTGTTTTCTTCTAGTTAGCTTTTTTCCTAGAAGTTATATGGTTTCAGGTCTTATGTTTAAGTTTTTAATCCATTTTAATTTTGTGTGAATAGTATAAGACAGGGGTCCAATTTCATTTATTTCCTGTATGTAGTTGTCCAGTTTTCACACCATTATTTATTTAAAAGACTATCCTTTCCCTATTGAGTATTGTTGACTTCCAGTCAAGTGTTAGTTGACTGTATATGCAAGGAGTTATTTCTGGGCTCTCGATTTTGTTCCATTGGTCTATGTATCTACCTTTATGTCAATATCATACTGTTTTGATTATTATATTTTTTAGCATAGTTTGAAATCAGGAAGTGTGAGACTGCCAGCTGTTTTTCTTTGCTGGCAAGATTGCTTTGGCTATTTGGAGTCTTTTGTGATTCCTTACAAATTTTCAGATTATTTTTTCTTTTATTTGAAAAATCCCATTGGAATTTTGATATGGATTGCATTGACTCTATAGGCGGCTTTGCGTGGTCCTTCCTTTTCTATAATAAACAGTCTATTTGCAGCTGGGTAGCTTTCTCATTCTGCTTCTTTCTCACAGAAGGGCTGGAGTTCCAAAGGCCTTTTTTTTCCCCATTTCATGTTGATGCTGTCTTTTTCAGTTCAAGGTGGTATTGCTTCTGCAAGTAAAATTCTCTTGAAAATTTTGTGGGTCTTTATGAAATATTATTGTTTCCTTCATTAGATAAAATTCACAAAAGGTCTTTGAGGTAGACCCTTCTCTCCTTTCAACTGTCTATAAATCTGCTAATGGCAATATCCTTGAGAGTCTATCATTTAAGAGGTATGGTTTACAAAGAGTGGCCTTAGGTCCTTAGACAATTTTTTTATCCAGTTGATGATATTTTTGAGATACCAGCTTGGATCTTTCTGAAATCTTTAAAAGAGTGTTTTAAACTCACCCTTTCTGGATTCATTTTTACCCTGTGACTACATTTTCCTGAAAATCTTTTTCCTGGGCTTGTTTTTACTTTCAATCCTCTGCTGGATAAAAATATTCTCTTTTGCCATTTGTATTTCCTCCAAATTCTACTTGAAAACTGTATAGTTGGTTTCCGGTTCATCTGTTTATATCATTGTACTCTCATTTTATTAAAGGCAGCTCCGAAGAAGCCAGGTGGCATCTTAAACACTCTGCCTGGAAGTTTTCTTACCCGAAGCATAAAGTTCATTGAGTGCACTTTCTACTTTCTACATCACTGCAGGTGATGGTTTTGCTAAACTTTCTACCACTAAATAACAACAGTCCCCTTTCCCTTAGTTCCTTGTAACATTTTCCTTACATTCGTTCAAGCTGTCACTGCCATACTTCTCATGGCCCTTCCAGCCCTTATACCTTGCCCAGTGTCAATGTCACATTTTAGGTTTTTATTATAGCAGCTGCTCATTTCCAGGTACCAAAATTCTGTTTTGTTACTAGTGTTGTATGGAAAACTGGCTCAGCACTTAGTGGCTTAAACCAGCGGGTTTATTTTACTCATGATTCTGTGCGTTAGAAACTTGAAAAATGCTCTGCTGAGCAGTTCTTGCTTGAGGTTACTCATGCAGTTGCAGTAACCTGTCAGCCTGGGCTAGATGTCCAGGATGGCTCGCTCATACAGTTAGCAGTCAATGCTGGCTGTCAGCTGCAAGCTCATCTGGGCTATCGGTCAGAGTGTCTACATGTGGGATTCCTAGCATGGCAGTCTCAGGATACTTGGCCTTCTTACATGCTGCCAGTTTCCCCTAGAGCTAACATCCCCAAAGAACCAGACAAAAGCTTTGTGGCCTTGTCTGACCCAGTTCTGAAAGTTACACAGCATCACTTTTGCTGCATTCTATTGGCTACAAGGAGGTCACTAAGTCATCCCAGATTAGAGGAGAGGAGAGACAGAAACCACCTCTTAAAGAGAGGAGTGGCAAATAATTTACAGATATGTTTTAAAATCTCCAGACAATATATCAAATTCTACAGAATTCCATGTATGCTGTCAATGGAGCAATACACAAGGGGCATATGGAAAATGCTGAAAAATGAAGAAATTATTAAAACAATTTTGTTATTATGCAATATTTTTCTTCATTTATTTTATATTTGGAAGGAAAGATGGAAGGAAGGGAAACTACATATATAACACAGATCTAAGTGACTCCATGTTTCTGCTTTCTAACCTTTGTTACGTCAGAGAACTGAATTTACTGACCCAAGTGATGGAGGGATTTGAAGGATACAAGGCAGAAAGACACAGCGATGAGGAATCTGATTTGAAAAAATCAGCAGAAAAACCATACTCATCCCAAATGGAACTTTATCACAGTCGGAAGAAGACTGATACACAAGAAACTGGATAATGTGGTAGATCAGGGTCTTATGTTTGACGACCCTGTTTGTGATCATCGTACGTGTGTTTGCTAATCTTAAACAGCTGCATAGAATAATGTGTGAGGGAACATGGCAGCTGAAGAACTCAAGAACAATACTGCTGCGGCACAAGCTGCCTCTCCTGACACTACTGATTTGATGGTCAAGGAATGAACTGGAAAATTTCCAGAGTTCCACTGATGAGGAGGCTCTAAGCTCCCCATTGTTGGTTTCTGTTCCCTATGAAACCCACCAGAAGCCTTCAAGCTCAACTTCCTTCTTAACTCATGAACGCCATATGCCTTTTGCACATTTGCAACAGACTCATCACTGAAGATGTTTAACAGCTCTCCAGATCCACATAAGAAAAGGGCTTTGTGTAGTGGTTAAAAGTTCAGGTTTTAGAGTGTTCATTCAGGCACATGGTCTTAGAAGCTTTGCAGGCTATGTGAGCTTAGCTGAGTTACTAAGCCTTTCCAGGACCCAGTTTCTCTTCTATAAAATGGGGATGACAATATAACAAACATCCTGACGGTAAGTGGGGTCTGTACCTCGTTGCTTCCATCCTTTTCAGGATACTTGGACCCTTAGCGAGAGACCTGGTTGAACCCAGTGCCGATTCACCTCAACCAAGCTGTTGGAGTCTTACTGGGGGCCCTAGAGCTAGGTGAGAAGCCCCTATCCTCCCTGTTGTTAAGATACGCCGAGTCACCTAGCCTGAACTCTAACATGTGGGGACACCTTGGCCTTTCTGATGGCAGGTGGGGGAAGCTCGTCCTAGCCCCAAAGCAGTCAGGAGGGTGCCTGTCAGGGAAACTGACCTGTTTAGGATGCCAGGATAGGTCCAGGCCCATCAGAACTATGAGCTTTGATCTGTAATTTACCTCCCTGCATCATTCTCATGCCTGTTAAAAAAATGACATCCTGGTCTCTGATGCTCTGTGGGGACCACGTGGAAGGACCTGCCCACATTTGGGATTCAGTGGACACGAGAAAGGGAGCCCTCACTTCAGACTGCCCATAGTGGTGGAATCACCAGCAGAGGGCCACTGAGGGCAGAGGCTCCATACAGAGGCATGATGAAGATGCCTGAGTGGCTGGACTCAAGAGCCTGTGTCCCAGAACATGGGAGATGATACCCAGATGGCTGAACTAGCAGAACAATGCTGTGATGAAACAGAGGAGTATTTTCTGCTAAGTAGGCAAGGCTGCGGAGAAGGCAATGGCACCCCACTCCAGTATTCTTGCCTGGTAAATCCCATGGATGGAGGAGTCTGGTAGGCTGCAGTCCATGGGGTTGCTAGGAGTCGGACACGACTGAGCAACTTCACTTTCACTTTTCACGTTCATGCATTGGAGAAGGAAATGGCAACTCACTCCAGTGTTCTTGCCTGGAGAATCCCAGGGACGGGGGAGCCTGGTGGGCTGCCGTCTATGGGGTCGCGCAGAGTCGGACACGACTGAAGCGACTTAGCAGCAGCAGCAGCCCCAGGCAAGGCTGTGTATACAGTCCCTTGGGTTACCAGCCCAACACCTTCTTCAGGTGGACCACACCTACATCTATACCCAATGTGGATGGTCACTATACTTAACCGCTACTGTATTAATTAGGACTAATCCCAAAGGATGTAGTTGGCACTGAAGCTTCCAGTAATTTATGGAAGAAAGAAAATCTCACAGCTAATGACATGGAAAAATTCCGAAATCCTTTTATAAAGAAGAGAAAGGATAATTGGGTTGTTCATGATTCCCCCCCTGCCCACCCCAAACCATGGATTCCTTTCTGTTGAGACCAAAAGAACCCTCACCACTAATCTTTTTAAATTCTGGATTTTGATACTGGAGATTTTGTTTGTTTGTTTAAGAGAACAGAGGGTATTCGATATTCTGGATGTCCCACCGCTGCACAAGGAATCAACCCTTTGCTGTGGTTGTTGTTTATTCACTAAGCTGTGTTGGAGTCTTTGCGACCCCATGGACTGTAGCATACCAGGCTCCTCTGTCTGTGGGATTTCCCAGGTAAGAATACTGGAGTGGCTGGAGTGGGTTGCCTTTTCTTTTATCCAGAGGATCTTCCCGATCCAGGGATCAAATCCAGGTCTCCTGCACGTCCCCTGAATTGCAGGCACATTATTTTACTGCTGAGCCACTGGGGAAATACATCAACCCTTTAGTTACTGCGTACTGGGGCAATTCATGAAATCCCAGAGGAGGTGCTGGGTAGCCAGTAGCAGTGAGACAAACAGAGGGCTAAGGTCAATATACTTTTACCAAGGAGCATGAAAATATTCCAGTGTTTTAACAACGGGAGTAGCTGAGTACCGATATACACATAACTTACACACAGCACAGGTGCTCTTACTGTGATGCCATCTCCTGACCAGGTACAGAGAGAAGACTGAGGCTCTGGATCCCCCAAGCTTTAGCTGAGAAAAGGATAGGAGGTCAACTCTGCTTCAATTCAGGCCATCTTCCCTGCCAGACAGATGGATCCACATAGCTTCCCTGTCCACCACTGTCCACATAGCACAGTCAGGGAAGCTGTGGAGGGAGGTGAGATCTTGGGTTAGAGCTCCTTCTTCTCCATCCCCTGCCCCTGCTTCCTGAGTCTCCAGAGTGAGGCAGGTCCACATGATACCCAATTCCCATTTCAGGGTGTGCTCAGCCTTGCCGAAAATGAAAAGGTTGACTTATTTTTAACTTCAGCTCTTCTGCTTCTGGACCGAATGAATGCTGGCTGATTCGTAGCTGGCAAAATGGAACTATTTCCATGACCACAAATCCTCATTCAAGGTCCCCACAAGCTCAGCCCACACCCTCCTACTCCAAATCAATGAGGCTGACTCAGTTTCCTGGTGACTCACAGCAGTCCCAGCTTTATCAGGCAGCTAGCTCCACAGGTTGAACACGGCTTAGGGTAGAACCCACAACCTCTGGGAATCAGAGCATCGCATATAGCCACTGTGAGAGGCTCAGTGTGGTCCTTAGATCCCCTGCATTTTCCTCGTGGCCTGGATCTCCTCACTGCGCCGAATGTCCGATTCTGAAATGGGAGTGTGAACAAGAGCGTGAGGTGCAAAGGCAGATGGAAGCACACAGCTAAGATCACTACAGAGCCTTGATTCCTAACCCAATTCAAAGGCTACTTGAAATCAAACACTTTGGGATATTCAGGCAACCTGATGATCAGCTGCTTAGAAAATCTGGATTCTAAACTCCCAGTCATGGGGAGTTACTCCAGAAGGAAGCAAAGCCTATTGCTGGTGACATGGAAAGACTCGGAAGCCCTTTTATCAAGGAGAGAAGGGAAAATTAGATTTTCCCAATAAACCCCATAGTCCTTCCTGCTGAGACCAACAGAACTCTCAACACTAATCTTTTTAATTCTGGGTTTTGCTGCTGGAGTTCTTTTAAGAGAGCAGAAGGAATCAGATTTTCTTAAAGGAATATGTTCCTGACCTAAGAGCAACCTTTTTACATTCACTCTAGTAAATCTCCATGCACAATTTACAACACTCACTCCTGCTGGCAAAAAAGTTGATAATCTTTTAATAAAAACATCCAATTCTAAGATGACGGAACAAAATACCTTATCTTCTCCTAATTCTTAATTTTAATAAAATCTGTGGGTTCTGGGAATAGGGCTTACAAGTAACAGGTAAATGGTTCCTCTAGGGATAAAGCTAAGGAATTACAAAGAGGGCATCTCTTTGTAACCAAGTCAGGGAAATATACCATTAAATAACCCTGAATTCCTGTCCCTATACCCTAAAGATGAAATTTTTTAATATTTCCAAACAACTGTTAAATTGTGATGGTTAATTTTGTGTATCAACTTGGCTGGGCCATGGTGCCCAGATATGTGCTCAAACAGTCTTCTGAATGGTTTTTGGATGAGATTAACATTTAAACTAGTGGACCTTGAACAGAGCAGATAGCACTTTATATTGTGGGTGGGCCTCATCCAATCAGTTGAAGGTATGAATAGAACAGAAGACTCACCTCCCCAAACAAGAGGGAATTCAGCAACAAGTGGCCTTTAGACTTGAACTGAAGCATTCTCTTCTCTGGTCTCCAGCCTGCAGCCCCATTCTGCAGAGTTTGGGTTTTCTATCTCCATAACCACATGAGCCAATTTCTTAGAATAAATCTCTTTCTTTGTACATATACATCCCACTGGCTTTCCCCTGGACTAATACCAATGTGTTTCTCTATTTCTCTAATATGATTCCCTGCTCATATTCTCTTCTCAATCTTGGCTAAACAGTAGACTCACCAAGGGGAGCTTTAAAAAATACAGGTGCCTGTGTTTCTAACTGCAGAGATTTAATCCATCCAGGCTGTGGCTTGGACATCAGGATTTTAAAAGCTTCCCAGATGAGGCTGAAGTGCAACGAGATAGCTGAGAAACACTGTCTTCCAGCTCCTTGGTCAAATAATCTAAAGAAGAACTGCATTGAAACTCTACAACTATCCTATTTCTAATCATTTCATTGGATCCCTCTGCTGGGAGTCTCACCCTTATGGATTCCAGAACAGGGTCACAATGTCCCAGGAATGGACTTTTTTCTCACCCACCTACTTGTGACAGTGCTGAGGTCACCAAGTGTAAACCATGTCGCTTTGTGTTAACACAAATTATGATCTTTCAGAAGAAAAACATGTTTTTCATTTTTAAGTTTTACATTAATTCTTTGACACTGGCAAGTGGCTAGTTTGCCTCTATTTTACTCATGAGGAAACAGGGGTAAAACAGACAATGTCTTTGCATAGAATTTTTCCTAAGAGCCAAAACTGTCCAGTGAAGGAATAAATTGTCTTTTGAGAATTTCTTCCCATAGTGCCTCGTGTGAAGTCATGGAACCATGTCCTCTGCTGTATTTCCACGTGAGCAAAATGACACACGTACAAGGTTATCCATTAAAGTCTGGATTGTGGAAGTAAAAGACCAGAAACAACCTGAGTGTCTACCACAAGGGACTGGTTAAAAAATTATAGTACATCCTAAAATGACCTGCTACACTGCCATGAAAGGGAATGAGGCAGCTCTTCATGCTCTGATATGGAAAGATCTAGCTGTGTGATGGAGGCGGCTTGGACCAATTCACGAGCACAGATAATTAACTTCTCTTCCTAACTCTGTCCTCAGTGACCTCACACAGCTTGAAATTGACCATGGTAACAGTTACACCACGGACATCTGTAAATGCGACCAATCAAGGCACTCCCTACCTCACAAAAGCTGGTTGTTAACTATTTACCAGCATACCACGGAAAAGGTCTATAGAGCCCACTGTCAAGTGAGTAAAGCAAAATGCAACACAATACGTGTAGTATACTAGCAACTGTGTGAAAACAGAGGAAACTGCATGTTTAAAAACTTTCTATTTCTCAATATTTAAATTCTGTTCTATTGCTGTATGACCCAGCAATCTTAATCCTAGGTATATATGCAAAAGAAATCCATATGGAAACTTGTACACAAAAGACTATAGCAGCATTATTCATAACAATCAGTAGGTGAAAACAACTCAAAGGTCATTCATCAGCAGATAAATGAATAAACAAATTGTGGCATATACATACAACAGAATGTTATTCAGCCATAAAAAAGAACAAAGTAGTGATACACTCTACAGCTTGGATGAACCCTGAAAACATTATAAGTGAGAGAAGTTAGACAGGAAAGGTCATGCATTGTACGATTCCTTTTATAGGAAGTATCCAGAATAGGCAAATTCATGAAGATGGAAAGCAGATTAGTGGTTACCAAGGCGGGAGGCTGCTGCTGCTGCTCAGTCGCTTCAGTCGTGTCTGACTCTGTGTGACCCCATAGACGGCAGCCCACCAGGCTCCTCTGTCCCTGGGATTCTCCAGGCAAGAACACTGGAGTGGGTTGCCCTTTCCTTTTCCAATGCGGGAAAGTGAAAAGTGAAAGTGAAGTCGCTCAGTTGTGTCCGACTCCTAGCGACCCCATGGACTGCAGCCTACCAGGCTCCTCTGCCCATGGGGTTTTCCAGGCAAGAGTACTGGAGTGGGTTGCCATTTTGGTAGGAGGCTAGTGGGGGAGAAATGGGTAGTGATAACATAACTGCAAGGAGATCCAACCAGACCATCCTAAAGGAGATCAGTCCTGGGTGTTCATTGAAAGGACTGATGCTGAAGCTGAGTTTCAGCTTCAGCTGAAACTCCAGTACTTTGGCCACCTGATGCGAAAAGCTGACTCATTTGAAAAGACCCTGATGCTGGGAGGGATTGGGGGCAGGAGGAGAAGGGGACGACAGAGGATGAGATGGCTGGATGGCATCACCGACTCAATGGATGTGAGTTTGAGTGAACTCTGGGAGTTGGTGATGGACAGGGAGGCCTGGCGTGCTGCGATTCATGGGGTCGCAAAGAGTCGGACACGACTGAGCGACTGAACTGCACTGAACATAACAGTTAATTTTATCTGTTGCTTTTTCTGGGGTGCTGAAAAAGTTTTAGAGATGTGATGACTGCACAACATCGTAAATACACCAAATGCCACTGAATTGTACACTTTAAATAAAATTGCCATGTGTGAATTTTACCTCAAGTTAAAAAAATGCCTCTGGGATTCTATACATATAAACTGTATTGTATAAACTAATTGTCTCTGGAAAGGAGAACTGGGTACCTGGGCAACAAAGCATCAGGGTGCCTTTTCGTTGTATGTGCTGGTAGGTTGTTTATTTTGTCCAACTCTTTGCAACCCCGTGGACTGTAGCCTGCCAAGGCCCTCCATGGCATTTCCCAGGCAAGAATACTGGAGTGGGTTGTCATTTCCTGCTCCAGGGCATCCTATTGACCCAGGGATTCCAGCATTGCAGGCAGATTCTTTACCACTGAGCCACCAGGGAGGCCTTTTTTGTTGTATGCCTTTTAAAAATAATTTTACTGAACTACAGTTGATTTATTTAATGCTATGTTAATTTCTGCTGTATAGCAAAGTGACTCCGTTATGCATACTTTTTTTTCTATTATGGCTTATTATAGTGTATTGAATGTAGTTCCTTGTGCTGTACAGTAGCATGTAGTTGTTTATCCATTCTATATATGATAGTTGCATCTGCTAACCCCAAACTCCCAGTCCTTCCCTCCCACACCTGCCTTCCCTTGGCAACCACAAGCCTGTTCTCTATGTCTGTGAGTCTGTTTCTGTTTTGTAGATATATGAATTTGTGTCACGTATACCATCTTTGTACTTTAAAATTTTGAACCATGTGGACAAAGGGGGATACAAAGATCTAAACAGATGAATGTGTTCCCTCTACAAAGCCCAAGATACACAGGTAAACAGGTAAACAATGAGTTAGTGGCAGACCACAATTAATTTAAAGTCTACAAATACAGATTCTAGCCCAGTTCTCCAAATGCTAGCTTTCTAGAGGCTTCCATTGGTTGAGCTAAATTCACTATCAGTGGGAACATCTTTCCAGAGGGCAACCAGCATCCGGACTGACTCTGCCCTGTGGACAGACGACATAGCAGAATGTCTGGGATCCCTGGTGGTAGAGTGGGTGAGGCAGATTGGGGGAATGGTCATCTGTCTTTGGGTTAGGCATGTGACCTCTCTCTACCTGTTGATGTAGCATGAAGACCTGCTTTGCCTTCATTGTTCAATTGTACAAGCCTGATCTTTTACCAATAATTTTCTGAGACCTCCATTTCTCCTGCTTTTACAAATCAAGACTATATCATTGAAGTGGAGGATGAAGAACAATGTAAAGAATAAAACTCCTAAGAGCAACCAGAACTATGATTTACTGAGTGCTTACCTTGGGTCTTGTGTTTTAAATGTATTGCTTCTGACTCTTAAAACAGCCTTAGGAGTGATATATTTCAACCCTCATTTTAGACAGCACAGAGAGTTTGAGTAACTTGATCATAATAACACAGCCCTAGTAAGAGGGCAGAGGTTGGAATCCAGGAGTGCCTGGCTTTCTACTCTATCATATTTCATCACGGAACCCAACTTGCAAATTTCCAAAGTCAAAGCTATTGCTCCAGTGGAACAGTCATGGAATCTAGATGAAAGTTGGAAGAGACCCCAAAGAGTATCACGTCTAACCTTTCTCTGACATGGAACCTTCATTTCAATATCCCTGATTTTTTTACGGGAAGCTCACTACCTCATGTGATGGTCCATTCCATTTTTAGACAATTCTAATTTCTAAGAAGACTCATAATGTCCTATTTGCCAGTCAGATTCACCTGCTATTTTCATTACAACTTCATTCACCCTGATGAGGCCATCATTAAGACATTTCCAGCTGAAATCCTGAATCCATTACCTCCTGGACTTGCAATAGGTCCTTAACACCATTGCCAAATAAAGTCCCTCTAGAACATCAGCAGTGCAGACAAAGTCATGAAAGGGATGCTGATTGCTGCTTCAGATGAGTCTAGGATAGGTGATTATCTCTTCCTGAGAAAAGGCTTTTCTGGATGGGATGTATTGTCACTCGGGACAGAGGTATAGCATATATTGCAAAAGTTTAAAAATAATCAGAGTCGTGTGCATGCAACACAATGCCTCAGTTAATTAAAACACTGCAAAAAGCACTGAAAACTGAGTTTTGTGCTTCTCCTTCCTGGTTTTCAGCTTCTCTGGCAGTTTTCTGTTGAGTTGAAGGACAGTCTGCTCTAAACAGTCAACAATGAGCTAATGTCGCTAGCATTCTGCACCTTGACCTTATTGTAAGATCCAACTGCTCATAAAGGAGATTAAAAATGTGTAAGAATTAAGAAGAGGGTAGCCAAGGTCTTCTGAGTGTGGGAGCCATGCTCATCTGATTCTCTGCAGGGAAAACAAAATATGTTTATGTGATTGTGCAAAGTGCAGGAAACAAAAAGCTGCCAGGGTCAGAAAAGCAATGTGGCTCCTCTGGGATTTCAGGTGGCAAATCGGATTGAGAATTGTAACTTTAATGAAGACAACAAAAATCACATAATTAACACACACTGTTAACACCTCATTAGTCTCCTGGGGCTTATGTTATGCTAAAAATAATCAACACATTTTGCTTAAATAGGGTGCTCTGACAGGTGGTCTTGAAGGCGGCCTTGGCCATAGAATGAGGCCACTGATCTGTGGTTTCTTCAGATGTTTTAAAGCAGGACTTATCTTCATCCCGAGGAAAGGATTATTAAAGACATATGTGGAATCACAGAGTGGAAATGAGTGTATTATTAAGAGCCTTTCTGACTCTGAGCCTGACTCCAAAATCTTACATAACCCTATTTCACAACCCAGGTTCCCTAAGTCAGGATTGTCTCCTAAATGAATCTGCCAGGAGGCATTGGTACTGGCTACAAGTCAAGCTGTAAAATTGATCAGTTTTGTTCAGTATGCCTTCTTTTCCTAGTGACAGTCTGAGCATTAAAACTCCTAAACATTAGACATTTACCTCCACCTAATCTAGTTTGGCCCATGACTGCTTTGACCAATGGAATTTGGAGGAAAGATGTTGCAGGAATCTGAGCCCAGGCATTAAGAAGGCCTGAACCTTTTGCCATGCCCTGAGCTCTCAAGTATAATGTCTGAGTTGTTGTTTAGTCACTAACTTGTGTCCGACTCTTGGTGACCCCTTGGCCTGCAGCCTGTGAGGCTCCTCTGTCCATGGGATTTTCCAGGCAAGAATACTGGAGGGGGTTGCCATTTCCTTCTCCAGGGAATCTTCCCGACCCAGGGTTCGAACCCAAGTCTCCTGCATTGGCAGGCAGATATTTTACCACCAAATCACCTAGGAAGCCTGAGTACCCTTATCATAAAACAAGGCCACATGGACAGGACTTGGAGGATGAGTCATCACATGAAGGATGACCACACAGAGGAACACCTGAGACTCAGATATCTAGCCCCGTGGCAACCCAGTTGCCCACTGACAGAAAGTGCAAGAAAGAACCCAACAGAGACCAGTAAAGGAACCGCCATCAGCCAATCCCCAGCTAACCCATTATCTAAACAACCCATGAAACGTGAAAAAGTGGTTGTTGGGGTATGTGCTGCAGGACAATAAATAACCCAAAGACCTCCTCTCTGCCCTCCCCTTTTTAAAATCTGAAAGTACGGTTATTTTATTTGGTGGGAATGTGAAGGACTCTGAGCCCAGGAGGCAGCATTCCAGTAGCTCTGAGAAAACTGCTCCCTCTGCCCCTCTTTTTAAGATTCTTTTTTTCTTCTTGGGCACTTCCTGTCTTGTGGGATCTTGGCTTCCCAACCAGGGATTGAACCCGAGCCCTCAGCAGTGAAAACATGGAGTATTAACCACTGGACTACCAGGTAATTCCCACTCTGCCCCTCCCCTGATGATGCCCCTGTTCACCATGTCTCGGGGCATTTCCAAGGTATCTTCTAACATGTTTGGGAAAATCACCTACGTGTATTCACATGTGCTCATGGAAGCAGGTCTCCCTCCATTTCTTGGCAAAATAATATTTACTGGGATTTTTGGAGATGAGACAGCAGATTTCTTTGTCTTACCTAAGAGAGGGATACTAAGTTGTTCCTTAACTTTTCTTGCTCTTATTTTCTCTCTGGGCGAAAATAGGAACACCACAACCCCCGTGGGATTAAACAGCAAAACCCTGAGCTTAAGGGGTGGTAGTGCTGACTGGGGAGAAGGGTGAGAGTCATTGCTTAATTTTGCTGCCCTGGACATCTCCCTAAGTTTAGGAGTCAGTGATAGGTCTCCAAGGGGATTTTTCATGTAATCCTCAACTTGAAAGCTCTTCTCTTCCTCTCAAAAGTCAGGGCAGACAACAAAACTGCTCCTACCCCCTAGTGAAGATTGGAGCTTGCTCCAGAGACAGGCAGAGAGGCAGGAAGCAGCCATACAGGTCTGATAGCAAAACAAAGAATTTTGTGAGCATATTGAAGGAACATTTACACAGACCTGTGCAGTAGCCTCATCACTAGCAAAGGTAAAGGTTTAGAAGTATTGTTGACAAGAGTCTGTACTTTAGAAAGCTTATATTGAATAAGCAAATGGGTGGATGATGGAAGGATAGAGAGACAATGGGTGGATAGATAGATGGATCATTGCCAGCTCTGCTCAAGGGAAACAAGCATTTAACATTGTGAGACCCAGAGAAGGTCTGTGAATGGTGCAGTACGAGGGTGATAAGGAAGATCAGGGTGCAGTATTTCTTTTAGCTGCATCTGGTTAAGGTTTACATCATTCTCTTTAGATAAGAAATATACAAGACTTTGTAGTTATTTCTAGCCTGGGTCCTCTTTATTCATGCTTGTTAATTGTAAGTAGTTAATGCCACGGGGAGTTGGTGATAGACAGGGAGGCCTGGCGTGCTGTGATTCATGGGGTCGCAAAGAGTCGGACACGACTGAGCGACTGAACTGGACTGAACTGAACTGAACTGAATGCCACGGGATGAGCTTGGTTCATCTCATCTAATCTTCTTGCTGTCTTTGTAAAAGTCTCAAATTAAAGAACTTCTTTAGTTCCTTAAAGAACTAAAGATAAATATCTGAACAATGTTGCAGTCATTGCAAGCCGCCTACCTAATAAACATTCTCTTCCTTCTTAATAAGGCAAATTTAATTTTGCTAGGGTAGCAGTATTTTAGGCTAAGCCCACTTGCTCTGTCAGAGTCCCATGAATCTAGAGATGCCCTGTGATACATTTCTCACCATGAGAAATAAATTGAAGGCATCAGGGAAACGGTGCTGCCACTGCCCCCTCCTTCTGAATGAGATGGACATCTGGAGGTTTAAAAGCCAATTTGCAGGACGGAGGCAACAGCATGAGGTCAGAAGTCTACACACTGCTGATGAGGAAAAGGAACGATGTGAATTTCCCAAGCACCCAGCCACAGTGAACATTTTGTTCCATGAGACAAACATCCAAGTGTTTAAATAACCTTCTATCATATTTGTAGCCAGAAGCACTCCTGGCAGTTACTTTTTCAATTGAAAACTGCAGCCTAGGTTCTAGTGCCCAGGTAGGTAAGGGGAAAAGCCTTCTTAACTGAGCATTGCCTAAATAAAGGTGAATTTCTTACTGGGGATGGTACATCGTATTAGTATAGGCTACAAATAAAGAAACCCCTGACTCGTACTAACATATATAATAAATCACAGAGTGGGAAGTCCAGAGATAAAGAAGACTTAGGTGCAGAACTGTCGCAGCTCAGGGATCCAAATTATTCCATCCCTTTGCTTGACTGTCCTTGGGGAGCCCCATGTGCTGGCTGAAGTAGATGAATCAGGAACTTTTCTTGGTGATCTTAATCCTCTTGGGTAGAGTTGGATACTTGAACAAAATGTATGCCTATCAGCAAGGAAAAGCAGGGGTTGATAGTCATGTCCATGAGACGCTGTCCATAGAAGTTCTCTAAAATGTGGAAAGCCCCAAAGGATGAATGACGGCAATTCCACCAGCCTAGAGCCAGCATTGATCTGAACATGTTCTGCTGCCGCTTGAAAAACAGAGCACTTGTTTTTTTGTCCATTCAGCTAATATTTATGGCTTCCAACTGAATGGTCTGATTCATTCATCCCATTTGACTGGTCTCATAACAGGAAGTAAAGTATCCCAAGGGACCAAAGAGCCCTCTTATAAGATTGGAATATTTGAAAAAATAAACAATTCCTTCCTTGTCTTCCTCCAAACTAAGCCATCTTCACTGGTGGTACCTAATAAACCCAAACTCTGTTTACATGGAAGGAAAGAGATTCCAAAATCTATTTAATAACAAGACAAAGTCACAGATGCTTATTAGAAATAGTCTTTTTTTTTTTTTTTTCCCATCGTGGAGCTAATGTTCTTAGGAGTTTTAAGAAGTGGCGCCTCACTGGGAATAGATGTGAAAATGAGTGAAAGGCCCGTGATGTGCAGACAGCTTCCCAGGAGTTCCTTTCTCCTCAGAACACTAATCTTCTTGCGGGTAATCTACCTCAGTACTCACTGTGGCATCTGTTGTGGAGAACAATGCCTAGTGCCGGGAACCACTTGCGAGATATATAGAATTTTGACAAAACAGAGAGGCACCCATGTTTTCCTTTGGGGAATTATGTCTCTCTCTCTCTTCCTTTGTGGGTTGGTTGTGCTGACCCTGGCTCCTGGCTATTGGTGGGCTTATCACAGTAGTGCATTCCATTCTTATCCACGCTGCAGCTGGTTCATATGTGGGACCCAAACAAGCCCCCTAGCCTTAACTTGGGACTCCTGTCGGAATTATTAGGGGTTGCAGGGTTACTGGAATATAAGACACTGGATTGTCCAGTTCTGTGAACCCATGAACGCCTGTTTGCTGAACTTGGCTTGAAGGAGATGTAGCTAATATAGTGACAGGTACCAGTATCTTGACTCCTAAAAAGGAGGCTCAGTTACCCATGGTGAGATAAAGACATTTATTTTGTATTTACAAGTCTTCCCATCCCCATCCTGACAACTCTGTGCATTCCCTAGCTCAATTTATAAAAATGAGCAATTCTCAAAAAACACAAAAAACCAACAACAAGAAGTAATAGAATGACAGAGTGTGGTGGTTACTATGTGCCAAGCACTTTGCTGATTACCTTTATACACATATCTCATTTCATCCTTACACAATTACTGTCCTGTTTTCACTTGTGAGGACCTTGAGCTTGGAGTGGATAAGGGCTGTGAAGTGGTGCCCAGTTCAGCTAACCCAAGCCAGGCGCAGCACTCACCGCTCCTGAGGTCTCCATCAGAGACTTGGCAGAAGGCTTCAGAACTGATTAGCTCCTCAATAAGACAAGCATTCAGCAATGGATAGAAAAGCCTCCTCTTTCTTATCTAGAACTGTTACTCATTACAGGCTTGATCTCAAACTGTGAGACCGAACTTTAAGGACCAACAACATAAAATCCAAAATTCCATTTAGATGACTTTGTCTGGGAAGAATTTGAACTTGAGGTTATTTTCACACCAGTGAGGTTCAGCCCAACAGCTGCCAACTTGATTATTCTGCTAATGTTTACACATGTCTTTGCTTTTCAAATTTACTGAAGTACAATTTACAAGCAATAAAATGTAGGATCTTTGACAAACTCTCATTTAAGCATCTCATATTCAATATAGAACATCTCCATTACCCCACTTTCATCACCCCAGAAAGATTTCTCATGTCTTTTTGTAGCTAATTCTGAAGCACATCCATATCCAGCGCCCCTTAACCCCCATCCTAGGAAGCCCTTGTTCTAATTCCTAGGACAATAGATTAGTGAACCTGTTCTGGAACTTCATCTGAATAGAGTCACACAATGTGTACTATTTTGTGTCTGGCTCCTTTCACTCAGGGTTACATTGTGGACATCACTCTATGTTGCTGTATGTACTAGCAGCTTATTTCTTATTTCTGCATAGTGTCCAATTACGGAAATATAACACAGATGATCTATTGACCTGCTGGTGGACATTTGGGATGTTCCCAGTGGAACACTTATGTATAAAGCTCTTGTGCATATCCTTGCATAAGGCTTTGTGTGGATATACGTTCTCATTTGTCTTGAGTACATATCTAGGAATGAAATGATTGGATCACATGTTATTTGCTGTTGTTCAGTCGCTAAGTCATTTCCGACTCTGTGACCCCATAGACTGCAGCATGCCAGCCTTCCCTGTCTTTCCCTATCTCCTGGAGCTTGCTCAAACTCATAGCAGCAGCAGCAGCAGCATGTCCATTGAGTTGGTGATGCTATCTAACCATCTCATCCTCTGCCACCCCATGTTAAGTGTGTGTTTAACCTTGTGTGAGACTTCTGAAAACTTTTCCAAAGTGGTTCACCATTTTACACAGTCACCAATAATGTAGGAGTTCTAGCTATTCCACATTCTCACCAACATTTACATCATCAGTGTTTTTCTTTTTAGCAAG
This sequence comes from Budorcas taxicolor, assembly GCF_023091745.1. Lineage (NCBI taxonomy): Eukaryota > Metazoa > Chordata > Mammalia > Artiodactyla > Bovidae > Budorcas > Budorcas taxicolor. Next base: position 44,837,637 of record NC_068915.1, read on the forward strand.
CATATTGATGTACAGTGATATTCAGTTGTGGTTTTGTTTTGCATTTTCTTGATGACCAATGAAGATGCTTCTTGGTCATTTGTACTGAAGCATTGATTAAATTATTTGATCCCATTTAAAAAATTGGGTTATCTTTCTTATTATTTCATTGTAGACATTGTCTATACATTCTGGATACAAGTCCTGTGACAGACAAGTGTATTAGTAATATATCCTGGTCTGTGGTTTCCCTTTTCAGTTTTATAAAGGTGACTTTTGAAGAACAAAAAAATTTTTAATTGAGATGAAATGCAATTTGTCCATTTTCTTTTATAATTTATGCTTTTTTTGTTCTACTAAGCAAACTCTACCTACTTGAAGGTCATAAAAATTTATCTCCTACACTTGACTGATAGAGTTTTCTAATGGGTCTTGAAGTCAGGTAGTGTCAGTCCTCTAACTTTTTCCTGCAGAATTATTTCAGCTATTCTAGATCCTTTGCTTTTTGACATACATTGTAGAATCATCTCTTCAATTTCTGTAAAAGTCTGCTGGGCTTATGACTAGAACTGCATTGAATCTGAGATAACTGACATCTTAACAATACTTATTTTATAATCCATGAATAGGAAATAACTATATTCAGATCTACTTTAATATCTCTCAGAAACATTTTGTATTTTTGTACATTTTAAGGATTGAAGTATTAAAATCTTTTTCTAAATGTATTACTGAATATTTTATTCTCTTTGATGTTCTTATAAATAGTATTTATTTCATTCTCAGTTGTTTTTTGCCAGTATACAAAAATCCAATTGATTTTTATTTACTGACTTTGTATTATGTGACCTTGCTAAATTCTTTTAATTAATTTTTATTGGAGTATAATTGCTTTCAATGGTGTGTTAGTTTCTGCTGTACAGCAAAGCTAATCAGCTCTACATATATCCCCTTTTGTGGATTTCCTTCCCATTTGGGTCACCAAAGAGCATTGAGTAGAGTTCCCTGCTCCCTGTGTGTTAATACACAGTATTTGTTTTTCTCTTTCTGACTTACTTCACTCTGTATGACAGTCTCTAGGCCCATTCATGCTGGATTTTGTCAAGAGCTTTCATGAATCTATCAAGATAATCATATGGTTTTCCTTCTTTAATTATTGGTTAATATTGTGTATCACATTGGTTGATTTGTCTATAATGAAGAATCCTTGCATTCCTGGGATAAATCCCACTTGATCATGACATATGACCTTTTTAACCTTGTTAAATTCTTTTACTATTTATAGTAGTTTTTAAAATAGTCCTTGGAATTTTCTCTGTAAACAACAACAATGTTTGTATAATGTTTACTTTCTTCCTCCTCAATAGCCATCCTTTCTTTTCTTGTCTTACTGCACTGGCAAGGACTTCCAGTACAGCACGTAGGAAGCACAGTTCCAATCTTAGGTGGAAAGAAGTCAAAATTTCTCCATTACCCATGCTGTTACCTGTAGGCTTTTCATAGCTGTCTTTGATGAAATCAAGGAGGTTCCCCTCTATTTCCCTCTAATCAAGGAGTTCTTATCATGAATGGGGATTGGCTTTTGTCAAGTACTTTTTCTTCTCTTATTGAGATAATCATATGATTTTTCTCCCTTATTCTGTTAATGTGGTAAATTGCATAGGCAAATTTTCAAGTGTTAAACCAATCTTGTATTTCTGAGATAAATTCTACTTGGTCATGATATACTTTCCGTATTATATATTTTCCAGATTTGTTTTGCTAATATTTTGTTGAGGAATTGTTTTCTGTGTTAACGAAGGACATTAGTCTGTCAGGATTTTGGTTTCAGGTTTATGCTAGTGTTGTAAAATAAATTGAGAAGAATTTTCTCCTCTATTTTCTGAAAGAGTTTGTGTAAGTGTGATATTACTTCTTTCTTAAATATTTGATAACTGTTTGGTAGAACTCACCGATGAACCCATGTGGGCCTATGCTTTTCTCTGAGGAAAAGATTTTTGAGCTACAAAAAAATATATTTTTAATGTACAGTGCCATTTAAATTATTTTTCTTGTATCAATTTTGGTAAGTTAAAATTTTAGAGAATTTTTCCAATTTATCTCAATTATTGAATTTATAAACAAATTTACTCAGAATATTTAATTATCTTTTTGATAGCCATAGGATATGATGTGATATGCCCTCTTCTATTTCTTATACTGGTAATTTGGATTACTCTCTCTTTTTTAATTCGTTTTACTAGAACTTTATCAAGTTTATTAATCTTTCCAAAGTACCTTCTTTCGGCTTTTTAAACTTCCTCTAAAGTTATCTGTTCTCAATTTCATTGATTTATGTTTTTTATTATTTCTTTCCTTCTGCTTACATTGCTGTGATTTTCCTAGCTTCTTAACACTTAAACCTCCCTGTTTTTCCTACACAGGCATTTAAAGTTATATATTTTCCTCTGATAACTGCTTTGGCTACATTCCACAAATTTTGATCTGTTGTTTTCATTATGATTCACTTAGAAATATGTTCTAATTTCCCTTATGGTTTCTTCTTTGACTCACAGATTATTTAGTGTGCCTTATTTAATTTCCATATATTTGGGAATTTTCTAGATATCTTGTTGTTATTGATATCTACTTTTCTTTCATGTAATCAGATAACATATTAACATAATCCATAAAGTTTTAACTTTTTAAAATATAATGAAACCAGGATAGACTAGGATATAGTCTACCTTGGTGAATATTTCATGTAAACTTGAAAAGAACATTTATTCTGCAATTGTTGGGAAATAATTTTAGTCATGTTGGTTGATAGTGTTGTTCATATAACCTATATGCCAAGTGTTTTTTGTCTATTTCTTCTATCAACTAAAAAGAGAATATGTTAAAAAATGTCCAATTATGATTATGCACTTGTTTATCTCTTTAGCCAAGTTTTTGTCAATGTATTCTAATGGTTTGTTATTGGGCTAAACATTTAAGGATTATTGTCTCCCTGATAAATGTGCTTTCATCACCATGAAATGCCCAATTGCAATCGTCTATACCAATCATATTTATCTCAACATCTACTTTGTCTGATATTAATTTAATCGTGCTTATCTTAGGCTGTTTGCATGGTAAATCTTCTTTTATCCTTTTACTGTCAATTTATCTGTATATTTGATATGTTGCCTTTACAGGCAGCAAGTAACACTATTGAGCCATCATTTGAAAAATGAGAACTGTCGTGTAGAGATGTCAGTCTCTGGTCTCTCTTGAAAACAGAAGGCATGGCAATAATAGGCAGCATTCCCATTTGGCAGCATCTGGTTGTGCAGCTGCTGCCCCGCATCTATTCAGAATTTCTCTCCAGTCGCCACTCTGCTCTGTTGTTTTCCAGGCACTGGGGGCTGAGTTGCCATTTTTCAATGGGCTGTTGCTGTTTTTCTCACAGAAAAGAAATTTTTCTTCAGGTAAATTCTCCACTAGAATATGAAGACACAATATATATAGAAGGGCTATGTGTTTGATGACAAAAAGGAGATAACACATAGCTGGCCCACTTTAGTCATGATGTGACCTGTCTGGCCCCCATAGGTGTCTGAGTTTTCAGCTCCTGTTGTAATAAACACTCAAGTTCTGTTTGAGTTGATAGAACTTTGAAAGTCAGAATGCAAAAAAGAGAGAATGGTTTCGTCCTAGGCATAGGCATTTACTTTTGCAAATGCCTGTTCACTCCTTGTAATGTATTTTAAAAGCAATTTCAAGTCTAAGTTAGTGTGTATGTAACAAACATATGTTCCCAAATGAGAAGATAACTTTATTCTAATCAATAATGCCCAACCAGGAAAATGCTCTGATGATCAAAACGCATTTCCATAAGTCAAATAAAGTAGTTGAACCAACGGTTAGATCCCAACTCTTCTGCCTTGGATTTTAAGGGAAATTAACCCAGTGGCTCAGTGGCAAAAAATCTAAAGAATCTGCCTGGAATGTGGGAGACACAGGAGATGTGGGTCAGATCCCTGGGTTAGGAAGATCCCCTGAGAAGGAAATGGCATCCCACTCTAGCATTCTTGCCCAGAGAATCCCATGGATGGGGAGCCTGGTGGGCTACAATCCATCGGGTCGCAAAGAGTCGGACATTATTTAGCATGCAGCAGCCGATAAGAGATACCCCCTAGTTTCTGAAGTAAAAATTTTGTGGAGAAAGACCAATGTGACAAGCTTCTTATGCTAAGATGGACAAAAGCTGGAGAAAGTTCCATGTCCTGGTCCCCATCTGGGTCTGCCAGTAGCTCCTATTATGTCCCTGCTAAAACCTACTCCCATTCTCTCCAGGAATGGCAAGATGGATCCTTAACGGCTGTGTCTGGGCTCAGAAGAACTGCGAGGAGGTTGATTGCTTTGTAAAATTGCTCCAAAATTCTGTGAAATGAAATTAAAAATATACTACTAGGGCCATAACACAGGACTATCTAAGCTTTCAGATACTGCTGCCCTTCTGGATTCACCTCTGGGTGATATTGCTAGGTCATGGTGGTTTGGAGGCTGTAATGAGAGTCACTACTCAATCCATTTGAGACCATCACTAAAGGAGGGCCAGAACCCTACTGGATTTATTTTCTAAGTGAGACACATGGCTGCTTATCTATTTCCCTCCTTGGGCTTCAAATCTGAGGCTTTCTGAATTCCGTCAGCATTTAGACTGCCTAAATCCTTTTCTAAAATAGAGGCTGAGTCAGAGGACCTCTTCTGTACAGTTTCTTCCCGCTTTGATTTTCTATAACCCTAGGAGCAGAGAATATTATGTCACTTCCGTCTCTAGATGCCAATCTCTACATGTTGCAGGGTTTGTGCATTTTGCACAAGCTCCCTGGGGGTTTCCTGTCCATCTTTTTCTTGTTGTAGTTAGTTTGGTCATTCTGAAGGTGTGGACAAAAGGAATTGGGCCAGGGTGACCATCTGAATGGGGAGGTTTTCTTCTTCCTGGTGAGGTTGCAGGGTTTATGTGTATTGCAGGCGGTGGTCAGAAGGGGAAAGGGAAAGAGATAGTCTATGAAGCATCAGAACCAGTGAGATAGACAGGCACCAGTCTGAAGGCTCAGTGATCTGGGCTCAAGTCCTTCCTCTGCACGTATTGACGCTGAACAAGGCAATTAACCACTGTGGGTCTCAGTTTTGTTATTTGTAAATTATGAAAATAACACTGGGGAGAATCGGTGGTCCTTCCTATATAGGTCTGTTCAAATAGATTATGAGCTGCCTGAACTAAGGTTATGATTTATACATTTTCACAGTCATGATGTCCAGAGCAGAGTCTGGTACATAATTTTATCAGTCAGGCATGAATTTGGCTGTAAGTATTAATAACAGAAACCCACTGACAGTGAAAAACATGGAGGTAATTTCCTCCTATTATCAGAAAACTACAACTGTGCTGGTGTTAGTTAAGGTGCTCAGTGAGACACTTTTCGCTCTTTAGCTTTTAATTTAATTTAGTTTTTAATGAAGTTTTTGAGGACCTAGGTTCTTTCCATTTTTTTTCTCCTTCATCCTGTGCATGTTGGCTTTTGTTCTCATTCTCACGAACTTATAGCCCCAAAGAAGCTGCCACATTACTAGGCATCAAACCCATGTTTAAGGCAATAGCACGGATAAAGAGGCAGCACCAATCATTTCTGTCTTTTTAATAATGAAAGTGAGAACTTTGCCCAAAGCCACATCAGATTATGTCCAGTTGGCTATAACTGGGTCTCATGACCACCACCAGCTGCAAGGGATTCTGGGAAAGTAAGGGCCTGGCTTTTCAGCTTCTATAGTGGGAGGCAGCAAGCAGAGGGGTCAGTATGGCCCTCGGGTTAACAAATATTTTAAAATAAATACAACTAGAAAATAAGCTGAAAAACACTCTTTTCTGAAGTGGAGTGTACTGTGCAATTATTTGAGGAAAGGAATGCTTCGTTGGATATACTTTTAAATATTCATACTGTGATTTTGTTTTTATGTGGCAAAACAGGAATGACCTAAGTGTTCTCTCACAGGTATGGGCAGGAAGTGGAACTAGAGGCAAGGTCAGACCCCGTGAAGGACTTAGCTTGGAGGGATTTTACTTTGATGTTTTCCTGAGAAAATACTTTGCACATACTCACCTTCTGATCAGAAAGACATTGCCTTTCATGTGCTACAGTTGGTCTTCTCCTCACATGGCCAGCCAAGTGTAACTTGCTGAGAAGTTCCTGGTTCTGACTGGTTTCCATTCCCTTCTGATTCACGTACATTTCAACGGAAGGGTTACACATTCACAGTGAAAAGGAAATTTCCCAGAACATAGCACAGACACGGAATGCAGTGTCTCTTCACTGAAGAGCAGGGCTGTTACAAAGAAAAGGTGCATGTGAGTCACTTAACTCCTGCCTGGCACAGAAGAGGCACTAAACACATGTGAGATAGTATTGTTTTATGACTGTTAATAACAGTGATGTTTTTAATCTTCCTGCCCACTTTGCCAACAAGCATCTCCTTTTCCCCATATTATCCTGTTGGGTTTGGACAAAATGACAGGATGCACGGTTGAACTACACAGGCCCCTGATTCCACTCTTACGTCCCAGGGGCTTCTGGGAGAACCCAGGCAGGCAAGACACACTTTAAGTTGTCTCAGGTGTATCTGAAGTACTCTGGTTGGGTAAACTCTTACCACACAGACTCTGGGCTTTTAGGGAGGCAACCTGAAATCCCAACTGTTGTGTTCAGAAACTTTCTCCTCACAGTAACCACTTTATTTCCTGGTAGAATTTAATTCAATCAATTTTCTGAACACAATGAGAAGGAAGTTATGTACAACTGATATTCCTGCATAAAAGAATTATGAAGTTCTCTAGCAGAGATCTCTTCTATTCAGATAGGAGTACATTTGAATGCATCTCCTAATAATGGCCGATTTACAATGCTTGCTTGATTTTCCATTGTATTATACATTAGCACAAGCAGAAAGGACAGAGGTCAAGGGTTAGGTGTCTTGTTTGCAAGGCAGTAACTAACTACAGAGATAACTGTGAAGTACAGAGTCATTTGTTGTTTCGAAGTTTTCTTTCATTTCCCCTTCAGACTTTTGGAGGTAATAAAACATAATGATTAAGGGACCAGGATCAGCAATCAGAGACTCTTGGGTTTAAATTTTGCCTTTGCCATGTTATAACACTGAAACTGTCGGCCTGTTCTTTTCTTTAAAAAAACTGAAGTATAATTGACCTATTATTCAGAAAGAATATTCTTTCTGAACCTCATTTCCTTATCTACAAAGTAGGCAAATTAACACCTATCTCACAAAATTATTGCAAGCCTTAAATAAAACAGTATATGAGAAAGTGTTTTGTAAAGTGTTTGGTCTCAAGTGCAAAAAACGCAGCCTAAGCAACTTAAGCAAAAAGAGAAGGTATTTTGTAATAGACTGGTAAAACATATTAGTCTATTAAAAAACAATTAATTAAAAAAATTTTTTTTAATGAAGTAATGCTTTCTCATAAATAATTTTAGGAAAAAAACTCCAAATGGTGATTAGGGTGCTTCTTCCTCTCCTTCCTCATTCTCAGTTCTGCACCCCAAAAACAAATGCTGTTAAGAGTTTCCGGTTTTAATACATGTTGTAGGAATAGAAAAATAGAGTGTATTGTTTATTAGGCTGCCGCTGCTGCTGCTAAGTCGCTTCAGTTGTGTCCGACTCTGTGCGACCCCATAGACGGGGGCCCACTGTCTCTGGGATTCTCCAGGCAAGACCACTGGAGTGGGTGGCCATTTCTTTCTCCAGTGGATGAAAGTGAAAAGTGAAAGTGAAGTCGCTCAGTCATGCCCGACTCTTAGCAACCCCATGGACTGCAGCCTACCAGGCTCCTCTGTCCATAGGATTTTCCAGGCAAGAGTACTGGAGTGGGGTGCCATTGCCTTCTCTGGTTTATTAGGCTATGTTTAAATATATGTATTATAAAATGTGTATATTACTAAAAAGGTACAAAAACTACCAATAAATCATTTGTCCATTAAAAAACAAACCAAAAAAGAATGTATTTGACTCACATAATGAAAACAGTTTCAGGTACAGCTGGATCCATGGGCTTAAACAGTGCAACTGGGTCCAAATATCACTCTACTTTTATTCTACTTCCCTCCACTGGCCCCATCCTCACATGGGTTTTCCCTGAGTGGAGCAAGGGGGTACAATAACTCTACCCTTTCTCCTCCAGTTTCAAGTCCATTGGGAAAGAGAAGATGCATCCTTCACAACAGGCCCAGCAAAAATGTCACTGCATCTTACTGGCTCTGAATGTATTATTCTGGAACTAATGCAATATTATGACTGGTCAGGAACCTACCTCTGGAGCAAAGGGTGAATCAATACTACCTGCATGGACTGAAAATGCAGTGGTTTCCAAGAAGGAAATTGGGGTGCTATTGCCAAAGGAGCAGTGCATGGATGTTGGCGAGGTCGGGTAGGAGAAAAAGCAAATTTCTCCTAGAATGGCATAAAAAGAAAAGTGAAAATGGACTTTAATACCAATCCTAGAATATCATAGCAGAGGAAATCTTTCTCGGCCCTTAAATAAAACTAAGTGAAGAAAGTGCTCCTTCATACAGTAGTTATGAACTGATATAATTCTTACTTCAATAACTGAATGAAAATACAGATTTCTTTTTTTTTTTTTTCAGTTGGATGGACGATTCACAACGGGAAACCGGAATGTTTCAGGGTGAGGTAGACTGGAGGGCAGCATCTGGAACTCAGAAAAGTCATTAGTCAAAGGCACCTACGCCCATCAACAGAATGCAGAGTGGGAGGAACTGAGCCCATGATGCCCGAGTTCTCAGTGAGCCAGGTGGGCTGATGCCAGGATAGAGGCTGGAGGCTCTGAGTGCCCAGAAGTCTCCGTCTTACCTTGTGCAATGGCTGCTCCAGGACAAGATCTTTAGTTTGAGTTCTGCCTGCCAGGCAGAGGTTTCCAAACCTGGTTGTACCCTAGAATTCTTGTTTCAGTTGCTACGTCATGTCCGACTCTTTTGCAACCCCATGGACTGTAGAGGGCCAGGTTCCTCTGTCCACGGGATTTCCTAGGCAATACTGGAGTGGGCTGCCATTTCCTCCTCCAGGGGATCTTCCTGACCCAGGGATCAGATCTGTGTCTAATGCTTGGTAGGTGAATTCTTTACCACTGAGCCACCTGAGAAGCCCATACTCTAGAATAGCGAGTTTTTAAAAAGATGATTCCAGGAAGCCCTGCTGGCAAAGGATTAACTTAGCCTGGGATGGGGCCCAGAAGTCTAGACTGTGAACAAGCTTTCCTGAGGTCAGGACAAGGGTCTGGGTCTCTGGGGGCCCTGGCTTTGCTTCCCCAGTTGCAGTCCCCACTCGGTACTGGATGGATCTGTTGACACTGCTGTTCCCTCCCTGGAGTATGAAGCCCAAAAAGCAGGGACTCACGCAGCTTTGGGTACCAGTACCAACAGAGCGAGCACCCACTGAGCATTTATTGAAAGCAGGCTGGAGGGCAGACAGGCAGGCAGGCAAGCTGCCTTTTCCAACGTGGGCTTTTCTGGGCGGGGGGGTGGGGGGTGGGACTTCTATTTCTGGAAAGAACTGCTGTGATTAAGGAAAGATCATGGCAAAAGAAGGAGAAAAAGGGCACTGGGGAAGGGAAAGTGGTTCCTCCACACTACTCATTCTTTTAAAGGACTCCTCCATAACTTTAATAAGGAAGTGAGAACAGGATGAGTGGGACTACGGGCAGGGCACTGGGTTACCCTCACCTCCCCATGTTACAGATGATGAAACGGAGGCACAGGCACATCCTTAGGAAAGTGACACCGCTGGGACTCTGCAGCCTGAGTGGGTAACTGCTACCCCACCTGCGTCTCACCTCTCACAGGTGTGGAAGCACGGTCCTGGAGAAAACATTATGCATTTTTGCAAGGTGTCCATTTCCATCTTAGACATTCAGCAAAAGTAAATCAAGAGCTGAGGAAATCAGGGGAGAGCAAAGGGCATCTCAAGAAAGAGACCATTGTACACCTCTCCAAACAAGCTATTTTCTGTCTACTTTTTATTCCCCTGCTCTGCCCTGAAGGTCACTTGCTACGTCTGCACAACTCAGTGAAGTCACAAAAAGGAATACTTGGCCCGGGAACCGGGCTGGGGAGGGACTGCGGGGAGGGGACAGAGCTGGAGGAGGTGAGGCAATTCCACAACAAGGACTGCCTGGCCGGCTTCCCTGCCTAAACCAGCCCAATGACCTTCTTTCCTCAGTGACCACTCCCCCTGGAGGCTGCCCTGCTCAGTCACAAACAGCCCGGGAGTTGCCCGCATTCCTGTGACCAGCTGGTGAGGTGCTGCTCCTTGGGTCCCAGGTGAGAGAGCGCTCTTTGAAGAACTGGAGAGGTGGGTGTGAAGTCGAGGTTCATTTCACTCTTCTCAGAGTGTGCTTACCGAGTCTGAAACTGGGACAGGGCATCCAGCCTCTTCTAGGAAAAGGATTTGAACATTTTCATGGGAAAAAATGCACTTCTTGACAGAGCCCAGCTGCTCTGAAGAGGAGGAGGAGGGCGGTGGTGAGAGAGCTCAGGAAGGCAATGGGCGGGGGCAGGAAGTGACTGTTTGGGGATCCGTTAATGCCCATTCATCGGAGAAGGGAATGGCACCCCACTCCACTACTCTTGCCTGGAGAACCCCATGGACAGAGGAGCTTGGTAGGCTGCAGTCCATGGGGTCGCGAAGAGTCGGACACGACTGAGCAACTTCACTTTCACTTTTCACTTTCACGCACTGGAGAAGGAAATGGCAACTCACTCCAGTATTCTTGCCTGGAGAATCCCAGGGATGGCGGAGCCTGGTGGGCTGCCATCTATGGGGTCGCACAGAGTCAGACACGACTGAAGCGACTTAGTAGCAGTAGCAGCAGCAGTAATGCCCATTCAAGAGGACCTCAGCATCCTCTGGGTTAGAGAAGAGAGAGATGTGGCATGAGGAAGGTAGATGTTTCTGGATGTTGCCTGGCGTGAGTGGCGAGGAAAAGCCATCTGCTTAGGAGAGGCACAAAGGGAGGACCCCGCAGGCTCAGACTCACAGGTGGGACCCCATCTCATAGGGCACCCAGGCATTAGAAGACCCTGGAGTCTTTGAGGGGTGGGGGGTAAACAGTTTTCCCAAACCCAAACCCAGGAAGGAGGTACCAGCTTGGTAGCTTGCTTTGTTCCCTGATAACTTTGTTCTCCCTTCCGGACCAAGCAAGCCCTTCTGAAACTGCTTGGTCATCCGCAGCTCAAACTGAGAGACTGAGGAGGGTGAGCCTTCTGTGAGCTGACCTGGAGGGCTGGAAGTGAAAAGCTTAAGACCCAAGGAGTTTTACTTGGGGTTTAAGAAGAATTCTCTTTTATTTAAGAGGGCTTCCCTGGTGGCTCAGAAAGTAAAGAATCCACCTGCAACGCAGGAGACTCAGGTTCGATCCCTGGGTAGGGAAGATCCCCTGGAGAAGGGAAAGGCAACCCACTCCAGTATTCTTCCCAGGAGAATTCCATGGACAGAGGAGTCTGGTGGCCTACAGCCCATGGACTTGCAAATAGTCGGACACGACTAAGTGACACACACACACACTCCCATTCTCTCTCTCTCTTTTTAAGACAAAAACATCTCCTTCAAGTGTTAAATATGACCCAAGCATTTTTGGAAAAGAAAGCTTTGTGGACATGTCCCAAACAACCCGTTTTTGCTGTATGCTTTCAATGAAAAACCTTCCAGTTGGCAGAGCCCGCCTGAGGGGTAGGACCAGCTCAAAAGGACAGGGGTGGTCGGTAGTGATGGAGAGCTTGAGGCCAAGATGTGGCCTCAGGGATAGCCCTCTATTCCCGCCCCTGCTCCCTGGGGCTTTAGCATAGTAACCTGGCCAAGTCAGAACTGCTTCCCTTGATGTCACTTTCTGGACCTCTCCTCCTACCTGTCACTCCTTCTCAGAGCCTTTCCTGGCCACCTCCTCCCACAGCTTCAATAGCATCTTTCAGTGAATAGTCCTGAAATCCTTATCAGCAGTTTTTCTCTGATAGCTAACAGCTGCCACTTACCGGGAATGTTCTATGTACCAGGCTCTGGGTTAAGTGCCTCTGATGAGAGCTATACAGTGTGGTGCCTAAACCTTGGGCTTGAGGCAGACCACACCCCTTCACATCCTGCCTCGGCTATTATTGAATGTGTAACTCTGGGAGATAGTGGAGGACAGAGGAGCCTGGTGTGCTACAGTTTATGGGGTCACAAAGAGTTGGACATGACTTAGCTGTCTGTACAACATTCACCTTTTTGTGCCTCAGTTTCTCTGTGCTCTAGAATGGGGGTAACAATGCAACCACCCCAGAGGGTTCTTGGGAGGCTACATGAATTAACATTTGCAAAGTATTTTCAATAGTGCCTGTCCTGCGTTCAGTAAATGTTAGCAATTCTAATTGTGTCTTTCAAGCATCACAGCAAGTCTCTAAGGTAAGTATGATTATCTCTATTTGCATATAAGAAAACAAGGCTCAGAGAGGAGGGTGAGCCCAACTAGACTCTGCAGTCCAGCACTTTGTCTGGTACCCTGTAACAAAAATAACAAGTATGCTAACTCTAAGGGAGTAAGTGAAGCGGCAGAGTCAGGCTTCAGATCCAGTGAGTTCTGGAATCCATGATTTTAATCACCACACTAGATTGTCTTTCTGTAATGATTATGGAAGGAATAAACACTCAATCCCAGATTTTAACTTTAAAATGGCATCTGCTTTGGGGTTGGAGAAGGCCTTTGACAATGCAGTTGACCCTCAAACCAGCTCTTTAGAGGCAGCATTGATCCCTGTGGGCAGGCTTTAAAATGTGAAAATGACCTGTCATCTCGTATCTCATTTAAACTTCCTAGTGATCCTTGGTGGTCTTACCAGCCTTATTTTATAGCTAAGGCAGAGTCAGAAATTTCTCCCACAGTACTGCAGTTAGTATATGTGTCTTGCTTTAAAATTCCTGGTTGGGTACCAGAGCTATAAATAAAATAAAACAAAATGAAGTAACTCATGCCCACTGAATCAGAATCTCTTAGGGTGTGGCCTGGGCATCTGAATTTTAAGATTCAGAATCTGATGTGTAGCCAGCAAACACTGAGAACCCTTCCCACTGACACTGCCTCTTCCGAGGGCCAGAACTCCCATTCACAACCGTCTGCCCAACATCCCACCTGGGATCTTACCCTTAGCAAGCTTGGGCGAAACTTGCCCTCTCTCCCTTCTTCTCAGGGCCTGGTACCACCATCCATTACCCAGTCTCCCCTGCTGGGAACTCAGTCATCCCCAGCTCCTCTTCTCCACTGCCAGTGGTACCCAAACCGTGAATCCGTTTGAAGCACTCCTGAAACCGTGTTGCCTCCGCTTTGGTAGTAGCCTTCATCATTTTTGGTTTGGATTGCTGCTACTGCCCCCTAATTCATCACCCTCTGCCTGTCTCCATTTCTCCCTGGGGTCTTCCCATCCCTGCTCCTCTGTCCTCTCCATTCCCGAAGTCTAGCCCACATCTTTTCTCCTGCCAGACTAAAAACCTATCTCAACACTCACTTTTCTGCTTAAAAACTTCTACCAGCACTAGCCTCCTGGCTAATAACCATGCACTTTAGCAGAACAAACCCAGCCCCTCCCTCCTTGGCCCAAAGCTCCCTCTTCAGCCTTGACTCCTCCTCCCTGGTGGCACAGGCTGCGTCCCAGCCACACTAAATTTCCCCCATGCCCCATACAAACTGTGTCCCTTCACAGCCTGTGAACACTCATGTTGTGCCTCCTGCCTGAAATGGGCTTCTGACCTGGCTTGGCTGAAAAGCTTCTACTTGTCCTGTGGGACCTTCCGAAGTCACCTCCTCTGGGAAGCCCTCCTAGAGTCCCTCATGGAGACGCGCACTGCTTATTCTGTCCTTCCCCTGCACAAAGCTCCATCTTCAGTCAGAGCATTGGAATGATCTGATGACACGTCTGTCTCTCAGTGAACTCCTCATTCCACATTCACATATTAAATGTCTCCTACTGCCAGATGCAGGCCCAGATGCTGGGGATACAGATGAATACAACTGTGTTTCTGGCTTCAAGTCTACAGAACATGGCAGAGAGGAGGGGATGGGGCACTTCAGGGAGCACCCAGCAAGTGCAAGAAGCAGCGGCAGCAAGCCTTATGCTGCCTGTCTAAGAGGAGGCAGAAAAAGAGTGGCAGGAGATGAGGGGGCAGAGATGCTGAGAGGGAGATCTGGAAGGGCCAGGAGAGCCTCCCTCAGGTAGTCTGAGACAACCCCCTGTTGTGCTTAGCGGCTCTTCTGTGTCGGACTATTTGTGACTCCATGGACAGTAGTCCACCAGACTCCTCTGTCCATGGGGATTCTCCAGGCAAGAGTACTGAGTGGGATGCCATGCCCTCCTTCAGGGGATCTTCCCAACCCATGGATGGAACCCAGGTCTCCCACATTGCAGGCGAATTCTTTACAGTCTGAGCCACCAGGGAAGCCCACCCCTAGGCCAATGTCCTGGACTCACATTGCTATGGAGATGGTAGTTGGGAGGATCACTGTAAGACTTGTGGCTCAGAAAGATCCCTGTGAGTTTCTTGTGATTATTCCTCATCCATCTTTACAACGGCAGCACCTAGCCCAGTTTCTGGAATACAGCAGGCCCTGGAGAGACAGGGGCCAAAAGAACAACAACAAAAAAAGCATGCTGGGCAAGAAAGCCCCTCAGCAGGAAGGGTCTGGAGTCAAGGACACCGGGGGGTCTGGGATTCCAGGTTTGCAGCGACTAAGCCTCGTTCCGCCCCGCCCCCTGGGGGTGCCCACAGGTGCTCGACTCGCCATGCCGGCGCTGCTCTGTGCCTCTCTGCTCCTGGTGGCCTGTGCCTCGGCCGCCTCGGCCGACCAGGTCCAGCAGCAGATGGGCTCCAACACGGAGGAGCAGATCCGCGACATGCACGCCAAGGTGACGGAGATCTGGCAGGAGATGATGCAGCGGCAGGCGGCGGCCATCGACCCGGACGCGGCGCTCCATGCGGTCTGCCGGGTGCTGCCGTCGGCCACCCTGGAGGCGGAGCAGCCCCGGGTCAGCGGCCTCGTGCTCTTCCGGCAGCTCCGGCCTGGCGCCCTGCTGGAGGCCTTCTTCCACCTTGAGGGCTTCCCGAACGAGCACAACGGCACAAGCCGCGCCATCCACGTGCACCAGTTTGGGGACCTGAGCCAGGGCTGCGACTCCACCGGGCCGCACTACAACCCGATGTCCGTGCTGCACCCGCAGCACCCGGGCGACTTTGGCAACTTCGCCGTGCGCGATGGCCAGGTCTGGAAGTACCGCTCCAACCTGCCTGCCTCGCTCACCGGCCCGCACTCGATTGCGGGCCGTGCTGTGGTGGTCCACGCGGGCGAGGACGACCTGGGCCGCGGCGGCAATCAGGCCAGTCTGGAGAACGGTAACGCGGGACGCCGGCTTGCCTGCTGTGTGGTGGGTCTGTGCGGCCCCGGGCCCTGGGCGCACCAGGCGCAGGAGAACGCGGAGCGCAAGAAGCGGCGGCGCGAGAGCGAGTGTAAGGCCGTCTGAGCGCTCCACCTAGGTGGCCCTGAGCTCCGACCGCGCGCCGCAGACCCCTTCTATGCCCTCTGGGAGCCCTTCCATGCCCCGACTCCCCTGCAAGTGCCCTAGACCGCTCCACGCCCGGACTTCTTTCTCTCCAGGCTCCCGAGATCCCCTCTGTGTGCCTCAGCCCCCCACCCACCCTCCCTACGTACCCCAGTATCCCTGTATGCTGTGACATCTCTCCCAAGGACCCCAGACCTTTCTACACCCTGACACTCCTCCAAGCGCCCAAGATGGTCTCTATGTGATCCAGGACCCCTTCTACGCATCCTGGGGAACCCTGGGACCCCTCAACATCCTGATGCCTCTCCAAGGCCCACGATCCCCTCCTTGAGACCCCAAGCCACCTACCCCCTCACCTTGATTTTTCTCCTTCCCTTCCCGGAGACACTTTGTACTCTGGAGTACCACTTCTGCCATGGCTAGGCTCTACCTGAAAATCCCCTTCACTTCGAGGTCCTCAACCACATATATTGAGACATCCCCTTTTCATCCTGAGGGCACCCCGAGCTCTGAGGACCCCCCAGAGATACCGAAGTAAGCCCATGAACCTGAGGGTCTTCCAGACTCTCTGAGGTCCCTTTCCACCTTGACACTCCCGCCTTCACCGTGTGAGCCCTGAGATCCCTCTATGCCCTAAGCACCCACCTACCCCCACCTCCAATGGGCTCCTTCTAGGCACTCTGAGACCCCTCCAGAATTTGCCTAGCACCACTCCCCCACCTCTGCCCCCCAGCTTGTGCAGCCTGCACTTAGGTGCCTCTTCCAGGTGTCTCCAGGTATTCCCCCCTACCCCACCTCCCACTCCCTCAAGAAAGCAGCTCCTTTGGGGGTTGACAGTGTTTGTGTTGCACATTAAAAACTCAGCAAATCAGTATTTCATGGGGGCCTTGGTTACTTTTTTCTTTTTTGATGCTTCTTCCTGGTTCAGCCATTTTGGGGGAATGGTAAAGATGTTTCCCAAGTCCCTGCAGGGCTTCTCTTTCTTCCCTGCCTAGCTCCTCTGCAAGGTTTAATCATCTATTGATCCTTATGCATTTGGGTGGAGCTCGCAAGAGGGAGGAAACCGAGATCACTTAGGGAAATGGGAAAACAAACAAAAAGACAGCTTCCTGGGCTACATCCCAGAGCTGTAGAATTCAAAGGGAGAGGACGACATTTATTCGAAACAACCTTCCCAGTGATTCTGGGCTTCCCTGGTGGCTCCAACAGTAAAGAGTCTGCCTCCAGTGCAGGAGACGTGGGTTCAAGCCCTGGGTTGGGAAGATCCCCCTGGAGAAGGGAATGGCTACCCGCCCCAGTATTCTTGCCTGGAGAATCCCCGTGGAGAGAGGAGCCTGGTGGGTTACAGTCCGTAGAGTTGCAGGGACTGACATGACGGAGCAACTGGCACTTTCACTCCCAGTGATCCTGATGCTGGAGCCACTGGCCTGGCATGAGGGGTGCACCAACTTCCTGGGCTCTGTGGCTTTTCACACCTGCCTCTGTGTGAAGCCTGAGGTCCATATCCCAGATGGCGGAGACAGGGCCACTGCGGCAGTGTCACTGGGCAAGTTACAGGGAAGCTGCTGGTGATATCTGAAGTTGTCAGCCTTCTCCACAACCAGGACAATGCTCTTCTTGACTTTTTTTTTTTTTTGGCCATGCCATATGGCCTGTGGAATCTTAGTTCCATGACCAAGGATCAAACCCTGGCCCCCTGCTTTGGAAGTGTGGAGTCGATCACTGGACCACTAGGGAAGTCCCTCTTCTTAACTTCTTGATTACAAAAACAGTTGGAAGCAGTGGGGTCTAAAGGTAGGTTGGTCTTGATCACGGCTTGATGGGGGAACGGTTCTGCCTCTCCTCTTGAAAATTATAATCTATACACAGACTAGATTGGTCCTGTGTATTCACTTTCATTTATTAATGAAAGTATACTAACTTTTCAGCTTCCTGGGATAGAGTCTCTTCCTAGCTGTGAGTTTTCCACCCTGGTTCTTTATAGGCAGCTTCTGTTTCTCTCAGACTCTTGAGGCAGTGAGTCAAACTGAACTTTAGCCAAAAACTCATCCCCAGTGGTTATTTTTACCTCTTACTAGGACTAACTTGTTATTTAAAAACCATTCCTTGAACCCAAGTGACAACTGGGAAGAAAGACTATTGCCTGGTGAATTTGCTCCACCAGCTGGTTCTCACTGATTTTGAAACTGAACAGGACTCTGCGAGGCCTTCCCAGGGACAGACCCCTTGTGTTCCCATCCCCACATCCCCCAGTCTGCAGAAGAACTCTAGCCTGCTAGGCCTTCCCCGAGTTCTAGAGAGCAAACGGAATCAGAGAATTGAGAAAATGCAGAAATAAAGGAAAACCATCAAGCAAGACAAAGTGAATGTTCAGTTATCAAATACTTATAAATGTAAAATAGTTCTATTTTGTTATATTTAAATAAATGTTTAGTTATAAAACAGTCAAGGACCTTTAGTTCCTCCTTAAGGGCTATAGAGAATGTGAGCCATATCCTTAAGCCGTTTGGCAAACACTAAACCCCCTACCAGGTGAAAGAGGTTCATGGTGTGATGACCACAACTGTGTAGACCAGTTGGAACGAGAAGGTTGATGACTGAGATTCCTGAAACATCACCTTTGTCTTCACCACCAGCCAACCAGAAGGATGTCCTTGAGTGGCTCATGCATCCTGTGACCTTCTCCTTCATCTTAAAAAACCCTTCACTGAAAACCATCAGGGACTTCGAGTCTTTTCAATGAGTGGTCCATTCTCGGTTGGTGCCACATTGGGTGCCCTTTCCATCACCACAACCCAGTGTCAGTAGGCTGGCTTTACTGCATATCAGGCAAGCAGACCCCAGTTTGGTTTGGTAACAGTCTGAAATATTATTTTAAACTGTACAGATCGGCACTGATAAGGGATTAGTAAACCAAGTATTTAAATATCCTGGTCTCAGATGCATTTGCCTATCCCCACAGTTAAAAGTTGTGAAAACAGGCAGCAATTACATAGGATCACAGAATGGGCAAGAATAAAAAGGCAGCACCCCATCTTTGACACTGCTGCCCAAATTAAGGGTTAATTCAGGATTGTCAATGGAAGTTTGTACTTGTTTTGCAGAAGGGGCTGGTGCCTCTCATTGTTTGTTTTCTGTCTTGGTCCATTCGGGCTGCTATCACAAAATACTGCAGCCTGGCTTGCCAATAAACAATAGACCTTTATTTCTCACAGTTCTGGAGGCTGGGAGTGCAAATCAGGGCACCAACATGGTGGATGAGAGCCTCTTTGGGACTCATAGCCTGCTTCTCACGTGGTGGAAGGGGTGAGGGATTTCTTTTGAGCCTTTTTAAAAGCACCAGTCTCATTCAAGAGCGTTGAAGAATTAATGCTTTTGAACTGTGGTGTTGAAGACTCTTGAGAGTCCCTTGGACTACAAGGAGCTCCAACTAGTCAATCCTAAAGGAGATCAATCCTGAATATTCACTGGAAGGACTGATGCTGAAGTTCCAATACTTTGGCCACCTGATTCGAAGAATTGACTCACTGGAAAAACCCTGATGCTGAGAAAGATTGAAGGCAGGAGAGGGGAATGACAGAAGATGAGATGACTGGATGGCATCACCTACTCAATGGACATGAGTTTGAGCAAACTCTGGTAGTTGGCGAAGGACAGTGAAGCCTGGCAGCTGCAGTCCATGGGATTGAAAAGAGTCAGACATGACTAAGTAACTGATCAGCAACAACAACTCATTCAAGAAGGTTCTCCCTTCATGACTTTGGGACCCCCTACCAAAGGTCTCCCCTCTTAACACCATCATATTTGGGGGTTAGGATTTCAACATGAATTTTGCAGGAAACACAAACATTCAGGCCACAGCACCTTCTGTTTTCGGTTTCTCTCTTCACTACCTTTGACTCCCCTAGACTGAAAAGATACCCTGGCAGACCTGCTTCATTTCTGTTCTGTCCATTCATGTACATGGGGTTGATGAACTGCTCTACGGGTTCCAGAGCCAAGAAACAAAGAAAGGAAAGATTAGAGGGGCAGATTACAGTTCACTGTAAAGACAAGGAATGTGTATAGCACAGTGGCCAACAGCTCAGGCTCAGGTAGGGAGGCCTGTCTGGAACCCCAGCTGGACCACACTTATAAACTTTGTGACCTAAGTGAGTCACTTCACCTCTCTGGGCCTGAGCTCTCTCATCTGTAAAAAACGATTATTACATTGGATTGTTGTGCTGAAAAATTGTTACTACTGAGAGGTGTATCAGTTCAGTTCAGTCGCTCAGTCGTGTCCGACTTTTTGCAACCCCATGAATTGCAGCACACCAGGCGTCCCTGTCTATCACCAACTCCTGGAGTTCACTCTGACTCACGTCCAGCCAGTTGGTGATGCCATCCAGCCATCTCATCCTCAGTCGTCCCCTTCTCCTCCTGCCCCAAATCCCTCCCAGCATCAGAGTCTTTTCCAATGAGTCAACTCTTCGCATGAAGTGGCCAAAGTACTGGAGTTTCAGCTTCAGCATCATTCCTTCCAAAGAAATCCCAGGACTGATCTCCTTCAGAATGGACTGGTTGGATCTCCTTGTAGTCCAAGGGACTCTCAAGAGTCTTCTCCAGCACCACAGTTCAAAAGCATCACTTCTTTGGCGCTCAACCTTCTTCACAGTCCAACTCTCACATCCATACATGACTACTGGAAAAACCATAGCCTTGACTAGACGGACCTTTGTTGGCAAAGTAATGTCTCTGCTTTTGAATATGCTATCTAGGTTGGTCATAACTTTCCTTCCAAGGAGTAAGCGTCTTTTAATTTCATGGCTGCAGTCACCATCTGCTGTGATTTTGAAGCCCCCCAAAATAAAGTCTGATACTGTTTCCACTGTTTCCCCATCTATTTCCCATGAAGTGATGGGACCAGATGCCATGATCTTCGTTTTCTCAATGTTGAGCTTTAAGCCAACTTTTTCACTCTCTTTCACTCTCATCAAGAGGCTTTTTAGTTCCTCTTCACTTTCTGCCATAAGGGTGGTGTCATCTGCATATCTGAGGTGATTGATATTTCTCCCAGCAATCTTGATTCCAGCTTGTGTTTCTTCCAGCCCAGCATTTCTCATGATGAACTCTGCATAGAAGTTAAATAAGCAGGGTGACAATATACAGCCTTGACGTACTCCTTTTCCTATTTGGAACCAGTCTGTTGGTCCATATCCAGTTCTAACTGTTGCTTCCTGACCTGCATACAGATTTCTCAAGAGGCAGGTCAGGCAGTCTGGTATTCTCATCTCTTTCAGAATTTTCCACAATTTATTGTGATCCACACAGTCAAAGGCTTTGGCATAGTCAATAAAGCAGAAATAGATGTTTTTCTGCAACTCTCTTGCTTTTTCCATGATCCAGCAGATGTTGGCAGTTTGATCTCTGGTTGCTCTGCCTTTTCTAAGACCAGCTTGAATATCTGGAATTTCATGGTTCACGTATTGCTGAGGCCTGGCTTGGAGAATTTTGAGCATTACTTTACTAGCATGTGAGATGAGTGCAATTGTGCGGTAGTTTGAGCATTCTTTGGCATTGCCTTTCTTTGGGATTGGAATGAAAACTGACCTTTTCCAGTCCTGTGGCCACTGCTGAGTTTTCCAAATTTCCTGGCATATTGTGTGCAGCACTTTCACAGCATCATCTTTCAGGATTTGAAATAGCTCAACTAGAATTCCATCACCTCCACTAGCTTTGTTTGTAGTGATGCTTTCTAAGGTGCACTTGACTTCACATTCCAGGATGTCTGGCTCTAGGTGAGTGATCACACCATCGTGATTATCTTGGTCATGAAGATCTTTTTTGTACAGTTCTTCTGTGTATTCTTGCCACCTCTTCTTAGTATCTTCTGCTTCTGTTAAGGGACCATTTCTGTCCCTTATCGAACCTATCTTTGCATGAAATGTTCCCTTGGTATTTCTAATTTTCTTGAAGAGATCTCTAGTCTTTCTCATTCTATTCTTTTCCTCTATTTCTTTGCGTTGATCGCTGAAGAAGGCTTTCTTATCTCTTCTTGCTATTCTTTGGAACTCTGCATTCAGATGCTTATATCTTTCCTTTTCTCCTTTGCTTTTCGCTTTTTTGACAGCAGTTTTGCTTTTTTGCATTTCTTTTCCATGTGGATGGTCTTGATCCCTGTCTCCTGTACAATGTCACAAACCTCAGTCCATAGTTCATCAGGCACTCTGTCTATCAGATCTAGGCCCTTAAATCTATTTCTCACTTCCACTGTATAATCATAAGGGATTTGATTTAGGTCATACCTGAATGGTCTAGCGGTTCTCCCTACTTTCTTCAATTTAAGTCTGAATTTGGCAATAAGGAGTTCATGATCTGAGCCACAGTCAGCTCCTGGTCTTGTTTTTGTTGACTGTATAGAGCTTCTCCATCTTTGGCTGCAGAGAATATAATCAATCTGATTTCGGTGTTGACCATCTGGTGATGTCCATGTGTAGAGTCTTCTCTTGTGTTGTTGAAAGAGGGTGTTTGCTATGACCAGTGTATTTTCTTGGCAAAACTCTATTAGTCTTTTCCTTGCTTCATTCCGCATTCCAAGGCCAAATTTACCTGTTACTTCAGGTGTTTCTTGACTTCCTACTTTTGCATTCCAGTCCCCTATAATGGAAAGGACATCTTTTTTGGGTGTTAGTTCTAAAAGGTCTTGTAGGTCTTCATAGAACCATTCAACTTCAGCTTCTTCAGTGTTACTATTTGGGGCATAGACTTGGATTACTGTGATATTGAATGGTTTGCCTTGGAAACGAACAGAGATCATTCTGTCATTTTTGAGATTGCATCCAAGTACTGCATTTGGGACTCTTTTGTTGACCATGATGGCTACTCCATTTCTTCTAAGGGATTCCTGCCCACAGTGGTAGCTATAATGGTCATCTGAGTTAAATTCACCCATTCCAGTCCATTTTAGTTCGCTGATTCCTAGAATGTCGACGTTCACTCTTGCCATCTCCTGTTTGACCACTTTCAATTTGCCATGATTCATGGACCTAACATTCCAGGTTCCTATGCAATATTGCTCTTTACAGCATTGGACCTTGCTTCTATCACCAGTCACATCCACAACTGGGTATTGTTTTTGCTTTGGCTCCATCCTTTCATTCTTTCTGGAGTTACTTCTCCACTGATCTCCAGTAGCATATTGGGCACCTAATGACCTGGGGAGTCCCTCTTTCAGTATCCTATCATTTTGCCTTTTCATACTGTTCACGGGGTTCTCAAGGCAAGAATACTGCAGTGGTTTGCCATTCCCTTCTCCAGTGGACCACATTCTGTCAGCCCTCTCCACCATGACCTGCCCATCTTGGGTGGCCCTACGGGCATGGCTTAGTTTCATTGAGTTAGACAAGGCATAGCGTTAAGGCCTAAGGATGTAATGAATGATTAATTAATAATAATAGCTTAAGGTCAGAAAAATAGTTACCTAGTAATGGATTTGGAGAAGGCAATGGCAACCCACTCCAGTACTCTTGCCTGGCAAATCCCATGGACAGAGGAGCCTGGTAGGCTGCAGTCCATGGGATGCAAAGAGTCGGACACGACTGAGCAACTTCACTTTCACTTTTCACTTTCATGCATTGGAGAAGGAAATGGCAACCCACTCCAGTGTTCTTGCCTGGAGAATCCCGGGGACTGAGGAGCCTGGTGGGCTGACGTCTATGGGGTCACACAGAATCGGACATGACTGAAGCGACTTAGCAGCAGCAGCAGCAATGGATTGGATGGGGGCTTCCCTGGTGGCGCTAGTGGTAAAGAACCCACCTGCCAATGCAGGAGACACTGGAGACAAGGGTTCAATTTCTGGGTCAGGAAGATTCCCTGGAGGGCATGGCCACCCACTCCAGTATTCTTGCTTGGAGAATCCCATGGACAGAGGAGCCTGGTGGTCTACAGTTCATGGGATTGCAGAGTCAGATACAACTGAAGCGGTTTGGCACGCTCGCACAGTGGATTGAATGACCTTGAAATATAGTGAGGATTGTATCACTGGAAGGATTCAAGTAAAGCAAAGGCTGCTACCTCTTTGGTTTGGAAGAAGGAGTTCCACATCCATTAAGAGGCCAGCTGGGATGAATTCTGTGATCACAGCTCTAAATGAGGGAAAGACTGGCGGCCATAAGGGCAGGCATCTGGTTCCCGGCACAGAACCGGATATGCACAACCAAACCCGCCTACAGGACCCCACTTGGCCCCTTGTGGCTATTTTTACTCCTCTACTCTTACAGATCTATTTTGTTAATCTCCTTATAGTTGCTGTTTTGACTTCCCAGCCAGCTTGCTAATCAGTTTGCCTATTTGACTCACAGGGTTTGCGTTTGTCACTGAGACTTAAACACACACTTGTTTTGATTTCTTTTTGTAAAATTAGAAGCGTTTGATGTAATGACTCTACCTAGACACAGCTGGTAAAGTGAGAATAATGCTCAAGTTTGCACAGTGTAAACATAATGTCGACAATAATTAGAAATGCTATCTTTAGATGTTTAGGATAAGCTTTTTCTCAGAATTGCAGTGCATTTTTTTCCGAGTGGGGCTTTTCAGTGCATGTATATACAGAAATACTAAAAACGTAAGAAAATAGAGCAAATCAGTGAGAGCTTTGGTCAACTTGAAAGATGGCAGGAAATAAACCAACTGATTTTAGATCTGGTGTTTTTGGCTGATTGCATAAAATCTTTACATTCTCCATATTTTTCACAACTAACCTATGATCTAATAATTTTAGGTGACAGATTGCAAGTGATAAGCTGCTACAGTTTGCTAGAAACTATGCTCAGCCCAGGCTTGGCCTTCAGCGAGGGTGGGTGAGGGGGATAATGAAAGTAATAAAGATAATCAACCACCTACACTGGGAAAATTACATTTTAATTTCAGGTAACAAAAAATATATAGTTATGATACACGATGATGGTAGAATCCAAAAGAAAAGGTCTACACCTGAATAGAAGTTACTTCTTTCTTTAAATCAAACTACAAAACAGCAGCTGGTGTGCTTTTTTAAGTCTATTGTTTTAAATTTAATAGGCTATCACTGGCCTTCGCTACGATCCCAAAACATATTCCTGGGCTCATATAGATTTCAGATAGTCATACTTGTCAGTATTATGCAAACTTTGCCTAAGCATCCGAAAAAAATCCTCATTTAGTAGAGAGGCGATATGAAAAGAAAGGCAGCACATCCATATCTGTCACTTTAAATTGCCATCACGCCGTGTCAACTTGTTTTGTTTTTGTGAGCAACCATAACATCGAGAGACGGGGCCCTCTTATTTTTCTGCTTCTCATTTCTAATTAGATTCACTGCCGAGCTCTCTGCTGCATCTCTCTGCTCTTGAAATTTTCCTCTGTTCAGAAAGACATCTGGAAGACAAGGAGCAAATAACAGCAGCGAGTGGAGGGGAACCCTTTGGCTTTTAGACATCCTAACTGAGCCGTGTGAAGGTACCCTCAATATTATTAAGGAGCCACATTTGTTCCAAATGGAGGCTTCTACAATGAAAGCCAAGGGCAGGGGGGAAGGTGCTCAAATAGAGCCAAAGAGAAAAAGGGCACCAGCTCATGGGGCAACAGGAAATGATCCAGCCAGGAGAGCCCCCCCCCCCCCCCCCCCCCAGGTTTTGGAGGAAACCAAGAAGGGCAAAGGCATGCTGTGATTTGAAAGAGACAGAAAAAGATAACCCCAGTGAGCAAGCGGCTGGTCTTTGAAATTCTTTACAGAGAAGATTGGACTTCCATTTGGACCAATTCACATGGTGAACTGGGGTGCAAATACTCCAATAGGGATAACACAGCCCCCAGTTCACTCCAACACATGAATGGCCGACACTAGAACTCTTTTTAGAACTTCACCTCATGATGTGGTGTGTGTTTGGGACTGAGGGCAAAGAAAGAGGAACAGTAACGGGAAAATGAATTTAGCTTCCTGAAGACTGCCAGCGGGGAGGAGGTTCCAGCAGGGGCTGAGCTGAATGCCATCAGAGGCTTCCTAGCTAGAGAGGCATCAGGAATAGATGTTCCAAGGGAAGAAGAAGGGGAGGGGGAGAAGAGGTGGGCAGAGGAGGCACAGAAGGAGAAGAGGATTAGGGGTGGGAAATGCCTGGTTTACAAAAGCCAACCCATTTCCATGAGCCTTCATTACAAGAATGACAAACACATGTAAAAATCCACACCCAAAGGCTCAGGTACAGAGCAATCTCAAGAAATGCCATGTGTGCATTTCATTAAGAGACCTGCCAGCTCAGTTTCCATTTATCCAGACTGCTCTGCATTCTGCTGGCAACTGAGCTGGAAAAAAATAATGGAAGGACAGACATACTTGAAGAGGTAAACAGAGGTGGGAACATTCTAGCTACAAAATAGGACAGATGATGCAGAAGCCAGGGGAAGGGAGAGATGAGATGAGATTTTTCGTAACAAACAACAACTGCTCTTCTCTCCAACTCTACATTTGCCAGTAATGTAATATTGTGGTTTTTAAGAGAAAAAATACAACAAGAACAGACGTGTGTGGTTCAGAGACAATTCTGTTGGCAGCCTACTCGAATCTACTGCCAACTCTTCTACACTTCCCAAGACCTGATTTTGTTCCAGTGTTCACCCTTTTAGAGTCTCCATGTCCAGGGACAGGCTTCCTCAACAGACCTAAACCCATCACAGCAAATCCATCTTCCTTGCTAAGGACTGTTTAGACATAGGCATGTGACATGATCACATAGGCATGTGACAACTTGACCAATGAAATGTGGCAAGTCCTAGGTTGCATGAACGTGTGCTCAGTTGCTCAGTTGTGTCTGACTTAGCAACCCCATGAACTGCAGCCTGCCAGGCTCTTCTGTCCATGGAATTTTCTGGGCAAGAATTCTGGAGTAGGATGCCATTTCCTCCTCCACAACATCTTCTCAACCCAGGGATCACACCTGTATCTCCTACATAGGGAGGCAGATTCTTTTACCACTGAGCTACCTTGGAAGCCCTGACAAGCATTGGGTTACTCACTGTTAAAACACACACACACAACTTCCTTCTGCCTTTGGACAATATGTGAGAACAAGTGATGGCTGGTGCTGTTGCAGCCATGTTGTTAGCATGAGGAAGTATCTGCCACTGAGGCAGGCAGGGCAGCAAGACAGAAAATGAGTTCCTTGATAACTTTCTTGAATCAACCAGCCCCGGAATGCCCTACTTCTGAGTTCTTGTTATGCAATATAATTCATTTCCCTATAGTTTAAGTTTCTTAAAAGTGTGAACTGTAGCTGAGAGGGTCCTGACTGATGCAGGGTTATTTGGTGGATTAGAAGACAGAATGAAGCACACTTTCACAATGACTCATGAAAAGACAAAAGACAACTGTTAAGTAATTGTTGAAACTCTTTAATGTCCTTGGAACCATGTTGGACTGGAATAGCAAAGGAGGGACAGTGTCACATGTGTACAGGGCAATATTCAGATTACAAACGACAGGGTCAACTCATTGGCTACAATTTCATCTAATAACACAAGACCCCCAACCCCAAGCTGACTGGACATACAGAATTTAGGTTAGCATTTCCTATGACCCTCTGCCCTGAGCCTCACTCTCTGGGACTCACAGCAGTTTTCCTATTCATGATGGAATGTGCTGGAGTTTATTATAAGCCCTGCTTTTCAGCAGGTGATGGAGGCCCTAAAGACATGCACCTGGCCAACTCTGTGTCAAAACCAAGGCTATTGTGGGGGAGAGATTTTTCTTTTTATTATCCCTGTATTAAATCTGGCCATGTTTTCCTGTGGTGGCTCTGGCGGCCTACGCAGTAGTGCTAAACATTTGCAGGGAGTTTAGGCCTGGTGCAGCAGGAAAACAATTGCTGTGGCTGCTGGACTGAGCAGGAAGCTTTGCAGCTGCAGAAGTGGCCTCCCTGGAGCGGAAGGTGGGAGAACAGGTGTGGGCAGGGGGAGGGGCTGGAGCACAGAAGGATGAGTGAATGGGGCCTTGGGTCCTGGAGGGCAGGGGTAGACGTGTCCAGCTCACCAGGAGCCACACTGACTCAGGTGTGCCCGCATCCTGCTAGTGGGGTGACCTCAGGTGAGTGGGGGGAAGGCAGCTGGAGGTCTTTCCAGGTGCATCTGGTAAAAAACAGGACCCTCTAGTCTGCACCCTGCCCTCCTTCAGATTGAGACAGTGCCAAGTGTGATGGATCCTACCCTGCTGGCCCAGTGATGCCAGGAGGTAAAATGTGGAAGGGAGGTGTTGGGGGAGGAGCCGCTGGCCACCCATGTGCATGTGGGATTCACACCTTGGGTCACAAGCCTGGTCTAAATATATCTGATCTCTAGGATGAATTGATGAAGTTTCTACCTTTCCTACCTTGGGAACTTCTCTTTTCAGGAGTCTCTCTCCAAGGAGTGATTCCGGTTCTCAGGGACATTTTGAGCTTTGGGATCTGGTTTTAGGTATTCCTGGGAAATAAACTGCATTCGGCACAAGGAAAGGTCTCATTTCATGAGCCCTCAACTCCCTACAGCACCAGATGCTGCCTTGAAAAGCTAATTTTATTCCCAAGGAAAGCTGCAGGTGGGGGTGACCACTCTCTACTTTGCTGCGTTTAAAGCTTGAATTTGGTTCCACACTCTGCCTCCGCAGGCTGTAATAAAGTGACTTTGTTTTTCCCTCTCTTTCCTCTCTAGGACTACAAGAACGGGTGGACGCAGCATTCTGTTGGAGGAGTGATGGCTAGAGATTCCAGGTGGTGGGGAAACCTGAACTGGCCCCGAAGCAGCTACACTTGCCACAACCCACAGGACCATAAAACCCTAAATGCAGCCCGGGGTTGAAGGCAGAGAACCAGCATTCCCAGATTTTGGCTCCCGTATCATCTCAGAAACAAAAAATCAAAACACCATTGGAGTCCCCTTCCTCTCTGCTTGTCCACAACCTGCCATCACTCTAGGTCGATTAATCCTCTAGAATTCCAGGCTGGAAAACTCAGCTCTAGTAGTCAGCAGACAGGTCTCAACAGGCGTTGTGGATTTCCAACCAGAAGCCTAGCCTTCTGAGCCCACTTAAGCCCCTTTCCACTTGCCATTTGGTGCCAGGACAGACAGTGCTGTGGGCAGGATGCCAAGAACATCCACGCTGGGAGGTCCCACCAGGCCCTGATGTGAAGAGAGGAGCCGTGGGCCCTCTGGACCCACTATGCTCAATCACACGTTACTCTACAGCCACTGAATCACAAAGACGGGCACCTGATTAAAAACCCCACCCGTTTCAAACCCTTTCCATAATTTTGACCAACAATTTAAATGATAATAGAAAAGCATCTTATCTCTAAATAAAACAAATACGGACAGAAAAGACTGATGCTGAAAACCAGCCATATGGCTGACATGAGCCCGTGCCTGGCCACATTTACCACCGTGTGGCCTCCACAGAAAGACATTGAAAACCTCGAGGGCCCGTGTTTAATAAGTCAAACTCTGCTGGCATCATCAGAATATTCCCAGTTTGCAACCGGATCCGTGTCCCTTCTCACTTGCAGACTTGGAGGTGTTTTAGGAGAAAGTGACTTCTTCGCTGAGCTGTTCTGATGTGTAATTCTTTATGTCTGGAGTACCTCCGACATGGCATCGTGCCCGATCTCTTTCCCCTTCATGTTTTCACAGCACTCCTTGTGCCTCCTCCACCCTCTGCAGTGTCCTCGTCATCCTCCAGGGTGGAAACTTTGGCTTCTGGCTGGCTGGACTCAGAGGAGTCCTGGCAAGGTTTGGGGCACGGCCCATCGGCGGTCAGGCCTGGGTGGGATGGCCCCATCTCCTCCCTCTGGCCTTCCACGGGACTCTCTCTCCTGACCCCTTCTGGGCCTGCAGCTGCCTGCTCCTCTGTCAGTTTCACGGTCTCCCTCCCAAGCCTGTTTGCCTCTTCCTCCTCAGAAGGTAGCTGGAGTAATGAGGGATGATAGGGCTTGCTTTGGCTCCTGTGGCTCTGACTTGCTGGGGAGCTGACAGCAAGCCTCCTGGCATCTTCCCGCACTGCCAGCGCCTCGGGAGCAGCACAGCTTTCATCTTGCTTCTGAGCCTCCCCTGAAACAGACAGCGGGTGGGGGATCAGCATGAGACCTCCAGCTGGAATTCAGCCCTCACTTCCCCTCACCCAACCTCCAGCCCACTGTTGCCGGGCCTCCAAGGTAGAAAATGCTGCTGAAGGCAACCCAGGACCCACAAAAAAGAAAGCAGCCACTCTGGTGACTCCTGTGTCATTAATTGAAGGAAAGGGGTCACATGGGCCGTGTCTGTAACCCATCCTTTCCAGGCGCCTGGTTATCACCTGCTTCGCTCACCAATGATGACTCCTTGAGCTCATGAAATATTTAAACTGAGGACAAAGGTTTTGTGCATTGTGTAGCTCAGGGAAGATCTGGGCCTCTTCAGTAATACGAAGTGGTTCTGGCTTCTTCGGTGTGGGAAAAAGAAGGAGTGGTTAGGAGAGATTGAGTGCCCCCCGCCCTCAATCTCCATCAGCACCTCATTATTTGATGCCGACCACTGGTACTTCCTCAATTTTAGTAAAAGGTTATATGCAAAAGCAGCTTCAAGCTCCCTACCCCTCCTAGCTAAACTGTTCTCCCTCAACCTGTATAATAGAAATTCTCCAGCTGCAACTAGAGGGGGATGAAAGTGAATGTGGGCTCCTGAGAACCAGCCTCCTGCCCCCATTTTCCTATTTGCTTGCTTTGTAATCAGGACAATCTGTTCAGCCTCCTTTTCTTCAGACATAAAATCAGGGGCTGCTGCTGCTGCTAAGTCGCTTCAGTCGGGTCCGACTCTGTGAGACCCCAGAGACGGCAGCCCTCCAGGCTCCTCTGTCCCTGGGATTCTCCAGACAAGAACACTGGAGTGGGCTACCATTTCCTTCTCCAATGCATGAAAGTGAAAAGTGAAAGGGAAGTCGCCCAGTTGTGTCCGACTCTCTTCGCGACCCCATGGACTGCAGCCTGCCAGGCTCCTCTATCCATGGGATTTTCCAGGCAAGAGTACTGGAGTGGGTCACCAGTGCCTTCTCCGAAAATCAGGGGCAGGGCTCTCTAATGTCCCTTTTGAACCTAAGAGGCCACATGGGCTCTGCGTGCCTGGGAAGAACCACTTGGGGAGTAAACTCTTGGCACCTGGACATGTGCATTCAGCACCAGACACCAAGGTGCCCAGATGTAAAGACTGGTTTAGCCTTCAGGCCAGATGGGGATAAAGTGTCTGGAAGAGGCTTCCTGGGCAGATTGCAAGGGTGAGAGGGCTGGGGCATGTTTCCCGGTTCCCCAGATGGAGCCAGAGTAGAACCCACCACAATCAGACCTGTATCAGATACATGCAGGTGCAATTTCAAGCTGAAAGATGGAATTTGGGGCAGCCAAGGGAGAACTGTAGGAGGTTTGAAAGAAAGTTGACTTGTTATGATCACATTTCACTTATGGAATTAAGTAACTATGTGTTTTTGAACATTTATTTACCCAATCAAATGTTTAAAAGTCTTAAGAAATTTAAACATGGCTGAACCCCGGCAAAAACTCTGAGTAACTCTAGAAGAGATGAAATACTGATGAGATCAGATGGACCATAAGACTGCAATGAAACAGCTGAGATGAAGGGTGGGAACAATGACAGAAGAGGAGATGATGCAGAGAGAGTGGCGGGCGTGACAGCGGACAGGCTGGTCCCTGGGGAAGAGGACTGTGGTCTCCTTCAACAGACAGAACTTGACCTCTGTCCCCACACCCCAGACCTCGAGTTCTTCTGCTGTAGATTTGCATCTCACCTTTCAAAAGAAGCCATTTCTTTCTCTTTAGCTCTTTGGATGACCACAGAAATCCCCCAGGAACAAAAATGTAACTAATTCTTTTAAATACACTCTAAAGCCTGTGTTTTAGTTAGGGACAACTCTCCTGAGAACTCACTGACCTCAGTAAGTACTGTATCTGAAAATGAGACCATTACTTGTGTTTACAATGAGATACTTGAATGTATAAATGAGTGACTAAAGCAAGTCTTGATTTTTTAAAAAAGTAACTATTCAGATCTGTTCAGCCAGGATAGTGTACGTTAGTTCCTAATAGGTTCCCATACTCCTTCTGCTCAGATCCAACCTGTTGGGAGAGGAACCTTCCCTAAAACTTTGCTCCTCAAAGTGGGGTCTGTGGACCAGCAATGGCAGCGTCACCTGGCAGCTTGTTAGACATGCAGAATCCTACCCTAGACCTACTGTTTCAGAGCCTGCATTTTAATAAGATCACAGGTAATGTGGGTGGATGTTACGGTGTGAGAAACACTAGAACTGAAACACAAATCTGACCATGCCTTTCCCCAGCTTTCAAATCTCTAAGAGCTGTCAGTGCCCAGGGAGCAAAGCCCGAGCTTCTCCTGACATTCAAGGCCTTAAGTGACTCAACATCCATCTACCTGCCATACCAACTCTCCTCATATCCCTACACTCCAGCCACACCGAACCCTTCATGGCACCCGGCTCTGCCCTCTGTGCCTTTGCTTATGTGCCTGATGCCTCTATGACCATCATTCTTGATGCATCCAGATGACCACTTTCAAGAGTGAGCCCTACCCTCCACCTCCTCATGAAGCCTATTTGATTAAATCTACCCAGAGGTAATCTCCCCACTGTCCTAATCCCCACACAATTGTGTCTGGACCTCCAAGGGAACTTTGTGCTTTTAACCCTCAGATTGTTACTTACATATAACTATTTTATATAAATCACATTTATATAAACCTAAAGTTTATTTTTTTTCCAAGTGTAATGCATTATTTTATTTTCATTTTCTTTCTTTTTTTAATTTTAAAATCTTCAATTCTTACATGCGTTCCCAAACATGAACCCCCCTCCCACCTCCCTCCCCATAACATCTCTCTGGGTCATCCCCATGCACTGATGTAAATGTCCATAGATTCAAATGTTTAATAAGTTATTTATTGAGCCCCCACTGTAGAACACTAGCCAGGGTAAAAGATTAATTGGGTAAGATATTAAACTTCAGGTTTTCCCCATGCTTGGGGCTGGTGCATGGGGAAAACCTGAAGTTTAATATCTTACCCAATTAATCTTTTACCCTGGCTAGTGTTCTACAGTGGGGGCTCAATAAATAACTTATTAAACATTTGAATCTATGGACATTTACATCAGTGCATGAATAAATGAACATATTAGTACATATATTTCAATACTAGCCATTAATAAATGAAAGCAATCCTCAAATCAATTTATTCCAGGTTCAGGTTGCCACCCTAAAAGTTCTTAAAATGGCACTTTCAGGAAAAAAAAAAAGATTTCTAACTCACACAAGCATTTAGCTATATCTGAGATGACTCAGGGAGGCAATCACATAATTTTTGTACTAATAAGTGAAAAATGTTACAGTGGTTGTACAAGAGAAACACAGAGCCAAAATGAGCCAGTTTCCAGCACAGCGCAAGAAACTTTACTCAAAAGGGGTAAATTACGGTCTTTTCTACAGTGAAAATTTTCACCAGTGTGAGATGAATAAAATCCTTCTGGAAATTACTGTTATGAAATTACTTCTACCAGGACACTTAATAGTATATTCTGGTGCCCCTGAAAAATTAATTAACCTTATCCGTAACAATCTAACCCCTAAACCTTTTGCAGTGTTTTTACTGTGGGTCAGGTTAATCTTCTCTATCTTAATTTATATCTAAGGGAGAGTGGTCTAAATTACACTGAGGCCTTCTGGTCGCCAGTCCCCTGCCTCATGGCATTTCTTTAGATGACATTCCACTCATGTTCAAATGTATGAATCTTTTAAAATGGCAAACCTCTGAGATTACTAGGGAGAACTTTCCAACGTTTGGAGGGGGAGGGGAGGGGAGCTACACTTCTGTCATCATTATCGAGCAAGACACAGCCACAATGAGGGGATGAACAAGGCTGTAATTCTCTTATTTGGTCCTAGAGCAGATTATTTTTTTTCCTGAGAAAGCCTAGAGTTTTGGAGTCTCAGACCATATAGGGACCAGGCTCTGAGACAGGATTATGGGTCAACAGTGGGATCCACAAATCCTCTTCTCCCTTTTGTTTATCCCAAAGATATCCAAAATGTATACTCAAGTCATGATCAGAAGACTAAGAAAAGTTACTGAAAACACCACAACGCTTGAGCTAATAATGAGGGCCTCGGTTATTCGCTGTGGGAACAAAATCTTCCTTAACTCTGTGCTTCTGGAATGTTGATCTTAAGCGGTGGGAGTTTTATTTTTCCTTTGAGAACAGACACACGGCGTGCCCATTTCCATAAAAGAAAGATTTCTGAATTAGCTCAGAATCGGAAAATAGTGTTACCCCCAAATAGGAATTAATCTGTGCTGCTGTAGCAAACAGAATTAGCATCATTAATACTTATTAATAACAACATACATACCAATAATGATGAGGCAATCAACTGATAAAAATGCGTTAGGACACAAATAGTGCGGAAAGAAAAAAACATTTTCTCTAAAAGATGAAAAACAGTAGCTCTCTGTGGAAAAGATTGCAAGTCTCCTAAAAAACATGTCCCCCTCCCCAAACACTGGCCCAAAGGGCACATTCATCTTCTTTTGTGAACTGGTCTCTGATGGGCTTTGTCCTCCTGAGTGTGAGCTGCTTTCAGTTGGAATTAATCAGAGATACAGCAGTGATGAGGCCACCCCAGACACTGACAGCAGCTACATAAATGCTTCCTTGTTGCCATGCATGCTGGCAAAGGATGGAGCTGGAACAATGAAAGCTAATGATGGGACTCTGGAAGCTATCATTTTGAATCAGACCATCCCTTATGCCACCCTCATGAAAATCAAGCCAGGCTCAGACTCCATGTCAGGTTAGCAGGCCTGGGAGCTCAGCGAGCCCACAGCAGACAGAGGGCTTTAGATGTCCACGGGAGCACTGGATGCTGGCATGGGATGACCACTCGCCAAGACATGTCCCAGATGGCACAGTGGGCTATGGTGTGTTACGGGCCAGCCTTGCAAACAGCCACACGCTGCTGGCTGGAAAGTCAAAGCTAGAAAGTCCTACTTTGTCTTCCGGCCACCGTGGAAACCACCCGAGTCAGGGGCTCTCTCCAGGAATTCTCTCTGCTTGTGCTTGGAGGACTTTTCTGTTGAAACCCCAGATGTGTCTTGGCTTTTCCTCTTATGATTTCATGCACTAGGATGAGTGATCAGAATGGGCTTCAAAACACAGCTGTACAAAAGCAGAAGTGACCGAGCCTTGCTGAACCCAGGTCAGATAAGCAGAACCACTCATCTGATCCAAAGACTCATGATAAATAATACACATCTGTGGCTTTAAGTTCTAAGTTTGGGGGTGCTTTGTTACACAACAATTAATAGACAGTTGGGGAGCCACTTGACATTTTCTGAGCTCAGTACAACTATGATGGAAAACGTGCTCCAGAAGCTTTATCCTATAGAAGCAGGATGAAGATGGGAAGGGAGTATGGAGATTCTGGAAGGCAGGAAAACCAGAATGGAGGCCTTGCCCAAGAGGTCAGGAGGGCCCAAACCAAGCCAGAGGTGGTAGGAATGGAGATGCAAGAAACTCTGAAGAAATAGTAGCAACAGACCAGATATGGATGGAGAAGGAAAGCGCACAGTGGTTGATGATGACTCTGAGGGTTGCTGGAGAGTTAAGTGACAAGAAGGAGGGCAGCAGGAAGGGCTGTGATGTCACATTTGAGAAGTCCATAGAGTATGTTGGTGGGACAGGTTGTGCTTTGGGAAATATAGGACAGTTACTCTGTAAATGAGACCCACTGGAAAAAAATATTTCAAATATATTTTGGTAGAGGTGATGGTTGAAGGCATGATTCTCAGCAAAAGAACATGTAGAGGAAATTGTAGAAACATGGGAAAGAATCTTGATACCCATGTGCTGGGTATCAGTTCAGTTCAGTCGCTCAGTTGTGTCCCACTCTTTGCAACCCCATGAACCACAGCACGCCAGGCCACCCTGTCCATCACCAACTCCTGGAATTTACCCAAACTCATGTCCACTGAGTTGGTGATGCCATCCAACCATCTCATCCTCTTTTGTCCCCTTCTCCTGCTGCCCTCAATCTTTCCCAGCATCAGGGTCTTTTCAAATGAGTCAGCTCTTTGCATCAGGTGGCCAAATAATTGGACTTTCAACTTCAACATCAGTCCTTCCAATGAACACCCAGGACTGATTTCCTTTAGAATGGACTGGTTGGATCTCCTTGCAGTCCAAGGGACTCTCATGAGTCTTCTCCAAGATCACAGTTCAAAAGCATCAATTCTTCTGTGCTCAGCTTTCTTTATAGTCCAACTCTCACATCCATGCATGACTACTGGAAAAACCATAGCCTTGACTAGATAGACCTTTGCTGACAAAGTAATGTCTCTGCTTTTAATATGCTGTTTAGGTTGGTCATAACTTTCCTTCCAAGGAGTAAGCGTCTTTTAATTTCATGGCTGCAGTCACCATCTGCAGTGATTTTGGAGCCCCCCAAAATAAAGTCAGCCACTGCTTCCACTGTTTCCCCATCTATTTGCCATGAAGTGATGGGGCCGGATGTCATAATCTTAGTTTTCTGAATGTTGAGCTTTAAGCCAACTTTTTCACTCTCCTCTTTCACTTTCATCAAGAGGCTCTGTACTTATTCTTCGCTTTCTGCTGTAACGGTGGTGTCATCTGCAAATCTGAGGTGTTTGATATTTCTCCTGGCAATCTTGATTCCAGCTTGTGCTTCCTCCAGCCCAGCGTTTCTCATGATGTACTCTGCATAGAAGTTTAAAAAGCAGGGTGACAAGATACAGCCTTGACGTACTCCCTTTCCTACTTGGAACCAGTCTGTCGTTCCATGTCCAGTTCTAACCGTTGCTTCCTGACCTGCACACAGATTTCTCAAGAGGCAGGTCAGGTGGTCTGGTATTCTCATCTCTTTCCACAGTTTATTGTGATCCATACAGTCAAAGGCTTTGGCATAGTCTCAATAAGCAGAAATAGATGTATATTAGTTATCTAATGCTGTACAACAAATTACCTTGAAACCTAGCAGCTTATGACTCGGGAGCCTGTAGCAGTTTATCTGGGTGGTTCTTGCTAATGGTCTCTAATGTTGTCATCAAAACCTTTACAAGGGCTGCTGTTATCTGAAGGTTTGACTGGGGCTGGAGAATCTGCTTCCAAGATGGTGCACTCACATGGCTGATGGCTGGCGGCCTCAGTTCCAGGCCACACAAAGAGCATGTAGGGATGCTCAATAATCTTTGTGATGTGGCATCCATCTTTCTCTACAGTCAGTGATCCAAGGCAGAGAGCGCAAGGCAGACCATGTGCCTTTTATAGCTTGACCTCAGAAGTCATGTACCATCACTTCTGTTGTAACCCATCAGTCACAAAGACCCATGTGGGAGAGAACTATACAAGGGCATGAATGCCAGGAAGTGGGGATCATTTGGGACCATCTTGGAAGCTGGCAACCACATTAGGGGTGTAGGAAGAAGCTGAGCAAAACTCAGAAAGATGTGAAGGATAGTTTAGCTAGAGAAATGAGACTACCACCTGGGAAGAGATCTGGTTCTCACCTTGCTTCAGCTGGCACCTTAAATGGGCCCTTGATCTCCTTTAAAACACACTGCCTCCAGAAAGTGTGCCTGGTAAGGAAGATTTTTCCTTCATTCAACTGATTCCCAGACTACTTACCACATGTCAGGCAAGGTGTCAAGATTTCCCTGAGGTTGGCAGTGTCTCATCTCACTGTCTTATAGGAAAGGAAACTGAACCTGAAGTTACCAGTCCAAGTTCTCACTACCAGTGTGATGTGAGGCTGGAATATGAACCCAGGTTGCTTAAATCCTGGACCCTCACTCTTAGCCTCTTTCCACTATGCTGAGAGTGCAGGAACCAGTGTTCTTCTGCTGGAAGCTCCAAATAAGAGGAAGCACGAGGGATGACCCAAAAGTGCTGCAGATGCTGCAGAAAGGTGAAGGACTGGTGTCCACTCATCCCCTGCACCAGGCACAGGCCCGGAAAGAGTCAAGAAATCAAGGGCTTGCTTACCATCCTTGGGACTTGCTTTGCTTTCAGTGGGCTGCTCCACGAACTTGAGCAGTGGGGATCTTGACCTCTGCATGGTGGGAAGAGCCGGGTCACTGAACAGTATGGTGTCTTTGCCCCCTGTCACAGAAAAGAGGAAAATAGACATATTATGTCACCACTGGAGTGGTGGCAACACTCACCCCACCCAAGGGACTGGCTCTTCAGGTGAGCAAGGCTCCTTCTTCAATCATAGACAGTGCCATGGTGGAGAAGGGCCAGCCTACCCTCTCCACAATGAAGGCAGGGCAGAGGGGTCCAGCGCCAGCTGCCTCTGAGTCCTGAAGTCTGCTCAGAACACAGATGCCCACAAATGCCACCGTTACAGGGTAGCATGCTGTATCTGTTGGAAACTGAATGGCTTTCATCTGGGTGAGACAATAGTAATACTAACAAGAGTAGCAGAGGGCTTTGAATGCAGGCTCTGGAGCCATGCTGTAGTGCTCGTGTCCTGGAGCCCATCACTGGCTAGCTGGGTGACCTCGGACAAGTCACTGAGCCTCTCTGAGCCTCAGAGCCCTCATCTGTAAAGTGAGGAAGAATAACAGCAGCCACCTCAGGGGGTGGTGGTGATAAAATGAACTGATTCACGTAAAACATTTAGGCATTTCGTCAGCACTCAAGAAATTCCAGATTGAAATGACTGTTTTATGGTACCAGTAGAACTGCCATACACACTGGGTCTGATTTAATTAGATTTGGCCATTTAAATTGAATCATAAGTATGTCATAAGGCAGGTAGTATCAGGTTCCCTAAATGATCACAGCTAGACTCAATAAAGACACATCCCGGCCAAACCCTTTCATCAATTCATATGAGCTCCCTAAGTGGGCAGAGAGAGCCTGAGGTGAAGAGGAAGAGGAAAGGTAAACCATTGCAGCTCTATTTTTGAGGCCATGGCAAGGTATGAAGGTGGGGAGCAGGGAGGTGTGGCTTTGAAATGTGAGCTTGTACACACGGACACAAAACACGTACACAGAAGGTGATGCTGCCCCAGCGGTCAGGTGAGGGAGGATTTGACCTCCAACTCCTGCCCATGAACCCCAAAGATTCTCCTGGTGGGTACCACCATGCCAACACTGAGCCCCAGGGCCACAGCCCAGCCCATGCTCCAGCCTCGGCTGTCTGACTTTGAATGAAACCTTATCTGAAGCCAAGTCACTGAATGTCTCTGGGGCTCACATCAGAGGCTCTAAAGTTCTGTGATTCTACTCAGGTTTGGTGGAGCACAGAATGGTATTTGGGTCAAGATGTCCACCACCTTGGAGAACGAGGTGAACCTTGGCCTGTACCTCTGAGCCCTTAACTTGTTTATAATACCACCCTCCCTGTTGGCCATACATGTAATCTTCTTAACTTGATTTCCAAGACTAGTAGAGAGTTTGGCATACGGCAGGTGCTTCATAAACAGCTGATAGCTGTGAATAGATGGTTACTGCATTCTTGGGAATCCTGATGTTTACTTGGTGGGTATGGATGCCTGAAGCTGCCTCAGGCAGATGGAGCTTGTTATTAGCAGCCATCACTCTCAGCTTTGGGCTTCATGAGGGTCATCCCAGAAGAAGAGGAATCTGACAGGAGCTGGCCCTGAAGCTCTCCAGAAGTACAGATACTGTCTCAAGTTGGAAGAAATCCAGAATCTTTAGGACCACAATCTGGGGAGGTTTCCCAAGGAGAACCACTGAACTGAAGCTTTGGATATTTTAAGAGGCTCTCAGGATGAAGCTATGACAAACCTAGAGAGTGTATTAAAAAGCACAGACATCATTTTGCCAATAAAGATCTGCCAAGTCAAGGCTATGGTTTTTCCAGTAGTCATGTAGGGATGTGAGAGTTGGACTATAAAGAAAGCTGAATGCCAAAGAATTGATGCTTTTGAACTGTGGAGAACTGTTGGAGGAGACACTTGAGAGTGCCTTGGACTGCAAGGAGATCCAACCAGTCCATTCTAAAGGAAATCAATCCTGAATATTCATTGAAAGGATTGATGCTGAAGCTGAAACTCCAATACTTTGGCCACCTGATACGAAGAACTGACTCATTGGAAAAGATCCCAATGCTGTGAAAGATTGAAGGCAGGAGGAGAAGGGGACAACAGAGGAGGAGATGGTTGGATGGCATCACCGACTCGATGTACATGAGTTTGAGTAAGCTCCACGAGTTGCTGACAGACAGGGAAGCCTGGCGTGCTGCAATCCATAGGGTTGCAAAGAGTCGGACACAACTGAGCAACTGAACAACAACAGGACGAAGTCAACCCAGTCAGGTCTCCCCTTGTGTTGCAAAGATACAGTCTAGAAACACCATGAGGAAATAATGGTTGTTATGAAGCCATACCAGATGTCTCAGATGGGCTTTTGTTTCTCTTCAATAAGGCAACAGTCACTGTCCTAAGTTAGGGGCAGAACTGCAATTCCTGTTCCATCTTTCCAGCAAATCCGCTGGCAGCAGAGGCACATTCTATCCTCTGCGCCCCAACAAGCCTTCCAAGTCCACTCTGTCCCCTGGTCAAGGACTCAGAATATGGGCGGAGTTGGGAGCTGGGAGCTGGCTGCCGCCGAGTGAGTAAGGCAGTGGAAGGGAGAGCCTCGCGCCTTCCTATTGTGAGGAATGCTCTGGGGCAGAATGACTCCCAGGCCCTCTTCAAACACAGTGAATTATCCACTCCACAATGGCCCCTCGAAAATGCCGGGGTGTGTGTGTGTGCTGTCACGTCTG
Organism: Budorcas taxicolor; assembly: GCF_023091745.1. Lineage (NCBI taxonomy): Eukaryota > Metazoa > Chordata > Mammalia > Artiodactyla > Bovidae > Budorcas > Budorcas taxicolor. Next base: position 44,878,096 of record NC_068915.1, read on the forward strand.
ACTCTTTGCGACCCCACAGGCTGTAGCCCACCAGGCTCCTCTGTCCATGGGATTCTCCAGGCAAGAATCCTGGAGTGAGTTGCCATGCATCAAACCTGCATCCCCTGCATCTCCTATATTGGCAGGCAGATCCTTTACCCCTGAGCCACCTGGGAGGCCCTAAACTTCTGCAAGAATCTGAGCAACAGGCATGCAGACAAGGGAAGCAGAAACCACCATTTGTCCATAAATTAACCCGTATCTAATCAAAGTAGGGGTTGGAGGAGAAGATAAACACCTCTGGAAATCCCCACCTGCAAAGATCACTTCCTTATCTGATGGTAAAATGTCAAGATGTGGTTTTTGCGAAACATTTGAAGAATCCAAAGACCCTCCTTGGAAGGCTCTCAGTTCTGTTGTTTCTAAGCCCAGACTCTCTGTATTGACTGTGTTGAACTCTAATCTGATAGTCCGCTGTCTCCTAGCTCCATTTTGGTCCTCGGGACTGGGCAATGGGGTGTGGGCGATCCATGAACTAGATTCAAACCACAGTCAACGCAGGTCACACAGGCCCTTCTGTTCAACTGGTGTTGGAGTTTCCAGAAGCCCTCCCGATTCCCTATAACACAACAGCACTCCTTCCTTTCTCCAAAATGTGCCAGTTACTTTCAGAATGCACATTTTCCTCCCCAGACTGATGCTGAGAGTGGAGAATACAGAATTCAAAAAAAAAAAAGCTCAAAGAGCCAGGCTCTGCTCTTGCCAGACTTTTCCCCGGCTTTCAGTGTTTCTTTTCGAAGCGTGAGCACATCCAGGAAACCTTCTCTCGGTGCCTGCCCCCTCTCCTGTCCCCTCCAGTCATCATTCTCACCCACAGATGCCAGCAAACCACTGGGCGAAGAAGGCTGACAGATAGGGGGCTGGGGAGAGCGGAGGCTCATTCCTTCTTGAAGTGCAAGGCCAACCAGCCCACTCTCTGGCTTTCTCTACAGTGCCCTGTGTCTCCCCCACCTCTCAGGGACCAGTTAAACAGTCTGGAGGACTCTCTGCTTTCCAGATGATTTCTCCACATGGGCTGTGACATCTGTCAGACTTGCCTGCTTCCCATCAGGTTCACACATTTGCCCTAACTCTATCCAGCACCACCAAGAGCTGTATATTGTTGGCTGAGAGAGTGAGGAGGGAGGGAGTCAAAGAGAAATCAGAGCATGCTCCAAGGCCAAGAGAAATTCTGCCTTATAGTCATGAGAGGTGGGCTTGACCACGGTCCTTTAGTGTCTTGGGAGAGATCGTTCCAGCTTCTGAATCTTTCTTCTCCAATTCAGCTTGCTTTGAGAACCAGTCCCCAGCTGATTTGATCTACACTCCCTACCATCCCTCACTCTCCCCCCCGCCAGCCCCCTACCTTCTGTGTCTCTCTTTCGTGAACTGTACTTTCCCTGCGCAGATGGAGCACTGAAATGAAGATCTGAACACCTGAGTTCGGCCTCTGTGGCCTTAGGTATCACCCAACTTCTTGAATTTCTGTTTCCTTATGGAAATTTCTGTTTCCTTAGAATGAGGGGATCAGACTAGTTCATGAAAGGAAGAAGGTTTTCTCTCACATGTCAACTCTGACCAGGAGGTAGCTTCCTGGAAAGCCAACGTAAAAGACTGTTTTGAGGGCCACGTGTGAGATTAGCAAGGAAGGGTGATGTGACTGATTAGCCATGTCTGCCACTGGCACGGAAATGATGCGGTGTAATATATACCAAGTATTTGTCATCCTTGGACTTTTTGCTCTCAACTGTCATTCCAGGTCCAGCATTCAATCACTTGTCACATTATTCCCTCACACACTAACATCTTTACCACTTCATTGACACTTATGTATCATTTTGTGTTTTCCTTTCACTGTTATGCATATTCATCACACTTTCCTACCCACTCCCGTACTCTTGCCTAGAGAATCCTGTGGACAGCAGAGCCTGGTGGGCTGCTGTCCATGGGGTCGCACAGAGTTGGACACGACTGAAGTGATTTAGCCTGCATGCATACATTGGAGAAGGAAATGGCAACCCACTCCAGTGTTCTTGCCTGGAGAATCCCAGGGACGGGGGAGCCTGGTGGGCTGCCGTCTATGGGGTTGCACAGAGTTGGACATGACTGAAGCGACTTAGCAGCAGCAGCCAGCAGTGGGACTGCTGATTCTTGGAGGGGGCAAGGGGCATGTCTAAAACGTCTGGTACAGGGCTGAATTCACAAAGTTGATACTCAGAAAGTATCAACGTGTTATGGATCTCTCAGAGGAGACACAGATCCTTTCAAGACTGGTAAATAACTGCGAGCTAGCAATTCTCTGAAACCAGTGGGTCTCAATCCCCTCTACTTGACTGAAATGGTAAATATTCCGTTACTGAGCGAAAGAGGAAGAGGAAGAAGAGAAAAGCGGAAGAAGTAGAGAAAAGGAAAGTGGAGGAAGTAAGAGGAAGAAGAGGAAGAGGAGAAGAAAAGAAGATGACATACTTCCTCTTGCTCGGCTATTAGAGCTTAAATGGAGACCATACAAAGATGAGCAGATAGAAGGGACTGGTCTGATTTGCAGAGAAAGAGGCCCCTCTCCTCCCACCTTGGTTTGAAAATGATAGTGAGGTGATGCCTCATTGTAACATCCTTTATTACTGCGTCAGGGCAGTGCTATCACAGTCACATAAACTGTGTCAGATTGGGGGAATTGCCATTCTTTTTTTCTGTCCTCCCACTTTGTACCCATGTGGAGGCCAGAGATTAGAACAAACAGGCTGGGGCATAAAATTCATTCAGTCGCTGCCCTCCAAGCAAATGCTACCATTTAATATTTGCTTTGTGCTAATTGAATTCTCTATTTCAATTGACTATTCTAATCAGAAAAGTGCAAGGATACAAAGAGAATGCATTTCTATTTATTTACATGCAGGGATGATATTAATGCACTGCTATTAGCCACAAACACAGATATTTCAAGAAGAACATACTCCCAAATCCTATGGAAACATTGTAGCTCAGGCCTTCAGGCAGCAGGAAAGAAAAAAAAAAAAAAGGAAAGAAACAATTGTTATTGCATAATAGCCATTCTAACCTAGACCAAACAACAGCACAGATAGGAAATTCTCAGCATTCTTTCATTTATTTGACTTCCATCTTTTTACATAAGTTGTAGAAATAAAACATTGTGAAATCTCACTAAGTCATTTGGAAAGAAAAAAAATCCAAACGCTAGAACATGCACAGAAATAGCAATCCGACTGCACAAATAAATGATAAATTTGCCTGACTGTGTTGAAATTCAATGCAATAAAAGAAAGGCCTTCAAAGGAGATAAGGTTTTAACTGCATCAAAAGATTCTTGTGCAAAATGGATCATTCAAGTCCCCAGGATGGCACTTGGCACTAATTAGGTCTGTTAGGTCTTCTGACATCAAGTTCAAGGAATCTCTACTAAAAATTGCAATTTATGAAATACACTTCCAGGCAACCTGAGGCAGCTATTCAGATTTACATTAAGAAAACATGTGGTTTTGTCCATGTCCCTGTGGCAATGTTCATTTCTCATACATTACGAGGAAGCAACGGATATGATTCAAGGGTAGAGAAGGGTTTGTGCAGAAAGGTTAAGTAACTAAAAATATATGTACAAAGTTGCTTCCAGGGAAAGAGGAGGTGGTAGAAAATGATAAATACAAGTTTCTGGAGAATGTAAAGAGAAAGAAAAAGCTGACGGGGGTCTCATGAAGGGGGGTATTTTACCAAGACACATGGGATAAATATAGCTAATTAATGTGAAACATCAGTTTCTTCACACCCTGCACCACTGTGGGGAAAAAAATCTACAGTAGAAATTTTTATTTTCAACCTATGTAGCAAATGGAATGAGGGAAGAGGGAAGAAGGTTGTAAAGCACATTTGGGTTAGAACAATTGTTTGCTCTTATATTCAATTTTAAGACTGATGATTAAATTGAACACATCTTTGTAAGTTTGTACATTCATTTATAGAATGCATGAGTAAATAGAATAAACTTTTGTGAGTTCTTATATTCCTTTTTAGGGGTGATGATTAAACTGAACACATCTCTATAAGACACCTACAGAGAAAAAATGAAGCAATTTACCATACTCACAAAAGTTAAAAATAACATACATACAGACATATACAATGACAATTTCAGAATTTAGATTAGCAAACTTCATAGTTCACTTTGTATATTTATTAGTTTTTTTCTGATTTCCTCCAAAATCATGGCTTTTAAGTTTCAAACACTTGTAGACGTCTCAGCAATAATCTTCAAATAAAAGAACGTTAAAAAGGTAAAGTCTGCTCTGCAACTTTTCAAAAAAAGAAATTTTTATAAAGTTCTGCTTACCTGGGAGACTCCACAAACCAGAAACTTCCAGAGTTCTTAATTTTTTCTCCAGTTCAGCCACCCGATTCCCTAGGATTCTGGAAAAGGGGAGAAAAAATGGCAAAAGACAGATCAATGAGCATCTGTCTCATCAGCTCTTAGGGCTGTGAGCAGGCTATCTGGGAAGGCTGGTGATGCCCTAGCAGAGAGAAAATGTTTTGAGACTTAAGACACATGCTAAAAACAGTGTGTGTGTGTGTGTGTGTGTGTGTGTGTGTGTGTGTGTGAGCATGTACCCACATGCTAAACACAGAGACTCTACTGAAAGTACATATGAAAATATAAAGTGAATGATTTAAAATGATTTAAACCTTACTAAAGTGTTGCCATTCAAGTGAATCTTCTCCCACAAAGGTAGCTGGGAAGACAAACAATGATTCTACCATTACCCAGGCATCTTACATCATTTCTATTTGGGAATTCCTCATGGCTAAAGAGGAGAAGGCAATGGCACCCCACTCCAGTACTCTTGCCTGGAAAATCCCATGGATGGAGGAGCCTGGTAGGCTGCTGTCCATGGGGTCGCTAGGAGTCGGACACGACTGAGTGACTTCACTTTCACTTTTCACTTTCATGCATTGGAGAAGGAAATGGCAACCCACTCCAGTGTTCTTGCCTGGAGAATCCCAGGGACAGGGGAGCCTGGTGGGTTGCCGTCTCTGGGGTCGCACAGAGTCAGACATGACTGAAGTGACTTAGCAGCAGCAGCAGCAGCATGGCTAAAGATGACACTTGATTTTGAATACTCACAAGTATCACAACTTGATTCTTTGAGGGTGGATCTGAGTTTTAGAAGCAACCAAGTCTAACAAATAAGATGAAAGAAATGCTTGGTGATGTTATTTCGAGTCAATAAAATAATATCCACCTTCTTAGACCTAACCTACGACTTACGAATGGCCATATCCTTGATATCTAGCATAATGCCTGGTAGATAGTAGGTGCTCAATAAATATATTTCATTAAATAAATGCATTTTTCATAGCTTGTAATGATCTCTGGAATTTAAAAATTGGCATTTGAAAAACTTTCAGAAATTATAGAATCACTAAAAATAATTACACTACTTTCCAAGATGACTATTCTGATTCACTATGATGCATAAGATCTTGAATGTGTATTTTAACAGATTACTCTGTTTACTTGGAAGCCAAACTTTGTCTCTATGCATGAAGAGATCTAAATGTGGCCACATATTTCCCCTCCTTCACTCTACACAAAATTAAATATAGTTGGGAAATGATGTGATAGTCATCTGAAACTTCAATCACTTTTCATTGGCCTGGAAATTGAAAAACCAGTCTTTATCTTTGGGGGATTTTCTTGGCACTGCTGTGCTAAAATGATGTGGAAATCACCTTAATAGCAATGTTTCAAATTCTTTCAGCAGGAGAAACCAGAATGCCAGAATTGTTCTTCTATACTTCTTTATATTCCAGACATAGATGCACAAACCCACATACATACCAAGATCTGAATATGTATATATCAGCATATATGTATATTGCTTCTAATGCATCCTTATTTTACCTGAATTGACTTGCAGACTCTTAATTAATATTTCCTTTGAGTTCACAGAAAACTCTTTGACACGACTCTATCTGGTTTTGTTCATCTAGGTACTTAGAGCTTTTTTCTTTTCTTCTTTTCCTTAAGTCTTAAATTCTGCATAGTCTTTATCAATTACTTTCAATTTCCACTCCATTTGTTGGGTCTATTCGGCTTTCATGTCTCTGACCCCTCAATAAACACCTTTCTTCGTAATCTCGCTTTCAATATTTTGCTCAGACCTTCTGATCCGAGCTCCCTTTTCACCAGCTGATGGGTTTGAGATGCAATCACATTGGTGTTCAAGCTGATGCCTGCTTCTTAGAATGATCAGATCATCTGTACGTGGCTGCTTCTTGGAAACAAAAGATAAGGCTTAACTCTTCTGTGTACAATGAAAGATGCTGTCAGGGCAACACGCAAAGGCGTGGTGAAGAGACATTTGGTTGTATTTTTTCTGATGTTCTTGGATAATGCAGCCACATCTCCCAAAAATGTGCTGCTGTGAATTTGCTGGTGTCTGGAACAATCTACTCTCAGGGACCTTGCCTTAGTTTGTTGGTGCTCACTGCTTTTTTCTTTAGTCTGACACAGGCATCTGATGCAGGGCTGGAGGTGGTAAAATGGACCCAGTAGAAGTTGTGGTAGTAGTAATGGCAACAATAACATCATCAATAACAGTAACAACTATTCTGTGGTTAACACAAATAGCAATTAATCTTTCCTGAATCCCAGGTCTGAGTCAGAGTGCATGCCAAACATCTACCAAAAGTACACTTTCTTCTCTGACCTGACAAAACTCTACCGTGGAGACTGTATTTTTATCCTCCTTTTATACGTGTGGGCCCTAACAAACAGAGAGGTCAAGCAGTTTGTCTAAGGACACACAGCCCATCTCAAATCTATGTCTTTTCCCAACCCCTAGTATAGAGGGTGCTCACCCAGCACCCTCTACTCCCATTAGAAAACAGAGGCATAGAAATTAGTCAGTGTAACCAAAACCACATGATGGATTCAGCTGGTGATGAGTATGGATTTTTAACCTATGCCTTAGGTAGATTAACCTTTGCCTCCCAAGTGCATGTTCTTAACCAATAATACCCTCATGACACTAGAAAACCAGCATTCACATGCCTAAAGCAAGTTCTCTTTAAAACTATGCATAACTGAAATATGGATGCAGCCTCAGCTGGACCTGCAAAATATAACCCAAGATGCTTCAAACGACACACGGTCTTCTAGTTGGCTTCACACTGAACAGATACAGCAGGTGGTCCACTGAATGTGATGTAACACAGCCCAGGGAGAGAGGAGGCTTATCAGAGTCTTCATAGCTGGCAGGACACACAGATGGAGACAGTTGAAGTAAAAACAGGCCCTGTTCAGTGAAGTTTAACCAATCCAACAATTATTGAGGCCGCAGGGAATAAAGATAAGAAGCGATATCCCACAAGAGACAGTGGGGATGCAGGAAGCCAAAGGAAGAGTCATAATAAGGAGGCAGAGGAGGAGGTGACCTTGGGATACCTGAGGAGACAGATGGACGTCTCTGGGAGACAGGAAGATCCAGGAGGACGGGGATGAGAGTGTATGCTGGGGGCAGGTGGAAAGAGAGAAGTCAGAAGAACTGGGGGCCACAGTGCCACCTGCATACAGCAAGAAGGGACCAGAGGAACACAGGCGGAAAGGGAACAGGAGCACCAGGGCCACATGGGGAAGGGAGAGAGGGTTCCAGGTCGGGTGGCATAGTTGGTATCATCTTATTCTAGAAGGTGGTCACACAGGATGAAAAAGGCCACTGAGAAGATGTGCCCGACCCTTGAGAGAGCTGTTACAAGACAGATGAAGGGGTGAAATCCGGAACCCAAGTGACAGGGTTGGAAAAGCAGCCTATGAGAAAGCTGAAGCGGTGAATATAGACGACTCTTCAAGCAGTTTAGCAGGGAATCCAAGGAGACAGTCAGGGTAGTAGCTTGAGGCATAAACAGGCTTGAGAGAGGATTTTTTTCTTTGTAAGATGCAGGGTGGGGCGGGGCGGTAGGGGGGGGTGGTGTTTAAAATGAAGTTTTAATTTAGCTGTGGCTTGTTTTAGAACAGGGAAAATTTTAGCATATGTCTACCTGATAGTCTAGAAAAAACTTCAAGACACTAGGCTTCTGGATAGGATTTTCAGTAGTAGTTTCTTATAGTAAAACACCATGTATGTGTTAGTCGCTCAGTCGTGTCCAACTCTTTGTGACCCCATGGACTGTAGTCTGCCGGGCTCCTCTGTCCATGGAATTCTTCAGGCAAGAACACTGGAGTGGGGAGCCATTCCCTTCTCCAGGAGATCTTCCTGACCCAGGGATTGAACCCAGGTCTCCTGCATTGCAGGCAGATTCTTTACCACCCCTGAGCCTCCAGGGAAGCCCACAGGGGATCTGCAAAAGACAGAACTGACTCAGGAACTAGCCACCACTGTGCCCTGTCCTTTCTCTCTGGACAACATGGGAAGCAGGAATCCTGAGTGAGGGTCTCCGGGGAAGCCTGATCCTTAAAAGAGGAAGAACTGGCCGTGGCCCCACACAAACTGCAGATAACCTCGCCCCCCACCTTCACCCCAGGAGATCTTCTTTTGAATCTTTGCTCTGATACAGGACAGCTCCTGTTGCTTCCAAGATCTTGAACTTCCAGGCTACTTCCCATTGTCCAGGTAAGGGAGAGAGCAGTGAAGAGTTTTAGGCAAAGCACAGAGGGTGGTGAAAGGCCAGGATGTCCTCATGTATAAACCACTGTTGCCATCACCCCACCACAGGCAGAGGGAGGGCTCGTTGGAAAAGGCTGGAGAACTGAGGGTGGTGTTCCATGAGACATGCTCTTAATATTTGCCTCTTCATCATTAACCTGTTTATAAGACACACGAACCCCATCTCTTCTTTAATAATAGCTGGACAGCTGCAAACTCGCAACAAGTACCTCAAGCAAAATGCTTATTAATTGAATATTCTCTCAAATTATAAAGTCCTAGGTTTATTCATCAGTTTGCCAAGATGGCTCCCATTGGGCCTTCTTAGTGTTAAGGGTGGAGAAGGCAATGGCATCCCACTCCAGAACCCTTGCCTGGAAAATCCCATGGATGGAGGAGCCTGGTGGGCTGCAGTCCATGGGGTCCCGAGGAGTCGGGCATGACTGAGCGACTTCACTTTCACTTTTCACTTTCCTGCATTGGAGAGGAAATGGCAACCCACTCCAGTGTTCTTGCCTGGAGAATCCCAGGGACGGGGGAACCTGGTGGGCTGCCGTCTATGGGGTCGCCCAGAGTCGGACACGACTGAAGTGACTTAGCAGCAGCAGCAGCCTTAAGGGAGAGGAGGAAGGGGGATGGGCAAGGGGTAGATGGGGTAAGTGCCAGGCAGCGGAAGAACCAGTAGGGGGCGCACGCTCTTACAGAACAGACACCTGCATTCATTCCTACTGCTAATGCTCCACCTCAACAAAGCTATTTTAAAATTTTAGTTACAAAAGGCTAAATCAAGGAGGGTAACAGCAAGCAGACCAAATTCACATTTTATTCTTAGCCCCCCCTCCATCTGTTATATAATTTGTTTTTTCGCATACCCCAAAATAAAACATTTATTGAAAGTATGAAACTTAAGACCCTCAAAGTATTAAAAATGGCACATTAGGTACTTTATGTACTGATATGAGGCAATCTTCAAGATATATTGTAATGAGAAAAAAGCAAGGTGGAAGACAGTGAAAAAAACTTTTTTTGATGAATGCTAACAACCCGCTCCAGGATTCTTGCCTGGAGAATCCCAGGGACAGAGGAGCCTGGTGGGCTGCCGTCTATGGGGTTGCACAGAGTCGGACACGACTGAAGTGACTTAGCAGCAGCAGCAGCAGCTACCATTTGTGAAAAGATAAAAAGAGAGAAAGAAAAAAGAAAATCTATATGTATATAATATATGTGAGTATTTATGTATGTCTATATAAATGCATTATACATTTGCTTATATATGTATCCTTGGAGAGGATACTTAAAAAATGAGGAATGGTGGTTTCTTCTAGGAAGGTGGATTGGGTGGCTGAGAGACATTGGTTTGGAGATATATTGTTGTTTAACCTTTTAAAATGTGAATCAAATGGTTCAAAATGATTAAATAACAGTTAAAAACAAAAAGGTGCGTTAAAGAAACAAAGCCTGCAAAATGAAAACGTCTATCTTTCTCAATAGAAAGCAAGGGTCCATGAAACCTGGAGATGTGTGTGGTTGCAGTGGGGTATGGTGGGCATGTATTAGGAGATCAGTCCACCACAAGAGATGGGAGTGTCAGCCAGCAGCTTGGGAACATTGAGTTTAGGAGGTGGTGGGACTCAGCTGGGCTTTTTGGTGGAGGCTTGCATTGTGAGGTCGGCAGGTAGTGTGCCCAGGTAAACAGCAGAGGAGGCGGGCAGGGGTCTGAGGATAGAGGATTCATGGGAGGCTCTTCCTAAGGACAAGATAATGAATGGTCTGGTGGGGAGCAAGCAGAGGGAGCAGGTAGGAGATGAACACAGAAGGGCCCTGGCAAGCATTCAAGAAATATACATTGAGTAAATGAATGCATGCATGAAAATCATAAAACTTAATGCCCATTTGCACATGAGTATTAAGGGAAGAGGAATAAAGGGTTAGACCAGTCAATCATCCACTCATTATCAAATAATTATAAGCACCCATTGTGGGCCTAGCACTGTCCAACACACTGGAGAGAACAGTGACCAAAATGGACCAACATTCTGGCCTTAGGACAGCTGCAACCCGAGTGATGTGGGAGTTCGTCAGACCTAGGCATTAGGATGGTGGGCAGAACATGTTAAATATTCTTCAGGTCACACTTTAAGGGGCTGCGTAATATTCTGCCTTATGGATTTACTATAATCATAACCACTCTCCAGGGCCTCCCAGGTGGCCCAGCAGTAAAGAATTCACCTGCAATGCATGAGCCACAGGAAATGTAGCTTCGATCCTTGGGTCTGGAAGATCCCCTGGAGGAGGGCATGGCAGTCCGTTCCAGTATCCTTGGGCCTGTAAAATTCCATGGACAGAGGAGCCTGGCGGGCTAAGGTCCACAGGGTCACAAAGAGCTGGACATGACTGAAGCAACTTAGCACGTACACATGCTACCATTCTCCAATTTAAAATATTCTGGTTGCTTCCACTCATTTTCACTATTATAAATGAATCTACAGTGAACCACCTCATGGATAAATCTCAAGAGTATTGTTCTGATTTGTTTCTTTCAGATAAATTTCTAGAAACTGACCCTTTGGGTCAAAGGGCACAAGCATTTTAAAGTATATTAAAACATACTAAGGAATGGGTGCTCCAGACTCTAGACTCATTGAATTTGAGGAGCTGAAATTCAGGAGAAACTGTCAACTGAGCAGCTGGAAATGTGGGTATTGCTCTGGACCGCAAGGTGACAAGAGTTCTAGGAAGAGTCTAAAGAACAGGAAGCAAAGACAGGTCCCCTGAGTGGGGGTAAGAAGATGGAAGATCAGAGAAGAGAGGAAGAGGAGGAAGAAGCCTGGGGTGGAAGGAGGAAGAGGAGAAGGGAGAGGGAACGAGGCAGCAGAGAGAGCAGAAGGACAGAGAAATTACAGAAGCAGACCCAGAAAGTGAAGTCTGGGGGTACTGGTGACCCTCACAGGAAGATTGCTATGGAAAATTCAGAAGAGGGCTTGGGAGGTATTCAAGCCTGTCCCTGGCATCACTGCTGCTGCTGCTGCTAAGTCGCTTCAGTCGTGCCCGACTCTGTGCGACCCCATAGACGGCAGCCCACCAGGCTCCCCCGTCCCTGGGATTCTCCAGGCAAGGGCACTGGAGTGGGTTGCCATTTCCTTCTCCAAAGCATGAAAGTGAAAAGCGAAAGTGAAGTCGCTCAGTCATGTCTGACTCTTAGCCACCCCATGGGCTGCAGCCCACCAGGCTCCTCCATCCATGGGATTTTCCAGGCATCACTGGACACCTGCTAAAATTCAGAATCCCGACATTCCTTCCAGAATCCCCCCAAATCTGCATTTCTAAACGATCACCCCCTTCAAGTAATTCTACCATAGGTGCCCCTCACCCGCAGCACACACATTTTGGAGGTGGTTGATGAAGAAGTAAAGGTGGCCTCTTGTTCACAAAGATTGGAGGTGAATGGAATTCATGGGAACCCTTTAGGGGCAGATGTTTAAGAAGATCTGAAAGGTTTCTGGGTGAAAATGCAGAAGCAGCAGGAGGGGCAGAAATTGACAAGGTTGAAAGAGGAGCTCACAGGAGAGCCAGGCCCCAGAGGAGGGAGCAGGGGAAGGACCAATAGGCCAGTGGGTCAGTGTGTTTCCCAGAGACCAGAGGGAGAGGGTGGAAGACACTGGGGAGCAGTGAGCCTCCGGGCTCTTGATAGGCAGGCTTCGTTTTCTCAGTAAAAGAGAAGCTGAGGTTACCTGCTGAGAACAAATGAGGGTTGAGAAGACCCGAGGAGGTTTGAAAGAGCCCCTGTGGATGCCTTATAGGGAGCTGGCGAGGACAGAGAAGGCTCCTGGGACCACTACCAGCTGCGGAAATAAAACAGACCTTGTACCTATTTGAGGAGATCCCCATTTCTTCGTCCTCCCCTGAGGAACATCTCCATTTTAGCATCTGGCTGTTTCAGTCCTTGGTTAATATTTCTTTTAAAAGAATTTTTAAAAACTTCTGTCAATAAATCACCCTTGTCATCCCTCTGAGATTGCCCAGACTCCCTCCACTGCTCTCCGTCTTCTTTTATATATATCTTAATCTCCTGCGCTATCTTCCCTTCACGCCCAGCCTCTCTTTTTGCTATTTTGTTTTTACAATACTCTCCATCATTTCATGGTTGCCTCTCCCCTTGCAAACCCCCACTTCACCAGGCCCCCAGTTCCCTGACTGCTCCCTGTTCTTGCTGGAAGCCCAGTCTTTGGGAAGCTGCTCCTACATGGCACACTTGTATTTTGCTTCCACGTGTAGGTCATAACATAGTTGGCAGGGCCCAGTGCAAAATGAAACTTCGGGGCACTCTTGTTAAAAAATGATCATCAGACCAAGTGCAGGGACCTTCTGAACACTGGGCTGTGTGTGACTGCACGAGTCGCTGGTCCTCAAAGCTAGCTCTATTTGCAACATTTGTTGCATTGATTTATGGTTTATTCACCATTCTCTGAACACTTCCAATTTTGCTTCTGTCATCTCTACATGCCACTTTAACTTGCTTGATCTTGTCCAATGTAGTTAACATGTTTATAGTAACAGAAAAAGACACGCTCTTTTAGCTATTTTTCCTTTTCACCATCTTTTTGTTTTTGCTGGTCTGGAAAAATGGCATGAGACTCCGTTCCAGGCCCCATAGGCTTGTAAGTTGATGCTTCGGTGTTTCTACTCTAAGAGCTCCAGAACGCCGTGCCATGAGGTTAAAACAGCATGAGGAGGTGAGTGCCCTACAGGAGACTTGAGTTAAGTTCCCCAGGCATGGATACCATCAAAATCAGCAGGGCAACATGCATGGCTTGGTGAGTGGCTCAGACTAAGCATTCAGTGAGGAATAGCCGGTATTCTCTCCTTGTTGATCCAGGTAAGCTCCCCTCTAGATTCGACGGTTCTCCTCTCCTTCCATTAAGGCTTGCAGCCCACCCGGTTGCCACCTGGTTGCCTGCTGACAGCCATCGTCCCACCGATCTCCCGCCCACCCTGCACCCCAGGGGGCAGCCATCGTCCCACTGATCTCCCGCCTACCCTGCACCCCAGGGGGCAGCCATCGTCCCACCGATCTCCCGCCCACCCTGCACCCCAGGGTCTGGCCACCTACTTGTTGGTCTGCCTCTGGTGCTGGATGACCATGTTTTTCTCGTGGATCGTCTCCAACAGGGCTGTTGCCAGAGATTTCAAATCAGAAATGGACTGTGGCGTAGCTGGGAGACTGCACCCGTGATCCTCAGATAACAGCTCCTGAACTAGGAGGGATATAAAATTACAACTCAGTCTTAAATCCTTCTGGAATGATCAAATGCAAACCAGTGTTACTTCTTCCTGGACAACGAAGCTGGGATCAGTTCCTGACTTGTATGTGCTACTGTGTTGTAATTGAAGAATCCACTTCAAGTGTCAAAAGTAAAATGAAATAAAAGTCAGTGTGAGAATTAAACAGAAAGGAGGAGTCCTTGTGGACTTTTGCAACTTTTTTTTTAAAGGTAATAATCTTTTGCATTTGTCTAGTATTTTTCAAAATGCTCATACTAATTCATTTGAGACTTAAAAGAACCTGGAAAATGTTATTTATTCCCATTTCATGGACAAAAAAGCAAGGTGCTGATGGATTAAAGCCATTAGCTGAAGGTTACCTTCTCTGAGGTCTATTCATTCAGCCACCCTTCTTCACTCTTTCTTGAGCATCTGCCTGTTATAGGCAGCATTACGCTGAGAACCGGGCTGTGTGCATATGCGTGCTTAGATGTGTTCAACTCTGTGACCCCATGGACTGTAGCCTGCCAGGCTCCTCTGTCCATGGAATTCTCCAGGCAAGAATACTGGAGTAGGTAGCCTTTCCCTTCTCCAGGGGATTTTCCCAACCCAGGGATCAAACCCAGCCAGGTCTCTCGGATTGCAGGCGTATTCTTTACCAGCTGAGCCACCAGGAAGCCCAAGAATACTGGAGTGGGTAGCCTATGCCTTCTCCAGCAGATCTTCCCCTGGGAATTGAACTGGGGTCTCCTGCATTGCAGGCAGATTCTTTACCAACTGAGCTATTAGGGATTGGAAATTTATTTAACTATGCTGGACATTTATGTTGTTTTCAATGTTTTTTTTCTTATAATTAATGAAGAAGAACTTTTTTGAAGCTAAGTGCTTGCATATGTCTGTAACCATTTCTTATTAGCTCAAAGGGGATTGGTTTAAGGCTTTTTGTAACAGACCGCCAAATGGTTCTCTAGAAAGGTTTGGCTGGCTGACTGCTCTGCCGGTGTGCTTGAGCTTGGCTGGCATTCCCCACAACAGTGACAGGACTGGGTCTCAACATTCAGAGATGTTTGGCTATCAAGGGTATACACAGCTGTACTTAGATGGGCTACTCCACATTTCTATAGAGTACTCTAGTTTTCTTTTTAAAAAATAATTCTAGGGTGTCCTTTTCTAGTTGAGGGGGAAGAAAAGGAGTTGCTTAGGCAGGCTGGATTCAGCACATTTTTTTTTTTTTTTTTAATTCACCATAGCTCTTATGAGGACTACCACGTGATCCTTGCTGGTCTGCATTGCCAACAGCCCAGAACAGGCCAGCCCAGCACGGTCCACTTGAGGCTCACATTTAAAACTGAATCCCCAAATATTAAGTGTCAGAAGCAAGCGCTCTGCTATTTATTCCCCTGACTGTTCATGGAAGATCATTATTTTTCATCAGAATCGACAAGAAGGAGGAACAAGATTGCAATCAATAAAAACTTCTTTGAAAAAAGGCATGCGTGCCATGATAAAATGATTTCAGTAGCCAGGAGACTTTTCTAGTCTGATCTCAGAGGCCACAGAAAGGAGAAATTCAATGAGGATGGAACAGACACTTGGGGATGCTGACCTGGTGATTACAGAGGGGAAAACAATCCAGAAAGGAGAGTACAGTTAGATGAATAGATGCCAATGGGGTTCGTTATTGGAGAAACCTTTAATGCAGCAGCTCTCCAAGCAGGGTACCCAAACCAGCATTGCATCAGCTGGGAACTTTTGAGAAATGCACACCTTCTGGGCTTACCCTAGGCCCACTAAATTGGAAACTCTCAGGCGAGGCCCTGTAATCTGTGTTTTAATAAGCCCTCCATGCAATGATGATGCAGAGGGAGGTTTGGGGGTGACCACTCTAAGGACTGGGCTTCCCAAGTGGTGCTGGTGATAAAGAATCCACCTGCCAATACAGGAGATGTAAGAGACACAGGTTTGAGCTACGGGTCGGGGGGATCCCCTGAAGGGGGGCATGGCAACCCACGCCAGTATTCTTACCTGGAGAATCAACAGGGACAGAAAGAGCCTGGTGGGCTATAGTCCATGGGGTCACACTGAGTCGGACACGACTGAAGTGACTTAGTACGCACGTATGCACGCTCTAAGGATCACTTTGGTTCCTAATTCACAAACTGAGATGCGGACCCACAGCACCAGCATTCTGTGATCATACATGGTTCCTCCCAGAAAATGACCCCTACCTTGCTTTGCAGACAGGACTCCAGTCAGAGCACTGCTGCTGGATTTGTTCTGGCCTTTTGAGTTTTTCCGTCTCTCAAGAGCATTCTAAGCAGCATTGGGAGAAAACAAAAACCTCTGTCAGAAAAGCCAATACAGGAAAAATACCTAATGCTGGTAGATACATCCTCCCCTCCAGCACACAAGAACTCTTTGCAAACTCTAAATGCTGGCCTGACTTTCAAAATTCAGAGTCCTTGCCAAAGAGCTCTGATTTTTACGGACCCGGTAAAGAGTTTTTTTTTCAGTTGGTGCCCAGCATAATTACAGCAATTACATCCTCCTATATATAGAAGATACTCAATGCATATGCGTTAAATTAAATCAAATCTGAAACAAGAACTTAGTCTAATGTGTGAAGTCACTAGTTATGGAAACCCCTTCCAAACAGACATGAGATAGAGGCTGGGTTTAACTTTCGTGGAAGAACTGAATAAATGTTGTGAAGTGAATGCATACACACGTTTTTTAAATTATGTATTAATTATACAATGTTAAGAGCTATGTGTATATATAGATGGATATAAACTCAAGCCTGGCCCCCACAGAATGGAAAAGGAAGGACAGCATAGAGACTTCTGAGAAAAAAGCAAACGTCGAAAGTCAGGAAAATGAGCCGGCTCTCCCCAGCATCTAGGCGGCTGTAAAACTTCACCCTCAGGAAGAGAAGTCAATTTACTTTCAAAGCAGAGAAACCCAGGAGATTTTGCTAATTATAACACTTACAACTAACATCTGCAGAAACAGATATTATCTAACTAATGGCGCTGGAATTAGACTAAATAACAGTGGGGAGAATTTAAACATCCTGTCCTTTCAGTATGACGTGAACATTATCGTGTAGATTGTGATTCCCCAATCTTTGTTTCTTCATCGCTCAGAAATCATTTTCTTATGGATGATTAGGAGACAAAGAGCATCTGATATCAAAACATTGTACAGAAAAGCTGGAGAGGAAATTCAATTTAATATAGACTGAGGCTGTAAAGTGGTCGCATCCAGATTCTGGTGGTCTCAGTGTGCCCTGTCCAGGTAACAGAAGGAGCTCTTGCAAAACCTGTTGTTGTTGTGTTTGCTGTTTGGGGGCTTAATTCTCACTGGTTCCCCAGTTTAAGCATTCTTATTGAACTATTTGGAGGGCAGGCAAGCACTAGAATATCTTTGGCACAGAAAAGAGAATTAAAATAGAATGGCGTTGAGATGTACAGTGGTGAATCATCACCGTCACTGTCATAATTTTCTACCTTGTATTTGGCAATGTTAGATTTCAAGAGGTTGACCTCTTCGTGAAGTTGCTTTAATCTCTCTTGAAGGTATCTGGAAAAGAATACATACAACTAGAAAGAGTTTGTGAGCAAAATAAAAATCGTACACTCAAACATAAGGTGGAAAAAAGGAAAACCACACACCTGAAGAACCACCTTTTACATATAATGCCTTCCCACCACCCAAAGAGGTAAAGAGCATCTTGGTGACCTCTTCTTAAATGGATGCGATGAAGGTCAAATATTCCCAAGTCATCTAAACCTCACTTCAGAACAGCCCTCTGCAGAGATCCCCTAAGGGGTATCAACACAGTTTTCAAATAATTCTCATTAAGATGATTCCACTGGGAAGCAAAGCAGGAAGAGGCGACACCAGACACGCTGTTAAGTTAGTCGCATACAGACACGGAAATTTGCCTCCAGGAAAAGAAACAGCTAAGGGAATTCCTCAATTTATTTTCTTGTTCTTTTCTGTCTTCTTGATAGCAATAACAAGCAGCTTTCACTGTTCCCTACCCTTCTCACCCAACCGGAGAAGGCAGGGAAAGACTGCACGTATGTAGCTTGTAAGCATTTGGTTGTTCTTTTCTTATGTAAGCATTTGGTTGTTCTTTTCTTACTTTTGCAACTAATGGGCGACATTAATATCATTGCTTTAGAATTGGGACTTTCCTTTCATTGTAAGGCAATTTTATCAAATGTAAATAGGGCTGCAAATAACTCCCAGCCTGCAGGCAAGTGGAGGGCCAGCACCCTATGACCACAGGCCAGGGCCTGGGCACTTGCCTGTTCTCCATACACAAGGCGTCCACATCAATGATACGGTTCTCATGGCCACTCAGGATGTGGTTCAGCTCCTGGTTGAGCCTCTCGACTTTGTCCTGGTAGGAAGACCGCTCTTCTTTAACATCCTGAAGCTCATCCACAGAAGCCTGTAGGTCATGCTCCAGAGACTCAATCTGAAACCAAAGGAAGCACCCTTACTTAAGCAGTTCTGCAGACACTGGCTTTAGGGTTAGAGAGGGAATCTTCTATTTTGCTGACTGACTTTTAGAGAGCTTATTAATGCCAGCCACCTTCTATAAAACCATAAGTGCCACACATTGGACTATGATGAAAGCTAAAAACAAGGAGATGACTTCTAGCCAGTCACTTACTATATCTAAGATGAGACAGACGTGGCAGCTTGGAAGCACAGAACTTCTTGCTTACTGACTGCAGCCTGCCCTAAAGCCAGAGGCTCGGAGAGGGCAAATCCAGACACTGGTAACAACAGCCAGTGTCTCACAACTATATACTTTTTTAAACCACTCTAGACCCAGAAATCTTGTTCTGTTCTTCAAAATCACTTAATAAGAGAAGAAAAACAAAGTCGAGGCTCTCTAAGCTGCTCCCTAACTAGGGCTCGGTACCCATTGAGATTTAGACTAAAAAGCATCACTCAGTATGTCAGCTGAAACTTGCAAATTAAGGCCAGTTTGTCATGTTTGTTCGCTCCCTGTCTGTCCTGGGTATGGGGGATGTTTCTTGCTATGTTCAGAACAATGACACCCAAAGTAAGACAGCAGATCTGCTCGAAGCCAAAAACAGAAGATTGCTTAAGAACTTAGCAGAGAATGGAGGGAGTAAATGCATTCCAACTATATCCTTCATCCTCCTCTGACCACATCCCAGACACCCCATGTTCTCGGAGAAACAGGGCACAGTCTACTCTTCTCTGTGTCGTGCCCAGCGATGCGAACACACCCCCCACTCTTAACAGATGTTGACGATAACCTGTTCCTTTGCTCTCTCCAGCTGCTGAACCAAATCTTCACGCTCATGGGCTGCAAAGTGCCGCACGCCAATTTCTTCATCTCCCAGCCTCTGTTTGGCAATTGTCATCCTCAACAGCTGCATTTTCCATTGGTAGAAAAAGAACAGGGAGAGAGAGAGTTAAAATGAATTGATCTAAACAAAATCCCAAGCCTACTTAGGCAGAAAGTGTTGGAAGAAATGATTTTTCAAGAAATACTGGGGAAAGGCACAAGACAAAGAAATTTCTTACCAATATCATTAATTCAATTTAAAAAATTCATCTTGTATTCTGTACAGGCATGCCTAAACACACATGTCCACGCATTCACCTATAAGGCTAATGGGAACACCGGGCTAGGCATCTGAAGATGGATGTCCTGTGTAGCCCTGCCACAGTGAGGGAAAAATCTCTGGGTCTCTTTTAAACTTAGCAAAGTGTAAAAAAAAAGATAACACAATGTTGCAAAGAATCTGCTAAGATGGGCAATCTCCCACATTCTCGACATTTAGGCTATGACATATTTGGGGTCCTTATTTGAAAACTAGTCAGCTGAACTGCACAAATATTTATTGTGCAATTACTGTGAGCAAAAGCATCATGAGGATCAGCAGACAATGTTACGGGCAGGTGGAACGGCTTGTACAAAGGCCTAGCAGAGGATACACAGCACTTAGGATACAGACAGCCATGTTTGGTGGAATTCTCATTTCAAAACTCAAGGATTTCGCCCTTGTATACCTGCATAGAGCAGATTTACTTGTAGCCTTGGAATCAGCTTTCATGCTGCTTTTGCATGGGCGGGTGCTTGCATGCTCAGTCACTAAGTCATGTCTGACCCTTTGTGACCCCATGGACTACAGCCCACTAGACTCCTCTGTCCATGGGATTTTCCAGGCAAGAATACTGGAGTGGGTTGCCATTTTCTCCTCCAGGGGATCTTCCCAATCCAGGAATTGAACCCGTATCTCTTGCATTGGCAGGCAGATTCTTTACCTCTGAGCCACCTGGGAAGCCCTTGTAGGTGGATATGGGCAGACAAATGCAGAGTTGCAAACAATGGGAAGTGTCCCACAGGAAAGTTCCCAGCTAAGATCATTATGCTTTCTTGTTTCAGCTCATATTATAAACAAGTGTGTGCCTTTTCATGGTCTCATTTGTGCCCCTTTTCTTCCCTCACATTTTTGTAATTTCTCTCACTGCTTTGCTGTTTAAGAAGGCCCCCTGAGCTGTGCTGGAGTGTTGTTTGGTGTTTCTGAGCACAAGAGGTCATGATGTGCCTTACAGGGAATATCTGTGTGTTAGATAAGTTTCATCCAGGCATGAGTTACAGTGCTATTGGCTGTGACTTCAATGATAAAGAATGAACAATGTAAGTTAAATAAAGTTACTTTAAACAGAAACGTGTAAAACATATATTGATCAGGTGACAAAACTGTTGTGACGAAAGGCTCAGAGGAACCTAATCTCCTATTTCCTCTAGGAACAATGGTTCCGTATTCCCTAAATCAGTGTTTGCAGTGATTTTAGAGACTGTAACTACAGCAAGTGTCAAGCATTGGCTATACTGGGGGGAGAATGGAGTTTATGTCAGAACTGGTTAATTCACCTGAAAGCTGATAACGTGAAAACACAAATTCTTGACTCAGGACTTTCAGGACCCCAAGTGAGTGAAAGACAAACAGCTAACCAAATAAGAAACACTTTCAGATCAAAAAGTCTGGGAACAGGAAGGCCCGTGCTTTTTTTTTTTTTGGCATGAGGCAACCGGCATGCCACATGGCTTTGAAAGCAGGGTGCTTTTCCTTGTATGTGAAAAGCCAGATTGACAGCCTGAACTTTAAGTAATAAAACACCACTGTGGTTTCCCATTCACAGTACGCTTCGCCGAACACTTAATTTAGAATCACACAATTATGTTAGCTTAATGCCAATTAATTATTAAACATGTTTATTGAGGTCTGACAGCCATAGAAGAGAGTCATCTTTTATATACTGGATGCCTGTTAAGCTTCAAGAAACATGTTAACAATCATTTGGTGTTTAATGTGCATACAATATCGGCTATTATATCTCAGGGCTGGGCTGGATGAAACACTTATTTTTAAGAAGTGAGGCCCGAGATGGTGATAGCTGGATCACTGGTTAGGTCTGACACTCAACATTCAATTGGCTGAAGGGGCCCAAAGGGGCCACGAGAGCAGGGACAGAAGCCCCAGGGAGACTGCTCTTGTCTTCCCAGCTAATAGCTCACAGGTTCTGGAGTCTGCCTGCCTGGGGGCTATTGTCCTGGGGCCAAGTATGAGAGCTGTGCAACCTCAGGCTTATGCCTAAACTTCTCTTAGTGTCTTTTACTGTAAGAGTACGACAGCAACAGTACAGCTTTTTACTCTCCAGGGTGCCTGTAACTGTCGGGCCCAGAGTAGGCTGCACCCAAATATGCCTCAATGGCATACTGATTATTTTGAATTAAAGTTCCTAAGAAATGGCCAAGAGGGACACTTGCCCCTTAACCAGAGGGATTCTGACCCTCCTTTCTGTCACCCTGAGAGCAGGAAAAGATCTCTCTCATGTGGAATGGACTTGTAGACACAGAGGGGGAAGGAGAGGGTGGGATGAACTGAGAGAGTAGCGTGGTCATACGTACCACCATGCGTAAGACAGCAAGTGGGAAGTGGCCGTATAGCACCGGGAATGCCGCCTGGTGCTCCGTGATGACCCAGAGCAGTGGAATGGGGATGGGGTGGGAGCGAGGATCAGGAGCAAGGGGACACACATATAGCTGATTCATACTGTTGCATAGCACGAAAGAACACAACATTGTAAAGCAATTATGTTGTTGTTGTTGTGTTGTATCGTTGCTGTTTAGTTGCTCAGTTGTGTCTGACTCTTTTGCAGCCCCGTGGACTGTAGCATGCCAGGCTCCTCTGCCCACAGAAGTCTCCAGGCAAGCATACTGGAGTGGGTTTGCCAGGCACTCCTCTAGGGGAATCTTCCCAACCCCGGGATCAAACCCATATCTCCTGCTTGGCAGGTGGATTCTTTACCACTGAGCCACCTGGGAAGCCCAAAGCAATTATATTCTGATTAAAAAATAAATTTAAAAAATCTCTCATATGAAAAGTGTACTCCCTGCATCTGAAGGTAGAAGGACACCCTCACTGTCAGATAGGGAATTCAGGCAAGAAACCAAAATCTAAACAAACGCTGTTACTGCTCTTATTTACTACCCCAAGTCAAAACTCAGTTTATATTTTTCGCTAATTGGGCACCCCAAACCTAAGGTTCTCTCTCCTGTCAATTCCTCCCAAATATACTATTTCTTTGTCTAAAAGTATAAAAGTTATCTGCTTTGGTCACTTCTTAGATCCCATGTCTGAGGGACCAGCATGAATTTCAAATATGTCTCTTTTTCTTCTGCTAATCTGTCTTGTGTCCAACCACAAGACGTCAAGAGGGGTGGAGGGGGCAATTTCCCCTCCCCAACACTGAGCATGAAGTCGCATGAAGTCAAAGAATGAAGTTGTATTAAATGAGAATTTAACTTAGAGCAATTCAAATTCAGGTGTCCAGTTTCTGAAAAGATGAGGGGGAAAACCAAGGGGAAGAAGAACAGGATGAAGAAAAGCAGATGGGAGAGCAATAATAATTTTTAAAAATTGGTGGCTGCCCCCATCCCTACTTTCAGCGTCCTAGACTGAGGGCAAGGTGAGGGAGAGACTGACGATGCATTTAGGCAGAATCCTACTGTCCATGTTTATAAGTAAGGCTGCCGTTCAGGAGCTTGCGTGGCCATGTGCCTGAACACTGTGGGCAGCTTAAGGGAACTTCAAGGCAAATTTCAGCCAGACACAAGTTTTTGCCTCTTACATGCTGACTTTAGAACCTAGTCCCACGTAAGAGAAGGTATTTCTCTACCATACTTAGCACAGCCCCAGAACACAAAGAGTGCTCGAGCAACGTTAGCTGCTATTACAGTCACGCCTGTGACCACTGGTGTCCCCCTCCACGTGAGGTTCCCCACACACACACCCACTGGGAAAGTCCCAATTTTCTTCCAAGCTGGAGGAAAGCGAGCTGCTGAGCCAACGTTATCTGTAGACCGCAGGCAATGGGGTTGATTTCCCTCCTTGGAAGCTGTTAGGAAGCAACTGCTCAGAGCACTTAATTTCCTCCAATGGGACTATCAAAACTGCACAGCCAGCCTCCCTGTGCCAACGCTCGGAGTGGACCAGTGCCCTGAGAGGCGCGTGCATGGCCATCAGGAGACATGTCCGTTTGCTGATTTAGATGGAAAATGCTTATGAATGAATTACGGGTGTGAGTCGTCCGCTAATGGATGAGGTGCAGCTGCAGCTGAGATGTGGCCGAGGGACAAGACTGCAAAACAATGTGGCGAACGGCTCTTGGGTGCCCTTCCCCCACCCTGACGACAGAGTCTGACTCCTCTGCCAAAGCCCTGCTCAAACTCTGGTGCCGTCAAGGCCCCCCAGTCAGAATGACTCACTTCCTCCTTGATCTCTTCTCTGGCTTCATCCCTCAGAGCCCTCAACAGCCTCTCCCTCGTCTTATTTTCATTTGCCTGAATCCATTTTCCCCAGCTCACCAATGAGTCATCACCGACTCAATGGACACGAGTTTGAGCAAACTCTGGGAGATGGTGAAGGATGGAGGCCTGGTGGGCTGCAGTTATGGGGTCGCAAAGAGTCAGACACAACCCAGCAACTGAACAATAACAATTTTCCCCAATAGCCGAAGGCAGGAGCAGCTATCATTCTCCTGGTGTTACCTGTGTTCAGCTCCCGCATCTGCTCCTTCTAGTCACGTGTCCTCAGCTGTCACCTAACCTTCATGGAGCCCTGGGTGACATCAGATTTTTTGAAAGTGGGGACTGTCTTAGTTCGTTCAAACTGCTATAACAGACTGCCATACACTGTGTGGCTTGTAACTATAAACATCTCTCATAATTCTAGAGGCTGGGAAGTCCAAGATGAGAACGCTAGCAGATTGGGTGTTTCCCGCTCCATAGAGGGCTGTCCTTTGGCTGTGTCCTCACATGGTGGAAGGGCTGAGAGAGCTCTCTAGGGTCCCTTTTACAAAGGCACTAACCCCGTGGATGAGGGCTCCACCCTCATGACTTAATCATCTCCCAAAGGCCGAACCTAAAAATATCACCATGTTGGGGGCTAGGCTTCAACATATGAATTATGTGGCGGGGGGAGGATACAGCTTATAGTATTCCACCCTTGATCACCCCCAAATTCATGTTCTTCTCACATGCAAAATACATTTATTGTATCCCAACACCTCCCAAAGAATTAACTGATTCCAGCATCAACTCTAGAGTCTGAAGTCCAAAGCTTCATCTAAACCTCACCTTGTTTAAATCACCCATGAGTGAGATTGGACGTGAGATACATCCTGAGGCCAACTCCTCTCCAGCTGTGAAATGGAGAGACCTAGCAAGTTACGTGCTCCCAAAATACAATGGTGGGACATGGGCAGGAGAGACACTACCATTCCAACAGGAAGAAACAGGAAAGAGGAAAGGGTGACAGGTCTCAAGTAAGCCCCAAACCTAACAGAGCAAACAATATTAAATTGTAAGGCTCAGGACTAATCCTCTTTGGATGGATGCTCTACCTTCCAGGCCCACTGGTAACATCGCTCCCAAGGCTTGGCAGGATGGTTCTGCCAGTGCCCTGTAGCTCTCCTGGGCTGGGGTCTTCAGCCTTGGGGTTCTGGAAGGCCCCCTCTTTTCTAATCCAAGTGGAGGCAACTGTCCCCCAGAGCCATGCACTCCAGGCTTGTGGCAGGAGTGACAGCCTTGCTGGTCTCTGAATCACCTTCCATGTCATTCTTCTCTTGTCCTGAAAAATAGTGCCCAGCCTCTTACTAATACTAATTAGTATTAACCTCCTTATCAAAGGGTTGTTTGGCCAACACCCTTAGCATTCTCATTTTTTTGCAATATAGACAGGCTAAGAATTTTCCAAATCTTTAAATTCTGATTCCTTTTCGCTGAACAATTTCATCTTCAAATCATCTCTCTTTCATCTCTCTTTTCTCACATTTTATAAGCAGTTAGGAGAAATGAGACTGCTTCTTCAACACTCTCCTTAGACATTTTCTCAAATATCCAGCTTCATTACCTACAAGTTTTACCTTCTATAAAGCAACAGGACTTAATCACAATTCAACCAAGTTTCCCTGGTGGCTCAGATGGTAAAGAATCTGCCTGCAATGCAGGAGACCCAGGTTCAATCCCTGGGTCAGGAAGATCCCCTGGAGAAGGGAATGGCTACCCACTATTCTCCAGGTACTCTTGACTAGAGAATCCCATGGACAGAGGAGCCTGGTGTTCATGGCTCACAAAGATTCGGACACAACTGGGTGACTAACACACACGAAGGATGGCCTTTTCCCAGCATCCAATAACGTGTTCCTCATTTGCATGTAAGACCTCATCGGCATGGCTTTTACCGTCCATATTTCTACCAATCTGTTCAGGATTACTTAAGTATCTCCACTAAGATTGATGCTTTCTCTAAAGCTCCTTCTCTCTCTTTTCTTCTGTCCTCACCAGAATTGCCCCTACTTCACAGCAATGCTGTGAAGGATAATAGGCGTTTTCTAGCAGGAGCCTCAAAATTCTTGCAACCTTTCTACCCACTACCCAGTTCCAAAGCTGCTTCCACACTGTTATAGCAGCAGCCCACTTCTCAGAACCAATTCCTCTCTCAGTCTATTTAGGCTGCTATAACAGAATACTATAGGTGGAGTAGCTGATAAACAGCAAACATTTGTTTCTCACAGTTGGAGGCTAGCAAATCCAAGATCAAAGCCCCGGTAGATCTTTTGTCTAGTGAGGGCCCACTTCCTGGTTCATAGTCAGCTGTCTTCTCACTATGTCCTCACTTGGTCAAGGGGGCAAAAGAGCTCCCTGGGGTCTCTTTTATGAGGGCACTAATTCCATTCACATCAGCTCTGCCACCCTGAATCACCCAAGTCACCTAATCACCCAAAGGCCCCAGCACCTAATACCATCTCATTTCGGACTGGGTTCCAACATACAAATTTTGGTGGGGGACATATTCCATAGTGAGTCCATAGTGAGGGCAAGAGCTATCTTCTAGACAGGACAGTTAAGTACGGCTGCCCAGCCTGTGCACTGCACAACTCCAACTCTGGGGTCTCCATCCTTGCAATGCAAAGATACAATGCAATGATCATTCTCTGAAGAGCTTTGAAAGTGCAATCTCCAGTTGTAGCTGGTATGGCTATAATTCTAATCCAATGACTCTCTATTTGCCAGAATTACTGGGAGGACTAGATGAAAAAATTAACAGGAAATAGATGTGAGCCCTTCCTCACGCTGTTCCTTGCATACTTCTGCAAATAGCATGCCTAGGGAGAGGTCAGCACCAAAAGTCATTTATTAAACTTTCAGCTGCCGGTGTTGTGCTGGGTGACTTAAAAAACAAGTTCCTGCCTATCTTGTCTTTATCTATTGGTTTTTTCCACATCCTCTCCAATTGCCCCCTGACCTTTTGAAATACTCTTGATAAAATTAGACACAAGAGCTTTAAATGGCTCCAAGGAGGCAATTCTATTGTGTATACCAAAGTTCAAATTCCTAGACCTATATGACAAATCCAGTTCTAACTTTAAACAAAAGAATTTGTCACTTAAAGAACAACAAAAAAACACAGTCCAGCAGTTTTCACTGTCTTCCTCCCAGGCTCTGGAGATTACCAGGCACACACTCATTAGTGCGCATCAATGTTTCCCAGTTAATGAGCACCCAGTTTGGGGCAAACAACACGCTAGAAGCTTTCTTTACACACAGTAGCTCCAGTGACTTCACTGCAATGAAATAAATTTGGAATAAATCGTAAAGCCCTTCTGAGAGCTGATGATGCATGAACTGCCCCCACTCGCTTCTCGACCCCAACTCTAACCACCTCTCTTGTTCGCCAGCCTGGCTGGCTTCCCTTCAGCCCCTGCTTCTGCCCACCTCTGGGCCTCGGCACTTGCCCTCCCCTCAGGTCTGTGTGGAACCCACGTCTTCTATCAGGTCACAGATCGAATGTCACCTCCTCTAGGAGGTCTTCCCTGAACACCATTGCTGAAGCGTTCACCTTCAAGTGCCCCAGTGCCTTCACTGTGCTTCTAGAAATCAACTCGCTCATCTGCTTATCCCTCCCGCTGTCAGCTCCACCTCAGGGACCTCTCTGGCCTCATGCACTGAAATACTCGGTGACCACAGCAGTGTCCGGCTAGCCTCAGGGAGTGCTCAGGTGCATCTTAGGTACAGGAAGCCTCTGGTTTGCGGCTTCCCACAAGCCCAGAAGGCAGACACTCTCTGTCGTCTTCACAGGGGAGAGCCGTGGAGGGGCTGCTGCAGAGGGCTGAAGCCAGGGCTCCTTGCCTGGGGCCTGCGCTCAGACTGGGGTGTGCACTTCCCCTCACCCGTCACATGCCAAGCCCCCAGTGCTTACACACTGACCCAGTAAGCCCAACAAGCATTCTGTGATGTACTGTTCCGATCCCCGTGGAGGCAGAGAGGTGGAGTGACTTGACCACCTCACAGTCCTTAGAAATGGCAGAGCTGGGAGTTGAACCCTGGTGGTGAGGGTCCTGGAGGGAGCACTCTGCAGCCTCTCTCCTCACCGATGACAGCACACACTGCCTGGAGCACTTCCCGTCTGACTTCCTCCAGGCCTCGGAACCAAGGACACGTGGACAGGAATGCCTTCCTGACACCCGATGTAAGCAGTGTCCTCCAGGCTGCAGTCTACAGCTCCGTGCCTGTGAAGTTGCTCAGTCATGTTCAACTCTTTGTGACCCCATGGACTGTCACCTGCCAGGCTCCTCTGTCCATGGGACTCTTAGGCAAGAATACTGGAGTGGCCAAGCCCTCCTCCAGGAGATCTTCCCACCCAGGGATCGAACAAGAGAGATGGTTAGAGTTGGGGTCTTGAAGTGGGTGGGGGCAGTTCATGCATCATCAGCTCTGAGAAGGGCTCTGCAATTTATTCCCAATTTATGTCTCTTATGTCTCCTGCATTGTCAGGAAGGTTCTTTACCTTTAGTGCCACCTGGGAAGCCCTGCAGCTCTCTAGCCTGCTGTAACTTGTTGACTTAGTACTTAGCACTATCTGACATATTTTACTGTATTTAATCAAATATAAGATTTTGTCCACTCTAAGACCTACCATTATGCATCTCTAAAAAGGCTAATAAATACCAATCATCACTACATGATACCAATGACTACATCAGAGATGTTCAAATGTTAAAACTGTGCCTCTCAGAATCAGTGTTATACCATGTATCTATTTATTTGCTCACTGTCCTTCTGTCCCCACTAGAATGGAAGCTTCATGACAGCAGGAATTCAGTGGTTTGGTTTACTACCCTATTTCCAGACCAGAGAGTCAGCTTTTCAATGAAGATGTGTTGAATTGAGTTGAACCGAACCACTCTCTGTGAGGCAAGTACTACTATCACCTCCATTGTACAGATGAGAGCTGAGATACAGAGAGGTCAAGGAACTGGCCCAAGATCACACGGCTATCAAGCTCCTGACTTATCTTCAGATAGTTCAGAACACACTGTTCCCAAAGGGACAAAATTTGAAGAGTTGTACAAAGCCATTTTAAAGCTGCTTCAATTTGTTTTGATTTTAGTGTAATTTGGGTACGTTGTGCTTGTTGTTGTTTAGTCAATAAGTCATGTCTGACTCTTCACAACCCTATGGACTGTAGCCCACCAGACTTCTCTGTCCTTGGGATTTCCTAGGCAACAATACTGAACTGGGTCACCACTGCCTTTTCCAGGAGATTTTCCCAACCCAGGGATTTCTGCATTGCAGGTAGATTCTTTACTGCTGGACCACCAGAGCATCCCAGTTTGGGTGTGGTGTACTGTAAAACAAATCTTGGGCCAAGACATCTTTCAGAATCAGTTCTCTATGAAGTGTGATTACAATGCACGGTCTAGGGGATGAATGTTCAAAATCACACTGTTTTGGTCATCTGCCCTACCCAGGCTATAAGCTCATATAAACCAGAACAACCTTAAATATGGTCTCTGAGACCAAATTCATTTGTCTAATTCATCTCACAATAAAGCATTAGGAAATGTTGAACTAGTCCAGCTGCTTGCTGAACTAACTGAGTGTTGCCTATGGTTCGCCGTCAAGATCTCAGTTAGAGTAAGATATGACAGGGCCAGAACAGGTGAAAGGACCTTCTCGCTCATTTTAATTCTTGGTTCAGTTCAGTTCAGTTCAGTTACTCAATTGTGTCTGATTCTTTGCGACCCCATGGACTGCAGTACGTCAGGCCTCCCTGTCCATCGCCAACTTCCTGAGTTTATTCGAACTCATCTCCATTAAGTTGATGCCATCCAACCATCTCATCCTCTGTTGTCCCCTTCTCCTCCCGCCTTCAATCTTTCCCAGCATCAGGGTCTTTTCAAATGAGTCAGTTCTTCGCATCAGGTGGCCAAAGTATTGGAGTTTCAGCTTCAGTATCAGTCCTTCCAACGAATATTCAGGACTGATTTCCTTTACGATGGACTGGTTGGATCTCCTTGCAGTCCAAGGGACTCTCAAAAGTTTTCTCCAACACCACAGTTCAAAAGCATCTATTCTTCGGTGCTCAGCTTTCTTTATAGTCCAACTCTCACATCCATACGTGACTACTGGAAAAACCATAGCCTTGACTAGCATACCTTTGCTGGCAAAGTAATGTCTCTGCTTTTTAATATGCTACCTAGGTTGGTCATAACTTTTATCCCAAGGAGTAAGCATCTTTTAATTTCATGGCTGCAGTCACCATCTGCAGTGATTTTGGAGCCCAACAAAATAAAGTCTGACACTGTTTCCACCATTTCCCCATCTATTCGCCATGAAGTGATGGGACCAGTTGCCATCATCTTAGTTTTCTGAATGTTGAGTTTTAAGCCAACTTTTTCACTCTCCTCTTTCACTTTCAGTAAGAGGCTCTTTAGTTCTTCTTTGCTTTCTGCCACATGGGTGATATCAACTGCATATCCAAGGTTATTGATATTTCTCCCAGCAATCTTGATTTCAGCTTGTGCTTCTTCCTGCCCAGCGTTTCTCATGATGTACTCTGCATAGAAGTTAAATAAGCAGGGTGACAATATACAGCCTTGACGTACTCCTTTTCCTATTTAGAACCAGTCTGTTGTTCCATGTCCAGTTCTAACTGTTGCTTCCTGACCTGCATACAGATTTCTCAGGAGGCAGGTCAGGTGGTCTGGAATTCCCATGTCTTTCAGTATTTTCCAGAGTTTGTTGTGGTCCACACAGTCAAAGGCTTTGGCATAGTCAATAAAGCAGAAATAGATGTTTTTCTGGAACTTTCTTACTTTTTCAATGATCCAACAAATGTTGGCAATTTAATCTCTGGTTCCTCTGCCTTTTCAAAAACCTGGAACATCTGCCTGAACATCTGGAAGTTCACAGTTCATGTACTATTGAAGCCTGGCTTGGAGAATTTTGAGCATTACTTTACTAATGTGTGAGATGAGTGCAATTGTGCGGTAGTTTGAGCATTCTTTGGCATTGCCTTTCTTTGGGATTGGAATGAAAACAGACCTTTTCCAGTCCTGTGGCCACTGCTGAGTTTTCCAAATTTGCTGCCATATTGAGTGAAACACTTTCAGAGCATCATCTTTTAGGATTTGAAATAGCTCAACTGGAATTTCATCACCTCCACTAACTTTATTCATAGTGGTACTGCCTGAGGCCCATTTGACTTCACATTCCAGGATGTCTGGCTCTAGGTGAGTGATCACACCATCATGGTTATCTGTGTCATGAAGATCTTTTTTGTATAGTTCTGTATATTCTCTCCACCTCTTCTTAATATCTTCTGCTTCTGTTAGGTCCATACCATTTCTGTCCTCTATTGTGCCCATCTTTGCATGAAATGTTCCCTTGGTATCTCTAATTTTCTTGAATAGATCTTTAGTCTTTCCCATTCTATTGTTTTCCTCTATTTCTTTGCACTGATCACTGAGGAAGGCTTTCTTATTCTCTCCTTGCTATTCTTTGGAACTATGCATTCAAATGGGTGTATCTTTCCTTTTCTCCTTTGGTTTCCCCTTCCCTTCTTTTCACAGCTATTTGTAAGACCTCCTCAGACAGCCATTTTGCTTTTTTGCATTTCTTTTTCTTGGAGATGGTCTTGATCCGTGTCTCCTGTACAATGCCACGAACCTTTGTCCATAGTTCTTCAGGCACTCTATCAGACCTAATCCCTTGACTCCATTTCTCACTTCCACTGTATAATCATAAGGGATTTGATTTAGGTCATACCTGAATGGTCTAGTGGTTTCTTCGTTTTAAGTCTGAATTTGGCAATAAGGAGTTCATGATCTGAGCCACAGTCAGCTCCTGGTCTTGCTTTTGTTGACTGTATAGAGCTTCTCCATCTTTGGGTGCAAAGAATATAATCAGTCTGATTTCGGTGTTGACCATCTGGTGATGTCCACGTGTAGAGTCTTCTCTTTTGTTGTTGGAAGAGGGTGTTTACTATGACCAGTGTGTCCTCTTGGCGAAACTCTATTAGCCTTTGCCCTGGTTCATTCTGTACTCAAAGGCCAAATTTGCCTGTTACTCCAGGTGTTTCTTGACTTCCTACTTTTGCATTCCAGTCCCCTATAATGAAAAGGACATCTTTTTTGGGTGTTAGTTCTAGAAGGTGGTGTAGGTTTTCATAGGACCGTTCAACTTCAGCTTCTTCAGCATTACTGGTCAGGGCATAGACTTGGATTACTGTGATACTGAATGGTTTGCCTTGGAAATGAACAGAGATCATTCTGTTGTTTTTGAGATTGCATCCAAGTACTGCATTTGGGACTCTTTTGTTGACCATGATGGTTACTCCATTTCTTCTAAGGGATTCTTGCCCACAGTAGTAGATATAATGGTCATCTGAGTAAATTCACCCATTCCAGTCCATTTTAGTTTGCTGATTCCTAAAATGTCGACGTTCACTCTTGCCATCTCGTTTGACCACTTCAATTTGCCTTGATTCAGGGACCTAACATTCCAGGTTCCTATGCAATATTGCTCTTTACAGCATTGGACCTTGCTTCTATCACCAGTCACATCCACAGCTGGGTATTGTTTTTGCTTTGTCTCCATCTCTTCATTCTTTCTGGAGTTATTTCTCCACTGATCTCCAGTAGCATACTGGGCACCTACTGACCTGGGGAGTTCATCTTTCAGTGTCCTATCTTTTTGCCTTTTCTTACAGTTCATGGGGTTCTCAAGGCAAGAATACTGAAGTGGTTTGCCATTCCCCTTTCCAGTGGACCACGTTTTGTCAGACCTCTCCACCATGACCCGTCCGTCTTGGGTGGCTCTACATGGCATGGTTCATAGTTGCATTGAGTTAGATTGATTCTTGGTAATTAATTTCTAATTACCCAGGGTGAGAGCTCTTCATTAGAGTGCCCTCTTCATGTGGGCTTCCCACAGGCTAGGACATCTCCATGCTCCTTTGAAGCATAAAGAGGAAATGTTTATGAAGAGCTCTCTGATCTCTCATCCTGGACTGTTACAAACATCCACAGCTGAGCACTTTTTTTTTTAATAAAAACAAACTATACTTTAATAAGTCACCTGCATGTTCATTGGTCTATCTTTATCGACTGGTGGCTTTGCTTAGTTGGTTTGCTTGCTGAATCCATCCAAAAGTCCCATGTCAATAGAGGTACGTTCACAGAAAGGGTCTATCATTTTATGGTGCCAATACCAGGTAAAACAGAGTTATTTAAAGACTGTTGGCTAGTGTAGCATAAAGCTCATTATTAAGGGTAAAACCTCATGTTTATGCACAACTGCAAACAGTTACATTTAAACTGGCCAGCAGGGGCCCAGTGAAAGGGACTGCCTGACACTGCCCACCTGAAGTTCCTTGGTTTTGAGTACCTCACATTGCGTCATCGTTTTTCTGTACTAAAAGTGCTGCAACCTGTAAAATGAAGGAAACATAAAAGCAAGTGGACCAGAAAACCCAACGGAAACATGAGATGCCACTCCTGGTACATTCTCTTAGGTGCTTATTCCACAAGGGGTACATAAAACGCAAGGTGCCGGCCTTCTCACCTCAGTCTGTGTCTCTAATGGGAGGCATATGCCCACCCGGTCCACTGGAAACAGTTGATCAACAGGTAAAATGACCTTGAGATTCCTGGTGGAAATTTCATACAAGAGGACTCTAAGCTGATCTGGGCCCAGGTTGTGCTAAAGATACCAGCAATGTTTACCCTTCATGGAGTGCTTGCTGGATGCCAGACACTGTACTACACTCTTTATAAACATAATATTGATGTACACACACAATTCTAATCATTAAGTCTCCTGTTTTCTTTTCTTCCTAGCACTAAACACTGATAATTGTGCATATAACTACTTAATTTTCTTACCCTCTGTCTCCCCAACTAGACTGTATATCTGTGAGACTGAGTACCTTGTCTTTCTTATTCCTTGATGTAGTCATAGCACCTAGAACATTAATTAGCACACAGTGAGTTCCCAATTATGTATTGATGAATAATGATGAAAACTGACAGCAAGTCTATGTGAGATATCATTACTCCCATTTTACAGATGAGGAAACTGAGGCCCAGAGAGACAAATGACTTGCACAAGGTAATAGCATGCACACAGATAATAACTGACAGAGCTAGAATATAAATCTGGTCTAGCAGGTTCCAAAGATGGACCTTCTGGACTATTCTAGACTATACCATTTGGCAGTGGGAGGCTGGAGCTGGCTCTTTCTGGAGTGCCAAGCTTTCTAACTTCCAATTCAGTGACTTCCATTTGCTGGCCTGATATTTAAATGTCATGGCACCAGTGTTTATACCATAGAAATCGGCAAAGCCCTACCAGCCGGGCTTCCTCTTAGGAGCAGCAGGTTCAACACCCCTCTCTGGATATCTGTGATTCAAGTATGCTTTGTTGGTTTGTGCTTCTTGTATGCACGTGTGCTCAGTTGCTTCAGCTGTGTCTGACTCTTTGTGACCCCGGGGACTGCAGCCTGCCAGGCTCCTCTGTCCATGGGATTTCCCAGGCAAGAATACTGGAGTGGGTTGCCATTTCCCCCTCCAGGGGATCTTCCTGACCCAGGGATCAGACCTGGGTCTCCTGCATTGGAGGTAGATTCTTTACCGCTGAGCCACTGGGGAAGCCCTTTGTGCCTCTTCCTGATTCTTAAATTCTCAAAGACCTCCTTCTTCCTCCCGGTCCCCTTTCCCTGAATCTTCTCTTTTTATAATGTCTGCTCAGAAGCGGAAGCAGGAGTATGGCGGGGGCAGGAAGGGAAGCTGTAATTCTCTCAGTGGGCTGCTTTCCAGACTTGAGGTCCTAGCACTGCTGGGTCTTCCCATGTAATTGGTCCTTATTCCTCACAGATGGACACACAAAGAGCCCTGGGCAATCCACCCTCATGAAGAGCTTTCCCCAGGGTGATTTGTGGAGGTGTAAGTCCTCTCTTCCTTCTTTAACCTTTCAGAGGTATAATTATCAAGAAAGGGGAGGACATCTACTAGGCTTCCCTTTTCCCACCTCTCGTCTGGTTTGGACTGGGGCATTGTATCTGTCTGTGAGCCTTGAGAAATTATTGGGCTATGCTCAGAGAATACTAGGGGATGTTGATCACGGAAGCCCACCATCCGCCTGCCGACCCTGTGTGAGTACCAAGCAGCTTGTAAGCCAGGGTGGCAACAAATCTTTCAAGAGGCTGTTTGAAAATGCTTTATGGCACGTAGGGCTACAAGGCTCTAGCTGAACAAATGGAAAAATCAGTCTACCTTAAAATAACCAAGGCAAGTAATTTTCTATCACCTTGTTTCTTAAATGTACTTAATGTCTAGAATCTGGGCTTCCCAAAATATGGCGAAGGGTCATCAGTTAAAATGGCAACTAACTTGAAGATAAACAAAACAAAACAAAACAAAATTTCCACTTTAATAGTTGCTTCTAAAATGATGCCATCAGCCCTTCTGTTCAGAATATGGGGAGTTAGGAATCAAACAACATCAATTATTATTTCTTGAATTTAACAGGCTTGAGCTAGTCTAGGAGCAGGAGTCTTATCCCACATCTACTTAGGCTCAGCCACAGCTCTCCCTGACCCCTCCAGGGGTTTCCCAGGTCCCACAGCTTAGGTTTGGTTTTCTTCAGGTTTTTCTTGAATGGAATGGTTTGCTTTCTAACCCCTTTCTCCAGATTTCTAAATTAGTCTTCATCCCACAAAGCAGGTTAGTGATGACAACCAGACGGGCAGTCAGTCTACGGTTTTCTTGTGTTCTTTTCCTTTTTCTCTTCCTCTTTCTTGAACTTTTTTGCTCTTTTTTTTTTTTTTTAACATTTCCTTTATTCATTCACTCATTCATTTATCCTATTCCATTGCTTCAATAAAGATCTGTAATTAAATACATACAGCCACTATGGAGAACAGCATGGAGATTCCTTAAAAAAAAATAGGAGTAAAACTACCATATGACCCAGCAATCCCACTACTGGGCATATACCCTGAGAAAAACCAGAATTCAAAAAGACACAGGTATCTCAATGTTCACTGCAGCACTATCTACAATAGCCAGGACATGGAAGCAACCTAGAGGTCCATCAATAGATGAATGGATAAAGAAGCTGTGGTACACATATAAATGGAATATTACTTAGCCATAAAAAGGAACAAATTTGAATCAGTTGAACTAAGATGGATGAACCTAGAGCCTGGTACACAGAGTGAAGTAAGTCAAAGAGAACAAATATATATGGAATCTAGAAAAATGGTACTGAGCATACTACTTGCCCGGTAGGAACAGAGACAATGGATGAAGGAGAGGGTAGATGAACTGAGAGAGTAGCATCAAAACATGTACGTTACCATGTGTAAAACAAATAGCTAGTGGGAAGCTGCTGTAACACAGGGAGCCCAACCCAGTGCTCTGTGAGAACCTAGAGGGGTGGGATGAGTAGGAGGGAGGCTCAAGAGGAAGGGGATATATATGCAGACTTATAGCTGATTCACATTGCTGTTTGGCAGAAACCAACACAACATTGTAAAGCAATTATCCTTTGATTAAACTTTTTAAAAGCTCTATTAAATAAAATCTATGCATCACAAACTAAGAATGCTAATTCCTACGGATACCAGGAGTTTGGCCTGCAAGGGGTTTGCACTTATGGGAGGAGAGCCACAAAAGTACAAGCAGAGGGGAAAGAGTAGGACACTGTTGGTGCGTACAGGAATGCCCCCAAGGGTTGGAGAAGGCTACATCTGACCTATGGCCTGAAAGATGAGCGGGAGTTTGCAGAAGTAAAGGGGAAGAGTGTTCCAGACTGTGACAGCAGGTGCAAAGGCCCTGAGGCACAAGGCAGTATGGCTCCAGAAAGAGGCTGAAATGAGCAGTGCAGGGTGGAGGTATGAGGTGACTAATGGCAAGAGACGTGGCTGGAGAAATTAGGAGGCTAGATAATAGGGATCTAGCACATCAAGGTAGGGAGCTGGGACTGGATTCAGAAGGTGATGGGAAGGTTGGAGCTGTGAGTGACGCAATGAATAAAAAGCAAAGGTGGGGTTAACTCATTTCCTACCACACAGTCATGGCCACCCTTCAACAGAGGCCTCTGAGGTTCTCATGATGGCTGGTGTCATTACTGAATGAGTCATCTGGCCTGAATGTTGATGACTGGGGGTGAGGGTAGGGGAGAGGATGAACATGACTCACAGGGGGCTGAAAATAAACCAGCCCTATTACTTTAGATGCAAATGAGAATAAATGGAATTTCTGGGGCTCACTGTAGCTGGTCTTTTTTGAGGAAGAGAGGGCTGGATACTGAGATACAGGGTCTACTGAACATTATAACATCTTCCCTGCACCTTTTGGCAGGCAAATTACTTCACAGGCCATGAAAATGAGTCACTAAATCCTAAACCTTGGTTGAGAAAAGCAAGTTTGATAAATGTGTTCAGCTACTGGAATAAAGACCCAGAATGCAGGCAAATCATGAAGTTCAGATGGTGCCAATGCAAAAACAGCCCCGGACCTGCACTTAGTGTTTCAC
Source organism: Budorcas taxicolor (assembly GCF_023091745.1). Lineage (NCBI taxonomy): Eukaryota > Metazoa > Chordata > Mammalia > Artiodactyla > Bovidae > Budorcas > Budorcas taxicolor. The sequence goes on from NC_068915.1 coordinate 44,915,479, forward strand.
ACACACACTCACTTATGTGCACACCCCCTCCCTTTCTTTCCTTGAAATCAGCTGCAAATGTCAATGCCTAGAATATCTCATGCCTACAAAGTGATACAATTATAGGTGACCAAAAGGTGAGACAGAGGTGTGTTTAGGAGAGTTGGGGGTAGCCCAGAAAATAAAAAAGAAAAGAAGCAAAAAAATCAGTCAAGAAGAACCATGAATGCAAATATCACGTATCAAAATGTTTTAGTATTTTGAGGATTTATATCACTTCCAAGTGTATTAGTCACTTAGTCATGTCCGACTCTTTTCGACCCCATGGATTGTAGCCCACCAGGCTCCTCTGTCCATGGCATTCTCCAGGCAAGAATACTGGACTGGGTTGCCATTTATTTCTGCAGGGCTTCTCCCCCAGCCAGGGATTTAACCCAGGTCTCCTGCATTGCAGGCAGATTCTTTACTGTCTGAGCCATCAAGGAAGCCCCATTTCATCTCAAAATTCCTGCAGTATTTTTACAGATTTAAAGGACAGGATTGTACATCCCTGATTTTAGTCTCTGGAAAAACTTACTCTGATGTTATAACTTGTGAGAGTGACTAAGAAGGCCTGGCCTTTAATTTTTGACCAAACATCTAGGTTACAGAGCTTAAATCATTTTGGAAGGCCTGATTAGCTTGTCTAGGGTTAATTAGTACCTTTCTTAGGCATTCTCGTCCACCTCCTATTTCATGACTGAAAATAGTAGAGCTTACTTTTGCAAATATAGTATGTTAAATCCAAGAGGTTTTTAAAAAATTTTAAAGACAGACTAAGTGGAGAAGAGGCTGCGTAGAGAAGACTCCCCAGTACACCCTTAGGTTGAGCCCCTTTAGCCGGTGGTAAACACACAATCCTTTCTGCTCTTTTGTGATGGAAGGGTTCTCTGGATGATCGAGACACTTCCATGCATTTTTTTTTAAAAAAGAATGAGCATCTTTCAAAATGGCACCTCCTGATAACCAATGACTCCCAGCAACGCTGTGCATGCCCATCATTTGTCAGGGGATTTGGTGCCATTCAAAAGACATTTCCCAAGAAAGCACCTCCTCCTTCCATGTAGTTTTCTTGAGTCAAACTCCAAAGGCCATCCCTGTTGTGAAAGCTGCCTCTAGCAAGAAGTTAAAATTGAAGTTATCTTGGCAAAACAGGAAATTATTTGGGGGGCGGGGGACAGAATTAAACTTGGGTAGTTTTTCGTCCTTTTCTCAATTGTACTTTTGTTCACAGCTTCAGCTGGGAGAGAGAGTGTTCACATTTAGTTTGGAGTTTATGAGTTCATATTTTATAATTAACGTTGCCAACAGGGGAGTTTGATTAATACCAAGCAGTGGATTTTGAGCAATGTTCCATACAAATTGCCAAATTTAGCAATAAAATAAATTGGTTATGTGAACATAATTAGTAGGATGACTATTTAAAATTCAAAACCGAATGTGAATAATTCCAAATCATCTGAGCCACAAATCCATTATTTGTATAGAAGGGAGAAAGTATAGCATTTGGGTTTTATTTTGCCCTCAACCACAATGTTATTCAGCACCAAGCTGAACATAATGAAACTTCTACAATGGGTTGTGACAATATTTTAGAGCAACCCAGAAACACACACAGACGCATGTGCACGCATACATGCAAAGGGAATGTAATAAAGATAAGAAATGCTAAACTGAATTTCCATTATAAATGTAAAAATCTATAACAAATTTTTACGCAAATGCTGTATTACATTTTTCTGATGCACCATACATAAACCTATGGCACAAAATTACTCAGGAGAGCTTCTTGTCTTTAAATATTCACAGTACCTTATTGTCACCCTGGACTTCTCCGAGCCTTTGCTGAAGTTCTTTAATTTCTTCTCCCAGATGTTTATTTCGGTCCTGAGAATCTCTCAATAGTTGTGCAAGATTAGCCTGCAAATATCAACACATTATGAAATATAATCAGAAATGGAGGAGTGGAGAAATGTGAGGTTTTATTAGGCTTATTGCAGTCAGCATCCAAGCCCAGCTGAAGCACACAAAGCCCTTTAGAGTAAACACATGTACGAATATAGCAAGTGTGAAAATCACGCCACTACAACTGCATGCAGGGAAATAAAATTGGCCATGAACCTCAATTTGGGGATGTTCTTTATTTCCAGAATGGCTCACAGACAAGTGATGAGGACTTGGTCTTACTTGACTTTTTTTTTAAAGCGCTCCTCATGAAAACTCTTACAAGCAGTCCTGGACTTCAATGCTAACTTTGGGCCAACAATAATGGAAAAGTTTCATTTCCTTGTTTGGATAGTTTTTTCCTTCAAATAGATCATGTTTAATGAACTTTTCTTTGCCACATTAATGCCCAGAATTTTGATCAAAAAAAATCAGTTAGACAAGAGACCGGTGAGGTATCTTGATTGCAGAAATCAGGATCCAGGGTAATGGAACAACCTTCTGGGCTGCTTTGCTCACCTCCTTATTCCCCTGTTCTAGTTCCCAAAGTACCAAACAGCCAGGATGAGCGCCTTCCAGTCCAGTCTTTGTAATGGCATCGCTTCGTTAAGATTTCTTCCTGCTCAGACCAGATCCCGCTAGCCCACATGGGCAGTTCTCCCCTCCCTCAGTCTAGCTTCATCAGCACATCATAGCTGGTTCCTCTGGACCGCTTGAGCATCCTTTACCATGCTCCCAACCTTCTCAGATTCCCTGAACCTGAATTTACATCTGTTCCCAAACTATGTGCATGCTTTCATCTATTCAAGCCTGTAACTTACTATTCAACTTTACCTCCCATGGCTGCTGCTTCTATACTATTCAAATTTTGCTAATTTGTTCTAATTCTCACCTTGCTTATTTTGCTCTCATCTAACCTCAGAAAGAAGAAATGAACTATTCAAAGGTAGAGATTCTTTCTCCTCCTTCCTAAGCTTCCAAGGACATTGCTCCAGGAAGTGCTCTCATTTCAGCAAATGTTTTAAAGACTCCTGATGAATAAATGAATGAAGGAAGGAGGGAGGCAAGCAAGCCAGCAATCGGAATATGACTCCTGAAGAGGCATTTTTCAGAAACAGTCATACAAGGGGTTTGAGAGTCATCTTAGATTCCTGCCCTGGGATAGCTGAAGAAACTCAAATCCAGAGACATTGTGGATGAGTGCAAATGCAGTTGGCTAAATCTCGAAAGACTTCAATGCTAAGACTTCCAGGAATACTCAGTTATGTTAGGTAATCAAAGGGGAATGAGAGCGAAAGACTAATATAAAGACTAACCCTTGGCTCATGCTTGACTCCTCGCTTTATTTCATCTCCCATATTCCAGCTGTCGGGATATCCAGCATCTCCACTGTCAAGGTAGGCCCCCATTCAGCTGTTCGCGAGCCCACTTCTGGCTGTTTCCCGCACAGTGCAGGCAGGACCCATCTCAGCATCGCTCCCTCTGTTGGTTCTTTTGGACCAGAATGCTATCCCTCCCAGATACCCCTTGGCTCACTCCCTGACCTTTTCGAGGTCTTTGTTCAAAGTGCATCATTTCAAAGGGCCCACGTGGACCACTGTCTAATGGTGCAAACTGCCCACCTCCCCTGAATGCCCAAGCCCTTTCCCCTGCACTACTTTTTATTTCCATAGCACTTGCCATCTCTTAACATACTATGTAATTTACTTTCTTGTTTATTGCCATATGTTGACATATGTCTATTGCTCAGTGTTTATGTCCTGTCTCTCTCTCCTAATAAGAGAGAAGCTCCGTTAAAGGGCAAGGAACTTTGTTCTCTCTACTGGTCTACCTCGAGAACCTAGTGGATGCTCCATAAATATTTCTTAAATTAAGAGGTTGAGTCTGAAGATTGTGGTCTTAGCCTAGAGAAATATCTAGAATAACAAAATACTGAAACCAGTTCATAGAACATAACGTTGCACAGAAACCCCGCTCATCCCCACTTGGCAGGATTCAACCCAGCCCTGAATTCCACTTGCTTATTTGTGAACATTATTCAAAAACGTGATCTAATTCTCAACCCCATATTTGCCAGTCTCATATCTTGTAATAGTTGTTTTCCAATTTTCTCAGATTCCTGTCCTTATCAGATAAAAATTTGGTAGAGGATAAGGAAAATTCACCCCCATTTTGCAGGCAGGAGAGCAAAGAAACAAGAGATACTGTGATCAACAGACAACTTTTGGAAATTTCTCCGGAAGGAATCATAGACTAAGTTGGGTTCCAGTTCTGCCACTAACTGGACTGGGTGACCTTGAGTAAGTCTCTTAACCTCTTGAGTTTCTTCACCCATGAAATGCAGCTAACCATACGTACTTCATGTAGTAAATTGACACTTTCATTGAATAATGAACCTAGGACATCTTCTGCAGTGCTTGATGTATCGTAGGCGCTGGTTAAAGGCTGGTCATCTCTCTTTGACTCTGCCCTTCCAGTGGCTCCAATTCACTCACTCAGGGGACAGTTGGGCAGATTGGCAGAAAGGCTCCTTGGATATAGCTGTCTCCTTTGTCATCCTGCCCCTGCACTCAGTCACCCATTCATTTAGACAACAAATATTTAGGGAGTGCCCACTATGTGTCAGGCACAATTTTTAGACTCTGGAGATACAACAGTGAGCAATACAGACTAAGTCTAGTGAAGTGAAATATTTCCTGCCATATCAGTGGGCAGGAAATGTCACAGCCATCCATGATTTCTGGCCTCCTAATGTGAATGGGGGCTCACAAAAGGGAACACTATACCAGCGATCCGACAGATGCTGCCACCCCACAATGGCGATTGCCGAGGAAGGGGTTAGGGGGCTGCAAGAAGCAGCCAAAGCCACACCTGCCACCCCTTAAGGTGAACAAGGAATTAAGGATGTAAACATTCCAGAAACAGGATTTGGCCCCAGATAGTTGAGGTACATATGAAAGGAATGAATTCAGTGAGCCCAGAGGCTTGCATCTTCCCATACGTAGAAGAACACTAAATTCCTTAGCTTGATATCTGGTTTTCCTAACTGCTTAACAATAATCTTTGATGCTCAGACTGACTGTCTGGCCTCTTTATTGCAAACTTGTATATAGCCTGACTCTCTCCTGCCTCCTCGGAGCAGTTTTCTCAGAGATATTGAGATGCTGCCTCCAGAGCTCAGAGTCCTTAACATTCCCACCAAATCAGATAACTCTCTACTTTCAAAGTTGTGACGAATTTTTTAGTCCACAGCCCCTTGCCCTTGTAAACTTACATTTTAATAAATGACATTATATTAACTGTATTATATTACAACAAAATGAATAATGACCGCTGAGTTAAATGATGAGTGCTATGTGAAACAAACACAGCAGGCAAAGGGAACAGCGTGTGCTGGGGAAAGACCATAGAAGGTGTCACAAGGAAGGCCACATTAAACCAAGACTTGAAAAAGGAGGAACACCAAGCACAAGCCTTGTGGATATCCTGGGGAAAGTTCCAGGTAGGGTGAAGGCAACCGGCTTCCTCTCGCTCTCACCTCACAAGATTCCCACTTTGGAAAACAGTTCAAGACCACTAGAGCAGGTTAACCCCAGGGACTGCAGTAGAGAGATTCAATTCTTGATTTTCTTTTCTGGGTTCCTCCCCTCCTTCTTGCAGCTCTCCTGTGCTAGCACAAAGTATCACAAGCGGGCAGCCTCTCCTTTTCCTCCAGGGAACTCCAGAACACTTCCCAGACATTAGCTCAGCAAGCATAATCCCTCCGCAGCAGATGGAGGGACAGACACCCCAGGCCAGAGGGACTGGCCCAGAGGCAGGGTGCAAGCAGCAGCCCAGTGCTGGCTGGTACGTGGTTGAAAGTGTCCTCAGGGAGTCTGCTGGCACCTCCACGTGGCATCCCAGCACCCCATCTGCAGGAGACACAGCAAAATTCACCTTCACGGGAGCCTGCTTCTCTTAAAACAGTGGAAGAGATGTTCAGAAGGAAGCGCTTGTGGGAGCAACAGTGAAAATTAACAACAACAACAACAAAAATCTGCAACGTCCTTGACCTGATCTTTCTGAATCAATCACTGCTTGAGCCCCTTAGGTGGGTGGGAAGACCCTGACATTTGTTCGCTGATGTAACTACAATAGCTTAACCTGCACAGCTTGAACTCTTGGTGGTGAAAGACCCTGACCTCCAATCTGTCACAGATCAGTATTTGTGCAAAATACAATGGAGATGAATTCCTAGGAAAACAAACTGAAGAAGACCTCAAGGCCCCAAGTGTTTGTTAGATTCACCTGACATAAAATCACACATACTGTCAGACTGCTAGCAAGGAAATATATACATTTACCATATGTAAAATAGATAGCCAGTGGGAATTTGATGTATGATGCAGGGAACCCAAAGCCAGTGCTCTGTGATACCCTGGAGGGATGGAGTGGGAAGGGAGGTGGGAAGGAGATTCAGGAGTTGGGGGACACATGTATGTCTATGGCTGATTCATGTTGATGTATGGCAGATGCCTTTACAATACTGTAAATTAATTATCTTCTAACTAAAAAAAAATTAACACCTGCTCTCAATTCCTGCACTTATCTTTGGTCACAGGGATCAGAAATGGCAGCTTGCAGCCTTTCACTGGTCCTTAGGCCCTGTTTTGAAGAGCATTCAGCCCAAAGATATTTCCTGGTACTTGGGTGTTAAGAGCAAGGCAGGCACCCAGTTTATATATCAAAGGTTCCAGAGATATGTGAAGCAGAGGACAGGGCTGCTTTAGGAAACAGCGATTCAGAGACATAGTGATGTGATCATCAAACATTATTTACTCTGCAGCCTGGCTGAAAAGAAATCTACTAAAATAAAGTCAAGCATTTCGACAGTAGCTACAAAACAATGGTTAATTAGAATCACATCGCCTCCAAGGAAATTCACCTTAAATCTACCCCAGCTTTCAAACTGACCCTTGGGGTAGGGAAGGGTGGGGGAGATCCCCCTTTTAAAGCAGGTGACTGTAATTTTCTTTCCCATTTCATAGGCTGGCTTACTTGTCAATACACAATTCTTTTCTATTCAGTCCTTCCACCTCCTCAACTCCCAAACAATAACTTTGAAAACTAGAAAATGACTATTCTGTTACAGTGCCTAATTCCTTGACAAACACCTTAAAGAACAAAAAAAGAGAGAGAGAGAGAAAGAAAAGTAGTACATTTCAAAGCACTCAAAATAGAGGAGAAAAGTTCACACAATTCTTTTGACCAAAAATAACACCCATGACTCACACACATTCACTATAACCATCCATCAAGCTAACACGCGGCGCCTGCTTATAATTTATCAGCTATGCAGAGCGTTTGTCTCTGTGTTATTGAGAAGGACTCTGTGACCATCAGTTTAGAATAGCTGCACGATGTAAAGGAAATGTCAGGGAAAAAGTGGCAGACCGTCTAACACTGGAAAGGATTTCACAGGGAAGAAAACAAAACTGAGAGATTATTTCCTCTAAATCTCTGGGGCAAGGAGTAGCATAAATAGCAAAACATGAAAAGGTTTCAAAAGAAGCCTCTTTTAAATATTCAGATATAGCCAAGGCTGATATTAAAAGGTTGACATTTTCACTCTGATAATAGTGGGATGCTGAATATACTAGAGTATATTGTAGAAGCTATATATTTAAGTCACTCTTTCTAGTTCAGAGTTTCTATATTAAAATTGTGATGGGGAAAAGAGAGAAGACAGATTTGATGAAAACGTGGCTGGGAGACCCGAAGCTGAAAGGACATGGCGGCTGTCTATTCCAACACACCTTCCTTTGTCAAGGATCCAGTCAACCCCCAGTTACAATGGATATTCACAAAAGCGCCAGCCAAGGCCAGCCCCTGGGGTGGGGACTACGATGCTTGTGGAAATTCTCTCTGCACAGAGATGAAGACTATACATCCTGACAGTTGTTATAAATGCAGAGGTCTGGGAGTTGAGAGAGCTGTGTGCATCTTGCCCCAACCTCTCTGCATTTTTGCAGAAATTCTCAGTGAGGCAGACTGGTCACATTAACAATGGGAGCTGTCGTTGCTTTCTTTAAGTCCTGCTGCATCTTAAACTCTGGCTCTTGCCTCTCCCACTGTGTTTGAATTCCTTCATAAATGTCAGAAAATACATAGAAATTTACACTATAGATGCAATACATTTTTTAAACTTATAAGAAGTGGTGGGAGTTTGTTTGTTTTTTTTTTTTTTCAATGGTATATCACATTGGCAATGACAATCTCTTTGAAGGACCCCTGTTTTCTAAGATCAAGTAACCAAGACTGGTTTACAAGGAGGGGAGTTCAGGATATCAGTTACAAGAAGTAGGCCTAAAGCTTTTAGGTGGGGAGACAAGATCCACTGTATACCAATTTTCTCACTGATGAAAGAAATGAAAAGTTGGACATGAGATCAGTATTTGCCACCCCAAAATATACTCCTCTGCCATGAGAATTATTTTGATCTGAAGGCAACTGAGAATCAACAAACACTGAGAATGTTCTCCCTTCCCCCTTTCAGCCTAAAAACAGGGCATAAATTTCTATTTGTGAGGATATCCTATCCTCTCTGTAGTACCAGGAAGGGAAGAGCATCTCTTATCACCGGACACAGAGAACTGGCACCATGATGAGTCTGTACAAACAAACCTTACCAAAAGAACCCTATCTTCTGTTACTTTTCCTATATATCTCTCTAGTTACTGTCCCACAATTTATCATCCCTGGAAGCCCACATGTCCTTTCCTTTTATTAAAATGGTATGTAAACCCCTCCCAAACCAGTCTAAATAATTCTTTTGAGTTCTACTTCCCTGGCGGCTCAGACAATAAAGAATCCACCTGCAATGTAGGAAACCTGGGTTCAACTCTGGGGTCAGAAGATCCCCTGGAGTAGGGCGTGGCAACCCACACCAGTATTCTTGCCTGGAGAATTCCACAGACAGAGGGGCCTGGTGGGCTACAGTCCACGGGGTCATAAAGGGCCGGACATGACTAAGCGACTATCACTTTTACTTTTTTTTCTTCTCTGTGAACTTCCATGCACATAAAACATTTATAAAATTGCTTTTCTCTCCTGTTATCTGCTTTTGTCAGTTAAATTTGCAGGCCCCCATGCACTGAACCTAAGAAGGCAGAGGAAAAGATTTTCCTCTCCAACAGATAAAAACAAAATGAAAGAAAGTGATGAGAAGTTTAACATTAACCTTCCAACCTTGCGCTAACCAGACACTGGGAAGGGCAGCAACATGGGAAGACCACGTGTTTTCACCCAAGTTCTTAAATAATTCAGCCACCTGGAGGGGAAAGGAGCAACATTTCAGTTACGATCCCTTGAGTTATCCTGAAAACTTTGTAATTTATTAGACATACACCACTTCAGAAACCTAGCCATGGAAAAGTCATCATAATGACTCTCATAATTCTCCATCATAACATAAAAGTGATGTGTACCAGAAAATCCTGTAACTGCCTTCTCAGCTAGCTGACATATCAAAACCAGGATTTAAAAATTGGAGGGGGAAAAAAAAAATAAGAGAGAGGCAGGTAAAAACGTGGCCTTAAGAAGACTACTTTTTTTTTTTTTTTTAAACTGTGAGGAAGAGACCAGATTTAGAAAATGCTCCTCAACTACATGGTATTTATCACCTGAACCCTTTAAACTCACACCTCCAGTAGTGTACTCAATTAAGCAAGAATATGTAAAAAAAAAAACTTCGAGAAAATGTGGAGTATACTTGAGTGGTGTGATTGATAGCAAATTTAATTGCAATTTCTACTCCACTGCTTTGGTCCTACAGCGACTCCTGTGTTAACAGAGTGAAACTTGCTTTGCTGAGCAATGGCCCCCTGCTCATAGCAACTGCCAAAGTAATGACCTCTGCTACAGCAACAGCTTTCTTATTTACAAAAAAAACCACCACCGGAAAGAGAGTTCATTCTACACAGTCACACAGAGTTTTTGGCTGCGTAAGGAGCCCTTGGCCCAACTGCTCTTCACCTCACAATCTCCAAACACACACTGGCCTGGCGAAGGCAGGCATTTCCAGGCCCACAGGCAAATGCTCTTCTATGGGCTGAGGAGGTTGCTATATAAATGTTTGCTTAATCTTGGCCATTATGGTTCTGCATCTGCCACTTTGGTGGATCCTGTAATAGCTCCCAAGTTCTTTAGACTCACTGAGCTTAAATCGCTCCATCTATAAATGGGGGGAAGCCCTCACCTTCCTGACAAAAGTTGTTGCAAGGACTCGAAGGGCTTCCGAGAACGAGGCGGTAGCACTCAGAATGAAGTTACAGTTGTATGTGTTGGGGGAGGGGGTGGTTCCCGAAGGCTAAACCCTGGATTTCTTCCCAGTTTCCCTGGTGTAACAGTGAAGCAGTACTGTTCAAAGTGTTATAAAAAGAAACGTCTCAAAGCACTCAAGACCTTTGAAGGAAGTTTTAGGTTCTGAGCATCAAACTGGAATGCATATACAAAGTTGCTCTGATTTGTGGTCATGGGGGACTAAAATAAGATTGACCAAGAAGATTTTCTGCTGAAGCAAAAGGCTCCCTCCCATTCTACAAAGGGTCATTCCGTGCTCTGATTTCTCCAGGGTTGTCATTCTGGCGCATGTCATCATCCAAATAAGCCATCACTTTTTAAGGGAAGAAAGCAAACACTCCCTCCCGAACCAAGAGGAATACCTCCCCTGGTACCTTGGCTTGAAATCAAAACAGGCAAAGACAAAGATGTGCTTCATTGTTTATTCAAGGAGGAGTCTGCTAGGGGGAAATTGTGTTGCCATGACCCCAAAGAATCCCAACCTATAAGAAGATTAACCCCAGATCATTAAAATTCCCCTTTATCTCCTTTGGAGGAACTGCTTGTTTAGCAAAAGAAAAATATTTAAAGGGTCATCTGAGATCTTTTGGTGATCTTGCACTGCACTGCAGAGAGATGCTCTGTGTATAGTTCTGCCTGGAGTATCAAGAAAAAATTTTCATTTCAATATCCCCTGAGAAGCTATTAGTGAAATCACCGTTGTCACGATTTCTTCACTGCTTCTTTAACAGATGATTTGCCATTGGAAATTAAGTTGTTTTAAAAAGGATTCTAAATTCTAAAAGAGAGCCTCGATTGACAACCATATGTCTAGAACTACAAACATGAATGTTCTTGTCTATTCTGAGAGGAGGAGACAAAAAACAGGTAGATATTATGACCAGACACTGGTTGCCACAAGAAAGAACACTGGCCTAACAGATAAAGATTTCTAGCTCAGTTTCTGGTTCTCAACCACTGCTTAAGCAGAAGGCTTCAGATAAAGCACTTCATCTTTGAATTTCCAAAACAGGTCGGATTAAATGTTGACTATGCTTTTTCCTGGACTTCCCTGGTGGCTCAGATGGTAAAGAATCTGCCGGCAATGCAGGAGACCTGGGTTCAATCCCTAGGTTGGGAAGATGGCCTGGAGGAAGGCATAGCAACCCACTCCAGTATTCTTGCCTGGAGAATCCCCATGGATAGAGGAGCCTGGCGATCTACAATCCATGGGGTCACAAAGAGTCGGACATGAATGGTGACTGAACACATGTTCTTTCCAATTCAAACAGCCTCAGAGTCAAATAAGGAACAAAAACCTAAATTAGAACACTGAACAACACACTGGCACATTTGGATTTTTAGTCCTGTTCTATTCACCTGCTGTATGACCTTGGACAAGTCACAAGAAAGATGAAAGAATGAGCCAACACCCACTGAGCACCCCATGGGATCACAAAGAGTCAGACACTACTGAGCAACTGAATAACACCACCACTGAGCACTCACCAAGCACAAGGCAATGGGCTTTATCCATGTTATCACAGTAATTCTTTATAAAAATTGTATGAATCTATCTCATGATTATGTTCATTTCGGAGAGGAGGAAACTGAGTCTCAGAAAGGTTACACAGCTTGCCTAGATCACCCAGTCAGCAAGTCAAAGTATTATACTTGAATTCCCCAAGTTGGATGCCAGAACCTCAGCTTTTATCTATTGCCATACAGGGCGCTGCCTTTCAACTTTAGGAAAGACCTAACTTGCCGTGTGCCCGCAGAAGCCAGCTGGGAGACGACACACATACATAGATTCATGGGCGCAGGCACACCGTACGCACACGACCTCTGGAGAGCGCAAAGCACTGCAAAGCTGCGGATGTGGTACTGCTCCTACCTATATTTGAGAAGAACTTGCAGCTCGAGCTGCTACAACAAAGCACCACAGACTGGGTGGCTTATAAAACACAGAAGTTTACTTATCACAGTTTTAGAGGCAGGGAGTTGGAGATCAAGGTGCCGGCATAGTCAGGTTCTGGGGAGCGCCCTCTTTCAGGTGGTAGGTTTCTGGTTTTGCACTCACACGGCAGAGAAAGCATGCTCTCTCATAACTCTCAGAAGGGCGCTGAATCCATTCGCGAGGACTCTACCCTCATGACCTCATCTACCTCTCAGAGGCCCCACCTCCTAACACCATCACACTGAGGAGCAGAGTTTCAACATGGGAATTTAGTGGCGGGGGCGGGGGGATGTAAACATTCAGTCCATATGACAGTGATGATAGTAATCTCTCCTTCCGAGCTGAAGAGGGGAGGAAATAGGAATCCCTCCTTTAAGTCAAGAAACTGCAGCCACGGTTTCAAGGCCTGTGGCCAATGAGATTCTCAATGCTGCATCTTCCCCTTTTCCAATGTGGGGATCTCTTGACCCCCTTCCATGTCCCATCTGTTGCCCCGGCAGCTGGTTCTCATTCCAATGCCTTCTGCTAACACAGGTACATTTGCTTTGCAGCTGTAGGGGTAAATACTTCACCTACTGTTTTGCCTTTGGGATAAACACACGATATAAGACAGGAGACACTAGGTCAGGGTGCACACTTCTATCCCTCGTTCCTGCTGATGAAAAAGTGAAGCAGGTAATTGTGCCTCTCTCATCAGTACCAGCACACAGATGCTAAAGCTATCTGCTTTTGGCCAAATGGAAAGTTTCACTGTAACCAGCACCTGCAAATTTAACAGTGCTCTTCTCCACACTGAGCTAATGAAGAGAGCATCTGAACACCCTTGCCCACCCAAAAACCAACAGCATACTTTTATAAATCAACTAAAGGTAAACAAAATTTGAAAACCTGTATTTTAAACAGGTAAGAATTTTCCCACAAATACTAGAACTATTCTCCCCCCCCCCCCCCCCATTGTTTATCAATACATTTCTTCCATTACTAAGCCAGAATTCCCTCCCTGGCTTTGGGCTATGTTTTTCTCTCCATTGCACCGACTACCATGTAACATCCTGTATATTTTAATCATTTTGTTTATTGTCTGCTCACAGCATATCTATGAGACTTAAGGTAACTATATTATTTATCATCCAAATCAAGACACTCTGGAGAGAGAAGGGACCACTAACACAAATTATGTCAGGACAGGAACTTTCCTGGCAGTCCAGTGGTTCAGAGTTTGCCTTCCAAAGCAGGGGGTGTGGGTCCCATCCCTGGTTGGGTAGCTAATATCCCACATGCCTCCTGGTCTATCTCTCTCTCTCTCTATGTGTGTGTGTATATACATATATACATATATAATACATAATACATAATATATATATGTAATAGATAATACATAATATATATATGTGTGTGTATATATAACATATATATTTATCTAGAAATATATATATATAAAACAGAAGCAATATTGTAACAAATGGAATGAAGACTTTCAAAATGGTCCCATTCCAGTATTCTTGCCTGGGTAATTCCATGGACAGAGGAGCCTGGCAGGCTGCAGTCCATGGGGTCACAAAAAGAGTAGGACAACCACATCAAAAAAATCTTGCGTAAAAATAAAATTATGCCAGGACAAGAGGTGCAAATGACAATGATCTTGAGCCATTTAGGTTCCACACGCTCAAGGATTTGGGTCTGACTTTTTTCACTCCTGCGTTCCTAGTGTCTAATCAGCACAGGATACCCATAAGGTGTTCCATAAACTCCTACTGAACCATGGTGGCTCATTCTTAGAGAGAAGAGTCCTTACCAGAAGAGTCCTGACAAAGGCACACAAGTATACAGTTGTTAAAACAGAAAGGGATGATCAGGAGGGGGAGAGGATGATAAATATTCATTGATCCTCACCCTGGGCCAGGCACTGTGCTGAAGACTCTACTTTTGTTATCTCCTTTGTTTCTCACAGCCACACCATGCAGTGGGCACCATATTTATTCTCATTTTGTAGATTCTTCTGGTTACACTTGGCAGCTTGAAATAGCTTGGCCCAAAGAGGAAGTTTCTGGCTCCTAGAACTTCAGAAGGGTTGGGTGAGCAGCCACCTTGGGAGGCAGAAATGCAGCCCGGCCTCAGGACCAGCTACCACCAGCACTCAGGGGCCCCCAGGTTTTTCCTTTGCCTTCAGTAGAGTCTCACCAAGTCTCAGGCCCCGAAAGGAAACTTCCCAAGACACGTGATTAGTTTAGTGGGTGTCACTGCTGGCCCTTCCATCCCTGGTGATTAGTCTAAGCCAATTAATGAATAGTATCCTCCCAGTGAGCACTCAGACCAGGAAGAAGGACATATCCTACACGGGCCCAGTGAGACTGGAGGGAAGGGCTTATATTCCAGGGGTGGGTTTTCGATCTTTCCTGCTTACGGGAACTGGCCTCAGGAGAAAGCTGATGCTAAATTCAAGAAGAAACTGATGTTAAAATCGGCACAGTGAAAGAATGGTCAGATAAAATATACGATTCCCAGCTCAATGTGAACTTCACATTAACAGTCAATATTGCTTTAGTTAAGTAAATATTATTGCATGATACGTGAAAATGAAAGTGTTAGTTGCTCAGTCATGTCTGACTCTTTGCAACCCCATGCCCTGTAGCTCATCAGGCTCCTCTGTTGATGGAATTCTCCAGGTAAGAATACTGGAGTGGGTAGCCATTTCCTTCCCCAGGGGATCTTCCTGACCCAGGGATCGAACTCACGTCTCCTGCATTGCAGGCAGATTCTTTACCGTTTGAGCCACCGGGAAAGTCCCACAGTCTTATACTAAAAAGGTATTCACGGTCCATCTGAAATCCAAGGTTTGATTCACTGTATGTTTCTTTGCCGAGTATGGTAGAGAAGAGAGAATGAGTACAGGACACTACAGCGCCCGAGACCTGCACCACCTCCCAACTCGCAGTTACGCAAGGGCATCAACTCCTTTACTGTTTGAGCAGTTTTGAATGTCTGTCCCTGGTACCCCAGTCCATCCTATGTCATCCATCACAGGCAGGAAGGGTGCAGAGCCCAAGCTCACACCACCACACTAAATCCTAAAGGGACAGAAACTAAATGCCATATTAAAAGCTACAGAGCCAGAACTTAGGACGTTGAACCTGTTTGTTTGTTTGTTTCCAGAGCTGTAAGAATGCAGCTTGACAGACTTACTGGAATTCATCAGATTCTCTTCAGTCAATGTAAATTTTTTATTATAAAGTCACGGAACGTGAATTCACTTACCCTGTAAAACTCCTTCATGAATACTAACAAACCCTAAAATCGCGGCAAAGATGACAGCTCATAGACACCAAAAACAAAAACATAAGCAATCCCACACTACGGATCCCAATTTTAAAACGTTTATGATAAATTTCCACATCATTTTGTTTAGGAAAAAACCATCAATTAGCTCCATAGAAGAATCTGATATTAGCTCAAAGCTGGAGCATTACAAAATAATCAAATAAAATAGGAAAGGAATATGGGAGTGACCAGAACTGAATGCCTGAAAGGGTAACCATAGGACTGAATTGTTATTTAAGAGTAAATGTTGTGTGTGTGTGTGTGTGTGTGTGTGTGTGTGTGTGTCTACAGTTTACGCAGCCATGAGTCTTACGTGTTTATATGCTGTGCCAGGTATATGATCAATGAACAAAAACAGGATGTTGGCTGAGCCATTACAGCTCTGAAGACAGCAAACAGTTTCTGAGTCCTTATTTTCATCCACCAGTTTTGAAGCCCTGCTCTGGTGCAGCGGGTTTCCCATAACATGGAACATACAACATTAATATCACCATCATCCAGGCTGCCTTCAAGCCCATGAAAGGTTACTAGTCAGGGTGTGTCACTATAGAAAATTGTGAAGTTAAGGAAACAGCTAACAAGATATCTTTGAAAAAAGCAATATATATATGTATGAATACAACTGGATTTTAAAAATTTGATGTATGATATTCCTGGATGTAATCCTATAAAAGTGTTAACTATCCCTACATCAATCTATAAATTTAAGAAAACTCCAATCAAAATACCAACAGGAATGGGTTTGGGTGGGGTGGGGATCAGAGGAGGACTTGATAAAATATTTGTCAGTTATATATATATTAAAAAAAGAAATCTGAAAAGAAAGAGCAAAGCTAAGGATAATAGCTCAAACAGGTATTGAAAGTATAAACAAAAACAGAATAATGTGGTACAAGTAGGATGGTACTGAAGCTCAATGGAACAAACAGAAAGTCCAGAAACACACATACACACATATACACAAGATAAGGATTTGTTCATTGATAAAAGTGGGCACCTAAAATCTGTGGGAAATGGATTCATCAATAAACAATGCTGGTGATCATTCAGGAGAGAACATAAATGGCTCATGAGTTTTGCTGGTAAGATGTCTTTAAAAGTCTGAAGTGGCAGAATGACATTCATCCATGGAACAGTGAGCTAAAGCCCGGTAGCAGTACGCCCTCAACTCGTGGTTTTTCAACAGGGTCCCAACAAGAAAGGGAACACACTCAACATGTGTGCCCTCTTCTATCCTGTTAGATGTCACTGTGTCTCCTTCACCCAACCCTTAGCTCCTCTTTGTAGTCAGTGTTTCTCAACCACACTTCCCCCAGTAATACAAACACCTCTGAGAAATTAAAAGATTTCTCTACACATTTTGGGATTCCCTGATCCTCCAGTTGTTGTAAGACACCAATACAAACATCCTAAGAGTTACCAAAGGTCAGGAGTAAGTCTTACCTGTTTCCTCTTTTCAGGGGGAAGTGATGGATCTCCATCCTACAAAGAAACCAATGTTACATTTTATTTTTTTAAAAATCAGATATATGTAGGTTCAAGGAGCTGTACTGAACTGTGAACTAAATTCAGACCCTCCCCACTCCCACCCCCTGCAACCAGCAATGTTCTGAACAAAACTAAAATATACTTTAAAAACTGATAACTGTAAACTGAACCAGAGTTATTTTGGGAAAACCTCTAAAGAATCACTTTCAATTAGGACCAGTCTATATGTTTTCTATAAGATGGTTGGATGGCATCACTGACTTGATGGACATGAGTTTGAGCAAGCTCCGGGAGCTGATGATGGACTGGGAAGCCTGGTGTACTGCAGTCCATGGGGTCGCAGAGTCGGACACGACTGAGTAACTGAACTGAACTGATATATTTTCTAAACCTATGTGAGCCAAATAAATTCATTACTTAGATTTTTCAAAATTACTTTTGAGCACACTAAACTGAAATAGTATTTCATTTGGTTTGAGTTCCTTTTTTTAAATAATTAGATTCAAGGTAATAGTAGTGGACAGACATACACATGTGCATATACACACACACTTGAATTTTCTCTATAGGCAGAACAATTTGGGGACAGGATATGCCCAAAATAAAAGAAAACTAACTGAGAACTTCTAGCCCTATCAGATTTTTGTTTTAAAAGGATATAATTTCTGTCCCTCATGTGCCATCTGGGAATACATAAATATCTCAGGTAAATGATAAATGCTCAGGAAACAGCAGTCCTATATCTGATGCAGTCCTCATGTAAGTCAACGTTACTTTAACCTTAGGAATCTTTCTATTGTATTTCTGTTGAGGACAATTCAATGACCCCAGCAAAGCTGGTTAAATGTAAGCAATAGTGTCAGCACTTAAAAAAGAGATGGCATAAGTGAGAAAATACGAAGTGAGAATGCAAAATAGCACTATGCAGTTGGTATCCTCCAATTCATTTTAATTTGCATCCTTAAAAATTATGCCATATGAAAACTAGAGAAAATCTAATTGCCCAGGAGAGGGAAAGGTTTAAAAATTATGGAAATACTACTATGCAAATATTTTTTTAATGAGTTAAATCTGTATATATGGCCTAGAGAGATGTCCAAAATAAAGTGCTGAGCGAAAAGAGCAAGTTTTAGAGTAACATTTATATAAAGCTGTCCAATAGGAGTCTCTGCAATGAGGGACATGTCCCACAGCTAACTGTCCAATATAGCAGCCAGCATGGAAACGTTCTATATCAACACAATCCCATACGGTAGCCACCAGCCAACTATAGCGATTGAGCACACGAAATATGACGAGTCTGAGTGTTCAATTTTATTTAATTCTAATTAATTCAAAATGAAACTTTAACCACATGCAGCTAGTCAGTGGCTTCCGTATTAGCATAGATTTATAACATGAATCCTCCAGAAAAAAAAAAAAAAAACGCTTCAAACAATTCATTAATAAGTAAATAAGGCACACGCAGACACATTCAGATACGTGTGTACATTCACGGCTGCCAGAGCAAGTATCCGGAAGCATACACTTATCAACCAGCAAACGGTACTGGGTGTGGAGGAAGTGGGGTTGATGACTTTCATGTCCTGAGAACGTGAAGGACTTTCATGTCTTTCCATTTGGTAACTGTCTGGATTCAGCCCTCTTTGGAAGAGATCGCATGCTTAAAGCCCGTCTTTCTATCTCCACAAGGAAACGGGGTCATCACCATAAGGTAATACGTACGATGAGTTCGCGGTACTTCTTCTTCAGGGACTGGTGACGCTCTCGAAGCTGATTGGCCATGAGTTTGTACTGGTCCCTTTCCTGCTGGCATGTGTCCAGCTCCTTGGAAAGGATCAGCAGGGCTTCCTTCTTACTCTCCAGCTTCCTTTTACACACCAGGTACTGCAGAATAAACACATCCATGTGACTCAAAACTGTCATCAAGCCTCCTTCCTTTCACCCGCGTTGGAGTTCACACACTCTGCAGGGTTGATTTTGCTTTGTTGCTTTTTGTCTTCAGAGATCATATACCCAGAGACATTTGTCATTCAATGACACACGAGCCCAAAGGCTGCTAAAGTACCTGACACAGTGCCCTTGTGACAGAACCAAAACCGTGGACATTTGTGAAGTTTGGCCAACTGAGACAGGGAAAATAATTGGTAAGTTAAAGAGCACAATCCTTTTAAACAATTCCATAGTTAAATAGATAACAGGATGCCAAATTTTGTTTCAAAAGGTATTTATATATCCTGATAAGGCTGTTAAAATTCTATTAAAATTTTACAAAATAATATAACATAAGTTTAGCAAAAATTCTGTATGTTTCTAATAGTTATCTCTTGGTAGCAAAATTATTTGCATGTTTTCTTTAATCTTTATACTTTTTTATGTTTGCCAAATGTTCTAGAATACACCTATATTATTTCTATAATTTTAAAAAATACCAAAAATGTAATAAAAAATAATTTGATCAAACTATACTTTACTACAATAGATTGCACCTGCCCATGCAACCCAGCAGACATTTTCTCACTTGAGAGTTATTTTCACTAAAATCGGGCAGAGGTGCACACTTTTTTCCAGGATTCAAGTGCAGATACCCACCACCCAGAGACCAATTTTATGAGTGAAATATTTTAGTCACACTGAATTATCCCCTCAAAGTCAAGTTCCATCTTGCTGGAACTTTTCCTCAGAGTTGCAGGATATCTTCGTCCCTCCATTGCCGCACTCCCCCAATGATGGACAGACCCTCACTTGACAATCACCCACCACCTGGGCCAGTGTGAGCCCGATTGGGATTCTGTCCTTTTACTGGGTCTATTGCACCGTCTGGTGTTATTCTCATATGTGAGATGTGGCACTAAATACCTTTTGAATTTGCCCCGTAAAAGACCAAATTCAGAGCATTCATGAAAACAATTTATAGTTTCATTATACACTCTGACATGAGCACTTTGTCATTACGGACGCTCACACAAAGCAGACAGAGGATCAGCACTCCCATACCATTCGAGTCAATGCTCTTTTATGGACAAAAAGCATTACTCATATATAGTGCTTGCTTGGAACTGACTTTGTTAAGTTCAATTTCAAATAAATGAAAGGGGAAAAAGAGAGTTTTGTGCATTAGCACATTTTTTTCCTTAAAAAAAAAAAAAGTAATTGCTTAGCTTCAAAAACAAAGGGGAAAGAAAAGCCATTCTGAGATGATTTGAGTTCTAAGAGAAGACACTTCCACCTTGGATGAATCTTATTCCAGCCAGTAATGAGGTTGGAGTCCTGCCTTAAAACGTCCCAGATTTTAAGACTTTGACATCGTCTTCGTGGAGGCAAATGGTTCTGTTGCCACAGTGATTTCTCAAGAGTAAAATCCCCGACGTGTAAATATCAGAGAAGAGTAGCTCAAAAACCTGAACAGCAGTGTCCTCAGGGAGGTATTGAGATTTCACAGGAAAAAATACCATTTACACACAGTTTAACAGATCTACCCTTGCGCCTTCGTTTCTTTGCCTGTGATCAGCAGCTTCAGTTGGCAGTGCTATTAGTACCAGTGGCACAAAGACAATCACCTTTGTCCCTTCAGATCCAAATCTAAGGGCCCACATATACTCTGATTCTTCCCACTTTGGGGCAGAAAATCACAATCATGTGTAGACGTTATAAGCTGAAGCAGGCAAGGTTAGAGTCACATCTGGTCTATTGAAGGCGACCAGGTAAGGTCCACCACTTACTGGCAAGGTGGAATTCAAGTTCCCTAACCTTGAACTGCAGTCTGTGAGGGTCCAAGAGAGAAGCCGTTTCTCTCTCAAAGCATGACCCAAACTGGGCCTTGGAAGCTGTAAAGAACAGAAGTAGACATCCATCCCCTCTCTATCTAAGACACTTGGTAGAAAACAGGCACAGAGGTGCCTAAGACTCAGGGACCAAGGATTTCAGGAGCAGCATTGCTGCTGTTTGGTTGTCTTTAGGGTGTGGAAAACAAGACAATTATAAATTTCATCAAAGCATAAGAAACTCATTCTGTATAAAGATGAAGCCACTTCAAGAAAAGTATGGTCTTGAGAAAGCCACTGCTGGATGGTTCTTTCTTCTGCTTACTGTGGTCTAGAATGGTGAACTGCAAAAATGTTATTCCATGTCATTTGTTTCTATCAGTAGAACAAGCCTTAGGCTTAAGCCTTATTTATAAAATAGCTCCAAGTGCTGTTGCTCTGGCTGAAGACGGGACACCTCCTCTGTAGTTCTGCCACCTTGGTGCACTGGTATCAACGAGACCCCTGCTCTATGTTACCCTGGGATGCTTGTGAAAATGCAGATTTCTGGGCCTGGGCTCACATATTGCCCAAATCGTCAACCTCTGGTAGTTGGCTCAGAAATCTGCTATTAGCACATGGCACAGGTGATTCTTACTCCACTTGTACTTTGAAAACCCAGGCTCTGGAGGCCTCAGCTTCACACTGTGAAGTCAGAAACAATGAACACAGTCTGGAGAGACTGAAAGGCCAGCGGCAGGCCAGAATTTCCAGGCAAGCCTCAGTCTCAGAGCCATTCAGGGCTGTCTGAGCCCCCTTTTTATAGCACAGAAGGGTTCTGAACAAGTACAAGTAGGGACCATATTTTGCCATCTGGCCGAAGAGCTTCTACATGCAGTCTCATTAAAATATCAATAGAAACTATGCGAGGTATATGGGGGTGGGGGTGGGGGTGGGGTGTACTGGGGAATGGGACGGAATTTCTCGTTCTTCTAAAATGGTAACAGTTTAGTCCCTGTGGTAGCAACTGCTAAATTGTCCTATTTCCTGTCCCTCCAATTGGAAACAAAAAACAAATGACAAAAAGGAAAGAAAAAGGTGCTAAAGATCCTCCTCCATGGGTCGTTCTGAACAACCAGGGAATGCACAGGTCCAGCCTCAGCCTTAGAAGGGACCAGAAATAGAACAGAAAGCGAGACAAGCCAATCATTGTGTATGGGGCGTCTTCGCTTCTAAAGGAGGATAAGTATGGCTGATGGAAGTGGTGGACAGTAGCAAACGACCAGGCAGAGCCAGGAGGCCTCCGTGCAGATGTAGGTTAAGTGATGGGCTAATCATGACTTTTGGGACCCTGGGAAAGCCCCAGCAAATAGGAAACAAAACAAACTCATGCTGCCTGGGTCTCAGTTTCCACTCTTGGAAAATGAGCAGGGTTCCCAAGAGTGCCTCCTAACCTGAGGAACCCATGATTTCAACATCTCATCTAATATCACTGGGGTGCAGGGTGCTGGGGAAAACACTTGGGGGCGGGGCTGCAATTCAGGAGGCATGACTCACTTCCAGTGCCTAGCAATTGCCTCCTCTACCTCACCTAGGGCAGAGTTAGCTCAATGATTTCTAAAGATCACCTGCAGCAGTAACTTCAGGACGGCCACTTGGTTGGAAAGGGTTGTCAGGGCAAAGCAATAACCACTGTGTTTGTGATAACCATCTACGACAGAGTGGGAAAAGGCTAAATGTCTGCGTGGTTGTCATTAGTACCTCTCACCAGTATTTCTCGTTCTTCCTTACTTCCAGGCATCTGGTAGGACTGTTCTTCCCCCATTGCTTTGGAGTAAGGCAGAACCATGTAACTTGCTTTATACAGGAAAGGGGAACCGGAGGACTACGAGTCAGTTCCAGGATGGATGACCCCGAGGGTCAAGGTATGAATCACCAGCACAACTTGGATCATGGAACCACAGCAGAGAACTGCTCTGAAGAGTCATTTGGGTCCACAGAGTAATCTGTGTGATCCAGAAATAAACTTTTGTACCGTTAAGATACAAAGATTAGGGGGTGTTTGTTATCAGAGCACACCTTAGCCCATCCTGACTAACACGATCCAGAACAAAGTATGAAGGTAGCCAGATTGGGGAGATCAAATCTGCCCTGCTCTGTGCTTCTACTGAGTTACCACAATGATGAGGAGGATTGCTATTATCACTATTATTATTGCTGTTAGCAACAACAAAACCATAGTTTTATGTCAAATGCTTTCCATGGATGATCTCCTTTAATCCCCACAGCACTGCAGGGGGGTTACTGTGTTATTTCAATGTACATTTCCTAAATGAGAAAGTGAGACTGAAAGAGTTTATGTAATATGCTAAGGGTTTAATAGAGCTAGAATCTGAACCCAAGTCTTTGTATAGCCAAGCTTGTGAAACCCCAATTTCTGACAAACCAAGCATTCCGTGAAAAAACAATCAGAATATTCATGGAGTTGGTTACTACATCTAGTTGGTATTTTCAGCATAGGGAAACTAAGAAAGGGGAATTTTAAATTTGGCTCCTTTTATGTTTAGAATCTCTTCACCCACCCTCTTCTAAAACTAGATACAAGGGCTGAAGGAAGAAGGAAAAAATAAACAAAGAATTCATGAGCATCCCTCTCCTCTGCTCCTTGTGAGGGAGCCAAGTAGAGGCAACAAGGTTTCTATCCACTTAAAGGAAATGGGATAAGACTAGAGGCTGTTTTCTCAAAAGGCTTGGTTGCAACAATTTTCTATAAATTGTAGTTGGTCTCAATCATTCATTCAGGCAATATTTTCTGGGTGTCTTGTATGTGTTAGGCACCAAGCCAAACATTTGGTCTCTTAAATGGATAAATGATCCTGGGGATTTTGAGAAGGAAAAGCATGATACCTGGATAATAAGACATAATTTCCACAATCCCTTATGGGTTTTTCTGAAACGCCCAAAGTTTTGAAAACTGAAAATGTGTTCACATCTTGTTGGTGACCTCAGCTGATGTGAGGGTTTTTACTGTCTTATGCCACTGATTGTGAATATTCATACATTTGCTGAAGACAAATCAATGTGTTTGATTATTTGCTGCTGCCCAGAAGTCTACTGGGGTTGATACACAATATAAACTTCGCTTACTGCATTTCCTTTCAGATGCCAAAAATCCTACCTCAGAAACATATCTGGGGGTCAAGGATATCAGATACAGAAACTGCCTTTTATTTTAAAGTCACCCTTGCAAATCTCTATATAGTCTCGAAGACACACTTGTGGCAAAAATCAAATCTTTCTCAATTAATTATCCAAACCTAGGACATTATTAGATTTTTATTTCCTTATATAGGCAAGGAAAAATGGAAAATATGTTACATGCAGTAAATGTTCAAGCTGCCACAATGCTTACATGCCTATTCCCATCACCTCATAATGCTTTTATTCTTGAAAATTAGCACAAACACTGGAGCAGGGATAAACCTCCCAGATAACCTAAGTGACTTGCCCAATTGCAAAGAACAAGGTTCCCAGCTGCCAGCATCTTCCATAACAGTGTCTTCCAAATTGTGGGTCCCAATACATTAGTTTGTGTAATGAACTCAATTCAGCTGCTACCCTCATTTTCTTTAAAACAAAAACAAAACCAGAATAGAACAGAAAATAGTGTGATCCCATGCAGTAAAGGTAAGTATTATTTCATGAAACTTTTGTCTGTTAATATGTGTGTAGGAACAAACACACTTTCTATGCATATTTTCAACATATTCTGGGACTGCCATTCTAAAGTTTGGAAATGACTTTTCTATAACAAGTTACTCCGTACATTTATTCATTCATTCAACAAATATGTAGTGAAAGACACTAAGAGAGGCAAGAATGGAGCTGGGGGTAAAGCCATTATGTAATAGAATTAACCAGTTCTTTGGGGTTGAGGTGCAACTTGGATTAATACATACCTGCTCTGCCTACCTCAGTGAGATTACTGGGAGCTTGAAATGCAAGGTATGATGTTAATATTTGGCTTTGGAAACATTCTCAAAATTGAAGGTATTATTTTTTTTACAGCACTTAAAGCTTACAAATTTTTTCCCAGAGACTCTTGTTTGATAGGTAACATTATATGACAATTTTAACAAAAACTGCTTTCCCCATTTTATAGACAAGATAGCTGAGATTAATTGTCTTTTTCAAAGTCACAATGCTAACAACTGTCAGCTCAAACTAGGGCTCTTAATTATAAATTTCAGATTCTTTTTAATATTCTGTATTGGTACCAATTAAATTATTAGCAATTCCACAAATCACCTCTCTTGGGTCAAACCATATTTTTAACAAGACACTCTTAGAGATAATTGTGTAACTGAAAACAATACATTTTATTTCATAGTATTTTGAGACCCTGTTTGGAAGATAGGCAGCCCTCCCGGGGCCCTTTCTTTTTAAAAAAATGTATTTATTTATTTTAATTGCAGGTTAATTACTTTACAATATTGTGGTGGTTTTCGCCATACATCAACATGAATCAGCCATGGGTGTACATGTGTCCCCCAATCCTGACCCCCCCCTCTCCACGCCATCCCTCTGGGTTGTCTCAGAATGCTGGCTTTGAGTGCCATGCTTCATGCATTGAACTTGCACTTTTACATATGGTAATACCCATGTTTCGATGTCATTCTCTCGAACCATCCCACCCTCACCTTTTCCCACATAGTCCAAAAATCTGTTCTTTATATGTGTCTCTTTTGCTGTCTTGCATATAGGGTCATTGTTATCATCTTTCTAAATTCCATATATATTGTTAATACACCATATTGGTGTTTCTCTTTCTGACTTACTTCACTCTGAATAATAGGCTCCAGGTTCCTCCATCTCATTAGAACTGACTCAAGTGCATTCTTTTTTATAGCTGAGTAATATTCCATTGTGTATATGTACCACAACTTCCTTATCCATTTGTCTGCCGGTGGATATCTAGGTTGCTTCCATGTCCTGGCTATTGTAAACAGTGCTGCGATGAACACTGGGGTACACGTGTCTCGTCAATTCTGGTTTCCTCAGTGTGTATGCCCAGCAGTGGGATTGCTGGGTCATATGGCAGTTCTATTTCCAGTTTTTTAAGGAATCTCTGCACTCTTCTCCATAGTAGCTGTACTAGTTTGCATTCCCACTAACAGTGTAAGAGGGTTCTCTTTTCTCCACACCCTCTCCAGCATTTATTTTTTGTAGACTTTTGGATAGCAGCCATTCTGACCAGCATGAGATGATACCTCATTGTAGTTTTGATTTGCATTTCTCTCATAATGAGTGATGTTGAGCATCTTTTCATGTGTTTGTTAGCCATCTGTATTTCTTCTTTGGAGAAATATCTGTTTAGTTCTTTGGCCCACTTTTTGATAGGGTCTTTCATTTTTCTGGAATTGAGCTGCATGAGCTGCTTGTATATTTTGGAGATTAATGCTTTGTCAGTTGTTTCATTTGCTATTATCTTCTTCCATTCTGAAGGCTGCCTTTTCACCTTGCTTATAGTTTCTTTCATTGTGCAAAAGCTTTGAAGCTTAATTAGGTCCCATTTGTTTATTTTTGTTTTTATTTCCATTATTTTGGAAGGTGGGTCATAGAGGATCCTGCTGTGATTTATGTCAGAGAATGTTCTGCCTATGTTTTTCTCTAAGAGTTTTATAATTTCTGGTGTTACATTTAGATCTTTAGTCAAGTGTGAGTTTATTTTTTGCATGGTGTTAGAAAGTGTTCTAGTTTCATTCTTTTATAGGTGGTTGACCAGTTTTTCCAGCACCACTTGTTAAAGAGCCTTTTCTCCATTGTATATTTTTGCCTCCTTTGTCAAAGATAAGGGGTACCTAGGTGTGTGGATTTATCTCTGGGCTTTCTATCCTGGGGCCTTTTCAATCGCGTTTCATGGGGAGTGGCTGAAGAGGTAGAGGCCACCTACAGTCCTACTCACTGTTCAGCCAAGCCCATGTCCCCAAGAGCTCTGCTAGTGGAGTGTCAGATGATGGTCAGTTCCCCACACTGGGTTATTCACCAGCTGAATCGTGGGCATAAGACACTTTATTTTTCAAAAAGCAGTGAACTCATAATTGTCTAAGTCGTAACTCAGGCCTAGCCCTCTTGGCTAACTCCAATTCCACCCCTAACAATCCTGCATCAAGGCAATCTCGTTCGGTCCAATGACTTTCGCTGTCATCTCTGTGCTGATTTTACCCAAATTGGTACCCAGCTCAGACCTCTCTCCTGTATTCCTGCTCTGCTATCCAATGTGTGCCTCTATTTGAGCATCTTAGGGGCATTTTAAATGAGCCCTTGATATTCTCTCAGACCTGCCCTCCTCCAGACCTGCCCTCTTGGTAAACCAAAACATATTTGGTTTTCCATGAAAACCCTGGACTCACCCTTGCCTCTTTCTTTCCCAGCCCTCATGTATTCATCAGCAAATCCTATGGGTGCCATCTTCATAAGACATATTGAATTCAAATGCTTCTCACCCACTTCTACCCCTATCATCCTCCTTCAAGTCACCATCATCTCTTGATTGGACTGTGGCCCTAGCCTCGTATTTCTACTTTCTTGTTCTACCCACCTCTATTTTCCAAATAGTAACGAGAAAGATGCTTTTCAAATGAAAGCACATGGAGACAAATGGTGGTTCAAAAGCTCGCATCACACTTGAAACAAAGTCCAAAGTCCTTCTATTCCCCCTTGCGCAGGGCTCTCCATCTTCACTGGTCTCCTTGCTAGCTTTGACCACATTAAGCCTATTCCAACCTCAGGACCTTTGCACTGCCCTCTGCTTGGATTGCATGGCTTCTTCCCTGGCTTTATTCAAATTTCTATTGTCATGTCTCCTTCTTAGGAAAGAGATTCTCAATCTCCTTATACTGTGTTACCTTCCTTCATAGTACTTACCACTTGACCTTGAGTTATAGGACTAATTACTGATTTACTTTTAACATCTCCACATCCATAGCAGCAAGAATGTGATGTTTCATCCAGATCCCCAAAGCTAAGAACAGCACATGGTACATGGCTAATGAATGAGAAAACTTAATCTTACTTCATCTTCAACACATCTGTGACCCATGTGATACTGAACCCATTTTACAGATTCTCAAACTTATAGCTAGTGAAGACCTCAGGGATGGTCTAAGACAAGCCCGTCATTATATAAATGAGGAACCTGGGACTCAGAATAGTAAACTGACTTATCCAAGGCTGGCAAGTAGACGCCAGAGCTAAAATCTAAACTGAAGATTCTTCTCATTCCAAGTTTAGCACCATTTTCATATTACCTAATTAAGGCACATGTTCCTGGCTAGGGAGTCACAAATGCCTATAGACTTAGAACAGTGCCTCGTACTTTTATAGTAATAATGATTATTACTCTAAGAAAAGAGATAATAATAGATGATAGTAAGTAGCCTCATCATCATTCATGAATAGTTACTAACTATATAATATGTTAAATATTATAAAAAAGCAAAAACAAAACTCCCAGAACACAGAGAAAAGCAGTTCAGAGTAACAGCTGATAGCATGGCAGAAAAAGCTGGAATGCCTATATTCAAATCTTGGCTTTGCCACTCACTAGTTATCAATTACTCAGCCTCTCTGTGCCTCAGTTATACCATTTATTAAATGAGCATAATTAAAGTATCTTCACAGGGCAGATGTGAGCACTGAAAGCACTTGCATGTGTAAAACATTTAAAATAGCAAGTGCTGTATCCACCTTCATTGTTATTACTACTATTTTTTATCATGAGCCAAATGATCAAAGAAGGTACTCAAAGAGCTGGAGGAAGATGTGAACGTCTGAAATGGATTCTGAAGAATAATAAGTAGATGGATAAATTTTGTCTGGGGATAGATGGAGCTGTGACAGGAGTGGTGATGGGAAAACAATACCCCTAGCAGGGAAACAGCCACAGAGAAACACAAAGGTGAGCAGCAGGAAGACACATTGTCAGCACAGCGAACAGCACCCAGGGCTGGCTCCAGTGGAGGGGCGGGGATAAAAGCTGTGTGAGATGAAGACGGAAGCAGAGATAGATGGTGGCCCGGTCAGCAGGGCCTGGAAGTGTTGCTGACGAGTTCAGATTTCATTCCTTCAGCAGGCAGGAGCCCCAAGGGTTTCTGCATAGAGGAGTGACATTAAGAATCCTCTTAGACAGTTTTGTTCTGACAGCGTGTGGTGTACATTATCTTGGACTCTACAGCTTGGGTAGAACTGGCTACCAAGCTCATGGGGGAGGGGAAGGAGCTGCGGTTCGGGGCCCCCATTGAAGACACACCTCAGAATCCTGTTTTGATCTGAACTGTCAGGCCTACAAAGAACACACTGGCTTTGCTGTTTCTTAATGTGGGGGGTCTGTGATCACCTTGCATAATGCAATATTGATAAGCAAGGTGCTACCTAGGCAATCAGATGCATGCAAGGGCTTAGCCTCAGCCTTAGCAGCTGGTATCACAATCACATGAGGGGATGGGAAGTGGGTCACAAGGCCACCCAGCCATGCTCCAAAGGGCTGAGCTGAACAGGGCACTGGCAAATGCCCCACTTTCCGGTCACCTGGGTGGGGCCAAGGGATACACACTGACTTTTCCTTAGGCTCCCATTTCCGCTCTTCAGTCAGGGTGTAATTCTGCATATCAAGTTCATGTGTGGTGTACACACCAGGGATATTTGCTCTCTACATCAGAAAAGGCAAGTTTGTTTTCGGAGAGGGGAAGAAAAAAAAAGTAGTATTCTCTGAATGTCTGCTATATGCCAGGCACGGTTAGGAGTAATAATAATGTGAAGAAGACCTTTATTTGATTATAAGAGTAAGTGGAACAGCCATTACTGAGTGAAAATTACTATTTTCCAAATCATGCCAAAAGCTCTGCCTTAAACACTTTTTTTTAAACCCTGAAATAGCTTGTTTGATCAGCCCCATTTTAAAGATAAGGACACTGAAGCCCAAAGAGGTTAATTTATCCTTCATCATGAAGGTCATAAGTAGTGAAGGCAGACTGTTCTCTGTACATATCTGTTAGGAAACTTTGGTTGCAGGCAACAATAATCCACACTCTTTCCTAGGAATGTATTGGAAGGATGAAAAAGTGAAAGTGAAAGTGAAAGTCACTCAGTCGTGTCCGATTCTTTGAGACCCCCATGGACTATAACTTGTCAGGCTCCTTAGTCCATGGAATTCTCCAGGCAAGAATACTGGAGTGGGTAGCCTTTCCCTTCTCCAGGGGATCTTTCCAACCCTGAGATCGAACCCAGGTCTCCCACATCGTAGGCAGATTCTTTACCATCAGAGCCACCAGGAAGCTCAAAGATACTGGGACTCGTGGAATTGGTAGGAAGACAGAGAAGGCTTGGAAACAGGCAGGCAGTGAGATGGTTCCGGAGGCTGGAAGCAGGGCCAGGACCCACCAGGTCTCAATGCAAGGAAGGTCGGGTAAGAGGTGACTGAATAGGGTGGAAATGAACTCCGTAATGTTTCAGATTCTTTACGTCTCAAGTCAAGCGTGTTTCCAACTGGCCTAAAGCTGATCACGAGTCATTCTGGGCCCAGGGGACAGGACACCCAGACTGTATCCCTCTGACCTGTCTAGACTGTATCCAGTGGTAACACCTTCCAAATTGGGGTGCTGATGAGAAAGAGAAATGAATGCAGGGAAGTGAGAAAACAGCAAGTGTTCACCACAAATAATCTAGTGTTGGGCAGCTCCCTGCAGGCCTACAAGACCAAGTAAAGACCCTGGAGTCAGCAACAGAGACATCAGTGGTTTAACGGATGGGGAGCTTACTCATCTGAAGCAAGGTCCTAGAGCAACACCCCACGGTGTGTGGCAGATGGCGGGCAGAACTTAGTGACAGGCCTCGTTCCAGGGGGAGGGGAAGACTGCTGGTTATAGAGTCAAGTGATGTCAGGTTACCAGGGAAACTAGCACAGGCACACATAAGACCAATCACTAGCTGGGGCCTGGGGCAAGTATGTAGGAAGGTCAATCTGGTGAGAAAGGTGTAGGTGAAGTAGGCACTGGTCAGGCAGGGGTTGTACAGAAGGCAAGAGAACAGCCATCTTGAGTGGCCTAACCATACATACACCTAAGTGGATGCCTTCTATTGAGCTGATTTCTCAGACTCACTAAGGTTCCCCTTCTAGTGCTTCATGAATGAAGGTTGAAAAACAAATGGTGGGCATTAAATACCAACTTTTATTTGAACTAACCTTTGAGCCTCTACTCAACACACACACACACAAATACATACATGGTGGTGAAGTTTACACAGCTGCAGGAGCACATGAACCTACCAACTGGAGGAAGGAAGAATACCAAGTATACTGGGTGAGGAGTGAAACACGGATGGAATAAACTTGGAAAAATATGCCCAGTTTTTGGCATGTATATTAGATACCATGAAATGTTTTTATTATCCTCTCAAAAATAGATTTCTTTTGAATTGCATTTCAATTACAATTTTAAAGCAGAGCTCATAGCTCATTTGTTGATGTTAATTCATGCCCCCACGCAAATACTTGAAGGTAGCTTGTGCTTCTCATCTTAAGAACTCAGACCCACAGTTTTCATCAGTGAGTGACTTTTATCTGCCCATTTACTGTTATCTGCAATAAAGCAAGTCATAATTGCTACAAGGAAGATCATAATGATTAAATGAGTATCTGACATACTACATTACTATTTGGATGGCTTTACAACCAGATAACGGCTGGGAGAGATGAAGGTAGCCGGGGTGTCAGGGAGGGGACCTCTCCACCAAGTGACCCTCTCTGTCAAACAGTACCTCGTGGTCCTTGGCGGCTTTTACTGATGGGATTGGGTTAGCTCTCTCTCATTAGCCGCTACCAGAACATGGCCTGCTATTCCAGAAAGGTTTCTCGGTGTGATGATAAACACACATGGCTGAAGGGTTCATGTCTGGGAATAATTTAGAAACTTCTCAACAGTGCACTCACTCTTTTCTTAGAGGGATTTCCTTCCCTGGCCCCCCACTGCACTTTACTCTGCTATCACCATCTTCCTACCCTACCCTCTCTCCCCTATCCAGGAATACCTCCTCCCCATCCACTCAGCAGTGCCAGGTAAACAGTATTCAGCAATCAACATGACTTCTCCAACCTCAAAGAAGCTAGTCCCTCCATTCCCAGAATTCCCAGTGATTTCTAGCTGGGATCATCATTTGTTTGCTCACCTGTCTAGCCCAGGTACTGGTCCCTTTGAAAACCATAAATCCGGTACTGTCACTCTTCTTTAAAAATATCTTTATTAAAGGAAGTGGCAAACAAGAGCCCTTCGATATCTGGCTGCAATCTACCTCCCTGACTTTTCCCACCAGCCATGGTTCTATCAAGTCCCACTTACTGCTGCCCCATACTCGCTCTCCCTCACCTCTCTCTTGTCTGCTCCTGGACCCAGCTCACAAGTCCCTGACTGGGAAGCCCCTGCCATCCCAGAGCAGAGTAAGAGCTGGCTCCTGGCAGTCACACAGCATTGCGGGTACCCCTTGATTAGCGCATCATATGTTGCATCACCATCACCTGCCTCCCCACAGACTGAGGCCTCTTTGCAGTCAGAGTCCACCTCATTCACCTTCGCTTCTCCAGAGCCAAGCACAGCTCCTGAACCAGAGTGGGTGCCCCCCAAATATTTGAGAAATAAAGGAATTTCAGTTCCCATGAATCTAAAAAAAATATACACATTGTCTATAAATATGATATTTGTAATACAAAATTTTAGTAAGATAGCCATCAATTTATTATTAAACCTAAATCTCTAAATCCCATTTTAGCATCACGTTTAGGGGGAGAAAAAGACCAGTTTTACATAAACTTAATGTGTAAAGAGAGGGCACATAATAGCTCCTATAGAATTATCAAAATTTTTGTATTTAAGCTCATTTCTATCACTTAAAATGAGCACTTCCTTCATCATCTGGGCATATATTCCATTCAGCACTTCCATCCTCTGAGGTCTTGCAGAATCGCTGCTCCAGACGGACATACAGGACTGTCACCTGGAGATACACATATACTTAGAACTTCCCCAGACTGAGTGTGGGCATCTATAGGGTCCATGCAATGTGGGGCTGACCACACACTGATGCTCACTTGGCGGAAGTCCTCCAGCCTCCGCAACCCCAGCCGCATACCAGGAACCCATGCCTCATGTGGGTCCTTCCCATCCATGTGCAACTGTACAGCTGCCTGTCCATTGCCACAGTCTTTTTCTAAATCTGTGATTGCCTCTGTAACTTCTGGATAACATTTCAGCAATTTCAAGTTTGTAACCTAATGATTCTAATGCCATTCTCTAAGATGACTCTTTTTTTTTTATGATTTATCTTTCTCAGAGTTACCATGGCGGTTCCCCTCTCCGGTATTACTTTCGACAGGCAAACTTTGATTATCACATGCCCTAGGGGATGTGCTGAAATTTAAGTTAAGTGAGATTTCAGGTAATTGGAAGAGTTTATAATGTGAACCATAGTAGCTGGGGGGTATGTGAAATTCACTGACAGTCTTGGTTAACTGGAGTTATGAATAACGAAGGTTCGTCTGAATATCTATTTCAATCCTTTCGCTCCTGTTATTTATCCTTTCTCCCTTCTCCCCATCTTCTCATTCTCCAAAGAGTGTAACCTTATTCTTTTAAGGCTGATAAAAATGAGAAAACGAAAAGGAAAAAAGATCAGCTTTCCTTCCAGTTGGCCATACGTGGGCTAGGAAACCCCCTTGAATTTGCTGAAGAGAGCAAATATTTTTAAAAATCATTGCTTTCCTGGAGTGACTGTGCTCTCTCCCTCATGTTAGGCTATCTTTCTAACCTTACCTCCGGCCAAGATGCTGAGGGTGGGACATACAATGCTGGTTTGCAGTTCAGCATGGAGCATTAAAACCACCCAGGTACTGGAACTCTGCTCAGTGTTACGTGGCAGCCTGAATGGGAGGGGGATATTGGGGAGAATGGATACATCTATATATATATGGCTGGGTGCCTCCACTGTTCATCTGAAACTATTACAACATTGTTAATTGGCTATACCCCAATACAAAATAAAAATGTTTAAAGTTTGGGCAGCGGGGGGAACTACCCATGTATCTGAGGTTCTCTCTCTTCCATGCAGGTTGCCAAGAACCTGTGGTACACTGGACACAGGTGACAGCCCACGTCACTAACCCTCACATACGCAATGGTATTATAACACGTAACATTCACACTGGGAATGTCATGATATTAGTAGGTCCTGTGGTTACTCCATTATATGATGATAATTCAATTCAGTTGCATAGGGCTCCCCCTGTGGGATGGGTGACAGTAAAAAGGCAGCCAAGCATGGACAACATTTGGTCAATCTATCTTTAAACGCTGTAAAGATGCTGTGGCTCCACTTCCTTTTCTCTCAAAAAAGAAATCACAAAAAGACCCCAACATTCCCCAATATGGCACCCCCATCCCTACCTATTAGAGCTTAACCTCTCAGCTCTGACTCCAAATATCAGAAGCAGAGGGACCAGTGACAATGCCTTCACTCACTTTATAGATGTGCCAGGAGTACAAAGGGGTGGCATTTGCTAACAGAGTTGATTCCTGGACCATCATGTAGCAAGAGGGAATTGGGGGATACAAAGGTGCCATTAATAAAAGCAACATGGCAGGTGGGATTTAGGGTGCGATGTGGGTTCACTGCCGTCACCTACCACTGGCTGGACTACGCAAACCCCCGCACCCACTCTGAGCTTCCGTTTCCTCCTTTATAAACAAAGGTATGAATAACCATCATCATTTTGAAAGCTACTCTCTGCCCAAAGATGATTCATCATTTTGCATGAATAAATCATTAATCCCTATCACAACTCCAAAAGGTAGACATCATTACCCCCTTTTACAGATAGGGAAATCAAGATGCTAAGAGATTTGAAAAAAAAAAAAAAAGAGCATCCAGCCTATAAGTGGAAAAGGTGGGATTTGAACACAGGCCTGTGCCATGCCTTTTCTGCTGCAGTGGCCTGCTTCTCTTACAGAAGAGTCTACAGATTTCATAAGACAACACATGTTTAAAAAAAAAAGCACTCAATAAAATCCAAAGGCATCAATTTTATTAATTATCACGGTATCGAAAGAATCAAGAGAACTGTGTCCCATTCAAAGAAAGAAAACAATCTTTGTTCCTAAGTTTGTCAGCAGACCTTGCCTTTCTGAAATATAGTATCTCCCTGATGAGATGAACAGTTCCATAAGAGGGTCAGAGTGCTCAAGATGAAGATTCAACTCAAGATGGAGCATTTTGTGGGAATATTCCCTGGCTCCTATCACTCTGAAACTTGAGTCAGGTGCAGATACTCTAAAGCAATGAGGGGTTCCATCCCCGTCTGCCCCACAAGGCAGTCATCTGCAGACTAGAAATCTTGAAACCAGCCATGCAAATCCATCACCATTTTAATTATCCAAGTAAATGGAGCTCTTACCACCATCTGAGAAGATTTCAACCAATCGTGATCGTTAAGCTCCCCCAGTGGTTCTTTCTGGATGAGAGCCACAGAGTCATTGCTAAAGAGCCACTTGGGCCCAAATTTCTGCCTACAGGATGAAGGTGTGCTCAGCTGAGTCTCATGGCTGGGAGGTGTTTTTTTTCCTCCTCTCTACTTCTTGCTCATATTTTTCTGAGCACCGTTAATTTCCTCCTTCAAATTAACTATCCTCATCGTTATTTCTTTCCACTGACTCCAGGCAGTACTGATTAGTGAGAAATTTTCCTCCACAAGAACTGTCAGCTTGGAACTCAGCCCCACAGCAAAAAGTGAGGTAGATTCATTCTGGAACACGAGTGGGTGTGCAATCCTGGTGACTCAAATCACCGGAGATTCAGAGACCAGACTAAACTGTAAACACTTGTTAAGGCAGGGACTCTGTCCAGGTCTGTTTCTCTGACTGATAACTGTGCAAATGAGTTGATTATGTTAGTGAAGGGCTCCTGTGGGCGACCTGAGTTAATTATGGCTTTCAGGGAAGATGGCAAAAACCTCATTGGCTACAAATCACTAATGGACCACAAGGCAGTGTTGGGAATAATTGTATCGATACTGGCTTTTCTTGACAGTCAGTTTGTCCACTACCAACACTACTTTTCTCATCACCGTTTATCAGGATAGCATTTAAATGATAATAAAGTGTTTAATCTTCTGCAAGAACAGAATTAAAACCCGACACTTAGAAGATTCTTTGAAGAAGGACACCCAAACATTACTGATACAGGTAATGTCAAGGTTTGGACATCTCTCTTTTAGTAAAGAAAAATCGGTGATAATCAGTATCACACAGACAGAAGCAACAAACTGCTAATTGCTAGATACATGACCAGGCCAACCACTCCGAAAGGAGATAACATTTCAGAGGCAGCAAGACCTAAAAGGATATGGAGGGCAGTGGGTATGCTGAGTAAGACTCTGACCTTGAGACCAGGTACTACCACAGAAGCATCAGTCAAAACACAGGCGTCCTCTAGTGCCTGTGTACCAGGCACTTTATACATATGAGCTCATTTGTCCCACAGTGAAACCCAGAAGTAGGTACTTCTGTGATCCTCTGTGTGTGTGTGCGCCAGCTAAGTTGCTTCAGTCGAACTCTTTTTGACCCTATGGACTGTGGCCTGCCAAGCTCCCCTGTCCATGGAATTTCCCTGGCAAGAATACTGAACTGGGTTACCATGTCCTTCTCCAGGGAATCTTCCTGTCCCAGGGATTGAACCCATGTCTCGTACATCTCCCACATTGGCAGGCGGGTTCTTTACCACTAGCACCACCTGGGAAGCCCCTGTGATCCCCTTTATACATATAAAGTGCTGACCAGTAAGATGGAAGCAGAAGTGTCCTTTGGGACTTCTGTGAAATTTCCTTAAGAGGAAAGATACACTCCTTTATATGGACCCCTGACAAGTAGTGAGCCACCATATCAGCTCAGTCTACCTCCAGACTTACTGTGTGTATGGCTGTTACCATAATGGAGGCATCTTGAGCCCTGAAAGTTTCTCCTGTCCTTTTGCTAACTCTACCCAGAACTGTCCTGTGCAATAAGTCACTTCTCTGTCATTAAGGGCTTTGTAGTTAATAGATATTGTTTAATAAGCACTGGGACCAGGTGGCCTCTATGCTCTGTTAGTCCCCAAACAATGATGAAGACTTTCACTGACATATTCCCTGTGCCCACGAGACAAGTTACTCATTCATGCATGTCCTGTTTCCCAGCACCTACAGCAAAACCCTTTTAACTATGAAATTGTCCCCTGGCCCCGAGGTGGTACAGGTGCAGCTGCAAATGCTTCCAGATCATCATCTCCCTTATTCCACCCTGTTAGTAAATTACCCTATAATAAACTGATCCATTGGCAACCCACTCCAGTATCCTTGCCTGGAAAATCTCATGGACAGAGGAGCCTGGTGAGCTGCAGTCCATGGGGTTGCAAAGAGTCAGGCATGACTGAGTGACTAACACTTACTTACTTAAACTGATTCATTGACTCCATGGAACTGTTTGTCTCATTTTTTGGTCTCAAGATGCCTTCTCAGTTTAGTGGGCACTTTTTAGTTCCCTCTGTCTTTCAACAATGTGAGTGAGAAATACAGATAATTCTACCTTATTTCAGTCCAGTTCAGTCGCTCAGTCGTGTCCAACTCTTTGCGATCCCATGAATCGCAGCTCGCCAGGCCTCCCTGTCCATCACCAACTCCCAGAGTTCACTCAAACTCACGTCCATCGAGTCCGTGATGCCATCCAGCCATCTCATCCTCAGTCGTCCCCTTCTCCTCCTGGCCCCAATCCCTCCCAGCATCAGAGTCTTTTCCAATGAGTCAATTCTTCACATGAGGTGGCCAAAGTATTGGAGTTTCAGCTTTAGCATCAGTCCTTCCAATGAACACCCAGGACTGATCTCCCTTTAGAATGGACTGGCTGGATCTCCTTGCAGTCCAAGGGACTCTCAAGAGTCTTCTCCAACACCACAGTTCAAAAGCATCAATTCTTCAGCGCTCAGCCTTCTTCACAGTCCAACTCTCACATCCATACATGACCACTGGAAAAACCATAGGCTTGACTAGATGGACCTTTGTTGGCAAAGTAATGTCTCTGTTTTCCAATATGCTATCTAGGTTGGTCATAACTTTTCTTCCAAGGAGTATTTTAAACCACTGTTATTTCTGATATGACATTAAAATTAATACTAAATAATATACTGATATGCCCCAAACAACTAATACTGAGGAAATTACAGAAAGCAACAAACCAGTCCCATCTAAAATAGTAAAATAGAGGACAAGACGGCAGAGAAGTAGGTGGACACGGAGTACATCTCTGTCCACGGATACATCAGGAATACACCTTCAAACATAGACGTGCATGCAGAGCACCACCTGAGAGCGGACAGGAGTACCTGACCAGAGGAAAAGAATATATAGAACCACGAGAAACCTGGTAGAACAAGGAACTAGGGGGGAAAACGGGAGTGTTAGTAGGGCTGCACCTGTCCTCGGCGGGTGGGGAACTGAAGCAGGGGTCCGATCCCTACATCGGGGCAACTGTCTGAGTAAGAGGAGAAACATTTAGGGGTGAGAGTGAAACAGCTGATCTGTGGCAGCCTAAATGGAATGAGAATCAGAAAGTCCTTGCCGCAGCTGTACATACCCCGGACAGGGACCAGGGACCTCTGGAAGGTGCAGCAGCTGGGAGCTGGAGCTTGGGGAGTATGGAGGGATCACAGGGCGAGGGCTGCTGTTGACTGTGGAGAGACGGATTGAGGGGAGGTGAGGGAGGAGATTGTGGTGGGAAATGCCTGTGGAGGAGAGCCCGGGAGCCATGGAAGCAAGGTGATATTGATGAGTCATGAGTAGGGGGTGGAGCCATCACCATAGCCTTTCTCTCCCCACCTGCCAGTGTCAGCAGCTGAACAATAGTGAGGCTGGCCCATCAAATGCCTGAGGCACTGAACTACAGAGCAGCACCCCACCCAGGTGCTCCTTCAAGTGACTGATGCACTGAACTACAAAGTAGTACCCCAGCTGGGGGGGCCCCTCTATGTGCCTGATGCACCAAACAACAGAGAAGGACTCCAGGCAAGGGAGCCCTCTAAGTGCCTGAATGAGTGGAGCTACAGAGAAAGACTGGAGCGTACTGGCCAATACTGGTTTTCATACCCTTCTGTTCAGTTCAGTTCAGTTCAGTCGCTCAGTCGTGTCCGACTCTTTGCGACCCCATGAATCGCAGCACGCCAGGCCTCCCTGTCCATCACCATCACCCGGAGTTCACTCAGACTCACATCCATCGAGTCAGTGATGCCATCCAGCCATCTCATCCTCAGTCATCCCCTTCTCCTCCTGGCCCCAATACCTCCCAGCATCAAAGTCTTTTCCAATGAGTCAACTCTTTGCATGAGGTGGCCAAAGTACTGGAGTTTCAGCTTTAGCATCATTCTTTCCAAGGAAATCCCAGGGTTGATCTCCTTCAGAATGGACTGGTTGGATCTCCTTGCAGTCCAAGGGACTCTCAAGAGTCTTCTCCAACACCACAGTTCAAAAGCATCAATTCTTCAGTGCTCAGCCTTCTTCACAGTCCAACTCTCACATCCATACATGACCACAGGAGAAACCATAGCCTTGACTAGGCAGACCTTAGTCGGCAAAGTAATGTCTCTGCTTTTGAATATACTGTCTAGGTTGGTCATAACTTTTCTTCCAAGGAGTAAGCATCTTCTAATTTCATGGCTGCAGTCACCATCTGCAGTGATTTTGGAGCCCCCAAAATAAAGTCTGACACTGTTTCCACTGTTTCCCCATCTATATCCCATGAAGCGATGGGACCTCCTGCTGTCCTAACCACCAACCCCCCTGAGCACCTGGTGCTGCCAGAACCCCTGCGACCCAAGCAGCTGCACCACCTCCACACCCGGCCCTCACAGGGGCAAACCCAAGTCCTCTAGGGCAGCCTCAGGAGCAAATCCCAGTGGACGACCCACATGCAGAGGTGAAAATGAAACCACAATTGAAATCCAGGGTCAGTGAGTCTATGGAAGAAGACCCAAAACCTTCCCACCAGCTGTACAACCTGAAAATTAAACCCACATGATCAACTAGGCAGACTCTGTGTCTATGGAATATATAAAAGGCCACTGAGAGCTCCCACAAAAGAAAACTCACTAGTTCTGATAGCTGTGGACATTGGAGACAGGAACACACAGGAGTAGGAGCAGATTAGAATCTGAGCTGCCCCCACAGCAGGTCCAGAGATCAGCACAGTGTTGGAGGGCATCCTAGGGAGGTGAGGTGGACTGTGACTCATGGAGAGGGAAAGGACTCTGACAGCAATGACTCAAGAAAAACATTTATTATGTTTATCTTTTGACTTGCTCTGTAGATTCTTTCTGATTTTTTTCTTTTTCTTTCCTTTTTACCCCCCTCTGTTGTAGTGGTCAATTTTATTGGCACTATGAAATCTAATTAGGCTTTTGAGCTTTTTATTTCTCAGTCACATTTTTTATTGTTGTTATAAACCTCTGCCTCTACATTGGGCTTTTGCAGTTCTTTGGAGTTGTCCTTTTTTTCCTCTCTCTTTTTTTAATTTTAATTTTTAAACCTATTATTATTTTTTCTACATTTATTCCTTTGTTTGCTTTTTCTACTGTTCTTTTCCCCTTGCAGTTAATCTTTAATGTATATAAATCTTCTTAATCTACCTCTATTTAACTTAGCATATCTATTCTTTCTTTCTTTTCTTTCTTCCCTTTCCTCTCAACATTTTGTTAGTTTTATTTTCATTGCTTTATTCCCCAATGGGCACCTTGCTCTAGTTTTGCTTTCCAGTTTGTGCTTCAGTTAGTTTTGTTCTGGCAGATATAATTTTTGGTTTCCTTTGTTCACCAGGAAGATCTATTGCACTTTATTTTTGTTGGACTGTTTTGATTTTGCTTATGGGTGTATATGTATATATGTATATTCAGTCACACTTTTTATTGTTGCTATAAACCTCTGCCTCTACATTGGGCTTTTGAAGCTCTGTGGAATTTTCCTTTTTTTTTTTTTTTTTTGCCTTTTTTCTTTCTTCTGTTTCTTTCTTTTCTCTGTTTTATAATTTTAATTTTTTTAAAAACCTACTATATTTTTTCTATATTTATTCCTTTGTTTGCCTTTCCCACTGTTCTTTTCCCCTTGCAGTGAATCTTTAATGTATATAATAAATCTTCTTCATCTACCTCTATTTAACTTTGCATATCTATATTCTTTCTTTTCTTTCTTTCCTTTCCTCTCAACATATTGGTTAGTTTTGTTTTCATTGCTTTATCCCCCACTTGACAACTTGCTTTAGTTTTGTTTTCCAGTTTGTTCTTTGGTTAGTTTTGTTCTTAACTGGTAAATATAGCTTTTGATTTACTTTCTTCACCAGGTCAATCTACTGTACTTTACTTTTGTTGAACTGTTTTCACTTTGCTCATGGGTGTATATGTGTATGTGTATATTTCATTATTTTAATTATTATTTGCCTGATTTTGTAACTGCCATTTGTCTGGGGTTCATCTTTGGTTTCTCATTTCCGGATATTTGTTTTAATCTCACTTAATGCCATAACAAACCACTTGTGGAAACTTTGTTCGTGACCAGAGATCAAGCTCTGAGCCTCTGGAGTGAGAGCACTGACTCCAAGGCCCTAGACTACCAGAGAACTAACCCTAGGGAGTCTCAGACAGTGAGAACTCACACAAAGGAAACCACCTGAATACAAAACCCAGCATCACCCAACCACCAGTAGCACCCTGTGCAGGACAACTCCTCTAAACAACAAACAAAGCAACATTACAAACCCAATCATCAGCAAACAGGATCACCACCTCATTCCACCTGGCACATCAGAGGAAAAACAAACAAACAAAAACTCAGCACAAATCTCACCCTATATGAAGCTTACACAAACCTCTGGATCAAACTTAGGAGGGCAGAAACCAAAAGGAAGAAAGAATTCAACCATGAAGCCTGGGAAAAGGAGACCTCAAACACAATAACTTAAAAGAAAATAATGAAAGGGCAGAGAAATACCACACAAATGAAGGAACAAACTAGACACATAGAAGTCCAAATAAATGAACAGGAAATAGGCAAATTACCTGAAAAAGAATTCAGAATAATGATAGTAAAGATGATCAAAAACCTTGAAAACAAAATGGAGAAAATGCAAGGATCAATTAACAAAGACCTAGAAGAATTAAAGACTAAACATACAGAGACAAACACAATTACTGAAATTAAAAATACTCTAGAAGGAATCAGTAGCAGAATATCTGAAGCAGAAGAACGAATTAGTGAGCTGGAAGAGAAAATGGTGGAAATAACTTCTGAAGAGCAGAATAAAATAAAAAGAATGAAAAGAATTGAGGAGAGTCTCAGAGACCTCTGGGACAATATCAGGTGCACCAATATTTGAATTATAGGGGTCCCAGAAGAAGAAGAGAAAAAGAAAGGGTATGAGAAAATTTTTGAAGAGATTATAGTTGAAAATTTCCCCAACATGGAAAAGGAAATAGTCAAGTCCAAGAGGCACAAAAAGTCCCATATAGGATAAACCCAAGGAGAAACACACCAAGACACATACTAATCAAACTAACAAAGACTAAACACAAAGAAAGAATATTAAAAAA
This sequence comes from Budorcas taxicolor, assembly GCF_023091745.1. Classification (NCBI taxonomy): domain Eukaryota; kingdom Metazoa; phylum Chordata; class Mammalia; order Artiodactyla; family Bovidae; genus Budorcas; species Budorcas taxicolor. Next base: position 44,957,971 of record NC_068915.1, read on the forward strand.
CAGCAAGGGAGAAGCAATAAGTAACATAAAAGGGAAACCTCATATACTTAACAACTAATCTTTCAGCAGAAACTCTGCAGGCCAGAAGGGAATGGCAGGATATATTTAAAGTATTGAAAAGGGAAAATCTACAACCAAGGTTACAGTACCTGGCAAGGGTCTCATTCAAAATTGATGGAGATCACTTCACCCCAGTCAGAATGTCTGTGATCCAAAAATCTGCAAGCAATAAATGCTGGAGAGGGTGTGGAGAAAAGGGAACCCTCCTACACTGTTGGTGGGAATGCAAACTAGTACAACCACTATGGAGAACAGTGTGGAGATTCCTTAAAAAATTGCAAATAGAACTGCCATATGACCCAGCAATCCCACTGCTGGGCATACACACCGAGGAAACCAGAATTGAAAGAGACACATGTACCCCAATGTTCATCGCAGCACTGTTTATAATAGCCAGGACATAGAAACAACCTAGATGTCCATCAGCAGATGAATGGATAAGAAAGCTGTGGTACATACACACAATGGAGTATTACTCAGCCATTAAAAAGAACACATCTGAATCAGTTCTGATGAGATGGATGAAACTGGAGCCAATTATACAGAGTGAAGTAAGCCAGAAAGAAAAACATAAATACAGTATACTAACATATATATATGGAATTTAGAAAGATGGCAATGATGACCCTGTATGCAAGACAGCAAAAAAGACACAGATGTGTATAGCGGACTTTTGGACTCAGAGGGAGAGGGGGAGGGTGGGATGATTTGGGAGAATGGCATTGAAACATGTATACTATCATGTAAGAATCGAATCACCAGTCTATGTCCGATGCAGGATACAGCATGCTCGGGGCTGGTGCATGGGGATGACTCAGAGGGATGTTGTGGGGAGGGAGGTGGGAGGGGGGTTCATGTTTGGGATCGCATGTACACCCGTGGTGGATTCATGTCAATGTATGGCAAAACCAATACAGTATTATAAAGTAAAATAAACTAAAAATAAAAAGTTAAAAAAACAAAAACAAAAACAAAATTGATGGAGAAATAAAAAGCTTTTCAGACAGCAAAAGTTAAGAGAATTCAGTACCACCAAACCAGCTTTACAATAAATGATAAAAGGACTTACACAGTCAAGAAATACAAGAGAAGAAAAAAGATCTACAAAATCAACCCCAAACGACTAAGAAAATGACAATAGGAACATATATATCAATAACTACTTTAAATGTAAATGGATTAAATGCTCCAACCAAAAGACACAGACTGGCTGAATGGATACAAAACAAGACCCATAAATATGCTGTCTACAAGAAACCTACTTCAGATCTAAAGACACATATATACTGAAATTGAGAGGAGAGAAAAATATATTCCATGCAGATAGGAAGCAAAAGAAAGCTGGAGTAGCAATCCTCATATCAGACAAAATAGACCTTAAAATAAAGAAGATTATAAGAGATAAGGAAGGACACTACATAATGATCAAGGGATCAATCCAAGAGGAAGACATAACAATTGTAACTATCTATGCACCCAACATAGGAGCACCTCAATATGACAAACACTAACAGACATAAAAGGAGAAACTGGCAGTAACACAATAATAGTAGGAGACTTTAACACCCCACTCACACCAATGGACAGATCATCAAAGCAGAAAATTAATAAGGAAACACAAGTCTTAAATGATACATTAGATGTGATGGATCTCATTGATACCTTCAGGACATTCCATCCAAATATAGAAGAATACTCTTTCTTCTCAAGTGCACATGGAACATTCTCCAGGATAGACCACATCTTGGGTCACAAATCAAACCTCAGTAAATTTAAGAAAATTGAAATCATATCAAGCACCTTTCTCTGACCACAATGCTAAGAGATGCTATCAATTACAAGAAAAAAGCTGTAAGAAACACAAACACATGGAGATTAAACAACAAGTTTCTAAATAACCAACAGATTACTGAAGAAATCAAAAAGGAAATTTAAAAAATTTCCAGAAACAAATGACAATGAAAACACAACAACTCAAAACCTATGGGGTGGAGCAAAAGCAGTTCTAAGAGGAAAGCTTATATCAATACAATTCTATCTCAAGAAACAAGAAAAACAATGAATAGACAACCTAACTTTACACCTAAAACAGCTGGAAAAAGAAGAACAAACAAACCCCAAAATTCATAGAAGGAAAGAAATCATAAAGATCTGAGCAGAAATAAATGAAAAATGAAAGAAACAATAGCAAAGGTTAATAAAACCAAAAGCTGGTTCTTTGAGAAGATAAGAAAATTGACAAGCCTTTAGCCAGACTCATCAAGAAAAAAAGAGAAGAATCAAAGTAACAAAATTAGAAATGAAAAAGGAGAGGTTGTAACAGACAATGCAGAAATACAAAGGATTATAATAAGAGACTATTATAAACAACTATATGGCAACAAAATGGATAACCTGGAAGAAATGGACACATTCTTAGAAAAGTTCAATTTTCCAAGACTGAACCAGGAAGAAATAGAAATTATGAACAATGCAATTACAAGCACTGAAATTGAAGCTGTGATTCAAAATCTCCCAAAAAACAAAAGCCAGATGGCTTCACAGGAGAATTCCATCAAACATTTAGAGAAGAGCTAATGCCTATCCTTCTAAAACTCTTTAAAAAAACTGCAGAGGAAGGAACACCTTCAAACTCATCCTACGAGGCCACCATCACCCTGATACCAAACCCAGAAAAAGACGACACAAAAAAAGAAAACTAAAGACCAATATCACTGGTGAACCTAGATGAAAAAATCCTCAACAAAATTTTAGCAAACAGAATTCAGCAATACATCAAAAAGCTCATACACCATGACAAAGTTGGGTTTATTCCAGGGATGCAAGGATTCTTCAATATATACAAATCAATGTGATATACCATATTAACAAACTGAAAGATAAAAACAATATGATCTCAATAGATGCAGAAAAAGCCTTTGACAAAATTCAGCACCCATTTATGATTAAAACTCTTCAGAAAATGGGCATACAAGGAACCTACCTCAACATAGTAAAGGCCATATATGATAAGCCTACCACAAACATTATTTTCAATGGTGAAAAACTGAAAGCATTCCCCTTAAGATCAGGAACAAGACAAGGGTGTCCACTTTCACCACAATTAAACATAGCTTTGGAAATCCGAGCTACAGGAATCAGAGAAGTGAAAAAAAAAAAAAAAAAAAAGGAATCCAGATTGGAAAAGAAGAAGCAAAGCTCTCACTGTTTGCAGATGACATGATACTGTACATAGAAAACCCTAAAGATAGTATCCGAAAATTACTAGAGCTAATCAGTGAATTTAGCAAAGTTGCAGGATACAAAATCAATACACAGAAATCACTTGCATTACTATATACTAACAATGAAAAATCAGAAAGAGAAATCAAGGAATCAATCCCATTCACCATTGCAACAAAAAGAATTAAATATTTAGGAATACTCTTACTCTTAAATATTTAGGAATACTCTTACTCTTAAGGAGACGAAAGAACTGTACACTGAAAATTATAAGACATTGATGAAAGAAATCAAAAATGACATAAACAGATGGAGAGATATTCCATGTTCCTGGGTAGGAAGAATCAATATTGTGAAAATGGCTAACCAAGTGCAATCTACAGATTCAATGTGATCCCTATCAAATTATCAATGGCATTTTTCACAGAACTAGAACAAAAAATTTCACAATTCATATGGAAACACAAAAGACCCCGAATAGCCAAAGCAATCCTGAGAAAGAAGAATGAAGCTGTAGGAAACAACCTTCCTGACTTCAGACTATACTACAAAGCCACGGTCATCAAGACAGGAAAGACAGGATGGTACTGGCACAAAAGCAGAAATATAGACCAATGGAACAAGATAGAAAGCCCAGAAATAAACCCATGCACCTATGGGTACCTTATTTTTGACAAAGGAGGCAAGAATATATGGGCAAAGATAGCCTCCTTGATAAATGGTGCTGGGAAAACTGGACAGATACATGTAAAAGAATGAAATTAGAACACTTCCTAACACCATACACAAAGATAAACTCAAAATGGATTAAAGATCTAAATGTAAGACCAGAAACTGTAAAACTCGTAGAGGAAAACATAGGCAGAACACTTGATGACATCAATCAAAGCAAGATCCTCCATGACCCACCTCCTAGAGTAACAGAAATAAAAACAAAAGTAAACAAGTGGGACCTGATTAAACTTAAAAGCTTTTGCACAGCAAAGGAAACTACAAGCAAGGTGAAAAGACAACCTTCAGAATGGGAGAAAACAATAGCAAATGAAATAACTGACAAAGGATTAATTTCCAAAATATACAGGCAGCTGATACAACTCAATGCCAGAAAAACAACCCAATCAAAAAGTGGGAAAAAGACTTAGACATTTTTCCAAAGAAGACATACAGATGGTTAACAAACACATGGAAAGATGCTCAACATCACTCGGTATTAGAGAAATGCAAAACAAAACTAATGAGATATCACCTCACACTGGTCAGAATGGCTATCATCAAAGTCTGCAAACAATAAATGCTGGAGAGGTGTGGAGTAAAGGGAACGCTCTTGTACTGTTGGTGAGAATGTAGATTGATACAGCCACTATGGAAGACGGTAGGGAGATCCATTAAAACACTACAAATAAAACCACCTTATGACCCAGCAATCCCATTCCTAGGCATATACCCTGAGGAAACCAAAATTGAAAAAGACACTTGTATCCCATTGTTCATCGCAGCACTATTTACAATAGCTAGAACATGGAAGCAACCGAGACGTCCATCGACAGATGAATGGATAAAGAAGTTATGGTACATATACACAATGGAATATTACCCAGCCATAAAAGGAACACATTTGAGTCAGTTCTGATGAGGTGGATGAACCTAGAACCTATTATACAGAGTGAGGTGAGTCAGAATGAGAAAAATAAATATTGTATTCTAACACATATATACAGAATCTAGAAAAATGGTACTGAAGAATTTATTTACAGGGAAGCAATGGAGAAACAGACAGAGAATAGACTTATGGACATGGGGAGAAGGGAGGAGAGGGTGACAGGTATGGAAACAGTAACATGGAAACTTAAATTACCATATGTAAAATAGATGGCCAACAGGAATTTGTTGTATGGCTCAGGAAACTCAAACAGGGGCTCTGTATCAATCTAGAGGGTTGGATGGGGTGGGAGATGGGAGGGAGGTTCAAAAGTGAGGGGATATATGTATACCTAGAGCACATCATGAGAAACGCTGGGCTGGAAGAACCACAAGCTGGAATCAAGATTGCCAGGAGAAATATCAATAACCTCAGATATGCAGATGACACCACCCTTATGGCAGAAAGTGAAGAGGAGCTGAAGAGCCTCTTGATGAAAGTGAAAGAGGAGAATGAAAATGTTGGCTTAAAGCTCAACATTCAGAAAACGAAGATCATGGCATCTGGTCCCATTACTTCATGGGAAGTAGATGGGGAAACAGTGGAAACAGTGTCAGACTTTATTTTGGGGGGCTCCAAAATCACTGCAGATGGTGATTGCAGCCATGAAATTAAAATACGCTTACTCCTTGGAAGGAAAGTTATGACCAACCTAGATAGCATATTGAAAAGCAGAGACATTACTTTGCCAACAAAGTTCCATCTAGTCAAGCTTATGGTTTTTCCAGTGGTCATGTATGGATGTGACAGTTGGACTGTGAAGAAAGCTGAGCACCGAAGAATTGATGTTTTTGAACTGTGATTGGAGAAGACTCTTGAGAATCCCTTGGACTGCAAGGAGATCCAATCAGTCCATTCTAAAAGAGATCAGTCCTGGGTGTTCTTTGGAAGGACTGATGCTAAAGCTGAAACTCCAATACTTTGGCCACCTCATGTGAAGTGTTGACTCATTGGAAAAGTCTCTGATGCTGGGAGGGATTGGGGGCAGGAGGAGAAGGAGACGACAGAGGATGAGATGGTTGGATGGCATCACCGACTGGATGCACATGAGTTTGGGTAAACTCCAGGAGTTGGTGATGGACAGGAAGGCCTGGCATGCTGCAATTCATGGGGTCGCAAAGAGTCAGACACGACTGAGCAACTGAACTGAACTGATAAGGATCTGAAACCATGGTACTTCTAGAAGACAACATAGGCATTACTCACTCTTGGAATGGAGTGACCAAGCAGAGAAACAGAAGGTGCCTGGATCCCTGACAAATGCTGAGCCACCATATGCATGTATCTACATTTTCCAAATTTGGTGGGGGTGGGGGGAGGGGCAGTGAACTCATATTACTTGGATATTTAAAGTTACATCCATCACAACCCAAGTTTTATCATCTCTAGGTAATACCTTCACCCACTCAGTTTTTGACCCCAAGCTTTTCTCATTCACCAATTCAGGCCATCAAGGACAGGAACGTGCCATTGCTGAAGGATACTGTGATGGGGGTGGCCAGGCAGGGGTGGGAAGTTAAAGTACCCTAATCACAGAAGGCAAAAGACATGTTAGTGCTGTGTCACTTGGCATACTTGCCTGCCTGCAGTCCACAGAACAAAGGCGATGTCCTGCCTGTCCTTCAGGATGTGGTCACAGCTGTCGGTCTCCTGACACCACTTTAGCTCAACTTCCAGCCTAAACTGAAGTCTTGTCAGGAGCCTGGAGCTAGACCCCAAATGTCTCTTCTTTAGCTCAGATTTTTAGGTATAGAGCTAAGTCAGCTGGCATGAGTGTACAGATCTGAACCCAAGGCTCCCAGAGGAAAAACCTTCTAACTTTTCAGTTTAAAAGTCTAGCTCCAAGTGCTTGCTTCTTGTTGAGTGACCAAAAAGAATGACTCTGAATTTCTGAACATTTCATAAACAATCTGAATTTCTATTTCTTCATCTATAAAGACATTACTCCCTGCTCATTCTAATTGGTAAAGTGGTTACAAGAAATTGATTTAGGAATATAGAGGAAGGTGGCAACATCATGTTGGATTTTGTATCCCCAAAGGGCCTGGGACATAGTTAATCCTCTTTAAAGAGGAAAGACAAATGTAAGGAATTACTTTTATTTACTACTTCTTGTGGTAAGAAGATGGTCATAGGTACACACACACACACAAAATCACACAATTTTTTTGCATGAGTCAACCATGGGTGGCAAATAACCTAGGAACAAACTTAAATTCTAGTCCAGAGCAGTGTTCAGATACACTATAGAACAGGTCAGAGTCCATTACAGAAAGTACTTCTTTATAACCAAATGATTTCCCACCCGCAGGTTCTGCCTGACTCTTTTCAAGCAATATATCTCATAGAATAAAATTCCAGTTTGAAGAAAGGAGGAAAAGGAAGGGAAGGTGGGAGGGAGGAACTTCTAGTAAATTCACAAATCCCTTAGAGCTTATTAAAAGGAGATTTGACTTACCACATTTAAAAGATCAAAATCTACTGATAAATTTTGAGTCAGAAGGCCTGTGAGACCAAATGGAGATAAGGGGACCTTGGGGGAGAGAAAGAGATAAGAATGTTATTTTGACAAACAAAAAAGGATATCCTTGTTTTAATTCAGTAGTGTTTCAATTCAAACATTAGCTGAGAATCCAATGGGTTTGTCATCTCTTTAAGATTTATTCATTATATGCAGCACATTATTCTGCACACAATGGGAAATTCAAAACTGAATCTACTCCTCCTAACTGGGTAACTCCAGGCTGGAGGCAAGGTATGTACCTAAACAACTCCAGTGTGAGGCAGCCAGGGAGACACTGGTCACAGAGGTGTGTCTAGATGCTTGGCATCACAGAAGGCAAAAGACATGTTAGTTCAGGGTCAAGGTGGTTATGACCAAACCTTGAAAGTGGAGTGAGGAGAAGTGAGAGAAAAGAGTTCCAGGCAGAAGGCACGGCCTGAATAAAGGCCAAGTGCGTGGAAACACAGGCTTTGAACAAAGACCCCAAAGTAGTTATATTTGCCAGGAATATATTAATAGGCCACATGAAAAGGAGAAATGTAAAAAAGGCTTGGTTTGGATGAAAGTAAGAAAGACTTTAAATGACAACAGAGTCTGAGCCAAAGGCAGAACTAATAGGGCTGTGGAGGGCTCTAAGCGAGGAAGGTAGGGATCATGGTTCTGCTTCCAGACTCTTGACCAGGCAGGATCGATGAGAAGGAAAGGCAGAGATGCAGGAGTCAGGAAGGCACCTGCAAGAATCCAGGGTAGGGAGCTGACTGCTAGTTCTTTGTGAGCAAGTACTGAGTCTCGAGGGATCCAGGTGGCTCAGTGGTAAAGAATTCACCTGCCAGTGCAGGAGACAGGTTTGATAGCTGAGTCGGGAAAATTCCCTGGAGGGGGAAATGGTAGCCCACTCCAGTATTCTTGCCTGGGAACCTCCATGGACAGAGGATCCTGGTTGGGCTACAGTTCATGGGGTCCCAAAGAATCAAACACGATTGCATGACTGCACACATGCTGAGTCTTGAGCACTGAAATCAGCTGGATATGAGGCTTATGCAAAACCCCAGGAAACGGAAGGTAGAGTGGCCAACAGGAGACTGAACCGAGGGGAGTGAGAAGGATGCAAGGTCAGAAGGTGAATGAGGCAAGCACAGAAGAGCCCACAGAATGGAAGTTGCCCGGGACTTGATGCAGCAGCCTGGAGGCCTGGCAGAGCTAGAGACTGTTGGGAAAGCAGAAGAGGTCACAGAGTGACCCCAACAGCACTCACCCGTCTGGAGCAAATTAAAAAGCAAATTGGAACTGGCTTAAATAAAAGAGACTCCCATCACTGCCACTTCCAATATCGCCTTGGTCGTGGGGTCTGCAGATGGCAGAGCAAGCAGGTATGTCAATCTGTGCTCCATCAATATGAATTTTCAATGGCATCATGTTGACAGCCAGCAGCTGACACATCACCACCCTCTGCTAAAGCATCTCTGAAGCCCTGGGAAGGCTTTTCCTAAAGCCAAGGCAAGGACAGGACTACCTCCTTGGCTGTAGAAAGTGGGGGACTTTAAAAAATAAAGAAAAATAAAAAACACACTCTCACGTACATCATCTCACTTTATTCTCATCTTAGGTGAGAGGCACAAGGCAGGTATTATCATCCTCATTGTAATCCAGAGAAACTGAGGTCTGGACAAATCAGGAGATTTGTCTAAGTCCATGGAGCTACATATCTATGCATCATCAACTCAATGGACATGAGTCTGAGCAAACTCTAGGAGACAGTGAAGGACAGGGAAGTCTAGTGTGGTGCAGTCCATGGGGCCGCCAAGAACTGGATACCACTTAGTGACTGAACACAACAGTGTAGTTATGTAGTGGTGGAGCTTGATGACCTATGTAAGCCACTGCAGCCTGAGACGGCAAGCTGCCCAGAACACCAGGCATTTGCTGGCCGTGTAGACATTCCCTCCCAGCTCCTTCAGAACCATGATCAGCCTGGGGAGAGGTTGGAAGTGGGGTACACCAGCAGGCAAGTAGGGCTGGCTTCAAAGAGAATGTGGAAACTGGCACAGTGAACTGTCTTTCCCTCCTTCATTCCTACCCCCCATCCCTTCCTTCCTTCCACAAGTACCTGCCGAGGATCACCTGACCACTCACCCCTCCAAAGGTCCCTATCCTCAAGAACCCCACTGCCTTGCCTTCTTATCCGGCTCACCATTTCCCACACTGTCTTCCCAACTGAAACATACCATCATTCACTTCTCAGTCTCTTGAGATTCACAGGAGGAAGGAAATTCAAGTGGAGGTGATGACATCTGAGCTGGCCTTAAAGTGTGAGTAGGAGGTAATCTCTGGACACAAGCAAAGGCTTAGAGATACCTCAGGGCATGGAATGCTCTGGTAACAGGAGTTCTGTAGAGCTTGGGGCCAGTGGTGGCATAGGGGTACATAGGAGCTACTGAAGATGAGGAGAGAGCAGGCCCTCGGAGATCACCTAAGGAATGCCTCTCACTCCACAGACCCTAGAAGCCATCAGAGAACTCTCGGCAAAGTAGTGGTAAATCATTTCAGTGCTTGGAAGGCCAACTCTAGTAACTGAATGGAAAAAAGAGGATCGTAGAGGGTGTTGCAAACATTTCAGGAAGAGTAGACGAGAACCTGGGCTATGAGGGGTTAGTAGAAAAGGTGGCACAGTTTCCTTCTTAAGGAATTGTATCAAAGCAGTCAATCCTAAAGAAAATCAACCCTGAATGTTTATCAGAAGGACTGATGCTGAAACTGAAGCTCCAATAATTTGGCCATCTCATGTGAAGAGCCAACTCATTGGAAAAGACCCTGATGCTGGGAAAAATTGAAGGCAGGAGGGGAAGGGGATGACAGAGGATGAGATGGTTGGATGGCATCACCGACTCAATGGACAAGAGTTTGATCAAACTCCAGGGAATAGTGAAGGACAGGGAACCCTGGTGTGCTGCAGTCCATGGGGTCACAAAGAGTTAAACCTGACTGAGCGACTGAACAACAAAAATCAAAGCAGAAAAATATGCCTTCCAGGTGCAGGTGGGGGTCCAGGGGGCCTCGTGGGTCCTGCTCAACCTTCATCCCCAGGCAAGCTCTCCCCTTTTAAGGTGTACAGTCATGCCCATTGAGTCGTCTTCAGAATGAAGGCCACTCAGGACCCCCAAACTCTGGGCATTCAAGGTTAGCCCAACAAATAGTACCTGATGTGTGTCTCTAATCACAAAAAGACATCTGGGATTTCCCAAACAAGCCCTGTGCTTTGCCTCCTCTGCACACTATCTCCATTCCTTCTGCCTAGAACACCTTTTCTTTACATTTCCACTTATAGGAATCCTACTAACCTTTCTGGTCCCAGAGTCACCCTCATCAAAAACCTTTCTCAATCCCCCAATCCAAATGAATTTCCCTGCAGAGCACAAGGCTTTGCCCACAACCGTGTTGATTATGCATCTGCTACGCTGAATGCTTACCTTCTCCTTTGTGATCCATATGTCCCACTGAAAGACCCCTGGGCTGTGTTTCATTCTTCTTTCATGCTAACATGCCAACTGACCAATCTAACACAGTGATGGATCCATCCTGATGTCAGTGACCCCCCACCTGTATGTCTGTCAGCAATAAACTAGGTGGGCAGGCATGTCCGTGAGTCTCTCCCCATAAATGAGAATGTGAAACCAAAGTCGAGGCCCTACAAATGGGCCAGAACTAGGTCACTTGAGGGACGCTCTCTCAGTATCCTCACTCAGGCCCTGCACCTCCTGAGCTGTAGCATAAAGCCTCATCATTTTAGAGCTCCAGTCCTCTACCTCAGCACAGGTGGGCACAGTTCCTCCTCTTAGGGGCTTACTAACTTGTGTAAGAGTTAAGATCCACACACAGAGAAGGGCCTTTCCTTTCTCAGGGAGCTGGCAGTTCTACACGAGTAGTTTGTAACCTGTACTACATAAGGCAACATGATGAAGAGCTCACTTCAAGCTCAGATGGTCATGGGTGAATTTTACGAGGGCTGTGGGCATCTATCCCACCTTGGAGGAGTGCTAAAGGCTGTCTTTGGTCAGAAGCGAAGAAGTGGAAGACCCACCCAGTTGAGGTCAGGATAATAAGGCAAAAGTCAGAACAGAGAACAGATCACTTTGGCTGGAACAGCCAATCTATGAGGAAAACTGAGGGATAAGGCTGGAAAGATAGGTCAAGACCAGCTTGGGGTGGGTCTCAGATACCCGGTAATGCAGATCCATTGAAGTTCCTTGAGTAAGAGCACCTTATGAGGCATCTTTTTTAAGGTATTTTAATAGGCTAGTTGTATAGAAGGTATATTGGCTTGAAAAAGATCTGATATCTTGAACAAACAAGATGTTTGTTACAGCAGGATACTATAAGATAATGGAAATAGAGTAGACTAGGAGAGGTGAAATAAAAATAGGGACACTTCAAAATAAAACATCTGCTAAAGGTTTGTGTTCCTTGTGTACCAGGTATCTACTACCACTGGCACCATTTTCCCTGAAGGACCAGAGAGAGACAAACTCACAACTACACAAAGTCCTCTGCCAGGAAGTGCCCAAAGCCCCACTATGGTTTTATTGGTGGAAAACCAGGCGGTGGGTAAGAAACCTGGCTCGCTCTGGTCATTTTTCATTCAGGGACTAGCCGAACTCGTCTTCTAATCTTCAGCCAATGGATTTTATTCAATGCGAAAGTCACTAAATTAATTTTTTAACATAATAAGAGTAGAAATTGTCAATTTTAGAAGCACAGATGCGAATTTCCCTGCACAGGAGAGAATATGAATCCTATTAGTTAAAAATAGCAGTTGTACTCACTTTCCCCCACATGCTAATTTTAATAAACTTACTCTGAAATTAGCCTGCCACTAGGAAGATAGCTGCTCATCAAAGATGTTCCCAGGAAGCACTAAGCTTGCCTTGCAGGAGTTCAAGCACTCCCAGAAAACTCAGAACAATGCAGAATTCTAAATGGAACATGTCCACTTCTCACCAGACCTGGTCACCTCCCACCTCTCTGTCACACCCAGCACCACCACTCTCTAGCCACACCTTGACGGTCATCTTGGACTCGTTCTATTGCATCTTCCTAATCGACTTGGCTATGAAATCCTGTATGTATCTTCCTTTAAAATCTATCTCATAGACATCCTTTTTTCTTTAATCCTCACTGATGCTGTATCCTCTTATCACTTTATTTATTCAAATATCTAAGCAGTCACATATTCTACATTCATTGAGTATCTACAAAGGGCAAGGTCCAGTGGCAAGTGCTAAGGTCACAATAACATATGGTCCCTACCTTCAAGGAGTTCAAGATCTTTTGGGTCCAGTGGAGACAGAGGCAAGTCAAAGGTTGGTTAAAGAACCATATGATAAATGGTATGACTTAGGTGCAATAGAGGTAATTGGGAATATTGATGGTGACAGCAAAGACTAGATTGCTGGTAGCTCATCTCCACTTATCTTGCCCTGATTTTGAGGACAGCTACCAAATTTGTCTTTATATCCTTACTGCCTGGCACAGTGCCTTGTGAATGACAAAGGCTCAGTGCTTGTTGAGTTCAGTGGAAACAAATCTTTCCCAAGTATTTTCATCAACTTATACTCTAGCTAAAAAAGCTTTCAGTGACTATTGCCAGCTACATCAGAGCAGAGCCTTCTGTCTTCTTTTAAAGCTGTTTGCCATCTGGTCTACTCTGGCCATCCAACCTCCATTTCTGCTATACCTCAATGCACTGCTGCTCTGCTGCTAAGTGGCGTCAGTCGTGTCCAACTCTGTGCGACCCCATAGACGACAGCCCACCAGGCTCCCCATCCCTGGGATTCTCCAAGCAAGAACACTGGAGTGGGTTGCCATTTCCTTCTCCAATGCATGAAAGTGAAAAGTGAAAGTGAAGTCGCTCAGTCATGTCCAACTCTTAGCGACCCCATGGACTGCAGCCCACCAGGCTCCTCCATCCCTGGGATTTTCCAGGCAAGAGTACTGGAGTGGGGTGCCATTGCCTTCTCCGACCTCAATGCACTAGTTTTAGCCTTTAGCTAGAGCATTCCCTCAAAGGCTGACCACCAGTTCAGTGCTCAGGGCTGCTTCCTGTCACCTTCGCCCACGCCCTCTTCACTCAAAGGTGAGGGACTCAGTTCCAATTCTCCTTTAAGACATTTCCCACTTCTTCAAGCCTCACCAACTGCCTGTATATGTATCTAAGATCAATTGTTCGTTATTGTGCTCTGCTTGTTTGTTTAATCATGATATCAATATGAACAATGCTTTGAAATATTAAATGATACTCTATCCAAAATCCCTGTAACCCCTCCCCCTTTCTCCCCACATGTCCCTCTCCCTCTTAAAAGCCAGACAGTCTGCATTCAAGCTCCAAGGAAGAGAGTGCTCCGCAGAACACTGGAAGCAAAGCACCTGACTTTTCAGCTTAGAAAGCCTGATCCTTAAGACACCAGAGCACAGAAGAGGCTCTCCAGTTTCTCCCTCCCCCATGGTCCTCCAAAAGACTACAAAAGATCTCCAGTTGAGAAAAGGCAGACAGAGTGCAAGGGAGGAGAGGGCCTGGATATCAGCGAGTGTCTAAGAATGAACACTAATCACCCTGGTGTGGGGAGAACACAGTAAGAACAGCAGGCCTGAGGTTTGTATGTGGGGGTGTAACTAGTTGTGACAGAAACATGGTAAGTGGGGAATTAGTCAATCTCTCTATAGCAATAGCTGTCTTGAATATCCATTCCCCCTCCCTTTGAAAGATTTAGGTTTATTGAGGTATAATTTACATAGAGGAGAAAATCATTCTTTTGAGGCATACAGATCTACGGATTTTATCAAACTTATATAGTCCTCCAGTCATCAATACAACCAAGGCATAGACTATGTTCATCACTTCAGAAAGCTGTCTCATGTTCCTTTGCAGGCAGTCTGCTCACCCATTCCAGGCTCCGGCAACCACTGATCGCCCTTTTTGTCCTTTTAGTTATGCCTTTTCAAGAACTTCATATTGGTGGAATATTACACCCAGGGCCTTCTTTTACTCGCCATGTTTTTGTATGCATCAGTAGTCCATTCCATCTTAACACTAATCAGGCTGTAGCAATGACACGGATGTAGCAATTTATCCACTCACTAGTTTTGAACATTGTTGTGTTTTCAGTTTTCAGCAATTACAATAAAATTGAAATAAACATTCACATATAGGATTTGAAATAAACATTCACATCTAGGATTTTGTGTGGACATGCATCTTCATTTCTCTTGAATCAACATCTAGGAGCAGGATTGCTGGGTTGGGTTAGGTGTCAGTTTGACTTTATGAGAACTTACAAACCTGTTTCCAAAAGTGGTCGTACCATTTTATACTTCTCTAGCAACGCAGGAGACTTTCTGTCACTCTGCCTCCTTGTCAACACTTGGTTTTTCCTTTTTTTTTTTTTTGTGAGTCTGCTTTTCATTCAAATAGATGTATTGTAGCATCTTGCGTGTGTGTATGTACTCAATCGCTCAGTTGTGTCTGTTTTGCAACCACACGGACTGTAGCCCACCAGGCTCCTATGTCCATGGGATTATTCAGGCAAGAATACTCAAGTGAGTTGCCATTTCCTCCTCCAGGGTATCTTCGCCACCCAGGGGTCGAACCCATGCTTCCTGTGGCTCCTACACTGGCAGGAGGATTCTTTACCACTGAGTCACCTGGGAAGCCCCTTGTGGTATCTTACTGTGGCTTTAATTCACATCTTTCTGATGACTGGTAATGCTGAGTATCCATTCATATGTTTATCTGCCATTTGAATCTCTTCTTCAGTGAAGTGTCTATTTAACTCTTTTGCCCATTTAAAAAATTAGGTTGTTTTCTTACTATTGCATTATAAGATTTCTTTATATATTCTGGATATAAGATATGTGTTATGCACAAAATTTCTCCCAGTCAGTTTGTCTTTTCATTTTCTTAACAGAGTCTTTCAAACAGTAGACTTTTAAAATTGTAATAAAGCCCATTTTATCCCTTTTTTTTCTTTTATAGTTTGTGTTTTCTGACTTTTAAATAGAACCCTCCCAAATTTAAGTTGGGTACATCCAGCTTAAGGTGACACTTCCTAGCCTCCCTTGCAGCTAGATGTAGCCATGTGATGATGCTCAGACCAATGGGGTACAAGAAGTGACCCCTAATTAAAGAAAAGTAAGCAGAGCACCCCTAATTAAAGAAAAGCTCTTTGCCCTGAGCTTCCCCTTTCTCTCTCTCTCTTTCCCCTACTTATGGGTTGGGACAAATCATGGCGACCACTCAGCTTTAACTATACAGTTGAGGATCACCCCCTCAAAAAATAGTAGAGAAACAAGATGGAAGAAATCTGGGGTTTTAAATAACACGTGGAGCAGGGCTGTCCTCCTAGACTGGACCACATATTGTAACACAAAAAAGACCTAAATATCACTGGGGAGTAGGTATCTTTTTCAAGTGGTTTAGATTTTACCCTAACAAATACACTCTTCTTTCTTAGGAAGTAAAAATAATCCCCAATTCCCTGGACCCAGCTTGGTGTGGTGTGGTATGTCTATGCAGAAAATTGCACCATGGTTTCTCAAAGTTTTCCTTAGTTCAGGAGTGATTCAGGGACAGCAGAACATGATCAAAGCTACCCACCTTGGGCAAGAGAGCAAAGTCCCCCATGCCCAGAGCAGTGAAGGAGCAGTATACCACCTTGCTCTTCACACTCCCAGGGTAGCATGGGTGTGGCACAGACACCAAAGGGCCAGAAGAGGGGAACAAGGGAGGATACAACAGTGATCAGCCATGACCAGTGACCAGATACTAGACTGAAATAAGGAAAGTATGGCTAAACAAGAACAGTCTAGACCAGATGAGTGCCCCTCCACACCATCACTCCTGCCAATGGGGTGATATGCTAGTCAACACTACTTACTTACAATGGCTAAATACTACTAACTCCCTCTAGAACTCAAATACAAGTTCAGGAAGAGGCGTGACTCCAATCCAGATTATGTTTCCACTCCCCTTCCGATGGGAGTTTGTAATCAAAATTAAAATGTTATAACAAAATAAAGAAGTTTTTGTTTCCTGGACATCTAAGTTGGTATCCTGAGGTCCACCCTCACTACGCTGATATTGGCTGAACACTTACTGCTTGACAAAGAGAACAAAGCACTAACAAGCATGATTTCATTGGAGCCTCACAGTAAGAGCACCTATGTGGCATGCACTTCACGATTCTGTTTAAGGATGAGAAAAATGAGACTTGGAGGAGTTGCACAGTGTGGTGATTCTATCAACCTCCATTCCCCTTCTTCTGGCAAACAGTCCCACTGCCCCAGTCCACTCACAGTCCATGTGGCCTGGGCAGGGGCCCATGTACAAGACCCCAGACAGATCATTACACCCCTGAGCAACTTCGCCAGGGCAGGTAAGGGATATAAGTGGGTTCAAAGGGAGTGATTCCTGAGTTTTTATGGGACCTCTGGCATGAGAGTTTCTGTCTCTTCCTCTGGACTTGAAGGGTGGGAGGGTGATACCAGGCAACAAGCAGACCCAAAGATGGAGAGAAAGCATCCACTTGAGTGGTCTGAGGGCTGAGTCCAGCTGTGACCCATGCCACGCCATCTTGGAACGATTCAGCTGTATTAGTTCACTAATTAGTTTGCCAGAGGCTGTTAACACAACGGAGAAGGCAATGGCACCCCACTTCAGTACTCTTGCCTGGAAAATCCCACGGGCAGACAAGCCTGGAAGGCTACACTCCATGGGGTCGCTGAGGGTCGGACACAACTGAGCAGCTTCACTTTCACTTTTCACTTTCATGCACTGGAGAAGGAAATGGCAACCCACTCCAGTGTTCTTGCCTGGAGAATCGCAGGGATGGAGGAGCCTTGTGGGCTGCCATCTATGGGGTCGCACAGAGTCGGACACGACTGAAGTGACTTAGCAGCAGCAGCTGTTAACAAACTGCATAAACTGGGTGGCCTGAAACAGCATAAATTAATTTCTGATAGTCCTGGAGGTCAGAAGAGTAAAATCAAGGTATAGGAAGTGCCAGGCTCCCCAGTAAGACTCCAGAAGAAGGCCCTTCCTTGCCTCTCCCTAGCTTTTGGTGGCTGCCAGCACTCTTTGGCATTTCTTGGCTTGTAGCAGCATAACTCCAACCTTTGCCTCTTGTCATCACACAGCTTTCCTTCCTCTGTCTTCACATCATCTTCTCTTTGCACATCTCTGCACTCCAATTTCCTTCTTCTTACGAAGACACTGGTCATTGGATTAGGAGCCCACTCAAATGACTTCATCTTAACTTAATTACGTCTGCAAAGATCTTATTTCCAAAATAGGTCACATTCACAGGGATTAGGGGAAGGGGATAGGACTTGAACATATCTTTTGGGGACACTATTCAAACTACAATATTAGTCAACAAATTCCTTCTGAGCTAAACTTCCTTGGGTTGGATTTTTGACCATTTGCACCAAAAAAGAAGTAGAGTCATGACGTAGGTCCAGATCTCAGTTAGCAAACAAGACCCAAAGTCACACCCTTAACCACAGGCTCAGACTGTAAGCCTCTTCTACTTCACTACCCCAAATGTCAGTGGCTCAACTTTGGGTAGAGGCCCAGGGTTAACAGGGCTTCCCAGGTGGCTCAGTGGTAAAGAATCCGCCTGCTGATGCAGGAGATGCAGGTTCGATCCGTGGGTTGCGAAGATCCCCTGGAGGAGGAAATGGCAATCCACTACAGCATTCTTGCCTGGGAAATCCCATGGACAGAGGAGTCTGGAGGGCTACAGTGCATAAGATTGCAAAGAGTCAGACAGGACTGAGTGACTGAGCACACACACCCGGTCACTGAATACATAACATGCTCAAGGAATACAGGATTGATTGCTATCTAATTAATTAACCAAAATTCAAATAGCAAGATTGAATTGGGCATGGTTTATCATAGGGAGCCAGCTGACAGATGACCAGGATTTTTATGTTAGAAATAAAGTTATGGATTGTCTGCACGACTGCATTTCAAGATGTCCTCTTGTATTTGCAAGCTCACCTCAGGTGGTGATGAGAAGATGGTTTCCCCCTCCCCAGACATTTAATTTCCAGAATAGAAGAGCATCCACGCTTCTTTCACATGCATGAGGGCTGTGTTTACTTCAGGGCCTGAGAGAAGGCTGTAGTTTCAGCTTGTTATACTGAAAATATGAAAATAAAACTGATCTCTATAGGGTCATTTAAATGAAAACTGCTTTCTAGAGGCAAACCGGGAAGCAAACTGATTGAAAGAGAGCACAGAGCCCTGGGCAGGAAGGGCGATGGGGTGTGGACTCAGGGCAGGAGGTAGGGCCAGGGATATCTGCAGAAATAGGTGGGCGCCTGTCAAAAGCCCATTTGATCTGGGTTACATGTCTGGTGACGTCTTCCCCAGTTCCTCCCACTGGCTTCCAAAGTCACTTTCAAAACCATTAGACTCTGACCGTTGTAGCTGTTGTTTAGTCACTAAGTCATGTCTGACTCTTTGCGACCCTATGGACTGTAGCTGGCCAGGCTCCTCTGTCCGTGGGATTTCCCAGGCAAAAATGCTAGAGTGGGTTGCCAGGCCCTCCTCCAGGGGATCTTCCTGACCAAGGGACTGAATCCCTGTCTCCTGCATTGACAAGAGGATTCTTTATCACTGAATCACCAGGGAAGTCCCACCCACTGACCATACTCTTCTTTGAATCCTCCTTGTGTGAGTCCCAGACGATGTCTCTACACCAGACCCAGTGTACACCCATGGGCAGGAAATGGTCAGGGAAACACCTGGGGAGCCCTGTTTGTGAGGAAAGCAGATTTGGGGGGGCTATAGCCCTGGCACTTTCATACATTAAGGTAATTAGTTTCCCATGGTTGCCACAACAGATCACTGAAAGTTGGGTGGCTTTTCACACAGAAATGTATCTCTCACGATTGTGGAAGCCAGAAGTCCAAAATCAAGGTGTTGGCAGAACTGGTTCCTTCTGGAGACTCTGAGGGACAACCTACTCCAAGCCTCCTCCAGCTGCTGGTGGCTGCTGGCAGTCTTGGCATCCCCTGGGCTGTCATGGCATCCCCTGGACTGTCACTGCCCAGCTCCCCATTCTACCTCTATCTTCACAAGGGCTTCCTCTCTCTGTGTCTCTGCTTCCCCACAGCCTTCTGCCTTGCAGCTCTGTGTCTCGAATCTAAGAACACCAGTCCTTAGATTTAGGGCCCCTTCCTAAATCCAGGATGATCTCATCTTGGGATCCTTAGCTGATTTTATCTGCAAAGATCCTGTTTCCAAAAAGGTGTTATGACAGCTACTGGGACGTTAAGACTTAGATATATACATGGTGGAAAGAATACAATTCAACGCACTACATTGGATCTGGGGAGAGATCCAGAAAGTTCCATTTTCTCCCCAAATTCCATTGACTCTTCATACTTTTTATTCCCAAAATGCCTCTGATAATCTGTAGATTGTACTCTGAGCAATGCTTATCCAATTGCTGAGGATTCAAAGATGAATAAGACAGAGACCCCTCCCTTCGAGAACCTGCTCTCTAGGCGAAGATACACACAGATGAACTGGTGATTAAGACACAAAGCGTGGCCTAGTGATCCTGAGCTCTGGAGTCAAACAGACCAAATTCTGCCCCCTTCAGATGTGAGGCTCTGAGCAAGTGCCTTAGCCTGTCTGAATCATGGTTTCTTTATCTGTAAAATGGAACTAATTTCTACCTTATACATGGTGGATGGACTCAAGGAACAGCTTTTGGCTATTATGAAGTTGAGAAGCATTCTGCATTCATTTTCACACCCCACAGCCTCGAGCTGTGGGTCCCCCGTGTCCTTGGCTATAATAAATGTCTGAAGGCAAGACGGCAAGTGCCCTGGAGATACACAGCTAGGACAGGCAGGAAAACTCTGGAAAGACCCCTTTCTCGACCTTGACTTATTCTCCAAATATACTTTTGAGGACCTACTGTGTATGGAGCTCAGTGTGTAGGCACCTGGAACAAAGCCAAATGAAACACATAGCCTAGAGGGAAGACCAGAAGGCTGCAATACCACGTGGTCGGTGCAGGGTAGAGGCATCCTGGATCCAGCACAGCCATGCCAGGAAGTACTTCCTTCTTTGGTCTCACATCCTTCATATTCCACCTTTTAGGATTCGCTTAGTGTTTGCGGTGTGACACTCTTCCCACACTATACTATATATGCTTAAGGAGTTCTCTGAGGGCAGAGGGGTTGTCTGTTTTCTCGGCCACTGCATTCCAAATACAGAGCGATGTAGCTGACTCCTAACAGTCATTCGACAAGTATTTGCTGGATTAGTGAACATTCTGCTATTTCAGAGCTCAGCACTGGACTTCCAGGAAGAAGCACCTCCAGCCTCCTCCACTGCTGGGTGTGATTCTCCATGGGCCAAGAGAGAAGGTCTCCAGTCTCTGTCCCCTGACAGAGGAGATACACAACAGTGTATCATAATCCTGAGCAGCTATTGCTTACAGACTAAGAGTGGGCAAGCTAAACCTGACACCTGAAGCCTTGACAGCCCACTCCTCTTCAGAAATACGATGTTCTGCACACTAGACATTAAATACGGCTATTAGACTGAGCTGGAGGCCCAGGAAATGATTAAAGGGGAAAGACGGTACAAGTGTTCCCCTCCAATACTCAAGAAAGGAAGACAGCAAACCATTGCGCCCCGACTGGTACACAGTAGGATTAAGAAAAAAGGAGGCCCAAGCTGGCCTTGCCGGTGGGGATGGTCCTCAGGAGGGAAAGAACGGAGAATTGCTGGGAGATCATCAGCACGGCTGGGTACATGACTAACTGCCATCACAAATAATGGTAAGTCAGGAGAAGCAATTTACCTGTGAGACCTCAGCACCGCGCTCTCACCTGGAGAAGTCAGGCCCCAAAATTCTTAGAGTGGGTTGAAGGGGAAATCTCATAGGAGCGCAAAAGCCGACCCCAGGGGTGTTTATAACAAAATCTTTGCGGGGCAGGGGGGGCGGGGTGCGGCGGCGCCGGGTTCAGGGCATTCTCTGCTTCCACAGAGAGTTCTGCACCAGTGCTTCACTCCTTTGATAAACAGCCAGGCACCTTACTGGAGAAGGCAATGGCAACCCACTCCAGTACTCTTGCCTGGAGAATCCCATGGACGGAGGAGCCTGGTAGGCTGCAGTCCATGGGGTCGCACAGAGTCGGACACGACTGAAGCGACTTAGCAGCAGCAGCAGCAGCAGCCGCCACCTTACACAAAGGTGGCCCACGGTAAATATATGTCGGCTGAACTGAACCTGAATGAATGAAGGCTACGGAGGACCCTATGGAATCTCCCCTCCCTCCTCCAAACCGCCGCCGCAGGTGATTCCGCCTGTCACGGCACCCGGATTCACCGCCCCCCCCGCCCCCCCCCCCCCCCAGCACCACCTTTCCGCTTCGGCACTGAGCGTCCAATCGCTTGGCTCCAAAACAGCGGTAACCGAGAAGGCAGGTGGGGCTTGGCTCCCACTCCCGGATCCGCGCTGCTCTCTCCAATCCAGGGCCAAGCCCTGCCCAGAGGGAAGGGCCCTCCCCAAAGGCTGGCACCAGCTGTCATGGGAGAAAGTGGCGCCCGGACAGACGGGAAAGTGCGGAAGGAACCGCGCACCTTGCAGGACGCGCGGGGGCAGCGAGCCGAGGCCAGGGAGTGCGCGTCGCCCCGCGAGTCCCCGCCCGGCTCGGCCACCCGGGGGTGGGGGGCGTGGGCTCGGGGCTGGCGGCCGCTCGGCCTGGCCCATCCCGCCTGGCCGGCGCCTCGGCCTCACCTCGCTCACCAGCCCCTGCCAGTCGCTCTCGGTCCGGTCGCCGTTCATGGCCTTCTCCCGGCGAGGGCCGGCCTCTCTAACGCCGCCCTCCTCCGCCGCTGCGGCCGCCGCCGTCGCCGCCCGGGCCCCGCGCGGCCCCGAGAGGGCCCGGCACCTCCGAGCCACCGCGCCGCCGCCTCCGGAGGCCGCCCGCGCTGTTGACTCAACGTCAGCCTCCGCGGGAGGAAGAGGAGGAGGAGCCGAGGCCCGGTGCCCGGCCACCGCCACCGCCGAGCCGGCCGGGATCCCGCGCTCCCGGTGGTCCGCGCCCCAGGCCGCGGGAAACTCCTGACCACCGCTCTCCAGGCGGGAGGTGGCTCGGCTTCCCCCTACAAGAAGTAAATCCCCAAATCCAGCCGTTCCCTGACCACCATCACGGCTCCCACCACTAGAATGTAAGCCCCACTCGGGCAGGGGGTTGCCTCCTTCTCTGATAAACCTTAGATACAGGGCCTGGCACCTAGTAGGTGCCCTGCAAATATTTGTCGAACCTATGGATGAATGAATTACGTGTTATTATATATTCAACGTAGTTTTAAGTTACTAATGTCTGTTTCTATTTATTTCTTGAATTATCAGCTGTCAGGAATAAAACACAAATAAAAATACTGAAAATAAAACGGTAATGAATTCTAAATAGAAGCTAAAGCTCTGAATAGGATGCTTAATGTGTGTCGAAGGAGATGTCGAAGACAGTGGCATCAAACTGAGACTTTCTCATAAGTGGAAGGACTAAAAGGGATTTACAGAGAGCAGGGGAATCTTCACACATGTCTTGTCAGTATTATTGGAGGTGGTTTTCCCCAGTCACCTAAAATCCTGACCTGAACCAGGACCAGCAGTGAGCTTTCCATACTTTGAGAAGCGCTGCCTGTGGAAATGAGCATATAGGTTGAGAAGCTGTGAATCCATTTTACAGTTGTGAATGCACCGCCTCCAACATTTATTTGTTTTAGTCCCTAGTGATCCTGACTCAACCCTGCAGGATGGATGTTACTTCCATTTATTAGAAAAAGTGGAGAAACAGAGCCTCAACTAAGACTTCTAGTCCCCAAAGACCCTTTCTAGCATCTTGGAAACCTGAAAATGAAGTATCACCCCCTGGGAATTGGAAATATTGCATTGTATTGTTGGCCTTGTTTTATTGGTGTGATAGGTTGTTTGCAAAATACTATCAGTAATTTCCTGCCCATCTTGCAGTCAGTGTCCATAACTTTGACTCTAGGCTCAGCCATGTGACTTGCTCTGGCTAGTCAATGTTTGCAAATGTGACTTGCTCTGCCAAGTCAATGTTTGCAAATGTGACTTGCTCTGACAAAACAACGTTTGCAAATGTGCTACACAAGGAGGCTTGTAACTGTACAGTAGAGTTTATCCTTTCTATGCTCTTAGGAACCTGTGATCACCACCTTAGAAACAAGCCCAGAATTGCTTGCTGGATGATGAAGGACTCACAGCCAACAACCAGTCAACTGCTACACGTGAGTGAGGCCATTAACTCCCAGCAGCTACCATTGCCTGCATGGGTCCCGTTGAAATCAATGGAACTACCCAACTGAGCCCTGGCTAATTTGCTGACCTACAGAGCGTTATGCTAAATAAGCTGTTGTTGTTTCGAGCCACTAAGGTTTGGGATGGTTTGCTATATATCAACAGCTAATTAATATAAATGGTGACACCACTGATGAAGACCTGGATGACAGAACTCTTCTTGGCAGCCCTGGCATCGTGACCTGTTGGGGCCTCATCTAAAGAAGACTCTGGCAGGCCAGGGGCTATAGAAAGGAGCCAGTCGAGTAGGCAGCACTTTTATTCAGTGTCTGTTGTGTGTGCTCATCCTGGAGACATTCAGTAACAGTGCAGACCCTTTAATAACTGATCCAGGTCCCTGTCCTCGAGGGTTTGCAAACCTTGTCATTTAAGTTTTGGAAACAAGTGCTCTAGGGAACAAGAGAAAAAAGATGGGGCTAGAATATAGCTAAGGCTTCTGGGCTTCTGACCAGCTGGGCCGCCTAATCCATTCTTTGTAATCCAAGAGAGTGGAAAGGTCATCCCTAAGCTGAACATCTAGGGTTAACTCAGCATCAAACACTTGTTCCTAACAGCCCGATGGATGTCTCACACTAAGAAGAAAGGTATTGTCTGCCGATATGTAGCCCTCTGGCAAACCAACTGGTTTCATTCCAACCTGTCAATGAAAAAGACTGTAGGAAGAGTGGGCATATACTTGGTCCATCTTGTGTTCCACTGCCTCGTGGTCTGCGTCTTGCTCCTGGCTGGAATTCAGGTGGGAAAGCAGCCTGCCCTTTCCAGTTACCATGTTTAGCTGAAGCTTTCAGAACTGCTGTGGCTTTGGGGGCTTCACTGGTATTTCAGGCAGTAGGAAATTGGCAAGCTGTTGGGAGTGAAGGAATCTTCACATGAGAGATCACGTACTTTAGGACCACTCTCTGAGTGACTCTGTTGCCCCTTCTTGCTTTCCTTCTCTGAAGTAAGTCAGCCAGTTATTAAGGTGTCTAAAAATAAAACTGGGAAGGACAAATCAAAAAATGGCCAGCCTCTTCCCACCCCAGCATGTTGAGAAACTTTCAACTTACTTGAAACGGCATCTCCAGTTGCCTGGGTTTCCCTTGGAGGTTTTATGCCCCAAGTGCCAGCTCAAACCTGCTTAGCTTGTGAAATGTGATGAAATCACACACCAAGGCAATGTAGCTGAAAGCGTTTCTTTTTTATCTCTTTTCATTTATGTAGCCTGACATTGAGTAATAATAATAATTAAACGCAGTTTAAGCTTTTAGGCACCTATACCAGGAGGCCTCTAGACACCTCATCAACAGCAGCCCAGGCTGACAAAAACCAAGCTAATTACATTGTGGTTAACTTTTTTCAAAGAAAAAAATAAAACCGCCCAGCAACTGTCCTCACCTCTGATAAAAGTAGTACATCAAATGTTCCATCTCACAGTCCATTTGCATGGGACCAATTTAAAGCCAAGTGGCTTTGTCTTAAATTTGCTACCCTAGCACTAAGTATTGAAACATGGCTTTAGCCTCTATTTTCACACCCCCTTAACTCTCTGGAAAATCTCTAGGGACCCAATTTTTCCATGTATATTCATAGCCCCAGGGCCAGTTCTATTTATTTATTTATATGAACAACATTCAGGAAACTAAGATCATGGCATCTGGTCCCATCACGTCATGGGAAATAGATGGGGAAACAGTGGAAACAGTGTCAGACTTTAGTTTTGGGGGCTCCAAAATCACTGCAGATGGTGATTGCAGCCATGAAATTAAAATACGCTTACTCCTTGGAAGGAAAGTTATGACCAACCTAGATAGCATATTTAAAAGAAGAGACATTACTTTGCCAACAAAGGTCCATCTAGTCAAGCCTATGGTTTTTCCAGTGGTTATGTATGGATGTGAGAGTTGGACTGTGAAGAAAGCTGAGTGTGGAAGAAATGATGCTTTTGAACTGTGGTGTTGGAGAAGACTCTTGAGAGTCCCTTGGACTGCAAGGAGAGCCAACCAGTCCATCCTAAAGGAGATCAGTCCTGGGTGTTCATTGGAAGGACTGAGGCTGAAGCTGAAACTTCAATACTTTGGCAGCCTCATGAGAAGAGTTGACTCATTGGAAAAGACTCTGAGGCTGGGAGGGATTGAGGGCAGGAGGAGCAGGGGACGACAGAGGATGAGATGGCTGGGTGGCATCACCGACTCGATGGACATGAGTCTGAGTGAACTCCAGGAGCTGGTGATGGACAGGGAGGCCTGGCGTGCTGCAATTCATGGGGTTGCAAAGAGTCAGACATGACTGAGCGACTGAAATGAACTGAACCGAACCGATAGTTAGAAGAAAGTGCTTAGGTGCTTTGGAATAATGCTTAAAACTATCAAAAGTTTGAGAGAGTTTTAGCTTCATCTAAGAAACTGAACCAGCAGATACTAATGAAAACAAAACAAAATAAATCTCAGGAGAGAATGGGAAAGATAAGATGACTTGAACTTATCATTAGAAACCAAGACTCCCGTTTCAGGTTCTCACCTGACTTATTAGATAAGTTTGGCCACGTCAGAACAGCTCCAGACACATGGGGAAGCCTTAAAGCTTTTGATACAACTTCACCACACAATATTTTCAGTTCAAAGTCTGGCGTCCCAAGCAAAAATGTCAGCATTCTCATTTAAAGGAAACTAAGCAAATCTTCAGTAGAGAGTTCGGCTCGGCTCCTCTCCAAATGTACAACTGGGGCAGTGTTCATGGCCATACTTTTCTCCTGCCTGAATTAGGAAACCCAGTCTGATGAACCTGGGAAGGAAATGATTCTTAATGATAGTGGTTTATAGCGGTTATATGTATGTGTGTATGTATATATATATATATATATATATATATATATATATAAAATTAGCTCTATATGAGCCAAGGTCCCCAGTTCTTCCTCTTGTCAATGGAGGGCCAAATTAAGCAGGGCCTGCCAAGAGCCTCCATGACCTAGTTGCTGAATGCCTTCCTTCATCTTTGACTTTAACCTGGGGCAGGGGACTACAGGTCCCAGTATGCACTGCAGATAACCTGAGGTCCCCTAGGCCACTGGCCTCAGTTCTGTAAAAGATACGCCTCTTCTCTTCCCTGTACCTGGGGATACTGTGCAAAGGGCCTCCTCCGTCATTTCCCTGCTAGGGCCAACAGCCAGACACCAGACAGATAGACGAGGATTCTAGCTGGATTCCTGACAAAGAGCATTCTCTGTCTCTTAGCCCCCTGAGCTCTTGGGTGCTCTCTCTGCCAAGCCTTCCCTGCCCAGCAGCGAACAATCAGTTGCAAGTTGCTCCCCCCACCTCCAGCCCCGCTGACTGCCAATCAGCCGGGCAGCAGGGGGTGGAAGGAAGTTCCACTCCCTGCTGAACCTGCACTGAGGTACTCAAAATGACTGAGTGGGGCTGATGACGACCTGGCAGGCCAGGGACCGCCGTCGCCATCAGAAGGGGTGAAGGGTGGGTGTGATTGACTGGTGCATTGCAGCCAGGAGGTGGGGATGAGCAGAGGTAGAGGGGCAGCTTCTTTTACCTATGGAAGGGTTCTGATAAGGGAGACCGAGATGTTAGGAGGAAAGGACAATGAACTGGAGAAGGAAAGGGAGATGCAGGGCTTGTGGCTCCTGATAAGAGGCCAGGAAATCAACGAGAGATTATGAAGTGAAGCAAGAAGGAAAACGACAAATGTTATATGATACCACTTAAACGAATGAATGACATGAATCTAAAATATGACACAGAGCCTCCCTGATGGTTCAGTGGTAAGGAACCCGTCTGGGTTCCACCCCAGATTCGGGAGGATTCCACGTGCTGTGAAGCTCCCATGCGCCACAACAGTTAAGCCTGCACTCTAGAGCCCAGGAGCCGCAACCACTGAATCCATGTGCTGCAACTATTGAAGCCCTAGGGCCCTGGAGCCCGTGATCCGTAACAAGAGAGGCCATCACAATGAAAAGCCTGCGTACCAAAGCTAGCGAGCGGCCCCTGCTCGCTGCAACTGAGAAAGAGCCCACACAGCAGCAAAGACCCAGCACAGCCAAAAATAAATCATAAGTTTTTTTACCTGTGTAAGAAAACTTTAAAAATAAAATAGAATATGAAACAAATGAACCTTTCTACCAAACAGAAAGAGACTCACAGATGTAGAGAGTAAACATGTGCTTACCAAGGTGGGTGGGGGCAGGATGGACTGAGAGTTTGGGATTAGTAAATGCAAGGACAGCAGAGTCTACGATATAGCACAGGGAACTATATTCAACATGCTGGGATGAACTATAATGGAAAAGAATATAAAAAAAGAAGGTATACATATGTGTGTATATATACATATATATAAAATATAAAAGGACCACACACACACACACACACACACACCCATACATATATATAAACTGTGAGAAAAAAACTGAAAACCTTGGGCACAGGGGTTGGTGGGGATAAATCCAACCCCACCCAGTGTGGGAAGTGGAGTAAGCTATGGCCCAAGGAAATAAATGGAAAGGAGACAAGGAAAGTCATTTCACTCTCAGATTATTCAAATTTGTTGTACTTATTGATAATGTATTTCATTTCTTCCACGTGGGGGGGATATGATTCAGCACAAATTTGATGTAAATTTATGGAAATAGAAATACAGAGAGACTACGGGTCCTTGCTGCTGGCGGGTTAGCAGCTCAGCCCTCACCAAGCTCGGGTTACGGCTCTCTGGACTTGGGGAGCTGGAAATAGAAACGTCTGACTTGGGGGTCACTGGCCTCTCCTACAGGCCAAGAGAGGGACTGACCCTGTCGATTGGCAAGGCTTATTAAAAAAAAAAAAAGAAGCCTGATGATTATATAAAATAGGATCACCTACATGTCCTCCTGTCTGATATTTGTCTTTGGGTTGAGGGACAGTTTTTACCCAGTGGAGATGGATGGGCTTATTTCAATGAAAAGGAGGGGCAAACAAGGAAGAGATTAACATTATCTAAGACCTACTGTGTGCTGTGTACACTACCTACTGTGTAGTGAAGTGACACAAGTGCTTTTCCTCCTGTACTGTGGAAGAATCATGGGGCTAGGGGAAAAAAAAGAGAAAACAATTTTCTAGACAGGGTGAAAGGTGGCATTTCATACAAATGGCCAGAGCTGGTCAAATATTTATTGTCCATTAGGCTGTCCTTCAGAACCCTGGATGTTGATTTGTATCTTTCCCTTTCATACCAGGTCATGGCATTTCTCTAACGATGTGCCTCTCCCAGCTGGCAGCAGCCTCTCCAGCCTGGCCATGACCCTGACATCCAAGAGAACCTTGCACAGTTTGGGAATAGCTTCTCTGAGCCAAGCCTTACTCTGCAACCTGCAAGTGAAATGAGAGGAAATTCAAGAGACCAAGATACAAAGCCAGACCAAAGGGTTTTACTGCCCCTTCATTCCCGCTGGAGATAAAGATTTCTGGTACACTGGTTCTCGCTTTCCATCAAAGCAAGGATTCCTTTCAACATCCAAACAGTTGTGAGGTCCTGAACTGCTGCGCTCACCTGGTCTAGGGGCACTCAGAAGGCGTTTGTCTGCAGCCCACAGCCAGGGTCTGTGGGTATATTTGAGTAAATGTTTCCAAGGATGGCAGCAATCTGCTCACTTGTATTACATCCATGGGGCAGAAATTGTTAGCTCTTGGTGACGCTGTTTGTAATGCTTTGACCTCATTCAGTCACCGAAAGGCAAATTTCTCTTTGTTCTCTTACAGGAACACAACGAGGCAAGTAAACATGATGTCTAAGAAAGACTGTCAACAAGAGTGTTTACGGGCTTATCATGCCCTTGCTGTTCCACTGAGTAGCTTACCTTTGGGGAGAGAGGCATACATATGCCCCCTAGATGCCCACATGTGACACAGTGGTTGTCATTTATTAACACTGTTTGTTCCCATAAGGCAGGAAAAATAATCTTAAGGTGACATAAGAGAGTCTGAGGAGGGTCTTCTTTAACTTGCAGGGTCATTTATTCACTCAGCAAACATTTCTTGAGCTTCTCTTAGAATGCTGAGCTAGGCAGTGGGGAGGACAAAGAGGCTAAGACCCCGCCTCTGTCCTCGTGGCCCCAAGTTTAGTAGCTGAGTTCCCCAAGCATCTGAACACTGCAGAAACATGGAGAAATATGCCAGAATTGGACTCTTCAACTATGATATGTCATATAGTCAGCCTCTTTAGAAACTGGGAGCGAATTAGGAAATCAGATCCATTTGGTACACTTATCATGGTTAAAAAGGCAAATTTTATCTTATTTATATATATTTACCATAGTAACAAAGTTTTAAAAGCTAAAAAATAAAAAAAGAAAAAGAAAACACAGATCCATTTGGAAAGATGGGAGAGGGCAGGTCAAAGATGACAAAGACACAGGAAGTATGAGTTTGCAAGTTTCCTCACCAAATCCCAGAACATTTGAAAAACAAGAAGCAATGACCCCTTTTCCCAGGTAAAGGAAAAGTTGAAATTAGACCAAAAAATTTTCAAAAGGGAGCAGTGGGTTGGAGCCTTGAACCTGGGAGCTGGAGCACCTTCACCTCTCTGTGATTTGGTATCATCAGCTGTACCGTGAACAGACTGGGCCAGATGACCTTGAAGGTCCATGACTCCATGAAATTAAGCTGAATTTTACATTTGGTTGGAACTCCATACAAAAAGTTAGTGAAGGTACTGTTAATATCGAAGAAAGATTACAGCACCATAAAGTGTTACAAAGACGAGGACTCTTAGATAGCTGGACCCCTTTCTGTACAAGAGAAGAAGCAGAGGCCCAGAGTGATAAAGTACTGTGCTTGAAGTCACAGAGCTTGTTAGGGACAGAGCTGTGCTCAGAGTCCAGATCTTCTAATTCCATGCCCTGGCTCCTTCACAAGGCAATGAAGCTAGTATTTGAGGTTTCTGAAGACCAGAATTCTGGTTATCTATTGTTATGCAACAACCCTTAATAGGTTCTTGATAAATGCGTTTTGAGCTCTATTTAAACACTATCCTATTCAATAATAGCGTAGACTAGCACTTAGCAACAGCAGCAGCAGCATTTACTGAGCGGAGAAGGCAATGGCAACCCACTCCAGTACTCTTGCCTGGAAAATCCCATGGGTGGAGTAGCCTGGTAGGCTGCAGTCCATGGGGTCGCACAGAGTTGGACACGACTGAGCGACTTCACTTTTACTTTTCACTTTCATGCATTGGAGAAGGAAATGGCAACCCACTCCAGTGTTCTTGCCTGGAGAATCCCAGGGATGGGGGAGCCTGGTGGGCTGCCGTCTATGAGGTTGCATAGAGTCGGACACGACTGAAGCGACTTAGCAGCAGCAGCAGCAGCAGCAGCATTTACTGAACAATTGCCATATGCCAGGCACTTGGCTAAGTACTTGACATGCGTCACCTCAACTGATCTTTATAAAACTGTATAATTATCTGTAATTATCCTGGGCCTGATATTCAGCAGGTAAAAGCCAGGAAGACTCTATTAGTTGCTGACATTGTAAAATACTTCCATATAAGTTGATAAATAACAGCTGCTCTGTGCCCCTTACCCTTAGACCTCTTCTCCACTAAACACTCCAGCCCAAGAGAGACCCAGGTGAGCACAGGTGGGGTGGACCCCTTATCATGTCTGAGGCCCTGTATGTCTCCCTCACCATGAATCACATTACCCTGTGTCTTCCTGTTCTGAGCTGATTCCACGCTGAAGGGGTAGACAGAGCTTGGTAGTTGTGCTGGAACTTCAGCAGGTTAAGTGCTTGTTGTCTGCCAAGAATCTTCAAGAATGAATGGGTGGATGGAGGGAGGGAAGGAGGGAGGGGATGGATGGAGAACTTAAGAACTAATGTGCTAGAGTCACTCTCCTGTGGCCACTTGTGGGACTGGCAGCCTCTGCAGGATGACTTGTGGGCTGTTGAATATTTTGAATATTGCTCTTAATTGTCTACATTTGACAGAAAAGGCAGTTGAGAGTTTAAAGTTTTTAAATGACTTGATCAAAGTCACATAGCTATTAATAGTGAGAGGGTTTTTGTGTGCATGTTCAGCCTTGGCCAGCTTTTTCGTGGTTCTATGGACTTTGGCCCACCAGGCTCCTCTGTCCATGGGATTTTCCAGGAAAGAATATTGGAGTGGGTTGCCATGCCCTCCTCCTGGGCCTTCCTGACCCAGGGATGTAACTTGCGTTGCCTGTGTCTCCTATACTGGCAGGCGGATGCGTTACCACTGTGTCTCCTGGGCAGCCCAGCATGGAGTGGGTCCAGGACTAGATGCCTCTGAGCTCCACATTCTCTGCTGTTGCACTAAGCTTCTATATTAGCATTTTAGGGCTGTTGTAACAAAGGACCACAGACTGGATGGCTTTAACAACAGAGATTTACTGTCTAGAAGAACGAGAGGCTAGAAGTGTGAGATCAAAATCAGCTGTGTTGCTTCCTTCCGAGGACTGAGAGGGAAGGATCTGTTCCAGGACTTCCTCCTCAGCTTTAGACAGCCATTTTCTCTCTGGGTCTCTTAACATTGTCTTCCTTCCATGCCTGTCTTAGGAGCCCACCCTAAGACAGGGCTTCCCAGGTGGCACAGGGATAAGGAATCTGCCTGCCAATGCAGGAGACACAGGAGATGTGGGTTCCATCCCTGGGTGGGGAAGTTCCCCTGGAAGAGGAAATGGCAACCCACTCCATTATTCTTGCCTGGAGAATCTCCACGGACAGAGGAGCGTGGTGGGCTGAAATCCATGGGGTTGCACAGAGTAGTACACAATTGAGCAACTGAGCACACCACACAATACTGCATTATGACCGTATCTTAACTAATTCCAGCTAAAATATTTCGATTTCCAAATAAGGTCACAGTTTGAGATACTGGGGGTTAGGATTTCAAACATAGGTATCTGGAGGGAGAACTCAGTTTTTTTCTTTTTCAATGAAACTTCCTTATCTCTGTATAACCTAAGTTAGGTGTTTATATAATCATTTGGAGAAAGTTCACAATGCACAGGTCTACTAGCACCCCAGTTCATTCTTGACCACTGTAGAGGGACCTCGTACTTCAGTTAGAAGTAATGCGAATTGATACTGACTCAGCAACGTTTGCCTCCCCCCCATGCATTCCATACATTTCCACTGTGGCAGCCCCTTCTGATGTCCAGTCAAAGGCTCTGAGATGGGGTGTTCTTTACTCATTTTTATTATTTTTCACACTATTTCAACGTCTTGGGCTCGTGGCTGTTTCTGCAGTCACTTTGGGTGCATGAGGTCAGCCCATGTCCCGTCAGCCATTCAGTGAACTCTGCAACTCCAGAGATCCTGGAACTGTGGTTTATATATGATGAACCCTTCTTAGTCTCAAGGAGCTACTGCAAAGGCCTTTCCCAGGAAGTGCTATTTGGAGCTTTTCTCTCACTGGGAGCTTCAGCTCTACTCTCTGTATGTGAGATGGTCATCTGGTCTGCTTTGGCACAGGCCTTTGAAACTGACAGTAACCTTGGTCTCGGATGCAATGTCCTCAGACTTGGAAACTCATTGCACCAAAAATGTCTACAACTTATTTTTCCCCTTAGATTTTCTTTTTTTATTGATTTTCCATTTTTAGCACAAGATTGATCACCAGCAAAATACCAATTTACATACAGATTCTGCTAAACTCAGCATCCTATATACTTGGGACTTTTTCATCCATAAACCAATTTTTTAAAGAGAGAGATTCTATTATCAGAAGTGTCCCTGACGACAGTCAAGATGGCCTGTAGAGAGCAGACTCAGGAGGCCCACAACTTGGTGGGGGTGAGCTCAGCTGATTTGTGAGCATAATAACTATGAAGCCAAGGTCGCAGTTTGATACCCATCTGGGCAGGTTCATCTTTTGCTTACTTTTCTGGCCACAAGCCTAAACTGCAAACCTTGGTCAGCTATCTTGTAAGTTCATTCAGTAAAATTCTACAAAGAAATCTTTGAGTACCTACTATGTGCCAGGCACTCTTTGGGGACTGGGAATAGAGCAGGGAAACAAGAAGAACATGAGCCTGTCCATATGATGTTCACAGTGCCATGATGAAGTAGATATCAAACAGCTATGCAGAGGATTAGTTCATAGCACGGTGATAAGTGCTATGAAAGAAAAATACAGGGATGCTCTGAGAGCATATGATGGGAATCTAAGTTGTGTCATTTAAAGCAAGACCTTGAGGATGTGTAGTTAGCTAAGCAAGAGGATGTGCCAACCATGTGGAGACAATAGCGTGAGAATACAAGAACCTCAGGCAGTTGATTTAACCAAGGAGTAGGGAAGTGAGTGACAGGAGATCAGGCTGGAGGGAGGATCAAAGTCAGATCTCTGTTAAGGAAGTTGGAATTTGTCACACAAGCACTGGGAGCCCTTGAATGGTGTGTTAGGATTAAAGTGATCCTTGAGTCACAGAGACCCAAACATACGTGGCTTGAACAAGAAAGAATTTAATTTCCCCTTCACATGACAGGCTGGCAGGGCAGTCGTGCTCCCAGGGCCATTTAGGGCCTGATGTTCCTTACATGTTATGGTTCTTGCTTCCCCTAAGACATCATCCTGAAGTGCAGATTTGAAGCTGAGTTGCTGGCCTAATTGTGTTCCAGCTGGTGGCGTGGGAAAAAAGCCACGCCCTGTGACTTTTTACTAAGCAAGTGAAAGGGAAGTGGTAGGTGTCCATTCTGCTCATGTTCCCTTACTGAGAACTTAGAACCGTGATCACAGACCACTGTAAAGGAGTCTGAGAAATGTACTCTCCAGCAGAGGAGTCTGTAACAACAAAGAAAACAGATTTGAGGTGATGAGAATAGGCAGAAATCTGACCTAAAGGCTTTTAAGCCCTTTTGTTGTTTAGTCATATCCAACTCTTCGCGACACCATGGACTGCAGCTCTCCAGGCCTTCCTGTCCCTCACCATCTCCTGAAGTTTGCCCAAATTCATGTCCATTTAAAGCCATACAGTGATATAATAAGATCAGATTTTCAAGTTCGTATAGTTTAAAAAGGATTTTGCAAGTCACATAGACCAGATTCTCCAAATTACAAATGTGAAAACAAAATGAGGTCCAGGTCCCAATCAACTGCTGCTGCAAGACAAACCATCCCAAACTTAGTGACAGAAAAGATGTCTTTATCTTCATGGACTCTGTGTAAGGGATTCAGAAAGGGTACCATAGGGCCAGCTTGCTTTATTTTGTACTGCCTGGGGTCTCTGCTGAAGAGATTCAAAAGCAGAGTGACTCCATAGTGGGGTCAGAATCATCTAAGGACTCATTCTTTTGCTTGCCTGACACCTGGTCTGCTGCTGCTGCTAAGCTGCTTCAGTCCTTTCCGACTCTGTGTGACGCTACAGACAGCAGCCCACCAGGCTCCTCTGTCCATGGGATTCTCTAGGCAAGAATACTGGAGTGGGTTGCCATTTGCTTCTCCAGACACCTGGTCTGGGAGACCTCTAAGACTCTAAGTAGTCAATACTAAAGTGTCTACTTGTGGTTTCTTCATATGGCTTTTGTTTCTCACAGCATGGTAGCCTCTGGGTGGGAACTTATATGGGGCTGCAGATTGCAAGGATAACTATTTCAGCAAACATGGTGGAAAGTACATTGCCTTTTATGATCTAACCTGGAAGTCATTTCACATCATTTTCACTACATTTGTTGATAATGAGAGAATCGAAAGCTTGTCCAGACTCCACCTCTTGATGACAGGAGTATCAAGTTACATATCAGATGAGCTTGTGGGGTGGGAGAAATTGTTGTAGTCACCTTTGGAAAACATAATCCAATACAGTGACCACACCCACAGGCCACAATACCTATTGCATAGGGTATTATCTCTTTTCCAAGATGCATGAAGTCTTATCCCATTACTCCATCAGTTGTAAAACTTCAGAATCTCATCTTAAAAGTCAAGTCCAAGGGTGGATGATGCTTCTCAGGTACAGCTTTTAGCTGATCTCCTTAAGTACCATTCCTGTTAATGAACTAAAGAGAGGATTATCCCTTATACATACAAACTGCACACACCGGTAGGACAGGTGTAGTATGACTGCTGTCAACATTCCTTTCACAGACGGCACCAGTGGTCACTTCTGAAATCTGAGCTCACGTCGGGTTTTAGTTTTATTCTCTGGGAGCTTTTCTTTGTGGCTCTAGTTCTGCCTTCTGAGTTATCCTTTCTTTTCTATAAGGAGTGATTCATGCATGCATTTTAATAGTCTTTACAGCCTGCTTCTTATCCTTAAAAGATTGAGAGTCAAAAAGCTCTTCATTTTATACTATCTCTGTTCCTCTCAGTCAATGCTGCATAGTTTTAAAAAAAAAACTTTGTGTGGTTTTTTCTTCTTTTTGTAAGTGTGAATCAATATATAATCTTCTGCGTTAGATGAGACTACGTTTACAAATCTCTTTTAGTCATGCCCTTCTCTCTCGGGCCCTTGTGTGGCTATTGTGAGACAACACCCTTAAGTTTCTCAGAAGTCTTATTGTTTAGTGAGGAAGTTCTACAAAAGACACATTAAGATCCTTAGAAGGACCTTTATCTTCCTGGGAGAATCTCTGAGGCAGCATCTTAGATCTTTCTGAGATTGAAACAAAGCATCTTATAGCACATCTTGAATCTACATTTTTCCAGAAGCCATTTCTTACTTTGGGGACACTTCCTGGCAGAAAAGACTGTTCTGGAAGCTTTATACAGTCTCCAAGTTACACTTGAAAACTTAAGAATTTATCCTGTTATCTGTTGTGAGACAACACCCTTAAGTTTCTCCTGTTATCTGTCTCACTCTTATTTTTTTATTGGCAGCTGGAAGTCAAGCAGCACCCTCAATGTGCTGCCCAGAAATAAAATTTACTAGATTTATTTTCTACTTTTACATTTTATCACAGGGAAACGTTTTGCTGAAATACTTCCACCACACAACAAGGATTTCCTTTCCCTCAGTTTCTGATAACATGCCCCTTGGTTTCCTTTCAATCCTCATTAGCACTGTCCTCAGACCCTTCCAGCCTGCCCTAACCTCCCTCTCAAGGGCTTCTGGGACACACCTGCCACAGGGTCCCAAAGCTAATGCCACGGTTTTAGTTTTTTGTTACAGTAGCCCCCACTTCCAGATTTCAAATTTTCTGTTTCTGATTCCAATAATATTATTCCTATTACCTCCAAACTTAGGGGCATAAAATATTATGCTCAGTCGTGTCTGACTCTTTCAGCCTTATGTACTGTAGCCTGCCAGGCTTATCTGTCCAAGGGAAGATAAGTATTCTTCCCTGTCTTCCCAGGGAAGAGTACTGGAGTGGATTGCCATTTCCTTCTCCAAAATAGTACGGCAGTGAATTATTGGAGTCAGGAATTCCAAAAGGATGTAGCAGGGATAGCTTGGGTCCAGTGCATCTCGGGTGAAAATACTTGAAGGCTGGGATTGACTCCATGACTGGCAGCTGGACCATCTGGAGACTTCTTCAGTCACACGTCTGGCATGGGGGCCAGGAGAACTCAAAGACAAGGACTTGTAACTGGAGGGGCCACCTGTGTCTATTGCGCACTCAGCTTCCTCACAGTACGGCAGCCTTGGGATAGTCAACTTCTTCGTCTGCAGCCTGGTTCCCAGCACAAATGTTCAGATGAGCAAGCTGCATTGCATTTTATGACTCGGCCTCAGAAGTCCTCTGTGCTCACTTCTCCCACATTCCATTGGTTGTAAGGAAGTCCCAGCCCATTTGGATTCTAAAGGAAGGGATGTGAACTTTTCCTCTTGGTGGGAGAGTGTCAAGGTCACCTTGAAAGGAATATAGGGGATGTGAGATATTTGAGGCCATCTTTGGAAAATGTAATCTGCCACATCCAGGAAGGTCATTACTGAAGCAGCAGAACGGCAACTCGTTTTGAAGCCCAGATCCCCTTTCTTTTGCTGCACCATGCTGATGTGTCAATAGCATTATTTGCATGAATGAAGGTCCTTATGTTATTTAAAAGAAAAGTTGAAACATAAGGCAAAACGCCAAATTCAGTCTCAATTGAACATTCTCCATATCACAAATGCAGCATAAATATATGTTTTCCATAGCTCTCGCAGAGCAAACAGCTGCATTTATTTGCGTCCAAAAACATGGAAAAATTCCAAACTATAAGCAAAGTGAAGAAACTCAAGAAAACTACTCAAACTTCTCCAAGTGTAAATCTTCATAAAAATAGTTGTAAGGTTGATTAAAGCAGGTGCTGAAATCTCCTAGTCTGAAGAGTTCCACTTATAAAAAACCCCTTCCCATGTAACGATGTCGTTCTCTAGATTCTGCTTCTATATTTGTCTAAGCAGTCAAATGCCTATTAAACTTTCTTGACCCAAACCCCCACTATCTCCAACGCACATGAACTCAGTCTCTCTCCTCTCTCAATACGCACACACACACAAGCATACACAAACTTTCTCTTGGAACCCTTAAAGCTCCTTAGATCCTTAATAAGAAAGGTTTATTTTCTACAGCTAAGACTTGGCTTGGACAAAAGTCAGGACACATATATTTGTGGACATCCATGAAGTCTATTTTACTCTATTCCTTCCTTTGGGCCTATGAATAAAGATTTCGTTTGGAAGAAGAATGAGACCAAAGAACCTTATAAAACTGCTCACCCCTCTTCCCCCTTGATCATATATTCAATCTCTGGTCTGAGAATCTGAAAATGTCAGAAATGCATTGTTCCCTACGATTTAGCATTAGCAAGAGAGCTCTTTGAAAGGATTCTATTACATCTTTATGTCTTTGCACATAAACTTGGTCTTCTCTGAAAACTCAGTTCTAATTTGATTTGTGGTGAAAATCCCTACAGTTGTGGTAAGGATTTTAAGAGATGAAGACAAGAAACACCATTCAGCAGTTACGGTGTCTATACAGTGTGCTAGGTGCTTTTCTAGACATGGGTGCCTTGGATGGTTTGGCATAAAAGAGGTCAAGATGTATCCTGTGTGTAGATGAGGCAGGTGCCCAGCAAGGAGGAGATGATGCAAGGGGAGGGAGGCGCAAAACCAGGGGAGATGGGCACAAGCTGGTTTGGAAGGATGCCTAGGAATATCAATAGAGTGGGTGGTACACATAAAGGAAGAAACCTTGACCTTGGCATCCTAAGTGTCTCTCCCTTTCTTAATGAGCTCCCGAACTCCGTCTCATTGTCTCTGTGGGAACCTGACTAGAAATCTCCCCTTGGGAGATTTCTCCTCCTGCTATTCTTATTATTTCTCTCTCTGTTTCAAACACCCTGGCCAGGCACATCCCACCTCAGCCCCTTGGCAGTTTTGTTCCTCTTGCTTTGAATGCTTTTTCAAAACTGTGAGAAGATCAATTGCTGTGGTGTTCAGCCCCCCAGTTAGTGGTACTTTGTTGTGGTAGCCCCAGCACCCTCATACAGCTGTGCCGTGGTCTTCACAGAATAGCAGTGTTCTCCTATTGGTCTCTAATGTGGCCAGGAACTGAACCGAGTCCAGAAAGCAAAGAAGGCCAAGAACAGGAGGAGCAGGTTGCTCTCCACCTAGCAGCAGACACCCTTAAAAAAAAACTGAATGTGACAGCCTAGAGGGGTGGGGTAGGGTGGGAAGTGGGAGGGAGGCTCAAGAGGGAGGGGATATATGTATACCTTATGACCAACCTAGATAGCATATTCAAAAGCAGAGACATTACTTTGCCAACAAAGGTCCGTCTAGTCAAGGCTATAGTTTTTCCAGTGGTCATATATGGATGTAAGAGTTGGACTGTGAAGAAAGCTGAGGGCCAAAGAATAGATGCTTTAGAACTGTGCTGTTGGAGAAGACTTAAGAGTCCCTTGGACTGCAAGGAGATCCAACCAGTCTATCCTAAAGGAGATCGGTCATGGGTGTTCATTGGAAGGACTGATGCTAAAGCTGAAACTCCAGTACTTTGGCCACCTCATGCGAAGAGTTGACTCATTGGAGAAACTCTGATGCTGGGAGGGATTGGGGACAGGAGGAGAAGGGGACGACAGAGGATGAGATGGCTGGATAACATCACTGACTTGATGCAATGAGTTTGAGTGAACTCCGGGAGTTGGTGATGGACAGGGAGGCCTGGCGTGCTTTGATTCATGGGGTCGCTAAGAGTCAGACACAACTGAGCGACTGAACTGAACTGTACTGATGGCTGATCCATGTTCATGTATATCAGAAACCAGCACAATTGCAATTATCCTTCAATTAAAAACAAATGAAGTTTTTAAAAATTGGAGTATAGTTGATTTACAATGTGTTAGTTTCAGGTGTACAACAAAGTGAATCAGTTACACATATACATATATCCACTTTTTAAAAAATTATTTTCCCATATAGGTCATTACACAGTATTGAGTAGAGTTCTCTGCACTATGCACTAACTAGGTCCTTATTAGTTATCTATTTTATATATAGTCATGTGTACATGTCAATCCCAGGCTCCCAGTTTATCCTTCCCTCTTCCCTTTCCCCTCACAGGTTTGTTTTCTACATCTGTGACTCTTTTTAGCAGACACCCTTTTGTTAGGTGACATTTGTGGTCAACGGAAATGATCTTGAATTACTGCTAAACTTCATCTGCCAGGTGGCTACAGTGTCACGCACTTAGCTGGTCTGCCTGCCTAATTTAAATGAAGAATAAGCACTCTTATTAGCATAGAACTCTTTGGTGCTTTTTTGAAAGGCTGAGGGTGGAGGAAGCCAGGCCCCACAGCAGTGGCTTTCAGTCCCACTCCCATTCAGAAGATGGGCCCATTCAGAGCTTGCCTGAGGGTGCTGTTGGGTAACTTCTGTGTTCTCCAAGCTGATTGCCAAGCAGCCCCACTCTACTGAGATCCACTCAAAAGCAGTCCATAATCTGCACTTTTTGTCATGTGGGCTCCCAAGGAGCGGAATTTGCCCCCACAGCACCTTGTAAATGATGATCTCAAGGATCCTTCTCAGAGTGAGACAGAAAGATTTCTGGGTAGATAGGAAATTTTAAAGAATCTTTTCTCCCTCCTAATCATTAACACCATCACTACTATCATTTCCATAATCATCTTTATAATTATTTGAAGTGGAAAGGAAGCAGGGTACCTGCTTAATGAAAAATAGATGGGGAAAAAATAGAAACTGTGAAGATAGGTGATTGAATAGCCACTCAGAAATGCACACCATTGTATGTGATTAGTGAGCACTGGAGGGCATTCTTGGCCCCCTAGAAGCTTTTCCAACTGAAACTTGCCTCTCGTCTTCTAACACGTTTTGCTCCCGTCAAACTGAATCTCTGATTTCTTACCAAAAAGACTCCCCGATTACCTACCTCTGTGACTCTGCTTCTTTTTTGCCTCCTTCACTCCCACTGCAGAATCCTCCATCTGTCTCCTCTTTAGAACTTCCAAAAGTCCCTATTTGAATCTCTCTTGGAGCTTTTGTTATTGTCTGCCATATATAGATAGACACAGATATGGATATATTGATAGATAGAAATAGATACAGTCTTTTCCTTCTACTAGA
Source organism: Budorcas taxicolor (assembly GCF_023091745.1). Classification (NCBI taxonomy): domain Eukaryota; kingdom Metazoa; phylum Chordata; class Mammalia; order Artiodactyla; family Bovidae; genus Budorcas; species Budorcas taxicolor. The sequence goes on from NC_068915.1 coordinate 44,999,349, forward strand.
AGATACTTGAAAGATATTCTTTGCATTCTTCTCTGCATCTCCCTTGCCCGAGTCATCAGGCATGTGCTTTGAACAGAGTAGGTGTTCCTAAATGCCTGTTGAAAGAATGAGAAGCCAGAAATTTACAAACTCACTTTTTTTAAATAGACATAAGTCAAGTGGAAAGGCTTGGGAGGAGCATTACCAGTTGTGGCAGAGCCTACTATTATTCCCAAAACATCTTTTTGTACCTGTTTCGCAGTTAGGGGAGATCTGGTAATTAAGTTTTGGAAAATGGCATGTGAGCAGAAATGCTGCGTCCCGCCTCAAGACCTGGCCCCATAAACCTGCATACGTGACCCTTCATTTTCTTTCCCTTCTGCCAGCTTGATGAAGGTTAGCATAGCAGTCTTGGAAATCACAGCTTGGAGATGACAAAGCCATAAGTTAGAAGGAAACTGAGTTCTTGAATCATCACATGGAGAGAAGCCCCTTAGCAAGCAGTAATACCATTTTGAGATTTTGTGTAAGAAATAAATGGCTACCATATTTGAACCATTACCCAGTTTGGGGTTTATTTGTTACATTAGCTAGAATTACCTTAACCGATGTAATAGGTTTTAGTGTTTCCAGAAAAAAAAAGTACAAAAAATAGCATTCTTGATGTACATAAGTAAACTGGTTTCCCACTTTGGGCACCAATATGCCCCCTTTTCGGAGAAGGCGATGGCACCCCACTCCAGTACTCTTGCCTGGAAAATCCCATGGACAGAGGAGCCTGGTAGGCTGCGGTCCATGGGGTCGAGAAGAGTCAGACACGACTGAGCGACTTCACTTTCACTTTTCACTTTCATGCATTGGAGAAGGAAATGGCAACCCACTCCAGTGTTCTTGCCTGGGAATCCCAGGGACGGGGGAGCCTGGTGGGCTGCCGTCTATGGGGTCGCGAAGAGTCGGACACGAATGAGTGACTTCACTTTCACTTTTCATTTTCACACGTTGGAGAAGGAAATGGCAACCCACTCCAGTGTTCTTGCCTGGAGAATCCCAGGGGCGGGGGAGCCTGGTGGGCTGCCGTCTCTGGGGTCGCACAGAGTCGGACACGACTGAAGCGACTTAGCAGCAGCATGCCCCCTTTTGGGCTTCCCTGGTGACTCAGCAGCAGGCTACAGTCCATGGGATTACAAAGAGTCAGTCATGACTTAGTGAATAAGCGACAATAACAGCAAATGCCTCTTTTCCAGTCTGGTTGTGGAGGGAGGTATTTAAAGATCACTCCATTTCCAGACACATGCTCATCCAGCAATGCTCCCACCCGATGAAAGGAAGTGTGACAGTTTGGGGTCACTCTTCCTAGAAGCTGCCACACCGAGATGCTGTCCCAGTTCCTACAGCAAATGCAAAGAAGGTTCCTCCTACTGTGGACAAGGAGAGTTTATGGAGATGGGTAAGAATCATGACAAAAATTTCTATTGTAGGAATCATAAAATCCAATTCTTTTTGGTACTGACCTACAGAACACACTTGTAATGTCTGGGAAAAGGAGGAAAACTCTGGCTCAAGCAGGTACCACCTGAAACTATTGGACTTCATCAAAGTGTCGTGCTCTTCAAAGAGCTCTCGCTGCTACAACCCACACAGCATAATCTTCCCAGGAAACATACTTCATTGTTCTTTGCTGTCTTATGGATTAAAGTCTGACCTCTTTAAGGCCCTCCATGATCTGACCTCAGTTTTTCTTTCCAATCAAATAGATATTTATCCCATAAGCTGTATTCTTTCCATTCTTTTTCTCAGGCTCAGTACCATCACATACGTATACGTATAAGGTTACATCACATATGTATAAGGTTACATGTATAAGGGTAGTAAACATGTATGTATATTATACAAAGACATATAAGTTCTACAAAACCTTAATCAAGACAGATTAGGTGGACTTCCCTGGTGGCCCAGTGGTTAGGAGTCTGCCAGCCAATGCAGGGGACACGGGTTCGATCCCTGGTCCAGAGGACTCGCTATGCCATGGAGCAACTAATCTGCGCACCACAACGACTAAGCCCACGTGCCCTAGAGCCCATGCTCTGCAACACAAGAAGCCATTGCAATGAGGAACTCGCTCACTGCAACTGGAGAAACCCCGTGTGCAACAGCAAAGACTCAGTGCTGCCAAAAAAACCCCAGAAGACAGGTGAGATTACGCTAGAGTGACAAAGTAGGCCCCAAATCCCAGTAGCTTAGCACGTGAAAGGTTTCTATTTTGCTTCTGCTGCACATCCATTGTAGGGGTTGTGCTGAGTGTTTGGGTTAGAGGAGGCATGCCTCCTGCATACCAGCACTCAAGGTACCCAGGCGGATAGCCTTTCTACCATTGTAGCTGCAGCACCTGCGATGGGCAGGCTTCTCTTACTGCAGCAGGAGAGGAGGGGACCCAATAAACTCAGCACTTTCACACATACTTCAGTTACAGGGCAGGGAAATAGATGAAGCAAATGAAATATCAAGTAAGCATCAGTGTCTTGGTCATTCTTCCAGGAAGCCTCCCTGGTTCCCTCCGTCTGCAAACGATGTCTCCTGTGTCTGAATCCTGGTAGCAGTATATGTGCCCTTCCCTTCTAACAGTTATTTTCTATATTGTATGGATACACACACACACACACACACACACACACATCCATATCTATATAAAATAGAAATCACTTACTACATGTCTGACTCCCTGCTGTTTACATTTCTTACCTCATTTAAATCCTTACAATAATTCTATTATGTAGAATATTTATGCAAAGGTAGTTACTCTTATTGTCTCTGACTTACAAGAGAGGAAACACAGAAAGGCTAAGTATTCTAACAAGATTCTAGCTCAGCCAGCTGACTTCCCCAGCGCATGCTCTGAACTACCCTGCTGTATTATGTCTTGTCTTTTGAACTTCTTTATTAACAGAAAGTCAGCTATAAAATGGTCTCATTTCGTTTTTTTCCCATAATGTCAAGTACAGGTTTAGGTGCATAAAAGGTTTTCAGGAAGGTATTGCCCACAACTAGTCCCTTTTCTAATCAAGATCGTCAACATGTCTGCGTTTAGTAGTTTCACTTTCTGCATTGCTGGATTGCTTCTAAGGTCATCAGGAAGCATTTTAGGAGATGCAATTGTTTTTCCTTAAAAAGCTACAGGTCTTTAAGAAGATAGAAGGGGGTCTTTGGGGACATCTAGGGGACAGCAAGACAGAAGATAGCAGAAGTTAAGGTAAGACACTCAGGAAACACTCGAGCCACTTTATTTATATTGTGTTTGATTTCGTGCTTAAGAGACTGTTAAACTGCAGCAGGGAAGTGTGGCTCCTCTGTCTATTTGGTCTTCATTTGAGTCCCCAAACTCTGTAAATAAATCCAGATCCCCAGAGAGGACTTTCCTTTGCTTAAATGTGAATTCCTGGTAAACCGTAATCCCCTTCCACTGGCTGTGAGCCTTCTACAAACTAAATTTAGAAACATTAAATTACAGCCCAGCAATGCAGCTCCCTAAATGAATGTATAGGACAAAGTACCTGAAAACACGGGGGAAAACGTTCTTCAGAGGGAAGTGGCAGGGACCCTTGATCAATCTCACACATCTGCAGTCAGAAAGGCAGCGATTTAGTTCATTTAGAAAGAAACAGGACTGTGTAAACCAATTTAGAAGCATCAGAGCAATGATCTGGGAGAAGAGGCTCGTTCTAATTATGACTTTGTGTTCCAACCAGGCATGAAAGAAATCACAGTAAAACCTATTCCAGAGGAAAGCATTCCCCAATGAGGCAGTGTCCAACGTCTTCTGCACGGTGAGGGCCAGTGAGTCAGGGAGGAAAACCGCCAGAAAAGGAGCTTTGATGACTAACAAAGAGGGACTGTTCTCATGTTTTGATGGAAAAATTGGTGTGATCTCAGGAATTAATAAGGAATTATCAGCCCCTGCTTAGATGTTTTATCCTAAATGTGGGGACTTCTATGTATTTAAATGGGAGGGGCTGGTGGCACCAGAAGTCTATCCAGAGAAGAGAGAGGATGAAGTGGTACTTTGTCATTAACCCACGCACAGGATTGTTCTGTACTATCCAGTGAATGGTAATATGTCCAAGTCATCTTAAAATGCACAGCAGACCTTGACTGTAAGTATTTTCTGGACTTCAAAAAAATTTTCCTGTTATTTTACTAGTGACTAGAGATCTCTGGTTCAAAAGGCAAATGTAGTTGGATGTTGGAATTTAAAGGAGAATGTTTTCATGAAAATGGATATGATTTGGGAAGAAAAGGAAAGCTGATATATCAGTGTTTTGTGTCCATCTTGGCCTTTCAATAACCAATGTTGTGATTGGACTGGCCCTTGTGGTTCTTGTTATAATTGGAAGGTACTCATCAGCAATAACTATCAGGAAACTTTGAAAAAATAAAGATTTATTAGTCAACAGGAGCTAGAAATTATACCGCACACACAGCATAGTCAGGAGTAAAGGGAGAGAGAGAGAAAGAGAGAGAGAACACTGGCTTGGAGTTCTGCATTTTTATTGGGCTCAAGGGTGGTAGTCTTGGGTTTTGAGGACTCTTTATTGATGAATCTAAAACATAAGAGTGGGAAGAGAGGAAAAAACAAGCAGCGCAACAGGTTAGTTACAAAAACCAACCAAGAAAAGTCAGTGAGCTGGCCTGGCTCTTCATCTCATTCATAGATGGCGAAGTGTTATTGGAGACTGCCATCTTTGAAATGCCCTTCTCTTTGAAGTGGTGCCTCTGTAATCAAAGCCTATGTCAGGTACTTGCATTACAAGAAAGAAAAAAATAAATCCCACCAACTGTCAGGGTTTACGCTACAATCAGGTTCTCAGTATATTCATTTATTCAACAAACATTTGTTGGGTCTTGAAATAGACCAGGGATTGCTCCAAGCACTGGGAATGTTGTAGTGAACAAAACAAAGTCCTTTCACTCATAGAGTTTATATTCTGGAGAGAGAGTCTGATAATAAACAACAGAGAGACAAAGTAATAATTGTGTAATTTCTTACTGAGATAATTGCAATGAAGAAAATAAGCAATGCCATAGTCTGTTCTGGCTATTATAACAAAATACCATTAAAATATGGTATAAAAATACTGTAGACAGTGCAGCTAATAATTAACGCCATTTATTTCTCATAGTTCTGGAGGCTGGTTGTCTATGATCAAGGTGCTAGCAAATTTGCTGTCTGGTGAGAGCCCACTTCCTGGGTCATAGATGGCCATCATCTCTCTGTGTCCTTCCGTGATGGAAAGGGAACAAAAGAGCTCTCTTTCATAAGGGTTCTAATCTCATTCATGAGAGCTCTGCACTCATGATCTAATCACCTCCCAAAGGCCCTAAATCCTAATACTATCATGTTGGGGAAGAGGTTTCAGCACATGAATTTTAGGAGGACAGACTCTATCTATAGCACAGAGTGAGGAATTATAAAGTATTTCAGATATCTATTGCCTTGTAACAAATTATCCCAACATTAGTGGTTTTAAACACAATATTTAGTGGTTTTATTATTTTTCATGATTCTGTGGGTCAAAATTTGGGAAGAGCTCAGGTGGCTGGTTTTTCTGCTCCATGTAGCATCAGCTGGGGTCAATCACTTGGTCACATTCAGTTGACAGCAGACTAGGCTGAAAGATCCAAGAATGTATTCCTTTGTTTGTATGGTTTGTTTGTTTCCTCAAAGCTCATCCATGTGTCTTCTTTCTCTATATGGTATTCAATGGTCCAGTTTGATCTTTACAGCATGGCAGTTTGTCTCCCCAGAGAAAACAAAAGTGGAAGCTCCCAAGACTCTGAAAGGTTAGTCCTGAATGGGCACCCTGACATCTACTGTGTGTTTCATTGGTCAAAGTAGGTCACAAGATGAGCCCAGACTCAAGGATGGAATGGAAAAATAGACTCCACCTTCTGATGGACAGAATCCATGGCAGCCATCTTTGGAAACTGTCTAGTACTGAAACTGACTGAGATAGAGGGAGCATGTTGTGGCAGATAAAACGATCTTAGGAAATGACATTTGAACAAAGACCTGAGTGAAGCGAGAGGATGAACCACAGCAGAGATGGGGGCAGGGTGGTATGCTCTAGACCAGGGTTTCCCAACCTCTGGAATCTAATACCTGATGATCTGAGGTGCTGATATAATAACAGAAATAAAGTGCATAATAAATGTAATGTATCTGAAACCTCCTGGTCTATGGTAAAATTGTCTTCCACAAAACTGTTCCCTGGTAACAAAGTTAGGGGATGCTGCTAATAGGTTAAGTAGACAGTCAATACAGACAGAGATACAGTCAGAGTACCAGGAACTTTGAATTTCGTGTCTTTTTATTTTATTGCAAATAGAATGAGAAGCTCTTGTAGAAGAGTAAAATGAAGTGGTGTTTGTACCAGAAGGATCACACTGGTTGATGTGTGGAAAATGGATTAGAGGAAAAGAGCAGAGGCAGAAGGAAACCAGCAGAGAGGGTTCCTCAGTCTTCCAGGTGAGATGATGGTGGCTTAGCATAGACTAGTAGTGATGGAGGTATCAGATTCTGGGTATATTTTCAAGTTAGATCCAGCAAGGTTTGCCAACAGATTGTATATAGAACTGAGATGAAGAGCAGAATTAAGGCTTACTAGAAGGCAATGGCACCCCACTCCAGTACTCTTGCCTGGAAAATATCATGGACACGAGGAGCCTGGTAGGCTGCAGTTTATGGGGTCGCAAAGAGTCAGACACGACTGAACGACTTCACTTTCACTTTCAAGATATTTGACCTAAATAGCTGTGTTAATCATGGGACCATTTCCTGGAATAGAACAGACATAAAAGGAGCAGGTTTGGGGTAAGGGGCAGTAAACAAAAAGAGCTCTGTTTTAGATATTTTAGGTTCAAGGTGACTATTAGATATCAAAATGCAGATTTTAGTTAAGTAGCAGACACATGGGTCTAGAGTTCAGGGGAGACGGGAAACTGAAGACATAAAGTTGGGAGTCATCAATGTACAGCTGGCACTTAAAGCCAAGAAATTGGGACAATTCTGGTGGCCCAGTGGTTAAGACTTCACCTTCCAATGTGGGTTTTATACGTCATCAGGAAGCTAAGATCTCACATGCAATGTGGGAGATGCCGGTTCAATTCCTGAATTGGGAAGATCCCCAGAGAAGGAAATGGCAACCCACTCCAGTGTTCTTGCCTGGAGAATTCCATGAGCAGAGAAGCCTGGTGGGCTATAGTCTGTGGGATCTCAAAAAGAGTTGGACACGATTGAGCTACTAAACAACAGCAACAAAGTTAAGGGGTGGGGAAATATATATCATGTTGATGACAAGGACTCCAAAATCACATGAAAAAATTCTTAGACAAAATAAAAGTCTTAAAAATAAATAAATAAAACCAAGAAACTGAATAGGACCTGGGATTCTCAGCTTTCAGAGATCAGGAGGAAGAGGGGCAGCCAAAGAGACAGAAAAGAAGTGAGCAGCAAAGGAGAAACAGCAAGAGAGTGATGCCCTGGGGGCCAAGGAAAGAGGGTGCTTCACAAATACGGCAGCACCCTCGCAAGTTGCCGGTGTTGGTCATGTAAGGTGAGAACCGAGATCTCTTGGCTTTGGCCAGTCCAGAAATCTTGGGCAACCGTGACAAGAGCAAGTTCAGTGGAGTATCAAGGAAGAAAGAATTGATGAGAAGGTAGAGGCAGCTGATACAGACAACTCTTTCAAAGACTCGCTTAAAAGGGAAGGAAGAAATGGGTCAGTAGGGGGTATGAATAGGCAGGGTTTTAAGTTGTTTTTTCTTTTTAAGATAGACAATATTCAAGCATGTTTTTACACTGATGGGAATACACATCACTGATGGGGAGAAATTTCTATTTCAGGGAAAGAAGAAGATAGTTGCAGAAACCAAGTCTTTTATAGGCAAGAGGTATGGATTCCAGTGCCCAAGAGGAAGGGTTAACTTGAAACGGAAGAGTAGATAGATGTAGATTCAAATGGCTTGGTTGATATGCTGGTTAAATTACAAGAAAGTTCTTTAGTTGTTTTGGTTTCTCTATGAAAGGAGAAAGAAGGCCATTAGCTGAAGTTAGGTGGAGGTGCTAGAGATCTTTTGGAGAGAGGAGAATGTTTTAAAAATAGAATGGAAGAATATATTGATTAGAGAATGGGGTAGGATTCTGGGCCCATATGAGTTTAGCCAGTCCGTGCCAGTTGTTCAGCCATGTCCAGCTCTTTACAATCCTATGGACTGCTGCCCACTAGGCTCCTCTGTCCATGGGATGTTCCTGTCAAGAATACTGGAGTGGGCTACCATTTCCTCCTCCAGGAAATCTTCCCAAGCCAGGGATCAAACCTGCATTTCCCATGCCTCCTGCATTGCAGGCAGATTCTTTACCACTTAGCCACCAGGGAAGCCAAGGAATGTGGTCATAAATTCATACATTTAAAATAAAATATGGTCGTGTATTTTTCTCTAGCCATTTGGACCTGCTAAGGTACATGTATAAAGTAAATGGAGAATTGGGTTTAACCAAAAGTTTGCTTTTTGCCATGTAGGTAAAAAGAAGGCAGTAAGATGCTATTTTTTATGAAAATGATTGAGGAGTTTTAAAAATTTATCCAACATGCACTTATATATTAGCTCCTATGTACCACAAACTAAGTGCCATACAGTAACCTTTCTGATATTTACAACAATCTTATGACAAAGATACTTATTTCCCTTCATGAGATGATGAACTGAGGCCCAGACGATTAAGGAACTTGTCTAAGGGCACACAGCTAGTAAGTGACAGAGCCAGGGCTTGAACTTGAGAGTCTGACCCTGAGCCTGTGCTGTTCACCACTGTGATACTTCTCTAGAGGACTTATAGAAGAGAGAAATAGTAGGGATGGGTCAGGGGGGAAGTGGAGACACAAGGCGAGGGATGGGCAGTGAAGAGTTTGTAGGGCCAGTGAAAACGAAGGTTTGGTTGGAGTCAGGATAATAGAAGGTGAGCTGGAGAGATGAGAGGACGTAATCAGAGAGTGGACTGCTTCTTGACATAGACATTTTGGAGTGGGTGGCTTTGTTGATCACATCAAAGTCTACAGCACGATTCTGGGAGTGGGTAGCTGAGATAGGATGAGAAAAAAGACAATTGGAAGAATTGAGAGGCCAGAGTGCTGGATGAGCTGTTTACTTCAGTAGCAAAGCCTCTGAGAATGCTGACAAATAGTGATGGAGAGAAAATATTGTCAAGCCAGCTGACTCTTCACTGCCTGAGGGGGTATGTCATGGAGGCTGGTAGGTGAACGCGACAGGGAAGGAGCGGGTAGATGTGCTTCCAGCAGGCTGAAAACTTTGCAAGAGGTGGGGGGCAGGGGTAGGATGGAATCAGTGGTCTTAGAAGGATCAGTGAGGAGATACTCCATGCCTCCAGGAGAAAACCAGTGATGACTGCAGAAGGCTTGAGGGAAACCACATTCTCAGGGAAAGGTGGGGTTTAATAATGGAAGAGGCTGAGGACAGTGGGGTTTTGCTGCTGGCCAAGCATGAGTTTGAGAGGCACGCTGGAAGAACCTGGGGTTTGGGAAGGGCTGGCAGCTCTAGTCACATCAGGAAATACCCAGAGATGTATAGAAATCAGATCACTGAGGAATGGCCTGGGAGGCTAGTACTCTTTTGTGCTGTCCGAGGAAATGAGATGGGTCCTGATAGTATTCTAGGGGTAAAGGATAATCAGTTCTAATTGTAGGCTTTTTCTGGGGCTTGGCCTCTGAGGTAATTCTTGCTGTGGGGTTGACAGTACTTGTAGAAGAGGAGTGCTGAGTCTGAGCAGGGGCACAGGTAGGCCAATATCATTGATACCAAAGCCAAGGGGAGGAGCCTTACCAAGGTCAAAAGAAACAGACCTTGACTAAATGAAGCAAAGGTGAACTTATTGGAGGGTTATCAAGAGACCGCAGGACTGCAGAAACCTAGAGACCCCAGCTGGGAGATGCGCAGGAGCAAATGGGACCCTGATGGACAGGCGGTACTGTGGTAGCAGTTCTGTAGCAGGAACAGTCTAATGAACACATCACAGTTTTCAGGAATGTTCTCGCAGCATCGTTCATGTAAGAGGCACTCACTCAAGGCTCAAAGTTCTGGGAGAATAACTTATTAATCAAATTTAGATCAGTGGCTCTTTTGGTCAGAATCAACTAAGCAACACCATATCAAAAAGCCGTATCTCAGTGACTTAACCAACATGACTTAATTTCTTGTTCATTCTTGTAAGTAAGCGGGAGGCTCCGCTCCACTCGGTCACTCAGAGATTCAGCCTGAGAGAGGTCGTGCTGGTTGCAGTGTCTTAATGTATGTCTTCAGAGCTTGCTGCAGAAGAAGAGGAAAAAAGCAAGAGGGTCACACACTAACTCTTAAAATACCCCAGCCTGGAAATGACACACCTTCTGTTCACACCTATTAGCCATAATTAGTCACATGACTCTGCTTAAGTGTAAGCAGGGGGCTGCTGCTGCTGCTGCTGCTAAGTCTCTCAGTCATGTCTGACTATGTGCGACCCCATGAACTGCAGCACACCAGACCTCCCTATCCTTCACCAACTCCCTGAGTTCACCCAAACTCATATCGAGACAGGGTGCTCAGGGCTGGTGCACTGGGATGACCCTGAGGGATGGGATGGGGAGGGAGGTGGGAGGGAGGTTCAGGATAGGGAACACATGTACACCCATGGCTGATTCATGTGAATGTATGGCAAAAACCACCATAATACTGTAAAGTAATTAGCCCCCAATTTAAATAAATTTAAAAAAAAACTCATATCCATTGCATCAGTGATGTCATCCAACCATCTCATCCTCTGTCGTCCCCTTCTCCTCCTGCCCTCAATCTTTCCCAGCATCAGGATATTTTCAAATGAGTCAGCTCTTCGCATCATGTAGCCAAAGTATTGGAGTTTCAGCTTCACCATCAGTCCTTCCAATGAACACTCCGGACTGATCTCCTTTAGAATGGACTGGTTGGATCTCCTTGCAGTCCAAGGGACTCTCAAGAGTCTTCTTCAACACCACAGTTCAAAAGCATCAATTCTTCTGTACTCAGCTTTCTTTATAGTCCAACTCTCACATCCATATATGACTACTGCAAAAACGTGGTATTTAATGAGCAGTAAATATCCTGCCCATAGGTTATTCTGAAGCAGGAAGAAGGAAGTGAGTACTATATCCAAGGTCTTCAGACACCAAATTCACCACCTTTCCTAAACACTTCACTGCCTCCTTTGAACATGACTGAAGTGACTTAGCACATGCACACACTGCCTCCTGACGGATTATAGGTATGTGGGTGGGTGGATGGGTGGGGAGGCATGCATGTGAGACTACTTTATATTTCTGTATGTACCTTCTTATTTCTTTCCAAAAATACTTAACACAGTGTTGGAGCATAGAGAATATGCTTGAAATTTCTTTTTGACTGATTGATTGATTGATACGTAGCATAAAAGTTTAACCATAGTGAAATAGCCAAAACCTCCACATCACATAAATTCAATTCAACCAACCCCTGAGAATGAGTCTGTACCACACATCAATTACTGGTATTAAAGAGAAACAACAGAGGCTTAATCAGAGGAATAAGAGGGCAGAAATCTTAAGAGAGAATATTATTTCTTTTTCTTTTGGTGAGTAAGGAAAGCCTTCATTTCTTTGGAAGAAAGGAACAACACTAAGGAATAAAAATAAAGGCTAAAGTAATGAAATCGATGGCCGAGGTAGAAGGACCATCCTTTAGCTCCAATAAACATGTTGTGAGAGCTTTTACGTGATGACTTTTGTTTTCTGCCATATATAGTTTAAGCGGTTCATGATGATGGTGACTATGAAGGTGACTATTTTGGGGTAAGCATAAATACATCTTGTGGCTTCCCAGGTGGTGCTGTGGTAAAGAATCTGTCTGCCAGTGCAGGAGCCAAAGGAGACACGTGTTTCAACCCTGGGTTGGGAAGATCCCCTGGAGGAAGGCATGGCAACCCACTCCAGTATTCTTGCCAGAATAATCCCATGGACAGAGGAGCCTGGTGGGCTACAGTTTATGGAGTCACAATGAGTCAAACGCGACTGAGCAACTGAGCACACAAATGCACATTAGCTGACGACCACTGGCAGTGTCGCTAGAGTTCAAGTGCAAATCCACTCTTGCTTCCAAGTTCAGCCCCACATCCCTGCTCTCCTGTCGTATCGCACTCTCTCTTCCACCAGACATTTAACTTCTCCGTATGGTAATTTTTCCACATGTTTTCTTTGTGGACTGAATGCTGAAGTCGGGAGATGCTGTGCACCTCCTTCCAGGACAATGACTGGCACCCTTTAGAGGGCTCTGTTAATCTCCTGGAGGTCATGTTTAAACACAGGTTCTTGGGCTCCACGCAGTGGAAAGTTTACCGCTCAACGGGTCTAGGGTGAGGCCTGAGAATGTGAATTTCTGAGAATTCTCATTTCCCTGATGTTCAGAGTAAAATAGTGTGTCCCATCACTGCCCTCCCCATCCCCACCCCCAATTCACATCCACCCAGAACTTCAGAAAGTGACCTGATTTAGAAGCAGGGTAACCGCAAATGTAACTAGCTATGATGATGTCATACTGGATTAGTATGGGCCCTAAATTCCATATGACTGGTGTCCTTATAAGAAGAGAAGGGACACAGACATAGAAATACAGGGAGAAAGCCAGGCGATGACGGAGGCAGAGGTTGAAATGATGCATCTGCAAGGCAAGGAACACCAAGGACTGCCAGCAACCACCAAAAACTGGGAAGAGAAAAGAAGGGTGCTTTTCCTCAGAAGGCTTCAGAGGCAGCATGGTTTTGCCAAAAACTTGATTTCAGATTCTGTCTTCCAGACAGAGAGAATAAGTTTCTGTTCTTTAAGTCACCTCAGTTGGTGCTAATTTGTTATGGCAGCCCTAGGAAACTGATACAGCAAGAGGTGCTGATGCTGTTGGTCTGGGGATCACAACTTGAGAATCACGGTTCTAGGGAAAAAGGAAAGAAGGCCAAGTACCTTTCCATGCAAAAATATAGAAGAATTTTAGTAATAAAATATTTTTGTGAAAAAGGAACTTCTAATCTGCTTTCTTTCCTTTTGGGTTCTGTAGTGGACTTGTGCTGTTTTGAGGTTGCCCCACAGCACCTTGATGGTGCTAGTGGTAAAGAACCTGTCTGCCAATGCAGTGGATGAAAGAAATGCAGGTTTGATCTTCGGGTTGAGAAGGTCTCCTGGAGGACAGCATGGCAACCCACTCCAGTATTCTTGCCTGGAGAATCCCATGAACAGAGGAGCCTGGCGGGCTACAGTCCATAGGATTGCAAAGAGTTGGACACGACTGAAGCGACTTAACACACACAAAGCAGCTTTCATTGCTTTTGGGAATTGCCACTGAAATGGTCATTCTAGGAGACTTTACTCTGAAGCCAGGTCCTTTCTGTCCCTGACCTAATACAGTCAGAGCATGGCATATGATCAATGCTTAGCCAATCACACTCTTCTCTCGGACTTTGAATTGTAAACAAGAGATGCAGGCACAGACATACAGCATTGCTTTCCAGCCCACTGACCAGACACCTCTATGAGATGGTGTCACGGTTTGGTTGCATACCTCTCTAGGGAATCCCGCCCATTTGTAGTCCAGTTCTTCAGCTTCTGGAGCTTCTGTGAGTCCTCAGTATCCTTCCGGTAAATCCCTTTTAGTTAAATTATCAAGTCAGTTTGGCAATTAAAGAACCTAAACCAGTAGAGAGAATCTGTTGTCTTCATATATGTCCTTGAAGTGGTCTACACTTAGCTGGGTTGGCAAGGAATGAGGACTAAATTTTTTACTTCAGATTTCCTATCATTCAAACATAAAATTGTTTTCAATTAAAAGATCTTGGGTTCCCCCTTCCTCATTACAAAAGTAGTGTAAATGTTGCAACATTTCTAAAGTTTTTTCTTCGTAAAAAAATATTTTTGCTAAACTTGCCATTGATTAAAATGCCATTGTATATGACATTATATAGATGATAATAATAATAATAATAGAGGATAAAATCTCAGTTAGCTAAAGGGCTTTCCCTGATAACGGAACATACATATTAAAAGGCTGTCTAAGGAGACCACAGTACTGGTGAACATGTGGCCACTTTATGTTGAGGAGTGGGAATTTTCTCTCTGCCACCGTTTTGGGGCAAGTTATTACTGACTCCAGCTTCATCATCAGCCTCAAGATTTGTCTTAAAAGTCTCATTTACATTAACTCCAGATACACTCTTAGAGTTTAAGACTGGATGTTAGATGCACAATTATTTGTGGTGTCTATATATTCATATGTACTCACAGCTTTTCTTCCCTGAGTTGTGAATCAGTTCCTGTTTGTGATGCCATCTGCTTTCTCCACTTAAGCTACTTTGTAGTACTTTCCAAAGTCGGCTTCAATAGCTTCCTCTCTGACCTGGGATTCAGGTTCCTGAGAAGGACAATAATATATATTTTTGCAACTGTCAGAGACATTATGCCAACTTTCCCTCTTGATCAGTGCACTAATGCAGTAAAACAGTCCCAGCTGGGTTTTCACATCTGCTGTTTGCTTACAAATGCCTCCCCCTGCTCTGCACTAAATCACAGGTGTTCAAGTCAAACTGGACTCTGAGGAGTCCCCTCCAGACCCACCTTTTCCTTCCAAGGAATCCAAGCCAAGCTTTTCTGAATCTCTCAGCAATATTTCCACTGCACAGGAAATCTTCAAAACTTTTCACCACTGTTCTTGCAAATACAAAATGCTACCTTTTAAAAAATTAAAAAGGTAAGGAAGTATCTCCCAAGGTTCAACCTGAGTTTAGAAAATCCATTATAATGAAAAGAGAAGAAGGCAGATTTTTTTTTTCTTTATTGCTTATAGTTAGTGGCATTGATAGATCATGGCAGAACCATCTGCAATATGGCCAAATAATTTCACTGGAGAGGATTTTATATAGCTACAGCTAAAATTCAATGAACTGATTCAGAAGACTCAGTATAAAATATAACAGTGACTTCGAGTGCCAAATCAATTTGGGGGCTTGAAGGGATGGGAGAGCTGTTCATTCCCTCCCCCTTCATGGACGTGACTTTAACTGGAACTGTAAATTCAGAGGCATCGGCATGGCCAGGCAGTGGGTTACAGCAGGTGATTTAAGAGACCTATCACGAAAAATCAGCAAGTGGTTACAAACACCAGTGCTTAGAGGAGCATGTGACTCTGAAGTATGGCCCCAAGAAAAAGCTAGAAGCATATCCTTGAGGACAAATTAGGACTTAGCCATCAGGTAGTTGGGGTTCCAGGTTTGCAATGTGAATCAGGTCAATACCTGATTTTCTATCTCACTTTCCTCACTGGGAAGTAAGGGGGATGGATCAAAGTACTGGCTTTCAAAATTTTGTTTTGTCTTTTCAATAGAGGAGGCTTTTATCAATGAATTCATCTGACTGGACTGAAGGTTTGATGTGCTCCTCCAGATCCATAGCTGCTATTGACAGAATGTTTGTGATCCCCCAATATTCGTATGCTGAGACTTCATCCCCAGCATGATAGTGTTTGGAGGTGGGCTTTGCAAGATGATTTGCTCATTAGCAGTCCCGATGAACAGCATTAGGATCCTTATAAAAAGGAGAGGAGGCATGAGATTTCTGTCTCTGTTCTCCACCGCCTCCTTGAGGACACAAGGAAAGGTAGCCATCTGCAAGCCAGGGAGAGTTCTCTCACCAGACCCTGGATCTGTCAGCACTTTGATCTTGGACTTCCCAGCCTCCAGAACTGTGAGAAATACATGTTTGCTGTTTAAGCTCCCAGTCTATGGGCAGTTTTATTAGAGCAGCTTGTATGGACTAAGACATCTGTTTTCTTCACCCTGCCCTGAGCTCTGGGATGCCGAGGACCACATCATCAGACCCTCTTGCTTCTATTCAGCTCCAGCCAGTCGGAGTAACCAGCAGGCGACTGAAGGATGGGAGGAGACAGAGATCAAGTCAGCTCTATCCCCGCCAGGCCCTAGGTTGGCAATGGCTGGTGCCCCTCTGCCTCAGCCATGCTGCTGCTGCTGCTGCTAAGTCGCATCAGTCATGTCCGACTCTGTGCGACCCCATAGACGGCAGCCCAACAGGCTCCTCTGTCCGTGGGATTCTCCAGGCAAGAATACTGGAGTGGGTTGCCATTTTCTTCTCCAATGCATGAAAGTGAAAAGTGAAAGTGAAGTCGCTCAGTCATGTCCAACTCTTAGCGACCCCATGGACTGTAGCCTACCAGGCTCCTCTGTCCATGGGGTTCTCCAGGCAAGAGTACTGGAGTGGGGTGCCATATGCCTCAGCAACACCTCTCTGTTTCTCCCTGTGAGTTCCAGAACCATCCCATCCTTACCCCTTTAGACATGCAGAGCAATTGCTGCTGCTTACCATCCCTTAAGGGTTTCCTTTAATCCTACTCACACCTTTATAAATAACCTCTTCATTAAATTCTCCTCAATTGCCTCCATAGAAATGTGATGTTTCTTTCCTGCTGGGATCAATGTATACAGATACTTCTTAGGTGAAAGAGAAGAGAGAAGAGCGACTCTGATTGTAGCTGTGTCAGGCACTCTGGCCCTGCTCATGGTGCACCCCATCTCCATGTGCCTCATAGTATCCTAAAGGGAGAAACTTCCGAGATGTTTTTCCAAGTCATCACTTGGAGAGAGGTGAAGGGGCCTCCTTTATCCAGTGAAATCAAATATACTAAGCCCCTATATTAATCTATTCACTTATTCAGCTATCTTTAGTGGCAGATTCTGTGCTAGGTTCTGAGGTTAAGAGATAAACAAGTTGGGGGCTCACACACATTCTGAAAACACACAGGTCAGATACTAAAAAATCAGGTTCTCGTCTTTACCTGCACTGAAGCCAAGAAAGTCCCCTGAGGTCGAAGGGAGGCTCCGCCTCTGAGCAAGAACCTAAATCATGCTGTAGGACCCAGCTTCTCCTGAGAGACGAGGTCAGAGGCAGAAGGGTGAGACAGAGGAGGTCTTTTCTCCAGATGCTACCAGGGATTCAGGCACGGACTCCCCAGGACCCTTGGCTCAGGTGGATGTTGCTTTAGAAACCTTCAGATCCACAGAAACAGAATGGTGGGCTGCAGAGTCTGTGGGCTGTGCGGGGAGCTAGGGAGCCAGGCTCACGCTGGGTGTGAGCCAAAGGCACCACGCGTCTGCCACGGCCAGTCCTCTGCCGTGGCTTCTCCTCACTTGGGAAGTGAGGAGGGACAGTGTTCACCTGCTGGGAAGAGGCAGGAGTGGTCCTCACCTTCTTCAGCCACATGAGGGGTAGAGGCAACATGCAGGAGCGCCTCCCCCGTCACAGATGACAGCGCAGCTAGTCCAGTCTTTGCCTTCCGCCACTCACTGTCTTCAGTCTCCGCACCTGTAAAGGCCGTTCCTAACCCCACATCAGAGGAGGGATGTGAAGATTCACATAATTTTTTTTTAAGTAATTAATGAATTATACAGGAAGAGTGGAAAGGGGGAGTGGGATGAATTGGGAGATTGGGACTGTCATATATTCACTGCTGCTGCTGCTGCTAAGTCACTTCAGTTGCGCCCGACCCTGTGTGACCCCATAGACGGCAGCCCATCAGGCTCTGCCATCCCTGGGATTCTCCAGGCAAGAACACTACCATGTGTAAAATAAATAACTTGTGGGAACCTGCAGGAGAGCTCAGGGAGCTCAGCTTGGTGCTCTGTGGTGCCTTAGAGGTTTGGAGGTGCCTTGAGGTTTGGAGGGAGATCTAAGAGGGAGGGGAGATATATATACACACACATATATAGCAGATTCACTTCATTGTACGTCAGAAACTAACACAACATTGTAAAACAACTATATATATGCAAAGGGCTTATATAAATGTTAATTCTTATTACTCCTCATAGGAGAGTGTGCTAAGTTGCTTCAGTCATGTCCAGCTCTTTGCGACCCTATGGACTGTATCCCGCCAGGCTCCTCTGTCCATGGGGTTTCTCCAGGCAAGAATACTGGAGTGGGTTGCTGTGCCCTCCTCCAGGGGATCTTCCTGACCCAGGGGTTGAACCCATGTCTCTTATGTCTCCTGCATTGCAGGCAAGTTCTTTACCACTAGCGCCATGTGGGAAGTCCTATTACTCCATACCACTCTGCTATTTTCATTTACTAGTGACTCAGTTGTAAATAAAAAATACTTCAGGATGGCCCCTGAGTTAAGTGGACTTGGAGGTTGGAATTTGCCTCATGAGCTTGAGCACAAGGTTGGAAGGGAAAGTGGAGCTTCTCGGAGTAAGACAAATACTGGACCGTCAGCTGTGTTCAGGCAGCTCTGTGATCTTGGCAAGAGCTCACCCTCTCATACCCTCAGTTTTTCCATCTATAAAATGGACATTACTGAGAGCATTTCCCCCTGAGAATTTTGGCGGGACTTAGTGCAAATCATTCCTCTCTTTTTCATTTGCTAATCATTCATTTATTCAATAAACAGATTTCCCCCCCACCAACCTAGATGTGTTTATTAAAGTAACAAACTTGTGTCTCACTCCGGGAGTGGGACTCAGGCACATGTAATGGTCCTTCAAGGCCTCCCGCTAAGTGAAAGTGAAAGTAAGTGAAAGTGGCTCAGTCGTGTCCGACTCTTTGCGACCCTATGGACTATACAGTCCATGGAATTCTCCAGGCCAGAATACTGGTGTGGGTAGCCTATCCCTTCTCCAGCATATCTTCCTGACCCAGGAATTGAACCAGGATCTCCTGCATTACAGGCACATTCTTTACCAACTGAGCTACCAGGACAAAGTTGCCACCAAGAGTTGACAGAATTCTTACTTCTGAGTTAGATGCTCCCCATCTTTCTCACATCCAGACTCAAGGATTCAGATTCCCTCAAAGCCTCCACTCAGCAGCATCAGTGTTCCCTCAGGGATCCCTTCTGAAGAAAAAGCAGCTGTTATCATGCTGGGGGGCCGCGGAGGGGGACATGAAGGGAACGCGCAGGAAATTGCTGCCCCCAGTGGATGCTTTCCCCACGTGTGGGTACCGCTTGTGACCAGGCAGTGATCAGGAGGATGGGCAGCGAGTGACACATGAGACGCCTCCTCACATACCTATGCTCCCTGCTTCGGACCTGCCTGCTCCCTAGGAGGTCTCGGGGCAAGCTGCCCTGAACATTTCATTCAGAGTGATGCATCCCTACTCATTTGGGGAAGCTTTTAAACTACAGGGTGGACAGTGTAGGCCTTGGGGATGTGCTTTCATGCATTAGGCGTTGATCTGAAACATCAAATATGCCGTAGTCAGTCATAGAGGGAAATAATAATACAACTTCAAAAGAGCAGAGCCCAGGAGAAAGGGTATGATTAATGGAAAAAAAAAATGTTCAGTCATAATAAAGAGCCTCAAGTCTGGGGGAAAAAGCCAGGAAATGGGAACAAAATTAGCATTATTATAGCTTTTCACGGTAACTTACTCTGGGTTTTTATGCTGGCTTAAAAAGGGAGAAAAGAAGGGAAAACCTAGCTGATAATAATTTATAGGAGCAAATACATTTCCCAACTCAAATGCACCTGCGATAGTGACTGTATTTAAAACATTTTCTTTTGATACTGGTTTGTGGCTGTTTATACTTCACAGTATTGTTAGAGAAAGAAGCATTTTGTTGAAAAGCAAATAGGACAGCTCTTTGAGGGCTTTCAGGAAGAGGTGCCATTTAAGGGCCAGGAATTGTGATCATTAATTTGCATCTTAATCCA
Source organism: Budorcas taxicolor (assembly GCF_023091745.1). NCBI lineage: Eukaryota > Metazoa > Chordata > Mammalia > Artiodactyla > Bovidae > Budorcas > Budorcas taxicolor. Next base: position 45,019,138 of record NC_068915.1, read on the forward strand.
AGTCTTCACAAAAGCCCACACTGCAGATGTATCCTCTGAAACTCTGCTGAGGGTCACCGCTGTAAATACATAAATGTGACTCCTCGGATGCTAGAGGACAGAGAGGTTGGGTGAAGGGCAAGCCCCTTCCTTGTTCTCTCTACCATCCTCTTCCCGGGAGTCCCACTCCGCTCTGCCTCAGCGGCTGAGCTTAAGTAGACCGCCCCACTCTCACGGTTCCCTGCACAAGAGCACTGATTTCTGGTATCCCAATTTTACTCCATTTGACTTTGGGGTGTGCACAACTCCACTCTCCTGAAAGTATTGTGGGGCATATGTGTGCACAATCACATGTGTGCAAATGGGCACGCCTTGGACACACAGCCTGATTCATACATATCACTATGCGTATTCTGTTGTTAACTGTTTGGAGCTACCTGGGTTTGGAAGTAAGTGACGTTTAGATGACTGTTAAAAATATTTTTTACTGTGGTAAAAACACATAGCATAGCATCTACCATCAGAAGCATTTTAAAAATAATTTTATTTCTTTTTGGCTGTGCTGTGTCTTTGTCGCTGTGCAGGCTTTTTTCTCTAGTTGCGGTCAGCAGGGGCCACTCTGTAGCTGCACACATGCTTCTCATTGCGGTGACTTGTCTTGTTGTGGAACCCGGGCTCTAGGGCACAAGGCTTCAGTAGTTGCAGTTCCTAGACCCTAGAGCACAGGCTCAATAGTTGTGGTGCATGGGTTCAATTGCTCCACGAAGTGAGGGATCCTCCTGGATTAGGGATTGCATCCGTGTCTCCTGCATTGGCAGGCGGATTCCTCACCACTGAGGCACCAGAGCAGCCCCAGAAGCATTTTTAAATGTACAGTGGTGTTAAGCATATTCACATTGCTGTAAAAACAGATCTCCGGAACTTTTGGTGGGGTGGGGTTGCAGGGGGAGGCTTAAAATTAAGACAGTTTACTAGAGCAACTTTGGGTTGGCAGTAAAATTCAGAGGAAGATAAAGCTATCTTCACAGACCTGCCCCCACACATACATAGCCTCCCTTGCTGGCAACATTCCACAACAAAGGGCTGCATTTGTTACAATCAATGAACCTGTGCTAACACACATGCTCACCCAGAGTCCATAGTTTACATCAGTGATCACTCTTGGTGTTGCACATTCTATGGGTTTTGGAATGTATCATGTGTCAATCAATATGGTATCTTGCAGAGTATTTTCACTATACCCCAGATCCTCTGTGCTCTGCCTATTCATCCCTCCCCAAACTGCCCAGAAGTTTCCAGCTTGTAAAACTGAAACTCTGTACCCATCAAACAATAGCTTCTCATTTCTTCTCCTCCAGGTCCCTGCTCACCACCGTTCTACTTTGTGTCTATGAGTCTGACTACTCTAGGTAACTCATATAGGGGAATTCATAGAACATTTGTCTTTTGCCTTTTTATAAGGAGGTTGGCTTTGAGGATTTCTGCTTGGAGATGGTCATGATGTCAATGGAGACATAGCTGATACTTCTGTGTGGCTGTAGTAAAGCGTTCAGCCCCCAGGGACTGAACTGCCCCTCTTCCGATGGTCATCCGTTGTCTATTTGGTCTGGAGAGGATGCCAAGTGGGTGGCAGCTGGGAAAGGGATAAAGGCGTCTTCTGTCACATCTGGTGGGGGCTCCGTCGGAGCTGAGGCTGATGGGTACTCCTCACTGCAATCTCCTGTCCCCTTCTGGATTACTAAAATAGTGTCCCAGGTTATGGTCTGTCCTGGAAGCACCGTGTGGACCAAGATGACTCCTTCCAGAACAACAGAAGAAGACCAACTTCCCCTGATGGAAAGAAAGGGAGGAGAATGTCATTCCTAGATTACACTTGAAGGAAGTTTTTTGAAGAAACAAAGATAAAATTCGCCTAGGAACATCAGTTAAATGGCACCTGCCCTCCTTCCCCAAATAGAGGGAAAAAAACCTTTGCTTTAATCTTTGGCCAAGAAGGTGGAGGGAAGCTTAACGCATGTATTAGACTCGAGAGGTGGTTCTGAAAGAAATTGGGCACCATCATTGGGATAGTAAGAGGCCAAAATAAAAACCTCAACATTTTCATGTATCTTCTACCAAATTAACTGGATCTGTGTTGAGTCATTTCTCCCTTTGCTGAGGTAGAAGCAAAAATGGTTTGGGGGAAGATGACGGAAAATCTAGTTAACTCAACCCGATCCCACGACAAGGATTTCTATGAACTTGCCTGGGGTCAGCTCATCCCCACACACCCTCTTGGTGACCCTCTATTAACATATACAAAGACTTTTCGAGTGACTTCTAAAGCTGTCTTGTGTTTGTTTAAAGGCTGATTACAGCCTGACTCCATCCTTTAGCCTGAATTTGTGAATCTGCTACATGGTCATCCTATGAGGACTGAACCAGGTCTGAGCGACGTCGTGCTGTCAATGCGAATTAGTTTAGTGATTATTATTTTAGTGATCAACACACATCCTCCCCCTGCTACTCCAGACCCTCACCACTTTCTCTGGCTCAAGGATAACTATTTAATATGGAACATCAAGAGAAAACTGAGGTCTGCCACTTCTGTACAAAGTCATAACCCTCTGCTACTTTCAAGATCCGAGTTATTTCTGGGACCCAGAACCCTCTGCTTGGAGGAAAAGGCTTGAAAGGAAGGATTCTTCAGCAGTTGAACAAGTATCATCTTTCCTCAAAGGTCTATGTCCATCAATTCGAGTAACCTGGGGAAGAGGGAACACACAGACATTTCAAGGGTTTTGGATACAAGGTCTAACTTGACCCTGAAACCCAGAGGCAAAAAGCAACTCTGTTAGCATAGACATACTGGGTCAGGTGATAAATTGACTCCTGGGGCAGGTCTGTTTCACAGTGAGACATAGGGTCCATGAAGCTACCCATTGATACTTTCTCTGGTTTCCAAAAGGATAATGCGAATAGGCACACTCAGCAACTGATTGAGCCTTCACAATGGCTTCTTGTCTGCAAACACAAAGTGGAAGCGCCAAAATTTCAACATCTCCCCAGTCCTCCCAAGACATAATAGTATATGTATTTCATATAGATTTTTATAAATATAGGTATATCTATTTCTTTATCTATCTGACCCTGGGGGAGGGGTATGGAGAAATCAGTGCCATCTTCAGTGGCTTATAAGGAGGAAGGGGCCCTGCTCCGGTCAGTTTTTTTTGTTTACTTGCTAAGTCATGTCTGAATCTTTGAGACCCCATCAACTGCAGCACATCAGGGTCCCCATCATGTTCCCAGTGAATGCACCAGTTTGGGCCCTGCAAAGATCAGATGGATAATGGCGGATGGAAAGGGACTACCACCACATTCACCCAAGTTTAATCAAGTAATAGTCACCGTTTCAGCTAATGTGCTAAATAGGTATCTTTACTAGAGCAAATTGGCACAACGTGGGACTATAACTTAGGAACATGGTATGTGGCTATTGATATGGTGAATATGCTTTTTCCCCCATTGATCCAGAAGGACGATTAGAATTTTCATGAGGTGGGCTATAGGACATAATCACAGTTTTGCTCTGAATTTATAAGGTTTGCCTGAGAGTTATCCTAATTTCTATCATAATATAGTCTGAAGGGACCTGAGCTGTGTCGCCATCCTGAAGAACAATGCATTGGTCCATCATATCAGTGATATCATATGAACTTGACCCAGTGAGCAAGAAGTACTGTGGATGCCAGAGCTGGACATGGTAGGGACTCGGAGATAAACCCTACAGACCGTCAGAGGCCTGCCACATCGGTAAACTTCAGAGATGTGTAGTGATCTGAGGCAGGCTGGGCCAGTCCATCCAACATGCACCTTGGCCCTCCTGTCACCAAGAAAGAAGCACGCACTTGGGCTTCTTTTCTGGAGGCAGCCTGTCTTACGTGAGAAAGCCAGTAGAATCCAGTTCATCGGGGGGCTTGGAAAGTTTCTAGCTCTGAGTGGGACCCAGAGCATAAAAAGATTCCGTAGAGGACTTAGTAGGATAAGCATCCTTGTTTGGGTTACGTAACCAAGAAACCCCATGGAACTAGAGGTATTGGTGCAAGAGAAAGATACAGTAATGGAAACTCTGGTCTCAAAAGTAGAGACATGGCAGTCTTGCACCCCTGGAGTTCTGGAACAAGGTCATGAAGTCTGTGAAAGGACAGCATACACCATTCAAAACTGGGCTCTGACAGAAACTGAATACTTGACGGTGGGACTTTAAGCAACCATGTGACCAGCACGGCCTGTCTTAAGCTGGGAGCTGTCAAACCAACCAAACAATAGAACAGACAGACCCAGTGGTAATACACTGAAAAAAGAAATGTTACCTCTGGGGTCAGGCATAAGCAGGGTCAGAGGGTGCAAGGAAGCTTCACAAACAAGTGGCCCAGACCCTCACACTACCTGTCAGTATTTTATGATTCTGTTCTCATGGCTCACAGCTCATGCCCGATGTGGGCTTCCCTGCAACTCTCCAAAGGAGGAAGAATTAGCCCAAGCTCAGTGCACTGATTCATTGATGTGATTTGTAGGTATGGGCCTGAAATGGACCATCACCACCATACAGCCCCACGCAGTAGCCCTGGAAGGAGCAGGGAGAGAAGTGCCTCAGGGCACTGCCTCTGGTCAACCACTTTGTATGGCATACGAAGAGGCAGAGTTAGGGGACTATACATCCTCATGGGTAATGGCAAGTGGCTCGGATCATGGTTGGCCAACGAGACTCAAATCCAGCCCCATGCTTGTTTTTGTAAATAAAGTTTTATTGAAACCCATCCATACCCACTTGTTTTCATGTTGTTTGTGGTTGCATTTGCACTGTAATGGTAGCATTGAGCAAAGTGTAAAATATTTGCTACTTGGCCCTTTGCCAACTGTTGGGCGGTTGAAAAGAAGAAAGAGTAAGATTGGGAACCTGGAGACAGAAAGGTCTAAGGAGGACTCAGTGGGACTGGACATAAAGTGTCATAACTTTGGCTAATACATTCAAGTTCACTGGCGACATCTCCTGCAGAAGAGACATGAACCAGTCAAGTGGACCAGTGACTCAGCCCACAGATATCACCCAAGGTCTGTCCTTGCTCATACTTCTAGGTATACTACAATACCTAGAACAATCACTAAAACTACCAAAAGATTCAAGCCATACCAAATAGATTCTCTGACCACAGTGGGAAATACATTCGAAATAAATAACAGAAATACATCTGGGAAATTCCCAAATATGTGAAACAAAACTTCACACTTTTCAGTAACATGGATCAGAGAAGAAATTAACAATTAAACTGGGAAGTATTTTTTTTCATTCAATATATTTGAAGGTAATGTTTTCAGTATAATTTGTTTACTGCTTTTATTTTTTAAATTAATTAATTAATTTATTTTTTGGAGGCTAATTACTTTACAATATTGTATTGGTTTTGCCATGCATTGACATAAATCCGCCACAGGTGTACATGTGTTCCCCATCCCGAACCCCCCTCCCACCTCCCTCCCCATCCCATCCCTCTGGGTCATCCCAGTGCACCAGCCCCGAGCATCCTGTATCTTGCATCAAACCTGGACTGGTGATCCGTTTCACATATGATAATATGCATGTTTCAATGCCATTCTCCCAAATCATCCCACTCTCTCCCTCTCCCACAGAGTCCAAAAGACTGTTCTATACATCTCTGTCTCTTTTGCTGTCTCGCATACAGGGTTATCATTACCATCTTTCTAAGTTTCATATATATGCGTTATTATACTGTATTGATGTTTTTCTTTTACTTCACTCTGTATAATAGGCTCCAGTTTCATCCACCTCATTAGAACTGATTCAAATGTATTCTTTCTAATGGCTGAGTAATACTCCATTGTGTATATGTACCACAGCTTTCTTATCCATTCATCTGCTGATGGACATCTAGGTTGCTTCCATGTCCTGGCTATTATAAACAGTGCTGCGATGAACACTGGGGTACACGTGTCTCTTTCAATTCTGGTTTCCTCGGTGTGTATGCCCAGCAGTGGGATTGCTGGGTCATATGGCAGTTCTATTTCCTAAACTGAGAAGTATTTTGAACTAAATGACTATGAAAACACAACATATTGGAATTTGTGGAACTCACCCAAAGCAGAACTTAGGGAGAAGTTTATAGCACTAAGCACCCATGTTAAACAAGAAGAAAGGTCTAAGATCAGCTTCCGCCTTAAGAAACTAGAAATCCAAGGGCCAGTTAATCTCAAAGTAACCCAGGACCTCCCCTCACAGGTAGTACACACTGTGTGACTCCATTTATATAAAACTCTAGACTATGCAAACTAATCTAAGGTGACAGAAAGCAGATCAGTAGTTGCTTAGGAATGGGGGAAAAGGAGAAGTAATAAAAGGGGATTACAAGGGGCCCAAGAAAACTTCTGAGTCATAGATATATTTGCTGTTTTGATTGTGGAGATGGTTTCCTGGGTGACTACATATATCAAAATTCATCAAATTGTACACTTTAAATGTGTGCAGTTTACTGTATCAGTTATGCCTCAACATACCCATTAAAAAGTAGTGAGGGAAAAAAGCTTTCTTTTGGTTCAACTTGGAGCAGAGTCTGTAAGCTTGAGACTCGTGGCAGCCATCTTGCAATTGTGAGGAGAAAACCTGCTTGAGAGTGAAGCCCACCCGGAGAAAAATAGAACTTGCAAGAAGGCTGGATTCTGGTGATACCTTGAGCACCTGGATCCAGCTGTGCCTGATGCCATGCCTGACATTTTTATTTATTCACTGAAACAAAACATCTCTTTGTGTGTATGTGTGTATGTGAGAGAGAAAGAGATTAACTCAGTCTGAATTGAGTTTTCTCTGTTGCAACTGAAGAGTCCCATAAAATAGTCCAGAGTCAGACAGAAAAACTGAGAGGCCCTTCCTAATCAGCATGTATCCTGGGGGGGGATTCATTTTGGGATTGCAGGAGTGATCAGTGCTGCCTGTATTCAGACCGTGGTGGTCCCCAAGTGTGGAGGTGCGAGGAGGAGGCTTCAGTGCTTGTGTGCTGGGCCGTCTCACAGAGAATCACAGTCCGTTGCGCCTCTGCTCTGGAGGAGTATTTTTCAGCAGCAAATAGAGTGGTTTGCAAATGAACAAACACCCGGAACAAATCCTGAAAAGGAGAGCATCTGTGTGTGGACACTGTCAAACTAGGTCAGCCTCAGGCACAACGGCTTTGACAGTTTGCTCCTGAAGGTGGCCTGCAGGTGCTCGCTTCTTTCCCCACCAATCAGCCATCTGCGGTTTGCGATGTCCAGGCCTGGGAGAGACTTAGGGTGTCATTGACTTTGTGCTCCTCACTTCCACAAGGGTGCACCCCCACCCCAACCCAAACCCCTGAATTCCACAAAGGTAAGCCCCACTGCTTCGTTTGTCAGTGACTCTAGGAGATGTGGTTTCGCCAAGTAATAAATGTGTGAATCTAGAAGGCACAGCGACCACTTTGGAGCTAGGCAGACATAACGTCTCTTGCTGGTTCCTCGGTGGCACTGGAAACCACTGGAATTTCCACTTTTCGGGTGAGCTTATCCTAAGGATTTTGTGATGTACTTCCCTAGCTCGTAGGAAGGGATTCAGCACTGGAACTGTCCTTTCCCTGCTCACTAGGTTCTGAGTTTCTTAAGTACGCGTTTGATGGGAACAGGTGGGAGGAGCATGTCCTAGTCGCCTCTGCAACCCCCACACCAAAGCCTGCACACAGTAGGTGTTCTGAAAACGTCTGTTGAATGAGCATAGGACTGAACCTGGCCTCAGCTGCGCTAGTTCTGTGGGGTTCCAGGCTCCCTGATTCTGAAGGATTTCGACTGTCCACTCAAACGTTCGTGCCAAGCTTCTTTGAATCTATGGGATCTCCATTTGTGTTTGCTTATTTATTTTCTTTAATAAAGCCAGATTATTAATGCTTTTATTTTATAAATTTATTTTAATTGGATGATAATTACTTTACTACAGTACGATGGCTTTTGCCATACATCAACATGAATCGGCCATAGTATCCACGTGTCTCCCCCAGCTGAACCCCTTCCCCCCACCCTCTCCACCGCATCCCTCCAGGTTGTCACAGAGCAGTGGCCCTGGGTTCCCTGCTTCATGCATCGAACTCACACTGGTCACCCAGTCTACACACGGTAAGGTACAGGTTTCAGTGCTATTTTCTCAAGTCACCCCACCCTCTCCCTCTTCCACTGAGTCCAGAAGTCTGTTCTTCAAGTCTGTGTCTCCTTTGCTGCCCTGTATGTGTGTTTGCTTTTTTGAGATCCACGTAGTGTCAAAATTGAGGCCTCATAGTGGATCCATCGAGAGCCTCAGTCTGCAGACCTGTGGATGTGACTCTGATCATGCCATTCTGCTATCTGGAGCCTTTTGGTAGCTTTCCCTGGCACTTGGAGAAAGTCCAAACTTCTCACACGGTCATCAGAGCCATCACGAGCTGCCCTCATCTTGCAGACAGGGCTGCGCAGTGCATTCCTAGTAACAAACTGTGTTCCAATTCTCTGTTGTCTACACATTAGCCACTAGCCATGCAGCTGCCAAGCACTTAAAATGAGGCTAGGCTAAAGTAAAATGTATTGTGAGGGTGACATGCACACTAGCTTTTGAAGACTTAGTATCTTAAAAAAAAGTAAATATCACATTAATAACTTACATATGGATGATATCTGGAAAGGATGATATATGTGATACATTGTTAAATATATATATATGTGATATAGTGTGTTCAATAAAATGTTATTAAAATTAATTTCACCATTTCTTTTCCCTCATATGAGGTGGATACTAAAAAATTTTAAATCATATATGTGGCTTGCATCTGGGGTTTCCATTACATTTCTATCAGATGCCCCTCATCTAAATTGTGAGTGATGGTGTGTTGGTGCGGGAGGTCAGTGAGGTCTGGGGCAGTCAAGAAAATCAGGCAAAGCTCAGATTGGGTGATGAGGTAGGCAGAGAGGGACTTTTGGGAGCAGTCTCCTTTGGCTGTTTTCTCTGATTTCCCCTGTGAATAAAATGGACTATCTGTCCTTTGCCCCCTTAGTCTTGTCTCCTGCCATTCCTCACTTACCACCTCCCCAGCATCCTATGTGCTGGCCACAGTGGAAACACTGGCAGTCTTGCTGCAGATTCTGAGCTCCTCATTCACCCGTTTCCTTCCAGAAATGCCCCTCATCCAGAAGGGAGCATCTGGGTTCTCGGACTTGGGCACATTCAGGGTTTCTTGACAGAGTAACATTTGGGTCTGCTGTCCAATGTCCATGTCCCCCTTCTGGAAGCCATGTGCTTTTTTCTTAGTCTGTGTTACCCTCCAAAAAGAGATGCTAAGAAAAGGATTTGGGTTGTGATTTAGGGGGGAGGAAGTTCCAAAAAACATTGTGAGGGAGAAGCGGTATGAGACAGGGAAAGGATGGAAAGCAGTGCAGGCTGGATTGGTAAGACCACTGCAGGCAAAGGGGACTCAGCTCCTTGGGAACACGATGAGAAATGGTGTGGCATGCATCTCATAATAGTCCAGTGAGGGTGAGTAAGCGGGGATACTTCCTCTCTAACTTTTGTTCTTTGATCTGGGTTGATTGTGAAATATTAACTCTGGCTTCCTGGCGGCTCAGATGGTAAAGAATTTGCCTGCTGTATATGATACCCGGGTTCGGTCAGGAAAACCCCCTGAAGAAGGGCATGGCTACCCACTCCAGTATTCTTGCCTGATTAATTCCATGTAGAGCCTGGCAGGCTACAGTCCATGGGGCGGCAAAGAGTTGGACATGATTGAGTGACTAACACTTCATACTTCAATGAAGAGATAGTGAGTGCCCTCTGGCAGAAAGATGCAGGGAACAGTATTTAGAGTATATAAGAAATGTCAGCAACTGACCTTCAGAAAAAGCTGAGGGGAAATGGACAAAGCACAGTAGCTGCTTCATCTTAGAAGACAGAGAAGAGAAATGAAGAGAATTGGGATCCTGGATGACGTTTCTGGTTTGTTGGATCAAGCAGTACCTGAAGACAACACCTAGACTTCTCACTGACCTATGCCTGTAAATTCCGTATACTATTTAAACTGGTTTGAGATGAGTTTTCTGTTATGTGCAATATATTGACTTTTAATTCTTTTATTTCCTAACTTTGTTCCCACAAAGAAGATTCCCTGTGGTTCAAAACCAGGGCTGATGGGTAAGTCATGCCATTATTTCCTTCCTGAGACAGGAGTGCAATGGTAAGTGAATGGGGAGCTGCTTGCGGTGGTATCCAAGTTCTTCTTGTGACATGGCAGTGTTCTAGTAAAGAGGACCACACTGAGGAACCCACCACTTCTCTCTAAACACAGTCAGCTCCGTGTTCCAATCTGAACCCCATATCTAATGCTTCAGGGTTTATTCCAGAAAGCTGAATTCACATAAAAAAATCTTGCTTTTAAGTACAAAGGCTTAATTTTAAAAGATTTCTTTGATGCTTCAGGAATTCTTACAGAATAATAAGTGGAAAATAATGAAGGAGTTATTTATATACACTATAAAAAACTTATTTATACAAATAATTTATGAAGAATAACTAAGGAAGAAGTTAGAAAAAGAGAAATTTCTCTTGAAATTTGCATCATTTCACAAAGATTGATGGATTCAGGAGGACATATGGAATCCAGGAAGATTTAGCATAACATTTGAGAGACTCCCCAGAAGTCTCTCTAAATGTCCCATCTTAGACCTACCAGCTTGGGGCAGTTTCTCTTCTCAGTTTTGCTTTGGAGGCATGAGTTGGGAGGTGGGAAAAGAGACACAGGTCCATTCCTGATGCGACCACCAGAGGGAGCTCCCAGTGATTTTCTGTACCTGAAAGGAAATGATTGTCCAGTCCATGGAAACTGACAAAGAAAACTTGACTTAAAAGGTGTCTTCCTACAAACCTCAGCATCTTCTTGCTAACATGCCAAGAACAATCACTGAATACTTGTAGTCTGTTCGATGCATCCACCTGGGATCTGAGAAGCATTGCCTTATTAAATCTAGGTCATTTGATTCTGGATATCAGTTTATCTTGGGAGCTGGCCCTACATTTTATAAGGTGAATTCTGGAGCAAAAAGATTAAAGATTCAGAAAGAGTAAAGTTAACACTGAGCCCTTGGCCTGGTAAACTGACAATCATGCCAGAATAACTATTCTAAAGCTCTGATCCTCATTCCACAATCAGTATGAAGAATGCCGCCATCACCTCCCTTCCCCACGCTTGTCTGGGTCTTTTAACTCATATTTAAATTGATTCTCTCATTTATTATTATTATTATTATTATTATCATTTTCCCAGGCACTTTGGATCATTATGAGATTGCTGGTAATGACAGACTATAATTAAGCTTAAGACATATTTTTCTTTTAGGCAGAGGAGAATCAGCTCTAGCTGAGATTCCAGATTGCTCGGGCTGTAATTTGTGGTACCGTCACAAAGGGGTCCTTTCCCGGCAGCGGTGCATGCGATGATGAGCAAGGAGCTGCAGTTGAGGGCACGTGTCTCTCGCCTCACTCTCTCTGGAGCCCACAGAATGGATGCCTAAATAGCTGAGCATCGTTTGAGACTGATTACAGGCCAGATCCCGCTATTGTGCCTCATCAGTAGTCATTGTTGGGGCTGCGATTGCGCTGGGAAGGTTCTCTTTGCCGCCTGCTCCAAGCTCATTTCTAGGACAGGAGAGAAAGAGTCTGGTGAGCTTGAGGCTGGGGTGGGGAGGATTGTTCTGATTGTTGCCGGAGGAAGGGCTTGGCAGATCATTAGAAATGAAAGATGGACTGGTTTCAGCCATGATGCCAGTAACGTTGGTCCTCCTATGACTCCCAGATTTACGGATAATCTGTCACAAAGAGGGCTGAAGTCATGGCTCTGTTCTCAGCAGCTGTATGAATTTAAGCAAGCAGCTTAACTTTTATAGCCTACTTTTCTCATCTGTACAATGGGATAAATAATACTCTCCTATTTGAGTACCAATGGAAAGACACATGAAGAACCTAGAGATAGCTAGATGTAGATAGAGATACATGGATATACAGACATATAATATATATGGTAGATACAGCAATGACCCATATATATTATTATGGGTATTGTGGGTGCATGGGTGTGTAGTTTCTTAGTAGTAGGGATCAGACTATATAGAGGGTTTTTTATGCTAGAAGATGAAGGCTGCACTTGACTGCCTAATGATGATAAACTTGCACTGAGCTCTGAGCACTTTCCATGTATTAAAGCAGTGATTCTCAGTAAAGCAAAAAACAGACAACAACAACAACAACAAAAACCTCTCCACTCTTGGGCAGGACAGTTCCTCCTCTTTGGGACTGTCCTAGGCATCGCATGATTGTCAAGGTCTTTGAAGACCCTCAGCCCCTCTACCCACTAAGCTTGGCCAGTGCATCTTCAGTCATATGACAGCTCAACCCCTGTACTTCTTTTAAAATACCCACTGAGAACCCTTTTGTTAAGTGTAGGCATGTATCGTCCAATGCAAAAGCTCCCAGCCACATGTACCTATGGGGCACTTGAAATGAGGCTAGTTTGAATTGAGATGCACTGTGAGTGTAAAACAATACACCCTGGATTTTAAAGATTTGGCATGGAAAAAAACCCTGCAGTATCTCATGAATAGTTTGTAATGTTGATTATACAGTGGAATGATAATATCTTGAAAACAGTATATTAAATAAGAATTTGGATTCATTTCACCTGTTTCCTTTTACTTTTAAAAAGTGGCTACTAGAAAATGTTGAAGCAGACCATAACTTGCATTTGTGGTTTCTGTTATATTTGTATTGGGCATTGCTAGTAGGGATTAGCATGTTGTGGGGGGTTTCAGAGTCATAATGGTGTCAGAGCTCCTGGGGCAGACAGTGCTAGAATGGCCCAGCAAATATCTGTATTCTGTTTCTTCTGTAATAACAATATCCTGATTGAGTTTGGGAAAATGCCCTTTTCCTTAGCTTCCCAGGTTACCTTGTTCCTGCTCCAAAGGTACAAATGGAAGTCGACTGGATGAGGCACCCGAGAAAACTATTGCTAAACTGGGCAAAGGGGGATTTGGCTGACAAGTGCCTTTTGCCCATGGCTCCTTGCCCCTCTCTCTGCCTGGAAAGCAGCAGAACGTCTGGACGCAGAGCAGCCTTCTTGACTGTGAAGTTGACAGTCATTCTCTAAGAATGGTGGGAGCAGTAAGAAATTGTTTGCTTGAGCAACATCAGTAACCCGACGCAGCCCACCCCTGAACTCTTGGTGCTGTAAGCAGAACCTCTTTTGAGTAGGCTCCTGCAGTTGGATTTCTGTTACATGAACTGAACATTAGATTAACCAATTACCTTCTTCACATTTTGGAGTCAATACCATGGATATTTTCACTCTGTCCCAAACATTAGGGCATCCTTGCTCTGTTTGGGGACATTCTGGCATTAAGAGCTGGGCTTCCCTATGGTAGAACTCAGAAAACATGATGGGTCAGGCCTCTTCCCTCATGAGACTCTCTCAATCAGACTGACATAAGGGAGACTTCAATTCAGAGGCACTGGAGAGAGGGAATCTGTGGGTTATGCCCCAATAGCCGTTGAAAAAGCTCCTTTTCTGCTTAGTCAGCCCACGTCAGCATCTACAGCCTGTAAGCTAGAAGCCCAATAAACACAATTGTGATTTGGTGAGGGTCCTGCTCCTCCAGAGTCTCTTACTGAACTCCAGGTTTCCCCCAGAAAGACATTTGAACCCTCAGGCGTGACTGACCAGAGATCAGGTACTTCCTTTGGACGTCTGTGACATGGGCGAAAGGCAAGACAACTTTTGGCACCCTGCCCATCTCTCAGGTCACCACAAGGCAGGGATCTTTGAGCTGAAGTTACTGATGAAGAAACTAAGGTAAAGACCAGACCTGCGTAGGGAAACCTAACAAGTGAGGAGTTGCTCAAACCTCAGCCTTCTGACTCCCAATAAAATACACTTTCCAGCTCACCTCTCCACCTTCAGCCTCAGCAAATGTGTGGAGTTAGACAGTGTGGATTCAAATCATTGCACCAATAGTTAACCCACTGTATGATCTTAGCCAGATCACTTAACCTCTCTGAACTCTGGTTTCCTCTTTTACAGAACCGCCTTCTTGATCATGTACACTGTGGTCACACAGGGCTTCCTCTGCTTAGAAGTTTCCCCACTTTGTTTCCTACTTCGTTGTTGCCATCTGGAAATTCTTAAATTGTGAACAAGGAGCCCAGCATTTTCATTTTTCATGGGCCTTGCAAATGATGTAGCTAGTCCTGCTACTTTATAAAATGGAAATAATATTTACCTCAAAGGTTTGCCATGAGAATCAAATGAGAAAATGGCTCTTGGGATCTTAGCCTGGTGCCTGAAAATAGCATCATCTCAGCAAATGATAACTGTTCCACGTCAGGGCAGGTTGCTTTTCCTGCAGCATCTTGCCTGACAGGCTAAGCTCCTGCTTGCTCATTAACCTCCATATAGTCAGGCAGGGCCCATCTGGGGACAAACTTGACACCTACTGCAGCTTCAAGGAAGTAGGAAAACTTAGGCAACCCCAAATTCCCCAAGGTGGAATTCTGTTTCAGTTCTTTCCAAATGTCAGGGCACATTGCACTTGTGTGACTTTGATGCTGCAGATGGAATTTCCTAGAGAACTCCTCGATAAGAAATCCAGGCCATGTGAGTAGCCAGAAACACTGGAGGCTCCTAGCTCCAAGTCACCTTCATCTTCTGTACGCTGACATCCATCTGCATAGGAAAGAACTGAGGTTTGGGGATCAGGCCCCTCCTGAATCCTCCTTAAGTCTCTCTGGACCTCACCTCTTATTCCAGCTGCTTCTGCAGTGACCTGCTCCAGGCAGATGCTGACCAGCTTTACCCAGGGGCAATAGACACTTCATGTGGGATCCACCTTGGGATGGAGGACATGCATTCTGATGTCATGGCATGGGGCACCCCAGAGACTGCCCAACGTAGAAGAGGGCAACAGAGAATGCCTGCCAGGCCACCCTTGCCCAGTGGAGGCTGAGAGCTGATAGATAAATGCTTCCAGCCCTTCAGCAGGGAGCTCTGAAATTCAGGTCACATGGCCACTTAGCTGTCCCTAGTGGGATCGGGTAGCAGTCCCTGTGTCACAGGCCAGCCTGCTCCCTCCCCCTGTTCCTCAGTCCTGCTCCCAGGAGTCACAGTCCCCTTGCAATAAAGCTTTTGTCTCAGGCCCTGCTTTCTGGGGACCCAGGCTGAGATGATCCCCATGACTCTCCTGAAATGAAATTCATTCTTAATAACCTACCTCCACACATATTTTTTTAATCAATATGGTGCTCTAACTGTATTTTAATAGAGAAATAAAAAGAAGTAATAAGAAACATCTTTCAATTTGTCCATGTTCAGCTAAACTATATTAGAAGACCAAGCGAGCAGGGTAGACACCGGTGCCTTTGTGTGGATTCACTCACCATGAATGTGACCTGGTGGGTGGAGACTGGAAGCAGGATCAGGGGACTTGGTTCCAGGGGTCAGCTCTGCCATTAACCCCCCGTGTCATTCAAGTCCTTGTCTCCGGGCATCTGTTTCCTCAAGGGTAAAAGATGGCATTGAACTGTGAGCTCGTTAAGGATCAGCTCTGCCCTATTTCTAGATGGTTTCTGATCTTCTGACCTCTTCTGAACACTTGTTTTCTTGCCTGGCCTCCCTCCAGCTGTTAGATCAGCCATCAAGAGCTAAAATAATAAAGTTGGTATTGAAGATCCATACCAGCCCAGGCCCTGAAAGATGAGGCAAAGTTTGCCATTGTGAGATTTATATTCTGGGAGGAGATGGGGTGGTGTGGGGACTAGGTAGCAAGCAAACAACTAAACATAGAGCGTGTTTGCCTGCTAAGTCGCTTCAGTCGTGACCGACTCTTTGCTACCCCATGGACAGTAGCCCACCAGGCTCCTCTGCCCATGGCATTCTCCAGGCAAGAATACTGAAGTGGGTCGCCATGCCCTCCTCCAGGGATCTTCCCAACCCAGGGATCGAACCCTGGTCTGTTATGTCTCGTGCTTTGGCAGGCAGGTTCTTTACCTCTAGCGCCACCTGGGAAGCCCCAGCTGGCACTGCAGCTGAGGGCAGGAAACCTGACTCCAGTCCTCCCAGTGGGGAGGCCCCTGGAAGACTCAGGCCAATCAGACATCCAGGCCCGGTTCCCTTCTGCAACATCACCACCTAGTGGACCTGCCAGGGTGCTTCTCTAGTGGGGATAATAATAAATCCCAGTTGCCCCAGGGAAGAAAGAGCAGGTTATATCTGGAAGGAAAAGGCCATTGATCAGCTGGAGCCTCTAAGCTGCCTTCCTTGACCTCTTTAGCAAGTCAATAGTCTTCATAGCCAGGCACTGTCAAAAGAAAAGGATTTTTCTGAATTCCTCTAGCTTTAATATATGTTAGAGGTTAGAACAGAGTTCTGCCTTAGGACAGAGGAAAAAGAAGCCAGGGTATGAGGCAGAGAAGATGGGTGGTCCATCTCCTGTACTTTGGCAGATTATGGGAGGAAGGGGAGAGAGGCAGGGGAGGCCAAGGGCCAGCCAAGGTCCTAGAAGTGGAAGCTGTGCCACAGAGGTCGAGGCAAGAGCCAAGAACTCAGAAGAGCCAGGGGCCCACTTCTCCCAAGTCCCAGTGGAGACTGCAGGGTCTAAGGCAACGAGTGGCTTCTTCCAACACGGCTCCAGTGGAGGGATAGTGACGCTTCTGGCCCTCTGGGATCTCAGTGTCTACATGCCCTGGAAAGCAGGGCTGCAGAGGCCAACAGGACTGACAAGGGGACAAAGAGGTCACTAACCTGAGATATGCAGATGACACCACCCTTATGGCAGAAAGCGAAGAAGATCTAAAGAGCCTCTTGATGAAAGTGAAAGAGGAGAGTGAAAAAGTTGGCTTAAAGCTCAACATTCAGAAAACTAAGATTATGGCATCTGGCCCCATCACTTCATGGGCAATAGATGGGGAAACAGTGTCAGACTTTATTTTTCTGGGCTCCAAAATCACTGTAGATGTTGATTGCAGCCATGAAATTAAAAGATGCTTACTCCTTGGAAGGAAAGTTATGACCAACCTAGACAGCATATTAAAAAGCAGAGACATTACTTTGCCAACAAAGATCCATCTAGTCAAGGCTATTGTTTTTCCAGTGGTCATGTATGGACGTGAGAGTTGGACTATAAAGAAAGCTGTGTGCCAAAGAATCGATGCTTTTGAACTGTGGTGTTGGAGAAGACTCTTGAGAGTCCCTTGGACTGCAAGGAGATCCAGCCAGTCCATTCTAAAGGAGCTCAGTCCTGGGTGTTCATTGGAAGAACTGATGTTGAAGCTGAAACTCCAATACTTTGGCCACCTGATGCGAAGAGCTGACTCATTGGAAGGGACCCTGATGCTGGAAAAGATTGAGGGCTGGAGGAGAAGGGGATGACAGAGGATGAGATGGTTGGAGAGCATCACCAACTCAGTGGACATGATTTTGAGTGAACTCCGGGAGTTGGTGATGGACAGGGAGGCCTGGTGTGCTGCGGTTCATGGGGTCGAAAGAGTGGACATGACTGAGCAACTGAACTGAACTGAACTGATCTTTTATTATGATTCCAACTGTATAGATAAGGGAACCTGCCCAAGGTCACTGAGAGAGAACAGATGGCATAAGCCAGACCTTAGTGGTCCCAAAGCCAGGATCTAGAAAATTCTCCACACACACGAAGATCTTTCCTTAACCCCACTCCTGGCGCCATGAGGACCCTGAAAGCTCTCCTGAAGAAGCAGCCCAGAGGGTGGACATCTGAAATACAGGCTGACTCACCACAGCCTGAATGATCTAATGAGACTATTAAAACTGTAGGATTAGACTGAGCTTACTGTATTGGCCTACATTTACCCACTGGTGTGGGATCCACTAAAAAAAACAAAAAAGTTTTTTTGTTAATTTTTCACTTGTTTAAATGGAGTGCAAGTAAACTTATGACTTAACATCAATTCTTAACCTGGCTCATCAAAGGGGCAATTTGACCTAAACTTGATAGTCAGATAGTACTGGTTTGGAATTCTAGCTGAGCTAGTCACTAGCTATTTGACTTTGAACAACTTACTTAACCCTTGAGGGCTTCAGTTTCTTCATGTGTAAAATGATCACAAGCGTATATTGTTTAGACCAGAGAGCAGCAAACATTTTGTATAGAAGTCCAGACAGTAAATATTTTAGGCTTTGTAGGTCATGGAAACTCTGTCTCAACTATTCAGCTCTGTGGTTGAAGCATAAAGGCAGCCACAGGTGACATGTAAATAAATAGTGAGTGTGGCTGTGTTCTGTTGTGTCCAGTGGCTAAGTCATGTCTGACTCTTTGTGACCCCATTAACTGCAACATGTCAGGCCTCCTTGCCCTTCACCATCTCCTGGAGCATACTCAAACTCATGTCCATTGAGTCGGTGATGCCATCCAACCACCTCATCTTCTGTCATCCTCTCCTCCTGCCTTCAATCTTTCCTAGCATCGATGTCTTTTCCAATGAGTCAGTTCTTTGCATCATGTGGCTGAAGTATTGGAGCTTCTGCTTCAGCATCAGTCCATCCAGTGAATATTCAGGGTTGATTTCCTTTAGGATTGACTGGTTTGATCTCTTTGCAGTCCAAGGGACTCTCAAGACTCTTCTCTAGCACCATAGTTCGAAAGCATCATGTAAATAAAGTTTTTTTTATGGATGAGTTCTAATAAAATTTTATTTACAAAATCAGACAACGCTGATCCCCAGGAGTCCTTGCTGCATTGAGGACTGGGGACAAGGGTGACCTCTTCAGCTTTTCATGTTCCCATACAGCATCCTTTGTGTTCCCCTGCTCTAATACCGCACATGCAGACTTTACTTACAATGGAGTTACAGAAGCAACATGGACTTTGTAGTCAAACACATGTGGAACAGCCTTGGGCATCAACAAAGCTACAGCTCTTTTGTATTTGTTAGTTAAAGCAGGAATGTAGCACAGTGGATGAAAGTATACTATCTTTGATGCCAGATTTTCCTGGGTTCAAAGCCAGGCTCTTCCACGTGCTGACTGTGTGACCAGACAACTTCTTTAACCACTCTGTGCCTCTTTTGCTCAGTCTGTGAATGGATATAATGATTTGACCTGTCCTGCAGGATTTTTGAGGACTGAGTGAGAAGATAGGCAAAAAATTCATAAAATAGCACCTGGCATTGGCCAAGTGCCATGTCAGGGTTGGATATGATTAGTATTTTCTGTGATTTTAGGCAAATGGCATGAGCTGTTTGGTTTCAGCTTCCTCATAGTATCGACCCTTCCCATTGGTTGTGAGGATAAGGTGTAAACACTTACGTATGATGCAAACTATCCAGGTGCACAAACTAGAATCAGAGTGGGGATGCTTCTCCCCAGCTGAGCATCTTAAAACAATGTAGTGCTTAAAAGTGTGGATTCTGGATTAGGGCTGCCAGATTTAGTGAATAAAAGTACAGCATACTGCATCTGTTAAATCTGAGTTGCAGACAAACAAAGGATCATTTGTTACCATAGAAGTGTGAGAAGTGAAACTTGCTCAGTCGTGTACAACTCTGTGACCTGATGGACTGTAGGCCACCAGGTTCCTCTGTCCATGGAATTCTCAGGCAAGAATACTGTTGTGGGTAACCATTCCCTTCTCCAGAGGATCTTCCTGATTCAGGGATCAAAACTGGGTCTCCTGCCTTGCAGGTGGATTCTTTACCAGCTGAGCCACTAGTATAAGTATATCCCGTGCAATATTTGGGATATCCTTATGCTTAAAAAAAAAAAAAGTTCTTATCTGAAATTCAAATTGACTGGGCTTCCTGCATTTTAACCCTATTCTGGTGGTGAACTATGTAATTATGTTCCCATTCCAGGTCTTAATCACTGTACTAACTTGAACAAGTCATCTGAGTTCACCACTCTTTAGCAGTGTGACTTTGGCCACCTGATGTGAACAACTGACTCCTTGGAAAAGACCCTGATCCTGGGAAAGACTGAAGGCAGGAGGATAAGGGTATGACAGAGGATGAGATGTTTAGATGGCATTACTGACCTGATGGATATGCGTTTGGGCAAGCTCCGGGAATTGGTGACAGAGAAAGCTGGCGTGCTGCAGTCCATGGGGTCGCCAAGAGTCAGACACAACTGAGCGACTGAACTGAACTGAACTGAGCACTGTGACCCAGGAAGCCCTCAAACTCTTCAAGTCTCCATTTTCTCATCTGCGAAGTGGAGATATGAGAGTGTCTGCTTCATACACTTGTGACATAGCAGATGCTGGGGTCATCCCTAGACACAGCCCGTGTAACGAGAGCTTCTTCCTGCCATGGCCTCCTTCTCCACCCATGACTTGAATGGTTGTAGAACTTTCACATCTTTAATTTCCTAACAGCCATTGAGCTTTTGTTTGAATTCACTTATGTTTCCTTTGCAAGTGTCTGCTTATCCCTTCCTCTGGGCATTCATGACTATAAATCATTGTCTGCGATTCCATGCTTAGAAAGAGCTGGGGCTGGAACCTACTCATTGGAGGTTTTTACTGGGTTATTTATTGTGACAGAAGATGCAAATGTATTGGCAGTAAACATCAGGGAAAATAGCTACCTCAGCAGTACCCACAGTACATAAATGCAGATGGAAACAGTGGGGAGAGAGTGTCATTTTTAGTAAGTAGAGCAGATACTCCACTTCGCTGAATATATGAAATGCCAGAAAATTCACCTGACTTTCTACGTTGCTGAAAGACATTTAAAGTTGACCTGCTTCTTCTTTCAGGACCCCGGAATGACATTATATTTCACTATATTTGGTGCTGTATGATATGAAAGCTGACAAAATAGAAAATTAAAAATTAGAACATGGTTGTGGGGAAAACAGAGCTTTCCTGGGGTATATGTAGTTCCATCACCTGCAGGAAGGACCCTGACTCAATGCGGGCAAATTTCCCTTTTCTTCTGGTCTATTTAAATGGCAACCCACTCCAGTGTTCTTGCCTGGAGAATCCCAGGGACGGGGTGCCTGGTGGGCTGCCATCCATGGGGTCGCACAGAGTCGGACATGACTGAAGCGACTTAGCAGCAGCAGCAGCAGCATTTTATACCAAAACATCTTTGCCAAGTGGTTAAGACTATATTTTTATGGTCTCTGTGGATAACTTGCAAATAGAGGTAAGGAACAGGAAGTCGAGCTCTCCAGATCTAGTCAAGGACCAAGAAATACTGACATGCCCTGAGCTGTTGACGGTAGTGGAGAAAAGGCTCCTTTCCTTCTCCTGATGTTTCCCTCCACATGGAAGGAGCCCAGGAGTGTGATACTCCTGGTACCAGTATGCCGGCTTCACCCTCTCCACCCTAGACAAGGTAGGGGGCGTCTTAACGAGACTGGTGACTTAGGATGCGAAACTGAATGCACTAAACCCAATCTCACCACCCCCACCCCCCCACCCCCCCGCCCTGGTCTACCTGCCGAGAGCAAGTGTGTCTCTTGCTCCTCTGTATTGCCAGTCTACGACCAAACGGTCAGTTTCAGCGTTCAGTGTTAGGAAACCCACGTGCCTGCAGAGAACGTCACAGTCTCCAAGGTGACCCTTATGAGTTAGAGAATGCTATTCTGGCGTTTTCTTGTTTCTCAGTGGGCACAGTTTTCAGACAGAGAACAAAAGCTTGTGTCTTAGTCTGTTTGGGCTGTTGTAACAGAATAGTAGACCAGGGGGCTTCAATCACATTCATTTCTCTCAGTCTAGAGGCTGGAAGTCTATGATCAAGGTGCTGGCAGATTTGTGTCTGGTGAGGCTCCACTTCCTGGCTTGCAGACAGCTGTCTTCTTTTATATCCTCATGTGACAGAGAGAGGGATCCTAGGTCTCCTCCTCTTTCTTTTTTTATAAGGGCACTAATGCCATTCTTGAGGGCTCCACCCTCATGACCTCATCACCTCCCAAAGGGCCCCGCTTCCAAATACCATCACACTGGAGATTAGTCTTCAACATATGAATTTTGGGCTTCCCTGGTGGCGCTAGTGATAAAGAATCTGCCTGCCAATGAAGGGGATGAAAGAGAAGCAGTTCTGATCCCTGGACCAGGAAGATCCCCTGAAGAAGGAAATGGCAACAAACTCCAGTACTCTTGCCTGGGAAATTCCATGGACAGAGGAGCCTGCTGGATAACCATCCAAGAGGTCACAAAGAGTCAGACATGATTGAGATCATGTCTATATGAATTTTAAGAGGAAACAAATATTCAATCCACAGCTAATGAGAGTTACCTCAAAGCCCAAGAATTGACAAGGATGTCTCTGAGGTATCCCGGACGGCCTTCAGAGCACTGATACCCTGCTCTAGGTCAGCCACAGCCAATAAGCCACACTGTCACTAAGACTTCTTCTTGGAAGTGGTTAAGGAAGTTAAGGCAATTGCATTCCTCTTCTGTACTCAATTCTTAGTCAAGAATTGATTCTAGGGGTCTAGTGTTGCCCATTTGTGTCCAGCTCTTTGTGACCCCATGGACTGCAGCACACCAGGCTTCTCTGTCCATCACCGACTCTCAGAGCCCACTCAAATTCATGTCCACTGAGTCAGCAATGCCATCCAACCATCTCATTCTCTGTCGTCTCCTTCTTTTCCCACCTTCAATCTTTCCCAGGATCAGGTCTTTTCAAATGAATCAGTCCTTTGCATCAGGTGGCCAAAGTATTGGAGTTTCAGCTTCAGCATCAGTCCTTCCAATGAATATTCAGGACTGATTTCCTTTTGGATGGACTGGTTGGATGTCCTTGCAGTCCAAGGGACTCTCAAGAGTCTTCTCCAACACCACAGTTCAAAAGCATCAGTTCTTTGGCACTCAGCTTTCTTTATGATCCATCTCTCACATCCATACATGCCTACTGGAAAAACTATAGCTTTGACTATACGGACCTTTGTCAGCAAAGTAATGTCTCTGCTTTTTAATATGCTGTCGAGGTTGGTCATAGCTTTTCTTCCAAGGAACAAGTGTCTTTTAGTCAATTCTTAGTCAAGACATTGCTCAAATACCTTCAAGTAACACCCATTGGTTTTTTAGCTCAACTAAATATTTTCTCCTTTTAATTTTAATACAAATGTTTACTCAGGAAATGTATATTAACCTAGTCAAGCACTATTTGTGGAAATGGCACCCTTCACTTATACAATGTGTATGTGTATTTATGTGTGTGTTGGGTGGTATGGTAATGTGGTGGGTGGCTTGTAGGGGTTTAGTACATGTGGTACGTATTTGTATGTTTGTATCTGATGTGGCAAGGTGTGTGATGTGTTTGTATGTTGCGTGTGTGTGTGTGTGGTGTGTGGTATGTGTGTAGGGGGGTATGGCATGGGTATACATTGGTTTCAAAACATCCTCAAATTAATGGATTCATTTGGCCATAATCTCATGGGCACATGGTCAGGACCAGGCAATTTGTCTGGAGCATTTTAGTTCTATGATGAAATGCACTGAGAGATTGGGATGAATGAGCTTCTGACTTGCAGAATTAGAGAAAATCAGTCCTTCCATGCACTTCCCCACAAACACCAAGCAGAAACAAGGAAAAGGAACCAGGCCCTTCTCCCCTCTATCCTGGTCAAGAGTTCTTGCCCTGACCTGAAGTGACCTTTTCTGCTACGATTGTATCATCTGTGTTCATAGCTCATGTTTGACTGGAATGTGCTGGTCAAGTTTGTGTATGACTAGTGTCTACTATGATCAGTGGGGCTTCCATTCTGTTTGGTTGGTGCTTGTAGTGGACACACTTTAAGGTGATCTGTCTCCAGGGGTCATATTCTTTACAATCCCCTCCCTGTGAGTAAGCGGGACTTGTGCCCTGCTTCAAACCAATAGAACAAGGCAAAGGTGACAGGACATCAGGCCCAAGATTCTTGATGACCACGAAGAAGCCAAAGATTCACGCTGTGAGGAGACCTATGGTGAAGGTTGGGGGCATGCAACTGTGGAGCTGGAGGTGTTCTCATAACCACAACTGGCAAGAAAACAGGCCCCCAGTCTTATTATCTCAAAGAAATAAATTCTACCAACCACCTGAATGAGCTTGAAATTAGATCTTTCCATCAGCCTCCACACGAGAACACAGTCTGGCTAATACCTTGACTGCAGCCTCACAACACCCTAAGCAGAGGACCAGGTGGGCAATGCCAGGACTTCTGACCCATGGGAACTAGAAGCCGACGAACGTGTTTCTTTTTAAGATGTGATCATCATCTGGTGCTCAGTCATGTCTGACTCTTTATAACCCTTTGGACTGTAGCTCGCCAGGCTTCTCTATGCATGGGATTTTCCAGACAAGAATACTGGAGTGGGCTGCCATTCCTCCGCCAGGGGATCTTCCCGGCCTGGGGATTGAAGCTGCAACTCCTGTGTCTCCTGCATTGCAGGCAGATTCTTTACCTGCTGAGCCACTGGGTGTGGTCATATATTAAACTAATTCAGGGCATACATCATACCAGTAGTTAATTTAGTTGTCATCCCTCCTGTCCCATTCATTGCACAATGAGTCGTACATTGCTTTGCAGAATATCCCCTAGACTCCACGTTGTAATTATAGCTTAATGCAATTATGACTTTTCCTCTTTACTTTCCTCTTTACCACAAGAGCAAGAGCTCTGTTCTGCTTTTTAAAAAGCCCCCCAGTATATCAAAGTACCTGACACACAAGGGACACAGTCATAAGTGATTGGAGGCTTTGACCCTTTATTTGTTCAATTAAACCACATGGGTCTTAAAGACATAGGTACAGTCAAACTTTGACTGCATGATTAATGGGTACCCACTTAGGTCTCAGACATGCAGAGAACAAATCAAAAGCCTTCAAGATGATCATGGTTCAACCCAGCCAGCAGGATCTTGTAACATCATCCCCTTCTCACCAGCAATGCAATCAGAAAATACCCAAACATCCCTCGACTTCTTTGTCATCTATCAAGATTATGATTCTGCAGATCTGGCAGAAGTGTGACTGTAAAAGTTCTTCGTGGCTTTTAAGTTTGCAAGTAGAAGCAGCAAGAGGCCCCTGCTGTGGCATCTTCCATGTCAAAGAGGAGGAAGCCACCAAGAGGATGGATACACACTGCCCTTCCTCAGGAGCCCATTGTGGGCAGCCCTTCAACTCTGACTCAAGTAGGCGTGTCCAGATTGGAGCAGGCCAGAAATCCAAGCCATATCAGGCAGGGCTACTTTTTATTCATAGGCTTACAGAATATGTTGAATTAAGAGGCACATCATTCAGTAAGTCTATTTGCCAAAGCTAAATGTGTATTCAGCCTTAAAATTCATCCATGGTAGCTTGCATTATAGATTGTAAAATTTGCTTTCATATACATATAAACTATTCTTATTTGATTTAAGTTATGTATTTAAAATCCATAAAATGGTACTAGATGGCATACTGGCCAATTTTACCACAGTTCTTATATATTCCTGATAAGTTGAAGAGATTGGTAGAGAATGCATAGCTTCCTACTAGAAAAAGGGAGATTCTGATACAAGCAGTGGACTAGTGTCAGAACCAGAGTGCCTCAGTGTAGAGCTAAGTAGTTTTACAATATAACTCTCATTTTAATTAGCATCACAACTGGTTCCCTTCTTTAATAATTGGGATACTGTTAAATTTGCCTGGTCTTTCCACCCTCCATTTGTCTGGCTGAGGCAAAGAATACCATTATTACTTTTCATTTTCTTCCAATTTATTTCTACTTTCCCAAAAGCATTTCTTTCACAGCCATCTGCCCTGCCTTTCTGCCTATTCCAGTGTCCCCAGGTCTGGGTCACTTTGCTCACTGCATCAACACCTAGATTACAGCAGCCCACTCCATAATCCTGTTTAACAGCATTTCCTACCACACTCTAATTAAAGAATTCTCTTCCAAAACTGTGATCGTGGGGCTGTTAACTTTGCAGAAGAATGGGGAAGCTGGCTAAAGAGCTTTTCTTTGGATGGCATGCGAATAAGACTCCCCTCCCGCAGACTTTCGTCTCTCTTTCATTATACCCCAGGTTGGAGAAATTTCCATTGTGAGTGCTCCTGGCAGCCAAACCTCCAGCATCCCATGCTGATTTCTTGCCTAAAAATACACAGCCTCTCACTCCATGGGGAAGAAAAATGCAACACTGCCATTTCCAGCATGCTCCCCAAAGGCTGATGACTGCCCGGGAGCAATTCATCATTATTCGTGCATTGGAGGTTTTGGCATTTCCCTCATGGAACTCTTCTTGTTTACCTTATGGACATTGTGATAAGAACCAGATGTGTCTTAACTTTAACAGCCCCTCACCATAGCTAACTTGGGGAAGGGGCAGGGGGTGGGGTGGGGAGGGACTATCATGCTAGCTAAAAACCCTCCTAAGAACAGAAAATTATCCGTGACTTCTGGCAGATTTGAGAGTTTTGCACAGAACTGGAGTTCTGTAGTGTTTAATTATTAAATGGACCAATTGATTGAATGGTGTCTGTTTAGGACGATTTTTCCTCTGTCTATGCACATTTTGTTGCATTTTTTATTTTATCTCAAGGTGCTGGTATAGTCAAAATCGGGATTAAAAAGTCTTTACTGGGAGGGCATGGCAGTGTCACAGAAAGAGAACACAAAACCTGCTGCTCAGAGGAAAGCGCTAGCCTTGTCATTCACAACTGGATAATCTTGAGCAGGCAATTGACTTAAGATTGTCTGTGTCTACTTCTTTCTCCAAAATTAGAATAGTATCTGCCCTCCAGTATGCCTTCAAAAACTGAAAAACTGAGATGAACACAATTGTACATTGGAAAAACAGAAAGTTTTCCCAAAACGCAGGGTTGTCTCTTCATCCATTATGCTAGGTAAAAACAATCCTTAGAATAGAAAATTATTTGTAACTTC
Source organism: Budorcas taxicolor (assembly GCF_023091745.1). Lineage (NCBI taxonomy): Eukaryota > Metazoa > Chordata > Mammalia > Artiodactyla > Bovidae > Budorcas > Budorcas taxicolor. The sequence continues at coordinate 45,046,068 of NC_068915.1, forward strand.
TGGCAGAATTACAAGGGTCTTGCATGTAATAGCAATTCTGTAGCTCTTAGTTGTTAATCACGGTCCTGAGAACACCATGATACTCACACCTAAGGTTTGTTTTCAGCGTGTTTGTGAGAGATTTATGCCTGACCCCATGGAGTCTGGGGACAAGTCCTCTCCCTTTAAGGCTGTGGGGCTTGGCCACATGGCCATACGGAGGGACTTGACATGGGTGCCTAGACACTGAGTTTATAAAGAAGAAATCAACCGCAAAGATGATCAACCAGTGGCTGATGGAGAGGCATGGAGAAGCCAGGGCAATGCCTTCTAAGGCCAGCCCCACGGGGGAGGGGCCCACGTTTCTCTGCGTTGGGTTTTTGTTGTTGTTGTTGTTTGGGGCTTTTCTATTTGTTTTTTACTTCCATTATTACTGGAAGAAAGCTTCTTGCAGGAATTGTTTCTTAGGGTTCTTTGGAGGGAGCAGTAAGATTAATGAAGCAAAGCTTCCACAGCCTCGTGCCAAGAACATCTATGCTGTTTTGGTAAGTCGGCCAGAACAAATACCTCGTCCCTCGGCATGGGGACTCTGTAGACTGAAGATTCCCATCCTGTCTACAGTTTTGTTTTGTTTTTTTTTAAAGAAAAACTGATTGCCGCTGATGGGTTTCCCACCTTCTCATCCCCACACCCCTCCTCACCACCAGTTGCTTTAGATTTTTCGTTCACCCTCCGATGTCTCATCTGGACTCAGCAAGTCCCCACCCACCCCCAGCCCCGTCCCCTCTGCTTCCCGGGTTTTCCAGATTCCAAGCAATAATTCCCAGTGTGGTGAGGGCAGAGGGCAGCCCCCAACTCCACCCTGAAAGGCAAGGCTGAGAAGGTGGTCACTGCTCTGAGGAGGCAGCAATGGAGAGGATGTCCTGCTGCCTCCTCTACCAGCAGCTGGAATCAGGACCATCACCGTGACGCAGCGCAAATGCTGGGATGGTCTAAGTGCCTCCTGCACTTCTTGTCAAGTGCCTGCTTTTCTGCCAGGCTCATCTGAGGGATTCCAGGTGCCAGAAAGCATAGCCAGTCCGTCTTGACAGCTGGGGGGAAGGCAGAGCTGTCCCACTTTCAGCCTCTAATGTGACGATTTGGGTTTGTTGTTTAGTTGCTAAGTCGTGTCTGACTCCTTGTGACCCTGTGGACTGTAACCGTCCAGGCTCCTCTGTCCATGGGATTCTCCAGGCAAGAATACTGGAGTGGGTTGCCATTTCCTCCTCCGGGGGATCTTCCTGACCCAGAAATTGAACCCATGTCTTCTGCATTGGCAGGCGGATTCTTTACCACTGAGCCACCTGAGAAGCCTGAGGATCTGGTATTTGTAGTCAATTCAAATGAACCAAGAAGGCAAAAAACATAGAAAAAAGAATGATTTGTGCTTAAAAATGAAAATAAACCACTTTTTACCCTGTTCACTCATGTTTAGTAGGAAAGTTTGGAGCAGCAATGCTACTTTGTGTGGGTGAGTTGGGCTGGAAGCCCTGAGCCTGCAGTCCCAGAACGTCCCCAAGAGTGCTGCTGTGACCCTGGGCATTGTTCTCTAAGTGCTATTTATTGCCTTGATCTGCATTGCTCAAAGTCTGGAAACAACAAACACATTCATATTTGTGACAAAACATCTACCTACTCATGACTTGGCAAACAATTATTAAAAAACGCAATACAGTATAAGATGAGTGTGCTACTTTTGGAGCCGGAAGAGAACTTACTGGAGAGCTACCCCTGAAAGCTTCCAGACTTCATATACCCTGAAGAGAACCCCCTGGCCAGGCAGACCATCCACCTTGAACCGCCCACAAAACCAGACCCCATGAGCTTCCCACACCGTCCAGACCAGAGAGATCACCGTTTCCCCTGAGTGTGGATGCGGATTCATTGTGTCTGGCTCCAAACCTGGTCCCTCTGGATCAGCCAGAGACCCCCACCCCCTAGAGCCCAGCCAGTACAGGGTGAGGCCTTGCTGGCACGTGACCCCATGTGAGGGTGTGGGTTTCTGCTGCTAAAGGGCTGGGAGGGGAAGGGGCACTGCCACCATGAATACCAGGGTTCTGCAATCTGATACAGCAGCACCTTCAGAAGGACCGGACTGGCGGCAGCAGTACCAGCAAATGGACCAAGCAGGACTGGAACAGGAGTGGGGGGCTAGGCAGAGGGACAGGGAGGTAGGCAGTATTTCAATTACTTGACATACTAAGTTGCCCAGAGGGCAAAACATGCATCCATCACAGACTCATCTCTAGGTTTCAAAGAACGTCGAGAGTTGTACAAAACGCTTTTTGACTCCACAAAATCTGACTTCAAAAACTCTACCAAATGCTCATCAGATGAAAATTCCTGTTCTATTGCTCTAGGACAGAATAAAAAGCACCATTCAGTTGTTGGCCTGTCTGCAGGTTACTCACGCACTCAAAGGATGGGTCCAGAGAAGCACAAGTCATGGAGAGCATTAAACGAGCACGACTGCGCTGGCCACTGCGGGGGTCAGCTTTGAAGCACAGAGGGGGAATCGCCTTCGTCTCACTTCTGGGCCCACCGCCGTGATAGACCAGTATGTGTGTCAGCAGAATACTTTCTTTGTAGCAGAGAAAGCAATGTTAAACCTTATTTTGTTAACACACCCATGATGAAGATCCATGTATAGGAACCAATGAAATAATCAAGGCTCTGCTATTAGGGGGGATTCAGGAAACTGGAAAGCCTCAAAATAGCATTGCTGAGTTGTTAATCAGATTTTAAACTGATCATCAGCAAATCTTTTCAGCTGTCTCTGACTTTAAGTGTTCTTACCCAATAGACTGCTACCATGGAATGAGAAGGGCCCAAAATGTGTTCGGTCTTTTTTTTGTTTGTTTTTATTCCATTATAAGAGCGGTCCCAACTTATCGAGTTTTCTCCTTCCTCGTTAAAAAGAAAAAAAAAAAAAAAAGCTTATTACTTCCCTAGATGGTAAGAGTTAATGCTGTACTCTTTCCTCAGTAATTACAGGCTTTAGGATGTCTTTTTAAGTGGGAGAATGGATGTGTCATGCAGTTAGCCAATAAATGCAATCCCTGATTAAAATATGAGTTCTAAAAGTTTGCAAACTTCTAACTATTTCCCTAGCGCATTTTCAATTTCGGAGATGTGGACCTCGCTTCTGTCCTCCCCCACCCCTCCCCCCCAGCTCTCTCATGTAAGAGCTAAAGCTGTGTGTCTTTTAACTTCACCAATCACACCCTCACAAACTTAAGTCGACAACTATGTGTTCAAAAATCTTCGTTTTCCCTTTGAAACTGGATGCGAAAAAGAAATCTCTCCTGTCAGTGGAGACGGCTGTGAAGGAACGAGGCGCCTGCACATAAATCTCCTTAAATTTTTTGAAGAGCTGCTTCTCTTTATCCCACTGGTATATCTGGGAGAACGTGTAGTCGCTCCCCAGGGCCAGGTAGTGATTCTCTTTAAAAGAGAAGGGCTGCAGGGTCATGGCCCCCCGGGACGGGAGAGCCTGGATCTCCACAAACTGCTTGCTGTTCCACCTCATGACCCTGGAGTCCCCGATGAAACGGGTGAGGGACAGGTAGAGGCCGTTCTGCACGCGGAAGCTCTTCACAGCCAGCACGTCCTCCATGTTGGGGATGTCACTGTGGGGAACAAACTTCTTTGAGCTCTTATTCCACTGGAGGATGATGGGGACCTGGGAGCGGCTGGACAGGATCAGGTGTGATTTTCCGTCTATATCCACGAACTCCGCGTCCGTGTCCCTGAACCACTCGTGCAGGGACTGATACGAGTAGAATCCTTTGCTGTTCCATTTATACACGGTTGACAGACCGGCTTTGGAGCTGTCGGCGATGACGAAGAACGTCTCATCCTCGATCTGAAACAGCTCAATGTCGTTGGGCTTGGAAATGCGAGAGACTTCAATGTCTTGGAATTTGACAAACTTGGTCCAGCTCTCGTCGTATCTGTAAATGTGAGAGCCGCCAAAGAGCTGAGCCACCACCACAAAGACCTGATCTTCAATGAGGATGGCCTTGCAGCCCACGATGGACTGACCTGTGCTCCAGAAGAGGAGAGAGGGGGGTTAGGACAGCCACTGTGAGAAACTCTTGCCAGAGTCAGAGAAGGACAAATGTTATATGATACCACTTCCAAGTGAAGTCTAAAAATAATACAAGTAAACTTATTTACAAAACAGAAACAGACTCACATAGGCAGCAAACTTACGGTTACCAAAGGGGAAAGCAGGGAGGGATAAATTAGGAGTATGGGGTTATCAGGTACATACTACTGTATATAAAATAGATAAACAACAAGGACCTACTGTATAGCACAAAGAACTATGGTCACTGTCTGGCAATAGTCTATAATGGAAAATAATCTGAAATACATATGTATGTATACAAAATGGAATCACTTTGCTGTATACCTGAAACTAACACAATATTGTAAACCAACTATAGTTCAATTTTTTTTTAAGAGAAATAACAAACAGCAATGAACAGAGTAAATATATGTTTATGTAAATCTAAACGATATAGTAGTCCAAGGGGATGCAAAGAGTCGGACACGACTGAGCGACTTCACTTCACTTCAAACTATATAAAACAAGAATTTCTTCAGGTAAATCAACTGTATTAAACAATATTAATCAGAATATTTTGAGTTTAATCAAGAGGATGAAAAGGATAACTAATTATGTAAATCTACTGGTATTTAAAAATTGGTAACTAATAAAGTCTTTAGGTAAATTAAAAAAAAAAGTGCTTGTCCATTGTGAAACTGATACTCTTGTGAACGTGTAGCCATTGCGGAAAAAAGTATGGCAGTTTTCAGAAATCTTAACAAAGAATTACCGTATGATCCAGGAATTCCACTTCTGGGTTTAGACCCAAAGAATTGAAAGCAGGGTCTTGAAGAACACCATGTTCACAGAAGCATCATTCACAACAGTGAAAAGGTGGAGACAATCCAAGTGTCCATTGATGGATGAACAGATACAGTGTGGTATATACACATCACGGAATATTGTACCACCTTAAAAAGGAAGGAAATTCTGACACATGCGGTGTCATGGATGAATGTTGTAGATGTTAGGCTAACTGATGTAAGCGGTCACAAAAGGCAAACAGTGTCTGATTCCACTCATGTGAGGTCCCTAGAGGAGTCAGTAGAGAGAAAAAGCAGAAGGGTGGTACCCAGGGTCTGAGAGCAGGAGAGAAAGAGGAGTTACAGTTTAGTAGGCACCGAGTTTCAGTTTTTCAAGATGAATTCTGGGGATCGATGCATGCCTTGGACAGCACACATAGTTAAGATGGTAAATTTTATATTATGTATATTTTCCCACAGTTAAAAAAACAGTTTAAATGTATCTCCATAGAAATAGGTAAGTGTTGGTCACCTTGGCCTTTGGTGTCTTTAGAGGCAGGTACATAATTCAGGAAATTCACTAAGACACAAATTGTCGGCATGCTATTCCTAGCTCCACAGGTCAGAATGCAGCAATTAAATGGGTTTCTTCTCTTGATGGTTAAAACACTGGGAATCAGGACTTAGAGGCGACTCTTCAGCAACTGCCCAGAGCAGGCGCTGCAGGAATACCTGCTGATGAGCCACCATCTGAATAATTCAGCTCTGGCAGCACCAAACCAGAACTTTGCAGGAAAAGGGGAACCTTTTCAGTCATCACTCCTCTGTCTGGGTCAGCTGCCACCATCCTCTCCCCATCTGCACCCAGAGTCTCTCCCAAAGTTTCCCCAGTCTTCCCATTCTAGCCAGAAAACAATAGCACTCCATATCTCAAATAGTACTGACCCTCCATCTAGGTCATTCAATTAAAAGTTATTTTTTTCCCCTTATTTCCTAGGCAATTTGGACCAAAGCAAATTTGGACTGTAAATTACAAGGATAATTACCCAATTTCTATTCTTAGTATTAACTTTGGGGGAACATGGTGACTGGTTTATAGGGTCGTATTTACTTTTCTCTTCCATTGCTTTGGCTTCCCAGCAAGAACCTGGTCCCTTTCCTTTGTTGAAAACTAATTTCTTAATGTTCATCAAAGCAAATTTTGAAAATAATAATAGGTAACACTTCAGTTCAGTTCAGTTCAGTCGCTCAGTCGTGTCCAACTCTTTGCGACCCCATGAATCGCAGCACGCCAGGCCTCCCTGTCCATCACCAACTCCCAGAGTTCACCCAGATCCACGTCCATCGAGTCCGTGATGCCATCCAGCCATCTCATCCTCTGTCGTCCCCTTCTCCTCCTGCCCCCAATCCCTCCCAGCATCAAAGTCTTTTCCAATGAGTCAACTCTTCGCATGAGGTGGCCAAAGTACTGGTAACATTTATAAAGGCACTATTCTAAGTCCTTAACATGCTTATTATATACTTAGTATATACCCACTGAATCCTTACAACAGTCTTATGAGGGTGGTACTCTTACTACCATCACCATGATCCTCATTCTATAAAGGCATAGAGAAATTCAGTAACTTCTATAAGGTCACACAGCTATTATACCATGTGGTAGAGTCTGAGACTCAAATCCAGGGAGTCTCATTCCAATCCACACTCCACTACCAATGTACTAAAAAGCACAAAGAAGGAAATTTTAAAAAATCACTTGAACTGAAAATGCTGAAATAACACTTAATATCTTGATATAGTTCTTTAATTGCCAATCTCTGCAAATACTCAAAGGTGCTTTTTAAAGGTAACATGGAAACTTACATTACCATATGTAAAATAGATAGCCAATGGGAATTTGCAGTATGGCTCAGGAAACTCAAACAGGGGCTCTGTATCAATCTAGAGGGATCGGATGGGGAGGGAGGTGGGAGGGAGGTTCAAAAGAGAGGGGATATATATACACCTATGGTTGATTCATGTTGAGGGTTGACAGAAAACAATAAAATTCTATAAATCAATTATCCTTCAATAAAAAGTAAATTAAAAAGAAAAGAAATGGGGAAAAAATAGATATACACTTACAGTATACACAGACTTTTTATAGGCTACTTTTTCCCCTTGGCCATTATGTTGTGAACATTTTCCTATGTTATTGCATCTTCTACAACTTGATTTTAACACTACATAATATTCCATTGCATGGAGACACCATATTTTACTTAACTAATCAATGGCAACCCACTCCAGTACTATTGCCTGGAAAATCCCATGGACAGAGGAGCCTGGTAGGCTACAGTTTATGGGGTCGCAAAGAGTCGGACACGACTGAGTGACTTCACTCATTCAATCCCCTACTACTGGACATTGTAGTTATTTTCAGGTTTTCATTATTGTAAATACTATGTTTCCCTGTAGGGAAATCTGCTTTTGAAAACCATCTGGCAGTGGAGAGATTGCAGGGCAGATGTTGTGCACATTTTTAAGACTTCTGAGTTTAAACTACTAAACCGCTTCTCAGAAACTTCTGACTCCCACCTGCCAAGGCTAACTGAGGTGCATGCTCCTTGCTCCCCTGAGGCCTTAGCTATGGAGGTCGCTGCTCTGGGGCCTCAGCAGGGGGCCATGTGAGACAGAAAGAATTCCTTTCTTAGAGATGCTCCATAATACCTCTGTCCAGGGGTAGTTAATGAAGTTGTAGCAATGGAGTTGCAACAGCAGCAGAAATCTTGTGTGTGTGTGTGTGTGTGTGTGTGTGTGTGTATTTTAATCTAGGAGGAGAGATGCTGCAACATATTTAGTCTACGGAAATCAGAAGGCAAATGAAATTAACCCAAAACAGGAGAGTTGAGAAGATATGTAGAAAGAACAAGATGTAAGGTGCAAAGCTGGGGATGGGAGTCATGATCCTGGGTCTCCCTCACCTACTAGAAGACAGATGTCCCTTTTGCATGATGCCCAGCAGGGCCACAGAAGAGGAAGCATGTGTCCCTCCCATTCCTTGGAGCCCCAGACTTGCCAGGCATGAATGGAGAAAAGCCTACCCAGCCCTTGCTGACTCTGGGATCACCCTGTGATCAAACAAGATGATAAATGAGGCCTGCACGGCCCTGAGAGGGGAGAACGGTCCACATTTGCCTTGGTCTGGTTTAAGGCAAGTGGTTCAGGGCTGTGCCCTGGCTCATCCACTTGTCGTATGCCTAGCTTGTGTGAGCTACAGAGCTTTTCTTCACACCAGGCTGAATTCTAGTGAGTCACACTCCTTCCTCCAAAGAACGACTGATCTCCTTGCTTCTGTAACCATCCTTCTCCCATGCCTCCCTCAGGCCATTCTCTGCTGGTCCTGGCATTCCTACACTTGGAAAGTTGTAGAGACATTTTTACTGAAGTCAAAGAGTTAGGGTCTATGGGGGAAGGAGAGCTGCTTCTGGTGGTTGTTTTTTTTCACTATAAAATACAGACAGTATACACTATGAGGCTGTGTGATTGAGGTAAGAAACAATTTATGAATCACTAAGCACATAAATATGAGCTGCCTTCCTCTAAGTGAAAAATTATGTGACAGTGAATGTTATTTGTGTTCAATGGAAATTCATGTATTAAGAGAGCAGAGAGAACAGATAAATCATTCCAATAAGGTAATCAAGGAATGCTTCCTGTAGGAGGCTGCATTTGAGCCTGGAAATCCAGGTAAAGGGAGAAACAAAAGAAAGTGAGCTGGCTGAATTGTAAGATATGATCAGAAAGCATTGACAGAAAATTGCCAATATGTGTTTGGAAAGGTGTGTTGGGACCCTGTTGTATGAATTCTGTGTGCTTTCATAAATTAAGAAAAGTAAAATATCTGAAGCTGGTGGATCTCCCTAGTGGTGGCAGCAAGGAAGGAGAATCACGTGTTTATTTTTTATCCTCAACTGATATCCCAATTGTTAAGAATTGACTATATGCCAGGCCCCATGCTAAGTGTTATATAAGCTACCCAGTTAAATTCCCATGGGCCCAACACTATGATACCACTTTACAGATGAAATAGGAATTCATGAAATTACCATTTTACAGATGAAAGAGGCTCATGGACATTAAAACTCACCCAAGGTCACCAGTGAGAAAGATCCAGAGCCAGTTTTATGAAAACACAGTGTCACGTTGGCGTTCCTAAGCTTAACAAACACAAAGCTTAATGAGCTGTTGTAGCTTATTTCTTGGGCTTGGCTGTAAGGAGGATCGCCGTGGGCTTTGTGTCCAGCTGCCACCTCCCAGAAGATTCAGACTTCGACCCTGAGAGGCCAAGGAGTCCCTGGAAACCTGCAAGCTCCAGTCCTGGCTCTAGCCTCACCCACTCTGCCCTCACCACTTCCTACCCACCAGCTCTATGGCCTCTGCCAGGTTACTTGCCTGAACCCTTGCAACAGCCCTTCAGCTACTTTCTCGGATTCCACTTTTGTCCCCTCCCCACATATAGACTACTCTCCACGCAGCAGCTGGACACAACCTAGCATTCTGTAGCAGGCACCCAGATCTTCCATGTAGACTGGCTGATGGCTGCACAAAGTCCTCCATGACTCAGGCAAAAACCCAAGTCCTTGACCTGCAAAGCCCTCAGGAGCAGCTCTTTACCCTCTCTGACTTTGTCTCCTGCAATGGCCCCTGGATCGCTCTGCCCAAGCCAAACCAGCCACCTGCATTTTCATCACACAGGAAAAATACCCTTCTGCCTCTGGCCATTTGCACTTGCTCCTCCCTCTGTCTGGAATGTTCTCCACCTCCCCCCACCCCTGCTGTCCATGTGCATCAAGCCCTCATGTCCCACAGGTTTTATTCAGATGCTTCCTTAATGAAGCCTCTACCAGACACTCCATGTAACATTTCAATCCTTCCACGCCTAGCACTTCAAATCTTTCCTCCCTGCAGCCTTTTCCCCTCTTAGCATGCTGCCATCTAATGCTTTGTATTATGACAATTATTTGCCTTTTGTCTCTTTTTCTCTCCACCATTATAATACAAACTCCTTGAGGGTGGAGGTTTTCCTGTGGCTTGTTCACTGCTATGGCCCCAGCACCTAGACTGGGCTTGGCTCAGAGTAAGTGCTTAAGAAATTTTGAGTGAACAAATGGCTTGAAGAACCTGGTGGTGTGACCTATGCAGTATATAGAAGGGCACATGGAGGGCAGTGCTGTTGCTTCCTACCAAGGTCAAATGGGAGAGGGAAAGGGTGGGATGAGCAGTGACAAACCCTGGCCTCTGCCTTGGAAGTGACAGCAGAGTGGCTCAACATACCCAAGCCTCCACCTCTTCATTCATAAAGGTGAGAAGGAAGTCGGCACTAAGAACGGTCTGCACTGTGCCTGCACTTATCCAGTCCTCACATCCAAGTAAGGCAAATCTCCTGCCTATTTCACAGATGAGAAAGCTGAGGCTCAGAGGCCACAGCTACTTCCTAGCACATAGCAGAGTCAGGAGTAGAACCCACATTCATAGGTTTTCAAAACCTGAGTTCTTTATACTTTATACACCTCCTCTCTTTTGAACTAATGGTGCTTGTCCTCCACCTATGGGCAGGGGACCTGCAGTAACGCCTCAAATAGCTATTGTGAATTCCAATGAGACTAACCAGTGCCTGGATCCCCGTAAGCCCACAGCCAGGGCCAGCATGAAGCACTGGCATCAGAACTCCTTGCTTTAAGGCATGACTTCACTCTGCTCCTACTTCCTCAGGGGGGAGGCAGGAGAGAAGGCAGAGGGGCTGGTTCACTTAACCTCACCGATCTTCCAGGTCAGAGAAAAGACACAAGCAAAAAACCTTGCAGGTAGCAAAGCAAGTCCCTCTCTCACCCTCCTTTTTCCTCTAACATGGACCGGCTTTAGGGTCTTGAGGCCTGGGCTTCCCTCCATCCTCCATCGTGCGCTGCACTGTGAACCGCAGCACTCACCTGTGCTGAGTCTGCGCTTGGAGTGAGTAAGGCGGCTCCCCAGAAATGTGGGCTCAGCACTGGGAGGCCAGATGGCATCTTGGAGCATCAAGATGTACGTCTCACAGACCTCTCGCCAGATCAGGCTCATTAGCAGCTCTGCCTCCAATGGTGAGTGTCTCTCTCCCTGCATCCCTGCACCTGCAGCAAGGCCACCTTAGGCCTGAGAGGTTCCTAGGAGCCTCTGGACCCCGAAATGCTACCTGGACATGCCCCCTCTGCAGCAGCAAGATGCTGCTGCAATCAGACCAAGAATCACAGAAAAAAACCCTCACATGGGGCCACAGTTAACAGTGCTATTTGTAAAGTCAGTATTATGATCAGACTGCATTTCAATAAAGAAATCTTTGAAAGATTATTTTGACTTTATCCACTTATTAGCAAGTAGATGGTCCATTTTTAGTAGCTCTAAGACACTGGGATACAATGACAGCACTGAATGAACAACCGAGTCTTATCCCAAAGGTTTGAACTAAGGAAGCCATTTATGCTTATTTTGTATCTATCTACTAAAAGGAAGGGCTTCCCAGGTGGAACTCGCCTGCTAAAGCAAGAGACATAAAAGATCTCTGGGTTTGATCTCTGCGTTGGGAAGATCCCCTGGAGGAGGGCATGGCAACCCACTCCAGTATTCTTGCCTGGAGAATCCCATGGACTGCGGAGCCTGGAATGCTACATTCCATAGGGTAACAAAGAGTTGGATACAACTGAAGTAACTTAGCACGCACACACTAAAACGAAGCAGTGATCACCAGGGCCTGGCCAGGGGGCAGTAGAAACAGCTATAGAGTGTGTGTCTGTGTGTTGTGTGTGTGTCCATACATGTGTGCATGAGAATATGTGTGTACATGTGTATATGTACCAACATTCTAGGATGCATATAGCTGCTAGAAAGCTGGTGCAGTGTTAGGCTGTCACGACTGTTCAAGATCAAGGGATTCCAGAAGTGACTTCTCCCCATTTCAAGAAAGTGCTTCCCACCACAGGCCACCCCCCCCCACCCTCTCCCTTTACAGAAGGATCACCAACAGCAAGCAGAATCACCACCTGAGCCTTCTGTTTGCATCATAACTCACCACATCCAGAAAGAGTTGGAGAGAAGTGGGCAGGCTGGAAAGTGTTCCCAAATCAAACCAAGCGGGAGAGCCAAGCTCCCTCTCAGGATGACAAAGAACATTTCTTCTCTCCCGGGTTTTAGACTACTCTGAAATGAGGTCAGTACATCCAGTCAAAGCCACAACATACCTGTAATGTTGTCATAGCTCCGGAAATTCATTTCGATGTGGTCCCATTCCAGCACCATGCAGTTCTCCATGCTAGGCTGAGCGATGGCCACATACACGTCATTCTTGGAGTTGAACGTGTCCACTGAAACTGACTGGTAGGGCAGAGTCTGATGAACAACAAAATCTAGGAATGTGTGTTTAAAAAAAAAGAAGTCCCCATGAGATCTCCTGTGGGAATTACGGACTGCTACCCCCACCCCTTCTATCTTTCCTCTCATTGATTCCAAAGAGAACTGGGGAGGAGGGAGGGTGGAAGAGAACACCACACATCCCAGTGTGTTTCAGTCTGAGAGAGTCCAGAGGGTTCTGGCTTGCACGGGATTAGCAGATTGAACTCACAGCTTCTTATACGGCTTCCTTGAGATAAATAGCTCATGAGTTTGGCTAGAGTATCTCAAAGTTTTAAACAAATTTGGTGAGACCTGGCTTTCAGAAAGACCAGATAGCAAGGATGCCGCAGAGTAACATTCCTGAAATTACCATGAAATTTACTCTGTGAAGAAGGGATGCTGTGGTTAAATTCCCTTGGGAGACGCTGTATTTTTAGCTCACTCAGAATAGTCCCAGTAATTAAAAAAAAAAGTGAAAGTTAACTTCCAAAAAGGAAACCCAACTGAACTCTCTGACTAGGTCTTGGAGGTTTATAAAGCCCACAGTTTGGGGAAGTTAACCTAAGTGTGTTCACTGATTACTAGCCTCATACAGTGCTAAGTATGGCGGTACCTGGGATCTGGGCAAGGCTCTGCAGCTCAGAGAGCAGTTGCAGGAGATCTTGAATTTTCCAGCAGCATAGAAGCCGTCCTATTTGAGCACATGCCCTGCTCCTCCATTTAGTGGTAAGTCAATACCCATCATCTGTATCGCTCCCCTGAGCTACAATGACTCACTGTGTGAAATCTTGGTAGGAATGTACAGTTTCACCAAGAAACAGGGTTAACATGCCATTGGATGCAAGAATAGTTAGTGTGTGGGGTAGCCAGAGAACTAGTAAAGAAAAAAATAATTAAGAAAAAATCCAAAACACTCAGAAGAGTTTATTTCTCTGGCCAGAAATATTTTAGGGTTCACTGCTTCTTGGCAGGCTAAAAGTGCCCAGAATAAAATGAGGGTGGATGTCTGGTTTAGGAAAGTCATTCCTACGAGAAAAGCCTGGCTTTGCCCACCTCTTCCCCTCTCAATCCTTCTCCATGCCTGCTGAAGTCCCATCTCCTCTGCAAACCTGTTCTGATGGGTCCAACCCACAGGACCAGTTCTAACTCACTGGACTCACAATCAGGCACTATTGTTCACATGTGATTATTCACGGTGATTGAATCCCCAGTTTTGTGGCCTCCTGGTAGCTCAATCAGTAAAGAGTCTGCCTGCAAGGGGAGACTCAAGTTCAATTCCTGAGTCAGAAAGATCCCCTGGAAAGGAAATGGCAACCCACTCCAGTATTCTTGCTTGGGAAATCCCACGGACAGAGGAGCCTGGTGGGCTATAGTCCATGGGGTTGCAAGAGTCGGACACAACTTAGCAACTAAACCTACCTACCTATAGTGACATCAGGGTCAGATTGGGAAAAATTCGAGGAATCTTAGCTCCAGAAGCTGAAGCTCAGAGAGAGTGTGCTCTTGGCTACTGACACACAACCAGCATGATGTGTCTCTGGAAGGGCTTCCTAAGGAAGGGCCTGGGTCTCCATGACAGAAGCTCACAGCCACCATTCAAGAAATAACTGATTCAGAAGCCTCACAAAGATGCCAAATGAGAAAGGCATTCAAAAGGCAGACACCAGGTAATAACTAAGGAAGGCCAGTGCAGAAGGACCAGAGGCAGGTCAGTGGCAGAGCAGCTGAGCCAGTGTTGAGGTGGGAAGCATGGATGGAGGTGGGGCGAGCAATGCCAGTCAGGGGCAGGAGAAGGTGGGGCTGAGGAGTAAGGGCAGAGTGAGGCACCGGAAGGAGCACTGTGCCTGCAGTCAAACCACCTGAAAGCACCTTCTGCCTTTGAATTCCCAGGCTGTGCACTTCCCTTTACAAGGCCTCAGTTTACTTATCTGCAGTATGGGGACAATGATACTGCCTTCTTAAGCTCAGTGGCAGGGACAGATTGGGCAACGCAGTGGACATGCTGACCTCAGACTCAGCACACGCGAGGCAGTCCCCTCCACTGTTCTGGCCACTGCTAGGCTATCTCTCGGGGAAAGTATCCATTGTAATGGCATCTAAGATAAAATGCCAGAGTTATGAATCTGGTTTTTTGCTGAGTGACCTCGGGGAAGTTACCCAACCTTTCCCTGCCTCAGTTGCCTCGTCATTTGTTATGATTCATACTCATGTAGAACAGTGCTTTACATGTGATGTGTGTTCATACGTGTCACCTGTTTGGAGGGGCCCATTTCATTGCAAGTGGACAGGAGCTACTGACTTGGCGAGTGTGGGAGGGCTGACCTCACCCTGGCCTACTCTGAAGATGTCGGGACAGAGGATGGGCCTGAATGAAGGACACTTGCAGGTGTAGAGAAAAGGGGGAGAAGCAGAGAGAAGGCTGCTTCTGCCTCTGACAGCAAAAGGTGGTCAAGGATCTGTGGGGACAGGCGGCAGGAATGGAGGAGGTGATCCCCTTCTGAAACATTCAGAAGCACCAAGGCAGGTGGGACAGATGGGCTCCTAACCCGCCTGCACCTACTGCTCCAGGAACTCAGGGAAGAGCTTCAGATTCCCCAGGAATAAAGTGAGAGCCACTTCTATCTCACAAGGGTGCTGCAGAGACCCAACAGGAGGGAGCTGGTAAGTGTGAGTGCCCAGCCTTGGCTGCACTCAGGACTTTTATACATGTCACAGCGACAGTGAGAAGCTGCCTGTGTGAAGACTTAGGGAAGAGTCAGCATGGCTCCAGGCTCCCTCTCCTCTCTCAAGACCCCCAAATACCAGCGTTGCTTGGTCAAAGACTAAAAATTGGAAAACTTGCCTGATTCATTCCAGTGGGCCCTGGCGGTCCCAGTGCAAAAGTCAGAAAGTGCTCTGGGGGCTGCAAGAGGTTTCCATGTTCACAGGCTGGTCACTGGGAAAGGGAATAGGAGCAGCCATGGTCTGTTCCCTTTCTTGGAGGTAGAAGCGTACTCAGCGAGTACAGCCGTGTTCTTTGAATTGCAGCCAAGAAGGCTATCACTTCCTCTAGCATCTCTCCTTGCCTTTTCTCATCCAAGTGTGCCCAAGGTTACAAACACTCCCGATGGCTATAGCCCCAACTCTCCTTGTATGCACAGACTTCTGCCTACACTGAATTCCCAGCAATATGAGCACTCTTGAGCTTAAACATGCAGGCTGTTCAAAGCACAGACCCAAAAGTTTACATTTTTTTATTTTAAAAAGTTCCAGAAAGAGAGCTGCCAAAAATAGAGAGCATTTTACAAATCTAGCTTCTAATGGCCCCATTTCTGTTGATTTCCCCAAAAACATTGGTTTCATAATATTTTCTATATCCGAGCTGACAAAGCAGAGATTCCTAAATCATTTGAATTATAAATCTAATTCTTTTTTTTAAGTTTTTTTTAATGTGGACCATTTTTAAAATCTTTATTGAATTTGTTACAATACTGCTTCTGTTTTACGTCTTTTGGCCTCGAGGGTGTGTGGTATTTTAACCACCTACCAGGGATCGAACCCACATCCCCTGTACTGGAAGGCAAAATCTTAACCACTGGACCGCCAGGGAAGTCTCATAGATCTAATTCTTAATAGGAGACTCCTTCTCCCTCTTTGATGCTGCTGACCAAAAAGGGGAGGAGGAAGAGGAGAAAGAAGAGAAGAGAAGAAAAAGGGGAAGAAAGGGGTGAGACAATATGATTGATGAATGTGTGCTTGTGTGAATGGGGGAGGGGACCTGGAGAATTTAAACATTTTCCCCTATCCCCCTCTTACATTACTTGTCAGAGACAGCAAAAGCACATTCATTGTGGAAAGATCTCAAACAATCCACATATTGATATGACATCAATTTACTAGTGTTAAAGTATTAATGGCCTTCTCTGCAAGAAGCCCTGCCACTTCCATTCACATCGGATTAAGTTCATGATGTCAGTAGGACTCTGACAATTTAGGCCTTGCTCCCACTGGAATCAACAGATTTTTACATAGCTATTTATAGCACTTTCAGGAAATAAATTATACATGATGCTGATCCTATGGGGAGAGAAACTGCACATTAATGCATTATTTCTCTTTGCATTTTCATCAGCCCTGAAATAGGGAAGCTAACGGGACAATTAGGATGCAAAATTCACTCCCTCTAAGGAATTTAGTGAATTATCCACCTAACATGGGGAATCATGAGCAGGTAACAGGGATTTTGGAGGTGGTTAAAAATAGACTTGAAGCAGAGGGTTATGGAGGGACTGTGATTAATCTGGAGAGCTGAAACCAGCCAGGGGTGGCTTTGTGGTGTTAATTACACCCCTGCGCTAGGAACAAGATGGTAATCATACGTTCCTCTCCCTGGGAAGAACAAGGTGAGACATCTACCTAAAGAATTTACTCCTTCCTAAAACCCTGAGCTAAGAGGAAAACAAGGCACTGAGAAAATATGCTTCTTCCCCCATCTCGTGTGAGGATGCAATACCGGTACCATGAATCTCAGACTTGACTTTCCAACTTCCATCCCTCTTCACCTATTTCCTCCCTAGTCCTAAATAAAGCACCAGAGGATGAGGCTTGATCTGAACCAGAAGATAGGAAGGGACTATATCTGGGGGTGGGTCACAGCTTGTTGGCACCATTTTTTCATGATGGAAGATGCTGTGAGCCAGAGTTTATTTGTTCATGAGCCTTAAGGGGATAAAACAAGTGCAAAGGCAGAATCATCATTTCCTTGCTTCTAGGGTGGGGTGCTAACTTTCTAAATTTTAGCAAAAAGCTTGTTAGGGAAGAGAAATATGTATAAGAGAATGCCCAAAATGTGTTAAGGACTTCATGCGACCCCAGAGATGCTAGGTCTGGAACAGATCCCTGAGTTCCAAGGCTCTCTACAGCCCAAGCTATTTCTCTCTGAGACTGGCAGTTTTCACACACTAGGGCCAGGTGTGAAGAGAACAACCGAAAAGCTGCTCACTTCAGTGTGGGGTTTAGAAAACTCTCCAGAAAAAATGAGAAGAGGCAGAAAGGAGCCCCAGTGAGCTGTGGTTTCACATTTCGTACGGCATGGCCTTGAATGCCACCTTTTGGTGCAAACGTCATTGACCATGACCTCTGATTTATTGCGCTGCTCTACAATACAATAAATAAACCCCCAGTGGCCTCAGCTGGCTAAAGGGCACCTGCCAATTACACAGCTGAATAAGTCCCTGTTCACCGATGAAAGACAAGGGCATTTCCATAAGACTTCAAGTTTCCTCTCAGAAAAGGACAGAGCTTGTCGGCGTCCCTTATTGACAAAGATATCTGGAAATAATTTTTACTTCTGAGTTTTCGTTTGTTTATTTGATCGAGGGATATCAGTAGGGTTTAAATGTGGCATTTTGTTCTTGGAGTTTTTGTCTTTTGAGTTTCTGTAACTATTCTCTGAGTTTTCAATCCTGCTGCTCCTACTGACATGCCTTGAGGCTTTGTAGATATCAACTCTCAGCCTGAATGTTTATTTTTATAAGTCTGGTAAGCAGGTTACATACTGTGGATTGATCTGCTCTCCTTTAAAATGTGGCTTTAAAAGCAGTAGAAACTCCATCTAAGCTTTCATATGGAGCTACTCTCCTATTTTCTACAAGATATGACAGTTGAGACAGTATTTTAATTTTATCTTTTAACCTAAAAATATATAAACTGAAACCTTGAGGCAGGCCATAGAAAAAATAATCAAACTTTCTTTACATTGTGTCTCCTCAGTGTGAATTTTTCGTTTTGATAGCTCGTTGTTAACTTGCATTTCCACTCTGCCATGGTTATGTATGACTTACCTAGTTATCTCATTTTACATGGAACTACGAGAGTGATTCATAGATTTTAAAAGTCTGGTATTTATTAATGAAGTGTCAAATAAATTTCATATTATTCAGTCAAGAGAACAGTAATTTAGGCATCTCTGCACTGGCTTTCCATGAAGCCTAGCCTGAGTTGAAAATGTTCTCATGCCAAACTCACCAGTTTCTGCCTTAAAAGCTTTAGAGAAATTTTAAATTGTAAAGAATCAAAATTAAAGTCAGTGCAGTTAATACAAATCCTTCCAGACTGCTGAGATATTTTTTCTGCCACGTCAATTCATTTCTTTTTTAATGCTTAAATTTCCCCTAAAACAATTTTGATAGAAAACTTTTATCCCTACATTTTCCAACTCCCTATTGATGGTATTTTTAAAGAAAGGATTATTCTAAATAACAGACTTTGATGACAGAGGTTCCAAATACCTGTAGTTGTGCATTCATAGTCAAAGCTGGTCACGTCATTCAGCTTCTTTTCCTGATATTCCGGCGGACCGATACATAGGACATCAGAAACAGTGGAATTCGTCATCTTCAACCACAGATACAACCACTTGGCTTTGCAGTCACATTCAAACTTATTGCCCCTCAAATCTCTAACAAAACAAAACAAACACAGACGCAGAGAAATAGACATGTCAGAAATGTTTCGGCAGTAATATGAAACTCCAGAATTCTTAATATCCTGACATATTTAACAAATCCCCAAAAACGGAATTTTAAGAAAAGTTTCTATTTCATGCATCCAATGTCCTTTACTTCTCATTGACTTCATTAAACACTCTTTAGTGGCCTTGATTTTAACCATATAGCACACAGAGAGTTCTCAGAGTTGACACACCACTATTTCTGCAAATCCTCTTGAAAATGTCACCACACCATGCTAGAAATGGGGAAGGGTGAAGAAGAACAGCACCCAGCATAGGTCCTTACACGCAAAAACAAGACACTACAGGAAGACAGTTCTGACAAATGCAACTGATACTTTAAGATCTCGTTAAACTTTGTCCAATAAGGGATGACAAACACAAGAAGATAAAGCAGATGGGGGGAAAAGGGGGACCCTATCACCCAGCATGCCGAATTACCACTGGCCTAATGCTACTAAGCACAGTTAACACAGCAAAATCAAACCCAGTACAATCTATATGCTGTTTCCCAGCGTTTGCTGCCTTGTCATGGATTTTTAGCTATTACAACAACAAAATGCAGCATAGAGGGAGACTGAGTTTCAAGACAAGCACATGTGAACTTAATTTTCATTACTTACAGTTCAATCAAAGAGTCTAAATCACTGAAGACATCCCTTGGGAGTGCTTTTATGTGGTTGTTGGCCAAAGAACTAGAACAAGAAAGTCACGATTTAATGTGTTTATTATCTTTATGCCCAGTCACTCTGAAGTCCCTTAAATAATGCAAGTGATTTAAAACAAAGCTCAGTGTAGTTCAATGTCTGACTTTGGTCACTGATACTGAGATAAAGAATTTTAGTTTAGTTATACAAAGATAACATTAGAGACGCTGAACTACACAATAGAAGTTTATTTTGTTTTTAAAACAAGCATTTATTAAGCTCTTGATATATACGTTAAGCCTCATGTTTTATGATATATATGATATACATGTTGGCAGCTCACGTTTCTCAGAATAAAAGCCAAAGTCCTTTAGATGGCACCCAAGGCCCTCCATTGGCCAGTCTCCTCCATTCCCACCTACGCGTGGGACTGGATCCCTAATGACTCTGGTCACCCACACTGGTTCCTTTGCTGCTCCTCACACAGGCTAGGTGTGCTCCCAGCTCAGGCTCTCTGAACCTGCTGTTCATCCGCCTGATGCTCTTCCCTAGTTATTCACATGGTTCAGCCAGCACCCTCTCCAGGCCCATCCTCTGCTTTCACCACCTTCCCTAATCTCTACACAAGTCCCCTCCATGCTCTGTTGATCTTCATTGCACAACTATCACTTAGCAAACACTATATATTATCTATTTGTTTACTGTCTGTGTATTCTCCCTAAACATAAGCTACATGAGATGAGAGGTTTTTGTCTGTCCACATCTGTATCCCTTGCATCTAGCACAGTGGCACACAGTGGGTACTCAGTACGTCTCTCTCAATGAATGGTTTAAACACCAAATGAGAATGATTAAAAAACAAAACAGATGTTCAGTCTTATCCCAAGAAGTTCCGCAGTAAGGCATCCAAGTGAATTTTATTACTTGTGACTAAAAAAAAAAAAGGACTCAGTAAATACTCTTTTACATAAAAAATCTCAGCTCTAACCTTAATGATAATACAAAATCTCAGTGAACCACAATGTTTAGGGAATGACTGATTGAGATCAATCTCATTTTCTCATTAATGAAGGTTGACTAGAAACCATTCTGCATTTTTGTTCTTTGAGTTGAAGAACTTTCTATAATGTCTCTCTATAATATAGCCCCCATCTTCAGGAAGTAGATTTGAACGAATATTATCAACTCTTTCTCTGATGATTCAGGATTATGCAGTGCCCTGCTATCATCCTGCTGAAGATGAATGTCCATGGTGCTGGGCTGCTGACGTAGAAAGATGTTAGGTGTTGAAACGATGTACATCAAGTCTGATTTCCCCCAGGCCTCATGCCCTGAGTGAGTCAGCCAAAACACTCTTACTTTTATTTTCTTCTACACACTTGAGTACAAACAGAAAACATATAAATGATAATCAACACGTAGGGAATTGAGCATCACCCTCTTTAAAAATGTATATGAAATCAGTCTTTTATAGCATTCTAATGACCCATCCAAGAAGTAGGAATGAAAGAGTGTTCTTCCTTAGAGTCAGCTAGGATAGAAAGTTTTGTGCCCATTTTTAATCCAAACATTCTTACTGCGTGATACCAACAGAATACAGGGAGACCTATAGTTTCTGAATTATGTCCTTTCTCATCCAGGTAACCACAAATGGACTAAAATACAATTTCACGTATCATTTTACATTTCTTTCCTAAATGATTTATTTGTACATTTTTAAAGATGCTGGAAATAGGTTGGACAGACGATAAATTGGAATTGAAACTACAGACTGTAGATTATAGACTTCGGACTGTAATCAGACTGAACGTTCTCTAGAAGCTGCTTTTTGAAATTTAAAAAGGAGATAGTTGTTTTTATTTTTTTCTGGTTGCTAGTCACTTTTTTTTAAGTAAAGCACTATTTTTTAGTTAATTAAAGGTTACTCGTTTAGCTAAATATTTTTAGTGAATTGAAATTCACTCAAGTGATAAGCATATATGGAGTCATCAAGGCCAAAATAAAAGAAACTGTTCTAAATGTTCAATTTAGATTTCAGAAAGCTGAATTATTTAGATGGATTATCCACCACCACCTCCCCACACCCCCAGACTCAGTACATAACATCTCACTTTCCACTTCATTTTGTCTACAAATTCATGGCACATACTTCATTTCTAAAACTACTTAACAGCAAACTGGTCCCTTGGGCTTTGTGGAAAAGCAAATGTCCCAGATTTTAGTTACAGACTGGCACTGTCCCTTCAATGCTTTGAAACCTGATCTATGTCTCTTTGTGTATGAATGTGAGTCTGCAGGTGTCAGAAAAGTTCATAGAAGATAAAAAGCAGGTACTTAAGCAACTTTCAGATAGTCACTTCCTTAAGCACAGGAGTGAAGTTTAGTGAGCTGATGTGTTCTCTTTGTTTACCAGTTCACACACAAAAAAAGAGGATGGGGTGGGCTGGGGATCAGCTCCTTCTTTAGACAGCGTTTTGCTGCTTCGCTCACGCTGCGTGCACACTCGGCCATGTCTGACTCTTTGCAACCCCACGGATGGTACCCACCAGACTCCACTGTCCATGGAGTTTCCAGGCAAGAATACTGGAGTGGGTGGCCATTTCCTACTCCAGGGAATCTTCCCAACTCAGGGATCTAACTCACAGCTCCTGCATTGGCAGGTGGATTCTTTACCACGACACCACCTGGGAAACCCTGAACAGTGTAGTAAAAGTTTTTTATTACTATATACATCTCCAGCCTTAGAGGAGTCAATTTCAAAAGTCATAAGACTCGCACTGCAGTAGACAGAGCAAATAAGGAAAACTCAGCTTAGTAACTCATTGGTCTGCCAGTGAGTCAGAAAGAACATCCTGCTGGTTCAGCCCCATGTGAGATGCTGGCGAGGAGTAGAGCTAATGGGAGAGCTGTAGGAACCCTGCCCTCAGGGAGCTTTCAACACAGCTCAGAGACGAAACTAGCATCCGTGAAAATGGCATCGACCAATATGGCCACTGTCTACAGCCAAGAGCTGGTTGTGTGGAGTCAGCGGGGCAGGCTACAAGAAGGGAGGAGGGCAGATCAGGACTGGCTCCAGGGAAAAGATAGAACTTAATCTGGACTGTGGAGGAAAAGGCAGATTCCAGAAGACTGTGGGCAGAAGAAACCATCTCCTGGGCAAGGGAAATGATGCAAGGGAAAGGTTGGTTATGGGGGTGAACTGGGTGTGCTCAGGAGAGCCCAGTATTGTGGGCATATTCAGGGAAATCAGTCTGGAGAGCTGGGGACGGGGTGCTCTGTAGGCTTGACTGGAGGATGGTAACACATGCCAGATGAACGTACATCTCCTCTAATACATCAGATGCACTCTGGACCCAAACAAAAGACTCCTTTGTTTCCTCTGTGTGTGGGCCTGCGTGTCACACAGACAAGGAGGTGCCTCTCGCACACATATGGGTAACACAGCATATGGTTGTATGTGCAAATGCACAAGCACACACACAGTCATGTGCACCCACGAGTAGAAGTGCATGGACCCAAGGGCCCACATACACAAAAATATGCAAATATATATGAACAATACCTGCATATTCACACCTGTTTTCAGATCAGGGACCCACAGCCAGTTGGTTCAATGAAAGCTGACATCTGGGCAAAGTCAACCTGTCACACTGGCTTTGCTTTAGGTGCAGAATCTGCCCAGAGCCTTTGCTCAGAAACAAAGCCCCTCATTCCTGACTTTTGGGAAGTGGATTTGTCTGGCCACAGCTGTTCCTCTCCAGACATCCACAGCTGTCTTACCAAAGACCCTGTCTAGCCACCCAAACTGCCAAGGCTACTCAGCAGCCATTGGAGAAAACTGAGACTTCTTCATGAGTGGGTGGAGGGAATGATGATGCTCTGCTGTGGAGGAGGAAGACGATGATAACGCCAACCAGATCTTAGGCATTTACCATGGATAATGGGCCGGATGCTTTGCAAACAAGCATTAACCCACCATATGCAGCTATTTTATGAGTTCAGTATAATCATCCCCATTTTCAAGGATGAGGAAAATGAGGCTCAAAAAAGGTTAAATAAAATTAACAAATGGCATCCTTGAGATTTGCACTTAAATCTGTGTAACTCAAAGCCCACTGTCTTGGCCTCTGCAAGAATGTGGGATTGGGCATCTAGGCTGAATCTGAAAAAACAATCAACACTTTTATAGGAAAGAAAGAACTCAAAGAGAAATAATGCCAACAAGAGTTTGATGCTGTCCAGGATCGGCTGTGCTGTTTGGACCTCCCATTCCCGCTCCCTCATCTCCTTCCTATACAAACTGCGACTCAGGCAAGACTTTTGATTGGCAGGACTCCAGAATCAAGTGCTCGCTGAGCCTACTGACAGATACCTTTGCCTCTATCAGGGTCTGATGTAAAAGATTCTCTCTCTAGATGCTTTATCAGTTAGAGTTCACATACGGGAGGTACTGCCACCCTTGCCTAATACTCGTGCTCAAAGCCCTTCAATTTCCCCCCTTTGTTTTTTTGACCATAGACAAGCTCACTACGGAAATGGGGTATGTTATCCTACTCAAACACAAAGTTTCTAGTATGCAAATATGACTGGTTCCTGGCTGTGAAATTGCTCCTACCAAGACAAAGACGATGTTCACATTTTCATAAGCTCAGCCACTACTTCTCCAGTTTTCTAAATTTGCTAAGTGTGTGTGTGCTTGTTTCATTTGATACGCCAATTCAAATCAATTTGTTTAATTTTTTTCTCCAGAAAGCTATTAAAGAATCCAGAGAGCTTAGCTTAAGCAACAGATAAATCCAACATGAAAGAAAAAGCTATTTGCATTCAAATTAAAGGAACCACAAAAATGTCTCTATTCTGCTTCAACAAATGTTGATCCTCCATTCAGCATTCTTCAGTGAGTTAGGTAAGCCTCAGTTCCCCAAATCTGTACAATGGGGACTCCCAGATTAAGGAGAAAGATAAAGAAAAGCTTACTAAGCACAGAGTAGGTATGCAATACAATACATGCTTCTTTCCTTTCCACCTCCTCCATCACTCCCGTCACTCCCTGATTTCACAGGCAGTCATGTGAACCATAATGGTGATTCAGGAGGATGGAGAAGATAAGAAAGCCAAGTGTGTGAGCGCTTATGATGGGATGGTGCCTGACTGACAATATAGAAACCTCTCGGGCAATCTAGAAATGAATTTCCTTCAGTGGATATTACAATATGGACAAGACAGCCAAGAAAGAGATGCACTGGGAACTCTACTCAGTACTCTGTAATAACCTACATGGGGAAAGAATTTGAAAAAGAAGGGATATATGTATATGTATAACTGAATCATTTGGCTATACACCTGAAACTAACATAACATTGTAAATCAACTATACCCCAATATAAAATAAAAATTTTTTAAAAGCAGAGAAGCACCAGGAAGTGACCCTCATTCTACACATTAAAGAAATCACAACACTTTTCACAGGACTTACAGATGAGTCAGGTCACGGAGGCCACGGAAGGCGTTTCTTGAAATTGTTTCTATTTTGTTCCCTTCAATGAACCTAAGAAGAAAATCCACATAATTAAACTGAATTTTCTGTGCTTAATACCTTAAAAAAAAAGATACTGGGGTGCTTTCAGAATGGAATCTAAAAGCACTTATGAATTTCAGAAATTAACGTCCAAAGGCTCGGCCAGCTACACCAGATTCCAAGTGGGGACCGGATATGTGTGCAAGAGTGCATGCACACAGATACACTTTTTGCATTCCTTCCAGAAGCAGCGTGGAAGTCCTCAAAGTCACAGTCGGCAGCATGAGTAGAAACACTTTGAGGGAGAAAGAAGAAAGGCCTAGACAAAGGCAAAGGAAAGGAAAGGAAAGTGATGTCTCTCAGTCGTGTCCAACTCTGCGACCCCATGCGCTATAGTCTACCAGGATCCTCTGTCTGCGGGATTTTCCAGGCAAGAGTACTGGAATGGATTGCCATTTCCTTCTCCAAGACCACGGCAAGAGATTCTCAAATTCCACAAGATTGGAACGCTTCTAGACCTCTTTCTCCCTCCAGCCTTCTTACATTTCACAGCACCTGGCTACTAATATTTTTCTTTATATCATTGTCCCTTGAACACAGCCCTCTGTTTTACACCTCCATATTGAAGCCTTTGGGCTTCACAGGTGGCTGAATGGGTAAAGAACCTGACTGCCAATGGCAGGCGACGCAAGAGACATGGGTTCAATCCCTGGGTTGGAAGGATCCCCTGGAGGAGGGCATGGCAACCCACTCTAGTATTCTCGCCTGGAGAATCTCATGGGCAGAGGAGCCTGGTGGGCTACAGTCCATATGGTTGCATAGAGTCAGACACAACGGAAGTGACTGAGTTTTTATGCACACATTGAAGTCTTTGCCCAGGGAGAATTCAATTAAACTTCCTACAAGCTTGGGGCTTCCCTTGTGGCTCAGCTGGTACAGAATCTGCCTGCAATGCAGGAGACCTGGGTTTGATCCCTGAGTTGGGACGATCCCCTGGAGAAGGGAAAGGCTACACACTCCAATATTCTGGGCAGGAGAATTCCATGGACTCTATAGTCCGTGGGGTTGCAAAGAGTCGGACACGACTGGGAGACTTTCACTCACTCACTCACTCCAACAAGCTTGAGATCATCAGGTCCTGCACAGCGTCACCTCTGAACACATGGGCAACAAGACAGAGATACTCTCTAGATCTCTAGGCCACTGGAAATAGAAAGCATAAGGAAGTTGAGCACAGACCAAACTTCTTTCTCAGTGCTTAAATGTCTTAGCGCTTGCACATAGGCTCTCACAATAAAAACTCCGGCCGCGCTTTAAAGTCTTCGTGGGAAATACCTGAAGTGAATGCACTGGGACTATTCCCTAGGGCCACAGAGAACTAAATTTCAGTTTACGGCCTCACATTTCTGCAAGTATAAGAGGGGCTCTGATGAGATGGTCCCAGGGAGAGGCTTTGCACTGTGATGTCATTAGTTAGTGAAACAGTTCTTGATTCGTACACTGAGAATGATCTGGTCTTTTATTTTTTTTTAATCAGGGGTCTATTCAGTAATAAACTTCAGTATAAACTGAGAAGCAAACTTCCTTCTCAATAACTTTGACAGGAAGATGCACTACTGGAAAGAGAGAACAGATTGCTCTTCACTCAGCACCTCCATTGACTGTTTATGCGCTTCTGTAGAACCTAGTTAAACTTAGTGCTTCAGCCTGACCACTCTTCCCTGGTTACCTAGACTATCAGGGATTATAACAGTACCTGTATTATGTGTCCTCTGGAGAAAGAATTCTTCCAGAGACATCTTTCCTGGGGACAGAAAATCAGCAGAGAGCTTTCCTAGACATAGGATGTGCTTAGAATTCAAATATCTCAGATAAGAAGGCAGAGACAAGGTTTTAAAAATCCTTCTGAATACTAAGTGAGGAAATCCCATCTGATAGCTGGATTAATATTATTACAAAATGGCAAAAGACAAGGATGGGAGAACTTAAAGGGAAAAAGGACTATGAGAGTGTGAAAAGGCAGAAATCAGAGGGAGGGCAGAGCTCCTTGCTGGTGAGGGGATAACTACACATCTGAAAAGGGAAAAATAACCTTGATTTTAAAGGAGAAAAAATAAAATTAGACTCCCAGCAGCAGCTCACCGGGGGTACTGCAAATGGGATACAGGACAGTTGAATTAAAAACATGAAGCTGTAGCCCCAAAGAGGGAGACTTTCTTACAAATATGTAACCCTCGGAATCCTTCAGCTTTATTTCTGGCTGATCAGCAAATCCACGCCTAGTTTTGAGAGGTAAAAATACCCGATGCAATTTCCAATTGTGCTTACAACATGACAAATTAAATGTCAGCAGAGAGTGAATGAATATCTTTCCTTCTTTGTTCCCTTTCCCCCTCTTTTTCTCCAACCTCCTCCTGTCCCAGCATGTTCATACACAAATAAACTATAAAAGGTCAGCGCTGAAAAGAGAATGGGTTTTTTTTGCATTTTCTCCCCCACCCCCAAGCTCTCTAAGAGATGCTGTTCCAGCTTGGAAAGCAATACAGCCATTCCACTGACATACCAATTACTCAGCACATAGACAAAGCACAAAACTTACAGGTACTCGAGATGAAAGAGTCCAGCAAAAGCATCATCCCGGATGACTGTGAATGAGTTAGAATTCAGCAATCTGAAAACAAGAGACAGATATCAACAGATTCCAGTGAAGAAGTGCAAAAGTTGAGTTACATGGTGAAGTCATTTCTGTTTCTTTGGTTACGTTCTGATCTGTGGGCAAACACGGGCTCTTCTCAGCCTAAAACTGGCCCATTCCATGTACAACTTGACTCATAGACACTGATGGATAATGGCAAGTAGATTCCCTTTGGCCAGATTTTCTGGTCACCCTTATTATTCCACCTTTCTTCCCTGTGGGTCTCAGTAAATATGACCTAAGAGCTGTTATCTCATAGCTTTCCAATGTTCAGCAAAACTAAACAGCCAGTGAGTGCTTTATGATGTATACATCTAAAAAGAAGTAATCTGACTCTTAGAGAAACTTGAATTCAGAGAAGTTAACTGACTTGATCAAAGTCACACAGCTGAGGCCAAACAAAATGAAACAAAACAAAAACCTTTCTAGCATACTACACATGCCCACGGGAAATAATAAAAAAAAGTTTAAGAAAACTTCAGAAGATTCTTTTTCACCACATAGCTATTTGAGTTGGCACTTAAGCCTTTGGTAAAAGTTTATACAGTCTCTTCCGTCACCACTGATGACTATTCTGCATTTGTATCATAAGAATATTTTAATAGAACTATAATTTCTCAGAGATTACAGATTTTTAAATGGTAAGGATAATGTTGTAAGTAGGTACATAACATTTCAAGAACAAAAATATCAACATGAAGTTGATTTGGGATGAGTCTGCTATATGCCATGTCTTCATATCTTTCTGTATGCATCAAGAATGTTGATGGTTTTCATTCTGATCAAGTTTAAGAAACTAATACAAATCAAGAGTGAGCTAAGTACTCTTGACTTTGCCTGTCACTGATTTGCTTTGTCACTGATTTTGAAAACTGCATTTTGGACATTGCTTTTTATCAGTAAATATTAACTGACTACGGCTAAAGGCACAGGACACAAGTACTTGGCAGGCACCTGTGATGAAGAGGAGTTATGATTGTGGGCTTTGGGCCTTGGGTCAGAGTTCTGGCTGTGATTTGGAGCAAGTTACTTAACTTCTCTGAGCCTCAGTTTTCCCATCTGTCAAATGGGAAAAGGAAAATACTGATATCATTAAATAAAAATTTGCCCATAAATGCACAGCATGCTGCCCAACAGTTTACATACTCAGTCAACTAGAAATATTCCTATGACCATAATAACATTCAGAGTTTCAAATGCAGGCTCTCTTTTAAAGGGAGGTGTTTGGGAAATGGTTCATTTGGGCAAAATTCAGGCCATAATTCAATGTAATTCATCTCCCCAGTTGTTGCTGGGTGTGGGCAATGGCGTCTACAATAAAGTCCTTGAGGAAAACACATGCCAGAGAAGGAAAGGGAGCTGAGCACTGGGGACTCAGCTTGGTGAGGACATGATAGGCCAAATCAACACTAAGAGCCTGCCTTGGTTTACTGGTGGAGCACGGGTACCTTGGGAAGGACAGATAACCAGGAGGCAGAAATGGCTCTTCCCAAGACCACGGCCCAGGACCCCCAATTCCAGAGAGGACTTCCCACACTCACAGCAACTGCAGGGACGGCAGATGGGAAAACATCCGGTCCTTGATTTCTGAGAACGTTCCATTTACCAGGCTCCTACAGGCAAGAGAGGAACAAAATGGAGACTATGTGTCTTTCAGGAAGTGCTAGGCAAGATGGGCGAGTGGCCTTGTCCAAACTCCTCCACTCAGGAGTGAGGCTTCAAGCAGGACTTCTTGGGGTAAAAAACAAGATGAGTCCAGCCATTTTCCAATGAACAGGATCAATAAGAAAACTGCGCTGAATAACGGAAACCTTTACCAACAGTCTAGCTCCTTCCATAGACATTATCTCAGCCAGTTTAAATCAATCCCCTCACTTCCTTTTCTTAACTACAGGAGGGCCTAACTGAAAATGGATAATTGCTTTACCTCTGCCCATGATTCTGTTTGTGTAGACACAACATTAATGTTGGCCCACGAAACTCCAGGGTAGGATTAAGCATTCCCCTTGGGAGCACAGCTCTGAAAGTCACTCAGAGCACTTCTGATTAAATGCACCGTGAAAGCCTTGGGGAACAACTCAGAGACACCTGAACCTGAAAGTGCAGTGGGAGGCAATGCCATCTGTCAGACTTATCAGTCAACCAGAGCAAGGAACTTGACTATTTTAGCCACCAGGTCCCTTATCCTTTCTGGCCCCAGTAGGACCTCAATACATCATTTCAGAATTATTTCAGTCAGCATGACATTGTGTTAAGCAGCTGGTGGTATAAGGGATTTAACCAGGGGAATTCTCATTTCTGGAATTCTCCATGTCATCTGACTTAGCAATATTAGGCATCAAACGCCCCTCTGTTCCAGCCTGGCCAGACTCTCCTGACTTCTATAAATGCAAACATGAAGCCCTTCATTCCTGGGTCCAGACCCCAGTACCTTGCTTGGGATGGAGGCAGGGAAGTGGAGATAAGAGAAAGTGTGAGCAACTTCCTCCTCCCCACCCCCGGGGCAATCCGTGCCCTATGAGGGAATAGATATCACTCCAGCACCTTGGCCAGGAACAAAGGAGTCATCTCGGCAGGAAACAGTTCCTAACAGTGAAGATATAACCCAAGAGCCCCTTCCACAGCCATGATGAGAGCTGGTCATGTGGCCTGAATGACTGTGTAAGGCCAGGTTGAAAGCATTCTCAAGCAGGTGAATTAGTAAGGGGAATCCCTTTCCTATCTTCTCCTCCAGCACTGAATACGCAGCCAAGGTAATGAATGCATGGTGGGGAAGTGGGCAAGAAGGCCTTGTAAACTCAGAGCAAGAAGTCAGGCTGACTCCCAGCACTTGCCCACTGAGCTGGATGCCCACACTCTCTAGTGCTTCACCAAGTCCCCTGTGCTTCCCTCTTCCAGGCCACATGGAACAGCATCACCACTTCCAGAAGTGACATGCCCTTTCTCAGGTTCTGTCCAACCTGCAGTGTGAACAGTGTGAACAGAGGAGGCCACCATGGAAACCACAGCCCCAGACCTCGGGTGGGACAGTGAGGCCTCATCATTGCTCCAGCCCTGCTGGGCTGCAAATACACGCCCCCACACCACCCCCACACCTCTCCACTCCAGCACACATCCTCCTCTCAAACTTTAATGCATGCCAGTATCACCTGGGGACGGCCAAATGCAGACTCCAAGGCTCCACTCCTCAGGCCCTGCATCATTCGGCGCGGGCCCTGGAATCTGCCTTGGCACAAACTCCCCCAGGGGACCCAGGTGGATCTGATGCAGGTGGCCAGCGAGCCAGACTTTGAGAAAACACTGCCACAGGGACTTGTCCGGCTTCCCAGACTCCGAGTCTCGGATTCCCCTCAACCTCCCCCGGGCCCGAGGCTCCACCCACGTCCCATAGCGCTCCTCAACCCAAACGCAAAGAAAGGGGGCCGGGAAGCAGGGGAGTCAGGGTCGTGCTGTCCCGGCGCCAGAGGCAACTCCCGGGCGGCAGGGTGGGGCAGGACGGGGCTGGGGGTTAGCGGGGTCCCACTCACTCACAGGGAGCTGATGTCGCCCGGCACGATCCTGGGCACCCAGGAGGAGCCCACGCAGATGATGGACTCCTTGGTACAGCTGCAAGTGGCGGGGCAGCGCACCAGCCGCCTCACCTGCGCGCTCGGCGGTGTCAGACACGCGGTGCCCAGCAGCAGCAGCAGCAACCCCGGCCCCCCACCGCCCCTCCGCAGCGCCATGCCCGGGTCCCCGGTCCCCGTCCCGGCCACGACCCCCGCCGCCGCGCCGCGTGCTCGGACCCTGCGCCGCTGCAGACGCGGGCGCTGCTCGCTACTCCGCTGCCGCTACTGGCGAGGACAAGGGCGCCGCGGGTGTGGGAGGCCGAGCCGCAGCCGAGCAGCATGCTGGCCGCCACCCCCACTCGGCGCCCCCCCACCCGCGCCCGGGCTGCTGGGCGGCCGCCGCCGCTGCGCCCGCCGCACCCGCGCCCGCCTGACATCAGCACCCGCGCCCGCAGCCCGCTCTGGCCAATGAATAATGCGGGGCGGGCGCCCGCCCGCGGGGAGGGGGCCTCGCACCGCCCCCGCCGCGCCCCGCCGGCCCCGCCCGGACCCTTCGCAGGAGCTGCGGAGAGAGGAAAAAGTTAGGTGACCTTGCGGGAGGGGCCGGCCTGGACGGAGACCCCCGCCCCGCCCCGGGGACCCGGCTCAGCGATGGGGGATCAGATGCCCGCAGTCCCTCCACCGGCTCCAAATGATTTGGGGGGAGACCCTGGGCTCCTTTGAGCCAGACCAAAACGTGAGGGAAAAGGAAAAGTAGGGCTCGGGGCAATGGCTTGATCACTGGGAAGGGAGACTTTGTCCTGGGTCTTTGAAGAGCACAGAATTTTGAGCTGCCTTTATTAATATTTGAAGGATGTGAATGCTGTCATTTGAGTTCAGCGGGGATGGGTTTGCTTGCCTTTTGCGGTGGGGGCTGTGGGGTCGGCTCCCTGCCCTCAGCACCGGAGGCTGAGGAAGCTAGCCGCCTTTCTCTCCTGAAAGCATGAAGGCAGGAAAAGCCGATAGAGCACTGCGCGCCCTTGCTGCTCCAGGGCCTGCCTTCCAAGTTCTCCCTCCCTCAGGGCATCACTAGCCACCCCTCCCACCCGAATTAAAGCACTAGGGGCAATAATTAATAGAGACCCACGGTGTGATACATTCTAGGCTCTGGACATTTAATCTTCCAACTCGTTGAGGCATGTCCTAATTTACCCATTAGGAAACTGAGGCACAGAAAATGTCAGTAACTGACCAGTGGTCAAGGAGTAAATGGCTGGGCAGAAATGGGGGTTAGAGCCTGGATGGGGGATGTGGGTAACCAGGCCCTGCTGAGCCCCTCTTCTCACCCTACCTTTGATGTGCTGAGCCTGAATCTTACCACAAGGTAGTGTGAACTGGAGAAGTCAAAGAAGATGGTCAAAGCAGAATCAAAATGGCAAAAAGCCAGGACTACTCGGAGTGCAGAATCCAGGGTCCATCATCAGGCTACTAACCAAGGAAATCATTTCATATGTTAAGATACACCGAGAAGAAGCAGTACCAGATGCAAATGGTTATGACTGTAGGAATCGGTACTATGGCTGCTTCAGCAATCATTTTAAGCAGATATGGCTGGCCACGGGGGCAGAGAGACTGGGTGGGCAAAGGATCACACCGTATCCTCAGGGAACTTGAAGTCTCGCTGGGCAGATAGCCCTGAAGAAGTAACTCCATATGGCTACATGGGGGTCACAGATTGACCATAAGGGGTTCAGGAATCATAAGTCAGTTTGTTCAGGTAACTTCATGGAGGGTGTTGATATTCATTGCAGGTCATTATTTAGCCAGCACCTAGCATCCATGGGAATCAATCTACATTTATCATCACTTAATTCACATCTGCCCTGGGAAATGGGTCTCCACATTTTATAGATGGGAAAAGCTGAGCTCAGAGATGTATGTCTCTTGCGCAGGGTCACACAGTACAGAGCCAGGAGGATCCTACTCCAGAACTGGCTGGTGTGTGTAGCCCTCACTGCCACGTTCTTGTTTTGTTTCAGCTGTTCTGCAGGGGATGCAAAACTTCCCTGACCAGGGAACAAAGCTGTGCCACCTACAGTGGAAACACAGAGTCTTAACCATGGAACCACCTGAGAAGTCCTCCTCACCGCTGTGTTGACATGCATTGCCCCCATACCTTACTCAGCAAGACCCAGTGCTGGCAACGTGGATGCAGACCATGGTCTGGAGAGGGTGATAGGCGCATGGCCCGACAGCCACAGATGTGTGTCCTGCACATCCTGAAAGATGTCTCCCTTGAGAGAGATGGCTACTGCTTCATAGAGGAGGAGGCGGGGATTCTCAAACACAGTACCTTTTTGCTGACCCAGGAAAATGTTCTCAGCTGTGACGTGGAGCAAGGAAGTAGGGTAGGGAAGGTAAGCTCTCTGTCCCCAGAGCTAGATACCTGTGGGTTTGCAACCCAGCCTGACACTTACTGTGTAATTGTGGGCAAGTTATGGCCCACATTACGGCAAACTCAGTTTCCTCATCTGTAAAATGGAATAGTTGTGTGTACCTTTGGGAGCTAAATGTGATCAAGACTATAATGGACCCAATGCCACATAAGAGGTACTAAGTATTTGTTCAGAGATCTGTGTGATATTGTGGGCAGGACAATTCTCAGATAAACCCTGGGATTGAAGGGAATGGGCAGTGGGTGAGGTGTGAGAGGCTGTGAAGGGAGATGAATTTTCCTAACCTTTGTGCCTCTGCTTTACGTAAGGACAAGACACATTGTTTCTCAATCAGGGGTGATACTTGGCAAAGTCTGGAGATAGTTGGGTTGTTGCAGTGGGGTGGATGCTACTGGCATCTAATAGGTAGAGCCAGGGATGTTGTCAAACATCCTGCAGTGCACAGCAAAGCATGATCCAGCCCAAATACAAGTGCTGAGTCGAAACAGCCTGGTCTAGTGTCCTGGAAAGACTTGGCATGAGGAATTCCAGAAATGCAGATTCTAGGCCTGGCTCATCACTCATAACAAACCTTGGTCACGTCACTCCCATCTCCTGCCTATATTTTCTCCTCTATAAAATGGGTATAATGAAACCTTCCTCTTTATCCTCTAAATAAATGTGACATATCATCATTATTGGGCTTCCCCAGTGGTTCAGACGCTAAAGGATCCACCTGTAATACAGGAGACCTGGGTTCAATCCCTGAGTTGGGAAGATCCTCTGGAGATGGAAATGGCTACTCACTCCAATATTCTTGCCTGGAGAATTCCGTGGACAGAGAAGCCTGGTAAGCTACAGTCCATGGGGTCGCAAAGAGTAAGATACGACTGAGTGACTAACACTTTCACTTTCATCATCATTATTCCTATCCTTACCCTCTCCAAGCTAGGTCTATCTCCAGCCCATTTCCTCCAACCTGGAAAACTAGAAAGATCCTGATAGGAAGGGTGCAGAGAGAAGACTTGGGTGGCATAGCTGGCAGGCTTGGTATTTGTTTCAGCTCTGCTAGAGACACTAAGTGAGTGCTTGTAAATTATAAGGTGCAGTTTATAAGTTAAGATATAAAAATGGAAATGCAGATTATTTTGGTTTGATTCCAAGATCTTCAGTGGTTAAAAAAAAAAGCCTTAATAGACAATCAGAGAAACACAATCTGTTTCGAGGAAATAGCAAGAGTTTTTCAAAATGTAAAAATTTTTGTTCAGACATACACTTACTCAAGCTGTATCTCCAAGTCAGGAGCATGCATTTCTGTGGGGGATGAAATGGCACAGGCTGAAATGGCATGTGCAGGCAGATCAAAGTGGTATTAATTCCTTCACCTCTCATTCAACCACCTGCCATTAGGTCAATATTGATTCAGAGCCTACTAGGTACTGGGTTGGATTTTGGTATGAAGTTGAAGGAAATGTCAAGAATGCCAGTTCTTGACATTTTTGGCTGGAGCCAGTGGGTTGATGGAGGGACCATTTCTTGAGATTAGAAAGCCTAGAAGAGGATAGAGTTTGGCTGGGAGAGAGGTATCAAGGGTTTTGTATTGGAGATGTTGACTCTGAAATGCCTATGAGCCATCCGCATGCTAATACTGAGCTGGCAGCTAGATGGCCAGTGGAGATGGTAAGGAGGAGATGGTGGGGGTGGATAGGCAATCCTCAAACCTGCCTGAAACCTTGATGCTCCTTCAGGGAGCCCTCAAAGTAATGTTAGTTGATTGAATGAATGAATGAGGGAATGAATGGATGATATTTCATACAGACAGACATTAAAGAGAAAATATCTATGAAGTCTAATCAGCAGGGAATCACAGAAATCTTGCAGAAGAGTGATAATTTAAGAATACTGCAGTTTGGGGATCTATTTTTAAACCAAACATAATCTTCAAATTCTAAATCAATCTGTAAATCTTGTAAGAATCTCAAAGACCTTACCATGCTTCTCATACCCCTCCCCCACTTTCCAACTAAACCCCACTGCACCTCTGTCCCTTCTCCCCACCCTCCTTCCCTCCCAGGCTTACCTCCTCACCCCCCACCTCCACCCCAACTTCCACTTGCCACCTTACTGATGTTCTCACCAGACTTACAAGCTTTAGAAAGCCTTCACTAACATCTAACTGGCTCTGATGCTTGCTGTAATAACCAAAGAAAAATTATTCATCCAAACCTCAAAGGCACTTGGTTTGAATGGCTACAAATTGGATTCTCTGGGGGGAAAAAAACCAAAACAGTCTTGTCTCTTTTTTTTTCAGTCAAAGGGTTTGCCAATCCCTCTTTGACCACATCACCCTAATATGCCACTCTTGTGGTTGGCTGCTGGTCAAATGTTTCTGGCTTCCCATCGTTTCCTTTCTTCATTAACTCAGTGGGTGTCACAAGTCTGGAATTCATTCTGAATATGCCCCAAACTGGCCTCTTGAATTCAATCGTATTCTTGAAGAGCTGCCTGTGGATATTTCATGCAGTTTCCTAAATCAGCTGAAAGGCCCTCATGATGCTGATCATGGTATCTGATGATCTTTGCCACCTCCTCCCCACCACCAGGGTAATGGACACCCGTGGGATATCTGACACCAGTCATCAACAATCCCTTCTCATGACAACAGGACACAATTTTGCTTTGAAGGGAATGATTCCTTCCCAACATTCAGTTCAATTCTATGTGGCTCATTTGATGAATACTCTCTATTTCCATTGCACATGGCTCCAGAACATTCCACTCTCCCAGCCACAGTGACTGGTTTTGTGGTGAATGCAACATCCAACAGGAGCAATCAGGACTAACAAAACTGCTTGATAGGACTTATGGTTACCATATGGGGAAGCAGTCTTACCTTCCACTCGCCAAGGAGTTGGGGTAGTGTGAGCTGGAGAACCCACATAGGTTGCTGAAAAGGTGCCCCTCTAGGAGAGGAACTTGATGGTGTTGTTTGGGCCTCAGATTAAGGCACCCATTATACTCTTCAGTTTTGCGAGACAATAAATTCCCCTTCTTGGTAACTAACCAGAGAATGGGTTTTAGTTTATTGCAGTGAGATGAATCCTACCTGGCCGATCCAGATATCACGAACTCGTTCAGACAGCATTAGTCCATCCAGGCATCACTAATCCATCCAGACATCAGGGACAATACATAGCAACTTCAAGATGAAACTGGGAAGCAGGTGAAACTCAGTAAGTGTCCCTAGCTTTGCCTCTCAAAGCTCTTTCCCCAAATTTGTGATATCCTTTCCCTCCCCTTTGTCAGGAAAATTTTTAAATTCAGTACTTTTTTGGTCATTTTCTTATTCTCTTAATCAATACTGTCAGAATTTTGTTTATTAGTTCTCTCAAGGAACCAAGATTTTTTTTCTATTTGATCTTTGTTTTCTATGTCATTGCTATGTTTTAGTCTTTATCATCTGTTTTCTACTACTTATTCTGAAATTTTGCACTTTTTAAAAAAGAAGTTAATCAGAATCACATTAGTTTACAATCACTTTATTTTACAAGAGTCACTTGTGATGGTTAATTTTGTGTATCAGCTTGACTGGGCCATGGGGTGCCCAGATAGCTGGTAAAACATGACTTCTGGATGTGTCTATGAGGAGATTTCAGGAAGGCATGAACCTTTGAATTGGTAGACTAAGATCACCCTCCCCAGCCTCACCTAGAGGTGGACATCATCCAGTCTACTGAGGGCCTGAATAGAACAAAAAGGCAGATGGAGGGTGAACTTGCTGTCTCTGCTTGAGCTAAGACATCTGGCTTCTGCTCTCAGACATTGGTGCATCTCTTCTCAGGTTTCCAACTAAGACTTATATACCACTGTGTCCACGCCCTTTACATCCACCCCCTCCCCAGTTCTCAGGCTTTGGATTAAAGTACACTGTCAGTGTTTCTGGGTCTCCAGTTTACAGACAGCAGATCATGGGACTTCTCAGCCTTCATAACTGCACCAATCAATTCCTGTATTAAATCCTCTCGCATCTAGCTTATTGATTCTATTTTTCTGGAGAACCCGATGAATACACCAATCTCTTTACATCAGGATGCCTTTAACTATATTTCTAGTTCTAGGAGAATGTGCCCAACTTTTGCTTGCAGTAAGTTGACTAGAAGTACATTTGTGAGTCACAGAGAGTGGCTCTGTGAGTAAAATCAATCTGGTAAGACAAAGACAGTTTTCCATACCAACTTTCACAATCTCAAACTTACAGAACAATATAATAATTTTATGGGAAATCGCTTCAGTCTTCTTAGCAAACAGAGTTAGAAAGTCTACTTCAGGAGAACAAATTTAAAAATGAGTACCGATTTAACTTTAGTGTATAATCAGGGGTCTTTAAATAGTCTCTAGCTCTTCTCTAATCCATAAACCATGGCTAATTCAATGCTTTGCATTCTCAAAGGACATATAATCTCTCAAGTTTCTTGCTGTTGAAGTCTGCAGCCTCTGGTCTCAATTTTAAATTAGACTAAAAATATTAAGACTAAAGATATATGGGGTTTACGTTTTTTTTTTAATTCTATACCATCTGAGTTATTCTGTGACGTTATGCCCTCTGCTCAACCCACCACAGCCCATATCAAAATATGTCCTGAAGAAGTATCTAAAATGCATCCACATTTCTTAATGACTGTTACTTCACTGGACTGCCCTTCCCAGGAATGTTTTGTTTGTTTGAATATAGCTTTCAGGACTAAGTTCAACACCAAGAGAGGAACTTCAGACAGACTTCCCTGAAACCAGAAGATGGACTAAGCTTTCCACTACTGCCTACAGGCCCAGCTATGAGTCTCCCATCTGCAACCTGTGCATGCGTGCTTGGTTGCACAGTCATGTCCGACTCTCTGCGACCCCATGGACTGTAGCCCACCAGGCTCCTCTGTCCATGGGATTCCCCAGGCAAGAATACTGGAGTGGGTTGCCGTGCCCTCCTCTAGGGAATCTTTCTGACCCAGGGATTGAACCTGGGTCTCCTCCATTGCCAGGAGGGTTCTTTACCACCAGTGCCACCTGGGAAGCCCCTCTGCAACCCACCCATGTCTTATAGGAGGGGTTTCTCTGAAAAAGAGTATCTAGAACTTATCTTCAGAGTCCTCCCTCAAGCCCACCTTTCTGAGCTCTTCAGAATCTAGTGCTAGGAAGGACCCACTGATGGCGTGGGAACATCACGGAATGTGTTGTCAGGGTACCTGATATAAATCCCAGATTCAGCAGGTCTTGTCTTCAAAGGACTTTGATTTCCTCTTCTACAAATGGGAGAGGACAATACACATCACCCTGGATTGCTTGAAGGATGAAATCCAGTTGAAGAATATGGAAGTTTTTCATATTTGAAGTTAGGTAATTACATGGTTAGCTGATTGGTTTCTATCTGTTTATTGAAAGCCACGAATCATAGTAGATATAAATATGGATATAAATTGATATAAATATGGATAGATATAGACTTAAATATATTCTCCTCAGAGAGCTTAAAACACACCCAAGGAAATAAGATTTTTCTATGTCAAATAAGCCTACTAGTACTCAGAAGGGTTTTAGTTCTTTCCACAGCCTAGGAGACAGAATCTGTACATTTATCTGAAAGCTAGAAAGATTAGTTTAATTATCCAATAAATATTTATTGAGAAGAAACTGCTGGACGCAGGGACTATGACGGTGGACAAGGCGCAATCCATAGATGCAGTCCAGCTATGTGGTCCAGATGTGGTCGCTGCCCTTGGCTGGCCCTGTCCATGCAGTCAATCCAGAAGGACATCCTGCATGCCTGGATCAGCAGCCCCCAGGCAACTAGGCAGAACCTTAGGAGCTTGGCCAAAGGATGAGGTGCTGACTCTGGCACACTGCCCCTCTCCCCCAACACACACACTCATTACACTAGGGCAAGACCAGACCTACCACTGCACTGAGATAAATTTTCATCCCTTAAACAAACCTCATGGCTCCTTGTTCTTGACCGTTAGGATGACACTGGAGCTTAAAATTTATGTGGCTCCTGAAGGCTGTTAGTTCGGTAGGAGAGCGGGTGATCCATCACTTAAGGGAGGGCAAGGAGGTGTGTCCACTGGCCTGAATGCTGACCCACAGGAACAGTCTTTTCGGGAAGAGGGCAGTTGTAAATCCCGAGTTTGTCCTCTACAGGCCGTCTTAGCTCATGTCAGACAAAGGTTTGCCCTCTGCTGGAAAAAAAGTTGTGGAAATGTTACTATCTCAAGCATCCCTGTGTGGGGATATTTACCTTCCCCAGCGGAAGAAGTCAAGTACCTCTTAAGGGTGCAGTGATAAGATCTGACATTCACACAGCAATTTCGCAGTTTACAAAGCCTTTCATCCCTCATGATCTCAAGTGCAGCCTCACGAACAGAACGGATTTTCAGAGGAAGAAACTGAGGCATGGACAATTTAAGTGTCCTGACCAGGATCAGGCAGTCAATTTTAGAATGTCAAGGAGTACAGTGGGCAGAGTTGTCCTATCGCATCACAGTCCTGCTGGAGGGTATTGGGGAGAGGGTTAGGGATAAACTGAGGAAAAAACCAATGCCTTTCACAGTGTTCTGGAAAGCAGACGCCCTGCCATTTCTTCCTCCATCTTGCCATAAGTTATCTGAAAGCATATCTCCCCAGCCATTCATGCATTGTTGATGGGAATTTAATTTGGTGCAGCCAGCCCAATGTGAAAATTCCTCAAAAAGTTAAAATTAAAACTACCATGCTGCTGCTGCTGCTGCTGCTAAGTCGCTTCAGTTGTGTCCAACTGTATATGACCCCGTAGACGGCAGCCCAACAGGCCCCGCCGTCCCTGGGATTCTGTAGGCAAGAACACTGGAGTAGGTTGCCATTTCCTTCTCCAATGCGTGAAAGTGAAAAGTGAAAGTGAAGTCGCTCAGTCGTGTCCGACTAGTAGCTACCCCATGGACTGCAGCCCACCAGGCTCCTCCATCCATGAGATTTTCTAGGCAAGAGTACTGGAGTGGCTTGCTATTGCCTTCTCCATAAAACTACCATATAATCTACCAATTCCACTTCTGGGTATTTATCCAAAGGAAATGAAATCCCTGTCTTGAAGAGATATCTGCACTCCTATGATCATTACAGCATTTTTTCCAATAGCCAAGATATAGAAATTAATTAAATGTCCATCAATGGATGGATGGATAAAGAAGCTGTGGTATCTACCTATCCATCTACAATAGAATATTATATTGACATAGAAAAGGAAAACTGGTGTAGGAGTTAGAGAAAATGATGTGGAAGTTTCTTGAAAACTTAGAATAGAACTACTGTGTGATCTAGCAGTCCTGCTCTTGGGTATATATCCCCCAAAACAATGAATTCAGGATCCTGAAGAGATGCCTGCTACCCCACGTTCACTGCAGCGTTATTCATAGTAGCCAAGGTATGGAAACCATCTAAGGGTCTGACAATGAAGGCACAGCTCTATGCTGGATTGTTGCCGGAAAGCAATGTCAGATATGACCATTCCTCAAACCCTCAAGGGGTGGGTCTCAGTGATTTTCAGGCATATGTGACCTACAAGATGAACCTGTCCAAATATCCCAGGAGGCACCAGCAGAGTGAGTGGCAGAATGAAGGCTCTCTGCAGATTTCTACTTGATGCACATGAGGCCCGGCTTCAGGCAGAAGTCCCCAGGAGCCAGCAAAGAGTTGCCGAAGGGTAACAAGGGCAGAGAGAGGAAAAGGCAGGGTCACCTTTGTAGACCGTGAATAATCCTGGAGCCTCCAGACCAAAAAAGGACCAGCTGGAAAAATCTCCCTCCAGCCACCCTCCACATTCCTCTCCACCCCAGTACAAGCTGAGGCAGTTCCCTGGAGTGTATAGTCCAGACAGTGCTATTTATTTTTATCTTTTATCCTTTGAGAGAAATAATGGAATCCATCAATAATGTCTTGTTTTTAAACTCATTTGGGAAATAAAAAAAAAATTTGCTGTGAAAATAACATTCTCTCTGATCGATTTCACTATATTTTGGACAATGTAATTATAGTTGGAGTTCCCCATTAAAAACCAAAGATTCCCTTGGTGTCCTTTGTGGCATCTGGGCAGGCCACTGGGAAAGACTCTGATGGTCAGACTATGGCCAAAATTGGTGCTGTCGGATCGGCTCAATATTCTGTTTTTTCTCACCTGCCATAAA
Source organism: Budorcas taxicolor (assembly GCF_023091745.1). Classification (NCBI taxonomy): domain Eukaryota; kingdom Metazoa; phylum Chordata; class Mammalia; order Artiodactyla; family Bovidae; genus Budorcas; species Budorcas taxicolor. Next base: position 45,087,863 of record NC_068915.1, read on the forward strand.
GGTGCATCTCTCCTGGAAAATGAGGTCAGTCTTGCTTCTGGCTCTTTCTAGGCTCTTTTGGGACACTAGTCTATGGTGGTGTGCTATTTGGGATTTAGAAGAAACAGAGGCTGAGCTAGAGTTGAAACTGCAAAAGGCTTTATCGGGAACAGCTGTAAAAGAAAACAGGGAGAAGCAGATGGGGGCAGGGGGGATGTCAGACCCCACTACGTTCAGCCAACCTGGATGCCTGGTAAAGCGGTCCAGCTTCCAGCAGGAATGGCCAGCCCTTGTATCACCGCCTTGCTCAGTCACAGTGCAGGGTTTCCCTGAGACAAGAGTGACCTTGGCTTGCAGGCTGAGAAGGATCTAGAAGAAGCTGGCAGCTGGAGACTGTCAGCTAAGTCCATTCCTGGCTGCTGAGGAGCCGGGCCTTTCGTGAAGAGTCATCAGAGCCCTGATTCTTCCGGTCTGCTATTAATGGTGAAAAAGACATTCTGGTTTTGCCAGCTGACATGAACTGAGAGCGACTTGGTGAAAGCTGTTACAACAGAAGGTCTCCAGGTCTTTCTGAACCCAAGAGAATATTAGCACTGATTTCTTCTGAGAAATGTACTGCTTAAGAGGAGCTGATAACCACTGCTCATTGAATCTCATGTATTCATAGTTCATTGCTTGATTCAACAAGCATTTGTTGAGCACTTTCAATATTTATCTATTGAGGTCCTTGAATGTGGCAACTGAAGGACTAAGGTTACACAGATTCCTGAGGCTTAAGCCCTGCAGTCAAACAGCTGGCACTTAAGCAGCAGATAAATAACTAAAGAAATGCAGGAAATCGTACAATTGCCATTGAAAAGAAAGGCATTTGGGGGAGAGGAACTTGGTAAAAGCCTTTACAGAAGCTCTTCAGGTTGTTTTAGACCCAAAAGACTATTAGCAGTGATTTCTTCTTCTAAATTCACTGCTTAACAGGAATTAATAACACAAAGGGCCATAAATACACAGAAGAGGGAGTGATTTCTTCTAACTTGTAAGCCTTCCCCCGGTTGCTGTCACTGGTCCATGACGAATGGATAGGATCTGAGCAGACAGATACAAGGAGAGGGACATTTTTCATGGAGGAAATAAAAGGAGCAAAGTCACTGATTAATAACAACAGCAATGCCTATTTGTGTTAGGCACTTTGTTTAAGTTTGCTTTACTTAAGACTTGAAACATCTCTGCCAAGGAGGTGTTTATATCCTCAACATCAGAAGAAGAATCTGAGGCTCAGAGAGGCTGAGTAATTTGTCCAAGTTTGCATAGGCAGTGGGCTTCCCTGGTGGTAAAGAATCTGCCTGCAATGCAAGAGACCCAGGTTTGAGCCCTGGGTCAGGAAGACCCCCTGGAGAAGGGAATGGCTACCCACTGCAGTATTCTTGCCTGGAGAATCCTGTGGACAGAGGAGCCTGACGGGGTACAGCAGAGGCAATAGCTGATTCAAGAGTCAAAGTCGAGTCATCTGACCTGCAAGTCCATTCCCAACCCTACACTGCCCCCTAATGTGGGTGAATTGGAGACCAAAGACACCCGTAGCCACGGAGGGCACATCGCAGGATGAGCAGGAGGAGGGATTCTGGGGAGAAGAACAGTGGGTCGAATCCTGGGTTCTCTGCGGAGCTTCCCGGTGGATGTGCCGAGGAGCAGGTGGAAATTTGCACTTGAAATGCAAAAGCGCTGGGGAGAGACACAGGGAGAGACCATTGCTGTGTTAGGAGGTAGAGAGACCTGTTTATTTACCAAGGGGAGCAATGGGTCTGCTTGGCAAATACTCTGAGTATGAGACTCTACAAATCAGCTAAGTGCCTTGTCTGTGGGAGAAGAGGAGCAGGATACGTTTGCCAGGGCGAGAGTGGGCTAGAGAAACAGGGAGAGGAAGAAGGACAGACGCAGAGAGGTGAGGAAGGCTCTGCCAGCTATGAGCCCTTCCGCATGACTCCCCAGTCTTTGGGAAAACTACTAAAAGCACACATGCTCAGGATATGACTCGTGTGTGTATGTGTATGTGTATGTGTGTTTGTAAGCCAGCAAAGGAGCCTCTCATGTCAGGCCCACACTGAGGCCAACAGTGTCTATGTGCTTGGAGCAGAGGCCCCAGGAGGAGAGACCCTAACAATCCAAGCCCCAGGGATTCACAGAAATCATGGCAAAGCTCTGGCCTTTCACAGGCTAGAGATTCAAATCAAATCTGTCAAGTTTTCCATGGAGCAAGGCAGCTGTGGTCAAGAGAAAGCAGGTTGAAGGTGGAACTTCAGCCACCCCTGGAGAAGCCGCACTGGAGACCAAAACCCAGTGGAGAGGAAGGCAAAGGGCAGACTCGCGAGAGGCAGGAGTGACACCGCGCAGGCGGCCATGGGCCTGGCTCTGCCCTGAACCAGAGGTTAGGGGTTGGATAAAGCAGCTGAGCGTCCCTGGTCTCCCGTCCCCTGGGGGAGCAGCAGGCCCCACGAACCCAGAGCTTCTCAACTGATGATGCCTGTGGACTTTCGGGACGGTTGGGCAGGCAGGCAGGAGTGCCGTGAAGACCTGCATGTCCTGTGTGCAAAGAGGCTGGTTACAGGGAGGCTTCCAGGGCTATCAGGTGCAGAGACAGAGAAGGCCATGGACTCTGAGTTGCCATGGGCATGGTGAGGGGCATGCCTTTGGGGAGGATAAGGAGAAGGGCCAGATCGCCCTTCTTTCTGGGAGATTATGTCCGCAATTCCTTTCTGCAAAAAGGTGCTAAGGGTAGGTGTGTTCAATTGGGTAAGTGTCCCTGTACCGAAGTTGTGTCCTGACGCACACGTTGGCAAGGCTGCCCACTTGGCGAGGCGGCACAGTCTGTCCTGGCTGCTGACCCATTTCCCAGCGCCAGGTGACAAAACCCCACTGCTGAAACTCATGGCTCCAGGGATAATTGGTTCTGATCAAGCAGTTCTGGGAAATGATGCCTTCCCTTCTCCTGAGCAGATGAAGGAGTCCAGGAGGCAGCAGGCATGCGGCTTCATGTGCTGTCTCTCCTTTCTGGCTCGCTGACTTTGACTTCCCCAGCTGACTCCCCACCATCCCCTGGCTGCACTGTCTCCAGCCAGAAAGGACACTGGGCAACTTCAGACACAAAATCATGAGCCCGGGGTGGGGCAGACCAAGGGATGCTGGGAAGAGACCCCTCTTCCTCAGCACCAGTAAACCCTTCCCCCACTCAGAGGTCACAGAGACTGAGCCAGCCTGAAGTCGGTCCCTTCATTGTTGGTTCTGCCTTTGGGAAGAATAGTAACCCATCACTCATCTTGACTCAGCAGAGGCTCACCCCTCATTTCATTCAGATCTTTCCTTAGGTGTCTCATCTTCGGCAAGGCCACCCCATCTAAAATGGACCCTCCATCACCCTCCATCAGTTCATACACCTTTCTTCTTTGTAAGCAGTTCCCATTGCAAGACATGGTATATATTCATTGGCTGATTTGTTTAGTAATGTTTTTCTCATTAGCCTTTGGCCTCCATGGAGGTGGAGACCTTGCTTGTCATAGTCTCTGCTGTATCCAGAAGCCAGAAAAGCCCCTGGCAGGAAATAGCCTGTTGATCAATTCTGGAGAACAGGTGGATGAGTGGATGCTATTAAGGCAGTACCATTCTGGAGGGACCAAGAGCAAAGAACACCTCGTTTGGTTTACTGTTCTAGTCCCGTTATCCAGCACAAACTCTGACACCTCACTGACACTCAAATACTTGTGGGATGGGTAAATGAAAGTAGGAAGGAAGAACCAATGTCCATCCCAGCATCTCCACAGTATGACCTAAGAAGTGTCCTGACAGCATCAGGGTTTGGAGCACATGGAAAGGGACTAACGAACAGGAGAAAGTGTACACAGAGAAGTCAGGCACCAAGGATGCTCTAGGCCCCTGGAGTCGTTTAGATGTCTGGTCTAAGATGAGGAGGCTCATACAGGATCACGCAGTGTGAAGGCTGGCTTCTCGAGTTCTGTTCTCATCAGAGGAGTGATGCTACAGCCAAAAATGACAGACAGCCTCACTACGTGACTCTGTGACCTTAATCGCCTAAGCTCTTTGGGCTCCATAGGTTGTTATTGGAGTAAATGGATGGTAACATGATGCCATAGGAACTCTCAGTGGAGCACGGAGGTGGAAGGGGATTAGATCGAATGCAAAATTAGACTGCCTCAAAGATGTGCTTCAAGCGCTCACCATCTACATTCCCCTTTTTCAAAGCGTGGAGATTTCTTCACAAGTTAAGAAACAGATACGTTCAAAGGCAGTGAGCTTGGCTTCGAAATCAATATGTGAATCTGACTGTCTTTCCCCTTCCTTCCATTCTGTCATCTCCTGGGTAAAGTTAGCTCATCCATGTTCTCGGCTCAGGGTGTTGGGTTCACATTCTGTGTCTGGATGGAGGACAGATGCCTCTTCTGGGCACAGAGATTGGAATCTGCTGAGTCTTTCTGCTTAGCTGTTACTCACTGAAATCCTTGTGGACGTGTTGGGATTGTTATCTCTTAAACCCACCAAAAACTGGTCCCATTGCCTGCCATGAAAATGGAGTCAAGGGGTACAGGGAAGCAGTTTCATCTGAGGGGTGACTAGGGAATATTCTGGGCTTCCCTGGTGGCTCAAATGATAAAGATAAAGGCAGATAAAGAATCTGCCTGCAATGAAGGAGACATGGATTCAATCCCTGGGTCAGGGAGATCCCTGGAGAAGGAAATGGCAGCCCACTCCAGTACTCTTGCCTAGAAAATCCCATGAACAGGGAAGTCTGGCCAGCTACAGTCCATAGCGTCGCAAACAGTTGGACATGACTGAACAACCAACACTTTCACTTTTCAGGGAAGGTTTTAGTAATTTGAAATCATTACATTTGGTAATAGGCTCATCTCTTCTTCCAAGTGTGCCTGAACTGTTCACATCTGTGTTTATTAGATGCATTACTTACTCAGTACTTTCACTGATATGCTGTGTTCCCCTCTTCCCAAACTATTGACTTTCTTTTGATACTTCTTTACTATTTCAGGTCCTCGGTTTTTTTTCTACAGTATCCCTCAGCATCCAGGGGTGGGATTGCAGGTAGTATTTTACCCCATAGGAGTTGAATCAACAGTCATCAAAGTCAACAAAGGAATGTATCATTTGGACAACTTTTGGTGTACACTGACTGGGGAGGGTTCACCCAAGAGCTGTGGGGTGTATGTGTGTGTGTGTGTGTGTGTGTGTTGCTGCGTGAGTATCTGCAGAACCCAATCCGTCTGCCTGGAGCTCTCTGCCATTCCATCTCCCACTCACTCACTCACCCACTTAACTAAGCCCTAACAATCCTTGGATCTCAGTCCAAACATGGCTTCTTCAGAACTTTTCCTGAACTCCCTAAGGAGATCAGGACTCCCTGTCTGATAGGCTTATAACACCTGTGTTTTTCTTCTAGAGAAGAGCTGTCCAAAGAGAGATTATGCAAGCTACCTATGTAACTTTTCATTTTCTAGCAATCACATTACACCAGCTTCCCCAGTGGCTCAGCGGTAAAGAATCTGCCTTCAATGCAGGAAAACAAGGAGATTCGATCCCCTAGGTCAGGAAGATCCCCTTGAGGAGGAAGTGGCGACCCTCTCCAGTATTCTTGCCTGGGAAATCCCATGGACAGAGGAGTCTGGTGGGCTGCAGTCCACGGAGTTGCAGAAGAGTCGGCTGCAACTTAGCGACTAAAACAACAAACAAATCATATTTTAAAAAGTAAAAAAAAATAATAATAAAAGGCAAAATTAACTTTGACAATATATTTTGCTCAGCCCAGTGTATTAGTTTCCTAGGGCAGCCCTAACAGAGAACCACAAACCGAGTGAGCTATGCAACAGAAATGTCCATACTTTTGGAGATCAGATGTCTGAAATAAAGGATTAACCTTCTGGAAACCATAAGGAGAAATCTGTCCCATGTCTCTCTCCTAGTTTCTGGTAGTTATCTGGAAATCTTTGGTGTTCCTTGACTTACAGATGGCATTTTACTTGGGTCTTCAGTTTGTCTTCCTTTTTACATGGCTTTCTTTTTATAAGAAGAACCCCAGTCAGAGGTGGTGCTAGTGGTAAAGAGTCTGCCAACCAATGCAGGTGACTATGAGATGCAGGTTCGATCCTTGGGTCAGGAAGATCCGCTGGAGGAGGAAAGGGCAACCCACTTGGATATTCTTGCCTGGAGAATCCCCATGGACAGAGGAGCCCGGTGGGCAACAGTCCATGGGGTCACACAGAGCTGGACACAACTGAGCAACTTAGCATGCAGCAGGCATTCAGATAAGGAACACCCCCTACTTCAGTATGACCCCATCCTAGCTAATTCCATTCAGTGACTATTCCCAAATAAAGTAGAATTCTGAGATGCTGAGGATTAGGACTGCAACGTATGAATCTTGACACACACAATTCAACCTGTAACATCGAAGAACTTAAAATATCATTTCCTTTTGTAACTTATTAAGACTTTGAAGTTTAGTGATGAATCTTATACTTAGAGTATAATATACAGTGGTATATTTTATACTTAAAATAGTTTATACTTATAGCACTAAATTTTCATCCAGAATACTTTATCTGTATCTAGAGTTCATAGAATTTCCAGTTGAAAAAGCAGAGTCACCTATCCAAATTTTTCCAAACACACTTCCAAATTTTCTCATTGCTGACATGAGAGGAAAGACATTTCCTCTGATATTCACAGAGTGTATGTAGGCACCAGTGGGTCTTTGCTCTTGAAGGGATGCATGGTAAGTGGTAAAGGCTCAATAACCCACATCAGTCACAGCCCCTCGTTTCCGTCCCACTGTGTGTGAGGGTTTCCCTTGCTGCCATATTAGTCCAGTCTTTGACCTCTTATACCCTTGGATTTTTTTGTTCCATGAGCCAATAAATTCTCTTTTTTTATTTTTGCCACTGTGAGCTGAGTTTTTTGCCACTTGCTACTAAAGAACACTGACAGCAAACAAGATCTCATTTAGTTCTCATGTCAGGAAGCACCATTTCCATCAACAGAGGAGGGGACTAAGGCCTAAAGACCTGGAGTAACATTTCCAAGTTCACCTAGCCAGGAAATGACAAAACTAGGTTCATCCCCCCATTTCTTTCTGACTCCAAGGGGGTGGCGTTTCCAATAGTAAACAGTGCTTCCTAAGTGCAGGACACGTAAGAATCAGATAAGCAGGAAAGGCAGGAAAATGGTAATTCTGGAGCAGAGTGGCAAACCCAAGACACAAAGTGTAGTGGGGAGGTTTTTATTTCCTGTGCATCAAAAACTGGAAATTAATGACACTCCTGTATATGGGGTGAAAGAACTAAGAAAGGAAGGTAAGTAAAGGCTTCTAGGAAACGTGCTATAATAAGTGCTATAATTATTCTATATCTAAAGAATAATTAGAAATTACTGTGTCAACTGCATCTTAACAGGGGCTCTCAAAGGATTAGAGAGTATTGAGAACAATTTAAATTTACACGTGAACTGAGCATTCTTCCTGGATTTGTTTTTTACCCAGTGAACAGCTTTGTAGTCACCAGTGGACTGTGATGAAACCTGCAGAGGTGGATCCATTTGAAAACTTATACTGGGCTTAGCAGGGTTCATCCCTTCACCCAGTAAATCATTTGAGACATGTTGAGCATCAGAGTGAAATGGAGGAGCCCTCAGGTAAAGAAAGCATTTGTCCTGGAGGATGGCAGGCCGGGAATGGAGACACAGCTCCTTCTCCAGTGGGGGCTGGGAGGCCATCCTCATAGAAGATCTCACTAGTCCTCACACTCTTCTTTTGGGTGGAAAAAGCAAGGCTCAGAGAGGTTGAATAACTTGCCTAGGTCACACAGTGCCAAGGGGTAGAACTGGGCTGCACTGTCCTTTGGAGGCACAGAAATCTGTGAAGCCTAATGGTTTTTCTTGCTTGCTTTCCTTTCTGTCTTCCCTTTGTGCTGTGTTCTGTCAGTCTAACTCCTCCAGGCCTTACCACCTTGTGTTCTCATAAGAAGACCCGTGAACACCAATGACATAAGTGTTAAGTCTCAGATAGAGAGCTCTGGAACTCTTGAGGCATCAGAGAGCTTCTTGATGGGAAGTTGGAAGGACACCCAGCTCCCAGTTTTATTTCCTGGTCTGTGAACAGAGTATTCCAGCAGTCCTGAGTGAACCCAGGCGCCTGCTAGGGTTTTTAATGAGAATTTTTTTCTTGGAAAAATGTGGCATTTTGGGGCTTCCTGTCTCTGCTCCCTCATTTATGGTTGGGTGAACCTGAGCTCACCATTCACTGTATCTGAGAACAAGTGTCTTCATCTCTAAAGTGGTCAAAAGAGTCCTAACATCACAGGGGTTATTAGGTGAATTATATGTAACATTTAGATAATTTTTTCCCCTAATTCCCTCTACCATGAAATGTGGATTTATATATGTGTTTTATATGGTACAATTTTTTTTATCACCCAAGAACCAGTTTTCACATGAAGAATGCACGATCTGTCCTATCTCATACCATCTTTCTACATCAGCCACTGAATCAAAGTTCCAGAGGTATCTCTTCTCAAAACAAATCACCAGTGTTAAGAACTCACTGAACAAGACCCTTTACTCCCAAGTGTCTTCTTCAAGGGTGTAGGAAACAAGGGGGCAGATCTGCAGAGCACTGAGCCACGTCCTGTGTATGCTGAATATGACACATCCCGCACCTCTTTTTAAAGCTTTGAGAGCTGCCCTCTTTGGCTTGCAATTTCATCTCCTTGGTGCTGGCACTCTTCCTGGTTTGGTCTAGCCTGGACTTCAGGGAATCACAGTTCTTAAGGACATACTCTCCTCACCACTGTATTGGAAATGTTGTCCATAAACATATGTCTTCCTGCTACTCTGCAGTGAGGCCCACAGGGCTACGGAGGAGGAATAAGGAATTACCTATGATTACTTCTGTTGTTATTAAGCAGTCGTGGCTCAAGCACACACAATATAAAAATGATATTAATGACTTGTTATCGAATTATGAAAGTGTGTTTTCCCAAGTTGAAAAAACTACTTATGAGAGATTTTGTCATTCATTCAACAGCTGTTTATTGAACACCTGCTCTGTGCCAGGCTGTGTCCTAGGCAGCAGGGATACAGAAGTGAATGAGGCAGACTGTGTTCTTATAGCTTCCCTTCCAGTGTAAGAGGAAGACAATAAACAAGTAAACCCCCAGGATGACTATCAGGAGGGAAATACAACCAGGCGAGGGTTGGAGAGTTAGGGAGGAAACACTGCCATTGAGGAGGTGGCGTTTCATAAGGCAGAGTCAACAGAGGGACTGTTGGGAAGGACATTCTAAGTAGAGGGGACAGAGGTTTTAGGGCAGAAAAGAAGTTCTCGTCTTCAAGGAGCAGAAGGAAGGTTAGGTGGTCAAAACAGAGAGATCAAAGCAGGAACTGGCTGGCTTGATGGCAGAGAAGTCAATAGGGGCCTGCAGCCCACAATAGGAAGCTTAGGTTCATTTTAAGTGAAATGGGAACTCACTGGAAGGTGGGGAGTGGCCAGATCTAGCATGTAAAAAAGAGACATGCATAGAAGGGTCCCTGCAAGACATCATGGGGGCTTGGACAAGGCGTGGTACCAGGAAATTTGTGGCCTAAAATCTCCATTTTCTTCAAACTTTAGAGTTTTATTTTATTTTTAATTGAAATATAGTTGATTTACAATGTTATATCAGTTCAGTTCAGTTCAGTCGCTCAGCCGTGTCCGACTCTTTGCGACCCCATGAATCGCAGCACGCCAGGCCTCCCTGTCCATCACCATCTCACGGAGTTCATTCAGACACTTCCATCGAGTCCGTGATGCCATCCAGCCATCTCCTCCTCGGTCGTCCCCTTCTCCCCCTGCCTCCAATCCCTCCCAGCATCAGAGTCTTTTCCAATGAGTCAACTCTTCTCATGAGGTGTCCAAAGTACTGGAGTTTCAGCTTTAGCATCACTCCTTCCAAAGAAATCCCAGGTTGATCTCCTTCAGAATGGACTGGTTGGATCTCCTTGCAGTCCAAGGGACCTTCAAGAGTCTTCTCCAACACCACAGTTCAAACGCATCAATTCTTCGGTGCTCAGCCTTCTTCACAGTCCAACTCTCACATCCATACATGACCACAGGAAAAACCATAGCCTTGACTAGGTGGACCTTAGTCGGCAAAGTAATGTCTCTGCTTTTGAATATACTACCTAGGTTGGTCATAACTTTTCTTCCAAGGAGTAAGCGTCTCTTAATTTCATGGCTGCAGTCACCATCTGCAGTGATTTTGGAGCCCAAAAAAATAAAGTCTGACACTATTTCTACTGTTTCCCCATCTATTTCCCATGAAGTGATGGGACCAGATGCCATGATCTTAGTTTTCTGAATGTTTATCAGTTTCAGGTATATAGCAAAATGATTCATGTATACATATATATATATATACACAGGACAGTGGCCAAGAGTGCCTGGCTGTGATGGCGCAGAACGGCCAAGAGGAGCCACCCCGCGTTGGAGGCCAGGGGCGGCAGCTGGGAGGAGCCACCCACGTCCAAGGAGCAGTGGCTGTGCTGGCACAGGAGGGCCTAGAGGAGCTATCCCACGTTGAAGGTCAGGAAGGGCGGTGGTGAGGAGATACCCTCCGTCCAAGGTAAGGAGCAGCGGCTACACTTTGCTGGAGCAGCCGTGAAGAGATACCCCACGCCCAAGGTAAGAGAAACCCAAGTAACATGGTAGGTGTTGCAAGAGGGCATCAGAGGGCAGACGCACTGAAACCATACTCACAGAAAACTAGTCAGTCTAATCACACTAGGACCACAGCCTTGTCTAACTCAATGAAACTAAGCCATGCCCGCGGGGCAACCCAGGACGGGCGGGTCATGGTGGAGAGGTCTGACAGAATGTGGTCCACTGGAGAAGGGAATGGCAAACCACTTCAGTATTCTTGCCTTGAGAATCCCATGAACAGTATGAAAAGGCAAAATGATAGGATACTGAACGAGGAACTCCCCAGGTCAGTAGGTGCACAATATGCTACTGGAGATACTCATTGGAAAAGACTCTGATGCTGGGAGGGATTGAGGGCAGGAGGAGAAGGGGACGACCCAGGATGAGATGGCTGGATGGCATCACGGACTCAATGGGCATGAGTCTGAGTGAACTCCGGGAGTTGGTGATGGACAGGGAGGCCTGGCGTGCTGCGATTCATGGGGTCGCAAAGAGTCGGACACGACTGAGTGACTGAACTGAACTGATATATATATACACATATATATAATATGTATATATATATAATACATACATTATTTTCAGATTCTTTTCCCTTTTAGGTTTTTACAGGTCCTTGTTGGTTATCTATTTTATATATGTAATGTGTATATGTTAATCCCAAACTCCTAATTTATTCCTCTGCTCTTTCCCTTTGGGTAAGCATAACTTTGTTTTCTATGTCTGTGAATCTATTTGTGTTCTCTACATATGATCATCTCTAATTTAAAGAATTACCAAAATATTCAGTCTCATCGCTTTTCTATTTACATGTTATTTAACCAATCTTGAAGGCACTTACAATACTGATAAACAGATAAGACATGCAGATGTTAAATATTCAAGAATGACAGAATGGAATGCATACAGACCCAATTATGGCAGATACAGTGATGTAAGAATTTAAGTATGTATTGAGTGCATTCTAGGGGGAGATCCTTAGCTAAACACTGGATATCATCTCCAATGAACTTCACCCCAACCCTCTGAACTGTGGGCTCTGCATCAACAGGTTCTGCACTCACAGTTTCAACCAACTGCAGAGATGGAAATATATATATATATATAAATCCAGAAAGTTCCAAAAAGTAACACTTGAATCTTCTGTGCTCTGGCAACTATTTACCTAGCATTTATGTTGTATTAGGTATTATAAGTAATCAAGAGATGATTCAAAGTATACAGGAGGATGTGCATGGGTTACATGCAAATACAGTGCTCTTTTATATAAGAGACAAGCATTCTGGGATTTTGAGGTCCTGGAACCAATTCTCTTACAGACAACAAGGGACAACTGTACTGACTTTCCCAGATGGGCAAGTGCATCAAATGAAGTCTAGTTGGTAAGTATCACCCAGGCCTATCTGACTCTCAGCTACAGTTCAGGTGGGCAGCTGATTCCTCTTTCACGTGAAGACACCCTCCCTGGTTCCTTTCTGGCCTAGACTTTGTAAGTCAATGGTGTCCAAGTTACTAGAGTAGGTGGAGGTTCTTGGCCCTATGGAGAGGCCACTGAACATCCCTAAGAGAAGGAACTGTTTTTCTTACCTGTAGCTCCCACCAGCCAGCCCAGTACCTGGCTCCTGGTAAATCTTTGGTGATGTCTGTTCAATGGGGCAAAGAGTGAATGGGTGAATGAACAAACTCAAGCCATTCATCCTTTTTCAAACCAGAAGCAAGCTTGCCTCTTTGTAACACATGGCTTAGGCATAGAATTAGCACGTAGCTTGCCTGGAGGTGTGCAGTGGCTAGGTGGACAATTTTCATGCATTTATTCATATATGAGTGTGATAAATATTTAACAAATGCATACCATGTATAAATTATTGTTGAGCTGAGGCGATCTCCCTTTTCCAGATAAGCTAGGGGGAAAATTAAAAACCTGAACATAGCACTTAAAAATTTGACTCAGGAGTTCTAGTTTGGATGCTTAACCAACTGGATGACTTTGATCTACTGAGATTCAACTGCTTCAGCTGTGAAATGTGGGTAATTATACTTCTTTCATTAGGTTGTGAGACCTATATGAAAAGAGTATGCAAAATCATTGCTTCATAGATTCTACATAGTTAAACTGAATTATTACTGCTATTGCTACTGTTATAATTAGTCTATCACTTGGTCCCTGCTCCTTATTTTTTACCTTTTTCTTTCCCTCCCCTCCCCCCGCCCCCTTGAATGGAGAAAGAAGAAAGGAAAATAATGTCACTTCCATGGGCTTTGCCATTAATTAGGTTATAAAAACTTTTGCAAATACATGAACTATTATTTTAGAAAATATCCTTTCCCACTTAATTTATCTGACTCAATCCTGCTTAATTTAATGAAGACACTAAAGTGATAGCTTTAATAAATTTTATAGCTTTAATAAATATCACCAAGGAATGCTAACTAACCACCAAAGTAAAGGGATTATGCCTAAGTGTTCAAAAAGGGCATTTGTCCAAATGCAATGTAATTACCTGTTGAGTACAGGTACTGGATTAAACACTACCCTATAGCTGTAAATCCAATTTTGACACAAAATAATTCTAACATCATTTACTAGAAAAACTATGGCTGCCAACTTTTTAGACTGCATGAAATCAGTACATTTATTCTTCTGGCCTTTTGACTTTCCTGGTAAAGAGGTACACTGAGAAATGAGTGGAAAAAATAAAGTGTGACAACTGGAGAGATAATAACGTTGGATATCTTAATCTTACTATTTGAAGTAGAAGGTTAGAAAGCTTTTTTTTTTTGCTTCTGAAAGAAATGACCATAACTTAGTGGCTTAAGACAAAGTAAATTTAATATCTTTTAGTTCTGGAGTTCAGACACCTAAACTCAGTCTCACTGAGCTCAAATGAGGAGTTGGCAGGGCTCTGTTCTTTTCTGGCTTCCCTGGTGGCTCAGTTGGAAAAGCTTTTGCCTACAATGCAGGAGAGCCGGGTTTGATCCTTGGATTGGGAAGATCCTCTGGAGAAGGAAATGGCAACCCACTCCCGTACTCTTGCCTGGAGAATTCCATGATGGAGGAGTCTGGTAGGCTACAGTCCATGGGGTTGCAAAGAGTTGGACATGACTGAGCAACTTCACTTGCTTTCTTTCTTGTTCTTTTCTGGAGCACCTCAAGGAGGATCCCTTTCCTTGCCTTCTCCAGCTTCTAGAGGTTGCCTGGACCCCTTGGCTGGTGGCCTCTGCCTCCATGTTCAGAGCACATCACTGCAACCTCAGCTTCCATCAACACATCTCCTTTCTAGTCTCTGACCTCCTATCTTCTTATAAGGCCCCTAGTGATGACACTGGGCCCATCAGGATAATCCAGCCTAATCTCCCCATCTCCAAATCCTTAGTTTAATCATACCAAGAAAATCCCTTTTGTCAAATAAGGTAACACACTGACAGGTTCCAGCCATTAGAATTTGGACATCTTTGGGGGACCCGTCTGCCACAGAGAGGAAAATACAAAAAAGAAAGGAATGATTCTGAATCTTCTAGAAAAGAAGCAGAATGTAATTCCACCCTCTGGAGCATTTTTCTTGATGCCTATCACCACGACGGGGTCCTGGGCTGCTTTGTCCTCAATCCATGTCCTTACCCTGCTCTGCTGTCTCTAGGCAACAGAGACCGTTTCTCAGCTGCTATGTCAGGGATCTGCTGAGCTCAACCGATGAGAGGGACTGACCAGGCCGGGAGAGAGGATAAGGGACAAGCTGGGATATTTCTTCCCTCTCTATCTCTCTCGGATGGTATCTCCTGCAGCCCCAGCTTCACCCACATAAACCCACTATGATTTCAGCTTCTTCTAGGTGATTCTGACCTCCTCCCAATCGTAGCTTCCCACTGCTGCTGATCTTGGGGTTACCACTCTGTCTCCTTTTGACTCCTTGGCCTCTTATGTCTTCGTGGTATAAAAATTTCTGTATTCAATTTCCTCTGTAAATACCCAAAGAAATTTCTGTTTCCCTAGTTGGGCCCTGATAGATAGAGATGGAGAGAAATTACAGACTTTGGGGGAAAGAGACACTCATTTCAATGATGCTGTCACTACTCAGATTAGTTCTGAAATTCCTTCTCTTGGAGAATTGTCTGAAAACCAAGTTTTCAAGCCCCCCAAATAAAACCAGAGTATTAATTTTCTGGAGCTGCTGCCACAAATTACCACAAACATGGTGGCTTCAAAGAAAATGCATTCATTCTCTTGGCTCTATGGACCAGAAATCTGAAATCAAGGTGGCCACTGGGCAGCGCTTCATCTGAAGGAACCAGAAGAGCATCTTTCGTCTGTTCCAGCTTCTGCTCAGGCCACCCTTGGCACTTGGCTGCATCGCTCCAGTCTGACTCTGTCTTCACATGTGTCCTTCTCTTTGCTGTCCCTTCTCTCCCTCATCCTCTATCTTATAAGATATTTATCACTGGGTTCAAGCCTACCCAGTTATTCAAGGATACTCTCAACTTGAGAATCTTAATTACCTCCGCAAAGACCTTTTTTCTAAACACAGTCACATTCAAAGTTTCCTCAGATTAGGACATAGACATACTTTGAAGGAAGGGACATCATATGACCCACTACAACTAGTTTCATTGCTTTATAGCCAATCAGGAAAATCTCCTATACACACACACAGTCATTACCTGGTTTGATCAACTTCATTCACCCAACTTAGCTCTCAAGGTTCTTGGCTTTCTAAAAATTAAGTCAACTCCTGAAAGATAAGCAGTGTGTTCCAGAGCACATAGGGAAAACCTTATCACAGCAGCATAAATAGGAAAAATGACTCACGACACCCACAAAAGTCGGTCAGTGGAAAAGCTGCATTCTGAACTCTGTCTTCCCTGATGGCTGACTCCTCTGATCAGCAGAAGAGGCATTCAAGTCTCCACACTTGAAGTCCGTTCAGTCTAGTTCACGCTCTTCTCTGCCCTCACTCAGCAGCTGCTTTTTTCTGTTTTCAGTCCAAATATATGTTTTCTCATTTATTCTTAGTACACATTCATCTGCCAAGTTAAATATGGTCCAGAGAGCTATTATCGGTTCCTCTGACTATTTTTAAGGGTAAAGGGAGGTCTTTCGTAAAGGCATAATTTCTCACAGAATCATCTGAAGGCTTCGTTTATATTGTTGCTCTTGTGTCCTGGCTCAAGTTGATGAATGACAAATAGTGATGTAAATGCAGATTTTAGATGATTTTGCTGAGATTATACTCCAGTTACCGGCTTGGAGCAAATAGAATCCTTTACCAAAATATAAGCTGCACTGACTAATGCTGACCAAGAATAAGCTAGAAAGGGCATTAGATGTAGAAATAGAATGAGTTATTTCTCTGAGTTAAAATAAAACTTTTCTTTGTAGATGAGTCTAATTCCATGTAATTTTTAATGTAAGGGAGAAGCAAGGTCCTATGGAGAATATTTGTGAAATCTTTAGAAAGTGGAGAAGACTAAAAAGCTGAGCTTTAAGAGCGCACCCTAGTGACCGGTTCAACAGTGCCTCTCTCCCGGTGGCTGGAGCTGGCAAAGCCTTACTGCAAGTAGAATACTAATAGGATACTAGAAAGAGATTTTGTGCTGCATTGATTAAAATGGAAAGAAGAAAGAGCCCCTAAAATATTCTCTCTCATTTCCTTTTTAAATTTGTGGGTAGCCAAATATGTGACTGATCATGCAAGGATATGGGTTATTGTAGCAAAACACTGATCTGACAGATATTTTATAGAATTCCTAATAGACTTCCCATTGATGAACTAAAGCTAGCAGCCACTGTGCTGAGGCCGTGATATACATCTCCAATATTTACGACAACCCTGTCCTTTTATAGATAAGGAAATTAGGACTCAGAAAAGCAAAGACTTTACCCAAGGCCACAAATAGAATTACCTCAGTTCCAAAATGCCATTGACATGGGACTCACCACTGATTTCATAACGGCTTTATAGGGACCAACAAAAAATACACTTCATTAAATGGATAGCTCTGTCGTAAGATCAATTGAGCTTTCAAAAACATTAAAATTTGAAGGGAAAAAGGAGCATCTGGAATACGCAGAACTATAACAGAACATCAGCCCTGAGGAAAGGCTTCATGTCAAGGGCTTTCTGGTCCCAAGACTCAGCATCTCTCCATGACAGTCTGCTTGCTTGCTGTGCTGAGCATCAGGACCAACAACAGCAGGTCACACTGAGAACTAGAATCAGTACCACTTAAATCAAGAAAGCAAGAGCCACCCTCCAGGGCTGCACTAATACAATAGCCCAGGCTACCTGTGCTACCAAGCACGTGAAACTGAGATTCGCTATAAGGTAATCTGCACTAGATTTCAATGATTCAATACCAGAAGGACAAAACTAAAATATCTCCTTAATGCTTATTTATTTTGATTACATGTTGGAATGATAAAATTTTAACTTTATATTGAATACAGTGTAATATTAGATCAATTTCACCTGTTTCATTGCATTTTTTAATGTGGCTACTAGAAAATTAAAATTACATATGTGGTTCCCATAACATTTGCATGGAACAGCATTGCTCTAGAGCAAGTGTGAGCAAAATGATAGCGCACTGGCTTAGTCCTGCCCACCAGCTTTTTTTTGTAAATAAAGTGTCATTGGTGCACAACCACGTCTGTCTGTTTATGTATAGTCTATAGCCGCTTCAATGTTATAGTGGCAGAGGTGAGTAGGCACATGGGCCATTCGGACCACAAAGTTGGAAATAATTATTGCCTAGCCCTTTTCAGAAAATGTTTGCTGATTCCTGATCTAAAGGATGGTTGACTTTGGGAGAGAAGCAGCCTGGGTCCGAAGAACCTGGTCTCAACAGAGCAGAGTTGAGTTGCTCTCCCAACCTGCACCATCTTCCTACAACTAAAGTGTTATATGAGACAGAAATGAATTTAAATCTTGTTTCAGGCTATGTGTTTTTTTTATTTCATTGCAATAGTTTAACATTTATCTTAAAATGTGTGGGAAGCCTCCAAGGTGAAGCTGCAGGAAGAGATCCCCAAAGATGGAATTTAGGATAGGAGAGAGGAATACAAAGAAAGACATTTTCCAAGCTTTGCATGGTGGGGCTTGGGCCTAGAATGTTCATTGTCACCACAGACTGTGAGCCTAGAACGAAAGATTAAAACTTCTTCTGGGCTTAGCACCTAATTCTTAGAAACCAGTGAAAAATAGGGATCTTAGAAGTTAACTGCCAGTTTTTACTCAATGCTCATTCTCTTGGCATTTTAAACCCCTTTGTCACCAGGCTACTGCTTGTTTAAAGCCCTCAGTAAGAATGATTGGAGAAGGAAATGGCAACCCACTCCAGTATTCTTGACTGGGAAATCCCATGCACAGAGGCGCCTGGCAGGCTACAGTCCCATGGGGTCACAAAAGAGTCAGACCCAACTTAAAGACCAAACAACAAAAAAGAATGATAGTGTGCTTGGGAACTGTCTCCAAAGTGGGCAATCAGCTCTTTCTTCCAGGCTTAACCAGGGCTGAATGTCTGGACTCCCCAGGGGACTGTTACAGCGTCCCCTAATGGGAAATGTCCAAACACATCAGCTGGGTGGTCTTTCCTCTGCCCTGTGACCAAGCTCTCCTTTGCGCTCCTCTGCCAGCCAGCTTTGAACAGAAGCTTGTCCCCTTCACAGCACATTGACAGTGCAGTTATTTACCTGCATTCCCAATGACAGCATGCCTGGGGAATAAATTCTCTCTCTGACATGCTTGAGAAGACAGCCTCTTCAGCTGATGGAAGAATTAACCTTCTAGCTTGCAGCCCTACAAGCCCACTCCCAGGCCTCTCCTTTTTTCTTATTATGTAAAGAATGTCACAGTAACATATGGAACTGTTTTTGTGGGCATTCAGGTTAGCTTTGTAAATGGTCTCCCATTAAAGGAGGCAAAATATATTCAGGGCAGGTAGGGTAGAGTGGATTTGAGCACAACCTATGTACAGTGTCCCAAATTATCCATCCATTTGGAGGCAGTGCTGTTGCAGATGGGATTCCCAGGTGGCTCAGCAGTAAACAACCCACCTGCAATGCAGGAAACACAGGTTTGATACCTGGGTCAGGTATGGAGGAGGTCACGGCAACCCACTCCAGTATTCTTGCCTGGAGAATCCCATGGACAGAGGAGCCTGGTGGGCTAACAGTCCGTGGGGCTGCCAAGAGTCAGACATGACTGAAACAACTTAGCACTCGTGCACACTGTTGTCGATATTCCCAGAAAACCCATATTTTAAGTTTGGCCACCAACTATACTCTGATCTGTAACAAATTCAAAGGTGGTGTTTCACGAACTTTCATTTCTCCTACTTTCAGCCTGGGGGGTAAAACTGGTAGAGAAAAGGACAGAAAGAGGGAGAAACTAGAAACTGAGGTGGACATCTGTGCGGCCACCTGAGGGTCTTGGGAGTGGACTCCACTTCCTGGATCCTTTCCAGGGGAAACGAAGTTTTATTTCCATTGGATAAGGCTGATACCATGCGTGAAGATATTCTTCTTGAGGCAATAACTCCCCAGATTCCTATTTTTCCTGCTTTCTTCCCTGATTCTTATCAAATTCTTGAGTGCAAGTATCAACTGTATTCTAATGATTTGTTCCCATTTGTCTCAAAAGATCAGAAATCCAGGTGCTACGCCTCTGTTTCTCCTCATCTTTGCAGTCCTACCCCCTCAAACCTAGCCAATACTCCCCCCACCTTTGCCTCAGGCCAACCCTCAGCAATTCTGGCCTCTCTCCAGAGCCTCCTAACTGTCCCTCTGCCTCCTGATACCTCATGAACTTCCTCAAACAGAACAAATCTTTCCACAATTCTGCTTGCAAATCCAAACTGACCGTCTGTTGTCTAATCTCAGGATGGCACCAAAACCCTCTGACTCCATCTGACTTCTCCCCTTTCACCTCTCTTCCCTCCCTCAACAAATGCTTTACTGTTCCTTAAATGTACTCATAGGCCTCAACATATTTACACATCTTCTTTCTGCCTGGACCCCTCCCTTCTCTACCTGGTAAACTCCTATTCATTCTTCTGGACACAATTTAAATATCATCCTCTTTTTAGGACCTCACTGGCAGAATGGTCTCTTTCTTGTCTGGTTTCTTGCTTTTCTTTGCCCTTAGCTTTGTTATAAAAGTCATCTATCACATTGTACCATATTCGTTGCATGATATTAGATGCTATAGTTTCCTGGTAACTCAGCTGGTAAAGAATCCCCCTGCAATGCAGGAGACCCCGGTTCAATTCCTGGGTCAGGAAGATCTGCTGGAGAAGGGATAGACTACCCACTCCAGTATTCTCAGGCTTCCAGGGTGGCTCAGCTGGTAAAAATTCTGCCTGCAATGCAAGAGACCTGGGTTTGATCCCTGGGTTGGAAAGATCCCCCTGAGAAGGGAAAGGCTACCCACTCCAGTATTCTGGCCTGGAGAATTCCATGCACTTTATAGTCCAAGGAGTCTCGAAGAGTTGTATACAACGGAGCAACTTTCACTTTCTTGAGATACTATAATTGTCTATTACACAGCAAAGCTGTCTAAAACATTTATTTTTTTATTTTTCACTGTAAGAAATACTAAGATGCTTCTATCTCTGTTTATTTACTTTGAATAGAGTCCTAAAAGTGGTATTATGGATGTGAACAAAACATGTGAAATATGAACATATTTCATAAACATTTTTAAGGCCCTGGATACATGTTACAAAATTATTTCCCAAAAAAGGAATAATTCACAATCCTACCAGTAATGATGAGACTTATACCATAATTCTGATGACACTTATACCATATTCAGTGGTATAGAGTTGTACTTAGAAAATAAATGTGGTTGGCAGAAAAAAATCTTTTTTGTTTCAATTTGCTATTTTTAGTTAGTCATGGGTTTAAACTTTCTGAAATACCTGTATTTTGTATGAGTTGCACATCTATATCATTAGCACATATTCTTCATATTTGTTTGTAGAGCTCTTTATATATTGTGGATACAAATCCTCTATCTGTCATATTTCTTTTAGTGATGTTTTAATCCTTGTTTGTTTCAGTTTAATTTTGATATTGCATAGCGAGTTTAATTTGTACAAAACATTTTTCTCTTCATCATATATTCCATGCCTTAGAAAGTCCATCTCCACCCCAAAATCCAATAAACTTTAACATATAATATCTTCTAGACTTTATGATTTATTGGAGGTTGAAGAGAGAGGTTAACTCTTCAATCAGTAGTTTTGGTAAAAAGTATTGGTTGGCCAAAAAGTTCAGTTTGTTCAACTTAAACAAACTTCTTGGTCAACCCAATATAATGTAAAATCTGTTTTCCACCCAATAGTTAAATAGTAGTCCCAATATTATTTATTTAGCCATGTTTTCCTTTCTTTTTTATTATGTTTATTAAAAAAAATCTTATTTATGAGAACTTCTGGGCTTCCTTGGAAAGTGCCTCTTAACTCCCTAATCTACTGAAGTGCCCCTTCCCAGGGTTTGCCTAAGAATACTCTGTATTATCAATACAATTTACTGTGCAGAATACCTAAGCTCTTAGTTCTCTTGACTATGCCTCTAGACTGCCAAGTCCTTGAGATCAGGTATTTTTTATTATTATTCATTATTTTATATCCCAATTACCTAGTAAGTGCCATGCCTTTCTCAAACTAGGTGCTCAATGAATATTTGTTGATTTGAATTGAGTTAAATTGAATTGAATTGAACCAAATCATATTGGATTAGATTGCTAATAGTTTATAGGTTGAGATGTCTTTTCTCAGCAAATTGGCTTCCTTTCTGTATCATTCAGGCTCCAGCCAGGTAAACAGAAACTAATCTAAGTATTTAAAACAGAAGGGATTTAACACAAGGGATTGTCTGCCCAGTTGATGAAAGAGCTGAAAAGCCAAACAGATGATGGTTGAACATAATATTATGATTTATAAGAAACACATATGTGGTCATTCAGATGACCAAGATGTGCTTCTCAGATAGATTTGGCCTTCATCCACAGTTCCTGGCTCCCAAAACCCTTGGAATTTTCTGCCAGCACAACTGGGTTTATGCTAATGAAGGTGACTTCTGGATCCCACCCCAGGGTGGAGACTGGTTGCCAGGAGGACCAAGCATGTGATTGCAGCCTTTAGTCCCACACCCTGACTTCTGGGGAAGGATGAGGGGTTTCAGGCAGAATCAGTAGCCATTGACCAGTGATTTAGTCCATCATGACTATGTAATGAAACCTCCATAAACCCCCCAAAGAATAGCTTTTTGCCACCTTTTGGAGAGATTTCATGCAAAGAATCAGAAGGTTTCCATGTGCTGCCATGTGGGGCCCCAAGCTCCACCAGCACAGGAGCTCCTTTGTTCAGGACCCTGTGTCTCTTCATCTGGCTATCAATTCATATATTTTAATGTCCTTTTATAATAATTTAGTAATCTAGTGAGTAAACAGGTTTTCCTGGGTTCAGTGAACCATTCTAGCAAATTAACCCAAACCAAGGTGGGAGTCACCAGAACCTCCATTTTGCAGCCTGTTGCTCAGAAGCACAGGTGACAACTTGGGGTTGCAGCTGGCATTTGAAGTGAGGGGTGGCCTTGTGGGACCTAGCCCTGTACCTGTGGAATCAGATTCTACCTCTGGGTAAAGTGAAGTCAAGTGAAGTCACTCAATCGTGTCCGACTCCTTGCGACCCCATGGACTGTAGCCTACCATGCTCCTCTGTCTATGGGATTTTCCAGGCAAGAGTACTGGAGTGGGTTGCCATTTCCTTCTCCAGAGGATCTTCCCGACCCAGGGATCGAACCCGGGTCTCCGCATTGCAGGCAGACGCTTTACCGTCTGAGCCACCAGGGAAGTCTACCTCTGGGTAAAGGACAAGGTAAATTCTTGGACACCTGCTGGTTTGCAAGAATTGCTTATTGGTATGGGGAAGCCTTCACACATTCATGTTGAAACTGGGTCCAGTCATCTTTTCAGTGAGTCAACAGCTAAGCTGGAGAAACAAATGGAGGAGGTGGTATTATCGAAGCCCAGGGCCAAGGTCCTCTGACAAGACCATGGCAGACACCTGGAGGACGATGTCATGGAGAAAATGCAGCCACTTCAGGGAGCACTCGGGGCCTAGAGGGGTAAGAAGTCACCTGAATCTGTCTTCTTTCTACTCTCATGGGTCCTACCAGTGCCTCCCACTGACTCAAGCCCACCAGGATCAACTGTACTGGAGCCTGAGAAGCACAGCCTCTAATACAGAACAGACCAAGAAAGACAGTGAATTCTAGAGCAACAAAACTGATACACTTCTATTGTTCTTTTTAAGCTTGACAATATTATTTATTTCTAAATAGAATAACTAGGGAAATGAGATATGGAAGTCAACAAGTGAAAAATCAACCCACAATGGAAGGCAAATTAACAGACTTCAGCTACTCCTAATGGGTTCCCATCTCCTGCAGCCTAGCCATCAATAGGGATGGCTAAGTGCTTGGGGAGCCAGGGGTGGGAAGGGGGGCTGGCCACGACAAGTCAAGCATGGCTGCAATTTCATTAAAGACCCGGGGGTGACATCCACCATCAATTTGTTTTTCCCAGAATTTTGCTCTGATTTGGTGCTTTGTGGAGATAAATGTCTGGAACACTGGGCAGTGAGAGGGCAGAAAGGAAAGCCAAGGACTCTGATAACATCCAACCTGTTGTGTTGCAGACTGGGTCAGGTTTCCACATTAAAGAGAAGAGAAAAGAAGAACCTGCATACATAAGAAGATGACTAGGAATGTGTAGTGAAGCTCTTGACTTCAATGCTCCAAATTAGGATTCAGAGGAGGTATGGGAGAGCCTTTAAGAGCTTTGTTTTGGGAACTGGGAATTGGAAAAAGAACAGGGTCAGTTCTAAGCTCAGATGCTAACTTGCTGTGTACAGTGGCACAAATTACCCAACCTCCCTATGACTTAGTTTCCTCATTTGGAAAATGGGAAAAATGAGTAACACCTGTCTCCAAGGACTATTGTAAGGGCTAAATGAGATAATACTTGTGAGGTGCTTCACCTTACAGTCAGCATTCAGGAAATGTTGGCCGCTACTCTTTCTGGTGTTGTTTTCGTAGACTGGGTGGGTCTTAGAGACCATGCGCTGCTCTTTTCTGCCTGAGATGGCTTTCTCCTTTGTCTCTTCCCCCTTGATAACACCCATTCCTCCGTCAAGATCAAGTCAAATGTCATGTCCTCCAAGAAGTCTTCCCTGACCCCTTCAGGTCTGAGCTGGTGACCCTTCTCTGTGTTCCCATGGAGCTGTGTTTTTGTGCTTATCACGGCAATTGCACCCTGCTTAGCAGACCATGAGAAACTGCTAGACTGGAAGTGAGTCTTTTCGCTCTACTCCTGTCCCTAGTACAGGACACAATAGATGCTCAAAAAAAAAAAAGTCTATGTGAATAAAGGAAACCTATAGTATAAACACAAGAGTCCCTGGAAAATGCCTCCTGCTTCCATAAATGGCTTTCCCAGTTCCTAAAATCTGCCATCAGAGCTTCTCCTTCTAGCCAAAGACCGATCCCATTTAAATCCTATATACACTTCCCCCAACCACCACCTTCCACTTGAATGTATGCAATTTTGTTGTTGTTCGGTCACTTGGTTGTGTCCAATTCTCTGTGACCCCATGGACTGCAGCACACCAGGCCTCTATGTCTCCACCATCTCCTGAAGTCTGCTCAAACTCATGTCCATTGAGTTGGTGATGCCATCCAATCATCTCATTATCTGTCATCCCCTTCTCCTCCTGCCTTCAATCTTTCCCAGCATCAGGGTCTTTTCTAATGAGTTGGCTCTTCATCTCAGGTGGCCAAAGTATTGGAGCTTCAGCTTCAGCATTGGTCCTTCCAGTGAATATTCAGGATTGATTTCCTTTAGGATGGATTGGTTTGATCTCCTTGCAGTCCAAGGGACTCTCAAGAGTCTTCTCCAGAACCACATTTCAAAAGTATCAATTCTTTGACTATCGGCCTACTTTACGGTCCAACCTTTACATCCATACATGACAACTCGAAAAACCATAGCTTTGACAATATGGACCTTTGCCAGCAAAGTAATGTCTCCACTTTTCAATACGCTGTCTAGGTTGGTCATAGCTTTTCTTCCAAGGAGCAAGTGTTTTTTAATTTCATGGCTGCGGTCACCATCTGAAGTGATTTTGGAGCCCAAGAAAATAAAGTCTGCTACTGTTTCCATTGTTTCCCCATCTATTTGCCATGAGGTGATGGGACCAGATGTCATGATCTTTGTTTTTTGAATGTTGAGTTTTAAGCCGGCTTTTTCACTCTCTTCTTTCATCTTCATCAAGAGGCTCTTTAGTTCCTCTTTGCTTTCTGCCACAAAGGTGGTGTCATCTGCATATCTGAGGTTATTGATATTTCTCCTGGCAATCTTGAGTCCAGCTTGCGTTTCGTCAAATGGATCACATGGGTCACATCTTTGTCTAACTCAATGAAACTATGAGCCATGCCGTGTAGGGCCACACAAGAATGTATGTAATAGGTGCTCAATAAGTATTTGAAGAATTGATTTAGGGGTTGAGTTCTTTAGGAAAAGAAAATCAGACATCAGCATACCAGAGAAGAAGGGATGGTGCGGAGAAAATAGAGAGTAATTCTCACTGAGGACCTCCTACTACACCCTAGCCCCTTCCCCACAAAGCAGATTGCAGGGAAAAGGAACTTTCTTCTGGGTCTTCTGCTGCTGCCTCTCAGGCATCCTCTGGCCCTTCCAGACCTCCTACCTCAGCTCAGGAGGCTCCTGGTGCCTTGGGCCACTCCATCCTTTCAGGAGGATAGACCTGGCTGAAGAACAATACTTAACCACAGGAATGGTGATATAAAATGAAGAAAAAGCACATACTGTGTCCCAGGCACTTTACACACAATTCACTGACACCTTCAATAACCCTGACAGGTAGATGTCATTAGCTCCATTTACAGATGAGGAACGTGAGGCTCAGGGACAGTGACACTGCCCAAAATCACACAGCAAGTAAGTTGTGGAGTGGATACATCACACCAAACGTCACTGAGGCCCTTGATGAGTGCATATATTTTACTTGCTGTATCTGGCCACCTTGGCTTCTGATTCTGATGATATTGTTCAATTTTATTTTAGATGTAAGTTATTCTTATATTTTGAAGTCCTTACTTTTTAGAGAGGCCCACTGATAAGCTTCCCTGGTGGCTCAGATGATAAAGAATCTGCCTGCAATGCAGGAGACCTACGTTTGATCCTTGAGTCAGGAAGATCCCCTGGAGAAGGAAATGGCAACCCACTCCAGTATCCTTGCCTGGAGAATCCCATGGGCAGAGGACACTGATGGGCTACAGTCCATGGGGTTGCAAAGGGTTGAACACGACTGAGCGACTAACACTTACCTATCTGGCCACCTTACTCTATTTCAATGGTTGTGTAACAGTACCTGCCTCACTGCCTTGTTAAGTTCATAATGAGGAAAGTTTTCTGGCATCTTTCTTCTTAGTACTATTGCTGCTATGTATCTAACTTCGTTTTTCTGTTTCCAAGTTCCCAGATTTATGTGCTGTCTCTCTGCCAATTTTCTACACCTTCCTCAAAGCTTTAAAAGGGTTATCAAGTACTGGGGCTGTGCTGGTGTGGTGTGGTGTGCAGTAATGATACAGAATAGGGAAGAAACACTGTGGAAACATTTTCTTTAAATGCACACACACTCATGCAATAGGAGAGAGTGGTGGGTGAAATGCTAAGAAGAGATGGCATTACATTTAGACCAAAGGCTGGGAAATGCAGCCTTGCTAGGTGACAGCCTGTCAAGACAGCCTTACCTAATGGATAGCACAAGCATTATTTGGAGACATTTACTGCAGAATCCGATGGGGTAAAGGCACCAAAGGTGAACAAAATATCATCCTTCATAGCCAGAAACAGAGGCAGTGACAGAAAATAAATTGCTGGAGAAGTATCTCTTAAAGAAGAGTAGGTTTAAACATTTGCCTGACTCGAGTAGCAGAGACTTCTCGGATTTTTATCAACAGGAGAGATGGAGCTGAGTCAGTGAAATTTGTATTTTTCTTCTGGGGATGGGAGGGGCATGGCATGTTGTAGAAAGATATTAAAATGTAGGACAATGTGTTTAACCTCAAATCAATAGTTTGGGAGCAATACAGGATAGTGTGATATTAACAGAGTACAATACTGAAGACCAGAATGCACTAGGGTTGAATTCTGACTTCAGAGATGGCTCGCTACGAAATCTTGGTAAGTTACTGGACCCTTCTGTGATAGTCAGGAAAGGACAGGCTCTGCTGTAGCAACAAATGTGCCCAATAGCTCCATCTGATTTCTTGTTCATGTGCCAGCTTGGACACCAATGCTGGATGGTTCTGCTCCAAGCAGGGACTCAAGGGATTCGAGCTCCTCCCATCTTTTGACACACAGCCTCTGAGGTTGCGCAGAGGGGAAGAGAGTGTGGTAGACAGGCAGGGGGTTTTAAGGCCAGACCTGAAAGTGGTGTCATCACTTCTGCCCATTTGTCATTGGCCAGGCCCAATGGGATGGCCCCACCTAACTGCCACAGGAGCTAGAGAAGATGGTCCTCCAGTGTGAGCACAGAAAATGGTCTCTGCCACAGTGTCTGAGCATCTTTACAAAGGAGAGAATGCAGCCTACTGACATGGCTGCTGTGTAATTGCCTGCTCATGCAGAGGTAGTTACTATTATTTGTAACTGAGCTGCAATAAGTTTAAATGATCTCTCATAAAATTAGGTCTGGGTTACAGTCAAATTCATAAAGAAATAAAGATGGTGGTTACCAGGGGCTGGGAGGAAGGTGAAATGGGAAGTTGTTGTTTAATGGGTATTAGAACTTTCCAGTCCCTGCTCCTCTCAGCTCCTGGTAACCACTGTCTTTCTTTCTTCAGTTTTATAAGATAAAACCAGCTCTGGAGATGGATGGTGGTGATATTTGTACAGCAATGTGAATGTACTCAGTGCTACCAACCTGACACTTAAGAGTGGTTAAGATGCTAAATTTTATGTTGTGTCAATTTTACCACAGTTTTTTAAATAAATAGTTTTAAAATTAGGTTTGGATAACTCCAAGGTCTGAGTTAACCTGGCTCCAGGGTAGAGTAAGGGCTGGTTGATGGTCCTCGTGTTGGATGACAACTTGATTCTGGGTCTAAGTTTCTCAGGATACTAAGGAAACTTTAGGTGACTAGCTCTATTTTCTTAAAAATAGTGTTTAAATTTCTTAAGGTCTATTGCAAATGCAAAGTCACTGATTACTAAAAAAGGAAGAAGCAGCAGGAATCCCAGTTATCCCTTTTCCCTGGCTCCCCCAAACTGCTGGCTTGGCTCTATCTCTGCACCTTCCCTCCATCCAGGTTACCTCAGGACTTAAGCCCAGCTCCAGCCCCTCCAGCCAGAGTTCCCAGATCTGGCTGCACATCAGGTTCACCTGGGGAGCTTTAAAACCATACTGATGCCCAGGCTGCAGCTCAACTCAATTAACTCAGCCTCTCTAGGGTGGGACCTGGGCACCAGTGCTATTATAAAAGCTCCCCAGCGGATATTAATGTGCATCCTGGCTGAGAACTGCTGACTACAGTCTAGTCTGGCTCCCTCCCAGCTGCCTTTCTGCAGAGCTCCTAAAAGCAGGCACTTTGGACAAAATTAGGCTTCAGTCTCATCTCGGTCACTCCTGTGTGGTCTTGGGCACATCCTATAACCTCTCTGGTCCTTAGTCTTCTCATCTGTATAATGGGGGCAATGAGAGTGATGAGATAGTGTCTCATCTGGCACTCATTTTAAGTGCTTCATACATGATGATACATGTTATTATGAAATCTTCTGTTATTGTTACTTCCTGGGGTAGGGTTGAACTTGCTGTTTTTCTACAGGAATTCTTTATCTTGCAGTTTGTTGCCTGCTCCACTGGGATCCCTCAGATTCTGTCAAAGTTGAGGAAGGGGCCATCTCCTTTTGTCCCTTAACGGGCCGCCTCCCTCTACCAGTCACCTGTGGCTCCCTTCAAACACTGCTTTCCCTCAGAACATTCTAAATCCTATTAGGCAAAACCAAACACGAATATAAACAATCAAATACAATCTTCCTGGCATGCACTTGCCTAGAAGTGTGACAGGATTTTTTTTTTTTAAGGGGGTGGGGAGCCCTTGAGCAGCAGCTTACAGGAATTTGTTCAGGCTGGTTTGAAGCTTAGGATGCATGGAGCAGTAACAGGTTGGGGCTGATCTGAGTTAAGCCAGGTCTGGTTCCTAATCTCCCTAAGCAAACTCAATTCAGACAGGCTGAGACACGAGGCATGCTGGGTCCAGGCCCCTGGAACTGTTGGAAAAGTCAGGGCAACGGCGGCCCTGAGGGGTGGAGGCTGGGAACATGCCCCAGGAGGTATCCTAGGGATAGAGTAACCTTCAACTTGGTCAGAGCAGAAAGAGAAGTCCAGAAGCAAGGTTGCCAGGACGCTGTGACCCTCTGCCTGTTCTCAGACACTGTAGCAGGTTGAGGTTTATTCTTTGCTTTATTTATTATATGTACAATTAAATACAAGTCATTGAAAAAGACTCTGATGTTGGGAAAGATTGAAGGCAGGAGGAGAAGGGGATGATAGAGGATGAGATGGTTGGATGGCATCACCAACTCGATGAACATGAGTTTGAGCAAGCTCCGGGAATTGGTGATAGACAGGGAAGCCTGGTGTGCTGCAGTCCGTGGGGTCTCAAAGAGTCGGACATGACTGAGCGACTGAACTGAACTGAACTGAAAATATAAGTCAAGCCCCCATCTACCGGAGTCCTTTTCTTGGGAAAGATATTGTAGAGGGTTAGGTGGAGGGAGGCAGGAGTTCTTGTCCCAGAGCATCTCTGGAGGGCCCTTTGGTGTCCAGTTCTCACTGGATAATTCTGACGCACCCATTGTCTAAGACACCTGGCACCTCCAGAAGATAGGGGCCTCCCAGAGAGCCATCTTTGACATATCACTTTAGAGGTGCTACCCCTGCCAAAGGAACTGGGGTGAGACATCTCCTGCCACTCTCCCAAACATACCCTCTAGTCGTTAACTTCCCTCCCAGTTCTTCCTTTTAATGTCACTCACTTGACCATCAATGCCTCTGATTCCTCATTGATGAAGGAAAATAGTAGCCATTATGTCTTCCTCACAGGATCAGATTGCAGTAAAGAAGAAATGAGTTGTTATAAAGTCCTTGGCACAGAGCCTATCAACAAGCACGTGCTGCATATGTACTGGCTCTTGATGTTGCTGAATCCTCAGAATGTCCCTGACCCTCAACAACTCCCCAAGCCTTCCCATCCTCCCTGCAGCCCTTAGCCTACTAATCTAAGCTTTCAGAAACAGTACCTCTTCCTTCTGTTCCAAGGGTAACAAAAAACACTTACCCTCAAGAGTCCACATTTCCAAGCTCTGCTTCTCACTAAAAAAAAAAAAAAAAAAAAAAAAACCAAAAAAAAAAAACACAACTTTTATTTTTGCCAACTCATCTACAATTGCAAGGACAAACAAAAACTGGTCCCTTGACATCTTCACCAGCAGCTGAGAGCCCAAGGAGAATCCAGTTCTCCAAGAAGAAAAGCAGGCCATTTATTCACTTGTTCATTTTGTATTAAGCTAAACACTTACGGTATGCCAGTAAGACAGTCCCCCTGCCCTCAAGGAGATGGCAGCCTGGGACAGCGTTCTCAACTCTCGGTGTATCTTATGATCACCAGGGGAGCTTTAGAAAGTGCCAGTACATCCAAGGCCAGTAAATCAGAATTTCACAGGGTGGGAACCAGGTGGCAGTATTTTTAAAGTTCCCCAAAGAAGTCCAATGTGTAGCCAAGCAGAGAAGAGAGCCAGTGATCTAATAGGACCGGCAGATAAAAGATGATTTCCAATCAAGTATTGCTAGAACAGGCAAGTGACACACAGTATGAGAATTAAATCACAATAAAGATGTTAAAAACAAACCAATAGGCAAGTGTGGGGATTATGAGAGCCCAGGGAGGGCTACCGGATTCCAACTAGGGATGGGGGTTGGACTCGGCAAAACCTCCCAAAGGGGAACTTCTCTCAACTTAGATATCAGCCGGAGTCAGACATGCTAAGATAATGAAGGGGAAAGTGTGCATTTAATTCTCATTTCTAAAGCAACAGCCCCTTATGTTATTGACAGTATAGGACACACTGCATAATTAAGTCTGTTAATGAGTATTAATAAAATTGGCACTTTTTTCACTTAGATTAACACTTTTCAAGCCTCAGGAATGGCTTTTGGTGGTTTAGCTGGAGTCTATCTGGAACTCTGGGAGAAGAAGTCTGATGTGTGAGAAAAAAAAGCAAGTTCTGAACTAGGAAACCTTAGAGGCAGCTTTGACTCATCCATTCCCTCATCCCTGGGTCCAAGCAGTCAGCAGTGCTTTGAGGTCTCTGTGGTGAGTAGACCCCAGATTCGGCCCCAGTAATTCCTCCCCTTCCGTGTTTGCATGCCACTCCTCACATCAAATGGTGGGATCTGGGACTTGCCTGGTGGTCTGGTGGTTAAGAATCTGCCTTCTAAAGTGGGGACGTGAGTTCAGTTCCTGGTCAGGGACCTAAGATCCCTCATACTGCAGAGCAACAGTCTGTGCGCCACAATGAGAGTTCATGCACTGCAATGAAAGATGCTGCATGCTACAACTAAGCCCCAGTGCAGCCTAATTATTTTTTTTAAGAATTAAAAATTTGTATATATATGTTTAGAAAAAGGCGGGATCTGTTTTCCCTGCCCTAGGATCTGGCTGGACTTTGACTTGTTTTAATCGATGGAAGGTTGTGGATATAAGTTTCTGAACTTGTGAGCCAGGCCTGAAGAGGACTGGCAGGCATTACTTTCTCTCTCTGAAGCCCAGATGCCATGCTGGAAGGAAGTGCAGTGCTAGTTGACTGCATGGCAGAGCTTAGGCATGGAGGAAGGCCATGGAAGATGCCATGGGCTGAATCACATTCCCCTAAATTTCATGTTGAATCCCCAGGGTGACTGTATTTGGAGATAAGGCCTTTCCAGAAGTAATTAAGATTAAAAGAGATCATAAGGGTGGGGCCCTGATCTGACAACAGTGGCTGACTTTATTTTGGGGGGCTTCAAAATCACTGCAGATGGTGACTGCAGCCATGAAATTAAAAGACGCTTACTCCTTGGAAGGAAAGTTATGACCAACCTAGACAGCATATTAAAAAGCAGAGACATTACTTTGCCAACAAAGGTCTGTCTAGTCAAGGCTGTGGTTTTTCCAGTGGTCATGTGTGGATGTGAGAGTTGCACTATAAGGAAAGCTGAGTGCTGAAGAATTGATGCTTTTGAACTGTGGTGTTGGAGAAGATTCTTGAGAGTCCCTTGGAGGAGATTCAACCAGGAGATCAGTCCTGGGTGTTCACTGGAAGGACTGATGGTGAAGCTGAAACTCCAGTACTTTGGCCACCTGATGCAAAGAAGTGACTCATTTGAAGGGACCCTGATGCTGGGAAAGATTGAGGGCAGGAGGAGAAGGGGATGACAGAGGATGAGATGGTTGGATGGCATCACTGACTCAATGGACATGAGTTTGAATAAACTCCAGGAGTTGGTGACGGACAGGGAGGCCTGGTGTGCTGTGGTCTATGGAGTCGCAAAGAGTTGGACATGAATGAGAGACTGAACTGAACTGAAGTGAACTGGATGTCCTTGTAGTGGCTCAGATGGTAAAGAGTCTGCCTACATTGTGGGAGATCTGGGTTCAGTCCTTGGGTCAGGAAGATCCCCAGGAGCAGGGAGTGGCAACCCATTCCAGTATTCTTGCCTGGAAAATTCCATGGATAGAAGAGCTTCACTGGCTACAGTCCATGTGGTTGCAAAGAGTCAGACATGACTGAGTGACTAACACATTCACTTTCAAGAGGAAGAGGAGAAACCAGAGCTCTCTCTCCGCACACACACACCGAAGAGAGGCCACATGAATGTACATCAAGAAGGTCCACAAGCCAAGAACAGAACGCTTATGAGAAACCAAACACTGCCAGAAACTCCTTGGACTTTCCAGCCTCCAGAACTGTGAGGAAATACATTTCTGTTAAGATTCTCCGTCTACGGTATTTTGCTAGGGCAGCCTGAGCAGACTAATACTAAGATGAGAGACCAGCTTGGAAGTTCCAAGTCTAGCCAGACTCCCAAGTGAATGGAAAACCCTGAGTGAGATTAGCAGAAAGTCACCTAGTGGCGCCCTGACAAAATATTTAACCTACAAAATTATGAGGAAATTAATGTATCACTTAGTTTAGCCACTAAGGTTTGGAGTCTTTTGCTATATAGCAATAACAATTGAGGCTTAGGTGCTAAAGAATCTGCCTGCAGATTCTTGCTTGGAAACCAGGGTTCTTGCAGGACCCAGGGAGACCTGGGTTTGATCCCTGGGTTGGGAAGAGCCCCTAGAGAAGGAAATTGCAACCCACTCCAGTATTCTGGCCTGGAGAATTCTATGGACAGAATAGCCTGGCAGGCTACAGTCCATGGGATCACAAAGAGTCAGACATGACTGAGTGAACTTCACTTCACTTCAATAATAACTGAAAAAAATCCTACTGTGACACCTTTTCTTTCCAACGTCTAGCATCACAGTCTGACCCAGCTAAGCCTGTTCAGTCACACCCAATTATTGGCTGGGCAGCTCTGAGCAGCCTCCCAATAAAGATTTTAACCTGAGGGTCATGGAATTCAAGAAGGTCTTCAAAGTGGAATATATATATATATATCTTCACACATATAACATCTTTATTTTCATTAACCTTTTACTGAAATTTAGCACTGTCTTTAATTGTGAATAAGGCAACAAACCACAGCAGTATGAGTATTCATGACTTTGTCACTAATAGAAATCACAAGTAAATTTTTTTCATATCACAGTATAATTGTTAGCAAATATCCTGAAATATATTTCATGCTTATCACTACCCATTGCTAGACCTTGCTATTTAAGGTGTTAATAAGGAAGTACATGTATTATTATAATGTATTAATATTGTGATAGTTGTACTTCTATATAATTCATTTTTTTCTGTAACACTAGTAGTCATTTTATGCATTTAGTACCATTTTCCTGCAATGGTATCCATAGGCTTCACCAGACAGCTGAAGGGGTCCATGGCCCTAAAAAGGAATAAGAAGCCCTGAACCAGAGGTATGTATGGGCTAAAGTTCTTTGCGCCACAAATTTCCCACCAGGTTTCATTTAGACTGAGTCCCGCCACCCACACAATCATTTATGAGCAAATTAGCACTAAAGCAGTGCCTACAACTGATTCCAGAAGTGAGATCAAGTGCTGGCTCCCTTTGTCTTTTTAGGAGTTTCTACAGCATCTCATCTGAAAAGTTCATTCAAGGCAAATATTCTAGTTGCTGGTTTCGGCCAACTAGCAGCTAGGAACTTTTCCAAAAATTAAAATAAAAATAGTTTGAATAAGAATAATATAATAATGCCTAACATTGAATTGAGAATTTGCTACTTCCCACACTGTTCTAAGTAGTCACCATGAATTAACTCATTATATCCTCACAACCACCAGATAAGATAGGCCTATTATTTTACCCATGTTCCAGACGAGAAAACTGACCCTCAAAAGGTTAGTAACTTGCTCAAGTTCACACAGTTCATAAGAGACAGAGCTAAATGTGGAGTACACCAATTCAGTCAATCACTACAGGAAGAACTAAGGAATTGTTACTTTTTAAAGCTTTCAGCCAGGGGGTCACCAGGTACAGCCAAGTTTGAGAACCCATGTACTGCTGGGCTCCCTGCATCCTTTAACTCTGTTCATGCAAAAGCAGGAGTTGCTGTGTAATATTTATAGCCTATCCACACATATATAATACTACTGCTTTAACCAATGAAGGATATTAATAATTTCTAGCATCCACTATGTAAACTAACAAAATCTCTGATATTGATCTGAGATAAAGACTACCAAACATGTGGAAACCATCTCAAGGGATTGGACTTCTGATTTCAAGTGCTAACCAACCACCCTGGAGTGTTCTATTTAGGACACTTGGAATGTTAACTGTCCTTAGAATTTAGATTAAAATCAACCCACATACACTTACATTTTATACTACCTGTTAAAAACATGTTAGATTAATTTATAGACAACATAATGCATTGTCATTACCACCACTTCTTTCTTAGGTCGAACAACATAGTTCTCTCCACCTGCCCTATAGGCACCAGATGAAGTTTCCTAAATCACTTAAATAATGATGTTAGCAGCTCTTTTTTTCTGCCAAATGATCGGCATGTAACCTCAAGATCAGGTGGTATTTCTCTGCCCTTAAGATTAAGATAAGATCACCTCCAGCCAACTTATTCTATCTTTCCTTCTTCCACTACCTTCCTTTCTTTCCACTACCACTTTGTCTGAGGTTTTACCCCACTTGCAAGCTAGTAAGTTAGCCTGCTACAGTTTCATGGGTGCTGGCAGAAGACACGAGACCCCTGGGTCAGAGACAAAGGGTTTATTACTCACAGCACAGCCTGAAGCGGAGCATAACGGATATGACCATTGGTTCCCACATCTCCCACGTCCTACAGGGATGACACGGAGGTGGACCCTACACATGCAGTGGATTTGCATAACAGCCACAGAGCGTTGCACTTAGGGAATTCGTCGTTTTTATGGCGAGCAGTTAGCGAACTTGCTCGTTGTTTGATGGGAGACAAGACTGCTCACTGCAAATAAAGACCCTGAGAAATGGTCCAGGTCAAAAGCGATCAGGGTTTTGCATTCTTGGCCTACAGAGCAGTGATGAGCAGTGCCCAAGATGAGCTGCCTCTTCCAATACCCATTGCTTTATTTTCATCTCAGCATCTAGCTTCCTGATATTTCCCATTAGTTTGTTCACACCTATCTCTTGGTGCAGTGGCAGCTCTAGGATGGCAGGGTCTCCTCTGTCATTTATTGCTACTTCCCAAACAACAATGATAACACCTGACCTGACCCATCCAGGTACTCAGTGAATGCTCCCAAATGAATCACAGGACTGACCTCAACTTCCAACACAGGCCACGGATTCTTCACTCTGTTCAAACAGAATTCTTAGCTGCCACCAAACATACCTGGCCTCATGATTTCTGCTTAAGAGAACTTACCTCCCCTTTCCCACTGCACAGCCTCACCCACCCCCAAAGCTTGGCTCAGTCCCCCTCTTTCAATGTCCTACCACCTTAAGTCTTCTCTTTTATCCCAATTCCAGGAGACCAGGGTTCAATTCCTGGGTCAGGAAGGTCCCCTGGAGAAGGGAATGGCTACCTACTCTAGTATTCTTGGCTGGAGAATTCCACGGACAGAGGAGTCTGGTAGGCTACACAGTCCATGGGGTCGCAGAGTTGGGCAAGACTGAGTGACTAACACTTTATCCCAAAAGCCCTCCTCTCCAGCCTCATGTATTATTATTGCAATCATCATTCTCTCTTCTCTGTCATTATTATTTAGTTGCTAAAGCTTAAGAGTCTTGTTAACAGACTTTCCTGGTGGTCCAGTGGTTGACTCCATGCTTACAATGGAGGGGGCATGGGTTCCATCCCTGGCCAGGGAACTAAGATCCCACATACTGCATGGTGAGGCCAAAGAAGAAAAAAGAGTCTTCTTAAATGTAAATATACCTTATTGAGAAGAAGGAAGAGAGATGAGGCCACTGAGGTAGTAAAGGGTAGTAGTAACAAGCTCCAGATATCTGTGTCGCTACTTATTAGCTGTGTGATCTTAAACAAGTGGTCCAATCCCTCTGTGCCTTAGTTTTACCACCTGCAAAATGGAAATAATGACCATACCTACCTCTGAAGGTTATTCTGAGGATTAAATTAACTGCTTTATGGAGAACATGTAGAAGAAGGCTTTGGGGTTATTTGTGGCATGCTTACTACCTACCTGTCTGGATGCTTTACATGCATTCTGGGGAGGCCCTTGGGAAATGCCCTGCCCCATTCAAATGCTAGTCCCTTGAAAGAGCAGGGGCTTAAACTTCCACTTCTCCTGCATCGCCTGCAGTTCTCACTCTGCCCCAGAGCACAGGATTGCTGAGGGAAGGGGTGAAGAGTATGCTCCCAAGTAAAGTCAAGCCTTTCACAGCAATGGGGGGCATGTTCACCAAATGCACACCCAGAACTAGAAAGGACTGTCTCATGACTTTGATTATGGTCAGAAAGAAGCACCTTGTTGAACCAAATAGGGAGCAGTTACCCCACACTTCAGGTCTGGTAATAGCAGCAAGAGGTACAGTGGGTACTCTTAGAGTTGGATTTTTCTGGGCTGAGAAAGGCAAGTATATCTAACCAGGTCTAGACTGGCCTGAATTGGTCTTTCTTCTTTAGCACCATTGCACTAAATAAAAAAAAGTAGACATTCACAGAATTTCACAAGCATCTGAACTTATATCATCCCCCTTAACCTTTACAATGGAGGTTAGGGTATTTCCTAGGAGGCAGATATTTCCACCAGCCTCATCACGCTCCCACTTTGGAGAGGAGGAAACTGAGGTACGGTTGTTCTTGTTGTTGTTCAGTTGCTAAATCATGTCTGACTCTGCCACCTCATGGGCTGCAGCAGCCCAGGTTCCTCTGTCCTCCACTATCTCAAGGAGCTTGCGCAAATTCTTCTCCATTGAGTCAGTGATGCCATCTATGCATCTCATCCTCTACTGCCCCCTTCTCCTTCAATATTTCCCAGCACCAGGGTCTTTTCTAATGAGTCAGCTCTTCACATCAGGTAGCCAAAGTATTGGAGCTTCAGCATCAGTCTTTTCAATGGATATTCAGGGTTGATTTCCTTTAGAATTGACTGGTTTGATCTCTTTACAGTCTAAAGGACTTTCAGGAATCTTCTCCAGCACCGTAATTCACAAGCATCAGTTCTTTAGCACTCAGCCCTCTTTATGGTCCAACTCTCACATCCATACACAACTACTGGAAACCCATAGCTTTCACTATACAGACCTTTGTCAGGAAAGTGATATCTCTGTTTTTAAT
The DNA here is from genome assembly GCF_023091745.1 of Budorcas taxicolor. NCBI lineage: Eukaryota > Metazoa > Chordata > Mammalia > Artiodactyla > Bovidae > Budorcas > Budorcas taxicolor. Next base: position 45,125,647 of record NC_068915.1, read on the forward strand.
ATGCTGTCTAAGCTCATCATAGCTTTCCTTCCAAAGAGCAAGTGTCTTTTAATTTCATGGCTTCAGTCATTCTCTGCAGTGATTTTGGAGCCTAAGAAAATAAAATCTGTCACTGCCTCCAATTTTTCCCCTTCTATTTGTCATGAAGTGATGGTACCAGATGCCATGATCTTTATTTTTTGAATGCTGAGTTTCAAGCCATCTTTTTCACCCACCTCTTTCACTGTTATTAAGAAGCTCTTTAGTTCCTCTTTACTTTCTGCCATTAGAGTGGTGTCATCTGCATATCTGAAGTTGTTGATATTTTTCCCAGCAATCTTGATTCCAGTTTGTGACTCATTCAGCTTGGTATTTCCCATGATGTATTCCGCATAGAAGTTAAATAAGCAGGTGAAAATATACAGCCTTGACATTTTCCTTTCCCAATTTTGAATCAGTCAGTTATTTCATATCTGGTTCTGTTTGCTTCTTGACCTGCATACAGGTTTCTCAGGAGACAGGTGAGGTGGTCTGGTAATTCCCATCTCTTTAAGAAATTTCACTTTGTTGTGATCCACACAGTCAAAGGTTTTAGTGTAGCCTTTCAATGAAGCAGAAGTTGATGTTTTCTGGAATTTTCTTGCTTTTTCCATGATCCAACAAAAGTTGGCAATTTAGTCTCTGATTCTTCTGCCTTTTCTAAACCTAGCTTTTGCACATGGAAGTTCTCAGTTCACATACTGTTAAAGCCTAGCCTGAAGGATTTTGAGCATAACCTTGCTAGTATGTGAAATGAGTACAATTGTATAGTAGTTTAAACATTCTTTGGCATTGTCCTTCTTTGGGATTGAAATGAAAACTGAACTTTTCCAGTCCTGTGGCCATTGCTGAGTTTTCCAAATTTGCTGACATATTGAGTGCAGCACTTTAACAGCATCATCTTTTGGGGTTTTAAATAATTCAGCTGCAATTCCATCACCTTCACTAGCTTTGCTCATAGTAAGGCCCACTTGACTTCACACTCCAGGATGTCTGCCTCTAATTGAGTAACAACACCATCATGGTTATTCAGGTCACCAAGAACTCTTTGTATAGTTCTGTGTATTCTTGCCACCTCTTCTTAATCTCTTCTGCTTCTATTGGGTCCTTACAATTTCTTTCCTTTGTTGTGCCCATCCTTGCATGACATATCCCCTCAGTTCAGTTCAGTTGCTCAGTCGTGTCAGACACTTTGCAACCCCATGGACTGCAGCATGCCAGGCTTCCCTGTCCATCACTAACTCCTGGAGTTTACTCAAACTCATGTCCGTTGAGTTGGTGATGCCATCCAACCATCTCATCTTCGGTCATCCCCTTCTCCTCCCCCCTTCAATCTTTCCCAGCATCAGGGTCTTTTCAAATGAGTCAGCTCTTCGCATCAGGTGGCCAAATGATTGGAGTTTCAGCTTCAGCATCAGTCCTTCCAATGAATATTCAGGACTGATTTCCTTTAGGATGGACTGGTTGGATGTCCTTGCAGTCCAAGGGACTCTCAAGAGTCTTCTCCAACACCACAGTTCAAAAGCATCAATTCTTCAGTGCTCAACTTTCTTTATAGTCCAACTCTCACATCCATACAGGACTACTAGAAAAACCATAGCTTTGACTAGACGGATCTTTGTTGGCAAAGTAATGTCTCTGCTTTTTAATATGCTATCCAGGTTGGTCATAGCTTTTCTCCAAAGGAGCAAGTGTTTTTTTAATTTCATGGCTGCAGTAACCATATGCAATGATTTTGGAGCCCCTCAAAATAAAATCTCTTACTGTTTCCATTGTTTCCCCACCTACTTGCCATAAAGTGATGGGATCAGATGCCATGATCTTCGTTTTCTAAATGTTGAGTTTTAAGCCAGCTTTTTCACTCTCCCCTTTCACTTTCATCAAGAGGCTCTTTAGTTCTTTACTTTCTGCCATAAGGGTGGTGTCATCTGCATATCTGAGGTTACTGACATTTCTCCTGGCAATCTTGATTCCAGCTTGTGTTTCATCCAGCCCAGCATTTCACATGATCATAGGGATTTGATTTAGGTCATACCTGAATGGCCTAGTGGTTTTCCAGACTTTCCTCAACTCAAGCCTGAATTTTGCAATAAGATATTTATGATCTGAGCCATGGTCAGTTCCAGGTCTTGTTTTCCCTGACTGTATAGAGCTTCTCCATTTATGGCTGCAAAGAACATAACCAGTCTGATTTTGGTATTGGCCATTTGGTGATGTCCATGCATAGAGTCCTCTCTTGGGTTGCTGGAAAAGGGTATTTCCTATGATCAGTGTGGTTTCTTGACAAAACTCTGTTAGCCTTTGCCCTGCTTCGTTTTGTATTTCAAGGCCAAACTTGCCTGTTATTCCAGTTATCTCTTGACTCCCTACTTTTGCATTCCAATCCTCTATGATGAAAAAGACTTTTTTTAATATTAGTTCTAGAAGCTGTTGCAGGTCTTCATAGAATTAGTCACCTTCAGCTTCTTCAGCATCATTGGTTGGGGCATAGAGTTGGATTACTGTGATGTTGAATGGTCTGTCATGGAAATGAACAGAGATCCTGTAGTACATTTCAGGATCCATTGCATTTCAGACTCTTGTTGACAAGAGGGTTACTCCATTTCTTCTAAGGGATTCTTGCCCATGGTAGTAGATATAATGGTCATCTGAATTAAATTCACCCATTTTCATCCATTTTAGTTCCTAAGATGTCGATGTTCACACTTGCCATCTCTTGCTTGACCATGTCCAATTTATCTTGATTCATGGACCTAACATTCCAGATTCTTATGCAAGATTGTTCTTTATAGAATCAGGCTTTACTTTCACCACCAGACACATCCACATCTGAGCATCGTTCCCACTTTGACCCAGCTGCTTCATTCTTTCTGGAGCTATTAGTAAAAATTGCCCTCCACTCTTTCCCAGTGGAGTATCGAACACCTTTGAACCTGGGGGCGCTCATCTTCCAGTTTCATATCTTTTTGCCTTTTCATATGCTTCCTTGCATGACAGAAGGGACTTTTTAGATATGATTAGGTTAAGAATCTTCCTATGAGGTTATTCTGGGTTATCTGGCTGGGCCCAATTATAAGCGCCCTTAAAAGAGGAGGTTTGGTCTTCCCATCTTCACAGATAGGAAGATGCTGCTGGCTTTGAAGGTGACAGGCAGCCTCTTAGAAAAGGCAAAGAATTCGATTCTACCCTGGAGTCTCCAGAAGGAACAACGTTCTGCCAACACTGTGACTTTAGCCTTGAGAGACTCATTCAGGATGTAGACCTCCAAAACTGTAACATAATAAATCTGTGTTAGTTTAAGCCACTAAGTTTGTGGTAATTTGTTGCAGCAGCAAGAGAAAACTGATAAAGCTCCCAGTGCACACCCGCCATGGTGTTTTCAAGAGGTGTGTTATTTTTAAGTGAATCCATACTTGATAGAGATGGAACAGAAGCCACAGACGATCCAGAAAGGCTCTCTAGCTTCCCTGCCCTGTCAGCTTCCAGAAAACTACCCCAGGAAGTCAGCAGAGGTGGGATGGTATGGTGGTTAGCAACATAACTTCTGTAGCTGGTGGTCTCTGAGACTATAAACAGACTGTTTAGGCTTCTGTGCCTGTTTCCTCATTTATGGATGGGAATGAAAATAATATGGAGCCCCAAAGCCAGGAGAACTCATAAGTGCTGGTACGGTGCTTGGCACCCTGCTATCGACTAGTGCTGGTAAAGGACTTTTAGTCCTTTCGGAAGCTGGTTACCATTTAAACACGGTGGAAAGGATGATAAAGGGAGAAGTGGAGGTCACCGATGAGCCCCTCCTTTGTGCCAGTCTTGGGGACTCCCGACACATTATCTCATCTGTTTCTGCTGACAGCCAAGAGGTAGGGCTCGAGGACATGTGCCCAAAGTCACATCGCAGAGAAGAGGCAGAATTCAAAGGCAGATCTGTTACATTCCAAAGCTCTGTCCAGGACCACTTCTCCCACCTCTGCAAGAGCTGACAGAAATTGAAGGGAAACTGGCAAGTCAGTTTATTTTCTGAGCCTCAGTTTTCTCATCTATATAATGGAGATGAAGTAAAGGATAACGAAGTCTTCTGGGACTTCTGGAAGAATCCCAAGAGATAATGTGCATGAACTTCCTTTGCAGACCAAAATGTATCATTCAGATGAAAGGCAGAGACAGGTAGTGGAGCTGACAAACTGTGGACAGAGAAGCTGGGATGGGGAGCTAAGACCAGCCCTCGGCACTTCACCCAAGCAGCATGCATGTGGGAGGGTGGCTCTGGGCTGGGCACCATGCAAGGTGCTGGACACAGACTGGCTCTGTGGTACCGGTTTCTTCTTTCTTAGACAAGAAGTGGAGGCTTCAAGGGAAGTGTGTGAGCATTTCTAATTCATTTTCAGCTAATTAAAATGCTGAGTGGAAGATGTTCAGCCCAGAGAGTATCGGCTGATGGATTTTCCAGCAAGGAGTAGCCAAGTCCCTGGAGTCAGTGAGCAACCTCACCTAAGAGCAGATGCTCTGCAGTAGAAGAGAGATTTATGCACCCCATGTGCCCACATAGGGTGACCAATTCTGGTTTGCCCAGGACTCAGCAGTTTCCTGGGACACAGGACTTTCAGAGCTAAAACTGAGAAAGCCCTAGACAGAGCAGGACAAGTTGGCTATCTTAATCCCAGAATGCTGCACCTTTCTTCACCAAAGCTTCATTCAGAACTCTTTCCAACTTGCCCTGGATTAGCACAGATGTCAAGCTCTCAGTTTGGATTTTCTTGCCTAAACCAGAGATTGGCAATGTTTCCAACTCTTAGCAAATATTGTCCATCTGCTGAGGACTTTACATTATGCAAAGCGTTTTCACATATCTCAACATGTTCAGTCTTTAGAACAATCTCAAGGTCAAGGAAAATAAAAGATAGTTGTATTAAGAATGCATTAGGCTGGAAGAGACAGAAAGTATAACTTGAGCGGCTTTAGCAAATAGGTTGTGCTTTTTCCCCCAAAACAAGAAGCCCAGAGGCAGGTAGCTGCTGGGTTTGACTTAGCAGCACAGTGATGTAAAGGTGGTTCTCCTTTTCTTCCCTCATGATTGTAAGAAGGCTGCCACAGCTCCGGATGTCTAGTTGCATTTTAGGCGGGAAGAAGAACGGTGAAGAAACAATACCAGCAGAATTCTACATATGTTTTTTCAGCCAGAACAGTGTCACATGGCCACTCCCAGCTTCACAGTCATCATGTATCTAGCTTTCTAACCTCTACAGCAGAGGAAGGAGAGGGATGAAAGGCTTAGGAATGATTTGAATGAGTCTCCTAGGGTATCTACCATGATAGGAAGAGAAGCCCAGCAGAGGCTAGAATGACTTAGGATATCATGGAACCCAGCGGTCTCAACACTTTGCTTGCACATTCAAATTACCTGAAGGTCTTTCAAAATAATGATGAACAAGCCCTACCCCAGACCACTTAAATCAGTATCTCTGGGAATACACCCTGGCATTGTTATATTTAAAAGCCCCCTAGTTCATTAAAATGTGCAGTCCATCTTCTAGAGCTGCTGTCCTTTACGGTAGCTGCTAGACCTTAGTGGGTATTGTCATTGAAACTGAAATTTATTAAAACTAAATCAAATTTAAAGTTTAGCTTCTTAGTCATACAGTCTGGCTACCATTGGACACCACAGATACAGAACTTTCCATTGTCATAGGTGGTACTGTGATTGGAAGGCTCTGTTCGAGAAACCTGAGGGTGAGCGAGACTGTTAGGAATCTCAAGGCCCCTTAAATCTGGTCTGGCTAAATGAAGCAAGCCAGATAGGCCTGACATGGAGGCAGTATAAGGGGGTGTCAAGGTCACTAACCGTGGGGCCAGATAGCTTAAATTTCAGTCCCCAATCTCCCACTTACTGGGTGGGTGACCTTGGACAAGTACTTATCCTCTCTCTATTTGTAAAACGGGAATGATAACAGGGTAAAGGATGACAAAGGACGAGATGGTTGGATGGCATCGCCAACTCAATGGATATGAGTCTGAGCAAGCTCCAGGAGTTGGTGAAGGACAGGGAAAGCCTGGCGTGCTGCAGTCCATGGGTCGCAAAGAGTTGGACACAACTGAGTGACTAAACAGCAACAAACAGGGTACCATCTTCTGGGACTGCAGGGAGAACTCTGAGTTGATTCATGTACTGTGCTTAGAATGGTGCCCTGGCACATGCCACGCTATACATGTCAGCTGTCAGTGTGACCCAGGAGGGCTGATGGGGGCCAAAGCCCCCAGTGGGGCCCTCACAGGACACATGTGCCATGCTGCCCCTCAGCCCTACTCAGGACTGCAGCAAGGCTGCCTGACTAGGACCCTCATTCTGGCATTTCTGTGCCACCTGGGACTCTGAGCCTGATCTCCTGGCACTCAGCCTACCGTCCCATCCATGGTCTCTGGGATGGACAGTGAGTGAGAAAATGAAAGAATGAATGGACAAACACCGAACACATCCCTGTGCTCACTAGCTGAGTGTAAGCAGGCCCTTTGACTTTTACCTTGGTCCTGGATGCGGTGGCTGCAGAAGGTCTAGAGGCAGGAGGGCAGGCTGAGTGGTCCCAGCAGGTCACAGGACCTCCTGAGTATGTGGGACAAGATCTACAGAACCAGAGGTTTGACTAATACAGAGTACAGCCTCTGAAAGGCACACAATCTCTGAAACACAGGGTTTTCCCTCCTTGGGGAAGATTATAGCTTCCCAACCACTATGGCTGTACCCTGGTCTTTCTTCCTGGGTTTCTGATCTCAGGTGAAATGGGAGTCTTTTCTCAGTGCCCAGACTTACAGGCCACCCAGCCTTCCCCATCTCCTCCATCTCTCCAGGCTGTGTTGACTGTGTCTAGGAATGAGATCCTGAAAGGGACATGTCATTTACTGCACCAGAAATGAACAAGATGATCCTTTGGTGCCAAATGCAGGTTTTCAGAGAGTAAGGGGTGAAGCCCCCCCAAACAGCTCCACCTCCCAGGGAAGGAAGGACATTTTCCAGACGCAGCAACCTTGAGCCTGAGCACATCTGCTCCTAGCGTGTGCATCCCACAGCCTGGCAGACACGCTGCGATGGGTCCCAGTCATTAACTGGCTGTCAGGTTCTTCAGATGATGGAGCTAAAAATAGCGCGCTATAGATAGAAACTTCTCCCACGCAGGCAGGCACAGGCTGCAAATGGAAGTGGGAAGAAGGGGCTGAGCCGCTCTCTCCCCTCAAGGGAGGTTCATGCCGATCTCCAGTCCCACACCGCGCTCGCGGGGCATGGTCCTGCTTCCTTCAGTAGCATCCCTCCCTCACGACCCGCAGATGTGACCGAATGTTCCAAAAGTGCCCTGCTGGGCGCGAGGGGGCAGGGGAGTGGGGCGAGGGAGGTGGGGGGAGGCGGGGGAGAGAGGGCACCAGGCGGGGTTCGTTTGTATGCCGCATCCTGGATAACAGTGATAAGGCCCGAAACACTCCAAGGAGACCGCGCAGAGGAAACCAGCGCTGCTCCGCTCTGGAGGCGAGCTATTTATAGAATCCAAATATCAGCATTTTCCACCCATTTACACAAAGCAATTTCAGCCTTTTCAGATGAGAAAAGTGCAGCCCCGGCCGTCATTCATTCCAGTGCTGGAATCACATTTGGGGCCAGGAAGCTCTGGTTTTATAGGAAACCTCGAGGCAGGCTCCGATTAAAGATCAATGACAACATAAAATGTAGGCTGTCATATTTTCACTGCGAACATGTCGTGGCAATAAAAAATGTTGTTTTAGTAAATAAACTCGGGGAGATGCATTGCTGGCTGCATGTTTATCCCTCCTGGCCTCACCCTGAGCGCTTGGAGCAAAGGACTGAGAGAGAGACACACATACACAGTCGTATTGTGGGAGTCCACAGCTGAGCCTGCCAGCAGCCAGCCAAGATTGACACACTTTCACCTTCAAGCCAAGGCGCCGTGCTGGGTATTTCTCTGCTGAGATGCTCTTTGCTGCTTCTTTCGGAAAAGTGTAAAATGTGTTTCTTAATAATGATGAGGCTGGCAGTTGAGCAGGCTGGCTAGCAGTGCAGATCCTGGGGACAGATGGACTTGGGGTCAAGTTCGGGTTCTGCCACCTCCTAGCTATGTGATTTGGGAAGTTACCTAACACTGCTAAAACTGTTCCTCACCTGTTAAATGGCAGTGAGTCCTCTCTCTCTCATTGGACAGAGGTCCTTGTACTTTCAGACCCATGCCGTTCAAATCTATCTGGTGTTTCTGACACTGCCCACTGATTTGGCCAAACCAGTGGCAGAGGGGAGCCAGCATAGAGTTGTCTTTTTTCCAGGTGCCATCTCCTTGTTCTTTGCTTCCTTGCCAGCTCACCTTTCTCCTTACTGTCCAGACCAGTGGACCTCAAACTTCAGGGTATCAAAATCATCAGCACAGGGAGTACCCTGGTAGTCCAATGGTTGGGATTTGGTACTTTCACTGCTGTGGCCCCCGGTTCAATCCCTGGTTGGGGAACTAAGATCCTACAAACTGTATGGTGTAGCCAAAAAAAAAAAAAAAAATCATCAGCACAGCTCATTAAACCCCAGAGAGCTGAGCCCCATGCACCTCCAGTTTCTAATTCAGCAGAACTGTGATAGGGCCAAGAATTTACATTCCTAAATTCCCAGATGATATCAAATGATGTTGATCTGATCTGAGGACCACACTTTGAGAACCAATATTATAGAGAAACCAGTATGGAGGGTGAGGAACTAGGAAGTTGTGCTCTTATTCGTCAGGTCTTATAGAGTCTCAGTGTATAATATATTTAGGATTTGCTGAGCTGGCACCTTTGAAACACAACAATAAAGATATAATTACAAATTGAGATGAGTGTTACATAGGAAAACTCAGCATATCTTGAGAGAGTACGGTTCCAACCAAGGACAGCTTTGAGGACATGACAATGGATGCTGAGGATGAGGGTGCATAGAATGAGCCAGATGAGGAGGCAGCAGAGAGTCTTGCAGGAAGGGGCCTCAAAGATGCCTTGGAGCCATACTGTCAACAGAGAGAAGTGAGAGCAAATGAGAGACTACAGTAAGCATGAATTTCCTGCCCAAAGAAACCAACTCCCAGCTATGGTCTCACTGAGCCTCCTTCTCCTCTTTCGTCTTCTCCTTCCCCGCCTCCTCTTCCCCCTCATTTCTCTCATTCCCTCTCCCCTCCTCCTCCCTCCTCCTCCCCTTCCTCCTTCTATCGTCCTGTTTTTCTCTCCCTCTCTTTCAAAATTTCCTCAACAGACTTTCCCCTACATTTCGTAGATCCAGACTGGGACAACGGTGTGCCCCTAGCTGCAAGGGAAGTTGGTAGATGTAGTATCTAGCAAAGGAGGACATGACGGTGCAACAAGCTGAAGGCAGCCATCCTTCCCCACTTAGGGTTCCACCTAGCAACTGAAAGACATCAAGGTTCTGCTTTCAGTGGGACGTGGAGAAGGAGTGGACAAGTGGGGAATGCTGCAGAGAAAGTGTCCTCCATCCAGCCCTTTGCCTTGACTGCCTTCCTCACTCCCTGGCAAGTCCACTGGCATCAACCTCAGCTCCCTGCCCAGTCTCCTCATCCAGAGATTGCTGCAACCTCTGGAAGCATGGGACAGGAGGACAGAGAAACAGCCTCCCAGTGTAAGTGTGCAGATGGCTGGACAAGCCAAAGGCCATGCCCTCCAGCTCCCTGGCCTCCCCATTGTCCTGGCTTCCAAGCTCCTGGTGGAGGGCTATCTTTCCAGCCAAATAAGAGCCATGTCTCTCCCCACTGGCTAGATCTGTTCACATGTGCCCTGAGCCATATGGCCAGAGTCCCCCTCAAAAGAGAGGCTCAGGCCTTAAATATCGTGGGGTCCTGCCTTCCCCTTTTTCCTGCCTCTGCTCATTCACTGACCTGCCTACATTAAAGAGGAAAGAAAATAAAGGATTTTAGGAAAGCATTTTCCCCTCAACAGTGCCTTGAGCTATGGGACAACTCTTTTAGAAGAGAGCTCAGCCCAGGAAGTCAGAAGGCTGCTTCAGCCCTTGCTTGGCTGGCTTGCCTGCCTCTCCACCATCAACTCAAGGCCAGGTTGTGTGCGTGTGTGTGTGTGTGTGTGTGTGTGTGTATGCGCACAGCCTGAGGAGTGGGATCCCTGGGGCCATGCCCTGTCCTGAGGTCAGCCTCTCCTAAGCCATGACCACCCAGTACAGCAGGTCTGAACTCAAGTTTCCTAGCACACTCATGACTATCTGGATATTTCTAGAGCTACCCCCTCCACCAGCAGCCGGCAGGGAACAGAAAAGCAAAGATCTGGGTATGTGAACTTTTCATTATCCCTCTGCTGCCATTGTCCTCCACGACCCCTTAGGGTCAGAAAGGTGGGAAAGGGATTCCCCCTCCCTTATGCTCTATCTCCTCCTTCTCAACTCTAGCTCAGCTTCACGATCCATGCTGGTCACTGCTTGGTTCCCAGGGCCATGGACACTCAACAAGTGTGCTCTGGGTGAGTGAATGCCTTTGCTTCCTTGCCTAACTTTCTCTCTTCCCTGACTCTGATCCTGGGGTGCCTGGCCCACCACCCCCATCCTGAGCTCTCCTTGGCAAATCTGACTTACCCTTCAGATCCCAGCATACCCTCATGCTTTCCAGGAAGGCCCCCTTCGCCACCAGCTGTCAGAGCAGTCTGGGAAGCTCCTTCTTTCTTCCTCTGGCCTCTCCCTCATCCCCTGGCCCTCTGCTTAGGAAGGATTTCTTTCAGCTCTATGTTAGATCAAGTTGCCTATGCATCCCATGGGCTTCCCTGGTGGCTCAGCAGTAAAGATTCTGCCTGCAATGCAGAAGCCACAGGAGACACGATTTTGATCCATGGGTCCAGAAGATCTCCTGGAGAAGGAAATGGCAACCCACTCTAGTATTCTTGTCTGGAGAATCTATGGACAGAGGAGACTGGCGGGCAAAAAGTTGGACACAACTGAGGCGACTTCGCACACACGCCTATGCTTCCCACTTCCATTCTAGGAGTTCCTTAGGCACTGATGGGAATGGGAGACATTTCATTTTGCTTTATATTTATTCTCCTACCTCTTACCCCATCTTCAGGAGCCAGCACCATGCTTAGCACATGATAGGTGCTTAATGAACATTTTTTGAACTAATAATAATTATTATTATATTGTCTATATGTACACATACATTATATACTGTATATAGAGATATATTTTTATCTATAACACATGTATATTGTATGTCATGTAGATACATATGTTATACACATATCATATATACTAGTTATAGTGAGTGTTCCTTTACTCCGTGTGCTTGCCTAGTAACTCGTTCCAGCTCTTGGTTTCCCTGACGGTTACCCAAGGCCATGACATTAGTATCAGAAAGAACTGGGGCTCTAGTGTTGGAGACTGACTGATTTTAGTGCACGCTAAGAAAACAGGGTTGGCCATTTGAGCTCAGTAAATCCAAAAAGGCTCCTTGAAAGCAGGAGTTGATTCCCTGGTTATCTAAATGATAGGAAGAATGTTTTCTTGGTGAGAATGGACACAGAAATACAAAGAGGAGGAGGTCCATGGGCAAAACCATTTACCCCTTTCCTGTTCCTCACTCACTGGGCCTTAAGTCAGCAAACTTGAAACTGCTTTATTTGGTTCCAGGGAAAGACGGTTCCACCGAACATTATCCTGATATGCTGACTGTACGGGCATCATCCTGCTGGAAAAGGCACCCCCGTCTCAGCATATCAGTTCTTTAGTAAGAGTTCACAGTTATCAAAGCGCATTACTTCTGCGTAGGCACTCGGCGAATCGCAGAAATGCCATTCACTGTAGCTAAAGCGCTCCTTCTCTAGCTGCATAGCCCCCCATGCTGCCAGTCGGCGGGAAGTGTGTGTGCCGGGTCTCTCACTGCCATCTGGCAGCCTCTTTGAAATTGCAGCTCCCTCTGCACCTCCCACCCTGCCCTCCGTCAGACCTGGGGTCCTGAGCCAAGACTGCCGGTAAAGCAAGATCAGGACGATGGACGCTTCCATGAGGACAGCGGTGACGTAGCTGCATCAGTTGCTTTCTGACGCTTCCATAGCCCTTCCCGGCCTTACCCCTGTGGCCGGCCAGTTGAGAGCTTGCAGGAGTCAACAAGCAGAAACTGAATTTTCCACAGTGTGCACATTTGGGAGGCTCATTCCTCACTTCTATAGGCAGCTGCCTGAGAAGCTTCCAGCAGCTGCCACTGTTCCCCATGCTAGGCCTTGGGCAACCCCTCTGGGGGGGGCGGGGGGGGTGGCGCTGACTCCGCCTGGGAAGGGAAACTTAGCTCTGGGGACAGACAGGGGGCTCAGAGTGTGCTCATCTCTGAGGCTACCGGAGTGGGTGTCTGGAGGCTCTCCCCTGAGTCTCCTGAGAAAGCCCAGAGAACTGCCCATTTTGTTAACAATTTGGCTACACACAGGTTCCCAAGGGTATCATGGTGAGTGTGGTTGTGGGAAAGACACGTCAGGGCCCACACTCGCCTGACATCAGGGTGCACACTGACCAGTTGTCTAAATCCCTCAGATGGAGGGAGCCTGCTCAGGCAGCAGGGAGGATGAGAGATTCCCTTTGTCTGCTTAACATCAGAACAAAGGGCTTTGGTTTCATGTGAGGGGACACGGGGGAGGTTAGGATGCCAGACAGACTGGTTCTGTGCTTTTCTAAAATCCTAAATCCCCTTCCTCTGTTCCACTCTAACACCTTTGATATGTGTAACATGCCCTGAGTGATGGCTTCCGAGTTTTGGTGCATAAAGGAATTTCCTGATGGCCATGTCAAGACCTGTCTGATCTCCAGTGGTTCCAAGCTGCTCTGAGATGAACCCAGAAAACTGCATTTTGAACAAGTACTGTGCAAGGCTCTCTTGCAGGTGGTTCTCAGCTGTCATGTAGGAGATGTCGTTGCATGCGCAGCCCCTTCCTCCTGCACTGACTCTGTACTTGAAGGCTATGGCAGGGATGCCAACTGTGGGATGTTTTGTGCTTCCTTCTTTCCACTCCTTAGACACCATGTCTGCTCCTGGGCCACATCCATTGCATGGAATGACAACCCCTCATTTCCTTGTGTTCTCTCTCCTACAGCATGGCTTACTTCTCTCCAAAAGCAGGTGCCCCCCTCACCAGGTCACACGCCAGGTCTCTGCATGGGCAGTGGTAGAAATGATGCTCTATTCCCCTTCATGTCTGAGGGTGCCTAGCATGGTGATGAGCTTGTTAAATACTCTTGAGCAACTGCATTACCTATGTGTCAAGTACCTACCTTGCTTCAGACCTTGTTGTTGTTCAGTCACTAAGGGGTGTCCAACTTTTTGTGACTCTATGGACTGCATGCAGCATGCCAGGCTTCCCTGTCCTTCACTATCTCCCAGAGTTTGCTCAAACTCATGTCCATTGAATCAATGTGCCATCCAAACATCTCATCCTCTGTCTCGCCTTCTCCTCTTGACCTCAGTCTTTCCCAGCATCAGGGTCTTTTCCAATGAGCCAGCTCTTGGCATCAGGTAGCCAAACTATTGGAGCTTCAACTTCAGCATTGGTCCTTCCAGTGAATATTCAGGGTTGATTTCCTTTAAGATTGATTGGCTTTGATCTCCTTGCTGTCCAAAGCACTCTCACAAGTCTTTTCCAACACCACAGTTTGAAAGAATCAACTCTTCGGCACTCAGCCTTCTTCATGGTCCAACTGTCACATCCAAACATGACTACTCGGCAAAGTGATGTGTCTCATTTTTATGCTGTCTAGGTTTGCCAACAAAGGTCTATAAGGACAAAGCTATGGTTTTTCAAGTTGTCATGCATGGATGTGAGAGTTGGACCATAAATAAGGTTGAGTATTGAAAAATTGATGCTTTTGAACTATGGTGTTGGAGAAGACTCTTGAGAGTCCCTTGGACTGCAAGGCAATCCAACCAGTCAATCCTAAAGGAAATCAGTCCTGAATATTCACTGGAAGGACCAATGTTGAAGCTGAAGCTCCAATACTTTGGCCACTTGATGAGAAGAGCCAACTCATTGGAAAAGACCCTGATGCTGGGAAAGATTGAAGGCAGGAGGAAAAGGGGACAACAGAGGATGAGATGGTCGGATGGCATCATTGACTCAATGGATATAAGTCTGAGCAAGCTCCAGAAGATGGTGAAGGACAGGGAAGGCTGGCATGATACAGTCCATGGGTTCACAAAGAGTCAGACATGACTGAGCAACTGAACAACAACTAGATTTTCATGGCTTTTCTTCCAAGGAGAAAGCGTCTTGTTATTTCATGGCTGCAGTCACCATCTGCAGTGATTTTGGAGCCCAAGAAAATAAAATCTGTCACTGCTTCCATTTTTTCCCCATCTATTTGCCATGAAGTGATGGGACCATCATGTATGGATGTGAGAGTTGGACTGTGAAGAAAGCTGAGTGCCAAAGAATCAATGCTTTTGAACTGTGGTGTTGGGGAAGACTCTTGAGAGTCCCTTGGACTGCAAGGAGATCCAACCAATCCATTCTAAAGGAGATCAGTTCTGTGTGTTCATTGGAAGGATTGATGCTAAAGCTGAAACTCCAATATTTTGGCCACCTCATGTGAAGAGTTGACTCGTTGGAAAAAACCCTGATGCTGGGAGGGATTGGGGGCAGGAGGAGAAGGGGACGACAGAGGATGCGATGGCTGGATGGCATCACGGACCCAATGGACATGAGTTTGAGTAAACTCTGGGAGTTGGTGATGGACAGGGAGGCCTGGTGTGCTGTGATTCATGGGGTCGCAAAGAGTCAGACACAACTGAGCAACTGAACTGAACTGAACAGATGGGACCAAATGCCATCATCTTAGTTTTTTGAATGTTGAGTTTTAGGCCAGGTTTTCCACTCTCCTCTTTCACCCTCACCAAGAAGCTCTCATCTTCATTTCAGCTGCTGATGAGGAGAAAGAAGATAAAAAATGATTTTTAACCCAAATTTATGAAAGGTGCTAAAAGTATAAAGCATCAAACCTATTAGATCAGCAAAGTCTGAAAAAAGGAAAACCTTCAGCTTTGCAGAGCTGAGGAGAAGCCCTGACAGTATCTGTAGGACTGTAAATTGGTAGGAACATTCTAGAAGGCAATCCAGCCCTATGTGACTAACATCAACATCTCTATTCCCTTTATTCTAAAATTCAAGTTCTAGGAACTTTTTCTAAGGAGACAATAGAGGACACAAAATTGTTCATTGAGGTTAGTCTCCAGACATCTTGAGAACCCATACACAGGGTGTGAAGCTAGGCCCTGGGCAGAGTGTAAACCCAGCAGGAGGGGGATATCAGAGTGTGCATGGGTCCAAATAGAGTCACCTCAGCAGGGTTTACCAAAGCATGAGGCCAACAGCAACACAAAGGCCATCCAGGAATGGCTGAGGGTACATTTTGGTTCAGCCACGTAGCAGAATTCTAAGCAGCCCTTTAAAATGTTGCTGTGTATCTGTGGTCACTGGGAGAAGCTCTCAGTGACATCACTGAGTGAAGAAAAAGCAAGTTGGGAAACAGAAAGTCTCCTTGACACATAAATGTCTACCCAAGTATAAACATAGAAAAAAGTGTCAAAACCTTCACTGTCAAATGTCAGAGTGATCTAAGGATTTGTTTCTAGTCAATGGAGTATTTTGCCTTCTTCTTTCTACATTTCTGTATTTGCATTTTCTACAACAGCATGTACAGAGAATGCAAATATTATCTTTGTAAACAGAATGAGTGAATGAATAAACAAATGAGGAAAAGGCAAAATTGCATCAAAGTTCAACGAGGAACTAACTTCTAGTGTAAAGGAAAGAGCCTCCACAGGAGGCCCGGCACCCCATCACACTTCCCCCATGAGGCTCTGAACTCCTGGAGGTAGGGACAGGGGTCAGCATGGGGTAGGTGACCAGTGACTAGTCTGTATGGTTGCTGCCCTCTTGCTGGGTCCTGACATGAAACACTCTCCCCCGAAAAGCCTCACATGTCTCCTCTAATCTGACAACTGTTGGACTCCGTGACCTTTCCGGGCCTCTACCAGCTCAGAAGCTGAAGCTGCCGTCAGACCACAAGTGAAATCAATCCAGGCCCAACATTGGGCTGGGAGCTGGCTGGCTCTGGCCCTGGCCCTGGGTCGTTGTTTCTTATCTGCTGAGGCTCTGTTGAACTGGCTAACTGACACGGCACAGCTGAGGCTGTTAAATCTTCCCCAGCAACTCATGTGCTGTCAGGATTATTCACAGTAGCTTGCGTCCCCTGCCCAAGACCCCTTTTCCCCAAAGATACCCTTCCAAGCTTGACTCATGGCTAATAAACTCATACCCAAATTGATCTCACAGCTGTGCTTCACGGGCCATGCCAGCCCCCTGATCAGAGCCAAGCTATTTGGACCTGCAATAAATAGGGGTGATTTTTCATCAGGGGCTTGTCTTTGGTTTCAGAAACTATTCTCATTCAGCAAAGGCTTTTTTTTTTTTTTTTCAATTTTTTTAACATAACTTTTTCAGAGCAATTTTAGGTCTACAACAAAATTGAGAGGAAGGTGAAGACATTCCCTACATACCCCTGACCCCTCGTACACAAAGCCTCCCCCATGAGCAACATCATTTATCAGAATGGTCCAATTTTTACCAAGGATAAGCCTACATTGACATAATCATCCAAAGTCCATAGTTTACTTAAGGGTTCACTCTTGATGTTGTACATTCTGTGGGTTTGGACAAATGTATGATACATCTTCATCATTATAATATCATAGATAGTATTTTTCATTGTCCTAAAAATCCTTAGTGCCCTGCTTATTCATCTTCCCTCAACAGACCACCAGTTTCCCCAGTGGCTCAGATGGTAAAGAATTCATCTGCAATGCGGGAGACCTGGGTTCAAATCCCTGGCTTGAGAAGATCCCCTGGAGACAGGTATGGCAACCCACTCCAGTATTCTTGCCTGGAGAATCGCTTGGACAGAGGAGCCTGGCAGGCTACAGTCCCCGGGGTCGCAAAGAGTTGGACACGACTGAGTGACTAACACTTTCACTTTCAACCCACCACCCTTGGCATTCCCTGTTCTTTTTGTGTCCATAGTTCAGTGGAGACAGTAATGTATCTTGGCAACATCATATCATGAATTTGGAAAACTGGCTTTTTCCTACCACCAGATAATACTAGCCAACAAGGCTCCCTCTCTCTAACATAGTTTGGGTGTTTCATGGTGGTATGATTTGCTCGAGGAAGAAAAGAGGAGAGTGACTGTCTCTCTCCCCACAGCTTACTTCCATCAATTGATGGAACTTCCTTCCATCACAACTCAAACATGCACAACTCAAACATGGCCCGGATGTGAGAGGGAACTGGAAATCAACCACCACTGACCATCCACTTCATACTAGGCTGTTGTAGAGAGAAAGGAGGGCTGGTTATTTGGAACGAGGTATCTGGAGGTCCATGATGACAAGAGCTACAAACCACTTAAGGCCAGCAGTGATGCGAGCCCCACAGTGGTTATGGTGACAGTAGTGGGAGAAGACAGGTCCTCGCACCTTCAAACACAGCCCGCAGAACACGGAGGAGGCTACTGTGAGCAGAGCGTGTGCCCAGAGTCCACAGGCATCTGGCGATGATTAACAACCCTGATAAGAATGTGAAAAACAACCACTGAGCACTTACCATGACTCAAATACTATCATATTTTGTCTTATTTAACCCTCTCAACCATAAAAGGTGGTTACTATTTTCTCCCATTTTGTAGCTGAGAAAATAGCCTCAAAGAGTTTCAGAAACTTCCTCAAAGACTCCCCCCTCCAAAGGTATCAGTAAAATTGAGTTTCAAACCCAGGTCTCCCTGGTGTTGAACCCCAAGCTCTTGGCACCTTCATGGTTCAGAAACACCTGAGAAGATTTCAAGAAATTCCAGGAATCCAAGCCAGTACTTAAAGATTTGAATCACTGGGTCTGGAGTAGGTCCTAGACACTGATACTCACTCCTAATGGGCAGCCAGGACAAAGAACCATTGCATGTGATCATGGAGATGTCCTTCCTGTCTCCGTAGAGCACTTTTAGCCACTTGTAGAAAAGCATGTGACCCCAGCCTCCCAAATTTCCAGCAACTTAGGGCAACCCAACCCTCCGGTTGACTAAATATCACCATGTGGGTCACAAGATCCAGTCAACCTGTGAAGGATAAAACAGCCATCTAACCTAAAGTCTGCCCGCGAGGGGTGGGAGGGATGAGCAAGATCAGAAACAGAATGCGCCTTCCTTTTCTAATGTGGCCTTTCATTTCTATTACTTTATAGGACTATGAAGTATGAAAAGTGGTTGCCATGGGAAGAACTCAGGATGTTAGCTCCTGGCTTGTCACAGCCATGATCCACGCCTGTTCCACTTCACTTGCAAGCATAAATGTCCCTGCGATGTGCAGGGAACAGTATGTACCACACACAGACTGCAGCGTGAGCCCTAGGCCTGCACTCCAGGTCTGGGGCTATTTGGTTTTTGAGTGGTTGGGGCAGAAGGGGTGGAGAGGGAGGTTGGGGCTTGTTTGCTTCTTTTCCAGGGTTGGCCAAATGTCATCACTCAGGATTGCCTTTCCAAACATTCTTCTTGCTTAAAAAAAAAAAAAAAGAAAAAAAAGCCTGAACTGCAATTTTGCCTTTATGGCCTCTCTCATGAGATCAGCTTTTATTTCAAAAGTAAAACCCTAGCACAAAGGGTAAGGAAGCTTGCAAACCTTTGGAGGATGGCTATATAGCATGGGCTTTCATTAAAATACTTCTGCAACTCCTGTTATCAGGAAAATGCCTTTTGCTCTTGTGCTAAAAAGTCTCTAGCTTGCTTTTGATTTTATGATCCTGTGATTCTCTTGTTTCTACCACAGTGCTTGGCTCACAGTTGGTATTAGGCAAAAAAAAAAAAAGGCATTATTGATGCTAATTGGCCAACTAGATTCATTCCTTCAATATTCAGCAAGATGCTGTTCTGTGTGTTAGTTGCTCAGTTGTGTCTGACTCTTTGCAGCCCAGTGGACTGTAGCCCACCAGGCTCCCCTGCCCATGGAGTTCTCCAGGCAAGAATACTGGAGTGGATTGCCATTTCCTTCTCCAGGGATCCTTCCAACCCAGGGATCAAACCCACATCTCTTATGTCCTGCCTCTCTTGCATCTCCTGCGTTGGCAGATGGTTTCTTTACCACTAGTGCCACCTGGGAAGATGCTGTTGGGAACATATGAAAATATGATATTTTGTTTTCAGTCAAAGCCAGTTGGAGAATGAGAGGCAGGGGATAGAAGTCTTTTCATGAAAACCCAAATCCTTCCTTTAGTTTCAGACTCCTCGCCACCTTTTCTCCACTAATAAACCACATTTTTTGTTCTCCTTTTTCTGGGAATAATTCTGTAGGCATTTCCTTCACTCCCCAGAGCCCAGCTGGCCTGGGCGGTGCCTGGGTGGAACACCCGTTGGGCCTCCAGGGCAATGCCCGGTACCTGCTGAGTACTGAGAAGGCTCCCTCCTGTAGGATGTGTCCTTGAACCTGGCCGAGCTGACTCTCAAATGACTCACGGCAGCTGCACAGGTTTATCTGCTGTCACTTGAGGATCTCAAAGCGTGTCCCAGCCTAATTTTCTCTCCATCTCATCGAGATGTGAAGGTTAGGATAAGGTAGAGGAAGAAAATAAGACCCCAAACCAGGCAGGCCTGGCTTTCTGTCTTGTCCTTGCCACTTGCTTTGTGACATTTTCCTGAATTTCAGTATCCACCTCTGTGGTGCTAGTGGTTTAGCTGCTCAGTTGTGTCCCACTCTTTGCAGCCCCAGGGACTGTAGCCCCCCAGGCTCCTCTGTCCATGGAATTCTCCAGGCAAGAATACTGGAGTGGGTAGCCATTCCCTTCTCCAGGGGGTCTTCCTGACCCAGGGATCAAACCTGTGTCTCTTGCCTCTCCTGAACTGCAGGCACACTCTTTACTGTCTGAGCCACCAGAGAAGCCAATATGTTCATATAATATATGACATATATGATGCATGTGATGTATATTCATTTGTATGTTTTGCTATTCCTTGAATCATTCAGTGATAGTCTTGGGGCCAGTGGCCTACTGTCTTCCAGGTGGTCTGAGGGAGGTGGGGGTGATAGGTGGGAGAATTTGGAAGATTTTAGCCTCAAGTTTCTGTTGCACTGGTTCATACTTCCCAAACCTCAGCAATTCCACAGCTTTGGGGACCCTCCAGGAACCTCTCTTTGTAGGTCATCCTGAATTTGATGCTGATTCCTGTAAAAATAAAGTGAAAGTGAAGTCGCTCAGTCATGTCCAACTCTTTGTGACCCCATGGACTGTACCCCACCAGGCTTCTCCGTCCGTAGGATTCTCCAGGCAAGAATACTGGAGTGGGTTACCATTTCCGTCTCCAGGGGATCTTCCCGACCCAGGGATTGAACCCAGGTCTCCCGCGTTGGAGGCAGACGCTTTACCCTCTGAGCCACCAGCGAAGCCCTAAACCACCTCTTCCAAGATGTCAGTGTTCAAAAGAGTCCATTGACATTCCCACCAGCTCATCTATAAATGGTCTTGCTTATCTGGGGACTGACTCCTGGGCTGGCCCTCGTCTGGTATCGACACTCAATCCCCTGTGCCTGGGCATACCTAAACTGGTTATAGCCACTCAGTTCTTCCCAGATCTGCTGGTGCAATGGTTGGCAGCTCACAGAACTCTCAGGAGAGGGTTGGAACTTGGTCAGCACTGATCACTGAAATTGATGCCCAGGGCAGCACAAAGGCCTCCTCCCTCCTCAACTTCTCAGATCCCAGCCACGGTCCCTATTGTCTGTACCATGCTCTTGTTGCCCGGTGTCTCTTGGTGGAATCTTCATGGTCCAAGATGATTGCTTGAGCTCCAGTCATCACATCTGTGCTCTACTTTCTTCCCAGGGCCCTCCCCAGTCAGAGTGGCCATTACTGAATGCATGCCTTCTTGATAGGTGTAATGGTTTTAAGCATGTCCACAGATTCTATGAACTCCTACATAGAAAAGTAGAGGTCTGTGTCCCCTTCTTCTATATCTGGGCCCCAGTCTTTGTAACTCACCTGTAACCAGTAGGCTGCAATAGAAAAGAGGCGGCATGACTCAGATCAGAAAGGTCATGCAGTTTCCTGCTGGTATCTTGAGAGGTCTCACGCTGAGACTCACAGCACTGATGTACAAGACTACTGGACAGGAATCAGATGGCCCAATGCCAGCTGAATCCCGGTCTCTCTCTAGCCTATCAGGTGTGGTGCTGGAGGCTAAATGCTAGGATTCATGTGCCACTTTCCACCCCCTGGCCATGTGTCCTCACACAGGCCACTGTACAATGGGAATACTAATAGCCCCTACCTCATAGAACTGACATGAAAATTAAACTGGCTAATAAACATGACCGTTTTGGAACCTTGTCTCACCCAATGTAACTGTTTCTTTTTTAATATCACTGATTATTTCCCAGATTGATTGTGGGTTTCCTCATTTGCGGTTCTCTCTCCACTACAATGTGCGTATTCAAGGAGGGCACCACACGTACCATGCTCACTGCTGTCCCCTCTACCTGAAAGAGTAGCGTACAGCAGAGTCTTGTATCGGCTTAGACTGGCTTTGACTGTGTGTTCACAAATGAACTCAAGGTGACAGCAGTTTTAAAAGGCAGCAGTTTTTCTACCTCTGATGAAAATTGTCTGCAGGTGTGCAGCCTAGGGAACGTTTTATGGTGCCCTCATCATCAGAGGCTCAAATTCCTGCTACCTAGATTCTCCACTAGGCTTAGTGTGCCTACTTCATGGGACACATTGGTTGCTTAAGCTCCAGCCATCACATCTAAATTCTGTATTAGGAACAAGAAATCACAGACATGTGTATTACTTCTTTTTTAAGGAAACTTTTCAGCAACCCCACACAGTAACTCAGCTTACATCTCATTGGCCTAACCTTCCTGGGTGGTTACACCTAACTCCAAGGTGGCCTGGGAAATTTAATCCATTGGGAGGATGCCATTATTTCTAGTTAAAGTCAGGGTTCTAGAGGATAAATAGAAATATTAAGAAGAAATTAGCAAGGTTCAGTAAATCTCAGTCAGATGGGGACCTCTGCCCTTTCTGACTGTGCCCTGGGGAGTCCCACTGAACTGAAAGGCCTGTAATTTGTGCCAGCTCTGCCTATACAAGACTGTGACCCCTGCCTAACTGAGTGGGAGTCAGGAGGCAGGAGGCTGGTTCAGGAATGAGGGGTGGGCCAGGCAGAGGCAGCCCTTCTTCAGTTTCTGGCACCCTGATCCTTCCCATACCTCCATCACCGCAGAGCAGCTCCTGGGCCTTGAAGGGCTAACAGGCTAACAATGAGGCTATTGGATGGGTCAGCCAAAGACAGGGCTGACCATCCTTGTTTGCAACTGCTGGGCTTCATCTGCTTCATTACCAATGGTTCTCACCATTCATCACCACAGGATACACAAGGTCACCTTGCACGTGGTCAGTGTGAGTGTCAGCAGTCCTCTGGCTAGGGGCAGAGATTCCCGCTGACTAACAGGGAACTTCAGGCCCCAAAGGGCAGACACTCGATTCAGTCTCTTGGCTACCACGAGGCCTGTTCTGACTTTCATTTCCATCCTGCCTGCCTCAAGGGAGCAGCAGTATCTGAGAAGGTTGGTCTATGGAGGATTCTGGAAGCAGATGCCAAGTCACAAGCTTCTACTTCTGAACAAGGAGAGCAGGGAGGCAGATTTGAGCAAATCTAGGCCAGGTTGGCACATGCTGAGTGGACAGACTCGGGGCTTTTTCCTGGATTCAGCTACTTAGCTGCTTTCTGTGCTTGCAGATGTCTTCTGCTCACCATGCTCCCAGCCTCCCGTGGTGATGCTGGAGCCCCACAGACCATGACCCCGGGCCTTGGGCTGAATACTCAGGGTGCCTGGAGCAAAGGGTTTCTGAAGATCTGTCTCTTTAGTGCTCAGGAATAAAAGGGGCATATATGGCTACACTTCCCTCCCCTCCCCCACTGCAACCATCAGCATCAACACTGATCCCTTCAGAATCCGAGCTTGAGGTGGGGCACCTGTGAGGGGCAGAACAGGGAGACCGCCTGCTCGGGAAGATTGTTGACCCTTGGCTAAGCACAATGCTATACCTTTGACACCTATCATCCTATTTCATCTTCTCCTGCAACCTATGAGATAGAGATCGTTGTTATTATTCCCATTTTACAGATGAAAACACTGAGGCCTGCAAGCAGAAGATCCTTATCCTGATTTTGTCAGCAGGGCAAACATGCAGCCTGTTCATTTCATTTGGGCCTTTCTTGTCACTACAACTTATTATTTTTTAAAGGCTTTGTTGTTGTTCTTCAGTTGCCCAATCATGTCTGACTCTTTGCAACCCCATGGACAACCAGGCTTCTCTGTCACTCACCATCTCCCAAAGTTTGCCCAAGTTCATGTCCATTGCATCAGTGATGCCATACAGCCATCTCATCCTCTGACACCCTCTTCTCCTTCTGCCCTTGGTCTTTCCCAGCATCAGGGACTTTTCCAAGGAGTCGGCTGTTAGCATCAGATGACCAAAATACTGGAGCTTCCGCTTCAGTATCAGTCTTTCCAGTGAATATTCAGGGTTGATCTCCGTTAAGATAGACTGGCTTGATCTCCTTGCTGTCCAAGGGACTTTCAGGAGTCTTCTCTAGCACCACGGTTTGAAGGCATCAATTATTTGGCATTCTGCCTTCTTTAAAGTCCAGCTCTTACAACCATATGTGAACACTGAGAAGGCTGTAGCCTTGACTGTACAGACCTTTGTCGGCAGAGTAATGTCTCTGCTTTTCAGACACCTAAACACTATCTATATTTGTCTTAGGCTTACCTTTGAAGGCTTACCTTTGGCTTAAAAAGAGTACTCCTGTCCTGTGAGTATATCTGGCTGCTGCTGCTAAGTCACTTCAGTCATGTCCGACTCTGTGCAACCCCATAGACGGCAGCTCACCAGGCTTCCTCATCCCTGGGATTCTCCAAGTAAGAACACTGGAGTGGGTTGCATTAACTTCTCCAATGCATGAAAGTGAAAGTGAAAGTGAAGTCGCTCAGTCATGTCAGACTCTTAGCAACCCCATGGACTGCAGCCTACCAGGCTCCTCTGTCCACGGGATTTTCCAGGCAAGAACACTGGAGTGGGTTGCCATTGCCTTCTCCGGGTATATCTGGATTTCCCTTCAATTCACAATTTTTCATTAGGACCAGGTGCAGAAAAGGCTGAAGTTGTTTGAGAGACAGCAGAATCCCCTATCAGTGTATTTCAGGAGGACGAATGATTCCCTAGAATTTAGCATCATCAAATCATGACACCTCCCGTCCATTGAGGGCTACCTATGTAAGAAATTTGCGAAACATTTTACAATTATTGTATTTCATCCTCCAGTCCCTGCAGGTAGAAAACACTATGACTTTTCCAATCCTGTCATTGAGGGCACTTAGGCTTATTTACCCCACTCCAGTACTCTTGCCTGGAGAATCCCATGGACGGAGGAGCCTGGTAGGCTGCAGTCCATGGAGTTGCTACAAGCTGGATACGACTGAGCAACTTCACTTTCACTTTTCACTTTCATGCATTGGAGAAGGAAATGGCAACCCACTCGTGTTCTTGCCTGGAGAATCCCAGGGACGGGGGAGCCTGGTGGGCTGCCATCTATGGGGTCGCACAGAGTCGGACATGACTGAAGTGACTTAGCAGCAGTAGCAGGCTTATTTAGCGGAGAAGGCAATGGCAACCCACTCCAGTACTCTTGTCTGGAAAATCGCATGGACGGAGGAGCCTGGTAGGCTGCAGTCCACGGGGGCGCTAAGAGTCGGACATGACTGAGCGACTTCACTTTCACTTTTCACTTTCCACTTTCATGCATTGGAGAAGGAAATGGCAACCCACTCCAGTGTTCTTGCCTGGAGAATCCCAGGGACGGGGGAGCCTGGTGGGAGGCTGTCTATGTGGTCGCACAAAGTCAGACATGACTGAAGCAACTGAGCAGCAGCAGCAGCAGCAGGCTTATTTAAGTAATCTGCCCCAAATTGTATGCTTATTAAATGGCAGAACCAGCTCTAAAAGAAGGTCAGTGCACCATGGCCCATGAGCAAAAACACAACCAGCCTCCTATTTTTGTGTGGCCGTGAGCTAAGAATAGTTTTTACACTTTTAAGTGATTGAAAAACAAAGTCAAAAGAAGACGAATATTTCACAACTCATAAAATGATATGAAATTCAAATTTCAGTGTCCATAAATAAAGTGTTAATGGAACCCAGCCATGCCCATTCATTTACATATTGTCTGCCGCAGTTTTTGAGTTGTTACAATGGAGGCCGTATGGCTTCCAAAGCCTAAAATATTTACTACCTGGCCCTTTTCAGGACAAGTTTGCCTATCCCTGCTCTAAAGCACAGGATCTTAACCCTTGTTCTAAGCTTCCAAGAAAACTGCAAGGCGGGCATCAGAGCCCTGAGTGCCTAGGTTTCTAGACCCTCCTACCCCTCGGAAGGAGGGCAGACAAGTCATCTAAATCACCAAACCTCTCTGGGGGCTCAATTGCAAAATACACATCATCATCACGCCTGGTCCTGCTCCCAGGACTGACAGAAGATAAAAACAAGAAAATGTATGTGAAAGTATTTTGTAATCTGGAGAGCACTCTATAGAAAAGGGAAGGATTACTGCATTATTTGACTCAGAGGAAGGAGGTTGGTATGAGGAAAATAAGCCAGTTTGGGGGAAGAGGGAGTTCTGCTTGGCTTTTGCATGAGTTATTAATGAAACAGACCAAACCTGCTAGAAATGGCCTGTGGCATAAACCCTGTGGCCCTCGCTCATCAGGCAGTTCCTTTGGCCCTGCAGAAAAGAATCATCCATCAAGCATTTCTATCTGGGGCCAGTGCTTTTGCCCCAGAAAACTGGGCTACCTGGTCTTCCCAGATTCAGCCACTTTCCAAGGAGTTGGTTACCTGGCCCCCCTGCCAGGGAATCTCAAGGCACTCCGAAATCTTCCCTGTTCCCCACAGAACACCCAGTTCTTTCTGCTCACTGATTTGCAAAAGATCTCAGAGATTCGTTTCTATCTTTATTCCAAACTCAACATTTGTTTAAATATTTATTTCTGGAATAGACTACCATTAAGCTTTCTTGGTTATTTCTACAGTGTGAACAAGTTATTTGATCATTGGGCCAACGGATATTTACTAAGGTTCTCCAACATGCAGAGAGAGGAACATGCAGTAAGTAGATGGATGACCCCCAGGAAAGAGGCATCTGGAAGGACCAGCAGAGAATGTCAGGAGGGTGAAACTGAAGTTGGTGCCATCACCACTGTACTGAACCAAGCCCACTTTTCCAGGTGTCTAAGAGAGAGAAAGGAGGAAAGGAAGGTACAGTGAGAGTTCCAGAGGTATGGAATTGCTTTGTGATAGAGAAGGGCAAGGGTGTGAGGCATGTCTTGAGTGGGAAGGGATATTTGGAGCTTGATAATTCCAGGGCAGGGCCCACT
The DNA here is from genome assembly GCF_023091745.1 of Budorcas taxicolor. NCBI lineage: Eukaryota > Metazoa > Chordata > Mammalia > Artiodactyla > Bovidae > Budorcas > Budorcas taxicolor. The sequence continues at coordinate 45,152,199 of NC_068915.1, forward strand.
GCTGCAATGAACCCCCACTCACCAGGAATCAATTGTCCTGGGGGCTCTCAACACAAAAGCTGATCTGGAATCTGACAGCAGCCCTGCTCGCCTATACCCCTACCCATCCAAGAGTCCCTGCTGGCACCGTGGATGCATCATGCTCAGTCAATCTTTTAAAAGTAAGAGGCAAACAAAACTGTGTGCGGAATTGGATGTTTATTTCCACCATCTGCGTGGCAATACAAGTTCAAGTTATAATGGCATCCGCACTCTATCAGTATTAGGGAACCATTTAAACATCCACAGCCATTTACTGATTATAAACACACACTAAAAAAAAAGCGGCAAGTGGCATGTGGCCCCGCACCTGCTGCCTTTGTGTGTGTCAGTCAATTTCATGCCTAGGAAGCACTGGACTCCATGGGGATGGCTATGTAAGCAGTTTGGTTGGTTGTGGGTTTGCTTTTTTTCAATTTTTTTCCTGGGAAACAGCATAAACCAAGTTGGCCCCAAAATGCATTTATTGCAAATAGATGGGAATAAATGGAAAATAGACAATGATCATAAATGCAAACAAAAATACTGAATTTCCTAATGTTAAAAGGCCCATTTGCTTATAATTAGTAGATTAAAACTAACGAGTATTTTTACTGGCTTTCAAGAAAAGTTAGCTGGGGTCACTGTGCAAAACAAAAAGGCTTCTATCTCCCACCTGCCTCCACCCTCAGCCCAGAAGGTTTGAGTCACCAGGTGATGGCAAATAGGGCATACAGTGAACATGGTGAGAGTGGGCATGGGGAATTGAAGGCACAAAAAGAAACTGATGCATTTTACAGGGGAACTAAAGGAAGTTTACCCAAAAGCTGTCAAATGTTTTCTGGATCAACTTTTTATCTTATAAAGGGGTTTTAGCTCCTTCCTTCAGACCTGTCCATGCCCTGTCATAGCTGGTAGAGGGCTTCTGCCTCAGTCCTGACCCTAATTAGCTGTGTGACTTTGGGCAGTCAGTCCTGCTCAGAACCTGTTTTCTTACTGGGGAAAGACTTAAAGCGGGTGTTTCATTTCCAGGTTAACTTCTCCAAGGAGAGGTTTTGCTTCTCTTCTGTTCTGTTGGGTTTTTGGATTTTGGTTTTTTTGGGGCAGCTTTCTAACTGAAAGTACTTTCTGCCTTTGTGGTGTATAAGACCAATTTACTGCCTGTGAGCAAATCTTTTGGAGGCGAGAGTGTGGAAAATCACTCTCTCAGCTTTCTATCTGGTCAAAAGCTCCAAGTGCTTTCTGAAAGTTTCCCTCTCCCTAAAGTGGTCCGTGACATCCATCAGGCATTCTTCCCACTGAGCATCACACTCAGCTCTTCTGATTTATCCCAGAGGGGGTCCCTGTCTGTATCCCTTCTCTGAAAACTGGTTTTGAGATGGCACTCACCCTTCCACTGCTCATTAAACCTGGCTGGCTGGAGCCCCAAACAATGGTTCAATTAGCCTTCAATGCATTTATTTAGAATACGGGTTCCCTCTATGTATCTGAAACGATTACCCCCATTGCCTTATAGGCCTAATCTGAGGTTCTAATTTGCAGACTTATGTTAAGGAAGCTGGCATTGAAATTGGATTGTTATACATGACTATGGACTGAAGTCCATTTCTTATGACAACCAGTGAAAACTTGGAACAGGTGAAATGTGAATTTCTCCAGCATCCTGGAAGATATTTAGGAGCCCATTTGGAGTACGAACATCCTTCTTAAATCCAGTATTACTAATCCATGGGAAAGTTGTTAGAAAAATACCATCTCAAGCCTTGTGAATCTCTTTTCTCTGCACTTGTCTAATTTTCTCTGGTTACTCAAGCCATCTGTTTCTCACCTCTTCTCCCTTCTCCACTAAAATCTACCCTTAGGGGATCTTATTTGGATCATGACTCAAATGTAAAAAAGGAAAGTAATTAGAGAAATGAACAATGATAGCATATTTGATGATATCAAGATAATTGGGGTTGATAATAATATTATGACTTTTAAAAAAATGAGTCCTTTAGTTGTTGTTCAGTTACTCAGTCTTGTCCAACTCTTTACTAACCCCATGGACTGCAGCACACTAGGCTTCCCTGTCCTTCACTATCTCCTGGAGTTTGCTTAAACTCATGTCCATTAAGTCAATGATGCCATCCAACCATCTCATCCTCTGTTGCCCACTTCTCCTTCTAGGAGAAAGGAGATTCTTCAGTTAGGAGATTCATATTGAAATGTGAGCTACACATTAAAATGTATATCTGCTTTAAAGTAAGAGGGTGGTGCGGGTGAAACAAAATAGGGCTTGGTAAGTGTCAAAGGTGGACCTCATTATATGGTTCTCTCCAATATGTTTGAAATTTTCCATAATAAAAACATTTTTTTAATAAACCACTCTCAGGGAAACATCTGATAAACTCATCCAAACTAAGACATTGCTGCTAAGGGGAAATAGCAGTTATCTATTTCCTGATGTAGCTATTAATACATTTTAACAGGATTTAAAAAAAGATTTATGACAAATAAATAAATACAACAGTAGCAAATAAGGTGGGAGCAAAGGAGAGAGGAGGGAGGGAGGGGGCCATGAGGAAAACGGCCACTCGAACAGGAGCTTTGAATACAGTTCATCTTTTCATTTCTTCATCTGATCTAATAGGATTTAATCAAGATCAGGCCTCTAAACCCAGCTGCATTTTTAAAAGTTGAAGTATAGTTGATTTACAATGTTGTGTTAGTTTCAGTGATTCAGATATGTACATATATATGTATATTTTAAAGATTATTTTTCCTATACTCAAAATATTGAGTATAGTTTCTGTGCCATACAGTAGGTCCTTGTTTGTTTCTATAGTAGTATATTTATGTTAATCCCAAACTCCTAATTTATCTCCATCCCTTTCCCCTTTGATAACTGTTAGGTTTGCTTTCTATGTCTAACACAGCTACATTTTAAAAGATTGTTTCTGGTGCTACTTTGTTGACATCTCTTTTTTGTTGTTAACTGCCATGTAATAAAAGCTACTATCAAAGCACTTGCTGTTTATCAGACTCCTTGCTAGGTACGTCACACGCATGATTACATTTGATCTTTATTTCAACCTTCTTAGATAGCATTACCCCAGTTTCACAGACGAGTCGAAAGTAACTTGTGCAGTGTCACTCGGACACGTGGGAGTCTGGTCTCTTAATTACGTCATGGTCACCACAGTACCTTGGTCACTACAGTACTTCGGTCACAACAGAACTCTTCCTAAAGGTTCAGGGGATGCTTTACTCTCCTCACAGTGTATGGACCACTTGTCAGAGGTATGCTAAACCACCATGTTTAAAACAGTAATTAGTACTTTAAATTACAAAAGAGCTAACTGAGGCGTGAGCTAACTTTGAAGGAGCAAACAATGAAGAGGACACAGGTTCAATCCCTGGTCAGGGAACTAAGATAGCACGTGCCTCAAGGAGCAGCCAGGAAAAAATAAAAAGGAGTGAATATCAGGGAGGTTGTCAGCGAAGCACATTGCTGTAGCCAGGTAACAAAGTCTCTTCTTCATGGGGAGACTGGAGCAGGACCTCTCTGGATCTGCCATAGCCAAATAGGATTTTTGGAGCTCTGTCCTAGAAGCAATAGAAAACCACTGAATAGACTCAATCAGACATGATAGGATTTCATACATAGTTAAAAATATAACTAATAATGCCTACTGAATCATTCATACAACAAGTACATGTCCCATGTGCCAGGTGCCATTTAGGTACTTGGGTATATGTGAAGGGACAAAGATTCTGCCCTGAAGCAGCTTATGTTCTAGCCAGAGGGATGGAGATAAACGATTGAACATAATAAACAGTTAAATTACATAATACGCTGTATCTTTGCTCTTCAGTGTGGTCCCTGGGCCAGTATCACAGGCCAGTATCTGTTATTGCCTGTGGGTTTGCTAGAAAGGCCAGCCTCACCCCAGATATACTGAATTCAAATTTGCATTTTAACAAGCAGCTCATCTTTAAGCACAAAAAAATTGAGGCTCCACTTTCAATTTTAAGAAAAATTTTAAGCAATGTTAAAGTTGGGGAGATAGCTACCAGTAGTCGTCTAGGTAGACCTCATCAGGAAGGGAAAGTTTGATTAAAAACATGAAAGAGGTGAGTCAGCCAAGCATCTGGGTTGAGCTGTTCCCAGGCAGAGGAAGTAGCTGGAACCAAGGCTCTGAGGCAAAGTGTGCCTCATGTTTGAGGAACAGCAAGATAGCCAGTTTGGCTGGAAGGGGCAAGGCGGAGTAGAAAGAAAAGAGAGATAAAGGAAGTCAGAGAGATAAAGGGGATGGGAGTAGGATGGGCAGATGCTGTCGGGCCTTTGGGGGCACAACAAGAACTATGACTTACACTGAGTAATATAAGGAGTCACTACAAGAGTTTGAGCAGACAAGTGACTACACATCTTAAAAGGATCACCCTGGTTGTTGTATTGAGAATAAGACTATAATGGGGCACGGTGAGAAAGCAGGGAGACTTTTAGGGGTGGGAGGGAAGTACTGAAATAATTCAGACAAGAAACACTGATAGCTGAGACCTGGCCAATAAAAGAGGAGGAGGTAAGGAGCAGTTTGATCCTAGATAACTTTTTAAGGTAGATCCAACAAAGTTTCTTGATGAATTCGATGAGGTGGGGAACAAAGGGAAAGAGGAGAATTCAAAGCTATGGAGTTCAAGAAAGAGGTCTGCTTGAGAACCATAGTTGGTCATTCCACTATAAAGTTATACAAGAATAGGGCTAAATATAGCCAACTGCTGTGCTGGTAGGTCTGCTGACTATACCAAAAACTGGTCAGATAACACAATGGACATGGACATCATAGTAAGTGAACTTTCTCTGTACATTTTTGCTGGGTTGTGATCGGAAATTTCAGGTATATAAAATTATTAATGCATATTTAAATGTTTCTTAAAAGATATAAACACAACACAGAAATTCACAAAAATCTAAATGGAAAAATTCGGGAAAAAGAAAAAAGGTAGTCATCAAAAATCAACTAATACTTTGTAATTTCCACTGGAAATGAACAAAATTTCATTGATGACTCTCTCTCAAAAATAATTCTACTAGGAATTCGCTGGTGGGTTCCTGTGTTTAGGACTTGGTGCTTTCACTGCCATGGCCAAGGTTCCTCTGATTAGGGAACAAAGATCCCGTAAGCCAAATAGTGTGGCTGAAAAAAAAATCCACCTAATAAGCTAAGAAATAGATTTTTATTTATTTTTTAAAATTTAATTTAAATCTAGTAAAAATTGGTACATTATAGCTTTATGCAGACCATCACAGCAGTTATTAACAGCAAGTGCTATGTTTCAAGTATCGAGTTAATCACTTTATATCTCATTTAAATCCTCAATCCTAAAGGATTGTACCCACTTAACATAGGATGAGACTGAGATTCAGAGAGGTTAAATATGAATTCACATGGGTTAATAAGTACCAGTGCAAAGATTTAATTAAAAATCAAATGAGAACCTGCAAAAATCAAACAGTACAATTTAAAAATGAAGTCTGCTGAAGAAGGAAGTATTACCATTTTATATTTAATTAACATGTTTCTTTTTAAATACTTCTAAGCCTCCAACCTTCTACAGTCAACAGAGCTTTGTGAAATGGGTGCTGGAAGATTCTTTTCTCCTTCCTCTTTAAAAAAAAAATAATCTAGCCTCCACCCCCATGACTCATGAGTCTCATTACAAAGTATGACTTTCCTTGCTGATTTCTGGGCAAGTTAATACTGATGACTAAATGAAAATACGTCCAAGTAATTTAATGTTAGTTATCTGTACTTTCAGCTTTTTATCTGCAGCAATGATTAGGTAAAATAATGTAATGCACTGCCATGATTTATTAAAAATTTATTGCATAATAAATTATACAATTCAGTCTTATTTTTAAACAGTCTACACCAAAAATATTTTTGGAAATATGTTTCTCTTTTAGTAAAACATGTAAGGTAGCAGGCTGACACCAGCTTCAATTCTAATAGCTAAAATCCCTCACAACTATACATTTAAACATAGCCTTTCTTTACAGTTCTCTAAAAGTTCAAGTTGACACCAATATCACTTGATAAAAACAAGACCATATAAATAGTTTCATATTTTGCTTAAGGCCTTAGATTGAACTTCAAAATATTAGGTGGACAATTATAAAGATATAGTCATTAGCCTTGAATTCATCATCTGACATGTGTACACACCATAATGACCAAGAAGAGCATGAAAGTAGAAAGGCAGGCACGAAAGAATACACAGGGAAGTCTCAGACCTGTATGCTGAGTGGCCGGAAGAGACCAGTAATCAACACAATGTGACAGACAAGAAAAAACTATTTACAGGAACTTAAAAAAGATGTTCACAGCATATTCAGTTGTTTATCAAATTATTCAGAGGGTATCAAACCTGAAATAATTAAACTTCTACATACACAAACTTAGTTTCAAAACGAGATTGGCCTCATGAATGCAAAACACAAAGCCATTTAAGGGCTTGGCAGAAATGGGTACATTTCAGACAGTGGGAAAAGAAAACCCAGATTTTATATGCACCAAATGTGTATGTATTCAAAAACGTTTCCCTGAATGAGACTCCTCAGGGCTCGCCATACCTGTCAGTTGCTGGATTTTTCCTTTACGAAAGAAGACAAGAATATAACTTAGGATGAGCTACTAATTCAATATTAAAGTAACATCACTGGTTGAACAAATTATCTGTTTAATTTTACTAAGACCTACCATGGCCGTCTAGTCTAAAACCAAAAGCATACCCTATAGCTTAGACCTCATGATAGTACTTATTATAGTGGTTAAAGAAACAGAACCACAGTAGAGGTATGTGCTAGGGCAAAATATCAGGAAAAAAAACCCTCAATTTATATTTAAAGTCATCATTCTGTATATCAAGTACCCACTGACTGAACATAACTGTACTCAATAATTCACATTTGATCAACTCATCCACTAATGCAAAAAGCTAAATAAAAAGATTTATAGTTGAACACAGAGTTCCTAAGGCTAGTATCACATATCATTCCCTGATAGAGGGAGAATTTGTCAGCAGAGAACTTAAGAGCCAAATTGAGAATTGGATTGAAAATACCCTTCCCTGCTCTGTATATAATAAGTAACACATTGGGTGTAGTGACCTAAAGAATATTTCATGTTATTCAATTTTCTTTTCTGGGCAGAATACCACACAGCCCAATGACTTTAAAAACCAAACTCCAAAATTCTACCTGATAGTCTTAATAAGGGCAGTTGGATCACAAAGATAGAAGAGGTCATCTTAGCCACTGATTGGAAAAGATATCATCAGTTGGCCCTTTGCCCCAGTGAGACGATAACTAAAGCCAATTATGAGGCTTACCAATCATTACTAGGAGATTAAAATAAATAACTTGTATGTACACGGAAAGGAGAGACAGCAAGTCAAAGGACACTGGAGTGGGAACAAAGGAAAGCCTAAATGTGCAGAACCTATAATATCCCTTCAAAAATCCTTGACTTCTACAACCTCAAGGTCAAATTGAAACCAGCAGGGATAGAGCTGGAATTCTAAAACCTCTGAAAAGAAGGGGCTAATGGTAAAAGCTGCAGCTGATTTTATGCACCAGGAATGAAATGTTATAACATATCTATCATTCACATGTGGGTTCGTGTAATTTATCTTCAATTAGAATTATCATCTATTCAGCAGCTGTAGCCCAAGAACTGCTGATACACCATGGATGAGAAAACATTCGCGGGTCTCTCGACTCTGGCCTTTCTTAAGGTAAATGATGATCACATAAAACAGACCCCTCGTTCTGTAAAATGATCTTGGCTTATGTGGACACCATACTGCATCTACATCCACAATATCACTTCATTTCCTTTCACAGACTGGAGAGGGTCTATAGCAACTCTTCATCTTAACTAGTTCTTCGAGTCAGTCCCAAATTCACGCTAAAACCATTATACAACTTTTTAATCCAGGATTTACCTTTGAAAGAAGTATTTAAAGAACCCAGACACTTCAAATATCTGAACCCCAGACATACAAAAATTTCAAAGCAACCCTTTACAATAGTTGTAATTAAGTACTTCTCTCAACAGTGGACTTCCAAAGTTGGCAATAAAATATTCTAAGTTACCAGTGGGAGTCACAGCAATCTGAGCTCATGTTTAACACAGTTTACAGTACCAAACCAATGGAGAAAAACACAATCCAGAAAGAAAAGTGGCATTCTCTACTGTAGTGTTTTCAAAAATACATTCAATGGGACGTCAGTAAGCATTTAATTTTAAAAACACGTTCCATCTTTAGACAAGGATATATTCAAACTCAAATAGAAGGGATTCTTAGAGCCTTTAATATGCCAATAGGCAGGTTTGCAAAGTTCCCAACTTGCTCATGGAACCTTTCATACCCTTGAGCATCTCTTAGGAATAAATGCTCCACAGAGCAAGTCTTAAGAAACACAGTTTTGAAACTTCGGTGCATTCAGGAGCTTCACTAATTCCTTAGGCTATCAGTCTTAAAATTAACACCAAAAATAACAGTTATAGCCAGTAAGTCTAGGATTTCAGATTCAGAAAGGAAGCATAGGGGCAATGGGTAGGGAATACACCTGTTCATCATACTCCATCATTTTCACCTCCCCAGCAAAAATATGTTCAGAATCCCCATGTTAACCACTCTTGATGATGGCTGTACAAAACACCTGAACAAGCTAACCAAGATTTCTTGAGGCAAAAACATTGAAATAAAGTTTTCACTTTCTCAAATGGAAAAATGCACACATGTTGTATTAACAATTCATAATTATATACTCAGAAGAGGTAACCTCAGTTATCAGTTAAGAATCTGCATACTGTGTAGTTCATTAACATTGACAGAGCTACTTTATATTAAGTTACTAGTTAAGTAAAGTTGCAATGGAAACTTCTGTTTACTTAGGAGTTCTCTTACTTTGGTGGTGGTTTACTCGCGAAGTCATGTCCAACTCTTGCAACCCCATGGACTATAGCCTGCCAGGCTTCTCTGTCCATGGGATTCTCCAGGCAAGAATATTGGAGTGAGTTGCCATTTCCTTCTCCAAGGGATCTTTCCCTTCCAGGAATCGAATCTGGGTCTCCTGCATTGCAGGCAGATTCTTTACCGACTGAGCTATGAGAGAATTTAGAGCAGTGTTTCTCAACCACAGCTCTAGTGAGATTTGGGGCTAGATAAATCTTTGGTTTGGGAAGTTGTCTTGCCCACTGTAGGATGCTGAACAGCATGCCTGGCCTCCACTAACTGGATATCAATAGTATTCTGCTAGTTTTGACAATCAAAAAGATCCCCAGATGTTTCTTAGATATAAGCAAATCATCCTGAAGTTGAGATCCATTTCTATTGAGTGAAAATTAAAGCTTATACCTTGACTCTGCTTTCCTAGGAAATATCCATTTTATAGGCATACCATGACTTACACACATCGACAAACATCTAGTAAATAGTAGCATTAGTGATCTTCCTAAATTCTGTGTGGTCAGAAACTAAGTAATTTGTGAATGACAGAAAATGGTCAGAGGAACGCAGTCGACACATTTCAAAGAGAATCAGAGGTCATGTGTAGTTTTACTATCAACATATTAGTAAGAATTATCTGAATCATAATGCTTAATTGGTAAATGTTTAACAATTAGAAAAATGTTAATTGTATATTATGACCTGTTGAGGATGGTAATGATTGAAGCAGTCTAAAAACAACAAATCTAACAATCATCAATGGCTAGCTCAGACTGTATTCTATTCCTTGACCAAATATTCTCCATGAAATTCTCAATTCAAAAATCTTACGTTTTGTCTTTAAACTGTTAGCTTATACTGTAGCTTCCTCACTTCTTTCAAATTATCAAAAAGAAACCCTTCACATGTCATCAAGAAGAATCCTGGCATGTGTCAAGACGTACAGTATCTAGTTTTAAAGCCATTTCTTCTATATCCACATCTTCAGTTTTGTCATTATTGTCAACTCCAGATACATCACTCTCTTTATTTTGTTCCTTTCTGACTGTCTTTAAACACTTGTCAAGTCTCTTTATGAACAAGTCCACATCCTGTGTCTTCATTCCAATGGCTGACGCAGCATTGAGGTAAGCACAAGGGTAATTATTTGTATGTGACATAAAGCCTCTGAAAGTGTAGCCACTCACAGTCTGCATAGACCCAAGAGGAACAACCCTGAAAGGGAAAAGATTTACCAATTTAATATGTCTGGTGATGTTAACAGAGTATCACTCATAAACAAAAGAAAGCTGTGTTACTAAGCCTTACACCCACTTACTAAGAAGTTTAAAAACAGCCATAGATCGTAGCCTATGAAAATAGACTGTCAGCCTTAAAATAAAATTATACGATACAGTGCACTTCACACAGAAAGGTACTATCTAATGCTTGCCATTAACTTATCATCAAGCTCTAGAAATCAAAAACACCTTCACATCTTCAAAAAAGTAGAAAGAAAATTATTTTCGTTTTTGTACCAAATATGGAAATCTGACACTTCACATATACACACTTAACTGGAATATTTAAGTTTGTAAATCAAACCACTTTGATTAACTGCCACGTATCGCCTTAAGTAATCAATAGACTAAAATTACACCTATCTGATCATATTATGCATGGAAGGTTTTAGAGCAAGGCTCCAGAAGAAATCGCATAACTGCTTACAGTGGATTGATGGTCAGCAACTAGCAATATTCAGCAAGGCACATGCATTTTTAAAGCTTGATTTCACTGGCATACTTGATATAAGCAGATTTCTAATGTACTTTTTTTTAAAAGCAGCCAATTAAGATCAACCTAAACATAAAGACAAATAGTGGCAACACTAAAAAGCAAGGCCAAGAAAACCATTTTATAAGTGTCAAAACTATGCTGCATACAGATAGAGCTCATCAAGTTAAAAAGGTGAAGTAATTTAAGATTTTTTCCTTTTAAAAAGTTGTTCTTTGATGTGAAATCTCTGACCTCTGGTAGTCAGAGAGAAATTCTTTAATAGAAGCATGTAAAGAAGAGTACTTAGAGCAAGCTACTTCAAGTCATCTTTCTCTGACCTCATCAAATATAAAATGAAATTCATCTTAAGCTATAAAAGCAAAAAAGACATTTTTCAAAGGCAAGACAAGAATTCATAGCTGTTTTCTGTTTAATAAATGGACTTTTCCTTAAAAACATTTTCATTTAAGAATGAAGCTAACTTATTTCTAACACCATAATGTGAAGATTATCTAACAAAGGAAAATAAATACAAAAATTTGTACAGAGGGTAATGAAGTTTGTTTTTGTGTATATGTTAAACAAGACTCATATCCCTTTGTGACTACTTCACATGCTACAGGTGGATGCATAACAGCCTCACAGATTCTCTACCTCATCACTATTTCCTCCATGATGAATCCTCAGGTATAGCTCACCGTATACTTGAGGGACTTACTGGTAAGGAAACATACTTCATTAACTTTATAACACAAAATAAAACCAATCCCCTTTTGAACACACTTACCTGGCTCCAGAAACCTGTCTTGTAAAAAGCATGGAGCCAAGCTGAGTGACAGCTTTGCTACAGTGTTTATCTAGGGTTTTAAGTGTCATAGCTGAAAGAGAAAACAGTATTCCAGTGAGCCTTGGTTCACCAGCACAAAACCACTCAAGAAACAAATAATCATGAAGACATTACTTTTTTAAATTGTGTTAATAAACATAAAGCATAAAATTTACCATCTTGCCCAATTTTTAAGTATATGCTGCTGCTGCTGCTGCTGCTGCTGCTGCTAAGTCGCTTCAGTCGTGTCCAACTCTGTGCGACCCCATAGACGGCAGCCCACCAGGCTCCCCCGTCCCTGGGATTCTCCAGGCAAGAACACTGGAGTGGGTTGCCATTTCCTTCTCCAATGCATGAGAGTGAAAAGTGAAAGTGAAGTCGCTCAGTCATGCCCGACTCTTAGCGACCCCATGGACTGCAGCCCACCAGGCTCCTCCGTCCATGGGATTCTCCAGGCAAGAGTACTGGAGTGGGGTGCCATTGCCTTCTCCGTATACTTCAGTAGTATTAAATACCTCAAACACTGTTATACAACCATCACACCATTCATCTCCATAACTCTTTTTCTCTTAAAAACTGACACTCTATACCCATTAAACTGTAATTCTCCATTCTCCCCGACCCTAGCAACCGGCATTACATGTTCTATCGTGATTTTGAGTACTCTAAGTGCCGCACACAGGTGGAATCATATGGCATTTGTCTTTTGCAACTGGCTTATTTCATGGAGATAGCACTTTTTATGCACTGTCTCATGGCACCATTTCACGTTAATGCACTTAATAAATTATAGTTAAGGATTTTCTTCCATATCAAAGAAAAATATTTTAAAACAAGCTAACATACTCAGAAAAGAATTTCCATACAACCCTTCCCAAGAGTGAATATTCCAATTAAATTCAGGTAACAATGACATGAATCGTATGACTTACCATACTAGATACTTCACAGTTATTATCTCAACCACTTTTAACTTTGTAAGTGAGGGATCATTATTTCTACTTATAGACAGGGAAAGGAAAGTTAGAGGCTACTACATGGCAGAACTGAAATTCAGATCACACCATATCACCTTCTATACCATCTACCTAGATTTTAAACCAACAGAGAAGACTGACCGGGGTGAGTTATTATCTATCAGTGGCCAAATGGTTTTCCAAGGAAGTTCATTCCTGGAAAAGGCTTCAACTACAAATTATTAATTTCCTTACTTTCCTCAGATATACATAAATATGAACCATATTATACTATATATATTCACAAATTGAAAGAGGTAATGATGAAGCTTAAATGTTAGTGAAATACATAGAAGTCAACATCCATATTACCCCTTCAGTAGCTCCTGTACTACAATGCCAATGTTAAATTATCATAAACACTGATATCTCTAACATAGGCACACTAAGGAAAACTAACAATAATAGCATTAAAAATTATAAGAGCAACTTTAATATCCAATGTTATGGTGTTTTTTTAACTGGTAGAAATTTTTAAATAGTTACATAGATTCATTATTATTGACCAAATTATTCTGGTAAGAAGCAAGAGATCAAAGTATTTTTTCCATATATTCATTGTAACATAATACAGATTTGAATTCTTTCAGCACATAGGTTTTACCTTTGAAATACATTCAAGTATTTAAAAAGGCTAACTAAATTTTTTAAATTTACAAATTAGTACTGTAATGAAATTAGAAACATCACTGTAACAAGGAAGAATCCATACTCTTTTGAGAAATACCAGCTTCCCACTGGAAATGGTTCAGAAGTACTAATGTTTTAAAATAGAAAAAAAATTACCTAAAGATATGGGATTGTGAGGTGTATGCAACAGTCTTTCATTGTAGGCTTCTGACAGCTTCTTTAGTTGGTTGGACAAATAGGAAAACATTTCCTGCAACAACAAAATGTTACATTTACAGAAAATCAAATAAACACTCACTGCAACTTGCCAGATTGAGTAAAACAAATCTGACTGGTGTATAGTCTATGCTGTAAATTAACTCATCCATGAGCCCTAGGAACAATTCTCTCCTTTGCCACAATATAGTGAGATTCAGAGCTGCCAGATGATCTGAAACCATAGGATTTAAAGGTAAAGAACCGGAACATTTCCTGCTCAGGTGCTACCACATATCTATCAGAAATCCATCCTCTTTTCAGAACTCCAGGGCTACCACTCTAGTCCAAGCAGCCATCAACCTCTCCCCTGGATCACAGCAATAGATTCTAAATGACTTCTCTGCCTACTTTCCCGCCTTTCTACAATCTGTTCTTCAGACTGAGGCCAGAGTGGTCTTTCAAAAATATAAATCATATCATGTTCCTCCCAACTTCCTCCTGTAAGTATTTAAAAAAACAAAAAACAAAAACTCTTCATCTATAAGGCCCTGCATGATCCAGCTGAGCCAAAATGCCCAACTCAGCAACAACCATTCCCTCCACTTACTACGTGCCAGCCACATCAGCCTCCTTTTCTGATCCCTGGACACGTCATAACCTTTGCGCCTGCTCCTCCAGGACTAGGAAGGCTCTTCTCCCAGATCATTCCATGAGTGGTCCCTTTTGTCACAATCTAAGGAGACCTTCCTTTATCTCTTCCCTATTAAAGTAACTGTTGACCCTGCCTACCTCCAACTCCTAATCTCCCTCCAACACCACTGTCTATTTTGGTTCCTTCACTATACTTACACAGTCTGAAGTTATCTCTTTTATGTGCTCAAATAAATATTGCCTATGACTACGCACTAGAATGGAAAAACTCCTTGAAAGCTGGGACTCCTTACCTTCTTCACCACTGTTTTCCCAACATCAAGAAAAATATGCCAAGATTTTAGTATGTAAGTGAATTGGGAAGAGACAGTTTAAAAATTAATTTCCTTTAAATATTATAAACTTAAAATTAACAACTACCTTTTAACTCAATTAAAAAAATATAGCAGCTAACAACTAAAAACTGTACTCTTGATCCTACTCTGAAAAGTATATCTAGTAGTAAAAAATAAAAATACATATTATTTTACAAGTACAAAATTTCATGTGCACAGGCACATTTGAGAATTTAATGAAGCTACAAATAAATATTAAGTTGGCAACTGTTTGACCTAAAATTGTTTTTTCTTCTCCTAGTAAGGACTTTAAAAAGTGTTGAAATGAATATCTGCCCCAGTAAGTCTGCAGCTGAACAAACCCATTTGCAATGACCTCCTCCAGCCACAGTCAAGACATATAAATTCTAATGATGTACTAAAGAGCCAAGGGCCAACAGAGTGCCTAAGTGGAGACAGGAGGAAATCGTACTTGAACTTCAAAGACCACGTAAGCGGCTTCAGTTTTCTCTAAGGTAAGGATTGGTGAGTCTGAGCCCACACTGTGACCCAGAGTAGCTTTTTCCTGTCTAAAGCACGTAGCAGATGACTAACTCTGTCTTTTGTTAGGTAAGGATTAAAAGAAGAGGAAAATTCCTACCAGGTTTATGAATTATGAATGAGTCTCCTTAAGACCACAAGCATTTTTATCCTTGTCAACACAGTATATTTTATATTCTGACCTAAAAAAACTTTAATAGTCATTCTTAAATTTTTAGGATCTTTTAATATCAATTCTCAGCATGCCAGAATTATGAAATCTTAGGTCACTAAAATATACTGATTCTTTTTATATTAAAAAAGTTAACACCCACATTTGTCATACCAAATGAAGTTATAAGTAAACATATTGTTATATTTAATAAGTTTTTCTCTTCTGTCATTAAAAAAAAGTATATGGAAATACTTTAGGAGACATATGTTATCACCATTTGCAGTAACAGAAAAGAGAGTAGGCATCTTTTCTTAGACATATAAAGATTTCCTGGCCCTTCCGTCTTAAATTAATATTCTGATGTTCACTTCACTAGGTGAAATTATGAGAAAATCAAATGAAATTTAAAAATCAAGAGTTTTTCCTACAACTGGAATAATTCATAATCTTTTAGTACCATGCCAGTGTTAATGAAGAGCAAAAGTCCTGGGTTTCATTTATGTATTTCCCTCTACTATAAAGTAACTAGGTCACTAACATAATGCTCAGTGTTGGGAATTCCCCTGGAGGTCCAGTGGTTAGGACTTGGTGCTTTCACTGCCAATGGTCTGGGTTCAATCCCTGGCTGGGGAACTAAGATCCCACAGGCCAAAAACATTAAAAATAAAATTTTGAAAATGTCCAGTGTTGTTTAAAAAAGAAAAAAAAAAGAGTCATATATTTTAATTTAGATGTTAACTGCTGATTCTTCATAATATTATATATTAAAGTCTGAATGGGCATCTAATTCTCTCTTACTCTCAAATTCATTAACCTCCCATAAGCAGAAACAAACCTGAGAGCCAGGAAATGCCTTTTACAGACTCCCACATTCTCCCCTCTAACACTAATAACAAAAAACTTATTTCAATTGCGAGGGCCAAATTTAAAATATTATTCTCTCTAGTATGACTGCCACAGTAACCACCAATGTGGTCACACTTGTAGTATAAAAGGTACCTGAAAAGAGTAGTTAGTTTCTCCTTAATTTGTACTTAGCTATTTCTTTAAAAAAAGAGAGAGGAAATGGTTTCTTAATAACACCCTTAGAGGGTGCTTTTAAATTCACTAATGCATACATGGCTATTAAAAAACAGATTTTTCCAGTGTTCAATTTCTAATATCTTAACAAATTAATTCTAACCAGTTCTATCAATCACTTGCTAATACCACTAGAATGGTAGCTAATATTAGAATAAAAATCTTCAGACTATAAGTGTAATGCTAAAGTAAATAAATCACATATTACTAGTATGGGAGTAACTAAACAAAAAAGAATACATTTGTGACTCAAGTTCACATCCATCTTCAAATGTTTTTAGTATCTCTAGTCTGTATAAAGGTTTATGACAAGCAAAGCAGCTTAAAATATCTTAAAGCACAATGTACTGAGTCCTATAGTATTTCACATATTAGGGTCCTAAATGCTCTCCTATTAATATCACTACACTTTAAAAGTATCATTTAAGAGACTGTACCACTATTTCCTACACTAATCCTTAGCTAAGCAGTTTTTTATCTGATATATTAAAGGTATTTCAAAACCTGCACTATTTTTTTCCTACAGTTAAATCTATAACTGACATTTATTATAAAATACTCCTGTAAAGGGAGAAATTTATAAGCACTCCAAACAAATGTATATAGAAAGATCTTACTTAAAAGAAATGAAATATTATTGATTTTCTATGTCTTTTGTGCTGTATTTAACTTAATTTTAAAAGATTCTTCACCAGAGATAAGCTGAACCGTACACCTGAATGCTAATGTCAGCTACATTTCTAGAATAAAAATACAGGACTTTACACCATAACTCAAGATGTTAATGGAAGAGAAGTTGAATTACATTAAGCATTATCTTTCATATAGCCTTTTGCAAACTGATTTGCAGTTGTGAAGCCCAACATCTAGCTTATCTGTTCCCACAACCTAAGATGTACATAATTCACTGAATTTTAAAGAAAAGGGTCTTAGGTAACCACGTCTTTTGAAATAACTGTTTCATGTTACAAGATGAAAGAGAACTTCACATATCATTACAATATGCCCCGTAAGGTGGGTAATAAATGAAAAAGGAAACATAACAAGTAGTCTGGTATTTCAATGATAACATGTAAGGATGGACAGACAATGGACTGGAGGTACATATCCACTCACACAGATGTTCCTAAGTGAAGACAAACACACTCAATGTGGGATGCTGCTACTATGACTATGACCAGGCCACAGCATCCAGACACACTCCATGCAGCACAGGCTAAAGCTTTCAAACTTTTCTACTGATGCTTCATATCCAGGCCTAAAATCTGACACTTTTGTTGGGATTCAACTACTCTACCTTTAGGGCTACAAAGTTTGTTTGAGTTGTTTGTCTAACGTTCTCCAAGTTTCAGCAAACAAATTCCAGTCACGGAAGCAGCCATTTTGTCATTCCTTTTCTGTAGATATTCTCTTCTCCAAATCAGCAGATATTTGCAACAATGAACGATTACCTGCCTGTACTGTTCAGCAGAGCACTCGTTTAAAAAGTAAAGCTAAGCAGAATAATGGTCTTCTCTGGAACCAAATCTGAAGCAGGGATGAACATCTAAGACTGATCATTCTTTTGCATAGAGCAACTCAAAGAAATAGTTTCTGCAGTTTTCATCCCTTTTCTTAAAGGCCTCTTCAGTTAAACTTCCTGGTCACTTCTCTCAGTGAAGCAGACATGTTGATCAGGAAGGGGCTAAGGGCAAAGAGGTTCAATTCACACACACACAGTTCCACTCTCTTAGATCCTTTCACTCTTCAAAAAAGAAGGCTTGAGAAGGAACGGCTTCAAGCTGAGTTCTTGTCTGCTTTTACTGTGAAAAAGATAAAGCCTTTTTGGAAGAGATATAGCTAGATGAAATAACCTCTAAAAATATCATTGTGGTGAATAAGGGCACAGAATTAAAAAAAATCCCAAGTTTTCTTTTAACACTCCTTTTTTAGTACGCAATAACACCATTAATATAAAAAGGATCTCTCAGTGATGGTATAAAAATAGCTCTGGCTGGAGCAAAATAGCTATGCCTCAGCTTCTCCAGAGCTGAACCAATAAACTATCACGATTAAATTTTCACAGTTCAAAAGCAAGTCCATTTAAACAAAAGAGGGCTTTACTTCTGCAACAAATCCAATAAAAAAACAATATTTATGCTACATACATGCAATTATGGTTTATGGAGGACATCCACATTTTTCAAGAAAAAGACTTTCCTGTTGAATGAAGTTGTTAAAAAGCAAACTTTTATTCTCTTACAATGACAACGTTCTCAAATGAGCATTTTTATACTCTGAAGATTACTACTATAGATAGTCTCTGTTCTAAGTAAATTCAATACAAAGAATTTTAAATAAAATCAATGAATACATTAGAGCTTTTGGGATTATACACACCTCCATTAGATAAGAAAAGGGGTCATGAGATTACTATTTTTATGGTTCAGATGCCTTGCACAGAGCAGGCAAACACTTCCACAACAGTTGATGGGTGACTGGAAGCAGGTGGGAAGAGTGGGAAGACAGAAGGTGCAGAGGCTTCAGTATCACACAGACTTGGCTTTCAACAGCAGTTCTGGCACTTACATGTGATTCTGGGTAAGTATGTAACTTCTCCTAACCTCAATTGCATCTGTAAAATGGGGATAATATCTACCTCATAAACTTGCTCTGAGTGCCACAGGCACTGCATGAAATAATGAATACAGTGAACCTAGCAGAGTCCTAGACATACAACAGACATTCGTAAAAATATGTTTCCCACCCACCTACTCTTCTCTTAGCCGAACAGTTTTCAGACTAAAATAATTAACATTAGCTAGCAGGACTCATCGGAGAAGGCAATGGCAACCCACTCCAGTGTTCTTGCCTGGCAAATCCCATGGACAGAGGAGCCTGGTGGGCTGCCGTCTCTGGGGTCGCACAGAGTCGGACACGACTGAAGCGACTTAGCAGCAGTAGCAGCAGCAGCAGGACTCATACAGACACATGCTAATATATTGAAGCCGTAATCCTGTTCTTTTCCTGTCCCTGTTCCTTCCACTCTACGTTATCTAAATAAAGAAAAATAACAAAGTTCTGGATGCTACAAAGCGAGGGATCTCTTGACACCTAAAGTGGACTATTTCCCCACAAAATATTTACCCGGTGGTTAATAAAGGACAAAGTCCCAGTGAAATCAGAGCTGGGCTGCCTACTGGATCCATTTACCAGCTGAGCTACACATTACTACAAGTCCGTCTCAAAGCAGGTGGACTTTCACTCATGTTAAGCAAAACGTACATGTGCATGGGACCTTGGTATCATCTAAAAGTAACTTAAAATTTTAAAGTCAAACTCTAAATGTCAAAAGTAAGAAGTATGGCATAAAAGAAATTCCCAGACTGCATAAAGATGCCAGAACATCCCTAAGATCAACAATTTCAAAATTCTTAGGGGTAAGAAAAGTCCTTTTGGAAGAAGAGTATCTGCTAGGAGGAAGCCCTGTTCAAGCACAGCAAATGCTACATACAACAGGTAATCACCATTTTAAGTCATTCCTTTTTCACGAGTTTTCAACTATATCCCTATAGAGAAATGTCTCTATAAGAATATCTAAGTCATATGAGATGTCAGCACTAACGTGTTATTTGTTTTCTGCCTAATTTTATAGAAAGATACTTATTCTGTGTAAAACAAGACTGAAGAGTGGACTTATGTGTTCCCAAATGTCCTTTCACTTTTCACTTTCATAAACACTACAACACTATGACATTGCAGGTTTCTGTTCCAAGCTTCCATTATACATACAAATGATTTGTGGGCCCCAAAATAATGGATTTTAAGCTTGGGTGTGCATCAGATTTATCAGGGAAGTCTGTTAAAAATCCAGTGACTAGGGACTTCCCTGGTGGTCCAGTGGTTAAGACCCTGCACTTACACGGCAGGGGAAATCTACATACCAAATAAGTAATTACAAGTCTGATGAGAGTTAGAACAAGCAATATTTCTCTACTGAAAATCCTATAATGGCTATTTTACTCAGAATACAAGGCAAAGACCTTACATGGCCTAGAAGCATACGTGACCAGCACCGTCCCCATTACCATCCTGACCTCAACTCTCACAACTCTCCTTAATCTCTTTGCCCTAACCACACTGCCCTCTTCTCTGCTTCTCAAATGCACTGTTCAGTTCAGTCGCTCAGTCGTTTCCGACTCTTTGCAACCTCCTGGACTGCAGCATGCCAGGTCTCCCTGTCCATCACCAACTTCCAGAGTTTACTCAAACTCATGTCCATTGAGTCGGTGATGCCATCCAACCATCTCATCCTCTGTCGTCCCCTTCTCCTTCCACCTTCAATCTTTCCCAGCATCAGGGTCTTTTCAAATGAGTCGGGTCTTCACATCAGGTGGCCACAGTATGGGAGTTTCACCTTCAACATCAGTCCTTCCAATGACTATTCAGGACTGATCTCCTTTAGGATGGAGCTCCTTGCAGTCCAAGGGACTCTCAAGAGTCTTCTCCAACACCACAGTTCAAAAGCATCAGTTCAATGACTCAGCCTTCTTTATGGCCCAACTCTCACATCCATACATGACCACTGGAAAAACCATAGCTTTGACTAGACGGACCTTTGTTGGCAAAGTAATATCTCTGCTTTTTAAAATGCTGTCTAGGTTGGTCATAACTTTTCTTCCAAGGAGCAAGCATCTTTTAATTTCATGTCTGCAATCACCATCTGCAGTGATTTTGGAGCCCCCCAAATAAAGTCTGACACTGTTTCCACTGTTTCCCCATCTATTTCCCATGAAGTGATGGGACCGGATGCCATGATCTTAGTTTTCTGAACGTTGAGATTTAAGTCAACTTTTTCACTCTCCTCTTTCACTTCCATCAAGAGGCTCTTCAGTTCTTCACTTTCTGCCATAAGGGTGCTGCCATCTGCATATATGAGGTTATTGACATTTCTCCCGGCAATCTTGACTCCAGCTTGTGCTTCATCCAGCCCAGCATTTCTCATGATGTACTCTGCCTATAAATTAAACAAGCAGGGTGACAATATACACCCTTGACGTACTCCTTTTCCTATTTGGAACCAGTCTGTTGGTCCATGTCCAGTTCTAACTGTTGCTTCCTGACCTGCATATAGGTTTCTCAAGAGGCAGGTCAGGTGGTCTGGTATTCCCATCTCTTGAAGAATTGTCCACAGTTGATTGTGATCCACACAGTCAAAGGCTTTGGCATAGTCAATAAAGCAGAAACAGATGTTTTTCTGGAACTCTCTTGCTTTTTCCATGATCCAGCGTATGTTGGCAATTTGATCTCTGGTTCCTCTGCCTTTTCTAAAACCGGCTTGAACATCTGGAAGTTCACGGTTCTCGTACTGTTGAAGCCTGGCTTGGAGAATTTTGAGCATTTCTTTAGTAGCATGTGAGATGAGTGCAACTGTGCATTAGTTTGAGCATTCTTTGGCATTGCCTTTCTTTGGGATTAGAATGGAAATGGACCTTTTTCATTCCTGGGGCCATTTCTGAGTTTTCCAAATTTGCTGGCATATTGAGTGTAGCACTTTCACAGCATTATCTTTTAGGACTGAAACAGGTCAACTGGAATTCCATCACCTCCACTAGCTTTGTTCGTAGTGATGCTTCCTAAGACCCATTTGACTTCACATTCCAGGATGTCTGGCTCTAGGTGAGTGATCACACCATCATGATTACCTGGGTCATGAAGATCTTTTTTATATAGCTCTTCTGTGTATTATTGCCACCTCTTCTTAATATCTTCTGCTTCTTTTAGTCCATACTATTTCTGTCCTTTATTGAGCCCATCTTTGGATGAAATGTCCCCTTGGTATCTTGAATTTTCTTGAAGAGATCTCTAGTCTTTTGCATTTTATTGTTTTCCTCTATTTCTTTGCACTGATCGCTAAGGAAAGCTTTCTTATCTCTCCTTGCTATTCTTTGGAACTCTGCATTCAAATGAGTATATCTTTGCTTTTTTCCTTTGCCTTTCACTTCTCTTCTTTTCACAGCTATTTGTAAGGCCTCCTCAGAGAGCCATTTTGCTTTCTTGCATTTCTATTTCTTGGGGATGGTCTTGAACAGTGTCTCCTACACAATGTCATGAACCTCTGTCCATAGTTCATCAGGCACTCTATCAGATTTAGTCCCTTAAATCTGTCTCTCACTTCTACTGCATAATCATAAGGGATTTGATTTAGGTCATACCTGAATGGTCTAGTGGTTTTCCCTACTTTCTTCAATTTAAGTCTGAATTTGGCAACAAGGAGCTCATGACCTGAGCCACAGTCAGCTCCCAGTCTTCTGCCCTAATTTCAGGTACTGGTTTTTTGCCTGAAATACTCTTCTCCATCATACACTTCAGGGAGTATACTCCCTCAAACTTCTTCAAGTCAGCTCAGAAGTCAGGTTCTCAATGAGGCTTGCACTAACCACTGTATTTTAAAAATCAGTTCTCACCATCTCCCCTGTCACCTCAACCCTAACCCCGCTTATTTTACTCTGTTCTTTTCCACAGTGCTTTCACCTGTATAATTTATGTATTAAACAAACTTTATAATTTATATTTTATGTTATTTGTTTATTGCTGGTATCCTTCATACAAAATGTAAGCTCCACAAGAGCAGGTATCTTTTGTCTATCTTACTGGTTACTATATCAATATTATAGGCTTGACACATAATATATGCTCAACAGATACTTAGTAAATTAGTTACTCAGCGAAACTTATCCTACAATCAAAGTTCTCCACTATTTATTTCTATTTCATAGAAACCCTGGTCCATACTTTAGACCATGCTGTTTTAAATGCGCTTGTCACTGTTCAGATTGGGGGAGGGGGTCGGTCAAGACGGCTTAACAGGGGTGGAAATGGATATGAGACACCATGAAATTGAAGAGATCATCTTAAAATTTTCAAACTTAAAAAATGCTTGATATAAATTACCCGTATGACTTGTGCTGGATTACTAAATTACAGGCCAATTCCCATGACTATAATACCCAAGGCCCAGAAAGCAGCTATTTCATTTTAAGAAATATTCTATAATTTTCAGAACTAGAAGTGGCCTGAGATGCCAGTTGTTTCTTTCACAAATAAGGGAATAAAATTTGTGAGTTCAAGTACCTTTACCATAGTTAAACAAGTAGGGATAGGAGAGCCATGACCCACTGGTGTCTGATACAACTAAACTTTAACATAAACAGGTGATGGTTTTCCTCAGTCAACAGTCTCCATCTGTCCTATGGGGACAGAGCCTTGAAACATTCTGCTGAGGTTTTCTCTCTCTACAACAAGATGATTATTTTTTGGAGTTCATTAAACTGGAGTTTTAGTCTAATCATCTAGAATTTCTTTTCAGGTCTATTGAGGCATAATTTACACATAGTAAAATTTCAGGTGTCCACTTCTGTGAATTTTGACAAACATACAGTCATGGAACTACTGCCACTATCAAGATACAAAACATTTCACTACCATTAATAGTCCCCTCCCCAACCCAGGCCTCTAGCATCCACTGATCTCTTTTCTGTCCTGACATCTTTTTGCCTTTTACAAAAAAGATGGCACGTAAGTAAAACCATACAATATGTAGCCTTTCAAGTCTGGCTTATTTCATTTAGCATAATGCATTTGAGAGTTATTATGCTGTTGCATATATCAGTAGTTGGTTCCTTTTTACTGCAGAGTATGTGTGTACCAGTTTGTTTATACCCCAGATGATGGACATTTGAGTTGTTTCCCGGTTTTGGCAATTATGACTAAAATCACCATGAGCATTCACACATAAGTTTTTGTACACATACAGATTTTCATTTCTCTTGACTAAATAGATAAGAGTGGGACACTAGTTTTTGTGGTAAGTATACAAAAAACTGCCAAAGTGTTATCAAAGTTGCTGATTAGTTTTTTATATTAGTTTTTGTTTTTTATATTAGTGATATCTCACTTTAATTTGTATTTCCCTAAAGACTGAGGTTGACCATCTTTTCCTATATCATGTAAATCTTAAAAGATGTCCTAACAATAAAAAGTAAGCAATTACTTTCCTATGGGTTGAATTAGTGGGAAGAAAGGGACTAGGATAAAACAGAGCACAAAGTTTTAAATTTCTGTTAGATATTCATAAGGCTGTTTGTTGAGAGATCTATCCTCTCATCCTATCATGATATACATGAAAATATTTTAAAATATGTAATTTAATATTATAAATCTTAGGGACTGTAACTGCTACTAAGTATTAGAAAGTTATAGATACAAAAACGATACCAGGAACCTGTAGCCCTCCCAGATTGGAGATGAATAAAACATCTTAATCTGACCTGCCCTTTCAACACTGTCTCTGACTACAATTTTGAAGCTGCCCTGAATTAAGCTAGCTTTTAGTGTTGAAGACAAAGTCCAGTTTTCAAGCACAAACGTCACTTTCCATAATCAACATAATCAATGAGTTCAGCATTCCAATAATGGCAAGGGATGGACTTATTACTTAGAAAGAGAAGCTGGTCAACTTCTGACCTGTATTTTTCCTCCTGCAAATGACATGTCACATCTAAACAAGTCTTCCAAAACTAAAAAGAAAAAACTTGTCTGTCTGTCTTTTAAGAGCTTCTATTTACCTATAAGTGATAAATGAATTAAATTTTACCAAACTAATAGAATCCCTGATACAGGACTTTCTCAAAAAAAACAAACACAAAAACAAAATCACTTTTCCTAGATTCCTCAGGATATCTAAATAGATGGGCTAACAATGATTAATTGAAAACCAAATCAAAGTCAATCCCCTAGGACTGTACTAGGTATCTATATCCCAAAGTGGTAAACCAATAGATAGAAACACCAATACTCTGGAGTACTGTTTTAGTCAAGGATATTATTTTATACCTCCAGGGAAACCTTACCTTTCTTTCTTTTAATAGCTTCTTGTAGCCATTTGATCCAAGTGATAATAAAGTAATAAGGACATCTAAAGAAGGTGAAGCTGAAGCTCTTCCTGAAATAAGGATGATATGTTACATTAGGGAGAAAAAGCTTTGTAAAGTAGATTTATTACAGTAGCCTATATACAAATGGATTTTTGTTTATTAGTTACTTTTTCTGAAGAGCAACTGATTTATTTACCTGGATACATCTTGCTTATTTCCTGAATGAAGGAATCATTAAAGCCAGCAATTATAGCACCACCTACTGGAACCATAAAATTTTTGTCCAAGCTCTGAACGAAAGCATCTACTCTACCAACACGAGCTCCCTAGAACAGAATAACATGCAATATTATATTATTAGTTTCCAGAAGAAAGGACAGCAATTGCTACTAATAAATGTCATTAAAACAATGCATGGAAATAAAAACACAGATCAAATATTTTTATTTTCTTTGTATAAACACCAGTAAAATATTTTTAAGTATTAAATGGAGTTTTTAAAGGCTGCTTCTTATAACTGGAGGGCCTCCCTCATAGCTCAGTTGATAAAGAATCCGCCTGCAATGCAGGAGACCCCAGTTCAATTCCTGGGTCAGGAAGATCCCCTGGAGAAGGGATAGACTACCCACTCCAGTATTCTTGGGCTTCCCTAGTGGCTCAGCTGGTAAAGAACCCGCTTGTAATGTGGGAGACCTGGGTTCAATCCCTGGGTTGGGAAGATCCCCTGGGAAGGGAAAGGCTACCCACACCAGTATTCTGGCCTGGAGAATCTCATGGACTGTGTATAGTCCAGGGGGTTGCAAAGAGTCAGACACGACTGCGCAACTTTCACTTTCTGCTCCTACCACCACTTGGATAACAACAGAGAAAAGAAAGATTTTATCTTTAACATCAACTAACGGAATTTTTGGGGGGTATACTATTGGCAATGGTTCTACGTAACTTTTGTTTCCTAATGTCATAATCTTGGATGATCCGATTCCATCGCAAATGAACTTCAAGTGAAAATTTCATATTCTGGTGAAAAATGGAATACTTGCTAGAAATGTAAAACTAAGTTCTAGTCCCATGCAACACAGTCCATGACCTTCTGCTTAATGTGTTTCAATTTTCTCCTTTTAAAAACTGAGATACTATCTAAATTTCAGCTAAGATAGTTTTTCTTCTTTATCTATAGCCACAGATTTTCAATCTGTATTCACAATCTACATTCCTATTAGTATTGTAACCACATTTGACCTTCATCTTCCCACTTTATATCCACATCCATATCTCTGGGAGAATAGAAGGAGCAGATAGGTAGCCTAATCTGACAGACCAGATCCAGGCAATAGGGAGAAGCAGCAAAAGCAGAAAAAGGGCACAGACCACTCTGGAGGCTATCACGGGATTGTTTCAATCGTAACCTTCCCCGTCATTCTCCTTTCTAATTTCCTCATAAACTATGATCAGAGAAAAAATCTCATCTTTCCACAGGAAAACAGAGAGAAGCATAGGAGACTAACTGAATAAATAACTGAAAGCCATGCAAAGTCACTGAATAAATAACTGAAAACTATGAAAGTAGTAGCACATAAAAATAAAGTGGAATGGAGTCACCTTTTCATAAACATTTAAGTACTGCCCAAGATGTCCCAAGAGAAATCTGAACTTAAATTGGGAGCAGGAGTACTAAGAGGGCAATCCACAAGACTTTGCTAGAATCCCTTCACTACTAAAACACAGAAAGCATTCAAAGGGCAGCAAACTCTGTGGCAGGAAAACAAACAGGCTAGGAATGGTGTATAGATCTTGTTCTTCACACTAAGGTCTGAGGCTATTACTGAGGAGGCAAGAAACACACTACAAGGCCAGAAGGGCTTAAACAGAATAGGTAACACAGGAGCATGTCCTATGAAGTAAACAGTGGCCATTTATCAATTCATGCACTCATTTATTCAGGGGACAAATATTGGGGCACCTATATTATCATACACCGCTCCAGGTCCTGGACACAGCAGCAGTGAATAAAACAGATGACTGTTCATACAATAATTAAGGCTAGAATTTACGGAGAACTTACCATGCACCAGGCACTGTTCTAAGCACTCTACATTCTTAACTCATTTAACCTTTGCAATACCTCTCTGGGCAGATGTCAAATAATAACTGTCTTACAGATGAGAAAATTAAGGCATAAAGAAATTAAAGTGATGTGCCCAAGGTCAGAAATATAGTTAATAGCACAGGAAGTTAAAGCGTCTTACTGAAAGTCACCCGGGGCTTCCCAGGTAGCTCGGTGGTAAAGAATCCGTCGGCCAATGCAGGAGTCACAGGAGACATGGGTTTGATCCCTGGATTGGGAAGATCCCCTGGAGAGGAAATGGCAACCCACTCCAGTGTTCTCCCCTGGAGAACCTCATGGAGAGGAACCTGGTGGGCTACAGTCCATGGGGTCGCAGAGTCAGACTTGATTGAGCAACTGAGCACACATGCACACACTGAAAGTCACCCTCACAAAAACCTAGGTAAGTGCGATGAAGAACTCATGTTTAAAGGATTAAATAGTATCCTATAGCATTTTCATCTTTCCAGCAACTCACACCAGAAGTCTTGGAGGCCCTGAATCCTCATTTCCTCGTTTCTTGCATCTGATTCATCAGCATACCCTATAAGATCGACTCTCAAAATACATCTGAATCGAACTGTTCCTTAACACCTTAGCAGCTACCACCCTGGCCTAGGCCACCAACACATCTCACGTGGGCAGCTGCAACAACCTTCCATACTTGTCTTCCTGCAGGCCATTTCCCACAGCACAGCCAAAACGATGGTTTAAAAAAGTAAGTCACAGGCTATTCTCCTGCTCAAAACCTTCCACTGGCTGATGATCATACCAAGAATAAAATCTCAAACCTTTACCACATCTCAGAACCTCTTTACCCTCACTGCCGCCCTCATTTGCCCTGGCCCAGCTATACCGGCCTCCTTGCTCTTCTTCACCCATTCCCGGGACACCCTGGCCTCAGTGTTACTTCCTGCCTGGAATCTCTCCAGGGTTAGGGTTAGGGTACCACCCAACTCACTCTTTCATATCACTCAGGACTCTGCTCAAATGTTACTTCTCAGAGGACTCCCTGGATCACTCCATCTGACACCCCTCCTCTCAAACGCTAGAGCATTTATGAAGACCTATCATCTTTACTGCTCACTGTCTGCTTCCACTCCATGAGGAGGAAGACTGTTACAATCACTACTGCATCCACAATGCCTACCCTGGTGCCTGGCACATCTGTGGGAACCCTGCAAATATGTGTTGAATGAATTGACAGGTCTATGAATAAGCAGGATAACACCTACTTCTCTCAAATTCTCAATAAAAACACTCACTGCTTCCCACACGTTGGGAGCTTAACAATCCGTTCTAACTCTAAAATTTAAATTAATTCTACGTAATTTTGTGACTCTACTACAACCCTATCTAGTAATGTGTTCTCACACCCATATTCTATGAGTCTAAGGTGGTCAGTTGAATATATATCAGAATTATACGTTTTGCGAAGTTAATTTCCTGGCCATATATGCAGATCAGAATGCACGGTATGCTCAGCATTAAGTCATTCTGCGGTACTGCCCTTAAAAAAAATAAAAAGAATTTGGAAACATTTTAGTTATACCTCTTTCTTCCCTGATTGCTTGATTATTGCAATATTATCTTCTCAAGAAAGCTTTGCAGTTTTAGTACTTTGTTTTTTAGAGGAAAATAAGGGCCTTGGAGTCACATAGAACTAGATGGGCCATTTTGCAGCTTGGCTCCTTAGGCAAGTCACTTAATACCTCTGAGTGTGTTTTTTCATTTGCAGAACAGAAACAATAAGAAGTATACCTTAAATTGTTAGGATTAATTTAATAAACTTTAAAAGTCTAGCAGGATGCCTGACACATGTGTGAGTAAATGGCACGTACAACGAATACAAACTACTGAAATAAAGTTAATTTTAATTTTTTAAAATGTCATGAAACAACTAGCACCAATAAGACCCAAATATTTATTTGGTTGAAAGCAACAGGGACACCACCTCTTTTTGTAAGGGTCAATGTTCATGTACGGTTCTTTGCTTTTTTAAAGAACTATCAGTTCTAGAAGGTAATACAGTATCTGCAACAATACAACAACTACCTCATAAAAATTCATTCACCATCTTATAATGTTATTTTCTGGTTAAAATTTTAGTAAAATCACCTCACAAATGAAGAGAAGTGATGACAAAGTAGTCTATTTGTGATGTATAACCCCACAGGAAGCTTTCATAGTCTTATTTCTTCAATTACACCATCAAATTTTCCAGTATTCAAAAATATGTCATCAACATTGCTGGCTTAAGTATGTAACATCTGGATAAATGTTAAGGAACCATTAAACTGATTATTATGAAACTTCATAGGCATGTGGAGAGTATAGAAACACAAAGTTAATATTTAAATTTAAAAATTAAATATTTTTACTAAATTTTAAAATGTTAATGCTAAGTATACATAACAGGTATAACCATGTATGTATTTTAAAAAAGAGAGAAAAGGGAAACAGAAATTACTAAAGGTAACTGTTAGGGTAACAGGTTTATGAGTGATCTTCTACTCCTTCCTCATTTTTCTAAACTTTTAGGAATGCTGGTATATTTAACTTTTAAAAGAACCGAGGATACTAAAAATTAAAGAGGAAGAGAGAGGAAAAGGGGGAAAGGGAGATGGAATAAAAATGAATCACTGAAATCATGTTTTTTTCAAGAGTTCCTCTGCCACTATTCAAGTTAGATATAATATAATCTAAAATTGTGATGAAGGCTTAAAGAGTTAAGGAGTTATGGAAAAGGATATCAAAGAAACAGTAAATGATTTTCCACAAAGGTTTTAAAAAACCTGGCATACCACTCCACCTCTGGACCTCTTTTGTTATGCAAGCTAATCTATTTCTTTATTGACTAAGCTAATTTGGGTTGGGTTTCTGTTACGTGCAGTCAATTACATCTTAACTGGTACAACCTTTGAGTAAAGAAATTAAGAAAATCGGCTAATACTATCATACAAACCATATTTTTATCAGAGATAATACTAGTACACTCAAAAGAATAAAAAAGAAAACAAAAAATTTATGAGATAGGACCTACAGAACTAAGAAGTATTCACCACCACGTGGGAGACCACAGATAATCTGTGAGCAACTCTTAACCACATAACACAAATTACATGTGTGTCAAAACCGAGTACTTGATTTACATCATTATGCACACAAATCAGAAAACTCATATCTATCGATAATATCTATCGATATACTAATACAGCATGAATAATCACTGCAAGTAAATATGATTCAATTTGGAGTAATCAATTATTGAGTGCCAATTATGTACCAGGTTCTGTCCCAAAGACTGAGGATGTAACAGTGAACAGAGTCCTTTCCCTAACAGAAAACAGTCCTTTCCTATTTGCCAACTCCACAGTTATATGCTAGAATAAATATTCAACATTTTGTGAATACTATCATCAAGTACATTAGAAAAATGAGAACACTGGTAATGGAACATTTTGAGAAAGTTAAATAAAATAATCTGAATTTTTTTTTCCAAGAAAAACAGATTAAAAAAAAATTGAGGTATAGTTGCTTTACAATGTCGTATACAGTTCAGCTCAGTCACTCGGTCATGTCCGACTCATTGCGACCCATGGACTATACAGCACGCCAGGCCTCCCTGCCCATCACCAACTCCCAGAGCCGACTCAAACTCATGTCCATTGAGTCGGTGATGCCATCCAACCGTCTCATCCTCTGTCATTCTCTTCTGCTCCTGCCTTCAATCTTTCCCAGCATCAGGGTCTTCTCAAATGAGTCAGTTCTTCACATCAAGTAGCGAAAGTATTGGAGTTTCAGCTTTAGCATCAGTCCTTCCAATGAATATTCAGGACTGATCTCCTTTAGGATGGACTGGTTGGATCTCCTTGAAGTCCAAGGGACTCCTCAATCTTCTCCAATACCGCAGTTTAAAAGCATCAATTCTTCGGCACTCAGCTTTCTTTACGGTCCAACTCTCACATCCATACATGACTACTGGAAAAAACATAGCTTTGACTAGATGGACCTTTGTTGGAAAAGTAATGTCTCTGCTTTTTAAAATGCTATCTAGGTTGGTCATAACTTTCCTTCCAAGGAGTAAGTGTCTTTTAATTTCATGGCTGCAGTCACCATCTGCAGTGATTTTGGAGCTCCCAAAAATAAAGTCTACCACTATTCCCCATCTATTTGCCATGAAGTGATGGGACCAGATGCCATGATTTTACTTCTCTGAACGTTGAGCTTTAAGTCAATTTTTTCACTCTCCTCTTTCACTTTCATTAAGAGACTCTTTAGTTCTTCACTTTCTGCATAAGGGTGGTGTCATCTGCCTATATGAGGTTATTGATATTTTTCCTGGCAATCTTGATTCCAGCTTGTGCTTCATCCAGTCCAGCATTTTGCGTGATGTACTCTGCATAGAAGTTAAATAAACAGGGTGACAATACAACCTTGATGTACTCCTTTCCCGATTTGGAACCAGTCTGTTCTTCCATGTCCAGTTCTAACTGTTGCTTCTTGACCTGCATACAGATTTCTCAGAAGGCAGGTCAGGTGGTCTGGTATTCCCATCTCTTTCAGAATTTTCCACAGTTTGCTGTGATCCACACAGTCAAAGGCTTTGGCATAGTCAGTAAAGCAGAAATAGATGTTTTTCTGGAACTCTCTTGCTTTTTCCATGATCCAGCAGATGTTGGCAATTTGATCTCTGGTTCCTCTGCCTTTTCTAAAACCAGCTTGAACATCTGGAAGTTCACTGCTCACATACTCTTGAAGCCTGGCTTGGAGAATTTTGAGCATTACTTCACTAGCGTGTTGAGATGAGTACAATTGTGCAGTAGTTGGACCATTCTTTGACATTGCCTTTCTTTGGAATTGGAATGAAAACTGACCTTTTCCAGTCCTGTGGCCACTGCTGAGATTTCCAAATTTGCTGGCATATTGAGTGCAACACTTTCACAGCATCATCTTTTAGGATCTGAAACAGCTCCACTGGAATTCCATCACTTCCACTAATTTTGTTCATAGTGAGGGTTCCTAAGGCCCACTTGACTTTGCATTCCAGGATGTCTGGCTCTAGGTGAGTGATCACACCATCACGATTATCTGGGTCATGAAGATCTTTTTTGTATAGTTCTTCTGTGTATTTTTGCTACCTCTTCTTAATATCTTCTGCTCCTATTAGGTCCATACCATTTCAGTCCTTTATTGAGCCCATCTTTGCATGAAATCTTCCCTTGGTATCTCGAATTTTCTTGAAGAGATCTCTAGTCTTTCCCACTCTATTGTTTTCCTCTATTTCTTTGCATTGATCACTGGGAAGGCTTTCTTATCTCTCCTTGCTATTCTTTGCAACTCTGCATTCAAAGGGGGATATCTTTGCTTTTCTCCTTTGCCTTTTCCTTCTCTTCCTTCACAGCTATTTGTAAGGCCTCCTCAGACAACCATTTTGCCTTCTTGAATTTCCTTTTCTTGGGGATAGTCCTGATCACTGCACCCTGTACAATGTCACAAACCTCCGTCCATAGTTCCTCAGGCATTCTATCAGATTTAATCCCCTGAATCTATTTGTCATTTCCACTGTATAATTGTTAAGGGATTTGATTTAGGTCATACCTGAATGGTATAGTGGTTTTCCCTACTTTCTTCAATTTAAGTCTGAATTTTGCAATAAGGAGTTCATGATCTGAGCCCCAGTCAGCTCCCAGTCTTGTTTTTGCTGACTACATAGAACTTCTCCATCTTTGACTGCAAAGAATATCATCAATCTGATTTTGGTAATGACCATCTGGTGATGTCCGATGTCGTATTAGTTTCTGCTGTACAATGAAGTGAATTGACTACATACAGTCCCCCACCTTGGACCTCCCTCCCACCTCCCACCTTGGGTAGGATGAACTGAGAGACTAGGACGGATAAATACACACTACCATGTGTAAAGTATTTAGCTACTGGGAACCTGTTCTATAGCATAGGGAGCTCAGCTCTGTGTTCTGTGGTGAAATATTTTTATATCCGTTCTGAGGATAGCTATAGTCCAATGCCACTAGCAGCGAATAATGACTTTCACTAGTGACTACTGGATGCAAATTCCTAATGCTCCGTAAAAATGAAGATGCTAAACTAACTGTCTTTCTATATTAGGTTGCAAGAAAAACAAAGTAATAATCCCAAATATGTTAAAATATATTTTTTTGACGTATCTTTTGAAGCTCTCTTACCTGCTGAATGAGGTGCATGCACTTTGAAGACTGCACTCCATAAGCATTGTTGACTATATGTGGAATGCCATAATTAGCACAAATCACAGCCAGTTCTTCTAACCTATAAACATTCAACAGAAAGATGTATTCTTACTCTGCCTTAATAGATTATAAAAAAAGTTTTAAAATTTAAGTTATCTGTATGGCAACCCACTCCAGTATTTTTCCCTGGGAAATTCCATGGACAGAGGTGCCTGGTGAGCTATAATTCATGGGGTCACAAAAGAGTCAGACACGACTTAGTGACTAAATAGCAAAAAAGTATACTAGGGGAAAAAATGACAAACTGAAAATTTTACAGCAGTATTTCAACATATAATTTGGCACCTTTGAAATACATAGTAGGTAGTTACGGATAAGCCTGGAAAAGCTTTTAAATTAATGTTACCAATAAAAATAAGAAAACAAGTGTTTAGAAAAATCTATATAGATGGTAGCTTTTAAATCACTTGAAAATTTTCTATATAAAAAGCAAGAAGCAGATTATTTATAAAGTTCTTACAAGGTTGATATGCTCATTTTTAAATGCTTTCAGTTGCTTATCACTCCAAAGCTAATATCTGCAAAATAATTAGCATATCTTGAAATCCTAAGAAATCTCATATGAAGCATCTCATAAAGTAAAAAATACATTTTCAACAGACTTTAATGTATTAAAAAATACAGAACATTAAACTACTTGAGTACCAAAATAACGTTTTCCAGCAACTTGGATACTAAAGAATCTTTTAAATAGCTGCTGGTTTAAAATTCACTCTTACTTTTTCATTTGACACTTCTCATATTAAGACAATCTGCGAGTCTAACTTTATGCAAAGTAAGGTAATAAATTTCAATTGGAGTGTAATAAATGATGCTCTTTTGTAAAACTAAATACTACTTGTGACTGAGGTCATCTCTAACAGAAATGTCTTCATGCTATGAAGCTAAAATAAAATCCTATGGCTTGATAAAATTGTTAAAATATGCTCTCTACAATATAAAATTTGAAAGCAAAGCATGTTAAAAGAAAAAAAATTCTTCCCCATAAGAATGTATTTCAAGTATATAATAGCTTAATTATCTATTTATCCACAGCATATTTTCCTTTTACAGTAGATGTACATTAATATGTTTTTAAACTACAAATAGAAATAACATTATTCAACTGTCAGAAGCTTTCAATTTACTTCCCTAAAGTTTTAAGAATTAAAAACTAATCTTATCACTCATTTTCATAAACCTCACAAATCAAGGCAGAAAACTAATCAGATGTTGTTTTTAACAAAAATAGATCTTCTGGAATACACACAAGTATTTTCTTCATAAAAGACACTTTCACATGTTTGTGTTCTAATGAAAGTACTTCTTAATAATGGAACAAACTTCTTTGAGAATAAAGCATTTCATAATAACAAACTACTTAAAAAAAAGGACTTGTGAGTAGTTTTAAATATTCTGAATTGATCAAATTGCTAATATTTACAATGTGTATTAAGAAGGCAAGGAGAAACAAAAAAATATTTTTGACATGAATCGGATTATATTCTAACTCAGAATCCAATTTAAGTTATCAATTTAAGAATGATACTTTTAAAAAATATTTTCTTTGATTTTGTCCCACAATACTGTCCAATTAATTAAGATAACATATACATTCAAATTAAGACTATAAAGGAATTAAACTTCATATAAAGAAATCAAAATGCATTTTTAAATTTAATAAAATCAAAAATTCAAACACATTACTAATAACTGAGCATCATCATGTTCCTAAAGTTCACTCTAATCAGGAACATTCATTATATAACACCACTAAATAGTAGCATTTAACATAAGAATAAACATGAGAATTCTGACTGAAAAAAAACCCTGATTTTTTTCTAAAGGATAATACACACAAAATGTACTTATCCCATACCAGGTAATAAAGTTATTCAAAATGATACAGATGGCCAATAGGCACATGAAAAGATGCTAAACATCGCTAATCATTATAGAGATGCAAATCAAAACTTCAATGAGGTATCACCTCACACCACTCAGAATGGCATCATTAAAAAAATCTACAAATAATAAGTGCTGGAGAGGGTGTGGAGAAAAGGAAACCCTCCCACATTGTTTGCGGGAATGTAAACTGATGCAGCCACTATGGAATAAGAGAATGGCGATTCCTTAAAAAAACTAAAAATAGAGTTGCCATAGGATCCAGCATTCTCACTTCTGGACATACATGCAGACAAAACTCTTAATTCAAACACATGCATCCCTATATTCATAACGAGGGCTTCCCCAGGTGGCATCAGTGGTAAAAAATCTCCCTGCCAACACAGGAGACACAGGTTCAGTGTCTGAGGTGGGGAGATCCCCTGGAGTGTGAAATGACATCCACTCCAGTATTCTTGCTTGGATAATCCCATGGACAGAGGAGCCTGGCAGACTACACAGTCCATGGGGCTGCAAAGATTCAGACACGATTGAGTGGCTGAGCTATATTCATAATGGCACTATTTACAATAGCCAAAACATGGAAGCAACCTGAATGTTTACCTATAGGTGAATGGATAAACATGTGGCCTCTATATACAATGGAATACTACTCAGCCATAAAAAAGAACAATATAACACCAACTGCAGCAATATAGACTGACCTAGAGATTAGCATACTAAGTGAAGCAAGTCAGAGAAAGACAATTCCAATTTGATATCACTTATACGCAGAATTTAAAATATGATACAAATGAACAAACTTACAAAACAGAAACAACTCACAGACACAGAGAACAAATTTATGATTACCAAAAGGGAAAGGGGGTGGGAGAAGGATAAATCAGGAGTTTGGGATCAGCAGACACAAACTACTATATTTAAAACAGATAAACCACAAGGCCATACTGTATAGCACAGGGAGCTATATTCAATATCCTTTAATAAACCCTAATGGAAAGATATAAAAAAAAATGTATATTGTTTTTATATGTATATGTATAACTGAATCACATTTTTGTACACCAGAAACTAACACAACACTGCAAATCAACCATATGTCAATTTTTTAAAAAAGTCAAAATGAAACAAAAACAAAAATATCCTCACAAAAATATCAAGGATAAATAATCTATAATACAAATATCCATATGCTGTTTTTAGAAATGTAATTTATTTCCATCACATTAAAATTTTTTTAGATAGCAAAAACATCAATGAAGAAATAAAGATGTTTATTTAATATTTCAATACAAATTTAAAATTGGATAATAAACAACTCAAGCATATGTAACATAATCTGAAAACAGAACTCAAGCTCATGAATGAAGCAAGTGTCTTTAAAAGTATCTTAAAATCTGCCTATAAAGAAAGCTAACATGCATTTATTACTGTCAAATCATGTGACTCCATGAAATAAAATCAAAGTATAACTTGATGCTATGAAAATAGTCCAAAGTCAATGTGGTTTTTATAAATTATTAGTACTTCTGTTCAAAATGTTAAAATGAAACAAACAGTTGCTGTCAAAACTAGAAATATATATTACTATACCTAAGCCTACTACATTTTCAGAGCAAAAGCTTGTGGCCGTCCTTTAGTAAAGGAAACAGTTGCCATTTTTAAACATTTGCATTTTCTCTAAATGCAAGGATAATTATATACCTAACTGTATACCTGGGTTAGTCTTCCAATTTAAAAAAGAAAAATCAAAGGACAATAAATAATTCTAAAATTTTCTATTTAAAATCTGTTATTATAATACTGATAGTTCTTCTATATGAAAACTAACTGTAAGATCAAATAAGTGGAGATGGGAATAAAAACAAATATGTAAATCCAAAATTTAGCTTAGAAACTTCTATTAAATAATGACAAAAAGGATGCTAGAAAGCCAGAAACAATGAAGAGCAAGAAAACAGAGATGCTCTGTGTCTATTCAGGTGATAAAAAGGGTCTCCACTTGGTACTAGTTGCTTTTCCTTCTTCTATATCATATTTTTATTTTCTGAAGCCATTATGTTGTTTCTTCAACAGTCCATTCAAGTAGCATTAACTGCTAAACGTTACTTAGACATCTCTCAGAATTAGTATAAGTGCATTTTCAAGACTGATGAACAGTGAAAGACAATGTTCACAAATCATTTACCTATCAGGCACTCTTGGAGCAAAACAGGACGTGGTAGAATGAACACACAGAACGTGATCAGGCCCAAGTTCCTGGACTTTAGCCTCCACTGCTTTCAGGTCTGTGCGCAGCTCATCACCTTCTAAAATGTTCTCTATCACCACAGGCTCAAAACCTAACCAAGTCAACCAGAAACCAAAATGTTAGAATAAGGGGGGATCCTGGACTCTAGGAAGTTCTACTCTATACAGAACTCTTAAATATTTATTTTGGTCAATGGACCCTTCTCTAATATAAAGATCTGGTTTAATACTGGCATGAGGCAAAGGCAGGTCAAAACAATGTGAAGGACAATTAGGATCACAAATCTATTTAATATTTTAATATGACAAGAAAGACTAATTCTGGGAAGAAACGAAAACAAGTGTTGAATAGATGCCTAGGAAAGTAATAACACAGTCATTGATGACAAAAGAGGTCACTGAGCCCTGTTCAATTTCAGTCCACTGAAAAGTAAATCTACTCAATCTCTGGCAACACAAGTTTTATTTTAAAGTTCACTTTATTTCAGAGATGAACAAAAATAATATAATTCAAGTACTGGAACAAATCACAATCATGCACTTAATGTTTTACCTCTAAAGAAAAATAAAACACATTTTAGAAGACCCATCTCAGAGCTTATAACAGCCTTCTATAATTTAAATATAAAAATTGTTTTGGACATAAAGTTATTATGTACTCACATCTTTAAGTCTTCCCAAATACCAGATCTAGCACTAGGCTAGATTCATGGATTTAAAAGCTGTAAGGGATTTAGAAACCATTTAACTCAACTTACTCATTTCAAAGATAAGGGAGCCAAAGTTTAGGAAGATTAAGTGGCTTCCCCAAGGTCACACAGCAATTTAAAGCAAAGTTAAGTTCAAGTAGTTTTCATTTCTGTTTTAGAATCCACAACAAGTTGTCTGCATTCTACCTACAGAAATATAAAACTTCAGCCACTATAAAATCATCAGTTCACATATGCTGGTCCACAGAAGTCTAGATTTCGTATCTAAGCAGCTATTAAAAATTTACTTAAATAAATAACATCCTAAGGATAGCTAATTTTCTTATATCAAATTCTCTAGATTCAACCCTATTTTTGCTTTCAAACAGCTACAATGAAAGTTTGTGTTGTTTTTCTATGAATACAACCATCTTGCTTCCTAAGAATATAATGTAGTCCAAATCATAACACCTTTTGGAAAGAGTTTCCAGTTTTTCAATGTATCACTTTCATAAGTTTGGTTATCAGATTTTTGGTTAATAGTTTGCAAATTAACAGACTTGACAGACTTATGCCAGTTAAAAGTCTATTTCTGCTATATAACCTTATTATGAATCCCTTTACCCGAGTTTCTTTAGAATTATTTATGCAGTTTAATTACAGTCCAATACTGTTCATTTCATACAACAGACTGAGGTCATTCAAAAATAACTTTAAATTCTCAAATTCGACTTGACCCAATCGGCAAGCCAAATACTAAAATGCCAATTTAAAGTTTCTTCTCATCTATACTCAGTGATGTCTGTATTCCTGTACTTTGATTCATGGTAATTATTTATGGGTATTCCACTCATGTACACACAACAAACATTCCTGAAGCACTCTGTATGCTCTAGGGATTATTGCCGGCATTTCGTATGTTATCCCATTTAATCCTGAAAACAATCTTCTGAAGTAGGTAATCATATTCCCATTTTAAAGAATGGGGGCATACAATGCAACACTTCTACTTCTTGAGTGTATACTGAAAAGAATTCACAAAGGGACTCAAACAGGATATGTACACCCATGTTCTTAGCGGCATTATTCACCATAGCCAAAAGGTGGAAGCAACCCAAGTGTCCACCAGTAAATGAATTAATGAATAAACAAAATGTGAGATATATATATGTAATATGCATGCACATATGCACACACACACACAGTGGGAGTCTTAAAAGAAGAAGGAAATTCTGGTACATGCTATAACATGGATGAACCTTAAAGATATTATGCTGAGTCAAATAAGCCAGTCACGAAAGGACAAACAGTCTATAATTCCACCTATATAAAGGACAAATTCATAGACAGAAAGCAGAATAGTGATTTTTATGAACCTGGGGTGGAGGGCAGGGGAGAGTTATTGTTTCATAGGTAGAGTTTCAGTTTAAGAGGATGAAAAAGTTCTGTAGAGGGATGATAGTGATGGTTCAAACATGATAATGTACTTAATGTCAAGAAACTATATATTTAAAATCAGTTAAAGTAATAAATTTTGTTATGCATGTTTTACCACAATTTAAAAAATGGAATAGGAACAGGTTTAGTTGGTAGCTCAGATGGTAAAGAGTCTGCCTGCAGTATAGGAGATCCAGGTTCAATCCCTGGGTCAGGAAGATCCCCTGGAGAAGGAAACAGCAACCTACCCCAGTATTCTTCCCTGGAAAATCCCATGGATGGAGGAACCTGGCAGGCTACAGTTCATGGGGTCACAGAGACAGACATGACTGAGTGACTTAACTTTAGTTTCTTTTTCACTTATTTGCCTCTATATAAAATGTTTGAATTTTCTGTGATATTTAAGATATATATGCTACTTCTCTTTTTTTACCTGCAGTGATCATGGATTTAAAGCAAGACTTCTGGTCTATTCGTGGCCATATAATATACTTTGCCTTTGGTCTTCTATGTCGCAATGTTAAGAAACACAGGGTTAGACTCATACCAGTTGCCATTGGAACTACAAAGCAGCTGGTCACTGTATGGACACCTACAAATAAGAAGAAAAACAGAAATTAGTTATTCCATTGAAAAACTAGCATCCTTCTTAAAGAAATTATATACTTCTATCAAATAAAAAGAGTTACAGACTTCTATATTCCTGCTCAGGAAGCTCACTGCTAAATTCATCCTCCAGGCTTATGGCTCTTATTTTCCATCTTATTCTAAACGTTTTATATATATCTTTTCAAAAGCCATTTATACTCCTTTTGGAAAGAAGTATTAATAAAAGAAATTAGGCAAAGGTTTGTGTGACTGGTCAGCCAAAAGTATTATGATTAACACAGTACATACCAGCCAATTTTATGATGTCCAGGACCAAAGAATTGGTAATTTTGTTCAAAAGGCTAGAACCTGCAGCTTTGGGTTGCACAGCAGAAATATCACCTGATCGTCCAATTCCATGAATGAACCTAAGCAAAAAATGGGCCAACAACTGGACAAAAATGTTCAGTATTAAGTAATCCACTGTATAAGTATACAAATACAAATAACCAAATAAACACTATATTTGACTATTAATAATGTGGAAATATCTAGTTAAATCAAAACAGATTCATCAATTATGCTGTGGTTGCTAGTCTTCAAAGATGGCCACTATCGATTCCTTTTCTCTCTATGCCCACATGCCACTGCCACACCAAGAGATGGAGTCTAATTCCCCAGATTGAATCTGGGCTGGCCTCAGTGATTTGTTTGGTCTGGAAGAATCAAGCAGACATGATGGTGTGGAACTTCTGAGCTAGGTCATAACAAGTCTTAAAGCTTCTACCTGGCCTCTTGAAGGGTTTGCTCAAGGGGAGGCTGGGGAGAGGAGGAGAGGGTTTCTCTCTTCATATCCAGTTGCCATGCTGGTGGAAACCCAAGTCAAGCCACTTGGAGAGGCCATCTCAATTCCCAGCCATCTAAGTGACTGAACTTGGATAAACTGCCCAGTTGAACCTTCAGATGACTAAACTCTCAGCTGGACTGTATACGTGAGAGACCTGAAGCAATAATTACCCACTGAGTCCAGGTAACCTATAGAACTGTGAGAGACAGCAATAAGTGACTGCTTTAAGCCACTATGTTTTGAGGTGGTTTGTTATACAGCAATGGAAAACCAGAATATATGCAGTATTAAATTATCTTCTTTCCATTTTCCTAATCAGAGCAGTGAGTTAAGTTCCAACACAGATGAACTGATGTTTCAAATACTGCCTTAAGTTTAGAAGAATTATATGCTCCTTGAAAATTAGTGCACAAACCATTCATTTTAAATTTGATTTATTTATCATTTAGAGTTGCCTAGATTAGAAACTCTGCACATAGGAATTATCACAGAACACTAGTGTCATACTCCATTACCACTGCAACCTCAGGTACAAAGCTTTTTTTTAACATATATTATCAACCATGTTATCAGCTTATTTTTAACCATGAATTTTTCATCTAGCTCATACATTCGTTATCATTAGCTTTGACAACAGTTTGGGCTGAAATAAAATTCTACTATCCCGAGGAAAATTTCATCATGATTTAAAATCATGGAAGACATGAGTTTTAAAGAGTTTACCTATTTTTCAAGGAAAGGTTGAAGAACAGAGAAATAATCATATTTCGAACCACTGACAATTAAATCATTGTCAGAATTGATGGAATAATGTTTTCTGAAATAATACAAAAGAAAAGAGTGATTTAATAACCTGAAATTAAATATACCTTTCCTACACCTGCTGCAACAAAGCAGGATACTCATATAAATGGGATTCAATTTAGATGTGAGTGAATGATGGAAAGTTCTATCCATATAGCACTCTATTAAAAAAATTGCAATGTTAGAAAAGAAACATGGAAAATTATAAACAACCCTAACACATTTTAAACTCTTATAAACACATAGGTTAGGTTAAACACTGTTAACACAACATATAGCCAGTGTTTTTAACAACCCAGACGTGACAGGACAACCACCACATACTAGAACTTTTACCCTACTGTCTTAAAAAACACCTACTCAGATAAATTGTTTCCATCTCCCTGTTGCAGCTAGTTCAAATGTCCATTTAAACAAGAAGTAGGTTACAAATGAACATTTTATAATTTAATATTATTAATACTGCCACCATGGTTTTTAACAAAGAAAAAAGAAATGCTTTGCACTTAAAAAAAACATACCTGTAATGTCGCCGAGCAACTAATGCAGATGCCACTCTTCCTTCCCTTTCTCCCACACCACAATTGCCCAGGAAATTGTTGCTGTCCATAATTGCAAGTTCATGTAAAAAGAGTTCAAGCGTACTTTCATCCCAACCATCCTCTGGACACTTGCCCTTAAAAAAGGAGGGAAAAAAAAGCTTATGACTATATTTAAAAAACCATCATTCCCTAGAACCCTACTTCAACGAACTTTAAAACTTTTCCATGCACATTCTGTTCTGCTTCTTGCTTTCTAAAATTCAGACATGAATTCAACACTATGAAGAAACTCCCAGGAGGCAAAACGTTTGTTACAATCCGTTACAATTATCTACAGACTGGTGGCAAGAAGTGATGATAAATGCATACAATGAGATTTACTCAGGTTTAAACTTTTAAGTTTAAAGTAACTGAAGACAAATAAACCTTATCTTCAACTAGGATTTTTCAAACTAGGGTGTTAAAACTGGGGTTGCCAAACTGTACTGAGATTAAAATTCAGGATGCTGG
This sequence comes from Budorcas taxicolor, assembly GCF_023091745.1. Taxonomy (NCBI): domain Eukaryota; kingdom Metazoa; phylum Chordata; class Mammalia; order Artiodactyla; family Bovidae; genus Budorcas; species Budorcas taxicolor. Next base: position 45,195,262 of record NC_068915.1, read on the forward strand.
CAAGAACCAGGAGACCTGTGAAGTTCCTCAACAATACTTGCTGTGAGATAGCATGTTGTTCAGTCACTAAGGGGTCCGACTCTTGAGACCCCAAGGACTGCAGCACCCCAGGCTCCTCTGTCCTCGACAATCTTCCAGACTTTGGTCAAATTCCTGTCCATCCCGTGGGTGCTACCTAACCATCTCATCCTCTGCCGCCCCCTTCTCCTTTTGCCTTCAATCTTTCCCAGCTTCTCGGTCTTTTCCAATGGGTCGGCTCCTTGCATCAGGTGGCCAAAGCATTGGGGCTTCAGCATCAGTCCTTTCAATGAATATTCAGTGTTGATTTCCTTTAGGACTGACGGATTTTAAGTGCCTTGTTGTTTTGTCGCTAAGTCCTGTCTGACTCTTTGAGACCCCATGGACTGTAGCCCACCAGGCTCCTTTGTCCATGGAGCCTGGATTCTCCAGGCAAGAAAATTGGGAGTCGGTTACCATTTCCTTCCCCAGGAGGTCTTCCCGACCCAGGAATGGAACCTACGTCTCCGGCATTGGCGGGCGGATTCTTTGCCACCAGGTAAGCCCTTCCAGTTAATAAACCTAAGTTTATATAAACATCACGTGTTTCCTGGGAGTAGTGAAAGTTGGAAGAGGCGAACTTTGCCCTACCCGCAAACAAAAAACTAAATCATGTGGTCCCTCCCCCTCGCTTCTCCAACCCGAAGTTAGGAAAAAAAAAAAAAAAAAGGGAGCGGGGCGAGGCGGGTGGCTCAAAATCCCGAACACCTCGTATCCCCTAATAACGCTCTCTGGGTTTTGCGGCACTGGCGAAGCTGAGAAGGACCTGAGCGGTGCAAGCCGGCACAGGGCAATGCCAATCTGCGACAGGCTCTGGGAACAGGTTCAGACAGCAAATACGAGCGGGTGGGGCCTGTCCTGGAACTAACAGGGGCGCTGGGCGGAGCCGGAGCCTGCGGGGCGCGGCGGTTGGGGAGGGACCCCAGAGCCAGTACCTTCTCCAGAAGTAGCCGCATGAGGTGCTCGTGCGAGCGGCGGGCCTCACAGCCCTGCCGCACGTAAGCCGGCGACACCAGCCGCTCGCCCGCCGCGAAGAGCTCGCGGTTCATGTCCGTAGTGGCGACAGCTGTCGGAGACCGGAGCACAACTGACACACAAGTACACCCCGGAACCAGGAGGCGACCCACCTCCTGGACGGTACGGGAAGGCCTTGGGACAAAAACCTCCGTCTCGCTCTCGCACATGCGCGAACTGCTCCTAACAGTGTGCCTGAAAGCGGAGCATTTGCGCCTGCGCAAGCGTGTCTGGTCGTTTGGTAGGCTTCAACCAGTAGCGAAAATTAGCCCTGCCCGCGGACTTGAAGGAAGGACTTCGCACCTGAGAGGAGCGGCTGAGGCGAGTTAGGGCCAAGTGAGTGGCTTCCCTGAAGAAAAAATTTCCTAGGTTACGCTGTATCTCAGTCCTGTTGAATGGTGAAATATCTGAGTCTGCTCTTCAGCCTTACTCAGGCAATGTTTCTCAGATTCCAGACCCGTTCATCCCTTCCTTCATAAATCTCAACATTGACAGTTGTCTGGAAAACCCCATTTGAAATAACAATGCTCCCACTCCTTTTCTCCTTTGCACCACAAAATTTTTGGCCATAACACTTATCATCCACCTCCTGATATGAGACGTTTATAACAAACATACACATACATACACACCCAAAAGAATGTAAACCCTCTAAAGGGCAGGGCCTTGGTATTTGCTTTGAAAAGTGAAAGTGAAGCCGCTCAGTCGTGTCCGACTTCTTGTGACCCCATGGACTGTAGCCCACCAGGCTCTTCCGTCCGTGGGATTCTCCAGGCAAGAATACTGGAGTGGGTTACCATTTCTTTCTCCAGGGAATCTTCCCAACCCAGGGATCGAACCCAGGTCTCCCACATTGCAGGCAGATGTTTTAACCTCTGAGCCACCAGCTGGTATTTGCTGTGATACTCCCCAAATGCCTGGAAAAGTGCCCAGAATATAGTAGGAGCTCAAATTTAAATATATATATATATATATATATATATATATATATATATATAATTAATGAGTTACTTTTGACTTTTCAACAACCTAGCACTAGGTGCTTGAGATGGAGATGAAAAGGCAGGATCCCTCCCATTGATTTCCTTGCAGTCTTCACTCTAGGTGAGCCTACAATAATTCTTGAAATTACTCTTTTCTAGTGGTATGCTGGGGCCCCTTTACAATAGTTCATATTCTCTTTCAAGAGGTGATTGTTAAATGTTCAATAATTTTGTGAGTTGGTTTTTAAATACAGTGGCTCTTAATTGTAGGTTTACAATTCAGCCAATTGTCTTAAAAAAATATATAGTAAACACTCAAACTCGTAATTTCCTAACTATTTTTCTACATTTTACTATTATCTGTGCTCTTGAGATTATTTGCATCTGCTATACTGTATGGTGGAAACAGGATATAATGGCACCTTTCTTCATGTCTCTTTCCGACAACCTGTTTAGTGGCATCCTACTGGTAAATTAAAACTGGCCAGGGTGGGAGTATTTACACCATGGAAATCCACTGAAATCAGTAATCTTTACAAATCAGACCCTTCCCTCCCAATCCCCAACCCCCACCACACCCCACTCCCCTGGGACTCATTGTTTAACAGGTAACCTGGTGGCTCAGACAGTAAAGAATCTTTCTGCAATGCAGGAGAGCTAGGTTTGATCCTTTGGTTGGAGAGATCCCCTGCAGAAGGAAATGGCAACTCACTCCACTGTTCTTGCCTGGAGAATTCTATAGACAGAGAAGCCTGGTGGACTACAGTCCATGGGGTCCCGAAGGACATAACTGAATGACTAAAGCTTTCACACTCGACCACTGTTCCTACTGTGTGTTCACAGTAGGATAAATGACCATCCTGCCATTTATCAGCCATGATACTTGCCAAATTGCATTTCTGTTGATAATTTTCTGTCTTCCTCAACTAGAGTGTGAGCTCCTTATTGACGAGGGTTATGTTTGACACCTGTGTTCAAAGCACAGCACTGAACATCTATATAATAGATGTTCAACAGCTTCCCCTTGCCAACAGTCTCCAATCAGAGCACACCTGAACCCTTCCCCTTTTCTAACATAAAGCTTTTCCACTCCCCTGCCTGCCTTTGAGTCTGCCAAATGCAAGTGATGATAACTAAATCTGTTACACTAGCAAGTTCTGAATTTGTTTTAGAACTTGCTAGTTCTGAAGTTTCTGTTATTTGGATGGTTTTCATTCATTTCCATAGTTTTCCTGGAGACTCCACTGAGACACGGTCTGCTCTGTCCATCACCATGAACCCCAGCCTTCAGTCGGATGAGGTTCTCACAGATACCCTAATGCGCCCCTGCTTGTGGCTGTCAAGTCTGTCTCAACATGGTAAGTAAGTGCCAAATCTGGGCTCCACTGTTTTTGTGTTGAGTTCTTCAACTATTTATTCTAAGTTTGGTACCCAGGTTTTGTTATTGGTTCCCATATATTTGACATCCTTGGAATCAGACCATTCCTTTCCATGCTTTCTGGTTCTCTTTTATACTTCTATTTTGTATTGTGCTGTTTGAAAGTGTTGTCATAAGAAGAAGAATCATAACATAGAACACAGACACAGGTCCTCTAAACCTGTTGTTCGAACCAGAGTCCCAGACTGATGAGTGTTGATCTAATGAGGGCTGTTCTTACCAGACCAGCATCCATTTGGACAAACTTTGTTGTGAGTCACCAATGAAACTGGATGAGCTTCGACTTTCCTCTTGATTTTTGTTCTGAGAGTTTGCCTTTGATCTAGAGGGCATTCACTCAAATTCACTCACTTGCCAAGGGTGGAAAATTTGTTGGGTCTATGTTCAGAGTGCTCTTGAAACACAAAGAGAACAAACATTTCTTTTAACCAACTATTTCCAGCTCTCCTGAGGTTGTCTAAGCTTAAAATCTCTTTTCCTCCAGGAAAAATGGCTGCTTATGTGCAGATGGTCAGCCTTATCAATTCCCGGTAGACAGGGATGCTACTATTACTAAATTAAACCCTGTCATTTTTGCTCAGCTATCTGTATTTATTCACCTCAAGTGTTCAAAGATAAGTCAGTATATTGAAAGTGTTTTCCTTTTTCAGAAAGGTTCTCTGAAAAAGGAAAAAAATTCTTCAATAGCTTCATTTACTGGTATTTCTAAATACAAAAATCCCTTTTGTCTATATATGCATAAGTAATCTGGACAAACCCTTGGGGTTTTAATTCAACTTCATGGGAACCATCAAAAATCTATTGCCAGACTCTTGACCTCATTGCAAAGATTTATTCCCCATAATAGTAGCTGTTGCTTAAAAAAATAAGTAATTGTTGATGTTTTTACTGAACTAGCTCTAGGATCCTCATTTGACTTCATAGTTCCTCATATAGGACAGACATTAATGCTGGCTGAGAACATGCAACACTTTTCAGCCAGCTGATTCACCTCCTGTAACATTGTTACCCTTGTACTCTCACAGTACTAGCTAATCACCACTCTAACACTGAATTATGCCACTCTGCCAGAGGAAGGTGAACAGCACAGTTGTCTTGCCTTTGTTAGAGGATGTTCTGTATGTGACTCAAATGTATTAGAGAATGCCACTGAGAACTGTGGTCTAATATTATTTGTTGATGGCTTATACCTCAAAACTGAATCTGGAGGTTATCAAGCAGTATATACTATCACTAACTTAAGCTCTCCTTTGGAAATCAGTCCTCTGCCTGAGGTAAAAATCAGCCCAAATGGCAGAACTTTATTGCACTTAATAGAGCTAGTCAGTTAATCGAGGACCAGAGAGTAAACATACTTAGAAAGATAGACTGTAAGCTTTTGGAGTAGTACCTGACTTTGAACACAGTGCTGGAAGTCTCATTTTGAAAATGGACAAGTTAGTAAACTTTAGATGCATTCCTACTTCTTAGAGGGGTAACTGTTATGCAAATAGAGGCTCATGCAGAAAGAAGGCATGTGTGTGTGCATGCTAAGTCACTTCAGTCCTGTCAGACTCTTTGCAACCTTATGGACTATAGACTGCCAGGCTCCTCTGCCCATGGGATTCTCCAGGCAAGAATACTGGAGTGGTTAACGATTCCCTTCTCCAGAGGATCTTCCCCCAACCAGGGATCCAACCCGTGTCTCCTGCATTGCAGGCAAATTCCTCATATATTTACTTAAAACTGCTTTGGTGATGTCTAGAATGGAACCTCCTGGAAGACAGAAACTATGACTATTTATTCACCTACTCTTCTAGCAGTTAGCGTGATGTCTGGCACATGGTAAGCATTCACAGATTTGAATGAATAAATAATTAGAATGAGTCCCAGAGATTGCTTATCATTTGGTGGTTGCTGAATGAACCCAGATATGAAGAGAGGGGAGAGAGCCAGAGACAAATCAGTGACACCTCATGAGATGAGGGTATTTCAAATTAAGGAAATATTTTCCAAAGACAGATGCAAATAAACAAATAATGACCACATCACTTTGTCGTTCCTTTCACATGTGTTCTAAATTTTCAGGGTAGGGGAAATGACAAGTCTCACAAAGCATGACAGGATATGGCTGTCGTCAACCGCATTAATGAGACCTCTTAAGCAATTTGAAGCAAAATACCTTTCACACCAATGTCAGGCTTCAAAGCGGAGTTGGAAGTAGGAAGTAAGGGAGTAACTAGAATCAGTAACTAGGTTTCTCAGAAAAGTCTCCTGTGATTAGAACAAGAAAAAAGAAATATAGTGATTGCATTTTGCTTAGACTCAGAATTCAGAGAGCCTGGTCTTGCCTTCATCTGTATTTCAGATGGAGAGAGATGAAATAAAAGTAGATGTGGATGTAGCAGAAGGGAAATGAAGACCTTCCTTGGGAGGAGTAAAGCAATTCTTTTTCCAGAAGGAGGAGAGGTGGGTAGAGAAAGCTTCTTCCAAGCAGGAAAACTGAGATTATCGCAATAACTTCAAAAGCAGGGACCAAGAGGAAAGCTGTGGGAGACTTCTCAGGAGTCTGTGAACTGGCCCAGAGCCTGAGGCTCGCTGCACTTAACAGAGAGTGAAGAGAGTTTCAGAGGCCCTTGGCTCAGAGTGATGGTGGGTGGGGGAGCAGTGATAAAGAATTGGGTGGCTGGTGGTCAAGTAGCAGTAAGAAAGTAGCCTCTGGAGTCAGGCAGACGGAACTCAGAGGCTGGCTCCTCCTCTTCCTCCAACATGTGTGTGTTAGTCAGTCAGTTGTGTCCGACTCTTTGTGACTCCATGGACTGTAGTCCACCAGGCTTCTCTGTCCATGGGATTCTACAGGCAAAAATAACTAGAGTGGATTGCCATTCCCTTCTCCAGAGGATCTTCCCGACCCAGGAATCAAACCCTGTTCTCCTGCATTGCAGGCAGATTCTTTACCATTTGAGCTATAGGGAAGTCAGCACCCGCATAAACTTGTGCAATTTACTGTCTCTCTAGAGAGACCCCAGCTCTCTCCTTTGTGAAAGGAACCTAATGATAGTGCAGGGAAGGAATGACAGGTGTAAAGAACTCAGCCCAGTACTTGCGCTGATGGAGCACTCAGTAAGTGGGAGACCTTGGTTTCTGCTGTTGCAGCCATTTGTGGCCATGGCAATGAGTGTGTCACTTGACCCTGAGTGTGGGGAGTGTGCACTGTCTCGCTCAGCCTCCTTCTCATGGGTCTTACTAGAAGTAAAAGTGTTAGTTGCTCAGCCTTGTCCAGTTCTTTGTAACCTCATGGACTGTAGCATGCCAGGCTCCTCTGTCCATGGAATTCTCCAGGCAAGAATACTGGAGTGGGTTGCCATTCATTTTTCCACCATATCTTCCCAACCCAAGTCTCCTGCATTGCAGGCAGATTCTTTACTGTCTGAGCCACTAGGGAAGCCCCCTTACTAGAAACTGGACAATTATAAACTACATTCTCTGGACTCCCAACTATCACTTTAGAAACAAATAAAGTTTAGCCAATTAGATGTACTTCCATGAGACTTAGAAGGTGGAAGACATTTCCTGCTTTTTTTTGACTGTTGATTGTCACTGGCAAACAAGGCAGTAGAGACATGGAATTTTTGGTCCTGGGATCCAGAGGCAGTATGGCCTCCTGATACCAGGAACACAATCTCAGCTCTGGGTTCTTGACATCAGCAGCCCTAGCAGTAGCCCCAGAGGTGGTAGCTCCCCTGGTAGGTCAGTTCTGTAGTATTCTAGAATGCATTTGCAGAGGCCCAGTCTAGAGTCCATATCCCTTGACCCCTCAGTGATTTTGTGAACACCTTATTCCCTACATTAAGTCCTTTCACAGTTAAATACCCAGAGCTATGCCCACTACCAGCATTCAATCTTGACTACTACACTAGGCGTTTGGATTTATTTCTTTCACAATATCAGTTGTCACATTTTTCACATGTGGAAAAAAAAGTGTTTTTAAAACATCATTCACTTTACCTGGTAACATTATCCTCCCTGAGTTATTCGCACCTCCTGGAAGATTGACCAATTACCCCTTCCCTATGTAACTAAGTCTGAGGCATTGTCATCTCCTGGTGACAGCTGCCCAAATTGCTACTGTGATGCTGGGGAGGAAGTAATCAGAGTCAGAAGAATCAGAATAGAGCAGACTTCACAATCCGAAACCAAGAAAGGGGAGCCCAATCAATACGGATGTCCTTATGGAATATTGAAAGTGGGGTCGTTGACAAAGAAGAATTTCCCCAGTACTGCTCAAAAGAGATGGAGTACTAATGACTCAGTATGAGTCTTTCTGTCAGCTTGGCAGATTTAGCGTTTTCATCAAGAATGACTCACCATGCCTCATCAGTGACTGTATTGCTTTAAAAAACCACTCCCTTTGCAATGGACTCAAATCCTCTTCAGAAGGAAGGAAGTAAATACACTCTGCAGCCTTTTCATCTTGGTTTCCCTGTTGATAAAAGACCATGCTACCCATCTGACACCTGTGCTGGTGTGGTTGTAACTTCTCTATCTCCCTAGACGATAATGAGTTAGCATTCTAGATTTTTTTCGGCTTTTTGTGAGTCTAGAATCATTTTATCAATGATCCAGTTTTCTAGAGTCTGAAAACTTTGTACAGAGAAGTGAGAATAGCTTGTGAACCTACTGATCTGAATCAAAACTCTGAGCTCATCTCTATGAGAAGCCCTAAAAAGCGTGACTTGCATTCCAAAGTGGATAAACGTACTGTCTTTGTTCAGTTCCTAATTACCAGCATATGGCATATTCAACACCATTTATTTTCATTCCATTAGGAAACTAATTGAAAAGGCTGCTGCTGCTGCTGCTAAGTTGCTTCAGTCGTGTCCGACTCTGTGCGACCCCATGGACAGCAGCCTACCAGGCTCCTCTGACCACAGAATTCTCTAGGCAAGAGTACTGGAGTGGGTTGCCATTTCCTTCTCCAAATTAGAAAGGCTAGGCTCTTGAGTTCAAGAGAAATGGATTCAAATCCTGATCTTAGGCTTCCTGGCTCTGTAATCGAGTTACTTTACTTCTCTGTTTTTCATTTTACTAATGTGTAAAAAGAAGCAATAAGAATACCTACTTTTAATGCAGATGGCCAACAAGTGCATGAAAAGATGTTCAACATCACTAATCATTAGAGAAAGGCAAATCAACGCCACCATGCCATACCACCTAACACTTCTCAGGATGGCTATTGTCAAAAAGAATACAAATAAATAATGACAAGGATGTTGAGAGAAGGGAACCTTCCTGCATTGTTGATAGGCATGTAAATTGATGCAGTCACTGTGGGGAAAGTGCTGTGGAGGTTTCTCAAAAAAACTAAAAGTAGAACTACTGTGTGTGTATGTGTGTGTGTGTGTGTTAGTCACTCAGTCATGTCTGACTCTTTGCAACCCCAGGGACTGTAGCCCACCAGACTCCTCTGTCCATGAATTTCTCCAGGCAAGAATACTGGAGTGGGTAGCCATTCTCTTCTCTAGGGATCTTCCCAACCCAGGGATCAAACCTAGGTCTCCCACATTGCAGGCAGATTCTTTACTGTCTGAGCCACCAGGGAAGCCAGAACTACTGTATGACCCAGCAAGTCTACTCCTAGGTGTATTTTTTTAAAAAAAGAAACACTAATAGAAAAGATACCTGCACCTTAATATTCATAGCAGCATTATTTACAATTGCCAAGAATAGAAGCCACCTAAGTGTCCATCAACAGATTAATGGATAAAGAAAATGTGTTCTCTCTGTCTCTCTCTCTCTCTCTCTCTCTCTCTATATATATATATATATATACACACATACACACAATGGAATATTACCTCATCAGTTCAGTTCAGTCACTCAGTCATGTCCAACTCTTTGCGACCCCATGAATCACAGCACGCCAGGCTTCCCTGTCCATCACCAACTCCCAGACTTCACCCAAACTCATGTGCATCAAGTTGGTGATGCCAGCCGGCCATCTCATCCTCTGTCGTCCCCTTCTCCTCCTGCCCCCAATCCCTCCCAGCATCAGGGTCTTTTCCAGTGAGTCAGCTCTTTGCATGAGGTGGCCGAAGTATTGGAGTTTCAGCCTCAGCATCAGTCCTTCCAATGAACACCCAGGACTGGTCTCCTTTAGGATGGACTGGTTGGATCTCCTTGCAGTCCAAGGGACTCTCAAGCATCTTCTCCAGCACCACAGTTCAAAAGCATCAGTTCTTCGGTGCTCAGCTTTCTTCACAGTCCAACTCTCACATCCATACATGACCACTGGAAAAACCATAGCCTTGACTAGACGGACCTTTGTTGGCAAAGTAATGTCTCTGCTTTTTAATATGCTATCTAGGTTGGTCATAACTTTTCTTCCAAGGAGTAAGCGTCTTTTAATTTCCTGGCTGTGATCACCATCTGCAGTGATTTTGGAGCCCCCAAAAATAAAGTCAGCCACTGTTTCCCCATCTATTTCCCATGAAGTGATGGGACCAGATGCCATGATCTTATGCAGCATGATCAATGCAGGGAAATAGAGGAAAACAACAGAATGGGGAAGACTAGAGATCTCTTCAAGAAAATTAGAGATACCAAGGGAACATTTCATGCAAAGATGGGCTCGATAAAGGACATAAATGGTATGGACCTAACAGAAGCAGAAGATATTAAGAAGAGGTGGCAAGAATACACAGAAGAACTGTACAAAAAAGATCTTCACAACTCAGATAATCATGATGGTGTGATCACTCACCTAGAGCCAGACATCCTGGAATGTGAAGTCAAGTGGGCCTTAGAAAGCATCACTATGCACAAAGCTAGTGGAGGTGATGGAATTCCAGTTGAGCTATTTCAAGTCCTGAAAGATGATGCTGTGAAAGTGCTGCACTCAATATGCCAGCAAATTTGGAAAACTCAGCAGTGGCCATGGGACTGGGAAAGGTCAGTTTTCATTCCAATCCCAAAGAAAGGCAATGCCAAAGAATGCTCAAAAATTGCACTCATCTCACATGCTAGTAAAGTAATTCTCAAAATTCTCTAAGCCAGGCTTCAGCAATATATGAACCGTGAACTTCCAGATGTTCAAGCTGGTTTTAGAAAAGGCAGAGGAACTAGAGATCAAATTGCCAACATCCACTGGATCATGGAAAAAGCAAGAGAGTTCCAGAAAAACATCTATTTCTGCTTTATTGACTATGCCAAAACCTTTGACTGTGTAGATCACAATAAACTGTAGGAAATTCTGAAAGAGATGGGAATATCAGACCACCTGACCTGCCTCTTGAGAAACCTATATGCAGGTCAGGAAGCAACAGTTAGAACTGGACATGGACCAACAGACTGGTTCCAAATAGGAAAAAGAGTATGTTAAGGGTGTATATTGTCACCCTGCTTGTTTAATTTATAGGCAGAGTACATCATGAGAAATACTGGGCTGGAAGAAGCACAAGCTGGAGTCAAGATTGCTGGGAGAAATATCAATAACCTCAGATATGCCTATGACACCACCCTTATGGCAGAAATTGAAGAGGAACTAAAAAAGCCTCTTGACATTACCTCATACCTCAGCCATAAAAAAGAATGAAAATTTTCCATTCCCAGTGACATAAATGAACTTCAAATTTAAATTATTTGCTGAATGTCACAGGAATGCAAAGATGAGCAAGCCTTAATCAAAATCCTTTAGAAATATCTGATCTAATAAGGTTGGAGGCAACCTGTGTATAAGTAACAATGAGTCTGAATGTCTGAATGAGCTGTGCTGTGTAATTCAAGATCCCATCCAACTTAGACAACAAGCTTAAGTAGGACATACTTTTTGAAAGTGGACCAGGTCTCTGTCCAGTGATAGGTAGAAGGAGTGTTCCAGGAGGAGGGGAGTAGAAGAGTAATAGTATGCAGATAAAAATAAGCCTGATGGGACTTTTGAGTGGTAGGGAAGTGGACCTTAAAGGCCAACTTGAACTTGAACAGTCGGATTGCAAAAGCAACCACAGATGCTTCCCCATCCAGCATCCACAACTTAGGTAATTCTGTCCCACACTGACGCTGGACTTGGTCATGCAGCTCTTTTTGACCAGTGGGATTGATGGCAGCTAATGTGATTCAGGTAGAGACATGCCACTGCTGCTGCTGAGTCGCTTCAGTCGTGCCCGACTCTGTGCGACCCCATAGGCAGCAGCCCGCCAGGCTCCCCCGTCCCTGGGATTCTCCAGGCAAAAACACTGGAGTGGGTTGCCAGTTCCTTCTCCAATGCACGAAAGTGAAAAGTGAAAGTGAAGCCGCTCAGTCGTGCCTGACTCTTAGGGACCCGTGGACTGCAGCCTACCGGGCTCCTCAGTCCATGGGATTTTCCAGGCAAGAGCACTGGAGGTAGAGACGTGAGAAGAGCTGACATGTGTAGGCTGATCCACCCTATACGTGGAACCTTTCTGCTGCCACATGAACAATCCTGCTTTAGCCAGTTGGCTGGTGATGAGAAACATGTGGTCTAGTACTCTCCATTACCCAAGTCAACAGTCAGCTCTGCCAGGGGAACAGCAGTCGAGCTCCCTGCAGCTGGCCATAGATCAAGAGCAAGCTCAGTCAACACCAGCAAGGGAATCACCCAGTGGGGCCAACGCCAGGGAACTGTGCGCATGTTAATGGTTGTTGTTTTAAGCCAATGCATTTGGCGTGGCTTGTTAAACAGCAAAAGCCTGCTGATAATGAGAAAGAGATATTCAGAGGTGAGGGCAGGTGAGCAAATATGACATGCTATGCAGATAGATGTATGCTTTCGAAATTGTAGGCACATTGTAAATATTAGATTAAGCAAAATAATTGTTAATTTCAACAACATTCCCAGCTAATTCTTTGGCACTATTAAAGTTTGAGAAGCACTAATGTGTCCTAAAAATGCAAATTGAATCCACATTGACCACTAACCTAGTCTTTCCTTTCCTAGTCAGATAGTTTTACTTCTTTAGACAGTTGAGTATACCTTTCTTCCTGCCTGCTTCCTACTATAGTGTTAGTAAAAACAAAACACACACATCAACCCTTCCCCCTGCAAAACAACAACAAAAAACCCACCATTATCCTTTGATATTATCAAGAAACTGTATGTATGTGTTTTATTTCCCCATCCAGGTTTTGAACTAATTAAGAAATAAGACAAAGGATAAAGCAGAAGGGAGATAAAATATTTTCTTTATCACTGATAAAGTCTAGGTTAAAGACATGCCAAATGGGCTTCCCTGGTGACTCTGACCGTAAAGAATCTACCTACAATGCAAAGGACATGGATTCGGTCCCTGGGTTGGGAAGATCCTCTGGAGAAGGGAATGGCTACCCACTCAGTATTCTTGCCTGGGGAATTCCATGGACAGAGAAGCCTGGCAGGCTACAGTCCATGGGGTCCAAAGAGTTGGACCAGACGAGCTACTAACCCACACACAAACACAAATGGGATTCCCCTGCAGCATCCAGAATTAACCAGACTTAACCATAGTGAGTGCTGGCCCAGGGCAGTCTCCCCAAAGAGAAGGAAGAGGGAAGTTCTAGCTAGGGGAGGGGGAAGAGTTAGTGAAGTGCTGGAGAGAGCCAGAAGAGTTGCCTCTGCATAAAAGGAACTCTGGGAATGGGGACAGATATCAGTATGTGTGTGCTGGTGGTAAGAGAGATATGTTCTGTATAGTTGCCATGGGCTTGCCTTGTGGCTCAGCTGGTAAAGAATCTGCCTGTAATGCAGGAGACCTGGGTTTGATCCCTGGATTGGGAAGATCCCCTGGAGAATGGAAAGGCTACCCACTCCAGTATTCTGGCTTGGAGAATTCCGTGGACTATAGTCCAGGGGGTTGCAAAGAGTTGGACACGACTGAGTGACTTTCACTTTCTGCTCCTACCACACCACTTGGATAACAACAGAGAAAAAAAAGAAAAAAAGAATGCTGTCATCCTAATTGCTTAGAAGTCTCTTAAGAGCCAAATTCTTTAGAAATGATGTGTAATGATGATTGATTGGTGGTGTAATCTTATGCTAAAAGGAAACAATATTGTAATTTGTGATTTTAAAAAATTAGATGGAGTTTAGGCTGAATAGGAATGATAAAGAAGAACATGTTTGAAAGTTTATGGACAGGATAATACCAAACTGAGGTGAATGAAAAGCAATGTAGATTTGAGGGAAGCAAGAATTTATTTATGAAGATTGATATTTGGCCCAGGAATGGAAAGACCCATCAATGACTTCCATGTGCCTTCCAACCCTATGACTTTGAGTTGCCCTGAGACACTTTACTATTACTATTAATAATGATCATGGTAACAATAGTTAAGCTTTTTGAGCACTTACTGTGGGCCTGATACTGAACTATAAGAACAATATTTTATTTAAGTCTCATAACAAGACAATGAGGTCAGTATTTTTATTACCACTATTCTCCTTTTGTGGATGAGGAAATCAATACTTAGAAAGGTTAATGACTCATCTAAGGTCATATAACTAGTAAGTGATAGAGTGAGGATTCAAACCAGGGCACCAGTTTTATGGTCATCTATACTCATGATCTTCATTTTAACTAACTTTTTATTATTTCCATTTCAAGTGCAATACATTTTTGGTATATACCCCCCAAATTAGAAAATTCAGATTTTAGAGAAGAAAATAAAAATCACCTATAGTTTTCCAGAGAAAGATAACCATTTTTATTAAAATTGTTGGGTATACTTATCCAGTCTCTCTTCTGTGCACATGTCTACTACTTCTGTTGTTGTTTTACAAAAGAGTAAATATATTGTATATGTTTCATTACCAGCCTTTAATACTTTAACAATGCATTATAAACATTTTCCATGTCATTCTAAAGCATGTTTTCTTCTGTAATACCATTTTAAACGTCATATTTTATAATGTTATGAATTCATTATAACGTATTTAACCAATCTCCTATTACAGGTTATTTAGATTGTTAAAATATTTTCACTGTTATAAACAATTCTGTGGTGAACATTTTTATAGTATCATCTTTGCATTCATCCTTATTTCAGACGTTATTTTTGCCTACCCCAAAGCCATTTCTTCTTCTGGTGTTTCCTCCTAAGGAAACCTCAATTTTTAGAAGTTAGAAGAGAGATGTCCTTTGAACTAGACAACTTTCCTCAACCCCTGTTGTGATTTAGTGTGGCCACGTGACTGAGTTCACACATTCAACGGGTTGTAAGTGAAAGCAATCAGGCCATTTCTAGTCAAATCTCAAAGAAGTAGCTGTGCTTCCCCCATTCTCTGTGTACCCATCCTCTGCTCCCTCATCCCTGAGATTCTCCAGGCAAGAACACTGGAGCGGGTTGCCATTTCCTTCTCCAATGCATGAAAGTGAAAAGTAAAAGTGAAGTCGCTCAGTCATGTCTGACTCTTAGAGACCCCATGGACTGCAGCCCACCAGGCTCCTCCGTCCATGGGATTTTCCAGGCAAGAGTACTGGAGTGGGGTGCCATTGCCTTCACCACCCATCCTCTAGAGGGGTACAACTGCAGTTGTGCGTGGCCCCAGAGGGTAGCTGTGTTAGGCAGGGTTCTCTAGAGAAACAGAACTAATAGGATATATATAGACAGAGAGGGAGAGAGATTTACTATCAGGAATTGGCTTACATGGCTAGGGAGGCTGAAAATTCTGAGATCTGTAGATGGTGAACTGGAGATCCAGGAAAGCAAATGGTACAGTTCTAGTCCAAGTCCAAAGACCTAAGAACCAAAAGAGACAATGGTGTAAATTCCAATCCACATCTGAGTCCAAACACAGGAAAAGACTGATGGCCCAGCTCACAGACAGTCAGGCAAAGAGAAAGAATTCTTTCGTAATCAGCCTTTTATTTTGTTTAGGACTTTAATGGATTCGATAAGGCCTGACCACATTAGGGACGACAATCTGCTTTACTCAATGTACTGATTCAAATATAAATATAATCTCATCCAGAAACTCCCTCACAGATACACCCAGAAATAATGTTTAACCAACCTCTGGGCACCCTCGACCCAGTGCAGCTGGCACATAAAATTAACCATCAAAGTGACAGAGTCAGGAGATGAAGAGAGTGTAAGTACTTGATTGCCAGTTGAAGGAGAAATGCTCACTGAACAGAAGATCTTCCTTGAACTCTTCTTTCGGTAAAAAATAAACTCTATTATGTTGGAGTCATTATACGAATATTTCTGCTCTCCCATAATAAACATTGCTGAAAAACCACACATTCAGCAAAATTGTACATTCAAAATAATGCTTTTAGGAATATTATATTTATAGTCAGACCACTAAAAATGTATGCAAGTTTATAACGAGGGCATGAACAAAAACAGTCATTGGTACCTTGGGAGACAACTTGGACAGTTCAGGCAGGAAGCTCAGCATGGTTGGAAGTTGCTCCAAGGCTATTAAAATGCTATTAAAAATAATTGTATGGAATTATAGAGATGGAGAACAGAATAGCTATTGCTCAGGGTTAGAGACGGTGGTGGACTTCCCAGGTGGCACAGTGGTAAAGAATCTGCCTACAAATGCAGGAGACCCAAGAGATGTGCTTTCAATCCATGGAGTAGGAAATGGCATCCCATTCCAGTATTCTTGCCTGGACAATTCCATGGACAGAAGAGCCTTGCGGGCTACAGTCCACGAGGTCACAAAGAGTCTAACACCAGTGAGTGACTGAGCATGTACACACACAGAGATGATGGGAGAGGAGGCTGGCTGTGGCTGTGAAGTAGTAGCACAAGGGAGCCTTGGGTGGTGGAAGAGTTACGTAGCTTAGTATCAGTAGTAGTTATGCTAATCTACACGTGTGATAAATTTGCATAGATCTACACACACACACACACACACACACACACACACACACAGCACACACAGTATGGGGTAGAACTGGTCAAATTTGAAGAAACTCCGTAGATCATACCAGCCACCAGTATCAGCTTCCTGGCTTTGATGCTGTACTACAGTTGTGCAAGATATTACCCATGGGGAATCTGGTTACAGGGCATATGAAAGCTCCCTATACTTCTTCTTTTAAAAAAATTTCCAACAGACCTGTAATTATTTCATAATCAAAAGTTCATTTTTAAAAAAAATGGGCAGAAATGTTCTCTGTGGTTGCAGAAACAATACAGAGGGAAAGGAAGTTCTGAGCCTGGGGAGCTGCATCTGGGTCACCAGAGGAGAAGTACAGACTGCCCTGAGCACGGCGAAGAGAATACCTGTCTGGAAGGAAGCCCAAGATACTGTAGTTATTTTCATTTTCTTAACAAATACCTAAAAGAGTTCTTGCCTGTGTATCAGCCAAGGTGAGGGATTCTTCCATTCCCACCAAAGGTCATAATTCTACTCTTACTATTCAATGAGAGTAACTGATATGTAAATCAGTAACATATCAGAGTTACTGATATGTGAAATATGGTGCTGCTTCTTTCAAAATATGTTACTGTTTTGGATTTGGCTTGTTTTCTTTGTTCCAGATCTATTTAGCCATTTAGAAAGATATATACTTGATTGCACATGGGACATTTTCAAAATATAAGCCATAAAATATTTAAGAGACGGGGTTTTCTGGAAAGTTTTGAGTCGTATGAACCGACCTGCCTTTTGTGAAGATGTCCAGATGTATTTCTGGAAATAGGCTTCTACAGAATGTTGATGTCCCAGCCCAGTGTGTAAAGGAATACATGAGGCTCAACCAAAACATAGTTGGTGACTGTAAAAACCCTCAACTCAGAGGTCCTAACCATCAATGCATAGACGTCACCAGGGGCATTTGCTTAACATGCTGGTTATCTGCTCTCCTATTCCCAGTTTCTGAATCCTTCCATCGAGAGATAAGGTCCAGGAATAGGCAATGTAACAAGCTCCCCAGGCAGTATGGCTGGTGCCTGTCTGAGGATCTCTCTTTGAAAAACAGACTTAAAAACCTCAACAAGAAGGAGGCTGGTCTACTAGCTTTTGAGTATTTAGCTGAGTTCCTGCTGAAATAGAGCAATTTGGCTGAACAGTGAGCTGTGGAAGAGACGAGTAGAGGCAATGCTTCAAAGACATGCTGAGCAAACTGAAAAGCAAGTTAAAGTGCCATGACATTGCTTCCAATAGCCTGGGATTGACAGCAGCTGACAGTTGTGCTGGTACCAGCGTCACCTCTGAATACAAAGAACATTGGGTGTTTTGACTTATTTCAGCAGGGATAAAATGTTAGAGAGGAAAATATTCCCTTAACTAGTTTCCTCCTCTGAAGCGTCAGTGTAGAATAATAATGTCTTATATTCATGCATCAGCTTTCCAATCACTGACTTATTTGAAGCCATCACAAGAGAGATCTTTTAAATTATCTGCCCTTAGGCAAATGGTACATTTCTCAAAATTCCTTGACTGGTAAAAAGAAAAAAAAAGAAAAAAGAAATGTACTTTTGAAAAACACATCCCCAGTTCCTTATAGCTTAGAAATATTTCCTTCTTGGGATTTTAGGAGATGTCCAGTCGAAGTAAAAGTGAATATAAACAGAGGCAGAGTTCTGGTTAGCAGTTGGTTAAGACAACAAGGACAATTCTCTGCCCATGAGACACTGAGTTGCATTTGAATTTATAAAAATTATGAGATCAGTTTTTGCCAAACACTGTCTTAAACATTTGTTGAAGTAAAATTTATTGCATAAAATTAAGAAAACTATAATTATATCAATAAGTGCCAGCAAAACTGACCAGAGACCCCAAACTGTATTTGCTGTATTCTGGTTTTGAAGCTTATTTCAGTTCATTTCCGTTCAGTTGCTCAGTCATGTCCGACTCTTTGTGACTCCATGGACTGCAGCACACCAGGCTTCCCTATTCATCACCAACTTGCAGAGTTTACTCACGCTCCTGGTCCATCAAGTCAGTGATGCCATCCAACCATCTCATCCTCTGTTGTCCCCTTCTCCTCCCACCTTTAATCTTTCCCAGCATCAGAGTCTTTTCCAATGAGTCGGTTCTTCACATTAGGTGGCCAAAGTATTGGAGTTTCAGCTTCAGCATCAGTCCTTCCAATGAATATTCAGGACTGATTTCCTTTAGGATTGACTGGTTTGATCTCCTTGCAGTCCACGGGACTCTCAAGAGCCACCAGAGAAGCTGAAGCTTATTTATCATACCTAATTCTGTTCGGGGCTTCCCTGGTGGCTTGGTCAGTAAAGAATCCACCTGCAATGTGGGAGACCTGAGTTCAATCCCTGGGTTGGGAAGATCCCCTGGAGGAGGGGATGGAAACCCACTCCAGCGTTCTTGCCTGGAGAATCCTCATGGACAGAGGAGCGTGGCGGGCTGCAGTCCTTGGGGGTCGCAAAGAGTCGGACATGACTGAACGACTAACACAGCACATTCTGTTCTACAAGTGAGATGACAGTTCTCCTGGTGATAATAAAAGCAGAATGCCTCTGACTGCAGCCTCCCTCCCTCACTCTCTCTTTCCCACCAGGAATATTTCTTTTAAGACAATAAGTGCATATTTGTTTTAATTTAAATGCTATCTACTCTAGTTTCTTCATCATACATCTTCTCAGACATGCAGTGAAGGATTCTCCTGCAAATACAAATTGCCATATGGGCCCTCTGACTTGTGCACAAAAGAGGGAGAATGTGTATTTCAGTAAAGACATCACCATTCATCCATGTACTCAGGCCAAGATGTCAGTGAGCTACCCTGATTCTCTTCCCACCCCTAGCCCCACATCTGACACATCAGTCTCTTAGCTCTCCCTATCGTAACAATATACCACAGAGAGGGTGGCTTAAACAACAGAAATTTATTTTTCACAATCTGGAGGTGGGAAATAAAAGATCCTGGTACCAGCCTGGTTGGTTAGGGTGATAACCCTCTTCCAGGCTTGCTGGAGGCTCAGTTCTTGCGGCTTTCTTACAGGGTGGTGAGAGGAAGTTCTTATAAGGATACCAATCCTATCATGGAGGCTGTACCCTCATAACCTCATCTAATTCTAATTACCTCTCAAAGGCACCACCTTCTAGTACCATCACGCTGGGTGGTGGGGATTAGGGCTTCAACATATGAACCTTGCAGGGAGGGGGACAGAACCATTCAGTCCATAACAATCAGCAAGTCTTAAAGCTCCACCTTCAAAATACACCCCCAGATCCAGCTACCTCTTACCACTCTCACACTTGTCTAAGTCACCATCGTCCCTCTTCTAAATTATTGCAGGGCCTCTTCACTGGTCCCCAGCTTCCACTCTTCCCCTGACTGCAGTCAGAGTGATCTTTTTAAAATATAAGTCATATTCTGTTGCCTTTCCGCGTAAAACATTTTAAGGCTTCCCCTTGTGCTCAGACACCCTTCTAGGCCTCAGATCTCTCCAGCTCACTACTTGTCACCTTGCTCACTCCACTCTGCCATCCTGGTCTTCCTGCTGTTTCTCAAAACCCAGCACTCATTCCCACCTTGGGCCTTTGCTTTTTAGGTGACGCTGCTCAGAGTGCTCATCTCCCGAATCTTTGCACTGCTGACTTCCTTTGGGTCTCTGCTTTATGTCAGCACATCAGAAAGGCCTTCTCTGAACCATCTTAAGGTAGTTCCTCCCACCCCAAAACTCCAACCTTTCACCCTGCTCTGTTTTTCTTCAAGTGTGCATCTCTGCCTAACATATTAAATTGTTATTTGTTTTTGTCTGCCTCCCACACTAGAAAGTTCTCCAGAAAGCAGACACTTTTCCTATTCACTCCTCTGTTCTTAATGTCTAAGAAGGACTTGGCTCATATTAGGTGCTCAATAAATCACTGTCGGATGAATAAGTGGAGAGTTCTCCATTGTTGTTTCCATAATGACAATTCCCAATCCCTAAGGTTAGGGTCTCGAATTTTGAGGCTGGAGTGGTATCACAGGTTAGATTTCCCAGGAAGCAGACTCTGAGATGGAGAGGAGCATACAGGTTGTTTATTAGAACCTGTGGGAGGAAAGGAAGAGAGCAGGACTGGGCAGTGGGAGAAGTTGAGCTATGGCACAGTCCTGGTAGGAGCTTCAGCCAACCTTACGAGGAATTCTGAAGCCAGATGGACCCTCAGAAGCTGTCCCAAGGGGACAAGGGAGCCCTCTTAGCTGATGCCATCTTAACAGCTGAGTATTTAGTCCTCCTCTCCCAAGTGGCACAGCAAAGCATCTTCCACAAATGGGCGGACATGTAGTTTAATCATGGTCATGCCAAGGAAGCCTGTGGCTCTTTACCTAGAGGCCTTATAATATGGCATCTGGTTCCTCAACAGTGTTACAACACTCCAGGGACTGGTTCATGGTCTTCCAAATCCACAACTCTGGTGGTATGAGAACAGAGAATATGGACCTGTCTCAGAGGTGGACTCACATTAATTCCGGTTCACAGACAGCAGTGCAGACAACTGGATGGCAGTTTATTTTATGAGTGACTGAATTTCACCCAAACTGCAGGTGTCAGGAAGGCTTGTCCATTCTTTTCAGAGCCACCTACATATAGCTTCCCAGGCTGTGCATTGCAGAACCCGAGGGCTGCCATTCATGTGGACTGCAATGAGAATGGTATAACCCCCACTCATACTGTGCAGTGCATCAGCCCTGAATAACTAATAGGTTGGTTGGAACCAGGTGAGGAGAGTCAGGTAGAGAGACTTCAGAAGTTGGTCCCCAGATGACAATGCTTGAGACAGTTCTCCTCACTGCCAAGACAATCTTACCAACAGAACCACAATATTATATGAAGCCTATTGGCCAAGGTTCCATCGCATGTGTAGCTTTTGAATGAGCTCTGTCTTTAATCGTGTTTATCACCAAGAGAAGAGGGTGCACTTCACAAGTGAATGCATTGCCCCTCTGCATATAATATAGTTTAAATAGCTAAATACTAGATACTAAATAACTAAAGCTAAAGTTTATTTTAGAATATTGTTTCAATAGGTTTGAAAAATACTTTTGTATTTTTCAAAAAGCAACAACAAATATATGTCATTATATACTATATTTCTTATGGTCTTTGAACTTTTCTGTGCTAATTTAGATAATTAGAAGATACAAAAAGTTTGCATTTAATTTATGAATGAAAAATCTAATTCAGTAATCAAACACAACAGTTTATTCCCACCTGTGTCACTTAGCAGCTCTGTGATCTGGGGCAAGTCACTTGGTCCTCTATGCCTCAGTTTCCTCAACTATAAAATGTCAGTAGTAACAGCCAATTCAGAGTGTCCCCTTGAATATGAAGTAAAATTCCATGGAACAATGCATATAGAACAACACAACATCTAGTGCTGCTGCTGCTGCTTGATCACTTTACTCATGTCCGACTCTGTGCGACCCTATTGACTTCAGCTTGCTAGGCTTCTCTGTCCATGGGATTCTCTAGGCAAGCATACTGGAGTGGGTTGCCATGCCCTCCTCCAGGCATCTTCCCAGCTCAGGGATTGAACCTGCACCTCGTATGTCTCCCGCATTGGCAGGCGAGTTATTTACCACTAGTGCCACCTCAGTTCAGTTCAGTTCAGTTCAGTCTCTCAGTCGTGTCTGACTCTTTGCGACCCCATGAATCGCAGCACGCCAGCCCTCCCTGTCCGTCACCAACTCCCGGAGTTCACTCAGACTCACGTCCATCGAGTCAGTGATGCCATCCAGCCATCTCATCCTCTGTAGTCCCCTTCTACTCCTGCCCCCAATCCCTCCCAGCATCAGAGTCTTTTCCAATGAATCAACTCTTCGCATGAGGTGGCCAAAGTACTGGAGTTTCAGCTTTAGCATCATTCCTTCCAAAGAAATCCCAGGGTTGATCTCTTTCAGAATGGACTGGTTGGATCTCCTTGCAGTCCAAGGGACTCTCAAGAGTCTTCTCCAACCCCACAGTTCAAAAGCATCAATTCTTCAGTGCTCAGCCTTCTTCACAGTCCAACTCTCACATCGATACAACCTGGGAAGCCCAAATTAACACAGCATGGGAACACAACTTGGGAACTGTGGCTATTAATATGTTAAGTGTACTTTCATATTGTACTTTCACAATAGTCACATATTATATGTGGCTCTTAGTGTGTTAAGTGTACTTTCCCCCTCCCATTATCTAGAAGGATGGTTAGAATTTGCATGAGGTGGGCAATAGCATATAGTCACAGTTCTGCTCTGAATTTTTAAGGTTTCCATGTATTCATTGCCTCAACACCACGTCTCTCGGATTCACTGCCCTGTCCTGTGGTAGTTGGGCTTGCTAACAGTTGCTAAGTCATATCTGACTTGCAACCCCATGGACTGTAGCAACCAGACTCCTCTGTCCTTGGGATTTCCCAGGCAAGAATACTGAAGTGAGTTGCATATCCTTCTCCAGGGGATTTTCCTAGTCCAGGGATTGACCTCGTGTCTCCTACATTGCAGGCAGATTCCTTACCACTGAGCCACCGGAGAATGTACAACATAATAAATGTAATTAAAACCCCTGAACTGGATAAACTGATTGATTTCATGGCACAATAGTAATATCTATGCACTACTTTTCCTATCCCCTTTCTTGTAGACTCTTGAATTGATACTCAGTGATTCCAAAAGAATCTGCCTCTCCTTGCTTCTTTCTTAATGAGCATGAAATATCATCAGCTCCAAGTGGAGAAAGGCTTCTAACCCTGCCCATTCAACTCAGGGCTTCAAAGCCCAAGAGAAAAATAGACTTGCCAATTGTCCTTACTGATCCCAACACATCCAATGTATTTGAATAGCCATTTGACATTTTCAAGAATGCTAACAGATACCACGTAATTAAGTGTATTATCTGTGCTATCACATGTTACTCTGCATTTTGTGTTGTTACTTCTAAGCTCTACCAGTTGTGGATCTTAGCCACCAGTAGGTGGCATCTCCATTTAATATTAATGAATACTCACCTAGTCGCAGCCCCTTACTTCAGGAAATAAGACCCCTTTCAAACATTTCAAAATAGTTATTTGTAATTTATAATTACAAAATAATCTTTTAGCCTCCTAGAATTCCATCCAGATGGCATTTATAAATGTTTTTAAATTAGCCTATAGTGGATTGAATTATGCACCCCCTGCAACAAAGTTATGTCCACACCCTAATTTCTGAAACCAGTGAATGTGACCCTATTTGGAAAAACGGTCTTTGCTGGTATAAGTTAAGTATCACAAGATGAGATCATCATGGATTACCTGGGAAATTACCTAAAGTCAATGGCAAGTGTCCTTGGAAGAGACAGAAGAGGAGAAGACACTGGCCATGTACAGACGGAGGCCAAGGCGCGAGTGATGTCGCCCTGTGCCAAGGAAGGGAGGTGGAAGAGGCAGGGAAGCATCTCCCCTAGAGCCTTCAGAGGAGGCAGCTTGCCAACATGTGGATTTTGGACTTCTGGCCTCCAGAACTATGAGAGAATACATTTTTGTTGTTTTAAGTCACCAAGTTAGTGGTGGCTTGTTATGATATCCCTAGGAAACTAACAGACAGTCCAAAAAAATAAATAAATTAAACGGAGTGAAAATCAAAGCAGATCGTTTAACGAAATTATGACAAATCAAACTCAGCTTAACTAAAATGTGTTTGGCTCAGATGGTAAAGCATCTGCCTGCAAAGCAAGAGACCTGGGTTCGATCTCTGGGTTGGGAAGGTCCCCTGGAGAAGGAAATGGCAACCCACTCCAGTACTCCTACCTGGAAAATTCCATGGATGGAGGAGCCTGGTAGGAGGATGGAGGAGCCTACGGTCCATGGGATCGCAAAGAGCTGGACACAACTGGGCAACTTCACTGGTTCACTCAACTGTAGATCTTCTATGACTGATGCCGAAGCTGAATACTCTAGTACTTGGGCCACCTGATGCAAAGAGCTGACTCATTGGAAAAGACCCTGATGCTAGCAAAGATTGAGGACAGGAGGAGAAGGGGGCAGCAAAAGATGGGATGGTTAGATAGCATCACTAACTCAATAGACATGAATTTGAGCACAGTCTGGGAGATAGTGGAGGACAGAGGAGCCTGGCTTGCTGCAGTCCTTGGGGTTGCAAAGGGTTGGACACAATTTAGCAACTAAATAACAACAACAAATGCACATATCACTGTAAACATGAATGTTCCTATCATTTGTGAGACAGAATTGTATTGGAAACCTGGATTTTGATTTCCAAGGATAACAGACCTTGTTTCTTTTCCAACATCATACCCCTCCCATACATCGTTCAGGAACAATGAGGCATTCAACTGTCCATGACAGCTTTACCAAGTGCAATATTAGAAACAAAGCAGGAACCACATAGAGAAATAAGCACAATACAGCATCTCTGAATAAGCCATTCTGGTCTTATTTATTATGGCCTCATATAGGACTCATTCACATCCATTCAGCAAGCACTTACTATGCACCTAGCGAATACCAGACTCACTGCTAGGTGCTGAGTAGTCAGAGATGAGTCAAATATAGTTCTTGTGGTTTAGTTGAAAAAGTCAAAGTTGCCTGGAGAGACAAATAAGGAGTCAGCTATGGTGCATGTGACAAGTGAGAGAGCAGAGTGGTGATGGGAGCACAAATAGAGGCATCCCTGACCTATGTGAACAGAAGGAGGAGGAGGAGATGGAATCTGGGCTGAATCTCAAAAGCGTGATTGAATGGATTTCAGGCTGGGCCACCTACCATCAGGGACCAGCGAGTGAGAGCATGAAGACTGGGAAACTGGGTTGGTATATGTGGATTAGAGAATTATATTACAGAAAAGCTGAAGATGCATATTAAAAAGCCGAGACATTACTTTGTCAACAATGGTCCGTCTAGTCAAGGCTATGGTTTTCCCAGTAGTCATGTATGGATGTGAGAGTTGGACTATAAAGAAGGCTGAGCGCCGAAGAATTGATGCTTTTGAACTGTGGTATTGGAGAAGACTCTTGAGAGTCACTTGGACTGCCAGGAGGTCCAAGCAGTCCATCCTAAAGGAGGTCAGTCCTGGGTGTTCATTGGAAGGACTGATGTTGAAGCTGAGACTCCAATACTTTGCAAAGAACCGACTCATTTGAAAAGACCCTGATGCTGGGAAAGATTGAGGGCAGGAGGAGAAGGGGACTACAGAGGATGAGATGGTTGGATGGCATCACCGACTCAATGGACATGAGTTTGGGTAAACTCCGGGAGTTGGTGATGGACAGGGAGGCCTGGCATGCTGCAGTTCATGGGGTCGCAAAGAGTCAGACACAACTGAACGACTCAACTGAACTGAACTGAAGATGCAAACAGACCTGTGATGGTGAAGGGCCTTGGTAAGGGGTTCAGATTTCATCCTTAAAAACATTTGAGTGCCATTAAAGAGTTTTTCATCCATGACTAAGTGAAATTTGATCAGCTTGGGCTTTCCTGGTGGCTCGGATGGTAAAGAATCCGCCTGCAATGCAGGAGACCCAGGTTCGATCCTTGGGTCAGGAAGATCCTCTGGAGAAGGGAATGGCTAACCACACCAGTATTCTTGCCTGGAGGATTTGATGGACAGAGGAGCCTGGCAGACTACGGTCCATGGGTCTCAAAGAGTTGGTCACCACTGAATGACTAATACTTTTATTGCTTTCACATGATCAAATTGCTCTCTGGAAATGTTCCTGTGCCGCTGCATGGATGGGGCAGAAGTAGTCAAGGAAACCATGTTGAGAGTCTGTTGCATCCATCTATCCGGGCTTTTGGAGAACCTGCAGTAGTGGTGATGAGGAGCAGAAAGTCTGGAGAGGGTATTAGGGGGCTAGTTCTTGGGACTAGCTATGGGGTCAGAGAAGAGGGAGCAGCAGGTTTTTAAAATTACTCTCTCTCTCGTTTTTGAACCCCAGAAGGATTAAGTACTGTCTTTTTATTCATCTCTGTACCAGCCCAGCCACTTGTACAAAAATAAGTCTTCCATTTGTTAGTAGATGAATCAATTTCCTAGGTTTCTATTAGAAGCTGAGGTTCCAGGTACTTTCCACAGTGTTCTCAGAATACCCTTCACTTTCAAGTATATAAAGCTGTTGTAAGAGATAATTTACAGCTCTCAGAAGGGCTTCCTGTTTTTGTTCGTCTGCCCATTTAGCAGCTTCTTACTGGATTAATGGCCTGGTACATGAATCATGGTGACAGCTTGCTCAGAATAATGTGCTACCAGGAGATTTCGGGAGAGCCATCTCTGCCTGGATGCTGCCTGGAGCCCCATGCAAAGTTCGGCCATGGTTGAGGCCCCCTACTCAACCCACCCCCAGCCCCAAGTCTCCCTGGCAACTGTAGCATGCATGTGTCTGCTCATTCTGTAGAAAGGCCCACTGTTTGTGTCTCCTTAGTTACAATCCCTAAAGAAATCCCTACAGCACTGCATATAGAAGCCTTTTTCAATCATTTTTGGACTGACTGAGCAAGCAAACCACTGTGCTTCAGAAGTGGTGGATACAACTGAATAGCAGACTGGCTTCCTGAAGGCAGAGTACCTCCAATGCACTCCAGTACATTGGCTTTTACATCAAGAAGAGAAGAAAACTAGAAAATGTAAAACTAAAGACTGTGCAGGAGCAGCAGTGGTAGCAAGGAGTCAAGAGGGAGAGGTGACTTGGGGCTGGGTTGGACAGAGAAAGCCTTGAGGAGATGACTTGAGTTGGGTCTTTAAAGATGGGATTTAGCCAAAGTTTTGGAGGCAGTGCTATTGGCAGTTTGGGGCTGAATGACTCATTCATGCTTCATGCATGACATAGTGCTTGGCACTCCTGACTCCTGCCCACTAAGTACCAGGCATTTAAAATGTTCTCTGACACTCACATTCCCAAATACCCCCCTGGAGGGCTATATTTTACTGGGTATGAACCACTGATGGATAGCAAAGGGGAGTGTGAGAAGGCGATGCAGATGGAGGAGACCAAGGGGTGGAGGACACCCGAGACATTCTCAGATCACTGCTAGAGCATTGTGATTGTGGTAGAGGATGGGAGAGGAAAAAAACATTTAAAACAAGCTAAACATGAGATTTATCATTAAATTATATTCATGACATGTCCAAATGGCCCCCCAAAATCATGTTAAACGCTAATGTCAGATTCAGTTAAGAAACCAAAGGCATGTAGTAGCTGGAATATGAGCTCTGAACTCAGACCTAATTTGAATCCCAGCCTCACCAGTTACTAGCTATTTTCCCTGGGCAGGTTACTCATGTTCTCTCAGCCCACTTTAACAACTTGAAGATGAAGATCATCCTCCCTCAAAGCAATGTTGGAATCATATCATGTTGGAGGAGGTCATTGAGAGGACGTGACCCCAGTTGACCCCCAAGCTGGACCCAAGCGGTCGAGGCTCCTTGCCTCCTGCTCCTCCGTCCTTGGAATGTACATTTTCCCCACTGTACCTGCACTAGGAGCAACTTTAAGGACACAGCCTTGAGAAAGCAATGTGTTATTGAGACCATCTAGACAGTATCAGACTTCCCAGGTGGCTTAGTGGGTAAAGAATCTGCCTGCCAATGCAGGAGATGTGGGTTTGATCCCTGGGTTGGAAAGATCCCCTAGAGGAAGAAATGGCAGCCCATTCCAGTATTCTTGCCTGGAGAATTCCATGGACAGAGGAACTTGGTGGGCTACAGTCCATAGGGTCACAAAGAGTTGGACATGACTGAAGCAACTGAGCATGCCTGCAGACAGAATACATAACTGAACCTCATTAAGGCTTCTACACAAACTCTTAAAATTCTGGTGGGTAGTTTGGGAGATCTACTTAGTATTGTTATCAAATAAGACAAACCTTATATGTAAGGCCCTTTGCTTATTAAAACTGCCACCTACCAAATCTGCAATGATTTGCCTCTTTCTTTCCATATTCTCCAAGTAAGGGGACCAGTTTTGAATAATATTTTTTGAAATGTATCCACATTGTTGTCTATATTAACATTTCCTTCCTTTTTATTGCTGAGTAGTTTTCCATGGTATAGATATACCACACTTGGTGTATCCACTCACTTAAAGACAATGGACGTTTGAAGTGTTTCCAGTTTGGGACTATTATGCTGCTACAACCGTTCATATACATGTTTCGTCTAGACATATATTTTCATTTCTCCTGGGTGAATACCCAGAGGTAGAATTCCTACTTGTATGATGTAGATGTATGATAATGACTCTTTACCTTTTTAAGGTAATGCCACACTGTTTGCCAAAGTGACTGTATTCCCACCAGCAGTATCTGAAAGCTCCAGTTACACCACATCCTTGCCAATAGTTATAGGGTCACTCTTTCTCCCTTTCTCCATTCCAGTGTATAGTGGTATCTCATTGTGACTTTAACTGATATTTCTCTGATGGCCAATAGAGTTGGACATCTTTTTGTGTGCTTATGAAAATGTTTAATCAAAATATTTATCAAATGAAATGCCAAAATGCTGTTATTAGAAGCAAGGTTTGCAAACAGGAAGACTTGAAATCTGTCCTTTCATGAACACAGGAACTACTGAACAAATTAAACAGTGAGCCTCCAAATGGTATACAATATTAATATTAAAATTCTGTAATTGCATTTTGGGATATCTCAGCTTGCAGAATGAATCATTTGCTGAAGCACCTATTTTTAATTGGATAAATTTATGTTCTGTACTGGAATAAAATGAAATTTAGGAGGCCTGTAATTATGCAGAATCATAAGTAGAGACAACTTATTTGATGAGGTTTTTCTTATGAAATATTTGTTGAAGAAAAGCACTCTGAATGAAAGCAAAAAAAAAAAAAAAGACAGCATCTGTGAAAATATTTGGGCTGAAATATTTACACATTTCAGCATGCAAAAACTTAAAATTGTGAATATCCTTGTTTTAGTTTGCTAGGGCTGCCATAACGAAATTCCACAGACAGGGAGGCTAAACAGTAATTTATTTTCTCTCAGCTCTGGAAGCTGGAAGTCTAAGAGCAAGGCGTCGACAGGTCTGTTTTTTCTTGAGGCTTTCCTCTTGGCTTGCAGCTGGCTGATTGCTCGCTGCATCCTCACCTGGTCTTTTCTCTGTGCTTGTGCCTTCCTGGTGTCTCTCTGTGTGTAATTTCCTTTTCTTATAAGGACCCCAGTAAGGTTAGATTAGGGCCCATTCTAATGAACTCATCTTAATGTAATCACTCTTCAAAGACCCTATGTCCATGATACAAATGAACTTATTTTCAAAAAAGAAACCGACTCACAGAGAACAAACTTATGGTTGGGGCGTGAGGGAAGGTTAGGGAGAAAGGATGGTTGGGGAGTTTGGGATGGACAGGTACACACTGCTGTTTAAAATGGATGGCCCTCAAGGACCTGTTGTCTAGCACAGGGAACTCTATTCAATATTATGTGGCAGCCTGGATGGGCGATGGGTTTGGGGCAGTGGATACATGTATATGTATGGTTGGATCCCTTTGCTGTCCACTTGAGGTTATCACAACATTTTTAATCAGCTATACTTCAATACAAAATAAAAAGTAAAAAAAATAAAGACCTTATATGTTCACAATCTGAGGTGCTAGGGATTCGGGCTTTAATATAGGAATTTTAGGGGCATAGAATTCAGCCTACCACACTCTTCCATTAAGCAGACTAGTTCTGACATCCCTTTTACTTCCACATAACTCAGGAAGAAACATGACCCCTGGCATCTAGTACGGGGTATAAATGAATCAGAAAGTAAATGCCCTCTGCCCAACAATCTGCAATTGACATTTTTCTCTGAACTTTCCATGTGTCTGCATGGACCTGCCAGGCTCCAAAGTCCACCTGGTTAGACCAATAATATCTACCTGGCTTTCTCACTTTGGCATATTTTTCTTAAAAATACTTGTGTTTCTTGTTTATAAAAGTAATATATGCTCATGGGGATGTGGCGGGCATCAAACACTAGTGAGTACATAGAAGAAAATAAGATCACTTCTAAAAAAAACCCACCTGGGCATAGCCACCATTACTACATTGGTCATATGTGTATCAAAAACATTTTGTCAATGAAAGAGCTTCAGTCAGTTCAGTCGCTCAGCTGTATCCAACTCTTTGCGACCCCATGAACTGCAGCATGCCAGGCCTCCCTGTCCATTACCAACTCCCAGAGTCCACCCAAACCCATGTCCATTGAATATGAAACAGCTTATATGCTTTTTAATATAAAAAGTATAAATCACAACATATATCATTTTTTAGCTTTGTTTTTTTCCACGCCGTGTAGGGCCACCCAAGACAGACGGGTCATGGTAGAGAGTTCTGACAAAACGTGGTCCACTGGAGAAGGGAATGGCAAACCACTTCAGCATTCTTGCCTTGAGATCCCCATGAACAGTATGAAAAGGTCCCAAATAGACACATGGAAAGCAATTCAGCATAACCTCCAACAAAGAGGAACGACTACAAAGGAATTCACAAGTATCACACACTCTCCTCCTTTGCTTCAAAAATACACAGTCCGTCTTCTGGGAACAGGTTCTGGCAGTGTATAAGAAATATAGGTGTTTATCCTGGTCTGTTCATTCCATTTCCACAAGAAAGAAAAAATTATAGATTAAGAGAGTCATCAGCCCAGCAACATAATAGCATGTGAAACAAGTGCTAGGTATTCCACTGCCTAATAGAAATTATATCAGAACTCATTTCCTACTGATAGATATTTTTGGTTATCTCCAAATTTATTAAACAATACTTTAATGAACATCTAAGATATGCATTTTGCACTCTTGGCTTAATATATTAATATTTCCTTGGAATATATTTTTAGTGGTTGAATGTATGGGTTGAGGGTATGTATTTTTAAAGTTATGATAACTATTTCTAATCTGTTCTCTAGAAATGTTATAGCAGTTTATATAATTTCTATTATTTTGGGTATATGTGTGCTCAGTGATGGCTGACTCTTTGCAACCCCATGGGCCAAGCTCCTTGATCCATGCAATTTTCCAGACAAGAGTAATGGATCCGGTTGCCATTCCCTGCTCCAGGGGATCTTCCCAACACAGGGATCGAACCTAATTCTCTTGAGTCTCCTGCATTAGCTTGCAGATTCTTTACCTCTGTGCCACCTGAATATTCCTTGCAGTGAAACTGAGTCTCACTTGGTAAACTTCCCTGGTGGCTCAGACGTTAAAGAATCTACCTGCAGGCGGGAGACCTGGGTTCAATCCCTGGGTTGGGAAGATCCCCTTAAGGAGGGCATGGCCACCCACTCCAGTATTCTTGCCTGGAAAATCCCCATGGACAGAGGAGGCTGTCGGGCTACAGTCCATGTGGTTGCAAAGAGACAGACGCAACTGAGCAGACGTATACACACACACACACACACACACACACACTTAGCTTTTAGAGTAACTGTCAGATGGTTTTCCAAAGAAACTGCACCATTTTATACTCCATCCCAATTTCTCCATACCCTCAGCAAATTTGTTATTGTCTTTTACTATAGCTATACTATATGTGACGTAGTATCTCATTGTGGTTTTGATTTGCATTTCTTTGGTGACTACCGCTGTGAATATCTTCTCATGTGTTTATTGGCCATTTTGTATATCTTCTTTTAAGAAATGTCCAATCAAATCCTGTGCCAATTTTTTAATGGGTAATTTTTCTTTTTAATGTTGAATTGTAAGTGTTCCTTATCTGGATAGTACTAATCCCTTATCAGATGTATGACTTGAAAATATTTTCTCCCATTGTATGTCCTTTCACCTTAATAGTGCCCTTTGAAGCACCAAAGTTGTAAGATTTGAAGAAATCTATTTAATCTCTTTTTTCATTTCTTGCTGTGCTTTAGGTTTCATATCTAGGAAACCATTGCTTAATTTAAGGTCAAGAACATTTGCCTCTATGAGTGTTGTAGTTTAAATTCTTACACTTAGGTCTCTGGTTCATTTTGAGTTATTTTTTATATATGGTATGAGGCAGGATCTAACTTTATTCTTTTGTATATGGATATTCAGTTGTCCTAGCACTAACCTTTCTACCACTGGATTGTTCTTGGCACCTTAATTAATTGACTATAAATTGGTTTATTCTCAATTCTGTTTTATTGATCTATATTCTATCCTCCAGCCAGTAGCGTTATTTTTCACACAGTCTTAATTTAAATAATTTTGTAATAATTTTTGAAATGAGAAAGGTTAAGTTTCTCCTCCTGCCCTCAATCTTTCCCAGCATTGGTATCTTTTCAAATGAGTCAACTCTTCACATCAGGTGGCCAAAGTATTGGAGTTTCAGCTTCAACATCAGTCCTTCCAATGAACACTCAGGACTGATCTCCTTTAGGATGGACTGGTTGGACCTCCTTGCAGTCCAAGGGACTCTCAAGAGTCTTCTCCAACATCACAGTTCAAAAGCATCAATTCTTCTGTGCTCAGTTTTCTTTATAGTCCAGCTCTCACATCTGTACATGACTACTGGAAAAACCATAGTCTTGACTAGACAGACCTTTGTTGACAAAGTAATGTCTCTGCTTGTTAAAATGCTGTCTAGGTTGGTCATAGCTTTTCTTCCAAGGAGCAAGTGTCTTTTAATTTCATGACTGCAGTCACCATCTGCAGGATTCTGAAGACCAAAAAATAAAGTCTGCCACTGTTCCCACTGTTTCCCCATCTATTTGCCCTGAAGTGATGGGACTGGATG
Organism: Budorcas taxicolor; assembly: GCF_023091745.1. Classification (NCBI taxonomy): domain Eukaryota; kingdom Metazoa; phylum Chordata; class Mammalia; order Artiodactyla; family Bovidae; genus Budorcas; species Budorcas taxicolor. The sequence goes on from NC_068915.1 coordinate 45,228,329, forward strand.
CCATGATCTTAGTTTTCTGAATGTTGAGCTTTAAGGCAACTTTTTCACTCTCCTCTTTCACTTTCATCAAGAGGCTCTTTAGTACTTCTTCGCTTTCTGCCATGAGGGTGGTGTCATCTGCCTATCTGAGGTTATTGATATTTCTCCCAGCAATCTTGATTCCAACTTGTGCTTTATCCAGCCCAGCATTTCTCATGATGCATATGTGTGTGTGTGTGTAGACACACATATATATGTGTGTATATCCAAAATAATCAAAATCGGAGTCTCAAAGAAGTGTTTGTATACTCATGTTCATAGCAGTATTCTACACAGTAGTCTAAAGGTGGAAGCAATTATGATATCCATTGATAGATAAATGTATAAACAACATGTTATGTGATTAGGTAGAAAGTCATTCATCCTTAAAAAGGAGGGAAATTCCAACACACTCTACAACATCAATGAGCCTTAGGACATTATGCTAAGTCACATTAAGCCAGTCACAAAAAGACAAATAGTATTTGATTCCATTTATATGAGGTATCTCAGGCTTCCCTGGTGGCTCAGTGGTAAAGAATCCACCTGCAGTGCAGAAGATGCATTCGATCCCTGGGTCGGGAAGATCCCCTGGAGAAGGAAATGGCAACTCACTCCAGTATTCTTGCCTGGGAAATCCCACGGACAGAGAAGCCTGGTGGGTTACAGTCCATAGGGTCTCAAGAGTTAGACAGAACGTAACAACTAAACAACAAAGAATATGAGGTATCTAGAGTGGTCAAATTCTTAGAAACAGTAGAACAGTGGTTGCCAGGACTTGGGTTAAGGGGAAATGAGGAATTGTTCCATGAACATAAAGGTTCAGTTTTGCACAATGAAAAGATTCCGCACGACAGTGTGAATATGCTGTCCTCTACTGAACTAAACACTTAAAAGTTAGATCGTAGGTTTTATTCTGTATATGTTATTACAATTTAAAAAAACTGCTCTAGATATTTTCTTGGGTGGAGGTTGGGGGTTTAGGATTTTAGGAAAATACCTACTATGCTGGAAACACTATATCCTCAGCAGTTCCAAAGACCAATTGTCTTCATTGTGTGAAGTATAATACTTACGGGGAATTTTTTGTTTACAGAACACTGTTTGGAAATAGGACTTTTTTAGCTCCCAAGATATAAAGGGCAGACACTATTGGTAAATTATCTTATGATTTATAGATAATCTGTATATATAGGCACTCATATTACTGAAGTGTATATGTTATAGTACTAATTTGGTAGCTAATATTTATTGAGTGTTTACTTACTATGTGCCAGGCCCTGTGGCATGTTACGTTAGTTGAGATGGGTTAGGTTTCACTGTGCCTACAAACAATCCCCAAATCAGTGGAATTTTATTTAAAATAAATTAAAGTTTATTTCTTACTCAGACTACACAGCTTGGCTGGGGACTCTGTTTCGGCATATCATCGGCATATCAGAAGCCTTTCTGTGTCACATTTCTGGTTTTTAGGGAATAGACTCCAGCTTCCACGACTTTCCATGGGTTCCAAAGGGCATATTTGAACAGTTATTGATCAGGGGATGGAGGAGATGCAGAGACATTGGAGAAGCAGCCAATAATTATTATTGCAGCCTTGGGTAGGGTCCTGGTTCTGCCTTAAAGGATACATATAGCAATATCTTTGAGCTCTTCTGCAGAACTGAACGCCAACAAATGGCAGATGTTAACTATTTGATGAAGCATTCTTCACTCCAAAGAAGTTCACAGTGTAATAACTAAAGGAGAAAAAATCCTATAGCTTCTTCAGGATTTTTTTTCTATATTCAAATAATACTTGAGGAATACTTGTGAAGTACCTCAGGCACTGGACTAAGATGTGCTGGAAACATAATGGTGAGTGGGACATTACATAATTGCCTTAGTGCAGCTGAAGTTTTTCCTACTTCTTAGACAAAAGGATTTGTGGTGGAAAATAGGACCTGGAATAACCAGGCCCCATTCCTCCAAGTCACAGTCACCACGACTACAATTACATCACACTCATTCCCCCAATCCAAGATCAAATCTTACCCACTCACTTCTTGAGACTGGAGGAGCAAAGAAAAGTCAGGAAAAATGAAGACCAAAGTGGTTAAAATGAAATAAAAGCTACTAAAAGCCCAACAGATGACTCTGCCACTTCTCCTTGCTTCAAAGTAGTGAGCAGCAGGTATGGCATAGGCACTGCCCAATCTGATGGCAAAGGTAAACTGTTGTCCCACCTGTAAGGAACAGCCCTGTCCTCCCTCAACCTCTTGGAACTACTGAAGAAAGAATATGCTTTTTTTCTCTTTTGGGTTTGAGAGAAGACAAAATATTAGCAGCTATCTTGTCAACACTAGAGATCAGCCTGTCTGAGAATGGAGCCACTATGAGGAAAGCAGGCAAGACCCAAGACATGCAAATTAATCCTTTGACAGCATTTGAGCTCCTGGATCCAGCCATGCCTGAAGGCAGTAGGGATCCAGCCATGCCTGAAGTCAGTACAGCATAGACTTTTCAGTTTTGTGAGCCAATTAATTCCCTTTTTTTGGCGAAGAAGTTGGGTTTCTGCTATTGAAGTCCAAGAGTGTTATCACACCTATATACTCTTTCTCTTTTTAAAGTTCCAGTGCCAAAGAAGCCATCATGTGCCCAGCACAAGAAGGGGAGAAGGTTTGTATTTGAGAAATGAGAATAAACCTGAGGAAAGCTGATTCTGAAAGCTCAGCTTCTCTGCAACAGTGTCAAGTCAAATCTTGGAGACAAGAGTTTTTGATGAAGAAGAAAACAATAACTTTATTGCTCTGCCAGGCAAAGGTAGACACAGCAGGCTTCTGCCCTTGAAAACTATGTGTTCTAGCACATGAGGATTTGGTGAAGAGGGTCTGTATTCCCTTAATCTTGTCTCAGGTGGTAGGTGTCCTGATCCTGATGAGTTTCTCTGGTCCCTTTAATTTTGCCTCAGGGAGATTCATGGCTGTTCCTCTCTTGATTAGCCACTGTTCAAATCTGCTCCTTGGAACCTAGGGAAAGTCATGGAGGCTGGAGTCTTGCCTACAGGAAATGGGGGACAAAAACGCTTTTGGACCCTGGAGCCCTATAGGGTCCTCCATGGTTTCAAGGCAAGTGAAGCTCATGGTGGATGATACCAATTTCCTAGGTAGCAGCTGCTGAAATTATCACCCATTCTATGCAAACATATAGCCCTAAACTTTTAGAAAAGCATGAATAGCAGCGGAAGGAGGAATTGGCCACCAGGATGCATGGAGAGACTCCAACAGACTGAGTATCTTATCTCCACTAAAAGATTTAGTACTAGAAAGCTGCAGTGAAGTCTCATATCGCTAAAATTCATTACAGCTGTAAAAAACACCACCATATTTTCATGAGCTATTAAAACAACAGTTAAAAATAAAGCCCATTTGGTATCCAATATCCTTCACATGATCATATTTTTTCAAGTATTTGTGAAGCAACAAAATTTGGTTAACTGCAATACATTTCCTTGTAAACTGATCCAGATTTCCACATTCTCTTTTGTATCCTAAAGTAATAAGCTACAATTTCTCTCACCATATAATTTAAAATTACATAGAAGTATCACAACAAGAAATATATGCTCTTTGTTTCTTCTATCTCAACTAGTTTTTCATTTAAACAGTTTTTGATGAAGTCTCTACAAACATTGAAAGGCATGGGCATAAGAATGGTATAAAGGGAAGGCATTGCCATTTATTTGGAGCCTATTATGTGCCCATCTCATCATAAGTTATTTTATTTCATTAAATGCTAACCCTAGCCTTTAAATCAGGTGTCATTGCTCCCATTTTTCTGATGGGAAAGCCTCAAAGAAGGGAAGTCATTTACTCAAGTTTAAATACCTATAAAAGACGCTGTTGATTGCTTGTGCATAAATATTTCCTTCTTCTTCTTTGCTGTTTGAACATACTTCTCCTTAAAGAAGTTGAAAATGCTGAATACACTTTATCCCAGACTTCTTTGCTAATAGGGCCTGAGCTTTGATACAACCTAGGCAACAGGGCCTGAAGGAAAGTCTGCTGGGGATTTAGCAGAAGTTTTGTCCCTGATTAAAAAAATAAGATACATACACACAAGAAGAACCCTCTTTCTCCCTATTTTTTTTTAATTTTTTTTTTAATTAGAGGATAATTACAATATTTTGACAGTTTCTGCCATACATCAACAAGAATTGGCCATAGGTTTACATATGTCTCCTCCCTCTTGAACCTCCCTCCCCATCCCTTCCCTCTAGGTTGTAACAAAGCACTGGGCAGCAAAAGAGATGCAGATCTAAAGAAGAGACATTTGGACACAGTGGGAGGAGGAAAGGGTGGGCTGATTTGAGAGAGTAGCATTGGAATATATACATTACCAGATGTAAAATAGATCACCAGTGGGAATTTGCGGTATGACACAGGGCACTCCCTACTTTTTCTTTTAGGATAAGGTCCTGTAATGTGATTCCTGGAGTAGTCACAGCCTTCTTGAGACTATGAGGACACAAGCCTGAGGATGAAGTTAAATACTCCAAAACATTCTAAGATGGTGAAAATGTAGAATGGTCCTTAATGACATCTTTGAACTTCTCATTTAACTAACTCTGGAATCCCTGTAGCTCCAGACTTAGAACAGCCCCTGGTACATATTAGGCAGTTCAGTTCAGTTCAGTTCAATCGGTCAGTCATGTCCAACTCTTTGCAACGCAATGGACCGCAGCACGCCAGGCCTCCCTGTCCATCACCAAATCCCAGAGTTTACCCAAACTCATCTCCATCGAATTGGTGATGCCATCCAACAATCTCATCCTCTGTCATCCCCTTCTTCTCCTGCCCTCAATCTTTCCCAGCATCAGAGTCTTTTCAAATGCATCAGCTCTTCGCATCAGGTGGTGAAAGTATGGGAGTTTCACCTTCAACATCAGTCCTTCCAATGAACACTCAGGACTGATCTCCTTTAAGATGGACTGGTTGGATCTCCTTGCAGTCCAAGGGACTCTCAAGAGTCTTCAACAACACAGTTCAAAAGCATCAATTCTTCTGCGCTCAGCTTTCTTTATAGTCCAGCTCTCACATCCATACATGACTACTAGAAAAACCATAGCCTTGACTAGATGGACCTTTGTTGGCAAAGTAATGTCTCTGCTTTTTAATATGCTGTCTAGGTTGGTCATAACTTTCCTTCCAAGGAGTATGCATCTTTTAATTTCATGGCTGAAGTCACCATCTGCAGGGATTTTGGAGACCAAAAAAATAAAATCTAACACTGTAAAGCTGAAACTCTAGTACTTTGACCACCTCATGTGAAGAGTTGACTTATTGGAAAAGACTCTGATGCTGGGAGGGATTGGGGGCAGGAGGAGAAGGGGATGACAGAGGATGAGATGGTTGGATGGCATCACTGACTCAATGGATGTGAATCTGAGTGAATTCTGGGAGTTGGTGATGGACAGGGAGGCCTGGAGTGCTGCGATTGATGGGGTCGCAAAGAGTTGGACACGACTGAGTGACTGAACTGAACTGAACTGAACTGAACACTGTTTCCACTGTTTCCCCATCTACTTCCCATGAAGTGATGGGACCGGATGCCATGATCTTAGTTTTCTGATGTTGAGCTTTAAACCAACTTTTTCACTCTCCTCTTTCACTTTCATCCAGAGGGTCTATAGTACTTCTTCACTTTCTGCTATAAGAATGTTGTCATCTGCTTGTCTGAGGTTATTGAATTTTCACCAGCAATCTTGATTCCAGCTTGTGCTTCTTCCACCCCAGCATTTCTCATGATGTACTCTGCATAGAAGTTAAATAAACAGGGTGACAATATACAGCCTTGACATACTCCTTTCCCAATTTGGAACCAGTCTGTTGTTCCGTGTCCAGTTCTAACTGTTGCTTCCTGACCTGCATACAGATTTCTCAAGAGGCAGGTCAGGTGGTCTGGTATTCCCATCTCTTTCAGAATCTTCTACAGTTTCTTGTGATCCACACAGTCAAAGGCTTTGGCATAGTCAATAAAGCAGAAACAGATGTTTTTCTGGAACTCTCTTGCTTTTCCCATGATCCAGTGGATGTTGGCAATTTGATATCTGGTTCCTCTGCCTTCTCTAAAACCAGCCTGAACATCTGGAAGTTCATGGTTCATGTATTGCTGAAGCCTGGCTTGGAAAATTTTGAGCATTACTTTGCTAGCATGTGAGATGAATCTAGTTGTGCAGTAGTTTGAGCACTCTTTGGCATTGCCTTTCTTAGGGATTGGAATGAAAACTGACCTTTCCCAGTCCCATGGCCACTGCTGAGTTTTCCAAATTTGCTGGCATATTGAGCGCAGCACTTTCACAGCATCATCTTTCAGGACTTGAAATAGCTCAACTGAAATTCCATCACCTCCACTAGCTTTGTGCATAGTGATACTTCCTTAGGCCCACTTGACTTCACATTCCAGGATGTCTGGCTCTAGGTGAGTGATCACACCATCGTGATTATCTAGGTTGTGAAGATTTTTTTGGTAGAGTTCTTCTGTATATTCTTGCCACCTGTTCTTAATATCTTCTTCTTCTGTTAGGTCCATACCATTTCTGTCCTTTATTGAGTCCATCTTTGCATGAAATGTTCCCTTGGTATCTTGAATTTTCTTGAAGAGATCTCCAGTCTTTCCCATTCTATTATTTTCCTCTATTTCTTTGCATTGATCGCTGAGGAAGGCTTTTTTTATCTCTCCTTGCTATTCCTTGAAGATCTGCATTCAAATGGGTGTATCTTTCCTTCTCTCCTTTTCTTTTTGCTTCTTTTCTTTTCACAGCTATTTGTAAGGCCTCCTCAGACCGCCATTTTGCTTTTTTGCATTTCTTTTTCTTGGGGATGGTCTTGATCCCTGACTCCTGTACAATGTCACAAATCTCCGTCCTTAGTTCATCAGGCGCTCTTGTCAATCAGATCTAGTCCCTTAAATCTGTTTCTCGCTTCCACTGTATAAGGGATTTGATGTAGGTCATATATGAATGGTCTAGTGGTTTTCCCTACTCTCTTCAATTGAAGTCTGAATTTGGCAATAAGTAGTTCATAATCTGAACCACAGTCAGCTCCCAGTCTTGTTTTTGCTGACTATATAGAACTTCCCCATCTTTGGCTGCAAAGAATATAATCAGTCTGATGTTGGTGTTGGCCATCTGGTGATGTCCATGTGTAGAGTCTTTTCTTTTGTTGTCGGAAGAGGGTGTTTGCTACGACCAGTGTGTTCTCTTGGGAAAACCCTATTAGCCGTTGCCCTGCTTCATTCTGTACTCCAAGGCCAAATTTGCCTATTACCCCAGGTATTTCTTGATTTCCTACTTTTGCATTCAAGTCCCCTATAATGAAAAGTACATCTTTTTTGCATGTTAGTTCTAAAAGGTCTTGTAGATCTTCATAGAACCATTCAACTTCAGCTTCTTCAGCATTACTGGTTGGAGCATAGACTTGGATTACTGTGATATTGAATTGTTTGCCTTGGAAAAGAACAGAGATCGTTCTGTCATTTTTGAGACTGCATCCAAGTTGGAAAAGGTCAGTTTTCATTCCAGTCCCAAAGAAAGGCAATGCCAAAGAATGCTCAAACTACCACACAATTGCACTCATCTCACACGCTAGTAAAGTAATGCTCAAAATTCTCCAAGCCAGGCTTCAGCAATACGTGAACTGTGAACTTCCAGATGTTCAGGCTGGTTTTAGAAAAGGCAGAGGAACCAGAGATCAAATTGCCAATATCTGCTGGATCATGGAAAAAGCAACAGAGTTCCAGAAAAACATCTATTTCTGCTTTATTGACTATGCCAAAGCCTTTGACTGTGTGGATCACAATAAACTGTAGAAAATTCTGAAAGAGATGGGAATACCAGACCACCTGACCTGCCCTTTGAGAAACCTATATGCAGATCAGGAAGCAACAGTTAGAACTGGACATGGAACAACAGACTGGTTCCAAATAGGAAAAGGAGTATGTCAAGGCTGTATATTGTCACCCTGTTTATTTAACTTCTATGCAGAGTACATCATGAGAAATGCTGGGGTGGAAGAAGCACAAGCTGGAATCAAGATTGCCAGGAGAATTATCAATAACCTCAGATATGCCTATGACACCACCCTTATGGCAGAAAGTGAAGAGGAATTAAAAAGCCTCTGGATGAAAGTGAAAGAGGAGAGTGAAAAAGTTGGTTTAAAGCTCAACATTCAGAAAATGAAGATATGGCATCTGGTCCTGTCACTCCATGGGAAATAGATGGGGAAACAAGTGTCAGACTTTATTTTGGGGGGCTCCAAAATCACTGCAGATGTGGATTGCAGCCATGAATTTAAAGACACTTACTTCTTGGAAGGAAAGTTATGACCAACCTAGATAGCATATTGAAAAGCAGAGACATTACTTTGCCAACAATGGTCCGTCTAGTCAAGGCTATGGTTTTTCCAGTGGTCATGTATGGATGTGAGAGTTGGACTGTGAAGAAGGCTGAGCACCAGAGAATTGATGCTTTTGAACTGTGGTGTTGGAGAAGACTCTTGAGAGTCCCTTGGACTGCAAGGAGATCCAACCAGTCCATTCTGAAGGAGATCAGCCCTGGGTGTTCTTTGGAAGGAATGATGCTAAAGCTGAAACTCCAGTACTTTGGCCACCTCATGCGAAGAGTTGACTCATTTGAAAAGACTCTGATGCTGAGAGGGATTGGGGGCAGGAGGAAAAGGAGATGACAGAGGATGAGATGGCTAGATGGCATCACCGACTCGATGGACATGAATTTGAGTGAACTCCGGGAGATGGTGATGGACAGGGAGGCCTGGCGTGCTGCAATTCATGGGGTCGCAAAGAGTTGGACATGACTGAGCGACTGAACTGAACTGCATTTCGGACTCTTTTGTTAACTGTGATGGCTACTCCATTTCTTCTAAGGGATTCCTGCCCACAGCAGTAGATATGATGGTCATCTGAGTTAAATTCACCCATTCCAGTCCATCTTAGTTCACTGATCCCTAGAATGTCGACATTCACTCTTGCCATCTCCTATTTGACCACTTCCAATTTGCCTTGATTCATGGACCTAACATTCCAGGTTTCTATGCAGTATTGCTCTTTACAGCATTGGACCTTGCTTCTATCACCAGTCACATCCACAACTTGGTGTTGTTTTTGCTTTTGCTCCATCCCTTCATTCTTTCTGGAGTTATTTCTCCACTGATGTCCAGTAGCATATTGGCAACCTACCCACCTGGGGTGTTCATCTTTCATTGTCCTATCTTATTGCCTTTTCATACTGTTCATGGAGTTTTCAAGGCAAGAATAGTGAAGTGGTTTGCTATTCCCTTCTCCAGTGGACCACGTTTTGTCAGAACTCTCCCCCAAGACCTGACCATCTTGGGTGGCCCTGTACAGCATGGCTTAGTTTCATTCAGTTAGACAAGACTGTGGTCCATGTGATTAGATTGGCTAGTTTTCTGTGATTGTGGTTTCAGTCTGTGTACCCTCTGATGCCCTCTTTCAGCACCTACCATCTTAGTGGGGTTTCTCTTACCTTGGACGTGGGGTATGTCCTCTCAGCTGCTCCAGCGCCACGCAGCCCTATTAGGCATTTTACCAACATCTATTGAATGAATAAATGAATGTTTTAACTATTTAAAATTTGTCCATAAAAGTTAAAAGAAATACCTACCAAAGCTACGGCTTCCCCTGTGGCTCGGGGGGTGAAGAATCCACCTCTACTTCAGGAGTTGCAGGAGACACAGGTTTGATCCCTGGGTTGGGAAGATCCACTGGAGGAGGAAATGGCAACCCACTCCACTATTTTTGCCTGGAAAATCCCATAGACAGAGGAGTCTGGTGGGCTACAGTACAAAGGGTCTCAAAGAGTCGGACACAACTGAACAATTAAGTATGCGACTTCAAAACTTAGTCTTCATCTACCCTCTGACCTAGTGATTCCACTGCTAGAAAGTGAAGTCATTTAGTTATGTCCGACTCTTGGTGAGCCCATGAACTGTAGCCCACCAGGCTCCTCCATCCATTGAATTTTCCAGGCAAGAGTACTGGAGTGGGTTGCCATTTCCTTCTGCAGGGGATCTTTCTGACCCAGGGATCAAACCTGGATCTCCCACACTACAGCAGACCCTTTACCATCTCAGTCATTGCTGTTTCCCTTCTCCAGAGTATCTTCCCAACCCAGGAATCAAACCGGGGTCTCCTGCATTGCAGGTGGATTCTTTACCAACTGAGCTATCAGGGAAGCCTCTCCACTGCTAGTTATATATACAAAAGTGCCATGTGTCTACAATAGACCTATGAAAAAGTGTTCCTAGTAGCTCCAAACTGGAAACAACTCAAATGTTCAACAGAACAGACAAATAAATGTTACAATGTTCACGCTTTGGGATGCTATACAACAACATAAAAGAACAAACTATTAATATTCACAATAGCATGGTTGAATCCCACGGACATAATATTGAGGAAAACAATATACACACAAGTACATACTATTTGTTTTCATTAAATAAAGCTCAAAAACAGAAACAACTAATCCATGATGATAGAAATCAGTGGTTACCTCTGGGAAGGGGAGATAAATATTGAGGAGTAGGGACATGAGAGAATCTCTTGAGGTGAAAGAAATGTTCTACATCTTGATCTGAATTATGGTCATATTGGTTTATACACATGAAAAATTAAGCTGTATACTTGAAATGTGTGTACCTTACTATATATATGTTATACTTCAATTTTTTTAAAGAGCAGATAAGTTTTTTTCTTTTAAAGGATATGCATGGAATATTTTTTACTCAGTCTTCATTTCAGGAAGGTATTACCTTAAGTGCCTTACAAAATAACCTTCATAATTACACTATCAAGTGGGCAGTGCTATCTTGCAGATATGAGACTCAGAGAGATTAAGTTATTTTCCAAGGTCACACAGCTAATCAGTGTCAAAGCTGAGATTTGAATACAAATTTATCGGATTCCAAAGCTCATGATTCTTTTCTCTGTGTTACTGTAAAATAGGCAGGCACTTGCATAGCCAACTTCCCAAAGTCATAGAAAAAATTATCACTGTGACCCAGTGATACTCTACACTGGGTAGATTTTCCTATAGAAATTGCCTAAGTAGAACAGAAAAGGCTTTATGTACAAAGATAGTCATTGTAGGATTTATAATAGTAAAAAAAAAACCAACTGGAAACAACCTAATTATTCAACAGCATATAATTAAGCAAATTATAATGTATATATTCAATAAAAAATTATGCAGCCATTAAAAATTATGCCCAAGAAAGCTTATGATATAATGTTTAATGGGGTAAAACGGAATAGAAATTGCATTTACTTTAAGAATACAGCCATGAAAAACCAAAAAATTTAAACTTATGTCCATAGAGCAAAAAGCCTGAGAGTGTTTGCATGTAAAGAACACTAACAACGTCTGCCTCTAAAGAATATGATTTGGCAAGGTGGTGGTAGGAGTTGGGGTGGGTGAGGGGTTAGGGAGAGGACAGCAACTTTCATTTTTTGCTTTACAAACCCTGTATTTTATTTTTATGATGAAGATGCATTTTATGATGAGATTTTAATTCATTAAAAACAACCAGAAGGGAATTTGTAAAATATTAACAATGGGTTGTCTTTGGGTAATGGGATTTGGGAGATTTTGTTAAAGTCTTCTTTCACCTTTCTGTACTTTTTTAATATTCCTATGATGAGCATATGTTCCTTTACACCGGAAAAAAAGATAAACATTTCAATGAGATGATGCATTTGAAAGCACTCTGTAATCTGTGAAGCAATTCAATTATAGAAGCGCTTTCATTACTACTGTAAAACATATTAAATGCTGTACATGCCATTTGTAAAGTCAGAGGGCAGATCCGCTAACCAGCTGCCCAAGCACTCAAGTCTGTGCAGCTGCCACCTTCCAGAGGTGGGAGGGAGGCTGGGAAACCACCACTGCCCACTCAGAACAATTATAATGCTTTAGAATTTCTCTGGCAAAACCGCAGGTGTTAAATTAGAAAAGCATTTCTTGGGGCTGTGGTTCTCAGCCCAGGAGGCACATTAGAATTACCTGAGTGAATTTTTTAATGCCCTACCCCCAGAGATAAGAAATCTATTGTTTAGGGTGAGGCCCAGGTGTGGGCACTTTAAAGATGTTTCCCAGTTAATGCTAATAAGCAGAGAGAAGAGTGATGCCTTTGGGAGATACTGTAGATAAATTCTCCATGCAAGTGCTAGAATGGCTTCCTTGGATTTTCAGGTAGTAAAGAATCTGCCTGCTATGCAGGAAACCGTGCTATGCAGGGTTTGATCCCTGGGTCTGGAAGTTTCCCCTGGAGAAGGGAATGGCTACCTACTCCAGTACTCTTTCCTGGAGAATTTCATGGACAGAGGAGCCTTCCAGGCTCCAATCCATGGGGTCACAAAGAGTCAGACACAACTGAGCAACTAACACACAACACACATGTGCTGGAAAGAGTTCTAAAACCACTCTGGGAATGATTAACTCTCTCACCAAAACACTAGAAAAATTTTGCTTTCTTCAAGCCAACCTGAGGTTTTTGATTTTTTTAAGTTAGAATTTTAATTACTATTTCTGTCTTTACAATTTACAAGGGTCATCATGGAAATAATCTCATTTGATAATCTCATTGAATTATGATAATATATGTAAAGTACTAACAGGTATAACTGTCTGAGACTGTTCTGGGAAGTAAGTGAGGCAAAAACCATTGTTTACATTTTACCTGGGAGGGAATTGAGAGAGTTCAGAAATTTCCCAAGATCAATTAACAGCAGAGTTGAACCCAAGTACCTTTCCCAACTACAACATGTTGGTTCCAAGAATTGGCTCCTATCTTTGAGTTTCCAGTGAAATTTGTTGTTGTTTAGTCTGTTTAGTTGTTAAGTCATGTCAGACTCTTTGTGACCCCATGGACTATAGCCTGCCAGGCTCCTCTGTCCATGGGATATCCCAGGCAAGAATACTGGAGTGGGTTGCCATTTCCTTTTCCAGCTGATCTTCCAAATGCAGGGATCAAACCAGCGTCTCCTGCATTGGCAGGCCGATTCTTTACCACTGAACCACCAGGGAAACCAGCCAATGACATGATACTAGAACAAAAGATTCAAAGAAGCTTTGTGTTCCTCCTTTCCCACTGCATCCCAGGACCTGGAAAGCAAAGTAAAAATATAGCTGACTCTTGATATCCATGGGAGACTGGTTCCAAGACTCACACAGATACCAAAATCCAAGAATGCTCGAGTCCTTTTTATAAAATGATGCAGTATTTGTTTTTAACCTAAGCACATCCTCCCAAATACTTTAGATCATCTCTAGATTACTTATAATACCTAATACAATGTAAATGCTATATAAATAGTTGCCTTTGAGCAGCAAATTCAAATGTTTAGGGGAACTTCCTGGATTTCACCCCCCTCAAGCATTTTCACTCCACAGTTGGTTGAATCTAAGGATTCAAAGCCCACAAATTCAAAGGGTCACCTGTGTTATATGAACATATTTTACATGAAATTATGACACCAATAGCACTGCTGAGAGCAGGGCCTGGACACATGAGTAAGTGTGTATTGAATGAAAGAATGAATGACTATATCCTCCAAGATAACATTACCCCCATTTGTCTTAGTCCTTTCAGGCTGCTATAACAAAATGCCATAGACTGGCTGGCTTATAAACAACAAGCATTTATTTCTCAGAGTTCTGGAGGCTGGTAGGGCTAAGATTAAGGCACTGGTATGTTCAGAGACTGGTGAAGTCTCCCTTTGTGGTTCGTAGATGGCAGTCTTCTCGATGTAACCTCACATGGCAGACAAGGTGAGGGGGCTCTTAGGGGTATCATTTGCAAGGGCACTGTTCCCATTTGTGAGGGCTCTACCCTCATGACCTAATCACCTTCCAAAGGCCCCAACTCCTAATTCTGTCATCTTGGTGGTTAAGATTTAACATATGTATGAAGGGAAGGCCATAAACATTCAGATGTATAGATAGAACCATTTTACAAAGGAGGTAACCAAGACTCCAAGAGAGAAGATAACATGCCTGAAGTAAGAGAATTATGCCAGACAGAACTGAAAGGAAAGAGAAATCAGAACAGCCAACCTTCTATTTTTATCCATGATACTAAACTACTGACTTTTATAGCATTTAGAGACTAAGCCCCAAGGATAAGTCCTTAGAGATAATTTATGTAGCAACTCTTCTCTAGATATTAAACAAAGATACTATAATAGGATGAATATTGAATAGGAGTTGGCAGCAGTGATTTGCTATTATAGTGTTTCATTGAAAACAATTCATTTTACTTAAGACTTACTTCCAAAATCCTTAGTCTGATTAATGACAACCTTATGAAATGATTTAAAAAAAAAATAAAAAAGATTTTGCTTCCTGAAAAATTCGCATAATATAGTGTGTGACAGATCACCATAGTCATATATTTAGATCCACAATTACTAGGCACAAATAAAAGAGAGCTGAAGAGAAGACATCATACATGGTTTTAATCAGGAAAGACAAAGAGCTTTCCAATCAATGTCTTGCAAAATCATTAACCAAAGTCCTAAACTGAAGCTCAAATAATTGAAAAATGAAAATGATCCATCTACTCATGACAGGGAGATTGCAGTCTAATAAAAAAGTTGGATGCATATATGGATGAAAAGGATTGACACTACCATTTGGTAATTGGCTAAATAACCATCATAAATAAATGGAAGAAATAACCAAGTTAAAAGCAAAACTCAGAATCTTCCCCAGCATCTTTAAGAGGTCACAACACATTGATCTGGAATTTAGATGCTCAAATCATTGGTTATATGTAATGGAACTGAATGGTAAAAGGCTTTACAGTTCATCCATCCATTATCATTCCTCCATCCATCATCTATCTGTCCATTCATTCATCCAGTCATCCATCCACTCATCGATCCATCCACTATGTTTAACAAACATGAAATTACCATTATTTGATCATTTTGACTTCAGAGAAAGGCAGCTTCATGTGGCTCAATAAAAAATATTCAGTAAATACTTATTTGAACATGCTAACCATGTTCAAGTCTTGGGGAGTAACAGTTGGATAAGAAATACTCCCCATCGCTTCTAAGCCTTTTGGCTAAGATCAAGAAATACTCCCCATCTCTGCAAATCTTCACTGGGAGAAACACACACCAGCTACCATTTACAAGAGAGTTGCAAAGTACTATGGGATTGTATTAATGACTGAATATGCATAGAAAGAACATACCGCAAATTGTCAATGGTTGGTGGGAATTTATAAAATTCTTTTTCCTTCTGTTTATTTCTACATTTAAACTTTTCATTCAGTGAACATGCATTATTTTCATAATTAAAATTTTGTTGAAAATGTACCATAAAAGTTGCTGAATTAATGGATATTAATAGGTATGTGTAAGTTAAAGGATTTAAAACTTAAAATAGGTTAAGTAATTTAGGGAAAATATAAGTGAGAAATTGAATATACAAACAGAGAATTGTCAGACCAGATATTAAAACAGAACTCTGACCCACAAACTGTAGAAACCAGCCTGGGAAACCAATCAATTGATATTATTTATAGTAACCAGACCGGAAAGCCAGTCTTCTGTGTAAATCAGACCACTGTCTCTATCAACTGGCCTAGGAAGCTACATTGATGCTTTTGAACTGAGAAGACTCTTGAGAGTCCCTTGGACTGCAAGAATATGCAACCAGTCCATCCTAAAGGAAATCAGTCCTGAATATTCTTTGGAAGGGCTGATGCTGAAGTTGAAACTCCAATACTTTGGCCACCTAATGTGAAGAGCTGACTCATTTGAAAAGACCTTGATGCTGGGAAAGATTGAGGGCAGGAGGAGAATGGGACGACAGAGGATGAGATGGCTGGATGGCATCACCGACACAATGGACATCGGTTTGGATGGACTCCGGGAGCTGGTGATAGACAGGGAGGCCTGGCATGCTGCGGTTCATGGGGTCGCAAAGAGTTGGACATGACTGAGCGACTGAACAGAACAGAACAGAACAGGAAGCTACATAATAATCTCCACAGCAGCTGCCCCCAAATCAGGCCAGGACTTGATTATTAACTGAACTTCCCTAATATTTGTCCTCACTTTGAACCTGGGACCAATCAGACACAGCCTGATATACACCCTTACCAATATACACCCTTACACCATATAGGATGTCCTATTTCTAGTTAGCCCACCTCCAGGCTTCTCCAAGCCCAACAGACTCCAATCGGTCCATACCTGAAGCTTTCTCTTTGTTTTACTATAAAACTTTCCCACTCCTTTGCCTGCCTTTCAGTCTCTGCCAAAAGGCAAGTAATGGTGGGTTATTCCTTTGCTATAGCAAATTCTAAATAAAAACATCTTGCCTGTCCTCATTTGGTTAGTCTTCATTTATTTCCATAGGAGACAAAGAGAAATGAACTTGGGAATGAGCACAGCACACAGAGTGCAAATGACAAAGGCATATACATGTATGAGAAATAAGCATTATAGCAACTCTCCATACCCCACTGATCACAGGGTCTAGCTAGATTCTGATTAAGCTCCAAGAAGATGAAGTTGTTTTACTTCTTTGCTTTTCCTTCTCCACTCCCTCATTCAGCATGCTTTATCCCCAGCTACTTAACCTGAAAAGGAAACTCTAGAGCCACCATATGCCTCTGCTTCGGTTTGACCTTTGAAGACACAGTTCAAGTCAGGAAGACCTTAGGAACCAGGTTTTATCACATAGAATATCAACTCCATGAGGGAAGGAAATGTGTGTTCAGCCCATCTCCACGTGTCCAGCTAAATGACTGAAATAAACACGTGGATGCATCCAGGGTATAAGCACAACTCAAATGACCAAGATCATGTTGAAGACCTGTTTTAGTTCCCTGAAGTTCTTAAACCGAAGCACATTCAGGTGCTATGTTCCAACATACCGGATGTTGTCCAAATAGCCTAGCCACCCAGGAGCCGAAGATTGGGGTCATCACTCCCTGTAATGTGTCCTGTGTTGCTGAGTGCTTAGTTGGACACAGCTGCATTTCTAACTCCCTCTTCGTTTTGTGTTCACTGGATAGCAAACATGAATTGCTATTAATAATAATTTTCCACCGCACGTCCAGAACAGTCCATCCAGAGAAAATTGGAACTTCTTCTTTGCTGAGGTCCAGTCCCATCAATTTGATGCTCATTTTATAGAAAGGCCATTGAGCAAAATTAATGTACCCAAACAAATAGAGTTTGTCCTTGTAACAGATTCCAAGTATGACAGGAAACAAAAGGGCTGCCTTAATGGCCTCCTCTGGGAAATTTATTTTCAGAACATTGAGTTATTTTCTTCTACTTGACCAAGATTAGATTAAAATCTTTATTAAAAAAAAAAGAAAGGAAGAAAAATAAAACTTAGTTGTCTGTTTTCATGGAAATCACTTTGAGATCTAGCTTCATTTAAATTCACTTGTTATTGTCCAAGTCAAATAATGTTATAATCTTAGGGTTATTTTACTTTTTTCCATTTGACACTTTTTTTCCCATTTTTTTTTCATACTGTCCCCAGTATGTTTTACTCCCAACCTCAACGTGAAAAAGAAAGTCTAGAGCCACCATATGCCAGAAATGAGGGAGACAGAGCTTCTTTAAAATACCACTATACCTTGCCAGGAGATAACACTGTGGACTATTATCCAAAAACGCTGGTCATCCTTTTTCTCCTGTATTGGACGGATCAGTTTGGATACTTGCCTTTTGGTCACTGTGGGAAAAGAAGGCCTCCACCACAGCCTCTGAAATGTTTTTTTCCATGTGATCTGCCTGCCTTCTCATCTTCTCCATGACAAACCAATTAGACCAATTGGAAAGCTCTATCCAAACAGGAAGGATAATAAGAAAAGAAGCCAACCAGGGTACCTTGGTTAGAAATTAGATCTAGAAAATATGAAGAAAGAATCAGCTAGGTTCAAGAAGAGACTCTGAAAACATGCAAAGAAAAGGCATGAGTGACCACATGTTACTCACAAACAGCTGCCACAAGGTCAGGAAGACATAAAAAGATGGAAAGGTTAACAAGTGGTGCTGGGAAAACTGGTCAACCACTTGTAAAAGAGTGAAACTAGATCACTTTCTAACACCACACACAAAAATAAACTCAAAATGGATTAAAGATCTAAATGTAAGACCAGAAACTATAAAACTCCTAGAGGAGAACATAGGCAAAACACTCTCCGACATAAATCACAGCAGGATCCTCTATGATCCACCCCCCCAGAATTCTGGAAATAAAAGCAAAAATAAACAAATGGGATCTAATTAAAATTAAAAGCTTCTGCACAACAAAGGAAAATATAAGCAAGGTGAAAAGACAGCCTTCTGAATGGGAGAAAATAATAGCAAATGAAGCAACTGACAAACAACTAATCTCAAAAATATACAAGCAACTTACGCAGCTCAATTCCAGAAAAATAAACGACCCAATCAAAAAATGGGCCAAAGAACTAAATAGATATTTCTCCAAAGAAGACATACGGATGGCTAACAAACACATGAAAAGATGCTCAACATCACTCATTATTAGAGAAATGCACATCAAAACCACAGTGAGGTACCACTTCACACCAGTCAGAATGGCTGCGATCCAAAAGTCTGCAAGCAATAAATGCTGGAGAGGGTGTGGAGAAAAGGGAACCCTCCTACACTGTTGGTGGGAATGCAAACTAGTATAGCCACTATGGAGAACAGTGTGGAGATTCCTTAAAAAATTGCAAATAGAACTGCCTTATGACCCAACGATCCCACTGCTGGGCATACACAGTGAGGAAACCAGAATTGAAAGAGACATGTGTACCCCAATGTTCATTGCAGCACTGTTTATAATAGCCAGGACATGGAAACAACCTAGATGTCCATCAGCAGATGAATGGATAAGAAAGCTGTGGTACATATACACAATGGAGTATTACTCAGCCATTCAAAAGAATACATTTGAATCAGTTCTAATGAGATGGATGAAACTGGAGCCGATTATACAGAATGAAGTAAGCCAGAAAGAAAAACACCAATACAGTATACTAACACATATATATGGAATTTAGAAAGATGGCAATGACGACCCTGTATGCAAGACAGCAAAAGAGACACAGATGTGTAGAGCGGACTTTTGGACTCAGAGGGAAAGGGAGAAGGTGGGATGATTTGGGAGAATGGCATTGAAACATGTATACTATCATGTAAGAAACGAATCGCCAGTCTATGTCTGATGCAGGATACAGCATGCTTGGGGCTGGTGCACAGGGATGACCCAGAGAGATGTTATGGGGAGGGAGGTGGGAGGGGGGTTCATGTTTGGGAATGCATGTACACCCGTGGTGGATTCGTGTCAATGTATGGCAAAACCAATATAGTATTGTAAAGTAAAATAAAGTAAAATTAAAAATTAAAAAAATAAAATAAAATATAAAACATTAAAAAAAAAAAAAAGATGGGAAGGTGTCAGTGGCTGATAGCAAGAGAAGACCAAAAGAGACGGGCATAGCTGAGTCAGCAGAATGGCTGGGAATTTGTGGCCCTTGCTGCTGAGAGGCAAGGGAAGAAGCTAGTTCCTGATCAAGTTTCCTTCAAATTCATCTGGACAGCATTATAACCCCAGATCACATTTTGGTTTATATTCAAAGTATCATGGGAGGCTACTGAATCTTTAAGCAGAGGAGGAACATAATTGGAGATGCAAGTTGGGAAGTTCACTGTGGCTGCTCTACAGAAGGGATTTAGGGTAGAAGACCTGGAGAGAAAGGTATTGGGTTGCTTGCCTTTCTGTGGCTTTGTCTGGTATGAAGCTGCTGACAACAGCTGCAATCATCGTTCACCCATGAGAGTGGCAGCCTGAAAGTGAAGCCAACGAGCTAAGCATGAATGAGCTAAAGGATGGAGAGAACCTGGGTCTCTGGTGACAATGATGAGCCCCTGAGTGAACTAGCTCCCAAACGTGCCCTCTTGTTGGCCTTCCTCCAAAGCACGATAATGATTTTCCTTTAAACCAGTTTGAATAGCTGCTGCTGCTGCTAAGTCACTTCACTTGTGTCTGACTCTGTGTGACCCCATAGATGGCAGTTTGAGTAGAAGCAGAATCAATAGAGTGAGGAGTGGATGGATAAAAGGATGGATAGATTAAATCATTAGGAAAGTTCCATGCCATACAGCTTCCCAGGTGGCTCAGCAGGTAAAGAATCTGCCTGCAATGCAGGAGACTGCCTGTAATGTGGAAGACCTGGGTTCTATCCCTAGGTCTGGAAGATCCCCTGGAGAAGGAAATGGCAACCCACTGAAGTATTCTTCCTGGGAAGTCCAATGGACAGAGGAGCCTGGCGGGTACAGTCCATGGGATCGCAAAGAGTTGGACACAACTGAATGACTTAAACCACTGCCCCTGCCATGCCATACACCATGTTGACAATGAGTCTCTTAGTCTGTTTGGGCTGCTATAAAAGAAATACCATATACTGGTGGCTTATAAACAATAGAACTTGACTGAAGGCTGGGAAGTCCAAGACTGTGCTGCCAGCAGATTTGGTTTCTGGCGAAGGTCTGCTTCCTGATTAATAGATGCCCATCTTTTCACTGTGTCCTTACTTGGTAGAAGTGGACAAGAATGCTCTTTGGGGTCAGGGTACTAAATCCATTCATGGGAGTTCAACTCTCATGACCTAATCATCTCCAAAATACCATTATATGGGGGATTAGATTTGATTGATAAATTTTGGGAGAACACAGTCTATGGCAGTTACTTAATAGCTTAATATACCATTTGAAAATGTTTTGTGGACCAGGAATGATTGCAACTGTACTTTTGAGGTTCTTTTGCATCTCATTCATTTACCAACAGTACCAACTTGGTGATAGAAGTTAAAAATAGTATCAGCATGTAAGTTTGTTTGTTCACTTGTTTTTTAACCTATGTCAGTGTCCATAAGTCTAATTCTGGAAGCAGAATTGACTGAGTAGCCACTCTCCAGTGTTTCCTCAAAGCCGAGAATAACAATTTCCAATTGCCAAAGCTTCCTTAAGCAAATAAAGGTTTCCCTCAGAGAAGCAGTATTCAGAAGGGAGTGGCCAGAGGTTATTTTAGCTGGAGTGTCTTTGTGGGTGGCTCAAACAGGTCTGGATATGTTTACAAGCTTGTGCATCCTGTCCTCTGAATGTACCTGGATCCTTGCAGGTGGGCCTGTCACCTGTGATGAGGGGACCCTGTGAGGAAGATCAGAGTGCATTCAAGATGCCCCAGAGAGTTAATGGAACCACCTTCACCATATGGTGTCTCATAAGCAGATCTCCTTCAACAAGAGCTTTCATTATGAGCTTTGAAATCACAGGCTTTTCATCCATGGAATAGCATTAAGTCTGGTCACACATAGGAAGCAATTTTCCTTGTCTTTTTTGTGACCTCTTCTTAGGTTTTCTCAGTGGCTTCCTTTTTTGATAGTCACAGATTCCAGGCAAGCTATACTAATAGGCACACTGAGGTTTTGGTGGGGGACCTCTCATCTGACAATGACAAGTGCAAGTTACTGTGATGAGGTTTTAGTGTGGGTTGAATAGTGTCCCCTTTTTATAAAAAGAAAAAATCCTATGTCCATTTAAAACCTCAAAATGTGACCTTATTTGGAGATAGGGTCATTGCAAATGTAATTAGTTAAGATCATGTCATACTGGATTAAGGTACTCCCTAAATCTAATGACTGATGTCCTTATAAAAGGAGGAGAGAACAAGCAGAGATACATAGAGAGGAGCTGGCTACATGACACTGGAGCAGAGATTAGAGTGATGTGTCCACAAGGCCAGGGGTTTCCAGCAGCTACCAGAAGCTGGGAGAAATAAGGATGATTTTCCCCAAGAGCCTTTGGAGAGAGCATGGCTCTGCCAACATCTTGATTTCAAACTTCTTGCCTCCTGAACTGTGAGAGAATAAATTCTGTTGTTTCACGGCACCCAGTTTGTGATGGTTTGTTAGGGCAGTTCCAGGAAACTAATACAGGTTTCAAAGCTTGAGCCCCACTTGCAGGCCCACACTTGCTCACCCTAGTTCTTCCTCTTCCCTAGGGGCTCAAGGATTGGACCAGTTTTCCTTTTCTTTCAACAACATCACCATCTGCTTGTCTCCCCTCACCCAGACCCAGTAGCAGCGTGGTACCCAATTTCCCAGCTCCTCATTTTCTTGCTGACAAGCTAACAGTCGTCTCTCTGCTTTCACTGATTTTTCAGTAAGTACTGGGGACAGGCAACCACACAAGTAAGAATACCAGGGAAATTACAAGGTATATAAAACCACAGTTCCTGAAGTCTGTCTTGTCCCTGGATTTATCTAGTGTCTGCAATTAGGTTGGCACTTGGCTAGTTTTGCTTCTGTCTATTGAAATAAAAATAAGACAAAAAATTGAATTATATACTTCTATACAGTTATAAAAAATTTAAATACTTTGTAAAAATGATATTAAACTGCATAAACTGGAAGTACTTTCATCAGGTATTTTCATCAAGTACCTATATTTGTAACCACTGTCACAGTTTTTTATGCCATGAACCCATTGCCATTCCCAACCAGGATTTTGGAAAAGAAAATCTGGCAACTCTTTGCTTAACTCTCTTCTGAGATGGCCTCTGAGGAACTTGGCTTCTGTCCTTCATCTCATTCTGGAGCATGGGGCTAGCTAGCCCTTTTCCTCTTTTCTTGCTGAGGTATTATTCTTTCCTTTGAGAGCTCTTCTCATTTGGCAAGTGTGATTGTTGCATGGCCCTTGACTGACATCTGGGATTCTCACTGACAACTTGGGTCCCACCATTCCTGATAAGAGTGACTCACTGTGCCTGAAATGTTTATGCAAACATTATGGTTTACGCTGAACACATGCATTGTTTCTAGGGATCTGGAATTTTGATTGATGCTAGGCAAAGGATGCCTGCATGACCAGCCCCAATAAAAATCTCCGACACTGTCTCTGAGCTTCGCTGGTAGACAGGATTTCACACTTGTTGTCATAACTTGTAGTCTAAGGAGGTAAGAGTGTCCTGTGTGCCTCCACTGGGAGATGGCTCTTGGAAGTGAGTGCCTGGTTTCCTCTCAACTTCATCTCAGGTGCCTTTTCCTTTGCTAATTCTGCTTTGTGTCCTTTTACTATAATAAGTCATAGATATAAATATGACCTCATGCTGAGTCCTGTGAGTCCTGCCACTGAATCATCAAACCTGGGATGCTCTTAGGGACCTCTCAGCACAGGCTTCTTTGGTGATATTTGGGAAGCAGATATCAATATTATCAAAGAAAAGGTGAGGATTAATGGCTTTCATTACAGAATTTTACAGACTCCTTTAAATATAATTTTACTGATTTGTTCATTTGTTCTTGAATTTATAAAACCTTTGTCAGGCACACAGTATGTTCTAGTCACTTTCATAGGAACTGGAGGAAGTGAGAGAGAAATACAGAGAGAACATCACCTCCTTTACTGCCGGGGACTTGCACTTTCACAGCACCTTTGAAATGATGAAAGTTTAGTGGGAGGGGTGCCACTGGAGGAAGTCAGAGCAAGGATTTAGGGAGAATATAGGATAGAGACATGATCTCTGTTTAGGGAAGTGGGGTTTTAGAGGTGAGGTAGATGATGGCCACATGGAGAAGATGGTAGAGATATCCTGTCAGCAAGATTAAAGTCAGGGACAGGGAAGCCCGGTGTGCTGCAGTCCACGGGGTCACAAAGAGTCAGACACAACTGAGCGGCTAAACTGAAGATTAAAGACACAGAGACATGAAATAACTGGTCTTAGAAACAGGAAATCAATCAGGATGGCTGCAGCTGGGGTTGATGTGAAGGGTTAGAGCCCAGTTGGGGAGGAATTACATACCATGGTAAATTTTTAGGTTTGCTTCTGTTTTCATTTTTAAGTGAGCAATGAGGATGGCATTAGAAGCTAGTGACTGTCTGTCAACAGATGAGTGGATAAAGGAGATGTGAGATAGATATATAATGGGGTATTCAGCAACAAAAAAGAATGAAATAATGCCATTTACAGCAACATGAATGGACCTAGAATTTATTATCTTAAGTGAAGTAAGTCAGAGAGGACAACTATCATATGATATCACTTATATATAGTATCTTTAAAAAAAGATGAAAATGAACTTATTAAAAAACAGAAATAGACTCACACATACAGAAAACAAATTTATGGTTACCAAAGGGGGAAGGGAGAGGAGAGATAAATTAGGAGTTTGGGATTAACATATACATACTACTAGATTTAAAATAGATTATCAACAGGACCTACTGTATAGCACAGGGAATGATATTCAATATCTTTTAATAACCTATAATGAAAAAGAATCTGAAAAAGAATATATATATATATATATATATATATATATATATATATATGTATTGTATACTGAATAGGGTTTCCCTGGTGGCTTAGTGTAGAAAATCTGCGTGCCAATGCAGGAGATGCAGGTTCGATCCCTGGGTTGGGAAGCTCCCTTGGAGGAGGAAATGACAACCCACTCCAGTATTCTTGTCTGGGAAATCCCATGGGCAGAGGAGCCTGGAGAGCTACGGTCCAGGGGGTCACAGAGTCGGACACAGCTTAGTGACTAAACAATAGCATTAACAATATAAATGAATCACTTTGCTGTACATCTGAAACTAACACAACATTGTAAATCAACTATCCTTCATTAAAAGAAAAAAAAAAAAAAAAGATCTCCTGAAGAAGAAAAAGAAGTTAGTGACAACAATCAGAACTGTGATTTAGAAAGAAACTTACTTTGGTTTCCAAAGCCAAGAGAGGCTGTAGAATGGAATGACTGAAAGGGTGGAGCCAGACCACTGGTGTTCCAACATTAATTCTTCCACTTACATCTGGGTGACCTGGGACAAATCACTTTCACCTGTATATGCCTTAGTTTCCTCACATGTAAAGAGGGGATAATAAGAACCCTGCCACAATGGGTTGTTGTGAGGGTATATATGCTAATTAACTCAAAGCACGTGGAACAGCATCTGGCTGTAGCTTTCATTATCACCGCATTAAAGCAGCATTTGTTTCAGAAGCGTTTTATCTGCATGTAAGTTTTTGGGAACAGATTCTGCTTAAAGCAGAATCCAATATTAGTATGAGATCAATTTGGGAAATGACAGAAAACTGGGAATTGTGTTTTTTTTCTTTGGTATGTCTGTATTCAAGTCACAACACATACATATAAATATTGAAGTGGAGCCGAATACAAAGATTGGAGGGCTCATCTAGAGGATCTTTGTGTTTCTTCAAGGCAGTAATAGATTCCCCATGAAGTAAAAGTCCACTGCAGCTAGCTGAACAAAGCCAAAACAGATGATCAAGCAGCTACTATCAGATTTACTCAAAGGCTAGCAGTGTTCTGTTTTCTGGGGTTACACATGGCATATCAACTGAATCATAACCTTAAAATCAAACTCATCTAATTAAGACATTCACCTAGAACCAGTAGTCTTTGTTTCCCCCCCCCCCCTGCCCCTCACTGCTATACAAACCTTCTGGTGCACTAAAATCATTGTAATGTAACTTTTTAATTAAAAAAAACACACACACAAAAATTAGAACAGAGCCAAAAAATACACAGAAGAAGCTCCAGAATTTTCACATAGATAGGATTTAGAAGTAACCATGTATTTGGAGCATTTATCTCAGATAGCCTAATAGCTATCATATCATTGTCCATTCTGTCTTTGAGTGTTTGACTATTGTATTATTTTCTTGTTACTGTTGGCATTTCTTGGATTCTTTGGCTTGTGGCCACATCTCTGTCTCATCTTCACATTTGCCTCTATGTGTGTCTTTTCCTCTTTTGTCTTAAACTTCCCTCTGCCTTTCTTTTATAAGGAGACTTGTCGTTAGATTTAGTGTCATCTGGGATGATACAATCCCCCAGTCCTTAACTTAATTACATCTTCAAAAACTTTTTTTTCCCAAATAACATAATATTTACAGGTTCCAGGGATTTGACATGGAAATATCTTTTGGGGGAAATCACCATCCAAACCATTACAACCACCTTTTATGCAATAGCACCCACTTGTTTGCAGTACTGTCATTCTGTACTCTTCACCCTGCATTATTCTTTTTCAAAACATTTGTCATCTTTTCACATTGTAACATTCTATTGGCTACTTTTTATTATTTGTCTTCCTCATGAGAATGGAAGCCTCATGAGAACAGAGGTGTGTTCTCTTTTCTTTCCCCAGCACTAGACTAGCACTTGGTACAATGTATTTGTTAAGGGAATGGAGGAATAGAAACTTTCTTCATGAGTTCCCAACCCTGAACCCCCCTCCTACTTCCCTCCCCATAGCATCTCTCTGGGTCATCCCAGTGCACCAGCCCCAAGCCTCCTGTATCCTGCATCCAACCTAGACTGGCGATTTGTTTCTTATATGATATTATACATGTTTCAATGCCATTCTCCCAAATCATCCCACCCTCTCCCTCTCCCACAGAGTCCAAAAGTCTGTTCTATACATCTGTGTCTCTTTTGCTGTCTCGCATACAGGGTTATCGTTACCATCTTTCTAAATTCCATATATATGTGTTAGTATACTGTATTGAAGGAGAAGGCAAAGGCACCCCACTCTAGTACTCTTGCCTGGAAAATCCCATGGACAGAGGAGCCTGGTAGGCTGCAGTCCACGGGGTCGCAAAGAGTCGGACACGACTGAGCGACTTCACTTTCACTTTTCACTTTCATGTATTGGAGAAGGAAATGGCAACCCACTCCAGTGTTCTTGCCTGGAGAATCCCAGGGACGGCAGAACCTGGTGGGCTGCCGTCTATGGGGTCACACAGAGTTGGACACGACTGAAGCGACTTAGCAGCATACTGTATTGGTGTTTTACTTTCTGGCTTACTTCATTTTGTATAATCGGCTCCAGACCCTTGGCAGATTCATGTTGATGTATGGCAAAACCAATACAGTATTGTAAAGTAAAATAAAGAATTAAAAAAAAAAAAAGAACAGAAATGCATTTTAGCATTGAAAAAAAAAGAAACTTTCTTCAGTCTGTGTTTGCTTAGTAAGGATAGTTTTCTACTTAGGGGTGAAAATAAAGATTATTTGGGGTACCTGAGAGAGAGGAGGGTTGTTGATGGAGCCCAACCAATACCACTAGCAAAAAATAACAGCTAGATTGCTACAAAACATGACCAGAAATTTCAGGTGGGATTTTACTCCAGCCAAGTCTCTTCCCTACCCCTATATTCTATTTCTTAGCCCTCTTTCCTGATTGGTCTTCCTCATATACTCTCATAGCAGCCTGTACTTCCTTCACAAATCTCTTAGGATACTGTATTGCAACTGCCTGTTTGTCTGTAAGTTCCATTTCATCATAATTTCCATTAAGGCAGAAACCTTCAGATCTTTGCTGAGTTCTGTGAGTTGTTCTAGCAAATTACAGAACCTAAGGAGGTGATGGGCCCCCCAAATATAGAGCCAGTTGGTTATAAATGGAGGTGGCCTGAGGACCCATGAAGGGTAGCTGACATCTGAAGTAAGGATGGTCTCATGGAGGACTGACTCTTTAACTTGTAAGATCTGTGCTAAGTCTGTGTGCTTAGTGGTAGAACTGAATTCCAGTTGGTGCTGGAATATACCTATCCTAAATCTTCCAGTGGTTCCTTGTGCTGGTGTATAAAAGACCTGAGGCTCACAACAAAGATTGGATTTTGAAATACAGATGTTGGTAAAGCCTTGATTAATGAATGTCCCATGAGTAGCAACAGTGCTTCATGTCTTCTCTTATTAAGGGAGCATTAAAGGTGATGGTGCGGAGAAGGCAATGGCACCCCACTCCAGTACTCTTGCCTGGCAAATCCCATGGACAGAGGAGCCTGGTGGACTGCAGTCCATGGGGTCGCTAGGAGTCAGACACAACTGAGCGACTTCACTTTCACTTTTCACTTTCATGCACTGGAGAGGGAAATGGCAACCCACTCCAGTGTTCTTGCCTGGAGAATCCCAGGGACGGGGGAGTCTGGTGGGCTGCCGTCTATGCTGTCGCACAGAGTCGGACACTACTGAAGCGCCTTAGCAGCAGCAAAGGTGATGGTGACATTGGACATGGTGCATTTAGTCCTGTGTGAGGATGTTCTGAATACATAGGTATTATACAGTTAGATTGCAAGAGTGATGCCAAATTTCATTTAAAGATCTTGCATCTTCAAAACACCAAATACAGTATATTAATGCATATATATGGAATTTAGAAAGATGGTAACGATGACCCTATATATGAGACAGCAAAAGAGACACAGATATAAGGAACAGACTTTTGGATTCTGTGGGAGAAAGCAAGGGTGGGATGATTTGAGAGAATAGCATTGAAACGTGTATATTATATGTGAAATAGATCACCAGTCCAGATTCGATGCATGAGACAGGATGCTCAGGGCTGGTACACTGGGGTGACCCTAAGGGATGGGATGGGGAGGGAGGTGGGAGGGAGAGTCAGGATGGGGAACTCATGAACACCCATGGCTGATTCATGTGAATGCATGGCAAAAACCACCACAATATTGTAAAGTAATTAGCCTCCAATTAAAATAAAAATAAATAAATAAATAAAGATCTTGCATCTTCTAAACCCTGACTATTATCAAAGAATGGACTCCTAAGGAAATGTTCTGTGGGAACAAAGTTAAGAAATATCTGTGAGAAATACTAGAGGCAGCAGAGCCTTAGAATTTTAAAACTGAGATGCTGACACAGGGATTTATTTTACCATGTTTGTGTGCTTGTGCTAAGTTGCTTCAGTCATGTTTGACTCTTTGCGATCCTGTGGACTATAGCCCGCCAGGCTCCTCTGTTCATGGGATTCTCCAGCAAGAATACTGGAGTGGGTTGCCATGCCCTCCTCCAGGGTTTACCATATTTGTTGTTGTGAAAGACACTTAGTCGTTGTTGTGAAAGACACTTAGTCGTGTCTGACTCTTTTCAACCCCAAGGACTATACAGTCCATGGAATTCTCCAGGCCAGAATACTCCAGGGGATCTTCCCAACCCAGGGATCAAACCCAGGTCTCCTGCATTGCAGGTGGATTGTTTACCAGCTGAGCCACAAGGGAAGCCCAAGAATACTGGAGTGGGTAGCCTATCCCTTCTCCAGGGGATCTTCCCGAGCCAGGAATCGAACCAGGGTATCCTGCGTTGCAGGCAGATTCTTTACCAACTGAGCTATCATGAATTGAAAAAATACTTGCTTTGGCGGACTGATTTGATAGTGGATATTGGCTTTCCAGTTAACTTTTAAGTTAGACTTTTTTTTTAACATACATTGAATGAACCAAATCTGTAGTCCTAAAATTTTGGCAAAAATATACTTAAAACTCGTGATAAGATAAAAGCATTTTAACAAGTAGTATTGTATTGCCAAAATTCTATAGATGTGTTAATATTTTTATTTTCTCAACTCAGTTAAAAAAAGTGTCTTGAAAGAGTTACAGAACAATTATTAATAACTGATAAGTCTTTTAAAAGCCTTTTTGGTATACTTGCCAGAAATCGAATAACCAAAAGTGTGAATTCAGTTCAGTTCAGTCGCTCAGTCGTGTCCGACTCTTTGCATGAAAGAAAGTGAATAACTTAAACAAAAGAGGACCTAAATAAATTGCCTGATGATAGATAATAAAAAATAATTTTTGATGATAGACACTATATTACTTTTAGCATATATCTTGAAAGATCAAAAATTTGAGTGACATGGCTATTTCAAAGCATTCACCATAATCATCTATTTATTTGAACATATTTTCTCAGTGTTCATATCTACGAATAGAACTGATGCTGAATCTTGTCTTATCTAGCAGTAAGTAGTATTCCTCTACTAATGTGTGCATGTGAGTTCAGTCACTTCAGTTGTGTCCGACTCTTTGTGACCCCATGGACTATAGCCTGCCAGGCTCCTATGTCCATGGGATTATCTCAGTGGCAAGAATACTGGAGTGGGTTGCCATTTCCTCCTCCAGAGGATCTTTGCAACCCATTTGTCGAACATGGATCTCCTGAATTGTAGGCAGATTCTTTACTGTCTGAGCCACCAGGAAGTCCACTAACATGAACTATAGACAAAAAAAAAAAAAACCAACAACACAGCACCAGCACCATTCACCTCACTAAAAGAAGATACATTCCTGTAAAAATATGTCATAGGAAGTTATATCAGACTAAGCCTTTTATAGATAAAGTCATAAACTTTGGATAAAATATAAAAGCAATTATTTGAAGATGCTGAAAAGCAACCCAAAGCAGGCAGGTGGAATTTTAAGGGATGGCCACTGTTCAGAGAACTGAAATATAATGAGTGTGATTTTATGCTCCTGCATCTTTTCATCTGAGGGCATTGCTCAGTCTGCACTGTGAAAAGCAGCTGGAACTCAGAAAACTACAATATGAATGGCTTAAGGAATTAGAGAATGGAGCCTGGGGCTTCCAGAGCTGCTGGAAATTGAAGATGAAATTCCTGAAAAGGAAAGAGTAGTCGAGGAAAAGAACTCCGAAGCTGACACATACACTCTGCCAAAATCCTTGGTTGACTCCTAAACTCTGTGTGCATAGGGTAAAAATTAACTGCCTACTAGAATACATCAACATTTATCAGAGGAAGGATAGCAGCATCTATAGGCTCTACAATATTCATATATATACATCTATAATATCTAGTACACAATAAAAAATTAGCAAATAATAAGGAGCAGGAAAGTTTGACTCATAGTTTAGAGAGAAGATAGTCATCTTGGAGATGACTCAGATGTAAGAATTAGCAAAGACTTTTTAAAAATTTTAGTTGATGTACAAAGTTGTGTTATTTAGGTTCACAGCAAAGTGATTATATACACACACCTATATACATATATCCTTTTCAGATTCTTTTCCATTAGAGATTCTTATAAGATATTGAATGTAACTCCTTGTGTTATACAGTAAGTCCTTAAAACTTATTTTCTATTTAGTAGTTGTATATGTTAAACTCCCAGTTTATCCCTCCCTCACATTTTCCCTTTGGCAACCATAAGCTTGTTTACTGTTTCTGCTAGTCTATTTCTATTTAATAAATAAGTTCTTTGTATCATTTTTTTGCTTCCACATATAAATGATATATATTTCTCTTTCTCTGTCTGACTTACTCTACCTAGGATGGTAAATTCTAGGTCCATCTGTGTTGCTGTAAATGGCATTATTTCATTCTTTTTTATGGCTGAGTAATTCTCCACTCTGTGCGTGTGTGTGTGTGTGTGTGTGTGTGTGTGTGTGTGTGTGTATCTTCTTTAACCGTTTCATCTGTCAGTGGACATTTAGGTTGCTTTCATGTTTTGGCTATTGTCAATAGTGCTGCTGTGAACATTGGGGTCCATGTATTTTTTTGAATTAGAGTGTTCTGTGGATACATGCCCAGGATTGGGATTGCTAGATCATACTGAAACTCTATTTTTAGTTTCTTAAGGAATCTCTATATTGTTCTCCATAGTGGCTAGCAAAGAGTTTTAAACAGTTATTATACATTAGGCAGGAGGAGAAGGGGACAATAGAGGGAAAAATGGTTGGATGGCATCACCAACTCAATGGACATGAGTTTGAACAAGCTCTAGGAGTTGGTGATGGACAGGGAAGCCTGGTGTGCTGCAGTCCATGGGATTGCAAAGAATCGGAGACGACTGAGCAACTGAACTGAACTGAACTGATACATCATACAAGGACATGAAAAAGTATATGGTCATAATAACGAGTTAGCAGAAAAACTCAGCTATACAGAAACTATATCTCATCAGAGATACAGAAACTCTAAAAAGAGAAGAGGGGAATGGAAATTCTAGAACTGAAAAGTACAAATTTTGAAATAAAAAATTCACTGGGTGGGTCTAGCAGCTAATTAGAAATGGCTGAAGGACTGGCAAACAAAAACAGATTAAGAGAAATTATTCCAGCTGAAAAACAGAGATAGAAACTATTGAAAAAAAATGGACAGAGCTATACTAATCTTTAAGACGATATTGAAGAGCTTAAGGTACCTGTAATAGGAATCACAGAAAGGGAAGAGAGTGGAGTAGAAAATTTTTTGAAAAAATAATGGCTGAGATTTCCCCAAATTTGGTAGACTTACAAATTTGGTAGACTTACAAATTAAGAAACCGAGCAAAACCCAAACAAGGTACATATATTTAAAAAAGAAAAAGGAAGAAAATTATTAAAAAGTCAATGAACTAGAGAGAACAGATAATCAATGGACCCATAGATGGCTTTTTGAAAAAACTAAAAATTTATATAAACTTCTGGCTAGATTAACCAGTGTTTAAAAAGAGAAAATGCAAGCTACAATATCAAGAATGTTTGGGGAAAATGACGAAGCCCTGGCTCTCCCGGACTTCTAAGTGGGGGAAACATATGTTAGTCATACAAAGAAATAAATACACGGGTATACATTGTGGGAAACATGAGAGAATTCTGCAGGGGAGGGAGAGGCCGATTTGGGTTAGAGAGGGGCACCTCTGCAAAGGTAGATTAACATCCACCCCCGCGCTCCACAAGAAGTAACTTTAGACCCGCAGGGCGTCGTCCCCAGTTTCGGAAGACAGGTGGCGGCCGGGCCCCCGCACGACGCCCCCGCACTTCCGCGCAGGCGCGGGGGAGGCGCGAGGTGGGGCTCGGCGGGCGGGCGGGGCAACCGCCTGGCGGGCGCCGAGCTGGACAGTGCGCTGGCTAGGTTTCTTCGGTCTGACCCAGAGGCTCCGGTTCCCCGCGATGCCGAGACCAGACCTGAACGCCTCGCCTCTCTGAGTCGGTCTCAGCGCGGAAGGCACAGAGGGAAGGCCATGGCGGAGGCCTCCGAGCCCGGGAGGCCAGAGTCCGCCGGCAGCGGGAGCCTGGAGGAGGACGAGGAGGACGAGGAGCGGGAGCCTCTGCTGCCGCGGATCGCCTGGGCCCAGCGGCGGAAGGTCGCTCCGGGGGGCGCCGTGAGGCTGGAGACGGCTGCCGGGGAGGAAGGTGCGGCCTCCCCTAGCCAGGCCAGCGACCGGGAACTGCCGCTTCTGCCCCGGGATGCGTCTTTCTCCTCCTCGCCGGGCTTGGGGCGCCAGCGGAGCTCGCCCACCAGTCTGGACCGGAATCGCCCCGTGGGTTCAGGTGCGACCCGGCTCTTCCCCACTCCCGCGCGCTGCCAGAGTGCCCCTCTCCGCCGCGCTCAGCATTCAAGCCCCTCCTCGGGTCGCTGCCCCCGGCTTCTCTCTCTCTCGCCCGCTAGCCCATGCCTGGTAAGAAAAGCTGTTCGCCAGGCACCTCGTCCTGAGCACCGGCCGAGGGTTCAGCTGTCTCTCACACCTTGGTCACCTCGCCTTTTTCTCCCCCATCCCCGCTCCCCCGTCTACTCGCACCTTCTCCAGGGGCAGTATAGGCTGCTGCTCCTGACGCAGGAGGTTGTCATTAAACTCCGATCCCTGGGGCCGCCCCCAAGAGTGATCCTAAACTTTTGGAATCAGACAGGAAATCTTAACACTAAAATGACCTAAGTTGCTTGCTCAAGTTTGGCTTTAAAGTTTTGGCTTAAGAACCCTGAACTACCAAGAAAGTTTGTGAATTTGCAAGGTGGATGACAGTCAAGAGATAGCAAGAATATCCGGTTGCCACTGGGACACGTTTCAAAAACTTTAAAAATATTGCTATTGTGACATTAGCCAGAGGGGGCAGAAGCAGTTGAACTTCTGTACCTGCTTTCTCTCTTGCAAAGTTTTCTTTCTCGAGACTTTTTAATTTTTGTACAGAAAAAGGAAAAACCTTTCTCAGTATTAAGCAGACAGCCTCATGAAAGAGAGGGTTATTGAAATGTTGAAAGGTAGTAAAATTTAGGCACGAAGCTGCAGGCATGGGTATTTGTTGCTAAATGGAACTTTTTGGCAGAGATGGGTTGAATTAGGCTAATTTAAAAAATAGAATAGACTTGTAAGGTCCTAGGTAGCACTGGGACAGGCTTGTTTTGTAAAATGATCCTGCTAACACTTGCTCCGTGGTGGTAAGGATGGTTTAAATGAGG
Source organism: Budorcas taxicolor (assembly GCF_023091745.1). Classification (NCBI taxonomy): domain Eukaryota; kingdom Metazoa; phylum Chordata; class Mammalia; order Artiodactyla; family Bovidae; genus Budorcas; species Budorcas taxicolor. The sequence goes on from NC_068915.1 coordinate 45,262,469, forward strand.
TAATGTTTGCATTCTACCTGGAATATCGCTCTGCACATGACAGCTTAAAGAAAAGGCACAGAAAATGTAGTTTGCATTACGCTGCTGAAGTTTTTGTGGAGTAGTTAGATTTTACATTTTCTGCTACTGGTTCACTAATGGGGCTTCTGTGCTTGATAGAGTAGGTTACTCTAGTTGTAGTTACCGTCAAATGGTAGAGTGAATGAATCAAAGAGGCCCGAGGGAAGCAGACTTTAATGAAGAAAGCTTTAACAAACTGGTCTGACTTACAGGTCAGCTGTTGCTGCTGCTGCTGCTAAGTCGCTTCAGTCGTGTCCGATTCTGTGCGACCCCATAGTCGGCAGCCCACCAGGCTCCCCGGTCCCTGGGATTCTCCAGGCAAGAACACTGGAGTGGGTTGCCATTTCCTTCTCCAATGCATGAAAGTGAAAAGTGAAAGTGAAGTCACTCAGTTGTGTCCGACTCTTAGTGACCCCATGGACTGCAGCCTACCAGGCTCCTCCATCCATGGGATTTTCCAGGCAAGAGTAGAGTGGGGTGCCATTGCCTTCTCCAACAGTTCAGCCAGCTACCATTATAATGTTAACTTTTGGATGCATCGACAGTACAACATTTAACAGAACAATCAAACATGGATTTGGAACCAGATCACAAATGGATCCACATTCACCCAGCTGCATTGATTATAATGGTATATAATACCTAGAAACCTGTCTGTGAAGTCACTGAGGTTTGTGTGGCAAACTTGCCTTTTTCTACCCAAAGTTACCTGTGGCTAAATTTTAAAAGAACCTTGAAAATGCATTTATTCTGTGAAGGTAAGATTTTGCAAACAAGTGATATTAAAGCTGCTGCTGCTGCTAAGTCGCTTCAGTTGTGTCCAACTCTGCGACCCCATAGACGGCAGCCCATCAGGCTCCCCCTGGGATTCTCCAAGCAAGAACACTGGAGTGGGTTGCCATTTCCTTCTCCAATGCATGAAAGTAAAGAGTGAAAGTGAAGTCACTCAGTTGTGTCTGACTCTTAGCAACCCCATGGACTCCAGCCTACCAGGCTCCTCTGTCCGTGGGATTTTCCAGGCAAGAGTAGGGTGCCATTGCCTTCTGATATTAAAGCTAGAAAAAGTAAAAGTGAGGATAGAGTGTAATATTGGAATACAAATGGATTATTAAAGAGAATCTTAACCTTTTTAAATGGCAGTAACATTTATATCTCAATTGATGGTTTTCTAAGATCTTCAAGGCTTCTTCTTACCATCTTTAAGCATGGTGGCTCAGATGGTAAAGAATCTGCCTGCAGTGCAGGAGACCTGGTTTCGATCCGTGGGTCAGGAAGATCCCCTGGAAAAGGGAATGGCTACCCACTCCAGTATTCTTGCCTGGAGAATTCCATGGACAGAGGAGTCTGGCAGACTACAGTCTGTGGGGTTGCAAAGAGTTGGACATGACTGAGCAACTATCACTTTTTTTTAAAATATTTCATTAATTCTTACAATAGCGCAGCAAGTTAGTTGGGTTGTCATCCTGGATATGAGCATGGAAAATGAATGAAAACTGCAATGACTAGTAGTTGATAGAAACTTCAGCTGTAAGCCAAAATCAAGGCCCAAAAAGTGGAAAAGCCAGACTGAACCTAGTTCTTTCATATCCTGCATTTTCCTATAGATCCCCAACTGTTATAAAATAATTGTTACCTTTATTTACTTATTACCAAGGTCTTATTTTTAATGGATTTTAAAATAGTTTCGAACTACAAAAGCTATTTTTAAAATTTCAAACCATTCTCCTAAAAAGTTTGATTAATTAAACTAGATAATTAAGTCATTTTTTGAATTCATTAACTTCCTTTGTCCTTTACCATCCAATTTCCATGAAGCCATCTCTCTAGTTCCAAGATATTCTTATCTTTAGATTGATATTAGCATCATTTATCAAGCTTAACTATTCTGTGTATGTAAATGGGAGCTTTATGTACTTTAACCAGTGGAAGAATGGCCTAGCTCTGTTATCTTTACTTGAACAAGGCATGTGGCAAAGTCTAGAACCAGCGTAAACATTGGATTGTTGGATCAGTGTCAAAGTAGGAGAATTAGTGGTATTCCTTTTGCTAGTTGTCATTTTAATCAATGAGTCAGAGTAGTAAAGACAATAATAGTTAATACCCACAAAACAATACGTGCAGGGCATAGTCCATGTGTTTCATATATATTAATTTATAACCAACCCTATGATATGAGCACTTTTTAAAAAGTTCTCATTTTAAAGAAGCACAGAGGTGAATTGAAGGTTCCAGTTAATATAAACCAAAAGCACTTATCAGTTTTTGTTGGAGAGCCTAGTGATTAGAGAATGGTGTTAGAATTTACAAGCTACCAAAGTAAAAGAAAGTGTGTGTTTATAAGCCATTTAATGATTCATGGTGGCTTTATAAATGTTTGAACAAAATAAAGTCATTTAAAAGTAAGGAAGAATTACGAGAATGGGAAATAAGAGTAATGAAATAAATCAGATGGAGGCCAGAACAAGACGGCACAAAACTAACATCACACACTTGTTGCAGGCAGTGCATGAATTTGATTTTTAAGATTACTGACCTAGCAGCTTGAGAGAAACACAATCACTGTGCTCATCAAGTTAAAACAGACTAGTTATCTGAAACAAAACCAAACCGGCAAAGAATAAACTGTTAGGTATTCTCTTGCAGAAGAGACTATATGCTAAGTAATATCTTGGTAATAAAAGTGATGACTTTTATGAGTGTTTCATACAACTTCCCTGAAGTTCATTTCAGTGGAAGTAATTCTTGTGGGTGATGTTATCAGTATTGCTGGATCTAGATTCAAGATGCTGATAGTCTGGCTTAATTTAGAGGAAGGTATTAGAAGAACAGATAATCTCATGGGTCTTGACAATCTTCTAAAACAGCTTCTGAAAAGTAGGGAGCATCAGTGTGTGGGAGAGTTTTCCTCAAACCACTAATTAGAATGCACTTGTTGCAGAAATCCATCAGTCAGTCAGCAAATGTTTCAGTGCCTTGGGCACCAGTGGAAATCCAGCTCTTAGGGAAACAGTGGTAACCAGATACCAAATGGATGTCCAGTCACCAGCCCTGTCCTCATGTAACCTTATAACTTAATGGAGGAAACAGTCAATTAAAACAGACAGTTCTAACAGGATATATGTGCATCATGGGGAAAGCTGACAGTTCCTTGGAGCCCTACCTTGATATAGGGGCCAGGGAAGACTTAGCAGAGGAAATGGCGTCTAGTTTGAGGCTTGAATAGCACTGGCACCCTCGAGGGTTCCAGTTTAGTTTGGATCATCAAACTTATGAACCAGCTACTTTACATGTTAGAAGATATTCTGGCCAGTGGGTAAGAGATATTCCCAGCCCTTAGGTGAAGAAGAGTTCATCTTGATTTACTTATTTAATATGAGAACTTGATACGTTGCTATGCATACTTATATAAAAGTAATTGTTAACAGGTTATACAATGGGTTCTCTAAATCCATTTTCATTTCTACTTTCCAGAGGATCAACTGTAGCCCTTAAGTGTGGTTAAGGGTTTGTTGATAAGTATTTCTCACATTATTGAAGGTCTGCCATGTGTCAGGCACAGGTTTAAGCACTTGGCATATATCACAGAACAGAAGAAAGATTTCTGCCTTCCTGGGACCAAGATCATTTTGTTACAGCATTACAAGTGGTCAGATGGAGCTGAAAGATGGATAAAAATTAGCCATAGGAAAGAAACTTGCCATGTACATCAGAACAGCATGGACAAAAGTTCAGAGAGTGGGCTGGATGCCTTGTGAAAAGTGAGGAATTTGAATAGGACTGGAGCTTGACTGGAAGGAAGGCCACCGCTCCTTAGGTCAGTCCCAGTGGGAGTATACAGAGGTAGGACTGACAGTCTCCTCAGAAAATCTGAATATTTTCTAGTACAGAGACAAAGTTTCACAGTTTATTCCTTAGAAGGAGTAAAAGTAATATTAACTGAACAAAATTTAAAGAAAATATCGCATGTACACCCGTGGTGGATTCAGGTCAATGTATGTCGAAACCAATACAGTATTGTAAAGTAAAGTAAAAATAAAAATTAAAAAATAATAATAATAAAATAAAATAATTTCTGCTAAAGAAAATATAGCTATTTAAGCTCCTCAGCTATTAACAATCAAACCAATGACAGTAAACCTTCAAACCAAATATCCATTCTTGAAGTGGTATAACTTAGAGTGTATTCTCCAAGTTAAACTCATGGCTAAATATACATTTAAGTAACTAAAATGAAAGTTGTAGGATGTAATTGTGAATTATGAATCAGAAAAATCTACTGAAAAATAATTACTTTGATTTTTAGAAGAGTTGATATGTATTCGTGTTGCTTTTTTTTCTTTTCTGGTAGTAATTAGACAGGACCAGTTGTCTTCCAAGTGCCTTTCTGGACTGTGATGGTATATCCAGACCATCTTCAAAGAACACCAGTTTTCATGTAGGGAGATAGTCTCGTTTATCGAAAAGAATTGCTCAGTGAAGGGACAAGCTAAAGAGAAAGGGATTGAAAACCTGCTGGCTGACTGTATAGGAATGGTTCAGGTTTGGGTTGAAGCTGAATTATTGAGTGTCCAGAGTATGATCCTGGACTCCATGAGAGTAACAAAGGCAGGTTCTATGATGAACTCATAAAGCTTAACCCATAAAGCAATCTGAAACATGTAACAGTAATGTCAAAGTCTGCACATAGTTTCCAAAAGAACTGCTTTAGTACAGGATGGGAGAGACCAAAAGTGGTCCAAGAGTTTAGCCAGTTCAACGTGAATTAGTATGACAGGACTCCTAAACAACGATTGTAATACTAGAGTACTTCTTATTTTGGTATAGTGTCAAGACTGAGAGCTGTCTCTGTTCTCCGCAATGGGTTGCTCGATTCTGGAGACCATATTTTTAAAAGGCACATTGGAAAACTGAAGCATGAAGCCAGAGGGCAACTCGGATGCTGAAAAACCTGAGAACACTTCCATGTGGAAGGAGGCAGAGAATAGAGGAATCTTAGGGGAGCATGACATGGTCTGCAGCTATGTGAAGGCCTCTCCCTGGGAAGAGAGGAGTAAGTAGACTTTTGTTTTGCTCCAGGTGGCAAGTCTAGGACATTGGGTGAAGCTACAAGGAGCCGTGTTTCTGAAAAAGAAAAGTTTTATATTTATTAAAAAAAAAAAAAAACACAAAAAGTATCAACAACAACAAAAAAATGAGTCTCTCTTTGGAAGTGTTTAAACATTGGCCCAGAGACCACCTGCTGGAGATGTATTATAGAAAATATACCAGTACTGGGAACAAAGTTGAGATAAATAACTTTGTGACTTATTTCTTGTTACCTAGAAGAAGTATCATTTGATTAATGTAGTACTTACTAGCATATTCTGCCATATAAGTAATACTTTATTCATTTAAGTGTTTATTAAGAACCCACTAAATGCTGATGCTTCTTCCAGGTGCTAGGGCACACAGTGAATGAGAAAGACAAAGTTTCTCCTTTCATTCTTTTTTTTAAAATATACATTTATTTATTTTAATTGGAGGCTAATTACTTTACAATATTATATTCGTTTTGCCATACATTGACTTGAATCCGCCATGGGTGTACATGTGTTCCCCATCCTGAACCCCCCTCCCACTTCCCTCCCCATACCATCCCTCTGGGTCATCCCAGTGCACCAGCCCCGAGCATCCTGTATCATGCATTGAATCTGGACTGGTGATTCATTTCACGTATGATAATTTACATGTTTCAATGCCATTCTCCCAAATCATCCCACCCTCTCCCTCTCCCACAGAGTCCAAAAGACTGTTCTATACAACTGTGTCTCTTTTGCTGTCTTGCATACAGGGTTATCGTTACCATCTTTTCTAAAGTCCATGTATATGCATTAGTATACTGTATTGGTGTTTTTCTTACTGGCTTACTTCACTCTGTATAATAGGCTCCAGTTTCATTCACCTCATTAGAACTGATTCAAATGCATTCTTTTTAATGGCTGAGTAATACTCTATTATGTGTATGTACCACAGCTTTCTTATCCATTTGTCTGCTGATGGACATCTAGGTTGCTTCCATGTCCTGGCTATTATAAACAGTGCTGAGATGAACCTTGGTGTACACGTGTCTTTTTCAATTCTGGTTTCCTCAGTGTGTGTGCCCAGAAGTGGGATTGCTGGGTCATATGGCAGTTCTATTTCCAGATTTTTAAGGAATCTCCACACTGTTCTCCATAGTGGCTGTACTAGTTTGCATTCCCACCAACAGTGTAGGAGGGTTCCCTTTTTTCCACACCCTCTCCAGCATTTATTGCTTGTAGACTTTCGGATTGCAGCCATTCAGACTGGTGTGAAATGGTACCTCATTGTGGTTTTGATTTGCGTTTCTCTGATGAGGAGTGATGTTGAGTATCTTCTCATGTGTTTGTTAGCCATCTATATGTCTTCTTTGGAGAAATGTCTGTTCTTTGGCCCATTTTTTGATTGGGTCATTTATTTTTCTGGAATTGAGCTGCAGGAGTTGCTTGTATATTTTTGAGATTAGTTGTTTGTCAGTTGCTTCATTTGCTACTATTTTCTCCCATTCTGAAGGCTGCCTTTTCACCTTGCTTATAGTTTCCTTTGTTGTGCAGAAGCTTTTAATTAGGTCCCATTTGTTTGTTTTTGCTTTAATTTCCAGTTTTCTGGGAGGTGGGTCATAGAGGATCTTGCTGTGATGTATGTCGGAGAGTGTTTTGCCTATGTTCTCCTCTAGGAGTTTTATAGTTTCTGGCCTTACATTTAGATCTTTAATCCATTTTGAGTTTATTTTTGTATATGGTGTTAGAAAGTGTTATAGTTTCATTCTTTTACAAGTGATTGACCGGTTTTCCCAGCACCGCTTGTTAAAGAGATTGTCTTTTCTCCATTGTATATTCTTGCCTCCTCTGTCGAAGATAAGGTGTCCATAGGCATGTGGATTTATCTCTGGGCTTTCTATTTTGTTCCATTGATCTATGTTTCTGTCTTTGTGCCAGTACCATACTGTCTTGATGACTTTGGCTTTGTAGTAGAGCCTGAAGTCAGGCAGGTTGATTCCTCCAGTTCCATTTTTCTTTCTTAAGATTGCTTTGGCTATTCAAGGTTTTTTGTATTTCCATACAAATTGTGAAATTATTTGTTCTAGCTCTGTGAAAAATACTATTGGTAGCTTGATAGGGATTGCATTGAATCTATAGGTTGCTTTGGGTAGTATACTCATTTTCACTATATTGATTCTTCTGATCCATGAACACAGTATATTCCTCCATTTATTAGTGTCCTCTTTGATTCTTTCACCAGTGTTTTATAGTTTTCTTTATATAGGTCTTTAGTTTCTTTAGGTAATATATTCCTAAGTATTTTATTCTTTTCGTTGCAGTGGTGAATGGAATTGTTTCCTTAATTTCTCTTTCTATTTTCTCATTGTTAGTGTATAGGAATGCAAGGAATTTCTGTGTGTTGATTTTACATCCTGCAACTTTCCTATATTCACTGATTAGCTCTAGTAATTTTCTGGTGGAGTCTTTAGGGTTTTCTATGTAGAGGATCATGTCATCTGCAAACAGTGAGAGTTTTACTTCTTCTTTTCCAATTTGGATTCCTTTTATTTCTTTTTCTGCTCTGATTGCTGTGGCCAAAACTTCCAAAACTATGTTGAGTAGTAGTGGTGAAAGTGGGCACCCTTGTCTTGTTCCTGACTTTAGGGGAAATGCTTTCAATTTTTCACCATTGAAGATAATGTTTGCTGTGGGTTTGTCATATATAGCTTTAATTATGTTGAGGTATGTTCCTTCTATTCCTGCTTTCTGAAGGGTTTTTATCATAAATGGATGTTGAATTTTGTCAAAGGCTTTCTCTGCATCTATTGAGATAATCATATGGCTTTTATTTTTCAATTTGTTAATGTGATGAATTACATTGATTTATTTGAAGATACTGAAGAATCTTTTCATTCCTGGGATAAAGCCCATTTGGTGATGATGTATGATCTTTTTAATGTGTTGTTGGATTCTGATTGCTAGAATTTTGTTAAGGATTTTTGCATCTATGTTCATCAGTGATATTGCCCTGTAGTTTTCTTTTTTTGTGGCATCTTTGTCAGGTTGGTATCATAGAATGAGTTTGGAAGTTTACCTTCCTCTGCAATTTTCTGGAAGAGTTTGAGTAGGATAGGTGTTAGTTCTTCTCTAAATTTTTGGTAGAATTCAGCTGTGAAGCCGTCTGGACCTGGGCTTTTGTTTGCTGGAAGATTTCTGATTACAGTTTCAATTTCCGTGCTTGTGATGGGTCTGTTAAGATTTTCTATTTCTTCCTGGTTCAGTTTTGGAAAGTTGTACTTTTCTAAGAATTTGTCCATTTCTTCCAAGGTGTCCATTTTATTGGCATATAATTGCTGATGGTAGTCTGTTATGATCCTTTGTATTTCTGTGTTGTCTGTTGTGATCTCTCCATTTTCATTTCTAATTTCATTGATTTGATTTTTCTCCCTTTGTTTCTTGATGAGTCTGGCTAATGGTTTGTCAATTTTATTTATCCTCTCAAAGAACCAGCTTTTGGCTTTGTTGATTTTTGCTATGGTCTCTTTTGTTTCTTTTGCATTTATTTCTGCCCTAATAAAGATTTCTTTCCTTTTACTAACCCTGGGGTTCTTCATTTCTTCCTTTTCTAGTTGCTTTAGATGTAGAGTTAGGTTATTTATTTGACTTTTTTCTTGTTTCTTGAGGTATGCCTGTATTGCTCTGAACCTTCCCCATAGCACTGTTTTTAGTGTCCCACAGGTTTTCAGTTGTTGTGTTTTCATTTTCATTCGTTTCTATGCATATTTTGCTTTCTTTTTTGATTTCTTAATGTGATTTGTTGGCTATTCAGCAGCGTGTTGTTCAGCCTCCATATGTTGGAATTTTTAATAGTTTTTCTGCTGTAATTGAGATCTAATCTTACTGCATTGTGGTCAGAAAAGATGCTTGGAATAATTTCAATTTTTTTGAATTTACCAAGGCTAGATTTATGGCCCAGGATGTGATCTATCCTGGAGAAGTTTCCATGTGCACTTGAGAAAAAGGTGAAATTCATTGTTTTGCAGTGAAATGTCCTATAGATATCAATTAGGTCTAACTGGTCTATTGTATCATTTAAAGTTTGTGTTTCCTTGTTAATTTTCTGTTTAGTTGATATATCCATAGGTGTGAGTGGGGTATTAAAGTCTCCCACTATTATTGTGTTATTGTTAATTTCCCCTTTCATACTTGTTAGCATTTGTCTTACATATTGCAGTACTCCTATGTTGGGTGCATATATATTTATAATTGTTATATCTTCTTCTTGGATTGATTCTTTGATCATTATGTAGTGTCCTTCTTTGTCTCTTTTCACAGCCTTTGTTTTAATGTCTATTTTATCTGATATGAGTAGTGCTACTCCTGCTTTCTTTTGGTTTCTATTTGCATGGAATATCTTTTTCCAGCCCTTCACTTTCAGTCTGTATGTGTCCCCTGTTTTGAGGTGGGTCTCTTGTAGACAACATATATAGGGGTCTTGTTTTTGTATCCATTCAGCCAGTCTTTGTCTTTTGGTTGGGGCATTCAACCTATTTCAGTTCAATTCAGTTCAGTCACTCAGTTGTGTCCGACTCTGCGACCCCATGAATTGCAGCACACCAGGCCTCCCTGTCCATCACCAACTCCCAGAGCTCACTCAAACTCACGTCCATCGAGTCGGTGATGCCATCCAGCCATCTCGTCCTCTGTCGTCCCCTTCTCCTCCTGCCCCCAATCCCTCCCAGCATCAGAGTCTTTTCCAATGAGTCACCTCTTCACATGAGGTGGCCAAAGTACTGGAGTTTCAGCTCTAGCATCATTCCTTCCAAAGAACACCCAGGGCTGATCTCCTTTAGAATGGACTGGTTGGATCTCCTTGCAGTCCAAGGGACTCTCAAGAGTCTTCTCCAACACCACAGTTCAAAAGCATCAATTCTCCGGTGCTCAGCTTTCTTCACAATCCAACTCTCACATCCATACATGACCACTGGAAAAACCATAGCCTTGACTAGACGGACCTTTGTTGGCATTTAAGGTAATTATTTATAAGTATGATCCCATTGCCATTTATTTTATTGTTTTGGGTTCGGGTTTATACGCCCTTTTTGTGTTTCCTGTCTAGAGAAGATCCTTTAGCATTTGTTGGAGAGCTGGTTTGATGGTGCTGAATTCTCTCAGCTTTTGCTTGTCTCTAAAGCTTTTGATTTCTCATTCATATTTGAATGAGATCCTTGCTGGGTACAGTAATCTGGGCTGTAGGTTATTTTCTTTCATCACTTTAAGTATGTCCTGCCATTCCCTCCTGGCCTGAAGAGTTTCTATGAAAGATCAGTTGTTATCCTTATGGGAATACCCTTGTGTGTTATTTGTTGTTTTTCCCTTGCTGCTTTTAATATTTGTTCTTTGTGTTTGATCTTCATTGATTTGATTAATATGTGTCTTGGGGTGTTTTGCCTTGGGTTTATTCTGTTTGGGACTCTCTGGGTTTCTTGGATTTGGGTGATTGTTTCCTTTCCCATTTTAGGGAAGTTTTCAACTGTTATCTCCTCAAGTATTTTCTCATGGTCTTTCTTTTTGTCTTCTTCTTCTGGGACTCCTATGATTCAAATGTTGGGGCGTTTAACATTGTCCCAGAGGTCTCTGAGATTGTTTGTCCTCATTTCTTTTAATTCTTTTTTCTTTTTTCCTCTCTGCTTCATTTATTTCCACCATACTATCTTCCACCTCACTGATCTTATCCTCTGCCTCAGTATTCTACTGTTGTTGCCCTCCAGAGTGTTTTTGATCTCATGCCCTGATGGCTCAGAGGTTAAAGCATCTGCCTGCAATGCGGGAGACCTGGGTTTGATCCCTGGGTCGGGAAGATCCCCTGGAGAAGGAAATGGCAACCCACTCCAGTATTCTTGCCTGGAGAATCCCATGGACGAAGGAGCCTGGAGCGCTACAGTCCAGGGGGTCGCAAAGAGTTGGACACAACTGAGCGACTTCACTTTCACTTTCATTTTCATTGCATTATTCATTATATATTGACTTTTTTATTTCTTCTCGGTCCTTGTTAAACCTTTCTTGCATCTTCTCAATCCTTGTCTCCAGGCTATTTGTCTATAACTCCATTTTGTTTTCAAGATTTTGGATCATTTTCACTATCATTATTTGGAATTCTTTATCAGGTAGATTACCTATCTCCTCCTCTTTTGTTTGGTTTGGTGGGCATTTATCCTGTCCCTTTACCTGTTGGGTATTTCTCTGCCTCTTCATGTTGTTTATATTGCTGTGTTTGGGGTGGCCTTTCCATATTCTGGCAGTTTGTAGTGTTTTCTTTATTGTGGAGTTTCCTCGCTGTGGGTGGGGTTGGATGGGTGGCTTGTCAAGGTTTCCTGGTTAGGGAAGCTTGTGTTGGTGTTCTGGTGGGTGGAGCTGCATTTCTTCTCTCTGGAGTGCAATGAAGTGTCCAGTAATGAGTTATGAGATGTCAGTGGGTTTGGAGTGACTTTGGGCAGCCTGTATATCGAAGCTCAGGGCTATGTTCCTGTGTTGCTGAAGAATTTGTATGGTATGTCTTCCTCTGGAACTTGTTGGCCCTTGGGTGGTGCTTGGTTTCAGTGTAGGTATGGAGGCGTTTGATGAGCTCCTGTCAATTAATGTTCCCTGGAGTCAGGAGTTCTCTGGTGTTCTCAGGATTTGGACTTAAGCCTCCTGGTTCTGGTTTTCAGTCTTATTTTTACAGTAGCCTCAAGACTTCTCTATCTCTTTTTGAAGACAATGGGCTGCTTTTTTGGGTGCCTGATGTCCTTTGCCGGCATTCAGAAGTTGTTTTGTGGAATTTTCTCAGCGTTCAAATGTTCTTTTGATGAATTTGTGGGAGAGAAAGTGGTCTCCCCGTCCTCTTCCTCTGCTATCTTAGGACCACCTCCTCTCCCTTCATTCTTAAGAATTTTCATGGGCTAGATCTGAAAATAGTATATCAATTTTATGAACATGACTAAATACTTGGATTATTTATTGTTTTAAGTAGGTTAAATATGCCCAAGGACCCTTTTTGCAGTATCTTTCTCAGCATAAGCTTTTAAAAATTAGTAAATAATAGTTCTATGTCTGAATTAAGGCAAGTTTTAAATTAAGGAAAGTTTATAGTTTGAATTTTCGTGAGATTTACATGTAATAACATTTATATGCCTTTCAAAGAAAAATGTGAGTATTTAACTTGTCTACCATTTTAAAAGATTAATTATTAATTCTGCAAATATATATTGAGTGCCTCTTATGTTCCAGGAACTATAAAAAGTTGGGTATGTAGCAGTGAAAGAAATACTTGTCTTCTTGGAGCTCACAAAATAGCTAAGTTATATGATAAGTTAGGTGATAAGTGCTAAGCCGATAAATAAAGTGGAGGTTAGGGGATATTGTATAGAGTCTTGGGGGCCAATATTAGAACTTAGATTTTTTTTCTTTTGAATGAGATGGAGAATCACTGGGCTGCCCCATGAGTGAAAGTGCTGGGTCCTCACCAGTAGACCGTCAGGCAATTAACTGACTTAGGTTTTAGAAGGATTCTATAGCTTCCCTGTTGAGTATAGAGAGGAGACCCATTAAGAGACTCTTGTGACAATCTAGGCTAGAGTTGATAGTGATTTGAATCACATGGAAGGAATGGAGATTGTAAGAAGTGGTTAGATTCTGGATGTTCATTTAAGGTGGAGTTATACAACCTGCTGATGGATTGGATGTGGAGGGTGAGAGTGAGGTCATGGATGATTCCAACGTTTTTCGCAAGAGCACCTAGAAGATTTGGAATTGCCAGTAATACAGGGAATACTGGGAGTGAGGCAGTCGAGAGAAAATGAATTGAGTTTGAGGCAGTAAAGTTTGCGCTGTCTGCTAAACATACAAGTGGAGAAGCTGAGTATAGTAAGTAGTCTGGGGTTCAGGGCAGAAGTCCAGGCTTGATATATGAATCTGGAAGTCATCAGTGCTAATGAAGAGGACCATGAACTGAACCTGGGCTTTCCAAAGTTAAGCTGCTAGGGAGGTGAAAATGAGCCCACAAGAGACTGAAAAAGAGGAGCCGATGAAATGGAAGGACAGCCTGGAGAAATGGCATCTTGGCAGTCAAGTGAAGTGAAGTCAAGTTTTATGTGTTTGTGGAAATGATCCAATAGCGAGGGAAATACTGATTCAGGAAAGAACTGCTAAAGACATGTCCTGGGGTAGGACTTCCCTGGTAGGGGTCAGATGGTAAAGAATCCACCTGTAATGTGGGAGACCTGGGTTCAATCGCTGGGTCAGAAAGATCCCCTGAAGGAGGGCATGGCAACCCACTCCAGTATTCTTGCCTGGAGAATCCTCGTGGACAGAGGAGCCTGGCAGGCTACAGTCCATTGGGTCACAAAGGCGGGCACAACTGAGCAACTAAGCACACAGTCAGAGAGATAGGTCTAGTATACAAAGTGGAAGAGACAACCTTAGATTTTGGATCATTTCTGTACAGTAATAAGCGGAAGGCAGAGAATGTGAAGGGGTAAATATGATGCTGAGGGCGGATGATCGTTTTTCCTGCCTGCTTCTGTTTTCTTCTTGAAATAGGAAACTAGATCATATGCTGAGATGAAACAGTTGTTGGGAATATGAGGTGAGGAGAGGAGAGGGTATGAGATAGTTGTCCAGAAGAGTGGGAGAAAGTATCAGGGAAGTTGTCCTAGTTTAGGATGTTATGACAAAATACCCTAGCCTACGTGGCTTTTGAACAACAGACGTTATTGCTCAGTTCTGGAGGCTGGGAAGTCCAAAATCAGGGTGTCAGCATGATCAGATTCTTGGCAAGGGCTCACTTCTTGGCTTGCAGATGGCAGCCTTGTCCCTGGGTCCTCACATGGCCTAACTCTATCGTGGGATCCCCACCCTCGTGGCCTCATCTAAGCCTAATTACTTCCCCCCAAATCCCCCTGCATATATGATCACATTGGGGAATAAGGCCTCAATGTATTTCAGAGGAACACAAGCATTCAGTCTTTAACAGGAATGTAGTATGCTCCCCAGACAACATGAAGAGTCCAGCTGAGGTTTGTGGGTTTTTTTTTAAGGGGGAGACACCAGGCATTTAAGGGAAGACACCAGGCATTGTGTTTGGCAAGTTCAGCTGTCCAGGCACAGGCATAGTCAGTAGACAGCTGGATTTAACCAGGATTGAGATTTTACAGGTAACTCTGATGAGGAGTGGGAAGAAGAGAGTGATTTTAGTGATGATTAACCATAATTTATGCTAGCCAAGGTGGGACACAAAGCAGGTGAAGACCCTTGAACAGTATTTGGTAGATCAGTGCTTTAAAGGTCCTAGTGGGATGGAAGAATTTTTGGACTCAGGATGCCTGAAGCAGTGAACTAGGAAAATAGAAGATGACTGAAATGCTAAGTGTGATGTGGTTGCAGGTGTTGGTGATGATATATCTGAGGAATGACTGACAATGCAGGCTGAGGCTGGATGAAGAACAAAAGCACTGGGAGGGAGGAGTTCAAGTTAACACAAGGAATTTGTGTGATTTTTTTCAGTGTAGCAAATATTGTTTTCCTTGTGTCTTAACTTGATAGTTAAAATGGGGTTAAAAAAGAAAAAAAAAAAAAAAGACATTGAAATACTCCATGGAAAAAAAAAGTGAAAGTGTTAGTCGCTCAGTCGTGTCCAGCTCTTTGTGACCCTATGGACTGTAGCCTTCCAGGCTCCTCTGTCCTGGCCAGAATACTGGAGTGGGTAGCCATTCTCTTCTCCAGGGGATCTTCCCATCCCAAGGATTGAACTCAGGTCTCCCACATTACAGGTAGATTCTTTCCCATCTGAGCCACCAGGGAAGTCTACATTTTTCTGTGCCTAAATGTCTTAACACTAGTAACCTAATCTAGTATTACAGGTCCATGTTGTGAGCTCATATGTTGTCAGCTATTCTCATAGCTGGTCTTTCTTCTTTTTTGCATTCTGTAGTAATGTTTTTCTTAATGTAATAATTGTTGATTCTTCAGAGTTGAACACATTTTTGGATGATCCAGAATTTGCCAATGTTATATTGAAAGCGGAGCAAGCAATAGAGTTTGAAGTTTATCCAGAAAGAATCTCTCAAGGTTCAAGTGGAAGTTACTTTGTGAAGGATCCTAAGAGGGTGAGAATTTCATAGACCTACTATATATAACAGACCTTTTGGAAAACACTAATTTTAATGTGAAGTCATTGTGAGTTTTTGAAGATATTTTCCTAATAAATCTGGTTGCACCCTCTGTTCAGAAATAAAGGTCAGTTTATTTTTAACTAAAGCACTCTACTGTTTAAAACTAGAGCTGTTTGTATAATTTCTGTTTTATTATTTTAATACTTGGCTTCAAGTATTTATTGAATATTCAACATTCAGATGTGGATTTGTGGGGTTTATATTCACAAGTCCTTGTTGTTTTTTAGTTGCTAAGTTGTGTCTGACTCTTTGTGAGTCCATGGACTGCAGCACGCCAGGCTCATCTTTCCTCCACTATCTCCTGGAGTTTGCTCAATTCATGTCCATTGAGTCGAGTGCTATCTAACCATCTCATCCTCTGCAGTTTTCTTTTACCTAAGCAGAGTTTTCTTTTACCCTCAGAATATTTTTTCCAGCATTATTATACCAGAGAAGGATCCTGGGCAGTTTGAAGTTTGAAGGCATTGGAATGTGACAAAATGAAACGAACCAAAGAATAATCCTAAGGCAGAAAAGAGAACCTGATATGGACTTTGTTCCACTCAGTTTAGAATTTTTCAAAAATCTGTATTATCATTTCTAAAAGCTTTCTGAATGATGCATAGCCAGCAGTTCTTTTTTCAGGAGGAAAAACAGGTTATAATTCTACCCAAATATTTTTTCAAAGACTGAAGTTATATTTTTTAAAACAGTGTTTTTGAGATTTTAATATATATATATGTAGGTAGTGTCAATGTCTTAATCTTTATTCTAAGCTTGATTTCTTGATTTGTTCTTGTTGACTTCTTTATTAGTGACTCAGACTTTACTGCATTATAAAACAATTATATACTTATAATCAGATTTTTTATTTCTTTTCTAAGGATACTTCAGCTTCTAAATTTAATATGAATATATTTTATCAGACCAATAATAAAGACAGTTCTAACAGGATATATATGCTTGATGGGCAACGACTTTTAGACATCCATAAGCAGTTTTTTTAAGAGGAGAGAATTTATTTAAAATTGGCTCATAAAAAAATTGAAAAAAGTAGGAGAATCTGGCAGCATAGATGTCACTATAGCCTATCATTTCCTTTGTATCTTAGAGATGGCTTTTTGTCATTGGATTTATTCATTTAACAAATGCTTGAATGCCTACTGTATGCCAGGTACTGTTCTGAGTACTGGTGATACAGCCCTCACAGAGAAAGTCCCTGCCCTTTTAGAATGCACACTTGCTGGGAACGTAGATAATGAATAATAAGCATATAATTTGAATATTTAATATACATTGAATAATAACACTGTTTGACCTAGGTCACTGATTTCAAACATTTTAAAATCAGCAGAACTCTTTTTTAACTAGCGCATCTATTATGTAAAATGGGTGTAACCAGAGGATGAGGTCTCAGAGCCCTCTCCTCTCACCTTCTCTAGGGTTTCTCAGAGCACAGTTTGAAAACCACTAGCTCAAAAGATTATTGATTTTAGATTGTTGAATGAGAATGAGTGTAAAACTGTGACTGGAATTAAAACTCTTAATTGTTAAGGGTTATGCCCAAATCTGTGGTGGGAAGAGTAGAAAAAGACCAGAATGCATTTTTATGGATTAACATCTCCCTATGTTAAAAATCTAACAAAGTGTTTACTTTCTTCCTATATAGAAAATTATTGGTGTGTTTAAACCCAAATCAGAAGAGCCTTATGGTCACCTGAATCCGAAATGGACCAAATACGTTCACAAGGTCTGCTGCCCTTGCTGCTTTGGCAGGGGCTGCCTGCTTCCTAACCAGGGATACCTTTCTGAAGCTGGTGCCTACCTTGTGGACGAAAAGCTTCATCTGGGCATTGTGCCAAAAACAAGGGTAAAGGAGGCGTTCTTTCTATTGTGTCCTTCTAGTGTACAGAATCTAAAGTCGCGGTTGGTGATCCAGAGTCACAAATGACTAGTAAATTGATTCTAGTGTCAGTCAGTGGGTTCAGTCACTCAGTTCTGTCTGACTCTTTGTGACCCCATGGACTCCAGCACGCCAGGCCTCCCTGTCCATCACCGACTTCTGGAGCTTACTCAAACTCATGTCCATCGAGTCAATGATGCCATCCAACCATCTTATCCTCTGTTGTCGCCTTCTTCTACTGCCTTCAATCTTTCCCAGCATCAGAATCTTTTCCAATGTGTAGACACACAGAATATCCAAGGGAATATCTCTTTCTCGTGAGCTGAGATGATGCTGACAAAAAGAAGAGAAAGAACCAGCATTTAGAAAGCAGAAAAAAATCAGTGATCTAGAAATTCTGTTGAAGGTAGAGATAACTAACATACTCAGAAGATTCCTGTCTGTTTCTGTTTGGCCTTTATACATTTTTACTTAAAGTTCTCTATATCTTCCTTCCTAATTCTACATACTTCTTTCTTCAACTGGCCAATTTAGGCTGCCTCTCTCAGAAAGAAATACATGTGTGCCATGTTACTAACTTTGCAAAGTCTCTTAGCTTTTCTGCTTTAGATTCTCAGAGGCATTTAGTATAGCATTAAACTTCACTCATTTGCAGCATTAGTGTGAGTTCCATGGTGTATGTGAATAGACATACTATAATGCAAATTCTAATAGCTATTTCTCTAAACTACATTTCTAGGTGGTTTGGCTTGTCAGTGAGACATTTAACTACAGTGCAATTGACCGTGCAAAATCTAGAGGCAAAAAGTATGCTTTAGAGAAAGTGCCAAAAGTAGGTAGAAAATTTCATCGGATAGGACTTCCTCCTAAGGTAAGTTACTGTGATGAGCTTTGGGGAGGGGGGGAGGCGGGGGGGTGGCGTGGCGGAGGGTGGGCAATTCATCACATATTGGGCTTCCCAGATGGCACAGTAGTAAAGAATCTGCCTGCCAGTGCAGGAAGTGCAAGAGACACAGGTTCAGTCCCTGGGTCGGGAAGATCCCCTGGAGAAGGAAATGGCAACCCACTCCAGTATTCTTGCCTGGATAATCCCATGGACAGAGGAGCCTGGCAGACTACAGTCCATGGGGTCACAAAGAGTCAGACACAACGAAGCACACACAAACTTCAACAAACTTCATCACATATTACCAGAGGTCTGTAGGCTCTGCTGTGGGCTGTGGATATATTAGTAAAAACGGTTTTCTCATCTTCAAGAGCTTGTAGTAACAAGCAGTCTCAACACAATGTGATAAAGCTGTTAATGATGATTAAGTGCAGAGAGCTTATAGTGGGTAGAGGAGGGATATTTAATCCAGTTTGGAGAGCTGGGGAATTTCCAATAGGAGATTGCACCTAAGGCTTTATAAAGTTACAGCTAAAAATAAAGGCCGAGAATTAGACCTAGACTGTACTCCAAGCCTCTTCACCAGTTAGCTCTGAGACCTTGGGCGAGTCTCTTATTCTCCAAGCTCCAGTTTCTATAAATCGAGGATAACAGAAACTACTAGGGTTGTGAGAATAAAACGATAAAGTTTATGTCAGGTACTCAGTATAGTCCCTGGCACATAGTAAATGGTAGTAACCAGGTTTACTCACTACATATTAGATTTTGTTTTTTCCTTATCATAGGTTTTAAATAAACCTAAGGGATGATTAGCAACTAGCTCAGCAAGGGTAGTGAAGGTTAATGGGAAAAACATTCTAAAAAAGCAATAGACTTTTTATTATTTTTTTTAATATATTTAACCTGTAATTTTTTTTGTCTTGTTGTTGCTATGCATTTATCTATATAAAAGAATTAGAGTAAGAACTACATAACTTGTCTTTAATATTGTACTCCAAGTAAGCAGGAAATTTTGAAAACATTGACAAGGCTTGTTACTCCTTGCATATGCTGAAATAATTTTCCTATTTATCACTACTAGGACCTCATTATGAGTGCTTTAGAGAAAACATTTAGGAGATCATTAAAATTTCATGCCAGCAACAAGTCACATAAAGTGTTAAGAGATGTTTATTTTTGGTATCACCATGCAGCTTGTAGGATTTTAATTCCCCAACCAGGAATCGAACCCCTAGCTCCTCAGCGGTGAAAGCATGTAGTCCTAACCGCTGGACTGCCAGGGAATTCCTGAGATAGATTTTCTTTCTAGTGATTTGTTTGTATTTATGAAGCCAGCTTCCCTGATGGCTCAGACAGTAAAGAACCTGCCTGCAAGGTGGGAGGCCTGGGTTCAATCCCTCAGTAGGGAAGATTCCCCGGAAGGAGGAGATGACAACACACTCCAGTATTCTTGTCTGGAGAATCCCATGGACAAAGGAGGCCAGCCAAGTTACCATTATCTATGTGTTCTGTGCTGTTTAAATTTATATTTTCTTCTTTAAAAAATTGTTTAATGTTAACAGCTCGTAATTTTAGTGATAGGAAACCTCATCATATAGACATATCTTCAAGGAAAGGACTTTTTTAAAAACCACTGTAGAGGTTATGATTAATTCTTTAAAATTTATTACAGGATCTTTAAGCTGCATAGTCAAATAATTTATTCATTAAAAAAAATAAAGTTATTTTCTGTTGTAAAAAAGAATCTTAATATATTTTTCCAGTAAGATAAAATTACACTATTATTAAATAGCCAAGAGATGTACAGGTTTTGGTCTTTGTAATTGAATTCATTTTAATAAATATTTTTAGAAAATAGCATTCTCGTTGAGAATATTACCTTGAGGACATGTGTGTATTTTCTTTTTCAATTATCCTAAAATAGCTTCTATGCTCCTTAAAAGTCTAGGATTGATCATTTTTTATTTGCTATGTATTCTTTATGTGATTATTTTAAATTAATGTATAAAAATAGTTTTCTTGATAAATGTGGCTTATGTAAATTAGTGTTAATTTCAGTTTTTCTTATTGTATTTATATAAAGTATTTTTTGACAGTACTGCTGAGAAATTTTAAAAGTAATTCCGTTGTTCTTGTATTTTCTTTTCTAACTATAATTCTTAAAATTATAGATTGGTTCCTTTCAGTTATTTGTTGAAGGTTACAAGGAGGCCGAATGTTGGCTTAGGAAATTTGAAGCTGACCCTTTGCCTGAGAATATTAGAAAACAGTTTCAGTCACAGTTTGAAAGATTAGTTGTTTTGGATTATATCATCAGAAATACAGGTATGGAAGTTCTGTCATTTTTTTACTCACATCTTCTTAACTTTCAAACTGTATTCAACTCTTGTTTATCCAAATGAAAGATGTAAAGTTTTGCTGCAGTAGTCTTAAGGCTACTTTTTGAAAAAGGCAAAGTCTTTTTATTTGCCTGCCTTGGAAAGCAGAGATGTAGTGCTGACTCTCCCAGGCAGAATTAACCTCATACTGGAGATTCTGACTCAGGGCTGGCTCCTGCCCCAGTGATAGTGATGAGTACCTGTCCCTCAGGTGGAGTTTCTTGGCAGCAGTACAAAGCCTACTGGAAATTGGAGATGTTATCTGCATAATATGAATAATTAAAACTTGATTGTGTAAGTTATTTTAGATGCTTATTTTGACATTAGATGACTGTTAGTACAGTCTGTAAATACAACAAACTCTTAATTGTTTCTGTGCTGCCAGGGAGCAGTGACATTGTTGATAACTTGAAACAGTGATTCCCAAATGTGGTTCCCTGGTCTCTTTTAGGGTCAGTATTATGTGGGCCCAAATGCATCTTCTGGGAACCCATCCCAATCTACTGAACGTGGGTCCAGCAGTTAGTGTTTTAACAGGTCCGATGGGGCTTCCCTGGTAGCTCAGTCAGTGAAGAATATGCCTGCAATGCAGGAGACCCAGGTTCAGTCCCAGGGTCAGGAAGATCCCCTGGAGAAGGAAATGGCAACCCACTCCAGTATTCTTGCCTGGGAGATCCTATGGACAGAGGAGCCTGGCAGGCTATAGTTCATAGGGTCACAAAGAGTTGGACATGACTGAAGCGACTAAACTACCACCCACCAGGTAATTCTGATATACTCTGAAGCTTGAAAACTCTAGTTCAGAATTTTTGCTCATTTATATTAGTTTTGGAAAAAAGATTATGTACCTTTTTAGATTTACCTTTTAAAATCATACAGTCTTAATGGTAAAATTAGTGTAGAGTCCAATGGAATATAGTACTCAGTCACAAAAAAGAATGAAATATTGCCATTTGCAGCGATGTGGATGGAACTAGAAAATGTTATACTTAGAGAAGTAAAGCAGACTGAGAAAGATGAAAATTATATGGTCAATTATATGTGGAATCTAAAAAAAGTAATACCAATGAATCTGCATACAAAACAGAAGCAGACTTGCAGACGTAGGAAACAAACTTATGGTTACCCAAGGGGAGAAGGAAGGAAAGAGGGACAAATTAGGAGTATGGGATTAACAGGTACCAACTGCTACACATTAAATAAATAAGCAACAAGGAATGGTATGGCACAGGAAATTATATTCAATATCTTGTAATAACTATAATGGAAAATAATCTGATAAATTGTGTATTTACCTGAATCACTTTGCTGTACACCTGAAACTAACACATTTTGTATTCAATAAATCAACTCTATTCCAGTTTTTAAAAAAGTTTGTGTCTAGAGTACTCTTGTCTCGACATTAGGTAAGAGCCCATCCAGAAATTTGCTTGGTAACAGGGGTATAGTTTTTCTCCCTAAGGTGAAGAGAAATTATCCTTTCTAATAAAAGTTCTTGACAGTAATTGTACCTACTTCACACAGTTTTTATAAGAATTTGATGAGTTAGTACATGTTAAGCACTTAACAACGTCTGGCACAGAGTAAACAATAAATGTTAACTAACATTTATGAGTATTTTTAGTTTATATGTATTAAATTGAAGCCTTTAATGTGTTAATATGATACAGATAACAAACGCAGGTCTCAAAATCGAAGAGGTGACTAGATTTTTCTGTTTGATATAAAGCTATGATATCTATAAAAAATGAAGTAATAGATTTTTCATTTGTTTTGAAAGACAGGGGAAATGATAACTGGTTAATCAGATGTGAAAAGCAGACACATGAAGATGAAATTACGGTGAGGGAATTTTAATATATATGCATATATAAACACACTATCAGTGTCTATTAAAAATTCCTTGAAGTTATTCTTCATCACTTCCTCATTTCCTTCACCTTAATCCTTGGTTTTTGTTTCTTTTTTCTGTTTTTATCATCTTCTTTCTTTCCTTAGCCTGCTTATGTTGCATTTTTTATTCTGTTTTTGAAATCTCTGTGCAATTTTATTTTGTATGTTGTATTAGTACAGAAGGATAATATCAGCTCAGTACTGATATTCTTTTTACTGGAAAAGGTCAGTATTCATTCCAGTCCCAAAGAATGATCAAACTACCACCCAATTGCACTCATCTCACATGCTAGTAAAGTAATGCTCAAAATTCCCCAAGCCAGGCCTCAACAGTGTGTGAGCCATGAACTTCCAGATGTTCAAGCTGGTTTTAGAAAAGGCAGAGGAACCAGAGATCAAATTGCCAACATCCACTGGGTCATCAAAAAAGCAAGAGAGTTCCAGAAAAATATCTACTTCTGCTTTATTGACTATGCCAAAGCCTTTGACTGTGTGGATCACAATAAACTGTGGAAAATTCTGAAAGAGATGAGAATACCAGACCACCTGACCTGCCTCTTGAGAAATCTGTATGCAGGTCAGGAAGCAGCAGTTAGAACTGGACATGGAACAACAGACTGGTTCCAAATAGGAAAAGGAGTACGTCAAGGCAATATATTGTCACCCTGCTTATTTAACTTATATGCAGAGTACATCATGAGAAACGCTGGGCTGGATGAAGCACAAGCTGGAGTCAAGATTGCTGGGAGAAATATCAATAACCTCAGATATGCAGATGACACCACCCTTATGGCAGAAAGTGAAGAGGAACTAAAGAGCCTCTGGATGAAAGTGAAAGAGGAGAGTGAAAAAGTTGGCTTAAAGCTCAACATTCAGAAACCTAAGATCATGGCATCTGATCCCATCACTTCATGGCAAATAGATGGGGAAACAAGGGAAACAGTGTCAGACTTTATTTTGGGGGACTCCAAAATCACTGCAAATGGTGACTGCAGCCATGAAATTAAATGATACTTGCTCCTTGGAAGAAAAGTTATGATCAACCTAAGCAGCATATTAAAAAGCAGAGACATTACTTTGCCAACAAAGGTCCATCTAGTCAAACCTTTTTTTTTTTTTCCAGTAGTCATGTATGGATGTGAGAGTTGGAGTATAAAGAAAGCTGAGCACTGAAGAATTGATGCTTTTGAACTGTGCTGAGAGTCCCTTGGACTGCAAGGAGATCCAACCAGTCCATCCTAAAGGAAATCAGTCCTGAATATTCATTGGAAGGACTGATGCTGAAGCTGAAACTCCAATCCTTTGGCCACCTGATGCGAAGAGCTGACTGATTTGAAAAGACCCTAATGCTGGGAAAGATTGAACGTGGGAGGAGAAGGGGATGACCGAAGATGAGATGGTTGGATGGCATTACCAACTCAACGGACATGAGTTTGAGTAAGCTCCAGGAGTTGGTGATGGACAGGGAGGCCTGGCATGCTGCAGTCCATGGGATCACAGAGAGTCGGACACAACTGAATGATTGAACTGAACTGAACTGATTCTTATCATTTAAAGCTGTTACATCACTTTAAAAAGTTTGTAGTTTTCATAGTTCATCAAAGAATTTTGAAATTACATATTCAAAGTACTCAGCAATAAATAAAGAACACATGTGATACACGCAATAATGTGGATGAATCTCAAAACCCTGCTGAGTGAAAGAAGCTAAACAAAAAGGAAGATACCATCTGATTCCTTTTATATAAAAATCTAGAAAGTGCAAACTAATCCCTAGGGACAGAAAACAGATGATGTTTGCCTGGGGTGGGATAGAGGGAGGGAGGAGACTGCTAAAGGACACAGGGAAACATCTGGTTGGTTTCATATCTTTCAGTGCTTATTGACTTGTACACTTTCATGTGTAAAGTTTATTGTGTGTAAATTATACCTCAGTGAAGTTGTAAATAGAAAAAAATGATAGAAATAAAAATAAATGACACTTATGGCAGAAATGGGTTTAAAAATACACATGTAAAAATATACATGCTTATAATAGTTTCTAAATATATCTTAGTGGTATATCTAAAGCAACTGGATTTTACTGAAAACCTTATTCTTTTGCTCTGAACTATTTTGTGCATTCTCATTTAGATAAGATATTTGATACAAACTAACAGAAACAACTCTGGCATGTATCATCTGTACCTTCACTCTAATACTTTTAATTTAAAAATTATCTTTTTCACCTTTTTAAAGTCTAGACCACTTAATAATGACAATGTCTATTTTTAGATAATAAGAAGTGCTCTTCAACATGAAAACTGTCTTGCTCCTGAGGCTTGCATTTTCATTACAGGAGAATGGAGAAGTTAGAAATGGCTTACATTCTGTAATCAAGAGTATCTTGAGGTTCCTTCTACCGGACCTTATTACATTTAGCCATGGTTGTTGGAAAGTTTTATTTAGAAACATTTTGTATTTGAACTAATTATTTCTATGAGACCCTAGCAAAGACTTTATTTTAGTAAGGTAACTTCATCATTATCTTAAAAATATCAGTATTTTGCAAATACCATACATTTAAGCCCTGGTGGCTCAGTCAGTAAAGAATCAGCCTGCCAATGTGGGAGACCCAGGTTTGATCCCTGGGTCAGGAAGATCCCCTAGAGAAGGAAATGGCAACCCCACTCCTGTACTTTCGCCTGGAGAATCCCATGGACAAAGGAACCTGGCAGGTTACAGTCCATGGGGGTTACAGAGGCAGACACGACTGAGAAACTAACACACACACATCCATTTAAGCAACACATCTAACATCTAATTATCCAGAACTAAACATTTTATTTATTTTTCTCCCCAACTTTATTGAGGTATTATTGACGCACATGCAGTTTTAAGGTGTGCAATATGATGATTTGATACAAGTATGTGTTGTGAAATGACTATCACAGTATGGTTAGCTAACACCTCCATCCCATCACATAATTAACATTTTTTGGTATACATGGTCATAATATTTATTTTCAAAAAAATTTTTAATTGGAGGACCGTTGCTTTACAATGTTGTGTTGGTTTCTGCAATGCAACAACGCAAATTAATCATAATTATACGTATATCCTCTCCCTTTTGAGCCTCGCTCCCCTCCCTCGCATGTCACCCCTCCCTCTAGGTCATTACAGAGCACCAGGCTGGACTTCCTGTGTTGTATAGCAACTTCCCTCTAGTTTTCTGTTTTACACATAATAGTGTATACATGTCAATGCTACTTTCTCAGTTCATCCCACCCTTTCCTTACCCAGCTGTGTCCATAAGTCCTTCCTCTACATCTGCATCTCCATTTCTTCACTGCAAATAGGTTAATCAGTACCATTTTTCTAGATTTCGTATGTATGCGTTCATATATAATGTTTGTTTTTCTGACTTACCTCACTCTATACAAAACTACCATATAACCCAGCCTTCCCACTACTGGGCATATACCCTGAGAAAAACCACAATTCTAAAAGACACATGTTCCTCAGGGTTCATTGCAACACTATTTAACAATAGCCAGGACATGGAAGCAACCTAGATGTCCATCAACAGGTGAACAGATAAAGAAGATGTGGTACAGATATATATAATACAATGGAATATTACTTAGCATAAAAAGGAATGAATTTGAGTCGGTTGCAGTGAGGTGGATGAACCTAGAGCCTGTTATACAGAACTACACATTTTGAAGTCTTAATAATGTCAAGCCTTCTTCCCCAAAGATGAAAAGAATGAAACTATTACTGTATAACTTTGTAATAGCAAATTAAAAAGTAGTGATTATGAAGGTTTTACTGGTTGTTAAGACCCTGTTTTCCCTTAAATGGTAAATTGGTACTTTTTGGTAAGTTTATTTTTATAGACTCTTCAGGTAAAATGTCTTTAAAGCTCAATGATTATTATACATTTTTTCTTTTGGAAATATGCATATAAACTGTTATATCAACTATTTTCTCCCTTTTAGGATACAAAATGGCCTGATGATAAAGAAACACTTATTAAAATAGCTGCAATTGATAACGGTCTAGCGTTTCCTTTTAAACATCCTGATGAGTGGAGAGCATGTGAGTATTTGGAAATTTTTATAGAATCTCTAGTGATCCCTTTTTCAGAATAGGATGGGAATGAAATTTATGGATATCAAAATAGTAGAGGAAAAGCTGGATATATTACAGTCATTCGAGCTCAGTTCTAGGCACTTGGGATGCAAAGATGTGTAATACACTCTGTGAGCCTTGCCATGTTTCGTTCCTTATTTTTGAGTGACTATGTCTGATTTTGATTTCTTGGCTTGTGTTAGCCTTGTAAAATAAATTTAATAGCTTTCCAAATTTGAAATTTGTTAAGTCATTCTCTGCTAACTTGATCTATGGCCAATTTAAAGGACTATTTTTGAGAAGAATGTGGTTGAGCACCAAGTCTGTCTTCTAATGAAAACTTGTTAGTTAGTCAAATCATATTCTTGACCCATTTTTTAACCACTTAATCTGCTAATTTTGAGACAAAGTTCACCGTGATTGCGATTTTGTCAATTTCTTCTTGTATTTCTGTGTACTTTTTGCTTTGTATTTCACACTCAAAGTCTTAGTGTTTTATCTTGCTGGGGTGACTTGTTCTTTTTGTTAATGTAAAATACATCCCTCGTTATCCCTCACAGTGTTTTTCGCTTTTCTTATTTTGTCTGTTGTAATATTGCTATGCCTCGTTTCTTTTTACTAGTATTTACCTGTATTATTCTATACTTTTATTTTCAACTTCCATCATTTTGTTTTAAGTATATGACATATAAATAGCTTCTAGCTGAAGATTTTTTGCCCAATCTGAGATCCTTTTAATAGCTACATTTAACTCTGTAGTTTGTCACAATAAGCTCCTGATGTGCTTGAACTTTTCCTACCATTTTTTTTTCCTATTTACCATGGATTTCAATTTTTTTCTTTCCTATCTTTGGTTGAACTGACTTGAGATGTCTTTGTTCTTTTTTTTTTTTTTTTTTAACCTCTAATGGTTTGGAATCTAGATACAAATTGCCTTTTAAAGGTGTCAAGTTTAAGATGCCTACAATACACCTGGAAAATTTTACCAAACACAAACACCAAAAAATAAGGATCTAGAACTTGAAAGAGTAATTGGTATTGAGGATGTAATTTTTAAACTGTTACTTTGGTAAGCGGAAGCCATGGCAGTGTTGCTATCACCTGGGAAAACCGTAGTGAACAAATGCCATCACGAAGGCAGTGTGAGATACATAGCTACTCAATAAATGTTTCATGAATGTTTGGTGGGTCTTCTCTGGGAGCTCAGCTGGTGAAGAATCCGCCTGCAATGCAGGAGACTCCAGTCCTATTCCTGGGTCAGGAAGATCGCCTGGAGAAAGGGATAGGCTACCCACTCCTGTATTCTTGGGCTTCCCTGGCAGCTCAGTCAGTAAAGAATCTGCCTGCAATGCAGGAGATCTGGATTCAGTCCCTAGGTTGGGAGGTTGGTATTGAGGGTGTCATTTTTAGACTGTCACCTTGGTAAGTGGAAACCATGGTGGTGGTGCACCTGGGAAAATCATGGTGAACAAATGCCATCACTAGGGCAATGTGAGATACGTAGGTACTCAGTAGACATTTCATGAATGTTTAGTAAGTGAAGGAGAGAAAAGATGAAGTGTAGAGTCTGGCAATGGTGGTGTTGAAACCGGGAGAAAAAGCCAGCAAAAGAGAAATGGCTTAAAAGACAAGGTAAAGTTTGAGACAGTGGTAGCACCAAAAACCACATAGGGGAACATTTCACAGAGGGAGACGATAGAGAACAGTGCTGCCTGCTGCAAAGACACGTGAAGTAGCATGAGGACTGCACACGGACTTTTGGAAAGAGCCTTATGAGGTGACTGGTGGCCTTAGGGGAGAGTGTGAACGATGATAGAAGAAGTTGAAGGGCAGGGATTGGAATTAGAGACAGGCAGAAAATCAGAGCTTTTCTTTTATATAATTGGTCAGGGGAAGGCTTTGTTTGGAATGGACTGTGTTTTCCATAGTATTCAAGAGATAGATAAAGGAGAATTCAGAAGAAATGACTCTAAAGGCAAAGTTTTTTTCCTTGGGGCTTTCTGAGTGGTAAGAGCCAGAGATTCTCCTTGAATGAACTGTAGTTCTGTAGGATATCATACTGTCATAAACCTTACATTTTCTTGCAAGAATCTGAATATGCACCTTATATCTAGATTATCTTTCTAGCCCTGCCACTGTGTATATTTAATGGTCTTCTTGGGCGAGAACTAGAGTTAGCCCAAAATGATGAATCTCTTCTCTCTCAAAGCGGCTTCCCTAATGACCTGAAAGTGAAAGTTGCTCAGTGGTGTCTGACTCTTTCCCACCCCATGGGCTATAGAGTCCATGGAATTCTCTAGGCCAGAATACTGGAGTGGGTGTAGCCTTTCCCTCTTCCAAGGGATCTTCCCAACCCAAGGATCGAACCCAGGTCTCCCTCATTGCAGGCAGATTCTTTACCAGCTGAGCCACAAGGGAAGCCCAAGAATACTGGAGTGGGTAGCCTATCCCTTCTCCAGCAGATCTTCCCAACCCAGGAATCGAATTGGGGTCTCCTGCATTGCAGGAGGATTCTTTACCAACTGAGCTATCAGGGAAGCCCACCTATTGACCTACTAATGATTTAAAATTTTAGAACATTTTACCTATTGACCTGCTGCTGCTAAGTCGCTTCAGTCGTGTCCAACTCTGTGCGACCCCATAGACGGCAGCCCACCAGGCTCCCCTGTCCCTGGGATTCTCCAGGCAAGAACACTGGAGTGGGTTGCCATTTCCTTCTCCAATGCATGAAAGTGAAAAGTGAAAGTGAAGTCACTCAGTCGTGTCTGACTCTTCACGACCCCATGGACTGCAGCCTACCAGGTTCCCCCATCCATGGGGTTTTCCAGGCAAGAGTACTGGAGTGGGGTACCATCGCCTTCTCTGGCCTATTAACCTACTAATGATTTAAAATTTTAAGCACAGACACAAACACACACACCAATGAGTCATCAATTCCTGACCATTTGTGGCTGAAACTGCAGGGAGATCTCAGTCATGATATCTGGGGCTGTGAACAAATTATAGGTACTGCTCAATTTCCAAACACAGCAGCCAGACATTCAGATATGATATAGGGCTGTTGGAGATATACTCATTATCGAAACTTACTATTTTCCTGTTTAAAACTCAGAAACCTAACCAGCTCAGGTAAATACCTTACTGTGCTTTACCATCTGAAAGTGAAAGTATTAGTTGCTCAGTCCTGTGCAGCTTTTTGCGACTGCATGGACTAGAGCCTGCCAGACTCCTCTGTCCATGGAATTCTTCAGGCAAGAATACTGGAGTAGGTTGCCATTCCCTTCTCCAGGGGATCTTCTCGACCCAGGGATCAAATCTGGGTCTCCCGCATTGCAGATAGATTCTTTACCTTCTGAGCCAGCAAGGAAGCCATCTGAATTAACCATCTAAACTTAGAAATTTGAATAACTTAGATGGCAAAGAGTAAATGTTCCGATAATTTCTCCTGTCTTTTTGTTAACCCAGGAATTATAGAGAAAAATACAGAATAAATGTGAGTCTAAATAAACTATTTCCCTTCACTGATAAGAATACTTTTTTTTTTCAGATCCATTTCACTGGGCTTGGCTTCCTCAAGCAAAAGTTCCTTTTTCTGAAGAAATAAAAAACTTGGTTCTGCCATATATTTCAGACATGAACTTTGTGCAAGATTTATGTGAAGATCTTTATGAACTTTTTAAGGTAAATAGATTTTTAGTTTTAACTATTTCAGAAAATGAAATAAATCTTAGAAGAGTTTTTCCTGATAGAGCTAATTTGCAGTTAACTGCTTCTGATATCACTGCTTGCAATAGAACCTGACATAACAGAAAGGAGTTAGCATTTTTCTTTATAGGAGCATAAATTTGTGAAGTTAAACTTTGAGTATTCTTTGAAATGAGACTACATTATAATTTGGGAAGTTATTTTCTTCAGAAGTTGAACTTTTACAAAATTACTCTGTGAATTATAAGAAATGTTAGCCTAAAGTTGTTGGCTAGAAAGTAATTTTAAATCCTTTCTGGAACCAGTTGGAGTATAAGAGTATTTATTGTCATTCTAAGATGTACACAAAAATGCATCAAGTAAAAATAATCTTTTTGTGTGACTTTTTCTGTTAGGAATGCTTTGTAATGATCTCATGTACTAAGTTGAGTTCATTTGTTTTCAAGTGTTTTTTTCAAAGAGCTTGATTTTTATAATAATGTTTCCTTTTCTGTTTGTGATAGATTGACAGAAATTTTGACAAAGCCACTTTTGAAAAGCAGATGTCTGTGATGAGGGGTCAGGTAGGTTACTTTTTTAAGATCTTGTTCATTGAAAAGAGCTCTCTGAAATAGTAGTCAACTTTTTTCCTCCATTGTGACGCAGAGACAACTCTCAGTACTGTCCTTTATTCTGAACCAAAATAGCTCAGATGATTAGAAATAAAGTTGATTTCATTACTTTTTTTTTCCCTGTATTGTTTCCATATTAGATTTTTTTTTTACTTTGTTGTGTATTATTTGGTTAATCAGTTTCCCGCTACTGCTAATTATTGTCCTCACTTTAATATCTGTTTTCCTGAGTGTTAGTATCTTTCTCCTTCTCAAATCCACTTGCTTGAATGTTTCAATACCAAGTTCTGTTCCCTGTGGATGATTTTCCTCAGAGAACATGTTTGGCTAGAGCAGTCAGTAAATAGTCGTGTCACCAAGGACGAGCACTACTTGGGACATAAAAGTACTAGTTGTAACTCAGTCCTCTCACTCCTTTTCACCTCCTTTAATTAGAAACACAGGGTATTAATTACATCTGCTAGTGTGGACCTGAAGGCTAGGCTAACCTACAG
Source organism: Budorcas taxicolor (assembly GCF_023091745.1). NCBI lineage: Eukaryota > Metazoa > Chordata > Mammalia > Artiodactyla > Bovidae > Budorcas > Budorcas taxicolor. Next base: position 45,293,741 of record NC_068915.1, read on the forward strand.
GTGACTCTGCTTCTTCTACTCTACTACTAGTATTTAGATTCCAAAAGAAAGATTTGAAATAAAAATAAACTATAGTGCAAACATGGTCATTCAGTGACTTACTAATTAATTTTTTCTTTCTAAAAGATGCATTTCATTTAAGATAGCTGCTGCAGACCTGTGACCAAGAAGACAAGTCTAGTTTTTGCACTATTTATTATGTAACATTAACAAATGGATATAATTAAATAACTATTGTATTTATTCATTAATTGCTTATTGACAGAACCAGTGCCAGAAACTGTCCTAGTGATTGAGAGAAAGCAGTGAGTAAAACCAAGTTCCTCCTGTCCTGGAGCCCTTGCTCTGATGAGGCCCGGGGCTAGGGAAGAGGACAAATTATTAGCTTGCATACCCCTTGGTGTTCTGTTGTACTTACTCAGGGCTTTGCTGGAGTCATAAGTTTTAAATAGTAAATGAAATGATTGGAGAAGCAGGCTAGAGAGTCAGATTTTGGAGGGCCTTAGGTTCCACATGGAAGGGATTGGAGTAGTTATTCATCATTTCTGCCATTTTTTTTCAGATAATGTCTAAAAATATATTTCAAGTAAATTAGTATTTCTGAGGTCCAGTGTTCCAAATAGGCACAGGTAGAATAGGAAATGAATGCTCTTCTTGAGATTGATCATGACCCTACTGCTATTTAATGTAAAATTCAAAAGTTTCAACTTAATAAACATTATTAGTCAAATTTTAAAAGAAATACCTTCATACTAGGTCCTATTAATAATTCCAGTGAACATGCAATAAATTTGTTTAGTGAGTGGGTAAGGCAAGTATTTAGTAAAAATGAGATCATTTAGACCAGTATCTGTTTAGGACCAGTATCAATGGAGTATGTATGTGGAACCATTCACTTTATTCCGTCTCTGATTCAATTCTTCTGGATGTAGATGCATTCTAGAATATTTCAGAGTTGTCAATTGGCAAAAATTATTTAATTCTAATCTTGTGCATTTGTTTGTGTATATGGATGTGTATGTACAAGCATACATACCTCCGCATATTTGTATTGATAGCAGGTACTCCTCATCACCGTCTCTGTTGGGCATAAATGGATGAAATAAAAGCTGTAGTTATAAATAGATAGTTAAAATAATATCAGTGAACTGAGGCCTTTACCTTTTTTGAGCTGATGAAAACCTCTCTTCCTTCCACAGATCTTAAACCTCACTCAGGCACTGAGAGACAGGAAGACTCCTGTCCAGCTGGTGCAGATGCCTTGTGTGGTTGTGGAGCGCAGTCAGGGTGGAGGGCAGGGTCGGATCGTCCAGCTCAGCAATTCATTCACCCAAACTGTCCACTGCAGGAAGCCATTTTTTTCCTCCTGGTAGCAGCTGTGAGAGAAACAACTGGGCCTTGTGTGGTTAAAACATACTGTCACGTAAATCTGCTGGTAAGAGCTCCAGCTGCCAGAGCCTCAAATAATATAAGTTTCTAAAAGGCTATCTTTTGAATGTAATCAGAGTTTACAGTTTTTTGTCCAAATATTAAATTTCTATTTCAGGGAAGAAGTGATATATCTCTTATATCATATTTTTGTAGAAAAATTGTATTTTATGTTGTTGATGTTAGTTTAAGGTAATTTCATAGTTTACACATTCTAAAATGACTATAATTACTCTTGAATTCCAAACAGAAAAATAAGGTGTTTGATGACTTTGAATACAGTAACTTTTTATATACTTTTTAAACATTGACAAGAATGGTCATGTTAATTCTTCTTACATTATAAAAGGCTTTTGAGGATAAAAGTGCTCTTATGAGCTATAATAGAGTAGTTAATAAAAAACAGGTAAGAATAAAGCAATGTTGTCTTAATTTAAAAAGCTGCTATTTTAGAACTTGAATAAATACTCCTAACGTGACCATTATTAGGGACCAGAAAATTATATTTTGTTTAAGTAACTGATGACCATTTTCTTTTTCATACTTCAGAATATTTTTGTCAATTATTTTGTTTACAGTGAGGAAAAAAAAATCTAATGATGTCTCCCACCTTTAAAAAAAAATGGAAACACTCAATTGAGACTTGAGGGAAATAATATGAAATGAAGATGGATCCCCAGTATTCTGAAATTCCAAAATAGCATTAAAAAATCCCTTCTGTTTCTTGCATGGGGTCAGTACTTATCAATTAGTACTTTTGAGTACTGATCTGGTTCAATTTAGTACTTCAATTAGTATTAAACTTCACTGAAAAGTAAAACATAATTCAAACTGTATATTGGATGGCATTTTGAGGACCTAGGACATAACCTCTTAAAAATAATAGTAGTTTTGTAGAGTACTTGAATTACTGATGTTATAATTACACTCAACTTTAGAATATCGGCCCCCATTAAAGGGGTACATGACAGAGATAACCATAAAGTCATTTTTATTTTATTTTAAACACCAATATGTCTGACATGCTGGGAATTTGTAGTACTTTTAACTCACTGAGTAATTTAAATTGAGATGAGCTCCATATGAAGATTTGATCCCAGAGAAGCAAGCAGAAGCTTCTTTCTCTCCTTAGGCTCCAAACAAGTAACATCACCACTCAGACTAAACTGGGCAGTTTGTGGTCTTGGCCTTGTGTTTTTCAAGCTTTCTGTCCTGTAATCTTTTAAACTTAGTTATTTTTATGTAAAAGGTATTTCCTGAAGGTTGAATTAGAACAGAAGTCCTCCCTTCCTCTACATCTTTCTCTTGGTCTTTGTGGATGTGATGAGTAAGAATACTGCTGTCCTGGTGATGTCCATTGGAAACCTGTGTTTTCTTACCTTCTCCCACCCTCCATGATCTTCATATTGAGATAATGAAAAACTGACTGGAAATTCAAAACTCAAGCTACTGTCTTCAGATAAACACCAGTAATTAAAATGTGCCTTTTGAAGATGTTTTCTTAATGAAACAAGTTTTTATGATCTGGATACTGCTCTCATAAGACAGTTTTTTCAGTATTTTGATAATTGCTATATTAATTTTTATAACATAAACTTAGTAAGTTGCTACTGTTTTATATCCTAAAATTAAATAGTGTGAAAATATTTTTAAATGATCTGACCAGGTCAGAAAAATAAAGCTGAAATATTTAAGATATGATTACAAGTCAGAATACATTGGTTGTATTTTGTAAATTTTCATGAACTTTGTTTTTTTTTTAAATATTGTTAATTTTTTCAGTGAGTATATTTGTAGTGTTACACCTGTAAACTAAAGGTAATAAGTTTAAAATCAATTCTAGATTTCTCCTGAAGTATGTATATTGAATATTTAGAATGTTTGTGAATATGTTTATGTTTATGAATGATGCCAAACCACCATTTTCTTACTTTATATGTTAGTACAGTTTAATGCGTTATCATTCCAAAAGACATGTAACTGGAATCTTTATAATTAGAGGCATTTTAATTTTTATTTAAATGTAAGCTGCCTTATTCTCCAAATTTGTCAGCAAACATGGAGACGTGTTTTTGTAGGCTTGAAAACGACTTTACAAATTTTTTTTAAAGTTTTGTACTAATGGAATTAAAACCTTATTAAAAAGAGTGGTGACCAGTTCTTTGGTTAGATTATATCTTAAATCGTTTTACAGATATACAAAGAGATGGGTACCGTTTTATAGTTCCCTTTCTTTCCCGAAATTGCTTGGGCAGCTGTACAGAGTCGAGGAAGAGGTTTTCGGTGTGGTTTTGTTTCCAGTCCTTTCTTGTGGTTAGTTTGGAGTCATGTGACGGAGTCCAGCCAAGGATGTTACGTGACCTCCATATCTGGCAATAAAACTCACTGCATCACAACCAGTGGTCGCTGTTGACCACTCTCCCGTCTTCTCATTTGGCTATAAACAAGAATTTGCAAAGTGGAAGTACCCAGGGCATGTGAGTCACTGCTTGGAAACCTACCAGTAGAGCATGCCATCTGCACTGGACTGTGACATGTGCAAGAAATAAGGGCTTGAGTCACTAAGATTTTGCATTTATTTGTTAAAACTTACCATAGTCTGTCCTATCCTAGGTATTACAGTATAAATAGAAAAATGTAAGACATTTAAAAATTAAAAACCAATTACAGAAGGCTAGATGGCAGCCACAGTGAGTATTTAATGTCAGATCCTCATAGAGCAACTGGGATAGCAAAAGAAAAGTCACAGTGACACCATCTTCACTAAATTTAGGTGGAAGAATATCCCTCTGGACCCAAGAAACTAATAGGATCAAATGGGAACAACAGCATTGGAGGAGTGAGCAGAGAGAAAGGGAGGGGGTCTTGTGATGGTCCTAAGAGCCAAAGGTCCCAGAACCTGCCCACATGTCCTCAGCCCCAGAAGGAGGAGCCCCAGTCATCATGGCAGTATCAACTGTTGCATTCCAAACCACAATCAGAATTGGAAGAGGGCTGTCAGCATTCAAGTGGTAGCTGTAAAAGGAGCCTGCAGGGAGGTAATGAGGGTTCTCAGAAGTATCTGGTGAGAGCATAGAGGCCTACGCTGAGAGAAACTACTGGGAACAAAACAGACATCAACAAGGAAAGGACCCTGGGGATAAAGGAGAGAAAGGTCCTGATACATTTGGAACAGGGGACCAGATAAGACAATTCAGATGATACTAAGAAGGTACATAAAAAGCCATGTCATCTGGGAATATACCTAGTGCCACTGTACAGTTAAATATGGTTAAAATAGTATGTTTTATATTATGTGGCTTTTACCACAATAAAAAACAACCAAAAAAAAAAAAAAAAAAAAAAAACCCACATCATCTGGAAATTCCCTGGTCCAGTGGCTAGGACTCAGTGCTTTCATTCCCAGGACCTGGGCTCAATCCCTAGGTGGAACTAAAATCCCACAAGCTGTGAAGCACTGTTAAAAAGATAAAAATAATAATTTAAAAATGTTATTTTTTTAAATGTTATCTAATGATTTGTAGTAACTGCAGAAGAGGGAAACCTAGAACCACAAAACCAGGAAATTCCAGGCCCACCTCACCACCTACACTGAAATCTTCTGAAAATAAAGGAGCAAAGTATGATAAAGTTCATCTCATTTTAAACATGACCACATGGTGAGGCATACTTTAAGAAGACAGGATAACACACCTAGAGAAAATGAAGGTATCCTAGAAACATTTACAAAGCAGAGGAAAACAGTAATATTTGTTAAAATGCTGAAGGAATTCAAGAAATGATAGAAGCCAAGAAAGAACAATACAACATCAAAATCAGAAAAGCTCAGGAATTCAATGGGAAAAAAAAGAGGTTGATTATCTACATTAAAAAAAAAGAAAAATTGGATTAGTAAGCAATAGGAAATAAAATGACTGCTGACAGAGATCAGAAGAAACATCAGAGTTGAAACTATGTGTAAGAAATACACTAGAAGGAACCCAAGAGCATATCCATAGAAACTCTGCAGCAAACATCATACGTAGTGCTGGAAAATCTGAAGTTTCCTGTATTTGTTATCTGTTGCTGCTGTAATAAATAGTCACAAACATTAGTGTCTTCAAACAACACAAACTTCCATATCTGACAGCTGTGCAGATGAGAAGGCTGATATAAGCATCAAAGGGCTGTTTCTTTCTGGGGGCTCTAGGAAGGAATCTGTTTCCTTGTGCTTTCTTGTGTCTATGAACCTCAGACATCCCTCGGCTTGTAGACCTCTTCGTCCGTCTCCAAAGCCAGCAACAGTGGGTTGAATGCTTTTCTCATCGCGTCATTCTGACACTGACCCTTCTGCTTCCTTCTTGCACTTTTAAGGACCCTTGTTATTACACTGGGCCTACACAGGTAATCTAATCTCCCTATTTTAAGGCTTGTTTACATGTAATCTCAATTCCATCTTCAACTTTAATTCCACTTGGCCATGTAATATATTCACAAATTCTGAATGCTAGAATGTGGGCGTCTTTGGGGGTCAGAATTCTGACTTAAGTACTTTCTCTCTGAGATCCATAATGTGACAAGGATGTCTGCTTTCACAATTTGTGTTCAGTATCATACTGGAGAGCTTAGCCAGTGCAGTAAAGGCAGGGAAGAACTGAAAGGAATGAGGATTGCAAAGAAAATTGTCATTATTTACCGTTGTCATAATTATGCATGTAGAAATTTTAAAAGAATCTACCACTAACTATATTAGAATTGATGTGAATTTTGCAACATTTATATCCCAGCAACATCAGTTAGAAAATCTTCAAAGATACCAGTAGCAGCAAAATATACTAGGTTCCTAGGGATAAAAGTTCAACCAAAGACATATAAGCAAGCCCTCTACACCAGCTATTTTAAAGAAAAATTAGATTTAAATAAATGGAGAGCAATGCCATGATTATGTAGAAATAATACTAAGATGTTGATGCTCCCAAGTTTGTCTATACACAGTCAAAATGCCATCAGGATTTTTTGTTTTTTTAATTTGACAAGCTAATTCTAAAAGGTGTATGGAAATGTTTTGGCCAAACTATGAGACAAGAGTAAAAGGTGGAGGACATATAGGCTATTTGGTCTCAGAACTTGCAAAGCTACAGCAATCAAGACAGTGATAATTGGGATGAAGATAGACATGAAGGGCTTCCCAGGTGGTGCTAGAGGTAAAGAACCCACCTGCCAATGCAGGAAACTTAAAGAGAGGCTCCAACCCTGGGTCAGGAAGATCCCTTGGAAGAGGGCATGGCAACCCACTCCAATATTCTTGCCTGGAGAATCCCATGGACAGAGGAGCCTGGTGGGCTACAGCCCATGGAGTCACAAAGAGCTGGACATGACTAAATCAACTTAGCTGGCACATGGACCAATGAAACTGAATAGGGAATCCAGAAAAAATGTGTAAGTATTAGTTACACATAGTAAACTAATTTTCAACAAAGATGCCAAGGCATTTCAATGAAAAGGGTAGTCTTTTCAAAAAATGGTGTGGCAATAACTAGACACATAAACACACACACACACTCACAACTTTCACCTTAACACCATACAGAGACCTAAGTATGAGAGCTAAAATTCATAGAAGAAAACAGGAGACAATCTTGGGTAACTTTGTTTTCATAAAGATTTCTTCAAGCACAAATGGCACAAACCATTAGAGAAAAAATTGATAAATTGGTCTTGATTAAAGTTAAAATGCTCACTCGTTGGAAGAAAGGGTATGACCAACCTAGATAGCATATTCAAAAGCAGAGACATTACTTTGCTGACTAAGGTCATCTAGTCAAGGCTATGGTTTTTCCTGTGGTCATGTATGGATGTGAGAGTTGGACTGTGAAGAAGGCTGAACACCGAAGAATTGATGCTTTTGAACTGTGGTGTTGGAGAAGACTCTTGAGAGTCCCTTGGACTGCAAGGAGATTCAACCAGTCCATTCTAAAGGAGATCAGAGTGGGATTTCTTTGGAAGGAATGATGCTAAAGCTGAAGCTCCAGTACTTTGGCCACCTCATGTGAAGAGTTGGCTCATTGGAAAAGACTCTGATGCTGAGAGGGATTGAGAGCATGAGGAGAAGGGGACGACAGAGGATGAGATGTCTGGATGGCATCACTGACTCGATGGACGTGAATCTGAGTGAACTCCGAGAGTTGGTGATGGACAGGGAGGCCTGGTGTGCTGCAATTCATGGGGTTGCAAAGAGTCGGACACGACTGAACTGAACTGAACTGAAAGCTAAAACATCTTGCTCTTCAAAAGATACTTCAGAAATTAAAATTTCTAGTCACAAACAGGGAGAAAATATTTGACAAATATATCTGATAAAGAATTCCAAAGTATATAAAGAGATTGTACAACTCAAGAATAAGAAGATAAAGAGATGAACAAAAGATTTTACACAGACACTTCACAAAATACGGTGAATGGCCAGTAAGTACATGGAAAGAAGCTTGACATTATCACCAGGGAAATACAAATAAAACCCACAATGAATAAAGTTAAACTTACACCTATCATAACACCCAGTCATTCTTCTTTTACTAACCTAGGAGAAATGAAAGCAAACGGCTAGGTAGAACCTAAATTCACCAACAGGTGAATGGATAAGCAAAAAATACATTTATAAAATAACATGTATAATACCATATATGAAGCGAATCGCCAGTCCAGGTTTGATGCATGATACTGGATGCTTGGGACTGGTGCACTGAGACAACCCAGAGGGATGATACGGGGAGGGAGGAAGGAGGGGAGTTCAGGATGGGGAACACGTGTATACCTGTGGTGGATTCATGTTGATGTATGGCAAAACCAATACAATATTGTAAAGTAATTAACCTTCAGTTCAATAAATTTATATTTTTTTTAAAAAAGGAAAAGATACACTGGTAAACCCAGCAACATGAATAAACTTCAAAACCATTATGCTAACTGAAAGAATTACTGCACTGTTGCATTCATTCCACATGCTAACAAAGTAATGCTCAAAATTCTCCAAACTAGGCTTCAACAGTACGTGAAACAAGAACTTGCAGATGTTTAAACTGGATTTAGAAAAGCCAGAGGAACCAGAGATCAAATTTTCAACATCTGCTGGATCTTAGAAAAAGAGAATTCCAGAAAAAATCTACTTCTCTGCTTTGTTGACTATGCTAAAGCCTTTGACTATGTGGATCACAACAAACTGTAGGAGATTCTTAAAAGAGATGGAAATACCGGACCGCCTTACCTGGCTTCTGAGAAATGTGTATGCAGGTCAAGAAGCAATTGTTAGAACCGGATATGGAACAATGGGCTCGTTCCATATTGGGAAAGTACGCCAAGGCTGTATATCGTCACCCTCCTTATTTAATTTATACGCAGAGTACATCATGCAAAATGCTGGGCTGGATGAAGCACAAGCTGGAATCAAGATTACCAGGTAAAATATCAATAACCTTAGATACACAGATGACACCACTCATGACAGAAAGCGAAGATGAACTAAAGAACCTCTTGAATTTGACAGAGGAGAGGAAAAAAGCTGGCTTAAAACTCAACATTGATAAAAATGAAGATCATCGCATCTGGTCCCATCACTTCGTGGCAAATAGATGGGGAAACAAGGGAAACAGCGAGAGACTTTATTTTCTTGGGCTCCAAAAATCACTGCAGATGGTGACTGTAGCCATGAAATTAAAAGACATTTGCTCCTTGGAAAAAAAGCTATCAGTTCAGTTCAGTCGCTCAGTCGTGTCGACTCTTTGCGACCCCATGAATTGCAGCACACCAGGCCTCCCTGTTCATCACCAGCTCCTAGAGTTCACTCAGACTCACGTCCATCGAGTCAGTGATGCCATCCAGCCATCTCATCTTCTTGTCGTCCCCTTCTCCTCCTGCCCGCACTCCCTCCCAGCATCAGAGTCTTTTCCAATGAGTCAACTCTTCACATGAGGTGGCCAAAGTACTGGAGTTTCAGCTTTAGCATCATTCCCTCCAAAGAAATCCCAGGTCTGATCTTCTTCAGAATGGACTGATTGGATCTCCTTGCAGTCCAAGGGACTCTCAAGAGTCTTCTCCAACACCACAGTTCAAAAGCATCACTTCTTCGGTGCTCAGCTTTCTTCACAGTCCAACTCTCACATCCATACATGACCACTGGAAAAACCATAGTCTTGACTAGATGGACCTTTATTGGCAAAGTAATGTCTCTGCTTTTGAATATGCTATCTAGGTTGGTCATAACTTTTCTTCCAAGGAGTAAGCAATGACCAACCTATATTTTGTATTAAAAAGCAGAGACATTACTTTACCAGCAAAGGTCCATCTAGTCAAAGCTGTGGTTTTTCCAGTGGTCATGTATGGATGTGAGTTGGATCATAAAGGAGACTGAGTGCCGAAGAAGTGATGCTTTTGAACTGTGGTGTTGGAGAAGACTCTTGAGAGTCCCTTGAATTGCAAGGAGATCCAACCAGTTCATCCTAAAGGAAATCAGTCCTGAATATTCATTGGAAGGACCGATGCTGAAACTGAAACTCCAATCCTTTGGCCACCTGATGCAAAGAGCCAACTCATTAGAAAAGACTCTGGTGCTGGGAAAGATTGAAGGCAGGAGGAGAAGGGGACAACAGGATGAGATGGTTGGATGGCATCACCAACTTGATGGACATGAGTTTGACCAAATTCTGGGAGATGGTTATAAACAGGAACGCCTGGTGTGCTGCAGTCTATGAAGTCTCAAAGAATTGGATATGACTGAGTGACTGAACAACAAACCAAAATAATCTGCCAGGCACAAAGAGAACATACCATCTGGTTCCATTTATATAAAAATTTCTAAAATGAACGCTAGTTCATTGCTAAAGAAAACAATCCAGTGATTACTTGGGGACTGAGATGGATCCTGTGGGTGGGGTATGGGGTGGGAGGGTGGATGGTTTCCACGGAGGCCTGAGGAAATTTCAAGGGATGATGGAAATACTTTGTGTCTTGAGTGTGGTCCTGATTTCATAGGTGAGTACATTCATCAAAGATCATCAAATTGCACAGCTCATTGTAAGTAAAGTATTCTTCATGAAACAATAAACAGTGCATTACTACTGTAAACCTATCAGATTTGGGAGAAGTAAAAGCCTGTAGCTTGGTACAATCATTTTTGAGATCAACCTCTTGTAAAATTGAAGATACAAGTTTGCTGGTAGTATATGCGTTCAAGGAAACATATACAAGATTGGTCAATGCTGTAGTGTTTATAATACTGAAAAATTGAGAACATCCTGAATATTAGTAGGAAAATGGATAAGTAAACTGTGGTATACCCATACAATAGAAGACCACAGCACACTAAAAATAGTTAAATGATAGCCACATGTATCAAAATGTGCACATAAACCTCAAAACAATGTTGAAGGAAACAAATGTTGCAAAAGTATTTACACATTTATGTAAATATAAAGCAGATCAGTGGTACTTTCTTAAGCTTGCTTTTTGATATATGCATACACCTAAGTATAATATATTAAAAAGTCAACAGGAAACATACAAATTGGCCTCCAATTTCAAAAGAGTTGTTACCTCAGGGCTAGGAGGATATGGAAGCAGATCTAAAGGGTACCAATTTTAAGTATGAACATTTTATTTTTTAAAAAACAATCTGTTGTTTGCTCTATTTGCAAAGGAGATGCCTCTGGCTGGAATGTTTGTACAGAGTTATAACACAAGGGCCTAATTGTTTTGTAACATTACCTCAACTTTTTTCTTGTCAAATTGCAAAGGAAGATCAATAAACAGAATTCTTTTATATGAATGTAAAAAAATTAAAAATTAAAAAAAATCTGAAACAGGTATGACGAGATGTCCACATCTGTTAAAATCTGAGCAGCAGATTTTAGGTGAGCTTTTAAATATTCTCTGTTTTCCATATGTTTCAATTATTTCATTTTTTAAAATAAGTTTTTATTTGGGAACACATTTATGTGAGTGCTTTGTATGCCACCTTTCTTAATTTTCTAGGGCTGACATGAAAAAAAATACCACAGAGTGGCTTAAGCAGTGGAAATAAATGTTCTCACAGTTTGGAAGGGCTGGGAGCCCAAGATCAAGGTGCCAGCCAGCTTGTTCCCTGGTGAGGGCTTTCTCCTGCCTGACATATCGCTGCCTTGCCACTGTATCCTCACACGACCTTTCTTCTTGCACTTATGTCCCTCATATCTCTTATTTTAAGAACACCAGTTCTATTGAATTAGGGTCTAACTCATTTAATTTTTTGTTCTGTTTTTAAATTTTTAATTACTTTTTATTGGAGTATAGTTGCTTTACAATGTTGTGTTAGTTTCTACTGTACAGCAAAGTGAACCAATTGCACATGTACATACATCCTGTCTTTTGGGGATTTCCTTCACGTTTAGGCCATCGGAGAGCACTGAGTAGAGTTCCTTGTGCTATACTGTAGGTTCTCATTGTCTATTTTATACATCATATCAATAGCATTTATGTGTCAATCCCAATCTCCCAATTCATCCTACACGCCCCCAATTTATTTAATCTTAATTACCTCTTGAAAAGTTGTACCTCCAAATCTAGTCACATGGAGGCTAGAGTGCCAGCATATGAATTTGATGCAGGGCCACAATTCAGCTGATAGCACTACCCAAACCAAAAATTATTAGGCACCTCCATATGCAATAGTCTCTTGGAAGGCGGCCGGATCAGCCTCTCCCTTGGCCACTGCTGCAGTTCCAGCCACCTGCTTAGTCATAATCCTCAATGGAAGACTGAAATAATAGGAACACCCATCTGTAAATATTTTCTGAAGTGAAGATTGAGAAACTTTGCTCTTCATAACATGTGGGACTTTTTTGATCTTTGGATTTGTAATAAGTATTTTGACAACTGAAGTAAATGTCTTGCTTATTGCTGGCCTCCTGGTTCTGTTCTACATAGTTGTGAACCAGACCAGCTCATTTCTCAAACATGGCAGATACATGAATTTGCTTTACTCTTTCTCATTTGCTAAAATTCGAATTCGTTCATGGACAACAGTTTGTATGATATGTCACACATGGATTTCAACAAACATGGGTATTCACGTGTGCCAGATTCTCCAAGAGGCAGTAGGAAGACAGAAATCTGTAGCAGTTTCAGCCCTTGGAATCACTCTTTAGGTACTTCTAGGACCCCCAGGTGGCACAGCTGGTGAAGAATCCGCATGCCAATGCAGGAGACTCAAGAGATATGGTCAGGAAGATTCACCGGAGAAAGAAATGGCAACCCACTCCAGTATTCTTACCAGGAAAATTCCAAGGACAGAGGAGCCTGGCCGGCCACAGTCAATGGGATAGCAAAGAGTCAGATGTGATGGAGAACAGTGAGCTTGTCAGATACTGCTCAAAGGCAGAAAAAACCAAAAAATGGTGTTAGGTCTAAAAGTGTTTTCTAGGGAATAATGTCTTCATCTTTGATTGTGTGTGCACATTTCTATCTTTGCTTCTTAAGTTGTGCATTCTATGCCTACAAGGTGGGGGGAAATGAAATGCTTTGTAAACAAAATGCTTCACTGGATTTGATTTGAGCGCTCAACATTTTTCTTATTTATAATAGGAGCATCTACTCAACATCTAGATTTGTACTGTGGAGAGTGTGGATTTCATTCAATGGATATATTTAATCCATTTTTTGGACAGAAGGGTATAGTCTCCAAAGATGGCTATCATCACTCCCCTCTTTGCAAGCATATGCTTTTCCATCCATCAGGAAGTGGAGTCTACCCCTCCCCCATTTCTATCTGACCTGGCCTTGCAACTTGCTTTGATCATCAGAATGTAACAAAAGTATAGCAATGCCAGCTTTGGGCTTAACTTTAAAAAGCCTGGCAGCCTCCACTTACCCTTGGAAGTCAGCTGCCATGTAAAGAAGTTCAACTACCCAGAGTCCACCATGCTATGAAGAAGCCTAAGATAATCATGTGGAAAGATCATGTTGAAAGAGAAGCAGATAAAGGTCATTCTACTTACCACAAGGTTGTTGCTACTAAGAAAATTAACAACAACAACAAAAAAATCCTATTTATTATATACACCATATTCAAATATCTTCAATTATTCACCAAGTATATATTTTATAGCTGGGTTCCTTTGAATTGAGATCCAATCAAATTTCATACACTTGTTTTTTGTATCTTTTCATCGAGAACAGTCCCTTCACTTTCCCCATGACGTTACCTTTTGGGATATCCCCCATTCTAGATTTGTCTCATTATTTCCTCTTAGTGTTCTACTTGATCCTCTATCCCCTGTATTTCCTCTAAACTGAAAGTGAGATCTGAAAGCTTAAATAGGTTCAGGTTAAACATTTTTGGCAATATTTTCCAAGTGATCCTGCATACTTCATAATGCATTTATATCAGGAATTAGATAAGAGATTTAATTTTTTAAATTAATTTTAATTGGAAGCTAATTACAATATTGTAGTGGTTTTTGCCACACATTGACATGAATCAGCCATGGGTGTACATATGTCCCCCATCCCGAACCCCACCCCCTCCCTCCCTCCCCATCCCATCCCTCTGGGTTGTCCCAGTGCACCAGCTTTGAGTGCCCTGTTTCATTCATCAAACTTGGACTGATGGTCTGTTTCACATATGGTCATATACATGTTTCAATGCTGTTATCTCAAATCATCCCACCTTAGCCTTTTCCAAGAATCCAAAAGTCTGTTCTTTATATCTGTGTCTCTTTTGCTGTCTCTCATATAGGGTCGTTGTTACCATTTTTCTAAATTCCATATATATGTGTTAATATACTGTATTGGTGTTTTTCTTCTTGACTTACTTCACTCTGTATAATAGGCTCCAATTTCATCCACCTCAGAACTGATTCAAATGTGTTCTTTTTAATAGCTGAGTAATATTCCTTTGTGTATATATATGTACTACAACTTTCTTATCCATTCATCTGCCTATGGACATCTAGGTTGCTTCCATGTCCTAGCTATTGTAAACAGTGCTAAAATGAACATTGGGGTACACATGTCTCTTTCAATTCTGGTTTCCTCACTGTGTATGCCCAGCAATGGGATTGCTGTGTTGTACAGCAGTTCTATTTTCAGTTTTTAAAGGAATCTCCACACTGTTCTCCGTAGTAGCTGTACTAGTTGGCATTCACACCAACAGTGTAAAAGGGTTCCCTTTCCTCCACACCCTCTCCAGCATTTATTGTTTGTAGACTTTTTGATAGCAGCCATTCTGACCACCATGAGATGGTACCTCATTGTGGTTTTGATTTGCATTTCTCTGATAATGAGTGATGTTGAGCATCTTTTCATGTGTTTGTTAGCCATCTATATGTCTTCTTTGGAGAAATGTCTGTTTAGTTCTTTGGCCCATTTTTTGATTGGGTTGTTTATTTTTATGGTATTGAGCTGCATGAATGGCAGCCCACTCCAGTACTCTTACCTGGAAAATCCCATGGACAGAGGAGCCTGGTAGGCTGCAGTCCACGGGGTCGCTAGGAGTCAGACAAGACTGAGCAACTTCACTTTCACTTTCATGCATTGGAGAAGGAAATGGCAACCCACTCCAATATTCTTGCCTGGAGAACCCCAGGGACGGGGGAGCCTGGTGGGCTGCCGTCTATGGGGGTCACACAGAGTGGGACACAACTGAAGCAACTTAGCAGCAGCAGAAGCAGTAGAGCTGGAATGAGCTGCTTGTATATTTTTGAGATTAATTCTTTGTCAGTTGCTTTGATTGCTATTATTTTCTCCCACTCTGAAGACTGTCTTTTCACCTTGTTTATAGTTTGCTTTGTTGTGCAAATGCTTTTAAGTTTAATTAGGTCCCATTTGTTTATTTTTGCTTTTATTTCCATTACTCTGGGAGGTGGGTCATAGAGGATCTTGCTGTGATTTACATCAGAGAGTGTTTTGCCTAGGTTTTCCTCTAGGATTTTTATAATTTCTGGTCTTACATTTAGATCTTTAATCCATGTTGAGTTTAGTTTTGTGTATGGTGTTAGAAAGTGTTCTAGTTTCATTCTTTTACAGGTGGTTGACCAGTTTTCCCAGCACCACTTGTTAAAGAGATTGTCATTTCTTCATTATATATTCTTGCCTCCTTTGTCAAAGATAAGGTGTCCATAGGTGCGTGGGTTTATCTCTGGGCTTTCTATTTTGTTCCATTGATCTCTATTTCTGTCTTTATGCCAGTACCATACTGTCTTGATGACTGTGGCTTTGTAGTATAGCCTGAAGTCAGGCAGGTTGATTCCTCCAGTTCCATTCTTCTTTCTCAAGATTGCTTTGGCTGTTCGAGGTTTTTTGTATTTCCACACAAATTGTGAAATTATTTGTTCTAGTTCTGTGAAAAATACTGTTGGTAACTTGATAGGGACTGCATTGAATATAGATTGCTTTGGGTAGTATACTCATTTTCACTATATTGATTCTTCCTATCCATGAACATGATATAATATTTCTCCAACTATTTTTATCAACAAATTCATCATGGTAGGGGAGAAAATCCCAAAAAAGCCAGAGAGCCATGCCAGCAAGAACTCTTTTCACAAATCAAAATAATTCTTGTCTATGGAGCATGGCTAGATTTCCTTCCACTCCCATTTATTTGAAAACTTAATTCTTGTCCCATCTTTTTTTTTTAATCAATGACTTTTACTTATTTAGCTCTCTTTTTTGATGATAATGATAATGATGCTGAGTTGGTTTCCATCAAACAAGTGTTCTAATCTGTCATAATATCAAAAGAATATTTTCATGAATGGTAGTAATTAAGCATAAAATCTCAGGAACAAAATATATAACTTGGAACAAAGTTGTGTTTAACTTTTGCTGCATTTATCCATTGCTGGGAGCTATTTTGCTTTTCTCGGTGCTTCTTATATGAAGATCCCTAAATGTTAAGTGTGCCCATGGATTGAACTGTGAAAATATATAACACAAATACATGTATCTAAGCAAAAGTGAAAGTGAATGTGAAGTTGCTCAGTCATGTCCAACTCTTTGTGACCCTGTGGACTTTAGCCCACCAGTCTCCTCTGTCCATGGGATTCTCCAGACAAGAATATTAGAGTGGGTTGCCATTTCCTTCTCCAGGGGATCTTCCCAACTCAGGGATCGAACCCGGGTCTCCTACATTGCAGGCAGATGCTTTATCCTCTGAGCCACCAGTGCATTATTAATCAGCATCATTTTGTATTCAGTAAGTTTTGACCTGCTTCAGGTGAAGCTGAAGCTCCAATATTTTGGTCACCTGATGCAAAGAGCCGACTTATTAGAAAAGACCCTGATGCTGGGTAAGACTGAAGGCAGGAGGAGAATAGGATGACAGAGGATGAGATAGTTGGATGGCATCACCGACTTGATGGACATGAGTTTGAGCAAGCTCTGGAAGATGATGAAGCACAGGGAAGCCTGGCCTGCGGCAGTCCATGCGGTCACAAAGAGTCAGACACAACTGAGCGACTGAACAAAACTGCTTCAGAATATATATAAAAAGTTTTTTGATGAAAAATAAATCCTTAGGCTTGAAGTTTTTATTCTAATACTAACTAATTTTATTCTAACTTTTATTTTATTACAACAGATGTAACTTTGTCATTTTGAAATACTCGAAACTTATGTTCTAATATTGCTTATCTTCAATAATTAAAAGGCAGGCCACAGTTCTCTTTGGCCTGAGAGTCTGAGATTGAGAGAGACCTGTATTTAAGCCCTGGCTCCATCCTTCATTAGCTCGGTGCCCCTGGGCAGATTGGGCAATCTCTCAGAACAACTTTCTCTCCACATGTAAATTACAAGAGCTAATGCTAACTTCAGAGTTTGCAACGAGGATGATACATAACATATAGGTATTTTGTGAAAAGTGCAGTACAAATTCTGTTATAGATTTGGTTTCTATCCGAGCAGCTGTCTGTGTGTATTAATGGCACTTTTGGATTTTAGGTTTTAGATGATAAAGCACACATCTGTGTTTATGGGTTTGGATTATTGCATACATTTCTGGATTGAATATCATGTTTCCTGGAGCATGGTGACAGATTGGGAATCGAAGGCTATTTTAAAGTTTTCTGTTGTGTGACACCTGGGGTTGATCTGGGGTCGAGAGGAAAAGGCACCTGAGGTCACTGGGTAACACTGAGAGCTTTATGCAAACCTGACTCCCTAGAAATTAAATGACATTTCAAAAGGTATTTGCTCAGAATCCTGACACTCCTTTCCAGCCAGTGAAATGCTAACCTGGCAGTCGGTGGCTGGTACTTCTGCAGGTCGTCTTGTGGGGTTTTTTAAGACCCGAAAATTGAAAGCACGTGATATAAAAAAGAAGCTGCTAATCTACTCTGTATGCAAAAAGATGTGTTTATTTGTCCTTTGACTCCAGGAACCCTGGCTGCTCCTCAGCTCTGGATACACAACCCCCACCTGACCGTTAAGCCTTCTGAAACTACTGTAGCTTTCAGAAACAGTAGAAAAACCAGGTAGCTTTGCCTTCTGCAAGAATCAGAAAGTTGTGTAAACATTTAGGGCTGATCCCCTGGCAGCTGGAACTGGTTTAACCAGATTCAGTGAGGCTTGTGCAGAAATGTCTGTCTGGGTGAAGAAGCCTGCTTTTAATCTCAGTGGGCCTTTGGGAACAATCCAGAAAGCTGCTCTACCCTTCGAGTGTTTGTTTTAAGTTGTGGCACTTATAGGTAATCAGGAACTGCCTTTCAACCAAGGCACTGGTTTAAACCAAGGTTGCCACCACCCTGGCACAGTGTTTAAGCAGTTTAACATTCAGCTACACTGGCCCTCTGCACAGCAGGTGAGGAATTGCAAGTGCACACTTCCATCAATCTCTAGACTAAATGCTGCTCATTTACTGGGACAACATCCACCCTATGTTTTGAGGGCAAATATTACTATTTATTATTTTAAAAGTTCAAAAGTCTGTGGTTCAAAGAGGGCAAGTTGTCATTGCTGGTGTGGAAATTTGATATATAGAGGAATGCAGTAGGAAAAAGTCTTTAACTGAATAAAGAGATGGAAAGGTAACAGAATACGCCACTTTGGCTTAAGCATGATTTGGAGCTTAAGGCAATTGAGAATCAGCAGATATAAGAAAAGCTCACTGTCCTCTTATTTACCTAAAAGGGGGACATACTCTGTAAAGATAACTTGTAAAGATGGCCCCCCTTCACTCCCTCACTCCCCGCCACCTCCCTTCTCTATCAAGAACAGAAATAAACCACTAGAAATATTTCTAGATCCTTGTTTACCATTAGTTTCACCATCTCCTTGCCTTCCAGAAATTTGCCATCCACAGGAGCTCAAAGTACTTCTCATATCTTATGTCTCTAAATATATACTGTTCTTTTGTCAAGAGATTGAATATAAGCCTAGGTTCTAACCACCTCTGTGAGAGACTCACTTCTAATGTTCCCATGTGGATGGCTGACAAAAAAATGTTCATAAATGTCTGCTTGTTTTATCTTATTAACCTAGTTTTTTTTTTTTTTAAGTTTAATTCATAGGGCCTCAGCCAGAGAACACAAGGTGAGTAAAGAAAAAGAATTTTTTCTTTTTCTTTCCCTACAAGATGAACTAGATTCTAGTGGAGTTTCTATTCATAGTTTGGGGAGGTTGAGTTTCTCATGTATGTAATATGTATATTATATATATATACACTATATGTGGGTATGTGTGTGTGTTTGTTCACTTTTTTAACTGTGCTACCACTTATGAAATTTCTTACTCAGCCGTGTACTATGTTGCGTGTTTTTTGTGCTGTGTAAACATCTGTTTGCTCCTCCATATCTACTCTCCGCCTTCCCCCCTCTGCTCTATGTTCTGGGAGGCTGACCTTCATGGACACCATCAGCAGGCATCTCCACATCTCATTTCTGTGTTTTTTTTGTTTGTTATCTTTTTTTCTTTCTTTCTTTCTTTTGCCCATAAGAGATGAAAAGATGAAAGATCTGAGGGCCAAAGGAAGAAAGTGAGGTTGGATATTCATTCCCCCAGCTTCTTCCCTGTGGGCCTGTCATGACTGGCTGAGGCCCTCTGCTGAAGGCCATCACTCTGCAGGGCTGTTTCTTCCATATAATTATTCTCTTTGGGTTTCCAGTAACTTCCTTGGCCCTGTAGATCTGGGGTGGAAATAACTTCCTGTTATTAACAGCCCTAAGGGAATACCCTTTCCCTGGGTAGTTCACCTTAACTCTGCCCGCAACCTGGTAAACAGTCCCCTTACAAGACTTCCTTCAGTTACCCCACTTGAATGTGCCATCTGTTTCCTGCCAGGATCCAAAAGGTGCACATGTGCTTTCATTTCATTATTACATATAGTAAACCTGAGAAAGACTCAGAGATGCTGAGCAACTTGCCTGAAGTGGGTGGCATAATTAATTTGTGAACGGTGGAGCAGGATTCGAAGGGGGCTCTGTGTGGTTCAGTGACCCACCCCCACCAGGCTGAGCTGTATGCGCTGGATGACCTCTATGGTCCCAACCTTTCCCCTTTGTCCTCTTTTCATAAAAAATACTTTGCCGACCCCCTTGACTCCCCCAAAATGAAATTCATAGATGAGGCAATCTAACTAAACACCTAATTTTTAATAAAATAAAATGTACAAAATATTTTAAAAGGACAGTTACTTATAATAGAGTATATATTTCACATGTAAGTGCTTGGCATGACCACACTGTTACATGATAATGTAGCTGTCAGATGTACATGCTTACTTTATTTTTTTGTAAAATAATTTTATTTATTTATTTATTGTTGGTTGTGCTAGGTCTTCACTGCTGCTCAGGCTTTCTCCAGTCGCAGCTGAGTGGGGGCTATTCTGTATTTACGGTGCTTAGGTTTTTCATTGTGGCGGCTTCTCTTGTTGTGGAGCACCGGCCACTAGTGCCACCTGGGAGTGGTTGGAAACAGTACCACCAGACACTTGGTTGCCCCAGCGAAGAGTGCTTTTGTGGTAGACTGTGTCACTGCCTCCAGTTCTTCAGCCCTTTGTGACCTATTCCCTTTGCCTTGTAACTTATTAATGTTTGACCAAGTGACCTGCTTGAGTCAAAAGAATGAGGCAGAAGTGACAGTGCAGCTGGAAGCCTAGGCCAAGCTTGTCTGTTTCTTCTAGCTGTACTGCATTTCTGTCATTCTCATGAGAACAACGTGCCCAAGCTGGCCAGTTGGTTACAGTAGGAGGCTGAGGCACACATGGAGAAGAGCTGAGTCATGCTTGTCAAGGTGGATGTAGATCACCTAGACAATGACTTAGCTTAGGTAAGATTAGAGAGCTGAACCCCTCTGCTATAAGAAATCTCTGAGACGACAAAATGGACCTGTAGCAGCTTCTTTTGCAGGCATTCCAGCAGAAGCTCCAAGTCATCTGCCCAAACCCAAGCCAGTCTTTATGGTTCTTTGTACTCTCAAACTACAATGGACTAAGGACTTCCCTGATAAAAGTGGTTAAGAATCTGGCTTTCCAATGCAGGGGATGCAGGTTTGGTCCCTGGTTGGGGAACTAAGATCCCACATGCTATGGGCCGACTAAGCCCAGATGCTTCAACTAGAGAAGCCTGAGTACTGCAACGAAGAACCTGAACCCTGCTTCAAAGACTTAGCACAGCCAAAAAAACACAAACTACAATGGACCCAAACTGGGGATGGTTGTTTTCCCAAAGGAAACTGGAATTCTGTTAGAGAAGGTAGAGAAGACAGTGAACCACTACCAAATGCTTCACCCATCTTCTATGCAGGAGATTTGGGGACTGAGGGCTTTTATCATGGCTTCATCCATGTTCTCTGCAGGAAATTTGGGGACTGAGGGTTTTTATCCAGAAAGTAAAGGAGTAAGGCTTCCTGATCTCCATAAGAAGATCACCAGTTTGTCCTCTGTTCAGGGTGGAGGACCAAAATCGAGTGTCTCTTAGCAGCATTAAAGATCATGATCTGAGATGGAAATGTGACAAGGGTCTGTCTCAGAGTCCTGTTAAGACTTGAGCTTTTTTCTGCTCAAGGATTTTTGTGTACAAACTAAAAATATTATGAAACAATAAAATGAAACATTAAATTAAAGCTCATATGCATGGCCTCTCCAGCAAAGAACCAACATATGCTATTTAACATTGTGTTCTCCAGTTGCTCAGTCGTAACCGACTCTTTGTGACCCCATGGGCTGCAGCATGCTAGGCTTCCCTGTCCTTCACCACCTCCTGGAGCTTGCTCAAACTTATGTTCATTGAGTCTGTATGTCACTCAACCACCTCGTCCTCTGTCAGCCCCTTCTCCTCAGGGAGCAGGTTCAACCCCTGGCTGGGGAACTAAGATCCCATGTGCTGCGAATAAGACCTGGTGCAGACAAAGATGTAGTTTCCAAAGGAGAGTAGAAGCAAACCTGGAAGACATTTAAAGAGGCAGAGGCTGGTATTTGAGAACATATTTATTCAGTTCAGGTCAGTTAGGTTGCTGAGTCATCTCCGACTCTTTGCAACCCCGTGAATCGCAGCACGCCAGGCCTCCCTGTCCATCACCATCTCCTGGAGTTCACTAAAACTCACATCCATCGAGTCGGCGATGCCATCCAGCCATCTCATCCTCTGTCGTCCCCCTCTTCTCCTGCCCCCAATCCCTCCCAGCATCAGACTCTTTTCCAATGAGTCAACTCTTTGCATGATGTGGCCAAGGTACTGGAGTTTCAGCTTTTGCATCATTCCTTCCAAAGAACACCCAGGGCTGATCTCCTTCAGAATGGACTGGTTGGATCTCCTTGCAGTCCAAGGGACTCTCAAGAGTCTTCTCCAACACCACAGTTCAAAAGCATCAATTCTTCGGTGATCAGCCTTCTTCACAGTCCAACTCTCACATCCATACATGACCACTGGAAAAACCATAGCCTTGACTAGACGGACCTTTGTTGGCAAAGTAATGTCTCTGCTTTTGAATATGCTATCTAGGTTGGTCATAACTTTTTTCCCAAGGATGCAGTCTTCCCCAGCATCAGGGTCTTTTCCAGTGAGTCAGTTCTTCCCATCAGGTGGCTTTTAATTTCCTGGCTGCAGTCACCATCTGCAGTGATTTTGGAGCCCCCAAAAATAAAGTCTGACATGGTTTCCACTGTTTCCATATCTGTTTCCCATGAAGTGATGGGACCGGATGCCATGATCTTCATTTTCTGAATGTTGAGCTTTAAGCCAAATTTTTCACTCTCCTCTTTCACTTTCATCAAGAGGCTTTTTAGTTCCTCTTCACTTTCTGCCATTAACCACCCCCCCTCAAAAAAAAATTGGTAATTATTTCTGGTGATATGATTTCATGAATTCAATTGCAAATTTTGCAAACAAGCTTTTTAAAGATTACAAATATGTACCTATAAGCCAAAACTTAAAAAATAGAGGTGTTACTGCTAATGTGAATGAATAATTACGGCTTGAGATATATCCAAAAGTATCATCAACAGCAGGTCCTGAAAGTTTCCTAACTGGAGATGTAGAAGTGCAGATAATGTGCTCCAGAAATCCATGCTGGAGTACTTGAAAAGGGGCATTGTTATGTCAAAGACCAGATGCTACAGGTGCAGGTGAAGATCTGAGTGAAACTATTCCATAAAAAGTGCAGGAAAAGAGCAGTATTTCTAAATTAATATACATTAGCATTAAATGGGTGAGTCTAAATATGTATGAGTAGCATCATTTTTTTTTTACATACTATCAGTTTAGTTCAGTCTCTCAGTCATGTCCAACTCTCTGCGACCCCATGGACTGCAGCACGCCAGGCCTCACTTTCCATCACAAACTCCTGGAGTTTACTCAAACTCATGTCCAGTGAGTTGGTGATGCCATCCAACCATCTCATCCTCTGTTGTCCCCTTCTCCTCCCGCCTTCAGTCTTCCCCAGCATCAGGGTCTTTTCCAGTGAGTCAGTTCTTCCCATCAGGTGGCCAAAATATTGGAGTATCGGCTTCAACATCAGTCCTTCCAATGAATATTCAGGACAGATTTCCTTTAGGATGGACTGGTTGGATCTCCTTGCAGTCCAAGGACTCTTAAGTCTTCTCCAACACCACAGTTCAAAAGCATCAATTCTTTGGCACATAGCTTTCTTTATAGTCCAACTCTCACATCCATACATGACTACTGGAAAAAAAATAGCTTTGACTAGATGGACCTTTGTTGGCAAAGTAATGTCTGCTTTTCAATATGCTGTCTACGTCGGCCATAACTTTTCTTCCAAGGAGTAAGCGTCTTTTAATTTCATGGCTGCAGTCACCATCTGCAGTGCTTTTGGAGCCCCCCAAAATAAAGTCTGTCACTGTTTCCACTGTTTCCCCATCTAATTGCCATGAAGTGAAGGGACTGGATGCCATGATCTTTGTATTCTGAATGTTGAGCTTTAAGCCAACTTTTTCACTTTCCTCTTTCAGTTTCATCAAGAGGCTCTTTAGTACTTCTTTGCTTTCTGCCATAAGGGTAGTGTCATCTGCATATCTGAGGGTATTGATATTTCTCCTGGCAATCTTGATTCCAGCTCATGCTTCCTCCAGCCCAGCGTTTCTCATGATGTACTCTGCATATAAAATAAACAAGCAGGGTGACAATATACAGACTTAATGTACGCCTTTTCCTATTTGGAACCAGTCTGTTGTTCCATGTCCAGTTCTATCTGTTGCTTCTGACCTGCATACAGATTTCTCAAGAGGCAGGTCAGGTGGTCTGGTATTCCCATCTCTTGAAGAACTTTCCACAGTTTGTTGTGATCCACACAGTCAAAGGCTTTGGCATAGTCAACAAAGGAGAAAATAGGAATAGATGTATTTCTGGAGCTCTCTTGCTTTTCTGATGACCCAATGGATGTTGGCAATTTGATCTCTGGTTCCTCTACCTTCTCTAAAACCAGCTTGAACATCTGGAAGTTCACGGTTCATGTATTGTTGATGCCTGGCTTGGAGAATTTTGAGCATTACTTTACTAGCGTGTGAGACGAGTGCAATTGTGTGGTAGTTTGAGTATTCTTTGGCATTGCCTTTCTTTGGGATTGGAATGAAAACTGACCTTTCCCAGTCCTGTGGCCACTGCTGAGTTTTCCAAATTTGCTGGCATATTGAGTGCAGCACTTTCACAGCATCATCTTTCAGGATTTGAAATAGCTCAATTGGAATTCCATCACCTCCACTAGCTTTGTTCATAGTGATGCTTCCTAAGGCCCACTTGACTTCACATTCCAGGATGTCTGGCTCTAGATGAGTGATCACACCGTCATGGTTATCTGGGTCATGAAGATCTTGTTTGTATAGTTCTGCGTATTCTTGCCACCTCTTCTTAATATCTTCTTCTACTGTTAGGTCCATACAATTTCTGCCCTTTATTGAGCCCATCTTTGGATGAAATGTTCCCTTGGTATCTTGAATTTTCTTGAAGAGATCTCTAGTCTTTCGCGTTTTATTGTTTTCCTCTATTTCTTTGCAATGATCACTGAGGAAGGCTTTCTTGTCTTTCCTTGCTATTCTTTGGAACTCTGCATTCAAATGGGCATATCTTTCCTGTTCTCCTTTGCTTTTTGCTTCTCTTCTTTTCACAGTGATTTTAAGGCCTCCCAGATAGCCATTTTGCTTTTTTGCATTTCTTTTTTTTGGGGGGATGGTCTTGCTCCCTGTCTCCTGTACAATGTCATGAACCTCTGTCCATAGTTCATCAGGCACTCTGTCTAGCAGATCTAGTCCCTTAAATCTATTTCTCACTTTCCCTGTATAATCATAAGAGATTTGATTTAGGTCATACCTGAATGGCCTAGTGGTTTTCCCTACTCTCTTCAACTTTAGTCTGAATTTGGCAATAAGGAGTTCATGATCTGAGTCACAGTCAGCTCCCTGTCTTGTTTTTGCTGACTGGATAGAGGTTCTCCATCTTTGGCTGCGAAAAATATAATCAATATGATTTCGGTGTTGACCATCTGGTGATGTCCATGTGTAGTCTTCTCTTGTGTTGTTGGAAGAGGGTGTTTGCTATGACAAGTGCGTTTTCTTGGCAAAACTCTATTAGCCTTTGCCGTGCTTTATTCTGTACTCCAAGGCCAAATTTGCCTGTTACTCCAGGTGTTTCTTGACTTCCTACTTTTGCATTTCAGTCCTTTATAATAAATAGGACATCTTTTTTGAGTGTTACTTCTAGAAGGTCTTGTAGGTGTTCATAGAACTGTTCAACTTCAGCTTCTTCAGTATTACTGATTGGGGCATAGACTTGGATTACTGTGATATTGAATGGTTTGCCTTGGAAATGAACAGAGATCATTCTGTCATTTTTGAGATTGCATCCAAGTACTGCATTTTGGACGCATTTGTTGACTATGATGGCAACTCCATTTCTGCTAAGGGATTCTTGCCCACAGTAGTAGATATAATGGTCATCTGAGTGAAATTCACCTATTCCAGCCCACTTTGGTTCACCGATTTCTAAAATATCAACGTTCATTCTTGCCATCTCCTGTTTGACCACTTCCAATTTGCCTTGATTCATGGACCTAACCTTCCAAGTTCCTATGCAATATTGCTCTTTACAGCATTGGACCTTACTTCCATTACCAGTTACCTCCACAACTGGGTGTTGTTTTTGCTTTGCCTCTGTCTCTTCATTCTTTCTGGAGTTATTTCTCCACTCTTCTCCAGTAGCATATTGGGCACCTGCTGACCTGGGGCATTCATCTCTCAATGTCCTATCTTTCTGCCTTTTCATACTGTTCATGGGGTTCTCAGGGCAAGAATACTGAAGTGGTTTGCCTTTCCCGTCTGCAGTGGACCACATTTTGTCAGAACTCTCTACCATGATCCGTCCATCTTGGTTAGCCCTACACAACAGGGATCATAGTTTCATTGAGTTAGACAAGGCTGTGGTGCATGTGATCAATTTGATTAGTTTTCTGTGATTGTGGTTTTCAGTCTGTCTGCCCTCTGATAGAGAAGGATAAGAGGCTTATGGAAGCTTCCTGATGGGATAGACTGACTGAGGGGGAAACTGGGTCTTATTCTGATGGGCAGGGCCATGCTCAATAAATCTTTAATTCAATTTTCTGTTGATGGGTGGAGCTCTGTATATATATAGTATATATTACATACTATAGATACTGACTGTTTCATCTACAACCATTCATGTGTTTACTGCAGTTACATAATAAGTCTTGAAATTGGGTAAACTAATGTCTCCTACTTCCTTATTTTTCAAAATTGTTTAGCCTATTGTAGTTTTCTCACCTATCCTTATGAATTTCAGAATAATATTGTCCAAATCTACAAACATCTGACAAAGATATACTGTAAATATGGGTGTAAGTGACATTTTTACTAAGTTGAGTCTTCAGCTATTTTTATCAGTCATGGCTGGTGGTGGTGGTTATGCTGCCTTTTGGATTTTTAACCAGACCGAATCTTTGCTGCACTGCTAAGAGTCATCTGTGGTCATAACCTTCACAGAGTGTAAGGGGAAACTCATTCAGTCGTGTCTGACTCTTTGCGACCTCATGGACTATACAGTCTGTGGAATTCTCAAGGCCAGGATACTGGAGTGGGTAGCCTTTCCCTTCTCCAGGGGATTTTTGCAATCCAGGGATAGAAGCCAAGTCTCCCCCATTTCAGGCGATTCTTTACCAGCTGAGCCTCAGGGGAAGCCCAAGAGTCATCTCATCTCCTGGCTATATTCTTACGCAAGGAGGGTACTCACGGATCCTAAGGTACTAAGGCTGAGGCAGAAAATAGGTGCGCTTACTGCACAGGGTCCAACAAGTTGCCTGTCAACCCATCCCGTCTCCCACTCACTCCCAGGAGAGGGACTCTTAGCCTCCAGCTAGCAAGGGACAGGGTTTAGGGGCATGACCTCCGCTCCAGCGGCCGAAGTTCCTCCTAGCAGCGTGGGGGCGCTCTAAACTGGCTGCAGGTCCAAGCGGCGCTCTTTCTCAGCCTCGTTGGTCCGGACTGAGGCTTTCGGGACGGCGGTGGGAAGATGGCGACCTCCAGGGACCAGCTTGGAACCGTGGAGGCAGAGGGGAGCTCGGGTCGCCGGGGATACTCGGGAGTCGAGGTGGTGCTTTCTTCTGATCCCGCTACCCCCGCCCCGCTGTGCCCTCACGGTGGGTCCGCGTCTGGGCTCAGCCTGGCTGTCTGGTGCCAGGGGGCGTGGTTAGCCTGAGGGTGCCTGGGGCATTTAGGGCTCCCGAATTTTTATCTGCCTCTCTCTCCCACTGAGTATGGGTCTAGAAGACGCTCCTTCCTCGGGAAGTTGTGCTTTTCCACTTATTTAAGAAACCTTCAAAGAAGCCTTCCTGTTGTGATTTTGGCTCCATCGCGGTTACATCTTTTTTGAAGGGACGAGGCAGAGGCTAGGCACAAAGGATGTATGTTATTGAGTAATTCCCATTGCGAAGTACTTTGATATTTCATTTGTTGACTTGCTTTATTTTTAGTTAAAAAAATGTTAGGGAGGCGCGAAATCATGAATTCTTGCTTAGAAACCAGACCCAGTTTTTCTCTAACTCGTGGAGAGAGAGTGTGTCCAAATCTAAATGCTAAGAGTTTCACTGAAAAGGTAACTGAGCAGAGGTAACAAAGTGCTCAGTTGTTCGAACTCTGTTGTTGTGTCAGGACCTAAACGGTTCACCATGTGGACTGCAACTGTACTGACACTAGCGTTTTCTTTCTGGAGAGACTGGTTTTCGAAATATATTTCCTAAGTAGTCAGTGCCTGAATGTTGTGACTTTCGGTTAAAAAAAAATTATCGAAGTATTGCATTTAATTATGACAACCTATGCATAAAACTAAAACATTTTGTTTGAGGTCGGTGAAAACCAGAAACTGGATATTGATGACTGACATGTTTTTTCTTATTATGGAACTAGGACCTACTCTTCTGTTTGTAAAAGTGAACCAAGGGAAAGAAGAAACACGGAGGTTTTATGCCTGTTCAGCTTGTAGAGATAGAAAAGATTGTAATTTTTTTCAATGGGAAGATGAAAAGGTATATCAGCTTTCTGGATATATTTATTTATTTATTTCTGATGTGTGTGACATTTTGTTGAGAATGTATGAGATAAACCTCTTAAGAGATGAAGATACCATGTTTTATGGTCCAGAGATTGGAGTTTATATTTACTTTGAACTTACTTTGACTACTGATGTCTTAAACTACTGTCTCAAAGAATGAATTTCCTTTAAAACTTTGTGAGGTATTAATACTGAGTTTGCAAATATAGATTTCTTCCTGAAGAATGCAGGTCATGATCATTCCAGGAAATACTTTAGAAAAACCCTTTTTGGGAAGCGTTTGCATCAAACATCCTTTCTTCAGCTACTGGATGGCTGACGAAGGCACTTAGAGCTACATTTATGAGCTTGGTATCCTCTTGGCTTAGTGCCAGTTCAAGTTCCTGAAAGTTTTGACTAGAAACCTTTCAGCTTTGTTAGGTTTATTGGGAAACAGTCTGTGTGCCACTCTTTTGTAGACCTTACAGATCACCGTGTCTGAATTAATCTCTCAGTGATTCAATACATTGTTTACTGTTTCAAACTGCTCTAGAGTTTCCCCAGCTTAATGTCTTTTGTTTTCCCCCGAAATGAATGCTTGTTTACAGCTTTGAGCTGCCTGAGTTTCTGGCTTCTTGGTGTTCGAATATGATACCACTTTTTCTAGGATGTTAGCCAGTTTGATGATTTACTAAGTGGATTTTGTACTATCTTTCAGTTGTCAGGAGCCAGACTTGCTGCCCGGGAAGCCCATAACCAAAGCTGTCAGCCTCCTTTATCCCGATCTCAGTGTGTGGAAAGGTACTGATGGGGTGTCACTTTTAATTTATTATCCCATTGTTGATTTTTTTCTCTGTGCCTTTAAGTTTACTTTAAGTAATTAGTGTATTTTTGTTGTGGTAAAATGTATATTTAACATTTACCAATTCAGTTCAGTCCAGTCGCTCAGTCGTGTCCAACTCTTTGCGACCCCGTGAACCACAGCACACCAGGCCTCCCTGTCTATCACCAACTCCCTGAGTACACCCAAATCCATGTCCATTGAGTTGGTGATGCCATTCAACCATCTCATCCTCTGTCGTCCCCTTCTCCTCCTGCCCTCAATCCCTCCCAGCATCAAGATCTTTTCAGATGAGTCAGCTCTTCGCATGAGGTGGCCAAAGTATTGGAGTTTCAGCTTCAACATCAGTCCTTCCAATGAACACCCAGGACTGATCTCCTTTAGAATGGACTGGTTGGATCTCCTTGCAGTCCAAGGGACTCTCAAGAGTCTTCTCCAACACCACAGTTCAAAAGCATCAATTCTTTGGCCCTCAGCTTTCTTTAGTCCAACTCTCAAATCCATACATGATCACTGGAAAAACCATAGCCTTGACTAGACTGACCTTTGTTGGCAAAGTAATGTCTCTGCTTTTTAATATGCTGTTTAGGACTTCACTTTTCACTTTGATGCATTGGAGGAGGAAATGGCAACCCACTCCAGGGTTCTTGCCTGGAGAATCCCAGGGACAGGGGAACCTGGTGGGCTGTTGTCTGTGGGGTCGCACAGAGTCAGACATGATTGAAGCGACTTAGCAGTAGCAGCAGTAGCAGCAGCAGCAGATTGGTCATAACTTTCCTTCCAAGGAGTAAGCGTCTTTTAACTTCATGGCTGCAGTCACCATCTGCAGTGATTTTGGAGCCCAGAAAAATAAAGTCAGCCACTGTTTCCACTGTTTCCCCATCTATTTACCATGAAGTGATGGGTTACCGGATGCTATGATCTTTGTATTCTGAAAGTTGGCTTTAAGCCAGCTTTTTCACTCTCCTCTTTCACTTTCATCAAGAGGCTCTTTAATTCTTCTTCACTTTCTGCCATAAGGGTGGTGTCATCTGCATATCTGAGGTTATTGATATTTCTTCCGGCAGTCTTGATTCTAGCTTGTGCTTCCTCTAGCCCAGCGTTTCTCAAGATGTACCCTGTATATAAGTTAAATAAGCAGGGTGACAGTGTACAGGCTTGATGTACTCCTTTTCCTATTTGGGACCAGTCTGTTGTTCCATGTCCAGTTCTATCTGTTGCTTCCTGACCTGCATATAGATTTCTCAAGGGGCAGGTCAGGTGGTCTGGTATTCCCATCTCTTGAAGAACTTTCCACAGTTTGTTGTGATCCACACAGTCAAAGGCTTTGGCGTAGTCAATAAAGCAGAAATAGATGTTTTTCTAGAACTCTCTTGCTTTTTCCATGATCCAGCGGACGTTGGCAATTTGATCTCTGGTTCCTCTGCCTTTTCTAAAACCAGCTTGAACATCTGGAAGTTCACAGTTCACGTATTGCTGAAGCCTGGCTTGGAGTATTTCAAGCATTACTTTACTAGCGTATGAGATGAGTGCAATTGTGTGGTAGTTTGAGCATTCTTTGGCATTGCCTTTCTGATCACATGGACCACAGCCTTGTCTAGCTCAATGAAACTGAGCCATGCCCTGTGGGGCCACCCAAGACGGGTGAGTCATGGTGGAGAGGTCTGACAGAATGTGGTCCACTGGAGAAGGGAATGGCAAACCACTTCAGTATTCTTGCCTCGAGAACCCCATGAACAGTGTGAAAAGGCAAAAAGATAGGATACTGAAAGATGAACTCCCCAGGTCAGTAGGTGCCCAGTATGCTACTGGAGATCAGTGGAGAAAAACTGCAGAAAGAATGAAGGGATGGAGCCAAAGCAATATCAACACCCAGTTGTGAATGGGACTGGTGATGGAAGCAAGGTCCGATCCTGTAAAGAGTAACATTGCACAGGAACCTGGAATGTTAGGTCCATGAATCAGTGCAGATTGGAAGTGATCAAACAGGAGATGACAAAAGTGAACGTCGATATTCTAGGAATCAGCAAACTAAAATGGACTGGAATGGGTGAATTTAACTCAGATGACCATTATATCTACTGCTGTGGGCAGGAATCCTTTAGAAGAAATGGAGTAGCCATCATAGTCAACAAAAGAGTCTAAAATGCAGAACTTGGATGCAATCTCAAAAATGACAGAATAAAGTGGCGATAATTATATTAACAGTGTTGTGCAACCATCACCACTACGTTTCATCACCCCAAATTCTGTCACTGTTAAGTAATAACTCTCCATTGCACTTTCCTCTAGTCTGCGATAACCTCTAATCTACTTTTGTCTCTATGAATTTGACCATTCTAGGTACTTCAGATAACAGGAATCATCTGTATTTGTCTTGTTGTGTCTGGCTTATTTCACTTAGAGTAGTGTTTTCAAGGCTTATCCATGTTGTAGCATGTATCAAAACTTCATCCTTTTTATGGCTGAATGACATTCATTTGTATATGTGTACCACATCTTGTCTATCCATCAGTGGACACCCAGATGGTTCCACCTTTGGGCCGTTGTATGTAATAGTCAACACATGTTGGTGTATAAATAGTTTGAGTCCCTGTTTTCATTTCTTTGTGTACATCCCTAGGAGTAGAATTACTGGATCATCATGGCATCCGGTCCTATCACTTCATGGGAAATAGATGGGGAAACAGTGGAAACAGTGTCAGACTTTATGTTTTTGGGCTCCAAAATCACTGCAGATGGTGACTGCAGCCATGAAATTAAAAGACGCTTACTCCTTGGAAGAAAAGTTATGACCAACCTAGATAGCATATTCAAAAGCAGAGACATTACTTTGCCGACTAAGGTCCGTCTAGTCAAGGCTATGGTTTTTCCAGTGGTTATGTATGGATGTGAGAGTTGGACTGTGAAGAAGGCTGAGCACCAGAGAATTGATGCTTTTGAACTGTGGTGTTGGAGAAGACTCTTGAGAGTCCCTTGGACTGCAAGGAGATCCAACCAGTCCATTCTAGAGGAGATCAGCCCTGGGTGTTCTTTGGAAGGAATGATGCAAAAGCTGAAACTCCAGTACTTTGGCCATGTCATGTGAAGAGTTGACTCATTGGAAAAGACTTTGATGCTGGGAGGGATTGGGGGCAGGAGGAGAAGGGGACGACAGAGGATGAGATGGCTGGATGGCATCACTGACTCGATGGACATGAGTCTGAGTGAACTCCAGGAGTTGGTGATGGACAGGGAGGCCTGGCGTGCTGCGATTCATGGGGTCGCAAAGAGTTGGACATGACTAAGTGACTGAACTGAATTGAACTGATGATAATACTGTTTAGTTTTTTGAGAAATTGCCAACCCATTTTCTACAGTAGCTTCCCCGTTTTATATCCCCCCCCCCCAGCAATGTAGGAGGGTTCCAATTTCTGCATGTCTTTGCTAACATGTATTATTATTATTTTTTGCTAGGATAGCCATCCTAGCAGTTGTGTTTTTGATTTTTTGTTTCCTTCTGTATTGATTTTTGTTTCCTTCTGTATTAATTTTTGTTTCCTTCTGTGTTAATGGTGTTGACCATCTTTTCACATGCATTTTGGCCATTTATATATCTTCTTGGAGAAATGTCTATTCATGTCCTTTGCCTACTTTAACAAGGTCATTACTGTTTTTGTAGTTGAGCTGCAGGAGTTCTTTATATGTTCTAGGTGTGTGTGTGTGCATGCACTCAGTCGCGTCTGACTCTTTGTGACCCCAAGGACTGTAGCTCACCAAGCTCCTCTGTCCATGGGATTCTCAGGCAAGAATATTGGAGTGGGTTGCCATATATTACTCCAGGGGATCTTCGAAACCAGGGATTGAACCTGAATCCCTTGTGTCTCTTGCTTTGGCAGTGGGATTCTTTACCACAAGAGTGTATCAAAGGGTCTCATCTTTCAATTTTTGTTGTTGTTGTTGCGTGTGCTTTTGTTATCATAGCTAAGAATCATTGCCAAATCCAGTTTCATGATACTGTAATCTTCTTTATTGAAATAGTATTAATAAAAGAACTAAATTTTTTTTAAAAACTATATCATCTGTCTTTAAAAATCTGCATTTTTAAAATGTTTTATTGGGTTAACTGGAATTGAGTCACAGGTTTAATTTGTTGGTAAACTTGTGAAGAAAATTCATCCCTTTCCTTTGTGGTAGGCATCGTGCTCTATGTGCTGGGGGAAGCTTCTTTCAAAGCCTCTAGTCTGGGTTGCTGATGCCAAACAGGTTTTCACTCTCGTGACAGCTCTTTCTGGTTACCTGGGTTACTGTGTTGAGAAGGATTCTGAAGTCTTGTCTAGGTTAAGTGGAAAGGATACTGGGATCTGTTAAAAATGTCTTCCTGAGCTTTTAAAGTCCTTTGATGGAGGTGACTTTTTTTAAGATAACTTGATTGCCCCTTAACTACAGTACTTAGTGATATCTACTTAATTTATGGGAATTAACTTGATATCTTCTTAATTTATGGGAATTAAATCAACAATGAAAAATGTTGAAAGGCGAATTGATGAAAATTGGGTACCACTGAGCCAGGCATCATGTGAGGTGTTTTCCATGTGAAGTGAAGTGAAAGTCACTCAGTTGTGTCCAACTCTTTGTGACCCCAAGAACTGTAGCCCACCAGGCTCCTCTGTCCATGGGATTCTCCAGGCAAGAATACTGAAGTGGGTTGCTGTTTCCTGCTCCATGAGATACTATTTAATCCTGCCAAGGTGGTTTAGATGAAACTTGTGGCTTGGAGAAGTTAAGTTAACCTCATCAACTTCATACTACTAGAATGACTGAGCAGTGACTCAAACTTATGCCTCTCTGATTCTGAAGTAGTATTTTTAAGCATATAGTTCAGTTCAGTTCAGTCGCTCAGTCATGTCCTACTCTTTGCAACCCCATGAATCACAGCACACCAGGCCTCCCTGTCCATCACCAACTCCCGGAGTTTACCCAAACTCATGTCCATCGAGTCAGTGATGCCATCCAGCCATCTCATCCTCGGTTGTCCTCTTCTCCTCCTGCCCCCAATCCCTCCCAGCATCAGGGTCTTTTCCAATGAATCAACTCTTCACATGAGGTGGCCAGAGTATTGGAGTTTCAGCTTTAGCATCAGTCCTTCCAATGAACACCCAGGACTGATCTCCTTAGGATGGACTGATTGGATCTCCTTGCAGTTCAAGGGACTCTCAAGAGTCTTCTCCAACACCACAGTTCAAAAGCATCAATTCTTCGGCACTCAAAGCAGATAGTAATTAATATATGATGTGTAGTAATTTAATTTAAGGAGATTTAAGGATATAAAAGTTATATAGAGATATATTATTATGAGGTTATCATAATGAGAGAGAATAAATGCAGAAAGTAGAAAGTAGGTTTTTCCCTTTGAAGCCATCACTTTGGTCATTTTCTAGTACTTTCCCCCTGGCCTCTTTCCTGTGCAAAGGGGTTGTGGTCATAATGTGTACTTACTTTTGTACTCTACCATTTCACTTTTAGCTAATAAGCATGTATTTCATGTTATTGCATAAAAATACTGGTGATTCAGTTAAACTCCGTAAGAAAATTTACATGATCTTCTTTCCTTACATAATAAGATTTTAGCCTGGAGCTAAACCACTGTGCAAATCTTTGTACTGCCAGAGTATGGCTTTTGATACTGAAGAATTTTTGAAATACATATTTCATGATAATTAGAAATAAAAACACTGGCTAGAATATGAAAATATTAAAATTTTTTCAAAAGGATATTTCCTGGGGGCTGTAATTTCATCTGTTCTAGTAATGATAATTGAGAGCTTGTCTTAAATCATCTGTGATCCAAAACCTCAGATTTTGTTCCCCGGGCCTCTGTCCATTTATCTATCCTTCCATCCATCCAATCATTTATTCATTCTTTGTTGAGGACTCAAAAAAAAACTTAAAATGCTAGTAATAATGGAGTTGAGATATATTTAAAAATAATACACTGCAAAGAAGATGTACTATGTTGCCATTATTCTTAGAAAAACTGGGTACTGTGGAAGGTCAGAAGCTTTACAGATTACTTGTGCCTTCACTAACTGATTCAGTTTAAGGGTATGGTATTTAAATAGATTTTGGAGGATTGGTAAAAGTTTATACTTTTTGAAGTATAGTGTCATTGATTTTACTGCATCACTTTATGGCTCATGCTCTTATTTATGCTTTCGTATTTGCTTGCTTCAGAGTGAAAAGTTTGAAATTAATCATTCTTCAAAATTAAAAATGTTGCCTTTCTCAAACCAAAGCTTATTAAATTACCTGTTCTATGCTATTAATTGCTTATTCTTTTAGTGTGTCTTCAGTTTGAGACTAGAAAATTCTTCTTGTGTGTAATGGACCTAAGGATGACATACTATTACTTGAGATTATAATTGTTTTCTAATTTAATTTTATACAACTCATTTGTGTTATCTTATTAAGTAACTATATTTGAAAGTGTTAAAATGCATTAAACATTATACCTATTTTATAAAGCAAACTTTCCATCTGTTACGGTGACATAGCATTAGCTTTTCATTGATTTAGTTTTGAAATTGTTAAAAAAGAACAATTGTAGTTATTGAGATAAATAGACTTTTGTTACTTGGTTTTTGTTATGGAACTGGCAGTGCTGCACAGACTTCTAAGTTCTACAATATAGGATTTGATAATCATTTTCCTAATTTTACTCTTTGAACCATGCTTTATATTTCATATGTGTTCAGCTGACTGGTTTACATTTTGTGCCTGAAACTTGACTTTCCTTGCAGTTTTTAGCTGCCTGTTATGTATTCTATTATGTAGTATGTTGGCATCTTTATCATGATCCCTGAAGTCTTAGAGAAGATTTATTTTAATGCTAAAATCAGCATTAATTTATGTGCATCCAGATAGTTTTGTTTAGTTGATAATTCATTTGGTTATATTTTTTTCAGAGCTCATTTAAACTCAGATTTTCAAGGTCTGCTATTAGGGAAATGCCATAAACATAATTTGTCTCCTCTTGGAAAGACGAATGGAACATCAAATGGAGATCAATAAAAGTGACATTCAGAATGCTAGCCTGCAGTTTGTGAGTCATGCTGAGCCGTGCAGCAGAATGAATTTCTTCTTGCCCCCGGGTGTGTGTAGTAAGTACAGATGAGGAGGGAGCGCTGAGTAATCCTTTGCTCTGGAGAGTCTCTTGTTCTTCCTACCAAGCTTAAAAAAAACTCTTGTGTCTGAATGTTACATAAAGCCATGAATGATGATGTAATTCTGAATAGAAATATGCCTAAGATCTCAGTTGATCTTGTCAAGAGAAGGTTACTAAACTAGCAATAAAAACTTTCTGAAGGATAGCTTTGACCAGACACAAAATATGTAAGTGGAGGTTCATTTAACATTGTTCTTTTTCTTTTCTTAAAAATAATTAAACTTAGTGGCTTAAGATAATTCCATGTAGTTAGTGAACTGCCACACTAGCCCCTGGCTTTGAACTTTCATCTCTTCCTGGTGATTTGCACTTTGTCCTGCCTTCAGTTGGCTTCAATGGGTGTGTGATAGGCAGTCCTTTTGCCTGTTTTTAAGTAGCAGAAGCTGACATAGCATTATCTCTTTGGGGAGCTTCCTTTCTCCTTTTTCCTGTAAAGCCTTTGATTGTTTTTGTCTTTCATTCAATGATGAGTGTTTACTTCTCTGATATCAAAAGTGTGCTTCGGTTTCCAGGGCTTCTTCAGGCGGTGCTAGCAGTAAAGAACCCGCCTGCCAATGCAGGAGTTGTAAGAGATGTGGGTCTGACCCCTGGGTTGAGAAGATCTCCTGGAGAAGGGCATGGCAACCCACTCTAGTATTAACGGCTGGAGAATCCCGTGGACAGAGGAGCCTAGCAGGCTACAGTCCATAGGGTCGCAGAGAGTCAGACACGACTGAAGCGACTTACGTGCTTCCGCTCTGCTGCTCTGGTTTGGTCCTTGACTGCAGGCACAATAACTGTGTGTGTCGGGACTGAGTCATAGGATGATGGCAGTGACGCTCCACCTACAGTCTGGCTGATGGCAGTTTTAAATCATGTCTCAATATCCTCGATGCTAAAATATGAAAATGTATGCATCTTCTGCTAAGTCGCTTCAGTAGATGTGATGAAATAGGTTGATTGGATTTTGCTTTTGTGATCCAGTCTTCTAATGGGTGGGTTTATTTAGCCCGTTTTAATGGTAGGTACGATAGATACGCTTGGTCCTGGTTTTGTTGTATGCTATCTATTGCTTCTTTTTATTCTCTTTCACTCTATGGCCTATGTTTGCTTTTTTTAATGTGCGTTTCTTCTGTATTATTGTTTTCATGGTTGCCTTTGTGGTTTTTTAAACCAGATTTAATTTTTTTTTATATTGCCTTCATCTAAAAATGAGAAATGGTGACTTTATATATTTCTTCTTCTGTCTTTCCTTCTCTATAGTTACTATCTGATTTCAGTTGATTATTTCTTTTTAGGGTAAACCTCATACCTTTGATTGTTGCTTATAGCACTTTTACTTGATTTTTCAGTTTTAAATTATATCTTTTGGCCTATGGCTCTAAAACATGAGAAAATCAGTATACTTCTACTAACTCCCACTTTCTCTTCCCCTTCCTCTGCTGGTTTTATTTGGATTTTTATTGTTTCCATTTTATACTCTGATACTCATATTTTTTTCTCATTTTAGTCTGTGGTCAAATGGATTTAGTGCTGACTGACAGTCTACTGTTGTTTCATTTGGCTGAAATTTATCCTCCAGCAGTTTTAATTCTCTCATAAAAAAACCTTTGATTAATTAAAAAATAATTGACATCAAAATATCCATGTGGCTGTTGTGTGATTCTATTTATATTAAAACATGTATTAATCATAATAACTTCTTTACTGTACAACTTTTGTTTTCCAACTAGTTAATAACAGTTTTGGGCTTATTTGTTTTGTATGACTATCTGTTTAATTATTTATGTGCTTCAGAAATGATTCAATTGCAAACTCTCTGCCTGTTGTCTGAACTCTCTCAAAACATTCAGATGTAGCATAATCTCTCAGCTTCACCTTCTTGAAGAAATCTGAACTGCTCCTGACTGGAAAAGTTGCCCTTTCTCCTTGACATCCAGCTGTCCAGCAGTTTCTGCATGAAATAACCAGATTACATAACTGTATAACCTCTATCCTTCCAAGTCCAAAAATATTTAATGCCTTTATTCTTTGTTGTTGTGGGTTTTTTTACAATTAGAAATTTAATCTCTATTTTTTCTTTTACACACATATATATTTTAATTAAAGTATACTTGATTTACAATGTGTTAATTTCTGGTGTACAGTAAAGTGATTTGGTTTTATATGTTGTTGATCAGTTGCTAAGTTGTGTCCAACTCTTTGTGACCCCATGGACTAAAGCACGCCCAACTCCCCTGTCCTGCACCATCACCTGGAGTTTGCTCAGATTCATGTCCATTGACTTGGTAATGTCATCCAACCATCTCATCCTCTACTGCCTTCTTCTCCTTCCCCCTCAGTCTTTCCCAGCATCAGGGGTTTTTTCAGCGAGTTTCGGCTCTTCACATCAGGTTGCCACAGAATCGGAGCTTCAGCTTCAGCATCAGTCCTTCCAATGAATATTTAGGGTTAATTTCCTTTAGGATTGACTGATTTGATCTCCTTGCGATCCAAGGACTCTCAAGAGGCTTCTGCAGAACTGCAGTTCAAAAGCATCTATTCTTCAGCGCTCAGCCTTCTTTATGGTCCAACTCTCACATCCATACATGACTACTGGAGAAACAAACCGTAACTTTGGCTGTATAGACCTTTGTCAGCAAAGTAATGTCTCTGCTTTTTAATACACTGTTTAGGTTGGTCATAGCTTTCCTTCCAAGGAGCAAGCATCTTTTAATTTCATGGCTGCAGTCACTGTCTGCAGTGACTTTGGAGCCTAAGAAAATAAACTCTATCACTGTTTTCATTTTTTCCCCATCTGTTTGTCATGAAGTGATGGGACCAGCTGCCATGATCTTCATTTTTTGAATGTTGAGTTTTAAGCCAGCTTTTTCACTCTCCTCTTTTACCCTCAGTAAGAGGCTCTTTAGTTCCTCTTCACTTTCTGCCATTAGAGTTTTATATATATATATATATATATATATATATATATGTTTTTCAGATTTGTCTCCATTATAGTTTATTACAAGATACTGAATATAGTTTGCTATGCTATATAGTAGAGCCTTGTTGCTTCTTTTTTATGTATAGCAGTGTACATTTACTAATCATAAACTCCTAATTTATCTCTCCCTACCCTCCTTTCCCCTGAGGTAACCATAAGCTTTTTTCTATGTTTGTGTCACTCCTTTGTTCTTGAATGGCATTGTATTTAAATATAAAATTATTCGGGTGTGTATTTTCCTTGGGATTTTGCAGGATTGCTTCATGTCCTCCAGAGCAGTGCTTCTTAATGATCTGTGTTAAAGGGTCAGTGTTTCGTTTGTTTGCTTGATTTATATTTTTATTCATAGTTCACGGGGATTGGATTCTTCTATAATATAATAAAAATATAATTAGAAAATAAGATGAAAAAGAAGACCTACAAAATGCAAGCCCACATTTTTTATTATTAGACTGAACAGACATAAAGTACTCTGCCTAAATGGTATCAAAGTTTCTAAACACGTACTCTGAATGTCTGTCTTTGTCTGGTCAGGAACTAGAAGCGCATGTTGGCCAGCTCCAGTGCCTGGCCTCTTTGCAGAGCGCTGTTCTAGAGTTAAGTAAGTACTGTAGATGTCTGGGGCCAGTTTGATTTGTTGTCATTCAGCAGTTGACTTGATCTTTTCTCTTTGTGC
Organism: Budorcas taxicolor; assembly: GCF_023091745.1. NCBI lineage: Eukaryota > Metazoa > Chordata > Mammalia > Artiodactyla > Bovidae > Budorcas > Budorcas taxicolor. The sequence continues at coordinate 45,333,845 of NC_068915.1, forward strand.
TTTGAAATCTTGTATTTCTGTAAATATCTTTATGCTGATACTTCATTGATAGGATTCTAGGTTGGGAATATATTTTCTTCAGAATTTGGAAGGCAGTGTTCCAGCTTCTTTTGTCTTCCTTATAGCTGTTGAGAAGTTCAGGTTCAACAAGTTCATGTTCAGCAAGTTCATTCCTGATCTCTTCTGTGTGACCTGTGACTTTTTTGATCCCTCCATCAATTTTTTAGAATCTTTATTCTTAGAGATGTGATATGTCATGAGGGTCTATCTTGATGTGAGTCTGTTTTGTTTTATTTTGCTGGGTGTTAGGTAAATCCTTGCAAACTGGAAACTCATTTTCTTGAAGTCTGAGAAATTTCCCTATATGTCCCCAATGTCAAAGAATGAAAAATCGAGTGTTACATGATTTTACGGCTGAGTAAAACCCAGTTCTTAGTGATCTTCTGGAGTTGTCTTTTTTTTTTGTTTTGAGTTTCACTCTTGCCTTTCCTTTAAAGTGCTTTTTAACACCTTTGACTGAGGAAAATTTCAAGCATACACAAGAGAAGAGAGAGCAGTGTAAAGAGCCTCCTTTATTCTTTGCAGTATAAAAAGCCTGCCCTCACACCTTGCTTCGTCAGTCATCAATATGAGGCTAATTTTGTTCCACCTGTACCCTCTACCCTCACCTTCAACCTGGACATTGTATAGTTCTACCCAGAAATACTGCTCTATGTATAACAAGAGATAAGGCCTTTAAAAACATGATCACAATACTGTTAAAATACTTAAAACGTAAACAGTTTCTTAATATTATGTATCATGTGCGGTTAGAAATCAACATTTCTGTTTACCTCATAAATGCCATTTTATAATTGGTCTGTTCATATCAGGATCCAGACAACCTTCACATAGTGTAATTGGTTGATATTTCTCATTCATTGAAGAATGAGAGTCATTTGTCTGATAGACTTTCCATATCTGAATTTGATTGATTAAATCCTATAATGTCATCGAACTTTTCTTCTATCCCTTGTATTTCTTGGAGGGTAGCGTGTCACCAAAATCAAGTTCAGTTTTGGTAGCAGACTTTTCTGTAAGTGGTGGGGTATATTTCCTTTAACATCTCATCAAAAGGCAGATAATATAGTTTTCTTCATTTCTTGTGCCTGTAGCTCACTGAGTTTGATCTTTGGATATAATTTTAGAAAATTTTAATCATTATTTTTTTTAAGCTTTCTCCCCACTCTCCCTTCTTGGAGGTTCATTTTCACATATTTGGGCCCTTTGATGTTTCATATTAGATAGTGTCTAGGGCTGTGTCTTCAAGTACCCCAATTTTTTTTTTTTTCTATAGTGTCTGAACTGCTGTTAGTCCTGAGTCCTGTCTAGCATGTTTCTCATTTCAGACAATTAAAAAATCTTCATAGGTTTGATTTTGGTCTTTTTCTGTTTTCCATGTCTTTCCTTTGGCTGTTGCTTTTGTCTGCCTTCTTGAATACATGGAATATAGTTATAATAAAATGGCTTTACTGTCTCTGTCTGCTGATTGCATTGTCTCTGTCATTTCTGAGCTGGTTTGAATTGATTTTTTTTCTCCCTCATCATGGGTCACGTTTTCTTGTTTCTTTGCATTCCTGATGCTGGCAATGTGATTTTTACCTCCTATATGGATATTTTGTATTCTTTTATCTATTTTTGAACTTGGCTCCAAGGTACAGTTAAATTACTTGTCTACTGTTTGATATTCTTGAGCTTGTTGGGCCAACAGTAGTCTGTGGGCCTCATCTGGTCATGCCGCTTCATTCCTGTTTGGTTTGTGGTTGGTTTTGTGCTCTGGCAATAGAATAGTAGTGATAGAGAATGGATGGCCATGCTCACAGTATTTGCTGTCTGATTGTTTGTAGTCCTTTGCTTTTGAAGGCGGATCTTTAAGTCTTTTGGAGGATCAGAGCAGCCTTTGGGATATGGCTGATTTCTCCCCACGTCTGGGGCCATACGTGCTGAGCACTGTACCTAATGCTTGTGGATTTAGAGGTTTTTCACTCAGTGCCCTGGGTGATTGTTCACCTGCTCCTTTGCATTGGCCCTTGCCCTCTCAGAGGGGAGTGTTTTCACGCACCTGCTGATCAGTATGCAACGTAGACTTGAGGGGACTCCCATCAGGCCTCAGAGTGCTCTCTCACTGCCCGCGCTCCACCCTCTGTACCCTGTGCATACGTTCAGTGCTCTGTCCTGGGGGTCCAGCCCATGGCCACCATGAATTCTCAGCTCTACCTTGTTAACTGGTCATCTTGCTGCGTCTGGAGCCTTGGTCCTGTGCAGCCAGCTCTCCACAGGCAGGAAGCTGGACACCGTACCACTTGCTCATCTCTTCCCGTCTCTCAGCATTCATTGTTTGGGCTGCCAGTTGTCCAGTATCTTAACACTGTGGTTTCATATGTTTTATCCATCTTTTGAGGGCCAGGATGGTAAATCCTAACTCTGTTGCTCTGTCTTAGCTGGCTGTGGAAGTGTTCAACAACAAACAGTTACTAATGAAGGGTAATAGTAGTGAATTCAGTGTGTCTGTTGTTGAGGAGGGTGCTGGTTCCTTCTGCTTGCATCTCATGTCTCGGGCCCTTTTCCCTACTGACATTCTTACTTTGAATTACTATTAAAGTTGCTTCTAATATCGTGCTCCTTTTTCTTTCCTGTCATAGATACAGCTATCAAAAGAACAGTTTATCATAGAAATAGGAGCATTTAAATTACCAGCATGATAAGCTTATTTCTTGCTGCAGCCATTCAAAATATCTGTCAGTGCCTTGAGTGCTTTGAAGTGAAACTGTGCTTAGGTATAAAAAAGTTTTAAAACCCACTTTGGTTCTATGCTAAGTTCATAGTTTTTGCAGTGTAGTTCAGAGTTTAGTTCAACTGAAATCATATGACTCTTTTCAGACTCTAAGAATCCTTTGATGTGCTTAGATTTAGATATTTCTGACCTTCTTTGAGCCATGATGGCTCAGACAATGAAGAATCTGCCTACAGTGAAGGAGACCCAGGTTCGATCCCTGAGTCGAGAAGATTCCCTGGAAAAGGGAATGGCTACCCACTCCAGTATTCTTGCCTGGAGAATCCCATGGACAGAGGAGCCTGGCAGACCCCAGTTCATGGTGTTGCAAAGAGTCAGACATGACCCAGCAATTAACAGACACACACATGAGCCATGATAATCTTACTTATTTTTCTTTTGTTTTCCTACTCTGATTTCTTAGTTGGTTTTTTAAAAATCAGCAGTTTTAAAAACATACTCTGATTGTCTTCTGTCTTTAATCATCAGGAATAAAAGAAAAAAAAATGATGACTTTGAAATCAAATATAAAGATGACTTGAAAGGGATCAAATAGGATATCTGGTATCATATTTTTTAAGGTCTTTGATTATTGTTTTGCTGTTTTTAATTTTTTTTTTGTTTCTATGGCCAGTTTTTTTTTTTTTTTTTACTTTATTTTTTGTTGAAGGATAATTGCTTTACAGGATTTTGTTGTTTTCTATCAGACCTCAACATGAATCAGCCATAGGTATACATATATCCCCTACTATTTATGAGCCTCTCCCCCCACTCCCTCCCCATCCCACCCCTCTAGATTGATACAGAGGCCCTGTTTGAGTTTCCTGAGCCATGCAACAAATTCCCGTTGGCTGTCTATTTTACATATGGTAATGTGAGTTTCCATGTTACTCTTTCCATGCATCTCACCCTCTCCCCATGTTCATAAGTCTGTTCTCTATGTCTGTTTCTCCATTGTTACCCTGTAAGTAAGTTCTTCAGTACCATTCTTCTAGATTCTGTACATATGTGTTAGAATGTGATGTTTTATCTTTCTCTTTCTGACTCACTTCATTCTGTATAATAGGTTCTAGGTTCATCCACCTCATCAGAACTGACTCAAATGTGCTCCTTTTTAATGGCTGAGTAATATTCCATTGTGTATATGTACCACAACTTCTTTATCCATTCATCTGTCAATGGACATCTAGGATGCTTCCATGTTCTAGCTATTGTAAATAGTGGTGCAATGAACAATGGGATACTTGTGTTTTTTTCAGTTTTGGTTTCCTCAGGGTATATGCCTAGGTGTGGGATTGCTGGGTCATATTGTGATTTTATTCCTAGTTTTTTAAGGAATCTCCTTACCGTCTTGCATAGTGGTTGTGTCAATTTATATTCCCACCAACAGTGCAAGAGCATTCCCTTTTCTCCACACCCTCTCCAGCATTTATTGTTTGTAGACTTTTTGATGATAGCCATTCTGACTGGTATGAGGTGATATCTCATTGTGGTTTTGATTTGCATTTCTCTAATAATGAGTGATGTTGAGCATCTTTTCATGTGTTTGTTAACCATCTGTATGTCTTCTTTGGAGAAATGTCTGTTTAGGTCTGTTTCCCACTTTTTGATTGGGTTGTTTGTTTTTCTGTTGTTTTGAGTTATATGAGCTGCTTGTATATTTTAGAAATTAATCCTTTGTCAGTTGTTTCATTTGCTATTATTTTCTCCCATTCTGAGGGTTGTCTTTACCCCTTGCTTATAGTTTCCTTTGCTGTGCAAAAGCATTTACATTTAATCAGGTCCCACTTGTTTACTTGTGCTTTTATTTCAATTACTCCAAGAGGTGCGTCATAGAGGAACTTGCTTTGATTTGTGTCATCGAGTGTTCTGCCTGTGTTTTCCTCTAAGAATTTCTGGTCTTACATTTAGGTCTTTAATCCATTTTGAGTTTATCTTTGTGTATGGTGTTAGGAAGTGTTCTAATTTCATTCTTCTACATGTAGCTGTCCAGTTTTCCCAGCACCATTTATTGAAGAGGCTGCCTTTGCCCCATTGTGTATTCTTGCCTCCTTTGTCAAAAATAAGGTACCCATAGGTGCATGGGTTTATTTCTGGGCTTTCTGTTTTGTTCCATTGGTCTGTATTACTGTTATTGTGCCAGTACCATACTGTCTTGATGACTGTAGCTTTGTAGTATAATCTGAAGTTAAAAAGATTGATTCCTCCAGCTCCATTCTTTCTCAGGACTGCTTTGGCTATTCGGAGTCTTTTGTGTTTCCATATGAATTGTGAAATTTTTTGTTCTAGTTCTGTGAAAAATGCCATTGGTAGTTTGATAGGGATTGCATTGAATCTGTAGATTGTGTTTGGTAGTATAGTCATTTTGTAATATTAATTCTTCCTACCCAGGAACATGGAATATCTCTACGTCTGTTTATGTCATCTTTGATTTCTTTCATGAGTGTCTTATAATTTTCTGTATACAGTTCTTTTGTCTCTTTAGATAAGTTTATTCCTAGATATTTAATTCCTTTTGTTGCAGTGGTGAATGGGATTGATTCCTTAATTTCTTTTTCTGATTTTTCATTGTTAGTATATAGAAATGCAAGTGATTTCTGTGTATTGATTTTTGTATCCTGCAACTTTGCTAAATTCACTGTAATTTTATACTGTCATTAGGGTTTTCTATGTACAGTATCATGTCATCTGCAAACAGTGAGAGCTTTGCTTCTTCTTTTCCAGTCTGGATTCCTTTTTTCCCTCTTCTCTGATTCCTGTAGCTCGGATTTCCAAAGCTATGTTTAATTGTGGTGAAAGTGGACACCCTTGTCTTGTTCCTGATCTTAGGGGGAATGCTTTCAGTTTTTCACCATTGAGAATAATGTTTGCTGTAGGCTTATCATATATGGCCTTTACTGTGTTGAGGTAGGTTCCCCCGTGTGCATTTTTTGAAGAGTTTTAATCATAAATGGGTGCTGAATTTTGTCAAAGGCTTTTTCTGCATCTATTGACAGGAGCATATGGTTTTTATCTTTCAATTTGTTAATATGGTGTATCACATTGATTGATTTGCATATATTGAAGAATCCTTGCATAGCTGGTATAAACCCAACTTGATCATGGTGTATCAGCTTTTTGATGTGTTGCTGAATTTGGTTTACTAAAGTTTTGTTAAGGATTTTTGCATCTGTGTTCATTGGTGATATTGGCTTAAATGTGGTCTTTCCTGGAGAATGTTCCGTGTGCACTTGAGAAGAAGGTGTATTCTTCTGTATTTGGATGGAATGTCCTGAAAATAACAATGAGATCCATCTCATCTAATGTATCATTTAAGACTTGTGTTTCCTTATTAATTTTCTGTTTTGATGATCTGTCCATTGGTGTGAGTGGGGTGTTAAATTCTCCTACTATTTTTGTGTTACTGTCAGTTTCTCCTTTTATGTCTGTTAGTGTTTGTCTTGTGTATTGAAGTGCTCCTATTTTGGGTGCATAAATCTTTACAATTTTTATGTCTTTCTCTTGGATTGATCCCTTGATCATTATGTAGTGTCCTTCCTTATCTCTTGTAATCATCTTTATACTTCTTCAACTTACTCGCTCAGTCGTGTCCGACTCTTTGCAACCACCAGGCTCCTCCATCCATGGGATTCTCCAGGCAGGAATACTGGAGTGGGTTGCCATTTCCTTCTCCAGGGGATCTTCCCGACCCAGGGATCAAACCCAGGTCTCCCTTATTGCAGGCAGACGCTTTAATCGTCTTTATAGTAACATCTATTTTGTCTGATATGAGAATTGTACTTCAACTTCCTTTTGCTTCCCATTTGCATGGAATATATTTTTTCATCCTCTCACTTTCAGTCTATATATGTCTTTAGGTCTGAAGCGGATTTCTTGTAGATAGCATATCTTGTTGATATGGATCTTGTTTTGTGTCCATTCTGTTGGTCTGTGTCTTCTGGTTGGAGCATTTAATCCATGTACATTTAAAGTAATCATTGATATATATGTTCCTATTGCCATTTTCTTAATTGTTTTGGGTTGATTTTGTAGATCTTTTTTCTCTCTTGTATTTCCTGACTATAGAAGTCCCTTTAACATTTGTTGTAAAGCTGGTTTTGTGGTCCTGAATTCTCTTAACTTTTGCTTGTCTGTAAAGCTTTTTATTTCTCCATCAATTTTGAATGAGATCCTTGCTGGGTACAGTAATCTTGGTTGTAGATTTTTTCATTTCAGTACTTTAAATATATCCTGTCATTCCCTTCTGGCCTGCAGAGTTTCTGCTGAAATATCAGCTGTTAAGCATATGGGGTTTCCCGTGTATGTTACTTGTTGCTTCTTGTTTGATGCCTTTAATGTTCTTTCTTTGAACTATGAACAGAGGTTCATGACATTGTACAGGAGACAATGGATCAAGACCATACCCAAGAAAAAGAAATGCAAAAAAGCAAAATTGCTGTCTGAGAAGGCCTTACAAATAGCTGTGAAAAGAAGAGAAGCCAAAAGCAAAGAAGAAAAGGAAGGATATACCCATTTGAATGCAGAGTTCCACAGAATAGCAAGGAGAGAGGAAAAAAGCCTTCCTCGGTGATCAATGCAAAGAAATAGAGGAAAACAACAGAATGGGAAAGACTAGAGATCTCTTCAAGAAAATTAGAGATACCAAGGGAACATTTCATGCAAAGATGGGCTCAATAAAGGACAAAAATGGTTTGGACCTAACAGAAGCAGAAGATATTAAGAAGAGGTGGCAGGAATACACAGAAGAACGGTACAAAAAAGATCTTCAGGACCAAGTTAATCATGATGGTGTGATCACTTACCTAGAACCAGACATCCTAGCATATGAAGTCAAGTGGGCCTTAGGAAGCATCACTACAAACAAAGCTAGTGGAGGTGATGGAATTCCAGTGGAGCTATTTCAAATCCTAAAAGATGATTCGGTGAAAGTGCTGCACTCAATATGCCAGCAAATTTGGAAAACTCAGCAGTGGCTACAGGACTGGAAAAGATCAGTTTTCATTCCAATCCCAAAGAAAGGCAATGCCAAAGAATGCTCAAACTACCGCACAGTTGCATTCATCTCACACGCTAGTAAAGTACTGCTCAAAATTCTCCAAGCCAGGCTTCAGCAATATATGAACCATGGACTTCCAGATGTTCAAGCTGGTTTTAGAAAAGGCAGAGGAACCAGAGATCAAATTGCCAATGTCCGCTGGATCATGGAAAAAGGAAGAGAGTTCCAGAACAACATAGATTTTTGCTTCATTGACTATGCCAAAGCCTTTGACTGTGTGGATTGCAATAAACTGTGGAAAATTCTGAAAGAGATGGGAATACCAGACCACCTGACCTGCCTCTTGAGAAATATGTATACAGGTCAGGAGGCAACAATTAGAACTGAACATAGAAGAACAGAAGTTCCAAATAGGAGAAGGAGTATGTCAAGGCTGTATATTGTCACCCTGCTTTTTTAACTTATATGCAGAGTACATCATGAGAAATGCTGGGCTGGAAGAAGCACAAGCAAGATTGCCGGGAGAAATATTAATAACCTCATATACACAGATAACACCACCCTTATGGCAGAAAGTGAAGAAGAACTAAAGAGCCGCTTCATGAAAGTGAAAAAGGAGAGCAAAAAAGTTGGCTTAAAGTTCAACATTCAGAAAACAAAGATCATGGCATCCGGTCCCATCACTTCATGGGAAATAGATGGGGAAACAGTGACTGACTTTATTTTTTGGGGCTCCAAAAATCACTGTAGATGGTGATTGCAGCCATGAAATTAAAAGACGCTTACTCCTTGGAAGGAAAGTTACGACCAACCTAGACAGCATGTTAAAAGGCAGAGACATTACTTTGCCAACAAAGGTCCATCTAGTCAAGGCTATGGTTTTTCCAGTAGTCATATATGGATGTGAGAGTTGGACTGTAAAGAAAGCTGAGCGCCGAAGAATTGATGCTTTTGAACTGTGGTGTTGGAGAAGACTATTGAGAGTCCCTTGGACTGCAAGGAGATCCAACCAGTCCATTCTAAAGGAGATCAGTCCTGGGTGTTCATTGGAAGGACCGATGTTGAAGCTGAAACTCCAGTACTTTGGCTACCTGATGCAAAGAGCTGACTCATTGGAAAAGACCCTGATGGTGGGAAAGATTGAGGGCAGGAGGAGAAGGAAATGACAGAGGATGACATGGTTGGATGGCATCACCGACTCAATGGACATGGGTTTGGGTAGGCTCCAGGAGTTGGTGATAGACAGGGAGGCCTGGTGTGTTGTAGTTCATGGGCTCGCAAAGAGTCGAACACGACTGAGCGACTGAACTGAACTGAACTTTGTGTTTAGTCTTTGTTAGTTTGATTTGTATGTGTCTTGGCATATTTGTCCTTGGATTTATCCTGTATGGGACTCTTTGTGCCTCTTAGACTTGATTATTTCCTTTTCCATGTTGGGGAAATTTTCAGCTATAATCTCTTTAAAATTTTCTCATACCCTTTCTTTTTCTCTGCTTTTGGGACCCCTATAATGTGAATGTCTGTGCATTTGATGTTGTCCCAGAGGTTCTTGACACTCTCCTCAATTCTTTTCATTCTTTTTACTTTATTCTGCTCTTCAGAAGTTGTTTCCACCATTTCTTTTCTAGCTCATTGATTTGTTCTTCTGTTTCAGATATTCTGCTATTGATTACTTCTAGAGTATTTTTAATTTCAGTAATTGTGTTGTTTGTCTCTGTATGTTTATTCTTTAATTCTTCTAGGTCTTCGTTAATTGATTCTTGCATTTTCTCCATTTTGTTTTCAAGATTTTTGATCATCTTTACTATCGTTATTCTGAATTCTTTTTCAGGTAGTTTGCCTCTTTCCTGTTCATTTATTTGGACTTCTGTGTTTCTAGTTTGTTCCTTCATTTGTGTGGTATTTCTCTGCCTTTTCATTATTATTATTTTTTTTAACTTACTGTGTTTGAGGTCTCCTTTTCCCAGGTTTCAAGGTTGAATTCTTTTTTCCTTTTGGTTTCTGCCCACCTAAGTTTGATCCAGTGGTTTGTGTAAGCTTTGAATAGGGTGAGGTTTGTGCTGAGTTTTTGTTTGTTTGTTTGTATGTTTTTCCTCTTGATTGGCAAGGCTGAGTGAGGTGGTAATCCTGTCTGCTGATGATTGGGTTTGTATTTTTGTTTTGTGTGTTGTTTAGATGAGGCCTCCTGCACAGGGTGATACTGGTAGTTGGATGATGCCAGGTCTTGTATTCAAGTGGTTTCTTTTGTGTGAGTTCTCACTATTTGATAGTTCTCTGCTGGTCTAGGATCTTGGAGTCAGTGCTCCCACTCCAAAGGCTCAGGGCTTGATCTCATGAAACGGACTGTTGTCCAGCATAAAATGCCTGTGGTACTGCACACAGTTCCTATTCTCCAGGTTCCAGTAACTCATTTTCAGAAGATTGCTGGCACAGCATCAAAACCAAATTGCTCTGCTCAACTTTGAGTGCTTGCGAGATGAAGGATTCCTCTGAGTCCTCCAAAATGCTGGCTTGATGAGTTACTGGTTCCTGTGACTCCAGCTCCAAAACCCTGTGGAGCAGCAGAAAAGCCCCCCAGAAAGGCACTTCTGCACACCATCTGTGGAACCCCAGAGATGAGCAGGACAGAATGTTTTGTTGTTTTGCACGTGAGCTTCTCAGAACTGCCTCCATCAGTACTGCTAAGAATGGAGGAACTTTGTGGGAACATTTTTTCTTTCAAGAGGTAATTTTTCTTGCTAAGTATGCCATAAGAAATTGAAGAATGATCTTAATTTCTCATTTTAAAATGACTGTCTTACTGAGCCAGACTGGTTAACACTTCCAAGTTGGAATACATGGATTTGTCAATAAATTTAAAGGTGATAGTAGTCTCCATTACTACTAAGTTGTTTGAGTAATATATTATATTCACATTTTAAATGAATATTGATCTTCATCCAGTGGCTAAATTGGAGCATCTCAGTTCTTACGAAATCGCTGATCCTTTTCTACTTTTAGGTGTGCAGCCAGACATAAATTCTAGCCGACATTCCACAGAGTTCTTTGTACATTTGCTTCCTCATACAGCACTCTTTGGGCTTCCCAGGTGGCACTAGTGGTTAAAGAACCAATCTGCCAATGCAGGAGACATAAGAGACACAGGTTTGATCCCCGGGTCGGGAAGATACCCTGGAGGAGGGCACGGCAAACCAAGCCAGTATTCTTGCCTGGAGAATCCCATGGACAGAGGAGTCTGGTGGGCTACAGTCCATAGGGCTGCAGAGTTGGACACGACTGAAGTGACTTAGCATGCATGCTTGCACGCACAGCACTCTTTAAGAAGTAATACTTTTTGCATGTTAAAAGTGGCAAAAATCAAATGCCTTTAAGGTAACCAACTTAGACTGTATTGCTTTGTGTTTTGTCGCGTCTTAAAGGTACTTGAAGTTTATCGAGTTGCCCTTGTCTCAGAGAAAGTTTTGTCAGAGCTGTCAGCAGTTGCTGTTGCCGGATGATGAGGAGAAGCATCATGAACATCCAGTAGTGGGTGATGTTTCTATCACCCAGTTAAAAAGGCCCAGTAAACTCCTTTATCCACTGGAAAACAAGAAGACAAATGCCCAGTATTTGTTTGCTGACCGGAGCTGTCTGTTCTTGGTAGACCTGCTCTCAAACCTTGGATTCAGAAGAGTACTGTGTGTTGGGACCCCAAGGTATGTGATAACAGTATTTTAAAGGCTTCTCCCATCACCACTTTCTAAACTGTAAGAAAATATAGTGAGTAGTTTTTTACTGTATAGAGGGTACAACATGCAACCTCAAGTATACAGTGTAGTCCTTCTCTGAAGGAGTTTGTAATTTTTATTCCATTCAAGCGAAGTCTTTACAGATTTCTGATGTATGATAGAAGATTGTGGTTTGAATCTTCAGTTATTTACTATTAATTCTAGAGTTTTCTGTTTTAGATGAGATCCAGCATTTACAAATACTTTGAAATTCAGTGTTTCATTGAAATGTTAGAAATATCAGGAGACCATTGATGGGTTTTTTGTTACATGTGACATTAGTCGTTTCTTACTAAATTTGCTTTCACTGATTGCTTTAGGTTACATGAGCTGATCAGGTTGAAAGAATCAGGCGGCAAGAAGTCTAACATTAGAAGCCTTTTATTGGATATTGATTTTCGGTAGGTTTACAAAGTATAATATTTATTCTCCATTGTGTTCTGTTTCTTTTTAATGTTTTCTTTTCTTTTTTTTTTTTTAATTTTTATTTTACTTTGCAATACTGTATTGGTTTTGCCATACATTGACATGAATCCACCACGGGTGTACATGCGTTCCCAAACATGAACCCCCCTCCCACCTCCCTCCCCATAACATCTCTCTGGGTCATCCCCGTGCACCAGCCCCAAGCATGCTGTATCCTGCATCGGACATAGACTGGCGATTCGTTTCTTACATGATAGTATACATATTTCAATGCCATTCTCCCAGATCATCCCACCCTCTCCCTCTCCCTCTTGAGTCCAAAAGTCCACTCTACACATCTGTGTCTCTTTTGCTGTCTTGCATACAGGGTCGTCATTGCCATCTTTCTAAATTCCATATATATGTGTTAGTATACTGTATTGGTGTTTTTCTTTCTGGCTTACTTCATTCTGTATAATCGGCTCCAGTTTCATCCATCTCATTAGAACTGATTCAAATGTATTCTTTTGAATGGCTGAGTAGTACTCCATTGTGTATATGTACCACAGCTTTCTTATCCATTCATCTGCTGATGGACACCTAGGTTGTTTCCATGGCCTGGCTATTATAAACAGTGCTGCGATGAACATTTTACTAATCCTGTTATAACCCTTTACTTAGTATAGAAGTAGTAATTGTTTATAAGGTATTTCTTCAGTTAGATAGACTCAACATGTAAAAGTGAAAGTTACTGAGTTGTGGCCAACTCTTCGCGACCCCATGGACTATACAGTCTGTGGAATTCTCCAGGCCAGAATACTGGAGTGGGTAGCCTTTCCCTTCCGTAGGGGTTCTTCTCAACCCAGGGATCGACCCCAGTTTCCTGCATTGCAGGCGGATTCTTTACCAGCTGACAGGGAGGCAGTAGGCTTTTTGCTAGTATGCTTCCTAATTTTTTTCTGTGACGGTATCTAGTTGTCTTTGGCTTATAATTTAGACATACATTTCTATTGAGTGAAATTTCTTCTTATATACTTACTTTTCAAGGGTAATTCTGAATTTCCTCTGGGATTTTATTTTATCATAATGTCTTAAATGGGATAAGATGTGTATTTTAATGTTTTTAATGAAGGGTGTGCATACTGTCTTTCACTGGATGAAGCCTGAAGTGAAGGAAGTGCTAACTAGGAAATAGGTCCTGAGGCAGAGGCTAATTAGTAAGCAAATAGATAAGCTTTGTGGGAGAGAATCAGAATTAAACAGCACCTGATATGTTTGAACAAACAAGTGAGACAGTGGACCACGTTTTGAGTCTTCCCTCTGGTTGTAATTGAGAAGATACAAATTTTTTATTTACAGCACAGGATGGCAGATGTGTCCATCCACAGACTCTAATGCTGTAAACTTGAAGTACTCTTCCTATTTTCTGTAATTGTTTGAATTCTAGGAGTTCATTGTAAGTCTATGAGACACCATGTCCTTAGTATATTTTTCTTGTTCTTGAGTGTATTGAAGGAATCAGTCTTTGAGTTATTGTTTTTTTTTAATCTGATAGGACCTATTTAGCCAATATTCCAGTAGTTGTTGTGTTCTCTCCAGTATTACCAGATTCTCTGTGAAATTACATATGCTTTTTCTCCCTAAAAACAAGGCAGACAGAATTTTAAAGTGTAGAAGTCACAATAAAAAGTACAGCTTTCATCATTTATTTTTCTTTAGATTTCCAAGTTAGCTTTGGGTTATCTACTGTAAGCATGTATGTGTCTCGGAAATAACCCACATTTTCTGCAACTCTCATTCCTTATTAACAAGACGAGCACACTCTTTACAAATACCTATTTGGTGTTAGTAATCTTCGGGAAAAAGAAATTCCATGAGTGATAATACAGACGTCTTCTTAAAGATTAACTCAATTTCTTTTTTTAAACTGAGATATAACTCATTTAAAACAGACCATTTTTTAAGTGTGTATTTCAACAGTTTTTGGTATATTCACTGTTTTACGTCTACAATCTATCACCCATAATTCCAGGACATTTTAAATCACACTAGAGAGAGACTCCTTACTTCCCCTGATATGCTCCTTACTCCTCCTGATAAGCGTCAATCTTTCTTTCATCCAGATTTGTCTCTTCAGGATATTTTATATAAATGGAATCATACAATATATGCCCTTTGTGTCTGACCTTCTTCACTTAGCATAATGTTGTCAAGATTCCTCCATGTCATAGCATCTAAGTGTACTTCCTTTTATGACTGTGTACTATTCCATTGAGTGAATATATCAATTTCTTTTTTAACTACCTTGTTTATTTCCTAAAGTGTTATTAAATGATTATAAAGGTATTATTTTAAAGGTAGAAATTTAACTTTTAAGTTCTTATAATAACATGAAATATTAACTATAACTGATATTTAGTAAATGCTTGTCACATGTCAAACCCTATTCTAAATTCTTTGGTCCCCACAATAGCCCTCTAGGACAGATGCCATTAACATTCTCCTTTCCTCAGAATAGAAAACTGAGGTACAAAGAAATTAAATAACTTGACCAAAGTCACAGTCATAATTGTCCTATGGTAATTCTATGTTTAACTTCTTGAAGGACTCCCAAACTGTTTTCTAAGGGGACTGCACAGTTTTTCTTTCCCAACAGCCATATATGAGAGTTCCAATTTCTTTGCATGCTCATGAACACTTATTACTGTCTCTCTTTTTGAAATAGTGTCTCATTGTGGTAATGATGTTGAGCATCTTTTCATGAACTTAGGACCAATTGTTTATCGTTTTGGAGAAATGTCTATTCAGTCATATGCTCAATTTTTAAAATTATTTGTCTTATTGTTGAATTGAAATATTTCTTAATATATTCTGGGTACTAGACTCCTGTCAGATATATAATTCATAAATATTTTCTCTCATTCTGTGAGTTGTCTTTTCACTTTTATGTAGTCAAAAGTTATTCTCTTTTCTTTGGTTGCTTATGTTTTAGGTGTCATACCAAGAAACTATTACCTAGTCTAAAAGCATGAATATTTACATTTGTTTTCTTCTAAGAGTTTTTAATTTTTAGTTCTTACATTTAGTTAATTTTGAGTTAATTTTTTAGTATGATGTGAGGTAGGGGTCCAGTTTCATTCTTTACATGTGGATATCCAGTTGCCTTGGCACCATTGTTTAAATGATTATTCTTTTCCCATGGAATGCTCTTGGAACCTTATTGAAAACCACGTGACGATATATCTGTGGATTTATCTGTAGACCTTAAATTCTGTTCCATTTATTTGTGTCTGTCCTATGCCAAGCCCATGCAATCTCAATTGTTGTTTTGTAGTGACTTTTGGAATTGGAAAGTGTATATCTTTCAACTTAATTCTTTTTTGAAATTATTTTGGCTTTTGTGGGTTTATTGCATTTCTGTATGAATTTTAGAATTACCTAGTCAGTTTTCGTAAAAAGCTAGCTGAGCTTTTTGTAGGAGTCACATTGAATTTGTAGATCAATTTGAGGGGTTGTTGTTTAGTTACTAAGTCGTATCTAACTCTTTTGTGACCCCATGCACTATAGTCCACTGGGCTTCTCTGTCCATGGGATTTCCCAGGCAAAAACACTGGAGTGGGTTGCTGTGTCTTTCCCCAGGGGATCTTCCTGACCCAAAGGTCAAACCCACATCTTTGCATCTTAAGTGTTCTGTTTCATGAATATGGGCTATCTTTTCATTTATTTAGCTCTTCTTTAATTTCTTTAAGCAATATTTTATAGTTTTCAATGTGCAGGACTTGCACTTCTTCTGTTGAAGTTTTTCCTAAACACTTCATTCTTTCTTTTTTTTTTAATTAAATTTTTTAAAAATTTTATTTTGTGTTGTTCATTGCTCATGCCCTGATTTACTTGCTTTTTTTTTTAAAGTTGCAATAAAATATACATAGTATAACATTTACCATGTTAGCCAGTTTTTTAAGTATACCATTCAGTAGTGTGAAATAAGTGAAGTATATTCACATCAGTGTGCACTGTTCTCCAGAACTCTTTTTTGCATCTTATCTGATTTACTAGTAGTATTTTTTTTAAGTTAATCATTGTCACATTAATTTTTAAAAATTGCTTCAAAAGAAATTCTAAGTCTTATTACTGGTTTACTTTTAACTTGAAAGATTGATATTGTGCTTTGACTCTTTTGCCTTAAATGCCATACCTTGCAGTTTCACCTTTCTTGAGCCTATAGTTAAATCCCCTGGTCTAAGTAGGGAGTAGGTGATGTAGATAAAGGTTGTTTTATAACCTATGGAACACACAGATGCTTTTTTCTTTCTGTGTCGGCAAACCTCTGTGTGTGTTGCAAACAAAAGCTGAAGGTAGTGAACTATGGTCTCCTGGCTTAGCTTCTCTGATAGCTACTCTTATTTTTGAGTCAGTTCTGTAAAAGGTCAACACTGAGTGCTAAGAGAGAGCTGGTTTAATTGAAATATGTTGCTAGTCAGAATGAACTCTGCCTGTTGCCTGTATTTACATTATGATGGAGTGTGGGGTTGGTTCACATTTTTCACAGAGACCACAATTAAATCAGGGAAACCTTCCTGTGTAGTATAGTGTGGCAGTAGATAGTTCCTTTGGCACTTTGAATTTGGCTTGTTGTTGCCCTGCAGAAGGTCTTTGCAGAGCTGCAGATCCCTCAACTCTAGGGATCTGTGTATAGTGCTGTAAATGTTCTTTCCTTTCCGCCCCGCCCTCCTTCCATTTATTTTTGCCTGCACTGAGTCTCTGGGTTGGGCTTTCTCTAGTTGCAGCAAATGGGCATCTTATTGCAGTGGCTTTTCTTGTTGCAGAGCACAGGTTCTAGAGTGCAGGCTGAGATGTTGTGGCTCGCAGTCTTAGTTGCCTTGTAGCGTGGCAGATCTTCCTGGACCATGGATAGAATCCACGTCCCCTGCATTGGCAGGTGAATTCTTAACCACTGGACCACCAAGGAAGTCCTAAATGCCCTTTTCTGAACATCTAAGATACGAACTTCATAAAGAGATGGAAATACCAGATCACCTTCCGTGTCTCTTGAGAAATTTCTGTGCAAGTCAAGGAGCAACCGTTAGAACCGGACATAGAACAATGGACTGGTTCAAAATTGGGAAAGATGTATGTCAAGGCTGCATACTGTCACCTGGGTTATGTAACTTATATGCAGAATACATCATGTGAAATGCCAGACTGGGTGAATCACAAGCTAGAATCAAGATTGCCAGGAGAAATACCAACAACCTTAGATGTGCAGTTGATACCACTCTGTAACGGCAGAAAGCAAAGAGGAACTAAAGAGCCCCTTGATGAAGGTGAAAGTGGAGAATGAAAAAGCTGGCTTACAATTCAGCATTCAAAAAAAGAAGATCATGACATATAGTCCCATCACTTCACAGCAAATAGATGGCGGTGGGGGGGTGAAAACAGTGACAGATTTTATTTTCTTGGCCTCCAAAATCACTACAAACAGTGACTACATGAAATTAAAGATACTTTCTCCTTAGAAGAAAAGCTATGACAAATCTGGACAGTGTTTTAAAAAGCAGAGACATCAGTTTGCTGACAAAGGTACATATAATCAAAGCTATGGTTTTTCGAGTAGTCATGTATGTATGAAAGTTGGACCATAAAAAAGGCCGAGTGCCACAGGACTGATTCTTTTGAATTGTGGTGCTGGAGAAGACTCTTGAGAGTCCCTTGGACAGCAAGGAGATCAAACCAGTCAATCCTGAATATTCATTGGAAGGACTGATGCTGAAGCTGAAGTTTCAGTACTTTGGCCACCAGATGCAAAGAGCTGTCTCACTGGAAAAGACTATGATGCTGGGAAAGATTGAAGGCAGGAGACGAAAGGGGTGACAGTGGATGAAATGGTTGGATTGCATCACTGACTTGATGGCCATGAGTTTGAGCAAAGTCCAGGAGATAGTGAAGGACAGTGAAGCCTAGCATGCTGCAGTCCATGGAGTTGCAAAGAATCAGATGTGACTTAGCAAGTGAGCAACAAGAAAAAGAAGATTTGAAGTTAACATTTGCTAAGATGGATTTCTGTATGCTCCAATTTTAGCATGAAAGATGTGAAATTCTGTTTGGCAAACTACATCCAAATAAAGTTATATCAAAAAGCTGAATTTCTTAGGTTCATTTCGTGAACTAATTTTATTCAGCTCTTGATTACATTTCCTGTGTGTAGAACATGTTTCATACTTGGTAACTGGCTCTCATTTAAAGAGAATGAATGGCCAAATTAAATGGATGTCCTTTTGAGCAGTTTTCCAGTGTATGCATTTCTGATTGGTTTTGTTTGCGTTATTCAATGGAGAGAATAATTCTTTGTGGCCAATTTCATTTTAAGAGGGTAATGTTGAGTGAATTTTTGTAATTTAAAATATGAATAATTATGCTCCCTTATTTGTGTTTGATGGAAGCTTAGAGCTGAAACCTTGGCTTTTTTCTCTCTCTGGCTCTGCCCACTGCTACTGAGAACATTTTAGACAAGTATGCTGTGCTGAATTTTATGTAAATAACATTTTCTTTTTTAATTAAAAAAAAATACCTATTGCATTGTGAAGCAGTGAAAAAAGTAGAGGGCGGTAGAAATAAATACATTTAAAAAGGGATTGTATTTTTCACTTGCTCACACGAAGCAGTGCAAGGGAGAACACCTCAATGATGGTTGATCTAAAGCTGTACTAGTCTTAATATATATGTAAATTAAATAATTGATATGGATATATTATCAGCTATTTGGGATTTGGTTAAAGAGGAAGACATTTGTTAAATAATGATAATTGACATTGTCACACAGTTTTTGGAGTATTCCTTAGGTTACAGTGTATAGTTTAAATATTTTCTGTTATTTAAGCCTTCTGTTTATTTCTTCAGTTTAAATTTATGTCAGCAGATGTACTAACAGTATCTTAAATGATATTAAGGGATATTGTATTGAGAATGGTGAACAGATGTTCTTTTGTCTCCACAGAATAAGAGGAAATGGGTTTAGATTACAGGAGGAGAAATTTTGGTTGGACATAAACCTAATTCCTTAATATTAGAGACATTGAGACATAAATCTTTATAGCTGGTATTTATTAAAATAATGATACCTGAAATCTCAGTATATGCTTTATAGTTGGCATTGTATTAAGCACTTTACATAATTATCTTATGTATTCTTACCTAGTCCTATGGGGTAGAAATCATTTTCCCATTTTGCAGATGAAGAAACTGGGGCTTAGATAGGTAAAATAACTTACTAAAGTTATACAGCTAGTAACTGAGAGACTTAAGAGTTTGAAACCATGCCCCCTGACTCTCGAGCTGTACTCTTAGTCACAGTGTAATAGAAAGAGGATAAACTAGGCTTGTCCGTTGTATTAAAGACTCAACATGGTTGGTGATCATGCAGATGGTATTAAATAACTGTGAGTAGACGTAGAAGCAAAGAAGTGCCTCTATCATGATTTGGTTAAAGAAGTTGTAGAAGTAAGTATGTGTCCATGATTTTTTTCAGTCTTTCCCCTAACTTATGTGTTCTGTAGAAGGATGGTGTGGTCCTGTGTGAACTGTTTTTGACAAAACTATGGAAGTTCAGAATCCTATTGAAAGAGGTTTCTATATTACACAAAGAAAACCCTCAGAAGTCAGCAAGAAAGACATTAAGACCCATAGACATACATGGGGAAAATAGAGATAGGCAGTACAAATAAAATTAAGGAAGAAAGAAATTTCAGTTTTATAAGAAATCAAGTAAATGCAAGTTTAAGCCATAAATGTGGTATGAATCAAAATTTGCCTAGTAAATTAGTAGAAATTATAATGTGTTAATACCCAAAGCTGGTGTTCCCATTCATTAGTGATTGCATTTTAAAGTACTATGTTGGAAGAATAAAATGATTCAATCAGTAAATAAATATCCTCTTTCCTGGCACTAATTCAGTAAATATGAAATGCACATAAATTCTTTTTCTTATGTATTAAGAAGCATATTTTATTAAGCTAATTTGCAATAGACAAAAAAAACTCTGTATTAAATACCTTTTTTATTAGCCACAGAAGAAAATAACAGCTATTGAGCAGAAATGTGGATTCAGTATTTTCCTTAACGTTATTAGGTATGAGAGACATTTAAACTGCCAAACCGACTCAAGCTTAAAATGCATAATAATCTATCAGGAACATAATTATTTATTTATAATCTTCTGGTCCATAGGAATATGTGTGTTTTTTGTATATGAGTTTTCTCACTGACTTATTAAAACTTGGGGCCATAATCTAAGTTTGTTATTCACCCACTATTGTTAGCTTCTTGAGGTTTGGGGAAAGTATTCTTTATTTCAGAAACCTGAAGGATGATGAAATTGATTTTATTTAAGGTGTGATTTCATAATTTTAAAATTTAGTTTACGTTTATTTACTATATAGCTGTGACCAGACAAGTAACTACAGTAATAAATTATTTTACAGGTATTCACAGTTTTATATGGAAGATAGTTTTTGCCATTATAATATGTTTAACCATCACTTCTTTGATGGAAAGGTAAGAGTTATGACCATTATCTCTTTCTTCTTTCTTGTATTTCCTTCATTATTTTTCTACAGTCCCTCAAGAGCAAATGGTGGCTGTTCTTCCATTTATTGATATTTACTTTTGTTTGTTCACTGAGTGTTATCAAGCATCTAGGGGTGATCATGTTATTCACCTTTCATGCTTTTCACTGCTTCTTGGGTAAAGACCTACTTTCTCAGCAAGACCCATGTAGCCTTGTGAGATTTGACCCTGCCGCCCTCCAGCCTGTCTTCTTTCCGTTCCTGCTTTGCTGTTTGTATTCAGGGCATGTGACATTCATCTCAGGCTGGCCTTTCCATCACAGGGGCTTTTGCCATGCTGTTCCCTCCTTCTTCCACTCCCTCTTTGCCCTGTTAATTTCACCTCATCCTTCAGAACCCTGTTCCAAGTTCCTTTCTCCAGCTTTCCCTACCCTCAGACAAGGTCAGGTTCTCCTTTGTAGATTTACAATACTGTAATTAAATAATTCTGTGGTTAGTTGTTTGATGTCTTCCTCTCTGGTAAATTTCATGTCCTAGTTAAGGGGATTTATGGTTTTATTAAGCTAATCCTTAAAAAATAGACAGTGTCAGGAGTTAACCCCAGTCTGTGAACTCTAGGTGATAATGATGTGGCAGTTTAGGTTCATCTCTTTTAACAGATGTCCCACTCCGGTGGGGGATATTGGTAACGGGGGAGGGGTAGGAGCAGAGGGTATGTAGGATATCTTTGAACCTTCCTCTCAGTTTCACTGTAAACTTAAAACTGCTCTTAAAAATTAGCCTTAAAAAAAGGAGAGTGGCTTAAAAAAAAATACCTTCTTTCAGTATGATATTAATAATGTCCTTGTGAATAAACAACATAGCAAGAACTGATATTTCTACTCTTGTTTTGAACTCTTTGTTAGTCCCATTACAAAATAAAATCTGTAACCAACCAAGTAATCATACCTGACAGAAGGCTGGCCTAAAATATTTGAAATTATCAAGACTACCTGAAGCATATCTGCACATGTGCTGGGCTGTGCTGTGCTTAGTTGCTCAGTCACGCCCAACTCTTTGTGACCCCATGGATCGTAGCCCTCCTCAGCTACATGTAGGCTCCTCAGTTCATGGGGATTCTCCAGGCAAGAATACTGGAATGGGTGTCATGCCTTTCTGCAGAGGATCTTCCCAATCCAGGGATCAAACCCAGGTCTCCCACATTGTAGGTGGATTCTTTACTGTTTGAGCCACCAGGGAAGTCCAAGAATACTGGCTGAAGTGGGTATCTTATCCCTTCTCTAGGGGATCTTCCCAACCCAGGATTGAACCGGATGTCTCCTGCATTGCAGGTGTATTCTGTACCAGCTGAGCTATAAGAGAAGCCCATGTCCATACATATATGCATATATATATATATATATATATATATATATATTTTAAATGGTGAACTATCCTTAAGTATATACTTATATTTATCTTAAGTATACTTATAGTATATCTTAAGTAATATAAGATATTTACTGACAGACTGAAAATCAAGAAGACCAAAAGACCTGTGCATTTAGGAAATGAAAGTAGATTCTAAATTGTTGATTGGGATTGAAAAGTGAGTCTCCTGATTTACTAGGTATAGCCAATGAAGTACTCCTTCCATCAGAATCAATTTAGCATTGGGATACACATTCTTCAGCAGTGAAAGCTAGGAAAACCAAGTATTGAAGTAAATAGCAGTTACAATTAGATGTATTTCACTGTTTCCTGAAGGGCTTATGTGGTTGATAATCACCAGAATTTGAGGACTGATTAGATGAGCTTTAAGGAAAACAAGAAATTGAAAAATCACTTGACAGTAGATGAAGAGGGGCTTTTCACCTTAGACAGTGACAGTAGGAAAAGGAGAGGAAAGAAGTGGATTCTGAAGACATTTTACTGATGGAAACCAGCAGACTTGATGTAATTACTATGTGTACACATGTCAATTATACCTCATTAAAAAAAAAAAAAAAAAGATGACTTGGTGATACCTGTGCTAGGGAAGAGATCAAAGATACCATGGGGCCATGACCTGGGTTCATCTTTCATTCTTCAAAACACAGAGTGGGGAAGTTTGTAAGTGACATTTGGAAATGTTGAGTTTGTGGGGCTGGCAGAACACTGCCATGCAGGTGTCCAGTGTGGCGTCTTGGAATTGTGGGGCCTTGAGCTCAGGGATGCTGTCCGTGCTAGTGACACAGATGAGGGAGTAACTGAGCTTCTGTTACTGCTTGATGCTTCAGTAGTGGGTCAGGTATTCATTTATTTGTTCTTAATACTAGACCATGACTTTGCTTTTTATTCTGAACCATAAAGACGAGTAAAATTACATTTAAATACCTAACAGTTGGCCAGCAATTTTGTATATTTCAAGAAAATAACAAATAATTAGCATTTCTCTAGGAAATTCTATGTAAGTTTTATTGAGAGTTTATAGAATTAGCTTGCAAGTTTCTAGAATAACCGTTGGAATAAGCTGTAAAGACTGAGCTCCATGTTTTCTTTCCTAGAAGAAAACAGTCATCCAACTCAGGCTCTCCTTTCTCTGTTTTAGGAGCAGCCTCTAAATAGCACTGCAGCTGTAGAGAATGATCTGTAGAAAACTACTGTTTAATTATTTTATTGTCTGCCCCTTTTCTACCTACTTGGAGTCAAGGCTTTCAGTAGAGATTACCATCTAATAATCGATCACTAAAGTATTTTAGTGTCTGCAAGGTGCCTGTCTGTGAAGGCATATAAGCCTTTGAGGCACCAAATGCCTTTGAGGATCTAAGCCTCTGCCACTGCACAGAAGCTCTCCACAGTTGACTGGATTAAAAAGCAGAAGTTTCCTGTACAAGATTTTTTTCATAACAAATAATATAGTCTCTTGAAAAATAAAAAATGTCATACACTTTAATGGTTAAGGTGGTTAAAGTGTGTATAGAGGGTGCCTATTTAAAATGCCAGCTACTGAGATAAAAGAGTTAAGTTATTGTCAGCTTTGGTGGCATACGCGAGTGTCTTATTTCCGCCTTGTTTCCTAAGGTGATCAACCTTAGGACCCTCAGCCCCTCAGAAGAGTACACCCCACCGTTGATTCTTACCTGGAAAGATACTCTTTAATGTTTTTTAAAAATTTGGTTAAATGTTCAGGCTTTGTTAACATTTTTTTTTTTTCCTACTTATAACTCTTAGGGATTTGAAGGTTTTTCAGTAACATCATCTGCAATTTTAGTCCTTGATTGTGTAGGCAGGTTAAGGAAGTGCCAGGCAGCACCTGAAAAATGATTAACCTTCTTGACACCATCCTTTGCTGTAGTACTTCCAGGAGGAAGTTAATACTTTCTTAGAGAAAAGGGATTGGGGTATTGTGATTTTTCCTTTCTTCAATTGGGTCTTCTAAGTTGATTTAATAGTAGAACAATATATATTTTATTATAACGTACATATAGGTTTATTAAAGTTCAAATGCCATTAGACTTTAAAATCTTCTACTGTTTTGTATACTAAAAGTGTTGATTTGCTTTTATAGATGAATACTTGAAAGCTACTACAAAGTCAGTAGACTGGAGCTAGTATTATAGGTCTGTCTCTTGTTGATCTTTCCAAAAGCAAAAAAGGGATAAATATACTGGACAGTTTTTAATGTTAACTTTGCAGTCACTAGTTCAGTTCAGTTCAGTCGCTCAGTTGTGTCCAACTCTTTGCAACTCCATGGACTGCAGCACGCCAGGCCTCCCTGTCCATCACTGGAGTCTACTCAAATTCATGTCCATTGAGTCAGTGATGCCATCCAATCATCTCATCTTCTATCATCCCCTTCTCCTCCTGCCTTCAGTCTTTCCCAGCATCAGGGTCCCTTCAAATGAGTCAGTTGTTCGCATCAGGTGGCCAAAGTATTGGAGCTGCAGCTTCAGTATCAGTCCTTCCAATGAATTCCTTTGCAGTGGACTGGCTTGATCTCGTTGTTGTCCAAGGAACTCTCAAGAGTCTTCTCCAACACCACAGTTCAAAATCATCAGTTCTTCGGTGCTCAGCTTTTCTTTATAGTCCAACTCTTATATCCATACATGACTACTGGAAAAACCATAGCCTTGACTACATGGACCTTTGTTGGCAAAGTAATGTCTCTGCTTGTTAAAATGCTGTCTAGGTTGGTCATAACATTTCTTCCAAGGAGCAAGCGGCTTTTAATTTCATGGCTGCAGTCACCATCTGCAGTGATTTTGGAGCCCCCCCAAAATAAAGTCTGTCGCTGTTTCCATTGTTTGCCCATCTGTTTGCCATGAAGTGATGGGACTAGATGCTATGATCTTAGTTTTCTGAATGTTGAGCTTTAAGTCAACTTTTTCACTCTTCTCTTTCACTTTTATCAAGAGGCTCTTTAGTTCCCCTTCATTTTCTACCATAAGGGTGGTGTCATATGCATATCTGAGGTTATTGATATTTCTCCCGGCAATCTTGATTCCAGCTTGTGCTTCATCCAGCCCAGCATTTCTCATGATATACTCTGCATCTAAGTTAAATAAGCAGGGCGACAATATACAGCCTTGATGTACTCCTTTCCTCATTTGGAACCAGTCTGTTGTTCCATGTCCAGTTCTAACTGTTGCTTCCTGACCTGCATACAGATTTCTCAAGAGGCAGGTCAGGTGGTCCGGTATTCCCATCTCGTAAAGAATTTTCCACAGTTTGTTGTGATCCACACAGTCAGAGGCTTTGGCGTAGTCAATAAAGCAGAAGTAGATGTTTTTGTGGAACTCTCTTGCTTTTTTGATGATCCAATGGATGTTGACAATTACTAAAAACACTTTAGTTAGTTTGTTGGGAAAATATGTTAGTAACACAGTTTCATGGCCTGGATAAGCTTTGTTATTTGTGAACTTGCATTTATTTACTTTTCATTGTTCAAATATGCCTGCCATTTACCTGGCATTCGAAAACACATGCATGTTTAACTGGTGATTTGTGGCTCATTAAATTGAAATTATGGTGGTGGACAAACCAGATAGGAAAAATATGTCTTATTCATCTTTGTGTCTCCAGTGTTTAGTACAGTCCCTGCTTCTGTTTGTTGAATTGAATTTAGCATTTTAGATAGTCTTCATGGATAGTGAGCTTCTCTCTTTTAGGTGACTAAATTTAGTTTTTTAATTTAACTATTTGAAATGTGTAGTCCTTGAATTTGCAATTTTATAAACCCATTTATCAAGGAACCTGAAGATAAAACCTTATGGGGCCAAATGAGAGAGGTTTCAGGATGTCACTGAGGGACTGTGGGGTGATAGGGTGGGTGAAGTTCAGGATGAAGAGAGAGACTGAGCCTAGTGCATTCTCCTCAAAGTAGGGCGAAGTTCCTGACTCTAGTCCTGATTTATTTATTTATTTATTTTTTCTCTGTTTGTTCCAGGCTGCCCTTGAAGTGTGCAGGACATTTTTACAGGAAGATAAAGGTGAAGGAGTCATCATGGTGGCAGATCCTCCATTTGGTGGCTTGGTCGAACCTCTGGCTGTTACATTCAAGAAGTTAATTGCTATGTGGAAAGAAGGTCACAGCCAAGGTGTGTGATTTATTATTTACTGCAAAATAAACTTGTATATGCATCTACTTCCTGTCACATATTAGCAGACCTTAGTGAATCAGAGCACTGAAAAAATATACATGCCTTGAGTTCTCTGTTGAAAAATAGGCTTATTTGATGATGACTTTATCATGATACACTTTGTTTTATTCTAATTATGTATTTGAAAAATGGCTCATAAGTAAAATATTTGATTTTGGTGGGCATAAGGAGGCATTATCCATGAACATTTAACAGAATATCAGTGAACTGTTGTCATTTATTTGCTATTTACTAAATGGCCACTATGTTCCAGATACTGTTTAGGTACTGGAAATGGAGTGGTAAATGGACACTTACCTCTGCCCTCATGGACCTTATATTTCATCTTCCAGAAGCCTTACCCAGAACTCTAGGACGGCACCTAGCCTCTGGGCCAAAGCTCTGAACTGTGCACAGATTTGTTTGGGAAGGCTGGCCATCAAGTAGCCTCGCAGTGACGCATGGACACCTGACTCTAGAAGTGGGTTAATGACTAGGGGATATTCAGCTTAAAGTGGCTTAGGACTTCAAAGTATTTTATATAATTGCCTAATTAGTCAGTTTAATCATTTTTCAGTTTCCAGCCTGCAAATTGATAAATATAAGAGTGTCAGGAATTAAGTGATGGAGCTTCTCCATTAATTGTGCTATATAAATAGTGTGCTTTGGGGATAGGATGCAAATGAAATCTGAAAAGTGACTCATAGTGCTAAGTATCCTACTTATTTTTGGTTCTGAGGTCTCCTTTTCAGAGTGGAAAAGTCACTGTTGTTGGGGAAGCAGTAAAGAACCCTGTGGGCTTGAATTTGGTTCTGCTGCTTATTAGCTGCAGTAAATTTGAACAAAGTGCTTAAATTTTGCAGCTTCGGTTTCCCCATCTATGATATGAGATTATTATATTAATATCTGACTCCAGGTATTGGTAAAGAGATAACATATAAAAAAGTTCCTAGCATTGTGCTCAGCCTGTATGAGATGTTCTGTAAATAATAGCTATGTCCACTGTCTCTCATAAAAATTAATTTTGATGAAATTGTTAATAAGAATCTCCCATGATTCAGAAAAGATGTATCCACCCTGAAAACTGGCATAGTGAGTTATGGCAGAGATAAGGATTCAGATCTAAGGCCTTCTGCCTTCTGGTCCAGGAATCCTTCCACTGTGTCACAACAACCTTTGTGCTTCATAGTGAAACTCATTTTTTTTTATTTGTCACTTTTTAGGTAATATCTTTGCCTTTACCTAGACCACAGTGATATGCATATAAAGTTAACTTTTATATACATACCCCATGTGAAAGTGAAAGTGAAGTCACTTAGTCGTGTCCGACTCTTTGCGACCCCATGGACTGAGGAGCCTACTAGGCTCCTCAGTCCATGGCATTTTCCAGGCAAGAGTACTGGAGTGGGTTTCCCTTTCCTTCTCCAGGGGATCTTCCCGACCCAGGGATCAAACCCAGGTCACCCGCATTGTAGGCAGACGCTTAACTGTCTGAGCTAACCCCGTGTAGCTGTGGTTAAATATACGAGAATGTTTCCATTGACTTTGGGGAAAAGTCAAGTTGTAAATGGTACTCTGGTAAATAGTCTCTCCTTTTGTATGATTTAAATGTATTGAGGGATTACAATTTCGCCCAATACCATATTTTTTTCAGTAACAACTCTCTTCTTTATGTTTTCTCTGACATCAGTTTTTTCTTTTCTTTTTTTTCTGATCCATTAGATAACAGTCAGAAAGAACTACCCATATTCTGGATTTTCCCCTATTTTTTTGAATCCCGAATTTGTCAGTTTTTCCCAAGCTTCTGCATGCTGGATTACCAGGTATAGTAAATATTCTGTTTTCTGGCATGGTTGGGAAGTGGATATTCTGCTTAAATAAATATTCTGGTAGGACTATCCATCAGTTTTAGTAAATGCAAACACTATAAGCTATATGAGACACTAAAACTCTATCATATGTAACTTAGTGCAGTGGTTCCTGGTGTCTGTAATCTCTAGGGTGCCTATTAAAAATAAAGATTCTTAGGTACCAAAATAAGCCTACTAAATCAAAATCAGAGGGTAAAGCTGTAAGAAAAAATATTTTACCAAGCTTCCCGGTAATTCTGAACTCTGCCCGGTTTTGCATTAAATGATCTAATGTTTCACATCACCAGGAGAGTGGGCAGCACCCCAGGATCATCATTATCAGCATGGGATTTCTCCATTCAGAGGTGGTAGAGAAGTAAATCACTTTTTCTGTGCACTTTACTTTGTTGCCCAGAGGATGCCAGGAGCTCCAAGGAGGGGTTTGCCCAAAGTCGTGTTGGAACAACCAGTGTGTCAGAGGAGCAAAGATGCTGAGGTGTGAGTGTGCTGATTCAGGGCACTGACCAGACCTTCTCCTTCACGTCCCTGCCATTCAGCTCCTCTGCTTTAGTGTCCATTCTCCTGGATTCATTTTCTTGAGTTCTGAGTTTAACCCTGTTGTTGCCATCACAGTGTGTGGTCAGCAAGTGGGCACTGTTTCTTCTTCTGTAATGACATTTTTCTGTTTGAGTTTTCTGAGCAGTTGACTAGTCTCTGATCAAGGCTTTTCAGCCCCCAAATTGTTAAAGTCTTCACTAGCCATTCCAAGCCAGCAGTTGATTCTTTTCTTTTATTAATTGAAGCATAGTTCATTTACCATACTGTGTTACTTTCAGGTGTACAGCGTAGTGATTCAGTATTTTTGCAGATTATATTATATCATATGCTGTTACAAGGTAACAGGTATACTTCCTGTAGCACTTGGCTCTAATCTTTGTACATCCTGAAGATGTATACTATTATGAAAATTATTTAGAAATAATGTGAGAAACAGTGTTACTAAAAATGAGGACACAGATTCTACCTGTAATTCTACTCCAAACAGCAAATTGGTTGTTGAAGTAGAGTTGACCCTTGAATGACCAGAGGGTTAGGGGTGCAGTTGGAAATCAGTGTATAACTTATAATTAGCCCTCTGTATTTGAACTTTCTCCAAATCTGTGGTTCCGCATCTGTGGATTCAGCCAAATTTGTTTTGATAGTATTTACTATTGAAAAAGACCCATGAATAAGTAGACCCACACAGTTCAAACTTGTGTTGTTCAGGGGTCAACTGTATTCACTTCTAGTCTTCTCAGAAAATACTTTTACATATTTGTAATCATAGCAGATGAATATGAATTCTGCTTCCTTCATGGTGCCTTATATAAATGTATATTTTAAAATGTAGCTATATAATCTTATTCTTTATTATTTCATTAATGGACTGTATTGTTATCCTCTCTTTTTTCAGACTTAAGAGGTTGCTTCCACCTTTAAACATCTTTTATTCATAGAATTTTTTTATATTGCATATAACTCCATTAAAATAAATTTCTAAAACTAAAATATAATTACAAAAGTTACATTGTCAAGTTTAATGGACATTTTCATGGCTGTTGAACCACATTAACAGATTCCTTTCCAAAACTGTGTAGCACAAGTCATTTTAACCTTGATTTCTTGAGCTCTGCTTTAGGCAAAATCTGTTTCATAATTCTTCTCAAAGCTGGTTTACTTTCCTTTTTAGGGCATCCAGTTTTCTGTTGCTTGTCTGAAGGATGCTTCTACTGTAATATGGACACTTGCAATGCAGAGATAGTTGACATATCCTAGAGATGTGAACTGAGTAAGCCATTTCTGACTTCAGGTACCCCTGCTGCCTTTGACAGTGAATAATCATACAGTACAATGTTTGGCACATAGTAGGTGCCCTATACACATTGAGTGAGTTCAGTTCAGTTCAGTTCAGTCGCTCAGTCATGTCCGACTCTTTGCGACCCCATGAATTACAGCACGCCAGGCCTCCCTGTCCATCATCAACTCTCGGAGTTCACTCAGACTCACGTCCATCGAGTCAGTGATGCCATCCAGCCATCTTATCCTCTGTCATCCCCTTCTTCTCCTGCCTCCAATCTTTCCCAGCATCAGAGTCTTTTCCAATGAGTCAACTCTTCCCATGAGGTGGCCAAAGTACTGGTGTTTCAGCTTTAGCATCATTCCTTCCAAAGAAATCCCAGGACTGATCTCCTTCAGAATGGACTGGTTGGATCTCCTTGCAGTCCAAGGGACTCTCAAGAGTCTTCTCCAACACCACAGTTCAGACGTATCAATTCTTCGGCACTCAGCCTTCTTCACAGTCCAACTCTCACATCCGTACGTGACCACTGGAAAAACCATAGCCTTGACTAGATGGACCTTTGTTGGCAAAGTAATGTCTCTGCTTTTGAATATGCTATCTAGGTTGGTCATAACTTTTCTTCCAAGGAGTAAGCGTCTTTTAATTTCATGGCTGCAGTCACCATCTGCAGTGATTTTGGAGCCCAAAAACATAAAGTCTGACACTGTTTCCCCATCTATTTCCCATGAAGTGATGGGACCGGATGCCGTGATCTTCATTTTCTGAATGTTGAGCTTTAAGCCAACATTTTCTCTCTCCTCTTTCACTTTCATCAAGACGCTTTTCAGTTCCTCTTCACTTTCTGCCATAAGGGTGGTGTCATCTGCATATCTGAGGTTATTGATATTTCTCCCGGCAATCTTGATTCCAGCTTGTGTTTCTTCCAGTCCAGCGTTTCTCATGATGTACTCTGCATATAAGTTAAAAAAGCAGGGTGACAATATACAGCCTTGATGCACTTTTTCTGGAGTTGAAAAGGAACTGAGTTTTAATCCTAGTTCTCACACTTAATAACTAGGCCTACACATTTTATCTCTCTGAAACTTACCTTGTTACCTGAGCATAGTAACAATATATCTGCTTCATAAGGTTTTAAGAATTATTTGAGATAATATCTTAAAAAGCTTAGCCTTGTCCCTGACCCACAGCTAATGTAGAATAAAGGTCATTGCTATCAGCATTGTTGAAACCATCTTGATATTGTCATCATTCTGATGGTCCCAGAGTCAGGGTAGAACTTTTCTTACGTTCTCTTTTGTACACTATCTGAGACATTAAAATTGTAAAACACATCATTCCTCAGAAAACTTTCATCCACATTTTGTTGTTTTTCAGTCACTAGGTCATATCTGACTTTTTGCAACTTCATGGATTACAGCATGCCAGGCTTCCCTGTCCTTTGCTATCTCCTCGAGTTTGCTCAAACTTATTTCCATTTTTTCACTGTGGGGAAGAGTTTGAAATGGTGAGGAGGCAGAAGGCAGATCCAGGATAAGGCAGATGCGAGCAATTAATGTGGATTAACCAGTTATTGTTTGTTTAGACAGGCTGTGTTACTACAAAAGAACTTTTACAAATGTTGGCGTTTTAGTTTTGAGAGCTAGTTCCAAGGTCCAAGCTTACTGAAAGTAGTTATATATATAACTCAGTGCATTGGGGGAGAAGGTTCTAATTAGATCATGTATATCAGTCAGGGTGAAAGCAGTGTTTTCAATTAAAGAGAAAGCCAACTTTTGAGAAGAATTAGAATAAAACTATAAAAGGAAACAAATCTTCATTTTTTTGTGATTCCTACTAAAGATAAGAATTACTGCCCCATTACATGCTGACTGGGAGAAGATTTCGCCAGATCTCCTGGGGTGAATGTAAACCTTTTCTGTTTTTTGTTTTTGTTTTGAAACTTTCTCTAGACTTACTATTATCCTTTCCAAACCTTTTGCATTCTTTCTTTTGTTTCTGTTGTTACTTTAGCTTCATTTTGTGGCAGTTTTTTCCCTTTTATATTAAACTGCCTTCATCAAATGAAAAATTTGCAAGTTTCCTTTCTTCCTTCACATATCTTTTCCCATAGACCTTGATTAGGCTTTCTTTCTGACTTGGTCTGAGATGATTATATGCCCCCAAACCACAATACAGTAAAAAAAAAAAAAAAAAAAAGACACAAAATCTCTTTTTTCAGAAATACTTTTTAGGTTAGAGGAAGGCAGAAATGCTGCGAATCTTCATAAAATATAAATCATGTAGACTTTTCAGCGATAAAGCACTTGATGAATACAGAATAGTTATCTAAGACCTAGAAAGGAAGGATTTGGTAATGAAAAGAAATTCTGATTTAGAGTCAGAAGTTTGAGTCCTAGCACTGCCTTTTAGAAGCTATTTAATCTTGAGGGAAGTCACTTTATCTTTCCAGGTCTCTGTTTCCTTACCTGTAAAATAAAATAATCGAACCAGAAAAGGGATGGCAGATAAGTTTTACTTTTAGACGTAAGCCTGATGAATTGTCAGTGACTTCCTGGAGAATTTGTTGAGAATACCAGACTCAGTGGCAGAAAGTAGCGTGATTGATTTGTGATGTCTGCCACAGGGTCAGGGTCAGAGAGTGGTAGATTCAGGTCCTATATTTACCATATCTGAGCTGGATCATCTCACTTCCCTTCCACCTGGAACATGCTGTGATCTCTTGTTTCTACTTAGTCTGGGACATTGTTAAAATTAGAGATCTTTGCTTTTTTTTTTTTTTTAAGCTATCATTTAAAAAAATCATCCCATTGGAAAACAGTTTTTCAAGGCTGATTTCATGTTAAGAAATGACACTTTGACAGGAATTTCTGAGAAATGATTGTAAATTATAAGGTGACAAGAAATTCTCAAAACTCAATATATAGTGAACATAAAACATTTAATGGATTTGAAGTAATGAATAACACAAACACGTCTGTCTATGTCTCTGTATATATCTATATGTATCTATACATATGGTATTTAAAATAAGAGGTTACATGGAGTAAGGTTTTTAACCTTTTAGAAGTTCTTTAATCTTGAGGGAAGTCACTTTATCTTTCCACGTTTCTATTTCCTTACCTGTAAAATAAAATAATTGAACCAAAAAAGGGATGGCAGATAAGTTTTACTTTTAGACTTAAACCTGATGAATATATTACATATTATATACGTAATATATATGTAAAAAAACCTTATTGCTATGGCAGAAGTTGAGTGATGGAGCTGAAGAGTTCACTTGGGATCTTTTGAATATAATGAAATTAAACAGAACATACTTTAGGGAGTTCTGAAAATACAAGTATGTACTGTGTTTTATTTAATCTTTATTTCCCAGCATGACACTTAAAGCATAATAGGTGCAGAGTAATTGTCGACTTGAATGTCTTGGTTTCCATAGAACTAGTTTCAGTCTTGTGTTGCAGAAGACATTTGCTTATAGATAAAATTAAAAGTTAGGAATTGCAGATATTTTGTACTTTTCCCTCATTTCTATACAGTACTTCATCACATTAATCAGTTCCATGGGAGAAATTTTCTATTTGAAAATGCCTCTCATCATCATTGTGAGTGAAATGTCAGGGATAATGATGGGAAAATGGTGTATCAGCTCTACCACTAGTGATATGCAATTTGCAAAATTGTGTTTGCTTTACAGCACTTCCATAGGAGGTTTATTTGTGTGGATGAAGCTATGAAATATGGATGTATGTTAGAGGTACATTAATTTACCCTAGCAGCATGCATTTTACATACCATATGTTTATAGTTAATTAGCACAACAAACCCACACTTAAAAATAATAATAATCTCAATTAGGTTATGCAAAATCAAGTAATCAACCACCTTCCTGACACACACATTCTCTGACTCCTTGGGTAATCATAAAGAAATTGTTCTTTTCCCCCGTCTCTTCCATCTGCTATCTATTCTATTGCATGGAGTATTCCATTTACTAAAAGTCTTTCTAAGATACTCTTTTCCATCCGTTGAAAATCTTCATAAGATTCTCTTGGAAAGAATTTTTTTTCTTATGACACTCATAAATGTTCAGAATATCTTTGTTGGATTTAATAAGGTGCCATATATTTACTGAGTACATTGAGGAAGTGCGTTAGGGAAAAATTATGAATTTAAACCATTTTAAAAGAAAACTACTTAAAGTACTGTTTTAAGGTGATTGAAGTAAAGTCTACTTTTGTATCTTAGCCTCTAATAGGTAACATATATTCATAGAATTTTAAAGTTGGAAACAAGCATAGCTTTAGCATAGGCTAACTTCCCAATGTAATAATCCTCTCCACTAAATTCATGACGAGCAGCCATCTAGCCTCACTTGAATGCATTCAGTGAGCAAAGTCCTACAGCCTTACAAGGCAACTCAATTTATTTAATAGCTCTAATCATTAGAAAATTTTCTCATATGGAGATAAAATATGCTCCCTATTAACTTCTAACCATTGGTCCTACTTCTATTTTCCAAAGCAATGAAGGAGAATTCTAATTTCTATTCCACATAACACCCCTTCAGTTATAAAATAGCCATCAAATCCTCCCAGTCTTCTCTTTTCTGAATAAACACCCCCAGTCTGTAAAACTGTAAGTCCTATTTATCCCCATTACTTTCAGTAGAAATGAACTGGCTTTATTAATGTCTCAAAATGTAGCAACTGAATGCAGAGCTTTGAAAGTGATCTAACCTCGTCTCCTTTCCTTGTTAATGATACTACAGTTGTTAGAGTCCTGAGTAATCCAGCTGTAGGCCCACACCTACTCTTAATGGTTACCCTAGACTGTGGACTCACTATGCTGACCTGTGTATGCTCACCGTGCAGAACACCCTAGGGCTTTTTTCCTCACTGTCTCTCGTTTAGTTGGGTCTCCTCACCTTGTACTTTTCTTCTCCCCCGCTGCTGAAGCTTGTTAATCAGTCTTCCTAGATTTGTTCCCCTGTACATCTAGCCAGCAGTGCTACGGTCATGGGAGAACCTAGGAATCTCCCATTAAAGGCCTCTCTTTCCATCGTGCTCAGTGCCTCCAGTTCAGGCAGTTCAGTCGCTCAGTCGTGTCCGACTCTGCGACCCCATGGACTGCAGCATGCCAGGCTTCCCTGTCCTTCACTATCTTCCAGAGCTTGCTCAAACTCATGTCCATTGAGTCGGTGATGCCATCCAACCATCTCATCCTCTGTCGTCCCCTTTTCCTTCTGCCTTCAATCTTTCCCAGCATCAGGGCATAAGGGTCTTTTCCAATGAGTCAGTTCTTCACATCAGGTGGCCAAAGCTTTGGACACTTTGACAGGAATTTCTGAGATGCCTTATGCCTTATATTTTTGCAATTCTCTCATTAAATAGCTAGCTTGTGAGTTAGTTCTGTTGTAAATTCTTAAGTGTAATCTTATGTAGAATCTACACAATTTATTACTTGAAAGTTGGGATCTAGCTTATAAAAATCACATAATACTCTGGTGGGTGATCTAAAGCAGTGTCTCTCAAACTTTAGTGTGCAAAGAGGGCTTGTTAAAAATACAGATTGCTGGGCCCCACCCCCAGAGTTTGTGTTTTTAGGTCCTAGGTGGGACAAGAAATTGCATTTCTAACATGATCCCAGGTGATGCTGATATTGCTGATCCAGACACCAGAGTTTGAGAGTTAATGATCTGAAGAAAGATGGACTTAGTGGCTAGGTGGAATTCACAGCAGTTTTAAAACCAAACTGAGAATGTTTATGGGTGATAAGCTGGAGGAGGAGACAGGAGCCAGAAGCTGATAGGAATCATGCTTATTGGTTTCAGTTTACTTTCCAGATAATCTGTAGAAAGGGAAAGTTGAGTTAGGGATATTAAGGAGAGAGGTGAATGCTTGAAGTAGTCATTGTGGGGAGAACTGTAGTTGATTTCCCTCTATGTCTCCATCCTTCTGTCGCCAACTTATGCCAGGTCCCGAATTCAGTGTTTTACCTACACTGGCTCATTCAACTTTCACAGCAACTCTAAGGTAGGTGTTAGTAACCTTTTCCAGATGAAAATGATGCAGGCTTGCCTGAAGTCATATAACAAGTGAGCGGCAGAGCCACTGCCTGGCCTCGACCTGGCTCTGTCAGAAAGTGACAGTGGAGGGCCGAACCAAGGTGGCACTGAGCCTCAGGGAGCTGAAAACTGACACGCAGTGAATGCAAACAGTGAAGCACCCTAACTGCCCTGGCACAGATCATCAAAGGTGGAATTTTTTAACCCTCAAAGCTAAATTCTTAATTATGTAATAGTCCTTCTTGCAGAGTCTGTTGCGTTGGATACAAGATTAGAGTTCTTCTCTTAATTCCAGGTAACATGAATCTGTCATAACAAATTGTACCTTTTTTATAATACAATTTTACTCTCATGGAGTCCTCTCTGAATCTGTTGACTAATAAGTAAACTCTTGCTTTTAAGAACTTCTTGTTAAATATTCTGATTTAATTTGTATCTTGGCATCAGTTTGTTCACTTATTGGTTAAAGAGTCTTAACAAATGTTGACTCAGTTGAGAAATTTTTCTTTTAATTTTTCTTTTTTTTTACATTCTAGGTAGATTATGATAATCATGCACTTTATAAACATGGAAAGACGGGACGGAAACAGTCTCCTGTGCGTATTTTCACGAATATCCCACCTAACAAAATAATCCTTCCTATTGAAGAAGGGTACAGGTAAGATCATAGAGGGACCTTGAAATACATTGGTCACTAAAAATAAAGTTCCATATATCTAACATGAAAATGCCTTTCATATTGACTCATGTAGTACTTTTACTACTATTAAATGTGGCCTAAAATGTTATATTGGATTTAACTTGAATTATACCGAATTTTTGTAACATGCCTTGTGAACTTTTATCTACCTTGTGAATCTCAATAGGTATAAATATATGCAGCCCATTTCATCGAGTCTTTCTTTTCTCCTTAGATTTTGCCCACTGTGTCAACGATATGTTTCTCTAGAGAATCAACACTGTGAACACTGTAATTCTTGTACATCCAAGGTATAGTTTTCTTTAGAATGTGTTTTTACTCAAATATGTTAGTTTTATTCTAGTTCACTAGTTTCATTATATTTGCTTACTGTTATTTTTTTAATATTATAATTCATATTAATGTATTAATGCCAAAGAATGTTCAAACTGCTATACAGTTGTGCTCATTTCACATGCTAGCAAGGTTATGCTCAAAATCCTTCAAACTAGGCTTCAGCAATATGTGAACCAAGAACTTTCAAATGTGCAAGCTGGGTTGAGAAAAGCCAGAGGAACCAGAGATCAAATTGCCCATATTCATTGGGTCATGGAGAAAGCAAGGGAATTCCAGAGAAGCATCTACTTCTGCTTCATTGATTATGCTAAAGCCTTTGACTGTGTGGATCACAACAAACTGCGAAATTCGTAATGAGGTGGGAGTACCAGACCACTTTACGTGTCTCCTAAGGAACCTATATGCAGGTCAAGAAGCAACAGTTAGAACTTACTGTAGAACAATGGACCGGTTCAAAATTGGGAAAGGAGTACATCAAGACTGTATATGGTCACACTGCTTATTTAACTTATATGCAGAGTACATCATGTGAAGTGCTGAGCTGGATGACTCACAAGCTGGAATCAGGATTGCCAAGGGAAATATCAACAGCCTCAGATATGCACGTGATACCACTCTAATGGCAGAAAGTGAAGAGGAACTAAAGAGCCTCTAAAGAGGAGAGTGAAAAAACTGACTTGAAACTTAACATTTCAAAAATCTAAGATCATGGCATCCAGTCCCATCACTTCATGGCAAATAGATCGGGAAAAAGTAGAAGCAGTGACAGATTTTCTTTTCTTGGGCTCCAAAATCACTGCAGATGGTGACTGCAGCCATGAAACTAAAAGACGCTTGCTCCTTGGAAGGAAAGCTATGATAAACCTAGATAGCATATTAAAAAGCAAAGACATCCCTTTGCTGACAAAGTCCATATGGTCAAAGCTATGGTTTTTTCAGTAGTCATGTACAGGTGTGAATGTTGAACCATAAAGAAAGCTGAGCTTCAAAGACTGATGCTTTTGAATAGTAGTGTTGGAAAAGACTCTAGAGAGTCCCTTGACCAGCAAGGGGATCAAATCAGTCATTCCTAAGGAAATCAACCCTGAATATTCATTGAAAGGTCTGTTGCTGAAGCTCCAGTACTTTGGCCACCTGATGCAAAGAGCTGACTCATTAGAAAAGACCCTGATGCTGGGAAAGATAGAAGGCAAAAGGAGAAGGAGGCAGCAGAGGATGACATGGTTGTATAGCATCACCAACTCAATGGACATGAATTTGAGCAAACTCCGGGAGATATTGGAGGACAGAGGAGCCTGCAGTCCATGGGATCGCAAAGCATTGGGCATGGCTTAGCAATTGAACAACAGCAACAAGTTAGTGAATTATTGTTTATTAATTATATTTTAATACAGTACCTTTTCTCTAATCATAAAGTACTGCAGGCTTTTAAAAATACTTGGTTGCCTTCATTATCATTAATAATTTTTGAGTTATTTTTATATGGTACTGTGTGACTGCTAAAATTATTAGTGTTTCAAATAAGACAGTAAATGAGGACTGAATTTTGTTGAGGGCAAAATTGTTTCAAATAAGGCATTGAGTTATTAGATACCAATCACTGTTCTGATGAAGCAGCAGTTAATAACAGGACTTTTTATGTGCCAGGCCCTGTCTTAAGTGCCGTACATGGGCTGAGTCATTTACTCCTCACACAGCACTAGTAGACAGGCTTTTCACAGGTGAGGAGGGACTGCAGAGGACACACCTCCTAGTGGCATTTTTGGAAGGCAGGATCACCCTTAGGATGCTCTGTTATTTTAACTAAATCCAGTCAAAAAGAACATGTGAAGTTTAGTTGGCTGATAAGCACATATTATTCTCTAAAGGAAAGGCTATATTTTTATAACTATTGGAAAATACATTTTTTATAACTTTATAATTGTATTACTGGTTATACTGGTTTTTTACTACGGTAACATAGATTATATATATTTCCAATTAGTTTAGAAAGTGTCTGTATTCTTCATTAAAAAAAAAATTATGCCCAAGTCATACAAATTACAAAATGAGAAAAAAAAAACAAACAATTTTTTAATTTAGAGACGCACACATAAGTGGAAAAGTTAAAAACAAGGACGTGAGCATCAGAAAAGCTAGGATAGGTGTTTCTCAGTGGGGAGGGAGGAATGCTGGACTAGAAAGGGGCATTTGGGGAAGTGTCTAGGGGACTGACGGTATTCTGTCTCTTGACTTGTTGGGTTCTTCAGTGTTCACTTTATAATACTCACTAAACTGGATGTATGCATTTCATGTACTTTTTTAGGTATGTTTTATTTCATAGTTTTAAAATTACCCAGATAGTAACCTCCATCCTTCTAAATTACATTTTCTCAAATATGAACGTTATTAAGGATTATGTCAGATAGACTATAAAAACTATGAGTCATTAATTCTCTTGAAATTTTCATTGAGTCCTTCTTCGTGCAGTTTGGGTTGATTGATCTGGAGTGGACTTTCAAGATCATTTAAATAAATCCCCCAGTTTTAGTGTTAAGGAATCTGGGGCATTTGAGTTGAGTGGAGAAATGCATAAATTAAAATCAAAGTATTTAATTGTAAAGTTCAGGAAAGTGAGAAATAAGGAATGAATAATTTACACAGCTTTTAATAAGCCATTTTAATTTTTAATTATCAGACTTGATTCTTAATGACAAATTAATCATAATTTAAAAATTGTTTTTGTAGGATGGCAGGAAATGGAACCATTGCTTTCTCTGCAAAAAGTGTGTAAAGCCTTGTAAGTATTTAGACTTAGTGTTTGAGATCCTATGAAAACATTTGGGTTTTTCTTCATCTAAATAGAATTTTTATTTAACTGTATTTACAAAAGAAAAAAATTAATACAGAGACTTACATTAATTTACTTTCTTTTTAATTTTTACACTTATTAAAATGAACTTTCTCTTCTTCAGAGAGATGACTTTACCTTGTTTGGTTTGGCTTATTTTAGTAGGATTTTGTATTGTTCAGCCAGTCCCCATTGTATCAGTGGTTCGTGACTCATTGCAGAAGGGCGGAATTTGTTGCCACGTATGAGAAAGAAGTTAGCTGATTTACATGGGATTCCAGCCTCTTAACCTTGGCCCCTTTAGCCAAAGTATAATTAGCTAGGCAAAGCGATCACAATATTTGAAGTAAACACTATTCATACTTCCTCATCATAAAGGTTAATCTAATGAAAAATTCTATTAAATGAACCTCTTCTGAAACCTAATATTTTATTTTACAGCCTGGATCCACTGTAGCATTTGCAATCACTGTGCTCTTCCAGATCATTCTTGCGAGGGCCCTAAAGACGGCTGCTTTATTTGTGGTGAATTAGATCATAAACGGAGTACTTGTCCTAACATCTCTACATCTAAGAAAGTTAACAAGTTAGTAGAATTCCTTTATTTACTAGAAAAAATTTTTCTTGTGTACAGAACAATCCACAAAAGTGTGCAATAATTGGAGGATCCATAAGTGTGAAATTAATTGTTGCTTTCACTGTTAGACATTGTTTGCATAGATGGGGAGGAAGGTTATCAAGGTGAGTTTCAGAGAGCTTAAGATTTTACAGGCAAGACCAGTAAATAACCAAAATATAAGGTAGAAAATGACTAACTTTCCTATATGTGTATGTAATATAGTTGTTATAATTCAGAGCAACATTATACCAATGACAGTAGTTGATTTAGAAATATTATTGGTATTTCAAGTGGGCTAACTTATGATTACATTTTTTAAACTAAAGGGATGACATGTATTGATTGAGTCCTCTTGTTCTGCTGATGTGGAAACCAGATAGCTAAGTTTAATATTACATTAAAATTGAAATCAGGATAAAAATTTTGAGCAATCATATAACTTGTGATGAAAAAAACATCTTTTAGTATTAGAAGTGTTAGGTTGGTGCAAAAGTAATTGTGGTCTTGCATTGTTGAATTTTGCCATTTGATACTGGAATACATTCTTAAATAGATGTTACTTTATGCATCCTTTTAATGCACATTTCTTTTTTGCTGATTAGTTATTACTTGTATATTTTATATTTATTTTAGACTATAGAAATGATATTAGACAAAAAAACAAATTTGAGCAATTTTTTAATTCGAGTTCGAAATGGGTTGTAAAGCAGCAGAGACAACTCACAACATCAACAATGCATTTGACCCAGGAACTGCTACATACATACAGTGCAGTGGTGGTTCAAGAAGTTTTGTAAAGGAGACAAGAACCTTGAAGATGAGGAGTGTAATACAGTTGGTCATAGGAAGTTGACAACAACCAATTGAGAGCCATCATTGAAGCTGATCCCCTTAATGGAGAAGTTGCTGAAGAACTCAACATTGACCATTCTATGGTCATTTGGCATTTCAAACAAATTGGAAAGGTGAAAAAGCTCAATAAATGGTTGCCTGATGAGCTGACCAAAAATAAAAAAGTAATTGTTTTGAAGTGTCATCTTCTCTTACTCTCGGAGAAGGCACTGGCGACCCACTCCAGTACTCTTGCCTGGAAAATCCCGTGGACGGAGGAGCCTGGTGGGCTGCAGTCCATGGGGTCGCTAAGAGTCGGACATGACTGAGTGACTTCACTTTCACTTCTCACTTTCATGTGTTGGCGAAGGAAATGGCAACCCACTCCAGTGTTCTTGCCTGGAGAATCCCAGGGACGGGGGAGCCTGGTGGGCTGCCATCTGTGGGGTTGCACAGAGTTCGAAACGACTGACACAACTTAGCAGCTGCAGTTTCTCTTATTCTGTGCAACATTTCTTGATTGGATTGTAATGCGTGATGAAAGTGGATTTTATATGACAACTGTCAACGACCAGCTCAGTGGTTGGACCAAGAACAAACTCCAGGGCACTTCCCAAGGCCAAACTAATACCATGAAAGGTCATGGTCACTGTTTGGTGGTCTGCTGCCTGTCTGATCCACTACAGCTCTCTGAAGCCTGCTGAAACCATTACATCTGAGAAGTATGCTCAGCAAATCGATGAGATGCACCAAAAATTGCAACACCTGCAGTCAGTATTGGTCAATGGAATGGGCCCAATCCTCTACAACATCGCCTGACCCCATGTCACACAGCTGCTTCAAAAGTTGAATGAATTGGAAAACAGAGTTTTGCCTCTTCCACCATAATCACCTGACCTCTCGCTAACCAACTACCACATCTTCAAGCATCTCAACAGCTTTTTGCAGGGAAAATGCTTCCACAACCAGCAGGCGGCAGAAAATGCTTTCCAAGAGTTCGTCAAATCCTGAAGCACAGATTTTTATGCTATAGGGATAAACAAGCTTATTTTCTCACTGGCAAATATGTGTTGATTGTAATGGTTCCTGTTTTGATTAATAAAGATGTGTTTGAGTCTAGCTATAATGATTTAAAATTCATGGTCCAAAACAATTACTTTTGTACCAACCTGAATACCTGATGCTTTACTAACTACTTATGATTGTATTCTTTTCCATCTGTTTTTATTTTTTTGGTCAGTAGAATTTTTTTTTCATTAAAGCCCAGCCATTTGAATTCTGCCTACTATTTAAACTACCTTTTCCATTGAAAAGTGAAAATGAGAGTGTCAGTCACTTAGTCATGTCTGACTCTTTGTGACCCCATGGACTGTAGCCTGCCAGGCTCCTCTGTCCATAGAATTCTCCAGGCAAGAATACTGGAGTGGG
Source organism: Budorcas taxicolor (assembly GCF_023091745.1). NCBI lineage: Eukaryota > Metazoa > Chordata > Mammalia > Artiodactyla > Bovidae > Budorcas > Budorcas taxicolor. The sequence goes on from NC_068915.1 coordinate 45,376,488, forward strand.
TGGCCATTTCTTTTTCCAAGGGATCTTCCCAACCCAGGGGTCAAACCTGAGTCACTTGCATCGCAAGCAGATTCTTTACCATCGGAGCCACCAGAGAAGCCCATATTGAATCTACTTTAAATAATTTATTCCCACTAGGTAATCAAGGGTAGAAGTGGTATTATAAAAATTAATTAAAGAGGTATATTGAATCTTAGAAAATACTTTTCCTTATAATCCTTTAAGAATAGAATACAGTCTCATAAAGTAGGGGTGATCTAGGGGTGTTTTACTATTTACAGTATAATTCTAGTTGCAAACAGGAATTAGTATCATGCTCAGCCTTTGATTCTGTGATTCTATGACACATGGAAACTGAATTTGCCTTTTGGTAATACATTGTAGGCTCTTCCTTGGTTCTTAAATAGCTCTGACTAGTCTATTTGTTAGTAATATATATTGTTTTCATTGAGGAAAATCATGTAGTATCTTTCAGTACTAGATTTTATCAATTTTCATTTAAGACCAAATCTTTTAGGACGTGGTATACCTGATAATTCTTGAATAGTATCACCTTCTTCTCTTAGAGAAGACACCTAAACTGTTAATGGTTATTTTCAGGTATTGCTTTCAAAAAGTTTTTACAATGAGTTGACAAGGCATGAACTTTTTATAATAGTAAAAAATAATTTTTATGCTTTTTTTTTAGCCTATATGGCATCAAAGGTGTTTTCATCTTGTATGTTTTATAGTTGTCTTACGTTGCTGGTGGCTCAGAGGTTTAAGTGTCTGCCTCCAATGCGGGAGACCCAGGTTCGATCCCTGGGTCGGGAAGATCCCCTGGAGAAGGAAATGGTAACCCACTGCAGTATTCTTGCCTGGCGAATCCCATGGACGGAGAAGCCTGGCAGGCTACAGTCCACGGGGTCGTAAAGAGTCGGACACGACTGAGCGACTTCACTTCACTTCACTTCTATGTTACTTTAGTTTTCCTTCGTATTAATTGTCCTTTGGTTATGAACTAGAATGATGCTGGCTCCCTCTTGTGGTTAGAGCTTGTTTTATCAGTTACATAAATACTTGGAATTTAGAGGACAAATATCGATACCAGGTGAATTTAATTTTAAGGCAAAATAAAACAGCCAATTGATTTATACTCAGTTTATCACTGTTTAAAGACTCTACCTCTGGAACATTTTGTTCATTCATATTACAAATGAATATTTTCTTTCTGTTTTTGTTTACCATATTTTCTAGTGAAATCTAATGGCTCAGAGGTTAAAGCTTCTGCCTGCAGTGTGGGAGACCTGGGTTCAATCCCTGGGTCGGGAAGATCCACTGGAGAAGGAAATGGCAACCCACTCCAGTATTTTGCCTGGAGAATCCCATGGGTGGAGGAGCCTGGTGGGCTATAGTCCACTGAGTCGCAAAGAGTCGGACATGACTGAACGACTTAACTAACCTAACTAGTGAAATCTGGTTCATGTTTAGTTCTTATCAGTGGATAAGCCAAAGAAAATTTGTTTGAATTTTATATACAGGCATGCATAATAACGTCATTGATTTTGCCATCAAGAGATTATATGTCATTACATTTGCTAAATCATCACTTACCAGGACATTTTCCTACTTTAAAATGAATGGCTAGAGAAAAAGGAGACTTATATAACATGCACAAAACAGAACGAAGATGACTGTTTTGTTTTATTTTGAACTTAAAAGATACCCTAGTGTGAAATCTAAACATGGAAAAATATTAAATTACCAAGCAAAATTCTGAATAGTAGTCATGTGGAGCTACTAACAATAGCTAATATTTATTTAGGAGTTACTATATGCTGAGCATTTTATATACCTGAATAATTTATAGTAGTGTATGTAGTATCAAGGTAAAATTAAGAGCATGGTTTCCTGAATCAAGCTGGTTCTGCCACTTCCTCATAGATGGTTTCTTAGCCTCATTTTCTTTCCCTAAAAAGAAAAGTGGGGAGAAGGAAAGGGAAGGGTGACGCCTGCCTTGTCTCAGTCTCCCAGCTCCTTGAAGTCAGTTGTGCCCATTCATGTTCGTATTCCCAACACTTAATATGTATACTGAAGGAACCAAAGGAGAGGCTGGGTTTGTCCACTAGGAGATTATATACTGTATATGAAGCTGCTTTCCCAGATTTTGGTCCTGGGAAGATCAAGAAGAAGCTTTCCCCTAGGACTTGTGGTGTTTTATAAGAAGGAGTCCAGCAGTTGATATTGCTGGGCAGCCTTGGAAGTTTCCAGGTTTGCCAGTGCTGGCAGCCCCAGCCCACCCCTTTGTTCATGATATAATAAATGGCATGATTCTGCTAGCTTGGAGAAAGTGAATGAACAGACCAGTAATCTTTCTCAGCTATAGATTGCCTGTAACTTAGTTCAGAGAGCACCTGAAACAAAGGATCTGTTTTTGTTTTCTGTTAATGTTTTTTGGAGATTGACTTTCAGCTTATTCATTTTGAAGCTAGTCTTCAAGAGCCCACTAAATGTGGACATCCTGTATGGTACTTGTCAGGATTTTAGGATACTGAGGAAAGGAAAATTAAGACTATAAGATGAGCTTCTGTAAGGCTTTTCAGAGCTGCAGCATTTTTCTACCATTGCTAACTGTCGATGTATTGGTCTTTTTCTGAAATATGTAATTCAGGGATTTGGAGATAGAAGTGCTGAGTTGAGCAGTACAGATGTACAAGGGGGAAAAAAAAAAAAAACCCTCCCAACTCATTGGCTTGACTCTTTACCTCTGTGGTGTATTTGTCCTGAATAGATTGTTCTAAATCTGTAGTAACCATCTTTCAAAGAAATTTCTTCTCTAAAACATTTTGCTTGGTCAGGACTCTATCTCCTTGTTACTGTGGTTAGGATTCTGAGGATTTATGCTTATAATACAGTAAATTCTTTCCCTTCTGTTTTCTTATTTGGTTAGCTAGTTAATTAAACTTCAACATAATTACATAATTCACTGTGCTCATTCTCCAAAATAATTTAGCACCTTGTTTTTCAGAGCTGTCAGAAAGCAGAAGCAAAGAAAAAGCAATAAGATGAAAATGGAGACCACTAAAGGACAATCCATGAATCATACATCTGTTACAAGGAAGAAGAAAAGGAGAGAAAGAACCCATCAATATCTTTGCTCTTAAATGTCCAGTGACTTGAGAATAAGAAAGATTTATAGTCCAACCTTTGATGCCATTTTCTGAAAGTGCCATGTTGGACTTAAATTCTGTTGCTTTCAAAGGTATGCACCTTTCTAAGCTTGAAAATAGGCAGGTGGTATTTTGCTGGTTTATAGACACCCCCCCTTTACACGCCCACCCCCCCACCCCACCCCCCCCCACACACACACACACTGCAGCCCCTCTGGAGACCTTCGCTGGCTTACTAGCTTTTGGTGCCTTTTTTCTCTCTTTACATCTCTTCCAGTCATATTATTTTAGCCTCTTTTATCTGAAAAATGGGCACAGAGCATTCTTTTGCAAAAACAAAATAAGAATGAAAACCTTAGGTTTTGTTTACATTGAACATAGGAATATGTTGTTAGATATGTTAAATATTAAAATATTGTACAATGGCTTAAATCTCACTTGTAAAGAGAAATACAATGTACAGTTGTTTTTTTAAGACAGAATCTGAAGATGGAAAGAATTTTGACAAAGGCAGTCTAAAACAGAATTATGATTATGGTTATATTAATATTAAATATTTATTTTTCAACTACTCTTTGCAGTTATCCTTTGATGGTATAGAATCACCTAAATGTTTGTTGAATTATGACTTGCTCTGTCATCTTATTGTCTTTTAACTTATGCAGGATGTTTCTTTATAAAAGTTGTAGCAGAGGCAGTCTATTTTGGTGATTCACACTCCTCTTTCCTATTCTAACACTTCCTGGTTGTATGTATTTGGCCAAGTAATTCACTCTCTAGAAGCCACTGTTTCTTATCATTATAACGGGGACAACACATCTCAGGTGTGTTTGTGGTTAAATGAAATGCGGCACCTGCACCTGGCTCTCAGTTCGCTTGTTAGCCTGGAGAAATGTTAACAGGTGAAGATGGTAATTACCTGGTGGTCCAGGGCTCCAATGCTAAAGGGAGGAGTGTGAGCAAAGAATTCCTCTCCCCATTTCTCTGCTAGGTATCTGACATTATCTTCTTCAGACTTAGTAGTTTTGAAGGGCTTGTATTTGCATAATGACTCTCCTCTCTTCCCCACATAATTATTTTAGAGCACGTTTGGAGGCATCTCTGCTTGGGCTTAGCTGGAGCCCTCTTCTAAAAGTAGAAGAACTGTACTGCATCTCTTATTTAAATTCCACCTGGTATTTTAAGTTTGGATGGTTTGGTACCTGCTGTGGAATCCTCACACATGGCCCTGACAGTGTGGTCCTGATAGATCAGGTGACATCAAAAGATGAGCCAAGCTCCTGGACTTAACAAGCATCAAACAGTTCTTCTCTTGCCCCATTTTTGTGGGTTGCTGTAGTGATAGGAGGGGCAGGTTTTAAGGTGATTGGATGAGATATGAACCTTGTAGAGTCATTGTAAGAGTCTCCCTGATTCAGGCATAGGTGTGGCCATTGCCTGACTTTCATGGTGTCCATGATACTGTGGTTAAAATCTATTGAAATCTGCCCAGAAACTCAGACACCTGAGGGACCGTGACTGCTGAAGAATTGAGACCTGATGGTCAATGGTTATCATCACCACGTTTTCTTAGTTTTAAGATACCAACAGTTGTAAAGTGTGCTATTGATGGAATCATCTTTTCAGGGGGAAAACACCCTTATCTTATTAATTGTATGTATTAAGTTTTAGATGTGTCTTATTTCAGAAATACTGAAATGTGAAAAAAAGCCCATATTAGTATTGAGCAAATAGGGTATTACTTATAATCAGGAATTCTGTACTTGAAAACTTCGTTACCTTCTCAGAGTTAAAAATAGGAAGTTTGATGGTTCTGTTCTTGTGTTCAGTTAATGGTAATTTTAAGGACTTAATCTCTTTCTTTTCTCAGAGGATAAACTAATAGAATGTGAAAATGTCTCTGGGAGGTTGGGAGATGAGGTCATTTGTTCTAATTAGGAATCTGCATAACTGAACATTAAGATACTTATTTAAAACAGCAGTAAGAGAAAATCCCTGAATTTGACAGACAAACCTTTTTAAGCTTTTTTTTTAAATTTTAATAAAATAAAAACCCCTTGCACCAGCCCCAAGCATCCTGCATCCTGCATTGAACATAAGGAAATTTTTTTTTTGCCATGCCTTGTGGCATGTGGAATCTTAGTTCTCCCACCAGGGATTGAACCTGTGCTCCCTGCAGTGAAAATGTGGAGTCTTAACCACTGGACCACTAGGAAAGTTCCTGAAAAGGACATTTTTCTTAAATAATTGCAGCTAAATCTCATTCTATTTCTTGCTTATATTACGTAATGTAATGAAATATGATGTTACTTTGTCATATTTTTGTACTTTGTCGTATTTTTGTACTTTGTTGCATTTTGTCACTTTGTAGGCCCTGAATGAGATTAGATTTTTTTCCCCTACATTTAGTGTGATATTTGGACTAATTTATTTCTCTGGTATGCCTCAATCTTTCCATCGCATTCTCTTTTTTCTGTTTGGAATATTTCCCTCCATACAGCCATCTTTTAAAGTCTTACAGAGCCTTTAGGCCCTGGTCCCAATCCCACTCTCTCCTGGTAAGTTGCACATTTGAGACTGATCCCAGCTACGACCTTCCTCTCCAAGCCGCTTGCTATTCTGCACCACGCTTGAGTCACTTTTTATGTAGTATTCCGTGACTGTATTGACAGCTTCTGTTTCCCCAAAAGGTTTCAGTTTCTTAATGTCAGTGCCCGCTTCTTACAGTCTCATGTCTGCTAAGTGCTGTAGGTATCTATGGAAACTTGAAAGTATGGAATTTTCTACAGGTTTTCAGGTGGTAGGTATATTCATTTGCTAGGGCTACTATAACAAATGTATTGGATGGCTTAAACAGTAATTAACTTTCTCACGGTTCTAGAGCCTGGAAGTTCAAGATAAAGGTGTTGACAGGCTTGGTTCTTGAGGCCTCTCTCCTTGGCTTGCAGGTGGTTGCCTTCTCTCTCTGTCCTCACATGATCTGTCTGCCGTGTCTCTTTGATCCACATTTCCTCCTGTAAGGATGGTCGGATTGCATTAGTGCCCACCTTAATGGCTTCATTTTACCTTTATCTCCTTTTTAAAGATGGTGTCTCTAAATCCAGCCCCTGTCTGAAGTACTGGGAGTTAGGTCTTCAGCATATCGATTTGGAGAGACACAGTTCAGTCCCTAACATTAGGCTTGCCTAAGATATGGAGACAAATTGCTCTTTTTCTTACAAGGATTGGAAAAAAAAAAGAAAAAACCTGGAGGCTGAAATGGTGAAGAGTCTGCTTGCGATGCAGGAGACCTGGGTCTGATCCCTGGGTCAGGAAGATCCCCTGGAGAGAGGGGATGGCAACCCACTCCAGTATTCTTGCTTGGAGAATTCCATGGATGCAGGAGCCTGGCGGGCTGCAGTCCACGGGGTCACAAAGAGTTGGACATGACTTAGCAACTAACACACAACACTTTATTACTAAAAAATGCTAACCATCATCTTATAACAAAGGGATGCCACAAATCTTCAATTGTAAAGAGACAATATCTGTGAAGTACAATAAAACATGGTGTGCCTTTGACTTAAACATAAAATCACAGCCTACAAAAGGTTGTGGTCTGATGCCACCTCCTTCACGATGTCCTCGTTGCTGTCTCCAGTGAAACAGTCATCTTTTGCCAGTAAAATAAAAACAGGTGTGTGTTTGTGTGTCTTCGACTTGTTTTCAGGCACTTAAATCATGCCCTGCATTAGAACGACTCTCTGTGCTTGTTTCCCCTCTGTAGCTTAGAAGCTGCTTGGGGCCGGGACTTCATGGTGCGCCTTCCCTGGCTCCCAGAGCTGTGTCTTGCACATGGTGATATCAGAGACAGCCAGCAGCAGGACCCATGGCCGCCTTCCTTCTTCCACAAGCCTGGGAAGCTAACACGGTTAACTGGAAGTTAGCACCCAAGCTAACACTGTTCTTCACTCACCCAGTAGAAGCTCCTCATAAATCAGAGTTGGGTCAGGTGAATGGAAATGGTCATTCATGCCTCCAGACCCAACTGTGCTGCCTAATAGTAAGACGCTAATACTCTTAGAGCTGCCAAGAAAGAAAAGCTTTAAAAAAAATGCAAAGGAAAAATCTAATTTGACTTATTTGATGTGGTTTTAATTGGAAATTAGGACATGGGTTAAATTACTTGAGGGTCAGCTAGAAGGTCATTGATAAAGTGACGATAAGATCTCTAAATTTGATTTCAAGAGACTTAGTATAAATGTTAACTCTAAGATTGAGGGGGAGGGAAAGCATCAAAACTGAGCAAGCAGATCTCAGAGATTGAAGGGGTAAATTTTATCCTTTTAGCTGGACAGTCAAACTATTCTCAAACTATTGCACAGCTTAGTACCCCTGCAGACTATAACTATGACATCCATTTGTCTTTAAGAAACTAACCCTAATTAGATGGGCCAATTTCTTCACTTGCAAATGTGGAGGTGAGGAGTGGGAGAAAACTAGAGATAGGCAGTCTAAACATTCTACATATTTAAAGAAGACAAAAGGAAATAAAAGTTGCTGCCTGTTAACTTTACACTTAATACATGAGCCACCTGAGTCAAAGAAAATGAAAAGTAACTCTGATTCTACTACCCAGAGATAACCACCGTCACAACTTACGTGTATTTTCTTCCAAAAATAAGATTCCTGTATAAATAGCTATAGACACTTTAAATTTTTTAAAAATGGAATTGTAAAAATAGTTTTGTAATCCTCTCATAAAGATGTGAACATCAGTTTATACACATAATGACAGTATTATTCTTCAGTATGGACATATTGTATTTAATCAGTCTCCTGTGGTTGGGCAGCTAAGTTGTTTCCATTTTTCACTATTGTAAACAATTTGATGAATGTACTTAATAACCAAATTTTTTCTTATTTCCAAATGGCCACATCTGGAACTTCACACCTATGATATTTCCTATGTTGTTATACATATCTGGGAGGAAATTCATACTCTTCTGTGAAGGTTTCATAATATGTAGGTAGTTACTCTCCTCTGTCTTGTAACACTGAGGGTATAGCTTTATTCACAGTCCTTTTCCTGTGTGGTACGAGGGACCATATTCAGGATAAGTTTCAGGAAGGTGGGCATTCAGTTTTCATAAGATTGTAAAGCAGGTAGATAGTGGATTTAGCTAAATGCACCCCACCATCTAGATTATCTATTGCCATGTGTTAGAGGATGGAGAAGGTTATCTTGAGACCCGAAAACCAGATAGCCAGCTCCATATTATCAATGGATCAGTTTATTACCAGGTAACACAAGTTGGGGGTCAGGCAGACAATGATCTGGAAGCATTTGCAGCTGCACTCAGCACCGCCAAAGGACCACTCCAACAGTTTTATATTAGTTCACCTAGAGAAACAGGAAGTGCATTCTGAAGTCAAGATTTATGAATGGGTAATTAATCTTGGGCTTCCCTAGTGGCTCAGACTATAAAGAATCCGCCTGCAATGCGCGATACTGGGGTTTGATCCCTGGATTAGGAAGATCCCCTGGAGGCGGGCATGAAAATCCACTCACAGTATTCTTGCCTGGAGAATCCCATGGACAGAGGAGCCTGGCAGGCCACAGTTCATAGGTTGTAGAGTCAGACGTGACTGAAGCGACTTTAGCACAACTAGTCTTGTGGGTGCCAGGAATACATCAGGGAAGGTTTTCATCATTGGGGACTAACAGAGCATAAAGGCCACCTGGTCCTAATAATTATTAAACTATTAACTGCAAAGCTCTTGATGACAGAGAAGTGATTTACCACACAGTACAGTCCTGGGTAGGGCAGTGGAAGGACAGGTGGAACTGTACATGCTCAAGGTGGCATTGGTTGTGCTAACTATACAACACTCCAGAACATTATATAATACCCGGAAATGCGTTTCATTAATAACAAAAGCAAGTCCATTCTCACCTTGGAATACTGCCTCTGGACAAATCTGGGGACCATGCTTAATAGTTTGCAGAAAAAGCAAGGTAAGAGACCCATCTCTGAAACGGAGCAGAGTAAACATCATGAGTTACAAACTGCCTGGCACAAAATAGTGCCTGAAATATTTGTTGCTGAATGAATTAGTCTACTTCTGTCACCTTTTCCCAGGGGCTAGATCCAGATAGATGGCGGGAAGATAGGGCTTATTTAGAGTTGAAGATCTTCCCACATTTCTTGTTTGAGCAAGTCAAACGAAGTGAAAGGTAGATGGCTTTCTACCATAGACTTTAAGATGGAGAATCACAGGATGATGATAGTCACATTCTTTTAACCTGGCCCATAACTTATGGGAACTTTTGAACAAGTTAACACATTTAGATGTGTACCAGGAGGCATCAGATGGACTCTGATTCACACATCCGGCCCGGCTGAGCCCATGTCCCCTGCACTTGTGGAGCCCAGATTCCTTCGTATAGTAGACGCTCCAATAGCTATGAGACAAATCCTGACTGAGCCCACAGTCCTCATTTATTACAATGCGGCTACTAATATCAGTAGTTATGAAGCTTAAATGGGATAAAGAATCAGGGTATTTGCCAATGTCGGAGATTCTAAAGCAGAGCTCTCCTACGTAGGCTGCAAATTGGCAGCACTCCTGAGTGTTCCATAAATTCTGGGTCCCATTCCGTACTGCGCTGTGCTGTGCTTAGTCGCTCAGGCGTTTCCGACTCTTTGCGTAGCCCGTCAGGCTCCTCTGTCCATGGAGTTTCCCAGCAAGAATACTGGAGTAGGTTGCTTGCCTTCCTCCAGGGGATCTTCCCAACCAAGGGATCGAACCCAGGTCTCCCGCATTGCAGGCGGATTCTTTACCGTCTGAGCCACCAGGGAAGCGCTTTTCATCAGTCTGGCGTGCTGCCTGGGCACGGTGTTTAAAGCAAAAGAAACAAACAAAAAACCTCTCTAGTGAGCAAGCAGGACTGAGGACCACCGGTTTGGAGACTGTCAAAAGGACTGTGGGTGATCGAAACCTCGCCTCCGTGCTCTCGCGAGGAAGTTCGGGCACCGGAAGTGCCGGAAAGCGCGCGGCGGCTGCGGCGGCAGCGCTGCCGGCGCGGGCAGGGAAAGCGGGAGGCGGAGACCGCCCCGGCGGCGTTGGCTGCGGTGGGGCACCTCGCTGGTACCGCCGCCTTTGGTGCTCTGCCGGAAGGGTCCGGGGCAGGAGCGGCGCCGGGCTCTGGCAGAGCGGCCGCGGGGGTCCCCAGCCAGCCCCCGACTAGGGAAGTCATTGCAGGGCCGTCCCCATGTTGCGTTTCCCGACCTGTTTCCCATCCTTCCGGGTGGTGGGAGAGAAGCAGTTGCCGCAGGAGATCATCTTCCTGGTCTGGTCACCCAAGCGGGATCTCATTGCTTTGGCCAACACCGCGGGCGAGGTGAGTGAGCCGGCGCGCAGCCACGAGGACACCGAGCCCGGGCCACCTGTCTACCCTGCCCCTCTCTGCAGTCTTGCTGCACAGTATAAGTGAATATAAGGGACCACGCACAGGAAAGGTCTTTCGTACACCCATTTCCCGCATTCTGTGGCCAAGTTTTCACACAGCTTGACACAATCACACGGTCCTGCATCCCGGAGACTCTCATAGTTATTTGTTAAATGGGGCTTTTAAAGGCTCATGTATCACTTATGAGTTGATATAGTAGTGGGTCCACAGATTCCGCCCTTCGTTTACTTATACAGTTCAGGCAGAAGAAAGGTGAGTTGTCAGACAAGAGCTGTGAATATGCATGTTTGTAGCTGCCAAAGAGGATGTTTAAGAATCTTTATTCTGTTCAACATTCACAGTGTTGGTTGGTTAGCCACTTCCCATTAAAAATACCTTTAAATTGAAACAAGAGTGATGCTTCACCTGATGGAATGTGCCTGATTCACTGATTCCTGATGGAATGTGCCTGAGTGTTGTCACTATTGCTGCTGCTACTGCTGCTAAGTCGCTTCAGTCGTGTCCGACTCTGTGCGATCCCATAGACGGAAGCCAACCAGGCTCCCCCACCCCTGGGATTCTCCAGGCAAGAGTACTGGAGTGGGTTGCCATTTCTGGTTCACCTTATATTACACTTCATCAAGTGTAACCCAGTTGTAACTTTCTGCTGAAAGTTTTTAATTACTTGGCAGACATTTTGTAAGGTAACCTTCACCTTTGTGTCTTTACTCCTTTGGCCTTTTGGCAGGTGTCCTGATAGTTACTTGGCCAGGTGGGAGTTGTCTTCAGCCAGGCTTGGAAACTAGTTGGAAAAGGGAACTCAGCAGTCAGGGAAACGTAGCAGCCTGGAAGGCTGTGTTGATTATCATGGCTTTGTCGCCAGGGTATTGATGTCTGCTTCCCCAAAGCCCTCTATGAAACCTAGTCTCCCTCCGCATCCAGAGTGTTCTGGAATTCTCTCATGGCTCTGAGAGGAGTGCAGTTCCTTCAGCCACAACTGTAGGAGGGAAGGGAAAAAATAGGAGCATCAGTGTGACCAGATGAGTAGGTGTAATTGTGGGCACTTGTCGCTTCCATTTTCTTAGTGAAGAACAAAGGGCACTGTTTAGGAATGAGGATGGAGACGAAAATATTGGAATTTTGAGGAGGGAAGAGAACTTTGAAGAAGCTGACAAGGCGAGTGGACTAGTGGATCTAATAGGATTGTTCTTCAGTATTAAAAGGCACATGAGCTTAGTGGTTCTGTAGTGAAACTAGTGAGCATGGTTGTGTCTTCTGTTCAGCTGCATGGGTGCAGGTGTGGTTGGCTTTAACCAGAGTTGTTGTGCCAAAGGGTGACAAAAAGCAAGAGATACAAGGGAGTCGAAGTTATGTACAAGAGAAGTGATTGTAATGATGAACTTTGGATTCTAACCTGATTAAGTAGGGAAGTGAGGTCATGTGTGGGGTGAGGGACAGAGAATCGGTGGTAGACTCATTGGATTGTATGTCTTGGTGAGGTTGCAGAATTGAAGTTGGGTAATAGTCAGGATGAGCAGGAAAGATACAGACAGTGATGGAAAGTGGGAAGTTTGCAGCTGAAGTTTATGGCAGCATTTGTAGTTGTCAGTAATGACAGTGTAACAGACATGACCCTGGGAATGACTGAGGTGAGGTAGAAACTGTGGTCATTGAAGAAGAGGTAGTTGAGAACCGAAAGCCAGGACACTGTTGCTCTTGAAATCGCCAAAAATGATGATGAGAAGTGTTGGAAGGCATGAATGAGCCAGTGTGTGCATGTGTGCTAAGTTTCTTCAGTTGTGTCAGACTCTGCGCCCGTATGGACTGCAGCCTGCCAGGCTCCTCTCTCTATGGGCTTTTCCAGGCAAGAATACTGGAGTGGGTTGCCATTGCCTTCTCTAGGGGATCTTCCCCACCCAGGGCATCGTACCTGAGTCTTCTGCTTGGCAGGTAGATTCTTTACCGCTGAGTTGTCTGGGAAGCTGTATTCCTTTCTAAAACATAAGTCTCTTGTTGACATAAAAGTTAGGAAAATGTGTAGAGTACAAGGTTAAATTAGACCTTGTTTCACCTATTTCTTTGAAAATACCTTAAGTTCATTCAGACACTCTTGACTTTGAATTTTTTCTGATGGCTAAATATTATACTTGGTACAATTTTTTTTAAAATTTATAGTGGGGTTTAGATTTATTTTTGGAAATGGATGTTTTTATTATCTGCCACTATGTCTGTTTTGTCCTAGGTTTTACTTCATCGACTTGCAAGTTTTCATCGAGTTTGGAGTTTTCCACCAAATGAAAATACAGGAAAGGAAGTGACCTGTCTGGCTTGGAGACCAGATGGCAAACGTAATGACAGTATTGTAAAAAATGTGTTTTTGTTTTTCAGAAAGAGTATTCTGTAAAGAGAACTTACTCACCGAAAGAATTTATTTTTCTTACAATGTACTAGAATTCTAAATACTGATTTGGGAATTTTGTTTTTGTAGATGCTTTATAGTGTTTTCATGGAACTCAGATTGATTCTGCCATCTTGTTTCATGGCAGAGATATCTCTAAAATGAAATCTGACTTCTTGGCAAAGATAAGTCTAACAGGAAGTTTTATGAGAATATACAGGGTACTTTGGTTTTGTTCTTTTGCTGTCTTGTTCTGCACTGTTTGTCCAGAGCTTCATTTGCCACTCAGTCAGTTCAGAGCCATCATGGCCCTTTTCTCCCCAAAATGTGTTTTAGCATTAAATGTGTGGTTCGTAAATATTCTCTCTGCACAGTTGTTTACCTCACCTGAAGGTCTGTCAGCTTTGACCCCCTTCCTTCAATTTCCATGTGATCTTACTCCTGTTGGTGCCCTGTGTGGTGTAGCTTACCATGCTGCTGCTCTGAGGACTGAACTCTCCTCTTCCATGTGTTGTTACACTGACAGTTATTTGAGCTGCTGTACATGTCTGGTCAGCACAGGAAAATGCTGCAATTCATCTGTATCATTGGTGCCTTAAAAAAACAAATTGTTTTTATAAAATGATATGTATTCCTCCTTGTTGCCTCCTTTTTTCCCTAGATAAATATAAGTCTGTAAAAATGTCCTGAAAGCCTGTCACTCTGCAGATAACAGCTTTTTTGGTCTATATTCATTTTGCTCAGTTCTTGTTTCTTCTACTGGAAAAAAAAAGTATGTGTAAAATTAGAGAACTTTTGTGAGTAGTATTTTGAGATCTTGCTCTCTTCGTCTAAAAACATCAGGATCTCAAAAATCATGAAAGTCAGTGTGTATGAAAATGTATTTAAGTAGGTGATATTTTTATCATTAAAAAATGTCCCCTGTTTTTGAACAGTAAAATAGAGCTTAGCTTGGTAATGATTATTTCAAGATTGCTTTAAATTGTATTAAAGAAGAGGAGACTTGGATTGCCTCTCATCTCACAGAGTTGTATGTATTGGTATACAGTGAAACACACAGCCTCCTGTCTAGACGGTCTTCAGTTTTACATGTTAGGAAGACATTAAGGACTTCTGTAGAGAAATGATACTAGATCATTCAGACCCATCAGTATTTGATATCCCTGTTCAATAAAGGTTAGAAATTAAAAAGAGGAATAAAAAACCTTCCCAAGAACCAAGCAGATGGAATCACTTTTTAACTTTCAGGTGGGGACCAGTATGTCTTGGTGATAGGATATTATTGTTTATGTGTTGATGTCTGTTCTGTGTTTTCTGCTTGGCCTCAAGGTTCCAGTCTAGAGACTCTGATATGTAAGATGTTAAGAACAGTATACAGGACAGTAGTAGGTTGCTCACAGAAGTTTGAGCATTTGAAAATAAGTGTCGATAACAGCATAACTCTATGCAAAGATGCCTTTCAGTGTTTTACTTATTTAAAGGAAGGATTTAAGGGTTAAAGCATTTCTATGATTATGATATATATAAAATAGTAAAATTGGGCAAGAAATGAAATACCCATTTTTCTCTTAATAGTACACTGACTTATTCTGATTATTTCTTCTTGTTTTAGTTTTGGCCTTTGCCCTTGCTGATACCAAGAAAATTGTGTTGTGTGATGTAGAAAAACCTGAAAGCTTGCACTCTTTTTCTGTGGAGGCCCCAGTTTCTTGTATGCATTGGATGGAAGTGACTGTTGAGAGCAGGTAGAGTGATAAAAACCCCAGTGGTCCCAGTAGGATATTCATGAAATTTTCATTTTTTAAAAGTGGAAACTTAGGCGCATCTGAGTATTGAGTATGTGTATTTGCTTTTAACCTTTTGTCTTAAGCTTATCAAGATGAAATTTGTTTGATATTTGCTAGATTTCTTTCTCTTCTGGAAAAAAATCTGTTTTATTATTGGAGCAGTAATGCCTGAATAGCCAAGATTTTTCTTTTTGGTTATTTTTTAAAGTTTATATCAATGACTTATACTTTCAAGTAATATTAGTTAAGATTGTTGATTAGCAAATTAAGGTTCTGTTTTTCTTTTCACCATATATTTCATTCTGGAACTTTGTGTTTCTGTGTCTGAGTAAATATTCTTCGAATATGAAAAGTGCTGAATCGAGCATTTTGTTTTGATACTGAAGGAGTTCTTTTTATTTTTGTGATCCCTATAGTTTCCTTATTTTGTGAAAATAGTTTTGCCTTAGTCTGTGAAATTAAGTACTCTGCCACGTTTGCAGTAAAGATAGCCTAAAGGGTCAGTAGGCTTAGTGAATACTGAACATAAAAGTTTTTTTTTTTTTTTGAGGAAATAAGATCATTTTCTTCCTGTTAGCTTTTCTGTTCTAATTAAGTTTTAAGTTAATATCAAATGAATTTATAAATCCTGATTATTAATTCACAAATTTCCTCAGGAGGGGCTTGTAAAAATATTGGATAATAAGGTCTAGCCTGGGGTTTAAAATTCACTGTAGATAAAACAAGGATCAATCTGTCATCAAATAATAAAGGTTGCAAGAGGTAATGTGAATTTATAGAGGAGCAGAGTATACCGTGTGATTTCTGTCCCAGTCCAGTTACCTGCTAAGTGTATTCCTAACACGCTTCTGTTAAGAGTTCAGAAATGTTATATGGAGATTCCAGGGTCTTTTAGGACACCGCTTTTCACCTTATTCATTTCCATCTGTATTCGGAGGTAGGATTGAAAAAAATGCGAGGACACATAAAACTGTTTCAGAATACTTGGTGTCATCCTATATACACCGACTGGATTGTTATGTCTCCAAATGTGCATAAGTCATAGAACCCATCATTACATTATAACAACTTCAGTGTTCTTTAAAATTACTCTTGCTACTCCTATGTTCAGTGTTGGTTTTTAGAGGAGAGTTAAGGAATCACAAATTCTCAGTCCATATCTGGTACTGATACTAAATACATATGGATGCATTTCATATGCTGAGAAAATTGTTTATAAATATTTGTTCCTCTTAACATAAAGTGGGTAGGCTGATTTTTTTTTTCTTTCAGAAATAAAGTTCAAGATAAATTAAGAATTTCCAACTTTTCTGTTTCTTGCTTGTGATTGTTAAATGCCGTGCACAGTTTACCACTGTAAAAGTCACTATGTTCATTTGGTAATGTGTCATATGTAAAATTGGGCCTTTAAAAATTAATATTTTTAATGGAAAGAGAAGTAGAATCTTTGTTTTAATAATACTTATTTTTGCTTTGTCTTATTTTCCCCTTTGTAGTGTTCTAACGTCCTTTTATAATTCTGAGGATGAATCAAATCTTCTCTTACCTAAACTTCCTACATTGCCGAAAAAGTAAGTACCAGTGTTTAATCTCATTCAAATTAATCTTACAGGTTTCTTTCTTTTAACACTGACAGTTTTCTCATGTGCTTTAAAAAAATGTATTTCTATTGAGAGTTTTTTACCCTACTCTTTTTTTTTTTTCTAGTTATAGCAACACCTCAAAAATATTTAGGTAAGGTATACCTTTTCTTTTTTTCAAGTAAGGTAAATCTTTTATTATTTGAAGCATATAGTTGAAAGATAACCCAATTTATTTTTATATTTTAGTGAAGAAAATTCGGATGAAATTATTAAGCTTTTGGGAGATGTCAGGTAAATCTTGCAGACATCTTAGATAGCAAGTTTTATTTTCTTAAATTTGATACTTGAGGCAGTTTTTAGACCAGAGTTCCAAAGATATTTTCTTTGTCATTTTATTTCATTGCTGGCAAATACCTCTGAACAATAAACAGACAATATCTATTACTCACTCATTTTTATTGTATGATATTTGTGTCAAGTTTAATATTATGGTATACTTTCATTTTTAAAAAGTAAAGGAGGATAGAAGTGCTTGAGCTTCTGAAATTTAAATTGAATCTTCAGGTTCTTTAAGCCCACATAATACGTTTAGCATCAGGGCCATGATAAAACTGATGGCGCTTTATATTAACTGGAAAAGAGATGATTTTGTTATTGAGGGTATATAAGTACAGTTGTTAAAATAGTATATTCTTATTTTACTGTAAACTGAGGTTTTTGTAGGCCGAATGAAATTTATGTTGTTCTTTTGGGGGGAAAAAGGAATAAGCCTGATGTAATTGAAACTTGGTGAACTTGTTTAGAGGTTCGGTCTCCCTGCTAGGGAGCTTGAGTGTGCAGATTATACGAGGGCGGCAGCAACTTGCATCTCGGTGTAAGAACTCGGTCCTCTCTGTTGTCCTCAGCTTGCTTGTTGCATTATTTTTAATCAGGCTTAATATTCTTGTCCTTGGAGGAAGCTCTGGTTTTATTGAGCTTTATGCTTATGGAATGTTCAAAATTGCTCGAGTCACTGGGGTAAGTTTTCCTTTAAGATTCTCTATTTTTGCCTCTATTTTTGTAACAACTGACTGATTTATGGAAAAGAATAAAACATTACTATTTTTCTCAGTTTCATTTCTTGGATTTACTCGTCCTTAAATGTTAAGAGGATAGTTTTCCTACCAAGATAAAATAGTGATATGATGTCTGTGAAGATCAGAGGTTAGAGAATTAGGAGAATTAGTCAAAAAGTTTTTTCTTAACTAAAAGATTACTATGG
The DNA here is from genome assembly GCF_023091745.1 of Budorcas taxicolor. Classification (NCBI taxonomy): domain Eukaryota; kingdom Metazoa; phylum Chordata; class Mammalia; order Artiodactyla; family Bovidae; genus Budorcas; species Budorcas taxicolor. Next base: position 45,394,098 of record NC_068915.1, read on the forward strand.
TACACTTGATTATGATTTGATGTTTTTCTAGCCTTGCATTTAAGAGCTGCCATTTGTGATCGGAATGTGATGAAGTCATTAGAAGCAATCTTAGGCTCAGTCTTGGTCTTCTCCATGCCTTTTCTTATTCTTGCAGTTCCCTAAAAGGGCAGAAAATGTTGCGGCTCTGCAGGCTGTGTTAGTTCTCCAGCACTCGGGTGCGTAGTTAGGGTCTGTGTCTGCGTCCTTGCAACTCAGTGGACGCATGCCTTCATCTGCCACAAACGTGGCAGGAGTTACTGCTTTTTAGAGCTCTGAATTTTCGCTTCCTGTGTTGTAAGCAGATGCAGTGCAGCAATAACACTAAATATAATGGGGATTTGACTGTTTTACAGATTGTCGGTACTTGTCTTGCGTTATGTCTGTCAAGTGATTTGAAGTCATTGTCAGTGGTCACAGAAGTTTCTGCCAGTGGTGCTTCAGAAGTTTCATATTTTCAGGTGAGTATTTGAACCAGCAGAGAGTAAATATATATTTTTAAAGGTTAGATTTTTATTATCCATATCACTGGATTCTAATGGTCATTAAAACAAAGCAAAAAATTGACTTGGAGCTTCTCAATCTTAGAGTGTTACTGGTGAATACCTTATTATTCCAATTGCTCAGCATAATTTTCATCAAAACAGTGTTTCGATGGTCTGTTAATGACCAATATTAACTTGTTGCTATACCAGTTCATGTTTGTAACAAGTGTTTTCTTGGGATTTTGACCCAAGAAAATATTATTATAAAATATAATTGTTTTATAATTATATAAATAAATATATAATATATATTATATAATTATTATAATAAAAGCGAATATTTATTAATTATTTAATATGTGCCCAGTACTGAGTAATTCAGTATATTTTATGTGAATCCTCACAGTAACCTAATAGATAGGTACTATTACTATCCCCATTTTGCAGTTGAGTAAATGGCACGCAGAGCAACTGTCACTTGCTTGGTAAGGACTTGAAGGTGATGCTGGGCAGTCTGGCTCCAGAGCTGGGGCTCTTAACTAACACATTGCCTCCTGTATGAGATGCCCACTAAATGCCGGGGAAAACCTTTTCATTGTGTGCTGTTTGTATCATAGACTGTGGAAACTGGGCTCCTACAGAGTATTTAGATTGTAGCTTTGCCTTCAAGAAAATCTTCCTGAAAATTTCATCTCGAATAACCCAGCCACTTAATCTAAGTATGTGTGAACTATTAAACCAAAGTAGGACGAAAAGATGCAGGATGTGACGCAAATGAGGCCTTATAGTTTCATTGTATTCACAACAGCAGAGAGCTCTTGACTTTCTGCTATTTGCTAGAACAGTTGTTCATGGTTGCTCTTCATCTTAAGGTTCTGTGAAAATCCAACTTCCCGAATTGTGTTTGGTGCTATAGTAAAATAATTCACTCTTTATGTGGAATTTGTAACATGTTTTTAATAACAACTTTATTGTGATAATTCATGTACCTCTGTAATAGATAGTTAACTTGTATTTATTAGTAGCTACAATTCCTTAAAAATTTTTTAGATATTTGTGATCATTTTAAAAGTCTCTCATAATAGTGGTATAAATTAGATTATTACATTTATTCTAACTAAGTAGAGAGGACTGCTAACTTAGAGGGGGTCAACTGTACATGGTTAGATGCTACAGATGAGAGAATCCTAAAATTATATTCTGTTATTTTCTAATTTGTTATACTGAAAAGGAGCAAAATTCTGAGGTAGTCTTTCTGATACATAGTTATACCTTGACTCTTCTTTAAAAGTAGTAAATATATCTGTTTGTGACTCACTTTAGTGTTTTGATTTGACAGCTTGAAACCAATCTATTGTACTCTTTCTTACCTGAAGTAACTCGAATGGCCAGAAAGTTTACTCACATTTCAGCTCTTTTACAGGTATTTATTTATAGCTTGTTTTATGTGACTGTTTACTATAAGTTTCTAATGTTGTGTAAATAAAAAACTTGAAAATCTTACTTTTTAAAGCCAACTATACATGGCAGAGGTGTCTAGTCTGATAGATAAGCTTATAATATCCACTGAAACAAGAAAAAGAAATTTAATTAAAAACCTATTCCAACCCATCTCTATATTTCCAAAAGAAAAGAAAAAAGTCGTTTAAATCTTTTTAAACATTCTCATAAATAAGATATTTTATAATTTTAAAAGTGTCTTTGCAAATCAAGTATTATGGAAAATAGTCATTCTAACAGCTTTTGGATATAATAAATGTACCCCCAGTTAGCAGGTGATTGGTGTTTTAGTTGGTTGACTGTTTGGGCCAGGCCCAGCTGAAGGTTCTGTTGTTCTGGGCTAGGTTCAGCTATTCAGGCTGGTCTTGGTCGTACAGCAGTGGTCAGCTGGCTGGTCCAAGTATCTCTCAGCCATGATGGCTTTATCTGAACTCCACACTCCCCACTTCCCAACAGGCTAGATCAGGCTTGTTGGGTAAGTGGTGTGGACAGTGGGAACGTCAGGCGTGTAAGTGGAAGCTTGCAAAGCCTTCTGGAGCCTTGGACTCAGTGACACTTGTGCTTCTTTGTCACACTGAGACACACGGCCAGCCCAAATCGACAGACTGGAGAAACCGGCTATACATCCGGATAGAGGAGCTACAAAGAACTGTGACCTTCTTTCTTCAGTCTGCCACAGTCACTAATGTACTTCATGACAAAGATTTCTGGAGATCAGTATCTTTTTAAAAGGATACTGTTTGAAGATCGAATAGTTGACCAATCAGCATTTTAACAGTTAATGTACATAAAACACATCGTATATGTAAAAAGTTGAAAAATATCTATTTTACCAGATAAAAACTTAATTTGAGAATGTTTGATTGTTAAATGATTATCAAGTGTTAGCCATGGTCTCTTCTTTCTCAGGCTTAACTTTCAGAGTTAAAAGTGGTTTACAGTAAATCCTGGGTTTCTTTGAGACAATTGGCAGTAAGAAGCATGTATTATTTAGTTAGCATATTGACTTAAGTATTTTTTGCTACTTTAATATTTTTTCTTTTTGCTAATAGTATATAAATTTGTCACTGACATGTATGTGTGAAGCCTGGGAAGAAATACTGATGCAGATGGATTCTCGTCTTACCAAGTTTGTCCAGGTGATGTAACTGGAGTTTCCCATGGAAGGTGTTAAAGAGTATATGATGTCCTTACTCATTTCATGAGGGACATGAGAAAAATCGGTCTGATTTTTTCAAGGCTCAGATCTTGATTTCTTTGAGATGGCTTGATCTAACCTCAAACTCTTGTCTCAGAGAGAGATAATGCCAGTCCTTCCCATTGGAAAAACTTAGGTGGGGACAGGATTGTGAAGTGGAGCTAATAGGATGTGGCGATTAAGGACAGGTGTTGGAAGAGCTGACTGGCTGTTTCCTCATAACTGCTATTCAGATCGGAGAAGGCAGTGGCACCCCACTCCAGTACTCTTGCCTGGGACGTCCCATGGACGGAGGAGCCTGGTAGGCTGCAGTCCATGGGGTCGCTAAGAGTCGGACACGACTGAGCGACTTCACTTTCACTTTTCACTTTCATGCATTGGAGAAGGAAATGGCAACCCACTCCAGTATTCTTGCCTGGAGAATCCCAGGGACGGGGGAGCCTGGCAGGCTGCCGTCTATGGGGTCGCACAGAGTCAGACACGACTGAAGCGACTTAGCAGCAGCAGCTGCAGCTATTCAGATAATCAGTTTAAATATGGATTTGAGAGAAGGTTAAAGGTAAGAAAGGGAGTCATGTTCCCATAATTTTGAATAAATAATGCTTATTTAAAAAACACTTATCATGAGTTTATCCATCTTTCTCTAGGAAAAGAACACAACCACATCAGTGCAAGATGAATTCATGGACTTGTTGTTGTGGGGGAAAGCAAGGTAATAAACTTACATTAGATACTTTGGCTTTACCTCCTCTTTTTAAAGTAATTTATTTCAAAAGTAACTCATATTCATTGTAAAAAAAAAATAGAAAATTCTGATGCACAAAAAACAAAGAATAGTATATATCTTTCTAGGCATTTTTATTCACGTATTTATTTCCTGTGTAAATGTAATTATTTTATGTGTATGTACCATGTATACATATATCTGTACTTTTTAAATGTATAAAAAATTAAAAATTTTTATGTAGCTAAATCACTCTTTTCCTTTATTGTATTTACCTCAGCATTATTCTTAAAAAGATCTTTCCCATAGTAAGCAGTCAAAGATCTTTATTTTCATCTAGAGATTTTTTTTGGTGGTTGATGATTTTATTCCATTTACATGTTCCAGATATGATTTATTTGGTTGTATGCTATGCAAGACATAACAACTTATTTTTTTGTAAGTGTCTAGTAATTGCCCAGTGTAACTTACTGAGTAGTACATCTTCCCCTTACTGACATGAAATACCATTTTAGTGTATAGCACATTCTCATGTCTATTTCAGTCTGTTTGTAAACTTTAACGTTTCCTGTTTTTGTCTGTTTCTCTGAGTACAACAAAGTCTTAATTTTTGCTGGGCTATTTCTTTTTATTTGTTTAAAATCTTTGTTTAAATTTGTACTTTGAAATTAAATGTTTTAAGTGATGCATTCAGATTTTAAATAGAGAAGACTAAAAATACTTTCTTTTTCATTCTAGTGCTGAACTTCAGACCCTCTTAATGAACCAGTTAACAGTAAAGGTGTGGTTATCTTTGTACTTTAATGGCTATGAACATAGTCTTAATATTTTTTGAATGGCATCTAGTATCTTACTTGTTTGCTAAATGTTATATTTTTTTCTCTTAATCAGGGCTTAAAGAAGCTTGGCCAGTCTATAGAATCATCATATTCCAGTATACAAAAATTGGTTATAAGTCACTTACAGAGGTATGAAGATGACGTAGAATCTTTTGGTGTTGCATCTGCATGTACTTATAGCGTTGGTTTCCTTTCTTCAGCCCTCTTTTCATCGTCTGGCATTCTCTGTTAGAGCGTCTTCTAGCTGACATTTTTGCCTTAGCATTCGAGGGGAATCTTAAAGTGCCCAAGATTTAAAGAATCGATAATAGTGACTCTGCTCTGTGAAATAACTTTCCAGCATCTTTTCACCACCCGAGGCCCTATCTGGGCTTTTTTCTCACCCAGACAGCCATGAGTTATGTCTTGAATAGGGCATATACCCTTTTTTGAGCAGTGAAATTAAGTATGTTTGTATATCATTTTATATGTTCTGTAAAAGCATGTTACATATTTTGCATGTAAGTCCTTGGCAAGGTGTTGGTTGTGATTATCCTCGTTTTACATAAGAAGAAACTGAAGTTCAGAAAGGGCATGTGGCATATGAAGTTCAGAAAGGGCCAAGTTATTACGTGTCAGAGCCAAGACTGTTCTAGACCCTCAAGTCTCATGCCATTTCTAAACACCGCTCCCTCAGTGAGGCAGCTTGCTGGTTGATGTTCAGTGTTTGACGTAGATTTTGATAGATTCCGTTATGCTGAGACGCCTGGCCCTTACCTCCCTCTTTGAGCGCTGTAGGGCTGTCGGCCTGGTCTCCAGTCCGCACTGTGTCCCTCAGATGTGTTCTCCACAGTGGATCTGATCATGTTACTCTTATTAAAACTTCCAGTGCCTTCCCATTTGTTAGGACCCATGTCTTTGGTGGCCTTCTCAAACTTGACACTTTTGTCTCCTACCTGGGGCTTTTGTACGTCTCTTCTGCTTTTTGGAACACTTCCACTCTGTTCTTCACTTGCATTTTCCAGCTCTCAGCTCAGATGTTCAGAGAATCCTTCTCTAATTCCCAGACGAGTTCAGGTTCTTCTCTTTCACCTGTACCTGGTGTGTTGAAATGGTCTGATTATGAAATTATGAAACTGTCTGATAATGTGGTTATGACTATCTCCCCCATTAGACTATCGGTGTTATAAGGACCCTTTTGTTTTGTTTACCATGAAGTCCGCATAGTGCCTGACCTGAAGTTGGAGCTTAATAAATATTTGCTCAGTTTTAAATACATAGCTGTTAGGTGAACAAGATGACCATATGACTATCTTAACAGTGCCAGGACCAACTCTGGAACATAATATGATCTTATAAATTTTAATCATGTGGCCAGTTCATCTCACTAGTCATGACAACCAAATGATTCTGCTACAGTTTTTTGAAATAATTTTGAGAGCTAATAGTCTCTCATAGTAAGAAAATTAAAGTTACTTTCAGTTTTTATTTTTGAAAACTTAGAAACATTCAAGTAAGATAATAGGTGCCTGCCACCCTGATGACGGTGATGATACTAATTTATTTCTGCTTTGTTTTTGATAGTGGCTCAGAGTCTTTATTATACCATTTGAGTGAACTGAAAGGAATGGCTTCATGGAAGCAAAAATATGAACCTCTTGGACTAGATGCTGCAGGAATTGAAGGTGATAATTTTATTTCTCAACAGAATGTTTTAAACTCACTTTACTTATTGGACAAATGATATTTATTTATTTACTTCTTTTCAGATGCTATTACTGCAGTAGGTTCTTTTATACTCAAGGCAAATGAACTTCTTCAGTAAGTATTGGGGATACTTGAATATTGAAATCATTGACTTGAGAATATTTCACTTTTTGTAATTGAGAACCTTGCCAATTGTGATTTTCTTAAAATGAGATTTTAAGTTCTTATGAAAATTGCATGTTTATAGGATTAAAACAAACCAATAGCAGAGTGATTGTAAAAATTCACATGGTATTTTCCTATCTCACCCATCCTCACCTCAGGTCCTCTCTTCAGAGGGAATCCTTTAAACTCTTGTAACTGTTTCTGGTTTTAGTTCTATAGGTTACTTCCATATTTTTAAATTGTATGACTGTACTGCATTTCTTATATTTATCTGTTTTTTGAAATTGTTCCTTTGTTTCTCTTTGTTTTTCCTAGACTCTATTTGCTTTCTTTTTTCCTTGCACTGTCTCTCTTTACCACATTTTTAGATTTTCTCCCTGTTTCAGGGGTAGCATCACATCCCTGGAATTCCCCTCTGTCCCTGGTGCCTCCTCTGTTAGCCTCCCACCTCACAACACCCCCACCACCACCACGCCTGCACCAGTCTGTCCATTGGTTCTGGCTCTTATGCCAGCTACCACCCAGGCATTTTCCTCATTGCTTTCATGGGTTAGATCCTTACTTTCATGATCTCTCCTGTTTCTTGGTTCATTTAATCACTTTGTGGAAAATGTCCTCCAATTACTTAGAAAACAGATGTGTAAGGGTAAGCTTTCTGTGTCCCTTTGTGTCTTTTCTCCTCCTACCACACTTAATTGACAGTTTTGACTGGGTATGGATTATGAAGGGAGATTTATTTTCTCCGAGAGCTTTGAAAGCATTGTTCTGTTGTATTCTAGCCTGTTTGTTGCTGATGGAAGGTCTGGTGCTTCTGATTCTCATTCCTTTGTATGCTGTTTTTCTTTCTTATCTTGAAAACTTTATTCTTCATCCTTGATACATTGAAATTTCACAGTAGTATTTTAAATGTGGGTCTTTCCATATATTGCACTGATAATTAAAAAATGCTATTTTTAAGCTGAACTCTGTTGTATTATTATTTTGATAATTTCCTCTTCTCCCCCACTTTTTAAAACTAGATTTTTGTTCTAGAAATCTAGTTGGTCATATTAGACTTCGTGGGTTGACCCTCTATGTCTTTTATTTTTACTCACATTTTTAAAATAGCTTTGTCTTTACTGTTTCTTGTGAAATTTTCTTGACTTGATTATCCAGCACCATCTTTCATCATATACATTTATTGTGCGTTTTTCACTATGTTTTAAACATTATTCTAGATGCTGAGAGTGTAGTAGTGAACAAAACTGATAAAAATCTTACCTTCATAGATACTGTATTCTAATGTGATGAGACAGATAATAAAGAAATGAATAATTAAAATCTATAGCAGGTCAGATAGTGGTTTGTAGTGGTGGGAAAAACCATGTAGGAAAGGAGGATCTAGGGTGTGCTGGGGGTAGGAGTGCAGTTTTTTGGTCAGGGAGGGCCTCGAGGGTGGAAGGAGTGAGCCTTGCTGATATTTGGGGGCAAAGGGGACAGCAGGTATAAAGGCCTTGAGTTTGGAGCATGCCTGGCATACTTGAGGGGCACCTCCAGGAGCCACTAAGTTAGTGAACTTAGCAACAGTGTGAGCGATAGGATAAGGTGAAAGGGGTCATGGAGGATGGGTCAAGTTGTGTAGAGCCTGTAGGCCATTGTAAGGACTTTGGCTTTTACGCTGGACATAATAAAGAATAACATAATAAGCTCTTAGAGAATTACAGGCTGTGGGGGAACAGGATCTGACTTAGGATCTTTTTGATCCCTCTTGTTATTTACTTAGTGTTGAGGATAGTTTATATGAGGGCAAGCACAGAAGCCAAGAGAGAAATGGTGGTCAGAATCTGAAATGGTCAGAACCTGAATATATTTTGAAAATAGAACCAAATGGGTAAGAGACAGTGAAAGACGGGAGAAGTAGTAGGATAAGTCTTGGTGGTACGACTGTTGGGATGCTGGCAAGAAGTCACTGGAAAGAAAGCTGGTGGTTGTGGTTGAGTAGGATGCTTGAAACTGAGATTTAGAAGGCTCAGGTTGAAGGGTCTAGGGTGTGAACTTTGGAATAAGAGTCCAGGAGGAATGGAGAATGAAGTCATTGACCCGTGCCATGCTCTTGCCTGTTTTATTATGGCAGTCCTGTCTTAATTACTACGTGTTTTCTTATTTGTTTACTCATTTTTCAAAGCAGTGCCCTTGCTCTGTAGATATGACATTTCATGGCTCTCTGAGGACATTAATTCGATTTTTTAAAAGTCTTTGCTGCTTCCTGAATTATCTGTTTATATGTCACTTTGCTGTTTGTTTTGGTCTCGTTGCAAGCTTTCTGCAAAAACCTGATGCCCGATTGTTTACTCATATTTATTCCTGAGGCAGTTTACAGTTGCTTGGAGTTGCGGGGTGCAGGGTGGACCAAAGCCAGCACGAGTGCCAGCGCATGTGGGCCTGTGCTGAGCCCCTCTCTTTCAGTTTCAGTCCTCCTTTGCCCAGCCTGACGTCATCCTGATGTCTTCTGCTGAGCTTGATGTCTCTAAGGACTGAGTGTCTCCGGGGCTCTGCTGGGTGGATGACTCCGTGCTGCTGCCTCTCTGAAGTGCCTCACGTGTGGCCACTGCTGGTGACCTTCACCAGTCACCAGTCTTCTGTCTGCTTTTGACATTTCTGAAACTTAAAAAACGTTTTTTTTCTATCATCTTTTTGTATGTGAGTTTATAACACGTACACCCCTCCCCACTGTCGTTTTAATGGAGTTTAGAATATAGATGTGTGTGCTCAAAGAACAGGGAGGGAAATGACAGTCCTTTTCCTGAATGTTGAATAATTTTTTGGTTCTGCATGTTTGCAGAGAGTAAACATAAAATACTAAGTTTTCTCTGATCATGTTTTAATATGAATGAAAGGTTGTTGATTTAACTTCTTGCTCCTTGGAGATAAGTGAAATATAGCATTATTTTAGATTATAATGGAGAAACTGAGACAGTGAGAATTTCAACATTAGCCTGGGGTTGGGGTGAACTGAGAAAGACAGGAATCTTTTTCTCCCCCCATTTTTGCTGCAGGAGTTTTGATCGTGGTGCTTGGTAACGCAAGAGATGTCACAGTTTTTTATGTCAGGTGTTGTACTGTGTACAGAAAGGTTAATGATACTGACCTACTTCTCCAGTAGTATTATGAGACTTAACGCTTAGAAGGGACTTTGAGATTTAGGGGTAAAAAGGGCACATATTATTTGCTTAGAGTAATTATCTTACAGATGTGAGCTTAAAGAGCTTTAAAAAAATGATATCCATTTCTATATTCAGAAACACTTTCATCAAAGTGTAGATGACTTCCACTTATAACACTTAATCTTCAGGGTACATTTGTGTAAAGCCCAAGGAAATTTGATTTTTGAGATCTGTTACTATAAGGATAAAAATATCAGCTTCCATAAGTAATGTCTTATTGATATCATAGGTAATGGTAGTGACATAGTATAAACTTATAATGATGATTTTCTGTTATGGTTGATATTTTTTCTTCTTACTGATCAGTGATCTTTAAAAAAAAAAACAGAATAGTGCTGATAACTGTTTGTTTTTTTTTTTTAATTTCTTTTGGTTCCAAAGTTAGAAAAGGATTTCATACTTTATTGAATGCTTGGAGAGACTATTACAGTTTGTGGCAAGGCTGTTATAACCAGTTAGAATCTGAGTTATTTGCTTTATTTTTAAAAAGAATCAGGATTTGCTCTTTTGAGAGTTTATTTTTAGCTATGTGTTTGATTTGTTAAATCTGTTCTAAAGCTTTAAATGTCATCCAGATAGGCTATACTAGAACAGTAAGGATTATTATATTCCATAGTAATTGAACAATGATATATGAACCTCCTGTAATAATTTCATTTCTGATTTATTTTTATCTTTTAGAGTTATAGATAGCAGTATGAAAAACTTCAAAGCATTTTTTCGGTGGTTGTATGTGGGTAAGTTAATTGAATGAAGCATTCTTGTATTTTTAACACTTTTGAAGAAAAAATGTGGGAATATCAATTTGGAATATTCAGTTACACTAGTAAAATTTTAAATACTTGTCACTGTAGAGAGAATAGTTTAAATGACCCCACTTATACACTTCACTCAGTTTCAGCAGTTTTCAACACATGGCCAGTTGTATTTCTTCTTTATACCCTCCCATCCCCGCCCCCACAGATACAGCTTCTAACATTGATTATCTCTATCACTTACTGATAATTGACCTTTTTTTACTCTGTAATGTCTCCTTAGGTTCAAATAACATTTTTTAATCTCTACTTTGTATTGGGCACTGTTAGGTGTTAGATTTAGAGTGGAAAAGGGGAGAGAAAATAAGACAAAGCCTCTGCCGTGAATAGTTGAACTCCTGTTTTATACCGTGATCTTGTGTTTCTAGATCTGTGCCATTCATTATGGTAGCCACTAGTCAATTATGGCTGTTTAAATTAGTTGAAATTATGTGGAATTACATATGCAGTTCCTTAGTCATGCTAGCCATGTTTGAAGTGCTCGGGAGCTGCTTGTAGTTAGTGGCTACCACGTTGGACAGCACAGAACTAGAACATTGCCATTATCACTTCTACTGGACAGTGATGCCCTAGCTAAATAGATTGCAGACCACTAGTCCTTCCTTTGTGTCTCCGCCTCTCTTTGCATTTGTATGTGATCAACAAATAGTCACTGACATGATATCAGATGTGTTAATGCTCACCCTGCAGAGTGTGCATAGTTTATGTATGTAGTCCATTGGTGCTGCTGGTTTTGTGGCCTCTCTTAATGTCTTTGGAATAATTTAGCATCCATTTCCTGCCAACACATGGAATATTTAGTTGTAAATAGAATTTATTCCATAGTTCTTAAAATTCTAAAGAGTAAAACAGAAAGTAAATTACCTGTACTGTGCTAACATCCTTTTAAACAAATGCCCAAATCTTTTTTTAATTGATTTTTTTCCAAATCTTTTAATTCTCATGTTTTTAAAACATGACTTTTCATATTTGTTAGCCCAGTATAATTGCTTTTAATTTAAAAATGAATGCAGTCAGTGGATGTTGACATTTAAAATTCTTAGATTTTTCTCAAAACCATACCAACACTAGCCAGAATGGGGAGCCAGAGTGTTTATCAGGCCAGCTTCTTTAATATCAGAGTTAATTAGAATAAATTGCAATGTTCAAATTAAATGAAACCTTAGAAGTGACTTTCTATTAGAGAAATAGTAGCTTGGTTTTACTTATAATTACTGGAGTAATTAGGCAGTTTATATTCTTACTGCATGTCCTAACTGTAATAAGAAGCTGCATTAGAAGATAAATGAATTACCACTCAGTCATTATCATTAGAACAAAGCACACTGAATTGATCCCTGGGTCGGGAAGAGCCCCTGGAGAAGGACATGAAAACCCACTCTGGTTTGCTTGCCTGGGAAATCCCCTGGTCAGAGGAGCCTGGCGGGCTACAGTCCATGGGGTTGCAAAAGAGTTGGACAGGACTTAGTACTGAACAACAAAACAAACACTGGATTGGAGAACTGGAGACCTAACTGTAACTGGATGCTGCCACTAGTTAGCGATCTAACCCTGCTTTGCTCTTTCGTAAAATGCAGTCTCCATGAAGGCAGGGATTTATTTATACTGCTTTGTTCCCAGTACCTGTATTACGCTCAGTAAGTAATTTTTGAATGGATAAATGAATGAATGGAACTAGATTATGGCTGGTTTTTTTTTATTTTTCAGATAAATTAGAAGTCTGAATTAATTAAGAACAGTTTCCTAAAATAATCCTATTTACAGAATCATGCCTAACATGCTTTTTCCTGACCAAACATAAGAAGCATATTCAAACACTATGCAAAACACATGCAATATATTTCTTCACTTAGGTGGATGTAATATGTATAGAAAACTATTGATGAAGACACCCCATGAAAGGGCAAAAAGGGTCCACCACAAATATTAAAGAAGGTATATAAATACATATATACACATATATAAGTGTGTGTATACACACATACATCTTAGTGCAAGCATCTTCATGTGGCAGAAAAGCCCAAGGGGAAGAAACACATCTGTTTGGCATCCTAAGGCTTTTGGAGGAAAGAAAGAATTGCCTGCACATTTTAAGAGAAGAAACATGACTAAGTTAGGAGGGATTCCTGCACACACAGTCTTTGCTCAAGGCAGCAGTTCGGTTTGTTTGTCTGGAGTGGCAATGGGTTGTATTAAAGGAGAAAAGGAAAAATGGTTTAAGATGGCTATACCAACCGTTTTGAGCCTAAATCAAATTCTTCACTCTGCAGTTCTTAGAAGAAAAATAAGTTTTCCTTGGTGACAAGAAGCTGTTGAAACTAGAAAATGTAGTCCAGTGAGATACATTTAGACTTGAAATGCATCTATAATTAAACTTATGCTTGGAGTCTCCCTTTAAAGATCGTTTTAAACTTTATGTTTTCAGCAATGCTGAGAATGACAGAAGACCATGTACTTCCCGAACTGAACAAGGTAGTGTATATAATCGTGTCTTTCCTATCTGTGTTAGTGTTGCCCTGGATGAGCTCAGCTGTGCTGGTCATCTTAGTAGTAAGATGCAGTTATTGTTAAGAGACGTTAGGCTGTAGGCACAAGAGAGATCCTAGTAAGCCCTTTTTAAAATTTGCATGTTTGATATTTTTTATCTCACAGAATACTAAACTATGGCTAAGCTTATCATTTTCATGTTTGTATAAGATTTTAGAGTCTGTATAACATAGGGTATTTGGATTCCTTATTTTAACTTCCTAAAATCTTAAATGCATTTTTATTTTCCTTGGAAGTCTTGTATGTAGGTATTATTACCTATGTTCATGTCTGGTGAGTACCAGTTTCTTTTTGACTGTAATAAGGATTGTGACAAGTAGCAATGGAATCTCCTTCTCGGAATATCTTACAGAATAGGGCAGAATTCCCTTTTGGTTCCTGCAGCTCACTCATCCTCACCCCTCCCCAAACTGTGATTCAGGTAGATTAGGTGGTTTTAAGCCTGAAAAAATGGGGAGTATTAAAATTAGTCTTAGTGGACCAGATAAGTAAGGGATCACAGCTTTTATAGGAAGTAGATCTTTTGTGCTGTATGACTGGCCTTGCAAACCAGAGATGTTCGCATTAACTATTTCTCTGCCATCACTCTTACCTCACTTGGGGAGATTCAGTATGTTCGTTGTTGGCAGAGACCTCAATATGTAATTTTTTGAGGGCTGAAGAACTTGGATAGGGAGAAGGTGGGGTCATTAAAAGAAGCAGAGGCCAACACTGAAGCAAGAGGTGTTCTCAGGTTGCAGCCCTTAACCTAGATTGAGGTTATCTGAACAGACGTCCTCCACTCCCAAAGGAGAGACTCCACACTCATTCTTCAGTTCATTCGCTCAGTCATGTCCAACTCTTTGTGACCCCATGAACCACAGCATGCCAGGCCTCCCTGTTCATCACCACCTGCTGGAGTCCAGCCAAACCCATGTCCATTGAGTTGGTGATGCCATCCAACCATCTCATCCTCTGTCGTCCCCTTCTCCTCCTGCCTTCAATCTTTCCCAGCTTCAGGGTCCTTTCCAATGAGTCAGCTCTTTGCATCAGGTGGCCAAAGTATTGGAGTTTCAGCTTCAACATTAGTCCTTCCAATGAATATTCAGGACTGATCTCCTTTAAGATGGACTGGTTGGATCTCCTTGCAGTCGAGGGGACTCTCAAGAGTCTTCTCCAACACCACAGTTCAAAAGCATCAATTCTTCGGTGCTCAGCTTTCTTTATAGTCCAACTCTCACATCCATACATGACCACTGGAAAAACCATAGCCTTGACTAGATGGACCTTTGTTAGCAAAGTAATGTCTCTGCTTTTTAATATGCTCTCTAGGTCGGTCATAATTTGCCTTCCAAGGAGTAAGCGTCTTTTAATTTCATGGCCACAGTCACTATCTGCAGTGATTTTGGAGCCCCCAAAAATAAAGTCAGCCACTGTTTACATTGTTTCCCCATCTATTTCCCATGAAGTGATGGGACCAGATGCGATGATCTTAGTTTTCTGAAATTTTGAGCTTTAAGCCAACTTTCCTCTTTCACTTTCATCAAGAGGCTCTTTAGTTCCTCTTCACTTTCTGCCATAAGGGTGGTGTCATCTGCATATCTGAGGTTATTGATATTTCTCCCGGCAGTCTTGATTCCAGCTTGTGCTTCCTCCAGCCCAGCATTTCTCATGATGTACTCTGCATTTAAGTTAAATAAGCAGGGTGACAATATACCGCCTTGATGTACTCCTTTTCCTATTTGGAACCAGTCTATTGTTCCATGTTCAGTTCTAACTGTTTCTTCCTGACCTGCACACAGGTTTCTCGGTCTTAGCTTTAGGCCTAAAATAATAAATAGCCTTAGACTGTAAAGAGATCTGTAGCTGTTGGAGTTGCTGATTGGAAAATGGGTTTAAAATAATTACATGCTTGTCACATTTATTGTTACATAATTTTTTATTAAGAAGCTTTTCTTTATCTTGATTTGTTTTATTTTTGTTTCGGATTTGATAGATGACTCAGAAAGATATCACATTCGTTGCTGAATTTCTTACTGAACATTTCAATGAGGTAGGAAATTGGCATTTCTATAGTGCTTTTTCAACAATAATTACAGTAAATCTGGATAATGGTAAGAAGTAATCAAATTTAATCCAGTTTAAGCAACCTTCTAGCAATTATGTATGCTTTTTCAACTATTGAACTAATTAATGACAGT
This sequence comes from Budorcas taxicolor, assembly GCF_023091745.1. Lineage (NCBI taxonomy): Eukaryota > Metazoa > Chordata > Mammalia > Artiodactyla > Bovidae > Budorcas > Budorcas taxicolor. The sequence goes on from NC_068915.1 coordinate 45,409,458, forward strand.
ACTTATTTATTAAATGTAAAGCATATAAATTGAACTTTGTGTTTGTGTCTTACATCCACAAAAGAAAAGAGTAACTGCTACTAACAGCTTTCTTGAGAAGTAGAGTTTTTGGTTAAAATGTAAGATTTTTTTTTTTCTTTAATGAGTTGATTTAAGAATTAAACTTTATTTATTCTTTCTAGGCTCCAGATCTTTATAATCGAAAAGGAAAATACTTTAACGTTGAAAAAGTTGGTCAGGTATGGGCTCTGGATTGAATCTAGTTACTGATTTTTTAATTTTTTAAAAACTAATTTTGAAACATTAGCAGTGTTAGTCTTTATTATACAAAACTTTCTGAAAGTAGCATAATGCCAAATTATATAGTAGCCTTCTCCTTTAGTACAATCACCAAAGAGTAACTTTAAACTTTTGGGGGGTCTTTGAACCCTTTATATTAAAATTATTGAAAACTCCCAGAGAGCTTTCATGTGGGTTGTGTCTATGAATAGCATATATTATTAGATATTAGAAATTAAACAGAAAAAAAGAATTATTTATTTCTTAATTCACTTAAAAAGAACAAACACCCTTTTCATTACATGTTAATATAAATATTTTTAATGGAAAATAACTATTTAACAAAACAAAATTAAGTGAAGAGTGACATTGTTTTATATGTTTGCACATCTCCTTGATGTATGGTTTAAGAGAAGGCTGCTGCATTTGTTCTGTTGTGATATGTTGTTTGATCAGAAAGCATGGTTTTACACAGGTGTATAGTTGGAAAGGCAGAAATGTTTTAATAGCTTTTTAGAAAATTGTGAATATTCTTTGATACTCCACCAAATTCTGACAAACAGTAGTATCTTAGGTTAGTTCTAGTGTGGAATCTAAATTGCAACAGTAGACGTTCCGTATTATGATTCATTAAAATTTATTCATCTGCTTTTCACTTTGGAAGGATCTTGTTACCCTGTGCTTGATTTTGTAATATCATGTATTGATCTTTGGCAAAATACTGATTCACTGAATTACAGAGATCTTCCGTAGGCTGATACCTTTCTTCATACAGTATCCAAAAGTCAGATTTTGTTAATATCATTACCAATCTCATCAGACAATCTTTAACTACTATGAGGCTGTCAAGCACATAGTAGCAGATATGGGTTTTCCAAAATTTTAATTTTTGCTTGAATGTTTAAATTTTATCACTGACAACAAATACTGTCAGTTATTTTGCTTAAAGTGACAGGATCACTTTCTTTAGTTTCAAGAAAATATCTGCCAAATACCCAAGGACACATAATCAGAGTTTGCCTGCCAGTCATTCTTTTGAGTAAAAATGGAATTCCAGGAGCAGCAAAGATGTGCCTAGGTGACTCAAGTGCATTTTCATAAATGCTTTTCCTCATGGTAACCATCATGCTTTGTTATGCAGCGAAAGTGCTTTATTCATACTTCCAATTCTGTCTCTCAGAATATTAAAAAGATTTTGTTGAGATTTAATAAAATTAATAATTTTAATAGCCTTTTCAGAGATTAGTGAAACTGTATGTGGCAAAAAGGAATCCAGTGACTACTAGCATGGTCTGATTCTTGGTGGCAATGCCAGCAGTTGTCCCAACCTGTGCTCTTGACAACCAGGGCAGATGTCATTACAGTGGAAAAAGCAAATAATAGCTTTTTACCATTATAGAAATAGTAATGGCCTCATGGATCTTGGAAACCATCTTGAAGGCGCTCCGAGTGGTGTGGACCACACCTTGAGAATCGCTGCCATGGAGTAGATTGACAGTTGAATATCTAAGTCTAAAATGTGTAAAGGCAACAGTTCTATTTTCCATGAAACTAGAACGTGATACTTAAACTCCATGTATGGTTTCTATATCTGTCGCATTCTGATCTTTCAGTAGTCTGCAGTTTGTTTAGTAGCTTGGCGTTTAGTAAATGTTGGTCATCTCACAGAATAATGTGGTTTCGGAGGACTTGACAGTGAAAATAACTTGAGTAGAATAGTGTTAAATGTAAGCAATTTCAGAGCCTAATTCTCTGGTTTACAAAGCTGAAATGTCTAATTCTCGGTTTCTAGTACTTGAAAGATGAAGATGATGATCTTGTGTCACCCCCTAACACAGAGGGAAACCAGTGGTATGACTTTCTTCAGAATAGCAGCCACCTTAAAGGTATTTCATGAACCAAGCAGATTTGGGCCATGTTCCTATTTATTTGAGACCAGTTGAAGTGACTTAGCAGCAGCAGCAGCAGCAGCAGCAGCAGCAATACCTCAGCAAGTGTCCTTGCTGAATACTTATTTAAGTTCTTTGATTTTTGTGTCCATTTTATTTGATTAGAGAAACAGGAAAATAATAACAGTGTATGCTATTACCATGTTCAAAAACACAGTATGTTAACTGTGATGTAGTAAGATTGCTTATTTTAAGTATTGTCTGTTATAAAAAATAGGATATTGGGAAGAAAATTATAGAGCCTATCAGAGAAGTCTGTTTAAGTCAGTTCCAATTTATTAGCTTTGAAAAACATATGATGCTTTTAACTCCTGTAATGATGCATCACTGTATTCTCCTGAGGTGGCTTTTTTTTTTAACTTGTTATGCCTTTTGTTTTCTGGATTGTTGATACGATAAAATTTTATTAAGCCAACATTATTGGGGATGCCACACAAAATAGCAACCATTATGTATCAAAACTTCTCCGTTTTAGATGAAAAGATGTTTAAAGCATCTATTTCTTTGCTTTCTCAAAGAGTAATTTAACCAAGGTTTAGCTGTTTCTTAGATCCTTGGGGTAATAGCCACCTGCTGCTGCCAAGTCGCTTCAGTCGTGTCCGACTCTGTGTGACCCCATAGACGGCTCCACTGTCCCTAGGATTCTCCAGGCAGGAACACTGGAGTGGTTTACTATTTCCTTCTCCAATGCATGAAAGTGAAAAGTGAAAGTGAAGTCGCTCAGTCGTGTGTGACTCTTCGCGACCCCATGGACTGCAGCCCACCAGGTTCCTCCGTCCATGGGATTTTTCAGGCAAGAGTACTGGAGTGGGTTGCCATTGGCTTCTCCCAATAGCCACTATATACATGTATTATCTCCGTTAATCCTCAGAAGAATCTAGAAGGTTATCTTCATTTTACTAAAGAGGAAACTGAAGGGTAGTAACCAATAGAGCTAGGACTCTGCTAACTTGAGAGCCCGTGTTTTTAACTGCAGTCAGTAATAATCTCTGCTTCTTTCTGTTTGCTGTTTATCTGAATGAGGAGTGAGTGGGAGAAGCAGAGAAATCTCAGGCCCAAAACTTTGCTTGTTGTTCTTTTGATTTAGCCCTAGAAGTCCACATTCTTTTTCGGAGCAGAACATGTTTTATATTGCTTGAGAGTCTTCAGGATCACCAGAGAGATGTATTAACACAAGTTAGTATTGAATGGAGGGATAATAAAAGTACAGCTGACTCAGCTCATTTATTGTATTGAATGAGGATGCCAACGGAGTAAGGAACGATGCCTAGGGAGGGCTGATAGCAGTGTGTGAGCAGTGATGGCACCAGGACCCTGTCACTGTTGGGCTCATATCCATCCTGAGGACTTTGGAAAAAACTGGTCCTACCATTTTTTCTCCCCACATCTTCTGTAGCTAAATAGAAAGGCCTAACCTTAGTTACAGACCTCATATTTAACTTCAAATTAATTCCATCTCTTAAGATGTTAGAATGTGACTTCAGACCAGCTCATTAATCTCCCATCTTAGTAGATTATGAAGTAGTACAAATTGTCACTATGGAGCTTTTAAGAAACCCTTGATGAAACTTCTTTCTAGAACTTTGCAAAAATCAAGTGCCGAATACTTAATGTACATACCTTCCCAGGGGAGGTGAGAGAGTTGGTGTCACATGTGGGTGAAAGTGGGTGTGCTGGAAGCAGGGCTGCCTGGGCTGGGGGCCTGCCCTACCACTTGCTGGTGTGTGGCTGCGGGCACATTGCCTGACCTCTCAGTGCCCCAGTGTTCTCTTCTGTAAAGTGAGGTGATCATAGTGTCTCCCTCAAAAGCAGTTGGGAAGATTCAATAAATTAATCTAAATGGAGCACTTAGGATAGTGCCTGCCACATAGCACACAAGCAGTCAGTGTGCATTTGAAGTGTTTTTACTCAAACACTTCTGACTCCAAAGTGAGAGGATTCTTTTCCTCCTGAGATCATCTCAGGTCATACCCAGATCACCTGGGTATCCCATACTTGCATTATGACACTAACTCTGCAGAGTTAGCTCAGACTCCTGGGTTCAGGCCTTAGTCCCACAAGACTGCCCCCACTTCAGAGTTCTGTCACCAGTACTGGGTTCCCAGGTTACCCACATTTCTGTTCCACTTTGCTATAAATTTGAGGGTTCCCATAGTTCAAGTTTAATAATTTGCTAAAATGGCTCACAAAACTAACAAACACTTGACTTATATTTACCAGTTTATTATCAAGGATGCGATTCTGGAATAGCCAAGTAGAGATGCACATGGGGTGAAGGAGTGGGGGATGTGGAGCTTCCATCCCCTCTTTAGATGCACACCCCTCCCAGCCCCTTAGTGCAGGCATCAATGCAGAGGCCCTAGCTCTGTCATCCAGGGGTTTTGTGGAGTTTTCATTATGTAGGTGTGGTTAACTTACTGGCCATTGGTGACACTTCATGTTTTCCCTCCACTGTCCTTAGGATCCCACACTGTATTGAGTTGTGTCTTCTTAGTCTTCTCCAATCTATGATAGCTCCTCAAGTCTTTCCTTATCTTTTTATGACCTGATTTGATGAGTACTCAGTTCAGTTCAGTTCAGTCCCTCAGTCATGTCCAACTCTTTGCAACCCCATGAATCGCAGCACGCCAGGCCTCCCTGTCCATCACCAACTCCTGGAGTTCACTCAGACTCACATCCATCGAGTCAATGATGCCATCCAGCCATCTCATCCTCTGTCGTCCCCTTCTCCTGCCCTCAATCCCTCCCAACATCAGAGTCTTTTCCAGTGAGTCAACTCTTCGCATGAGGCGGCCAAAGTATTGGAGTTTCAGCTTCAGCATCATTCCCTCCAAAGATATCCCAGGGCTGATCTCCTTCAGAATGGACTGGTTGGATCTCCTTGCAGTCCAAGGGACTCTCAAGAGTCTTCTCCAACACCACAGTTCAAACACATCAATTCTTCGGCGCTCAGCCTTCTTCACAGTCCAACTCTCACATCCATACATGACCACTGGAAAAACCATAGCCTTGACTAGACGGACCTTTGTTGGCAAAGTAATGTCTCTGCTTTTGAGTATGCTATCTAGGTTGGTCATAACTTTCCTTCCAAGAAGTAAGCATCTTTTAATTTCATGGCTGCAGTCACCATCTGCAGTGATTTTGGAGCCCCCCAAAAATAAAGTCTGATACTGTTTCCACTGTTTCCCCATCTATTTCCCATGAAGTGATGGGACCAGATGCCATGATCTTCGTTTTCTGAATGTTGAGCTTTAAGCCAACTTTTTCACTCTCCACTTTCACTTTCATCTTTCCTCTTCACTTTCTGCCATAAGGGTGGTGTCATCTGCATATCTGAGGTTATTGATATTTCTCCCAGCAATCTTGATTCCAGCTTGTGCTTCTTCCAGCCCAGTGTTTCTCATGATGTACTCTGCATAGAAGTTAAATAAGCAGGGTGACAATATACAGCCTTGACATACTCCTTTTCCTATTTGGAACCAGTCTGTTGTTCCATGTTCAGTTCTAACTGTTGCTTCCTGACCTGCATATAGGTTTCTCCAAAGGCAGGTCAGGTGGTCTGGTATTCCCATCTCTTTCAGCATTGTCCACCGTTTATTGTGATCCACACAGTCAAAAGGCTTTGGCATAGTCAATAAAGCAAAAATAGATGTTTTTCTGGAACTCTCTTGCTTTTTCGATGATCCAGCGGATGTTGGCATTTTGAAATCTGGTTCCTCTGCCTTTTCTAGAGGGACTCAATGCCGGCTTCTCTCTTCTACCTGGTTGGGGGATGGGGCTGAATGTTCCAAGCTTCTAATCAGGGCTTGGTCTTTATGGTGACCAGCCTGCATCCTGAAGCTATCTAGGGGTTCTTTAAAACAGAGGATGCTCCTATCATCATTATCACTCAGGAAATTCCAAAGGTTTTAAAGAGTTCTGTCCCAGGAACTGGCGACAGAGACCAAGTATCTTTCTGTGATACCACAGCATCTGTCACCTGTTGGGAGCTTAAAATGTTAACATGATTAAAAACTCCTTTATCCAGCATAGCTGGGGCAGGAGGTGCTATGAGGGAGGCCAGCAGAGCACAGTGGAAGAGGGTGGGCTTGGGAGTGGGACCTGGGCTCGATTCAGAGGTCTAGCTTCTTGGTCATTCTAACACTGAGTGATTGCCTAAACCTCCTAAGGTTCATTTATTTTAAAAAATCAGTAAAATAAACAGTATGATAGTTATTTTATACAGCTGTTGTAAACAATAGAAATGACAGATATAAAAAGAATCTAACATACTTGATGGCAGTAGTTGACAAATTATATATTACTTTCTACTGATAAAAGTGCCCTTTTCAGAAATGAAGAGCTTATTTTCATAGCACCAATTTCTTATCTCCTGTTTTTGTTTTCACCATCATACTTCTCCAAAATAATACTGGGTTGCTATTGTTACACCATTGTGGCAAAGAAGAGGGAAGAGTGAACTTGTTTCATTATATGTTTTCTGGTTCTCAAGTCATCCTTTGCTTCTTATAGCCAACGGAAGCATATTGTTGGATTTTGGTGGGAAAGATAAAAGAATAGTAAACTGCCAGGACTCAGTTTGTGAGTGTGGTGGTTTTCAGTGGGCTGGCCGCCAAGGATGTTGCAAAGCAGGAGGCCTTGGTCGTTTTTCGTGAGTTTGTGTGAAGGTACAGTGGAGTGCCCAGGGAGAATTCCACCATCAGATAAGCTGTGTGGGCTGGCTCTAACAGTAGGTTAGTTTTGCCTAGCTATCTGGTTTGTTACAGCTTTTTGTTTTTTGTTTTTGTTTTTGTTTGAAACCAGAAAGTCCTTTGCTGTTTCCTTATTATCCTCGAAAATCATTGCATTTTGTGAAAAGGCGGATGGAGAACGTTATTGATCAGTGCTTGCAAAAGCCAGCAGTAAGTTTGAAAGAAATGCATGTTTTTGTATAGGAGCAAGAATGTCTCCAATATGTGGCTCATTTATGTAAATGATCATAATTATTAAGATGAACCATATGAAAATGCTGATACTCAACTGTTTTTGACTAACAGAAGTGGCAGTTTCATATTATTCACCCTAATATTTCCTCTTACTGTTGGTTTCTTACATAAATTAAAAAATATATACACGGTTATTGACTATGTTGGCATCTTTAGTATTTTATTGGTCCCCAGAACAAACTTATCATAAGTGATCTTAGTTACAGAGCTGATGTGTCTGCTAACTGCTGAAGGATGGATGATTGATGCTGTAAAACTTAGAAAAGATGGTTTTTCACCTGCCATCACTTATCTCCAAGGTCCTTTGGCACTCAGAGTTTTCTCTCTTCTTTTCTGTCGTGACTGTCATTAAAATTTCTTGCATGAAGGTTTGGTGACAGAGATGATTTTTCACTAGACTTAAACAGTGATGATCAGTCACTTTCTGTGGAGTATTTATTTCTGTGTATGTACATGCTTTAATTATATTTTTAAATCTTATTTAGGATGTAATTGGAAAATCAATGAATCAAGCAGTATGTATTCCATTATATAAAGATAGTAGAAGGTAATTCTGTTTACTTTTTGGGTGGTATAATTCAACAGCCGATTAAAATTTTTCTTACCTTTCTTTTCTTTTGTTTTAGTGAGGACTCCACACGTAGACTGTTCAAATTCCCTTTTCTGTAAGTGTGTGTTTCTTCCCTGTCTTCTGTGAACAGTACAGTTTTGTTGTATAAATTGATAGCTAAATGTCATGTTTTGACATTAACTTTTTTCCTTAGGTGGAATAATAAAACCTCAAATCTACATTATCTTCTTTTTACTATTTTAGAAGATTCACTTTACAAAATGTGCATCTTAAGGAGACATACTGATATTTCCCAGTGAGTATTAATCTGAAGTTTGAATCAAGGAGATAAGATTCTAATATTTTTAATAATAAAACATACTGCTTCCCTCTCCTCCATTTCAGCTTTTAGTTAAGCTACTTTGACTTTAGACTTGCTAACTCAACTCTTCTAAGTCTTAGTTTTCACATTATTAAGGTGGTAATGCCAAATTAGGAAGCTGTGCAATCCCTTTTAATTTTAGATTATTTAATTTTGTATTGGTATATCGCTATTACATATAGGATTTCCTTAGGCTTAGGGAAAATATAACAGCAAAACAGTTGGTATTATATCTCATGAACTTATGGAACTTCAGAATTATATTTGGGCTTCCTTGTAGAAAGGATTTTTACCTCAGGTTTAGTATTCAGTTCAGTCTCACAGTCGTATCCAGCACTTTGTGACCCCATAGACTGCAGCATGCCGGATTTAGTATGCCTTTCATTAAACAAGAGGCCTTGCCTATAGAGACTTCTTTTGAAAATGCAAATAAAAGTTTTGAAAGATAAATCATATTCAGAATGTCACTAGGATCTTAAGTGGTTTTAAATCTAAACCAAAGGAAACTTTTTGAAACCAGGATGTAGTCCAAGAGAAATAATTTGGGTCTGTGGCCATACCACCCTAAACGCACCCGATCTCATCCGATCTCAGAAGCTAAGCAAGGTTGGGCCTGGTTAGTACTTGGATGGGAGAAATAATTTGGTTGTCCAGACATCCTCGTTTTGTAAGATATCTTGCTGCTTTGGTGACTGTGAGATTTTAAACCGAGTTGTAATTTTGACGTTAAGTTTGTCTGTCAGGGATTTGCGTTAGTTATCAGTATTCTAGAGTGAGTGTAGTAGTATTTTGGTCTGGGGTTTGGTGATTATGTAAATGTACGGACAGTCATTTTTTTTCAAGCATATATAGATTATTGCCTATCCAAGTTGTTCTACAAAGTCTCTCCCCACCCCTCTTCTTTCTTCAAGATCTGTAAGTAATGGACTAATTGCTGTTAAATTTGGGAGCTTCACATATGCCACAACTGAAAAAGTGAGAAGAAGGTAAATCTTGAACCTTGTCTGGATGAGCTGTATATACAGTAAATGCAAATACAGGAATATGGTTAGAATCAGTTACAGTGATGATATTCTCAGGCCTTCGTCACTTGCAACATAGAGGGGCTGGGTTGTTTATGTGTTTTATACTTAGAGGGTGATTTGAACCTTAGAGGGTGATTTGAAAAGAACCTTACTGGCCTGCAGGAATTCCTGTAGTATGGTTTCCTACAGTTAATACTTCTGAAGTCTCTGTCTCCTAAGAAAGTAATGTGATTGCAGGGGGCAGATGGCTAAAGGTCTTCTTATGACCAACAGAGATGTGAGGTGGTGGTGTCCTTCTTACTGCTCTGGGGTTTTCTTAGGTTAAGTGTAACAATACCGATATCATCTGGAGGCTTTGCAAGAGAAAGAACTGACACTAATCCTAAACTTACCTTTTTCTTACTGTTTTCCTTACATAAAGGAAGTTCTTTGAAGTTGTATCTTTTCATATGTAAATCTTATTTTTACTTTTCATTCTAGTTAACTTTGATTATTCAATATATTTGTATGGTGCCATTCATAGAATTTCCAGAGGCTTAAGTCCTGACCATTGATGTCAAGAATTTTCTGGAACTGTGAACCAACCTCACAGATTTTTCTTTTTCCATGATTACCTGTTTTCAGGGCCTAGTTATATTTGTGAATAATCAGTACCATAGGTAACTGTGACTTTAGCGTAAACTAATGATATATTTTAAATGTTGCTGCATAGAATGTCAACTTGACATTTTCATTGTCAGTTTTTGGTTTGGTACCAGTATAATGCTGTATATATAGTATTTTCTCAGTCATGATAACCTTGATATAACGGAACTTATTTAATTCTAGCACCTACAGTTGTTTAGATGCCCAGTTTTATGATGATGAAACAGTCACAGTAGTTCTTAAAGACACTGTAGGACGTGAAGGAAGAGATAGACTCTTGGTGCAGCTGCCGTTGTCTTCAGTGTACAGCAGTGAGGATTCTGCAGAATATCAATTCACTGGGACTTACTCTACGAGGTAACTTACATTAGTAAGATTGTCTTTCTGATAGCACAGTTAAATATTTTTTTAATGTATATTGTACATTATAGTTCTTTAGGTATGATAAAATCAACTGAGTAGAAGTACTTCTTTTTTTTTAATTGAAAAAATACTGGCTTCAACAGCTCTCTTGTCCTTTTGCTTTGTTCGTAAATCAAGAATTATTTGCTGGAAGAAGGTGGGGAATTATTTTGTGTGGAGAACAGCACTTCTGTTTTCAAGGATGACATTAGCCCTAGTTTATAGTAGAATTATTTTAGATTTGTCTTTAGTATTTTCCTTTCAGAATTAGGACCTCAATAGCCTCAGAAGGGGTTCAAGTTCACTTCCAAGAGCTAGCTTTAGATTAAGATTTAAGTAAGCAGATTCATTAATAAAATGAGTTCATTTGCATACCTTAAAAGTGAATCAAAAACGTTATTTTCTAAGGTTTCTGCTTTAATAAGATAATTTGATCTATTTGGAAGTGCAGTGTTTTCATAGAATATAGTATCACAGCTTTTTTATACAACAGCTGGGAGAATTATGTTGGGAATGGGAATATTAGTAGGAATCAAACCCTGATGCCATCCCTAGTAAATGAGGGGAAAGAGCCCCGTTTCACTCCTGGCTTGGCTTTCTTCCCTCTCTAGGCTAGATGAGCAGCATAGTGCTATCCCCACCCGTACCATGCACTTTGAGAAGCACTGGAGATTACTGGAAAGTATGAAAGCACAGTATGTGGCTGGAAATGGTTTTCGAAAGGTGTCCTGTGTGGTAAGTGTTTACAAATTGGTACTAAGAGTAACAGAAGTGGCAGGATCTATAAGGTCCTCTCCGTGCAAACATTCTGTGATAAAGCTTTTTTTCATTACGAGCATGTAGTGGTCTTAGCTATTTAGTTCTCTTGTTCTGAGAAAGCTTGCTAAGTAATTATTAACTGTTTTAGATTTTATTAATCTTGAAATTGTCACTGTATATGTGGAGTACAGAATGAAAGCTGAGTTGAGTGATTTTGTTGTAAGTTGATGGGAAAATAATTTTCCTATGAAACCACTCTTCAGACTTCTGATTTTTAATATACAATATATTAAGCCATTTAAAATTTCTGTATTTGGCCTTTTCTTTAGTTAAGCTCAAATCTCCGTCATGTGAGAGTGTTTGAAATGGACATAGATGATGAGTGGGAGCTTGATGAGTCTTCGGATGAAGAGGAGGAGGCTGGTAACAAGCCTGTGAAAGTAAAGGAAGAGGTGCTGTCCGAGTCGGAAGCAGAGGCCCAGCAAGCCGGTGCTGCTGCTGCAGCTCCAGAGATGGCTGCTGAAGTAGGAAGCGAGACCCCGAGCTAGGCTCACGATCTGGCTTGCTGCTATGTTTATGTTCTCATGTCAGGAAGGACATAGATGGTGATCGAAGATGTATTGAACCACTTAATTTTCTTTACAAAATAAACAGTGAATTTTCCTTGAGTTTTTTATTCTGCTTCTTCTCTTAATGGTATAACCACTGTGAGAGGCTTTCTCCTTTTACCGAGCTTTCTTTCTAATACTGGGTGCAGAACTAGTGTTAAAGAAAATACATATTGAATGTGAAGAAAAAGTTTAGTCTTTTCTGTCGAAAGGTAGTATCGGGAATCATCCCTATATCAGGAAGAAGTTACCTTTAGTCATTCGTCACTGGAAGTTTTGATGCATTTAGAACTTTTAAACTGCAGGCAACATTTATTTTTCTATCTTCCCTTTCTAGTTCCTTTTAGAGCTCCAGAATGCTTTCAAAATTACATTTACTTTTAAAAAAATTAATTTATTTTTTATTGAAGGATAATTGCTTTACAGAATTTTGCTATTTTCTGTCAAATGTCAACATGAATCAGCCATAGGTATACATATATCCCCTCCCTTTTGAGCCTCTCTCCCATCTCCCTCCCCATCCCACCCCTCTAGATTGATACAGAGCCCCTGTTTGAGTTTCCTGAGCCATAGCAAATTCCCGTTGGCTATCTATTTTACATATGGTAATGTAAGTTTCCATGTTACTCTCCATACGTCTCACCCTCTCCTCCCCTCTCCCCGTGTCCATAAGTCTATTCTCTATGTCTGATTCTCCATTGTTGCCCTGGAAATAAATTCTTCAGTACCATTTTTCTAGGTTCCATGTATATGCATTAGAATATGATATTTATCTTTCTCTTTCTGACTTACTTCACTCTGTATGATAGGATCTAGGTTCATCCACCTCATTAGAACTGACTCAGATGTGTTCCATTTTACGGCTGAGTAATATTCCATTGTAGTAGACCACAACTTCTTTATCCGGGCATCTGTTGATGACATCTAGGTTGCTTCCATGTTCTACCTATTGTAAATAGTGCTGCGTGAACAATGGGATGCATGTGTCTTTTCAGTTTTGGTTTTGGATAGAGATGGTGTATTTGGAAACGTGATTTTTAGTATAAAAGTGGTGACACAGTGTTTCAGAGGAGTGTTGGTAGCAGAGGCCCTGTTGGAATGGATATGAAATAGATGTGAAGTGAGGAAGTGGAGCCCACAGAAGTAGGCCAGTCTTGAAGAATTTTGCTGCAAGAGAGGAGAGAAAAGAGGCTGGAGACATGACTTTGGAGGCTTTTTTTTAAAAAAAGATGGATTCTCTGAAGGCATATTTACATTATCAGAGGAGTGATCCACAAGAGAGACATTAACCATTCTAGAGGAAGGGGAAATACGTGAAAGTGAAACCCTCGAGAAGGCGAAGGGCCAAGACCCAACGGCCAGAGGAATGGTCAGCCTCGGGTTGGAGCATGGAGTTCCTTCCACGCTCACAGGAGTGTGTGGGGACAGGTGCTCGTGGCTGGTGGAACTGTGGGTATGACAGTTTTCCCCAAGAGATACCGTCTCAGCAGAGAGAGATGATGAGAGGAAATGTGTGAAATCCTTGACCTCAGAGGAAAAGTGAATTCACTGAGGAAGTGTTAGCAGTGAAGGTCCGCTGGAGATTTGTAGCCTAAGTTAATGGACCCAATTAATGGAATCATTTCCTCCTGCTGCTCAGATGTTGGGTGAATTAGGTGGAGCTTTGGCTTTAATCTGGGTTATGGTTTTGTCAAACTACTGCAACAAGAAAGGGATGAGGGGCTTGGAAAAGGTAGTAACACCGTGACAGGGTCAGTGGGTTAGAAGGTGGAGGATTGTGGGGTTTTAGATTCAGAGGGATGGAGAGATGGGTGTGGTTTGCAGTGAATGGTACAGAGGACAGGGGAACTGGGGCCATGGTGTGAGCGAAGGAGAAAATCACTGGGGCTCAGTAGATCAAGAATTGCCTGGTGCTTTTGGATGACTCATCCATGTGGCTGTTCATGTAACAAAAATGACAGCAAGCAGGATGGAGAAAGTTGCCCCGAGTGGGGTGCTGGGATCACCAGTGCAGGAGGAGGAGGAGCTGACAGCTCTTTGAAAAGCTGCCTGTGCTCAGGGCTTTGAGAGGCCCAGGGGAGGATCTGTGACTTAGGTTACTTAGGAAGTTGGAGGAAGCAGGGAATTGGACCCAGGCAGACTGAGGCAAGGCCAGGCTCCCAAGCCCCACACTGACCTCTGGAGAGATCGAAGCAAAGCCCAGGGTTATAGAGGACCCAGTGCAGAATAAAAAATTACGAAGCCAGCTTGTGAGCACAGCAGTGTCTTCCAGTCCTGTATCAGCTATAGGTTGGCACTGCCTCCATCTGGGAGATATGATTAAAGGCCATGATGGGGAGGCGTGGGGAGGTCCTTAAAGCTTACTTGGCAGCTCTCCTCACTGGTTCTGGGAAACAGGTGCCCCTGTCTGGTCCTGTCTTAGCACAGCGCTGGTCACAGAGATAATCCTGTGGGGTGAGGAGGTGGCCCAATCCAATCACCTGGGAGAGTGGACCAGAGTGAGCCCTGCTCAGAGGCCCAGGGCGGGACCAGGGATGGGCAGGCACTGAAGCACCCGTCTTTCCCCCGGTGTGGGGTGCATTTCAGGGCCTCTCTGGTGCTGGGTGCTCTCCTGGGTCATCTGAAGCATTACCGGGAGGGGAACTACCCTGTTTAGGGGCTCCGGCTGTTTGAAAAACCAGGCAGTTCCCAGGCCCCCAGGAGATGGCACTGGGCTGCTTAGCACACCCAGGAGGGCCTAGCCCCAGCTGGCCCATGGACCTCTGCATCTGCCAAAGTGTACACAAAAATCCCAAGTGCTCAGGGCCAGATGTTCTGGGCCAGGCTGGGCCAGACCTGAGGCTGGTTGTAATCAGAGGGTCTCTACCTGCACCTGCTGCCGCCCATCCCCCTCCTCCTGGTCTGTGTGCCTTTGGTTTTTCAAGGTTCTCCTGTGCAGAAGCCTGTCATGAAAGAGAAATAGTGTGGGAGAGGCTTTGTATACATTATCTCATATGGTTCTCTAAACAGCTCTGCAACAAAGAAATTGCTCTCCTTAGTTCAGAGAAAAGAAAAATGTTCAGAGAGGTTCCATGTATCCTAATTACACAGCTAGTCAATGTAACAGCGAGGATGCAAAACCCCAGGTAGCAATAATTGCCACAGCTGAGTACTTAGTAAGAGCCAGGTGCCATTCCAAGCACACTGCACCAATAACTCATTCAAGCCTCAGCCCAGGCCTATAAGGTGAGTGCTATTATTAGCATCATCTCCATTTCACAGATGGAGCAGCTGAGGCACAGGAAACGTTGGCTCGTTCACAGGACTCACACCGGCCGCAGGGGCAGGATGGGGATGCCTGGTGCAGCACCCTGGCTGTTAACCACGACGCGTGCTGCCTCTCTGGGGTCTGTGTTACAAACCCCACCCCCTCCCGTGCCTTGGCTGCCTTGCGCCTAACCACGCGCTGGCCCGCAGTCTTCCTGCCGTGGTGCAGCCGTGACGCCGTCTGTGTGGCACAACTGACAGTGGTGCCAAGGCTTCATTCTCAGAGCTCCGTCCTTCATAATCACCATCAGGTCCGTAAGGAAACAGGCTGCGACCAGAAGCAGTGCTGCTTTCTCTGCCCATTTGGGAGTATGTGGGGGACCCCAAATCCTGCCCCCCAAGGTCAGGGTCGTTTCCTCCAAGACGGCACTGCTGCCCTTGCCTGTGACCGTGGCCTCTTACCTTGCCTACTCAGCAGGCTCGTATGTGTGTATGTTCAGGACTCAGAGCCGTGCTCTCCCCGGAAAGGTGACAGTGGGGAAGCTACCCACTATATTTGTGCCATGGATGGTCTCTGTCTCATTCCCAGTGCATCAAGATATTTTGCATTTTGTTGGTCTACAGACTTCCACTGGGTAAAGGCTTCCACGGAAGATGGGAAGCAGGTAAGAAGCAGAGATGATCTTCTGAATAAATACATGGGCCAGGCAGGGGGTGAATCTGCAGTTTGCAGCAGAGAAACCATTCAAAACACAGGATGCTTGGTGGTGAACACTGAGAGGGACTGTGTGACTCTATGGAATACAGACGAGAAAACACACTTGGCCCGTTAGTTGTGGGCTAGAATCGATGATAATGCAGTGTCGAAAAAATAAGTTCCATCTTAAGTTTTTCCACAAAATAGAGCATGACGTGTCAGTTATCCCATTTATTCATCCAACATGTGAAAGGGACTTGAGGTGACGGTCTTGGGATGGAGCAGGAACTGTAATAATGTAATTTCCATTTGAGGAACAGAAGTTGGGGGAACAGATTTGCAAACTGGCTCAGCAACTCGGTGAAAATGTGAGCCTTAGACCTCTCAAATGTCTAACCCAGTACTTTTCACTGCCCTTAGTTCCAAAATTAGTATAAGGGTCTGTTTATGTTTAAATGCAAGACTATTTTACAGCTAGTTTTGCTGTGGGCTGCACACTAGGTGTGTGACACGCGCCACGTGGTCCACATTTCTGGAAGCTGGAGGGACGGATGATGGTTTGCTGCCAGAATGTGGTGAAGATGACAGCATGCAAAATTGCTGGTAAAGGAGATGAAGACATGTTTTATGGGTTGAAGCAGAACAGAGAGGAGTGGTGTGGCTCTAAGGGGAGAAGGGTGCAAAATGTGCCCACCTAGTTTGGAAGAATAAAGACTTGCTGCCCCTCTGTTGGTCCCAGAGTCCAGTTCAAATGCTTTCCAAAGCCTCCTTTTACTCCTCCAGCCCTCACCATCCCAGTCCCAGGCTAGCTGTCATCTCTGCCTCGAATCCTCACCATACCCGTTGTGTTTCCTGAGCACCAAGTCCAGGAGAGGACCTGGACTAATCAACGGCGGGTATGAACTTGTCCAGCTGCCCCCACCCCAGAAAAAGGGAGCATTGTTAATTTCCCTTTGTACCAAGGAGGATGGAGAAGCCCAGAGAGGTCAGATAATTTACCTAAGGTCACACAGCTGGTGAGGGAAGGGTCAGCCAAGTTTCCTATCACACACAGTACATCTCCGACATCAACCACTTCCTCCCTTTCTTGTGAACAACAAACCTTCCACTTCTGGCAGGCGAACTCCTCCAGGGCTGGGAGCCCTGCTGAAGTGAAGTGAAGTCAAATCGCTCAGTCGTGTCCGACTCTGCGACCCCATGGACTGTAGCCCACCAGGCTCCTCCGTCCATGGGATTCTCCAGGCAAGAGTACTGGAGTGAGAAGTTTGCCATTTCCTTCTCCAGGGGATCTTCCCGACCCAGGGATCGAACCCAGGTCTCCCGCATCATAGACAGACGCTTTAACCTCTGAGCCACCAGGGAAGCCCTGCTGTCTGGTGGTAAATCCTCACTGAAGATCTGTGCCATATTGGAAGCCCTGCCCTTGAAATGGATGGGAGTCCAGCGCTTTGAGTCCTATATGGGAAGCCGCAGCGCCCCCTAGTGCCTGAGAAGTCTTAACTTCAGCGCCAAGCTGGCCAGCTCGGAAGGTTCCCGGCGCTCTGAGCCACCCAAGGTAGGAGGGGCTGCTCCCCACGGCTGCCCCATGCGGATTGCTGAGCCTGACCTGTGGGAATGCCTCAGTCCAGGAAGCTCAGGCACCACATGGCCTTTCTGACATGCTGGGTTGCCAGGCATGGTGGCCTCTTAGACCTCTCAAATGTCTCTGCCAGGACTGTAGCCCACTCTGCCAGGCCCAGTGGCCTAGGAGGAAGATACGTGGGAGGGTCCCCATCAGGAGACGGGGTTCCAGAGGTCGACGTGGCCTGCAAGTTGGAGGATGGCTGAAAGGCCCTGCAGAGGGCAGCAGTTTGCTTGGCTATGCTGTTCATGCTGGGCTGGTTTCCTGACACATGGGTATAACACAGGCCTCGTGCTCTGAAGGGCTCAGGCTCAGTTTAATGCTCTGTGGAACTAACCACATGAGAACAAGCAAAGGCTGTTTATTCTGAGCTTTCCTGAGCAAGGGAGGCAGCCTTGCCTTTGGGCAGACACTAGAGAGCAGGCTGAAGGGCTGGGAATGCTTTAGAGTGAAGAAGAGGGAAGGCTGCAAGCTTATGCTGACTAGAGGCAGTGGGCCCCGGGAGGCTGAAGGAGGCCTAATAGAAGCAGGACATCCTGTGTGGCTGGTTGGGAGTGTGCATTTGGCCTTATTGGGTTGGTCCTGAGTTAGAAGCAAGGACAGAAATTAGGAAAGCTGTCGATTACCTCAATTCAGTTCAGTTCAGTTGCTCAGTCATGTCTGACTCTGTGACCCCATGGACTGCAGCACACCAGGCCTCCCTGTCCATCACCAACTCCCAGAGTTCACTCAAACTCATGTCCATTGAGTTGGTGATGCGATCCAACCATCTCATCCTCTGTCATCCCCTTCTCCTCTTGCCTTCAGTCTTTCCCAGCATCAGGATCTAGTCCAGTGAGTCAGTTCTTTGCATCAGATGGCCAAAGTGTTGGAGTTTCAGCTTCAACATCATTCCTTCCAATGAACACTCAGTACTGATCTCCTTTAGGATGGACTGGTTGGATCTCCTTGCAGTCCAAGGGACTCTCAAGAGTCTTCTCCAACACCACAGAGTTCAAAAGCATCAATTCTTTGGTGCTCAGCTTTCTTTAGTCCAACTCTCACATCCATACATGACCACTGGAAAAACCATAGCCCTGACTAGATGGACCTTTGTCGGCAAAGTAATGTCTCTGCTTTTAAATATGCCGTCTAGGTTGGTCATAGCTTTTCTTTCAAGGAGCAAGTGTCTTTTAATTTCATGGCTGCAATTACCATCTGCAGTGATTTTGGAGCCCCCCAAAAGAGTCTGTCACTGTTTCCACTGTTTCCCCATCTATTTGCCAGGGAGTGATGGTTACTGATCATTGGCTATTGAGGCCGATTGTTGCAAGAAGATTCTTTGGCTTCCTGGATTGCCACTGTTGAGGTGGCCGTCTCCCTTCCTGCGTAAATGGCTTATAGGAAGCAGACAGTTTCCTGGGCTGGTTATCATAGATGAGTCGGTTTTCTGGGCAGGCTGCTGTAGGTTGCAGCTCAGAGTTCTATTTCAT
The DNA here is from genome assembly GCF_023091745.1 of Budorcas taxicolor. Taxonomy (NCBI): domain Eukaryota; kingdom Metazoa; phylum Chordata; class Mammalia; order Artiodactyla; family Bovidae; genus Budorcas; species Budorcas taxicolor. The sequence continues at coordinate 45,428,078 of NC_068915.1, forward strand.
GCATGGTCTGGCTGTTGACTGTATATTCAGTTTCTCACTCTGCTGTCACCGTCTTGGAAGTTCTTGACAAGAGGCCCTGTATTTTCATTCCATATGGCAACCTGTAAATGATGTAGCCATTCCTATGTTTTTTGGACTCATGACCAAGGAAGCTTTCATGATCTAGTTGCAGTTTTCAAACTTTTACTTAGAATTCAAGTTTGTGCTGTTCACAAGAACTGAGGGCTTCCTGGTGACGCCGAGGCACTAACACCCTGGAGAATGTCTGCCTGTTGACGGGTCTGTTTCATGTCTGTTTCATTCTCAAGCCTGCAGATCTTCTGCTGTGTTTTTTTTTTTTTTTCATCTTGGTATGGCAGGGGTCTTCTGGGCAGTGAGGTTAGTCAGTGAGCCTGGGCTGAAACAAACATCTAACTTGGGTCACAGCTCACTAATTTAGATCCTGTTCATTTTAAATAAAAAAGTTTTAATCAATATTTGATGAAAAGATTTGCTAAGCAAATGCACTGTGCAAAAAGTTTGCAAGGAGGAGGGCAATATTTAATCTGTCTAGAGCAAAATTTTCAAGGACCTAATCAGCACTGTGTTATACAAAACCAATGAATTACCTTGTAAGCATAAAATCTAGTTTTAATGCATTCTTTGCTGTTCATGTGTTGGAGGAGGTCATTGAGAGGTTGTGACCACCAGTTGACCTGTGAGGGGACCCTGGCAATCAGAGGCTCCTACCCCATCCCCTGTCCTTGGAGTCTACATTCTTCCCACTGTTCCAACACTAGGAGCTGTCTCAAGAATGCAACCTTGAGATAATACGCTGTTGAGACCATCTGAACCCATGTAAGGCCTTTACATAAATTTTAAGACCAATGGACAAGTGTGGAAATCTGGGGCCACCCCAGACAAGCCTCATTTGTTAGCTTCCTTTGCTTGTTAAACTTTCCACCTACCAATCTGCAGCAGCTTTCTCTTTTTTATTCTCTCCTTGTCCTCTGTAACCTATTAGGGACAGTTTCTGATTTCACCTGGGGGAAGATCCTGAGCTTATTATCATGAAAGTGGCTCTGAATCCTCCGGCCTCTGGACATAGCCTCATGAAGGCATCCTGAAACACTGAAAAGCAGGACAGTGAAATCCTTCTGCAGGGATTTGCTAATTCAGGCTTACTGCAAAAAAAGCACATCTTTTTCAGGTCCCTGCACCCAAGTGCTGAGGCGTTTCTGTACCTCTGTTACCCTCACTGCTCCCTGTTTCAGGTTTCCCGGGGACACCAGCCCCACATGGGTTTCCCTGCAGTGCTTTGTCCTTCCCTTCCTTCCTCACGATGAGTTTTTCTGCCATTGTCTCTCCTTCCTGCACAAAGACTGCCTTCTCCAAGTGGTCCCTTCCTCCTGCCCCTCCCCTAACTAGTCCCACCGAAGAGCTCTGGAGGCAGACAGAGCAGCTCCCAGGCCACACTCTGCCACTTAGTCAGGATGAGAACTTAACCAGGCTACTTAACTACTTGGAGCCTCATCTTCTTTATCTGTGAAATGGGGACACTCATCCTAGCCTCCCTGGGTCTTGGTGAGGGCCAAGGGGATAACGTTCACGGAAAGGGATGAACTAGCACTGACCCAGCCCTCTCAGTAAACTCAGCCGGTGGTGGTTAATTCCAGATGGTAATGCCATCCACCTCATTGCTTTGGTTACATTTGTCTTTCTGGTGAAGGAAAATTTCCTTATTTTTGTGTCACCTCAGACATCAGCTCTGGTTCCAATGCTCTCAAACTCAAAGGATGAAGACTTTTCTCCACTGATGGCATTCAAGAGAAGATGCCGTGGGGGCTGGCGGCAGCTGCCAAGGAGGCCTGTCTTAACTTTTTGGGAAGACAGTATTATGGGCTGGAGCACAAGAGTGGCCTCTCAGGTGGCCATTTGCAAGGAGACGGGCTTGTTTGCACACAATTTTGAAGGGTTGTTTTGGGGGGAGTCTCTTTGCTCTGCAATCACCCATCTAAAGGAGAGGGGTGGGGAATGGCATTGATTCATAACCAGAGGCGTGGGCACTGCTGCCTCCCTCTCTCCCAGGTTCCTCCTGGGTCTGCCTTCTGACACTTTGGGTTTGAAGACTGCTGTGTTTTGCTGGTACCTGCATGGGGCAATGCAATTGTTTGCAAATACCTGGTGCTTACCTTCGTTCTCAGCGGCTAGAGGCACATAGTAAGTGCTCACTAAAATGACTTACCTGGCCACATGCCCCACTGCCCGGGTTACTTGGTGACCTTCATTTATCCACCAGGCCTTCAATACTTTGCAGTCTTCACGAAAGTCTCTGGGAGGCCTGAGGAACACCTGAATTATGGATCAGAAAACAAGACTGAGATGCACTTTTTTTTGGTTGAACAAAAATCAAGATCTTTGTTCCAGGGTTTTGCAAATGTGAGCACCAGGCTTCTTATAATTAAAGAGGGAGAGGTGGGACCATAGACAACAGGAAACAGGAGGAGGCTTTGACCGGCCCCGAAGCCCTGCAGCTGTTCCCGCTGGCATCCCGCACTCCCTCCCACCCCCAGCGTCTCTGCACTTAGTTCTGGGTCTGTACCTTCCTCTCTCTCAGCCAAATCCCCATTTTAGGGGATCATGTTCCCTAGAAGCTTCCTGAGAGTGGGTACACAGGAATAAACTTTCTAAAATGGCTGATCTCTGAAACTGTCTTTGCTCTGTTCTGACATCCACTGACAGTTTGGTTGGGTGCACACTTCAAGGTCAGAAATGGTTCCCCTCACAGTTTTGAGGGCATTGCTACCTTATCCCTCAGCTCTCCTGTTGCCAGTGACTCGTCCGTCATGTGTGATGACCAGCTTGTTAGGTCTTGTTTCTATTTTCTCTTCTGGGTGGATTTTGTACCCTCCCTTTTCCCCTAGTTTGCTGAGGTTTCATGATAATGTGTTTAGGTGGGATGATTTTTATTCATTTATTGAGCTGTTAATGGACTTTCATCTGGAAAGTCATGCCCATCATTTACAAATGATAATAAAATATGCAGTGCTCTCTGCTGTTAATTCAACCTGGCTGATGGGCTCTCAGAATGCTTTCATCGTTGTTGTTGTTGAACTCTTTATACCTTTAGTGGCAACTCAGGCATGATTTGACAGAACCAGAAAAAATGAAGCAATACCTGTTTACTACTCAGTTCAGGAGAGGTGTTCACGTCACTGCTGAACAAGTGTACGTCCCATATCCATGTTAGTGGGTATTTTCGTCTGTGTTAAAGAGTGAGATGAAAGTTAGGCCACAAAGCTATTGGACCTCACAGATACAGATACGTAGGCATTAAAGTTTTAAAGATGGGACTGGGGGACTCAAGACCTCTTGGATCAAGAGCCCTGTTCCTCAGAGCCACATCACTTTTATTTAGTATCTTGGCAAGCAGAAAGTATCTGTTGTGCTGCCATAAAATCAGCCTCCTGTATCCCTGGTCATGTCTCCCATTTGATTGATTACTTTGAACTATCTTTGCTAGTTTCTTGTAGAAGGGGTATCACCCAGGTGGAGGTCATAGACCCGCATATGCTTTGGGAAAACATCTTAGTGTGTGTACAAGCAGTGTTCTGAACTTGTACTGACCCGGCTTTCCGAAGTCCACACTATGTTTTTCCTCAGCTTAGCAGAGCGTGACAACCCCAACTGACGTACTTTTGTTTAGATTGTACTGTGTTGCTATATTTTTCTTTTGTTCTTTTCCCATGGTGATTTCCTCAAGGCTTAGCCAGAGCAACAGGCAACTGATTATTAACCCCTGCAAACTTCTCTGCCTCTGGCTAGGTTTTCACACTCAACCCAGTCTAACAAGGGCACTGTAAGAAGAGCTGAAAGGAAACTTTCTAGGGGCTTCCTAGGTGGGTGGTCCAGTGGTTAAGACTCCATACTTCCAGTGCAAGGGGTATGGGTTCAGTCCCTGGTTGGAGAAATAAGGTCTCACATGCCACATGGCAAGGCCAAAAATATATAATATAATATATGTGAAGTGTGTGTTAGTCGCTCAGGCGTGTCCGACTCTTTGCATCCCCATGGACTGTAGCCCGCCAGGTTCTTCTGTTCATTCTTGCCTGTCCATTCTCCAGGCAAGAATACTAGAGCAGGTAGCCTTTCCCTTCTCTAGGGGATCTTCCCTACCCAGGGATCTAACCCACGTCTCCTACATTGCAGGTGGATTCTTTACCTCTGAATCACCAGGGAAGACCATATAATCTATATTATTATATAATAAATATAAAGAAAGCTTCCATTTTGGTGCTTTGTTGGTAAAGCTGGGCCTCCCTGTCCCCTTTTCTCCCCTGATCTGGACTCTGCATCTCCTTTCTCCTGTGCATTGCCAGCTGCTCTGGAGCGACTGTTGGCTCCTATGCTAAAGAGGAAGTTCACACCCCAAGCACTCAGCCCCCTTGGTGACAGGTCCTTCAGGCTGAGCCATGCCAAGATAGCAACATGGGTGACCTCGTTTCCAGCTGGCTTCTCCACCACCTGTCTTCACAGAGCTGTCATTTTTAGAAGCTATAACTCTGTGACCCTCATGCTTTTAGTGGAAATCCTAAAGGCTGTGAAAACCAAAAATTGTTTGCTATTTATTTTTGTAACTAGCTTGGCATCAAAATGTGACCTGAATTTGGTGGCAAAACCTCACCTGAATGGAGGCTATTAATAACTCCACTGAGTGTGAAGATTTGTATATTTTGGTGCAGAAATATTACTATATCTGATTTTGTCACACTATGTTCATATGTTTAATTGTGTGCTGTCCTGGATCCCCTGGGTGTAGCACAGATTGTGCCATACCAACTGCATGAACATTCTTAAATTGGAGTTTCCTGGATTTCGACCCACAGCTGATCCAGGATTTGGATATGGGCCGTGAATCTGTGTGTGTCCTATGATAGGGAGACGTGGAGCAAAGCCTCTCAGAGCCAGACAGCCTGGCTTCAGCCAGCACATACTGGCTGTGGGGTCTTGGCAAGCCTCGCATCCTCCCGGACCCTCTGTCTCTTCCTCTGTAGCGTGGCAGCCGGGACAGTGCTCTCGCAGCACTGGGGCAAGGTCTGCCCTGGTTGCCTCACCACCTGCACCTCCCGTCACATCCTTGCTGGCCCCTTTTCTTGGATTCATTCTCCCCCAGATGTCTCCACCTGGCTCCCACCCTGTGTTCTCTGAAGTCGCCTCCCCCACGGAGGCTTCCTGACCCTGCAAATGAGGCATGGTCTCTCCTACTTCCATGCACTGCCTCTTTCCCTCACTTTGCTTCTCCACCTAGCACGTGTCTCCACCTGCAGTGATATTGTATGACTGTTAGTTTACTTGTAAATTGCCTGTCACCCCCACTGGGAGGCAGCCTCCTTCAGGCATGACTTCTTGGCCTGTTCCATGGCCACCTGCCCGGCAGGTCCAGCAGCCCTGCTGATGCCCAGTGAGGAGCAGAGAGGTGCCCAGAGAGAAAACAGAGGTGCCCAGAGAGAAGGGGAGTGGCTCCCCTGGATACATGCCCTCAGGGAGTGGGGTGATGTTGGGTACAAGACCACGAGGGGCTCACCACCCCGTGCACTCTGGGGTGCTGCTGGTTCATCCCTGGAGTTGCTGAGTTCTCCTTTTATATTTAGAAAGGATTGGAGGAGGCAGCAGAGGCTGCATGTATGTGGGAGTTGGAGGTTCTGAGACAGGGAAATGGAAGGCAATTTTGGTTTTTTGTCAGGACTCGAGTCGAAGCTGATTAGATATTTCCTTGAAGGCCTTTTTAGTATGGATTTCGGGAAATTCAGAGGGGCATTGCACTCTGCCCACGCTCTGAAATCCTTGAAACCCTGGAGTTGGTCTCTGCTTCTGGCAAAGGCAATCCCCAGAAGCCTCCTGAGGGTGTAGGTAAGCCGAGGGCTCCGCGGGGAAGCCAAGCCTCTGGGTGCCACGGTTGCTGGAAGAGCCGTTCCCTCTGGACCTGTGTCCTTAGGTTTTCTGGTACCTGGACTGGGGAGGGTTCCCTGGGAGGGAGATTGTGTTTCCTGAGTCCTTTTGCAGGACTTGAAGCCTCTCCAGTGATGAAGCAGAAGCAAGTCAAATGTGCTTGGTGCCAGCCTGCATGTCAGATGATTCTGAAAAAAAACTGAAGCAAATACTGGACTTAACAAGAGAGTACTTGCCCAAATTTCAGGGCAGTGGGGTGAGAACTGAGCTCTCTTACACAACGGGAGGGCAGAGTTTTAGAGGAGGGTCAAAGTGTTTAGGAAACATGTGACTGAAATTGGTTAATTAGAGGTGTGATTTGAAATACTGAGCCCAAGGGTCCCAGAATGAAATATGTTAAATATTAGAGATTTTCAGAATGTATGCATGATGCCAGCAAGCAGAATAGCCTGGCAGCCATGCACCTGCTATCTGGGTTTATAAAATTTCACCATTTTGCCAGATTTCCAATAAAAGAACAGTGTTACAGACACAGTTGGAGGCCCCTGTGTACCCATGCATTTCCTCCCTCCCTCTAAATTTGGCTACTAATCATAGGCATGTTTTTATATTATTGATACAAATGCTGTCTCCTTAAATCTATTATTATAGGTTTCTAAAATTCTGTTTATTTATAATCTAAAGTTTTCATTATGTAATAATATATACTATGTACATACATACATTATAAACTATTATGCCACTGCGTACAGCTTTCTGCAACTTACCTTTTATGTTGTTCAATATTATGCTTTGGAGATTTGCCCATGTTGGTCCACAGAGCTATAGATCAGTCATTTCAGCTCTAGAACATTCCATCATGTTAATACATCACAAGTTATTTATCCATTTTTCTGTGGATGGCCATTCTGAGGCTGTCGCAAGCTTCTGCCATTACAAACAATACTTCAGTGAATATTTTCGTGCCGTATTCTTGTGCTCTTGCTTGAGTTTCTTCAAAGTATTTATCTATGAGCGGAATTGCTAACTCAAGAAGTCTGCAAATATCCAGCCTTGTTTACTTTTGCCAGATTGGTCTCCAGTCGGTTAACACCAATCTAGCCTCCCGTTAGCTGAGTAGAAGAGTTCCTGTTGCTCCACACCCTTAGCAGCTCTTCAGTGTTGCCCAAGTGCTTCTCCCAGAGAGCTGAGGGCTCTGGACCTTGAGCCCGTCATGAGGGCGGACAGCTGAGGGCAGTCTGCCAGCAACACCCCCGGCCCCTGGAAGCTGAGGAAAGCATCCTTCTCTTCTCAGAGGGAAACAGAGGCCACCCTCCGCCTTCCCCCAGCCCCATGGCTCACTCCAGTCTTGAGCTCTGTGTGGAGCTGGCTGATCTCTATGGATCGAATCACCCCAGCTCCCTCTCCTCTGCCTTCCCCTTGGGTCTGACCTGAGTGAGAGGCTGGGACAGGAGATCAGGAGATGAGAGTAAACAGAGGTCAGGGTGTTTATTCCTGCCACCCCGTTCTTTGGCCTCAGTCCCTGCTGGGCCACCTCCAGCTCATCCTACTTCCAGGAGTGCTGTTCTCTCCTCTCAGCCCTCTGGGCTTTGGGTGTTACCTGTGCCCACTGTTACCTGTAACCAGTACCCACTGCTACTTGGCTCCCTTAATCAGCCTGCTTGTTATGAACAGTAACTAAACCCTTGGAAGTGTGCCATCTCCATCTTTCTCTGAATGATATTCTTTTTGATTTTTTAAAATAATTCCAATACTTATGAATACCATCCTCCATCAAGTTTCTCCACAAAAGGTGAAACAATGAGATATAACCAAGTGACACAGAGAGCTGAATCCGGCCTGTGAGCAACTGAGCCACCCCCCAGCCAGGTGACTTTCCCATAAGGATTTAGATTTAAGCCCCAGCAAAGTGACCAATGATGTCACACCGCAGACCCAGTCTGGGGGTCTTGCAGATACCTGAACTTGTCAGTGTTAAATCTGTGAACTCAAGTTGGGCGGGGGCGGGGGAGGGGGGGGTGCTGCTATACCTTCCTGAGAGGGTTATTGAGAAACAAGAGGAAATAGTCTAGGTCAATGGCCGAGAGGCCCCGTGGCTGATCCAGCCCCTCTGGATGTCCCTCCCTTGAGTGCTCGCAGCCCTACAGGTAGTCTGGCAGGCAAAGCCCTTCCTGCCAGGGGAGGAGGAGGCCCTTGTACAATCCACAGCCTATGCAGCAGCATGCGATGGCCCTGCTGAAGCCCTCACCTGGCGTCCTTGCCAATGTGGTGAAGACACAGTGGCTCCTGGATTCAGACAGAGCTAGGCTCAAGTCCTGTTCCAGTCCCAGTCTACTCCAGAAAGTTCTGCAGCACATCCAGTGAGTCACCTGAACTCTTCTTGCGTTCAAGGAATACAAACAGAGTCTCTACTTTGGAGAGCTGCAGCGAAGACGGAATGAAGATGTCTGTAACATGTACGGACTTCCCAGGTGGCTCACTGGTAAAGAATCCACCTTCCAATGCAGGAGATGCAAGGGTCACAAATTCGATCCCTGGGTCGGGAAGATCCCCTGGAGAAGGAAATGACAACCCACTCTCGTATTCTTGCCTGGAAAATTCCATGGGCAGAGGAGCCTGGCAAACTACAGTTCATGGGATTGTAAAGAGTCAGACATGACTGAGCAACTGAGCCCAGACTGCACACTGTAATATGTATAAAAATGTCGGGCACACAGAAGGTGCTCAGTGAATGCTGCTATTCTGACTTAGCTGCTGTTATCTTTATGTGCAGTCAGTGTGGTCCTCATCTTTCCCTGCAGGTGGGATCTATAATTCTCACTGGGAAGGGCTTCTGTTAGGGAAGGGGTGCTGCTGTCATTTGGAGTTGGTGCCCTGAGACAATTTTCCTTCTCTGAAATCCTCCTGCTGCAATATCACCAAAGACAGTTTTTCATTCCGAAGACCAGCCTCAACACCATCACTTTTGCTTCTTGATGTCTGGCTCCTTCCTCTAAACTGTTCTGCAACCTTCCTCTCTCCCCCACTCTCCCCTCATTCCTCTCCCATCCTTCCTTCTCTCTCTCCCCTCCCCCCTCTCTTCTGAGCAGCCTTCAAGCTGCACAGATGCAGTGCTGGGTCCAAGGGGAGAAGCAGCTTCCCTGGCTCCCAGGTCTCACGGTAACATTTGCTCTTCTGGAAGGAAATGATCACTCGGCTCCTAAAGGGAACCTGTGGCCTCCCCAGACCCATGCCCTGCCTCTGCTCTGGAGAGAGAGTTTGGTGTAGCAGGAAGGGATGGTAAGGAGGTCAGGAGTCTGTCTACTGCCCCACCCTACCTCTCAATACCCAGAATACACTTTCTCCTCCCAGAGAAGTCAGGTCAGGGTTCCTATGGAGGGCAGTGGAAAGGACCAGGACTCTGGGAGCACATGAAGACCAACCAGGCCTAACCAGTCAGGATCCCCTTGACTGGGCTTGGCTCCATGTAGCATCTGGGAAGGTGAGGCCCCACAGTTTGTAATTGGTTCAAATTTTTATGATCCAGTAGATGACTTTGTTTCTTGATGAAGACTGTTTTAGAAAGATCATAGTCATGTGACTTTACTTAGAAAAAAGATTACTGTTTCCCTAAGCAGCCATGCTTGTGCGTGTGAATGTGTGCGTGTGTGCGTGTGTGTGTGCGTGTGTGTGTGTGTATGTTTGGGGGTGGGGTGGGGGGAAGTGACTCCTTCTAGTGGGCAGCTGTGGTAACACTGTAAACATGAGCAGTTAGTGAGCTGTGGGTTGAGAAATGGAGAAACGTATGGAAGGAGCTGCAAGTTGACTTATTTCTCCTCTTGGGATCCCCTCTCCACCTCCACGCCAACCTCCACCCCCACCCAAAATGGCCTCCCTAGCAAATAGGCTCCTCTGCCTCACAAGATACTCTATTTCTTTTCATTTTTATTTTAGTTTGGAGTACAGTTGATTAACCACGTTGTATTAGTTTTGTATACAGCAAAGTGATTCAGTTATACATAGACCCATTCTTTTTCAGATTCTTTTCCCATGTAGGTTATAACAGAACGTTGAGTAGAGTTCCCTATGATATTCAGTAGGTTCTTGCTGACCATCTATTTTCCAGTACTCTTGCCTGGAAAATCCCGTGGACGGAGGAGCTTGGTAGGCTGCAGTCCATGTGGTCTCTGAGTCAGACACGACTGAGCGACTTCACTTTCACTTTTCACTTTCATGCATTGGAAAAGGAAATGGCAACCCACTCCAGTGTTCTTGCCTGGAGAATCCCAGGGACGGTGGGGCCTGGTGGGCTGCTGTCTCTGGGGTCACACAGAGTCGGACACAACTGAAGCGACTTAGCAGCAGCAGCAGCAGCAGCAGTGTGTATATGTTAACTCCAAATTTCCAGTTTGTCCATCCCCTACATCTTTTCCCTTTGATAACAATAAGCAGCTGTGCTTCCGCATGTTTTTGAAGTCTATGAGTCTGTTTCTGTTTCGTAAAAAAGTTCATTTGTATCATTTTTTTGATTCCACATGTAAGTGATATAACACTTGTCTTTGACTTCACCTAATCCATTCATATTTCTACATATGGCATCATTTCATTCTTTTTTATGGCAGGGTAATATTCCATTATATATATGTACACATCTTCTTTATCCATTCATCTGTCAATGGACATGGGTTGCTTCCATCTCTCGGCTATTGTATGAACACTGGGATGCATGTATCTTTCTGAATTATGGTTTTCTCCAGTTTTATGTCCAGGAGTGGGATTGTTGGACCACATGTTAGTTCTATTTTTAGTTTTTTTAAAGAAAACTCCATACTGTTCTCCATAGAGGTTATACCAATTTGCATTCCCACCAACTGTGTAGAAGGGTTCCCTTTTCTCCATACCCTATCCAGCATTTATTGTTTGTAGATTTTTTGATGGTGGCCATTCTGAGCAGTATGAGGTGATACCTCATTGGAGTTTTGATTTGCATTTCTCTAATAATTAGCAATGTTGAACTGTACAAAAAAGATCTTCATGACCAAGATAATCACAGTGGTGTGATCACTCACCTAGTGCCAGACATCCTGGAATGTGAAGTCAAGTGGGCCTTAGAAAGCATCACTGCAAACAAAGCTAGTGGAGGTGATGGAATTCCAGTTGAGCTATTTCAAATCCTGAAAGCTGATGCTGTGAAAGTGCTGCACTCAATATGCCAGCAAATTTGGAAAACTCAGCAGTGGCCATAGGGCTGGAAAAGGTCAGTTTTCATTCCAATCCCAAAGAAAGGCAATGCCAAAGAATGCTCAAACTACCATACAATTGCACCCATCTCACATGCTAGTAAAGTAATGCTCAAAATTCTCCAAGCCAGGATTCAGCAATACGTGAACCGTGAACTTCCTGATGTTCAAGCTGGTTTTAGAAAAGGCAGAGGAAACAGAGATCAAATTGCCAACATCTGTTGGATCATTGAAAAAGCAAAAGAGTTCCAGAAAAACATCTATTTCTGCTTTATTGACTATGCCAAAGCCTTGACTGTGTGGATCACAATAAACTGTGGACAATTCTGAAAGAGATGGGAATACCAGACCACCTGACCTGCCTCTTGAGAAACCTATATGCAGGTCAGGAAGCAACAGTTAGAACTGGACATGGAACAACAGACTGGTTCCAAATAGGAAAAGGAGTATGTCAAGGCTGTATATTGTCACCCTGCTTATTTAACTTATATGCAGAGTACACCATGAGAAACACTGGGCTGGATGAAGCACAAGCTGGAATCAAGATTGCTGGGAGAAATATCAATAACCTCAGATATGCAGATGACACCACACTTATGGCAGAAAGTGAAGAGGAACTAAAAAGCCTCTTGATGAAAGTGAAAGAGGAGAGTGAAAAAGTTGGCTTAAAGCTCAACATTCAGAAAACAAAGATCATGGCATCTGGTCCCATCACTTCATGGGAAATAGATGGGGAAACAGTGGAAACAGTGTCAGACTTTATTTTGGGGGGCTCCAAAATCACTGCAGATGGTGATTGCAGCCATGAAATTAAAAGACGCTTACTCCTTGGAAGGAAAGTTATGACCAACCTAGATAGCATATTAAAAAGCAGAGACATTGCTTTGCCAACAAAGGTTCGTCTAGTCAAGGCTATGGATTTTCCAGTGGTCATGTATGGATGTGAGAGTTGGACTGTGAAGAAAGCTGAGTGCCGAAGAATTGATGCTTTTGAACTGTGATGTTGGAGAAGACTCTTGAGAGTCCCTTGGACTGCAAGGAGATCCAACCAGTCCATTCTGAAGGAGATCAGTCCTGGGTGTTCTTTGGAGGGACTGATGCTAAAGCTGAAACTCCAATACTTTGGCCACCTCATGCGAAGAGCTGACTCATTGGAAAAGACTGTGATGCTGAGAAGAATTGTGGGCAGGAGGAGAAGGGGACGACAGAGGATGAGATGGCTGGATGGCATCACCAACTCTAGGGACATGAGTTTGGGTGAATTCCAGGAGTTGGTGATGGACAGGGAGGCCTGGCAGGCTGAATTCATGGGGTCGCAAAGAGTCGGACATGACTAAGTGACTGAACTGAACTGAACTACCATATTTTCATGTACTTATTGGCCATCAGTATGTCTTCTTTGGAAAAAAAAGTCTTTTTATATCTTCTGCTTATTTTTTGATTGGGCTGTTTGTTTTATTGTTATTGAGCTGCACGAGCTATTTGCTTATCTCAGAGATTAATCTGTCGGTTGCTTTCTTTGCAAATATTTTCTCTCATTTTGGGGGTTGTCTTTTTATTTTATGGTTTCCTTTGCTGTGCAAAAGCTTTTAAGTTTGACAGATCTCATTTGTTTATTTTTGTTATTATTTTCATTACTCTAGGAGGTGGATCTAAAAAGATATTGCTGTGATTTATGTCAAAGAGTATTCCACTTATGTTTTCTTTTAAGAGTTTCATAGTATCTGATCTTCTATCTAGGTCTTTAATCCATTTTGAATTTATTTTTGTTTGTGGTATTAAAGAATGCTTACCTGCTGACGAAGTACTTCCCCACTGATGGCTAAGAGCAGGTCCTGAAGTTTCAGGTGTCAGCTCTGTGGGATCAGTGTTACCTGAAGGGTAAAGGGTGAGGAAGACATAAAGAAAGTGATTTCAAGTGTTCCTGGTAGGTGATTCAAACCCCCTCATTTATTCTCACTAACCCCCAAGTCCCTGGTGGTTGCAGGAAAGATAGGTCCTGGTTCAGAGCTCTGTTGGATTCCCAGCTGTGTCCAAATCACACAGCTTTGTGACCTGGGGCAACTTAAACTTTCTAGGCTTTAGGTTCACTTGGTTCCTCATTGTGAGTGGGAAAAATAAAACATAAAACATAATCACTAGACATTGCAGTGCTGCCTGCAATAGCCAACACATGAAAGCTACCTGAATGTCCAGCAGTGGAGGACCAGATAAAGAAGATGTGGTACAGATATAGAATGGAATATTACTCGGTCATTAAAAGAATGGAAGTATGTGATTTGCAGCAATATGGGTGGACTTGGAGATGATCATACTAAGCAAAGCAAGTCAGGCAGAAAAAGACAAACATTGTATGGCATCATTTATATGAGGAAGCTAAAAAAAGTGACGCAAAGGGACTTATTTATGAAACAGAAACAGATTCCAGACTTAAAGAACAAACCTATGGTTACTGGGGGAGGGATATGTCGGGAGTTTGGGATGGACATGTACACACTGCTATACTGAAAATGGATAACCAACAAGGACTTTCTGTACAGACAAGGAACTCTGCTTACTATTCTCCAACAACCTAAATGGGAAGAGAACCTGAAAAAGAATAGGTACGTGTCTAATTGAATCACTTTGCTCTACACCTGAAACTGACACAGAACTGTTAATCAACTATACAAATAGTAACATAAAATATAAAATTTACATATAATTTAAATAATTATAAATAATTTAATTATACTGCAAATGATTCCAATATAAAATAAAAATTAAATAGGAATGAACAAATTGTATGAGAAAAATTACATTATCATTAGAGTTGCCATGAGTGAAGGAAATAATGCAGTGAGGCAGGAGGTAACTTGCTGGGCATCCAGAACGAATGACTTCCCCTTCCTCCTCTCTTCTCCGTCCTGCTGTTCCTCCTTTCCTTCCAGAAGGAAATGTGAGACATCGCGATCATGATGTTAAGGCACTCCACTGAGCGGGTGGCTCTTTCTCTCTGGGAAATCTTGCTGCGTGGATGTGTAGGAGGTGGGTCAATATGTAGTAACACACTAGTGGCAGCAACTAACATGAGACAGCTGTATCCATAGAGGCTCTTGATATGCTCCAAAAACTCTATAAGGCCACGATATTTGTTTCCCTTTTATAATGAGGAAACCGCAGCACACTTCCGTCACGCCCATCCTCATCCAGTTATTGGATGCCTGCCACATGCTGGCTTTCACTAGTTGAAGGGGACGATGGGAGAATATGCAGGAGAGGATGTGCGGGGCTAGCCTGGCTCCAAGTTCTTTGTACTTGCCCAAAGTGCTTCCAGCTCAAGTGTTAGTGGTTCCGACATTTGCAATTGGGAGTTATTGAATTCCTACTTATTATTGTTGAGAAACATCAATAAGTTAATAATCAAGAGATGAGATAGCATAAAACTTGATTTGTAAATAAAATCGGAAGGACAAGGGCATATCCAGGTTGCTTTCAACCTCTCTCTTTGTTCTTTGCCAGGTTCCTCAGGGCTTCCCAGGTAAGGAATCTGCCTGCCACTACAGCAGATACAAGAAACACAGGTTTGATCCCTGGGACAGGAAGATCCCCTGGAGTAAGAAATGGTAACCCACTCCAGTATTCTTGCCTGGAAAATTCTAAATGGACAGAGAAGTCTGGTGGGCTGCAGTTCATGGGATCATAAAGAGTTGGAGACAACTGAGCACGCATGCATGCAGGGTTCCTCAGGGTCATTGGTTTGGAATAAGCAGGTACTTATGGCTCAGAGGTTAAAGCATCTGCCTGCAATTCAGGAGACCTGGGTTCGATCCCTGGGTCGGGAAGATCCCCTGGAGAAGGAAATGGCAACCCACTCCAGTACTCTTGCCTGGAGAATCCCATGGACAGAGGAGCCTGGTGGGCTACAGTCCACGGAGTCGCAAAGAGTCGGACATGAGTGAGCGACTTCACTTATCCCAACACATTGCTTTGGAATACTCTTTCTGGAACCCCATGGGTGTGAAACTAGCTCCATTGACATAAGCATCTAGGTGCTTTGAGATCTTCCAAATACAGTGCAGCACAATGGTTGGTGGTAAAATCTTGAACTATTATACCAAAGGACAAGGCCACTGGACGGGAAGAAATCATCCCCTCCTGCCTCCTTTTGTCAAATGATTTGGTTGCCGTGGAGGTGGGAGCTGGGAGGGTGATTGAGTACACATTGTCATATAGCAACTTTAAAACCTTTGTGGGAGTGTGACAACTTCTCTTGTCACCAAGTCTACCTTGGCCTGGGACACGCCTGACCCTGGTAGATGCAGACCCCAGCAGAAGCAGAGTGGATGTTATGTGAATGTGTGATTTGCCATATGTGTGGTTTGACCAGATGGATTCTGTGTGCCTTTAAGTTGCTCCCATGGTAACAAGCACAGAAGTGGGTCCTGGCAATTTGCTGGTCTGCACGGGTATAACCTTTCTCTTTTGATGTTCTAGTCTAATCTCTCTTGGTCCTTCCTTCCTCCTCCCAGGTCCTATCTTTAGACTGTTGTTTCCTCTTTGATCTGTCTGGGAGTTGAGGCTTCCTGCCTTGTCCCAAAAGATCACTGTGAGTTTTTCCCATCATGGCACTATGTCTATTTCCTCATGCCCACCACCCTCCTGCCTTATCCTTCTTGCTGCGATCAGGCAGTTATTTCTGCCCAGAGCTGGAGACAGAGTAGAGAGAGCTGATGGGCAGGATAGCTGGCTGTTTGGTCAGTGGCAACAGCAGGAAGATGGTGTCGTGGGGACTCTTGAGTCCATTTTCATGCCAAAGCACATCCTTTTTGCTAAACTCCAGTGTGGTTCTGCAGATGCCTGAGAAGCCAGCCCTGCCCACCCCAGTAGCTGCCTTTGACTTCATTCCTGGCTCCTATTTTCAATTAATCGAGAGAAGAAAGGCTGGTTAAAAACCTTTGGGGGTGGGCTGGTTTGAGACTGGGTGGTTGTGTTAGTCTGTCCTATCCTCTCTCAGAGAAGTTTCATACAGGAAGGCTGCTGGCCAGTAGTCACTGCTATCATCTGCAAGGTTCCTTTACTGAGCGCCTTCTATGCATTCCACTGTCCTACATATCGTGGGGGATGCAGACCTGATCTATGTACTCAAAGAGAAAAAAAGTTGTGTGCGAGAATAATGGCATATATAGATCAAAGACATACACCTGAGAGCTGAAACTATAAAACTGTTAGGGGGAAACAGAGGAAAAGCTTGATAACATTGGCTGTGGCAATGGTTTCTCAATATGACACCAAAGGCACAGGCAACAAAAGAGAAAACATAAATATTGAACTGCATCAAAATTAAAAATTTCTATGTGTCAAAGGACACAATTAGAGTGAATAGGCAACCTATGGAATGGGAGAAAATACTTGCAAATCACATATCTGATAGCGGGTTAATATCCAGAATACTCAAAGAACTCCTACAAAGCAACAGCAGAAAAAAAAAAAATCAAACAGCCTGATAGAAAAAGTAGGCAAAGGAAATGTCTCTGATGGTGTAGTGGTTAAGATTCTGCACTTCAACTGCAGAGGGCACAGGTTCAATCCCTGACTGAGGAACTAAGATCCCACATGCCTCGCAGCTCAGCTAAAAAAATTAAAAAGTAGGCAAAGGCCTTAAATAGATAGTCTCCAAAGTAGATATAGACATGTCCAATAACCACGTGAAAAGATGCTCAATATCACTAATCATTAGGGAAATGCAAACTAAAACCACCATGAGATACCACTTCACACCTATTGGGATGGCTACTATCAAAACACCAGAAAATATTCATGGCAAGGATGTGAAGAAACTGGAAAACTTGTGCATTGCTGCTGGAAATGTCAAATGATGCAGTTGCTATGGAAAACAATTTGGTAATTCCTCCAAAAATTAAAAATAAAATCACAGTGTGATCCAACTATTCCACTTTGGGTATATAACTGAAAAGAATTGACAGCAGGAATTTGAAGAGACATTTGTCCACTCATGTTCATAGCAGCATATTCACAATAGCTAAAACATGGAAGAAATCCAAGTGTTCATCCATGGGTGAGTGTTACATATACACAGTATGGTATATATATACACAGACCATGAAATATGATTCGGTTGGGAAATCCCAACACATGCTACAACATGAATGAACTGTGAGAAATTAAATAAGTGAAATAAGCCAGTCATGAAAGGACAGATAATATAAGATTCCATTTATATGAAGTACCTGGAGCTGTCAAATTCATAGAGACAGAAAGTAGGATGGCAGTTGCCTGGAGCTGGGAAGGGGAATGAGAAGTTATCGTTTAATGGGAACAGAGTTCTAGAGATAGATGGTGGTGATGGTTGCACAACAATGTGAACACACTTAATGCCATTGAAAAGTGCACTTAAAAATAGCTAAGGTGATACATTTAATTGACGTGTATTCTGTCACAATTAAAAAAAACAGACCTCTTAATTCTATGAACTAGGCAGTATTCCCATTTTATAGATGGCGAAACTGAGGCGTAAAGAAGTTAAGAGACTTCCTTAAACTTACACAGGTAATAACTGATAGATCTGGGAGTTGAATCCAGTCAGCCTGCTTCCTGTAAATATCCATATGGCCCATCCTCACTTGCTTCAGGGCTCTGCTCAATGTCCCCCCAGTGCCCCACCTCCACTCCCCACCCTGCATAAACATCTGTCCCTTCCCTAATGTAATTCCATCCTTGTTTTTCTGCTTTAGTTTATCTTCCTGGCATTTGCCATGACTTGAGTTATAATATACTTATATGGTTAATTTGTTTTAATTGTCTGTCTCCTGGCTTCATGATGACAGGGAGTTGGCCGTTTTGTTTACTATGGTGTTGGTGTGCCAGGCACATAGCATGTACTCAATAAATATTTGTTGAATGAATGAATCAGACATGTATTAGGTGTCTTCCATGTGCCAGGCACTGGGAACGTTAATATATCAGTGAAATCTGGTCCCTAGCCCCAGGCCTCCTGGCCTGGTGGTAAGATGGGCAAACAGGTAGATGTTCACAGTAGATAGGAAATACCCAGCCCAGCCTGGGAGGAGGCCAGGAAGGCTTCCTGGAGGAGGAACAACTCCTTGAGCTTAGTTATGAAGAATAGGTTGGGAGTGTCCAGGTGAAGAAGAGGAAGAAGGGCTTTCTAGGTAGTGGGAATAGCATGTGCAGAGTCCCCAAGCCCTGAAAGAGTGCTGACATTTAGGAGAACCGAGTTAGTGAGTGAGTGGAGGGGAGGAAGAGGTTTGAGTGCTGAGAGGATCTGCCCAGGCAGATCTTAGGTTTCTGGGGCCCTGTTAAGAAGGGAGAGCTTAAGTCTGGAGAGCTCTTCCTCTCTTTGTCTCCTTTGCTGTTTCCTATGTTCTAAGGGATGCCTTATAGTAAACCTATTCCAGCTTGATGTTTAGAATCACCATAAAAGGAATTCCCTGGGAGCCTAGTGAACTAAGGTCCCTCAAGCTGTGTCAGGTCAGTAGCTCAGTAGTGTCTGACTCTTGCGACCCCGTGGACTGCAGCATGCCAGGCCTCCCTGTCCATCACCAACTCCCGGAGTCTACTCAAACTCATGTCCATTAAGTTGGTGATGCCATCCAACCATTTCATCCTCTGTCATCCCCTTTTCCTCCAACCTTCAATCTTTCCCAGTACCAGGGGCTTTCCAAATGAGTCAGCTCCTTGTGTCAGGTGGCCAAAGTATTGGCGTTTCAGCTTCAGCATCAGTCCTTCCAGTGATTATTCAGGACTGATTTTCTTTGGGATGGACTGGTTGGAACTCCTTGCAGTCCAAAGGACTCTCAAGTCTTCTCCAAGATTTTGAACCATGGTTCAAAAGCATCAATTCTTCGGCACTCAGCTTTCTTTATTTCCCATTCTCACATCCATACATGACTACTGGAAAAACCATAGCCTTGATTAGATGGACCTTTGTTGGCAAAGTAATGTCTCTGCTTTTTAATATGCTGTCTAGGTTGTTCATAACTTTTCTTCCAAGGAGTAAGCATCTTTTAATTTCATGGCTGCAGTCACCATCTGCAGTGACTTTGGAGCCCCCCCCCCCCCCAAAAAAAATAAAACCTGTCACTGTTTCCACTGTTTCCCCATATATTTGCCATGATGTGACGGGACGAGATGCCATGATCTTAGTTTTCTGAATGTTGAGTTTTAAACCAACTTTTTCACTCTCCTCTTTTACTTTCATCAAGAGGCTCTCTAGTTCTTCTTTGCTTTCTATCATAAAGGTGGTGTCATCTGCATAAAAAGTCATCATAAGTACAAACCTCACTGGGAAAGGGATGGAAACTGGCCTTGCTGGAGCAGCACTCCTTGGGGTCTGAAACTTGGCTTGCCTTAGCCATGGAATCTGCACACCCACCCTGAGTGGCAGGTAGGGGAGTGCGGCCAGCCTGCCCACCTTGGCAGCCTGGAACTACTGCTCAGTATTAAGATCACACAGGTGGCAGAATCAGGACTCGAACTCAAGGCCATGGTTCCAGAGCCTGGGTGTTCTTTGCAGCATGGAGGACAATGGACCTCCCCGTTCTTGCTCTTCTTGACTCCTCTGAGCCCTCTACTGGCTTATGTCACTTGATTGGCCTCACCCTGCTGAGCAGGGCAGCAACAGAGGAACCTTACTGAAGTCTTGGGTGCAGACTACCACCTGGAAGTTCTTTCCAAAGCCTCTCAAAAGGTTGTGAACCAGGCTCACACTCTTCCTGGCTTCCATCATTGAGCCAAGCAGCAATAGGACACTGGGTTTAGCGGATACAACAGGATTCAGGTAGCTACCCTGCAGTGCAACCTGGGGAGGAATTGCTGTTTCTCTTGGGATGCCTGTGTGTGTCTTCTCTGCCAGAGAAGGCTGTACCATGCTCCTGGCACTCACAGCAAAGCCAGGAGGGTGTGAGTGGCCCCGGGGTCTTGGTGGTTTCAATAAATGTGGTGGATGCAAATAAGCTCTGGACCCTGACAATCGCTGGCTCTAGAGCAGAGACAAAAGGTGGGGGTTGGGCATTTAAAACTCAGCAATAGATGGAAAAGTAAATCCCATCTTGATGCCTGATGGGCTGATGGAAATAGCCCTTATTGTGTTTTCTGCCAGGGAGTGTTGGTGCCCCGTGTGTGTGTGTGTGTGTGTGTGTGTGTGTGTGTGTGTGACAGGGTGGATCAAAGTCACATCACTGGCAGATACATTTCTGCCTTCCAGAAAGTGGGTGAACCAAATGTTGGTTTCCCTGGGGAGGGAGCCATCAGAGCTTTGTGGTTTCTTGGGGGATGAACTCTTAGTCACTGTTTGAGGAGGGAAAATGTTGCTGGGTGACGTAGGATGACCCTGGTCTCACCGCTATCACACACATCTGCTTCCTAGAGGCTTCCATTTTGCATAAGTGTTCACCTGCATTTGTTTTTTCCCCTCTAGACCACAGCCTTTCCTCTTTGTGCCCCCAGAGCCAGTTGTGGCTTGGCCCAAGTAGATAATAAATCAATATGTGTTGAAAGGATGGATGATTGAATGGTAAATGATGGAGGCACTTCAGTAATCGGGACCCTGGTGTCTGAGACATTGTTCTCAATGTTTCCATGTGGCCCACGCAGGAATAATGTTGATTCTGAGGAGTTTAGTTGAGAGTTTTGAACAGGCTCCCCAAATCAATGAGGATGCTATTGGAGCTTTCTTGTTTTCCTACTAGACTGCCAATTCTCTGCTCTTCTCCCATCAATCTTCATGGAGGGACAAAGCCTGGCCTCCTGTAGAGTGAGAGGAGGCTGTCTGACTCCATCTGACCAAAGTCCTCAACAATGGACAGCCCAAGAGCCAAGGGGAGTGTGGATGCTGGGAGTTCTGCATGGAGTCGGGCTGAGCCCTGGGCTTAGTTTGCAAGTCAGTGGGGCAAGGAGATATCCATGAATCCACAGATTCTCATGAGCCTGTATACAGTGAATTTAGCATTCCAGACATCCAGCACCCTGCACTGTTAAAAATTCAAGCCAACAAATTCCAGGCTTCCTCTGTGACCCTGCAGAGTCTGTGCAGGTTAATAGTTGTCACTCTGGGTTATAATTATTGTGGATGCATGTATTCTCCATGCAGTGAGCGTGGGGGACCCTTTAAGGCAGGGCCCATGCCTGGCTTTACTTTCTGGGACCTCACTGAGGTGACAGTGCTCTTGCACCCCCCAGTAAAGGTTAGTTGAATGAATGATGGAGCGCTAGTTGCCCATTACCAGTGACTGAATAGATACTATGAGGATATTAAAAATTACAGGAAATAGTCAGTTCCTTCAAAAACACTATGATCTATTGGCATAATTGTTGGTTTGAATTTTAAAAAGCCCATGGAAGAAAGTTTTCACAATGTGATTCAGAATCAGACCAAGCAAAGGTGAAGTCCTCTTTAGACGTTAATTTATTGTTTCTTCCTTCCCCAGACAATGAAAGAGAGAAGAGAGAGGCAAATTAAAGAATCTCTTAGTTTCTGCTCAGGTTTGGAGGCAGAGGTGGAATATTCCACATGTGATGAAGTGGGTGGAGGGAGACCATGAGACAGAACTAGCTTTTTTCTCTTTCTTATATAAGGAATAGTTTTTCATGGCTGACATCAGAGATGAGCGAAAAGAAAAAAAAAAAAATCTTATCATTCAGAAATAGCCACTGTTTCTATTTTCTCTTTTTTAAAAAAAATATTTGTGTTTATTTATGTATGTGGCTGAGCCAGGTTTTAGTTGCATCCAGGATTTAGTTTAGTCCTGCACTTCGGTCGCTCAGTCGTGTCTGACTCTGCAACCCCGTGGACTGCAGCACACCAGGCTTCCCTGTCCATCACCAACTCCCGGAGCTTCCTCAGACTCATGTCCATTGAGTTGGTGATGCGATCCAACCATCTCATCGGCGTTCACATGTAAATGGGTGCACATTTACTAGCTGTGTGTACGCGGTATCTATGGTTGCAGCATATGGGATCTACTGCCCCGATCAGGGATTGAACCCAGGTCCCCGGCATTGGTAGCATGGGGTCTTAGCTGCTGGACTGCCAGGGAAGTCCCACCACTGTTTCTATTTTCATGTAGTTTATTCTGTTTCACTTTTTTCTCTCAGCTACTTTTTAAAAAATGTATTAATCTATACAGTTGCTTTACAAGGTTGTGTTAGCTTCAGGTGCACAGCTTCAGATTCTTTTCCATTATAGGTTATTCTAAGATATTGAATAGAGTTCCAGATGCTATACAGTAAATCCTTGTTGTTTTGTCTTTTTCACTTTTTAAAAACAAGGCAGAATCCTTATTGTTTTTTGTTTTATGTGTAGGAATTTTTGTTGTTGTTATTAGCAGAAAGAGAAGAAAATGTAAATAAGAAAAAGCAAGAGAAGAGCAATTGCCTTTGGGCTGTGAAGGAACTCCAGTGTTGGTAGTTTGTTAAATTTCCCTTGAGTCTTCCTTGCTATTCCCCTTCCTTGTTTGGCTTCTGTCACACACACACACACAAATAATAAAACCCTGGAGGTTTCCTCCCCGCTCCTGTTTTGTACCAAATTAGAGAACACAAATAAACAAATAAAAAGAAAGCAGACATTAGTGATCCAGGATCACCAGGTGTGTTTCAGAGCCCATGTATCTGAGTTGGGATTTCCTTCCCTCCCCTACTCCGTTCCTTTCCTTTCTTCTTTTATTTTTAAGGCGAAATGGGAACAAAATATTGGGTTAGGTTGAGGCAAGTCAGAGGAAGATACAGATAACCCCCCTGCTTTGCAACTTGTTTTCTACTTGGTGTTCACATTTGCTAGCTGGGGAGAACAGAGTCACACTTAGGCTTGTCACTCACTTGAAGAACACTCTTCACTTTTAAAAAAAATCCTGAGAGAAGGGGGTGGGTTTATCAACAAAAGGTATGCTTAACTTGCCCTGGGAAAGTAGGGAGAAGGGAACGTTTTGTCACTGTCTTAAATGAGAATATAAACAAATTCTTTCAACAACCTTCACTCATCCATCCAGGAGGGCTTGAAAGAAAGAAAGTGTTAGTCACTCAGTCATGTCCGACTCTTTGCAACCCCAAGGACTATAGCCTGCCAGGCTCCTCTGTCCATGGAATTATCCAGGCAAGAAGACTGGAGTGAGTTGCCATGCCCTGCTCCAGGGGATCTTCCCAACCCAGGAATCAAACCCAGGTCTCCTGCATTATAGGTGGATTCTTTACCAGCTGAGCCACAATGAAAGCCCAAGAATCTTGGAGTGAGGAGTTTATCCCATCTCCAGGGGATCTTCCCAACCCCAGGAGTTGAACTGGGGTCTCTTGTATTGCAGGTGAATTCTTTACCAAGGGAGCTATCAGAGAAAACCCACCAGAGGGCTTGGGTAGGGGGAAAGCAGGGAACGGCTTACAAATGGGAAACATCCAGAATGTCCACGGGGGCTCTGAGCTGATTGAACAGAAAGGTTCTCAGCCATTAATGAAGACCCACTATGTGCTCTGCAGACACTGTGCTGTGCTGTAGGACACCTAGGAAAGGTTCACGTGTCTCCATCCTCCAGAACTAAAACATTGCATATTCATTGCCTTTATTTCACCCTACATCTCTTCTGTTTGGAGCCAGCTATTGTTTTAATTTACAACAAGAGCCGCTATTGCTTCTGGAAGTATTAAATATTTTCAGTTCACTTCAGTTGCTCAGTCATGTCCAACTCTGCAACCCCATGGACTGCAGCATGCCAGGCTTCCCTGTCCATCACCAACTCCTGGAGTTTACTCAATCTCATGTCCAGTTAGTCGGTAATGCCATCCAACCATCATCCTCTGTCATCCCCTTCTCCTCCTGCCATCAATATTTCCCAGAATTAGGGTCTTTTCAAATGAGTCAGCTCCTTGTGTCAGGTGGCCAAAGTATTGGAGTTTCAGCTTCAGCATCAGTCCTTCCAATGAATATTCAAGACTGATTTCCTTTAGGATTGACTGCTTAGATCTCCTTGCAGTCCAAGGGACTCTCAAAATTCTCCAATACCCCAGTTCAAAAGCATCAATTGTTTCACACTCAGCTTTCTTTATAGTCCAACTCTCACATCCATACATGACCACTGGAAAAACCATAGCTTTGACTAGATGGACCTCTGTTGGCAAAGTAATATCTCTGCTTTTTAACATGCTGTCTAGGTTTGTCAGAGCTTTTCTTCCAAGGAGCAAGCATCTTTTAATTTCAATGCTGCAGTCACCATCTGCAGTGATTTTGGAGCCCAAAAAATAAAGTCTCTCACTCTTTCCATTGTTTCCCCATCTATTTCCCATGAAGTGATGGGACCGGATGCCATGATCTTAGTTTTCTGAATGTTGAGTTTTAAGCCAACTTTTTCACTCTCCTCTTTCACTTTCATCAAGAGGCTCTTTAATTCTTCTTCACTTTCTGCCATAAGGGTGGTGTCATCTGCATATCTGAAGTTATTGATATTTCTCCCGGCAATCTTGATTCCAGCTTGTGCTTCATCCAGCCCAGCATTTCTCATGATGTACTCTGCATATAAGTTAAATAAGCAAGGTGACAATAGGTTTTTGCCTTTATGTATTCCTTTCCCAATTTGGAATTAGTCTGTTGTTCCATGTCCTGTTCTAACTGTTACTTCCTGACCTGCATACAGGTTTCTCAAGAGACAGGTGAGGTGGTCTGGTATTCCCATGTCTTTAAGAATTTTCCACAGTTTGTTGTGATTCACACAGTCAAAGGCTTTGGCACAGTCAATAAAACATAAATAGATGTTCTTCTGGAACTCTCTTGTTTTTTCAGTGATGCAACAGATCTTGGCAATTTGATCTCTGGTTCCTCTGCGTTTTCTAAAACCAGCTTGAACATCTGGAAGTTCTTGATTCATGTACTGCTGAAGCCTGGCTTGGAGAATTTTGAGAATTACTTTGCTAGTGTGTTGAGATGAGTGCAATTGTGCAGTAGTTTGAACATTCTTTGGCATTGCCTTTCTTTGAGATTGGAATGAAAACTGACCTTTTCCAGTCCTGTGACCACTGCTGAGATTTCCAAATTTGCTGGCATATTGAGTGCAACACTTTCACGGCATCAGCTTTTAGGACTTGAAATAGCTCAACTGGAATGCCATCACCTCCGCTACCTTTGTTTGTAGTGATGCTTCCTAAGGCCCACTTGACTTCTCATTCCAGGATGTCTGCCTATAGGTGAGTGATCACACCGTTGTGGTTATCTGGGTCATGAAGATACCTTTTTTGTATAGTTCTTCTGTGTATTCTTGCCACCTCTTCTTAATATCTTCTGCTTCTGTTAGGTCCATACCATTTCTGTCCTTTATTGAGCCCATCTTTGCATGAAATGTTCCCTTGGTATCTCTAATTTTCTTGAAGAGATCTCTAGTCTTTCCCATTCTATTGTTTTCCTCTATTTCTTTGCACTGATCACTGGGGAAGGCTTTCTTATCTCTTCTTGCTATTCTTTGGAACTCTGCATTCAAATGGGTATATCTTTCCTTTTCTCCTTTGCTTTTTGCTTCTCTTCTTTTCTCAGCTGTTTGTAAAGCCTTCTCAGACAACCATTTTGCTTTTTTGCGTTTATTTTTCTTGGGGATGTTCTTGATCACTGCCTCTTGTACAATGTCATGAACCTCTGTCCAAAGTTCTTTAGGCACTCTGTTTATCAGATCTAATCCCTTGAATCTATTTGTCACTTCCACTGTATAATCATAAGGAATTTGATTTAGATCATACCTGAATGATCTAGTGGTTTCCCCTACTTTCTTCAATTTAAGTCTGAATTTGGCAATAAAGAGTTCATGATCTGAGTCACAGTCAGCTCCCAGCCTTGTTTTCGCTGACTGTATAGAGCTTCCCCATCTTAGGCTGCAAAGAACATAATCAATCTGATTTTGGTATTGACCATCTGGTGATGTCCATGGGTAGAGTCTTCTCTTGTGTTGTTGGAAGAGGGTATTTGCTATGACCAGTGTGTTCTCTTGACAAAACTCTATTAGCTTTTGCCCTGCTTCATTCTGTATTCCAAGGCCGAATTTGCCTATTACTCCAGGTACCTTTTGACTTCCTACTTTTGCATTCCAATCCGCTACAATGAAAAGGACATCTTTTGGCGGGTTAGTACTAGAAGGTCTTGTAGGTCTTTGTGGAACCATTCTATTTCAGGTTCTTCAGCATTACTGGTTAGGGCATAGACTTAGATTACTGCGATATTGAATGGTTTGCCTTGGAAATGAACAGAGATCATTCTGTCAGTTTTGAGATTGCATCCAAGAACTGCATTTCGGACTCTTTTGTTGACTATGGTTGCTACTCCATTTCTTCTAAGGGATAAGGGATTCTTGCCCACAGTAGTAGATTTAATGGTCATTTGAATTAAATTCACCCATTCCAGTTTGAGTTCACTGATTCCTAAAATGTCAGTGTTCACTCTTGCTGTCTCCTGAGTGAGCATATCCAATTGCCTTGCTTCATGGACCTAACATTCAAGGTTCCTATGCAACATTGTTCTTTACAGCATTGGACTTTATTTCCATCACTGGTCATGTCCACATCTGGGCATTGTTTTGCTTTGGCTCTGTCTCTTCATTCTTTCTGGAGTTATTTCTCTACTGATCTCCAGTAGCACATTGGGCCCCTATAGACCTGGGGCATTCATCTTTCAGGGTCCTATCTTTTTGCCTTTTCATACTGTTCATGGGGTTCTCAGGAGAAGGCAATGACACCCCATTCCAGTACTCTTGCCTGGAAAATCCCATGGGCGGAGGAGCCTGGTAGGCTGCAGTCCATGGGGTCACTAAGAGTTGGACCCGACTGAGTGACTTCACTTTCATGCAGTGGAGAAGGAAATGGCAACCCACTCCAGTGTTCTTGCCTGGAGAATCCCAGGGACAGCGGAGCCTGGTAGGCTGCCATCTATGGGGTCGCCCAGAGTTGGACACGACTGAAGTGACTTAGCAGTAGCAGCAGCATGGGGTTCTCAAGGCAAGAATACTGAAGTGGTTTGCCATTCCCTTCTCCAGTGGTTGACGTTTTGTCAGAACTCTCCACCATGATCCGTCCATCTTGGTTGGCCCTACATGGCATGGCTCATAGTTCCATTGAGTTAGACAAGGCTGTGGTCCATGTGATCAGTTTGATTAGTTTTCTGTGATTATGGTTTTCATTCTGAGGGTGTGGGGGAGCTTGGGGTGGAAGAGAAAGATGGTCTCACTGTTCAATAAGCAGAGTTTCACTTGCTGCCTCTTTTTTCAGTTGTACAAGGTTCTTCAACTCTGCCTGCTGCACCCCAGGCCAGGATACTTCTCTACTTAACTCAATTTAATTAAATATTTTAATTAAATTTTAAAAATGTTTCTCATTGCAATATAAAGTACAAAGCTTGTGAAGCCCAAATAGGGCTGCCACATTCTCCTCCCATTATTAACAGAAGAAATTTAACCAGGAGGATGACTGTATAAGTGATGGAAGAGCTAAGAGGTCAGGCAGGATTGTGAGGCAACCCAGGGGTCAGCAATAACAAGATGCTGTTGCCACCTCCAGTCTGAAGAGACAAAAGGGAGCCGGCATAACTCTAGCCCTGGAGCTGTGTGGTACCCACATAAGCTGATTCAAGGTAGGGATGTGGCCACTGCCAGGGATGCTGCCTAGGAGAGAGGAGAGAGGAGAGAGGCAGAGGAGAGAAAGGGCTTCCGACTCCAGTGGCGTCTCACCCTAGTGTCCTGTCAGTGTCTTCCACCGTCTAACCTAGTGTTTCTCAACCTTTTCGTCATTTTCACCCACCACCTCCTCCCCACACAGCAAGACTTTACAGACATTTTTGTTCCTAATTGCCTCCACCTCGTACAGTGTTCATATCTTAAATATACATCTGTTTAGGTACTGTATGTATGTATAAATGAGCTTTGAAAGTTTAAGTGAAACTCGCTCAGTCATGTCCAACTCTGCAACCCCATGGACTATACAGTCCATGGGATTCTCCAGACCAGAGAACTGAAGTGGGTAGCCTTTCTCTTCTCCAGGGGATCTTCCCAACCCAGGGATAGAACCCAGGTCTCCTGCACTGCAGGCAGATTCTTTACCAGCTGAGCCGCAAGGGAAGCCCTGGAATACTGGAGTGGGTAGCCTATCCCTTCTCCAGGGGATCTTCCTGACCCAGGAATCGAACTGGGGCCTCCTGTATTGCAGGTAGATTCTTTACCAGCTGAGCCATGAGCTTTACACTAAAAGAATAAAATTTTTTCACCTGACTGCCCATGTCCTGGAAGCTGAGGGTATGGGGGAGCTTGGGGTGGAAGACAAGGATGGTCTCATTGTTCAATAAGTAGAGTTTCACTCGCTGCCTCTGTTTTCAATTGTACATGGTTCTTCAACTCTGCCTGCTGCACCCGAGGCCAGGGCACTTCTCTATTTAACTCAATTTCTTCATCTATCTTAATTCATGATATGTGATCAAAACAGAGTTCTCACTTGTGAGAGCTCATAGACTAGTGTGAGGAATGGACACACAAATAAGCAGTACACATTTATCAAACTTTAACTACATTTTGAGGCACTGGGTTGGCACTGTATAAATATAAAAGGCCAGTACCTGCCCTCAAAAAGGTCACTGTCTAGAGAAAAAGGAAGACCAAGAGACAGGTGGTTACTATCTATCAGGCCCAGGGCAGGACCGAGCTAATCGCAGGGTGGGGTCCTGTGGGAGCACAGTGAATGGGCAGCCAGACTGGGAGAGGTGGCCAACAGGAAACGAGTCTGAACTTAGCCTTGATGGAGGACGTTCACCAGATGGAGGGGAGGTGGGCAGGTGGGGACATGGTGATGCTAATGGGAGGTAGAAGGATCTTCTAGAAAAGGAAGGAGCACGTGCAGAAGCAGAGTGACCTGTTACCAGATTCGCACTCTAGGCCAACACCACCCTGTACCTTGAGGTTTTGGAGAAATATGTCTTGGATGGATAAATGATCAAATACAGATTTGATTTGATTTGATTTGAAGGCTGACATCCCTGCTCCCCCACCCCTGCTTCCTGCCGCCAGCAAGTATTCACTGCTCCTTGAGTTCTGCATGTGATGTTGGGGTGGGCTGCATGTGAGCTCAACTGATCCAGGGAGACACAGGGGTTGCCCAAGCCCAGTCAAATCTGGGGCAGGAAGGGCTTGACCAAACTTCTTCAGCTGAACATTAGTGTTAATTGATATTTGAATGTTGGAGGAAAAATTCCCTCAAAACAGTCCTAGGTGTTTCATGAATACTAGTGGGGGTTGGTGGGGGCGTGTGTGGGTTTTGGCCTAGCTGTTACTTTTGACTGGTGCCAGGCCCAGGAGGGGGCAGGAGTATAGGTCACAAGTTGTTGTTCAGTCGCTCAGTCATGTCTGACTCTTTGAGACCCCGTGAACTGCAGCGCAACAGGCTTTCCTGTCCTTCCCTGTCTCCTGGAGTTTGGCTTCTTACTATGCCTCTATCCTGGCTTCCCCGCCACCTCGACTCAGGACTGGCTTGCCTGTTTCCTTAGGGACTTTCTTCTCTCTGCTTCCCTCTCTATTCCCAACTCATGTAATCATCACAGCAGCACCATGCAGTAAGCCCAGCAGGTGAGAAGCTTGGTCTTAAGAGAGGTGAGCTGACCGCACCAGGCCACTAAGCCGGTGAAAGGGAGAGCTGGCTTTCAAGCCTTGGCCTTTTGCTTTCCAGAGTCTCTTCTCTCAGTAACTACCCTGTAGCTCTCTCTTTCAAACACAAGTTGAGTGCCTGTCATGCCCTGGGCTAGCCATAGCTGTCATCTTAGTAATTATTTCATCTGTTTCTTTGTTTGCTTGCTGAGGCCTCTTTGCCTTGTTCATTGTCTTGTCCCCAGGGCCTAGCTTGGTTCCTGGCACAAAAAAACACCTCCAGTAAACCTTGGCTGAAACGCTAGCACCATGAGGCCAAGGCTTTTTGCCTGTTTTATTTTCTTGCTATATCCTTCAGGCCTGTGCCTGACCCATAATAAATATTTGTTGACTAAACTAAGGAATTGAAGGAACAAATGCTGGAATTTGGGGGATACAAAGATGCATCAGCTTAGTCTTTGCCTGGGGAACCTCACCACTGAATGGGGGAGACAGGCATTAGCAGCCCACAAATCTGAGATTCGTGACCATCAGGCTGCATGTTGTCAGCATTAAGAAGTATACTGATGCTTTTCCAGGGGCTTGGAAAGTGGCAGGTGACAAGGCAGACAAAGACTCTGCCTTCTGAGAGCTTATATTCTACTGGAATCATGTATTTTCACATTTTGAGTGGTGGCTTGTGGTGGGACCAGCCTCCCTGCCCATGACAGCACCCAGGCCACCAGCAAGTGATTGGGCAGAGGCCTGCTGTGGGCTCCTGGGGACAGGGGCTTTGCTTCCACAGGTGGAAGGCAACAACACTTGTCCAGCTGCAAAAATGAGAGACTCACACTCTGGAAGACACGGGGGCACTCACAGTCCCTGAGAGGCAGAACAGATAAGAAGTGACCAGGGTTAGGACCCACTGGCAAACGGAGGGGAGCCCCAGATACAGCTCATGGGCTTGGCCGCGGGCCCTGGATTTGAGATACTTCTTCACTTGGTGACCTTGGCTCCACGTCTCTGAGCCTCAGCGTCTTCATCTAAAAATGTGGGGGCCACAGTACCTCTGGGGCTATGGGACAGGTTAATCGCAGTAAGGGGTCAAGCCCTTGACACGGGGCAGCACAGGGGGTCAGTGAGTGGTTGCTTGGGTTCAGAAGTTAGGGATCAAGGTGGATCATCTTCATGGCTGCTGCAGGAAGGTGTGTTCTCTGCTAGAACAGGTCTAGGGAGCTAGTGGGTACAAGACTGGCAATCAGTCTCACCACCTGCACCATTCATTCACAAATTTACTCTTTCTTACTACGTATATATTCACATGTGGCACTTTAACTACTGGGGCTTCCAGGTGGCTCAGTGGTAAAGAATCTGCCTGGAATACAAGAGATGTAAGAAACTTGAGTTCCATCCCTTGGTTGGGAAAATCCCCTGGAGGAGGGCATGGCAACCCACTCTACTATTCTTGCCTGGAGAATCCCATGGACAGAGGAACCTGGCAGGCTGTAGTCCATAGAGTTGCTAAGAGTTGGAATGACTGAAGCAACTTAGTATGTATGCATGCATGCACTTTTACTATTAAATTCCAGATTAATCAGAAAATTACTGATTAAGTAAGCATTTAACAATCTATTCAAGTTTAGCCTTGCCTTTTCTAGGAAGTCTTGTCATAACACAGTGTTAGGTAGGCCACTGCTCATCTGCAGAGAGATTTTGACTTAAGCAGGGTCCCCAACCTCTAGGATTTAATGCCTGAAGATCTTAGGTGGGGCTGATGTAATAATAATAGAAATGAAGTGCACAATAAATGTAATGTGCTTGAATTATCCCCAAACCATCCTCCACCCAATCCCTGGTTCTGTGGAAAAATTGTCTTCCATGAAACTGGTCTCTGGTGCCAGAAAGGTTGGGGACTGTTGGTAAATGTCATTTCAGATTCTAGGCCAGTGAATGTTCCCTTGGGAAGCCCATTTAATCTAGGGTATCAACTACGTGCTGGGCACTGACCTGGACATCTGGGTACCTATCCTCCAGGAGCTTGTTTTCTAAAAGAAACATTAAGTAACAGATAAACAAACAACTCTGCAGTTGGTGATAAGTGCTTGGAAGAAAAACTAGGCAGTGCAGAAGGAGAAGGATGGCAAAGATGTACTGCCAGGATGGCCAGAAAAGGCTTCTCTGAGCAGGTGGCATTTGAGCAGTGACCTGAATCCAGGGAGGGAGGGAGTCAAGCAGATGCCCAGCTCACAGGTACCCCGGTGCACAGGGGATGTCAGGCCATGCGTACAACAGCAGTGATTCAGCAAATGCTAGTGCCCTGGGCCTCGATGGTGTCAGCGAAACTGAGAGCCTTTGGGGATGTGAGCAGCTCTAGGTCCCCAGCATAGGGCTTCTTGTAGGAAGGAAGAAGACTAGAGGAGTAAGATGGTGCAGTCATGTGGATGGGAGGAGAAGCTGGCTCCTGCACAGTGAGAACAGCAGGTGAAAGGTCATGAAATGGGAATGTGCTCAGCATGGTCAAGGGGCCAGTAGGCAAGGGGTGTGCCAGGATGGCCGGGAGGAAGGAGGCGCAGCAAGGGCATGGTTGGAGGCTCAGATCTCATTACATCTTTTAGATCACAGGCAGGACGTGGGGTTTGTTCTAATTAGGATGGAAGCCACTGGAGGATTTTATTAATGGGTTGCACAAGGCTCATTCTGTCTGCTGCGTGGAAAGTAGGTGGGGTGCAGGATGGGCTGCGATGAGAGAGGAAGCAAGGAGGCCGATTAGGAGGTATTGCAGTGGTCCCCAAGGGCTCATGGTGGCGGGCAGCAGGTGGTAGCTGTGACATAGGTGAGAGGAGGGAAGTCTGCTCAGACAAGCACCTGAGTGGTGATAGAGCAAGGGCTGGGCAGGCAGGGCTGGGCAGGCCGCGTGTCACCATGTTGGTGATGGGAGTGGAGGAAGGGGCTGGCTATCGCAGATCATTAGGGTTGTTTGGATGCAAACTCCAGCCTCAGATGCTTTGCTCCTATTGTCTGAGCCACTTGCTCTTCTGTGACTTTGTGACCCAACTTGGAGGTCAACAGTTTGTGGCATTTCCTCCAAGAGATAACTATTGTTGGGTAAAGCCTGCCACAAGCAGGTGCCACTCACTGGGGGCTCAAGCAGCAGAAATGGGTCGCCTCACAGTTCTGGAAGCAGGAAATCTGAGATCAAGGTATCAGCAGGGTTACCTCCCTCTGAGGCCGTGACAGAAGGCTCTGCCCCAGCCCCTCGCCTTGGCTTGTCTTCGCCCTCTGTCCTCACACCATCTCCCCTGTTTGTGTCTCTATGTCCAGATTGCCTCTGCTTATAAGGACCCCAGTGATACTGGGATTACTGTTGTCGTTTAGTCGCTAAGTCACATCCGACTCTTTTGTGACCCCATGGACTGTAGACCACCAGGCTCCTCTATCCATGGGATTTCCCGGGCAAGAACGCTGGAGCGGGTTGCCATTTCCTTCTCCAGGGGATCTTCCTGCCCCAGGGATCGAACTCATGTCTGCTGCGTTGACAGGTGAGAGTTCTTTACCACTGAGTTACTAGGGAGACCTCCTGTATACATTACGTTGTGTAAACAGATAGCTAGTGGGAAGCTGCTATATAACACAGGGAGCTCAACCTGGTGCTCTACGATGACATAGAGGGGGTGGGGTGGATGGGAAGGAGGGAATATATGTATACTTATGTCTGATTGACATTGTTGTATGGCAGAAACCAACATATCATTGTAATGTAATTATCCTCCAACTTAAAACAAACAAACAAACAAAAAACCCTGTCTCTAAATTTGGCTGTATTTTGAGGTAGCTGGGAGAAGGGAGTAGTTTACACTTCAACGCAAGAATTTTTGCTGGGACACAATTTAGCCTGTAAAAAATGACCCATGAGCCCAGGATGCTGTTTGGTGCTGGTTAGCTGGTTCACTTTGAGCTCTGGACAGCTGAGAGGATATTCCTTTTACCTGGGGCCCTTTCCTACAGGCTTGCTCCTGGTCTTCCATTCTACCTCCTTCTCCCCACTGAGCCTAGAAACCCCTCGCAGGACCAGCCTGAGTTGCTGGTTGTGGTCTGTGACTGGACTGTGACGAGACCATTGTTTATATGTTCTGCTGACCTTCCTTATTCATTACCCAAGCAGCCCAGTGAGTGGCACTTTTCCTGGCATGGATGGACCTGAGGCGTCTATGGGGCTTTGTCCGCAGGCACTTTCCCAAGATGTCAAGGCAGATCCCATGGCAAAGCTGGGCTTGGGGAGCATGAGAAGCATGTGTGCTGGGTGGTTTTCCAGTGTTTGATCATCTCGGGACCAATATTATCCTCATCTTTTGTTGATTTTGGCTTTAGATGATCGAAAATTCTATTGTGACAAGGCAAAGTGTATGAAATAGTTCACACCGTACCTGGTGAGTAATAGACCTGAAATACATAGTACTGCTATTGTTACAATCTGCCTTCACCTTCTTTTCTTTAGAGAAGTACTTAGAGATGGTCACATCCTCAGAAGCTACCAATTATGCTGATGCCACTGAGTCCCAGGATATTAGCATTTGTTGAATCATCACTGTATTGTACCTGTCAGAAGATTCACTACCATCCATAACTGTACGAAGTGGACACTTTTATCCTCATTTGACATATGAAAAATTGGAAACTCTGAAAGATGCCCTGACTTGCTCAAATCCACACAGTTACTAAGGGGAAGAGGAGGGATTTGAACTTAGGCATTGGAGCTGGAACCTAAAATATTTTCACTGTATCCTTTTCTCTCCTTGTCTAATATAAGGTGCTCATATCTTGGGTCTCAGCATTGTAGCACCAGCCCAGATTATGAGGTTGCAAAGAAGAAAAGGCCCTTTGGATGGCTGAAAGGAAAAATAATTTGGAAGACTTCCACTATGATCATTGGCTATGTAAGCCAGAGTCTCCTACTTTTTCCTCCTAGAAATTCACAAAAGTAAGATGACCAATAAAAATCCCTCTCTTTATCTCAAATCTCTCCCACAATTTACATTTTCAGAAAAACAAAAAGTAGAAATAATCCACAAACTCTGAAATACCTGTAAGGACTGCCCCAAACATCTGAGGTGAAGAGTTGCATAGAAGGAAGTGCAAAAGAAGCCCTTGACATAGAGAGATGGTTCAGTGGTGGTGCATCTCAGAAAGTGTCAGCAGAGTATGCCTCCTGAAGGCAAGCAGCTCGTCCTAAAGCGCATAAGCCGCAGCCTTTGTTTGCAACCCCTTGTGAGGGAACTGGGATATGTTAGGAACAGAAGCTCTTCTAGACGCAGCTGTATTCAGAGAAGCAGTGGAGGTAATGTTGTGAAATACACTGTGGAGCCGTTTTTGCAGGAAGCAGTTTGTCTTTGTGGCAGCCGAGACCTTTTGTGCTTTGAGCTATCCTGACCCCTTCCTGGCCCTTCCCAGTGGATAGTCTGGGAAAATTCAATCCATAAAATGATCAGATTAAAAAAAAAAAAAGGGACTGGCATGCCATTTATACAAAGATCATATAAGAAAAAAATCTGGAAAAGAGGACCAAAATTAATATTAGGCAAAGTGCACTTATCAGAAAACTATACCAGGAAAAATCCCAAAGAGATCAAAGATTTTGTTGTACAAAATAAAACCATAAAAATGTAGAAGAAAATATAGAAACATTTATTTTTAATTTTTAAAAGTTGTTAATATGATTAACAAAAGGAAATATGAGCTAGGCAGAATTTTAGCATAGATGAAGAGCTAATCTCCCTAATGAATATAAACCCCCCTGAGACTGATGATGACAACAACAGCAAAACCAAGTTCAAAAGAAAAAATGGAGAAAACCCTTAATAAACAGAAGAACAGGTAGTTTAAAGCAAAAGCAGCACAGATGGTTCTTGGTGGTGGTGGTTTAGTCACTAAGTTGCGTCGGACCCTTGCGACGCCATGGACTGTAGCCTGCCAGGCTCCTCTGTCAGTGGGATTCTTCTGGGAGGAATATTGGAATGGGTTGCCATTTACTTTGGCTGGGGATCTTTCTGACCCAGGGATCAAACCTGGGTCTCCTGCATTGCAGGCAGATTCTTTATCTATGGAAAGATGCTCACCCTCACTTATGATAAAGAAAAATAAGTGAAAATCATATTGAGCTATCATTTTCATCTCTCAGATTGGCAAGGCTAACAAATTTGGTAACATACTCTGCTGGTGAGACTGGGGAAAGGCAGACACTCTCACACTTTACTGCTGGGAAGATTCAGTCCCTGAATGGGGACTGTGAACAATGGGGATGTGAACAACTAATGCTTGTGTCATTTGCCTCAGTACTTCTACTTCTAGGAATTTATGCTGGAGATACTCACATACATATAGAATGCTCTATATGCAAGGTCATTCATTGTGGCAGTGTTTAAACTTCAAGAGACAGGGAACAACAAAATTGTCTATTAGAGTCTGTTGTCTGGCTGAAAAAATGTATGAGAACACTATGTAATGACATGGAAAAATTCTAAAATACATTAAACAAAAAAAAAGATGCAGAAGATAATCTTTGGGAAAGTGCTACCAGTGGTTAAGGAAATGGGGGTAATAAGAATATATGTTCACATGTGCATATATTTTCATGTATACAAATATGATACACATTATATGTGTATGTATTTGCATATATGTACATATACATCCATGTGGAGAGAGAGAGGGAGGGAGGGAGAGAGCTGGTGTCTCTTCTTAAAACAGCATCAATGCTTTAGGATCAGGGTTCTACCCTTGTGACCTCATAAAACCTTAATTACCTCCTTATCCCAAATACATCCACACTGAGGGAGTTAGCGCTTCAGCTTATGAATTTAGGAGGACACAGTTCAATCCATAGGTATTTTGTTTTTAATTAATCTATTTTTAACTGGGGAGTAATTGCTTTACAGTATTGTGCTGGCTTCTGCCATCCATCAACATAAATCGGCCACAGGTATACACATGTCACCTCCCTTTTGAAACTTTCTCCCCTCTCCCGCCCCATCCCACCCCTCTCAGTTATCACAGAGCACTGGGTGGAGCGCCCTGCGTCATACAGCCAATTCCCACTGCCTATCTATTATACATTTGGTAGTGTATGTATCTCAGGGCCACTTTCTCAGTTCCTATCCTCCTCTTCCCTACTGCTGTGTCTACAAGTCTGTGCTCTATGTCTGTGTCTCTATTGCTGCCCTAAAAATTGACTAGTCAGTGCCATCTTTCTAGATTCCATATATATGTGTTAATATACCATATTTGTGTTTTTCTTGCCATAGCAGGTATTTGAAATCAACCTGAGCATTTTCAACATTGATAAACTGAAGAGGCAAGTTTTAAAACTCAATTATGGATTATGAATCAGGTGGAATTTAAGATATTTTGGACACAATCATGGAAAACCCTAGTTTATCATTAAACAAACCATGTTCTGGTTTGAGTGCTGGAGATGAATGTCAAGGTATTCATGTGAATAGGAAGTACTTCTTAAAGTCTTTGGGATCTCTCTCTCTCTCTCTCTTTCTCTCTCTCTCTCTCTCTGTATCTATATCCATATCATCCATATCCATCCCTTTAGGAAAGACACTGAGGACTTAAGGGAGTTGGAGTCAGGCAGATCTGGCTTCCAATCCCAGTTCTAGCACTTGGCAGCTGTGGAATTTTGGGGAAGCTTTGAGTCTCTGTTTTCTCAGTTGTTAAATGACAATGTAACAGCCCTCCTTGTGTTATTATGAGATGAGATCTAGGCTATCAGTATTATCAACAGTGAAAAAAATCATACATGGAGAAAATTTTGCCAAATGCCTAGCTGAAGTCTAGAAAGAATTATAAAGCAGGTGACTCTTAGTGGCATGGAAAAAGGAAAGTGGGGTTTACCTGAAGGCAAAACTGCTTGATTTAGGAACAATAACTAACTTGTTCTGACTGAGTTTGGAGGGTAAAAATTTTCCCACTTAACAAACAATCAAAATTTATATTCCAAGAACAGCAGAATTTAGAGGAGGCGACATCCATTTAAAAACGGGATAAATAATGTTTCACTATGATGAAGAAGAAACAAAACCTTGACTTGGAATTTGTGCCCCAGAGCTTACAGCTTCATCCATCTAACACTTGGCTGAACCCCACTCCTGACCTGGAAGGAATGTTCCTTAGCTCTGGGGCTCAGAAGTGCCCAGTTTAATTTTGTTCACATGCAAGTAGTCTTCCACTGTGGGCCCCCTTACGAGAACTTTTGTGTATTTTCTCATAATTAGCATGTAGTACGTATCACGTTAAGGACTGACTAAGGAATCATAGTAGAAAAGACAAGGGGAATGAGAGAAAGAGTTGTAATACCCATTTTCTTGGTCAGCTTATACAGTCAGAGAGAATAGCCTTTAAGACATACATCTTCACTAGGAGGAAAAATATTACTGAATTTTGGCTCAGAATGTCCTTGTGTTGGGGAAAATAATAGCTCTTCCATTTAATGTCTTTTTGACCTCCTTCGCCTCTCTCCATGTTTTTTCTTAGATCGTGCACAGGCTATTAAGCAGGTACTCAGTGAGAGGTGGCATTATAAAGGTTAGTTGGGACAAGTTTCCCTCTAATTTTGTACTCAATGGAAAACATGGAATTTTTCTGAACAGAGGACAGCATAACTCCAGGGGAAGGAGCCTGGGTCTCATTTGCAGTGTAGTCTTTGGTCTGACAGCAGACTTCTTTGTAGAAGGGGAACACTACACCTTTTTACAGGCTGTTGGGGAGCCCTGTGGGCTGTAGTACTTGGTAAATTGCAAAGCTGTTTTTTTGGTGCTCTTACCCATGAGAGTTCCCTTTGGTAAAGATTAACCAGGCCCTGGGGTGTAGGCTTGTTGAAGGAAAGAGAGTGGGGCATGAAAGGATGGTCACATCCCAGGTCACCTCCAAGGTCTTGGGATGACCACCAAGTGTGAGTTCTTGGCTTCACACAGGAAAAAATTCAAGAGCAAGCCATAAGAAAGTGAAAGGAGGTTTATTCAGGAAGGAAACACATTCCATAGTCAGAGTGTGGGCCATCTCAGAAGGCAAGAGAGGCACCAGGGTTTGAGCTTGTCAGTTTTTATAGGGGTGGGTAATTTCATAGGATAATGAATGGGAGGAGTATTCCAGCTATTTGGTGGAGAGGGTGGGGGTTTCCAGGAATTGGGCCACAACCACTTTTTGACCTTTATGGTCAGGCTCAGACCTCTCCTGGCACCTGCGTGTGTGTCACTTAGCTTGCTGATGTTACAGTGAGTGTATACTGAGGCTCAAGGTCTAGTGGAAATTGACTTGTCTGCCATCTTGGGCCTAGCTGGTTCTAATCAGTTTATGTCACATCCTCAGGCTATGTCATTCTTTTAAAGGTTGTGCCCTGCCCCTTCTGTCTCAAGCTGAGTTGGAGCAGGGACCCAGGGGAGTCCAGGGTCAAATGCTGAAGGTCATTTCTATGGTTATAGACAAGGACTGCTGAGGAGGCCAGGGGCACAAGGTGAAACGTGGGGTGTTTAGGAGTGATGTCCCAGTAGAGATATGGTCCATATGATTTCACATCATATGAGATGAAGAGAAGAAAACAACCCCTGCAGGTTTGGGGCTGGGCAACAGGGGACTGTAAACCACATTGCATGCGACAAAGAGAAACAGTAGGTCTGGAGGTGAAGGTGACATGTTCATTTTGGGCTCTGTTGAGTTGAAGGTGCCTTGAGATGCCAGTCAGGGAGATGGATACAAGGGAAATGCTTGAGGAGAAATTAGCATGGGGAAGGAGATGATGATAATGACTAGTGTCGAAAGAATTCTGTGAAAGAAGTCTCATGGAATTCGTGAAAAAGAGAAGGACACACCCACACTTTTGGAGAGTCAGTCTTTGAATGCAGTGTTTAAACCATGGACTGTGCCCTCAGATAATTTGATCTTGAATCTATTTATGTTGGGCTGTTGCGTCATCTCTCCGGGCCTCAGTTTTCTCGTCCATAAAAACAGGGATAAAAAAACAGAATCCCCTTCGTTAGATTGTAAGCATGAAGCTCTTAGAATTGTGCCTGGCACACAATGAACACTCAATAAATAGCCATTCTTAAAAGTCACCCATCAGTGGATTTGTTTACGTGGGGGCTCATTATAGAAGCTTTCCTCCACTTATTTATTGGGCTTTCTAAAAAGAGATGCACAGTGTGAGAGTTGACAGTTGAGTTTGATTTGGGGCAAAATGAGGACAGCAGCCCGGGAGACTGTAGCACCTCCGATAAAGAGACTGCCCCAAGGGGGAGTGGGGGAAGTTCAACGCATAAGATTTTGGTGAAGGGGGGTTCAGTGCGGTTAAGCACTTATTTTGCAAAAGGTTTTCTGCTAGTCATGAGAAGCTGATGTCATGACTAGAAGCTAGATATGAAGAGATGCAAGG
Source organism: Budorcas taxicolor (assembly GCF_023091745.1). NCBI lineage: Eukaryota > Metazoa > Chordata > Mammalia > Artiodactyla > Bovidae > Budorcas > Budorcas taxicolor. Next base: position 45,468,235 of record NC_068915.1, read on the forward strand.
ATTGGGATCATGAAATCATTCCTGAAGATATCTACCTGAAGGTCTGTCCCGTCCATTTTCCTGGAGCACACAGTGCCTGGCTCTCCACCCTGAATTCCCCTCAGCGGGTGTTGAAGGTCAGTGGCTGCAGCAGCACAGGGCTCAGTCTCCGCAGAGGCTGAGGGCGAATGCTCGCGTTGCTGTTCACTTGCTGGCAAGTGCTCTGGGCAAATGCCGATTTGTAGCTGACACTCCACATATAGTTTACAACCAAACTGCTAAAAAACATGGGCTTCTGTAATATCAAGGAAGGCAGAATAGCACTCAAATGTATAAAGGTTCCTTTAGAAGTTAAGCTCTCTGGCATTAATGACAGGTTTCAGTACATGAAAGTGTTGTCTAAATCTAAGGACCCCTGCTTTGAAATGCAAGATCTGTGAAACTGAAGACTGCAAATGAAAAAGCAAATGGCTCAAAGATTTGCATTTACCTATGAGTCACGGCTTTAATCAAGATCCATTCCTTCCCTTGAGAAAACACACAAAGCATTGGCTTTGACTGTGGTCAGACAGACCAGTCATGGTGAATGATTTTGGCCAAAGCCCTTCCTTTCTAAGATTGCCTCTGTCTGATCTTTCTCCAGTGTAAATGGATGAATGTGCATATTAAAATACTGGCATTCATAGGACACCAGCAAAGTGACTGAGCCTCTGGTGACCCGCTGTCTTTATTTATTGCTTTAATAATTGAATATAACTGGAAGGTCTTTTCATATCTACTAAGTATTTATGAAGATTGGCAATAAGCTAGTAAAACAGATTTTTTTTTTAATTTAAATAAATAACTATTCCAGAGACAGGCATTCAAATAAATGAGCCATTTGGAAGAGACACTTGGACATCTTTAGGGATACTCTGAATGTTTTAGAACATCTTTTTCAAGAAATGCCTTTCTAAGTCTTGGAAACTGCCTTTAGATATCCTTATTCTTGAAGAATCTTTAAAGGGGTTGTAAGTTTTTGAAAATACATGAAAGTGATTCAGATTTCATTGAGGTAGTACCAGTTTTGTTCAAAATCAAGGTATTACTAAAATACCAAGATTATGCCTGGGTTATAAGCTAGCTTGGAAGCCAATCTTTAGAGATGGATTCTAAAGCACGCTCACTGAAGTGACCACTAATTTTTTCCAAAAACAAAGAGAGGGTCTTCTATGCAGGGAACCAACTTGTCCAGGCCTCCTGGGGATGTTTTCTGTTTTAACACTGGAGTCCTAGGCAAACCAAGTCATCCGGTTGTGAGGCAGGCATATTCCTGCAACTGACAAGACTTTAATCTTGTTCCTATGACTCAACAGTACAGAGGTTTCTATTTATAGCTTCCTTCCCATGGGTATAGCCTCCTAACATTGCTGCGGGAGGTCAGCTCAGATTTCGGTGCTTCTTTGTTTTTATGTTGGTAGCTTTTCACTGTTACTTGGGGCCACATTTGGAATTCTCTTGTGGTTTGAAGCTCTTGCCTCTTGGCAAAGTTTTTGAGCCAGCCTATGTGGTCCAAGAACTGGATTCAGTTTTCTAGACTGAGCTCTGCACTTACTAGCCATGAATCCCTTAGCCTATCTGACCCTCAGTTTCCTTAACTGACAAATAGCAAAATACATGCCTTTATTGTTTCGTAGGGTTAAGGTAAGGATGAAAAGGGATAATATATGTGAGCTGCAAAGTTATAATTTTTCAGTTCAGTTCAGTCACTCAGTTGTGTCTGACTCTTTGCAACCCCATGGACTGCAGCTCACCAGGCCTCCCTGTCCATCACCACTTCCTGGAGTTTACTCAAACTCATGTCCATCGAGTCCGTGATGCCATCCAACGATCTCATCCTCTGTCGTCCCCTTCTCCTCCTGCCTTCAATCTTTCCCAGCAAAAGGGTCTTTTCTAATAAGTCAGCTCCTAGGATCAGGTGGCCAAAGTATTGGAGTTTCAGCTTCAGCATCAGTCCTTCCAATGAACACTCAGGACTAATCTCCTTTAAGATGGACTGGCTGGATCTCCTTGCAGTCCAAGGGACTCACAAGAGTCTTCTCCAACACCACAATTGAAAAGCATCAATTCTTCATTGCTCAGCTTTCTTTATCATCCCATTCTCACATCCATATATGATCACTGGAAAAACCATAGCCTTGACTAGACGGACCTTTGTTAGCAAAGTAATGTCTCTGCTTTTTAATATGCTATCTAGGTTGGTCATAACTTTCCTTCCAAGGAATAAGTGTCTTTTAATTTCACGGCTACAATCACAATCTATAATGATTCTGGAGCCCATAAAAATAAAGTCTGTCACTGTTTCCATTGTTTCCCCATCTATTTCCCATGAAATGATGAGACAGGATGCCATGATCTTGATTTTCTGAATGTTGAGCTTTAAGCCAACTTTTTCACTCTCCTCTTTCACTTTCATCAAGCGGCTTTTTAGTTCTTCACTTTCTGCCATAAGGGTGCTGTCATCTGCATATCTGAGGTTATTGATATTTCTCCCGGCAATCTTGATTCCAGCTTGTGCTTCTTCCAGCCCAGCGTTTCTCATGATATACTCTACATATAAGATAAATAAGCAGGGTGACAATATACAGCCTTGATGTACTCCTTTTCCTATTTGGAACCAGTCTGTTGTTCCATGTCCAGTTCTAACTGTTACTTCCTGACCTGCATACAGATTTCTCAAGAGGCAGGTCAGGTGGTCTGGTATTCCCATGTCTTTAAGAATTTTCCACAGTTTGTTGTGATCCACACAGTCAAAGGCATTGGCATAGTCAGTAAAGCAGAAGTAGATGTTTTTCTGGAACTCTCTTGATTTTTTGATGATGCAACAGATGTTGGCAATTTGATCTCTGGTTCCTCTGCATTTTCTAAAACCAGCTTGAACATCTGGAATGTCACAATTCATGTATTCTTGAAGCCTGGCTTGGAGAATTTTGAGCATTACTTTACTAGTATGTGAGATGAGTGCAATTGTGCAGTAGTTTGAGCATTCTTTGGCATTGCTTTTCTTAGGGATTAGAATGAAAACTGACCCTTTCCAGTCCTATGGCCACTGCTGAGTTTTCCAAATTTGCTGGCATATTGAGTGCAACACTTTCACAGCATCAGCTTTCAGGATTGGAAATAGCACAACTGGAATTCCATCACCTCCACTACCTTTGTTCATAGTGATGCTTCCTAAGGCCCACTTGACTTCACATTCCAGGATGTCTGGCTCTAGGTGAGTGATCACACCATCGTGATCATCTGGGTCATGAAGATCTTTTTTGTATAGTTCTTCTGTGTATTCTTGCCACCTCTTCTTAATATTTTCTGCTTCTGTTAGGTCCATACCATTTCTGTCCTTTATTGTGCCCATCTTGGCATGAAATATTCCCTTGGCATTTCTCGAAGGGATCTCTAGTCTTTCCCATATTGTTTTCCTCTATTTCTTTGCATTGATCACTGAGGAAGACTTTCTTATCCCTCCATGCTGTTCTTTGGAACTCTGCATTCAAATGGGTATATCTTTCCTTTTCTCCTTTGCTTTTTGCTTCTCTTCTTTTCACAGCTATTTGTAAGGCCTCCTCAGACTACCATTTGCCTTTTTTGTATTTCTTTTTCTTGGGGATGGTCTTGATGCCTGTCTCCTATACAATGTCATGAACCTCCGTCCATAGTTCTTCAGGTACCCTGTCTATCAGATCTAGTCCCTTAAATCTATTTCTCACTTCCACTGTATAATCATAAGGGATTTGATTTAGGTCATACCTGAATGGTCTAGTGGTTTTCTCTACTTTCTACAGTTTAAGTCTGAATTTGGCAATAAGGAGTTCATAATCTGAGCCACAGTCAGCTTCCAGTCTTATTTTTGGTGATTGTATAGAGCTTCCCCATCTTCAGCTGCAAAGAATATAATCAATCTAATTTCAGTGTTGACCATCTGGTGATGTCCATGTGTAGAGTCTTCTCTTGTGTTTTTGGAAGAGGGTGTTCGCTATGACCAGTGCGTTCTCTTGGCAAAACTCTATTAGCCTTTGCCCTGCTTCATTCTGTACTCCAAGGCCAAATTTGCCTTGCCAGGTGTTTCTTGACTTCCTACTTTTGCATTCCAGTTCCCTGTAATGAAAAGGACATTTTTTGGGGGTATTAGTTCTAAAAGGTCTTGTAGGTCTTCATAGAACTGTTCAACTTCAGCCTCTTCAGCATTACTGGTCGGGGCATAGACTTGGATTACCATGATATAGAATGGTTTGCCAAATGAACAGAGATCATTCTGTCATTTTTGAGATTGCATCCAAGTACTGCATTTCAGACTCCTTTGTTGATTACAATGGCTACTCCATTTCTTCTAAGGGATTCTTTCCCACGGTAGTAGATATAATGGTCATCTGAGTTGAATTCACCCATTCCAGCCCATTTTATAATTTTTATTGAGATATAATTAACATGTAACATTATATTAGTTTCAGATGTACAACATGCTTTGGTATATGATTATATGGTGAAATGATTGCCAAAGTAAGTCTAGTTAACATCCATCACCACACATAGTTGCAAACTTTTTTCTTTGTGATGAGAAATTTTAAGGTCTATTCTTTTGGTAACTTTCAAATATGTAATATGGTATTATTAATTCACCATGCTAACTATACACTCCATCTGCAGGACTTATTTTATTTTGATCACTTTATCCATTTTGCCCATCCCCACACCCCCTACCTCTGGTAACCACCAATGTGTTCTCTGCATCAGTTAATTTTTTTCTGTTTTGTTTTGCTATTCCACATGGAAGTGAAACCGTATAGTATTTGTCTTTCTCCAACAAAATCACTGCAGATGGTGATTGCAACCATGAAATTAAAAGACGCATACCCCTTGGAAGGAAAGTTATGGCCAACCTAGATAGTATATTGAAAAGCAGAGATATTACTTTGCCAACAAAGGTCCGTCTAGTCAAGGCTATGGTTTTTCCAGTGGTCATGTATGGATGTGAAAGTTGGATTGTGAAGAAAGCTGAGCACCAAAGAATTGATGCTTTTGAACTGGTGTTGGAGAAGACTCTTGAGAGTCCCTTGGACTGCAAGGAGATCCAACCAGTCCATCCTAAAGGAGATCAGTCCTGGGTGTACATTGGAAGGATTGATGTTGAAGCTGAAACTCCATTACTTTGGCCACCTCATGCAAAGAGTTGACTCACTGGAAAAGACCCTGATGCTGGGAGGAATTGGGAGCAGGAGGAGAAGGGGACAACAGAGGATGAGATGGCTGGATGGCATCACCGACTCGACAGACATGAGTTTGAGTGAACTCTGGGAGTTGGTGATGGACAGGGAGGCCTGGCGTGCTGTGATTCATGGGGTCACAAAGAGTCAGACATAACTGAGCGACTGAACTGAACTGAACTGAACTGAACATTTCACTTAAGGTAACACTTCCTCTTGAGAAACCTATATGCAGGTCAGGAAGCAACAGTTAGAACTGGACATGGAACAACAGACTGGTTCCAAATAGGAAAAGGAGTACATCAAGGCTTTATTGTCACCCTGTTTATTTAACTTCTATGTAGAGTACATTATGAGAAACGCTGGGCTGGAAGAAGCACAAGCTGGAATCAAGATTGCCGGGAGAAATATCAATAACCTCAGATATGCAGATGACACCACCCTTATGGCAGAAAGTGAAGAGGAACTAAAAAGCCTCTTGATGAAAGTGAAAGTGGAGAGTGAAAAAGTTGGCTTAAAGCTCAATATTCAGAAAATGAAGATCATGGCATCTGGTCACATCACTTCATGGGAAATAGATGGGGAAACAGTGTCAGACTTTATTTTGGGGGGCTCCAAAATCACTGCAGATGGTGACTGCAGCCATGAAATTAAAAGACGCTTACTCCTTGGAAGGAAAGTTATGACCAACCTAGACAGCATATTCAAAAGCAGAGACATTACTTTGCCAACAAAGGTCCGTCTAATCAAGGCTATGGTTTTTCCAGTGGTCATGTATGGATGTGAAAGTTGGACTGTGAAGAAAGCTGGGCAGCGAAGAATTGATGCTTTTGAACTGTGGTGTTGGAGAACACTCTCGAGAGTCCCTTGGACTGCAAGGAGCTCGAACCAGTCCATTCTAAAGGAAATCTGTACTGGGTGTTCATTGGAGGGACTGATGCTGAAACTGAAACTCCAATACTTTGGCCACCTGATGTGAAGAGCTGACTCATTGGAAAAGACTCTGTTGCTGGGAGGGATTAGGGGCAGGAGGAGAAGGGGACAACAGAGGATGAAATTGCTGGATGGCATCACCAACTCGATGGACGTGAGTTTGAGTGAACTCCGGGAGTTAGTGATAAACAGGGAGGCCTGCTGCTGCTGCTGCTAAGTCGCTTCAGTTGTGTCCAACTCTGTGGGACCCCATAGACGGCAGCCCACTAGGTTCCTCCGTCCCTGGGATTCTCCAGGCAAGAATACTGGAGTGGGTTGCCATTTCCTTCTCCAATGCATGGAAGTGAAAAGTGAAAGTGAAGTCGCTCAGTCGTGCCTGACTCTTCGCGACCCCATGGACTGCAGCCTACCAGGCTCCTCCATCCATGGGATTTTCCAGGCAAGAGTACTGGAGTGGGGTGCCATTGCCTTCTCTGACAGGGAGGTCTGGCGTGCTGCAATTCATGGGGTCACAAAGAGTCAGACATGACTGAATGACTGAACTGAACTGAACACCTCCAAGGTCCATTCATGATGTCACAACTGGCACAATCTCCTTTTTTATGACTGAATAATATTTTATTTTCTTATCCATTTATCTATCAATGCACACAAGTTTCTTTTATGTCTTAGCTATTTAAATAATGCTGTAGTTAACATAGGGGTGCAGATATCTTTTTGAATTAGTGTTTTCATTTTCTTTGGATATACACGAAGATGGGATTGCTAGATCACATGATGGGTCTATTTAAAAAAAAATTTTTTTTGACTGAGCCATGCAACCTGTAGGATCTTAATTCCCCAGCCTGGGATTGAACCTAGGCCCTCAGGAGTGGAAGTGTGGAGTCCTAACCACTGGACTGCCAGCAAAGTCCCATATTTTACATTTTTGAGGAACCTCTGTGCTGTTCTCCATAGTGACTAGACCAATTTATAGCACTGCCAACAGTGTACCACTTTCCTTTTCTCCCCCCACATTTTCACCAACATTTGTTATTAATTTTGACAATTCCTGAATGCACGCTATATGCAAGATCTTCTGGAGACTCATAGTCCTGTAGGGAAATAGACATACATGCAGATATGCAATTGACCACTAGATGATGGCTAGAGGTATGTGACAGATATCTGAACTATGTCTGGGACTTTAAAGGAAGGGCTGGCTAATTCTACTTGGGGCACTGCACATGGCTGCCCCAAGTAGGTGATGTTTGAACTAGATCCTGAAGGATGACAGAAGAAATGGCGTGATCAGGGACATGGAGGCGGCAAGTCTGGGGCATATTTGGGGAACTGTGCATTCGGAGTGAGGCCGGATTTGAAGCCAGACCTTGAGGAACTTTAAGTGTCAAACTGAAAAATGAACTTTATCAGAGGTTTAACCTAATCTGATCTTCTGGCTTAGTGTGGAGGATGTAATAGACTTTAAGAAGTAGTTATTGACATTTATTGTGTTCATCCAGAGAAGACCAGGGTAGAATAAGTGAGGACAGTGACAACTGGAAGGGAGAGAAATTAAAGTGTCCTCCTCATCAATAGTGTCCTATAATTAGACCACTCTGTTATAATATATGGGAGAAGACAATAGTACCCCACTCCAGTACTCTTACCTGGAAAATCCCATGGATGGAGGAGCCTGTTAGGCTGCAGTCCATGGGGTTGCTAGGAGTTGGACACGACTGAGCAACTTCACTTTCACTTTTCACTTTCATGCATTGGAGAAGGAAATGGCAACCCACTCCAGTGTTCTTGCCTGGAGAATCCCAGGGACGGGGGAGCCTGGTGGGCTGCCATCTATGGGGTCGGACACGACTGAAGCGACTTAGCAGCAGCAGCAGTTATAATATATGTTTACTTTTTATGTGTTTATTGTCTATTCCCCCCCCCCCCCCCCACAGAATGGAAATTCCATGAGGGCAGGTCTTTTGTTTTATTCTTTGCCACACCCTTGTTGTAGGTGGTAGGCGGTGCTCAATACATATTTACTGATTAAAAATAAGTAAGTTTGCGGTCCTTCCCTCAGATGATGTAAATTAGCTGAGCAGTGTGGTCAATTAGACCCTGTTTTCACTTGTGGATTAAACTTACTTCATTCTAAAAAGCATCACAGGTGGCTCTGGATATATATATATAAAACAGAACAATTTAAAAAGTACAGAAATAAAATATCTAAAGGAATAAAAGGGCTTCCCAGGTGGCGCTAGTGGTAAAGAACCTACCTGTCAGTATAGGAGACATAAGAGAAGCAGGTTTGATCCCTGGGTCAGGGAGATCCCCTGAGGAGGGCAGGGCAACCCACTCCACTATCCTTGCCTGGGAAATCCTACAGTCCATAGGGTTGCAAAGAGTCAGACATGTCTGAGTGACTTATCATGCATGCACACAAAGGAAGAAAATAATTTAATAGAACTATAAAGCACAGAGAATCAGCATGCAGATGTGGGTGGGACAAGGGCTGCACTAAAACTTTCAAGGTGGGAAGCAAATTCATGTCTGAGTTTCCTGACAACCACGGCAAAGAGGAAAACATGGCCAGCCATGAGACCCATAGCCTTCAGTAGACAAAGACATGTCATTTTCACGGAAGCAGCCCTGGGTTGTTTTTGTTTTTGTTTTTGTTTTTAAGGATAAAGATGACATAGAAACCATCTGCTTTAGGCTTTGTGCTGTTTGGTGAGGTGACTACTTGGTAACCCCTTAGCTGTCTTAGAGGGAGCTTAGTCTTGTGTTCAGCCTCACTCAGTCACTCTAAGAGTGACTGGGGTGACCAGAAGTTTATCCAATCTAGAAGCAGTCATGACAGGTTAAATGACACTCAAGGGCAGGATTGGGTGGGAGAGGAAGGGAAATAGACGGTTCCTGCCCTGCTGTCCCCTCCAGAACCCAATATCAACCTCCAGTCTTATCTCCACTGATACAGAGGAAAGTTACAGAGAAATCTGGTGAGGGTCATGAAATCTGGGTCTTCTGTTTGCCCCTCCTGATTTCTTTAATTCCTCTGAAGTACTGCTTAAGTGTGAGATTTGGTTTGGCTGATAGTGTATTTCTGAGAGTGAGGCCAGGTGAGACAGGACAAGGAAGCTAATTTGCCAAATGTTTAAAGGGTGATTTTTGACTCTAGTAAAGGATTTTCTTTTATAAAAGATGTTAAAAGGATCTTTTAAAAAGTAGTACATCCACAGGGTAAAACAAAATTTAAGTAGTGTAAAAAAAGATCAACCAATAATATATTTTTGTATATTCTTGAGGAGATATTCATATTTGTACAAACACATAATGCTGCTAAGTCGCTTCAGTCATGTCTGACTCTGTGCGACCCCATAGATGGCAGCCTACCAGGCTCCCCGGTCCCTGGGATTCTCCAGGCAAGAACACTAGAGTGGGTTGCCATTCCATTCTCCAATGCATGAAAGTGAAAAGTGAAAGTGAGTCGCTCAGTCGAGTCTGACCCTCAGCGACCCCATGGGCTGCAGCCTTCCAGGCTCCTCCGTCGATGGGATTTTCCAGGCAAGAGTACTGGAGTGGGGTGCCATTGCCTTCTCCGACAAACACATAATAGACTTTTGCTAAAGTCTTCTGTGGAAGAAATACATCTGCTGCGCTCTCTTCCTGCACTGCAGTCTCCTGCCAGCACCTCCTGTTAGCCAAATCCAACCACAGATGCCTGTAGGCAAGGGCACTAGGTGACCAGGGTTGTCACCTTCCCTCCAAGGACAAAGATGGGCATAGAAGAGTAGTAGATGGATCTGGGGTGGGAATGGAGCAGACACACAGTTTATCTATGGAACTTCCTAGGAGTAGAAATTCTAGCTTAGAGGCATGTACATTTTTATTATTGTTTTGCAAGTCAATATTCCTTTTTATTTACCCTTTTTGTTCCTGGGTTTTCTCTTTCTTTCTTCATTCTGTATTTCTACTGGGAATAATTTTCCTTTTATCAGAAGAACTCCCTTCAGTATTTCTCTGAGTGCAGTTTTGATGCTAAGAATTCTGTTTTGCTTCTCCTTTGACCTTTCATTTTGAAGGATAATTTCATGGAGTCGATGATCCTAGTTATTTTCTTTCAGCTCCTTGTCTTCTCAGTTTTATTGTTTCTATTGAAAATCTCCTTTCAGTCTCAATGTGTTTCCTTGAATGTTTCTACTTTTAGCTTTTCTTTTTATCTCTGGTTTTCAGAAGTTTGACTATGATATACCTCAATGTGGTTTTCTTCATTTTCATTGTGATTGAATTCAGTGAATTTCTTTAATCTGAATTACAAGATATTTCATCAGTTTCAGGAAACTCTTGTCTACTACTTTAAATAATGTCCTTTTTTCTCTTTCCGTGTCCTTAGTTGCACACATGTTATCCCTTTTCACTGTATGCCATTTACCTCTTGTATTCTTTTCTATAGTTTCCATCCCTTTTTCTCTTCATCTTTAGTCTCAATATTTTCTGTTGTCTTAACAGGTGGCTCAGACAGTAAAGAATCTGCCTGCAATGCAGGAGACCTGGGTTTGATTGCTGGGTCAGGAAGAATCCCTGGAGAGGGTATGGCAGCCTACTCTGGTATCCTTGCCTGGAGAATCCCATGGACAGAGGAGCCTGGTGGGCTACAGTCCATGGGGTCACAAAGAGCTGGACACGACTGAGCTACTAACATGTTCATATTCTTTTATAGTTCACTAACCTGTCCTTTCTGGGTCTAAATCTGCTCTTAAGCCCAATCTGTTGGATTTCCCATTTTCATTTATTGTATTTTTCAGTCCTAGCATTTGATTATTTTTAATAGGTTTTGATTTTCTAAGAAATTAATTTTTTAATCTGTTGATCATTGTTTTTATTATTTTAAAAAACTGTTTAACTCTAGCTGTTTAATTCCATCATCTGAGTCATCTGTAGTTCTTTTTTTACTTTCCTTTTTTCTTCTCTTGGTTTCTGGTTATTTACATCTCTTAGCATGCCTGGTAATTTTTGAATCAATGATGGACATTGTATGTTAAAAGAATGTTAAGGCTGTAAATAATATCTTGTTTCAGATGGAGTTACCCATTCCTTAGCTGCTCAGGGAGAGTGGTGACTAGTCTTTTTAATACAGAGACTGAGTCAACTCTAGGCTGCATTAGTTTTGGCAAACCTCTTTCTAGTTCTATTTCCCTCTAACTTCTAGGGTAGACCTCTCCAGGGGCTCCAGCTATGAATCTGGGGTATTACGCAGACATCCTTTCTTTTAGTAGGTCTCAAATTCTTATACTTGCATACTTGCCACTGTGAGACTGCCAAAACCCTGTTTTTAGTTTCTAGGCTTTCTATTTCTCTTCCTAGCTTCCTGCTCAGACAAATTCAGAAGGTAGTGGGTGTTTTCTAGAAAAAACATAATAGTGTTGTATTTAGTATTCTTCTCCTTTCTCACTGGGGTCCTGGCCCCTAAGCTTCTAATTTTATCTCTCTAGCCCACAGATGGCTGCTTTATTTACCTCTTAACAGAAATCCTCTGACTGGTGTGACCTAGATTCTTTGCCACCTGCCCTGTAACCATAAAGAGAACTGAGCAAAGAAGTAATGATGCTTTTGAATTGTGGTGTTGCAGAAGTCTCTTGAGAGTCCCTTGGATTGCAAGGAGATCAAACTAGTCCATCCTGAATATTCATTGGAAGGACTGATGCTGAAGCTGAAACCCCAATACTTTGGCTACCTGATGTGAAGAGCCGACTCATTAAAAAAGACCCTGATCTGGGGAAGATTGAAGGCAGGAAGAGAAGGGGATGACAGAGGATGAGACGGTTGGATGGCATCACTTGACTCAATGGACATGAGTTTGAGCAAACTCTGGGAGATAGTGAAGAACAAGGAAGCCTGTTGTGCCACGGTCCATGGGGTCACAAAGAGTTGGACACCACTTAGTGGCTGGACAACAACAATTGTAACTAGAATTGGTAAATACTTTGAGGGGAAAATGACTGTAGAATGTCAGCTCATCTTTCTCCAGTTGCTTTTCCTCCCAGAAGCTTTCCCCATGAAGTCCTAGTACCTCAGCTTCTTTCTAGAGCCTCAGGTAGATTTCTCTTCTGCATTTTGTTGGCTTTTCTAGTTGTTGCTTGTTGGAAGGTTGATCTGCCACAATCAGCTCCATTATGTTCAGAATGTAAGTCATGGCTGGTAGTCCCTGCTTACTTTTCTTGATCCTCTGCTATTCTCTTAGCTCCTCCCCTCAAAAGAATTTGTAAATAAAGGATTTTCTTTGTGTTTTGAGATTAAATTTTATTGCATTTGATTCTAAGTGAATTGAGGCTGGGCTGGGTTACAACTTCAGCCCAAGCTTATATGCCTTGACTCTCCCTCTCATACATTAGCCAGACTCCCTGACCTCAGACAAAATAAGTCCCCATTTCCTGTTTGTAAAATGGGAACAATGACCTTTTCCTCACAGGGCTGTTTAAAGCTTAGTAAGATGTGTATCAAGGGCTTAGCACAGAGTCTCAGACTTAGGGAAGCGCTTAGTAAAAGTCACTTAGCGATAAGAAAGGAATAAGACATAAGGAGATTTGTAGGGGGACATTCATGGAAGTCTTCTCTTACCCAATCCGCTTACTTTTTCACTTATTTTTTGGTCATCGTTCACTTTTGCGTATGAGGTACAATCTAAAAGTTCTAGTAGTCCATGGCAAACTCTGTCAGAGTCTTTTTCTTTTTTTAACTTGAAAATGTCTTTATTTTTATCATTATTGAAAGGTAACTTTGTTGTTTACACAATTTTAGATTTGCAGTTATTGCCTCTCAGAATTTTGGAAATACTGTTTAATTATTTTTTGGCTACATAGAAGATAATCTGATTTTTTTCTCTGGCTCTTTTTAAGACCTTCTCTTTGGTGTTTGGTTTTTGGTGTTCTTTCATTTTGTTACTGTATACTTATTTCTTTTATCTGCTTCAGAATTTTTTTCCAGAAAAATCTCAGCTGTCATCTCTTCTAATAGTGTATCTCCTTGTTCTCTCTAATTCTATTCTTGTGGAACTCCAATTCAGTATGTTTTCAACTTTATCAGCCAGTCCTCCAGGCTGGTATTGTCCATTTTTATGTCTGTATTCTGTCCTCAAATTTATGTTCTAACTCATTTCCTCTTCAACTGTGTTGTTGCTCTTCTTGACACCTTGTTTCTTGGTGCATTTTGTGATTTTTTAAAACTTTTATTTTGTGATTTTTGATATTTGATGGAACTTTGTTGGAACTCTGTGAAGTCTGGGTTCTTTCTGAAAAAACTGAGTTTTGCTTTGCAAGGTAACATTTTTTTTAATACTACAGAAGTAGTATAAATTGTTCTGCAAAAAGCATGGATAAAGTCTGATTGTGACTATTCATTCTCAGAGAACTTCTCTATCCACAAGTCAAGCTTGTGACAGATCAGTGTGTTACCTCTCTTGCCTTGTTGTTGTTCAGTCACTAAGTCACAGCTACAGAGCTGTGTCCAACTCTTTGCAACCCCATGAACTGCAACATGCCAGGAGTTGCTGTCCTTCACTATCTCCCTGAGTTTCCTCAAACTCATGTCCATTGAGTCAGTAGCTATCTCATCCTCTGTTGCCCCCTTCTCCTCTTGCCCTCAATTTTTCCCAGCATCAGGGTCTTTTCCAAGGAGTCAGCTCTTTGCATCAAGTGGCCGAAGTATTGGAGCTTCAGTTTCAGCATCAGTCCTTCCAATGAATATTCAGGGTTGGTTTCTTTCAGGATTGACTGGTTTGATCTCTTTGCTGTCCAAGGGACTCTCAAGAGTCTTCTCCAACACCACAAATTTAGAATCATCAATTCTTTGGTGCTCAGGCTTCTTTATGGTCCATCTCTCACATTTGTACATGACTACCGGAAAGACCATAGCTTTGACTAGATGGACTTTGTTGGCAAAGTGATGTCTCTGCTTTTTAATATGCTGTTTAGGTTTGTCATAGTTCTTCTTCCAAGGAGCAAGTGTCTTTTAATTTCAAGGCTGCAGTCACGATCCACAGTGATTTTGGAGTCCAAGAAAATAAATCTGCCATTGCTTCCATTTTTTCCTCATCTATTGCGTAGCAGAAGATATACACAGAGAGTGATAAATAGACTACCTTTTTACTGAGAATGTAGATGTTGGGGAACTGAGCTTTGTGCAGTGGTCTCCAATCTGACGTTCACCTTGCCAAGTCCCCACATCCTGCCTCCTCTTCCTCATGACATCAGATAAAACTCTTACTCTAGGTCACAGAGGAGCAGGAGATGTCTCTGGTTCCAACTCTTGCTGACTTTTGTAATCTGGCTCCCATCTCAATCCCTGGGTCTGGAAGATCCCCTGGAGAAGGGAATGGCTACCAACTCCAGGATTCTTGCCTGGGAATTCCATGGACAGAGCAGCCTGGTGAGTTATAATCAATGCAATAGCAAAGAGTTGGACACGACTGAGCAACAAACACTCCCATCTCATCTTTAGCTTTTGGGTATCTCCCTGACTTTCTTTCCACCTCAGTCATGAATTTTAAAATCTATTAAACTTTTTTTTAATCTAGCATTTTTTTTTTTTTTTAACAGCAAGAGATGCTGCAGGGTATTCAGTCTGAAACAACATGACTCAGATTACTTCTTCAAACATTCATTTGTGTCTGCTAAGTGCCAGGTACCCTGTTCGGTGCTGGTAGCAAGCAGGTGTGTGGAACATAGATTAATTTTCTCTTTGATTCCATAAAGGACAGACTGCCTTCCTTTAGGAGGAATTTACATCTTAAAGCAGAAGGAACATAGGGTAACATGGAGGAAGGACAGAGAATTTTAGCTTTCCTTTAAAATTTCATGTGCATGTAAAAATATCTGGTCTTGTGGTAAGGGGGAAATATATAAGCACAAATAGGTTAATACCCTGGCAAAATTTCAAAATTCCAAAGAGTAACAGAAAATTCTTAAAACTTTAAGAGTAAAATGCAACCTTCCTGTAAGTAAGCAGAAATCCGGTTGACATCAGTCTTCTTAATGATGACCCCAATGGCTAGAGGACAATGGTCATGCATTTTTAAAGTTCTGAGGAAAAAATATTTTGAGCCTAGAATTCTATACTCAGGTAAACCAGCTTTCAATGAGAAAGACAAGTAGATATTTTGAGACATGTGAAAGTGAAAGTTGCTCAGTTGTGTCCAACTCTTTGCAACCCCATGGACTACAGCCTGCCAGGTTCTTCTGTCCATGGAATTCTCCAGGACAGAATACTGGAGTAGGTTACCATTCCATTCTCCAGGGGATCTTCCAAACTCAGGGACTGAACCCAGGTTTCCTGCATTGCAGGGGATTCTTTACCATCTGAGCTACCAGAGAAGCCCAATGTAAGATGTGTAAAGGCATGTGCTGCTCCTGCTAAGTCGCTTCAGTCATGTCCAACTCTGTGCGACCCCACAGATGGCAGCCCACCAGGCTCCCCCATCCCTGGGATTCTCCACGCAAGAACACTTGAGTGGGTTGCCATTTCCTTCTCCAATGCATGAACGTGAAAAGTGAAAGTGAAGTCGCTCAGTTGTGTCTGACTCTTCGCGATCCCATGGACTGCAGCCTACCAGGCTCCTCTGTCCATGGGGTTTTCCAGGCAAGAGTACTGGAGTAGGGTGCCATCGCCTTCTCCCGTAAAGGCATGTAAAAGGCATTAAAAATTCTCTTTGAAAAGAGTCTTTGAGTCCAGTAAAGTGAAAAAATACAAAAATCAGGAAGATGAGGATTATGAGAAATGTGTAGAATTAGTGTTAAATCTAAATGTAATCCATAATGTAAAAAACAAAAGAATTAATAATATAGATCTAATAGCATAGTGGGAGGATGTAAAACTGTGAATTTTACTATTCTGCTTAAAGTGATAATGGAGATGATTATTATTTTTAGACCTTTATGGAGTATTGAATGTTAAATTTTAAGGGGGTGTAGTCAGAAATAAAATACAAAAGGAGCAACAGAAATAGAAAAGAAACTTGCTGTAGAGTAGAAACTAACACAATATTAATTATACTTTAATAAAATTAATTTTAAAAAGAGAAGAAACAACAAAATTACAACACATAAAATAGGGTAGCAGAATGATTCCAGATATAAAATAAAGGATATAAATCTTTTCAATGAAAAGGGCTTTAAAATATTAACAATGAATTTGAAAACTGAGAAAACATTTTGAAAAACCCAGTCATTACAACTGAAAATCAAGATGAAACGAGTGGCAATTTTATGTCAATATAGTAGATAATGTAGATAAATGAAGAAATTCCTAGAAAAACACAAGCTACTTAAACTGCCTCAAGAGTAGAAAATCTGAATAGAGCTATAACAAGAAAAAAGCTTCAATGAGTAAATTAAAAACTTCCTCAAACAAAAGCCCACTAGTAACTTCACTAGTAAATTCTATCAAAGTATAAAGAATAATTAATACCAATTCTTCACAAGTTCTTCCAAAAAACAGAAGAGGTGGGAATACTTCTCAATTCACTCTAAGGCCAGTATTATTACCTTGATACCAAAACCAGACAAAGACATCACAAGGAAAGGAAACTACAGACCAATATCTTTACAAACACAGAAACAAAAATTGTGTCTGGTTCTGAACCGCAAGTAGAGAGTAACCCCTGGTCGCTGCAACTAGAGAAAGACCGTTCACAGCAACAAAGATCCAGTGCAGCCAAGAAAAAAAAGGATTCAACTAAGTTTAAGATCAATACCTGATTAAAAATTTTAGCAAATCTGGAAGCAAAAGAATCTACCTCAACTTGGTAAAGGATATCTTCCATAAGCTTATACCAAATATCACGTTAACGATAAAAAACTATAAGCATTCCTGTTAAAGCTGGAAATAAGACAGGAATACCTGCTACTACTCTGTGTATTCAATATTTAAAACTCTGACCAATGGAAGATAGTTTCTTGCCCTTATAATAAAACCAGAAAAAATATTTTAAGCAATGAGACAAAAGTGTTATTATTTGCAAATGATATGATAACTTTAAAAGCCTATTAAATCTAATGAAAGTTTAGTAAGATTGCTGGATAAAACATCAGTTAAAAATGTTGCAGATTCTTCTACGTACCACCAATAATCAATTACAAAATACCATGAAAAAATAAATCCCATTCACAAAAGTGTCCAAACTAAACCAAAATAAAAAACCTAGGAATAAAGCTAAAGATATGCATTAACCCAAGTGCACAAAAGGATATTTGGAAAAATAGAGAGAGATCTTATGCTCCAGGATTGGGATAGTCAATAGTGTGAATAAATCAGCACTCATAAATAATATATAAACTCGTTCCAATTTTTCATGGAACTCAATAAATGGATTAAAAGATTCAACTAGAAGAAAACGTGCAGAAGGATTCTAGTAAGTTATTGCAAAAGAAATATAATGAGAAAGTAGAAACCTTGCCCTAGATATATCAAAACCTTCTCCAAGGTTATTGTAATTACATTGTAGTGTTGTTATAGGAGAGATCGAATCAATCAATCGGACCTGAACAGAGAATCTGGAAATGCATCTAGGCATGTATGGTGATCCACATAAACAGAAGTGTAATTTCAGTCAGTGGTAAATGGCTGGCCTGCTTGACTGATGATGCTGGGATGACAATCTATATGGGAAAAATAAAGTCAGATCACTATTTTAAAACACTGCGTGGTTGTTGTTTAGACACTAAGTTGTGTCCAGCTCTTTTGAGACCCCATGGCCTGTAGCCTGCCATGCTCCTCTGTCCATAGGACTTCCCAGGCAACAATACTGGAGTGGATTATCAACAATACTGAAGATCTCCAGGGTATCTTCCCATCCCAGGGATCTAACTCATGTCTCCTGCATTGGCAGGCAGATTCTTTACCACTGAGCCATCAGGGAAGCCACATTTTAAAACATACACCAAAGCAAATACACACACACGTAAACACACACACACCATATACACACACACACACACATGATATAAAAGAGTTTGAAAAATATATAGGAGAATAATTTTCTAATATGGATTTCAGAAGCATGATATAAAGTAAGACAAAACCCCAAGACCAAAAAGAAAAAGACTGACAGATTTGAGTACATTTAACACTTTTGTTTAACTTTTATGCAGAGTACATCATGAGAAACGCTGGGCTGGATGAAGCACAAGCTGAAATCAAGATTGCTGGGAGAAATATCAGTAACCTCAGATATGCAGATAATACCACCCTTATGGCAGAAAGTGAAGAACAAAAGAGCCTCTTGATGAAAGTGAAAGAGGAGAGTGAAAAAGTTGGCTTAAAGCTCAACATTCAGAAAACTAAGATCATGGCATCTGATCCCATCTCTTCATGGCAAATAGATAGAGAAACAGTGACAGACTTCATTTTGGGGGGCTCCAAAATCACTGCAGATGGTGACTGCAGTCATGAGATTAAAAGACGCTTACTCCTTGGCTTCTCTGGTGGCTCAGAGATTAAAGCCTCTGCCTGCAATGTGGGAGACCTGGGTTCAACCCCTGGGTCAGGAAGATCCCTTGGAGAAGAAAATGGCAACCCACTACAGTATTCTTGCCTGGAGAATCCCATGGATGGAGGACCCTGGTGGGCTACAGTCCATGGGGTTGCAAAGAGTAGGACACAACTAAGCGACTTAACTTTACTCCTTGGAAGAAAATTATGACCAACGTAGACAACATATTAAAAAGCAGAGATATTACTTTGCCGACAAAGGTCTGTCTAGTCAAAGCTGTGGTTTATCCAGTAGTCGTGTATGGATGTGAGAGTTGGACTGTGAAGAAAGCTGAGTGCCGAAGAATTGATGCTTTTGAACTGTGGTGTTGAAGACTCTTGAGAGTCCCTTGGACTGCAAGGAGATCCAACCAATTCATCCTAAGGGAAATCAGTCCTGAATATTCATTGGAAGGACTGATGCTGCAGATGAAGCTCCAATACTTTGGCCACCTGATGTGAAGAACAAACTCATTAGAAAAGACCCTAATGCTGAGAAAGACTGAAGTCAGGAGGAGAAGGGGATGACAGAGGATGAGATGGTTGGATGGCGTCACCAACTCAATGGACATGAGCTTGAGCAAACTCTGGGAGATGGTGAAGGACAGGGAAGCCTGGCTATAGTCCATGGAGTTGCAAAGAATCAGACATGACTCAGTGACTAAACAACAACAAATACATATCTAATATAGTGATTCTCCCTAGGGCCCCTACTTAGTCCTTCTATCACTGTTTCATGCTCTTTGTTGGGAATGTCATAACTAAGAGGGACTTAAGAATGGAAGTCACACTTCAGTTTATTGGGAAATATTGCAGAGTCCATGAACCTGGTTACATGGGTGGATTCTCCAGCTCCTTCCCCTCACCCCAAAGGATGTAACTGAGAAAGGATTCTTAAAAATGAAACAAGCAGGATTTTTTAGATATAGTCATAAAAGTCTCTTTAAAACCGTCTGTGAGATTTTCCTTCTGTGGAGACTTCTTAGTAGGCTGGAGTGGGAATAATCTCACCCTGTCACTCCACACCTGGGAGATTTTTGAAGCTGCCTTTCTTTCATGGGTATTTCTGTGGCCTGTCCAGGACTCCCGTGCTAGGTCTGCTCAACATCAACTTGGGGTATCTGGGACTACTTCTCCTGCAACTTGCTGCTCCCCAGCCAGCCTCAGTTTCTATCACCTAGATGTTCCTACCACAGCCTCTTACCACCTGGGTCCTCTCCGGCTGGAGGCCACCATCGTGGGCGGATCCTAACCAATCCAGCGCAACGTTCTTATTGCAAGTTCCTGTTGCATTCTGGAGTTAGAGGGGTGAGCATCCCACTTTTGACCCACCACTGGAGGAGGAAAAGGCAGCGACTTCTGTGACTTGGACATAGGGAGCTGGGCAGCCCACGGAGGCCCAGCAATAGGTCACTAACCAGGCTGAAGGTAAGGGGGTGCTTCTTTCCTCTCCTCTTCTTT
Source organism: Budorcas taxicolor (assembly GCF_023091745.1). NCBI lineage: Eukaryota > Metazoa > Chordata > Mammalia > Artiodactyla > Bovidae > Budorcas > Budorcas taxicolor. The sequence goes on from NC_068915.1 coordinate 45,488,352, forward strand.
GATGTAGGAAGTGCTATAGGCAATATCACTGCATATGTAATGCGCAACCAAACATCCTGCTTTGGAGCTGCCTGGGTTCAAGTCCTATCTCTGCCTCAGTAGTTGTGTCAGCTTGCACAGGTTACTGAAAATGTTTGTCCTTCATTTGTAAAATGAGGATAATATTAATAATAGCCCAGTAGGGCTATTATAGTCCATAGCTGGTAGCTCAGCGTTAAAGAATCTGCCTGCAATGCAGGAGACCCAGGATCAATCTCTGGGAATGGAAGATCCCCTGGAGGAGGACATGGCAACCCACTCCAGGATTCTTGCCTGGAGAATCCCACGGACAGAGGAGCCTGAGGCTACAGTCCATGGGGTTACAAAGAGTCGGACACGACTGAGACACGGAGTACACACAGGGTTATTGAAAACTCAATATATTTTCCATACTTGAAATAGAACCTAGCAATATAAAATACCTGGCACTATAAAACATCAGCTGTTATTATTTCCTAAAAAACAAGATGTTTCAAGTAGAACTTCCACAGAATTTTATAATGAGTTGGTGGCATCTCTACAAGAGATGCTAATTTTCCATTTGTAGTGGTGACACTATTTATTCAGAAAATTCATTAATTTGGTTTTTCAAAAGAAAGAAGAGAAAAATATGAAATAGACGAAAGTGCCAAAAGACATGGCACAACTGTGAAGGTGGGATACAAATGATTGTCCTTTGGAAGCACGGTCCTAGTAGCTCTGGAGCACAAGCTGTGCCTAAGACTTTAATGAGCCTGACAACTATCCCTGCTACCCAGAAGCTCCCATGGAAATAGTTGAATATTTGATCTGAATTTATCAACATTTTTTCCAAAGTTTAAAAACAATTAAAAAAAAAATTTATTTGACTGCACCAGATCTTAGTTGCAGCGCAGGACCTGACAGGGATTGAACCCAGGCCCCCTGCATTGAGAGCGGGGAGTGTTAACCACTGGACCACCAGGAAAGTCCCAAAGATTTTTTTTTTTAATTGAACATTTTCAGTTAAAAACAAAAACAAAAACTTGAGCATGTTACCCCCATATATGTTTGCAAATTTGTAAGTTGTATTTAAATATGAGACAGAGTCATGTAGTAGTTATAAATGTAAACTCTGTATCCAGACTGTGGGGTTCAAATCCAAGTTTTGCCACTTGTCAGCTGTGTGACACTGGAGGGTTCACTTGTCCTGTCTGTTTTTATAAAACATGAATAATAATACCTATCTCACAGGCTTGTTGTAGAGCTTAAATACAGTGATATAGGTAAGCTCCTAAAACATTGCTTGGTGTGGAAGAACTCAGTTGCATTATCTAGTTTTATGACAACTGTGCAATAGAAATTCATTTAAGATCAAAATAGAAATAAATAGAAAGTCTGATGTGTCTGTTAACCGTCATGCAAACCCTGGGGTATATAAAATATACTTTTATATATATATATATATATATATGTATGTATGAATATTTCCTGCCATAAAAAAGAAGGAAATCAGCCATCTGCAGCAACATGAATGGACCTTGAAGACATTTTGCTAAGTGAAATAAGTCAGACAGATAAAGACAAATACTGCATAATCTCACTTATATACAGAATCTAAGAAGCAAAATCAAGCTGAGCAAAAAGCCAAGCTCATGGATACGGAGACTAGAATTGTGGTTCCTGAGGTGGGGGGTGGGGAGTAGGTGAAATAGATGAAGGGACTCACACGGTACAAACTTCCAGTTATAAAGTCACAGAGGTGTAATGTACAGCATGAAGACTATGGTAGTACTGTCCTGAATATTTGAAGGTTGCTAAGAGAGGGCATCTTAAAATTTCTCATCATAAATTTTTTCTTGTAACTATGTGTGATGACAGATGTTAACCAGACTTATTGTGGTGATCATTTTGCAATATATAGAAATATCAAATCGTTAAGTTGTACACCTGAAACTAATATAATGTTAATGTCAGTTATACCTCAATAAAAAAGTTCATCTCCGATAATCCTACATCTTAGCACTCAATTTTATGCTGTTTACAGTACTTATCAGTATCTTAATTTACCTTCTTTATTTACTTACTTGTTTGATCATCATTCACCTCCTATTAGGATACAGACTCCATCAGGGTAGTGTGTTCACCACACGTGTTCCTGGTACCCAGAACAGTGCCTGATACACAGGAGAAACTCTGGCTGGATCATGAAAACAAAACAAGGCCAAATGCCCCAGAAATTTGTTCTCTGCAATTCTCTCCTATTGGATTTAATTTCTCTCTTTGGGAACCCACGGATTAAATGTAACCCCTAAACTGCAGATCCACCCTTTAAATTGTTTAAGATAATCATACCCTTTTCCACCGCCTCCATACCTCACCTCTAGGCTTCTAATACATCATCGACTGAGAAAGTCCCTTTATGAATAAGCAAGGTCCCGAAATCACCATAGGCATGGCAATATTCCAGTAAAGCTGGAGAGATGGATTCCAGGGTTTGTAATTCAGGAAGAGCCATTTTGCTTCTAGTAAAGTAAGTCACTTATTACATAATCACCAGTGCTATGGGAGCTACTTACTAAAATATTTACAGAGTCAAGGCATAACATTTATGCAGCACTTTTTATGTGCCAGGCCCTGTGCCAAGTGATTTGCAGCACTTAGTTCTTACAATAAACACTGAGAGTTTATTCACTAGTATTATTCATATTTTACAGATGAGGAAACTGAGGCTCAGAGAGATTGAGAGGGTGCCCATGTTCACGCAGCCAGCAAGTGGCACAGTGACGTCTGGCCCCAGGTCTGGCTGACTCTATGGTTCACATGCCCATGGCCTTGCCTCCTGAGCTGGTGGTTTACATAATGGAGGGAAAAAGAAGTAGAGCTGGTTCCCTTCATTTACTGGCTTATTTCTCTTTGCCTTTGGAATTTTTCCTATTCAGGCAGCATCTAAATCCTCTGGACACACAGGGACTCCCGAAGTTTACCAAACCCTCATCACACTCATCAGAAGAGATTACATCTTTCCTGTTCATAATGGTTGAGTTTCACAACTCTTGAGCTACTTATAGGCTTGGAGTGAGACTGACATAGGATTCCTTCTTGTCTGCTCCTTATTCTCCCTGACAAATGGGATCACTTCTCATTATTTCCCTGCAGAGTGGCTCCTGGGTGGAACTTGTTGAGGAATAGCCACCCTGGTTTTAGAGCAGAAGTTTCTGCCACCAAGGTAAGCGTGCTTCCTGAAGGAGGATGTGGGCCTGGGTGGCCTGGTGTGACTTCTCAGACAGATACTCCTTCTCCATACCTGGTCTGCCTGACCTGAGAAAACCTTTTTCAAAATGAATTTTATTTCTTTATCTCTTTTTGACTCTGCTGGGTCCTCGCTGCTGTGTGGGCTCTCTCGCGTTGCAGTGAGCGGGGGCTCTCTCGAGTTGCGGTGCCTGAGCTTCTCATTGTGATGGCTTCTTTTTTGCAGAGCATGGGCTCTAGGGTGTGTGGGCTTCAGTACCTGTGGTTCTGGGGCTCTTCTTTAGATTGTGTGGCTGGGAAAGTCTCCTCTGAGGTGACTTGAGTGTCGGTGGGATGATACAAAGGTCATGACCAGGCGAAATCAGAAAGTATTTGGGCCAAGGGGACATCTGATGGAAAGGACATAGGGCAGAGCTGAGAGGGACACGTCAGTGCTGAAGAAGCAGGAGTGAGCCAGTGTGATTGGAGTAAAGCGTTTAGTTATTTGGCCTTTGTGACAGTCCTTTAAGAAACTCAGTAGAACATTTGCTGCAGGTTGGCCTAAGCTAATTTGGTCATTCACAGATATTAGGCTCTTTTTGGTTAATCCTGGAACCCTCAGGAGTTAGTGGTAAGTGGGGGGTTGATACTAAAAAGGAGTAAGGAAGTATCAGACCAAAATTACTTCAAGGTTTGATATTTCTCAACCTGTGGACTCAGTGGAGGCCTACAGAAGAGCCTAAGAGCCGTTCTGCAAGCTCTGGGAAGCCCCAGCCCTCGGTCCCTTCTGGTGCTCCCAAAACGCCTTCAGAAGAGCTCTCTTGAAGAGACCATAGCACTCTTGCCAGGGGTGGGCCCAGAGTCCTTGATTTCAGGGGTCAAGCTTCTGGTGCCATCCTTGAGGGTTAAGGATAAAGGATCAAGTAAAGGCAGGAAGCATTTAAAATATTTTATATTGAATATCACTCTATATATTATCACTTACCTTACTGATAGAACCCATTTGGTATGTGGGCTCTATTTATGCTGATTATTAGCAAATTACCGAGTACCCCTAATAGAAACTCTTTTCTAACATTCATTATGTGGAATAGTAGCAGTGTTAGTTGTTCAGTCGTGTCCGACTCCTTGCAACCCCATGGACTGTAGCCTGTCAGGCTCCTCTGTCCAAAGGATTGTCCAGGCAAGAATACTGGAGTGGGTTGCCATCTCCCTCTCCAGGAGATTTTCCTAACCTAGGAACTGACCCTGGGTCTCCTGCACTGCAGGCAGATTCTTTACCAATGTGGTGTCATGACTGGACAGACAGAAAAGAAGAGGAGGTGCTGATAGCCCTGTCCTCTGGGGTGGCTTTTAGGGGCTTACTAGTAGCTCACCAGGCCTGGAGTGTGCATACCTAATCAAGGTAGCCAATTGCCCCTCCCTCATTCATATCACACTGGCTTTGCTGAAGTATTTCAGAATAAATTATTATTGTTATAATAATATGATACAATTAAAAATCAATTTCAGATAATAAACTCGAACTTGGAATAGTAATAATAATCAGAGACTAATTACCGAATCCTTTACTCTGCACAGGGTGCTGAGCTAAGTTCTTTGCATAAATGTTTCACTTAATTCTTACAAGAACCCTGTGAGTTAAATGCTCTGACCTTCACTTTACATAAGAGAAAATGGAGGCTCAGAGAGTGACGAGCCTAAGAAACCTGGCTGGTGTTTGGCAGAAAATAACTTTAAACTTAGCTCTACGCTGTGAGTTGTAACCATAGCACTATGCAGCTTGGGTATAAGACTGAAATTTGATACTTGCCCTTGGAAAAGGAAATGGCATCCCACTCCAGTACTCTTGCTGGGAAAATCCCATGGACAGAGGAGCCTGGTAGGTTGCAGTCCATAGGGTCCCGAAGAGTCGGACACGACTGAGCAACTTCACTTTCACTTTCACTTGGAAAGTTGCTCATCTTGCTATGCTTCGGTTTCCTCATCTGTAAAATGGGGAAGGGAGTAATAGTGAACTGGCCAACGTGTGTGAAGGGGTTTCATAAACTGCAAATGCCTTTGTGTTAAGTCTCACTGTTTGCACGACCCGGATGCTCTCCTGGGTCCCTCACTTAAGTGTCCACAGTCTTCCTTGATGACAGGAGTGTGGCTAGGTGTGTTTTGTGAATGTCCCCATAACCCTTGGCCCAATTTTCCCCTGGCTATTCTGTGGCCTGGGCTCAGGTCCCAGCACCCCAGAGACCGTGGCATTTTCTTGAAAGTCACTGCATGAACGATAGTTCCTCCCTGTTTCTTAGTAACAGCCTCAGGCCATCCTCCTTGAGTGGGCAAGTTTGTATCCTGGTGATGGATATGCCAGCCACTGTCTTCCTCTGGGAGGTGCTAGACATCTGTGGTGGCACGTGGCTGTGTTATGAGAGGGCTTGGCATGTGGGGAAAGATGGCTCAAATCCCAACCCTGTCCCATTGTCCATTCATTCACTCAACATATGTAAATATAGCATCTACCACTAGGTGGGGAGAAGATGATAGTGAATAAGCTGACATAGCTCCATCATAGAGCTAATGGCCTATCAAGAGAGAAAGACAAACACTTAAGAATAAATAAATTTAATAAAGTGAGCCAAGAATACCTACAGAGTACATGAACACCAATTTAGCATAGTCTTGGGGAAGTCAGGGAAGGCTTCCTGGAGGAAGGGATGTTTAATTTGAAGTTTACCTGGGTAGGAGAGTGAGGTGATGGGAGAGACTTCTTTGTAGTGGCTTTTGGATGTGATTTAGGCTTCGTAACTTAGAAGACCTTGCATGAGGATTGGCAGGCATCTGAATGGTGCCATGCATAGCATAGCATTGCTGGTTTTTCTGTGGTGTGTTCCAGTGTTCAGGCCCCAGTTACCTGGGAGTCCAGAGGCAGAGCACAGGCCATCTGCTTTTCACTAGGTTGGCTCTTTCAGGGGTGCTGTGGCTCTGAATCTAACATTTTGTGCTTGAAGAGGTGTGTTCCAGACATAGCAGCTTCAGGAGTGCCTTCTTTGGTCCTGTCTTCTTGAAGGTGACAGAGGTGTCAGAGCAGCATCATTCCAGGGTTATTGCTGAGGGTCTAGAGGCCACTGCTCCATCCTATCTGATGCTTTCCACAGGTTCTTTCGACTCTTTCAAGCCCATGGACTGTAGCCCACCAGGTTCCTCTGTCCATGGACTTGTCCAGGCAAGAATATTGGAGTGGGTTGCCATTTTCTTCTCCAGGGGAACTTCCTGACCCAGGGATCGAAACTGGGTCTCTTGTATTGCAGGCGGTCTCCTGCCTTGCAGGCGGATTCTTTACTAACTGAGACACTGGGGAAGCCCTTTAATTAAGATACAATTTAAAAAAAAGATACAATTGACATATAACTTTGTAGTAGTTTCAGGTGTACTACATCATGATTCAGTATTTGTATATATTGTGAAATGATCACCACTATAAGTGGAGTTATCATCCATTATCACACATTGTTACAAATGTTTTATTCTTGCAATGAGAACTTTTAAGATCCACTCTCTTAGCAACTTCAAATGGCAACACAGTGTTATTAACACTAACTATAGTCACCACACTGTACATCACACTCCATTTATTCTATAATAGGCAGATTGTACCTTTGACTCCCTTCACCCATTTTGCTCAACTCCCAACCCCTGCCCCTGGTAACCACCCATCTGTTCTCCATTTCTAGGAAAGAAAGAAAGTGAAATCGCTCAGTTGTGTCTGACTCTTTGCAACCTCACGGACTGTAGCCTACCAGGACAGCCTATCTCTGTCCATAGGATTTTCCAGGAAAGAGTACTGGAGTGGGTTTCCATTTCCCTCTCCAGGGGACCTTCCCGACCCAGGGATCAAACCCAGGTCTCCCACATTGTAGGCAGATGCTTTACTGTCTGAGCCACCAGGGGGAAAGCTCTGCTTTATTTTTTAATCTTAAAATTAAAAAAATATATACATTCCCCAATAAGTGAAACTGTACAGTATTGTCCTTTATCTGACTTATCTAGTGTGAGGCCCTCCAGGTTCATCCATACTGTTGCAAATGGCAAGATTTTCTTTTTTTTCCCCCAGTGTCTGAAGAACATCTCATTGTGTGGTATACATATTTATTTCTTTTTCTTTATTCATTCATCCATCAGTGAATACTAGGTTGCTTCCCTGTCACTGCAGTGAATACGAGGGTGCAGATATCTGTTTGTTTGTTTTTTGCAGTTATCTTTTTAAGTTAATGCTTTCATTTTCTCCAGATAAATACTGATGTGGAATTGCTAAAACATATGGCAGTTCTATTTTTAATTTTTTGAGGAATCTCTGTTTTACTTCCCCTAGTGACTGTACCTATTTACATTCCCGTTCCCACCAACAATGTATGGGGAGTTCCCTTCCCTCCACATGCTTGCCGACACTTGTTTCTTGTGTTTTTGATACTAGACTCTCTAGCGAGTGTGAGATGATGTCTCACTGTGGCCCTGATTTGCATCTCCCTGATGACTGGTGATACTGAGCACCTTTTCAGGTACCTGTTGGCCATCTATATGTCTTTGGTAAAACGTCTGTAATTTCTTAATTCCCCGTTTAAAATCCCTTTCTGTTTACAATAGTTGGAGTTGTTTCTGTTTCCTGCTGCTGAACCTTTTCCGGATATTACTGAGGTACAGCTAGATTCATTTAGTTAATCAATATTTTCTGAACATCCACTGTGTGACAGGCACTGGTTTTAGGGCCAGGGAATACAACAATGAACAAGACAAAGTTCATGTCACCTTGGTCATATTATCATAGCAATTGCACTCCAGAGCAGAGCTATCCAACAGAAACATAATATGAGCCACATGTGCAGTTTTAAATTTTCTAGTATTAACATTATTAAAAAGTAACAAGATATAGGTGAAATTAACTTTAGTGATATATTTTACTTAACCCACTATATCAAAATATTATTTCAGCATGTGACTAATATAATCAGTTTTTAATGAGATATATACTTTTTCATATTAAGTCTTGGAAATTCAGTGTTTAGTTTTTACTAATGGCACAACTTGATTCTAAAAAAGCTTTTCCACTTGATTCAACTGATCTGTAATACATTTCATGAAATTCACAGTTGAATAAGTAGTTTCATATACCTAATATGGCCCAAGCATACTTAAAAGTTTTCTACTAATCAAAAAAGTACCAGAAAAATTTTTCTAAAAAATACTTGCATCTATGTTGACAAAACTTGTTCATCTTTTCCAGAATTTATTTGACTTCGGAGCAAAAGCATGAGTGTTAAGTTGCTTCAGTCATTTCTTGACTCTGTGTGACCCCATGGACTGTAGCCCGCCAGGCTCCTCTGTCCATGGGATTTTCCAGGCAAGAATACAGGAGGGGTTGCCATGCTCTCCTCCCAGGGATCTTCCTCTCTTCCTGATCCAGGGATCAAACCCACATCCCTTATGTCTACCTGCATTGGCAGGTGGGTTCTAGCACCACCTATGAAGAAAAGACATATCAGTTTCAAAACTACATTTGTCCAACTTAAGTCAATTCACCAACTCTTGGGTCAACTCAGAAGCATATTGAATAATTTGAAAGAAAACTTAAAGTTTATCGCTGATGATGAAGCATTCTTGACTTCTTTGTAGACTTTATAGCCAATTTACATAACACCCATCAATTACAATGAAATTAATTTGCATATTGATTTATGTTAGAAAAAGGTGTAAATTAATTATCATTGATTTGTATTATAAAAGTTTCGGTTTCAACATGAATCCTCATACCTGTCTAGCTAAGTAATAAGTTAAGCCTTTCTTACCTTGGAGTTTCAAATTTTGCTGATGTGTGTGCAGTTTGATTTTGATGAGAAAGCATAAGTCACACTGCCATTTTCTGTCTTTGATAATGAATATTTGGCAAGCATTATCTTTGTTCAAAGAAAATTTTGATTCAAAGTTAAAGGTGAAGCAAGTTTTTGTAAAACTCTTCCATGACTCAAATAAAGAGCATTGACAAAGAACACAAGGTCATTAAAATCATCATATTCTATTTCTTTCAACTGTTCCATAAACTGGAGATGATTCATAGTATTTAAATATATATGGCAAACAATTCTAACAATTGTATCCATGATGCTGGGAGAATCAATTCCTAGGCAGGTTGATAAGTCTGGGGTCCCTGAGGAGAAGCAAGGGGTCTGAGGCTCTTGGGAAGGAGACAGAGGTCTGGAGTTCTCAAGGAGGAGAAAAGGACAAATGTTTTTTTCTACATTGCTTTGTCTTAGTATAACAGTGTATCTTGCTCAAGGACATGTTTCTTCTTAACAAGAACCCTCTGACTAATCTTGTTATCTTAAGAGGTATGTTTTAGGAGTGCATCTGGTCAGTCAGTTCAGTTCAGTCACTCAGTTGTGTCCAACTCTTTGCGACCCATGGACTGTAGCACACAAGGCTTCCCTGTCCATTGCTAACTCCTGGAGCTTACTCAAACTCATGTCCATCGAGTCAGTGATGCCATCCAACCATCTCATCCTCTGTCGTCCCCTTCTCCTCCAGCCTTCAATCTTTCCCAGCAACAGGGTCTTTCCCAGGGAGTCAGTTCTTTGCATCAGGTGGCCAAAGTATTGGAGCTTCATCTTCAGCATCAGTCCTTCCAATGAATATTCAGGGTTGATCTCCTTTAGGATTGACTGGTTTGATCTCCTTGCAGTCCAAGGGACTCTCAAGAGTTTTCCAACATCATAGTTCAAAACCACCAATTCTTCGGTGCTCAGCTTTCTTTATAGTCCAACTCTCACATCCATACATGACTACTGGAAAAATCATAGCTTTGACTAGATGGACCTTTGTTAGCAAAGTAATGTCTCTACTTTTAATATGCTGTCTAGGTTTGTCAGACCTTTTCTTCCAAGGAGTGAGCGTCTTTTCACCAATGGTTGAAATCACCATCTGCAGTGATTTTGGAACACAAGAAAATAGTCTCTCACTATTTCCATTGTTTCTCCATCTATTTGCCATGGAGTGACGAGACCGGATGCCTTGATCTTAGTTTTTTGAATGTTGAGTTTTAAGCCAACTTTTTCACTCTCCTCTTACACATTCACCAAGAGGCTCTTTAGTTCCTCTTCACTTTCTGCCATAAGGGTGGTGTCATCTGCATATCTGAGGTTATTGATATGTCTCCCGGCAATCTTGATTACAGCTTGCGCTTCATCCAGCCCAGCATTTCACAAGATGTACTCTGCATATAAGTTAAATAAGCAAGGTAGCAATATACAGCCTTGATGTACTCCTTTCCCAATTTGGAACCAGTCTGTTGTTCCATGTCCATTTCTAACTGTTGTTTCTTGACCTGCATACAGATTTCTCAGGAGGCAGGTAAGGTGGTCTGGTATTCCCATCTTTTGAAGAATCCACACAATCAAAGGCTTTCACATAATCAATAAAGCAGAGGTAGATGTTTTTCTGGAATTCTTTCGCTTTTTCAATGATCCAGTGGATGTTGGCAAATTGATCTCTGGTTCCTCTGCCTTTTCTAAAACCAGCTTAAACATGTGGAAGTTCATGTTTCATGTACTGTTGAAGCTTGGCTTGGAGAATTTTGAGCAATACTTTGCTAGCATGTGAGATGAGTACAATTGTGCAGTAGTTTGAATATTCTTTGACATTGCTCTTCTTTGGAATTGGAATGAAAACTGACTTTTCCAATCCTGTGACCACTGTTGAGTTTTCCAAATTTGCTGGCATATTGAGTGCAACACTCTCACAGCATCATCTTTTAGGATTTGAAATAGCTCAACTGGAATTCCATTACCTCTACTAGCTTTGTTCATAGTGATGCTTCCTAAGGCCCACTTGACTTCGCATTCCAGGATGTCTGGCTCTAGGTGAGTGATCACACCATCATGGTTATCTGTGTCATGACGATCTATTTTGTATACTTCTTCTGTGTATTCTTGCCACCTCTTCTTAATATTTTCTGCTTCTGTTAGGTCCATACCATTTCTATCCTTTATTGTACCCATCTTTGGCTGAAATTTTCCCTTTGTATCTGTAATTTTCTTGAAGAGATCTCTAGTCTTTCCCATTCTATTGTTTTCATCTGTTTCTTTGCACTGATCCCTGGCTTTCTTATCTCTCCTTGCTATTCTTTGGAAGTCTGCATTCAAATGGGTATATCTTTTATTTTCTCCTTTGCTTTTTGCTTCTATTCTTTTCTCAGCTATTTGTAAAGCCTCCTCAGACAACCATTTTGCCTTTTTTGCATTTCTTTTTCTTGGGGATGATCATGATCCCGGCCTCTTGTACAATGTCACAAACCTCCATGCATAGTTCTTCAGGCACTCTATCAGATTTAATCCCTTGAATCTATTTCTCACTTTTACTGTATAATCGTAACGGATTTGATTTAGGTCATACCTGAATGGTCTAGTGGTTTTCCCTACTTTCTTCAATTTAAGTCTGAATTTGGCAATAAAGAGTTCATGATCTGAGCCACAGTAAGCTCCCAGTCTCGTTTTTGCTGACTGTATAGAACTTTTCCATCTTTGGCTGCAAGGAATATAATCAATCTAACTTTGGTGTTGACCATCTGGTGATGTTCATGTGTAGAGTCTTCTCTTGTGTTTTTGGAAAAGGGTGTTTTCTATGACCAGTGTGTTCTTCTGGAAAAACCCTGTTAGCCTTTGCCCTGCTTCATTTTGTCCTTCAAGGCCAAATTTGCCTGTTACTCCAGGTATCTCTTGACTTTCTACTTTTGCATTCCAGTCCCCTATGATGAAAAGGACATCTTTTGAGGGGCTAGTACTAGAAGGTCTTTTATTTATTTATTAAAAAAAATTTTTTTTTAATTTTTAATTTTTACTTTCTTTTACTTTACAATACTGTATTGGTTTTGCCATACATTGACATGAATCCACCACGGGTGTACATGAGTTCCCAAACATGAACCCCCCTCCCACCTCCCTCCCCACAACATCCCTCTGGGTCATCCCCGTGCACCAGCCCCAAGCATGCTGTATCCTGCATCGGACATAGACTGGTGATTCGATTCTTACATGATAGTATACATGTTTCAATGCCATTCTCCCAAATCATCCCACCCTCTCCCTCTCCCTCTGAGTCCAAAAGTCCGCTATACACATCTGTGTCTTTTTTGCTGTCTTGCATACAGGGTCATCATTGCCATCTTTCTAAATTCCATATGTATGTGTTAGTATACTGTATTGGTGTTTTTCTTTCTGGCTTACTTCACTCTGTATAATCGGCTCCAGTTTCATCCATCTCATTAGAACTGATTCAAATGTATTCTTTTTAACGGCTGAGTAATACTCCATTGTGTATATGTACCACAGCTTTCTTATCCATTCATCTGCTAATGGACACCTAGGTTGTTTCCATAGAAGGTCTTTTAGATCTTCATAGAACGGTTCAATTTCAATTTCTTCAGCATTACTGGTTGAAGCATAGACTTGGATTACTGTGATATTGAATGGTTTGCCTTGGAAACAAACAGAGATCATTCTGTTGTTTTTGAGATTGCATCTAGTTACTGCATTTTGGACTCGTGTTCTAATCCTGTTACCTTATATTGTGGGAGTGGGTCTGGTAAGACCTTTTACTGTAATAAAGTAGAGCTCCTTTGCAAAGACTAGCAAGGTGAGCATACTCCGTCCACCTTCTGATGTCTGTGTCAGAAGCTTTCTCTGTTCCTTGTTATACTTTAATAAAACTCTGCTAAAAACTCTCAAGAGTTTATAAAATCTCAAACTCTCAAAAGAGTTCACAAAATCTCTCTTTTTGGGGAGGTGGTGTTAGTTCTAGAAGGTTTTGTAGGTCTTCATAGAATGGTTCAGCTTCAGCTTCTTCAGCATTACTAGTTGGTCATAAACTTGGATTACTGTGATATTGAATGGTTTGCCTTGGAAATGAACAGAGATCATTCTGTCATTTTTGAGATTGCATCCAAATACTTCATTTCAGACTCTTTTTTTTGACTCTGAGGGCTATTCCATTTCTTCTAAGGGATTATTGCCCACAGTAGTAGATATAATGATAATCTGAGTTATATTCACCCATTCCAGTCTGTTTTAGTTCACTGATTCCTAAAATATCGACGTCCACTCTTGCCATCTCCTGTTTGACCACTTCCAATTTACCTTGATTCATGAACCTAACATTCCAGGTTCCTTTTCAATATAGTTCTAATTGGACTTTACTTCCATCATCCACAACTGGGTGTTGCTTTTGCTTTGGCTCTTTATTTATTTATTTATTTATTTTGGTGCAGGGGGAGGGAGTCCAAAATCATTGCAGATGCTGACTGCAGCCATGAAATTAAAAGACCCTTGCTCCTTGGAAGAAAAGCTATGACCAACCTAGACAGCATGTTAAAAAGCAGAGATATTACTTTGCCAGCAAAGGTCCATCTAGTCCAAGCTATGGTTTTTCCAGTAGTCATGTGTGGATGTGAAATTTAGACTATAAAGAAATCTGAGCACCAAAGAATGGATGCTTTTGAACTGTGGTGTTGGAGAAGGCTCTTGAGAGTCCCTTAGACTGTCAGGAGATCCAACCAGTCAGTCCTAAAGGAAATCAACCCTGAATATTCATTGAAAGGACTGATGCTGAAGCTGAAAATCCAATACTTCACCTGATGTGAAGAACTGACTCCTTGGAAAAGACCCTGATGCTGGGAAAGATTGAAGGTGAGAGGAGAAGGGGACGACGGAGGATGAATATGAGTTTGAGTGAACTCCGGGAGTTGGTGATGGACAGGGAAGCCTGGAGTGCTGCAGTCCATGGGGTCGCAAGAGTCAGACACTACTGAGTGAATGAACTGAACTGAACTGATACAAAAGCTCTTGAGTGATCAAGCCTGGTCTCTGGTTCCAAAGCTAAATCTTCTTCGGAGATCTCGAATCTGACTTTGTTCACCATAAGCTATCAATGCTTTTTGTAGATTCTGCTGCAGAAAGCTAAAAGTATTTTCAACAAGTATTATAAGCAGTTAGGGAAATTAGAAAAGACCCTGATGCTGGGAAAGATAGAAAGTGGGAGGAGAAGGGGATGATGGAGGACAAGATGATTGGATGGCATCACCATCAAAGGACATGAGTTTGAGCAAGCTCCAGGAAACGGTGAAGGACAGAGAAGCTGGGCGTGCTCCAGTCCAGGGGATTGCAAAGATTTGGACATGACTGAGCGACTGAACAATGAACAACAGGGAAATAATGGTTTCTTATTCAAAGATTCCTATCAATTCAAAGTTTTGACCCAACATAACAGAATTACCATTTGTAGTGATGGAAACTGATTTTTTAAAAATCTAGCTGGAATTCTTCTTTCACAGATATTAAAGGATTTAAAAGTATCTATGCCACATGCTAGATTTTTTTAAGGTGTGAATTGTCAACACTTCTTTGTAAACTGGAAGGTCTTTGAGACAAAATGTACCCAAAATATTAATTAGGCAAAATACTAGTTATAGCACATGACAAATCTAAAACAAAGGAAAAGTACTTGTGATTTTTCAAGTTTATTGATTGGTCTTTGCTACTGTTAGAAAAGTTTTGTATTTTATAGGCAGTTATTTAGTGACATAATTGAAGAGCTTCCACTTTTTGTAAAATATCTTTTTTGATCTTTTCTTCAGTATTTTCTGTTAATATTTTAATTCGGTTCAGTTCAGTTCAGTTGCTCAGTCATGTCTGACTCTTTGTGACCCCATGGACTGCAGCATGCCAGGCCTCCCTGTCCATCACCAACTCCCTGAGTTTACTCAAACTCATGTCCGTTGAGTCAGTGATGCCATCCAACCATCTCCTCCTTCTCCTCCCACCTTCCATCTTTCCCAGCATCAGGGTCTTTTCAAATCAATTTCTTTTCTTTTACTATTTATTTATCTAGAAGTGTTTTTCTTTTATGTAAGAATTCAAGTTTTTTTTTTGTAGCTGGTCAAATGTATAAATATAGATGCTTAAATTTATTTAAAATTTTAAAGAATTAAAAATTTTAATTGCAAATAATTATGCATTTCTTGTTGAACATTTAATTCTAATTTTAGGCAACTAACTTTATTAAATTTTTTTTTGACCACTGAAAGGAAAATGTCTTATCAAATCCATTATGCATATTTGCAGAAACTGTCTCAATATTGTCCTCCTTATCATGTTAAAAAGTTTTTTTCACAAAATGATGTGTTGCAGGAAATCATAATTGCTTTTCATCATCCTATTTTGTCGTACTCTGCTGATTGTTGCTCTAGCTACGGCATCGCCCTTGATTCTGCATCATCAGTACGCCCTCACTTAAAATTTTAAAATTTGCCCTTACTTTTTAGATTAGAAAATTTTAATTACATTATCATTTTAAAAATCAGTATTTTGATCTAATTCCCAATTATGATTGCCACAGATATTTGGAATTATCATCTGCAGAAAATATTTGAATAAAAACATTACAATGTTACCAGAAAGGAGGGACAAGGTGACCATAGAAATGGTAGCCGTGGAGACAGTGACTCTGGGTCATTCATTCATTGCCATTCTGGTTACTCAAACTTAAGTAGTGGCAATGTCTAGATGGTAAAATATGACTTCTGATTTCTTTTCTTTGCCTTATTCAATAATCTAAAACGTGCGTGTGTATTTTGGAGAATATCAGGAGTGAAACAATGACAATTAATGAAACAAACTAAGAATATCCTCTGTTGTTTTCAGCCTCATTCCAATGATTCCAGCCTTCAAGCCTTGGCCAGAGATGCATCACCCGGGTATTTCAGTTTAGTTCAGTTCAATCGCTCAGTCATGTTCGACTCTTTGCAACCCCATGAATTGCAGCACGCCAGGCCTCCCTTTGATCATCGACTCCCAGAGTTCACTCAAACTCATGTCCATAGAGTCGGTAATGCCATCCAACCATCTCATCCTCTGTCATCCCCTTCTCCTCCTGCCTCCAATCCCTCCCAGCATCTGAGTCTTTTCCAATAAGTCAACTCTTCACATGAGGGTGTTTGCTGCTATTGCTACTGCTATTGCTGAGTTGCGTCAGTCTTAAGAGGCTGTAAAAAAAGGTCAGCGTCCCAGGAGAAAAAGATGAAGGTGCAAGGGCTGCGTGTCATGAAAGGGTCTGGAGTGCAGTGGGTGGAGAGGCTTGAAAACAAGATGGAGAGGAGGGTGCTTAGGGCTGGGAAGGGAACTGGGGCAGTGCCAGAAGTCAGACTGTGGTACTGGGGGCAGATCTGACTTGGAAAGAGGAGTCAAAGGAGGTTGGAAGGAATGGGACACCAGGATCAGAATTAGTTTTCAGTAAGCTAACTGGTGGCAATACAGAGACTGTGTGTGGGGGGGGTGGGGTGGAGTGGGAGAACCCAAAGACAGGGCGCTAGGGAGCTGGTGAACAAGTCAGGAGAATGACGTTGAGGATCAGACAGAGGGGAAGGCTTAGAGGTTTCTAAGGACCTCTTCAAGTCAGAATCAACAGACTCAATCACTGTGATCTCCTTGTGGGAGAGACATGCATCGTATCAATCCTTGTCTTCCTAGTTTTCTAGCACAGTGTCACCATGCCTTCTTTCCCTCTGTCATTCATTCAGGCATCCATCCAATGAATACTAATTAGGGCTCGTTGTGAACCAGGCACGCGCTGGACTTGGATCACTCAGACAAATGCCTTGGGGATGTTAAACCAGTAAAAAACAAATCAACAAACAAACAAACCAGAAAATTTCCAATTCTGATAATTTCCAATTCTGTCAGTAAGTGCTACAAAGAAAATTACAAGGGAATATGACAGTAGGTTTGGGGTAGGGATAGGAGGGCCTCCCATTCCATGGGGTTGAGACTGGAAGGAGCCAGCCATGCAGCTATCAAGACCCCTCCCACCATTGTTGACGTATATTTTGACCATTATTGATGTATGTTCTGAGGATACACACTCTGGGCAAGACTGCTGCTGCTGCGGCTGCTAAGTCGCTTCAGTCGTGGCCGACTCTGTGCGACCCCATAGATGGCAGCCCGCCAGGCTCCCCCGTCCCTGCGATTCTCCAGGCAAGAACACTGGAGTGGGTTGCCATTTCCTTCTCCAATGCATGAAAGTGAAAAGGGACAGTGAAGTCGCTCAGTCGTGTCAGACTCTTAGCCACCCCATGGACTGCAGCCCACCAGGCTCCTCCGTCGATGGGATTTTCCAGGCAAGAGTACTGGAGTGGGGTGCCATTGCCTTCTCCGTGGGCAAGACTAAGTGCTCTTTTTCCTTTTTATTTACTTCAAAAAGTTGAAGTATGACTTGAAAATACACAGCTGGGTTGATGTCTACACTTTAACATTTTTTTAAAACATTTTACTTATTATTTTCATATGTACAGGTCATCACCACCCAGATCATATATATTAATAAAACATTTCTAGCACCTCCCAAACTCCCTGACTTTTGCAATGAATAACCCAAAAGTAACCTCTTTTGACTATCAACATCACCATCATTGCTGGTTCCCTACTGGGTGTAAACAAAACCATTTAGTATATATATTTTTTTGCATTTTGATTTTTTTAGTATTGTACCTGTGAGATTCACCCATATTGCTATGTGTAACTGTAGTTTGTTTTCACTGCTATTCAATATGCATTGTACAAATAGATCACCATTTAAAAACTATTTTATTGTTGATGGGCATTTGGGTTGTTTTCATCTCTGGGCTATTACGATTACAATCATCATGAGTATTGTGTATGTCTTCTGGTGAACATAAGCACTCATTTTTGTTGGATTTATATCTGGAAGGGGATTACTAGCTCAGAGAGTATTGGATTTAACTTTAGTAGACACTGGCAAATAGTTTCCCAAAGGCCGTGGATCAGTTTTCATCCAACCCACAAGAATGGGAGTTCCCATTGCCCCATATCCTCAAGAACTGATGCTTAAAGCGAATTCTCTCATTTCCCCTATTTTGCAAATCAGGAAATTGAGGCTCAGAGTTGCTAAATAATCCATCCCAAATAACATAATTAGTGAGAGGTGAATCTCCACTGAAACCCAGATTTACTGCCAATTCAGAATTGCCCACCACACCATACTGCATACAAGGATACTAAGTAAATGGAACAGATCATATGTGTCCCTGGAATCCTAAGGAAAAAGAGGTTAATATTAGGTTCCTCCACAGAGATGGAACTTGAAGTTGACCTTAAAGGGCAGAGGAAGAATGAGGGCCCCTGGGCAGAAACTTGGCTAAAGACGAGGAGAGTACACATTAGAGTGTTCTGTGTTTAGGGTTGCCTCTTTCATTTGAGAACTATTCCTCTTGTCTCAGTGATCTCCCTGGGTCCCTTGGTTGCTGCCACCATGCTAATTCCCAGGAGTGTCCATTCCTGGCTCAATATACAAACTTCCTCTGGTTGAAGAGAAAGCTAGAGCTTAGCTGAACCCATATAAGCTGTCCTCCCTTTATATTCCCCTCGTTAGTCTCTTTGGGCTCCTATAACAAAAATACCATAGACCAGGTGGCTTAAACTACCGATATTTATTTCTCACAGTTCGGAGGCTAGAAGTCCAGGATCAAGGTGCCAGCCTGTTGGGTGAGAAGCCTCTTCCTGATGTGCAGACAGTCTCCCTTTCGCTAGGTTCTCACACAGCTAAGAGAGGAAGCACTAAACTTCTCTACTTCCTGTGTGTGTTCACTCACTCAGTTGTGTCTGACTCTTTGCGGCCCCATGGACTGTAGGCTGCCAGGCTCCTCTGTCCATGGGACTTCCCAGGCAAGAATACTGGGGTAGGTTGCCATTTCCTCCTCCAGGGGATCTTCCCAACCCAGGGATCGAACTCATGACCCCGCATCTCCTGCTCTGGCAAGCAGATTCTTTATCGTGAGCCACATGGGAAGCCCTTTTCCACTTTTATAAGGGCACTAATCTCATCATGGGACTCTACCCTTGTAACCTTATCTAAACCTAATTGCCTCCCAAAAGCCCCACTTCCAGTGCTGTGACCTTGAGGATTAGGACGTCAGCATATGAATTTTGGGGAGACACACACATTCAGTCCACAGCACTTGTTCTGTGTTATGTTCAGTGGAACCGTATTCTGTTCACCTTTATGCTCTTTTTATTTTGTGTAAGTCTAGCCTTTCCATTAAGCAGAGGAGCAGCGCTGTTTACCTCTTTTGGATATCAGACAATCCCTTGGGATTTTCCGAATGTATAGATAGTAGACTCAAAGTTCACCTGCGTGACTCAGGCACTGATGAAGTCACTCCTGTATCCACAAGGTCTGATTCCCTTCTTCACATGTCTGGGTACTGCAAGTTTGTGGTTTTTAAAGTTCCCACGTGAGAAACTTACCAGCTGTTTGGATTCCTATGATGAATTAATCTAGGTATAATGAAATGTTCCTTGTCTTCATTATTAGTTTTCATAGTTCAGTGTAGCTGGGAAAACTCATAAAACTAATTCTAATTATTTGTAAGCTGAAAATTATGTCTGAGAGAAAGAAATTAAAAATTGTATGTAATTTCCTCTCCATTCCTGCTTCCTAAATTCTGCTGTGCGCACTGATTACCATCTCCCTGGTTTCTGGCCCTGAACGTCCCTTTAACACTGATCACAACTGGGTTTCCTTTCCTTCTAGTAGAGTTGTGGCTTGTCTATCTTGTGATTAAAGGTCTTTCCGAAACTGCTGTGCATGCCTTCTTGGAGCTCCTCTGCTCCCGTTGTTCCACATCATCTCTTGGAATCAATTCCCTCCTGCTTTTTCCTAGTTGTACTGTTTCACCTGATTCCTGTTGGCACCTGGATTCATGTCACCTGACAGAGTCAACGTCACTCATCCTCATGTTCCTTTTCACTCTTTCTTCTTGCCAAATTTTTCAATTCCAAGCATAGTACAGGTGCCCTCTTCCTTTTCTCTGTATTTTTGCTTGGGTTCAGACTGCAGCTTTATTTAAAAAAAAACAAAAAACACTTTATTTAGTACAGTGTTGAGTGTACAGAATATGATACAGAATATAATACAGAATAATACAAAATTTTGAGCAGACAGTACATAGAGTTCAATAGACCCACTCCACCTCCACCCTCAGGCTTTTCCCTATTATTAACACGTTGCTTAGTATGGTACATTTATTACAATTAATGAACAAATGTGGGCATGCTAAGTCGCTTCAGTTGTGTCCGACTCCTTGCAACTCAATGGACTGTAGCCTGCCAGGGTTCTCAGTCCATGGAATTTTCCAGGCAAGAATACTGGACTGGGTTGCCATGTCCTTCTGCAAGTGATCTTCCCAACCCAGGGACTGAACCCACATCTCTTGGGTCTCCTGCACTGGCAGGCAGGTTCTTTACCACTAGCGCCATCTGGGAAGCCCCCATGAACCAATGAAAGAAAAAGTGAAAGAGAAAGTCACTCAGTCGTGTCCGAGTGAACCAATACTGATACACTGTTATTAGCTACTGTCCATGGTTTACCTTAATGTTCGCTCTTTGTGTTGTATATGTCCATGACCAATGCTGTATGCATGTATCCATCATTCTGATTTAGTATAGAATAATTTCATTGCTGCATCAGCCCCTTCAGATGATAGCTTTTTTGAGGCTTTTTTCTCCATCTGATAATACTCTACAGTTTAATTACTTTTTTGTTTATTGTCTGTCTTCCTCTCACCCCAAATCTTTCTGGACTGTAAGCTCCATGAAGGTGGAGATTTCTAACTATTTTGGTGCTTGTTGTAGCTCCTAGATCATTACCTGCCATATTGTTGGCATGCAATAGGTACCTGTTGAATGAATGAATTGATAAATGGTTGCTTTATTGACTATGCCAAAGCCTTTGACTGTGTGGATCACAATAAACTGTGGAAAATTCTGAAAGAGATGGGAATACCAGACCACCTGACCTGCCTCTTGAGAAACCTATATGAAGGTCAGGAAGCAACAGTTAGAACTGCACATGGAACAACAGACTGGTTCCAAATAGGAAAAGGAGTACGTCAAGGCTGTATATTGTCACCCTGCTTATTTAACTTATATGAGGAGTACATCATGAGAAATGCTGGGCTGGAAGAAGCACAAGCTGGAATCAAGATTGCCGGGAGAAATATCAATAACCTCAGATATGTAGATAACACCACCCTTATGGCAGAAAGTGAAGAGGAACTAAAAAGCCTCTTGATGAAAGAAAAAGAGGAGAGTGAAAAAGTTGGCTTAAAGCTCAACATTCAAAAAATGAAGATCATGGCATCTGGCCCCATCACATCATGGGAAATAGATGGGGAAACAGTGACAGACTTTATTTTTCTGAGCTCCAAAATCACTGCAGATGGTGACTGCAGCCATGAAATTAAAAGATGCTTACTCCTTGGAAGGAAAGTTATGATCAACCTAGATAGCATATTAAAAAGCAGAGACATTACTTTGCCAACAAAGGTCCGTCTAGTCAAGGCTATGGTTTTTCCAGTGGTCAGGTATGGATGTGAGAGTTGGACTGTGAAGAAAGCTGAGCGCTGGAGAATTGATTCTTTTGAACTGTGGTGTTGGAGAAGACTCTTGAGAGTCCCTTGGACTGCAAGGAGTTTGAACCAGTCCATTCTAAAGGAGATCAGTCCTGAGTGTTCTTTGGAAGGAATGATGCTAAAGCTAAAACTCCAATACTTTGGCCACCTCATGGGAAGAGTTGACTCATTGGAAAAGACTCTGATGCTGGGAGGGATTGGGGGCAGGAGGAAAAGGGGACAACAGAGGATGAGATGGCTGGATGGCATCACCGACTTGATAGACGTCAGTTTGGGTGAACTCTGGGAGTTGGTGATGGACAAAGAGGCCTGATGTGCTGCAATTCATGGGGTCACAAAGTCAGACACAACTGAGCGACTGAACAGAACTGAACTGAATGGCTATTTAGAGCTAAGTGACTTGCTAAATCTATGTGCCTTCTTTGTTAGTTGTTGAAAGTATTGTCTCACAATATACTAGAACATTTATAGATTCCTGCCTATCTGAAAATGGCTAGCTGGCCCTGGTTGGTGTGGAGGGGCTCTGCTGATGTTGGTTAATCATACCGATGGCGTCTGTAGCTCTTGGGAGACCTCCAGTGGACTCAGGTGATGTTTTGCTCTAAGCCTTAACCTTTGACCAGTGTTTCTCTATCAGTTTTCATTATTGTTTCCTTGAGGAGCCTCATGAGACATTTTCCCCAATACCCATTTTTCTTATGAAATTTTAATGCCATAGATGACATACTGGATACCTCGTTACAAATCATATGCACATCTATGCTTTATACATTAAAGAAGTAAGTTTTTTTTTTTGCCCCTTGGGGGGTGATGTCACTCTCTTTGAGAATGCAAGCTCTCAATATTCTTATGGGTGACTTGGAGAGACGGGCAGGGAAGACACGCTAATGAGACTCAGATGAGACAGAATTGAGAGGGATGGGGGATACAAAGAATGACAGAATCCAGACTCTAAACTGTTTTGAATCATTAGACTCTCATCATTCAGTTTTAAATACACATTCCTGCATCCAGGTTCAAAAATTCAAGTGCACAGATGGGCAGAGGAAACCAGTTTGACAAGCTGCATTGATCGAACGGGAGATTCTCTTTCTTGGGAAGTGGTGGATTTGCTATTCTGTGTAGACATGCTGCATATGAAGAAACCTGTTCTGTTCTGGGAATGGTCTTGGCAGGTCTATAGAGAGAAAGCAGATGAGTAGTTGCCTGGTGGTGGGGTGGGGAGCAGGGAGTGACTTCTAATGGTAAGAGGTTTTTTTAGGGGAGTCAAAATTGTTCTAAAATTAAATTGTGGTGATGGTTCCTTGACCTTGTACATATATTAAAAAATCATTTTTAAAAGGTAGTAAAAGACTTCCCCTGGTGGTCTAGTGGTTAAGAATCTGCCTGCAATGCAGGGGACATGGGTTCGATCCCTGGTCCAGGAAGATTTCACGTGTCACAGGACAACTAAACCTGTGTGCCACAACTCCTGAGTCCACCTGTCATGACTAGTGAAGCCCGCACACCCTAGAGCCTGTCCTCTGCAACAAAAGAAGCCACCACAGTGAGAAGCCCAAGCATTGTAACTAGAGTAGCTCCCCTCACTGCAACTAGAGAAAGCCTACATGCAGCAACAAAGATCCAGCATAGCCAAAATCAAACAATATATTTTTTAAAAGTAAAATAAGAAATCCTACCAAAGTTAAAATGCCTAGAGGAGAGGGCAGAGACTCTCTGAGCCATCTAGAAATTATGACTAAGATGGTTCTCCCCAGGTGGGAGAACGGGTGAATCAGAGGTGCCATGATAGCTGAGTCCAAGTGCTCCAAGTTCTGAGATCTGGAGCAAGAAATTGACTTCTTCAGCATAATTCTGTAGAGCGTGCAATGGGCTGAATTGTGTCCCCTCAAAGACTTTGAAGTTTGAACTCCCATTACCTGTAAATGTGGCTTTATTTGAAAATAAGGTTTTTGCAGATTATCAAGTTAGGATTTGATCACCAAGATGGACTCTAATTCAGTATGACTGGTGTCTCTATAAAAAGGGGAAATTTGGGCATTGAAACAGATAAACATCAGTGCCATGGCTCCCACCCTCTTCCCAACTCAAGTCTCTGACTTACCCCAGGGGCTCTGTCTTAGGGTTTAGAATAAATAAGATTCTGACCAGATGAATGTTTGCTCACCTTTCTCAGCCAAGCCAGCCAAGTTCCTGATGCCCAGCTGTCTTGATCTGTTGTGTGTTCTGCTTATCGCCAGCAGAGACTCTGATCTGCGGTCTTGCTGGATGGTTGATGTTGAGTCTCTGTAGCACATTAATTAAGGCTGTGGCTTTTGATCCAGACTTCCTGGGTTTATAAGCCTAGCTCTACCTCTCACAAGCTGTGTGTCCTTGGACAAGTTGCTTAATTTCTCTGTGCCTCAGTCTCCTCCCCTGTGAAATAAGAGCCCCGATGACTATATGGATTCAACATTCCAGCTGTTACTATCATTTTCCTCTGTGCATGTTGAGGTTGGCTCCTAATTTGAGTTCAGTTCATAGGACTGTATTTCCCACAGTAACAATAAGGCAGTCAAATTGGAGCAGAGAAAAAAAAAAATGCAAAAAATCTTACCAGGAGGGAAGGGCATTTTAAGAGTCAGAATCCACATAAAATAAAATAGTTCTTCTTTATGTTCTCCCTGTGGTGTGTTTTGTCTTGGGCTTTCAAGAGTAGTTCGCAGTTCCAGTTGGTGGTAAATCCTTAAAGGACCATTGTCTTCTGTCTGCTCGTTTCCAGAAGACACAAATAAAGAAAACATCTTCCAGGATGACAAGACCCTTTGTCCTTTTTATTTGTATTGCCTCTTTGGCCCAGTCTCGGGGAAGGCCTGAGTCAGTAGGCAGTGTTAAATTTGATACAAGGATCCAGGGAGATCTTAACACTTAAAAGGATTATTCCAAATGATCTTAGCAGGAGGAACAAATGATCACAGACTTTTTTTTAAGAGTCTCAGGCAAGAGCCATGGGGTTCACTGGGGCTTACTCTGGCTGATGTGATTTTTCTCGCTTTGAATCAACATGGAGTCCACCAAGGACGAGCTACAGAATCTGAGCCCTGGTTACATCATCTAAAAAAGAGAACTGCAAGATCCAGTGATCTCACCAAATCAGCTTTCCCTCTCCTTTTTGTTTATTTATTTATTTGGCTGCATTGAGTCTTAGTTGGGTCACGTGGGATCTTTCACTGCAGCGTGCAGGCTCTCCAGTTGTGGCGCTCCCCTGTGGCACATCGGATCTTAGTTCCCTGATCAGGAATCCAACCCATGCCCCCTGCATTGCAAGGCAGATGTTGAACCACTGGACCACCGGGGAGGTACCTAGCTTTTCCTCTCCTTCAGGGGAGGGTGATTTGGGGAGGTGTGTGGGAGGTGACGAGCATGTAGGGAGCTCTCTTCCTGCCCTGGTGCAGGGTAAGCTGAGTGTACAGCCTGCTCTGGAAACCAACACAGCTCCTGGAATAAGCACTAGCTGGAGAATCAAAAGATCTGGATACCATGGTATTATTTTGGACAATTGACATTAGTTTCACATCTTCGTCTATAAAATGGGTGAGTTGAACTAGACCAATCCCTCCCCAACTCCCACAGTAGAAATCAGTTCTTTATATAAAAATCTTGCACATAAACCTTATTTGGAAAACAAATAGTAGCAGAGCTTCCTCTCTTGACTGGGGGATGGAGGGCTGCGGTCCTATCCTCCAACCCTTATCTTTCCTCACTACTCCCTCCTTACTTTCCATGAACCTCTGTAGGCAGAGAACATAGGTGGAAAAAAAAAAAAAAAAACTTAACTATCTCTTGGATTCCTTTCAGTTGGAAAAATTCTGGATCTTATCTTGCGAGCCTTAGGAAAGACCCCCATCCTCGTGAAATTTCACCACTGGCAGTTTACCTTTTGCGTTATCTTTTCCTTGTTTTCTTTTAAGCAAAGTCATCTGGAAAGGTGATTTTAAGTCACCAACACTTTAATCAGTGCATTTTACTACCCTGTTACTGACGAGCCTTAGGAAAGACCCCCATCCTCGTGAAATTTCACCACTGGCAGTTTACCTTTTGCGTTATCTTTTCCTTGTTTTCTTTTAAGCAAAGTCATCTGGAAAGGTGATTTTAAGTCACCAACACTTTAATCAGTGCATTTTACTACCCTGTTACTGACTTGAGGGTATTCCTTCATGGGCATCAGCTCTCTGCCCAATGTCCTGTTAGACTCTGAATACAGTGATTAAAGGACCACAGAGCAGAAACTCCCAATTATGAAGCTGTTACCTAGTGGTTGGGCTTCCCAGACAGCACTAGTGGTAAAGAACCTGTCTGCCAATGCAGGAGACTTAAGAGACTAGGATTCAATCCCTGGGCTGGGAAGATTCCCTAGAGGAAGTCGTGGCAACCCACTTCAATATTCTTGCTTGGAGAATCCCATGGACAGAGGAACCTAGTGAGCTACAGCCCATAGGGTCACAAAGAGTTGGACATGACTGAAGTGACTTAGCATGCTCTCATGAGACCCAAGGGTTAAGGGCATGACTAGAAAGATGTCAGCTCAGGGGCCTTAGGAAGGGGATGGTATCTTGGGAAGATAAGGGATGGATTCTAGGAAGAAGGAACAATTGATCTGAGTCTAATGTATTAGAAGGAGTTAACCAGGTAAAGAAGGAGGTGTTAGTCTCTCAGCTGTGTCCGACCCTCTGCGACCCCATGGACTATAGCCTGCCAGGCTCCTCTGTCCATGGAATTCTCCAGGCAAGACTACTGGAGTGGGTAGCCATTTCCTTCTCCAGGGGATCTTCCCGACACAGGGAGCTAACCCAGGACTCCTGCATTGCAAGCAGATTCTTTACCATCTAAGCCACCAGGGAAGACCAAAGAAGAAGGAAGAGAAAGTAATTCCAGGTGGAAGGACTTATCTTATGTAAAGACTGGCAGATCAAGGGTCCTGAAAGTCCAAAATGCCTTTCAGTTGGGTTTAGGAGGAAAATTGCAG
This sequence comes from Budorcas taxicolor, assembly GCF_023091745.1. NCBI lineage: Eukaryota > Metazoa > Chordata > Mammalia > Artiodactyla > Bovidae > Budorcas > Budorcas taxicolor. The sequence continues at coordinate 45,515,099 of NC_068915.1, forward strand.
AATTTAAAGCTTGATCTCTCTTTTTGGGGATGAGGAAAGGTTGAGGATAAAGATAATAAAGGGGACTGTTTAGTTTTTTTTATCTTAGTGTGCCTATCACATTAACAGAAATAAGGTATATGTCTCTGTACACTTGCAAGTACAAAGCCTCTCCAAAAGCCTTTCAGAGTCCTACGAAATGCCCCCATTTTATAGATCACAATCACTTAGAGACCAAGAGGTAAGACGGTCAGGGTCTCAGGTGTATGTCTGCAGAGCCCACCTCTTTGGTACCACATCACTCTGATTTATTTCTGTTCTCTCAAAGAGAGAGAGGGAATTAGAAATGAGCTGGAGAAGAGGAGGGACAGGATCCAAGAAGGGGAAAGGCTACGTGAGGGTTTGGGGAAAGTCTAAGAGGAGATAGGACTTTCACCTGGCCAGGGTCCTTCTGGGCTCTGCCCTGCCCTCTGCTCCAGGACCGGACACGTGCGGTCCTCCTTGTGGTCACACTGCAGAGCTCTGCTGACACCAGCAGCCTGAGGCAGGCAATGATTTGCTCTCCTAGATTTTTCTGGACCATCTTCATTCTCCCCATAGCCCCCCTTTACACCTGGCACTAGACATGGCTCTTTTACTGGTAAGATCCAACAACTGACAAGCCAGTCAGGCACAGTGCTGGCACCAAATAGGCTCTCAATGAATGTCATCACTGAGGCTAAGCGATTATGGTGGAGATGGCCGCTGGTGAGGCTAGAGGTCCTAACTCAGAGGGTGCGATCTGAGACGCCAGAGAAACATTTTTTGACACCAAATGCATTGAACAGAGCAGGAAGCCACATGGCAAGCTGGGGGTGGAGTTCTCTGATCTATTTCGTGGTGTTCCTTTACACAACCCCTCTCTGTGCCTCAGATTTCACACCCTTAAAAGCACGGGTTCTCTGATTCAGACACCCCCCCCACCCCCCCCACCCCGCCCTCCCATGACTCCATAGATCACCCAGGATTCATTTGGAGGTGGTGGGATTTCCCTGTGCTCGGGTCATGCTGCAGATTGGTGTGTGAGGAGAGTCACATGTTCAGACAGGATGGGGTCGGATCTCTCATTTCCAGAGGCAACAGCACCCACATTAGCATCTCACTCTTTGTCTTGCTTGGGAGACTGGACACAACTTGTCAAGTTCAGAGATAATGGGTGATCTCTGAGTTTCCATTGCCCTGATGAAACACATGGCTTCACCAGGCACAGCTAAGCTGATGGCACCCCTGAAACTGCCAGTCAAGCTTCCCCTTCTGGATCATTTTCAACTAACCACCTCGATTGCCCCTTGGTTTAACTTCACACCAGACAAGTTCGTGATGCGCCTGCCACACCCAAAAGGGCAACGGGAGCTGGTCACTGAGGCCAAGTGTTTGGACCTTCTTCCTTCTCCCTTCACAGGAACAGATAATGGAGATGTAGAAGTGGGCAGCATGCCATGTTATCTGGGTGCTAACTATTTAACAACTTAATAGATTATGTGGATAGTTCATTACCAGAAAGGTGCGTGATGAGCACAGCCTCCAGAGACAGGTTCCTTAGGTGGAAAACCTGACTTTGCTGTTCCCAGCTGTGTGACCTGGACCTGTGTCCTTAACCTCATTGCCCGATCTGAAAAATGGGAATCATGATACCCTCTCAGGTTTTGAGGGGTCGGCACTTAGAATACTACTCCATTGGTAACCATACAGGGAACCGTGGTGTGGGGGATAAATGTGGAGTTCTGGATGGACATGTACACACTACTGTATTTAAAATAGATAATCAACAAGGACCTACTGGATAGAACAGAGAACTCTGCTCAATATTATGTAACAACCTAAATGGGAAAAGAATTTAAAAAAGAATAAGTAATGTATAACTGAATCATTTTGCTGTACACTTGAAATATTGTCAATTATACTCCAATATAAAATAAAAATTAAAAAAAAACACTGCTCCATTAGCAATATTAGCCATTTTTTAAATTATCTGTAACATATAGGGGGGTGTGTGCTGCATACTAAGTTGTTTCAATTGTGTCTGACTCTTTGTTACCCTGTGGACTGTAGCCCACCAGACTCCTCTGCCCATGGGATTCTCCAGGCAAGAATACCAGAGTGGGTTGCCATGCCCTCCTCTAGGGGAATCTTTTCAACCTAGAAGTAAGAACTCACGTCTCTTACTTCTGCATTGGCAGGTGGGTTCTTCTCCACTAGTGCCACCTGGAAAGCCCAACCTATTTGAGACTTGTGGCCAATTAAAAGATTAATCCAATTCAGGTCTTGTTCTCTGGAAATCACAGGAGAAAGTTACTGAAGCCTCTTTCTCCTCCCAAGGTCTCATATAACTCAGGCAGAACCACAGAGGCAGGACAGGAGATACTGTGGGGATGTCAAACCTCTCACCTTCCTATTACTAGGGGCTCCCAGAAGGATAGATGTTTTGGAAATGTTTTTAAATTTATTTTTTTAACTGAGGTATCACCTACATATAGTAAAATGCAAACATATTAATATATTTACACCTGTGGAACCAGCACCATGAACAAAATATAAAACATTTACCACCACCATGTACATTTCCCACATGCCTCACCCCAGGCAGGACACCTCTCCTCCAGGTACTCTCCCCTTTCTGACTTCTAATAACCATGTATTAGTTTCTCGTATCCTTGAGTTTCATAAAAATAGAATTTTATCTGTGGTATGCCAGTGAATGTTTGACAACAGGCTCTCCAAAATAAATACACTTTTTTTTAAAAGCCTGATTTGTAGCCCATTTCCCTGGCAATCACCATCACTGATTTGAAGTCATCATAGTGAAGTCCTTGAACAGAGAGTTGGGAATAGATGTATAGTAGGCCACAATTCTGTAGCATTTCCACCATATAGATACAACAGGTCTGAATAGCCCCAATCATACAGATAATGCTAAAAGTGTAGTGAAAGAATTAGGAAGTGTTCTGAGTATTAGGAGTTAGAGTTCTGAGTTTGTATAATCTTAGTCTTAAATATAATTTACCTAGTTGTGTATTTATATAATTTATTTTTTAATAACAAAGGTTGCATTTAACAGTCAGCTTGCAAAATTCCTGAAAACATAATAATCAGTTCTCATGAGCTATTATGAGCTGTCTCCTGATCACTACTGTATCATACACTGTATACTAACCTTTTGTGTCTGGCTTCTTTCATTCAACATAATATCCATGAATTTCATCCCTGTCACTCTGCGTGTCAGTCTTTTATTCTTTCTTTTTTGTATTGATGTGTAGCATTTCATTCCATGGATATACCATAGTTTACTTATTCACTTCCTGGTGGATGGTTGTTGGGTTATTTCCTGTTTTCTGCTACTAATTAGTAAGCTGCTACTATCACTCATGTATATACATTTTAATGGAAATATGCACTCATTTCTCTTGGATATATACCTTGGAGTGGATTTTCTGGTTCTCAGATAAGCATGTTTATTTTCAGCACATTATGTCAAACTGGTTCAAGTGGTTGAACCGGTTCTATCTTCCATCTGCGATATTGGAGAGTTCCATTGCTCCACTTGCTTGCCAACACTTGGTATCATCAGCCTTGAAAATTTTAGCCATCCTGGTAGATGTGTAGAAATTAATTATATCGTAAGGATTTTGTTTCCCTTCTAAGTAATGATATTGAGTTGCTATTGGATTTCAACTGTTGTTTACTCCTCAGTTTGAAGTGAAGTGAAAGTTGCTCAGTCGTGTCTGACTCTTTGCGACCCCATGGACTATACAATTCATGGAATTCTCCAGGCCAGAATACTGGAGTGGGTAGCCTTTCCCTTCTCCAGGGGATCATCCCAACCGAGGTCTCTCGGATTGCAGGCATATTCTTTACCAGTTGAGCCACAAGGGAAGCCCACTCCTCAGTTAAAAAGTCATAAATAAATTCATTTTTAGAAATTGCTCCTGGGATTACTGGTGATCTTATTCAGCTTTGCCAGAGGCAGTGGCTACTATTCTAGAATTTAGGTTCTTTCCCAGGAAAGTTAGCATTGGATATCTGTTAACACCCCAAAGGGGCTATTTGTGACCAGAGTGGTAGATCCTTAAGGCCAAATTACAGTGGCTCCTGATGGCCCATGAATCCCTTCAGAATGTGTCTTGAAAGGAAAGGAAATTCCAGGCAGCAGAGTGCTGCCCTGGAAGGTGCATGGGATTTAGAAGTAAATGACCCAAGTTCTAATTCTATTTCTGCCCTTTTTTTTAGCCACAGGACTTTGGGAGGCCATATAACCTTCAAATCCTCAATTTGCTCTGAGTCCAATAGGGTCTGAGCTGTTGAGGGGTTCTGACGATGCATGGAGAACTTCTGTAAAACTGTGGGTAGATGTTACTTCTAAGTAGTTCTTCGGGGGTCAGCAGAGGGTGTCCATGGAGAATGGGAGGAGAGGATGACCCAAGGTTTCGAACACACTGTGTCTTCCAGAAAGATGAAAGCCAGTGGCTTGATTTTGGCAAGTGCTCAAAAACAATAGAAAGTTTGACTTACGTTTTAATTCTAAAAATCATAAATGCTAATTGAAGGAAATCTGGGAAACACAAGAAAGATTAAAAAAAGAAAAAAATTATCCACAATCCCATTTCCAAAGTCGATTATTGTTAATATTATACATGCACACATCTGTTCCCACTTAGTCTTGTAATATGCCATTTGCAACTCCTTCATATCATGTTTTTAATGATTGTGTTGCATTCCATTTTGGTGAGTATATAAAAATCTATTTAACCACAAGATGGTGTTTTTCACCTGCTCTCCACTTAATATCTTCTGGATACTTTAAGATTTATCAATTTTGCACTGCTTAGAACTTGCCAGAACTTGCCTAGTTACCACTTTTTGAACATTAAATCTCCCATCAGGAACAGGACTATCTGATTAGCAGTTACTTGTGGACAAAAAAGCAACCCTGAGAGTAAACAGGGAAAGAACACAGAAGTCTCAAAGTGGGACTTTACATTTCTAAAATACATAATAATGTTAGTTCATTATCCCTTTATCATTCATTCTATTTCCTCTCATTTTTTCCAAAGCCAGATATTTCTCTCTTCTTGACTTAGCTCTGCTGCTTATCTGCTGAGAGACCTTGCGCCAGTGACCTGTGTTCTCCAGCCCTTTATTTTCCCATCTATAAAGTGGGTAATGAGGCTATTCAAGGTTGTTGTGAGAACTAAACCTAATTAAGGACCTGGACACATTTTCTCACCTGCCGTTAAGCAGCCAAGAACCATGGCAAGCATTAATGAATTAGGTTTATAAGAGCAGTTTTGCTGCTGAGTGAAGAAAGATTCAGAAAACACAACAGAGAGCAGGGTCACGCATAAGATCAGAGCCGAGGCTAGAAAGCAGGGGTTTTGGTTCCTTCCAGTGGTCTGAAGTGCCTCTTGTAGGTTATTTCTCCTGTGGAGTTCAGAAGGCTGTGCAAACATTTCTGTCTCCTTTTCATGCCCTTGTGTGAGGAGGTCAAACATAATTTGAATGTCAGAACTGCCCTTAGCAAAACAACATATGAGAGTCTTAATTTTTTCCCCTATTGCTTTCCCAGTGTTTCTTCACTTCAGAAGTTTTTGTTCTGTCTAGCTGTTGCTTTCTGATTCTTTCCAGTGTTTTTCCCTAAGCAGGAAGGCAGCGGTCCCTCTGAGGGCCCCAACACTAATGATGTCACGTCATTGACTTCCAGGGACCATTAGGCAGCCAGTCCATAGCGTGTATGTCCTTGCTGCCAGCGGGACATGGAATATGGGGGAAGGGGGAGCCATTCTCCCCTGCTGGTCTGACAGTCGTCACTATGCTAGAGACAGAGGAGGCCTTGTTAATGGCAGCTCCTGTCTGACACCTGGACTTCCTAGAAAGATGAATGTTCTCTTTAACATGGAAAAACAGAAACAAAAAAGCCCCACCTTGCCTTTCCAGGAAAGACGCGTAGGACATGACTTGGTACTCACTCCCGCTTGCCTCTGCTGCCCCTATTTCTGCCACTCTATTTGAAGGATTTCTCCCTTTCTACCATGAAACACACTTAATTGCCCAGCACATTGCAGAGACTGAATTTCCTTGGTGTGTGGATCCATTTGACAGCTCGAAGGCATTGGGAAATGATACCTTCCTCTCTATCACCTTCTGCACGGTGAGGTCCGCACTGTCTAACCTTCTTCGCTTCTTAACTCACTTCTTCACCCACAGCCATGTGGACTTGGTGCTCAGCCCTCTGCCAGGATCACAGTGTCAACTGACCCCCTGATCACTCTTCTGTCCTCAGCCCATGTACCTGCTTTCCCTCCAGCCTGGGGTGCCCTTGTCTGTCCCTCCCTCTTGAAGATTTCCATTTCTGAGTCTTCCTAGTTTGCAAACATTCCTCCTTCCTCGTGTTTTTGGCAGATCGTCCGCACTCCCCTTTGTGAATTGCTCTTTTCTGTGTTCATTCTTTATATCACTGGTTTTCAAACTGTTTTATTTTTTTGCAGTGGAAACTTTTTTTTATAACAAGTTAAATTTATGTATACCTAAGGAGAAGGAAATGGCAACCCACTCCAGTGTTCTTGCCTGGAGAGTCCCAGGGATGGGGGAGCCTGGTGGGCTGCCGTCTATGGGTTCGCACAGAGTTGGAACACGACTGAAGCGACTTAGCAGCAGCAGCAGCAAGCCTCATATAAAGAACAGAAAATCACAACTGCTATGGTTGAAACAGAGGTGGTGGTTCTGGGAGCTAGTTGTGATTTGTTCCCTGGTCTCCTCTCCCGGAAGCCCTGAAGGGACCTCTCTAGACCCTGGCACTCTGGGAAGTAGTGTGCGAACCACACCCTTGAATGCTAGGTTTTCCAGACTTGGCCTCTTCATCTCTCCCTCTACTTACTTGCACTGGATGGTCTCATCCTTCCAAGAGTAAAATCACTTCCTCTCCTTCCTCCAAATGTGGTGAGTGCTGAGGACAGTGAGGAACATCCCGATATTTCTTTCAAGCAATTGAGACATGAGACGCAGGAGACAGGGAAGAAAAAGTCAGCTTCATTACTAGCTTTAAATCTATGGCCAGATGGGCTTGCTTTCCTCCCAATTAACTTACTCACCAGTCCTGGTCTTCACTGGACATGTACAAGCATTTCTGCCTGGCTGCAGAGCTGTCCAGAATTCTTCCAAAGGAGAAGGTAGAAGGGGTGATATTCTCTCAAAGGTGTCAGAGAAAAAGTCACTTCTCCTCCCAAGGGGAAGAGGCTGGAAGGGGTGAAAACAGAGATCAGGCACGTTACCCTTCACCGAAAAGAGTGCTCCTGTTCCCTGGTGCTTTGTAATTTATATTAAAGCCTTTAATGGATGGGGGCCAGTGATGCCAGACATAGCCATACATGGATCCATTCTCCACAGTAAAGAGGAGAAGGCAATGGCAACCCACTCCAGTACTCTTGCCTGGAAAATCCCATGGACGGAGGAGCCTGGTAATTCTGCATAAATCTCCAGTGTTCCACCAGACATTCTTGCAGGTGAATGATGGTTCTAATTAGCCACATCTGGACCAAGACTCTGTCTTTCCAAAAGGAAGTACTTTTACAGAGTTTTGATAGACATTTTATACTAAATGGGACTGGAGTGTTGATTATCCTTTGGTGGATTGAGAACGTAGATGAAGATTGCTAATATTTCATAAAATTATGTCACTGATGAGAATGACTCATAGTATTTTCATCACTAATACAATATTGTCATTGTCACCACTGTATCAGCCAGTATCTGTGGCTGTTGCATACTCTGTGTTTCCGCATGTAAGTACAAGCAGCTGATGGCTCCCTTTTGGCTTCTGATAATTTGTGCCCAAATATTTACATATTAAACTGCATCTTATAAATTTTATTTATTAGCATTTATTTAAGTATTTACTTAAAAATTACCCTCTTTTTATCCCTAACATGAAAGTTGACTGTGAAAAAAAGTGAAAGTACTTATTCAACTGTTGGCAACTCCATGGTCTGTAAGCCGGCAGGCTCCTTTGCCCATGGAATTCTCCAAGCAAGAGCACTGGAGTGGGTAGTCATTCCCTTCTCCAGGGGATCTTACTGACCCAGGGATCAAACCCCGGTCTCCTACACTACAGATAGATTCTTCACCATCTGAGCCACCAGAGAAGCCCAACATTATAGTTAGGGTGATTAAATTTATTTCCTTAGGTAGGTTATATTACCTGTGCATTCTGTATCAAAATAGGAAAGGCAGAGTTACAAATTATTTCTTATAAAAATGAGGCCCTGGATCTGTACTGGCCTAGTGCAGGGAGATCATGGCAACAAGAGGTCAGAAAAACAGAGTCCTCTTCCACAGGGTGATTTGTTTAAAAATTCAGATTCCTAGGCCCCATCCAAGGAGGACTGCACCGAAGCTCTCAGGAGAAAGACCAAGCTTCTTCCCATGCTTGGAGGTCTCTCTACGGTGTGGCCTCTGCCTGAGTCTTCACATCCTATGTTCCAGGCTGGCTTGGATGCAGGAAGTTCTCTGAAGGCGCTATGCTATCTCTCTCCTCCTGGACTTTGCACTCTCTATGCCTCCCTGGTGGCTCATTGGTAAAGGATCCTTCTGCCAATGCAGGAGACATGGGTTCAGTCCTTGGGTTGGGAAGATCCCCTGGAGGAGGGCATGCCAACCTACTCCAGTATTCTTGCCTGGAGAATCCCATGGACAGAGGAGACTGGTGGGCACCAGTCTATAGCGTCCCAAAAAGTCAGACACAACTGAGCGACTAAACAACAGTCACAATGCCTCCCTGACTTCTCTGAGAAGCATCTCTGACATCCCAGAGTGAAGTAAGAGTCCCTCCTCTAGGCTCCATGTCTCACCTTATGTTGGCTTCTCTTTGCTGCCTCAAGCTCTTAAGTTCCTCCAGGGGAAAGACCATATCCCTTTGACTTCTGCAGTCCTAGTGCCTGGCCTAGGTTCAAGCCTAAGAGAAGCGTCCTTTCTCTTGCTGCCCAGAACAGGGGTGGGGACATAGATCTTCACACCAGAACAAACAGCATTTACTTGAAAAGCTGTAAATTTCTGGTCCATCGGGCACTCATGAGGTCAAATGGTGGAATCCACCCCATCAAAGCCAAGGTGAAATAAAGGTCTTGGAGAAGAAGGAAAACTTTCCTCCGAAGATTATCTTGGGAGACAATATCTTTCATTCTTTAGTGTCTCCACCAGAAAAATCAATTCTTAAATTATGCATTGAGTCATTTTGAAAGCAATCTTCCTAGAGTGCAAAGCTTTATCAAAGTTGACATTATTCCTGCTATCAGAGCAGATTAGTTTCATAATTTAATACTTTATCTGTCCACAAAGCATAGTGATGAAGTTGTTGCTGCTTCCTGGGTACTGAGGGGAATCGAAGGCCTTTTGGATGAGTTTTACTCTCCCAATACCTCATCAAGTGAATGAAACTTGAAAGTAATAAAAAGAGACTCATGAAGTGATGCTCATTGTGGTTTATAGCTCTAATCCCTTAATTATCAGCAGCTTAACAGCCTTCCCTAACTTCCTTTTGACTTTCTTCTTCCCACTGAGTGACAGGGTGCAATCGTTGATCAGGAGACCCTGGAAAGAACCTTAGAGGTTGTTTTCACCTGTCAGTCAGATCAGGTGGGTTAAAGGGCATGAAACTGAAGCCAGTACACTCAGTTCATTAGCTGATGGCCTTGAAGAGGACCCTGCACCTTTCTGTACCTTGCTTTCTTGATAAGTTAGGACTGGGAATGCCTGCTTTGCAGAGTTGTTGGGCGGATTGAACAAGAGGTAACTAAATGGCCGCTGAAAGAAAGGAGTTGTTCAACAAAGGGAAGCCCCCGCTCCACGGGGACACACATCTGCCGTGCTTGCTCTCCTGCTCTATAAGCGTTTTCTTCAACCTTGGGTCACAGTGGAACATCTCATTCCTTCACTTTCTTCTTCTTTTGACTTGTTTGACTGCACTGCACAGCATGCAGGATCCCTGACCAGAAGCCAGGGATCAAACATGTGCCCTCTGCGGTGGAAGTGTGGTGTCTTAACCGCTGGACCACCCTGGAAGCCCCTTATTTCTTCCCTTGTGGCTCAGACAGTAAAGTGTCTGCCTACAATGCAGGAGACCCAGTTTCAGTCCCTGGGTGGGGAAGATCCCCTAGAGAAGGAAATGGCACCCCACTGCAGTATTCTTGCCTGGAAAATCCCATGGACAGAGGAGCCTGGTAGGCTTCAGTCCATGGGGTCTCAAAGAGTCGGACACGACTGAGCAACTTCACTTTCACTTTCAGTAATTCTGAAGTCTGAGGGCAAAATTTCAAGTCTCTCCCTTCCTGGAGCCAATGCTTGATTTTCCAGCTTTCTCAATGCTTTTGCAGTAGGCTTTTGTTGCTATCATTAATGCTGAAACTCCTTGTGAAACACTGGCCACTCTGATAACTCTTTAAAACACTTTCGTAAATGAGAAAATCTGAGAAGTGTCCCTTTTTGTGTTAATTTTACCAGATTTATACCTTGGGAAGGCACTGGGTGGAACTGGAATAGCTAGAGAATCAAATATAGAGTGGCTGGAACATTATTATTGCCAGTTCTAAAGTACTGTGGTTGTTTTCAATTGAAATACTATAAAAACATTTCAATTAACTGTACATCAGCCTTCCTGCAACTTCTAGTAATTTGATGAAACGCAACACAACCGTAGAACTTGACCAAGTTCCCATAAGGGTATAGAGCTATGCTCTATGTTCTGTGCTTCATTTTGCATATTACTATCATCAATATCTACCCACAGTATTGAATAATGAGAAGTAATATGAACCAGGAGGGTCTTGAGGCTGTAACTTCCCCAGAGAACTTTCTGCTGTGATGGAACTGTTCTCCAATGGCACTGCCCAGTTCAGTACCTGTGCTTACTGGGCACTGGAAACATGGCTAGTGACTGAGGAACTGAAATTTTAATGAAATTAAATGTAAATTAAATTATTGGAAAGCCCAATTGTATGATATTTCAAGTCAATGATGCATTTTCTATTATGGAATATTTTTAAATATTCAGAAAGTTACAGAAAGTGTTATAAACCATCAACTGGAATATACACATAGTTAACCTTTTGCTATATTTGCTTCAGAGATTTTTAAAGAAATAAAATAATAAAGATACAGTTGAAATTTTCTTAGGATTCCCCCCGCCCCCCAGTACCAGAAGCATGTGTATCCTTCCTATCCATGTTTTTATAGTTTAACTATTTATCAACACTATTTAGCCTTTTTTAAGTGTTTAAACAATTTAAACAAATGGTATTATACTGTAAATACTGTATAAAACTTGCCTTTTCCATTTATTAATATGCTTTTGAGCCCTATGCATGTTGATACATGAAAATTGGCTTCATACATAAATCAGACTCATTCATTCTTAACTTTTCTAGAAAGTTCCAGTTTATAAATATACCACAATGTATCTATCTAGTCTCCTAAGGATGGTTACTTTGGGTTGTTTCTAACTTTTTTCTTTTGCAAGCAATACTGTGATGAACAGCCTAGCATATTTTTTCTTGGGCATATGTGGGAGGGTTTCTCTACAGTCATTTGTATTTGCTATGATTACTGATAACTATAGACTTGTTTTTACTAGCTTAATTTATGTTTTTGGCTTCTATTTAGTATATTTTTTCTTTGCTTCTCCACCTACCTCTTTCGCTTTCACCTGTTTAGAAGTTATACATACAATTCTATTCATTTGGTGGTTAATCGTTAGCCAGCATGATTAAAGATAATATCTCTCTATATCTCTAATATCTCTATTATTTTTTTCCTTTTTTTTCAGACAGTACAAGGAACTCAGAGTTCTTTAACTTCTATAACCTTCTCACAGCTTCTATGTTATTGTTGGGTAATATATTGAGTACTTAGTTGCTCAGTCAGGAGCAACTCTTTGCAACCCTTTGGACTGTAGCCTGCCTGGCTCATCTGTCCATGGGACTTTTCAGGCAAGAATACTGGACTGGGTTGCCATTTCTTCCTCCAGGGGATCTTCCCCACCCAGGATCAAGCCTGCATCTCATGTGCTGCCTGCATTTCAGGTGGATTCTTTACCCGCTGAGCCACTGGGGAAGCCTGGGTAATATTTTAATTCCATCTTGAAAAAAAAACAAAACCAAAAACCTCCTAGTTGGTCATCATTATTGTTATAATTTTACAGTCAGGATTATTTAGATGTATTAACTTTTTTTTATCAGTTCCTTGCCTTACCATTGCTTTTTTGCATCTCACCCCTTTCTTCTGGATTGAGTTTCTTTTTTGCTAAGATGTCACCTTTGGTATTACTTTAGTGAGGGAATGTTATGGTAAATTATTTTAGACATAAAAGTCTAAAATATATGTTTTATGATTAAAATACCTTTGTCTACTCTCTCATGTATAATAAGTTGACCTGGACTCTTCGTAGAATCTTCTATTAGCTCTCTCCTTTCTCTGGGACTCATTAAGTGTATGCTGAACCTTTTCATTCTATATTGTGCATCTCTTTATTTCTTCCATACTCTCTACCTCTTTATCGCTGCCGTTGGATGCTTTCCTCAAATCAATCATTCGATTCATTAGTTCTCTCTTCAGATGAGTGTCTATTGAATTTTTAATTTAATAACTTTAAAAAAAATTTCCATGAGTTCAGTTGAATTTCTTAAAAATGTTTCACTATCCCTTCCTTAGTCTCGTGTTCCTTCCTTTTATTTTCTTTCTTACTTTCATAATTTTATTCATTCCTGTTATTGCAATATGTTATACTGGGTGCTATGACTTTAAGGTCTCTTTGGAACTGCTTCATATTTGCAGGTTTTGGTTCTGAATTGTTGCTTTTGTTGTGTTTGCTGATTTTCTCCCAGCTCTTATTTACTTCATGTGATTCGTAAATTTTTTGATGAGCTTATCTTCAGTGGGAGTGGTTTCCCATGAAACACGTGTACTTGGTTGGGATTTGATGGAGCCCTGACTATTATTATGGTAGTTTCTCAGACTGGGTTTTTATATCTCATTGGTAGTGTGGATTCAGATCAGATGCCTGTGCGTGTGGCCAAGTGTTGATGCTCTGCTCATTTTAGAGTGATTCTTTTGCTTTTCAGGCCCTGAAAGATTGTCAGATTCCTTTTTTGCATACCTGGCCAATAAAAGGACTTCTGCTGCTGCCTGTTTCAGAGACTTCATGGTTTCCGTGTTTATTGGAAATGGGCTCAGTTCCAGGTCCTCATCTCTTATGGGCTGAGATGCCGGGTAGTTATTTCGTCACCAGTCTCTGTGATACGTACCTGGTTCTAATACCTACGTGGACTGTTTCCTTTCAGCAAAAGGAAGGAAAACCAAAAAAATGTATCTTATAAAGAGGTTCTCAACCTCATTTGTAATCAGGGACATTCAAAACACAACCAGAGGAAAATACCATTTTACTCTTCTAAGAATGGCAAAAATTCTGGTGGCAACCTTTATCCAAGCATTGGCAAGGATGTGGAGACTCAATGACACCATTCTTTGCTGATAGGTGTGTTAATTAGTGCAACTGCTTTGGGTAACAGTTTGGTATTACTTAGCAAAATAGAGAAACTCGATTATCTCCCCTTCTAGAGAAATTCTTACACATGTACTCCTGTGACTTGGGTGAGAATGGTTACACTAGGACGGGTCGAAACACCCCCAACTGGAATCAACACAAATGTCTGAAAAAGCAGAACATATTTTATATTCTTCTTACAATGGCATTTCATACAGCAATAAAAAATGCATGTAATTTACATCTGGCAAGACAACACAGATAAATCCTACAGTCAGAATATGAGTGACAGAAGCAAGTCACGAAAGGATGTGTAAAAAAGAATGTATTATGTTCATAAAGTGCAAAAGCAGATAGAATAAACTATATTCCCATCCAATCAGTCTGTCTGTATTCCTCTCTCCTTCTGTCTCTCCCCACTTCCATCTTGAGATGACCTTGGGCAAGATTTTAATTTGCCAGCACTTGAGTGGTGCTTACACTGTGTTCTTCTGGTTTCATTTGTTCATGCATTAATTCAACAAACATTGGGTGCCAACTGCATGAAAAACACTGTTCTTGGTGCTGATGGCAAAACAGACAAAAATCTTGCTTCTAGTCTGGAGCTAATATTTTTGGGGGTGGATGAGGGTAAGGAGGAGACAATAAAGTAAAATAAACATGTAAATTGTACAGTATAGCAGAGGGTGATAACTATTTGTTGTTGCTGTTTAGTCGCTAAGTCATGCCCAGCTTTTTGAGACACCACGGGCTATATAGCACGCCAGGCTGCCCTGTCCTTCACTACCTCCTGGAGTTTGCTTCAGCTCATGCCTCTTGATTCAGTGATGCCATCTGATGCCATCAACCATCTCATCCTCTGTTGTCCCCTTCTCCTCCTGCCCTCAATCTTTCCCAGCATCAGGATCTTTTCCAATGAGTCAATTCTTTGCATCAAATGGCCAAAGTATTGGAGCTTCAGCTTCAGCACCAGTCCTTCCAATGAATATTCAGAGTTGATTTCCTTTAGGATTGACTGATTTGATCTCCTTGCTGTCCAAGGGACTCTCCAGAGTCTTCTCCAGCACCACAATTTGAAAACATCCATTCTTTGGTTCTTAGCCTTCTTTGTGGTCCTACTCTCATATCCATACATGACTACAGGGAAAACCACAGCTTTGGCTATACAGACCTTTGTCGGCAAAGTGATGTCTCTGCTTATTAATACACTGTATAGTAAAGTCAGGAGAAGTTACGGTTTTAAATGGGTGATCAGGGAAGAACTCCTTGTGAAGGCAATGTTTAAACACAGTCTTGAAGAAGTTAAGAAGCTAGTGATATCAACATCTAGGAGGAGATCTATCCAGGTAGAGAGAAGGGCAAGTGCAAATGTCCTGAGGAACTTCTTTATCAATCACCATTTTAGAATCTTATCAACATTAACTCTAAAAACCTTTAAATTTCCTTTCAGTGTTGGATGGTTCTTGTCACAAATATAAGATTCATATTGTGTTTACAACCAAAAGGGACACTTCCTGTAACTGTGAGTCTGTCACTGTGAGTGTGCACAACGGAATAATTTGGGGTAAAAGAAGACTTGAAATCACATTTTGTTATTTTGTTAATCAGTTCCTTTCAGTCAGTGTAGATTACCATACAGAGCACCAACGTGAGACTCTGGCTGACCCAGGTTTGAACTTGAGCTCTGCCACTCTGGGGACTGGAGCCACTTACCTGATCTCCAGGTGTAAAAAGATGAAATAATACCCATCCAAAGCATCTTTGTGAAGACTGGGTGAAAATATAAATTCAAGTCTTTGTGTCCTTCAATAAAATTAAACTGTTTTCTTTACATATATTTTCTACATTTTAAAGTTTTTAATATCCTGCTGCTGCTGCTGCTGAGTCACTTCTGTCATGCCCGACTCTGTGTGACCCCAGAGACGGCAGCCCACCAGGCTCCTCCGTCCCTGGGACTCTCCAGGCAAGAACACTGGAGTGGGTTGCCACTTCCTTCTCCAATGCGTGAAAGTGAAAAGTGACAGTGAAGTCACTCAGTCGTGTCCGACTCTTCTCGACCCCATAGACTGCAGCCTACCAGGCTCCTCTGTCCATGGGATTTTCCAGGCAAGAGTACTGGAGTGAGGTGCCATCGCCCTCTCTAGGTATGCTATATTTTTTGTTGAAAGGAGAAATTTTAAAAGCTCCAAGTGAGAAAGGGCAAATCACTTCACAAGGAGTTTGGGGTTGAACCTCAGCCTGGTGTAACAGCTCCACAGCTGTTAGCGTTTCTGGTCCTTCATCTCTCCTCCTCGCTGCCCTGCGTGGGTGCCTTTGGTTCTCATGCTTGTCACCTCATGGTTGCAAGATGCTATTTCACCTCTAGCCTCAGGTCCACACAAGGAAGAAGGAAGGTATTCATGGACACTTTTTTATCTTGAAATATTCTTTTATAACATCACTTAAAATGCCTGCCTTTGAATACATATGCCAAAATTTATTTCTCTCTTCCCTCATTTGTGCACATGTTTATTTACACACATATATGTGTATATATATTACTAATAATAGCATATATGATTAAACCATATAGGTGTACGTGTGTGTGCTCAGTCGTGTCCGACTCTTTGTGACCCCATGGACTGTAGCCCACCAGGCTCTTCTGTCCATGGGACTCTCCAGACAAGAATACTGGTTGCCATTTCCCGCTTCAGGGGATCTTATGGCCCAGAAATTGAACCCAGGTCCCCTGCGTCTCCTGCATCGGCAGGTAGATTCTTTACTGTTGAGTGACTTGGGAAGCCCTATAGTTAAACTGTAATGGTATATAATACTGGGTTGGCCAATTTTAAGTAAAAAATAAAAGACACATTTTTCATTTTCACCCAGAACTTTACTGAACAATGTATTCATTAACGGAAGGAACTTTTTAGCCAACTCAATAGTATATACACATGAACAATGCTACAGTGGACATCTTTGTAGTGAAATCTTTGCACCCATCCCAAGTTATTTTCTTAGGACAAATTCCTAGAAGAAACTTTGAGTCAGAGTGTATGCTCGTTTCTAAGACTTTTGA
Source organism: Budorcas taxicolor (assembly GCF_023091745.1). Taxonomy (NCBI): domain Eukaryota; kingdom Metazoa; phylum Chordata; class Mammalia; order Artiodactyla; family Bovidae; genus Budorcas; species Budorcas taxicolor. The sequence continues at coordinate 45,531,700 of NC_068915.1, forward strand.
TGTATTTTGCTGAACTGCTGTTGAGAAAAGTAGAGATATTTTCTCCTTTTAGAGTTGAATGTGAGAACCCTGCCACATTCTACCCACCACCATCACAACACCAGCCACTGTCAGCATGGTTTATTCAATTCTTTGATTCATGTATTCATCTAATAAATAAAAATTAATAATTTTTGTTCTACTTTTTTGGTATTGGTGAAGTTGATCACATTTAACACCTTTTTGTTCAAGTTTTGATGTTTAAGAATGTTTTATAAGATAGTTTCAAACACTTTCTTTTATCCTTCCAGCTGCAGTAAATCATAATGCGAAAAAGAATATGTATTTATGCTGGCCTTGTTTCTTAGTGCTGTACTGCAAAATAACTTATTTGTGTTATGGTCTTTAAAATCTCACCCTCTGTGTCTGATATTAATACTTATGTCTTTGGTTAACACATGTCATTTTAGTATTAAGATTAGGGTAATCTCAACTATAAGCATAAAATGATAATAGTATGTTAGTCATAATGTTTTATGCTTACATAGTTTGTTTCCAGGGAGATCAGAGAACTGTGATATTATTATTTTAATGAATCATCTTTGCCAACCTGCCTGTTATTCTGTTGAATGGATGTCTGTACTTACACTAAAAAATTCTTCGTGTATCTGAAATTCAAATTTAACTGAGCATTCTGTTTTGTCTTGTTTTTTCCCTAAATCTGACAGCTCTGCATGAGGAGGGTCTGGAGGCTGAAGTCCTGGGTGAGGAGGTTGGTAGGAGTTGCACGAGCAGGCGTGGCATCAGGCAGAGGTGGAGCCGATGACCAGGAGGTGAGGGTCCCAGACGCTTCTCCTCCCGCGTCTACCAGCTCCTATTAACAGCTGTTGGGCCAGATCCTCCCTGTGTGGGGGACTTGAGCTGGGGCTGTCATCCCCCTCCCCTACTCCGTCCCTAGGGAAATTCCAGAAAAGAATTTTGGAGGTAGGAAGTATTGGGTTCAAATCCCATCCCTTCTTTTAACTAGCTTCATGATTGGTGGCAAATTACTTAAACTAGTGGTCCCCAACCTTTTTGGCACTGGAAGGATTGGAAGAAAACTTCTCCGCGGATGGCGTGGGGGTGGGGGAATCAGGTGGTAATGCAAGTGATGAGGAACGGCAGATGAAGCTTCGCTAGCTCGCCTGCTTGCCTGCTGCTCACCTCTTGCTATGCGTCTTGGTTCCTTAACAGGCCACGGACTAGCTCTGGTCTGTGGCCTAGAGGTTGGGGACCCTGGCTTAAATCCTTTGAACCTGTGTTTCCTTGGAAAAGGATGGCAATGAGCAAAGATGGAAAACTAAGAAGACTGATGATAGCTGGAACCACTGAACCATCCCTGATTTTAACTTTAGACTTCCTATTAAGTGACTTCCTATAACCCAGAAAAAAATAAACCCAAACTCGCAGGGTCATTGTGAAGTTTGCATGAGATGATGTTTGAAAAGCTCTTAGCAGAGTCTTTGGTATCACATAAGCTGCCAACTCATGGGTCTGAATTTCAAGACACTACTGAAGGCAGAGTAATCACTCAGAGGAATCACAGTAGTGCCCCTGGGAGAAGGGAAAACAATAGCAGAGCATGGGGAGACTGCAGACCAAAGAGAGCAGGGATTCTGGTTTTGGGGGCACAAGGTTTGGAAGCTTTTAAAAATAAGCTATTTCTGTTTCTCAATACGTGTTTTCCTCTGGGAATGAAGATAAATCTGTGAAGGTGATGTTGAATGCATTTGAAAGAGAGCAGTCTGGCAGCTACAAGGCTAGGCAGGTCCCAGGAAATCCAGCTACCCACCCTGGTTTCCTGGTCAGTCCACGAGGAAGTCTGAACTTACTGGGACAGACACGTGCTTTTCTTCACGGGAAAGCAAACACGTGACCAAGACTTCTTTCTGTAGACCTACCAGAGCCTCAACAGCTCCCTCCTGATTCAACATCTTAGCGAAAAGCTAAAGGGTTGCCTGTTTGTAAATATTGTTGAGACAGCTTTGCCAGCCCAGCCAAGCCCTTCCCTCTGTCACCAAGAGGGCTTGTCAACAGCTCAAGTGCCTTCCAGTTTCCTGGAGAAGGGACTTGTTATGGGTTAAATGAGGAGCAGACTTGAAGGGCCAGAGGAGCCAGTAAGGCTTCTGGCTGGCCAGTGTCCTGTCATCAGTGGGACAGGGGCATCTCTTCACCCACGTGGTTATTATCACCTGCCTGACAGGTGTGGTCTAGGGGGAGCTCCCTCCAGTTCACCTCATTAGAGTGGGAGACACCCTTTGCCTCTTCCTGAAGGCATGGATTTGATGCTGGAAAGAGCAGGAGCTGAAAAGGACAGGCTGTTTTAGGGAGATAATAGGACTTCTTTCTTGACTCCGGAACTAGACAGAGGTGGGCATTTGGAATAAAGGAGATTAGGGAAGACAACTGCTAAAGACAGGCACTGTTTTGGGTCTAGAGCAGTATTTCCCAAAGTTTGGGCATTTATGTCCTGCCTTAGTGGTTTTTACTGCAATCACTTTAGAGTCTATGCTATTGTTTACTCAATCTTTTTTAAAATTGACTCTATATTTTTATTTAAATACCATTCTTGTCTTTAATTTAGGCAATAATAGCAATGAACTCTTGGGCAAAAGATGTGGTTTCTTTCTAATATGTGTTTAATTTTATGAATGCACTCTATGAACACAAAAATGCTATCCATGTGACCTTTAGAGTCATCTCATGTGAAAATAGCTAAGATTTATTGAGTGTTGTGGGCCAGGAACTGTTCCAGTCGCTTCCTTCCTGGGTGTAAATTTATTTAATCCTCACGGTTAGTCAGGGGAGGAGGAGAAGGAGGTTAATAGCAGTGCTGACTTATGTGAGAGTTAGCTGGTGGATATATGGAAAGTGCTCAGAACTGTATCTGTTGGGGAGAAGATAAAAATAAATGTTTGCTGTTATTATGATCATTATTTTCATTTTACAGATGGGGAGGTGGAGGCACCCATGTGTGTGCATGCTAAGTTGCTTCAATCTTGTCTGACTCTTTGCGACCCTATGGACTCTAGCCTGCTGGGGTCCTCTGTCCATGGGATTCTCTAGGCAAGAATACTGGAGTGGGTTGCCATGCTCTTCTTCAGCAGATCTTCCCAACCCAGGGATCGAACCCGCATCTCTTAAGTCTCCGGCATTAGCAAGTGGGTTCTTTACCACTACTGCTACCACCCATAGGGACATCCAATTGTGCATAAGGACCCCAACTGGTGGAAGACTAAGCCAAGACTCAACCCCAGACACTGAGTCTGGAGCTCAGCCTCTGACCCCATGATGCTGTTCACCTTCCCTGTTTTTGGAAACATTACCTAGGGATCAATTCTAAACCTACTAGAAGAGGTATCTGGTACCTGGATGGAAAGGTTGAGGGTGTGTGGTACCAACATCCCTTGCCAGTTAGGGAGAGATGAGATGTCTGTAGAGGAGCAGGGGACGGAGGGGCCAGATATGTGCTCAACGATGGCAGGACCACCCCTGTTAAGCTGGCCTGCAGAACCTGGCCGGGGAGGATGCTGTGTGGAGCCGAGAGTAAGTCTGTCTGTTTGGGGCATAGTCTCTAGAGCAAGGATAGCCTATTTCACATCATTGTTCCTGAAGTTCAGAACAAATTGCTCCAGCTTTGAGCAAAGGCATTGACATAGAATTGTCAACTGATGTACTCCATGCACCTAACCCAGAAGGAGGTGTGGTGAGCCATTTTTTTAATCCATTCTGCTCCTTAAGTGTGCAATGCCAGATTGTATGAAGGAGGCTGCAAATGAGGTTTTTGAACTTCTGCAGAATAATCTGGTTCTGGCCACCCCAAAGTCACTCATGAACACACAAACACGTTGATTTGGCAAATAAGACAGTTTTCTTTCTTCCTTATTGCAAGCAGATCCCTAAAGGATGTTTGTTGTTAGAGTCACTCAGTTTATAGGAGTCTGTTACAGCAGCCAGAATGGACTGAGACTCTGAGATTCAAAGTGATGAAGAGATTCGCTCAAGGTTGTGCTGTGGTTTAGCTGGTGAGTTAAGAGCGGAAGCCAAATTCTCAAAATACCCTTCACAAACGTATGGCGAGAGACAGAGCTGCCTCAAGGAAACAGCTAGAGCTTTCAAGCTGGGCACGTTTATATCTGAGCTCAGGCTCTCAGTTTGCTTGGTGGTGGCAGGCCTCAGCTCTTTATCTGCAAAATAGGTATGACAGTGCCCTCGTTGCAGAATCCGTGGTAGGAACTATAATAGTTAATGTCAAGTCCCTGAGGCAGTCCTCAAAAAGTTGAAATTAGAATCATTATATGATCCAGTAATTCCACTTTGGGTATATAGTCAAGAGTTGAGGTATTCATAGGCTCACTTCCCTGGTGGATCAGACAGTAAAGAACCCACCTGCCAATGCAGGAGATACAGAGATGTGGGTTCAATCCCTGGGTCAGGGAGATCCTGGGAGGAGGAACTGGCAACCCACTCCAGTATTCTTGCCTGGAGAATCCCCATGGATGAGCAGCCTGGCGGGCTACAGTCCAGGGAGTCACAAAGAGTCAGACGCGACTGAGCACCAAGCGCAGCACAGCGCATGCGTAGACTCAAGTTCACAGCAGTGTCATTCACAATAACCACAAGGCGGAAGCAGCCCTAGTGTCCACTGATGGAGGGATGGATAAAAGTTAGGCACTGCTAGTTCTACAAACTGAGTCTTAACCTGTAAGAATATGGCCCAAATCCAGAACATCTGACAATACCAAATGCCAGCAAGGACGTGGAACAGCAGGAACTCTCCTTTATTGCTGGTGGAAATGCAAAATGGTGCAGTTCCTTTGGATGACAGTTTGGCAGTTTATTACAAAACTAAGCATACTGTTACTTTACAATCCAGTGATTGTACTCCTTAGTGTTTATTCAAATGAGTTGAAAGCTTATGTCCATGTGAAAGCTTGGCCATGGATGTTTATAGCAGCTTTATTCATAATTGCTGAAACGTGGAAGCAACAAAGATGTCCTTCAGTAAATGAATGGATAGATAAACTATAGTACATTCAGACAGTGGAATATTGCTCACAGCAATTGTATCCAAAAGATATGAGCTATCAAGCCATGAAAAGACATGGAGAAAACTTAAGCCTTTATTACAAAGTAAAAGAAGCCAGTCTGAAAAGGCAATGCACCATATGATTCCAACCATATGACATTACGGGAAAGGCAAAACTGTGGAGCCAGTGAAAAGATTAGTGGTTTCCAGGGGTGGGGCAGTGGGATGCAGTGAGAGGATTTTCAGAGCAGTGGTGTCTGACTCTGTGCGACCCCATAGATGGCAGCCCACCAGGTTCCGCCATCCCTGGGATTCTCCAGGCAAGAACGCTGGAGTGGGTTGCCATTTCCTTCTCCAATGCATGAAAGTGAAAAGTGAAAGTGAAGTCACCCTGTCGTGTCCGACTCCTAGCGACCCCATGGACTGCAGCCTACCAGGCTCCTCCGTCCATGGGATTTTCCAGGCAAGAGTACTGGAGTGGGGTGCCATTGCCTTCTCCGATAAAATACTATATAGATATAAGCTATTCTTAATCATGTACATTTTTTTCCCCATAAGTCACAAAAATTGACTGGGTCTGCCCTAACAAAGTTTGGAAAGCCACATAGCAACTTTTAAACTTCTTATGACTGATTTGGTCTCAGCAAAATGATTAGTACTCATGCTACAAGAGTCACAGGCCTCCCAACTCTTGCTTGAACCAACCCAGGGCCTTTGCACAGCTGCTTCAACACTTTTTCCCAATTACATCTATAGCACATACCTATGCTGCTATTCATGGGGTCGCAAAGAGTCAGACACGACTGAGCAACTGAACTGAACTGAGCTGATATACATCAAATGTCCTCTTGAGTCATTCAGTTTCTGCTCAGAGCTCTTGTTCGAGACGACTTCTCTGACTACTCCATTTAAAATACACCCAACCACCTCACCCTACCACCTGCCTGTCACTTTCACTCTTGTTTCATAGTTGACTCATTGGAAAAGACTCTGATGCTGGGAGGGATTGGGGGCAGGAGGAGAAGGGGACGACAGAGGATGAGATGGCTGGATGGCATCACTGACTCGATGGACGTGAGTCTGAGTGAACTCCAGGAGTTGGTGATGGACAGGGAGGCCTGGAGTGCTGCAATTCACGGGGTCGCAAAGAGTTGGACACGACTGAGTGACTGAACTGAACTGAATATATTACATATTGCTTATTACTCCTCTGATCCTTCCACTAGAATTTAACTCCCTTGGGGCAGGGACTTTGTTTGTCCTCAGTGCCTGGAATGGAGTTGTCTCTCAGTGAGAAAGCCTTCCTCAGCGATCAGTGCAAAGAAATAGAGGAAAACAACAGAACAGTAAAGACTAGAGATCTCTTCAAGAAAATTAGAGATACCAAGGGAACATTTCATGCAAAGATGAGCTCGATAAAGGACAGAAATGGTATGGACCTAACAGAAGCAGAAGATATTAAGAAGAGGTGGCAAGAATACACAGAACTATACAAAAAAGAGCTTCATAACCAAGATAATCACGATGGTGTGATCATTCACCTAGAGCCAGACATCCTGGAATGTGAAGTCAAGTGGGTCTTAGGAAGCATCACTATGAACAAAGCTAGTGGAGGTGATGGAATTCCAGTTAGCTATTTCAAATCCTGAAAGCTGATGCTGTGAAAGTGCTGCACTCAATATGCCAGCAAGTTTGGGAAACTCAACAGTGGTCACAGGATTGGAAAAGTCAGTTTTCATTCCAATCCCAAAGAAAGGCAATGCCAAAGAATGCTCAAACTACCGAACAATTGCACTCATCTCACATGCTAGTAAAGTAATGCTCAAAATTCTCCAAGCCAGGCCTCAGCAATATGTGAACTGTGAACTTCCAGATGTTCAAGCTGGTTTTAGAAAAGGCAGAGGAACCAGAGATCAAATTGCCAACATCCACTGGACCATGGAAAAAGCAAGAGAGTTCCAGAAAAACATCTATTTCTGCTTTATTGACTATGCCAAAGACTTTGACTGTGTGGATCACAATAAACTGTGGAAAATTCTGAAAGAGATGGGAATACCAGACCACCTGACCTGCCTCTTGAGAAACCTATATGCAGGTCAGGAAGCAACAGTTAGAATTGGACATGGAACAACAGACTGGTTCCAAATAGGAAAAGCAGTGCATCAAGGCTGTATATTGTCACCCTGCTTTTTTAACTTCTATGCAGAGTACATCATTAGAAACGCTGGGCTGGAAGAAACACAAGCTAGAATCAAGATTGCCGGGAGAAATATCGATAACCTCAGATATGCAGATGACACCACCCTTATGGCAGAAAGTGAAGAGGAACTAAAAAGCCTCTTGATGAAATTGAAAGAGGAGAGCGAAAAAGTTGGCTTAAAGCTCAACATTCAGAAAACAAAGATCGTGGCATCTGGTCCCATCACTTCATGGGAAATAGGTGGGGAAACAGTGTCAGACTATTTTTTGTGGCTCCAAAATCACTGCAGATGATGATTGCAGCCAGGAAATTAAAAGACGCTTACTCCTTGGAAGAAAAGTTATGACCAACCTAGACAGCATATTAAAAAGCAGAGACATTACTTTGCCAACAAAGGTCCATCTAGTCAAGGCTATGGTTTTTCCAGTGGTCATATATGGATATGACAGCTAAACTGTAAAGAAAGCTGAGTGCTGGAGAATTGACGCTTTTGAACTGTGGTGTTGGAGAAGAGTCTTGAGAGTCCCTTGGACTGCAAGGAGATCCAACCAGTCCATTCTAAAGGAGATCAGTCCTGGGTGTTCATTGGAAGGACTGATGCTAAAGCTGAAACTCCAATACTTTGGCCACCTCATGTGAAGAGTTGACTCATTGGAAAAGATGTTTGGAGGAATTGGAGGCAGGAGGCGAAGGTGACGACAGAGGATGAGATGGCTGGATGGCATCACCGACTCAATGGACATGAGTTTGAGTGAACTCCGGGAGTTGGTGATGGACAAGGAGGCCTGGCCTGCTGCGATTCATGGGGTCACAAAGAGTTGGACTCCACTGAGCGACTGAAGTGAATTGAACTGAACTAAAATGTTCATTGAATAAATGCTTGAAAAAGACACTGACTTAATCCTTCAAAGGCATCCAAACAAACAGGCAGGGTCAGTTTTCCAGATGAGGGGGATCCTAAGGGATCTTCCCTCTTTCCAGCCCCTGTGCCTAGGTTTCTGGGATGGAAAGGCAACACTGCATTGCAGCTTTTTCTCAAAAGATGTGTACCCTCCACTAGTCTTGAATGGCCCTGAGACATCTTTCATTTGCGACCATCCAGCAGGCCATTCTAGCTAACTGCCCACTTAGAAATTAGTCATTTCCTTTCTTCCCATGACCCCTCTCATATTTACCAGTTAATACAACATTTGTTAATTTCCTACTGTGAATACAGAACTATTCCAATTGCTACGGATGATTTAAAGAAGTGTGAGGTGACTCTTCTCCCTTCAGTAGATAGAGGCAGTGTGGCTTAGTGATTATGGGTTGGGGGTGGGGCGGGATATTGTTTACTGGTGACAGAAATTCTAGCTTTAAACCCTGGTTTTACTATTTACTGGCTGTGTGACTTGTACAAGTCACTTAAATTCCCCTATACCTCAGTTTCTTTATCTAAAAAACGGAGTAATAATAGTATCTATTCTCTAGGGCAACGAATTTGTTAAGGATAAGCTCCCGGAACTGTGCCTGGCAGATGCTGCCACTTGATAAGTTTTAGTTGTTTTTGTTGAAATGCATTGTGAAGACTGGAAGGGCATCCATGGAAAGTGAAATAACAATAAGAATGCGTGGATTGAGGACTCAGTACAGTATTTATGCACGCACGGACACAATGTGTACCCTGGTATAATGGGTATAATGGAAAGAACATTATGCTTTCGGGCCAGCCTACCTGGCTGGGAACATCCACTTTGTTTTTTGCCAGTGGTGAGGCAACCAGACCCTCCTAGGACTCTAGTTTCTTCATTTATGAAGCAGGGATCCAATTTTTTGCTTCAAAGAATATGTGTGGAGACTTACCAAGATGCCAGTTCCTTGCCCTATACCTCTACAGTTGTTCAGAAATATTTCTGCAAAGACAAAGGACTGTCCTGATTGAGGTGGGGAGTAGATATGAAGTCAGTATCTCCCTTGGCAAAACAGGAAGGCTCTTTACAACAAGAAGGCTTAGACATTTTATTTAAAAACAAAACAAAATAAAAAACCTGCCAAAGAAACTTTACTTTATTGAAACAGGAAGAAAACAGAGGATATGATTTATTTAAGAAATGTATTGAGTAGATTAATCATTAAGTAAATTGATTACTCATTAAATAAATCATTATCATTAAATAAATTAATAATTTATTAAGGAATCAGCTTCCCAGGTGGCACTAGCGGTAAAGAACCTGCCTGCCAATGCAGGAAATGCCAGAGACATGGGTTTGATCCCTGAGTCAGGAAGATCCCCTGGAGTAGGAAACGGCAACCTGCTCCAGTATTCTTGCCTGGAAAATTCCATAGACAGAGGAGCCTGGTGGGCTACACTCCTTGGGGTCACAAAGAGTCAGACATGACTGAGCACACACCCACAAGGAATGTGCTGACTTTTGTATTATGAAGATCATTATCCTACAAGCTGATGTTACAGAATTCCAGAAACCCAGTCACAGTGAGGGAGCAGGGGGCTCCATGCAGAGGCTCTCTGCCATCCCCCTAAAGGGGTCATCCCACTTGCCTCCACTTGAATACTTCTAGGATGGCCAACTCACTGCCACATGTGGCTGGCAATTCTGTTTTTGATCAGTTCGTCTCTAATTTGCCTCAAACCCTCCCTTCACCTGACTGCTACTAGTCTCTGGCAAAACACAGTTTCTTATTTCGTCTCCCTGTGACTAGACAGGGGTTGTACTTTAATGCTAATCTATGGAGCAGAGTACTTTACAATGTTTAATAACGGGCCAATGTTAAGCAAATGAATACTAGTAACAGTTTAAAAAGTATTTTAAAAATTACCCATTTGTGGTGGCTTAATAGCATTCGTTTTGTAATTCACAGCATGATCTGCAAGGTAGAACGGTGGGACTGATGGTTAACACTGGCATTGACAACAAGGACAGTGTATTTCTTAGTTAAAATATATTTCTCAATACTGCATCTTGCGCCCAGTTCATTATATATTATAGATCATCCACCAGGCTGTGGGCGGCACTAAATCCAGCATAACCCCGCTCAGTGGCTTCCTCCTTCAGCTCCTGTTAGCGTTGTTTAGAGCCCTATTCCCAAGTTGTGAGTTCAAAGTAGCATGCATGGTGCTTTTAACAAAGCCGTGGAGCAGAGGAAGGCAGCCTAAACTTATACTGGAAACTCTTGATCCGGGGCTGGGGACTAGAGTGAGCAGAGTGAGACCCCGGGGACACAGATTCCAAGGAGTGCTCACTGGCGATTCATCACCCTAGTCCCAGGCTTGTCTTCACAGCCTCTTCTAGGTTCTGGGACTCGGCGCATACAAATAAGGTATGTGGTCTAAAAGTCACTGCCTTAGAAAGTTTTGCTTTCAAACAGTGCTCTTCTGATTCCCATTTTAGAAACCTTTGCTTGAGAGTTATCTTCAGAGCCTGCAGTACACTTTTAATTACAGTACATCCTTGGGGGTGGCAAATCTTAATCTTTTGAAGGTGGATTTGATTTTTAGGAAGAGACACAAACCATTTGTGGTCAAATCTTGAGACTAATATAGAAAACACAGATCTTGTAAGGCTACTTGGGGTCAAAAGCAGGTTTTTATGTGTCTTGCAAATTGACCTGGAAGGCGGTTGTTTAAGAGGAATTGCAGGATGTATTTTGAGTTATAACAACACTTTTCAAATGGGAACATAGTCTCAGAGGATAATCACTCCGAAGCCAACACTCATCCTATTATGAAAGCTTTGGAGTGTTTAAAAGTCACCCTTACTTCTTTCTAGTTGAACTTTGTAGTTTTAAATTGCCGTAAATAGAAACCACTTACCTTATCTCCAACCTAGAGATATTACATAAAACTAATATATTACAAAATACAAGTGTATTTGCTTCATAATTCAAAGAGTTGACCCTTAAGAGAAATTGAGCGGAACCAAAACAGAATGTAAGTCCTTTCTTAACTTTCCAAACATCTCCATTTCTCTTCAGGTTTGATTCAAATATTTATGTTGGGGAAAGAATCTTTCTTGGGCAAGGAAAGCATCCTTCTTGGCAAATCATCTGAATCAAAGCATTTGCCAAGATATTCTGAAGGGTCTTAGAAACAGAAGGGAGAGAGTCCTTCCAGTATTTCTACTGCTGATCTGAAAAAAGTCTTGGTTGGCAGAGAGATGAAGGAAGAACTGAAAGTCTTACCATCTGACCAGTACGGGGTTCTCAGAACACAGACTTGTTGACTTCTTTTGTGGTCACTCAGCTTGGGCCAAAGTTTGAAAACTGGAACTCTGGAAGTCCGTTTCCTGATTCTGCATGGGGCTCTTAGCCTCTCCAGATGTCCTGGCACCCACATTCCAGTCCTTGTCCCTCCAACTCTGTAAGGAGCTTTTATCCCTGGGGAACCAGCAGCCTCACATGTCAATAATCAGGATTGACTTTTGGGGGCCCCCATCCTATTGACCACTTCCTGACATCTTGGCCTCCAGAGACATGTAGCCTCTAGCTGTGTTTCCTTGCTGTTCTGGTTTCCAGCAAACCATTTGGTTCAAGCCCTCAAAGAACTGAATATTTCTATACCCTCTTACTAGCCTGTGAACTATGTGAATTGGAGTCCTGAGCACCTGTTTACAATCCCCATAATTAATTGTTTGATAACAGTTATTGCTAATTGCTTTATGGCTTTGCAACTGTATGGTAGCTTAGAACTGGTTTGAAGCCAAGATTAATCATCTTCCTTCCAGATATTTTGAGAAAAGAAATTATCCTTGAATAGATGGAGTGATAGAGGGAATATCCAAAGATTTAAACTTCAGGACAAATACCCTTTGAGCACCTACTATGGGCCAGGTACTGTCGAGTGATTTTCCTACCTTATTTTTTTTTTATCCACTGCTATAAGCGTTTAGGGCTATAATCTCCTTTTTAACAGATAAGAAAACAGAGACTCAGAAAGGTTATGACAGTTCTGCCCCATCACAAAGCTAGTGAGTAGCATTGCCATGATTTTAACCCAGAGCTCAGCTGGGGCTGGGGATTGTGGCAAGGAGGGAGAGGGGAAGAAGTGCTGGACGATGGAATTTGACAAAAAGCAGAAATGAAGACTTCTGTGGAAGTAAGAAGTGTCCTGGGGAAAATGATGCTTTGAGAGAGCAGACAAAGGAAGAGATAGACAGGGAAGGAAAAGGAAGTTCAAATAAACCCTGATTTACTCATTGTTTTGTTCAGTAAACATTTCTAGTTTAAGCTGTTAAAGTTTGTTCAGAACCTTATCAGCACAGAGGTGGAGATATCGATGCAGAAGTGGAAAGCTATCTAGTTTTCAGGTCTTCATTAAAACGTGCTTACAAGGTGTGTGTCTAGGACTCCCAACTGGGTTGAGATAAGGGCTCCACAGAGGAAATAAAATAGATAGAGCGCCTGACTTCTAAACCTTGACCTGGGAGCAGATTAGCAGAATCCATATCTCAGCTTCCCCACTTCCTACCTGGGTGACCTTGGGCAAGTTACTTTCTCTCTCTGGGCCTCAGTTTCCTCACCTGTAAAGGGGGATGATGATAAAAGTACTCACCTGGCCATGGCGAACACTTGTTTTCTAGGCGTGAGTTGTAGTCAATGACCTATAGCCTAGGGTGGCTCCTGGGCCGTCTTCCCCTCACTAACCTACAGTAGGGATGCTGGACTTTTACAATAGAGATTCCGCTCATGTCACTCTTCACATTGATGCAGGAAGTAAAGGGGAAGCGGTTTTCCCTAGAGCAGGGCTGAGCAGAGTCGAAGCTGAATTCTCTACCACGTACAACCTGGGTACATGAAGCCTAGCTCTTGTGTCTGCATTCTGGGCTGAGGAGATGTGTGGAATCAAACCCGAGACACACTGCAGTGGAAGGAAGGCCCTTGGAAAAATGTACCATCTTCCCTCTCCTAGGGGAGGGTGCCCACAGCCCCTCAAGCAAGCCGTGCCCCTGGTGTGCCCTCCAATGCTGGCAGAAGACGAGCCCAATTCCACGGGCTGCACTCCGTTCCCTACTGTGGGGGCTGGCCCACTGGGGCATATGGGTGGGAGTGCCTTGGTGTTTGCTCTAGCTTCTGACTGAAAGATCCTCTGGGTCTAGGATGGAAATTTAGGTCAGCCCTCAGGTAGACCCAGACTGTGCCCTTCCCCTAGAGTCAAGGCTTGTATGGACGAGCAGGAACATGAGAGTGTGACCAATTTAGTCTCTCACTAGGGCATCCTTGTGGGGGAAACTAGATTGTGTCTCACCTTAATCTGATTGCTCGAGGGACCCTTTCTTTGCAGGTGTAACTTCCTGTGCTTTGAACACCCTTCTGTCACCACTTTGAGTAACACCAGCTCCCTGTTCAAGTGTCAGCTTAGGTATCACTTTCTCTAGGAAGCCCTCCATGATTTCTCCAAGGTGGGCGTTTGCTTCACCTGCCTGTGATTTCCTCCACCCACAGTTAGACCACATGGGCATTGAATGTACTTGCTTGTTTAATGGTTTGTTTCTCCTTCCAGATGGTAACCCTCCAGGGCAGGGATTAAGTCTGTCTTTTTCACTGCTGTAGCCCTAGTGCCTTGCCTGGAAAATCCCATGGATGGAGGAGCCTGGAAGGCTGCAGTCCATGGGGTCTCTGAGGGTCAGACATGACTGAGCGACTTCACTTTCACTTTTCACTTTCATGCGTTGGAGAAGGAAAGGGAAACTCACTCCAGTGTTCTTGCCTGGAGAATCCCAGGGACAGGGGAGCCTGGTGGGTTGCCATCTATGGGGTTGCACAGAGTCAGACATGACTGAAGTGACTTAGCAGCTTAGCAGCAGCCCTAGTGCCTAGGGTGGTGAGCTCATAGGAGGTACCCAGTGAATGTTTGTTGAATAGGTGAATCAATGATGACCTGGGGCAGTGTGAGTCTCTGAATCTGAAGCAATAGAGATGGCCTGGAACAGTGCAGAACTTTGGGGAGAAGAAAGACAAAAGGAGAGGGCCCCTAGTCACCTTTCTGCCTCCTCCACCTGGTGTTTGTTTGTAAGCAGACAGAAGTTCAAGAGCAATGGCCTATTTGAATAGTTTCTTATTTGGGGTTCCCAAGCCCTGGCCAATGTGAGTCAGCTTTATCAAGGTTTGAGTTGACCATGTTTGGCTACAAGGGAAAAAGGATCCCCTGGAATACCCTCCAGAAAACAAAAAGAGCTGGGCTCAGGCCTGTCTGTGTAGTGATGATGAGGATAGAATCTCCTGGAAAGACAAAAAGTAGGGCTACAATAGGGTCCAGGTTCCTGAGAATGGACCCCTGTCAGACACCTGTACCCAATATGGTGCCAGGGCCCTCTGGCATGTAGACATTCAAGGATGTGCACTTTGGGATTGCCCCATCAATGTGGTGGGTCTCTTCCTCTGTGTCTATCCCTCTCTGTCTACTTGTGTCTGGCGGAGAAATCCTCCCCCAGGAGAGGCTGGCATTGGCCCAGATCATCGTGTCATGCCAGGCACAGACATAGGCTTAGGTCAGCCAGCAGATTGACTGCTCTGGGGGTGGGATCCTTTCCCAGCCCAATGAGTTGTGGTTGGTGAAGGAGAAGGCAGAAGGAAGCAGGCTCCTAGGGCACAAAATGTAGTCCTTCACGCAAGGAGCTGCAAGTGGGTGGGCCTGGGAAACACGCCTGGAACAGTCTGTTAGAACAAACTTCTATTCATCTCCCTGCTCCACGGCTTCTCTCAGAGGTTAAAGCCGCAACACGAATTTCACTGACAAGAGTCCTCAGGCCCACATCATAAACATCAGAACATAATATTTATTGCCCTCCTACAGACTGGGTGTCAAGATGAAAAAGAAATAATAATTCTAAATCTTACACAAGGGCTTTGGAGATCAATGAGGTAATTTATATGAAATAGTTTGTGCTCCCTGGGAAACAAAGTGTGGCATAAATTTAGACGTTTTCACTGGATGGACCCCATGCCAGTAACTCACCCCAGATAATGAAAAATTCGTTTGGCCTGTGTAGACTGTGCAGGTGGCTATCTGAGTTTAGAATGGAGTATTTTGACCAAACGCAGACTGGGACTTTGCCATGATGCAGACACTGTCTCTTCTCTTCCGTCGCAGGGCAGAGCGCAGATGAACGGCCGACACCCATGTTTGAGGGGTGATGCAATAGTCTCTGGGAATGGTGCATCTCTCCAGCAACTTAGGCCGCATTCTGGGGGCTTCTGACTCAACCCTGGACCCCAAGCTTCTGTTTTTCTTGTGAATCTGAACAGCTAAATTGACTTACTTTAAACTAATGTGAAAATGCTCTGTGCACGTGCCTTGTAAGCTCTTCAATTCAGTTCAGTTCAGTTCAGTCGCTCAGTCGTGTCCGACTCTTTGCCACCCCATGAATCGCAGCACGCCAGGCCTCCCTGCCCATCACCATCTCCCGGAGTTCACTCAGACTCACGTCCATCGAGTCAGTGATGCCATCCAGCCATCTCATCCTCTGTCGTCCCCTTCTCCTCCTGCCCCCAATCCCTCCCAGCCTCAGAGTCTTTTCCAATGAGTCAACTCTTCGCATGAGGTGGCCAAAGTACTGGAGCTTCAGCTTTAGCATCATTCCTTCCAAAGAAATCCCAGGGTTGATCTCCTTCAGAATGGACTGGTTGGATCTCCTGGCAGTCCAAGGGATTCTCAAGAGTCTTCTCCAACACCACAGTTCAAACGCATCAATTCTTCGGCGCTCAGCTTTCTTCACAGTCCAACTCTCACATCCATACATAAGCACAGGAAAAAACATAGCCTTGACTAGACGGACCTTAGTTGGCAAAGTAATGTCTCTGCTTTTGAATATACTATCTAGGTTGGTCATAACTTTTCTTCCAAGGAGTAAGCGTCTTTTAATTTCATGGCTGCAGTCACCATCTGCAGTGATTTTGGAGCCCCCAAAAATAAAGTCTGACACTGTTTCTGCTGTTTCCCCATCTATTTCCCATGAAATGATGGGACCGGATGCCATGATCTTGATTTTCTGAATGTTGAGCTTTAAGCCAACTTTTTCACTCTCCTCTTTCACTTTCATCAAGAGGCTTTTCAGTTCTTCTTCACTTTCTGCCATAAGGGTGGGGTCATCTGCATATCTGAGGTGATTGATATTTCTCCCGGCAATCTTGATTCCAGCTTGTGTTTCTTCCAGTCCAGCGTTTCTCATGATGTACTCTGCAAAGAAGTTAAATAAGCAGGGTGACAATATACAGCCTTGACGTACTCCTTTTCCTATTTGGAACCAGTCTGTTGTTCCATGTCCAGTTCTAACTGTTGCTTCCTGACCTGTATATAGGTTTCTCAAGAGGCAGGTCAGGTGGTCTGGTATTCCCATCTCTTTCAGAATTGTCCACAGTTTATTGTGATCCACACAGTCAAAGTCTTTGGCATAGTCAGTAAAGCAGAAGTAGATGTTTTTCTGGAACTCTCTTGCTTTTTCCATGATCCAGCGGATGTTGGCAGTTTGATCTCTGGTTCCTCTGCCTTTTCTAAATCCAGCTTGAACATCTAGAATTTCATGGTTCACGTATTGCTGAAGTCTGGCTTGGAGAATTTTGAGCATTACTTTACTAGCGTGTGAGATGAGTCCAATTGTGTGGTAGTTTGAGCGTTCTCTGGCATTGCCTTTCTTCAGTTCTATATAAATAATAACCGCTGGATCGTAGGCCCACTTATGGAAAAAGAATGACCGTGGTGAACATTTGCTTTTTGCCAGGAACTAAAACTCGTCAAAAGAGTTGTTTATGCCCACACTCTCTTACCAGCTTTTTTGAACCCCTTCCAATCAGTCTTCTGCCCTCATCATTTTAGTGAAAAGGCTCTTGTTAAGGCCTTTGATGACTGATATGCTCCTATAGCCAATGGCTAATTCTTCACCTGACGCAACTTATTGGTGGCATTTGATACCATTTATCACTCTGAGCCCTTGAAATACTTTGTCCGTTTGGCTTCCAGATCATTCTGTCTTCAGTCCACAATATACTCCTGGGGCATCATTTGCCTTGACCAGGGTTTGGCAAACTGTAGCCTTCAGGCCAAATCCAGCACTTTGCTGAGCTCCCATAAACAAAGCTTTGTGAGAGCACAGCCATGGCCATTCATTTACGTATCGTCTGTGGCTGCTTTCATGCTGTAGTGAGTGGCAGGACTGAGTTGGCAACAGAGACCAGTTGGCCCACAAAGCCAAAACTATTCACTATGAGGCTCTTCATGAAGAAAACTTACTGACCACTGGTGTAGACTCCTTCGGGACCCTGGTTCTCCTTCTCCCACACCAGCCACTCCTAGTCTTCTTTGCTTCTTCCTTTCATCTCCTTGACCTCTAACCCCTGGAGTCTTTGGACTCTTCTCTCCTGCATCTGTTCTTAGTCCCTGGCTAAGCATATCCAAACCCATAGCATTAAAACTTGCCCTGAACTCCACACACATATATCCAACTGGTGACCCAGCATCCCCTACTTGGTTATCCAGTAGACTTCTCAAACTTCAATATGTCCCAAATGGATCTGATTTCTTCTCTGCAAACCTACCGTTCCTGGTTTTCCTCATTTCAGTAAGTTGCACCTCCTAGCTTCTAACTACTCAGCCCAAGTACCTGAAACAATCATCATCTCTTGTCTAGACTATTTCAGTTGCCTTCTGATTTCCCCCTTTTCACTTTCACCCTCTCCTGCCACATCTTCTTGTAGCAATGTGATCCTTTCTAAATATAAGCCAGTTACATCCTTCTGTTGGCTTCCCGGCTCACCCAGGCTAAACTCCAGATCATCTTTCCTGCCTCCTCCCACTCAGACACCTTCTGACTTTGTCTCCTGCTTTACCCCACCTGACTCCATCTCCTTTAATTAGGTCCATCTCCTTGTTACTTGAACACAACAAGCAGGCTTCTGCCTCAGGACCTCTGCTCTGCTGTTCTTTCTGCCAGGAACCCTCTTCCTCAACATTTGCATGACTCACAGCCTCATGTCTCTTTTATCATGAGCCTTTTCTAATGGCCCTAAATCAAATAGCCTCCTTCTCACTCAACCTCATCCCCCTCTCATCACCATCTGATATACTCTGCCTTTTTTTGTATTACATGTTTGTTGTTCATCTTGCCCCTCATGGTTCTAAACTTCATGAAGGCACACCTTTGTTTTATTCATTCCGTATCCCCATTGCCTTGAATAGGGCTTGGCATGTTATAGGTGCTCAATAAATACTTGTCTTTATTCCTTCCAACTCTATGAACTCTATTTTATAGCTCAGAACATTGAGCCTTGGAGAGATTAAGATGCTCATACAGGTCAATGAGGGTAATAGTAAGGCAGAGTTGGAGTTTGTACCTGGTGCTATCTGACTGCAAAATCAGTGTGCTTTCAGCAACTGTGCATCGTTCTGTCTCTGATAGCAGCTCTGAGGAATGTTTGTGCAAAGACAGTTATTCCTGAATAGAGAATTTCAGGAAACATTGACACTTCATTGTGAGTTTACATCTTTCTTATCATACTTCTATTTTGGCTCTGACCACCCTAGGGGTTTGGGATATGTATGTGTGTGTTCTGTAAGTTGACCCTAAAATAAAATTTCCCTTGGTTTACGACATTATTAAACATTTTCCCCTCCGCATTAGCCCACACCATCAGTATGTTGGTTTGAGATTCAGTGGTCTTGTGTGGACTATCAAATGCCTGGGATTTTTAGTGTTGGCCCTTTGTCCTTCTCCAGTGTACTCCATGAGGTCTAAATATATGTTTAAGTGGGGCGGAATAGTTTCTAGTTAGAGAAAACTGTGATAGATTTGAACACTTTGGGGGAAGGAGTGTAGAAAACAGTACAATTTAGTGTAAACTTGAAACGTCCTCCCTTCTTTCTTCCATCCTCTAAACTCTGGTTTCTAGAACTCTAGGACTTTATCTTGCAGCATGTTTCTTCCAGTTTCCACAGTATCATGTCAAAGTCCCATTCATCAGCATGTCCTGGGAGGAGACCTCAGGGTTCCTGAGAGGTGGGAGGGGGAGCCTAGCACCCAGGCTGAGGTCAGTCAGTAGAGGCTGATTTCTATCTCCATGACTAATTCTTGTGTCCTCTGCAGAAAGTTCTGCCAGGCTCCTTTCAATCCTTGCCATCTTCATCTGGGGCAACTCCTTTCCTTCCCTTCTGGGCCACTTGAGTTTTCTGTCACTATTTTGGATCAGGTTCCAACTAGTATCCTTTGCCATCACCTCTTCTGACCTCGAGAAGCCCCTTGCAGCACAAAATCACCCCCTCCCCAGGGTGGTGGGGGCACCTCCTGGGAAGGTGTGTTTGCCCTCCCTACCCTTGCTCCATCCATATACTAGTGGCCTGGGACAAACAGGCTGTCACCGTCAAACTTTGCTCTGGGAGTTTGACTTTAATCCCCTGGCCTTGGCAGCTCCACCTTCTCCCTGCCTGCAAGGTTTGGTTTAGTTTTTAATCTGATTGTGAAGTGTTTGACTTCTTGGGAGAGTCCAAGATCACAAGGGTCACAAGCAGGATGTCTGGGAGGGATGACACCCCCACCCTGACCCTGACTCAAAGCTTCTGGTCCCCTCTCTCACCCCTGTTTAGTTGCCCTTAGTCTTAATTTCAAAGACACGGTGGATGATACAGGAGTCATTATTTGTTATCCAATCCTTAGAGTTTTCTGGACTCTTGTCTTCTTTTCTCTCTCTGTCCCTGGCAATATTTCGCCGTGTGGCCGATCGCCTGGTGTTGGGAGGCTGCATGGCGGAGGGCTCGCAGGCCCACTCAGGCCCAGGTTCAAGCCTCTTCCTGGCTGTCACACGCCTGCTTTGTGGCTTTGGAGAGATGCTGTCCAGACAACAGTGCCCTAAGAGGAGATGAAGGATCACAGCCTGCAGAAGGTTGCTGAGGATGAAATGAGCAGTGATCACTGCTTCATCCAGGACACTGTCACTGCTACTGATATGGCTGATATTACTGTTGGTGAAATTGACCTTTCCTCCGGGAACAACTGAAGACTCTAAGCTTTAGAGGCCTCCCACGGGAATGGGCTTGGGACAGAAGCAAAGTTGCTGCTTGTTAGGAAAATGTCTAAGCCCAGCCTACAGATATTTATTTACTATGCATTATTGTAAGGGATTTAATGTATTATCACGGTTCACAATCACACATCTTCCTTTTCCCCTTGATACCTGGGGACCAGAACCTGCAGTTGTCTTCGGGTCAGTGACTCAGTCCTGACCCTCCCTTAACTGTTAGTTTGAGCAGATCAGATACTGGGAATCGTGGTCTCTGGGACACAACACTAGACACGGAGTAAATGCCACTCAGCTGGGCTAAGCCTGGTACAAACTTAATCTCATTTGGCTTTCACTGCAAACCTATCAGGTGTTGCTGTGACTGTCACCATTTTATAAATGGGGACTTGAGGTTTAGGTTAAGGACCTTGTCTGAGCCCACACAGCTTGTAACAGGCTTGCACTGACAGCCCAGAGGGATCCAAAGTCACAGCCCAGACCCTTGCTCAATACTGCCTCCTGTCCAGTCCTCAAGATGCCCCCTGCTTCATACCTGCATTCAGCCGGTCACATTCGGCTCTCCTTACCGCTAGGACTTGTACCACAAGGTACCAAATAGAGAGTATCTTCGCATTTTCTCTTTTTACAAAACCCCTCCCAACAAAGTCCTGCCAGATCATACATTCTTTACCCTTTTTGTGGAATTGCTTTCTCCTCTGGCCCATGTTCCTGATTCTGTCTGTCAGGGTCATGATACCCACCTGTGAGGAAGAGACCCTCAATCTGGCCCTCAGAAATCTTACTGCTCTCACCCAGACTTGGAGAGCCCCCTCAGGTACACACCTATCTCCATTTATCACCCCTCTGTCTTCAGCTCCCCCCCACATCCATAATCACTTCATGAAAAAGTGTGGAAATGGTCTGGGGCGGGTGGGACAGCCCTGTGTCTAGAAAGGGACCAGGAGAAAATACAAGGTCGATGCCCCCATTTTACAGATGAGGAAACACCCCCATTTAACAGGTTCAATTCAGTTCAGTTCAGTCGCTCAGCCGTGTCCGACTCTTTGCGACCCCAGGAATCGCAGCATGCCAGGCCTCCCTGTCCGTCACCAGCTCCCGGAACTCACTCACACTCATGTCCATCGAGTCCGTGATGCCATCCAGCCATCTCATCCTCTGTCGTCCCCTTCTCCTCCTGCCCCCAATCCCTCCCAGCGTCAGAGTCTTTTCCAATGAGTCAACTCTTCTCATGAGGTGGCCAAGGTATTGGAGCTTCAGCTTTAGCATCATTCCTTCCAAAGAAATCCCAGGGTTGATCTCCTTCAGAATGGACTGGTTGGATCTTCTTGCAATCCAAGGGACTCTCAAGAGTCTTCTCCAACACCACAGTTCAAACGCATCAATTCTTCGGCGCTCAGCCTTCTTCACAGTCCAACTCTCACATCCATACATAAGCACAGGAAAAAACATAGCCTTGACTAGACGGACCTTAGTCGGCAAAGTAATGTCTCTGCTTTTGAATATACTATCTAGGTTGGTCATAATTTTCCTTCCAAGGAGTAAGCGTCTTTTAATTTCATGGCTGCAGTCACCATCTGCAGTGATTTTGGAGCCCCAAAAAATAAAGTCTGACACTGTTTCCACTGTTTCCCCATCTATTTCCCATGAAGTGATGGGACCAGATGCCATGATCTTCATTTTCTGAATATTGAGCTTTAAGCCAACTTTTTCACTCTCCTCTTTCACTTTCATCAAGAGGCTTTTCAGTTCTTCTTCACTTTCTGCCATAAGGGTGGTGTCATCTGCATATCTGAGGTGATTGATATTTCTCCCGGCAATCTTGATTCCAGCTTGTGTTTCTTCCAGTCCAGCGTTTCTCATGATGTACTCTGCAAAGAAGTTAAATAAGCAGGGTGACAATATACAGCCTTGACGTACTTCTTTTCCTATTTGGAACCAGTCTGTTGTTCCATGTCCAGTTCTAACTGTTGCTTCCTGACCTGCATACAGATTTCTCAAGAGGCAGGTTAGGTGGTCTGGTATTCCCATCTCTTTCAGAATTGTCCACAGTTTATTGTGATCCACACAGTCAAAGGCTCTGGCATAGTCAATAAAGCAGGAATAGATGTTTTTCTGGAACTCTCTTGCTTTTTCCATGATCCAGCTGATATTGGCAATTTGATCTCTGGTTCCTCTGCCTTTTCTAAAACCAGTTTGAACATCAGGGAGTTCACGGTTCATGTATTGCTGAAGCCTGGCTTGGAGAATTTTGAGCATTACTATACTAGCGTGTGAGATGAGTGTAATTGTGCGGTAGTTTGAGCATTCTTTGGCATTGCCTTTCTTTGGAATTGGAATGAAAACTGACCTTTTCCAGTCCTGTGGCCACTGCTGAGTTTTCCAAATTTGCTGGCATATTGAGTGCAGCACTTTCACAGCATCATCTTTCAGGATTTGAAACAGCTCCACTGGAATTCCATCACCTCCACTAGCTTTGTTCATAGTGATGCTTTCTAGGACCCACTTGACTTCACATTCCAAGATGTCTGGCTCTAGATTAGTGATCACATCATCATGATTATCTGGGTCGTGAAGATCTTTTTTGTACAGTTCTTCCGTGTATTCTTGCCACCTCTTCTTAATATCTTCTGCTTCTGTTAGGTCCATTCCATTTCTGTCCTTTATCGAGCCCATCTTTGCATGAAATGTTCCCTTGGTATCTCTAATTTTCTTGAAGAGATCTCTAGTCTTTCCCATTCTGTTGTTTTCCTCTATTTCTTTGCACTGATCGCTGAAGAAGGCTTTCTTATCTCTTCTTGCTATTCTTTGGAACTCTGCATTCAAATGGGTATATCTTTCCTTTTCTCCTTTGCTTTTTGCCTTGGAACTCTGCATTCAAATGGGTATATCTTTCCTTTTCTCCTTTGCTTTTTGCCTCTCTTCTTTTCACAGCTATTTGTAAGGCCTCTCCAGACAGGTTAGGACAGGTTAGGAAAGGGCAATTATGATAACATGAGGTGGAGAGGGCTAAGCCTCACGAACGGGAGGAGAAGAAAGAGGGAAAATCACATGTGGGAGGAGAGGATTTGAAGGCAGAGTCCTGCCTCCAGCAGTGCAGCTCATGGGAGATTTGTGGGCCTGAGTTCATAGCAGCAGAGTTTTATAGACAGAAGTGGGCCTGGTGCCCAGCCAGAAAAGGCCTCATGGCTCCGGGGTCAAGGTTCTAAGTGAGGGGGCTGAGCTTGGGTCTGGGGCTGGAGAAACAAGGAGAAGGTCAGATCACCTAACCCACCTTGCCCTGATCCTGCACAGGGCTGGAACACAGGGATCTCCCCTTTGGAACATCAGAACTCCCTAGAGTGCTTGTTAAATCCAGATTCCAGGCATCTTCTCTGGAGACTGAGATTCAATTCTTTGGGGCCAATGAAAGCCGTGGAGGTTCTGAAGCAGAGATCCCCAGAAAGCATTTGGGGTGACACTGACCTACATCTACTTCAGCCAGTTCAATCACTCAGTCATGTCCGACTCTTTGAGACCCCATGGACTGCAGCATGCCAGGCCTCCCTGTCCATTGCCAACTCCCAGAGTTTACTCAAACTCATGTCCATTCAATCGGTGATGTCATCCAACCATCTTAGAAAAACCTTAAACCTGTTCCTGGCTACCAGGATCCCTAGACATGAGGCCAGTCATCAGCTACACTGGTCACTTCTGGCCCCCCTTGTCCTGCTTTTTTCAGGTAGATGAGCTCATCCTTGTAGCCAGCCACTTGCCTCGATGGACAGTACGTTGGACAGTGACACAGCATGGAGAAGGGCCAAGTTGGGGGACCCTATCTGCCTGAGATACAGTCCCTCCCTCCTGTTTAGGGGCAGCAATGGGAAGCTCTGGGCTTGGGGGTACCCAGATGGGGTTCCAGCTTTGATTCTTCCACTTACCTCCCTAAGCCTTAATGTCCTGGTCTATAAAATGGGTCAATGGTAGTTTTAGTTTAGAAGGTCATTGAGGAGATGCCATAGAGAAGTGTATGTGGATGTATCAGGCACTGTGCCTGAGAAGCCTGACAAGGTGAAATTGGGGCTCTTGGTCATAGTGGCAGATACTTCAGAGCCCCCACCATGTGCCAGGCGCCACTCCCAGTGCTTTACATGTATAAACATATTTAATCTTCACAGTAAGCCTGTGAGGCAGCTGCAGGGTGATGCTACGTTTTACTGTTCAGGAAATAACACAGAGATGTGAAGCAATTTGCCCAAGATCACACAGCCAAGACTGAGGCCATCTATCCCTAACATTTGTGTTCCTTAATGGCATTCTGTTCTGATGCTGGGGAGAGGCCTTTGCATTTACTTTAGGCCCCTGCCCCTAAATTGTGTTTTTGAAGCATTTGTAAACCATTGACCCTTCCTTATGGCAGAAAGTGAAGAGGAACTAAAAAGCCTCTTGATGAAAGTGAAAGAGGAGAGTGAAAAAGTTAAAGCTTAAAGCTTAAATCTCAACATTCAGAAAACGAAGATCATGGCATCTGGTCCCATCACTTCATGGCAAATAGATGGGGAAACAGTGGAAACAGTGTCAGACTTTATTTCTTCCGGCTCCAAAATCACTGCAGATGATGACTCCAGCCATGAAATTAAAAGACGCTTACTCCTTGGAAGGAAATTTATGACCAACCCAGATAGCATATTAAAAAGCAGAGACATTACTTTTCCAGCAAAGGTCCGTCTAGTCAAGGCTATGGTTTTTCTTGTGGTCATGTATGGATGTGAGAGTTGGACTGTGAAGAAAGGTGAGCGCCAAATTGATGCGTTTGAACTGTGGTGTTGGAGAAGACTCTTGAGAGTCCCTTGGACTGCAAGGAGATCCAACCAGTCCATTCTAGAGGAGATCAGTCCTGGATGTTCTTTGGAAGAAATGATGCTAAAGCTGAAACTCCAGTACTTTGGCCACCTCATGCGAAGGGTTGACTCATTGGAAAAGACTCTGATGCTGGGAGGGATTGGGGGCAGCAGGAAAAGGGGACGACAGAGGATGAGATGGCTGGATGGCATCACCGACTCAATGGACAGGAGTCTGAGTGAACTCCGGGAGCTGGTGATGGACAGGGAGGCCTGGCGTGCTGAGATTCATGGGGTCACAAAGGGTCGGACACGACTGAGCGACTGAACTGAACTGAACTGACCCTTCCTTTCAAGTGAAGTCTTTAAGGAAATCTAATGTAAAAACATGGGTCAGTTGGAAAAGAAGCTATCTGCAGTGCAGGAGACCCAGGTTCAATATCTAGGTTGGGAAGATCCCCTGGGGAAGGAAATGGCAACCCACTCCAGTATTCTTGCCTGGAAAATCTCATGGACAGTGGAACCTGTTGGGCTATAGTCCACGGCATTGCAGAGTCAGACACAACTTAGTGAATAACCACCAATGTAAAAACAGGTATGTGTGGAGCAATTTTGGTTGAAGGGGCTGCTGAGGGTCACCTTCTGGGCCCCTTCTCTTCCCCTTCCCCCAGCAGTGGAATCCAATCCCAGATGGCCTCCACAAGTTGCTGGGTAAATATCAGAACAGAACCATCACCTGGGAGGTAACTACTTTGAGCTTCTGCTTATGGAGTTCTTAGAATTTGGGAAAGAAACCCATGATTTCTTCCTGATCTCAAGACTAGGATGTTATTTGTTCACCCTGGTGATGAATACACACACACACACAGTCATACACATGCTCACAGTCATACACACATTACACATACAATCATATACACACTAACACAGTCACACACACACATACAACCATACACACGTCCACACACAATTGTACACACATTGCTTTCTTCCCACACACAAATGCATACTCTCGTATGCACATTAACAAGCACACACACACTTACACAGGAGCCTCGCCTCTGCTTTCCCCCTCTCATTGCCCCATTTCCTGTATTGCACAGGATTCTAACTGAGCGAGGGGACAGAGGCGCCCCTAGGCTCTTTAATACATACCTGCCCCCAACAGCAAACTGGACTCTGAGCCAGACTCATCAGCATCGTATCCCATCACAAGCCTTTTTGTCTCAGGAGCTCCGTAAACAAGCAGTCTCATTAAAGCCCATTTTACAGATGGGGAAACTTTCCTCATCATAACGACATCTCAGGGAGAGTGGCCTTTCATCTGTGGATCACAAAGGACTCTTTCCACATACTAATTTGCTCCCAGAGGACGATTCACCCCTGTTCTTCCCACCCTGCAGTTCTGGAAAGAGGAGGCGGAGGAACCTGAGGACTAGGCTCTAGCGATGCGGAGCCCATTTCCCAGTTGAGGAAGCTGACTGGCCGAGGGAGTGGAGTGCTCACGTCAGTAACTGGGCCGTGGAACCCTCAGGGAAGGGAGGAAGGATGGGGAAGCCTCAGAATGCGACCTGTAACAGTGGTGGTCAGCAGAGCTGCTACGGTGATACTGCTTCCTATGCGAGAAGCACAGTTCCGTTATAAACCACAGAACCGTCCTTCCGGGGGTAAAGTAGGGACAATTTTTAAGCATTTCCCAGCACACCAGTGCTTGCAAGACACTGACAGTGAAGCATGATGCTCCAGGGCGGTGGATCTTAAACCCATGCATGAGATGGGTTGAGAAGAGAGTGCCAGAAGAGGCTCAGGGGCCATTGTCCAAGGGCTGGCTCAGGCCCGGGGTGACCCAGATAGGATCTACTTTAGAACCTGGCAATGGAATGGAAGAGGGCTGTAGAGCTATCAAAGCAACCTGGCAACTGGATGCTGGGAACATGGACAAGCAAGCAGCTGTTTGCCTTCACAGTTTTGATCCAGGTTTCCCAGAAATCTGGAGAACAGATACAGCTGGTCACACTTTGGGAGATTTTTTAAAATGCTTATGCTCAGGGCCCACCCCAGATTTTGACTCAGTAGGCCTGAAGTGGGGTCAAATATGCCCCCTATGTGATCCTAGAGAGCAGCTAGAGCTGAGACTCACTGTTCTAAATTCTCACTGCTCAGGATGTGGACCACACCCTCTAGCCTGGCATCAGGTGGAAACTTTCTAGAAGTGCATGTTCTCGAGCCCTGGTCCTTCAAGGCCCACTGAATCTGGATTTGCATCCTCAATACCTTTCAGACTTTAATCTGCTTGACTACTACCTGGGGACCTTGGTGAAACTCAGGTTCTGATTCTCATTTGGTTCTTTTGAATGCTAACTCTGAGATCTGCTCCTGAGCCCAGAAGGTTCTCAATATGATGACAACTGACTTTTCCAGCAATTTGGAACTCATCAGGCGCTTCAGTGACTTCAGTGACGTTTTGCCTGACTCTTACCTTCACGCTACACTTTTGCAAAGCAGGCAGACGAGGCACATTAACTCTGTTTTAGCGGTTCCATTGTACAAACTGGAGGCTGATGTTCAGAGCCATGAGATCACCTCTCGCTCAGGCCTTACCTCTGGTATGTAGCCAAGCTGCAACTCCACTTCTGGTGCCAGACACCAGACTCCACTGATTAGGGTAACCAGCTTCCTTGATCCTTTGCTAGTTGAATGGCAGATTACCACACTCAGTGAAGGCAGAAGATGATTAGCCTGTGACTTGTGTAAGGGGAGGAAAGGTTGTAGGTCAGTGTTTCTCAACCTTGGCTACACAATGGCATCTTCAACGTGGGCCTTAGAAATACCCAAGCCTGTATCCCAACCTCGGTGATTCTGATTTTACTGATGCGATGTGGCCTGTGCTTTGAGATGTTTTTGAAGCCCCTCCTGTGATTCTCACATGCAGCTGAGGTTGGGAACCTCTGTTTCCCACATCACATGAGCCAGTCCTGTACTCTCAGTGGAAACAAGTTCTGACTGCTCAAACCTCTCCTCCAGGCCTCAAATCCACATATTATCCCTGGGCAGCCTACTAGCAGAGAGGCCTGCTGGGAAAACATGCCCTTTTAGAATCCCAACCCACAACTTCATTGGAGGATGCCAGATTTAGCAAATGGAAATGCAGGATGCCTAATAAAATGTGAACTGCAGAAAAGCAGTGAGTCATTTTTTTAGAAGTATGTCCAGTGCAGTATGTGGGACATACTTATACTTCAGATTTATTCATTGCATACTTGAAATTCACATTTAACTGAATGTCCTATATTTTGTCCGTCATTCCAGATTCTTGTTCCTAGCAGCCAGGTCTTCTAAAAGGAGAGTATTTGAGTTGAGCCTGTCTGGGCTGGATGGGGGCACCCAGCTTTTTCAGATGAGGCAGCTGAGAAGGATTGGTTTTCATGTGCATTTATTGAAACTGCCCCAGATGGACAGACACAACCCCCTTCTTGTCTTTTTGGCTGCGGAGTCGGCTTTCCATGAATGTGTCCTACGTGAATGAATAAACCAGTTTCTCCTCTCCCTGGCCCCAGGCCATATACACCAGTGACACAGCCCAGAGGTAGGCTACGAGCTCAGAATTTGGACACGGAAAGATTTTTTTTCCTGGAACCATGTAACACGAGCCAAACAGCTATATATAAAATTGGGTAGAGACATCATAGACTGCACATTCCCAGAAAGTTGATTGCAGGTGATCCTGACTTATGTATGCAGCTGGCATTCACACTGTAGGCTACAACATGTGCTGTCTAATAAAAATAATTGTCAGGTGAGGTCAGGTGACAGGAATCTAAACTACAATGGTATAAATTCGTATCCGTTGCCTGTTCATTCATTAATTCATTCGAAAAACATTTCTTATCCACCTACTATGTGCCAGGCACTGGGCAAAGATGCATCCTGCACTCAAGTTGCTTTCATTCTGTTGGGAGAGACAGATAGGTGGAGACAATTACAATTCAACAAGAGGACCACTTTGATGAAGGTAAGTACAAGGTGCTATGAGGACCCTCAGAGGCAACTTACCCTGAGGTGAGAGCAGGAAAGGGTCTCTGGAGAAAAACCAGAAACATATATGTGAATTAGTGGGATGAAGGAGGTGGGAAGGACAGAGTACCCTAGGCAGCATCTGCCAAAGCAGGGAGAAGGAAGAGAACTTCTGTCGAATGTGACTGGAGATGAGATCGGAGAGCTGAGCAGGGGCCACAGAGGGCACCAGCACGCCTGGAGTCTGGAACAAAGGAAAGTAACAGAAGGATAGTTAAGCTGGAGAAGGAGATGACCAAACTGGCTCTGGCTATAGTATGGAGGCTGAATGGAAAGGGACAAGCCTGGAGTCAGGGAGACCAAGCTGAAAGCTGGCATAGGCATATGCAGGAGAGACGATGGTTGACCTGCTTAGGGTAGAGATATAAGGGGCAGAGAGAAGTGGGGATGCTATACAAGATTTATGGAGGGCAGATCTCCAGGACGTGGAGATTCCATAGGATATGAGGGATGATGAAAGGGCAGTGTCTAACATGGCTCCTGGGATAGGAGATCAACCTGGCACCTGAGTTCAGGCTTGAAGACCTGAATGACTTCTTGACTATTCTTATAGGTGATTTTTAGGTTCTTAGAACTGCATGTGGCTATGAAGTAGGATAAAACTGTCCTCTACTTTTTTCAGTTCAGTTCTCAGGACCCTGCAAATTAAACTGACACAAGATAGATTAATAGAAGGAAAGCCATAAAAATGTTATTTGTTGTTACTATTTTGATTTTTACTTATAGACAAGGGTCTCAAAGAAAAGGAAGGCAGTTCAGCCTGAGTTTGTATACCAATTTAACAAAAAGTAACAATTTGTAGAGAAGTGATAAGACTAATGAAAAGGGTTGGGATTTCTAGGGGTGGTAACTTGCATGAAGGGAAACAAGTGAGTGAAACTAATGGGAGGTAAGTGTTCTTCCAGTAAGGTTTGTGAATGCAGATTCAAGTCATACCGTCTACAGCAATGAATCGTCTCCTCTTCCTAGTACAGAAGAAGAAAGTAAAAACTTGACAAAAAGGAAATTTATGCCTGCTGTTTTAGACAGACAGGGGGAAGATAAAAAGCTTTTCCTGCATCTGCTGACACTCAATTGCCTTCAACTCAAAATAATCCTTATGCTAAAGTGGTTTCTTTTGGGGGATATATTCTCATCCCCTTTATGGCCAATATAAGAAGTCTTGGGCTCATCTTCCCCAAGCCACTCTGGGTCTCCTTTCCTTCCTTTTTTCTTTCCCTTAATCCCAGTTCAGATCTCATCTATTTTACCTCAGATGGGGCACACAACCTCCCTGGACCTTAGGTTCAGTAAAATGGAGGCACCAGTGAACTTTCTGTAACTCATCTTTGAGGTCCTGGGCCTTCAGGGAAGCAGAACGTAGCATTTATAAGGGTGAGAGTCCAAGTCCAATCCGTAGGGTTTTATCCAAGCTCTCCCATTGCTAGTTATTTAATTGAGGGCCAGATGCATCAACTTTCCAAACCTCAGTTCTCCATATATATGTATAGAGTGGAAATAATAATAAAGCTCTACCTCATATAGTTTTTTGTAAGGAGATAATCTATTTAGCATTGTGCCTGGTACATATTAAGCTTCCAATATATGTTAGCTAATAAAATACAATAATCATGGTACATTAATAATCACCATTATTATTATCTATGTATTAGCAAATATGAACAAGGAAGTGAGCCTAACAAATATTTATTGAGCACCTACAATAATGTCAGGAATGTTTATACATTTCACAATAATTCATTCTTGAGGTAGACACTATAATAATCATTATTCTATGTCAAGGAGCTGAAGCACAGTGCAGTCAAGTAATTTGCCCATGGTCACATCACTAATTAGTGGCAGAACCTGCCCTTCCAAACCAGGAAATCTGGTTTTGTGGACCACACTTGTAGTCACTATGGTACATAGACCAACCATAATATACTTAGCATCTTACTCCCTCTCTCTCTTTTGTCTTTTACAACACTTCAGGCATTTCCTCATCCAGGAAGAAAATCTGACCTTCATTTAGCTTGTGCTATTTTCTCCACCAAGAGCTCCAAATAACCCAGATCTGTGTTGCTCAAACTGTGTTTCATAGTCTATGGAGGATTTCATGGGCAAAAGAGTTTGAAAAATGCTAGAATAAGCAAAATTTATTGTTGCTGTTATTCAGTGGCTAAATCATGCCTGACTTTTTGCAACCCTATGAACTGCAGCACGCCAGGCTCCTCTGTCCTTTGCTATCTCCCAGAGTTTGCTCAAATCATTTCCATTGAGTCAGTGATGCTATCTAACTATCTCATCTGCTGTTGATCCTTCTTCTTTTGCCTTCAGTCTTTCCCAGCATCAGGGTCTTTTTCAGTAAGTTGGCTCTTGGTGGTCAAAGTATTGGAACTTCAGCTTCAGCATCAGTCCTTCCAGTGAATGTTCAAGGTTGATTTCCTTTAGAATTGACTGGTTTGATCTCCATGCAGTCCAAGGGACTCTCAGCAGTCTTCTCTAGCACCACAATGCAAAAGCATCATTCTTCAGTGCTCAGCCTTCTTTATGGCCCAGCTCTGACATCTGTTCAGTTCAGTTCAGTTCAGTTCAGTCGCTCAGTCGTGTCCGACTCTTTGCAACCCCATGAACCACAGCACGCCAGGCCTCCCTGTCCATCACCAACTCCTGGAGTTCACCCAAACCCATGTCCATTGAGTCGGTGATGCCATCCAGCCATCTCATCCTCTGTCGTCCCCTTCTCCTCCTGCCCTCAATCTTTCCCAGCATCAGGGTCTTTTCCAGTGAGTTAGTTCTTCGAATCAGGTGGCCAAAGTATTGAAGTTTCAGCTTCAACATTGGTCCTTCCAATGAACACCCAGGACTGATCTCTTTTAGGATGGACTGGTTGGATCTCCTTGCTAGCAATCTTACTCCTGGGCAAATATCCAGAAAAGATGAAAACCGTTCTTTGAAAAAATACATACATCCCAGTGTTCACAGAAGCACTATTTACAATAGCTAAGACATGGAAACAACTCAAATACCCATCAACAGATGAGTGGCTACAGTTCTCACCACTCCCTATTATTTTGATTGGCCTACTTTCATTATTTATGTTACATAAACGTTTTTGAGTTTGTGACTCCTGACCTCACTGCATCTTGTAAACTCGATAAATACCACTCAGGCATTCATTTTTATAGCTAGCTCTTTTTTCTCATTATAAAGGTACTCATGCCCATTGCAGAAAACTTGGAAATACAGAAAAGTATGAAAAATGAAACAATGGTGTGTATAATAACCACAATTCAGAGATAGCTACTGCTAGAAGGAAAGTTATGACCAACCTAGATAGCATATTAAAAAGCAGAGACATTACTTTGCCAACAAAGGTCCGTCTAGTCAAGGCTATGGTTTTTCCAGTGGTCATGTACGGATGTGAGAGTTGGACTGTGAAGAAAGCTGAAAGCCAAAGAATTGATGCTTTTGAACTGTGGTGTTGGAGAAGTCTCCTGAGAGTCCCTTGGACTGCAAGGAGATCCAACCAGTCCATCCTAAAGGAGATCAGTCCAGCGTATTCATTGGAAGGACTGATGCTAAAGCTGAAACTCCAATACTTTGGCCACTTCATGTGAAGAGCTGACTCATTGGAAAAGACTCTGATGCTGGAAGGGATTAGGGGCAGGAGGAGAAGGGGATGACAGAGGATGAGATGACTGGATGGCATCACCAACTCGGTGGACGTGAGTTTGGGTGAACTCCAGGAGCTGGTGATGAACAGGGAGGCCTGGTGTGCTGTGATTCATGGGGTCGCAAAGAGTCAGGCACGACTGAGTGACTGAACTGAACTGAACTGAACTTTCTGTTATATTTCTTCCATTATTTTTGTTTGTGCCTACATATCTAGTCCAACTTTTCATCATATTTTACTTGGATCATATCATACATGTGGTTTGTATCTTCCTTTATTCAGAGAATATTCTATTAGTTACTAATCATGGTTTATTCTGCTAAATTGTAATCGCTGAGTTTCTAAGAAAACTCACTTTAAAAAAAAATCGCTTACAGTAGGACCAGAGAGGTTAGGGGCTGGAAAGTGTTAGACTTGCAATTAAAAAAGGTATTTTTTCTGCCAGAATGCTTATCTTACAGTTGTTTTTTATAGTCATAAAGGCACAGCTCTAAAAGTTAAACATTATTGAACAATCCCAACATTATATGGTTGAAAAGTGACTCTAATAAAAAAGAAAGTAATGCCAAAGTACATGTGAAGGGCTTGAATATTATTTCACTAAATGTGAGAATGGATAAAGCAACTTTTCTAAATTCACACGTGATAATTTTATATAATATATCAATGCAAAGCTTTATGTAGCTGATATCATAAATTAAAGATAGGAATGCATATCTAAGTATTCCTCTGCCTTCCTAAAAGTTTGTATCCTCAAAATGTTCAAAATCCCTTTTTAATGGAAGAATCAGAGATACTCTTATATTGAAGGCAGAAATAATAGTTATATTTGGCACTTTAGAATCCTGAGTGAGGGGACTTAGTGGTCACCCTGTAACTGTGCCCTTGAAGTAGGAATCTGTGCTACAGCAGTCAGAGTCTGTCCGTCCTCAACATGAGCATCTCCTGTGATGAGAAACCTCCCCCTCAGAGACGCAATCCAGAGCTTGTTACCAGAGTTTGTCCTCGCATGGAAGCCATGCATCCCCTGACTTCCGCCCAGTCACTCCATCAAGCTCTTCAGGTTGACGTCTACTTCTTTTCCCTGTGACAGCCTCGAGTATTTTAAGAAAGCTATTACTTTACCAAACAATCTTTTCTAAGCTAAAGCGCCTTTTAAACTAATTTTTGTTTTTTTTGGAGGTATAGTTGATTTACAATATTGTGTTAGTTTCAGGCCTACAGCAAAGTGATTTGGTCATAAATATATATATAGTATATGGATAATAATCTGATATACATGTGTATATATAATATAAATGGGCTTCCAAGGTGGCACTAGGGGTAAAGAACCTGCCTGTCAATGCAAGAGACCTAAAAGAAGCAGGTTCAATCCCCTGGGTCAGGAAGATTCCCTGGAGGAGGGCATGGCAAGCCACTCCAGTATTCTTGCTTGGAGAATCCCATGGACAGAGCAGCCTGGAGGGCTAAAGTCCATAGGTCTGTATGAGTCACAAAGAGCTGAACACAACTGAAGCAATTTAGTACACACACATAAAATATAAATAATCCGTTCAGTTCAGTTCAGTTGCTCAGTCGTGTCTGACTCTGCGACCCCAAGAATCGCAGCACGCCAGACCTCCCTGTCCATCACCAACTCCCGGAGTTCACTCAGATTCACGTCCATCAAGTCAGTGATGCCATCCAGCCATCTCATCCTCTGTCATCCCCTTCTCCTCCTGCCTCCAATCCCTCCCAGCATCAGAGTCTTTTCCAATGAATCAACTCTTCGCATGAGGTGGCCAAAGTACTGGAGTTTCAGCTTTAGCATCATTCCCTCCAAAGAAATCCCAGGGTTGATCTCCTTCAGAATGGACTGGTTGGATCTCCTTGCAGTCCAAGGGACTCTCAAGAGTCTTCTCCAAATATAAATAATAATACTTATTATATAAACACATATATACTTCAGATTATTTTAAAAGTTATTATTTGGTATTGAATACAGTTCCCTGTGCTGTACACTATATCCCTGTTGCTTGTCTGTTTAAAGTATAGCAGTTTTATCTGTTTATCCATAATCCCAATTTATCCCTCACCCCTGACTTTCCCCTTTGGTATCCATAGGCTTCTTTTCTATGACTGTGAATCTGTTTCTGTTTTGTATACAGACTCATCTGTATTATTTTCTGATTCCACAATAAGTGATATGTAATATTTATCTTTCTCTATCTGACCTACTTCACTTAGTATGATATTCTCTAGGTCTACCCATATTGCTGCAAATAGCAGTATTTCATTCTTTTTTATGGCTGAATAGTATATGTATTTACACACTACATCTTAAACCACTCCTCTGTTGATGGGTATTGGAGTTGTTTCCACATCTTAGCTATTGTAAATAGAGCTTCTGTGAACACTGGGATGTATGTATTTTTTCAAAGAAGGGTTTTCATCTTTTCTGGATATTTGCCCAGGAGTAAGATTAAAAGACGCTTACTCCTTAGAAGAAAAGTTATGACCAACCTAGATAGCATATTGAAAAGCAGAGACATTACTTTGCCAACCAAGGTCCGTCTAGTCAAGGCTATGGTTTTTCCAGTGGTCATGTATGGATGTGAGAGTTGGACTGTGAAGAAAGCTGAAAGCCAAAAAATTGATGCTTTTGAACTGTGGTGTTGGAGAAGACTCCTGAGAAGACTCCTGGAGAAGTCCCTTGGACTGCAAGGAAATCCAACCAGTCCATTCTAAAGGAGATCAGCCCTGGGTGTTCTGTGGAAGGAATGATGCTAAAGCTGAAACTCCGGTACTTTGGCCACCTCATGCGAACAGTTGACTCATTGGAAAAGACTCTGATGCTGGGAGGGATTGGGGGCAGGAGGAGAAGGGGACGACAGAGGATGAGATGGCTGGATGGCATCACTGACTTGATGGACGTGAATCTGAGTGAACTCCGGGAGTTGGTGATGGACAGGGAGGCCTGGCGTGCTGCGATTCATGGGGTTGCAAAGAGTTGGACATGACTGAGTGACTGAACTGAACTGAAGATTGCTAGCAAGGAAATCCAACCAGTCCATTCTAAAGGAGATCAGTCCTGGGTGTTCATTGGAAGGACTGATGTTGAAGCTGAAACTCCAATAATTTGGCCACCTGATTCGAAGATCTGACTCACCGGAAAAGACTCTGATGCTGGGAAAGACTGAGGGCAGGAGGAGAAGGGGACAACAGAGGATGAGATGTTTGGACATCATCACCAACTCGATGGACATGGGTTTGGGTGAACTCCAGGATTTAGTGATGGACAGGGAGGCCTGGAGTGCTGTGGTTCATGGGGTCACAAAGAGTCGGACACGACTGAGTGACTGAACTGAAGTGCAGATTGCTAGATCATATGGTTAAGGTAAGCTTTTTAATTTTTTCAAGTTTCTAATATATCATAGTTTTGAGACATTTACAGAAACCCAGGATGATTTTAGAACTACATAAAATTTTTAAAGGAGTTAAATGAAGGAAATTCCCTGGTGTCTCAGTGGTTAGGACTCTTTGTTCTCACTGCCAAGAGCCTGGATTCAATGCTTGGTCAGAGAACTAAGACCCCCTCAAGCAATGTAGTGCAGCCAGAAAAAGAAAAAGAAGTTAAATTAAGATAGACTTGGCTTCCCTGGTGGCTCAGATGGTAAAGAATCTGCCTGCAATGTGGGAGACCTGGGTTTGATCCCTGGCTTGGGACAATCCCCTGGAGAAGGGAACAGCTCCAGTATTCTGGTCTGGAGAATTCCTTGGACAGAGGAGCCTGGCAGGCTACAGTCCATGGGGTCCCAAAGAGTTGGACACAACTGAGGGACTAACACTTCATTCTCACCTCACTTTTAGAGACAAGGTGAGTAAAACTCAGTGCCAGGAAGCTGTTTGTCCAGGTTCACACACGTAGGAAATGGCAGGAAGGGGGGTCTATGTGTGATCCACTGCAAAAGCCTGCTCTTTCCCCTTTTCCCCACAACAGGGTCCAGTTCTGCTGACTGGAGCTGAATCATAGCAAACGTGTGTCTACTTTTTATGATTCAGTAACTTTGGGTGACAGAGTAATTAACCAATTGTAAGCCCTGGGGAATAAAAGCTCCTGAATCCTTTCATCCAGAATTTCTGGCAAAGGTGCTGGAATTTCCTCATGTTTGGTCAGTGAACTCATCAGCATCTTCCCAGAACCTGGGGACATGGCTTCAGGGACTGCACAAGCCAGTTACCACTTTGATCCCAATTTTCATTTCCTGGTAGCGAGTTTGGTTCTGTCTGCCACGGGGCCTTGGCTGTCATGGACAGCCTCTGTGGCATGTCTTGGGGACATGACAATGGAACCCCATGATGATCCTGCTCCCCCGGGGTGGGGTTAGCTCAGCCAGGGCACTTCTTTAAGATGTAAAGGCAAACATCTCAGTCTTCATGGACACTAGTCTATTATCCCTAGAGCATTTTGTGTGTTTCTCTAACCCATTTGCTCTGAAGACATTTGAAATTCCACCCCCATAGACCTTTGAAAGTTAAACTACATTCCTTATCAATAGCAGAGTAAACTGTGCTGAAATCACACATGAAATATCTTTATGTATGAAATAAAAGCTCCTGAATCCTTTCATCCAGAATTTCTGGCAAAGGTGCTGGAATTTCCTCATGTTTGGTCAGTGAACTCATCAGCATCTTCCCAGAACCTGGATGAAATACCATCCAGCCGTTAAAAGAATAAAATAAGGCAATCAAGCATCAGTACTGGCAAATCTCAAAAACTTACTGTTGAAAAACAAAACCAAAAACGTTGTGGAAGGATACATGCAAAATCATGCTATATTTGGCACAGAGCTACTTAAGGAGTAAAAAGGTAAACACATGTATAGGCATTTCACGCTGTTAAGTCCTTGGGGTAGGAGAAGGGGCTTCAAATGATAAAGGGGAAACAGGGTATCATCAGTTTTATCTGTAATTTTTTTCTTAATCTGGGTAGTGGATACAGATGTTTGTCATATTTTTCTCTATACTTTTTTTTTTTAATACAATATTTGATAATGATCCATGTCACCCCTCAGTCATGGTCAATTTTCCACTTCTCAGGTGCTCTATTGGTCAGGATGCAATGGCAAAGACATAATCCACTCTAGCTCCCTAGTGAGTTTAGTCTGAAGGAGATTTAATACTGTGCTGGAGAAGGAAATGGCCACCCACTCCAGTATTCTTGCCTAGAGAATCGCATGGACAGAGGAGCCTGGCAGGCCACAGCCCATGGGGTCCCAAGAGTTGGACACGACTTAGTAACTGAACCACCACCACCACAGAATTACTCAAGAGGCTGGAGGGACCACACTGAGCTTTCAGGAATAGTTCTGAGAACCGTGCTGCAGCATGCGGGGAAACAAAGGGCACTACTGTCTTTTACAATTGGACACTACCAGCTGGATGGGAAGAACATCATGGAAATTCCAGACTCCAAAGCAGCAATACTTGCCAGCAGAAACAGTGGAAGCAGCCCAAGTGTGGTCTCTCCCTCACTGCTTCCTTCTGGTTGCAGGAGCCCCAAGTGCATCGGGGAATTAGAGACCTTAACATTCAGCCTCTGCAGTGGAGGAAGCCCCACGCGGAGGCAGGAAGTATTGATCCACCACATTTCTCCCAGGAGCCATACTGTTCCTCCACATCATCTCTTACTGCCCCTACACCACCAGGCCCAGCCCTTTACTCCCACCTTCACCCGATTCTGAACTCCTTCCCCAGCCGCCATACCACACTGGGGATTGGCGGTCAGAGGACTCGGTGAAAAACAAAGGCAATTCTGTAGGCCCTGTTATCAGCTGGCAGGTTTATGCATATAGGACCCAGGCATAGGATTGCAAGAAATATCTGGGGTCACAGTGGTCCACAGTCAGCTAGGTGTTCCCCTGGGGAAGGTGGTGGTTCTTCGTGGTGAGAGAGCTTGGCTCCAGACTGAGACCATCTCAGGCCATTTTTGATGGCCTCACCACTTACTAAAGGATCACTCTGGGCAAGTTTCTTGATTCCTCTGCCCTTCAGTTTTCTCATCTACAAAATGGGAATGATAATGATACTAATAAAACCTCCCTCATTGGGCTGCTGTAGGGGTTAAATGATGCAGGATTAACAATAACAGCAAGCACAAGCAGTGCTTACCAGGCACTGGGCTAAGTGGAGCATATACTTCAGCTCATTTAACTTCACACTGGTGCTGGAGATGGGTACTTTTTGTTGTTTATATCTCACATATATGGTTTTAATCTAACAGTTTGGAGTAAGACTCTCAGCTCACAATTGCTTCAAGATACTGCTCTCAGGATACACAGAGGGTTCAGGGCCGACTGAGTACCTGGTCAGACTAAATAATCCTTAGATGTTATTACTCAGGAAAGCAGTGGGAGGAAGAGAGGTGAATGTGAAACCAACAACAATACTGAATTCCATCAAATGGCAAAGTGCCCCACCTGTGGGCCTGGGGATAGGGCCGAGGCTCTGGAGGCAGGTGTGCTGTCTATCATCAAACGTCCCTATGTCTGATGTTGGGAGTGTGAGTGGGTAAAAAGAAAAACAGGCTTTAGCAAAAGTGGTTGAATGCTTATGGTTCTTTAGGAAGAAGTCTCCCCGTTTCAACTAGTAGCAACACAACCTCACTGCCTCAATGAAAAGAGAATCAATTGGTGTCGGTGGGGACTCTCACAATTAGTGGGTGCCTGAAGGTGCAGGCTGGGAAAACAGGTAGAAGCTGAAGGGGAGGCTGGGAGAGAGGTGCCATACCCCTTATTTCTTTTACTGAAATCAACCATCATGGCCATCCCACAAGAGAATCTCATCACCTCTTGATCTCCTGGTGGGAGCTGAGGTGTCCCTGGGCTTCAAATCTAAACAGATAGTTTTATTAATACTGGAGGAAGAGCCTGAGCCTGCAGGCACTTCTCTATCCTAGACAAAGGAACATGGTGAGTGTTAGAAAAGCAAAGATGTGTTGGAACCCAACTGTGACCTTCTTCTGTACAAACTACATCTCATGCTAAAATGCCATTTTAAATTAGGGAACTCTTTCAAGTAAACATGTATCTTATTAAATTTATCCATGATTACATGACTTTGAAAAATAGAGGAAGACAGATATGCAGAAAGACTATAAAATGATAATGAATGCTTGGTGAGTCTGTGCATCAGAGGACAGGAACTTGGTCTTTCTTCACCAGGGGATGAAAAGCAGGAGGATCTGAGCCCCCAGTCCCTTGTCCCTGACTTCCATACTCACCAGGCAGGACCAACTATATAATTTGCAAAGCCCAGTACAAAACAAAACATAGGGATCATTGTTAAAAATGTAATAAGAATTTCAGCACAGTGACAATAGAACATCAAACCAATTTCAGGGACCCTCTCAGTGTGGAGTGCTGGACAACTGCCCAGGTCATGTGCGCAAAAAGTTGGCCCTGCTGCCGGGAGATTCTCCCCAAATGGGAGCGGAGTGTGGATGCCAGACAATGGCCTCTCCTCTGTCATGTCCCTTTTTATTCTAAGCAATTAGCTGAGCAGGGTGACAAGCCATTTCTTGGGGTATCACAACACACAGAGCTCAAAGTTTCCCATCGCCCCTCTTCCCTTCCTTACGAGCATCTGTGAAGCATTTTCTGTGTGGGACCCTGGGAAAAACCACAGTTCCAACTTTGCTCACAGTCTAGCGAGGGAGATAGTTTTACAAGCAAAAATTAAATTCCAGTGTAATCCCTTACAAGGGAGGAATGTTAGTTTCTCAGTCGTGTCCAACTCTGCAACCCCATGGGCTGTGTGGCTCGCCAGGCTCCTCTGTCCATGGGATTCTCCAGGCAAGGACACTGGAACCAGTTGCTAAACCCCCCTCCAGGGAATCTTCCCAATCCAGGGATCAAACCTGTGCCTCGTGCATTGCAGGTGGATTCTTCACCTTCACGGTCTGAGCCGCCAGGAAAGCCCTTACAAGGGAGCAGGGTGAGGGGCATTTTGAACAAGGGCCCCTAGTGTGCCTGGGGGAGGCAAGAAAGGATCATGGATGGGTTCTTCTGAGGAGGGGCTTTGTAGATGCGGAAAGTTGGGCTCTTAGGGCATCATACTGGCACAGTGTGGAGGCTGGGTGTGTGGAAGGCCAGACTGGTACTAGGAAGCCTGATTATGGGACTGCACGCTGCCCTGGGAGACAATACTGGGTCCTGAATGACAGCAGGGCACCTGGCTCTTCTCCTGGAGAGTTCAGAAGTGGAATCACCTAGCTTTGGTAATTGATTGGAGGTGGGTGGGTATTAAAATTGAAAGAAAATCCTCTGAGCAGATACACAGACACATTAAAAAAAAAAAAAAAGCCAGTTTTGGGAGAAAGATTACACATATTATTAGTAATTTTGCAAATCTATAAAGTAAAGTAAATCTAAAAGGAAAGCTATAAGGAGAGCTTTGTATCACTAATGCTTTACCAATTTTTACATCACACTTTTCCTTCCTCCCCATCAGGATCCCATCTCCCAAATCACCACATAAGCAAAAACACAAAAGAATTGCCAACATCTTTCACAGAAAAGCACAGAATTGAAAAGCAAGGTTGCACAATGAAGCAAATAGATTAGCTATTCCACTCCAGAAGCAATGAAAACAATACAACTGGAGAAAAGGAAATTTCAGGTCTATAATTGCTTCTAGTTCTATAATCAAGGGCAGTGATCCTAATACAAATACGTTTTCTAAAAATAGAAATAATTTCCCTGGCTTTTACCACCAGGTTATTTAGTAACTTGTTTATTTACACCTTTAACAGACTATGCTGCAGCAGTCACTGAAACTTTTTGGCACACGGACCAGTTTCGTGTAAGATAATTTTTCCATGGACCGGGCACTGGGGGGCAGGGGGGTTGGTTTGGGGATGGGTACCGGATGGGTTGGTTTGGTTTGATTCAAGTACTTTACACTTATTGTGCACTTTATTTCTGTTATATTTCTGTTATTGCATCAGCTCCACCTCAGATCATCAGGCATTAGATCCCTGAGGTTGGGGACCGCTGCTGTAATAGATGAATTCAGATCCTTAGTTAAAAGGAATGGGGATGAGGAGGGAAAAAGAGGATCATCCTCAAGTTCAGCCAAATCTTGAAATTAAAAATATACATATGTATACCCTTAAAGGGTTAATTGCTTAATAGTCACCTTGTGTGCGCAATGTGCATGCTTGAATGATTAACAGGAGGGAAAGATAGATGGCAGCCCATAACACTCCCTTTATTTAGAAAGCATTTGGGGCAGACTGTATATTCAGTCTTAAAACAGTTACTAATCAGATTCTGGTTCCAGGAGCTGTAAGGCTGTGGAAGCCCAGCCCCATCACCTGAGTGGTCATTAGCATTAAGCTGCACCACGTCCCTTTCTCATTTCACAGTTTATAGACCCTTTAGTTCCAGCTCAGCAGTCTTGCAGGGAAACTATTCAGGTATTCATATATGCCAAATCACACCAGGTACTCTCAGAGGAAAAACAGTCCTTTGATAGAACTTGGCAAGTGAATTCTTCCCTGTTGAAATACACACCAGTTTTCACGTTAACCCAGATGTGGTCTTAAAGCAGGTCCTCTGCTTTCCTTCCACGTTGTGATGAGGACTCTGATGCCTTGGGTTGCTACCTCGAAGCCATGCGCTTTCCTTGGGTTGGCTTTGGGAGATGGCCTGGGCTCTGCAAGGATGGAGACCACTCACCTTGGTAGCTTCTCCGCTTGCTTCATAGCTTCTGTAGACGGGTGCTGCTGTTGGACTTGGAGGGAGAGATCAAGAGGGACCTGTTCCGTGATGTGGTAGCATACTTTTCATATCAATAATTGCTCAGTGCATTCGGTTCTCTTTTTTATTTATCATTATAATTATTATTTTTTTAATATCTATTTACTTATTTGGCTGCCCTGGGTCTTAGTTGTGGCACTTGAGTTCTTCAGTTTTTATTACTACATGTGGGATCTTTAGTTGCGGCATGCAGAGTCTTACCTTCAGTGTATGGGATCCAGAGCCCTCGAACCTGAGCCCCCTACATTAGAAGTGCAGAGTCCTAGCCACTGGACCCCCAGGAAAGTCCCATATTTGATTCTTAAATTCTTCCACCTGCATGGCTGGGCAGCTGGGAAGGGAGCGTCGCAAAACGAGGTCTGATGATGCAGCTCCTTCCTCTGGATTCTGTCAGAGGCCAGGTCTGTCTAGCAGTACCTGCACTCTCTTTGGCGGAAAGATCTGAGTTGGCTTAGGAGAATTTGTATGTGGGAACGGCTGCTATTTCTTACAGGAACTTGTCGCTGTATGCTTCGAACCAGCCAAAGCAGACTTCTCTCCAGGACAATGTTTGGTTAGGAATGTTTCCATCTCATGACAGGCCATGCTCTTGGGACTGAAAAGTCCCCAACTTGATTTGGGTTCTAAAGACTTAGTCAAGCATCTTAAATGGGATTACACACATTCCTGAGGCATGTGAAGTGAAACAGGAATCTGCTCCAACATTCTCGCTGGAAGCAGGGGAAAGCTTTTTGCTGCTGCTGCTAAGTCGCATCAGTCGTGTCTGACTATGTGCTACCCCACAGATGGCAGCCCACCAGGTTCCCGTCCCTGGGATTCTCCAGGCAAGAATACTGGAGTGGGTTGCCATTTCCTTCTCCAGTGCATAAAAGTGAAAAGTGAAAGTGAAGTCATTCAGTCATGTCCGATTCTTCACGAACCCATGGACTGTAGCCCACCAGGCTCCTCCATCCATGGGATTCTCCAGGCAAGAGTACTGGAGTGGGTTGCCATTGCCTTCTCCAGAAAGCTTTTTAACCAGCCTTTAAAAGACAATGCCAGGTGCCCAAGGGCTCAGTGCGTAAAGAACCAGCCTGCAATGCAGGAAATGTCAGAGATATGGGTTTGATTCCTGGGTCAGGAAGATCCCATGGAGGAGGGTACAGCAACTCAGTCCTGTATTCCTGCCTGGAGAATCCCATGGACTGAGGAGCCTGGCACGCTACAGTCCATGGGGTCACAAAGAGGGGGACCTGAATGAAACAACTGAGCGCAGCATGACCAGGTGCCCAGACGCAAATGAAATGACCTTCCTGGGAGGGTTGGCAGGCAGAGGGCATGAGAGGAATCACAGATTACACGTTGGAGCCAGACTGAGATGGTTGCTGGCCCTGGAGGAATTGTTGAGAGATAGCTTGTCAGTGTCAGGCTTTGTGCCCAAGTGTCAGGCCCTGAAAAGCCTTAGTGAAGTCGCTCAGTCATGTCTGACTCTTTGCGACCCCATGGACTGTAGCCTACCAGGCTTCTCCATCCATGGGATTTTCCAGGCAAGAATACTGGAGTGGGTTACCATTTCCTTCTCCAGGGGATCTTCCCAACCCAGGGATCGAACCCGGGTCTCTCGCATTGGAGGCAGGCGCTTTAGCCTCTAAGCCACCAGGGAAGCCCTGAAAAGCCTTGGTCCTAGGCCATTTCTGGATGACTGAGTGTAGAATCCATCCTTCTGCTGAGTTAGTCACTGTTTGGTTATCAACTCCTGGGTTGCGGGGAGGGGAGCAGAGCCTTGGTTGCTAAACAAAGGGAAATAAAACAACCCACCCCACTGAGAGCGAATGACCTATCTCTGATGTGCACTCTGGGTCATAGTGGGACAGCCTTCAGATTAACTGCAAGATGTGTTAATTCAGGTACTGCAAAAACTTC
Source organism: Budorcas taxicolor (assembly GCF_023091745.1). Taxonomy (NCBI): domain Eukaryota; kingdom Metazoa; phylum Chordata; class Mammalia; order Artiodactyla; family Bovidae; genus Budorcas; species Budorcas taxicolor. The sequence continues at coordinate 45,576,197 of NC_068915.1, forward strand.
CTTCTAGAAGGCAGTACTCGAGCTTGTGCAAACCCCTCTTCAGAGAATGTGGTGGTTTTGTTTTCTTCTCCCCACCTCAGGGAAGTCTGTCAGTGGCTCTGTGAGACAAGGATTCTGCCAGCTGGGGAGGGGCAAGTCTGGGAGCCAAGAGGGTGGGATGGGGGATGGGAATGGCTTCCAATGTCCCTCCTCGGTGAGGCCTTTCATGGGTGTCCCACCCTAGGCACTGTCTACCCCACGATCCTGACACGGCAGTCTGATCTAGTTTCATATGTATTACAGCGCTTAACGTCTTGTCTAAACTTACCTGGTTCCCTGAAGTATTTCCTAGCTTAAGGTCATTTCCCCACCCAGAATGTAAACTCCAGTGGAACAAGGACCCCATCTGTCCTGTCACCCCTCTGTGCTCTCGCACTGGATAGTTCCTGGTCTATGGCAGGGGTGCCTAAATATTTTTTGAATGAATGTATGTATGCACTGAGTGTGAATGTTCTACAGACTCATACTTTAAAAAGTTTTTAGACATTTGGATTAGAAATTTTACTAAGATGAATTATTTGGTTTTGTGCTTTCCAAATATAGAAGATAACCACAAAATTCAACTTACGCCGAATGACCTGGAGCATCACCATGAAGGGTAGGGGGGGGAGGGTGACTGGACTGCTCCCTGAAGGTGGAAAAAAGGGTCATGGTAGCCAGTTTCACTCCTCCCCAGGGCCCAGCACTTAATGGAATTCATTTAATTGCTTCGCAGATGCTAATCAAGTTCTCTTCAGAGATAGATATAGGTTTCTTGTTTTTTTTCAGAGGTTCTTCATTGGATGGATGGATGATAGATGGTGGATTATGGATATGGGAAGAGAGGCCCATTTCAGGTTATAGGGCAGCTCACCTAATGTCTCAAGAAAGCACCATAGTCTCACAACAATAATTCTTTTGAAAGAGAATATAGACCGAGGGAGTAGAGAAAATCAGAAACTGGCCCTTCATTCCAACTAATTCTTAGTGGTAGGCACTTTGGGTTTGAATATTCATCCTTTAGTAGGTCGAATCTTGACTCAAAAACGCACATGTATTGTTCCAAGGAAAAGGTTTTAGTGCTTTTCCCCTGCACTAGGTGCTGGATGTGTGTCAATGAATGGGACAGATATGGTTTCTGTCTTCTCGATATTTCTGCAGTTAAATAAGCTATTTTATGAGAAAGTGCTCAGTACAATGCCTGGAAGCTAGTATGTGCTCAATCAGTGTTGTTATTATTGTTCAGTCTCTCAGTCGTATCTTACTCTTGGAGACCCCATGGACTGCATCATGCCAGGCTTCTCTGTCCTTCACCATCTCCCAGAGCTTTTGCTCAGACCTGGAGTTTGTCCACTGAGTCAGTGATGCCATCCAATCATCTCACCCTCTGTCATCCCCTTCTTCTCCTGCCTTCAGTCTTTCCCAGTATCAGGGGCTTTTCCAATGAGTCATCTCTTTGCATCATGTGGCCAAAGTATCGGAGCTTCATCCTCAGCATCAGTCCCTCCCATGAATACTCAGCATTGATTTCCTTTAATATTGACTGGTTTGATCTCCTTGCAGTCCAAGTGACTCTCACGAATCTTCCCCAACACCACAGTTCAAAAGCATCATTCTTTGGTGCTCAGCTTTATGGTCCACTTCTCACAACCATACATGACTACTGGAAAAACCATAGCTTTGACTATATGGACCTTTGTCTGCAAAGTAATGTCTCTGCTTTTTAACACACTCTCTATTGTATTAAATAGCTTTTCTTCCAAGGAGCAAGTGTCTTTTAATTTCATGGCTACAGTTACTATCTGCAGTGATTTTGGAGCCCAAGAAAATAAAGTCTCTCACTGTTTCCATTGTTTCCCCATCTATTTGCCATGAAGTGATCAGTATTGATGCAATGAAAAAGTGAGAGAAAGAATGATAATAATAAAGTTATCTATCTCTACGAAATCACCTCTTTCAGTGTTTACCAATCTTTTGTTATTTGCATACCATACCATGAGTTTTAGATCTTCCCAAGTGGTTTAGTCAGAGTTAAAGAATCTGCCTGCCAATTGAGGAGATGCAAGAGATGAGATGCGGATTAGATCCCTGGATGAGGAAGACCCCCTGAAGAAGGAAATGGCCACTTGCTCCAGTATTCTTGCTTGGGAAATCCAATGGACAGAGGAGCCTGGGAAGCTACAGTCCATGGGACCACAAAAAGCTGGACATGACTGAGTAACTGAACACACACACATATCATGGCTTTTGCCTTATATATAAATGACATTACCATTATTTGTTGAATATTCATTCTTAAAGTATAATCACTTGATTTTTGCTATAAAAATGTATCTGAAATTAAAACATCCTATAATTACTACAAAGGGAAAGCCATTAAAACTTGCTATTAAATACAAGTACCTGTGCAAATACATAAAATAGAAAAAATAAAATAGTGATGCCATTCAGTTCTAGCCAGATATTCCTGCTTGGGGACAGTTATGAGCCTGAGGCTTTTTGTATACAAGAGAGCTTAGCCAGTGTTAGACAGGTGTTTAAGACACGCTAGTACTCAACTGAGAATTTAGTACAAAATATATATAATGACAAAATGCCACTTAGAATCAAGGAGCTCTTTCAATGAATGTGGATTTTATTAAATGCAACTATTGACCATAAGGCCTTGAAAAATAGCAATAGAAAAATACCCCTAAAGTATGCACGTAGCCCTTTGAAAAATGAATGCTTGGTGGATATATGCATTGGAAAACAGGGACTTGGTCTCTTTTGCAGCTACGGTATTAGTCTTCTAGGGCTGCAAAAAAAAGTGCCACAGATTGGATGGCTTAAATAATAGACCTTTGTTTTCTTACAGGGCTTTCCCAGGTGGCTCAGTGGTAAAGAATCTGCCTGCCAATGCAGGAGACACCAGAGACACAGTTCCATCCCTGGGTCAGGGAGATCCCCTACAGAAGGAAGTGGCAACCCATTCCAGGATTCTTTCCTGGAGAATTCCAGTGATTGAGCAGCCTGGAGGGCTATGGTCCATGGGGTTGCAAAGAGTTGACACAATTGAACATGCCCACGCATACGCATTTTCTCAAAATTCTAGAGGCTGGAGGTCTGAGATCAAGGTGTCAGCATTTTGGTCTCTTCTAAGGCCTCTCTCCTTTGCTTATAGATGGCCATTTTCTACTTCTGTCTTTATATGATCTTCCCTCTATGTCTGTGTCCAAATTTCCTCTTCATATAAGGGCACCAGTTATATTGGAATAAGATAAGCCTAATGACGTCATTTTTATTCAGTTACCTCTTAAGAAATCCTACATCCAAATACAGTCACACTGTAAGATGCTGAGGGTTAGGACTTCAGTATGTGAATCTGGGGTGGAAACAGCTCAGCTCCAAACAAGTTGTATCCTTCCTAGCATCTAGAACTGTGCTTGGTACACAGTACATGCTCAGTAAATGTTTGTTGCATGGGTGAATAGGGATTGAGTGGATGGCCCTGCAGCCCCCTGGGGGTCTATGATATCAGAAGATTCTACCAGCTTAATACTGTTTAATCTTTTTAGGTTTTTTTTTTCCTAATTGCCTGTGAGTAGTTAGCAGCTCCATGTCCATAAAGAAAGCTACTTCCAGTGAGTTCACAGCAGTTTGAAGGACCTACTCTTGCCCGCTCATTTCTTTCATTCCCTCGTTCACTCATTCATCAATAAGAGTGTATCTAGAAGGAATGACTAATAATTGGTCCTGAACTGTTCCTCATGTTTTCATTCCCTTGGTTTCATCTCTGATTATGCCATAAGTCTTGGCCCACATCCAATCCCAGGGGTCCCTGACAGATTATCTATTTATCTGCAGACTGAGATCCGGCCGAATTAGATTCCAGGGGGCCCCGCACTTGTCCATCCCAAACTATATATTAGAATCACTTGGGAAACTTAAAAGAAATTTTTTTCTTCCATTGCTTAGCTTCAGCCCAGACTCATTGAATTGGAATCTCTGCAGGAGGGGCCCAGGCATCAGTATTTTGTCAACCTTACCATGTGAACCCACCATACAGCAAGCACTGAGAAGCAAAGAACTCCATGCCCCTTTGGAGAACAATTAGATCATGTGATTGTAAGTTAGAGGTCCCCACACTCTTCATTTTCCTAAAGATGTTGCCTTCCTGCTTGGACCATCCTTTTTAACTCTCATTTTCCTACATGAAGATACTCTTGTTCATCCATTCAACCAAAACTCCTTGAGCACTAATGTAGAAGCCATTGGGAGAAAAATATAAACATGACATGGTCTGTCCTATTTAAAAAAAAAAAAAAAGCTTACAATCTTGTAGGAAAATCAGAAGTATGAGTATTTGCTGGGTATAATAATGCTATTCACTCATGTATTCACTCATTTATCAGCTATTTTTGAGTCTATTATGTACCAGGCTTGGGGTTACAGAGGTAAGCAAGAGAGCCAGTGCCCATCCCCATGGGGTTGACAGTATTGCAGGAAAGAGAGAGGTTAAACAATAGTAAGGTGTGGTGTATGTCAGAGAATAAGGTAACCCAGGGACACACATTAAGGGACGTACCCTAGTTAGGGGAGCAGGAGCATTTCGTGAAGGAACTCATGTAAAAACTGATTTCAGGGAATTACCTGGGGGTCCAGTGGTTAGGACTTCAAGGTCAAGGAAGTAAGATCCCACAAGCCATGTGGCACTACCAGGAGAGGTGGGGGGAAAGCTGAGATCTCAATCATGAAAAGGAATCAACCAGACCAGCACAAGCCTCTTGAGAACAAAAATCACGTTTATTTTATTGACCTTCCAGTGCCTGGCTCACGGCGAAAGTTCAGTAAATCTGTTGAATTAGTAAGTGAGTGAATGGTGAAAATCCCAGGGGAAAGTTTAGCATGTCTGAAGCAGGAAGTGTTGGAGGGAAAATCTCAAAGTTTACAATGGAGAGGTAGGCAGGGGTTAGATCAGGAAGTCCCATAGACCATAAAAAGAGGTTTGGACTTTATCTTGGGGTCAAGAGGAAGCCACTAAAAATTAGGCAGAGCAGCAACTGACCAGATTTGTGCTTTCTTTATGCTTTGTTGTTATTTTTAAGTTTTACTTATTTATTTATTTATGGCTGCACTGGGTCTTTGTCACTGCAAGCAGGCTTTCTCTGGTTGTGGTGAGCAGGAGCTACTCTATAGTTGCGGTGTGCAGGCTCAATAGCTGTAGCACAGAGGCTCCAGTGCCCCTTGGCATGTGGAATCTTCCTGGACCAGGGATCGAATCTGTGTCCTCTGCCTTGGCAGGCAAATTCTTAACCACTGGACCACCAGGGAGGTCCCAGATTCGTCTTCTAAAAGCATCACTTTGGCTGTGATGTAGGATGAGCCTGGAGGGGGAGGAGGAGATTGGTGACCAACAATCATGTGATGGGCAAGAGTGAAGGTGGGCTGCTGTAAGGAGCGGAGAGATGAGGATTATCCAGGCAGGATGCACCGGGTTTCGAGGTGGACTGAATGGATTTGGGATGAGGGAGGAAGAGAAGTGAGCCTTGGGCAGGTGGTTTAGGAAGCTTTACAGATGGCGACACCATTCAGTGAAGCAGGAAGCTCTGCAGGCAGAATAGGCTTGGGGTGAAAATGCAATGTTTGTCATTGGCTGTGCTGAGTTTGGGCCACCCATGGGCCACTGAGGCAGAAGTGCCTGACAGACAGCTGGGGTGGGGTGGGGGGGCGCGGTTAGAGAGTCCAGTTGAAGCCATAGGAGTGGTGAGGTTACTGGGAGGATTGTGTGAATGGAGAGAGAGAAAGACTGTTGTTTCGAATTTTGCAGCTGCCTTGGGTAGAGACCTGCACAACCCTTCCTTGCATGTGGAACGCTACCTAAGTCATTCGCTGACTTTGTGGGACTCATTAAAATCCTTTGATTAACACATATAACAGCTACCACACAACAAAACAAGTATGAGGCCCTCTGGCCCTTGTTAGCTGTGCCGCTTTGGGGAAATTACTTAGCCTCTCTGATTCAGTTTCCTAACCTTTAAAATGAGTAAAAGGGTTTACTTCATAGAGTTGTTGTGAATGAGTTACTCTATGTAGGCTCTTTGGACAGGTAATGGAACATTTTAAGCACTAGCTAAAAATTATCCTCTGTGACCTCATTATTGTTGCTATTTTATCCTTCCAGTTTGCACAGCAGGAATCAGTGACACCATTTTCAGGAAGAGGAAACCAGCTTACAGAAGTTAAGCAACTTGTCTAGGAGCCACCCCAACCTGTAAGGACTCTTGGTCATGAGAAACGGAAATCCACACCATCTTGCTGAAGGCTGATGGATACCGGCTGTCGCATGGAACCCTAGCATATGATGTAACTGTGAATATCAACCAGGACTTCTTACCTGTGAACAAGAGAATGCAACTCCTGTTTTAAAAGAAATGAAAAGAAGTGTAAACGAAGAGTGATGGGGACGCACACATGGCTGATTGCAGATAGGGTGAGACCCCAGGGTGCCTGGAAAGACAAAAGGAGGAGGGCTGAGCACCAACAGCTTAGGCAGGCAGCAGCTGTTCAATCAACAGGGGTGAACCGTCCCTGGTCACCCACTTGCCATTGTGTTTGTTCAGCTCCGGACATAAAGCCTGTAAGCGGAGGTCCCTAGGGTGGGCAGAAGGATCTTGTTCCCCTGCTAACACAGTGAGACCGTGCCTGGAATGACTTATCCCTGCAGTGACTCACAGTGGAGAGAGGTCACTCCTCCAAAGGAAACAAAGGCTTAATTTGGAAGGCGATGGGCACTGGATCGTGAAAACACGTAAAGCTGCTCTTTGCCAGCTCTTGACCGTGAACTGACCAGGGACAGGGTTGCCCCTGAGATTGTCTCCCACTCCCATTTTTTGAGCCCTCTTTATATTTCTGCTTCATTCATTTCTCTCTCTTTCCCTGAAAACTGACTTTCTTTGCATCAGGTAGAAAATGGCTGGCCACAGCCTCAGGATTTGTTGACTGGGGAGCTTCCCAGGTGGTTCAGTGGTAAAAGAATCTGCCTGCAATGCAGGAGACCCAGGTTCAATCCCTGGGTCAGGAAGATCTCCTGGAGATGGAAATGGCAACTCCACTCCAATATCCTTGCCTGGAGAATTCCACGGACAGAGGAGCCTGGCGGGCTGCAGTCGATGGGGTCTCAAAGACTTATGACATAACTGAGCGGCTAACACACACCAGCCACAGCTGGGCTGAATCTCTTAGCACAGTTTCAGTTTCCCGGACAAGGAACTGATTGGTCCAGCTCAGGTCAGTTGTCTACTTTGCTCCAATCAATTCAGGCCAGGGAGGGTGGAAGGGGGCTGGTGGTGAGGAGACGATCTGAACATCACCAATGTGATTTGGGAGAATGGAGCAATTTGCAGGACAGGCTTGGGGACTTGTCCTAGAATATGGGTCCCTTTCTGTGGAATTTGTAAGTCGTTGCCTGTATTAAACTGCCTGTAATAGTGGTTCAATGCTTTGACATCTCCATACCCACCTGCGGGGGGAGCTGGCCTAGTCTGGGGTCATTCCCAGTATTGGAAGTCTTCAGAGACCCTCGTAGCTCAGCAGGACAGATATGACAGGACACCTGTCCCGTGAGACAGAGGCAGGAGTGACCCCGCATTGGCTGAGGCAGCCCTGGAGATATGGGAGGAGGAGGGCGAGGGGTGTGAGCAGAATGTGGGGCTGTGTGTTCTGTGAGAAGATGTACAAAGTGAATGAAGGCATGACCCTGCCCTAGGCAGCTCTGCCCCAACACACAGGCAGGTAGCTGTGACTCTGGTTCCTGGGGTCTGAGGCAGTGAATCCAGGGACGGAAGAGAGGGTTGGAGCCCAGAATGAGGGGCTAGAACTCAGGAGGGGCCTGAGGGACATCAGCCCAGCTCCCTCACCGCAGACTCAGAGCCCCAGGGATGTGAAGCCTTCCTCAGCGCCCTCCCTGGGTTGGTGACAGAGCTCAGGCCTGCTGACTGGTCTCTAGGTTCTTTGCCTGGGACACTCCTCACCTCATGCACCATCTCCTGTGCTTTATTTCAGAATAATGCTTTATTCTGAGCTTCTCACCCAAGCAGAGGGAAGGATGTGATCGTCCCTCAGAAGGGCTGTGGGCTTGATGTTCCCTTGGATTCTATGTGTGTGCTGTGCTTAGTAGCTCAGTCGCCAGGCTCCTTTGCCCATGGGGATTCTCCAGGCAAGAATACTGGAGTGGGTTGCCATGCCTTTCTCCAGGGGATCTTCCTGACCCAGGGATCAAACCCACGTCTCTCATGTCTCCTGCCTTGACAGGTGGGTTCCTTACCTCTAGCACCGCCTGGGAAGCCCCTTGGACTCTATAGTTATTTCCAAATGTGAGTTGTTGACTGTAGCATTTCTTTCTCCTCTCCAATGAACCGAGAGAGTGGCCCAGGCCAGTTACAACTCCTCTACGTGCCTCAGGAGCTGGCCTGTGAAGCCTCTTCTTGTGTCTGGACCATTTGAGGCTCTGAGGAAAACCTTGCAGGCCCAATGTCACTCCAGGTCTATCTGAGAGAAACAGAAATTTGAACATCTGGAGGATCTAGAATGCGACCCCAAGGGTGAATTCACCCGGGAGAGACTGGCTCCCCTCCCCAACCAGGGAGGACCATACTAGGGCGTCCACTGAGGTTTTGCTGAAACTGAACATATTTAGGGGCTAATCCACTCCAGGATTCTCCTGAAGATAATTCGTAAGTCTCTCTTTTCTTTTTTTTCTTTTTGAACTTTAATGTTAGCATTTATTTTAAAATAGGTAATAATTATATTCAGATAGCTCAAAGTTCAAAAGTGAGAAGGGTAGACAGCACAATGTTTTTCGTTCCCCCCACCCCTCCCCAGGCAGCCAGCTCCATCATGTAAAAGCACTCAGTGGTAATGGGTAATTTGCTTTCTCGAGGAGAGAACCTGCCTGATGAGGACGGGTTACCGTTGGTGTCAGGAATTTTCTGTAAGACTGTTAGAGGGCATTCATTCCTCCTGAGCCCTAGCTGCTCCAGACACCTCCCAGAGCTGCCGGGAGGCAGTGCGCGAAGATCAGCTCTGAGGGCAGGTATGGAACCGGCAGTCTGTCTCTCGCTCCTTGTGGGATCTCAGCCAAGTCCTGGTCTCGCGCTGACTGGCCCAGTCTTCAAGATCAGGGAGCAGTGAGAGAACCTCCTTTACAAGCAGGTTGAGAGGGTTACACAACATCACATGCATCCTCAGTACATTCTCAGGCATGTATATTGCACAAATAATTCTTTCTTTAATATGTATGTATATAGACATATATAAATATACACAGTTGGAGTATAATTGCCTCACAGTGATATGTTAGTTTCTGCTGTACAATGAAGTGAATCAGCCATCCATATGTATACACTTATCCCCTCCGCCTTAGACCCTCCTCCCACCCCCAACCCCTATCCCACTCATCTAGGTCATCACAGAACACTAGCTGAGTTCCTTGCGTTATACAGCAGGTTCTCACTAGCTGTTTACTCTACATGCAGAGGATACATGTCAGTCCTAGTCTTCCAACGCATTCTACCCTCTCCTTTCCCCTTGGTGTCCACGTGTCTGTTCTCATCTGTCTGCGTCTCTATTCCTACCCTGCAAGAAGGTTCATCTGTACCGTTTTTCTAGATTCCACATACACGTGTTAATATACGATATTTGTTTTCCTCTTTTTTACTTACCTCACCCTGTACAAAACTACCATATGACCCAGAAATCCCACTCTTGGGATATACCCTGCTGCTGCTGCTGCTGCTGCTAAGTCGCTTCAGTCGTGTCCAACTTTGTGCCACCCCATAGACAGCAGCCCACCAGGCTCCGCCGTCCCTGGGATTCTCCAGGCAAGAACACTGGAGTGGGTTGCCATTTTCTTCTCCAATGCATGGAAGTGAAAAGTGAAAGTGAAGTCACTCAGTCATGTCCAACTCTTCGTGACCCCATGGACTGCAACCCACCAGGCTCTTCCGTCGATGGGATTTTCCAGGCAAGAGTACTGGAGTGGGGTGCCATTGCCTTCTCCGTGGAATATACCCTCAGAAAACCATAATTCAAAAAGACACATGTACCCCAACGTTCATTGCAGCACTGTTTACAATAACCAGGACATGGAAGCAACCTAAATGTCCATCAACAGATGACGAGATAAAGAAGATGCGGTGTACATACATGATGGAAAGTTATGCAGCCTTAAAAAGGAACGAAATTGGGCCATTTGTAGAGTTGTAAGTGCAACTAGAGTCTGTCATACACAAATAACCCTTGATATCACCTGTTCACAGCCTGACCCTCTCACTAGAACATGGCCCCCTGGAGGGCAAGGTTGTGTCTGTCACCAGCACCACTGGATGCCCTGTCCCAGCACAGAAGTTGGCAGGTGGCAGACACTCAATAAATCACCATCACTGCTAATGTCGTGAAGCACTTGCTATGGGCCAGGCACTGTCCCAAGCTCCCTGCAGACAGACTCACAATAGCCCCTCTCTGAGGTGGCTGCTGCTCCGTTCCTGCTGGGTAGATGGGGACATGGGGGAGCAGAGAGGCTGGCCCCCAGCCACAGAGCAGCCACACCAAGATGTGATACCTGGCAGTCCAGGGGTGACCAGCTCTAACTGATTCACCCGGGACCACCCTAGTTTTAAAATGGAAAGATCCACCTCCCAGAAAAGGGCAAAGAAGAAGGTCCAGACCAGGATGAAATGAGTAAGGTACTTGCCTGGGGCCCAAAATTTAAGTGGATACCCAAACACTCGGTAATCAAGAGAAATTACATTTTAAGGCAGTATTTTAAAAATAACCAAAATTCATGTAAAAAGTTCATGATGAACAAAATAACAAAGTTTAAAGAGTCAATTCCTGTGTGTGCCACCACTCCCCTCCTCCTGCCATGAGAGCGTGTCACAATGAGGGAAAATCATGCAGTGTCTCAAGCTGGTCAGTGAGACAGAGAGGCCAGCCTCTCCTCCTCCCACCAGTTGGGACCCAGGGGTCTATCCTTCTGGTTTTCCTTAGCTTTGAGCAAGCAAGCGAGGAATCTCTGGGAGAAGTAGGAATAGCTGCTGCAAAGCAGAAGGGAAGGCTGAGCTTAGAGGAATTCTAAGAGGTGGTATTCTCTCTCAGAAACCTGCATGGCTAGCAAGGGGAAGACTTTGGGAGGAAGGCCAGAACAGGAGACAAGAGAGTTTTCTTAGTGGGAGAGAGGACATCTCTGCTGAGAAATGCTTCAAAAACTCCATTTGCTGTACAGGCTGCAGTCAGGGTTTCACTGGCAGCTGAAAGCAGAGGAAAAGGAAAGCTATTGTGTAACAGAGGAAAGAGCACTGAATTGGCGCCTGGCTGGAGGATTTTGGATGCAAGAGAGGAGACAGAGAAGGATGCTACTGCAGTAACTCCATGTGACCTCTCTTTGTGACCTTCCATCTTCATCTTAAATTACATTTCCAACCATCACAAATTGCTGGGAGTGAGGCCTGTCACAAGACTGCAGAGGCCAGGGTCTGTGCGGTCCCTGGTCCACTTTTGGATTTCATTAACATCACATCTGCAGGAAATGGATTCATCCACTCTTTCTGGGAAGGTTGGCTCCTCTCTGACTGTTAGCAATTAAGAGGTTCCAGAGTGATTTTGCTATTGACCAAATGCCTATTTTTGTATCCACTTCAGTTCTCGCTACTTTGGGGATAATGGTAATGCTCTCCCAGGTTATTATAGTGGTTTTGCCACTTGGTAGAGATTTATGGAGGAGAAGGCAATGGCACCCTACTCCAGTACTCTTGCCTGGAAAATCCCCTGGACGGAGGAGTCTGGTAAGCTGTAGTCCATGGGGTCACTAAGAGTCGGACACAACTGAGAGACTTCCATTTTACTTTTCACTTTCATGGATTGGAGAAGGAAATGGCAACCCACTCCAGTGTTCTTGCCTGGAGAATCCCAGGGATGGGGAAGCCCGGTGGGCTGCCATCTATGGGGTCACACAGAGTCGGACACGACTGAAGCGACTTAGCAGCAGAAGCAGCAGCAGAGATTTATGGAACTCGTTTTGGGGCGCTCAGAAATTTGAACTCTTGGTTTTATTCCTGAACTTGTTTTTCTCCCTGTTGGCTCAGATGGTAAAGAATCCACCTGCAGTGCAAGAGCCCTGGGCTCCATCCCTAGGTTGGGAAGGTCCCTTGGAGAAGGGAATGGCTACCCACTCCAGTATTCTTGCCTGGAAAATCCCATGGCCAGAGGAGCCTGGTGGACCACAGTCCATGGGGTCACAAAGAGTCAGACACAACTGAGTGACTAGCCCTTTAGTCCTCTGTCATGGTAGGATAGCAGTAACGCCCTCCCAATTTATATCGTGACTTCACCACTTGGTAGATTTACGGAGCTCATTTTGGGGCACTCAGAAAGTCAAACTCTTGATCTGATCCTTGAACTTGTTTCTCTCTCATCCACCAGTAAATGGCACCACCATCCACCCAGCTGTTCAAGCTAACTCCCCTCATTCTCTGTAGATTTCCTTTTCTTCCTTCCATCCCATCCATCATCAAGTCAGATGGTCTTGCCTCCAAGCGTGGTGGCCTACGATAACCAACCTGATAACCAATCACCCAGGCCAGGGATTTTTCCATTTTAGCACTAAAGGTCCCATGTGCTAGGAAACCCCTTAGTCCCAGGCCAACAGGGGCAGTCGGTCACCCTACTCTGCTTCGGCCACACTTGTCCAATATGCACTTCTGCGTGCTCTCCAGCTGCTCTCCCTCCTTCTCTCAGCACCCACAGCCATGCCCCACACTGCAGCAGGGTGAGCCTTCAGATAACTGATACAGATGGCACCCTCTGCTCGAGACCCTCTAATGCCATGAAACCCACAGCTCCCCTCAGCATGTCCTCTCAAGGCCTCATGTGATGGGCTGTGGCCTCACTCGGGCTCTCTGCCATAGCACTTCCTCGGTCACCACACTGGAACCACCATCTCATTATGACAAGTCCCCTCACCCCACACACATCTGCCTTCACTGTCCCTCTCTTCCCAGGACACTGTCTCTGGGTCTCCACATGGGGCTTGCTTCTCACCATTCCGGTCTTGGTGCAAATGTCACCGTCTCAGAAGGGGCTCTTCTACCACCCAGATCTCAAGTGCCCCCCACCAACTGTCTCACTTTATCCCATAACTCTGTTTCATTCTCCTCATGTATGAGTCACCACTAAAACAATTGTGTGTATATTTGTGTTTGTTGATTGCCTTTCACCTCCTCTCTACTCCCCTAAGATGTAAACCCCTTGATAGTAGGAACTTTCTTTCCCTCATTCTCCCCAACACCTAGAACAGTGCCTGGCAAACAGTTGGTGCTTAAGAAATGAGTGGAGACGAGGCTTCCCTTCACAGATTTCAAATTGGCAGAAGGCATGGTTTCCGCCCTCCAGAGGCTTTAAGTACTTAGGGGCTGGAGAACCCAGAAACAGAAGGAGGACCTGTGGTTGTTATTTGAATCATTTAAAGGAAAAGAGGACCCCTGAGTAGGTTAAGTCCTGAAGGAAAATGGAATTTCCAGAGGCAAAATTAAGGACACTCCAAGGGCATTCCCTGCATGTGGAGGATGAAGGCAGGAACAGCTGCACTCGGCGATCTGTCCTTGGCATGACTTTCAGAGTTTGCATAAAGTCACCATTGCCTGGGTGATGAGACCTCCACAGGGGTAGCCAGGAACCGGGGAAGGCTCTAGAGCAACATACCTGAGGGCTTTTGGGGGGAATGTCATTCAGGGTGGCGGGGAGAACCATCAGTCTGCTGCAGCACTGATGCTTCTGTGAGTACTGGGAGAAAGGAAAACATGGGGAATACCCAGAGGGAAGAATTACTAGGGCTTGGGGGAAATTTGGATCTTTGTGGCAAAGGGGAAAGAAATAGCCAGCCAGTTGCCTAATTCTATTGATCTCCAATAGAATCAATTAGAATTGATCAATAGGTTAGGCAATTGCAGAAATCAATGAGACAGGGAAAGCCAGTAGAGAGAGCAATAGAATTAGGACATTGGTTGGATTTTTTGGCAAAGAAGAAGGGCTTTGAAAGCTGAGAGCATCTGGGTTGAAGGTTGGAGAGGCATCTCTGTGGGAGGGACTGGTTTGGGAAGGTCCTTCTCGTAAAATAATGAGCTTCCCAGGTGGTGCTAGGAGTAAAGGAACCCGCCTGACAATGCAGGAGACCTAAGAGACGTGGGTTTGATCCCTGGGTCAGGAAGATCCCCTGGAGAAGGGAATGGCAACCTACTCTGCCAGTATTCTTGCCCGGAGAATCCCATGGACAGAGGAGTCTGGTGGGCTACGGTCCATGAGGTCACACAGAGTTGGACATGACTGAAGCGACTTAGCATGCATGCACACTCATAAAATGGTTTTGCAGACTGTTGCATGTAGGGTGCTAGTGGGAGGTCCAAGTGAAGCTCCAGGGCAGCCTTAGGACCCATGGGGCTGGGGAGAGAGATGTATAAGTCACTCCATCCACAGAAAAGGTGTTTAAACTTTTGGGATGAAGGACACTTGTAGATGTGGAAAAAGATCAGACCCACTCTCTAGAAAAAAGCACAAATCCACCTACTTTGAAAAACTTCATTCAAGTTCAACCCAGCTGTCAAATGGATATTTTTTTTGTTTGTTTATCTTTTGTGTGCCCTGGAGATTGGCTTTTGGAAAGGATTCTTTTATGGAAAGGATTATTCTGAAAAGATAATCCCTTATGGAAAGGATTATTCTATAAAGATTTAAGTTTCAATTTTTAAAACCTCTACTTCTCCCTTCATCTTTTTTTTTTTTTAGCTATGCCCTCAGCAGTGAAAGCACAGAGTCCTAGCTACTGGCCCACCAGGGAATTTCCCTTCTCACCTCATCTTAAATTCAGTTTTAAAATATCTTTTTACTATGTATAAACCTACCAAAGTTTGAACAACTAATTTTAAAATCACTTTATTTACATTTTAAACTTCATTTGCACTTTCAATATATTTGGTTTCTTTAAGTCATTGTGATTATCGAATATAATAACTAGATACTTATCTCATTTTTATGAATCTAACAAATTAAACCTTAAAATAATGGATTTTAAGTACTCTTAAATGTTCCGATATGGTTTACAAACTGAATAAAATTTCAATGTAAGTTCACAAATCTACATCAATTTTGCAATCATTGTTTTAAATTAAAATTTCTGGGTTCAGTTCAGTTCAGCTCAGTCACTCAGTCATGTCCCATTCTCTCCGACCCCATGGACTACAGCACAACAGGCCTCCCTGTCCATCACTAACTCCTGGAGTTTATTCAAACTCATGCTCATTGAGTCAGTGATGCCATCCAACCATCTCATCCTCTGTCATCCCCTTCTCCTCCTGCCTTCAATCTTTCCCAGCATCAGAGTCTTTTCAAATGAGTCAGTTCTTCACATCACGAGGCCAAAGTATTGGAGTTTCAGCTTCAGCATCAGTCCTTCCAATGAATATTCAGGACTGATTTCCTTTAGGATGGACTGGTTGGATCTTCTTGCAGTCCAAGGGACTCTCAAGAGTCTTCTCCAACACCATAGTTCAAAAGTATCATTTCTTCGGCGGTCAGCTTTCTTTATAGTCCAACTCTCACATCCATACATGACTACTGGGAAAACCATAGCCTTGACTAGATGGACCTTTGTTGGCAAAGTAACGTCTCTGCTTTTTTAAATGCTCTCTAGGTTGGTCATAACTTTTCTTCCAAGGAGCAAGCATCTTTTAATTTCATGGCTGCAGTCATCATCTGCAGTGATTTTCGAGCCCAAGAAAATAAAGTCTGTCACTATTTCCACTGTTTCCCCATCTATTTGCCATGAAGTGATGGGACCAGATGCATGAGCTTAGTTTTCTGAATGTTGAGCTTTAAGCCAACTTTTTCACCCTCCTCTTTCACTTTCATCAAGAATCTCTTTAGTTCTTCTTTGCTTTCTGCCATAAGGGTGGTGTCATCTACATATCTGAGGTTGTTGGTATTTCTCCCTGCAATCTTGATTCTAGCTTGTGTTTCATTCGGCCCAGCGTTTCTCATGATGTACTCTGCATAGAAGTTAAATAAGCAGGGTGACAATATACAGCCTGATGTACTCCTTTCCCAGTTTGGAACCAGTCTGTTGCTCCATGTCCAGTTCTAACTGTTTTCTCCTGACCTGCATACAGATTTCTCAAGAGGCAGGTCAGGTGGTCTGGTATTCCCATCTCTTTCAGAATTTTCCACAGTTTGTGGTGATCCACACAGTCAAAGGCTCTGGCATAGTCAATAAAGCAGAAATAGATGTTTTTCTGGAACTCTCTTGCTTTTCCGATAATCCAGCGGATGTTGGCAATTTGATCTCTGATTCCTCTGTCTTTTCTAAAACCAGCTTGATCATCTGGAAGTTCACAGTTCACGTATTGCGGAAGCCTGGCTTAGAGAATTTTGAGCACTACTTTACTGCTGTGTGCGATGAGTGCAATTGTGTGGTAGTTTGAGCATTCTTTGGCACTGCCTTTCTTTGGGTTGGAATGAAAGCTGACCTTTTCCAGTCCTGTGACCACTGCTGAGTTTTCCAAATTTGCTGGCATATTGAGTGCAGCACTTTCACAGCATCATCTTTTAGGATTTGAAATAGCTAACTGGAATTCCATCACCTCCACTAGCTTTGTTTGTAGTGATGCTTTCTAAGGCCCACTTGACTTCACATTCCAGGATGTCTGGCTCTAGGTGAGTGATCACACCATCATGATTATCTTGGTCATGAAGATCTTTTTTGTACAATTCTGTGCATTCTTGCCACCTCTTCTTTACATCTTCTCCTTCTGTTAGGTCCATATCATTTTTGTCCTTTATTGAGCCCATCTTTGCATGAAATGTTCCCTGTATCTCTAATTTTCTTGAAGAGATCTCTAGTCTTTCCCATTCTGTTGTTTTCCTCTATTTCTTTGCATTGATCACTGAGGAAGGCTTTCGTATCTCTTCTTGCTATTCTTTGGAACTCTGCATTCAAATGGGTATATCTTTCCTTTTCTCCTTTGCTTTTGGCTTCTCTTCTTTTCACAGCTATTTGTAAGGCCTCCTCACACAGCCATTTTGCTTTTTTGCTTTTCTTTTTCTTGGGGATGGTGTTGATCCCTGTCTCCTGTAAAATGTCATGAACCTCCATCCATAGTTCATCAGGCACTCTGTTTATCAGATCTAATCCCTTGAATCTATTTCTCACTTCCACTGTATAACTGTAAGGGCCTTGATTTAGGTCATACCTGAATGGTCTAGTGGTTTTCCATACTCTCTTCAATTTAAGTCTGAATTTGGTAATAAGGAGCTCATGATCTGAGCCACAGTTTCTGGTCTTGTTTTTGCTGACTGTATAGAGCTTCTCCATCGCTGGCTGCAAAGAATATAATCAATCTGATTTCAGTATTGACCATCTGGTGATGTCCATGTGTAGAGTCTTCTCTTGTGTTGTTGGAAGAGGTTGTTTGCTATGACCAGTGCATTCTCTTGGCAAAATTCTATTAGCCTTTGCCCTGTTTCATTCTTTACTCCAAGACCAAATTTACCTTTTACTCCAGGTGTTTCTTGACTTCCTACTTTTGCATTCCAGTCCCCTAAAATGAAAAGGATGTCTTTTGGGGGTGTTACTCCTAGAAGGTCTTGTAGGGCTTCACAGAACCATTCAACTCCAGCTTCTTCAGCATTACTGATTGGGGCATAGACTTGGATTATTGTGATATTGAATGGTTTATCTTGGCAACGAATAAGATCATTCTGTCATTTTTGAGATTGCATCCAAGTACTGCATTTCAGCCTCTTTTGTTGATCATGATGGTTACTCCATTTCTTCTCAGGGATTCTTGCCCACGTAGTAGATATAATGGTCATCTGAGTTAAATTCACCCATTCCAGTGCATTTTAGTTCACTGATTCTTAAAACGCCAACATTCACTCTTGCCATTTCCTGTTTGACCACTTCCAATTTGCCTTGATTCATGGACCTACCTAACATTCCAGGTTCCTATGCAATATTATTCATTACAGCATCAGACTTTGCTTCTATCACCGGTCACATCCACAACTGGGTTTTGTTTTTGGTTTAGTTCCATCTCCTCATTCTTTCTGGAGTTATTTTTCCACTGGTCTCCAGTAGCATACGGGGCGCCTACTGACCTGGGGAGTTCATCTTTCAGTGTCCTATGTTTGCCTTTTCATACTGTTCATGGGATTCTCAAGGCAGGAATACTGCAGTGGTTTGCCATTCCCTTCTCTGATGGACCACATTTTGTCAGTACTCTCCACCATGACCCATCCATCTTGGGTGGCCCTACATGGCAGTGCTCATAGTTTCATTGCGTTAGACAAGGCTGTGGTCCATGTGATCAGATTGGTTAGTTTTCTATGACTGTGGTTTTCAGTCTGTCTGCCCTCTGATGGAGAAGGATGAGAGGCTTCTGGCAGTTTCTTCACGGGCAAGACTGACTGAGGGGGAAACTGGGTCTTGTTCTGATGGGCGGGGCTTTACTCAGTAAATCTTTAATCCAATTTTCCGTTGATGGGTGCAACTGTGTTCCCTCCCTGCTATTTACCTGTGGCCAAACCCAGGTTCAATTCCCGGGTGGGAAAGATCTCCTCAAGAAGGGAATGGCAACCCACTCCAGTACTCTTGCTGCCACCTCCCCCACCCCACCGCCCCCCAAAAAAGCAGCTGAAAGAAATTTTGGGAATATTCCCTGGAGGAAGAAATGGCAACCCACTCCAGTAGTCTTGCCTGAAGAACTCTGTGGACAGAGGAGCCTGGTGGGCTACAGTCCATGGGGGCCGCAAAGAGTCAGACACGACTGAGTGACTTCACTTCACTTCAAACTATGGTAGAGTTAATGAAGACAATGGGGACCTCCTTCAAAAGGTCCCATGCATGCACTGCTACAAGAATGCCCCCAGCCGTGTAGCAGGCTACCACTGACCTACGTCTCCATTGGAGACTCCTGGACATGCCCAGGCATGTCTGGGTCAGTCTCTTGTGGGGTCACTGCTGCTTTCTCCTGAGTCTTGGTGCACACAAGGTTCTGTTTGTGCCCTCCAAGAGTATATTCCCCAGTCCTGTGTAAGTTCTGGCAGCTCTATGGTGGAGTTAATGGCACCTCCTCCAAGAGGGCGTAAGCCACACCCAAGTCTGCTGCACCCAGAGCCCCTGTCCCTGCAGCACTCCACTGCTGACCAATACCTCCACAAGTGAAAGTGAAGTCGCTCAGTCGTGTCCGACTCTTTGCGACCCTCTGGGCTGTAGGTGACCAGACCAGGCTCCTGCAACCATGGGATTTCCCAGGCAAGAATACTGGAGTGGGTTGCCATTCCCTTCTCCAGGGGATCTTCCCGACCCAGGGATCAAACCCGGGTCTCCCGCATTGCAGGCAGACGCTTTAACCTCTGAGCCCCCAGGGAAGCCCAGGGAATACCTCCACAGGAGATGCTCAAACACAGTTCTGTCTCAGTCTCTGTGGGATCCTGGTGCACACAAGGTTTGTTTGAGTCCTCTGAACATCTCTGGTGGAAATGGGGTTTGATTCCAAATGCGAATTCACCCCTCCTACTTCCCTGGTGGCTCAGACGGTAAAAGCGTCTGTCTACAATGCGGGAGACCTGGGTTTGAGCCCTGGGTTGGGAAGATCCCCTGGAGAAGGAAATAGCAATGCACTCCAGTACTGTTGCCTGGAAAATCCCATGGACAGAGGAGCCTGGTACGCTACAGTCTATGGGTCGCAAAGAGTTGGACACGACTGAGCGACTTCACTTCACCATCTTGCTGGGGCTTCTCCTTTGCCCTTGGGCGTGGACTATATCCTCACAGCCGCTCCAGGGCCTCACAGCAGTGGCTCCAGAGCCTACAGTCTTGCTGTAGACCTTTTTGTTTGATATAGTCCAATTTGTTTATTTTTGCTTTGTTGCCTTTGCCTGAGGAAAAAGATCCAAAAAGATACAGCTAAGACCAATGTCAAAGAGTTTACCTACTCCTTATGTTGTCCTCAGGGCTTCCCTGGTGGCTCAGAGGTTAAAGCGTCTCCCTGCAATGCGGGAGACCCGGGTTCGATCCCTCGGTTGGGAAGGTCCCCTGGAGAAGGAAATGGCAACCCACTCCAGTACTCTTGCCTGGAGAATCCCATGGAGGAGCTTGATGGGCTACAGTCCACGGAGTCGCAAAGAGTCGGACACGACTGAGCGACTTCACTTCACTATGTTGTCTTCTAAAGGTATTATGTTTCAGGTCTTGTATTTAAGTCTTTAGTCATTTGAATTTGTTTTTGTGTATGGTGTAAGAAGGTGGTCTAATTTCATTCTTTGTGTGTGGCTATCTAGTTTTCCAGGCATCATTTATTAAAGAAACTTTTTCCTCATTGTATATTCTTGTCTCCTTTGTCATAGATTGACCACAGGTGAAAGTGTTAGTTGCTAAGTCTGACTCTTTGCGACCCCCAAGGACTGTAGCCCAGCAGTCTCCTCTGTCCATGGAATTCTCCAGGCAAGAATACTGGAGTGGGTTTCCATTCCCTTCTCCAGGGGACCTTCCCAATCCAGGGAGCAAAGCTGGGTCTCCTGCATTGCAGGCAGATTCTGCACAAAAGTAAACCCCTAGATGAATGGAACCCCTGGATGAATCTATAGAGAGCCCATATAGAGTGACCATATAAGTGTAGGTTAATTTCTGAGCTCTCCATTCTGCTCCATTCATCTGTGTGTCCATTTTGTGCCAGTACTACACTATTTTGATTACTATAGCTCTGGAGTATAATTTGAAATCAGGAAATGTAATGGTTCCAGCTTTATTATTCTTTTTCAAGATTGCTTTGACTATTTAGGGTCTTTTACAGTTCTATTTTAGAATTATTTGATCTAATTTTCTAGAAAATGTCATGGGTATTTTTTATAGGGATTGCTTTGAGTCTCTAGATAGTTGGGGGTAATGTAAGCACTTTAACATGAGTATGGAATATCTTTCCATTTACTTTTGTTGTCTTCAATTTCTTTTATTGTTGTCTTACAGTTTTCAGAGTACAGATCTTTTACCTCCTTGGTTAAATTTATTCCTAGGTATTTTATTCTTTTTTTTTTTTTGATGCAATTATAAATGGTATTGTTTCATTTCTCTTTCTGATGGTTTATTATCTGTGTATAGAAATGTAACATATTTCTGTATATTAATTTTTATTTTATTTTTATTCTATATTGGTATATAATTGATGAACAATATTGTGTTAGTTTCAGGTGTACAGCAAGCTATATATATTAATTTTGTATCCTGCAATTTTACTGAGTTTTTTGGTAGAGCCTTTAGAGTTTTCTATATATAGTATCATCTACCAATAGTGATAGTTTTACTTCTTCCCTTCCAATTTGAATGTCTTTTACTTATTTTTCTCATTTGATTGCTATAGCTAGGACAGTGCTATGTTGCATGAAAGTGGTGAGATGGGCATCTTTGTCTTATTCCTGTTCTTAGAGGAAAAGCTCCCAACTTTTTACCATTGAGTGTGATATTAGCTGTGGGTTTGTCGTAAATGGCCTTTAGTATGCTGAGGTGTGTTTCCTCTGCACTCATTTTGTTGCAAGTTTTTATTGTCAGTGGATGTTGAAGTTTGTCAAAGGTTTTTTCTGCATCTATTGAGATGATCATATGATTTTTATCTTTCATTTTGTTACTGTGATGAATCATGTTGATTTATGAATATTCAATCATCTTACACTCTTGGCATAAGGTCCATGTGATCATGGTGTATACTCCTTTTAAAGTATTATTGAATTCAGTTTGGTAATATTTTATTGAGGATTTGTTGTCCCATCTATTTTTTTTTATCCAGAATATTGGCATTCCATTTTCTTTTTCTTTTCTTTTTTTTTGGTTGCATCTTTGTCTGCTTTTGCTGTCAGGGTAATGCTGGCCTCATAGAATGAGTTTATAAGCTTTCCTTCCTCTTCAATTTTTAAAAATAATTTGGTAAGGATAGGTATTATGTCTTTCTAATGTTATGCTCTTAAGTTTTTAATGTGAACAACTGAGTAACTCATTACTAACATCAGGAAGGCTGGGGGAGTCAGGAGTGGAATTTAGGTCATGGCAAGTTTGAAAGGCTGGTGGGATATGCCTATGACAGGAACTGTTGAGAAGCCGTTGGAAATTCATGTCTGAAACTCAGAGAGTTCCAGGCTGGAAATAAATATTTGGGAGTTGTCAGCAGAGAGAGGGCATTTAAAGGCATTTAATGACCTATGCCCCACTGGTAATCTTGACCAGCATTTTTAAAAAGTGAATAAAATAGAAATTTCAGAGTGTGTTATACATAGTATGTGGTCATTGTTTTCTGAAATATTTTATTTCAGTTGTGTTTGTGTACACACACAAACTGGGTCAGGATGTAAAATGTATTTCTTACTGTGAAAGTGAAAGTCTAAGTGTTAGTCGCTCAGTCATGTCTGACTCTTTGCAACCTGATGGACTGTGTCCTACCAGGCTCCTCTGTCCATGGGAGTCTCCAGGCAAGAACATTGGAGTGGGTAGCCATTCGCTTCTCCGGGGGATCGTCCCAACACATGGATTGAATCTGGGTCTCCCCCATTGCAGATAGATTCTTTATTGTCTGAGAGTCATGGTTAAAAGTTTGAAGGTCATTTAGCTAAGGGCTGAGTGAAAGAGAACTGAGGACTGATCCCTGGGGCACTTTGAGGTGTAAAGTTTAGGAAAGAATTCCAACAAGCAACTCATGAGAAGGAGTGATGTAGGGGGAACATTAAGAAGCTGAGCAGTGAAAGTATTTGAATCAGAGAGAGAGATCGTGTGCCTCAAAAATGCTATCACAAGACTGAGTAAGGTGACTAAGCACTGAAAATGAGATCAGCAACATGGAAAGCAATGGGGACCTTGATAAAGTTCTTTTGGTGGCTCATGGGGGGCCAAAACCTGGTTAGAATGGGTTCCAGAGAGACTGGGATGGAGGAAAGAAGTAAAGACAGGGTCTGGATGACTGAAGGGATTTACTAAAAGGTGAGAAAGAGAAATGGGACAGTAGAGGGAGATATGAGGTCAATGAGGAGAGTTGTCCCTGAGCAGGGCAGAGGGAGGAGGGGAGAGGCTCTAATAAAGATTGGAGATGGTATTGTTAGCTGAGGAGAAGGCAGGGGGAGTAAGAGATCCTTGCTCAAACTCTAAACCAAAAAATGATAAAGCCCTCCAGGGGTCTGCAGTCCGCCACTAGAGTGTGCCTGCACGCTCTCTTGACTTGTGGCTGAAAGCTTGGACATCCAAGTGGTGGCTTTACCTCTGGGCTGACTCGGGGCTAAGTGTAGTACCTGCTTTCC
Source organism: Budorcas taxicolor (assembly GCF_023091745.1). Lineage (NCBI taxonomy): Eukaryota > Metazoa > Chordata > Mammalia > Artiodactyla > Bovidae > Budorcas > Budorcas taxicolor. Next base: position 45,599,576 of record NC_068915.1, read on the forward strand.
CACCAAAATCTCTCCCAATGGCCCTGAGTCTGCAGCTTATGCTCATCCATGGTAAACAGTGAGGTCACCAAAAAAAGGATGATTGTGATTCCAAACGGAATGGAGCCAGGTCTGTGGAATCAGCCCGGCATGGATGGAAGTCTGTGCAGCTCTAACACAGGCCCAGTCCTGCCTCCCCCGTCCATATGCATGAGGAAGGTGTCTTCACTGGTGGCACACAGACCCAGGCAAAAATTAAAAACCAACAAAAAACCTCTGGGTGTGAGAAAACAAAACAACTAGAGTGAAATGCACCCAAACTCGTCATAGTGACTATTCATTGACAGTAACTTCCCTTCTGTTTTGGAAATGTCACAATTTCCACAACAGCCATAGATTCCTTTTATAATAGAAATCTTCAATAAATGTATTTTTCTTCTTTTTTTTCTGAATATGAGGACTGATTCAGCTTTGCAGGCCGCAACTCAGAAATCCCAGGGGTTTCACAGAGCTCCCTCCCAATCTGCACCCCTATCCCCACCCCACCCCGAGCCCCCACCCAGGTCATAAAGGCTGGAAGGGAGATTGGGAGGTGGAAAGAGCATGGGAGGCTGGGGGATCAGATCATTCAATTCTGCTTTTATCTGTTTTATCTGCACAGAAAAAAAAATCACTGGAATGGATGATTTCTAAGGTTTGTTCCAGCTTAAACATTCTGTGTTCTGTGTTACCTGTAAATTGTTGAGATGATTGCAGTACTGCAATTTTATCCGAGCAAAGGTTTCCACAGAGTGATACACAGGATGATGCCTTAGATTCCTGGCAGAGTGGAAAGTGCTTTGACAGGTTCCTTGTGTGAGAGCCCAGTGGGTACCACAGTGCCTAGAGCAGAAGGGTTACTTTGGAGGTTTCTGGAAAGAATTGAAATTTGGTCAGACTTACCATTCAGGGCAAAGACTGTGTAGCTTGTGCAGTGACCCCAAATCAGAAGAGGCTCATTTCCTGAAACAAGGTGAGACTAGGTTGTGCTTGCTTGCACTGTTTCTACCCACTGCTTTTTTCTGAGTCATATTCAAGGGTCCCCCCACCTCGTATCCCCCACAGATCAGAAAGAAAGAAATAACAGCTAACAGTAGTAGTTAAAAATGGCAAACCTCTTGCCCTTTCTCAGGAGTTACAAAGCTTCTAGCAAGGGGGGGAAAGGATTTTCATTTTGTTGAGTTTCTATAAGGACAAAGAGGCTTCATTGTTCCTGGTACGTAGCAGCTGCTCCCAGGATGAAATCCTCTGGACAGCTGCCCAGTGCAAACATGGACACCTCACAAGGACAAGAGGCCCTCTTCACCTTCTTCATTCTGTGATGGGAGAGAGCCAAAGGGGCAACCACATCAACATTAGTGATGGCAGGGCACTGGCGTTTTAAAGAGTTGGGACAGGAATGAGATGCCTGCAATCAGGTGGTTACTTAGGAGCCTTCTTTCCTGAGATGAGGCTGATTCTGGTAAAGGGAGAACTGGCACAGAGGCAGGCCACGATGCTGATGACATAGGCCTGTTCTCTGTGACACTCATTCACTCCACAAACGTCAGTTGAGTTCTACTCTGAGCCAGGTGCCCCTCCAGGTTTGGGGATCACAGCAATGAGTAAGAGATAAATCCCTGCCTCCATGCAGTGTATCTTCTATTGTCATCTAGAACTTAGTTCTAGAAAGAACTAAACAGTGATGCCATTCAGAGGTAGTGAGCTAGCCAGCAGCTAGTATGCTGCATTTGGCCTGAGATATATTTTCTTCAGCTCCCCAAGATAGGTTTTTGAAGGTTTTTATGATTTAAAAATTTTGAGCCAACCTCAAAAATTCTGAAATTTTATTCTTTTAACTTATTTTTTAAATCTTATTCATTTATTTGGCTGCGCTGGGTCTTAGTTGCGGCATGTGGGATATAGTTCCCTGACCAGGGATGGAACCTAGGCCCCCTGCATTGGGTGCATAGAGTCTTAGCCACTGGACCCTCAGGGAAGTGCCCAAATTCTGAGATTTTTGCTAAAGGCCTTAATTTTTTGAGCTGTGAGAGACGTAGCAACACAGGTCCTCATGCCAAATAGCAACAATCAACTGAAGGTGAGTATTGGCCCCTGCTGCTTTTTTTTTTTTTTTTGGTTACTCAGCTGGTGGGATCTTAGCTTCCTCACCAGGAGTGGAACCAGTGCCCCCTGCAGTAGAAGCACAGAGTCCTAACCACTGGAGGTCAGGGAGCTCTGGGACCTTCTGTTACACTGGGCTTTTTCACTGAAGACTCGCTTGACTGTGGCACTGGCCACTGGCCAGAGGCCCAGCTCAGGGAGGTGTTGCACTTCAGTGGAAACTACCCTGAGCCCCACTTTCTCATGTCTGCTTTGATTTTATTACTATTCAACAAATACTCACTGGGAACCAGATTCTGTGCTGGGAGCCAGGGACACAAAGATTAAGAAGGTACAGTGTTGGCTCTTCCTTGGGAAGGCTTCCTGGGGGAGGTGACACAAGGGAAGAAAAGAGATGAGGGTGGATGTATAGGCAGAGCCATGGAGAGACTGCCAGAGCAGACTTTGGGTTCTATCTTATCAGTTTTTAAAATTAGGTGCACACCAGAATCACCTATGTGACTGCTGGGCCACATCTCCAGGCTTCCCCATCAGAAACTCTGGGTTGGAGATAAGAAACTGCATTGCCAAAAAGGCCCCAGGGCTGCTGGTTTGGGAACCACACTTGAGGATCTAGTGTTTAGAGGATGAGGAGCTGTTGTGAGTTCTCGGGCCTCTCTTGCCAGCTGGCTGACTCTTGCTTTAACGCCTTGAAGACTATAAAACATCCTTGGCCTTTGGAGTTGCGTCTGTTTCTGCTGTTAGACCACCACCCTGTAATTCAGATTTAAGTGAGCCCAGTGCATGGAGCCAGAGAAGGCAATGGCACCCCACTCCAGTACTCTTGCCTGGGAAATCCCATGGGTGGAGGAGCCTGGTAGGATACAGTCCATGGGGTCGCTAAGAGTCAGACACAACTGAGCGACTTCACTTTCACTTTTCACTTTCATGCATTGGAGAAGGAAATGGCAACCCACTCCAGTGTTCTTGCCTGGAGAATCCCAGGGACAGAGGAGCCTGGTGGGCTGCTGTCTATGGGGTTGCACAGAGTCAGACACGACCGATGCGACTTAGCAGCAGCAGCAGCGGTGCATGGAGCAGCCTTTCTCCTTAGAAACCACTTGTCCTGAGATTTGTGCTTCTGGAAAACCAGGGATGGAGAGGCCAGCCTGATTGCTATGGTTTTAGAGCAGAACAGAGGTCAACTCTGAGCTGGGTCAGATGAAAGGGTGGTGGGATGGAGGGAAGAAAGAAGGAGGAAAGGAAGAAAGGAAAGAACGGAGGAAGAAGGGAAAAGGAGGGGAGGAAGAGAAAGGGAGGGAAGAAGTCTACATGCAGAGAAAGAACATGTTAATTTCACCGTGATTCAAATCACAGAGATTTGAATCTCACCAGGTGCGAGGTGATGCAAACATTAGTAAACTTTTGGGTCTTGAAGGGAATAGAAATGCCTGCACTTGAACCTGACCGTGAGTCCGTCCTTGAGTTCTGTGCTTTAAGTGCCTCTTGCCTCTCGTGTGCCAGGCCCTGGACAGACGTATAAGCTTTGGAGTCAGGCAGACGTGAGTGAATCTCAACAGATGGGAAAGTAATGAACCTCTTGGTCTGGATTTCTCATCTCTAGCATGTAAATAATTAATAATTCAGTCACTCAATGGGCTTCCCTGGTGGCTCAGTGACAAAGAATCTGCCTCTGCTGTGAGAGACCTGGGTGTGATCCCTGGGTCAGGAAGATCCTCTGGAGAAGGGAATGACAACCCACTCCAGTATTCTTGCGTGGAGATTCCCATGGACAGAGGAGCCTGATGGACTATAGTCTATGGGGTCGCAAAGAGTTGGACATGACTGAGCGACTAACGCACAACTGAGGATGTGAGATAATGCATAAGGAGCTAGATTTGGTGTTTGGAACACAGAGGCTCCCCATATAGAATTAAGACAAAAATCACAGTGGAGTCCTACTGTGTGCCAAGCTGTATATTTGGTATTGTACATGCCTCTGTTAAACTAGTCTTGATGACAACCTGCTTCTGTAAGCACTATATGTGCAGGGACCAGGCCCCCACATAGAGCCTGACACATAGTAGGTGCTCCATAAAGGCTTCCTGACTAACTGCTGTGGAAGGGTCAGGGGAGACCTCAGATTCCAGAGGAAAAGAAATGTAAGAATGATGTATCCCCATAGGAGAGATGGGAGAAGAAACTGGTTATGATAAATTCAGTAGCAGTGAGACAAAAGAGGGTAGCAGAGGAACCATTTATAAGGAACCATTTATAATAAATAATAATAATGATTCAAGGTAAAAAAAAAAAGCTCAAGGTACTGAAGCCTTCTCATTAAATTGATCATTATACATTATACCTTCTATATGTTCAAACTGTGTGATAAGAAGGATTTGAGAACCAGAGAGACCAAGGTTTGAGAGCCTAACTTTGCTTCTAGTTGTTACAGACCTTCAGCAAGAAATAAATGGAATAATAGCTTTTTCCTGAGTCCCTGCTATGTACTAGGCACTATAATAATACTTGACATTCATTAATTTACTAAACAACTTGTGAAATATGCAAAGTTCTATAAACTTTTAGGACCTATTAGTTATGACTCAGACAGAACATTCCTATTTCTTAGAAGTACCAACAGTCATTACTGGGGTTGATCTCCTGTGTGTCAGACATCATGCAAGGCACTTCGCGGACAAACATCTACATTTATCAGTTTCATAGACATGACTTTGTTACATCTGTGACTATAACTCTCCAGGACTTATTTGTCACTAGACACCAGCACAGTACCTGACTATAGCAAGCACTTAATAAATGGTGCCATTACTATTCTCTGCAAGGCCTCTAGATGAACTCTACATCTTATTGAACATCATCTTATTTGAATACTCAAAAGTGAGTGAGTATTTGGAGTGAGTTGAGTAGATACAATCTTATTGGGAAATGGAGTGACACTGCTTCAAATCTGAGAATTCAGGAATGGACGGCTCAGGTCCAGCACCAATTTCTTTAAAAAGCATTTACCTTAAGAATTTCTGGTTAAGAAAGGAAAATATGGTCTTGAAAAATATTTTAGTAGAAGGAAAGTCTCAAGCATCTAGTTGTTGTTTTTTTTTTAAAATCTAATGGAGACCATAGGTTTTTAACTAGTGTTATTTCTCCCTTCCAGTTGGTGACTAGAAAACTGAGAGCCAAAGTTGCCTGAGCTGCAGCGAGTATAGATCTGCATTTTATATTAAGTTAGGCCACATGAGATTGGGGAAGATTTTTGATCTGCAAAAAGTGGCAATTTCATTTGGTTCCACTTAACATATAGCACTTGCCTCTTTCCTGCCTCAATCTTACTTCCCCATCTTTTTCTTTGCCTCTTGTTTCTTACTTACTTTTGAATCAATTTATTTTGTGTCTTTGTAGATTTCCTAAAATCCTCTTTGGTGGTTTAGTTGCTAAGTCATGTCTGACTCTTGTGACCACATGGACTGTAGCCTGCCAAGCTCCTCTGTCCATGGGATTCTCTAGGCAAGAATACTGGAGTGGGTTTCCATTTCCTTCTCCAAGGGATCTTCCCGACCCAGGAATCGAACCCGAGTCTCCTGAACTGCAGGAAGGTTTTTTACTGACTGAGCTACAACGGAAGTAGCAGTATGCAAATAGGAAAAAAAAAAAAACAACACCTCACACATTTCCACTACCAGATATAGCCACTGTGAACCTTTCTGTGCATTGCTTTCCAGAATTTTTCTCTGCATATTTATACACACATTTAAGCAAAGTGGAAAACAGCCTATAGTTATGTCAGTCTGTCTTCCATTTCTTTAAACTTTTCCCATTTAAACCGGAGTCTTGGAAGTCTAGTGCTGTCTCACAACTGTGCAGCATACTCTTTGACGTTTCCTGAATTCTGGCTGCACTGAAGAGCGGGCCTGGCTGAACAGTCTAAAATTATCAATGCTGCCACAGCCCCTGAAGAAGCTCCTAATGGATGCAAAAGGTTCTAAGTGGTTTTGTTCAGGTGTTATTTTTGGAGCCACTTCCTCAGGCTTTTATGGTACAATCCACTTTATGCCTTTTATTGCAGGGGCTGTGGCCAGGACAGCACCAAGCTGCTTGCCCACTGCCCTCCAGGGTGGGTGCCTGAGCAGACAAGTGCTCTGGGCCCAGTTCTCACGGCTGAGACCCAAACAGGAATATTTGCCATCCCCTTCTTTTCTTGTTTCAGTCACTGGCAGCTTCCCACTGCTGAGGAACTGGGGATGAACTGGGCAAGGCCAGGGGTTGGTTCTCCTGTCTGTCTGAATGTCTTGGTTTTCTCAGGCCTGGTGACTCAGAAGGCAGGGCACTGAGCTGAGGAAGAGAAATGAAAGTGTCTGGCTCCTGGGTGCCCATCTCTCAGGGCACAACCATCTCCCAGGCAAGAGAGCCATCATCTCCTTTTGAGAGCTTCTCACTACCACTTTAAAGAACACCAGCCCCACTGAGTGGGTTAGGAGACCAGCAGGAAGAAGCACCCGGCCCCAGAGGACAAGCCATATATTAATACACAGCTGGAGGAAAGGGCCAGGGTCTGAACACCTGAGGATAGATTCTGGCATCGCATGAACACTGAACTGGTGATCCACAGACCTGCTTTGGGGCTTTCTCAGTGTTCCAGAGATAAAGAATCCACCTGCAAAGCGGGAGACATAGTTGACACGGGTGTGATCCCTGGGTCAGGAAGATTCCCTGGAAGAGGAAATGGCTACCCAATCCAGTATTCTTCCCTGGAGAGTTCCATGGACAGAGGAGCCTGGTGGGCTACAGGGGTCTCAAAGGGTCAGACACAGCTGAGCATGCGTACAGACCTGCTTTGTTTGGTCTGCCATTTTTTTTTCCTAGTGGTAAATTTTACATGAAAAACTGACTTCTTCAGAAAAGTCCAAATATCTGGCAGCATCCCGTCCTTGTCTGTCCTGCAACGTATGGAGCTAAGCCCTGGCCTGGGCATTGCCTGTTCAGATTAGCACAGAACACACCTGTCTTCTCTTGCCTGGGGCCTGCCCCTGAGGGAGTAATTCCTGCCTCAATCTGTGCTCAGGCACTTTATCTGTGTTATCAGCTAAGGCTGATGAGTTTAAAGATAAGATATCTGACTCCAGCCTTCTCCAAAGTCTTCCTTCTCCAAAGGCAGGAACATTGGGGTGGGAGGGGCTTGCTGGAAAGCAGGGACATTTGGGGAGTCTCAGCCTGCTTGATTTACCCAGGTGGCCCTAGTGATAAAGATTCCGCCTGCCAATTCAGGAGACAAAAGAGACATGGGTTCAATCCCTGGGTTAGGAAGATCCTCTGGAGGAGGAAATGGCAGCCCATTCTAGTATCCTTGCCCATGGACAGAGAAGCCTGATGGGCTTTGGTCCATAAGGTTGCAAAGAGTCAGACAGAAGTAACTTAGCAGCAATAGTAGCAAAGCTTTCAAGAAGGAACAGTGGGAGAGGACACTCAGTTCAGTTCAGTTTAGTTGCTCAGTCGTGCCCGACTCTTTGCGACCCCATGAACCGCAGCATGCCAGGCCTCCCTGTCCATCACCAACTCCCAGAGTTCACTCAGACTCACATCGAGTCGGTGATGCCATCCAGCCAAAAGTCCGAAAGCCTTCCTCTGCTGACTGGTAAACAGTGTAAAGCAGATAACAGGGTGGGTGAGAGCAGGATGCGTTTCAGGAGGAAGAGATAGGACAGGAGTGTCCTGACACAGGCCAGGCCTCCCCTCCACCTAATCCTGGGTTGGGTTGTTACATGCCTGAGCGTAGGTGTCCCAAAGAGCTAGAATTTGTGTTATAACTTATTATGCATTTCAGCAGCTTTTCAGGTAAAACCAAGGACAAATAAGTGATATAAATATTCTAAATGGAATTCCAATCCTTGTCAATGCACAAATGCACATTTGGTAGAGGTTATTGGGAATATGGAAGGACTACCCTGTTTCTCCCTATTGAACACAACAATATTTGTGTATGTGTATACAGATTGTTGAAACAATCCAACTATCAGACATTTGTGTAACTCTTTAGAGTTACAAAGCCCTTTTCTTGTGCTGTCTTACTAAATTTTTATCATCTGTGAGATTGTTGTTTTTCAGTCGCTAAGTCATTTCTGACTGTTTGTGATCCCAGGGACTGCAGTGCATCAGGCTTCCTGTCCTTTACCATCTCCCAGAGTTTGCTCAAACTCATGTCCATGGAGTGAGCTGGTGATGCCATCCAACCATCTCATCCTTCCTGTTGCCCTCTTCTCCTCCTGGTCTCAATCTTCCCCAGCATCAAGGTCTTTTATAATGAGTTGGCTCTTCCTGCTTGACCACCTCCAATTTGCCTTGATTCATGGACCTATATTCCAGGTTCCTAGGCAATATTGTTCTTTACAGGACTTTACTTTCTCCACCAGATACAACTGAGCGTTATTTCTGCTCGGACCCAGACTCTTCATTCTCTTTGGAGCTATTTCTCTAGTCTTCTCCAGTAGCATATTGGACACATTCTGACCTGGGGGATTCATCTTCCGTATCTTTTTGCATTTTCATACTGTTTATGGGGTTCTCAAGGAAAGAATACTGGAGTCGTTTGCCATTCTTTGCTCCAGGGGACCATGCTTTGCCAGAACTCTTCACTATGACCTGTCCTGTCCATCTTGGGTGGTCTTGCACAGTATGGCTCATAGCTTCACTGAGTTATGCAAAACCCCTTCCCCACACCAAGGCTGTGATCCATGAAGGAGATGAGTTAGGGAAAGCAGATCAAAACATTGCCCCCATATAACAAGTAAGAAAACTGAGGTTCAATTAGATGACTTGTCCATGTCAGTCAGTGACAGAATAAATCATTATTCTTTTCAGATCCACTGTCCACCCTTCTTTCCAAGCTCTCTGCTCCATGAGACCTGTATGAATTCTATCAAAGGGCTCGCATTTTGCCGGCCTCTAGGTTGGGAACTCAGGAATGGTTGGTCAGTCGTGTCTGACTTTTAGTGACCTCATGGACCATAACCAGCATGGACTGTAGCCCAACAGGTTCCTCGGTCCATGAAATTTTCCAGGCAAGAATACTGGAATGGGTTGCCATTGCCTCCTTCAGAGGATCCTCCCAACCCAGGGATGGAAACTGTGCCTCTTGCATCCCTTGAATTGGCAGGCAGAGTCTTTACCTCTGTGCCACCTGGGCTTTTAGCAATAAAGGGATGGAAAATGGATAAAAATTAAATTTTTATTTCTTGAGAACTTCCTGGCAGTCCAGTAGTTAGGACTTGGTGCTTTCACTGCCAAGGACCTGGGTTTAATCCCTGGTCAGGGAACTAAGATCCTGCAGCTGTGTGACATCACCAGTAAATAAATAAATGAATTTCTGTTTCTGATTTCAAAATAAGTGTATACAGATACACACATGTATATGTAAGAATAAATCCTCAGATTGTCCCTGTTAAGACTAGTATATACCTTCTAATCTTTTTCTCTCTGTATCTATGCTGTGCTATCTCAGTGGTACCCCATTGGCTCAATGGTTGTCTGGATGTAAGGATTTTGTTATGTATATATGAAACAGTAACCATTGTGTCTAGCCTCTACTATAGCATCACATAAAATCAATGTCAATGTGGAGAAGATTGTGAGGTTTGAAGTTGTTATACACTCGTTTAAGTGATTTCCAATTGTTTGGCACCATAAGTATTACTGCTGCTGCTGCTGCTGCTGCTAAGCTGCTTCATTCGTGTCCGACTCTGTGCGATACCATAGCTGGCAGCCCTTAGGAACATCTAAATACATAATGCTTTGAGGGGGAGAGTAGAAGCTGAAGCTGAAGCAGAATAGGTGCTGAAGCAAAGTAGAAGACTTTTTATTTGGAGGTGGGGGGTGGCGGGTTGTGGGATTTTAGTGTCCTGACCAGGGATTGAACCTAGACCCTTGGCAGCAAGAGGCCTGAGTCCTAACCACTGGACTGCCAGGGAGGTCCCAAGAAGATCGTAGTTAAGCCCTGCTGTCACACTGCCAGCATTGCCTCCTGAGAGAATACACACACCCTCTTCTTTTCCCACATTGGGTTCTAAAACTTCCATTTGGGGGGGAGGTGTGATTGCACATGATAGGAATATGAGATGCCCTAGAGGGCTGTTAGGAGATCTTTCTGTGTGGGTGTGGTGCTTGGGAATCACTCACATCTCTTTGGTGTCTTCAACCAGGCCTGCTGGACCCAGAGACACCAGAGAGTAAAAGGGTGATGCAGGCCTCCTGGATGGCATTCAGACTGAAGTTCAGAGCCGTGAGTTCCTCTTGAACTTCAAATTAGTATTAAAATCTTTTTATTTTAATTAAGAATTAATTTAAAATAATGTGATAAAAAATTGTATGTTCTAAACTCTAAAACCCCTTGGTTAAGAAACGCTAAAGTCAATTGGAAAACAAACTTATGGTTGCCAGGGGTAAGTTTGGGATGGTCATGTACACACTGCTATATTTTAAATGGATAATCAACAAGGACAGGAAACTATGCTCCATGTTATATGGCAACCTGGATGAGGCGGGTGGTGTAGGGGAGAATGGATACATGTGTATATGGCTCAGTCCCGTCACTGTTCACCTGAAACTGTCATAACATTGCTAATTAGCTATAGCGGTAGAAGTAAAGTCGCTCAGTCGTGTCCGACTCTTTGCGACCCCATGGATTGTAGCCTACCAGGCTCCTCTGTCCATGGGATTTTCCAGGCAAGAGCACTGGAGGGGGTTGCCATTTCCTTCTCCAAGGGATCTTCCTGACCCAGGGATTGAACCTGGGTCTCCAGCATTGCAGACAGACACTTTACCGTCTGAGCCACCAGGGAAGCCCTGGTGGGGACTATACCCTAATAGAAAAAATTAACTATACCCTAATACAAAATTAAAAGTTTAAAAGAAAAAGTCTTGAGTTGAAAGTGAAATATTTATGGCGCAATCGGAGCCTCAAACCCCAATCCCTCAGCCCAGGAAGAAGTCATCTCTTTGGAGGTCTGTTGTTGAAAAATACAAAACAAAAAAAGCCATACAACAATCTGTGAAGGAGATAAAAATAGGGTGACAATGGTGAGCCAGGAAAATGCACAGCGAGGGTCTGAGATCTGGATGATACGGAGGCGTGTCCTTGTGAAGGCCTGAGCGAATGTTTCCTTCAGAGAATGGCAAGAGCAAAGGCCCTGGGGTGGGAATGAGGGTCTCCACACAGGACCCCTGGCTGCCACCCAGACTGTGTAGCTGAGGCTCAGATACACACATATACACATATACACACATACATACTGGTCCACACTGAAGCAAGCTTGTTAGGCTTATTCCTACGATGGTATGTCCTTTTAAAATAGATGTTTAGTGGCAATGGCCTCAAATATTTAGAATCTAGCCTAGTAAGTAAGGAAACATTTTCTGATTATCCTAAGTAAGTGTTATTAAGTCTAGGTAGCACAAGATGCATATAAACAGATTCAGGCTTACTTCCTCTTGCTTGACACACAGTTTCAATGACTGTTAATTGAACAGATAAATGAATGAGATGGGCAATTTTCTTAATCCACAACTGGTTAGAAATAACAATATAATAATAATAATGAATGATGATGATAAAGCATATACACATGGGGAAAATTTAAAGGTGTGTTAGTAATCTGGACCAACTTAGATTATTAAAAACAGCTCTGAAGTACTTAAGGAACTTTGGGATTGTCTTTGGATTTTGTAAAATAATCCAAGTCAATAAGCATCAGGAGGTGGTTATATTCAGTTTACTCCAACTAGGAAAGTCTGTGTGTTCTGTTTAAAAAATTTATCACATAATTGGTGTTGGAGGAGGTAACAGAGAGGATGTGACCGCTGGCTGACCCTGGAGCTAGAGCCAGGCAATTGTAGGTTCCTCACTCCCTCCCCTGTTCTTAGAATGTACATTCTTCCAGCTGTTTCAAGGACACAGCCTTGGGAGAGTATGGTGTTGTTGAGACCATCTGGGTGATATGTGTGACTGAGCCCAGTTAAGGCTTCCATAGAAACTTTTAAAACTCTGGCAGGCAGGTGCACAAATCTACTTGTTTTGCGGCTGCCCAAGACAAGCCTCATATGTGAGTTTCCCAGCTTACTAAACCTGCCACCTTCCAATCTAAAGTGGTTGCCTCTTTCTAGGGTCTCTGCCTGCCTTCTGTGTGTGGGGCCAATTAATGAACGAACAATTGATTAAGCATCCTAGACAGAGCAAGACATATAGAAGGGCGAGCTCTGCTACTGATGGAACATTCATGTGACAAAGCTAGTAAGTGGCTCAAACTTACTGGCTTTAAAAGAATTCCAACTCAGTGAAATAAACCCAGAACCTATCTTCTTCCCTGAATTCCTGCCTAACACTGATGAAGTTTTAAAAAAATCTTTTAATTGTGAGACATTCATAGAAAAAAAAAAAATACATAGGATTAGTGTAACTCAAAGATTCGTCACAAGTCAAACAGTCACGACCAAGAAGGAGACTGCCACCACCTCAGAGCTCTCCTCATGTTCCCTCAGTCTTACTCCCTCCTTCCCACCAAAGTGACCTGCACCAGACTTTTCCTTTTTTTTGGCCACACTGCATGGCTTGTGGGACCAGGAATGGAACCCAGGCCCTCTGCTGTGAAAGCACGGAGTCCTAACGCTGAACCGCCAGGAAGTCAGACTTTGCTTCTTTTCTTCAGTTACCACTTAAGTGCACATTCCTGATGACTAAAATTTCATTTTGGTTGGCTTGGAACTTTTCTACAAGTATTAGAATCAAACAGTATGAAAGTTTCGGTCTGGCTTCTTTAACTTAAATTATGTTTGTGAAATGAGACTTATCCATTTTGTTCCATGGGATGATAAATAAATTGTCCATTATCATTGATGCATACTATTTGACAAATTTTTACTACAAAAATGGCAATTGTATAGTAGTATTTCATTGTAGGAGTGTTTCACAGTTAATATTCCATTCTATGAATGGAAATGGACATACAAGCCATTTTGTGGGCGTTTTTGTGTATGCTTTTTGGTGAACATAGGGGTGCATTTCTCTTGGGCGGTGGCGTGAGAGTGGACCTACATACACTGGGTTTAAATCTCACTGTGGTTTAAACTGCATTCCCCTCAACTGTGATAAATAAACCTTTCCATGTGTTTATTAACTACTTCCATTTGTGAAGTCCCTGTTCTGGTCTCAAGCATGTTTCTTCTTTTGGCTGTGCCCCTCAGCATGTGGGGTCCTAGTTCTCCAACCAGGGATTGAACCGTGCCCCCTGGGGTGAAAGCATGGAGTCCTAGCCACTGGCCTGCAAGGGAATTCACAAACATTTTTCAATTGGATTCTTTCTTCTTTATGTACAGACATTCTCTACAAATTCTGGAATAAGCTCTTAGTCAATTATATGTGCTCCAGATCTTTCCCTTGATTCTGGTTGTCCTTTTCTCCCTGTCAATAGCATCTTTTTCTTTATGGTTAATGTATCTTGTATCCTATTGAAGAAGTCTTTCCTACCTTGAGTTCATTAATATTTGCCTATTTTGTCTTCTAGAAGTCCTATAGTTTTGCCTTTTGCCTCTAGATAAATTCTCAGGGCCGGGGAGGGGGTGGTGAGGGAGTAGGTGGAGCATGAAGTTTCATTTGTTTCCATCTGGATATCCTTTATTGCAGATTTTCTGTACCTACTGTCTGCAGTGATATTGTTGTAAAGCAAGTATCCATATGTTTCTGGGTTGTCCATTTTATTTCATCCTCCTCATCATATAAGTCCACTGGGCAACAAATATCCTTATAAGGAAAAGGAGGTAAGAAAGTAGCAGAAAACTGCTGATTATGTGGTTGAAATTGGTAACTGGGTTAAGATCTTAATTCTGCCACCTACTAGTCTTGTAACATTGGGGGACATTGTTTGACTTCTCTGGGTCCCCATTTCCCAATCTTTATATTTAGCTCATTGTGTTACAAGGATTAATGACTATATATATATATATATATATAAAATGTTTACAACAGTACTTGTACACAGTAAGCACTCAGTAAAGGACCTTAAAAGTCTTTATTACAAGAAAAACATTTTTGTAACTATGTATGGGGACAGGTGTTAACTAGACATACTGTAGTGATCCTTTTAACTGTATATGCAAATAGTGAACAATTATGTTGTTCACCTGAAACTAATATAATATTATATGTCAATGATACCTCAATTAAAAAAGTAAAAATGCTGCTGATACACACCACATTAGTTTAAGTGAATCACATCTGTCACAAGAGAGCACATACTATACATTTCCCTTTATATGGAGTTTGAGAACAGGAAAAGCTAATCTCTTGTGGAAAACAATTGTGTAAAAGTCATGCCTTTGAGGGAAAGTGAGTTTAGAGTTATTGGGAAGAGGTATGAAGGAATTTCTTAGGGTGATAGAAATATTCTGTATCTTAATAAAGAGTTTGAGTTTCACAAGCTTACATATTTGTCAAAATGTGTCAAAAGATACATTTATAATTTGCATTCACTTTTGTAAATATTACTTAGAAAAAAACCAGAAAGAAATATTGAACTCTGGTTACCAATATGCATGCTGAAGAATTTATAGCTGAAGTGAACTGACGTAAAAATTAGGCAAAATAGTGATTAACAGGAGAATTGATAGAAGGATAGATACATAATAAAAGCAAGTAGTATAGTAAAATGTTTATTACAAAATCTAGGTAGAATGTATACACATATGCAGTGTAAAAATATTTCCACTTTTCTGCATGTTTAAAAATGTTTGTAGGGTGCTTGCTTCCTCAGCACACATACTAAAACTGGAATGATACAGAGAAGATTAACATGGTCCCTGTGCAAGGATGACATGCAAATTCATGAAGCATTTAAAAAATGTTTATAGGGAATTCTCTGGTGGTCCAGTGGTTAGGACTCCAAGCTGCAGGGGGCGTGGGTTTGACCCCTGGTCTACTGAGCGTGCGTGTGCGCACACACACGAAGAACTAAGATCCTGCACAGCCAAAATCAAACAAAAAATTAATAAAAATAAAAATGTTTCTAGTAAAAGTACAGATAAATGGAAAACATGTATATATAATGTAAAACACCCTACACAAGTAAAATATTATAAATAAATATAAAATACTTGGCTGTGGCAAAAAAAAAAAAAAGCAGTCATGATCTCTAATCTGCCATTTAAAAACTCATTCCATGCCCTAGCCTGATGTATAAAATCAAATTTATTCCACTTAATACCAATATGTATACATTTTTACAGTAAAAATATCAATGAGTTTGACCACAGGGTACTGCCCAAGTCCCATTGGAGTGTCTGCATCTTACTTTCTAAAAATATAAATGTTTATATTCTGAACTACATCCGGCCCCAGGGACTCAATAAGGAATGTGGACATGTATTAGCACAGAGACTGTAACTTTGGACAAGATATTGTGTGGCCTCTAGGTGGGCCTATCTAAATCAGTCAGTTCTACCTTGTAGGACAACAGTATGCAGATCAAGTTTGCTGAAGGAAAGCAGTTTAGAAGTTTATGGGTAAGCATAGGCTGTGCTTTATAGTGCTGAGTGATGATAGCCTTCTGTATTAGGACTGGAATGAAGATAGGAAAGTATGTTCCCCTAAAGGGACAGATTATAGACTTTATATGCACACACCCTCTCCACCCTTTTGCTAGTGGTAAAGAACTCACCTGCCAATGCAGGAGACATAAGAGATTCAGGTTTGATCCCTGGATCAGGAAGATCCCCTGGAGGAGGGCATGGCAACACACTCCAGGATTTTTGCCTGGAGAGTCCCATGGACAGACGAGCCTGGCGGGCTACAGTTCATGAGGTTGCAAAGAGTTGGATAAGACTAAAGTGACTTAGCACACACAAAGTAATACAAAACCCTACAATCCAAAATCAGAATCAAACAGATATCATCTCTGACCTGTAAATGAAACCCATTTCCATTAAAAAAAAAAAAAAAAAAAGCCTCCTGACTGAACCAGTATTTTGCCTTTTTCATTGGACCGTAAAAGGGAGACGTGAGACTTTCACTAGGTTTTCTGAAATTTCCATTTGTCAGCTCCTTTTTAAGAGTTTTAGCTTCCTTTGTGGCTCAGACAGTAAAGCGTCTGCCTACAATGCAGGAGACCCGGGTTCAATCCCTGGGTCAGGAAGTTCCCCTGGAGAAGGAAATGGCAACCCACTCCAGTATTCTTGCCTGGAAAATCCCATGGACGGAGGAGCCCGGTAGGCTAGAGTCCATGGGGTCGCAAAGAGCTGGACACGACTGAGTGCGGTTCACTTCACTTCGTTAGGAGTTTTAGGAAGGCATTGTGAATACAGTTAGCTCCATATCTCGTACAGAGTCCATACCTACTGGGGGAGGCTCAGCAGGACCAATGTGCAATTAAGGCCCGCCCTGAGAGTCCCTGAGATGAATCTGCTGCCTGCCCAGGGCCAGAGATAGAGCTGAGCTCAGTGAACGCACGCCAGCAGATCCCTATCACTGGTGGACTCTGCTGTAGAAGTCCCTCCCAGGAGAGGTGCTGCTTGTTCTCTGTCTCCAGGGGCTGGATTTTAAGACCAGCACCCACTGGCAAAATCGTTCTCTCTCTAATGATAAGAACAGGCCCACTGGATTTGATTTCTAGTGCCCACTCTCAAGCAATATCTGTCAGCCCTTGGACTAAAATGACCAGCATTTGAAACTGTGGAGTAAAGACCTCAGACTGCCAAGGTTCCAGATGAGTCGAATCAAATCTTCCCACTCATCTCGCAACACCAGAGGCTTCCAGTGAAGCTCTAACAGTTAACATGTACTCCTAATGTGCCAGGTACTGTTCTATGCGTTATATATATTTTAGCTCACTTTAACAGACAGAGACTATTATTCCCATTTTACACACAGCAGACAAAGGCAGGGGAAAAGCAAGGGGCAAGACAGGACACTGGTCTCAGGCAGTTGGACCCAGGAGTTAGTGTGAGTGACCAACTAACTTTTCAGCCCCAGAGAGCCTGGATCTGGTTTCCTGGAAGCAGCACTCCTGAGTTTTTCCCCCTATGGCCAGAAAAGGAAACCACCCTAGTTTCAGTGGGGCACTTCCACTATTAGTCGCTGGCAGCTGAGCAACAAATTAACTTGCTAAGCCTTTTCCTCAGCTGTAAAACCAGGGCCATCTGACAGAGGGAAAGGGCCTGGGTATTGGAATAAAACCCAAGTTTGATCCCAGCTCAGCAACTCTAAGGAATCTTATGTCCGCTAACCTCTCTAACCTCCACTGGAAAGGGAGCTTGCTTTTTCCCCAAGGAAGTGAAAGTGCTAGTGGCTCAGCTGTGACCAACTTTTTGCAGCCCCAATGGACTGTAGCCTGCCAGGCTCCTCTGGCCATGGGATTCTCCAGGGAAGAATACTGGAATGGGTTGCCATCTTCTCCTTCAGGGGCTCTTCCCCATCAGGATGGAACCCAGGTCTCCTGCATTGCAACCAGATTCTCTATGGTCTGAGCCACCAGGGATGCCCTTTTGGGGGAAACGTTTGCTCCACACATAACTGGGCTGTTACTTCCATCAGTGTCATGATGGGGTCTCCCTGGGACAGGTCTTCTCAAAGCCAGGATGGAAAAACATGTGGCCACACCTGGAATACAGGGCAGAGCAAAAGAAATAAGGTCAAGTTTTGCCCAAGCCGGGACAGGCAAGTGGGAGGTTCTGGTGGTGAGCAGCTAAGCGTTTTTCTCAGCCTGTCGCAGATCCAGGGCTCCAGCTGGCCAAGTGTCTGACTGTCCAAGCTACCAGGACAGAAGGCATCTCCGAGCCTGATAAGACCAAACAATCCTGGCTTTGTTTTGGAAGGATTTGTCCCTGAGTTTCCAGTTGGCTTCTACTTAAGTCTCAGCGTCACTGACCTTTTCGGTCTCAGAGGAGCTAAACTAGAAGATTCAGGTTCTTGGGGAGGAGAAAGCTGGGGAAGACGAGGAGCCCCGCTAGGCCTCCCTGGCTGGGATCTTGGGGCCGGTGATAAGGCGGGGCGGGCGCGCGGCAGCACGGCCGGGGCTCAGGGCGCAAGGGCCGCCTGCCTACCGGGCGCGGGGGCATTCGCCGCGGATCCGGCGCGGGGGACGCCGTCTGAGATCTCGCCCCCAAGCCCGGCCGCTTCTTTCCTCGGTGTAGCCGGCTAGGTCACGATGGGCTCATTAAGCCGGCAGGTAGGCAGTGCCCCGGCGGCGGCAGCAGGCGGTCCTGGAATGTGCGAGGGGCGTGATGACTGCTGCCGGCCTTTTTGCGCAACACCTTCCCTATATATACCAGAGCGCCGGGCTCCACCTGGGTGCCTGCTTCGGTTCATTACCTGCGTAGAGAGCGCCAGTGAGTACCGCCGCTGGGGTCTGGGCGCTTCTTCCTCTCTCCTGCCTCTTGAAAGAAACTTAATTCACTTTTAATTTACTTAATTCTTTTAGATCTCCCTCGATCCTGATCTCAAGGAACTTGGCTGTCTTTGGGCTACAGAAGAGGGGAAAAAGTAACTTTCTCCACACTTTCAGATTTTTCTTTTTCTTCTTAATGTCATTACTGTTGCTGTTATTTCAGTTCCAGTGACTACACTATTAGTGGTGGCATACTTGGGGATTCTAAAATTAAAGATGTGGGGGGATTCCTGCCACATAGGAATCAGGATAGCTAGGCTATCTTTTTGGTCACTAACTAGCTGTGTGATCTGAGGCAGGTCCCTGTGAGGCTCAAAGCCTCAGTTCCCGCCCACCCCCCCCCCCCCCCCCCACCTCTTTCCAAGAAGGGAAACAAAAAAGTCTGTCTTTTCTGCAAAAATTCCAGGTTTCGGTGGCTGTCCAGTGATGTAGTGTGACTTCCACACGCTGCTGTTCTAGTTGGCAGGGTTATTTATCCAAAGTGGCTGCAAGACACAGTCCTGGTCTGCTAGTCCCATCAGCGCAGGCAGCATCAGCAAAGGGCCCAGCCTTCCGCGTGTCTTGGGAGAACAGAGCCCCCAGTTTTCCAGTGTTTTTGGAGATAGAGGTACCAGGGTGGGGGGCTAGGGAGATGTGGGCAACGTGCAGTTGTGTTGGGGAGATCAAACATCTCCAGATCAGGAAGAGGGAGGCATGTGGAGTGGAGTTAATTCAGTCTTCAGATTCTCTGGGTAGCTGGCACTGAGGCTGAGTGTCTCTCCTATTCCCTTAATGAAGAGGCAGCTTTCTCAAACTTGATCTCATGGAGGCAGCTTGTGGATTTCATCATTTAAAATCCTCTCTTCTTCCCTATTTGGGTTCATCATGAGATCTGGGTTAACTCTGCTTGCTCCAGCCCTGTTGGACTTTTTCTTCTCCACACCACTCTCCTCCTGGGCTGGAACCCTCTAATCTGTTCTGCGAGGTGTGCCTCATGGCAGTGACCATTGTTTCAGATTGTTGAGCATGTTTGAATCTCTAGCCCCTGCCAGCCAGTTAGCTGATAATGATCTCTATTTTTGTAACTTTGGGAACTGGTGGCTAGAAGTGCATACTTTGTAAAGACTCAGTGCTAAACTGCCCCCACCAAAATCCACCCTAAGTCAACTCAACAATTTCATTGAAACAAGTTCCCAGTTTGGGGAGGATGGACGTCTGGTTTATTGCTGTTAGACACTAACTGGGCATATGTACTGCTTGAATTCACTTTAATGAAGACAATAGCTTCTCAGGATCAGTGATTTGAAATAAACTTACTTCTTAGCCACCTTCCACCCTGCCTTTGTCCTGCCCTCCCCCCAGCTCCACCCTGGGAACAGAAAGGCAGTGTCAGCAGGGAGTAATCAGGACATCCCAGTGGAGTTAATTCTAGTGAATTTAAAGATGCAAAAGTGTGTGGAAAGAAGGTGGCAAAAAGATGACAATGCATTTTAAGACGTTTATCTGTTATAAATTAGCTCTTTTAACGCCCCCCATACAATGCAAAAATAATATGGTTATAAGTTAATTATAGGATTTATTTTAAAATAAATTGGAAGTGCAGATGAGGGCAAGTGTGGTTTGGTTAAAAGGGTCTTAGTTTAAAGTGATAGTGTAAATGTCTTTTAAAAATCCTATTAGTTCATGCCTTCAAAAGTCTAAAAGCCATTCATCGAGGTAAAACCGAGCTGCTTTGTCTCTCACACCTTCCTCCCCCATTCTGTCCTCCAGGGATTATCTTTGTGACGTTTAGAGGAAGTTGAAGGAAAGTAACCACCATCCTCGGGAATCTTTGAATTCTTGGTCATTCTTTCAAAGTATAGAAAAATGTATCTCAAGCATATTGAGACCACTGGAGTCAAAATACTCAAGTTTGAATTGTCTCTACAGGCTTGGTGTGACTTAAAGTGATTTAATTCTTTGTGCCTCAGTTTCCTTTCCTGTAGAATGGGGGACAGCATTGATACTAAGGTAAAAAGTGTTGGTCACTTAGTTGTGTCGACTCTTTGTGATCCCATGGACTATAGTCCACCAGGCTCCTCTGTCCATGAAATTCTCCAGGCAAGAATACTGGAGTGGGTTGCCATTTCCTTTCCAGGGGATCTTCCCGACCCAGGGATCGAGCCTAGGTCTCCTACATTGCAGGCAGATTCTTTACTGTCTGAGCCACCTCAAGCAAATTGACAGGAATGCATCAAGTGCTTGTGAGACTAAATAGATTAATTTGTTAACAGGGCTTACTGCAGGGCCTGGCACAAAACCCTCTGGAAATATTTGGCTGGCAGACACTGTCCGGCATGCTGGGGAATGGGGTCATTCCCCCTGTGCTTGCGGAGGTCACAACCCGGTGGGAAAACGCCTGTGTGTCTCAGTCTCTCAGTAGGACGATGCCCCTTGCCTCCTTCCTCCTCTCCCCACTTCTTCAGATAGCCTTGAGCTACTGCTGTTCTGAGCGGAGGTGGCCCCAGAACAGGTCCTGGTTGGAGAGGCTCAAACAATGCAAAGCGTAGGGGCTGGGTGACTGCCAGGTGCCTTACATTTCCCCACTGCCCAGGTCTGAGAAGGGCTGAGCAATTTTTGTTGTTGATTTTTTTCCCCTTGGCCCTCAAGAGTTCCTCTTGGCATCGTATACACATGTGGATGCAGGAAGTTGAGCCAAAAGAGTTATCAATACAGCCAGCTCAATTGTAGAGAGGAGCCCAGGGTGGGGGAAAGGGAGCAGATGTGTAGTCAGAGTCACTCATCTTGTACCTGGGCAATAAAAAACATTTTTCTGGGTATTAGCACCAAATTGCCAAAAGGGATGACTTAATCCTTCTCTGCTTCTGGCAGGTAGGAGAGCACAGCCTTGGGCGAAGGTGGGGAGAGGGAACAGCTGAATCAGAGGGAGGGGGATGGGAGAAAGCCTTTGGAGGGGACCACAAGCTCTAAGGGCCCCTCTGACTGCCAAAGCGCCTCCCAGGGGAATCGGGCACTAGTGTCTGCCACACCCCTGGGAGCAGTGGCCTCAGATTCAGTCTACATCTTCCATCAGGCTCATTCAGTGCCTACTGTCCTGCTCAGCTGAGCCTCCTAAAGTTTGGACATAAACACCGAATCCAGGCCCTTAGTATGCCTGAGCCTTTGTGGGGAGTCAGCAGCCTGCCCTTAGAGTATGTTGACTGGCATTTCCAGCTGTCTGAATGACTAGGTAGGCCTGACCCCTGCAGAGGCATCAGTCAGCTAGCTACCCCAGACACCTTCAGAGCCCCACTGAGCCTGGACCTGAGGTAGGTGCCTTACTGCTCTGATGGGGCCTGGAGGATATCTAACTCCTTCCTCCATCTCGACACTTGGTGGGGTTCTGTGGAAAGGCCATCTAGCTTTGGAACCAGCAGTCCTGGCTTCAAATTAGACTCTTGTCCTTGGGCTTCCCAGGTGGCGCTAGTGGTAAAGTACCTGCCTGCCAATGCAGGATACATAATGCAGGTTTGATCCCTGGGTGAGGAAGATCCCCTGGAGGAGGGCACGGCAACCCACTCCAGTATTCGTGCCTGGAGAATCCCAAGGACAGAAGAGCCTGGCGTGCTACAGTCCACGGGGTCCCAAAGAGCTGGACACGACTGAAGCAACTTAGCATGATCCTTGGGTAGCTGTGAGACTTTCTCAGTTTCTCTGTGCCTCAGTTTCTTCGTAAACTGGAAAGAAGATCTCCTTATCCTAAGATTTAATGAGGTCACAAATGATATAGAACACTCCCGCATCACAAAACAAACATTAGATCCTTCTTTCTTACGTCCTTCGAATTCAGTGGCCACACAAATATTTACCGGGATTCACTCAGCTGTGCACCGAGATGAACTTATGGGCTGGGGCAAAGTGGAGTTGAGTCTTTGTTATTTGTGATGCAGTTCATTTCTCTGCCAGTGTTTACTCTGCCAGGCACTCTGTTCGGGGCCTCAACTACACTCATTAATCAGTTAGTCTAATAACAGCTATTTAGGGAGGGAGACACATTGTCCCTAATTTTTGAAAAGATGAAACTGAGGCTCAGAGTCTCACACAGTAAGTGGCAGGGCTCTGCAGAGCCAGCCCTCCCCTGCCGCATGGTTCTCTTTCCGGGTGGTATGCCAGGCACTGTGATAGCAGCAGGCTGAACAGCTCTCTAGTCTCAGGGCTAATCATGGTGCGTTTGCTCCAAGTCCCCCTTTACTCGGAATCTGCAGGGTCAGCCTGCTCAGGGCGCTGAGGCTTTGGTGACTGGGAAGGCTGTGGGAGTAGGGACTCTGCAGCCACACTGCCAAGTGCAATGGGTGGATACCTGGTGGCCTGCATTTCCCCACTTTCTAGGTGCTGAGAAGAACATCTTGAGCTGTGGGGTGGGGAGGACAGGGAGGGGCTGTCCAGCTGCTTCAGCATGCTCTGGGCTGGGTCAGATGGCTCCTGGCTGCCTGCCCCTCCGGGGGCAGTGCTTCGATATGTGGACCTGCGCGTTCTCTTCTTTCCTGCAAGTGGCTAGCACCGTGAACACCCAGTGAGTGATGGTAGAATAGATGAATGTACTGGCCAGTGAAGTACAGTGGTCCCCAAGTGTCTGCTAGGTTTGGTTCCAGGACTTACCACAGATCCTGAGATCTGCAGAGTCCCGTGTATGAAATAGTGTAATTACATATAGCCCATGCGGTCCTCCCATGTACTTTAAATCATCTCTAGATAGATTATTTATAATACCTAACAGTGTAAATGCTATGTAAATAGTTGTAAATACAATGTAAACGCTGTGGAAATAGTTGGCCTGTGTGCTGCATATTCAGCTTTTGCTTTTTTGGAACTAACTGGAATAATTTTTTCCCCTGAATGTTTTCCATCCGTGGTTGGTTGAAACTGCAGATGCAGAAGCCAAGGACAAGGAGGACTACTGAACTGGATGTAGGAAAATTATTGTTTCATCAGGAATGTGTCTGGAAAGGGGATTTGGGCATGGGACAGATGGCTGAACTTAGAGTAGGGGAAGCAAGATTTCTAGGAAGGAAGAGTAGAGACTTCCATTAGAATGTTGCCTTTGCTTCTTGGTGATGCTGATTAATAGGAAATGAGGACCCAGAGAGGAATGAAGCCAGCACAGGCCTCACACAGAGGAAGTATTCAAGGCACTATAGTTTGTTGAATCCTTTGTGGCCATATGCTACTCTCCCTTCTGTCCAGTTCAGTGGAAATGAATGTCTGCCCATTCCATTGCATTTATTATTGTGAATTACTTGTATTTCAGGCCATGGAAGTGTCTGGTTCTGAATTCGCTACTTTGTGTGCCCCTTAAAAGAAAATGATTCTGATTAGTCAGAAATCCAGTCACTGGGAATAGTTTAAATAATACCTACTGCTGATGAGAATTTCCGAAACTGGGCTGCTATGATATCCAGATTGTAGCTTCTTGAGACAGCTGCTCCATCCAACAGATCTTGGCCAAACAGGCTTGCGTATGGTGATGAGGAGCAAGCACTCATCATAAGATTCAGGCATGATTTGTTTCCTAGCCATGATCAGTGTGGATCTAAGGTGTTCCTTCAGTAGACCCTGGATGTTGACTTCTCCATTCGCAGATGTACGGTACCTACTATGTGTGGTCTGCTGAGCTCTGGGAGAAAAACGTGTAACAAGGTTCCAGCTCTCCAAAGCTTAAATTCTAGTTGAGAAGGCAGTGTAAATGTGCGTAAGAGAAGAATAGCTCTAGAGTGAATTCAGATTATAAGAGAAAGAGAGGTGATAGAATTACCAAATTTTCCCTTCAAAATGCCCCTATATACATTTTGCATTCTATAATATGCCCATGCTTGTTTCAGTATGATCATTGATAATCACACAAGTTTACAATATGTTGGCATCGTCCTGAGGGCTTGATCACACACTTGATCATCACAATAATCCTTCATAGTGTTAATCAAATATACATCATTTAGCAGTAATAGTGTAAGTCATTTAACATTCCCTTGCCCCTTTATGTGTGTAAAAGTAGTGCTCTGTGAAGATATGTCTATGTCCCAATCAAGGATATGTTTGATCAGAGCCCCAACCTCCCTGACAGGTAGAGCTGTGTTTAAAAACTGGCTCCATCACTCACCTACTGGGTGACTTTGAACAAGTTGCTTGGATGTCTTGGAATCACAGATTTTTCCCATTTGCAAATGTCAATGTTCATGATGAAATGTGTTCCTTGGCTCAGTGGTAAAGAATCCGCCTGCAAAGCAGGTGACCCAGTCGACCCCTGGATCGGGAAGATCCCCTGGAGGAGGGCATGGCAACCCGTTCTGGTATTCTTGCCTGGAGAATCCCATGGACAGAGGAGACTGGTGGGCTACAATCCATAGGATCGCACAGAGTCGGACACGACTGAAGCAGCTGAGCACAGCACGTTCATGACTCCTTTACTGCCTAAAGATTTTAGTGACATATGTGTCAAGCACCAGCATAGCACCTGGCACCTCTTTGTCACTCTTTGAAATGGGAGTTGTTATTATCAGAAATCAAGTAAAGATATCATGGTGGTGTGTGATAGTGGTGAGTGCCAGATGAGTCACATGGATAGGACACACCCTTAGAGAAGGGCAAGACTAGAGAGGCCTGGGGAACTCAGGTGGAGGAGGGAGAGAGAGGGCTTGGGTTGAGCCTAAACAGGTGGAGAGAAAGATGGGGGGAGGGTCTTCTATTTGCCAGGGGGGATGCCTGGGCAGAAGCAGAGGAGAGGGTTCAGGGTCCCAGTTTTAAGCTGGTGTGACCAAAGCCAGGGATCATTTCGGGAGCTGCCGCTGCTGCTAAGTCACTTCAGTCGTGTCCGACTCTGTGCGGCCCCATAGACGACAGCCCACCAGGCTTCCCCATCCCTGGGATTCTCCAGGCAAGAACACTGTAGTGGGTTGCCAGTTCCTTCTCCAATGCGTGAAAGTGAAATCGCTCAGTTGTGTCCGACTCTTAGCAACCCCATGGACTGCAGCCCACCAGGCTCCTCCATCCATGGGATTTTCCAGGCAAGAGTACTGGAGTGGGGTGCCATTGCCTTCTCCGATTTGGGGAGCAGTAAGCCATAAAGAGGTGAGTGCACACGATCACAGCTGTGTGTTGGGAAAGTTAAGCTGTAGAGAGAGGCTGGGGCCCAAATCAGTTCAACAGGCTGCTGTGTCCCTCTAGGCAGGAGATACAGAGGCTCAGCATGAGGAGGTGGCCCCAAGGAAGCAGACACCAGGAACCAAGTTGCTCCCAGGTAAAATGCACAGTCCTGGTGCTGGCTGGGTTTGGGAGCTGTCAGAGCTGACTTGGAGTTTCTCGGCTGATGGTGACAGGAGTCACATAAACAGCAGAGTTCCACCGAGGGGAACTTTGGGAGTGATGGGGAAATGAGTTGGACTTAAGTTAAGGTGATGTCTAAGTGCTGACACACATAAATGGTCCATGAACAGTGTAGATAGGTGGTTTGGATGCAGGCTAAGTGCTTTTGTACGAATATCTGGGGTGGGAGATGCTTGGAGACTGTGGGAGACTCACTTCCTCCCTTGAATCTTATTTTTTTATTTTTGGCCGTGTTGGGTCTCTGTTGCTGCGTGGGCTTTTCCCTAGTTGTGGAGCTGGCATTACTCTCTAGTTGTGGTGTGCAGGCTTCCCATTGCAGGGGCTTCTCTTGCTGTGGAGCACGGGTTCTAGGTGCCCAGACTTCAGCAGCTGTGGCTCCCAGGCTCCAGAGCACAGGCTCAGTAGTTGTGGCACACAGGCGTCTAAGGCATGTGGGATCTTCCTGGACCAGGGATTGAACTCAGTCTCTCACACTGGCAGGTGGATTCTTTACCTCTGAGCCACCAGAGAAGGTCCCCTCCCTGGATTCTGTGTGCAGTAAGTGGGATGCTGACTTCCACTAGAGCGTGAAAGCATCTTTTCCATTTGTCTAGATTTGGGCTTTTAATCAGATAGA
Organism: Budorcas taxicolor; assembly: GCF_023091745.1. Classification (NCBI taxonomy): domain Eukaryota; kingdom Metazoa; phylum Chordata; class Mammalia; order Artiodactyla; family Bovidae; genus Budorcas; species Budorcas taxicolor. The sequence continues at coordinate 45,626,066 of NC_068915.1, forward strand.
TATCACTTTTGATGCTATTAATGCATAACTCACTCCTTCCAGGAGAGTTCCAGGTCATACAGTCATTGAGAGGCAAGCATGTGGACTCTGGAGTCAGAGAAACTCTCAAATCATGCCTGTGACCTTGGGCCAAGTGACTTCATCTGTCTGGGTGCTTTGGTTTCCTCATCTATAAAATGGGAAAAACATGAACCCCTTGCAGAGTTGATAAGAGGAGTTGAGAGGATCAATTTATTGAACAGATTACTGTACAGAAATTAACTCATTGAAGCTGCCTAGTAACCCAGTGGCTTATAAACATAAACCACATTCCAATGTATGGGAAACAGAGGCACAGAGCAGTCGAGTGACTTGCCCAAAGTCGCGGTGTATCTGGGGCAGAGCTGGGGTTTGGTTCTAAACCTCTGTGCTATATAATACCTAGCCTAGAGCCAGCCCTGTATTTTCTTTTTAACCTCAGAGCTATTTCAAATCCACATTTCAGATGTGGCAGGCTTGAGCTGAGGTTGAAGTTCTCCCAGATCAGCCTTGGTCTCTCCTCCCCAGCCACCCAGCTTCACCCCACTTCCCCTGCCCAGGCCAGCCTTGTAAGCTGCCTCTCAGCACACCCCGGATGGTGCCCCAACAGCAGGCCTGGAGAGCAGTGGGCTTTGCCCCACGTAGGATGGTCAGCTGTACTGCAGGACACTGGATGGAAACTCACCTGGGTTCAAGGCTCTGCCATGTGGGACCTTAGGCAAGTCACAGGTCTCCGTGTACCTGAGTTTTTCTTTTTCTTTTTTTTAATTGGGTATAATTGCTTTTGGGGCTTCCCTGATGGCTTAGTAGTAGAATCTGCCTGCCAGTGCAAGAGAGTCAGGAGATATGAGTTCGATCCCTGGGTTGAGAAGATCCCTGGAGGAGGAAATGGCAACTGACTCCTGGAAAATTCCATCGACAGAGGAGCCTGGCAGGCTACAGTCCATGGGGCCACAAAGAGGCTGCCACGACTGAGCAGAAATGCACGTGCAATTCTTTTACAGTGTTGCGCTAGTTTCTGCTGTACAACAAGTGAATCAGCTATTTGTACACATATGTCCCCTCCGTCTTGGACCTCCTTGCCCACCCCATCCCAACCCTCTAGGTCACCACAGAGCACTGAGCTGAGCTCCTTGTGCTATAAAGCCGGTTCTTCATCTTGGGAAGCCATATAATGGCAGAATAATCACAACACTTCTCCGAATGGGCGGTGGTGAGGTTGAGCACAGCTACTGGCTCTTGCTGGCTAGGCAGGTCCCAGCATCCTGTTCAGAAAGCACATGAAGCCTAGGTGCCAGGCCCGGTGCTGGGTGTTTATGAAGCTGAAAGACCTGGTCTGCGCCTTCCTGGAAGCCAGTGACTGCAGGATGTTGGCTTTGATCACAGGAGTATGTGCCATGGTCTACAGTCACACAGGGAAAGTTCCTTGGGCCAAACAAATGCATGAAATCCTCTCATGATGGGAATTCACAGAATCAGCTTCTTTTAACTCCTGGCTTTATCGGTATGAGTGACAGTAACCATACAAGTGCTCCTGAATCACTTAACTTCTGTGAGTTTGGGGATGGGGCTGCATCTCTTGAAGAAAATAAAAATCGCAGACAATCCTACCACCCCTTGTGTACCCCATGGAACATTTCTGGATCCTTATCGCAATCATGCTATGAATAAGACATAAATATGCCTTCTATTCACAATTTATCTAAAACATTTTCCTGAGGTTGTACTTAGTTTGTTTTGCTGGTTCTTTATAATGGCATGCTCTTTGCTGCGTGGATGCACCATAGTCAATACAGTAGTTTTCCGGTTTTTATTTTTGACCCTGTAAATAAGAGTGCATTTTGGTTTACATCACGTTTATCCATCAGTCAATGTTTACTGGGCCTCACCAGCGTCCCAGGCAGAGCGCTAGACCTTGAGGATGCAAGGTCTAGAGCAAGACAAAGGCCCCTTTTTTGGTAGAGCTTACCTTCTGACAAGCAGAAATTATTTCTGTTGAAGAAAAATGGAAGGAAACAGAGCCAGATTCTGGGAAACCCTCTCCAAAGAGGTGATCAGAGCAAGGCAGTACTTTTGATTTTCTGAGAAAAAAAAAAAACAAACTGTGCCTAGATTTTTAATTTCTACAGGTGAAATTACTGGGTCAGAGATGTATGAAATATGTATAGGGTTTAGACATTTGCCAACTTCTTTCCAGAACTTTGGCAGTGCTCATTTCACTGGATTGTCTCCAGAATGGTACATTATACTTAAATTTTTATTTTTTGCTAATTTGATAGTTGAAACTTACCTCACTGTTTTGCATATCTTGGGTCATTAATGAGGCCAAACTCTTACTTTGTAATAAGTGTTTGAGCCACTTGTACTTCCTCTTCTGTGAATTGTTTATTCCAGTCCTTTGGGTTGCATTGTCTGAAGTGTGTCAAGACAAGAACTGCAAGTAGTGGATGTCCCAGCGTGTAGGGAGCCAGGTTTCCTCTCCATGGAGCTGAGAAAGGCTTTGTTGAGAAAATAGGTTGTGAGGAAGTCTCTATCAGAAGCTGGGAAGAATGTGATTCCCACAAAGGGTTGTTAATCCAGGCAGCATAGCCTAGTAAACATTGCTACTATTTACCAGGCACTTTCTGGACATAACCATTAATCTCATAACCCTACGAAGCAGGAAGCATTGTCCCCATTTTATAGATGGCTCAGAGGCCTAAAGGGACTCTCCTAGACATAGGCCCACTGATAAGGAGCACCTGTGGGCTTTGAACCAGGTCTAATATATCATGCTTCCAGAGGACCCAGCGGCAGGTGAAGCAGGCAGAGTGTATTCGAGCATTGACACAGACCAGAAGTCCACGAGGTGAGGTCTGTTGCAGATCTGCAGGTGAGCTTGTCCTTTCATGAGAAGCAGACGGGGAGCCCATTGGATGATTGTGAGGGCTTAGTGGTATCACGAGTTGATGAAGATGAATGGGTTCATGTTCCCTTTCTGACTAAAGGAGAGAGTCGCGACAGACCAAGGCAGAGCAACCAAAGGAGGCTCGGCTGGTGTATGGAGTTGAGGCTAGGATGGAAACACAGAAAACAGTGGTTTTGTTTAGTGACAGCCTGGGTGAGCGAGGGAGGGAGGCCTCCAGAGGCATGAAATACGATGCTTAAGGGCATGAATCTTTGCAACCACTGTCTCTTCTTGTGGAAACTGAGTGGGCTTCCTTTCAGTGGCTGCTTCTTTAAGCTGTTTTCCTATCACAGACCATGGCTCCTTGGCCTGAGTTGGAAAATGCCCAGCCCACCTCGGAGAAACACACTGTGAAGGCCGATGGTGACCAGTCTGCCAAGCCTGAGAAGGGCAAGGAGACTGAAAAAGGTAAGTGCCCCCCTCCAGCCCTGGGCTGGCCCCCTTGGGAAGGCCCCAGGAGACCTGGGCCTGGTTCCCCATTCCTCATGGCCTTCTCTGCTTGTTTGGGCAGATGGCACCGGCGCCCCTTTCACCAAGATAGAACTTGTGCCGTCTCATTCCACTGCGGCACTGATCGAGGAGCCCACCGAGGTGGAAGACCCCTGGGACCTGCCCGAGCTTAAGGACACGGGGATCAAGTGGTCAGGTAAATGAGGGCAGCTGAGGCAGGTGGGAGGGGACTGCCCTTTGGCAAGAGACTGAGATCACTATCTTTACAGTGTCACCTTGGTGTCATTGTTTCCCTTCGATTGTTCAAGCAAAGGTCCTGGCTTTAAGAGTCAAGTCTCCTGTGATGACTGGGGGATCTTTCATCCTTTCATTCATTCATTCAACAAATGAACCGAGGTTATAACCAGACCAGACCCTGTAGCTCCTTGTGTGCTGAACCAGGTCCCAGGCACTGCCCAGTGCCATGGATGCAGCAGGAAATAGACGAGGCCCCGTCTCTGAGACCCCTGGGGGTTGGGAAAGAGGGGTCCCCAGACCTCAGTGTGGGCATCAGAGAGAGATTATAGAAAGTAGTCTACATAGACAAAACAGCAGGGATGCAAGCAGATGCCGCGTTTGTGTTCCAGACAGTAAGGTCAGTCTGCAGGTCAGGTAGAAGGAGAGGAGAGCTGGGAGGGAGGACGTGAGAATCACTTTAAAAGTGAGTGGAGAAAGCGACAGCCCAGGATGTAGCCCTCCAGGACATACGAGGGCCCAGACCCTCCCCAGATGGAGGCTGTGATTGCTACCTTGCAGCCACTTTGTTGAAAATATTCTGTATGGTTCTGAAGGTGCTTAGAAAAGCCTTTATCTCTGACCTCGCACTTAGCAGGGAGCAAGTGCTCTTAAGTGGCTCATCAGTGACACTTGCTCTTGCCCATGTGTGCCCCAGACCTCACCAACCCCCTCCTCCCAAGAGTCCAATCCTTTAGACATTTCACCACAGGTTTCAACTGAACGGACTCCAGTGGTAATTAATTTGAAAACTAGAGCCAGCCATGAATGCATCCCATTGCTAGGTCTTGCTAGATTTAAGACTATAGCTGCCTGGCTAGGAGGGGAGTTGGGGGAGTTCTGAGCTCATCGTCAAACTTCTCAGTATTTCAGCCATGCCTTTTCTCCTCCTCCAGAGAGAGACACCAAAGGGAAGATTCTCTGCGTCTTCCAAGGGATTGGGAAATTTATTTTACTTCTGGTGTTTCTCTATTTCTTCGTGTGCTCCTTGGATGTCCTGAGCAGTGCCTTCCAGCTGGTTGGAGGTATGGATGGAAGAAGTCAAAGGTCCGGTGTGGTGGTGGTGTTTTTGGTGAATTTATTTCAGAAAGCCATAGCTCAGCAAGCCCTATGCAGTTGCAGTCTACCCGAGTGTTCTAGAAATGGAAGTCACCTGAGATGATCTGAAGTCATGCCCCCATTTTACAGAAGAGAAAACCAATGGTCATGAGAGGGTTATGATAGGCGGGCTGAAGTGGCTTAGGCCAGGCCAGAGCCAATGCCAAGGGCAAGCCGTCAGCTCCTTGTGTTTGTCTGTGATCCCCGGACAGGAAGCTGTTTGACCTAAAGGCTTATGTGAGGGTTTCTGGCTGTCTTGGGACCTCCCCACTGGAGGGGACTATTGACTAAGAGTGTTCTTAGGCTAAAGCAACTACTAAAAATCAAAGTTGGTCCTTTGCTGGAGGACAGGGGTCCCTTGGGGGATCTGCTTTCACTGCAGTTGCCTAAATACCTCCCAGGACTGAGCATGGAAGTGAGGGGTGAGGGGATCCAGAAGTGAAATTACTGTGTGCTTGGTCACCTGCCTATCCCTGATGGGCAACAGTAGTATTAGCCAGCCCTTTAAGTGCCTACTGACACAGGGACATTGTCTTAAACATTCCTTCCCAAAGTCCTTCCTACCTACAGATGAATGGGCCAAGGCTCTAGAAGGTTTTCACCCAGCACTGAGTTTCATCGCCTGTGAATGGCATAGTGGGATTCAAACTGAGATCTGGTGACATGGAAGACCATAGGTTTCTGTATCTCTTGGTTCTGTTCTTGAGAACTCATCTTTGTGGTCTAGGAGAACTGCGGGAGTGTGAGGGGCAGACTGACTTGCTGAATGCCACTCTGGTCTGCCACTATCCCACGCAGCATCAGCAAGGGGCCTTGCTGTCTCTCAGACAAGGCATCCCACTCCTCACTCTCAGTCTTCTTTTAAACATTAGCTGGGGGGATGGATTGATGGTCTCAGAGCACACTCTCAAGTGATGCTCCTAGTGTTCAGTTATGGAATGGGGCTAGGGGCTTGAATCAAAGGGGTTGGATAGAGAAGAATGAGAAGATCTACATGGATAAATCTTGTGAGTTGGGAATACATCCCTAACCAGAACAAGGCCATCAGGAGAGGCACTGGCATTCATCAAACGAAGTACAGAGCTGAGGCCAGATTCTCGATCAAAGAGGAGGGCTTGCTGATGAAAGTGGTTGAAGTAGATAGGAAGGTTCAGGGTGAAGGGACAAGAGGAACAGGGGTGGGTGGGATTACAGCAGCACTGGGGAGAAGCCTGAGATACCACCAGCAAGCCTGCAGGCTGGTACCTACAGCCAACGGCCAGTAACTCGAGGCTGGTCACTCAGCGCCCACCTAACGTTCATCACATGGTTATGGGTTTGTTTTTCAGGAAAGGTAGCTGGGAAATTCTTCAACAACAACTCCATCATGTCCAACCCCTTGGCGGGGATGGTGATTGGGGTGCTGGTGACGGTCCTGGTGCAGAGTTCCAGCACCTCCACATCCATCATCGTCAGTATGGTGGCCTCCTCACGTGAGTCTAGGCACCTGTGAGCCCAGACACATTTCAGGCATTTCCCTGGTCAGCTGGGGAGGCTGGGATTTACTCTGAATATGTCCAGGCTTGTTGCCATTACCTTCCTAACTTGTCCAATTATGATGTGCTCTGCTTCGACTGTGGGCAGCCTCCTATTTCCCTTCCCGGGCAGGGCTGAGCCTTATAATTGGCCCCAACACTTGAAGACTCAGTTCCGAATTCTCTAGAACTGTGTTGTCTAGTCTAGTAGCCACTAGCTACATGTGGCTGTTTCATTTAACCGTAAATTCAGCTGCTCAGCTGCAAGACCTGTATTTCAAAGGATCACATGTGGTTAATGGCTGCCATATTGAACCACATAAATTTAGAACATGTCCATCATTGCTCTCAGGGCTAAGAATAAAACCTCATGTAATCACATCACATGTTGGCCTTGAGGCATCTGAGCTTGGGGACCTGACTTACAAACTTGAACCCACTCAACGTTTGCCCTGACTATGTTGAGACAGACCCTCTGAGAGGGGAGCCAGTTTGAACTGATTGAGTTCCAACCCAAACTAGTATTTTTATCTAAAATTTAGTAGAACAACTTTTCGAGGACAAAATTAGAAAAATATCCTTTACTTCCACAAAGTACTTTTATACTTTTATAACTTATATTTTTTATACTTAATACTTTTATAACATACACTTTTATTTGTACTTTTATACTTTTATACATTAGAATGTATGGCAATGTATTAATTTTGTAAGAAAAAGATATTACCATAAATTTTCCATAATAAATACACAAGTCCTTATACATTGTTTCCTAGTCTCCTTTAAGCTACCCTGCCATCTGGAATGGGGGGACAGAGGGACTTAGAATGGAACTTTTAGACTTTTAAACTGAAACTTTTAAACAGGAGGGTTTTGTGGAGTCTCTGAATTCCCTGCAATTAAGTGCTGTAATTTTTTAATCTTCTTTGGCATACATGCCTATTTCTATAGAGAGATGCCCAAGTTTTTTTCAGATTCACAGTGAGGTGCAGACCCTAAAGAGATCAAGACCTGGTGCTTTAGGGGATTACCAGCCTGAATGAAATCAGTTTGCCTTGGGCCACATCAGGAACGCAGCCGATATGCCTTCCTCACCTTGGCTAACTTGCTGACTTACTCTTTTCCACCCTCCAGTGCTGCCCGTGAATGCTGCCATCCCCATTATCATGGGGGCCAACATTGGGACTTCAATCACCAACACCATCGTGGCGCTCATGCAGGCAGGGGACCGGAAAGAGTTCAGAAGGTAGGAGGCTTGGAGCCAGCCTTGGCCACCACCAGGCCCATATAGGGGTGGCTGAGGTTTTCTAACTGTCATTGACAAGAGAGCATGTTTGTTATCCCTGGACCTCTACAGCGGAGCAGGGCTGGAGGCTGGGATCACATACTTATCAGTTGGTAACTCAGCTCCCTGATTTGCAGAGCTCGGATAACAGAATCTATCAACCTCCATGTTGCCTAAAGAAATTAACACAATCATATAGATAAATACTTAGCAAGGTGCCTGGCACCTAGTCAGGGCTGCCTGAATACAAGTTTTAGCCAGAAGCTTGACCTGTGGCATAGTTAAAACAAGGCCAGTTAGAATAGCATTTACTATCTCACTTGGAAATAATTATAACTTCCTAAAGCTTCCATTAAACACAATTTCCCAGCCTCTCTTCTGACTGGTTATGGGTTTATCCAGAGCTTGTTATAATAGTAAAACGGTCCCCATCCAACAAAGCCAAAAACACCTATTTAAAAAGGTACAATGCACCCCCAATGATCATAGCAGCATTACTTAGAATTGCCAGGATATGGAAGCAACCTAAGTGTCCATCAACAGATGAATGAAAGATGTGATCCATCTACACAAACACACACACACACGTGCATATACATACAATGGAATACTACTCAGCCACAAAAAAGAACAGATTTGTGTCATTTGAAGCAATATGGATGAACTTGGAGGGCATTATGCTAAGTGAAATAAGTCATACAGGGAAAGACAAGAATTGCACGATATCACTGATATGTATAATCTAAAAAATACAACAAACTAATGAATGAAACAAAGAAGCAGGCTCACAGATACGAGAACAAACTAGTGGTTACCATTCAGGAGACGAAAGGGGGATGAGTAAGATAGGAGTAGGGAAATAAGAGGTACAAACTATTAGGTATAAAATACGCTACAGGACATACAGCCAATATTTTCTAATAACCATAAATGAATAAAACCTTTTAAAATTGTGAGTCACTGTATTGAACACTTGTGGCTTATATAATATTGTACACCAGCTATACTGCAGCTGTCACATCAGACAGATGACATTAAACAGGCTGGTGGGGGTGGTCAGCAAACACCATCCCTCGTCCACGGGTACACTGGCAGGCACCGGGTGTCCTCAGCCTTTCAGTTTCTGTCAACCATAGCTGAACTCCTGGTCCGTGATAAAATGTTCTGAGATCTAAATTATAATACGTATCACCCAGGGTGTGTTTGCTAATTTGATCTTAAGAAACTGAGTAGACGTTTCTACGTACTATTTTATTAATATAGAAGCACAAAGAGTAACGCTGAGGAGCATAGCTGGGACCAATCCAGGTTTTCTTATTGGAAATTCTGGGTTCCTTTCACTGTTACACTAATTTTTACCTCTGGATATATAAAGATGAAAGTGTGTACACATAGAATATAATTGATCTAGCTCACCCCCCCTCTGAGATATTTAAATAGATTGCTTTCAATAACATTTTTGGAGATGTGTATTCTTTTCTGGTCATTTTTTCCTGGATAGATTCCTGAAACAACAACTATATCAAACACCTATAAGGCTTTTTTTTAAACAGTTTTCCAAACTACAAAGAAATATTTGTAACACTTTGAGTCAGCAGTGTATGAAAATGTCTTAAATCACCCACTCCAGGAAGCATAAGTAAAAATTTGTACTTGCAAACAAATTGCAAATTTCTAAAGGAAGATTGTGTTCAGTATGCATGATTCAGAAGTAGTTTTGATTAAGTTTTTTTCAAACAGCCACTTGCTAAGTTAATAATTGCAGCCAAAATAACCTCTATTGATAGTTCCCTTTCCCCTACACAGAGCAAACTGTCTACTGTCTAATCTGGTGGGAAATGTTCTGCCAGGCAGTAGGAGACGAGATTCCTGGACCCAGCACTGCTGCAGTGATCTTCACTTCCTCTGTTTGCTGGTCCTCAATTTCTTCATCTGATGAATGGCAGTGGGGTGGGGAGAGGGTAGTATTAATACCACTCACTTTGGGGATTGCTGTAAGAAGAAAAGTGAGATTGTATGCCTATATGCATATAGGTAGGTGACACCTGGCAGATAATACGAGTGATGACCTGCCTAGATGGTACCCAGCCACTGAGCTGTCTTGGGGTGGGGTTCTCTTCCTGCAGGGCCTTTGCGGGGGCCACCGTCCATGACTTCTTCAACTGGCTCTCCGTGCTGGTGCTCTTGCCTCTGGAGGCCGCCACCGGTTACCTGGAGCGCCTGACCAACTTAGTAGTGGAGAGCTTCCACTTCAAGAATGGAGAGGAAGCCCCAGAACTTCTGAAAGTTATCACAGATCCCTTCACAAAGCTCATTATCCAGGTAACATGGCTTTCTGCAGAGAGGTAAGTGGGATGGAAGAGATGGATGAGGGTCTGTAATCACTGCCCTTTAGCTGCCTCTGAAAAAAAACAAGGGAGGCAGAACTTCAGGAACACCAGATGGGATGGAGTTCTTGTTGTTCAGTTGCTCAGTCATGTCAGACTTTTTGTGACCCCATGGACTGCAGCACACCAGGCTCCCCTGTCCTTCACTATCTCCTGGAGTTTGCTCAAATTCATGTTTGTTGAGTTGGTGATGTTATCTAACCACCTCATCCTCTGCCATCCCCTTCTCCTGGAGTAACTGGCATTTATTATCTCTGTGACTTCAGCACATGTGTGTCATGTTTATTAGCGTGGGAATGGTGGGTGGTAGTGAGTGCTTCTCGAGACTCAAGGACTGTCCACTGGACACTTCATTCCCACCTCTGACCTTGGCACCCCTGGCCTCACTGATTAAAGTCACATCCTACTCACAGCCAGAGAGGAAGAGTTTACTGCCTTTCCTCCCATCTTATTCGTCTGCTCACTAGGGTCTGTCCATATTGTTGAAGTAAATGAAAGAAGGCTTTGTAGATGTTGCCTTGGGGAGAAGGGGCCAGCTTGGACCTTGCTCGTTCACTCTTACCTTGATTTTTTTTTCTCTTATTTGATTATCCAATGAATCTTTTACTGCATGCTTCCTAGATACAGGTCCATTGTTCATACCAGTCCTTCATTTATTGAGCACCCACTGACATCAGGTGCTATGCTCTGCCCTGAGAGTGCAGATTGGATGAGTCCCACCGCTCCAGTGGTGAGTCTCACCACTGCAATCTGGTTCATGTCCTCAGAGCCCCTCTTAACAGCTTAACATCTGTCCCACATCAGTTTTGACAATGGGCTGACTCTCTTTTGTCCATTGCTTTCCTCAGCTGGATAAAAGTATTCTCAACCAAATTGCAATGAATGATGAGTCGGTCCAAAACAAAAGTATGATCAAGATTTGGTGCAAAACTTTTACCAACGTGGTAAGTTTCTGGTAATTGCTGGCTGGGTTAACTCTTTTGTCTGTACTGGATAAAGTAAGATCTTGCCTTCAGATTGGGCATATAAAAGGTCAGGAGAAAGAAAAATTGAGGGTTCCTGAAAAGTCAAAACAAGCCAGTGAGAATCCTCAAGTCGCTGATTTCTAGATGGAAAAACATGCTGTAGGACAGACAGGACGAGCCCACATCGTGGACATGTTATTCCTGGCTAACTATGTGCATGTCTCCGGGCTTATCTCTGGCTGCCACCTTGCTTCCATTTATAGAGGGACTTGTGAAAGCAGTACCCCACACTTAGGAGTCTCCCCTGATGCCCCGAATTTCCCTCCATGCCCCACCAGAAGTGAGGGTTGTAGACGATGCATAGTATTTCTCATGTTTGCCACCCAGACTGAGAGAAATGTCACCGTCCCCTCGCCTGAGAACTGCACCTCCCCTTCTCTCTGTTGGACGGATGGTTTGTACACCTGGACCATCAAGAACGTGACCTACAAGGAGAACATTGCCAAGTGTGAGTGGAACTCACAGAGCATCAGCCATTGGGACAGGCTGTCTGGGGTGATGATGGTTATTTCCTATCTGTCTGGAGCCCCAGTAAGTGAAGGAAAGAAGGGCAGTGAGGTTCACTGAACACCAATCCTACATGGGACAATGAGCTGTGAGCTTTCATGGCAGAAAAAACTAAGGCTGGGGACCGGGGGTCAGGCTCAAGGTCCCCCTGTAAAGGAAAGAGCTAGGACCTGAAACTAAGTTCTTCTGGCCATTCCAGGCCAATTCAGAACTCATCAACAGATTCCAGAGCACTCCCTCCATGGGCTTTGGTATCTGGCAGTAACTGTAGGGAGATGATAGCCTGACAACAGGAGCTTGAGTCAGGAGTCCCTGTTGTACAGGAGGCCCCATTTGAGGCACTGGGGCTACGGCACTGAACAAAGCAGTGAGCTTGCTGCTCCGGTTGGAGCACTGATGCTCCGATTCCTTAAGAAGCTGTACTGTTGCCTCTGGACTTCTATGGCCCTGATGCTAGTTCTTCTAATCATCTACTCCTTATGTGCCCACTTGCATATCTCTGCCTCTCCTCCTCTCCATGCATCCCCACGTTAATTCTGAGCCGTACACCTTACTACTCCAGTTGTGGTTTACCTCACAGAATCATGTGAATGTATCACCTCTTGTATTGTCGCTGTTGTACATCCATTAAAATAACCATGTTTTTTCTGGAATCATCATGGGGACACACAGGGATTTTAAAAAGAAAAAAACACAAGCAGTTATAATTAACAATTGCTCCCACTCTGACTTGCCCTTCCTGCCCCAATTTGCTCCTTGAATACTTGTAGGTATCCTCGTTATCATGAGTAAAACGTGGAATGGGATTTAGAGGCAGAAGAATGGAGTTGGAGGTTTGAGTCTGCCCCTGGATTTTACTACATCTTCACCCTCATGAGATCCCATTGGCCTAAGCATAACCTCAGGGTTTTACTTAGCTGCAAGGGAGGCTTGAAAGAGCGGTCTTTATTCTGGGCTGCCCTGTGTCAAGCTGACAACCAAGATTCTGTTACTTTGAGACAGAAGGATGTTGGGGAATAAATAACAATCTGTGGCCGTCAGGGGCTCCATGCCCTCCTAACAAGGGCTGTCTGTGGTCTCTCCAGGCCGACACATCTTCGTGAATTTCAACCTCTCAGATGCTATTGTTGGCGTCATCCTGCTGATAACCTCCCTGCTGATCCTCTGTACCTGCCTGATCCTAATTGTCAAGCTCCTGGGCTCTGTGCTCAGGGGGCAGGTGGCTGCTGTCATCAAGAAGACAATCAACACTGGTAAGCTTGCCGCCTCTCATTCTGGACCTTCTAGGGGTGGTGTCACTGGAGCTCCTGTTGATTCTCTAGCAACAGCCTCTACATGGAGTTTCTGTCTTGGCTTTGAGAAGCTGTGAAAGTTACAATGCCACTTGCCTTCGAAATCCTCCTTTTGAGTGGAGCCTGAGGAGCACTTGTTTGCAAGGTCTTGAGAAAGAGCCAGCTTAAGTTCAAATTGCTGTGAGTTAGGCCTTCCTTCCTACCAGGTTCCCTGTTTGCCCAGGACTTTACTGAGTCCGTCAGGATCCCTTAGGTAATAAAGGGTACCAGAAGTCCACTGTGACCCTTATTTCCCTTCAGCTCTTGGGAAGAAAATGTGGTTCTGGAGAAATACATCAGCATTTTGAAACAGCCAGTGAGACTCTATTGCTGAGAATGGCATCCTGGCCAATGAAAACATACCCCATGAACTCTGCCTGTGAAATGGGGCTGAGGATGTCTACCTCCCAAGGTTGTCATGAGGGTGAACTGAGTGACTCTTCTCTGGGTGCTTGTTGGCTATGCGGGGCATGGTCCTGGACTGGTGGTGCCAAGAACAGGGTCTCTGGGGCTTCCAAGCTGCTTCACATCCTCAGTGCTCCTTTAAGTGGAGGGTATGAAGCACTGGGAGACCAAGACAGGAGGAAAGCTAGAGTCTGAATGCTCAGAGTGTTTTGTTGTTATTTGGGTGACATCTTAGTGTGGCTCTGAGGGTAAAGTGTCCGCTTGCAATGCGGAGACCTGGGTTTGATCCTTGGGTTGGGAAGATCCCCCGGAGAAGGAAATGGCAACCACTCCAGTACTCTCGCCTGGAGAATCACAGGGACAGAGGAGCCTGGTAGGCTACAGTCCATGGAGTCGCAAAGAGTCGGACACGACTGAGCAACTTCACTTAGTCCAACCACTGTAACAAATTCTCATAGACTGGATGGTTTAAACAACAGCAATTTATTTCACATAGTCTTGGAGACTGGGAGGCCCAAGGTCAGGGCGCCAGCACAGTTGGGTTCTGTTGAGGACCCACTTCCTAGTTTATAGATGGCTGCTTTTTCACCATGTCCTCACGTGGACAAGCTCTCCCTTCTATAAGGGCACTAATCCACTCTTGAGGACTCCAACCTCATGACCTAGTCTTCTCTCAAAGGCCTCACTTCCTAATACAATCACATTAGGGGTTAGGGTTTCAACACATGGATTTGGGGTGGGGGAAATGACACAAACATTCCATGCATAACAGATGGGTTCAGCATTCAGAACTCCAGTGAATATGTGTTTTTGTCTTGGCAACCCATCCTTACTTCTACTGTTCGAATATGCAAGGTGAAAAAATGCTAAAAAAATCCAATTTGCAGCTTCAGACTTCTGTGTGGGTATGGAGAGGAGTTTACACAACTCAAACCTCTGGCCCAGTTTTGCTGCCTGGGTCCTAGTGAGATGCCAGCTGGGCCTCCCAACCCACGCCTCCTCTGGAAGGATTGTGATGCATCTCTTATCCTCTGTCTTCCAGATTTCCCTTACCCCTTTGGCTGGGTGACTGGCTACCTGGCCATCCTTGTGGGGGCAGGCATGACCTTCATCGTTCAGAGCAGCTCTGTGTTCACGTCTGCTATGACCCCACTGATCGGTGAGTTTCTCCCCTGAGTCTCCCTCTGTCTGCTGATACCATCTCCTGCCATCCTCTGGGGCTGATGCCACGGGCTTTGTATTTTCATCCCCCCAGGTATCGGTGTGATATCCATTGAAAGAGCATATCCACTAACGCTAGGTGCCAACATTGGCACCACCACCACTGCCATCTTGGCCGCCTTAGCCAGCCCAGGCAGTACTTTGAAAAGCTCACTCCAGGTAAGGAAATGCTTCATGGAACAGGGGCTCTGGGTGGGATCCAAACCCATCCATGGTCTTGTAAGCACATGGTTTCTAAACAAGTAACCAAGTCAAGCTTTTCTCTGTTGTGTCCAAAACTGTGATGTAGAGATGCCTCAGGGAGACAGATTTAAGAACAACCAAAGGCACCTGCTCCCTAGGGTGGTAGTCAGACTCCCATCACCAGAGGTTGTTTAAACAAAGGTGAGGTGGCTGTTTTGCTGGAGGAGGAAAGGGTATTCCAGAAACATAGATACCACTTCTTGTCTCCTTGCCCTCCTCTTGGCAAACTCTGCCTGGACAATGGGACGTCACTTGTGTCCTAAGCCTGGCATTGAGAAGAATCAGGGGGATCTGCCTTGCCTGGATCAGCTAGGTGACCTTGGGCAAGATGACCTTTGATGTCTGAATCACTGTCCCCCATTTACACACCCAGTGCCCTTGGACAGATGGCCTAACCTTTGAGCATCAATTCCCTCATCTGAAAAACAGGAACCATAATCTCTAGCTCTGTAGGATTATTTTAAAGATCTGATGAGGCTCTGTCTAAAGCCATGCTGTTGATCAAAATATAGAATGAATATAGAATATGTGAATCACTCATGAAATCTGAAACTTTTAGGACTGCAGTTTTAAAAGTCAAAAAGGAACAGGGAGATTAATTTTAATAATGTGTTTGATTGAACCATGATCATTTCAACATGTAATTAATATTAAAAATGATGAGATTTTATATTCCTTTATTAAAAATTTATTAATCCATTTATTAATTTGCTTTTGGCTGCACTGGGTCTTTGTTACTGCACATGGGCTTTATCTAGTTGCAGTGAGTGGGAGCTATCTTTGTTGCCTTGAGTGGGCTTCTCATTGTGGTAGCTTCCCTTGTTGTGGAGTGCGGCCTCAGTAATTGTTGTGCACAAGCTTGCTTAGTTGCTCCATAGCATGTGGAATCTTCCTGGACCAGGGTGCGAACCCATGTCCCCGGCATTGGCTAGTGGATTCTTAACCACTGGACTACCAGGAAAGTCATTTACAATTGTTTTGGACTAAATCTTGGAAATCCAGCGAGTATTTTACATTTAGGCCACATTGCAGTGGATAGTGACTAATGCATTGGATAGGGCTGGTCCAAAGCCCCTAACATCATGCACGGTTCCTGGTGGAACATATAAGAAAGTACATAGTGTATGGCCTCTGGAGCTAGGCTATCTGGGTTTGAATCCCATCTCCCATCTGTATGATTTGAGGAAAATAGCTTAACCTCATAGTGCCTCAATTTCTCAAAGTTCACTGTTAGATTTTGCCTAACGGAAACTTCAGGCCCTGAAAACTAAACTGTGATTCAGGTGGTCACTTCCCTTGCCTTCCCCTCTCCCCACCTGGCCCGCTCCCCCACCACCCCCCACCTCCCCACCCTCCCACCCCCACCCCCACCCCCACCCCCACCCACCCCCTGCCCCCCAGCGACACACATTAGGCCCTCAGCTAATGTAATCCCTCCCACTCTGGGCTGAGCTACGAAGGTGAGGAAGACCCATGACTCCACTTCTAGATGACGCCCTCTTCTCTCCGTGAGGCAGACCCATTCACCTCTCCAACCCCTGGCTTTTCAGATCGCCCTGTGCCACTTTTTCTTCAACATCTCAGGCATCATCCTGTGGTACCCAATCCCGTTCACTCGCCTGCCTATCCGCCTGGCCAAAGGGCTGGGCAGCGTCTCAGCTAAGTACCGCTGGTTCGCCATCGTCTACTTGATCATCTTCTTCCTCCTGATCCCTCTGGGGGTGTTCGGCCTCTCCCTGCTTGGCTGGCCAGTGCTGGTGGGCGTGGCGTCGCCCATCGTCCTTGTGATCTTACTGGTGGTGGTCCTCAAGATCCTGCAGTCCTGCTGCCCTGGCTCCTTGCCCCAGAAGCTCCAAAGCTGGGACTTCCTGCCCTTGTGGATGCGCTCCCTGGAGCCCTGGGACAAGCTCATCACCTCCGTCACCAGCTGCTTCCAGAGGCACTGCTGCTGCTGCTGCCGCGTCTGCTGCCGCGTCTGCTGCGGGCTGTGCGGCTGCTCCAGGTGCTGCCGTTGCAGCAAGTGCTGCGAAGACCTGGAGGAGGTGAAGGACGAGCCGGTCAAGTCCCCTGAGGCATTCGACAACTTGGCCATGGACAAAGAGGCCCAGGATGGGGTCACTAAGTCTGAAGTGGAGGCCTCAGGCACCAAAATCGTTTCCAGCGTCACAGCCTTGTAGGTTAGGGGCTGCCCGGAGACGGGGGGAGGGCCCCATAGTCCACACGTTCCCTCTTGGTTCTTCCTGCATTTCAGGGGAATTCCTTCCCCATTGAGAAACGACATCCATCCCAGCTCTCATTCCCTTGGCCCAGTGTATCAAGCCCACACAATAGTTCCATCCCAGCCCCACGCTCCCTGGGCCTTGGAGGCTCAGGAAGGCACAAAATGACACTGAAAGAGAATTAGTGAAACCTGGCCGGAGAGATGATCACAATTTCCCCAGCACACAGCTGGGTTGGTCAATAGGGCTTTTTACCCCCTGACCATCCTCTTCCAAAGGAAAAGCCCCAAGGGAGGAATTTAAGGAAGGTTCTCAGAGGTGCATATTCATGTACACTTTTCTTTATTATGATCCAGCTCAGGCATCTCTCTTTTGTCAAAGACCTGCTTCAACCAAGAGCAGCTGCTCCCATACAGTCCAAGGGCAGCCCAATTCACGGGAAATGGTGTAACTGTCTGGGACTTGGAGAAGACCATCGGTGTGGCCTTTTCCCCTTCTTAGTGCTCCTCACATCCCCTGGCAGGGTTTTTGTAAAAGAGCAGTCCTGTCCCTGAGCTGGCAGATGGAGGATGAGTGCTGGGAATTGGGGAACATTTGAGGGAGATGGTTCATCTCTGCCACAAGAGCCTTGGGTGCTTCTTAACCCAGCTAACCTAGCATATGTTCTGGCTAAAGCCTAGTGCTGATAAATATCACCCCTGCTGAGTCTTCTGGAGTAAGCTATGCCGGCCGGTTCTGAGTCCCCTCCATTCTGCCCTCTGAATCATAAAGCACCTGAGCATAGGACAGCTCTACAGCTCTCTGTGCCCCTTGGCTCCTTGTACAAAATGACTATCTGGGTCAGCTTCCGCCCATACTTGCACCTACCCCTCCTTCCCTCAAAGCCAGAACCTCTTTCCAGACATTGTCTCATGGTCCCATCCATAAATGAACTTTGCTCAGCTGCCCTCTCTCCACGTCTGCAAAGCTTCAGATTTTTCACTGAGGGTAGAAACCAGGGCATGGCTGGACTGCCCACAGAACCATGATCATCAAGTGGCAGTGGGGTGCGTGCATGTCTGTGGATCCAAGAAGTGTGCTCCTTCTTGGCCCAGAAGCCTTCTCTGTGCCTTTGAGAGCCCCTGTTGTATTATTATTTACACCTCTTGCCATTGCTTCTTACCCTCAACAAACCTAGTTCTCCCTGGAGAGTGAGTGAGCTTCAGTCAAGCCTGGGAAAGGGGATCAGTGCAGCCGTGCTCCCAGACCCTGTCCTTCCCCATTCTAGCTTCTCAATCACTTTAGCAGGTTGGGATACCAAACTGAGCCTTCCCCTGACCTTCCCTGTGTAGATACAGATTCCCAAACAGAGCCATTTATACTCTATATTTATACTCCTGCAACTGTAAAGCATTTTTTGTAAGTTATATAGTAATAAGTAGTACTGTGATTTGTGTTATATAGCGCTCTCATTTGGAAACCAGGCCAGGTTCTACTGAGAAAGACCACCTTTGTATATTTTGTAATACAGCCTTTTAAACGTGCTTCCGCAGCCACACCCACACCACATACCTCTCCAAATATGTAAATATGTAAGTTAAATCTGGGCAGGGCTGTGGTCCTCTTTGTACTCTGATTTTAAAAAATTGGATCCTTGTACCTGCGTTGTTTCTTTTTTTAAAAAAAACTGGTTGTGGGAAGTGAGAGAAATAAAAAAGATAAAACCCCAAAGGAGCGAGTTGTTTTCAATCATAGGGGAATAAGGACCTCCTAGATCTATTTCCAAAAAATTTGAGGTCGTTCCTTCATTTAATGTCACTACTCAGCAACAGCACCAGCTACGTAATTTGTGGAGTCCCTCATTCGAAATGCAGGAAAAAATGCCATAAGAGGTACTAAAAATATCAAGTTTTCCTCTTGACCATGGTCCCTCTTTTTGACTTTAAAAAAATTACTATTCAATGCTAAGTTGACATTTTAAAATTATTAGTGCGAATTTTATGGTTCCTCTTTATATTGTGATGCCAGCTTTAAACGCAAGCAGGACTTCCCTGGTGGCTCAGATGGTAAAGAATCCGTCTGCAGTGCAGGAGACCCAGGTTCGATTCTTGGGTTGAGAAGATCCCCTGGAGAAGGGAATGGCAACCCATTCCAGCATTCTTGCCTGGAAAATTCCATGGACACACCATGGAGTTGCAAAGAGTTGGACACGACTGAGCAACTTCGCTTCACTTCACTTCAAATAAAGCAAGAACTTTTTAACTCAAATGCAGTATTTCTAGAAGTACACAATTCGTGTCTGTTAGCTCGGACACGTATTTTGTGTCCACCGGAACAGCAGGGACACCGCACAGAATTCACTCAATTGTTTTCATTTCTCTTCTTGTTTGTGCACATTCTGCTGATGTTCCCTACCTTACTGATGAGTAAGGAGGCAATGAAAGGGAGAAGTCGAGGTTACCCTTTCCTTCTGTGTCAGCATTTTCAGCCTTGAGTGGATGACTAACACAGGAAAGTGGTGAGCAAAGAGATGATATGGCTTCTCAGTTATTTCTTGTGTTGTATTTGGACAAAGCTCTGGTTTGAATGGGAAGCATGGCCTCTTGGGGGCCCTTGCTTGATCAATTATAGATGTAGCACCTACACTTTGAGCCTTGCAGTACTCCCACTTGTGAGCTGCTGGAGTTTTGTACTCATGCATGTGTGCTAAGTTGATTTAGTCGTGACCGATTCTTTGTGGGACCCTATGGACTGAGGCCACCAGGCTTTTCTGTCCGTGGGATTCTCCATTGCATTGCATGCAGGTGGATTCTTTACTGTCTGACCCACCAGGGCATTGCACATGCTCTGTGTGAGTCGGGGTGGGAGAGAACTGCAGGCAGGCACACTGCCCATCTGCTTCTGCTCCATTGCCCCATGGCACTTAACTTACAAAGTTAAGTTAAAAGAAAAAATTGTTAAGAATTTCAGGACCCTGACAGCAGAGCATTTCAGCTAAAGAATGAGGCCCAAGAATGGGGGTTGCGATCATTTGAAAAGTTGGGTTCCATCCCTGACTCTGTCATTTACTAACAAGCCTAGTAACCTTTCTTGATGTCAATTTTCTTATCTGGAATATGGGACAGAAACACTTGGCTTCCTATGGTTATTAAAACGAAGTAATGTATGTAAGTTTCCCAGGTGGCTCAGTGGTAAAGAATCTGCCTGCCAAACAGGAGACATAAGAGATACAGATTTGATCCTTGGGTCAGGAAGATCACCTGGAGAAGGAAATGGCAACTTACTCCAGTATTCTTGCCTGGAAAATCCCATGGACAGAGAAGCCTGGCAGGCTACAATCTGTTGGGACACAGAGTCAGACATGACTTAGCGACTAAACAACAACAATGTATGTAAACATTTAGCCCCAGAACTGGTTTACTCCAAGTGCTAGGCATACAGTTATGCCTCAAAATATATTGGACTAACATACGTGGTACATGATACACTTCCCACACTTCTTTGCATTTTTGTTTCCTTGAGTATTTCTGAAGTGAAGTACCAAGTCAAGAAAGCTACTATCAAACCCAAGCCACAGAGGTCAGAACTAGCCTTGGACTCATTATTAGAATGAGCTGGACTAGGGTCATGTGGTACAGCTCCAAGTGGATCTGGGGTCAGCTGAGGGACAGGGTGAGGAGCAAGTGGGGAACAGGATGCAAAGAATCACTTGAAACAGACTGGTGTTGTCCTCTAACAAGTGACTTGCTTTCTAGCCCCAGTCTAGAATGTGGCATTGTTTTATAGGATTTTTACATTATTTGTGTCAAGGTTAAAAATCCAATAGTTGGAGAGAGTTTACAACTGTCAGCATCGTCATTTGTCTCACCCAGTGGTTAGGACCTGGTGCTCTCACTGCCAGGGCCCACGTTGGACCCAGGTTGGACCCAGGTTCAATCCCTGGTGGAGAAACTAAGATCCCACAATTTTGGCAAAAATATAAATAGAATAAAATAGTGCTTCCTCACTTGGCCCAAGTTCATTACAAAGACTGCAGAGGGGTTCTGGGGTCTGCCTGTTAGTGCTGAGTATTTACATTTTCCACTGGAATCCTGGAAGTCCAAAAGTAATGTCCCTTTTTTGCCTTATAGAATTTGGAATCAAGTGAAAAATAAGGCAGAATATAGACTTATGGAGATGAAAATATCCATTGTATTACTAAGGAAGCTGATTGTTAAGACATGGCTTTCTTTTAGCTCTGCAGAGAGGGGAAAAGCTTGCTAACATTCCACCTTGGAATGAAACCAGTTTACTAACCCAGCTACAGGCAGATGTGAATGCCACAGGTGTCCCCCATGGGGCATCATCAACCCCCAAGGCCAGCTCCCTTGCCCTCACAGGTGCCCTGGTCCTTGAGTGAAGCACGTGAGGGACATGTCTTGAGTCAAGGCAGCAAGTCATTTCCCAAACACCCACGGCCGAGGTGAGAAAGGGGGCGTTTTTCTTCCCCCTGGAGTTTTAGTCCCAAGTAAGGCAACAGGCAAGCTTTGCTCAGGGAACTGAACATTCCCTGACCTTATCCTACCCCTAGCTCTCCTCATTCTTTCTGAAAACAATCAAGGAGTCATATTCCTTCTTTGTTCCTCTTAACAGTCATTTTTGCTCCTCAAGGAAGGAAGGCATTAAGAATTTAAGTGTGGTAGTGAAAAGATATTATCAGGAGACTTATTTTAGATAGAGCAGGAAGTTAGGGTAGAAACAGGTCTGGTAGTTGGTAGGTGTGACCATTAACTCCTGCTCCCGACTCCCTCACATGTTTCTGTATGAAGGCTAGTCCAGACAGGCATGCTGGCTTGCGCTCAGGTCTGGTGAGATGACTTCAGTGGAACCCTCAGAGAGTGAGGTAGGAGTGTCCCACAACTGGGGACCCATCTTACGTCAGAAAAAAGGGCTGTGTCTGAGAAATAGCTGCAGTCCTATCTGACAGACAGTTGAATGATGTCCAGTATGGCTCACTCACACCAATACACATAAAAATTAGAGAATGTAATGAGACAAAAAATAATCTCTCTACACAGTGCCTACTTTTAGGGCTGTGGATATTCAAGGAATGAAGAAATGAATAAAGGCTGCCACATTTGGATAAACACTACAGTGGAAATGTTTGCATAACTAGAACAAAATATATAATAAATAAACAGTCTTAGGATCACTTAAGTCACAAATTCAAGCCGGCTGGGAGCCCAGCTGAGGCTGTCAACCAGAGTGCCGTGGGTCTCTTTCATGTGACCTCTCTTTGTGGCTTGGGCTTCACAAAGTGTGGTGACTGACTCAAAATGGGATCGGACCAAGACTGGGGAAGAAGCAGCTCTGGACCGCTTACATATGGCCTTTCCTCAGAAGTTATATAGCATCACTCTTACCACATTTTATGTTCAAAGCAATGACAATCCCAGTTAAAGGGGAAGAGACTCCACCATTCCATAGGAAGAATGGCAAAGAATTTGCAGCCATTTTTAACCCACCTCCATTAGATTTGTGAGTTAAGTGATCCTACGACTATTTAGTATTCTATTTCTAGTTATGCAGATATCTTCATTGTATCATTTATCCAAATCTGGAAGCCTTGATTCATTTCTTCACTCTTTGAATAACTACCGCACTAAAAGTGGGCACTGCGTAGAGAGATTTCTTTTTGTCCCACTACATTCTCTAATTTTTATGTGTATTTAGACTTTTCATCTTCATGATAAACATCTAGAGACCTTCTGGGACTCACAGAAATGCTCACTGGTGGATCACTTACATATTGAAATTGCTCTGAAGGGGATCTTTTGTTTGGATTTTTTCTGTTTTCCTGCACTGTGTGACATATAGAATCTGAATTTCCTGACTAGGAATCAAATCCATGCTCTCTGCCCTCTTGGAAGTATAGAGTCTTAGCCACTGAGCCATTAGGGAAGTCCTTGATTTTTCTAATCTCAGTATTCAAACACTGCAAGCAATTTTTTGGATATAATTTAGGCAGCAGTGAAGTTCACCTTTGTTAGAAAGTCCCTCCTTCCTAATGCAGGTTAATCATTTCAACAGTATCGCAGGGGAGAACGTTCAGTACCTGAGAACAATGCAAGTTTCCCCAAGGATGCCCCAAGTTCTCTTTTGTTTCATGGTTGGCTAGTCAGCACAGCTCACTTAATAGGGAGAAAAAAATCAGGAGTTTTTTCTTACAAAAATTTTTGGAACACTTTGAAATCTTCCTTTTTTGCATGCTTTTGATAAGAAATATCTTACTGAATTTTCTATTTATCTACAAAAACAGCATAGAGTCAGTACTCCCAAGCAAATAACATAGAGACATTAAAGGAAAAACTGAAGACAAGAACTCATGCTTGACCCCTCCAAGATAACTGGTACCAATATTTTTGAAGTATTATTTCAGGTTTTGTTCTTTTCTGATGCTCAAACCTATCAAAAACATGTTTATTCACATTTAGTTTTGCTTTATGCTTTGTTTTCTTTTAACATTTAGTGGTTAATTTAAATTTCTTCTTCTTTTTTTAACTAATTTTTTCTTTTACACTAAGTCCTTGTTTTTCATCTGTTTTAAATGCAGCAGTGTGTACATGTCAATCCCAAATTCCCAATCTATCCCTCCCTCTCACTTGTCCCTCCTGATAACCATAAGTTCATTTTCAAAGATTTTTTTTAAAAATTGAAGTATTGTTGATTTATAATTCTGTGATAGTTTCTGGTGTACAGCAAAGCAGTTCAGTTATATGTATTCTTTTTCATATTATTTTCTGTTATCATTTATATCATAGAATGTTGAATATAGCTCTCTGTGCTATACAGTAGGACCTTGTTTTTTATTCACTCTGTGTATAATAGTTTGCATCTCCTAGTCCCAGACCCTCAGTCTATCCCTGCCCCAGAATCCTCCTTCCTTGACAACCAGAAGTCTGCTTTCTTTATCTGGGAGTCTGTTTCTGTTTCATAGATAAGTTAATTTGTGTCATATTTCATTTTATTACTTTTTGGTCACACCCATGGCATGTGGGATCTTAGTTCCCCAACCAGGGATTGAACTCATGCCCCCCGCACTGGAAGTGCAGAGTCTCAGCCAGGGAAGTCCTTCATTTGTGTTATATTTTAGATTCCAAACTAAGTGATATCATACAGCATTTGTCTTTTCTTTCTGACTTTCTTCACTTAGTATGATGATCTCCAGATCCAGCCATGTTGCTGCAAATGGCATTATTTCATCCTTTTTTATGGCTAATATTTGTTGTGTGTGTGTGTATATATATATATATAACATCTTTATCCATTCATCCATCATTGAACATCAGGTTGTTTCCAAGTTAAGACTTTCTCTTAACCTAACAAGGACTAGAAAAATAGTGATTTATGAGGAAGCAAAGAAAGAACTTTCTATTAAACAACTTTTAAAGATCAAAAATACAGCACTGAAATACATTTAAAAAAAATGCAGGGAACATTTAATAGAAAAAGATTCATAAAGGGAAAATGTTTGGTTTACTCCAAAATGTTTTTTTAAAGCTTTCTTTTTTCAGTCACATAAAAAACTAAACAGAAAAGTATAATGAATTCCTACACGCCTTTCACTAAGCTTCAGTAATTATCAACTCAGAGCCAGTACTTTTTCACCTATAGCCCAACCCATTTTCTCCCTTCCCACGTTGTTTCAAAACCAAGCTCAAAGATCATATAATTTCATTCATAAACACTTCAACATGCATTTCTAAAAGATAAGAATACTTTAAATAAAATTGTCACACAATGATATATGTTAACTAGACATTGTGATTGCTTTATAATATATAAATACAATGAATCATTGTGTTGTGTACTTGAAACTAATAGAATGTTATATGTCAGTTATAGCTCAATAAAATTCTTAAAAAGTACAATACCATTAGCATATCTTAAAAATTAACAATAATTTCTTTCAAGTAGTTGGACATTTTAATATACAACTATTTAGTGGATCTTGCAGTAAAAAATAAGTAAAATAAAGGATATAGTTCTTCACTGTCTAATACAATATGTTGTAGTCACAAGTGTTGAGTACTTGTGCTTACTGTAACTGGGAAATTAAATTTTTATTTTAATTAATTTTAATATAATTTTAAAAATGATACTTGATTCATTATTGATGATTTTTAAAGAATGTTTAGAACAATTTGGATATGTGAACCTGCTTTTGAAACTGTAAATTTTATAGAATCTAAATACTGAGCAATAACTGATGACAATTTAGCATCTGAATTGAGATACACTATAAAGGTAAAGCACATCTTGGAATTTATGAAAGAACTTTGAGGAATAAATAATTCCCATAATAAAGAAATTGTTGCAGGACAAGGGATAGAAGAAACTATGGGTTGTATCACAACTCAGTTTTAAAGCTAACGCAGACACAAAGTTTAAAAAAAAGATAAATGATGTACATGTTGTTTACTTATACAGAGACAAGAATTTTAAACAAAACTCCAGTAAATAAGTCAAGTAGCACATAAAATAACAAATTATGTTATGGCAGAAATTTAAGAAAGGTTTATTATAAAACTTCTACTCATAAAAATCACATCAATTTTCTGCCAAATAGTTTTGAAAAAAATTAATAAACTCCAATATCCACTTCCAATTTATCTAAAAAGTAAACTTTGATTAAAAAAAAAAAAACACGCTTTCTCTTCATGATATAGAACATCCATCTCAACATCCAATCTCTAGCATGTATAAATAAGAATTAACATCAGGGCTTCCCTAGTGGTCCAATGGTTAAGAATCTGCCTTGCAATGCAAGAGACACCATTCGATCCCTAGCCTGGGAAGATCCTACACGCCATGGAGCAACTAAGCCCAGGCACCACGACTACTGAAGCTGGGGCACCTAGAACCCGTGCTCGGCAACAAGAGGAGCTACTGCAGTGAGAGGCCCAAGCACCACAGTAGAGAGTAGCCCCCCTACTTGCCACAACTAGAGAAAGGCCTCGTGCAGCAACAGACCCACCATCGCCAAAAAATAAAATAAATCTTAAAAAAAAAATAGTATCACGCTTAAAAGTTAAACACCAAAAGGATTCTCAGTAAAATTAGGAACAAGACAAAGATTCGTATTACCATCACAACTAAATACCATGATTCCCAAAGTCTTCACCATTTCTAAAA
The DNA here is from genome assembly GCF_023091745.1 of Budorcas taxicolor. Taxonomy (NCBI): domain Eukaryota; kingdom Metazoa; phylum Chordata; class Mammalia; order Artiodactyla; family Bovidae; genus Budorcas; species Budorcas taxicolor. Next base: position 45,652,142 of record NC_068915.1, read on the forward strand.
TAAAGTGCAAAGAAATGTCACTCACAATAGTAATAATGCCATTAGCTACCCAGAAATAAGCCTAGAAAGAAATGTAGAAAAAGGAGGAATCAAAATTACATATGAAATGTAATATTTATTAAAGAAAAAAGCACATAATTAATAGGTAATTTTTTAATTATACCTTCCTAAACTTTCCATTAACATAGGCATAAATTGTATGATCATTAAAAGATAAACAGCAACAACAAAATAAAAAAATCCAGAGAGAGAGAGAGTTGTAGTTGACAAACTGACGAGTGTGAAGCATCAGGAGGGGGAAGGTGGGAAGGGATCACCTGGGAAGCCAGGTGCTTGCCCTCCTTTCCCCAGGACACCTTAGGAGATACCACTTCCTGGAATATGTCTCTATTCTTCCAAAGCTGAGTGTGACATTCAGGGATGCACCACTGGGGTTCAAATTCCTCAGTGAGTCAAAGCTGAAACTTGCCAATAATTAGATGGCTGTAAAAGTCACGAGAGGGCAAGCAGGCCGTGCGATAAAATTTTTCCATCTGGCTAAAGTCCTCTAATCCCAGATAGTGTGCAGATTGGGCCCCTGGGGCAGTTGGCCGCCTAAGGGTCCACCTCTTCCCAATGAGTGAAAGGCCCCGGCCTAGGGCAGGATTGAGTCTTTGGAAGCCAACTTTATCTTTCACTTCCATGCTCCAAGGGCCCACCTGGAGAGAGGCAGAAGTAAGGGGTCTGTGTGTGTGGATGTCACCCTCAGTCTAGCCACTATATTCTCGACATTTCCTTTAAAAATCGCCCTCAGTCTAGGATAACAGGAATTCTGGTTCATTGCTGGTAACTTCTGAGGCTGGCGCGGAGTGCTCACGCCTTTGGTTGTGACTGTCACCTTCGGTTCCAAGCTGCACTGTCTTCTGCTCAGAGCTGGACTCATTGCTTGCTACTTACTCACTTGGTGTTTCTTCGCCTTTTCCATTCCACTCCCAAAGCACCAAAACTGCGTTAAAGTCACAGGCTTTCCTGAAACCTTGAAAATGTCATGGGGCAGACAAGGCAAGAAGCAAAATTTCCATCTCAACTCCATCTGTCAGCTTCCTGTGCTCACCTGGCCGGTTTATTCCCTGGCCTAGCTCCCTGTGCTCAGCAAGCTCCTTCCTCTCAGATCACAGCCTCCTTTCAATTTCCCTTGGCCCATGCCCAGGGACTTCCAAACTCCCTCCCTGTTTCCGGGGTGTCCACAGAGGAATTCCCAAGTCAGTGAGCATTATGGTAAGTGAGGCGGGCACCCTGATCCTGGGCTCTGTGGAATGGTGGGGCTCTTCCTTCTAAACCGCAGGTGTCCTGGTTAGGCCCTGGTATGAGCACTGGAGTGGTTTCCTCCACCTAAAGCAGTTCCTCCACTGCCTGTCTCCGGGATGACTTCTGTGGGTCCCTTGTTACTGGAGTGTTACAGCTTCACAGAACCTGTTAAAATGCAGAACCCCAAGCCCCATCTCAGACTCAGTAGGTGGAGGGCCAGGAATGTTCATTTCTCAAGTAATCCTTATGCTGCTAATCTTCAAATCATACCCGGAAAGACTCTGTCCTCAGCAGAGGGCAAAAATGATAATGCTTTTTCATATAGTTTGCCAAGCCTTTTCTTTTTCTCTCCTTTTCTCCCTCTGTCTTTCCATTCTTCCTTCCTTCCTCCTCCTCCATTTTTCTTATACTTTCAAAAATGTTCACAGTTATTCCTGGGTAGTAATAAACATTTATAAAGAAAATTATATATAAATATATCTCCATATCCATTGGACTTCTCTGGTGGTTCAGTGATGAAGAATCCACCTGTCAATGCAGGAGGCTCGGGTTCAATCCCTGGGTTAGGAAGATCCCCTGGAGAAGGAAATGGCAACCCACTCCAGTGTTCTTACCTGGAGAATTCCACTAACAGGAGTCTGATGGGCTACCGTCCCTAGAGTCGCAAAATAATCAGATACGACTTAGTGACTAAACAACAGCAACAATATATTCATTATATATGGATATAGAAAAAGATAGAAATGCTTGTATTTATGTCTTTTGGCCCTCTTTCCAATTTTTTGAATTTATTTTGTCACTAGGAAAAAAATAAAATAAAGAAAATAAAAACTTGAACAACTTTTAGCAAGTATGTCAGTTGTGAAGCCGGATTTGACCGGAATGTCTCCTTGCTCAAGAACAAGTCTTTGTCTCCTAATATCAGTGAGGGACTATTCTTTTGGACTCCAAAATCACTGCAGATGGTGACTGCAGCCATAGAATTAAAAGATGCTTGCTCCTTGGAAGAAAAACTATGACCGACCTAGATAGCATATTAAAAAGCAGAGACATTACTTTGCCAACAAAGGTCTGTCTAGTCAAAACTGCTTTTCCAGTAGTCATGTATGGATGTGAGAGTTGGACTATAAAGAAAGCTGAGTGCAGAAGAATTGATGCTTTTGAACTGTGGTGTTGGAGAAGACTCTTGAGAATGAGTCCCTTGGACTGCAAGGAGATCCAACCAGTCCATCCTAAAAGAAATCAGTCCTGAATATTCATTGGAAGGATTGATGCTGAAGCTGAAACTCCAATATCTGATGCGATGTGAAGAACTGACTCACTGAAAAAGACCCTGATGCTGGGAAAGATTGAAGGTGGGAGGAGACAGGGACGACAGGATGAGATAGTTGAATGGCATCACTGACTTGATGGACATGAGTTTGAGTAAGCTCCGGGAGTTGGTAATGGACAAGGAAGTATGGCATGGTGCAGTCCATGGGGTCACAAAGAGTCAGACCCTACTGAGCAACTGAACTGAGCTGAAATGAACTGAACTGAACTGAGGGAACCAGGGGGTTGTTCCTGTGACTGCAAAGAAACCTCCCAAGTGACCATGTGTGGTGTCCCAGCAGGAAGTTCCTTTGGCCTGGGCCTGCTGAGCTCCGTAGGGTGCCTCTCCTCTCCCCACCCCATCCTCTCCTCTGCCTCACACCATAAGAGGCTTGGGAGAATCAAATGCAGATGCTTGTGAAAGTGCTTTGCAAACTGTGCCCAGCAGTCACTCCTGCAGCCCTTAGTGCTTTCCACAAAACCTTAGGAAGTTCTACTGTGCTTCAGGGTGCAGTGGGCATGGGCTATACCCGAAGTGAAGGCACTTTCCTGCTTTCAAGGTGCTTCAGCTGTCCAGAGAAAGAAACTGACACTTAGTCAAAGTTGAGTTTTGCTAGGGCAGGAGGAATCAAGCCAATCTGGAGCAAATTCTAGTCCTTCAGTGACCTGAGGCAACTTACGTTTGGGCGCTGTTATCTCAGAAATGTGAAGATAGCTAGCTATTTCACAGGTGGTTGTAAGGATTGAAAAGACATTGTCCCAAACCTCAGGAATTATTATTATCTCTCCTTTAAAATCTTTTCTCTGCCTCCCTGTAACCTCTACCATTATTTCATTAATACCATCCCCCACTTTTGCTTCCTGAGTAAGAAAGCTAAGCTGCTTCAGTTTGCAACCCCATGGTCTGTAGCCTGCCAGGCTTCTCTGTCTATAGAATTCTCCAGGCAAGAAAACTGGAGTGGGTTGCCGTTTACTTCTCCAGAGAGTCTCCCCAGGGGCCTTTGCTTCCTAAGCAGCAATATTTGTGAAATCCTGGTTTTGATGCAGGAATCCTATCTTTTCTTCTAATGAACATTAAAACAAATGCATAGCTGTAAAAATTCAAGTTCCCCTAGAAACACTTCATGTACCCCCCCACCTCAGGGCATAAATAGTATACTTAAGCAGGGAAATATGGATTTTTTTTAAATATTCTTAATTATATTGTTTCAGATGAGACTTAAATACACACAATTTTGTTGATTCTGAGAAATAAGCACAGAGTAAGTAAGAGGATCCGATGCCTTAGGGCTGGGTTGGGGGGCGGAAATTACCCAGAAGGGGTGACATATGAACACAACACTGAAGCTTGACCTATGGTGGGTCATCAGACAGGTGAGAAAAAACTTGGGGGGTGGCGTGGCTAAGGGAGGCACTTTCCAAGAGAAGGGGGACAAAGGCTAGGAGTAGAACAGGACATTCAAACATTTTCGAGGAATTGCCTACAGGGTAGGCAGGTTGGGCTGTAAATGGAAGCCTGTGAGAGATGAGCTTGGAAGGGTGGATAAGCCGACTCAGATACAAATAAAGAAGGGAGTGCATGCTCTTTGAGGAATTTGGACTTGATCCTGGCAGTCAGAGTGAAGCCCTGAGGAGTCATATGTTTCCATTTACAGCCTAAGAAGATGTCAGAATTATTTAGGGTAGTTCAAGATGGGAGGTGCACAAGGCTGCCTGACAGATCTGTAAAAGCAGCTCCCATACTTCCCGGTTCTCATCCCTTCGTTCACTAACTGGGGCTTCCACATAAATCACATAGAACTATTCATTTCAGCAGAAATGAGCCTTTTTTGCGATGTCAGCTTCGACTGTCCCAGAAAGCCATGAATGTTGGACCTGTCAGCGCTATCTTTGTTTCCTTCCTCTGCTTTGCCCGCCACACAGGCTGAGCAACTTGTCAATTTCCACTTTCTGATAACTGATCAAATCTTGTGCCCTGTCTGGCTCCCACTGCCGCTGCAGTTTACACCCTCTTCATCCCTCACTTCTGTGCTTTGTCGTGGTCTCCAAACCATCTCAATGCTGGTTGTATCTGTATGCCTCCACATAGGTAGTGATAAGACCCTAAGCAAATCCCTTCATCTTCAGGGTCCCAGTTTCTTCATCGATCAAATGGGGATGATGTGTTTATATATCTATCTGTCTCATAGGATCGCTTTGGGGATTATGTGAGCTACTGAGTATCAAGCATTTCCTATATTGCTTGGTACATAGTAGAAGTTCAGTGAGGATTTGGCATTATATTATATCCCCCTTCCATTCTGTAGGGTTTCCCTGGTGGCTCAGATAGTAAAGTGAAACATGAAAGTGTTAGTTGCTCAGTCATGTCTGACTCTGCGACCCCATGGACTGTAGCCAAACAAGCTCTTCTGTCCGTGGAATTCTCCAGGCAAGAATACTGGAGTGGATTGCCATTCCCTTCTCCAGGGGATCTTCCCAACCCAGGAACTGAAGACAGGTCTCCGGCACTGTAGGCAAATTCTTTACCAACTGAGCTACCAACGAATACCTCAGATGGTGAAGTACTTGCCTGCAACGTGGGAGACGTGGGTTCAACCTCTGGGATGGGGGATCAACCGGGACGAGGCTGGGATGGAGTGAGAGAGGCACTGGGGGCACAAAATTGTGGGAGGCACTGCCTCTCAGGGTCATACAGGTGCTCCCTCAAGTCCTGTGCCCTAGTTCCAAATGTGGGTTTCAGTTCAGTCGCTCAGTCGTGTCCGACTCTGCGACCCCATGCATTGCAGCACGCCAGGCCTCCCTGTCCATCACCAACTCCTGGAGTTCACTCAAATTCATGTCCATCGAGTTGGTGATGCCATCCAGCCATCGCATCCTCCATCATCCCCTTCTCCTCCTGCCCCAATCCCTCCCAGCATCAGAGTCTTTTCCAATGAGTCAACTCTTCTATGAGGTGGCCAAAGTACCGGAGTTTCAGCTTTAGCATCAGTCCTTCCAATGAACACCCAGGACTGATCTCCTTTAGGATGGACTGGTTGGATCTCCTTGCAGTCCAAGGGACTCTCAAGAGCCTTCTCCAACACCACAGTTCAAAAGCATCAATTCTTCAGTGCTCAGCTTTCTTCACAGTCCACCTCTCACATCCATACATGACCACTGGAAAAACCATAGCCTCCACTATACCCTACTTTGTTTTCCTCTAGTTCAGTGATCCTCTGTGCAGAGGACCAAACTCTCCAGCTGTGGGTAAAATGCAAGCAAAGCTCCAGTGCAGCCTTCCAGGTACCCTTCAACGGAAGGGAGTAAAGGAAGAAGGGGAGCCCAGGGGAGGTTTAGGGTTACCGTGACCCAGGGGAGGGGAGTGCCAAGGATTAGATGAGTGTCAGTGTCCCAGGCATCCAGACCGCCCACGGTAGGGGTCTGCCGCCACCAGCCTTGAGTCATCACAGGCTGCCTAGTATGTTTCAATATCAAAATGTGGATCTATAGTTTCTCCCACTCCCAGCTCAGTCTTCCATCAAGGGAGCAATGCCCCTGCCTCCCTTTTGGTTGACACTGGTCCCAAGCAACTAAAGTGTGTGCTGATTAGCTGAGGTCATTCTTCCATGCCCTGACCAGCTTTATATTGCTGATTGATTACCTGGGCAGCTCTGGATCCATTGGGATTTTGGAGGGTGGCTGAGGTTAGGGATCAGGTATCATCCTATGAAGAGGTGACCCAGGCAGACACGTCAGTCTTGACCCCTCACACCCTGGGTGAGGTGATGGGCATGGGGCAGGGATGAGGTGGAAGTAGAGGACAGGGAGAGGTCTCAAATTTTCTGTGCATCTGTCCTGCCCAGTATTTTAGAACTCCTTTCAAATCAGCAAGTTAATGTAGAGAGGTGAGACCACATCAGGCTGGTCCCAATCTGGGGCTTGTGATTAATGTATCATGAAAGAAATTGAGGATGTTGCTGAAGCCAATTAGGAAGTCAGTGGTGCTGGGAATACCAGTCGGCAGGGTGTGCACCCCAGACCCCAGGAAGGCTTTCCCTGTGCCCCAGGGTTCATTCTTCCTCATCTTCCTTCACCTCTCATCCTGGTCCCCTCCAATGGGCTTGACCCAGAAGAAGACTATACATTTAGGTCAATGCCAGGTGGCTGTGAACTCTGCACCTCCAACTGACCATCGTTGAGGTCAAGTTTCCCAATCTCTTTGAGTCCCAGTTTCCCCGGCTGCAGGATGGAAACTGTATATCTGCCCAGAAGATGGACGAACAAATGTGGTAGTGTTTGCTGAGCCCTTGCTCAGTTGCCACTGATGCTAGTTACCCAGGTTACTCAGGTTAGTTCTATCCCACCTTTTTTTTTCAAATGCAGAAGAGTTGGGTTTTTTTACAACTTTAACATAAGTGAAGGAAGGAATGGTTGAGTTAAGACTTTTGAGGAAGCTTTCTAGGGGGTCCCTTGGGCAAGAATTATTAATAATAGTGATTAAAAAAATGTATGGAGTATTTTCCGTGAGCCCCTCTCTGTTCTCAGTACTTTACAAGGATTAGCTCATTTATTCCCCCACCAGATCTGTGAAGCAGGAGCTACTGTCATCCTTATTTTACAAACGAAGAGAAATACTCTCATCCCCTGGAGAGCAGGTTCACCTATCTACTCCTGCTGCACTGTTTGTTAAAGAATGGCTTTGGACCTCTCATGATTTAAAATAATAATTTGTTGAGGACAAATTCCTATAACACAAAATTAAGCACTTTAAAATGAACAATTCAGTTGCATTTAGTACATTCCAAAATATTTTCATTCTCCCCTAGCCCCTGGCTACCGCCGAGCTGTGGTCTCTCTCTATGGATTTATCTATTCTGAATATTTATATAAATAGATCCTATAATATGTGACTTTGTTGTTTCTGGTTTTTTTTTCATAAAGCATCATGTTTTCAAGGTTCATGGACATCGTAGCATGGATCAGTGCCCTTTTATGGCTTAACAATTCTTCATTTTGGGCACCATGATTTGCTTATTCAGTTAATCCTTGATGGACATTTGGACTGGTTCCACCTCTTGGTTATTGTAAGTCCTGTTGCTATGAATATGCTTGTACATTTATTCATTAGAATCCCTGCTTTTAATTTTTTAGTTGTATGCTAAGGGGTGGAATTGTGGGATCATGCGGTAATTCTACGTTTAAATTTGGAGGAACTATCAAACTGTTCTCTACAGCACTGCGCTATCTGACATTCCCACCAACAGCGTATGAGGGTTCCAATTCTTCCACATACTTGCTGTCTCTCTTTGTTACTTTACATTTTTAAAAAAGCTTCCAGTGAGTGTAAGTAAAGTGGTAACTCACTGTGGCTTTGACTTGCATCCTTTGAAGAAGGATGTTGATGCCTTTTCATGTGCGTTGTAGGCTCTTTGTATATCTTCCTTGGGGAAAAGAAAGTCTGTTCAAGTACTTTGCATATCTTTTAAATTGAGTTGTTTGTCTTTTTATTGAGTTATTATTTATATAAAATGAATACAAAACCCTTATTAGATGTATGAGTTGCAAATATTTTCTCCCATTCATAAGTTGTCTTTTCACTTCCCTGATGATGTTAGACACACAAAAGTTTCTAATTTTGATGAAGTCCAATTTATCTACTTTCGTTGTTGTTGTTCTTGGCTTGTCATCACATCAAAAAATCAATTGCCAAATTTATATTTGGGAAAGTTTACTCCAGATTTCTACTCAGAGTTTTACAGTTTTAGCTGTTACATTTATATCATTATCCATTTTGAGTTAGTTTTTCCATATAATGTGAGGTAGGTGTTGAAATTAATTCTTTTGCATGTGGAAATTCAGTTGTCCCACTACCAACTGTTGAAGTGAATTAACCCCATTGAATTATTTTTTTCCTCTTGCGATTTGAACCTCTGTGGAACAGGCACGAAGACAGTTAAGAAGAGCAGGCATCTCAAGCCCTGGTGTGGGAATGAGACCAGAGGAGCTATCGGGACAGGTTGCTTAGCATGTTAAAAAAGGACTGGGAAAGACATTTCTAGAGCTGCAGCCCTGCGTGTCAGTAGGGGGCTGCTCGACATCTATGAATTCATCAAGCATGAGTTGAGTTACCACAACCACATTGATTTGATTTCTCCAATGCAATGGCAAGAATGAATGATGCAAACCACCCAAATGGTTATATACAGATCCCCAATTTAGAACTCAGTGCAACTGACATACCAGCAGGCCAGGCTCACCTTTGTACAAGGGAGGCTATGTGATTTCCATCAGTTGAGTCATTTATTTCCTCTATTTGCTTCTCTACTATTCCCAACATTATTCAAACTGGTAATTATAATACAGTATTTTACAGTTTTCAAGAAGTATTCACATTCTATTGCAGTGAATTATTAACCGAAATAAGATCTCATGCTAATCTGAGAGAGTCAGTGAGCTTGAAATTGTAAATAAAACACTTAGGAAGGATTCCACATTTATAGTATAGAAACTACAACTGACTTGCTTTGAACTAAGAGAATAAGAAAAGAGGATTACTGTTTTCTAAGTATTTACCATACATTAAACACACAGACAAATGCACAACCTCTATTTTCTCACTTAATGCTTGCCGTAGACTGAGAAGCAGATATTCTGAGTCTCATTTTACAGATGTGAAAACTGAGTCACAAAGAAGTTGAGTCTCTTGACCCAGCCAGATCTCTAAGAAGTGTTAAAGCCAAGATTTTAGCTCAGATCACATGATCTCAAAGTCCACATGCTCTCTTTTAAAGACTGAAATACTGAAAACAAAGGTCAATCGTAATTTTAAAAAGTGAAAAAATAAAAAGCAAAATAAAAAACCCAAACCCAATTAATCTAATCTAATCTATCTTCTCTTATCTATGTACATTTAAACTGCTCAAGTGCTTCTCTGACGGTGCAGTGGTAAAGAATCCGCCTTGCCAGTCAATACTGCAACCCACTCCAGTATCGTGTGTTAGTCATTCAGTTGTGTCCAACTCTTTGCGACCCTTAAGACTGTACCTGCCAGGCTGCTCTGTCCGTGGGATTTTCCAGGCAAGAATACTGGAGTGGTTAGCCATTCCCTTCTCCACAGGATCTTCCTGACACAGGGACTGAACCTGAGTGTCCTGCGTTGCAGGCAGAATCTTTACCATCTGAGCCACCAAGGAAGCCTCCAGTATTCTCGCCTGGAAAATTCTATGCACAGAGGAGCTTGGTGGGCTAGATAGTCCATGGAGTCAGAAAGAGTTGGACATGACTGAGCACAAGAAAGCTGATCAAACAAAGCACCTGTTTGAGAATCATTTGATTCCTTTATCTAAAGGTGACAACTTCAAGAGACAGTTTCATCTTCCTTTTTCCCTCACAGAGCTCCCCATCTTCAGAGCTGGTGCTAAACTGAACCTATCAGTTCTTCCTGAAGGTTAGCCAGGTTCTAGATTCTAGCTAGTTCTAGGTTCTGAATCTCTAGAAATTATAGGGCAAGAGCAACATGTGCAGGAGTGTCTGGTTACCAACGGTTGCAGAGCTGCAGGCCAGCTGGGCAAGCCAGCAGCTGAGCCCTCAAATATACTTTCACCCCCAGAGGCCAACTAATTTTTTGACATAGAAAGCTGTTAAGTGAAAACAGGAGCTAAAAGATTACAAGATTACAAACTATAAGTCAAAAAGATTATAAAGCAGTACTGTCAATCTATTATATCTAGGTCCAAAACCTGAAAATGTAAACCTACCAGCAACAGGAGACCTTGGCTATAGGAATTATGGAGATATGGGGGCTTTTCCATATTCTCCAGATTTTTCTATAACTTACTTGTAACTTTTGTAATTGGTAAAAAATATTATTTAGACAAAAATTAAAATAGCACCAGAATCTCAGCTGTGTTTGGAGAAGAATATAAAACTTGAGTGCTTTAATAGAATTTGTTTTCCAGAAAATGAGATTTGCAATTTTAAACTGATATTTAGTCCCTGAGTAGTCGAGAGCAGAGTGTGTCATGGTTGTGATCTTTTGGGGATTCTCTTTCCTCTTTATCTCAGACCCCTGGCTCCTCTGTGATCAGGCAGGCCCCTGTGATTGGCAGATCCCTGAGTAGCTACAGAGCAGGTACTGACCAGCCTAAGAAGGGTGGGAAGGACTTACTGCCTTGCACACAATTCCAATTCATTACACGTTTGTTAGTTAATTGGCAGAGCTCCTTGACTCCTTCAGAGGTCTTCCCAAGAGTCAGGAGGGAGGTCTAACTATAACCTCCCCACTTCTCATTCATTTATTCAAACAATGCATTGCAATAGATGAAGGATAAGCATTTGACAAAATTCAACATCTATTTATGAAATAAAAAATTGACAAAGTTGGTATAGTGGGAACATAGCTCAGTGTAATAAAGGTGATATATGACAAGCCCAGAGCTAGCATTCATACTGAATGGTGAAAAGCTGAAAGCTTTTCCTCTAAGGTCAGAAACAAGACAAGGATGCTTACCATCACCAATTTTATTCAACATAGTATTGAAAGACCTAGCCACAACGGTCAGACAAGAATAAGGGGGGAAAAAAGCATGCACATCAGAAAGAAAGACATAAAACTTTCACTATTTGCAGGTGACATGGTATTATACATAGAAAACTCTAATAACTCCATCAAAAAACACTTAGAACTAAGAAACGTTCAATAACATTGTAGAAAAAAATTCCATTTTGTTTCTATACACTAATAATAAACTATTAGAAGAAAAATTAAGGAAATATGTTTTACAATTGTTTCAAAAAGAATAAAATACCAAAGAATACATTTAACCAAGGAGGTGAAAGATCTGTACTCTTCAAAAACTATAAGACATTGGTGAAAGGAATTGAAGACAGCCAAATAAATGGAAAGATATTCCACACTGATATTAAAATGTTTATATTACCCAAAGCAATCTACAGATTAAGTATAATCCCTATCAAAATATCCAGGACATTTACACAGAAATAAACAGTCTCTTCAATAAATGGTTCCAGGAAATCTAGACAGCCATATGAAAAATAATGAAACTAGACCAATTCTTATACCATCTATAATATAAAAACAAGCTTAAAATGGACTAAAGACTTAAATTAAGGCCTGAAACCATAAAACACTTAGTAGGAAACACAAGCAATGAGATCTTTGACATCAGTGTTAGCAATGTTTTTTGGATCTGTCTCCTCAGGTAAATGTTTCTTCTCGTGAAAACTATAACTCATTGATGAAAGAAACTGAAGAAGACAGACACAAGTAAATGGAAAGATATTCCATCCTCAGCAATTGGAAGAATTAATATGTTAAAATGTCCGTACTATTCAAAGGCATCTGCAGAGTCAATGCAATTACTATCAGGAGTCCCATGGCATTTTTCACAGGGCTAGAGCTAATAGTCCTAAAATGTGTACAGAACTATAATCGACCCTGAATAGTCAAAGCCATCTTGAGAATAAAGAACAAAGCTGGAGACACCACAAATCTTGATTTTAATGGATGAAGAGAAGAAATTGTGGTATATATATGGAATGTTATTCACCCATAAAAAAGAATGAAATCTGGTCATTTATAACAACATGGATTGACCTTAAGGGCCCTATGCTGAAATAAGTGAAATTAGCCAGACAGAGAAAGACAAAATATCATGTGATCTCACTTAATCTGTGGAACTTCAGAAACAAACAAAAACCAAGTTCATAGATAAAGAGAACAGACTGATGGTTTCAGAATCAGGAAACGGGAGTACCGTGAAATGCATTAAGGAGGTCGAAAGGTACAAAATTACAGTGATAAATAAGTCAAAGGAATATACTGTATAGCGGTGATGATAGTAATATTGTATTGTATTTTTGAAAACTGCTGAGTAAATCTTAAAAGTCCTTGTCACAAGGAAAAAAGTTTTTGTAATTATGTATGGAGATGATTGTTAATTATACTCATTATGGTGATCATTTTGCCATATACACTAATACCAAATCATGCAAAAAAATTGGAAGACAACTACAACAGCAATAAAATATAAAGAGCATAAATTTTCTCATTTATGCTCTTTGTAGTCATACTTGGCAGTATAGGACTGGAGTTGGTCGGGGGTTGCTAAGCCTGGTACTCCTGAAAAGTCGTGCAGGAGAGTGACTCTACTGGCTCTGGGTACGAGAGGACAGCAACCACACAACACGGGGTCTAGAGGTGGGCAGGCACACACTGACATCACAGGGTGCATCCAGCCTGCAAGGTCATCCTGGGCAAATTGCTCATCTATCGAGTCTCGGATTCTGCATTTTGAAAACAAAGATAATAATTCCCGCTCTGCAGGGTTGCTGTGAGCCCTGAGTAAGATTGAAAACATGTGACGCAATCTGTATTCTGCAGGTGGCTCCTTCCCTCCTGGCCTTTCTTAGAGGTTTCAGAGTATCTAAAATAAACTACCATTGACTATCATGTGATTGGAAAATATTAAAAATTTTGACCATTCCAAATGTTGGTAAGGATACAAGATATGCAGAACTCTCAGGTCTGCTGGTGGGAGTGTAAATGGGTGTTAACACATTAGCCAGCTACATAGCTATATCTTTTGACACAGCAATTGAACTTTTTGTTATGTATTATCAAAAACTTCTAGCACTTGTGCATGAAAAATATGTTCAGAAAACAGCCGTTGACATATTGTTAGTACTGAAAAAAAAAACAAAACAGGAAAATGGATAACTAACAGTATAGTTGCAAAATGAAATATTACATACCAGTAGTCCTGTTTTAATGTTCCTGTATATATATCAACATATATATCAAACACACAGGGTGGAATGAACCGCAAATTTTAGAAGGATACTATTCAAATACAATTTTAAAACATTCAAAACGATTCTATATAATGTTTGTCTTTATTTACATACACAGCAAAAGTCTTAAAAGTACACTGAAACTAGAAATTCCAAAATCAAAGAGTGGATCCCGCTGGGCATAGAGGGCTTCCCAGGAGGCACTGCTGCTGCTGCTGCTAAGTAGCTTCAGTCGTGTCCGACTCTGTGCGACCCCATAGACAGCAGCCCACCAGGCTCCCCTGTCCCTCGGATTCTCCAAGGAGGCGCTAGTGGTAAAGAATTCGCCTGCCGATACAGAAGATACAGATTCCATCCCTGGGTCAGGAAGATCCCCTGGAGGAGGGCATGGCAACCCACTTCAGCATTTTTGCCTGGAGAATCCCATGGACAGAGGAGTCTGGCGGGCTACATACAGTCTATGGGGTAGCAAAGAGTCGGACAGGACTGAAGCAACCTAACACTAGGCATACAGGGAGGGCACAGGTAGAAGGAGGGGTACCTGTGGGAAGGTTTCTGCATCTTCATATTTTTTTATTTATTCAAAAAAACTTTATCCCTACATACAGGACCTTTGGTTGGGCCTTAGCTCCCCAACCAGGGATGGAAACTGGGCCCTCTGCCAGTAGGAGTACAGAGTCTTCACCAAGCATTTTATAAAACTGGTTGGTGAGTACCTGACCATTATTTTCTATAATGTTTGAAATAGTTCATTAAAATAAAATATATAAAAGAACACAGTAGAGATTGAGAGCACTGAAGAGCACAGATTTTTCTTTGGTTAGGGTTGATGTCCCATCTCTATCATTCCTAAACACGATGACCCTGGGAAAGTCTCATAATCTCTTTAAATCTCATTTTCCCCAGCTGCAAAATGGGAATAATCTTAACAGTTATGAGATGGGGTAAGATAAAGATTGAATAAGGTTATGAATGCATAATCCTGGTACATAATCCTGCTTAGTAAATGTTAAGCAGTATTATCATCATCTCTGATTGACTAGGGGAAGGGCATTCTTGAATCACTCTGAATCTTCATTTCTTAACTCTAGAAAGTGAGATTTTGTGCACTATATCTCCAGAACTTATTCTTCTAACTGCCAGTTTGCACCCTTTGACTCATATCTCCCCAGTTCCCCCATGTGCATCCTGGGTAACCACCACTCTTCTTTCTGTTTGGTTCTTTTAGATTCCACATAGAAGTGAGATCATACAGTATTGGTTTCTGTCTGTCTGACTTGTTTAGCATAATGCCCTCAAGTTCCATCCAAATTGGCATGGACAGATTTCCTTCTTTGCCATGGCTGGATAATATTCCATTATATATTTATCCTATGTCTTCTTTATTCATCCATCATCGGACACAGGTTGTTTCCATATCTCGGCTATTGTGAATAATGCAACAATAAATATAAGAGTTGCAGACATCTTTTCAAGCCCCTATTTTCATTTCCTTTTGCTGTATAAGCAGAAGTGGGATTTCTGGATCACGTGGTAGTTCTATTTTTAATTTTTAACAATATTTTATTTGAAAGTTAGTAAGAAAGTAGAGCTTCGATGTTCCCACCAGAAAAAAAGGAGATGAAAATTACGTGGTGTGATAGAAGCGTTAGCTAACACTATGCTAGTAATAATATAGCAATACATAATTGTATCAAATCAACATATTGTACAGCTTAGACTTCACAATGTTATATGTCAATTATAGCTCAACTTTAAAAAAGAAAGTGAGATTTTGGTGTCTTGTCTGGATAAAATGTAACTGAAAATAAGGGGATAAGCTTGGAATAATTTTTTTAAGTCTGCTTTTAACAGGAAGCTAAGTTTTGACAAGAGCTGCTAATTAAGTCTGCAAGGAGAACACTGTGCTGATTAAATCAGCTGTACTTGCTGTGGAAGATCCTCCAAAATAATGAAGAGCTGTCGAATTCTTTCAGCACTGTGCAGCCGCTGTTCAGTTATATGTTCAGTTCAGGGCTTGTCCTCATGTAATCTGGCAGGATACCCACAGTGGCACTTATTTCAGGCTTCTTGGTAGGAAAATAGGAAAAACAAACCTGACTAGTCCTTCAATAATTCTTTACCAATCTCCTTCTCTGTACCATCATTGTACAGGTGCCTAGAGTGACCCGAAGCCCCTGCTTTAATAACTAAATGATCCCACAGGGGAAACAGAGCAAATACCAAAGAACAAAGGCCTGAGCAATGTGACAAAGTGTGTAATTGAGTGGTAAAAACAATAAGCTTCATTGAGTGGTAAAGACAACAAGCCTGGGGGAATTTATAGAAGGGAGCAGTCAATGAAGGCTGCAAAAAAGAACCTCCAGTTTTGGTATCAGACAAATGGAAGTTGAAAGCAAGCCCCCTCCGTCTACAGGAGGCATCTTGCTTTAGCCAACAGGACCTTACTGGAGCTGGTATGAATGAAGGCTTTAAGATGCTTGCCTGATTGGGTTTTGAAACTTTAGTCATGAAATTTTTGGTGAAGATAAACTTCACCTATACCCTCTTCAGTTCTTTCAATGGGGACCTGCAGATTAAAGCAATAAATGACAACTTTTAAAATTAATATTTTACACACGTGAGAATTTACAGAAAAAGAGAAACACAAAGAAATGCCTAGACCCAGGAGCTTATATACCATTTTAACAAAGGAAAAGGGGTTTCGGATTTGAGGGATGATGTCTTGTGGGAAGTAACTAGGAAATATATAGGAAACTAATGGAACATAAGGGTTATTTTAGAAAGATTCTTTAATGCAGACTCATCTCAGTGCTGACTCTCCATCTCTAGTGATAAGAGTTGCTCTCTTCTTCCTGGTATGGGAGAGGAGGGGACATCATTACAAAGGGAAATTTGTGCCCTGCTTTTGGCAGAAAACAGAAGGGCAGGGGACTTTTCCTGCATCTGCAGATTCTCAATAACCCTTATGCCAAAGCAGCATATTTTGGGGTTGTATATTCTAATTCCATTCAACATGCCCCAGCTGCCTGCTGACCCCAGAAGACGAAAAGATACACAAGGCATGCTTGGACCCCTTACAGTCTGGAACGAAGCCCAGCCTAGATGAGCTGAGCTACAGCCAACCCACAGGTGCCTGAGTGAGAAATAAATGCTTATGGCCATGTGCCACTGAGAAAATCTAATGGATAGATGAGATATGTAATACATTCATATTATAATCCTGATATGATTGTAATAATAGTTTATTAGTTAGTGAAATGGGGGAAATATGTATATTATTTGCAGTGGTGTGTGCTAAATTACTTTCGTTGTGTCCAACTCTATGTGACCCTGTGTACAATATCCCACCAGGTTCCTCTGTCAATAGGATTCTCCAGTCAGGAATACTGGAGTAGGTTGCCATGCCCTCCTCCAATTGCAGTCGTATCATGAGAATTAAGTGAAATATGAACTTAGCGTCTCATCCTGAGGATACAACTGAGGTCATGTTAATATTGATATCTGACCCACTCATGAGGCCATTTGCTTCCTGAAAACAGGTCTGTAAGTAGTCCTGGTGTTCCTTAGTTTTGGGGTGTGACCCTTTACTCACCAGCCTCTGACCCCCACAATTCTACAAGGGTACCACTCAAAACTCATGTTCCTCATTATTTACTGGCTCAGACTGGTCATTTGGTGAAACTTTCATGAAGACTCACCAAAAAACAGCAGAGGATCTGAGCTTCATGGTGCAGGATGGCTTCGTTCATTTACTTAACAAACATCTACAGAGGACAGAGTGATGTGTATCAGCAGCTCTTTTAGCTGGATTCATGACTTAGGGTCATGGCTCTGATAGGGAGAATGAGGATCAAAAACACTCTCTCCCTCACTTACCCTCCATTAGTGAACTCCACAGCCTGCTAGGACCCCAGAGAGTCAGAATTTGGTGAGACAGCTCTTTCAAATGTGAAATATTTCTAGAATGTCAGGGCTGAGCAGAGATTATCTGCTAACCCAGTCTAATTTTCCCCAGCAGCCCTGAGGGCCTGTCGCCCAGGCTGGGTTATTAGAGTCAATTTCCCTTCTGGCTTCTGTAAGGGCTTCCCCACCCATAGCCCTCAAGTCTGCTAGGCATGTCCAAGTCACAGGCATCCACAGCATATCAAGATTTGTTCCCAGAAGATATTCCAGGTTCCATGCAAACACTAGTCTACAAATGGCATCTTGAGAGAGGGAGTATCTTTTGACTATGGGATCTTATTTATAGAAATAATACATGGAAAACACCAGGTGAGTGGTAGGTAGCCAAGAAGTGTTGATTCTTTTCTACTTCCTGGAAGAGCAGAAGCCTGAGCTGGATTATGGAGCAGCTGGAATGAAAAAGAGACAAGTCAGACGTCTCCGGGCCCAATGTTTACTTCAGGTCAGTCGCTCAGTCGTGTCCGACTCTTTGCGACCCCATGAATCGCAGCACGCCAGGCCTCCCTGTCTATCACCAACTCCCGGAGTTCACTCAGACTCATGTCCATCGAGTCAGTGATGCCATCCAGCCATCTCATCCTCTGTCATCCCCTTCTCCTCCTGCCCCCAATTCCGCCCAGCATCAGAGTCTTTTCCAATGAGTCAACTCTTTGCATGAGGTGGCCGAAGTACTGGAGTTTCAGCTTTAGCGTCATTCCTTCCAAAGGAATCCCAGGGCTGATCTCCTTCAGAATGGACTGGTTGGATCTCCTTGCAGTCCAAGGGACTCTCAAGAGTCTTCTCCAACAATGTTTAGTTCAGTTCAGTTCAATTCAGTTGTGTCCGACTCTTTGCAACCCCATAGACAGCAGCATGCTAGGCTTCCCTGTCCATCACCAACTCCCAGAGCTTGCTCAAACTCATGTCCATTGAATCAGTGATGCCATCTAACCATCAGTGTGTGGGGGGGGTGGGGAGCCCAATCATTTCACATCAGACCCTGAAGACAGCTCAGAGATGAGATGACACTTAGACGAATCAAGTGGGCCCAAATGGCCTGCTGGTTGCTCAGGGCTACACAGCAAATAGTTCAGGCCAGGTGTCTTTGCTCTGGGCATTTGCATACCTGTGAGCACTAGAGAACATCATTTTGGGGATGAAATTATTATAAGGACTCTTGGAATTACCGTAATTTCTAAAGTCTTGTTCATGTTTGTGCTAAGTCGCTTCAGTTGTGTCCAACTCTTTGTGAGCCTATGGACTGTAGCCCGCCAGGCTCCTCTCCAGGGAAGAATTCTGGAGAGGGTTGCCATGTCTTCCTCCAGGGCATCTTCCTGACCCAGGGTTTGAACCCGAGTCTCTTATGTCTCCTGTAGGCAGACAGGTTCTTTACCACTATTGTCGCCTAGGAAGGCCCTGAAGTCCTAATGAGTACTGTTTCTCTTACATTTGTGTCTCTTCTTCAAATGTTAACATTATTCATTTAAAACAGTTACTGATCTCTGTTAGCTTTAAAATAAAATATTAAGACTTTATTTTTTTAGATCAGTTTCAAGTTCATGGCAGAATTTTAGGGAAGGTACAGAAATTGCCCATATACTTCCAGAGTCCCACACATTCATAGCCTTTCCTGTTATCAACATCTCACACCAGAGGCGTACATTTGTTATAACTAACCATCCTACACCGGCACATCATAATCACCAAAAGTCTATAGTTTTCATTATGGTTTAATCCTTGTGTTGTACATCTGATGAATTCTGGCAAATGCATAATGACATGTACCCATCATTATGTTATTAACATCATTCAGAGGGTTTTCACTACCCTAAAATCCTCTGTGCTTCCCCTATTCATCTCGCCCTACCCCTCTCTGATCTTTTTACTGTCTTCCTACTTTTGCCTTTTCCAGAATGCCATGAGTTGGAATCATACAGTATGCAGCCTTTCCAGATGGACTTCTCTCACTTAGTAATGTGCATTCAAGTTTCTTCCATATCTGCTCATGGCTTTCTAACTTCTTTCTTTTTAGCTCTGAATAATATTCTATTACCTGGATGGACTATAGTTTATCCATTTACCTAGTGAAGGGCATCTTTGTTGTTTCCAAGTTTGAACAATTATGAAAAAAGTTGTATTAAATATTTGTATGCAAGTTTTTGTGTGGACAGAAGTTTTCAGTTCATTTGGCTAAATACAAAGGAGTGCCACGGCTGGATTACATGTTAAGACTATGTTCAATTTTGTAAGAAACTGCCACACTGTCTTCCTAAGTGGTGAACCATTGTGCATTCCTGCCAGCAATGGATGAGAGTGGGACCAACGCCCTTTTCTGTTCTGTGACCTCTCAGCAAGGAGTCCTGTCAGGCTAAGTGACTCGGCCACAGGAGATGGCACAACATGTGAGATAGGCTGGTTCCCAAAGATCAACCCAGTACATTTGCTTTGTGGAGAGAATAGAAACTAAAAAACAAGAGCTCTCCTTACAATGTGCCAACTAGCCAGGGCCAGCTAGGCTTTGGTTTCCTTGTCTCTAGTGCCTCTAAGAATCATTTTGGCCTAAGTGATGCGTTGAAGCCCTTTGCTGCTCTGCAAACACCAAGAGCCATCAGGTAGCCACTTTGAGTTTCTTTGCCTGTTGAGGAGCCAGCTAGCGTTCTCTGCATTTTGGGGTTTTTTTTTTTTTTTTTTGGCCACACCAAGCAGCACGTGGGATCTTAGCTTCCTGACCAGATAGAACTGCTGTGCCCCAGGTATTGATCACTGGACCACGAGGGAAGTCTCCTCTGGTTTTCTCTTTGCAAAGCCTCCAGAAGGCAAGTCCAGGCCTGGACTTGCAAGTTCAGGGCCTGCCTTATCTGAGCTTACTCACTGCTGAGTTCCCAGGTGGTGCTAACCCACAAGGACACCACTGGCCCGGCAGAAGCTCTCTGTTCCATTGTCCACCCTCACCTCCAGGCCCTTGTTCATGAGATCCCTCTCATCTGATGTGTCCCATCCTATCTGCTTGACCCCAATTCTGCCCATCCTGCATGAGTCAGCCCCACCTCTGAATCTATCTTTCATTTATGGGCTACCACTATTGCCCTTGAGCACTGAATGCCTTGAAACATCTCTTGTCTTATCTTGGTAATGGTTTACAAATTTATTACATTCATGTGCTTTGGATATAAATTTTTCATTTTGTCTGTAACCTAGATTTCCTTTTGAGTGTAGGTCCTTTGGGTATTGGAAGGGGTGGTTAGAGAAGTAGGGTCAGAAAACTATTTATTCCAGTGAAATAAACTAACATTGTGCCATTGGGTAGTTTAGTTTATTTAGGCAAATTGCCTACTCTCTCAGAGTCTCCCTTCCCCCACCCACATACACATTATTCCTCTGGCAGATGGTATCAGTGTTGGAGTTTGTGGTGTCAAAAAAATAAATCAGGAGACTGCAAATAAGAAGAGCTTATTTAGGGTCTTAAGAAGTAAAATTTAGGAGACCCAGATTTGGGGAACCTGAAGGAGTCTTCCAAAGATGAGAAAGAGGGACTTTGAAAAGCCACATAGTTTTTAAAAGTTGCCTAGTATGAATTGTGACTGACTCTGTACCTGGGTCTGAAAATATTTGCCTTAGGGAATCACAAATTGTTTTAGGGTAGGGGTCTGAAACATGGTGACTGTCATGAGTTATCTTAGGGTAAAGATGTGATAAGCATCTTGAGTTTCTGGCAGTTTTTCTGGGTTACTTCATCAGGTCAAAATGTTAGATTTCATCCAGGCTGATGTGCCTAAGTCACACTTCCTTAATAACCTCCCAGCGCCATTTTAGAGAGCTCTCTTAGCAATGCTAACTCTATTTTGATTTCCTTTTCACAGTGAGATGCTTGTGGTAATATGTAAGAGGTCTTCACACCGTCTAGTCATTGGGCCAAGCTCTGAAGTTAACACCTGCTTCAGTAAACTTGGGGTCTCCTCCCTTATCTTAAGCATTGCTTCCAGACATCCCCTCCAACATCTTCTTATTAATGGGCTTCACTTCTGGCTCTCATGATATTTAAAGATTTCCGTAGCTGCAGCACTTGCTAGGGTCTTGACAGCCAGCACCCTCAGTGACTTTCCACATGTTCCCCTTGAGGAACATAAAAGTTTCTGGACACCTAACCACACAGAAAGCTGGCAAGACTGAGAAGCCAAACTCAGGCTCCTCTCCATTGGCTACAGCAAGCAGGCACTGGTTGTGCCCCAGCTATGGACAGGGGGTCATGGTGCTTTCCAACAGAAGCAGAACAGATCTTTCTATGCCCTGGGACTCTCCTGTGTTTAAGTTTGACGGTCAGTCCTCCTGGGAACTTGTTAAGTCGTGTCTGACTCTTTTGTGACCCCATGGACTGTAACCCACCATGCTCCTCTGTCCATGGGATTTCCCAGGCTAGAATACTGGAGTGGGCTTCCATTTCTTTCTCCAGGGAATCTTCCTGACCCAGGGATTGAAACTGTATCTCCTGCATTGCAGGTGGATTCTTTACAACTTAGCCACATAGGAATCCCCCTTGAGACTCCAGAGGATGTAAAAAAGGAGAACTGTAGCATGTGTCTTCCTCCTCCAGACCCTATTTTTCTGTTTCCCCACCATTCTTTGGACTACTTTATTATATTCTTTCAACCATAGCATGTATTTGTCACAAATTGAAGAGACACTGTCTCTACACTACTGATAGAAAAATCTATGAACTAGTTTTCCAAACCTATCCCTTGATATACTAAGAACTGTAGGAAACTCATCCCTTACCAGGTTTAATTTGCTAGTCCATTATTCTGTTTATCTGAAACCAAATACTTTGGCTTTCTTCTACCTTCTGGTTATAAGCTTCAGGGCTCTCTATGAGAGAGAAGACTGCAAAGGAAGATGAATTATAGGGAAAGTTAAAATACACTGGCTTAATATTTGTGAATATTAACTCAAATTTCACCTTAACACTTGTGGTTTTTAGTTCTTGTATTTGTGGATTTTGTGTCTATAAGTAAGTAGAATGCTTATTTTAACTACTAGAGTCTCACACACTATTTTATCAGAATAAAAGAAAATTAGAAATTAAATTTTACAGCTTTACTGAGGTATAATTGACCTACAATATACAGCACGCATTTAAAGAATACAACTTGATGAGTTTTGAAATAGGTAAACAAAGTGAAACTATCATCATAATCAAGATAACGAATTATCTATCACTCTGAGAAGTTCAAAAACCATCTTTCCCCCTAATATCATCCCAATCCTTACATGCCCTAGGCAGTCAATGATAATCTTTCTGTCACTATAGATTAGTTGGCATTGTCTAGAAATTTATGTGAAGAATAATTTGATATGTACTCTTTTGAGGGGGAGGGTCTGGCTTCTCTAACTAAGCATAATTACTTTAATATTTATCCATGATTTTTTGTGTGTGTATCAATAGTCCATTCCTTTTTATTACTGGTTAGTAATCCATTTTATGACTATACCATAGATTGTTTACCTATTCTTTTTCTCATAGACATTTAGGTTGTCTCTAGTTTAGGGCTATTACAAAGGAAGCCACTTTGAACACTGGTGTACAAGTGGACATGTATTTTCATGTTTTATTGGGTGAATAGCTAGGAATGGAATGGCTAGGTTGTATGGGAAGTAGAGCTGCCAGATTTAGTAAACAAAAATATATAAACCCCAATTAAATTTGAATTTTGGATAAGTAAGCAATTCTTTAGTATATATATGTCCCATTTGGGACATACTTAAATTAAAAAATTTTCACTGTTTATGTGAAATTCAAATTTAACTTTGTGTCTTTTATCTGGCAACACTAAATTAGGAAGTGTACTATTAACTTTTTAAGGAATTCCTCAAGCTTAGTTCCTAAAGTGATTGTTATCATTTTACATTCCCATATTGCATTCCAGTACTTTTTGCCGTCAAACTTAAAAACTGATGCGAAGAGCTGACTCGTTAGAAAAGACCTTGATGCTGGGAAAGATTGAAGGCAGGAGGAGAAGGGGGCACCAGAGGACAAGAAGGTTGGATGGCATCACCGACTCAATGAACATGAGTTTGAGCAAGCTCCAGGAGGTGAAGGCCGGGGAAGTCTGGAGTGCTGCAGTCCACGTGGTGGCAAAGAGTCGGACACAACTGAACAACAACAACATTCCCATGATGAGTAAATGAGGGGCTTCCCAAGTAGCTCAGCGGTAAATGATCCCTATTCCAGTATTCTTGCCTGAAAAACCCCATGGACAAAAGAGCCTAAGAGTCAGATATGACTAGCAACTAAAACAAGTCCCCAGGAGGACTGATCCTCAAACTTAAACACAGGGGAGTCCTGGGCATAGAGTCAGACATGACTGATGAGCATGCACGTGTGAGCAGTCAATGAGAGTTTCATCTGCTTCATGTCCTTGCCAATATTTACTATGATAAGTCTTTTGAATTTTACCAATCTAATGAATATGCAGTGGTATTTCAATGAGGTTTTGATTTGCCTTTCCATCGTGACTAATGACATTTAAGTATATTTTCGGTCTGCTTATTTGCCCTCCCTATAGTCAGCTTCATGAGGAGGTTATTTTGTTCAGTTTGTTTCTCCTGTTTTTGCATTGAGTTTCTGGTCTTTTATTATTGAGTTGCAAGGATTCTTTACGTATAGTACATTCAAGTCCTCTGTCATATACATTTTTTTGCAGATATATTTTCTCAGTTTGTAACTTGCCTTTTCACTGGGTAAGTGTCTTTTGAAGAGCAAGAGTTCCTCATTTTGGTCAAGTCCAATTTACTGATTTTTTAAATTTATAATTCATGTTTTTTTGTGTCTTACATAAGAAAATTTTTGCCAAATTCAAGGATACTAGAGGAGCCTGGAAGGCTGCAGTCCATGGGGTCGCTGAGGGTCGGACATGACTGAGCGGCTTCACTTTCACTTTTCACTTTCATGCATTGGAGAAGGAAATGGCAACCCGCTCCAGTGTTCTTGCCTGGAGAATCCCAGGGACGGGGGAGCCTGGTGGGCTGCCGTCTATGGGGTCGCACAGAGTCGGACACGACTGAAGTGACTTGGCAGCAGCAGCAGCAGCACTTTCTTCCACAAGTTTTATAATTTTAGTGTGTACATTCTATGACAAATTTTAATTTTTATATCTGGTATAGGGAAGAATCAAATTTTTTGTTTTGTTTTTGCTTATGACTATTAAGTTGTTTTTATGAAAACATCTTTCTTTCTTCAAGGCAGATAAATTTTTTTTTTTTTGCAACTTTGTTGAAAATCATGTGTATGTGTGTGGAAATTTCTGGAATCTCTATTTTTTACCATTTATTTGTCTATTTTTATGCCAGTATGACACTCACTGTCTTAATAACTATAGCTTTATGATGTCTTAAAATCAAGTAGTGTCAGTCTTCCAGTTTTGTTCTTATATTCGTTTTTACATATTTTCTTTTACATTGCTTTCTTTATTCCAGGTCTTTGCATTTCCATATAAATTTTAGAATCAACTTGGCAATTTCTACCAAAGTATCCTGCTGAGATTTTGATTGTTATTGCATTGAATCTATAAACCAATTCAAAAAGGATTGCTATCTTGAAAATATTAAGTCTATTAATCTATAAACATAGTATATATCTCCATTTTATTTCAGTTTGTTTAATTTTTCTCTTTGTTTAATTTTAAGTAATGCTCTTAGTTTTCAGAATACAGACTTCATAAAATTTTGTTAAATTTATCCCTAGGTATTTTATATTATCAGATACTGTGTGTTGTTTTACACTTCATCCATCCATCATATCCATTCTCCAACTGATGGGCATCCAGGCTGCTCCATCACCTTGCTCTCTCAGTACTGCTGTGAAGAACATCCTCCTTCATATATATTCCCCATGGGACCTGTGCAGTTTGTGGAGTCCATACTCACGAGTGTTTGCTGAGCCTATAGGTAATTTAATTTCACCATTGCTGCCATATTGCTTGCCAGTTTGCCCTCCTAGTGACTAAGAATGAGAGTTACTATTTTCCCATATGCATGTCTTTCTCATTCTTGCAAATATGATGGCTATGAAGTTATACCTTTTAATTTTAGTTTGTATTTCTTTGACTTCAAGATAGATTGAGCAGCTCTTTGTTTGTAAGTGATTAAATTTTCTTCATTTATGAATTACCTGATAATAGGTTTTGAATATTTTTTCTACTGGGTTTTCTGTTTGTTGTGGTGGTTAATTAACCTACATTCCTAGCGCAATCTATATATTGCCCCTTTGCAGTGCTGGATGTTACAAATGCCTTCTCCCAGCCTGTCACCGATCAACCAGCTTTGGCTGTGGTTGACTTTTCTGAATAAAAATCCTTAATTTTTGAAGAGGGAAAACCTATATATTGTTTTAAAAAATCTTTCCTTATTAGAATGTGTAAAATATTCTCCTACAATTTCTCCTACTAGCCTTGTGGTTCTACTTTTTATGTTAAATTTTTAATTTATTTTGAATTTTAAAAATAAAGGACATGAGGTACAATTTCAGTCTTATTTTTCTGCATTTGATTGGCCAATTTCCTAACTCTATTTTTTAAATATTCCACTCTTAGTCCCACCGAGTTGTGATAATATTTTATCACACATCAAATTTCCATATAAATCCAGTCAGTTCCTATGATCCCCATTTTTTCACCTGGAATCATTTGTCTGTTCCTGCATCATCACCCTACTATTTCTGCTGCTATGATTTTGTTGTATAATAATATTGGGTAGGTCAATGCACTTCACTTTTGTTTTTTTAGTTAGTTATGCATGGATTTTTATTCTTTCATATAAATTTTAAAATCAGTTTGCTAGTTTCTCACAAAATCAGGACTTTGATTAACATTTCAGTGAATTTATATATCTACTAGGAGGAAATTGGCATATTTTTATGTTGTTATCCCACCATGAACTTGGTATATTGCTTTATTTATATCTTCTCTATACACTTTTAAAAAATGTTTATCCATTATTTATTTTTGGCTTGTGTTGCTGCATGCTGGCTTTCTCTAGTTTTGGTGAACAGGGGCTACTCTCTGGCTGCGGTGCCTGGGCTTCTCATTGCGGTGGCCTTCCTGTTCCGGGACACAGGCTCCAGGATATATGAGTTTCAGTAGTTTCAGCTCCCTGACTCCAGCTTCAGAGCACAGTCTTGGTAGCTGTGGGGCACAGGCCCAGCTGCCCCGAAATACGTGGAATCGTCCCAGACCAGGGATCGAACCCATGTCCCCTGCATTGTTCAGTTCAGTTCAGTTCAGTCGCTCAGTCGTGTCTAACTATTTGCGACCCCATGAATCGCAGCACGCCAGGCCTCCCTGTCCATCACCAACTCCCGGAGTTCACTCAGATTCACGTCCATCGAGTCAGTGATGCCATCCAGCCATCTCATCCTCTGTCATCCCCTTCTCCTCCTGCCCCCAATCCCTCCCAGCGTCAAAGTCTTTTCCAATGAGTCAACTCTTCGCATGAGGTGGCCAAAGTACTGGAGTTTCAGCTTTAGCATCATTCCTTCCAAAGACATCCCAGGGTTGATCTCCTTCAGAATGGACTGGTAGGATCTCCTTGCAGTCCAAGGGACTCTCAAGAGTTCTCCAACACTACAGTTCAAAAGTATCAATTCTTTGGCGCTCAACCTTCTTCGTAGTCCAATACTCACACCCATACACAACTACTGGAAAAACCATAGCCTTGACTAGATGGACCTTAGTCGGCAAAGTAATGTCTCTGCTTTTGAATATGCTATCTAGGTTGGTCATAACCTGCATTGTTAGGAAGGCTCTTAACCACTGGACCACCAGGGAAGTCCATTATATACTTTGAAATTAAAATATTTTTCTTGGTAAAGATCTATTGAATTCATTGTTAATTACTAGACATGTTTGTTTATCCTTTTTATAACTGTATTACTATTGTAAATGAACTATTTAAGTTACAATATTTACTATTTTATTAAATATTTGTTTTTAACAAATATAATTCTTTAATATTTTATCATGTAGTTATTTGTTGGTGTAGGAAAATGCTAATCTTTAGAAAAATTTTTTGGTCTCATTGTGAGGACTGTGGGATCCTAGTTCTCAGACCAGGGGTTGAACCCACACCCTCAGCAGTGAAAGAATGGAATCTTAATCACTGGTCTGCCAGGGAATTCCCAAAAATACTGTGTTTTATGTTTTTTTAATTGCCATTTTATACCGCAACATCTTGGACAATTTACTGGGACTTCATATGACTCGCAACTTGGCCTCTCCCTCTATCAGGCCGCAGAAAGACTGCCACTTCCCCCGTTCCCCAGGGGCTTTGCAGTGATTAAGCAGTAGAGAAATTTGGAGGTCTGTCTCAAACTTGTCAAGTAGTCATTACACATGAAGAGAGTCCAAAGCATGGATCATAAATTCAAATACCTACGTAGGTTAAGTTTAAACAGCAGGGAATGGTGGAGACGGGGGCAAACCAGAAAGCGCAAGATCTATCTAAAAAGAGCAGACCTTCTCAGCTCCAGCCAGTTCTTACCACATAGCAATGAAAGTGCAGTTTTTTTCACATCTGTAGATTTTTCTAGGAAAAGCCTAAAATCTTTACGATAACAACATAATTGAATTTTTTAAAGTATTCGGTGGACCAAATAAATCACATCTGTGTGCTAGATCTGTTTGGCAATCTACTGAACTTCACCCTCTGGCCTAAGAATGTCCCAAGGAGAGGGGACGATAGGGAAGTAACTGCGTATCACCTCTGGACCCCATCCTCCCATTCCTTTTTCTCTCCCCACCCCCCATCCCCAAACCCAGGCCCTGTTTCCTTCACTGTGCAGGGTTCTATTCCAGCCAGCATGGACATTGGACTTGTGAGAACTGAGTTTAGAACATAAGGAGAGAAGATGGAGATCGAGGCTGGATCTACGTCATACTGTCTGAGAACTCTCAAGAGAACAGGAGTCTAAGCTGGAACAAGAATTGATGGAAGACCTACTAGCTTCCCCGGTAGCTCACATGGTAAAGAATCCAGCCTCCAGTGCAAAAGACCCAGGTTCGATCCCTGGGTCGGGTAGATCCGCCGGAGAAGGGAATGGCTACTATTCCAGTGTTCTTGTCTGGAGAATTCCATGGACAGGAGCCTGGTGGGCTACAGTCCACAGGGTCTCAAAGAGTTGGCAGAACTGAGCAACTGACAGTTTTACTCTCGTTCTACTGGCTTCAGCTGACGTGATGGAAGTGGTTTGGCTCTGGAACCACTCCTGTTCTTTCCAGAATCAGCTGAGATGAGCAAGTTTGGGCAACTGTCTCAGATCAGGACACCTCCCAAGAGTCCATATTCTGGACCTTAATCAACCCCCATGGTGTTTTAGGTTGGTATTATGGGCTGAATTGTGTCCTCCTAAAACTCACGTATTAGAGTCTTAACCTCCAGTACCACAGAATGTGATCACATTTGGAGATAGGGTCTTTAAAGAGATATTTAAGGTAAAATGAGGTCATTAGGAAGGGCCCTGATTCAATAGGACTGGTGTCCTTGTAAGAGGAGGAGATTAGGGCACAGACACACAGAGAAGGAAGACTATAAAGAGATACCGTTAGAAGACATGCCACTTGCATGCCATGGAGAGGCCTCAGAAGAAGCCACCCTGCTGACATCTTGATCTTGGGTTTCCAGTCTCCCTACAGCAAGAAAAGAAGTTCTGTTGCTTAAGTCACCCAGTCTGTGCTACTTTGACATGGCAGCGCTAGAAAACTAAAATAATTGTGTTTCTTGGAAACAGATTCTTAGTGCAGGGTTGTGTGGAAAGGTTTACAGGAGCCTTTATAGGAGATGTCAGGAAATCCAATGTGAAAACAAGGAGGGCAGAATTGGGCAGAGGGAGAATTTGAGCTAGAATGAGGGTGCCATCAAAGTGGTGTTCAAGCTGGGGTGGCCCTTCAAGGACTGTTCCAAATTGAGGCAAGGAGCCTTTGTTTTCCTACACCAATCACTCTCAAGGTGAAGGAGGGGTGATGATTTTTTTACCCTCTAAGGCATGTTGGCACTGTCAGAACATTTTTGGCTGTAACAACTGGCCTATGAAGGGGTATGTGTGTTGGCGGGGGGCGGGGGGGGGGGGGGGCTGCACGCCCTACTGGTTTCTAATGGGTAGAAACCAGTGATGCTGCTGAAGTACATCCTAACGCCCAAGACAGGCAACCCTCCTCCACCGCCCCACGACAAAGGAGCCCCTGACCGCGAACGTCAGGAGTGCCGAGATTGTGAAACCCTCCCTCCCGACATTAACCAGTCACTGGCCCTGAGCTGCATGTGCAAAGATTTTACCCTGGGCAGATCCCTGTCACTGATGGCAATCCCCAGTGAGGAGTGCAGCTATGGACTGTCCGTGGCCTGTGTTCCCAGCAGCTGGAGAACAGGCGTGTTTGCCATGAAGAGCATCTGGGTGGACCAAAGAGCCCTTGATCTGACCCCTCAACTTCTCTTTCTAATATAAATAACAACCAATCATGTTCAGGGCACCGTCCTGAGAGTTTTACACGTTACCCTACTTGATTGCATGTGTGCTGAGGTGCTTCAGTTGTGTCTGTTGTCTCTTTGCAACGCTAATGTTCTGGAGCCCGCCAGGCTCCTCTGTCCATGGGATTCTCCAGGCAAGAATACTGGAATGGGTTGCATTTCCTTCTCCAGGGGATCTTCCCCACCCAGGGGTCGAATGTGAGTCTTCTGCAGTAGCAGGCAGGTTCTTTATCACTAGGCCACCTGGGAAGCCCTGTTATCCCACTTAAGCCTCATAAAAAGCCAAAGAGGTGGGTTATATGGCCAATATTTTGTAAAACAATAATCTGGGACTCAGAGAGGTTAATCACTCACCCCAGATTACAGAGCTAGTAAGCAGCAGAACCAGAATTTGTATCCAGGGCTGTCTGACTCCAAAGCCTAATGTTTTCACAAGCAGGAAGGACAGTCTTTGCTAAAACAAAAACAGTACACAGAGGAGTAAAAGGATGGGCTACAGACTTAGCCTAGAACTGAGAGAAACCCAGCCTCACAACAGCAGAGCCCTGAGACAACAGCTGATACTGTGTGAACATCACAGGGCCCAGCCCCTGAGCTCAGGCTCCCTGGAGAGGAGACTCCTGCCACCTCTCTATCCACAAACGTTAATGGTTATCAGCAATAATCCCTCTCATAAGGGGACTTTTTCTTTTTGCCTCCTTGAGGTGAATGTATGGGCTTTAGGACTTTGTACGATGACAACAGTTAACTACAAAAAAGTAAAAAAAGCAGCCACTTCCTAGGAGTCAACGGTATAAAAATAATTTTTATTTACTACTGTAAATAAAGTAGTGCAAAGAGTAGTTTGGACCCACAATATTGCATTACTGATTTATTTACTACCTTAGCAGCATACAGTGTGGGCAGTTGGCTCTTTCTCTTCTTCTCTCTCTCTCAGAAACACACACACACACACACACCCCTACGCAGATGCAGGCAGGCATAATGGGTGGGGAATGAGACTATGAGCTAAAGTCTTGTTTCCTGCATTTTCCACTGCTGCCAGTCTATTCTAATGGGTAATTCATGGAAAATACTACACTTAAATACTAAGAATTTTCTAAATGTTATTTTATGGATTGCAATTGAAAAGTAAATGACATCCAACAGTGTCATTAACTGATTTGGAAGCATTACGACCCTAGGAAAAATCAAGGAGAAAAATGTAAACCCATTTACAAAGCCATTGCCTTTCTTGTGTTTCCAGCCTTAACCTATTCATTTCAAGGTGCCTCAGAAATGCTGGTCTTAGATGTCAAATGGAAATCTGTCCGTGGGGCTGCGAGGAGCAGGGCAGTGGCAAACACGCATACCAAATATTATCCAACTGGTAGAGAAGTCACAATTTTCTGTTGTTTTAATAAAATGGAATGAACAAGGGGCTAAGATTCTTAAAATGCACCTCAGTGTATAAGGATTTGGATACACCACAAGGCAAACTCTGACTCCCTGTACACACAATCATTAGGCATGGACATCCAGAATAACCCAGTTAACCTTCCCAACACATCTCTGTGATTAGGATGCTCCTTGTATTTGTTTGATAACCTTTGGTATAACCACTGTCTGCTCTGGGTATTTCTTTAATTTAAAAAAAAAAAAAAAGACACCAAGTGCAAAATTTGCATCCAGTTGAGAAGACATTTAAGGTGTATAATGCCCCAGCCACAGCTCTCCAATACCAGTTGCTGAAAGGATTCTCTCTCATCTGGAGAGACCTGGATCGCACAGTTCACCCACGTGGCTCTGGACTGTTGGTGACAGTGGGCTGGTCCTGAGCGGAGGCATCTGCCGTTGGAGTCACAGCTGGACTTGCAGGGGGGTCCGTAGGGTTTGCGGAGGCCCGGGCTGCTGTCAGGTGGGAACTGCTGGCTGC
Source organism: Budorcas taxicolor (assembly GCF_023091745.1). Lineage (NCBI taxonomy): Eukaryota > Metazoa > Chordata > Mammalia > Artiodactyla > Bovidae > Budorcas > Budorcas taxicolor. Next base: position 45,683,904 of record NC_068915.1, read on the forward strand.
AGAGACACGTGCACAACACATGCTGAATCCTCAAAACAGTATATATGGGACACACAACCACACCTGGACTCTAGCAAGCCAGAAAAGATGCTGCTCATCTAGTGTCCTTGATACTATAAACAGATGAGCAACTTTGGACCCATTATCTAGGTTCTTTGGACTTTGGTGTTTCCTCCTATAAAATGGCAATTGGAATATATATACAAAGATCTCTGGGAGTCTAAGTCTTAAAATTATGCTGCAAATTCCAGGTAAATATTAAGAAAGAAAGAAAAAGAGGAAAAGAAAGGGAAGAAGGTGGAGGGACGGAAGGAAGGACGGAAGGGAGAGACAACTCTTGGTCTATGTTTTCTACGGTCAGATCTCTCTCTCTCTCTCTCTCTTTTTTTTCCCACTTGGTGTTGATGCAATGCAAGCTATGGATTATAACAATCAATCAGAAAAGAGTGTTGGTTTCATTCATATTCTGATTCCATTTGGATGATATACCAAATTTGATTTAAATTGACTCATTTAAGTCCATGTATATAAGCTTTGGAAACATAATTACCAGGCTTAATTATTTATCATTCTACCTTTAGTAAGAAGCTTGGACAACCATAAAGATTAGGGAGGCTTATAAAGTTTTATACTTTATGTCAATAGTTTTCAAGTGGGGGTAATTTTGATTTCCAGGAGACAGTTGGCAACGTCAGTAGACATTCTTGGTTGTCACAACTGGAGGATGAGGTGCTACTTGCATTTAGTAGGTAGAAGCCAGGGATGCTGCTAAGCATCATAAAATGCCTATGCCAGCCTCCCCTGCTCCCATCAACAAGGAGTGATTCAGCTCCAAATATCACAAGTGCTAAGGGTGACACACCTGCATTAGGCACTGAGACTGAGATATACCCTGGCCCATCCATAAAACTGGGCTCTGGGACCTGGCTGCCCTGCCTTTAATCGGTGATGTAACCTTGGACAAGTTACCCACTCTCTTTCTGCCTCTTAAAAAATGGGCAAAATAAGAATATCTATACCTTATTGTCATAAGGATTAAATGAATTAATGTATATTCCGTTTTTAAAACAGTGTTTGGTTTGTCTACATACTCATTAGATGTTAGCTATTACTACTAGTGACCTGGCTAACCATGGTAATGTGTTGATTTATCAATTTCTGGGGCCTGGCTGGCAGGACTGATGAAAGCATTTGTTTCTGGGATGCTTATGGCTCACTTTTAGACCCCAGGAGCTTATGAAAATAGCTAAAATTTGAAGCCAGAAAACCGAGAAGTCACATGGTCCTGCCAGTTCCCAGTTGCTGAGCGATCTTGGGCAAGTTACTTAACCTCTCTGAGCTGCAGTTTCTCTGTCAAATGGGGGTAGCATGACATATGGCTAGTACAGTGGCCATGCTTTGTGGGAACAATTGCTAGTTTGCCTTTAAGCAGTGCTCTTGAGTTCTGCAGTCCTTGAGTCAGTTTTTTAAAGGTTCCCAAATGTCCATCTTGAAATGTACCAACTTGCAGAAGATGCCACCAGATGTTGATCATCTGACTTCTAGATAAACTCTTCAAGATTTCCACCTCTGAGAGGCTATTCCAAGATAAATCAGGAATGGGCTCCAAAGCCTCTGACCTTTTTGAATATGTAAAGGAATTCCTCAAGGAGCCCCCTCCAGTATCTACAGAAGACTTTGTGAATCCAGAGATTGTTCTGAAAGAACACAGTGGTGATGGTGGTGTGGGGTGGGGGGTGGTGCCCAGGTGTTATGTAATGATGACACTCACTCTGGCAGGTGACCTAACCATGCATGGCAGGGACTATGAGACCCAGTGACTCGGTAGAAAGACCATTTGTTGGAGTCAGGAGACCTGTTCTAGGCAAATCACATTTATCAATCACTAGTAGGCAACTTTGGGGTAGATACTGAATGGCAGACATTCAGTCCTAAGATGATGCTTGAATTGCATAGGCCTCGGTTTCCTCATCTGTAAGTTGAGGGGCTTGGATCACATGGTGTCCAAAACCTTCTCAGGCCCAAAGATTTATCCTTCTGATGATTCTCCGAGGAAGTTAATGAAGTACTAAGTCACCTATTTTTCCATTTCAAGCTCAGGGAAATGTTTAAATCACCATGGTAACAAGATAAATCAGCAATCAGTTTTCTGATTAAAACAAAAAAGTGCCAATGTGTAAATGTAGAAAGAATGCATAATTAGCATTGCCACCACTGAAATCTTGTTAGAACGTAATAAAAATGCTCAGTGTTTCAGCAGTAAATTTGCTATTATCCATGTGAGAACTCTTCCATTTTCATCAGGAGTTTGCAATCATTGGACAAGCCCTGTCCCCCATAGTGGGTCACAATTTTAGAATGGCCTCTTTGTCTCCACTCACCTGGAATCCATTCTAATTTGATTACCGGACTAGAATCAAGGTAACCAGGAAAACCAGCATGCTGCTTAAAAAATTGCAGAGTGCATTCCAGAGCCAAATAGGAGTGATTTTTGGATTATTTGCTGCTCGGGGGACCATTTCCTGTTCATTAGTGAGAAAAATCAAGAGTTGGCCCTGGGTTGGCAGACTGCAGTCCATGGACCTAATGTGACTTGCTGCCTGTTTTTGTATAGTTTGCAATCCAAGAATGGTTTTTGCATTTAGAAATGGTTGAATAAAAATCAAGAGTACTATTTTGTGATATGTGAGAAGTATATGAGATTTAAATCATCACGTCCACAGTAGCATTTTATTGAAGACCAGCCTCATCATTTGTTTTCCAGTATCGTCAATGAATACTTTCGAACTGTAATGAAAGTTGAATAGCTGTGACAGAGATGGCCCTCAAAGGCCCAAATGTTTATTATCTGGCCCTTTTCAGAAAAAGTTCGCCAACCTCTGTCATGGACCATTGTAGGAAAAATATCTGCTTGCTAGCTCACCAGATGTGAGCACAAAGAAAAGAAGAATAGTAGAGAATATATTGGGTGAATTGGGAGATAATTGAATATTTACAAAGACAGGGGAGGTAGGTGCGGGTAAGGAGGTGAGGGAGGGAAACTCTGAAAATCTGAAGATTAAATCTACCTCATTTGAGCCTCTGGCTCCAGCAGGGCCCAGCCCATGTAGAAAATCCATGTCATTTAAACATTTCTCATGAGTAAAGATACCAGTAGGGCACCAAGGGTAATGAGATAGGAGAAAAGTAAAATCGCACCATTAAATCACTCTGACTTTAAAGCTACTGCTTTTTTCATGAGCACCACTTTGTGACATTTTACTGTAATTTTAGAAGAAACCTCATTAACTGGAAATGTAGAGGACAGGGAAAGAGTAGGAAAAGGTTTAATTAATCTTGTTCGTATCATCTTATTCTTTTTAAAAGACCCCTAAATTAAGATGAGTTGGCTTAAATTATGGATGTTTTGAATTGGCTGACATTGGTTGCAAAGGTGACCCTGTGTCATGCCCGGAGCCAGTAGTTCTACAGATCTTGCTCTCTCCTGTGTGTTATGTTTAGACATAAAGTTTACACGAATCTGAGGCAGGCAGGACTTTCTCTGAACTGGTCATTGCATTGTCTCCCTCTATTCTCCCTTTTACTTTCTACTAGGCAGCCAGGCTCCACACTTTTTTTTGGTCTTAGGGGAGATTTGTGACAAGAGAAATTGAGATGCTCCCAGACACACTTTGGGATTTTTTTCCCCCCAAAGCCCGAGTCTATTAAGGCAATTATGCTTGGCATCTGTGACAGGGAGGGAAGAGGAAAAGTACTTTAGAGATGCAATGAGGTGGGGAAAGGAGGTTTTTGGAGTGTGAGAAAGAGGCTGAGCCTGGCTGAGGGTATAGCTCAGTGGAATTCTCATCTTGCCATGCAGCAATCTGAGAAAGGAAGAGTTGGGGGAAGAAAGGCTAATGGTGATCAGCTTTGGGACTCATTGATGACTCAGAAGCTGCAAAGCTGAAGGACCCGGAAGGATGCTATAGGCCCGGATCACTGTGTATTCTGCTATCAGACTGGTGATCATCTGAGTGGTTAGTGCCACCCAAGACCCATGGACCTTAGCACGTCCCTGGGAGGCATCAGCTTCCAGAAAGATTGAGCCAACTGGGGGAATGTAAGCTAGGAATCAAAAACAATTTCCCTCAAAGGAAAAAAAGATCTATTGTGTGTACACAATATTTTTTGTGGACTTATTCTGGTATGCTTGCTAGACTAATCGGTATCTTTGTTCAGCTGGTTTTTGAAAACGAGTTTTATGTCTTAGAAAGAGCCTAACAGCAAAGAAAAGCATGCTAGATTCTGGAAGTATTGTGATACTGACTGAGGTAAACATGCTCTTTAAGTGTAGGAATTACCTGGTGTCAGCATGCTTTAATTGAAAGGAAAATGTCCCAGAGACCATTACTCCTTAGGAAGCTACCAGCTAACATTTCTTGAGTCCTAAAGAACCCTATGTTCTTTCATTTGGCTTTCTCAACTACAATACGAGGTAGGTGTACTACTATTTTTGCTGTTTTATTTATTTTTGTTTCTTTTCTTTAAAAAAAATTTTTTTGGAGTATAGTTGCGTTACAATGTTGTGTTAGTTTCTATGGTACAGCAAAGTGAATCAGCTATATAAATACATATATCCCCTCTTTTTTGGATTTTCTTCTCATTTAGGTCCCCACAGAGCACTGAGTAGAGTCCCCTGAGCTATACAGTAGGTTCTCATTGGTTATCTTTTTCATCCTTAGTACCAATAGCGTATACGTCAGTCCCGATCTCCCAGTACATCCCATTCTCCCCCCGACCCCGTCCCCCCTTGGTATCAGTATGTTTGTTCTCTATGTCTGTGTCTCTTTTTCTGCTTTGTAAATAAGATGGTCTTCTGCTGTTTTAGAGAATGGGAAACCGAGGAACAGAAAGGCTCCCTCCCTTGCCAAGGGTCACACAACTAGCAACAGGCCGGAATCTCAGCAGCCTGTGCTGTCAGCTACTGTGCCGCACCGCTAGCCTTCTGAATGCAGGACATTTTAATGTGGCAAACACAGTGAAATGCTGACTATATATCACAAAGCGAATAAACTCAGGAAAATGAAGGTAGCTGGAGCTGAACGCAAAATGGATGGACAGTTCAATTTAAAGGTGTGGCCATAAATCATTAGTTTTTAAAAACAACTGGCAGTAAAACATGCAAATCACAAAATGACAAAGATCCCTAACTTATGGCACAATCCTCCCACCCACCTTCAGGGGGGCTCTGAGCGCAACAAATCCCGTCCCTCTGGACTCTGGGAGTCAGCGTCCAGGCTGCATTCCTGCACCAGCTGCACCATGGTCAGGGCTACCGCCTGCGCCTACTACACCCATCCCATTCGTGGGGCGGCTCATGGACCTTGGCTCATCCAGGAGGTGCCTGGGGCAGAAACTTTGCCCTCTCAGGACCCCTCTGCAGGGCTTCTCTTCTTCTCTGTGCTCCAATCCCCCCTTGCCCCATCGCCCAATCACTGATGGAGTACCCTCTTATTTCAAAACTAGGGACAAATCTGCACTTATGTTGAAGACTTTAAAAATATGGAAATAATTTACTACATATTTTAATTCAAGGTTAGTCCTAACAGAGCTGGTAGGTACCCCTGTGGGGGCATGTTTTGGAAATACCTAGAGGTTTTTTTTTTTTTACTTCTAGGCCCTTGTGACTCCAAGTATGATCCATAGAATAGCTCTGTGGATGCAACCTGAAACCCTATGCGAAATGCAGGATCTCAGAGGCCACCTCCAGACTGACTGACCTAGAATCTATATTTAACCAGATCCATGCCTGATCTCTATGCACATTGGAATTAAGAAGCACGGGACTAGGACATACATGTTGAAATACGTGTTATTTTATTATAATTGCTTTCTTTTTTATTTCTTCTTTATATTGCTGTGTAGAGTATTTTTTAAAAAATAAGTATATAGGCAGGTTACTTGCCCTTCATTTCAGGGTACCAGAAAATGTGTTAAAAAATACGTCTTATGTAAGATGACAATGGGTCAGAGGCAGATGGTAGCCCCTGCTGTAAAGTGTTGTGAGTGTGAAAAAGCTCATCCTACATCCTTTCTTGGATTTTATTTTGTGATTTTGGGCAAACCACATCATTCCTGTAGCCCCCATTTTACCATCTGTAAAATGAAGGGCATAGAATTAAATTTATTCAGACTTCTCCAGTGCTCACCAAAGGAAAGAGGTATGTATATATAAAGGAGCAAGTGAAAGAGTTTGAAAAAAGTGAAGAAAAAAAGAGAATGAAAGAGCAAAGGATACATAAGAAGGGGAAAACATATCAAAAGGCAGGAGGGACAGGGAGTGGAATGTGGAGGGACTGATAATGACGCTATGGAGAAAGGAAAAAAAAGACAACTTCTGATAAAAGCCATTCTACCAGCCCATGAATTTTCATGGCGACCAGCTGGCATAAAATCATAAAGACAATTTTCAGCTCCTCTAACGGAATTGCATTTGTAATAATCATAACAATATTTCTACAGAGTAAAAATGACAAAGATAATTTGAAATGGAAAACACTGACAAGATGCAAAATAAATGTGCTCTACCTGGCAACAAATTTAGGGACGGGACAGAATTTGCATAAGGAAAATTTATCAGCCAGCATGCTACAGGGCATCAAACCTGGACGGGTTTTTGATGGTTCCTTATTAACCTCCTCAGGTAATCAGGGAAAATGACTCTGTATTAGCCTCTCAGAAGAGTGACTTCCCATCTCACCATCGAATATGTGCTGAAATGCACTCCTTTTGCTTTTTATTATTTGCTACACAAACAACGGCTGTGCCGATGCTCAAACGCCATGTCCAGTCCTAATGTATCCATCTGTAAATGTCCCTGTTGGTCTTCGTGCATAATTCGGTCCTGGTGTAGCTTCCCAGGTGGTGGGGAATTGGAATTCTCCACTGAGAGGGTTTGCAAATTTGAGCACCTACTAAGTGTGAGATCATAAATGATGAGACCAAGGCCTTCCTCTGACTCAGCCTATGGTTCATAGGAAAGACAGACACAACAGCGAACTTTACCAAGAGGGTTTTATATCTCAAATAAACATAACATCTTGGAGAAGGAAATGGCAACCCACTCCAGTATTCTTGCCTGGAGAATCCCATGGACAGAGGAGCTTGGTGGGCTAGAGTCCACGGGTTGCAAAGAGTTGGACACGACTGAGCGACTTCACTTTCACTTTCAAACATAACATCTAACATTGAACTATAGTTGTCGTTTTAGTGCCATGAGTATTTTTTTCACTGAGCCCTCCTAACAGCCCTGAGAAGTAGCTACTGCTATAACTTTATTTTATTGATGAGAAATTAGAGGATCGGGAAGGTGAATAACTGTCCATAAGTCACACAGCTAATGAGGCGATAAGCCTGGACTCTAAACCCAGCTAGAAGGACTGCCCCACCCTAGTTCAGAAAAGAACTACTGACTAGTGGAAGCCGCACTAGACAAAACGCTGGCTCCATTACCCTCTCGGCCCCTCCCTCTGAATCTAAGTGGCTGGGTATGTTATTCATCACAAGAGCTTCTTTATCATCCCGCATGCTTGACTGAGATGCACAGGAGGACTCTGTGCCAGAGGGAGCCTTGGAACTGGGTTTTAAGACACACAAAGGATAGTTTCGATGTGTGTGCACGTGCACTCAGTTGCTCAGTCTTGTCTGACGCTGTGACTCCCGGGATTATAGCCCACCAGGCTCCTCTGCCCCCGGAATATTCCAAGCAAGAATACTGGAGTGGGGTGCCATTTCCTCCTCCAGGAGATCTTCCTGACTCAGGGACTGAACCCACATCTCCTGCGTTGGTGGGTGGATTCTTTACCACTGTGCCACCTGGGAAATCCATAGTTTCTTTGATAGCAGGTATATTTGCAATGGCAGTAGACATTTTTGTTCAATTTCTTAAGCACCTTATTTTTTTGTTTTTTAAATCCTTGCTTATTTTGAAAACTACAACAGTGCTTGGAGACTTGCATCAGCCAGAGATTACCATATAGCCCTAGGGGTAACCATCACTTCCTGAATGACCCTCCTAACAAAAGGCAACAGCATGGCCAAGGGGGGAAGGTGTCATTTTTCTCGTAGGGAAAAAGAATCACTACTTTTTTATATATGGGCCCAGCTTTTTGTAAATCTTTACCTGAGACAGACTGGAAATATTGCACAGTCCAGGCGATCAATACGGACAGCAGGAAGGTTCCCAGGAAGTAGATCTGCAAACATCCGAAGCAGATGTCAGATGATTGATAGAAGGCAGGGACCACGAGGGCAGGGCTGGGGGGAGACGGTTCCTTACCAGTGCAGAGTGCAGGACAGCGCCCCAGATCAGCCGGAGGTTAAGGTAAAGCCAGGCCAGGGAGCAGGGGCTGAAGGACTCCTCATTGCTATGGCTCCAGCACCTGCAGACAAACAGCACAGGGCATCCTGACAGTGTTGGAAGACGTTGGTAGCATTGCCAATATTTGCAGATCCTCAAACCCATGTCCTTCTGTTTTGGGTCAAATGAGCACACGTAAGATGAGGGGGAAAAAGAAAGAAAGCAGTTCTGAGGAGTCTGAGCCTACCTGGAAATACTAGACACCCAGGCAACAGTCTCAGAAAAGATCAGTCTTATCATTTATAAAAAGACATTTCAAGGAAGACCTTGCAGCATGTAGACTGCCAAGCAACACTTTGGTCTGAGTGTCCAAAGTCCAGACACAGAGATACCTCTCTATCTGCAGAAGAGCATCATCTAATTGGACACTATTTTTTCCACTCTCATGGAAAACCTGGGTCAGCATTTTAACTTCAGATCAAGCACATTCTGTATCTCAGTCCTCAGATACTAGAAAGGGGAATTAAGTTTGGGTCCAGCTGTGTGTTCTCTAATTGAAGCAAATCCTGGGCCCTCTATAACCACTGACATTAGAAAATAAGGGGCTTGTCCCTCTTGGCTCAGGCAATAAAGAATCTGCCTGCAATGCAGGAGACTAGGGTTTGATTCCTGGGTCAGGAAGATCCTCTGGAGAAGGGAATGGCTACCCACTCCAGCATTCTTGTCTGGAGAATTCCATGGACAGAGGAGTCTGGTGGGCTACAGCCCATAGGGTTGCAAAGAGTTGGACACAACTGAGCAACTAACACTAATACTTTAGAAAATAAGAATAAGGATAACTTTAGCCAAAAAGCAAACACTACCCACTTGGATTCCTCCAGCGGTCACAGTACTGAAGAGGCTCTGAACTCACCTTTCGTACAGTTCCCGGAGGATGGAGATGTTATTAGAATGGATTGTTGGGTCAATTTCCAAGAAATCCAGAATATGATGTGGGATTATAGCACCTTCCTCTATTAGCAGTGCCAGGTTAAAAAATCCCTGAAAACAAGCCAGAAACCAAACTCATTCTTTCCTTATAATAAAACTTAGACGTACACTCCTCAGAATATAAACTTTTACAACCTCTGGATTTTTCCTCAGTCTTTAGAGCCAGATGGCTTTGTCATCTTCATTGATAAATTGTTTCCCTAAATATATGCATCTGAGAAACTTATTTGCAGGAGAACCAGGAGGCTTTCAGAGGCTGCAGTGTCCCATCTGCTCAGAAGCCAGTCAACCGGGGCAATCTGTCCTCCTGCTCACTCTCTCAAGGCCGAACTTTCTGGAAAACATGCCTTTGAGTTATCAACAAAACCAGAACATCCAGTCAAAGGCAATGTGCATCATTACATTACTACCCTGGGTCACCATCGGCATGTCAGAAATGGAGCAAGCTGTGGCTGTGGGCGCTGCTCACGGCCGATGTTCCAAGTGGAGAGAGTCTCTGATGCACAGAGTCATGTATGAGTGTTTGACTCATCTTTCCTAGGCTAGTGAGGAAAATCTCCTCTTCTGATTCCTCTTGGCACAAATCCTCTACTCTGGCATGCTTCCCTACCTCTCCCTTATTAAACATCTTCTTCTTGACCCACAGAGGTAGGGACTACCATATTACACTGTGCAGGTGCAATAAAATCGCACAGTTCAGAGCCTGATGGTTGAGATGCTTCATAAAGAATGACAGCTATTACAGTACCTGGAGGAGACACACCATCCAGCAGGAGCTGAGCATGTGGCCAGCCCAAGAAATAAACAATGATGCATTACCTATCATTAGGGCTTTACAGATTCCAAAGAGTTGTCGCCCTTCAAAGAATTAAGTCATACTTTAATGACTTATATCCTCCCTTCTCTTTCATTTAGTTGATTCTAAATAAAAATCACCAACCCTTGGTTTGTAAACAGCAGGAGTCTCACAAGCGTGCTAAGTGATGATCATGATAAAAATAACAGAGCCAGAATTTTCTGAGTGCTGTTGTATAGGAGGCTTGGTTCTGTTTTATGTATATTAACTCAATTCTCATAACAAAAAATCAAGATAGGCGCTATTACCCTGTATATTACTGTTACTAGGAAGCTGAGGCACAGAGAGGTTAAGGAATTTGCCCTATGTCACACAGCTGGGAAGGGGATCCAAATGCAAGCGGACAGGACTCACAGTCCCAAATCTGAAGCTCCACTGTGCTGACAAATAATTTCTTGATAGTTATAGGTATAAGGCATCTTTAAACTTTACAAACACACACAAGCAGAAAACAGACTATTTCTTCACTTTTTGAAAGAAAGGTCCTCTTAAAATGAGGTATTAGAAGAAAAGAATAAAATGACTTTATAAAATTTTAAAGTCTTTGAACAATGGAAAAACAACATGGGTAAAATAAATGAGAAAATGGACTAGGGAAATATTTATATGCAATGTAATAGCTTAAAATTCATTATCTATTGGCCAAATGTATAAAGAACTAATTATAATTTAAATTGAAAAATACCACAACTCCAATAGATAAGCAGACAGAGTAAGAACAGAGAATTCACATAAGAAAATATGAAGAGTAAATAAATTATCATATATAAGTATATGTAAAAGTGTCCCTCCCCAGCAGTGGTCAAATACAGACAATTTAAAACAATAAGGATCAACTTGTATTATTCAATTAGCAAAATTAACCCATGAAAATATCCAGCGCTGATGTGATTTCCGTTATCCTCTTATACTTAAGTACTGCTTGGTGATATATTGATTGGGAAACAACTTCAGAAAGCAAATCGGCAATATACTATCATTATGAGCCATAAAACAATTTAGACTGTTTGACTTAGTAATACCATTTCTCAGATTATAAAGAAATTAATCAAATGGAGGTAAAAGGTAGAAATACGAACACATTCACTGTAGTACTTACTATAATTGCAACACAATAGGAAATGACCTTCACATCTTCCTTAGTAGACAAAAATATTGTCTATTTTTTAATGTTGTGCCCCCACCACTAAGCAGTGTCTAAGACACGGCAGGACTACATAAACATCTGTCAAATCAATCAATAAATTAGTGAACAAGATATAATAAGTGTCCATGAAAAGATAAAACTTAATAAATTACATTCTATCAGCTTAACAGAATATGGGGCAGTAAGAGTAGTAATTATTAAGAGTAATAATTACAGAGATTAGGCAATAGGATGCACATATTCCTGAAATATGTGAGAAGGAGCAGATTTTTCAAGTGGCCCATGTGCTCTAGTTACCATTACAGAGACCCACTGGCCTGTGGCCAGGACTCAGAAAGGCATGAAAACTGAAGGAATTGATAGAAAAAAAAAGACCAAAGGAATAAAGCCCCCTGACATGGAATTGTGGGTGCATTCTTCAATATTATTCTCTTTAAAAATTATTCTTTAATGTTTTTATAACATTATCTTTTGAAAAATAAAAACTCAGAATTGGAAAAAAAAAAAAAATTAGGTCCAGGCCTGCTTTTGAGTAAAAACAGATGTCATTTAGGGGAGTTTGGCTCTCGAGCAAATCCTTTTAGCAGCAAAATTTATTTTATTCCAGAAGAAATAATAATAATATAGGCTAGATCATGTCCACTGAGCGTACTCAGAGACGGGCTCGGCACGTTACATCTAGCATCTCATTTATCTTTGCAACCTATGATTTGGATGCTATTATTATCCCCAGTTCACAAATGAGAAAATCAAGACTCAGTACTTGAGTGACTTTCTATGTTCAAATAACTGTGAAGTGACAGAGATATGGGTAAAAGGAACATAGCACCTCCTTTAAATAAAAAAAAAAAAAGACGGAGATGGGGATTCTCTGGCAGTCCAGTAGCTGGGGCTCTGTGCCGTTACTGCCAAGGGCCCAGATTCAGTCCTTGGTCAGGGAACTTAGAAACTAAGATCTCAAAAGCTGAGTGGCATGGTCCAGAAAAAGAGACTGAGACAGGAAGGTTTCCAACTTTTGCTCTGTGATCAGATCACAAATCACAACACCGGAAATCTGTGGCATAAGACAGTAACAGCTATTCTAACTTCCATCATGAAATGGCCTTAGGTCCTTACAGGAGCATTCTGATTAGCAAATATAGAAGGAACGAGAGAAACAGAAAATTATCATTAGCACACCACAGTTGGTTGCCTGAACATTGTTGCAGGCAAGATTTACTGAAGGATACTAAAATCAGTGGGCGGAAGTTTGAGGAGAAATAGAATATTTGTGTAGTCGCAAAGTACCTTCCCCAAATATCTATAAATTAGAAAGAGAAAAAAATATTAACATTACAGGGAAGAAGCCCAGCAGAAACCGCCTTCATTGAGTGAACGAGATCGACTTCCCCAGTAATAAGACGTCATGCATGCCTCATATGATACACTGAGGACACATCACTTCTGGGCTATCTTTGCCCCAGTGCATAAACTCTACATTCATGAGACAAGAGACAGACACAAATCAAGGGGCATTCTACAAAATATCTGACCAGCAACCTTCAAATGTACCAAGGTGATGAGAGACAAACAAAGATAGGAATGGTCCCAGTTGGAAGAACTCTAGAGAAATATGACAACTAAATGCAGTGTGGGATCTTGGAATGCAAAAGTAACATCAGTAGAAAAAGTAGTGAGATCCAAATAACTTCTGCCGTATACTTACTGGTACTGAGTCAACACTAATTTCTTAGTTTGATACTGGTATTACGGTTATGTGACCTTTCTATAACTCTTAGAAATATTCCAAAATAAGAAGTCCCCTCACTGAGAATAAAGTCCTATCACTAAAGCACTACTCAGCTATACAAGTAAACTCCTTCCCATTTTGACCACTTGCAGTTGCTTGAGTTTCTACCTGGGGAGTTAGTTTGATGGAATCTGATAGAAAGACTCCTGGGTTTGGAGTCAGGAGACCTGGGTTTAGGCTCTAACTGCTTCATCTATTACCTGGTTGTTTAGCCTTGAGCATCTTATCACCTTGTCACAATCTTGGCATTCTTTACTATAAAATAGGTTCACTGACCCCCATTCCCACAAGATTGTTATGAGAATGGCGTGGGAAACATAGTAAGTGCTTGATAAAGGTTTGCCATGCTGATTAGTGGCCTCAGAGAGGTTGTGAGGGGCTCATGAAAATGAATGAGAAGTGGATTTGCAACCTCAGGAATGAGCACCACCAGGAGCTCATTTCTGTCGCTATTTACCTGTGAGTCTCCATCCAGCGCTGCTTGGGCGTACATCTGCACAGACAACTCAAGGTCTTGTGACTGGTTTTGGTGGCCATAGTAGTAAAGGTCTCCCATTTTCAAATATGCTGCAGGACAAGAATTACAGGTCCATTTGTCGAGTGGTTTGATTTCAGATCGATATTTTAGAAGAATGGCTCTTTTGCATTATTTCAAATTTTTCCCACCAGAATCTGAATACAGATACATCTTTAGGTTTCCTTGCTGTTAGGAGAGGGAAAATGGTTTTTTGCATTTCTCCATTTCTGGACACATTTTCTTGCTTGGCTGGGTAGCTCTCCTACATGGAGACTACCCAGTGAAAATCAGTCTGCAACCTCACAGTCCAATCAGCCAAGGATGTTTGGAGTATCAAGGTTTTGCTGCCTGGGTTTTGTGATTGATGAGCATGTCTTTACTCTGTTTAAGCCATATGTTTTGTTTTTTCTCTAAGGAAAAATTTTAAGAATGTATGTATCTCTCAATGTCCAATCAGAAAAAGAATCCATGTTGGACCATTCAAAACTGGGATTTTGCTACTGGCTACGAGTGTTGGAAGAGCTGAAAGGGCAAATGGGAAAGAGTAGGCAACCTAGAGATTAGCAATGCAGGAAGCTACAACCTTCCCAGAACTCGGGGCCAGCTGAGACCACAGAGGATGGACTGCCAGGCAGGAGCTGGGACCATGGAAATGCAGCCATTGGCAGAGATACAGCCCAAAGCAGACAGAGAAGCGGAGAAATATTTGGGCTTCTCATCTCCTCCTACCCTGAATTTCCTGCCTGTGCCTCGCATTGGCTGAAACTAATTAAATCCAAACGGGTCTGGGAACTATAGTTCCTGAGGGTCAGCCTCCTATCACACAGAGCAGAACCAGGTAGACAGGGAATCCATCTGAGGGCAAAAGGGTAACAGGCTGGCCCAGGGACTCTCCAGAATAGCTTTCTGTTACAATTCTCGCTGATTCCTTAGAAAACGGTGGCTCTAAGCATTCAGCAGACGACGGATGAAGAGACATGCACTGCTTGAGACTGAGAGCAGAGTTTAGGAAGACCTTAATAGCCGAGATTTCTCACTCTCTTTCTTAATTGTTTAGAAATACCACACTTCACACAAAGCTGTTAGATGTCCCTGTTGCCAAAGATTAAAAGCCTCCAAAGCTTCAATTCAGCACCCGTTTCTCTATACGTACCGAATGAAGGAGCATCGATTTGAAAAACAGAGAAATTATAGTATCTCCAAACACAATTAACACCCAAGTATCTCTTGGCCAGGTCCTAAGGGAATGAAGGGGGAGAAAAAGTTACCTCATTAATATTTTGGCCAAGTGACTGATTTCGCCTCCATAAAACCCAATTCATTATCCTTAACCTTAGAGCTTCTAGTCTGAGAATACATTTACTTACTGGCCTCTCCTCACAGATGTGTGCTAAGTTTGTCTGTGACACTTCAATTCCAGTTTCTGCTGCTAAAACATAATACAGCAAAGCTTCGTGCCTAAAAATAGATGATTAATAATAAATTTCATATAGTGGCTCTTACTAATATTCACAAAGAGCTTTATATTCGCACATAAGAGGGCACAAAATAAGCAGCTTTTTTAAAAGCACAAAATCATGAGTTTTTTTTTTTTTTAATAAATGCTCTTGTTAAAAATACTGCTTGCACTGATTTATTTTCTATCTTAAAAGGCTGAACTCACAGATAAGGTTGGGGAGCTGGTTGATACAACAGCGACCTCTACTGGCCGAATGACACGTGGAGTGCTGCCTGCGGAGCTGCCTATCGGCTTTGGGCCCTTGAAATCCTTCCATCCTCCACCCTCCACCCTTGCTTAGAGGAGATAAGTGGTATTAAGAAAAAGCTCTGTGCTTTTGAGTCCTGTTTTGTGAAGGGCTTTATGAGGCTTAGGACTGTGAACAAGCTTAATTAAAGCTGAGCTTTTGTGGTACATTAGAAGTTTGGCAAAAGAGAGGCAGTTTACAAGGGGCTTGATACCAATGGTCAAAAACACATTAAAAAAAAAAAGTATTCAAGACTACTGGTAGTTGAATAATTGTAAAACAATGAGACCACCTGTCATCTATTGAAAGATTGGCATCCGATTCATAATCTGGATAATGGCAAGGGCTTGGGGAAAATGGACATATTTCTCTAACCACTGCTAGTGGGAAGCACTAGCAATTGATGCAATTGTTAAATGTGAGAGCCTTACAAATGTACATACCACCTGGCCCAACAGTTCTGCCTCATGAAGGTTTATTCCAAGAACCATATGTAAAATAGACAGCCAACGGGAATTTGCTGTATGGCTCAGCAAACTCAAACAGGGGCTCTGTATCAACCTAGAGGGGTGGGATGGGGAGGGAGATGGGAGGGAGTTTCAAAAGGGAGGGGATATATGTATACCTATTGCTGATTCATGTTGAGGTTTTACAGAAAACAACAAAATTCTGTAAAGCAATTGTGCTTCAATAAAAATTAAATTAATTTTAAAAAATTTAAAAAATAGTAAATTTAAAAAAAAAACAATCAGAAACATGCAAAGACTCCGTGACAACAGAGCTCATGTCAGATCTGTGTATATCAACAATGACAACATCAAAAACCCCACAAATATCTGAAAACCAGTGACAAGTTCAGTTAACCCATGGTGCAGCCACTTTCAGAGGAGATCATTAAAGTGATGTTGAAGAAGAGCATTCAAAGTCGTAGAAAGGTGTCTATGCCAAATCTTCCATTGGGTGAGAAAAGCAGGATAAAAAACAGTGCAATCTCATTTTTGCAAAACAAATATGAAACTGAATACACACACGGACATACATATGCAGATGCATATATGCAGAGAAAAAACAACGACTTAAAATGATCTACCAAAATGCTAACAGTACTTATCCCTAGGCGCTGAGAGGGCAAGTGAATTTTTTTTGTTTGTTTTTTACTTATCTGATTTCCTCCATTTTCTTTTGTGTTACCCATGTCATAAGTTAAAATTTTACTATAAATGGTTGTTTCTAAAGCTTATTTTTCATTTTCAGTGGCTGACATTAAGAACTCTTCATTAATTTTAGCTACATCTAAGAACTGGGCAGGGCGGGGGGCTGGAGGCAGTCATCTTTTCTTTTCTTTTCTTTTGTTGGCCAGACCTCATGGCATGCAGGATCTTAGTTCCCCAACCTGGGATCCAACCTGTGCCTCCTGCAGAGGAAGTGCAAAGTGTTAATCGCTGGACCCCCAAGAAACTCCCAGAAGATCACCTTTTCTACGTGGCTAAAGCAGCTCCTGGCAGGCCTTCCAGTGGGGACAGAGAGAGATGATTGGGGGTCAAATCAGGACAGGCAGACCTTCAATCAGACATCCCAGGTCATGGCTGCTGAGTGTGCTGATTCCTGGCCTCCAAGATACCCAAGGCAGCTGACCAATTAGGCATGACTCATGCTCGAGAGATATGGCTGGCTAAGCAGCCATGTAAGGAGTGTAGACAAGCCACGTAACAAGCCCACAACTGCGACTGCAACAACACAAAAGGCCCCAGGCATTTTCTTACACAGCCTCCAAGAATCACGTTTGGTGACAAGAATCCTCAGAGTGGACCCTAGATGGAGGACCCTCGAGGAATATTCAGCAGCAAATCCCATCCTACAATAAGGTTCCATCCCAAAGGTCTTATAATATCAAACACTCAGGTTTGCATCAGTGCTTCAGTGTCCCCCAGGGATGGATGAGGGAAGGAGATGGCGTGGAGTTGCCAGCCCAAGGTCAGATGTCAGGTGGGCTCCCTCTGCTGCCATCATGGAACAGGGCTCATATTACTTGCAATGTAAGAAAATGAGTTTTTCTTAGACAATGGTTGGGCAGACTGTTAGAATTTGGGAGCAGGGGACACAGGGTGACATTTCCTGTAAAAACAGTCACTATGATAAACTTCATAAAGACAATACCTTGTCTCTAAAGTTACTTGGGTTATGGGAGAGGGAAGAGAGGAACACGTTGTGTAGGAAGACTTCCACTGACTGAGGCTTTCCAGGCGGCTCAGTGGTAAAGAATCCGCCTGCCAATGCAGGAGATGCAGGTTTGATCCCTGGGTCTGGAAGATCCCCTGGAGAAGGAATGGCAACCCACTCCAGTATTCTTGCCTGAGAAATCCCATAAACAGAGGAGCCTGGTGGGCTACAATCTATGGAGCTGCAAAAAGTCAGACATGACTTTATCAACTAAATGACAATAACAACCTTTCATTGACCAATTATTGTGTCAGTAGAAGCCAGGTGGAAATTTCACAGAATTCTCAAGCATTTCCTTCGAGGAAGCACTGAAATCATCAAAAAGAAGTCTAAAAACTTTGACTTCCTGGAGATCCAGTGGTTAAAACTCTGCATTTCCACTGGAGGGGGCGCACGTTCAGTCTCTGATCAGGGAAGATCCCACACGCCCAGGGGCAGAAAGAGAGAAGAAGCACCGAACAGAAATCCACCTCTGTCTTCCATTTTACAGAAGCCATGGAATCCAAAACCACCAGCATCCATTTTCATATATTGAAGAGTGAACTCTGGGCAAGCGTCAGAACACTGAAGACCAGATTCTCTCAACTTACGACGACTTCAGAGACAGGACACCTCTGCCGAAACCCTGTCTACATTCAGCCTCCCAGCACTTTGCTCTTACTTGTGTCTCAACTGAGATTGCCTGAAAGTATTAATTACAGATATTTCTATGCTTCTATTCACAGGATAAACATTTATTCAGTATTTTCTCTGTGTAGAGGGCCCAGAGACAAGCTGGAAATCTGTACTATACTTCTGTGAACTTCCTCAAGGTTTAGGAAGCTGACCAGGGTGTCCAGCTTCATTTCCAATGTGCTAAAGTGAACTAGCCGCCCCGGCAGTCATTCTGATGGGGATTGGGGTGGGGGTGCAGAGAGAAGTGGATTAAAGAGCGAGTGTAGGGGCACGTTTGCTACCCTCCCACTTCAGACTCGGCACATCCATTTATAGAACCTTTATAATGATACATCTTAATAGTCAATCCTTTGGCTGCTTGCTGTGAACTGTGAATTTGAGTTTCTCTGAGCAGTTTCTCAAACAATCCAATTATTTTCTCTGGATTCTTTCTGCCAATACCTGAAGCAGTCCAAACTGGAACTTTCATATATATAGATATATGAAAAAAAAAAAAAAATCCTGGGGTCTCAGTGGAATTTAGGACCCTGCTCCAAGGCAAAAAGACACATCTCTTTGAACAGGAATCTTGCATGCCTGCTTGTCTTGCCTCAAGCTTACTAGAATCTGGCTAACCTCCTGGGTTAAGTGTTTGGAGGGTATAGTTAAGACAAAGGACAATAAAACACACAGCTCACAGATAAAACACACAGCAGGGTATGCGGGAAAGAAATGAAACACGACAGGTGACCTCTCCTTAGCTGACTTCTCCTGGTGTCCAAGGATGGCCTCAGGCATGACAGCATTATCTTCCGTATTTTGCCTAAGCAGCAAAATGCCCTTTTCTCAATCATGCTCCTCTTTTAAACTATCCCATATAAATCTCAGAGCAACACAGAAAAGCACAAGCTCATCAAACTGACACATGTGATTTGAAAATAATGCCCAGAATAAATGCACTCACAAAAAATGAAAAAAGAGGTGAAGTTGGGACATTGATGGATGGTTTAGTTCTATTATAGCAAAATAGATGGGACTCCAAAAAACGCCATGTTGTGGTGTGAGGAGGCCAACGGCCATACATTTCCTATTTAACCTCTGAGGCATTTGGAAGCTCAGTGGGAAGGAAAAGAGAAAAGCTCTTTGTCTCAAATGTACTTTGACAAAGACACTCCCACTGTAGTGGGTACTAGGTGTTTCTTCCTGTTAGTAGGAGAAGGCCTCAAGTCCAGGTGAAGACATATCTTTAATAATACTTAGCATCAGCATCAGAATTGGCAAGGCTATGAAGAAACAGAAATTTATATGGGGTTGACAGGAGTGTAAATGGGTAAAATACTTTGGAAAACAGTTGACGTTGTCTTGTAAAGTTGAACACATGGCAAGCCTGTGACCCTATTCCGAAGCGTGCATTTTTAGAGAAATTCTTCCTGCGTGCACTAGGATATACATCAAAAACGTGCATGGCTACACTGTTCTTAAGGGAAAGAACCCACATATGTGTTAACATGAGAACTGGTGAGTAAACTGCAGTGTATGACAGCAGTGAAAATGAACGACCTACATGTATCCAAAGATATGCATCCCAGAAACATCAGGTTAAATAAGCATGATGTTTATTTATGAAGAATTAAATATGATATGACTCTAATGATATGAAGCTCAGAAACAAGCCAAATCTATTGCTCAGGATTATATCCATATATAGCAAAACTATAAAGCGAGCAATGGGCAGAAGGACAAAAAATTCACGAAATGGTTAGTTCTGGATCCTGGGCGCTGGGGTGGGTTTCATCTGGGAAGAACACGCAGGGGATTTCAATGGTCTATTTTCTTAAACAGGATGGTAGGGTTAAAAGTGTTCATTTTATTGTTACGCTTTGGAACTTGGGCTTCCCTTATGGCTCAGCTGGTAAAGAATCTGCCTGCAATGTGGGAGACCTAGGTCAGATCCCTGGGTTGGGAAGATCCCCTGGAGAAGGAAAAGGCTACCCACCCTAGTGTTCTGGCCTGGAGAATTCCGTGGACCATATAGACCATGGGATAGCAAAGAGTGAGACACGACTACATACATATTACATATTATTGGTATGCAACAATTATTGAGTCACAAAAGAAGTGGAAACAACTTACCTGGCTCAGGCCGCAGCTCCAGCTCAAAAGCTCAGCTCCTTTAACCTGGATTCTGAACTAACTCTCCCATTCAGGTTCTCCCTTCTCGTCCCCATAATTTGCAGCTGTTTGGTTAAGCATCTCAGAACCCACCTCTCTCATGTCACTACCCTCTCCTCAAACCATTATTGGCTCCCCACTACTTGACAAACTAAATAAAAACTATATAACTGCTATTCAAAATCCCATAACACAGCACCTCTTTGGTCTTGTCATAGACCACTTCCTTTTACGAATTTTACCCTCAAGGCAAACTGAGTGGCTTAAAAATTTCTAGACACTCCCAGAATTTTCCTGTTTCTTTGCTTTTTGTGATCCTGTTCATTACTGTGAAAGTGTTAGTCACTCAGTCATGTCCAACTCTTTGAGACCCCAAGGACTGTAATCCACCAGGCTCCTCTGTCCACAGAAATCTCCAGGCAAGAATACTGGAGTGGGTTGCCATTCCCTTCTCCAGGGGATCTTCCCAACCCAGGAATCGAATCCAGGTCTCCTGCATTGCAGGCAGATTCTCTACCAGCTGAGCCACCAGGGAAGCCCATAGAAGCACTATGACTAGGTAGAAATTCCACCCATCCCTCGAGGCCATATAGTGTTACTTGCTTTATAAAGGCTGAACTAAGTGCCCCAACCAGGCTGCATCTTGTCTTCCTCTGAATCCCCAATGCTCTTCATATACCGCTTATGGCTCTTCAGTGATGGCTGTTCTATTTGCCTTAAATTGTTCGCTCAGTAGTTTCTCAGCACTTCCTAGAAGCCATTAGGTGCTGGGCACTGGGATACACGTCACAGGGCAATCAACAAGTAAAGAGCCGTCATGACCCATGCAAGGACAAAGGGACTAAGGGGTTAGGCAGGACTTCTGGGCAGAGGGGAGAGCAAGCGCAAAGGCCAAGAGGTCAGAGGGAATATGGGCCACCTGAGAAACTGCAGGCAGTTTAGCACCAGGACGAGATGAGGCAGCGGACTGCCCCCAGTCTTACCTGTGACATCCCTGCAGCTATGACACCCTGCATTTAAGTGCACTCAGGAAAACTGCTGAACTGAACCCAAACTCACCAACCGTGGAGAGCACACTTAATCCACCCCCCCCCCCACCGCCCCCAAGTCAATCATGTAATGCAGCTGAATATTCTAAGAAGGAAAGCAGGCCACTACAGCTTAATCCCTCTTGACCTTCACAGAAAATTTTTAAATGTGCTCCCTGAAGTGCTTTGTGATGTTAACTTCAAAAGTCGGCAAGAAAGCTAAGCTATTAGCAGATACCCTCTTTATGGGAAAAAGTGTGAGACATCTTGGGGGGTGTGTGTGTGTGTATGTGTGTGCTGGGGGTGTTTACATATGTGCTCTTTCTTTGGGAAAACCCCACATAGAAACATTTTGATGTTTGAATGCTTAGTTTCCCCTAAGCAATTGTCAGGAGCAAAGGATGGGAAATGTAGAGGGTGAGAAGCAGAAATGAGCTAAGGTCAAACTGGGAAGTTTTATAAATTGAAGTTTACTTGGGAAACAAGATAAACAGCACACAAATAGTAAGGTGTATCAATTGGGAGAAGAACCATTTCATTAAAAAATTCCTTCCTCATTATACAAAGTGAGGCCACAGATGATAAACTTTTACAAGATGATACTAATACAGTTTTATGAAGTGCTTTTTTTCACGTGGCCCATTTCCCCTGCATTTTCTAATTTGAGATTCTCATTCACCGAGATGCTATCTGTGGATTACCTGGGCATCCATGAACCAAAGAAGGAAATGACCTTCTTTGGGACTTATATTTTAATTTTTAATTAAAGTTCATATCAGAGCACAATCAATGATAGGGCTGCTCTACAGTCTTTGAGATGGTGGACCAATGGGATGTGTGCTGATTTGCATTTCCCCTTTATTTATTACAGAAATATCCAGGTCATTAAGGCAATAAACAAGCACACAAAATGTAGCACAAAGAAAAGTAAGATGGACCGTGAGGCCTGAAAACAGAGAACAGAGAGACGGACTCAGGTAGATCTTGGAGAGGAGTGCCCTTATATTTGTAAAATCAAGTAACTGGAAATGGGGCATTTACTGGTCCTCATGTATGGGCTTTCACCCCATTTCATACAGGGTGAGATTTGCTAACTCCATCAGAAGGTACTTAGAGAGGGGGAGTCTATTTGGCTGTGATACTTGAGGTCTGCTGAGTGACTTCCAGCAATCCTGGGAAAGATGTACCCTAAGCCCTAAAACACACTGCTTTCACTCCTTCCCATGAACAAGATAGAAATCCTGGACTTTCTGTGACGTGCCAGTGAGAGGCAGAGGGTGGGTAGGGATCCCCTATGCTGTCTCCAGACTCTGAAGCCAAGTAGAACGAGCCAAAGGGAAGAAAAGTCAGCGCATTCATGTGTTTCTCAACTTGATGAATGTGGACGCACCCCCTAGAGAACTAATTTTTGCGTATAATTAAACATGGAAATGCTATGTTTTCTAATCAACAGCCAATCAGTCGGTGATACTCTGAATATCATTACCAGGAGGCTGTGATTTCCCTGCAAATTGCTTTTTCAGTTGCATTTTAAGATTCCATCTCCTAAGAATACACTGACAGATTGAAAGGTAAGGACTGAGAAAGTTCAGTCGAACTTACCACGAGCCCTCCAGGTAGGCATTGAGGCCTTTGCGAATGACATGGCCCAAGTAGCCATTTTTCTCAGCTATGTGCTTTGCCCATCTATAAAGGAAACAGAGGAGAAAATATCCAAACTGTGGCATATTAAATAATTTCTTTTTACTTCAAGTGATTTCAATAAATCTCACTTGGAAAATATTTTGCTTGTTAGAATTTCTATGGAGTCATAAGTTGGCACTGAATGTTAAGAAGGCAAAGAGAGAGATACTTTGGGAGCGCTTGAGTTCAGTGCCCTTTATAATGAATGTTTAAGAGTTGTCATTTTTTGAAACAAAGATGTGACAAGTGCTTAATGAAAAGAGTCAACCAATATGGAAAAAGATAGTGTGAATCAAGAATTCTAACAAGTCAAGAGCAGGAAGACAGCTCTC
This sequence comes from Budorcas taxicolor, assembly GCF_023091745.1. Classification (NCBI taxonomy): domain Eukaryota; kingdom Metazoa; phylum Chordata; class Mammalia; order Artiodactyla; family Bovidae; genus Budorcas; species Budorcas taxicolor. Next base: position 45,707,375 of record NC_068915.1, read on the forward strand.
CCTGAACAAAGAGAAGAGACGTTGCCAAGAAGATTAAATGAACAGAGTACCTGATAGGTGTAGACATACTGAGAGGAGATTTAGACAACACAAGGAGAATGTGAACATCAAGTACACAGGAAATGGTAAGTACACAGAGAGCTAAGCAAATAAATAGTAATTATTCGTCGTCTTCCATAGAAAACAAAAAGTTATGCAAGAAAGCGTAGTCAGAGCACACTACATGATCAGCTATGAGTAGCATTAGATGGTAAAAATATTGGGTTGCCAAAAGAGCTTTTTGGCAAATCCAATAATATGAACCCTGAGACCAATCCAAGCAAAACGATGATGTACTCATGGGGAAGATGGGTAGGAAGTGTGAACATGTAGGGCAGTCAGAAGCAGCAGAGTGAAAGAACTATCTATATATTTGTCTTTTCCCAGTGACACATCGTTAGACAAAGTCTGTAGTGAGTACAATAAGAAATAGTGATTTAAGCATGTTATTTAGACATAGAGGCAAATAAAAAGAGAAATAATTATTAATAAAACATGCTGCTGCTGCTAAGTTGCTTCAGTCATGTCCAGAAGTGCGACCCCATAGATGGCAGCCCGCCAGGCTCCCCCGTCCCTGGGATTCTCCAGGCAAGAACACTGGAGTGGGTTGCCATTGCCTCCTCCAATGCAGGAAAGTGAAAAGTGAAAGTGAAGCCGCTCAGTCGTGTCCGACTCTTCGCAACCCCATGGACTGCAGCCTCCCAGGCTCCTCCGTCCATGGGATTCTCCAGGCAAGAGTTCATGAAAAGTGATTTATTCTAGGCAGCAGGAAATGGTATGTGGGTAAGGGATAGAGACTTCCTATTTTTCTTGTCAAATTATTACTTTTTAAATTTTTGCCTCCTCAAATAATTTGGCTCTTTTTGTGCGCACGTAACTGATAAAAATTACATTTTAAAAATGAAAACAAAAAAAGAATAAAAGAAAAAAACTCTATTTTCTCAGAAGTGGTGAACATAGTATATGGCTTTCCCTTCACAAGCAGCATCTGATAGGTTCTTACACAACAGCCTTCTCGGGATCTCGCGGGAACGTCTCCAGGTTGCCTGTGATATAGTACAGAGAGCACCACAAAGTTCCTTCTATGTGTCCACCTTGTGCAGCCTTATGGAAATATTCACCGGCTAATGTCTGGAAAGAGATGGGCAAACGTCGGTATCATTAGTGAGATGTCCTCCTGGGCAGGTTTCATCAGAGCTAAGGTCGTGAGGTACGTAACACGTGATTTTATCATAAGCTTATAACGTCTGATATCTTTAAGAAACCAAGTCAAGTTCCAGGAAGACAGTCAATCACAGAAGCTTCTCGACATGATAACCTTGACTGCAGCTATTCTGTTAAGTTTACCCAATAAATAACATTACGAATGTCACTATCATCAGGTATCCTCATATAAACCCCCTGCCAGCCAGACAGAAGATTGCAGCAGAAATCACACCTGGTGAAACTTCAGGCATTTGCTTTCCTAACCTCACTTAATACCTTTTTTCAAACTCAGATGCAAAAACTGCAGTTCCAGTAGGAAGGTGAAAATTAGAATATGACAATTAAAAAATCCATTCTAGCAGATATGTGGGAGGGCTAACAGACATTTGCAGTGCATAAAAATACACAGCCTCCGGGGTAGTCAGAGAAGTAGAGGGAAAAGGGAAAGCAAGTGCTTAAATGGGTAGACGTGACGCTGATTATCGTTATTTTTTCCCAGGCAGTTAACTGCCATTTTTAAGCACGGGCTTTGGAGTCGGTGATGCCATGAGATGGTTGGATGGCATCAACAACTCAATGGAACGAGTTTGAGCAAGTTCCAGGAGTTGGTGACGGACAGGGAAGCCTGGTGTGTTGCAGTCCCTGGGGTCGCAAAGAGTCGGACATGATTGAGCAACTGAACTGAACGGCACTTGGAGTCAGGCAGGCCTGGGTTCAAATCCCAGCTCTGCTCCTTATTAGCTGTGTGACTGTGAGCATGTCAGTTTAACTCTCCAACTAAGAGAATACTCAGTTTCTACAAATGAAACATGTGGCTTCTGATAGTAGCTACCATGAAAGTTTGTCATGAGGATTAAATAAGATAATGATATTTGAGGCTTTACCAAGTAATAATAATTTGAGGCTTTACCAAAAATAATCCTCTCATTTTTCACCCCCAAATCTGCTGCTACAGCTGGCCCATCTGTCTGAATACTACCTTTCTTCCCATCTCAGTAAAGGCCAAACCCTCTGGAGTCAGCCTGACTCCTCTCCCTGCTTCACACCTCACATCCAATCACCATCAAATTCTGCCCTCTTGACCTTCAAAACAGATCCAGAATCTAGTCACATCTCAGCCCTCTTTCTGATACTGCCCATCCATTCTCATTTGGATTCAATGCATTAATCCCCTGCTTCTTCTTTTCTAAACTTTTAATGTTGTATTGGAGGATAGCCGATTAACTATGTTGTGACAGTTTCAGGTGGATGGCAAAGGGATTCAGACACGCATATGCATGAATCCAGTCTACTCCCAGCTCCCCTCCCATCCGGGCTGCCACATAACAACATAGAGTATAGAGTTCCATGTGTTCTACAGCAGGTCCTTGTTGCATCAACCCCCGGCTCTTGCTCATCTCTTCCTCAAGCCCATCAGGAACCTCCATCTTCATCAGGACCCAGGAGGAGCCTTTTCAAACACAGCAAATCCCAGCCCTGTTCAGAGCTGTCCCATCCTGCTCAGGGCAGCTGCCTGGGCACCTGCCTCCTTGACCTTATCTCTTCTGCCACCTCTCTGTTCTCAGCTCCTGCCAGTTGCATCTCCCCACTGTTCTTCTGCTGATCTTGCTTTCTGGAATGTTCTTCCCTCTTTCTGGAATGTTCTCCCAGATATTCACAAGACTCCTTTAGGAGTCTGTACAAGGTCACATTATCAGAGAGACCTTCTCTGATCTCGCTTATAAAATTGCATCCCCTAGTCTCTACCTTCTGGGTCCTCCTCATCTGGCTTTCTTTCTCCCCATGTCACTTCCCTCCATTTTCCCTCATGCTCTATCTTTGCTTATCATCTTTCTGTCCCACTGGAATATAAGCTTCTAAGCTTCCCCAAAGCAGAGACTGCTGCTGTAACCACCACTGCCCGGAAGAGTGCCTGGCAGAGGGTGGGTGTTCAGTTAATTTGTTGACTGTAATGGTGCTCAGATTGTTATTACCACCATTAACATTATTATCAATAACGAGGGGCTTCCATTTCACACAGGAACCAGGTCCTGACTCCATTTCAGTGTCTGACGTCTGAGTAAGTTATGCACCCTTTCAGAGCCTTGGTCGCTTATTCTGTTAAACAGATGTAGTAACATTTGTATTCCAAGAGTGTAGTTAGGATGACATGGGATGGCAGACAGAAAGTATCTATGAGTATATGGCCCAGAGGAAGTGTTCCACAAACACTGAAGACTGTCACTGCTATTTACATTATTATTATCCAATCCGATCTCATACCTGGCAATCCTTTTTGGACACAGTGCGCTTTGCTTCCAGTAAGATCAGTGATCAATCTCTGCACCATCTCTCTTATTCTTGTCTCGCATCATCTCCCTCTCCTCTCCCCAGCGCAAGCCTCCTCCTCCTCCATGAAGCCTTCCTGACTGCTTTGGCTTTCCTTATTTCCCCTTTCCAGAACTGCTTGGGTCACAGCGATTAGAACGCACTTGGCATCTCGCTAATGCCAGTTTTTCTCTTCACTCTCTTGTCTTCTTAACTGGGCCCTTGAGTTCCTTGAGCTTATGATCTGTATGTCGGGTGGTGTCTGTACTGGGCTGGGCGCATAGTACACCTGCTTCCTGACCAAGTGTCTGACCAGCTGCACAGCTGGTCACAAGGCTTACCTGATTCCTTCCAGGAACTCCTGGGAAAATGCCATCCAAGTACAGGACTCCAAGGTTGTATGAGGCATCTGGGTTCCCCATTTCTTCTGCTTTTAACCAGTACTTAGCCGCTTTGGCATAATTTTTCTTGAATTTGTGGTAATACCATCCCAGGCCGTTGACTGCCTGATGCAATCCCTAGATTTTAGAACAACAAGAAAGAAATGACTTTTTTTTTTTTTAATGAAAAATTCTCTAAAGAGAATCAGTTGTTGTGAAAGCATTCTGCCAGAGTCTGAGAAAAACCTTTCCTGTCTCTTTTTGGGGCCAGATGGCACTAAAGAAATGCTAAATGCTAGAAAACATGAGACCACTTCAAAGTCTTCCCAGGAGGACTTCACCAGCCTGCTGTTGGGATTTCTGCCTTCCACCTCGGCAATGATGCTGGCCTTGAATCATCACTCAGCCCCCGTGGACTGTTTCACAATGCCCTTGTCTACAGAAGGCCTTGTGTTGCCCTGAGTATCAGCAATGCCCTTGAAATTCACAAGCACTCAACTGCAACAGGAGGCCAGAACCTGGCCTGGCTGGGCTGATTTCTAGGTGACCTGCCGGCCGTCTGTTGATTACTCTGCCTTGGACACCAACAAATCATCTGAGGGAAGAAGCCGCAATGGTCTACTTGTAAAGCTCAGGGGCTATGGGTCTGCTTAGTAGACAGGTAGGTGGCTGGGCCTGAGGCAGAGGGGAGGGGACGGAGAAGGGAGGGTGGCTTCAGGACTGTGTCTAAACCTGGGATGGTACCGCAGAAGGGCTGGTTCCTGTGAGTCTAGTCTCAAATCTCCTTGTTGTTGCTGATTCGTGCTCTCAGGGGCCCACTTCTGCTCTCTCTAGGTGCTCCCACCTGCTTCTATACAGTAGCTTCCAGCCTGGCTGTTGAAGGCTTAGGAACCCTGTGGGGGTGTAAGTGTGCAAACCTGGACATTCGGGTCTCTCATTCCTGCTTTCCTGCCAGATCAACAAGACCATGGGCAAGCAAGTGAAAAAAGGATTAGAGAGGCAAACGGTGAGTGCCCTTGCATCTGTGAGACAGGTTAAGAGTCCAAGTGCGGAACAAAATCTCTTTCCCCTCTCCTTTGAGAAGTGAAGAACAGGTGCCCTCAGCTATGGATGCCAAGATCCCAGCCTGCAGCCTTTTTATCTGTGAGGGCTCCCGAAACCCTTTCAGTTTTTACACTGGACTCCAGGTGCCAGGAAGACCAGGAGAAGGAAACTGACAAAGCCCATTGGAATAAATGCTCTATGAGGGCAAGGATCTTTATTTTGTATTCCAAGCACCTGTGTTAGTACTTGCATACAGTAAGTGCTCAATAAATACCTGAGAAATGAACGAGAGCCCTCCCTTGAATGCTGATGACACGCAAAACAGAATCCAATCCTACACTGAGGGTAGTGCTCAGATTCACAGGCCCTCAAGATAGCTGCCACTTGGCACAGTATCAGTGCTGTGGGCCAGTCATAGAGATATTCTTCCTGAGCCTTGGGTGGCACCAGATGCAAGGCAGCCTCCTGAGAAGTTGCAGGATGAATGTATTTCCGTGAAGTGACAGACCATGCCATATTATGATGTGGCAAGAACCAGCTTTGGAATAAGCCTATGGAATTTACATCAAAATGGTTTCTGTACTGCTCACCTCCATATGCCTAGGTTTATTCAAAGGTACCTGTCATCACTCAAAACATTAGCAGAACTTTCTTTAGAAATTGTACTGGGACCCAGGTCAGGAGCCCCACAAGAAATCTTGTTTTATTTCTTCATGCTCACACCTTATTCCGGACATTTCCAGCTATATCTGCAGATTTACTTTCAAGTGACTTTTAGCTAATTCCAGGCATCAAACTCTGTGCTTCACCACAGTGCCTGACAAAGAGTAAGGGCTTAATAACTCCCTGCCAAATGAATAAGTGAGAATCATGTAACACTCTTAAGAATGTGAGTACTCCAGGCTATAAAACTGCATTTCCTCTAATATTCATCTCAGCTCTGCTAAAAGCACGCTCTGAATAAAGCACCTTAGACGACAATTCACCACTAGCATGCTAAAGAGATGCAAATTTCACACCTGCCAGGAAGCCCCATTTTAGGGTGCTCTAGAACTATGCCCTCAATGACCAACATTAAGCAGCTTTTCTATTTCTGCACTATAGTCTGTGTCAGGGTTGGGAGCTGGCGTGTGTTTCAGCCCACTGTCTCCTGGGTGATGTGCCCCCTTGAGACCACACAGGTGGAGAAAAAGCCTCTTGACTCTCTGACTACATGCTCCAACATCCTAGTCTACAGGAAAAATAGACACTCTAAGCTTCCTAAGAAAAGCGAGCAAGGAAGGAAAATCGGCATGGTTACTTGAGGAATCGTTGTAGTTAGGGCAAATATTAGCAGCCTTGGGATGAAGGTACATTCAAGAGCCTGAAGGGCTATAAAGGACTCTGTCTAGGTTGTAGAGTTACAGTGGTTTCTACCAATCCATTTATTTACTAATATGTATGCATGCACATGTGAGTGTGCACATGAGTGTGTATGCATGGGGGGGTGCTTGTACAGAGGGATATGTTGTGCATCCCTGCTTATGTGTGTGTGTGTGTGTGTGTGTATCCCCTCACAAGCAATATTACAACCTCCATTCTGTACTGCAATACTGAAACTCGTTGGCTTGAAGTTTACTTTGAAGAGTAAATAGTGACAAAAAGAAAATAATTTCTAAACGCAGCAATAAACTTGATAAACAGTCCTTTTATTAAAGCACAGAGAAGGAAATGAGCACTGGACATGACAGGGTTAATCCAGAGGATTCAAGATTCAGAGGAATCAGGCTTTTGATTTTCCTAATTCATTGGCATTTATATCCATTCAGTTTCAAGGAGCCCCTGCTGCTACTTGTTATTAGGGCAGCCCTTGATTATAATTTTAGCCTTCAAACAAAATCAGTCTGAATTCTATTGACTGGAAAGTGAGTTCGCTTTTTGAAGTTTGTCATCCCCATTGTGCAGGTTTCTGTGTATGTGTTGTAGCTCAAAAATGACTAATCACTGCAATGCTAGTGACCCCTCCCTCCTCACTGCATTTCTACCTTCCTCGGAAGGCTGGCCATTCACTTTCCTAGACTTGTAAATGCATGGGTGGGTGTGTGTAGGCAAAGGCTTCCCTCTGACAATATGCACAAGTGTTACCTTGGAAGCTGCTTTCTTCATCAGCTCTAAGGCAAGCCGTCTGTTCTTTTTCACTCCTTGACCCTAAACAACAAGAAACAGCAATGATCACACACACAGAAAATAAACAGAGAATGCAAGCAAAACCATCACACCGATCCGCCAGTGTTCAACAGAAGATCCAACAGAAGCCCAGGCCCTGCCAAAGAAAAACCTAATCTTGAAGATTTCCATATGCAGAGCTATTACGTCATCATCATCATTTTGGGTATATTTGTAGAACAGTGACAACAACCCTCCCCCTTCCTGTTTAGCATCACACAAAATTCCCCATTTGATCATCAGGTGAATCACACTCTTGTCAATCCACTGGTGCAGTTGGGAGAAGCCTTGAACAAGGTTAAATGAGTCTGGTCATTCTGGTTGTGTTTTTCTGGGGATCATCTAACGTGTGAGTCAGATAAAGCACTTGATCTGTGTTGGACAGTCAAGACTTACCAGGCTGGGACAACTCAGTTATCCCAGTTCCACGTGGGAGTCCCCAAGGTGGACCTCTGTGGCTTCAGAAACAGCTGGAAGGTCAGTGGTGAAAGAGATAGGATCCCTTAGAATCAGCTCGTTCAGACACTGACAACTGACAAGCTCCCTCCAGCAAAATCAAGTTTTTCCAGCAGACGCGGTTTGTGGATCACGAGAGAAATGGCTTTGGGGTTCTTGTCAGAAGAGCAGAACTTCATGGGACCACTCTGGGGTGTCCGCCGGACCACGTGGGAAAATGGTGGGTCCAAGGGCGGGACAGGAGGAGTCGCTGAGGGCTCTCTCAACGTGGCTCTGACCACGAAGAGGGCAGATGAGAAGACTGGATGAAAACCCCGATGCTTCCAAGCTCACTTAGAGCCTGTCTTTGACCCCTACATCACATGTGATAGAACGTCAGAGGGCTTTGCAATGACTACAACTATTAACGCTATTTAAATACTCAGCTCTAGTAATGAAGACAGCACTAGCAAACATTCCTACGTTAATTACCTGGGCCAGGAGCTCTCCCGCCATATCTAATCCTCCCGACCCTAGCCATGGTGCTGCATCATTCTCATCTGAGAAACCAACCCAGAGGCACACAGGGAATGAGGAACAGAGGCAGGATTTGAACCCAGGCTCCAGAGTTCAGGTTTATAACTGCCATGCTGTATTTTCTCCTGTATATTGTCATTTCCAGGCTGAGAAAGTAAAATGATTCACAATCTCCTTACAGAATACGAAAACAACAAGCTGCAGAATCTGTCCTTAGAGTTCCGGGACCCAGAGCAAAACGGTGGATCCAATAAAGGTTAAATTACATACACTGAGTTTCTACTCGCCTTTAACTTACCTATTTAATAAAAGCCGATGAGCTGAAGCAGGATGCAAGATGAAACTATTTTTCAGAAGTGGACCATTACTTCGTTTAATTAGAGGAAGAGGAAAGAGAAAAGGACATGAAGGCTATTTGGAGTAACTAGACGGGGCAGTGAGACAACCTTTTTGTACTTTGCAGAAAGGATCAGAACCATCAGGATGACAGGACGTTAGAACCTGGATGCACTCAAAGTTTATCTTCTCCAGCTTCTTTGTTTGGAGGGAATAAAACTGGGGCCCACAGGGGCTGACTAACCCAAAGCCTCTTAGTTAGATCTGCAAACAGAACTCAAGATACTCTCATTTCTAGATCAGGGATTTCCCAGTGTAATTACATAATCAGAAGTGGGATGGTTTCTTGCACGGAGACTATATACTCTGCACAAGTCTGAGTAGCACTGGAAGCTGTTAGAAGAAACACACAAAGTCCTGATGCATAGCAGACACTCAGCGACTGTCCACTGGCTGAATTCACGGAGGACGGTAGCTGCAGTGAAAGTCCAAGCTCCACGCTCAGGTGTGTGTAAAACGGGATTGACTCGACTGTCTTGGAAAAACTACACCATCATCATGGCACCATTTTTGAACACAATAAGCCAAATATCCACACAAAACAATAAGCCGAGGGCACACTGCCCTTCTTCCTGTTTGGAAAGTTCATTTTTTGTATGGGGTTTTTTTTACACTGAAAACACTTCAAGACACCTTTGGCCAGAGGTAAAAATCTTTCTCGAGATGTTGATAATGGGTTTTCTTCCTCCCACTCAGAGATAACTTAGAATGTAGGAAAACCAAAAAAACTTTCAGTTTTCAGAAATCAGACCCTAAAGAAACATTTTGTCACCTCCCATGTCATATATTTATATCTTTGGCTCTCCCCCTAGATTTCAAGCTCCCTGGTAGGCAGAAATGATGCCTGAGTCATGCCTTTTTCTTCTTTGCACTTCGGGCAATGACCAGCCCCAACTCCGGGGGACCGGTGCCTCTCCTCTGCACCTGACTCAGTCCTGTCTTTCCCATGAGTGTCTGAGGCTCCAGAGGTCAGAAACGTGGCTCAGGCATCCATACGTCCCTCCATCTAGTGCAGAGCCTGGCGTTTTGTCAGCCCTGAATGTGTGTGTATTACATAAATGCACAAATGCATTGGCATATGGCTAAGAGTCAAACCACTTCTATGTTGATTTAACAACTACAAAGAAAAAGTCTGGGCTCTAAACTTGGAAACCATAACAACCAATAGGTTTTAAGACTTGGAGGGCTAGAGATGTAGCAAGAGTCATGGTTGTTAATCAGTGAGCGACCACAACTGTGGTTCTGGAGATGAGCCCGGCCATGTGCATCCAAGTCCTTGTTTGACAGCCCACTTGCTGTCTGTGGGCAGCTGCCTCCTTCAGGCCTGGACATAGCCACCAAGGTTTTCCTTAGTAGAGCTAACAGCTTTCTATTTCTCCAAGGTGGATGAATTGATGTCTTTGTGTTCAGGGTTGAAGAGCACAGACTTTGAAGCCAGACTGCCTGGATCCCAATCCCAGGTCTGAAATGTACCGGTTGTACAATCTTGTACGTGTACGTGCGTGCTATGTTGCTTCAGTAGTGTCCATCTCTTTGCAACCCCATGGACTGTAGTCTGCCAGGCTCCTCTGGCTATGGGGCTCCTTAGGCAAGAATACTGGAGTGTGTTCCCATGCCCTTCTCCAGGAGATCTTCCCAACCCAGGGATTGAAACCGTGTGTCTTAAGGCTTCTGGATTGGCAGGCTGGTTCTTTACCACTAGCACCATCTGGGAAACCCTTGGGTAAGTTACAAATCCTTTCTTAGCTTTTCTTAGCACACACATAAACAGAGATCATCATATGCCATGGTAGCTACCTTTGCAAGGTTATCTTGCAGACTGAATGTACATCAGGTAATAAGCATTGCATCAATCGAAGTAAACTATTGTTACTCCATAAGGCATTTTGCAGTTCTTGGAGTCCCTTCTTTAGGTTCTTTCACTCAACCTGTGGTCATTACCAGTGTCCCATAAGGTCCATCTAGTTAAGGCTATGGTTTTCCCAGTAGTCATGTATGGATGTGAGAGTTGGACTGTGAAGAAAACTGAGCGCCGAAGAATTGATGCTTTTGAACTGTGGTGTTGGAGAAGACTCTTGACCATCCCTTGGACTGCAAGGAGATCCCACCAATCCATCCTAAAGGAGATCAGCCCTGGGTGTTCTTTGGAAGGACTGATGCTGAAGCTGAAACTCCAGTACTTTGGCCACCTTATGCGACGAGTTGACTCATTGGAAAAGACTCTGATGCTGGGAGGGATTGGGGGCAGGAGGAGAAGGGGACGACAGAGGATGAGATGGCTGGATGGCATCATGGACTCGATGGATGTGAGTCTGAGTGAACTCCGGGAGCTGGTGATGGACAGGGAGGCCTGGCGTGCTGTGATTCATGGGGTCGCAAAGAGTCGGACACGACTGAGCGACTGAACTGAACTGATGAGGTCAGATAAGTCCAAGGATGCAGCTGCTGGTTGCAGAGGAGGGATTTGATCTCCATCTTCTGTCTCCTGGGCTAATGGTCTTCTCACCCATTCCCCTGCTCTCCTGTTGGCTTAAAACCAAGATCTTTGTTTTGATCAGAGAGACTGTTGGGATCCAGGCCAAATACGCACTTCATCTCAGCTGTAATTCAGCAATAGCTCTGCCTGATAAGAGAATTGCAGCACCTTTGGGGGCTGCCAGCAATGTACCAATCCGTAAAATATGGGGTGTCTCCTCCAGAATGCCACAATGTTTGCAAAAGCAAAGAGAATCCAGCTGCCAAACCTGAGACTAATGATTAAAAACAAGACCAGGGAACTGTTTCTGACTCTACCTTTTCAGCAAATACCCCTTTCCATCCAGCCTGACAGAAGCAGATTCCGAGGTTCTTGGGTTACAGGCTCCCTGTTTGCCTGCACGCCTACATCAAATTGCTCAGGAAATCTGATAGGAATTTTGCAACCTCAGCACAAACTGAGTGACTCTTACCTTGAATAACACAATGGCGTAGTCGTATATTAATGCGGGGTCCTCAGTCTCCAGGGCACCCTTGGCATACCACTCGATAGCCGCTTCCGGGTTCTTGGCCACGCCTTGCTGGCCCCAGAACAGCATCTGGGCCAACCGTTGCTTTAAGACAATAGCAATTTAAAACAATGACTTTCCTGTGAAATGCTTAACATATATGTGTGTGTGTGTGCACACGCGCGCTTAGTGGCTCAATTGTGTCCAACTCTTCGTGACCCTATGGACTGTAGTCCACCAAGCTCCTCTGTCCATGGGCTTCTCCAGGCAAAAATATTGGAGTGGGTTGTCATGCCTTCCTCCAGGGGATCTTCCTGACCCAGGGATTGAACCTGAGTCTGCCTGCAATGCAGGAGACCTGGGCTCGATCCCTGGGTCAGGAAGATCCCTTGGAGAAAGGAAATGGCAACCCACTCCAGTACTCTTGCCTGGAAATTCCCATGGACAGAGAAGCCTACTAGACTACAGTCCATGGGATCGCAAAGAGTCGGACATGACTGAGCGACTTTACCCTTCACCCTCCTGCATCACAGGAGGATTCTTTACCCACTGAGCCACCTGGGAAGCCGTAATACGTAACATACGAGATTTTTAAAGAGGGTAAGGCAAACCTAGTTTAAAATGTTTTTATATTGAGAACCGAGACTTAGGTGGACACATGCTATCTTTCTACTGGGGACCAGAGCCCTAAAGGTGTACTGGGTTAAATACAAGTTATTAACACAATGATGTGTGTCAGGGGGATGTGGGTGTGTGTATGTGAATGAATGTACTATACCCAGGTCAGAGCTGATGGATCAACAACCGTACTGTCTCCTCTCTTGAAATGCCCTCCCCTTTGGGAGTCACTGTCTGTCTTCTGGGCCCAGTGTGAGGCATGCCTGCCTGTGCACATCTGTGGCCGTCAGGGCATCTCCCTGTGAGGCAGGAGATAGATGGGCTCCAGGCTAGGCATTTACAGCTGGCCTCCTGTTTGCATTTCCTGAGACAGGAGGTAGGTGGGCTCCTGGTTAGATATTTACAACCAGCCTCCTGTCTGCATACTGAAACAGAAATAACAATAGAAACAGGGTAAATAGCCAGGCTTTGTCTCTTGAGGACACTTTAAGATAACAGACAAGGCAGGAAGAGAGGGGCTAAACCCTGTTTGAGTAAAGGATCACGAGGTCATATATTTCCTATTCTTGGGGCAAGAGAGACACTACACATGTGCAGAAAGCTCCTTGGGGATCAAAAGGAGGAGGCACCACCCCATAATATGTGATGCCAAGGCCACCCCATAGGCCTCAATCCATCTTGGAAACAGTCACACACACAGGGGAGTGTCCTAGGGTAGGTCAAGTACGAAAAAAGAAACCAGATAAATGGCCAAAGGTAAACAAAGAACCTGAAGAACTGCCCTATATAAATGATTTATATCATTATATCTGATGCACTAGAATGTCTGATGGGGTCTTGGGACTGATCATAAATTCTGTGACTCTCTCTCCAACGGGTGCAGATCTGACTACACTCAATGTCAAGAGTGACCAACTGGGCTTCCTTGGTGGCTCAGTGGTAAAGAATCTGCCTGCCAATGCAGGAGACACAGGTTCAATCCCTGATCCCATAAGATCCCACATGCCAAGTAACAAAGCCCCTGTGCCACCACTACTGAAGCCCGCGTGCCCTAAAGCCCAGGCTCTGCAACGAGAAGCCATGGCAACAAGAAGCACGCACACCGCAGCTAGAGAGTAGCCCTCACGCTCGGCAACTACAGAAAAGCCGGTGCAGCAACAAAGACCCAACAGAACCAGAAATAAAGACAGAAATCAAATTATTTAAAAAGAATGACCAACTGACTTGCTCTGGCCGATGAAATGTGCGAAGTGCCCCATCTGAGCAGAAGCGTCAGGAGCCAGCTGTGACATGCCACAGGGTGGCCCTGAGGCAATGGCTTTGGAAGCACATTTTGGTGACTCCTCTGTTAGGTTGGGCTCCTGAAGAACTATGAGAGCACAGCCCCTGCCGGCACCCCCAGTAGGGTGAACAGCAATACACTGGTGCTATGTTAAGTCACTAGGATTGGGAGATCTTGTTATCACAGCGTATCCTGGTCCATCAGGGCTGAGACAGTTTCCAAGACAGCGGACCACACTGTTACCTGAGCTGCCGCATTGCCTCGAGTAGCTTCATGCTTCAGCCACATAAAGACATCTCCATCTTCTTTGGTTTGTACCTTGAGTATTTCATCATCTTTTAGTCTAATTGTTTCAACATATGCCTAAAAGGGAAGGAAGGAATATAAGAAGGGAGGGAGGGAGAGAAGAAGAAAGGAAGGGGAGAAGGGAGAATGAAAATATCCAAATAATTTGGGCGTGCAAAAGACATGCCATTATTCTTAAACCAGCAATTATTCAAGTAAAAACTCACAAATAATGGAAATATGAGGTGTGTCCACAATGCCATAAGATCACATTCTTTTTAAATGAGTAGATCACACGCCTTGCAGCTAAATGGGCATTTTTGTTCCTATCAAAGCATTTGCCTTGGGAAGATGAAACTTACTCCACTTTCTCTTCCTTTGCTCAAGCTAGTTCAGAAGTCCACCTCTGTGCCATCAGTTTTAGGGCCAGATTATACAAGGCGTCAAAAAAGGTAAATCAATGAATTTTAAGTATAATCTTATTATTATGTTTTATTATTATCCTGCATGACTAGCCCTTTTTATTTAGCAGGCTCAGCCTCCAATATCTTTCGGCTATTTCCAAAAATGAAATCTGGTCTGAAAAGAAAAGGGCATATTAACTTTTGGAGTATATGCACAAGGATGCACCAGAGGTTCTAAGGAGGAACCCAAGGGGAAAGTTCACAAAATGCTTCAAATTTGCAAACAGCCTCCCAGGTATCTGCCTCCTTTGAAGAAAATAAGGCTCATTTTTATGTATAAATTTTGGCTCTTTATCCAAAAAACAGTCTTGTTGTTTCACAGTTTCCCCTTATATTTAATACATGATGAACTCTATCTAATGCCAGAGGGCCTGGGAAGGGCTTCAAGGCCACAAGCAGATGGTAAAAAAATTGGTTCTGGATGAGGCTGGGAGAAAGAACAAATAGCTTTAGAGAACAAAAAGCTCAGCCTGATTTCCCTTCTGATCCTCTGTTTGTCAGCGAAGGGAAGGACTTAGACATGTACACACTGCTGTATTTAAAATGGATAACCAACAAGGTCCTACTATATAGCACAGGGAACTCTGCTCAATGTTATATGGGAGCCTGGATAGGAAGGGAGTGTGGGGGAGAATGGGTACATGTATATGTACGGCTGAGTCCCTTTGCTGTTCACCTGGAACTATCACAACATTGTTAATCAACTATACTCCAATATAATATTAAAAAGAGAGACAGAGAAAAGGACTCAGATTCACAAGCTCTAGCCTGCAGCCCCATCATCCACTGTGGCCACATGCAACCAGAGGTCCCTCTTAGGGGCAGTAGAGGGCAGACTTGGGGACAGAGCTAGGACTCAGAACACAACAGGTATCAATTCCTGTTGGGTGTCTAACCTTGACATACCACCCAGCAAATAGCAACAAGTACAATAATGATGCTGCCACCTTTGACTGAAACCATGTGCAGGGTGGTTAACAAACGTTTTTTTCACTTAATCCTCATTGCAGGACTGAAACCCAAATATCACTGTCCTCAATTTATAGGCAAAGAACTGAGGTTCACAGGGTAAAACCGTGAGCTCAAGGTCATGTTGTAGAGTGGGCCTTGGAAGCCAGGTTGACCTGTCTCCAATGACAGGCTCTGAGAGACTCCCCAGCAATGTCGCCTTCTAGCAGGAAGGCCCTGGAGTCCTGTCTGGGCACTGGTCTCTATCTCATTCTTCGCTAACTGCAAGGCCAATAAGTAGGCGCTTCAGGTCAAACTCCAGGAGATACTCTGTCATCTGCGATGAGCCTGGAATTGGGCAGAAGCTCAGGCTGCTCAAATAATATAATTCTCAGCTATAAGGGTTTTTTTTTTGTCAACTATGGAGTTGGATATTTGATTTGGGATTGGTTTTCTTCTTTTTCTTATTTTGCTTTTTCCTTCTTAACTTTGTTATGATACTTGAATGAAAGACATAGCACGTGAAGACAGAGTTTCTATGCTGCAAGAATTTATACTCTTAGGTATTTCTGCCACTCTCTGGCGGTGATAACATACCATAATCACCAACAAGGACTGTGTGTGGGGACCGACTGCTTGGTCTAGATTGACTCACTGAATCTTTGCCACCTCATAAGACAGTCCCTGTCAATATCCCCACTTCACACATGTGGAAAATGAGGCCCAGAAAGGTTAAGCAACTTACCCAAGTTCTTCAAACTAATGAATCAGACCCAGGAGAGCTGGCTGTGACATAGTCCTCACCCAGCCTCACCACCCTGTGAAGGACTTATGCCTCTGGGAGAAAGCAGATAGGGGGCTGGTTCATCGTCTCCCTTTATACATAATGAATTCCATCTAATAGTGTCACGGTGGTGACATCAGATCTTTCACGTCACCCCCAGGGGATATGAATTCTAACTCGCCACTAACTACCTGTAGGCCTTGGGCCACTGACTTTATTGATCTGAGTCTTAGCTTCTGCATCAATAAAAATGAAGTGTAGCATGGTATCTGCTATATCAAAAGCACTCTACCTACTAGCTATTATTTTTAATAGTGCAAAAGTCCCCTGGAGAAGGAAATGGCAACCCACTCCAGTATTCTTGCCTGGAGAATCCCATGGAGGAGCTTGATGGGCTACAGTCCACAGGGTCGCAAAGAGTCGGACACGACTGAGTGACTTCACTTCACTTCCAAAGAGTTACAAACACTCAGGGTTCAAATCTAGGCTCTACTACCTGCTTATTGTTTGACTTTGGGCAAGTTCTTTGGCTTCTCCGAGTCTCAGCTGCCCCATTTGTAAAATGGAAACAATACCTGTACTGGCCTCGCAGAGTTGCAGGGGGACTCAATGAGATTGCTTGTGAAGATCTTAGCAGGGCGTCTGGTACACGGGAAGCCCTCTGGAACAGCAACTCATGTTTTAGGTCCTGAACTCATTCTAACATGTAAAAGGCTGACAACAGTTTAGAATATCAGCCCTCCTGTTGGTGTTTGCAGTTTGTACAGCTCAGAGCCTTACGTTGTGGGGATGAATTTCTGAGAGTTTGATGCTTTTGAAGATGGAAGGGACAGATCTGAGGAGGGAGTGTCAGGGCTGGAAACATCTGAGAGCATCATGTTGTGTGTTGGGCTCCACTCAGCACACATCAGATGAATTAATTTATTCAGGCTATCAACTCTGTGAGGTGGAGCATGTCATGGCAGTCTTTACTAGTGAAAAACTATGCAGAGACAGAGAAGTGAGTGGAATTATCCAAGATTTCACATCCTATGAACAGCAGACCTGGGACGTGAATCCAGGCAAACTGGCCTTGAAGCTACACCTCAACTGCCTGCCGCACCCAGGCTGGTGGTCGCATCTTTACAGCTCTGGGGTCCCCACAGTGGCAACCAGCACCAGTCAGAGCCACATACCCAGGCCCTCTGTGAAAGTCAACCATCTACAAAGACATCTGATGAAAGAACAATCCCTAAAAGGGGGCAGTGTCAGACTGTTCATCCATCAAACATTTTGAGAACAAGGAATGATGCTTCAGATGGGAAAGTGACCGATCCTGGATGAAGCTATGGTGTGGAGAAAGACCGGTGGGGGTGAGAGTTGGAGGCAGAGCTGGGGAGATGCTGGCAGGAGTCCAGACTGGCCAGTTCTGGGATCTTCTGTAGCTTCTGTCGGGGAAGGGTTCTTTTTGTTGCTGTGTTATAAAATCAAGGCCTCTAGGATGAGCAGTTCACAGCCTATACTGCAGGGTTAAGACCTGCTGACCAGGTGAGAGGAGGTCTGGTGTCCAGAGACTCTGCAATCTTCATACGTCCTTGGACCCAGCATCAGAGAAGTCTCCACACTGTCCCTAGACTCTTCATAGGCTTTGCCACCTTTCTCTCTGCTCACCTGCAGGCTACATCATGCCAGCTGTCTGCCATTAATCACTAGACAGGCAGGACGGAGCAGAGATCAGGGAGGGGTAAGGAGGGTGAAGGACTTAGTGGACTTTGAACCTGGGAAGCAAATGCTCTTAGTGGGCCCCCATTTCCCAGAGCATCTATGTTCTCTGAAGTCGTGAAATAGAATGGTTCAGCCAGCACTCCCGGGAACTCAGCAGCAGGGCAATTTGAGTCTACACCTAAACCACCACTTCCTTCAGGGTCTGGAGGAGCCACCGGGAGGAACCCAGATCTTAGGGTGTTTAAAATCAGCTACAATGTTTGGCTTCCAATGCGGGGAATCTAAGTGTTCTTTGTTGACATTTAACATTTTAGGGATTTTAAAAGTAAGAATGGAGGAATATCAAGTGCAAAAATGTAGACACAGAAGCAAGTACCCAAGATTCCCCAAATAGGGAGAAGGGGTGTTGACTGCAAGGGAGGCAGAGTTGAAAGCCAAGTGCCTAGGTGCTTGCTGTCGACAATGATCACTGGTCACATGAAAAAGTACCAGAGAGTCAACAAAACACTGCGATCACTTTGTGTCCATTTCTGGTTACTCTGCATTCCATCCTGTCAGTCAACAGTGAGTGCCATCTAAATTTCAAGCACAGTGCTGGGCATTGGGATCACCAACATGAACAAAGTGTTTGTCTTGGGGGGCTCCCAGTCTACTCGTACAGCCTGTCCTCAGATCCTGTACACAGCACCCATCATTGAGCGAGGGCACGGATGTGCCTGGGTGCCCAGGTGCAGGGCAAAGGGGACATCCAAGGAGAAGGTGATGTCTGAGCCCAGTGTTCCAGCAGGAGGAAGGGTCAGCAGATGGGAAAAGGAGGGGTGGGCATAGAGAAAGCAAGCCAGGCAGAGGAAACCCGGCAGGGTCAGGAGGTATGGACAGCCTGATGTGACCGAAAGCTTGGCATCTCCAGAGTGGGCCAGCCAAGTAGGGACTGCTGAGAGCTGAGACCGGAGAAGCAGAGAGAAACCTGATCAAGGAGCGACTCCTGTGCCAAGCAATGAGCTGGACTTGGTGCTTCCGGGTCAGTATTTCTCAGCCCTGACTGCACGTTACTACCATCTGAAGAAGTTTTAAATACACACATGCGCGTAGACGTATATACCCATACTATACGCCTGGACCCCGCCCTGTCAATTTGATGAGACTGCGGGGTGGAGCCAGCGCAGAGGTGTTCTCTGATCCCCCACGAGACTCTGAAGTGCAGCCAGGTTGAGAACCTCCCCTGTTTTAAGCCCCCTCTGGCCTCCATGGGAAGAACATGGAAAGGGACAAAACTGGTGGCAGAAAGGCCAGTTAGGGGGTAAATGTATTTGCCAGAGCCGCTGTCATAACAAAAAGCCACAGATGGTGCAGCTTAAACCACAGAAACCAACTTCCTCGTGCTTCTGGGGGCTGGCAGTCCATGATCAAGAGGCTGGCAGCTGTCGTTCTTTCGTTTGTTCTGGCCACGTGGCATGTGGGATCTTCGTTCCTGGACCAGGGATCAGTCCCACGCCCTCCGCATTGGCAGCTCGGAGTCTGCCAGGGAAGTCCTGGTCTAGTTCCTTCTAAGGCGCCTTCTCCCTAGCTTGTGTTGTCACATGGTCCCCCTCTGTTTCATCCTAACCTCCTCTTCTTGTAAGGATACCAGTCATGCTAGATGAGGGCTACTCATGATTGAACGTTTTCCTCTCTTCAAATGTTCTGTCTCCTTAATGTAGGGCCCTATTCTGAGGTACTGGGCGGGAGGGCTTCAATCTATGGACTTAGCAGTCAATTCATGCCATACTCAGTCCATAAAAGGAGGCCATCATAGTTGCTCAGTGGAGAGATGTAAAGGACAGTTGTAGGCTGCGGCTGTATATTGGATGGGAGTGGGAGCAGAGAGAAGTTGGCGTGTAAAGCTGCTGGGGATTATAACCCCAGCTAGGATGATGGGGGGATTATGACCCCAGCTAGGATGATGGGGGGATTATAACCCCAGGTACGGTGATGGGGGGATTGAAGATGGCTCCCCAGTTCCTGGCATGGACAGGGGTGTCATGGGTTGAGGAGTTTGGGGGGAATGGAGAGGAGGAAAGAGTGTGTTGCCTTTGTGATAGGTTATTTTTGCAGATGGGGGTTCGTAAGAAAGAGCTCAGCCTGAGAGTGAGATTTTTGTGTCATCAGTATGTGGAGGGAGGGATGTGTGAGACCCCTCTAGAAGGTGTAGACACAAAAGGCTGAGGACCAAACCTTTCAGAAAAGCACATTCTGAAGGGCGAAACGGATGATAGGAACTCATTTGTGATTAAGCCACAAAAACAAGCCAAAAAGCCATTAGTGTCTTCTCTCTCTTTGACCTGAAGTAGAGTCCCTCTAAATCATATATGAGTGACATGAAGAGAGATTGCTAACACAGAAGTGATGGGAACCACAGGTTACATAGAAAATGGAACAAGAATCAAGAACGAAGTCACTGATGGATCTCTGGTTTGTTACTTAGAGGTTTGGCTTTCCAGATCTCTTCATTTTTTATGTGCTGTGTGTGGGTGTGCTCGGTCACGCCTGACTCTCTGTGGCCCCATGGACTGTGGCCTGCCGGGCTCCTCTGTCCATGGAGTTTTCCAGGCAAGGATCCTGGGGTGGGTTGCCATTTCCTTCTCCAGGGGATCTTCCCGACCCAGGGACTGAACCCTTGTCTCTTGTGTCTCCTGCATCAGCAAGAGGATCCTTTACCACTGTGGCACCTGAGAAGCCCCTTGTTGTGTGCTGCCAGTGAATTAATAGATCTCTCAACAAAAGGATATTTAAATTGACATATGACACCTGCTAAAATTCTCAAGAAGCCATTAATTACACACTCTTGAGAAAATGAGCTATGATACAACTGACTGTATAATTCGTATCTATGGTTCTTAATCATACGACTTTCCAGCTGCAAGATGGATCTTCTCTATTCATCTTCTCTGGTTCTGACCAATTAAAACATTTTCTTTCATAATCATAACACTTCATGGGCCAAATCTTCAAAAGAAAAGGAGCTTGTTAGCAACATACCATCTCCCCTTGCTCATTTATGCTGCATTAGAATTCCTAAAAGTGTATACGTACAGGACATTATTAACACATTCAAGCTTAGCAGAACAATAACAATATTATTTGGTGGTCTAATTTTTTTATGAATGTGTTTCCAGAATAATTCTTTAAAAACTTTATAAATGAATAAATTAAAACATTCCTGTCAAACTGAGGTCAAATTTTGCCCATAGCCTATGTATGCTGAGAGAATACAAGTCTATTCAGGAGAAATCATTATCTTCTAAAGGAATTAGAATGTCTATACAGACAGCCTTTGGGTGCTTTATAGCTTGATTCATGTTTAATGTTCACTGACAACATGTATCTCCGAGTCATTTATTTCATAACTCTGCAGTGGCCGCTGTAGGTTTCTGTTCCAGAAACCATTCATTCCCAATCATCGAAGCACACGTTTCTTGCACTGGGGGCTTCTAAATGTAATACAGGAGCAGCACGGGGAACAGTAAGTGGTCTGGTTCCCAGTTAGCCTGCTCTGTCTAAGATTCCACAAGCCTGACCCATCCCCCAGGCTCACCAAGCATAAGGTGAAAATCAAGAGCTTATGGCTTTGACCAGAGCCAAATCTGACCATACAGCAACCTACTGTCCCTGGTTGCACAAACCCAGGCACCCCAGTGGTTTAGATACTATCTTTGGCAGAAGCTGAGTAGCTGAAATAGTGACTATAAAATCAGAGCTTAAAATATTTACTGTCTGGCCTTATATAGAAAAACATCGTCAACTCCTGGTACAGACTACTCGCATTTCTCAACTTAACTAGCTCAAGGGCTATGAAAAATACAAGCTGAGAGGCCAACCACGTCACAGTCTACTCCTGCTGGATGCAAATCTACATCATTTAAAGGCAGCTTTCTTCTTATTCTCACTCCGTCACCTTCACTTGGGCTTCCCCGGTGGCACTGGTGGTAAAGAACCTGCCTGCCAATGCAGGGGATGTAAAGAGATATGGGTTTGATCCCTCGGTCAAGAAGATCCCCTGGAGGAGGGCATGGCAACCCACTGCAATACTCTTGCCTGGAGAATCCCATGGACAGGGGAGCCTGGCGGGCTACAGTCCATAAGGTCGCAGAGTCGGACATGACTGAATAGACAGCACATGCACGCATCACCTTTACCTATAGCCTTTTATTCACAGTTCCTGAAACAAACCATCAGTTGGTCCAGTGTAACACATCATGTTTTGAAGGCAGACATTAGCCACTGATTTCTTTGCCTAACGAGTCAAAAAGATAGGTGAGCCTGCAAAATGAGAGGCTGGAGTCAGTGCCCCTCATCCAGTCCTTAATCCAGGATGGACTGCCTGCTGTCAGTCACCTGGAGCCCTGTGGCTCCTGTGACTGGCAGACGCTTCTCAAGGTGCTGGGCAGCAGGAACATAGGGAGGGATGGAGCTTTCTTATATGTAGACTCTGCAACTCTGCTGCTTGTGATGTGTTGATAGCAGCCCTTGGCTAACTGCCCCCGCTTAATGTGACTCAATCTCCCCTGACATCTCCAGATCCTGCCAAGTCACATGATTTTGGAACAAAGACAAAATGTCTCTCTTTCTGGTGCACATGGTTTTCAAAATCAAAGTCTGTGCAGGGCTGTATCTCCCCTCCCCATACCAGTCTTCCCACTCATGAAGAGCTCCTCACGCACAGATATAGGATGGTCCCTGCGTTCAGCCTGAGAGCACAGTGAGGAAATATGAATTAGAGATTATGAGAGGGCTTCTCTCTGCATGGGATTATGCTTGCACTCTGAAGGCCAGTGAATAACCCAGCCACTGAGGCAGACACCTTATAAAATTGCTCAGGAAGCCCTAGTAAGCAGGGCCATAACCACTCCCACCCATTTCTCTCTTGTACCTGATCTCCTTGTAGCGTGTGCTGGTCAAGAGGTGTCTTGGTGGCGATGTTGCTGTAGTAGGCATAGGACAACTCCCAGTCCAGGGGGTAGTTATCAATACCCTGGTAATGCTTGTACCCAAGATTCATCGAAGACAGCCTCTCACTGCCCTGGCCTCCAACCAAACTGTACAACATGCCCTGTTAGAAAGAAACGGACAGTGTTCACAAGATTACAGAAAAGGGTGGTGAAATTCTAACACAGAAAGGTCATCTGGACCCACCCCTATAATATGAACTTAGTCATTCTGGAAAGAAGTTAATACACCTTTTAAGAAAAACTTTAGATAGGACTTCCCTGGTGGTCCAGTGGTTAAGACTCTGTACTCCCAAAGCAGGTTGCATGGGCTCTATCCCTGGTTGGGGAACTAAGATCCTGCGTGCCACACTGCATGGCCAAAAAACAAAACAAAAAACACGAAAAACTTCAGAAAAGTCACAAGAGCTTTCTCGTGATTATCTGTCCTTACTGTCTAATAACTGAAAATCCCTTTGTTCTTCTCGCAGTGAAGACAGGGTCTTCTCCTGACTTATCTCACAGCATCTCTTCGTGTATCCACCAACTGTTCTAAGGATGCTGGCCCACTTCAGCTACATCATCTGTGGTCAGATGATCTGAATGGTGGGCCATGTTCCAACCTCACATTCTCAGAATGGTAGTGTCCTTAGAGATCGACTGGTCCAACCACCTCATTTCAGAGTTAAGGAAACAGAGGCTCAGAAAGTTGACGTCATATGCCTTTGGTCAACCAGTCATTTTGTGGCAGAAGCAGGGCTCAAGTCTTCCCCTCTATACACCTCGATGGGGACTGCCTCAGGGACTTAGGAAAGCACGCCATCAGTCATGAGCTGCAACAGCCAGAGGCGCACACAAAGAAATCAAGTGAAAGAAACGCGGAGCCACCTGGGAGGGTGTGAACAGTCTGAGTCTCTTCAAATCCAGGATAAACAATCCTGGGTGCAAGTACAAAAACTATGTGATCAGGGATTATTTAGCAGCACTTATAAAAATGCAACTCCGGATGTTAAGCAAGTTGCATAAGAAATTTGGATTCAACACCATCAACAAAACAGTCTAGTATGACTTTTGTTTTAATGTGAGCAATTCACTCAGTCGTGTCTGACTCTTTGTCACCCCATAGACTGTAGCCCTCCAGGCTCTTCTGTCCATGGAATTCTCCAGGCAAGAATACTGGAGTGGATTGCCATTTCCTTCTCCTGTTTTAATGGTAGAAGGCTGAATGTGACAATTGTTTGCTTAGAGGTCTAAATGATTCCACTAAGCTAAAAAGTCATATGGAATGATGGGCCCACAGCCAGAATAGTTACAAGAATTGGGTAAGAGGCACCTGTTCTTGAAGGACTAGGATTTTGATAAGCCCTGCACAAACTATTCCTTAGTATATCAATCGTATCCCCATGCTGTGTCCAGAAATGGATAAAGTGCACTTCTTCACTCACCGCCAGCAGAAGATCCTGTATTTAACACAGCCCTAAGCTGTTTTTCTTGAGTGTAAAGATTTTAAAGGACTCCAGGGAGCATGAACATGTCCAGTTACACCTCGGGCATGAGGGCCTTACCCTGCAAATACAATCTAGGTGACGGATATTCCTGCAACGCATGAAATACTCTACCTGCAGCTGATCCCGAGGTACAGTTAATCCAGTTTCATAAAAGACTGCGAGGTAGTAGGATGCTTTATGGTATCCACAGCAGCTGGCATCCATCAGAAAGGGGACGATGGAGCTAATTTGGTGAAGGCCATCAACACTGGAGAGTCTCTTTACAGCCTTCTCGAATATCCGCCCACCGATGTCTAACACAGATTCATTTTGGTTTCTCGGCACTGTAAATAACACAATTCACAGCACACACAATTAACTACCATGGGATCGACATGGCTTTAAAAAGAATTGGGAAGAGCCAATTAAATCACCTGAGTTATTAATATTGCTGGTCCTGCAGTGCCTTGAAATATACCACCTTCCGGGGAAGTAAATCAAACCCGTTGGGGATGCCAGTGTGTCATTCTGTAAATAGCTTTTCCTTTGGCACTAAATGACAGCCTAGTATCCTGGGGGAAAGGATGTGCTTTCTATAGCTGAGAGAACGCCTCAAGAGAATAATCCACTCAGTGTAACTCACACCAAGTTAGGACCACCGAAACTGCCAGAGAGATTTTTTTTTTCCCTCTAAAACTCTGAAGGAGAGTGTGTTTTATCTCAGAAATAGATCCTAGGTGCTTCTGTAAAAAGTTGAGCACAAGAATCTTATTTTGAGATGCCTTCTTATCATCTTTTGCCTCCGGTTTTCCTTGTGGGTTTCTAAATACAACAAAGAGAATGTCAACTTTTATTGAAGGCTTATGAAATGCCCAATACTGGGTTGAGTGCCTTATGCAAATTATATCATGTAATTCAAACAATTTTACAAGGTAGGTACTATTATTAGGGCCTTAATTTTTCAGATGAGGAGATTGAAGTCTACAGAAGTCAACTAACTTGTCTAAAGTTACAAAAGCTGGCAAATGGCTGAGCCAAGCTTAGACTCCAGCTTGGTAGGTCACAGAAAAAGAGTCCTATTAACTGCGCTCCAGCTTCTTCCTGATAATAGGCAACCAGGTGTCTTAATAAGTACCTTACTGCCATGGGTAGAGACCTCCCTATACAATCGCTTTAAGCTATGGCACTTCCTTTCACCTAATCCTCCCATAAATTGATAAACTAAGTCCAAACGGGCAAGTTGTAAGGCCTTATAATCTGTCACAGTCCTTTAAAGTATATCTACATTATTCATCTCTCGTTTATTAATCAGCCAGCAAATGTTTACAATTCTACTCTGTGTATCTACTAGATGCTATGTTACAAAAAGCCACATAGGATTGCACAGGTACTATTTCCATTTAAAGAGATGCAGTCAACTTATTTAAAGCGAAAATTTTCTCCCCTAAGAATTACGTCCAACAGTTTTCTTTGAGCTTCTTCAATCTATCCCACATTAAAATGTTACTAACAACTTCCAGGAGGCAACGAGAGACTCATTCTATCAGCACTCCTTCAAAGCAATGTGGGAGACCTGGGTTCAACCCCTGGGTTGGGAAGATCCCCTGGAGAAGGGAAAGGCCACCCACTCCAGTTTCTGGCTTGGAGAATTCCAATGACTATATAGTCCATGGGGTTGCAAACAGACATGGCTGAGCGACTTTCACAAAAAATTCACAAAAGGCATGAACAGAGATAAGTTTCCAACGTGGGAAACCTCTCTCTGGAGGATCTGAGATTGGATTGAAGGGGAGGTCATTGGCAGAGGTTGATGCCTCTGCCTTGGCATCACAGAAGCCAGCGGAATCCAACGGATGAAACTGTGAGCCCCACGCCATTGATTATGAGCTGGTGCCTATCCCTTTGAGCACATAGGCAGCTGACTGCCCCTGTCAGGGAGGCACGTGCCTTCACTCGCTAAGCTGTGGGAAAGGTACCCACCCACCACCTCCCCTCAGCGCTAAGGTAGTCCTATCTCCTGGCTCCTGAAATGCCTCACCCTCACCCTCCTCAGCTTGTTCAGAGGCCGCACCTTGGATCTGCTTTTACTCTCTCCATGCCAAGAGGTAAGTACTGAAAGAACCACCTGACTGAACAAACGGACTTTGCTCATATTTCTGTATTTTTTTTTAACTCCTAAAGAAATAGCTGCTTGTTATTAAAAATGAAAGACTTAAACAATGTAGGTTTATATAAAATAAAAAGTCCCCTCTCTCCCAGTCATTCTTTAATTGTGAAGGAAAACTATTGAAGTTTGGTGTACATACTTCTAGACTTTTCCTCAGCACAGACAATTCATTACACATCTATCTGCCTATATACATACATATTTTCCTTCTGAAAAGCTCCTATAGATTCAAACTCCCAACTTTTTTCCCTTATGAATATTTTTATTGAAATTAGTTTAACATTGTGTTAGTATCAGCTGTAGAACAAAATGACTCATACATATTCTTGTTCAGATTCTTTTCCATTGTAGGTTATCACAGATATGAAGTGTAGCTCCCTATGCTCATCTGTCGACTTTCTTTTGAAATTAACAGCATACCACAAATACCTGTCCACAGCAGTCCGAAGCTTATTCTTCTTCCCAAACTTTTAACAGTTTTGCATTTTATAGCAGTGCTGTTCTTCCAACCAGTTCTCTATTTTTAGCCTCTTGGGTTGCTTCCAGTGGTTTGGCTATAACCAACAACATGCCAATGAACATCTTTGAACATTTTCCTCTGCTCATCTGTTGGGATGGATCTGAATAATAACCCCCTTTGCCACCAGGAGTCTGGGGCTCTTCTTTTGAATTTTCCCTCTGCAGAGTTGAGAGAATTCCATCCCATCCAACCATTAGACAGGGTGAGAACCTACTGCAGTGATTCAGTGTGTACTGCAGCACTCAGCTGGAGTTGCAAAATAAACCCTACCCCTACTTGCTCTTATATTTACTTTTAAATACATGCTCATCTCCAATGCCCCTTTGTGCACACTCAGAGCAAAGCAATATTACCATTTTGTTAATGATTCATTCTGGCCTTACCTGCTTTGCCAAACACATAACTAAGATGATGAGTTTTGCCTGAGTACCCACGGACATAGGCTTTGGGGACTCAAAGGAGAGAAGAGACTCCAAACTAAATGAAGCTCCAAACGAAACACTTGCCCTGCTGACATCTGGCACAGAACCCCAGAAATTATTAGCAGGATTGTCCCAGAAGCACGGATTGCTGGAGAATAACAATCAGGAGGGAGAAACTTCACAAAGTTCCAATCCTCAGCAAATGCACACACACACACACAATTTGCAGACTGAAATGAAGGCAGGTGGAAAAGCCTTCATTATTTCTTTTACCTATTAAAATTCTTAACTCCCCCCAAACATTACCAATCAGTACTTTCTCTACAAAAGAATCAAGACAGTTTTCTGCCCTTGTGGATATAATAATAAAATAATAATACTTCTAAAGGAAAACTGCTCATTTTGCACATTTTTTAAAGTTTGCATTTCAAATGTGGCACAAAATCAAAGCTCTGATGTCACTGGTGATATTGTAAAACTGGCTATCTAAAAATACATTTAATGAGACTGTTAATTTCACCCATCTGGCTTAGCATATGCATTTTTTTTCTAGTGGATCTGTAACTAAAAAACATGCCTTGTTTATGGAGATTAATGGAGTAATGAAAAACAAACAAACAAAATAGAAGTGGAGCCATTTTCCCATTTTTCTTTCTTCCTACACGAGAGGCTAAGGAAACAAAAGGCACCACCACCGTTAATTAACTCTCACTCTCTTCCCAGGAGCACAGTATTGTTTATTTTGCTCTTTTTTCTTTTTTCCAGCAATACCATAAGGTCACCATTTGTGGGCTCATCATTAAAAGAAGCAAAAAGCAGAAAGCGAGAAGGTAGCTGCCTACTGAAGGAGCTGAAGCCACATCTGACGGAAAATTTGGGAGAAAAAAGCAGGCTTATTTATTCCTTGTGAGGGGGAAAAGGCACATTAAGAAAGTCATTTTTGGTTTCAACCTTCCGAAAGGTATAATGTATCCAGAGAGGTTTGAAAAGAGGGGAAAAACATGGAAGAAGAAAATATCATTTAACCAGAAAAGGAAAGATCTTCACCAACTTTTACTAGTTTTGTTTTTTTTTTTAATAGCACATCTCTCATTTGCATTTGCATCTGATGAGCCCCAGAGGGTTCCTGAGGCTCAAAGAGGTGGCTTATTTCTCTCCCCAAAATAAACTATTTGTACTTTTCTGTCCTGTGTAGATTTTCTGACTTTATACACGTCATTTCTCTTCCTCCCTCCTCTTCTCCCCACTCCCTCCTTCTTTTTATCTCTTTCTCTGTGCGTATTTTTTAAAAACTATAATGTATACTTCCTTGAATTAAAAAAATAAGATAGGGGCCCTTTAATGAAAAACAGCAAGCATAGCTCTTAAATTCCAAAGCATCCTGGAATTGCTAAATGCCACCATTGTGTTTCTACCCTTTTCATGCTCTGCATTTTAGTCTCCAAACAAATGCTGCAAAAATATGAAGAGTTGGGGGCTTCCCTGGTAGCTCAGACAGTAAAGAATCTGCCCGCAAGGTGGGAGATGCAGGTTTCATCTCTGGGTTGAGAAGATCCCCTGGAGAAGGGAATGGCAACCCACTCCAGTATTCTTGCCTGGAGAATCCCCATGGACCGAGGAGTCTGAGGGCCTACAGTCCCTGGGGTTGGAAAGAGTCAGACACGACTGAGCAACTAACACTTTCCCTTTCAGAAACAAGCTAGAGTGACATCAGTGCAGCCAGCACCCCTCTGCATATTGTGAAGAGGAACCTTGTCTCCTACTCCACTCTCTGAAGCCTGGGGCAGGAGCCAGGCAGTGGTCCTGCAGGAACAATGCAAATGGCGTCAGCCCCAGGACGGGAGCCCAGCCTCAACCCCAGCCTCCCCCTGAGGACCACTGAGGACCCCCTGAGGCAGAACTCAGCCTCTCTGTAGCCACAGTCACCAGCTCTCACGGGCTCAGGGGTGCCCAGTCTGGCATGAAAAGAAGAAAGGGAGTCACCAGTTCTGGCCTCGGGGCATGTGTCTGGAGGGCGTGCTGGTCTCTCACCTGTCTCGCTTCCCTGGCCCTCCCTGCCGCGGAGTCCCCTGCACCTAGGCCTTTGTGTCCTTCCTCACGCCTTCCCACCATGAGCACTTCTCTGACCCAGAGCCTTCAGCTGGCTCTGCCATTCTGGCAGCCTCTTACCAGCCAGTCCCCACCATCTCTCTTCCCTGATTCCAGAGCCCCATTCAAAGGGTTTCTGAATTCAAAGGTTTCCGTCAAGAAAGGTGTGAGAGGAGAGTAAAAGAAGCAGCCGGCTCTTCAAGGATGAAAAGGTGTGCGTACTGAAATACTACCAGCCTAGCATTAGAAACAGCTAATAGGTGATTCCATGCTCTCGCAAGTGCCATTTTCCAGAGAATTGGAGCTTCCCCAGGAAACAGCACAGAGGTTGGCCAATTAGAATGGTCCCCCTGAAGTCTTGAACATGGGGTCTTGGTCGGATGTCCCCCAGAGCCTGGACTTCAGGACAGAGTGGCACGGGAGCATTCTTGGACCACACGAGGGAAAGAGGATGCAGAGCAGAGGCCCAGGAACGCCGTCGGCGGGGAGGGTTGGCCGCTACATCTGTATGCATCGCAGCTGGGTGCCCCAGGAGCACTGCCATCTGTAACTCAAAGGCATGCTGACTCCGGGAGGTGAGGAACAACTCCTGTGTTGCTTCAGAGGGGAACTACCAGTGGGGACAGCTGCATTTTATATCAGGTTAGCACATCAGCTGTCACCATGTAAGAAGACTCCCACCTCCACACCCCCTGGCACTTGGCAGACAGCAGTGTGTGGGTCGGTCTATGCTTCTCATTACAGTCGCCCCAGGGCCCAGCGCCATGCTTGGAGGTTCTCAGTACATGGGTGCCAAGTTGGGTCTGCATGAACCTTCGGGCAGTTTCATATCCAGGCACCTGTATTACCTCAGCAATGAGGTTACAGATATATGGAGGCAAGAACCCTGGGGGCTGTATTTCGGGTATTCTTTTGCAACGCGTGTCCATAGTATAAGAAGGATTCTGGTCTACTTGTACTGACAGGCAAGAGTTGGGAGACAGCATTCTGCCTGACCTGGGAAACAGGACAGTGTTTTCAGAGCCAGGATGTCACCTCCTGAGGGGGAAGCAGACTAAAAATGTGTGAGAGAAATCAGAAAAGTGTAGAGAAAAGGCAAATAAGCCATAGACTCCATCAGTCTGGATTGCTATAATGGCTTGGCTTTGAACTTGCATCTCCTGGAATTCAAACTCCCTGTTCTCTCATATCCCCAAAAGATGTTTTTAGTACTTATTAATTTGGAGTGCGTTTAATGACTCAACAAATACGGAGGGTCTTCAAAGAAAGCCTAGATTTGAAGACATCTGAGTGCTGCTGTGGAACTAGACAGGTAAGTCAATATTCTAACTTGGTAAAGATGGGTACTGATAAGGGAAAACCTACACAATGGCAAGGAGGGTGGGGGAGACGGCGCGGACTGCCTAAGGGGACAGGAACGATGATGCGAAGAGGCTGTTTGAGTTGGAACTTGAAGGCTTCTTGAAGGCAGGCAAGCTGAGAAGCACAGCTGGCGGAGATGTGTTCTTCATGGGGAGTGGTGCAGAAATGCACTACATCAGGTCATATGGAAGAAGTACTGATAGCTAAGCAGCTAACCTATGTCCAGCATCATTGCAGACACTGCGAAGTAATTGGAAGTGTCAGTGGGATACTTACACCTCTCGCATCACCCTGGACGAGCTTGCAGTCAAGCAAGTAATGGAGACACACAGAGGATCAAGGACGTGTGTCTCAAGGCGGATGAGATGAGCTTTACGTGGGCGACTCTGTCTCAGGTCCATAAGTTACCTTTCTGTCCGTGGATCTCTTTCATAGACACCATCACTTTATGAGAGTATTGCATTCTTCATTCCTATGAAACTAGACTTACCCTAGCAAATAAATTACAAATTATACCTCACACCTATGAAAATGGCTACCATCAAAACCCCAGAGAATCACAAGTGTTGGTGAGAACGTGGAAAAATTGGAACCCTTGTACACTGTTGACAGGATTGTAAGATCGTGCAGCCCTTATGGAAAATAGGATAATGGTTCCTCAAAAGATTAAATGTAGAATCATCATATGATCCAGCAAGCCCACCTCTCAGTATACAGCCTAAAGGATTGAAAGCCAAGTCCTCAAGAGATACTTGTATATTACATTCAAAGCAGCACTATTTAAAATAGTGCACTTGGGTTGGGGGAAGCAAGCCAAGTGCCCATCCACAGATGAATGAATAAACAAATGTGATCTAGACATGCAATAGAATATTATTCAGCCTTAAACAGGAAGGATATTCTGACACGGGTACAGCATGAGCAAACCTTGAGGACTTTATGTTAAGTGAGATGAACCAGTCACACAAGGACAAATACTAAATGATTCCACTCATTTGTGGTCTTGAAGAATCAAATGCATGGGCAAAGAAAGTAGAATGGTGGCCACCAGGGGGCGGGGTGGGGAATTGTGGTCTAAAGGAGTAAACTAGAAGTGTTACTGGCTCAGTCATGTCTGACTCTGCAACCCCATGGACTGTAGCCCGCCAGGCTCCTTTGTCCATGGAATTCTCCAGACAAGAGCACTGGAGTAGGTTGCCATTCCCTTCTCCAGGGGAACCTTCCCAAGTTCAGTTCAGTTCAGTCACTCAGTCGTGTCTGACTCCTTGCGACCCCATGAATCGCAGCACGCCAGGCCTCCCGGTCCAACACCAACTCCCAGAGTTCACTCAGACTCACGTCCATCGAGTCAGCGATGCCAGCCAGCCATCTCATCCTCGGTCGTCCCCTTCTCCTCCTGCCCTCAATCCCTCCCAGCATTAAGTCTTTTCCAATGAGTCAACTCTTCGCATCAGGTGGCCAAAGTACTGGACTTTCAGCTTTAGCATCGGTCCTTCCAAAGAAATCCCAGGGCTGATCTCCTTCAGAATGGACTGGCTGGATCTCCTTGCAGTCCAAGGGACTCTCAAGAGTCTTCTCCAACACCACAGTTCAAACGCATCAATTCTTCAGTGCTCAGCCTTCTTCACAGTCCAACTCTCACATCCATACATGACCATAGGAAAAACCATAGCCTTGACTAGATGGACCTTAGTCGGCAAAGTAATGTCTCTGCTTTTGAATATGCTATCTAGGTTGGTCATAACTTTTCTTCCAAGGAGTAAGCGTCTTTTAATTTCATGGCTGCAGTCACCATCTGCAGTGATTTTGGAGCCCAGAAAAATAGTCTGACACTGTTTCCGCTGTTTCCCCATCTATTTGCCATGAAGCAATGGGACCGGATGCCATGATCTTCATTTTCTGAATGTTGAGCTTTAAGCCAACTTTTTCACTCTCCTCTTTCACTTTCATCAAGAGGCTTTTTAGTTCCTCTTCACTTTCTGCCATAAGGGTGGTGTCATCTGCATATCAACCCAGGGATCAAACCCAGGTCTCCTGCATTGCAGGCATATTCTTTACTGTCTGAGCTACTAGGGAAGCCCCTCTAAATGAGTACAGAGTTTCAGTTTTGCAAGATGAGAAAGTTCTAGAGTCTTTTGTGCAACAATGTGAATGTACTTAACACCACTGATGGTGGTGGTGGTTTAATCGCTAAGTCATGTCTGACTCTTATGACCCCATGGACTGTAGCCTGGCAGGCTCCTCTGTCCACGGGATTCTCCAGGCAAGAATATTGGAGTGGGTTGCCATTTCCATCTCCAGGGGATCTTCCCAACCCAGGGATTGAACCTAGATGTCCTGCATTGCTGGCAGATTCTCTACCAACTGAGCTACGAGGGAAGCCCTTACACTTAAAAATGGTGATGATGGGGAATTTTAAATTATGTGCATTTTACCATAAACGTTTTTTAAAACTACAGTCCTTAAAGAGTGATAGTGTAAATACTTGACTTTCTTTTCTGTAGTAAGTAAGTAGAGCTCAGTCTTTTGGGACCAGCTAGGAGGTGGTGACCACTCCTGACTTCCCTGGGCAGAAAGCAGAGGACGCTCCAACTGATTGTGAGGAAGCACAAGCTCCCAGCTCTGTACCCATGCACTGTTCCCACGGCTCCTTTGAAGCGATGATCCATCTAAAATCATATGGTGTCGGTGTGGGGGGACACACTCACATCTGAAGTGCGCACGTACAGCAGCCTGGCGATGGAGTTGGCGGTGTATGTCAGGCAATGCTGCCAAGAAAATGGTGAGTCTGTCACAAAGAACGAGAAATTGCAGGCCATTGTCTGTTGCTGTCATATGTATTTTTTAGCGCCAGGAAAAAAATAATTCCACCAATTAATTCTATTTGTGGGAACTATGGGAGCTGATGTTTTTCTTTGCATTTGACCTAAGTCACTCTCACTCAAAACATGGCCCCATCTTTGTTCTATCCTGGCTCATGGGGGCCACTTGGTCAGTACTTGTCTAGGGAATGAATGAATGGAAGGTTGTGATACAAGTGACTTAAGTTATTCACACAGTTGCATTCCTTTATCTGTGCTACCACACCTGCTCGGTTCCTACATCAGGAATTTTGAGCAGCCAACATCTGATCCTTGACTCTGTTCCTATAAGCTTATCTCAGATACGAGAAATGCAATCTGATGAGGGTATTCTAGAAAAGTCTATTAGTCAACAGAACGAAACAGCTCAGGCTGACAGCTGAAGACATGATACAAACATAGGTCCTGTTGACTGGAGTTGTCCAAAGCACTCCAAAGCCAGCTAGACACCCACAGCAAAAACTTGGGAGAAAAGGTATGTGAGGACGTGGGAAGAGAAACACAGTCACACCAGTCTGACTACTCTTCTTTCTATAGATAGGGCCAGAGTAAAGATATCTAAATAATCTTTAATTATTATTTTTTTTACCCTCAAATTACAAAATCAAATTTTCTTAATTGTCTCAGGATTGTTAGAAACTGGGCATGATGTGTGACACCAGTCTCTCTCTAGGATTAGGCAGGCAGAATATCTGGTTAACTATGATTGCCCCAAGTAAGGGCAGTGTGCCAGGCAGAGATGAATTTTAACGAGGAGTGTAGGCCCTACCTCTGCAGACGGCGCCCAGTTCCCACAGATGGGACAATGCAAACTAGACATACAGGAGCTGACAGAACGGGGGTCTGAGGTTGGTTCTGGAGATTTGCCTACCCTGTCTGCCCCCATCCCTGTCCCACCTGCTCCTGCACCTCAGGAAGTGGCAGGGAGAGGTGGGATGCAGGTGGCCCCGTGCCTGGGGGGGCAGAGGCCCCTCAGGGTATGCTCACTGGTGCTGATGTGAGCAGACTTGGCACCAGCAGGGCCCACCTGGCTGGCTGGGCACCAGCAGTGAGCCTCGAAGCGGCAAACCCAGCTTCGCGGCCCCTCTCCCCCAAGGCACGGGGCAGCTGCATGCGTTTTTGTGCTGCCACGTGGCAGCTCCCCAGCACCACAGCCCATCAAGTCTCAAGGTTCAGGGGCTCATGATTTGGGTTTTTAATGAGCTCCCTTTCTAGGCCTCCACGGAGAATAAAATCATTCCACATTCTTTAAACGAAACTTCTGAGCTGTAAAAATAACACAAAAACATTCTTTATTGAGAGTATTTGCTTTAAAAAGAATGTTTTGTGAAAAATGATTCATTCCTGCTCCCAATCAGCAAAACTATATTTAAGCATATCCAAAATCTCATGAAACTAGTTTTCAGGTGGATGTTGTCTTCGTCCATTTAGCCTACACCTTCCAATATTCATCTCCTTCTTCTGTTCACCCAACTCGGGGGGTCAACTCCAACATCTCCCAGAAGACCCATGAAGACCAAGTAATAACAGATTAACACGTACACAGCAGCAGTGATTCTCAGCTGGGGGGAGTTTGGCCTCCTGGGGGACACTTGGTAATGTCTGGAGACATTTTTGGTTGTTACACTTGAGGGAGTGCAGGGGCATGGGAGGAGACAGAGTGCCACTGATATCTACTGGGCAGAGATCAGAAATGCAGCTGCTGCTGCTGCTGCTAAGTCACTTCAGTCATGTACGACTCTGTGCGACCCCAGAGACAGCAGCCCAACAGGCTCCCCCATCCCTGGGATTCTCCAGGCAAGAACACTGGAGTGGGTTGCCATTTCCTTCTCCAAGAAATGCAGCTAATCATCCTATAATGCACAGGACAGAGCCTTCACAACAAAGAATTATCCAGTCCTGAACAGCAGCAGTGCCCAGACTGAGAAATGCTGTATACATAGCGTTTACTAAGTGCCAGTATTCTAAGTATAAATTCATTTAAACCAACAGTAGGAGAGACAGACTCCTGTGTGTCATTCCCATTTTGCAGATGAGGAAACTAAGGCTCAGAGAAATGAAGTGTCTTGCCTAAGATCACATAGCTAGAAAGTACTAAGTTAAAACTGGAACCAGGGGCTCCCCTGGTAGCTCAGTAGTAAAGAATCCACCTGACAATGCAGGAGACATGGGTTTATTCCCTGATCCAGGAAGATTCCACAAGCCTCGGAGCAACTACGCCTAGGCACCAGAACTACTGAGCCTGTGTGCCGTAGAGCCTGGGAGCTGCAGCTGCTGAGCCTGTGTGCTCTAGAGCCCACGCTCTGCAACAAGAGAAGCCACTGCCAAGGAAAAGCCTGCACACTGCATCTGGAAATTAGCCCCCAATCACCGCAACTAGAGAAAAGCGTGTGCAGCAACGAAGACCCAGCACAGCCAAAAGTAAATATTAATAAATAAAATTAGGAAAAAAATCAATCCCAGTGTCACTTCCTCCAGGAAGCCTACCCTGAACACCCTAGACTTCTAAGTAGAACTGACCGCTCTCTTTGTGCAGTTGTCAATTACTCCCATAGCGTTTATTTTTAAAAATACATTACGATTTTTCTTTGCTTTCAAGTCTGTCCTTCACAGGCAGAAATCTTGAATTATTTTACTTAACTCTGCAGTCTAGCCAAGTAACTGAGCAGTCACTCAGCAAATATCAAATGAACCAAAGATGAAATATCCTTTATGGTTTGAATTCTTTCAAGATGGGGTGAGGGTGAGTCACTATCTGCAAAGAGAATCTATTCCACTGGACGCTCCCATTTTTAGAAAGTTCTTAAGTGAAGCAGAAATCAGTTTCTGCATTGCCTTGCCTCAAGGGTCTGATCGTACGCCCAGGAACACCACAGGCTCTCACTAGTCACTAAAATAGTTCTCATCACCCTCCTTATCATTTCCTTCCCCAGGCTGCACACTTCCAGCTTCTCTCCTCTTCCCAACAGACACTGTTTCCTGACCCCTCAGTCTAACAGTGTGTACTTAATTACGATGCAAACCATAATGGCAATGGACTTAAGCTGGCCACATTTGGGGAATATACACAGACTCCTGGAATGGCGCTTGGAAATACTTCAAGTCAGGGGGTCTCAAGTTCAAGTGCCCAAGGGCCCAGGCAGGTGAGATCCATGATGGAGGTAGACAGGAAGTGCTCAGCTAGAGGCAGGAGGGGCTGCAGATGGACAAAACCCGTCTGTGCCAACCACTCACCTCTGAGCTCGCTGCCGCTCAGGAATTGAGGCCCAGTATCGCCAGATCTTTGGATATTTTGACAAAAGCTAGAAATTTGTATTTTTATATGTTATTAGAAACTGGAACTAATTTTTTTTTTAATTGACAACAATGTGTATGCCAGAGTAACCACACCTGGGGGTGAGGTCTGGCTGTCGGCTGTTTGTTTCTGGCCTTGGCTTTACATAAAGACGTGCTCAAGTGATTCCTAAATTTAAGTTTTTCTATTTAGTGTCACAAATGTGCACAGGTACATCGAGAGTGCTGGACATACAAGGGCAGAATTTAAATTTGAAATTAAGCTAGAACACTAGTGTTAAAAATAACTTCAAGGCATAAATCACTAAAGAAGGTGAAGGAAAGCAGAAAAACAGGGACCTTTCTAACCAATGTCCAAAGACAAGGCATGGACTCAATTACCTGTCACCAAGCTCAGCTCCAACAAGGCCTGGAACAAGCTTCGATGCTTGGCTCTCAGCTCCTTCTCCCAGGGGAAGGCTCTACACGTCGAGGGCCGCCCATATCTAAGTTTCAGGTCCAGGTAGGAATTTCGGAGGTTGCCTACAGGAAAGGGAAGCCCCAGGTACCGTTAGAGGGAAGGGCTTGCTCCCTAAATCCCTTCCTCTAAGATGAACCAGAAATAAGGCGTCAGACTTAAGCTTACTAGATATTGGTTTGGATACATCAGGGATTTGAAATTGGCTACGATGCCTCTGCCTCGAGGTCACAGATTCAAAGCCTCGTCCAAGGGAAATGTGCCAAAGTTGCTGATAGCTGTTGAATAATTCTACAGAATGAGCAGCTGGCCTCGGATGCGTCCCCAAGAGGCCAATATCTAGGCCATTTTGTTGGCAGTGTGAGTCGAGGAGCAAAGCCCAGGGACCCCAGGGAATTGAGGCAGCAGAAGACGTTAGAAAAGTCCTCCCAATGCCACCACACAGATCAGCATGCAAGACCGGCCTTCTGACTCCGGGTATCTCTCCTGAAATTACATCAGCTATCAAAATCAGTTTCTTTCCTGTTTGGGATATTACTATTCTATATATCTTCCCCCTCTTCTGACAGCATCATATTTTCTGGATGATTCAGCGGTGAAAGCGGCAGCTGGGGGACCAGTATAGCCTATTCTTAAATTAAATTGCAGAAGTGCTGCCTTTCCACACTTACCTATCATCATCTCTAATCACTTCCCAAGACCATTTTATGTGAACCCTATCAGAATGGGGTATTGTGCAAGAGGCATCTATCCCTCCATGGTCTGAAATGGGAAGTTCAGCTCTGGGGAGGTGCGATATCTTGGCGAGACTGAAATACTCAATTTGCTTTTGCTGATGGCAAAGGTCCCACAGGAATTTCTCTTCCAGAAGGAACATATGTGACTAACTGTAGTGCCACCATACCATGCAAGAAGATCTATAGCCAGAGAAATTTGTAAGTGCTAGGTCCAAGCTGGAATGTTGGAAGACGAGACGAGTTTTATAACAGGTACACCCTCCATATGAATGAAAGGATGTCCATGCAGATATGGGCAGGCATGAAAACACTCTATTTGAAATTCATTCTTTCTGTTGAAAAATCACCAATGTCTTCCAGAATGAGTCAATTTCAAGGATTAAAATAAAATAAAACCCAGCCCCTGACAACAAAGCCATTGTTCAACATTTCTGAAAGCTAATATTCAGATATTAATGGCCCAAGACAAAAGTGCACCGATGGGGAAACATTTCTAATGATTAATTTATTTTCCAATTCATTTTTATTTTCTTAGACTGGCCTAAGATCACATTATGGATGGGAATAATACAATTTGAGGCTCAAAACACTCTCATTTATATTCTTAAACTAAATTACAGCTGCTTGAAGCTATGAGGCAGCCTTGGGTTCCTGCTGAGTGTTGGTCTTGTTGGGATCTAGGTAGAAGGCACACTTTCATTTGCATCAATCTATATGAGGTCATATTTGTCCCCACTGATCAAGTCACATGTGTTCTATTTCAGCCTCCTGGGGAAGAAGCTTTCTCAGGCTCAGATGGTAAAGAATCCACCTGTAATGAGGGAGACCTGGGTTCGATCCCTGGGTCAGGAAGATACCCTGGAGAAGGGAATGGCAATCCACTCCGGTATTCTTGCCTGGAGAATCCCTGGTGGGCCCCAATCCATAGGGTTGCAAAAAGTCAGACATGACTGAGTGACTAACACACTCACAGAAAGAAGCCAAATATGTTGATACAAATGCCCAGAGCTAAAACTTGCTCTCCTTAAGTTTAGTACGTACATGCTTCTTGTCTCCTGTCCCCCTGCTGCACCGTAGATGTGTACACAGACACTATTTCTTGAACTTCTGCACACCTTTCGTAATATAACTTGATTTGTTGAGAAAGTTGCTTCTCAAGGAGGGGATTGAAAATCTGCAAAAGGGCAAGAAAACGAAAGGAACAACACTGTCATCAAATGCCCGTGGATACCTACGCTGGATTTCCTTCTCCCAGTGAGAGCCCCAAGTTGGCTTGTTTGTACACAGATCATCTTCTCTGGATTCTCGAAAGCAGGGTGTTACTAGGGATTGAAGGGCATGCCAGCTCTGACCGCTTCCCTCCGGCTTCTTTTTGTAGCATCTTCTCGTCTGCAGAGCTTCTTAAATGTTAGGATTTCCCAGAGACCAGATCTCCGTGCTCTCTTCTTCCCCACTGCGGCATTCTATCCCCAGAGATCACAGTCATCTCCCCAGAGTTCCCAAAGGGCACCAAGTCTAACCGTGACACACCTGCTCCCTGGCAGCCCTCCTCTCCTTTGCTTCAGCTTGGAAGGCTCCTGTTCAACTTCTAAGAGTTAGATCCAAGGTCATCACTTCAGGGCTGCCTCCCTAGCAGCCCATCCACCTTCACATGAGTACCCAAGCAGATGAGCCCGCCTCAGCACTCCCAAACACCGTGCTCACATCTGAATGAAAGCATGGACCCCATTCTTTCATAACTTAACTGTTTAAGACCCAGGCAGGAAACAAAACAAAACAAAAAAAGACCCAGGCAGGGAGCTCCTCAAGACCAGAGGTCTTATCTCAACTCAGTGGTTTTCAAAATGAGGGTTGCAACCCATTATCAGAGGGTCATGACATTATTCCAGTGCTTTGTAACTAGCAGTGATTTTGGTTTTTATGAAGCAGAATACAAAATATTATAGTACACTGAACACACCAAGGGTCTGTGTTCTTGGTAAAATTCTTCTTTCAGTTTTGTGTTTATACATTTATGTGTGTGTATTATGTACATGCATATATATATATATATATACACACACGTAGGTACTGTATATGTATGAGTATGTATGTATTGCTCATGCTTTTAAAGCAGATTTTTTTTAATTGTAGATCACCTTCAAAAAAGAGTTTGGAAGTCACCACCTTAATTCATCTTGGATGCCTCAGCATCTTGTACAGAGCCTGGCACATAGTAGGTGCTTAAGAAGCACTGGTTGCACAAATGAACAAAAAAATTTCATTTTTTTCCTCTTCTAGAGATTTCTCAGCAGGGGCTCAAAGATGACCCATGGGCAATAATGTGCTCCATTTTTCCTAACTGATTTTACCTAGTAACTCCTGATTTTCCCAGGACAAACTCCACAAGGTCACGGGAATGAAAAAAATTCCTTTTTCAGGTATCCAGCGATCTCCTTACCAAAGCACAAAAAGCAACCAGGGTGAAGTTTCCCATGGGGGGCAGCCCTCCTCTAGCTGTTAGCCCTGCTGGAGCTGGCCTGGAGACTTGGACAATTCGATTCCATTTGCGGGTGGGTGTTGGACTTGAGAATTCAATTCTGACTACAGGGCCCTCTGTGATCTCTGCCACCGCCGTTCACCCCACCCAGTACGAGCTGAAGGCCTGTTTCTGGAGAAAGCGGTCTGCAGAACCAAGAGTCTAATTTGCTGAGTGTCTCCTCTTCTGATGCTTTAAATAATATCACATAAAAGAAGTTTTACCAAATAACTAAGCTTCTCTCCTTTCATTAGCTTAATCAGTGGAGAGGCAACAGCCTGATAAAAATCGACTCTATAATTAAGCTACTAGTTATTAAAACAGAGGAAGTAAATGGTTTCCATTTTATGAGTACTAAATGAACCAAACGTTAACAAAAATCTATTATTGTGTTTGCAGGGGGGAAAAGCCTCAATATTAATCATGTTTGGTGACAGAGCCGATGCGAGGTCTGGCATGGATAAATCTTTTGTTTGCACTGGACTGAGTTCCACGTCCCTGAGCCACCCGCCCATCACCCATAAGCACCAGAATACGCCTTGCTCCCCTGGGCTCACCTGTGCAGGGTGCAGAGCGTGGAGGCGATAGTACTTCAGGGGTCCAAAAAACCCTTCAACGCCGGCCACGTACCTGCTCCCTCCAATAATGAAGTACCCAGAGGTGTCATTATAATGAAAATCCTCACGGAAACTAGAAGAGTACAAAGGATTAAGAAAGCTTTCAACAGATTTTTTTAAAGACCTTTTCACTGACCCTCCTTGACTTAAAACCCCAAATTTCCACAAACCCTTTACTCTGAATTCAAGAAGATGAGATGATGGTGGGGTCAGGCAAGCTTGAGCTAAGATCCCATCTCTGCTATTTACCAGCTGTGTGACCTTGGATCAGTTGCTTAGCCTCTCTGAGACTGAGGTTTCTCATTAGTAAAAATGATAATTCCTCTCTTACTGGGTTGGTAAAAGGATTAGGTAGATGCAAAGACAAAACATACAGCATCTATTAATAGCTAAGTGCCTTGCCCACCATAAATATTCAATGCAAGTGAAAGAAAAAGTGGTAGTCACTCAGTCATATCCAACTCTTTGCAACCCTATGGACTGTAGCCCACCAGACTCCTCTGTCCAGGGAATTCTCCAGGCAAGAATGCTGGAATAGGTAGTCATTCCCTTCTTCAGAGAAGCTTCCTGACCCAGGGATCAAATCAGGGTCTTCTGAATTGCAGGCAGATTCTTTACTGAAAACATACAGTGTCTATTAATAGCAAAGTGCCTTGCCCACCATAAATATTTAATACATGCCAACTATTGATATTGGTGAAACTGTTTAGAATCACTGGATTTATGTGTAATTGCTAATCTTAAATAGAAATATTTTACTCTAAAAGAAAAAAAGAAAATTTGTTGAGTAGACAGAAGGTTAATGTGGGAAAAATGAAAACACACCCTATTAGATAAGAACCAAGGTCAAATTCAGAGTGAGGAGAAGGAGGCCATAGCAAGGTCAAAAGACTTGGCCAAAGATAAGAGGTCAGCACAGATGACGTGTTGGAAGTCCACTCTGTCTTGAAAGACTCAGAGGATCAGGAAGGAAAATGGAAGAGGAAAATGGGTTGACATGAATAAAATGTACAAAGCTGTTCTTGGCAGCATTGCTTACATCCACCAAAGACTGGAAAAGTCCAGGTGTCTGTCAGTGAGGACTGGTACCCACACCATTCAATGGGTCTTAAGCATGAGCTCTTTCATTATAGTTTAAAAAAGAACAAAAAGCTCTGGAGAAATATCTAAAATACACTGTTAAGTGAAAAAGATAAAAATGTAAGGGCAGAGCAATACATATACATTTTATCCAAGGAAGAGAAGAGTGGATGTTTTTGTATCTGCATTTACAAAAACTCTGGAGAGAGATATATATGTAAGAAACTAATAAAAGTATTTTCCCCTGGCATGAGGGTTAAGGGATGGAGTGGATGGGGGCAGAGATAGAAGCAAAACATCTAACTATAGACCTTTCCACATAGTTTTGGCTTTTCTACCACGTGCATTTACTACCAATTGAGAAAGTAAAATAGGTGTGGGTGGACAAGGTGCTATAGGAGCACATGTGAACAGCAAGAGGGGGTCAAGACAGGCATCAAGTGAGAAGCCAGGCAGAGATGAAAGAGCCAGGGAGTGCAGAGGGCAGATGGCAGCAGAAGGGAAGGGCACAGCTCATCAGGCAGGCTGCCAGGAGCAAGGGGCCAGGGTGAAGCAGGCGGGACAGAGCAGCCACCAGTGGTTGGGGCAGAAGCCAGGCAACCTGGGGTCATCCCAGGAGAGAGGAAGGGCTGACTGTCAGCCAGAAACCAGACCCTGAGCAGGTACTCCTGGCTGGAAGGAAGACACAGAGGTGAAGAAATGGGCACTGACATCATCACCCTATGGCGGCCAGAGGGAATACTTAGAAATCAGCTTTCTGATTTGTAAAGGCAACCAATGAGGAAAAAAAAAAAAAGCTTTTTGCCTGCTATTTCTTTTTCCAGAATCTTAGGCTTGAAGGGCCCGGGGAAGATGATGATCTCTTCTTCTTCTTCTTTTTAAAGGCAGGACCACAAAGTTATTATCTCTGAGAGAGGCGAATTGATTCTGCTTCTTAAGACCTTTGAAAGATTTGAACACTCCAACTACCCTCATGAGGAGGTAATACCAGCACTTGGTGGACACAAAGCAACACTTTTGAAGTAGAAGTTCTCGACAGAACTCTGCTTAACCAACTCACCAGCTCACCTCGTGGCCAGTCCTCAACATAATGGATACTAGCCAGCTGAGGTTACTCTCTGGAACCCTCGTATTCTCATTTTTAAATGAGGACAATATTAGTACCTATCTACAGGTGGCACTAGTGGTAAAGAATGTGGCAGTGCAGGAGCCATTAGAGGTGTGGGTTCAATGTTGGGTCAGGAAGATCCCCTGGAGGAAGGCATGGCAACCCACACCGTATTCTTACCTGGAGAATCCCCATGGACACAGGAGCCTGGCAGGCCACAGTCCATAGGGTCGCACAGAGTTGGACACAACTCAAGTGACTTGGCATGCACACACACACAAGGTCACTGGGAGAAATTAGCACTTAAACAAAGCATTTATAACAATGCCTGGCACATAGTAGGCACCATAACTGTTAACTATAGTTATTATTATTAACTTAGTCCACCCTACTACTTTTGCTGCCATTTGTTGAGTTGTATGTTTACCAAGAGTAAGATGTGAAAAAGTGATAGTCGCTCAGTCATGTCTGACTCTGGGACCCCATGAACGGTAGCCCACGAGGCCCCTCTGTCCATGGGGTTTCCCAGCCAAGAAAACTGGAGTGGGTTGCCGTTTCCTCCTCCAGGGGTCAAACCCTTGTCTCTCACACTGCAAGCAGATCAAACCCTTGTCTCCTTGTTCCTGACCCATGGATCAAACCCTTGTTTCCTGCTCTGCAAGCAGATTCTTTACCGTCCAAGCCAACAGGGAAGCCCCTCACTCCCTTTTACTTCTTTCATGCTTACTAAGAATAAGATGTGTTTGTTCCCAAACCTGTTTGGTCATTGTAACCCTACAATGTAATTAAATCTTACGTAATCCCGAAAGCATGGAAAAGAAAGAGATGTTCATTCTTTAAAAATTAAGTTGAATATTTTGGGTAGACTCAGTAAAGAATGGTTACTAAAAAAGCTCTTATGGAATTAGGACAGCTGGAAAAGGCTGGGAAAAGAAACTGAAGAAATCTTGATGAATTTTGGGCTTCAATGGTTTCACAAGTGTCTTTGTTTTCTTTCCATTTGGAAGAAACAGAAATTGGTTACCGTTTATGCCAGAAAGATCACAAGAAACTCCAATCAGTAGATCCATACTCAAAGGCAAGGCTGTAACTAGAAAGACTGGCAAATGAATGTACATATCCATTGTTTCAATTAAAATAAAATGCTTATCGAATATTTGTATGGATTTTTGCTTTAACTGAATTCTCAATTAATCAATAAATTACTTTGTCCCTATGGTACTAGCTTGTAATTTTTTGT
This sequence comes from Budorcas taxicolor, assembly GCF_023091745.1. Lineage (NCBI taxonomy): Eukaryota > Metazoa > Chordata > Mammalia > Artiodactyla > Bovidae > Budorcas > Budorcas taxicolor. The sequence continues at coordinate 45,751,915 of NC_068915.1, forward strand.
CATTATTATAATACAACTAATAGATCCTTTCAGTTCCATCTCTCTCCACATTTTTCTTCTCTAACATTCTCAGTGGCTGCATCAAGATTGTAAGAAATTCCTTGCACTGTGCATTGTTTGATGGTCATCAATTTTGCTGACATAAAAGCTGAGCTAGATGGTTCGAAAGCCCAAGCCTGTCCCTTCTGCACGCAAGCATCAGACAGACTGGCAAGCTATCTCTACTCTTATCTGGACATCGGAGAATGCTCTGGTTTATTACTGTGAAGGACCCGGCAGTGGGAAAGGATTGCCTCCATTGTTAAACTGGCTTCGCTCAAATCTAGGGAACAGCTTTGGCTCGAGGGTTCTGTAGCAGGGGAACTTAGAGCCTCAAATGAGCCTCTTACTCCTTACAGTAATTGTCATCTTAAGTGTCACTTCCTCATGACCTGGTCTAAATTCTGGCCCCTTTGTGGTCCTCTGAAGCCAAAAACCTCCTTATTTCCTTCCCTGCATTTATCACAATTTGGAATTTTAAATTTATTTGTGAATATATTTGTTTAAAATCTGTCTTCCCCATGCTAGAATTTTTAGCTCCATGAAGGCAGGGATGGATTGTATTCTTGTTCATTGTTTTATTCCCAGTGTTCAGCACTGTGTCAGGCATGCAGTAAACATGTTGGATGAATGAATATATCCTGGATGGATAAACGGATGGATGAATGAATTCAACAGCAGACAGCTCTGCAATTGTCACTGCAGCCTTTCATGCAGTGCAGCACCGTACTTCTCAGCACTTAATTACTGATCTTCCTACACCACTTTTGTAGGATAACAGCTATCACTATGTTTACATTATGAGAACAAATAAAAGGAGGATTAAGAGACTTTCCTTGAAACACCTATAAACACCTGAAATATTTGAGGTGTAGTATACTGACTTGGCCCATTCTGAAATCTCTCTGGTGAATGAGATTTCAAAAATATCTAACCACAGGAATCCCAGGTGGGCCAAGATTAACTCTTTAGTTGTTCCATTGATGGTGGTGGTAGTGGGGGTACTCCAGGAGTATAGGATGAGCAGCTGAGATGGTGGTGAGGGGCAGTCTTGGGCCTGGATACTGCCAGTATCCCCAGGTAAGGAACCATGTCAAAGCTTTCACTGGGATGTTGAGTTGGTATGTATCTGAACATCAGTCTTGAACTCTAGAATCCTATATGATCATACTGGTTCTGTCTTTACTTAAAATGTTGTTATTTTTTGAATGTTCCTAGTGGTCCAGTACGGAGAAGGCAATGGCACCCCACTCCAGTACTCTTGCCTGGAAAATCCTATGGACGGAGGAGCCTGGTAGGCTGCAGTCCATGGGGTCTCTAAGAGTCGGACATGACTGAGCGACTTCACTTTCACGCATTAGAGAAGGAAATGGCAACCCACTCCAGTATTCTTGCCTGGAGAATCCCAGGGACAGTGGAGCCTGATGGGCTGCCGTCTATGGGGTTGCACAGAGTCGGACACGACTGAAGCGACTTAGCAGCAGCAGCAGCAGCAGTGGTCCAGTGGCTAAGACTCCGAATTTCCACCGTGGAAGGCCTGGGGTCAGTCCCTGGTCGGGGACCTAGATCTCACATGTAGCAACTAAAAAGATCCCACGTGCCACAACTAAGACTCAGCACAGCCAAATAAACACAAATAAATATTAAAGAAAAATTTGTTACTTTTTGCATCAAGGATTCTTTACATTAATCCTGATTTTTAAAACACTGTTAAATGTTATTTATTATGAAGATTGTTGAACTGAATTGTGCCCCCTGTAAAAAGCATATGTTGAATCTGAACCCCCAGGATGGATAGGACCTTATTTGGATATAGGGTCATTACAGATATAGTTAGCTAAAATGAGATCATGCTAGAATAGGGTGGACTTTAATCCAGTGTGACTGGTAAACCTTAGAAAAAGGGGAAATTTGGACAAAGACAGACACGCAGGGAAAATGTCATGTGAGGATTGGAGTTATGCTGCCACAAGCCAAGGAACTATCAGAAGCTGGAGAGAAGCTTAGAACAGCTCTTTCCCTAGAGCCTGCAGAGAGAGCGCGGCTCTGCCAACACCTAGATCTTGGCCCTCCAACCTCTAGAAGTGAGAGGCAATACATTTCTCTTGCTTAAAGAGGTGATGCTAGAGGTAAAGAACCCTCCTGCCAATGCAGGAGACATAAGAGACACAGGTTCCATCCCTGAGTTGGGAAGATCCCCTGGAGGAGGGCATGGCAACCCACTCCAGTATTCTTGCCTGGAGAATCCCATGGACAGAGGAGCCTGGTGGGCTATAGTCCAGGGGGTCACAGAGAGTCAGAAATGACTGAAGTGGCTCTTTGGGCTCAGCGGCAGAAGCAAGATGAAGGGAACGTCATCGTTTGGAAAGCGTCGGAATAAGACGCACACGCTGTGCCGCTGCTGTGGCTCTAAGGCCTACCTTCAGAAGCCGACCTGTGGCGAGTGTGGCTACCCTGCCAAGCGAGAGAGAGAGTGTAATTGGGGTGCTAAAGCTAAAAGACGAAATACCACCGGGACTGGTCGAATGAGGCACCTAAAAATTGTAGACCGCAGATTCAGGCATGGATTCCGTGAAGGGACAACAGCTAAACCCAAGCGAGCGGCTGCTGCAGCATCCAGTTCATCTTAAGGATTTCAACGATTAGTCGCACGATAAATATTCTGGCTTTTAAAATTAAAAAAAAAAAAAGAAATGACTGAAGTGACTTAGGACAAGTCATTCAGTTTGTGGCACTGTGTTCTGGCAGCCTTGGCAAAATAATATAATCACTAAGTTTTGGGGGGCTTGCTTAAATTTTATGTGGAAGGTGCCCTTCTCGCCTTACCCTGGTCCTAGCACTGGATCTTACTGTGATTCACTCCACTCGTGTCAGAAGCTACATTTTTGTGGATTTAAGAAGAAAGGAAGCCCTGACACAGAAAGAAAAAAAAGAAAAGCTTATGAAATTCAACTGGTTGTCCAAAGTGTTTGAGGTTGGAGATGGGTGTCAGGGGAGAAAGGGCAGGTATTATTTTAGACTTTATATCCTGAAATGCAAACCCTTAGTTTCTGGGTCAGGACTTCCCTGGTGGTCCAGTGGTTGAGAATCCAACTGCCAACGCAAAGGACACAGGTTTGCTCCCAGGTCCAGGAAGATTCCACACGCCACAGGCAACCGTGCGCCGCAGCTTTTGAGCCCGTGCATCCTAGAGCCTGTATTCCACAACAGGAGTGGCCACCGAGGTGAGAAGGCCGGGCGCTGCAACTAGAGAGGAGCCCCCGCTCGCCGTAACTAGAGAACGTCCACGCAGCCACGAGGACCCAGCACAGCCAAAAATAAATAAAGAAATTTAAAAAACCATTTCTGGGGCAGAAGAGGGCACTGGAAGACATTTCCAAAGGGGCCACACATCATTTGTTTCTCCAGAGTAAACTCCCTGCCCTTCCTATTCTCAAAGACTTCATAGAAGAGCCCGTGGTCACCCATTATATAACAAAATTCCTATCTGTTGAATTCTTCCTGACTGGTCTAAATCCACCTGGTGCCCTTGAGACTTCTGTTCTGTCCTAAGATCTCGGCTTCTGTGCTTCAATACTGCCATCCAGTCACCCCTGACTTTCTCTTTGTAAGCTAAGGAATACCACTGCTTTAGCCTCTCTCAGTTCAGTTCAGTTCAGTTCAGTCGCTCAGTCGTGTCCGACTCTGCAACCCTATGAATCGCAGCATGCCAGGCCTCCCTGTGCATACCATCTCCTGGAGTTCACTCAGACTCACATCCATCGAGTCAGTGATGCCATCCAGCCATCTCATCCTCGGTCGTCCCCTTTTCCTCCTGCCGTCAATCCCTCCCAGCATCAGAGTCTTTTCCAATGAGTCAACTCTTCGCATGAAGTGGCCAAAGTACTGGAGTTTCAGCTTTAGCATCAGTCCTTCCAAAGAAATCCCAGGGTTGATCTCTTTCAGAATTGACTGGTTGGATGTCCTTGCAGTCCAAGGGACTCTCAAGAGTCTTCTCCAACACCACAGTTCAAAAGCATCAATTCTTCGGCACTCAGCCTTCTTCACAGTCCAACTCTCACATCCATACATGATCACAGGAAAAACCATAGCCTTGACTAGACGGACCTTAGTTGGCAAAGTAATGTCTCTGCTTTTGCATATACTATCTAGGTTGGTCATAACTTTTCTTCCAAGGAGTAAGCGTCTTTTAATTTCATGGCTGCAGTCACCATCTGCAGTGATTTTGGAGCCCCAAAAAATAAAGTCTGACACTGTTTCCATCCATTAATCTGGTCATGGACATAAGAATTGTTGTATGTGCCCAGGTCCTGACATAGTTGTTTGATTTAAATGTAAAGAGAAATAGTGGGGGAGGAAAGTGGACTGTGTGCTCCCTACTCTGCTGACATCACCCCTCTTTGCTTTCCTTCCTTTAGTAATTGGTTTCCAAGAAAATTTGGACTGCTTAGGGACTCTGAGTGAACAGAGCCTGTTTGGAAAGACAGTTTTATGCTTGGTGTTGTGAGATGACTAAAAGATGAAGGAATCAACCACTTTGCCACCCCCCAGCCAAAGTGCCCAACAGTCCTGATTTTCTCCTTTTTTCTTTTGGCCACATAGCACAGCATGTGGGATTTTAATTCCCAGATGAAGGACTGATTCTGTGCCCAGTGCAGAGGAAGTCCAGAGGCCTAACCACTGGAGTGCCAGGGAATTCCTCTGGTAAGTTTTAAAAAATTATACATTCAAAGCTACTAATTTGTGTTTCTGTTTTATACACACACACACATACACACATACAGGGGCTTCCCAGGTGGCTCAGTGGTAAAGAATCCGCCTGCCAAGGCAGGAGACATAGGTTCAATCTCTGGATCGGGAAGATCCCATGAAGGAGGGCATGGCAACCCATTCCAGTATTCTTGCCTGAAAAATCCCATGGACAAAGGAGCCTGGTGGGCTACAGTCCATGGGGTCGCAAAAGAGTTGGACATGACTGAGCAACTGAACAAACTATTTCTGTCTCCAGATCTCACTGTAAATTCTTCCTTGCATGACACCATAATGAGGTATCCTGAGTTCCTAAAGAACTCATGCCCCAGGGATCTACCACCCTAAAACCCACTCTTAATCAGGAATGCAGAAGCAAGTTAAAATTATGACATACAAGGAAAAAGACCCAATTCTCAGTTTCTTTAACTCTTGTAGAGAATGATTATATCAAGATGAAAAGTTAGCCCAATATCAATAGTTACATACATTTCAAATTTAGATTATAAACATAAATATGAAGGCTGTCTGCTTTTATGTTTTACACTAAGTCAAAGTTATCAACTCCTCCCAGTAAGCAACATTAATACTTTGATTTGTTTTCTAGAATCCTTTGTAAACGATAATTTTCAAAGAACACGAATTATGCAGTACTGTAAAAGGAAGAATTTACAATGAGATCTGGAGACAGAACTAGTTTCTCTCGCTTGGGAAAAAACAAAAAGAAGGTTGTGGGGAAAACAAGGAGAGTTTGTGGGCATTTAAAAAAGAGAAAAAAAAAAAAAGGTACAAAGATTAACTTCAAGGCAGACTAGTTACCATTCGTGCTTGGAAAAGCTGAATCGGATGGGGTAGGAATAACATTAGGGTGCAGGGCTAACACAGGAAGGTTCCTTTAGCCCTCATCCAGAAAATTTTGACACAAATGAAAAGCCACACTTACCTAATGGTCTGATTATGGTAGTCTTTCAAATCCTGCCCAGTGCTGGTGGTTACTACTATCTATGTTGGGAGAGATACACAAGGATTAGTAATGCCTCCAGACCCCACACCATAAATACAGTCCTGGGGATGAGTTACCCATAAAATATGCTTCATAGTCTTTTGTTTGATCAGTTTCTGCAAAAATCAAAATAGTAGTTTACCAACACTGTGTATATTTTGAGACTTAAGAAATTTAATTTCTCCAAATGACTTGAGATGATAAAAATATCTATAATGTAGTTTCCCCCAGGGGGTTGCGGACACTTCTAAACTTTGAGTCAAAAGATTCTTTTGGTGAATTTGTGCTTGAAAGCTTGTTGCATAGAAAGACAAAGAAAGGTGTAAGACACTTCCCCAGCACTAAGAATCGTCACCATCACTTCAGTGGTGACAATGTTTTCATCGTGAGTGTTGTTGGCTGTCATGCATTCTTCTCGTGGCTGGACTACAACATAAACCCTTAAGGTTAGAGGGCTCTTTGACTCCCCGGTGCTACCACAGAGCAAGTGTTCAGAAAACACATTCTGGCTTAACTAGATTCTCAAAGATGTAGCTCCAACACCATGTCTCTGAAAGAAAAGCTAACCCAGAAAAAACAGTCCAATTCAGCCATAGACACTGTGTTGTTTCAGAGAAAAAAATGACTCAGACCGATTGTCTTTCTAAACCAACCATTTACTTTAGGCCAATGTGTCCATTTAGTCAAAGTAATGAATACAGTGGTCTTACCACAGAGCTGGATTTTGTGTAGAAAAACAGTGAGTATTATTTTGGAACCTAGGGGTATCAAGGAGAGCAGATGGGATGCAAAGATAAAAGGGCACTTGGTGAATGTCTACTAAAAAAAATCTAGCTTTTTTTTCCTTTCTACTCCATCTGGTCTTCCTAACTCTTCTCTCCTGCTTTACCCAATCATGTACTCTGCCATTAGTTAAAGGATTACTTTGATTTACTCCTCTGTTTAAAAAACTTCAATGACACCATGCTGTATGGCAAGAAGAAATTGGAAGTGAGCATCCAATGATGGGCTAAAATATCCCCTCTGTTTCTCCATTTAAACTCTGTCCCCCATCTGTAGGAACCTTCTTTAGGAAACCTTCCCTGAGCATCCCAGCATGAAGTTGGATGTCTCTCTTCTGTGAATGAATATGAATCATTTGGCAATTAGGCTCACCTTAAGACACCCCTTACCTGCTCTATGTGACTTCCATAAATAGTCTCTAAGCTCCTTGATCATAGTGCCTGGCATACAGCAGGTATAAAATAAGATCTGTGATTTGCTCTGACGATTTGATACCTAAGTGATATGAGGCACTGAGCTGACCTTAAGAGAAAGCAGCAACCAAGCTATAATGCCATCATAATCTTCATGCAAATGAGACACTAAAACTCAGACCGCAGCAATGTCACCTAACAACATTAAGGAAAAAAATATACAAAAAATGCCAGCTAATATCTTACAGACTCTCCTCAGTTAAGCTACAAGGACTGACCCAATTTCTCTTCTCTTCAGAGAAAGGACATGTGATAAACCTAACCACCAAGGGAAGTCTGTGTATTCTCTAACACAGAAGACAAACAAAACGTCTTTTTCAGTTTCATTTTCAGAAAATCACCAATCAGTAAGAAAAGCTGATAAGAAAGTAACCAGAAAAAAGGCAGTACACCAATATCATATATAACAACATAAAGGAATGGAATTATCTTCAATAATAACAAGAGATTTGCCATAATCCATAAAATCTGTGTTATAAGTGCTTGAAACTGCTATGTGCAGTGTTTCATAGTACAAAGTAGATAAAGAACGTCCACCTCACCAGAATTATCACTCAGGTTTGTTGGTTATTATTTGTTTAATGTCAAACACAAGCAATTGTTTTCATTGCCAAAAACAGTCAAACCATTTCTTGGCTGAGCTAACCAATAAATTTCCTATAAAAAAGTTGTAGATTTGATAACACTATATAAATATGCCAAGGCTGTTTTACCATTTATCTCCTCAAAGCCTATTTTGCTAGGAAAAAAGGCTTGAATTGCTCAGATAATTGTGGTTATATAACTAGATGTATTATTCATTCACAATATAGTCGAAAAAAGCACTTTAAAAGTTAATTAAATGGGATAGAATGCTTATGATTTAAGATTCCAACCATAAAATTTTTATTTAAAAAAAGTGTTATGGTTGTAAAAGTTTATCAGCTACCACAAATTTGTTTTTGCAGATTTCTTAGCTCCCTGACTTTACAGCAATGCTTAAAGTTAAGTGACGGTGCTGATATGATTCATGATGGAACATGCTCTTGGTACCTGGCCACCATTAAAAGAGATATCCAGGCGAAACCACTCCTTCAAAGGTATGGTGAATTTCGTTTTTACAGCAAGGTCTTCTCCTTTGACAAGATGCATTTGAATATGCAAGTAGCCTAAAGGGAAAACAAAAGTTTGCGAAAATGACAAAGAATATTTAGAAGTGAAGGAAGTGGCTATATCTTTTCAAGGATTTTCCAAAAAAGCCAGGACTAGATCACATTCCTTCTTCCTTTAAATAAAAGCAAAATGAAACAAAACAACAAAAAACACCTAAGTACATTCGTCTGTATTAAAAATGTTTGTTTTAAGCTTCCAGAAAAAGTTGAACTTGAAGTCCATATTTGGAAACCATTGTTCCTCCTGCATGGCCACAACGACAACATTCCTTATTCTAGACAGACATATCGTCCAAAAGACAGAGCTTAAGAAAACCACACCATCGTTCTAAAGATTCTATTTCACACTTACCCTCTTCAGTAAGAAATATAGAAGGTGTGCCGTACATCTCATTAGAGTCAACAAAGTACAGAATCCCACAGAGACTGGCCTTGCAATAATGGAGTAAATAAAGCCACAATGAAACAGTAAACCTGCAAGAGTGAGGAGAAAAAAAATTCTGCAGATTGATATCATCCAAGAACAGGTAATTATAGTTAACAATGACCAAGTAAATTGCTTTTTTTCCATTGACGGGATGAATTTGCCTTCGTGCTCATCATGGGAGATCCGCTTGCAAAGCTTGATTTTAGAAACAAAGGAGGTAGTTATAGTAACTGCGAAAGACAGGAGTTAAGCATCACTGTATAAAACTAGCAGACATTGTACCTTGCACCAAAAACTATTCCTATGCCTTTTTGAGAATCACACGGACTTGCCATTTGAATACTTGATTAAGGCTTATAAAGCCAGAAACAGACTAAAAAACTGGGTTTTAATAAGAGGTGATTTGATAAGAAGCTATTCTAATTTCAATGATTAAAAAAAAAGACATAATTAGGGCTTTTTGAGCAATTTCATTTCTTTCAAAGATAAAAGCCCTAAGGCAGAAACATGTCATAATCTGCAAATGGCATTGCAATATGTTAATAGGACCCAGAAATACTATTTTAACGCACACATGAGGTTGTTTGGTATCACAGTTCTGGCTGACCGATATGGAGCAACTACTCTAATTGTTCCATTTTTGGATAAGGGCTATTTTAGTTGAAAAAAAATACACTGTCCATCTGTGATTTGCCAAGTGAGGATAAAATAACAGTAGTCAACTTCAAGAGGAAATATTTTAGCCAAGCTTTGTGATCCACGAATCATTCAACAAATATTTGCTGTTTGAACACTTGCTTGACGTCACACATTGTGCTAGTGACCAGCAGTTTAAAGATGAGCTGAGAGCAATTGTGTTTTGTGAGTAAAACATGAATCAAGGTCAAAACCAATACAGAGAATGCTCTCCATTTCCCCAAAAACCAATTCACAGTTTGGGTTAAAGTGGCAGCAGCTCCAGATTCTTTGGGGATTCATCCCAACAAGACCTTAGAATATTAGAATATTCTGGGCTTTATAATCTGGCCTCCAAATCAGTGTAAGATATACAAACAGATGGTGCCACACAGCTCCCTCCTGACCCACCCAGCTGAGCAAGCTCATGAAGATAAGTTATTACAAGGAAGCTTAGTAAGAACATACGCTTAGTAAAGTGACTCAAGATCTTTCTACAGCCAACAGCATGGGAAGAATTAAATCACTCTGCTGAATCCATCCGGTCTGAGGTGAACCACGAACCATTTTCAGCATCTTCAATTCAGCAGAAGGAAAAAAAAAAAAAAAAAAAAAATATATATATATATATATATATATATATATATATATATATATATATCTGGGTTTTGCTGAAATCAATGGAGGAGATCAGACGTTATGAGATTCAAGTAGCTCATCCAATCTTCCAAGGCAGAAAAAGCAAACCAAAGGTTGCAATCTGGCAGGGCTGTGGCTGGCTGCATCTGACACCTTGCAAAGCCTCAGGCTCCAACACCTGACTCCCTTACTTAGGTCATTCCCAGGAATGGCATACCAGTCATTCCGAGGCAAACTGAGGATTGCTAAGTGAGAGAATGATTTCCAAATGCTGAAGTTTTGGGGTCCACAAATTCTGCCTAAGCTATGTAGATCTCATCATTTCCTCAAAGCATATTACAAAGGTAGGTCCTCCTAAGTGGGTCCACTAGCCTGCTCTAGACTTCCCAGACGGTTCAGCAGGTAAAAAATCTGCCTGCAATGCAGAAGACACAGGAGATGCAAGTTCAGTACCTGGGTAAGGAAGATCCCCTAGAGAAGGAAATGGCAACCCACTCCAGTATTTCTTGCCTGAAAAATCCCATGGACAGAGGATCCTGGTGGGTTACAGTACTTGGGGTCACAAAGAGTCAGACATGTTTGAGTGACTAAGTGTGTGAGTCAGATCAGCCTGCTCTGGTCCTCAGATAAAAAGAACACTATGGCCGCACTGGCCTCCCATCACCAGCCCCTTCTTACACTGGGTAATCTATCCGCTGGCGTCGGGTGGCCTCCAACTCTCGATTCTGAAATCTCAGGAACTTCTTCACAATGCCTGTGTTTTCTCCACTGGAGGCATAGAGAAATCCCAGGAGGGTAACCATATCTGTAAACAGCAAGACAGCTGACTTTAAATTATTTCCAGAAAAACACGGCTTTCAACATCACATTCTTTCTGGAACCTATTGCCTAGCTCCAATCAAACATTTAAGTCTGAAAATATCAGCAAACATTTATGGCACCCTGAATATATGCCAGGCACCCAAGAAGCACTCTACAGAGATATCTCAATTCATGTCCATAGCAACCCTACAAAGGAGAGTCTTCATTAGTCCCACTCTACAGATGAAAAGCCTGAAGTATAGAGAGATAAAATAACTTGCCTAAGGTAACAGAGCTAATAAGTAGTAGAACAAAATGTCAAGTTTCTAGCTTAGATTCCATGTGCTTAACTACCTTACATTCTGCCCGTTTAATGCTATGAAAAGCATTTTGAATTTGTGTAATAATACTAACAGTTAACACTTAAGTACCATCTACTATGGTCTGTACTGCTGTTAAATAAATAAATAAATATGTAAATGTATATATATAGTTGTTCAGCAAGTCAAGTTGCACTTTAGGTAAGAAAGGGAGTGGGTCCTGGAATTTCTTGAGCCGCCTAGGACTTCTCCTGTGGCTCAGCTGGTAAAGAATTTGCCTGCAATGCAGGAGACCTGGGTTTGATCCCTGGGTTGAGAAGATCCCTTGGAGAAGGGAATGGCTGCCCACTCCAGTATTCTGGCCTGGAGAATTCCATGGACTGTATAGTCCATGTGGTCACAAAGAGTCCAACATGACTGAGCAACTTTCACTCTTTCACTTGGGGTCTAAGAAGTCTTCTGACTCACAAGATGAAACAGAGGGCATTGTAAAAGTTAAAGAAAAATAAGAGCTGCATTTCTGAATGCAAACCGATGATGATATCAGATTGCAGCCTGGGGTTGTAAATGAGAACTGCGAAAACTGCAATTTGAACTCTTACTTGCAGAGTGAACACACAGCCCAGGACCCTCTTCCCAACTAGGACTCCAGATTGCTGTCATTCAGGACTTCCCAGCACTGTTCAAGTCTGGATGTAGGTTTCAGCCCAATTTGGTGATGAATATACTACTACTTGTCTCTAATGGTTCTTTCTTTTCTTTTAATGACTGCATATTGAAATTAAGTTAAATAGTCTTCTATTAAATATTGAAATTGTTGTGTAGTGAGTGGAATTGTGTATAATGAGTGGTTTCTTTTGTTCAGGCAAAACACTATACCCTTTAAAACTAGAGTCTTTGGTAACAACCTAGAGGGGTGGGATGGAGAGAGAGGTGGGAAGGATGTTCAAGTGAGAGGGGACATGAATAAACCTATGGATAAGTCATATTGATGTTTGGCAGAAAACAACACAATACTGTAAAGCAATTAAACTTCAATTAAAAATAAATAATTTTTTTAAAGAATCAATAAAACAAAAAAAACTAGAGAGTCTTCCTCTTTATTTTGCACATGTGGGAGAGTTCTGTGGCTCTAGAAAAGAGGAGTACCTATAACAAATCTTATAGAGAAAACTGAGTTATTTCATCTGTATTTAAGGTCTAAAAGGTTAATATGGATTTTTCATTTCCCATACTCCACCCCACTTCAAAGAAAAATTAATTCACTGAGTTCAACATAGAAATAAAGATCATCTTTTCTCTTTCTTAAAATGTTCCTGGTCTAAAGGTCTCTATTTAAATGCTGGAAATAATCTGCTTTCCTGGTCTTCTTAGAGAGGGAAGAGTTGACTTCTGGGCAAGTTACCAAATGACAATATTGGCAAAAATTATAGGAGCCTCAGCCTGGGATAGAGGACATTCCAGCTCTCATTCCTCATTGGGGAAAAATGCTTCAATATATAAAGAGGTCCCTCTAGTTCATTATAACTTGAAAATCATAAGAGTGATGTTTTCATAGTCTCAGAGATACATTTAGAAACCCCAAAGGGTGGAGTTATTAATTCCAACAGAAATACTTCAGACTTTTTTCTTTGCAATTTGAGCTCGATGTGAGCACGTTGGACTTGCTGGTCAGTTATGGGAGCCAGGAAAGAGGATTCGAAATGGAAATACTGCAAGGGTGTCTTCAGAATCCAAGGAAAAAAAACTGACCAAGAGGTTGATGTCAGCCCAACCTTGGCTGGCTTCCACGTGGTGAGCAAAACATAGGAGACCAGATGGCCACGTTAGCCCCCTGGAAAGCCTTCTGCTGGTGACTGCTGTTATCTAGTATATAGTAGAAAAATTTATCAGAATGAGCAGGATTTGATTCTGCCCCATCTGACTACAGTAAAAGGAGGTTTCATAAAGGAGGTTTCCAAAGTGAAAGGAGTCAAAAGTGAATGTTGATGAGCCTTTTCTTTATCCAGGGATCAAAGTAAAACTAGTTGAATACGAGAACTTGCAGCGAAAGACTGTGGAGGGAAAATCTAAGGCCCAAAGATCTAAAATAATTTTACAATAACACATATCTTTTGTGTCCAACAAAACCAAAGTGACGATGGTTTTCTTGTAAAATCTGTAGCTTTAATAATAGTTCTATGATTTGGAGTTCTATTACAGGTTCCCTCAGTACAATACTGTCTTCCCATTTCATTAGAAATAATGAATAAGAATGAAACATTTTGGAGTAGGGAAAGACTTGAGAATTCTTCTACATAAAATGCATCAACATAAAATATTAGCCCAGGATAAATAACATCCTCCAGTAACTGATTGGCTGCTTGGACTGCTATAATTGATTTGTGATGACTGTCATAGGCATTAAACGGGAAACTGTAGTAACAATGCCACTGCCCATTGAAGGATTTACAGGTAGGAAAACTCGACTTCAAAACATGGGCTCAAAGAGGTTAAATGAATTGCTAACATAGAATGTAAGCTCCAGGACAGCAAGGACTTTACTTCATTCTTTAATCCATCCTCAGAGCCAGAACAGTGGCCCAAACATGACAGAGGCTCAGAAAACATTTAGAGAGTGAATGGACGAATGAACAAATGAACACAGCTGTGGCCAAATCGGGATCTGAATCTGTGTCTCTTTCACCCATCATGTTCCATCATTCTACGATGTTCCCCATGCCCCCCAAGTCAAAAATTAAATGTCTTTTTTCAGATCCATTTCTCTTGGCTAATCCTGAATGAGAAAGTTACATGGGGAAGAGGCATCACTGGGACATAAACACGAAATGCCATAGAATCAGTTCAGGTTTGAAACCCACTCCCTTGGCCACTTTTATTGCTTTGTTTCCTCAAATTTTAGAGCAAGGAGAAGCATTAGATTTAACATGGTGCAAACTCCTTCATTTGGAGACAAGAGAAGTGTTCATGTCTTGTTAAAGGTCGTATAACTAACAAGAGACCCAGGCATGACTCAAACCTGGTCTCCCACTGCAAACCAATGTGCTTGTTATTAAACCACATCACATCTCACAAGTCCTTCCAGAGAGAACTAGGGCTGATGTTCAGCTGGCATGCCCATGTGCGGCTCTACTGGTTGTTAAAATACTGAAATATGTCCTTATTGTTTAGGTGATGTGCCCCAACACACACACAATACCCACTCTGGCTTCTCCTTCAGAGTAGAATCTGGCTCAGTAACGATATTCAGCACATCCTGTTTCAGCACCAGGGCCAGTGCCTGGAGGAGCCTGCCTGGGCCCCCTCACCTCGTACTAATTGTCAAATGTTTTTAATATCACCCTGAGTGATATTTTAAAATATATATATATATATCACCCTGAGTGACATTAAAAAAAAAAAAGATGAGCACAAAAAGGACAGAAATAGTATGGACCTAACAGAAGCAGAAGATATTAAGAAGAGGTGGCAAGAATACACAGAAGAACTATACAAAAAAGATATCTTCATGACCCAGATAACCACAATGGTGTGGTCACTCACCTAAAGCCAGACATCCTGGAATGCGAAGTCAAGTGGGCCTTAGGAAGCATCACTATGAACAAAGTTAGTGGAGGTGGTGGAATCCAAGTGGAGCTATTTCAAATCCTAAAAGATGATTCTGTGAAAGTGCTGCACTCAATATGCCATCACATTTGGAAAACTCAGTGGTGGCCACAGGACTGGTAAAGGTCAGTTTTCATTCCAATCCCAAAGAAAGGCAATGCCAAAGAATGTTCAAACTACCACACAATTGCACTCATCTCACATGCTGGCAAAGTAACATTTGAAATTCTCCAAGCCAGGCTTCAACAGTATGTGAACCATGAACTTCCAGATGTTCAGGCTGGATTTAGAAAAGGCATAGGAACCAGAGATCAAATTGCCAACATCCATTGGATCATCGAAAAAGCAAGAGAATTCCAGAAAAACATCTACTGCTTTACTGATTACGCCAAAGCCTCTGACTCTGTGGATCACAACAAACTGTGGAAAACTTTTCAAGAGATGGGAATACCAGACCACCTGACCTGCCTCCTGAGAAATCTGTATGTAGGTCAAGAAGCAACATTTACAACCAGACATGGAACAACGAACTGGTTCCAAATTGGGAAAGGAGTACGTCAAGGCTGTATATTATCACCCTGCTTATTTAACTTCTATGCAGAGTACATCATGTGAAATGCCAGGCTGGATGAAACCCCAGCTGGAATCAAGATTGCCAGAAGAAATATTAATAACCTCAGATATGCAGATGACACCACCCTTATGGCAGAAAGCAAAGAAAACTAAAGAGCTTCTTGATGAAAGTGAAAGAGGAGAGTGAAAAAGTTGGCTTAAAACTCAACATTCAGAAAACGGAGATCATGGCATGTGCCATCACTTCATGGCAAATAGATGGGAAACAATGGAAACAGTGAGAGACTTTATTTTCTTGGGCTCCAAAATCACTGCAGATGGTGACTGCAGCCATGAAATTAAAAGACACTTGCTGCTTGGAAGGAAAGCTATGACCAACCTAGACAGCATTTTAAGAAGCAGAGACATTACTTTGCCGACAAAGATCCATCTAGTCAAAGCTATGGTTTTTCCAGTAGTCATGTATGGATGTGAGAGTTGGACTATAAAGAAAGCTGAGTGCTGAAGAATTGAAGCTTTTGAACTGGTGTTGGAGAAGATTCTTGAGAGTCCTTTGGACAGCAAGGATATTAAACTAGTCCATCCTAAAGGAAATCAGTCCTGGGTGTTCACTGGAAGGACTGATGCTGAAGACGAAGCTCCAATATTTTGGCCACCTGATGCAAAGAACTGACTCATTGGAAAAGACTCTGATGCGGGGAAAGACCGAAGGCAAGAGGAGAAGGGGAATGCAGAAGATGAGATGTTAGATGGCATCACCGACTTGATGGACATGAGTTTGAGCAAGCTGTAGGAGTTGGTGATGGACAGGGAAGCCTGGTGGGCTGCAGTCCACAGGGTCGCAAAGAGTCAGACACAGCTGAGTGACTGAACTGAACTGAACTTATTACCCTAAGTGGGGTGGCTGGGGGGTTACACAGCCCATTCTCTAGTTCAACAGAATGCTCAGAGCCCTGACAGGGATACCTGCTTTGGGGAAGTTCCTGTTTCTACATAACAAAGCCTTATTTAGGATAAGCTTCAAATACCACAGTGATGCAGCTGAAACCCCAGTCCTTTTGTGGAGAAATTCTGTCGCAGACAATAAAGAATTGCCTGCAATGGGGGAGACCTGGGTTTGATCCCTGGGTTGGGAAGATCCTCTGGAGAAGAGAACGGCTACCCACTTTAGTACTCTGGCCTGGAGAATTCATGGACAGAAGAGCCTGGCAGTCTATAGTCTATGGGGTGGCAAAGAGTCGGACACCACTGAGTGACTTTCAACTTTCACGTTTCTTTAGAGATAGTCTTGAGGCAAAGAAGTCATTGTTTTGTTGTCGTTTAGTCACTCTGTCGTGTCTGACTCTTTGCAACCCCATGGACAATAGCCCACTGGGATTTTCCAGGCAAGAATACTGGAGGGGGTTGCCATTTGCTTCTCCAGGGAATGTTCCTGAGGCTAAGAGTCTGTAAGGGGAACTTGGAGGAAAATAAGCTACGATTTTCCAACCCAGAGAAGTAAAGTTAGAATGATGATAACTCAATCTTCTTTCCAAACGCAGGACACTGAACAGGAAGTGGTGATTGGGAGTTTTATTGTCCTTAAAGCCAAAGCCTGGGAACAAAAAATTCTACTTTCTAGCAAGTATGATTTAGGTTGGAATTTATCCCTGCAAAGGGCACTAGGCAAAGAAGTGAGTGGCTAAGGAAGCCTGTGAGATGTTCAACACTAGGAGTCTTAAGAATAAATTCCACTCCCAGGAATTTATCCTCCAAACATATTTATTTGTGTGTACAAAGATACACATGCAAAGGCGCTTACAGAAACCTTGTTGCTAACAATAAAAGACAAAAGATGACCTGCATGACCATCAACAGAGGACAGGGCAAATAAATTATGGACTGCCAGGCAATGCAATGCTAGGGAGCTATTGCAAAGAACGTGGTCATGTTTCCTGTACTGACATAGAAAAAATTTCTGCCATATTGTTAATGAGTGCAAAGCAGAATCTTTAGTATCTTCCCACGTGTGTAAGAAGAGAAGGGTCTCTCAGCCTAATGATTATATGGGCAGAGAACATCCCTGGAAGGAAACACAGAATCTAGTGTTATTGAGCTTGCCTCTAAGAAATAGGACCAAAAGACTGGGGCAGGTAGGAATTTACTCTTCCCCCAAACCTTTTAACACTCTCTGAATTTTTTAACCAGGTACATGTATTACTTTGTTGGCTACAAGAGAAAAGAACATCTCTGGGCTTTTCCATGCAGGCAGGGAGAAGGAGCCTGCCACATGCAGAGGCCTGCCCCACCCTGGGCGCCCCAGCAGTTCAATCCACTTCAAAGAGGCAAAGTCCAGTGGGTGAGGAAAACAAGGTGATTCATGCCAATCAAAATTCAACTTAGACAAAAGTGTATTCCTTCTAATGTATAACCTGGGTTGGAATTGTTTTAACATGTGTCAGAGAAGCAGCTTAGCAAAGTTGAAAGAACTTGGACTCCATTAAACAAGTTCCCAGAGCCTCAATTTTCACCTCTGTAAAAAGAGAATGAAACTACTGTCCACCCCCGGGGCTCTTATGAGGGTTAAATGAGACACTGCGCATGGAAAAAGTGACTTGAAAATCATAAAGGGGAATGCAGACGCTAGGCATTCATTAATGGTATTACTGAAAAATCCCAGTCTACAGTGATTACCTGGGGGGAAGAAAGAAGTCTCCTTGGTCTCTAAGAGTGTCACATTTGTAGTTCTTATAATTACAAAAAGCATCAGCATATCGTTAACTTGAATTGTTCCACTGAATAAACTGATATTTTCACAGAGACATGTAAAGTCTGTCTCCAAAATTTGACTTTCTCTTCTATGATTTTGTTGTAAACGAATTTTGTTATAAGGAAATCTTACTTACAATCCATTGGGTCTGAAAATGAGAATGAATTTTTAGTGGAAGGAAAAGAGAGTAGAGAAGAAGAAGACTGCCAGTTTCTGCCCTAAGAGGGAAAGTCAGAAAAACCCTCGTCTAGGTGGAGGTACCAGTGTAGCAGACATAAGCGATCCCTGGAGGAGGGCACGACAGTCCACTCCAGTGTTCTTGCCTGGAGGTCCCGTGGACAGAGGAGTCTGGTCGGCTACAGTCCACGAGGTCAGAGCTGGACTGAGCGTGCAGCAGGTGGAAGTAGAACAAAATGCTTGCTACATCTGAGCATGGCATTTAAGGAACTCCAAAATGTCGCCCCAAATTGCCTTTCCAGTCTTCTTTCTGGAACTGCCCATCTCACACTTGAGACTCTACCTGAACAAAAGCTCAAGTGCGGCTACTCCACACTTCCACCTGTGGCAGACACTGATAATCAATCTACACGGCGTCTCTCTCACTAAGCACAGACTCGGCCTCAGAATCCTCCTCAGCACTGTGCTCTAGGTAGCCACCCCCATTGCTCTGAGCTGGCAAGCAAGATGAAACCCATTTGCCATCCCTCATTCCAAGGGTTGCAGGCTCGTCCCCATTCCCACATCAGACTGCATTCCTTTCTCTTTTTTTCCCTTCTGCCTAGATGTGCGTGCGTGCATGCTAAGTTGTTTCATTCATGTCCGACTCTTTGTGACCCCATGGACTGCAGCCCACCAGACTCCTCTGTCCATGGGATTCTCCAGGCAAGAATACTGGAGTGGGTGGCCATGCCCTCCTCAAGGGATCTTCTCGACTCAGGGATCGAACCTGTGTCTCTCGTGTCTCCTGCACTGGCAGATGGGTTCTATCCTTTACTCTTTTTCTGACTATGGAAACTCTACTCTTTCTTAAAATTTCTGTTCAAATGTCACTTCCTCTGTGAAGAACCTTTGCAAAGTACCTAAGACGCAGATTGCTCAGTAATTTTTTTCTATGAATAAGTGACTTAAATGAATAAATAACTTCAAGACATCTCCTGGCAATATAGCTTAGTGGTTAAGTGTGGTGTTTGGGAACCTAACTACTTGAGTTCAAGTCCTAGTTTGATCATTAGCTGTGTGACTTTAGACCAATTACTCTCGTTCTCTGAGGCAGTTTCCTCCTCTATAAATAATGACAGTAGTGCACTGGTATTAAATTAGATACTTGCACAAGCACTTAGCACAGTTCCTGGCACACAGTGAGTGCTCAGTAAGGGAAAGTGACTGTTACTATTGAGAGCTGTGTTTACTTGTGGATAACCACATTAAAGAGAACGACCATGTCTGCGTCTTTGAATCTCCAGACTTAGTAAAGAAATTGGCGCAGGATAGGTGTTCAATCAGTCTTTATGGAATTGAACATGATACACATCATAAGGGGTGGTGAGTACCAAGAGAGAACTAGAGGAAGCTGGAGGGCAGAGAGTTCACTTCCGATTTGAGAATCAAAAAAGGAAAGAAAAGAAAAGAAGAAACCTTTGTGGGGAAGGAGTAGAAAATTTGAGCGGACTACTGAAATATGACTATGATTTTGCTAGGAAAACATGAAAAATGGCCATGGGGCTGGGAGAGTGTTGAGGGGGCGGCGGGGTGGCAGCTTCCAGTAAAAAGAGATGCATTAGCCAAGGCATACAGATGAGTGATCACAGACTCGAGCTAGAGGGCAGGTGCGGGGTGAAGGTGTGCTCATGTGTAGTTGCAAAGGAGAATCACTGCAGCCGTAACCAGCACAGCAAAACGGTCTCCACCCGGGAAGCCTCAGTGTGTACAGGCACTACGGAAGGCACATGGCTGACCCCACCCTACACGCTCCCTACCATGTAAAAAGGCTGTCACAGTGAGACGGTCACACATAAGCTAAGAGAGAAAGGGTCCCTGCCTCTTGGCTAAGAGCCTTCATCCCTCAATCAACAAGCAGTTGTCATGTGCCTGCTGTGTACAGGGTGTCACCCTGGGCACCAGAACCAGACACACCAGGCCTTATGGAGCCTGTGTGCTAGTACAGAGATACTCCACAAGCAAATAAACCATTCAGTATAGTCAATTACAAGGCCTGGGGGAGCTAAGCTTATGAAGGAAATAAAAGGTGGATACTGGTGTGGCGGTAGCAACTGGATAGGGCTGCCATCTTAGATAAGGCGGTCCAGGATGCTGTCCCCAGTAAGATGACATTCATGCAGAGGTTGCAAGGAGGTAAGAGAGCACGTCACACAGTGATCTAGGGGAGGAGCATGTTAGGGGGAGGGGACAGTGATGCAAATGTCTCAAAGTGGGAATGAACTTGGTACATCAAGGGAGAAGCAAGCTGGCCTGCATGGCTGGAACAGGTGGGCAAGGGGGAGCGTGGCAGGAGATGAGGCCGGTAAGGGGACAGGGACAGATTCCATAGGCCATTCCCGGGGACGTGGGTGATCCTTCCCTACTCCATCAGGGAGGAGCTGGCTGCAGGGGCCATTGCGTAGGGGGACAAGGGCCAGCGGGGAGGCCATTTGCAGACTGCGGCCAGAATCCAGACAGGGACAATGGTGGCTTAGACCAGGATGACAGCAGACACGCGGTGAACAGGGATTGAATACGCGGTCGGGGCTGAAGATGGAGGCCGCAGGGCCAGCTGACCTCTCACAACAGAACGCACGGTCCAGGTGCACCCCTGGAGCCACCAGCCCGAGCGGTTGATTTCTTTCTCTGGGTGAGCTCATGCGTGAGTCAGGCACACGTGTGACAAGGCAGTGGATAATGCCCGGTGTCCTCCCCCGGAGGGAACAGACAATCAGCGCGGCCCAGGCAGGGTGGATCTATTGGCCAAAGGCAAGAACAGGTGCACTGGCAGGGCACGTGGCCGAGCCTTGGCACAAACGTGTCCTGAAAGGCTGCCAGCTTCTGATCCGGGGTAGGTTGACCCAGCAGGGCGGGACGGAAGCCAGCTGCACCTCCACCCAAAACCAGCCCACCGGCCAGGCTAGCACAATCCCAGCACAGGAGATGAGCTGCAAAGAGTGTCAGGGTGCACAGCTCTGGCCCCGGAAGCCTAACTGAAGACTTCAGGTGGGGGCGCTCCAACCACACAGACGGAACATATATGCACCGAGACTGGGCTCTCTCTTCAGAAAGAGAAAAGAAAATGCAAGCGAGTCACAGGGGGTACTTAGTTCAGACGCAGAGCTCTTGCAGGACAGCAGGCACTTGACACAGAAAACGTCCCCCCAACTCCACACCAGGGCTGGCGGCAGACTGCGGTGGGGCCAGGCATGAAAGCGCCCCCGCGGCGCACTAATGCCACCTTGTTGTTCGGACTTGACTCTTGTTCCTCAAGAGCAGAATAAAGAAGCCCCCGCTGGGAACCAGCCAGAGGCCTGGCCCCCTTCCATTGCGCCGCCGATATCAAGATCAAAGGTCGTGGACACTTTCCACGGGGCTTGCGGCAGACTCTCTTTTGATTTCCTTTTTAAGACAGGGAGGGGAAATGCTCCCCTTTCCTGGTGAACAAATCTCAGCTTGGCAAATAGCTGGTTTTGCAGGTGGATGGAGCCCCCCTCCCATTGTCAGTGATTTTGACTCAGAAAAGGTTTTCTTCTGCATTATGCCTTTATTAGACTGGTTCTCGCCCCAAAAGTAATGGTCTGAAGGAGGTGGGGAGAAACAAAACCCACTGTGCTGTTCCTGAACCCAGTGACTACTGAGAAGGAACAACAAAAGAAAGAAAAGCTGTTTCGCATTTTAAGGGTATGTTCAGGCACCCTAAGAACTCAGCCGGTTCATAAATGACTTCATTTGAAAACTTCCAGTTTGCGATTCAGTCATTCTTCAATGAGAAATATGTGATTTGCCAAACATGAAATGGAATCATTAAGCCCTGACAAAATCAATCGGAGGCAAAGCAAAACTGTGGCTGCTGGTGCCCCGTGTTGCCTTCTCCTTAACAAATTAGGTATCCCCGCGGAAGGCATTCCAGACAGATGCTAGCATGGGGCCCTGCCTGGAAGAGGGATGTACACTGATCATCAAAACGCAGGCAGCTTGACTATTTCGGAGGCTTAACTTCCCATCCTGCCCTACCCCCAGTGTGCACACTCACACACACACACACACACACACACACACACACAGAAAGACAGAAAGGGGATTCTTCTTCCAGATTTCTCTACGTGTAAAGCACTGCTCAGACATAAGCCAGACACAGAAGAGGACTATAAAATAAAATGTGGGATGAAATTGTCTAGAACTATGCACACACAAAAGTGCTTGTAAAAACAGGTGCACTCTGAAGAAGGTCTGCAGTCTAGTTAGGAGTATTAGATCAGCATCAATTTCCTGGTTTTGATCTTGTACTCTAGTTATGGACGATGTCAGTTAGGGGAAGCTGGGGGAAATAAACAAGGACTCGATCCCATTTTTGCAACTTCCTGCAAATGTCTATTTATTTCAAAATAAAGAGTATTTTTAAATGCCAAATGTGTTGATTCTACAGCAAGCGGCCTCTGACCAACTATATACCACATGGTTATTCTGGTCCATTCTGTTTTCATTATATGCCGGGTTGTTTGGGAGTGACCCCAGGAAATATTCACTGCCATTGTATTTCCTCCACCCTCCAGGTCTGCCTAGGGGTCCAGCCACTTCAACTCAAAGTCCCACCAGCTCTATCCTTGCTCCAGGGATTCTCAAGCTTTAAGGTGCATCAGAGACATGGAAATGTATTTAAAATGTGAATTTCAGGGCCGGACACCCCACAGATCCTGTCTAAGCAGGAAATGGGAATCTGCATTTGCAACAAGAGCCCTGGGTGATTCTGATACAGGTGATCCTAGGGTCCCACTTTAGCAAACATGACCAGGCTCGAGGTGGGTGCCTGGGAGCATGCCTGGATAGGCCCCCAGTTGCAGGATGGGCAGAGAGGTGGCAGGCACTCTATATCCACATAGCAAGGTGCCCCCTGCAACAATGGAGAGAATTATAGCCCTCTTCTTCCAAATGCACATAGCCAGTGACCTCCCACCCCAGTGCTTAAAGACGGCTGAAAAAAGGCATAGGAGCCTCCTCTATTGATCCCTCAGTGGCTGTGACCCTGTGACATTTGGGTTAAAATATAGAGTTTGCATTCTATCATCATTATGCCTACTACTTTTTACTGAGTGTTGATTATATGTCAAGCACATCTCATTTAATTCTCACCACACTGCCCTGAGGGAATTATTATTTATTATCCCATTTTACAGATAAGAAAACTGCGGTTCTTAAAGTTCCAAAGTTACACTGGCAGAAAGTGGCAGAGCCAGGAGTTGAACTCAGGTACTTGGCTGACAAGCTAATGCTGCACCAAAACCAACACTTGAGGGCTTTTGGAGGGACCTGAGGAGGAAGATTTTCCAGATCCTTATTTCAGTGGCACTAATGTTCCTCTTCAACGTAAAGCAGATTCAAGCCTCTCAAAGCATCCTTCCATTACCCTCTGTCCCTCTCTCACCTCCATCTTCAATCCTGTTCTCTCCCACTCTTTCTCTGCTCACACCTTTTCATTTTATCCCTTTTCTCCCCAAAGTCCAAAATTATAGACTCAGTTTGCCTTGTGTCCCCGATTGCTAAGATAAGAATTTTCTCATACACTCCTCCTCCTCCCATCCAGGCTGTCTGAAGAAATGAGCATTAGGTTCCTAGCAAGGCAAATGACCTACCATTCTCGAGAGGACACTGGGGAATCTTATTTGCTCGAAGGTTCCAAATATAATCCATGTTCCACTCAAGGCACACTTGATGATCTTTGAAAGGGCGTTCAAAAGGTGGGACAGTCTTCAACAGCGTGTAATTCTTTGCTACAGCGTGTAGCAAATTTTCCTCCCATTTAACATTCAAGTCCCCACTGCTATACTGGTGAGTAATCCAGGCGCGTAGTATCACCACAGATACTGAAATGGAGTGTCTGATGAAATAATCATCTCTGTAAACCATGATGCTCGGGAATTTCACATGTACAATTTGTGTTCTGCTGGTGTGAAGATGTTTCTCATTCTTCCACCTTTTTTTGTACACGGGAATGCTACTTCTGAACTCAGATGAAACAACTGCTTCCAAATTGACAACACAAGGCTGAGAGCATAAATACTCTACCGAGACTTCAGACACATTGCGAACATTCCCTTCGAAGATGGTGAAATAAATAAAGTCTTTGTAAGCCACACTTTGCTCCGCTCTGGGTATCACCGACGTTGTCAGGGAAGTCTGCCTCCCTAAAGATGGTACAAAATTCTGAGAAGAAAAGAAAAGAAAAGTTTTAAAATGATCATATTCTTGTTAATTTTCATTTTAATTGCTTTACAGGGCTTCTGGGGTGGCGCCACTGGTAAAGAACCTGCATGTCAATAAAAAGACATAAGAGACACAGGTCCCATCCCTGGGTTGGGAAGATCCCCTGGAGGAGGGCATGGCAACCCACTCCAATATTCTTGCCTGGAGAATCCCATGGATAGAGGAGACTAGCGTGCTATAGTCTATAAGGTTGCGAAGAGTTGGACTTGACTGAATCGACTTGGCATTCATGCACATTTGCTTTACAATGCTGTGTTCATTTCTACTCTACAGCAAAGCCAATTGGCTATACATATATATATCTCCCCTCTTTTTCACATTCACTTCCCATTTAAGTCACTACAGAGGGCTGGGTAGAGTTCCCTGTTCTAGACACTATGTTCTCACTAGTTATCTACTTTATGCATAGTATCAGCAGTGTACATATGTCAGTCCCAATCTCCCAATTCCTCCCACTGCCCATATTAACAGATACATGAATCATTATATTCCTGGAAGAAAAAAAAATATCCATTTACATCATGCAATGAAAGTGGAAGATAAAGGATGTCGAAAGCACTACCAAATAATTGGAGAAAAACCAACATGCACACAAGTGAAGATTAGGCCACATTAAATTCTCTCCCCAGACTGAGTAGCATCTGCTGATCAAAACGGGACTTTCAAAGCTACATGGCAATCATTCCAGAGTTGGTTTCCAAATGGAAGAGCTAGTTCAGGGCAAATCCTGAACAGTAGCGGTGAACATGCCTTAGAGTGGAAAAGAGGCAGTCCAGCTGCAGACATTTTCAAAGTATTGTCCTGACTTCAAATGGTAGTCAAAAGCAGCCAAATGAGACGATGGGAGAAGAGTTCAAAGTGGCGCCCGAGAGAACACATATCAGGGATGCCAGCCTGGCCCCTTTTTCTCCGTTAAGTTCTGAGCCAGGACAAGCCTACATTACAAATGAGCCAGCAGGAAGTTTCTGTTGCTCCAAATCACACATAGGCAGGCTCGGACCACAGACTGTGTTGTCTGATTTTTTTTTCACCGTGGATGGTGCCGGATGTGCCAAGAAAGATTTTTAGCTGTGGGTTTATCTATTTGTTTCAATGATGAGGCCCTCTCAGTGTAGACGTTCCTTCCAGAAAAAAGTCTGGAAAGTTTTGTCATGAAATCGAGGCAATGCTTTTTGACTAGGAGGCACAGACGGATGGATGCTAAGAGCTCTTCTCTAAATGAGACTTTGTGATTTAGACATCCAAAACACAGTCAGCTCAGTTTAGTTCAGTCGCTCAGTCATGTCAAACTCATTGCGATTCCATGAGCTGCAGCACACCAGGCTTCCCTGTCCATCACCAACTCCTACAGCTTGCTCAAACTCATGTCCATCAAGTCAGTGATACCATTCAACATCTCATCCTCTGCATTCCCCTTCTCCTTCTGCCTTCAGTCTTTCCCAGTATCAGGGTCTTTTCCAATGAGTCAGTTCTTTGAATCAGGCAGCCAAAGTATTGGAGCTTCATCTTTAGCGTCAGTCCAGGGGATATCCAGGGAATATCCAGCACTGATCTCCTTTAGGATAGACTGGTTGGATCTCCTTGCAGTCCAAGGGACCCTCAAGAGTCTTCTCCAACACCACAGTTCAAAAGCATCAATTCTTCAGTGCTCAGCTTTCTTTATAGTACAACTCTCACATCCATACATGACTACTGGATAAACCATAGCTTTGACTAGATGGACCTTTGTTGGCAAAGTAATGTCTCTGCTTCTTAAAATGCTGTCTAGGTTGGTCATAGCTTTCCTTCCAAGAAGCAAGCATCTTTTAATTTCATGGCTGCAGTCACCATCTGCAGTAATTTTGGAGCCCAAGAAAATAAAGTCTCTCACTGTTTCCATTGTTTCCCCATCTATTTGCCATGAAGTGATGGGACCACACACCATGATCTTAGTTTTCTGAATGTTGAGCTTTAAGCCAACTTTTTCACTCTCCTCTTTCACTTTCATCAAGAGGCTCTTTAGTTTTCTTTGCTTTCTGCCATAAGGGTGGTGTCATCTGTATATCTGAGGTTATTGATATTTCTTCTGGCAATCTTGAGTCCAGCCGGTGCTTCATCCAGCCCAGCATTTCGCGTGATGTACTCTGTGTAGAAGTTAAATAAGCAAGGTGACAGTATACAGCCTTGACGTACTCCTTTCCCTGTATGGAACCAGTCTGTTGTTTCATGTCTGGTTGTAACTGTTGCTTCTTGACCTGCATACAGATTTCTCAGGAGGCAAGTAAGGTGGTCTGGTATTCCC
This sequence comes from Budorcas taxicolor, assembly GCF_023091745.1. NCBI lineage: Eukaryota > Metazoa > Chordata > Mammalia > Artiodactyla > Bovidae > Budorcas > Budorcas taxicolor. The sequence continues at coordinate 45,778,646 of NC_068915.1, forward strand.
CTCTCTTGAAGAATTTTCCACAGTTTGTTGTGATCCACACAGTCAAAGGCTTTGGCATAGTCAATAAAGCAGAAACAGATGTTTCTCTGGAACTCTCTCGCTTTTTCAATGATCCGACGGATGTTGGCAATTTGATCTCTGGTTCCCCTGGTTTTTCTGAATCCAGCCTGAACATCTGGAAGTTCACGGTTCACATATTGCTGAAGCCTGGCTTGGAGAATTTTGAGCATTACTTTGTCAGCATGTGAGATGAGTGTAATTATGCAGTAGTTTGAGCATTCTTTGGCATTGCCTTTCTTTGGGATTGGAATGAAAACTGACCTTTACCAGTCCTGTGGCCACTGCTGAGTTTTCCAAATGTGATGGGATACTGAGTGTAGCACTTTCACAGAATCATCTTTTAGGATTTGAAATAGCTCCACTGGGATTCCACCACCTCCACTAGCTTTGTTTGTAGTGATGCTTCCTAAGCCCACTTGACTTCACATTCCAGGATGTCTGGCTCTAGGTGAGTGATCACACCGTCATGGTTATCTGGGTCATGAAGGTATCTTTTTTGTATAGTTCTTTTGTGTGTTATTGCTGTTAATATCTTCTGCTTCTGTTAGGTCTATATCATTTCTGTCCTTTATTGTGCCCATCTTTGCATGTATGTTCCCTTGGTATCTCTAATTTTCTTGAAGAGATCTCTAGTCTTTCCCATTCTATTGTTTTCCTCTATTTCTTGGTGTTGATCACTGACGAAGGATTTCTTATCTCTCCTTACTAGTCTTTGGAACTCTGCATTCACATGGGTATATCTTTCCTTTTCTCCTTTGCCTTTAGTGTCCCTTCTTTTCTCAGCTATTTGTAAGGCCTCCTCAGACAACCATTTTGCCTTTTTGCATTTCTTTTTCTTGGGAATGGTCTTGATCCCTGCCTCCTGTATAATGTCACAAACCTTCGTCCATAGTTCTTCAGGCACTCTATCAGATCTAATCCCTTGAATCTATTTGTCACTTCCACTGTATGATCGCTCACGATTTGATACCTGAATGGTTTTTCCTACTTTCTTCAATTTAAGTCTGAATTTTGCAGTAAGGAGTTCATGATCTGAGCCACAGTCAGCTCCCAGTCCAAAACACAATAGCAAAAAAGTTACTGTGGACCCCTTTACTCCCATTGGAATGGTTACTATTTAAAAAAAAAAAAGAAAGAAAGGACCAAATTTTGGAGAGCATGTAGAGAAATCAGAACGCTTGTGCATTACTGGCAGGAATGTAAAATGGTACAGCCACTGTGGAAAACAGTACTGCAGTCCCTAAAAGAATTAAGTACAGAATTACCATGTAATTGAACAATGCCACTTCTGTGTCTATACCTGAGTTGAAAGCAGGGACTGGAAAAGATATGTTCATAGACTTACAAGCAGCTTCACAGCAGCATCATTCATAACACCAAAAAGGTAGGTATTCTGAGCTTCCTTGGGGGTTCAGACAGTAAAGAATCTGCCTGCAATGCAGGAGACTCAGGTTTGGTCCTTGGGTTGGGAAGATCCCCTGGAGAAGGAAATGGCAACTCACTCCAGTATTCTTGCAAGGGAAATCCCATGGACAGAGGAGCCTGGCGGGCTATGGTCCATGGGATCACAAAGAGTTGAACTCGACTGAGCAACTAACACTTTCAAAAGGTAGAAACAATCCAAATGTTCACTGATGGATAGACAGATAAACAAAATGTGGTACAGACATATAATGGAACATTATTCAGCCTTAAAAAGGAAGGGAATTAAGACACACGTGACAATATAGATAAACGATGAGGACATTATGCTAAGTGAAATAAGCCAGTCACCAAAGAATGAATACTGCTTGATTCCGCTTACATGAGTTACCAAGAGAAGTGAGATTCACACAGATAGAAAGTAGATTGTTGTTTAAGAGCGTCAACAGGGAGGGGAAATGGGGAAGTGTGCTTTAATGGGCACAGACTCTCAGTTCTGTAAGCTGAGAAGAGTTCTGGAGATGGATGGTGGTGATGGCCACACAACAGTGTGGATATATACTTACTGGCACTGAACTGTAAATTTTTAAATGGCTAAAACAGGAAATGTTTTGTTATGAATATTCTCACCACAGTTTTAAAGAAAAGGGTCACTGTAGTCTTCTCCAGAGAAGGAAGAAATAGGGAGCCCTTTCTTCAGTTCTGTAGGAGGGGCAAAGGTGGACAGCACCGAGTCTGGGATCAGGGAATCACATTTGCAAATAGTAGGGACATGGGACAGAACATGGGCAGTGCGCCAGTTAAACTGAAAGCAAAATCCTAAGGGAATACAGCAAACGCGAGTCATTTTGACTGGGGGCTCTGGGACAGATTTTGTGGAGGAAATGGCATTTCAACAGGGCTTTGAAGAGTTCTTTAGGTAGGAAGGCAGAGGGAGAACACTACGAGTGTTGTGAACAGCTTAAGTAGAGGCATGAAGGCAGGGAAACATGGCTGTCTGAAGGTCCAGCAAGCAGCGGGATTTGGCCAGAGAACAGAACAGGGTAAACACACAAAAGGACATGGGAATAGGAGGATGAAAACAAAAGCAGAACCCCAGCTCTGGAGAACACCACATTTCAGCCCGAGGAAGATGGACTTGTAGTCTACTGACAGTAAAGAATCAATAAAGGTTTGAGTATGTATATTTGTAGAAGCAAATCCTAGAAGAATTTGGGGGTCAGAGCGTAGGGGCATTTACGCTTCTGATAGTGCCTGATTTCTGTCCATGGAGATCAAGCCCACAGCAATACATAAGGGCAGGCATCCCCAGTTCGACCAGTACAATGTACTACTGGGCTTTTTGATCTCTGAGAATCTGTGAATAAGTGAATATTCATACGCAAATGTGTGCAAATAAAAAAGGGGGTAGTGTTTCTATTTTAGAGCACTGACAGTCGTGTAGACACAAGGCTAGCAATCAAGAAAAATGAGCAAATGATATTGCCCAAAATTCTCACTTATAGCAAGAAAAAGGGAAAATAAAACTACACTGGCAATGGAGAAACAGACATAGACAACAGACTTATGGACACAGGGGCATGAGGAGAGGGTGAGATGTATGGAGAGAGTAACATGGAAACTAACATTACCATATGTAAAATAGCCAATGGGAATTTGCTATATGACTCAGGGAACCCAAACAGGGGCTCTGTAACAACCTAGAGGGGTGGGATGGGGAGGGACATGGGAGGGTGGTTCAGGAGGAACATACGTATACCTATGCTTAATTCATGTTGATATTTGACAGAAATCAACAAAATTCTGTAAAGCAATTATCCCTCAATTAAAAAATAAATAATTTTTTAAAATTAAAGAAATACTACACTGAAATGCCATTTTGAACCTAGGTTCACAGAGATGAAAAAGCCCAATAGTACACTGCACTGGTCGAAGTGGGGACGCCTGGCCTTTCGTATTGCTGTCACCTCCATGGATGGAAATCAGGCACTATCAAAGGTGTAAATGCCCTGCCCTCTGACCCCCAAATTCTTCTAGGATTTGCTTCTACAAATATACATCGTCAAATTTGTGCAAATTGATCTATGTATGACTTTCCGCTATAGCACTATTTGTAACTGCAAAAGATGGAAAACCTAAATGTCCACCAAGAGAAAGTTGGTTTTGTAAATGATAGTACATCTGCTCCTGGAGTACTAAACAGCTATTCAAATCAGGAAGATTTCCTGCAGATAATGGGATGATCTCCAGTCGTTTGTTTGTTTTTAAGCAAATTCAGAAGTGCAGCTTTTTAAAAAAGGGAAAAATATATACACTTCTGTTTCAGCACACATGGCACCGGCTGCTCACGTGGAGAAGGACCAGGTGACCAGAAGAGAGGGGAAGAGTGAGACCTGCATGCTTGGTCTTTACTCATCTTTCGAATTTTGTGCCACATGAATATTTATCCCCTAAAAGTCGGGGTTTAGGGGTGGGGGAGAAAAACAACCATTCTAAAAGATGAAAGTGGAAAATGCAGCTTCTTCAAAAGGCAGAGGAATGTTAGAAGAGCCAGCCACAACTTTTGATTAGTCATGGGAAACCTGTAGGAAGAAACACCTCAAGAAGTGGGTACAGTCCAAACTGCCCGCCCCCGCAAGGAGAAGTTTAACTGTTTTATGTTATCATGTAGACCTCCAAATTACAAGAGGGGGAGTAAAAATTAAAATCATCTTATAAGTAGAGAATATTAGAGCAGATGAATCCTTGGTGATAAATCAGCTCACCCCATTTTTCAAGACAAGGAAACGGCAAGCCGGAGGGGACGTTCTCCAACATCCCACAACTGGAGGCTTAGCCGAGTCAGCCCAGACTCCCAGCGGCTCCTTCTCTTCACACCCACCCCGAGGCTCTCCACTGGACAGCACACACCACGAGACCAGAGATTTGCCATTTCACTGCTCCCTGAGAACTCCAGGCTGAATTCTGCTTTTGTATGAAGGGAGATATGGCCAGCATTTAAACAAGTGAGGGTTTATTCACTTGGCCAGAGGTGCCAAGCTGTGGCCCCCGTTAAGATCTGAATCGAGCTGTGGAGCCCACAGCAGAGTTTAGCTGAAGCCAGAGGCGGCCGGTGCTAATGGAAGCTGGACCAGAGGGGTGAGCATGGGTGAATAACACTCCCCAGTCCAAATGCCCACTCCCCCAATCCCTGGGGCTTCCCTTCCTCAGCTCCCTGGAAGGAGACATTTCCTTATTTAATGATACAATAGGGAGAAGAGTCCAGGATATGCTATGGTTTGTTAAATATAATTTAACAAGTCTTCTCAGAGAACGACTAAAAACTTCTTCCTCATTCTTTTTACGTATACTTTAACACTTAACCCAAGCCCTGTTCTCCACTTCAATTTTTTTTTAATCACTTAAAAAAAAATTTTATTGGAAGGTATTGCTTTACAATATTGGGCTGGTTTCTACCATACGTCAATATGAGTCAGCCCCAGGTACACATATAGCCCCTCCCTCGTGAACCTCCCTCCCATCTCCCACCCAATCCCACTCCTCTAGGTTGTCACAGAGCACTAGGTTGACCTCCCTGTGTCACACAGCAAATTCCCATTGGCTGTCTATTTTACATATGGTAATGAGTATGTCTCCATGCTACTCTCTCAATTCATCCCATCCTCTCCCTCCTACACTGTGTCCACAAGTCTGCTCTCTATGCCTGCATCTCCACTGCTGCCTGGCAAATGGGTTCATCAGGACTATCTTTATAGACTCCATACACATGCATTAATATACAATATTTGTCTTTCCCTTTCTGACTTACATCACGCTGTACAATAGACTCTAGGTTCATTCACCTCATTAGGACTGACTCAAACGCATTCTTTTTTAAAGCTGAGTAACATTCCATTGTACGTATGTACCACAATTTCCATATCCATTTATCTGTTGACGGACATTTAGGCTACTTCCATGCCCTAGTTATTGTAAAAAGTGCTGCAACAAACACTGGGGCACATGCATCTCTTTCGATTACAGTATTCTCAGGGTACATGCCCAGTAGTGGGATTGCTGGGTCATATGGTAGATTCTTTAAATCGCACTTTTATTGCTGATGCTAGGAACTCCAGTAAAAACCTCTTTTAAACAGAGCTGTCTGATTTCCTTACATTTCATTTGGAAAGTGCAGTTAATAATAATGTTCATTAGTTTACATCTTATTGCTAAAAATCCCCCAGCCCACTTTTCTGTGTTAGTAAGTGCAGTATTGGGTTAAATATAGTTTCACTTTTCCTTGGTAACACACAACTTTCCACACCCCAGGCTCCTCATTGTGGCGATGGGTGGTGACAGAAGAGAATGAAGAAGGTATGGGGTATTCTCTCAAAGACCTTCCCTTGAAATTCTGTTTTTAAGGAAACCTCCATATACTCATTTGAAGATCATTTTATTCTCACTGGCTTCAGAGTCTCAAGTGAAGTAAAAGTATATTCCAGGTTGATAGGTTCTAGATGTGTGCTATCTGGTATAGTAGCCACAAGTCATACTAAGCACTCAAACTGAGATGTGCTATAAGTGTAAAAGATACAATAGATTTCAAAGACTGAAGACAGAAAAGGATGAAAAACATCACATTAATAATTTTTATACTGATTTCATGTTGTAATAAGTGAGTCAAATAAAATGCATTACTAAAATGTGATCATATGGCTCAGATTTGTGGCTCACGTGATATTTCTACCCAGTAGTACTACTCTAGATTTGAAGTCAGAGACATTTCCTGTAGAAAAGGACCACATGGTAATTATTTAGGGTTTCTCTGCCACTCAACGTTCACCTAGTGCGCTATCAAGAAAGCAGCCATTGACAACACACACGCCAGTGAGCATGGCTGCCGCCCACTGCAATCTTGTTTACGGAAAAAGGCAGCAGGCCAGATGGGCCCAGGGGCCATAGCTTGCAGATCACTGTTGTAGATTGTCAAGACTTTACTCTAGATAGAGTTTTTGTATCAATAGATATTATTTTGTCATTTTTATGAAAATGTGTTCTCATGTCATTATTTTGAATTACAGCCATTTGGAAAGATGACAAGATCATACAATAATCAACAAAGACCACTTAAAGTGTCATAGTTTTAAAGAACACAGAGATACACTTTGTAAAGGAATAATCACATAGGAGAGATGAGATGAATAACCCAATCAGGCATCATTTCCTATATGTGTGATTGATGAGGTCTGATTTGTTATTTTGCCAAGGGTCTCTTGTGGGCATGTTGACATCTTGCTAATGTTTCTTTCGCTACAAATCTAAGACAAAAAGTTGGAGCTAGGCTGAGAAAAGATAGAATTTCATGGACTGACACAGATGATTTGAGAAGTACGAGTGTCATCTGGGGAACAAGAGAAGAGCAACGTCAGGGATAGGGCAATATTCTTAATATGATGGGATGTGCTGGCCCCAAAGAGGACCTCAGAGTCACTGTAAGTGGTTTGAAGACCATGGTTTAAATCCCCCAAGAAAGTGTTACAATCTTCAGTCTTGTGGGCACCTATGTGATGTAGGCAGCTGGCATCTTGTGAGTTGGAGCAGACCCAGTGTGCAGCTGCTACACCGTGAGCCGTGGCTACCTCTGTTATGTACAAAACCAACACCGATTAGTGACACATCACACTCTAAATATTGATTAAGCTGAAGCTGATTTCCTGGCTCAAGTCATGTGCGTGGTTATGAGCTATTTTCTGCCAGGAGAATAAGGCAATTAACTTGAAGAGTTTCAGCTACAGGCATGACACGTGTCCAACCTTCATAGGTATTTTCACATGCCAGGTTGCATTAACATAAGCTAAAAATTACCCCAAATGTTCCTTTCTTTAGATATTATAAAGTCAGAGTCCATGTCTTATTCATTGTTATGTCTCTGGCTTCTAAGACAGAGCTCGGCACGTACAGAGTTTGGCTAAGTGTTTCTTGCTGAAATAAAGTACCAGACATGGGCATTTTTGCCAGAAGCCTCAATGGTCCAACTCGGATCAACTGCCCCACAGTCCCAGAGGCATCTGCATATAATTCAAAGGACTAGATCCAACCTTGAGTTCCCACCACCCTTTCCTGACATCCACAAGTTCTTCGGTCATGGAGGTGGATTGGCACTTCCTTCCATGTTTTCCACCCAGCCTCATTAATCTCCTTCCAAAGAGCCCTTAACCTCTGGCATCTCACCCGGCCCCTGGGTGTTAGAGCTGACCTGGGGGACTGTGAGTGAGGTCAGAGAAGGGGGTACTCCAGCACTCATCATGTTCCTTGGAGGTGGACTTCTCCCATATCTTTCAGACAACTGCCCTACAGTCTAGAACTTTTCCATTTCTACATACCAAAAATACAAATTAAAAAATTTTAGATTTCCTGTCCCTCTAGCCTCTGTTGGACTCCTTCTCATCTGGCAAGTTCATCCATGTTAATGGGATAATGAAAAAAATACTGCAGTAACGTCATATATCTGTATTTCTATGCCAGCTTGGGGGAGATCATGCCTTAAAAACAAGGCCAAATGCCCTGCAGCTCATAAGCAACATAGTTGGGGTGTAAAGGACATTGCCGTGCCCCTCAAATGATCATTTACAGCCACATCCATGCTCCACCCGCACACAATGGAGCTGGGCTGAAGTCCTGAAACATCTGTTTATACCAGAAGGAAGCCCTAATCAAAGTCAAACTTGACAACAGTCCACAGAGTCACAAAACAGATTCCTTTGTCTTTGTCTAATTATGTGTGTTTTGTAATTTTTAAAAAAGAAAGAAATGGGTCATTTATGTATGTTCCTAATAATAGACCCCAAATTGGAAATCTAACTGCATTTCATTCAGCCTGAGAATCAAGAAACAGATGAACTGATATATCTTTTGGATGAACAAAAAAAAAATCTATCAAAGCCACCGAAACTCTTTTTAGGATGAGTGCATCTCATTCCTTTAAAAATCAATAAGAGGAAACTATTCAAATAACCTTCGCTTGTTCCAAAGAGCTGAGAAAACTTGGTTCTTCTCTCTATACGATCCACTTATTAGCTAAGGAAGGGGCAGAGAGATTAGAAAATCTTAACTCTCGTCACCTTACACCTCGCTGAGGAAAATTCATTTACACTTACACATGCACATGAATGTATCTGATTGTAAACAACACTTGACTGTTTTTCTCATCCCTGTTTATTCTACCCCACGGGCTCCTAGGAAAACCTTGGCTCTTGAGCACCCTCTCGCAAACTGGCTGGATCAAACTTTCCATAGGTCAAAAGGGCAACTGCATTGACTTAGAAGGCCCTTGTTTATGACTGCTGCCAACTAGAAATAAGCAAAAATTCTGTTTATGTCAACAAAGCATGCCATTAGGCAGAACGAACAATGACGTCAACACGGACTTCAAGGTTAAGACAAGCCTGGGGAAACGTTTCCCGGCTGACCCAAGTGCCTTCCCCAAACTGAGAGCTGGCTGGAGAAACGCCATCACAATAATGGTCAATACTCCTTGCTGACCCAATACTCCTCTCTCCCATTTAATATTGTTTGATATGCTATTTCTTTCTAACACACATTACAGAAGGGTAAACAAGGTTGGTTCAATTTCATTTCACTGAGTACCTACTATGTGCTGGGCACTGGGACAAATGCAATTAAGTCTTCTCATTCACTTCAAACTTCATCCTCCCACACTAAGTTGCACAGAAGTTCTCCCCTTTAACCTCACAGCAGCTCCATGAGGGACACAGCATTCCAGATAAGAGAAGAGGAAATAGAATGGATTCAGATAGGGTAAATAACTCGCCCAATAGCAACCAGCTACTAAAAAGCAGAACCAAAATTCAAATCCATAGCTGCTGACTCCAAAGCCTGTTATGGTGTGCTCATGCCTCACAGAAACACCCCAAACGATGCCTAAATGCACTCACTTACGTCTATGCCTGTCACCACCTTCTGGTTACAGGTGGGATGGTCTCAAGACTTGGCTCACTCTCATCTTAAAAGTGGGGGGGTGAGAGGTTAAAATGCCATCAGATCACCATGCATGCATTACGTCTGGGGAGAGGAGACATTATCTTACTCACAAACACACACGCTGCACTGAGCTGACTCCCCAGTCCGGGTCAGCCCTTCTTCGGGTGAAGCTAGGAAACCAATACTAAGCCGCCAAAGCAGAACCTCCTCAGCAGTTCCTCACATCCTGCTTGCCCTCCTGCCCCTCAGTCCTTTTCCCCAGGGAATGGGATGAGCAATAAACAGGGTAACTGAATTTGCTTCAGGCTGTTTATGGTCTACTCCACTCTATTCATCTTCTCCATAAACTGCCCGGGTTTTTTACACCTTCTCTTCTACCTTCCCTCCAGCTGCTTCTTTCAGCCAACTAGTGGCTCCTACACTGTTGCCAACAGGCAACCAGAAGGAAGAGAAAGCAGGAGGCAAACACCACCATTTGGGAGCTTTTAGGGGCTGTGGTCGGGAGGCACGCAGAAGCTATTGGCTGACGTGAAGTTTGAGGATGGTCTGTGCATTTCAGACATGCATAATTACTTGCACAAACTGGATAATTGAGGGCCTCTATACCTTGTTTTGAACTTCCTAGGTCCTGTGTTACACAAAGCAAGGAATTAATGAATACTTCTAAAGGGATAACTGACAGTCAGAATTCTGTACCAGACTCTCTCACAGTCACTGTCTGCTAATGAGCCCCACATACATCTGTGACGCTAATGCACTTTTGTTTCTTTGTCCTCTGGTTGTCTCACAAGTGCAAATGTCCACTCGGAATATTTCAGCTCTACAGATGACACCAATACCAGCCGCTGTGAGATCTGTTTTCCCATTTAAGAAAAACAATTATACATTCGAGACTAGAGTTCGGATCAGACAGAACTGCCTTCTACAAGTGCCATTGCCACAGATGAGGCCGGGCAGCCTCAGGTCATTCTAGTCACGTCTGGAGGAAGGTAAGAGTTAACGATGACCGAGACTGGCAAGGGGGTCTGTGAAGCTGAGCAAGAATTCCACGGACCACACCAGGCAGCACCCGTGACCCCAGTGGAAGCGGTTTCCATTCCCTTTTGTTTTCAAGGGCCTCAGCCTCTCTGAGGAGGCTCTCTGCATCTTGACCTTTGGCGACCTCAGAATTTTTTTGGCAGCTGCTGGAACCAGGGATCATCTTTTCAGAAATCTGCCTGGCATCGTTCCGTGACTTATCTTTCAGGCCTCATCACAATTATTCATGCTTTGGCAGTATCCTAGCTACAGTCACAGTACTGTTCTTGGGCTGCTCCTGAAGGTTATTCTGTCCCAGCTAGTGGAAGAGGAATGTGCCCATCACCTCAGGACCCTGGCTCCAGGAAGCATGTCCCCCATGAGGGCAGGAGCTTAAAGGCATTTGTTTAGAAAGCCACTCTGAACCTTCAGCCCTTGTAAACAAGCATGTAGGTAAGGATGACACAAAAGAGGAATCAGTCCCCAGATCACCGACAGTTTGTCTTTGGAATACATTCCAAGGCACACTTGGCTAGACTCATGGACACATGTTCATACAGACTCAAGTGCTGAACTCGGCCAGCTGCTTCTGGACTGTACAAGGACTCCATCCTTTACCTCTCCACTGTGATGGCAAATATCTCCTGACTTTACCTTTTTTTTTTTTTTTTTTTCTCTCTTTAGCATTCTGCTTCTACTCTGTGGCTGGGCTTCCTGCTTTGTATATTTTAAGCTACTTTAGACATGACCTCACATCCTGGCCCATTTCACAGTAGCTGCTAATTTTGAGAACTTTACTAATGGGCCAAACATCTATGAATGAGGGGAATGGGTTACAAGCAGCAAAATCCAGAAGGCAATAAGCTAGAAGCCAATGGCTAGAACTGGGGCACTGGAAGGAGACAGACTTGGGTTTCCACCTTGGACTACCTGTGTGTCCCAGGGCAACTAACATTATCTCTCTGAGCCTCAGTTAACTCATCTAAATAGGGATCATACTAGCTCCTACCTCACAAGGTTATTGTTAAGATTAATATTGGATAATGTACATAAATAACCTATCACAATGCAAACTACTAGTAGTGGTAGTATTACTATTATTATTTAGGTTTCCAAATTACAGGATAGCTTTCTTCCTCCAGTGTCTCCATATTTCTGAGGTTCTCCTTAGCTTTTCTGCTCTCTACACTCCACCTGTCCACCTCTCTGTCCTGACCAATCACTTTCTCTAGATATACAAGATGCACACAATTATGCACTTTCTCAGTTGTTCCATGTTTTTCATGCAGCTGTTTTACATTTTCCCCAATTTGCAATTGAATTTCTCCAATGTCAAGAGAGGTTACCTTTCAGCAGTTTCTCTGGTAGCACAAACCTCTAGAGCAAAATCTCTAGCCAACGGCTAGACCTTTAGAACAAAAGGTTAAGCCCACCTTCCAAGTCACACGTTTGCTTCTCTGGGTTTTGCAAAACTTTCTCATTCAGTTGCAAAACGGCTTTCTTGTTTATCCAAATCATTTTTCTTGTACAGTAGCATATCCGAAGCTCATCTGAAGGAAGCACACACAGTCAGGAAGCACTGACATTTCCCTTTCCAAGATAATTCCAAAATTCATTCCTTCTTTGTCTGCCAAGACATTCGTCCATGCTCTAGTTATTTTCCACCTTACAGTGTTTTCTATAATCTTTCTTTTTGGAGCCCTACCTTACCACTTCACTAACTCACCATAGTCTGTCCATAACATCATTTTTGTCCTCTCTGTGATCGGTTCTCTCAAATCCCCCTTGGTCCATAGAGAACTTTTACACTTGCTCCATCATCTGCCTCTGTTCCTGTGGACCACTTAGGCTTTTATTCTTCTTGTTTGTTTTTTTTTTTTAATTTCTTGTAACTGTCAAGAAGCAGTCTCTCCTTGCCAGGTCCTGGGATTTCCATGTGGAACTTTCCTGATCGCCTGTGCATTAATGTTTCACACAGTGCTTTACTACATCATTTCTGCCTCTGTGGGTAACCAGTGCATTGTGGATGGGAATCATCTGTTTACACTGAAACCCTGTCATTTGTTACGGCAGTTTTATTTATGAGCCTGTGTGCTATAACCCTGTGGCATAAATATTAAATAATAATATCTCCTGGGTGAAAAAAAATCATTCATGTCAACTGACAACTTCTTATAAAAACATGAACTAAAGCCAACCACAAAACCTGGTACTGGCTTATTTTATAATATGAGGGAAAACATGGGCTGCTCAACAGGTAGATACTCAAGCAGAATTACAACGTGCATTTTTACATCCTCTTGCTTCACGGAGTGAAACATCCAAGAAGTAAAGAGTATCAAAAGAAACTTGGGCTGGATGGCAAGTTTCTCTGGAATCAAATGCTAATTCCTGCCAGTTCTTAAGCAGTTTTATCCTCCAAAAAGAAAAGTCGTCGTATAATGACAATGCCACATAAATGAAAATAATTCTGGACAATGACACTGCTCATTTTTTTTTCTTTTTAGTATTCTGTGAATTTCCTATTACATCAGTTTCATGATTCAGCATTTTCCATTTCATTTATTTACAGTAATATATGGCAAGATAACCCAAGATTTCTGCAGGATCCTGGAACATAAGGTAGGCTGGCTGGACAGAAAGGGTGTTCCCTCCTGCAAATTTACTATAGTTTAGGAGAATTCAAAGCAGAAGAAAGAAAGCTACCGAAGGAATTGAGGGATATTTCCCCACCTTGTTCTGAGGGTCTAAATTACTCTGGTATTTAAAATGAGTTGGTTTTAAATAATAGGCTACTGCCATTTAGTTGATGGCTAAAGCAGAAGCCAAGAAGTGTGCAAACTGTAAACGGAACATGCATGAGCAGAGTGTGTTCTCTGAAATAATGCTCAAGAAGCAGCTGAAGTCTCCACTCTGGCGGTAAGCGTGTTACAAAGAACTAGATTTCTTTCCGGCATCCGCAACTTGGCTGGAGTGACCATGGAGGAGTTGAAGAGCGCTGGAAATACTAGGCTCCTCGCCCGGTGCGTCCGCACAAAACTGTCCGGGCCATGAAGGCCGGGTGGAAACTAAAAGGAGGGTCGAGGCGGGTGGCTTTGGCGGAAAGCAAGAGGCGAAGTTGCGTACGGGAAGGAAAGGAGCCGCGAGAAGACTGTCAGGGAAGCCCAGGACTGGCGGGGAGGGGGCAGGAGAGCCGTGCGCTGCAGGGAGGGAGGAAACGCGGGGAGCGAGGCTCCCAGGTGAAGTGGGGAACAGGACCGGGGCTCCAGAGGAACCTGACTCGGGTCTAGAGCGGGTCTCAGAGGAAGAGGAACGGATCCCGGCGAGAGTGCAGCGCCGCAAGTCCGGTCCACGCACCCCTCTCCACGCCCCGGGTACCCATCCCAGGTGCCAGGAGCGCCCGAGGTGCGGCGGCGAGGAAGAGACAAAACTAGCCGCGCCGTACCCGCCCGCGAGCCGGAGGTCCCTCGTCGCCCCCACCCGCGTCCCCGGGGCCCCGCGCGGAGGGGAGGACCCGGGCAGGGTCCGGCGCTCACCAGGTAGCAGAGCAGGAGCAGCGCGCAGGCAGGGCGCCCGCCGAGGCCCGGGGGGACGCCGCCGCTCGGGGGTGCCATAGCTGCGGCCCGGGGGCCGACCGCGGGCGGCGGGGGTTGCTGCTGCCGCTGCCGTAGCCACCCGAGCCCGGCGCCGCGCCGCTGCATGGCGAGGCCGCCCGGATCCGGGCCGGAACAGGTCACCTGGTGCAGGGACCGGCCCCCGCCCGAGGCGCCACCTTCCCGCCCGCCCCCGGCCGGGCGGCCGCCGCGCGCGGGGCCACCTGCCGCCGGACCCGCCGCCGCCTCCACTGCCGCTCCCGCCGTCGCCGCCCCCGCAGCCCCAGCCGAGCGCCGGCTCCTCCCCGCCTCTCAGTCCACGTTCCCTCCCTCCCCTCCGCTCCCGGCCCAGCCCGCCTCCCGGCCGCTCCCTGCGGCCCCCGGGCATCCACCCCAGGGGGCAGCCCGCGCCCACGCAGGTGGCGACCGACCCCAGCCCCGCCCCCTGGCCGCTGCCCCCAGTTCCCAGCCGGCTCCGCTTTGCCTTTCTTTCCTTCCTCCCCAACCACCCCCCCGCCCCGCCCGCCTTCCGCACTCTTTCTCTCCGCGATCCCTCTCCCCTCCCTCCTTTTCCCATTTTTCCCTCTCCCCAATTCTCTCACTCTTTTCTCTCTCTTCCTAACCTCCCCCCTTTTCCCCCCACTTTCTCCCTTCTGTCCCAATCCGCTTCCTCTCTCCCCTTCCTTTTCTCATTCTATCTCTCTCCTGCACATCCCGTCTCTGCCACCCACTCCTCCGGCGGGTCGCGCAGCCCAGTTCCCGCCCGTGCAGTGGGTTTTTGTTTGGTGGCTTTTTTGGCGAGGGCGCCATTCCCTCCCGGCGCAGGGCGAGTGTGCCCCCTGGAGTCGCGCCTCGCAGCGGCCCAGCTTCCAGTCTTTAAGATGGATTTTGACCCCTGCCAACCTCCACCTGTCCACCTGCAGGGGCGGGGCCGCCTCCCTGCCTGCACAGTTTCAGCCCGGGTTGTGCCCCACCCTGCCAGCTGGTTCTCGGCACGTTCTGGATGCTTCCCGAGCGTTTTGTGCCCGGCTGGCACCGCCGCCGCCGAGCTCTTTGTTTTAATTGTCCAGAGTATCGGCGCCCAAAGCGGGTTTGTATTTGATTTGCATCCCTGTGCCGCGGCTTCCACTTTGGACCGAAAAGAAAATGAGTTAATTAGGCCAGTGCAATTGTGCTCAAGCCCCAAGTGAAAGGGGCGAGGCTCTTGAAGTGCACAAACAGCTTAAAAAAAAAAAAAAATCCAGCACAACCTCGGCCTTGGGGACTCAGGTTGGGATGGCTGCTCGCTGTCCTGAGTTCTGCGGTGAGGCCAAGGGGCCAGGCTGGAGTGAGGGGTCCCCAGCTCGCGCCAGCCCTGGCGCTCTGGGAAGCGTGTGGCTGTGTCTAATGGCTCACACAATTGCTTGGGCCCGCGGCTGCTGTGAAACAGTTAACCAGCCTTCGAAAGTTCTCTAAAGCTTTCCTTTGGCACTGGTGGATTGAGCGGATTGGAACTAATAATAGATTGGGAGCCTGAGAGGACACCATAGCAGGTCAAGTCCCGACAGGCATCAGGAGAGAGTTGGTGGTGAAGAGAGGATGCCCAGGGTAGGGTTAGACCAGCTTTGGAATCTCCTGTGCCTGGTTATGCCCTCAGCCATCTCTTGTGCAGCCCTGTCCACACTCAGCCGCTCAGCTGAGTCATTCCTTACTTTTTTTTAGGTCACCTAGGGCTGTGGCCCTGGGTCAGGCTCTTGGATCCAAGTCACTTGCTGCAAAGTAGTCTTATGTCACCGGTTCTCAAACTTCAGTCTGCCTGGCAATCACCAGGAGGGTTTGTTAAAACCTACATTGCTGGGCAAGTCAGCTAGAATTGGGGGTTCAGCTGGTCCTGGGTGGGAGTTGCTACCAAGCTGGGAGGTGATGCTGCTGCCAGTCCGGAGACCCCATTTCCAGAACCACTGGCTGATAGGAAAGGGTCACTCTGCTCCCCCTTCATCCAGAAGCAACCACATTAAAGCGTTTGAGGATTTCTTTATTTTATACCTTGTCCCACTTACACAGACCCAAAGCTCTTAAAATTCTCCTGTGTGATGTAGAAAACCATTTATTCTATCAAGTGTCCAAAGGGATAAAAGATTTGGTGGCTTTGTCCTAGATTATATACATATTTTTTTCTATCAGTATAGTAGACTATAGTTTTTTTGATTTTTTTTTTTTAATTGGAGGATAATTGCTTTACAGTATTGTGTTGTTTTCTGCCATATATCAACATGGGTCAGCCACAGGTGTACATATATCCCCTCCCTCTTGGACCTCCCTCCCATCTTCCACCCCATTCCACCCCTCTAGGTTGTCACAGAGCACTAGGTTGAGCTCCCTGAGTCACACAGCAAATTCCCATTGGCTGTCTGTTTTACATATGGTAATGAGTATGTTTCCATGATGTTTTTTTCCAGTTTGTCCCACCCTCTCCCTCCCCCACTGTGTCCGCTGCCCTGAAAATAGGTTCATTGGTACTTTTTAATGCTTATGGAAGACAATCTGTTCCAGTTCCAGAGAACTGGACCTCATAGTGTTTCTGGGGGTCCCATCTGTCTTCCAGGACCTTCCTCTGGATTTTCCCTCCTCCTTCATTATACATGCTTTAGACTGGTCTTTGGGGAACTGAATTCTTGGGTTGTTTGTAATCAGGATATGTGGAATGAAAGCTTTCAAGTCTTGTGAGCTTTAAGGGTTTGAATTTACCTAACTCTCGCCAATGTGGAGGTACCCCCTAGGGAACAGGGCTCTTGTTAACCAGATGTAGGCTATGTCTCACTTAGTTATCTTCTACTGCCTTCCTACTGTGTGTCTGGCTCCACCCCAGGTACTGGCAATCCTGAGGAGCAGCAGGCAGGCAGAAAACTGACCCAAACACAATTTGATCCTCTGGAAGTGACTTTCAAGTTGCTCTGTGGTCCAGGGCAGGGGGTGATGGGATTGACTGATTAATTCTGTACTGCAGAGGGGCAGAGAAAGAGAAGATCAGGATTTCTATTCACAGTCGACTATGACATTTTGATCCAGAAGACAAAATCCGTTATTGCCCTTGCCTCCTCTCTAGAGGTTTGTGTCATTAATTTGAAGGGTGTGGTCTGGTTTCAGAAGAAGTCTCTTTATTTAAAAATAGCCTCTTTTCCATTGCCCCCGTGGAATGGCTTAAAATTCCACCATTACAATTCATTGGTTTGAATTAAGTTTTAATACTTCACTAAAATGTGAAGGCCCCTGGAGAAAGTGTATTAATGTGATATCTCTCATTACTGCCAAAGCATAAGTCAGTTCATCACGTGTTCTCTAAGGAGACAGTGGAAGGTGAACGATTCCATACCTGAACATGGGAAAGGAGAAAGGCAACAGAGTCTGGAAGGAAGATGGCAGCCTCCCTTACCTGTGGAGGAGCACCCAGAGTCCTGGAGGGAAAAGGACTGGGGAGGATCTGCTTGCCTGGTTGATGCTGTGTAACATCTGAGGCCAGTAGTTCTCAGATTCTGGAATGGTTGTGTGTGTGTGTGTGTGTGTGTGTGTGTGTGTGCACACGTGCAAGCATGCTCAGTCATGTCCCACTCTTTGCAACCCCATGGACTATAGCCCTCTAGGCTTCTCTGTTCATGGAATTTTCCAGGCAAGAATACTGTAGTGGGTTGCCATTTCCTACTCCAGGCCGGAATGGTTGGAGATCAGAAAAATCTCAGAGAGCAATGCCATTTGGCCAACTATTAGCTTACCGAGTAAAAATATTTAAGCCAAACCACCAAACAAAATACAATCCCCACCCCCTATACCCAATCTTCTATCAGGATTATTTCATTAACAAGACAGGGCATTTTTGCCAGCAAAAATTAGGAAGGAACTAGCATCATCATAATGGAAAAGGAAGTGGCACTCGTGCCTGGAGAACCCCACGGACGGAGGGCCTGGCGGGCTGCAGTCCATGGGGCCACTAAGAGTCGGGCACGACTGAGCAACTTCACTTTCACGCATTGGAGAAGGAAATGGCAACCCACTCCAGTGGTCTTGCCTGGAGAATCCCAGGGACGGGAGAGCTTGGTGGGCTGCCATCTATGGGGTCGCACAGAGTCAGACATGACTGAAGCGACTTAGCAGCAGCAGCAGCAGCAACTCAAACAGTAAAGAATCTGCCTGCAATGCAGGAGACCTGGGTTCAGGCCCTGGGTTGGGAAGATCTCCTGGAGAAGGGAATGGCTACCCACTCCAATAGTCTTGCCTAGAGAATTCCACAGACAGAGGAACCTGTAGATTAAAGGGCTACAATCCATGGGATTGCAAAGAGTCAGACATGACCGAGTAACTTTCACACACACACACACACACACACACACACACACAAACACACACACACACACATACTTATAATATAATGAAAAATAATCTGAAAAAAATATATATATATAAAACTGAATCACTTTGCTATATACCTGAAACCAACACACTACTGTAAACCAACTATATTTCAATTTTAAAATACCACTAAATAAAATTATATACCTATGAAAAACTCAACTGGTCATTGCTCTCTGTTCCCACTAAGCATTGCCTGAAGCCCTTTAATCCTGCTTTACCTGTAGTTAGTTTGTTGTCCATTTCTCCTCCTCAGATGGACTGTGAGCTCCTTGAAAGCAGGGGTTGTGTCTTAATCAGCTCTGAGTAACCCTCTCATGCTTTGCATAGAAAGTTCCTAAACAAATTCCTTGAATATAATCAAATCCACTATCTTCCTTTTCCATTTTTCCTCTCTCTGCCCTCTCCTGTCTTCCTTCCTTCTTATCTTCTTTCCTCCTTTTCCTTTTTCATTTGTTCCTCTCTCCCTGATTTTCTTCTGTTAGAACACAGTCGTCCTCCCCACCCCCCAGCCCCCACCGCAGTCAGAGGTCTCTGGCATCTTCCCGCCTTCTCCTTTCTTCCATCCTTGACTTCCTTTCTGCAATTTCAGATATTTGGAATCAAGACGAATGAACTGTGACATTTGCCTTTTACATCAAAATAGAAGAGCAGAAAATGAAAATAGAAGAGAGGAAGGCTGTAAGAAGACACATTCCCATGCTGACCAGGAGACCATGGGATTTCTTTCTGCCAAGGACAGCATTCAGAATCCAGCTAAATTCTGCACGGTGTTTTTAAACGTTCAGTACTTCATTTTTCTTTTGACACCTAGTCTTTACCTTCCCTCCATCCCAGTTCTATCTCTGTTCTATATGGACTGATTACTTCCTATTTCTGCCTTCGTTAGAACATTGCACCAGGTACCATCCTCATGTCTTGGTTGCCAGACCTTGTCCTTCAAGCCTCAAGCCTCTGACTCTGCAGACTCTTCCTTTGGGCCCCAGAGCCCTCGCTCTGAGAAGTTGTAGTGAAGAGGCAATGGAAGCTCTTGGTGTCACCTCAGACTTTCCCTGTGTATTTCTGTGGGGACGCTGAAGGTCTCGGAATCGTTCGGTCTGTAGCTCTGAAATGAGCTCTATTTCTGGGACTGTCAGATGAAATGCTGTTGCTCCTAGTTATTTTTGGCTCTTTGCCCTTCTGAATAGGTGCATATTCAGCTCAATGCTCCCCCCAACTCTGAGCTGGGAAAAAGCAGGCAGCTTCCCTTAGCCAAGCCTCCTCCCTCCCATGTGGGGAACGCTTGTCCCCTTAAGCACCAGCTGTCATCCCTGGTCCGCTCCCAGGATGTCTGTGCAGTGTCCAGGTGAGCAGCAGGGAAATCCACTCTCTGGCCACTGCTGAAGAGCTCTGTGAGCTGAGCACCCCCGGGAAGGTGCAGCCAGAACCTCCTCACTCATACATAGATCTGCATCTTGCCCTTCTGAGGCACAGCTGAAAAACTTCTCCAGATCCTTGGGGGAATCTGAGATGGAGGGAGACGTTTCAGGCTCAGTGAGCAAGAAATGTTTGTACACGCTGGGTCTGAGGAAGGAAGTCGCTCTGAGACGCGGAAGGTCAAGAGCACATGTCCACAGGTGGAAGGATGTCTTTGGCTGCGCATATTGAGAAGAATGTGTGTGTGGGAAAGCAGCAGAGTGGAGAGGAGTTGGGTGTGAATGTGCAGATCCACTCGGGATGGAGAGTGAGAGGAGAGAGCCACTGGGCACCGAGGGAGAGAATGTCAGTGTAAATAATTGAAGCGGGAGCATGGGTGCGTGCGAGAGCATGGGAGTGGCTTATGTCGACAAGTCTTGATGGTATTTTATAACTACATCCTGCAACCGCATTTGTGATACTCAGGCAGTCATTAACATTGACTTAGGACTTTTCATCTATCCGGTAATATGCAGTATCCAGTAAAGTGTAAAATGTCAATACCATCCTGGAAGCTTAATAAGGTCCATATAAAATCAATAAAAGCATAAAGGAAGGAAAGCTAGACAAGAGTCCTCTTAACAGCTACTTATCTCTGTAGCTTTTCACAGAGAAATTTCTTTTTAAAGTTCGTATCAAGTATGACTTTGATGCATTAATTCATTTAATCCTCATGAGAGTCCTGAGAGGGGATAAGCAGCATCGTCATTAGCAACCTCATTTTACAGACGAAGACACTGAGTCGTTTAAAGGGTCCCAGGTCCGCAGCTGGGAAGCAGCAGAGCCAGGTTGGATTCAGTTCTGCCCAAGGACTCGTGCTCACGCCACTTCGCTGAACTCCTGCTGGGAGTGGGTGTTGGAGAAGCAGCAGGTGTTGTGCAGCATGTCAGGGAGTCACTCCCGGGTTTTACACTTAGGTATCTATCAGGGCTCCACCCGGTGCATGAGGACGTGGACTGCCAGCTCAGACACCATTGTCCAGTTGTGCTTCCAGCTGTGTGACCCTGGGCAAATGACTAATCTTTTCCTAAACTGTCTCCATGTCCGTAAAAATAAGGATGAAATCAGTGGACCTGCCCATCTTCATGGTGTTGCAAAGGCCAGGTAAAGTAGCACAAGTGGGTGCATTGTCCATTATCAAGCCCTAGAAAAGAGTCAAGCATCCTGTGGATGTTATTCATGCTTGTCTACTTCAAAAAAAGCTCACAAAAAAAGACATCCCCTATAAGACCATGAAAAATAATAAAAGGTTAATAAATAGCTGTGGGAGCATGTCTCCAAAGATGACCCCACCCGTAGACCACATCTCCCATTATAAGCTTGCAGGGGAGGAATATGACACCTGGGGAAGTCAGTGGCCATGTGTGAACTGTGACCACTGGCATGAAGTGAGAAAGTCCAAGCTAGCCATCTGGAGGGAGACAGGTAGCCAGCCTCCAGCCATTCTGGCCATCTCATGCATGAGCAAAGCATCCTGCATGTTTACCCTAGTTCAGCCTTTAGATGACTTCAGCCCCAGCCACCATTATGCTGAAACTGCACTAGCGTCCCCAAACAAGCACTGCCCAGCAGAATCCTGGCAACCCACTGAACCATGACAGATACAAATAAACTGTTTGAGACACTGAGTTTGGGGGTTGTCTGTTCACAGCAATAGATAACTGAAACAGTGCCCCGGGCTAATTTTTAATATTTTAAATGAACTGTGTAGTTGGCTTTGAGCTTCCTGGCATTCAAAGCAGAAAGAGGAGCAGAGTGGATTATACGCACTTCTTCTTGTCTTGAGGTACTGATTGACTTGAATGGATAGTTGATCTGACCCATCTCCTTGCAGACAAATCAGAATGAAAATTAAACTACCCTGCTTACATGACAATCTCTCCTATTTTTACCAAAATTACAATTGCTCAGATTCTATAATCTGCCTTGCCAGAGTGAACCAAAGAATTGCAGGTGTCATTAAGGAGAAGATGTGCCTTGCATTTGGCCCAAATCTTTCAGAATGGAATTCAAGCCCATTTCCTCCTGTTTGGTTCCCAGTGAATTTTCTGCCTCCTCCCTCATTCCAATCCCATATTAAGTCACAAACAGGCTTGGTGACTCTGGGGTCCTGAGCAGCCAAAATTAATGATTAAAATAGAAATGCCAGAAACAGTTGAAACAGAAGCAGATTGGATGATTTATTCAGACCTTCAGGAAAAATTACTATTGAGCCCAGAATTGAAATTTAGACTTGTGGCTCCTAATCAACTAGAATGCAGTGCTTCCCTGGTGCTAACCCCCCAAAACAGGTGCAGTTCATTCAGTTCAGTCGCTCAGTTGTGTCCAACTCTTTGCGACCCCATGAATCGCAGCACGCCAGGCCTCCCTGTCCATCACCAACTCCCGGAATTCACTCAGACTCATGTCCATCGAGTCTATGATGCCATCCAGCCATCTCATCCTCTGTCGTCCCCTTCTCCTCCTGCCCCCAATCCCTCCCAGCATCAGAGTTTTTTCCAATGAGTCAATTTTTCTCATGAGGTGGCCAAAGTACTGGAGTTTCAGCTTTAGCATCATTCCTTCCAAAGAAATCCCAGGGCTGATCTCCTTCAGAATGGACTGGTTGGATCTCCTTGCAGTCCAAGGGACTCTCAAGAGTCTTCTCCAACACCACAGTTCAAAAGCATCAATTCTTCAGCGCTCAGCCTTCTTCACACATAAAATATATACCAGTGCTCATGTCTTGTGTCCTTTAGAACCCATGCTCTGGAAGGTCAGGAACCATTTCCATCTTCTGAATAGTACAATATTTAATGCCTTACTGCTGCTTATTAAAGCTTTTCTTCATTAACTGACCTTCCAAGTTTATGTCTATAAACCACCTCAGATGAATGTGAGTCAGTGGTTTCCATTCCCTCTGGTATGACCTTGACACTTGGGACCAGCAGGCAATCAATGCCCAGGACATATTCTGGGGAACCTGGGTCAGCACATGGGGTATTGGAAGTGACCTCAGTCACTTGGGACCTGAACTAAGCCTACATAGCCCTGTAAAGGTGGTCAAAATTGTCTTTTGGGTCCTGAACCTCATTTTCTATATTCTTCCCCTTCATTTATCTTCACAATTGGACATCAGAGTCCTTATGTTGAAGCTCCTTGTGGATAGCCTAATGGTTGGGAGAAAGGGCCAGACTCCCATCCCAGCTGAGTTCCTTACCCTACATTTGCATAAACACTTTCCAAGCATCAAGATATTTCATAATCCAGTTTCAGTTCACTGCTCCAATAGTCCCATGGAGTAGGCGGTTATTGGTTGAACTGTGTCCTCTAAAAAGACAGGTTGGAGTACTAACCCCTGGTACCTGTCAATATGACTTTATTTGAAAACAGAGTTTTTACAGATGATTTCCAGTTAAGGTGAGCTCATAAGAGGGGCCCTAATCTGATACTACTGCTGTACTCAGACAATATGGCAATCTGAACATAGGCATGCACAGAGGGATGGCAGTGTGAAGACGCAGAGGGAAGACGGCCATGTGAAGACATCAGCAGAGATTGGAGTTTTGCTACCATGAACCAAGGAATGACTGGGTCTACCAGAAATTGGAAGAGACAAGGAAGGATCCTTGTCTAGAGGCTTCAGAGGGAGCATGGCTTTGCCAGAGCCCTGATTTTGGACTCTTGCTTTCTGGAACTGTAAGGCTATTGCAACGTTTATTGTTTCAAGCCACCCAGTTTGTGACATATTGTTCCAGTGGCACTAGAAAACTAACATATAGGCGTTATCATTTTTCTTATTTTTTTTAATTCAATGTCTTTGGGTCCTTACTGTGTCCCAGGCTCTGTGCTGAGCTCTAGAACCTGGAAACAAAGCTTTAGGTTCAGTTCAGTTCAGTCACTCAGTCGTGTCTGACTCTTTGCAACCCCATGAATCGCAGCACGCCAGGCCTCCCTGTCCATCACCAACTCCCGGAGTTCACTCAGACTCATGCCCAACGAGTCGGTGATGCCATTTAGCCATCTCATCCTCTGTCGTCCCCTTCTCCTCCTACCCCCAATCCCTTCCAGCATCAGAGTCTTTTCCAATGAGTCAACTCTTCGCATGAGGTGGCCAAAGTATTGGAGCTTCAGCTTCAGCATCAGTCCTTCCAAAGAAATCCCAGGGTTAATCTCCTTCAGAATGGACTGGTTGGATCTCCTTGCAGTCCAAGGGACTCTCAAGAGTCTTCTCCAACACCACAGTTCAAAAGCATCAATTCTTTGGTGCTCAGCTTTCTTCACAGTCCAACTCTCACATCCATACATGACCACAGGAGAAAACATAGCCTTGACTAGATGGATCTTTGTTGGCAAAGTAATATCTCTGCTTTTCAATATGCTATCTAGGTTGGTCATAACTTTTCTTCCAAGGAGTAAGTGTCTTTTAATTTCATGGCTGCAATCACCATCTGCAGTGATTTTGGAGCCCAGAAAAATAAAGTCTGACACTGTTTCCACTGTTTCCCCATCTATTTCCCATGAAGTGATGGAACCAGATGCCATGATCTTAGTTTTAGGTTAATACAGAGCAAATCTGAGACCCTGAGCCATCTGGTGAATTTCCACATTCATGCCCTTGTGCCTCGGGCTCGATCCAGCCATCCCCCACCTGTCCAGTGTGTGCTGGTTCCCACAGCTGGCTGAGAGACAGACAATACTGGCTCTGGAAGTGCTTGGGAGGTCTCCTGATCCGTCTTCCTGGTTTTCTGGTTTTCCAGGGGTGCCCGCTGAGGTTCTGAGGGATCTTGCCACCTGCAGAAAGGCAGCCTTGGGCTCTGCCACATCTTCTCCCTCCCTGACTCTGATTAATTCATGTTATGAATAAATTCAACAAACAACAAATGTTTGTCGAATGAACACTAAATTATTAATGACTGGTAAAGAGAATGTGTTATGCTTCCCAGAGGTATTTGAATGTGGAACAATGCTTTCACCCAGAGAAGGGAATTTCCAGGCATGGAATAGGGGTGGGAGTAAGGTGGACCAAGCAGAGTGAGGATTTGGAGATGAGCGCAGTCTTCTGCAGGTCTTTTATCTTATATCCTGAAAGTAACTTCTGTGTCCGTTCAGGATGTGGCTGGCTGCCTTCAAGGATTCTAGGAGAGGGCTGAGGAAGAGCTGGGTCTGCCCCGTACTTTGGGAGGCCGTGCAGGGCTGTGAACAGTGCCCTCCCAGATGCAGAAGGAGGCACTGGCCTCATTATATGCATGTACCACGGCTGCTGTTTTAAACTCCAATACTGCTGAACAATTCAGAAATAGATCCATTATAGGTCTGCTTTAGCCCCAGGGCTTTAACACAGGTCACTAGAAAATCCAAGATTGCACAGTAATTCAAACTCTCAAGAGGGAAAGAAAATAATTCTCTTCAGCACTTCCTTATCCACCTCCCCCCATTCTCACCCCCAACATAAGAGAGAACACCTCTTCATTTCTGTAGTACTTTGGAATAAATAGCTCTTACATTGAACTTGAAATCTAAATTTTTCTTCAGCTATTAATTGATAAGAGGAGCTCATTTTATCTCTCATGCTCTGAAGTAAGATTACAGTGTAAATAAACTGGGTCAGGTTTAGCAGGATAGACGTGAACTGTTCCCTAATTCCTTTTAATCTCTGTAAAGGAATAACTAGGATTTGGACATCAACATTCAATAAGCAATTATGTCACTCCTTCAGACTCCATCTAAATCAGTCCACTGTTCACTCAAAAAGAATCCAACAAACCGCCAAAGCGTGCTCTTAAATTGCAATCTCCTTGGTTTGCTCTGGCCCCTGAGAGGAAGGGAGGTTGTAGGAGGGATTTGATTTGATTTATATTAATTTTTAGAGTATCAGGGATTTCTTGTTTTACTTGACACGGATCAGGGAAAAGGGGTCAGTAAACAAGGTTTTCTCAACTACTGATCGCTACACCGTGCTCAGCATCTCAGGAGCCTGCTTTTTCATTTTCTCAGTGCCTTAGAATCATTATCTAATTATTAATCTCACCCTAGAGTTCTGAGGAGCTTATGATGCCCATTGAAGTTAATGAAGGCTTTTACCTATAGGTCTGGCACTAAATCATTGTGACTGACTGAGTGCTCACAATCTAGTAGGCACTGATAGAACTGGCAGAGGGGAAAAAGAATTAAAAACAGAAGGAATTAAGAAGAGGAAGAAAGAGAAAGCGTGGGGAAGGAGGAGGGTCGAGAAACCAAACCCAGACTGGAACTTCAAAACACCTCATTAGGAAAATGGGGCAGTTAAGGAAGAAATCACCAAGTAATCTGCTTACACTTTAATTAATTATTCATTTATATATATTTACGTGGCACACTTTCTCTAGGGAACTCAATGTGCTTTGCAAACGTATTAAATAATTAACTCTCCAATCTGAGTGAAGTAGAAAGACAGTGAAAATATTCCAGGAAGAGCCAAGCAGGTTGGTGAGTGATGACCAGATGCGTTGCTTTGAAAAAGGAAACCCACATGGTGCCTGGCAGAGGCCACAGGACACAAGGCTTCTTCTGGGGGCTGACACTCTGGTGGTCTGTCTTAGCACATTCCAGAGTAAGCAGGTTTTTTTAATGTAGATAAATGATGCTAGAAGGACAGACAAACACATAAATAGAGATGAATTACTATAGAAATCTAGTATATTTTGAGAGAGGCTGTTATTAGAAGAAAGTCGAATGGGAAACGTTAAAAAAAAATACTGCCTTCAAGACAAAAATAAAAGGAAGTATTTCAAATCAAGAACATCAAATATGGCATTAAATAAAATGAAACTGCAAAGGCCAAACACCCAGTGATGAGCCATAACATTTACTAGGCTGTGTTTGAACATATTTTCAGTTTCTAAAATTGTATCTTCACTGCACTGTTGACAAGACACATATTAAGAAAAAAAACATACCTTTAACATAAATGGTTTAAATATCTCTGTGGGAAGTATAAATGTATTTGCCAAATCATCAGAGGGCAAAACCAAACAAAAATCATAGAAAAAAAAAAAAAAAAAAAAAACGAGAAGTGAAAGTGGCAGACATGTGGCTGTAGTGGAGAAGGCAATGGCAACCCACTCCAGTGTTTTTGCCTGGAGGATCCCAGGGACGGGGGAGCCTGGTGGGCTGCCGTCCATGGGGTCGCACAGAGTCGGACACGACTGAAGCGACTCAGCAGCAGCAGCAGCAGCAGCAGCAGTGAGCGTGGCTGCAGAATGAGTAGAGTAGCCACGTGCCTCCCTGGGCTAAGACCTCTTGGTCAGTTACAGGAACAGACTTCAGCTCACTGCATCTTACAATTGATAAACCGGAATCCACACGCATAGAAGAACAGGCATGGTCCTTGGAGAGATCAAAGTGATTGAAACCACAACATGTAATCGTTCACTTACCTATCACCCAGTGACACACAGACCAGCAGCTAATGTTGAGATGTGGCCAATTAGCCTATAGGAAGTCTCAATGTGGGAGAGAGATGGTAATGAACAAGAAGACAGGTTTTCTCACCTCCTTAAAATGAAAGACGACCTACCCTAAGTCCATTGGCAGGAAATTCAAATAAAAAGGAAAGGGTGGTGAGTTGCAGGGGAAGACACTGTTAAAAAAATCATTCTATGGATCCCCAACTCCATCTGGAATCCTGACTGCTTTCAATTTTTATTTTACCTTTAAAAAACAAACAAACAGGGATTTGTCTTCCTTGGTATGTGAGATAGAATTCGTTCTCCACCAACTCCCAAACAAGGACCTTTGAGCAAGTCCCTTCACCCTCCTGAGCAGGCTTTACCCATTGAAAATGATGCCAGCCACTCACAGGATTGTTCCTAGGATTAAAGGACAAGGTGGCTGAGAAGTGCTTTGCAAACTACACAGATGTGGGGTTATTTGTATCATTTTGGACAGGGATCAAATTCTTACTATTCAGGACACACACTTCTGAAGATCAGGAACGAAAACCTCAGAGGTCTCTGCCTCCCACCTTTTCCCACAGACCAACATCCCAAGCTGCTACCACTGAAATATTCCAACATCATGCTCCAGTTTCAAAGATGTTAGTTTCATTTTTATTGCTTGCTTCCCCCCTGCACTCATCCCAGTTTATCTGGTGAAGTTCAGCCTTAGTCAGGGAGCAGTTTTCAGCCTTCACATAAATGGACCAGCATCTTCCTACCTAACCCTTCTCCTCCCAGCAGCACAAACCACAAAACAAAACCAAACAAGCCCTGTCCCTGTATTCTTTCAGGGACTGTAGATAAATTCTCCTTCCCCCAGATAAACACAAAGGCTGCCTATTGGGCTTCCCTGGCGGTTCAGTCAGCAAAGAATCTGCCTGAAATGCAGAAGACCTGGGTTCCATCCCTGGGTTGGTAAGATCCCCTGGAGAATGGAATAGCTACCCACTCCAGTATTCTTGCCTGGGGAATCCTCATGGACTGAGGAGACTGTCGGGCTACATAGGATCACAAAGAATCGGACACGACTGAAGCAACTGAGTATACAGACACACACAAGCTATATTATTAAGGCACTATTAATATTTTAGGTAATATTTTATTATCATTTACATGAGGACTCTATTCAAGGATATTTGCTATAGCTATAGTTTGAATCTATTTTATATATTACATATAGAGAGCAAATAACTATATATTAGAGATTAAGATTAAACTTATTTAATCTTATTATACAAAATAAGATTAAACTTATTTTGTATATATAAGTTTATATGTTTTATATATACATAAAATTCACTTAAATTTGTCTATATCTAACCTCAACTCACCAAATTTAAAGTTAGGATGGTTGACAGGTACTTCCCCGACATTTCTAAATCCTGCATCTCCAATTATACAGAAGAAACATCTGCCTACCTAGCCAATTTAACAAAAATAGGCAAAATAAGGGGAAAGCCCTGGTAGCATCAAGGTGAGACGCAACAGTCCTTAAATGATAACGCCAGATCCCCCCAACTGTGATCTCATTAAACCTCACCACACTAAGATGAAGGATTCAGTCACTGCTTTTATTTTTATTCTCAGGGAAAAAGACAGTGGAGGTCCAAGGAGATTGAGCCAATTTTCAAGGTCACTCACGTACACCACAGTAAAGAAGCTGAAAGCCAAATTTCTTCAGTCTGCCTGGCTGCAGCAGCCCCCGCTGGACACCAATGCCTGTCCCAGCAGAGGACGGGGAGCACTGGACCCCAGACAGGGCACTTCACCCTCTTGGGAAATTTCACAAAGTTTTTCCCGTTCCTCCAGACTATGGGGAAGCATCCAAATGATTGTATTGCAGCATTTAATATCCTCCCATTTCCCACCCAAACTGAGAAATATTTAAAGGCTTAAGAGCACAGAACATGAACAGTCAGTTATTAGTTGGTGCTGCTATTCTTCTGCAAAGAAAGAAATGGCAAAACCGTCTTTGCACTCCCAACTTAAAATTAAAAAGTGGACTTGCAGAATCAAAAGTTCAGCTTCCCTCAGTGAATAGAAAGGGGTTTGCCCCTTAGCTGGGAGTTTCAAGTAGTCATTTTCACACATGTGCTATGTGTCCAAATAGTTTGAGAAGTAAAACTGATTTCAGGTTGAAAAACCTCTGGCCACATTCCATAGAAAAATTCAAACACTGTTACATGGAACAATCTTCAGATTATTGGCAATGCATACTTCTATTTCACAATAGTCTCTACACCATATATATTAATTACGGATCCTCTAGTACAGGGTTTCACAAGTTGGGGGTGAAGTATTCCCTCCAGGGGACATTTGGCAATGTCTGGAGACATTTTTGCTTATCACAACCAGGAGAGGGGATGATGCGCTATTGGCATGGAATGAGGGGAGGGCAGGGATGCTGTTAAATATGCTAGTGACACAGTGCATAGGACAAGCCCCGCAACAAAGAATGACCCAGCCCCAAATGTCAACAGTGCCAAGGTTGAGAAACTCTGCTCTTTGACCATCACATCCAACATCAGGAAATAGGTGCCCCTTCCCTTCTGTCCCCGCCCAGAAGTCTGCTTGAATTCTTATTGTTGTTACTGTTGTCTTAACAGGCTCCACATTAGAATAGCTTGAACCAAAAATATTTTTTCAGATCTTTTGCATCTCCAAATGTTGAATACCTGGAGTCTGAGCATGCCATTTGCGATGTACTTTATGATTTGCATTATAAATGGGGTCAAGAACGTTTATATTCTGCATTTGTCTATATTTAATCTAGGTTGTAAATGGAAGCTCCAGCACACAAAGGCCACACATTACCTTTCTGGAGAGAGATTATGTCAGTCGGTTGGGTGCACT
This sequence comes from Budorcas taxicolor, assembly GCF_023091745.1. Lineage (NCBI taxonomy): Eukaryota > Metazoa > Chordata > Mammalia > Artiodactyla > Bovidae > Budorcas > Budorcas taxicolor. The sequence continues at coordinate 45,808,866 of NC_068915.1, forward strand.
GTGTTCTATTAAAGTTGAAACCAGGCTTCCCTGTCAGACTCTTACAGCTCAATACATTTGGGTCTCCCAGCAGAGAGCACGGGCGTCCTGCAAATGGCTCCTTGTGCACAGAGGAGAGAGCGGATCCGGACCACTGGAGCGTGGCCCGCCACCACCCCTTAGCATCCTCCCTGTTACCCACTCAGGCCTGGGAGAGAAGCCTGCCTGACAGCTATCAGAGGACATCTGCAATTGAGTCAAATAAACACCCTGGGGCTGTGGGTAAGACGAGAACAAGAGGTTCTAAAACCCTCTTCCTTGCATACCTCTGAGTCCCACAAGTCACACTGTGCAATTGTATCTCTTCCTGTCCTCCACCCATTCTTCCCCGTGTGTCAACTTGGCTCTTGAGATAAAGACAAAGCTCCTTTAGTGCCTGCAAGGTCCTACCCACTGCCTTTACTCTCTCTGCTCCTGCCACACTGACCTAATCCTCACATAAGGCACTGTCCCACCACAGGGCCTTTGCACAAGCTGTTCCCATTTCCTCAAGCTCCCCTCCACTCCCCCTACCTTACCTAATTAATTCACTTGCTGGTTTAACAGACATCATCTCAGCCCATCACTTCCTTAAGAACACTTCCCAGACTGCCCTAAATCAAAGCCCTCAAACACACATCTCCATCTTGTTCTTCCTTTGGTGCATTCACACTGATGCAGGTTTACAAGCATTTGTGTAATTATTTGAATAATGTCTGGCTAGGACACATCATTGTACTCTGAACAACAAGCACAACACTTACCATATCACAGATGCTGGGTAAGTATTTGTTATTTGACCATTTAACTAGACATTAAATTAGAAATTAAACATAAAATGAATGAAACAACATGATTGAATGAATGAAACTATTCTAAAATGTAAAATCACCAGCCAAGATATAGGTGTGAAACTGTGTGTGTGCTTAGGTCCAGGTAACCATTCGGATTGTCAGTATTCGGCATTGAGATTATTGAAAGGAGCAGAAGAGAAACCTTGCCTACAAAACAACTGAGAAAAAAATTGTATACCTCACTTAGAGCATCATTAAGTTAGAGAACAACTCCCACACTGTGCTTTAGGATGAAGCCAACATCCAGATTCTCATCGCAAATTTGGCTTCCCCAGAATTCTCTTCTTCTCTTCCCTGATCCTGCTGCTTCCTAAACGTGAAATAGTCACAGCTGCACCATTCCTTTACTTTTTTTCTCTTTTTTTTGGCGTGGCTAACCTTCCCTCTTTAGTTGTATGTTGTAAAGTACCCAAGAAGCCAAGAGCACCATTTGAGATATTTAAATACGAATTTGAGAAATGATTCTGACTTAGATATAAAAGCCCACAGTCACCATGATGAACATGACTGCAATGTTTAAAATCCCTAAATAAAGAGTTGCAGCACTTTCTGCATATTCATTGCTGAAATGAATATTATATATGATTCCTGACTTCGTAAGCATTCAAGCCAGGCAAAAAGGGAATGAGGGTTTGCTTAGTTTTATCAATGAAAACAGACTGCACTTGACCAAAGAAAGAACTGTTTCCTCTAGGATAAAGAGTGATGTGTACATGGAAAGCAGTTCTGTGTATTAGTCTCTGAGCAAAGCTTTATTTTTATACTATTGTGTCATTTTATGCACAGTCCCCAAGTGCCTTGTCAGTGACAGCCACTCATTAAATCACTTAAACTATCGTATAAAGATGGAATTTAAGCTACACTAAGCCGGGCAGTCCATTAGCAAATCCTGATGGCTCCCCATGGGGTCCCAAGAATTCCTGCAGGTGATGAAGGTATATATTAAAGGAGTATATGGTCCGTTTCCTTGAAAGGACTTGGAGGCAAATCTAAGTGACAGAGAGAGGAATGTGTGATCAAAATAAGATTATTCGGATAAGAACTGTCTTGGAAAAATAAATTGAAGGTTAGCAGTGGGTCCTCCTCACAGACAGAGGAGGGAAGCTGGGCTCTGAATAAGAAAGTTGGTGAAAGGCTAGAAGGCAATGACTCTGGTTAAAGAACCTCTAAGAGGTCAGTTTGGTTGAGCTCCTCTGCTTTGGGACAGGTGAAGCCACAGGATAAACTTGGTACATCTTCCAGAAAGGTCAATTTTCCCTTTCTGGCAAAAAATGTATAATATTTTTCAACATGGAAACAAACATGGCTGTATCATGGGGGATAATTTTTTTAAAAACCTAAGAAAATGTGGAGCCACAAGAACTTTTGCAGACTGAAGATGGGTGCACAAATGGGTTCAGTCACTCTGGGAAACTATTAGGGAGTTTCAGTTAAGCTGAAATATGCAAAACCCATGATCTAGAGGTCTACTTCTAGATATGAAAGTGAAAAGAGAAAGTAAAGTCGCTCAGTCGTGTCCAACTCTTTGTGATCCCATGGACTGTAGCCTACTAGGCTCTTCTGTCCATGGGATTTTCCAGGCAAGGGTACTGGAATAGGTTGCCATTTCCTTCTGCAGGGGATCTACCTGACCCAGGGATCAAACCCAGTCTCCAGCATTGCAGACAGATGCTTTACCATCTGAGCCACCAGGGAAGCCCACTTCTAGATCTATATAACCCCAATTTCATGCTCAGGCATGCCAACAGATATTTACAAGAACGTTCATAATAACCAACAACTAGATACAGTCCCAATGCCCATCAGCGATGAGCTGTGTAAGTAGATCATGAAAAGCGAAAGTGAAAGTTTTAGTCACTCAGCTGTGTCCATGGACTGTAGCCCACCAGGCTCCTCTGGCCATGAAATTCTCCAGGCAAGAGTATTTTAGTGGGTTGCCTTTCCCTTCTCCATGGGTTCAGCCACTCTGGAAAGCTAGGGGATTGAACCCAGGTCTCCTGCAGATTCTTTGCCATCTGATCCACCAGGGAAGCCCACAAGTGGATCATGGAGTCCTCACATAATGCACCATGGCAATGAAAATGGGTGAACTACAACCACACGTGGCATCACAGGCGAATCTCACAAACGTATTGAGTGAAAGAAGCCATACACGAAGAAATACATAGTGCATGATTCCATTTACATAAACTCTCAAAATAGGCAAAATGGACAATAGTAGCTGGTTTCCTTCAGAGAGAAGACAGCGAGGTACAAAAGGGTGGGGTCTTGTGAGGCATTTGTTTACCTGGTGATCAGAAGCCTTGTGATAATTCATTATGCTGTTTATGCTTTGTGTACTTTCTAGAATGTATGTTATGCATATTTAATCATATTCTAAAGATTAATTTTTTTTCTTAAAACGTGTGACCCTTTGAAAATAAAAACACTAGCTTTCAGAGAAGTATGTTGCTTGTGGGTGGGACTACCTCCCACCCTCACTACCCCAAATTTGCTGCAGTATGTGTTCATTCTTGGTGATCAAGTTCAAGAGGTATTGGCAAGGCAGAGGAGCTATCATGGAAGACCTGGGAGCTAGGAAGTGGATGGGAGTTGGCCAGGTTGTTGGCCAGCTCTGGTGGGGAGTCCATCAGGGACACTATCTCCTGGGGATTGCCAAATGTAAGCACTAGACCAGGGTTACCTGCAGAGACCGGAAACAAATGAACCCACAATGCAAGAGGAATTGGGTTTAAGTATAAAAGTCACAGGATAGAGCCAGTTAAATGGTACCAAATGACAGATACAAGCGATGAGACCGCAAAGAGGAAACAACTGGAAAGAAGTTGCTGAGGAGTCCGAGTAAGGCCAGAAAATAGAAAGATGGGTTCATCTCCCAGAAAGCTGAAACCCAGGGGACTAGGACTGTTTCCCACGCTGCCTGTCTTCCAGCATTACCACTCTGAGGACTCAGAATCTGAATTCGAATCTAGGCTTCCAGGTGGTGTCAAGGTAGGAAGAAAGAACACACTTTGTCTAAAAGTTTGTTAGACTGATTTATAACTTCAAAGTCTTTGGTTGTATGGAATGCTGGTCTTCATTTGTACTTTCGCCCCAGGGCCCAGGAATGTTAGGGATGGATGTTCAGGAGTCTCACATTTATCCCGCTCTAGCTCATCAAGATTTTCTGAAACAGTGATGCTGACAAATCAATGCCCATTACTAGCTATCCCCTATCCTCCAGCTACGGGCAAACTTCACACTGATAGCATGGCTTCTGAATTATTTGTGCCAATAAAAATGCTGAGCGGGGCAGGAGATAAGTCCGGAGTCTTGTGAGAACTTGTTAGAGATCTCCAAGATTGATGTCAGCCCATTCATCTGTACATTGTATAGGCCATTATTTGACCATCAACACAACCTACTAATCAGTTCCATCCTACCTATATGGTGGAAGGTTTTTGAACTCTGATGTAATCAATATGCTTGGCAGGCTGCTCATCTCATGCTCGAGGACTCCTGCCGAGAAGAAATGGAGTGGTTTGACCAGACTTGCCTAGTTCCTGGTGCTCACCCTCCTTTGTATGTGACACTCTTCACTCTTTTTCCTGCTACTGACTCAATCAGCACGATTGAATTTGGTCACTTGTTAAAGGCAGAGGTGAGCCGTACACAAGGTAATGAGGCAAACCTTCAAGATGATCTCCAGAGTTTCTAGTCTGATGGGAAAATTGGCATAAACTTCAGAGAACCAAAGGGCAAGGGTCAGTACAGTTTTTCTGTAAAGCATCAAATCATGAATATCTCACACCTTGCAAGTCATACAGTCTATATTGCTACTACTCAACTCTGCTTTGAGATCAGCCACAGTGCGAAAGCCACAGTGGAGAGCGCAAAGAAATGACGAGAATGTGTTCTTTATTGATAAAGCAGGTGGGAGACCAGATATGGCCAGTGGGTCATAGTTTGCAGACCTCTGTTCTAGGGTAAACCCTCCCTGAGAATAAGCAAAGAACTTTAGGAAGTGGATTAATTCTCTGAATCAGTAAAAACAAACAAACAAACAAACAACAACAAAAAAAAAAACACAAAAAAAACAGCGCCATGTATCACCCTTAAGGTGGATCTCACTGAGAGGCTCTGCTCTGCAGATCAAAGACTGTTTAAAACACCAATCTGCTTGTGCCTTTCTCAGCCTGAAAAATCTCCAGGGTTCATATCCACATAGAGCCGGCCCAGCCACCCTGCCCTCTTTTCCAGCTTCACGCACACCATCAGCCACGCAAATCTCTTCCTGTTCCTTCGTTAGCTGTGCAGAGTCGTGTCTCCAAACCTTTGCCCACGCTGTCACTCAGCAGAGAAGACTCCCCATGCTGTTTTCAGACTCTTATTCATCCTTCAAGACACCGTTCAAATGTCTCTGTCTTGATGTTTCCTTGGCACCCCTGGGTTGGCTTAATTTTCACCTTGTCTGTGTCCCCAGCACACTCTGTATATAATCTATACTTCAATGCAGCTTCAGAGTGATCCCTTCCAATTGATGTTTAATGGCTTACCCTCATCTTGTACGGTATTTTTAAAATCTGTTCACTCCTTCCCCCCTGGGTTGTGAACATGCTCAGACACAGCAGTGCCTTGTGACTCATCCTTTACCTGGAGTTAGCACTGGATCTGCCATGGAAAGGGGCTGAGTTCATGTTTGTGCAACTGTTTAACTCAGTGCCAAATCCAGTCTGGGCCACCAGGGCTTCATGGAATGATTTAAAGTTTACATTGTCTGTTATTTTTATACTTTCAGTGGCTTAATAAACAACTCTTTTTGACAAGGTACTTGGGAACTGTTCATCAATGACAGAATGACATGAAAATCAGGTTCAGAGGTAAATACAGAAATCTCTCCAACATTATCTGTTCCCTACAAATTGGGAGGGATAATGGTTTGGATTTATCCATGTTATTTCTGCACATGCATTTTTCTTTTTGGAAGACAGCTCATGAAAATCTCATTCCTGTATTAGATATGGGAATGTGTTGCCTTTTCTTTTATTAATGGCTTTCCCGGATCTTGTGGTCTTGCTCTCCGGTTCCATTTAGAACAATAGAATGATCACTTCTTCAGTCGAACCCTAGCAACTCAAATGTGTGGCTGCAGTTTTTCAGAGTGCCTCCTGGATGATCTCTCGCAGAATTAAATCCAGCAGAGAATAGAGTTCATGAAATGCCAGGTGTCCTCGGGGCTGCTGCTCCTGCTGCTAAGTCGCTTCAGTCGTGTCCTACTCTGTGCGACCCCATAGACGGCAACCCACCAGGCTCCCCCATCCCTGGGATTCTCCAGGTAAGAACACTGGAGTGGGTTGCCATTTCCTTCTCCAAAGCATGAAAGTGAAAAGTGAAAGTGAAGACGCTCAGTCGTATCCGACTCCTAGCTGTTACATTATTTGTCCAAGGAAAAGATCAGTATTTGAGATGGACATACATTAACTACTTAATTTAACCACCGCCCCCCCCCCCCCATGTCATCTGGCTTTCTGCAGCACCCATTTTCCAAATGCTGCTTTTTCTGCAAATTAATGTATAGGGCAGGCTTCCCAGATGGCTCAGTGGTTAAAAAAAAAAAACAAATCTGCCCACTATACATACAGGAGACCTAGGTTCGATCCCTGGGTATGGAAGAACCACTGGAGAAGGAGATGGCCACCTACTCCAGTATTCTTGCCTGGGAAATCCCATGGACAGAGGAGCCTGGTCAGGCTACATCCGTAGGGTTGCAGAAAGAGTTAGACACGTCTTAGTGACTAAACAACAACAACGAATAGGGCACACATGACTGGGATCAGGGGGTGGGGGTATGGAGGCGGGTGGGGGGGGGGGTGAGATATGCAGGTATGCTCTGCCCCCAGGCTCCCTGAAGGGGGCAAGTGGGAGGCTGCTCACTCTGCTCTGCTATTAGTCCTAGCCTCGGGCTGCCCAGAGTGAGGGGGAGAAGGGGTCCAGGGACAATGGGTCATACTTCTATAACTTACACACAAGAACCTTACAGTCCAGGACTGGCCCCAAGGAACACTGAGGCAAAAATTTCAGACTAGGCACACCCCAAACCTCGGTCTTTCTTGCTGTAGAGTTGCTCTTGCTCTTGCTCCCTGTAGAGTTTTGGACAGCCTCACATTTCCCCCCTTATTTGCCCTGAGAATTCTTGGGGAAACAGTAGGTCTAAGAGGATCGAGCCCCTCAGCAGGCAAGGTGACTTGGTCCTGCCCCCAGTTAGGTGGCGGCATCATCACCTTTCTTCCTTCCTCCCAGTCTCTCCCTCACTAGCACCTCCCTTTCCCGTAAAGAACTGGCCCTGCCTGGAGCCCCACACCAGCAGGAAGCCCACGCAGGCTAGTTCCTCAAGGTTACAGAGACCACAAACAAGAACAAGGGAAAGGAGAAGTGCTGGAAATCAGTCTCTTTTAGGCTTGCCTGATATCCTCTGGGCTCTGAGTTTGGCAGGGCATAAATAGATAATCAAAGATTTTTACTTTCCCAGGTTGGAATTATGTAACCAGGAGCGGCTTCTTCCTTTGTTTTCCTGAAACTTCTCTAGAAGGAAATTCCCCTTTCGTTCTCAATCACGAGTGTTTTCCCCTGTGCTTTTACTTGGAGATCTTCAAGTCAGCAGCCTCTGAAGCTGATCAGATAATTCTGTGTGAATTAATGCACACACTGGAGTTTTAAAAATATATCCTTCATGATCCTTTGGAGTACGTGCGTGTGTGTGTGTGTGAAGAAATATCATATACTGACATGGATAACCCTTTCCAAAAATAGCTCTGATTCCTTTTTTCAGATCTACTGAATTCAACTTGGTTCCACTCCCCTGCTTCCCACCCCCAAGAGCTTCAAAGATGAGTAAGTGTTCTATCCATGCTCTCAATCTGAAAAGGTGAACTGTTCAACTCCTGTTGACAGAGGGAATAATTTCTTCCCTTGGTACACGAATTCTGATTCTCCAAGGTTTCAGCCCCCATTCCTAATGACTCTAAACTCTATCCTTGGCTCTGGAGACCCACCCTCCCCCTGGACATCTCCACATATTTATCCCCCGTGCCATTTCCAGCTCCACCTGTCTGTCCCACCTTCAGTCCACCAGACCTGCACTTCCTCTGGCACTTTCTGCAGCACTGAGAATATACCTGGTTATCCACAGGAGAAACACACTGCCCCTGGCCAAGAATTCTTTTCTGGGAAACAAGCCTTACTCTCATTGTGCCCCAGACCTGAGCCCAGGTCCACACACATCAGGATAGCCAGGGTAGCCTCTCGCTTTCTGCTTGTCTCCGAGTCTGGGCAGTTTTATCCTCTTCATTCCTTGTCAGGTTGCTATGGCTCAGGTCCTCAGCTTCTTCCCTGCTAACTCACGTCAGTCGTGTCCGACTCTGTGCGACCCCACAGACGGCAGCCCTCCAGGCTCCTCCGTCCTTGGGATTCTCCGGGCAAGAACCCTGGAGTGGGTTGCCATTTCCTTCTCCAATGCATGAAAGTGGAAAGGGAAAGGGAAGTTGCTCAGTCGTGTCCGACTCCTAGCGACCCCATGGACTGCTGCCTACCATGCTCCCCCGTCCATGGGATTATCCAGGCAAGAGTACTGGAGTAGGGTGCCATTGCCTTCTCTGAGCTTCTTCCCTAGACCTCCTTAAATTAGAATGATGCCTCATGGGCATTTGGAAAGGACAAGGGTTGGCAGACTTTTCCCATAAAGGGCCAGGTAGCATTTCCAGCTTTGTAGGTCAGTTTGTAGGTCAAGATGTAAAATTAAGGCTATGATACATAACTAAAGAGAGAATAAATTTCCACAACATATTTTACTGATAAAATACAAAATATAATAATAATTGAAGATTCAAGACTTTTCTAATAATAATACATGTCTGCTAATGAGAACAATGGAATTCTTTTGGGGGAAAAGATAATACTTTGCTTAATTAGGTTCAGTCTTAGTATTTTCCTATCATCAAAATCTTTTGCAAATGTTCGTCTGTGAAAAATCATGCTTAGCTTAGCTCTTAGGCTAAAAACAAAAACAAGTGGTGGACTAGATTTGGCCTGCAGTTTGCCTACTTCAGGGAAAGAATGAGAGATAGCAGAGAGTACTTAACACGCTGTGGGTACTCAGAGGATGTTGGTTATGATAATGATTTCTTATCGTCCTATCCACGTTCACCCTTGGCTTCAGACGTGTAAATACTTGGGGTTTTCTGGAGCTGTTTCATCCCTCTGAACTTTGCTCATCCTGTTTTTCTCCCTTCTTCCATCTCTTTTCATCCAACTTCTCCCTCAAGGTCCTGCTCAGAGTGACTCTTTACAGAGGTCCCTCCCTGCCACGTAGCATTCAGTGGTTTACTTCCTCCACTTCAAACTGTTAATAGAAGCCATGCATTACTCATAAGGTTCCCAGCTCTGTGCCTGATCACAGTATGTGTTCAACAAATATTGGCTGAAGAAATAAAGGAGCTCCTCCCGCGAATGGAAGACTCAGAAGAAAACTTCCTTGACTGCCCCAGCTCCCTGGGAGCTTTGTTCTCTGCATACCTAAAGCCCTTGTGGATTTTCTTCTAGGGAACCTGGGCTCTGGGTACAAACCCCAGTATTCCATCACTTCCTAGCTTTGTGGCTCTGTATAAAAAATCACTTAACTTCTCTGAGACTCCACTTCCTTATTGATAAAACGAGGAAAACGTTGGTGCCCATCTCACATGTTGTTTGCATATTAGATGAAATAGAGCATTCAGCACAGTGAATACTCTACAAATGATTGCTGCTTGGTCACGTTTACTGAGTAATGACCATGGTTTAAGCCCTTTTGTTAATATGTTTACCCCCCACAATGACCCTATGAGGGAGGTAGGTAGTGTTGTTATCCCCATCCTACAGATTCAAAAACTTGAGGTTTTAGAGGTTGTGTAATTTGCCTGAGGTCACATAGCCAGTGTGATAGAGCCAGGATGCAAACCCAGGCTGTCTGCCTTCAAAGTTGTGCTGCTAACCCTGGCTTGAAGAGATGTACCTAGGGTCAGGAATGTGTTCCAGAATTCTTTGTACCTTTCCTAGCTGCCAGCACAGCATCTTGCATGAGATGAAGCTCCATAGACTCCTGCTCATTCATTTACCCATCTCTCCTCCACCCTGATCCAGAGGAGGGATCAGAGTGTTCTAGAGACATTTCTTACTGTCTGGGGTTGACCACCAATGAGCACCTTGGTGTCTCAGAGATGGTGACAGGAAGGGAAGCAGAAAAGAATAGTGTAACTAAGGAAGCGGTGCAGGTGGGTTCTGGAGAGAGTTTCGCCTGTTCAGAAGGTGACTGTGGGCTTTCAGCCTATCTCACAGAATTCATAATCCCTGTGGGAGCCCCAAGGCCACCATCAGTGAGCAACTCTAAGGACACTGACCAATGCAAACTGACTCCACTGATTGTCTGTAACGTGCTTGTTCCTCTTAATCAAAGTGATGTCATCCTTTGATTTCAGAAAGTGAAGGATAGCAAAATTAATGATGGCTTCAGTGGGCTTCTGACAGCCAAGGCCGCCGAGGGGCCGTAGGGCTGCAGAGCCCGCTGCATTTCAATGATGTGCACCAGGATTTTTTCACTAACGAGGGTGCCGTAAGTCTTAATTACCCAGAACCGAAGCCTCACCTTGCTGCCTGTCCCCCGGGAGCATTCTGTGAAGCCAGTGGGAGCTCTGCCTACAGTTCAGCCTGGTGAAAACTTGCCTGCAAATATTTGCAAATTACCTTGAGCACCTCGGATAGAAACGGGGGAGAATTATTTATTTTTAAGATGTTGGCATAGCCCGGTCCCTGCCTTGCCTGACGCTTACTGCAATGCTATCTTGCAGTAATCCCACTCCCTTTATCTCTGATTAATTCAGGACTGTGGGCCTCTTTTTTTCGTGGTTGATGACCCACCTCTTTGGTCTCACCCTCAGCCACACCGCTGGTAATCTCCCGTTGTTCTCACTCTTTGCTTAGCTGCTCTTTCTAGACAGCCTAATGCATTTTCCATTAGAGAAACCGATTTGCCCTTTCGTTTCCAGCAACTACAAGCTGCAAGCTCCCCCCTTGGAAGAGGTCAAGACCACCTACATGGCTCTTCCTTCCCTCTGGGAGTAGATGCTCTTGGTACCCCACCCATGTCCCCCTGACCAGGGGCTGCTAACAGCTCACAGCTGCTCCCTTCTCAGAGACTTGCCCTGGGAGAAAAGCACTAGGCATTTTTGTGGGAAATGTCTGGAGGTTTTGCCTTTTTTTCTGGGGACAGCCTGATAACAAGGCACAAGGCCCCCACACCCAGAGCTCTGCATGGGATCAGGCTGGGGCTAGACCATATCTCTGCCTGCCCTATTCATGCTTCCCACACACATGCTTCCCACTTCTTCAAGAAACTGCTTGCCCAGAAAGCCAGTCTCAGGCTCAACTTCTTGGCATCCCAGCCTAGGACACCTCTCCATGCCACCCTCCCCACTGCAAGCAGAGTAGCCTTTAGAACCTCAGCCTGATCTTGTCATTTCCTTTCTTAAAGTCGGCCACGACTCCCATCAGCCAAACTCCATCACAGACCGGGTGCTGTTTAACCCTCCTGCCTCACCTCTGATCACACCTTCTGCCTCACCTGAGAAGTCACTTCCTCCAGAGGGACTCACCCAGACTCCCTTCTGAGGCCTGAGACATTTGTGCATGTCCACACAGCCCTCTGAACTGACCCCCCCCCCCCATAAATCCTGTTGTATTGAGACTACCTGCCTCCTTGTCTTTCTTCCCCTCTAGACCACAATCCCCTCCGGTATTCCCAAAGCCCACCATGCATCTGGCCCACATGAGACTTTCAATAATTATTAATGTTTGTTGGTTGATGAAATGAACTGATGAATGAATAAGCTAGACTGCAGAAAGGTTTACTGCTGCTGCTGCTGCTAAGTCACTTAAGTCATGTCCGACTCTGTGCGGCCCCGCAGATGGCAGCCCACCAGGCTCCCCCGTCCCTGGGATTCTCCAGGCAAGAACACTGGAGTGGGTTGCCATTTCCTTCTCCAATGCATGAAAGTGAAAAGGGAAAGTGAAGTCGCTCAGTTGTTCTGACTCCTAGCGACCCCATGGACAGCAGCCCACCAGGCTCCTCCATCCATGGGATTTTCCAGGCAACAGTACTAATGACAGCTAAATTCCCACTTCAAGTTAATATGTCAGCATTTGCCTACTTGTGGTTTTTCTAAAGTTTTCCTAAATAGAAGAATTCACTGGAAACATATTAAAAGAATTCAATGCCTTCAATACTTACAGGTATATGCAGTCTGATTAGGGTGTCTAGTCTAACTGAGGTATGACTAGGCCTAGATGTTTCAAAAGGTTTCTGTTTCTTTCAGACCCTGAGCTTGACAATCAAAGATTTCCCAGCCCTATCAGCCTCTAACTCTCAGTGATCCTCTGCTGAATTTTAAATCCCCTTGCCTTCCCTGTCTGCTCCCAATAATAACAAAAATAAACAAATAAGCAAAGAGAAAAAAAGAAAAAAAAAAAAACTGTTGCAATTCCAAGTGCCAGAACAGCTCTGCTCATCTCAGGAAGAAACCCTTGAACATCAATGAACCGTGATTTCAAACTGCCATTTCACTGCCGACTTTTCAGAAAAGCATCACCCTGCAAAGACGTTGCTCTTGAATGCAAACCTTGTGACTGCCAGGATCATCCAGGGTTCTGTCTTACCTCGTTCTCTCTTTGGAATTGGGTGTATTAGTCAGTAGAGGTGCATTAATTCTCCGCGTGACCTCAGATGGAACACAAGCAGCATTAACAAATTACCAGTGATGGAGAGGCAAATGGAGCAAGGACAAATATTCAAACAGCCCTGTCTCTCTGGGCCGCTACCTCATCTTGTCCAAAATTCACAGAAATATTAATCCTCCTGGAATGCTTAGCAATGCATATACAGTAACATTCCTGAGGAAGCTAATAATTATCTCTTGTTAGCAAGATCAACTTACTGCAGTCTTTCACTGCAGGGACAGAAAAATATTGTGACTTGCTATGCTAAGTGAAACATGATGACAGGGTAAATTAGGACATTTAAACTAACAGTAATAAAGACACACAGCTCTGTCTCCCCTCTATATAGAACTGATAAAATTCACGGAAAATAGACACGGTGGTAAAAGGAGAATGTGTTGTGAATAGTTGGTTGAAACACAAAGAGACAAACTTTCTTCCGTTGCTTTTGTTGTTACAGCTAATATTTATTGGGCACCCACCATGCATGGTACGACTCTTATCAGGGACAAGGATAATAATAAATTACTACCTGTCAGCCACATGCACAGTAACTTCATTATGTGACTAGGCAGCACTCTTATTAAGTCTTCGGAATCTATTAAAAGTCTCGTTTTGAAACAATGAACCATGAGGAACAAATGTATGAATTGTGGATCCCTGGTATTAACCCAAAGATTCAGCCTTGGGGAAAGAAAAAACAAATTCCTAAGGGGGAAAAAGATTAATTTCTGCCAAGGAAAATCTAAGAACGTACGTTAGCTGGCCCTACCAGATGCCTCTAGCTGTGCTGTAACAGAGATGAGGCAAATATCTAATTTCACAGGAAAAAATTTATAGAGCAGTCTTGGAATCAGACGGAGTCCAAAACGCTTCCCTGCCAGGTCCTCAGTCAAAGGGCATAATAAACAGCCATACCCTCACACGTCTGAGGTGCCCCTCTGATCTCTGGCTCTGATTGGTATCACGCTGTCACCTCCACTGATGTATCCAGGCAGAACTCGTCCTGTATATTCACTCATTTAATTCGCTCAGTGAATGTGGTAGATCACCTGCAAAACTGTCACAACAAATCCTCATATCGCTGTATGCACATTCCTTTATAACGTCACTTTGAATCGCTTCCTGTCTGTTTTATTAAGGTGGGGTCTATTCCTCCTTGCCTTAAACATAGGAAAGCTTTGTAACTTGCTTTGACCAAAGGAATACAATGGAAGTGATGTTTTGGTGACTCCTGAGCCTAAGTCTTAAAGGGCCTTGCAGCTTCTGCTTTCACCTTCTTAAAACATAGGGTGTCACCAGGTAAGGAAGCCCCAGCTAGCCATCTTGAAGATGAGAACTTTGAGTATACAGTCAACAACCAGTACCAGTTGTCAGATGTGTGAGTGAGGTCATCTTGGACCATCTAGTTCCAGTGCTGTGGAGTGAATGGCTGCTGCTGCTGCTGCTGCTAAGTCGCTTCAGTCATGTCCAACTCTGTGTAACCCCATAGACGGCAGCCCACCAGGCTCCCCCATCCCTGGGATTCTCCAGGCAAGAACACTGGAGTGGGTTGCCATTTCCTTCTCTAATGCATGAAAGTGAAAAGTGAAAGTGAAGTCGCTCAATCGTGTCCAACTCTTAGCGACCCCATGGACTGCAGCCTACCAGGCTCCTCTGTCCATGGGATTTTCCAGGCAACAGTACTGGAGTGGGGTGCCATTGCTTTCTCCGGGAGTGAGTGGTTATGTCCCTCCAAATTCACAGGTTGAAGCCCTAAACCCCAGTGTGATGGTATTTGCAGGTGGGACCTTTGAAAAGTAATTAGGTCATGAGGGTGGAGCCCTCATCAATGGTTTTAGTACTATTATAAGAGGGCTTCCCCTGTGGCACAGTGGTAAAGAATCCGCCTGCCAATGCAGGAGATACAATAGATGCAGGTTCAGTCCCCGGGCAGGGAAGATCCCTTGGAGTAGGAAATGGCAAACTGCTCCAGTATTCTCGCCTGGAAAGTCCCATGGACAGGGGAACCTGGCAGGTCACAGTCCATGGGGCCCAAAGAGTGTGACACAACTGAGCACTCATTCAGCGCTTATAAGAGACATGGGAGAGATGGTCTCTGTCTCTATCATGAGAGAACACAGGGATATGACATCCCCAGCAAACCAGGAAGAGCAGTCTCACCAGGAACCCAATCAGCTGGCCCCTTCATCCTGAACTTCACAGCGGTTGTGTAAGCCACAAAGTCTATGACGTTTTTGTTACAGCAGCCTGAACCTAGCCGTACTAGCCAGGCGACAGAAGCTGCCACAGTGACTCCGGAAGAGATGGCGCAGGAGAACCAGCTAGTTGAGGCCAGCATGCGCTGCTCACCCTCAGCGTCCTGAACAAATAAAATAGGTACAATTTTAAGCCACTCAATTGTGAAATAGTTTGCTAGACAACAGTAGGTCACCAGACCATGAACCATGTCTTTAACATTTCGTGCATTGTTCTAAAAGAGCAGTTCCGCTCTGACTCCTCGTACAGAACAGTAGCTTCCAGAACTGTATTAACTTGGAAGCAAAGGAATTTCTTCTCATTTCTTCCCCATCATCTCCTACAGCAGTTCACACTGAGACTGAACGTTCAACCTTCCTTTGCTGAGGGAATAATACAAGTTGAAGGCTCAGAAATATGCTTGTTCAGTGGTTCAGTGATAGTTTGTTTACAGTGAAGTGGGTTGAAAGGCAGCCTTGGGCATTCAGCTCTCTCTAGGTGAGGCATTGCCAGCCCTGCCAAGATGCTGAGGCCTGAGGAGGAGGGTGTCAGGGACAGGGACCCTAGGATGGTGTGTTAGTCAGGGCTCTTCAAAGAAACAGACCACGCATAACTGTATTTATATTTTTATGGGGGGTGGGGTGGCAAAAGAGAGAATTTGTCTTAAGGAATTCACTCACATGATCATGGAGTCTCAGCCAGTCCAAAATTTTCAGCGTGGGCTGGAAGGCTACAGATCTGGGAGGATTTCAGCTGGAGTCCAAAGGTGGTCTGCTGGCAGAATACCCTCTTCTTCCAGAGAGATCAGTCTGTTTCTATTAAGGCTTCAACTGATCAGATGGAGGGTAATCTGTTTTACTGGAAATCTCCTGATCTAAGTGTTAATCTCATCTGGAAAAACAACTTCACAGAAACATCTATAATAACGTTGGATCAAATATCTGGGTACCGTGGCCTAACCAAGTTGACACATAAAATTAACCATCACAGATGGTGTTAGGAATTGAACTGCATCTCCCCAGAAAAGATACACTGAAGTCCTAACCCCCAATCCTGAGGAATGAGATATTATTTGGAACAGGAGCTTGACAGAGGTAATTCAGTTCAAATGGGTCATTGAGGTGGGCCTTGATCCAATATAACTGATGTCCTTGTATAAAGAGAAATTTGGACAGATGGCCAGATATGCACAGAGGAAAGATCACATGAGGACACCCAGGAAAAAGATGTCACATGACTGAGGTGATGCATTTATAAGGCAGGAGAGGCCAAGGAGTGCTGGCAAAGACCAGGAGATACAAGAGGTGAGAGGAAGGAGTTTGCCCTGCACCCATGACAGAGAGCATGGCTCTGCCAACACCTCGGTGTTGGACTCCAGCCTTCAGAACTGTGAGACAGCACATTTCTATTTTAAACCATCTAGCTTTGGGTTCTTTGTTATGGAAGTCCCAAGGGATTAATACTGATGGATAACTGGGAACCTTGCTTCCAGATTTGAGAGACCTCAAGCACGTCTGGGGCAGGCAGGAAGCTGAGCAAAACCTTAAAACAGTCCCTTCTACGTGAGCTCCTGTCTCTTCCCCATGGACCTTTGACAAGCTTTGGGGGATAGAGGGCCTTCCCCGGTGACTCAGCGGTAAAGAACCTGCCAGCACAGCCCCTGCCCATCCGCCTCTGAGGGCGTTGGGGGAGGCCCCGACATGCACTTTGTATCAGCGTCCCAGCTTCCCTGCACCGCCCCTCCCCGCTGGTCTTCCACAGTGTTGGTCCCTCGCTATCTTCCTGCCTCCCTCTCTGCTTCCTCCTGCAGCCCCCCTTGGGTTTTCTTTTGATACCAGTTTATAGCTTTTTTTATAAAAGCGTTTGATTTTTGTAACAGGCGGAGCCCAGCCCCACCCCAAGTCTCCCTCCGCCCTGCCAGGGGCCCCACAGAAACCGATAACATTTAGCCACTTGAAACAATAAAGTTTTTTGGGAATTAAAACAAAACAAAACAAAAGAATCTGCCAGCAATGCAGGAAAGGAGACATGGGTTCAACCCCTGGGTCAGGAAGATCCCTTGGAGGAGGGTATGGCAACCTGCCCCAGTATTATCGCCTGGAGGATCCCATGGACAGAGGAGCCTGGTGGGCTACCGTCCATAGGGTCACAAAGATTCAGACATGACCGAAGCAACTGAGCACACACGGGGGAGACAGAGACCTGAAAGGAGCCTGGAAAGATTCTACTTTCTGCCAGAGAGGCAAGGATCTTCCCTCGATTTCTGGATCACCAACTGGAATGGGAATATGGGGGTCCTTGGGAGGCATAGGTGCCTGGCCATCTGTGGAGGGAAATAAGCAATGATGCTGGCTCCCCATCTGTGTGACCACTCACTGTTTGGGGATGAGCAATCCAATGGAAGCCACACTGAGTTCCCCAGATGGGCAACCATGGGGACACGGGACCAGACAAGCCTGGGTGAGTCCCAGCTCTGCCAATCACCAGCTAATGATAGCAATAATGGCTGTCATTTTCTTGAATGCTAAGCACTTTAGGTACATATCTCATTGATACATTCTAACAGCTTATTTAACAGATGAGAGCCTGGAGTTCAGAGAGGTTAATAAACCTTTCCAAAATCACACAGCCAGCTAACATTCTAATACAGGCAATCTGACTCCTAAACCCCAGAGTCCAAATTCATAACCACCATACTCCCTCAAAAACATACCATGGCCCAGATTAAATCTCTGTACTGAGCCTACCAGCAGGTTAGAAGCATGCACTCTGTTAGACGTTCTTAAAGGTACAACAAAAAAAAACAAGATAGGGCCTTGGCCTTGAGGTGTTAAAGGTCTAGTGACAGAACACCCATTTGGGAGTACTTGTGACTGACTTGTGCCCCCTTCTTCGGGAGTGTGGAAAGTTTAAGTTCACCCACAGGGAAAGCTCTAGCTTCTAGAAGCATCACCATTTTTAATGAGTTGGCATTTGGCCCACTATACACATCAGCAGGTGAAGGCGTCTTATTAGAAGAGTTCTGTGGGCATTGAAAGAGAGTTGGCAACTCGAGGAAGTTAGATCATTATTTAAAATTCTAGGCAGCAAGTCCAAATTGTAGCTCATCACTACCCTAGGCAAATCACTGATTAATTTAGATTTTATTTCCCCTGGTCCTTTGTCTTCTTTCACATTGGTGCTGCCTACCTGACTCGCAGGAATGGGTGGGGGTGAGGGCTGGTCACATAAAAGCACTGTCACATTTGCCAACCAAAGGCTGTGTGCCTTCATCAAGTTATTAAGACAGTACATCAAGAAATGGCTTCAACATTAATCACAAAGGAGAAATCATGAAACCCGTATCCTGGAAACGGAACAGCCTTGGAATATAAAGGAAGGGCAACGCCCTGGTATTAGCTGTCCACTGCCTCCAGGCTCCTGCCCGTCCAGAGCAAACAGTGGGCCTCTGGGAAGCCATTGAGTTCAGAGTGTGTTCAGAGGGCAGTGGAGGGAAGAGCTCTCATACAGGGTGGGTCCTCGTGCTGGGAACTCCAGGACCCGGTGGCTTCACACAGCGGTGGCAAAGAGGGCAGGGAGCCACGGCTAAGAGGAGCCCACCTTCAAGATGTGCTGGAAGGAGAGGGTGGGACATCTGTCTGCAGAGGCTTGTTGCTGGAGGGCCACTGGGGTGGGGGGCATAGGCAGAGCAATCTTGTGTGAACGTGTATGTATGTGCTCGCTTGGTCGCTCGGCCATGTTCAACTCTTTTCGACCCGCCAGGCTCCTCTGTCCATGGGACTTCATAGGCAAGAATACTGGAGTTGGTTGCCATTTCCTCCTCCAGGGGATCTTCCTGACCCAGAGATCGAACCTACGTCTCCTATGTCTCCTGCATTGGCAGGCGGGTTCTTTCTCACTGCACCACCTGGGAGCAATCTTAGGCAAGATTCAAATCAATGTAGGTTGCCGGAGGAGGATCCTGATGACTGTTTTTGTTTCTTATGGCGGCTGTAACAAAGTACCAAAAACTAAAACCTGAGTGGTTTGAAACAATGGAAAACTCTTGTCTCAGCCTTCTGGAGGCTGCTGGTGGTGGTGGTTTAGTTGCTAAGTCATGTCCGACTCTTGTGACCCCATGGACTGTAGCCTGCCAGATTCCTCTGTCCATGGGATTCTCCAGGTAAGAATACTGGAGTGGGTTGCCATTTCCTTCTCCAGGGGATCTTCCCTGGAATTGAACCCAGGTCTCCTGCACTGCAGGCAGATTCTTTACCAACTGAGCTATGAGAGAAGCCCATTCTGGAAGCTAAAAGTCCTAAATCAAGGTGTTGGCAATGTTGGTTCCTTCTGAGAGCTTGCAGGGAGAATCTATTTCAAGCCTCCTTCCTGGCTGCTAGTGACCACAGGCAATCCTTACTGTTCCTCGGCTTATAGAGGCATCACTCCAATCTCTTCCTCTATCTTCACATGGCCTTCTCCTTTTGTGGCTCTGAGTCTAAATTTCCCTCTTTTAAGGACACCAGTCATAACAGATGAGGGCCTGCCCTTAATAATGAACTCATTTTAACTTGATTACATCTGCACAGACCCTATTCCCAAAGAGGGTCACTTTCACAAATACTGGGGAGTTAGAGCTTCAAAATATCTTTTGGGGGGGACACAGTTCAAATCAATGAAGACCCTAATGAAGTTCCCCCCACTGGACTGTGAATAGCTGAAGGATGTGCACCATCTCATTGATTTCATATCCCCAATGCCCAGGACCTCCCAGCAAATAGCTAATGTCTGATAAGTGCTGAAAGAGTGAATCAGCAGTAACCTTTGCTTGATCTGTATGATATGGGTAATCTGGCCCAAATTCTGAGTATAAAATTCTGGCTCCATTACATTCTACCTGGATGGTCTTTGGCATGTCTCTTAGTTCCTCTAAGTCTCAATTTTCTCCTTTCTAAAATGAATATAATATAACATGCAAGAAAGTGGTAAGAAGCCACGACATAGAGTATATGAAACAGCTGGTACATTGTAAGTGTTCAGTAAATAGGAGACACTATTTTTAGAGGAAATCCAAAACTTAACCCTACATGCTACCCTCTAGTACACATTTCTTTACAATACATTCATTCCATTATAGCAATTATTCACGATATTTAAAAAGCCTAATATACAGGTTAATCTAACTGTAATTTTCAGGATGCTTTGAAAATTAAAAAAAAAAAAAAAAACACTTTCAGAAATTGGATTGGCAGAAACTCCATTCAAAAGGGACCATGGGGACTTCCCTCATGGTTAAGTAGCTAAGACTCTGAGCTTCCAATGCAGGGGGTCCTGGGTTCAACCCCTAATGGGGAACTAAGATCCCACATGCTATGACTAAGACCCAGTACAACCAAATAAATATAAAAAAAAATAAAGTGATTATTATTTTTTTTTACAAAGCAGCATGGAAGGTGTTTATTAGCCCACATAATGCCCTACCATTCTGGCTTCAGGCAAGTCTTGATCCAGACTGCAAATAAGGCTATCAGGGATTTCCTGTTTCTCTAACTGGCCCTCATCCTGTGGGCACCAGAGCCTCAGACGGAAATCCTCTGAACCTAACCCCCAGGGAAAGACACAGCTTTCCTGATGGCAGCATCAGAAAAGATCCAAAGAAGATCCCAATTTTCTTGACTTGGATCACGTACCTCTCCGAACCAGTCATTATGGCCAAGGGCATGGGGTACCCGGACTAGGCAGCTGACGTGGATTCCCTACGGAAAAGAAGGTTCTGTTGTAGAAAGAGGTGCTGGAAAGATTTAAATAAGAAATGTCCCTGATCCTTATAGCCCTTAGAACAGAACATTTTAAATGAGGCTAAAAGCCATCAGGCTTCTGGAAAAGGACCCAGCGTAGTTTTTGAAGAAAAAAACCAAACAAACAGAAACCATAGCTTATATATAATAACTTGCAGCTTCAATATAGAAATACTGCCTTTGAGATTTTCCTGGCCATCCAGTTAGAAGCCGGTGCTTCCATTGCAGAGGGCATGGGTTCAATCTCTGATCAGGGAACTGAGATACCAACATACCTCATGATGAGACAAAAACAAAAATTTTTTAATAAAAAATAAAATCAAGCATTATCATTTAGGGATTTGAAGATGATTAAAAGTTGCATATATGTTAGTTCATTCTAAGAACCCAATCCCAAAATATAAAAAATAAAATAAAAATACTGCCTTTGTAGTCCTCATAGCACATCAGTTACTGCTGGGGATGAGGAGGGCTGCTGGGAGTGGCATAGCCTGGGAGGGTCTATCAACACATCAGCTATTAGCACTGGATATCCCTGCAAGAGAGACAGGACCACGGGCAGGTGAGGCAACTCCAATGGATACACTCAGGTCCCCGCAGGATGAGGATGGAGTAAGAGGACATTCTGTGGCAGGTGTGCCAGTGCACCCAAACAGCCATCACTCAGGACAAGCTGTCCAAATCCACTTAAGTTTGCCTAACAATGTTTTTTTTTTTTTTTTAGCTTGTTAGTTTTATACTAGACTTTGCTTTATGAAAAATACCCCATAACTCAGGTTTAATTTCCCTGGGGGAGACAAATTTGAAATAACCATCAAATTTTTTTCTCCTCTTTTTGCTGCTCTAAGCAAAGTGGGAAATATTTTCCCCTGAGGGACGATAGTCCGGTCACTCATACAATAATCATTTAAATGTTATTTGCTTTTTCTTTTCTTTTCTTTGTTTTCACTTCTCAGCAGTGTTTGCATACAGCCCTCCCCACTTTATATTCCTACTGATACATTCTTTTTAATGAGTAAGACTGACAGGATGTCCATGTTTAGGGCTTTGTTGAGAAAGTCAACTTAATGGCCAGGGTAGATGCAGATAAGTCACTGATGAAATTTACTAGGATTTGTCCAGTTTAGCAATGTATCCATAAACTGACATTTTATCTTGCATTCTCATTTCACCATCACACAATCTTCCTGGCCTCATTTTATAGATAAGGAAACTGAGGCCCAGAGAGTTGAATTAACTTGTCAAGGTGCCACACACGGTGTGTGTGTGGGGTGCCGGGGGGATGTGCCTGCACCCTCATTCATGTCCAGCTCTTTGCAACCCCGTGGACTGTAACCTGCCAGGCCCCTCTGTCCATGGAATTTTCCAGTCAAAAATACTGAAGCAGATTTCCATTTCCTTCTCCAGGGGATTTTCCCAACCCAGAGATCAAACCCACGTTTCTTTCGTCTCCTGCCTTGGCATCTATGGTCAGGTACCAGCTGAGCCACCAAGGAAGCCCTCACCCACAGGCTTGAATGCAAACAATATTAGCTGACATTTACTGTTCTAAACAGTTGCATGCAATGGGGATGACCCACAGAGATGTTATGGGGAGGGAGGTGGGAGGGGGGTTCATGTTTGGGAACACATGTAAGAATTAAAGATTTTAAAATTAAAAAAATAAAAAACTTAATACTAAAAAAAATTAAAAAAAAAAATAAACAGTTGCATGCAGTGTCTCATTTAAAGTGCTCAAAAAAATTGTGAGGCAGGATAGAGTTATCATCTCCATTTGGCAGATGAAGAAATTGAGGCTTACAAGATTTAGATACATTGGTAAGACTGAAACCCAGCTCCATCTCTCTACAAAGATGCACTTAAATGCAGAACTTTCCCAAGATCTCAGTTGACTGTGAAAGCTTCAGATTAGGGAGAAGTAGAAGCAATGGCTGTGCCTAGAGCCAGAGCGGGAGTGGTCAGATTTACCCCCACGCTCCAAGGAGAAGCCTTCGCCTGCCAGCCAGCTCTGTGGATGAACTATTTCCAGAACTTGCTAGTCAGGAGTGCTGAGGCAGCCTGGATGGAGGCCCAAACCCTGAGACGAAGTTGCCCGTGACAAAGCAACAGAGTGTGCTGCTGCCTGCTGGCCTCAACCACTGAAAACGTGGGGACCCCCATGTCCACAAAGATGCTGTAGACGGAAAGAAAGGCCTGGTCAGCAGAGAAGTCCCAGTGAGTCCAACCACCCACTGCAGCCAACAATTGCAGTACGTGCCCATCTTCCCATATGGGGTGTGGACCACACGGATATGGGGGAGGTTGCTGGAACACACTGATTCCTTAACCAGCTACTAAGGGCAGCCTTAGCATCTCTCATCAGCCCTAAGCATCCTCCTCGGGGCTCCTCTACATGACAAAGCTCCCACTAACAAGTTAATCAACATCCTGACCGTGAATAGGAAAGGAGAAAAATACTCCATTAATTAAACTCTCAAAAGATGCCAATAATAACAGTCTGCAGATACTTTCTTGCTGTACTAATCCTTCAGGGAGACCAGACACCAGCAAGCAGTGTAAGAGTCACAGGTGCTGTGATTAGGCTTGACAGCATGTAGCTGTGACAAGTGGAATAGGGAAAATTTTTAATCTTCCTGAAATCCCAAGCTTTGAAGGTAATTAAATAATTAATGAGAAGCAAAGCTTTCCCTGCTTTCCCAGGAGAGATTAAACTTCCAAACTATCTTCCCTGTATAATAGTTTCTCTAAAAAGGCTGGAGAATATAAGAAAACAGGTATCTTAAGTCATTCAACAATTACTTATTGAGCAACTACTATGTGCCAAATATTCTGAAAGGTGCTAGAGACGCAGTGGGTAAGTAGGTAACATCTCTGCCCTCATGGTGCTTACATTCCAGAATAAGGGGCTGTGGGGAATGTATAAACAGGTGGGTTGAGGGCATTGTAGGAAAGGGAGCAAGGAGATGAATGGAAAGTGAATGGAGGGAGATGAGGTTGGAAGACGTGGGCAGGGACAAGTGATCTAGAATCTTCTAGGGACATAGTAAGATGTTTGGCTATTATTCTAAGTGATTAGGAAGACTTGGGGGTATTTCATCAATAGGTCATACAATCTGGGCTTTCCTGGTGGCTCAGACGGTAAAGAATCTGCCTGCAATGCGGGAGACCTGGGTTCAATCCCTGGGTCTAGAAGATCCCCTGGAGAAGAGAATGGCTACCCACTCCAGTATTCTTGCCTGGAGAATTCCATGGACAGAGGAGGAGTCTGGGGGGCTACATTTCATGGGATCACAAAGAGTTGGACACGACTGAGAGACTTTCACTTTTACACAATCTGATTTCAATTTCTCAGTTAACCCTGGCTGATAGGTGAAGAATGGTTATGGGGATGAGTGGCAGGGGTCAAGGGAACAAAAATATTCAGTAGGACCAGCAGTCCATGTTAGAGCATATTGCCTCTGATAGAGTCAATTTTTGATTGACTTGACTACACAACCTGTTGGTATTTTCAGAATGAATTTTCTCTGTTGTTTGACAGAGTTCCATCATTTCAGTTAAGACTTTCTAGGGTCTTAACAAGTATTTTTATAAGCTGATCTACACTTTTATCTTTCTAGTGGCTAAGGAGGTGAGGCTTTTAAGAGGTGCTTACGACATGAGAGTGCAGCCTTCATGAATGGGATTAGTGCCTTAAAAGGGGGGGTTCAGAGAGATCCCTCCTCCTTCTACCACATGGCAAGAAAGACCCAACTTATACAGAATTAGGACCCATATCAGCCATGTTGGCACCATGATCTTGGGTGATGATCCTAGCCTCCAGACGTGTGAAAAATAAACGTTGTTTATGAACTACCTGGTCTATGGCATTTTGCTAGAGCAGCCTGAATGCACCAAGACAGAAACTAAGTCTGTTTGTTTGACTTTTAGCCCAGCCATGCTCTTATAGTCATAAAAGAACAGAGGTATAAAAGGTGGTTTAATATAAGAAATACTGAAATTTTATTTGTCATCTGCCTGGATAAGAAATTTTCACTTATTTTTTGCTTCAGTCTCTCTTCTTCCACAGAATAAGGACTTCTACACATAGATTGATATCCAAAGGATAAAAGCCGAATCTTCTACAACTAGGATCTCACAGGACATAGAGATGGTGCTTGTTGCTGATGGGAAGTAAATCTAGATTCACTTTTGGCTGGAAGGGAGCAGGCCAGAAATTCAGAGTTGTAGGTCCCTGGCCAGGGCAGATGTGCTAGAACATGAACCATAAACCTCCATCACCTATCTTGGCAGATAGAAAATGGGGATTTGGGAGGAAAGTTGCATCAGGCACTCAGAGCAAATAAATACTCTGCTACTTGCTGAACTCCCACTCTGTATTCCAGCTAGCAGACTGCAAAGGATGCTCAGCACTGGACCCCTGGAGCCACTTGGAGCACTTGATGACGAATCCGTGCCACCATTCACTTTCTGTCTTGCTGTTTCTTCTTCTTCATGTTTGTTCTTCTGCCCAGTGACACTTTGGTTATGCCGACGGGGATTGACTTGAATACATTCTGTTGGTATCAAGATTGTAAGATGACAACAGAAGAGAGAATGGGAACAGATTCTTTAGTGGGTTCAATCCTGACTCAGCCACTTGCCAATTATGTAGGTCTAGGCAAGACTGAATTTCTCTATGCCTCAGTTTCCCCATCTGTAAAATGGGGAAAAAAGTCTGGCTGGAGATTAGATGAGCTCAAGTATATAGCAAGTAGGCACTAAATGTTTGTTGTTGTTACTGTGGTTATTACACTGACAGAATTCAGTCAAATGGGATGTAATCTCAGGACTTCCCTGCTGGTCCAGTGACCAAGATGCCACACTCCCAATGCAGTGGGCCCAAGTTTTATCCCTTACCAGGAAACTAGATCCCACATGCCACAACTAAGACTTGTCACAAATAAATAAAAATTTTAAAGAAGATATAATCTTTCATTCAGTTCAGTCACTCAGTCATGTCTGACTATTTGCCACCCCATGGATTGCAGCACGCCAGGCTTCCCTGTCCATCACCAACTCCTGGAGCTTGCTTAAACTCATGTCCATCAAGTTGGTGATGCCATCCAACCATCTTATCCCCTGTCGTCCTCTTCTCCTCCCTCCTTCAATCTTTTCCAGCATCAGAGTCTTTTCAAATGAGTAAGTTCTTCGCATCACATGGCCAAAGTATTGGAATTTCAGCTTCAGCATCAGTCCTTCCAATGAATATTCAGGACTGATTGCCTTTAGGGTTGACTGGTTTGATCTCCTTGCAGTCTAAGGGACTCTCAAGAATCTTCTCCAACAACACAGTTCAAAAGCATTAATTCTTCACTGCTCAGTTTTCTTTATAGTCCAACTCTCACATCCATACATGACCATCCAAAGTTTGACCAGATGGATCTTTGCTGACAAAGTATTGTCTCTGCCTTTTAATATGCTGTCTAGGTTGGTCACGGCTTTTCTTTCAAGGAGCAAATGTCTTTTAATTTCAAGGCTGCAGCCACCATCTGCAGTGATTTTGGAGCCCAAGAAAATAGTCTCTCACTGTTTCCATTGTTTCTCCATCTATTTGCCATGAAGTGATGGGACCGGATGCCATGATCTTAGTTTTCTGAATGTTGAGTTTTAAGCCAACTTTTTTCACTCTCCTCTTTCACTTTCATCAAGAGGCTCTTTAGTTCTTTGCTTTCTGCCATAAGGGTGGGGTCATCTGCATGTCTGAGGTTACTGATATTTCTCCCGGCAGTCTTGATTCCCGCTTGTGCTTCGTCCAGCTGGGCATTTCACATGATGTACTCTGCATATAAGTAACATAAACAAGCAGCCTTGATGTACTCCTTTCCCAATTTGGAACCAGTCTGTTGTTCCATGTCCGGTTCTACCTGTTGCTTCTTGACCTGCATACAGATTTCTAAGGAGGCAGGTAAAGTGGTCTGATATTCCCATCTGTTTAAGAATGTTCCACAGTTTGTTGTGATCCACACAGTCAAAGGCTTAGGTATAGTTAATAAAGCAGGAGAAACTCCAATATTTTGGCCACCTGATGCAAAGAGCTGACTCATTTGAAAAGACCCTGATGTTGGGAAAGATTGAAGGCAGGAGGAGAAGGGGACAACAGAGAATGAGATGGTTAGATGGTATCACCGACTCAATGGACGTGAGTTTAGGTAAACTCCAGGAGTTGGTGATGGACAGGGAGTCCTGGCGTGCTGTGGTTCATGGGGTCGCAAAGAGTTGGACACGACTGAGTGACTGAACTGAGATGTTTTTCTGGAATTCTCTTGCTTTTTCTATGATCCAATGGATGTTGGCAACTTGATCTCTGGTTCCTCTGCCTTTTTCATTAAAAACTTAAAATCTAGTATGTGAGATAAAAACACAAATGATTATAATACAGACAAAAGGAGATAAACATTCTAATCAGTATGTGGGTAAAGCACCAAGAAAGCTGTGCTGGATTAAAGTTAACTGCAGAACTGAGGTCTAGCCCCCATCGCATGCTCTAACCTCCTGCCCCTTGAATCTAGTCCATCTATGACCTTTGCTAAAATGATTACAAGTGTGCCTTCCAAGTCTTAAACCATCAGAAGTCTGTGGCTCCCTCCTGACTTCCTTGGGATAATCCCTCTCAGGACAGAATCTCCATGCTGGGAAATGTCACCGATGGGTACTCCCATTGGCAGTCACTGAGCATCAGCTGTCAGCCATCTGAGATGGTCCAGCCCAGCTAGGCCCCTGGCCGACGTCAGTTGTACCAGCGCCCAGACACCCCTGAGACGCAGAAGGCTTAGTAAAGCCACAGCATTTCAAGAGATGGTAAAACATCATTTTAATATTTAGATGCTAAGTTTGGGGTAGCTGGTTATGCAGCCAAAAATAATTCAAATGGGAGTTTTGGAGAGACCAGTTCATTTAAAATCAAGTAATCTAGAAGCTTTCCTAGAAAACGAGGGGTCTGAGAATGTCCTGGGAGAGAAGGACTGTGACAAGATGCTCTGGGAGAAAGTCATCCAAACACAGGGAAGAGTGAGAGCAAAGGCACCAGGCAGGCAAAGGCGGCGGCATTTAGCACCCGGCAAATAGATACGGCTGCCGGAGGTAGGTGCTGGGAGAGACGCGAAAGAGAAACCCAGGAGGTCGTTGGGGTCAAATAATGGGGAGGGGATCACTTTGCTGCCAGGAAGGAAAACTGATTTCTGCTCTTCTGAGTAAAAGGGCTTTGTGGGAAATAAGGGGGTCCCGTGGGTAAGGAAGGCGTCCGTGCAAAGAATGAAAACCATAGAGCAACTGAACTTCCCAAGAGATGGCAGCACTGGAAGGTTGCTGGGGATCCTGCGTGGCTCCCCGCATCACACACACAGTAACGTCCTGAGTCCTCCGCGTGGCCTCTGATGCCCCTGGGCACCATGCTCCTGCCTGGGCCACCTCCATGTCCCCTCGGTTCACTCCGCTCCAGCCACATAGACCTCCTTCCTGTTCTTGGAACAGCAAGCATACCGTGTGCTCACCACTTTTGCACCCAGGACCCTCCACTTGGATGGTTCCTCCTCCAGATACTCACAGGGCTCCCCACTTCCCTTCACTCAGATGTCTGCCGCCTTCTCAGAGAGGCCTTTCCTAACACCTAAGCAAAAATAGTTGCCCTCCCATCCCCCACTCCAACCACAAACCCCAGCCCCTTGCTAGCTCAGTTTTTCTTTCCAGCACTTCTTATTTTGTCTATCTATCAAATATGCCTTTATTTTCTTTTCATCTGGAGTAATCCCTTCCCCCCTCCCCCAGGTTTTTGTTATAACATGGATTTTTTTCCCCCTTCAAAGTCTGTTTCTTTTCTCTATAGCTTCTGGAGAAATTAAAACAGCTTACTAAACCTCTTCTAATGGTGGGGGGAGGGTTTTTGAAAAATAGACTTTATTTTTCCAGAGCAGTTTTAGGTTCCCAACAAAACTGAGCAGCGTACAGTTCCCATATGCCCTCTACTCTCACATGACACACAGCCTCCCCCACTATCACCATCCAGAGTGGAATGTGTGTTACAAACCGTAAACCTACACTGACACATAATTATCATCCAAAATCCATAGCTTACTATTATGATTCACTCTTGGCATTGTGTACTCTATGCATTTGGACAAATGTATAATTACAGGAATCCATTATTACAGGAGCATAAAGGTATTTTCACTACCCTTAAAATCCTCTGGGCTCTGCTTCATCTCTCCTATTCCCTAACCCTGGCAAACACTGATCTTTTTATCATCTCCATAGTTTTGCCTTTTCTAGAAAGCCACACAGTATGTAGACTTCAGAGTGGCTTCTTTTACTTAGTAATATGCATTTAAGGCTACTCCAAGTCTTTTCCTTCATAGCTAATTCTTTTTAGTGCTGAATAATATTCCACTGTCTGTACCACAGATAATTTATCCATTTACCTACTGAAGGACACAGTGGTTGTGTTAGGGGAAGCACACTTACTGAAACCGCCCACCCTGGCCAGGCACCATAGTAACCATTCGCATGAGCTGTTTTATGACAGGAGATCCTGATAAGGAATACGGAACTAATAAGCCACCACCAACCGGAAGAGTTCAGGAAAGGTCGAAAGGAGACACCGCGAGTCCGTCCACTTCCCGGAATCCTTCTTGCTAGCATCCATCTTGGCTGAGTGATGCGTGCGCCACCAGGAAAGACTCTGAGTTAGAATGATTGGCCAAAGACCACCCGGAAACTAATCCCATCACCATAAAACCCAAGATTGCGAGCCATGCAGCAGAGCTATTCTCCTGGGTTCCCTTACCCTACTGCTCTCCATCCGGGTGCCCTTCCCAATAAAATCTCTTGCTTTGTCAGCACGTGTCTCCTCAGACAATTTTTTTCCGAGTGTTAGACAAGAGTCCAGTTTTGGGCCCTGGAAGGGGTCCCCTTTCCTGCAACAGTTGCTTCCACATTTCAGCAATTTTGAACAAAGCTGCTACAAACATCCACATGCAGGCTTTTAAGCAGACTGATGTTCTCAGCTCCTTTGGTATTGTATGGGAAGAATATGTTTAGTTTTGTCAGAAATTTCCAAATTGTTCCCGTTTATTTTTGTCTATTTATTATTTACCTCCCCAACTAGAATACAAGCATCATGAAGGCAAGGACTTTGTCTAATGCTTAAAATTTGTTGTTGCTGTTCAGTCGCTCAGTCATGTCTCTTTGCGACCCCATGGACTGCAGCATGCCAGGCTTCCCTGACCTTTACCATCTCCCAGAACTTGCTCAAACTCATACCCATTGAGTCGCTGATGCCATCCAACCATCTCATCCTCTTAGAATAGTGTCTGGCATATAACAGGTGCTCCATAAAACTGGTAGAAATCAATGAACGAATACATGAATCCCAGGCAGTCCTCAAGCTTAAGGTATCTCGTTATTTCTCAGCAGCAGGATTTGTGAATCTTGGTTTTCTCTCTCCTCCATCATGCCCTGCTTCCTGTTACTCCCAGGCAATTCCTCCCCCATCTACTCAACCCAGCTTTTCTCTGACAGTTTCTACTAACTCGTCACCCTGGCTTACTCAGAGCTCCCCTCGTGCTCCTATCACCTCCTCCTGTTCATCTGTCCAACTTCTACTCCCTCTGCTGAGCGCCAACTCTCCCTGACCTACCAGCTGAAATTCCAGGGGCAGAGAGTCTGACCGGGTCAGCCCATTCCCCATTTAGACAGAGATTTGTGGTCTTTGACTATGGTCTGGGTTTTTCAACCCTGCTGATTCAATCAACCGTGGCCACGGCACAGAGCCAGGCAGCCAAGATGAAGGGCACTATTGTCTTATGCAGCAGAACCACATCGAGGCAGAAGCGCTTTAATGGCCTGTTGACCAGAGCCTGGGGTCCTGGATGATAGGTCCTGACCCTTCAGAGAGACACTGAAGGCTTCTGAGAGGAGTAGAATTGATTGACCAGATCTATGGTTTCAGAAGATGATTTTGGCTCTCCCACAAATGAGACAGTTGGTGGCTGAAGAGGGTGACACATGCGAGACAAGTTGGACAGCCGTAGCCAAGGTCAGCAGGTGAGGCCTCAAACCAAGCCAGTGCCGTGAAAGTGATGGGCAGGGGAAGCAGGAGTGAGTGGGTCTTGAACCCAAAGCTGGCCATCAGGCACACGAGGCTGGGTCTAGACACCCGGAAGTCATAAAGGAACTAGTTACAACTGTAAGGCAGATAGCTGGCAAGAGAGAAGAAGCCAAGATGGATATTTGGGGGAAATCTCTTAGATATAAGGGCTTCCCTTGTGGCTCAGCTGGTATAGAATCCACCTGCAATGCTGGAGACCTGGGCTTGACCCCCTGGGTTGGGAAGATCCCCTGGAGAAGGGCAAGGCTACCCACTCCAGTATTCTGGCCTGGAGAATTCCATGGACTCTATAGTCCATGGGGTCACAAAGAGTTTGACACGACTGAGCGACTTTCAATTCAATTCAATTCTTGGATATAAAGAACACATCAAAGCAGAAAAACTTGACAAGTGATATAAATTGGAAATATTTATACAGACAGGTGGGGACTGAGAGAGCCACAGAGCTCGAGAAAAACAGGGAAGCATTTCCCCGGCTTCCTCTCGTATTCTCAAAAGAACAAGTCTAGAGGGTCCTGTGTTAGATCTCACTCCTCTCCAAAGCCCAGGCTTCTAGTCTGTTTTCTGGCAGAAGGTGACGCTACTTCCTGGGAATCCACAATAGTCTAAAAATACAGCAGCCAAGCTGCAGAGCCACAATTAGTAGAGCTGCTGTCCCAGGAAACCCTCGTCACATTTTGCTCAGATCAGAGAGCGGATTAACTTTGATGTCTGTCTGAACTCCGTGCGAGACACCACTGGTGGTCTGCTTCCTGCAAGCATTCAATCTTCACATGCAAGGCAAGAAGGAGGAAGTGCCGCACAGGAGCCCAAACCGACTTTTTTTTTCTCTTGGTGACTG
Source organism: Budorcas taxicolor (assembly GCF_023091745.1). NCBI lineage: Eukaryota > Metazoa > Chordata > Mammalia > Artiodactyla > Bovidae > Budorcas > Budorcas taxicolor. Next base: position 45,840,516 of record NC_068915.1, read on the forward strand.
AGATGAAAATATGCACCCTAGGACTCCTGACACATTTGATTTGCATCCCGTCTCCCTTCATCCCTTGAGCTCTCTCTCCCTTTGTGTGAATACCTTCCCAGACCCGAACCTCCTTTGGCATTCACAAACATTAGCACAGCTATGAAGCTCCAAGCCCTTCATCTCTGCTGTGTGTTGGAGGTAATTTTGGGCATTTCTTTATCTATTAGGGCTCCTAGTGGCATGCAACTGAAACTGACTCTGACTAACTGAAATCCAAAGTGAGTTTACTGGAAGCATATGGGGTGACCTGTAGAATACAACAAACAATTGAGAATCAGGCTGCAAGATGGGACAAGGAGGCAAGTGCACACCTAGGACCCCAGGCAAGTGGGAGATATGCCATAATCCTACCAGAACATGAGCAATGGAAGAAATCCACTGCAACAGTGCTGTCTGTCCTTGTGTCATCATCCTCATGATTCTTATTTCTAAGAGAAAAAGAACAACTGGGCCTGGTTGGAGCAACCCATACTCAGACAACATGGCTCACTGACTTTGCAAGTCAGTTTAGAGGAGTGGTAAGGGCCGGTCTCTGCAGCCAGACAGCATGGATTTGTATCCAGGTTCTGCCACTTACTAGCCTTGTGACCTTGAGCTAGTCCTTTTTCCATTGCTCCAGATTCGGCCCCTGCAATGGGGACACCTAGCTATGGGGGTTGGTGAGTACTGATGGTGTAAACCTGTCAGTGACTGGCACAGGGGAAGTGTTCTACAGCGTTGGTGTCAGTACTGCCAGGAATGCACAGGGCCCCTGGATTTACAGTCCAACCAAGAATGCCAAGATGAAAGGTCAGCCTCAGAAAAGAACCAGGAGGTATCATTAGCAGAGGCTGAGTGTCCAAAAAGTAATTACTATCCACAGCCAACACCTCTACCAGACTGTAGCCACCACGAGGACAACAGATTCTCCTCTCAATTCACTGTTGCATCCACCAGCACCTGGCTCGGTGAACCTCAGTCAGATATGCAAATACTGATCTGACTGCTTCCTTTTTGTGTTCCTGATCAACCAGCACAGGGCTTTGCCTGGAGTAGGCTCAAAATAAGTATTTGCTGATTGAATCTGTAGATCAATGGGATTCTCAGAAAGGGGAAGAACTTTGGGATCAGAGTTGTATCTGGTAGGAGTCAGTGGCAGGCAAGTGACAATATAATGATGCTAATATATCATTTATCTTGTCATTTGTACATGTCAATCTGTATGTGACATTTGTATAGATTATAGGTTGGCTGTTCACCAGGCTGATACCTCCGGTTCAACAAAAGGGGGCAGTGGAACCACCAGTTACTTGCCACACTGCCTTGGGGAGGGGGGTGGCTCATCTGTCTCATGTTGGTCTTGTTCCTGCCTTGGAGGCGCCACTGGTACCTCACAAGGACATCCTGGCACCCTTTGCACTGGCTTTAACACACTCTGTGGATAGGACTCAGTCAGCCATCTGCCAAGTGTGCTCACAAAGACAGTAGGATGTCATGGAAGAGCCTATCCGATTAGGAATCCTCAGAGTTCAGCCCTGGCCCTGGCTCAATCAATGGTGTGAGGTCTATGGTTCTCGGTGTTCTGATCTAAATAATAGGGTAATCCTTGATTTGGAGCTTGTGGAGGTGTTGAGCAAATGAAATCACACCCATGGTGATTTCATCTGGAACTCCTTCTGTTTTAAAAGACAGAAGCCAACTCAAACTGGCTTCAGTGAAGAGGGGACTTTATTGGCTCATGTTACTGAGAAATCTGTTTGGGGGCACAATTGGCTTCAGGTGCTCAAATGTAGTGTCAGCATCTGATTTCTCCCCAACTCTCAGCTCTTCTGCTGAGAGCTCTACTGTCCTCATTCTCAGTCTCCAAACGGTGGTCCCCAGCAATTCCAGGGTCTCACACCTTCAAGTTCAAATCCAACCTCCCAGCAGCTGCGATAGACTATGGTTGGCTTTATGTGGGTCATTTGGCTTGGAGGATGCAGCCACAGTGAACAATCAGAACTGAGTCCAGTGCCAATCAACCCCTGTGATGAGTAAGAGAGCTTGGTCAGGCTTGGTTGTATGGTTAACATTCAGAGCTGGAAAAGAGTAAGGGTTGGAGTTAGGGGGAGAAGGTCGAGTTTACCTCACAGATTGAGAATGGGAGAAGAGTGGTCTGCCAAAAGATATTTGGGGTACTATTAACAGAAAGAGAAGTGGATGCTGGAAGGCTAAAATGTGCACTATAACTGGGATTTTTTTTTGTTTATTTTTTTTTGGTTCCTTGGGTCTTCTTTGCTGCCTGCAGACTTTCTCTAGTTGCAGCAAGCGGGGGGCTACTCTTCATTGTGGTGCCCTGGCTTGTCATTGTGCTGGTTTCTCTTGTTGCAGAACACGAACTCTACAGCATGGGTTTCAGTAGCCGTGGTGCACAGGCATAGTTGCTCTGCAGCATGTGGGATCTCCCAGGACCAGGGATCAAACCTGTGTCCCCTGCACTGGCAGGCAGATTCTTAACCACTGGACCACCAAGGAAGTCCTATACCTGGGATTTTTATATCACGTGATATAAAGCATGCATTGCAGCCTCCCTCTTTGCCGTGAAGTCTTCTGTCTTCACCCCAAAAAGCTCCTGCAAGCGCCCAAGGACCAGCTGTCTCACCCTACTTCCTGGCTCTGAACTCCTGTAGCCCACAGGACCTTATCACTCACCAGCAACAGGCAGAGTTGGGTCATCAGTTATCTTATTATGTATATGGCCTTTCTCTTCATCCACTTGGCAGGATCCTGGAGAACAAGGGTCACATCTTATTCATCTTTGTGCCTCCCAAAGCACTTTGCCTGATGCTTGGGTCATAGAAGACTGTCCATAAACCTGCTGACAGATCAAACACCTAATTTACATGCTTCTGGAAGTATGGAAGTGAATAGTAGCTTGCTGCTGCTGCTGCTAAGTCACTTCAGTTGTGCCCGACTCTGTGCGACCCCATAGACAGAAGCCCACCAGGCTCCCCCGTCCCTGGGACTGTCCAGGCAAGAACACTCGAGTGGGTTGCCATTTCCTTCTCCAATGCATGAAAGTGAAAAGTGAAAGTGAAGTCGCTCAGTCGTGTCCAACTGTTAGCGACCCCATGGACTGCAGCCTACAAGGCTCCTCCATCCATGGGATTTTCCAGGCAAGAGTACTGGAGTGGGGTGAATAGTAGCTTGATTCAACTACAAAACTACCAAAACAGGAAATCTGTGCCCTCTACACCATTTCTGAAGGATGGCAGATAATTTCCTGAACTAATACTGATGCTGGGGTCAAGATTTGCTGGGATCTTCTTTGCTCCGTAGCCCCCAGTAGCTGGTATCATTCTTTTTTTAAAATAAAGGATTGAGTGAAGGCCCAAGGAATCTTAGTGTCAGCTGCCAGTACCCCTGGTGGGTCCTGTGCCAGCAGAGCAGACATAGAAGCCTGGAGGATGGCAATCATAGGAAGAGGAAGCAGATGTCTGTCCTCAGTGGCTCCCACCTCAGGCAACAAGGCAGAGCCCCAAGGTCCCTTCAGTGGGACTGGCTGCTGGCTCCCTGCCCTGTGCTGATCTCTGTTCACTCTCTATCCTCATCCATAACCCTGACATCCAGCAAGGGGAAGGAGAAAGGAGGACATGGAAAATCAGTCGGAAAAGATCTGCTTGTAGCTTGGACGTTGAAATAACATTCCTCCCGGGTTAATCTTTGTCTGAAGCTCCTGTGGTTCCGATTTCAGAATCCCTTGCAGGCCTTCTTGGCCAGGCATTTTGCACTTTTGTCTCTAATCCCCTCAAATCGTCCTTTAGGCCAAGTGACTTGTCCAAATCCGCGCAGCCAAGCCAAAATTCCCTCACCTTTAAAAGATACGGAGAAGGAAACGGCAATCCACTCCACTATTCTTGTCTGGAGAATTCCACGGACAGAGGAACCTGGCAGGTTATAGTCCATAGGGTCGCAGCGAGTCAGACACGACTTAAGTGACTTAGTAAAAGATACGAGGATTAAATCAACGGGCTATAGAGATCCTCCACCTCCTGTTAGTGTGAAGCTTCCCCGGTGGCTCAGAGAAGGATATGGCAACCCACTCCGGTATTCTTGCCTGGAAAATCCCATGGACGGAGAAGCCCGGTAGGCTATACAGTCCACGGGGTCGCAAAGGGTCGGACACGACTGAGCGACTTCACTTCACTTCACCTCCTAGTGTAGTGAGGAAAATCAAATCAGTTGCGGGGAAAGAACCAAGAAGTTAGTAAAGGAGGGAGTGGTAGACGAGGTCAGAAGAGCGGTGGGTGGGGCAGCTGAGAGAAAAATTAGGCTTGGCGGGTAGCGACTGGGGGAGGGACTGGGAACCGAGAGCAATGAGCAATTAATCCTCCACTCTTAATAGCGGTTGGCTCTCGCTGGGCGCTAAGCGATGCCGGGACAACCGGGGAGGCGGTGCGCCGGGCCTGAGGCCCCGCCCAATCTCTCCTAGCCCCACCCACCCCTAGGCCCCGCCTCTGATCCCACCCCTGCTCCCACCTCGCTCTGCCTCGGCCCAGCCCCAACTTCTAGCCCCGCCCCCAAGGCCCGGAAGCGAAAGCTGTTCCTCCTCTTCCGAGCGGGGTCACGGCCCAGCCGGCGGGAGCCGGGTTTGGAGAGTCCCGGGCAGTAGGAGAATCCGGGTAGCCCCGGCTGGAGCCATGTCCCGGAACCTGCGCACTGCTCTCATTTTCGGCGGCTTCATCTCACTGATCGGCGCCGCCTTCTACCCCATCTACTTCCGGCCCTTAATGCGGCTGGAGGAGTACAGTGAGTGACTTCTGACCCCACGCGGCGTCCCGGCCCCGGTGACAGTGATCTCTGACCCCACGCGGCCGACTGGCCCTAGTAACCCCCCGCTTTCCCTCATCATCCCCACGTGGGGCCATGGACAGAGGTTGGTTCACGAGTCAGCGAGACCCGGGTTCGACTTTGGCTGTGTGCACTTTCGTGACCGGGGTCAAGTGACTCAGCCTCTGAGACCTTCACCGTCCTCAGTAGTAGTAATCTGTGTTTGTGTGTGTGCGCGCGGGCGCGCGCGCGTTCGTGCGTGCTGGGTCTCTCAGTCGTGTCCAGCTCTTTGCTATCCCGTAGACTGTAGCCCGTCAGGCCACCCTGACCATGGAATTTTCCAAGCAAGAATATTGGAATGGGTTGCCATTTCCTACTGGGATCGTCCCAATCCAGGGATTGAACCTGCGTCTCTTTTGTCTGTATAATATGTTTAAAATTGCCTGGCATCTGATGAGACTCAAAGGTGGTAATAAAAGCAGTTGACATAGTAGGTCAACACTAAATCCTAGTTCATACTGGTATTGACTGGAGGCTTTATAATGTGTCTTCATTAAGCACGTTGCCAAGATCTCCTGGAGAAGGAAATGGCAACCAGCTTCATTAGTTGTCTTGAGAATCCCAGGTACAGAAGGGTCTAGGGAGCCCCAGTCCATGGGGTCACAAAGAGTCGGACACGACTGAGCAACTAATACTGGATCACTTAATTTATACAACCTCATTTTGAGGCAGGTTATTATTAAGTGTTTTATGGATGGGAAGTCTCAGAGAGGCTGTATTACATGCCCAAGGACACACAGCTAGTAAGTGGCAAGAATAATATTCCAACTTCTGCCTTCGTTTCCGGGCCTTCTTCCACACCCTGAAGCTGGGAATGGTGATATTGTGGGAGGGATGGCCCCTCATTATCCTGAGCTTGAAGGTGTTTTTATTTCCACTTCATTTCCACTCCCAAAGATGTCATTGAGCGGACATGTTTCGAACCTGAACTGTTAACCTGGATTTTTGAGTTTTTCCTCTCCTTTCTCCTCAAATCTTTCTTTTCACATTCTGCTGTCTTCCTTGGTTTTAAGCCGGCTGCTCACATGACAATGGCGAATATCCTGGGAGTAATTTTCTTCCTTAATCATTCAAGTCCTATCATTCTAAAAGCCAAACTCTCCTTCCTTGAGACCTATACCTCAGCAAGGATTAGCACTTTGATACATCTGAAACCATCTGTCAGAGAGAAAATATCAGGCATTAGAGGCTCATTTTGTTCTCCAGGAAACCTGAATCATCCTGAAGATGGAAGAGGGCCAGACTTGCCCCTTGAGAATATTAGCGGAGGCTGAAAGCTTGGCGATCTAAAGCCGAAAGCTCCGTGTAAATGCTCTGCCCATTACAAATGCTACAACATTTTGTTTCTGAGACAGAGCGTTTTAAGCACACACTCAGATTTCCTTGCAGCTTCTTTTTTATCACCCGGTATTGAAATGGTCTCTGCATTCTGCCTTCCAGCCTGTCTCTGTGCACCCGTGTGTGGGGTAAATAAAAATGGGGTTGAGTGAGGCCTTGCATAATCTGTGTTATCCCTCCTTATAGAATCCTTGCTTCACTCTTTTTTATGATAGCCTCTAGAGTTGAACTTGAGTCAAGAGGGTCTGCTTTGGATCCCCCTAGCAAAGTTTCAGTCTAGGAAGACTAGAGCAGTGGTTTTTCAACTAGCGGTGATTCTTGACTCCCAGGGACATTTGGTTCTCTATGGAGACATTTTTGCTTGTCACAAAATGGGTGCCATGGGGTAGGGTGGGGTGGGTGAGTGTGCCGCTGGCATCTAGCACATAGAGGCCAGACTCCTAAAGTTTGTGCAACATGTAGGACAGCCGCCCATAAGAAAGAATTACCCAGCCCGACATGTGAATGGTGCCGAGATTGAGAAACCCGCCTCTGGTTCAGGGTGTGGGTTTGTGCTGTCTCCCAGCAACAGTCTTACAGGTCCATAGACTATGGTTATCTGAGTCACTTTAAGACAGACAAATTAGGCCTTTTAAGTGAGCACTGAGTGTGTGGCTACAATATCAGCATTTTTAAATGTGTAAGGCAGTCACCACCTGCCCACATTTCTGGTTCAATTTTAATTAATTTGGACACTCTTATCTGAGTTATAACTGAGTCCTTAAACAGGTAAATGATACTGTATAGCTGATATGTATTGAAAATGGATTATATGTCTGACACTCTTCCAAGCACCTTTTCTATATTAACCCATTTGGTGCAAATAGCAACCTTTTATGGTAGTTGCTATGTGATCATCATCCCCATTTTATACATGGACAGACTGGGGTATAAAACAGTTAACTTGTACAAAAACCCACAACCAATGAGTCCCAGATTTGAACCAGTGCCATTCACTATTACACCAGGGCACCATACTGCCTCTCTAAGAGGATAGAGGGAGAAAGTCAGATGAGGGTCTAAGTCCCTTCCTAGAAGAGGATCTTAAGATGAGCTACTTAACCTCTCTGAGCCTGGCCTGTTTCCTCATCTGTAACAGTGAAATTGCAGGACTGAATTTACATGTTTTGGAGTGAATTAAATGAGATAAAAGGTGTAGAAATACTGATTTTTTATTTTTGTTTTGGTTGCTCGGTTGTGTCCAACTCTTTGCAACCCATGGACTGTAGCCCGCCAGGCTCCTCTGTCCATGGAATTTTCCAGGCAAGAATACTGGAGTGGGTTTCCGTTTTCTTCTCCAGGGGATCTTCCTGACCCAGGGATCAAAACTGTGTCTCCTGCATTCACAGATGGATTCTTTGCTGCTGAACCACCAGGGAAGTTCATATTTTTACATTAGGAATCCCGTAAAAACATTTCAAAAATAAGGAGCTCCAGGGGCAGGGAAGTGAGACAAGGAGATTTAAGCAGATGCTCAGACCCAGGTGAGGCGTTCGTGACCAGGTCATGGAGATGCACTGTGAGGCCGGAGCTTCGATTCGTTTCGGCACGTTCAGTTAGCATTTACTTGGCCTTCTTTCCATTTTTTAAAAACCTGTGTTTTAACAGCAGTGTGCCTGGCGCTGTTAGGTGCTGGATATATGTGGCTGGACGAGTCAGAGCTCTCCTCTCATGTCACCGCCCCACCCCTGTCCAGCCCCTCTCCTGCCACCCACGGCCTGTGCTCTGAGTTGTCTCCCTGCCCCACCAGCACCACAACCACCCCGCTCTCTACCCTGCAGCCACCCTGGTCTTTCTGGTTACACTATCGTTGCTTATCTACCTTCTTTGCATTTGTGGTCGAAGAATGCAGACCATGTGATTTTGATTCTTTGATGCTGGTCAGGATTTGCTTTGTGACTTGGTACAGGTCAGTTTTTGTGAATGTTCCCTGTATGCTTGGAATGAGGTATGTTCTCTTCTTTGGGGGCACAGAATTCTGTGTATGATGGTTCCAAATCATTCTTAATTCTATTACTTATATGTCTTGAGGCCATATTAGCTGTTGCTCACAATCCAGAATGTTCTGAAGAATTTTTTTTTCAATTATCATTATGTAAGAGTCCTCTTTATCCCCTAACATTCCTCCCCAATTCTGGTTTATCTAATATCATCATAGTTACCAGCTTTCTTTGGGTTAGTGTTTTCCTGGTATATATATTCTCTTATATTTAGCATTTATTTAAGTCTTTTAAGCATTTACTTAAGTCTTATAAGCAACCCAAACTGGGATTTTAAAAAAAAATCCAGTCTGATAATCTTTAAAATGTTGGATTGTTTTCCCTATCTTATGTTTTCTATTTAATCTTGTCTCTACTTTTTTTTCTGTCCTTTTCTGCTTCAAGGCTTCTTTATTTAATTTTCTTGCCCTCTACTAGTTTGAAAGTTTTACATTCTGTTTTTCTTTTTTTGGTTTGACAATTTAGAGCTAGTCAATATCTTTCAGTTCAGTTCAGTTCAGTTCATTCGCTCAGTCGTGTCCGACTCTTTGCGACCCCATGAATCACAGCACGCCAGGCCTCCCTATCCATCACCAACTACCGGAGTTCACTCAGACTCACGTCCATTGAGTCAGTGATGCCATCCAGCCATCTCATCCTCAGTCGTCCCCTTCTCCTCCTGCCCCCAATTCCTCCCAGCATCAGAGTCTTTTCCAATGAGTCAACTCTCCGCATGAGGTGGCCAAAATACTGGAGTTTCAGCTTTAGCATCATTCCTTCCAAAGAAATCCCAGGGTTGATCTCCTTCAGAATGGACTGGTTGGATCTCCTTGCAGGGATCTTTTTACCTCCTATGAAATAAACAAAGACCTTAGAAGGCCTTAGCTCTTGTTCCACACTCCCCACCCCTCCTGCCTTGTATTTCTTGCTCCCCAGACCGCTTAGGACCATCAGCGTTTTACTCAATCACTGATTGTTTCTCTAGACCACTTAAGACCATCAGCATTTTACACAGTCACTGATTGTCTCTCTTGACCCATATTCTTTATTCACTGATCTGTCTGTCTCACACCTTTCTAGTTTCAGTTTTCTTCATTCTGAAATACATCTTTGTGTCTCTTTGGTGAGAATTTGTAACTGGGAAAATACATGCGTGTGTGTCAGAAAATGTACAGAACTCCAGGTTTTCCACTGTGCCTGTTGAAAAACCTATTGTTGTGCCATTCGCTCTTAGATTTTGATCATCTCACTTGCTTATTTTAAAACACTTGAATAACCCTCTGCTGTCCTCAGAGTCCAGCTGGTGGAAAATCATTGAAATGTTTTAATCAGGAGAGCAAGGTGATCAGATTCAGCCTTTCCAGGCATCTCTGACTATATCTGGTGGAGCGGCCGGAAGGGCCAAGGTTGAAGGTAAGAAGGCCAAGACCCAGGCAGGCTGTGCTTCCTGTGACTTCAGGAGAAATGACGGTAGCCTGCTCCAGAGTGCCGGTGGTTATGGGACTGGGCAGAAGGACTGAGTTCAGGAGCCAGGTTTAAGAAATAAATCCTCTATAGGGATTTGTGACTGATTAGCTCAAGGGCAAGCAAGGGAGAGGAAGGAGACTGGCCCTCAGCTTTCTGGCTCCAGCAGTTGAAGAGATGTGGTGCTAGGCATTAAGGAATACATGAAGTCTGTTTGGGGGACGAAGGGACAGGCTGGTTCAGTTTGGGATGTATTGAGTGTTAGGTACCTGGATTTGCTCCTGGAGGTTTCCCCTAGGTGCTGGGATGTGCCAGTCTGGAGCCGAGCCACAGGGTCTGAGCTGGAGCTAGAGACGGCACATCTTCAGCATCAGATGGGAAGCAGAGTCACTGCAGCAGGTGGGGCTCCAGGCAGCATTCCGGGATTGAAAGCGACCCGCTGGTCCAGGACGGAATGCAGCTGAACACTGGCACTCGAAGGTCTGAAGGGCAAGTGGTCAGGGGAGGAGGGGCCTTCTAAGGAGACTGACAAGGATTGGCCAGAGTAAGGGCATTAAAACCGGAAGAGGCTGCAGTCATAAGCCCCAGGAAGATAGCTCTTCATGGCAGAGGGTGTGATCAGCAGGGCTTGGCTGCTTAGAGACAGTAAGGAAGATAAAACCTGAAAATATCCATTGGATTTAGCAAAAAGAAGGTGAAGCTCAGTGGCTATTTTGTTAAGAGTGCTTTCAGTGGTTTAACAGTGGGCAGAAGGCAGATTGCAGCGGATGAAGAGTAAATAATATATTAGGTTGACTGTATAAAGACATTGGGCTGTCTGAAGAGGAGAATGAGGAATTGTATTTGCAGCTGGTCGAGGGGGCTAGGGGAGCAGAGGTTCTGTTTTGTCTGGGAGCATTGGGGAGCTAAGAGGGTCTCTGGATAAAGAAGGCTGCTGGAGGAGGTGGGGGAATCTCGACGTCAGATGGAGGAGGAGCCTTGGGCCCAAGGCAGGACACTTCTCCCACCAGCTGAGGAGGACGGGTGGGCATGGATACAGCTCGACGGCGGTGTGACTTTGGGAGGTTGTAGGTCCTTCCTGGTCACCTTGGCTTCTGTTCTCGTTGTGACGCAGGAGGTCGGGTGACTACACGTGAGAGGCAAGACCCCAGGCAGACTGCCCCTGCTCCGGACGCATTCTTCCTCGGGCTTGGTGGTCCACCTCCACCAGCACTCCTGGCTTTGCTCTTTTGTTCCTGCCTTTCATCCACTCCTTCTTAGCCTCTCTTGTTGGGTCTTTTTCTTCTGAGCTTCCTTCATACCTCTGTGGTCCCCAGAATTCTGGGCAGACCCAAGGAGAAGCCCACAGTCCTTGGAAGGCCTGGGCAGACACCCAGTCCTTGACAAGGGGAGCAAGAGGCTGACAAGGAGCCCAGGCCATGTAGGGCCCAAGAGCCGAGTCACTGTGGGACCTTTCAGCTGGGCCAGCTTGACTGATGCTGGCTGGCCTGGATAGGGGGTAGGTAGGTTCCTGGGCCCCTTGTGAAATAAGCCTCAAGGCAGTAGAAAAGAGGCAGAAGGCCCCTTATGTAAAATAAAGCCAAGATCTTCTGTGATTTAAAAGCAGACAGGCCACTATTGCAAGACTGCCATCTTGAATTTCATCTTGACATTCAGTGTGATCTTCAGCTCTTTAACTCAGCCAGACTTTACCAAGTGTTAGGTAGCATACAAAGTCAGTTCGACTCGTGGTAGCTGATACTGAAATGAGCCCCGGGAGATGGCAATTGTCAGTCCGAAACCAGAGTGTTCAATTAGTTCTGCAGTCCTTCTGCAGGGGAGTCCGGATGTTACGTGGTTTGTGGGAAGAGCCCATGTTTAGGGAAGCGTGCAAGTGATACAGCTTGAAGCCTGATTGCCTTTTGTCTTAGAACCAGTCAGGGATCCTGAATGTAGCCTTTTAAAAATAACAGCATTTCAAGGCAACCTATGAAATGAGACAAAATAAGATCATTTCCTGTGATCCTGTACATTTTTAACTAACTTTAATTAGATGTGGAGAAGCATAAAACCATAGGGTTTTGCCAGGAAACTTGTGCTCATTCAGCCCCCACGTTTAGGGGCCTTGTTCAGGGTCACTTAGCACGTTCATTTGGAAAAGGCAATGGCACCCAACTCTGGTACTCTTGCCTGGAAAACCCCATGGATGGAGGAGCCTGGTGGGCTGCAGTCCATGGGGTTGCTCAAGAGTCGGACACGACTGAAGCGACTTAGCAGTAGCAGCAGCACATTCATTGCTGGGTAAATACTCGACCCGAACTCCCCAGCCTTGTCTGCTGCTTAATGAAGCCCAGTTTCACCTGCATTTAGGACAGAGGAGTGTCTGCCAGCAAAGCCAAGGTGGAAGAACCATGACCCCTCAATTTTTCCTCTCTCCTTGTGCCCCCATCCACAGTGTGTGATAGTTGGAGCAGGCCTGTGAGAAGTCACTTGATGAGGAATACCTCTTACCTTAAAAGGGCGTTTTCCCTATTCCATGGCAAGTGCTCAGAATATGCTTTTTATTCCTTTCACCTTGAGTAAAATGAATTGCACAGACTAAAGTCTTTTTTTCTAACAGGCCTTACAAAGCTGCCTGGATTTCATCACACACCATGGTGAGAAACAGAGGTGTTCCTAGCATTGGGAGGAGCCCGTGCTTCTGGTGGCCCCTTGGTGCCCTCAGCCACTGGCTCACACTCCCTCCCATGGCACACACATCCAGCCTGGGTCACCCCGCAGACTGCAGCAAAGTGGGAGCACTAGAAAAGTACTTTTTCATTTTATATTTGCTATTTTTAAAAGAGACTTTGAATTAATCATCATGAAATAGTGTTGTTGGACTTCCTTATACTTGTTTTGTAGTTGTGTTTTTTTGTTGTTAAAAAAATGCAAATGACAGAGAAAATCTAAGAATAGTAGAATGAATCCCTTTATGTCCTTCACCTAGATTTACCAGTTGTTAACATTTTGCCACATTTGCTTTCTCTTCCAAAGTGTATGTGACAGGTCTGTACACACATACATACATAGAAATACGTGTATGTTCACAGATTATACACATATTACTGTTACTGTTATTTTGCTGAACCATTTGAGAGTTAGGTAGCAGGCCTTGTGAGCTTTGATACCTAAAACATCAGCATGTATTTCCTGAGCACAGGGACATTCTCTTACATAATCACAGTTATCTAATCCAGGAAATTTAATGTTGACACAATGCTTTTATGTAATATACAGTCCCTATTCAGATGCTGACATCTGGCCAGTTACCTCAGGTGGTGAGTTGCTTGTATTTTAACTGGTTCATTGGCAGGAGGAGATGGAGAGGGTATTCTTGAGGTGGTGGTCTCACTGCAGAGGGTCCCGAGGTGAGATTCTGCATGTGCTTTTAGGCTTTTGTCTGCTAGTGCTCCCCAAGAGCACCGTCCCTGACAAGACCGCTGAGGGGCTGGTGCATGGTGTGCTGCGTCCATCTGCTGTGAACGTTAAATAAAGTAATAAGTCACACAGATTTCACAGTATGGACATTTAATATAAGGATGGGTTTAAGACTGTAAAAAGTCTTAAACTTTAAAACTTAAAAAAGTCTTAAAAGGTGGGTTTAAGACTCTTTTGCTACCGTACAAAAATGAGCCCATCTGCGTGAATTACTAAGTTCTGAATAATATAACTAAGGATCCTCGATTAAAACTGCATATCAGCTCACTGCCTTAGCACCAGGGGGCAGAGTTGGGCTTGCTGAGACACTGGAGAGGGGACTTATCTAACTGACATTGCAAAGCTCCTAGCCCAGTGCTGCGTATTTGCATTTTAATCATTTCACTCCTGATAGAAATATGCTTACTACCGAAAAGTCAGTAATTAGCTTATCCTGATTTGCCCACACAGTTAAACCCCTGACTTCTGTATTGCCCTTTACCTGAAGCCCAGAGACGTCTGCTATTTCTCTAATGACAGCAAAATAGACACCTACTATCAGCTTCATCAGGACGTATTTGCTGAGTCCCGAGGGGCCAGTTTGTTTGCCTTTAAGCATATCCCACATTCACAAATAAAGTGTCTTTGTGTCATATTGTGAATTTATATAAGACTGTTTTGGTCTTCAAGGACTATGGAACATTAATGGATAAAAGAACCAGGGTTTGTAGATAGGATGCTAATACCAGTTATCACTTAGTAAGAACTAGTTCTACAAATCAGTTTAAATTGCCCGTCCAAGCCAAAAACAGAGGTGGTTGCATAAGGACAAGGATTATAAAGAGATTATGGTCTGTTTAAAATAAATCCTCAGCTTCTTTCCAACCTCATTAGCAATTAGCAAGGAAGTGTAAAGACAGGGATTTCTTTCTCTTCTCTTGGTTCTCTATTGCAGTGTAAGAGGTGAGAACACAATTAGGCATTCTGTTGTCACCGGAAGTCAGCTTCTTTTGATGCTTGGCAGACTGCCAGTTTCTTTGGCTTTGTACAACCTGCCTCTTGTAGAACGTGTTCTGGTACACCAGGCTATCTGATTCTCTTAAATCTGGACATCTAGAATGCTTTCGGGCAATCAAGTGTTTTTTTTTTAAAAAACTTATCTCTTCCTTTTTCCGTAATACTGGAGAGTGGACCTTTTAGGTATGAAAAATGATACCTATTTTTGTTCCTGGCACTATTGATGACAGTGTAGTCTTGTACTAGTTGGCATTTTCTAAGAGCATGTTTGAGACACATCTATACTTGGAGACTTACATGGTGACAGCATGGTGGGGCTCAATCCTACAGGGATTCAACTTCTTAGGAAATAAGATGGTCTTTTGTGTTGAGTTATTTTAGAAAGTCTGACACCTTCAGGCTCTATTATCACCCACTGTAGATGGAAGACATCCTTTGGCATCTCTTGGTCCATAGGGACTTGGTTGTCATTTACCTGCTATTTCAGAGAGGCCCAGTGAAACTGTCACCATTGTCTATAAGGGGCTTCTTTGTGCTGTATCTTCTCTGTCTCACTTAGAATTGGATGTCAAGATTCAGATGATCCCTACTGCCCAGTGTTTTAGTTGCCAAAGCAAAACTTAGCATTGATAAAACCTCAGATAGGTCACTTAGGATTGACTTTCCGTCGTATCACCAGAGAAGCAAGTTTGATCAATATTCGATTTGGCAACACCCTGTTTCTTTTAACTTTGTGAGAATCCAGAGGCCAGAATAAAGCAAATGGCCTAATATTAAAGAAGAGTTAAATATGGATTTAAAAGAAACACTCTTAGCCTGATTAAAACAGAGGTTTGATTACAGCACTTAATTACTGTAATATACTAGTAAACATCCTTTGGCTCCAAGTCTTTCTGCTGAAAAGCCACGATTTGTTTGTCAAGATACTTAAAATAATAAGTGTTTTTACAGCCCTTGGGTTTATTTGAAACCACTTAGAAAGATGTGTCAGAGTGCTTGAAGCCCACAGACATAAAATGCCCAGTTTCTCTTGGCCCTCGCCTGTTGGACATCTCCAAAGAGATCAGCTAAGCTGCTGTCACTAGAACGCGCTTACTAATTGGTGCAGCACCTGCAGTCAATTAGGGAAGCTTCAATTATCCAAACCAAAGCCACCCACCCAAAGATTAATTTTCTGCTCTATTTCCTATCAAAAACATAGCATATTTAGCTCTAGGCCTTCAATGGAGTACATTTTAGGCACAAACTGCATCGTTTTCTTGTTAATTGTACTTGTTCCATCAATTCAACAGCCCTGCCCTCATCGCATCACACCCACTAGTTCTTTCAAAATTGTTCTTTTTCTGTTGTTTTTGTTGCCTTTCCAAACTGCTGATATCACCGAGAAAAGATATTCATTGGGAGTTTTTCTTCTGAAGTATGGCTTGCTTGCTTTCCCTGAAAATATCCAGTCTTTTTGCTTGATAGGGTCCAACTTCCATTACCTAAAGGCTCTGGGCAGTGGCAGCTCTGAATTTAATAGCACTCAGATATATTGTTCTCTTATTGTCCCATGTAGATACAAAGAGTTCCACCATTCTGCCCCCCACCCCCTCTCTAAAGAGTAATTTTTCTGTTGTGTTTCTCAGAGAAGGAACAAGCCATAAATCGAGCTGGTATTGTTCAAGAAGACGTGCAGCCACCAGGTAAACTTAAAAATCAAGACAAAAATCTCATGTGAAATACTGCATTGTTGGGGGGAGGTATGTGCTTTGCAGAGAAATCTTTTTCACTTTGAGGCTAGATTGTGATTGTGTTATAATTTTTCAGCAGTTGCCATTTTAGAGGTTGCCACCCTAAGACTTCCTCTTAATATTTCACTCCGGAATAGTTTTTGCAAGTTTGCATGTTTCTGTTGAGTTTGATAAGTGGGCATAAACATGTAACAAGTGTGCAATTAAGTATGAAGCATAAATAGCTGTTTTGCAGACTTATTTACCAAGCACCTATTTAAACACTACCCTCATGGGAAAATACTGTTTACTTGTGAGCTATTTTAATTGACGCAGGATTCTGCTTTGTACAGAAGCTCAGAAGTTCCCTTTATGGCTGAATGGTTAGTTGCTTTGAGACAATCCAAGTTGGCTGAGAATGAGCGGTTTCTAGCTTATTAGCCAAAACTCTTGTGGCAACGGTCTTTTTTTAATTTATTTTTTAACTAGGCCAGATACATATCTCCCTACTGTGGGGCAGTTTCTGAGCCATTTAAAAATCTCTCTTGGCTGCCACGGCTGCCCAGCCGTTCCATTCTAGGGTTCCGGCAGCTTGCCCGGACTACCTCAAACTCCGAGAAATTGCACGACTCCATTCTGATGTCATCCTCTTTGTTTGGGGTTGAGGGAAGTGATAGGAAATTTTAAAATGAATCCTGTTTTTAACTCATGTTTCTTTCTATAGGGTTGAAAGTGTGGTCGGATCCATTTGGCCGGAAATGAGACTAACACCACCTCTAATTATGAAAGTAGACAGAGACTTCATGCTTTCAGTCCTGCAGCAAGTGCAATAAGCCACCTGGCTAGAGAACACCGGCTGGAGCAGAAAACTCTAGCAGGCCATAAAGAGTCCTGTGCCTGAGGATCACGTCCCTTCTTAAAAGAGCCCTGGAACAAATCATACTATTAGGAGGGTTTTCATGACTTGGTTTCCTTTCTAAAAATGAAGCTGTCTCACTCAGCTGGGCTTGAAGGCTATCTACATATTATTCAGTCTCTACCTCTTAGCCAGCCAAGCTGTGATATGAATACAGGCAACCAGTAGACTGGGGAAGATTCTAGACTGTTTTGCCATCCTCCAAATAGGAAATTTCAGGGGAAAACTACCATACTGAGCAGCCTCATAGGGCTCTTTGAAAATGTTAAAGTTGATAAAACTCTTTGAGGACAAGGTACATTGTACTCTTTAAGAATAAATAGTTCAGCTCAACTATCTCATTAGCAAGGTTGCTGCATGTTGAGAAATAAATTTGAAGCAAACTAAATGGGTCTGCATGCCTATTAAAAATCATTGTTGAATTGACTGAAGTGAAAATGTGTATATTAAAATGATTTCTCTTACTTCATAATAGTATAAGTTTTTTTGTAAATCCTTTTTTATAGGCTCATTAATTATACCAAGAAGTACTGTTTGACTGAATTATATTTGACCAGACATTTGACTATGTGGTGTTTGTCAAGTAAAAATCTTAGCGGTAAATAGCAAATATGTTGAGACAAATGTTTATTGAATACAATTCTCTACCAGATAGCTCGCCACGTGCTGCAGAGATGAGCATGAGAATACTTGTTTCCTTCTCTGGTCTCTGTCTGACCTGTTACCTAGATTCTGTGCTTTCAAAAAAGACACATCTTTTTCATTTTTGGATTCCCCCAGAGTGCCTTGCACATTGCTGTGTGCTCTCTTTTAGATGAGCTGCCTGATGACATAATTTTATTATTGTGAACTGGGAGTAGGCCTAATAGAATACTGGCATAATTATGTTAATTACTGTCAGAAAGAAATAAGATTGATAGTTCCAAAGTCATCGTTTCTGGTCAGCATTCCTTAACATTTAATTGACTCATAGTTAACAACCCAATAAAAGAAGTTGACTCAATCGGGGTACATTTAACCACTCTTTTCCTTGGAGGGGGCACCAGGAGGTGTGACTTAAGAATCAAGCATCCTGTGGGTGCTTAATTGAGATTTCTCTGTGACTGAGGCCAGTGCCTGTACCATCTGCTTTGGAAGATACCCAGCTGAAATGACTGCGTCTGAGCATCATAGATGACAGGGGCCTCAATGGCCTGTTTGTCGGCTGGAACAGACTCAGTTTAGTCTGAGTGGGCTCTTTGTCCTGGCCTTGACCCTGCCCTTGGTCTACCTTTTTGCAGAGATTAAAGAGGTTTTCTGTCCTGCTCATCTGCCTTGATGTTTATAAAAAGGATCACTCTTGATGTTATCAGAGGTGTAGTGTCAGACTGTGTTGCCCACACTTGACAGAAGCCCAGGTTGTAGGAGATGGTACTTAATGAGGGTTGAATAAGGCCTGGTAGTTCATCCATCGGAGAAGGCAATGGCACCCCACTCCAGTACTCTTGCCTGGAGAAGCCCATGGGTGGAGGAGCCTGGTGGGCTGCAGTCCATGGGGTCGCGAAGAGTCAGACACAACTGTGCGACTTCCCTTTCACTTTTCACTTTCATGCATTGGAGAAGGACATGGCAACCCACTCCAGTGTTCTTGCCTGAAGAATCCCAGGGACGGGGGAGCCTGGTGGGCTGCCGTCTATGGGGTTGCACAGAGTCGGACACGACTGAGGCGACTTAGAAGCAGCAACAGCAGCAGTTCATCCATGCCACTCCCACATGTGGCTTCAGGGTAACAAGGAAAGCACTCGAAAGGGGATCTTAGTCACAGTCATATACAGTTAAGAAACAGAGTCATTAAGTTCATTTGCTTCTCATTTCACAATTTCCAAGAGAGACATAACATTTCCCAAATGTATTTGATCACAGAACATTTTTTACCAGTTATCTTCTGGGCCTTGTGACTTTTGGGGACATTCGCCAAATAGTCTCATGACCCTTTATCACTTGAAAATTTTTGAGAACTCCCAAGTGTTTTTTGTTAAGTGGATTGTATCTACAGATGCTTAATTTATTAGAAATTAAAACAATTTTTTAATATTTAAAAATATCCATAGGAGACCTAAAGTACATGACATTTTTGTGTGAAAAATTTTATTTTGCAAAATAAAGTAATAAGCAAATTTCTTTAATGCCTGGCTTAATAGAAGATTTCAGATTCTCGTGTCTAATTCTGCGTCTGATCTGTTGCTGTATCACATGTCATCTGACCTCTGGAAAACTACACCCTCATAAAAAGGCTAAAAGCCTTTGGTAGGATTGTAAAAATATTTTTGATCATGCAATACCCCTAGGATCCTAGAGACCCCTCCAGGTACCTGAACCACACTTTGAGTCTAGTTTATTTTTTTTCTTGGTCTTACACCTTTGGAGAAACATGTATCTGGTTGCATTAGTTCTCTCAGAGTTGCCTGTTGAGGGAAGTTATAACCGGAGGGGAGTAACATAAAGTTTCCTTTGTTGTTGCCAATTGAAGTTGTTGGATCCTTCATTTTCAATGTCAGACAGTATCCTCTTGAGGAAGACTGGTTGACTTTTTTAAAATCTCAGCACCAGAAATAGCCATACTGCTGAACAGTTGGTACATTTATCCTGTGAACATTGATTTGTGTAACTTGTTTCCCTCTTTGTATTGGCTGATAGGAGGCTCGACCACATTTGTGGTCCAACTTTTTGAAAAGTACCTTGTGGAATGTATTTGAGCCATTACATTCCCTTTGTTCTTTTTTCCTCTGAGCTTATTTTCATTTCTGCTTTCTCACTTAGTTTTCCATTTTATATTGTATGTTAGACCGGTCATTTTAAAATGAGCTGGAGCACAGTGGTTATTTAATTGAAAACACACTTAATAATCTGTTAAGGAAAAATGATGTAAATTCACAGATAATGTGGAATATTAAAGGGCCTTAAACAAGGTTCAGGGTAACTTCTGACACTGGGTACATGTAAACCCTGTGTCCCTGCAGTTCTACTATTTATTTATGCAGTAGAAATGCATTTGTAAAGCCACCAAGAGGCATGGACTAAAACCCAGCAGCTCTGGAAACTCCCCAAATGCCCATCCACAGTACAAAGAGTAAACTGATACAGTCACACAATAGACTACAATACAGCAATGAGAATGAACAACAATGCAATGAATCTCACAAGCGATGCAGAATGAACAAAAGCAAGCTGCAAGAGTACTTTGAGATTCCATTTAGATAAAGAATAGGAACAGGGTAAATTAAGCCATGGAATTGGGATTCAGGGTAGAGACTGCTCATAGGAAGAAGCAGTGGGGTAGTGACTGGAAAGAGATACAGGAGGTCTTCAAGGCACTATGTTCTATATATATTTTTTTTTATTTGGATGCAAGTTACATGGGTATAGTGAGATTTTGAATACTTCCTTGAGCTGCCCAATTTCACTTTTATAAATGTATGCCGTGCAGGAAACTTTCCAGAGAACCACATGGTCCAGGAGGAGGAGCACAGGGTTCAGGAAGGATGACAAAACTTCCCCTTTGTTGTTGGGGTGTTAGGAATACCATATGCAAGGTACCTAGTGAATGCCGGGAACTGGCAGAGGTCAGAATAATGACAGCTTTCATTGATGGACTAGCTGACATTTCAAGAGAGCTGTGAAAAATGCCTGGGATTCAGACACAGGTGCAGAGTCAGCAAAGCTAAGCATACCTTTGAGAGATGGTTTGACTGGGATGCACGCTGTGGGCGGAGCCCACCCCACCAGCCTGGGCTTGACATCCAGTGGGAACTCACCAGTATTTTGCATGGATTGAATGAGAAATGGAAAGAATAAATGAGGGAACAAATGAAGGGAATGGTGTTTACGACCATGTGGTGAACACTCCAATGTCCACCGACAAGCTTTACTTAATTTTCAGACACCTACTGGAAGCAGGAAGTGGTCTGAACACTTTCAAACAAAGCAAGAGTGCTTTCCCCAGAGCACTGTGGGATGGTCACCTGTGAACCAAGTGCAGAAACAGAATAAACTGAAAAGCGTCAATAGCAGTTTTTATCTTTTGAATCTGAATTTTAAAAATTGGGCTTTCCTTAACAAAGATTTACTGTGTCTTACATCCTACAATGGATAAGAATTCAAACAGTATATATATATATATATATATATATATATATATATATATAAAATATATATGTGTGTGTATAACTGAATCACTTTGCTGTACACCTGAAACTAACACAATATTGTAAATCAACTATACTTCAATTTTCTAAAAGGTTGGGCTTTCCTTTTGTACTTTTTTGCTTTTTAAAATTTTTTAATAAAATTAATTTTATTATATGTTATAGGTGTTCGGTGGATTGGTGGTTAGAACGAACAACTGGACTTCACCCCAGGTAGTTTGAAAAGCACTGACAGGAGGATGGATCTGAGATGTTCTCAGGTCTGGGTTCCTGGGCTCAGCTGCTGGTGACCCGGGGTTCCCAAGCATCAGCAGATGAAACATCCAGGTTTCTTAGCCCTGGGCAGGTCTCCACGGACAGTGATTTCATTCTCCCAGACCTCCCTTGCACCTGCTGAGTGCAGAAGGCCCTCTGCAGTTTATTCTGCCTGTTGATAACAAAATACACACCTCATTGGCAGCCCCCATGTGGGGAAAGGTAGCCTGCCGCACTGCTCCACTGAATGTGGTCTGAAGGGGGACATTAACTCCACCGCGCTCTTTCCTGGAGTAGGTAAGCCAGGCAGTGGCAGGAGGTCGCCCTCCCCTAACATCCCCCAGCAGATTGGCAGCAGTGGAAGCGGAGCGGGATTTCACTGTTCTGCTTCCGCTAAGTTGTGTTTCCCAAACTGATCTTCTGAATACAATGCAGAGAAATGAAGTGTCACAGCTTCTTACAAGAGTCAGGCTACCGTGCACAACAGTATCTGCCTCGGTTTCTCTATCTCACCATAAATGATTAAAATAAATGCCAAAAAAAAAAAAAAAAAAGAGATGCTTTGTCCAGAGCTTTTTGGTGGCAAGTGACAGAAAATCAAACTCCAAATAGTGCAAAAAAGAGAATTTGGTCATGTAATTGAAAACTCCAGAGTCACAATCATTTCCTACTGTCATGATCATATCTTGAACTATAAAAATCAGTAACTGACAATCATTTATGAATGTAAAGAGTAATTATATCCAGCATCCTCAAGAAAGAGCCATGCTGGATATCCTAAGTGGGTACAGGTTTTCTCTCCTTGTTGACATAGCTGCTCTTTTTTTTTTTTTTTTTTTTTTTGACATAACTGCTCTTGCTGTCTTTGCCCAACATCTTACTCTCTCTCTCGTGGGGTCATCTACTCCCCTCTAAGTCTTTTGTTCATCTTTCTCCCACTCTGTCTCCCTGCTTTGGGTAGAGTTAACTTCAACCCAAGCACAGGAGCAGGCATATGGCCCAAATTTGGCCAGTCAGAACCTCTGTGCAAACTCCTGGCCAGCAGAAATTGGATCTGGGATGAACGTGGAGCACAAACCAGGTAAGGCAGGTCTAGCTAGAGTTACTCTTGCCTATTGGCTCGTGTGGTCAAACTAGAGGAGAATCTCTTATTCACCAGATTTTGCAGCCATCTTGCCACCATTAGGGTACAGTTGATCTAAAACTAACACAACCTGGAAGGAAATAACAGAAGGGACCTCCCAATGGTCCAGTGGTTAAGATCCCGACCTTCCAACGCAGGGGGCTTGGGTTCGATCCTGGTCTGGGAACTAAGACCCCACATGCTACACAGCACAGCCCAAAAATTTAAAAAAAAAAAAAATTTTTTTAAACAAAACAACAGGAGATGGAAGCCAGGTTTAATAATGTTGTTCACATCTCTTGGGTTCATTTGTGTCTGAAGCAAGGCTATCTCTAGATTAATAAATAGTGTTAATAAATTTCCTTTCTGCACCAATTTAGATTGGGTTTTGTCACATGCAACCAAGAGAGTCTTAACAAGGCATCTCAACTTTTTATTTTAATCATTTTTTCTAAAATGTATTCCACATGTTATTTTCACCTTACATAAAAGATGTTGAACATAATTCAGCCCTCCTTTATGACTTGGGCTTATTATTATTATACAGTTGTCCCTAAGGGACTATTGGGGTGGGTTCAGACATTTACCTACTGTGCTTGTGAGATTTCTGGCTTTTCTCTTTTTCTTATCTCTGCCCTGCCTTATAGTTATAAGGAGCAGGCTCTGGCTTCATCTCGGACTTACTGCTTCTAGTGTGCAGTGAGGTTGGGAAGCATTAGCCAAAATTCTGGAATTTGGCATCGAATGAAAGTAAACGCCTTTAATGTGGATTTAGAAGCACTGGTGAGGATAAAGTGCAAGGGCTTTGTGACATTTTGGCTCCCTGAAGTGTTTTTGTTTTTCTTTTCTTTCTTTCTTCTTTTTTTAAAATGGTATTTGCTTTCTGGTTTCTGCATTGTTCTGGATAGATGAGTTTTCTAGATGTTCCTGCTGGCTGAGAATTTTACCATAACAAAATTTTCACACTAAAAATTGTGCCATGTGAGCAAATTACGTAGGACTGAAATGTCTTATAATTTAGCAAAGTTATTTAGTTTCTTCAAAGAAGGCACAGTAACCCACAGCAGTATTCTGAACCTCAGGCTGATTTTTAACTTGTTTTTCTTCTTTTCTAAAATAGCCCTTTTATTTTCAACCTCTAATAGCATACACTGACTTGCAAGGGGAGGAGGAAAAA
This sequence comes from Budorcas taxicolor, assembly GCF_023091745.1. NCBI lineage: Eukaryota > Metazoa > Chordata > Mammalia > Artiodactyla > Bovidae > Budorcas > Budorcas taxicolor. Next base: position 45,864,048 of record NC_068915.1, read on the forward strand.
AAAAAAAAAGTTTGTACCAGAGGGAGCAGGTTTACTTAAGGCAGAAGTGGAATCAATTTGAGCAACTCTGAGTTGCCAGTTCTGAACTTCCCTGCTAAGTACATGTGCCCTGGAATACATTGGAGCCACTTAAGCCCCATAAATGTGGAGCTGGAATACAGGATAAACACGTGTAGGGGGCACAGAGCTAACTGCCCTTGCTAAGTTGAGTGAAAAACCAAAGGGACACACTCTCTCAGAGAAGTTCAAATGAAGACAATTGTTTTCAGAAAAAACCCATGTCTGGGTTTGAAATTCCTAGTAAAACAGCAGCTCTGGTGATTTATCTTGTGGAATAAGCAAAATCTGCTTTCTAAAATGGCTATTTTTTATTTGTGCTCCCATTTGATGTGGACTCAGATTACAGACATAAAATGCCCAAGCAAAAAACCATTATTTAGTTTTCGTAATGAAGAGAGACGGACTTGGTTTTTGCTGGTTCCTGCCTTTCGAACGTTTGGTCTGCGGCTTTGGAGAACAGTTTGTTGTTAGGCAGCAGCTTGAGAATCCCAGAGGGTGACTCCTGTCCTTCACTGACTCAACATGTGATTCCTCGGCCCGCTGGGGCTCCCCATTCATATTTGCACCAGCTTGTGCGAAACACAGTCATTTTCAGTGATGATGAAAGACATTACAAGGAGTGAGTGTCAGAGGATGAGGCATAGCCAGTCCCCAAGGCCCTGGCCTTCAAGGTGTGTTTCAGTAAAGGGATGGGAAGACAAGGAGGGTGGTTGCATTTCTAGTCTCTAGTAGACCTAACATGATTACACCAACTAACAGGTGTCATGGGCTCAGTTGTGTCCCCTCAAAATTCATAGATTGAAGTCCTCACCCTCAGCATCTTAGGATGTGACCGCATGGGAGACAAGGTCTTCAGAGAGATGATTAAGAGAAAATGAGGTCGTATGGGTGGGCCCTAATTCAATATGCATGCGTGAGTGCGTGCCCAATCATGGTCGACTCTTTGTGACCCCCATGGAGTATATCACCCACCTGGCTTCACTGCCCATGGAGCTTCCCAGCAAGAATACTGGAATGGGTTGCCATTTCCTACTGCAGGGGATCTTCCCAACTGCAGGGATCAAACCTGCATTTCCTGCCTTTGCGGGCAGATATTTTGTCATTGAGCCATGTGGGAATCCAATCCAATATGACTGGCTTCCTAATAATAAGAAGGGAAGCCTCCAGAACTTTGAGAAAATAAATTTCTGTTGTTTGAGCCAGCCAGAGACTGGGTCTCTGTGCGCTCACAGAGCAAGTCAGAACTGCTAGGGAGTTGACCCCGGTGAACAGCCCCCAGCAGCAGAGGATGGCAGTTGGTGGAGAAACAACCATACTCTTGCCCTGCTACAGGGCTGAGCCCCAGATGTACACAGAAGCGGTTGACACACTGACACCCCTTAGCTGGTATCCTTCTCTCTTCTGTCCTACTTCTCCCTTCTCATATCACCTCCCAAATTAATGACATGTCTTTAAATCCTCATTTCAGCATCTGCCTTTAGCCTAAAAGAACCTAAGCCCATTTCCTGGTTCAAAGTATTAGAGTTGCAAGCCACTTTCTTAAAAACAGCCTTTGGAAGTGACCAGTAGTTTGGTTAGTTCAGTTCACTCGCTCAGTCGTGTCCGACTCTTTGCCATCCCATGGATTGCAGCATACCAGGCTTCCTTGTCCATCACCAACTCCTGAAGCTTACTCAAACTCTTCCATTGAGTTGGTGATTCCATCCAACCATCTCATGCTCTGTTGTCCCCTTCTCCTCCCACCTTCAGTCTTTCCCAGCATCAGGGTCTTTTCAAGTGAGTCAATTCTACGCCTAAGGTGGCCAAAATATTGAAGTTTCAGCTTCACCATCAGTTCTTCCAATGAATATTCAGGTCTGATCTCCTTTAGGATGGACTGGTTGCATTTCCTTGTAGTCCAAGGGACTTTCAAGACTGTTCGCCAACACCACAGTTCAAAAGCATCATTCTTCGGTGCTCAGCTTTTTTTATACTCCGACTCTCACATCCATAGATGACTCCTGGAAAAACCATAGCTTTGACTAGACAGATCTTTGTTGGCAAAGTAATGTCTCTGCTTTTTAATATGCTGTCTAGGTTGGTCATGGCTTTTCTTCCAAAAAGCCAGCATCTTTTAATTTTATGGCTGCAGTCACCATCTGCAATGATTTTGGAGCCAAGAAAGTAAAGTCTCTCACTGTTTTCATTGTTTCCCCATCTATTTCCCATGAAGTGATGAGACTACATGCCATGATCTCAGTTTTCTGAATGTTAAGTTTTAAGCCAACTTTTTCACTCTCCTCTTTCACTTTCATCAAGAGGCTCCTTAGTTCTTTGCTTTCTGTAAGTGTGGTGTCATCTGCTTATCTGAGGTTATTCATATTTCTCCTGGCAATCTTGATTCCAGCTTGTGCTTCATCCAGTCCAACATTTCTCATGATGTATTCTGCATATTAGTTAAATAAGCAAGGTGACAATATACACCCTTGATGTACTCCTTTCCCGATTTGGAACCAGCCTGTTGTTCCATGTCCCGTTCTAACTGTTGCTTCTTGACCTGCATACAGATTTCTTAAGAGGCAGGTTAGGTGGTCTGGTATACCCATCTGTTTAAGAATTTTCCACAGTTTGTTGTGATCCACACAGTAAAAGGCTTTGGCATAGTCAATAAAACAGAAGTAGATGTTTTTCTGAAACTCTCTTGCTTTTTCAATGGTCCAGCAGATGTTGGCAATTTCATCTCTGGTTCCTCTGCCTTTTCTAAATCCAGCTTGAACATCTGGAAGTTCATTGTTCACATACTGTTGAAGCCTGACTTGGAGAATTTTGAGCATTACTTTGCTAGTGTGTGAGACGAGTGCAATTGTACAGTAGTTTGAGCATTCTTGGGCATTGTGTTTCTTTGGGATTGGAATGAAAACTAACCTTTTCCAGTCCTGTGGCCACTGCTGAGTTTTCCAAATTTGCTGGAATATTGAGTGCAGCACTTTCACAGCATCATCTTTTAGGATTTTAAATAGCTCAACTGGAATTCCATCACCTCCACTGGCTTTGTTCATAGTGATGCTTCCTAAAGCCCACTTGACTTTGCACTCCAGGATGTCTGGCTCTAGGTGAGTGATCACACCATCGTGATTATCTGGGTTGTGTAGATCTTTTTTGTATAGCTCTTCTGTTTATCCTTGTCACCTCTTCTTAATATCTTCTGCTTCTGTTAGGTCCATACCATTTCTGTCCTTTATTGTGCCCATTTTGGCATGAAAATTTCCCTTGGTATCTCTTATTTTCTTGAAGAGATCTCTAGTCTTTCCCATTCTATGGTTTTCATCTATTTCTTTGCATTGATCATCGAGGAAGGCTTTCTTATCTCTCCTTGCTATTCTTTGGAACTCTGCATTCAAATGGTATAGCTTTCCTTTTCTCTGCCTTTCACTTCTCTTCTTTTCTCAGTTATTTGTAAGGCCTCCTCAGACAACCATTTTGCCTTTTTGCATTTCTTTTTCTTGGGGATGGTCTTGATCATTGCCTCCTGTACAATGTTAGGAACCTCCATTCATAGTTCTTCAGGTGCTCTGTCTATCAGACCTAATCCCTTGAATCTATTTGTCACTTCCACTGTATACTCCTAAGGGACTTGATTTAGGTCATACCTGAATGGTCTAGTGGTTTTCCCTACTCTCTTCAATTTAAGTCTGAATTTTGCAATGAGTTCATGATCTGAGCCACAGTTAGCTCCCAGTCTTGTTTTTGCTGACTGTATAGAGTTTCTCCATCTTTGGCACAAAGAATATAAGCAGTCTGATTTCGGTGTTGACCATCTGGTGATGTCCATGTGTAGAGTCTTCTCTTGCGTTGTTGCATCTCTAGTCTCTAGAAGACTTAACATGATTACACCAACTAACAGGTGTCATGGGATCAGTTGTGTCCCCATCACAACTGAGTGAGTAAGTAAGAGGGTGTTTGCTATGACCAGTGTGTTCTCTTGGCAAAACTCTATTAGATTTTTCCCTGCTTCATTCTGTACTCCAAGTCCAAATTTGACTGTTACTGCAGGTATTTCTTGACTTCCTACTTTTGCATTCCAGTCCCCTGTAATGAAAAGGACATCTTTTTTGTGTGTTAGTTCTAGAAGGCCTGGTAGGTTTTCACAGACCCATTCAGCTTCAACTTCTTCAGCATTACTGGTCAGGCCATAGACTTGGATTACTGTGATACTGGATGGTTTGCCTTGGAAATGAACAGAGATCATTCTATCGTTTTTGAGATTGCATCCAAGTACTGTATTTCAGACTCTTGTTGACTATGATGGCTACTCCAATTCTTCTAAAGGATTCTTCCCCACCATAGTAGATATAATGGTCATCTGAGTTAAATTCACCCATTCCAGTCCATTTTTGTTCACCGATTTCTGTAATGTCAATGTTCACCCTTGCCATCTCCTGTTTGACCACTTCCAATTTCCTTGATTCATGTACCTATGCAATATTGCTTTTAACAGCATCAGACTTTACTTCCATCACCAGTCACATCCACAAGTGGGTGTTGTTTTTCTTTGGCTCTGTCTCTATTCATTCTGGAGTTATTTTTCCACTGATCTCCCCATACCCACAAGAGATGCTTTGAGGGCTCAAACAAACCTTGTGAACACCAGGACCCAGTCACCCCACAGAGACCGAAACAGAACTGTGCTTGAGTGTCTCCTGTGGAAGTACAGGTCAGCAGTGGACTGCTGCAGGGGCAGGGGCTCTGGGTACAGTATACCTGGGTATGGCATAAGCCCTCTTGGAGGAGGTCGCCATTAACCCCACCATAAAGCCACTAGAACTTACACAGGACTAGAGAAACAGACTCTTGGAGGGCACAAACACAACCTTGGACCCAGGAGAAAGGAGCAGTGACCCTGCAAGAAGCTGACCCAGACTTGCCCATGAGTGTCCAGGAGTCTCTGGTGGAGGCATGGGTTGGTGGTGGCCTGTTGCAGGGTTGGGGGCACTGAGTGCAGCAGTGCTTTCATGGAACCCTTTGAAGGAGGCCGCCATTATCTTCATTACCTCCACCATAGTTTGGCCTCAGGTCAAATAACAGGGAGGGAACACAGCCCCACCCACCAACAGAAAATTGGATTAAAGATTTACTGAGCATGGCCCTGCTCATCAGAACAAGACCCAGTTTCGCCCTCAGTTAGTCTCTTCCATAAGCCTCTTATCCTTCTCCATCAGAGGGCAGACAGAATGAAAACCACAATCACAGGAAACTAACCAATCAGATCACGTGGACCGCAGCCTTGTCTAACTCAATGAAACTATCAGCCATGCCTTGTAGGGTCACCTAAGACAGACGGGTCCTGGTGGAGAATTCTGACAAAATGCGGTCCACTGGAGAAGGGAATGGCAAACCACTTCAGTATTCTTGCCTTGAGAACCCCATGAACAGTATGAAAAGGCAAAAAGACAGGACACTGAAAGATGAACTCCTCAGGTCAGTAGGTGTCCAATATGCTGTGGACAGGGAGGCCTGGTGTGCTGCAGTTCATGGGGTCGCAAAGAGTCAGACATGACTAGGCAACTGAACTCAACTGAACTGAACTGAAGAATTTTAGAACCAGAGAACTAAAGGAAGCTTTTTATCTGGTGGATCCCAAGACTTCTTGGAATGGGTTAGAGATGTAGTTCCATCAAGGTAGCAATGAAAATCCAAGAACTGCACTTAACCTTCTGATAGCCTGAGAGAAACCATCCTTTTACCAATGGCTTCCCTGGTGGTTCAGATGATAAAGAATCCGCCTGCAGTTCAGGAGACTTGGGTTTGATGTCTATTTGTTGGGAAGATCCTCTAGAGAAGAATACTCACTCCCGTATTCTTACCTGGAGAATTCCATGGACAGAGGAGCCTGGCGGGCTACTGTCCATGGTGTTGAAAAGAGTCTGACACCTGCTCATCGTAACACTTTCACTTTCAGCTCCAAACTGTGTGCCACCTCTAGACTCCTATTCTCATACTCCTCACTTCATTCAGGAAGATGATGGCATACTGTGGGCAGTGCGGGACTGTTGCTTCATCTGAGGAACACCTTGCTGGAGCCAACAGTTCCCTTGAAAAGCACAGTGAATGTATTTTACCCATTAGGAGCTGAATTAGCTGCGATGACAGAATGCTGACTATTTAGGACAGTTAATGAGCTTCTCTGTAGGAAACAGCTGCATGGCATCCAAGGAATAGAGTGTGGTATGATTACATGCCAGCACATACCTGGCATGTAGTAGGCACTTAGTGCCCAACTCTTTAACCTTAGGCTAGTGACATGACTCCCTCTTTTTCCTAAAGTGGAAAATGTGGGGAGGGGAAGTCCATGATTTAGTGGGAAAGTCTGGTTTTGGGTCTTAGCTTTGCCATGGGATCCTGGGTGAGTCCCGCCACTCCTCTGAGCCTCAATGTCCACATCTGTAAATAGAGAATTAATTATAAGGTCTCTAAGGTGATTTTTAGCTAAAAAACTCAGAATCCGATGGCTTCAGTGTTTCCACATACCCCTTTCCAGCTCTCACAATCTCTGATTTAATTGGATTTAGAATTGATTTGTTTCTGAGATGGATTTTTTTTTTTTTAACCTGAGTAAAAATGAAATGGCACTTTCCTTTCAGCTGGACTAATCCCAAGCCAGCAGCTCAGAGATGAGGAAAGAAGTGTCAAGTAGACAAAAGGAAGTGAGGGCAACCATGGCAGGGGCTTTCTGAAACCTGTCTCCGCTCAGCCAAAGGTGATCCTTGGGCCGATTACGGTCAACCATGTGCTCGCTGATAGGAAAGGAAGACTCACAGCCTTGATCTGACAAAACTCAGGCAAGGTGATGAGCAATCTATTGCTAAAATGTGGATTTCCTCAAATACTTGTTTTTAGATTCATTTTTGAAGAAAGCAGACTGCTTCAGGGTGTCTTGTTCCTGATCAAGCTCTTCCTAGAACTGTAGGCAGGATGTCATGTCTCCATCCCCAGCCTGGCCTCACTCATGGTGGGTGGTGGGTGCTCCAGGGGCAGAAACATAAGTTTTTGAAAAAATGCTGCATACAGTAAGTCCTGCATTAGGATTTAATTCTTGATCTGTTTACAATATGTGTGTGTGTGTGCATGCACCTGTGAGTATGTGGTAGTTAAATAATGCAGTTGATTTCTGTTTTACTTTTAGAAGTTATATGCCCAAATGATCAGACACCTGGGATAGCTATGTGCGTATCCTAACAATGCCACCCTAGAGAAATAATTTTGAAAATTCTCTATTCATTCTTGCTTTTAGAGTTGAAGACAAAGTTTTCAAATTGGCCTCAGTGGTAGAGAAACAGTCTCTTAGGAGTGATTTTGAGTTTAAATAACCTTAAGTAATTCAGAGGAAGACTTGTGGATAAGGTAGGTTCTCTGGCTCTTTAAAAACATGCCTGATAAATGTGGAAGGAAGGAGAGACTTAGAAAATCATCGTTTCATAACTCCTGGGGAAATCATTGATTCAGACAATGGTCTTCAATGCATAAACTCGTTAGATAAAAGATTGATGGGGAACTTGACCACAAAGGGATCAGGCTGAAACTATCTAAACCAATGATTAATCTTTGTGTCACTGAAAGGAAGACATTGTATGCTTCCCAATGTGGTATAATGTGTAACAGCACATGGTACCTCCAGGAGGGATCCCTGTCGCAAATGCCAGTGGTGCCTTTAGAGCCCATTTCCATTCACAGGAGTCATGGAGAATAAGTAAAATCACTCAAACGGCACTACAGGAAGCAAAGAAATGAACCTGAATGTGGGTCATTTTTCAGGAAAACTGACCCAGTTTCTACAAGTTAGTGGTGGGAAATAAAGATGGTGGCAGGAGTATTTACGGTTAAAAGAGAATGGGGTGGGGGGAGATGAAAAGAAAATGAAGAGACATCAAATGAAAGGAATGATTTTTTTTTTTAAGAAAACAACTATTTAGGGGACACTTACGATAAATGGGGAAATTTGCTGGGGACTGGGTATAAGGCAATATCAGAGAATTCTTGTAAATTTTGTGTGGCGTGATCATAACTTTGTGGTTATGTGAGACAGAATTGACATGTTTTAGAGCTGCACATTGAAAAATGTAGGGGTGATATGACCCAATGCCAATTTTGGTTTGGACTACATCAGCTAGAACAAAAAACAAAGAATTTCTAGATGGATTAAGATAAAGGACATGTCACAGAATTAATCATTGCATCTGAGTGATGAGTGTATGGGACTCCATTGTACTAGTCTCCTCCGGTGGGAGGAGGAAGTGGGGTAACTTCAAAGCTGGTCATTCTCAAGGTGGGGAGCCAGATGTTACAGGCTCCCTGTGGTCCCATCCATGTCAGTTAATTAGACATATTACTTTAAAAAGAAAGGAGGAGAAAAAGGGAGCAGCAAGGAGAAGAAGGAGGCATATCTCCTTTTACGGGATGAAATGATCACCAGGATATAATTTTTAGTGTTAAGACAGGAGACAGAATAATGGGCTTAGAATGCTACCATTTGAGTTCTTAAAAAAGTGGGGAGAGGGCAGGGGTAAATCTACCTTCCAGAAGGACACAGAGGAAATCAACGGTTGTTGCTCCCAAGAAGAGAAACTGGTGGCTGGGCCAGGAAAGAAGGGAAATTGACTTGTGCACCATGTACCTTCTGTACTTTTTGGATCTTGTAGTATGCATGTATGTATCACGTATTCGAAAGTAAAATTTGAAATAAAAGCAACCAACAAAGAGATTGCATTTATTCCTCTGTTTCAAGCAGGGCGTTTCCAGTCTAGAGGAGGTCTTAACCACTGAGGGATTTTAGGTTTGAGGAGATGATGCTTCATTTATGCCTCTGCTTCTCAAGAAACACTTCCCACAGAACGTGCCGAAGGAATGGCCTGGGCAACACCATTTACAAGGCAGGCAGACGCAGCCCACTGACCACGGCTGAAGAGGACATGGGTTCTCCTCCCCCTCCTCCACACTCTCTTCAGCCTCATTTCTTCTTCCTCTTCTCTTTCCCCTTCCCCTTCTCCTTCTCTTTCCTCTTTTAATTAAAAACAATTTTGCTTAGTTTTGGTAAAATGTACATAACATAAAATTTACTGTGTTAATGATTTTTAAGTGTAAAAAATTCAGTTGTTAACACATCCACATTGCTGTGCAACCAACTTCAAGAACTCTTCGTTTTGCAAACTGGAACTGTGTACATTTTTAAAACTTATTTTTTTTATTGACATATAAGTGATTTACAATGTTGTGATACGTTCTGATGTTCAGCAAATTGTTTCAGTTATGTGAGTGTGTGTATACACACACATACTCTTTTCCATTATAGTTTATCACAGGATATTTTTTAGGTTCTATTTAAAAATTTTTTTTAATTAGAGAAAAATTGCTTTACAATGTTGTGTTGGTTATCACAGGATATTGAATATAGTTCCCTGTGCTATACAGTGGAACCTTATTGTCTATCCTATATATACTAACTTTCATCCACTGATCCAAAACTCCCAATCCATCCCTTCCCCATCCTTCCTCCATCTTGGCAACCACAAGTCTGTTCTCTGTGTCTGTGAATCTCTTTCACGGGTCATATTTCAGATTCTACATATAAGCAATACCATATGGTATTGGTCTTTCTCTTCCTGACTTATTTCACTTAGTATGACAATCTCTTGTTCCATCCATGTTGCTGCAAATGGCATTAATTCATTCTTTTTTATGGCTGAGTAGTATTCCTTTGTATGTTGTTGTTTAGTTGCTAAGTTGTGTCCAACTCTTTGCAACCCCATGGACTGCAGCACTCCAGGCCTCCCTGTCCCTCACTATCTCCAAGAGTTTGCCCAAGTTCATGTCCGTTGAGTTGGTGATGCTATCCAGCCATCTCATTCCATTGTGTGTGTGTGTGTGTGTGTGTGTGTCCATTCATCTGCTGATGGACATTTAGGTTGCCTTCATATCTTGGCTATTGTGAATAAGGCTGCTATGAACATAGAGGGTGTATGTATCTTTATAAATGATAATTTTGTCTGGATATAAGCCTAGGAGTAAGGTTGCTGGATCTCATGGTCACTGTGTATTTAGTTTTTTGAGAAACTTCCGTACTGTTCTCCATAATGGCTCCATCAATTTACATTCCCGTTGTGAAACTGTGTAAATTAAGCAGCAGCTCCCTGTTCTCTCCTTCCCCAGTCCCTAGGGAAGTTCTGCTGTCTGTCTCCATGAATTTTATTTCTCTAGGTAGCTCCTTTAAGTGGAATCATAGAGTATTTGCCTTTTTGTGACTTACTTAGCATAATACCTTCAAGGTTCATCCATGCTTATTTCAGAATTTCCTTCCTTTTTAAAGCTGAATGATATTCTGTTGCATGTCTATATCCCATTTTGTTTATTCATTTATCTTTTGATAGGCATTTGGGTTGCTTTTAGCTATTGTGAATGCTGCTGCTTATGAATGCATGTTACAGTTATCTCCTCAAGGTCCTCTTTAAATTCTTTTTGGTATATACCCAGAAGTAGAATTGCTGAATTTTATGGTAATTCTTTTTAATGTTTTGAGAAGCTTCCATACTGTTTTTCATAGCAGCTATACCATCTTACATTCTTATCAACAGTGCACAGGGATCATATTTCTTCACATCCTGCCAACAATTGTCATTGTCTATTTTATGTAGTAGCCATACTTGTGGGTATGAGATGGTTTCCTTGTGCATTTCCCTGATGTCAGTTTCTTTTTCTTGACTTGATTCCTTGTCTTCTATCCTGCTCTCTTGCTATAGCTCTTCACAAGTCTGTCAGTTTCTTGAAGGTTTTTGTTTTCCAAATGTACTGAGAATTTTTTATTGGCTCTCTACAGGTTTTGGAGGCCAAAGACTTTTCTGACAGCATGTTATAAAGTTTCATTTAGGCAGTCAGTTTCACATGAAGCGGTAGAATAGCTGATTCAAGACAGCGAAGGTGAGAAAGCCGATTCACTTTGGCTCTAGAATGTCTGCTCCTCAGAGCTATCTTTGAAGTAGGTTTGCCTTCTTATAGTGAATATTTGTTAAGATTTTAGTTATTGCTTTTTATAATGTTGGCAAATTTTGGTATGATCCAAGAGGCTCTGAGTGACTGAAGTGTGGGTGGTGGTCTTTAAAACCTTCCATCTCTCATGGGCTTCCCTGATGGCTCAGCAGGTAAAGAATCTGCCTGCCATAGATTCTCCTGGAGAAGGAAATGGCAACCCACTCCAGTGCTCTTGCCTAAAAAATCCCATTAACAGGGGAGATTGGTTGGCTAAAGCCCAAAGAGTCTGATATGACTGAATGTGAGCATGCACGTCCTCACACACAGACACACAAACAGACAGACAGACACACACACACACACACACACACACACACATATTATGAAGGAAGACGTCCTATGACCATCTAAGGGAAATCACTCCAGGAAGGGTGCACAGTAAGTGCAAAACCCTACGGCAGGAACTTGCCTGAGTCCCCTGACCACAGGAAGGCGGCCAGTGGAGCTGGAGCACTGCTGAGAGAGGGGTGGGAATAGGGTGGTAACCATGGTGATTAAAGGGGCTGCTCCTTTCCTAGGGCTGCCATAGCAAGTACCACAAACTGAGTGGCTTAAAACAATGACGATGTGCTGTCTCATAGTTCTGGAGGTTAGATGGTCAAAAGCAAGATGTTGGCAGCATGGGCTCCTTCCAAAGACCGTGAGGGGGAGTCCATCCCATGCTCCTCACCTAGCTCCCGGTTGCTGTGGGCAATCCTTGGCATTCCTTGGCTTGTGAGCACATCACTCCCATGTGTGCCGCTGCCTCCACGTGTGTGGCGTGCTCCCTGTGCATGTCTGTGCCCTAATTTCTCTCTTCTTATGCAGACACCAGTCATACTGGGTTAAGGGCCCTCCCTACTCCAATATGACCTCATCTTAAGTAATTACATCAGTAGCCTCCCTATGTCCCCAAATAAGGGCATGTTCTGAGGTACTGGAGTTCGAGCTTCAACAAATCTTTTTGGGAAACACAATTCAACCAATAACAAAGGCAAAACTTTGCTGAACTAGGGAGTTAAAAAAATGTATTATTTTAATCATAAGAGAGCAGAGCCCTCATACTGGATAGAGGTCCAGAGACCATACAACTGCAGCTTCCCTGGAGCCTAGAAGTTTAGGGTCTGAGAACCAGAGTGATCAATGAAACCAGAAGTCAAAGGCCAAAGGAACACTTGGCAAGCCCACAGACCCCTACGTATACGAGTCACGGGAAGGGGGCAGGGGTGGCCCACTGCTCCAACACGTACCAGAGCCTGTTCTTTAACGGGTGGGCTGAAGTGTGGCATGGTAGAGTAGATGTCAGGAGCAAGGACTGCCTAGGTTCAAATTCAAGTGTTATGTGATCTTAGGCAAGTTACTTTTCCTCTTTGTTTCTTGGTTTCTTTATCTGAAAATTGAGGAAACAATGTAATCTGTCTCAAAGGGTTATCATGAGGATTATATCTGTCAACCCAGGAAAAGAGCTTAGAACCTTAGTGGGGTGCCTGGCCCCTCATCGCTGGCCCCCACAGGTTAGTAGATACTGTTCCTGGCTGGGGCCGGGAGTTAGTCCTGCTCAGATGCTCCTTTCCAAGTGGGAAGATGGTTAATTCAAATGGAAGTTGAAAAGAGGTTAATGAAGACGGAGATGCTATTTTCAGAGGCTGGGGCAGAGTGAAGGGAACCAACAGAGGATTATGAAACACCCGAGGACCAGCAAGAACAGGATGCTAGAAGAGGGGAGGGGGGTTTGTGGATATGAGTGTGGAAGGGACTGAGGCCGCCTTCCAGGTGCTGTAGCCGTGGGGAGAGGAAGTAGTGCTGCCAAATCAAGGCTGGCAGGGAGGGAGTGAAGGAGCAGCACCTTCTGCCTCCCTCTCCTTCAGCTTCCCATTCTCTGCTGGTGATTTCCCATTCCTCTGCTGGTAATTTCCCATTCCTCTGCTGGTGACTTCCCAGCACGCATTTTCCCCTGACTAAACCCAACTGGAAGCCAAAGGGCAGAGGAATCCAGCAGATTCCAGGTCCTAGAAGGACAGAGGATGGGTCTAGGGTAAATACAGAATTAACAGCCCCTCTACCCAACAAAGAGGCTTCCCAGGTGGCACCAGGAGTAAAGGATCCATCTGCAATGCAGGAGATGCAAGAAATAAGGCCTCAGTCCGGGGTCAGGAAGATCCCCTGGAGGAGGAAATGGCAATCCTCTTCACACTCTTACCTGGAGAATTCCATGGACAGAGGAGCCTGGTGGGCTACAGCCTATAGGGTCGCAAAAGTTGGAGTTGAGTACATGCACACACATCGCCCACAAAGACTGTTTCTTATTGCGGATCCAGGGCAACATATTGAAAGTGTATGTTCCCTGAGCCACATCAACTGGAGCTCACCCCAAATTTCATGTGCTCCCTATGGAGCAGCTCAGGGTCTCCTGACTACTTTGGGCCAGCGGACTGGCAGCAGAGGGGATGCGTCACATTCTGGCCCAAGCAGTTAGGAGCCAGTGAGACTCCTCCATCTCTCTCTCCCTCTCACACAGAGAGACTGTGGAGGCCACAGTTTCAAGACAGTGCAGCTTCAAGATGGAAGAGGAATGACCACCCTGCATCAGATTTAGCCTAAGAAAGAAGAAACTCTTTCCTGGGGTAAGCCTGTGAGATTTGGGGATGGAGTATAATCTATCAGTCCCAACATGCAGAAGATGAGGACTGCCCTGATGGTCCAGCGGCTAAGACTCTGCACTTGCAATGCAGGGGGCCCAAGTTCGATCCTTGGTCAGGGAGCTATATCCCTCATACTACAACTAAGAGTTTGTGTGCCACAACTAACACCTGGAGCACCCAGATAAATAAACATTAAAAAAAAAAAAAAAAAAAGGAGGAGGCGATGACCCAGGCCAGGAGGTGCCCTGGGGAGTGGAGAAAATGTCCCTGATGAGACTTGGAAATATGCTGGAAAGAACTTAAAAGAAAAAAAAATCAACCCACCCACCTCTATCCCAGAAGGACCCTGGACATCGACTGTTTCCTGGGATCCTACCTGTGTCCTCTGAGTGAGTGGGCCTCAAGAAGGAGCGCTTAGGGGCAAGGACTAGGGGGACTGAGGGTGCAAAGTGGGGATGGGGAGCAATAAACCAGGGTCTCAGTTTCCTGGGTGGGGAGGGTAGAAGTAGGAGAGGGGAGGGGTACTTCCCCGGAGTCCTCAGCCTGGCAAAGGCTCTAATTAGAAACGACACGATTCAACAATGAAGCATTTTTTCTCTTAAGGAGCTGAGGTGCTGAGGTAAATATACCCTTTGAAGACCTGTTTGTGCCATGAACATCAAAGAGTAAGGAGGGTCCCTCTCTGAAATTTAAATGTAAGGCTTTACCTCTCAACAGCTTGCTGCTGTTTCAAATTAATGCCTAGAACATCACAGGATTCACAGAGGAAGCAGGAGGCCAGATGCATGAGCTGTGCCCAGAGGGAGCAGGCGGCCGGGGCAAGTCCAGGGGTGAACATCCACACGGGCCAGCAATAGGACAGCTGGTCAGAGCCTGGAGTCTAGGGGGACCCAGGGGTCGGTGGTGGGGCTCCTGGCCCTGGAAGCCCCACACAGAGATATTCAGACCCAGAGACAGAGGTCTGTCGGCAGGACCTGTCAGCTCAGTCAGCCTTGGCCTGGGTCTTTGGGCTTGGAACTTGGTTGGGGACCTCACAGGACCCTGACATGGGCAGCGGGTAATGTCAACATGGAGAAAGTGAGGCGAGGCTGAGAGAAGGCACCAGGAGAGGACAATTCTCAACTGAGTGTGGGAGCTGGGTCAGATCCCTGCCCAGCAGGGAAATGCGAGGCTCAGCTGGCACATCCCCCAGGCTCCTAACTGAGACGGTGGGTGCATGGCCATTGCCCAACACAGCCATCAGAACCAGGGTACTGATGCGGAAAAGACGCCAAGGCTTAGGCCACACCCCAAACCACTTCAGTCAGAATCCCAGTGGCCCGGTGGTCGCAGGTAAGTATAAAGCGTCCCAGTGATTCTCAGATGCAGTCAGGCTATGTGAGGCCAGGGGTTCTCAGTGTGGGGCCCCCAGGTCAGCAGCAGCCCCTAGAAATTTGTTGAGAATGCAGATTCTCAGGCCCTGCCCTATTGCATCACAGACTCTGGGGGGTGGAACCTGGTGAGCTGTTTCAGTGAGTCCTCCAGGTGATTCTCACAGACACTGAGGTTGGAGAACGGCAGCATTTTGGAGGCAGAAAGAACCACCTGCCTGTCTGTCTCTCTCCTGCGCAGACCGACTCTCTGCAGCAATAATCGTAGCAGCAGATGCTGTGTTCTGGCCGCAGAGAGCTCTGACGGTCCTATCCACTCTCTGAGGCAGGGGCTTTATTTCTCTCCAACATAATCTGGAAATAGCCCGGCAAGTGACGATGCAAAGAAAGGAGGGGACGGACGGCTGTGTTGTGTGTTGGTAGCCTCTGTCTTCTCCTCGAGCCCTTGTGGTCTCTCAAGAGCAGCATCACTCTGGCAGGTTCTGGGTGGGTTGCTAAGGGAAGCTAAACTGCTCTGCTTCTCCCCAGTGGGCTGTGCCTTTGAAAGAGACCCAGCTGTTCCATTTCAGCTCAGCTTCAATTTCCCTCCCAGCCGGGTAGCTCCCCTGCCTGATTTGGAGCAGATGATCTGGTAGCTGCAGATTCTGCACCCCTTCTCGGGACTGAGGGCCCCCTCTGCCCTGATCAGAGAGATACAGAAGAAAGTGCTAAGAAGTACAGCGAGGCCTGGGAAACTGCCTGCCTTGGTCTCCCCACGCCAAATGCACAGTGAGGCAGGAAAGGGCAGCCGAGGAGAAGGGAGTATGAATCCATTCTCTCCAGAAACTTCTATCAGCACTATATGAGTCAGGATTCTCTGGAGAAACAAAACCAAGAGGAGATTTTATATGTATAAGATATTCTGAGCGAATAATACATAGGAGCAGAGGAAAGTGAAGAAGAGAAACAGAGCTCCAATAGCACTGGAATTCCTGGTGTCAGGAACATTTCAGCTCTCCCCTTCTTGTGATTTTCTTATAAGAGCAATCCATTTCCAGCAGTTTGCTTGATATGTGTATATTAGATTTCTGCTGTCAGCATGTCAAAAGGCCTGAGTTATACAAGGAAGGAACTGGGCGGGGTGGGGGCAGGGCAGGCAAGGCCCCCAGGCCCACCGTGCAAGGAGGAGTCACCAGGCTCCTGCAAGAGCACAGCTGGCATCAGAAGTGAGCTCCTTCTCACATTCAGTGCCCTTGCCCTTCTTTTCCCTCACTTGTCCTGGCTCTGGGTAGTAATCCCAGTATTTGGCCACAAATGGAAGTTTTTACTTTGGAGACTCAAAATAGAATTGCTCACTGACTCCTTTGTTTGTTCATTTATTCAACAAACAATGATTGGAAGCCTATTGGGTGCCTAATGTTGTGATCAGCACTGGAAGCGGCAACAGATGAAGCTTTGTCCCTGTGGGGCTGACTGTCAGGCCAGAAAGACAAATGCTAAGAAAGTAATAACTTGACTGATGAATCCTGGAGAAGCAGAAGTATGGGTGTGTTGGTGTATGTAGCTGCAGGATCTGGAGTAGAGGCTTTAACCGAGTGAAGAGGAACTAAAAAGCCTCTTGATGAAAGTAAAAGAGGAGAGTGAAAAAGTTGGCTTAAAGCTCAACATTCAGAAAATGAAGATCATGGCATCCGGTCCCATCACTCCATGGGAAATAGATGGAGAAAGAGTGGAAACAGTGTCAGACTTTATTTTTTGGGCTCCAAAATCACTGCAGATGGTGATTGTAGCCATGAAATTAAAAGACGCTTACTCCTTGGAAGAAAAGTTATGATCAACTTAGACAGTATATTCAAAAGCAGAGACATTACTTTGCTGACTAAGGTCCGTCTAGTCAAGGCTATGGTTTTTCCAGTAGTCGTGTATGGATGTGAGAGTTGGACTGTGAAGAAGGCTGAGCACCAAAGAATTGATGCTTTTGAACTGTGGTGTTGGAGAAGACTCTTGAGAGTTCCTTGGACTGCAAGGAGATCCAACCAGTACATTCTAAAGGAGATCAACCCTGGGATTTCTTTGGAAGGAATGATACTAAAGCTAAAACTTCAATACTTTGGCCACCTCATGCAAAGAGTTGACTCATTGGAAAAGACTTTGATGCTGGGAAGGATTGGGAGCAGGAGGAAAAGGGGACGACAGAGGATGAGATGGCTGGATGGCATCACTGACTCGATGGAAGCGAGTCTGAGTGAACTCTGGGAGTTGGTGGACAGGGAGGCCTGGCGTGCTGCAATTCATGGGGTCGCAGAGTCGGACACGACTGAGCGACTGAACTGAACTGAACTGAAAGATGAATACAGTTCAGATTGCAGAGAGAAAGAGGGAGAGAATGTATATACTAGAGAAGAGAACATCATCCCAGGTAGAGAGCAGCATATGCTCAAATACTCTCATATCCGTTCGATAAATGCTTGTTCAAAGTCGTCAGGGATTGTGGAGATAAATTTACCATCCTACCCTCAAGGAATCAACCCTAACAGGGAAGGAACCAGACAAGTTAGGGGACTGTGACCACACAAAGCAATGCACTCTGTGGGGTATAGAGCAGGCTGTTCAATTCAACCAGAGTGGATAAAGAAAGGCTTCCAGGAGGGGTGGTGCCTGCCTGAGCTGGATTTTGAAAGACAAGTAGACATTTGCCAGTCAAAGAAGTGATCAGAGCAAGCCAGGAAGAGATCAGCCAGGGAAAAGCCGAGAGGTAAGGAAACACAGGATGATGCTTCAGATGATCATTAGGTGCCCAGGTTAGCCCATGCAACTTAATACAGACCTGAAATACCATACAGGTACAAGGAATAACAGTAGAAATAATTCTACAGTGGAGTAGCACCCTTAGCATCTTTCATTGAGTCCCACGCACCACTTTTTCTTCCAGGATGAGAACACATAGCTATTTCTCCAGTGAAACACAGGATGAAACAGTTGGCTTACATCTGAGGATTTGTGCTGCATGAAAAACTATACGTCTTTAAACTAGAATGAAATTCAGGGCACCGAGGTATTTTCACCATTAGTCTAAGAAGCAGAAGGAATTGAGATGGACCAACAAATCTCCAGATTTATGTCTCATAGTTACCGTTCACAAACTACCGCACAATTGCACTCATCTCACACGCTAGTAAAGTAATGCTCAAAATTCTCCAAGCCAGACTTCAGCAATACGTGAACCGTGAACTCCCTGATGTTCAAGCTGGTTTTAGAAAAGGCAGAGGAACCAGAGATCAAATTGCCAACATCCGCTGGATCATCGAAAAAGCAAGAGAGTTCCAGAAAGACATCTATTTCTGCTTTATTGACTATGCCAAAGCCTTTGACTGTGTGGATCACAACAAACTGTGGAAAATTCTGTAAGAGATGGGAATACCAGACCACCTAACCTGCCTCTTGAGAAACCTATATGCAGGTCAGGAAGCAACAGTTAGAACTAGACATGGAACAACAGACTGGTTCCAAATAGGAAAAGGAGTACGTCAAGGCTGTATATTGTCACCCTGCTTAGTTAACTTCTTTGCAGAGTACATCATGAGAAACACTGGGCTGGAAGAACCACAAGCTGGAATCAAGATTGCCGGGAAAAATATCAACCTCAGATATGCAGATGACACCACCCTTATGGCAGAAAGTGAAGAGGAACTAAAAGCCTCTTGATGAAAGTGAAAGAGCAGAGTGAAAAAGTTGGCTTAAAGCTCAACATTCAGAAAACGAAGATCATGGCATCAGGTCCCATCACTCCATGGGAAATAGATGGGGAAACAGTGAGAGACTTTATTTTTTGGGGCTCCAAAATCACTGCAGATGGTGATTGCAGTCATGAAATTAAAAGATGCTTACTCCTTGGAAGAAAAGTTACGACCAACCTAGACAGCATATTAAAAAGCAGACATTACTTTGCCAACAAACGTCTGTCTAGTCAAGGCTATGGTATTTCCAGTAGTCATGTATGGATGTGAGAGTTGGACTGTGAAGAATTCTGAGCGCCGAAGAATTGATGCTTTTGAACTGTGGTGTTGGAGAAGACTCTTGAGAGTTCCTTGGACTGCAAGGAGATCCAATCAGTCCATTCTAAAGGAGAGTGGTCCTGGGTGTTCTTTGGAAGGAATGATGCTAAAGCTGAAACTCCAGTACTTTGGCCACCTCATGTGAAGAGTTGACTCATTGGAAAAGACTCTGATGCTGGGAGGGATTGGGGGCAGGAGGAAAAGGGGACGACAGAGGATGAGATGGCTGGATGGCATCACTGACTCGATGGACAAGAGTCTGAGTGAACTCCGGGAGTTGGTGATGGAGAGGGAGGCCTGGCGTGCTGCGAATCATGGGGTGGCAAAGAGTCGGACACAACTGAGCAACTGAACTAACTAGAACTAGTTACCGTTCTCTCTGGGGCAAGGCTAACTGTAAAGAAAAGCAGGCAATTGTCTACACATTTAAATCGTTGTTCTCTCTTTCTTTCTCTTCTCTTTGACCACCTAGGTATGAAAATTACATATGATGCGATTTTACTATTTGCAGAAAGTGATAGTCACTTAGTTGTGTGTGACTCTTAGCAACACATGAACTGTAGCCTGCCAGGCTCCTCTGTCCATGGAATTCATCAGGCAAGAATACTGAAGTGGGTAACTGTTCCCTTCTCCAGGGATCAAACCCAGGTCTCTTGCAGGCAGATTTTTACCATCTGAGCCATCAAGGAAACTCTTCGCAAGCGGCACACATAACCTCTTGGAAGAATACATGCTGGAACCAGAATGCCAGTTCCACTTTCTGTGTATCCTTGAGCAAGTTACTTCTCTTTTCCTCAGCCTCCTCATCTGTAAAACAGGAATAATAAATGAGAAACAAATGAGTCGACAAACATGAAGTGCTTTAGCACGTAATTGCACACAGGAAACGCTTTTAAATAAGAGCTTTCGTCATTGTTTTCATTGGTCTATTATTTTAATGTGGACCATTTGTTTTTGCAAGTCTTTATTACATTTGTTTCAATATTACTTCTACTTTATATTTTGGTTTTTGGCCGTGAGGCATGTGGGATCTTAACTCCCCAACCAGGGATCAAACACACACCTCCTGCATTAGGGAGGCAAATTCTTAGCCACTGGACCACCAGGGAAATCCCTTCATTTGTCTGTTATTATAAATAGTCTTGGAGTAGCAGAATTACCACCTTTCAGACACTTTTCTGTTTCTGTGGGAGAGGCAGGAGGGGGTCCGTTTTTGCCCACAGGAGCCATTGTTGAAGGGCTGATAGGGGAGGAAGAGAGGAGACCAAGCCTGGGTCAGAGTTTGAGGAGTTGGGGGGTAGATTTGAGGGGTATGGAATCCCAGAATGAGAACTCGCCCCCATGCCACCTCTGGATCAGAGCTCCAGTAGAGATCAAGTATGTTTCATTCCTTGATATTGGTAGTAAGGGGCGGATAAGGTCAGTTGGCCGAGGTACTCCCAGCATCTCTTCATTTGGCCCATATCTGGGGCAGCTTTGCCCAGAACAAAACACTTTGTCAGGCCTGGCCAGAGGTAACCCCATGGGAGGTGGGTTTGTCTTTGATGTGTAACTCATTCCCCAACCATCTCCAATATCCAGTTTGTCCGGTCTTCGCCCTGCAAGTCTAGGATCTTTGTCCAGTGAACTCAGCTGTGGCTCCCTCTAACCTGTTCCTCCCTCCCCAGCCCATCAAGACCCCAGGCCAAATCCTTCCTCCCCATTCAGACCCTTCAGCCTGAAGTCTTGCTACTCAAGGTGACTTCAGCAGCCTTGACACCACCTGGAAGCTTGTTCAAAATGTGGAATCCTATTGAATGAAATCTGAATTTAATAATTAATAAGATCCTCATGTAACATTATTTGCATGTTACAGTTTGAGAGACACTGACTTAAACCTATAAGATGGATTCCTCTTCTGACCTCTTTCCCATGGTCGTTGCCAACCATCTGAAAACTGGCCTCACCAGCTGTGCCCAGAGAATTATCATCACCTTCTTACCATTGTGCTGGAGTTCATTTCACACTTTCAGCCTCTCCATCCGCTATACATCAGCTGTCCTCTTTCGGCCCTACCAGTCTTGAGAGCACACCCCCTTTCCCTTGAATTTCCCATGGCAGCACACAGAACCTCTACTGAAGCCCTGGGCTATTATACTGCAGCACAGCAAAAAATAATAATATTATTGTTATACTTTAAAACAGGGGCTCCCAACCTCCAGGATCTAATGCCTGTAGATCTGAGGTGGAGCTGATGTAATAATAATAGATATAAAGTACACAATAAATGTAACACACTTGAATCATCCCAAACTCTCCCCTGCTCCCTGTTCCAGTCCGTGGAAAAATTGTCTTCCATGAAACTCGTTCCTGGTGCCGAAAAGGTTGGGGACCGCTGCTTTAAAATGTATTTTTTTTTTTTTAAGGTTAATTTTTTTTTTAATCAGCATTTTATTTTACTTATTTTTGGCAACTAGGTCTTCCTTGCTTTTGTGCAGGCTTTCTTTAGTTGTAGTGAGTGGGGGGCTAGTCTTTGTTGTGATACCCAGGCTTCTCATTGTGGTGACTTCTCTTGTTGCAGAGCATAGGCTCTAGGCGTAGGCTTCAGTAGTTTTTGTGGTGCACAGGCTTAGTTGTTCCATGGCATGTGGAATCTTCCCAGACCAGGAATCAAACTCATGTCCTCTGCATTGGCAAGCAGACTCTTATCCACTGTACCATCAGGGAAGTCCTAAAATGTATTTTTAATTAAAGTATCACATCAAAATTTAAAAAGTCAATGAAAAGTAAAAAATACTAAAACACAGTAATGCCTTGTTCTCCTCCATCCCTGCTTTGCTCCAGAAAGTCAACCGTTCTAGGATTTTTTCAGGTAAAACTTCCATGGGCTTCTCAGTTAGCTCAGTGGTAAAGAATCTGCCTGCCAATGCAGCAGACACAAGTTTGATCCCTGGGTGGGGAAGATCCTCTGGGGAAGGAAATAGAAACCCACTCCAGTATTCTTGCCTGGGAAATTCTGTGGACAGAGGAGCATGGTGGGCTACAATCCATGGGGTCTCAAAAGAGCTGGACGCAACTGAGCAGCTAAGCAACAATAAGCTTCCACAGACCACCATTTCTTAATTCAAACATTTTAAGACTTTTCTTCTTGGCTTCCTATTTTGGGACATGAGGTTTTAAAAACCCATCCCTTCATCCATTTCCCAAATATAGTTTTAACACAATCTTTGGTCAAACCAATATTTGATGTTTTCAATACTCAAGGTTTCCCTACAATCAAGAAACATGCCTTTCTGTTTGGGCAAATTTTCTCATGTTATTTCTTTAACAGTTTCATCCTTTGCACTGTATTCTCTATTTTCTCCATCTCCAGACTGTTCATTCACTCATCCTGTTATTTTTATATCAATCTTGCCCACTGCAGAGATATCCAGTGTTTCAGATTATATATTCACTTTTGTGTAACTTTTAATTTTTCTGTAGTTAATTGCATCATTTGATCGCTTTTCTTTGAATCTATGACTATGTTCCCCACATCATTATCTTAGCCCACACACAATCTTCCGCTTGGTTATAGTGATCAGATAATTTATCGTCCTTTCCCACCAGTCTTAGGTTGGGCTGCTATAACATATTACCATACACTTGGTGGCTTAATAGGGCTTCCCAGGTAGCACAATGGTAAAGAATCTGCCTGCCAATGCAAGTGATGAAAGATACTTAGGTTCGATCCCTGGGTTGGGAAGATCCCCTGGAGTAGGAAATGGCAACCCACTCCAGTATTCTTGCCTGAACAATTTCATGGCAGAGGAGCCTGGCAGGCTAGAGTCCACAGGGTGGTAAAGAGTAGGACATGACTGAACGACCCTAGCACACACACAGTAAGTGGTGGCTTAAACAATGAACATTTATCATAGCTCTGGCAGCTGGGAAGTCCATGAGCAGGATGCCAGCAGATCAAGGTCTGGTGAGATCTTTCTTCCTAGTTTGCAGATGGCTGTTTTCTTGTATCTACACATAGCAGAAAACAGAGAAAAGAAAGTAAATAATCATGTTTCCTTAAAAGGGCACTAACCCCACTCATGGGGCTTCACTCTCATGACTTAACCACTTTGCAGAGGCTCTACCTCCAACTGTCATTAGAGTGGGGCTTAGGATTCCAACAGATGAATTTTGGGGGGACAAGCATTCAGCGCCTTCAAATATTCTCTACTTTCCAACTGCCCAACTGTAAATCTGGGATCTTCTGCACCACCCTTCCATCAGTTCTTTTTAACTCTCTCCTGTGAATCTCATTTCCTGATTTTCCTCTTTTTTTTTTGTTTACTTCCTCATTTCAACTAAGAAATATCTTCCAGTAATTTCCTGATACAAGATACACTGAGATAAATTTTTTGAGACTCTGGATGTTTGAAACTGTCTTTATGTACACGTGTCCACACATAATGGTTTGGCTAGGTACAGAAATCTAGGTTGCAAATTATTTTTTTTTTCCTCACAATTCTGAAGACATGCTCTACTGTGTTTAAGTTTCTAGTGTTGCTGTCCAGTGCTATCTTTAGTACTTATTTTGGGGGTATGACTTTCTCCCCCTTCATCTCTCAAGAAGCTTTTAGTGTTTTTTCAGTGTTTTGCCATTTCACAAAGATGTATTTTTATTCACTGTGTTGGGCATTCCAAGGGTCTTTTTAATCAGGAAGCATGTTAGTTTAGGGAATGCACTTCCATTTGGGAAACTTCTTATATAATGTCTTTAGTAATTGTCACTATACTGTATTAACTATTTCCTCTTGATCTGGAATTCATTCTTTGGAAGATGATCCTTTTGGGTGAGTTTCCTAATTTTTAAAACTTTTTTATTCAACTCATCATCTTACCTTTTTCCTACTTTCAAGATTAGTATTATATTTTGGCTTTCATATTTTTCATTTCCTAGAGCTCCTTTTTTACTTTTTCTTCTAAACGTTCTGATGATACTTGACTACTTGTTTTTACTGAAGACTGAAAATCTCAAAGCTGATCGGAAGCTCAAAACTGACTAAAATCTCTGAAATGAGGCGAGGGTGCTTGTCTACTGGTGGGTTCAACTCATGGGTGGTTTAAGGGGATACCTGTTTATTTCCTAGAGAATTCCTAATGTCAGTATCTGTAGACCTGTTCTGAAGATGAGCAAGAAAGAGGGCTGAGGATATCACCATTCAGATTTTCACTTTGTCCCTGTTTTTAGCATCTCAGCCCCACTCACCCTCCTCTGTGCGTGTCCTTGAATCCATGGCCTCACAGAGTAATTTATTTTCTAGAATTTACATCTCATGTCTCCACTGGAGGAAAGGTTGAAGGTGGTTTCTTCCGTGTCTCTGATTAATTTCTTCTAGAATTTATATCTTATGTCTATACTGGAAGTGGGATTAGGAGTGGTTGCCTGGGCCTCTCTGATTAATTTTTTCTAGAATTTATATCTCATATCCACAGTTGATGTTGTTGCTAAAAGATAAACCTGGAAGTTCTAACTGCTCCTTACTCTTTCAAAGCTGTCTTCCATTTTAACACACAACCACACCCTCCCTTCTTGCATTCCCAATGACCTTCATCCCAGAACAGAATCTTCTGCTCTGGGATTGCACTGGGTCCTCTTTAGTACCCCCATCTCTGGCACTCAGGTTTACCCGCCCGGATTCTGCCAAGTGGTCAGCCATACCTCCTATTTTCTTGTTTGCCAAGTGTAATTGTGCTGTTCCCGTTCCTTTCTGCCTATAAAAGTTTCATTTTTGTATAGCTCCTCAGAGCTCCTTTCTATCTACAAGATAGGATACTGCCCAATTCAAATTGATGTCTGTGCAAATAAACTCTAAATATCTTTAATATGCCTCAGTTTATCTTTTAACATTAGTAAACAGTAGAAGATATTCTTGGCCCTCATGTTTACCCACTGCCCTGATTTATCTGGCTCTCAGGTGGGAAAGTAGTCTGATGATTATTACTGTCCCAGAGCTTCTGTATTATAATATTTCCTATGGACAACTTTCTGTGAGTCCCCAGTGGGCACTGAATAAAATCAAAACAGCCTGACACGCAAAGCCCTTCACTGTCAGTCCAGGGGCCTTTCTCGTTTTTCCTCCCATTTAGCTTTCATTGTTTTCATTCTCCAAACCACCTGGGCTCTTCCCTAGCTCGGAGCTTCTGCTTGATCGAGCATGCATGCGTGCTCACTGGTTCAGTCATGTCTGGCTCTTTGTGACCCCATGGACCTCCAGGCTCCTCTGTTCCTGGGATTCTCCAGGCAAGAACACAGGAGTGGGTAGCCACTCCCTTCTTCAGAGAATCTTTCCAACCCAGGGATCAAACCCCGGTCTCCTGCATTGCAGGTAGATTCTTTACTGTTTGAGCCACCAGGGAATTTTGTGCTAAACTTCCTCTATCCTCTGTCCCCTTCCTCTATCCTCCTGGTGAATTTCTACTCATTCCTAAAGATCCAGTCCAAAAGGCACTTTCTCTGTGAGCCTTGTTTAATTCCCATAACCAGAATTCATTTTTTCTGCCTGGTTGTTCCCTACCATTGAGAGCACAGCTCTGTCTTAACACTGGCCACGTCATAAGGGAATTTGGAGTGTCTGTGTCTATCCCAAGCTACACTATGAGATATTGTCATGTCTATTAAGCACTAAGAATCAATCCAAGGCAATTTAATTTTCTATGTTTTCTACAATTTTCTATGTTTATCATCTAAATATAAGACAATATAGGACAGTCCTTTCCTTGTAAGAGACCAAGGAGGGTATGGAGTCCTGGAGAAGGGACATGCCTCCTTCTGTATTCCCTCTCAGTGTCTGAGTCAGGCTTACTCCAGGCAGCTCAAGTCTCAGGGGCTTATTGAATGAAGCTCAAGAACCAGGCAGTTATAAAAAAAAATCAGAGCTCAAGGGACTGACTATTCCCTCATCTTCTCTCTCCTACAGGCTGCAGCTTTTATCCGCCTGTCTGTCACTCCTCTTTTGGTGAAGTATACACGCCTGGGCCCTGCCCAGAGCCCCCAGACCTTGCAGAGTGCCAGTGTGTGCCTAGAGAATTCGTTTTGGAGCCATGAACAGCAGCTCCTTTCACAAGCAGCAGGTCAGAGTGCTAGAAAATCAAACTCTCTGGGCTCAGCTCTCAACCAGTGACTCCCAGGAGTTGCTGGGGAGACACCCCAACCCCCTTTCCTCCTGGCTGGGGACATGTCTGAGGTGTACATCTTCCAACTCCCTCCCCTGGATAAAGCGCCATCACCCATGTCCATGCACCTTTTACTGTCTACCTTTCCTTGCCTGAATCTCTTCCCCACGCCTCTCCTGGAGTTTCCTAGGACTACTGCCTAACTATTTTGAGTGCAAATTTGCGTTCAGATTGTTGTCTCAGAGTCTGCTTCTGAGGGAACCCAAACTAAGAAACCTGGCCACCTTGTTCTCTGGAACTTTCGCTCTGTCCTCTTGCTACCGTTTGGTTTATCCTTTCTTCTAATCTGTGGAACCTTTTAAAAACTTCACAGCTCTGCTCTTTGATGTCTTTTGCTTGCGTATTTTGAGAATTATTTCTGCTTTTCATAACTTGCACCATCTTCACCTCGAGCTACCGTATGCTACGTGTCCTTATATCTCGTTTCGTTTGCTATTTCCGCTGCCAGCTGCTTCACTCTTCTGATTTCTCATTTCAAATCCCACAGGAAGGAACTTGAGGGCCCAGCTCATCTTTGTTGCATAGGACACCAGCTGGCCCGTGGATTGGCTGCACTCAGGTCAGCTGATCATGGCTAGCCCAGTCAGCTGCGCCAGAGGAGGGAGATTGCGTAGGAATCTTCTATATGGACAAATGATGCTTTCTCAATTTTACTGTATTTTTCCCCTCTTTTCTTTTGGCCACACTCCCTGGCATATGGGGATCTTAGTTCCTCAACCAGGGATCAAACCCATGCCCCTGATCATGGAAGAGTGGAGTCCTAACCACTGGACCGCCAGGAAATTCCTTTTTAATTTTATTTTGTTTACTTTTAAATTAGTTAATTAAGGCCATGCAGCTCGGCATGTGGAATCTTAGTTCCCTGACCAGGGATCAAGCCCATGTCCCTGCAGTAGGACACAGTCTTAACCACTGGACTGCCAGGGAAGCCCCTCTCAATTTTATTTTAAATATAACTTCAACTTCTCCTTCCCGATCAGAGTGTTCCACTAAGTCACTCCTATACTGAAATTCTGAAGCGACCACAGGTTTGTATAAATTAAGACACGGCCACCTAGGAACTGGCCCTCAGTCAGGCTATCGGCAAGATCTTTTCTGGGAAAAGTCTGTGTGTGTGTGTGTACTAAATCACTTCAGTCATGTCTGACTCCTTGTGACCCTATGGTTCTGTAGCCCAGCCAGGCTCCTCTGTTCACGGGATTCCCCAGGCAAGAATACAGCAGTGGGTTGACATACCCTCCTCCAGGGGATCTTCCCCACCCAGGGATCAAACCTGCGTCTCTTATGTTTTCCGCATTGGCAGGCTAGTTCTTTACTAATAGTGCCACCTGGGAAGTCCAAAAGGCTGTGAACATGGGGCCAATTTATTTTGGCAAGTTTAATACCCCTTGCTTTCTATGACTCCACTCCAGTACTCTTGCCTGAAGAATCCCATGGACAGAGGAGCCTGGTGAGCTGCAGCCCATGGTGTCGCAAAGAGTTGGACACGACTGAGCAACTTCCCTTTCACTTTTCACTTTCATGCATTGGAGAAGGAAATGGCAACCCACTCCAGTGTTCTTACCTGGAGAATCCCAGGGATGGGGCAGCCTGGTGGGCTGCCGTCTATGGGGTCGCAGAGTCAGACATGACTGAACCTACTTAGCAGCAGCAGCAGCAGCAGCAGCAGCAGCAGCAGCTTTCTATGAAAAAAATTTTTTTGTTTTAATGGTTACAAAAGAGTTTGGAAAATAAAGAAAAGCACGAAGGAAGAAAATAAAAGCCACAGGAAATCCCAACACTCTGAGATAATCACTCTTTGCATTTTAGGGCCTTCCCTTCTGTGTGCGTGTCTTTGCTTTTAGAGGGAAATATTTCTTCCCATAATAAGAAAACCGTCCTACATATGCTGCTTTTTCTACCTGCTTTTTTTCACCTTATCACTGAACATTTTTCCGTGCCATTAAATATGTTCGAATGGCCTCATTTTAGGTCAGCCTGGCCTTCAGACACCGGGCCTCCTGCCCTGAGGAGCTGAATTCTCAGCCCACCCCTTCCCAGGACACTCAGCTGTGAAAGGCACCGATTTACACAGGTGAACCTAATGAGCTCATCTCGCTTCCTACTACAAAATTTCAGCTAAACCTACACTGACGGCTGCCCCGTGGGGCCTGGGCTGTCTACTACAGTGGGAGCATCCCCGAAGGCCATAGACTCTCTGGGGAAATCACCAGTCAGCCCTCCACAGTTTCTTCATTCCCCACATACTCTCTGCAAAGCCAGCTCAGGACACTGTAAGCTCAAATCAAAAACTCAGAACTAGAAGCTCCCTTAGGAGATTGCTCCAGCCCCCACGAACAGAAAGGAGGAACCAGGACAAGAGAGGGGAAGTGACATACCCACACTCAGCCAGGGAGCAGGTGGCAAGGTGAGGGCTCGAGCTTGTGTCCCTGAGGCCAAGCCCAGTCTCTACTTTATGAGACTCCAATGCCTGCTGTGAACTGGGGGCTCTCCCCTTGGGCCCATCCACCCTGCAGGGCAAGGTCCCATGGCATTCCCAAGCCCCAGATGGAACTTGCAAACCTAAAGCCCCTGCCCCAGAATCAACCCTGGGGGATGTGGCTGCTGCCCCAGCCTCCTCCTGGACCAAGCCCTGGTTTCACATTCCTGGGTGTGGCGTGATTAGAACAGAGGCCCCTCCGGCTGTCTGTGGTGGCGTGCCTTGGAGCTCTGTAAACATTGCAGCAGCATCAGGCCTTCCTGCTTCTAGGGCCTATGCTGGGGAAGTATCTGGGCTCTGGAGAAGCAACAGAGAAGGAGGCGACAGCTTTGCAGATTGGCACTAAATCACTAAGACCTGCTCCAGGTCTGCAGGCTGAGTCACAGAGCAGATTGTTAGAGGAGCCCCAAGAGTCCCGAACACCTCTGCCCTCCCAGCTGCTCTGTCCTTCAGAGACACCCTCAGGGTTGACCCCCAGCCTGTGGTGGGAGTTTCTGGTTACCAGGGGAATCTAGGGGAGGCTTTGCCCCTGCATGATGGGACAATTTGCCACAGGGAACACATCTTCCAGCTGAAAGCCAGCTCACTCCGTGTGAAATGGGAGAAGGATTATCCCAGCGCCCCGTATGCCATTCTGAGGAGTCCTGGGCTCTCGCCTGACTACAGAGCCCTGGGGCCTTTCACTGAAGCAGCAAGAATGGAATACCCAGGAAGCCTTATTTTCCCCTTTTACTGAGCCTGGCCCCCACAGGGGCCAGGCCTAAGGCAGAGAGGAGGTGCCCCTCAAAACCTGGCAGCCAAGCACTTCTTCCCTCCCACCGCTGTGCCTCAGACACGCAGGCTGCTTTCACTCACTGTCTAGCTGGGGTCTCTCTTCCAGGGGGAACATGTGGTAGATGTGAGCCTCCTCCAAGCATAGACCCCTTTAGCTCTTTTTCTGCATCTTAAAGCACATGTTGCCCTGTTTCATCTTCAATCCACTCACTTCCCCTGCAGATTTTATGTGGCAAGCAGGACCAAAAAATTCCTGCTTGCTGCCATGTTTGTTGAAAACACACTGTTTTCTTACTGCCTTAGAAACCAGAGGAGTAAGACAATGACTGACCCTGGGGAAATGACAGGTGCGCAAACTCCCCAGTTTAATAATGATTGTGGATCATTCCTGATTTCCTTGATTAGAAGCAAAGCCCAAGGCCCACCAATGCTTCACTCAAGCATCCTCACCATCAGGAACTCTCTGCTGACTGCTGACTCCCATCTCTGGGCTTGGAAACCAGAATTCTTACTCTGTCATTTCTTTGGGTTTAGACAGGCCACTGTGATTTCCACGCTGCTAAAGACGGTATCTATGATCATCACTGCAAACTCGCAAATGCAGAGTGCTTCCACCATGACTGCAGGGAAAGGAAAGAGAGATGCTGCTGGAGGGGCCAATGGTCCTCAGCTTGGCTGCCAAGCAGAGGCAGGGAGAGTTGGAGAGCAGGGTGAAACTAAGGGACAGGGAGATGAGGGGTGAATGAAGAGAGAAGAATGAGTGTGCACTGGACAGCCAAGCCCCAGACTCACCAATCCTGCTGCATGCACCACAAGAAGAAGCAGGCTTGGCCAAGGGCCACCCTGCCTAGCTCTGCTTATGCATGAAACCAAGAAGCCACAGGGCCAATTTTCCAGGCAAGACAGGCTATGTAATTTGTGGGACCCCCAGTGCAAAATAAAATTGTGGGGCCCCTTATTGAAAAAAAAAAAAAGAACTTCAAAGACTTGCAGAGTATAAAACCAAATGTAGGGCCCTGCACAAGCGATTCCAGTGAGACTGGTGTTTTGATGGGTCACTGGGTTGATTGAGCTGCAGTTTATTAAGATTAAAAACAAACTGGGGGGTGACAGGATTAAACTGAGGGATGGGAGCTACATCAAAAACAGTTAATTATTGAGCACCTGATATATGTCAGGCTGTCTTCTAACTAAGCACCTTCTGTATGTTACCCAATTTAGTCTTACGACAACTGGACAGGGGAGGTGCTATCATCATCATCACCATCATCTCCCAGATGAGAAAGCCCAGGCACTGAAATGAATATATTGATAAAACCATTAAGTAACCGTAATGGAAATTGTTCCTAATCCATTGTGACCGTAAGCGTTGAGTAATTTGCTCGAGGACGTAAAGCTCTTAAATAAGAGAGCTGGGATCAGAATGTGGCCCAGAGACTTCCCTAGTAGTCCAGTGGTGAACTGTCCACCTGCCAACTCAGGAGACGGGTTTGATCCCTGTTCCAGGAAGATCCCACATGCTGTGGAGCTACTAAGCCCACGCATCAAAGCTGTTGAGCCTGGGCTCTAGAGCCTGGGCTCCGCAGCAAAAGAAGCCACCGCAACGAGAAGCCCGCACACCGCAGCTAGAGAGGAGCCCTCATTCACTGCAACCAGAGGAAGCCCATGTGCGGCAACGAAGACCCAGCATAGCCATAAATGAATATATAAAAAGCGGTGCAGCCATAAATAAATAAAAAACATGCCCCAGGGCCCAAGCCCCTAGCCGGTTAACAACACTGCCTGTCTTTAAATACGGAGCACAGCTCAACAAAACAGATCTTCCATACAAGGAACTATCTTACTGTAGAAAGAAGGTTCTGACCAAGTTATTCAGAGAGGAAGGGGCTGGAGGTGTTTGAAAAAGAGGCAGGAGGGCCATTTGTCAAGGGGAATCCTGCCTCACTAGGGTGCTGGATTAAATAATACCAATCCTAATAACAAGAGTTGCCACTCTCTCAGTAGTTGTGATGAGTCAGGCACTGCGCCAAGCACTTAATAAGCATCTTTAGGGCCTGGTCCCCATTTTGCAGAAGGAAAGAAGTCCAAGGATCACAGAGCTTGGAGCTGTCACTCCCCAGTGTCAGGGAGGTAGACTGGAACCCAAACTGCCTGCTTCCAAAGGCCTTACTTCCAACAGGCTGGCTTTCAAGGTCCCTCTCACCTCTAAGATGCTGCAACTCTAAATCTCCTCTGGGAACTGATTCTGTACCCGCCCATGCTATTTCATTTTAGCCTGTGTTGATATTTTTGCTGAGAGTTTGGAGCCTGCTGGAGGCCCAGGGATCTGTTCCCTGTCTTGAATCAGTCCTCTGGAATGTTGGCCCGAACCCTGGCCAGATCGTTTCAATTCTTTCTCCTTCGCATTCTACAATCTGGGTTTCCGGTAAGCTCTAGTGAAGGCCCATACTTCCGATGTTTCATCCTTATTTAAGCAGATAGCTTCATGAGTGTGGGCATATTGTCCAAAAAAGCTAGAGAACTTTTTCTCTGAGCCAGAAAGTGTGTGACAGCCCCGGTAGGCCCCCTACATACGATTGAGTTCTGTTCCGAGAGAGCATTCCTGAGTTTGTTCATAAGTCCAACAAAGCCTAGTTACCCAACTATTGTTGACAATCGGTAATATGGTATTGCACTATAATAGGTTTATAATACTTTTCACACAACTGAGACATAGAAAACAAACACAAAAAATTTAAAAATTTTTTAATCTTAAAGCACAGTACTTTGAAAAGTAGGGTAGTACCAGCTATATCGCTGCTGCTTTTATGCTTGCTTCCAGACATACTGGGCTTGAACTAAAGATACTATATTACTGTGTTCTGTACAGTCCTATTCAGTAAAGTACACAAAACTACAACTACTTGTAGAAGATGCGCACATGTGACAATGTGCGCTGGACCCCTGAACTAACTTAAGGGATTGGACAAGTGAACGCATGTTTAAATCTTTGAAAGCAGTTTTAGCTTTATGTGCTCAACTACATTAGTTTTCTGTGGCTACTGTAATCAAGTACCACCAGCTTGGTGGCTTAAAATAACAGAAGCTTATTCAGTGGCAGTTCTAGAGGCCGAAAGTCCAAAATCAAGGTGTCAGCAAGGCCACGCTCTCTCTGAAGTCTCTAGAGGAGATTCTATTCCATGCCTTCCTCTTAGCTTCTGGCAGTCAGCAATCCTGGGTGTCCCTTGGCTTGTAAACATATCACTCCAGTCTCTGCCTCGTGGTCACATGGGTTGTTGCTGTTTGTCTCTGTCTGTATGTCTCCTCTCCTTACGTGGACATCAGTCAACAGGGATTAGGTTCAACCCTCCCCTTGATTATATCTGCAAAGATCCTATTTCCAAATGAGATCCCGTTTACAGGTTCTGGAAGTGAGCACTTCAGCATGTTGTTTGGGTAGGAGACAATTCAATCCTAACATCACCCCAAGCTCCGTTGGTGAGTATACTGCGGGGGACCCTTCGATAGCATGTCCTGCGTGCTGACTCGCTCACTGTGTAAGCCCTACCTGGACTCCATGAAGCAGGTTCCATTACTATTTCTACCATACAGATGACCAGAGAGGTTAAGCAGCCTGTCTGAAGTCACACGCAGCTCCTGAGCCTACACGAGAGGGCAGAGCTCAGCATTTCATCATCACCCTGAATAGCACTGGCCTCAGCATACAATGAGCCAGGAGAGGAAGTCTAAGTCCCATTGTGTTAAGAACTTTGGACCCACTGAGACCAAAGCTTTCTACAAAGGGAAGCAGTGGCCCCAAACTGGACACCCTGGCTTAATGCTTCTCTCCTTTGTGTAAGATAATTTCCCTGAAACCCTCTTACTCCATCCCGAAGACAAGATCACAGAGACTGCCTGACCCATCTCAGAGAATGGCTCGGAGGAGTAATACCAAGACTCGTGGAAGGCCCATAGTCATGTTATGAATTCCCATTCCCTTGGTGCTTGCTTCCTTCAGGTCTTTGCTCAAATGCCACTGCCCCTTGAAGCTTCCCCAGCCACTGTATCTAAATGGTGCTGTCCACCTTACCACCGCCTTTTATCTCTTTACCTAAATTTCTGACTATCTGACATACTTAATTGTTTATGGTCTATCCTGCCTGTTTTAGGCTGTAAACTCAGAGAGGGCAGGGCTTTGTCTATTTCATTTCCCATCGCCACCCCAGTGTGTACAACAGTGCCTGGCACATAACAGGACTCGACAATACTTAACTGAATAGATGAATAGCTTAATGTGAATGGCAGTTTTTCCTCGTTTACATGATTGGAGTAGAAGAAGGACAATTTTTCCACTAGAACTTAAGCTCCAAGAAAGCAGAAAACCACGGCCATCTGATTCATTACCAGAGTCCCAACGCCTGGCAGAAAACAAGATCTTTGATTAATATCTGTCAAGTGAATAGATGGGGGAAAGGCTGCTGGACAGACAGAAACCACGCCCTTCTGGCTTCTCGGAGGTGAGACGCTATGGAAGACTGTGACTGGAAGAGAGCTGGACCTTCAAGCATTTTCGAAGGTGGAGGGAAGAAGAGGCACCTTCTTCCAGCTCAGAGGAGCAGGAGGAATGGGCTGTGTGAGCAGTGGGGTGGTGATAGCAAGACTCCTTTGCAAAGTCAGGAGATCTCATTCAAACAAGGTTGGCCTGGAAGGGAGAGAGGCAGGGTGGTTGTATCTGCTCATGAATTACCCAAACACCAGGTGATGTGAAACGTGTATTTCCTCTAAGCGCTGTGCATCAGGGACCTCGTGCAGAAACTATTTAAAGGGTGGAATGATGAGCATTGCAGCACTGGGCTTCTTCCCCTCCGCCCTGTCCAGTTTCACCCATGTTCTCAGTCTCCACAGAGGCCAGGGCGAGCCTAGAACTGCTTCCCAGGCAGTTAAACCACCTCCAATTTTCTAAGTCTGAATATGCCAAAGGATCCTGTTGTCTCCATCTTTGGGCCCAGAGGCAGTTTTCTCATCAAACCTAGAGAGCTTGTAAGAGAAAGTGACATCTGTGATAAGACAGGTGGCCTCCCTGTATGAAGACTCTTTGCTTAGCAGCCTCAGGGGGTGCTGCGGGTTCAGGGAGCGGGGAGTTCCCTCCCCTCCAGCGTCTGGTTGCCAGGAATTCTTTTAATGCAGGTCAATACCTCCCATTTCACTTCAGAGGGACAGGCCTAACATTCAAACCGCCCCAGGAGAAGCAACAGGCTGGTTTCAATGCACAAAGAAGTGCAAATGACTGAGCGAAGACCTCAGTCCCTCAAGGGCAGATTTTAAAGAGCAATGAGAGGAGAGGTGATGCAGTGAGAGGGGGATGTATGCACAAGCCCCGTTCTTCCGCTTACTACCCACGGGGCTTGGAACAAGTTCATTAACCTCTCTTCTGTAAAAACACCAGCTTTCTGCTGTGGCCAGACTGAGCTGCCTGCGGCTTCCTCCGGGTGCCAGTCAGTTCCCAGCCCTAACTCTGGGCATTTCTTTGGCCTGGAAAGTTCCTCTTCCCTTTGTCCTCCTGACTCCTCATCTTTCCTCCTTCCAGGACTTCATCCCAGGGTTGGATGCCAGCGAACACTGTGTTCACACGGTGTAGTCAAGCTCACTCTCCTTCCTGCCTTCCCCAGCTCCCACCCAACCACACACACACACACACACACACACACACACATAGACATACACACACCAGATAGGCACAGACACATACACACCAGACAGACAGACAGACAGACACACATATACACATACACACACACAGCAGACAGGCACACACACACACACATATCAGACAGGCACACACACACATACACCAGACAGGCGTACACACACACACACCAGACAGACGTACACACACACACACCAGACAGGCACACACACACACACACACCAGACAGGCACACACACACATACACCAGACAGGCGTACACACACACACACCAGATAGGCGCACACACATATACACACACACACACACACATAGACATACACACACCAGACAGGCACAGGCACACACCCCCCAGACAGACAGACAGACACACACACACACACCACACAGGCGCACACACACACACCAGACAGACACACACACACACACACACACCAGACAGGCACACACACACACACATATCAAACAGGCACACACACACACACATATCAGACAGGCACACACACACACACACACATATCAGACAGGCACACACACACACACACCAGACAGGCACACACACACACACACCAGACAGGCACACACACACCAGACAGGCATACACACACACACCAGACAGGCGTGTGCACACACACACACACATAGACATACACATACCAGACAGGCACAGACACACACACACAGGCACACACACACACACCAGACAGACAGACAGACAGACACACACACACACACACACCACACAGGCGCACACACACACACACATATCAGACAGGCACACATACACACACATATCAGACAGGCACACACACACACACATATCAGACAGGCACACACACACACACACACACACACACACATCAGACAGGCGTACACACACACACACCAGACAGGCACACACACACATACACCAGACAGGCGTACACACACACACACCAGACAGGCGCGTGCGCGCGCGCACACACACACACACGCAGACATACACACACCAGACAGGCACAGACACACACACCAGACAGACAGACAGACACACACACACATACACATACACACACACAGCAGACAGGCATACACACACACACACCAGACAGACAGACAGACACACACACATACACACACCACACAGGCACACACACGCACATACCAGACAGGCACACACACACACACACCAGACAGGTGCACACACACACACACCAGACAGGTGCGCAAACACACACACACACACACCAGACAGGCGCACACATACACACACACCCCCCCCAGACAGACACACACACACACACACACACACACCAGACAGGTGCACACACACACACACACACACACACCAGACAGGCACACACACACACACACACACACACCAGAGAGGCACACACACACACACACACCAGACAGGCGCACACACACACACACACACCAGACAGGCACACACACACACACGCCAGACAGGCACACACACAATCACACACACACACACCAGACAGGTGCACACACACACACCAGACAGGTGTGCAAACACACACACACACACACCAGACAGGCGCACACAGATACACACACACCCCCCAGACAGACAGACAGACAGACACACACACACCAGACAGGCACACACACACACACACACACACACACACCAGACAGGCACACACACACACACACACACACACACACACCAGACAGGATGGACCTAGAGGGCAGGGTCATTTTCTTGTCCTTCTCCAGGCGCCCAATAAAGAATCAGCAAATATCTTTTCAATAACTGAGAATTACCTCCAAGAAAAAATTTCCAAAATGTGGAAATAAAGCAAGAAAATGACTGCATGCCCTTTCAATGGCATGCTGACACAGTCAGGCTCACCGAGGGTTATTTAAATTCTCTAGGAGAACCTACCTGTGTTGACTATTGTTTATTATTGGCCAGAGCCCATGCACTGAATGTTACCTGTTAACTTGCTGATTTTGCCCTGTAAAGATGGAGGTGATTTCTTCCTGTTAGAAAAGATAGCCTTATTGCCATGTAGAATATGAACCAGTTTCCTACCTAACCTATGGATCTTATGCTAACATTCTTTTGCCTTTCCCCTCTTGCCTGTTAGTACATCAAATAGTCCATTAATCAGCTTTTCCATCCTTCTGTTTCCTCAGTACTTAATAAATCTTCAGTAAGACTTGAATTCATTTTATATTTTATGAGGGCCATTTTTTTAAAAAGAGCTGTGTTTTTAACTTTAAAAAAATCATATTTTGACATCTTGCAGGAATTTTGAGAGGTCTAAATAATACCATTCACCAACTGTTGTTTTTTCTTAAGAACAATGCATTGCTGTAAATGCTTTAATTCCTTATCTCATTGAATCCTCATCACAACCATATAAAGCAGATTTTTATTTTATAGACGAGGTGTCTAAGGCCCAGAGAGGCTTAGCAGCTTGGCAAAGCCAGGGACATGTATCCTGTGCCAGGAACTTTACCCACCTCCTTGTTTAATCCTCATGACAAGCCTATAGCCCAGGCATCAGAACCCTTGTTTTTGTTTATCAGAAAAAAAAGGCTTAATTACTTATCTAAGGCACATGGCCAAGTCAGCATTAGAAGCCGCACATTTACCTGCCTCCCAATGACCAAGTGACTTAGCTTATGCGGAGGTCTGTCATGTTCCACACATTACAGAAAACGTTAATTTCTCTTCCACTGGACAGTTTAGCTGTGAGGAGTTGTGGCCCCATGAAATTACATTCCTTTCCCTTCTTCCGTAATAATAGATCCCACAACTTTTAGGTGTCCCTGACCATCCCAAACAAAGATTACATTTCCCCATCTGCTTTGCAGCTGCATGTAGCCATATGATTAAATTTTAGCCAATTTAAGCAAAAGTGTCATATGGCTCTTTTAGGAACTTTCCTTAAAAGATATGTGAGCACCTTTTTCTCTATGCCTTCCTCCACCCACCTACCAGGAACACAGCTGTGATGTCTGGAGCTCTAGCTGCAATCCTGTGCCAGGAAGGCAATACTGACCCTGGAGAAGTTAGAGGAATGAGCTGGAAGGAGCTGAGTCCCTGGAGGCATTACAAAGCACCACACCAGTCCTAGACTTCTGACTTCCCAGTTTTTATGTAAGGAAGAAATTACCAGCTGTCTTATGCAAGCTGCTGGGTTTTTTTGTTTTTTTTTTTTTTTGGCTCTCTGTTGCTTCCAACCAGAAGTAATCCTAACTGATACAGCACAAAGAAAGTGGAGAGGGAGCCTCAGAGACAGCGTTGGCCTTTAACACAGAAGTGGCCAGGGATGGCCTTGATTCTTAGAACCAACCAGAAAGGCCCTGGAGAGCCCAGCAGTTGGAGCTGTCAGGAAGACAGATGTTGAGCGGGTCTTGCCAGCCACCAATTGCCCTGACTTGCCCCCAGGTTCCTCTGCCAGGCCTGCCTGCCCATCCATTCCATGGCATCCTTTTCAGCTGCCTGCAAAGACATGACAGCTCCACACAGGCACCCTCCTCCTCCAGGTGGACAGAATTGGTGCATCACCAAACTATAACAAGAAAACCTCTGAAGCTCTGGGTTCTCTTCCCAGTGACTGTGAGGAGGAAACACCTTCTGTTCTGCTTCTCCAGGCTTTGCCCGCTCAGCAGTAAAACAGTAAAACATGTCTGTCGCTTTAGCAGAGACCAACAAAGCAGACACAAAGCCTCAGAACCTGCTAGAAATTAAAAGTTCAGCTTTGCTTCCTCCTGGGAATCTGAAGGAGAAGGCTGGATTGCCCAGCAGATGCCGAGCGGGCTGGGAGCCTGG
The DNA here is from genome assembly GCF_023091745.1 of Budorcas taxicolor. Lineage (NCBI taxonomy): Eukaryota > Metazoa > Chordata > Mammalia > Artiodactyla > Bovidae > Budorcas > Budorcas taxicolor. The sequence goes on from NC_068915.1 coordinate 45,903,111, forward strand.
GGGGTGGCATTGTCTGGCGAGGGCTGTGAGACCATTGCATGAAGGCATGGACAGAGGTGGTGTTTTCTGCCGGGACAGCATCAGCCTGGACTGCCGGGGGGCTCACTCTCACTCCCGGAGCCCCTCCCGGGTCCAGCTGTCCTGGGCAGGGTCCTGGCTTAGCCACACCCTCAGCAATGTGACCTTGGACACAGTGTTCACAGACCTCAGGTCCCCACCTGTACAATGGAAATTATGACAATTCCAGTCTCTGAAGGTGGCTCTGAAGACTAAATGAAATGTTCCAAGTAAAATTTTTAGATGCCTGGCACATCCTAAGTGCTCAGTAAATGCTGCTTGTTATCCTTGCTGGAGAATAATAATGATACAAGGTAGCTCTTTCTGCATGTAGGTGTTGTACCAAGCAATCTTCATATATAAACTCTTTTATCCTCACAGCAGGACACTACAATTAACCATCCCCACCCCCATTTCATTGATAAGGAAGTTGAGGCCCATTTGGAGAACAAACTGAGGCTTCTGTGCCCCTGTCCATGCCCTTAAAAAAGGACAAAGGAGGGGTTCTTGACTCTTTACCCGCTGCTAGCTTTTTTTCCCCCCAGCTCCCCAGCTTCTTCCCACCGCAGATCAAAAAAACTTTTTTATTGAAATATAGTTGATTTACAATGTTGTGTTAGTTTCAGGCATGCACCAAAGTGATTCAGCCCATTCTGGACTCCCATTTCTCTATCATGCTGCTTTTTTCCCCTCTGGTCCCTGTCATGAGGATTTATTTCTTCCACGGTTCCCTTCTCTCTCTTTCTGCTGATCAGCCGGCCAGGACGCCTTCCCCAAGAAGACAGGACACCGGCTTCACCCCTGGCTGTGTGTCTCACCCACAGCCAGTGATGCCTGAAGCACGTGGCCTGCAGGCGGTCCTGAAAGGGCTATGGGGTCTGAAGACAGCTAAGAGGTGTCCCCTTAGCTGACCCCTGAAGGGGTCCCCTGCAGACTTGACGCGTCTCTCCGAGCCCTGCATGCCCAGGACCTATCCTAGGGCGAGCACGTGTGGAGCCCTTGCTGCCTGCCGGCCCTCTTCAAACACTTGATGCGCATCAGTCATCTCATTTAATCCTCACACAATCCCTCCGGAGGTATCTGAATCTGCTGCAGCCACCACGACAAAGCACCATGGACTGGCACTGTAAACAACAGAAATGTGTTTTCTCACAGTTCGGGAGGCTGGAGGTCCACGATCGAGGTGCCGTCGGGGTGAGCTTCCTCTGGGCCCTCTCTGCCTAGCTGGCAGACAGTCAGCTTCTCCTGTGTCCTCGCACAGCCTTCCCTCTGTGTCTGTGTCCTCATCTCCTCTTCTTCTTTTCTTATTTTTTAAAATTACATTTTGTTGTCAATTGTGGGATATTTACAAGATTGTGATGGCTTTTGCCATACATCAGTGTGAATCGGCCATAGGTTCCCCCTCTTGTGGCCCCCACCCACATCTCTGCCCCTCCCATCCGTCTAGGTTGTCACAGAGCACCAGCTTTGGGTTCCCGGAGTGGTATAGCAAACTCCCACTGGCTATTGATTTTACATAAGGTGATTTATATGTTTCAATGCTATTCTCTCAAATCATCCCACCTTCTCCTTCTCCCACTGTGTCCAAAAGTCTGTTCTTTATATCTGTCTCCCTTGCTGCCCTGCATATAGGATCATCAGTGCCATTTTTTTAGATTCCATATCTATGTGTTAAGATATGGTGTTTCTCTTTCTCTTTCTGACTTACTTCACTCTGTATCATAGGCTCTAGGTTCATCCTCCTCATTAGAACTGACTCAAATGCATTCCTTTTTGTATCTGAGTAATATTCCATTATGTACATGTACCACAACTTCCTTATCCACTCATCTGTCACTCATCTCCTCTTCCCATAAGGACACCAGTCATATTGGACAAGTGCTGACCTCCAGAGACCTCATTTTACCTTAATTACCTCTTTGAAGACCCTGTCTCCCAATCCAGTCACATTCTGATGTACTGGGGCTTAAGACTTAAATGGATTTGAGAGATCTTCCATGACAGGGTAAGAACTATCATTATCATCCCAAATTTTAGTTGAGGAAACTGAGGCACAGAGACTGGGCAACCCAGCCATGTCCAGAGCTAACACTGAGCAGAATGTGAGCCGTCAGAGCCTGACTGCAACCTCACATGGAGCCACTGGCCAGACCGCACCACAGCCCACAGAAACAGGTCTCAGGACATCAGCCTTTTTCTTTTTTGTTGAACTTTATTTATTTGTCAATTTGTTTATTATTTTTGGCTATGCTGGGCTTCATTGCTGATGGGCTTTCCTCTACTTGCAGGGGGCAGGGGCTACTCTCTAGGTGCAATGCAGGGATCTAGGCTTCCCTGATTGCAGAGCACGGGCTCTAGGGGAAGGAGGCTGCAGCAGTTTCAGCACATGGGTGCAGGAGTTGCAGCTCCCGGGCTCAACTGTTGTGGCACATGGGCTTAGTTGCTCTGCAGCATGTGGGATCTTCCTGGATCAGGGATGGAACTTGTGTCTCCTGCATTGGCAGATAGATTAGCCTTTTTCTAAAGCCAAGGAAATTAGGGCTCAGAGGAGAAATCTCTTTCCCTGGTCATTTAGCTGACAGGTGGCAGAGTGAGAAAACCAACCCCGAGGTATAAGCCCAATTTCTTTAAACTACCCCACCCCTACCTCCATAAATCTGCTCCCTCCTTAGGAAAAGGGCATGACACTTGGTCCCAGCAAGGTAAGGAGGAGTTTGGGAATCCAAAGCCATTTTGACTTATAGGCGTTATAGGGAGATTAATGAACATAAGGTTTCCTCTAGTGCCTCTGACATACAGTTTCTAGGAAGGGCACCTGTGGTTCAGAACTGCCCCCCACAAAGCTGGGAAGAAGGCAGCAGAGCTCACCAGCCTCTCCTGGCCTCCTGAAGCCCCCCACCACAGCTGCATTCAGTTCAGTTCAGTCGCTCAGTCACGTTCGACTTTGCAACCCCATGGACTGCAGCACGCCGGGTTTCCCTGTCCACCACCAACTCCCAGAGTTGCTACAATAGCTGCCCCTATAATACTAGCACCTTCCAGGTGATCACTGTGTGCTAAGCACCATCCTAAGTACTTTTAATCACCGACTTATTTTCTCCTCTCCACAGCTCTACAAGGCGGGAGGTGGCATCATTATTGTCTCTGTTTTATACCTGAGAAAGTGAAGGCACAGCCATTGGCCTAGAGTCCCCAGAGGAGTAATTGGTGCAGGTTGGATGTAAACCCATGTAGGTGGCAGCTGGCCCAGCTCTGGCCTCCTCCTTGTTACGGTGTGGCAGGCAGGGAGCTAATGAGCCAGCTCTCCCTCCACTCCTTCATGGGCTCACTCATCTGCCTCCTCTTGACTTCCCTGGTGGCTCAGATGGTAAAGCGTCTGCCTACAATGCAGGAGACCCGGGTTCGATCCCTGGGTCGGGAAGATCCTCTGGAGAAGGAAATGGCAACCCACTCCAGTACTCTTGCCTGGAAAATCCCATGGCTGGAGGAGAGTGGTAGGCTACAGCGCATGGGGTCGCAAAGAGTCAGACACGGCTGAGCAACTTCACTTTCACTGTCTATCTACTCTGCTTGCTCTGACCCAGGCCCCGTGCCCACTCCTCCCTCTAGGCCCCCAGGCTGGGAGGGCAGGAGGCCCCTTAAAGGGACAACATTGACCCTGTATAACAGGAGTGTGTCCATGATGCAAAGCCAGGATTCACAGTCAGAGGAAGCCACGGAAGGCTGGTGGAGGCAGTGGTGGATATGCTGGGTCTTGAAGGATATGCTGGATGTGCCAGGAAGAGGCAGAGGTGTGGCCACAAGAGCTCTAGGCCTGGTGTGGGTGGAGATGGGGCTGGGAGGGGAAGAGGAGAGCCCCGAGCGGGGTTGCTTGGGCAGCATGCTAAGGAGGGGCTTTCGACCCAGCTGCTGTTCAGCCACTAAGTCAAGTCTGACTCTGCATCCTCGTGACCTGCAGCATGCCAGGCTCCTCTGTCCTTCACTATCTGCCTGAGTTTGCTCAGATTCATGTCCATTTAGTCTGGGATGCTATCTAACCATCTCATCCTCTCCTGTCTCCTTTTGCCTTCATTCTTTTCCAGCATCAGAGTCTTTTCCAGTGAGTCGGTTCTTCTTATCAGGTGGCCATTGACCTAGGCTATGGCACTGTAAAGGCCCCTGTGGGACTTCAAGCAACCTGATCTTCCTACCTATCCTACCTAGACTAAAATTCCCAAGTCCCTACCATGGCCTCAACAGGGTTGTATGACACAGCCTCCCAGCCAGGCTCCGGCTTCTGCCTGGTCACACACTCCTTTGTACCTCCCTCACTGCCTCCAACTCTACCCACTGTTTGGCTCTTCCCACAACGGGCCAAGCAAATGGCCTCAACAATGGACTTGGCTCTCTCTCCGTCTGGACTGCTCCTCCCCTTCAGCACAGTTCTGTTTAATTGGCTAATTACTTCCAGCCAAGCTTCATGCAGCTCTCAATAAATACTTGCTAAATGGATGAATGAACTCTACTTTATTATCATCTGATTCATTGAAAGTAAGTCTACAGACAGCTCTCAGCCGTCCAGCTGTGCTGGATAATTAACCAGGATGCACCGTCTCCCTTTGGGCTGCTCCCATCACTTGTTAACTCTCAGCCATTCCTGAGCTGCCGGCGCAACCTCCAGAGTGGGTCCCGGCTGCCGGCAAAGGCAGGCTGCTCAGTCATTGAGCTGCTCCTCAGCCCCAGGCTGCATCTAACAGTCCTGCTGCCACAAACCCGTCTCAGCGGCAGAAAAGAAACCATGAAATTGCCTGAATTCAGAAGCTGACAGGAAAGGAAAGGGGCCTGTCAAAATCCAGCCTACAATGAAAGACAAAAGGCAACTCCTTCCAGCACCTCCGGTGTGAGCCTGACGCTGGTAAAGGGGAGAGGAAAGTCTCCCCCACTTCGGTCCTACCTGCCCCTCCCTTTGCCTGGGATGGCGCAGCGGGTGGGGGAGGAGAGTCATGAGCGCTGGGGCTCAAAATGAAAACCCTGCCAAGGTTATCGGGGAAAGACGTTCCTGACAAATTTTGGATGGTTGTAATAGCAATAGTCCTTAATGAAAAAGACCCTCCCAAATCCTATTTCTTTCCCTGGAAGCAGAGTGTCAAAATAAGTGTTTTGATATTTATGAATTATTCCAGGCCACATGGGGAGCTTGGTTTCTTCCTCAGCTATTTCAGAACAATAATAACAAAAATAAAAAACCAACTGTGGGTTCCCAAATCTGGCCCCCCTAACTCAGGGCTCAAGTTTATTTCTTGTGTTATTATCATTCTTTCCTGTTGAATGGCAACATTAGCTAATTATGAATAAATCAAGGCCCCTTTCCAGTAGTTGCAGCTGAAAATTCATTTTTTCAAGATTGGGTTCTGATTGCACAGTGTCTTAATACAAAGGGGACAGAACAGCTAAACCATTTACTCCCAGAATCCTGGTGAAGAAATTCGGGTTTAATGAACCCTGAACAGCTACCCTCTCCTCCCCTCTGAGGAGAAAAGAAAATGTGGTTGTAAATTTTAAATGTGAGTCAACAACTGGTTTTGAAATTGTTATTTGGAGATAGTGGCAGTGGGGAACTCTGAAAAGCAGATGTCCTCACACCTCAGGGGAGAGATTTTTCTCTTAGGAAAAGCTCAGGTAGCCCCTGAGGGAAGCTGAGGATAAAATCTGGATGCCAAGTTTCCTATGATTCCGCGCATGTGGATGGATGGTGGGTTTTAAATGCCCAAAAGGTCCAATTTGCCAGGAGCTCCTTGGGGCTTAGGAAATTGTCTGGCAGGCTTCACGGGCTCTACCGGCAATGGGCTCAGGAGGTTTACTCCTTGAAGATTTCAAGGCACAGTGATTTCCCAATATTTGCAAATTGGCAAGCTGTGAAGTTTTTGAAAAGGCAGATGGGGGGTGGAAAGCCCAGAGCTCCGGTGGCTTGCGATCGCTGCTCAGAAGTACGCGCTAAGCCGGTTCTACGTTTGAGCACTAGATGGCGCCAGCAGCCTTCCGGGGCTGAGCAGCGGCCCGCAGGCGCTGTCGGGTCGGAAAGAGCAGGCGCCTAGTCCACAGCAGGAGGTCTGACCGTGACTGCAAGCCCAGAAAGGCCTGCCTTGGCTTCTGGACCTGGCTGTGTAAGGTGATCGGTGATGTGTCTAGTCCTGCGTGGCAGCACGTGGGCTGCTAGGAAGGTTAAAAACCATTGCTTTGGAAAGTCATGTGTTGCCTTCCTGTCGTTTCTTTCTCTCACTGAAACGTTTTGATCTTGCCTTAGCTCCTCAGCAGCTATCAGAGATCAACCCTGAAAAATGATACTCCTATGTTTTTGGAGAACCTGCTTGTTGTCTCCTAACATTTGTTTTTGCTTCTTCCCCCGCTTAGTTAGAGGGCTCTGAGCAGGCAGGGGTCACACAGCACGTGGGAGTCACCACTCACAGGATGGGGAGGGGCCCAGAAAGGCTCACCTCCCAGTTTGTGCATAGCACCTGTGGTGTGTCTGAGGTCAAACCTTATTCTCCCAAACTTGGGAGGTGTCTCCATGGGCAAAAAGAATTAGCTGTTTGAGACCTCCTGTTTGGGTAGTAGTTATATCATATTAGCATTCTTGGTAAGTACCAGGACTTGTTTCTCTGTTTACCATTTTCCATCCTCTTCCATTCCAAGGGCACCTGCCATGTATGTTTCATAGACACCTTTGCAGTTTCATTATTCATGGGGGAAAATGTATGCTTGGACATGTATGACATGTATGCACAAATGTATATTGTATATATGCATTTGTGTAAGACCGTACTTACACACTCGGAGAAGGCAATGGCACCCTACTCCAGTACTCTTGCCTGGAAAATCCCAAGGACGGAGGAGCCTGGTAGGCTGCAGTCCATGGGGTCGCTAAGAGTCAGACACGAGTGAGCGATTTCACTTTCACTTTTCACTTTCATGCACTGGAGAGGAAAATGGCAACCCACTCCAGTGTTCTTGCCTGGAGAATCCCAGGGACCAGGGAGCCTGGTGGGCTGCCGTCTATGGGGTCGCACAGAGTCACGACTGAAGTGACTTAGCAGCAGCAGCAGCAGCAGCAGTACTTACACAGTAGTACAGATGGCAGTACTAGTGGTAAAGAACCCACCTGCCAGTGCAGGAGTTACAAGAGATGCAGGTTCAATTCCTGGGTCAGGAAGATTCCCTGAAGGAGGGCATGGCAACCCACTCCAGTATTCTTGCCTGGAGAATCCCATGGACAGAGGGGCCTGGCGGGCTACTGTCCATAGGGTTGCAAAGAGCCAGACATGACTGAAGCTACTTAGCACACACACACACGTACTTACACACATACCCCTAATCCAACACCAGCATTGTGGGTTATAAATCCAGAGCCTGAGGAGAATAGACAAAGGGATCAAGGTTTCACATTGGGTTGGCAGTTTCTGGCTTCTGTCCCGGCCATCTTAACACACAGGCAAGTCCTTCTATCAGCACATGCATGTATTTTTAATTAACACAAATGATTTGTTAGTTAGGATCTAGCAAGAAAATCAGAAACCACTTTAGGTCTTTCAAACAGAGGGAATTTAATATAGGGGATTGGTTAGACAAGGCATAGGATCATGGAGAAGATATATATGAAGAGGAGATCACCCACCACAGGAGACCACCATCACCACCCTGGTGGGACAATGGGACGAGTGAGGCCACCAGAGCTTGGGCTTGTGGCTGGGGCTTCAGAGTGGGGACTACCTGGTGGTATGTGAACAATTGGGTGAAAAACTATCTGGAAGGAACCAGAGCCACAGGAAAGGTCCTGGGGCTGTAGGAGATACACAGGAAACAGAGAGGAGAAACACTATGGCTTTCCCTTCCTCCCATCTCCCAGTCTTCTACCAGAGCTTCCTATTCGTCAACCAACTTGAAGCTGGAAGCAAGAAAACCTGGGAATTGTAGTTTTCTTAGTGGCTCAAATGGTAAAGAATCTGCCTGCGATTTGGGAGACCTGGCTATGATCCCTGGGTTGAGGAGATCCCCTGGAGAAGGGAACAGCTACCCACTCCAGTGTTCTTGCCTGGAGAATTCCATGGATGGAGGAGCCTGGTGGGTTACAGTCCATGGGGTCGCAAGACATGACTGAGCAACTAATACTCCCACTTTCATGTGGTACAGAGAAGGACAGGAGGACAGAGATGGAGTGAGAACACACTGGCAGTTCACGGGCAGAATGGTGGGGAATGAGGATGAAAGGCCTTCCTACTTTGTGTTTAATTAGCACATAGTAAGGTGAAGTGTGTAGGCTGGATAAAATCTTAGCTGAGTGTTTTACTGGTTATATAACCCGGGCAAGTTACTGAATTTCTCTGTATCTTTGTTTCTTCCTTTGTACACAGGGAGTAATAACTATACATATAAAATGGGATTTGTGAGGACTAAATGAGTTCATCTATGTTAAGTAGTTAGAGGGTGCCTGGCACAGAGAAAGCATTCCATCTCACCTTCTTTTTCCTTAAGATCTGTGCCTGTTACGTGTATGTGCATCTAGTATGTGTCTTCTGAATGCTGCACACATCCCCGTGGTGTGTGCCCACCACATTTTATCCAAGGAAGCCCAAGATGCCTTCAGTCCTCTGTCTACTTGCATTTGGATAACTGGAATCACAGGTATGTGTAGAATTCAGGAACAAGATTAGATGGCTGTGAGTAACTGCTGTGTGAGTATATTGAAACCCAGGCTGGCATCTTTAGGGTCAGCCTGAAAATGGGGTTACTTTGAAGCATTTGTCAATGCGATTTGAACTAAAGGCACTTGGCAACATTCGCTTGACTGAATTTTAACTTTCCAGAAGTAGAAGGAAATTGGGCCTGTTCTTCCATTACACAGTGAGCTCTGTAAGGGTGGAGTCCATGCCTTACTTCACTAACTGAACCTTACTCCTCTGACCCCCACCGCTGCCGGAGAGTCAGGCATTGTCATCAGCCGAGGAAACTGAGGTTCAGAGGAATGAAAGAACTTTCCATGGTGGAGGCAGGATTGAAGCGAAGCCTGGGCTTGATCATTCCTCCAGATTCCCCCTCTTAAGGCAGTAGCAGGGAATCTGGCCCATGGAGCTAGAAGTCACTTTTACTTATGTCTGGGAGCTTGGGTTGATTCTACATGCTTGAAACGAGTGAGAAGTGCCAGAATCTGTTGTCAAGGGGCCACAGGCAGACCTTGAGATGGAGTCAGAGCCAAGAGCATGTGAAAAGTCACTCTGGAACCATCCAAGGGACACTGGGAATCTCTGGGCTGGTGTTTAGGAGAGATAGACTCAAAGGACTAAGGTCATCGTGGAAGGAGAGGTAATTGGTAGCCTTTTATGTTTTCACTGAGTGGTTGCTAGAATGCCCCATTGTGTCATTGTTGAATGAGTGCCTTTGTAACGGAAATCTCTGAGACTTCTCCAGCTAGGAGATGTGCACTAATCATAGCTCCATCACTATCGAGTGTGGTTCATCTGGACAGTTTCTTGGCCTTCTAAAGATGTACATGGACTGTTTAGCTATGCCCTGTAGTCCCAGCAGGTCTGGAGTCAGTGTTAACAACAGATCCATTTTCCTAAAGCACTACTTCTCTCATGTTCCTGCTGGATTAAAATCCTGCAGTGACAGCCGTTACCTCCAGCTGCTTCTCAATCACTCAGTCACATCCAATTCTTTGCACAATGGCAGTGGACTGTAATCCATCAGACTCCTCTGTCCATGGGATTTTCCCAGCAAGAACATTGGAGTGGGCTGCCATTCCCTCCTCTGGGGGATCTTCCCAACCCAGGGCTTGAACCTGCGTCTCCTGCATCTCTTCCATTGCAGGTGGATTCTTTACCGCGGAGCCACCGGTGAACTCCCATTACCTCTAGGCCAAATACCACATGTGGAATGGTATTAGTGTCCCCCACGGCCACTTCAAGTTCATGTGTTGAACTCATAATGCCCAGTGTGATGGTATGAGGAGGTGAGGTCTTCAGGAAGTGCCTAGGTCACGAGAGTGGAGCCCTCATGATCGGGACCCCAAAGAGCTCCCTAGCTTCTTCCAGATATAAGGTTACAAAGAGAAGTTATCAGCCCACCACCAAGAAAGCCTTCTCCAGAGCCTGACAGTGCTGGCCCCTTGATCTTGGGCTTCCAGCCTCCAAACTGAAAATAGATCTCTGCTGTTTGTAAGCCACTCCGTCTCTGATAGTTTTGTTATAGTCGCCTAGATAGACTAAGACAGGCTGCAAATAAAAAACAGTGTGTATAGTTTCCTGTGGCTGCCAGGACAGACTTGGCGGATGAAAACAATAGAAATCTATTTCCTCGTAGTTCTGGAGGGCACAAGTCTGAGGTCAAGGAGTCAGCAGAGTCGGTGCCTGCTGGAGCCTCTGAAGGAGAATCCTTCTCATGGCCTTCCCCTGGCTTCTGGGAGCTGCTGGCAATCGCTGGCGTTCTTCAGCCTGTAGATGGAGCACTCCAGTCTCCACCTCATCTCCGTGTCACCTTCTCCTCTGCGTCTTCTCTCCTTTTGTTTCCTTTTTAACAGGGACACTTGTCCCTGTTGGATTTAGGGCCCACCCGAATCCAGGATGATCTCATCTCAAGACCTTGAACTTAATTCCATCTGCAAAGACCTGTTTTCCAAATAACGTCACATTCATAGATTCCAGGACAAGGACGATTCTTTGGAGGGGACACGATTCAACTCACTGCACCATGTTTTAAATGTGAAGACTTTATTCTTTTCACCCAACAGGAAGTCTAGAGGTCTGCAGCTGTCAGCCCTGGTTTGCGTCCTTGCCTGTTTGCGGTCCCCTTGCCGTGCAGGAGGCCACCTCGGATCCTGTGCCATGTCTGCACGGGGCTGGCAGCACCAGCCGCAGGCACGCCTGTTGTCACATGCTTTCTCAGAACCCGGTCAGCAGCAGACATCTGCTCTGGAGGGAAGGCTGAGAACATGAGATGTGGGTGTTTCCTGCTCTGAGGTGGAGGTGGGTGAGGCAGCAGAGAAGTACATGTGAGTGTTGAGTGAACCAACCGACATGGATGTCCCTCATGGGTGGGGGCACGCAGCGGTCAGCCCACAGTCCCTGCCCTCGGGAGCTAAGCAGTATTGTCTTACTTAAACCTCGTGACGACCTTCTCTTAAGGTTTGTTTGGCTATGAGAGAAACAGACCCTGTGATACATGGCCCAGAGCCTCAGTCAATGAAGGACCTGCTGCCCCAGCTGTGGAGCCGTGGTTGGCACGCCATCTTCAACTGTCAGGCCCGTTGGGGACTGAGTCAGCTGCAGAGTGGCCTCGCCCTAAATCAGGCCTTCCCAAGGAAGCCCCAGCCATTGCTGATCCACAGAGATATGGCTATCTGGGCCCAATTGGAATAATTTTGCAGGGTCCTTCTAACTCCAGAGCTTCCCATGGTATTATGGCCAAATTCTGCCCCCTTCCTATTCATATGTTGAAGGCTTAACCCCCAGGACCTCAGAATGTCCAGACAGGTCATTTAAAGAAGACTTCATGGCCGGTCCTTATCCGGTATAACAGATGTCCTTATGAAATAAGGAGATTAGGACACAGACACACACAGAAGGAAGACTGTGATGACACTAGAGGAAGTCAGCGATCTACAAGCCAAGGGGAGAGGCCTCAGAAGAGACCAAATCTGCTGACATTGATCTCAGACTTCAAGCCTACAGAATTGTGAAGAAGCAATTTCTGTGGTTTAAGCCACCCAGTCTGTTGTGTTATGGCAGCCCAGCAAACTAGCCCATGGGGGTTGGCTGAGGCTGTGGGCCTGCATCCCAGCTTGGCCTCCTCCTCTGTCGTCTCCTGCTTCTTTCCCTTCCCCTCCATGGGGTCCATCCCCAGGGTGGTCCTTGCCAGCAAGTCCTCCACGTAGCTCCCTCACAGAGTTGGCTTCCCGGGGCCCAGCCTGGGCCTGTGAGCACTCAAGCTGAGATAAGGGCAGGGTGCACAAGGACACAGGGGAGAGATCTCAGCAGCTCCAGGGCAGGGAGAGCATGGGCCTTCTGAAGGATGAGGATGAGTGGAGGCTGGGAGGGAACAGCATCTCTCTCTGCCTATTTGTCTAGGTCTCTCTCCACCTTCTCTCATCTTAGTGCTTCTTTGAGATGTGATTTCATTCTGCAGATGCTTCTGAGGACCTACCCGCTCCATGGGCTCCTCTTTGCAGCTGCCTTCACCCCAGCCTGTCTCACCCAGTCATCCCAACATGTCCTCTCTGAGTTCCTTTGCTAGAATTCTCAGAGAATCTCATTTTCCCCCTCTGCTGTCCATTCTGTTGGGGTGGGGCCTCCCAGGCTCTGGGCGGCGCAGTGGGGGAGCAAGGAAGCAGGGTGGGGCAGGTGAGGCCATGGCCTCCCTGACAGCCCTCTGGACTGTTACTGAAGAAGGGACCAAGGCCTCGGAGGCACTGCTCGTTCCCTGTTACCATCAGGAGACCCTTATCCTCTTACGCCTTATGTCGCCCCAATTCGATGAGATTGAGAAGGGCCTTGGAGGCTGGCAGCTATGATTAGACTTCTGTGCTTCTTCCTTCCTCCTCTACACCCAAACCATGGCGCTCAGCCAGGCCCAACTCAGAGCTGATGCTTGATGAACACGTGTGGATCCGAGGGGGCAGGCCAGGATTTCAGATCAGTTAAATTCATTTTCTTTCATGACCATAGCCTGTCATTTGCATTGTGCCAGCATCTCCAAGAGGCATGAAATGAAAGGTGGAATCAGCTGGAGGCTATGGTTCTAGACAGTATGAAATTACTTAACAGCTTTTTTTTTTTTTTAAGTTGTGGTGAAACATACATAACAAAGTTGCCATTTTAACCATTTTTAACTGTGTACTTCAGCGGCATGAAGTACATTCCCATTGTGAAACCGTCACCACCATCCATTTCCAGAACTTTCTCACCTTCTCTAACTGAAATTCTGTACCATAAACACCAACTCCCCATTCCTCCCTCCCTCCCTGTCCCTGGCGACTACCATCTGCTTTCTGTCTATGAATTTGACTACTCCAGGTGCCTCAATGTAAGACCAGTCATACAATGTTTGCCCTTTGTGACTGGCTTGTTTCACTTAGCATAATGTCTTCAAAGTTCATTCATGTAGCCTGGATAAAATTTCCTTTCCTTTTCATGGCTGAGTAGTATTCCATTGTGTGTATACACCACATTTTGTTTATCTAGTCATCTAGCAATAGGCATTTGAGTTGCTTCCATCAACAGCCACTTTAAAAAAAATTAATGCAGCACTCACTGTATAGTAGGCATTGTACCTACTAATCACAGGACCCACTTATCAGAGAGAGGGTATGTTGTGATGGGCTCATGGAGCAGAAGTGCCAGTCTTGTAGGATGAGACTCCTGGGATTTTATACCTGGCGTTGGGAGATGGGAGTTAGTTTTCACTGAGAGTGGATGATGTAAACCTGAGCCTGTCTATTATTATACTCTCCCCTCAGTACCCACCACAGTCATGAGAAGGTAGTTCATCTTCTGCAATAGGTACAAGTCCAATATCTCAGGAAAAGCAGATTGAGAAATGGACCCAGAGACACACAGAGAGGGAATATTACTGAGTCTCTGCATCCAATCATATCTGAAACCAACTCCATTTCAGGAACTCCCAGTTTGTGGAGTTCAACTGTACAACCCCCTCGAGTTCCAATTTCTGCTGAAATTGGCTTGACTCGAGTTTCTATTGCTTGCATCCCGAAGTTCTGGCTAAGACTCGTTTCAGTCCCCAGAGGCTTCCCTTGTCACAGCTTATTCTCCCTTTTCTCATGTTCATTTTTTACAAATGGCAATAAGTCAGAATGTGTGTGAAGCTCTAATGACAAGAAGACTGATTGCAGAATTATTTATTATGGTAAAAACTTAAGAAAAAAAAAAAAAAGCTTAGATGATCCGCAGTAAGGGATCATTCACCGGTACAACCACCTCGGGTTCCAAGGTCTCATAAGTTTGTGGGTAAAAAGTGACATCTAGTGATGCGAATGCCCTGAATATGATATCTGCACAGTGGTCTGGCTCCACTCGGAGCTCCCCATGGTTATGACCGGGGGTCCCCATGATCCTGTTCAAGCTCAGGCTCACCTGTGTTTTTCAGCTCTGATTTCCTCCTCAAGACATTTCACCACTGCCCGGGGCTCTTCCGGAAAGCACTGGCTCTTCACCCCTCAGCCTGTGTGTTATTAAAAGAAAACTACTGACAGCTTTCCCAGGTTGCTTGTGAGGGAAACAGCTGGAAAATAAATGTGGTGCATATGCCAAGAATAACCGCAGTGGTCGCCCCTGGGGGGCGGGGGGCTCCTCTCTCTAGCTCTCCTGTAGGAAGGCATAGGCAGGCGCTGGAGAAGCCGGGAACCAGAAGACAGTGCCCTGCCTCCGCTCCCTGCCCACAGCATGTGCCCACAGACGTGTCGCTCTCTCCATTTAGAGACCAACCCTTTCTTAGTGGCTGCTCTCTCCTCCCGTGCCAAGCCCTCCTCCCCACCCCAGTTCCATGGGTGGCACAGCACAGATGGTGTTCTGCGACCTTGGCAGGCTTCCTTGCTTCCAGGGAGTTACCTGAGCACCAGCGCCCCTGGTTTCCCACCATCCTTTACCCGCCACCTCCCTGTAGCTTGTAGGCCTGGATGTGACCTCACTCCCTACTTCCCAGAGAGAATAGGCCTCAGGGGGGACACCCCTACTCCTCTGTCCCCAACCCCCAGCTTCCCCTCCATCATCACAGGGCTTCATCTCAGCACCTCCTCTTTCTGTCTAGGGTACAAAAGCCCTAGCCCCTCAGGAAAGCCAGTACTACTCTTTTGGCTGCTCTGAGTCTTCCTCAACGTGCAAGGGCTTCTCTAGTTGTGGCAGGTGTGCTCAGTAATGGCACACGGGCTCCACCAGTTGAGACATGTGGAAGCCCGCTACTGTTTATGACTCTCCCTCTTCTCCCTCCTATATCTTCTCTATCAGTCAGAGTTCTCCAGGGAAAGAGAACTGCCCATAGGCTGTGTGTGTCTGTGTCTGCACTTTATCTGTATCAGTGTTTGTGTATCTATCGTTGTTGTTTAGTCTCTAAGTCGTGTCTGACTCCTCGCGATGCCAACGACTGCAGCCTGCCAGGCCCTTCTAGCCATGGGATTTCCCCGGCAAGAATACTGGAGTGGGTTGCCATTTCCTTCCCCAGGTGATCTTCCTGACATTGGCAGGTGGATTCTTTACCACTGAGCCACCCGGGAAGCATCTATGTATCTGTAGAGAAGCTTATATTAAGGAATTGACTCAATGATCATGACGGTTGCAAATCTGAATTCTGCAGGGCGGGCAGGTAGGACAGAGGCCCAAGGACAAGTTGATGTTGCAGCTCAAGTCTGAAGACATCGGTTTATTGGGGAATCTGGGTCTTTTCCCCTTAAAACCTTCAGCTGATTGGATGAAGCCCACATGTGTTACAAAGAGCAATCTGTACTCAAAGTCCCCTGACCCAAATATTCATCTCTTGTGAAAAATATCTTCACAGTACCATCTGGACTGGTGTTTAACCAGATGTCTGGGTACCATGGCCTGGCCAAGTTGACACCCCAAAAAGGAACCATCACACCATTAGTCATAGCCGTGGTCAACAGTTACTGTGTACTCAGTGTACTGTACGTACACAGGGATTCCCTGGTGGCTCAGACGGTAAAGCGTCTGCCTGCAATGCAGGAGACCCGGGTTCAATCTCTGAATCAGGAAGATCCCCTGGAGAAGGAAATGGCAACCCACTCCAGTACTCTTGCCTGAAAAATTCCGTGGGCGGGGGAGCCTGGTGGGCTGCAGTCCATGGGGTTGCAAAGAGTCAGACACGACTGAGTGACTTCACAGTGTACTGTACTAAGGTCACGCTTGCATGTGTGCACACTCAGTCATGTTCAACTCTTTGCAACCCCATGGACTGTAGCCCACCAGGTTCCTCTGTCCATGGGATTCTCCAGGCAAAAATACTGGAGTGGGTTGCCATGCCCTCCTCAGGGGATCTTCCCAACTCAGGGATCGAATCTGCGTCTTCTGAGTCTCCAGCATCGCAGATTCTTTACCCACTGAGGAACCTGGGAGGCCCCATACTAAAGTCATCACATACAATATCTTACTTAAACCTCTCAATAGTGTCATGAAGTGGAGCCTACTGTTATCCTCTTTTACAGAATGAGTACATTAAGTCTACAGAGAGTGGCAGAGCTCTGACTCAAGCCTATGTCTGACAAACGCAGGAGATTATGCGCCTCCTCTCCAAGCTACAGCACCTCCGCAGTGCACTCCTGACTTCCTATTTTTCCAGTGTGTAAAAAAATCACTCTGATTAAACCCAAAAAAATGAAATCACTCTGATTAAACCAAACAAAAATGTCCCATTATTTCCTTCCCTTCTTTCCCAGAGAAATGTCTTTGGAAAGGTTGCCCACTCTTGGTGTCTCCAGTTCTTATCTTTCTTCAATCCACAGCCTCCACAAGAAGGAAAGAGTGTTGCCCAAGGTCAAAAGTGATTTCCATATTATGAAAGCCAGTGGGTGTGGCCTTTCACCTATGTATTTATCTTAATATAGTAGCAGTTGTTCGTTGTTAAAAATATACTAGAAAACACTTTTGGTCAAGATGCTGCTGTGTAAATAACCATCTGTGGCACCCATTCTGCTATAAATGCATAGAAGTTATAAATAAAACTTAGAAAAACTGAAGACACAAAAAGGCACACCTGAGCTCACAGACTTGACAACCATCTTTGTAGATCAGAAAGAGAAGAGACTCACACAGCAGTGAGGGACGCTGAGCCCTGGCTCTGGGGCAGAAGCAGGCTGAGATGGGCCGGTTCTGGCTCCTGTGTGTAACTAAGCTAGTCTGACTCCCAGGAAACAGGGATCAAACATGTTCCAGGTGAGGCAGGGGCCAGGGTTGAACTTAAGGCTGGAGGTAAGCCTGCTGGTTTCTCTGCTTAGGATGAGAGACTGATAAAGCTTCTCCTATCCAGGGCTCAAGGTTGTAGCATATGCAAGGATGAATGTCTAGGTGAGCAGTGACCAGGACGGCACAGGAACCAGGATCTGAGTTTAACCACCGGTTCACTGAGTGAGCCACACTCTGCCCACTGGTAAAAGCTCTGTCATCAAAATAAGGCTAAGTTAGGCGGAGGGCTGGTAGAGGAATCTGTGAAACTTGAAAGGAAAAGGAGTCATTGAGAGAAAAGAAGAACGAGAAGAGAGAAAGAGTTCATGCTTAAAACGACCCAACCAAACCAAAAATCCAAAAGTCACAAAGAAATCTATCTTTTCAGATAATAACCGACAAATCAATATTAATAAATTGTTTGCTTCAGGTGAAACTAAGAAAGCAAAACAGTCTAGAAAAAAGATTTTAAATCAAGATGTTTAAGGCCTTTAAATAAGAAAATGAACGAATAGTATGAAATACATAAGAATTAAAAAACAAGGACTTCCCTGACAGTCCAGTGATCAAGATACTATCCTCCCAGTACAGGGGGTGTGGGCTCCACCCCTGGTCAGGGAGCTGAGATCCCACATGCTGCAGGCCAAAATTCTTTTTAAATGAGAGAAATGAGATTTTTTTTAAAAATTGTGAAACAAAAATAGGCAGAAAGGAACTTTTAAAATAGATGGATATGGGAAAGAATTAATTTGGAATCTTGGAAATACAAAATGCAGTCCCTGCCCTGAAATTAAAAAAAAAAATCTAGTAGACTGGATAAACGCTAAACCTGATACAGTCATGAAAAGAACTGAAACATAAACACCAGGGAGTTCACCCAAAACATGGCACAGAGAGATGAAAGCTTGAAAGTATGTGAGAACAGTTAAGGAATACGGAGGGTAGTTTGAGAGGCTACCACATACAGCATATAAAAGTTGCAGAGAGAGATAGTAGAGAAAAATAATAAAGAAATAAAGATTCAGAATGGTAGAATCTGGCCCCCTCTTCCCAGACTCAAAGTGCATTCTGGGTGAAGCTGCAGAACACTCAAGATCAAAAATCTTAAAGAGATTTCCAGAGAGATGAGTTAGATTTCCCAGAAAAGAATCACAACTAGACTGACAGCTACTGTCTCATTGGCAGCAGAAAAGGGTTGATGATGATAATAGTTAGCATTTGAGTGATACTATGTGCCAGGCACCACACTGAATATTTTGTCTGTTAACTAATTTAATCCTAATAAGAATTCTGTGAGCTAGGATTCTCATCATCATCTTCTTTTTTTTAAATTTATTATTTTTATTTCTTTACTTTTCTTTGGCTGTGCTGGGTCTTTGCTTCCCTCTAGTTGCAGCAAGTGGGGTTAGTCTCCAGTGGTTTCTCACTGAGGTGGTTTCTCTTGCCACAGAGCACAGGCTCTAGGAAGCGCAGCTTGAGCAGCTGTGGCACATGGGTTCAGGGCTGCGGCTCTCAGGTTGCAGAGCGGGCTCAGTAGCTGCGGCACACCGGCTTAGTTGCCCCGCGGCATTGTGGGATCTTCCTGGATCAGAGCTCGGACCCATGTCGCCTGCATGGCAGGCAGAGTCTTTACCGCTGAGCCACCAGGGAAGCCTCTATCATCCTCTTTTTCACAGCTGAGGCAACTGACCAAAGGGGACGTTTTTGTCACTCCTGTCCAAGTTATCACAGTCAGTAAGAGGAGGAGTTGGTACCCAAATTAAGTGGATCTGGTTCCAAATGCTCATCACCATTGGTCTACGCTGCTTCTCCCTGCAGAGAAATATATTCAGGATAATGAGGATGAATAAATGACAGTCTCAAATTTTAACCCCAGCTACCTTAGGAAATGTTTTGGCACACAAAGCTTAAAGGCATATATTACTCATAGACCTTCATTAAAATTATTAATGTATATTTTCAATGACAAGAAAAAATAATTCAAGGGGAAGGAAGGTATGAGAGTCAAGAAACAATAATGAATTGACCTTCTATGTTGGTTCAGTTCAGTTCAGTCGCTCAATCGTGTCCTACTCTTTGCAGCCCCATCAGTCGCAGCACTCCAGGCCTCCCTGTCCATCACCAACTCCTGGAGTCCACCCAAACCCATGTTCATTGAGTCAGTGATGCCATCCAACCATCTCATCCTCTGTCATCCCCTTCTTCTCCTGCCCTCAATCTTTCCCAGTATCAGGATCTTTTCAAATGAGTCAGCTCTTCGCATCAGGTGGTCAAAGTATTAGAGTTTCAGCTTCAACATCAGTCCTTCCAGTGAACACCCAGGACTGACCTCCTTTAGGATGGACTGGTTGGATCTCCTTGCAGTCCAAGCGACTCTCAAGAGTCTTCTCCAACACCACAGTAAGAAGCAAAAATATTGAATTTTCTTTTTCTTCTTTTTTCTTCTTTATGAGATATACTTGACATATACTTGACATATTAGTTTCAGGTGTACAACAAAATGATTCAGTATGTGTATATACTTCAAAATGATCACCACTATGAGTCTAGTCAGACTTTCCTTGTAGCTCAGTTGGTAAAGAATCTGCCTGCAATGCACGAAACCCACGTTCAATTCCTGGGTCTGGAAGATCCCCTGGAGAAGGAAATGGCAACCCACTCCAGTATTCGTGCCTGGAGAATCCCATGGACAGAGGAGCCTGGAAGGTCACAGTCCATGGGGTTGCAAGAGTCGGACACGACAGTGACTGAACCACCACCACGAGTCTAGTTAACATCTGTCACCACACATGGTTCCAAATTTTTTCTTGTGATGAGAACTTTTAAGATCTGGTCTCTTAGCAACATTCAAATATACAATACCAGAGTACTATTAGCTATATAAAAATACTGCTCTTTTAAAGAAGAGATAAAACGTAAGCAAAATTAACATGATAAGTAACAAAAAACTAGTTAAAATTGTTTCCTTTCATGCTTTATAAAGGAGAATAGAAATACCGAATGACTAGATTTTTTTAATTATAAAGATAATAATAAAAGAACCTATAGCTTCTTCACCAACAGAAAGGGAAAAGAGGGAATATAGAAAACTAAATCAATGCAGCAGAATGAATGGAAGGAATAAAAGGAAACAATTAAAAAATGGCAAATAGGAAGTACAAAATAAAATGGTAGAAATACCACCAAATACATCAGGAATTCTGGTAAAGGTAAATGGAATAAATTCACTGATAAAGAGGTAGGGATTATCAGATTGAATTTTTTAAAATCATGGGGCATACTAACAAAGTCACATAGAAAGATTGCAATAAGGATGGATAAAGATATAGCATGCAAATACTATCATGAAGAAAGCTAATATTATGATACTTACATCAGACAAAATAGAATTTAAAGCAAAAAGCATTAGTAGTGCAAAAGAAGTGTGGGAGATAATATTGAAAGAAATGAACCTTTAAGAATATATGGAAGTCATAAACTTGTATAGCGTTACCAATAAAATCTCATAACATAAAAGGCAAAACAGGTCAAATTACCAGAAATATTGGAAACACCTATTATCATAGGTAGGTCATAGTGGAAAATTTTATCTGATCTCATAAAGACTGTTGCATAGAGCCAACAAAAAATATTTAAATTTAAACAAAAAGAATTCAATGCTTTTAAATCTGTATAAAATGCTGTACCCATGAAGTAAAGAATACATTATTATCACGTATATGTGGTATCCTTAGAAACTAATCATATATTCAGTTCAGTTCAGTTCAGTCGCTCAGTCGTGTCCAACTCTTTGCAACCCCATGAATCGCAGCACACCAGGCTTCCCTGTCCATCACCAACTCCCAGAGGCCACTCAAACTCATGTCCATCGAGTCAGTGATGCCATCCAGCCATCTCATCCTCTGTTGTCCCCTTCTCCTCCTGCCCCCAATCCCTCCCAGCATCAGAGTCTTTTCCAATGAGTCAACTCTTCGCATGAGGTGGCCAAAGTATTGTAGTTTCAGCTTTAGCATCATTCCTTCCAATGAACACCCAGGACTGATCTCCTTTAGGATGAACTGATTGGATCTCCTTGCAGTCCAAGGGACTCTCAAGAGTCTTCTCCAACACTGCAGTTCAAAAGCATCAATTCTTCAGCACTCAGCTTTCTTCACAGTCCAACTCTCACATCCATACGTGACTACTGGAAAAACCATAGCCTTGACTCGACGGACCTTTGTTGGCAAGGTAATATCTCTGCTTTTGAATATGCTGTCTAGGTTGGTCATAATTTTCCTTCCAAGGAGTAAGCATCTTTTAATTTCATGGCTGCAGTCACCATCTGCAGTGATTTGGGAGCCCCCCAGAATAAAATCTGTCACTGTTTCCCCACCTATTTCCCATGAAGTGATGGGACCAGATGCCATGATCTTCGTTTTCTGAATGGTGAGCTTTAAGCCAACTTTTCCACTCTCCTCTTTCACTTTCATTAAGAGGCTCTTTAATTCTTCTTCACTTTCTGCCATAAGGGTGGTGTCATCTGCACATCTGAGGTTATTGATATTTCTCCCAGCAGTCTTGATTCCAGCTTGTGCTTCCTCCAGCCCAGCGTTTCTCATGATGTACTCTGCATGGACGTTAAATAAGCAGGGTGACAATATACAGCCTTGACATATTCCTTTTCCTATTTGGAACCAGTCTGTTGTTCCATGTCCAGTTCTAACTGTTGTTTCCTGACCTGCATATGGGTTTCTCAAGAGGCAGCTGGTCTGGTATTCCCATCTCTTTCAGAATTTTCCACAGTTTATTGTGATCCACACAGTCAAAGGCTTTGGTGCAGTCAATAAAGCAGAAATAGATGTTTTTCTGGAACTCTTATATATTAGATCACAGTATTTTAGAAGAAATAAAAAAATAAGGTCCACATCCTCTGTCCAAAATGGGATTGAATGGAATGTCAAACTTCCAAATGTCTAGAAGCTAAGTAATGCACTCTAAATAAGAGAAAAGAAACTATCATGGAACAGAAAATAATTTTAATGGAAAAACATTTAAAGTATTACATATCAAAACTTAAGAATACAGATGAGAGATGCTTAGAGCTAACAGATAAAGGGACAGTTGAAACTAATGTCCCATCAGCCACTCAGTTCTCTTCCCTGAAAGCCATTCATGTTCCCAATCTCTTCTGGATCCTTCCATAGATATTCAAAGACACATGCAAGCACATACACATAGGCTTAGGAAGGTGCCATAACAATGTGTTCAGTATGCTAGCACTGGTATAGAAAATTTATAAGCAATATATACAAGTTTCAACTGATAATATATATTGAAGATTTCCCCCTTTAAAAAAAAATGACTGCTTGGTATTTATTGTGAAACTTTAGAAACATTCCAGTAAAATCAGAAACAAGACAAGAATGCTCACTTCCAACCAACTCTTCATTATTTTACTGGAGCTCCTTGCTAAGGCAATGACTAGAAAAATAAATAAGCAGTATACAAATTAGAAGGAAAAAGACAAGTCTTTATTTGCGAGAAGAACAATCATCTGTAAAGAAATCCCAAGGAAAACCCCAAGAAAAGCCACTGTCAAATTATTAGAATGAATAAATCAGTTTAACAAGGCTGCTACATGTAGTCAACATTTAAAAAAAATGATCGTTTTTATATACACCAATAATCAATTCAGAATTTTAATTGGAAAAAAAAATCCCATTCATACCACCAAGGGTCACATCCTCACATCACCATAAAAAACAAAGAGAAAAGAATATTGTGCCAGTAGGCTCCAGTTGGGAAGATGCCAATAAAGGATTTTATATAGGGTTGCTTCATGTGCCTGAGCCTGAGTCAATAATGGTGGTGGGGGAGAGATGGGGGTCTGTGATTAACCGTCTACAGGCTGAGACAAGAAAGAAGCAGCTGAATGGGGAGCTTCAGTGGCAAAAGCCTTTTAAATCTACCACACATGTCTGTGTCCCCAGCAAACAGCTCTTCAAGGACAAAGGACTTGTCCCACTGTCCCTGCAGCTCCTGAACTTGGCGCTGTTTCTCACCTGTCACAGGGGGCTCTTCTGTAAATGACCAGTGCATGAATGAGTGAGTGCCACCCAGGACCAACCAGCCCAGAGCATCCTCTCCCCTCCACAGCATCACCTGGAACCCCACAGTCTGAGACCGAAGTCCTCCACTAGGCCCCAGAGTGAATGAGAAGGGAGAGGACGGTATGCGTGCAAAGTCGCTTAGTCATGTCCAACTCTTTGTGACCCCATGGACTGTAGCCCGCCAGGCTCCTCTGTCCATGGAATTCTCCAGGCAGGAATACTGGAGTTGGTTGCCATTTCCTTCTCCAGGGGATCTTCCTGATCAAGGGATTGAACCCGCATCTCTTATGTCTCCTGCGTTGGCAGGTGAGTTCTTTACCCACTAGTGCCATTTGGGAAGCCCCAGAGTGAATGAGAAAGGAGAGGAGCAGCAATTGCCTGCTCTCCTAATCAGTGGGACCCCTTTGGAAGATATGTGACCATCATCCAGAGCACAGGGCAGGGCGGGCAGTGCTCAGAAGTCTGCTCCCATTGAGCTTGGCTACAGTCCATAGGGTCTCAAAAGAGTTGGACACAACTGAAGCGACTTAGTACACACTCACCTCCATCAAGGCTACCGGCTTCTGGGAGTGTAGGGCCCTGTGCTCTTGGGGAATCAGGACAATCTTTCAATTCTGCCCAGCAATTTAGAGGGAGACAGGGGGAACTGATTCTCTTTCATTTTGTGGCCAGGGAGAATAAGTGATCTAGCCTTTAAAGTGTCCCTCAGTCCCACACTTTAAAAATATATTTTAAAAAATTTTAATTGTCTATTTTATTTTGGAGTATAGTTGATTAACAAGATTGTGTTTGTTTCAGATGCGCAGCAAAGTGATTCAGTTATACACATACATGTGGCTGCTGCTGCTAATTGCTTCAATCGTGTCCGACTCTGCGACCCCATAGACGGCAGCCCACCACGCAGCTCCAGGCAAGAACACTGGAGTGGGTTGCCATTTCATTCTCCAGTGCATGAAAGTGAAAAGTGAAAGTGAAGTTGCTCAGTCGTGTCTGACTCTTAGCGACCCGATGGACTGCAGCCCACCAGGCTCCTCCAGTCATGGGATTTTCCAGGCAAGAGTACTGGAGTGGGGTGCCATTGCCTTCTCCAATGCATGGTGACTATTCTCTTCCAAATTCCTTTCCCATTTAGGTTATTACAGAGTATTGTGCTATACAGTAAGTCAATTTGCACTAGGTGGGCACATGAGAAGGAAGAAGGGAAGGAGAGGAAGAATAAGAGAGGGGGAGGGATGGAGGAAGGAAGGGAAAGAGAATGAAAGAGAGGAAGGGAGAAAAAGAAGGAAGGGAGGGAGAGAGAAGGGGAGAGAAACATTTGAATGTGTCAAATTGGTGGGAATCTTTTTTTCCTTCCAGTTTTATTGAGATATGATGGACATGCAGGACTGCATACATTTAAGGTTACAACATAATGACCTGACTTGCATACATCATGAAATGATTACCATAATATGTTCAGTGAACATCTGTCATCTCATGTAGATACAAAATAAAAGAAATAGAAAAAAATTTTTTTCTTGTGTTGAGAACACTTAGGATTTTGGATCAGGGCCTTCTAATGTGTCTGCCCCAGCCATCCCTCTGTCTTGACACCTCACTGTCTTCTTGCATCCCTGTGCCCCTGGGAGCTTCCAGAATCATCCTCTCTAGACTATGATCTCCTAAAGCTCTGTCGTGAATATCCGACTGTTATTTTCCTGCCTCACATATTTTCTTTTGGGGGACTTCCCTTCCTTTCAGCACTTTGGGATTCTGAAGGGCTGTCAATCAAGGGCCAGGATTCTCCCACCACCTGAATGGACACAAAACTCAAGCTGACCAATCAAAGCACTTCATTCATGGGCCACGATGATTGGATCAATATGGGTTCTAGGAGAGAGATGGTCTCCCTCCTTCTGAAGGACCTTGGCCGGAGCAGATGGATATCTCCTTTTCTATGACATGGAAAAACAGTGCCAGAGAATGAGCCCTCACAGAAGAAAACAAAGCTTATAGCTGCTCAGAGACTGTCCTGATTATATCACAGGAGTGCCCTGGATTCAGCCATGCCTGGAGCCAAATAGCTACATGATTCCAGCACTTGGGCCTGTCCATTTTTCTTTTGCTTCAACTCCTTTGAATCTGGGTTCCTATCACTTAAACCCAGAGTCTTGACCAACTCAGCCTCTAATTTCTAGGACAGCTCGTTTGGGACATAATATGGCAACCAGTGAGGCTGGTTCCCCTGAATGTCCCACTTCTTCTCCAGAAAGCCTTGGCTCATATCTGCTCTATGTCAGGGCAATCAGACCAAGCTTCTGGTTTCTCTCAGAATAAGCCTTTCTCTTTTTGGCAAATTTTTCTTCCCATATGGTCCATCAGGCTTTGATGCTAAAATAATTTAGAGGCACATCAGTTTGCTAGAGGTAGCTTAAGCAGAATTTCCAGTACTTGCAGGCTTTGTCTGAAGCCTTCCCCTGTATTGATACATATGTGTCAACACTGTCTCCCTCCTCACCTCTCCATATAGGCTGCAGGCACACACAACCTCACCACCCCATTCCCTGAGTGCCTGCCTCTCAGCCTCACTTGAAGACAGCTCTTGTAGGTTCAGGAGCCCTGCTTGCGAAGCTCTGGGTGAGGCACCAGGGGCCCAGATGTCAGGCACCCCTGGGTGCTCTTTGCAGCCAGAGATGCTACCTCTCATCTGCGGTCATAGTTCAAGGAGCTGGGGTACAGGGATCTCTACCTTACTTAATCACCCCTTTTATCATGCGAGCGCTCTCTCCAGAGGGCCTCCCAGGTGGTGCAGTGGTAAAGAATCCGCCTGCCAATGGAGGAGACACAGGAGATGTGGGTTCAATCCATGGGGTGGGAAGAGCCCCTGGAGTGGGAAATGGCAACTCACTTGCGTATTCTTCCCTGGAAAATTCCATGGACAGAGAAGCCTGACGGGCTGCGGTCCATGGGG
Source organism: Budorcas taxicolor (assembly GCF_023091745.1). Lineage (NCBI taxonomy): Eukaryota > Metazoa > Chordata > Mammalia > Artiodactyla > Bovidae > Budorcas > Budorcas taxicolor. The sequence goes on from NC_068915.1 coordinate 45,929,144, forward strand.
TCGCAAAGAGTCTGATACAACTGAGCGACATGAACACACACATCCACTCCAAAAACCCGCCATATTTCCCTAGAGCTACCCATAGAAACTGCCCTGCTTCAGGCTAGCTTCCTTCCTGCACATTCTTTCTCTACCCTCCTCCCATCGTGACGGGTTGACTGACCTACTTCATTCCTTGTAAAAATGGCAAACTCGTCCTCCTCTCAAGGCTTCTGTACTTGATGCTCTCCCTGTCTACGATATCTTCTTTCTTCTTCCCACCTTCAATCCTTCAAAGCCTACCTTATGTTCCACCTCCTCCATGCAGTTCTCCCTGATTCTTTCCGAGTCTCCCAATCTACTGCTGCTAAGTCGCTTCAGTCGTGTCCGACTCTGTGCCACCCCAGAGATGGCAGCCCACCAGGCTCCCCCGTCCCTGGGATTCTCCAGGCAAGAACACTGGAGTGGGTTGCCATTTCCTTCTCCAATGCATGAAAGTGAAAAGTGAAAGTGAAGTCGCTCAGTTGTGTCCGACTCCTAGTGACCCCATGGACTACGGCCTACCAGGCTCCTCCATCCATGGGATTTGCCAGGCAAGAGTACTGGAGTGGGCTGCCATTGCCTTCTCCCTCCCAATCTACAGTGTACCCTTTTCCTGAATAATAGTTGTTCCATAATCAGAATCACACAGTTATTGTCTAATTGTGTACATGGTGGGTCTGAATCCACCTGCCTTTCCTCCTAACTAGATTACATGCTCCCTGACCATCACTTACCCATCTTTTATTTCCCTCCCTCCACCTTGGCATCTTGGCATACTAGGTATACAGTTTGGAGATAGTTTCTTACACTTACATGATCATAAGTATCACTTTGGGAATTTGTTTTAGAAATACAGATGTCTTGACTCGCCTCCTGGAGATTCTGACTTAGTAGGTGTGGGGTAAGATGCTGGAAACTTATTTTCAAAAGCACCCTGTAGAGGCTTTTGTTGAGGCAAGTTTAGAACAGAAGCAGTTTGAGCATATTGCAAAACCCAGATCAAGACATATCTGACAAACTCAAGTGTTTTTATGAGAACAAAGCATAGGATATTTGACATGTATGTGGGCCTGGAAATTCCGGGGTGTGATGTTCTCCTGGTGATGTCATTCCATTTTGGGGTTTCTATTGTATGATGGCTGAGAGAATGGGCTTGGAGTCTGACAAGGGTTTGAATCTGCCTCAGCCACTCATTATGGTACTTTGGACATTACATTTAACTTCTCTGAGACCGTTTCCTTATCTTTTCGTTGAAAATAACAATAGGAGCCACTTTCCAGGATTTCTATGAGATTGAAACAAGGTCTTACATGAAAAGCACTCAACTGCACGCCTGGCGCAGAGCAAATTTTGTTACATATTTGTAACAGTTACAAGTATTGCAGCTGGGAGATGTGCCAGGCTGGAGGTGGTTGTAAAACAGAGGAAACACTTTGTTGGTGGGGCACATTCTCTGCCCCTTTTGGGCGGGACCACTTGAAGGGAAACCTTAGTCCTAAGGCCAGTGCTTACCCACCACTAGCGGGGGTGCAACAGCATGGAGCAACTTCTCAGCAGACTGAGAAGTTGGGTTCTATTTATTTCCTTAACAATAACAGTTGCAATAATACTATTATGCTCCCAGCTTTCTATCTTTGCTGAGTAAGAGAAAATTTCCTTCCTCAGGCTTTATCCAGCAGCACAATTGAAAAGTACTTCTTGTCTTTGGGAGTTGTGTGTTCCTTTTTCCTACCTTTGATCACAGGAGAGTGGGAGGGCAGAAATGGCAAGAAGACAGAAAGCCTAATCTACTCTGCTCCTGAAGCCAGAGGAAAAGCTGTGACCAAGACTCAGGCTCCCAGGTGGTATCACTTAAGACAGAAAAACCCAGGCTGTTAAAATGTACTGACTGTGTCTTATGTGAGACAGGGAGACAGGACTGCAGCCGAGTGGGTTGGATGGGATTTCTTGTCCAAGCACTAGGTCAGTTGGTCAATGGATGGATGAATCAATGGGACAATTGGTCAATGGGCTTTCTCCTACTGGCAATAGACACTTCCATTACCAATCATTCTGGGTCAGGAAAAGGACAGAGTCTTAGTGTAGGTACTGGGAAACTTTCCCTTTCTCTTAGGGGCCAAAGGGCAGTTAGACCTGTACTGTGATGGGAGAAGACTCCAGGAAGTGCCATTCTGGGGGAGGTTCACGGCACCACTTTGGGAACAGCGGTGCCATGGTTCCACGTCCCCTGGAGTTCTGCCAAGTAGGTGGGGGATGCTGAGATCAAGCAGTAGTCAGAAAACCCTCTCTGGTTTGTGACTCTGTTGTCCTAAACTTCAACAAAACTTTACAGGAAGAATTTGGTGGTGGGAAACATTTAGCAGAAAAATTGTCCCCTCTTACTCTAGGGGTTTCAGCAGCAGCCTACCAACAGAGAAGCTGGTGGGGGGGAACCAAAGCAGCCTTCCTGGAAGAGGTGGTACTGGGCTGGATTGTCCGTAAGCTTATGTCACTGAGCCAAATACTTGTGATTGGTTTTGGAGGTCACATTGACCCCACAGTCCATCTCAAGATCCTTAGAACTGACATCTCACAGTATCTCACGAGGATGATTTCAAGGACAGAAATTTTGATTCAGAAACTGCTGTGGACTGGGTCTCCTTCCCCTCCTCATGCAGGGCCATCTTTCTGGCCTTGACTCCCCCTTTGGCAAAACTGCATTCTCCCTCCACACACCCTGACACACACTCAGAAATAAGAGGGTTCCTGTGGATCCAGCCTGTCAGGAGCAAGATTTGCCAAAGTGGAACTAGAGCCAGTGGGTGGCCCATGAGTGAGCAATGGGACTGCACATGACCCGGTTCCAGGCTGGAAGGGGAGGCAGCCTCCCAGCCATTTCCTCCAACCTCAGAAGCGAGTTGGCGACTGGCAGTTCATATGAGGTCCCCCTGACATCTCCTGTCAGGAATGCAACTTGCTGGGGATTCTGAAGCAAAAAGCAGAGAGAAGTGTTTAGCAGGCAGGACCATCCGCATGTGCCCCTGGAGCTTGGTCTGCTTAGCAAGTGAAGGCTCTGCCCTTGCCCAGCTTTCAGCAGAGCTTCCTGAGGCTCATGTATGGGTGGACATGGGCCTTCCAGGACTCTTCGACCACCTGAGACCTGGCAGAGCAAGGCTCTGGCAGCCCAGCTTTGTTTTTAAACTCATAAATCCTTGAATCTCACAATAGTGGGAGGGAATGGTGGCAGAAGGCAGGTCCATAGTTGCAGTTTTGCTGACTGTGCCAACATTCATGGTTTGGAAACAATGTTGGATAAAGGAATCCAAGGATGGGATGGAGGAAGGGCACAAGTTCTACTCTTAGCCTCAAAGTACACTTGTTGCTGATGCTAGCTCCTTGCTCTTGACCTTGTGTCTTGCTCCATACATATTTTTATGTCCTCTAACATGTCCCTGCCACATCCTGGCTGACAGCTCCTGCTGGTTGCTATTGCCCAAACCAGGGCTGGCTTAGCTCAATGTGCAAGGGGTGCCCTGGGTTTGGATTGTGTGCTGAGTGGGAATATATTCAATACATGGGTGCTAGAGGGCACTAGAACAGTGCTCCTTAAACTTTAATGTGCCTTGGAATTAATCGGGACTCCTGTTAAAATGAGATTCTGTTTCAGTAAGCGTGGGTGGGTGCCAAGCTTCTGCAGTTCTAGAAAGCCCCCAGGTAATCCCAATGCTGCATCAACATCACGCATTGAGAATGAAGCACCAGAGGGCTCTGCAGCTATTGTCATGGGCTCAGGATGTGGAGGGCTTCCCTGGTGGCTCAGATGGTAAAGAATCTGCCTACATTGTGGGAGACTTGGGTTCAATCCCTGGGTCTGAAGATCCCTTGGGGAAGGTAATGGCAACCCATTCCGGTATTCTGGCCAAGAGAATTCTATGGACAGAGGAGCCTGGTGGACTAGGTGGTTCAGTGGTAAATAATCTGTCTGCAATGCAGGAGCCACAAGAAATGTAGGTTCAGTCCCTGGGTTGGGAAGATCCCCTGAAGGAGGAAATGGTAACCCACTCCAGTATTCTTGCCTGGAGAATTCCATGGACAGATGAGCCTGTTGGGCTATAGTCCATGGGGTGGCAAAGAGTCAGACATGACTGAGTGACTTAGCATGTGTGCACAGGACTTGGAATTCCCAGGAACAGGGGTCCAAATACTATCCCCATTATAATGACCAGGTGATTCTCTACTGGGGCCACTTAGTCACCACAATCTATTGAGAGACACATAAGATCAATGTTTGTATGGGGCCTTAGGCGGTATGATTCCCTTTTACCTACTCTGGCTTGTCCTCGAAGTGTTCGATTCCCCTTTGCATCTTCGCAGCTTTTAGGGCCAACCAGTCTCCCTGGAATGCCCGGGCCGTTGGTGGCAGTACTAATGAGCAGAGATCTCCTCCCCTCCATCAGTCTCAGCGCCAGGGTCATCTTTTGTGGGACCCAACTGAAAAGAGTAAGCACCTCTTCTAAAGATCCTACTCTGATCTGGATCATATTAATATAAGTATGATACCTGTTGCCATGTGACTGTGATGACGCCTCTGTGTAGCTGTCACGTGTCTGCAATCCTTGAAGGCAGGGAATAATAACACAGTGTCCGGTGCATATTTTATGTTTGTTGAATCAATTATGCCTGATCTCTCTTTCTCAGGAGGCCCCAACCTTACTTCCTTGGAGACATTTCTATGTTAAATAGCACCAATTTTCTTCAACACCCACTCTTTCTTTTCAGGGCAGTTGAAGACACAGATTGTCAACCTTGGCTTTGCTTTAGAATTAATAGGGGGTTAAAAATTCTGACTCTAACCCTCAGAGAGTCTGACTTATTTGATCTGGGCATCAGGATTTTTAAAAACTTCTCGATGACATCCCATTCCAGTACTCTTGCCTGGAAAATCCCATGGACGGAAAAGCCTGGTAGGCTACAGTCCACATGGTCGCGAAAAGTCGGACACGACTGAGCGACTTCACTTTCACTTTTCACTTTCACGCATTGGAGAAGGAAATGGCATCCCACTCCAGTATTCTTGCCTGGAGAATCCCAGGGATGGGGGAGCCTGGTGGGCTGCCGTCTATGGGGTCGCACAGAGTCGGACACGACTGAAGTGATTTAGCAGCAGCAGCAGCAGCAATGATTCTCACGTGCAGACTAATTTGAAAACCACAGGAGGCAGGAATTACAGGTTTAACACCCAGCACTTCAGTCTCAAGTCAGCACTGCCATCACACCCCTTCTAATCACTGTCCCCCAGTGCTGGAGAGGAGGCTCTTATCTTGGGCTTGAGACTAAGCTCCTTCTGGATCAGGCTAACATAAGACTGATGTAGGTTTGAATCCCAGCTCCATCATTTAACTAGAGGTTTGACTTGAAGCAATTTTCTCAGTCTCCCTAAGCCTGATGTTCTAACCAGTAAAATGGGATAAAGGCCTATGAGTCAGTTTCCAGTAGGTAATGAATGATCCCTAAAACTTAGTGGTTGAAAGCACAACATTTAAGTTTTCTGGCAACTATGCGGGATAGCTGGGCATTCTTCTGGTCTGGACTGGCTTTGCTGGGGCTGGATGGCCTAGGATGGGCTCCTCAGATGTCTGGCAGTTGACTTGATGTCAGCCAGGGTGGTAGGGGTGGCTTGTTGGGTATCTGCATCCCCTATCATCCAGCAGCTAGCCCAGGCTGGCTCACATGGTGACAGTCACGGCATTCTTGGCACTTCAGGAGACAGAGCATCACTTTACTTCTCATGCCTCTGTTTGCTAATGTTCTGTTGATCAAGGCTTGACAAGGCCAGTTCAGCATCAGTGTGGGAGAAAATACTGATAAAGCTCACCTTATTATACCTGTGTATAATTTGAAGGAAAGGTGTAAAATAAAAGTCCCGTTGGTACTCCAGCTCCAGCAACCAGGACCTCCCTGGTCTTTTCCTTAATACTCATGCACTCAGAATAATAATGATCACAATATATTTTGAGCCCCAGGAGTTTAGTCAATGACAACAATTTCTTTGACACACAGGCCATAGTTTTTGTTGCAGATATCTCCTTGCAGGTTAGGTCATCAATTCATCTTGGTGAAAATTTTTAGAATGGGTGCAAATGTCAATCCCCGTCCTCCCCCAGAGCTTTATTATCCACTGGGAGAGGCATGCGGGTAAATGGAATCCAGAAGTCAGCTTGAACTTCAGATTTATGTCTGTCTGCATGTGTTTTTTCCGCTTTTGCCTGTGTCAACCTGCACACAGAAATCCTTGCCCTTCAGAGTTCCACATCAGGCAGATGTGTTTGTAAGCAGCGGAGATTTTACTGGAGGCTTTACTAGGAAACGGCTTCCCAGGTGGCTCAGTGGTAAAGAATCCACCTGCCTGTCAATGCAGGAGACCCCGGAGATGTGGGTTTGATCCCTGGGTTGGGGAGATCTCCTGGAGGAAGAAATGACAACCCCTCCAACATTCTTGCCGGGAAAATCTCATAGATAGAAGAGCCTAGCAGGCTGCAACACGTGGGGTTGCAGAGTCGGACACAACTGTGTGACAAAGCATACACACCATCACTGAGGAAACAAGAAAAGGGACACCTGGTACCCATCACAGTCATCAGCTTAAACCTCCCATCTGGATGTTTCTGTTCATCAAGGCTCCTCTTCTGTTCCTCACCTCCAGGAGGGTTTTATCCCCTCATGGCACAAAACCTTTCCTGGAGCAGCCCCCAGCCTCACCAGCAACTATGCCCAATTCCCAGATTCTCTACCACCTCTTTGAAATGCAAAGTTACCAACTCTCTTTCAGCTCCCCCACATCAAAATATTTCTTCTTCTTCTATTTGCAAATTAGACCCACCCAGCTTAGGAGTCAGGGTAGGAACCATCTTAGGCTTCTCAACAAGGCACTTTGAGATCTTATCCTTTTCTTCATCCCCAAAAACGTACCAAATTATTTATTCTGATGTTCTCCCCAAGGACACTTTAGTGAGGAAAAATTTGCTCCATCTTATTACCACTATTTCTAATATCAAATATTTTGAATTTTGTGCAAGAGCAACATTAAAAGAAAACATGGAGGAAGGCTTCCTCGAGGATGTGACATTTGAACCAAGCTCTGATGAAATTCCTTCAAGAGGGATAGCTAGTAATTTCAAAACTAATAATTTCACAATGTGTTCATCCTTCCCATCACTTAGCCCAGTTCCACAAATCCAGGTTATATCCCTTTATACTATCCCCCACCCCATCCTGATATTCACTCTTAATTGGAGATTTAGACTAAAGGAGCTAACATGACTTTCTTTTCTGGATAGTTATCAAGATGGGGTAAGAGGCCCAAGTTCCCCCTATTCATGTCATAAGAAACATGGAAAAAGCTTATTGGTCCTATACTTTCAATTGCTAACCTCAAATTGTCTATGTGTCATTGGTTACTTTGGTTTTTGTTTGGCAGGGATTTATTGTTGTTTTTCACATGCTTTGGATCTAGACTAACCTTGGCATTTAGATGTCTCTGTGGCCTCACAGAATAAAGATGCCTGGAATTGGTCATCAGAACAAGCCAAGGACTGCAAAGAAATTCCTTAATAATTGCTACATTATTTGATTCTTTGTGTCAAAAGTGAGTTAGGTGAAAGAATTCATTCATCTTTTACTACACTGAGAGATGAAGGCACTTTTTCTCATAGGACTCAGGGCTAAAGTAAATTGTCTCTTAGACTTCTCTGCCACATTTAGCTGAAACTGAAATTCATGGGGAACAAATCTCCCTCTTAAGAATGTTGCCTCCTGAAACAAAAAGATGAGTGTAACAGTCCACTTGGAAGATGCACAATTTTAATTTCACGCAGCTTTTTGAAAGGGGTGTGTGTGCACGTGTGTGTTTTAGGTTTCTTTCAGTTGCAAGACATAACAGCCCAGTTGAAAATGAGGTTGTTCATATAACAGAAAAGTCCATAGTAGATTAGCCTTTAGTCGTGGCTAGATCCAGGTGCTCAAATGATGTTGCACAAGTTCTTTTCCCTCTCAATCACTCAGCTCTGCTTTTCTGATCAGACAAGTTCTTCCCACACAGTGTCACTGTGACCACCAGCAGCTTTAGACTTAATTCTGCCAGTTTAAAAATGCTGGAGAAATAAGTGTGCTTCTTTCCCAATAGTCTTTGCAAAAGTTCCAGCCTAAAGGGATGTATCCATCCCTACATGAATTCTGGTGACACTGATTGGCCAGACCTTGATCGCAAACTCCTGAACCAAGGTCAGTGAGGAAAGCATCCCCCCCCCCCCCCCCCCCCCCCGCAAAACTACAGGGACTAAAATTTAGGGAATCACTGATTCTCCAAAGAAAAAATGGGTGATATTACCAGAAAGGACAATGAGTAGGCAAAAGCAAGAGATATCCATTAAAATGGAATGCCCACTCAGTGGTGAAATAAGTAAAAGAGGGGAAAAGGAAGGCAAGGGGTAGGGTGCAGGTAAGAGCAATGGATAGGTCTGTCCTAAGTGAATCTGGGTTGGCAGGCTTGCTTTTCAAACCAGTTGCTTTGACTTTTAGTAAAAACGATAATGTCTCAAGACCTGGATGTCTCTCTAAATTTCATCCGAGTGTCCAATAATGGCTGACGTTTATGAATGTCACCGTCAATCAAGGTTGCTGCTCGACAACAGGCAGCCTGGTAAGCAGGCAGCTGTCTATCGAGACTGACAGAAAGAGGTTCAAAAACCAAGGCAGAGAGAAGTCAGGAACTTGGCCTGCGCGCTGCACCATGAGGGAAGGGGAGAAACCTCGGCAATTTGTTTTTAATATTTTGCTTGTTCTGGATACCAGGAAAGCTGCATATATTGGCTTCTGACTAATGAAAACAGAGGGGAAGCCAGGCTGGAAACCTGGCCGTGTTTCTGTGCACAATTAGGTTTGTTTGTTTAGGTCTCTTTTTATTTGTTTTCAGATGACTCAGATAGGAATACTGCAGGCCTTTCAAAGCGAAGTGTTCTTATGTGTATTTTGGGTCCAGGGCTTCGCCAAGTGCAGAAAGCCTTGGCTCCCTGAGGTTATTTTCCTATCCAAGGGTTTTTTAAACTTTCAAGTGGAGCTGGAAGAATGCCGTTGCGAGCCAGGTTGTTTTTCTTAGCAGACCCCAGCCTGAGGTTGCAGGGGGGACAGGGATCACAAACATTTAAACACAGAAGTCCCCAAACAGCATACAGGGCACCCATTGTGCAGATCCCGGGCACAGCCTCCACTGATGGTTTTACCATCTGCACACTTAGTCCTCTCTGGAAACCTCTTCATGAGTCTGCCTCCTTCTTTCCAGATAACCAGGCCCAGAGATGGACTTTTCCTTCCAGACTCTCTCTCTCTGTCTAAAAACCGTTCAGCTTTTAAGATTTTCCGCTTTCATTGTTGCAGGTTGGAGTCTGCCGCCTCCGGTGAAATGCAGATATTTACAATCTGGGAAGCTGCCAAGCACCTGGTTGGGCTTTTCTATCTGAGGGGAGTGACTCCCAGGGATGGCTGACTCCTGGCCAGTTGACCCGGAGCCCAGGGCATTGGGAAGAGACTTGGGAAGCACCGGGCAGTAGCCTTTCCCCTCCTGGGGGAGCAAGATAAAAGCAGGCAATGGCAAGGACCACTCCAGGGTCCCTTCTTGAGGCTTCTTTCCAGGAGCCCTGCCTCCGTGGGATGAGTCAGAGGACAGAGACAGTCCTAGTGGTCCTGGTTGTTTTCAGATACTTAGAGTTTATGAAGGTGGCAGAAGCAGGTTTCCTAAACTCCTTGGAAGCTGGGTCCCAGCCTAAGAATCTGACAGTGAGTCTCCCCTTCTCAACTTGTCCATGTGAAAATGGAGGAGACCAGCCAACGTGCTGGCCAGAGAAGCACTTTATCCTGAGTCACTGCAATGAAATTTCTGTTAACTAAGATTTGCTTTTTCAATGCTCCTCTCCCTCTGAATAGGCCTTCCCAGGTGGCTCAGTGGTAAAGAATCTGCCTGCCGATGCAGAAGATGCAAGTTCAGTCCCTGGGTGGGGAAGATCCTCTGGAGTAGGAAATGGCAAACCACTCCAGTATTCTTACCTGGATAATCCCATGGACAGAGGAGCCTGGGGGCTACAGTCCATGGGGTCGCAAAAGAGTCAGACGTGACTGAATGACTGAGTGACTGAGTGACTGGGCATGCACGCTCCCTGTCAATGGGTCTATAAACTCTTCTGCTTCTAAGACTCTCCTCCTTCTGTGTTTGAAGTCTGAAACGTCCCCAATCGTTTAGGAGAAACATTTGTTCTATTGAAATTCACACATTTCAGGAATTTCTTTTCAAACATTTTTAGAGCTATATCCCAGAGCCAAACCATATTCTGCTCTATCCCCTGCACCTGCTATGGCTTCTCTGCTGGGCCACAACAGGTGGTGCTGGAACCAGGGTCTTAGAAGGTATGTGGGCAGCAGTTTAGCAGGGAGGTGAGGGAGAGGAGAGGTGACTCTCGGCAGCTGGGGGTCAGTCCTGCAGGGCACCCTGGGAGAGACTATGTGGAACAGGACTCCGATTGTCAAACAGATGGGCAAGGAAGCGGCCCTTGCTGGCTGGTTCTGCTCTTGGCGTGCTCATTCCCTGGTGCTTCCATGCACACCCCCACACCTAGAGGATCTCCTTAGGCGGAGAGAGACATGGAGCCCCAGGCCAGCATGGAATGCTCTGCAGGCCACATCCAGGGTAGGCTGAGAGGATATGGAAGGGGCTGCGGCCGCGGTTATAGCATCTGCTATACCCTCAGGTGATGAGGAAGGACACAGTCATCAGAATGAGACGGGACTGTTCTTACTCAACTGTTTACTAAGGCAGGCAAGTGGGCTACTAGGAATACCTGTTAACAATAGTTGAAGGGACAAGGGCTGAGAAGCAGAAGGTTTGGTTTCACTGGCAGTTTGCTGTTTATCCATTTGCTTAGCAGATATTTACAGCTGGCCCACCTGGCTCTTTGCTTGCGGCTGGGGTTCAGCAGAGGGCAAACCAGGCTCTGGCTCTGCCTCGGGGGACCCAGTCTAGCAGGGGACACAGACAAGCAAGGAGTCAGTGTAGGGGAGAGTGGCAGCAGGCCAGAGGGGCCCCTCATCGAGGCTGGTGACCCTTCCTTAAGGAGGGAGGGGAACAGTATTCCAGGGAGAAGGAACAGAATGTGAGAATGACTAGAGGTCCTAAGGCGGTACAGAGCCGAGACTTCTCTAGTCAGTGGTGGGTGGGAATGATACCTGAAAAAAAGACTTCGCGTTATGGGACCTTGGCAGCCACCTCACAGCACTTATGTTGTACACTGAAACAATGAGGAACGGCTTAATACTATCGTTGTTGTTATTATTCAATTAACATTTACTTAATTATTTCATCGCTTCTCGAATCCTGCCTCTTCCTTCTGAGTTCAATTCCCTTCTTCTTGAAGAATGTCTTTTAGTAGCTCTTCCCTGACGATTATGACTGGTGAACTCGCTCAGTCAAGGGCGGATCCAGTTTTCTTAGGGCCTAAAGCTTATGCAGTTTGGAGTCTTCTTTAAAAGAAACAACACAGCTATAAAAACAAGACTAAGAATGAAAGTAAATATTGACAATGAGAAAAGAAATCTCAACAAAGTTTTAAAAGCTGACACCTAAAACAAACAGTATAAAATCCAGAAAAATAACAGTTTTTATTAATTAACTACAATTTTTTTCTAACTTCTTCTCATGGTGGTGGCATTGGAATGACCATGGGCCTTTTGGGGTTTGAGTAGGAGGAAGATGAGTTGGCCTACATTTATTTTGGGTTTCATGGATATATTAGGTGGTTTGCAGTCATTTCCATGTGTAATTTAGTTATTGCAGGGTGTACAGATTTTGGAATAGCTTCCAAAATCACTCCTACCATCCACATGCTGCTTTGCCTGGCACACAGTGTCAGAGGTTGGATGGAGATGTAAAAAAACCCTACAATGCCTGGCACTAAAAATATGTGGATGGTTGAGAAATAAGGTTTAAGATGTATAGTTATATATATAATGTTCCAGCCTGTAGCAAATTCTTCTAATATCAGAAATGTAAAACAACTATAAATGGAGGATTCATTCTTATTCAGCATCTAATCAATGTAGAAGTTTTTTCCATTATAAAGATATTTGAGAATACAATGTATACAATTACATAGTATATATTTACAACTTATATGTGCAAGAAATTTTGTAGTGGTTTTCCCAAAGTTGACCACAATCTTAAATGTTTATGTGACACTACCAAAAAGAGTTGTAAAGCTAAAAGAAAAAATTTAAACTATCAATAATAGAAACCAAATTTGATTAATCATGTTAGAGAGGAAAATGTATTATCTTTCTAGTCTATCTATAGAAAATGAGATCATGAAATCATCACAGAAGAGGTGATTAAAGAATATGTAACTAAAAATAGAGTAAATCTAAATGGAGTATGGTATCCTGGATTGGATCTTGGAAAACAGAAAGGACATAAGCGGGGAAACTGGTGGAATCAGTGAGTAAATGATTGGATACAATCACATGGTTACTGATGATGCACAAGTTCAAGGATGAGGCAGGTATTTGAACATTGGACTTTCCAAAAGCCAACGTGAAAGCCAGAGCTGAGGAGCAGATATTAGCCAAACATAGAGGTCAAGTTTCACTCTGTTGCATCTCTTGATAAAACACAGCCCCTCACCACCAGGTTCCGTTCAAGGTCGAATGCCCACTCCCAGGACTGCCACGGCATCAGCTCATGTGCTAGGCACCCTGGTTTTCAGTGCCTCTCTTTGTTTTTGATAGGAGAGCATTCATCTTTCTTTCCTATGAACTCAGTTATGTATTTAAATTTCTAGGTGTTTATACATACATGCATACATATATATATATGAAATAGATAGGCAAACAGTGGAAACAGTGTCAGAGTTTATTTTTGGGGGCTCCAAAATCACTGCAGATGGTGACTGCAGCCATGAAATTAAAAGATGCTTACTCCTTGGAAGAAAAGTTATGACCAACCTAGATAGCATATTCAAAAGCAGAGACATTACTTTGCCAACAAAGGTCTGTCTAGTCAAGGCTATGGTTTTTCCAGTGGTCATGTATGGATGTGAGAGTTGGACTGTGAAGAAAGCTGAGTGCTGAAGAATTGATGTTTTTGAACTGTGGTGTTGGAGAAGACTCTTGAGAGTCCCTTGGACTGCAAGGAGATCCAACCAGTTCATTCTAAAGGAGATCAGTCCTGGGTGTTCATTGGAAGGAATGATGCTAAAGCTGAAACTCCAATACTTTGGCCACCTCATGCAAAGAGTTGACTCATTGGGAAAGACTTTGATGCTGGGAGGGATTGGGGGCAGGAGGAGAAGGGGACGACCGAGGATGAGATGGCTGGATGGCATCACCGACTCGATGGACATGAGTTTGCGTGAACTCCAGGAGTTGGTGATGGACAGGGAGGCCTGGCGTGCTGCGATTCATGGGATTGCAAAGAGTCAGACTCGACTGAGCAACTGAACTGAACTGATACATGTATATATGAGGGTTTCCAATTTAGTTTAGCTCACCAAGTCACAGGCTGATTTTTCAGCAAGAGAGTGACGTGGTGAACATGATGACTTAGAAGTTAATTCTAGCTGCAGTGTGGAGAATGGATTTCAGCTGTGGGGTAAATAAAAGAGACAGAAAATTCTGATGGAATTCCACTGCGGAGATGATAAACGGCAATTTGAATAAGAGGAATCAGAGCAGAGGAAAGAAGACACCTTAGAGGAAAAGAACTTCTTATAGTAAAGGACTATAAAGAATAGAACTTGGTGATAAAACAGCTTTGAGAACAGGAGAAAGGGAATCTAAGACATGCCCAGTAGGGGTGTGTGTGTGTGTGTGTGTTTTGAGAAGGACTGGGAGCAGCTGGGTGGATGGCACTGCTCTTTCTTTTTTTGTTTTTCTTTTCTTTGCTCTTTCTTGAAATAGAAACAGAAGCGGAGGAGAAGGAGAAGCCCTGTGAGGAAGATGAGCTCAACACTGAACGTGCAAAGTTTTAGATGCCTGTGTTTCATCTGAGCAAACATCACAAATTTGCAGCGTGAAATATAAGTCACACGCATGGGAGAGGGGTCTGATCGACCTGGCCATGTGGATTTGGGACTTGCAGTGGACACTGACTGTATATAAGCGTTTAGAAGGCAGCCTGGTGCACAGTGAGCAGGCACCTGTGATAGTGGCCTGTCACTAATGGTCACTGGAGCAGAGGAGACGGTCATTGATGAAACCAGTACAAGTGTACAACTGTGCTGAGCAGATGCAGAGAAACACATGTTGTCAGGAAGCCTGTAACAAGGGAATCTGACACAATCAGGAGAGTCAGGGAAGGCTTCTCTGAGGAAGTGGTACTTGACCAGAGGCCTGAAGGATGAATAGAAGGTATTAGGCAGCAAGGGGAAGAAGGAACATTCTAGGCTGAGGGAATAGCAGGTGCAAAACTCTGTGGAGAAGGGATTTCAGGAAGGGACTATAAGAAGTTAATTAACTCTTATTATGGCTGACGAAGACCCAGGGAGCCTGTGACTCAGGAAAGGACTGTCACCTTTCTGGGAAAACAGACTAAACAATTTACAAGGTCCTCTTTTTATATGGTCTCAAATTTCAGAGTTCTGTTTTCCTCTTTTTTTTTTGTTTTAATTTGCAAAATGATACTGGGTGGTGCTCCACATGTTGAGAGACACTTCTCTAGTAATAAATTGTAGAAATGATCCCTGATAATATAGTTTTTGTGACCCTTTCAACTTCTCATTTTTTTAAATTTTTTTCAACTTCTCATTTTTATAAAAAGAATTCTATAGAACATTTACAAGAATAGTATAAAGAACTCCCATAAGTCTCCAGTAGGAGTCGTCATTTGTTGAAGTTTTGCCAATTTGTTTTCTCTACCGTCTACTTATCTATTAGTCAATACATTGTATATACACACATGATATCTATATCTAAATAGAGTACATATTATTATTGCTGAGTCATTTAGGAGTATATTACAGACAGCACAATCTTCATCCTTAAATACTCCAACATGCGTTTCCTAAGAATGAGGGTATTCTCTTATATGACTATGGTACAGTGATGAACTGCACAACTGGGTCTGCATTCTAGGGTTCTATTATCTCTTTAAATATCAAGGGTCATCAACATCAAATCTATACTGAGCATCTGCTGTATGCAAGATGCTATCCTCTGAATTGAGTGTTCAGACAGTTATGAGAAGCAAATCAATAGGCAGATATCTACATTGAAATGTGGAAAGAGTGATGGCAGATGCAAGCAGGAATGCCAGGGGAATGTGGAGGAAGAAAATCTGGGCAGCGACATCTAGCTGTCTATCCCATCTATCCCATTTTCCTCTTCCTTCTCGCTAACTGGGCCCATCAACTCCAAGCTCTTTAAGAGGAAGGAATTTAAATTATCTCATTTAAGCCATTAATTGGGTTGTTTGTTACATATAGCTGAATTCAATCCTAATAAATCACCTGATACACTCTTGGAAATCCCAGGGACAATTCTTTGCAGATTACGAAGGATAAGTAAGAAAGAATTGGGTAGCAGGGTAGGAGGGGGCTCCAGAGTATAAATTTTAGTTTAAGAGTGGCAGGTGCAACTGAACAAATTTGAGGAGAGTCTCAGTATTGAATTTTAGTTTGGGGAAGGAATTCAGTTTTAGATAGCTACACTTTAAGGAGGCAAAAGAATTAAGTCAGGAAAATTAGTAAGAGAGTCGATGTGAGAATCTCTGCAAGGAATAGTGGCATCGTGAAATAAGGCTGCACATCAGCGCTCAAAAAACCAAATGGCTCTCCTGTCAGCAAGACTTGGGGTCCCCTCTGGGCTTTGCTACTTTTTGGCTGTATGACCCTGAGCAAATGACTTCTCAATGCCTCGGTCCTCTCCTATTTCTATGAGATTGTTCAGATAATTCAATGAGGACATGTATGCACGGTACTTAGAGCAGTACCTGGCACCAGTAAATTGTTGCTGAGTCCATGGAAGTGAAAGATGGATTCTAGGCAATAATATAGAATAAGATGGACTCAACCTAATGCTGAGACCAGTTGGATGGTAGGAGAGGTGAGTAAGAGAAAGGAATTTAAAATGTCTCCCAGACTTCTGAGGAAGAACCAATTTGGGGAGAAAGACAATGATTCCAGTTTCACATCTGCAGAGCTGGTGGTCTCTCTGGCCGTCCACCTGGAGATGACCTGTGTTCCCCCAAATGGACAGTTATATAGCCAGGCAAGGATCTGAGCTGGAGGCAGACTGGTGCGGATGGAAACGGGGTAGAGATGGACGAGACCACAGCCTGCAGGTGAGCGGGCAGAATGGAAAGAGAAGAAGGTCAAGACGGAGCCCTGTGGCTAGTGCTGGTGGACAAAGAAGTCATCAAGGAAACTGAAGCGGACCGGGTTTAAGGTCACAGGGAAAGCAGAGGGAGTGCCCCAGAAGATCGAAGGGAGAGAACATTTGCAGAAAGAGGTGTCAACAGGCTTAAATGCAGCTGCATGTGCTAAGTTGCTTCAGTCATATCCGACTCTGCGCAACCCTATGGACTAGAGTCTGCCAGGCTCCTCAGTCCATGGAATTCTCCAGGCTAGAATACTGGACGGGGTTGCCAATTCCTTCTCCAGGGGATCTTCCCAACCCAGGGATCGAACCTGTGTCTCTTACATCTCCTGCACTGGCAGGCGGGTTCTGCACCACTAGTGCCACCTGAGATGGGCAGCAGAGCCATCAAATAAAATCTGAGGAGTGGGCTGGGGCTGAGCAGCAAAGAGGGCACTGGGGCCCCAGGGTGGGCTGAGGGCCATCAGGGAGTCAGAACTCAGGGTTCTGACTGGGCTGGCCGGCAGAATGCGGGCAGTGGATGGGTAAACGAGAATTAAGGATCAGGAGATCGTTTGTGTGAAGATGACAGAGTTACGTGGTCAGTAGTGGGAGCTAATAAAGAGAAGATGTACGGAAAGTAAGGTGCTAGAAGGAGCCTTAGGAAGATGAGACGTGCGGGCTCGATGTCACTGAGAGGATCCAAGGCTGGGCCAGGGTCTTTGCCTTACGCCCCCGGAGGGGAAAACGGCCCACCGTGGGGCTAGGAAGCCGAGCGCCCGGCAGGGCTGGGCTGGGAGATGGCGCAGAGAATCTCCAGTCTGAGCAGCGGCCAGAGGAGGGCAGAGAGAACGGGGAGGGGACGGAGGAGAAGGCGGACACTAGTGACCCGAACTCCCCCGTGGGAGGGCCGGAGCCGCCGGCGCTTTGACAAGCATCTTCAGGGAGCACCAGAGACTCAACGCCCAGCCGGGCCTGGTACGCCCTGCTGAGCCCGCGGCGGCACCCTCATCACCAAGCTCCGCCGTGTGAGGGTCAAGACACTGGAGCCGCCAGGGCAGACGCGGGGATGCGGCCCGAGACGGAGGACGGACTGCAAGATTTTGAAGGCAGATGCGTTAGAGGCGCGGAGCGCGAGCCGCGGAGTCGAACCCCCGGGAGGAAGCGGCCCGCGGTCCCCGCTCCATCCCTCCCGGAACCCCGGCCGCAGGCTCCCGGCGAGGAAGCAGCTCCAGGACGCCCAGGGCCTGCAAGCGAGCCGGGAGGGGGCAGCAGCGCCCCGCGAAAGCCGCTCTCCGGAGCCTGCGGGCGCGGGAGGAGAGCGGCTGCTCCCCACAGGTGGGTGGGGGCTCCACGGACCAGGGCGCCCCCCGCCTCAGCCCCCTAGCCGGCCTGCTGCGACTGCTGCGCCCCTCAACCCCGACCACGGGCCCGGGCATTCCCTTCTGGGCCTCTGCCCTCTGGGGGCAACCTCCGGAAGCTGTCCTCCGGAATCTGCACGGAGCGCTCAGTAGTTAGGGTCACTAGTGTACACCTTCTGCCCCGTCTCCCTCCCTGCCCTTCTCTGCCCAGGAGACTGGGGAGCCTCCACACCACCTCCTAACCTCCCCGCCACCCGCACTGGGCGCTCAGGGCGCTCCGGCTTTCCGGCCCCATGGTGGAGGCTTGCGCAAAGACCCTAGCCCAGCCTGGGGTCCTCTCACCGTTGTCAGATGAGATGGTTAGATGGCATCACTGACTCGGTGGACCTGAGTTTGAGCAAGCTCCGGGAGACGGTGAAGGACTGGGAAGCCTGGCATGCTGCAGTCCAGGGGGTGGCAAAGAGTCAGACACAACCGAGGGACTGAACAACCACCCTTATGAAGCCAGCATTTCTCATGTTTCTAAGGCTCTTCCCTGCATCTTACTTTCTTTCTGCTTTCTCCTCCTTATTCGCTCCCACTAGTGTATAACTCCATCCTCCCCTCACCTCAGACCAGCCCTACTCCTGAGTCTACCTTAGGGAGCAGACACCCCACTTCTTGCTTGGGCCCCTCTCCAGAAGGCAACTCCCTCCCCCCATTATGTGTGAGGAGCCCTGGGTGGCCTGCAGCCCTGCTAGCAGGCCCCAGGGGAGGCCAGCAGGTAAGAGCAGCCTGGGGGCAGCCTTGCAGGCTGACTGTCTGCTCCCCAGGCCTGGGAGCCCAGCCTAGCCCTGATGTCCTGAGACTCAAGAGTAGCCAGTTGCACAAATATAACTCACACCACATATCCACTGTGAAGGGAAAACAGAGTAGCATTACTTTGCTTAGAACTAATCTGGTCTTTTTCCTCTCAGCCACACCCACTAGTTAGTGGGCTGGGGAGGATAAACTAAATGTCAACCCAGTTAGACTTTGAACTGATACTTCAAACCCTGTGGATAATGTTTGGTCTTGAAAAACACTCGGAGTCTCCAGGAGCCCCTGCTCCTCCTGTCTGCCCACAACTAGAGGCCCAGGCATATGGAGCAAGGGGCTTTCTCCCCTTTCCATGGCACCAGGGGCAGTGAGTTCTTGGGTCTCACGAGGGCCATGGATGTGTGCCGTCCATTGGTCTTTGGGGAGACATTCTTTTTTTCCTTACTGGGTCATATTCGACCTCCAGGCCCCCAGTACTCAAAATATGAACCATTCTTCCAGCTGAGGAAATGCTCCCGGTGAAGATTTAGTGTCTTGGTCTCAGTTGAACTGCAGCATCACGGGCTTGCCACTCTGTTAGCTGGGAGGTCCCTTTGTCTCCAAACTGCAGACCCCCTCAGTGGGCCCACTGGCTTCCAATTCAGCATCTGACCCCTATGAGCCTGAGGGTAGCCCAGGGAAGCTGAATATCAGGACTTGCCCAGGCTTTCCAACCAGAGTTCCTTTTCTGTGACTGTGCCCTACATTCTAAAGGGGCAGCACAGGGAGTGACTTCCTCCCAGAGTCCCCAGGGTGACCCTCACTTCTCCAACACCCTCCTTCTGCAGACCCAGAGGTGGGGATGGGCAGGGCAGTTCTGCCGATGGCCTGGCTATTCTTGGTCTGTTTACTTCCTCCTCTCTTTTTAAGATACTCAGGTAGAGAAAAAGGGTGGGCTTTTCCAATACTTCTGTTTCCTCCTTCCTGATTCTCATGAGGCCTAAATGACTGGCGTGGCATCTTACTATGTATATAAGAGAACTCCAAGCTTCAGGCTTCCTCTCTCTTTTTTTCCAGTTATGCATATATTCATTCTTTTCCAGATTATTTTCCCATATAAGTTATCACAGAATATTGGGTAGAGTTCCCTGTGCTGTACAGTAGGTCCTTGTTGGTTATCTATTTTGCATACAGTAGACCTTCTCTTGATGCACTAAGATAGGTTGAAAAAGAATCTGGAAAATCCCTTCTTGAAATAAAGGTCTGGCTCCTAAGACTGGAATTTCTGCATAATCCTATCTTGAATGACCAAAGCTGAACAGTACCTGGGTCTCTCTCTGGAATTCCTTCTGTAATCAGTAAGAATCTGCACGCAGACTTTCCTCCCCACTCCTGCC
This sequence comes from Budorcas taxicolor, assembly GCF_023091745.1. Lineage (NCBI taxonomy): Eukaryota > Metazoa > Chordata > Mammalia > Artiodactyla > Bovidae > Budorcas > Budorcas taxicolor. The sequence goes on from NC_068915.1 coordinate 45,949,068, forward strand.
TCCTCTGCCCCTCCTCCTGTTCCTCCCCCTCCCCACACAGCCATCCCTTCTCCTATAGGCAGATGGATATCTAGGGTGAATCTGGGAGAGTGGGAAACAGAAGAGAAAAGCCTATTTCTGCCTTAAAATGATACCCCTCTTCCCCTCTCTTGTAGCCTAAAGAACTCTGTTTTCACTGGGTCCCAATCACTTAGCTTTCCTTTTGCTCTTCAGTTCAGTAGCTCAGTTGTGTCCAACTTTTTGTGACCCCATGGTCTGTAGTACACCAGGCTTCCCTGTCCATCACCAGCTCCTGGAGCTTGCTCAAACCCATGTCCATCGAGTCTGTGATGCCATCCAACCATCTCACCCTCTGTTGTTCCCTTCTTTTCCTGCCTTCAATCCCTCCCAGCATCAGGGTCTTTTGCTCTTGCTGTCCTGTTAAACCCCTAGGTCCCTGTCCTTTCTGCTCAGTTCCCCAAAAGGGGCTGTCCACAGCAGCTCTCCTCCGGGACACCAGGTGGCGACGCTTTAATTTCCTATCTGTTCTCATCACCAGAAGCATACCCCAGTCTACCCCCACCCCTCCTTTCCCCCCACCCCACAGCCTCACCTACCATCCTATAGCTGTATGTAAAGCCCAGAGCTTGGGCAGATTTACCATTTACACATTACCATTCGTGTAACGTGGGAGAGGAAACAGCAACCCACTCCAGTATTCTTGTTTGGAAAATCCCATGGACAGAGGAGCCTGGTGGGCTACAGCCCATGGGGGTTGCAGAATTGGACATGGCTTAGCGACTGAGCACGTGTTCCGCTCTACACAGGATGCACATTTCCCCCTCTGTGCCATTGCGCATGCTGGGCCCCTGCCCTAGCTGTCTATCATCTAGCCCTTTTCCAGGGCCCAACTCAATATCATTTCCTGTATGAAGCCTCTCCTGACTCTACCAAGCCAATGCGAGTTCTCCCAACTTGAGGGCCTGAACCACTTCGAACCTGTCATGTCCTGCCCTGTATCCATAACTATGTTCGTATTTCCCTCCCAACCACACTGAAATCTCTCTGAAGGCAGGAACTGTTGATCACTCAGTCATGTATCTTCCTTGGAGCTCTGGATGAAATTAAATGGAATATGATTATTGACTAGCAATAGCTTTAGACCAAATTTTAAAGTAGGTCAGTTCAGTTCAGTTCAGTCCAGTCACTCAGTCGTGTCCAACTCTTTGCAACCTCATGGACTGCAGCACGCCAGGCCTCCCTATCCATCACCAACTCCCGGAGTTTACTCAAACTCATGTCCTTGAGTCGTTGATGCCATCCAACCATCTCCTCCTCTGTCGTCCCCTTCTCCTCCCGCCTTCAATCTTTCCCAGCATCAGGGTCTTTTCCAATGAGTCAGTTGTTCACATCAGGTGGCCAAAATATTGGAATTTCAGCTTCAGCATCAGTCCTTCCAATGAATATTCAGGACTGATTTCCTTTAGGATTGACAGGTTGAATCTCCTTGCAGTCCAAGGGACTCTCAAGAATCTTCTCCAACACCACAGGTCAAAAGCATCAATTCTTCAGTGCTCAGCTTTCCTTATAGTCCAACTCTCAAATCCATACATGACTACAGGAGAAACGATAGCTTTGACTAGATGGACCTTTGTTGGCAAAGTAATGTCTCTGCTTTTTAATATGCTGTCTAGCTTGGTCATAACTTTTCTTTCAAGGAGCAAGTGTCTTTTAATTTCATTTTTAATTTGACCTAGAGTAGGTCAAAGCATATCAACTCACAGAAATAATTTGATTTCTTTAGTTCAGTTTCCTCAGTTGTTAAATAATTGAGTTGGTGTCCATGATGTCTTAAATCAGCTTCACCTCTTAAGTCTGCCCATGCTCTCCTGTGACCTCTGTGTGTCTGTGTATGTATGTGTATGTGGGTGTGATGGGCAGGGATCACTAACTGGGGAGGCCAGGTGCAGCACTGGCATATCACAGACTTAGATTAAGACAAATCAGGGTCCACATCCAGACTCAGGCACCCAGCCACTAGGTGACCTTGGGCATGCCGCCTTCTCCATGTTCAGTGCGAAATGAGAAGGATCACTTATCCGCTCAGTACTGTGTGCCTACTAAGTGCACATGTTGGGTTGGCAGCCCGGGATATGGAGTAAATACAACACATCCCCTCTCTGCAGGAGGCCTGAGTCCATTAGAAGGAGTGAACCCTGCAAACAAGTAAACATAATCAAGTGGATAGAAGTTCTTTATGGGGAAGTTCCAGGACGAAGTAGGGGCATGAAGGAGGGAGAGATAGATAAGCAAGTTCCAGGAATGATCTTGGTGGGAGGGAGGAAGGCTTCCCTGAGGATGTGAAACAGAAGACAGTGCTCCTAGAAATTTGGGTGGAGAGAGGGAAAAGCAAGGAGTGCCAGGTCCGTTACTGTCATTGTGAGCCTTCTCTGACCCAGATTAGTGAGGCCTAGGAACATTGGATCCCATGTGCTTTTCCCGAGAGGTGGTCGCAGCTGACATTTAGACCACTAGGCTGGGCCCCATCCTGTTGGTCTCTCTTCAAGCCCCAGTCCCTTTCTCTGTGGTCTGTGAGTCATCCTCAGTACCTGAGGTGGCCTCTGAGCCACTGCTTCTCCCAGTGACCTTTGCCCGGCTAATCTTTTTCAGGGAAGAGCAGGGCTTTAGAAAAGGCAACTATTTTCATAAGACATGACCCTTCCTTAAACTGCCGCCTTTACTGGGTTCAGGGGAGACACTTTCTGCACAGCGTTCACAGGAGTTTCCACCAAGGGACAGTCTGATAAGCAGCGCTAGCCGGAGAAAGCTGTTCAAACGCCATCCATTTTGACACTTGGCAAGATCAGCAAAGCACCTCTTCCCTTGGAGATGGGAAAGTTTCCAGAAGTACTCTGCCTCAGAAAGGGAGGTTGAGCAAACAGGCATATTGTTTTCTCATAACTGTCTCTCTTGTTAATGTTTGGTCGGCCAGCCATGCATTTTTGGAGTGTTACATAGGCTTACGTTCACCCTTCATCAGAGAACAATTAGGACAAGTGTGGGGAGAAGCCAAAGGGTCAGGGACAACAGATGGGCCTCCACTTAAGCAGGTTAGAAGTTCAGTTGCCCCTGAGGAAGAAGAGCCCTCTTTAGGTGGAGGAATGAGTACTTGGATAGAAAGAAGCAGAAATGGAAAGAAAACAGAGGGCCTCTCCTTTCTGAAATATCCCTTTGGGACAAGTCTCTGTATCTTAGGCCGTTGATTTAGTTTTCCATCAAGAAGCATCGGCAGCCCTGGCAGAATCAAGAAGCCAGAGGCCTGATGCCATACTAAAATAGCAGCGCTGCTGCGTTTTCCAGCTGAGGGATTACTTCTTGGTGAGCCAGAGACATTTGGAACATCATTTGGAAGCAAAACCACATTTTTTTCCAAAAAAAAAAAAAAAAAAAAAGGGAAACTTTGCATGCGATGAAGTCAGGGCTTAACTCTTCAGGGGAAGCTGTACAGGGACAGCCATTGGATCTTTGTTGATGGAACCCATGCTTCTGGGCACAGCACAAATTTCCCCTTGGTGAGGAAACAGCTGAGGTGCCTGTGAGGGGCAGAGGTCAGGGTCCTGCGGAAGGAGTGGTTAACGGGGCGAACGCAATAGCAAGCTGGTAAAAGACGTGAAAGTGTTAGTTGCTCAATTGTGTCCAACTCTGGATTGAACCCCGGTCTCCCACACTGCAGGCAGATTCTTTACCATCTGAGCCACCTAGTAGAAAAGGACGAAAGGTAGAGAGAAAACTGTGTATGTTAGCCTCTGCTGCATAGCATTCCACCCCCCAAAACAGTGGCTGAAAACAAACACCATTTTATGCACTCACGGTTCAGGGTTGGGGGCGGGGGCGGCGGTCAGCAGTTTGGTTGGGCTCATTGGAGTGGTTCTTCTGTTCATTTCACCTAGGGTTATCTGACTGCAGTTGTTTGGCAGCTCAAAATGGGGTTGGGTGGCCTTACCCACTTTTCTAGGCAAGGAGGCTAGTTGTTGGCTGGACTGTGTGTCTCCAGAAACCAGCCTCTGCTCCTTTACATGGTTTCAAAAGCCGTCGGAGAGAGGGAAAGACAACTCACAACCATTTTCCAGTCTCTGTTTGTGTTACATTTGTTGTCCCATTAGCAAAGGCAAGTCGCGCGGCCAAGCTCTGAGTCCATGTGGGAGGGGACGACACCAGGGTGTGGATAGAGGGAGGGAGGCCTGGCTCTGTTGGGAGCCATTACTGTAACTGTCTACCCACAAGAAGGAAGTGAATCTGAAATGGAATCGAATACCCTAACCTCAGTGGGATGCAAACCATGCGAGTCAGAGTCCAGATGAGCTCAAGCTGAGGAAGGAAAGATCACAGAAGGACCTTGCTGGGTTTTTGGAACAAGCATGCCATTTCCTGGGGATGCTGGTGTAGGGAGATGCTTGGATTGTTAGTAAGAATTGAATTAACTCAAGTGAGGGTCATTTTTAGCATCTCATGAAATTTTCTTACACCGTCTTCCTCTATATTTGCATATATATATTCAAATACACACAACCTGAGATTCCTCAGGCTATCCCAGTCTGTGGCAAAGATGGCAGTGTAACTATAGAATCTAAGCAGGAAAACAGACACACCACCTTTAGTTTCCACAAGTGGAATTGGTTATACCCATGATGGAGTAAGAGAGAGCCAAATAGGTGTCAATGATAAACCCTGGGGGTGAGCAACACCAGGGGGCCTTAGAATCTCATAAAAGTAACTCAACCATCATCTTCCTGCAGCCCCTCCTCAAACTCACATCTCTGGGACCAGGTCAGGCAACACTGTCCAAGGCTGAGTCCCCCTGGCCCCACCTAGGAACATCTGACCAAACTGTCCCCATATTCTCTCTCTACCCAAATGTCCTTTCACAGATCTGCTCCTGGAAGTTCACCCATGCCTTTACCAGACACAGCCAGTCATACATGGATGAATCTGAAGAGGTTTGAGCTGGGACCACACGTGCACACACACATGTACACACATGCACACACATACACAAATGTGCTCACTTTGTATGACCCCAGCTTCTACAAGAGTGCTCAAGGAATAGTAAAATTTTTCTTTATTAAGCACCACTAATGTATCACATACTCTGTACTTAATTACATCTCTCCTGTGGCAACCCTGCAAGTAGATCCTAATTTCATCTCCAAGTGAGAAAATTGAGGTGCATGGAGCTTTTGGCCCCAGCTTGCACAGAAAATAAGCAGTAAGGTCAGGATGGTAAGTCATGTTTATCTGACACCAAATCCCATACCCTTCTCTTACCATGTTGCCTCTCTCTATATATAAATGATCCTTTATTTCTTGTCTTGGCACCATTTTTAATTTTCCCTAAGAGATTTGAACAAGTGGTTATTTATTTCCAAGGTTTCTAGTATGCCTTTGAGGACCAAAGAGTGCCATCTCATGCTGAGAGGCCCCAGACTGAGTTTATGGAGCATCTGAAAATCATGATGCCCTCACTGTGTTAGTTCACGCTCCTCTCTTGTTTTCCCGGGACTGCTATTGTTGCAAGATGGCTGTACTGGAAGGTTAACCTTGGAGGTGATAGAGACCAGGGATCTGGAGGTCATTTAGCATTGTGATTGAGAACGCAAACTTTGGCACTGGGCATCGCCTTGGGAAAGGAATTTTCCGAGTGCACACAAAGATGCATTTTAGCTGAGAGTTTGGGTGATGCCAACCTCACTGCCCCAGCAGGCCAACCCTGTAGAATCTTAGCATTAATATGGATCTGAGTAGCTTGGTGGCAGGGGCAGGAGAGGGGAGGATGCAGGGGTGGACACAAATATTCTGACGATAGCGTATACCATCACACATAGATTAAAAACTGAAGTGTTCCCCATAACCTGCCAAGTTCTGCACATCTGGCCTCACAGCTGAACCTTGCCTCCTGCTTTCCTCTCAGCTTGCTCTACACTTAACCTGGCCCTACTGTCCATGATCCCTCAAACGCTACGTTTCTACCCCAGGATCTTTGAGGTTGCTAATTTCTCTGCTTGTCATATTCCTTCCAGAGATAACTGACCTTTCAGCTCTTTCTGGTGTTTGTTCAAATATGAGGCCTTCCCTGACTACCCTGTGAAAGTGCAGCCCTGTTCCCTGTTTCTCTTGCTTACCTTATATTTCTCTATATGATCTACTGTATAATTTACCTACTTATTTTTGTATTGTGGGCCTCACCCCACAAGACCCCCGAGAACAGAGATGTTATTTTTATCCTTTTTCAGTCCATTGCTATCTACCCAGTTAAAGAACAGTGTCCCACATATACTAGGTGTTGAATGAATTCATCTGGGATCTAGCATCTGAAAACTAAAAGTCTCGCCCATGTGGCATGGCAAAGCAAGCGTGATGGTGGCTGCCTCCATGCCGCTATTGTTTCCTCATCATACAGAGACCCAGCTGTCCCAGCCATCTTCATCTGTCGCAGGACACAATGGTGAGCTACTGGAGGGTAAAGACTGTGTTTTATCATTCCAGCACTTGGTTTCTTCCAGCATCACCAACGTATGATTGACAAATAAAATTATAAGGATGGCTTTAAACATACACACTTCTGTCCTCTTTCCCCACAGCACAGGGCCTGGAGCCTAGGAGATGCTCAATCAATATCTGTTGAACTTATTAAAAAGCAAGAAAAGAGTTGAACATAGAATTTGGAAGCACCCATGACCAGCTTTATCTGTTTCCCAGTTTCGCCTTGGGCCAGATGTTTACTAAATGTATTCACTTATTTACTTACTCAATCAACAAATGCAGCTTTGCCCAATCCTGCGATGGATATTATTATAAACAGCATTCTCTAGAAGGAAATGGAAAGGCCAAATCCATGCCTGCTTTCCCTAGAAGTGTTTTTCTTCCAAACAGAAACCTCTGTGCCCCTATCCAATCAGCACAGACCCCCTTGGCACTGTGTATGGCCAAGCCCAAGGCATTTTGCACTCCCCAGTCCCCACTCCAAGATTTTGGAGAACATTTCCCTGTCGAAACCCCTCCCCTACCCCTTAAGTGCATTGACAGCCACTCACCACCACAGATGTGTGGTCACACGCAATTAAGTGGGTGCAGGCCATTAGCGGACAGGCAGCATGAAGTATGCACGAGCCGGCCAACAAGCAAACAGTGGAAGCCAGTGTGGTGAGATGTCCGTGCAGCCCAGCCGCTCACAGAAGAGGGAACTTGCCGGCTTTCTTCACCTCCCAGCACTTCCTCATTGCAGTGCTAACCGTCCTCAGTTCAGTTCAGTTCAGTTCGCTCAGTCGTGTCCGACTCTTTGCGACCCCATGAATCGCAGCACACCAGGCCTCCCTGTCCATCACCAGCTCCCGGAGTTCACTCAGACTCTTGTCCATCGACTCAGTGATGCCATCCAGCCATCTCATCCTCGGTTGTCCCCTTCTCCTCCTGCCCCCAATCCCTCCCAGCATCAGAGTCTTTTCCAATGAGTCAGCTCTTCGCATGAGGTGGCCAAAGTACCGGAGCTTCAGCGTTAGCATCATTCCTTCCAAAGAAATCCCAGGGCTGATCTCCTTCAGAATGGACTGGTTGGATCTCTTGCAGTCCAAGGGACTCTCAAGAGTCTTCTCCAACACCACAGTTCAAAAGCATCAATTGTTCAGCACTCAGCCTTCACAGTCCAACCCTCACATCCATACATGACCATAGGAAAAACCATAGCCTTGACTAGATGGACTTTAGTTGGCAAAGTAATGTCCCTGCTTTTGAATATGCTATCTAGGTTGGTCATAACTTTTCTTCCAAGGAGTAAGCGTCTTTTAATTTCATGGCTGCAGTCACCATCTGCAGTGATTTTGGAGCCCAAAACAATGAAGTCTGACACTGTTTCCCCATCTATTTCCCATGAAGTGATGGGACTGGATGCCATAATCTTCATTTTCTGAATGTTGAGCTTTAAGCCAACTTTTCCACTCTCCTCTTTCACTTTCATCAAGAGGCTTTTTAGTTCCTCTTCACTTTCTGCCATAAGGGTGGTGTCATCTGCATATCTGAGGTTATTGATATTTCTCCTGGCAATCTTGATTCCAGCTTGTGTTTCTTCCAGTCCAGCATTTCTCATGATGTACTCTGCATATAAGTTAAATAAGCAGGGTGACAATATACAGCCTTGATGCACTCCTTTTCCTATTTGGAACCAGTCTGTTGTTCCATGTCCAGTTCTAACCGTTGATTCCTGACCTGCATATAGGTTTCTCAAGAGGCAGGTCAGGTGGTCTGGTATTCCCACCTCTCTCAGAATTTTCCACAATTGATTGTGATCCACACAGTCAAAGGCTTTGGCATAGTCAATAAAGCAGAAATAGATATTTTTCTGGAACTCTCTTGCTTTTTTGATGATCCAGTGGATGTTGGCAATTTGATCTCTGGTTCCTCTGCCTTTTCTAAAACCAGCTTGAACATCAGGAAGTTCACGGTTCACATATTGTTGAAGCCTGGCTTGGAGAATTCCGAGCATTACTTTACTAGCGTGTGAGATGAGTGCAATTGTTCGGTAGTTTGAGCATTCTTTGGCATTTCCTTTCTTTGGGATTGGAATGAAAACTGGCCTTTTCCAGTCCTGTGGCCACTGCTGAGTTTTTCAAATTTGCTGGCATATTGAGTGCAGCACCTTCACAGCATCATCTTTCAGGATTTGAAATAGCTCTACTGGAATTCCATCACCTCCACTAGCTTTGTTTGTAGTGATGCTTTCTAAGGCCCACTTGACTTCACATTCCAGGATGTCTGGCTCTTGATGAATGATCATACCATCATGATTATCCGGGTCGTGAAGATCTTTTTTGTACAGTTCTTCTGTGTATTCTTGCCACTTCTTCTTAATATCTTCTGCTTCTGCTAACTGTCCTACTGGTGCCATAATCCTTGTTTGATATGTGAGACACCTAGAGATGGATAGATTCGCTCAACTTGCCTGTGGGTGAGGGCAGCGCCCTTCACAGTCACTTGTCGTGCCCTCTTTCTTGTTGTTGATTCCTGACTGTGGCTGAGTCCTGGGAAGTTCAGTAGCAGTGGATATTTTGGCCAACACCTCCTCATTAGGATTGAGACCAGTTGACTACCACAATTCAAGTGTCTGTTTAGAGGAAGAAATGCTTTCAGAAGAAAATGAAACTTCTGTCTCCATACAGTCTCATTCCTCTTCTCAGAGAGGCCGCTTCCAACCATAGTTTGGGTCTGTGTCCATTCATTCTTTTGAGTTCCTTCTGCATGGTCCTATTTTGCACAGACAGTAAGTGGTAGTATCAATAGTTACGATTCTTTAAGTAAAAGGGCTTCCCAGGCGGCTCAGTGGTAGAGAATCCACCTGCCAATGCAAGAGCCGCAGGAGACATGAGTTCAACCCCTGGGTCGAAAAGATCCCCTGGATGAGTAAATGGCAACCCACCTCAGTATTCCTGCCTGGGAAATCCCATGGACAGAGAAGCCTGTCGGGCTATAGTAAACCTTATGTGCAACAACACACGTGATCTAAATGCATTATTCTAGATTGGTGGTTCTCAACCAGGGATGATTTTGACCTCCCCACACCCCCAACCAGGGGACATCTGGCAATATCTGAAGATATTTTTGATATGACAGTTGGCGGGGGTTGGGGGGCATGATGCTGTTGGCATCTAATGGGTGGAGGCCAGGAATGCTGCTAAACACCCTACTGTGTACAGGACGGCCCACAACAAAGAGTGATAGGGCCCCAGTGTCATCAGTGATGAGGTGAAGAAGGTCTGACCAAGTGGAAGAAGCAGACTCCAAAGGCTCCATGCTGTCCAATTCCATCATACGGCATTCTGGAAAGGGCAACGCTAATAGAGGAAAGAGATACATCAGTGGCCGCCAGGAGCTGAGGCTGAGGAAAGGCGAGTGGCTTCTAAGCAGCACAAGGAATTTGAAGGAGGGTGGAAATGCTTTCTGTCTTTATTGTGGTGGTGGTTACATGCATCTATGTGCTTGTCAACACACACAAGACTGCACACTAAAGAGGGTAAACTTGATGTCTGTAAATTACACCTGAAGCAAACAAACAAAACCCAGCTCTGTTTGAACCAAAGCCACTCTGGAGAAGGCAGCAGGGAGAATGTAGCCACCAAAAAATGAGAAACCCAGGTCTAAGGGTAAGAAAAAAAATGAAGGGAAACCCAGAGAAACATATTTTTGTTTGTTTGTAACTAAATTATTGACTTCTCCTCAGCAAGTGACACCTATCAAAAGCTACATTGTGGTTATTGACCAAAGACTCTATAAAACATCTTTATTGTGGTATAATTGTCATGCAGTAAGCTTTCCAAGTTTATAGTGTTTAGTTTGGTAAGTTTTAAGTCGTAATATGTATACACCAGTTAAACAGTTATTACAATCACAATGAAAATATCCATCATCCCCCACATCTCCAGCTGCCCCTTTATAATCTTCTCCTCCCTGAAAAATCATAACAGTAGGCGTCTCGTAGGGTTATTGGGAGAATTTAAATGAGATCTGGGCATAGAGAAAGCCTATTGTCCTTCTTGCTTGCCTTCTTCAGGTAGAGAAAGCTATTATACAATGGGGAAAAAAACCTAATAGCAGAATTCCATGTAACTATTCCACATCCAGGTTTACTGCTTATTTTTGATACTGGAGTGGGATAGAGGTGAAGATTGCATAAGTGCGTAATCAATGCAAATGTACTCAATAAATGCTTCTTGAGTGAATGAATGAGTGAATGAATGAATGCAGCAGATCTGCATGCTTAAAAACCCAGCTTTGGGGCTTCCCTGCTGGCTCAGTGTAAAGAATCCACCTGCCAGTGCAGGAGGGAGACACCAGTTCGATCCCTGGTCTGGGAAAGTCCCACCTGCCGAGGAACAAGTAAGCCTGAGCACCACAACTATTTAGCCTGTGCTGTAGAGCCTGGAACTGCAGCTACTGAAGCCCGAGTGCCTGAGGTCCTGCGCTCTGCGACAAGAGAAGCCACGACAATACAAAGCCCAGGCACCGCGGCTGGAGAGCTGCCCCTGCTTACCGCAATTGGAAAAGGAAAGCCAGAGCAACAGTGAAGACCCAGCAGAACAAAAAATAAATAAACAGTGTTTTGAAAAAATCTAGCTTTAGAGACTTTCTCTATGCCCAGATCTCTCAAGAACAACACCGTGAACGACATAACATAATCACGTGGCACTAAATACAAGTGCATTTTAAACATAGACAGGTCTCAAATGTGTATTCTTCCACGGAAAGCACATTTTTCTTCCTGAAATCCTTATGCTAGTGGCTGTTCACACTGTCTACTCAGTAACCCAAACCAGAAGCCTCAGATGTGTCCTCAGATTCCCATAATCCCCAACTTCACACTTATTTCTATGGACATAGGTTTCTGTCAACTCAAAGTCATCTCTTGATGCTCCCACCGCCTCTTCATCTCCATGGCAAGTTCCAGCTCTCGTCAAATCTTATAAAAAGGCCACTGCAGGAGCCTCTTCCTTAACCTTTCCCCTCTTCAGAGCCTTTTCAGCTTCCGGAAGTTAAAACTTTCCTGTAACACCTCGGTTCTTGCCTGCTTAAACCTCTGTTAAATTTCCGTTATGCCTAATGTAAAGTCCCACCTCCTTATTACAAAACTTCATTAACTGGACGAAGTTTGGCTGCTCAGTCTCTCACCCGCACTTGACACTTTGCCCATACCCAGACATTCACTAGCTTGAGAAGGACTGAAAGAGGCCATGCTCACAGGGGATAGAAGAACAGGTTAAATGACACGACGTGGAGATGGCCAGGCTGCTGAATAGCATGGGACACTCAAGGAGATGGTCGAGATAGTTTCTTTAAAAAAAATCATCAGTATCATTTTTTTTTTTAATTGTTGAGGATGTTCTAGATCTAAAGAGGCTAAAGAAATTCAACCGCAACCATGCATCTGATTGGATCCTGGTTCAGGAAAACATTTTTTAAAACTCTAAAGTTAACTGTGTGGATATCTGGAAGAAGAGCCTTTCAAGGAGAGGAAACATTTAATGCAAAGGCCCTAGAGGGGGCCCTGTCTGGCTTATTCAAGGAACAGCAAGGAACCCAGTGTGCCTAGAGAGGGGGTGAAAAAGTTGTAAGGACAGAAGAATGTATAGACTCACTGCAAAGACTCTGGGTTTGAATCTATTTTCCAGATGTTAACCTTGAAAGGTCCATATGATATCCCAGTGGAGGTGTTGATTAGGAACTTGTGTACACAAGTCTGAAATTCTGGAGAGAATCTGGGAAAGGAGATAAAAAAGCAGGAGTCATCAGCATACTAGATAATTTCAAAGCCAGGAGACTGAATGAGGTCACCAAGGGAATGATCATAAAGGGAAGGTTCAAAAGCACATTGAGGCGCTCCAATGTAAGAGGGCAGGGAAGAAAGAGGGACCAGCCAAGGTGGCTCTGAAGGATTGACCATGGAGGAGAAAAGCCCAGAGAAAGAGGTAGGGTCGAGCCAAGTGAGGATAGGGTCTCCAGCAGGAGGGGTGGCACCCCTGCTGCTGGTGGGTCAAAGATGAAGCCTGAGACCTGGGTTTATCCACATATGGACAGAGGGACCACTGACCTTGACCTTGGAGGGCAGTTTTGGCGGAGTGACGCAGGAAAACAGCAGAGCAGACGGGGCACAGGAGGGACCAAGAAGGGAGCGCTTGAACAGCAAGCACACAGGCCATCGAAACAGGAGTCCTTAGATGACGCCACAGCCAAAGGGGCAGGGGGTCAAGAGATGTTTCTGGCTTCTGGGTTTTTTATTTTTGCTTTACGATTGGTGTAAAAGCCCTGTGCTGATGCGACTGAGTGAGCAAATGAGCGAGTAAGCTGGTGCAAATACAGTCAATGGGGGGTTCTTGCCGTAGGGGAGAGGTCTGAGCAGGTTTAGGAACTGAGTCCCAGGTAATAGGTGATGCCCCAGGGAGAGGCGAACACAGAGAGGCCAGGGTGCTGTTCCCAGTGGCCTCTCTCTGCCTCCACTGGCCGTGTCCTACCTCCTGTTGACACCAGAATCTGGCTTTTCTAACAGCCGCTCTGCCTGGAGCCCAATTAAGGCAAAGATACAAACTCGCCCGGCCATGGCCCCACGGAGTCTGGCCTCAGGGCTGCAGCCCATTTGGAAAATGTTTTAATTTCATTTGTGTGTTTTTTCAATTTGATTATTAAGTGCTGTTTGCACATGGACAGGGGGAAGGCCTGTTTTTATTCCCTGATTCCCCTTCCTCCCTGGCCTGCGTGCCTCCCTGGTGAGTAATGGGGAGGCCGCTTTTCTGGAACACAAGGGAAAACTTCCAGCAAATTGCAAAAGCATGTTCCTTCCTTGAAAAATCCTTTCACACTTGTTTTTTACTCCGTTTGTAAAGTTCATGAAAAGCCTCCATAAATGTACTTTAAAAGGCCTTAACTTTCTTTGTTCTCTATGGCGAACTTTCTTTCTCTCTCTTAAGGGGGTATGTAATTTAAAGGGATAATAAACAAGACATAAAGCCAGAGGGGTGAGTGGTGTGATGAAGGGAATGAAACAAACTTTAGAAATGTCAGGGGTCTGTAGGGAGGGGGAAATTCCATCTGCGTTTTCAGGAGGTAACAGCCTAGCACTTCCCGGAGACTCCTCAGATTTGTTTCTAAGGTTATTAACATTTCACACAGGACTCAGGCGCAGGGCAGACAGAAAGAGCAGTCATAAAGGCTCAGAAGGAACGACAAATCCTTTTAGGCACATTTCAGCAGTCTGAAATATAAGGGGAGCCGGAGATGGATAAAATAAAAAACGGTGTTGTCAAGAATTTGCAAGGAAGGTTCTTGCCTGGATGCTAGAGCAGCGTGTTGTCTGGACAGAGAAATGCAGATGTGCTTAAAAGGTACTGAGGCCTTATAAGGAGTTCCCTCTGCAGAGAGAGACAGCATTCAGGTTTGGGTCAGCGTCAGCCTAGGAAGCTCTCTAAATATGGGCAGGAGGAGGAAGGGGCAGAGAAGGGGTGGGGGGTGGTCCTAGCCTCAGCACCCACCAGGGCCACCCATGGGACCAGCAGGAGATGGGGGAAGTGCTGTGGGTGGCTTGGCAGCCCCAGGCTCAGGGGCTGGGGCCTGTGCTCTAGCCGGTCACTGTGCAGCTCCCCATTATTGGTGGGTCGCCAGTATCTGAATCTATCCAGGGGGCCATGTCTGATGAATCTGCCATTAGCCTCTAGGCTCCAAAGTTGGCAAAGTGATGATGGAGACCCCTGCCTGTCCATTTCTCTCTGTAGCACCTGCTTCCTTCCTGGGTGCCCTTCCTGTGAGTTCCATCTCTTACCCATCAACCAGATTCCTGAAAAGACATCAAGAAGAGGCAGGAAGCCACACTGGGACAAAGGCCTGAGATAGAAAACCTCTACCTCTTGGGTGCCATGGACCCAGCCTCAGTTAGTGGTGTCTGCCTGGGATTCTGGGAGGTTCCAGTGGGGTGATGTTCATGGCCATGTAAGCGACCAGCAGACAGAGCCTAAATCTTCACGAGCCTCAGGAAAACCAGCAGTGCCCCATCCTGTCCCTCAGTGGCTTGGCTGGACGCACAGGCCCTGGGGCTCCCACTGCTGGGGAGGCGGTCCTGCAGACCCTCCTGCCTGCCTAGCTGCTGCCCAACCCTCCAGAGCTGGCCAGTTGCCTCCTCTCTGTTCCGCCTTGTCCTCGGGCCCCCTCTCTCTCTCTTCCTCTTTCTGCTCTCTGAACTCTGGATTCCCCCTCTCCCTCCCACTCTCTTGGAGAAAGGCCAGGGAGCCTTGGGGGCTTGGCCTCAAGACCAGGACTGGTTTCCTGCTGAGCCATGGTTTCCCCAAGACCGCTCACCACACTCCACACTGGGGGCTTTTCCCCCATTTGAAATACCCTCAGGGGAAAGATGGACAATGACTATGTCTTTCTTTGTGCCTCAAGTGTCAGCCCAGCCTGAAACCCTGCTGCCTCCAACACCTGATCTTCTATCCCTATTTCTATTTTGCAAATGGAAAACCAAGGCTCAGAGAGGACTACAGAGCTTCTGAGGTCATCCTTGTACCTAAGGAAAAGCTTGCTAAATACATCTGATTCTGCTTTCTTCTTAGGACAGATCTGGTCTCTAAGGTTGCATCAGAGCTATTAACCTTCACTTCTCTGATGCGCTTGCCATCCTTGCACTGAGACACCAACTTCCTCCAGCTTCCATGTCCCTTTCTCCACCCTAGTGTAGCATAAGCTTCGTGCCTGCTGTGGCTCTTTCCACAGCCCAGGTTCCACCAGAACCCAGAACCTATTGAGAGTGAACAAGAGCATGTTGTGACACAGCTCCCAGCTCCCGTGCTTTTCACCTCAGCTACTTGGACGTGCACAAAGGGTTTGTATGTGCTAGCAACAGAATCAGTTCAGCTTGGCAAACCCAAGACCGTCAGCCCCCTTGCTTCAAATCTGCTCCCTCAATTAACTTGGGGGATGGGGAAACTAATAAAGAAGCGTTATTAAATGCAAAGAAGATCATCACTTTCAAATGTCCCTGTGGAGGAGCCTGAGCCAAATGGCTGTGATTATTCGTCTGAACTAACTGGTCCTTTATGGGGAGATGAGTGAGAGCAGAGTTTGTGCAAGGCGCCAGGAGAAGCCACCCCCGCTTGGCCCCAGGAAAGCTCTTTTTAGGGCATGCTGGTTTGTACACGCACTGATAGCTGTTTCATATCTGGGCTGATGAGCTTGACCGAGCGGTTGCCACACAGCCAGCACACGCGCTCAGCAGGGCTGGGAGGGGGTGTTTATGGGGCTCACCACTAATGACTCCCATTTATGGAGCATGTGTGGAGCAGCTGAGCGGGCCGGCTAAGACAGGACATCAACAAGGCCTGGGGTTTGCAGGCCGGCTGCACGCACAGGCTTTCCCCAGCAGCTGTTGGGATGGTTCTGTGTACAAGCTTCTGGGAGTATCAGAGCCTCCTCGGACTCAGGCCTTTCAATGCTAACAATTGTCTGATAAGCATGGTTTTACTAAGGAAGCTGTCAGCCAAACCGATTGGATGAGGCTGGGAGTAAAAATTATTGCTGTTATGAGGATAAGCCTGTGCCAGGCATTGTGGAAAGCACACGTATATTTTTTCTCTTTCATATAATCCTCAAACAAACCTATGAAGTTGGCACTACTTTTCTGTTGTTTGTTTAATGCTCGTGGTACAGAGGAAGGAACAGGCCTAGTGAGGTGAAGCTTCTTGCCCAGAGCTGCGGAGCTGCAATTTAACCCTGGTGCTTGAACTCCAGAGCCTGGCTACATCAGCACAGAGAAGTGAGTTCTAGAAGTTGAATCATCATTTTAAGTCACAGTTATGGGCAGGATGGCATAGCAATTAAAACATGCCCTTTGGTATTAGAAAGACCTAGATATGAGTTTCAGCTTTCCCAGTTACAGGTTACATAAACTGTTTAACTTACCCATTGAAAACCTTGGTTTCCTCTATAAAAGTGGGGATAGTAGTAACACCTATCAGTAGGTCTTGGAAAGCTACAGCACCCAGCACAGAGTAAGCCTCGGGTGAATATGTAACAACACATACATACATGCATGCTAAGTTGCTTCAGTTGTGTTCAACGCTTTGCAACCCTATGGACTGTAGCCCACCAAGCTCCTCTGTCCGTGGGATTCTCCAGGCAAGAATATTGGAATGGGTTGCCATGCCCTCCTCCAGGGGATCTTCCCAACCCAGGGATGGAACCAGCATCTCCTGCGGCTCCTGGATTGCAGGCAGATTCTTTACCACTGAGCCACCAGGAAAGCCCATGTGACCACACACCCATACCCATTAAGGCCAGTGGCACTGTGAATCCAGGTGTGGACCCACAGAGGCAGGAGCAGATGCTGGAGTGTGGCTTCTGTGATGTGCCAGCTGTGAGCCCTTAGGTAAATGACAGCCGCCTAAGCCTTCATTCCTGCAGTGGAAGGGGAGAGTGATGGGCCTGCTCACAACAGAACCAATATAATCGGGATGTCGGGACCACACAGAGTGGGTGTGAGGGACCCATCCTGCATCTTCTGAGGCACTGGAAATGCTGCTCTGTGGCTCTGGAAACCCTGGTTGGATTTCTCCCCTTTTGAGCACAGCCGCCTGCACGTTTCACATAGTTATGAGCAGCGGAGGAAACAGAAACCCGACCTTCAAATCTCTTATGCGCTGCAGAGGGAAGATGGGACCCACGGAAATAAAGCACTCATTAAAAGCAAGATGACATGTCCATATACACACATACTTGTAGATAATCACTTGCAGCCATGCAGAGACCCAGGCAGAGGCTGCGGGATTTCGCTGGAGTGCTGGGAGAGACACGTGGGAAGCTTTCTGGAAGGAGGGGCATTTGGAAGAGAGAAAGGAGGGCCGCCTAGAGCAGGGGGTCAGGTTCATTTCCTTCTCATCTTGCACTTCCTGTGCTCAGCACACAGTAGGTGTTCAACACGTGCTTGCTGAATGAGAACAGGAAGTGGAGAGAGGGGGTTCCAAGCAGGGGAAGTGAACAAACAGTATGGTGGTGACTCAGAAGGAGGGCAGATGGTCCACTAACTGCTGAAGGCGTGAGTTTATTTTCCTTTGTTTTCTGCCGAGGTTTGGTCCGCAATACGTCCGGAGTCAGAGAGAGAGAGGAGACGACCTTCTGCCTACGCAGTGCTGGTACAGTCCACCTCCACCTGCCCACCGTCATGCCTGCTTCTTATCTTTCTTCTCTCATCCCCTTTTTGCTTTGTGATGCTGGAAGGGTCCCTACAAACCACTTTGCACAGACTCTGGTGACAGCTGGCTCTCTGTGAAGTTCTGGCGACAGGAGGCATTAGAGGAATATTGGGAGGTGAGAGGAAAGAGGGAGAACTTCATTTCTGACTTTCAGTTCCTGTTAGTGTCTCTCCAGCAAGAGTAGACAGTGGGCGCCACTTCCCAACCCCTTTTGACACTCCCCGAGGTCCCTCACATGTCCCTGTAGGGAGTCCAGAGCCTCCCATCAGCTATGGCACCTGGGGGAAGGGCTTCCTCATCCATTGGGCATCAGACAGCCCCTGGCACCTCCTTGGGGATGTGAGCACCTGTCAAATCTCTCACTCTCCTCAGTGGTCTGAGGACTTCAATATACTGTGAGCCACATAGCTGCCCCCCAGGAGCCCAGTATCAGTCTCGTGAGACCGACTTCCAAGGTCATAAGCTCTGTTAACCACCCTCTGCCCCTCTTCTGCTGACCTCAGGTATTATTAATCTCTGGGTTACCTCAGCATCCTCTTTTTGATCTCTCATTTGTGTAACAAATTCTTTTATTAAGCCCCTGTGTTGTGAAATATCTGTTGTGGTTTCTCTTTCCCTGACTAGACTCTAACTGATAGAGTAAATTTATCAGATCACGTAACCCCAACATCCAGCTTGAGAACAGTCTCCAGGCACAATTTGTTCCAGAGGGTCTGAATCTCATTAGGGCTCCTTTCTTTTTTCTAACATTTTCTCAGCACTGATCTGTTCTGTCTGTATATTGTCTTGAGGATGGCTGCCTCCCAGGTAGCAAAGATTGGCTGTAGTACCTTTATTCCTCATAGAGATAAATCATCTCTATATTCCTCATAGAGATAAATCATCATGCCTGTGAGGAAAAGAGGATGTGCTGTCTCAGAGGATGTGTTTGTCTCAGATTTTTAAACTAGAGTCCTGAGCTTCATTCTGCTCACACTGGCTTTAGCCATTTGCCTAACACTGAACCAATAACTGTGGCCAAGGACTGGGTCCATTGATTAGCTAGATCACATGTTCTGCTTCGAAAGCTGGTGGTGTCAACTTTCATAGAGATACAGGGCTTACCAATGGGAATCAGGGTTTCTGGGAGGTGATGGCCTGATGCTGATGAGATCAACAGACACCTGTGCCCTGAAACTCATCACAGATTGTACAGGGCAGCCCCACTTATTTCTCTCATTTTGTAAATACAATGCCTTTTCAAACATAAAACAGAATGTGATGGCGTTTTAGGTATTATACCTAAGGGACACACCTGAAAGAAATAATTGATAAACTGAAGTCCATGAAACTTAAAAACTGTATGAAGGACACCGAATAAGAAAACGAATCACAGGTTGGAAGATAATACTTGCAAGGGCACTTGTGAAAAATCCTGCTAAGCAAAATTTACAAAGAACTGTTAAAACTCAACAATAAGAAGACGACCAATCCAATCAAAACAAAGGATTAAAAACCTTAACAGACACTTCACCAAAATCAAATATGCAGACTACAGTCAAACACAAAAATATGCACGTCATTATCACAGAAATGCAAATTAAAACAATAGTGAATACCGCTACATGCTGACAATGTTAGAATGGTCAAAATCCAGGACACTGATGCCAAATGCTGGTGAGGACGTGGAGCAACAGGAACCCAAATTCTTTGCAGGTGGGAATGCAAAATGGTACAGCTATTTTGGAAGATGATTTGACAGTTTCTTACAAAACTAAACATACTCTTACTATTCAATCCAGCAACTGTGCTCCTTGGTATTTACCCAAAGGAGCTGAAACCTTATGTCCACACAAAAACCTGCATATGAGTGTTTATAGCAGCTTTATTCATGATTGCCCAAACTTAGAATCAACCAAGATGTCATTTAGCAAGTGAATAAATCAACTGTCATACATCCAGGCAATGGCAGATTTTTGCACTAAAGAAATAATTTATCAGTGGGACTTCCCTGGTGGTCTCATGGCTAGGACTTTGTGCTGCCAATGTAGGGGACCTGGGTTCAGTCCCTGGTCAGGGAACTAGATCGCAAATGCCACAACCAAGAATTCACATGCTGCCTGCCACAATGAAGGTCAAAGATCCCAAGTGGCCACAACTAAAACAACAGCAACAACACAGACACAGCCACATAAACCATTAGAAATAAAATAAATATATATTTTTTTAATTATCAAGCCATGAAAAGACATGGAGGAAGCTTAATGCATATTACTAAGTGAAGAGGCCAACCTGAAAAGGCTACACACTATTTGATTCCAATTTAATCACATTCTGGAAAAGACAAAACTACGGGAACAGGAAAAAGATGAGTGCCAGGGGTAGGAGAGGACGGATGAAGAGGCAGAGCACAGATAACTTTTAGGGGCAGTGAAAATGCTCGGTGTGATACTATCATGGTGGGTATATGTCTTAATGGGCTTCCCCGGTGGCTCAGTGGTAAAGAATCCTCCTGCCATGCAAGAGACGCAAGAGACGTGGGTTCAATCGCTGGGTTGGGAAGATCCCTTGGAAGAGGGCACGGCAACCCACTCTAGTGTTCTTGCCTGGAGAATCCCAGGGACAGAGGAGCCTGGCCGGCAGCAGTCCATGGGGTAGCAAAGAGTCGGACACAACTGCAGCAACTAAGCACAGCACTGCAGAGCACGTATATCTTTATACATTTGTCCAAGCCCACAGAACACACAGCACCAGAGTTAACCCTAAGGTAAACCATGGACTTTGGATTTTGGGTGACCGTGTGCCAATGTAGTTCATCAACTGTTATAAGTCTACCACTGTGGTGGGCCATGCTGGTAATGGGGAGGCCATGCCTGTGCGGGAGCAGAGAGAATATGGAAAATCTCTGCCTCCCTCTCAAATTTAACATGATCAAAAACTGCTCTGAAAAATTAATCTTTAAAATAAACAGAATAAAGTATGTACACCCAAGTGAAACTTGATTTCTATTTCTTTTTCAAGTATCTTCACAAATGAGAAATAACCCTTCGGTTAACATGTGTCCCAGTGTAGGCTTCCAAAGCAGAGTTCCAAAGGCCCATGAGGCAAACACAGATCCAGGAGTTCTGAGCCTCAGATAAGCTGTCTCCACTCCTTCGTAGTCAGAGAAGTGATAAGGAAGATGCTGAACGGCCACAGTTTCCAGGAAATACTTTTCTATTTTTAACTTACATGAATTCACATTTATTGGAAACATCACCTGAAAGGTTCATTTCTATCTCATCGACAACAAGCTCACCCCAGGTGCTCGGGAGTTTTCAAGACAATATTAATAGATGAAAACCACCATCCTCCAGGGTCAGCTGAAAACATCCCCTGACATCGTTTAGACCTTCTAGTCCTCCTTAGGGACCAAACTGTTCTGTGAAATAAGACTATATGGTGTTCTTTTATTTTGTTTTTCTTCTCTCTCTTTTATTTCTGATAAAAAGACTTAAGACCCAGGGAGATCAATTGGTTTGCCCAGGGTCACACAGCAAGATCAAGACGCTGACTAAATTCAAACGTGAGGGCACTGGCTCCTAATGTCCCAACACAAGGCCCTCTTGTTTCCAGATGACCTTCATTCTCCCTGCAGAACCCCAGGAGCTTGGGCAGCATCCTTTCAAGGGCACCATTTAATCATCACAAAATGCTCTACCAGGAAATAACATTAATGAACCCTTGTGCAGCCCTTATTGTGTTCCAGACAGTTTTCTGAGCCTTGTACAATTGTTGCTTTATTTAAGCCTCAGCCTTGTGAGGTAGATGCTATTAGCAGCAGCATCCACAGGGTACAGATGGGGATACTGAGGCCCCGGCAGGTTCAGGAAGTGGTCCACGATTTCTCTACCAGCAAGAGTGAGCTCTGAGCTGGGAACCCTGGCAGCGAGCTTCTAGAACACTACATTACCTTTGAGACCCAAAGGGGAGAAAACCAGCCTTGTCAGAGGAAAAACAAAATAAGCTGAGGGGAGGCTGGAGGCAGGCAGTGGAGTGGGACAAAGAGGAGGATGGTGTGAGGAAAACCCTCCTCACAGAATTCATGTGCTTACTGACCCATAAGCACATTTTCCACCTTAAAGTTGTGCTCCAGTATTCTCATTCCCTCTTAGTCAAAGTCCTAGACTAATCCTGGCCACTCCTAGGGCAGCCAGAAAGAAGGCCCATGTCACAGGGAAGGGCCCAAATGTAGTGGCCCTGTTGCTCAGGAGAAGATGACTTTGTTGGGGAATGTCAGTCACGGAACAGTCACTGGGCCCTCCAGACGCTCCCAGCCAGCTGGAGCTGCAGCACCTGTACTATAGCCAAATGAACCCTCAGGAGACACAGCCGCAGTGAATCCACTGCTGGGGCTGCTGTCCTGTCGAGATATTAATAAGAGCCCCAGAGCCACAGCATCTTCCCGGGGGCTGCATTCACTCAGGTCACCAGCCATCCCACTCATCCGTGATGACTGAAGAACAACCTTTCCCTTCCCCTGCTCCAATCTCACTCTCAGGGAAGATGCTGGAATGCAGAACATTTCCTTCTGCATTCTATTCAGCACGCATTGATCGAGCTCCTCCTGAGTGTCCAGCTCTCTGGTGGGACATAGATTTTCTAAAATACATGGAACATGACCCCCAGCCTGCAGGAACCCGTGCCCTGAAGACAAACTCTCCCCCCACCTCCCTGATATAACACAAGTGATACAAGCTATGATAGGCAGTGGCTTCCACATTGCTAGACTTTGTATCCCTATCATTTAACATTTTTCAGTACACAAACCACCTAGGAATACCACACACCCACCTGGCCATCCCTCCTGTTCCCGGATGAACCCCTGATCTGGTCAAAGGCCCCCACCTCACCAGGTTGCATGTTCCCTAGGAGGCAGGATCTTGAACATGGCTTCCAGGGTCCTGCCACTGTCCATAGCCACCACCTCGGGCACGACTCCAGGCTGCTCCAGGACAGAGCTCAGCTCAGCGTGGTGCCTGGCAGGCCAGCCCTTTGGACCCCTGGAAACCAGATGAGTGTCTCGACTTGCTGATGCTTTCTTCTCGTCTTACCATGCCTGGGAGGGAGAGTGTGGAGGCACAGACCTGATCACTCGCATACATTTATTCTACCTAGTCCAGCCAGGCCCGAGCCCCGGTGCACACCACGCACAGGCTAGTCCATGAACTGGAAATTTTCAGCCCTCCGGACGCCCCTCCTCATCCTGCAGGGTCTTGGCCCCAATATCAGTCCCCTTCAAAGCTCTGATGGCAGTTGCGTTCAACAGAGCACCCTTCAAAAGATGATCAGTTTTCTTAAGAAAATAATCAGTGGGCTTCCCTGGTGGCTCAGTGGTAAAGAATCTGCTTGCTGATGCAAGAGGCATGGGATTGATCTCTAATCTGGAAATATGCCACATACCACAGGGCAACTAAACCCATGCACCACAAGTGTGCTTTAGAGCCTGGGACCCACAGCTACTGAGCCCACAGGCTGCAACTACTGAGCCCACTAGTGTGCTTCAATTACTGAAACCCGTGCGCCCTAGGGTCTGTGCTCCACAAGAGAAGCCACTGTAATAAGAAGCCTACACAACAACAAAAACCCAGCACAGTCAAAAATAAACAAATAAATATCATTTTTTGAAAAAAGAAAATAATTAACAATTTTACATGACAATTTAATTCTTGGTAAGATAAAGCCAAAATCACAGCAGGGCATTAGTGAGAAAACCTTAATGAATATTTACACTTATTCCAAACATGAACCTTGTTTGTTTTAAATCACAACACTTCTATTAATTTTCTAATGGAGAGCTTTAGGTATCTGTTGGCTGCACTGGGTCTTTGCTGCTTCTCTCAGGCTTTCTCTAGATGTGGCCGGCGGGGCCTACTCTCTAGTTCCGCTGCACAGGCTTCTCATTGTGGCGGCTTCTCCTGTTGCAGAGCAAAGCCTCTAGATGCATGAGCTTCACTAGCTGCAGCACAGCTGCTCATTAGTTGTGGCTCATGGGCCCTAGAGCATGCAGGCTTCAGTAACTGTATTGCACAGGCTTAGCTGCTTCGCAGAATGTGGAATCTTCCCGGGCCAGGGATTGAACCTATGTCTCCTGCATTGGCAGGTAGATTCCTATCCACAGGGCTTTCCTGATAGCTCAGTTGGTAAAGAAGCCGCCTGCAATGCAGGAGACCCTGGTTCGATTCGTGGATTGGGAAGATCCACTGGAGAAGGGATAGGCTAACCACTCCAGTATCCTTGGGCTTTTCTGTGGCTCAGCTGGTAAAGAATCCGCCTGCAATGTAGGAGACCTGGGTTCGATCCCTGGGTTTGGAAGATCCCCGGGAGAAGGGCATGGCAACCCACTCCAGTATTCTGGCCGGGAGAATTCCAAGGACTGTATAGTCCATGAGATCACAAAGAATCGGACACGACTGAGCAACTTTCACTTTCACTTTCCTATCCACTGTGCCCCCAGAGAAGTCCTAAATCACAACACTTTAAAAAATGTTGCTCAGAAGGCACAACTGTTTAAATGCTCATGTGCTCATTACCTGATACCGGGCTTCTCTTTGCTCTGTACCCTGGGATGCCCAGAGCACGCTATGCTTGGCTCTGGAGCTTTCTTCAGCCTGAGTGTGGAAAGAAAGTTTGCCCTCTTGGTCTCAGCCTTAGGGAGGGCTTTTACCAGTGAGAGTTTCTGAGGGCAGCAGAACAGAGGGGTGGAGGGAGTCAGGTCTGGGTCAGGCGCCCTGCCCCTTCACTCGCGAGGGGAATGACTTTGATAGGGCTGGCCTCCCTCAGAGAATGACCTAGAGACGAAGACATGAGAGCACACAACCCATCTGCTTGGTGATCGGAGGAAACACCAGGAGGGGAGTAAAGAGGTGAGAAGGGGAAAAGAGGGAAGCCATCCCATCACGCCTTAAGGAGCAGGTTACCTCAGAGACCAGCTGAGGATTAGCCCCATCGGGACTCGGGGGAGCCTGTGTAGTGCTGGCCTCAGGGACGTCCCAAGGCGAGGGTGGTGGAGCCATCAGCTCCCATCAGGCTGCTCCTGGGGCTGTAACTCCTCAACACGCCTGGCAAGGCTGGGCTAGTGCCTGTGGCCAGGGAGCCCTCAGGAAGGGCCTTCCACTGTTTATAATAAGAAGCCATGAGGTTGACAGTACCCAGGGCTTAAGGGAGGGCCAGGGCCAGTGCCTTCTACAGGCCATAGAAGGAAACTTTAAGAAGAATCCTAAAAACGTGAATGCTGACTTCACCGTATGCAGGAGAACTCAATCAGCTAAGATGTGTGAAACCACCGTGTAAATGGAAAAGCACCACGCAAGTGTTCTGTTGGATGCTCTCGACGGTGGTGATGATGATGAAAACAGCAATTCGGAGCTCGTTCACTTGCTCCCATCTTCCTCACAGGAAACTCCGACCAGAGACGGGGTGCCTGCACAAAGTTTATACCTTTCCTCCGTAACTTTCCAGGGCATCTGCAAGAGATGACATTTCTTCAGCGTGGTGTGTGTTCTCTCAGAGTGAAAAATGAAACCCATCCCGAATCCCACAACTTTCAACAAATAAACAAGAGTGTCTTATTTTATTGTTAACATTTTAAAACTCAGTGTTTGGACAGGTTCTATACTTGCATGGGGCAAAATTTTGAGAAAGATCAAGAGGTGTACAGTGATACGGTCCCTGACCCCACTCAGTTCCTTTCCTGTATAACTTTAGAGTGTGGGGCTACGTGTTGTGAGTTTAAATCAGTTTACATTTCTCTAAACTAAATTGTTATTTTTCCTCTTTTTTTTTTTTCCTAAACAGATGATATCAACACACGCTGTTCTTCACCTGGTTTTTGTCATTGAACACTGCAACCCTTACCCATCCACAGAGAGTTTTCTCTCTTTTTAAACAGTTCTATAGTATTCCACACAACTTTTTGCTGCAGAAAATAGTTGTCTTCAGCAGTCAACAAGCCTGTGATGGGCCAGTGACATGCACATAGCTTGCACCCATGATCCTATTTAACCCTATAAGCACAAAGACAGAAAGAGAGACTTCCCTGACAGCTCAGTGGTAAAGAATCTGCCTGCAATGCAGGAGACACAGGAGACTCAGGTTCAGTCCCTGGGTTGGGAAGATCCCTCCCATGCCTGGAGGAGGGCATGGCAACCCACTCCAGTATTCTTGCCTGGAGAATCCCATGGACAGAGAAGCCTGATGGGCTACAGTCCATGGGGTCGCAAAGAGTCGGACACGACTAAAGCAACTTAGCACACATGCACAACCCTATAAGCACAAAGAGGGACAGTAGCTGTTGTGAAAGTGTTAGTCTCCCAGTCGAGCCTGACTCTTTGCAACCCCAGGGACTGTAGCCTGCTAGGCTCCTCTGTCCATGGAATTCTCAACCCACTCCACGGAATGGGTTGCCATGCCCTCCTCCAGGGGATCTGCCCAACCCAGGGATCCAACCCAGGTCTCCCACATTTGCAGGCAGATTCTTTACCGTCTGAGCCACCAGGGAAGTTACCATTTTATTGTAAGGAACTGAAGCTCATTGAGAAGTTAAGTTCCAGGCCTGAGGTTACACAGCAGCTAAGGGGGAGGCCGACCCTGGAGGTGAACCTAGTGTGTCCCTTATCCTCTGAAACACCCTCCCTCTCCTGGAGAGATGAGAACAGCCATGAAGCTTGTGAATTGTTCAGAGGAAGACCTCCATGCCAGCTTGGATATTTCTTTGGCAACATGCCATAGTGCATTTTGTGCAGTTTGCTTTATTTGGATATTTGTATTACTTCCTGCATTTTGCCCCTGAAAGGATTCCATCTGAGGCAGGAGGTTGGAGTGAATGGCTGGAAGATGTTCCTTCTTTAAGGACAGGACTGAGAATGTGTGGGTGGTGCTGGCGGAGTGCAATGGAGCGGCATTCCTAGGTGAGCCGAGCGCTAGGGAGTCCCTGAGTGGGGGCTCTGCAGGCAGGGGCTGAGCCTGGGGTAGGAGCCGTGCTGAAGCCAGGGAACGGTCCAGGACTTCGGGCCAGGGGATGTTGTTAAGGGAGGAAGCTGGGGCTGAGGGAGCTGGAACAGTATGAGAAAGAGGTTTGTCTGGAATCATCTGGCCCATGGCCGTGTCTTTTAGGTGGAGAGTCAGACCCAGAACTAAGTGTTGGTGTTCACAAGTTCACAGGAGTTCTCCTGATCCCTGGGAGATTCGCTCATGGCTCAGCAGGTAAAGAATCCACCGGCAATGTAGGAGACACAGGAGACGTGGGCTTGATCCCTGTGTTGGGAATATCCCCTGGAGAAGGAAATGGCAATCCACTCCAGCATTCTTGCCTGAAGAAGTCCTTGGACAGAGGAGCCTGGCGGGCTACAGTCCACGGGGCCACAAAGAGTCAGATTCAGCTGAGTGACCAGACACACATGCTTCTGACCCAGTGCTCCTTCTACTACTCCTCTGGAGACGAAAGCAAAGACAGTGTGTGTTGGAGGAGGGGCCTGGGGAAAATACATCTGTGCCTAGAACTGTGTGTGAGCCTGCAGCACAGGCTGAGGAATGGAGAGTAAGAGGAACTCAGGGCAAGGAAGAAAGAGGACATAAAACTCAGAAATTCTTCCAATAATGCATACAAGTCCCAGGGATTTCCAATCTGAAGTTTTGCCATCTTTAATTCTGTGACAGTGTTTGACAATATAAATGGTATTCATTTGGGCGGTGGTTGTTAATTTTTACGACTCCAGCAACTGCAAATTTTGGAGTTCTCTGGCTCTTTGGCAGCTTCACAGAAGTTAGTTCTTCACAGTCGCTGGCATTCTATACAGGCCTGCTCTGCACTCATTTGTCCCTTTTCAGATAAAGTTACACTAAATGACTGAAAGTGGAAGAAAGATGGTTCTCTAAAGACTTTTTGCTAGAATTGGGGCGGGGTGGGAGGAGGAAAAGGTCCTTTTCCTCTGCAGTTGCTTAGTAACAGAACGTAAACCTAGAGATGAAAAGACCTCCTCTCTGGAAGAGCATCTGAGAGTGAAGCCAACACAGAGAAAAGCAGAGCACGGAGAGTGACTCCACTGATATCTGTTGATAACCCGGCTCCAGCTGTGCCTGAAGCAGTTTACATCTGGACTTTCACAGCGTAGGAAGCACTAACGTATCTTTCTTGTGAGATCTACATAGTGGTTAGGAATCAGGTTGCCTAGATTTGAATTTTGGAACTGCCACTTACTAGCTACAGAACCTTGGGCAAGACACTTAACCTCTCTGGGCCTCGATATCCTCAACAATAAAATGGGATAATAAGAGTATCTATCTCATAGGGTTGATATGAAGATTACATGAGTTAACACATGAGAAGCATTTAGAACAGTATCTGGCATGCTAGTGCAATTACAAAAAATCATTTGTGTCAGTCAGTTATGTTGCATCAGTAAACAGCCCCAAAGTCTCCGTGGTTTAAAACAGCTGTTTTTCTTTTTTGAATATAGGAGCATCCACTATGCATCAGCAAACACAGTGCTCATTGTACTTACTCGAGAATCTAAGCTGGTAGAGCAGCTGCCATCTCTAATGTTGCTGGTCGCTATGATAGAGGGAAACAACTTCAAAAAGCATACAGTGGCTTTTGCCTAGGAGAAGTATATGTCACTTCCACTCATATTTCCTTGGCCAAACCAAGTCACTTGGCCACACTTGGCTTCAAAGAGGAGGGAAGAGCAGTCCTGCCATGTTCCCAGGAAGGGCAGCTCTATTGATCACCACATTACTATTGTTACATCATAGCTGGTTGAGCACTGGACACCTGCAACTGAAAGATTCCCAAGGAAATAAGGTATCGCAAGTACCCCTGGTTTTGTACTCAGCAGCAGTCAGGTGCCATATGAAGCCATGTTCTTACTAACTTCCTTTTCCCTCATCCACTCCAACCATTTTTAAGTCTGTGGCTCCTGGCTATCTGCCTTTCAGGTGTCAGGACACATCATTGATATTTTCAGTGATCTCTTGCCAGTTAAATTCCAGAAAAGTGGAAAGAAGTGTGATTAGTCCAGAGTCACAGGTGTACAAAAGGAAGTACTGAGGGAGAAAAGATGGGAAGGTTTCCTTTGGAGAGGAAGTGTGTTAGGTTGGGTTCACTAGAAGCACAGTTGAGATGAGCATTCAGGAACTTGTGATTAAGCAAGGGGGTCTCTCCGGAGAGAAGAGGAGTGAGGGAAGCTGGAGAGGGCAGAGGCCAGAGCTAAGTCAGCCTGATCCCATGGGCAGCTCTGGAGTGTGAGTTCCTGCATGGAGCCCGTCCTGCTTGGAGACGAGCAACTGGCCTTTTACAGCTTACTGTGATCAGTCATTGGCATCAGGCTACTCTAAAGGGGAGAGTCAACCTTCTGGGCTAGGCAGCTTCTATTGGGTTGGTTAAGGCTGATTCTTGGAGAAGGGGGCAGCTGTGAGCTGCCGGCAGCTGGGGGCGGGGTGCAGCAGGCCAGTCAAGGTGATTTGGATGGGCCACCAACAGCATCTACTAGAAGCCGTGAGGAAAGCACTAATAGGAACCATCTCCCCTTTCCTCCCACTAGTAAAAGTATGCCTCAGAAGCCTGGAAAATATTGACATTAGTGGGGTAAGAAATAGCAGCCGGTGGTTCCCCATTTACCTCCTAGATTAAATAGAAATTTTACCATCAACCCATATTTCCAGGCCTATGTCCCAAGACCCTCACAAACCTAATCTATATGAAAAGTCACCTGGAACCTCGATATTTATGAACAACTTCCATGCCTTTGCTCTGACTCTTTTCCCTCTTCTGCCAAGAGTACACAGGTCCCTCTCCAGACCTCTGAAATTCTATCCACACTTCAAGGCCCTCTCAAATACTGACGACTTCATAAAGCCTTTCCTAATCACTCGACAGGATATGAGCTTTCCCTTCTTTGAAACCTCAAAGCCCTTACCTTCAGCAGTGGGTTTCATTCTACGAATTTGAGTCATTTGATAAGTGTTAGCCTCCAAATCTTTTATGGACTCTTTAGGAAGAGCAGCCTTTTTCTCTTTGCTACATCTGGCAAACACCTTGAATCTGAAGGCACTTAATTTATATGTGTGTAATTGAGTATCTACTTAGGTGAGATTAAATGTCCACACATGATCAAAGCTTTTATCTTAGGTGTATCACCCAGAGCTGACATTTGCTGAGCACTTCCTATGTCCTGTGCATGAAGTGTTTTCTTTGCATTAGTGATCTTCACCCCGTAGATAAGAAACCAAAGCCAAGAGAAGTCAAGCAACTTGCCAAAAGCCACACAGGTAGCAGGTGGTAGATTAGATGAAGTCTTTTTACGTTCATCTAAATTCAGAGCCCACACTCTTAACCTCTATGAGAGACCTGCAATAGAGACAAATACAGACTTGCTCTCACAAGACATGACTATACGCGCAGGGTCTGTCACTCACCTTGAGCACTGAGCTGAACAAACCTGAACAACGCTGGAGAAAACTAGAAAGCTGCTCACCCAACTCATCCCTTTTTCTTCCTGGGTAAAGAACTAGACGAGGGCTGCTCTGGTTTTAATGTACACACAACTCCCCTGGGGGAATGGGGACACCAGCTGAAAACACACACATAACACATAACCCAATGTGAGAACATCTATGATAGAAATATGCCCTCACTAGAAAGAAGAAGGTGAGGACCCAGCAGGGGTGGAGATGGAAGTGAGAGAAAATGCCCCAGAAAAGGCTACCACCAAGCTGAGACGTAAGGATAAGAGAGCTGACCTGGTACAGAAAAGAAAGGGAAGAAGGACTATTTCAGGTGGAGGGTCAGCACATCAAAGCTAAGGAGGTGAGCGGGTCCCAGAGGCACTTGGGGAGCTCCCAGTGGCTGAATATAGCCAGAAAAGAGAAGGAGGGGCCCCTGGCAAGAGCCTGGCTAGAGAGAAAGAGTACAGATCCAAGAGACATTGCCATCTTGTACCAAGGTTAAGGGGGCTTCCCTGGAGGTTCAGTGGTAAAGAATCTGTCTGCCAATGAAAGACACATGGGTTCAACTCCTGGGTGGAGAAGATCCACTGGAGGAGGAAATGGCAACCCATTCCAGTATTCTTGCCTGGGAAATCCCATGGACAGAGGAGCCTGAAGGGCTACTATCCATGGGGTTACAAGAGACGGACGCAACTTAGTGACTGAGCGTGCACACACGCTAAGGATAAGGGAAACCACTGAGGACCCCAAGGGGAGTGACAGTGTCCACCTGACCCCTGGAAGTTTCCCTGCTGCTGCTCTCAGGGAGACTCTGTCAGAGGGTGCAGTCAGGTTATTTCAAATGAGGAGGTTTCTTGGTCCCAACAAGCCTCACTGCTTGGGGCCCCAGAGCAAACGCTTCTCCCCAGGATTCAGATTGTGGATCCAGGGCATTCCCAGAGTCAGGGAGGCGCAGAGCCATGTAGCCCATGGGGAAGGACCCCTGGCTGTGGGGTAGAAGAAAAGCAAGAACAAATCAAAGGGGAATGCGCTGAGACAGCCCCCACCCCAACACTGCCTCCCCAGCATCAGTCTTACTTATTTCTTTATTAGACCATCATTTCTCACCTTTTTCCCGATGACACATACATACAAGGCACTTGACCTTCACCAGCCAGACACATGCCTTTGATATATCGAGAGTTCTACTCTTTTCCTAGAGCCACAGTACCTGTGATTGGGAGTGACATTCATGGAGGGAGAAGAATGAGCTCACTCTAATTCATGAAGCAGATAAACCTCACAGAACCCTTGATGCCTTCTCCATGGCTGGGAATAGATTATAAGCTCGGACACCAGACAAACTCGGGTTCTTATTTGGACTCTCTCACTTACGTCTATGTGGCCTTGGGTAAGGTGCTTAAACCCTTTGAGCCTTAGCTTGCTCATCTGCAAAATGGTTATGATAATAAAATCCTACCATGGAGGGTTTGTCCTCAGCACTGGATCCGCTTATACAATCTAAGTGCTTGGGTATGTGCCTGATACGTGGTGAATACCCAACAGATGGTAACTTGGTGAATACTCCATAGATGATAACTCCCTTACTACTAAAGTTGTCTTATTCTTCTAACAACGTGCCTGGGACTTCCCTGATGGTCCAGTGGCTAAGACTCCAAGCTCCCAACTAAGGGGGTCTAGGTTCAATCCTTGATCAGGGGACTAACCCCACATGCTGCAACTAAAGAGTTCATATGCCAAAAAATAAATAAATATTCAAAAATAAAAGCAATACGCCTGACTGGAATACACCCCTGAGTAATGACACTGTGTTGCAAATTAATGTATTAGAGAAAGGAAAATCATTTTGTATATATGACTTCTAATTGATTTATCTTTACCCTTGAATGTCATCACACTATTTCTTTCAAAACATGCTGTAATTCAAACTTTGAACTAATTCGCTACCCTGCCCCTCTACTCCCCATCAGCAAGACTTTTAACAACTGTTCACAGGTTCTACCCAAAAACTCAGTTTTAATTTCCTGTTATAGACCTATCATTCTCAAGATCTGCTGGGTGAAAACCACCTCAGTGGTGAGACAGAAGGAGGTAGAAATGGCTTTTTGAGCCCTGCCAAGGGGAGCATTTGGCCCCCAAACAATCTCTCAGCAGCCCACACACCTGGGCTCCATGTGGCCTGTCGTCTCTGCCTTTCAAAGAACTTGTTTCTTTCTACTACGGATGGGGGGTAGAAATACCCTGATCAGGACCTCTTCTAAAGGGCTCCCCATCTGAGAAATGGGAACACTGCCCACCCATCCCTCAAAGGTTGTTGGCAGGTCCCCCAAAGATGAAAAGACAAAGAGATTCCACTTTCTGATCTGAGCCAGCGTCACCTCCAGACAGGACTGAGGAAATAGGCTTCAGACTCAACCCGCTGAGCCCATTCTGATCTACCGGACCGTCCTCTCTACAGCAGAGATCACCCTGACAGCACAAGCTGTTCCATCACTCCCTAGGTCAAGAACTCTCAATACTGAGTACTTAAAGTCGCTCAGTCGTGTCTGACTCTTTGCGACCCCATGAACTGTAGCCTATCAGGCTCCTCCATCCGTGGGATTTTCCAGGCAAGAGTACTGGAGTGGATTGCCATTTCCTTCTCCAGGGGATCTTCCCGACCCAGGAAACGAACCCGGGTCTCCCGCATTGCAGGCAGACACTTTACCGTCTGAGCCACCCATGCCTCAAAGACCAGAACCCTCGCTAGTCCACAAGTCAATGGGTCTGGCTGCTTCCTGTGGTTGCGCCTCTGCCTGGGGCTCTTTCCACCCTCTGGGCCCAGTCACACCAGACTGCGGGCGGTTCTTCCAATGCATGGCTCCCCCACCCACCTTTGCACATGCTCTTGGGGTCTTTCCATCCCCACATCCCACCTCTACTCACCTTCTGCTCTCACTGCCAACATTACATCCTCCAGGAGGTCATCTTTGACCCCCAAATAGCTCCCATAATCTCAGGGAGATTTAACCTTCATTGGCCCCATCACTGTCTCCCCTGTGGAATATCAGCTTCATGAGGGCTGTGTTTTGCTTCCCTCATTTTCCCAGCACCTGTTGACCACCGTGCCCAAGTGACCATTATTATATTAATATTGAGGGTCTCAGATGAAGAGCTCCATTTTTACCAGGAGAAATAGAGTAGAAGAATTAGTTCTGTCATTGATGTGATGGCTGTAGACTGAATTATTCCAATGGTAAATGCAGCTTTCCTTATTCTTTTAAAATATTATGCTGTCAGGGGTTACTTCTCTTAATCCCTATGTTCCTTTCATGTCCCTCAAACTCACTTTTTCTTAGGAGCAGCTGTTCATTGCTTCCTCACCTATGAAATCTCAGATCTTTTTGGTGGTAATTATGTCACAAAGGGGAATCTTCACTGAAATTAAATGGAATGGAGGCAATCAAGGGAAAGAATTTTCTCTCTCACCTAATTACCATTGTATATCTCTCTTGGGTGTGGGAGTAAGTGTGGATTTGGGGAAGAGGAGGAAATGCTCTAAAACGTGCTGTTCAAAATATTACTGGTCCATGTCAAGTACAGAAATATTAACTACAAGATATTACCAGCTTATATTGAGCCTAGAAACTTTTAGGGCAATTTAATGTCGCCATGACATTCAAGAACATGACCAGTGGGGCTGTCTCGGTGAGCAGGGCAATAGCAACCACTTCCATGCTGTTGAACTTGGATGGTGGGTCACACACATACAGCAACAGATTCTTCCTCATTTTTTTGGAAATTCTCAAACACTGGCCCTTCACCACAGACAGTTTGAAAAACATAAAAGATGTAGTCCTAGTCACGTCATAAGTGAAAGTCAAGGCTTCAAGAAATACCTAAAAACTAAGAAACATCTAAAGGCAGGAGTGGAAAGGAAAGCAAGAGAATGGTCACTGTAGATTGTAGTGAGTCAGGCGAAGAGTCTTTGGAGATGAATCTTGAATTGGGTCTTGAAAGAAATTATAGTCAAATATTGAGGGACAAGGGGTCAGAGGGCATTTCAGGAAAGAAGCACACAGGCTAAGGCATGGAGGCTGTGTGAGACATGTCCTCACACACCCAGCTGGAATAGTTAAGTCATCACAATGATCACTGATTTCTGTGAAAATATGACAATGGTAAGAACAGTGAGCAAGTCTGAGAAATAACAGAGAATATCTATACAGTCTCAAAGTGGCTGCCCTCCAGATTCTTATCAATGACAAAGCAAACACAGCAGTGGAAAAACCTAGCAGGCACCACCTCAACTAAATGATCAAAGTTAAATAAGTTAGGTAGGTTATGAGAAGACAATGGCACCCCACTGCAGTACTCTTGCCTGGAAAATCCCATGGGCAGAGGAGCCTGGTGGGCTGCAGTCCATGGGGTCGTGAAGAGTCAGACATGACTGAGTGACTTCACTTTCACTTTTCACTTTCATGCATTGGAGAAGGAAATGGCAACCCACTCCAGTGTTCTTGCCTGGGGAATCCCAGGGACGGGGAAGCCTGGTAGGCTGCCATCTATGGGGTCGCACAGAGTCGGACACGACTGAAGTGACTTAGCAGCAGCAGCAGGTTATGAGAAAAATGGACATCATGTACCTCCTGATATGATGCACCGGGAAGAACACAATATGATGTTTATGCTATTCCCACTAAAAATGCATCTATCACTGAAACCACTCAGGAGGAAACAGCAGACAAATCCCAACTGAAAATATTCTATAAAATCGCTGAACTGTATTCTTCAAAGCGCCAATATCAGGAAAGTCAACTAAGGAACTGTTGCAAGTCAAAGAGGCTGAAGAGGTGTGCCAACTGAACGCAGTGTGTGATCTGGAGTTTTCTTTGCTCTAAAGGATGTTATTGGGACAACCAGTAAAATCTGGATAAGGTCTGTACATTAGTTAATGATATTGTAAGAAAATTAATTTCCTGAATTTGATGGTTATGCTGTGCCACTCTTAGTTGTTCAGTTGTGTCCAACTCTTTGAGACCCCATGGAATGTAACCCACCGGGCTTCTCTGTCCATGGGGATTCTCCAGGCAAAAATACTAGAGTGAGTTGCCATGCCCTCCTCCAGGGCATCTTCCCAACCCAGGAACTGAACCCAGGTCTCCAACAGTGCAGGTGGATTCTTCACCATCTGAGTCACCAGGGAAGCCCTTGATGATCCTACTATGGTTAATAAAGAAAAAGTTCTTATTTTTAGGAAACACCCACTGATGCATGTAAAGGGGCATTGCGTTTCCAACAGTTCTAAAAAATATATAGCAGGTATGAAGATAGGGCTTCCCTGGTGGCTCAGCAGTGAAGAATCTGCCTGCCAATGCAGGAGATACAGGTTCCACCCCTGGATCAGGAATTTCCCCTGGAGAAGGAAATGGCAACCCGCTTCAGCATTCTTGCCTGGGAAATTTCATGGACAGAGGAGCCTGGTAGGCTACAGTCCATGAGGTCATAAGAGTCAGACACAACTTAGTGACTAAACAACAACAACAAGGTATGAAGATACAGAGATAGATAGAGACAGAGGATAAAGCACAGGGGTAAAATGTTAACACTGGGACATACTGGTGGAAAACATACATGGACATTCTTTATACTATCTTTATAACTTATCTATGAGCCGGAAACTATATTTTTAAAAGGTTAAAAGAAGAGAAGAGCACCTAGGCTTTAGCCCTCACTTAGTACTAACGGAGTTAAGTCTCCCCACACCTCTGGATCTCTTCCCGCCTCCTCCAGCCCTTCCAGTTGGAGGCTGCATGGCTTGGCCTTGCTGGTTCCAGACCTTCCTAGCTAATTTCTGGATTTATGCCTTCTCGCCTTTTCCTGTCTAATGTTTCTTTCAGACTACACCCTGAGAGCTGATCTCTTTGGTTGAATGCCCCTTGAGATCCAGGGCAGCACAGCAAAATCCTGCCCGTGTCCAGTACTTGCTCACTGAGCCAAACCCTGCTCATGCCCCAGAGAGATCAAGACAATTAACTTTTCTTGAAGACCTACTATGGGCCTGGCACTGCGCTTCATCCTCCCAATGACCTAGAGGGTAACTTTTCCAACAAATCATTTCCATCTAAATTCCAATGGCTCTAAAGCTCAAAGCCTTTTTGACCATAGGAAGTGCAATATTTAAAGAGTCCCCCTACCTATATAATTCTGGGAAGACTCAGGATCACTTAGATGTCCCATAGATCCCATTTGGTTGTCTACTCCCCTCTGTGGATTATAGAGCTAGAATCTTTGGCCTCAGGTCCTCACTGTCCCATGAAGGTGTCACTCCAAGCTGGCAGTCCCATCTCTGTCTCCACGGCCAGGGTACCATCAGAGCAGAAAACATGTGTACCTCAATGCCAGAGACCTTGCAATCCTAAAATAAACAGGGGAATGCTCCTTTTGTAATACGTTCCATTGCAGTGGGAGTCAAGGGGTCCCACAATCAACTGGTCAAGCTCCAGTGCTGTGGTGTACTTGTCAAAGCATTTTAATCTCTGGTGGGGCTGAATTCTAATGATGCCCACAAGACAGCAGTGAGTCTACATCTGTTTTCCAATTCCCAGGCTGGTTTCTGGCCCCATCTCACCATATGAGATCACGTCCCTTAGGGTCAGTTCTTTCTTAGCCCTTGTGGACTCTTCCTATAAACTGAAATTTTGTAAATATATGAGATAGATTGTGGATGGAAACGGATATGTGAAGGGTGTTGCCTATTGCCACTGGTTGAAACACCTGGGGGCCAGGTCCTGTGCCATGAAGAAACCCTGTTGATGTCTGTGGCTCAGAGAAGTTATTCAAGACCTAGTACGGGCTCCCACAAGTAGGTGTTGAGATTTGAACCTAGATCTGCAGGACTCTTTCCTGTCCATCACCTTATCTTCTCTGCAAAGTGGAACGCAGCTAACAGTTTTGTAAATGGAGGTCCTCTACTAGAGGGGTTGTTAGCTAAATGTAGCTTTACTGGATCAGATCCAAAAATTTGGGGGGCAACTGTTCATCATGCAGCTGGTGCTACTGATGAGTCCAGGCTTGGCTTATCCAGGCCAGTTAATTTTTTTTTTCTTCCTAGTATCTCTTTCCTCACAGACATTTTATTTACCCAAAAAAAGGTAACATCAAGCATGGCCCATTTTTATATAGTTCTGGAAAATGCTTGAGGGAGGTGTAAGGGAAGGTCAACACTACCGGTAATGTGGTTTTATAGAAAAAGCGTGGGTCTAAGAATTAGACGGACCTGAATTCAAATCTGAGTTTGTTACTTACTGTTTGAGTAAATGTTCAGCAGTTCAAGGCCCTTATATGTAAAACAGAGATAATGCCATGTAACTCTTAGGGTTAAAGGAAAAACCTTATTTTAAATTATCAGTCCCAAAGAGGGGCTCAATGAACCTCAGTTTCCCACTCCTTGACTGATATTTTTGGATCATATGAGAATTTTAGCGATCTCTATGTTTCTATTCATTCCTCTTATGGACAACTCTAAAGACAGTTCAAAAATGGGTCTTGTTTCCATGGAGATGTATGAAAGCTAAACAAATTTGAAAAGGGGAAGCACAGACGCTCACCCCTTACGCCCACTCACAACCAGTGCACAGCCTCAGCAGAAATGT
This sequence comes from Budorcas taxicolor, assembly GCF_023091745.1. NCBI lineage: Eukaryota > Metazoa > Chordata > Mammalia > Artiodactyla > Bovidae > Budorcas > Budorcas taxicolor. The sequence goes on from NC_068915.1 coordinate 45,986,917, forward strand.
TTCCAAAGAAATGCTTCACCCAGCTTTCGGGGAAGGCACAAGTCCTCTTTCAAAGTCCTTACAAGCTTTTTCACTGTGTGGCTCTTGAAATGAACAATAATTTGAAGCAGATAATGATGAACTTCACACAGCAATGGATCGAAAGTGGAATTATTGAGCTCACCGCTGTCTAATATAATTAGGCTGATGTGCTTTTGAATCTAAATAGATGGACTCCCCTACTCCTACTGTACATGCACATCTACTTATTAATGGGTAGAATATTATAAGATTTCTGGGCCCCACATGTTTTCAGTTCTAATCCAAACAACTTACTTTCTTCTGAAACTCTGATTTTCCTCCTTTTTGGCAAAGTTATTTTGTATGTTTCAAAGGGGAATTGCTTCCCTGAGTCTGTGTGGAAATACAAGCACATAAATCACACACTGAATTTACTTAACAAGGAGGACTAATCCCACTGTCACTTCCCACTGAACAGTGCCTTGTTAGGAAAAAATGCTGCACATCCTTTAGAAGACCAAGATCCATCCAATCAAATGACTTTTTAAAATTCCACAAAATGATTTCTCTGTCTGAAATAATAAGCTTAAAAAGCTCATTAAACATAACAGCAATTAGATAATAGAGATTTCTTAATTAACTAGCTTTGGATCTCGCTCCAATCATGGCAGAAATCAGACTAGCTTTCTAGGGAGGTAAGCACGCATTTGAAAACCTAATAACAGTATAGTTTCTTCTACTCTCCCTTCACACAAGGGCCAACTATTGATGAGTGAAAATCAACTCATGTTTTACCCAAAACATCTGTCCTCAAGATGCAACACCTCAAATGATATGGCAGAAACATAAGTCACCAAATAGCAACTCATAAAATTATGGCTAACAGTGGTAAACAGTCTTGTTGCCATCAACCACAAAAGAAAGAGAAAAGGCATCTAATAAAGCCTTTAACAGTCACGAGAATTTGTCTTGAATTTTCTAAAGGCTCTTACAGAAGACTTGATGTGGTCCGTGCTGTAAAACCACAGGCAGACAATTCTGTACCCTGGAGGATAAACACAGTGGTAGGAAGAGAGACTTAGCAGAATGATTTTCCCCAAACCAAAACGTCTAGGTGTCCCTGTGGACAAGTTAAGCCACTATCCTCAAGGTGGGCTCTGAGTTCTGGCTAGTGAGATAAAAGCAACCACTGTTACTGTGGAGGGGAGGCCCAGCCAGACCTCTGATTATTAACTTCACCAGCTCCTTCCTTCGTCATGAGATCCAGAGCAGAGAGAAAAGAGGGAACTTAGGGAGGCCTTCCCTTTGTCATATAAACAAATCTTTTGAATGAGACGTGATAAGATTGAGTGGCCACCAAGCCATAGAGTCTCTGAGCATTGGAGCTGGAAAAGTAGAAGAGGAAACTGCAACTGATGGTGTTGAAATGACTCGCTCAAGGTCACAGAGAAACCACCGCCACCCCTTACCACTTGTGACTTGAGTGGAAATAGTCTTTTTTTCTGACATGAAAAGAAAAAAAAAGAAAGAAAGAAAAGAGTGAGTACCCTATGTGTCAGCAAAAGTTATGCCACATGCAGCTAGGTCATTGCCCAACAAAGGAAATGTGGATTCGCAGAACTTGCTTCCTACTTTGAACACTATTTTTCCTGTAATTGGGTAAGGCTGGTGGCAAACTTTGGTCAAACACCACAAAGATAAAAGAGAAGCTCCATGTTCTTAGGTGCATAAACAAGAGACCCAAACATTTAGCAATCCAGTATGACTTGAAGCATGCCCAATATGGGCTATGCATTCTGTAAAATAGAGGGAGAAAAATCATACAGTAATGGTCTTTTCCCTCAAGAAAAATTTAAACAACTGTAGCCAATCATCAGAGACCAAGTGCAAAGACTGAATATTGACAATAACTCCCAACAGGCATTCAGACATGGGAGAGATCATAGGATTTTGGACAAATAGTCAAGGATGGCTTGTTTGACCTGACTTCCATGATATCTTGAAGGCTGGGTTAGGGAGGGGAGGGGGAAAGACAAGTTGGGAGTATCTATGTGGGAATACATTTTCTGAAGTAGGAATTAAAGTGGCTCCAGAAAGTCTGGTAAAGAGACCCAACTAAGTGGCCTAGAAGTTGGGTTTAAGGACACAATGGAAAATAAGATTCCAGAGGGAAAGCATGATGAACGACTCAACAAACTGTTCAACTGAAGAAACACGAAACAACGCACCAGCGTCTAGACCCATTTCCTTGGAGACACTTGTCTCACTGGTGTGTTAAGAAAATCAAATTCCCAGTTTTTAGACATACATATGCCAGAATCATCAAAGGGTGATATTATTCATATTATGATTAATATCTTGACCTCTGTGCAGATACAAAGTTGCTGTGAGCCATATGAGGGATCAGTCTCTTTTACGCCACCACTCCCCAAGAGGAAATAGACCAGATAGTTTTAGAAGCCATTTCTAGACCCACAAGTTACTGACTCAACAAGGCAAGGTTTTGCCAATGCTATTAAATATCCAAGAAGCTATCCAAATGCCTTTGTATGTCTTTGAACATTCCTTCCACTTGACCTTAAAGACTTTATTAGACTTATCAACTCCTCCATCTGAAGGCTTGCCTGTGGTCTTTCTATTTTTACCTCCAATTTCTGGGGTGGGGAGGTAAACTGAGGTGCAGGGTAATCATGGAGTCGTCTAATTAGAAGACTATTTAAAAGATGGCACACCCAATGCCTGCTGTACACAAAAGCTATTTAATAACGTCTGATTTTCAAGTTGGATTTACAATGAAATTTGAAACAGAAAAGAGCAAAATTCCAGACTGAAGAAAAATTACAGCTGGAAAAATAATTAAAAAAAAAAAAATCCAAGAAAGCCTTCCAAGCGGTTACTCAATTTGGGAATTTAAGGAAGGTGGAGGTTTGTGTCCAAGAGGAAACTGCTCTGGGGACATAGAGGAATGGAAATTCCTGCCTTCAGCCTATTTTTGTAGCCCTGTCTTCAGCCATACACACATCTGAATTAGAGAAGGCATTCCTCTCCACTGCTTCCAACAAGGCACACGCCAGCAGAGGCCTCTGGTCACACTATGCATGAGCTCATGCAACAGCTTCCAGCAGTGAGAGTTTGTGGGAGGAGAGGTATTAACTTGCCCCTGGCTGCTGGCCTCTAGCAAACATGTGCCCTTCCTGCCTGCCTGCTTATGCCTCCAAGGTACACACAGCGTATGGCTCCAGGTGACTCAGGAGTTCAGTGTTTGGACAGGGTTTGTGATATATACGATGGACAGAAATTCTCTCCCTCTTTCCTTCTTCATCTAAAGTAGGAAGAAGCTTTGGGTTCATAGTTAATAGCCATTCAGCATCTGAAGATTGCAGAGTTTAGCCACAGGAGGGCAAACATATGGCATCAATGCTACTGCCCCTTACTCACCTTCCCAAGGCAGACACCACTGATCAAGCAGAGCTCCCTTTTGTTTCCAGCAAAGACTCAACTCTAGAATCCTTCTTGACCCAACAGTCCGGGCTGTCATCACCAATCAGAGCTGGCAAGTGGTTTGAAATTTATTTGCCAGTCCCAGGGTAAAGAGAAAGAAAGAGAAAAAGAGAGAAGGAAGAAAAAGAAAAGTAACATGTCCTAAGCACCAACTTTGTACCAAATAGTGGCACATTGGAGGGTGAGGATGTCTGCCTGAGGAGAGGGGTGTTTTATCGCTGGTACTGTACAGTGATCACAAAAATCAGACTTTCATCAGCTCTCTATTGTGCTTAAGTTCTCCACAGACAGTGCACTCCTTATTGCCTGCACCCCAATGCTCCCACCTGCTCCCCTTGCCCTCCTCATGCACCAATGAGGCCAAGAACTGTTAGTGGCCTTGACACAGAGCTCCCCTCTGAGAACAACCTGGTGAAGCAGCAAGGCACTGGAGTCAGAGGAGCATCCCTCCGTCCCTGCCTCACATGCAGTTGTGGGGAAAGTGCTCTTCAGCTTCCTCATGTGTAAAGTGCAAACAACAAAGCTCTCCCTTTCTGAGAGCACTGTAATGAGAGTTAGTTCTTATGTGCTTGTGAAAGAACTCAGAGCTTGGCATTTAGGAGGAATTTTTAATTATCAGGTTTTTTCCCTTGAAGTTACTGCCCTCACCTGCATTTTGGGTCATTATAGCAATAATTAAAACAATTCATCATATATCAAATAAAGCTTTCAGATTTATAAAAATACAGGATGTCCAGCTAAATTTGAATTTCAGATAAAAATGAACATTTTCAGTATAAGTATTTCCCCAATATTACATAGGACATACTAACACGAAAAGATTATTCCTTTAAAATCTGAAATTCAAATCTAACTTGTCCTACATTTTATCTGGCAATACTAACATCAAATCTGGAGGTGTGGGATGAGTAGAGAAATAACTCTTCCGAGATAAAAACGTCATACTGCAAGGAATGTTTCTCAAAATGGATGATTTTCAAACCTTCTTCCGCTATATTCCACAGTAGGAAATACGTTTTGCATCATAATTCAATGCACATATACATATGTTAATTAGCTGAAATAAACATTCCATGAAACCTTTTATGTATATAGTACAGGCTGGCATTTTCTGTCTTCTTCATTCTACCAGATTCTACTTCTTTTTTTTAAAGAAAATCCTGACCCAACTTCACTTAACTGATTTCTTGACCCCCTGATACAATGGCTTCCCCGGTGGTTCAGTGGTAAAGAATCTGCATGCACTGCAAGGAGACACAGGAGACCTGCGTTCAATCCCTGGGTCAGGAAGATCCCCCGGAGAAGGAAATGGCAACCTACTCCAGTACTCCTGCCTGGGAAACTCCATGGACAGGGGAGCCTGGTGGGCTATAGTCCATGGGGTTGCAAAGAGTTGAACACAACTGAACACACGCACACACACACAGTCATATGCAATACAAATTTCAGCAAGCTACAGCCCAAGGGCCAGTTCCACCCAGTCACCTCTTCTGTGTATGTCCAGTGAGCAAAGGCTGGTTTTTACATTTTTTATTAGTAAATGGTTGGGAAGGATCCAAAGAAGAATGATATTAATATTTTATGATATTTGAAAATTAGGTGAATTAAAATTTCCCTCTCCATAAATAAAGTTTTACTGGAATTCAACCACACCCATTCATTTATGCATTATCTATGATCACTTTCACACAATTACAGCAAATTAGAGAGCTGCCTGTTAAGTATGATCCTCAAAGCCTAAAATACTTATTATTTGCCCTTTTACTAAAAAGTGTGGCAATACTCCTATGCTAATGTCCTAATGGTTTGCAACCTGTAGTTTAAAATACTCTGCTCTAAACAGCTTTGCCTTGAGTGCAAAACTATTCATTCTATTCATGCTCATTTCTATCCATAAGTATGACTCTCAGGTCAACCTTATTCTTCTCAATTCCTCACAAGATAAAGCCAGATGAAGAGACTCTGGCCAGGGAATTTCTTTTTGGCTGCCCTTGGAGTATTGGGTTGAACTTGGTCAAGGATCAGACATAGGGCAAGCAGAGAGGACATTTACCATTGTGCTCAGTCACTGGGGGTATCAACTGCTCCCAGCAAAAGAAAGGATTATGAACAGCATGGGGAAGAGAACATCAAGTTCTTGATGTCACAGTCTCGTGACTCTTATTACAGAATTTAGAGCTTCAAGTGCAAAGGTCTGTAATGTGTAGGGCTAAGTGTGATGGAATCTAAAGACTAACCCCCTAGAAAGTATGACATAAAGTTTATACTGTACACAAGAGAATGGAAAGAGAGGAGGGGAAGGCTGCTCTGGCTAGAGAGAGAGCAGAAGAGACAAGACAGTCTTGAGACTTACCTTGGGGGCCCTGTCCCTTGCCTCCTCCCTGACCTTATCCCCCAAACAGATCTAGGCAGCACCAAGACTGAGATTTGTGCCTTGCTGTCTGGGAAATGCCGGGAGTTGGGGGCAGGGGGTAACATCAATAAAGTTTTATTGAAGGAGTCATGCTCACTTGCACACAAAGTGTCTATGGCTGCTTTTGTGTGACCATGGCAGAGTTGAGGACTTGCCTAAAATGTTTACCATCTGTCCCTTTTCAGGACATAATTTGCCCACACATGTGCTACAGAATACTACAGAAGAGAGAACAACAGGGCAACACAGACAGAGGGGCTCTGAGAAAGCTCTCTGATCGTCCCCCAACCAGAAATTTGTAGGAGCATCTACTGATAAAATTTCCCTTGCCCTCCCCTCTCCCTTTGATGGACACAAAATGACTAACAGAGGATCAGCAGACTGAGCAGGGCTTGGATTTGGGGTGCAGAGGATATATTTGAGATGGAATGTTTTTTAACGACCATATCTAGGAAGCCAAGTGGGGCTGTTGGGTGCCAGAATGAATAGATGCCCACTGCCAAAGACCAGACCTGCATCGGACTAAAGATGCCTATGGACTGACGACCCCCACCCAGCCTTCCTCACCACCCAGCTCACAGTTTCTATACCTGAACAATCATAAGCTTCCAGGCTCTTACCTGCAACCCCAAGAAGAAGGAACAGTAATGAAATGTTGAAATAAGTCACTGAAATCCAAAGTAACTGAGTAAACACCAAAGTGAGAGAGTTTACGCTGGAAGTCCCTAGATAGGAAGTTTCTGCTGCTTAGTAGAATGTTGGCTTAAATCAGAAATTAGGTTACAGAAAAATGAAGAAAGTCACACTCTGTATACAGAATAGGAAGAACAGGATACCGATCTTGCCCCTGTAGGAAACTGGAACTTCATTCATAGCAATTCAGAAGCCCACAGAAGTTCAGGTCCCAGTGGCTCATGACTCAGTGATTCCATACTGAAATCTTTTTCTTTCTACTTCTTCCTGTGTGTGCTTAGTTGCTCAGTAGTGTCTGACTCTTTGCATCATCTTCTTGCTATGCATCCATGCTAACTGGTCTGACTCTTTGAGACCCCATGGACCATAGCCTGCCAGGCTCCTCTGTCCTTGGAATTCTCCAGGTAAGAATACCGGAGAGGGTTGCCATGGCCTCCTCCAGGGGATCTTCCCAACTTGAACCCACGTCCTTTAGGTCTCCTGCATTGGCAGGCAGGTTCTTCTTTACCAAGGGCTTCCCTGGTAGCTCAGATGGTAAGGCATCTGCCTACAATGCGGGAGACCCAGGTTCGATCCCTGGCTCAGGAAGATCCCCTGGAGAAGGAAATGGCAACCCACTCCAGTACTCTTGCCTGGAAAAATCCCATGGACCAAGGAGCCTGGTAGGCTATGGCCCATGGGGTCACAAAGAGTCGGACATGACTGAACAACTTCACTTCACTTCTTTACCACTAGTGCCACCTGGGAAGTCCCTACTTCTTCCTAGAATTTGTTGTTCAATTGCCAAGTTATGTCTGACTCTTTAAGACCCCATGGACTGCAGCATGTCAGGCTTCCCTGTCCCTCACCATCTCCCAGGGTTTGCCCAAGTTCATGCCATGAATCAGTGATGCCATCCAACCATCTCATTCTCTGTTGCTCTCTTCTCCTGCCTTCAATCTTTCTCGGAGTCAAGGTCTTTTTCAATGAGTTGGCTCTTTGCATTGAGCGGCCAAAGTATTGGAGCTTCAGCTTCAACAATAGTCACCTTCCAGTGACTATTCAGGGTCGATTTCCTAAAGGATTGGCTGGTTTGATCTCTCAATAGTCTTCTCCAGCACCATAGTTCAGAAGCATAAATTCTTCAGCACTCTGCCTTCCTTCTGGTCCAGCTCTCACATCCATACATGACTTCTGGAAAGACCATAGTCTTGACTATATGGACCTTTGTTGGTAAAGCAATGAAGACAATTTAAATCGGTACAGTTCCCCCAGTGGTTTCCCTCATTCTACCTTCAATTTTAGAGAGAACTCCTGTGCAAGCTGAAATTTTCACAGTAGGTGGCGCTAACACGGAGAGTGCTGGTCCTCCTTATTGAATGATAAATTAGCCAGACACTAATTAGCATTTCCTTCATTGACTCTTCACTCTACCACACATTCATTCTGGTCTAACTGAACCGTGTTTGTAAGTAGGCCCTGAGTGGTTTCACCCCAGGCTAACTCTTCCTCTCCAGAGTACTATAATGGAAAGAATTCCAGAGTCAGGAAACATGGGATATGAATTTTGGCTGCCCCTTAATCAGCCAAGTCACTTAATCTTTCTAAACCTTAAGATCTTTATCTTTAAAATACAAGAGTTGGACTTGAGTTAATCCTTGTTTTCCAGGTCTGAAAATCAGTTTAAGGACCAGTTTAAGTGAGATAGTTTTTTTTCACTTGTCAAATTAATAAATTTTAGGTAAAACTCAAGATTTCAAGAAAAAGGCACTTGGACACAAGTGCTGCGGAGAATGTAAACTGGAACAGACTTTCTGGAGGGCAATTCAGGAGCATGTGGCAGAAGTCCTACAAACGTCTGTACGCTTTGCCCACCAATTCCGCACCTAAAAATTAATCTTGAGTAATTACCGTACAAAGACAGAGCTAAAAGGATGTTCAATAAAGCAGGGCATTTTTGCTTTTCTGGAGGCTTAATGCATCTTTGTTAACTAGTTTCTGAAACTTTATATCATCCTTAGCACTACATTACAATACGTGTGTAAGACAACAAAGCCAACCACTGCTTAATCACATGAAGAGAGGAAGAAGTGGAGTCGAGGGCTTCTTGAATATTTTTTAGTGCCAGGCACCATGCTAAATAATTTTCTTAAGCTCTTTCTTTAAATCATCTTTCAATAACCTTGTTCAAAAGGTACTATTAATCCTATTTTACAGATAGAGCGTCTGAGGTTCAGACAAGTTAATCTTCTTCCAAGTCACGCAGCGCTGGTACATGGAACAAGAAATGCCTCAAATACTGTATAAAGACCAAGTTCCCTATGGGCTGGAGGAAAAGGAAGGGGAATTCAGTACATATGCAGGCTTTGATTCTATCTCAGAATTGGATCTAGGCTCTTCAGAGCCTTTAAGGAGAGACTGTAATTTCGAAGCTTCTGCCAATTCTTTGTGCTGCTAAAAATAGAAACCCGAATTGGTCTGTGGGGGCCAAGGCTTTCTCGAAGGGAAAAAACACTTAATTGGGCTTTTATCTGTGTAAAAGGAGATTCCCTTCTGAACTGGAAAAGCCTAGACAAGGAGACTCTTAAGTTCTGTGTATACCGAAGGAGAAGAGTGGGGGGTTGTTCTAATATGAATGGACATGGAGCTTCCTTCCCCTTGTGGAGTGGAGGAAAGAGGACCCTGGGGCTAGCCAGTGGGGATGAAAGACACGTCATAACGAGCTCCTCTGTGGAGGTGAGGAGGGAAGAGAGCTGTCCTCAGCAACATGTTGGGATTCTGTGTCAAGGAAGAGCAGCAGTAGGGGCCGCGTGGCATGGGATATATAGCCCAGGGTCTTGGGTGTCGTCATGGCCAGCTCTGAGCTTAAGTTTCCCTTCTGTGCACTGAAATTCCTTCACATTTTAAGTCGAGCCAGAAAACAATGCCTTGGGGATGAAGGAAGACACTGGGTCTATTTTGAGGTCAGCGACACCATTCTGATGGAAAGTAAGTAGCCACCAAGACTATGTCCACAGTCCATAGCAGATTCCTGGGTTTCCTGGAGTCTTATGTGTTGGAAGTTGGAGTTATTTTTTTCACTTTTTTTTTTAAAAGATGACCCTGGAGATTGTAATAAACTCCGGGACATATGAGTTCTATGTAGTTATTACATTTCAGGGAATGAGACAGGCGGGTCTACAGGACAGCTGAAACCATGTAGCAAGATGCCTTTTCACAGGGTTCACCTGTTGTGGGGCCTCGGCCTGACCACAAGCACTTGGCTGCTGGCTGCAGACTAGGTGATTACAGCATTAGATCATGCTTATAATGGGAAAAAAGGCTTCTCCTCCCCGGCTGACTAATCAGCTTGCCATTTTTATTGCACGATCAGTATCTAGAGACAGCGATTCTGAACTCTGTCAGTGTCCCGAGTGTACGCAGGCGTGACAGAAAGAATAGCTATATTAGCAAAGAGAACAGGTGGAGGGATTTTCAAACTTGCTAAGAAGGTCAAGACAGCTTGGTCCCCAGAGGCACAGGAAAAGGCTGTCGGCTCCCATTAAAACAAAAATAGTTACTAGAATAGAGTTCCCACACACCAAGTCCTCTACAGGCGCTGTGCTTTGCTTTCTTGTTATTATATTAATGTCAAAAGTATTTCATGCTCATTATCCATCTGTATTAGTTTCCTAGAGTTGCCTTACAAATTATTCCACACTGGGTGGCTTAGAACAGCAGAATATTATTCCCTCACTGTTCTGGAGGTCAGACTGTCAAAATCAGGGTATCAGTAGGGTTGTGGTCCCTCTGGAGATTCTAGGGGAGAATTCTTCCTTACGTCTTCCAGCTCCTGGTGACTCCAAGGAAATTCCTCGTGTCCCTTAGCTTGTCACTGCATCATCAAGTCATTGGCTCCATCTTCACATGGCCTTCTGCTCTTCTCTCTGTGTGTGTCTCATATGGGGACATTTGTCACTGGGTTTAGAGCCCACCTCTCTGCAGTCCACAGGGTCGCTAAGAGTCGGGAACGACTGAGCGACTTCACTTTCACTTTTCACTTTCATACATTGGCGAAGGAAATGGCAACCCCCTCCAGTGTTCTTGCCTGGAGAATCCCAGGGACAGGGGAGCCTGGTGGGCTGCCATCTCTGGGGTCATGCAGAGTCGGACACGACTGAAGCGACTTAGCAGACAACCCAGGATGATCACATTTTGACATCTTTTACTAAGTTACAACTACATTTAACCTTTTCCAAATAAGGTCACATTCAAAGGCACATTCAAAGGGATTAAGATACAGACATATCTTTCCCAGGGACCACCATTCAATTCACTAACATTATGTATTTATTCTTATATATCCCCTCCCTCTTTTTTTCATAATTCCACTTATTTGCTGGCTCTGCTGGGTCTTTGTTGCTGTCTAGGCTTTCCTCTAGTTGCAGCAAGCAGGTGGCTACTCTCTATTTGTGGTGCATGGGCTTCTCACTGTGGTGGTTTCTCTTACTGCACAGCAGTGTCTCTAGGGCACTCGGGCGGTAGCTTCCCCGTCCCTGGGATTCTCGAGGCAAGAATACTGGAGTGGGTTGCCATTTCCTTCTCCAATGCATGAAAGTGAAAAGTGAAAGTGAAGTCGCTCAGTTAACTCTTAGCAACCCCATGGACTGCAGCCCACCAGGGTCCCCCGTCCCTGGGATTTTCCAGGCAAGAGTGCTGGAGTGGGGAGCCATTGTCTTCTCTGGATTACATCATAGATGGTACCTTATAAGGAGTGTGTCAGTATCTGTGCACATAAACACACATGCACACACACACATACACACAGCCTCCTTTAATTCCAATCTATAGTACTCAATATCCACAAATCACAGCCACAATTTACTGTTTCTCACCACCACCACTACCCAGCCCATTTTTTGACCATCCTAAACAGTGTTTCAATAGACATCTACACTCACTGTTTCATCTAATCCTCGTAAGATTCCTGTGAGATGAAAGTCTCTCTGATACTCACGGCACAGTGACAGGCCTGGTTATGTCCTGATGCCAAGGTCCATGCGCCTTTCTCTGCATCACATCAAGCTCACAGAAACATCTTTCCTCATGACTGCCCACAGTGTCTGGAAATCCCACCGTCTCAGGTGGAATAGTTTCCTAGGGCTCCCATAACAAACCGCCACAAACTGGGTCACTTCAGACAGCAAAATTCATTCTCTCACAGTTCAGGGGGGTGTCAGCAGGACTCCATACCCTCCGAAGGCCCCAGGGGAGAACCCTGCCTTCCCCAGCCTCTGTTGGCTGGCAGCAGTTCTCGGCCTTCTGTGGCTTCTAGACTCATCTCTCCAGTCTCTGCCTCTGTCATCACATGGCTTCTCCCTGAGTGTAACTGTGCTTGAATGTTCCTCTACTTAGACACACACCAGACATGGGATTAGGGCCCACGCTAATCCAGGATGCCCTACCCTGTGACTTTACCCCAAATAAAGTCACATAAGCTAGTTCTGAGCAGACACAAATTGTCGCTGTCATTTAGTCACTAAGTCATGTCCAACCCTTTGCAACCCCATGGACTATAGCCTGCCAGGCTCCTCTGTCCATGGGATTCTCCAGGCAAGAGTACTGGAGTGGGTTGCCATGCCCTCCTCCAGGGGATCTTCCTGATTCAGGGAGCGAACCTGTGTCTTCTGCATTGGCAGGCGGATTGTTTACCACTGAGCCACCAGGGAAGCCCTAGACATAAATTCAGTTCAGTTCAGTTCAGTCACTCAGTTGTGTCCGACTCCTTGCGACCCCATGAATCACAGCACGCCAGGCTTCCCTGTCCATCACCAACTCCTGGAGTTCACTCAGACTCTTGTCCATCGAGTCCGTGATGCCATCCAGCCATCTCATCCTCTGTCGTCCCCTTCTCCTCCTGCCCCCAATCCCTCCCAGCATCAGAGTCTTTTCCAATGAGTCAACTGTTCGCATGAGGTGGCCAAAGTACTGGAGCTTCAGCTTCAGCATCATTCCTTCCAAAGAAATTCCAGGGCTGATCTCCTTCAGAATGGACTGGTTGGATCTCCTTGCAGTCCATGGGACTCTCAAGAGTCTTCTCCAACACCCCAGTTCCAAAGCATCAATTCTTCGGCACTCAGCTTTCTTCACAGTCCAACTCTCACATCCATACCTGACCACTGGAAAAGCTATAGCCTTGACTAGATGGACCTTTGTTGGCAAAGTAATGTCTCAGCTTTTGAATATGCTATCTAGGTTGTTCATAATTTTTCTTCCAAGGAATAAGCATCTTCTAATTTCATGGCTGTAGTCACCGTCTGCAGTGATTTTGGAGCCCCCAAAATAAACTCTGACACTGTTTCCACTGTTTCCCCATCTATTTCCAGTACTTGGATGCAATCTCAAAAACAACAGAATGATCTCTGTTCGTTTCCAAGGCTAACCATTCAATATCACAGTAATCCAAGTCTATGCCCCAACCAGTAACACTGAAGAAGCTGAAGTTGAACAGTTCTATGAAGACCTCCAAGACCTTTTAGAACTAACACCCCAAAACGATGTCCTTTTCATTATAGGGGACTGGAATGCAAAAGTAGGAACTCAAGAAACACCTGGAGTAACAGGCAAATTTGGCCTTGGAATACAGAATGAAGCAGGGCAAAGACTAACAGAGTTTTGCCAAGAAAATGCACTGGTCATAGCAAACACCCTCTTCCAACAACACAAGAGAAGTCTCTACACATGGACATCACCAGATGGTCAACACCGAAATCAGATTGATTATGTTCTTTGCAGCCAAAGATGGGGAAGCTCTATACAGTCAACAAAAACAAGACCAGAAGCTGACTGTGGCTCAGATCATGAACTCCTTATTGCCAAATTCAGACTTAAATTGAAGAAAGTAGGGAAAACCACTAGGCCATTCAGGTATGACCTAAATCAAATCCCTTATGATTATACAGTGGAAGTGAGAAATAGATATATGGGACTAGATCTGCTAGATAGAGTGCCTGATGAGCTATGGAATGAGGTTTGTGACATTGTACAGGAGACAGGGATCAAGACCATCCCCATGGAAAAGAAATGCAAAAAAGCAAAATGGCTGTCTGGGGAGGCCCTACAAATAGCTGTGAAAAGAAGAGAAGTGAAAAGCAAAGGGGAAAAGGAAAGATATAAGCATTGGAATGCAGAGTTCCAAAGAATAGCAAGAAGAGATAAGAAAGGCTTCCTCAGCTATCAGTGCAAAGAAATACAGGAAAACAACAGAATGGGAAAGACTAGAGATCTCTTCAAGAAAATTGGAAATACCAAGGGAATATTTCATGCAAAGATGGGCTCGATAAAGGACAGAAATTGTATGGACCTAACAAAAGTAGGAGATATTAAGAAGAGGTGGCAAGAATACACAGAAGAACTATACAAAAAAGATCTTCACGACCCAGATAATTATGATGATGTGATCACTAATCTAGAGCCAGACATCTTGGAAAGTGAAGTCGAGGGGGCCTTAGAAAGCATCACTACGAACAAAGCTAGTGGAGGTGATGGAATTCCAGTTGAGCTATTTCAAATCCTGAAAGGTGATGCTGTCAAAGTGCTGCACTCAATATGCCAGCAAATTTGGAAAACTCAGTAGTGGTCACAGGACTGGAAAAGGTCAGTTTTCATTCCAATCCCAAAGAAAGGAAATGCCAAAGAATGCTCAAACTACCGCACAGTTGCACTCATCTCACAGGCTAGTAAAGTAATGCTCAAAATTCTCCAAGCCAGGCTTCAGCAATACATGAACCATGATCTTCCAGATGTTCAAGCTGGTTTTAGAAAAGGCAGAGGAACCAGAGATCAAATTGCCAACATCCACTAGATCATGGAAAAAGCAAGAAAGTTCCAGAAAAACATCTATTTCTGCTTTATTGACTATGCCAAAGCCTTTGACTGTGTGGATCACAATAAACTGTGGAAAATTCTGAGAGAGATGGGAATACCAGACCACCTGATCTGCCTCTTGAGAAACCTATATGCAGGTCAGGAAGCAACAGTTCGAACTGGACATGGAACAACAGACTGGTTCCAAATAGGAAAAGGAGTATGTCAAGGCTGTATATTGTCACCCTGCTTATTTAACGAATATACAGACTACATCATGAGAAACGCTGGGCTGGAGGAAGCACAAGGTGGAATCAAGATTGCCGGGAGAAATATCAATAACCTCAGATATGCAGATGACACCACCCTTATGGCAGAAAGTGAAGAGGAGCTAAAAAGCCTCTTGATGAAAGTGGAGACTGAAAAAGTTGGCTTAAAGCTCAACATTCAGACATAAATTAGGAGGCTACTATTCAACCCAGTACAGCGGTATGGTCTTTTGCTTTTTGGTCCCTTTTCAAAGGTCAGTTTCTTAAAAACACGTGTTCAAGTTCCAAAGTGCAAATGGCTGTGTATATGGAGCCCTGCTGTGAGGTCTGGAGCCATGCGAACGTGGGAGAGAGGGGAGCACCGTGCTGGGGCTGGATATTGACCGAAATCTCAGGAATGTCCAGATCCTCACTCTCTCCCCACTCAGCTCACATTAGTCACCAATCCTTGTGTTGTATCCCCTCTCCTCAGCATCCCCAGATCACTTCCTCTTCTCTGAATCATGCCACTGAATGGCTCACCGAAACAGGAGTAACATCCTCTGAGAGGAAATTCTTTACTGCCCATCCTGCCCTCCTGCAATCTGTTCCCTAAGCTTCAGCCCAAGTGATCTTTCTCAGGTAAAATGAAATCCATGTGAAGCCTGCTCGTCTCCACCAGGGCACAGTCCAGGGCTGCTGATGGCACACAAGTCCTCTGTGACTGGCCTCTGCTCTCAGCAACCCCCACCCTGTCATCCCAGCCATTCTCAGAACCCAGCATGCCCCCCAACACCTCCTTGCCTTACAGACTCTGCTCCTACTGTCTGAAAACTCATTCCTTCCCTTCTTCACATGGTGAAGTGAGTTGAATAGTGAACATTAGAAAGATAAGTTCATGTTCTAACTTCTAGGCCCTAAGAATGTGAGCTTATTGGGAAATAAAGTCTTTGCAGCTATAATTAACCTTAGGATCTCAAGATAGCATCATCCTGGATTACCTTGTTGTTATTGTTCAGTTGCTCAGTCATGTCCGACTCGTTGTGACCCCATGAATGGCCAGACCTCCACCGTCTCCTGGAGTTTGCTCAAACTCATAACCATTGAAGTCAGTGATGCCATCCAATCATCCCATCCTCTGTCACCCTCTTCTCCTCCTGACTTCAGTCTTTCCCAGCATCAGGGTCTTTTCCAGTGAGTCAGCTCTTTGCATCAGGTGGCCAAAGTATTGGAGCTTCAGCTTCAGCATCAGTCCTTCCAATGAATATTCAGGGTTGATTTCTTTTAAGATCGACTGGTTTTACCTCCTTGCTGTCCAAGGGACTCTCAAGAGTCTTCTCCAGCATCATAGTTCAAAAGCATCAATTCTTCAATGCTCAGCCTTCTTTGTGGTCCAATTCTCACATCCATACATGACCACTGGAAAAACCATGGCTTTGACTAGATGGACATTTGTTGGCAAGTGATGTGTCTGCTTTTTAATATGCTGTCTAGGTTTGTCATAGCTTTTCTTTCAAGGAGCCAGAGTCTCTTAATTTCATGACTGCAGTCACCATCCACAGGGTGGTCCTGAATTCGATGATGTGTGTCCTTAGAAGAGAAAGGCAGAGGAAGATTTGACACAGAGACACAGAGGATAAGGCCATTGGAAGACAGAGGCAGAGACTGGAATGATGCAGCCACAGCCAAGGATCGTGTGGAGCCACCAGGAGCTGGAAGAGCCTGGCAAAGATTCTCCTAGGGCCTCCAGAGGGAGCGAGGCCTGCCGACACCTTAATTTTGGACATCTGGCCTGCAGAACTGAGAGAGAATAAATTTCTACTTTTGAGCCACCTGGTTTGTGATCATTTATTACAGCAGCCCTTAGGAAACTGAAACACACAGGGTCCCCTCGGGGGGTTCTGGGGACTGTGCAGTTTGCTGATGTCACTAGGGTACCTAGGTGAGAGCCTGAGTGGGGACTAAATGCACACACTTGGCCTACGCAACTGTGTGCCCAGCAAGAGAGGCCTCTTGTCAGAAGGAGTGCCTTTCTCTTATTCACCCGAAGGTGCCTGCGGGGCCAGCAGCAGCCCTAACTCCTGGGTGTTCTGTGCTTTCTCCAGGCAGGCCCTCCCTCAGAGCAGCCTGGAGCCTTCACCTGCTCCAGCAGCACCTGATCACACGTTTATCCTGCAGTAGGACAAGCATCTGTTCCCATTTCTGTGCCTTCCTCTACACCTTGCAAGTGAAGTTGCTCTTATTCTTCCCCTTCCCCTACACCCAGAACATAATAGGTGCTCCAAAGAGATGCACAGCGTGGAAGAGCAGGAGTGCTCCGTGGGGCTGGGGTGAGCTTAAGGCAGCAACAAGGCACAGTCAGCAGGGGCAGGGTTGAGAGGCTACCCCCAAAGGGAGCTAAACAAAGGCAATTTCACGCACATCACGATTTTGCCTAAACTAGCCATCAAACGAAACTGAAAAATAAACTTGACTAGGGTGCATCACCCAGGATATTAACATTTTACAGATGCCATATCTGATCCTGTGTCTTTATCTTTCTCCTAATTGAGGCATCAGTGCCTAAGGATGTTTCCATTTGGGCCAAAAACATGCTGCACACGTCCAAGGGGACCCAGGGCTACATTCCACGCAGACACACATAATGAGCTCATGCAAGTCCCAGGATGCTCATCTGGTCCAGATTTGAAGGAAACTATTTAGCTGGATGGAGAAAAACGCATCATGTATCAAGTTAATACCAAACAGATTTTATGACATACTGAAACTGCTTTTGATAATCTACTAATACAGCAGAAGAGCTAATGAACTAAAAAAGAACCAGCTCATCAGCGTATCTTTGAGGCCTGGACAATGTTGGTGTAGGCTGTAAAGATGACAGAGAGACAAAGAGATGCAGAGAGCTTTAGGGGAAGTTATCCAAAAGGCTGCCCCCCCACCCCATCCCGAGAATCAATCTTGTCCCTTGTAGCAAGAGGTATATTTTGCCAATTTATGAGCATAGGCTTTTTTTTTTTTTCCTGGCTCACAGTCAGGGTGGACTTTTCCAGAGATGAAGAAGGACCATGATCTGGCTGCTCTCATCCCTGCTAAGCAAGGCAGCCATGAATGCTACTGACGGAGAGGTCATTGCTTGGTCATCTCACTTGGGAATGTCTCATCCCACTGGTGGTTTCCTCATCAACTACCACTTGACCACAACAGCAAAGTGGTGGTGGGGATAATGGGGATCAAAGCGATGAATTAACCAATAATTTTTGGCTGCTAGCAAGAGCCAGTTGTGATTAGCATAAGAAAAAGGATCATTGCATGGGGGTGATGTTGAAGAGATTATTAGCTCAATGAAATGAGGAGTCAAAGACTTTGGGAAAGGCATGGACTGTGATAATTCAGCGTCCTCAGCAGTAGGAGCTGTCATTCATGGACAGCGTCAAGTTCTGAGTGGTCAGTTCTGGGAGGAGAGTAGCTGATTGGTCAAGTTTGGATTGGACTGGGATAAGTTACCCAACCAAGTGCAGGGGAAGTAATGCTCTGGCAGGGTGATCTCTGCAAGCCAATGCCCAGTAGAATTGGTGTCTACCATAAATGCCTTACCATAAATTAGTGTCTTACTATGAATGTGTAAAAACACGGTGAAAAAGTTTTAAAGCATATGGGAACTGAATATAAAGTTTTTGCTTGCTTGCATTCTTTAGTGCAAAACATTGGCCGAGTGTTTGGGGGGGGACTGTGGTACTGTCCCTGGAATGGAGGATGATATTTGGAAATTTGGGGAATTCTACTGGGCTCTCTCAATATCTGGAAAAAGGAGAGAAAGAGAAGAGAGCACTAGTGGCCCTTAGAAGGCAGGGACCCAGGTAGCTCAACTTCTTGCAATACCCTCACTGAGAAGTGCCGAATTAAAGTAATCCTGGGCTGTTCCTTGCTGAATCTCGCTCCTTCTATACAATAAGGAGAAGGGATGTTCCTGTTTGCATTTGCTTCCGGTTTGACATGGGTTGTTGTTGTTTGGGAATGCTTTTATTTTGTTGGTTTTCTCTCCCACCCCTGCATAACCAAATCATTTTGTTGTCATTGTATAAGCAGACATGTTTTCTAAAGTGCCAAGAAAGGAGTGGGCGACATTTTTCAGAGTAAAACCAGCCTTTTAGATGCCATACTCACAGCAGGAACTCCAAGAAAATAGGAGGTCTTTTCTATTTAAGCCTGGTAGACTACAGTCCAGGGGATGGCAAAGAGTCGGACACGACTGAGCAACTTCACTTCACTTCACTTCACTTCTATTTGGAATCCTACACAAGATATTATATGGAGATTCTCAGACACCAGCCAAGTCTAAATGCTACAGCACATCGGTACCTCAAGCACATAGATCATAAGGAGGAATTTAGGATGAAAGACCAAGGCAGAGCTTTTTCCTCCCTATCACTGGAGAGAAGCAGGAAAGGAATCTTGTAACCCTTTGTATCAAGGGGATCATGTAATCCTTCCAGTCTTGAATGGAAGTCAAGACTGCCAGTGCAGGAAACTCCAGGGAAATGCAAGGAATTAAAAAAGGAAAAGAAGAGGAAGGAAGAGGAGGAGAATTCAGAAAAAGGCTGTTGGAAATTGTACACTGACACCCGGAGCAGCTATGTTAAGGGGGATTAAGGTGCGAACGCAAGTAACCTCATTTTATTTCTATACAGGAAACCAGAGGGATAGCTAAGAAACAAGCTCATTATTTCTGATTCTTGGCTGGTTCTGGCTCTTAGGGGACACTCCCTTCCTCAGTCAGAGAGCTGTTTTTATGACAAAGGACTCACATGCTTTCTCATAGCTACATTTTCCTTGAATCATGGTTGGCAATTAGGCATTCAGATTTGACTATTTACTTCTGGGACTTCTCTGGGTATGTGAAGAATTCCCTCATCTGTTTTGCTCAAGATGTGGGCAGAATAAGTGACAACAGACAGATATTGCCTCTATTTGGCTGGAGTTAGGAAAGAACCACTGCAATCAGCCAAGGAAATGTTCACCAGTACTGATCCAGCAAATAGAAGTGTATCCATGGGTCTTTGACTGGCCCCAGGTCAAACAGAGTGCAGAGGGGAAATCCCACTTTTCAGAGGTTGAAGACAAACTATGGCTTAGAGAACTGTGGAAACTGGTAGAAGAATGGAAGGTTGTAACACGAAGTAAAAAAAAAGAACAAGGAATTTATATCAACAAATATTTACTAAGCATTAGATGCTGTACTATTAATAGATGACTCACCATCATAAAAACAATAAGAATAGTTCATGTTAATATCTATTAACTCACTTAACCTTCATAACAAACCTGTAGTGTTTATACCTGCTTGTACCATTGCCACATTCAGGATGCAGAATTAAAGGAGCAAAAGCATAAATGCCTCCCCAGAATTATCCAGGTAGTCAAGGGTGGAGCTGGGATGTTAACTCAGACAATACACCTTCAGAGTTTAGGCTTTAAATCACTGTGTTATAGTCTCTTAAGACACAAATTCTTTTTTCTCAAGGTTACAGGGAGATGGACTCACAAACAGATAATATCAATATTGTTTACACAGAAGATCATAGATACGTGCAGGGTGTTTGGGAAGCCCTTCATCCAGTTCCGGGGTCAAGGACTGCCTGGAGGAGGTGGCTTCTGACCAGAATCTTAAGGAGTGGATAGGAAAAAGTTAGGTAGGTGAAGAAGCTGAGGGAAACCAACCAAGACAGCAGGAATTAAAAGTGAGCAGTAGCAGTTTGGCAGTAGGGATGGCATAAAGCATGTGGAGCAGAGAGAGAAGAGACAGAGATGGAAACCTACCATGTCATACATCTGTTGAATGAAGGACACACGAGGGTCCAGGCAAACATGGCTTTGTGAGTCAATTTAAGGACTTTGCTGGCCACTGGGGTAGAGGGCAGTTAAGTAAAGGTTTGTAAACTCTACGGGTTTGTAGTATTATAATATTAGTAAGACCACTTTAGCAATACTGTTGAAGTTTGTTTTTTTTTTTAACTTTGGGAGGATGTAAGTTTATCTGTCTTTTCTATTGTTTATAGGGAGGCCTCACGTCAGAAACTGGTTGGAAAGTGGACCACAAGGTTTGTCTTGATGTTACAATTGTCTTTTTACTAAAGTCAGAGTATTAGTTCAGACATAGTATTTTCAGTTTTTTTCCTTCCACAAATTATACCATAACATCATCAACTTAAGTTTTAATATATATGTGACTAGGTTTCTTTTTTTAATTAAACAAATTTTTTTATTAAATTAGTTTATTTATTTTAATATTGTAGTGACTTTTGCCAAACATCGACATGAATCAGCCATGGGCACACATGTGTTCCCCATCCAGACCCTCCTCCCACCTCCCTCCCCATCCCATCCCCAGGGTCATCCCAGTGCACCAGCCCTGAGCACCCTGTCTATGCATGCATCAAATCTGGACCGGCGATCTACTTCACATATGATAATATACACATTTCAATGCTACCCTCTCAAATCATCCCACCCTCATCTTCTCCCACAAAATCCAAAAGACTGTTCTTTACATCTGTGTCTCTTTTGCTGTCTCACATATAGGGTCATCGTTACCATCTTTCTAAATTCCATATATATGCGTTAGTATACTGTATTGGTGTTTTTCTTTCTGACTTACTTCACTCTGTATAATAGGCTCCAGTTTCATTCACCTCATTAGAACTGGTTCAAACGCATTCTTTTTAATGGCTGAGTAATATTCCATCATGTGTATGTACCACAGCTTTCTTATCCATTCACATGACTAGGTTTCTTTTATTGCCTCTTTTATTTCTTTTTCTTCCTGCCTTAATTCCTTTCTTCCTCTTCCTTCTCTTCTCTCACTTATTTCATCAAGTGGCTAAACTGTCCCCAAACCGTACTTGGATTTTACCACAGAAGTTAAAACGATAACATGAAGATCATGTAGGAAGATAGTGAAATGAGTCAGGCAAGAGGTTTTGCCTGATAAAGACCTGCACTGGAATGATATTAGAAATGGAGAAGGGAAGAGCATATTTGAAAAAGAGGTAAGGATTAAGATCAGTCAGTTATGTGTGCATGGGGAGCTGGGGTGGTAACAGAATTAGAAGAACCAGGATGAGTTTTGGTTTCTGGCCTGGATGGCTGTCATTTACTGAAATATGGAGAATAAAATGAGAAATACATCTAGAAAGAAGGTGATGACTTTAGTTTAAAGCATATGGGTTTGAAGTATACATGGAAACATCCAACAGAAATTAGATGGGTCTGAAACCAAGGGACTGATGATAGAAATTGGAAATAAGTGCTAAATTAGAAATAGAAATTTAGCACTTATTTGACTAGAGGCTGTGACAGCTAGATCCTAAGATGATCACATCAATTTCTTCTCTTCCTCTATGTCCCCTCTCACCCACAGGACAAATTTGTTTTCCCTCACCTTGAATCTCATCTAGATTTGTAAATGATTTGACCAGTAGACTGTTCTATAAGAGGAATTCTGGAATTTCTGAACTCAAGCTTCAACAAAATAGGCAACTTTTAGTAACTCCCTCTTGGAATATTCTTCTTGGACCATAGGAAGGGATATAGCTGCCATGCTATGTGGAAGCCCAAGCTATAAACCCACAGAATAATGGTAATAAATAGTTGGCTATTATTTTTCAAGCCACTAGTTTTAAATAACTTAATATATAGCAGGCCAGGAAGCAACAGTTAGAACTGGACATGGAACAAGAGACTGGTTCCAAAGAGGAAAAGGAGTGCATCAAGGCTCTATATTGTCACCCTGCTTATTTAACTTCTATGCAGAGTACATCATGAGAAATGCTGGACTGGAAGAAGCACAAGCAGGAATCAAGATTGCTGGGAGAAATATCAGTAACCTCAGATACGCAGATGACACCACCCTTATGGCAGAAACTGAAGAGGAACTAAAGAGCCTCTTGATGAAAGTAAAAGAGGAGAGTAAAAAAGTTGGCTTAAAGCTCACCATTCAGAAAACGAAGATCATGGCATCTGGTCCCATCACTTCATGGGAAATAGATGGGGAAACAGTGTCAGACTTTATTTTTTTGGGCTCCAAAGTCACTGCAGATGGTGACTGCAGCCACGAAATTAAAAGACGCTTACTCCTTGGAAGAAAAGTTATGACCAACCTAGATAACATATTCAAAAGCAGAGACATTACTTTGCTGACTAAGGTCTGTTTAGTCAAGGCTATGGTTTTTCCAGTAGTCATGTATGGATGTGAGGGTTGGACTGTGAAGAAGGCTGAGCGCCGAAGAACTGATGCTTTTGAACTGCAGTGTTGGAGAAGACTCTTGAGAGTCCCTTGGACTGCAAGGAGATCCAACCAGTCCATTCTGAAGGAGATCAGCCCTGGGATTTCTTTGGAAGGAATGATGCTAAAGCTGAAACTCCAGTACTTTGGCCACCTCATGCGAACAGTTGACTCATTGGAAAAGACCCTGATGCTGGGAGGGATTAGGGGCAGGAGAAGAAGGGGACGACCGAGGATGAGATGGCTGGATGGCATCACTGACTCGATGGACGCGAGTCTGAGTGAACTCCGGGAGTTGGTGATGGACAGGGAAGCCTGGCGTGTTGCGATTCATGGGGTCGCAAAGAGTCAGACACAATTGAGTGACTTAACTGAACTGAACTGAACTGAATATATAGCAATAGAAACAGAAATTTGTACCTGAGTACTGCTGAATGAAGTGTTGCTGTAACAAAAACCTAATACATAAGACATGGCTTTGAATCTGGCAGGAGGCAGAAACTGAGAGGGCTTTGAAAAGACATAGAGGCTAAAATGGAGAAGGCGATGGCACCCAACTCCAGTACTCTTGCCTGGAAAATCTTATGGACAGAGGAGCCTGGTAGGCTGCAGTCCATGGGGTCACAAAGAGTCAGACATGACTGAGTGACTTCACTTTCACTTTTCACTTTCATGCTTTGGAGAAGGAAATGGCAACCCACTCCAGTGTTCTTGCCTGGAGAATCCCAGGGACGGCAGAGCCTGGTGGGCTGCCGTCTATGGGGTCGCACAGAGTCGGACACGACTGAAGCGACTTAGCAGCAGCAGCAGCAGCAGAGGCTAAAAGGGAAATGAGGAAATATCTAGTAAAGCTTTGACAATAATGGACATAAGTTATAGATTGGTAGCTTAATTAGAGCAATGCAGCCTACTGTAACATGAAAAATAGAAAGAGTACCTAATAAATGCATGGATCTTGCTAAGAAGGTCTCCAGGTAGAGTGGTACTTATTTTTGCTGCCAATGATAAAGGCAAGATGAACCTAAAAAGGAACTATCCAGTTTTCAAGCAGAATACAGAGACAGTATATCCAATGCAAGCTCTACTTGATGGGAAATTTAAAAACGATCCCATATTTGTAATTTCTCTGGAAACAAGAGATTCTCAAATTAAGAAATGGCCACAAGGGAAAAATCAAATCCAGTGGCTTCTATAAAACATAGCCTCTAGGTACGGATCAGATCAGGCTTCCCTGGTAGTTCAGCTGGTAAAGAATTTGCCTGCAATGCAGGAGACCCCAGTTCAATTCCTGGGTCAGGGAGATCCACTGGAGAAGGGATAGGCACCCATTCTAGTATTCTTGGGCTTCCCTGGTGGTTCAGATGGTAAAGAACCTGCCTGCAATGCAGGAGACCTGGGTTCTATCCTCAGAGAGGGAAGATCCCCCACAGGAGGGCACAGCAACCCACTCCAATAGTCTCACCTGGAGAATCCCCATGGACAGAGGAGTCTGGTGGGCTACACTCCACGGGGTAGCAAAGTGTCAGACTCAACTGAGCGGCTCAGCACAGCACAGATCAAATCAAGGGTATTATTATAGGACCCTTTGTTGACACGTCAAAAAGATTTACAGTTATGCCTCATAAAGGTCTCAACTAGATAAATGGACTTCCTAATGGGGAGCTTCCTAGAGCCTCTCAGTCAGACAATACAACATCTGAGAACCTTAAAGGTTTTGCCACACAGCACACTAACTTTGAGGGTTCTATCTCAAAGAAAGTGTGGATATTGTTTTTGTCCTTGACACAAATTTATAATTTGATACACAGGGAGCCCACAGCTTTTAAAAAAGGATTTGTATTAGCTTAAACTCAACAAGCAAGGAGGTATTAATCAGGAAAAATGTTTCTTTGGAGAAGGGACATGTGCAAAGTTTAGATAACAGATGGAGAATACATATCAAGAGACAGATAGTGGAAAATGAAAGGAGGTTCCCAGACCCTAAACTTCCCATGACTAGACCAGAAAGATACCTAGAAGTAAGCACAGGGTATTCTTGTAGGAAATGCAGGTAATTCTGAAGATGAAGCTATGATTTCAGAGGGAGGAACGAAGAGCCTTGGAAAAACTACTCACAAAGGGGAGAAATGAACTCTTAATCAGGGAATATCCTCTCCCCCTGGAGTCAGCGAAAATGTCTACATGTGTCTTGTTGGATTTCAGAGTTACTAAGGATAGGGATGACTAGGTGCCTTCTGTTTTCTCCCCTTTTTTTGTGAGTGGGAACATTGACTGCTCTATTCTGTTTCTTTTTCATAGTTGTGTGTTAGCTGGAAGGATGGCTTGCTTTTATGTCTCATAAACCTCCACACCCAAGAAACCATAGCTGAAAAGCAAGATTCAGGAAGTAGACCACATGATATCCTTGACTTTCAACAAATGCCATAATAAGATGAGAATTTTGAAGAAGAGGTGAGTGTATTTTACACACAGGGGTATTGTTAACTGTTGTGGCCAGAGAGTTAACCGTGGTAAATAATCTCTAAATAAGTCCATCATCAACCCCTTTCTCCCTTGAATGTATATGGCACTTGTCAAAGAAAAAACAAAACGGGGCAGTAGTTAGTGCAGTGAAAACATTTTGTTCAGGACTACTGCTTTAGGGGGTAAGGGGCCTCAGTATAGAATTAAGCTTAATTTTGAATATGGCATGGGCAAAGGGGAATTCATAGCCAAGGAGCAGGGTGGGGGTTGGTGGGTAGAAAATTATAAAAAGGAAACATCAGGAGTAAGAGAGGATTCCAGCTAAGGTGACCTGGCAGGATTCTTGCTGAAGATAGCCAGGATGACCAGACATCAGCTGGCGACAGTGGAAGATGAGGAACCCGATTAGACATTGAAGGTGATTGGATACAGAGGATGGAGAATCCTGGCTAAACCAACTTAGCAAGATTATTTATAAATTTGGACCATGTCGAGGAGGAAAAGGCAACGCACTCCACTACTACTGTCTGGACAGTCCCGTGAACAGAGGAATCTGGTGGGCTACCGTCCATGGACTTGCAAAAGACACAGCTTAGTGACTAAACAGCCACAACAAAACAAACAATGTGTGTAGAAGTCCACAAGTGAGATCTAGTTGAAGAAGAGTCCAGGGAAGCCTGAGTAGAGTCTGGCCAGTGAGAGAATATCCGTCATTTGCTCCCATTAAGAGGTGGCGGTTATTTCCCCTGGGCTGGTCTGTGGCTGCCATTGACAAAAAACGATGCTGCAGAAGAGACATCTGGGGCTCTAGAACCTCAGTTTGAAGAGAGCTGACAGCTTCCAGCTTCTTCCTTTTGAAACACAGCCACTATCTGCGAGGAAGCTCAACATCCACAAGGCAAAGACTCTACAGAAGACCCTCAGTGGTCAGCCCTTGTTAGTGGTCAACACCCACTCTCAGCTATGTGAGTGAAGCCATTTGAAGACTACTGGCCCCCTCACCACCCTAGCCGATACTACAAAAGCAGAGCAATCACTTCAGTAACCCATAGAATCATGGAAATAATAATCTGTTGTTGTTTCAAACCACCAAGTTTCAGGTAGTTAGTTGTGGCAACATGTAACCAAAACAGATAAAGATGAAGACATTGAGACTGGAGGAACTATCCCCAAGACAGGGTGTGCAATAATAAAACAAGAACAACTCAGGGGAGAACAAGAAGTTTAGGTGGCCCCAACAGGAGACTAAGAGGAAATGTTCAAAGAGATTGGAGGAGAGAAAGAAGAAGTGACATCACGGAAAACAAGGCAGAACTTCAAGATGAAGGCCAATGTCACAGAGAGTTTTAGCAAGAAAAGATGCGGAAATCTGCCATCAGCTTTGGTGATGTGAAGTCATTAGTGACCTTTGTCAAAGCAGCTTCAGCAAAGTGGTGGAAACAGAAGCTGAATGAGAGGGACTTAAAGAGATTCCTAGCTAGGAAACTTTACGTTGTCATAGGCAGTAAAAATGAAAGCAAACAACAGGTACAAATATCTCTTGTAACCAAGTGTCTGGAAAGGAAGTAAGAGTAACAGGGCATTTGGCAAATGGGGTCATAAGGTCAGGAGAAGTGTTTTCTTAACACATTTATGCTTTCCAACCTAGCTCTAGGTTGCCTGGGCTTTTTGCAAATGGCCATCTTCAGACTGACGTGCAGCTCGTGCTATTATATTTGCCCCATGGTTCTGTTTGAGAGCTGGGCTGAAGCAAGCTTTAACAACGGCAGCATCATGTGGTGTGAGGAGCTCAGTGTGGGGAGTTCTGACAGTCTGCACTAGATTGGTGCGTAAAGTCAGCCCCCCAGACTTCAGGTCCTCCTGCATTCAACAAGTGAATTAGACTAGAGGACCTTGAAGAACCCTCCAGTCTTAATATTCTATAGAAATGATTTTATGCTCAACAATTACTTATTTTATGCTTGTTCTTGTCATTTCCTGGAAATCCAGCAAGCTTACATGGGTTAAATCATCCAACTTAGCCAATATTGTAGCTCCATGCATACAATACTCTCATTTCTAGCCCATATCCTATGAGTTGAAGTTTGGATATAAGGGCCTCAGTAAAGGGTTTGATTCCTCCCGAGTGCCCCAAAGCCAGTCATCCAGAGCAGCGAGGCCGTGATCGCCCCTAGGGCTGAGAGGTTTATAGCCATGCCCAGGGGTAAACCAAGCAAAAAGGGAGGGGCGGCAGTAAGTTACCACATACAGCTGACTTCCTGAAAGGGTAGGCACTCCTCAGTTTACAAGGGCTGCAGAAACAGAACTCTGTCACTCAAGGTAATGCAGAGATGAGGGACACACGCTAACCCTTCAACATCCCTCCCTCCTGAGATCAGCACACTCAAGCATCCTTTTTCACAGTTAATGTCCATTGGCGTATATTATTTCTGCATTCAGCTTCTTTCTTTTCTATTTTGAATCTGTACTTTATGGGGTGCCTTTGTTTCCAGATGCAGTTAAATATATAGCCAGCTATTATGTAATATTGCATAATAGCCATTATGGCAATCATATTACAATATATAAAAGTATCAAATTAACATGTTGACACCTTAAATTTACAAGTTATATGTAAATCTATTTCAATTTTCTTAAAAAAAAAAAAAAGAGGCCAGAGGGTGCGCAGTTTTTGTATAGTCAGGAAATGTATTTAATTGATATCACTGTGCTTTCTTGAGAAGGGCATGGCAACCCACTTCAGCATTCTTGCCTGGAGAATCTCGTGGACAGAGGAGCCTGGCGGGCTACACATCCAAAGGTTGCAAAAAGTTGGACATGACTGAAGCAACTTAGCACATGTGCACACACCATGTTTTCTTGGGGCTTCCCTGATGGCTCAGTGGTAAAGAACCCACCTGCCAATGCAGGGGACACAAGTTCAATCCCTGGTTCAGGAAGATCTCCTGGAGGAGGAAATAGCAACTCGCTCCAGTATTCTTGCCTGGGAAATCCCATGGACAGAGGAGCCTGGCAGACTACAGTCCATGGGGTTGCAAAAGTTGGACATGACTTAAGCAATTAAGTAACAACAGCAACCATGCTTTCTTCCTGTAGAAGAAGAAAATAACTAGAAAGAGAAATCTTTTTACATCTCTCACAACTGCCACCTGAAATCCTAATACTTTAATATCAATGTTATTAGTGTGACAGGAAGAAAACTATATGTGTGATAAGAAAGGTAATTCTTGTTTTCCATTGGATTCTAATGAGGAAGACCCTCCAAACATCCATGCTAAGGGGGATGGTGAGTGTGAGTGTGCAAGTTGGGAGAAGGCTTTCGAGGGCTAGCTTGCTTTATTTAAGGAAGAGGAAGAAGGAAAAATACAAAGGAAGAAGGAAGGAGAGAAAGAGAATTCCAGAGAGAATAATCCATAAAGCTGCAGGGTCTGTTTGAGGGAGAAGGGAGAACCACAGAGCAGCTATTGGCTAAAAAGAAATATTGCAAGAAGAACTGAGATACTTAAGTGGGAATTTTATGTGCATCTTATGCTGTGTGATATAACATTCTTCACCGTCTATTTCTCTCCAGTGCCTTCAGCAGCTTTTCTCTTGGTGTGGTGGTTAAGAACACAGACCCTGAAGCCAGACACTGCATTTCAACTCTTGGGCCCACACACACACCTGACTGTGTGACTTTGGGTGATTTAATGTGACATCTTCAAGCTTCGTGGACTTCCCAGGTGGTGCTAATGGTGAAGAACCTGCCTACCAATGCTGCAGATGTAAGAGACACAGGTTCGATCCCTGGGTCGGGAAGATCCCCTGGAGGAGGGCACGGCAGCCCACTCCAGTATTCTTGCCTGGAGAAACCCAAGGACAGAGGAGCCCGGTGGACTACCCTCCATAGGGTCTCAAAGGGTCGAACGTGACTGAAACGACTTAGCACTCAGCACTTCAAGTTTTGGTTTCCTTAATTTGTAAAACAATGATAATAAGATGACCTACCTCATAAAGTTTTTGTGAGAATTAAATATATTAATACATGCAAAGGGGCTTGTAACTGGCCTGGCACATACCAGGCTAGAACTTTCTGAAACTTTGTTTTGGTTTTGGGAGGATGTGACAGAGAGCTAATTCCTCTTTCCCAGAAGTATGATGAGAACAAGGACTGCTCCAAAGGACCCGTCACATCGGATATTTTCATAATGGTTATTATTATTGTTAGTATCATTATTTTGGATCTCCCTCTTAACATGAATTTATGTACACATATTTTGCTTATCATATTTTCATGTATAGCCACTCATTATTCCTTCATTCAAGTAATCATTATTCTTTGATTCATTCAAAGTTTGTGGAGCACTTATTATTGATACTTTCTACATGGAGAACGTAGACTGTCCTCCTCTTGGTAGCAAAGAGAAGCAGGAAAATAACAAGCAGCAAGTCATCGCAAATGCTGCACAACTTAATAAAGTCACAAGGAGAAGAGTTCTTACAGTCTTCCATATAGGAAGACCACCGCTGGGAAAAGTAAGGCAGCAGGAATTAATCCACATCTGTCAAATTTATACTGCCTGTGACCACATCAACAACAAATGTATCACGTCTTCATTACTCAAGAAGTTTCCAAGCTCACCATCTCAAGTACAATTAATTGCACAATAAGATCTTTATAATCTCACCCTTTGTTCAGGGCACAAATCTTCCTAAATTCCTCAGCAAACTTTTCCCAAAATGGCATTACTTGCCCACCCCTAATTACAGTCCCTTTTATTTGCATGTGACTTTTCTCATGACAAAATTAATCCCATGAGGAGGCAGTACCAGGAATGCTCCATCTAACCGAACTCCAACTGTGTTCTTGGCTCATCACCCTCTTGGACAAATAAGAATGTAAACATTCCACAGCCGCCTCCTCCTCTTGTCTGCTCTCCCACAATGTCTTGCTGTTTGGGGCAAGTTCTTCTGAATTCATGAAACTAACACAGTCTGCATCTGTAATCTAAACTTTATGCACTTTCCTTCTGTAATAAAACATTTCTCTTCTGAGGAATAGTTTCCCAAACTCTGCCTGTTGTTATCTTCCCTGGAATGGGCACCTTATAGAAACATAAATTTGCAACTTAGGTTAAAAGGTAAATATCACAAAGTCCATTTAAAGTCATAAAAGAGCCATGAAGTAATTTCAGGTTAAACTAGATGATAGCCAGATAATTTTTTTCATTTATGTCCTGAATTCCCACAATATCACTCACCTACTTCACTGAAAATGTTGGGTTTTGTAGATTCTAAATAATTGGAATTAAATTGTTAACTGCTAAACATTTTTTTATCTGTGATCTAAAGCAGCTCTCTACTCAGAGAT
The DNA here is from genome assembly GCF_023091745.1 of Budorcas taxicolor. Taxonomy (NCBI): domain Eukaryota; kingdom Metazoa; phylum Chordata; class Mammalia; order Artiodactyla; family Bovidae; genus Budorcas; species Budorcas taxicolor. The sequence goes on from NC_068915.1 coordinate 46,017,690, forward strand.
GCTAAAAATGAATACCTGCAACAGATAAAATTCCATTGCTCTGTACCCTACCTGAACCATCATTTCCCAACATACTGCAGAATTGTTAACCTCTTGACTCTGGTGTTTCATTTTTTTAAAAAACTGGTGTTTTAAACTGGTATTTCCACGATTTCAGAAGTTTGAAGTCCCCTACCAAAAATTGCATTTCCATTCTAAAACAAGCAAACAAACAAACAAAAAATACCTATTGGCTTCCCGAAAGATCAGCATTATACAGAGGATTTGAATCTCAATACCCCACTTGCTAGGGTAGCTCAATGATAAAGAATCCACCTGCAATGCAAGAGATGTCAAAGATGGGTTCAATTCCTGGGTGGGGAAGATCCCCTGGAGGAGGAAATGGCAACCCACTAGAGTACTCTTGCCTGGGAAATCCCATGGACAGAGAAGCGTGGTGGGCTACAGTCCATGGGGTCGAAAAAGAGTCGGACATGACTGAGTACACACACACCCCACTTACTACCTTAGTCAAGGGACTTGGCCTCCCTGTATAACGTGGTTGAAAATTCTGAGCTCTGAAAACTTTGTAGGTCTGTATGAAACAATCATCACTCATTTAATAACTGTTGATTGAACGCTTTCCAAGTAGAAGGCACGAGGCCATAAGCTCTGCAGGATACAAAGCTGAGTTAGAGAAAGATAACGCCCTGAAGAAGCTTAGGATTTAGATGAATATCAATAACTATAATTCAAGATGGAAACAACTTCAACCAGGTCCCAGAGCAACTCCTCCGAGAGGCCCTCCCGAGCACTCTCCATTTATTGTGGCCCTCGTTTCCTCTTCTCCCCTGCACCTAGATTTAGCTTCTTACAGCACTTTCATTATCTGACATTGCCATGGTTATTACTTTTTATTTACCAGATTTTAGTCAGTTTCTTCCTTCATCTTGAGAGCACCATGAAAACAGAGGCTTGCTCTGTCCTATTCATCATTGTAAAACAATGCTTCATAAATATCTGTGGATGAACAGACAAGAGGTTCAAAAGTAAAGCTCAAAGAAGGCGGGAGTGAGACAGTGCTTCTGTGTGTAAAATTACTTGGAAAAACACTAACAGTTTTCTCAATAGGAACATTCTAATCTGTGAACATTATGTCTCAAGAGGATATTGTCTTCAAGGACTGAGCCTGGAGACTGAGCTTGGTGAGGAGCCTCACTGAATGAGTATGAAGGAGAGAGAGAAGTCTATCTTCCAACCAGCCCCCAGAGGTATCAATCTCTCCCTATGTATGAAACTGACCCATGGCATCTTCCTTTCCAAAGAAAGAAAATCCAATTCTGGCAGATGAAGCAGCCCTTTCACACTGCTCCTGGTGGGTTATTTAACACAATTAGATTTCGTACACATCAACACCCCATGTGAACAAACATGAACTTGTACCAGAGAGCCTTTAGCCTTTAGAATATACTTTGAAGTCAGTATATTAAGTACCAATAAGATAACTACCATTCAAAATAGGAAAAAAAAATCCTGAAAATGCTCTAAGGTAATTTTTTAATATGATTAGATGAAATTTAAACAACCCATGATTTGTCTGAAAAGACTATAATTAAATGTCTAATAAAAGGAAAATGACCTATAATTGTCACCATTTCTTTTCATACTTACGGTCCTTGTAAGATCAATAGTAATATGCGAGCTTTTACAACCTCATTATAGTTAAGCCACATTTGCTAACAATTGCTTCCGTCTTCATTAAAATAATGTTTCATTCAATAACTACTGCAAGTGTCAAGTCAATTTACCCAGAGCTCCTTGATTTCCAGGTTGCTAATGCTCTGCGCACACCACATACAGCTATGCACATTTGCAATCTCAATGGGAATTTTTTCCCCTGAATGACAATGAAAGGGTGCTCTTCCTTTCAGTCTTCTCCCAGAGCAGGGGAAATACAGAAATTGCCATCCTTTGTGTTTCAGCATGTGACATGATTTGAGGGGAGTCTAAAAATAAATTTGCTTTTGATGTTTGACGCAAACCAGGGGCTCAATTAATAGCCCTTGGTTGTTGAAGTTCCTCTGGAGTAGAGGTGAGTGATGACATTAAGAACCTCTCCAGAGAGAGAATTCAGATTTATAAAATTCCTGCTCTATGCTAAATACTCTACATACACTGCAGAGTATGCGCTGAAAACATCTATAACTGTGTATTATTTACCACCCTGTGTCTTAGACTGTTTCACTTTGGGAGACTGAAGAAGTGAGAACACATACTTCAAGGTCACCATTCAATATTCATAACAACCTTTCGGGATGGGACGCTTCTATTCCCATTGTATATACAGTGTAGTTTCCACCTTGGACTTAAGCTACATCCATTTTCCTGTGTGCAACACAATAGCCATCAGTGGTCTATGTGCATGAAGGAGTGAAAAATTCTGAATGAGGACTTGCACTAACGGAAGGTGAACGCATCAATCTTAACCTCGTTACAAATATCCTGTTGAAAGGGCCAGTAGAATGTGGAGTCAGACACGACTTAGCGACTAAAGGACAACTGTAGAATGTGGTATTTGTCACTGACATTCTTGAGGCCACTCAGAAGGATTCATGTCTGGGTCCTAAGAAGATAAAAGGATATAAAGACAAAACAAGACAAGAAAAACACAGAGTCACTTCTCTAGAAACTGTGTATGCCCATAAGCCATAAGCTTTAATGCCACCTCCCTCTCGCCAAACTAGAGGGTCCTCTGCAGTCCAGGTTTGCTAGGGCATTGTGGGAAAATTCTCTCACATTCCTTTAGGAGAACGTCCAGAAGCAATCTCCTCTCTCTGGACATTGTCACGGTGGGCATATTCTGGAACTGTTCTCATTGTTTTGTTACCAAATTCAAATGAAGCCAAAACACTGAGTAAAACAAAACAAAGCCAACAGAATCATAAGAAGCCAGAGTTTATGCCTCTGGAGCTCATCAACCTGAAGGTGTTTTGGCAGAGACTATTCCTCTCATATTTACTCTCCCCAGTTCAGTTCAGTTCAGGCGCTCAGTCGTGTCCGACCCTTTGCAACCCCATGAATCTCAGCAGGCCAGGCCTCCCCGTCCATCACCAACTCCCAGAGTTCACTCAGACTCTTGTCCATCGAGTCAGTGATGCCATCCAGCCATCTCATCCTCTGTCGTCCCCTTCTCCTCCTGCCCCCAATCCCTCCCAGCATGAAAGTCGTTTCCAATGAGTCAACTCTTTGCATGAGGTGGCCAAAGTACTGGAGTTTCAGCTTTAGCATCATTCCTTCCAAAGGAATCCCAGGGCTGATCTCCTTCAGAATGGACTGGTTGGATCTCCTTGCAGTCCAAGGGACTCTCAAGAGTCTTCTCCAACACCACAGTTCAAAAGCATCACTTCTTCGGTGCTCAGCCTTCTTCACAGTCCAACTCTCACATCCATACATGACCACAGGAAAAACCATAGCCTTGACTAGACGGACCTTAGTCGGAAAAGTAATGTTTCTGCTTGTGAATATGCTATCCAGGTTGATCATAACTTTTCTTCCAAGGAGTAAGAGTCTTTTAATTTCATGGCTGCAGTCACCATCTGCAGGATTTTGGAGCCCAAAAAAAGTCTGACACTGTTTCCACTATCTCCCCATCTATTTCCCATGAAGCGATGGGACCGGATGCCATGATCTTTGTTTTCTGAATGTTGAGCTTTAAGCCAACCTTTTCACTCTCCTCTTTCACTTTCATCAAGAGGCTTTAGTTCCTCTTCCCTTTCTGCCATAAGGGTGGTGTCATCTGCATATCTGAGGTTATCGATATTTCTCCCGGCAATCTTGATTCCAGCTTGTGTTTCTTCCAGTCCAGCGTTTCTCATGATGTACTCTACATAGAAGTTAAATAAGCAGGGTGACAATATACAGCGTTGACGTACTCCTTTTCCTATTTGGAACCAGTCTGTTCCATGTCCAGTTCTAACTGTTGCTTCCTGACCTGCATACAGATTTCTCAAGAGGCAGGTCAGGTGGTCTGGTATTCCCAGCTCTTGAAGAATTTTCCACAGTTTATTGTGATCCACACAGTCAAAGGCTTTGGCATAGTCAATAAAGCAGAAATAGATGTTTTTCTGGAACTCTCTTGCTTTTTTGATGATCCAGTGGATGTTGGCAATTTGATCTCTGGTTCCTCTGCCTTTTCTAAAACCAGCTTGAATATCTGGAAGATCACAGTTCGTGTATTGCTGAATCCTGGCTTGGAGAATTTTGAGCATTACTTTACTAGCGTGTGAGATGAGTGCAATTGTGTGGTAGTTTGAGCATTCTTTGGCATTGCCTTTCTTTGGGATTGGAATGAAAACTGACCTTTTCCAGTCCTGTGACCACTGCTGAGTTTTCCAAATTTGCTAGCATATTGAGTGCAGCACTTTCACAGCATCATCTTTCAGGATTTGAAATAGCTCAACTGGAATTCCATCACCTCCACTAGCTTTGTTCATAGTGATGCTTTCTAAGGCCCACTTGACTTTACATGCCAGGATGTCTAGCTCTAGATGAGTGATCACACCATCGTGATTATCTGGGTCATGAAGATCTTTTTATCTGGGTCATGAAGTTCTTCTGTGTATTCTTGCCACCTCTTCTTAATATCTTCTGCTTCTGTTAGGTCCAGACCATTTCTGTCCTTTATCGAGCCCATCTTTGCATGAAATGTTCCCTTGGTATCTCTAATTTTCTTGATGAGATCTCTAGTCTTTCCCATTCTGTTCTTTTCCTCTATTTCTTTGCATTGATTGCTGAAGAAGGCTTTCTTATCTCTTCTTGCTATTCTTTGGAACTCTGCGTTCAGCTGCTTATATCTTTCCTTTTCTCCTTTGTTTTTTGCCTTTTTTTTTCACAGCTATTTGTAAGGCCTCCCCAGACAGCCATTTTGCTTTTTTGCATTTCTTTTCCATGGGGATGGTCTTGATCCCTGTCTCCTGTACAACGTCACAAACCTCATTCCATAGTTCATCAGGCACTCTGTCTATCAGATCTAGGCCCTTAACTATATTTCTCACTTCCACTGTATAATCATAAGGGATTTGATTTAGGTCATACCTGAATGGTCTAGTGGTTTTCCCTACTTTCTTCAATTTAAGTCTGAATTTGGTAATAAGGAGTTCATGATCTGAGCCACAGTCAGCTTCTGGTCTTGTTTTTGTTGACCATATAGAGCTTCTCCATCTTTGGCTGCAAAGAATATAATCACTCTGATTTCGGTGTTGACCATCTGGTGATGTCCACATGTAGAGTCTTCTCTTGTGTTGTTGGAAGAGGGTGTTTACTATGACCAGTGCATTTTCTTGGCAAAACTCTATTAGTCTTTGCCCTGCCTCATTCCACATTCCAAGGCCAAATTTGCCTGTTACTCCAGGTGTTTCTTGACTTTCTACTTTTGCATTCCAGTCCCCTATAATGAAAAGGACATCTTTTCTGGGTGTTAGTTCTAAAAGGTCTTGGAGGTCTTCATAGACCCATTCAACTCAGTTCTTCAGCGTTACTGGTTGGGGCATAAACTTGGATTACTGTGATAGTGAATGGTTTGCCTTGGAAACGAACAGAGATCATTTTGTCATTTTTGAGATTGCATCGAAGTACTGCATTTCGGACTCTTTTGTGGACCATGATGGCTACTCCATTTCTTCTGAGGGATTCCTGCCCGCATTAGTAGATATAATGATCATCTGAGTTAAATTCACCCATTTCAGTCCATTTTAGTTCACTGATTCCTAGAATGCCGACGTTCACTCTTGCCATCTCCTATTTGACCACTTCCAATTTGCCTTGATTCATGGACCTGACATTCCAGGTTCCTATGCAATATTGCTCTTTACAGCATCAGACCTTGCTTCTATCACCAGTCACATCCACAGCTGGGTATTATTTTTGCTTTGGCTCCATCCCTTCATTCTTTCTGGAGTTATTTTTCCACTGATCTCTAGTAGCGTGTTGGGCACCTACTGACCTGGGGAGTTCCTCTTTCAGTATCCTATCATTTTGCCTTTTCATACTGTTGTTGGGGTTCTCAAGGCAAGAATACTGAAGTGGTTTGCCATTCCCTTCTCCAGTGTATTAAAGCCCCTGTTATAGCTAAACACTTGGCTGTCCAGAAAAAAGATATCCTCTCCCTGCAGGTTGGTGTCTCCTTGTGCCTAAGATCTGGCTGGTGGAATACAAGCAGAAATGTCATGTTCTAGGAACCCTGCTTACGAGACAGCTGGTTCATGGACATCTTCATCCTTTTCTCCTCCCTGCTGTCGGGAACACGAATACAATGAGTGGAGCTCTAAACATCATCTTGGACTATGACAACAGAGCGGACCCTTTTTGGAAATGAACTAGAAGGAGCCTGAAAGAAGATGAAAGTTTCTCCAAATTTTGTTGAGCACAGTTATGTTAGAAGCCATGGTCTTCCCATCTCTGATTTTGTATGTAGGAGAAACAAAGTTCGTTTAAGTCACTGTTAGTTTGATTTCCTGTTTCTCACAGCCTAAACTAATCTTCACTGGTACATATGCTTTGTAACCCCTGGGCTTTTACTGAATTCCACTTGCTTGATGCAGATTAGGTTGAGTTTTCTAATAACCCGCAATCAAAAGCATCCTGCTGCTAAGTCGGTTCAGTCGTGTCCGATTCTGTTCGACCCCATAGATGGCAACCCACCAGGCTCCGCCGTCCCTGGGATTCTCCAGGCAAGAACACTGGAGTGGGTTGCCATTTCCTTCTCCAATGCATTAAAGTGAAAAGTGAAAGTGAAGTCACTCAGTCGTGCTGGACTCTTAGCGACCCCATGGACAGCAGCCTACCAGGCTCCTTCATCCATGGGATTTTCCAGGCAAGAGTATTGGAGTGGGTTGCCATTGCCTTCTCCAAAAGCATTCTAAGTAATACATAGACTAAGGCAGCCTTATCCTCACTTGGCTATACACCACCTTATAGCTTTGGCACCTCAAAGCATGCAGTGTGTTGTTGGCTAACTCCAGGATAAATCTGGCATCAGAGAGGTGGTGCCCATCAGCAGAACTTACTCCTCAAGAGGAGCCAGAGATATGACATTGCCCATCTAAAGGGGAAAACTAAAGAGAAACATGTACTCCACATGGCAGTCAACATGGCAACTAAGTGAGTATGCCTGGGAGTTAATGCAAGACACTCCAAGACTCAGAAATATTTGACTATGCCATCAACTAGATACAATAAGAATTAGTTGAGCCTAAATTGAGCCTTAAATTGAGCCTTAAATTGAGCCTTAAACTGAGCCTTTTTTAACCAACAGGTTGGGGAGAACAGAAAAAATTGAACTCCACACAGATGGGAAAATAAGCTCAGAAAAGTTAAATATCTTGCCAAAGTTCAAGTAACTAGCCTCACAATTTGAATCAACACCAAATTCTTACAAAGGAATATTTTCATATCATTTTTTTCTTATAATATTAGTTATTACTTTTCTCTAAACACATGCATCCTTGATGTGTGCCAAGGATTTTCTAACATTGGATTAACAACTATACCATATTGACAGTAACACTCCCTGACCCAAGAAAACTGAAGATAACCTATCAGGAATGTTCATACTTAAAATTTCCCTTCTAAGTCCTCTGATTCTCTGACCCAATCACTATAAATGTTAAACTGTAATTTTGAAACTCAGTCTATGTATCTTTTAATAATGTACATATTCCTTCATAATTTTAAATAAGAATAAATAAGATTTAGTTTGGTATTGGAATAATCTAAATAATTCACACCGTTGGACTGTTCATTGTTAAAAAATCTTCTTTTCAGTTTCAACCAGTTGGCCTCAGCTTTGGGACACGTGTAAATTAGTAAACCTGGCAGAGAGAAAAGACATTTTTCCAAGGATTGGCCAGAAAATGTGTGATTTTTTTTCCCCCCTGTAGGCTGTTGGCTTACCCATTGCAAGTGGTGAATCTCAAGAGATTCAGAAGCTTAATTTGAATAAACAAGCAAAAGTTTGGATGCTTATCAAAACTGTGGCAAAACTAGGCCAGAAATGGACCTGATTTTCTAGTGAGGTTTCTAGTATTTCCTGTTTCCAGTAGGATGGACTATCGTGGGAAGAGTCTACTAATGACTGGAACCAGCTGGACATAACTGGAGAACACGTAAAGACTGGAAAGCAAGAGAAAAGATAGTGTCTGCTGCTTCAAGCTGCAGGGGAGGTGGAAATACTTAAAACATGGCGCTGAAAATAAGTATCAACTAGTTGACTTGTTGCTTCTTTTATTTCCCTCAGAAAAAAAAATCTGAATTTGGTACTGTTTCAGAAAAAAAGATCTACCTAGTAGACCTCACACCATCTGTAATGTGGACTGCAAACAAATGTATGTGGTGACCTAGAGCCATGGAGGGAAAGGGGCTATTTATCTACTCTTGGACATGCCGAAATCCCTGTGCGCCAACAAGTTGGAAGAGGCTACAATGCGATCCATGATAAATAATAGTCTGATAATGAGTCATCTTTCCCTGAGCCAAATAGGACTGTCCTCACAAAGGTTAACCCTCTGTGGTAAACACAACTGATCAAAGCATAGCATCCCTTCCAGCTTCCTTCTGGTGTGCCTGCTGGTGCAGAAGACATTGTAAAACTGAACGGTGTTTCCCAGGCTTCTTTGCAGCTGCAGTTCTGGATGTCATTTGGATTCCACTCTTTGGAACCACTAGTGTAAGATCTGAGGTTGAATTGTAGGGCAGAGGCTACAATTCTGCTACTTCTGCAGGCAAACACCACCACCGTAGCTGAATTAGTGAGGTCCCAGTAAACTCTTATTTGCTTTGTGTGAGTCTAGTGGCAAGGTGCAGGCTGTTCATTTTTCAATTATGGATTCTAGAGCTGACGGATATCAAAAGCTCATTGATTGTGGCTGTAAGGTATAGTTCAAGCCAAGGCAGAAAAGAAGGAGAGACTACCTCAACAGAGGTAGGTTACCTTTATTCAGGCAAGGAGGGGCAACAGTCGGCCTAATGACCAGGCCGAGCCTGAGGGGGATCAGGGAGGCTTCATATTTAAAGGGAATATTTGTGGAAGCAATAAGGGAAATGTTAGTCAGGCGGGACATTTTGGGTAATCTTTAGTTGAGATGGCATTTGCAGTTGAACAGGGGGTGGGAGGTTTGGGGCTGGGGGCATAAGTCCAGGTAGATGCAACCAGCCCGGAGCATCAGGGCAGAACTTAAAGTTTGGTTTTGTTTTCCCAGAAGTTAGATGATTCAACAAGGGCCTTTGAGACCCTTGTTTTCTTTTCTAGGCCCAAGGATTCCTTCAATGGCATATCCTTGATGATGCTGGGGTCCTAACTGTGTGCCCTAATGGTACTGAATCCCTGATGGTGGCCGCAGTAGGCAGTTCTAGAACCAGCAGCTACAGCAACAGTTTCCACATTCAGTGAGTAGGTTCCCAATTATGGAAGGTTTAGTGGCTAATTTGGTGTCCCTTTTCTGCAGTATGGCATTGAAAGTCATTCCTATAAACGAAACCTTCCCAATAATTCTATATGCCACCAAATATTCCCTAATAAACCCCTTTCTCTTTTAAATGGACTAGGGCTTCCCTTGTGGCTTAGCTGGTAACGAATCTGCCTGCAGTGCCGGAGACTTGGGTTCGATCCCTGGGTTGGAAAGATCCCTGGAGAAGGGAAAGGCTACCTACTCCAGTATTCTGGTCTGGAGAATTCCATGGACTGTATACTCCATGGAGTGGCAAAGAGTCTGACACAACTGAATGACTTTCATTTGGATTTTAAATGGACTAAAGTGTGTTTAAAACCATTGAACCCTAACCAATGCAACTCAAGAAGAATCCCCAATTTTTTTCCAGTTTTACACGTGGATCTGGGATAAACTGAATGAGAAGTGAAGGTGGAGTAGAAAAGAGAAAACATATTTCCAGGATCTGACTGAGCTGGGAAGCCATTTCTGAATTGATGAGTTGTGAGGGAGAGAGAAAACCAGATGCCAGGAAATGGAGCCAAGGTCAGAACAGAAGATAAATTAAATTCTGTGTTAAATGGGAGTGGCTGAGATGAAGAGAGAGACCAGGGATGAGTTGAAAGGTCTGTAGCAAAGTTGAAAGCATGGAACAAGGGCAGGGATGCAACTCTGGGTGATCCTAAGTTCTTCAGGTTATTGTAATCAATTAATTCTTAAGAATTAGGTAGAAATGGGCTCAAACACCAATTCTACACATCCTATAAAACTGGTATTCCTCCAGCATACCAAAGTGCCTAGGAAAGGAGCAGTGACCCCTGTTTCTTCTAATCCTCTCAGGTCCCCATTTCTACTGTTTTGTCCATCTCTGCACTGCGTTCCACTCTCCAGAAGAGCCGCTCCATTCCCCAAGGTCACCACTTCAAAGCCTTCACTTCTCAAAGTGTTATCAGGTCAAGACAGTGTGTAGCAGATCTTCACACCGCAGCGCGTAAGAGAAAACCACGATGTTGAATGAGAGTCCCTTTCTTAAAACTCCTTTGGCCAACTTGGGCTTAAAAAACTCTCTTTGGTTCTTTCTTGAGTTCTTGTCTCATCTCATCCAGTCTTGTGGTCAAGACTCTCCTCTTTCCTGCAGCAAATTCCTATTTATTTCATCTGCTGAGCAGTGTAAGTTTTTTTCCCCTGTCTCATCCAGTCTGGTCTTCCCAGATGGTCCTTTTTCCAGGCAAAATGACCCACTGAGACATATGTGTCTCCTAAGAGGTCCTCCAGCACTAACTCTTAAATTAGGGTAAAGAAGGGATTTGAAGACATGGTAGAGAGGGTTTATATGAAGCTAAGTCCAAACTGTGGAAAACTGAAAGAGATGGGAATACCAGACCACCTGACCTGCCTCTTGAGAAACCTGTATGGAGGTCAGGAAGCAGCAGTTAGAACTGGACACGGAACAACAGACTGGTTCCAAATAGGAAAAGGAGTACGTCAAGGCTGTATATTGTCACCCTGCTTATTTAACTTCTATACAGGGTACATCATGAGAAACGCTGGGCTGGAGGAAGCACAAGCTGGAATCAAGATTGCCGGGAGAAATATCAACAACCTCAGATATGCAGATGACACCACCCTTATGGAAGAAAGTGAAGAGGATCTAAAAAGCCTCTTGATGAAAGTGAAAGAGGAGAGCGAAAAAGTTGGCTTAAAGCTCAACATTCAGAAAACAAAGATCATGGCATCTGGTCTCATCACTTCAGGGCAGATAGATGGGGAAACAGTGGAAACAGTAGCTGACTTTATTTTCTTGGGCTCCAAAATCACTGCAGATGGTGATTGAAGCCATGAAATTAGACGCTTACTCCTTGGAAGGAAAGTTATGACCAACCTAGACAGCATATTAAAAAGCAGAGACATTACTTTGTCAACAAAGGCCCATCTAGTCAAGGCTATGGTTTTTCCAGTGGTTATGTATGGATGTGAGAGTTGGACTGTGAAGAAAGCTGAGCACTGAAGAATTGATGCTTTTGAACTGCAGTGTTGGAGAAGACTCTTGAGAGTCCCTTGGAGTGCAAGGAGATCCTACCAGTCCATCCTAAAGGAGATCAGTCCTGAGTGTTCATTGGAAGGATTGATGCTGAAGCTGAAACTCCAATACTTTGGCCACCTCATGCGAGGAGCTGACTCATTGGAAAAGACCCTGATGCTGGGAAAGATTGAAGGCGGGAGGAGAAGGGGACGACAGGATGGGATGGTTGGATGGCATCACCGACTCTATGGACGTAGGTTTGGGTGGACTCTGGGAGTTAGTGATGGACAGGGAGGCCTGGCGTGCTGCGATTCATGGGGTCACAAAGGGTCGGACACGACTGAGCGACTAAACTGAACTAAAGTCCAAAAGGAGAGATGAGAGATAGCATCCAGGCTCAGGTGGAAGGGGTGATTCACCTTGGACTCCTCCCTCTGAGATGGAGGGAAACAGAAGCAGCAAAGCGGGTAGAAGGAAGATAATTTCTGCTATTATTCCTGTAAGGCTGGGAGCCAGTGCGCAGGTCCACTTTCCCTTTGACTCAGCTTTGGCACATCCATGGTAGTAGAACATAGTAGTTAAGAGCCAGCCCTGAAGCTCTAGGCTGCCTGAATATAAATATTCTCCCCACTACTCACCAGCTATGCGACTTTCAGGCAAGTTTGTCTGACAGTCTGCATTTGAGAAATGAGGATAACAATAACACCTATCTTGTAAAAGTAAGAGAATATTAAATGAGAAAATTTATGAAGTGCATAGAACAGTGACAAAAAGTATCTTCAGTGCTCAATAAAAGTCTGTTATAATTATGCTAACAGAAGTGCCCTCTTAAAGGAACCAGAGTCGTGTGGACACATCTAAGACCCAGAACATTCAGCTGGGCAGTATAGAGAGAGATTAAGGAACAAAGCTCCCATCTGACTGTTTAAAGCTGATGACTCTGCACAAACTGCTTAACCTGTCAAAGGCTATTTTCTCATCCATAAGGTAGGGGTGACTCTACGTACCTCATGGAGCTTTCTAAGGGCAAAGGATAATGCTGTTTATAAAGAGGGTCGCACAATTTCACCATTAAGTTCCTTCTTGTCCAGGAAGTTGTCTCCACTTCCAAACTGATCTCTCATTCTTGATCTTGCACAATCAGTCCTTGAAGATTAAAAACACCAGCAACAATAAACCATAAATGTCTCTCTTCACTTCCTCTTTTTCTTGATATTTCCTCCTGTGTTCTCAGTAGATTTTATAAACAAAAGGAAATGGAATAGAGTAAAATGGAAGCAATACTAAATATACCTTCATAATAATATCACCAGCATAAATCAGACTTGCCAGAGGGCAGACAGGATCCATTTTATTCTTTCTCTCATTGCCCATTCAACAAGCTCTTTGGCCCTCTTCTTGCCTACCCTGGGGTGAAATTTCTGATTTGGTTCCATCAGTTCAGTTCAGTCGCTCAGTCGTGTCCGACTCTTTGCGACCCCATGAATAGCTTTCCCCATTATTCTTAGACACTAAAAAGTCCTTAGGTTTTTTCCAACCATTAAAGAGACCAATCCAATGTAATAATCGAATAATCAAAACTATATGCTTTCACAACTTGAATGGCCCTTGAGGGCATCGTGCCAAGTGAAATAAGTCAGACAGAAAAAGACACATACTGCATGATTTCCCCTGTGCTGCTGCTACTGCTGCTAAGTCGCTTCAGTCAGGTCCGAATCTGTGCGACCCCATAGACAACAGCCCACCAGGCTCCTCTCTCCACGGGATTCTCTAGGCAAGAGTACTGGAGTGAGTTGCCATTGCCTTCTCCAATTTCCCCTATACTAAGCTTAAAAAAGCTAAACTTAGAGATACAGAGTAGAGTGCTGGTTACCAGGGGTTGGAGAGGTAGAAGACATGGGGAGACACCATCAAAGGGTACAAACTTTCAGTTATAAGGTTACCAAGTTTGAGGATCTAATGTTCTGCATGGACTATAGGTAACAACACTGTATCGTGTATGGAGAAGGCAATGGCACTCCACTCCAGTACTCTTGCCTGGAAAATCCCATGGATGGAGGAGCCTGGGTGGCTGCAGACATGACTGAGCGACTTCACTTTCACTTTTCACTTTCATGCTTTGGAGAAGGAAATGGCAACCCACTCCAGTGTTCTTGCCTGGAGAATCCCAGGGACAGGGGAGCTTAGTGGGTTGCCGTCTATGGGGTCGCACAGAGTTGGACACGACTGATGCAACTTAGCAGCAGCAGCAGTTGCTAAAAGAAAATGAAAGTGAAAGTTGCTCAGTAGTGTCCAGCTCTTTTGAGACCCCATGGAATTCTCTAGGCCAGAATACTGGAGCGGGTTGTCATGCCCTCCTCCAGGGGATCTTCCAAACCCAGGGATCGAACCCAGGTCTCCCACATCACGGGCAGGTTTCTTATCAGCTAAGTCACAAGGGAAACTCAAGAATACTGTAGTAGGTAGCCTATCCCTTCTCCAGCATATCTTCCCAACCCAGTAATCAAACCAGGGTCTCCTGCATTGCAGGTGGATTCTTCACCAACTGAGCTATGAGGGAAGCAATGAGTCTTAAATGTTCTCACCACAAAAAAGAAACTGGTAACTATGTGATAGAATGAAATTGGTAGCTAATACTATGGTGATAACTGCCTTGCAATTTATACTTGTAACAAATCAACACTTGCATGCCTGAAATGTATACAATACTACCTATCAGCTCAGTTCAGTCCCTCAGTCCCATCCGTCTGACTCTTTGCCACCCCGTGAATTGCAGCACGCCAGGCCTCCCTGTCCATCACCAACTCTGGGAGTTCACTCAAACTCACATTCATCGAGTCGGTGATACCATCCAGCCATCTCATCCTCTGTCATCCCCTTCTCCCCCTGCCCCCCAATCCCTCCCAGCATCAGAGTCTTTTCCAATGAGTCAACTCTTCACATGAGGTAGCCAAAGTATTGGAGTTTCAGCTTTAGCATCAGTCCTTCCAAACAATACCCAGGACTGATCTCCTTTAGAATGGCCTGGTTGGATCTCCTTGCAGTCCAAGTGACTCTCAAGAGTCTTCTCCAACACTGCAGTTCAAAAGCATCAATTCTTCGGCACTCAGCTTTCTTCACAGTCCAACTTTCACATCCATGCATGACCACTGGAAAAATCATAGCCTTGACTAGACAGACCTTTGTTGGCAAAGTAATGTCTCTGTTTTTCAATATGCTATCTAGGTTGGTCATAACTTTCCTTCCAAGGGGTAAGCATCTTTTAATTTCATGGCTGCAATCACCATCTGCAGTGATTTTGGAGCCCAAGAAAATAAAGTCTGACACTGTTTCCACTGTTTCCCCATCTATTTCCCATGAAGTGATGGGACCAGATGCCATGATCTTTGTTTTCTGAATGTTGAGCTTTAAGCCAACCTTTTCACTCTCCTCTTTCACTTTCATCAAGAGGCTTTTTAGATCCTCTTCACTTTCTTCCATAAGGGTGGTGTCATCTGCATATCTGAGGTTGTTGATATTTCTCCCGGCAATCTTGATTCCAGCTTGTGCTTCCTCCAGCCCAGCGTTTCTCATGATGTACTCTGCATATAAGTTAAATAAGCAGGGTGACAATATATAGCCTTGACGTACTCCTTTTCCTATTTGGAACCAGTCTGTTGTTCCATGTCCAGTTCTAACTGTTGCTTCCTGACCTGCATATAGGTTTCTCAAGAGGCTATCAATTATATCTTAATAAACGTGGGCATGGGGCAAAACTACAAGTTCTCACTTGATTAAACCTTTGCCCATCCCCTACACAGGCTTGCAGCTGGTGAGAGATAGTGGTCACTTTCTTTATATTTCTTACTTCATCTACTCCCCAACTCACTAGTTGCTGATTATGAACTTTTGGGGTCCAGCACAAGGGGACAGGAGGAGGCAGAGGAGAAGACTTACTTGAGTAGAACAGTTGACAAAGGACACTGGTGCCCTGTGGCCTGGCAGATGTCCACAGCTAACTCCTGATCTCCTGGAGCTGTGACTGTCTCCTTGGAAAACTTCCTTCTAGGCACCTTCAAACCCAGGTCTTCTTTATAGGCAATGCCTGTCTACAAGTTGGCTGCTTAAAACTCTCCCCATAGCACTGATTTCCAAGAGCCAACCCTTCCATAAAGGTAAGCAGACAACTGTCATTTACACACCTGCTCACATTTTTATTTTTACACTTTCCAACAGTATGAATCCCAGCTCTCAAGGGAAGAATCCACAATACAACAATTTCCAGTTCCCTTGGTGCTAGGGCATGGACACACGACAAACACTCTGCGGACCAGAGGCACCGTGAGGCTTTCAGGCTGGGGTTAGCCATGGGAGAGAACAGGCAGCTAGCCATGTCTTCCCTGGCCCTGATGGGGGTGATGGCAGGTGCAGCTCAGTCTTGGAGCCAGACTAGTTCCCAGACTTAAAGCCTGTCCTAAACACCCTGCCAGCTGCTGATGTTCCCTCCCAAATCCCTCCCTGCTTACACTGACCAGAAAGGGTTCTGTCATCTGTAACTAAGGACTTGCACAATATAAGACTCTCTAAAAGTCACTGGTCCAGTTCTCTTTCAAGATGACCTCAGGCCAGTTTCCTTCCAGGGAACAGAAAGCAGTTCATCCATCAGGACCCTCTGGATTACCAAAAAGCAAAGACCAATTAAAGTGAGCTTCAGCAAAAAATATTAGGAGTCAGAAGGTGAATTTCAAGGTGTCCTCTGAAGTCCATGGTCAGGGGTATAGCAGAACCTCAGGAAAGACCTAGAACTGTTGGTCCAGCTCTCCTTGGAGATGACTCCATACCAGCTTCCTTCCAGGGGCCACAAAGAGGTGGTTCAGGATTGCTGACAGGGCAGCTTGCTCACAGACCACTGCCTGACTCCACTCTGCTGCCAGATAGCAGGCCCAGCCTCTGGCCTTCAGACTCTTCTTGTGAGAAGAAGATACCAGTCCCTGTACCCCTTGGCTCCAGGAGATTCTCACCCATCTCTGCAAGCAGTTTTCCAAATCTCTGTACATGCCTTAAGGTGGAGGGAAGGCACTCATTTCCTCATATGGAGCTGGGCATAGAAATGCCCAGAACCCATGTTGCACCCTATGGGGTTCTTTTTCTCCAGTGGCCTCCTTACCTCTTTCTTCTCTCCTTCTACAGCCCAGCTTTTGGGCTAAAGCTGGCAGAACAAATTTTGTCATTTTTTACCATGTGGTACACAGGGATCTAGCTGCTTACTACAGATAAAGCTATATTGTGCAACTATTATACTTTTCTCAGTTTTTGAGGCATCTGGAAAAAAAACTAAACCCTAGGATAAAGAGAGTCCCTTTAGAACATCCTGTTAAAAATAAGCAGGCACCATGAATTGACTTTTTCAAAATAAAACCATCCCCAAATTTGCCTTTAGTTCCAAGATTCCAAATTTTCATCAGGTTCTCATTCAATAATATTAACCAATCCAACATTTCCCGTTTGTGCTATCAGCACTGAAAACACACATCCATTCATGTTGACAGCCTCTAACAGACTGACTCATGCGTAGGCACCAACAGACTGCACCGATCTGACAGGTTGTCAAGCTGATAAATAGACGAGGATGATGTCGGGAAACTGTTCCATCAACGCTGCCTGCGGCTGCTGCTCATTATATGGAATGTCAGGTATGCTGTCGAAGGCTGGAAAAAGAAAACTACCTGTTCTTAATCTGTGTGTAAGTCGAGTCTCTCAGGGAGCGCTGGCCTCTTGGAACTAGGTTTGCACACTATTTCTGCCACTTTTTCAGCCTACTATGGCAGGACCCTTAGCCTTCTCCATCTTTAAATTCCAACCAACAGTTTCCGGGCTCCCTTGGAGGCATTCATTGTGGACTCACAAGACTGTCCTCTCAGCTACTGTGGGCATATATCAATATTTTTTCCCTCGATAACTTTTAATTTCTAGAAAAAACTACAGCGGAAACTTTTCATGTCATGAAGGTGCATCAAACAAACTGCAAAGATATGATCATGGGACATAGGGCCCCATAAAGCCTGACCTCTCACTGTTGCCAGTGCCACCCTTTCCGTGTGGGCCCTGCTACTGAGGTCACGTGCTGCTAAACCTGCCCAAAACAACCTAAAAGTGCACCGAAGCCCATCACCTTCTCTGTCCCTAGGGAGACTGATCTGTCCCTCCTAGGCTGGCACTCTGCAATGTAGGTCCCAGTACTGATGTGCCTTGGGCATCCAAGTCTCACACAGGTTCAGAGAAACTTGAATAAATTTGCAATGTCCTGTGGCTCAAAGTGTTAGTCACTAAGTCATGTCTGACTCTTCGCGACCCCTTGGACTGTAGCCCGCCAGTCCTTGATGTCCATGGGATACTCCAGGCAAGAATACTGGAGTGGGTTACCATTTCCTTCTCCAGGAGACCTTCCCAATCCAAGGACTGAACCCGGGTCTCCCGAACTGTAGGCAGATTCTTTATCATCTGAGTCACCAGGGAAGTCCAATATTTATTTATTTGGCTGCAATCAGTCTTAGCTGTGGCATGTGGGATCTAGTTCAGATCAGGGATCAAGTCCCGGCCCCATGCATTGGGAGTGCAGAGTCTTAGCCGCTGGACCAGCAGGGAAATACTTTTTTTTTTTAACTTTTGGCCATGCTGAGGCGCATGTGGGATCTTAGTTTCCAGATCAGGGATCAAAACCACACCCCTTGCCTTGGAAGTATAGCAACTTAACCACTGGACTACCAGGGACGTCCCAAATAGGGTGAAAATCACTCAGTCATGTCCACCTCTTTGCAACTCCATGGACTGTAGCACATCAGGCTCTCTGTCCATGGAATTCTCCAGGCAAGAATACTGGGCATGCCCTCCTCCAGGAAATCTTCCTGACCCAGGGATCGAACCCACATCTCTTATGTCTCCTGCGTTGACAGGCAGCTTATTGCCACTAGCGTCACCTGGGAAGCCCAAAATTCTGACCATCTTCCCTAAATGTGATCTGACCTCTCACTATATCTAACAAAACCAAGCCTCACTGCATTCTATACTGTATAAATACATACACAAAATATGAAACATTAGAACCCTTGGCCAAGTTGGAAAAAGATAACTTTGGGCACCCACAAGATGACAAGTATTAAATAATGGAGATGAATCAAACTGACTTCAGAGTTTACCATCTATTCCCAAGGGACATAACATGTTATAGGCACAGATTCTGGGAAAAAACCTGGGCTCCTCTACTTAATTAATATTGTAACCCTTAGACAAAAGAATTAACTTTCCTGTCTTCACTTACTCATCCTTAAAAATGGAGATAAAAAGAGTTATCTAATGCTTAATTTTCCTCTGAAGAGGTAACAAGTCAATATACATTTAACATCCAGAAAAGCACCCAGCATTGTTAGCATTTAAAATAATTGTTAAGAAAGATAGGCATTGTCATAACTGCCAAGGATATAATGAAATTATTTAGTAGTGTAGTAAAAGTACAAACAACAAGAGTACACAATTCTATATTCTTATTTAAGCAAAGCTGTGTCCACAGCTAGGATTGAAATATATATTCATCCATATATATTTTCTGATATCTTACAATATGACAGACACTGTGCTGGACCTGGAAGACAGAGTGACAAGCAGGGCTCATAAGGACTCGGGCCTTAAAACACAGCCTAATCTGTGGTGAGACAGGTCTGGAGAATTAGAGACACATATGTAACAGATGTTTGTGTGAAGAACCGAGGGATTGCTGTTGGAAAAAGGTTTACCCTTCAACATTAATCATCCACCAGCTGGGACACAGTCAATCAGCGATTTGGTTACTCCCCAGGCAGCTGTGATCAAGTGAGCAGAATAATCATGTGGTGCAAAGCGAGGCTGCCACCTCCTCTCTAGGGAGGCAGACAGGGCTCTCCTCGAGAAGAGTGGATGGAGTGGGCCCATGGGTACATTGCTTAACATGACAGGCAGATGTGGAAGACTGTTCAGGGCTGTAGGGCAATGTGGCCAAGGCGCAAGGAACAGAGGGGCCATTCGTGCCGGTCCAAATACAGGAAGAGACGGAGCCCTTCTGCTCCCTTGGTCTACTTTTGCAATAGTGAGTCTCCGACTTCTTTATGTCTTCTAATTTCCACTACTGCTTAGGTTCATTCATATATTTTATTCTTAAGGAAGAGTCAAAATAAGCTCATAATCGTACTTATCCTCCAAAATTTCCTTTTGAACTCCCAAATCCCAAGTAAAAGGAACTCTTTTATCTGACTTCTGTCCACAGCTCTCCCCATCACCCACCCTTGAAAACTCAGCATTCTCTTTGACACCACTCTTCTTCTTGTTTCCTTCATTAAGTCAATTGCCAGTGACTTTGGAAGGCAGTCCAGAGTAGTCCAAAGCAGCATGATTTTTGGAGTCCTCCAGGCTTGATGGAGAAGGAGACGACAGAAGATGAGATGGTTGGATGGTATCACTGACTCGATGGACAGGAAAGTTTGAGCAAGCTCCCGGAGTTGGTGATGGACAGGGAAGCCTGGCACGCTGCGGTCCATGGGGTTGCAGAGTTGGACGTGACTGAGCGACTGAACTGAACTAAACCAAGCTTGATTACAGATCCTAGCTCTATCATGCACGAATGTGAGATCTTTAATGAGTTACCGCATTGATCTGAGTCTCAGCTGCATTTTCTGTAAAATCAGACTAATAACACCCACCAATTATCATTGTTAGATTAAATAACAGAAGGAAAACCCCTTACATGGGTTGCAAACAGTGACCTCTCAGAAACCGGAAGCTCTTATTTGTTACCTATGACAGGTATTTCACATCCATTGTCTCATCTTGTTTTCTCTGACACACCCTGCTGCTGCTGCTGCTGCTGCTGCTAAGTCAGTTCAGTCGTGTCCTGGAGTGACAATAATAACCTTGCTGTTTTCCATCATCTCCCTCCCCAACCCATTATACACCCAGCTGTCAGAAGACTCTTCCTAAAAACAGCTCCAACCCCTTCACTGCCCAGATTGGAAATCTTTCATGACTCTTCCAGTGTCAACCCAATAAATAAAGTTTAGACTCTCCAGCTTGGCTCTTAAATTTTTTCAGATTTAGCTCCTCTTGCTCCCTCCCAAGAAAGCCTCTGTCTTACTTAAACTGGATGGGTCACTAATTGCCCCCTAACTTTTCATACCTGTCCTTTCGTTACACTGTTCTCCCTGCCCTGAATGCACTGTCCTCTTTATTCCTTTCTGTCAAAATTCTGTCCATCCTTCAGAGCTCCATTTCACTTTCACCTCACTCATGAAGGCTTTCTGAATCACCTATTTTAAATTAACTTTCTGTCTGAATTTCCACAGGATATTTAAGCATCTCACATAATATAGGTCACCTTGTATTTTATAGTAGTACTCTTAGTATAACAGCCTCAACCCTTTCAATACAAAGCAGAAATTAAATACATTCAAGTACTGGCTTTGGTATGAACCCTTAAAATAACTGAGAGTTACATAGACTCCTCTCTTCATAACTTACATATAAAATACCAATGTTTTGGGTACTAACACCCAAACACTCTGGCTACAAACGATTAAATAGGGCTCTGTGCTTGAGCCAAAAAAATAAAAAATAAAAATCTATTTTCTAGGCAGGATCTCCTTCTAGGAATGTTTGAATGTGAGCCACATAGAAAGAGAATAGTTGGAAGAAACAGGGTTTGAGAGAACCAAGAGATGCCAATAAGCAGCTATCTTGGAGCAGAAGTCGTGAAGAAATAAGAAGTGTGAAGTTCAGTGGAGAGTAAAGGAGGCTAGAAGTCAGAAGGAGTTGTAGATGCGGTCGAAGCCCAGTAGAAGAGACAAGCGAAGAGCCGAGTCACGAGAGAGGAGCCGCCAGGTTACTGCTGGGACCTAAGACGCTGAGACGTCCTGAACAGCCTTCCAGATCTCCACTGGGTGGGCTATCTCTGTGCTTTCTCGCAAGCTCGACACCCGTACAGCAAACCCCCATCGCCTCGAGCAAATGAGTAAATATTTGTCCTTAACAGTCCAGAAGCACCTCCCATTGTACACGAAACGTGAAATAGTTCTCGGTGCCTCTGCTTTCTCTGTGGAGACAGGTTTGGTTGTCTCCATCTTGCCACGCAGCACGTCAGTGAAATGCATGAATGTTCTGGCTTTTTACACTGTCCGGACAGTAAATGCCTTGTTTTTGAGACCTGATTTCTTCCATCCTGACCTTGGCATCTTATTGCCTGATACTATCTTATATCAAGAAACAAGATAGTAAAATTCTTATATTCTGGCTCAGCCCTTTCTCTCCTAATGGCCTTAACTCAATAGGTAACTCAAGACCATTATCTTAAGTTTATAGATGAGGTAGCTAGGGCATGGATGATTGAAGTCTGGCAAGGGTACTGTGCTTTAGAAGCAAGAATATAATTTAGAATTCCTGAGTGTCTTAGCTATTATTCTCTGCAGCCCCTATGTGATTAGACTGAGATGAATGAACATGAAATGAAGGGAAAAAAAAAATCTACCATCTTCAAAAGTGGCTAGTAACCGAAGCAGCAATTTAACAAAATGATTGACTTCCTTCTGGGATCCCTCTCAACACCTCCAGAAAATGATAGATTTCAACACTTACCTGAAGCATCAGGCTCCACGGGCATAAGCAAAGATTTAATCTGATAATGCGTGGATCTGAAGCCAGCTGGCTGCCCTGCTTCTTCACCTCTGAATTTCACTTCATCAACGAATTTTCTCTTGCCAAATGCTTCTCTGTGCACTGTCAATAACTTAAGAGCCAAGTTGGCAGAGACAGGTTTGTGCCCAAATAACTGAAAGCCCAGAATGGAGCAAACTGGCAAGAAAGAGAATTCATGCTCAAGATGAACATAAGAGGTCAATCCATCCATCATCTTGATTCTAGAGAAGAGTAAACTGAGTCTCAAAGGCACTAAGTAAGCTGTCATGACCACCCAGGAAGCAGAAGATCAGAGCTTCAAACCCATGTTATTTAACTTCTTATACCACCCTTGTCTACCACTGCAAAATTCTTCCTTGTACATCCTGCTTTTGGGAGAAAGTTGGATGTTGCCTTCATCTCAGTTTTCAGCCAGACATTTAAATTCTGAAAACTTTAGTCTTGGCTAAAATTTAAAAAAAAATAAAATAAAACAATTATTCAGAGTTCACATAGACATTCTAATGTGCTGAGCTCAGTAATCTTTTGAATAATCAATTAGCATTCAAATCAGACAATAGAGCTGCACAGTACCCTTCAAATAAATGTAACATCACACACCCCAGATACAAGTAAGACTACATAAGAGATCCCTAAGTTGCCTGGAACTTAATAAAATTGCCTTTTATTATCTCCTGGTCTCCCTTTTTTCTTTCCTAGGTAATAAAACCACTCTTTCCTGACAGAAATCCATTCTATTGTTACCTTAAGCCTCCTCATGTGGCTAATCAAGTCACTCCCTTCCTCTAGACACAATGACTGGTTCAGGCATAAACTTTGACTTGAGCAAGGCCAATTGGAACTGTTCCTGAAATTTGTTATGTGAATATGTTTATGGATTATTAGAAGGATGCAGCTCCAACCTTTCAGTATCCATAATTTCAGAGCACCAAAGGCCCGTTTAAACAGATTATTGTAGATAAGCAGAGCCAAGAGATGGAGAGAAATAGACAGCCAATAAATTATCCCCATTAAGTCAAATTTTGGCTACAAGCAATCAAAATGATCCTACCAGATACAATACAGGATCCAGCATTTTTGTAAGAATTGGTCACTGGCTCAAATGTTTCTGAAAGGGAAGAGAGTGACAATAAAAATGTGGGTATTGCAGGTTCATGTAGGGTGGCTGCTGCTGCTACTGCTAAGTCACTTCAGTCGTATCCAACTCTATGCGACCCCATAGATGGCAGCCCACTGGGCTCCTCTGTCCCTGGGATTCTCCAGGCAAGAACACTGGAGTGGGCTGCCATGTCCTTCTCCAATGCATGAAAGTAAAAAGTGAAAAGTGAAATTGAAGTCACTCAGTCGTGTCCGATTCTTCACGACCCCATGGACTGCAGCCTAGCAGGCTCCTCTGTCCATGGGATTTTCCAGGCAAGAGTACTGGAGTGGGTTGCCATTGCCCTCTCCAAGTAGGGTAGCATCTAGAGTAAACTCATTAATTTCATGTTCAGGTTTTTTGGGGGGGGGCGTGGGGAGAAGAATTTAGTAACCAAACAAGAGAAATGTAAGAAGATAGTAAAATATGCAGAGATAGCCATCATTAATATTTTAGTATACATATGAATTAGCAGGATATATCAGGTGTTGTAAAGTTTTTGCTATAAAGGTCCAGTTTGCAAATATTTTAAGCTTTGTGAGCCATATGGCCTCTGTTGCACCGTGCCAGTACAGCCAAAGACAACACAAAAATGAATGGGGATGACTGTGTTCCAATAATTAATAAAAACAGGTGGTGGGCCAGCTTTGACATGCAAGCCATAGCTTCCTGACCCCTGGAATACAGGCTCAAGTGCTCTAACAAGTATGCTGACAAAAATAAACTAGCAAAGCATTCTTTTCTCAGGAAGAGTTTGGGCATAAACTGTTCAGGGCATAAACCGTTCAGGACAACTGCAAGGTTCAGAGAACCAGACTCTGTCTATCTTGTTGCTCTGCCACCCTTAGGATGTGGCCCTCATATATACTGTCTGAGATAGCTTACTACCAGGTCCATGCCCCACTGAGCAGGAAGGGAGACGGAGGGAAAGGAAAAGTGCGTTTCTTCCCTTTAAGGGTGCCAGGGTGAAACTGCACCCATAACTCCCACTTATACCCCACTGGCCAGAACTTGGTCACGTGACCACATCAAACTGCAATGCAGGCTGGGAAATGTAGGCTATATTCTGGGCAGCAAGTGGGTAGTTAAGCATTAGGGTTTGTTTGTTTGTTTTTATAGAAAAAGAGAATAGATATTAGAGGACAAATAGCTGCCTCTGCCACAGTTTTCTTCCTTTCTCTTTAATGCATACATGCATGTTAGGGCAGCCTTCTCATCCCTCTGCTCCATCTCACAGCTTGGGAAGAAACTCAGGAAAACAAGGAGTGACTGGGACAGGCGGCTTCATTGTCAAATTAGGAAAATAGGGTTTTAAAATTTTATTTATTTATTTTAATTGGAAGATAATTACTTTACAATATTGTAGTGCCTTTTGCCATACAGAGACACAAATCAGCCACTGGTGTACATGTGTCCCCCATCCTGAACCTCCTCCCACCTCCCTCCCCATCCCTTTCCTCAGGGTCCTCCCAGTGCACCAGCCCTGAGTGCCCTGTCTCATGCATGGAACCTGGACTGGCGATCTATGTCATATATGGTAATATACATGTTTCAATGCTATTCTCTCAAATCATCCCACCCTCACTTTCTCCCACAGAGTCCAAAAGTCTGTTCTTTATCTCTGTGTAGCTTTTGCTATCTCAAATATAGGGTCATTGTTACCATCTTTCTAAATTATATATATATATATATATATGCCTTAATACACTGTATTGGTGTTTTTCTTTCTGGCTTACTTCACTCTGTATAATAGGCTGCAGTTTCATCCACTTCATTAGAACTGATTCAAATGCATTCTTTGTAATAACTGAGTAATATTCCATTGTGTATATGTATCACAGTTTTCTTATCCATTCATCTGCCAATGGACATCTAGGTTGCTTCCATGTCCTGACTATTATAAACAGTGCTGCGATGAATATTGGGGTACATGTGTCTCTTTCAATTCTGGTTTCCTCGGTGTGTATGCCCAGCAATGGGGTTGCTGGGTTGTGTGGCAGTTCTATTTCCAGTTTTTTAAGGAATCTCCACACTGTTCTCCATAGTGGCTATACTAGTTTGCATTCCCACCAACAGTGTAAGAGGCTTCCCTTTTCTCCACACCCTCTCCAGCATTTTTTGATAGCAGCCATTCTGACCAGCATGAGATGGTACCTCATTGTGATTTTGATTTGCATTTCTCTGATAATGAGTGATGTTGAGCAACTTTTCATGTGTTAGCTATCTGTATGTCTTCTTCAGAGAAATGTCAGTTTAGTTCTTTGGCCCATTTTTTGATTGGGTCGTTTATTTTTCTGGAATTGAGCTGCAGGAGCTGCTTGTATATTTTGAGATTAATTCTTTGTCAGTGCTTTGTTTGCTATTATTTTCTCCCCTTCTGAGGGCTGTCTTTTCACCTTGCTTAGTTTCCTTCATTGTGCAAAAGCTTTTAAGTTTAATTAGGTCCCATTTGTTTATTTTTTATTTTATTTCCATTACTCTGGGAGGTAGGTAATAGAGGATCCTGCTGTGATTAATGTCAGAGAGTGTTTTGCCTATGTTTTCCTCTAGGAGCTTTATAGTTTGTGGTCTTACATTTAGATCTTTAATCCATTTTGAGTTTATTTTTGTGTATGGTGTTAGAAAGTATTCTAGTTTCATTCTTTTACAAGTGGTTGACCAGTTTTCCCAGCACCACTTGTTAAAGAGATTGTCTTTGTCCCATTGTATATTCTTGCCTCCTTTGTCAAAGATAAGGTGTCCATAGGTGCCTGGATTTATCCCTGGGCTTTCTATTTTGTTTCATTGATCTATATTTCTCTTTGTGCCAGTACCATACTGTCTTGATGACTGTGGCTTTGTAGTATAGTCTGAAGTCAGGCAGATTGATTCCTTCAGTTCCATTCTTCCTTCTCAAGATTGCTTTGGCTATTTGAGGTTTTTTGTATTTCCATACAAATTGTGAAATTATAAAATAGGTTTTGTGATATAATTCAGAGTCAGAAGGTAGATGAATGCCCTTTAAGGATAGTAAATTAAAGCTATATTATCAGGAGTGACATGACCGTCTTGTCTAAACTTAATATTTTTCAACAAGAGACTAGTCTTAGCAATGAAGAATATATATATATATTATTATATTATATATATATATATATACCTAGAACAAAGTCGAGTGTTGGGAGGATTAGGAAACACCCCCACCCCTTTTACCTTGGGACTCTCAGCTCCAGTCTCTCCACCAGCGCCAGAAATAATAGTCTAGACTATGCCTTTGGCTTACAAGCAGATTTCGAAAGCTGAGCAACTGCAAGACACAAAAGAGGATATGGAACTTGGTGAATAATACTGAAAGAAGCACAGAACATCCCGGAAAATGGGATTGGGTAAGCAAACCAGGACTGAGTTTGAGAGGGAAGAGTTAAAGAGAGAGAAAATGAAGAAAAGAAACAGGAGCATTAGAACAAGACAGAGCATCTGTAAGGTGGCACGATCAGGAGCCCCCACGTGAGGCATCCTGAGGTCTGCTCAGTGAATACCCCTCACCTGATTTGCAGAGATGGCAATGGAACCAGCCTGGTCAAGTGGTTGATTTTTCCACATCCACAGCTCAGGAAAGTTTTAATGTATCTTCACAATGTCTGAATAAAAGTTTGCTAAAACTTTCCCCTGTGAGACAGGCTTTCATGTGTGAAAAAGGAAGCCAAAGTGCTATCTGAAAGAGAGAAAAAAATAATCCCTTCTCCCTTGTTACCAGCAAGCACCCTCTATGAGGATTAAAGGGCGACTGAGGATTCCATTCATGATTGCAAAACAACTGGAGGGGCAAAATGACAGAACTCCGCGTGCCCTTCCCCCAGGGCAAGGACAGTGGCATGCCTGTTTTGTATGGAATGTCTCACATAGTACGTGTGTATACAAATAGATCATTGCCTGTATGCTCCAATCCCACTTCCAGGCTTTAAAACCCACAAAGAATTAGTGCTTTGTGTATCCATCTTTGCATTCCTGAAGAAGCAAGCACCAGCTTTTCCATATGTGTTGGTTCTTTGAATGACAAAGGTCATCTAATGTGCAATTTCTTTAAAAAAAAACAAAAAACAAAAAACCTATTAAGCACCTATGGAGAGCCAGACACTAGTATCTGAGATACGAAGATGGAAATCCACAGTCCCTGTTATAAACACTTTTAGCCTAGGAAGCAGATGGACGCTGAAGGGGACATCTGTTGTTTTCTGGCTTCCAGCCCTCGACCCCAACTTCCTCTGAGCAGATCCCTCCCTCTTTTGGGAAATCCCTGATGCTGTTTTTGGGATGGGCAGTACTCTCTCACACCAGAAAGCCAAAGTTGCTAGACACTCTTCTCCCCTTTTCAGTCCTGGCATAGCCACAGGGTGGGCACATGAATAGGCCCAGCCAATCAGATACTCTTCTGGGACATGGACTGTCAATAGTGTTGTAAGAACCTTGGGTATGGTTGGAGGTTATAATCGACATGATGTTGGTGGCAGATCCTCTGATTCCTGCCCATTTCCCAACCCCAATACCATTCCAATAAGTTTATTTCTTCCCCTTAACATTTCCAGAGTTGGTCTTGTGGCTAAAAACCAAATCCCTTGCTAATGCAGAAATGCTGATCTTTTGAATACAAAGATGAGAAATCTATTCAAACCATCTCAGAAAAAGTGGAGTTTATTGTAGGAACACAGCAAACAATATGGGAAATGGAGGCGCTGAAATGTAAGTCCAGACACCCCTAAGGGAGAGTCTTCATGACTATCCTAACCTTAAAGGATACTTCTGGGTTTAATTAATCACCCTGGTACATGCTCTTAAGAAACTTACAGTCCAATGAAGGAAATATATGATTGTAAACTGATGAGCAAAATATTGTAGTTCATGAAAGAATGAAGAAAGTATATTTACCAGGGACCCAAGATGATTCTAGGACTCTTGGCCCAAGAGCTGCTATTGACATGACTACTAGCCCCAGAATGTTAACATCTTTCAGTCCCACCACCGAGGGATTCTGGAGTCCCTCTAACACAACTTCTCTCTGCCTTATAGACTTTGCTTCTTCAGAGTTCCCAACGCCTCATAATTTAAGCTTTTATATCATAGCTTCTCCAGGGTCACAGATTGAATTTCCTGTGGGAAAAAAACGTACAAACAAACCACCCTAGATGGAGATTAGCAGTTGTGGTTGTTTAGTCACTAAGTCGTCTCCAACTCTTTGTGACCCTATGGACTGTAGTCTACTAGGCTCCACTGTCCATAAGATTTCCCAGGCACGAATCCTGGAGTGGGTTGCCATTTCCTTCTCCAGGGCATCTTCCTATCCAAGGGGTCGAACCAGCATCTGCTGTACTGGCAGGTAGGTTCTTTACCACAGAGCCACCAGGAAAGGCATGGAGATTAGCAGACCAGAAGTTTATTACGGAATGTTTCTGGGATGCCCACCTGTGGGAGGGAGAATAAGAGGATGGAAAGGGTGAGGAGAGAAGTCAAATTGCAGTGCAGTCTTGACCTACGTGACCAGCTTGTCCTAATTTGCTGGGAACTTTCCAAGTTCTAGCCCTGAAAGGTCCATGTCCCTGGAACTCTCTCCATCTCAGGCAAAACAGCACGTTTGGTCACCCTAGTATTGATGAAGCCCTCAGCCAACTATACAGGTCACTCTGAAGCTGAGATTGTACTTCAAAATTTTCCCGTGAGGTTGACCCTGCTTCTGTGTCAACCAGTCATCAGATATTGACTTCCTCAGGAAGGATGTATGACCTTGGGTTAAGAGCTGGAGGGTGAGGGAGAGAACCCTTCAATAGAGACAATTCCCAAAGAGAGCTAAGAATTAAGGACTGTCTGCTGGCAGCACTCCCAGCAGCAAAGGGAAAAATCCTTCATTTCCAATGTGATCTGAGCAGCACATAACAGCATCCACTCCATCAGGTTCTCTGTGTGTCATGATCTTTCAGCTTGAGTTCCTACTGCTCATTGCTAGAGTCTCACCCTCAAACCCCTGGCAGAATCTGATCTGAAACGGTCCACATCACAGGTCACTATGGATCTATATATGGATGTGAGAGTTGGGCCATAAAGAAAGCTGAGCACTGAAAATTGATGCTTTTGAACTGTGGTGTTGGAAAAGACTCTTGAGGGTCTTAGGAGGAGACTCTTGAGGGTCTTAGGAGGAGACTCTTGAGGGTCTTAGGAGGAGACTCTTGAGGGTCTTAGGAGGAGACTCTTGAGGGTCTCCCCTGCAAGGAGATCAAACCAGTCAATCCTAAAGGAAATCAGTCCTGAATATTTGTTGGAAGGACTCATGCTGAAGCTCCAGTACTATGGCCACCTGATGCAAAGAACTGACTCATTAGAAAAGACCCTGATACTGGGAAAGTTTGAAGGCAGGAGGAGAAGGGAACAACAGAGGACGAGATGGTTGGATGGCATCACCGACTCAGTGGACATGAGTTTGAGCAAACTCCTGGAGTTGGTGATAGACAGGGTAGCCTGGTGTACTGCAGTCCTTGGGGATGCGAAGAGTCAGACGTGACTGAGCGACTGCACTGCACTGAAGTGAACAGGTCACTAACCACCTGGAGATGGGCTCCCCTTGTCCACTTTGTTATAGTTGGAAGCAGGATCATAGGTAGAAACATATCCTTGTAGACTCACCCCTTTGAAAGGGTCTGTGGGCAGGGCTGGAGGAAAGCCTGTTGTTGGGCATCCCAGTGAGATGACCACATTCCAGCAGACCATTTTAATGCACTATAGTGGATGGAGCATGTAAGTATATAAGATGGAGTATTTAAGTATCTAGTGGATGGAAGATACATATAAGTACCGGTTGTTTGCTGCTTAAACACCTAGGTCTCCTAGTAGAGCCCAGAAACATTCCTCACAGTTGAATTAGGACTTGAAGGATGAGCAAGAAGCAGGGTTTTGCCCGGCAGAATCTTGGGTAGGTAGAGGAAGACATTCTAAGCAGAGAGAATCATATGTACACAGAGGTGTGAGAGAAATCTGAGTGGCCCTAAAGGGGTTGCCTTTCAGTCATCCCTGTACTTACTGCCTCTTAACCAGGTGCCTAGGAGGCATTTTTGGCAGCTGCTTAAAGGGAAACATACCACTCACTGAATCATCTGGGGCACTCCCTGCTTCCACCTTTCGTGAGCTGGTGCCAGTGGATTCCTGGGCCAAGGCATGCCCCACCCTGATCTGTTTGGCTTGTGTGCTCTGCCAGGATCCCTGCAAGAGGTGGCATGGCCTGGGGCCACTGCTGCCCTTCAGACAAGAGCAGGAGCCAGGTCAGTGCAAATACTGCTCTGTCCTCATATGGCTAGGCTCCCACTGATGGCAGCTGGGCCTTGGGAAGGGTGGCAACAGGTGGGTTTAGTGGCCAGTTTGCCTCTGGAGGGCAGCTCTGCTGCTCCTGCTCCAGCGCTGAGAATGGCAGGACTCCCAGGAGAGGTGTGAAGGCACCATCTACGGCTTCCAGAAGCACTAAAGCTTGCTGACTTCTAAAGCACCACATAAGTACAACAATGAAGAAGACACTTACAACAATGAAAAAGATATCACCATCAGCAAGTTTGCAAGAAAATAATAATAGCTAACATATATTGGAATAGTTTATAGAAATGAATCCATACTGCCCCCATAAAAACCCTCTAGTGAAAGTTGCTCAGTCGTGTCCGACTCTACAATTCCATAGACTTTACAGTCCATGGAATTCTCCAGGCCAGAATACTGGAGTGGGTAGCCTTTCCCTTCTCCAGGGTATCTTCCCAACCCAGGGACTGAACCTAGGTCTCCCACATTGCAGGCGGATCCTTTACCAACTGAGCTACAAGGGAAGCCCTATATGCTATTATTGTTCCTATTTATCATGAAGAAATAGAGGCACAGAAGAGGTTAAGTAGCTCTGCCTGAAAGTACACATCTTGTAATTGAATTTTGGCAACCCACATCAGTATTCTTCCCTGGAAAAGCCCATGGACAGAGAAGCCTGGTGGACCACAGTCCATGGGGTCACAAAGAGCTGGACACAACGAGTGTGAGCATACCTTCCATCTCAATCATTCTATTAGCCAGTGTTCTGCTGACTTAGCTGCCATCTTACAGGCATCCCTGGTGGCTCAGCTGGTAAAAAATCTACCTGCAATTCTGGAGACCGGAGTTCAATTCCTGGGTTGGGAAAATCCCTTGGAGAAGGGTTAGGCTACCCACTCCAGAATTCTGGCTTGGAGAATCGCAGTCAGATATGACTGAGCAACTTTCATTTTCACTTTTCACTTTATGGAGTGATGTCTGAAAATGCTCTATGATTTATTCACACAAAATTCTTTCATGTACATGTCTCAATTCATCTTCATATTAGTCCAATGAGGAAGTCATCGCATTTTTCAGATGAAGAAATGGAAGCTCAGAGAAAATTAAGTGAGTGAATAACCAACGAGTGACTGTTTTAGGACCTCAGATAAGTATCTTCCTTCCAAGTTTACCCTGTCATGAGTTATTTCAAAAGGACCTAAGAATATTTGTGTCCAAATACAAATAATGATCAAAATAGTCCATCCTAAAGGAAATCAACCCTGAATATTCATTGGAAGGACTGATGCTGAAGCTGAAGCTCCACTACTTTGGCCACCTGATGGGAAGAGTTGACTCACTGGAAAAGACCCTGATGCTGGGAAAGATTGAGGGCAGGAGGAGAAGGGTGTGAAAGAGAATGAGATGGACACCACTGAGCAAGCTCCGGGAGATAGTGAAGGACAGGGAAACCTGGCGTGCTGCAGTCCATAGGGTTGCAAAGAGTCGGACAGGACTGAAGGGACATCATGCATGCACGCAAAATGGGAATAAAGGTAAGTGCAAAGAGATCTGAGCTGGGAGCCAAGAGTCCTTGGTTCTAGTTGCTCCATCATGAATGTGGTGACCTCAACTAACTAACTTGTCCTTTGGGATTGAATTTTTCTCTTCAGAGAAACCAACAGGTTGGGTTTTAAGAACTCAAGTGTCCTGCCAACTATTAGAGATATGCTGATGGCATTGTAAGACTGGGTTACCTAGAAATAATCACATCATTAGAGTTGCCAAGAGGTGTTGATGGGAAACCAGCATCTGTGTGGTGGCAACCTACCCTTTCACTCACAGCTGACTCTACCTGGCCCCAAGATGATCTGACTGATATGGAGTGTTTCTACGTGGGCATCGTGTGAATTTTTTTTATTTTGCAGTGGAAGCAGAAGAATTATTTTGAAAGAATCAAAGCAAATCTACAGGTTTAAAAGAAGCAAAGTAAATCAACGCTTCCACATTTTTGAACTGATAAGTTAGGCCCCACATATCTAGCGTCAATAGATGAAACATGGGCGTTATGTGACTGCTGCCTGTCCTGAGGGAGAGGTTGCATCTTCTCACTATGAGTGACTGGAGGCAAAGTCTCCTTGTTGGTCTGTTTCTGTGCTGTCCTCCTACTTGGACCACATCCTTTTCCACCTAGATTTGTCATCTTCTGTTGGTAGGGACATCTCTGGGTATTCTAGAAGGGTGCTGGCTGAAGCTATTCCTCAAGTTTTCCCTGCCTGAATTCAATCCTAATTTTTCTACTCCCAGTGGTAGACTAGTCTTTCTTAAACTTAAATGTACTCTTCATTTTATCAGAAGAAAAAATTCTTATGGCTTTCCCACCACCACAACTCTGCTAAAATTGTCTTAAATTATTTTTCTTTTATATTGCCTGGACATGTGCAAATATAAAAATGGGTTTAAAAAATCCTAAAGCTTATAACTTCCATATAATATATAAGAACAAAACAACCTTATAAGTGGTTATGCTGCTGCTGCTGCTAAGTCACATCAGTCATGTCTGACTCTGTGTGACCCCATAGATGGAAGCCCACCAGACTCCTCTGTCCATGGGATATTCCAGGCAAGATTACTGGAGTGGGGTGCCACTGCCTTCTCCAATAAATGGTTATAAATGAAGTACAAACAGCACTAGAAAATCTTAACTAACAGTATTAATTTACTGTGGCGGACAGTGCTGTTTTAAACTGTTGAAATGAATTTTCTGAACAAAATGTGACTGTGGTGAGCTGCATGGAGCTCTTTAGAGTTTGGCAAGCCTGCACCATTGTGTGCCACGTGAGAGCTCAGTCTTGCCATCCTTTTCTGCCATCCAAACTAACGTCAGGTCTTCAGTTTTCCAACATGCCAAATGGTCTTTGCTTATCACAAATGCATCATTTCCGTATTTTAAAATAAAGTTGTATATTTTAAGGTGTACAACATAGTGACTTGATACACACACACAGTGAAATGATTGCTACAGTTGGGCTACTTTATGTGTCTTCTCACATAGTTACCTGTGTGTGTGTGATCTTAAATCTACTCTTGGCAAATTTCCAGTATTCAATACAGTATTCTTAGCAATAGTCATTATGCTGTGTATGAGACCTCCAAGCTTATTCATCTCACATAACTCTAACCTGGTATCTTTAACCGGCATGTCCCTATTTCTCCCACCTCTCCACACATGGTAATCACTACTCTTCTCTTCGTTTCTGTGTATTTAACTTTTTGAGAGTCTACATATAAATGAGATCACGTCATTTTTTTCTTTCTGTGTATGGCCTATTTGGCTTAGCATAATGTCTTCCAGGTTTATCCATGTTGTTGCAAATGCCAGGATCTCCTTTTTTAAGGCTTTTCCATTCTGTATACTTACACCATAATTTCTTTATTAATTCATCCATCAATGGACACTTAATTTGTTTCCATATCTTGGTTGTTGTGAATAATGCTGCAATGAATATGGGAGCACAGACATCTTTTTGAGGTATGATTTAACTTCCTTTAGGTATATTCCCAGAAGAGGAATTGTTGAATAATATGATAGTTACATTCTATTTTTTCTTTTAATTTGAGAAAACTTTATCCTATTTGCCACAAGGGCAATACCAATTTATACTCCCATCAACAATAAGTGAGGGCTCCCTTTTCTCCACATGCTCACCAATATATTCTCTCTCTCTCTTCGATAATAGAAATCCTAAATAGTGAGATTCATTGCAAGGACTGATGCTAAAGCTAGAGCTCCAATACTTTGGCCACCTGATACAAAAAGCAAACTCATTAGAAAGACCCTGATGCTGGGAAAGTTTGAAGGCAGGAGGAGAAGGGGTGACAGAGGATGAGATGGTTGGATGGCATCACCAACTCAGTGGACATGAGTTTGAGAAAGCTCCGGGAATTGGTGATGGACAGGGAAGCCTGGCGTGCTGCAGTCCATGGGGTCTCAAACAGTCAAACACGAGTGAGTGAGTGAACAACAGGTGAGATGATACCTCATTGTAGTTTTAATTTGCATTTCTCTAATATTAGTGATATTGAGCATCTTCTCATATAACTGTTGGTCGTTTGTATGTCTTTTTTGAAAAAATGTCAATTCAAGCCATTTGTCCAATTTTTAATCAGGTTATTTTGTTGTTTTTTTGTTTTGTGTCTGTTCTTATTTTTGCTATTGAGCTGTATGAGTTCCTTATATATTTTCAGTAGTCACTCATTTTCAGATATACAGTCTTCAAATATTTTCTCCCTATCCATAGATTGCCCATTCATTTTGTTAACTGCTTCCTTTCCTGGGCAGAAGCCTTTTAGTTTGGTGTAGTCTCACTTATTTATTTTTTGCTCTTGTTGTCTGAGCCCTTGGTGTCATATCCAAAAAAGTGTTGTGAAGGCCAGTGTCAAGGAGCTTTTACCCCGTGTTTGTCCCTGTGAGTTTTACAGTTCCAGGTCTAGTCTCTAATCCGTTTCAAGTTGAGACTGTGCCTGATATGACAGATGTCTGATTTCATTCTTTTGCATCTGGATATCTAGTTACCTCAACATCATTTATTAAATTACAGTCTATCTAAAACTACGCTTTCCCTATTATGTATTCTTGGAAAACCTGTCAAAAATTCTACATCACTTACATATTAAATTCTCTCTGCTCTTTTCTCTTTAGCCTGCTATTGCTACCACATACGGCTATTTAGTTTAGTGTCATTGTCATAAAAACACAACTACAGGACTTCCTTGGTGGCACAGTGGATATGAATCTGCCTGCCAATGCAGGGAACATGGGTTTGATCCCTGGTCCAGGAAGCTTCCACATGCACAGAGCAATTAAGCCCTTGTGCAACAACTACTGAGCTCAAGGGCCACAACTAATGGAGCCCTTGCTCTAGAGCCTGTGCCCTGCAACAAAAGAAGCCACAGCAATGAGAAGCCGGCACACGACAACAAAGAGTAACCCTCGCCCACCACAACTAGAGAAAGCCCTCCCAAAACCAACGAAGACGCAGTGCAGCCCAAAATAAAATAAAAAAATTTAAAAAGAAAATATACGATAAAACACAGCTAGAGGCAGTCGAAACTGTGGCACTGCTAGGTTACTACATCATAGAAAGTTTGCAATGCTTTTCAAAATAAATCACAACTTAATAGTGGGTCATGAAATCAATATACTGGGTGCAGCAAGCACTTTTTAAAATATGATATAGACAAGACCATAATGAGATACCACTTCACACTTGTCAGAATGGCTATTATCAAAAACACAACAAAGATGAAGTGTTAGTGAGGACGTGGAAAAAAGATGTTCACTATTGGTGGGAATGTAAATCAGTACAGCCACAGTTAGGAATTTCCTTTAAAAATTAAACATGGAACTACAATACAGTCCTGCAATTCCACTTTCGGGTATTTATCCAAAGAAAATGAAAACACTAACTCACAAAAGATACTTGGACCTCAATGCTCACTGAAGCATTACTTACAATAGTTAATATATAGAAGCAACCTAAGTACCCATCAGTAGATGAATGGATAAGGAAGATGCATTTTACATGAATATTACTCAGCCGTCAATGACAAAATGAATGCACCTACACGGTATTACGCTAAGTGAAATGTCAGACAGAGAAAGACAAACACTGTATTATCTCACTGATTTGTGCAATCTGAAAACAAGACAAACGAACAAACACAGCCAAACAGAGAGTTCCAGGTACAGAGAACCAACAGGTGGCTGCCCCAGGGGACAAGGATGAGGGGAAGAGAGCGATAGGTGAGCAAGATTAAGAGGGATAAACTCCCAGTTACAAAATAAACGAGTCACGAATATCAAGCGTGCAGTATGAGGAATACAGTGGAGAATTATGCAGTCTCTTTGTATGGTGACAGATGACAACTAGATTCATCACGGTGATCATTTTGAAATGTATAGAAATATTGATTCCCTATGTTGTGTAACATGAACTAACATAGTGTGGTAGGTCAATTATCCTTCAAAAACAAGCAAACAAACAAAGAAAAAGAGCTCAGATTTGTGGTTACTAGAGGCAGGAGGCTCTCCAGGGTATGAAGGCTGTCAAAAGATACAAACTTCTAGTTATAAAATAAATACTGGGAATATAAAGTACAATACAGTAAGTATAATTAATACTGCTGTACATTATATATGAAAGAAAGGAAATCCTCTCATGTGTGAGCTTTCATCACAAGGAAAAAAAATTTCCATTTCTTTAATTTGAGGTCTGTATGAGAGATGGATATTCGCTAAACTTACTGCGGCAATCGTATCATGATGCACGTAAATCAAGTCATCGCACTGTATACCTTAAACTTATACAGTGCTGTATGTCAATTACATGTCAATAAAACTGGAAGAAAGATAACTTTAATCTAAAATTAGATTAAAAACTATTTTTTTAATGATAGAAAAGAAAAAACATCAAAGTATATCACATTACGTCAGAATAAGTATTGTATAAAGAAAATTATTTCAAGCACACAAATACACAACACAGGAGTGACCAATCCAAAGAGATACTGCATCTCGGCAGCAAGGCCCTGCAGGCACTGCAGTTGCCCAATAAGGGCTCCCTATGATATCAGGTCCTAATCCCTGGAATCTGTAAATGTTACTTTATAAGGAAAAGGGGCTTTTGCAGAAGTGATTAAGTTAAGGACCTTGAGATGGATAGATTATCTGGGATTATCTGTGTAGGCCGCACTTGCACAGTCATAAAATCATGTGTTCTTAAAAGAGAAAGGCAGGGGGAGATCTGATCCAGATAGAAGCACAGCCCTGTTAACATCTTGGTTTTGACTCAGGGACTCTGATTCCAGACTTCTGGCATCAAGGACTGCAGGAGAAGAAAGCTCTGCTATTTTAACCCATCCAGTGCATAGCCGTCTGTTCCAGCAGTGACAGGAGGCTATTACACTCTCCGGGTTCGCTTCACCTCTGCTGGTTGAGCAGGACCGCAGAGGGGGCACCAAGACCCTCAGGGAGGAGGGGGTGGTGACACTCTAGAGGCTCAGAGCTATCCACCCGCTGGCTTGGAGTCTTTTCGTGTTTTCACAGCTGGTGTGGCTGCCCTGGTCTGGATGGGCTGCCTGTCAGCTCTGCTTATGTGATTGTGAATATCAGTGTATGGAAACCAGGTCACCAGGAAAATGGATTCCTTCTGTGGGTGGATGCCAAAAAAAAAAAAAGATCAGAGGTCACTAGTCCAGATTACCCAGAATATGCTTATATTGACTTCTTTCTTTTCAGGTCGTGATCAAAATAAAAATGCAAAATTTTAGATATCCTCATAGAGAACCTGCAGATGCTCAAGATTCATCTGTAGTTGCTCAAGGACCCTCAGATCCCAGTTTGGGAAACTCGGTGAAACTTCCCTATAGCATCAGGCTAGTGTTTCTCTTTTCACATCTCTTGTACCTTCAGCCTAATTTGTGTGGGCTCCTCCACCCACAGGCTGTACCCACATGCTCAGCCTCCTTAAGCGGCCCCTGGCACCTGCTTGCTAATGTGGCCCTTTTCCCCACGCCACCTGCTCACAAGGGCAGATTTGAGGTCTGGGGGACCTGACCTTGGCTGTGCAGACTGGGAACCACTCTGAACTTCCACCTCCACCTGTTCTCTACCTGGCTTAGCCTCAGGCCTTCAGAGTCTTTTTGTTCCAGGGAGCCCCAGAGTCTTTGCTCTTTATAGTTTCTGAGCACTTATTTTAGCCCCATGGTCTTAGAAGCAAACATTTTGAGTAAAATGCTGCTTTAAAAGCAAAACAAAACAATAACATTGCCTCTGAGGTCTAACAAACTTCTTTCTCAGGGGCCTGGTTTCTGCTTCTCCTTGCCTGTCAAACTGCTGTGGCCCACGCCTGGCTCTGACACAAAACTGGGGTCTTCACCGATCTTGGTAAGTGATGGGGTCCTACCTAACAATCAAAAAACTGTGCTGGCCCCAAACACCTCTATCTCAACTGAAGGGCCTGTTTCTGCACTCCTGAGTCCTCTCTGCTGTCCTGCCCCATCGTAGTTTTTTTTTTTTTTCGCTATTATTTTTATTATTGTGTGTGCATGTTAGTTCCTCAGTTGTGTGCAACCCCATGGACTGCAGCCCACCAGGCTCCTCTGTCCATGGAAATTCTTCAGGCAAGAATATTGGAGCAGGCTGCCATGCCCTTCTCCAGGGGATCTTCCAGACCCAGGGATCAAATCAGGGTGTCCTGCACTGCAGGCAGATTCTTACATCATCTGAGCCACCAGAGAAGCCCAGTAATTATTATTTCTGCTATTGGTGGTTCTGCCTTCTTTTGTAGCAGCTAAGTCTGAAGCAACCAGAGTCCCAACCCCTGCGGCACCCACTCCTCCCACCTCTTTCCCACCCCAAGTCACTTCAGATATCAGTTCCACTTTAGGGACAGCAAAGGTCCTGCCCTGAGGCGAGACCACCCTCAGCATGATCCAGGTGTCCCTCTCTTTTGCCAAACCACTTCCTTATGCACATACCAACCAAGCCTGTGAGTCACAAATGTTCATAGAGCTTGGACTGACCTTGACATACTATCTGGCCATCTGACCCTCACCACAAACTTGGATATCGGTTGTGTTTGCATCACTTCATTTTACAGGTAAAAAACTGGGACTTGCAGCCCAAGAGGCCCGTTACTCTCTGCTATTCACCTAATAAGTGGCACAGCTGCTTCTGGACCACCTTTGGCTCTAGACTCTCTGGCTCTAGTCCCCTGTGCCTCTTTGCCTTACCCTTTGTGCACAGTAAAGCTGCAGTGAGGGAAAGGGATGAGAGGCATTCTTTACTCTCTCCCTCCAGGGGCTGCCAGCCTGGAATTATACAGTAACTTTCCTACCCTGAAGCTGAATGAGTTTATACATTGGTCTTACCCTTATGAGTAGTAGCACTGATGAAAACTTTCCTGGTGTAGATAAGATGCCTAGGAAAGGCCTTTGCCTCACCCTGAAACCTGACAAGGTGGCTGAAATCAGAACTTCACTATCAAAGTCCATTCCTTTTGAGTCTCAAAGTCATGGGGTAGCAGAAATTTGGGGTCAGATATCTCAGGATTCCAAACCCATTTGCACTCCTTAGCTGTGCGGCCTTGGGCAAGTCTATCCTTTCTGAAGTTCTTAACTGTGTAGTGGACAGGACCCACTACATAATTCGTGAAGCCCAATGCAAGATGAAAATTCAGGGCCTCCTCATTCAAAAATTTAAGAATTTCAAAGACAGCAATAGCAAGAGCATTAAACCAAAAATGGGACCCTTCTAAGCCTGGGAGGTTCCACCCATGAAGCCAGTCCTGAGAGCAAAGGATTGTTTTTTTGGGAAAGGTGTTAAGAGAATTTAGTACTTAATGAGATGTCCCATTCCTTTCCCATCAGTCTATGGTTCTCCAGACAGAAGACCCATCTGCTGTGAGTGACTGTGCTCAGTGATTCAGTTGTGTCCTACTCTTTGTGACCCTATGGACTGTAGCCTGTCAGGCTCCTCTGTCTCTGGGGCTCTCTGCAAATGCATGTTCCCAGTGCTTTCCTATTCCATTCTAATTCCTATTCCATGTCTAATTCTAAACACACACAGATATGTGTGCTTTAAAAAGAATCTCCAGAGATTCTGATGAAAATGGCAATCGCTTCTTTGAAGAACTTAGAAGTTAACTGCTTTCACCAACAGTTAACTCCCTGAAAAAGATGGTTTTATAAACTCCAGTACATGGTTGACCCAGTAGCCCTGGTCCCCTATGTATGCCCTGGAAAAAAGAAAGAGCTGGTCTATGAACTGAAAGAGCCAGCCACCAGGAGATGTAACCTTCGGGATCCTTGGTCTGCTTTGAAATGAAGCACCCTCAGCTGAACAAAGCTCCCTTTGAGGAATAGCAGCCCAAGCAAGGGTGGTGGCCGGCCTTAGGATGGCCTTTGTCCACTTCCTTCCTCTGTGCAGTTCCACCTGAGATTCGCAAGCGCTCCTCCTGCTTCTTAGATTCTGCCCCTGGGGGGCCCTGAGGGTGCTGTAGGGCAACTGCCTTCCCCTCAGTGCCCGCAATGTGCCCCACAGGCAGACCCCAGTTTGCATCTAAGCCCTTCTCAATTCCCAAGGAAAATAGGGCTTCTTCCCTAACGTGGAATATGAAAGCATCTTAGACTTTAGAAATCCCGATAGCCTCCTTGTGGCAAGCAACTTGCATCCCTGACTTCAGTTAAGCCTCACCACAATGCTCTGAGGGAGGTTTGTGACCCCATTTTACAGATGAAGAAGCTGAGGATAAATCGTGGGCCTCCTTCATAGGAATTGGTGGACATGGGATTTAAATGCAACAATGCTGCCAGACAGGTAATGCATATATTAGCAATTCTTCTTTTATAGCTAAGGAAACTAAGGCCCAAATGGGTTAGGCAGTTCTCTAAACATAAATGCTACCAGCAGAAGAGCTGAGATTTGAACCCAAATGAACTGACCCCTATCCCCAGGCTCTTCCCTGTTCACTTTCTCTGTGCTTCTCTGGATTTTCCTCCCTCCATCCTTGGCTTAGTCTGTCCAGACTGTTAGAATACCATAGACTGGGTGGCTTACAAGCAACAGAAGGTTATTTCTCATAGTTCTAGAGGCTGAGAAGTCCAAGATCAAGAAGATGAGTGAAAGTAATAGTGTTAGTTACTCGGTCATGTCCGATTTTTTGTGACCCTCATGGACTGTAGCCTGCCAGGCTCTTCTGTCCATGGGATTCTCTAGGCAAGAATACTGGAGTGGGTTGCCATTCCCTTCTCCAGGGGATCTTCCTGATTCAGGGATCAAACCCAGGTCTCCCACATTGCAGGCAGATACTTTACCATCTAAGCCACCAGGGAAGTCATAGCATCTAGTCAAGGCCTGCTTCCTGGATCATAGATAGAGCCTTCCCCGTGTCTTCACATGGCAGAAAGGGCAAAAAGTGTGCTCTCCAGGGTCCCTTTTATAAGAGTCCTAATCCCATTCCTGAGAGCTCACCCTCATGCCTTCCACTGCTCAAAATCCTCACCTCCAAACCATCACACTGGGGATTAGATTTCAAAGCATGAATTTTGGGAGTGGGACAATTGAATTTATAGCAGTCTCCTTTGGCAGGAACCTAAGAGGCCCTGCTGGGTATGTAAGAAGGAACTGAATTCAGCTGGAAGGAGAGAGGCCCAGCCTAGCAAGGCCTCATGGCATCCTGACATTAGTGACACAAAAACAAAGGTTGCATCAGCCTGTTGGAGAAGCATCTCAGGTGAGCAATAGGACCTAAAGAGACTGATCCCAGGGATGGTGGGTATCTCACATTCAGGGCCATACTTGGCAGCTCTGCCTGGGGAGGAAGGTCAGATGTGGATCCAGCTTCACAATCCAAGAAGCTGAAAGGACCCCTTCTTTCCCAAGGAACCACGACCAGGCTTCCTGCTCCTCTTCTCACCTCTACTCCTGAGGACCAGCCATATCCAGGCTGTCCCACAAGTCACTCCTTGTTGGCTCCCACACCCCCAGCCTCCACACCTGTGCCATGGTAAGGAGAGTGGAGGGCAGTCCCCCTCAAGTGACCTGGAAGCAAGGAGTTGCAGGGGAAGCTATGAACCCAGGTGGTGGCTGACATTGCAGGAAAACAGCCTGCTGTTGGAACCCTGGGGCATGCCTCCATCCTGAATTGTCACTGGCAGCATCCTGCAGTACTGAGGCAAGTCTAAAACCTAGATGACTTAGATGGAAAAAAAAAATCATTCATAACAGGCACTTAGAAAATTCATGGGTTTCTCAAGTGGTGCTAGTGGTAAAGAACCTACCTGACAATACAGAAGACTCAAGAGATGCAAGTTCAATCCCTGGATTGGGACGATCCCTTGGAGGAGGGTATGGCAACCCACTCCAGTATTCTTG
Organism: Budorcas taxicolor; assembly: GCF_023091745.1. Classification (NCBI taxonomy): domain Eukaryota; kingdom Metazoa; phylum Chordata; class Mammalia; order Artiodactyla; family Bovidae; genus Budorcas; species Budorcas taxicolor. The sequence continues at coordinate 46,060,229 of NC_068915.1, forward strand.
CCTGGAGAATCCCCATGGATAGAGGAGCCTGGTGGCCTGCTGTCCATGGGGTCACAAAGAGTCAGGTATGACTGAAGTGACTTAATATGCATATACAGAAACACCATAATCATCACCTTCATCATCATTGTTCAGTTCAGTTCAGTCTCTCAGTCATGAACGACTTCTTGCAAACCCATGGGCTGTAGCATAGCAGGCTTCCCTGTCCATCACCAACTCCCGGAGCTTGCTCAAACTCACGTCCATCAAGTCAGTGATGCCATCCAACCATCTCATCCTCTGTTGTCCCCTTCTCCTCCCGCCTTCAGTCTTTCCCAGCATCAGGGTCTTTTCCAGTGAGTCAGCTCTTCACATCAGGTGGCCAAAGTATTGGAGCTTCAGCTTCAGCATCAGTCCTTCCACTGAACATTCAGGACTGATTTCCTTTAGGATTGACTTGTTGGATCTCCTTGAAGTCCAAGGGACTCTCAAGAGTCTTCTCCAACACCACACTTCAAAAGCATCAATTCTTCTGCACTCAGCTTTCTTTATAGTCCAACTCTCACATCCATACATGACTACTGGAAAAACCATAGCTTTGACTAGATGGATCTTTGTTGGCAAAGTAATGTCTCTGCTTTTTAATATGCTGTCTAGGTTGGTCATAGCTTTTCTTCCAAGAAGCAAGCGTCTTTTAAATCCATGGCTGCACTCACCATTTGCAGTGATTTTGGAGCCCAAAATAATAAAGTCTGCCACTGTTTCCATTGTTTCCCCATCTATTTGCCATGAAGTTGTTGTAGGAAGAGGGACCCCTTCCAGGGCCTGAAACTGGGCTCTTGTCTAACACTTGGAAATGAGTTGTCTGAGGAGACACATGTGCTGACAAAGCAAGAGATTTTATTGGGAAAGGGAACCCAGGTGGAGAGCAGTAGGGTAAGGGAACCCAGGAGAACGGCTCTTCCACAGTGGCTCACAGTCTCGGATTTTATGGTGATAGGATTAGTTTCCAGGTTATCTTTCACCAGTCATTCTAATTCAGAGTCTTTTCTGGTGGTGCACGCATCGCTCAGCCAAGATGGATGGTAGCGAGAGGGATTCTGGGAAGTGGACGGACACGCGGTGTCTCCTTTTGACCTTTCCCAAGCTCTTCCGGTTGGTGGTGGCTTATTAGTTCCGTATTCCTTATCAGGATCTCCTGTCATAAAACAACTCATGCGAATGGTTACTAAAGGGCCTGGCCAGGGTGGGTGGTTTCAGTCAGTGTGCTTCCCCTTACAACTCCCCGCTGAGAGACTTTATACTCAAGATACTTTTTGGGAATTGGGGCGGAGGTCTCTTTTTTTTGTAACTTTTTTCTGTTGTGTATGGGCGTAGGCCTGTCTAGTAGAGCAGAAGTCCCTCTCTATCTGATCTAAGTCAAGGTATTTTTTGCCTGAAACCAGCATTTACCTTTGTAATAACAGCAATTTAGTTTGAAAATGTTGGCCCCTCTCAGAGATGAAATAGACAGGGGCCAAACAGGAGACCTAACAGGATGGTCATCTCTGGACCCCGGAAACAGAAGGCAACATTTGGGGTGAGGGTTTTAGAGTTTGTGACCCCTTTTGATTGGTTGGTGGTGAGGCAACAGAGTTGTGCTCTAGGAATCTTGTGTTCAGTCTGAAGTTACCATCTTTTACCTGGGTGGGGGCTCTAGTTTTGTAGAAGAACTTAAAGACATTGTTTTATATATATATATACATATATATATATATATGTATATATTTTAGTAGGAACCAGGACCATGTCTGGAGGCTGTATCAACCTTTGATTATTTTTCTTGTTTTTGTATCCCCTCCCTTTCCTGATTAGCAATTCTTTGAATCTACCCTTTGGAACAGCAGTGTCCACAGGACTGGAAAAAGGTCAATTTTCATTCCAATCCCAAAGAAAGGCAATGCCAAAGAATGCTCAAACTACCACACAATTGCACTCATCTCACATGCTAGTAAAGTAATGCTCAAAATTCTCCAAGCCAGGCTTCAGCAATATGTGAACCACGAACTTCCAGATGTTCAAACTGGTTTTAGAAAAGGCAGAGGAACCAGAGATCAAATTGCCAACATCTGCTGGATCATGGAAAAAGGAAGAGAGTTCCAGAAAAACATCTACTTCTGCTTTATTGACTATGTCAAAGCCTTTGACTGTGTGGATCACAATAAACTATGGAAAATTCTGTAAGAGATGGGAATACCAGACCACCTGACCTGCCTCTTGAGAAACCCGTATGGAGGTCAGGAAGCAGCAGTTAGAACTGGACATGGAACAACAGACTGGTTCCAAATAGGAAAAGGAGTACATCAAGGCTGTATATTGTCACCCTGCTTATTTAAATTCTATGTAGAGTACATCATGAGAAATGCTGGGCTGGAAGAAGCACAAGCTGGAATCAAGATTGCTGGGAGAAATATAAACAACCTCAGATATGCAGATGACACCACCCTTATGGCAGAAAGTGAAGAGGAACTAAAAAGCCTCTTGATGAAAGTGAAAGAGGAGAGCGAAAAAGTTGGCTTAAAGCTCACCATTCAGAAAACGAAGATCATGGCATCTGGTCCCATCAATTCATGGGAAATAGATGGGGAAAGAAAGGCACATAGCTCAGTTTTTTAGTGTTACTAGACTGATTATCTTTAGTATGATTTAATTGTTTTTAACACAGAGTAGACTTTAAACCTAAATTACCATAGCCTGGTGTTATCTATATAAATCCATCTTCTAATTGTGGGAGAGTTTTTTCTCCTTTGTTGAAACTTTTTTTGTTGTTCTGATTGAGCTTGAGTAATAGAAAAAAGCTCAAATTTATGGCCAGAGTCAAGCAGGTATTATTACTTGGCCTGGTGAGGGGATCTCATCTAGTAATATCACAGTGACCTGAATATGACTATAATTTTTTCTAAGTAAATTTTTTTTAGGGCCAACCAATTAGAGTCTTGTAGTAGAGAAATTTATCAAGGTAACCCAGAACTAGACACAAGTAATTGGCCACAAACCCAACAATTGGATTGATTTTTAAAACTAGCATAGGATCAGGCCTATGATAGAAAAGCATTTGATTTATATGTAAAGGTCTAAGAAGTCAAGAAAACATTATAAATGATCTTACAAATTAGGTCTAGCATCTTAGGCAAGCTGTCTACCTCTGAGGTCGTCATCTTTTTATCCTGGTGTAGTGTAATTTTTCCTCTGTTTGAGCATCATTTTAAGGTGAGATCAGGTCAGCTATCTTTTCTATAGATCAATCTAGTGTAGGGGTCTTTGGAAGTGGGAATTAGTCTAAGAGTTAATTTTCCTTCAGTTTTATTGTGTATGAGCTAGTTAAGAGTACCTGATAAAAAAGTCCTTCCATCCAGGTTGAAGACAGTCCCTTAAACTATGTCTTTTTTTAGTCCTGGTTTCAGGTCACTAGGCATCTGATCTTTATCCAAAGATAGATTATTGAGATAAGCTTTAGAAACAAACTTAGGGTGTTCTTTAAGAATTTAATTAAATTTTACATTAATATCACATAACAGCAAAGAACTATCTAAGAAATGAGTTTTACTACATGTAGACCTCTATTAACAAACTAGGATTTAACATTTACTGAAACTTTTTTTTCCCTAAAATTACCCTCATTTTTTATCAAATATAACCAAATTAAGACTAATTTGTTTGCAAAATAGGTCTGTTTTCACTAATTTTGGTCGATGATTTACATAACCGTAATTGATCTTAGACTTTTTATTTTGTTGAAACATTTATAGAGTCTCAGACTGAACTTTTAAAATAAAACAGGGCTGAGAAACTCACACGAAAGGCTTATCACAAATTTTGCCTAACAAATTTAAGTGAATTTTTTTATTTTTAAGGTCTCACAATTCCTTGAGATTTTTGTTCCTGTTAGTGAGATAACCTTTTTAATTCATTTGATAAACTTACTGGAAACCTAAGAGTTTCCAATTTTTGGAGGAGTCAGAGAGAAAATATAATTGTTTTGTTTATAATGTATAATTTTACCAAAGTATTGTCATAATTAGTTTGAGAGGAAGGTTTTCCCTACTCCCGGAAAACATAAGATTTAAACCCATAATCTTTCAGACAGAAACCATAAAAGTTATAAGCATATTTGCTGGTTCATTCCGTCTTTTTGTTAACTTTTGTGAAGTCATCAGGTTTTTCGTTAGAATACCAGGACATATCAGAATTTTAAGAACTCCATGTAATTTCTAGGATATTTGTATTAGTAATTTTACCATATATTATAACGAGAGGATTTATTATTTATTTGATAGTCTTTTTCATGTAACTTAACCAACCAAATAAACACAGTTTAATATCTCTCTTTGGGATATTTCAGGGGCCCTCTGAAGCACCCCAAAGTTAGTAGAGGTCAAAAGAACTTCAAAAGAATTTGACTTAGGAAGTTTTATCAAAAAGATCAATCAAAAGGGTTTAGAACATTTGGCCAGATTTAGTTGATGGGTGTATCATTTAGCTTGTTGATATGCCACAATGGGTGTAAATACCAAGGCTCAAGGTCTAGTGAAAGTCAGCTCTGCCATCTTGGACCTAATTGGCTCTAACCAGTTTTTTTATGGCTGTGTCATTCCTAACGAAATCTATTTATCTAACTAATTGTAATCCAATTTTAGAAAATCCTGATCATGCATAACTCTTTTTAGTATTTTTTATACATTTTTTAAAACTGAAAACATCCTTTCTACTTTTTTTTAGCAACCAAGAACTAACTTTTATATTAGCATTTTATAGATTGGTGAGCATAAATACCAGTGATAATTTCTAAAACCTTTGCTTTTTTAGAACATTTTAGGATGGCACCAAACATTATTTACTTATACTCTCAAATCTCTTTTGTTTCTCTGTAAAAGGAAATTATTGTTTCGTAGTAAATGTTTCAAAACCTTATTTTATTTGGAAATGACCTAACTATTCAATAGACTTCTAACACTTAGCACAATTAGCATAACCCTTAGAAATTCAAGTTACACCGATCTGGAGAGACTATTTTAGACAGATATTCCTAAAGAATAATTTTTTTTAATAGAGTTTTTATAAAAGCTCATACCTCATTTATATGTTTTTTAGAAGTGGAGAGCAGTAGGGAAAGGGAACCCAGGAGAACTGCTCTGCTGCGTGGCTCACAGTCTCGGGTTTTATGGTGATGGGATTAGTTTCCGGGTGGTCTTTGGCCAATCATTCCAATTCAGAGTCTTTCCTGGTGGCAAATTCATCGCTCAGCCAAGATGGATGCTAGTGAGAGGGATTCTAGGAAGTAGACGGACACACGGTGTCTCCTTTTGACCTTTCCCAAACTCTTCTGGTTGGTGGTGGCTTATTAGCTCCGTATTCCTTAACCAGGATCTCCTGTCATAAAACAACTCATGTGAATGTTACTAAAGGGCTTGACCAGGGTGGGTGGTTTCAGTCAGTGTGCTTCCCCTTACAAAGTGATGAGACTAGATGCCATGATCTTCGTTTTCTGAATGTTGAGTTTTAAGCCAACTTTTTCACGCTCTTCTTTCACTTTCATCAAGAGACTCTTAGTTCTTCTCTGCCTTCTGCTGTAAGGGTGGTGTCGTCTGTGTATCTGAGGTTATTGATGTTTCTCCCAGCAATCTTGATTCCCGTTTGTGCTTCATCCAGCCCAGCATTTCACATGATATACTCAGCATATAAGTTAAATACGCAGGGTGACAATATACAGCCTTGACGTACCCCTTTCCCTGTTTGGAACCAGTCTGTTGTTCCATGTCCAGTTCTAACTGGTGCTTCTTGACCTGCATGCAGATTTCACATCATTGTTGGTAACTTTATTTTTACCACGTTTTTGTGCCAGGCACTACTCTGCATAGTAATCTATTCTTTGAGCATTTAGCATGTCTAATAATTGAGTATTTAGCATGTCTAATTTAGCCCAGGGCATAAAAAGGACCTTGCACTCAGCCTAAAGACCCCAACAGAAGAAAGCAGAGAGATCCAAACAGACCTTAAAATGGCCTCAGTCAAATTATGTTGGCCAGCTCTGATCGCTCTGCTCTGTATGCAGTTAGCGCCAAGGGATAAGTTAAAGTGCATTTGGACGCATATATGGTAAACTGTTCCCCAAGCCCCAGAGAAGGGCCACTTTAATCTCCTTGACATAAAGCAACTCAAGTGTGTCCTCTAGGTAGGAGAAACAATGGAAGTCCTCAGGATATATGGTAACCATGTGCTGTCCCCGCCCACTGACTGGTTCTCTACCCGGCTCGGAAGAGGAAACGGGATGCACCCAAACCCTGGAAAACCAGCAACGTACAAGATCAGCTCACTTCTAAGTGGAACAGACTCCCCTTGGTGATTTTAAGCACCCATTCCGCCCCGAAGTTGCAAAGCATCACTCTTTGGGCACATCCCACTCCAGTGAAGAGATCCCCAGCCTCACCCTCCAGAGAGACAACCTGGGGCAGCAGACCCCTCCTGACTACTTGTAATCAGGTAATCTAGGTTACCTAGATTACCAGGGAGGGCTCTGCTCTGGCTCATACATCAGGTTGTCTTTTATGTCATTGCAAGAGACCCGATTGAAGAGAGTGCAGATAGGCTACTGAAAAAAAAGCAAATTGGCTAACAGGAGGCTGTCAGTCTTATCTGGCTGAACAAATATGGAGAAGGGTAAAACAGACCTTCCCCAGCATCACTTGGTTTCTACTTTTCCTGGGCTCGTTCACAACCATTGTTCTCTTGCTGATATGCAGGCCTGTATCTTAAATTGTCTCATGTCCTTTGACTCCAAAAGGTTAGAATCTGTAAAACTTCAAATGCTGGTTGCTCACAGCTACAAACAGTTAGCGCTGAGGCCTGGGGGAACAATCAAAGAGCACTAAAGGCTGCAGGGGAGAAGCTCTGTGACAACACACCCAAATTTAGCAGACCCACAGCATCCCTCAAGAATGAGAAGCAAGGGACTTCCCTTGTGGTCCAGCAGTTCAGAACCTGCCTGCTAATGCAGGGGATACGAGTTCAATCCCTGGTTCAGGAACTAAGACCCCCACATGCCACAGGGCAACTGAGCCCATGAGCCGCAACAAGAGAAGCCATAGCAACGAGAAGCCGGTGCACCAGTCCACACACTGCAACCTCAGAAAGCCCACACAGAGCAATGAAGACCCAGGGCAGCCAAAAGTAATAAAATAGGTAGAATTTTTTTAAAAAAATTTAAAGAATGAGAAGCAAGATGGAAGACAGAGGAGAGATTTGTCACCAGCAGAACCCACTGGGGTGGAGGGGGGAAATAAGATGGGAGGGGATAAGACAACATCCAACTTTTGTGCTTTGTCTAGTTTCACTTGCCTGTAGGGGCCTGTGTGCAGAGACCTTGCACTGGGTTAGATTTGCCAGCGCAGAACTGCTGTGCCGAACGCACAGCCAGCCGTGTACAAAGTGTACATGCACCTCAATCCAAGACAGCAGTGGCAGCAGGTAGTGTGCAGAGAGGCTGCACCCAGCACTCAACTCCACCATCCCCCAACCCCCCACCCCAGGGCCAGAACCCTACAAAGCAGCCCTACCCACTGCTTGTCAGTGAAAGCGTGCCCTGTAGAGCATGATCTCCCACCTCTCCTTTCTCTGATTCCATAATGAAGCTTTCCTTTGCTTCTGAACCAAATTCAGTCTCATTCTATTGGTGCAAGCAGGAGAACCCTTATTGGGGTCTGAATCAATAGGGTCAGTAACAGGAGCTAAAGAAGACACGATATCTTCCATCAGAGAGTTTGAAGTCTGACACTTCATAGCTATTGGCTAGCACGAAGCAAGGGCCTAGAACAGCCAGGGACTACCATGTGAAATCTAAGGGTAGAGTCCACACTGTGGGATGAAGAAGGAGAGAAATGGAGGCCTGGTGCCCTCTGTCGCTGGAGCAAACCCAACTTGATGCCATCCCAACCACCAGACTTTGTACTCTTCTAACTAAATAAATGTCTTCCACTAAGTCAGTTAGAGTTGGATTTCCTGTTAATTACAATGAAACACACTGCCATATTAGTCCTCTTACTGTTCCCCTCATTCTTTGTCCATTGCTGGAGACCTCTTTCCCATGAGGCAAAAAAAAACACACACACACACAAAAAAAAAACATGCAGAAGTAAAGAAGAAAGGATTTGAAAGCCAAGTACATAGATTTGACTTCTTGGTAGCTGCTCTGGAAAGAGTTCCAACAGGGGACATTCAGAGCTGTTGGCCAGATTAAATTCCAAGGTTATTTGGAAATGTCAGTGGTCCATCTTCTCCCTTCTCCTGCTGATAATCAAGAATTGGCTGAGAGTGCTGATCCCCACAAGGCCCAGCCAAGGAAATATCACTGCTCTGGAATCCTAAGTCTTCCCAGAGGTACAAACCATCATATTTGGAGTGGCTAGGGGCAGAGGCCACCTGTGTTAGTGACCCATCTGGAACACCTCAAGCCATTTCAGAGGCCCTAGGAGAGTAGCTTATCCTGCTTGCTTCTCTTGGTCTGTGCTCCAGTTCTGCCCCAGAGGACATGACGAGGTGGGGTCTGAAGGGCCCATATCACCAACCAGTGAGGGTCAATACAAGAGTCCAAGTGCATAGCACAGCCCCTCCTGGTAGCAGGATTTGAGACAAAGAAAGTAAAAGTGAAGTCACTCAGTTGCGTCCGACTGTTTGCAACCCCGTGGACTGTAGCCCACCAGCCTCCTCCATCCATGGAATTTTCCAGGCAAGAGTACTGGAGTGGGTTGCCATATCCTTCTCCAGAGGATCTTCCTGACCCAGGGATCAAACCTGGGTCTCCCGCATTGTGGACAGATGCTTTACCATCTGAGCCACCAGGGAAGTCGAAGTGCCAGGCAAGAGGCTGGAGACGACTAGGACCACCTGAGATTGCTCTGTATCCAAGATGGAGAGAGAGCTGGGCCTGGGGACAGGAGAGTACCAGCCCACAGGCCAGGACATCCAACAGGTGGGGCCAGCTCAGGGGTCAATCAGGCAACTGCTAGCACCTAAAGTTCCAGAGAAGGGAACACGTTGCAACAGTAGGGTGTGAGGGAGACGGTCACTCCCCATACCGTGGGGTGGGGCACAGTAGAGCCATAACACGCATGTTAAGTCCTCTGGACATTGCCTGTCACATAGGTGAACTCAACACAAGGAAGTTCCTTGGCTCCTGGGGCAAAGGGGAGCCAGGATTCAATGGCAAGGCTGACACTGGGAAGCGGCAATGAGCAAACTGGAAGCCCAACACTCAGGCCTCTCTGATCATGCAACACTTGGCATCCACGGTGGGCCAGGCTCCCTGCTGGAGATGCAGACGAGAGCCAGAGCTCACTCTCAGCTCCATGAGCCTCAGTGAGGCTGTCTCCACAGGGGCTGGGCAAGGTCTTCCTGCCAGCCATAGGTGAGCCTCCCTTGAAACGGGGGTGGGCAGACCTCACTGGGGAGCGCTCAGTGGGCTGCCTCTGGGGTCTGGGAAGGGCAGAGACTGGAGAAGCAGGCAGGGACTGACAGAGGTCAACGCGGCCTGGAGAGCGGGAGCGCTGCATGGAACTGGCCACGCTGGGTGCCTCTCCATGGCCCTCTGTTCCTGTTCCTTCCATGTCGTGGGTACATCAGCGAGTCCGAGGGAGAACCAAGGGGTAAGAGTCTTTGTCTCCACTCATGCAGTTCACAGTTTCCTTAACCACTGCCCTTGAATTTCCACCTGTGTTTCTGAATTTCATTGTCAAAAGTAGTTCTTAAAAAAAAACAAAAACAACTCTATTCCACAGGAATATTCCTGTATCGCCTGAAAGCACTTGGAGCCTCTGCTCTCTGGATGAAAGTCAGGAGGAGTGGGGAGTGGGGAAAGCTGAGGGTATGCCCCCAGCAAGATGGCTCCATCTGGAGCCCAGCATCGCTATATTCCCAACTCCAAAGCTGTGTGATCTTGGACATGTTGTCTACCATTCTGTGTCTTTGGCTTCCATCTTTTTAAAAAGTGGTGATAACAGTAACTTAAACTAACTAATACAGATAAAAGGCACTTAAAACAGTATTTGGTGCTTGGTAAAGGCCACACTAATATTTGTTGATACTATTCCCGTGGCTCTAATCTATACTCACCCAAGCCCTGCAGCTCTCCTCAAGCCTCTGATCTCCCGTTGAGACCCAGGGGCCTTTTTAACTGCCCAGTTACAGCCCAGACTGTAGCACCAACCGCACACTTACAAAAGGTTTAATGTACCCATTAGGATTCTTTTGGTTACGAGTAGTGGTAAACCTCCCCCAAACTGACATCACCAAAAATGAAAATTTATGAGTGCACATAACTGAAGAGTGTGTGGCTTGGTTCAGGTGCTCAGAGGGTGAGTTCAGGCTCTAGTGGTGCCTCTTTTTTCCACTTGTCTTTACTTGCTCTGTGAACTCAGTTCTCAGACGATCTCTCCTCATGGTCGTAAAGAGGCTGCCAACAGCAGCAGGAGCTGCCGCCTCCCTGGCTCAAAACTAGTGAGAAAAGAATGATACTATTTCCCTACAGGCTCAAACAAAAGCTGTCACTCCAATCTCCTTACCATGGAATAGTCACCAGTGTTTTCATTAGCGAGGTCTGGATCAAGGATCACCCCCAGAAGCAGAAATAGAGTCAGGTGAAGAAATGCATGTCCAAATGGAAGTTGAAGCACTACTCCTTAAAAAAATAAAATAAAAGTTTTCAGTATTTAATGATGGCAGAAGAGGATGATCATGTAAGCAGAATTCCTTCTTTTTTCTTAACATCTCTAAGCATCTCTTCTTTCTATTCTAAAAATGAGAGTCAGGGCAAGTCGTAGCTTGACAGCAAAGAATCTATACTTGGAGTAGACTGCCTGGAGCAAATTCTGGCTCTGTGGCTGACCCCCTCTATGACACAGGGCAACTGAGTTTTCAGCCTCAGGCCTCAGTCGGCTTGTCTATAAAACGATAGCAATAATCCTACTTTATGGGGCTGTGAGAATTAAATAAAAGAATAAGGCTTGTCTCTGTGTGTGCTCAGTTGTGTCCAGCTCTTCATGAACCTATGAGCCCGCCAGGCTCCTTGCTCTATGGAATTTTCCAGGCAAGAATACTGAAGTAGGTTTCCATTTCCTACTCCAGGGGATCTTTCTGATGCAGGTATTGAAACCTCATCTCTTGTGTCTCCTGCACTGGCAGGCAGATTATTTACTACTGTGGCACCCAGGTCAGATAAAAGCCTGTCTGGCCCACAGTAAATAATTTGCAATTCTTATTAGCGAGTACATGTTCCTACCCCAACTCTGCTCTGTCTCACTTGGCACTGGGCTCTGGCTGACAGCCTTCAGGAGAGAGAAGGGGACAGGGAGGCTCCTTCAAGACTGGCTTGCTCTCTCCTGAGAGCAGGGCAAGAAGGGCAGAACCCAGCCAGGCTGAAGCACAGATCCGAGGGTGGAAACCAGCCAGCTCAAGGAATTCCTAGGAAGTGCTCCCTACTTCCGAGTTCAGAAGAAAACGACAGTATCTCTTTTTGCCTGCATAGCCCTCTTTCCTGAGGGAGGCAGCGAAAAACTAGATCCAAATAAGGCCCAAAGCTCTGCTGGCATTCCACATGTACAGCGTTTACATAGATTAGAACCTCTCTGTTGACTCCCAGCTTAAACCTCCAAGGCTTTGTAGTCCATGAATGTTTAGTGTTCTGTTTTGCAATGTTCCTTGCCATCCTACATGGTTCTGTCAGCTTTTAGAAGGGAAACTTCCCCCTTCAGGGTATATTTCCCCTGCCCTGAGCTGGAGAGCCCCGTTGCTAAGGGCATCTGTTCTGTTTGCTTGGGAGAAGTACAGATGTGAATAGTCACCAAGTTGCATCTTTTGTTCTGCTCATCTGGCATCCGGCTGATGTAACAGCTGCAGAACACTGGGGCTCCCTGATGGGGGAAAGAGAGAGAAAAAAAAAAAAAAAAGAAGGCCAAAAGTAGCCCAGGAGAGTATGCCAGTGCTCAGAGGCTTTCAAGAATTGGATCTATTCTTAGGAATCTCCATATTGCTCCAACCTGCATGGAGGCCAATGGGAGGCAATTTAGTCAAACCCACATCTGTTGAGCCCGCACGGGGCAGCTGTGAAGGGAAGATGGTGGCTCAAAAGGGTCATTTAGATAAAGTTGCTGCCACTGCAGGGGTACATTCCTGACTGGAGAAGAGCTGGATTTGCTGTGAAGAAGTCTAAATTGCAAAGCGCTACTCAGTGTCACAGGCTTCCCTGGTGGCTCAATCAATAAAGATTACAATGCAGGAGACCACTTGCAGCAAAGGAGACCTGGGTTTGCTCCCTGGGTCAGGAAGATCCCCTGGAAAAGGAAATGGCAACCTGTCCAGTCTTCTTGCCTGGGAAGTCCTATGGACAGAGAAGCCTTGTGGGCTTCAGTCCATGGGGTCGCGAGAGTCAGGCATGACTAAGCGATGAAACCACACCACGATCAGTGTCTCATCACTCTCAAGGAGGGGACCGGTGAGTTTATGATACTACCTGAGCTAAGCTACTCACTCAGGTCAAACCTCCAGATACGTCTTGAGTTGCCAGTGGTTTCCTGCACTGTGAAACCACAAGATGAAGAAATATGGTCAAGAAATATTAGTTGAGTTGATGACTACCTCAAACCTACACTCAATTAACCCCATATAGTGCAATAAGTCCGTAAAATAAGTAGGAGAAAGCACAGATGAATATTAATCCAAATCAATCACCTCATTTCCTCCCCTTGCTGCCACATTTGTCCAAGCCGCCATGCACTCTCACCTGGGTATGGCAATTGCTTCCTAAGTGGTCCCCCTGCTCCTCCCTTTGACAGACCACCCCTTTTTTAAAGTTTATTCTCAACAGAGCAGCCAAGGTAATCTTGTGAACACTAAGTTAGATCATGTCACTCCTGTGCCCAAAGCCCTCCAGTGGCTTCCCATCTCACAAAGGGCAAAAGCCAAAGTTCTTCCAATGAATGGCTTTCAGGGCCCTAGGTAACTTGGGTCCCCAAGTGAGTGAAGCCACCTTGAAAGTGGCTCCCACAGCCTCCTGGCATTGCGTTCAGCAGAGACAAGTTCTTCCTTGTGGAACCTCTAGAATTTGCAGAATCCTGAAAGAATAAACAATTGTAATATTTGTGAGCCACTAAGTTTCAAATGATTTGTTACATAGCAATAGATAGTCATTAAGATTTCATTTTTTTTAAACAAGTTCTTTGCTGAAAAGATTCAAAAACCACTACTGTAGAAAAATATTTAATGAAAAGATAAACAAAAGGTTACAAAGTAACATATATAAAATAAAAAAATTTTAGTATACAAACTATCTATAGTTCTCAGGTAGCTTAAATTTTTAATAAATTCACTTTCCTAATCAGAGTAAACAAGTTGCAAAATGCAACTCAAGATTTCAACAAAATTTCAAGTGATTCGTTTGCTCTGATTTCTTTATAGAAGGAAAGAGAGCAAGAGGGAAAGAAAACAAATTTTCATTTCTTTCTAAACTTCCTACTGTCTAAAATAGACATTGTCCTCAAAATCCCAGAGGGAAATGCAAAAAGAAATAGATGAAGTTAATTCTTAGGCTGAGCTACAAAGAGCCCAGTTCCTGATGACTTAGGAAATTTGGACAAGTTTGGGGCATTTTTAAATATGCTTTGTTTCATTCCGTTGTTGGCAGCACTGGTGGCGGTGGCTGCCTTTGACCCAGCCCCAAGTTAGACGTAGTTGCACTGTGTGGCTGGGAGACCAGACTGACCACAGGGCAGGTGGAACTGACTCCCCGTGTTCCTTCCCTGGGATTCCTTAACTCTTCCCCAGTGTCTTTAGTCTACAGCACAACTCCTTGCAAACAGAATAGGCCTAAGTCAACACAACCATGCTGAGTTCTCAGGCAGTTAAAATTTCATTCTTTTTACTAAGCCTCCCTCACCCTGGCATTGATTTTTTTTTTTTCCCAGACAAAATGAGTTGTTTACATTTTTCTGAGTTTCATTTCATCTTCTTGTTTTCATCAGTGCTTCCAGCCTGTCAAGTCCAGTTGAAACTTTGTTGGATCAAGGGTCAGGCAAATTGCTCCTCTCTGCTTTAGGTCTCTTGGAAATTTTACAAATGTGTCTTGGGTGTCTTCACTGAGAAAAATATTGACCTTTTTAAACTCTGTTGGTGTGGGCAGACTCTTCCTGCAGAATTTATACTCATTTAGTATTTAAAATCTCACAACCACCACCAGAAGATTAAAATAGTGCCAGACACCATGTTTACCTCTAAACCGTGTTGCTTTTGATGTCACACAACTGTGCACAGAAATGTGTCTGACAAGGTCCTGCATATGACCCAGATGAAAAGCATGGTAGCCTCACGAGCTCAGTACTACGCCCATTGATTGTTTACACTAGAAGTTCTCCCACGTGATGTAAGTAAAACTTAGTTTGTCACCAATAAATGGCAATACTGAAAAAAAAATAGTGTCAGACAAAAAGCTAGGAACGATCCCTGCACGGATTAGGTGACTTTAAGATGAAGTGACCACAGCCCCACCCAAAGTAAATATGAAACTCCCCTGAGAATCCCTTCATTTCAGCGACTGTTCCAGAACCCTTTTTGAGGTCCAATGCAAATATCTGTTCTGTGTTTATTATTCTAGCATGTCAACGTCCTCTTCCTATTTGCCAGTGTCAGTTCTTTTGAGGCAGGGACAATTGTTACCATTTGGTTAAACAAAATGCAGGATTAGGGGTTTCTCAAATGCTGGATGGAGGAAAATGGGATGAGTCACAGTTACATGCAGGATGTTTCTATCAAAATGCCTTTTAACCATTTAGTAAACATAACCGATCAGTGGAGAAGGAAAGGATTATTCTGTAAACAATGGCAGGATATTCATTAGACATCTTGAAGAGGAGGAAAAACTCTACTTCAACCTTAAATTCATACCATGAATCAAAATAAATTCTAGAAAGATTAAAGAAACATATGATGAAAAAACAAATCATTAAATAGACACATAGATTAATAGAACAGGATTGAGGGTCCAGAAATAAATTACTACATTTATTCTTACATTTATGGTCAATTGACTTTCAAAAACCTTCCAACACACTGCACTGGTGAAAGTATAGCCTTTGTAACAAGTAACGCTTGGGACAACTGGATAGTCAGAGAGAAAAAAATCCTTAGATTCATGTTATACACAAACTTTAACTCCAATTGAATTGTAAACTTGCATGTAAGAGCTAAAACAATAACACATTTAGAAAATAATGTAGGAGCAAATCTTCAGGACCTTCAGTTAGGAAAAGACTTCAGCAATAGTGACACCATAAACATAGCCCATGAAAGAGCAAATTGATAAATTGGACCTCACCAAACTAAAAACATTTATGCTTCACAAGACACCAGTAAGAAACTGACAAGACAAGCAACAGATGGGGAGAAAAGATCCTGTTCTCACAGTTTATATTCTTTAGGGAGTATGGGGGCATCCAGAAACAAATGAACAAATGACAAAATATCAAATCACAACTAGTGCTCTGCAGAAGACAAACTCCTGTGACATGTTGGGTGTTGGCCGTGTTAAACTGTGTACTTAGGAAAGAGCACTCTGCTGGGATGTCATTCATATCGAGCAATGTGAGTTTTGAGTAACAAAAGAACAGTCAATCATGTGATGATCCAAAGGGAGGAGCGGCAGCATGTGCAAAGGCCCTGTGGTGTATACAAGCTAGACGTTTATTGGCATGTTTGTGTCAATAAATGATGGCAGGGGAGGCTCTGTCAATATGGGCAAGGAGGATATTGATGCCAGATGGAATGGGGGCCTTCGGAGGACACCCTTCAGAGGGCTTTGTGAACTAAGGTGAGAAGGGCATGTGCCCTCAGATGTGATTGAATCAGACTGGAGTATGACCTCTGTTCAACAGGGAATGGATTCCAAAAGAGAGTATCACCCAGAGTTCTTGGTTGCAAATAACAAAGCTGACTTGGGCTGGTTTAACAAAGAGAAACTTACTTTATTTTTTTTTTAATTCACTTTAAAAGATTTTATTGAAAAAGAATATTAGGGGGACTTCCCCAGTGGCCCAGTGGTTAAGAATTCACCTTGCAATGCAGAAGACGCAGGTTCAATTCCTGGTTGGAGAACTAAGATCCCACATGCTAAGGAGCAGCTAATCCAGTGCACCACAGCTAGAGAGTCCGCGCTCTGCATGAGGGACCCCACAGGACGCAACTGAGACAGCCAAACAAATGGGCTTTTTAAAAAAGAAAAGTAAAAACAAAAATGAATAGTGGGAAACTCATAGATTTCTTTCTTTCTTTTTTGGGAGGACCTGAAAAACAACACTCAGGATCAAGGGTCCAGGGACAATTCCTAAAACCACAAGGGGGGAACCCCCTCACTGCTAATGCCCCATTGGTGATACTTCTGTGCGTGGAACTTTGGCATTCTTTCCACCCCATAGCCATTGCTTTGGCTGTTTAAGAAAAAGACAGTTCTGCACAGCCTTTTTCCTTTTTCAAACTGCTCACTGCTGAATCAAAGTAAGTAAGTGTTAGTTGTTCAGTCGTGTCCAACTCTTTGTGACCGTAATGGACTATATCCTACCAGGCTCCTCTGTCAGTGGAATTCTCCAGGCAAGAATATTGGAGTGGGTTGCCATTCCCTTCTTCAGGGGATCTTCCCTACCCAGTGATCGAACCCAGGTCTCCGGCACTAGCAAGCAGATTCTTTACTGTCTGAGCCACCAGGGAAGCCCAAAGTCTCCTAATAAGCATGATAAGTGACAGAGTCTAGTCACCAAGTCACATCCTAGTTGCAAAGAAAGCTGGGAATTTGAAGTTGCTGCATTCTAAATTCAGGGATTAAAACTTAAAAGACTGGAATTTCCTCAATATAAGAAGGGTGCTTTTAAAATTACTAGGGAGTCATAAAACATAATAAAATCCATTAAGCAGAATGGGAACAAAAGTACGAATCCAAGTGAGGAGTCTGGGGCAGTATTTCAGGTGAAGGATAATGGGAGACTCAACAGGCTGATACTATATCACAGGACAGTGGTTCTCAGAGTAGGGCCCTAGCCCAGCACCATCAACATCTTCTGAAAACTTTGTTAGAAATGCAAATTTTAGGCCCCACCTTGAAACTTACTAAATCTGAAACTCTGAGGGTGAATGAAGCTCAGCAATTTGTTTTTAACAACCAACCCAGATGACTATGATGCCTGCTAAAGACTGAGAAACCAAATGTTACCATCACATTGGGGTTAGAGCTTCAGTGTATGAATTTGGGAGGGGGCCATGATCCAGTCCATAGTAGACATATAAAATTAAGACGATAGCTTTGCAGAGCTCATGTGAATGTAGGGTACATAACCCTTCTCTTCGACTCTCATCCCTTCCAGCCCTCCCCTCATCAGATTCACATCATACAGACAGCGTCCTCGCCTATCCCCAAACCTTCAGTTTGGCCACCCTGCCTCCAATGTGTTTTCCATGTACAAGACTGATTTCATGAAAAGGCAGTTCTCTCCATGCCACTCCTTTGCTCCAAACCCCATAACTCAGAAGTGTTTTCCAAAATGTGCCTGATTTTAAGAATCATCAGGGTGTTTATTAGCACCCAAGCCCCTCCTTACAGTTCTGGAGTAAGTCTGGGGCATCCAAAATTTTACCAAGTGTCAACAAGTGACGCATATCACCCAGTCTGAGAAACACTGCCCCTTATGATAAGTTTCAAGATCCTTAGCAAAGCATAAGTATGGCTTGGTACTCTGGCCATGCCCTTTCTCTCCTGCTTCCTGCCACTCCTCATCTCCCCTCCTCACCCCGCTCCATACCCTCATTCACCCCCCAGCATTCCACCTCCAGCTGTGGAAAATTACTTGTGAGTCCTGAGTACCCCCATTCTCCCTTGTATCACCCTGACTTAGCATATGCCTCTCTGTCGGAAAGGGTGCCCTCTCTTCTCCTGGCCACCTGACCAATTCCACATCTTTCACTTCCACGCTCAAGCTTCCCTCTTCCAGGAAGGGCTCCGGCCTCCTCACTCTTTGTTGACACCCTTTATGCTTCTGCTCTGTGTCTCCACTGCCATAACCATTTCGGCTTTTCACTGGCATGCTTCCCCAGCCAGATCAATAGGTCCTCCAGAGAAGGGAATGAATCTTTTCATCTTTGTATCCCTGGCTCCTTGAACAGAAGCAGACTCAATGTGAGTACTCAATAGATGTTTGCTGACTAAATCAGTTGGTGAATTATTATGGGTAGGACAAAGTTGCTCAACAGAACTGCATATTCCTTAAGGGCTATTATTAAAAATTAGGGGGAAAAAGGTCATTAAGCACACATACACATGTATACACACTCTCTCTCTCTCTCTCAATAGTATCCAAAGAAAAGAAGAATGTCACCCAGTGGGGAAACTGAGGCACTGGTTGTTGCAACCAATAATAGTAAGGATTAAACACAAATTGCTCCCTATCTGGGTCCAGATTCAAGTGAGAAATAGACAGAGGACTTTGTCAGAAATAGTGGAAAAGTTGCACTGTTTCTGGCAGTGAGACTGCAGAAGGTGGAGATTTCTAAGACACGGTTGTTGTATATGCATGTTCAGTCCTGTCCAACTCTTTGCGACACCATGGACTGTAGTCTGCCAGGCTCCTTTGTCCAGCGATTCTCTAGGCAAGAATAATGGAGTGGGTTGCCATGCCCTCCTCCTGGGGAACTTCCCGACCCCAGGATTGAACCCGAGTATCCAGTGTCTCCTGCATTGGCAGGCGGATTCTTTACTGCTGAGCCACCTGGGAAGCTCTAAGATACGGTTGGGCTTCTGAACATCTTCCCCGACTGAGGTCTTGGGACAGACCATCCCCCAGAAGACAGGCCAGAGCCCTGACCCACAGATGTGCTTTCACAGGGAAGCTGAGGAGGCCTGCTTCCAGAGACCAGGCGGCTCTGGGGGAGAGCAGTGAGAAGCCCCTTCCCCAATCTCAGCAGCCAGAGAAAGTCACTTCTCTTTCTGGGGGGAGGAAGGAAGCGTGGAGAGTGGCAGATGGGTGTCTCCCACATACTTCTATCCTGGGAGTGGAGAGAAAGTGGAATCACGGGGCATGGGGGCCCAACTCCCCTCACTGACCCCCCACGAGGAAGTGCTTCAAGACGGGCTATTTGTAGAGTTGGGTTTAAGAAGGAAGTGAGAAGCAGTCTTTCCAAAGTCAGAAGGGAAATGGAAAGGTTCACATCACGTGACTCTGCAGAGGGCTGAGAAGGCTCCTGTATGAGACTCAGAATCCGGAATTCAAATACTCCCCAACTTCAGCAAGGTTATAAGAAGATGTGGGAATTGCTTAATCTCTCTAGGCCTCCCTTCAGCCTCCATCAAACATCTGTCATGAGCCTAGTGGAGTGAGTTGATGCAGGAAGAGCTGGATTGACTCAGTATTATCTTGGGTAACAGAAATAACTGATGCCATGCTCAAGATATGGGTGACTGGGGAATCCATGCCTCTGGCAAGCTGGTGGCTGGCCCTCCCTCATCAACTCCCCTCCCCACTTTCCTGTCAAATCTGCCCACCTCATCAACCTCCTCCAGCATCAACTCTGCTCCAGGACTCCAAGAGTCAGGATTTAGGTTTCCTGGCTCCTCAAAGGCTATTGCAGTTAACATTTAAGAATTTTCCCACACTAAGCACTCTTCATGCCCTTAAACCAGGCCTCTGGTTAAGAGGTTCTAAGGAGCTGCATGTGTCAGAAATGAGCCCCCTTTTTATCAGATGCAGTTCTGAGTTCAGCAGAGGAAAATCTCATGGTGCACAAAGAAGCCTCCGCCCCAAAGCTCTTCTTAATAATTATCTGTTGTTGACAAATCTCTAGCCACATGCCTTGCCCCACAACTGTACTTCCGGCATGTGTCACACAACCTGGGCAAAGTCTGCCCAGTCATCAGATACATCCTACAGATGAGGACCCCAGGTTTGGAGGGACTAACCCAGCCAGCATCCCACTGCAAGAGAGGCTAGAAAGGTGGCTTCCAAGGAACTTTCTTCCCAGTTGCTGAGACTAGGGTAGGGTAAATAGGCTTCTGGCTCCCAGGAGATGGTGCAGACGGCTCCTGCCCCTTAAAGTCTGTCTGAGTCCCAGACTCTGCCTATTTGTTTATGAACACTTGTAGAGTACCTACTATGTGCCAGGTACAGTGTGAAACACTTCACAGACATCATCTTGTTTAATCCTCAAAACAGCCCATGCTGTGCAGCCTGAGGGAAACAAGTTAACCTCTCCGTGTCTCCATTTCTCCAACTAAAGGGGAGAGTCCATAAAGTACATACTTTCTAGGGCTGTTGTGACCGCTCCATGAGTTCACATGCTTCAGGCACACAGAAAGGGCTACAGGATTAAGCATTTGTGGTGCAAATAATGGGGCAAGGACAATGATGGATACAGAAACACAGAACAGGAGGACAGACCCATAAATCAGTCCTAGCAGGTGAGAGACAAGCTCCCAGAAGCCACCTAGCTGGCAAAGAGCTAAGGCACATTCACACTAGAGGCCCAGAGAGGGGACACTTACTCTGGTTCCAAGACGCAGGTGCATGCGTGCTAGGTCATGTCCGACTCTTTGTGACTGTATGGACTGTAGTCTGCCAGGCGCCTCTGTCCATGGGATTTCCCAGGCAAGAATACTGGAGTGGGTTGCTATTTCCTATTCCATGGGATCTTCCCAACCCAGGGGTTAAATCCATGTCTCTTGAGTCTCCTGCATTAGCAGGTGGATTCTTTTATTATCACTCCACTACTTGGGAAACCCAGCTCTAGTCCCCTCCAACGATCAAATACAAAACACAGCTTTAGAGGAGAGTAAATACTCCTTCCAAGACATAAAGATGCACTCGCCGGCCCTTATTTACAGGTGTACTAACACTGGAAAACCCATGTTCCCCACCTCTGACCAACTCTGAGAACAATGCCAAAGGTTTCCGTAATGAAAGGGACTAAAAATACTTTTTGATGACGGAGAGAGTGGAAGTTGAGCAATGCCGACTGAGCGAAATACGGAAATGATACCAAATGGTCCCCAAGCAGCCAAGCAAGCAGCCCACCTGGGTTTTGATCTCTCAGTCTTGCCCCAAGACTCAGTGCATCTTGTTTTGTTCCAGGAGGCCATGCTGTGTCTCTGGGTTTGCACGCTCCAACTAATTTTCTAGAGAAAAAGTTAGTCAATCATGACTAATGCTGAGTTAGAGCATTAGAGGGTTGCCAGCAAATTGAACACCTAAATAATATAACTTTCTCTTCTTTGCAACTCTTTGAAAGAGCGTTCAGAACTGGGAATTTGTTTGGTGCTTTGGAGACTCAACAACCACTCCCATGTTTACTGCCAAATTATTGTTATCATCAGATACATTCCATACACCGTCATATTTTTTGTTAAATTTAACCATTTTGTTAAACTATGGTGGAATAGTTTTTATGGTTTGTAAAACTTGTCATGTGTATTATGTCCTCTTGCTCTCATCCCTACTCAGTGAGAGATAGTCAGTATACCCACCACAACCATCCCCTTTTACAGATGAAGAAACTGAGGCACAAAGCGGTGAAGAGCTTACCTGAGTTCACACTGCCGGCCGATGACAGCCTTCTGATGGTGCACCAGCCCCTCCTTTCACTCCTCCCGGCTGATCCCTTGGAATTCCACTCTACTCTCTGTTTGGGGCATCCTCGTTGTTATAAATCTTCTCTGTTTATAATGGCTGATCTCCAAAAGAAGCCTCAGCTTAGCCAGGAGGAGCCTTCTCTTTCTCTTTGCAAGTAAGTTTTTCCTTTTCTGTCTGGAAAAGGTGGCTTGGCAGCCAATTCAGTGAGCAATTCAGTGATTTAGGAACAAATATGTGGTACAGTTGAGTCTCTCCAGATGTGGAGCTAAATAAGGCACAGCTCGACTTTTTTTGGGTCCGACCCCGCTTTAGGCCAAACAAGGGGGAAAGGGAGCCCCAAGTGCACTTGCGAGAGTAGTGATAGTATTCTGCTTCAAGAATGCTTACTATGTGCAGGCACTCTCCAGAGAGCTGGGACTCAGGATGACTAGCTGGTCAATTGCATGAGTATATGATAAACTATTACAGTTTCCTCCCCTTCAGTTCCCCCCTTGCAGGAGGATTTTCCACCCTTGTACTGTTGAACTCAGGAGTGGCTGTATGACTTATGTTGGCCAACAAAAAGTACACAGAGGTGACACAGGTCTCCCAGCTCGTGTTGGGCTTCTCTCTTCCATGTGCCGCACAGACAGGCAATGTTCCAGAAGAGGCTGCCCTGAGTTCCAGAGAGGGGTGGAGAAGCCAAGCCTTGGGCCAGTCCATAATGGCCATGTAATTTGAGCAAGCACTGTTTCTCTGCCATGTGGTAAACCACTGATGTTTCCAGATTGTTGTTACAGCAGCAGGATCTAGCCTCTCCCAACTACTAAGTTGGGAGATGAGATCCCACAGCTAGTACATGACTGAGGCCAATCACTCAATCCAGCATTGAACAAATGCTTACTAACTTGTATTAACTATGCTGAGGGCTTCCCATATATTAATTCATCCTTACAAGGACCCCATAACCTGTACATAGAGTTGTTACCCCAATATTTCAACCAAGGACATTTCGGCTCACACAGCTTATAAGGAGCATATCCAGGACTTGAACCTTTGCTCTGAATTCATGTCCCAGTTTCATAATTACTAATTCATGTTGACTCCTTGTTCACTTCTTCAGGACACAGATCTTGAGAAATTGAAAAGAGCAGTATGAATGTGCCGACCACTGTCAGACTGTCAGATGGTCCTCATGTGCCCATAAAGTCAAGAAATAATGTGAACTGCCCCACCTTATGAACAATCACCAAAGGAACACCCTGTGGGTGAACAAGGAGCCGGAAGCATTCAGCACTTCAACATGCCTCCATTCCCACTTAGCCCCTTCCTCGGTTCAGAAATCGTGCTCAGCCACTGACCCAGAGCTCCTACCGCCCTCCGTTGTTAGTGCACGAAAGGCACACAAGCTACCTTACACTCGGCCAAGAGACCAGCAGCAGCGTGGGGAACAGAGACAACGAAGACTTTGGAAGGAAACAGATCTGAGTTCAAGTTCTGACTTTGCGACTTCCCAGATTTGGGACCTTGGGAAAGTTGCTTAGGTAAGTCTGTACCTGTAAAATGGAATAAATAAGATAAATCATGCCAACTTCACTGGACTACTGGGAGGAGAAAATGGGATCATTTGACAAATACCTTAGCCAGGGCCTGACCAATAACAGGTGCTGGATGGATGCTAGCTCCCTTAGGAGTTTACCCCAAAAAGCATCATGTGAACCCTCCATTTTCCTGTCTACCCTTGCCCTTTGCCCCTAACCCCCACACACACACCCCTTCCAGCTGAATCCAAAGGAGCTGCTGGCTCCCAGATGTGTTTGCTGACCTGATTTGGACCTGAACACACATCTTTGCCCTTAGAATGTGGTTTGGAAATGAAGATTGAATGTCTTGAAAACTGAGCTGGGCTTAAAGAACATTAAGAGTTAACTACAGACACATTTGGAAACTAATTCTTCTTTTTTTGGAATATCATTTACAAGGGAAAATGCAAACCATGCTCCAAATACTCACCGCCAAGCAAAGACATGGATCATAACCCTTTGGAAGTGAGAGATAAATACATGTGCATGTACATATTTATGCCAACTATTTCCTCTTATGTATTTATTCTGATCATTTAACAAAAATTACACATTTTGACCATGCAAATGTCCTACAGTTAACAACCATTTTAAAGTGACCAATAAAATACCATTTCTGTCTTTTCCTCAGCCTGGAATTCAGTCCTCAAGCTGAGGTGTTGAGCAGGGGATCCAAAAGTCAACTGGAGGCCCATGCCTTCTGAGTCACTGATCGTCTCACCTTTTCCTTAAGAGAATCAGAGAAAGGAACGCTTTTTAAATATACAACTCTTTCCATAGTGAAGGCTGAAAGTCAGGGCTGAGAAACCTTGAAGTTTCTTCAATGAAAGTGCAGAGGAAAGAAGTTCCATGTGACCTTTGGCACACTGACATTTTCTCTTCATTCACAAAATTGACCAAATTGAGAAGACAGCACGGTGGGTGTTTCTTCATCACTTTATGCATGTAGTTTAGTGTCTCTCCTGGATGCAACCAAGTATCACTGAGAGGCCAAGGAGGGCAGAAACAGGGCCCAAGACTCAGACAGACCTGTGTTCAAATCCTGTTTCTGATATGAACAACTTAGACGATAGAGGCAAGAGATGTAGCCTATGACTGTATTTCCTCAACCATCAAATGGGAAAAATTATTCCTACTTCACAGAGCATTGTGAGAATTAAAGATATTGTTCAAAAGCACCTGTGTACAATAAATATTCAAGGAACAACTACTGTCATCTTTAATAGAACCTAAGGTCAATTTGGCAATCTGGTGTTCGGAATAGTGGCTGAAAAAGACTTGCTTTTCAAAAACCCATTAGATGGAGTTTCAAGCATCAGACTAAGAATTTATCCAGTTTCTTTTACTCTTTCCATATTTCAGATTCACTCTGAAAAACAGGGAGTTGGGATTTCTGATTAAAACTAAATCTTCCTATAGATTAAATTTATTATAAGAAGCCTATTTACTTTTTAAGTAAAAAATGAGATTTTTTAACTTAGTTATGCTCCTTTAGGGAGTATGTAGAAAGCATTATAAAGTGGTATGGATTGCAAAAAGCGCCCATAAATGTCTATAACCCCTGTATGCATTCTTCACTGTAATACAATTTTGCTCCTTCTCCCTTCTTGAGGTAGAGTTTATCTAAGCCTGTTTAGCTGTGTGATTCACTCGGACCAATAGGTCAAGAGCAAATGAGCTATAGACAGAGGCACACTGGGGTCTGCCCTCTCTTGCTTCCCCGAGACCACCAAGTAGAGAAGTGAGGGTAGCCTAGCAAAGGATGAGAAGTTCCACAGAAGCAGTAGGCTTCCCCTGCAGGCCATCAAATGCTAACTTTCAGAGAAGCAAGTGAAACCATTTTGGAAGAGCCAGCCTCAGCTAAGCTACCACATACCTGACCCCACATAAGACTGACCCCAGGTGAAACCAACAGCGGAACCATCCAACTGAGTCCAGCCCACACTGCTGACCCACAGAATCACGAGCAAGTGGCTTGGCCAAAACGATCACTCAGGTTTTCTACAACATCTTATGGGACAATCTGAATGGACTTTTTGGCGAACCCAATGCAATAAAGTAGTTGTTGTTTTAAACAGTTTTGAAATAGTTAGACACAAAAGGTAAGTTTTGCATAAAGTCTTCCACCAGCAGTCCTGTGGGCCTCTGCAAGGTCCACAGTAAATTCTCAATCTCTAGACACTAGCCCCTAAGTCACAGTGTCCTCGGTCATAGTTTCTTGGTCAAGGTTGAATCCTGTCTGAGAGCGGACCTATCCCGTCCCCTCTCATATCACAGCAGTGCTTTAGATAGCTGGCCCCCTGACTGTCATTGCTGAGGGTCCAGGTTTGCCTTGCTTCTGCTCTTTCCAAGATCTGGTTATTCTAGTTTCTTAGATTTGATGAACTTCCCTGGTATTCTTCAGATAAATTCCATTTCTCCTCAAGAGAGTTACCTTTGGTTTCTCTTGCTTATACACTCCTTCCCCACCAAATTCTTTTTTAACATTTTTGCTGAAGTAGGGCTGCCCTGGCAGCTGTCTGTAAGGAACGTGCCTGCAAGGCAGGAGACTCAGCTTCGATCCCTGGGTTGAGAAGATTCCCTGTAGAAGGAAATGGCAGCCCACTCCAGTATTCTTGTCTGGGAAACCCGATGGACAAAGGAGCCTGGCAGGCTCCATGGGGTCTCAGGCTCCATAGTCCATGGGGTCTCAAGAGCTGGACACGACTTAGCGACTAAATCACCAACACCACCACACTTACGTGTGAGTGTGTAAGTATGTAATCACCACCATGATGTACAATATCATATTAGTTTCAGGCGTACAGCATAGTGATTCAGTATCCATTACAAGTTATTACAAGATATGGGTATAATTATACCCCATATCTAGCAGTGTACTATATAGCAGTGGTCCCCAACCTTTTTTGGTGAAGGGGGCATGTTCAGGCAATAATGTGAGCATGGGGATGAAGCAGATGAAGCTTCGCTTATTCACCCAGTGCTCACTTCCAGCTGTGCAGCCCAATTGCATAACAGGCTGTGGACCAGTACTGATCTTCATCACTTAATCCCATAAGCTCCAAACTCTTAGTAAAGTCCCCTCTAAAGAGTTTGGCCCTCCATGTTCCTGAAGAAATGGTAGTCAGTGAGGATGCTTGAAAGTTTCTTGTACACAAGACACCACACTGGCCTCTGCCGAGGAGGAGAAAGTAAGGCGTGGGCAGCAGCCTCACCCTCGCGGAGTCTCTGATGTAACAGTTGTCCTGCAGTCCTTTCTGCCTGCTTTTCCCCTTGATTCGTAGACTGGCAACTGAAGAGAATTCTGCCAAGTCAGTACACTGTGAATTATTCCTAATTAACTTGAATGCTAAGATCATGTGTCATCCTTGGCTTTACCGGGGAAAACCCACAGCAGATCTGAGTCTATGCTCCTTGCCTAAGGCCATATCCTTGGAAGATGAGGAACTAAAAATCACTTCTCTTTCTGAGTATCCGACAGCCTGAAAGGGATCTAATGCTTTTCCTTGTAACTTTTAAGAAGATTTACTCCTTCTCTCTCTCTTTTCTGTGTTTTCTCTCTCTTCCACCTTTTAGAATTCAGGTAATATAAATAAGAAAAAGCATTCATCATACTGATCATGCCTTTCACTTTCACTTTTACTTGGGAGGGGAGGGCTTAGAAGCGATCTGAGAGTAAGCTTCTTTGCTAGAAGAACTGTGAGACCCTGAAAGAAATTTCATGGAAACACAGAGGGGAATAGGAAGGGGGAATAGAGACTCTTCCATGCCAGGTGCTTTTATAGTCAGAGTTCAGACAATCCTGTGAAGTAGACATAGGTACTCTCATTTTCAAAGGAGGCCACAGAGGCCTGGAGAGGTGCAGGCGGATGCCCAAGGTCACAGAGCCTTAACTCCAGTCCAGGTTTGCTGACGTTCATGTTTCTGCTTTTTCTACTCCCTGCCTGCTTTTCCAAAAAGAAAGCAGTGGAAGCTGACTTGGGGAGTTGTGGTGGGTCATGCCCCTTATTATAGTCACTGGAAATGAAAACTCCATGCCTACAAAGATGAGTCTATTTCAGTACTTTCCAAAGAGCAAATCTATTTTAAAGTTGCCTCTGTGATAACAATAAGTGAATGTCAATAAATATGCCACACACAAAAAAAGAGGGATTCCCTCAGTAAATCAGATTTGAACTAGTTTCTTTACTACTGGACACCTCTGAATTTTCAATATATTTAAAGTGAATCTCCGGGGGAAGATACAGGGTGATATTAGTTATGGTCCCCCTTAGGCTGCCATAGCAAACAGACTCTAAAATACAAGGGCCAAAGTAGAAGTTAATCTCTTTCATTTATCAATACAGAGAGTGGCCCAAGGCTGGCTAAGTGGCTCTCACATTTTCAATACATAGCTTCCAAGATAGCACCAGTGGTTACCATTTCTCAAGCAGTGGAAGTTGAAATAGAGAGTTTAAGGCAAGAGGCTTTCCCTTTAAGGAGACAACATGGAATTACACCATCTCTTGCGCTTACATCCCACTGGTCTGAATATGGTGATATGGACACAGATATAAAGGAAGCTAAGAAATGCACTCCCTGGTTAGGTACCCAAGTGTCAGGCCAAAACTCAGAGCGTTTTATATCACCAAAATGCAGAAAGAGAGTAAACACCAAAGAGAAAATGAGCAGTTTCTTATTGTCCCCAACTTTATTTACTTACAAAACTCATCTTTTTAATGCAATGTTCTTCAGGACTGGTACTTCGTTAAATACCTCCTCTGTCAGGATAGGGCAGTTAACGATGCAGTGACCAACAACCTCAAACCTCGGTTTGAGTTGTCTCGACTTTCAAACAGCATTAGTTTAGTTCTCACTCTACTGTGTGTTGCTGAATGGGGGAGCTGTCATCTAGAACAGTCCTGATTTCCAGGGTGGAAGGGAAGAGTGTGGATGAGTCATGTACCACCGCATCTAAAGGCGAGAAAATCTAAGTAGAGCCTGATGGTAATTCACAGCCTTCTTCACATGCATCTCCTTCAAGCCAGGCTTTGCTCCCGGACTTGGGATGGCTGAGACAGATCCGCTTGTTCCCCTGCGGTGCCCCGAGTCTGCAGAGGAGAAAGGGGCTTCCTTCTGTCTCCCTGGCCCTGATCTTCCACCTTGTTGTGCTGGTTGGAGTACCAAGAACAAGCTCCGGACGACTGTGGTAATTGACTCCTCTCTCTGTGTCTACTCTCCCAAGAAGCAGAGACTATTTTTCCAGCCCTTGAATCCGGCCTGGGCTTGTGACTTGCTTTGATCGATGGAATGAAGCTGAGGTCACTCCAGGTCAGCCCGTTGCAGCCACTCCAGTAGTTGACTGCAGATCCATGGCTGAACCCGGTTAAGCCAAGTCCAGATTGATGACCCACAGCTAGATAAATGGTTACAACACTGAGTTTCAGGTGGCATGGTACATACGAAAGCTAACTCGCGTAGTGATGGAAGCTGAAAAGGAATTGACTAAAAGGTTGTATTCTCTGAAAAACCAAGGCACTCTGAAGTTTATAGGCTATGCCCAGGCTATGCCCAGAATGCTGCTGTAGACCTGGGCTGGCACTGAACACTGTACCTGCTGCCGTGGACATCTGCACTGAGACCACGCCGTGACCGATGAACCTGGACCCTGGACCCTGGTGACAGCCATTGGGGCCACTTAAGAAAGTGGGGGGACTTTCCTGGCGGCCCAGTGGTTCAGAGTCTGCACTTCTAATGGAGGTGACACACGTTCAATCCCTGGTTGGGGAACGAAGATACCACACACTGTGTGGCACAGTCAAAAAAAAAAAGGGTGGGTAAAATTCTTAGTGTTGACACTTGTCCCCAGAAGTAGCTCACATACAGGCAAGATGGGGCTTCCCTCATAGCTCAGTTGGTAAAGAATCCACCTGTGATGGAGGAGACCCCAGTTCAATTCCTGGGTTGGGAAGATCCGCTTGAGAAGGGATAGGCTACCCACTCCAGTATTCTTGGGCTTCCCTTATGGCTCAGCTGGTAAAGAATCTGCCTGCAATGCAGGAGACCTGGGTTCTATCCCTGGGTTGGGAAGATCCCCTGGAGAAGAGAAAGGCTACCCACTCCAGTATTCTGGTCTGGAGAACTCCATGAACTACGCAGTCCATGGGGTCACAAAGAGTTGGAGACGACTGAGCGACTTACACTTCACTTCACTTCACTTCACAGGCAAGATATTCTACAAAATAAATACTAATAACACACGAAGGAAAGGGCAATGAACCAACCAAGCAGGAGACCTGGAGCTAGGGTCCAGGAAGCCCCCATGGTGTTGGTGGTGGTGGTGTAGTCACTCAGTCGTGTCCGCTCTTTGAAACCCCATGGACTGTAGCCCACCAGGCTCCTCTGTCCATGGGATTCTCCAGGCAAGAATACTGGAGTGGGTTGCCATTTCCTCCTCCTAGGGATCTTCCCAACCCAAGGCTCTCCTGCATTGCAGGTGGATTCTTTACCAACTGAGTCACCAGGGAAACCTATGGTATTGCTAGACATTAACCCTTCAGTAGCTGAAACAGGGAAGTTTACCACAGGAATCCCGGGGCAGGAGCCGGGGCACTTGGGCAACATCTCTGTACCAACCATTGCAACGCATTTCAAAGTTTTAACAACTGGTAATACCACACCAGTGCTTAACACGGTCCCCTGCTAACTCAGTCTCTGATGAGGAGACTAAAATTGCATGCTTGGCTTAGATTAATCAAGATCCACCCCCGCCCCCATCTTGATGAACTGGGATTATGGTCACACAGCCACTCAGTAGGTGAACAAAAGGATAAAATCAGGGCTTCACCAATAAGGAAGGAGGTGATAAGGGAAGATAAATTGGCAAAAATGATCATTAGTATCTGCGACACACCACAACTCCCAGTGGATAAGTTGGAGTGAGATATGCAGGACAGGGCAGCTCAAGGCCCTAGGGGTT
This sequence comes from Budorcas taxicolor, assembly GCF_023091745.1. NCBI lineage: Eukaryota > Metazoa > Chordata > Mammalia > Artiodactyla > Bovidae > Budorcas > Budorcas taxicolor. The sequence goes on from NC_068915.1 coordinate 46,090,408, forward strand.
GATCATTAATGTGCCCTGGAACACAGCAAGGGTCACAGAGGCCCAGGGTAACCACCGTCCCAGTATACCCATATCAGGGGTTTGCCAGGATGCGGGACTTTCCATGCGAAAACTGACAAAGCCTGGGACAAGCTGGTCACTTGGTCACCTTGGTCGCAAAGTCAGCTGGCCCATGGTCTGCGTGATGTTACTTAAGAGGAGTTAGAAAGGGCCAGAGAATGCTCTTCACCAAGATCACACTGTTCATTCATTCATTCCTTTTCTTCAGTAAGCCACAAGTTCAACGTCAATTATGTTTTACAATTCTGTGCTATTTTCCTTATAATTCTATGGTTAAGGCTCTGTCTAGGACTGGGGGAATCCATTTTACCCAATTTCAATTCAACAGAAATCACTGAGGTCAGGAATATCAAGGCAGCTCTGAAACATGAAAGAAAATCAAATTAACCTAAAGCAGCTGTAACATCATTTCTCTCCCCTAGCCCATTGGCAATTTGTTTTGCAGCTTATATTTATATATAAAAACCATGCCTCAGATTTCAGGATAAACCCAGGAAAAACAAGAACTAGGAAAGATTATTTCTTGTTTCCCTTTACAGATTCCTCTTCAACCAGAGAACTTCCGAACCCTCCACCCCATAAAAAGAAAAAAAGAAAAAAGCCTGTGTCTGCATTTTTCCCCTTAGACAGAATGTTGACTTTCTTCTTTTCATTTTGACAGTTTCACTTCCTTTGCTGCAAGGTGAAGTGGGCACCAGAGTCAGGGTGCCCGAGGCTCTCTCTGAAGCCTTTCACGTCACTTGAGCCTCCAAGAAGAATCTGTGTTAAGAGTTTCTCTTCAACATGATCGGACTGCTCTATCCAGCATTGTCGAGGTGAGTGAATCCTCTCATGAATTCTCGATGTCACATTGCCCATGAAAACATTTACTATGCTTTAGCTTGTGATTTATGGATCCATAAATTGCTTTCGCCACTGCCACTACAAGACATAGTGAACTAACCCTCTCGTCTGTCACTTCAGTCACCACCAGGAGTGTTCTGGTCACCTCCTCTCTGATGCGGCCTGAGATTACTTAGCAGAGGCTGAGCCTAGCTTCAGAGGATGAGGTTTCTATGTTCTCCCTGCCTTTGAGCAAGCAGCTCTGCTTCATAGGCCCTGCCCCCTCTTCTCATGCTTTTCTAACTCCATACTTACTTTCACTTACCCTAGCAGAGAAACACAAGTTTTCTGGAATCAAAGACCTATTCTTTCTAGGTGGTTTAAATTTTAGAAGCTTCCTTTTAATAAGGTCCTCCAGAAATACTTCTGTTGGTAGCTGATGCTAATCGAGTTCCTGGTTTATTTGAAAGTGGGCAGCTTTCTCTCAGTACAATGTTGGGTTCTGCTGGAGATACAGAAGGGCCTACAATTTCCTTGCTCTCCTCAAAATTACAATCTAGCTGAGACAACTGAGTGCCTACTGTATACTGGGTGAGGGGTTTCTGAGCTCTGGGCCCCAGGGCAGGGATTGGGGATGGAGTTATAACAAAAGGGTCACAAATCCACAGACAACACAAGCATTACCTGCACATTTTTATCCTCTTCTTATCCAGGTCTTTATGTGACAAATATCTGCTGAGTGTTCATATGCATGCCTGGTGGAATAATGTCTTAGATATGTCTGTCTATTTTTCAAAAGCATTTGGATGCAGCTGTAATCGATTAAATATAAATCCATTTAAAGGGTTTTCTGGGTTTGTAATGTCCTACTATCACTGAGTATTTTCTCAGTCAATGGATGCCAGAAATTCATTATTATTGTGGAACTACATGGAAAGAGTTAACATTTTAAAAGGTTTCCTTAATATCAGGAAACGTGGGGACTTTAAAGGAAAGCTAACACAGGTGCATAACAATACCAGGTGTGGGGCTTGTAGGAGAGTAGCTCAGAGACTACAGGCAGAAACCCTTGGAAGAGCCAGGAGGTAAGAAGGCATCAATCTTCTGTTTGAATAACCTCTACATGTCAGCCTATGATCAGAAAAGGACAGTTCTCTAAATAATGCACGCAAACCCTTTCTTTTAAAATGATTTAGTGACATATTATTTTATATAATTATTATATACAACATATAACTAATAAATCCAGAACATTCAAATCTTCACTTCCCTGAACAATCTGTTTAGCTCCATTTCTATAGATTAAGTTTTTCAAAAGTAAAATATACTATAATTCTCCGTGCCCACGGTTCTTTATACTTTCCCAAGTGCTTTCCCTACACACTGTTTGACTGAACATCACCAAATCTATGAAGTGTGAATAAGACAGGAATCATTATATACTACAGTTGACATACAGCACTGTGCGAGTTTACAGTGTACAGCGTAATGATTTGACTTACATATCATAAAACGATGACCACAAACAGTTTAGTGAACATCCATCATTTCATTTAGATGCAATGTTAAAGAAATATAAAAAAAATTTTTTCCTAGTGATGAGAACAGTTAACAACTTTGATACATCACATACAGCAGTGTAAATTATATTTATCATATTGTCCATGACATCCCTAGTGCTTATCATTTATCTTCTAACTGGAAGTTTGTACCTCTTAATTGTCTTCAGTCCATCCCCTTCCTCAACCACAAATCTGATCTCTTTTTCTATGAGTTTGTTTTTGAAACATAACTGACCGACAGCATTATGTTAGTTCCTGTTATATAACATAGTAATTCAATACTTTTAAACATTTCAAAATGATCGCACTAATAAATCTAGTTACCATCTGTCACCATACAGGATATTACATAATTATTGACTCTATTCCTCACACTGTACACATTATCCCCATTTCATAAAAGAAGTTGGAGTGTTTAGGAATAGGCAATGAATTATGCAGATATAGAATGGGCAAGGATTAGGTGAAACTGTCAGGAAAACAGATTACAAATAAACTTAAAATGATCTTGGGACATATAAACCGGAAAGAGGCGGGGAAAGAGGAAGAAGCTCAAGTCTCATTCTTCTACTGGTCGTCATCCAAGTTCTAACTAAGAATGCCATGCTCACCTTAAATGCCAGTCTCTTAAAAAGAGATATTTTAAGAGAATGCAGGAAAGAAAGTAATAAAAGTGTTGTTTGAAATAAATAAGAGAAAATCTAGAAAAGAAAGACCAAGACACAGACTGCTATATTACAGGAGAAATTAAGGGCAACTGACAAATTCCAGTTGGCTGAATGGGATTCAAACAATTGGTCATTTCTGTTAACTGTACTTTCATGGAACCATAATTCGTGTAGCCTAAAAAAAAATTCTGAAACTTAAACTATATTAGACCTCCTTTTCAGTTCAGTTCAGTTGCTCAGTTGTGTCTGACTCTTTGCGACCCCATGAATTGCAGCACGCCAGGCCTCCCTGTCCATCACCAACTCCCAGAGTTCACTCAGACTCACGTCCATCAAGTCAGTGATGCCATCCAGCCATCTCATCCTCGGTCGTCCCCTTCTCCTCCTGCTCCCAATCCCTCCCAGCATCAGAGTCTTTTCCAATGAGTCAACTCTTCGCATGAGGTGGCCAAAGTACTGGAGTTTCAGCTTCAGCATCATTCCTTCCAAAGAAATCCCAGGGCTGATCTCCTTTAGAATTGACTAGTTGGATCTCCTTGCAGTCCAAGGGACTCTCAAGAGGCGATGCATATTTAAGTGAAAGGAGGCACTGTCGAAAGACTGGGCTTGTATTTGAATTTTGCTTTCAGCGCACATTAGCAAGCTTGATTTCTCCTAACTTCAATTATTTCATCTCTCAACTGAGTGTGATAATACTTCTATTGCACAGTTGTCTCCAGGATTTGAGATGGAAGCAGAGCACCTGGGCATCCCAGGTGGCACTAGTGGTAAAGAACCTGCTTGCCAACGCAGGAGACACAAGTAACACGGGTTCAATCCCTGGGTCGGGAGTCCCCTGGAGGAGGGCATGGCAACACACTCCAGTGTTCTTGCCTGGAGAATCCCCATGGACAGAGGGGCCTGGTGAGCTACAATCCATGGGGTCGCAAAGAGTCCGACACAAACGAAGCAAAAGAACATGCATGCATGCACATAGTAGGGTACCCAGGACACAGCAGAAACTCAAGCAAGGGAAGCTAGCTGGTGGTGCTGCTGTAAATTCATATGAGTTCTCATTGCCTGAGCACTAGACTCTGAGTAAAGGCCTGGGTTTGGATCCTGACTCTTTCACTTAGTAACTGTAAGATGAAATATTATTCAAGGAATTTGTATTTATTTATCCTGAAACTCTTCACTTATAAAAATGACTACAATTTCTCTTCTTACTTTTAGTTTGAGGTTCAACTGAAATTACATATGTGAAATAGGTTTTAAACATGTGTGTTAGTTACTCAGTCGTGTCCACTTTTCGTGATCCCATGATCTGTCCATGGAATTCTGTAGGCAAGAATACTGGAGTGGGTTGCCATTCCCTTCTCCAGGGGATCTTCCCGACACAGGATCAAACCCAGGTCTCCTGCTTTGCAGAAGCAGATTCTTTGCCATCTGAGCTACAAGGGAAACCCAGCTTTTAAATACAAATGTCATATAAAAATAGAATCCCATTGCTATTAAGTCTTTGAAAACTAATCATCTAGGTTAGAACAAATATGTCAGTATATGTATAACAAAGCTATCACCCTAATAGGAATACAGGGTAGAATTCTTCCTATATTTTTAGAAGTCCTGATAACAATGACAACCAAAAAAAAAAAAACACAAAAAAACCCAAATTATAATCAAGTTACAAGAAATGTTTGGTTAACATAAGGGGAAATTGCTTAATTTTAAGGATGAGGAAACATTTGAACAGGCTTACATGGGTCACAACAGACTGTCACCCCAAGGGCAGGATTACCAAGGATGATCAGCCCTCTGTCCTGGGTAGTTTATCAAAGAATCAAAGAGTCTGAAAGCTAAGAAGGGACCAGAGAGAGTTCAGCTCATCCCGCTTGCTTGACTGAAGAGGAAACTGAGACCCAGAGAAGGGAAGGTACTCAATCACCAGGACCCCAGTGAGGGGCCGTGGGGCGAGCCTGCCACCTGCTTCTGCCTTCGGCTTCTGCTCGGTGTTCTCCAGGACTACACTGTGGCTTCTGTTCAGATGCCTGCCCCACTGGCATTAAAATCTCCGCATCTGGTAAATGGGAAGGACCAGGGAGCAAATTGCAAGCTGTCTGCTGAGCTAGAGGAGAAAATCGCCCTAGGATGTTCCTGCGTCGGGAAGTGAAGGACTGGAAATCCATATCTGAAGGTTCCCCCCTCCTTCTGCATTTATGATATCATCCAGGAAACATTTAAACAACATACATGGAACAAAATGTCTTGCCAGGTGGTAGCGGGTGATATACAGACAGCCCCTGACTCACAAAGAAAGACTACAGAGATCCCATACATACAAACAGCTGCTGCCATCCGCCCGGCCCCCACCACCTTGCAGCTGTCACTGGCTGTGTAAAAAAATTAAAAAAGAAAGGGGCTAGAGAAAAAACTTGGACCACTTGCAGATTCGGCACATTTAGAGGCAGAGGAAGGGAAGAAGTTGTGGAAACAGGAACTACATAATGGAATGGACTCTCAGGACACATTTTCAGCCATGGATGATCTGACAGCAGTCCCTGCTCCCTTTGCCCTGAAAAATCTCCTCCCAGGAAGGTCTTCTCCCATCCATGCTGCCAGAAATGTTATCAATGTAGCATGTTGTCTTAAAATATTTTGGGAAGAAAGGAAGGCAGAGAATAAATAATAATTAATTTACCACTAGATATCTCTTTCAAGAGTCACTCTCCTTTATAACAGTTAATAATCAAGTATCTACCTCACGGGATTGTTGGGAAGATAAAGTCAATCAATGAACTAAAAGTCCTTAGCACTGTGCCTGATAAGTGATACAACACTAAGTGTTTTTAAAGGATTATTTGTAGCTCTCTTCTATTAACGTGTGTAAAATAGATAGCCAATGGGAATTTGCTGTATGACTCAGAGAACTCAAACCAGGGCTCTGTAACAACCTAGAGGAAGTAGGATGGGGTGGGAGGTGGGAGGGAGGTTCCAAAGGGAGGGGAAATATGAATACCTATGGATGATTCATGTTGGTGTTTGGCAGAAACCAACACAACTCTATAAAGCAATTATCCTTCAATTAAAAAATAAATTAATTTAAAATTTAAAAAGACTATTATTAATAGCTCTCAGGAATTCCCTGGCAGTCCAGTGGTTAGAACTCAGTACTTTCACTATGGAGAGTGGGGGTTCAATCCCTAGTCTGGGAACTAAGATCCTGCAAGCCACATGGTGCAGACAAAAGAAAAAAATATAACTATAGTTATTCTCATTTTACAGATGCAACAACTGAGGTGTCGAGAACTTACTTTCCCTAGCCCATATAACTTTGAGGTAGAACCAGTATTCAAATCTGTCTCTAAATCCTATCATCTTAACTACTGTGCTATAAACAGCCACGTGCTTAGCACTGGTGGCACGTGAGGGTGAGGTGGCAGTGGAGGGATGTTAGGGCCTATCATTCATAGACTAGCAATAATTGAGTTAATTCTTGCTTATCTGTGAATTTCCTCCTGGACAACAACCATGCTCACTTGCATTCAGGAAACAGGAATTTTGACTGGTAAAGGGGGTCAAGTAGGTTATTTGGGGAAGAAAAGGGAAGACCTGGGCAAGGGACCACAGCTGGATACTGAGTAGAAATCCTGGAGACAGAAATGACCGATAGATGGGAGAGATAGCAAAGCAGATTGGAGGGAGTCAAAGATGAACTCCAATCCACGTGACATTTCATCTAGGTCTGACCTAGGAAAGGGGAGGAAGACTTCTATCTCCCTGTCTCTACCACCCCACCTCTTGCCCCACCCACAGCTCCAGATAACTTAGTACTTAGACGAGAGAAAGGTTAAATAAACTCTTGTGGGATGGTTGGAAACATAACCCTTCCACTCCTGTTTGTAATGCATTTCTTTTGGGAAATGTGTGCTGAGTTCCAAACAAATGACTTGTAATTTAATACAATACGTGTACACTTTGGGTCTCCGAGGGCTGGGCACTGTGCCGGGTGCTGAGAATACCAAAGGAAATACAAGGCCAGGTCCCTGGCTTTGAGCAGCCGGGAGCCCTGTCAAGGAGAGAACTGTAAGCTCCCAAAGGACAAGATGCTGAGTGTAACAGGAGAGGTGTATACAAAGTGCCTTGGAGCACAGAGCAAGGGAATGGTGAAACCGCTTTTAAATCAACGTTTAGAACCCAACCTCTGCAAGTTGGAAACTGCATGCAATGCATTAAAAGTTACAGGAAGGACACTCTTATCCTTTCGTTCTGAATGAACTCTTTCAACAGAACTATTGCCTGCTGTTTTCCTGCCAAGTGGTGGTATCAATACCTGTTGGGTTTGTTTGTTGTCCTAAGAGGTTAGAGAGAGAGGTGATTGCACGGACTCTACTCAAACTGCTTTGATTTGAATCTGACTTCCATTTACCAGTGCTATGACCTTGACTTTGCCTCTCTTAGACTCAGTTTTCTTATCTGTAAAATGGGGCGAACAAAAAAAATACCCTAGTGTTCCTGGGAGGACTAAATACATAGAAAGTCCATGTTCCAGAATGGAGTAAACCTTTCACGAAACCTGCCTATTGTTACCCAGATGATAGACAGGAACTCTGACTTCAAATAACTTCATGAAGTTGTTCAAGAACTGTGTTCCTGAAAGAGTTTTAAACGATACACAGATGAGCATATTAAATTTTTAATAGCATATGTTTATAGTCACATGATAGGGAGGAAATATATATATCAAATGCTACATTTTAAAGATATTCTTTAACGTACTCACAGATATAGAGAACAGACTTGTGATTGCCATGAGGGGGAAGGAGAGGGGTAGACTGGAATTTGGGGAGGAATTTGGGGTTGGTTGGAGAAGGAAATGGCAACCCACTCCAGGATCCTTGCCTGGAAAATCCCATGGACAGAGGAGCAAAGAGTCGGATACGACTGAGCAACTAACACACTTTGGGGTTGGTATATGCGAACTACTACATTCAGAATAAATAAACATAAGGTCCTACAGTGTAGCACAGGGAGCTATATTCAATCTCCTGGGATAAACCATAATGGAAAAGAATATTTTTAAAAGAATGCATGATTGAGTCACTTTGCCATACAGCAGAGACTGGGACAACACTGTAAATCAACTGTACTTTGATAAAAAATAAAAATGAAATTTAAAAAATTTAAGATTGTTTTCCTTAGAATGAATAAAAATTTTAGAAAGTATATTAAATGAAAGGAAAACTGTTTAGAAAGTAAGAGTCAAATATTACTTCTTCTCTTCCAAAATAAAAGTAACAAGATGACTGTGATACTGAAGTAGAGACTAGAAGCAGAGGTTTCCCTTAAAATTTTTCTTTTTCTCCCACCCCCACCCCGACTGAGCATGGCTTGAATTAATTTAATTTTGTTAACTTTAAATAATACATATTAAAATGTCTAAATTTTAAAAGGAGGGATGAGGGTGGAAACACGGCAGAAATGAAGACTTCTCTTCTTGTGTTTTCTCACTGTAATGAAATTCAACACTTTCATCTAGGACTCTGGGTGAAAACAGCATTTTCTAATGTCCCAACTAAAGAGAAAGCACATCTGAAGAGGAGAAAGAATGCCTTCTGCATGCCCCCCTTTCTTGGCCCCGATTTCAATCCTGGTGGAAAAATTCCCTGAAGCCGACAACAGCTGAGTTCCTCACCCGGAATTCGATGATCAGAATAGGACAGTGACACCCTGAGGTTCTGGGGGCCCTGCAGCAGCCTGTGATGCACACGAAGACCAGAGGGTGCCCTGCCACCTGTCCATCTGCACCCCACGAGCCGAGGGGGCTGAAGTCAGCGGGGATTCAAGTTTGGGGTGGGGGGGCTTGGGGAAGACCCATAGAAAGGAGCAGAAGGACAGGCGGTGTCAGCTTATACCCCGGATTTCCCCAGAATCTCAGTAAGTCTGGCGCACCCAGTCCCCTTTACCCCTTCTTTGTAAAAATCACCTCCAGGAAAGTCCCTCTGTCTAACACAGCAGTTGGCCTTTGAAGCCTATGAATGGTCATGGCTAGCTGGGGTTTCCCTGGGGTCAGCATCTCCGTCTGGGTGCCTCATCACCCCATGTGTCACCTCCATTGACAGCCTTGCAGAGAACAGGTGGAGCGTCTCAAGGCACACACAACCAAGGGACACTATTTGCTAGAGGCTTAGCCCACGAATGTGAGCAAACTCCGGGAGATGGTGAAGGACAGGGAATCCTGGTGTGCTGCAGTCCATGGGGTTGCAAAGAGTCAGACACAACTGAACAACGAAATGACAACAGATAGTTCATACCAGCCTGCGTGTCCTCTCTCCTCTCTCACTCCTCCCGTGGAGATGTCCGCATCTAACTGATCACGGTCACGGTCACCTTCTTTCCACCAACCTGGTCCACAGTCTTTATGTCTCCTATCATGGAAAAGGGAAGCATAATCACAGGGCCCTCCCTGGGAGAGAAAGGTACAGAGGATAGAGTATTCACTGAGGCATGGGCAGAGGCTTTCAGATAAATCCCTCTATTTCAGCCACAGGAATAGGATTGTTAGGCAAAACGCAGAACACTCGGGTAAGTTGGAACGTCAAATAAGAAACAAATGATTTTTTTAGTAATGAGAATATCCTGTGCAATATTTAGGATATACTAATACTAAAATAGTATTTTCGTTTGTCTGACATCCCCATTTAACTGGATGTCTATAATTTTATTTGCGAAATTTAGCAACCCCGCTCTAAAACAACCTCAGGGACTTCCTTGGTGGTCCAGTGGTTAAGTCAGCCTGCCGATGTGGGGGACACAGGTTCAATCCCTGCTCGCAGAAGATTCCACGTGCCTCGGAGCAACGAAGCCACTACTGCAACTACTGAAACCCACAGCCTAGAGCCTGTGCTCGGCAACAAGAGAAGTCACAGCAGTGAGAAGCCCTCGTACCGCAAGTAGGGACAGTGAAGACCCAGCACAGCCAAAACTAAATCAGCAAGTAAGTAAATGAAAAATGCATGAGGCTGGCATTATTATTCTTACTTTAAATGTGGGGAAGATAAGCCTTTGAGAGATTAAGTAACTTGCCTGAAGCCGCAGGACTTGCAGGTAACAGAGGTGAGATTTCAACCCAGACTCATCGATTTCAAGATCATTCCTGGTCCGACACCAAATAGGGATCCAAGCCTTTAATGAAAAGGACGGATGGGATGCTAATGGAGGAAACTGAGGCTTCTCTAAGAATCTGGGGGAATTCTTGGATGCCTGGCTCAAGATGTAGACAATCACTCAATAAACAGTATGTGGATGTAACGAACTGAACTATCGCCATGCTTGGTAGCTGGAAGACTCGTCTCCTTTCCTAAAAATGCTCCTAAGACTTGTTCTCAGTCCCAGCTCAAGTCCTCCTTCAACACCACCCTTCAGCGCCTGAAGGGAGCACTTCACCCCATGTGTATAGGCAGTGGGAGATGAGGTCATGGGACACAGCTCCAAGAGAAGCTTTGAGTTGTGTTACATCCATTTAACACATGGAGGAAACCCACAGGCCTGAAGAAACTGGCTGGCCCAAGAAATAAACCAGTCGTCTCTTGGCCGGACAACCTACAAAGCTCAGCATGTGGAGTCCAGTCACCTTGCTTGAACCAGGCTGGCTCACCACAACTTGAAAACATCTGTCTTCACTTTCACTAACATTGTTTTAGGGGAGCAGGGGCTGTGGGGATAAGAAGAGGGAAGGGCTGTCCTGCTAGAACTCTTTTTAATCTGAAGATGAGATCCATCAGCAGATGCGAGGCTCTTTCAGCCTCGTTTCTTTCTTAGTTTCTATGAATCTGCAGACAGGAATCCAGACAGAACGCATGTAGCTCATAAGTGCCCACAAACCTCTGGTCCCAAGGAAAATTGCTGTGGCTCTGTGTGTAGCAGAACATCGCCCAGTCCTCCCTCCCCTAAGTCTCAGTTTTTCCTCCAGAGCCTCACTGGAGGAGCTGTGGCAGAAAAAGTGTAGGAAGGGTTTAAAAAAAAAATATGGTATTGAAAGAAAATGTGGACCCAAATCCACTACCACCAGGAAGTTGACTACCTTATAATCATTTTATTTCCTGACAATCAAAGCAATAAACGCTCACTGTAGAAACGTTTGAAAATGCTGAAAAGGCTAAACAAACAATAAAAAGTACCCAACATTGCATCATGCAGAGCTATAACCTGTCCTAAAATTGTGGTGTATTTCTAAGGATCTCTGTCCATATGATAAATATAATTGATCTCAGACTTCATAGGTGACTTTATTTCTACTCTTTTTAACCTAACAAATCATAGACACTTCTCTCAACACTGTTAAAGGCTCTCTGAAGGATCTTTAAAACTTCTGTTGAATCCTTAATAGATGCGTTGAAAATGGTCATAGGTAATTTAATTATTCTCCTCTCGTTAAACATTCAGAATGTTTCCAGTGTTGTCGCTAATTGAAACCACATATCAGTGAACATATTCACGTACTTTGTTTCTTAACTGTTATTGAAGTATTGTTGTTTAGTCGCTAGGTCGTGTCCTATGTATAGTTGATTTAAAATGTTGTGTTAGTTTCTGGCATACAGCAAAGAGATTTATATAGCTATTTCAGATTCTTCTCCATTTAGGTTATTGCAAGATGTTGAGTATAGGTTTTCTATACTATACAGTAAGTCCTTGTTGAGTTCCCTGTGCTATACAGTAAATCCTTGGCTTCACATATGTTTTCATCAGATTTTTGGCACCTGTTCCCTCAAGTCTAGAATCTAATATAAAACAGCATCTAATTTGATCCAAAGATATGTTATCTTATCATGTTTTCTGCTTTACCATGCTCTACAAAAGGCTATGGCTTCCAGAGGCCCCACCAGCTGACCTAGTTGGAGAATCACAATGGTCACTTACACAAGAATGACCTGGTCCCTTGTTGAAATCCAAATGAAAGGGATTCCTACACAGCAGGAAATCTTAGCGACAGCACCCCCCAACTCGCCATCTCCCTTAACTCAGGCCATGGTTTACAAGAGAGAGAGAGAGACAGAAGGAGAGAGGAGAGAGAGAGTGGAGGAGAGAGAGAGAATCCCAAGGATGATTTTCGGAGAAACCACCACACAATGTGATTCCATGGGCAACATGACGATAAAAGTCCTCAGAACTGCACCGCTTGGTATTTTAACAGAATCGTTGCTTGCTGATTTAGTTAATGATAATGTTGGGTTCCAAATTTGCTCTAAAAGGGAGTCTTAAGTGTTCTCAACTTGGACAGGACTGGCTTAAAAATAAACAAATAAGTTATATAAGTCCAAATTTTGGAGGATCGGGTTTTGGAAGCCAAGACTCTGGTGTAGGATTAAAAGGGCCTGCCTCACATCTCGTGGTTGGGCCTCACGTGCCGCCCGCAGGGTGGAGCAGCAAAGAAGCATTCCAGCTGTCCCCGAAATCCAGCGTCTAATTTGAGCGCCAACACCCACAAGGAACTCAGGCAGGGTGCACCCCACGGCTCCTAGGAGACACACTTGGCGCTTAAAAGACAGCGAAGAGAAACAAAAGAAGCAAGCGCAGCCACCAGTAGATGATGGCAGAGTTCTTTTTCTTTACTCTCTTCCAGTGTCAGATGTTGTGAAAGGCACGCGGGTGCTATTCAAGAGCATTCCTCTTCCACTCAAGAGCTGGCTGCATCTGGGTAGGAAATGAAGTGATTACTATGTGTTGCCTTTTTAAAATGTTCAAGGCCTCCCCCACTCCGGAAGAAAGATGTCAGGGTCCGCAAACTTACCAGTGTGGATGGAGCCCTCCTTTGGGTCCAGCTTCGGGACACTGTAAGGAACAAAAGAAGTCCAATGCTCTGGTGGGATCCTGAGTCCTCCACGTGCTCCAAGAGTGATATGGATGTGTGAAATGTCACAAATGAGTCCATTCACTCACATATTAACGTCACAGAATTATTAAGAGCTAAGTAAGTGACAGGCACTGAGGGTCTAGGGTTAAAGACACAGTAGACTAGGCTGAGCCCTCAGATTGCTTGTTGTAGTTGAGGAGAATAGCTGTGTTCACAATAGCCAGAAAATGCTACATTACCCATCCCCGTCGCTGATGTAGATCAAGGACCTGCGTGGGCCAGGAGTACGGTGCAGCAGCACTGCTCAGCTCTAAGCCAGTGACTGGCTTCCTGAAACCCAGCCCCAGTGTGGCTGGAGCTTCACATTTTCCAAACCAGGAAAATGTACCTTTTTTGTAAAATATCCTGATTTCAGTTGGCTAAATTTTTTAAACTATGCAAACCAAACAAAACATACCTATACACTGGACCAGGGCAAGCCACCAAGGTGAACCTCTGAGGCAGACTACATTTTCTAATATGGACCTAGGGACATATACCTACCCTTATGAGAAAAAAGCACTTTATACAAGCCATATATCTAATATGATCACATTTTCATTGCAAAACCATGTATTTACACACAGAAAAAAAATGGAAGGCTACATAGAATGTTAGTAGATATTCTGGTTGGCAAGATTACAAGTGATTTTTTTTCCCTCTTTTTTTTTTCTGTCTAAGTGAAATTTTTACAATGGGCATGCATGACTTCAATAATCAGAATTTTCAACAAAATGTAAAAGTTTACAGAAAAGACCCAAGTGCTTTTAGATTAGTAGAGATAAAATATGAAAGCCTTAAAAAAATAAGAAAAATTTAAAAAGAATAAGAATTAATGAGAAATATTAAGAATAATAAAACCCAAGTAATAAAGAAATAAATTATCTACATTGGACATTTACACTGGTGCAGGAGGAAGGATACTCACAACGGAGTTTACAGGCATTATCTTTCTTATTCTTCGAAACTTCCCTGTAATGGTACTACTGTTATTCCCATGCACAGGGAAAACGATGAGGCTTAGAAAGCCTAAGTAACTTGTCCAAGGTCACAGAGCATAGAACTAGAATTCAAAACCCAGGTCATCAGCCTCCAGAGGCTGCATGTTAGCCTGACCTTAAGTACGAGATCCCCAGAAGCAAAGTAAGGGGGGAAGATCAGGGACACGGGGGTCTTTGATCAGGCCTTGAAGACTCAGAAAGAGTTCAGCCCCTAGATATAGAAAGGAAACAATATTACCAAAGAAGTAGAGATGATACCAGGATATGAGAAGATTTTAAACTTAATGAAGTAAGGATAGAAGGCTGGAGAAGTCAGAAGAGTCCTACAGACCTAATGCCAGGCTAAGGAATTAGACTTTATTTAGACTTTATTTCTGTGATGTTTCCAGCACAGAAATAAGATGGGTGTCATGCCAAGACCACCATTAACAAAATTTCACAGACTGGGTGGTTTATACAACAGAAATGTGTTTCTCACAGTTCTGGAGGCTTGAAGCCCAGGATCAAGGTGTTGGCAGCCTTGGTTTCTCCTGGGGGCCCTCCCCTTGGTGTGCAGGCGGCCACCTTCTCACTGTCTTCCCGTGACCTTTCCTCTGGTGTCTCAGCGTCCTCTTCTTATAAGGACACCAGTCAGTTTGTGTTAGTGCCCACCCTGATGGCCTCACTTAAACTTGCTTCCTCTGTTAAGGCCCTGTCTCCTAACACAGTCGCATTCTGAGGCGCTGGGGGTCAAGACTTCCACATGTGAATTTGAGGGGAACCCAGTTCAGCCTGTAATAAATGATGATGCCAAAAGAGCACTGACCTTGGAGAGCCAGAAGCCCTGAGTCTGAACGCTGCCAATACCACTCACTATTAGATGTGGGGCCTTAAGCAACACATTTAAGCACTTTGCCCCTCATTCATCAAATAAAAAAGCAGCTGATACAGTTTGTCTGCACTGCAAGGTTGTGGTAAGGCTGAAATGAAATAATTAATGTATTTTTAATGTATTGTGCCACCCATTTTAAACATTTAGGGCCCCTACTGTAACAAAATGCATTTACATTTGAATTTTAATCTATATTTCTGAATTAATAAATATTTGTTGAATATCTATAATGTGGAACATGCTGGCATCGATGAATTTTCCAGACCTCATTTAATGCTCACAACCTCTTTGGTTTGGAAACAGACCACCTCCTAATACAATCACCCTGAGGGTTTGAATGTAACAAATGAATGGGGTGTGCATATATTCAGACCACAGCAATGATGTCATCTATTTTCTATCCATTTTTTTTCAGTACAAAGATAGCTCAATGTGAGCAGTGACCATCTATGCTCTGGAACCCTAAAAATGCCTCAGTGGAAAATGTGTTCTTAATTGTTGCTAAGATTCTTCTCCTGATTTTCCTCCAGCTCTAACTCCAAGTGGCCAATCCAATTTCAGCACAAGGACACATCCAAAGCCCAGTCAAAATAGCCCTGCATGCATGCATGCTAAGTTGCTTCAGTCGTGTCTGACTCTTTGTGGCCCTATGGACTGCAGCCTGCCAGGCTCCTCTGTCCATGGGATTCTCCAGACAAGAATACTGGAGTGGGTTGCCATGCCCTCCTTCAGGGGATCTTCCCGACCCATGGATTGAACCCCTGTCTCCTCCATTGGCAGGCGGATTTTTTACCACTACTGCCGCCTGGGAAGCCCCAGGAGATTTTTTAAGTATATTTTAAATCTCTGATTTGCATCTTTGAAAAGAAAATTCAAGAGGATCCAATTCCTAGCCCCCCAGCAATTCTGGTCATTCCTAAGTTGTCAAAACTCAATGCTGCGCTTCCATGCTTCTATCTGTACCTTAGACCACAAAGATGATCCTCTCTTCTCACACTTGTCCTCAATCTCCCAATTTTTTTATTATTTAATTCTTTCTTATAGGACAGGGGACAGGAAATAATCAGGGCACAAGGTCATATTAATAATCGTCTACCCCCATTACACACAGAAATGTCTCTTCAGTGCTGCAAAGAGTACCGGATATTAGCGTGACTCTTTTTAAACCAAAGCTTGTTTTTCACTTCAGTGCTATCTCCCGATGCTCCCAACAACTCAGACAATTATGAGGCAGGGAAAAAATAAATGAGACTTTGGGAAATTTCTCTAACAGATTTGAGGCTGGTTAGTGGCGTAGGCACTGGCTGATCCCCGCATCCTTCTTAGCAGGACTCATAGCCAGTGCTTTTCTCCCCAGAACAAGCTGTAGCTCTGCAGTGCCCTATATAACATTAAGGACATTGAAATGTCCCAGAGATGCCCCCAAAGTAATTTTCGCTTTACCAGAGAGCACAGTAATAGATACCCATCTATCTATAAATGCAGGACTTTTTAAAAAAAAGGGTTATGTTGTCTAGGGGAGAGGGGGGATTGGTTTTTTTCAGGAGGGGGTTGTATTTTTAAAGCAGTTTTCCTTTTGCAAAGTGGCAAATTTCCTAATGTATTTTTTATCCTCCAAGTTCTTGCAACCTTTTTTGACACCCTCTCCCTGTGTCAAATGGCAAACCCAGTGGAAGTCATTTGGAAGGCAGGGGCAGATGGCAGAAAAATAGTTTCTCCCCTCAGCTGCTCTGTCCGGGTAATTTGTTTTCCTAACTGATGTAAAGGAAACCATAAGAGTGCTTTGCCCACTCCAAACCTCTGAAACTGGAGTTATGAGGTCGTACGGAGGAGGCCAGGAAAAATAGTTTTTGGGGTGGTTTGATGCTTTCTGAGGCCTTTTACTAGTGACCTGCAATACTAATTACCCAGCCTTCCTGTCTGAATAAGACATCTAGATGATGATTCACGGCTGTGGAAGCCAGCGTCAATAAACAGGCCGTTGAAATTCAACTCTTGCATCTCAAAACTGGATTCTCTGGATCCTCACAGGCAAATCCAATATACTTGTAATCGAGACAAGTGTTGGGTGTAGGAAAAAGAGCATGAAGTACCAGGTATGTTGGGGAGAAAGCAGTCTGATGGTGGTCCACCATGGGTACAGAGAATAGAACCATTTCCCTCTGCCGTGGTTCCACCATTCATTAGCTAAGTGACATTTAGCAAGTCATTTAATCTCTCTGTGCCTCAGTTTTCTCATCTGTAATATGGAGATAATCACAGTACCTACCTAACAGGGTTTTATGAGACTAAAATAAGTTACTATTTGGAAAGCAATTAGAAGAGTGGCTGGTACAGAGTGAGTGCTATCTGTGTGTTTGATAAATATACTTGGAAAAAAAGGTCATAATAACCAATCAAGCAGAGTTATCTGAGGGTAATACTGGCTAACTGTGCCCTGCAGATCCGACCCTCTCTTTCCGGCTGAATGAGCCTGAGTGGGACCCACTGACATCACAGCTGAGCAGCCCTTCAAAGGCAATTCAAAAAGTAGGCCAGTGGGACACTCGGGTCTAGCCGTGGCCATTTGCTTTCACAGGCCTGCTAACATCCGCTCAGAAACTGTTGGAAGACTTCAAATTTTTTCACTCTAATACTCCCAAAAAATGAAAACTACACCTCTGCACACATTCTTACTTACTTCATTTTATCATTTCAATTTAAGATTAAATGATTCAAAAAAAAATTCCCTAAATAGTATATTATAAAATGAATGTTTGAAAATAGTTGCATCGCTATTTTAAATGAATCCCTTGGAGTTATCCCCCCAGCAATACCCTAGAATTTGCCACCCACTGTCATTCATTTAAAGAGACACAAATAAGCTTTTCTTTCACACTAAAGATTCTACATTGTTCCTGTATCTCCCTGAAAGCTATTTCTATTTCTCTTCCTTCTCAGAATTTTATCTTAACATTTTTTATAAGTTATGTTATGCATTTGCAACACATATATGAATATTTTTCCCTCTGGCCACCAAACTCTAAATGTAAAAACAACAACAAAAAAATATTTTTAATCCTTCCAGATCTAAGGGTTACAAGTTATTAATAGTACACAATTGATCAAAACATCAATATATTTTAACTTTTGGTATATAAGCATAATACTAAAAGTAATTTTTAATGCATCTCAGTGAAACGGGTGGAGATATTTTCCCCCACTAGCTCATATTCAGGAATGACTATTTATTACAAATGACAGGATGAGATGGTTGGATGGCATCACCGACTCGATGGACATGAGTTTGAGCAAGCTCCGGGAGTTGGTGAAGGACAGGGAAGCCTGGTGTGCTGCAGTCCATGGGGTCGCAAATCGAACACGACTGAGCGACTGAACTGAACTGATTTATTACAATAAGAGAGAGAGAATGTTTAGAATTATTTCTATCCGTATTTTCCTGTCTCATAGATGTGACCACTGACATCTTTTATTCACATTTAAAAGGAGATAGGAAGGAAAGGAGTCTCTCTAAAATGCTGACATTCAGTTCTATGAACTCCCTCTGAATTGTATACCGAAGACACAATGGAATTCTAAGGCACCTATCACTTTGATTAGGGCCTCTTCCAATTTTGTTGAAAAGAAATAATTGGAAATCATCTGACTTGAGAAAGTATTCATTATTCAGTCCTCAATGTCTCATTCTGTGTTCTATACCAGAAAGGCCAAAACTTTTAAATTACCATTATCTTAACCTGTTATCCTTATCTGTTACTCAGAGGCACTTTGTTTAGTTTGTCTCAGTAAGAGTTGAGAAAAGCAAAATATCTATTTCCATACATCTTTCTGAGTTCAGTTCAGTTCAGTCACTCAGTTGTGTCTGACTCTGCGACTCCATGGATTGCAGCACGCCAGTCTTCCCTGCCCGTCACCAACTCCCGAAGTTCACTCAAACTCATGTCCATTGAGTCGGTGATGCCTTCCAACCATCTCATCCTCTGTCGTCCCCTTCTCCTCCCGCCTTCAATCTTTCCCAGCAGCAGGGTCTTTTCAAATGAGTCAGTTCTTTTGCATCAGGTGGCTAAAGTATTGGAGTTTCAGCTTCAGCATCAGTCCTTCCAATGAATATTCAGAACTGATTTCCTTTAGGATGGACTAGTTGGATCACCCTGCTGTCCAAGGGACTCTCAAGAGACTTCTCCAACACCACAGTTCAAAAGCATCAATGCCTTGGCGCTCAGCTTTCTTTTGTAGTCCAACTCTGACATCCATACATGACTACTGGAAAAACCATAGCTTTGACTAGACAGACCTTTGTTGGCAGAGTAATGTCTCTGCTTTTGAATATGCTATCTAGGTTGGTCATACCTTTTCTTCCAAGGAGTAAGCATCTTTTAATTTCATGGCTGCAGTCACCATCTGCAGTGATTTTGGAGACCAAAAAAATAAAGTTTGTCACTGTTTCCATTGTTTCCCCATCTATTTCCCATGAAGTGATGGGACCAGATGCCATGATCTTCGTTTTCTGAATGTTGAGTTTTAAGCCAACTTTTCCACTCTCCTCTTTCACTTTTAGCAACAGACTCATTAGTTCTTTGCTTTCTGCCATAAGGGTGGTGTCTTCTACATATCTGAGGTGATTGATATTTTTCCCAGCAATCTTGATTCCAACTTGTGCTTCATCCAGTCCAGGATTTCTCATGATGTACTCTGCATATAAGTTAAATAAGCAAGGTGACAATATACAGCCTTGATGTACTCCTTTCCCAATCTGGAACCAGTCTGTTGTTCCATGTCCAGTTCTAACTGTTACTTCTTGACCTGCATACAAATTTCTCAGGAGGCAGATCAGGTGGTCTGATATTCCCATCTGTTTAAGAATTTTCTACAGTTTGTTGTGATCCACACAGTCAAAGGCTTTGGCATAGTCAATAAGGCAGAAGCAGATGTTTTTCTAAAACTCTCACTTTTTCAATGATCCAATGGATGTTAGCAATTTGATCTCTGGTTCTTCTGCCTTTTCTAAATCCAGCTTGAACATCTGGAAGTTCACAGTTCACGTACTGTTGAAGCCTGGCTTTGATCATTTTGAGCACTACTTTGCTAGCATGTGAGATGAGCACAATTGTGCAGTAGTTTGAGCATTCTTTGGCATTGCCTTCCTTTGGGATTAGAATGAAAACTGACCTTTTCCAGTCCTGTGGCCACTGCTGAGTTTTCCAAATTTGCTAGCATATTGAGTATAGCACTTTCACAGCATCACCTTTTAAGATTTGAAATAATTCAACTGGAATTCCATCACCTCCACTAGCTTTGTTTGTAGTGATGCTTCCTAAGGCCCACTTGACTTTGAATTCCAGGATGTCTGGCACTAGGTGTGTGATCACACCATTGTGATTATCATGATTATCTTTTAGAGTAGAACCACTTTAATGCTTTTAGCTTGCTGTGTGCCTGAGTTAAAATTTTGTCAAAATCTTGGAACCTCAAATGGCTCATGCAACTGATGTGCTTAGTCACTCAGTCGTGTTCTACTCCTTGCAACCTCATGGGCTGTAGCCCACTAGGCTCCTCTGTCCATGGGGATTCTCCAGGCAAGAATACCTGATGGAGTGGGTTGCCATGGCCTTCTCCAGGGGATCTTCCCAACCCAGGGATCGAACTCATGTCTCCCACATTGCAAGCAGATTCTTTACCATCTGACTCACCAGGGAAGCCCCATGCAACTGATGTTTCATCATAAAACCTAAGTATCAAACCAATCAGCCAAATTAGATGTATTTCTTGCCTTTTAAAGTATGACTTTCTTTTTTAACTAAACTAAGTATCTTAATATTCATTTTGGAGAATATTATAAAAACTACAGTGAAATAAATTATGGAATGCATCACATGAAATAGACTCCTAAAAAGAAGCCAACTTTATGTTGATTAGATTAGATATAATTAATTTTACAACAAGGGTAAAACAGGATAATATGCTGTTTCTCATTACTTTATTTGCAATAAAATGGCATACTATTTCACTAAAATTATGTTATTTATGGAGCCAGAAATATGCCAGAAGGCATAATATCTCTTCCCAAAGCAGGGTAAATGTGTGCTCTTAACTCTGATGGTGGCTTGGGGATTAATTAAATAGCAATTATGGTTTAAAAATCAGTAAAATTTCATTGATTTCATTAGGTCTCATGCTCAAACTTTCTATTTAAGTTATATAATAGGAAAACAATATGTATCTGTATACTACTGAAATTAATCAGGTCAGCATGTATCATAATCCAAAGTATTCATACTAGGTAAGAAATCCATACATGATTTTATAAAATCAGCTCTAACCACCTCATGGAATAGCATATACAATATCTGAAAAACACTATCTAAAATTTCTATCTGCAGGTTTTATGCAGTGTATCATGGAAATCTTGGTAGTTCCAGAAAATATACCAGCTGCATCTATTAAGAGCGTCATTAACTGGCCTAGACAGCTCAACTGCTGTCAGGCACATTCTCTTCTAGCTAATTACAATTCCTAGGGATGAAAATCAGACTTTCCTTAAACACACAAATTCTCCCCAACACGCATGCACATGCACACACACACACTTTGGCATTAATAATTGAATTCAACCACAGGAAAAAAAATGGATCATAGGATACTCATCCATCAGATAATAATGGACATTATTTCAATGAGCACTTACTATGTGCTGCTCACTGTTCAAAGTTATTGACATATACTAGCACTTAATTGGTCTTTACAGCAACCTTGTGAAGTGAGTCTAATTGACATTTCCATTACCAGATGAGGAAATGGACACTCAGAGGCCACAGGACTAACAGTTGGAGAAGGCAGTGTGCCAACTCAGGGTGCCTCTCCCCAGAGCTCAGGTTAACTATCACACACACTGCCTCTCTAGAACATGAGTCCATTTCAAATTACTTCTGTTCCACAGCTAACCACAGTGGAAAGCAAAAAACACAGACATTCCCCCACAGAGATGTCCATGCCCTAATCTCCAGAGCCCATGAATATATGGCAGAAGGGACTTCGCAGGTGTGATTAAGTTAAGGATACTGAGATAACAAGAATACCCTGGATTATCCAGGTGGGTGAAACATCATCACAAGTGAAAAGGGGAGGCAGAAGAATTAGAGTCAGAGGAGGTGTGATGATGGAGTCAGAAGTCAGAGTGATGCAATGCTGGCTTTGAAAATGGAGGAAGGGTCCACAAGGCAGGGAATGTAAACACTACCTAGAAACAGGAAAAGGAAAGAAAACACATTCTCCCCTATAGCATTCAGAAAGGCGCACAGCCCTGCCAACATGTGATTTTAGCTACATAAGACCCATCAGACTTCTGACCTCTTGAACTGCAAAATAAAAAAAAGTGTGTTGTTCTGAGCCTCTAAGTTTGTGGTAAGTTATTACAGTAGCAATAGGAAACTGATACAATCACAAGAAAAGCGCACTGATAAGAGGAGGGTATGAACATTCAAAACCCATTTTATACAAGCTGATGGCAGCAACGTGCTTGCTGCCCAAATAAAACCAGGAAATACGTTTGAGCTGCTAAGAAGCAACAAACAAGTTCTTGCTTCCGTATTGAAAATGGAGGTGCCTCTTATCTCAGTTTTGGAATAAGTAAAGATTATCCACAGAGACGCTTTTTCATTTTTACTTTTACAAAATTGACTCTGGTGGTTCTTTGAATTTCTCCCCCAGACTCCCCCCTTTTTTTAGTTGTTTCAGTGTTGATTTTTCACTAGAAGATTTTTTTTTAAAACTTTCCCTTCCTGAGCATTTTTCCACTGGGTTTGAGCCCTAACTCTGCCATTTAACTCGATCCAGAACACTGGCATTATTATAATTGCTGGTATAATAAATCATGTAACTATTACTCTGTGTTCAAAGTAAGCACCTTCTTGGCTTTTATATAATTGCTATTTCTGCTGTCAGATGGTCCTCCTGGCACTCAATTCCACACAGCAGTCAGGGTGTGATTTTTACTCCAGAAATCTGACAGTGTCCTTCCTGTCCTCAAATTTTTTCCTTGACTTCTTTCACACTCAGAATGGAGAGCAGACAAAGTCTTATGACCAGCACCCCTTGTGATAATCACCCCCTGCCCCATGCCCTATTGCCCTGCTATCTCACAACCTCACCTGGCATCTCTCTCCTGCCCTCTCCTGAGCTCCAGCCCTACCACACTATTAGTGCTCCAAACCCAGCAGGTTCTCTCAAGCCTCCATACCTTGCATCTTCTGCTTCTTGTCCCTCTGGCAACAGTCACTCCTTTTTGTTGCTCAGTCAATAAGTCCTGTCTGACTCTTTGCCACCCCATGGACTGCAGCACGCCAGGCTCCCCTATCCTTCACTGTCTCACGGAGTTTGCTCAAACTCATGTCCCTTGAGTTGGTGATGCCATCCAACCATCTCATCCTCTGCCGCCCTCTTCTTTTTTGGCCTTCAATCTTTCCCAGCATCAGAGTCTTTTCCACTGAGTCAGCTGTTTGCATCAGATGGCCAAAGTATTGGAGCTTCAGCTTCACTATCAGTCCTTCCAGTAAATATTTAGGCTTGATTTCCTTTAGGATTGACTGATTTGAGCTCCTTGGTGTCCAAAGGACTCTCAAGACTTCTCCAGAACCACAGTTCGAAAGCATCAGTTCTTGAGCATTCAGCCTTCTTTATGGTCCACTTCCCTTGGCTCAAATGTTAAAGCGTCTGCCTGCAATGCGGGAGACTCAGGTTCGATCCCCGGGTTGGGAAGATCCCCTGGAGAAGGAAATGGCAACCCACTCCAGTACTCGTGCCTGGAAAATTCCATGGACAGAGGAGCTACAGTCACGGGGTTGCAAAGAGTCAGACACAACTGACTGACTTCACTTTCTTTTCTTTTCTCTCTCACATCCATACATGATTACTGGAAAAACCATAGTTTTGACTACATGAACTCTTGTCAGCAAAGTGAAGCATCTGCTTTTTAATGCTGTCTCGGTTTATCATGATTTTCACTCCCTTTGTCATTCCCTTTTCTATTGGACTAATTTTGTCCTCTCCTTCCCCAGCTCAATGATACATCCAATTGTCCCAGCATCACCAGCAAAGACATGGGTAGCAGCGCTTAATAGACACACAGGTGTGGGCCCAGAACACCTTTCCTGTTGTTTCTTATCTGTGGTTTCCTATGATATGTATCTCTAATTTCCTGACTGCCTACTGACCTACACTTTCTGGGTTTTTGACCTTGGCTTTCTTCATTAGACAGCTGACACTCCCATTAGCCAGCCGTCATTTGCAGCCCCAGGTAAGAAACACTCGCAGAGGTTTCAGCCTCAACTTACAACCACTCCCTACTACACACACACACACACACACACACACACACACACACACACACGTTTACCCTAAATGAGACACTTCATTTCTTTAATTTTTAAAAAAACTTGTAAAGTAGCTACTATTTTGTCCCCATTGACAGATGAGGAAACAAAGTCCATTAAGATGAAACAATTTGTTCAAAGCGATACAGCCTTTTAGTGATGGAGCTGTTAGGGCACATCACTTCAAACAGCTCAGCCAAGCAATCGCCCTAGTACATTTTTCTGATTCTTGTGGACCCCGCCACCACCACCACCAACACATTTCGAAGTACTTCTCTAAGCTGTCAAAGTTATCGCTGCATTTAGTTCACTGGATTCTAATTGTGTGGACCTATGTATCTCCCAGACCACCTGACCCGCCTCTTGAGAAACCTGTATGCAAGTCAGGAAGCAACAGTTAGAACTGGACATGGAACAACAGACTGGTTCCAAATAGGAAAAGGAGTACGTCAAGGCTGCATATTGTCACCCTGCTTATTTAACTCATATGCAGAGTACATCATGAGAAACGCTGGGCTGGAAGAAGCACAAGCTGGAATCAAGATTGCCGGGAGAAATATCAATAACCTCAGATGTGCAGATGACACCACCCTTATGGCAGAAAGTGAAGAGGAACTAAAAAGCCTCTTGATGAAAGTGAAAGAAGAGAGTGAAAAAGTTGGCTTAAGGCTCAACATTCAGAAAACGAAGATCATGGCATCCAGTCCCATCACTTCGTGGGAAATAGATGGGGAAACAGTGGAAACAGTGTCAGATTTTATTTTTTTGGCTCCAAAATCACTGCAGATGGTGACTGCAGCCATGAAATTAAAAGACACTTACTCCTTGGAAGAAAAGTTATGACCAACCTAGATAGCATATTCAAAAGCAGAGACATTACTCTGCCAACAAAGGTCCATCTAGTCAAGGCTATGGCTTTTCCAGTGGTCATGTATGGATGTGAGAGTTGGACTGTGAAGAAAGCTGAGCACCGATGAATTGATGCTTTTGAACTGTGGTGTTGGAGAAGACTCTTGAGAGTCCCTTGGACTGCAAGGAGATCCAACCAGTCCATTCTAAAGGAGACCAGTCCTGGGTGTTGTTTGGAAGGACTGATGCTAAAGCTGAAACTCCAGTACTTTGGCCACCTCATGCGAAGAGCTGACTCATTGAAAAAGACTCTGATGCTGGGAGGGATTAGGGACAGGAGGAAAAGGCGATGACAGAGGATGAGATGGCTGGATGGCATCAGCGACTTGATGGACATGAGTTTGAGTGAACTCTGGGAGTTGGTGATGAACAGAGAGGCCTGGCACGCTGCAATTCATGGGGTCACAAAGAGTCGGACACGACTGAGCAACTGAACTGAACTGATGTATCTCCCTAGGAGACTTGAGCCACTCAGAGTCAGGAGCATGTCATTCAAACTTGGATGCACATGGAACTTCGTTTGTAGTCCAGTGGTTAAGACTCCAACCTTCCACTGCAGCGGTGCAGGTTCGATCCCTGGTGGGAGAACTAAGGTCCCACATACCTTGCAGTGTGGCTAGAACAGAACAAAAACTTGAGCACACAACAAAAGGTCTGGTTTTGCATATCCTCCAAACTACGCTTACGCATGCACCTACCAGGAAGCAAGGCACTAAATTTCAGTGTCCTACTGACCCTCTCAGTTCCAGCTCCTGTACAATTATGAGTTCTCTTTCTGAACTAATTTTGAACTGTCCTATCTGGTCAATATTATAAGGCACCTCAAAATCTCTTGGGAAATAGAAGCAGGTTTTATTTATAAGTGAATGTGTTGGTGAGAATTTAATTAAATTCCAGAAAAGTCAAGTTTTCATGCTAAGAGAATCCATAGGGTTCAACTGGTTCACTTCTCCTGTTTTGTAGATGAAAGAACTAAGGTCTATACTAGCCTTGAAACCTGGTCCCTGATTATATACTGTTTTTGACTCACATGACTTATTGAGTCTATACTTTTTAATTGTGTGCTTATACACTCACACACATACATACATACACAGAGAAAGGGTTCTGTTGGTTCTAGTTTGGTTGAAATACTGAAATATCTGTCAGACTATAGGTACATACCAAGAGAAATGAAAACGTCTGTCTACACAATAACTTGTATGTAAATGGTCATAGCAACATTATTCATAACAATCCCAAAGTAGAAACAGTCCAAAAGTCCATCAATTAATAAATGGATAAATGAAATGTGGTAGACTACACACTGGAATATTATAAAAGGAATGAAGTTCTGATACACACTGCAACATGGATGGAGCTTGAAACATACTAAGTGAAAGAAGCAGGTCACAATAGGCCCTATATTGTATGAAATGTCCTGTATAGGGTCAGAAAGTATATTACTAGCTGTGTAGGACTGAAGGAAAGCAAGAATGGGGAATGTCTGCTAATGGATATGAGGTTTCCTTTTGGAGTGATGAAAATGTTCCAGAAATGAGTGTGGCAATGGTTGGCACAATTCTGTGAATATAATACTAAAAAGAAGACCAACGGATCATTTAAAATATATGTATACATATATGTATGTGTATGTTGATATGTATATAGCTCTAGAGCAATAGTGAGTATTATTAGCTGGTTCTAAACAATGGCTGCCCCCTTTAAAAGAAACTTGGGTCCTCCAGTTCTCCACAATCTCTACCTCTTTCCATCCTCAACTCCAAGCTTGCCCACTTTCTTCAACCATGTTCTCTGCTTGGCTTGGATATTCGAGTTTTCAGCTTTTGGTCAAGACTAGTCATAGAATCCCCAAGTTGGAAAAGATGCCACTAGTCTAAGCTCCCCACAAAACAAGACAAAAAGAGTCCTTATTCACATCCCAGGTGTCCTCTTCTTGAATGTCACCCTCCACTTGAACCCTTTCAGGGAGGAGCATTCACTACCTAGTAAGACAACTCACTATTGCTGCTGCCATTGTCATGACCGTGAATGACATTTATGAAATGATTCAGAGATTCCAAAATGCTTTCTCTTGCTTGATCACAGCAGCAAACCTGAGAACTACTTATTGTCATCCACATTTTACAGGTAAGCACATTGGGAAATTGAGGGACCTGACCAAGGACATGGAATTCGAGGTCAGATTTTCCGATGTCAAAGTCCATGCCTTTTTAGCATGAAATATTTCAAAACACAATAAAAGTACCAACTCATATAAGAAACATGCAGGTACCCACCCCAGAGATTACGCATTGGCATCAGAGCTCCCATCTCTCTGCACTGTGTCACTGATGTCACAGTGTTCTTTATCTGGTACCATGATCTACCATTCTGAAGAGGACCAGATGAGCCCACTGTGGTGTGCAGAATTAAGTGTACAATCCCACCATCATGGAGGGCTATTTTCCCCTTCATTTTAAATGAATATTCATGGGGATTTCCTTGGTTCAAACTAATCATTTGAAGAAAAAGAGGACCCCAAGGAAAGAATGATATAAAAATATTTGATGAATATTCTTATCTTAACATCTGCCATCTGTAGCAATCTCTCACTCTCTGTTTTCCAACAACTGGTAACCCTCCTTTCAAAAACCCCACAAGATTGACCCAATTGTTTTGTTATGCTTTGTTATGCTGCTGTATAGCTGTGTCAAGTCAGAGGACTTTAACCAAAATGGTTAAGGGCAAAGTTGTGGTGAAACCAATGGTTTAGATGTGCTAGAATCTAATAACGACTAGGGAAACAGCATGAGTCGGGGTGAAGAATCTGGGGAAGCTTTCCTGAGTTGACTCTTCATCGGTTGTCACAGGTGGCTATGACCCCAGCTCTCCTTTCCATCATCTGTGAAATGAGGATAAGATTGCAGGCTGGACCCCTTTTACTCCTGCCCCGGCCTAGTGTGCTCTGCTCCACCACCCAGCAGAGCTAAGGAAGAATCACCCCATGGCCGGAAATTCAACTCATTTCAGGAGCTGAATGCATTCAGAGGGCTGAGGAGCCAGCTCAAGATGAGTCATTTGGCTCAAGGGATGATTATCAGTGGTCCTAGCAACACACCCCACCACCAATAGCCATTTCATTTGATCTCCGTGATGATGCTCAAACCACAGATTTCCTGGGCCTGCATCCTCCCAGGAAGTAGAAGCCAAACAGCAGATGATTCATATTTCCTCTAACAGAGCAAGACAGAAACTACCTGCTGCAGAAACTGCTACCGATCTTTTGAGGCGCTGGCCTGAGCTGCTCCCTCCGCTTCCTTGGCCAGTGGGTCTGAAGGCTGCCTGGCCTTTAACTGGCTTCTCTCCAAAGAGAGGGAGGGAGAGAAAGAGATAAGAGAGGAGAGGAGAGGGGAGTTGAGGTAACTCCTGTCGTGAGCCAGATCTGACTCCATCAGCCCCTGACTTACACTGTCTCATGTGCTTGTACTCACACTGTAAGGCAGCTATTAGATGCACATTCACTTACTCACTGTTTGTTTCCTACTAAATGACACACTCCAAGAAGACAAAGACTTTATTTGGCTCACAGTTATGTGTCCAGTTTCTAGAACTAGGACATAATAACATGTAATAATTATAAATGATGCTTCTGTTCTGAGTGCTTTCACACAACTCAAACAAATAATAATCATAGTAATAAATAGCATTTACCTTGTACCAGACCCTGTTTTACTTTTATATATTAACTCAGTTATTTCTCACAAGAACCTTACGATGGAAAAACTACTCTCTCCACTTTCCAGATGATGAAACTGACACAGAGAGAGAGAGAGAGAGAAAAAATTGGCTTTCCTGCTCCCCTACAGCTAAAGATCTATGGAATCAGAAAAATAATTAATTAATTTAAAAAAAAAATTTTTTTAAGGGCTATGGAACCAGGATTCAAGTTCAGGCTACCAGCCTTTGATTTTTTTAAACATGATACCATTCTTCCTTTCTCCTGATGGATATTCAATAAACATTTGTTGAATGAAAGATCATATCCATGTTACAGATGCAGAAACTCAGCTTCTTGCTACAGTCCCACAGCTTATAGGACCAGCTAGCGTTCAAATTGAGAACTCTCTGATCACAAACTACCACTACCACAGCCTATAAAATTCCTTTTTAAAAAAAATTATGGTAAAATAGACCTAGCCCTTCTCCATGGCTTCCAAGGTGGCACTAGTGGTAAAGAAACCGCTTATCAATGCAGAAGATGTAAGAGAGAAGGGTTTCATCCCTGGGTCAGGAAGATCCCTTGGAGTAGGCAATGCAATCCTCTCCAATTTTCTTGTCTGGAAAATTCCATGGACGGAGGAGCCTGGCTACAATCAATAGGGTCGCAAAGAGTCAGACACGACTGAAGCAACTTAGCACATAGCACATACCTAACACAAAATTGTAGTATTTTATTGTACTGTAACCACTTTTAAGTGCACAGCTCCGCGGCATTAAGTACATTCACACTGTAGTGTGACCATCATCACCATTCATCTCCAGAACTTCTGCATCTTCTCCAACTGAAACTCTGTACCTTTAAACTCTGTACCCATCTCGCCTTTCCTATAAATTCTCAACAAGGAGAAAGGCAGCCAGGGCTAGACACTAGAGTGGAAAGTCAGCTGTGTGAATGATTGGAGAGGAACAGAAAAGAATTCCTACCCTTGAAATTTGCTCTCTTCTTAGTAATTAGAAATTCGGACATTCTAGTCACTAAGGAATCATTTATTCTTATAGTTTTTAAAGATTTTGAGGCCTTCAAGAGCACAAAGAGAGAATCAGGACATCAAGCTGCTATCAACAGAAGTACATGTAGGGATCCAGAGAGGACTCAAAGGGAAGAATGGAAGGCTGGCACCAAGAAACTCCCCTCCCCACTAGCTTGTGCAGACCTGGGAGCTGCTTTCTTTTATTCACTCATCAAGTATGGAGGAGTGCCCACCAAATTTCAAGCGCTGCTGAAGCCCTGGGGGTATGCTGGTGAGCATTCACACTGGGGGCCATGGAACAGTAAGTGGTGTGACCCTCCATGCTCTGGAAGGAAAGGTGTTCAAACTCTGGGAACACACAGGAGGAGTTCGAGCTTTCTTAGGGGAAACAACATCTAAGCCAAGACCAGAGTAGAGCTTAACTGGATGCAGAAGACTGGGGAAAAGTGGGCAGAGGGCAGGGAGAGTTTTCCAGGGAAAAGGGAACAGTATGTGTAAGATCAGAAAGGCAGATATCCACGTGAGGATGTGCCCACTGATGGAGGTGGACTGAGGCATGACATGGGAAGAACAGAGAGGGAGAAAGAGAGAAGGTTCGAGGGGTGGGTAGGGGCCAGATCGGGCCTTGTAAACCTAATAAAAGAAAGACTCTGTCCTGACAGCAAGGATTTTAAGCTGCAAGGAGGCATAATCAGATTTGCATATCAGAAAATGTGGGGGATGGAAAGGAAGGAGGGACAGAA
The DNA here is from genome assembly GCF_023091745.1 of Budorcas taxicolor. Classification (NCBI taxonomy): domain Eukaryota; kingdom Metazoa; phylum Chordata; class Mammalia; order Artiodactyla; family Bovidae; genus Budorcas; species Budorcas taxicolor. The sequence goes on from NC_068915.1 coordinate 46,121,013, forward strand.
CTGAGAATAGGAAGACTCAGTAGGAGGTGGCTGTGTAAATCAGGCCAGAGATGAGTGTTCTCTGAACCAGGACAGTGACTGTGGTGGAGATGCAGATGGTGGATGTGTTCAAGAGTGACTGTGGAACTCAGCAAATGCAGGGAGGCGGGGAAGAGACGTGTCACAAACCATGCCTGGGTTTCTAGTGTGGATCAGTGAGTGGGTGGTGGTTATAATCACTCATTCACTGAGATAAGGGGGCTGGTTTGAGGAAGGGGTTGTTAATCAGTTCCATTTTGGATGAGTTTCGATTGAAGGTCTTTGAAACACTCAAGAGAAGATATCAAGGAGAATGGGGAAAAGGAACCAAGAGGCCCTGCTGGTGTGATTCTCCCTTCTGGGGATGCCAGGGTCAGACAGGGTGAGGAAAGGATGCCAGAAGACAGGTTAACTGCTAACTGACATGTACCCACTAACACACACACACACACACACACATGCACACACTCTATATATGTGTGTATGTGTATATATATATATTACACATGTGTGTATATATACATACAAATATAATACATACACATGTTAGAATGGAACACAAGACAGTGTTGCTATGCAACAATTCATCTAGGTCAGTTTAAATGTCTAGAGTGAATCTTCAGAGGATGGGGAGGCAGGATACAAAAAAATCCCTGGAATGAGCTCAGTAGCTCCATTCTGATGCTGTTCATAAATTTCTTGATCACAGACATTTTATTTCTAATATCAGCAACTCTGGCACAGATTCGCACCACTCAAAAACATACCAAGTGGTTTCTCTTTGGGGTGATGAAAATGTTCTTGAATCAGATAGCGACAGTATCACACAATCTATTTCGGTTCAGTTCAGTCGCTCAGTTGTGTCTGACTCTTTGTGACCCCATGAATCGCAGCACGCCAGGCCTCCCTGTCCATCACCAACTCCCAGAGTTTACTCAAACTCATGTCCATCAAAACGGTGATGCCATCCAGCCATCTCATCCTCAGTCATCCGCTTCTCTTCCTGCCCCCAATCCCTCCCAGCATCAGAGTCTTTTCCAAGGAGTCAACTCTTCGCATGAGGTGGCCAAAGTATTGGAGTTTCAGCTTTAGCATCAGTCCTTCCAATGAACACCCAGGACTGGTCTCCTTCAGAATGGACTGGCTGGATCTCCTTGCAGTCCAAGGGACTCTCAAGAGTCTTCTCCAACACCACACTTCAAAAGCATCAATTCTTCGGCGCTCAGCCTTCTTCACAGTCCAACTCTCACATCCATACATGACCACAGGAAAAACCATAGCCTTGACTAGATGGACCTTTGTTGGCAGAGTAATGTCTCTGCTTTTGAATATGCTATCTAGGTTGGTCATAACTTTCCTTCCAAGGAGTAAGCGTCTTTTAATTTCATGGCTGCAATCACCATCTGCAGTGATTTTGGAGCCCCCAAAAATAAAATCTGACACTGTTTCCACTGTTTCCCCATCTATTTCCCACGAAGTGATGGGACTGGATGCCATGATCTTCGTTTTCTGAATGTTGAGCTTTAAGCCAACTTTTTCACTCTCCTCTCACTCTCATCAAGAGGTTTTTTATTTCCTCTTCACTTTCTGCCATAAGGGTGGTGTCATCTGCATATCTGAGGTTATTGATATTTCTCCCGGCAATCTTGATTCCAGCTTGTGCTTCTTCCAGTCCAGCGTTTCTCATGATGTACTCTACATAGACATTAAATAAGCAGGGTGACAATATACAGCGTTGACGTACTCCTTTTCCTATTTGGATCCAGTCTGTTGTTCCATGTCCAGTTCTAACTGTTGCTTCCTGACCTGCATATAGGTTTCTCAAGAGTCAGGTCAGGTGGTCTGGTATTCCCATCTCTCACAGAATTTTCCACAGTTGATTGTGATCCACACAGTCAAAGGCTTTGGCACAGTCAATAAAGCAGAAATAGATGTTTTTCTGGAACTCTCTTCCTTTTTCCATGATCCAGCGGATGTTGGCAATTTGATCTCTGGTTCCTCTGCCTTTTCTAAAACCAGCTTGAACATCTGGAAGTTCGTGGTTCACTTATTGCTGAAGCCTGGCTTGGAGAATTTTGAGCATTACTTTACTAGCATGTGAGATGAGTGCAATTGTGCGGTGGTTTGAGCATTCTTTGGCATTGCCTTTCTTTGGGATTGGAATGAAAACTGACCTTTTCCAGTCCTGTGGCCACTAGAGTTTTCCAAATTTGCTGGCATATTGAGTGCAGCACTTTGACAGCATCATCTTTCAGGATTTGAAATAGCTCAGCTGGAATTCCATCACCTCCACTAGCTTTGTTGGTAGTGATGCTTTCTAAGGCCCACTTGACTTCACATTCCAAGATGTCTGGCTCTAGGTGAGCGACCACACCATCCTGATTATCTGGGTCATGAAGATCTTTTTTGTACAGTTCTTCTGTGTATTCTTGCCACCTCTTCTTAATATCTTCTGCTTCTGTTAGGTCCATACCATTTCTGTCCTTTATCGAGCCCATCTTTGCATGAAATGTTCACTTGGTATCTCTAATTTTCTTGAAGAGATCTCTAGTCTTTCCCATTCTGTTCTTTTCCTCTATTTCTTTGGACTGATTGTTGAGGAAGGCTTTCTTAACTCTCCTTGCTATTCCTTGGAACTCTGCATTCAGATGCTTATATCTTTCCTTTTCTCCTTTGCTCTTTGCTTCTCTACTTTTCACAGCTATTTGTAAGGCCTCCTCAGACAGCCATTTTGCTTTTTTGCATTTCTTTTTCTTGGGGATGGTCTTCATCCTTGTCTCCTGTACAATGTCATGAACCTCTGTCCATAGTTCATCAGGCACTCTGTCTATCAGATCTAGGCCCTTAAATCTATTTCTCACTTTCACTGTATAATCATAAGGGATTTAATTTAGGTCATACCTGAATGGTCTAGTGGTTTTCCCTACTTTCTTCAATTTAAGTCTGAGTTTGGCAATAAGGAGTTCATGATCTGAGCCACAGTCAACTCCCAGTCTTGTTTTTGTTGACTGTATAGAGCTTCTCCATCTTTGGCTGCAAAGAATATAATCAATCTGATTTCGGTGTTGACCATCTGGTGATGTCCATGTATAGAGTCTTCTCTTGTGTTGTTGGAAGAGGGTGTTTACTATGACCAGTGAGTTCTCTTGGCAAAACTCTATTAGTCTTTGCCCTGTTTCATTCTGCATTCCAAGGCCAAATTTGCCTGTTACTCCAGGTGTTTCTTGAGTTCCTTCTTTTGCATTCCAGTCCCCTATAATGAAAAGGACATCTTTTTTGGGTGTTAGTTCTAAAAGGTCTTGTAGGTCTTCATAGAACCAGTCAACTTCAGCTTCTTCAGCGTTACTGGTTGGGGCATAGACTTGGATTACTGTGATATTGAATGGTTTGCCTAGGAAACGAACAGAGATCATTTTGTCGTTTTTGAGATTTCATCCAAGTACCTCATTTGGGACTCTTTTGTTGACCATGATGGCTACTCCATTTCTTCTGAGGGATTCCTGCCTGCAGTAGTAGATATAATGGTCATATGAGTTAAATTCACCCATTCCAGTCCATTTTAGTTAGCTGATTCCTAGAATGTTGACATTCACTCTTGCCATCTCCTGTTTGACCACTTCCAATTTGCCTTGATTCATGGACCTAACATTCCAGGTTCCTATGCAATATTGCTCTTTATAGCATCGGACCTTGCTTCTATCACCAGTCACATCCACAGCTGGATATTGTTTTTGCTTTGGCTCCATCCCTTCATTCTTTCTGGAGTTATTTCTCCACTGATCTCCAGTAGCATATTGGGCACCTACTGACCTGGGGAGTTCCTCTTTCATTTTGCCTTTTCCTACTGTTCATGGTGTTCTCAAGGCAAGAATACTGAAGTGGTTTGCCATTCCCTTCTCCAGTGGACCACATTCTGTCAGACCTCTCCACCATGACCCGTCCGTCTTGGGTGGCCCCACACGGCATGGCTTAGTTTCACTGAGTTAGACAAGGCTGTGGTCCGTGTGATCAGATTGGCTAGTTTTCTGTGATTATGGTTTCAGTGTGTCTGCACTCTGATGCCCTCTTCCAACACCTACCGTCTTACTTGGGTTTCTCTTACCTTGGACATGGGGTATCTCTTCACTGCTGCTCCAGCAAAGTGCAGCTGCTGCTCCTTACCTTGGATGAGGGGTATCTCCTCACTGCTGCTCCTCCTGACCTTGAACGTGGAGTAGCTCCCCTCGGCCTTCCTGCATGCGCACAGCCGCCCCTGACCTCAGGCTTGTGGTAGCTCCTCTCAGCTGCTGCCTAGAGAACATACTAAAACCCATTGTACACATTTAAAGGTGTATTTTATGGTATGTGAATTATATTAATATCTCAATAAAAAGAATTCTTAGTAAAGAAAACACACAGACACACAAATCCTAGCCAGTATCATCCGGTAACAGGGGCCCTCCTGACTTTTTTTTTGGTATGTCTCTGGTTGTGCCAGTGTCCTGCCGCTTTTTACTTCAGTAGTTGGAGATGGTGCCATCCACCCTCCAGTAGCCTCCACCTCAAGGGCAGAGCCCAAAGACCTGGGAGTAGGTACATTTACTATTGAGGAACTTAAAATGTTGTAAGAAAAGTAGGGTGCTGAATAAAGTTAGTTAAGCCCTTAGAAATATACTATTATGAAACAAAACTTCAAATGAATGAAATATTGTTGATATTTTACTTATCTTTTACTTAAACTTATCTCTTTAGCTTATTTTAGGTGCTGTACTTAATGCTTTACAGACATACTTTAATCATCATAGTGACTCCTTGAAAAGGGAGTTACCATGAAGAAACTGAGGCATAGAAAGATGACTAGCTTCACCAAGGTCCGCAGCTAATGGCAGAGCCCAGATTTGAACCCAGGCAATGGATCCCAGTGTCCACTGAACTGTCTCCTCCCAAATAATAGGTGCCCAGCAATCTCTTATTCTCCTCATCTACGGGTCGCAGCCTAGACCTTGTTTCATCTCATAAGCCTCCTCGAGTCCTTGATTAAATGCCTCTCCTCTATGGCTCTCTAGTACCTGTATTTCTCTTCTCTCATTGTTTATCACCCTCGGCCATAACTGCCTATTTACTTTTCAACTGTAAGTGCTGTGAGGGCAGGAATCACAGCCATCTTGTTCTCTGATCTGTCCCCAGGGCCTAGCATATGGATGATTCTCCAAAATGAAATTGAATGAATGAATGGATTCCATGTACCAGCTTTTAAGAGACTTTTCAGAATCTTTCTACCCTGCAATTTCCGAAAATGTTTGGAAATCCATTTTTATGTGTTATAGATAATGTACATGATATAAGACTCCCCTCCCCCAGTGGTTTCTCTCTCCAAATGGTCAGTGCTTTATATTTTGTAACTGAGACTTGTTGACTATTTTTTGCCTCTGGGGCCTGTCCTCCTCGTTTTAATTGTGGTCCCAAACTTGTGGCGTAATTGGGATATTAAAGATGGAAAAAAGATGGTGTAACTTTTACTTAACTGGCTGTAACATAGCTGAGTAGGTATTTCTTAATTCCCTCTCTGGTACTCAAGGTTAAAGAGCTTTAGCTCTATTATGTGAGCTTTGTGCCAAAAAACATGTCATAGACCTCCCATTACAGGTGTCTTCATACCCCACCCCCCCAGGAAGACATTACTGTGACTCCAAGAACCAGGTGGTCTTTTTCCTCATTTGCCATGTGTCACTCCCACAGTTTCACTGCAAAAACCTCCACCCTTCTCTACCTTTACCTCTGCTTCCCATTTTTACCCCCAATAGGCATGACCGAGAATTCATGGTCTCTGGGAACAAAAGGGACATTGAAGTAAACCTCAAAGCAAAAGGTGTAGACGGTTCCGTGACATCCTAGAGAACAACAACAAAAAGCTACATTTCTTTAATGCTCTAAAGCAAATTAAACCTTTATCATGCCCTGCATTCAAAAGGAGCAAGAGTTGATAAATCCCAGAAATTTTCCATAATTTGTCCTTGCCCCCTGCATTATGGGCTTCCCATATAGGGCTTCCCAGGTGGTGCTAGCGGTAAGGAGCCCGCCTACCAATGCAGCTTAGACGGAAGAGATGTGGGTTCAATCCCTGGGTCAGGAAGATCCCCTGGTGGAGGGCCTGGCAACCCCCTCCAGTATCTTGCCTGGAGAATCCCACGGTCAGAGGAGCCTGGAGGGTTACTGTCCATGGGGTCGCAAAGAATCAGACATGATGGAAGCAACTTAGCCTGCATTATGGGGCTTCCCAAGTGGCACAGTGGTAAGGAATCTGCCTGCCAATGTAGGAGACACAGGAGACATGGGTTTAATTCCCTGGGTTGGGAAGATCCCCTGGAGAAGGAAATGGTGATCCACACCAGTATTCTTGCCTGGGAAACCCCATGGACAGAGGAGCCTGGCGGGCTACAGTTCACAGGGTCACAAAAGAATCAGACGGGACTTAGCGACCAAACAACAACAACAACTGTGTATCATACAAGAAACTCGGGGCTTACCCAGATCAGCAACTTCGGGTGAATCCCTGGTCCTCCATCCACCACTTCAATGATACCCAGGAGCTGCTAATTACAAAATGCCATGGTAATTTTTTCAGTCTTCATCTTCCACCGTTCGACATGGTTGACTTCTGTGCACGCTGAGTACTCAGTCACTTCAGTCGCATCCAAGTCTTTGTGACCCCATGGACTGTAGCCCACCAGGCTCCTCTGTCCATGGGATTCTCCAGGCAAGAATACTGGGGTGGGTTGCCAAGCCCTCCTCCAGGGAATCTTCCCAACCCAGGAATCGAACCCGTGTTTCCTACATTGCAGGCATATTATTTACCACTAAAGCCACCTGGGAAGCCACGATTGACTTCTGCCTCTTCCCAAAAAACTCTCTTTCCACTTCTCTGGCAGCGACTTTGTTGCCTCTTCCTGCTCTTCTCTGACTGTAAAACTGGGGTGTCATTCTTAGACCTCTTCTCTCTCTTCACTCATTGTGTAGATGAGCTCGTGGGCCCCACGGCTCTAAATACCATCGTTTTGCACTGATCATTTCCCAAGTGACCTCCAACTTCTCCCCTCAACTCTAGACCCCTATAAGCTGTCTGCCTACTTGATATCTCCATCGCAGTGCCAACAAACATCACAAATCTAACACGGCCAAAACCTGATCACCCCTGTCCCCTCCCAACTTAGGTCGATCCTCATTTTTTCCTATCTGAGCAGAGGCAACTTTGTTGTACTCTTTCCTTAGGCTAAAAATCTTGAAGTCATTCTTAACTCTTTCACCTAGATTATAGTGAGAGAGAGAATTCAATCTACCAACAAATGTGATTGTCCTAAAGTTTCTCGCCTCCTCCTCTTCTCCCACCCTCATCTAAGTCACCAGCATAGTTCTGCTCAGATCGTTGCCATTAAGGGTCTACCTGCCTTGCTTCCATCCTTATCCCCTAAATCTGATCTTCAGAGAGCAGCCAAAGTAATCCTTTTCAATGAAAAGTCAGATTACATCACTTTTCTCCTCAAAACTTTCCAATAGTTTCTTATCACCATCAGAGTAAAACCCAAAGCTTTACAATGATCTGCAAGTACCTACACAGTTCTCTCAGCCTGGAATACTCTTTCCCAATACTCACCCAGACCATTCCCTCACCTTCTTTCCAGACCATTCCCTCACCTTCTTTCTGTCTGTATTCAAATGCAAACTTAAAGCAGAGCCTTCCCTGAACAGCCTATATATGCATCCCCTAGGCCTTCCTTTCTTCATGTCCTTGTTAGCTTTATTCTTCTTCATGGCCCTGAGCCTGATTTGTGATAAACGTGTTTATCTCTGAATTGTCTGTCTCGCTCCTCTGAAATGTAAGCTCGTACAGAGAAAGGATTTTTGTCTGTTTCCTTCACCCCCTGTCCTCCACTCTTAAACGGAGTCTGCTCAGGCTAAAAGCTCGGTGTGTTGAGTGAGTAAATGACTGGCCACTGCTGCCGCCACGGGTGGAACTGTGTGGAGGGGATGGTGCCAACAACCCCCTCTCTGATCTTTGCCAAGGTTCCCCCACTCATTGCCCTTCATTCTCAGCCTTCAAGTCTTCCCAGACAACCATCCTCATGTAACCTTGAGAGTAGGTCTCTGCCCTTTCACACCTCCTCCCTGTCCCCCAGACGATAACTTCACCACTACTCTTCAAATACAAACACAAACTGCTTTTTTCTCCTGGAGAGGAGAACCCTAACAGGCAGTACATACAGGGTAATTCTTAATAGACTTTGGAGACCACCTTCTTTTATCCAAGTCCTGGTCACTTAATAGTTCTGTGGCTTGGGCCAAGTTCCTTCCTTTCTTCTTAATATTTATTTATTTGACTGCTCCAGGTCTCAGTAACAGCACGTGGGATCAAGTTCCCTGATCAGGGATTGAACCCAGGCCCCTTGCCTTGGGAGCTTGGAGTCTTAGACACTGGACCACCAGGGAAGTCCTGAGGCCAGTTCCTTAACTTCTCTGTGACTTAGTTTCCTTATCTGCTAAACAGAGATGATAAGGATTATTATCTTTAGGGGATTAAATTAGTTAATTCATGTTAAATGCTTGGAGTCGTGACATGTGTTCACTACTATTTTTGTGAAATGTTGGTCTCTCATAAGAGAGGGGAGCTATGGAGGAAGAGATGGTTTGTTTTTTTTTCTTCCTTAGGGATTTTTGGCAGAAGTGGGGAAGGGGGAGAGTCCCTGTTATGCAGGTAGAGTAAATTTTCACATCAAAGGAACTCATGATAGGAGAGAGGTGTACAGCTCTTAGAGTGTCTGTCAGTTGGAGATAACCATGGGGTTGCTGTGAGGAATAAATTCATTCCCTCAGCAAATATTCACTAATGCTTACCATGTGCCAGGAGTGTAAATATGAAATAACGCAAAGTTCATACAACCAAGCACAGTTTCAAGCTGGAAGCCCATGCTTAATGAGTGAATCTATTATTCTTGACGTGAAGTATTTTAGCCTGGGAAGGGGAGACTAAAGCCAACAGTATTCACTGAATTATTTCCTAAACCCAAGCCCATTCTAACCTGTCAAGATTCCTGCACACAATCCGACTTCTTCCAGCGACCTGCCCTTCCAGAAGTCTTCTTGGTCTAGACCTCGAGGCGCTGGAGATGGGGGCCCGGCCAGGCCGCCACCCCGGCTCCGGGGCGCAGCTCCCTGGCGACTGGCGCTTCCCGCTGCAGCGCCTGGCCCGGGGCGCGGCCGTGGCCTCGGGGTGCACAGACCATCCGGGATCCATTCCATGGAGACCTGCTGGCCCCGGGCCAGACGAGCAGGAGCCCCGCCGGGAGCACTCTCAGGCCGCTGCGACTTGTTTCTGCTCCTGAGTGTTTGCGGGAGCTGGGTCTCCAGCAGGTGGGAGCCAGACCAGCCGCCTCTGGTGGGGCCATACGAGGGGGGCTCGGGGAGGATGCGGGAAACCTGTGTCCAGATCAGGCCCACAGCTGTGTGTCCACAGGTACTGTGGGAAGACACTTCACCCGACGAGGGGAGACGCTTTGTCGTGTTTTCTTCTAATGCTCGGCCCAGGGGTGTCTCCCCATCACTAGCCTCGCTGACCACTCTCGCTCACTAAGGAGTAGGTTGGGGTAAGGGGGCGACAAACCCCTGGGACGGAAGCACTGAGGTGCATGTTTTGTGATCGTTTCACCGGCTCTCTTCTCCCCCACACTTGCCCACCCCCAACCTTCCTACATCCCGCCCGTCTACCTAAATAGGTCGGTCAGATCAACTAGAGGATTTATCGCGCCTGATAGGAGCCAGAGGTGCTGTTCTAAGGCTGCCTCCCTTGTGGGGCCTCGGCTGTGTTGCTGAATCTCACTGGGCCTCCATTGCATTTCCTTAAAGTGATTGAACGGGGATCTCTAAGGATGCTTTCTGACCCTAAGAGTCAGTGAATACTGAATCCAGTTAAGGAAACTGTTCTCATGCCAGTGAAAGAAGGGATAACCTTGGAAGACAGGACATAAGGAAGGGTTGGTTCCCTGAGTTCTCCATTCAGTAAGGCTGTAAGAGTTCTGGAAATGAGATACAGGGAAAGGTGGCCCTCTGGGTCCATGGGGGGCTAGTAGGTGCAGCCCCACCATCGCCATCTCTGTAGTCACCCAGTGAATTTATGGGTGCAGGCATCTGGTGGGAACCTTCATAGTTGTGGTCTTGCAAAGAGATAGCACAGTGGGGCAAAATGACCTGCATGTTAGTCCAAGTTAGAAGCACCATGGCTCTGCGCTGAGACATCCCCAGAGGAACCCCAGCACTGTTGCTAGCTGTGACAGCCCAGCCTCAAATTTATCATCTCAAACACAGTGCTGCTTTCATAAGATGGTTGCTGTGTGTACGTGCTAAGTCATTTCAGTTGTGTCCAACTCTTTGTGACCCTATGGACTGTAGCCCGCCAGGCTCCTCCTCCAGGGAACCTTCCCCACCCAGGGATCGAACCTGCATCTCTTGTTTCCTGCATTGACAGGTGGGTTCTTTACCACTAGCGCCACCTGGGAAGCTCCAAAATGGTTGTTATGACTCAATAAAATAAAGCGTGCCAAGTGCTTAGCACAATGCATGGTAGACAGTAAGAGCTCAGTAAATGTTTGCAGTAGCCTTGTTTTATGTCTGCAAGTACGAGGCCAGCACCATCTCCCTGAGTTCAGCTATAAATAATCCCACCCCTTGCATTCATTTCACCCAAGACATGGGTCAGAAATCTGTGAGAATCTGGCAAGTGCAAAATTGGCCATCTTTCCAAACGGACATGCCAAGGTCCTAGCCTCAGCGCCAGGGGCCACGTGGCTGAAAGGAGATGTCTTTGGTAGCAGAGTTACATGGGGGTGAGGCTTAGGAGGACCAAGGGTGCCCATTGGCCAGTAGGAGCACAGGGAGGGTCAGCCAGCAAATCCTCAGAGGGGCATGCAGTGACTGCTCTTGGCTCAGTCTTTCCCAGGCAGTGGCAGGCATGCACTTATCTTTCACAAGGAGCAGGGAAACGGTGGCAGCTCCAGCTCTGTGCCATTTTCCATTGCCAACTGTTAGCATAAAGGACACCGCCCCACCCTCTCCACAGTGCAAGAGTACCCAGTACAGACCACGCAGGGCAAAAGAAGCTGGCAGACTTGGGACTGATGATGTGGAATTCCTTTCTAACTTTTCTTGTTGCCCCCCTTTCACAGTCAGGCATTGTTCTACCTATTACACTTAAAGTGAAAATCCAGACCAAAGTTACAAGGAATAAGGATAAATAACGCAACCCAATCTGCTGAGTTAAGTCAATATGTGCATATTTCCTTAATAAACACATGCACAAGTAAACACGTGGCATAGAGTCTTATGCTCAAAATAAATTGATAATATGATAGCCTGACATAAAACATTAAAACCTTTACTACTTCCCTCCTTAAACATCCCAACCACCACCACTCTCCCACCCCAACCCAAGATGGAAAGATTTAAGACATTCTAAAGTGGACAGCTCCATCGCGTCTACAATATGACTATTTTCTTTCAAAGCAATGGTTTTCACTTACCAACACTGATTTATTTTTGTTTAGTTTGGGGTTTTTCCCCTCTCAGTGTGATGAGTCTAAGTGAAAAAATTAGCAGCAAGAGAGAAGGCAGCCATCCTCCTGGAATCAGAAGTTGCCCTAGTTTATCTCCTTTCTCCAAAGGTCAAGATTCTTCCTCTGTCCCGCCCAGAAGCTCACCGTGGCAGCTGCTTTCTGAAAGTTTATGTGTAACTTCCTTCGCTGCTGAGGCCAGGCTCTAGGTTAACTTCTGGAAGTATCTTTGGAAACTAATGCTCAGGCAAACCTCCAAGAAAAAGAGGCACATGGTGAGGAACTGACATAATTTTTTAACACCACAACCAGCATATTTCTGGAGGCAACTGCAGCCAAAAGGGGTTGCCAACACCAATATTGATCTAGTCCTTCGTCCAATCAACAAATGCCATTGTTTATAAGATATAATTTTTCTTGGTTAAAGTTCAAAGTTAAACTCCAAGGATTTTCAAAACTATAAAAATGAGAGGCTTTCATACCCTCAAAAAAAAAAAAAAAAAAATTCCTGGCCAGTTTTCCTCCTTCATGGGTTTTCACAGTCACTATAAGAAACCTAGCCAAGAAAACATTTTTGGGTCTTTTTTTCTCTGAACTCTGGTAGTTTTTAAAAGGAGGATTATGCTAAATATCTATATAAAAGTCCCTTAAATCTTTGTACATCTCCTGAAAATCATGACATGTCAGCTGCACAGGTGACTAAGGTTTGCTTTTCTGCTCCAAGGCTACCCACCTGCAGAATTCTGTAAATCAATTCAGGTTTTTCCAGATTTCAAGCAGCCCTGTCCCTTCCCACTCCTCTTTTTTAATGTGGAAATGACAGAGTCTTTTCTAAGCCCCTTGGAGAAGGCAGAGTTCTGTGGCTCACGTCTGATTCTGAAATGGAAAACCTTAGCAAGTAAATGGTGAGCAGATGGTATTTTAGAAACTAGCTCCTTGTAGTCATTCTAGATCCAGTGTCCAGAGCAGTGTCCACTTCTGGGAGCTGGTGTCAGCGGCAAGCAGGAAAAGCTTTAGGATGTGGAACTCAGATGGGGTCATACATAGATTCGTGACATCTCAAGTTGGACATCTTCATTTAAAAAAAACAAACAAACAGTTTTCACAGAGGCTGTACCTTCCCGTCCATGCCTCCCTTTCCCCTGAGGACCTGCAGAGCGGCTTGTACATACATGCACCTGGGAGTCAGAGGCTTGGTGGCTTGAGTGGTTCCTCTGTGGATGCCCACAGGATACTGATTCCTTCCTATGGAGATGCCTCTCAGTTCACTTTTCCAGTCTGGAGGAAACATGAGCTGGGGCTGGTGAGCACCTGTTCCTGCCACAAACATGTACTGAGTGCTATCATATATCAGGCTTTTGTCCAGACCCTTGGGGTTCAGCCAGGAATAAAACAGACAGACAAGCAGGAGCTACCCTCAGGGAGCTGATGCTCTAATTGGAGGGGAGCACATAGTTTATGAACAATGAACTCATCTTTTAGGGGAGATGCTTTGAGGACATTAACATAATTGCTATTGTTTAGCAGCTAAGCTGTGTCCAACTCTTTTGTGAACTTATGGACTGTAGCCCACCAGGCTTCTCTGTCCATGGGATTTCCCAGACAAGAATACTGGAGTGGGTTGCCATGCCCTCCTCCAGAGGATCTTCCTGACCCAAGGAAGGAACTTGCATCTCCCGCTTGCCTGGTGGATTCCTTATTGCTGAGCCACCAGGGAAGTTCCTCTTTCCATGGAATTTTCCCAGCAAGAATACCAGAGTGGGTTGCTCTGCCCTCCTCCAGGGGATCTTCCCAGCCCAGGCATTGAACACATGTCTCCAGTGTCTCCTGCATTGGCAGGTGGATTCTTTACCACCATGCCATCTGGGAAGCCCATACATTAACATAATGCTCTTTGACAAAAGACAGGAAGAGGAAACAACCGAAAGCCAGCAAGCTGTGACTCTGTGCTCTGGGACACAGCAATGGGATTGTGGAAACCATCACAGCGCACCAAACACGCCAAGCCAAGAACCCAAGGGCCAATTTTGAGCAGACATCTTCCACCAGCATCTACAGCTCACATCTGTACAGAACTTTCCAGTCTGCTAAGAGCTTTTACAGACACCACTTTCTAGAGTCCTCACATAGCCCTGCAAGTGGACAGAAATGATCGTTTTGTCCTTTAGGTGAGGAAACCAGGGTTTGAAGTCCAAGAATGACTTGAACAAGACACTAAACGCATATGGCAGGGCTGGGCTTCAAGCTCAGCAGAATAATAGCAATAAAAATATAAATAGTAGTGCTTACTATTATCTATTATTATTACTTACTACGGGCTTCCCTGGTGGCTCAGATGGTAAAGAATCTACCTGCAATGCAGGAGACCAGTGTTCGATCCCTAGGTTGGAAAGATCCCCTGGAGGAGGGCATGGCAACCCAACCCAGTATTCTTGCCTGGAGAATCCCCATGGATAGAGGAGCCTGGCAGGCTACAGTCTATGGAGTCTCAAAGAGTTGGACTAAGCACACAGCACACACAGTGCTTACTAAATGCTCAGTAGCACTTGATATGAGTTAACCCATCATCCCCATGAGACAGACATGAATACTTTCCCCATCTTACATACATTGAGGCATAGAGAGGTTGAATCATTTGCCTAAGATCACACAGCTAAAAACTGACAGAGTTAGGATTCAAACTCTGGTCATTCAAACTTAAGCAGCTCTGGGCCTAAAGGCAGTACACTCTCTCAAGTGCAAAAAAGAAGGCTGGCCCATTGATCAACTGGCCAAGAAGATATAAATAGCCACACACCAGAGATGTCATCATCTATTACAAAGAACAATAGTCTCTCTGTGTTAATAATATATTTCAAGAGTGATAGTAATATTAAGTAAGTAGTAGAGGATTTTTTTAAACTGTCTGAAGATACCTTTGTTGCAAACCAAACATCCCATTAGGATAAGGCTAGTTTATCTGTTACTGCTTTGAATTAACAAAAGACCATGATTTGTATGATTTTCTTGCTTAATTTTAACCCTCTATGATATTCCTTTTCTCTGAAGTCTTGCTGCACCCAGTTTTTACAATATTACATGTAATTATACTTTGCTTTGTACTCTTACATAATTATTCCATGTATGCCCATTCTGTCTCCCCAAACAATTTATAAGATACTCGGTGACTGAGATCTATATTGGATGCTTCCCTTGGCTCTTCAGGATTAACCTAGATACTCAGTTGGTGTTTGTTGACTGCCTGAATGATGATCTTTAAGACGAGTTCTAAGTTGCCTCTTCAGAAGTATCTGTGCTTGTTCCAAATGGTTGGTTAGAGGTATTTCTCTTGGTTTTCTTGCAGTTAAAATTGCGTTTAAAACTATTCACGTACAATGACAGTGTGCTGGTAAATGTTTAGCAGCAAGCCCTCCAGGAAAAATAAAAGCCCTTGACCTCTACCATTTCTCATGGTATAAATACTCTCACCGTGGACTATTTCATGATACCACCATGATGTCAAGTAGCTTGCAAAATTCCTGAATATTTAACAATGGATTCTATTAAGCTGGTACAAGTGGCTCTCCCCTAAAATATGATCTTTGCTGGATATAGTGACTTTTGGTTTTCTATCTCAACAAAGGCTTTCTTAGCGAGAGACTATATCCAGGTTTGCCTGTAATACAGGACTTTTGGTTCAAATATATGCTAATACTAGCTTTAGCAATGTAGCAATCACTCCCCTAGTCATTCCAGAGTCAGGTTGTGGAAAAGGTTCCCTATTTAAACTAATGGACCTGAAAAATAAAAATCTATTATCTTAAGCCGCCCAAACAACCAAACTCCATTCCACCCCTTGCCTGTTTCCTCTATCCAGTCCTTCTTCCATCACTTCACTCCTTTATTCTCATGCCATTATCATTTTGAGTGTTAGGTTTTGCTGTTGACCCAATGGTGATGTTGGTGGGATAACATGGGATTTTGAGGCCAATAATCTTGCCAGCCTAAACCCATGTGATAACTGCTGTAGAACTTTAAAACAACTGTTGGATTTGACTTTCTTTCTAGCAAACTTTCCAGAAAGTCTTCCTTCTAATTCAACTTTTTATTCAGAGTTCCTAAAGTGTCCTTAATGGGATATGAACTGGCCACAGTCATTTTAAAGGAAAAGAGATAACTCTCAACACATTTTGGAGAGTTCTACAACGTCCTACAGTTGGGAGTTGATCTTCTCTGAATGTATAAAGATTCTATCTGTCAGTTTTCTCCCCTCCTCCACTAGGCCGCTGCCTCATCTTTATTAAACCTCTTGTTATAAGAATTTCTACTTGGCTTGCGAGTGGAGGGAGGGAGGGATAAGGCCAATTGACAGGGAGAAACCGGCTCCTTGACAGCGCGGTACATGGGCCTGTCTGGGTACAGAGAGTGGCAGAATGTGATTACATTGCTTCAAAATCATTGTCATTGCATCAAAAACAATTGTTCATATCTTTTTTTTAAATAGAAGTGGCTCAGACGGTAAAGAATCTGCCTACAATGTGGGAGACCCAGGTTCGATCCCTGGGTCGGGGAGATCCCCTGGAGAAGGGCATGGCAACACACTCTAGTAGTCTTGCCTGGAGAACTCCACGGACAAGAGGAGTCTTGTGTCACAGAGTCAGACACAACTGAGAGACTAACACTTCCGCTTTCATATGACATTAGCAGATTTTTTAAGGAAAGTAAGGAAGTAAGAAAAATCTCTTTTATTTCAATTATTAATGAAATGTTTGTTAAATTTATTGTCACCCATTTTTACTGGTTACATTGCTTCTGAAACCCTAAAGCAAGCTTGCATTCTCTTATTTATCACCACATATGCCTGGCTCTTTTGTTAGAGTGTCAAAGGAAAGCTCAACCCAAGAGCCTGCACGAAAGCTTCTCCTCGTGGTTTGGGATCATATGGGTTTCTTTCTCTCCCAGTTGACCATAAACTCCCTGTAAGCAGAGGTAAAGTATTTTACTTTCTACCTAGAGCCCCTGTGCATGCAGAGCACAGGTGTGTACAATTCCTTAATTTTTGGAGCTAGAAGGGTCTTTGGTGAGATCCTCTAACCTAAGCATTGTTACTTCAGTTCTCAGAAGTCTTGCTTAAGGTGTTCATGAATCCTCTAAAGCTAAATAAAAAGTACTGTGTGCAGCTGTATGGAGACACGTGTGGATGTGCCTGTCGGCATTTTACTGGGGAACAATGGTCATCAGATTCTCAAAAAGGTTAATGTCATTAAACCTCTGGGGAATTAGGACCTAAGACAGAGAGAGAAAGTGAGTCCCAGAAAGAATATTAATACCATACATAATCATTGCATCTATACATTCATGAAAGAACTGTTTTTGAGATGTATTTCACATACCATAGATTCACCCCTTTACAGTGGACAATGTAGTGGTTGTTAGTATATTCAAAGTTGGGCAAGCATTGCCACTATCTAGTAAGGATTACTTACTGAAAGCCTCTGTGCTGAGCACTGTTCTTAATTCAGTGGCTACAGCAGTGGGAACAAAATGAATGACATCTCTGCCCTCAAGAAACTTCTATCAGCACAGACAATAAATAAATAATCAAATAAGAGAACAACTCTGTTATGGGTTGACTTGTATTCTGCCTCTCCCCAGGGGGGGGGAAAAAAAAATCACATGTTGCAGTCCTAACCCTCAGCACTTAGAATGTGATCTTATTTGAAAATAGGGTTATTGCAGATGTAATCAGTTAAAATGAGGTCATACCGGAATAGGGTGGGCCCCGCATCTGCTTTATAAGAAGGGGAAATTTGGAAGTAGATACATCCACAGGGAGAACGCCATGTGACCTGAAGGCAGAGATGAGGGTGAAGCAGCTGAAGACAGGAACACCAGGGCTTGCCAGCATACCACCAGAAGCTGGGGGAGGGGCACAGAGCAGAGTACCTTCCACAATCCTCAGAAGGAAGCAACCCCGCCAACATCTTGTCTCATCTTCTAGGCACCCTGGATGTGGTACTTTGTTATGTTAGCCCCAGCAGATGAATGCCTTCACTTAGCTCTTAGGCTACCTACAGAGGAGATTCCAAGGGTGCCATGGGATGCCTAGAAAAGGGGACTATTTTTACTGTGTACAGAGGGTTGTAATGGAAGCCCTCTTTGAGAAGCAGGTGTGGGAAAATGAGAAGGAGACACTCTGATGAAAATCTGTAAAGAGCATTCCTGACAGGGGATACAGCAAGTGCAAGCGCCCTGAGGCAGGAACAAGATAAGCCTGTTAGAGGAACAGAAGGATGATGGGAGAGGCATGGTGGTCATAGGTGACAGTTACACCAGATAAGAATGAAAAGGTAAGCTGGGGCTAGATCCCCGTGCCTTGGGAGACCATGGTATACGTTTGCATCTTTTTTTTTTAATGCAATGAAAAGCAATTGAAAGATTTTTATCAGGGGTTTGTTGAGAGCAGATTCATGTCTGGAAAGGTGACTCTGACTTTCGAATAGAGACGAGATTGTAAGAGCAAGTGGGCCAGCTGTGACTCCATGGGAAGGCTGTTGTAAAGTCCAGGAGCGAGAGTGTGGTGGCTTGAAAAGAAGGTGAGAGGCAGAGCACCTGGGGATGTATTCTGAAAATGGAGTTCACAGCTCTGGCTGGTGGGGGTGATGGCAAGACAGAAAATAAGAGTGTCACTCAAGTCTGGGGGTCACATGGCTAAGTGGAAGATGGTGCCATTTACCAAGTCAAGGTTGGAAAAGGCACAGGGGAAAATTTTCATGGGAATAACTGAGAGTCCATTCAACTTGTGTAAAGTTTGAAGAGACTCAGAGATACTCAAATATATTTGCTATTCCATTGCTCTTAGATGAGGGGACATAGGTATACCTATG
The DNA here is from genome assembly GCF_023091745.1 of Budorcas taxicolor. NCBI lineage: Eukaryota > Metazoa > Chordata > Mammalia > Artiodactyla > Bovidae > Budorcas > Budorcas taxicolor. Next base: position 46,139,473 of record NC_068915.1, read on the forward strand.
GCTGGTTCATGTTGATATATGGCAGAAACCAGCACAATATTATAAAGCAATTATCTCATAATAAAAACACATATATATATATTTGCTAATTATTTCAAATATGTTTCAAGTAACAATTTCCTATTAAAAGTGAATAAACTCATTTTGCTGACAGAACATTTCTGAGATTTTGCAACACCTCCTCAGATAATAGGATGCACACTGGAGTGTTGTATAAACAGTGCTGCAAATCACACATGGAAGGCCCCTCATCTAAGAGCAGAGCTACCTCCTGTATTGAAGGTGTAGCCGGAAATTGCTCTTTTAGCATGTCTCAGGTGTCTCCCCACCCCTACTCTTCCCAGACCTTTTTCTCTCCCTGCCAGTCTCCTGGACATTGCTCACTCAAGAAATTGTTTGGGGCCCCCCTCCTTGGTGCTGGGCAGTGTTGAGTGAGAGTGGTACAGCAGTGTATGTTTCCTCGGCTATCACAACAAATTACTAGCAACTGGGTGCCTTCAAACACAAGAAATTAATTTTCTGCGTTCTGGAGGCCAGGAATCTGAAACCAGCAAGGCAGCATTCCCTCCTGAGCCCTAGGGGAGAACCCTCCCTTGTTGCTTCCAGCTTCCCGTGGCCCCAGGTCCTTCTTGCCTGTGGTTGTGTCACTCTGTCTCACCGGCTCTTAGTGTCCTGACCAGGGATCAAATCTGTAACCCCTGCAGTGGGAGCTCGAGGCTCTAACCATGGGGCCACCAGGGAGTTTCCTCTGCCTCCATCTTCACACGGCCTTGCCTCCTCTGGTCTCCCATCTCCCTCTGCCTTTCTCCTATAAGGTCACTTATCACTGGATTTAAGTCCTACCCAGATACTCCGAGACGATCTCACCTCCAGACCCTTAATTATATCTGCAAAGACCCTTTTACTTAATGAGGTTACATTCAGAGGCATTAGAGGACATATCTGAGGTGGGGTGGGGGGGTTAGTTGGGGGACATCATTCAACCAACTATCAACAGTTAATGAGAGACTTGCTCTGACTTCTCATGGGATATTACTGAGACCCGAATGTGAACGTGAGCTAGCAGAATGACGGGGAGAGAGAAAGCATCCAGGCAAGGGAACTGGCAGGTTGGGAGACTTTGTAGCGAGAGTGTGGAGCTTCTTGAGGACATGACCCAAGCTAGAAATGCTGTGAGATGGGGTCAGAGAAGTTAAGCAGGGCCAGATTATTAAGGGTCTGCTAAGCTCCGGGGAAATGTTTGGATTTGGAGGCAAAAATGGGGAATGACTGAGATTTTAAGCAGGGGAGGCTCACAGACAGGTGTGCATTTGAGAAAAATTAAGTCTTGTGTCTCATGGAAAACGGATGTGAGAAAGGAAGACTGGAGGTAGACATGTCAATAAAGATACTCACTGAGAGTCGAGTAAGACATGGCGGTGGTCTGGGCTAGAGGACTGGCAAAAGTGTTTAAGAGAAGAAAGAGTAGGTCAGAACCATCAAATTTTACTGGACCTTGTCTCTCCCCATCAGAGCCTTGGTTGGTCATATTGAGGAAGGCAATATGTAAAAATCATGCCTCATTGTGGTCTGGTAGAACCATTTAAAAAGGGAGTCAACCCTTACAGATTAATTTTAAAGGCTTGAGGAAGACATTTTAAAGAGGACAAATGAAAGTTTATAATGATTGGTGCTGAACTCACCGTGAAAATATCGCTTCCTTTTCCATTCAGCTGTGTACTCCTGTGGCCTTGAAGAGCAATACGGGTGTAATTTGAAGGTTTTAATAGCCTCTGCATGGAATATGTGGATGTGTGGTTGTTGGGAGTATTTTCATTCTGGTATTTTTATGGCCTGAGATATTTTAGCCAGCATCCCTGTGCCTAGAGTACCCAAGCAGACCCCAAAAGCCCAATTATTGTCTTGAGGAATCTGGTTACCCTGCAACTCAAAAGATTGTAAGCAGCAGCTGCCCCAGGACTCAGGGCTGTGCCCCCTCCCTCCACTCAGAACCATGGAGTGGGCTCCTGACTTGAAAGAACATCCTTTGTCTCTTGGCAATATCGTTTGCATTCAATGTAAAATCAGAAATGGATGGAAAATTTGCCCAGTTGGAAAACACCAACAAAAATGCAAGCCAGTAACTGGTATTTCCACCCAATTCCTTCCACTCTGACACAAAACTTCTAAATTCCTTGCTAAGATCCAGCCTTACTTTGTAGCTGGGGCTGTTCTCAAGGTAAGACTTGTGTTCGGATGGTCCTCATCTCATGGGTTGGTCAGGTCCATCTCTGCAGTTCTCCAGAGAGACAAAGCCCCAGTCTTTGGTTCTTTGTAGCTCCTGCAGGTTCCCCAAGTTCCAGGCAGGTAGGTGTGCCCAGGAAATCCTCATGGAGGTGCAGGTCAGTGCTCTTGGAAAGGGGGAAGAATAAAATAGAACAGGGCATTTCCACCTTATTAAAGCACAGAAAGATGGAGACCCAGGTTCGATTCCTGGGTCAGGAAGATCCCCTGGAGAAGGAAATGGCAACCCACTCCAGTATTCTTGCCTGGAGAATCCCATGGACAGGGGAGCCTGGCAGGCTGCAGTCAGTGGGGTCACAAACAGTCGAACACGACTGGAGACTAAATGACAACTACGAAGATCATCTCGGTGGAAGCAGTGTTGATTTACCACAAAGCCTGGGTAGGGAGCGAGAATCCTCAAGACCTGTGTCTAGTTGTGTGATCCTGAGCAAGTCCAGAGCCCCAGATCTCTGGGACTCAGTTTTGCCTTGTTTCCAGTGAGAAGCTGGGTTAGGAGACCCGGTGAGAAGGCAATCCTGCCCACAGCATCTACTCAACTGTGGCCTGTAGCCACGTGCATCCATGGGCTCGCTGCTGCTAGGAGGGAAGCAAGTGCAGACGGTTTCTCAGTGACGTAACCAAGGCCACCGAGCAGATGGTTTTAATGACAGAAGTGAAAGTCCATCCCAGAACGATGGCTGCCTGAGGAAATTCCCCTTGAAGTACCTGGACAGACCAGAGGGCAGAAATGCTTGGTTTTGTTCCTGCCCACGGATGCTTCATCCTGAAAGCACTAAGGAATAAGTTCTCCTGCCGGGGTGGGCTCGTGGGGTCAAACAGGGCCACCACTCTGAGGCCTGACAATCTGCTGGTTCATAGATGGCCCTCTGACCACACTGCTGCTGTCTATGCCAGACTGCAAATCCTCGAGGGCTGGTCCTTTCCTTCGGTTTCTGCCACGGCCCCTTCCCCTCCCCACTGGGGTCTCCAGGCTCATCTTCACACACAGCAGGCAATCAATACTGCTTGTTGATAAACCAACCCTTAAAAATAAGCCCTGTCAGGATGCGAAGAGCCTGGAAGAGTATGACTAAGGTGGGGGTGGGGGGTGGGCACGGAGCCACAGGAAGCCGCGTGGAGTCAGAGCTCTAACGAGAAACAGGCCTTAAGCACCAAGGAGAAATGGATTACCCTGCCTCTCCCCTCCAGCCCTTCTCCAGAGCCAGCCACCAGAGAGCTTTGGCCCCACGCTGAGGTCAAGGCCGGGCCTCCGTCCTTTTCAGGGCCAATCCCCAAGCCCCAGATTCCAAGGATTTATTTTTATTTAATAAAAACTAAGTATTTTTTGTTTACTTATTTTTAAATATTCATTTTATTTATTTGGCTGTACTGGCTCTTCATTGCAGCACATGGGATCTTCGATGTTCACTGCAGCATGCGAGGTCTTTCAGTTGCAACATGTGGGATCTAGTCCTCTGATCAGGGATCGAACCTAGGCCCCTTGCACTAGAAGCAAAGTCTTGGCCACTGGATCACCAAGGAAGTCCTCCAAGGATTTTTTTCAAAATGGATATGATACCATTAATGCAGTAAAATTTAAAAAAAAAACTGAGCCAAAGACAAATACAAAGAGAATCATCTAATGAAGAAATTTAGATTTGAGGGTCAGGCTGACAGAACACTGGATTTTTAAGAGGACCCTCCAGATACCTTGCTATGTCGCCAGATGAGGGTCTGCCCCTTTAGCCTGTAAGATTACCCAGAGAAGAGGATGTGTTTTCTTGGCTATAGGAGAGGTTGTGACCGGAGTCAGAGCAGAGGACTTGGAAAATACAGATCAGGACACAGACACGGTATAAGCCAAGGAGTCTATGGCGGTACTGCCCGTGGTCGTGGGGAAAAAGTGGGCAAGTCCGCTGGTCCTGGGGTAGACTGACCGAAGGTCAAGGGCTGCCTCCACAGCTGACTGGCGGCTCCTAGCCTTGTTTTTAACTTCCTGAGATTGGCTATAAAGGGGCTGTGCATCAGGCATGCTCAGTCGTGTCTGACTCTTTGCGGCCCTATGGACTGTAGCCTGTCAGGACCCTCTGTCCATGGGATTTTCCAGGCAAGAATACTGGAGAGGGTTGCCATGCCCTCCTCCAGGGAATCTTCCTGACCCAGGGATCGAACCTGCATCTCCTGCATTGGCAGGTGGGTTCTTTACCTCTTGAACCACTGGGGCTTCCCAAGGGGCTGTGGGGAGCCTCCCCAATCCCCAGGAATAAAAAAGTGAGCATGTACTTTCACACAGCAAATGCTACTCCACGCACGTAGACATGTGAATTCCATTAACGCTCTGAACACCCCCATACGGTAGGTGAGTATTATTATCACCCACATTCCGCAGACAAGGACGCAAAGGGCCAAGTAACTTGAAAAAGGGCATATGGCTGGTATCTGGCAGAGCCAGGGTTTAAATCCAGACACTCGGCCCTAGACTTTGTGCTCTCAGTCACCACTTCACACTTCTTATGGGCCCCGTAAGTGATACATGCAGGCTGAGATAATACGCAGAAGAGTTGCAGTCATACCTAATTGAATGGCTAGAGGGTAGGTGTTTATATCCCACCTGCAAAGGTGTGCATTTGAAGCTGGGAAAGGTTCCACCTCACTGCTGCTCAAAAGGCTGTACCAGTAGTCACTCTAGTAACAATGTTTGAGATCCAGGTTTCAAAGACAATGAAATGCACTCTCATATTGCCATAGGAACTTTTAAAAAATTCAGCCAACATTTAGTGAGCTCTTATGGTGGGCCAGCCACTGTCGCATGCTCTTAGGATAGATCAATGAATAAAAGGGACAAATTTCTGCCCTGACAGCTTATATGCTGGTGGGTTTAGAAAATTCTGTTATGACACAGACCTTAGACTCTGGCCCTAGTATTTTCTGCCTCTCACTGGGTACTACACATAAGGAATGAAGAGATGAAAGATTCAGATTGAACAACCATTCTCTGAGTTCCAAAGAACCTCCTCAGAGAAGAGGACTGCTGCTGTAAACAAACCCCATCCTAGAGACAAGCCAGACGTTGGAGAGGAGTTAGGGTGCTTGTCCCAGAGGCCCCGCCCCCCACAAACGCTGAGGCGCGGAGCCGGGAGCTGAACTCCCCCAGGCCAAGCTCCAAGGCTGGCTTCACTGTACTGCTGCAGTTAAATCACTCTGAGGAAATTCAGCTGGGGCCCAAACACTTATTCTGGTCCTTAATCCTATAGCATCTACTGATTGTTATCATTTATTTGGAACTTGGAATATGTTTGCCTGGATTCTTACTTTTTATTTGTATATTTACACATTAACCTATAACAAGGACCAATATTACTGATGTATTCATTTCCTTTTTTTCAAGGTTGATGTTAATACTGTTTATTTACTGGTTTTTCTAAATTGAAGTATGGTTGACTTACAATATTACATTTCAGGTGTACAACACAGTGATTCAATTTTCTTATAGATTATATTCCATTTAAAGTTATTACAAAATAATTTCTGTATTTCCCTATCCTGTACTTTATAGTGTGGTGTTTATTTATTTTAGACATAGTAGTTTGTACGTAGAAGGCAATGGCACCCCACTCCAGTACTCTTGCCTGGAAAATCCCATGGACAGAGGAGCCTGCTAAGCTGCAGTCCATGGGGTCACTGGGAGTCGGACACGACCGAGCGACTTCACTTTCATGCACTGGAGAAGGAAATGGCAACCCACTCCAGTGTTCTTGCCTGGAGAATCCCAGGGACGGGGGAGCCTGGTGGGCTGCCATCTATGGGGTCGCACAGAGTCGGACACGACTGAAGCGACTTAGCAGCAGCAGTGGCAGCAGTTTGTATCCCTTAATCCCCTACTCCTATCTTGCCCCTCTGCCCTTCTCTCTTCCTATTAATAAGCACTAGTTTGTTCTCCATATCTATGAGTCTGTCTCTGTTTTGTTACATATTCATTTGTTTTTTATTATCTATATATAAGTGATAATATAGAGTATTTGTTTTCTCTGACTTATTAGGCATAAAACCCTCTAGATCCATCCACATTGTTGCAAATGGCAGAACTTCCTTCTTTTTATGGTTGACTAATATTCAATTGTACATAAATATACTATACCTTGTTTATCCATTCATCTGTTGATGGATACTCAGGTTGCTTCCATGGCTTGGCTACCGTGAATAATGCTGCTGTGAACACTGGGGTCCATCTTTTAGAATTAGTCTTTTCATTTTCTTCAGATATATACATAGGAGTGGAACTGCTGGATCATATGGTGGTTCTATTTTTAGCTTTCTGCAGAACCTGCACGCTGTTTTTCAGAGTGGGTACACCAGTTTAGATTTCCACCATTAATTTTCGTATTTGGTCCCCTTCCTCTTAGATAGAGTCTAAGGAGCAAGGATTCTAGCTTTCTGGGTCAGTTTCTAGACTATGATTTATCAAGGGAAATCTTGTTAATGGACTAACAGAAACAACAAAGAGGCCAGAAAGGTTAGGCTGATCTTCAGAATAAAGTCAAGAGAGGGTATGAGAGGAAAGGGATAGCAAAGCTCTTGGGTTAGATGCCTGGAGAGAATTTTGAGATTTGAAAAGTGAGAGTGGAAGGGAGAGAGCATTTTAGATAAAAGAGTACTTGGCACCTAATAGGTTCTCAATAACTGTGTACTGACTGCATAGATGAACAAACAAGTGAATGAATGGATGCCTCTATGGAGGCAACTGAAAGTGGCAGAGACAAGGAGACAGTTTTCTATAGGCTTTGCAGTACATAAACTCCTTGGATGTTTCCTCAAGCAACCGAGTAAGAATTATAATGCGTGCATTAATTGTTGATGGTGAATGTGCTACTCTGAAGGGCACCCCATGAGATGGGGCACCACAGCAGTTGCTATACATTAAGGGACAACCATGTGAAAGGCTCCACGAAGACTGAGGACACAGAGATGAATAAGACATTCTCTGACACTGAGGAGGTTACAGGCAAGTAAACAGAGAGCAACATGCATCCCACTTTATCAAGGATTATAATAAGGATATGAATAGATGTATGAGTGCTTAGAGAATTAAATTATCAACTTTGCCTAGGACTCTGGGGGAAATCTTCACAAAGGAGGCTATGTCTGATAGTGACCTGGAAATATAAGTAGCAGGAGCTTTCCAGGTTATCAAGGAGAGGAAAGGCATTCCAGAAAGAGAAGGAACAGAGACAGAAAGTCCTAAGATGGCAGGACAGAGGGAGAGAAGGAAGAAGATTCGGGGAGACTAGAGTGAGGGCATGAGAGGGGCCAGAGCTGGAGGGTGGTAAAGGACCTTGAACCAGGTGGTAAAGGACCTTATGGTCCCAGCTTTGCTCCTATGAAGCAAAGCCAGCAGAAAAGTAGAAAGAGAGAAGCAGGATTTTTTCTTAGAAATCTAGCAAGAGGGGCAGACCGGGCAGGAGAAACCCAGACCAGAGAAACTATCTTTTAACCCCCTTGTTAGCCCAGGACTCAGGGGCGATTGCCCCAGTTGAAATCCACGCTGTACCACTTAACTAGTTCTCTGACCTTTGGGCAGGTACTTGATTTCTCTGTGCTTTAGTTTCCTAAATGGGAATAATATTACCCATCTCATAGAGTTGTCATAAGAATTTAATGAATTGAGAAGAATCTCTACCATTATTAATATATGTCAATGATTAATACTATTTGTATTAATATTGGTTAATTATCTTGACTTGCTCGCCATCATTTTCCAACTCAGAAAGTATGTCCTGGACACCCATTACCACCATCCTGTCCCTTACCCTCAAACTTTCATCAGCAGCAGTGAAGACAGAACATTCTTTCTCTTTTTAAAATATTTATTTATTTATTTAGCTGCCCTGGGTCCTGGTTGCCATGTGCAGGATCTTTAGATGAAGCATGCAAGCTCTTAGTTGCAGCATGTGGGATCTAGTTCCCCAAACAGGAATTAAAACCTGGCCACCTGCCTTGGGAGGGTAGAGTCCTAGCCACCGGACCACCAGGGAAGTCCCAGAGGATAGAAAATTCTTGATGACAGAAGCCAAGTGACATACACTTCTCTTGAAACACAGTGCTAGCATGTAGCAGTTGCTTAATACATGCTTGCTAAATTTATGTCAAGCAGGGCAGTCCAATTTTCCAGAGGCTGGCCAGAAGGGCCAGAGTTAGAAATCTGGCTACACCTCCAATGGAACTCCAACTGTCAAAGGAGTTCCTGTCCCGTCTCATTTACCTCTGCTAACCCAGCCCCGAAGACAGCCCTAGAAAGTACAGCCAGGAAAAAGAGTCCAATAAAGCAAGAAGTGAAAAAAAAAAAAAAAACAAAACAGGTACACAGAGAGTTAAGTCTAAACAACTGATGACAATGGAGTTGTGAGGCTTCATATATGAAGAAATGAGATGTCTGATGTAAGAGGTATAATATTAAAAAAATGTAATACCTATCTGGAACCAATTTCAACAAAACCTGGGTTGGAAGTAGCTGATATAAAGGAAAACAGAAGTATGACTTTGCACTGCTTTGTGGTAGGAAAGCAGCGTAGATACTGATTATTTTGGTAGAAAAATATCGGTTTACATGTTTGCTAAAAAAAATTAAAGGCAATGAAAAGACATGGAGAAACTTAATTGCATATGGGTAAGTGAAAGAGACCAGTCTGAAAAAGCTATAAACTGCCTGATTCCTGTTACATGGCATGGGAAAGCCGAAACTACAGCGATAGTAAAAGATCAGTGTTTGCCAGGGCTTGGAGGGGTGCACAGGGGACTTTTATGCAACTATTCTGTATGAGGCTGCCATGGTGGGTGCATGTCATTATACCTCTGTCAAAACCGATAGAATACACAGCAGTAAGAGGGAAGCCAAATGCAAACTATGGACTTTACCTAATAACAATGTATTGATGTAGGTTTATCAACTATAACAAACGTACAACACTAATGCAAAATGTTAATAACAGAAGGAATTGGGGATTGGGGAGAAGATATATGGGAACTCCATAGTTTCTGATTAACTTTTCTGTGAACCTAAAACAGCTGTAAAAAATAAGCCTATTCATTTTTTTTTTAATCAAGGACAAACAGTAGTGAAATAGAAGTAGGATGTATTCAAATGCCATGCCACTAATGGAGGGGGAAAAATTAAAAGTTTGAATCAATCCAATGAAAATAGGGGTCGGGGAACAATTAAAGGAGCTAAACACCTAAATGCTAGAATTCTGAAATGGGGAAACTGAGGCTCTGATTGGCTCTGTCTATAGAACCCAATCTGACCCTTCTAGGACCCTATGGGCAGAGAATTCCTCAAACTGTCTTGAAAAGACACCCAGCATGCTTCTGTCTGCGGTTAATTCCATTTATCTGGAATGTCAGAGGCACAGAGTGGCCTGGTTAATTTCATATTCTGTTTAAGTGAAGGTTGCCATGGATACCATACATAGCCATCCAATTTTTTTGGAATTAGAATTTGAGCAATAAAACTGGTTTAAGGAGAAAACTAGGCCAAAGAGAATTTAAATTTATTCAATGATGAGTCCTTATCAATGAGGAAGGCACACCAGAATCCAGCAGGGCCTCAATGCATCATTCCAAATGTAACTTCTTTTTTCAGAACTGCAGAAACACAGGGGCTGGGAGAAAATGGAGGAACCCTCCCTGGTCATAAGGAAGGGACCTAGAAGTGGTTCTTTTGCATAGCTCCATGTCTCTGTCTCAAAAAAAGCAGAGTAAAGAATGTTTATGTAAAAAAAAAAAAAAAAAGAATGTTTATGTAGTAATGTTAGAAGAATAAAAAAAAATCTGTGCCATCTAAGGGTTGGATGGTGCATGACTGGCAGCCATGTAATTTAAATTTGAATCCTTCCTGTAACCTTTACCATTGTAAAGACCTGGGTAATTTCTTAACTGAGTTCAGGACCTCAGTCCTTCAGGCAGGGCCTTTAGCTGCCCCTGAGTGAGCAGGACCTGCTGTTTAAACCTCAGCTCTAACTCGTCTGGCAACAGTGACTTGCCTAGTTACCCAACAACTGTGTAATATGGAGATGGATGTTAATAACGGCTACCTCTTTGGGTAGCTGCAAAAAGTCAATAAGAAAATCCAAATAATGAGCTTGGCATGGTAAGCAATATTAATATTCATCTAGTTCATGGAAAGAGCCCAAGATGAGACTCTATATTGGGATCTGAGTGAATGAATACCATCCCTCCCACCAGCCAAGTGGAGTGGAGTTTTGCATCGGCTTGGATTCATTTATTCTTTTTCACTCGGAGTTGCTGCTGTTTCAGAACATCTGAGGCAGCAGGCCCAGGGTGTGCAACCATATGTCCACCTCATTCCAAGAACACTCTCCCAGAATCTGCCGCTTGTGATGTGGAAATCCAGAAATGCACAGCAGCCTTCACTTTAGTCACGGAGTGTCTGGGTGCTGCTGAGAGATGTCAGATGTCAGCACATGTGCTCCGCGTCTCCAGGCCAGCCTACCCTTTCTCCAGCTGCTTTTACGTTCTCATTCCCAGTGCTCCTCAGCGTCTCTGCTGTCTGCATTTCCTGAACAGCTACTTGTCTCCAGGCCTTCTGTGCAGGTCTCACCCCTGTGTCTGTCCTACCCTGCCGAGCAGGCCACTGGGACCCCTCGGGGCTTTTCTGATCCTGCAGCCAACACCACCCCTCCTTCCTCCTCTGACCACAGGCCTCTCGTCTGGAAAGAGGGATCTGGACATTGTCTCGCAGGTACCCTTGTGAAAGTGAATCTGCCACAAGGGTTTAACCACAAGGGTTTATTTGTTTGAGCTTATTTGTTTTTTGCTTTTCGGAGGCAATCTGGTTGTAATCTCAGCAGCAGGCTCTCAGTTTGGCTACTTTATCCATTCCTCCTCATTTTGCCATTTTCCCCAGTTGCTGCTTTGCAGGCTGTCTCTGTTTGGGTTATTCCTTCTAAACCATATACCCAAACGCACATATGCACACTTGAGCTCACACCCACACATAGGCATACTGACCAGGGGAAGAATTCCAGTGAGGTGCCTATCTGGATTTCATGGCCACAAGATTTGTCATTAATAGTGATGCTTTGTTCTGACAGCCATGATTTATATCACTTTCCATTTTCTTTCCAACTCCTATTTTGTTCCACATTTCACATTTCGCAAGGTTCTTTCATTCAAGTCTATGTTTTCTGATCTGTATCTGCAAGTCTCTGCAATCCCCCTCTTTTGAAAAGCCAGGGGAAGAAAAACAATACCCAAGAACAGAACATGTGATTAATCAACCAGATTCTAGGTAAAACTCAAATTCTTCAGTGAAATCGGACAAAATGCAAGGAACTCTCCCCTTGGGAAGAATCTCAAGCTGCCCAGGGGTGGAGGCTATGAGTAATAGGTCTTTTCCCTCTCGCTGGGTCTCTGTGAATAGTTTAACTGGGTGGATGTTGAACAACCTCTCCCCTTCATTCATATAGAACTTGGCCCTGTGGGGCTGGGTACAGAAACTCTCTGTTACCTTGATATTTTCAATACTGCATCTCAATGGTGCCTTGTTTTGGCTCTGACTTTTTTCCCCACCTCCATTAACTCAGCTCCACAGGCGGAATCAGCACTTAATAAAACAACTATTGGCTGATGGTGTGAGTCATGGGAGGCTTTAGAGCTCTTCTTGGCTTTGTTTTTCTAAAAAGTACCCATGACTGTAGCCAAGCAAATCAGCACATACTCATGGGCTTCCTTGGGAGAAATTGAAACAAGTTAGGCAGCAGGGTGGAGAATCAGGCAGGGGGCCTAAAAGAAATTTAATAAACTCTGTGCTTTTCTTCTCTCTCTCTCTTTTTTTTTTTTTTGGTGGGGGTATGTTTTCTTGAATAGAGCAGGAAGTTCTATGGGTATTTGTGGTAGACCAAACCTCTCTTCAGTTGAATTGGGATGTAGTTTAAAAAAAACCAAAGGTTGGGACTTCCATGGCGATCCAGTGGTTAAGACTCTGTGCTTCCAATGCAGGGGGCTCAGGTTCAATTCCTGGTCAAGGAACTAAGATCCTGCATGCTGTGCGGTGTGGTCAACGCATTTTTTTTTTTAAAGGTAGCTGAGGGAAATGTGAGGAACCCCTCTAGAGTGGGTCACCTGTGCTCGCACCTCTAGGGCTGGCACAATTAAGAAATGGGTGATCCAGAGCTGGCCTCCATTTCTCTGTCTTCTTCCTTCTGGGTTCAAATCCCACCTCTGCCACTTACTAGCTGTGTGTCCTTGTTCAGAGGGACCTTACCCCTCTCATCCACTCCGCTAAAATGTGGATTAATAATACTGCCAATACTGTACAATGTTATAAAATAATAAGAGTGGGATACGAACAACAGGATAACATGAGATAACAAATGTAAAGGACCAAGCCAGGATTAGAACTAGGGTAGTTTGGGTGAAGAGACAACGTGCCTGATGACTGGGCTATGCCACTGCCCGTAAAATGGGTTTCCAAAAGCCACTGTGGTGCATGTTCCTTGCAGCACTCTTCGTGGTGGCCAAAAAGTGGAATTAAAGCCAGGTTGACTGGCTTTTTGCCTCATTCTTCCATTACTAGGTACCATAATTTAGGCAAACTTAGGTTTTTATTGTAACTCATACAAACGTACCAATAATAAAACATTTAACACGTATGTGGTATACAGCAAGTAAGTGGCAGTCAGTGTTTAAATCTGAAAGATTCACTCAGATAAATTCTTCTAACCACTAGACCTACAGCTCACACATAATTGGTCTGTTGTAAAGGTTCTTTTGTTTCTCTTGATGATTTTTATTTCTGATACAACCAATGTTTTATTTTTACCTCCTTGCAAATAAGTTCATTACTGTTCTATTGTTTTCTTCAAATAGTCATTAGCTTCCCACTTTTGTCTTACTATCAAAATGGGCCACAAAATGCATTCATAATAAAATAAAAATGACAAGCATAGCTTTTGCATTCTGCCACCTTGTAATGAAGTCTGATCAAATATCTTCACCGATATATTTTGACACCTTGAGGAAAGTGCTCCACTGGACTGTTATTTTTATCACCTCACCCCTGAGATCATGGCAAGAATATATTCTTCCCCTGGGCTTGCTGACAATGTCCACAAGGAAATGTGTAAGTGGACTTTATAAACATCAAGTGATAGATTCTGAACATAAAAATGGTGGCAGAATTTGTCGTTTCAGTGACGTGATCTGTTTACAAATTTATTGATTGAAGGAACAAGATCAATATTTAACTCCATTTCATACCTCCAAAGAATCACAAAACCCTAGGAATAAAGCTGGAGCCTTGCTGAACTGACAGACTGATGATTTTAAAATGAAACAATTGATTTAGTCAAGCAATTAGCTTGAACTGCTATTTTCATTTAAGGGAGCCCCTTTTTTTGACTGAGATCACCAGTCAGTTCAGCCCACTTATCAATCGAAGACATGGGGTCCAAAAGGAAATGTGTCTGAACCCCATTTTTAAAAATAATCTTATTTATTCTCTCCGGCTGTGCTGGGTCTTCACTGCCGTGTGGACTTTCTCTAGCTGCCGAGAGTGGGGCCGACTCTCCAGTTGCAGCGCATGAGCTTCTCACTGCGGTGGCTTCTCCTGTTGCGGAGCGCGGGCTCTTGGGTATGTGGACTTCGGTAGCTGCGGCACACGGGTTCAGTAGTTGCAGCTCCCGGGCTCTAGAGCACAGGCTCAGTAGTTAACGGCGCATGGGCTTAGCTGCTGCACAGCGTGGGCAATCTTCCTGCACCAGGGACTGAACCTGTGTCCCCGGCATTGGCAGGCAAATTCTTTACCACTGAGCCATCATGGAAGCCTAATCCCATTATTTTTAAAGTGTCTGTTTTTATCCGTTCTGATTTTCTTCTCACCTGAATATGTTCGGGAGTCTCAGGGAAGCAATCACTTTGTAACTGAATCTGCTTAAGTGAGAAATATTGTATCTTCTCCCTATAACAAAAATAATATTTTGTTTGACTGTGTGTTTTACATCCATCATTAGAGAAATATTTCAGAGTGGCAGTTGAGTACATGGTTGAATCTGAAATGGCCCGGATCTCTCTGGGCTTGTTTCCCTCATCTGTAAATCATGATACTTATGTCATAGATTGTTATTAGGATTAAATACATTCATACACATAAAGGGTTTAAAGATGTGCTGGAACTTGGTATAAGTTGGCTATTGTTTTCATGTTCCTAAGCACCATCCATCTAAGTTTTGTATTCTTATCCCTGTATTATAGTTAAAGGAAGTGAAGTTCAGAATGGTAAATAATTTGCCCAAGGTTTCACATACAGAGTGAGCAGCTGTCCTTCCCTCTCCAGATGTGCAAGTAGTATCGTATGCACTGTAGAAAGAATTAAGAACAGTCCTTTTTTTCTGTATCTAACATCCTGAAATGATTAAGATTCGGGATAGTTGTGCTTGATTGGATGTTTATTTCCCCAGATGGTGACTAAAGCATTACTGAATACTTTTGAGGGCTGACTGGGAGAGAATATGTGGTGCTAGAAATTGATATTCTTGGAAAAAACCCTGAGTGATTACATCCCTGTTATCCTAATAGTCTTCCTTAGAGGCATGTACATGACCACAGGTGTCAAAGCAGCAAGCTCTTCTTGACACATTTGACTTTCTTATTACCTACCATTTGATCTGTCTCTTACAATGAGTTTGTCTTCTGGGTTTTTACCAGTCATACTTTAGAGACTGATCCCCCCTGACTCCCCAACCCCTTCACCTTTATTAAGACATCACCTTGTCTCCATCTCCTATGTGTAATGTTAGCTCATTCCTCAGCTGCTGATTCTGTCTTCTGACTTTGATCTTCTGTTAAATTTTCCCCAACACTATTATTGTTGGCGTCAATAGGATCTTCAACATTGTTATAATTCCTTTGCATTTTCAATTTGTCTTTTCAAAACAAAATCAAGCATGGGTTATGCACTTCTGTGGAAAGCACTGAATCAAACAAGGTCAGTGTCTCACCGAAATGAAAACTGAGAATCTTGTTCAAATAGAAATTGGAAAGTGTTTCCGTGAAGCGTCTCTT
Organism: Budorcas taxicolor; assembly: GCF_023091745.1. Taxonomy (NCBI): domain Eukaryota; kingdom Metazoa; phylum Chordata; class Mammalia; order Artiodactyla; family Bovidae; genus Budorcas; species Budorcas taxicolor. The sequence continues at coordinate 46,154,815 of NC_068915.1, forward strand.
TTTGCAAAAATCAAAGAGAAACACATGAGTTACCAGCCATGTACGGTTTTGTCCTTATGAATTCAAGGTACGTTAATATTTAGGTGGCATAGAATATTATTAAGAATAACAGGATGTCTCTAGCTTAAGCAGGAAATCACTTTTTTTAAATGTCAGAGCTCATTTTACAAAGAGATTGTAATTACAAAATAGTAATGGTTGATTCCAGTTTGGGGTTTGGAGGTGAATGAAGACAGCTTAGAGATTATAGGGGCTTCCTGTTTTGAATTTAGGAGAAGCCAAGACTTTTGCAAATCTTTTTAGATGTAATGTTTATGGAAGGCAAAGGATACCAACCCAGAATGTTGGATAGCACAGTTAAATGTTGGTTTGGACATTCTAAGTAATTTAGACTATTGGACAGAGTACTGAACTACTGTAGTTTTCCCTTCATTTCTTGCCTAAAAAGGGCAATAGTGAGAAAATGACTTTAAACAAAATATTCAACAAGTATTTATTAAAAGCCTGTGGTACCAAAAAAAAAAAAAAAAAAAAATAGCCTGCGGTACAAATAACATTCTGTAGAAGGCACTTATATCAGACCCAAGGAAGCAGAAGATGAAATACATGCGCCTGAGAATTTACTAGGGGACAGAAGAAAAAATAAAATTACCAACATGAAGGAACCCAAGAGCAAGTCCCAAGTAGTAGATAAATTAGGGGCATGCTCCTCCCCTGGTAGACACATGGCTCACTGCCTCACCTCCTTCAAGTCTTAACCAAATGTCACCTTTTCAGTAAGTACTTCCTTAACCAATCTCTATATAAATTGTACTATCCACTCCACAAACCCTGTTTTTGCTTCTTTCCCTTGTTTTACTTTTCTCTATCACCTTTTAGCTGATTACATAATTTATCATTTACTCTACCATGCCGCCCACCTCTAAGTGTAACCTTCATGAAAGCATGAGGGGCTACATTTTGTTCATTGCCAAATCCCTAGCAGGCAATAGAGTACCTGGTAAAAACAGGTGTTCAAAAGACTTGCCTAAACAAGTGTTTATTGATGGAGTATGCCAGGCTACATATTAACGCTAAAATTTCTCAAAATGAGTAAACTTTCGCAGCATTATGGAGGAGAAGCTTCCTGGAAGAAGCAATGTGTGCCTTTCAACCCAAAGCGAATTGATTAAACATAGTGATTACAACACGGGTTTTTTGTGGGGGTTCTAGACCAAACTCTGTGACCTAAACCAAGGTACTTAGTTTTGGTTTTTGTGCATCTCTGAAGATGTTTATACCGGGGGCCAAGGACTTTAAAAAGAAACCCAAAGAACACAAAGCAAAGACTAACTTTGAAGACTGAATCACTGTTTTTTTCCTGGTCTCTCCTGGCTGAAGCTGAAGCAGCAGATGTTCCAGGTGACACTGCACAACAGCCGTCTTTGTCAATGAGACTTACGTCGGGCGGGCCTTAAGTCAGTTTGTGATAAAAGCTCCCTCCTACTTACAGTGGCTTCTCTGGGTTCTTCTGATGCCCTCTAGCTATTCCAAAAGCCTCCTGGGGCACCCATCCAAACCTGCCTGCTCCCAAAGTAAACCATACTCAAAAATTATGTCTTCCTGTCCTTTGCTCTCCAAGCAAAAAGGCTGCCTCCTCAGTCTCCTGCCAGTTAGGGCTGCATCTGGATGAGCTAATTCCCTCTAGGGTGGGAATGACAGATTGTTGGCTGGGCTAACCTTTTTTTCCTCACCACCGAAGTAAGGCCTGATGCTAAAGAAGGAATTGGAAGGGAAGGAAACTTAAAATATCCAGTGCCTAGACTCTGCCTGAACATTTAATATATTAAATTATTTCATCCACAACCAGGTAAATAATATTACTCTCTAAGGACCTAAAGTTCATGAGAGGTATAAATGGACAGAGTCCAAAATGTTCTGTGTTATCACATCACCGCACTGAATAAATGACCCTAGAACTAGAAATCGGGATTCTGTAGCAGACTTCCAGAGCAGTATTTTGTATTCTGGGGTGTGAGGGAAAGAGTCCTTTGCTGCATCCCGCTCAGCTACCTTAACTCTGGCTGTGACCTTGAACAAGTCCTGTGAGTGAGTTACTTAAGTAAATCCCTTGAGTAAATTACTTAATCTCTCATACTTTCCATTCCCACAACTGAAAAATGGGGGATAGTACTAGTACCTGTTATTAGTTATTTCTTGCTTATGGAAAATCACCCTGAAACTTAGTTGCCTCAAACAACAATAGTCTTCCCTATGGGTCAGAAATTTGGGAGTAGCTCAGGGGTCTCTCATGAGGTTATAGTCAGATGTCAACTGGGTTCTGCAGTCATCCGAAAGTCTGATTGGGGATGGAGAATACATTTCCAAAAAGGCTCACTCATGCAGCTGGCAAGTTGGTTCCTCTCCATATGGGCCTCCCCATAATGTTGCTGAATGTCTTCACAAAATGGCAGCTGGCTTCACCCACAGTGAGCAATCCAAGAGACTAGTGGAAGTTGCAGTGATATCATGCCTTGAAGACTTAGACGTCACATCCCACCACCTCTGACATATTCTATTGGCCATTCAAGGCATCTCTAATTCAGTGTGGGCGAGGACCATGGAGGGCCATCTTGGAGGCTTCTACAACAGTAACTACTCCACAGGACATGAGGAAGATTAAATGAAACAACCCATGTAAAACCCGGTACATAATAAACACTGAATAAATGGTAGCCATTATTACAAAATGCCTTAAGTGCTAAATGCCAACTCACATTAAGACTGGTGCTGACTCTAACCTCTGCCCTAAGTTTAATTTTATTGGATTTTAACAAGAGGTTACCTTGTGAAATGCTTTATCCCACATTAGAACCCATTGGGAAGAATCCAATGGGAAAAACCCAGAAAGCCACACAGCTCAGGTGAAACAGCAGCAACAACAAACAACAGGTCAACAAAATATTAAAAACAAAACCAAAAAACAAATACCAGTTCAATGAAATAATAAAGCAAACAACATCTGGGGGTCAGGCTCCCGAGGCCCAAGGGCAGCTGGTCTTCCCTGACAGGCTCAATAGCTCACCCAGGTTGGAAGCATTCAGAGTGGTTTGTTACTACCTTCTGAACAGCAGCAACCAATGTATCTCTAGCAACTTCCTTATCTTGCAGGTGTTATCACTTAAATAGTGTAGTGTCTTCCTAATTTGTATTCAGGGAAGCATTACCACAGGGAAAAACAAAAACAAAAAACAAAAAACTTTAATAGGTGGATCTCAAAAAAAGCTTCGTGGTTCAATACATTTGAAAAGGCTGCCTATGAAATCCTATTTTGGAGATTTATGGTGCACATTTTGTGTCCTGTTCAAGACTCTAGGAAGCCCCATGGTTAAACAATTTACAACTTAACAGGAAAAAAAAAAACCTATTGAGTTAGATTTGACCCAGCATTTTGCAAATTCATTAGTGCACAACACACACTTTTTTTTCCCCATTGCAGGTGTAAGCCTCCTACTTAGAATCATTGGCTGCTTCCTAGAGGCCTGATCATGGATGAGTCATTGAAACCTTTTGGCCCTTAGTAGCCCCATCTCTGGGTTTCCCTGGTAGCTCAACTGGTAAAGAATCTTCCTGCAATGCAGGAGACCCTAGTTCAATTCCTGGGTCAGGAAGTTGCCCTGGAGAAGGAATAGGCTACCCACTCCAGTATTCTTGGGCTTCCCTGGTGGCTCAAATGATAAAGAATCTGCCTGCAATGTGGGAGACCTGGGTTCAATCCCTTGGTTGGGAAGAGCCCCTGGAGGAGGGCACGGCAACCCAATCCAGTACTCTTGCTGGGAAATTCCATGGACAGAGGAGCCTAGTGGGCTACAGTCCATGAGGTCGCAAAGAGTTGGAGATGACCGAGTACCTAAGAACACAGCACAGCACAACCCCATCACTATAATGTGGATAATACAAACTTTATAGGGCTGTTGAGAAGATGAAATAATAAAGGTACCTCTCCTGATATCTGAGTCCCCCAGTAAGAGCTTGACCCTTTGAATTCCAAACCCAGCTCCACCAGGAGGGATTTATTTGACCTTGATCAAGTTTCTTTTACTTCTCAGTCAGCTTTCTGGTCTGTAAAACAAGGAGAATGAATGCATGCTAAGTCTCTTCAGTCAAGTCTGACTCTTTGCAACCCTATGGAAAGTAGCCTACCAGGCTCCTCTGTCCATGAGATTCTCCAGGCAAGAATACTGGAGTGGATTGCCATGCCCTGCTCCAGGGGATCTTCCCCATCCAGGGATCAAACCTGCGTTTCTTACATCTCCTGCATTGGCATTCGGCTTCTTTATCACTAGCGCCACTGGTAACTTTCACATGGGGAGAAAATAAAAGGGAGCACGTGGCATGCTGAGCACTTGCTTGGCAAAACAGCTCACTAGCTGTCTAGGCATCATCATGACTGTTGTCGCTGGAGGTCACAGAGCCGGCGAGAGACCAAATCCGTTAATGAGCCCTAGTCTGCCTGGCTCCGAGTACATATGCTTCAGTCTCTGTTGGGACATACACACAACAGACATGAGACAATCATTTTCAGAGTGGCTCTGGGAGAGGATTCTGTTGGCAGTTAAAGACAAGTGGGTGGCAACGATTCCAGAGAGCTTCCAGAAGCCATGGGGTTGCAGGAAGATATTTAAAGGAGGCAGGTGGCTGGGCAGATGGGGGTGGCAGGGTTTACACACTCAGGACAGCCGGGACAACGGCTCAGAGGAGTGAGTGGCAGCGGCTGCAAGATGCCGGCTTTGTTGGAACAAAGCAGCAGGTGAGGGCCACAGAGAGTCCACACTCCAAGCACTCAGGGAGGGCTGAGGCAGAATAAAACCCTTGGCAGGGAGACGGCAGCCCCATTTGCCTTTTTCAATCAATCAACCAACAATTGAGGGACCAGCCCTGAAACAAAGCCGGGTCTTCCTCCCTCCCTCCCATGCAGCCTCCTTTCAAACATCAGATCATAGTTGAACTTCTGAGAACTCCTCCTCCTTCCTGAAGCCATGAGCAGTTGTACAGAAATTCATTTTTATTATTGAGCTCGTATTTCTGCTTTTGCCATCACCGCAGATCAGTTTGGGTTTTGTCTCCCAGCCAAGGGTTTTTCATATTTTCCAGATCACTCAAAAGTCTGTATGTGCTGCCTGGAGCAGGTTTAAGGAACAATCTGAGATTTCTTTCTGAATAAGCAGTTATTTGTACTTTGTTTTGCTTTTCTTAGTTACTGAAGAGAAACAGTGACATAAAGAAAGCACTGGTAACACAGCGCTAAGCAGCACAAATGTCAGTGGTAGTGACTTCCAAACAAATAGTCACATTGTCAGGCGCACAAGGGTCTCATTGAGGAAATCTGTGCAGTGATTGCTAACGGGGTTTAACACTTTAGGCACAGTGTAATCAAGGAAAGAACTGTAAACTTTGCACAGAGTGACCTCGGAAGGGACTAAAAGGAAATGCCAACTCAAGATCCCAGCGTACATTTTCAGACCAGTCACAGTATGTTGGGGGGGAGGGTGGGATGGGGGGAAAGAGCCTGAAAGAGTGAAATGTTGTTTATGGGGAAATGGGGAACATTCCCTAATTATTGCAATGATTATGGTAAATCTAGTTACATTCTGTTTCATTCTCTATTTTAATAATTTTAATTATGGTTCTACACAAAGCCAAAGGTTTTTTTTTTTTAATGAGATGTACAATGCATTTTACCACTTTGCAATATTTTTCTTTTAAAGGTTATTATTGTAAAGAAAATAGAATTCCTTTAGCAGAAATTTAAGTAAATACCTAGAACTCCCACCAGCCCCTTCCCAGAGCCTTTGGCATATAACAATGTGGGCAAAAGTTGTCTGTCCTGCTTCCCTATTCAGGGTTACCAAATTTAGCACATAAAAACACAGGATGTCTAGTTAAATTTGAATTTCAGATAAACTATGAACAATTTTTTCAGTATGAGTATGTTCCAAACATTGTTCAGGATCTACTAGAAAATTATTTGTTCTTTAAATTTAACTGGGGATCCTGTATTTAATGTGACCAAATCATTCCAATTGACTATAGATGTCTAGGTTTACTTCTGGACTCTGTTCTCTATCTGATCTCTGTATCTACCTGTACACACATACTACATAGTCCTGGGATTACTGCAGCCTTGTAATGAGTTTTGAAATGGGTCTGAGTCTTCCGAATTTGTTGTTTTTTAAAAGATTATTTTGACTATTCTGGGCCCTTTCTATTTCAACATGAATTTTAGGACCAGAAGGACAATTCCTGCAGAAAAATCAGTTGTCATTTTCATAGAGATTGCCTTGAATCTGTACATTAGCTTGAGGAGTACTGCCATATATATATATATATATATATATATATATATATATATATATTTTTTTTTTTTTTTTAATATGTTTATTTATTTGGCTGTGCTGGATCTTTAGTTGTGGCATGTGGGATCTAGTTCCCTGACCAGGAACCAAACTCAGGGCCCCTGCATTGGGAGTGTGCAACCTGAGCCACTGGACCGCCAGGGAAGTCCTTGCCATCTTAATCATCTTAAATTTCCAATCCATGAAAACAAGCTGTTTTTCTATTAATTTGGTTTTTCCTTTACTTATTTCATGCTCTGCAGTTTCCAGTGCACAAGTCTTATACTTCTTTTGTTCAACTTATTCCTAAGTCCTTTCTTCTTTTCAAAAAAGAAATAGGTGCTGTCAATAGAATTTTCTTAATTTCATTTTCAGATTGTTGATTTCTAGCATATAAAAATAAAATTTATTTTAGTATACTACAATATTTAAGAGTGTAAGTTTGAAAACCTATTGTTCTAGTGAAATATAATTCACATTCTGATTGTCTGCTAGCAGGACATTAACTTCTCTGTGACTTTCACTGGCTTGGCTCTTTGGGAAAATGCTGCTGGCACTGGCCAAGGGACCATAAACATATAACCTGTTAGACTTGGGCTCAGGTACACGCACAGAAGTGGAGGAGGCAAGCACCCTACAGGCAGATGTGTGCGCGTCAGTACTTTACCTGCCAGGCTCCCTCACCAGACTTCAAACTCTCTGAGAGCTGTAACAAGATCTCCTGTACAATTCTCTCAAAAGCAGGTACCAGTTTGGTGTTTGCTTTAAGTATTTTGTCAGACTCATTGACTAGGTGGAGAGGGAAAAAATGGAACTGCTCAGGGGACAGAGCTCAATGGGATCTTATTTTGCTGAGGGACCTCACAACCTACTGTCAGATTTGACTCATCCATACTCACCTTGTTCATAAAAAGAAAGGTCTGTAAGGCTGTAAAGAACTATTTATTATCTATAAACATATTGTAATATTTTTATTGCAGTCACTTCACAGTATCTTTTTAAAATATGTGGTACAGCAAAATGTCCCTTATTGTTCTTGTTCAAGATTCTCTTGACAATTTTTAAATTTTTATTTTTTCGTATCCTTTCCATTACGGGGTCCTTAGTGGGATTTTGACTGGATTCAATAACATTTTTATATTAACTTGGGAAGGATTTGTATTTTCATAATTTTTTTCTAATCCAAGATTTTGCTATGTCTCACCATTTATTCAGCATGTTTTATTTCCTTCAATTAAATTTTATAACTTTGTTCATATACATTCTAGACTTCCCTTGTTAAATTTATTCATGACACTATTTTTTAAGAATTTATTTTGTAATTTCTATGTATAACTCTATTTCTAAAATGCAGAGAAGTTACTGTTTTTAAAAAATATTTATCTTAGCAGCCACTAAGGAAAACAAAACTAAAATTATAACTACTATGCTGCTGCTGCTGCTGCTGTTGCTACTAAGTCACATCAGTCATTTCCGACTCTGTGCGACCCCAGAGACGGCAACCCACCAAGCTCCCCCATCCCTGGGATTCTCCAGGCAAGAACACTGGAGTGGGTTGCCATTTCCTTCTCCAATGCATGAAAGTGAAAAGTGAAAGGGAAGTCACTCAGTCGTGTCTGACTTCTAGCGACCCCATGGACTGCAGCCTACCAGGCTCCTCCATCCATGGGATTTCTCCAGGCAAGAACACTGGAGTGGGGTGCCATTGCCTTCTCCGATATATGATCCAGTAATTCCACTCCTCAGTATGTATCAGGAACAAACAAAAACTCTAATTGGAAAAGACACATGTATCCCAATGTTCATAGCAACACTATTTATAATAGCCAAGATAGGGAAATAGCCCAAGTGCCCATCAACAGATGACTGGCTTAAGAAGATATGGTGTATATATATATATACATATCCAGTGGAATATTACTTGGTCTTAGAAAAAAAAAATGCTGCCATTTGCAACAAACGGATGGACCTAGAGAACATTATGCTGATGAAGTAAATCAGAGAAAGATAAATACTATATGACAGCACTTAAATGTGGAATAGAAAAGATAAGATAAGTGAATCTATGTACAAACAGAGACAGATTCACAAACAGAAAACAGACTTATGGCTACCAAAGAGGGATGGAGGGGACAAATTTGGAGTGTGAGATTAATAGATACAAACCATTATACATGAAATAGATAAGCAACAAGAATTTACTGTGTAACACAGTGAATTACATTCACTATCTTGTAACAGTCTATAAAAGAATAGAATCTGAAAAAAAACAATGGAATCAGTATGTGGCACACCTGAAACTAACACAATATTATAAGTCAACTATACTTAAATTTTTAAAATTTATCTTATATTCAGTGACTCTACCAGTTATCTTGCTGGTTTTAATGTTTTGAGTCATTTGGGATTTCCAGGCATAGAAGTATATTATATGTAAACAAAAATATTAATAAATTTGCCTTTTCTTTTCCATGATTTGAAATTCTCATTTGCTTTTCCTGTCTTATTTCATAGTTCAGTTCAGTCACTCAGTCGTATCCGACTCTTTGCGACCCCATCAATCCCAGCACGCCTGGCCTCCCTGTCCATCACCAACTCCTGGAGTTCACCCAAACTCATGTCCATCAAATCGGTGATGTCATCCAGCCATCTCATCCTCTGTCGTCCCCTTCTCCTCCTGCCCCCAATCCCTCTCAGCATCAGAGTCTTTTCTAATGAGCCAACTCTTCACATGAGGTGGCCAAAGTATTGGAGTTTCAGCTTTAGCATCAGTCCTTCCAATGAACACCCAGGACTGGTCTCCTTTAGAATGGACTGGTAGAATCTCCTTGCAGTCCAAGGGACTCTCAAGAGTCTTCTCCAACACCACAGTTCAAAAGCATCAATTCTTCAGTGCTCAGCTTTCTTCACAGTCCAACTCTCACATCCATACATGACTGCTGGAAAAACCAGCCTTCACTAGATGGATCTTTGTTGGCAAAGTAATGTCTCTGCTTTTGAATATGCTATCTAGGTTGGTCATAACTTTCCTTCCAAGGAGTAAGTGTCTTTTAATTTCATGGCTGCAATCACCATCTGCAGTGATTTTGGAGCCCCCAAAAATAAAGTCTGACACTGTTTCCACTGTTTCCCCATCTATTTCCCATGAAGTGATGGGACCAGATGGCATGATCTTAGTTTTCTCAATGTTCAGCTTTAAGTCAACTTTTTCACTCTCCTCTTTCACTTTCAAGAGGCTTTTTAGTTCCTCTTCACTTTCTGCCATAAGGGTGGTGTCATCTGCATATCTGAGGTTATTGATATTTCTCCCAGTAATTTCATAGTAGAACCTCCCAAATAATGCTAAGTAATACGGGTGACATTTATTTACTTATTACTGAAGTCAAGAGTATTTGCTTTTGAAAATTTTGTAACCAAAACAAACTTTAATACCAAACAGGAAAGTAAACTATATCGTTTTGGGGATATAGCAACAACTATATGTAGAATTAATATAATGCATTGATGCCTTCAAACCGTGGTGTTGGAGAAGACTCTTAAGAGTCCCTTGGACTGCAAGGAGATCAAACCAGTCAATCCTAAAGGAAATCAACTCTGCATATTCACTGGAAGGACTGATGCTGAAGCTGAAACTCCAATATTTTGGCCACCTGATGCAAAGCACCGACTCATTGGAAAAGATCCTGATGCTGGGAAAGATTGAGGGCAGGAATAGAAGAGGGGCAACAGAGGATAAGATGGTTGGATGGCACCACCGAATCAGTGGACATGAGTTTGAGCAAACTTCAGGAGATAGTGAAGGACAGGGAAGCCTGGCATGCTGCATGCAGCTCATGGGGTCGCAAAGAGTCAGACACAAGTTAGTGACTGAACAACAACAAAATTGATGAATATAGATAGATAGATAGATAATATTGATTAACTCCTTGAATGCAGAGTAAACTTGAATCTCCAATGGAGACTTGGAGGAATTTTTCATCCCTTAAATTCTTAAAAGAAGCGATGGGAGAGAGGAGCCAGAAAGAATCTGATATATCCAAGATGGCAGATTAAGAGTTCAAAGATTAGGAACAGCTGGGGAGAACAAGAGAGCACAGAACAGAAAGCAGGATTTTCTTGGGCAAAAGCCAAAAACACCAACTGGGAGGTGACCACTAAGTCAAAACAGTTTAATACAGAAGCCAGAGAGGGAATATGAAGCTCTGATTGGAAAGAATCTTAAAGATTAATCGAAAGTCTTGACAAGCAGCTTCTACAACAGTTTTTCAAACTTTCAAAATACAACTTGTCATCTTCTTATTGGTGTAGAGTTCTTTGCCTAGCACAGTGTTTTGTATATAGCTGGTCATTAAGAAAATTTTTGTTCTTGAATTAATAGACAAGGAGACTATATGTAAAATAGAGAGCCAACAGGAATTTGCTGTACGGCTCAGGAAACTCAAACAGGGACTCTGTATCAACCTAGAGGGAAGTGGGAGAAGGGTTCAAAAGGGAGGGGATATGTGTATACGTATGGCTGACTCATGTTGAGCTTTGACAGAAAACAACAAAAATCTGTAAAGCAATGATCCTTCAGTAAAAAAAAAAATAAGTTAATTAAAAGAAAAAACAAGGAGAGAGAAAAACAATAGCACCTCAAAAGCCAAATGCCAAAAGACTTTTGAAAGGTCTTTTTTTAAAGAAAGCATTTTATTAAGCTAGAATGCTAAAGAAAAGAGTACAAATTATCTAGCTCAATAAATTATTACATCCAACTAACCACCACTGAAAATAAGAAATTGAGTATCACCAGTTCCCCAGAAGTTCCCTTTAAGCCCCCTCCTAGCCACTACCCCCTCTAGGGGTACTCACAAAACAGCACAGGTGTCAGCTGTTTTTAGAAATTGTATAAATAAAATCACATAATATGTACTTTTGTGTGTGTGTATATAAACATAAGAAGTATGTACTTTTTCGTATCTGGCTTCTTTTGTTCAACATTGTATTTCTGAGATTCCTCCATGTTATTGCAATATGTAGCAGTAATTTCTTTATTCTCACTGCTATATAATAACTGATTGTATGAACATATCACAGTTTATTTATCCAGTCTATTGTTGATGGGCATTAAGGATGTTTCCAGATTGGAAGTATTACAGCGATGCTGTGAACATTTTACTACATGATTTTGATGAACATATCAAGTTTCTATAGGGTGTTCATCAGGGAATGGAATTGCCTGGTCACAGACATTTGTATTTTCAGCTTTAATAGATATTTTTAGACAGTCTTCTAAGTAGTTAATACCAATTTGTGTTCCTACTAACAATATAAAGGAGGCCCAGTTACTCTATATCCTCACAATCCTGGTTTGTTTCTTAAATTTTAAACATTTTGGTGGATATATAATAGTATTGCATTGTAGTTTTAATTTGCATTTTCCTGATAACTAATGAGATTAAGTGGTGGCTTTTTTGGTTGCAAAATTAAATCATGTCCATGGTAAAATATCCAACAACAGTATAAAAAATAAAGCCAGTGGCATCAGTTTCCTAGTCTTAGAAATTAAGGCTATAGAGTGTAGACACAAGTCTTCTTAAAGCAGAGTTCATGGAACTCTGTGTTTCCACAGACATTCTCTTTTAAGTCCACACATTTTCTTTACAAAATGAAATTTTGTGGTTACATTTTTGAGATGAACTAAAATATTATTGTAAGTATTATTTCAATCATCTGAATGACCAGCTTCTAGCCAAGTATTGCCAACCAATGTAGGTACCTTTATTTACTGTTATATTTGATTACCATGATGTCAAGTCAAGGCCTCAGAGGAACGGAACAGAGGCAAACCTAGTAGGCTGGCTCAACTGCAGACTCAGCGATGTCAGGGACACTGTAGGAATACAGGTGTTCATGTGGTTTGAATAGAGAAGAATAGTGGAGGAATAACATTATCACAGTAGGGAAAAGCCAAATAAAAAGAATCTAATGAGGGAATTCCCTGATGGTCCAGTGATTAGGACTGAGCTTTCACCGCTGGGCTGGGGTTCTGTCCTGGGCTGGGTACCTAAGATCCCTCTCACAATGAGGCCAGAAAGGCTGCAAGGATGTAGACCATAGAGTTTCTATAGGTTTAAATAGTTTTGTTTTAATATAATTTTTAAACTTGCCTCCAGTTCTATCACTACATATATGAGAATTATCAGTCTAAGGAGCTCATAACGGCTTTCTGGTTGTACATTTTAAAGTCACGTTCTTTGAAACGGACTTAATAATAAATTTGTATTCCCTGTTGGAGTTGCATACATTGCTCAAGTCTGAGAAACACTAACCTAATAGGTAACTTCATGCAGAATTTCTAGGTGAGGACCATCGTGATGGGAAAATATCAGGACAATCAAACGGGACTTTGCCTGCAGAATATCAGCTTTTGAACTTGAATGTGGATTTAAGAGTCATTGTTTCTCTAATCTGAGGGCAGACTGAATGATTCATAAAACTGAGCATAGAAGAATGACTAGAATTTCCCTGGTAGCCCAGTTGTTAAGACTCTGTGCTCCCAGGGCAGGAAGAACATGTTCCATCCCTGATTGTGGAACTAAGATCCCACATACCACACAGTGCAGTACTTTACTTTCTTTTTTTGAAAAAACAAAAAAGTAAAAGTAAAACAAAATGTTATAGGTAAAAAGAAAGAAAAAGACCGGGCCTACAAACTAGGCTGGTCTTGCTTCCTCTACCACATTTGAACCGCGCCTGTCCCTTCTCTACACTAGAGATTGACAATAATATGAAACTTGCATGTTTGTTGGAAGGATTATATTTAACATATTTAAAGCATCTGGGGAATATTACTGGTGTTTAATGATAGCCACTGATATTACAGGGACATTTGACCTGTAGGTTTCTGGGCAGGTTCCATGAGCTTTATATCATGCTTAAGTTCTTTCACACTTAGGAAAATATTCTAAACTGAGTGACTAAATATTATACACATAACCAAAGCAGTATCTGCCAGTGCCATTATAGCATACAAAATACAAACAAAACAAAGTGAAAACTATTAAGAGTCGAATTCACTGAATTTTTATCAACTTCTCCTGATCAGTTAAAATTTTTAAAGCAGTTATTTTAACTGTCAACATTGGAAGTATTTCTGAAGTCTGCCAATCCACTTTTTTTTTTACTGAAGTATAGCTGATTTACAATGTTGTGCCAATCTCTGCTGTACAGCAGTGATTCAGTTATATGCATATATACATTTTTTATGTTCTTTTCTATTATGGTTTTTCACAGGATAATGAATATGGTTCCTTGTGCTATACATTAGGACACTTTAGACAGTAAAATTTTGTGGACTTGCCTTAACATCACTGGTCAGACTAAAATCATTGACATGGGAATGTCTATGTGGGTATGGGGCTTTCCTGATAGCTCATTTGGTAAAGAATCCACCTGCAATGCAGGAGACCATGGTTCGATTCTTGGATCAGGAAGCTCCCCTGGAGAAGGGATAGGCTACCCACTCCAGTATTTTGGGGCTTGACCTGGGTTCGAGCCCTGGGTTAGGAAGATCCCGTGGAGAAGGGAAAGGCTACCCACTCTGGTATTCTGGCCTGGAGAATTCCATGGAGTGTGTAGTCCATGGGGTTGCAAAGAGTCGGACACAACTGAGCGACTTTCACTTTCACATGGGTATAAATGTATAAAACACACATGAAATTGAGCTATATCTACACTGACTTCGACTCATAAACTGGAAGTTTATTTTTGTATTTATGGAAATCTTAACACCTGCTTGCTTTGCTGTGATGAATAATTTTTATTCTATCATTGGAATATAATGATGAGATGGATGAAACTGGAGCCGATTATACAGAGTGAAGTAAGCCAGAAAGAAAAACACCAATACAGTATACTAACACATATATATGGAATTTAGAAAGATGGCAATGACGACCCTGTATGCAAGACAGCAAAAAAGACACAGATGTGTATAACGGACTTTTGGACTCAGAGGGAGAGGGAGAGGGTGGGATGATTTGGGAGAATGGCATTATAACATGTATACTATCATGTAAGAATCGAATCACCAGTCTATGTCCGACGCAGGACACAGCATGCTTGGGGCTGGTGCACGGTGATGACCCAGAGAGATGTTATGGGGAGGGAGGTGGGAGGGGGGTTCACGTTTGGGAACGCATGTACACCCGTGGTGGATTCATGTCAATGTATGGCAAAACCAATACAGTATTGTAAAGTAAAATAAAGTAAAAATAAAAATTTTAACAAAAAAAAAGAGAGAGAGAAAAAAAAGGAATATAATGGGGGGGATTCTTGTCCCTCTGAGTTTAGATAAAGTAATCATATTTGAAATAGTTACATGGTCTAAAACAATATTAGTACAAAATGATGGTAATCATATTTAAAGATTTTGGAATTTTGCTTTACTTATAAAGCCCATCTTCCCCCTTATTAGTAAAAAGAACACTGAGTAACAAGGTTGGGGGACATGCCTAATTGTGTCTTCTCTGAGCTTCAGAATCTGTCCAGGTCTCCCCCACTTCTACTGCAGCCTTCTGGAGGCACATCACTCTGCACCCAGACAAGAGCAATAGTATCTCAGTTGGTTTATTTGTGTCCACTCAGCCCCTTCTAATCCACTCTGCATACAATGTGTCAGCTTGTTGTTGTTCAGTCGCCAAGTCGTGTCCAACTCTTCAGGATCCTATGAACTGCAGCATGCCAGGCTTCCCTGTCCATCACCATCTCCCGGAGTTTGCCCAAGTTCATGTCCACTGAATCGCTGATCCCATCCAACCATCTCATCCTCTGTTGCCCCCTTCTCTTCTGCCTTCAGTCTTTCCCAGCATCAGGGTCTTTTCCAGTGAATAGTGTCACATTGGCCTTTCTTAACTACAAAACAAATCAAGTCACTGCCTGCTTAAGACTATTCCTGATCTGTCCCGGGCTTCTTTCTCCCACGTCTAATCACACCATTACTCTCCTGCTCACTGTCCTGCAGCTTCACTGGGTTTCTTTCTTCAAATCCTCCAAATGCATCCCCACTTTAGGGTCTTAGCACTTACTGCCCTTGGCACCACCTCATTTGAACCTCAGCTGTCCCTTCTCTAAACTAGAGACTGATAATAATCCAGAACTTCATGCTTGCTCTAAGGATAATATTTCACACATTTAAAGCACAGGGTGGGGTGGGGAGGGAAAGAAGAAGGAGGAGAAGGAAGAGGAAGGGGCAGGAAGGTGGGGGAAGTAGAAGAGAAGAAAGGGAAGTTCTCTGCCTAGTCCTCTGCCTAGAACGCTCTGTTCCACAATCTTTGCACAGTTCCTTCCTTCTCTAACTCTTCAGAGAAGTCTTCCCTCCCCAAACATGCCATCACCCTGTGTCCAATGCCCTGTTTTATTTTCTTTAAAGCACTCAACAGTCTGATTTCATCTTTACATTTATTGGGTAACTAGCTTATACTATAGCATCTCTCCCCACAGAATGTAAGCTGAAGGAGTCCCTTGTCACTCACTGCATAACATGATGCCTATACAAAGAAGTCTTACAATAACGTTGCTTGACTAAAAGAATGAATGAGTAAATGAATGCTGCTGCTACTGCTGCTAAGTCGCTTCAGTCGTGTCCGACTCTGTGCGACACCATAGATGGAAGCCCACAAGGCTCCCCCGTCCCTGGGATTCTCCAGGCAAGAACACTGGAGTGGGATGCCATTTCCGTCTCCAGAGTGAATGAATGCCCAGCTTCAGAAATCACCTAAGATCTAGCTTCTGAGTAATGGAGTGTGTGTGTGTGTGTGTGTGCTCAGCCATTCAGTCATATCCGACTCACTGCAACCCCATGGACTATAGCCAGCCAGGCTCCTCTGTCCATGGAATTTTCCAGACAAGATTACTGGAGCAGGTTGCCATTCCTCCTCTAGGGGATCTTCCTGACTCAGGGATCAAACCCGTGTCTACTGTGTCTCCTGCATTTGCAGGTGGACTCTTTACCACGGTGCCACCTGGGAACCTCTAGCAAGTACTGAACCTTTGGGCACTTCAGTTTCCCTTATGAATAATTAGTAAGCTGAATTGATCATTAACGGCACTTCTTGTTTTATACTGGCCAAAAAGTTCATTTGAGTTTTTCTGTAACATCAATATTTCCATGGTTCATATTCAAATATTATTTCCACCTTCCCTTCCTTTTCTTCTCTCTTCTCCTCCTTCTTCACTTTTTTCTTTACTGTCTCCCTCCCTCCATCCCTCCCTCCTTCTGTCAGCAGCAGCCCTCCCTCGGATCCATGAATAATTCTAAACCATTGGAGATATTTTATGCATAAACACAGACATCTCAAGGATATATGGTCTCTAGACAGTGAATTGTCCTCACAATTGTTGTAGTGTTTCGTTTTCCTTGCCTAGCTAACCTCATCAAAACCACACCCTCTGCTGCCAAACCACAACCCTACTCTGACTTTGGAAATAAAAATGGAATAGAAGGATCCCTGGCTTCTGACGGGGGAAAAATGCTACACAAATTTTAACTGGTATGGTGCTTCTGGAGAAATCAGGGTGCAACTGACAGAATTGATTACAACTTTATAAATTTCCTAATATAATAAATTCCATGAGACTGATACCAAATTTTAGATACCACCAGAGACAATCCCTAAATTACTTTTTCTAGGCCATATCTAATTACAGTGACTATCCTTGTACATGCTTAACTTTTAACCAGTTAGTTTACGATATGCTATTAATAGAAATGTACACTAAAAACAATATAGTGATGATTAGATAGTAATGTTATGTATTAAAACTTACATCATTCCTTATTTAAGATCCTGTGAAACATGGTCTCAGGAAATGAAATGGAATTTTTTCCATGTTTAGAACAACTGAAGTCATTATCAACTGCAAAGACATTTTAATTTGCTTATAAATGCATGTCTACAAACCAAGTTTTTAAAGTTTAAAACCACATGATGGCTTAGAATCACAGCATTTATGAACTGGAAGAACACTGTGACCTTCATTTAACACATGAGGAAACTGAAAACCAGAGAGCTCAAATGACTAGACCAAGGTCATGGACCCCATTAGTGCTGGAGCTGGAACAAAACTTCTGGTCTCCTGGTTTCATGCTTTTCTCATCACCCAAGCTGCAGTTTCTTGCAACTTTGATTGCAACTTTCAGACATATGTGCCAACTCATCATAGAACACGGTGGGTTGGAATATAAATTATCAGTCCATTAACTGAGAAACCACTTGAGGAATTATAATAGTCATGTTGCTGTTATAGTACTTCTTAATATTCACTTGAATTTATGTGTCTGGTACTTTAAAAAGTGTTACTTGTATTAACCTATTTAATCCCCAGCTAGCCCTATGGGTGGGTGGGTATGGGAGGGTAGTCACTTTTCTAAGCCTTTTACATCTAATAAATCATATAATCCTCAAAACTACCCTACAAAGTAGTATTATTAATAAAGTAGTATTATTAATCCTATTTTACAGGTGAAGAAACTGAGTCTTAAAGTGGTAGTCATGCTCAAGTTCAAACGTGCCCTTAAACCAATACATATGGTGCCTTTCTCTGCTATAGCACCTGCTCACTAGCTTCTACTTTCCCATCACCAAGTATTAGAATAACAAGTAGTTTAACTTGAGTTTCTTCTCCCTGCATTCACCTAGCTTCTCGGTATTAGCTGGCACTAGAGATATGGAAATGGCAACCCACTCCAGTACTCTAGCCTGGAAAATCCCATGAACGGAGGAGCCTGGTAGGCTGCAGCCCACAGGGTCACAGAGTTGGACATGATCGAGCGACCTGACACACACATACAGAGATATTTAAAGACAGAGGAACCAGAAAGGACCGAAGACCATCTACAACCTGAATAAATTAGACAATGGATTTTATTATGTAATTAGCAACACTTCAACCTGAACAGGTATGGCGACAGCCCATGAAAGTAAGTTTTCTGCATATGGTGACCTAGTATAAAAACATAATCTGTGAATTACTAAGTGAGTTACATTTTTTCTGCAAGAAGGAGCAGAGACATGTTAGTGCTACACCAGTTAGTGGGGAAGTCTGTGGTAAGAATACATGGAGAGGTGAAAAATCCCAGGAACAGTCTCAGTGGCTACAGTCGGGGCCTCAGAGGGTATCGTTCAGTGTTTTTCAGGTTGCAGTAGTAACTCTAGTCATTCAACGGCAGCAAAAGCTGCCCACCGTTTTCATGACTTGGCTTCTCTGCTGGTCTCCCATCCCTCAACCTACTTACTATCAATTGACTTTTCTGTATTCACCTCTCTCTGCTCTAGGTCTCTCTTACGTCTCTATTTACCACCTCCTTTTCTTTTTTTCCCTGTAGGGCTCTTAAACCCCATGACAAAGAGAGAATCTGAGCTGGGACATGAGCAGGTCTATTGGTGCATCAAGTAGACGGTATTTCCATTAGAGCGCTCACATCAAGTCACCTCAAAGTCTATGGAGGGCTGCCTTCCCACTCACCATACCCTCCCAGAGAAACATCTGTACGCCCACTGGCTGCTTCCAAGGTAACAGGATCATACAGAACAAAGCAAGCATGGACCTATATGTTTAGAAGGGACTTTGAGCATGATGAGCAATTTGTATGGCTTGTCTGATACAAATACAGATCCTCTGCCATGTACTGATGGCACTAATCAAGACAAAAGCTCTTGCTGAAAAAAAAAATTATTAAACTTTTAAGGGTAGAAACCAAAAAAATAAAGGGTCATTGCTGAATATTCTCTCATTTTAGATTTCAGCTACAGCTCTATTTTTAGCTATGGCATACTCAGAATTGGATACCATAAATTCTTTTAATGCTCTTGATCTTCCACTCTCTTATCTGTTAAATCCATAGTGAAACTTTTAGCTGACTCAGGATACAAACCCAGAGGCTCTGATAATTCTGACATTTTTAAACGGCCAAACAATGGAGGTTTCTGAAGTTGTTTCATTGACAGTGTTGACCTATAAGAGGATGAAAATAGAAGTACCTTGCAATTTCAGACCATTTTGTATTTTTGAAGTGCTCCTCACTGAAATGCCACTTTTTTCTTACGCCTTTGTACTTTCCTAGGGCGCTGACTTTGCCAAACCACAAAATGAAATCCCTCACATCACCATCCTCCCCTTGGTTTCCTGAATCCACTTGATTGCTCTTTTCTCCAATCACACTAGGACTCCTTGCCTATGTTGCTCGTGCATGACACATCTTGCATAATTAAAATTTTACCTGCTTATCATGTAAGTTTCTTGAGGGCAGAGAAAATGAGCCATCTAAAACAGTATCTTACATATAAAAGGTATGCAAAAAATAGAGGCGGGGAATGTATGGGAAAAGGCATGATTTTGCCCACTTATAGATGAGGGAAAAAAAATACCATTTGGGAACTGAGGAAGATATTGCACTGACTTGTGGTAGCCTTAAACCAAGATGCAGAAGCAAAGAAAGAAACATTTAAAAGTATGAATAGAAGCATAAGAGACTGGCAAAGAGTAAAATGAGGAAGAAGAGGAAAGAATGGGAAGAGATAGAAAAGGAAGGAAGAGGGCTGAGATGAATGGATAAGCAGCAAAGAGGAGTTTTTGTTTGTTTATTTTTAAGAGAGTGAGGTGGGAGAGAAAGCCAGAAGAAAAAGGCAGAAAAGCATTTTTATAATCTCCTTAGGAAAATGTTTTCT
Source organism: Budorcas taxicolor (assembly GCF_023091745.1). NCBI lineage: Eukaryota > Metazoa > Chordata > Mammalia > Artiodactyla > Bovidae > Budorcas > Budorcas taxicolor. The sequence continues at coordinate 46,174,898 of NC_068915.1, forward strand.
GTTGACTGGAAGAGTTAATTTGGACTTTGGGAAGTAGGAAAAAAATGAGGAAGGCACCATCCTTTAGTCAAAGGTAAGAGAACTGAGAAAAGTAAATAGAGGACAAAGAGGAAGAAGAGAGGGAAGTGGTTGGTCCTTTTTTTAGTTATTAAAATTATTCCACACAAAATCCGTTTTTGAGAATTTTGCAAAATCAAAGGGAAAAAAGAAAACCGCAATGAAAGGAACTTCAGCTCCTGTGATGCCTTGAGTCAGAAATTCTGTGCAGTTTGTATAACTGTAGGCAAAACTTCTAAAGCATATGTTTAAATTCTCTGTCAACAGATAAGAACTTTCCAGCCAGTTTAAACCAGAGCTTTCAAATGACTGTCTAATCTAGCAAAGTCTTATGACCATTCTAGGTTTGACACCAGAATCTTGCCCATTATGCAAAGTATCAGAGAAAAATCAGTTCTAATTTGATTTAACTTAGAAACTAAATATCTTTTGTTGGCTTTTAGGATACCTTTCTCAATGAGTTTTCCTCTTTCCACTCTGACTGCTGCTTTTGAGTCTCCATGCCCAGTCCTCCAATTTTACTCTGTACCTCTCTTTTATAATATATCTTGGTTTACGGCAGACAAAGCTGATATAACAAATAGACTCAAATATGTCATTAGTCGGTCATCAGGAACTATTTCCTACTCATGTAACACATCCATTCATCCATCACATGCTCAGTTGTGTCCGACTAAGTGATCCTATGAACTGTAGCCTGCAAGGCTCCTCTGTCCATGGGATTTTCCAAGCAAGAATACTGAAATGGGTTGCCATTTCCTCCTCCAGGAGGTCTTCCCAACACAGGGATTGAACTCACACTTCTAAGCTAGTGCACAGGTTGTCAGGGCAACTTTCCTCCACACATTTAGGGGGACTGGGTCCTCTCTGTATACTGCTCTCCACAGCCATCCCTTCTACTTATAGGCCCTTGGCCAGACTTCAGACACAGGACCCTATCCCACAGCAAATTCAGTTCAGCTGTCTACCTGGACAAAGAAGCAAACAACAGGTTGGGGGGGAGGGGGAGAAGCAGTCTCTGTCACAGTACCACCTACCACAGCTGCCATTTAACATTTATATGGACAATTACATCATTCATGTCTACTTCCTCCATCAGATTTTTAAGCTCTGTCACAGCAGATAAACATTTTTGTTCACAACTGGGTCTCAACAAACTGCTAAATACATCTGTTGAATTAATCAGTAAATTCTTATTAATCCAGATCTCTAGCATATTAGCGCAGAGCACTACCGCAGCCTCTTAACTGACCTCTCTATCTCCCCTCTTGGCCCCCTCCGTAGCGAAGCCTTTCTCGTAGTGATCTTCCAAAACTATACACGTGCTCCTACCATTTCCTCCACTTTAAAACGTCAACAGTCTTCCATTGCCCCCATATCTCCTTATTCTGCCATGTAATTCCCTTCCTTCCTTCTCTCTTTCGACATTCCATCCCATCACAGATGCACACACCCTCACTCACTCTCTCAAATATACTCACTGTCTGCCTTTCCAGTCCAGTCACAAACACTGACACTTCTCCCCAACACACTGCGCCCCTCCTTGGCTAACTGCTCACTGCGCTCAAGTCTCATCTGAGTTTACCATTTTATTGAGGATCTCCCTTAGCCCTCAGGATGGTGTTGGTGCCCTTACTCTGTGCTCCCATAGCCCTCTGCCTACTGTAGGGGGTATTTTATGCTTTGAAGTTATCAAGTGACACCCCACTCCAGTACTCTTGCCTGGAAAATTCAGTGGATGGAAGAGCCTGGTAGGCTTCAGTCCATGGGGTTGCAAAGAGTCAGACACGACTGAGCGACTTCACTTTCTCCCCCAGCAGATTGCCCTGCCACATCTTACTCCCTGCGTGCTCCCAGCACTTAATACATTGCTGAGCACAAAGTCTACGTCCTGGAAATAGAGGATGGATGGGTGACTTTTCAGAGAAGAGTTGTGAGCCATTGCATTCAACTTTAAACAAAATCAGCTATCACTGCTGATCTCAGTTAAGAAAGCTTCAGTGGTGGAAACTCCACAATCCCCAGGGAAAATTGTGCTAAAGGCAGAAGTGTTAATGATCAAAAATGTTTTTCAAATTTCTTTCCATAATCTGAACCTCTTTATTACTGTCTTATCGCACAAGTTCCAAAGAGGTGCTTTACTTCTCTTTCATAACATTAACTTTTAAAACCCAAATGGCTTTAAATTTGCACTTTCTGACGATGCAAATGGCTAGCAAGTTGACCTTTCTCTTGATTTCAAGATAGAGTAGGACATGGGGTTACATAGAAACCTAACATTTACTTTCCCTGCTTTCCCTGGGGCTCATGGAGCTCAATGGATCTCTAAATCTGTAAGATATAAGAGAACTTGATCTCCCCCAAGTCATGTTTGCTTGTGTGTGCTCAGTCTTGGAGCCTGGAAGGGTGGGGCTTGGAGATTTGACAAGGCTTGTCTCGGGTCCAGGCTCCCAGTGTAAACGAAACAGCCAAAATAACAAACTCCCAATTTAGGAATTTGCTATGGGCGCTGCTCAAGGATCATTCTTGGGTTCCTTGGAGTGTATTGGACTAACGTTTTTTTAAAAAAGGGAGCAACTCCTATTCATATGTAAATATCAGTAGCCTATCGTCTCCTAGGGCTTCCCGGGGTAGCTCAGAGGATGTCCCTTGTGGCAACGGAAGATTGTTGAAGTTTTAACGTGGAGGAAATGGTAGGATCATATATATGTACAGTTTCAGAAGATCACTACAAAAGGCTTTGCTATGAGGGGGCAAAGAGGGGAGAGAGAGAGGTCAGTAAAGACTCTGTCTGCAATACAGGAGACCTGGGTTCAATCACTCGGTCGGGAAGAGCCCCTGGAAGAGGGAATGGCTGCCCACTCCAGCATTCTTGCCTGGAGAATTCCATGGACAGAGGAGCCTGGTGGGCTACAAGTCCATGGGGTCACAAAGAGTCGGACACAACTGAGTGACTGAACAACATCATCACCTAAGCAAGAACGTAGATTTCTAAGGACAGGTTACTGCTGGAGGCAAAGGAATGAAGTTAATGAAGCAGTCACGGGGCAGGAAATTTTACAATTTCAATATAAGAGCAACAACTACTTGCAGAATGTGAAAAAAAAGATCTTCCTATTTATCTGCCCAATTACATCCGACATTCCTACAAAAAAAATTGAGGAAAAAAAAAAAAGCGTAAACTTCTAAATTAATGCCTCTATTTCAAGAATTTTACTGATCTAAATTTCCTAAAACTTAGTTGAGTAAGTCTGTGAGCTGTTTTGATTTTTGTACAAAGGGAGAAGGAAAAGCAGAGCACATGCTCTGACTTCGCATCAACTTCCCTCTGTTTTATTTTCAGCCCAGTCACAAAACCATGTTCTTTGCTTGCCTCACTCCTTTGTTTTTCCAAAAGAGTATTTTCTTCTGTGTGAGGTTCTGATCCAAAATAATCAGTATTGGAAGTTGGGCTGTTTTTGCTTCATTTCTGTGGCCTGAGTCATTCTCTCCAAAACCAGGATGCCCTTAGGGAAGATACAGAGGAAATGATGTAATTCTCTCTGGTCTCTTTCACGCTTTGGGCCAGAGCCTTAATGAATCTGTTTTCTAATTAGCCAGCAAGGAGCACAGTTGTGGGGGGGGGGGGGGGGGGGGTGCGGAGTGCCTCTTCAGTATCTCCCTTCTCACTAGAGGTGCACACACTATTTGCTCCTTTGGGGAACACGGGTAATCTTGCCAGAAATAGTGCATAAGTCTTCTCCGCATCACTGTCAAGCAGCTGGACGCAAAGGTATTTTGTTATGCCTACTTTACCAGTTAACTTTTGAGTGTTTTCAGTTGTTAAGAGTTTTTAAGTTTTAAGGGTTTTGAGCTGGAATCAAAAACAGAAAGTGTCACATCCAAGGTCAAGCACTGACCTTAGGAGAGGGAACTGTGGTGAAGGTGGTTGGGGGAAGGGGAGGGGTAAATATCTCCCAATTCCGCCACCACCTCCCCCAAGCAATCCCTGCCTATGCAAATGAAGGGAGCGAGAATCTATTAGAAAACCTGTTTAGAACAGACTCCCTATATTAACTCGATAACTGTTTGTTCAAGATGCTTTTGAACTGTGGTGTTGGAGAAGGCTGTTGAGAGTTCCTTGGACTGCAAGGAGACTCAACCAGTCCATCCTAAAGGAAGTCAATCTTGACTACTCATTAGAAGGACTGATGCTGAAGCTCCAATACTTTGGCCATCCGATGCAAAGAGCTGACTCCTTAGAAGAGACTGGAAAAGTTTGAAGGCAGGAGAAGGGGACGAGAGAGGATGAGATGGTTGGATGGCATCACCGACTCAATGGACTTGAGTTTGAGCAAGCTCCAGGAGGTGGGGGACAGGGAAGCCTGGGCTGCTGCAGTCCATGGGGTCGCAAAGAGTTGGACACAACTGAGTGACTGAACAACAAACAGCGTGTTCAGTTTCTGGGCACTCTGGATACCGCACATGCATATTCAGTCTCGAAGCCGTGTAGGTATTTCCGTTGTTTTTGTTGTTTGTGTTTCAGTTGCTAAATCATGTCTGACTCTCTGTGATGCTATGAAGTGTAGCCCGCCAGGCTACAGGCTACAGGCTGTATTTCCCAGGCAAGAATACTAGAGTGAATCTTAAGAATCCGCCTGCAATGCAGGAGACCTGGGTTCGATCCCTGGGTTGGGAAGATCCCCTGGAGAAGGCCAGGGCAACCCATTCCAGTATTCTTGCCTGGAGAATCCCTACAGACAGAGGAGCCTAGTCCACGGGGTTGCAAAGAGTTGGACATGACTGAGCAACTAGCACAAGCACACAGGCTTCCTGACCCAGGGATTGAACCCGTGTCTTCAGAGTCTCCTACACTGGCAAGTGAATTCCTTACCACCGAGCCACCTGGGAAACTCCTGGACACCATATCATTTCCTCATCATAACCTTGAGTCAAGTTTTGCTCCTTTTCTCTGATATTTGACTTCTTGGGCTATTTGCCTGGTAAAAACTAGCAATTAGCAAATTCATGTGCTTTAATTTGTTGTGGGGAGGAACTGGAAAGCTTGGACCTGTACCACCACTTCGGCTACTGGTAAGCCAGAGCACTTGGGGTCATTCAAAGTATTTGCTCAAATTCCCTTCTCTCTGAGCCCAGGACTTGCGGTCATTTTAACATGTGGCTCGCCCTGTGGAAATGCTCTGTTCAATAAGTCTGTCTCCTAAACCAGACCTCAGCTTCTTAATTCATTCTGATAACCCCAGCTTTAGAGGAAGCTCATGAATTGCCTGCTGGAACTAAACTAAGGAAAAGGAGAAACAGGCGAGGGGTGAGGAGAATTTGAGGCTGGGGAGTGAAGTGGGGGGAAAACGCCTGAGGGAAAGAAGGGCAGAGTTCACACTGGCATCCCAGATGACCTTGAGACTGCGAATGTCTGTCTTTAAGAAGGATCCAAACTCTGAAAGGGAAGCATCGCACTAAAGAGTTAACGGAAAGACTGCGAGGAAACTGAATCTGGCTCATAACGTCAACGGGTGTACCTCAACCTGTGAAATTGCTGGTCTGGTGTTTTAAAAGACCTATTCCTGGCTCCACCCTGGACTATGAACACAGAACTCTTGGGGGTGGGACCTCAGAGATTTTTTAACAAGCACCCAGGGTACTAGAGCTTGAAAAGCATTGATGTGGTCTTTCTTGAAAGTGCTTCACCCCACTCCATCGGACCCAGGTCCAATTTGCGTGGAGTCTTTTTGTTGAAGACCTAGCCTTCTATAGGAAAGCAAGGTTTGTCAATGTGGAGACACCAGGAGACCTTAGCATGTAAACCATGATGTCCTTTCATTCACTCTGCCCAGCGTCATTCCCCCCCAACACAGACAGACATGCAGGTGTGCCATGAGCACACACCTCTGCAGGACCAGTGCCTGGGGTCACTTGCCTAGTCCCTTGAAAGGCCTCCTGCCTAGGACAGCCCTAATTGAGAGTCTGAAATTTAGGCAGGGAGCAAACACGGCTAGTTAGGGCAAAAACCCTTTGGACAAAAATTCCTTGTACTGCAGACCTTTGACTTCTGAGTCTAGATAAAACCAAGAGATATCTGCAAGAGAAAAATGAAAAGGTTAATTCTCTTTTCTAAAACTCACTACAGATTTGGTAACAGATGAACTTGCATTTTGCCTTCATTTTTCCAAAGTGATTCATTCATCTTGGTTCCTGAACACCTGCTTAAAAACAGGGCTTTCTTCTCTCTGTCCTTAGGGCGTGCCAACCAGGTTTGAAACCATGAGGTAGGTCTAACACCAGGGGAGGGTTCGTGGAGGGGAGGAAAGTCTGATTTGATCTACATAATGTATTCATTGTTTAAAATCATATATTGCACTGAAAGCGGTGGTGAGTCTTGTGGTGTGAAACAGGGAACTTGGAGCAAGCTCTTGAAGCCAGAGTTTCCAGGCCCAAGGTGAATGTTGACATTACCGAGGCTGGAATCCCTGTTAATACCTAGGTTTTCCTTCCATGAAGACGGCATTAAGTTTGGGGTTTTCTTTTCCTCCAAGTTTTTCAGAGCAACCCGCAATAAAAAGGAAGTTTCTCCCAGCAGAATTTATTTCCAATGACAACCGGCCCAGTGTTTCCCAAGTTTACTCACTGGTGCAACTGCCTATCACTGTCCCCACTTCCCTTCTTCTCTGTCGCTTCTGTCTCTTTTTCTCAGCTCCTTGTCAGTTAATTCACATTTCCTGATTTGGCAAACACCACCACCACCCCACCTCCTTTTTCTTGGGTAAAACTTCCTGAGTTGACATTAAAGAGAACGGTTACCTCACCCAAGAGCTTTAGCAGGAAAATGGCATTTAGGTTTAATTACCTAAAGCCTCACAGTAGTTACCACTTTATAAAATTCAAGTGACTTTTTTCCAAACTCCTCGTTTTCCAAAACTGTCTGGCTGGCGACCTCCGGGAAGGTGGGATGCTGCCCGGCCCTGGCCTTGGCAGGAAGGTGGCAAGGGTGAAGGCCCTTCCAGTGCTCACCCCGAAACCCTGGAAGCAGCAAGGACTGCTGACCTCCAAGGCCATTCTGGTATCCAAGAGGAGGGAATATATGGTAAGACCAGGGAAGAACCACTCCCTGGACTGTTTTTGCTCAAAGATGGTGGCTCAGACGGTAAAGAATCTGCCTGCAATGCAGAAGACCCAGGTTCGATCCCTGAGTCAGGAAGATCCCCTGGAAAGGGGAATGGCAACCCACTCCAGTATTCTTTCCTGAAGAATCCCATGGACAGAGGAGCCTGGTGGGCTACAGTCCACGAGGTCGCAAAGAGTCAGACATGATTGAGCAAAGATGGGCACCCAGGGGGAGGGAGGGGGGATATGTGTACATATAATTGATTCACGCAATTGTACAGCAGAAACTAACACAACATTGTAAAGCAATTATACTCCAATTTTTAAAAAAGGTGCACACCCCCCTTTGGAAAAGCCTAGAAGACCTGGGCCAGGAAGCTGTCACACTGCTGTCTCGCCAGCTTTCAGGGAGCAGTGGGGAAATGGCTGTTGTCGTCATCTGAGGTGACCACAGCTTTCCCTAGGGCCCCTTGCAGCCACTCTCTCAGAGCTCAGGACTCCGAATGTTCTTCCTTCTTCTTTTTTTTTTCCTTATTTATTATTTATTTTTGGCCACGAGGCATGTGGGATCTCAGTTCCTCAGCCAGGGATAGAACCCACATCCCCTGCATCAGAAGGAAGATTCTTAACCACTGGACCCCCAGGGAAGTCCTCTCTTCCCTCTTCTTGAAAACTGTAGAACCATCAAGACACCTTTCTGGGAATGTGTTCAGGCCCATGTTTGCTTCTCCTGGTGGTATCTGTGTCATCTCTGGTTTGGGGCAAAAGAGTTTAACTTTGATCCAGTCCCCTGTGGCTGCGAGTCTTGGTTCAGTGGTGGCTTTTCCCAACTACAGATGTAGTCTCCACCCTGGCGGGGACCATGCTACCCTTTTCTCTGCTTTGCTTTCCTCAGTCGTGCTTGTCACCACCTAACATGCTTTGTCCAGGCATTCCACTTTAGTTTTCTCCTATCTTCTGCCACCTGCTTCACTCTCCCCACACATTCCCACCCTTAGCCTCTGGGACAGAAACCCCAGGGTGCAGTAATTTGGGCTACTTTGTTCACCACTCCACCCCTGGCACCTAGAACAGTGCCTGGTATATCATAGGAGGTGCTCAGTAAGTATGTACTGAAGAGTGAATGGATTTGAGGAATTTCTGGAACCAGAAAGAAGATATGGGAAGGTATAATTTTGGATCAGGGAGAATCTAAAATACCCAGGCAGGAGGGCAAGGATGAGAAGGCATGGAGGAAGATAGCCTTTAAGTGATGGAGAGTTGGCTACTTCGTCCCTAAATGCTTATAGGGACTACTAGTGATTAGATGTCACTGTTGATAAGCCATAAATGATTAAGTAAGTGTAGGCACAGAAAGTTTCCATGCTGATTTTATAGGGTGCTCTTTCCCTTGCGCTGCTGTTGGTTCCCTGACACCTGTTCTAGACAAAGGCTGGTAATTAGACAAGACTGGTAATCCTAATTCAGTAAAGTGCACCGTGACTGGATTCAAATTCCACCTCGCTAGCTTTAGGCAAGGCTCTGAATCTCTGTATGTACCTGTTTCCCAATAAAGAAAATAAAAAGGTGGGACCTGGCATTTTATAATTCTGCTTACACCTCCCAACAGCCCACTGGGGTAGGAAGAAGAAATTAAAAGCCAGAAAAACTTCATGACTCGCTGTGTGGTTAGGTAACATGTCAAGTTGGTGGCCCAAAGAGAAACCACCGGGGCAGGAGGTGTCTTGACAAGTCACAATTGTCACCTCTTCCCCAAACCATATCATTTTCATGGCCAAAGAGAGAGGTTAAAAGTGACATGCTAATTTTGAAGCTGCAGTGAATTTAAAGTGCCTTCTTTTCTTAAGTGGTTAAAGTCAAGCTTTGGAAATTAGAGCATGTCAGATGAGCTCTGGGGCTTCCCAGGTGGCTCAGTGGAATAAAAAATTTGTCCGCAAAGCAGGAGAGGTGAGTTCAGTTCCTGGGTTGGAAGATCCCCTGGAGAAGAAAATGGCAACCCACTCCACTATTCTTGCCTGGGAAATCCCATGGACAGAGAAGCCTGGCAGGCTACAGTCCATGGGGTCATGAAGAGTCCGACTCGATTTAGCAACTAAAAAACAAGACAGATGAGCTCTAGGGGCTGAGGGATCTTGCATGGTCGAGGCATGCCGGATGTGAGGGTGGCTGCTACGTGCAGAAGTCTATTAACATGCAATCTATGAAAAATCTAAAGTGGCCTTGGGCTCTAGGCTTGTACCTGCTTTGCTGTTAACCCACTGGAATGCCGTCTCTGTCAATTACTTCTCCATTTTCCTGGGTTTGCTGGTTAAATGCTATATGAAACCCTTTGAATCATTTAAACGGGAGAGAAAAGTACCAACAAGTCCTTGCTTCACCGAGACATCAGACCTAGAACAATGGTTTTGATTGTGTGATCTTTAATTGAGCACACACTGTGTTAGGAAAAAGCTTTAAACAGGCAAGCTTCAAGTGTTAATTTTAGTGTCCCTTTATCTTTGGAGAAAGCTATTTAGCACAGGCATCTTTCTGTGCCCCTTGCGGCAAGGGCAGATTCAAATATCTTCCTTCTTCAACCTGTAGAATCGCTTTCGAAATTGTTCTGTTTCTTTTGGCTAGATGGTATTCTGTATCTTGGCTGAATCAGAATCATTGGGCCACATGATTCTCTCTAAGTGAAAAAAGACAAACTTGTGAAAATTGGGCTCTGACCCCCCTCTGTAACATTAGCACTCATGAACAAATCCAACGTTGACGGAATTCTTTAGTTAATGATTTAGGAATCTCCACTCCACCCCCTGCACCACCGGACAGGAGCCTCTCTCCTCTCTTGGGTTTGGAACTAGTCTACAAACCTGAGGGCCTGGGTTCTCCAATGCATGGTCCTTGTGGGTTACCCCTGAGAGCTGTGTGAGTGCCAGCCTGGCCAAGCTGTAGGTGCCCAAGACAACAGGGGCAGCACTACAGAAAAGCTGATCTGTGAGGGACATGATGTGATGGGCACAACAGCCCTACAGAAGCAGAGGGTGGTGGTTCATCTCCTGCAGGATTTAAAACTATCCAGAATGGCAGCAATAGAGGAAAAGATGGCAAACGTCAGCCGAAGGGAGAGACTTGGCTTGTATGTGTGGGCTCACATTTTTCCCTGAGAGAAATGTTCTCCTGACCCTCTCTAGTCCCAAAAGCCCAGAGGAAGGATTCTGCTGGCAGGATTAGGGTTTTTAAATGTATTACTTTTCCCCATAGGCTTCTGTCATGCTATTAAAAATTGGACTCAGCATCCATGTCATCTTTACAAGTTATTTGTATGTGATATCTTCATGTTCTTTTTCCTGCTGCTACTGCTGCTAAGTCACTTCAGTCGTGTCCGACTCTGTGTGACCCCATAGACGGCAGCCCACCAGGCTCCCCCATCCCTGGGATTCTCCAGGCAAGAACACTGGAGTGGGTTGCCATTTCCTTCTCCAATGCATGAAAGTGAAAAGAGAAAGTGAAGTCGCTCAGTCGTGTCCGACCCTCAGTGACCCCATGGACTGCAGCCTACCAGGCTCCTCCGTCCATGGGATTTTCCAGGCAGGAGTACTGGAGTGGGGTGCCATTGCCTTCTCCGGTTCTTTTTCCTACTTGCTGCCTATTTCCTATATGTGTGCTTATTTCATATATATATACGTATACATATACATATCTTGTTTTCCAAGCTAGCTTCTTTGCTGAATATTTCTTGAGTACCTACTATGTTTTAAGCAGTGCATATAGTATTGTGATGGAGAATGCCAAGGTTTTCACATTCTGATTAGGACCTCTTCGATGATTTTTTCCCCTTTATCCTCTCTTTGCTTACCTTGGTTTTCTAGTTAATTTATTATGTGTGCTTCACATTCACCTTCAATTTTCATCTAAAAATAAGGTGCTAAAATATAATTTTCCAAATGATAAAACCCTGACAAATACAAAATGAATAGGTGCTAAAGACTTTAACTTGTTAAATTATAAGGGAAAACCAGAAAATATGTTAAAACCAGTTCAAAGAAAATCTGCAGAACAAATATATATGTAGGCAATCTAGAATGCCAAGAGGAATTTACAAATAGATACAAAATTTCCTGGCACACAATAAATATTAACTATTTGTGATGAACATCTGTCCTACCTGGTAGTTCTTAATAAATATCACTAAATTAAACCCGACTGAACAGAAAGATGGGTGGGACAGAGGGGGATGTTGGTCTGAGCCTAGCAGTAAACAGAGGGGCCACTTAAAGAAGACACGTCCTGCACAACAGGCTATTCTGCAAAAAAATATTTGAAATGTTTATCTCAATTCCTGGAGTCGCTTAGACTTGCTTTTAATTCAGGATGATTCTAAGACCAGACTAGACAAGTGGTGATGAATTTCAGTAAAAACCTCCTAAGAAGATTGCAGGTGTTTGCATGCCACACTTGAACTTCTCATTTTCAGGTAGAGAGGTGAAAAGGTTCTGGGGAGTGGAGCTGAAAACGTCTTTTAAGGACTAGAATCATAAAGAGCTGCTTTGCTCCTAGGGATGGAAGGTAGAAGAGAAAAATCAGCACCATTGGGTGCCAGGAGAGTGCCATTCCTGCCCTGGCTTAACCATCAACAGTGGCAGCTGGCCAGACCAGCTCACCCTCTGTGTCTCAGATAACTAGGTGGACCATACTTTTTAAACTGTTCTGTGAAAGTGCTTTTGCAGTTTCAAACTGCAAACTGCAAACATTTGATTCAAATTTCATTTTTCACTGTTTAAAAATTGATTATTAAAAGCAAATGGTTTGATTCATGCCAGACAAGGCATTTTCCAGAGGCCCAGTTCACTGCTTCACCTTCACTCTAGCTAGGTGACTGTGGTCAGAGTGGCCCCAGCGTTGGAGCAGAGTCTCCCTGGGGAGTCCTGCTCTGCACTAGCTGTCACACAAGGATGGGATGGGGAGGGAGAGGGAACGTAAAATGCCTATGAGGAGTTCCTGTTCTCAGTATTTTCAGTGCTCTACAAACAGCGCTTTCCCATTAACGATGCGAATTAAATGAACTGACTGGTGCATCTTTCTAATGCGAATCTTCCTAAAGGAGGGCAGTAGAATAAATTAATTTAGAAAGTGAACTGGAAAATCTTAAAAAAAAAAAAAAAGCACATGGCTTTAAATAATGAAAAGTTCTAGATAATGGTAATGGTTGTACAACTTAAGCCCCTGAATTGTACACTTAAAAATTAAAATGGCAAATTTTATGTTATATATATTTCATTACAATTAAAGAAATTTTAAAGCAAATGTACACTCGGATTAAAGTTATATACTAAATTTTCATAAATTATCGACTTTCCATATGTTATCTGTTGAACAAAGTTTTTTCTCCTGTCTTTATTTGGAGAACATGAGATCAAAAGGTAACTGTTTAGAAAAACTGTTGCCATTTGCAACTACATTTATATCCAAATCAGAATTTTTTTTTAATATTTATTAACTAAACCTAAATGTAGAAACACATTGGATGATGAGACTGTAACAGTTTTCCTTTAGGTCTTATTTCTGTGTTAAACAAAACCAGTTTCTTGGAAATGGTATTGTAAGGAGGAGTTTTAATTTTAACATGTAAAAACAGTTTAAGTTAAAAAGGTCATTTTAGTCTGTCATAGTTTAGGACACTGTTGAGAGTCCCATTGCTTAAAAAATGTTTTTTGGAACCACTCTACTACATCATCTTTAAAATTCTGATTTATTGTTACAATTATAAAATATTTAGTGTTTGAGAAACATTTATATTCTGTGAGTTGCTTTTAGCAGCCAATGAAAAAATAATATAAGGTGTATATTTATCTTCAGAATAGGCAAATCCAAAAGATGGAAATATCCAGTAAGTCTATTCCCATCTTCAACCAGTTACATGTAAATGTGTGTGTGCTGAGTCATATCCAACTCTTTTTGAACCCATGAAGCCCTCCAAGCCTCTGCCCATGGGATTCTCTGTGGCAAGAACACTGGAAAGAGTGTGGAAGATTCCTTCTCCAGGGAATCTTCCCCACCAAGGCATTCACCCCAGGTCTCCTGCATTGCCAGTGGATTCTTTACCAGCTGAGTCGTCGGGGAAGCCCCACATGTAAGTAATAGACACCAGTCTTCTGGCTCAGATGGGAAACAATCCACCTGCACTGTGGGAGACCTGGGTTCTATCCCTGGGTTGGGAAGATCCCCTGGAGGAGGGCATGGCAACCCACTCTAGTATTCTCGCCTGGAGAATTCCCAGGAACAGAGGAGCCTGGTGGGCTACAGTCAGTGGGGTCGCGAAGAGTCAGGCATAACTGAGTGACTAAGCACAGCACACAGACTTCTAATTTCTTAATGTCTGAACAAAAGAGTTATGCTAATTTAACGTTTTTTGGTCTTGGTCTTAGAAAGTCATTTCTTAAAATCCTTTCGTTCTAGTTTAATCTTCCTTTTCTGAGTTACTGAGCTCTTTGAAAGAAAGTACTTCATCCTTTCCAAATTATTTAGATCAGAGAGGGACATCCCCACCCCCAATTTTCATGCAAACATGATGTGTATGTGTTTATCTAGGGAGAAGGTCATAGTTTTATCAAATTCTCAAGGGATTTATGAGAAGTAAATAATTCCCTTCATTCTTAATCCTCCTTTTCTTTTTGCTAATGTAAATCTTGCCTATGAATCATCTAAAGAGGAATTCTGCTAGGAACAGCAGGATCAGGACACCAAGAAAAAGAAATCCTTGAAAAAAAACACATCCATGTCCCATGCGTTTCTTTCTTTCGGGATAAATTGCCAATATCGTGCTAAAATCCCCAGGGTACTATGAGATAGAACTTGAATTTTAATTTCCAGTTTTGAATTAAATATGAAAACATAAACCAAAATCATCTGAGAAAACTAAATAAATATATAAACTGGTGTGAGAGAGAGAGAGAAAGGGAGACTTGAATAATACATTTCATATTCAAATAAGCATCTATGAAATTTAAAAGATAACATTAAATTTGTTTGATCTATTTCTTAATAGTTTGATATTATAATAGAAGGAAATATTTAGCTGAGACCAGGAAAATATTGCCCCTTTGTTTTTCAAGTGTAGACTCTGAGTTTTAAAATAAAGATATCTTATGGGATTTTCTAAAGCAAGAGGGGTTGGAAGCTATTGATTTCCTCTTCTTTCCTGCTGAATGCACATAAACAAACTTTTAAATATAGTGATTTTTTTCTGGTTTGCTAAGATTTCCAGAAGATTCAAGCTAGAGGTAAATGATATTGTGCAGGTCACCTAACCCCTAAGTCTTCTTTGTCTTATAATACCCAAATTAATCAACATATCTAAATTACAAGATTAAATATGGTAATGATTATTACCATAGCATAGCAATGATTATTACTGTATGGTAATGATTATTACCAAAGCAACTCTCAAACTGGAAAGTTCTTTTTAATAATACTTACTTTACTGTGATACATTATGCTACTTACAAAATCCCAAAATGAGAAACAAGTGTTGAAGAGAAAAAAGGTTACAACACACAGGATAACTGACTCCATACTTATTCATCAGGACAAACTATAACGTATTTCCTTAACAGTCATGTTGTCTGTTTGTGAAGGTTGTCTTCTGTTTACTAACCCCTTATTGTAATTAAGATTCTTCAGCCACCAACTTCACACTGAGTGGAAATAAATTTTGGTCTTGCAATTGTGTAACAACTATTTTGTTAGAAACTGGCATTACCAAGTTGAGAGTACCACAAAGCATTATATCTGGTTTATATCAAATCATTTTTTTATGTTTTATTTGGGATGGGAACAGAGTGTTCTTTATCCCTAGAACAAGTTAAGCTTAAATATTTCTTCAAATATGTATCTCAGTGACCAGACTCTAGCAAGACATTTCTGCATAGTATCCCCACCCTGAGATAACTGCTGTTTTGTTTTGTTTTTTGGCCTTGCCACAAGACTTGCTAGATCTTAGTTCCCTGACCAGGGATAGAATCCATGCCCCCTGCGGTAGAAACATGGAGTCCTAACTACTGAGCTGCCAGGGAGTTTCCCCTAGACAACTGTTCTAAACCTGTGTACCTCCACCACTGCTTTGGTGGTGCTTTAGTTCCTGGTGAGGTGAAGTGAAGAAGTGAAGTGAAGCCAAGTCCCTCAGTCGTGTCCAGCCCTCTGTGACCCCATGGGCGATAGCCTACCAGGCTCCTCTGTCCATGGGATTTTCCAGGCAAGACTACTGGAATGGGTTGCCATTTCCTTCTCCAAGAGATCTTCCCGACCCAGGGATTGAAACCATGTGACTCAAGGAAGCCCCATCTATATCAGTAGCTGTAGTAAAAGCCCCAATATCATTTCAGAGAGTTTGCTTCAAGATCTCTCTGCCTTGAAATTTTAGCAAATAAATATCACAGCCTTGTTCTTTCCACAGTCTGCAAGGAGAGAATGTGAGAGACAGGAGACAAATATGATTTGGTGTCACAGAAAAGCACTGTTATCTATAGTACATATATTAAATACTGTATGCAGTAGTGGCTCCAAGAGTCCTGACTGCCACCAACTCTGAATCCCTCACTAAACCCCATTGTAAAAATAGCATTTTACCTAACGCAAATCCCAGAAAAATCCCAAGCACCATCTTCCAACCAAATTGCTGCCTCCTTAATCCTCTTGTACATAG
The DNA here is from genome assembly GCF_023091745.1 of Budorcas taxicolor. Classification (NCBI taxonomy): domain Eukaryota; kingdom Metazoa; phylum Chordata; class Mammalia; order Artiodactyla; family Bovidae; genus Budorcas; species Budorcas taxicolor. The sequence goes on from NC_068915.1 coordinate 46,190,742, forward strand.
AAATTCTAGAACCATCGCTGTCTGAATATAAAATACTATGTATATACCCAGAGCCTAGCATAGCCCCTGCTGTTAAAGAGTAGTTTGTTGAATCCATGAATACAATTACCCACTGACAGTCCATTTTAGAATTTATTCCATGTGAGCTGGTGTAGCCACTATGGAAAACAGTATGGAGGTTCCTCAAAACACTAAAAATTGAGTTGCCATATGATCCAGCAATCCCATTCCTGGGCATTTATCTGGACAAAACTACAATTCAAAAAAATACATGCACTCTTATTTTCATAGTTGCACTATTCACAATAGCCAAAACATGGAAGTCACCAAAATGTCCACTGACAGATGAATGAATATAGAAGATATGGTACACATGAGTGAAATAAGGCCATCTGCAGCAATGTGGATGGACCTAGAGATTTTACTAAGTGAAATTAGTCAGAAAGAGAAAGGTAAATTCCATACGATAGCACTTAAATGTGGAATCTAAAATAGTACACAATTGAACCTGTCTACCAAAGAGAAACAGACTCAGCAGAACAGACTTGTCGTTGGCAAGGAGAATCACAGGAGGCTGGGGGAAGGATAGATTAGGAGTTTGGCATTAGCAGAAGCAAACTATTATACATAGAATGGAAAAACAAGGTCCTACTGTATAGCACAGGAAACTACATTCAATATCCTGTGATAAACTATAATGAAAAAGAATGTAAAAGAGAATGTATACATATATATAACTGATTTGCTTTGCTATAGAGCAGAAACTAACACAACATTATAAATATACTTCAATTTTTTTTAAGAGTTTATTCTAAAAAATGTTTTAAGATATGTTTTTTCATCTTAGCATTTTAATTTCACAGACTGACTTTAGACATCACTGTGGGAATGTGATTATAGAGCATATGCTGTGGGCTCTTGACTAAACATTATTTTTCTGTCTCACATGCGATCTCTCTGTCTTCCAGTATCCCATAATTCATTGTTCTGGCTGTGCTTAGAACACACTGTTCCTACCAAATTGTGAGGACCATAAGTGCTGAAATTTGGACTTAGTTAATCTTCTTTGATTCTGTACAGTATCTCACAAACAGCAAGTGTTCACACTGACATTTATTCAGTTTGTAATTTCCTTCTCTAGGGAGCACTCTTTCTTTTGCAAAATGATGCCGTGCACTAAAAACTACTAGTTGGTGTGCTTTTTACCTTTCTTTTTGGCCACACAGTGTGGCATGTGGAACTTCCCTGACTAGGAATGATGAACCTGCTCCCTCTGGAGTGGAACCGCAGAGTCTTAACCACTGGACCATCAGGGAAGTCCTAGTTGGCAGGTTTTCAGGTGAAAAAAGCCAAGGAAAGATAGCATGGTATAGCAGGGGGAAAATGAGCATCAAGTTTGAACCATTCCATTCTTCTTAGATCTCTGCTCAAAAATAAAGAAGTTTTCTCGATTACTAAGAAAAGGAAGGAAAAGATGACATAAAATGGAAGAAGACCAGAGAAGGGTCTAGTCCTAATTTTGCCATTCATGTAAATATCCTTGAATATCCCATTTTGCCTCTCTGCTTCACAGTTTTCTCTCTATAAAATGAAAAATCTGCACCACATTGGCTCTGAGGTGATTTCCAATACAATGATTCTAAAATATTGGGCCACTAGAATTTCCTTGAAGAACTTTGGGGAAGAGTAAGGTCTGCTACTGCTCCTCAGCAGTGTTTTCCAAGAGGATGGATAGGTGACTGCAGACATTTTATTGGTTGTCTATTGCTACATAACAAATTACCCACAGACTCAGGGACTTGGGCTTCCCTGGTGGCTCAGCGGGTAAAGAATCTGCCTGCGGTACAAGAGACCTAGGTTTGATTCCTGGGTTGGGAAGACCCCTGGAGAAGGGAACAGCTACCCACTCTAATATTCTGGCCTGGAGAATTCCATGGACTAGTTCATGGGGTCTCAAAGAGTCAGACAAAACTGAGTGACTTTCACTTTCACTTAGGGACTTGAAGCAAGAATACATATTTATTCTCTTACTGAGTTTCTGAGGGCCAGGAACCCAAGAGTAGCTTAGCTGTGTGGTCCTGAATTAGAATCTCTCAGGAGTTTGTAGTTAAATTGTTTGAGGGTACAGTCTTCTGAAAGCTTAACTGGGGCCGAAGGCTCTGTTTCCAAGAGGGCACACTCACATGACTCTTGACAAGAGACTTAATTTGCTCATCACATGGACCTCTCTGTTGGGGTGCTTGAGTGTCCTCGGGACTTGGCAGTTGGCTTCATTCGTAAATGAGCAATCTAAGCATGAGAGCAAGGAGGAAGCCACAGTGCTTTTAATGACTTGGTCTCACAAATCACACTGTCACGTCTGCCACATTCTATCTGCTAGAAACAAGTTACTAAACACAGCACATGATCTTAGGGGAGAGAAATGAGACTTGACCTCTTAAAAGGAGGAGTATCAACAAATTTGTGAATTTATTTATGAATTTGTGAATTTATTTCAAAACTCCTACAAATATCATGTGCTGGTTAAAGTAGAGTGGGTCAGCACACAAAACACAGTAGGGAAGTTTTCAACAATGAACATTTCTAGAGTGACTCACTGTTTAGAAAGCATCTCCCCATGTTTTCTCATTTGGTTGTCACAACAACCTAGTGAACTAACAGTATAAATACCCCCGTTTAGAAATGAGGAAATGAAGGCTAGGTGACTTTTATAAGGTTATTTAGCAAGTGAGTTGTATAGCTGGGAATTAAAATCAAGTTTTGGGACTTTGCTCGTGGTCCAGTGGTTACGATGCCGCACTCCCAGTGGGCATGGATTCGACTCCTGGTCAGGGAACTAAGATCCCACATGCTGCATGACCTGAAAAACAAAACAAAACAAAACAAACAAACAAACAACAAAAACCCGCCAGGTTTTATGACACAAAACACAAGGATCTTTTCACACCCCTTTAAAAGGGAAAGTTGACAAAAAGCCTTTTGCAAAGACAAGTCACTGGCAAGTTTGACTGTTCCTTACTGCGTACTAATTTTTTTTACCCATTTTATCAATGTTAATATCTATTGCCAACTTAAATACTTTTAAAATTACTTGAGGCAGTTTCTAAATATTTAGAAACAAAGCAGGAGAAGTAAATACCTCTAGGTACCAGAGTTGATCACAGTACACTTGGCAATAAGTTTGGTTCACATTTTTCTGGCAGCAAAGGTGAAAAGAGAAACATAATAGGTGACTGGGGTTTCACTTTGACAGGAGCAAGCATACAAGTTATCCCTGCCTGAAACTAAATTCAAGAAGGAATTTATCACATGGATCTGCGCAGAGAAAAGGCCACTTGACACTGTGGTCAGTATCTCAGTATCTTCAATTGTGTTTGTATGGAAGATACTCTCATTTCAACCCTGTATATGTACACAGTGGACCTACCTCAGTTTTAACTTGGTGAATATATTTGAGCAAGAGGCTAAGGAAAATGTGGCCCAGGCACATTGCCCTCTAATTCCTTTATGAAATTAAGAACGGAACCTGGAGAATACACATAAATAGATGGTTAATCTGTCTGCTGGACTGTGTAAAGTGCCAGGAATTATAAGGGAGAGTGCTTGAATGACCTGCTAAATCTTATTTCTTTGCCTTGACATCCTCTGCCAGGCACCTATAATACAAATGTTCTATACTGTCAATTATATTAGGGGCTTTAGCTATAAGGGAGTAAAGAACACTAACATAAAGTTACAGAAAAAGGTAAAATAAGGAAGTTGGACTACATGAATTCTTTGGAGGACAAAATGCAAAATGGCAATAAATTTGGTTCACATTTTTCTGTGATTTTAAGGGTGAGATACCAATATGCATTCCTGTCCCCACAGAGGAGCCAGCCCACTTTGGCCTGGGTGTGAGAAGCAATGTTGCCAAAAGCCTAGGCCGATTTTTTCCTGCAAAAGGAATTTCAAGTATATCCAAGCTCCTGTATGAGTGACTGACTGAAACCAAAGCTTTATACTGCATGACACAGGATTCTGGAATAGATAACTTTAGCCTGAAAAAAGTCCAGGCAGGTGCAAGCAGCTGTCCAGTCCTACCATGAAAGAACTCAAGTTTAGCTTCAGTAAATAATGTGCTTTCTGCCAAGATTTCGCCAGTGAGCTGAAAACTACACCCTAATATTCACTCTAAAGTAAACAACTTAGTATACTTTTATTTAGATATTATAATACTTATAAATGTTTCTATTTACTAGTGGGAATCCTTCTTCCAGAAAAGAATTGTGAATGAAATACATAAAAATTAATAAACTGCATCTAAACCAGTTAGTCTTCCTTCCAGGAAGTAGACAGATAAAAAAGTAAATAATCCTTCATTTCAAAATAAAAAGCATTCTCTCTGAACACTGTTTACATGCCCTGAGCAAATCAATACTTACTTATAAGATTTTGCTGTCTTTTTATTACCTATATTTCCATAATATTTTGCTGAGAAGTGTTACAAAGAGAAAAAATTAATGTACATGGAAAGAGTAGGGAGAAATGAGTGTTACTCTTTTTGTGATGATTCAGAGTCCAGAAAAGGAGGCAATCAGAATAGAGAAGCTATCTGTCAGAATGCCTAGTAAATTTAGATGCTTTTCTGGTCCATTGGTTAACATCTGCATTACCATTAACAATGCAGATTGCATTGCTTTTCCAATTCAGCTGGACATTGTTCAGCATAATCCCTTTTTTTTACATCAAGTAGAATTGTTAAGTATTAATTTTCATGGCACATAGAAAACTTCAAAAGTTGGAAAACTACTGGAAGATACTATTACAAAGTTGTCATTTAGAGTCAAAGAATAGGCTTCACAATTGTACAAACTTCAGAGCAAGGGGGAAAATTAAGAAAGTCAATTGTGATGGAGGAAATCTATTAGGGGAGTGTATGAACTGAATTAATATTTACCAGGAACTACAGAGGGAAAAGGCAAGGCAAGGCTGTTTTCCTGCGCTGGGGAAGGAAAGACATTTGAATACAGCTGGAGCACAGGACTCAGGGAAGGGAGTGAGAGTGGGGTGGAAGGCTGGAGAGGTGGGCAGCAGCCACATGCGCTAGAGCCTCACAGGCCAGTCAGAGGTCCTCCTCTGCTTAGCCCAGACTCCTCCTCAGGCCCGAGTCAGCTCTCAGCCTCACCGCTTCTTCCTGGACTGCAGGCCCTCAGGGCTCTGCTAGCTTTCCTCCCTTTGACCACCCATCCTTTCTCTCGCCTCTAGAAGGTGGTGCCCTCAGCTGCCAGCTTTTTGTTCACTGTAAGACAGTATACTGCTTTGTTGTTCAATGATTTTCAATGTGAACTGTGATGATGAAATGCTTGAGAATTAACAAAAATAACAGAATTGTATATAGAAAATCTTAACTTTAAAAGTAACCTAGTCTATACTTCACATTTTTGGGATTTTCATTTTTTGTTTTTTGGCTGCACCACAAGGCTTTGCAGGGATCTTAGTTCCCCAACCAGGGATCAAACCCAGGCCCCCAGCAGTGGAAGTGCAGAGTCCTAACCATTGGGACTTAGGCCTGGGAATTCCCCATGATTTACATTTTTAAGAGATCACTCTGGATAGTCAACAGAGAATGGACTGTAGGAGGTAGGGGTAGAGTAGAAGTAGGGAGAAGGTGGGAAGGTAATACAGGTACCTAGACAGAGGTGATGGTGCCCTGTACTGGGATGTAATGGAGAGGCGGTAAAAATTATTAGATTTGGGACATAGTTTGAGGACAGAACCAAAAGGACTTGCCAATGGATTGGATAGGGTTGATGATGAAAATAGCGGACTTAAGGATGAAACACAGAGTACTGAGTTGAGAGCTGCCCTGTTCACCAGCTTTGCCCTTTCTAGCAATGATCCTGTTGCAGGAAGGAAGCCAATTCTGACTCCATGTTGGAAACTTTCTTTGACTTTCTTTTCATTGCTTTTATTATTATAATTATACTCAATGGCTTGCTTGGAGGATCCTGCCCCTCTGCTTGACTGTAAACCAAAGTGCCTTTGTTCAGCTCAGAGAAGAGTTTGTCCCGCCCACCTGTGAACAGAAGAGATTAACACACCCCTTCCAAAGGCTGGTTATTCCTTTGGAGATGTTTGCAAGACTGAAGACCCTTTCACTTTATTTCCCCACTGTGTTTCCCTCTCTATTCTGTCTTTTGACTTTAGTTCCTCATTGCTTCTTTCTCTCTGGTCTATAAAAGAATCTGGCATCCAGACCCCAATAAGATGGTTATTTTGAGGTGCTAGCCTGCCATCTTCTCAGTCTGCCGGCTCCCTGACTGAAGTCTCTTGCCTTAACACCTCATTTCTTGGATTCATTGGCCTGTCATGCAGCGAGCAGAGCAAGTTGGAACTTGGTAACAATCCCTTCTAGACATTTCTTTGGGCTTGGAGATGAAGTGCTGTAAATAATTGAAAATATTTAAATAGAAAAATGACACAGTCATCTTTCTCCTTTTCCATTAGGCTTACATTTCCTCCAGCAGAATAACTTTGTTGGGTGAGATGACAAGTATGGCTGCAATCCAGGAAGAATGGGTGTGAGTATGTGTATGTGTGCACACTTGCGTGCACGTGTGTGGGGAAGAGGAATGCTTCTTCTCTCCTGTTCATAGCACGAATTGCTTTACTTGGCTAGTAGTCTTTAGAAAGCAGAGAGCTGGCTCTGATGTGCTGAAGTGCAGGGCTGGAACACTGACGAGATGGGAGTGAGAGGAGAATGCTGACTGCAGTAGGAGAGGACATATAACGATTCCCACTTGACCCTACAATACCCTATTACCTTCGATCCCCAGAATCAGTCCTGTGAAAAACACAAGTTTGCTGGAGGTCCCTTCCTTGTTTGTTGGCCTTGCTGCACCGAAGAATCAATCAGAGGGCTGATTTGGGGCTCAAAGAAATGGCCATGGTTTTGAATCTTCACCACTTTGGCCCCTGCTTGTCCAAAAATTTATTAATTCAAGGATCTCTAAAGGCAGAAAAGCCTCCTAAGGAATGCCCAGCCTCCACAATCTGAGCCCTTCTGCTGAGTTCACCTTCAGGTCGTGATGCTGTAGATTGCCCCAGGGGTAAAATTAGAGACATTGTATAATTGTATGTGCTGTGCTTAGTCTCTCAGTCACGTCCAACTCATTGGGACCCAGTCCGCTAGGCTCCTCTGCCCCTGGGGATTCTCCAGGCAAGAATACTGGAGTGGGTTGCCATGCCCTCCTCCAGGGGATCTTCCTGACCCAGGGATTGAACCCAGGTCTCCTGCACTGCAGGTGGATTCTTTACTATCTGAGCCACAGTAAATCACTTCAGTGTTGTGATGTTTATTTGATATCAGGACTGTGAAAACAGGTCCTCCACATTTACAATTGCTGTGATAGCGCCTGACTTAATGAGCCCATGAGTCCATCAGGGTGCAGGGGAGTGAATGTGTTCTTTCTGCCTCCACTGAAGAGCCTTTTGTTGAATCTGTCTTAAGTGGAGCTTAGAGGAACTACTTTGACTCCTTGAAATGGCAGTTTTCTGTCATCACCAGTAGAAGCATCACTTCCTAATGTCATTGCTTCAGCAGAATAGAAAAGTTGCAAATGTTGCACAGTGATCTCCGCTATAATTACAGGAACATAAGACGATTAGTCACATTCCTACCTACCCCACTTCTAACAATGCTCTTGTTTCTTTTTAAAGCACTAGGTAGCTGGGAGTGGAACTGGATCTAAAATTCTGCTGTTGGATGCAGCTGCTAAGTATAAAGTTGTGGATGCTGTCCTGTGTTAGAGCAATATTCATTAGACTCAATATCAGCCTAGTGGCTTAGAGGAAAAAGGCAATACTTAGGGCATTTACTTACTCATTTGTTCTTCACTCTATTTCATAAATGTTGTAAGGAAGTTGTCAAATATGAACTGTTAATATCTTATCCTTTACCTTGATGAATGATAAAAAACTTTTACTTAGCCAGTGACATTAATGTTTATATTCTATTTTCTCTTAAGTAGAACATTTTCCTTTGCACCTAATATAAGCTTTATACTTGCAGTTGGCTACCCACCATACCCACACCCTTGTGGCTCAGTTGGTAAAGAATCCACCTGCAACGTGGGAGACCTGGGCTCGATCCCTGGGTTGGGAAGATCTCCTGGAAAAGGGAAAGGCTTACCCACTCCAGTATTCTGGCCTGGAGAATTCCATGGACGAGTCCATGCGGTCGCAAAGAGTCGGCTTTGACTGAATGGCTTTCACTTTCACTTTCACCCACCACACCCTCTCTGAAGTCAAGGTCAACAATTAAATAAGAGCTTAATACAGAGGTTATAATTCATTCTAGCATTCCTTTAACAAACAACATCCATTTAAAATAGCAATAGAATTTTCAAGGTCCTGATGTTATTCAGACAGGGAATTAAAGCCATCACTTCATTGGATCACTTTCTTGGCATACATTGAAGCCTAAACGTAAGATGTGTTCTGTGGGTAACTGTCTGCTTATTTTCTTTCCTAGACAAGTGGTTAACCCGTGTTGCATATCCTGTGTTTATAGGATTCCAGAAAGGTTATGTCATAGAAATCACTGGGGTGTGTGTGTATGAGTGTGTGTGAGAGAGAGATTGATTTATAGAGAGAATGTAAACTGAAACATCTTGAGGAGAAATCCATCAGTGTGTAGACACTGAGAAGATGGAAAGAGAATGCTGGCCTTAACTTACAGGTGTTGCCTATTGTGGGTACTGTTTTCTGTTTTATAAGCAAAGGAGAGTAAAAGGATATATTCAGTGGACCTAAAGACGGTCAAACTGAGTGAACTAAGTTAGAGGAGAAACATCATATGACATCCCCTATATGCAGAATCTAAAAAGAAATGATACAAATAAACTTACTTACAAACAGACTCACAGACTTAGCCAACAAACTATGGTTGCCAGGGAGAAGTATGGGGAGAAGAAACAGGTAGGGAGCTTGGGATCAACATGTACATGCTGCTGTATTTAAAATGGATGACAGCAAGATCCTACTGTAGAGAATAGGGAACTCTGCTCAATGTTACATGGCAACCTAGATGGGAGGGGAGCTTGGGGCAGAATAGATACATGTATGTATGTATATGTATGGCTGAGTTCCTTTGCTGTCCACCTGAAACTATCACAACATTGTTAATACTCTAATACAAAATAAAAAGTTTAAAAATAGGTTTAAAAAAATAAAAACCTAAGGGGGAAAATAAAAGCTATCCAAGGGGTAACAGGCAAAAGAACCAGAGCAAAGAACAGTCAGACACACTGGGTTATGAAGTCTACCCTTTGTAAAGTTAAAAAACCTCATGAAGCTGTAATCAGATACAAAAAAACTTACTTTACATTAAAAATATCAATTCATTTGGTCAAAAAATCTGAGGGTTCTTTAATAAGCATCAACTTCTAAAATAAGCAGAGTATGAGGGGGAAAAAATAGAATTTATTAGAAGGAAAAAATCTCAGAGGAGCTTTCATATTTTTAACATTGCCTTAAACTGTAAAAAAAGAAAAGTGCTATTATACTGTTTATCCTGAAGAATTTAACTACTGTTTTGGGGGAGGGGTGCTATTTTAAATGCAAGGTTTTGTTTATGACTTTAAAATCACAATTAGCACAATCACTGAAGAAAACATTTCTTCTGATATCCATGAAACAGTTTAATGTTTTAATTTACCTAAATCACCAACTGAATGCTACAGGCTGCTTTGAAAACATTCCCTAATCCTTGGAAATACCGTGCTTTCTCTTATATTCATTTAAACACTAATCCCTGGAAAAAACACACCTTCTCTCATGTTTTATTCAATGTTTGCTATTGTTGTAATCTAAGTAAGGCCTCTCTGAAAAAAATGCAAAAATTAAATTTAACCCACAACTGAGTCTTACATCCTGTGGTCCTGGAATTTTTAAATTTCATTCAAAACACATATTATAAACAAAGTCTCAAAATGACTATCTAGAGAGGAATGTGGCAAAAATCCAGAAAATATTGTAATATTTGGAACTAACATAAGCACAAATGATCACTGCACTTTTTTAAAGAAGGGGTTATGGGTTGCAGTTTTACTAACCCTATAGGGGATTTATATGAGATGGACAAAGCCAAATTCCAGACTAGTTGTGTGCCTCCAAAAGAAACGAAGCCCTTTACAGTGAATGAAGAATAAATAGAGGTATTAAAAAGGAACTTCTTAATCACAAATATTTGCTCAATATAACCATAATTTGAGAAAACATTCTGGCTTAAAAATTCCTATAAAACTCGAAAGTTCGAAGCAGTATGCCTGACAGGCCTGTTGTTTAACACATTAGTTAGGTGATGATTAACGGTGGAGGCCAATTCAGGGCGGGAGGGCATTGTGGGGAGAACAACAAAGGTCAACACCAAAAAACGTTGTCACCAAGTCAGGAAAATCCATTTTAGAGACAGGAAGACCAGTGCAGTTACTGAAATACAAATTAAAAACATAAAAGAAGTTCATCTGTCAAATGTATTGAAGTAGAATTAAGACTAATCATCTTAGAGGCATTTAAAATCTAGACTCCTAGGGTAAAACATAAGACAGAGAAAGCTGTATTATTATCTCATAATATGCAACCTGTCCTGAAGAAACATCATATTTCCCTCTAGCTCCAAAAAAATGAAAGAAAAGAACTCCAAAATAGGAATGAGACTGTGAAATAAATATTGTATACCTCAAAAAACTAAACTATTTAGGGACAGGGCAGGGGACGGAAAGTCAACTAAGAAGCTGAAAACATTTCAAAATGATTCCTATGTTCTAGGCAAAATTTAGTATAACACCTTGAGTGTGTCTCATTTTACACCTTAGTCAACTGTAAGAGTATACGTATTTATCCACTCTTCTAAGGAACTCTTCTGTTTAGAACAGCATCCTTATCTAGAGGACTCACCCTGAGTTTCATGCTATTGTCACCATCATTATTAACACAGTACAGATACTGCAGATACTGAGGGTATTTTTTTTTTTTTTGTCCAAAGGTAATTGAATGTGAGTAGATTTTACCACCTCCATAACGTTTCAGTTTCAGTTTTAATATATCATTCTGAGAAATTTTTGTGAACTAATATAGCATTTTAGGCTGTCTTGCTTTTAATCATCATGAAAAGGCATCATTTCATGGGGTGGAACAAAGGAAAAAGATTTTCTTCATATAAACTGTACTAATTTTATAATATACAAACAGGAATTGCATTATCCTGGCAAACAGCAAGCCACTTCTCAGAAAAGACAGTTAAGATGGGCTTTTAAAATAGTGTAGTAATCACTCCTCTTACAAACAGATATTTCTGAATATACGCTCTCATAATATGTGACCTAACAGGTGAAATGAAATGGGAAGTTACATATTGTGATTTTTTTTAATGAAGCTGAAACACTTACGCCAAACTTAAACATACGCAAACTCCCTTCACAGTATTTATTTATTTATTTTTTACTGAAAACCTCTTAATGAAGAAGCAAGGTTTTTGGAGGAGTAGGAATGGCATGAAATCATAGGTTACCTGGTATAAGCAAAAGGGTTCTTGACTTGGAGGCAAAAAGATGGCATGGAAACTGGTTTGTCCACTATTGACCTGGGTGTTCTTGTTCAAAACACACTTCCTTCACCTGTGAAATACAGATAAAAACATCGGACTCCCAGCACTGGGTGGGAGGGTGGGGTGGGGCTGTGGGGAGATGGATTATAAACATGAATAGATGGTAAGAGGACTTGGCCATTTATAATAGGTATTCAGAATTTGAATGCTCATCACTTTCCTTTTCCTATGTAAACTTTACGAAAGAAAGGTAGAAATATCCAAGTCTATACTTTTGAAAGGCCTCAGTATCCACATCCTGCTAGAGTCTAAAGAGTGAACTTAAAATTGTAAAGGTTGTTGCTCTCTACTTGTATTGTTTGAAAACCTTTTAAAGAGAATTACACAATTAAAGTACTTCCGAGCAGTTTAAGTACAATGAAAGGAATTTACCATTAAGAGTGCAGTTGATCTAAATAAAATCAACTTCCCTTTCCTCTTAGCATTTTTCACTCCTATTTAATTTTTAGCCTAGCTTTCATCATTGTTTAAAATGGTCCTCCTTATTTGTTTGTTTTGTGCTCAGTTGCTCAGTAGTGTCCTATTCTTTGTGACCCTGTGTATATATCCCGCCAGGCTCCTCCGGGATTTTCCCAGCAAAAATACTGGAGTGGTTTACCATTTCCTCCTCCGGGATCTTCCTGACCCAGGGATCGAACAAAAGTCTCTGGCATTGAAGGCAGACTGCCACCCTCGAAGTCCCATTTGTTTGTTTACTCTTTTATTATCTAAGTCTCCATCTTTGAACTCAAGTCCCCTGAGGGCAGTGATCTTGTCTTACTTGCTCAAACCAGTCTTCAAGGAGCTTACAAGGGCGCTGGGCTCATAGCGGGTGTTCAGGAAATATTTCTTTTTGAATCAATGGATAACAGAGGAATAGATTCAATAAGATGAAAGTAGAATAGGATAAATTGAGTCATCAGGGCCTTGAAGGGTATTTGGTGGAGTAGCAGCTATAAGGAGGCAACTGAGGCCTTCTCTGCTGGTTCAATAGTTACGATTCTGTGCTCCCACCGCAGGGAGCTCTGGGTTGACCCCTGGTTGGGGAAGTTGCACGTGCCAGGAGATGAGACCAAAAACAAACAAAAAAGCAAGGCCAGTTCACTTATGAAATGTTAAGGACTATCACCCTTGACAGAAATATTACCTCAAACCTACTATGAAGCTAGAGGGTAAATCAACTGACACTGTGATGACTATTCTCTCTATGGAGATTATTAGTTATTTGTCCATTAGTTGTTCTCCACGTGGGAGAACCCCGGTTCGATTTCTGGGTCAGGAAGTTTCCCTGGAGAAGGGATAGGCTACCCACTCCAGTTTTCCTGGGCTTCCCTGGTGGCTCAGATAGTAAAGAATCGGCCTGCAATGCGGGAGACCTGGGTTCGATCCCTGGGTTGGGAAGATCCCCTGGAGGGGGGCATGGCAACCCGCTCCAGTATTCTTGCCTGGATAATCTCCATGGACAGAGGAGCCTGGCAGGCTACAATCCATGGGGTCACAGTTGGACACGACTGACCGACTAAGCACACGCATGACTAAGGTAAAGGTTATGATCATATGGACTTTTAAAGCATCTAATTGAAAGGGAAAGTCACACAGTCCATAGAATTCTCTAGGGAATTTGCACAAGGGAAGCCTGCTCTAAATGAATAAAATTATAGTTTTTTTCTGCTTTTTTTTGTTAACAGCTTTATTGGGATATAATTCATACTACTGTACGTACATTCAATCAGTTCAGTTCAGTCGCTCAGTCGATAGTTTTTAGTCAGTTCACAAAGTTGTGCAACAATCACCACAATCAAGTTTAGAACATTTTCATCATTCCAAAAGAAGTCCTATAACCTTTAGCAGTCACTCACAACACACCCCACCCTAGACTCTCTAGACCTAGGCAACCATTAATTTACCTTCTGTCTTTGTAGTTCTGTCTATTCAAGATAGTTCACATACACAGAATCATACGACATGGGGCCTTTTGTGACTTGTTCCTTTCATGTAGCATGTTTTTAAGGCTTATTCACATTGCATCATGTATCACTATTTCATTTCATTTTATGGCCTAATAATGTTCCATCTTATAGATACACGACATTTTATTTATCCATTCATCAGTTAATGGACATTTTTTTCCTACTTTTTACCTGTTATAAATAATGCTGCCCTGACCATCCATGGACAAGTTTTTGTTTGGACATGTTTTTCACTTCTCTTTGGTATATCCTAGGAGAATTGCTGGTCATTTGGTAACTCTATCTTTAACCTTTTGAGGAACTGTCAGACTGTTTTTCAAAATGGCTTCTTTAGTTTACATTCCTACCACCAAAGCCTAAGGGTTTCAATTTTTCTATATCCTTGACAACACACCATTATCTGTCTTCTTGATTGTTGCCACCCTGATGGGTATGAAATCGTATTTCATTGTGGTTTTGATCTGCATTTTTCTGATACTTAATAATGTTGAATATTTTTCCATGTGCTTACTGGCTATTTGCATGTCTTATTTGAAGAAAAATCTATTTAGTGCCTTTGGCACTATTAAATTGGGTTATTTCTGTTATTATTCAATTTTTTAAAAGTATAGTTGATTTACAATGTTGTGCCAATCTCGGCTGTACAGCAAAGTGACTCAGTTTTCATACATATATGCATTCTTTTTTAATATTCTTTTCTATTATAGGTTATCCTATTACTCAATTTTAAAAATTCTTTATATATTTCAGATATTAGTCCTTATCAGACAAATGTTTTGCAAATATTCTCTCCCATTCTATGGGGTGTTTTTTGTCACTTTCTTGAGAGTGTGCTCTGAAGTGCAAAAGTTTAATTTTAATGAAGTACAATTTATTTTTGTTGCTGTTGTTGTGCTTGTGCTTTTTGGTGTCATATCTAAGAAACCATTGCTAATCCAAGTTCATGAAGATATATGCTTTCCTTTAAGAGTTTTATGGTTTTAGTTTTTACATTTAAGTCTATGATCCATTTTAAGGTAATTGGAATATATGTTGTAAAGTTTGGAACCCAAGTTCATTATTTTGCATGTGGATAGCCAGTTGTCCCAGCACCATTTGTTGAAGGCTATGTTTTCCCCATTGAATTCATACTCTTGATGGAAATCAACTGACCACACAGGTGAGGGTTTATGTCTAGACTCTGAATTCTACTCTAGTGAAGTATATGTCTACCTTATACATGCACCACCACACTTGATTACTACAGTCTTGTAGTGCGTTTTGAAAAGGGGAAGCATAACTGCTCCACCTCTGTTTTTCTTTTCCAAGATTGGTTTGGCGATTCTGGGTTCCTTAAATCTTCATATGAATTTTAGGAACAACTTGTTCATTTCTGCAAACTGTACACTTGGAATTTTGATAGTGATTTTGTTGATTCTACACATCAAATTCAATCCATGAACATGGATTTCCATTTATTTATTTAGATCTTTAAAATTATCTTTCTACAATATTTTATAGTTTTCAGAGTATAAGAACAGCTTTCCTTCTGTTAAATTTATTCCTAAGTATTTCACTCTTTGTAATGCTAATGGAATCTCTGTCTCAATTGATTTTTAAATATTCTTTACTGTCAATCATCTTAAAAATATTTTATTTATTTGGCTGTGCCAGGTCTTGGCATGTGGTATCTAATTCCCTGACCAGGGGCTTGACCCAGACCCCCTGCATTGGGAGCACAGAGTCTTTGCTGCTGGACTACCAGAGAAGTCCCAGAAAGGCAACTGATTTTTGAATACCGACTTTGTATCCTGCAAACTTGCTAAACTTATATATTAGTTCTAATGCATTTTTAGTGGAATCCTTAGAATTCTCTATATATACAGTCCTATCATTTGCAAATAGAGACATGTTTCATTCTTCTTCTCAACCTGGATATCCTTTATTTAATTTTCTTGTCAAATTGCTTGGGTAGCATCTCCAGTACAAGATTGAATACAAGTGATCCTAATGGAAATCTTTGTCTTCTTACTCATGTTAGTGGGAAAATATCAATCTTTTATGTTTAAAAATGACCTTGAGTCTGGATTTTTCATAGATGCCTTTATCAGGTTGAGGAAGCTCCCTTCTATTCCTACTTTGTTCAGTGTTTGCTGGAATTCAGTTGAGCATTTCTGTGTTTATATTTAGGGGTCTGTAGGCTTCTTTTCTTGTGATGTCCTTGGTGAATTATTTTTTTAAATAATATAGCAAAAAAATCCACAATAGTATTAGGTCTTCTCTCTGCCTAAGCTACCTATCCTTAGCCACTCACTGTTACTAGTTCATATGACTGATTTACACACACACACACACACACACACACACACACATATATGTAATATTACTGGCTTTTTAAAAATAAATCTTTTTGCATTCTTTAGAATTTATATTTTTATAAATACTTCTAAAAATTATAATTTGATACTCTGAGTATTCAGTTCAATTCAGTCGCTCAGTAGTGTCCGACTCTTTGCAACCCCATGAACCACACAGCCCGCCAGGCCTCCCTGTCCATCACCAACTCCCGGAGTTTACCCAAACTCACGTCCATTGAGTCGGTGATGCCATCCAGCCATCTCATCCTCTGTCATCCCCTTCTCCTCTGAGTATATGACACAATATATTCTCTATCAGGTTGTAATAATAAAATAATTTAAATTTCTGTAGCAAAAAAGCCCAAACAAACCTCTCAAGCATAAATTCCACTTCTAGAAGTATAACTTGTGCAAGTTATACTTAGTCTTATACTATAGACTTAATCATATTATTGACATTTCACAAACTGCATATCACAGTATCCCTTTAAACAGAAAGCGGCTCTGCTGCATGTTAGATTGGCATATGACTTTTAAAAAATCCTCTGTTTTATAAAAGTGAGTACTTCTGTATGTAATCTGTTTTTCAGAAGTTTTCTTTCAGTTCTTAAGTCCTTTTCTTTGGCCTAGATTCTGTGATTTGTTTCCTATTTTGGAAACTTGGAAAGTACCATGCAAATAAAGATATAGCCTTGCTAGTTAAAAATAAAATACTTAGTGTTTGCTGGTGAAGGAAAATATGATGCTATGTAGGTAAAACTGAATGATGAAAATCAGATTCACATTTCATAAGAACATTTCTGGAGAACTTTAGACTTGAAAAAGCAAGAGCCAAATGTTCCTCCCAAACGACAGTTTATAACTCACTGAAGTCAGAAGTAATTCTGAGGGTAGAATTTAAGCCAAGGGTTTTGAAAGCTGGGAGAAAAGAAAAAAAAAAAAATGCATAAATTTCCAAATCTTCTCAAAGTACTTAGATGGGAGGCAATTTGCAGCTAAGATCTTGAGAAATGTTTTTTTCCACTAGTGGGATACTATATTAGTAACACCTTGATACAATTTATTTTACCTTCCACAGAATGCTAATCACGGTAGAATTTTGTTAAATAACCATTTAAGAGAGGAAAAAAGTACAGGTAGGACAATACCAGTTGGAATATGGGAATCCCCCAGGCTCCTCTTCCCATAGAATTCTCCAGGCATGAATACTGGAGTGAGTAACCATTCCCTTCTCCAGGTGATCTTCTCAACCCAGGGACAAACCTGGGTCTCCTGCCCTGCAGGCAGATTCTTTACCTTCTGAGCCTCCACGGAAGTCTCAATACGTAACAAGGAGTTGTTAAGGATTCCTTTACATAGAGTTTCTCTAATGCAGTTTAGAAATTAAATACATCAATATGAGACTGAGATGAAACCTTTCTATTTCTCCTATTGCAGTGAATTAAATTTGTACTCAATATTTATTGATAGCTTACTTAAAAATTATCTTTTTTTCCTGCAGTCATTTCACAAGGTTTCTTCTTTAATTTCCATTTGTTGACATAATGACAATTAAATTTTTTAAATAAAAATAAAAAATATCAATATACTGACATAATAGCAATTTTTAAAGTGACAATGTACAGCTCTCATTATGATGTTCACGGGGATTCTCCATTGTCTTTGATAGCTGTCTTTGACAGAGCTAGGTATTTCAGGAGATGCTAATTGTTTGGTATCTTTCACTATTTGTCAGTGGTTGTTTAATAGACTGTTTCCAAAGTTGATCTTGGTCCTTAGTCTATTTTGGACAAGGGTGCTAGCCACAAAGGTCATATCTGCAAGTTGATACTTATCATTACACTATCTCTGACACAAAACACAGATACAAAGAGTAAACCCTTTGAGTAGGCTTTCTTTGAAAAACTTATAAAGGTCATTTATGCCCCAGGTTAATAGTAACTCAGGCCAGGGGAGAAAATGTAGGGGTCTTTTTCTGCCCCATTGATTTGCTATAAAACCATACTCAAATTTTTACAAATAAATATGCCAACCCAAATAAATACAATTAACTTATTTAAATATAATTCTTGCCATTTAGTTATCTATGCAATTACCTGATTTGAAATGTGCAACAAATCTCTAAGGCAGAGAGTCTTAGGTCCATCAAATAGAAAAGAAAATTGAGCATTGTCATGGGTGGTAGAATTTCCTAAAGAAACAGCATTTACTGAGTGCTTACTACATCCCCAGTTATTTCATGTAATATCTCAAATAATTTTCAAAACAGTTGTAAGCCATAGGTTTTACACTCCCCATTTGCACATAAGGAAAGGTTAGCTTGCCCAAAGTTAGCTAGCTGGCTAGTGGTGGAGGTAGCCACCAATGACAGAGTTAGTCCAGAGCTTTTTTTTCCTTTCTACCCCAGCTGTTTTGCTGATTATGACTGTTCAACATTGATTCAACATGTAATCAAAAACCACAATATAAGATATATAACAAAGTGGAACATTTAGAAATTCAAAACTCAAATACATTCTCTACACACAGGTAACTGTGGCTCAGCTGTTAAGGAATCCATCTGGAAGGCGGCAGACCTGGGTTTCATCCGTGGGTTGGGAAGATATTCTGGAGAAAGGCTACCCACTCCAGTATTCCGACCTGGTGAATTCCATGGACTATACAGTAGTCCATACTCTGGGTAGCAGAGTCGGACATGACCGAGTGACTTTCACTTTCACTTTTCACAAATCAGTTCAGTCATTCAGTTGTGTCTGACTCTTTGTGACCCCATGGACTGCAGCATGCCAGGCTTCCCTGTCCATCACCAACTCCCGGAGTTTACTCAAACTCATGTCCATCGAGTCAGTGATGCCATCCAACCATCTCATCCTCTGTCAGCCCCTTCTCCCTCCTTCAATCTTCCCCAGCATCAGGGTCTTTTCCAGTGAGTCAGTTCTTTGTTTGCATCAGGTGGCCAATGGAGTTGCAAAGAGTTGGACAGGACTGAGCAACTTTCACAACTAGAATTTTACACATCATATAGTGGTGTCACTCTTTGTGTAGTTTTTTTTGTTCTTCTTTTTTAAAGTATTTACTTACTTGACTGTGTGAGGTCTTAGTTGCGGCAGGTGGCATCTAGTTTCCTGACCAGGGAACAAACCTGTATTGGAGCGTGGAGGCTTAGCCAGTGGACCACCAGGGAAGTCCCTGTGTAGATAGTGTTAACTTGCTTTATCTTGTTTATATTATAAAAAGAAAAAGAAATTATATGACTTGTACACATTCTTCTTACCAAAGGTATATTTGGTTCCATTTGCATTTCACATCATTAGAGTAAATGGTTTATAATTTTTCTTCTATCGCCTTCTTGAAGTGCTGCATATGTTAAGCTTGTTTTGTGTGAAAGCACGCTAAGTCACTTTAGTCATGTCTGGGACTCTTTGTGACCTTTTGGACTGTAGCCTACCAGGCTCCTTGTCCATGGGATTCTCCACCAGGCAAGAATACTGGAGTGGTTGCCATGCCCTCCTCAAGCTTTGCTTTACTTGGACCTAAAAAGAAAGAAAAAAGAAATAAAATTCTCAAGGCCAAAGAATCCTGTTTAAAATCAAACACAATTGAAAAGCAAAGGGTAAATATTTATTTTTGTTTCTCAAGTTAACCTTCCTGAAGCCTATTCTGTGACTTACTTTCAGTGATCTCTTTATTTCTTTTAATTCTAGAATTAGAGTTTATTTTCCTTATAGACTTGCATAGTTTATAAAGAAAATAAACTTTTTCAATCTCATATACATTTCATTAACCTTAACTAGCACAGAGTAGAAAATGAAAGGGATACTTTCATTAAAAAGGGAGGCATCAGGATGAATGAAAACCATGAGTTAAGAGACTTCCGTGAAGTTAAAGGCTTTCAATTTCTAACAAAAGTTATCAGGAAGATTTTCTTAGGCACACAGCCACTCCACAATCTGATCACATCAAGCCCTGCTTTACATCCTCAGAGACTCTTGTTGGCCATCTACAGCAGGTTTCTGAATGGGTATGTTAAAGAAATGAATGAACATCAATCTGGATAAAATCATCTCTATGTTTGGCTATTTTAACATTGATTATTGAAGCATTAAAGATAATTTTATATGCTTCACAACAATTTCCATGAGATGAAGGCATTTTATGCATTTATTAAATAAAAAATAAGTGATAAAAATGAACACTACTATAGCAACTATTTTCCAGGTATCTTTCTATGTGCTTTCAACAGAACTAACACTTTGAATCCTCATGACAACCCTATGAATTAGCTGCTATGCTCTATTTTACAGGCAAGGAAACTGAGGTATTTATAGGTTAAATAGCTTGTCTCAGGTTCTACAGTTGGAACCCATGCAATGTGGCGCTAGAACCAGTATTCTCCATCATGGTGGTGCCTTGTAAAATTTTCAGTGTTCTGGTGTATCTCATTAATATGAGTTGGTGTAACTTAACCTTAGAATGAAAGCAATGTTGAAACGTCTGCCATGTTTAAACCACCAGAGCAAAACATGATCCTTTCACAAATGTGCGCATCTCATTGCCACTATCTGCTTCACGTATCTACTGGATATATACTGGTACTGTGCTGTGCAGTGCTTAGTTGCTGTCGACCCCACGGACTGCAGCCCACCAGGTTCCTCTGTATATGGGGATTCTCCAGGCGAGAATACTGGAATGGGTTGCCATGCCCTCCTCCAGGGGGATATATACTGAAGCCCCCAAACTTATTCTTCTTAATATTTAAATATTTCATTTATTGTTTTTAACCAAGAAACTATATGTCATTGCTCCCTTTAATGTGAAACTCCTGAAGAACGGTTACATCTAACTCCTACAACAAAGATTCTCAAAGCTTGATTCATGGACAATTTGCATCAGAATCCCAGACCAGTCTTCTTAGAAATGCCTATTCTTGGGCTCCAGCACAGATTTACTCACTCAGAGTCTTAGGGAGTGGAACCCACCAACTTGTGAGGACCACCTTTTTACCAGGTCCTTCTAGTTTCCCTGCCTAGGTTGTCTACCCCCGCTTCTACATGCACCACCTGGAGTTCCCCTGAATACAAGATGCTCTTTCACACCTCAGAGCCTGAACATGCTGTTTCCTGTCTTCTTATGCTTCCTCCTCTCACTGTCTTCTGAACTCCCACTCCACTAAGATTTAGTTCAAAAGTCATCTCTGCAAGGCTTCCCTGGGCCCATGAGGAAAGAGTTAGATGCTTCTTCCTCTGTATCCCAATGCGGTTAAACTCATGCCTCCACCCTAAAATTACCCTGCAACTGGTCTGTGTACTCTATTACCTGGGGGAGTCCCCTGAAGTCTCTGCACTACCCATCTTTGTAAACCACGAAAGATGATATCTGACATGGAGCGGTAGGGACTCTGAACTTGCTGCTTGAATGGACTCAATGTTATCAGATGACCGGGATTAAGTCCTGTAAGTTCTGCAGTTCTTAATTCTACTGAGGTGGTATTATCATACATATCACATCTTTTAGAAAATAATTTTCTAGCAGGTGGGTAAAAGAAAACACTTTGATCATTTTTTTCTTCTTGCACATTTATTCCCTTTCATTCCTCCCTTTAAAAATGTTTCATATTTTGAAAAAAAAGTATATGTGTGCTTCTACAAAATTCAAAGGATCCAAGAAAAGCCACCTCTTCATCTATATCCTCCAACAGTTGAGTTCCTTACAGCGAAGCAGTCATTATTAGTTTCTTGTGTATCCTTCCAGAACCCTTTTAGATACATGCAGGCAAATAGGTATTATTCACCTATAATTATTTTGCACCTTGTTTTTTTAAACTTTGTGATCCTTCCACATAAGTACATAAAAAGCACCCTCTGCTTATTAACAGATGCATGCTATTTGATTCTATGAATATATATATATATATTTTAAATAAATAAGACACCTCTTGATTGACATTTAGATTATTACGGTATTCTCTACCATCACTAATGCTACACTATGAAAGTGAAAGTGAAATTCGCTCAGTTGTGTCTGACTGTTTTCGACACCATGGACAAGTCCATGGAATTCTCCAGGCCAGTATACTGGAGTGGGTAGCCTTTCCTTCTCCAGGGGATCTTCTCAACCCAGGGATCGAACCCAGATCTCCCACATTGCAGGCAGATTCTTTACCAGCTGAGCCACAAGGGAAGACCAATGCTACACTGTATGTACAGGTAATTTCACAAATGTGAATATATTCATGGGACAGATTTCTAGAAACAGAGTTGTAGGATTAATAGGTAGAGATAAGTTTTATCAAAATGGTTTTCATAAAGATTATGATTCCCAGGTGGTGCTAGTGGTAAACAATCCGCCTGCCAATGCAGGTTAGACGTAAGACATGTCCGTTAGATCCCTGGGTGGGAAGATCCTCCGGAGAAGGGAGTGGCAATCCACTCTATTATTCTTGCCTGGAGAATCCCATGGACAGAGGAGCCTGGTGGGCTACAGTTCATAGGGTCACACAGAGTCAGACATGACTGAAGTGACTTAGCATGGCATACCCATTTTCACTCCACTAGCAACAGATGAGAATGCCTGTTTCTTTATATCCTGCCAATAGTGTTTTCTTTCCTGGTGGTGGTGGTTTAGTTGTTAAGTTGTGTCCGACTCTTGCAACCCCACGGACTGTAGCCTTCTAGACTCCTTTATCCATGGGATTCTCCAGGCAAGAATACTGAAGTGGGTTGCCATTTCCTTCTCCAGGAGATCTTCCTGACCCAGGAATTAAACCCGGGTCCCCGGCATTGCAGGCAGATTCTTTACTGACTAAGCTATGAGGGAAGCTAAAATGGAGAGTAAAGGAAACACTTCAAGTAAGTGTAGGCACAACTACTGGCCTAACTCAAGAGTAAGAATTGTTTTTTGCAAAAAGTTAACATTAACATAGGTGTTTGCTCTATAGGCCTTCCCCAGGCAAGATGGCACTGGGGTATTCACTACTGGTCTAGCCTCGATGTTCTTTTGAAGCCTAGAAGGCTTAGTGAGTCTTCAGAATAATTCTAATCTATTCTAGAAGTGGAAGACATGCTATTCATTCTACAAATACTTACTGAGCACCTATCCTGCAGCAGGCATTGTTCTGATGGCTGAGATATGAACAATAAACAAAACAGACTAAAGTCCCTGCTCACATTAAGATTATAATGGGGGGAGGTAGGCAGATAATAGACACAATACACAGATCTGATGTATGGTATGTCAGTTTACAATAGGACCATGGGAAACATAAAGAAAGAGGGAACAGGGAATAAGAAGAGTTACTTCTGTGAAGGGTGGTCATGGAAGGGCTCACTGATAAGGTGACATTTAAGCAAAGACCTGAAAGCAGTAAAGGAAGGATCTATAAGGCATCTAGGGAAAAGAGCAAAGACAGGAGTTGCGGGTGTGCCTGGTGCATCCTAGGAACACAAGGAATGATGCTGGTTGGGGCTCAATGAGCAAGGGGAAGAGATGAGGTCGAGGTATGGGGTTTGGGAAGTAGGCCTCATAGGAAAATAGGAAAGCCATTGGAGAGTTCTAGAGTTACACTGAATTGTCTACTGAGAATAGACTGAGAAAAGGCAAAATGGATGAAGGCAGAACCAGTTATTAGACTTCTGGACAACAGGTGAGAAATGAGATGGGTTAGACTGGGCCGGTTGCCATAGAGGTGTGGATGTGTTTGGACTGTGAGTCTATTGTGAAGGTGGAGCCAGCAAGATTTTGTTAGGTTGAATGTTGGATGTAAGAGGGAAAGAGAGAATGACTCCAGGGTTCTTGGCTTAAATGGAAGGATGGAATATCATTTACTAGGACAGGGAAAGAATACAGGTAGTGCATGTATTAGGGTGAATGGGAGTTGTAATTTGAGTTACCATGGTTACCATGGCTTTCTGTGGCTAGGGCTCTTAGACGGTAATGGTTCCAGATCAGATGAATAGCCTCGACCAGACCATGACTGTAATGCCTTCTTGGGATAAAGGCTTGATTCCTTTGAAGGAATGTGTGCCCATGGGCACTGTTCTCTTGAAGCAAGCCTAATCCAAATTAGCTTTGCACTGAGATACCGCACTTAAGATTCTTAAATTTTCTCTTTCCGTTTGTGAACTACTTAATCAAAGGAATAGGAAAATGTGCATGCACACACACAACTAATAACCTTGAAAACAATTCAAAAACTTGATTTCCTGTCTACGGTATAACTAGCAGAATATGAACTCTGTATGAGAGGAGTCACTGTTCTCCCAAATTCAAAAACTCAATTTAATTTTTCATTTGTGGGTCTACGATGTCATCAAGACACCAGCTCCGAGATAATGCCAGTCTAGACTGGTACAGAACCCACACAAAGACAATCTCAAAAGTGCCTGATTGAAGAATCTAAACAGGAATTCACTGGACAAAAATCCATAAGGAAGGAATGCACTTAAATGAGTTGTGACTAAAGCACCTGGTAAAACGAGATCCAAAAATCGAAATGAATATTTCAACAAACACATAAAAAGGTGAAGGAAAGCAAAACCAGTAAGTCATATAAGTGGAGGGAAAAAAAAAAAAAAAAAGAAACTAACACACAGGGATTACTTCAAAAGGCTAAAAAGAGTTTAGACTCTGCGACCTCATGGACTGCAGCCCTCCAGGCTCCTCTGTCCAAGGGATTCTCCAGGCAAGAACTCTGTAGTGGGTAGCTATTCCCTTCTCCAGGGGAATTTCCCGACCCAGGGATTCAACGGGGGTCTCCTGCATTGCAGGCTGATTCTTTACCGTCTGAGCCAGCAGGGAAGCCTAAAACAGATTAGAGGGAAGAAAAATTTAAAATGCGTCCTTGAATGGGAGGCGATATCTATACAAGCGTACAACGTCAGAGCACAGAGAGCAGCACTTTTCCCTAGCTAACAAGCAAGACCAGCGGTACCTCAGAAAGAAAACTACCAACTGCTAGTAGAGAGTAGCTAAGGGAATCCAAAAGCAAGTACAGTGGTGGCCAGACTGGGTGACTCAGAGGCATGACTCAAACGCGACACTGGGGGTGTCAGCTCCCGGAGGCCGGGGGCGCGGCGTCAAACACATTTTAGGAAAGTACCAGGCGCGTGGAGGGCGACAGGAAACCTCCCCGGGGAGCGGCCTAGGGCTCCTCCTGCCCTCGAGTCTGACCTCTTACCATCCGCACCAGGAGTTTCTAATCTCCAGGTTTCCCCTTCTTTTAGAATCCGCCCCTCCACCACCCCCACTTTCCTTCCACAAAGCGTCACGCGGCGTGTGTGTGCGAGACGTCGGGCCCCTCCCAGCCGCCCTCCGCCCTGCGCTCCCCGCCACGCGCCCCCCAGCCCCGCCTCCTCGGCGAGCCGCTCCCTTCCCACCCCGCCCGCCGCCCGGGCACGCGCGGCACGAACGGCGCTGGGAGCTGTACTAGACGAACACCTGTCCCGCCTGGGCCCCGCGAGATTTAGGGCAAAAGCATAGACAACAGTGGGCGCGTTCTCGCGAGGTTTAGGAAATTTCCCACGGCCCGTGTTGTGTCTGAATCGAGTAGTGGAAGGCGGTGGGAAGGAGGTGTAGCGTGAGACCGGGCTGCCCGCATTGGACACATGCGCAGTGCCGCTCGCGCGTGCCGCGCCAATCCTGCAGCGCCTTCAGCAGGTTTCGGGCTGTGGATTCCAGTTTTCCGGGTTTTGGGGCTCCCTGCAGGAGGCAGTGCTGGATCTGGGAATCTCTAGGAATTGAAAGGGCAAAGCGGGGGGGGGGGGGGGGGGGGGAGAAAAGGGTGCTGCAGGTTGGAAGGACGGGTAGGGTTCGAGTCCTGCACCTTTCTTGTATGCCCAGACGGGCCAAATTTGCTCGGAGGCTTCCCGGTTTAAGTCGCTGAGATACACTTTGGGCAGCGAGCTGCGTCCTCCACTGTGCCAGGCCCATGGGAGGACCTTGTCAGACTCTGTCCCCATATACCACCCGGGTTCACAGCCGTCTTGGGTCTGCGATGAGGTCCTGTGGAGGTTTACGCGACAGGTAGCTCCCCGCCCAGGCAGAACCTCTGAGTTATGTGCTGGCTGGGGCAGTGGTGGCTTTCAATTACAGTACAGTTTTCACCCCTGGAGAAAGCTTCGCAGCGCTCCGGCGTCTGTATGCAAGGTGGACACAGTAGTGGTGACTTTGCCAGAGGCCTTGGCCTGACCTTATTTCACACCCAAGGAGAAGAAAGCTAAGGCAATAGAGTTCAACCTCAAAAAAGTTTTTCATTTACAGAGCTCTGGTGGCTACCCAGGGGGTCGAATGAACGAAGTTGCTGGTTTGTTACCCCTCCGAACTCCAGGCATCTTTGTAGCTCCAGGACCTAACGCTGACACTACCGTAAAGCAGGCGTCCAATGAACGTGTGAATGAATGAAAAGGGCTGGGAACTAAAGTGAGGGGGAAGCCACTTGGAAAACACCCATTTGAGGAGGTGTTTCATCTAGGCCTGTGAAACGCGGCAGATTTTCCCAGGACCCCTCCTCTCTACCCTGGGCTCCGCCTCCTGACCCCTCCATTCCCCGTCCCCCTGTAATCCCCTCCGGTTTTCCTCAGTCTCCACGTACGTCCCTCAGGGCGCGTCCCAAAACCCGGATAACCGGAGCGCTCCCCATGGACCAGATGGAGGGTTCGCCTGCGGAGGAGCCGCCTGCGCATGCTCCATCGCTTGGGTAGGTTTCCAGGGAAGGGAGCGAGCTGGATCCCCTAGGCTGTTGGCGGCGCGAGGCGTCTGGCTCTTTGCGGCTGCTGCGAGGGGAAAAGGAGCGCGGGGGCTGGGTGGAATCGAGGAGTGAGGAAAAAGGGAAGGGGCGGGGGAGAGGGACCAGGGAAAGGCGTCGGGGGAATCTCGCGAGGGTTGGAGTTTTGGCGAGAGTTTGTGGAAGATGGCGCCTGTTGTGACAGGGTAAGTCTTGGGGAATCCGAGCGCAGGGAACCGGGAAAGTTGCGGGCGTCCAGCAGCCCGCGGCGGGCGGCGGGTTCGAGGGCCGCGGCACGCTTGGCGTCCGGGAGACGCGGGGGCGGTGTCGCGTGCGCCGAGCGCGGCGGCGGCGGCGTGTGGCCGTGCGCTGCCCGCTCTGCGCCGCCGTGGCTCGGGCTCCGGCGCGTGAGGGCGGGCGGCGGCGGCGGCGAGGCCGGCGGGTGCGGGTGTGAGTGCGGCCCGGGAGCGCGGGGCCCGCGGGCGCCGTGCCCGCCGCGCGCCTTCCGCGCCGCCGCTCGCCGGCCCTGCCTCCCAGCCCCGCGCAGCTTTGTTCCTCCGGGCCGTCGCCGCCGTCTCGCCGGGCCGGTGCCCCCAGTCCCGTGCGCTTTGTCTTTCCCCGCTGCCCCCCGCTACTCTCTACCCCCGGCCCTTTGTTTCGCCGCCTTGGGCGCTTTGTCCGACCCGTCGCGCCCCGCATCCTTTCTCCCTCTCTTCCCCTCAGCTGTCCTTCCTCCCGAACCCCTTTGTTGTCCCCCTCTCTATTCGGTAGCTTAGTGACCTGCCTCAGCCCAAACACTAGACTTCTGTCTTTCAATTTTTATTGCTTTATTTCTTTCGAGCGTTTCCCTCTCACCTTTCTGCTTGGTCCGTGATTACCCCTGGAGGCTTTGTCTCCCCCATCCAGTGGCTTATTTGCTTGGCACCCCCTTCACCTCCCAAGATCGGTTGATTTATCCACTACCCACGGTGTTTGTCGGCTGAGCTGTCTCAGCCCCGGGGACTCCATCTGGTGTTTCTACGAGCAGACAGACCCTACGGTTTGTTGTTGTTGTGGGTCTCAAAGCTGCGCGGGGATACTTAGTTTCTTCCTCGGCGCTCCTCCTCTCCGGCACCCTTTTCTCTCGGGATTGCGTGCACACCTCCCTACCATCCCTTTCTCTCGGGATTACAGTGTCTGCAGTTTTCTTCGCGGTCTCTTTGGGCGCCTGGTTGTTTTGCGTGGAAAAAGTAGCACTGGAAAAAGACCTTGGTCTCTTGATTATTGCCGCGCCTCCCCCCCCTCGCCTCTAGGTTTCTGACGGCCTAGGCCAAGGGCGGCTGTCGTAGCTTTGCATCTGGATTAGCTGAGGGTGTTGTAGAGGCGCAAGGTGTATATTTCTGTTGATGTGTGAGAATACTTTCAGTTTTCATGTTGGATATTCATTGGTGTGTGCGTAGCAGTTGAGTGCGTTTTGGTGTTGAAAAACGTGTGAATGCTGGGGTGGAGAATTTCAGCATTTTCAGGATTCTAGATTTAGAGTTCAGTTATTTTTACCAGTAACTCCTACTTTGCAAAGAAAAAGGGAGGGAATTTTGCTGCTTGGGAATTTGATACAACTGTTTTACCTTTTCTTAATTTTTAGATAGTTTACAGTTATGTGCTTTTGCCTCTAGATTTATGACAGCCCTTCTGCCTCATCTTTGAAGTTGAAATGAGGCAAGCGCTTAAGAGTGCTATTTGGGTTGATGAATACTGCTTCTAGAATCTTGTGGAATGCATTCATCAAATGCAGTTAAAAGTCATTTAAGTGATAATCTTTAAGGTAAAAGGGCTTCTAGTGTTAAAAGAGCTTTAATTTGTTCAGAGTGCTTACTGTTATGCAAATATTAAAAGCTTGGCGTTTTCTGTGGAAGTTGGGGGAAGGTGGTCTGGTGTACTTAAATGCTGCCTAAATATTCTGGTGCTGAAATAATAGGTATTAGATTTTACAGTGTTACTAGACTGAATATACTGTTCAGAACACTGTCCCCCCGATTGGTTGATCGTTACTTTAGAAGATATGTTATCTATAAATATCATTTGGAGTGTCTTTTCATTTATAAACCAGGAGAGTGCTACTAGTAGAGGATATTATAAGTGTGAGGAATATTGGTAGTGTGGAAAGCATTTTTTTTAAGGCCGTGATTAGAACTAGTTTGAATTAGTTTAATTTTAATTAATTGAAAATCACCTTTCATAATTGATACAAGAGGCTTGTGTGAAAATTTGCAGTCTGGGTTCCATGAGTGGATTCCACCAACAATCATTTCGTCTTCCTTATTTGATTCTAGTGCACACTTATTCTTTTGAAGGTAGAATCTTGAGCACACACTGTTTCTGACTGTAAGCAAAGTGTTAAGTGTATGAATGGAAGGTATTTTGCTCTGACTTGTGCAGATAAGAATGAGAACACAAACATCATAAAAGCAACTTTAAAAAATCAGGTTTTGTTTTTTGTTTTCCAGTTGTGTAAGACCTTTATTTTGTGACCAAATAAAACAGCACTTTTATTAAATTATATCAAACAGCAGCATATTTAGAAACATACAGCATGAGTTGTGATTGGGAAACTTTCATTCAGATTATTGACTATTAAAGCTTTAAATTTATTGTGCGTGCAAATTGCAGATGGGTCTGTAGAGTATATTTTCAGGAAGAAGTATGAGAGACTCACTCAGTATTTTCACAACTATTCTAACATACGGATTCTAAATAAGTTTAAAACTTAGCCTATTGTTCTATACCAGCCGATTTCTATCAGTATCTTAAGTGGCTAAGATAAAAAATAATTTGGGGAGAAGAGGAAGCCACTCTTGACGGCTGTAATTCATTAAATAATCTTTGCCACTCTTGATGGACAAAGTTTTAGGGGGAAAATGGTGTTTGGAAGTTCTTGCAAATCTTAATTGTGGTATTTGGTCATTTTTAAAGATGTATTTTAAGAACCTAGGACTTGGTTTTAAAACATTATTTTATATTTTGCTTCCTCCTAATACGAAATCTCATGTTATTTCAACTAGGGGCAGTATTTTCTCATGGATTGACTAAAAGTTGTTATTTTTGGCATCTGGCTTTGTGATTATTTCCAAGTTACTCTGCTTCCCCTGGGCCAATTTCCTAACTATGTAGTAAAATGGGAATTGTAGTAACTTGCCACATCTGCACAGGACTGCTGTGCCTTAGGATTTGCAGAAAGCATCATTGGATGAAAGGTGTGGCTAAAAATCTAGGAATTCTTACTGAAATAAGCTGATGTGAAGTATGTCATATTTTATAGAAAATCACGTAGAAGGGTATGAACTAAAGTTCTTGGGAAATCACAGTGGTGATAGTGGGATGAAAAACCCCTGAATATGTACTATAGTTTGGGTAGTAAAATCGATACTTTCTTTTTTTAAAAAAGGGACAGGGATAAGTAAAACAAATTACAAGGTGTGTGTGTGTGTGTGTGTGTGTGTGTGTGTGTGTGTGTGTGTGTGTGTGTGTGTGTGTGTGTGTGTGTGTGTGTGTGTGTGTGTGTGTGTGTGTGTGTGTGTGTGTGTGTGTGTGTCTGTGTGTCTGTGTGTCTGTGTGTGTGTCTGTGCGTGTGTGCGTGTGTGTGTGTGTGTGTGTGTGTTGTGTAAGAGACTGAAGATCTGTCAAACTCAGATGTAATAACATTTTAAATTGTGGGATGCTTTTCCTCTGTTGATTTGTTTTCCGCACATGGTAATTTTTTAAAATGGTAGCACAAAACGTTTTCATTAGACTCTAGGCCAGAATGTTAATAGTAATAACTAATGTTCAGTATACCTGATATATTTTTTAACGCTTTGTCATTTACTCTCAGTATTTTCCAACAAGCAGGACCTTAATTTTGGACTTGACCTTTGGCCTAGGAAAGTCTTTTGCGTTTGGGAGACACTGTAGATATTTATTGAGCAAACAAAACCTGTTGCTTCTCTGTTCCTGGTAGATGATGTCATGTCCCATTAGTTCTGCAAACTAGGTGTTCTTTCTAAAACTAACCCTTTAGATTTAATCACTAAGAACTAATAATTTTCTCTTCTGAAGAACTCTTGAATCTCTCTCTCTCATCCTCACTGCCACAGTTCATGCTGTCATCGTTCTCACCTGTCTTACTATAAACACTGCAGCTTGCTCTTTCTGCTTGTAGACTCACCTTCTGTGTCCAACTTCCACATAGTCTTTCTGGAGTGAATCTGATCACTTCACTCCTTAGTTTAAAAACCTTTCAATGGCTCCCCCTAGCAGCTTTTGTTAAGAGAGGCAGCAGAGTACAGAGTTTATGAGCTCATTTAGGATTTAATCTGAACTGGGTTCCTATTTTGTCTTTGCCACAACCTCAGTAAGATTGACAAGCGATTTCACCTCTCCTTGCCTCCTCCATGAGTTGCAAGGTAATTATTTTTAGCTCAGCGGGTTGCTGTGAAAAGTAAATGGAATAAAACATTTTAGGATGCTTGGTACAAAGCAGGTGCTGAAAAAAATGTTAGGATGGCATGTAGGGGCCTCTATAGTTATTTCATTTACCTTTTCTTCAGTGAGACTGTCTGCCTTTCTGTCCCTTCATATTCAATTCTCCAGCCATATTTAAGAATTTGGAGTTCCTTGCTTGGGCTCAGTCAGCAGTTTAATATATCCACGTGCTTGACAAGTCCTGGTGTTTGTAGATTTGGGTCTGAGGATATTCTGACTGGATTCACTAGGCTGGGTTCAGTGCCTCTGCATGTATTCTTAAAGAACCAGGTGTAATTCACTTGGAAGTGTCATAACACAATTTTTTTTCATACTATATTCTTATACTCAAAAGAGTGTCTAGAACATGATGGGAGCTTCAGTAAAAAGTTTTTGGACAAAGGACTTGGAGGACTTTGAAGCCTTGATACAACATGGTTTGTGTAAGCAGAATTTGATGTGTATAGGGAATATGTTGATTCCATAAGGAACTTAGCTGCTGAAATACCCAAAGGAATTGATATTTTCAGCTGAAGGCAGCCCATAGCTCCTGAGAATACTGCAGTACAATTCTTAGGCAAAAGCTCCTTTGGATTATTAGAAAATAGTGTATTGTTTGTACAAACTGACAGGCTTAAATGTCGTTTTTTGGTTTTTTTTTTTTTTTGTATATTCAGTTGACTATTCAGTGTTTCTCACAAGGTTACATCATTTTTAAGTGTTTTAAATACTTCTTAGATGCATAGGGACATATATTAAACCTTAAGACTCTGTAGACTGCTTTTTTGGGGATCCATGTCTTTGAACCAAATCAGTTGGTAATCTTCAGGAAGACTCAGGCTTTGTACACAAATTACTCACAGATAATTTCTCCAAGCTTCAGGTTCTACCTCTATAAAATAACGAATGATATTTTTGTTGTATTTATCGGCGAGGCACACTGACTATCAAGTAAGGTAAAATATGTGTCAGATAAAACAGTGTATGTGTAAGTAATTTGTAAATCATAAAGTTCTGTGTACAAATACTTTAATTATAGTAATCAGTTTCTTTTGGTAACCTTTTGCAGTCAGGATTCAAGATGGACCTTTTTATCTTGCAACCTGTGGTTTGTGGGTCATGTTTTAGAAAGGAGCAGTGTATTTAGTGTAGAGGACCACAGCCCTTGAAATATGTTCCTTGGCGTTTTGAGCAGACATATTTGGTACATTATTGCTTTGACCATGCATGTTGTTATGGAGTAATCCCCAACTTTTGGGGGTCTGCTTCTAGTCACTCTGGTGTCCGCTTGGACAGCTATAATGATGAAGGAATGTTGAATGTCCAATTGCTACCATCTCTCAGACACCCTGCCCACAGTTCTGGATGCCCTGTAGGCCTGGCACAACATCATGATATCATTTATGCTTCATTAGGCCTGCTTCTGCTTCAGGAGGTGAAATGATATCCTGATGGTGTGAAAAGGGTAATGCATTTCCTGCACAGTTTACTACTGGGGAAAAAACAAGTGTTGGGGGGCACTGTGGCTTGCTTTGTATAATTGGTTGTAGTTACTTAGCTGTATAAATGTTTGTGTAGGTTTGTTGTGTTTAGACAATGCAGAGTGATGAGCATGACAACTTTTTAGTCAGGTTGTAAGTTCATGACAGTTTTGGGAATATTGAAATTATTTAAGTTTACAAAAGCAAAAAGAAATTACTGCTTCTTAGGTATCCTAAGTGGCAAACGCCTTGCAGTGAAGATGCTGCACTAGTTGGATGGGAGATGGAATACACTAGAAAATCAAATTGACCCCTTTAAATTCCCCACCCATGCTTTCTTTTCTATATTCAATATATTTAATTTAGCCCTAGAACTAATGTTTTTTTGTGTATGTGTTAATTAGAGTTATAAATGAATAAGAATTTTTTTCTCGCTAAGTTTATATAACTAGGAAAAATGTTTATTGCTTTGAAGTGAAAGTTGCTCAGTCATGTCTGACTGTTTGCGACCCCGTGGACTATAGAGTCCATGGCATTCTCCAGGCCAGAATACTGGAGTGGGTAGCCTTTCCCTTCTCCAGGGGATCTTCCCAACCCAGGGATCGAACCCAGGTCTCCCACATTGCAGGGGGATCGTTTTCCAGATGAGCCACAAGGGGAGCCCAAGAATACTGGGGTGCGTAGCCTGTCCCTTCTCCAGCGGATTTTCCTGACCTAGGAATCCAACCAGGGTCTCCTGCATTGCAGGCGGATTCTTTGCCAACTGAGTTATGAGGGAAGCACAGCTTTATGAAACCCTACTTTTTTTAATTACGTGATAAAGATTGTGTCATATAACTACAGTAGTAGTTGCCTTATAAAATAGGGAATCAGTGTTACAGATTTTTTTATTATTATAAATAACTTCTTTTGTAACAAGAGTATATATCTCTTTTTAGAAAAGTGCTGCTGCACTAAGATCTTGCGTTATTTTTCCAGCATACTTTTTCTTTTGGCTGTGCTGCATGGCTTGTGGGATCTTAGTTCCCCCATCAGGGATCAAACCTGTTTCTCAGCAGCGAAAGTGCTGAGTCCTCTAACGACTGGACCACCAGAGAATTGCTTTTTTTTTTCCTTTTTTCTTTTTTAAATGGAACTTTTTTTAAAAGGGTAGTTTTAGGTTCACAGCAAAATTGAGGGGAATATTTTCTGTGTACTTCTTGCCCCCATACAAATCACCTCTATTATCAGTATCCCCCAATAGAGTGATATATTTGTTATAATTGATGAATTTACATTGACACGTTATATCTCCCCAAATCCATAGTTTACAGTGGGGTTCACTGTACATTGGGGTACATTCTGTAGGTTTGGACAAGTGTGTGTGTGCATGCGTGCGTGCTCAGTCATCTCCAACTCTGCGACCCCATGGATTGTAGCTTGTCAGGCTCCTCTATCCATGAGATTATCCCACACGGATTCTGGAGTGCATTGCTGTTTCCTCCTCCAGAGGATCTTCCCAGCCCAGGGATTGAACCTGCATCTCCTGTGGCTCCTGCATGGGCAGGCAGGTTCTTTACCACTGAGCCACCTGGGAAGGCCTTGGACAAATACACCTACAAATGTATCTCCCATGTAGTAGCACACAGAGTAGTTTCAGTGCCCTGTAAAATCCTTTGGGCCCTGCCTGTCCATTTCTCTCTCTTTCCCTTATCCCATCACGGCAACCCCTGAACTGTTTATTGTCTCCATAGTGTCCAGCATACTTTTTCAAATGATTTAACTTTTGATTTGAATATGAGGAAATTTTTCATGCAAAAAATTATATAGTTCTGTACAGAGCTCCTGATTTATCCACTAACTGGAGAAAGTGAAAGTCACCCTGTTGTGTCTGACTATTTGTGACCCCATGGAATATACAGTCCATGGCATTCTCCAGGCCAGGATACTGGAGTGGGTAGCCTTTCCCTTCTCCAGGGGATCTGCTGAAACCTAGCTAACTGAGTATTTACAAATGGGAAAGTCTGAATGAGGTGCACAGGTGGAAGAGCACCTACAGAGCTGGGAGTCTGTTTCCACCAGGTTTTAAGTAAATACTGAGTATTTTTGCATACTTTTGTAATATTTGACATACTTTTGTAACATTAGACATCTTTCTGCAAATATGTAAATACATCTGTATTATCTTTTTTTCTGTCTGTGTATTTAATCTATCAGCTGAGCTTCATAAAAACTGGATCACTATTTTACTTACGTTGCATAATTGTGGAGCAGCTGCTATTGGCTAGATTGTACAATACTTGCTGGATGAACAGGACTTGAATGGATTTAATAAAATATAAAACTTGCCGCTAGGTGGCACTTAGTTTAAGTGATAAAGAAAGCTGACGTTCAACTAGATTGGTTTTTCTATGTAGAACCCATTGATAAAATGACCTACTGGATTCATTCATGTTCAGCTCTCTGCTAGTTTTGGACTGTACTTTCTGAAGTGGGATATGAAACATATAGCAAATAGAAACCTAACTTAGAGTGTTGAAAAACAGAAAGTGTAATGGCATTAGAGTATGTCCTGTGAAAAGAAGCTGAAGTGAAGCTTAGTGAAATTGACAGGTGATCAAATTTTCCACTGCTGAGTGTATTTAAAGTGAAGTCTTAGATTTTAGGCCTTGTTTTTTCTTAAGAATTTGTGGATCGTTTTAAAGAAGATTGGGAATCAGTTTCTTCTTGGATTTAATGAAAGATGATGGAGAAGTGTGGTCTGTAGGGATACCGGACTACGATTCTATATCCTCTTATTTATATTCTGGTATGCTGTCCTCTTCTTGTTGTGGACAGCATACCAGTTATCATAGAAAGTAACTGCATCCTGTGTGACAAAAATTGTTATATCCATTAGATTCAGCAAACTTCAGATCTGGAAAAGACTTTGTTAATCATATGCTCTGAAGTAATTACTCACTGAAATGTAGGCACAGATTAAATAATTTACCCATAGCTAATGGCTGAGACACATTGAGTGAGCTGAGACTAGTGTGGTGAGAGCTTTATGCTGGTCTTTTATTCTTTTGTGTTTATACCACTCTGCTGCCTTTTGAAGTTACATGCACTTTGTTTTTTAAAATACTTTTCTTCCCCTATTTTTGTGGGCTTAGAGGAAGAGTACAAATCTTGCAGCCCCAGGCTTGGGAGTGCGACTGCCAGTTTGCTTAACAGACGTCAACTCTAAGCCTTTCCCCTTTTCTGTTTCCCTGTTCTTTATCTTGTACTGTATATTGACTGACCAAGGTGGCCACATCCTTGTTCTCACTGCACATCTCCTCAGCCACTCTGCTTTAGTTGCCGCTATGCAGGAACTGCCTGGGTTCACTTAACCCCTGGTTCACTCCGGTCTCTGCTTCTTGCCTCCTTAGCTTCTTAGTTCTGCCGCTTGGCACTAAATTGCACCTGGCTATTTCCAAAACTTCTGGAAGAGAAAATGGCGGAAGAGGAAGTAGAGAAAAAAGAAGACTGTCATAGGGATGGAGGTCACAACTTGAAATTGTATACTGAAAGATGAGCTTGTTTATAAATTTGATTATTTTCATACAGTGAATTTCTAGTGTATTTATGTCAAGATAATATTACCCTCTTGACTGCTCAGATGCTAGGAGTGTCCAACTCCTGCGACCCCAAGGACTGTAGCTTGCCAGGCTCCTCTGTTCATGGAATTCTCCAGGCAAGAATACTGGAGTGGGTAGCCATTTCCTTCTCCAGGGGATCTTCTCTACCCAGGGATCAAACCTGGGTCTCCTGCATTGCAGGCAGATTCTTTACCATCTGAGCCACCAGGGAAGCCCCTCTTGACTGTGGAGTTTATTAAATCTGTTGTCTATCATCTCTTCTTATCCAAATGACAAGGAAGTGAATTAAATCCATTTCAGCATTCCAAAGATAGTAGGGATGGTTTTGGTTTGGTGGTTTACTTGTAGCGTGTAGTAATGAGTGAGTGTCGTTACTTGATTTAAGTGGGTAGTGCTGAATTAATGGGAGTTGTTGCTTCACTTGTGTAATGTTGGGGGGAAAAAAAAACCCCTAGACAGTTATAGCTTTCAAAGATTATTTATTTCACAATTATTGATAAATCGCATTTCATTCTGGCTTTCTTCTATGCTACGGTGTGATGGGTACATTTTAATACAGAATTTAGTGGCATGTTATTCCTTTAAACTTTGTTTCTTAACTGTAAGTCCTTGACGTTGTCAGTTGGAAAATTAAATCTTTTAAATTACATAATAATTTAAATTCATATAGTAGCTTAGGTGTGCTGTTGATTTATTTTTCCATTTCATTTTACCCTGTTTCTACAGTTATTTCAGAGAAGTGACTATCCTGATGTGGAAGTTTTTTTTAAACGGCTAGTTAATGTCATCTGTAACACTCATCTTGATTATTTCTCTTGTTGGAAAAATAATAGATTTGTTATAAGAAATTCAAAAGTTACTTGAATATGTCATGTAAAGTGAGCCACTGTAGTCTTCCAGTAGGAAATTAGCTACTGTTATCAACTGAGAGCATATTCTTAAACTTTGTTTTAAATGGAAATGCTAACATTCTATATTTAAAATGTCATTAGTTTAGCAACCAGATATATATATATATATATATATATTTTTTTTTTTTTTTTTTTTTAAAGCAAACAAAATATTTAAGGGGATTAGGGAACTGACATTTTGGTTGAATGTCTACTGAGACCTCAACTACACTGTGAAGGGAGATGGTATCTCCATTTTATAGATAAGTCTGAGGGTCAGGGATTTAGTGATTTAACCCAAGCTCACACAGCTTTCCTTCTTCCTTGTCACTGTCCTACCCTGTACTCAGAGAGCTTCTGTTTATCTCTCCACCTAAATGTTAATCATTTGAAAGCTTCCAAGCGCTCTATTAGATGGCAAGACAGTCCCAGATATAAGTAAGTCTAATACAAGGCTTAGGAGATTATTATATCCTTCTCTGTTACAGTACTTCAAAAATAAACCTTTATTTTTGACCAGTGTTTGAACTCAAAAGGTTCTCTCAAGTAGCATCATTTGTCTGTAAATAAAATTTTAAAAATAATCCTGTCGGATAGTCCTGGGATGAAGTTAAATCAGTTAAATCCTCTTTCCCCAATTTGTGTTTTTAGTTTTGGTCCATCATCTTACTCCTTTTCCACCTAGAGACCAATTTTCAGGTCATTTAATTATTTTGTGTACACATTGTATAAGTTGTATAATTGTGTTGTAACTTAAGTTTCCCCAATTGTAAAATGGGGAGTATATCTCAGAATTGTTGTGAGGATCTCATGCATGTATGCAAACAGGCTGCCAGACTGGGCTCTTCTCCAAGAATTACTTACTGCTGATTTCCTTTCGTACATTTCTTAGAAGCCACTGCTTTACCACTTATTTTTATATCCTTCTTTTGTTACATGTTAAAATCTGATTTTTCCTCCCAGACCATCAATAAATAACCCTTCAACTGGCTCCCAAAACCTGGTTTTATTTTTCTGCATCCTTGTTTTTTGTTGACCAGGATGTCTTTGTTCTTGACTATTAAGACACTCTGTTAACCTCTTGAGCATTCCATCTTTTCTACCTATTCCATCTTTAGTCTTAAATATTGTTGTTTGCAGTCTGTTTCTTTCCTTGCTTTATCTATTCTTTGACTTTATATTTGTATCATTGCCTCAGATGTTTAGATCTGTATTTCTAAAACTACTACCAGTTGTTCTGTAGGCCAGCCAAATTTGTTTTTTCCAAAACATGTTTTTTCCTACCACCTAGACCTGTTATAGCATCCTATAAAATAGGCGTTGTTATTTAGTTGCTAAGTCTGACTCTTTGGCAACCCCGTGGACTGTAGCCCTCTGTCCATGGGATTTCCCAGGCAAGATACTGGAGTAGGTTGCTGTTTCCTTCTCCAGGGAATCTTTCCGAACCCAGGGATCAAACCCAAGTTTCCTGTGTCTCCCGCATTGCAGGTGGCTTCTTTTACTGCGGAGCTGTTTCATACTCTGGGCTCTCCTTTCCTTGCTCACTGCCGTTGTTTTATTCTCCAGGCCAGTCTCGCCTCCTGGTTGGACCACTGTCATACATAGTCTTGTCTACTTCTTCTTCCGCACCCCTGAATTGCTTTCTTCTTTACTCTGTGGCTTTTGGAAGTTCATTATTGTACACGTGTCAGTATTGGGAGTTTGTGGGGTTACCTGGTAACCTAATTTTTTTCTAAATGTTGTCCACAGATTTTGATTTTGTTGTCCGGGTGCTTTTTATGTGGAAAGGCTGAAAAACTAAGCTGGTGCCACCACCATCCTAAAATCCTGTCTTGAGTTTTTTAAAAAGAGTCATTTAGACAAATACATATTCCTTGTAAACAAAGATCAATATAGCAGAGTGAATAAAATAGCTCCACTGCACATCTAAAATCCCAACTCCCAGAGACATGCAGTGCTTACAGTGGGGTGAGTATACTTTGAAACTTAAGGGCAAACTCTCTACTTGTGCCTTAGATCCCTTGCTTTCTCAGCTACTCTGTGACATTGGCTAGCTCTCTGGCCTTCCCGCTGGTCTCAATTTTTGCCTTTTTAGTGAAGCGTTCTTGGCAGTATACAGACATGCTGCCTTTTCCCATCTGGATTCCCCATTCCCCACTAGTTCTTATTTCTCTACTTCCCGCCACCCCCCCCCCCCCGCCCCGCCCAACAATGTTATTTGACTTGACTTGATCAGTGGCATTTGATATCTAGTTCAAACTTTTTTTTTCTTTGACTTCTAGGATACCACACTTCTGGTTGCCCACCTCACTGGCACCTTTTTTTTTTTTTAATCTCCTTTATAGTGCTTTTCATTTTACTCTATTTATCCTACTTTTTATTCCACATTTTGTCCTCTTTCCCTGTTTTATTTTACTCACTGGCATGTATCACCTTCTAACAATGTCTGTTATTCGCTTTTTACTGTATTTCTCTTCCCCACTGGAATATAGTGGGTACACAATATGTGTTTGTTGAATGAATGAATAAATGAAGTGTTATAACTGCATCGCTATTTGAATGCTGTTGTTTTCTCATTGATTTTAAAGTCCTACTTTTACTGATGTATGTTATACTTAAAAAATTTTATAGGCTCCCTGGTATAGATACAGATTCATCTAATGTGGAGCCTGTGCAGTCCATGGGGTCGCTAAGAGTTGGGCACGACTGAGCGACTTCACTTTCACTTTTCACTGTCATGCATTGGAGAAGGAATTGGCATCCCACTCCAGTGTTTTTGCCTGGAGAATCCCAGGGACGGGGGAGCCTGGTGGGCTGCTGTCTATGGGGTCTCACAGAGTCGGACACGACTGAAGTGACTCAGCAGCAGCAGCAGTTTTGAGCTCTGTTGTTGCATTTGCTCTGTGCTGTGCTTAGTTGCTCAGTCGTGTCTGACCTCTTTGTGATCCCATGGACTGTAGCCCACTGGGCTGCTCTGTCCGTGAGGATTCTCCAGGTAACAATATAGAGTGGGTTGCCATGCCCTCCTCCAGGGAATCTTCCCAGCCCAGGGATGGAAGGCCTTGCCATTGTCTGGAGAGGAAGATAGTGTTCTTTTGTTTTACAGAAACTTTACCAAGTCCACCTGCTGGTTGGTGGGGGGTTGAAATTCAAACTCATGTCCCTGGATTCCAGTCCCATTGCCATGAACATCATCTGATGATGGTGCTACTAGGCATCCTCCCTTCCCCATGTGTGGTTAACTTGTA
Organism: Budorcas taxicolor; assembly: GCF_023091745.1. Taxonomy (NCBI): domain Eukaryota; kingdom Metazoa; phylum Chordata; class Mammalia; order Artiodactyla; family Bovidae; genus Budorcas; species Budorcas taxicolor. The sequence continues at coordinate 46,231,097 of NC_068915.1, forward strand.
GTCATCCATCAGCACATGATTGGCTGTGCCCACTAACCACAGGAGCCCCTTCCTCAGTCCAGGCAGAGAACAGATCTGAATCAGGAGGGTAAAGTTGAATAGGGAGTCGGTTTATACCGGAATTTTTTTAAATAGACTTTTTTTTTCTTTTAATAGACTTTTTAAAGAACAGTTTTATGTGGGATTTTTGCTTCTAAAGTTTATTATATGATTTTGGAAGGAAGGTTTTTGAAAGAACACAGGCTGGTGGTCATGAAATAGACACAGTTCACCACTAACTAATTTGATAATATCCCTGCTTCACTTATTTTCTGTGTAATTGATATCTTGGATCTAGGCTTTAAGTTAGAAATGATACTGTATGTGCTGGAAGGCTTTAGAAAGTAATTGTCACACCATGTAAGTGAAAGGTATCACTATTAAAAATGACTTTGAGTCTCATGTTTTTGGTACTTGAGATATATACATTCTTTTTATTATACTGGAGTACTTTTCATTTTATGTAAAACTGTTAAAGTTTTTTTGCTGTCACATTTTGTTGTTTTTCTAACTAAGACAGCAGCTGTGGATGTGGCTTAAAACCTGATGAACATCTGCAGTGGTGAGCCTTACGGAGCAATGAAAGGCCGCTCACAAATGGTACCACTGTTGCAGTGAATGCCGTGTTTGTTCCCTAAGGGTGAATGTGTTTTGAGAGGGATGAGTTAGGACAGTACAGAGAGAGTGTTTCTATTCTGGGACTCTTTGGAGCAGTTATTTCTATGACTGCTCTCCGTTTCTTATGACTTTGAAGGAATTTCGGATATTTTGCTTGACTTTTTGATGATCTTTAACTGTATTACTTGGATATGTGTACAGTAAACGTAAACTGTAGTGTTAGTTGGTTTATGAACATGGTTTCTGTCATCAAATATTTTTGCGTTGGGCAGTTACTCATAAGCAAGTACTTATGAATGATGCTTTACCTATGTCTGTTGTTTAAAGCTATAAATGTTGGATTGTTTGGAACTAACCCACTCCAGTTTTCTTGCTTGGAGAATCCCTTGGACAGAGGAGCCTGGCCAGCTACAGTCCGTGGGGTTGAAAAGAGTCAGACTCACCTGAGTGAGTAACACACAGTCACACACATAATTAACTCCTACATAGTGTTTTAGCCACAGTGTATATCCCTGTTTTCATATCAAAAGTATATGGTTTTAATATGTTATTGAGCAGATACAAATAGTTAAGTATAAATTATTAAAGATAGTTTTCCTCTGAGATTCTCAAGGGAAGGGAAGTCGCTCAGTTGTGTCCGACTCTTCGTGACCCCATGGACTGCAGCCCACCAGGCTCCTCCATCCATGGGATTCTCCAGGCAAGAGTACTAGAGTGGGGTGCCATTGCCTTCGCCAAAGATCTTGCCTAAAACTGAGCTACAAGAAATAAGGGAACCTCGGTTATTTTTTGTTAAAATATGTAGAAGATAAAACTTCTTCATTCTAGAAAATAATTTATTTCAAAAAGACAATAAAAAAGAGGGAATGGTTGAAGAACAGTAGTTAAAACAAATGAGACTCTGACCAAAAATCAAACAAAGCAAAAACTCCCATAGCTGTATGTGTGGGATTATAGGTCAGTATTTATGCAGTTATTAGAGTATGTATTTGCAAACCTCTAAACTATGTGTTTAAATCAACATAATAGATTCACTTTATTTGTAAAGGCAATGTTTAACATGCTTCCTAATCATAAATTGCTATTATTGAAGATATTAAAAAAATACAGGTTGAATATGTCTCATTCTTTTAGTGGTTAAGAGAGTTTAAGAGTTTAAGATTTTTTTTTTTTTCTGAGAGTTTAAACTTTGACAGTAACGTCTGTTCTTTTATTGTGTAGCACAGGATTTTATGCACATTAAAAATCACAGTTTTTGTGAATTGTAGTTATTATCCACAATCACTTTTAGATATAAAAGTGTTCCCAGTGAGTTACTTCTGATTCATGATCAGATTTTAGTAGAGCAGATGTAGACTACCGGTGGAAAAATTAACCAAAAATATTAGGGGGATTAGAGAGCCCTTGGTGTAACATTTAGCTTTAGTTTTTTGGCTAGTTTATGTGAATAATTAACGTTTTGAGGCAGTTAAATTTTCTTTTCTTGGGATATCACAGTTGTCACTGGTAGCTGTAATCACTAGGGAAATAGAAATATTATTTCCATGAATAGATAGCTTTTCCAGCACTCATCTCTGGCAGCGCTCCTGAGGTTTTTGTTTATGTTGGACTATTTACTAATCACACCAACTTGGTATACTTTGGAAAGATGACACCTGGCAATAGAATGTGATGTAGATACTAGAATGGCTTAGTGAACTTGAGAGCTTCCAAAAGTTGGAAGTGTATGAAATTCCCATGTGGCCTGGGGGAACTTAGTCTGTTCCTATGAGAGGAATCACCTAGTAATGGATACTTCTTAATTAGCTCTGACATCAGTGTGCTATTTTCATTTCTGCTTGATCAGATAACTAGCCCATCCAGTGCTTTGAGGCACTGGTAGGTTTTTGTTAGGATTAAGGATAGGTTTCTATTGTGTATGAGGAAGATTTTCAGAGGATATAGTGACACAGTTATTGAAAATTATAAAATCGTGCCTTTTTTTCTGCTCTAATGTGAAGCTTTTTCTTGTTATTAATAAGATTATCTCCCCCCCACCCCCACCCCATGTGTCTGTTTTCCTTTTCCTTTAATTTTTTTTTTGGTGAGGAAGGGCCCTGCTGCCTGGATTGTGGGATCTCAGTTTCCTGAGTAGGGGTTGAATCCAGGCCCTCGGCAGTGAAAGCATGGAGTCTTAACCACTGGACTGCCAGGGAAATCCCATTTTGGAAATTTTAAAACACAAATATTGGGGATCCACATGTATACCTATGCTCCTGAAATTTCAAAGGCACAAGTCACTATTAGGATTCTGAAAGTTTTGCATTTGTAAGCTACATTTACTCTGTAGCAAGGAATATCTGTATTTTGAAGTCACTTTTTAAAAATTAATTGAAGGATTATTGTTTTACAGAATTTTGTGGTTTTCTGTCATACATCAACAAGAATTAGCCATAGGCACATCATGTCCCCTCCCTCCCAAACCTCCCTCCCATCTCTCTCCCCATCCCACCTTTCAGCGGGTCACCAAGCCCCTGTTTGCGTTCCCTGAGTCATTCAGCAGATTCTCACTGGCTCTCTGTTTTACGTATGGTACTGTTAAGTTTCCATGTTACTCTCTCCATACATCTCCCCTGCTCTCTCCTCCCCTCCCCCGTGTCCATAGGTCTGTTCCCTAGGTCTGTTTCTCCATTTCTGCCCTGAAAAAAAATTCATCAGTGCCATCTCTTCAGATTCCATATATATGTGTCAGTGTATGATATTTATCTTTCTCTTTGTGACTTACTTCAGTCTGGGCTCCCTTGGTAGCTCAGAGGGTAAAGCGTCTGCCTGCAGTGCAGGAGACCCAGGTTCAATCCCTGGGTGGGGAAGATCCCCTTGGAGAAGGAAATGGCAGCCCACTCCAGTATTCCTGCCTGGAGAATCCCATGGACAGAGGAGCTGGTGGGCTACAGTCCACGGGGTCACAAAGAGTCGGACACGACTGAGTGACTTCACTTTCACTCTCACTCTGTATAATAGCCTCTGGGTTCGTCCATCTCATTAGAACTGACTCAAATGCCTTCCTTTTTATGGCTGAGCAGTATTACATTGTATGTATGTACCACAGCTTCTTTATCCATTCATCTGTCTTTGGACATCTAGGTTGCTTCCACGTTCTAGCTATTGTAAATAGTGCTGTGATGAACATTGGGGTACATTCAGTTTTGGTGTCCTCAGGGTATATGCCTAGTGGGATTGCTGGGTCATACAGTGGTTTCATTCCTACCTTTTTAAGGAATCTCCATCCGGTCTTCCAGAGTGGCTGTATCAGTTTACATTCTCACCAACAATGCAGGGGTGTTGCCTTTCTCCACACCCTCTCCAGCTTTTATTATTTGTAGACTTTTTGATAACGGCCATTCTGACTGTTGTGAGGTGGTGGTATCTCGTTGTTTTGGTTTGCGTTTCTCTAATAATGAGTAATGTTGAGCATCTTTTCATGTGCTTGTTAGTTGAAGTCATTTTTTCATGATATCCAAAAGGAATCTAATGACAGAATTTGTGAAGACACGTCATTTTAAAGAGACAGAATGGAGCTTTATTTCTTTAGTATAACTGCGTGGGGCAAGTTGTAAGAGTGAGAGTAGTCTTTTGGAGTTATTAGAAATTTGTCAAGAAGTAAAAAAGCTGGTGCTTTACACATTTTGTTGGAGTGGGAGGTGGTGGTGCCATTTGTTAGGATGAGACAGCACTGAAATAAATGACATAGTGGAAGAGTAGAGTTAGTGTTGGTGGGGAGAAGTTTTTGGTTTTGAGCATGTTGTGTTGAGGCCTGTGTGAGAGAGTTAGTTGAAGATTTCCAGTGGCCAATTACATATATAAATTTTTTTTTCTGTGGTTTCTGGAGCTCGGGAGAAAGAGGTCCCTTTTGGAAATATAAACTTGAAGACTGCTAGATAGTAATTAAAACCTGGAGTGTGGGCAAAATCTCCTCAGGAGTTAAGCAGAGACAAACCTCTGGTGAGCATCAGCACTTCAGGTAGAGGTGTAAAAACTAGTCAAGGAAAATTAACAATAGAGGTGAAACAAAAGCCTGGACAATGTAGTGTCACAAAAATGAAGAGGGTGCTTCTGGGAGGAGGGAAACTTGTCAGCTGTGTCACATGCTGCAAAGAGGGCACATGAAATAAATACAGGTGCTCACCAGTTAGGACTTCAGGATTTCAAATCGGTAAAAACAATTTCAGTGAACTGGTGGGAGCCAAAATGTGGTTTGATGCAGGTTGAGGAGGTGGAGATGACTCTTTCAAGAGCAGTGGTTCAGAATTTGGTGGGAATGGAGCCTAGGTGTGGTGATGGAGCTTTTTAAGGTGGAATTGCCTTGATTTGTTTATACGTTTATTGGAAGGAACACAATGAGGGAAGGGGATGAAACGTAATTGAAACTCCTTTTGTTGCCTTTTCTATAACATTGTACAGCTTCTTCTGTGTTAATGGAAAGTCAACGTTAAAAGTGGCTTTTGCTGGGGAGAGGGACACAAATTAAATAATGCTGTGACAGTGGAGACATTCATGAACTTGACTGATTTTCTTCAACTTTTCAGAGCCTTTCCACATTGACTATCTCATTTTAATGAGGAAAAATATTCTGTATTGTTTTTCTCCTCAAGGGATGATGTTTATTTGTTGATTCTTTCATGTTATTATTTTTTTTGGCTTGGTGTCCCTAGTGATTAACTGAGGCATGGTGGATTTAATGAATTCATGTGGAGCCGAAGAAGATCGCCTGTCTTTGGGGTCTTGATCGGTATACTACAAGAGCAGCGTGCCTCCTGCAGCAGTTTGTTTTGTTTCGTACTGTATTATAGTCTCTAGACTTTCCGTTGTTTACCTGTATCAGTAAAAAGTTAACATATATCCCAGTATATGTGATTGTGTAGTAATAAATTATTTGAAATGTACTTTGCTAATATTCACAATGAAGTATGTACAGAAATCTCAAATGTTGTGAGACAAATGAGGTGAAAATTTTAAAGATACTTTTAATAGAATGGTAGAACCCCTTTTTATTTTACAAGTATTTTTTAGGGAGAGCAGTGTAGTTAGTTTTCTTCATTATTTTTCTAAACTGTATATATAATATGATTGTTATTTTTTTAAAATCTTGGTTTATACTTTATGAGAGTCATTTAGAGAGCTAGTTGTAAGTTGTTTTATTTCTGTACAAATCATGTAATTTTATAGTTGAAATGCCATTGTTTAAATGCCATGCTTACCTTAAATGTTTTTAATTTTACAAAAATAACTGCCAGATCACATACTACAGGAAGCGCCATGCCTTCACAGGAAAAGTAATCAATTTGGGAACCTCTTTGTGTAAAGAAAAATGAGTAATTCGTCTGATTTCACAATTCTTTTAGGTGCTTTGCTCTTGTATGAAGAGCAAACCTCTATGTCGTAGAAGAGATTTTCATGGTTACTCCTTATTTCATGAAGTTGCAGTGTTTTGTGTAATTAACCATATCCATGACATCTGGTAGTACTTTGTACAATTCCGTTGTCATTTTCTTTGCTTGCTAATTGAAAGGTGAAATGAATAAGTTTCTTGTGTGATGGGATCTCAGTAAGCTTTTTATATAAATTTTTATTCTGAGTGAAGTAAGCACTCTCATAGCAGATGATATTCTAGATTTTCCATAAAAAGTTTTAAATAAGTAAAGAATCTCCCTCCTAAAGACACTTTGTCTTTTTGTTGTTTTCTATGCCTTGTACCTAGAAGAATGCCTGTCATGTAAAAGGCAGTCAGTAAATATTTAACTGTAGAATGAATTTGCAGCTGAGAACATATTGATATTTTCCTGTATTTTCTTAGAAATCTTTGCATTTCATCAAGAAGCCAGCAAAGGCTGTATAAACTGAGGCACATTAGAAAAACATAACTATTCACTTTATGACAAATATCCTATAGTATGTAATTTTTTCTAATAGTTTTTCTCCCTACCATAATCTTGAACAGTATTTTCTGTGTATATTTATACAGTAATTTACTGAAAGAAAAATACATTTTGGTTTATGTTCATGTTATTCCCCAAGTCATTTAAGCCTTGTCTACCATTACAGGAAAAATAAGTTTTTCCCCATGGTATGTGTTTCTTATCTTACACTATTTTCTAAGAAATCATAAAAGAAGCATCTAAACTGAGTGATTTCCAAAGTTCTAAACTGAAAATCGTGATTTTAAATATTGCCAGAGAGAAAAAGCTCACAACCCAGAGATCTGTTAATGTTTTAAGTGCTTAAAATTTTAAGTATTTTACTAATTGTTGTTGCTTTACACTGTCATTTGCTAGTATATTGGGGCAAATTGTATACACAGGGAGAAGTTATTGTTGGTAATAGGTGTAAATCTGTGTTCTAAAAAGTTATCTTTATTTTCTTTTGACTCTTATTGTATCTGGTTAATCATTTTTACTTGGTAAAGAGGGAATACTAAGAAGAAAAGGTACCCTTTTGCCATTTATCTGTTTAGTGTGCTTAAATTATTGGTGTTATCTCCAATGCTACTTTTGTTGCATGAATTATCTTAAGTCCCTCACCTGTTTTCTGCAGGCTCAGGTCATTAAACTAGGTAATTTGTGATACGTTGAAACAGATCAATGAGGGTGTCCTTGTCAACCCTTCACATTGTGGAACCCACTTATTCCCTCAGGCAGGGGCCCTGGTGATATATTCAAAGTTTCTGAGTGCCAGCTATATCCCGGGTGTAATATTTATTGAGATAAGGACTTTAGAAGAGAAAGAATGCTGGAAATAGGATAAGGAGTGTCAGGAAGAGGTTGCACCAAGATAAAGTGTTTTTGGAAGTTCTCTGAGATAGGGACACTTGTGCAAAGGACCTGAAGGATAAGGTGACAATATGAGGCATGTCTGTGGCAGAGGGTTTGAGGAAGAAGGAAAAGAAGTTGTAAAGACCCTGAGGCAAAGTGTGCCAGGATTAGATATGGTGTGTGAAATGAAGGCAGGAGTCAAAGCTAACCTCATGTTCTGGTTTGAGCAATGGTATTAATTACAGGTTCCATCATTTGATATAGGAAACAGATTTTAGGTGTGAAACTGGGAGATGATGACATATGCACAGGAATAATTTGCTTGTGTGGTTTCTGGATTTTGCATGGTGATGGATTAAAGAATGTCATGCAGGCAGAAAACAGGATTTTGAATAACTTTCACTCTAAACTGATGATACAGGTTCAGTTCAGTTCAGTCACTCAGTCGTGTCCAACTCTTTGGGACCACATGAATCGCAGCACGCCAGGCCTCCCTGTCCATCACCAACTCCCGGAGTTCACTCAGACTCACGTCCATTGAGTCAATGATGCCATCCAGCCATCTCATCCTCTGTCGTCCCCTTCTCCTCCTGCCCCCAATCCCTCCCAGCATCAGAGTCTTTTCCAATGAGTCAGCTCTTCACATGAGGTGGCCAAAGTACTGGAGCTTCAGCTTTAGCATCATTCCTTCCAAAGAACACCCAGGACTGATCTCCTTCAGAATGGACTGGTTGGATCTCCTTGCAGTCCAAGGGACTCTCAAGAGTCTTCTCCAACATCACAGTTCAAAAGCATCAATTCTTGGGCGCTCAGCTTTCTTCACAGTCCAACTCTTACATCCATAAATGACCACAGGAAAAACCATAGCCTTGACTAGACAGACTTTTGTTGGCAAAGAAATGTCTCTGCTTTTGAATATGCTATGTAGGTTGGTCATCACTTTCCTTCCAAGGAGTAAGCGTCTTTTAATTTCATGGCTGCAGTCACCATCTGCAGTGATTTTGGAGGCCAGAAAAATAAAGTCAGCCACTGTTTCCACTGTTTCCCATGAAGTGATGGGACAGGATGCCATGATCTTCGTTTTCTGAATGTTGAGCTTTAAGCCAACTTTTTCACTCTCCTCTTGCACTTTCATCAAGAGGCTTTTTAGTTCCTCTTCACTTTCTGCCATAAAGGTGGTGTCATCTGCACATCTGAGGTTATTGATATTTCTCCCAGCAATCTTGATTCCAGCTTGTGTTTCTTCCAGCCCAGCGTTTCTCATGATGTACTCTGCATAGAAGTTAAATAAGCAGGGTGACAATATACAGCCTTGACGTACTGCTTTTCCTATTTGGAACCAGTCTGTTGTTCCATGTCCAGTTCTAACTGTTGCTTCCTGACCTGCATATAGGTTTCTCAAAAGGCAGGTCAGGTGGTCTGGTATTCCCATCTCTTTCAGAATTTTCCACAGTTTATTGTGATCCACACAGTCAAAGTCTTTGGCATAGTCAATAAAGCAGAAATAGATGTTTTTCTGGAACTCTCTTCCTTTTTCCATGATCCAGCAGATGTTGGCAATTTGATCTCCGGTTCCTCTGCCAGGTAGCACAGTGGTAAAGAACCAGCCTGCCAGTGCAGGCAATTGCAAGAGATGTGGGTTCAGTCCCCATGTCAAGAAGATCCCCTGGAGAAGGGAATGGCTACTCATTCCAATATCCTTGCCTGGAAAACTCCATAGACAAAGGAGCCTGGAGGGCTACAGTCCACGGGGTCACGAAGAGTCAAGCAGGACAGAGTGTGCATGCACACATGGAAGATGAACTAATTTATTAGCTTTGCTCAAGTCAAAAGTAATGAAGGAAACTTTCCTGGAGTAAACAAAAGTGTTTTACATATTAATTTTTGATTACTTAAATGATTACTTGAAATTGTCTTGCTTTATTCTATTAAAATGCATAACCTCTCTTCTCAACTCTGTTGATTTAAACAATAAATGTGATAATGCTGTACAGATTACTGTGTAACCCCTGATATGAAAAACATAATAATGAGACTATATAGATAGAAACAGGGAAATAGGAAGGCATAACATTAAGACTAATAGAAAAAAGAAACACATTTTTGACCACTGTGATGTTGTGATCTATAAATCTGGTCATCAGATGACCAGAATTTATTTCGCTTACATGTTTGGTCTTGTCCACAGTTCCTGACTCAGAGCTGCTAAAACCTATTGAATTTCCTAAATAATGAGAGTGATAAAAAGTATCTTTTGTTATGTTAATGAGGTAACTTTCGGACCTTTCCCCATTCCTTGCCCTTTGCATCTCTTTCAATTTGAGTTATATCCTTTATTATAAATCAGTAATGTAGTAAGATTGTAGTAACTCTACACATGGACATCACTGACATGGTGAATACTGAAATCAGATTGATTATATACTTTGCAGCCAAAGATGGAGAAGCTTTATACAGTCAGCAAAAACAAGACCGGGAGCTGACAGATTATGAACTCCTTATTGCCAAATTTAGACTTAAATTGAAGAACGTAGGGAAAACCACTAGACCATTCAGGTATGACCTAAGTCAAATCCCTTACGATTATACAGTGAAAGTGAGAAATAGATTCGAGGGATTAGATCTGATAGAGTCCCTGAGGAACTATGGACAGAGGTTCGTGACATTGTACAGGAGGCAGGGATCAAGACCATCCCCAAGAAAAAGAAATGCAAAAGGGGAAAATGGTTGTGTGAGGTGGCCTTACAAATAGCTGTGAAAAGAAAAAAGTGAAAGGCAAAGGAAAACAGGAAACATACACCCATCTGAATGCAGAGTTCCAAAGAATAGCAAGGAGAGGAAATAGAGGAAATAGAAATAGAGGAAAACAACAGAATGGGAAAGACTAGAAATCTCTTCAAGAAAATTAGAGACACCAAGGGAACATTTCGTGCAAAGATGGGCACAGTAAAGGACAGAAATGGTATGGACCTAACAGAAGCAGAAAATATAAGAGGTAGCAGGAATACACAGAAGAACTATACAAAAAAGATCTTCATGACCCAGATAACCATGATGGTGTGATCACTCACCTAGAGCCAGACATCCTGGAGTGCAAAGTGGGCCTTAGGAAGCATCACTACAAACAAAGCTAGTGAAGGTGATGGAATTCCAGTTGAGCTATTTCAAATCCTAAAAGATGCTGTTGTGAAAGGGCTGCACTCAATATGCCAGCAAATTTGGAAAACTCAGGGCAGCAGCAGCAGCAGCAGCAGGACTGGAAAAGGTCAGGTTTCATTCCAATCCCAAAGAAAGGCAATGCCAAAGAGTGCTCAAACTACTGCACGACTGCACTCATCTCACACTCTAGCAAGGTAATGCTCAAAATTCTCCAAGCCGGGCTTCAACAGTACAGGAACTGTGAACTTCCAGATGTTCAAGCTGGATTTAGAAAAGGCAGAGGAACCAGAGATCAAATTGCCAACATCTGTTGGATCATCAAAAAAGCAAGAGAGTTCCAGAAAAACATGTACTTCTGCTTTATTGACTATGCCAAAGCCTTTGTGTGGATCACAACAAACTGTGGGAAATTCTGAAAGAGATGGGAATACCAGACCATCTGACCTGCCTCTTGAGAAATCTCTATGCAGGTCAGGAAGCAACAGTTAGAACTGGACATGGAACAACAGACTGGTTCCAAATAGGAAAAGGAGTACGTTAAGGCTGTATATTGTCACCCTGCTTATTTAACTTCTATGCAGAGTACATCATGAGAAACCCTGGGCTGGATGAAGCACAAGCTGGAATCAAAGATTGTCAGAAGAAATATCAATAACCTCAAATATGCAGATAACACCACACTTATGGCAGAAAGTGAAGAAGAACTGAAGACTCTCTTGATGAAAGTGAAAGAGGAGAGTGGAAAAGTTGGCTTAAAACTCAACATTCAGAAAACTAAGATCATGGCATCTGGCCCATCACTTCATGGCAAATGGATGGGGAAACAGTGGAAACAGTGACAGAATTTATTTTTTTGAGCTCCAGAATTCAGATGGCGACTGCAGCCATGAAATTAAAAAAAGATGCTTACTCCTTGGAAGAGAAGGTATGACCAACCTAAACAGCATATTAAAAAGCGGAGACATTGCTTTGCCAACAAAGGTCCATCTAGTCCAAGTGTGGTTTTTCCAGTAGTTATGTAGGGATGTGAGAGTTGGACCTTAAAGCTGAGAGCTGAAGAATTAATGCTTTTGAACTGTGGTGTTGGAGAAGACTCTTGAGAGTCCCTTGGACTGCAAGGAGTTCCAACCAGTCCATTGTAAAGGAAATCAGTCCTGAATATTCATTGGAAGGACTGATGCTGAAGCTGAAACTCCAATACTTTGGCCACCTGATGTGAAGAACTGACTCATTGGAAAAGACCCTGACACTGGGAAAGATTGAAGGCGGGAGAAGAAGGGGACGACAGAGGATGAGATGGTTGGATGGCATCACCGACTCAATGGACATGAGTTTGAGTAAGCTCTGGTAGTTGGTGATGAGCAGGGAGGCCTGACATGGTGGAGTCCATGCGGTTGCAAGAGTCGGACACGACTGAGTGAACTGAGCTGAGCTGAATGTAGTAAGTGTGAGCCCCTCCAGCAAATTAGTCATCCAGGGAGGACGTGCTGCAGTCCATGGGGTCGCAAAGAGTTGGACATGACTGAGCGACTGAACCGAACTGAAGGAGGGGGTCATGGGAACCTCTGATCTGTATAGCTGATTTGTCAGAAACACAGGTAATAACCTGGTCTTGAGGCTGGCTTCTGAAACCCAAGGTGGAGGTCATTGGAACCTCTGAAACCAGAGTTCAATCCAGTATTCTTGTCTTTAAAATCCCATGCATGGAGGAGTCTGGTGGGCTACAGTGCATGGAGTTGCAAAGAGTCAGACATGACTGAGCAACTAACATTTTAACTTTCTTTTCACATTGTATTAGGTATTATAAGTAATCTAGAGATGAGGATGTGCATAGGTTTTATGGAAATCTCAGTAGGTAGTGTCAGAATTGAGTTGAATTGTAGGACACTTTTCTGGTGATCAGGGGATTGTTTGTTGGTGTGGGAATTAGTTATCAGAACCTAAACCTATATTTAGTCACTTAACTTGGGTCTCCAGGTATCACTTGAGTAATTTTTTCCAAGAATGCTTTGTTATAAACAATAAATTCTGGGCAACTGTGTATGAAAATATATATTTTATATGACCTGTTTTCTAGGCAAACTATATCTTTCTATGTGAGCTTTTTGTTTTGATGCTGTGTTTATAGCTTTGGAAATACATGTAAGCTGAATAGCCTTAGATTATTCAGTAGAATCATTCTCCATAGGATCATCTTCTCTAGTTGTTAAGAAATGAAGTCCACTAAGAGCTGTGTTGAGGTATATGTGTTTCTCTTGTCTACATTGATCTTTGTTTAAAGATCAATAACAAATCATCAAAGTAGCATTAATCATTCCTGCTGCATTTTACTCCTAATGGAACAGTTTTAACACACATTATTTTCTCTGTAGCATTGGAGTTTACCTCACAAAAAACTATCCGTGGCATTTTAGTCAGTCCATATACTAAAGGTTCATAAGGAATGTTTTGTCTAATGCACACTGGAGTTGCTGCCAAACTTGCCTGGTGGCTCAGACAGTAAAGAATCTCCCTGCATTGCCGGAGACCCAGGTTCAATCCCTGGTCGGGTAGAGAAAGGAGAGAGAAGGAGATGGCAACCCACTCCAGTATTCTTGCCTGGAGAATTCCATGGACAGAGGTGCCTGGCGGGCTGCAGTCCTTGGGGTTGTAAACAGTAGGACATGACAGTGACTGACACTTTCACTTTGTACCCGCAGATTCTGCATCTGAAAGGTCAGTCGTGACTCAAAACCATTTTGTGGGAAGAAATTCCAAAAGTTCCTAAAAAGCAAAATTTGAATTTGCCACTTGCTGGCAGAGCTTTTTATATAGTATTTATGGATATATGCATTGTATTTCATTGGAGAAAGGGGGCTTCCCTGGAAGCTGAGATGGTAAAGAGTCTGTCTGCAATGTAGGAGGACCCGGGTTCCATCCCTCGGTCAGGAAGATCCCCTGGAGAAGGAAGTGGCAACCCCCTCCAGTATTCTTGTCTTTAAAATCCCATGCAGTGAGGAGTCTGGTGGGCTACAGTGCATGGAGTTGCAGAGTCAGACATGACTGAGCAACTAACACTTTCACTTTCTTTTCACATTATATTAGGTATTATAAGTAATCTAGAGATGAGGATATACATAGGTTTTATGCAAATACTATGTTATTTTTTATATGGGACTTGGGCATCCACAGATTTTGGTATCTGAGAGGGTCCTGGAACCAATCACCTGCAAATACTGAGGGACGACTATGTAGCTTGACAAAACTTGAGATTTGCAGATTTGTGCAATGAAAGGACTAAGCTTCTGGGCAAAAAAAGAGTTGAGACAGACTAGTAAAATTTCCTGAAACTCTGATCTTGGATAATAACTAAAAATAATAGCAATCCCAATAATAAAAAGACTAGCATTTGTACCTTTTCTTACTGTCAGTCTTTGGAATCAAACGTTAGGCTCAGCCTCTTCTAGTTGTAGGTCGTGGAAAGGCATTGCTTCTAAGAGGCTATCTTCATTAAAATGAAAAATTAATTTTATAATTTTATGTGTAGCATTCTTCATTAATCCATTGTTTTATTACTGGAAGGTTTTTTTTTTTTTTTTTTGCTTCATTTGCACAGGCAGCTTTGGCAGATAGGTTGACCCAAACTGAAAGAACATTACTGAAGCCAGTAAACCAACTACTTATAAGAAAGAAAAGTACTTTTGTAGATTTTCAGGGCTTTTTCCTTAAAATATTCATCTATTAGTAAGCTTTTATGTTTGTTTGTAAAAAGCTTTCCTCAGTTGGCTTAAAACATTTAATATGCTAGGAAAAACAGTGTATGAAGCATCATGAATTCCTTTTACACCAACATCATTCCAAACTGTTTGTAGTTGCCTAAGAAGTAATTCACAGCAAAGAAACATACATTGTAGCAGAACAGACGTATTTTGATATAATTTGTTAAATGTGTAGGATGAGAGGCAGGAGAATTCAGTTGATCCTTGAACAACTTGGGGGTTAGTGGCATCAGACCCCTGTGCAGTAGAGAATCCCCACGAAACTTTGTGTTTCAGCTCTCTGTACCCATAGTTGCTCATCCTCAGATTCATCCAGCCATGGATCTTGTGGTACTATAGTGCATGTTTATTGGAGAAAAAAAAAAAAATCCCTGTATAACTGGACCCGCACAGTTCAAACCGTGTTGTTCAAGGATCAACTGGAATAGTTTTGAAGTCAGGAAGATCTAGCTTTGAACTCTGGCTATACCTCTTAAACATAATTTTCTTGCAAGTTACTAGACTTCTTTAAACCTCAATTTCTGTTTCTGTAAAGTGGAACTAATTTATTGTACCTGCCCATGGAAGTTTGGTTGTAAATAAAGGAGATAAGACCTGACAGTCTTTTTTACACACCATATTTACTAAGTATTGCTCTTATTGGCAGTTGTCATTTATGATTCATAATACTATTTGGAGCAAAGCATAGCATATCCCACTACCAAGGAATATTTTCAGCAAGTTTAACATTTCTCAAATGATTTTTAGATGCTTTTCAATTTTATTTAATATTAAATACTTACAAGAAGGCAGGATTTTGTTCATACTGTCAAATGTGGGTCACAAGGAAAGTAGACACAAAATGTATGATAAATGAGATTTGTGTTTTCATTTTTTTGACAAAGTTTTACATAGGAAACTGGTAAAATAATCAGAACATGCAGAAGCTGTAATTGTATTTAGGCTTATGTGATGTAAAGGGGATACAAACAGATTTTTTCCCTTTAGTTGTGAAGGAGATGAACTTCTTTTCTGCTTAAGTGCCACTAAAAAGTTCTATACTACTTTTGGCCAGTGACTTGTAGTGGTTTTTGAGATTATAATCTCTCTTTCAACTCAAAGCTTTCAGTTAACCAAATAAGTTGAAATGGAAATTTGTAAGACTTCTTCTCATTGATCCTTCTTTTTTGATTTGAAATTGCTTATTGACAATGTTATTCTGAAATTGAACATCATGTCTGTGAGCTAGTACCTAGTATCATGCACGGAACCATGTTCAAATTCTATTCTTTTCTTGAAGAAAAGGAGTCATTTCTCCTGTTACAGGTAATATCTTTGAACAACTTAAGTTTGTAAAAGATGAGTCAAGAGAGTTCAGTCTTTGTGCCTTACTGGGGAATCCAGCTGTGCTCATAGCTAGTATAAAGTAGAACATGGTGGCTCCCATAATAGAGACATTTTGCAAGTACATAAAAATAAGGAATGATTACTTAGGACTGGGGATTTCATCAGTGGCTTTGTGAAGGATTTCTTACTCTTATTATTTTAAAACCTTTTTTTTCTCCCTCCTTGCTATGCCATTTGGCTTGGGATCTTAGTTTGGGATCTTAGTTCCCTGACCAGGACTTGAACCTAAGCCCTCAAACAGTGAAAGTGCCAAGTCCTAAACACTGGACTGCCAGGGAATTCCCTTAAACTTTCAAATTATGCTAGAGAAAGATGAGTTCTGGGAATCTGGAGGCAGGATATTTTGTTCAGGAATACCTAGGATACTGTCTGTTCTCTGACCCTCCCTGTCAGGACACATGGTTCTTGTAGGAGACAGATTAATTTAAAAACTGCAAGTGCCCAGTGTTTGTAAAGATTCCTTTAAATGGAAGAAAACAGAATCAATAGAAGGGTAAGACTAAGTAGTGGCTGAGTGAAAATGTGGCTGTCTAGTCAGCTCTGCTAGACTGGGCCTGAGAAGTGTGTCACTGGCAACCGTGAATGTCTTTAGGGAGCCTGGGCCACTGTAGATCTGTGCCAAGTTAGGCTGCTTGTGCTTCTGTTCTGCGTAGCCACTGCCATTCAATTAAATTTTGTCTCTTTGGGTAAATAGAGTAGGAACTAGATTAGGCCAGGTAGATCAGGAATGAGAGAGATTATCTGTGTATCTCTTGTGCCTGTTTGTAACCCATTTGGAATGTTACACAATTAATATGAGAATATATTCTTGTATCATTATTATGATAATTTAGAAGCCTCTAGTTCTGCTTCCTTCCCCAGAGGTAACTAGTTTTAAAATTTTGAGATATATTCTTCCAATTTTCCATGTATCTAAATGCATATAAAAGTATATGAATGTAGTTTGGGTTTTCTTCAGGGCAGGTGGGCTCATATTACTGTATTTATATAGTATAATGTTTACTTTAAAAAGTTCATGATTCTTGAGTTCTTAGTGTACATTTAGAATTACTTTTCTTGGGAATTCCCTGGTGGTCCAGTGGTTAGGATTTGGTGGGCCTGAGCATCCCTGATCGAGGAACTAAGATTCTGCAAGCCATGTAGTGTAGCAAAAAAAAAAAAAAAAAGGAATTTTCCTGGCACCATTTACAAAAATAGAATGAGAAATAGATTTGTGATAAAGGGAAAGTTTCTTAAAATATAAGGAAGATAATTTACTATCCACTGTTGATGTATTTGCACGAGGTGTCTTCAGTTTTTTTAATTGTAGCAAAATGTATGTAAAATAAGACTGACTTTTTTAACCATTTTTGGCTGCACAGTTCAGTGGCATTAGGTGCATTCATATCGTTATGCAGCTGTCACTACCATCCGTCTTCAGAACTTTTTCCACCTTCCTAAAATGAAACTCTGAACCCGTAAATTAACTCTGTTCCCCCTTACCTTGAGTGCTTGGTAACTACCATTCTGCTTTCTGTCTCTGAAATTTGACTGCTCTAGGCACCTCATGTGAGTGGAGTCATACAGTAGTCTCCTTTTGTGGCTTATTTCACTTAACACGAGATCTTCAAGGTTCATCCATGTTGTAGCATGTGTCAGAATTTCCTGCCTTTTTAAGGTAGAATAGTGTTTAATTGTATGCGTGTACTACCACATTTTAAAAATCCATCCATCTCCTGGTAGACATTTGGGTTGCATTTGTTTGAGCTGTTTATTGGGTTTTTTGTTTGTTATTGAAAAGTGGATATGGTAAAATTGAATTTGATAAAACTATGCAAAGCAGTACACTCCTGTAGAGACCCACTGTTTGGAAATAGTGTTTGCTGCCACAGGGACGAGTTTACTTTTTACACCTCAAATATATTATGGCTGTTGGAAAAATGACTTAAAATGCTTATCCTACTAGTGGTGGACACCACAGTGATCAAAGGTATAATATAATGTTAGACTGGACATAGATGACTTGAGGTTTTAAATATAATCATTGGATAATTGTGGTGATTAGTAAAATATACAAAATTATGTACACTCTGAAGTGCCCAAAACAGAGATGGTGTTGTAATACATGTTCTAGTATTACATGATTTAAGAACTGTTTGAAGAATTTAAACTATTAGATAGGTGAAAGAAAACAGCCCCTGCATCAGATGAAATAACTTGGTTGATAAATGTAACCTAAAATAGGGAGGAGTTACAACCTGTCCAGCCAGTCCATCCTAAAGGAGACCAGTCCTGGGTGTTCTTTGGAAGGACTGATGCTGAAGCTGAAACTCCAGTGCTTTGGCCACCTCATGCAAAGAGTTGACTCATTGGAAAAGACTCTGATGCTGGGAGGGATTGGGGGCAGGAGGAGAAGGGGATGACAGAGGATGACATGGCTGGATGGCATCACCGACTCGTTGGACGTGAGTTGGTGATGCACAGGGAGGCCTGGTGTGCTGCAGTTCATGGGGTCGTGGAGAGTCGGACATGTCGTGGAGAGTCGGACATGACTGAGTGACTGAACTGAACTGAGCTGAATTGTGAAAGTGTCTAAAATCTTGATACTTTGTGGCAGTAATTTTCTAATTGAAGTTAAAATGAGAGGTGAGAATATCACAGAACTATCAAGAATATCAAGTGTATATCAGAGGTTCCTTTCTCTTTTTATACATTTCTCCCTAGAAAACACATACTTCCCAGATTCTCTGCAGTTCTTTTCTGTTTAGTGGAGTTGTAATTCTAGGCCTACAGCCTGAAAATGTGACTTCTATTAATACATTTCAACACAATTCCATCTCAGAAACGTGTCACGTTTTAGAACTCTTTAATACATGATTTTCTTTCATATTCCTTTCCTATTAAAATATATACCCAAACAGATTGCTGCACATCAAACTTTTATAACACTTGGCATTAGAAAATGGAAGAGGATGAAGAGAACACAAAATGTAGGTGAAGCATGGTGATGGAAAATTAAAGCAATGGATGAAAAGAAGTCCTTAGGGACTTTCAAACTAGTTCTTTCTAGGATGGCTAAAGTTATAGGACCATTCTTTAGCTTTAATAACTCCTTTCAGCCTCATGAGCTGCTGGAAGGTAGTTGGTAATTTAAATGAGATGCTTAGTGTCAAGTGGAAAGCACTTCATATCTGTTGTCTGTTAAATTTCCTTCTAATCCGTAGGATTGAGACTGAGAAGCATTTTGGTGACTGGTGAGCATCAGATAATAGGCTCCTGTTCTTAGCTGAGATTGCCTTTATTATTTTAACCTCTGCTTGCTTGGACTGCCTCTCTTTAAGTTAGTCTCTATAAATAGAGATTTTCTTAAATATGTTTATCGCATCATTGCTTATTTAACATTGACAGATATAGATGGCAAGAAGATGCATAATTAAAATACTGATATTACTAGAACAGTTGTTTAATAAATAATACATTTACCCCCGGTTTTGGTTGTTTTTTTAAATATGGAGTGCTTCATGAATTTGCGTGTCATCCTTGTGCAGGGGCGATGCTAATCTCTGTATCATTCCAGTTTTAGTATGTGTGCTGCCAGTGTGAACACCATTTACCTCATTTTTAAAAAATTCGAACTGCAACCAAGAACTAAATAGACTAACCTGACTCATCATATCACCCTACTCTGCAGAAAGTTCTGATAAATTGTAGTAAATCTGAGCATGTACAATTTATTATATCTAAACTGAACTACCAAAACCCCCTTCTTTTTTCCTAATGTATTTTGTCTCTCAGTTTTATTGAGATATAATTGACATATAGCTTATATGAGTTTACGGTATGCAGCATAATG
The DNA here is from genome assembly GCF_023091745.1 of Budorcas taxicolor. NCBI lineage: Eukaryota > Metazoa > Chordata > Mammalia > Artiodactyla > Bovidae > Budorcas > Budorcas taxicolor. The sequence goes on from NC_068915.1 coordinate 46,250,677, forward strand.
ATAACTTACATCACTGAAAGTTTGGTAAACAACCACAGTCTCATACAGATACAAAATTAAGAAATGAAAACCCCCCTCATCTTCTCCTTAGGTTTTCCTCATGTCATGAAGTAACTCCATCCTTTGGGTCACTTAGGCTAGAAACCTTGGAGTCACCATTGTCCTAGTCCTCTTTTTGCTTCATCTCCATGATCCAGAGTATCATCAGGTGTGGTTGGTTTTGTCTTTAAAATATGTCCAGAGGTTCTGAAACTTCAAACAGCTTCTATCCTGTGTGAGGCTTTGTCATCTTTAATCTACATAGTCACCATAGCTTCTTAACTAGTTTCTTCTGCTTCTTCCCTTATGCCTTTTCTCTTTCTCTGCTCCGCAGCCAAGTTCATGCTGACCTTCCTCTCTTCAGATCTTCATCTTCTTTGACTCAGAATTTGGAGTAAAAAGCTCAAGACCTTCCTGATGTTCCCTACAACATGTACATGTACACCCCGACCCGTACTCACACAAACTCCCATAACCTCTTGTCTCCTAATAACCTTCTCTTGAAACCTGTTTCTCACCAAAACACTCCTGCTTTGGGGCCCTTGGACCTGCTGTTTATTCCCTTTGCAGGAAATCTTCCTTTCATCACCTCCTTCAGATCTTTGCTCAAATATTACCTCATTAAGGGCTTATTTAAAATTGTATACCTCACCCCCTGTCTCCCTTATCCTTTCCTTCTGTTCTGTCCACAGTGTTTACCACTGTCTAACTCCATGGGGTCCTGAAGAGTCGGGCACCACTGAGTGACTTCCCTTTCACTTTTCACTTTCATGCATTGGAGAAGGAAATGGCCGCCCATTCCAGTGTTCTTGCCTGGAAAATCCCAGGGACAGGGGAGCTTGGTGGGCTGCCGTCTATGGGGTTGCACAGAGTCGGACACGATTGAAGCGACTTAGCAGCAGTAGCAGCAACGTTCTAATTATCAATACATTGTAAACTGCTGCCAAGGATTTTGGTCTTCATGTATACACAAAGATATTCTCAGTACTTTAAAAAGGGGTGGCACATTGTAGATGTTAAAATATTTGTTGAATTAATGAATTTATCAAGAGAAAGGAAAATGCTTGACGGCATGAATTAGAGCCACAGATTGGATCATCATTCACATAATTGAAATAAACATAAAAGTGTGAAAAATTTAAAACAAACATAAGTATTTCGTGAACATTAAATAAAAAATTTATAGGAAAATGTTTTGTTTTGACTTTAGAATTGTGGCATTAGTGGTAACTGATTATCAGATTGTGGCTTCAAAATCAGTAATGTTTATGCTTTACTCTAATGGGCAGTGATCTAAGTACTTTCACATTTAAGCAGCATTTAAGCATTATTATTGCAATTTTACTCTGTTATTATCTACAGAGAAGTTGTGATCGGTCAGAAATTACCCTTCCAGTGAGTTTCACCTAGTCTCTTCACTGCCAAGTCCAGAACTTGATCAGCACATTCTTTTACACTCATGACCACACAGTTTTTCAAGCCAGCAAAATTTATATTTTATTTTAAACAAAAAGAGACCTAAGCAAGTAAACTGAGGGAGAAACAAAATGATATGGAGAAACTCAATTCACTCATAACCGTTTTTGTAAGTATATAGCTTAAAGAAAGTAGAGGTAAATTTGGTTCAGACTCTTTAGTGTTTCTTCCTTAGTTTCCTCTCATATCCTGGAAGGGAAAGAAACGTCTGTTGATGGCTGTATCTGCTTGTTTTGAGTAAGTCTCTAGTAGTTTTTATGAGCTGATTTACTGTATTACTACTTTTCCTCCCTAATGTCCTTTACTCAGCACTTGAACAATGTACCTTCCATCTCCCTGTTCATTTTCCCCACCCTCCTAGCTTAGACAGGTAACAACTTGCTAACACTAATCTATTTGAAAAAGGATAGTTGTGTGTGTATGTATGCATGTGTGTGTTTATATTTAAATTATATTTGTCCATACTGTGCCATCTAGATTTCTAGCAAAAAATTCAACCATATTCCAGTTGACCCCTGAGTGTTTGTCATTTTAAGAGCAGTAGCAGCAGGCACTTAGCTCGTTTTTAATGATGTTGCTGAAAATTAGGATATATATTTTGAGAAAAGTGCTTCCCCATTTGGGAACTCCTCACAAGTAAAATTAGCTGAATATTGCATCTTCCAGAATTGCTAGATCTCAAATGTCTTTTAGTTAGTGGGTCTCACTGATCTTGAATTTAACCTCTTAGCTATAGGTGCTTGAAGTCCCCTGGCCTCCAGTGTTTAATTGGAAAAGGAGTTACTATCAAGATGGGAATTGGAATAGTTTATCATTCTTGGAAAGATTCTTCGAAAGTTGCTCAAACCAGATTTAGCTTTAGAATTGAGACCTTTATTAGCACTGGCAAAAAGGAGCTTAGAACTTAAATCCCTAGAATACATGATTTTCATACTTTAGATAATAGCAGTGGTTACTTTGCTGTCATTATTTAAGAGGACTATTTCTCAGTACTTGATTGACAACTCATTTAAAATTAAAGTTCTGTAAAACACATTCCCCAAATTATGGTATCTAATTAAAAACACATTGCATCATCAACTCAGTATTTAGAACTTTTCTTCTTAAAAATTTCTTATATATAATAGCCTGTGAGAATTTATGTAAAAACACTAACTTAGCTCAGCATGTAGTATGTCATCTATTGTAGGCACTGAAAACATTAAAAAGTTTTTTAACTTGTTGTCTCACCTATTTCAGCTCCCCTTTCTTTATTCTTTTCTTGTTAAATGTCATGTGACGTTAAATTCTGTTTTGCCCACTACTACTGCAGTTTGTGGGTATGGAAGGGTGGGGCAAAGGTCCAGAGATCTGAAACACCATGGTGTGTCCTGAGAAGTGTACGGATGTCCAGTGTGGCTAGAACAAACGTCGTCTGGAGGACACCAGAAACTGGAGCAAGGAGGAGCTGCTGCATATGTCCAGTTAAACCAAACCCAGCACCTTTTTTCCTTCATACCTCCTAATATTGTGTTCTTCCCTCAACACAACTCGGGTTCTTTGTTTCTTTTTTTTTTTTAATCTTCAGATTTTAATTCGATTTGGCTGTGTTGGCTCTTAGTTGTAGCTCATGGGCTTAGTTGTCCCTTGGCGTATGGACTCTTAGTTCTCCGACCAGGGATTGAACCCATGTCCCCTGCATTGCAAGGTGGATTCTTAACCACTGGACCACCCAGGGAAGTCCCAAACTCAAGTTTCTCCTAAAATAAGCCTACCTAGGTATGTTTTAAAAGCTGGCAAGTTTCTGTAATACCTTTTGATGATCTTTTAAAAGTTTTCTGTGGAGATTTCTGGTGGTTTGAGAGTAATAAAATTTGGGATGCTGTAAAACAGTATGTGACCGATAAAGTCTTTGGAGTATTTTTTTAGCTTTTATATTGGAGTATAGTTGATGTACATTATTGTGCTAGTTTCAGATGGACAACAAAACGTTTTGGTTATACATACACGGTGCGTGAGCTCAGTTGTGTTGGACTCTTTGGGACCCTATGGACAGTAGCTTGCCGGGCTCCTCTCTTCATGGGATTTTCCCAGTCAAGAATACTGGAGTGGGTTGCCATTTCCTTCTCCAGGGAATCTTACCAGCCCAGGGATGGAACTGGGTTTCCCGCATTACAGGCAGTTCTTTACCACTGAGCCATCGGGGAAGCCCCGTATACATATACATGTATCTGTTTTTCAGATTCTTTTGCCATTTAGGTTATTGCAGAGTATTGAATAGAGTTCCCTGTGCTATAAATAGGTCCTGTTTTCTGTATAGAAAAATTAACTGATATTTGACTGAATATCCTCAGTTAGTACATGATTTGCTCATCATGAGGCTAAGACTGGGAGCAGTCCATGGGGAAACATGGCAGTACAGCTTCTTAAGGGAAATAAATTTCATGCTTGTTTTTATCAACCAAAATTTATATTGATAACTACTACGATTTACACGTCAGCTTTAAAAGATCTTTTGTGTGCGTAAGTTCATGCACAACCTGGATCTCATTTGTAGGAATCAAATGAACTTTCTGACTTGAGCAATTAAATATGATTCTAATCCTTCTTAGTGGCTTTAGTGAATGTGCATATAGTCTCTTGCTAAATTATAGATAAAAAAATCTATTTATATACACTGCCTACATTTTGGTTAAGATGCATTTATAAAATTAGATTGTTGTTGTATCAGCCAGGTTGAAGAATAAAGCTTCAGTGTTGGACTTGATTTCTTCTGATTGCTTCTGGGAGATAGATCAGCGTAGCAACATGAGTGTGGGTTTTAAAGTTGGACACATGAGAGAGAATATTCGACCAACCACTTTGAGTCTCTGATGCATTATGTTGAATAAATTAGTGCTCAGATCTCCAGGAGCCTCAGTCTGTAAAAGAGGCAACTAGTCAGTCTTAGAGCAGGATGAAATAAAATACCATTAGGTTCCTAGCATGAGGCTTCTTAGGTGTTGCTACTGGTAAAGAACCTGCCTTCCACTGCAAGAGATAAAAGAGATGCGGGTTCGATCCCTGGGTTGGGAAGATCCCCTGGAGGAGGGCATGGCAAACCCACTCCAGTATTCATATCTGGAGAATCCCAGGACAGAGAAGCCTGGCAGGTTACAGTACGTAGAGTGGCACAGAGTGAGATGTAAATAAAGTGACTTAGCGCATGCACACACACACGTCCCTAGCTTAGTTCCTGGCATATTATCAGCAGTGTTAGCCCCAGTACCACTTCTCCAATAATATTTACGACAATATTGTGTAGAAAAAGTGTTGAAATTCCAGCTGGAGGGTCTAGACTTAAATCCTTGTTCTTTTCTCATACTGTGTGTTTTCTTGGGTCAATCACTTGACCACAGACTGTCAGTTTTCTCCCCAATAAAATGAGATTATGAAAAATGAGATAATGAGTAAACATTGGGCTTTTATTCTTTATTATCTGCTGTATTTAAAGCCTCCCTTAGTTCTCAGTGATTCACATTATTCTTCCTGTGTAAGAGAGGAACTAACTGTACTTCAGGAACGTTAACCTGATAGTTACACATAGGATATGTTTATTTTGACGGACAGAGTGTAGGAGACAACGTGGATTTCCTTCCAGGAGGCTGTAACATATATAGAGGCTTTGAAAGGTTTTAAGCTAGAGGAGGGAAATGATCAGTTTAAAAGGTGATTGTGGCTGCAGTGATTCAGTGTACCAGGTCCCTTGTTTCTGTTGTTCATTATTATTTTCCCTCCTGCCCTGGTAGAATTGTTTTCTGTGTTCAGCTATGCCACTATTAAGCTTTCCGAAGAGTTACCTGTATTTTGTAATCTGTATTCCCTACAATCTGCAGTAAATCTAAATCTCAGGAATATGTAGTTTTTTCTGACATTCATCTGTTGAATCTACTCTTTTAAGCAGGAAATAATTTCTGTTTTTCCTTAGCATGTGCTTTTTAGCATGTTCTCTTTAGCTGGGAAACTTGTCATCTTCCATTCCTTGTCTGTCAACCTTTACACAAGCTGTTCCACAAACCCAGAGTCTAGCAAACCTCTCCCAGCTACTTTCTTTCCTTGGAAGCTCTTTTTATGGCTTGCTTTTATTAAAAGTTTCCTGGTCAGTCATCCTAAAGCAATGTTAATTGCTTTATGACATAAATGTGTGTATTACTTCTCTTCTTTTGTGTAGCTTGAGTGTTCATTCTTCTTATAACTATAGAGTGCCAAGCTTGAAGCAAAAGTAGAGTGAATTTTTAGTTTTAAAATATGGTACATAGACTTCTTACTGTATCACTTAAATAATGAAGTGTTTTTAATGTCTTCATGGGTAAGAAAGGTGGAGCGGGGGGAAGAGGAAGGAGGAACCAGGTAACCTGCCAGGGCAATCACAGAAGCACTAAAACCTGGTAATTAGCCGTTGATCTATTCATTTATCTGCATGCTCTTCATAGAAGTAAGCTTTAGAGAAACTTTTTACACGTTTAATGACTTCCATGGAATTAAAATGATTCAGTAATATTAGCATCAGGAAGGGGTGTTATTGAGGGCATTACTGTTGTGTCTATTAACGAATTCCATTTTATGCAGGTGTGTTGTAATTTCCAGCTCTCCTTCTACATAGAATAGTTGGTCAGAGGAGAACCTGGCATCTACCAAGTGTTCCAGACCCGTCTTTTAGGTTATTTTAATTCCTTGAGAAGAGAACTGAAGAATCAGTTGGGGCAAAGAGATTTGTGGGCTTTGGATAGATCCCAGTAAAGCAAGCTAGTGGTAAAGAACCTACCTGCCAATGCAGGAAACTTAAGAGATGTGGGTTCGACCCCAGAGTCAGGAAGATCACCTGGAAAGGGCATGGCAGCCCACCCCAGTATTCCTGCCTGGAGAATCCCAAGGACAGGAGCCTGGTGGGCTACAGTCCATAGGGTCGCAGAAAGTCGAACACAACTGAAGCGAAGGTACTCAGGCATGCAGGAAAGCAAGGGCTGTCACTGGTCACTAAGCAAGGACTCTTCCTCATTCACATGAGGGTCATATAAAAAATGACAGTGTTACATAGCAGTAGCAGCAGCTGGCTTGCTTGTCTTAGTTGCGGCTTCAGTTGACACAGTGCACTAGTGGCTTAACATACCAACACTTAAGTCCTTTTTTTGTTTGTTTGTTTGTTTTTAAGTCATTGAAATTATGAGACTGTCATTCAGATGGAAGCATTATAGTTCTTCGGAAACATTTTGATCTCAAAAGGAAAGGAGAATGATACAGATATACTGGCTGAGGTGTTGTGAGGTGCATCGAAGTGTTCCAGCCTGTGGCTTACCTTAACATGTTCTTGAAGTACCATGGCGTGGATTAAAAGGTATGCTTTAGAAATCTTCCAGTGATCCCCCAAGGTCATGGGTAGAACAAACACTAATGATTCTATATTTAATTAACATGTATTTTAAAATATTTTAATACTTAGATTGCAGATGTGGTTATGGATTTATGGCAAAAGTATTTTTTGTTTACAAAAAAACTATATATCCCAAGCTTGTTGAATGAGTCCCCTCTCCCCCTCCTTTTGAGATATGGTTATAGGATACACTGGAGTAGACATTTTTTGCTAAATTTTAATAGTAATCGGTTATAATTTCTTTCATGAAATAGTTTGGGGATTATTCCTCTGTTAGTCTGTAATTATCTTCATGGTTTTCAGCATAGGCTAGTTTCTCTGCAGTGCTGTCATTTCATGGTAGCCTGAACAGGAAATAATTGGATACAGTTCTTCAGTTAGGGTATTAATTTGGCCAAACAAAATAATTTTTACATGGACCATTTATAGTTTGTGCTGTTTTTGTCTTTTACAAAAAATTTTTGCTGAGGAAAATGAGTGATTCATCATTAACAGTGTGCTTGTTCTCTCTTCACCACCGTAAGTGTACAGTTAATCTTCCATGTGCTTGAGGTATGTAGCCCCACTGTTACTGTGGTTGCTAATAGTGGTAATTCTAGGCTTCATATTACCCTCTTGACCATCAAAAATCTTTAAGGTTTTTCTCTTCATAACATTTTATTTGAGTGATGTAGTCAAAACCATTTCTTAATTATTTGAAACCTTGGAAACCTCCTAATTGTGTACTATGTGCTTGCTACTAAGTGTTTTCTTCAAGATGTGGAAGTGAATCAACCCAGGGAGAATGCTGAATTCATGTATGTTACGTTGGGTTCAAAATTCTTTATCTTTTAGGTAATGAAGGAAAATAATGTTGGGAAAATAGAGGTTTAAATCATGGATATATAAGTGTAATAGAAGTACAGTGGAACAGCCTGTAATTTTTATCATTTAGGCTACCTTATGTCGAGAATCTTTTGATGCGTCAGCAGTTAAATTATCAGTGGAATTTAGTTGTTAAATCTAAGACAAAACTACTTTTTATTAAATTCTAGCCTATAATGACAGTGAATCAAATTTCAAGGTGAAGTCAACTGTCGATTAATTCAACAGGTGTTTTATGTCCAATGTGGCAGTATCTACTCCTTCGGAAAAGATCTTTTCTGACATAATGGGTTGGAGATGGTATTGATACGTTATCTACAAGATATATTTCTCTGTAATATTTGCCACTTCAGCTTAAAAAAGTCTCCTTTTATATCTCCTTTTAGATGCACTTGGGCATCTGTCTGTTTCTCTTTAACGCCACAGAGGATTCTTGATGCACAGCCAGAGCTGGGTACTCCTTTTCTTTTGGAAGAGCTTATACCTGAGTGGTTAAGAGCTGAGATTCTGCAGCCAGCCAACCTGTGTTTCAGATCTGGCACTGCCTTGTTGTTTGGACAGGTTGTAAGAATGACTTGGGAAAAAATATAAATTTATGTATTAAAAATACAATACCATAAGTATATACTATTATGTGTATATACACACATATACATACCTTAACACACACCACTTATATAGATAAATTATATATGCATTTAGTGCGGAATTGAGCATGCGAGAAGCCAGTGTTAGAGTGACAGTGGTGATGATTATTAAATGCTGTATCGGGAACTCCTTTGTGTGGGGGTGTAATGCTGTCACAGTTTCTTTTCCTGAATCTTATACCTTCTTGTATGGTCTTCCTGGAGTTAAATAAACAATCACTCTTTGACTAATGTTTTCAGTTCTTTGAGCTTTTTCTCATCAGTGAAAGAAGGTGGGCGCTAGATACTGGTAATTTCATCTGTGGTTCTCTTATCCTGCTAGTTTGATTTGTGTTTTTCAAATTTCAGGTTTCCACCTATTCATTAGTGGGTCAAGAACTCAATTTAGTGGGTTATGATCAGCATTAAGACATGTAATAGAAAAGAAAATCAGCACAGTGAATGTAGAAAGGAGTATTTTGAAACAAACTTGTTTCATTTTTTTTAAGCTGAAGTAAACAAGATATGCACATTTATGTGTATGTTGATTGGATTGTTTCAGTTCCACTAAATGTATGCTTCCCATAGTAGTAGATGTCCCTCAGAATGGTATTAGTTTTATATTGTTTTGCCTTGCTGAGAAAAGGTGACCAGGATAGGTTCCAGTCTGTGGCTCCTAGTGATATGCGAGTGAAGTTTAGTATAGGAGATTATCTGAGGAGTAGGAAGAAAAGGGAAACATAGTAGCCACGCTCTAGAGGGCATTAACTCTGCCTGTTTTATCAAGTAATCTAGTATACTGTCCCTTGGCATGTATTCTGGTGTTAATCAACTCTTAAATCAGTAGTTTTCAAACTGCCGATGGCAGCCCATTTTGCAATCAATTTAAGTTGCTGTTCTTCTCGCCACCACCCCCCACCTGACAAATTAAGCAGGAAAGAACAGAAAAGGAAATGTCATGAGTGAATCACATGATATAGTTGTGTGAAAACTCGTTTCAAGGGTACATATGTGTACTGTATTGCAGACCTAAGTTCTAGTAATGGTCAACTGGGAAACAGTATGAAACTCCGTCTTGTAAGTCTGTATTGTCAAACTGATCTCAGCCAGAGAAGACTTCACATATTTAAAGCAGTATTATTAGCTCAGTAGTTTTATCTCTGACATTAGGGAACAGTTACCAAACTATGAAACTTCATATTTGTTTTTTATAGTATTATTTGTGTGTGTGTACGTGTGTTTTCTTGTTGCTTGCTTGCCCTGGTAAATATTTAAAGGCTCATAGTGTCAGTGATAGTGAAGTCTCTGAGTCGTGTCTGACTCTTTGCAACCCTGTGGACTGTAGACAGCCAGGCTTCTCTGTCCATGGGATTTTTTCCAGGCAAGAATACTAGAGTGGGTTGCCATTTCCTTCTCCAAAAGGCTCACAGATAAGAAATTTATAATATTTCTTAGTTGTGGAGGAGTTACTCTTTCTTTGATGATGAAAATGACCCATGCAATTAAAAAAGTTCAGAAAAACTGATGATACATACTAAAATCTACCCAGTTCATTCTCCTATTCCTTAGATCTTAGAACTTTTTCATACTTTCTTTGCTTTAGAAGGTAAATATAAAGGTTTAACACTGAAAAAAATTTTACCATAAATCAGATATATCACAAGTATTTAAGATAGTTAAATGTTAGAGCTTCTGTTTTTGTGAAGATTTGATAATTTAAAATTTTTTATTTTTCGTGGATTAGTGCCTCTGCTATTCCACTATCCACATAACAGCACATATTTGCTTTATAGACTTATTAAAAATGATCAGAGTTTCTGGTGAGTATTTTTTTTAAATTAAGCCTCAGAGTAGGATAGTGTCAGCATTTGTATGTTTTAAGGTTGTGTTTGAAATACAGTTTCCTCCTCCCTAGAAAACAATAAGAGAATGAAGACTTCTGGTAAATTGTTTCATAACAATGGAATTTGTACATTAGTTTTTTACACCTGGGAGTTGAAAAACAGAGAAAATCTTTGCCAAAATAATAAGCCAAAAGATAATAAACACAATTCATTTTTCTCTGCAAGTTCTTAGAAATTGAGTCAAAACTATACATAGCAGCTGCTCTGAATTGGGTGAAATATACTCCAGTTCAGTTGCTCAGTCATGTCCAACTTTTTGTGACCCCAGAGACTGTAGCATGCCAGACTTCCTCGTCCATCACCAACTCCTGGAGCTTGCTCAAACTCATGTCCATCGAGTCGGTGATGCCATCCAACCATCTCATCCTCTGTCGTGCCCTTCTCCTTCCTTCAGTCTTTTTAAGCATCAGGGTCTTTTCAGATGAGTCAGTTCTTTGCATCAGGTGGCCAGAGTATTGGAGTTTGAGCTTCAACATCAGTCCTTCCAATGAATATTCAGGACTCATCTCCTTTAGGATGGACTGTTTGGATTTCCTTGCAGTCCAAGGGACTCTCAATAGTCTTCTCCAACACCACAGTTCAAAAGCATCACTTCTTTAGCACTCAGCTTTCTTTAAGGTCCAACTCTCACATCCATACATGACTACTGGAAAAACCATAGCTTTGAATAGATGGACCTTTGTTGGCAAAGTAATGTTTCTGCTTTTTAATATGCTGTCTAGGTTGGTCATAGCTTTTCTTCCAAGGAACAGGTGTCTTTTAATTTCATGGCTGCAGTCACTATCTGCAGTGATTTTGGAGCCCAAGAAAATAAAGTATCTCACTGTTTCCATTGTTTCCCCATCTATTTGCCATGAAGTGATGAGACCGGATGCCATGATCTTAGTTTTCTGAATGTTGAGCTTTAAGCCAACTTTTTCACTCTTCTCTTTCACTTTCATCAAGAGGCTCTTTAGTTCTTCTTCACTTTCTGCCATAAGAGTGGTGTCATCTGCATATCTGAGGTTATTGATATTTCTCCCGGCAATCTTGATTCCAGCTTGTGCTTCATCCACCCGGGCATTTCTCATGATGTACTCTGCATAGAAGTTAAATAAGCAGGGTGACAATATGCAGCCTTGACATACTCCTTTCCTAATTTGAAACCTGTTGTTTCATGTACAGTTCTATCCTTTCTTTCCGTGTACAGTTGAATCCTATTATTATTTCCCCAAGCACCCCACCCCTGCCCCCAGACCCCCACCCAGCCTTGTCTTTTCTCAGACTTCCTACTTATATCAGTGGCATTACTTTTCATCATCATGTTAGTCATGTTTACTTCCATCATCATCACTTTTGGCCTCATGCTGCTTATCCTGTTGGGTGCAAGGTTTCATGCAAGGGGATACCCTTGTGGCATTTCTTTCTTTATAACTGTGTCCCTTTTACTTTATCATAACGCATGTGAGCAACTTTTTCTTTGAAAGCTTTTTCTCCTAAACTGTAGTTTAGAAAGAGAAACTCAACTACCTTCTAGTTATAGTTGCCCTAGAACTGAGAGCACTGACCAGAGGCAGCACCTCAACCACACATCTGGAATTAGAAGAAAACATATCATAAATTACTATGTCAATTATTAGATACGGCTCCATTATACTTTTGGTTACTAAAAACAGATCAGTTAAAAATACCCCCGAAGAATGAACGTTAAGGTGCTTTGAAAGTATTGAAAAGTTGTTTTAGATTCTGAAGGTAACAAAGTTTAAAAAAAATAGATCTTTTAAGTAAATGATAGTATTTTTAGAATTAGGAACTTTCTGAAACTACTTTTTAATTTATTACTTAAAAAAATAATACTATTTTGCATTTCTGTGGGATCTGGGGTATCTGTTAAGAATATTAGAACCCATCTTGAATATGAACCTACTTGAAAATGGGCGTATGCTTTGGAACTGTCATAAAAATCAGGGAATCTCTTTCTTCTGAAAAAATACAGTGGAATCAGTTGATGTTACACTGTTGAACTGTTAGCACATGTAGGTGAGTGATGAGCAGGGAAATGTGCATGAGTTTTCTTGGAAATGCCAGACTTGTCATTTCAGTGAGGAGTACAGCTTTCATAATGGAGACCATATCAACTGTGTAGCCAGTTTCCTACACCTCAGAGTGAATGAGCTCTGTGAGGCTCTGGTAGCTGATGAAGAACTGCAAATAAAATCATGGCGGCCGTAGTTGACCTCCGCAAGTCTTCAGGGGTTGCTTTAACAATTACCGAGTGAACATAAAATCTTGAAAGATCATAACTGAAAATGCTAGTGGTCAGGAAGGACGACTGACTCCTTTTCCCCTCTGCCCCTTAATTATTTGTTATAAGGAATCCTGGGGATTCCTAGGGTGGGAGATAGGACAAAACATTTTCAAAGCATTTACTTTGATTGAGTGTTTTTGTGTTTTATCATAGCAATGAGTGAATGAAAGTGATCAAAACTGTATGTTGAAGTGCTGGTGATAGCAGCTAGATTAATTGTGCATGAAATTGAACTTATTAAAATTCCTTTATATTTGAAATTCCTGTGGAAAAAGTACTCTGAGTGAGAAACTCTAGACTCGGGGCAAGAATAGTGGAGAGGCAAGTAATAGAAGTATATAAAACTTGGAACAGGCAGAATCCATTGAAAGCATTCACTTTTGAAATAAAAGCCCCTGCGTCCTCTGCCGGGAGCCAATTTCTAATCCTTCCCCTCCCCAGTCCTCCACATTACACAAATTTTTATTTTGTTGATTCCTATATCCTCAGCCCCAGGACAGTGACTAGTCATAGCAGGTACTCAGTAAATACCTGTTGAATGAATGAACTTTTTGAGAACACTAGATTTTAAGATAACGTGACTGTCCTGCAACAGCAGAATAGGCCATTCTCTTATTTACCAACCTCTTAATTTATAAATAGAATGAGTAGATATATACAGAAATGGATTTTATTTTGAAATGATCTTGATTTGAATGGTTCTGTCATCGGTTACCTTTTGTGAGTTGAGGTTTGTAAGTCTAAAGGCCGAGAAAAGCTGAGTGCATAATAGCTAACACTTAGCAGGTATTGTACTTACAAAATGCCCCCTTAAAAAAAAAAAAATGCCCCCTTAAAGTGTGTTATGGGTATTAGCTCAGTCTTCACATGGCTTTTCAGGTTGTCATTTAACTTTGCTATTTTACAGATGTAGAGACTGAAGCTTTAGAATAACTGTGAAAGGATTATGGTGTTTTTCTTGTTGTTAGAAAGTCCTGAACTTTGGGGTAGAAAAACTTGAAAATTGTTTATACAACAAGTCAACATATTTTTCTCACAATAGTAGATATCCAAGTGTGAGATTTTTTTTTTTTTGGTAGGGAAAGAATGTGATCTATCTTCATATCCCACAGACGAAAAGCTCTGTGTTTAAATGAAAACATTTCCATATTTGGTGTTGACCAGATTTGGTTTGTTAGGAGGTGGACGATTGCCCTTTTACGGCCATCAGACACTCCATGGCTCTCTTTTATGTTTCTTCAACTTGGTGACTCTGTCACTTCCTCAAGCAGTCTTTTTCTCTCCAACCTTTTTTTTTTAAACTGCTCTTTTATATTGCAGTTCTCTCTTCTTTCTTCCTTTCTACCCCTTAGCCCTCTCTCTCTTGTTTACATGCAGTCTGAACGAACAAGAATATTAGCTCTATATTCTTATTGTGTAGAATAATATGTGACTGTGTTTTGAGTCAGAGAACCTGGCAAACCAAGTGAGAAATAAGGATGTTATGAAAATAGCATAAAATGTAGATGCTAGTAAATTGTCCAAAAGTGAAGAGGGCTGACCCAAGGCAAAGTAGTATTCCTCTTTCAAAAGAAAGTTGTTGAGCATAATGGCCAGATGAGTAGGGTTTATTTCTTGAGGAATACCAGAACCAAACCAAGACATTTTTGGATAATCAGGGAAAAAGTCAACAATTAGAATGATCCCCCTTTTGCTTTGATTTTTATTCCAGAATTCAAACTTATACTTAGAATTAAGTACTTAACTTCAATCTTAAACTATCCTTCATACCCAGGAGTTACTAACATTTTAAAAGCCCAGGAAGTTAATTTGTTAACAGCATCATTATCTGGCTTATACATAATGGATCTTATGTTAGCACTTGATTATTGTTATTGTAGTAAAAAATTGCCTGGGTGAAATTACTGAAAATTTACACCTGGTGTATGTAAGTTTTCCTAACAGTTAGTTTTAGATTCAGCAAAACTACATGAAAGAACATAAACTTCTAAGGAGTTCTTTTCAGCTGTATTGTTTATAGCCCCATTTAGATCTTGATACTGGTTCTTAATAGAATCTGTCAACAATGTGGATTATCACTTTTTTTTGAAGTGTCAGTATGCCTCATTAAACTACACTGCTATTGAAGAGTAAGAAACAGCAATTACCTATAGCATGGTATGTTGGCAGGACATTCTCTATGGGAAAAGTAGACAGTTTCATAAGTGAGGAAATTAATCATCATTTTAGCTTTTTGGACTTGGTAAAATAGTTAATTCCTTTTTCTCCTCATTATAAAATTTGTGAAGTTAGTATCACCTCATTTGGTAGACAGTTGATAATGTTTTCCTCCACTGCAGAAAATAACTTGTTGGACATTTCAGATCATTTTGTTCATAATCGTTGGTTAATTTAAAATAGTTGGTCATCCTCAAACAACCCAGTCAACAAATGTGCAATAGACATTTCTTCAAAGAAGACATACAGATGGCCAAGAGACACATGGAAAGGTACTTAATGATTAGATATCTAGTTATTAAATATCACGTACTTCAAGTACATAAACCAAGAAATTCCAGATGTTCAAGCTGGATTTAGAAAAGGCAGAAGAACCAGAGATCAAATTACCAACATCTGTTGGATCCTAGAAAAAAGCAAGAGAATTCCAGAAGAACATCTACTTCACTGACTACTCTAAAGCCTTTGACTGTGTGGATCACAACAAACTGGAAAATTCTTAAAGAGATGGGAATGCCAGACCACCTTAACTACCTCCTGAGAAATCTGTATGTAAGTCAAAAAGCAACAATTAGAACCGAGCTTGGAACAACAGACTGGTTCCAAATTGGGAAAGGAGTTCGACGAGGCTGTATATTGTCACCTTGCTTATTTAGCTTATATACAGAGTACATCATGTTAATGACAGACTGGATGAAGCACAAGCTGGAATCAAGATTGCTGGGAGAAATATCAATAACCTCAGATATGCAGATGAAACCACCCTTATGGCAGAAAGCAAAGAGGAACTAAAGAGCCTCTTGATGAAAATGAAAGAGGAGAGTGAAAAAGCTGGCTTAAAATTAAATATTCAAAAAACTAAGACCATGGCATCCAGCCCCATCACTTCATGGCAAACAGAAGAGGAAACAATGGAAACAGTGAGAGACTTTATTTTCTTGGGCTCCAAAATCACTGCAGATGATAACTGCAGCCATGAAATTAAAAGATGCTTGCTCCTTGGAAGAAAAGCTATGAAAAAAACCTAAACAGCATATTAAAAAGCAGAGACATTACTGACAAAGGTCCGTCTATTTAAAGCTATGGTTTTTCCAGTGGTCATGTATGGATGTCAGAGAGTTGGACCTTAAAGAAAGCTGAGCTCTGAAGAATTGATGCTTTTGAACTGTGGTGTTGGAGAAGACTCTTGAGAGTCCCTTGGACAGCAAAGAGGTCAAACCAGTCAATCCTAAAGGAAATCAATCCTGAATATTCATTGGAGGGACTAATGCTAAAGCTCTAATACTTTGGCCACCTAATGCGAAGAATTGTCTCATTGGTAAAGACCCTGATGCTGGGAGAAATTGAAGGCAGGGGGAGAAGGGGATGACAGAGGATGAGATGGTTGGATGGCATCACCAACTCAATGGATATAAGTTTGAGCAAGCTCCAGGAGTTGGTGATGGACAGGAAAGTCTGGTGTGCTGCAGTCCCTGGGGTTGCAAGGAATCGGACACGACTGATCAACTGAACTGAACTGAATTATTAGAGAAATGCAAATCCAAACTACAGTGAGACATCAACCCACAACGGTCAGAATGGCGATCATCAAGACGTCTACAAACAGTAAATGCTGGAGAAGATTTGGAGAGAAGGGAACCCTTTTACACTGTAGGTAGAAACGTAAATTGCAATAGCCACTGTGGAGAACAGTATGGAGGTTCCTTTAAAAACTAAAAATAGAGCTGCCATGTGATCCTGCAATGACTTGTCAGGTGCCACTGGTGGTAAAGTGCCAACGTAGGAGATGAAGGAGACTCAGGTTTGATCCCTGGTTCAGGAAGATCTCCTGGAGGAGGGCTTGGCAACAACCCACTCTAGTATCTTGCCTGGAGAATCCTATGAACAGAGAAGCCTAGAGGGCTATAATCTGTAGTCACAAAGAGTTGGACACGACAGAAGCAACTTAGCACAGCGTGGCACATGATCCTGCTGTCCCACTCCTGGGCATATATTCATATTTGGAGAAGAACATGGTCTGCAAGGATACATGCACCCCAGTGTTCATTATAACACTGTTTACAATAGCCAAGACATGGAAGCAGCCTAAGTGTCCATCGACATAGGAATGGATAAAGATTTTGTACACATGTACCATGAAATATTGGGCTTCCTTTGTGGCTCAGTTTGTAAAGAATCTGACTGCAATGCGGGAGACCTGGGTTTGATCCCTGGGTTGGAAGATCCCCTGGAGGAGGGCATGGCAACAGATGAGAATATTCCAGTATTCTGGCCTGAAGAATCCCCATGGACAGAGGAGCCTGGCAGGCTACACTCCATGGGGTCGCAAAGTCAGATACAACTGAGCCACTAAGCACACCATGAAACACTGCTTAGCCATTGTAAAGAATGGAATAATACCAGTTGCAGCAAGGGGGATGGATGTAGCGATTGGCACTGAGTGAAGTAAGTCAGACAGAATGTCCTAAGGAATCTAATAAATAATACAAATAAACTTATTTACAGAACAGAAACAAGACTGTGAAAATGAACTTATGATTACCAGGGTAGAAGGGTTGGGGGGAGGGATAATTAGGGAGTTTGGGATTGATATGTACACACTACTGTATTTAAAAGGGTAACCAATAAGGACCTATTGTATAGCGCAGTGGACTCTGGTCAATATTGTGTAACAAAGTAAATGGGGAAAGAATTTGAAAAAGAATAGATATATGTATATGTGTAACTGGACCACTTTGCTGCACACCTGAAACTAACACAACACTGTCAATCAACTATACTGCAATATAAAACAGAAAGTTAAAAAAAGTGTAGTGAGTATAAAGATATTAGTTTTCCTTAATTATATATATGTATTTGAAAACAATAGTTGATGTAATTAATATTATAGTTTAAGAGCTACAGTTTTATGACAGTTTTTTGTTCACTTTTTTAACAGATGACTTACTATTTAATATTATTCATTCATTTAGTGAGCATATGCTGTGTACATACAGACTTGCATTTGAAAACTTGATGTTAATACTGTATGCGTTGAGTCAATTTTATATGAATAACACATGCATAATGTTGTCCATATTTCTCTAATGTACACTTCTGCCATTAAAAAAAAATTGTCCAGCATAAAAGTTATGGCCTAAAAATTCCCTTGTGCATCTCTAGTTTATTATGGAAACAGATTGACATTTTCTTCATTACTGGGATACTTAAAGAAAGACTAGATTTACAGTCCACCGGGGTCGCAAAGAGTCGGACATGACTGAGCGACTTCACCTTCACGTTTAGGGCTGTTAACACAATCAGATTTTCATGGCTGATTTAACTGTGGCATTGTTCCTGTTCTCTAGTTGGATTACTGCAGCATTTCATCCTTGAGAATCAACAGTTTTGGTTTACTAAGAAATACTTTACAGGTTAAGAAGTGATTTTTCTGGAACATTTAAATAAATTTCCATATGATAGGTGGTTTATTTAATGGAAGAGCAAATAATTTATCAGTGAATTGGGACAAACATAATTATTTGGGGAGTTAAAGAAGATGAGTGGTTTAAAGACTAGAGATGGCTTCCTTGTATATTTAATCTTCAGCCTTAGTGTGATCAGTGTGAACTCAGAAGCAGAGGAATATCCTATCGTGACTGTTTGAGGTTTAATTTTCCCCTCTAAGTTTGAAGGCTTATCAGGATTGTTGGTGATAGTTAAATGAGAACACATACAAACACATACATTCTGTTTGTTGTGTGCTTGTCTATTTTATTGCATGAGGCTAGTTTAGGATGCTATAGATACAAAAGTTGTAATAAGAGCTTCATCTAACTTTATGGAATCAGGGGGTGGACATATAGAAGATAATTTGAGAAGGCAGCGGACAGCATTTGTCAATGAATTCCTTGTGATGGAAGTCAAGAATGAGGGGAAGTCAAAAATCTAATACTAAAGAGAATAGAGACCACATCTTTAGAAAACATGCCTGTATAGATAGATGTTGATGAGAGAGGAAATGTTAAGAATTAAGTTGCTGCAATGGAGCAGCTGATCTTTAAAGAACTGTGCCCTTCTTCTTTCTAGTTAGACAAATGATAGAGGGAAGTTGACTAGCCAGTTAACTAGTAAATTTATAATAGAACAGCTCTGCAGTTTGCCTAACTTGAATTCATAGCATAGCAAGATACTAAGTAAATATATAACCCGAATGACCCAAACTTTGACAGTTAAATCTATATCCGCCAAGAGGTCTTAACCTTTGTTTTCCTCCTCGCTACCATCAAACTCCCAAGGCTTTTGCCTCGTCTTCTAGTGCTTTATGACTTTAAGTGACTGATGTTCTATATTCTTCCTTTTTTTTTTTTTTTCGTTTTTTAGTCGCTCAGTCATGTCCGACTCTTTGCGACCCCACAGACTAGTCTGCCAGACTCCTCTGTCCATGGGGATTCTTCAGGCAAGAGTACTGGAGTGGGTCGCGATGCCCTCCTCCAGGGGATCTTCCCAACCCAGGGATTGAACCCAGGTCTCCCACATTGCAGGCAAATTCTTTACCGACTCAGCCACCAGGGAAGCCCTAATCACTTCATAGTGATTCTCAATTCAGAGTCTGTCTTTTACCTGTGCCAAGCTGAGGCTCCTCAGATGGTTGATGTTTTATTAGGCTGCCTGTAGTACTACCCAAGACAAAGTAGGTTGCTGTTAGATTTTTGTACCACCAACTTCCATTCCCCTGTATTGTGTATTTCCCTTGCAGAGCCCGGTGGCTTCCTTGTGAAGCTTGTGGGAGCAGCTACAACGAACTGCTGGGCCTGCCTTTTTGGTCTAGCAGTGTATGAAAGCAGCCCGACAGGTTAATGGCTCAGATAATCTTAATAAGCTTTGAATTGTGGTTAAGACCACTTCTTCAGAGTGGTTTTTGGCTTTACCACAAACGTACGTTTGATTGTTATAGCATGACATGTGATAACAGAAAGTTAAGTTACAGTTCAAAAGAAATGTATTGTTTTGGGTCTGAACACTCAGGCAGGAAGGCATTTCCTTATTCATGCAGTGGTGTGTAAAAAATATTCTGGAAATCTTTTCTTCCCCATTCTGAATGTACAGATTTTGACCATTTTATTTTTGCTTATTGATAGTCTCCCTTCACTGTCCTATTTTGCGTGTTTTAAAATTACAGTTGGAATCTTCCCCCCCCCCCCTTAGGGTCAGGCTTCTTTGAAATAGTTTAATTCCTTGTAAACTTGAATTATAGCCTTTCCTTTATGAATTAGACTTTTGGCTACACATCCATAAATGTTCTGGTCTGCTTTATTTAAAAGGAAAACAAAAGGCAGATAGACTACAGAATTCAAATACTTTAAAACCAAACCGTATGTTAGAGGTTTGACTGTTTAAGAAATTGGCCAGTAATGGTTTAATAGAGGTTGGACTGATACACAGTCTTTATGTTAATAATTTTGACTAACAGAAAACGTTAGTGTGACATAGTATATATATATGTATATATACATAGACATAGAAGATGTTTATGTATTCTTGATCCTTTTCAACTCAGAAAAAAAGTGTACTTTGCAAAATTATGATTGGTGATGTAGACAGTGGTCATGAGCAATGTAACATTTATTATCTTTGTGCAAGAAATATGAAAGAGTAATTGTCAAATATTTGATGTATGTATATGCACAAACATTCATGTCTGTTTATGTATATGTATGCAATAGCTAAGGTATGGCTTCCACAGCAGGTGTCTTTAGATTTCCTGAGTTTTATGTATTTATAGCTTTAGAAGAGAATTTTTTCACTTTCTAGTAGTCAAAGACAAAAGAATCTTTTACCCTTATAATTTAGTCAGTAGTTGAAGTATTGGAAGGGTAATGAAAGAAGGTTTCCTTTCAGGTTTCTTGTTGACGCCTCACTTAAGCAAAACAAGCCTATACTGTATCATAGAAATTTTTAGGATCAGTTAGTACACTTTACAGTCTTTTCATAAAAATTGTGTCTCTTCAGATGTTAGTATCTAGAATTGAACTGTACTTGAATTCTACCTTATTGCAGAATATATGGAAAATCATGGACATTATACTGTAGTTACATTTTAAATCAGATTTACCGTTGTGTGAACAAGGCAAAGTGGTTTCTAAGCATTTTTCTCATCTGTGTAATGAGGATAATAGCACCTCCCTTAGTAAGACTGACCTGTGTATGAAGTGAGACATGCATGGGTAGTGCGTAGGTAGCCCGCTGCTTCTCCTGTTGTGTATTCTGTATGGATGGGGGCCGTGTTTCATTTGCTGCTACATGTCCCAAATGTCTCCTGCAGTCCCTAACATACAGCAGGCCCTTACATGTGTGTGAAATGTTAAAGAAAGAACAAAGAAATTAGAATGTTCAGAACAGTTATGCCACTCTCTCTCTCTCCTTCTACATCTTGGTTTTAGTTGAGAGAGGCAAATGAAGCCAGTTGAAAAGTTAACAATAGGAAGGTTCTAATCCTAGTACCCATTCAGCATTTTTCTGTGACACTGCATAACTAGTGACTTTAAAAAAATGCATACTGTGGGGTAGATTTGCCAAACAGAGGACCACAATGGATCCTGATTCTTTTGCCTACTAAAATTAGGGAAGAAGATTGTAAATTCTTATTTGCAGTTTGGATGGAGAGAAGACCAGTTTTCAGGACTTAAATCCTTATATTAACCTTTGATATGAAATACATATATTCTGGAATGATGTAGCTGAGGACTGGAAGTCACCACCTTCTAAAATCTGATGTTAAAATAGAAGTCAAAGACAATAGGAATAAAGTCTAGGAAAGAACTTTTTTCCCAGAATCATCCATTCATTTGAAAAACTTGAATATTAATAAATCTGGATAAGTATTTATAAATTAAAGTAATATACCTACAGAAAAACAAAGCACACAAATCATAAATGTACAATAAAGTAAATTTTCACAAAGTGAATATACATGTGTGACCATCACACAGATGAAGTTACAGAATATTACTTGTTCTTCTGGATCTTTCATATAGCTCCTCCTAGTGTGTGTACCTCCCTCTCAAAGGTAACCTGTGTCCTGGTGAACACTGTAGTTTAATTTTGCTTTTCTTTTAAAATTTCATATAAAATAGAATCATATAATTTTTGTTCCTTTTTGAGTCTGGCTTCTTTTGCTATTTGTCAGTGTTATTGCATATGTAGTGATAATTTGTTCACTTTCATTGCTGAATAGCACAATGTTGTATGATGATTCTATAATTTATCTGATCCTTCGACAGTGGTCATTTGAGTTTCTGATTGGGATTATTACATCTGATGATGCTGTGGACATTCTTGTACATGTCTTTTGGTATTCATATATACACATTTGTGGGGGTATAGCATTTTTATTACTTTTGAACATCAGCAATAGTAATCTCAAGTCAACAGGCATATATTTTAAGCTGCTGTCAGTGGTCTAGCAGTATTACTACATTCTCAGGTGTACTTTTATTAAGGAAAGTTATGGGCCTTCATGTACCACCTAATTGCATGATATTGCTTCTGAGGCTATTCCATTCTATGGGCTGAATCAGAATTAATTTAGGGAGAGGCCTGTTGGACCTAAATTTTACAGGGAAAT
The DNA here is from genome assembly GCF_023091745.1 of Budorcas taxicolor. Classification (NCBI taxonomy): domain Eukaryota; kingdom Metazoa; phylum Chordata; class Mammalia; order Artiodactyla; family Bovidae; genus Budorcas; species Budorcas taxicolor. Next base: position 46,273,085 of record NC_068915.1, read on the forward strand.
ACTATTTTTTTCTACTCGTATTTTCTTCCTGGTGACGGGAGCTAAGTATTACAATGCCTGGCTTGTCTTTACCAAGTTTAATCCTTTGATTCCTCATTGTCGTTCAGTTGCTCAGTGGTGTCCCGATTCTTTGTGACCCCATGGACTGTACACGCCAGGCTTCCCTTTCGTTCACCATCTCTTGGAGCTTGCTCAAACTCATGTCCCTTGAGTCGGTGATGAGGTGATTCCTCACTAGGTACTTGGAAAACTTTATTTGTAAGGTATTAGAACTCAATATGGGCTTCCCAAGTGGCACTAGTGGTTAGGAACTGGCCTGCCAGTGCAGGAGACATAAGAGATAGGGGTTCAATTTCTGGGTCAGGAAGATCCCCTCGAGGAGGGCACCGCAACCCACTCCAGTATTCTTCCTGTCGGGGAAATCCCATGGACAGAGGAGCCTGGTGGGCTACAGTCCGTAGAGTTGCAAAGAATTGGACACGACTGAAGCAACTTAGCACAGGAGTCAATATAGAGCCCAGCTTTTAAAATTGCAAGGTCTTCTGGCTTGGTAGCTTTTTTTAAAAACTGAAAATTACCTATTTTTCCATAGTTTGTTAATTCTGTGGAGGCAAAAATTTACTTTGAGCGGCCTCCTGAAATGTAACTTACTTGTCTTCTTCATTCTTCCCCACTAAAAATCTCTTTGGTCGTCTCTGCTATATTCATATTTAGGCTTCCCTACCAGAAATCATTGATGGTTACTTCTTGGGGATCTGATCTCTGGTTCCAAATACTTGTACTGAACAGTGGTTAAAGGAGAGCTAGACCCCTTCTAAGATAAATGTATTGAACAGTAAATGTTGTATACATTTTCAAGAATAGAAGAACCCAAGGAAATAAGGCAAAGAAATCCTATTATGGATAGTTGTATTCTATGGCTTTCAAATGAAGAAGGCAATGGCACCCCACTCCAGTACTCTTGCCTGGAAAATCCCAAGGACGGAGGAGCCTGGTAGGCTGCAGTCCATGGGGTTGCTAAGAGTCAAACACAACTGAGCGACTTCACTTTGACTTTTCACTTTCATGCATTGGAGAAGGAAATGGCAACCCACTCCAGTGTTCTTGCCTGGAGAATCCCAGGGACGGGGGAGCCTGGTTGGCTGCCATCTGTGGGGTTGCACAGAGTCGGACATGACTGAAGCGACTTAGCAGCAGCAACAGCATGGCTCTCCAAAAAAAAAAAAAAAATTCCCTTTTATTGGCATCCCTCTTTCTTTCCTTTTTAAGTCTCACTTGGATGGAAAGGGCATTTCAAAAGATGAGAAAAAAATAATAACTTCTAATTAATATCAGATTTCTTTGTTCCTGTGAAGAATTTTCAAATGACTTCAGAGAACTGACAACATCTTTGGCAGATGTTTTGTGGAGGAAAAAAAATCTTCACTGTTTATAATTTGAGGTAGGGGTGAGAAGTAAGTGGGGAGGTGCAAAGGCAAAAACTATGTGACATCTCATGTACAAGCTGCTTTTCATGATCACTTGGGATTTTCCACAGGAGATGTTCAAACCAAACAGTCTTTGAGGGATTGTTTGCATGCTCTCTGCGCTGGCCTTCCTTAGGAGGTACAGATTCTAGGAAGAACTTCTCTTTTTCCTTTTCTATCTTTGCCTTGATGGTAGTAGGAACCATTTTATATATTATACATACACTCCTATGTTCTTCTTTTGTATGTCTTGGCGCCCACTTGTCTGTTTTTTTCTAAGTTGTATGGCAGCCACTGTCACTTATCCCGGCAGTCACATAGGATACCCTCAAAGCTGAGCCAATATTCCTCATTAAACCGTAGTTTAAGGCAAAACTAAATGTACTGTTAGAGGGGCAAAATATATATAAAACATGAAGTTTAACATTTTAATCATGTTTCTGTGTACAGTTCAGTTTCATTAGGTACATTCACATTACTGCACAACCACCGGCACCTTCTGTCTCCAAAATTTTTTCATCTTCCCAAACTGTACCCATGAAACAGTAACTCTCCATGCTTCCTTCCGCACCCTCAAGCATGGTGACAGTCGCTGGAAGCCACCATTCTACTTTTCTGTCTTCTGAATTTGACTACTCTAGGTACCTTATAGAAGTGGGGTCATAGGATATTTGACCTTTTGTGTCTTTTAACTTAGCATAATGTATTCAGGGTTCATCCATGTTGTATGTAACTTGTGTCAGAATTTTTTTTAAGGTGGAATATTTAATTGTATGTGTATACCACATCTATTCATCCATCAGTGTGCATTTCGATTATTTCCACCTTTTGCCTGGTGTGAGTAATGCTGCTCTAAACATTGGTGTACAAGTATCTGTTTGAGTTTCCACTTTTATTTCTATTGGGTATGTACCCAGAAGTGGAATTGGTAGATTATGTATTAATTGTACGTTTAATTTTGGAGATACTGCCATACCATTTTACATTTCCACCGTAATACCATACCATTTTACATGTCCACCAACAATGTACCAGGTTTCAAATCTTGTTATTTTTTGTCGTTTTTGATAATAGGCATCCTGAATGGTATGAAGTGGTATCTTTATGTTTTTGATTTGCATTTCCATAGTGATCAGTTCCTGCATTGGAAGTGTGGGTTCCCAATCATTGAAACTCCAGAAAATCCCTGGGTCTGTACACTTAGGAACCTTTTAAATTCTTGTAAGAATTCTGTACAGAGATACTTTCATCTGTGTTTCAAATTGAGAAAACTGAAACAAGAGTTTAAGTAAATTCTGTTCCTTTGCTTTAAAGTTAGGGTGTGAATTTAAACAACCTCCCTCCTGAGTCCATGCCCGTACGGACTACGTGGCTACCTGTCCCATGACCTGTATTTGTGGCAGATTGTGTGTGCTCTTATCAGATGACACTTTTCACCTCTTAAATATTGCCTTAAAAGGCAGTGCATAAGATCAAGTAAGGTGTCTGAAGGAGTTCTTAGCAAAAATTGAATTCTTTTGCAGAAATTAAACAGATGGTTAAGGTTAGGACCTCCTTAAACTTCTATAAGTTGCATTATATTTTCCTATGTGGAAGTGTCTGTTTTCCATAAGGGTGTGAATTTCTTTATTTGGATCTGGCATATTTTTTCCTGTATTATTTCCCCTAGTGAAATTTGTTTACTGAGAACATTTTGTGGGGTAAAATTTTAACTTATATGTTTTTCTCAGTTTTTATTTTAAGCCACCCTTCTTCTAGACTCAATATATGAGTGGCCTTAACTGATGTTTAGATATTGCAATTTTATTTGGCTATTTACCTAAGCCAAGCCTAGCTAGTAATGAATAAAACATCTGCCAGATTATATATAATACATTCTAGAGCAAAATGGAATTCTGCTGCTGCTCACCATTATCACTAATACTGATAATTAGTGGGAATGGTGTGTATATATATATGTGTATATGTATGTGTGTGTATTATTTTATATACACACTTTGGGAGGGGAATGAAAATATATATCTCATTTTTCCATTCAAAATTAATGCTTCTGGGAATTCCCTAGCAGTCCAGTGGTGGCAGCATGGGCAAAAAAAGAAAAAAATTAACACTATTAATTGGATAGCTCTTTTTACTTTTTTCTTTTCTGTTTGTGTCTGTAGGCATGATTGTGAGGTGCTATGTGTAACCAGCAATCCATTCCTAATTATCATGGATTAAAAAAATTTTTTTATTAATACAAATGATGCTTTATTGAATATCTTTGTATACAAATTGTTGCATAGTCACAATAGAGAGTACTAAGGATTCAAAGGAATGCACATCTTGAATTACAGTAGATGCTGCCAGATGTCTTCCAAAAAGATTGCACCAATTTAAACTCCCCACAGTGCATGAGAGTTCCTGTTTCTCCACCTGTACATCAACACTGGGTATAATCAAACTTTACGTCTATAGCAAGTTGTCATAGGAGCATAAGAGCTGTGCCAGGAAGCTGGCTGTAGAGCCTCTTATCATCTCCAGTGAATGTTTGTCGCCACCAGGTTCTGTGGCGATTAGTGTTAAGCCAGCACCTAGATCAGGTTAGTGCTTCTCTGCCTTTTTTGTTTTGATATAATTTCAGTTTACAGAAAAATTGCAACTATTACAAAATATTACAAAGAAGTTCAGCCAGATATTTCAGTTATTAGCACTTTACCACATTTAGATTATCCCTCTGTGTATCTACACACACACACACACCCACACACAAAATCTTCTTTTTCCTGAACCTTTTGAAGGTAAGTAGACATCATTCCCTTTTCTTCCTAAACACTACAGTGTTTCTAAAATTAAAGACATTCTCTTATTTAATGCCTGTACAGCTATCAAAATTAGATATTAAAATTTATATGATCCTATTTTCTAATCTACCATTTTATGCAGATGTTGTCACTTAATTTCCTTTTCTAGCCAAAGTAAATCCTGGATGGTCTGTTGTTTTCAGTGATCGTGTTTCCTCAGTCTCTTCTAACCTGAGCAGGTTTCTCAGTTTTTTGGTCCTTTACAACCTTGATGCTTCTAAAAGTATAATCCACTTATTTTGTTGACTCTTCCACAATTTGGGTTTGTTATGTTTCGTCTTGTTTGGCTTCAAGTTGTGTTTTTGTCAGTGAAATTACAGAAATGACACTGTGCTCTTGCCATGTTAGGAGGCATTTGATGTCAGTTTGTCCTTTTCAGTCTTTTGGCATGAAATTGAAGTAGTTGTGCAGCATTTTACTGCTCTGTCTTGTTGAGGCCATAGATTTTAAGACATATACTTTTCATATAAGGTCTTTATAGGTGATGTTCATGGATGCCAGGGTTCTCAGCTCAGCTGTGCTGTCTGGGTTGTGAGGCCTATGGCTATCACAGATTTAACTGGAGCAAATCCCTCTGCAGGTATGAGTTTTAGGAAAAGCACTCTTTTCCTAATCTGATGCTAACTTTGGAGATACCTCAAAAGCCAGATGCAGAGAATATCTGGAAACCATGTTCTCGGTTACTCCTAGTTTGTATCTTTCCACTCTTCCTGCTTCTTTACACAGACTGATGACAGACTAACAAAGTTTGTTGTTGTTTTAATTGGAAAAAAAAAAGGTGAATAAAAGGATTTTAAAATTAAGGAAGCAGTGCCTTTCAGATGTTCTGTGCAGTATACTAGTAAGAAGGGGAACATGTTTCTTCACCTGATGGGGCCAGCTGCAAGTGTGGAATGTGCCATAAAATATTTGTTCTAATAGAAAATGTTTAGTAAGTGTGGTTCAGGAGAATGCATCATGCCTTGACCGTCTTTTTTTGTTGTATCCAAGACCACTAGTTATACCTTGACAGGTCTTAAGGTAAGAGTAAGTTAAAGCTAAAAATTGAATTATGAACAAGGTGTGGCTTGTCTTGCTCAAAGTTATTTGACTCAATGCATAGACTGTTTTCTGTCATAGATACAGAATGAAGCTTTAGAAGTGAAGATGTTACATGTTTACTTGAACTGTATTTTTAGATTGTTCCAATATTAGTCTTTTCAATCATATTCAATAAGTATAATGTTTTTTTCTAGCTTTAAAAAAAAGAAATTACATTGATGAACATCTTTGAATATACACCATTGTCCATTTGTTGTAACTGCATGTCAGTACCATAAGGGAATGGATTTTGTGTCTCTCACTGATTTATAGCAAGTACCTATACTTGGTACATACTAGGTGAATGAATGAATCTGAGGACAAAGATGGTATGTTACATGTAGCCTTTTTTAATAAGCCTGTTCTGTTTTGGTGAGTAGATTGCTCAACAACTTTCTGGTACCTATTGCTTTGTTTTTCATATTATATGTTAGCATAGACTATGGGGATCATGTATATCATCTATTTGTTTCTTTCTCCTGGTGGAATGATCAGGTATGGATTCTTGAGGGTATCAGTCAGGTTTCCTTATTTTTCCCTTGTTAAATGCTGTTTTGTTTCACTGTCTTGAACCATGATTCAAAAATTCTAGTACTCAGGCGCTTGAGCCGGAGCGGGCCGCCAGCGGTCCGGCCCGGTAGGCGCAGAGGGTCCTGTCGGCGGCGCCCGGGAGCGACTAGCTTCCCGATGCTTCCGCCCTGGCTCCCGCCGGCCGGGCTGTGCGCTTAGGTCCCGGCTCCGGCCCCCGGAGGCGTCCGCGTGGGTGACAACGGCTTCGGCCCCGCGGAACGGAGCGGCTGGAGCGCGAGGCGGCGGCCGCCGGGAGGAGGATGGGGGCTAACCAGTTAGTGGTGCTCAACGTGTACGACATGTACTGGATGAACGAATACACCTCTTCCATCGGAATTGGAGTTTTTCATTCAGGAATTGAAGTATATGGCAGAGAATTTGCTTATGGTGGCCATCCTTATCCCTTTTCTGGAATATTTGAAATTTCCCCAGGAAATGCTTCTGAACTAGAGAAACATTTAAATTTAAAGAAGCTGTTGTTTTAGGGAGCACTGATTTTCTAGAAGATGATATAGAAAAAATTGTGGAAGAATTGGAAAAATACAAAGGCAATGCCTATCATTTGATGCATAAAAATTGCAATCACTTTTCTTCGGCTTTATCAGAGATTCTCTGTGGGAAAGAGATTCCTCGCTGGATCAGTCGGCTTGCCTACTTCAGCTCCTGTCTACCTTTTCTACAGAGTTGCCTCCCAAAGAAGTGGCTCACACCCGCAGCCCTGCAGTCCAGTGTCAGCCAGGAGCTCCAGGAGGAACTGGAGGAAGCAGAGGACGCTGCGGCCTCGGCCTCCATGGCCAGCACCCCCGCAGGCTCCAGACCTGGGTGCCACACCAAACTATAAACGTCTCCAAAGTCACACATTCAGAACTGTCTGTGCCAGTTGACTATCACTAGAGAAAAGTAAAAGAATAAACGTCCTTTGGATATTTTGTATGCAAAGATGGCTCTCCCCCAAATCCCAGTTTTTCAGCTCAGGATTATATTTGTAATCAAAAACAAAACAAAACAAAAAAAATCACTTGGCGCAGGAGGGGGAAAAAAAAATTCTAGTACTGTTTTTGAACTGTATACTACTTAGAGAAGATTTGGTATGAAGTGAAGTTGCTCAGTGTCCAGTTCTTTGCAACCCCATGGACTGTAGCCTACCAGGCTCCTCCGTCCATGGAACTCTCCAGGCAAGAGTACTGGAGTGGGCTGCCATTTTCTTCTCCGGGGGATCCTCCTGACCCAGGGATCGAACCCGGGTCTCCCGCATTGCAGGCAGATGCTCCACTATCTGAGGCACCAGGGAAGCCTGACAAGTGTATAAAACAAGTGTACTTTTCTCAGCTTGCTGTTCATTCAGTGTTGTATTTGCATGAAATTTGACTTCATTAGGAGTTTGGATTGTTCATGCTCTCTTCGATGTTACTTGAGTTAATAATTTATTTTAATCTCATTTCTGCATTAAGCAGAAAACTTGTGAAATTCAAAATACTAGAGGAAATTACTTTTAGTTCTACACCCAAGGGCAGAATAGTTTCCCACATGATTTGAGCCGGCTTTTGCATCTAGAAACTCAAGAGTTCTAATATCATCACTAGACAATATCCTAGCAGTGTAATTACTAAATTGTTCTATATTCAAAGTTTTTTCTTTTCTTTCCATAGCTCACCTTTTGGTTTTTGACTTGATTTTTCTCTTGTGAAGCATCTGTTAGCTAGAAAAGGTGTTAAGATGGTGAAGTTTTGGTAACTTTATCGTGTTTATCCTCAATATGTTTGTGATCATGTACTTCCTTAACAGATTGGTTAATATAGAAGAAATGTATCTGTTGTGGGGGAAACAGTATTACATGTCCACCATGAGCAAAAAAGAAGTAAAGTATGCAAAGTTCAACTCTTTTACTTACTTGAAAATTCTAATGGATTGGAGGATATGTGGGAACCTTATATAGGTAGGAAGTATATTTAGTGATTGATGGAAACTTTTGAAAAATCTTCAGCACTGCCAGGTGTATGAAAACAGATACAGTTAAAATAATATTTTCCCTAAGCTGAAACTTTTGAACTGTGGTGTTGGAGAAGACTCTTGAGAGTCCCTTGGACTGCAAGGAGATCCAACCAGTCCATTCTGAAGGAGATCAGCCCTGGGATTTCTTTGGAAGGAGTGATGCTAAAGCTGACACTCCAGTACTTTGGCCACCTCATGCGAAGAGTTGACTCATTGGAAAAGACTCTGATGCTGGGAGGGATTGGGGGCAGGAGGAGAAGGGGACGACAGAGGATGAGATGGCTGGATGGCATCACTGACTCAATGGCCGTGAGTCTGAGTGAACTCCGGGAGTTGGTGATGGACAGGGAGGCCTGGCGTGCTGTGATTCATGGGGTTTCAAAGAGTCAGACACGACTGAGCAACTGAACTGAACTGAATTGACTGCACATCTTATGAAAGTGTCTTACAGAAGAGTGGTCTAAACTTGATTGATCCGATTTATTTCTGGTTTTCAGTTGTCAACACATGTCAGTAGACATCTTGTTTTAAAAATAGATTAGAAGTAAAAATAAAAATTTTGTAGTGTCCCTACTCCCTACTGCAAAAGGGAGGAATAGGACTTAATCTTTAAATTATAATCAGTCTCTGAGTAATTGTTATCTGACTTGTCATTTCTGCTGAAAACTGGTTATTTTGATTGTATAATATAAATACTATATCATGAATTTTCTTGACTCACTCATGTTCAAAGATGGGCCTTCTTTCTGCAGAAGATAATTCCTGAAGTGTTATGTAGATCAGTAGAGGAAAGTGGCTCTTGATAAGTATAGGGTGCATATAGTATCTTGGTATAAGTTGACAGTTTTAAATATGTAGATCTATGAATTTAACTGAATAATTAGAATCTAGTTCAGTTGTGAGCTTCAGAGTTATACATTGCGAACCTACTAAACACTTTTATGAATTTTCTCAGAAAACCCTTTTCTTTTCAATGATTAAATTTACGTATTTTTAATCGAAGGATAATTGCTCTAAAATATTATATTGGTTTCTGCCATAGATCAACATAAATCAGCCATAGGTATACCTATGTATACCTTTCTCTCTCTAAACCTTTCGGCCGCCTTGCTCTGCATCCCAATCCTCTAGGTTGTTACAGAGCCCTTGTTTGCGTTCCCGGAGTCACGCAGCAAATTCCAGTTGGCTGCCTGTTCCACGTACAATAGTATATCTGTTTCTGTGTTGCTGTCTCCATGCTCCACCCCACCTCCCTCCCCACCGCCTGTGTCCATATGAGTCTGTTCTCTGTGTCTCCATTGCATCCTGCAAGTAGTTTCATAGGTACCATCTTTCTAGATTCCATATTTATGTGTCGAAACACAGTGCTTATTTTTCTTTCTGACTTTCATTCTGTATAATAGGCTCTAGGTTCATCTACCTCATTAGAACTGACTCAAATGCATTCCTTTTTATGGCTGAGTATATTCCATCCTGTATATGTACCACAGCTCCTTTCTCCATTCATCTGTCAATGGACATCTAGGTTGCTTCCATGTCCTAGCTATCGTAAATAGTGCTACAGGGAACATCGGGATACATGTCTTTTTCGCTCAGGTTATGTGCCTAGTTGTGGGATTGCTGGGTCATATGGTGGTTTTATTCCTAGTTTTCTAAGGAATTTCCATAGTGACTGAATATATATTCCCACCAACAGTGCAAGAGGGTTCCCTTTTCTCTACACCCTCTCCAGCATTTATTGTTTGTAGATTTTTTGATGATGGCCATTCTGTCTCTTGTGAGGGGATATCTCACTGTAGTTTTGATTTGTATTTCTCTAATGAGCAGTGCTGAACATCTTTTCATGTATTTATTAGCCATCTGTATGTCTCTTTTGGAGAAATGTCTGTTTAGGTCTTTTGCCCTCTTTTTGATTGGGTTGTTTGTTTTTGTGATATTTAGTTGTATGGACTGCTTGTATATTTTTGGAAATTAATCCTTTGTCAGTTGTTTCATTTGCTGTTATTTTCTCCATTCTGAGGGTTGTCTTTTCACCTTGTTTATAGTTTGCTTTGCTGTGCAAAAGCTATTAAGTTTAAGTAGGTCTCACTTGTTTATTTATTTATATTTATTTCCATTATTCTAGGAGGTGGGTCATAGAGTGTCTTGCTGGGATTTATGTCATGAAGTGTTCTGCCTGTTTTCCTCTAAGGGCTTTATAGTTTCTTGCCTTTCATTGACATCTTTTATCCATTTGAGTTTGTCTTTGCATATGGTGTTAGGAAGTGTTCTAATTTAATTCTTTTACATGTAGCTGTCCAGTTTTCCCAGCATCACTTATTGAAGAGACTGTCGTTGTCATATTGTATATTCTTGCCTCCTTTGTCAAAAGTAAGGTACCCATAGGTGCATGGGTTTATCTCTAGGCTTTCTATCTTCAGGAGACCCATTTTATTACCCTTCTACCATTCTATTAGATACAGTAATCATTACATTTAATGAGATCGGTAGAAGTGTGATGGCATATGCATTACAGAGAGGATTGAGTTTACAGACACTTACTGGAGATGCTTTATTATACACTGAAGAAGTGATTTAATCTTACTGTCATTTATAAGATTTCTAACCTTCAGATAGCACTCAGATAGAACAGTGCATCATTTTGAAATACTGTTCAAGCTCAGCAGGCAAATCTCTTTTTCATGTTTTCTCTGGGGGCAGGAGTGATGTTGCACAAGCAACATATGATTGTTGACTTCATTGAATGGGCAGTTCCAGAAAAGAATGTAGACAGACATTTGAATCAACATTCAGTTGACTTAATCTGATTTTTAAAGCATTTCAGAGTACCAGAAAACAAAGTTTGCTTTTGAATTTTGAGAGCAGTGGATCTTATTAGTTATATAATAGACCTATGTTAAATTATGTGTTAGATTCCAAAGGATGTGCGATGGTCAGAGTTATTAGCTAGTATGATTAGTATCGTGATTCTAACTGAAAAGTTTCATCTCATTAGTTAGCTGTGTCTCTCTAAAATTTTCACCATTTTAAGCTCTTAGATTCTCTCTATATTCTTTGCTTCTCTTTATAAAGTGTGACTCTGTTCTTAAATAAATATATGCAAAGAAGTAATTTAAAGATTGTCTTAAACTTTTGGGGTTTTGTAAAATATACTAAATCTAACCTAGTGAGGCACTTTCAAATTTTAATCATATGCTGCAATGGCAAATTTAATCAGCCTCAAAAATTGAAAAAAAATCTTTCCTGTGGAAAGTTTCAGGAATAGATTTTTGCCTTTAATTCCATAATTGGAATTCACATCATAGATTAACCAGTAGTTCAGTGTTTTAAAACCTTTGTCCTTCAGCAGCCTTGTTGATATTACTAAGTTATTGTGTTTATAGAAATCAAAGAGGATTACTTATTATTAATCCTTCTGACAAAAACTTGGGATTCTTTACTCATTTTGGGGTGCTATTTCAGTTAAAGCCACTTTTCAGTATTTTAGGATTAACTGAAATACCAAAATATTCAAGGGCAATTTCTTATAAACCAAGTTCATAAACAGTGTCATAGAATGTTAAATTACTCAACAGAATGAACTACATGGGATTTTAAGACTTTTGTCATCAATTTAATAATTGTGTAAAATACTGCAAATAGAGTAGAGAACTCTTAAGTCAAATTAGGCTTCTCAAACCTATAACCCGTTATGAACAAGTCACTTAACCTATTTATAACTGCAGTGTGGCTTTAAAAAGAAAGAAAAATTCTATTGATCTTTTTTCTTCAAGTGCTGTGTGCCTCTGCCCTGTCTTTCAGAAGACCTCGTTTTTTATTTCAGAGGAGACAAGTCATCACATAAGGAATAGTTTCTTCTTCCTCTTAAACTTGTTTATCTTTATTAATATCACACTTAATATCATTAGTTATTTTGGCTTAACTTTTATAACTAGAAAACAGTAATAATTACTAACATTTACTAATAATTAATAATTCCAGGTGTTTCAGGTGTTCTGTGTGTCTTCTGTATATTAGTTAGCACTTTTAATCCTTCAGCAACTCCTTGAGGTCAGTACAACCACTTTGTCAGTTTTGCAGATGAGGAAGGAAACTGAACTAGAGGGTCAGATAACTTCAGGGCTGCACGGGAAATAAACACTAAATCATAGATTTGAACTCAGCTGATTTACTCTTGGAATCTCTCTTACCACCCATGCTGTATTCTAATTCCAGCCTAAATTGTGCTAATCTTTGCTTGTGCTTTTTCTCTTGCCCTCTCGCAAACAAGGTACCGTCTTTCTGTGGTTCTATGCTAGAATATTTAGCATATTTCTTTTTGAAGGGCCATATATTATGAACTAATTAATTAGTCAACATCTAGGCTTAAATCTTAACTTTGCCTGCCACTTAGCTCACTTTGTGACATTGGGCAAGTTGCTTTCCACATCTTTAAAATGTGCTTTCCAGAATTATTTTATAATGGTTAAAAAGGGTTAGCAAAGGGTATAACATAATGCTTGCCACATGGTAAACATCTGTGAGATCTGTACCCCCTTGGGCTGTGAGGAATTTTTTGAATGCTGCAGATTATGTGAGACTGGAAGATCATCTTTTGTTAGGTGTTTTAGCAAGGTGTCTCTGGGAAGTAACTGCTGCTGCTGCTAAGTCACTTCAGTCGTGTCCGACTCTGTGCGACCCCATAGATGGCAGCCTGTCAGTCTCCCCCGTCCCTGGGATTCTCCAGGCAAGAACTCTGGAGTGGGTTGCCTAATCAGTGTAATACACACTCAGTGTGTGGATGTGTCAGTCCTACCTAGGGTCTGTTGTTTTGTTTAGAAACAATTTTAAACTCTGTATTTTGTTACTACTGAGTGTTGGTATTTACTGGAGGATTTCTTTTTACAGTGGCCTTTAGTAGGGTTGAAGTATAAGTTGTAAAGGAGGTTTCATGGTGTCTAAAATGTTGTGGAGTATGTCATATAGCCTATTTATTTATTTTTTTCTTATTTCTTCTAGAAAATTTGGTGAGCGGCCTCCACCTAAACGACTCACTAGGTAAGCATTATATTAGTCTTTTACCCAAACGTTTTATGAAAGTGTTATATCCTGTCATTTTGGAAACTCTGTTAGGTTTTAATTGAAAAGAAGTTACTCACATAATGGTATCTAGATCATAAGCCTATTTCCATCTTCCCTTCCTTGTATCACCCCCTTTTCTCTCCTACATAAAGCAAGATAAGATGATACAGTTCAAAGGGAAAATGAAACCTTTAAAGAGTTAATATTGAGTATTATATAGTTAATGTAACAAGGACTACAGCATAAGGATAGTTTCCTTTGTCTAGTTTCATTAGCCAATCAGAATTTGTTGATTACAACTGGGACTTGAAAGATACTTAAATGTTTTTAGAAAGAATTTTAGAACAGATTTTATACATTTTAATGACACTATAAATATTATACTGTTCTAATTATATAATTTGTACAGTGTGCATTTTAATTACATGTTAAATTTAAAAGTGTTAGTCTTGAAAATATTTTTTAAAATTTCTGATAGCCAGTGATTGTAAAATAAAAAGTAAGATGCTCAGTTCCACTGCTATAGTCCTGGAGATAATGCTACCCTGCCTTGTTAATATCTTTATAGAAAATCGTATGCATGTATAAACAGAGACGTGTCTGTTTTTTTCTTTTTGAAGTCTAGCATCATACTCTCAGCATTGTTCTTTAACTGTAGATCTTCTACCTTGCTCTCTTTAGTGTCTTCATAATTTTTCATTGTCTTCCGACCAATCTTTATTTAATTCACACACGTGGCTATTTGGGTCATTTCCACGTTGTTGCCATTATTAAAAAAGCTGTTTCACTCAAAGAATGATGGGGACCTGCCAGAAGGACACACAAAGGGAGCCAGTTTGAAGAGGCTTCTTTTAGCCAAATCATGGACACTTTGGTCATCAAAGTAAATAATGACAATAATAGATTAAAACCCACAAAATAAAATGACAGTTTAGAAGTCTATGCTGAGTTAAATAATTAAATAAGTGGAGGAAAGGCGATAGCTTCCCTTTACAGAAGAATTCCGCCTAATAAACGCAGAAGAAACGGTGAAGCTTATACCACACAGTGGCAGCCACTGCAGTGATCGTTTCGGGCAGCGCCATCAGCAATGTCTAAGCCACTGCCTAACGTCTGGTGAGAGACAGAGCTTGCTTATAGTGTCCAAGTGCATCTCACAAAGCATGTGTCAACTATAAAGAGAACAACAGTAACAGGACAGTGAGGGAATCTGACAGAACCCACCTTAATTAAGTGTTCTAAATTAACATCACCAATAATGGACAAATAAATTCCACATGCATCATGAAGAATCACGGTATAGCTTTGGTGTGATACTTGCCAAAATTGCATAAGCTGAAATCTAAGCTTAAGGAAACTGTCAGACAGACACAGATGGAAGGACATCCTATAAAGTAAACAGCATTTACTCTTCCAAATGTTTAAGATTATGAAGAATAAAGACTGCAGAGTACCAAAGTAAAGGAACCCCAGAGGTCACAACAGCTAGGTTACACATGACAGATTTAACTAAACTGGATCAGGAACAAATTTTTCTTGTGCTCTAAGGATGGAGTTGCCAAACATTTTCTCTAATGGATCAGATAATGAGAGTGTTAGGCTCTTTGGATCACACTGAGTTTGTTGTGACTTTTCAGCTCTGTTCTTGTGTCCCCAAATCATCCATAGACAATATGTAAATGAGTGGTGTGTTCATGTTCCAGCTCAGCTTAATTAAAATAACAAACAAAATGGAGGCTATCCTGATTTGGTCTGAGTTCAGAGTTTCTCAACGTTACTTCACACTTCCACCCCCAAATAAAGGATATTAGAGGGATAGTTGGAAACATCTGAATAAAAATCTATTGTGGAAGTATTGTATCAGTCATAATTGCATGTGATTGTATAAGACAATGTTTCTTGGCAGTAAACACAAGTTTTTGGGTAAAGTGGTTTTATGTCTATAATATGCTCTTAAATGGTTTTAAAAGTGTTTAATATACAAATATGGTAAAATGTTAACATTGGCTAGTCTGAGGGAAATGGAGACTAGGAATTGTTTGTACTACTGTTGTAACTTTATGTCTAAAACTCAAAATTTAAAAATATTTTAAGGCATATTTCAGATTAGGTGGGTTGGGAAAATGTAACTTACCTCACAGGTCCATGTAAACATATTGTCAACTACTTGTTTTTATATATCTTGAAGAAATTCTAACTGGAATTTGTTTAATTCACCTAATAGGCATTTTGAAATTTAAAATTTATTAGATAAATAATATTGAAGTGATGCCACTCAGTCGTGTCTGACTCTTTGCAACCCCGTGGACTGTAGCCCGCTCAGGCTCCTCTGTCCATAGGATTCTCCAGGCAGGAATACTGGAGTGGGTGGCCATTTCCTTCTCCAGGGAATCTTCCCAACCCAGGGATTGAACCTAGGTCTCCTGCATTGCAGGCAGACGCTTTATCCTCTGAACCACCCTAGATAACTATTTTCATTTCATTACCAGCAGCATTAGATTTGAGTGACTCCTAACAATAAGATATATTTTGATGAATAAATTAGTTAACTCCATAAAAATAGCAATCAGCAAAATGTATAAATGTTATAAATAATATAATAAATGGTAATAATATAAGGAAAGGAGGTTTTCCTTTCCTTAAGTGTATACAATGATATAATTAGGTCCCATCTACTTTATCATGGCTTTCCATTTACCCTTTAAGCAGTTTTCCCTGGTTAGAAAATTTTAGTAGCTTTTAGGACTTCTGCTTCTGGCCAAGATGGAGTAACAGGGACTGGAATTACTCTTCAGCTTGGAACAACTAAAAACCTGGGCAAAATATATGAAACAGCAGTTTTCAAGATATTGGATGGCAGGCAAGAAAGGACAGTGACCCTTGAGAGACAGGAGACAAATGAGGTGAGCCCCAGCTTAGTGCCTGGAGAAAGTTTCCAGTATATGATATAGGAAGGGGAATCCAGGTTGAGTCTGGTAAGCACCTTGAGTTGTGGAGATGAACTGGGAATGTAAGGAGGCTAATTAAAGTGGTCAGAATTCTTTGGGCAGAGGACTGGAGAGGAAAGAGCTATGCAGAGTGTCAGAGATCTTTAGGGGGTCCTCTGTCTAGTCTTGAGCTGAGTAGTGAACAAAACCTGTGTGAGTAGACTACCCAAGGCTGGGGGAAGATAAACCTAAAGAATTAGAGGAAAAAGAATTCCTAGAGCTCTCTCAATTCTATGAATTGTGCCTGTTGCCAGTAGTCAAAGTGGGGAAAATATCTCATAATTCACAGTGTATCAACTAGAGTATTCAGAAGAGTTTTGTTTCAGTGGTACAAAATTAGTTCAGTTCAGTTCAGTCGCTCAGTCGTGTCCGACTCTTTGCGACCCCCTGAATTGCAGCACACCAGGCCTCCCTGTCCATCACCAACTCCCGGAGTTCACTCAGACTCGCGTCCATCGAGTCTGTGATGCCATCCAGCCATCTCATCCTCTGTCGTCCCCTTCTCCTCCTGCCCCCAGTCCTTCCCAGCATCAAAGACTTTTCCAGTGAGTCAACTTTTCACATGATGTGGCCAAAGTACTGGAGTTTCAGCTTTAGCATTATTCCTTCCAAAGAAATCCCAGGGCTGATCTCCTTCAGAATGGACTGGTTGGATCTCCTTGCAGTCCAAGGGACTCTCAAGAGTCTTCTCCAACACCACAGTTCAAAAGCATCAATTCTTCGGTGCTCAGCCTTCTTCACAGTCCAACTCTCACATCCATACATGACTACTGGAAAAATCATAGCCTTGACTAGACAGACCTTAGTCGGCAAAGTACTGTCTCTGCTTTTGAATATGCTATCTGGGTTGGTCATAACTTTTCTTCCAAGGAGTAAGCGTCTTTTAATTTCATGGCTGCAATCACCATCTACAGTGATTTTGGAGCCCCCCAAAATAAAGTCTGACACTGTTTCCACTGTTTCCCCATCTATTTGCCATGAAGTGATGGGACCAGATGGCATGATTTTCGTTTTCTGAATGTTGAGCTTTAAGCCAACTTGGCCTAGACTAAATGCTGCTCTGGTTCCACCTTAAAACCTTAAGCAAGTTTGAAAGGATCAAACATTTCCTAAATAACTTAATTTAGAACTAGAACAAAGCTAGAGAATATTTAAAGAATGGAAAAATATGAAGCACTCAGAAAGATGGTAAAATTCATTGTATCTTAACATATGGTAAAAATAAAAAATGTAGGAAAATGATTCATAATGAGAAAAACCAGTCAATTAAAACCAACTCAGAAATGACACAGATGATAGAAAATGGCATTAAGACTGTTAATTATATTTGTCTTCTTTATGTTTAAGAAGCTAAGATCAGGACTGTACAAAATTTTTGTCAAAGGATAAAATGGTAAATATTTTTGTTTTTGTGGCCTGAACAGCCTCTGTTGTAACTAACTTTGTTGTAGTGCAAAAGTAGCCAGAAACAATGTCTAAATGAATGGATATTACTGTATACTGGAGTATAACTTTATTTCTACTATAGATATAGATGGTAGGTTGCATTTGGCCTATAGGCTATAATTGCAGATCCCTGAGCTGAAAGAGAGATTGGAAGTTAAATAAAGGACATGGAAGATTAAAAGAAAGAGAAGATCCAATTCACATTTGTAGAGATGAAAACTAAACTATTTAAATGAAAAAATACACGTGCAGTATTACTCACAGATACATGCTATTGAAAAAGAGATTAGTAAACTTGAAGGCATACCAATGGAAGCTATCCAGAGTGAAGCACACAGAAAAAATGTCTGAAAAATATCATTAGTGAACTGTATTTTATTTTCAAATTGAAGTCATTGAAGGGGAAGAAAGAAACAGAAAGTAAAGTTGCTCAGTCATGTCTGACTCTTTGCGACCCCATCAACTGTAGCTTGCCAAGCTCCTCTATCCATGGGATTTTCCAGGCAAGAGTATTGGAGTCGGCTGCAAGAGATAATGAGTGAAAATTTTCTAACTTTGGTGAAAACTATAAAATAACAGTTCTAAAACTCAGTGAACCCCAAGTGCAAAAACTATTACTTTTTTTTCCTGGAAACACCTCATCATCAAACTGCTTAGTTCAGTTCAGTTCAGTCGCTCAGTTGTGTCCGACTCTTTGCAACCCCATGAACCGCAGCACGCCAGGACTTCCTGTCCATTGCCAACTCCCAGAGTTTACCCAAATCCGTGTCCATCGAGTCGGTGATGCCATCCAACCATCTCATCCTCTGTCGTCCCCTTCTCCTGCCCTCAGTCTTTCCCAGCATCAGGGTCTTTTCAAATGAGTCAGCTCTTCACTTCAGGTGGCCAAAGTATTGGAGTTTCAGCTTCAACATCAGTCCTTCCAATGAACACCCAGGACTGATCTCCTTTAGGATGGACTGGTTGGATCTCCTTGCATTCCAAGAAACTCTCAAGAGTCTTCTCCAACACCACAGTTCAAAAGCATCAATTCTTCGGTGCTCAGCTTTCTTTATAGTCCAACCCTCACATCCATACATGACCACTGGAAAAACCATAGCCTTGACTAGACTGCTTAACCTCAGTGATAAAGAGAAAATATTAAATGGAACAGAGAAAAGTGATACATTATATACAGAGGAACAAAGATAACATGACAGAGGTTTTTCATCTGAAACCTTGCTAGGAAGAAGAGGACAGTGGAACAAGAGTATTTAAGTTCTCAAGGGGGGAAAATATGGCAACCTAGAATTCTAGTCCCAGCAAAGGCAGAAACAAAGACAGTTTTCGACATAAGAAACTGAAAAGGAATCAGTCATAAACAGGCCTGAGCTTTAAGAAGTGCTAAAGAAATCTTTTATGCAGAATGATAAGGAATTTTGTATCTCTGGGAGTGTATGGAGGTTGGACAGTGTAATTCAGAGTTTCTTTCTTAAAAAAAATAATCTTTTAAACCTACCCTATTCTAATCCCTGTCTTCCAAATTAAGCAGTAGTTTATAAAATATGTTGTCATTTAGAGGATGATCTTTTAGGTAGTGTTCTAAAAATACTATTTTACTGATACAGAGTTAATATTTTTGATTAAGTATAGTTAATACTATGTACTGTTCAGCATTTCACTTTTTAAAAATGCTACATTCTTCTGGATATATAGATGAATACATATGGTAGAAATTGAATGCTAACTCTCAAGGGCATCCCACTCTCTTGAAAATAGTCCCCTTAGAGTGGATCACAGGTAAAACTGACTTTACTTGACTGTGGATTAGGTTTTGTACTGAGATACAGAAACAACTGGCATGGTTTTCTGTGGCCTGTAGTCAGTTCAGTTCAGTTGCTCATTATGTCCAACTCTTTGTGACCCCATGGACTGCAGCATGCCAGGCCTCCCAGTTTTTCTCAAACTATACTCTGCAGCTCTCTGGAATGTTTGCAGGTGTTGGGTGTTATGTGTGGAATTGCTTAATGCAACAAAAATAAGTTTCTTTACCAGCAGACAGTTCATGTTGGAACCTTTATTATTTGGATTTTACAAGTGACAAAAATCCAATTTGAGGTGTACAGAGACTTGTACCGTTGGTAAGGGTGACAGTGTAGACCTTCCATCTTTGTGGGCCAACTTTCTTCTTGAGTATTTGGGATTGGCTATGGTTAGTTCCCAGCTCAAATGCCTTCTCCACAATCCCGAGCCCCCAACACACACACACACAGACACACACACACACACACAGACACACACACACACACACACACACACACACAGAGTGCAGTAATGGCAGCTTAACTGAATGTGGTCAGGAAGTAAGGGTTCTATTTTCAGACGATTAGGGGGGTTAGGACCATTAAGGACATTCTTTTTTGAATTTTGCTTGCGATATAAAAGAAGTACACATTTATAAAGGAAAAAAGAGTCAGAGGGTTGACAAAGTGATGGTTTAACCATGTCAAATTATAATGGCATTTGCCATGATTTCATGTTAGTAAAAATATAGATAAAAATTTCTGCTTTTCTAAACATTTAAGCTAAATGTGTTTCGAGTAAGTAAACTCAAAAATAGTTGCTCCATGCCCTTCTTCAAATAATTTTTAATTGGCTTCCATTCAGAATGAATATTTTATAAGGAATTATGGAATGAAATAAAGAATACATAAACTTCAAAACTTGTTAAATAGTAACTGTTAAAACAGATTATGAGTTTCAGCTTTATTGTTAGTGGTTTTTTTTTAAAATAATTCAGTAATACAAAGTAGTAATTCTACTGGTAAGGTTCTTATAGCACGTATATTGTTTTCAAATGATAAAATTTCCCTCGTTCTTTCTTAAAAAGACATTGGATGATTTTCTCATCTTACTGTTGGAAGGAACAATTTTGGTTTTCTTTAATCCACTTATTTTCAGCCCAGGTGAATTGCCCCACCCCTCTGATATTTGGCAATATCAGGAGACATTTTTGGTTGTCACAAATGGAGCAGAGGTGCTATTGGCTTCTAATTGGTAGAAGTTAGAGATACTGCTAAACACCCTCCAGTGTACTGCACAGCCCCCTCACAACAGAGAATTGTTTAGTCCAGGATGTCAACAGTGCCTAAACTGGAACCCTGTTCATTTGAAGAAACTCGACTCTGTTTGAGTGACGAGCATATAGGCTATCACTTCACGGGCTTTACTTTTTAATTGTGTTTCTTTTGAGTGTATTGCCTTAATTTTTTTTAGTGGCTCTTTAAGATACGAAATAGTATTATCAACCTACAATTGCCAGAGAACATAATTTTAATGTTTGATATTCTATTAACAAACTGGATTTTGTCTTGTTGAAGAAGCTATTTGTTAAATTGTTATTACAGAATTACTATTATTAAAGTTTTTAGTTGCATTTTCAAGAATTTTTATCATAAATATGAAGGGAAAAGACAAGGAAAACTGGAGCTATCTTGCATTCATCATAAATATGTTGAGATCTGTACTTTTTCGTCACGAAGACATTGTGAACAGTTACTTCCAGTATGAGCAGCTAGCATGATAACCAGTGCCTTGGGAGGTAATGGACTCTCAATAAATCTTTAATGGGAAGATGGATAAAAGTGTAGCCTACCTGTTATGCTGGCAAAAAAACTCGTGCCTTGCAAGTCAGGTGAGACACCTGATCCTTTACCTCCTAGTCCCTTTCAAGTTTGCTGTCAAACTTAAGTGGAAGTCTTCCAAGCTCGACCTCCTGCCCCCTTCCTCCTGCTGTTCTAAGAAAATAATAATAATAGGTAGAGTTTCCTGACCCTTGGTATTTGTGTTTGTGAGGATACTTAATTTAAAATATTTTTCAGAATATGAGCTATTAATGTCAGTTTTTTTTTTTAAAACAGGTGAGAAAACTCAGGCTCAGTAATTGATAAGAGTTAAGATTCAGACCCCTGTTTTATACCAAAACTGGGCTCATAACCAGTGCAAAATATCTAATATTAATTTTGTCTTCAAGGGCCAGACTGCCTAAATTTGAATCCTGAGACTTCAGTGTCATTTTGGAAAGTTGCTTAACTGTTCCTCCATTTCTAAAATGTGCCTAATAGTGTGTCTTAGAGGCCTTGCATACTGCTTGGGATGACAAGGAAAAAGCCCTGACATCTGACACACTAAGTAATTGCTAAATGATATAATAGAGACTAAAATGCAAGTAGAATTCAGTGTGGGGAAATATATTTGAAATTGCTTCTTAAAAAATTTTTTTCAAGTATATTGCAACTATTCACATTTTATGCCAGTGATTGGACCTCTGTGTCAGTTTTGTCAAGATATTGACCTTCTGGCTTAGCTTTTGTTTCCTTATCTACCTTGAACACTTTGGTCAGTCATGTGACTTACTAGTGCCTCAGATCCCGTATTATCCTTATCCTCCTCATGCTACACCACTTGTCCACTACCCAGCAGGTTTGAGAATGTGCTGTCTATTCCCTTGCAGTGTTGGTGGGAATTGTCACTATCATTTATGAATTTCAACATTAGCCAGTCCTTCAGTACAGATTTTCAGTCATTTACATTGTAAGCTTCTTTCTCCATTCCCTAGAGAGTATTTTCAGATATCAGTAGTACCTATGGCCTTCTTCTGACCTGTTAGGCATCATAGCAGACTCTCATTTTACAAAATTGGTAAGGCTTTTTGTTAGCTGGTGGCTGACTTCCTGCTAAAATTAGAGACTTACACCTCTGCAGCATCCCACTCTTGATTGTTACCTTCTTTTGAGGTTGTCTCCTTCCTTAGCATCTGATAGGCAGTTTCAGTTCTACCCTTACTGGTTCTTCTTCATTTCCTTTTATACATTTTCTGCTTGACATTCCTATCTGGGAGATTTCATTCACTTCCATGGCTTTGGTTGTGAGCTATATACCAATGATCCCTACTTTTCCAGCCCAGATCCTTCTCTGGAACTACAGGTGGTTATTTCCAACAACCTATTGAATACTTTTAGCTTGGTGTTCTGGGGCATTTCAGAGTTGACATTTGTCAAATATAATGGAACTTATTATACATTTGCCTCTCCTGAAACGAAAGGCTTAAATGTTGTCTTCTCCTGTACTATCTTTTGTTACCTCTTTATTAGTGTGTCAGCCTTATTTTAAGTTTTTCTCTGTGCTGTCTAAAGTCCTTTCCCTATTTCACCACTAGAATTAACTGAAAAAGAAAATTGACTGTATGTCTTTAAAAAAAAAAAAAAAACTCAAGATCTTACGTTGCCTTTTGTATACATTGAAAATCTGGATTCCACAGAATGGTGCTTTTTTGTTTGTCTGTTTCTTTAGTTTTAGCTCGTGAGATCTTCGATCTTCATTACTGCATGTGGGATCTTTTTGTTAGTTGCCCGCATGCAAAATCTTAGTTGCAGCATGTTAGATCTAATTCTGTGACCAGGGATCAAACTCCAACCCCCTCGTTTGGGGTCGCAGAGTCTTAGCCAGTGGACCACCAGGGAAATCACAGCATCGTGTTTTTTTGGTAATGGGATTCGGTGGCTCAGATGGTAAAGAATCTCACTGCAAAGTGGGAGACCCAGGTTCCACCCCTGGGTTGGGAAGATCCCCTGGAGAAGAAAATGGCAACCCATTCCAGTATTCTTGCCTGGAAAAATCCATGGAGGGTGGAGCCTGGTGGGCTGCAGTCCATGGGGTTACAAAGAGTTGGACAGGACTGAGCAACTAACACTTTCACTTTGGGATAAAATTAAATGATGATCTTTTCCCAGTTTTAAAGAGATGGATTTTTTTTTTTAAGATTGTAAGTTTTTTCTAGGTATTTTAAGTTTATTACCTTCTATTGCTTTTATCATCATCTGTCATAGGGTGGGATTTGAATTAACTTAAACGTTTATATTTACTATTTAATTTTTTTTTTAAGATTTATTATTTTTGGCCGTGCCTAGTCTTTGTTGCTGCGCATTCTTTTTTCTCCAGCTGTGGCAAGCGGGGACTACTCTTCATTGCAGTGCACAGGCTTCTCTTTACTGTGGCTTCTCTTGTTGTGGAGCGCGGTCTCAAGGGCACATAGGCTTCAATAGTTGCAGAACGACTCAATGGTTGTGCCTCAAGGGCTCTAGAGCAAGGGCCCAGTAGTTGTGGTACATGGGCTTGGTTACTCCACAGCATGTGGGATCTTCCCGGACCAGAGATCGAATCAGGCTCTTTATTACCTCTTCCCTCCTTAACATCAGTTCAGTTCAGTCGCTCAGTCGTATCTGACTCTTTGCGACCCCATGAGTCGCAGCACGCCAGGCCTCCCTGTCCATCACCAACTCCTGGAGTTTACCCAGATTCACATCCATCAAGTTGGTGATGCCATCCAGCCATCTCATCCTCTGTCATCCCCTTCTCCTCCTGCCCCCAATCCCTCCCAGCATCAGAGTCTTTTCCAATGAGTCAACTCTTCGCATGAGGTGACCAGAGTATTGGAGTTTCAGCTTTATCATCATTCCCTCCAAAGAAATCCCAGGGCTGATCTCCTTCAGAATGGACTGGTTGGGTCTCCTTGGTGTCCAAGGGACTCTCAAGAGTCTTCTCCAACACCACAGTTCAAAAGCATCAATTCTTCAGTGCTCAGCTTTCTTCACGGTTCAACTCTCACATCCATACATGACCACAGGAAAAACCATAGCCTTGACTAGACGGACCTTTGTTGGCGAAGTAATATCTCTGCTTGTGAATATGCTAGCTAGGTTGGTCATAACTTTTCTTCCAAGGAGTAAGCGTCTTTTAATTTCATGGCTGCAGTCACCATCTGCAGTGATTTTGGAGCCCAAAAAATAAAGTCTGACACTGTTTCCACTGTTTCTACCTCTATTTCCCATGAAGTGATGGGACCAGATGCCATGATCTTCGTTTTCTGAATGTTGAACTTTAGGCCAACTTTTTCACTCTACTCTTGCACTTTCATCAAGAGGCTTTTTAGTTCCTTGTCACTTTCTGCCATAAGGGTAGTGTCATCTGCATATCTGAGGTTATTGATATTTCTCCTGGCAATCTTGATTCCAGCTTGTGCTTCATCCAGACCAGTGTTTCTCATGATATACTCTGCATAGAAGTTAAATAAGCAGGGTGACAATATACAGACTTGACGTACTCCTTTTCCTATTTGGAACCAGTCTGTTGTTCCATGTCCAGTTCTAACTGTTGCTTCCTGACCTGCATATAGGTTTCTCAAGAGGCAGGTCAGGTGGTCTGGTATTCCCATCTCTTTCAGAATTTTCCACAGTTGATTGTGATCCACACAGTCAAAGTCTTTGGCATAGTCAATAAAGCAGAAATAGATGTTTTTCTGGAACTCTTTTGCTTTTTTGATGATCCAGTGAATGTTGGCACTTTGATCTCTGGTTCCTCTGCCTTCTCTAAAACCAGCTTGAACATCTGGAAGTTCGCGGTTCATGTATTGCTGAAGCCTGGCTTGGAGAATTTTGAGCATTACTTTACTAGCGTGTGAGATGAGTGCAATTGTGTGGTAGTTTGAGCATTCTTTGGCATTGCCTTTCTTTGGGATTGGAATGAAAACTGACCTTTTCCAGTCCTGTGGCCACTAGAGTTTTCCAAATTTGCTGGCATGTTGAGTGCAGCACTTTCACAGCATCATCTTTCAGGATTTGAAATAGCTCAACTGGAATTCCATCACCTCCACTAGCTTTGTTCGTAGTGATGCTTTCTAAGGCCCACTTGACTTCACATTCCAGGATGTCTGGCTCTAGGTGAGTGATCACACCATCGTGATTATCTTGGTCATGAAGATCTTTTTTGTACAGTTCTTCTGTGTATTCTTGCCAGCTTTTCTTAATATCTTCTGCTTTGTTAGGTCCATACCATTTCTGTCCTTTATCGAGCCCATCTTTGCATGAAATGTTCCCTTGGTATCTCTAATTTTCTTGAAGAGATCGCTAGTCTTTCCCATTCTGTTCTTTTCCTCTATATCTTTGCATTGATCGTTGAGGAAGGCTTTCTTATCTCTCCTTGCTATTCTTTGGAACTCTGCATTCAGATGCTTATATCTTTCCTTTTCTTCTTTGCTTTTCACTTTTCTTCACAGCTATTTGTAAGGCCTCCCCAGACAGCCATTTTGCTTTTTTGCATTTCATTTCCATGGGGATGGTCTTGATCCCTGTCTCCTGTACAGTGTCCCAGACCTCTGTCCATAGTTCACCAGGCACTCCGTCTATCAGATCTAGTCCCTTAAATCTATTTCTCACTTCTACTGTATAATCATAAGGGATTTGATTTAGGTCATACCTGAATGGTCTAGTGGTTTTCCCTACTTTCTTCAATTTAAGTCTGAATTTGGCAATAAGGAGTTCATGATCTGAACCACAGTCAGCTCCTCATCTTGTTTTTGCTGACTATATAGAGAGAGCTTTTCCATCTTTGGCTGCAAAGAATATAACCAATCTGATTTCGGTGTTGACCATCTGGTGATGTCCATGTGTAGTGTTCTCTTGTGTTGTTGGAAGAGGGTGTTTGCTATGACCAGTGCATTCTCTTGGCAAAACTTTTGGTCATGCCTCTATTTGAACCATGTATTTCATTACAATTTGTTTTCCAGATATGTTTTACTGTCTTTACTGGACTTTGAGCTTTGTTCCTGTGGTAAGGATTAATTCGCAATCTATTAGATTCCAGTGTTACCTTTTCTGCCTTGAATCAGTACATATAAACACTGTCATCTAGATTATCTCATTCATCCACAACCACTCCATATTATGTCAGCATTATGCTTATTACCAGATACAGAAACCAAGCTAGATGCGGTTAAGAGATATGCCGCAGGCCACTTAGTTTCTGAGTGCTGCAAGTATAAATTCCCCACCCTTGATAACTTACTACTATTCTATGGGCTTCCCTAGTGGCTCAGACTGTAAAGAGTCTGCCTGCAATGTTTGAGACACACTTTGCATCCCTGGGTTGGGAAGATCCCCTGGAGAAGGAAATGGCAACCCGCTCCAGTAGTCTTGCCTGGAGAATCCCATGGACAGAGAAGCCTGGCAGTCTGTGGGGTAGCAGACTCAGACACAACTGAGCAACTAACTCTTTTCACTTCACTTTTCATTAATCTATAGCTGTCCTCTTATACATTTGTCTTTTTACTTATAAATAAAATAGTATTCAGTATATTAGAAGTGCTTCTTGATGATTGTTTTTGAAGCACTTCTGCTTTAATTTTGTAATGTGTTAAACATCTTAAGAATCAGGGTTCTACTGATTCAGATAAGTGAAAGTTTGATCTTTGTTGTAGACCTTGGGTTCTTTGTATTCTATTGTATTGCTTAGCAAAGTAATTGATAAATATTGTTAAGGCATTGAACTTTTTATACAGTATTTGCATAATAAATGGATAGTTGGAGTACTTTGTACCCAAAACAGTTAACATTGTATTTTTTCCAAAATTTAATTGTTTTTCCCTAATTTGAATTACCCTTTATTAAACTTCGTGTTTAGTAACATCATTGAGAGTAATTATGAGTTTGTATATAAATGATAGCCTTTTCTTCTTCGTTTGGTAGGGTTGTTATTTTAAGAATATGTAATAATAAATTGGATGACCTGAGAATTTCTTGTGGTTTTGTCTTTGGTGAAAAACACTCATTCTAATAGCTGGAGGGAGAGGGGCTAGTCTTAGTGGTGAATTAGATTATTAAATATAAAATATTGCACATGATTAATTTTACAAAGGGTTTAAAGCCTAATAAGCAATGTACTTGATGTTTCTAGTTACTCTATAAGTTGTAATTGTGGTTTAATTGAGTTATATCATAAATTCTTATAGTGAGGGACAGTTTCTTCTTTGCAGAGAACAAAGTATACTGTTGAAGATGAGCAGTATTTGTTTCCTCATTGTATAATATTTTTTAAATTTAGTTATGGTTTGTTTTGATTTATTTTTATTTTTATATTTACTTGTTTGAAACATTTTTAAGCATTCTTTTTACAGAACATAGTAATATTCCAAATCTTACCCCTGTAATAGTAATATTTATATTTTACTTTAGGGAAGCTATGCGAAATTATTTAAAAGAGCGAGGGGATCAAACAGTGCTTATTCTTCATGCAAAAGTTGCACAGAAGTCATATGGAAATGAAAAAAGGTAAGATTATTTTTTCTTTTTGTGGATAGTTAATAGTTATCACATGAATTTACAAATGATTTATTGATATGCAAGTAAGAGAATGGTTTCTGTTATTGGGTTATTTGCAAGTACAAAGTGAAAATTACAGGATTTATTTCTATTGTCTCTATTTAGTACAGATCCTCTGGTAAATTCCTGATTTCACAAAATGAAATAATCCATAATTTTTATTCAGGGCTCTGTAGTATTCCCTAAGTACATGTATTAGCTCATTCAAAAAGTAGTTTTCCTTTTGGTGCAAAATGTAGTTTTATAAAGAAATATGATCTCAGTATTACCATTTTAAAAAGAAAAAGGCTTAAACAGACCCCAGAATTGAATTATGGAGTGATTGTGAAGAAAAGTGGCCTAGGACATATCCCAGCCCTTTCCACCCAGGTTAAGGGAGAAACAGCAGAGTTGAGCTGGTGCTCATATTATGTGAATGTGGCGTTACAGAAATGACCTAAATCAGATTAGCCAAAATTAGATAATAGGTTTTAATGTTAAGTGTTTATCTTGGTATCTTTTCAATTTCAGCGTTTTTGGTATATGCTTATGGGTTTTTGTTACTTGCTTTTTCACTTAGTTCCCAGAATTTTCCTGTTAATAGTTTCTCAAGTCTTCGTCTTTCAGATAGCATTTTTATGTTAAGCATAAAATAACATGCTTTGGTGGACAAGGCTGCTTATGGAGGAACATGAAAGATTTTTTTGGGTTGGCTCAAAAGGAAATAAAACTGAACTGGAAGAAGGAATAAAAACTCAGGTTTAAGTATTGGATTGAAAGGAATGAGTGGACTCTTTGTGATTCCACGAAATCTTTTGAGTTTGTGAGATAAAGGAAATCTTAGCATATGCATAAGAGAAAGGAGATGGAGTACATTGATTTCATGTGCTAAAAAGTTTTTAAATTGTCTGTTTCTGAAAGTCCTCTAAATCTGAGCTGAAACTATTTAGTTGATAATGTTATCATCAAAGAGGATTAGCAGCTGAAAACAGTATTTAGGACTCATATTGTCAAGTGTTCTTTTTTAGTTATTCAAGTTCTCTAAATTTCTGATTACTTATGACACTTAATCATATGATTCAAATACTGGAAGAAGTTGGTACTTATGGTTTGGGACATAGAAACCAAATCAAGTTAGTGGCCCCTTTTTGCATAAAGTTGATACTGGATGTTCAGGACTCCCTGCCCCATGACATCATGTAAGTATAGGAGATGGTCTTTTTTTTTTTTTTTTTAACTCCAAGGAAAGCAAACCAAGTCAGTACCTTCATTACTTGAGATGGATCTAAAAGGCTGGTGTTGTACCTCATGGTGAAGAAGGAACAGCTTCCCTTTATCCAGTCATATCTAGACATTATTCAGGAAATGCCTTACAGATGTTTTAAAGTTTTAATCCTTAGAAGAATTTTGTAAATAGGAGTGCATTAGTGAGGAAACAAAAGATCAGATTCTTTAGAAATGGGATGGTAGACAATAGAATAGAAAATTCTAGAGATCTCTTCAAGAAAATTGGAAATATCAAGGGAGCATTTCATGCAAGGATGGGCATGTTAAAGGACAGAAATAATAAGGACCTATCAGAAGCAAAACCGATTAAGAAGAGGTGGCAAGAATACACAGAAGAACCATACAAAAAAGGTCTTAATGACCTGGATAGCCACAATGATGTGGTCATTCACCTAGTGCTGGACATCCTAGAGTATGAAGTTAAGTGGATCTTAGGAAGCATTACTAGGAACAAAGCTAGAGGTGGAGGTGATGGAATTCCAGCTGAGCTATTTAAAATCCTTAAAGAACATCTTCTTTTAAAGTGTTGTGCTCAATATGTCAGCAGATTTGGAAAACTCAGCAGCGGCCACAGAACTGGAAAAGATGAGTTTTCATTCCAGTCTCAAAGAAGGGCAATGCCAAAGAACGCTCAAAACTATCATACAGTTGCTCTCATTTCACATGCTATAGCAAGGTTATGCTCAAAATCCTTCAAGCTAGGCTTCAGCACTACGTTTACCGAGAACTTCTAGATGTACAAGCTGTGTTCCAAAGAAGCAAAGGAAGCAGAGAGAAATTGCCAATATTTGTTGGATTGTGGAGAAAGCAAGGAAGTTCCAGAAAAACATCTGCTTCATTGACTATGCTAAAGCCTTTGATGGTGTGGATCACAACAAACTGTGGAAAATTCTTAAGGAGATGGGATTGCCAGACCACCTTACCTGTCTCTTGAGAAACCTGTGTGTGAGTCAAGAAACAACAGTTAGAACTGGAATGGGATAACTGACTGGTTCAAAATTGGGAAAGGAGTACATCAAAGCTGTATATTGTCATCCTCGTTATTTAACTTTTATGCAGAGTAAGTACATCATACGAAATGCTGGACTTGCTGACTCATAAGCTGGAATGAAAATTGTCAGGAGAAATAACAACTTCAGATATGCACATGATATCACGGTAATGGCAGAAAGTAAAGGGAACTAAAGAGCCTCTTGATGAAGGTGAAAGAGGAGAGTGAAAAAAACGGGCTTGAAACTCAGTATTAAAAAACTAAGATCATAGCATCTGGTCACATCACTTCATGGCAAATAGAAGGGGACAAAGTGGAAGCAGTGACAGATTTTATTTTCTTGGGCTCCAAAATCAATGCAGACTGACTGCAACCATGAAATTAAAAGATGCTTGCTTCTCGGAAGAAAAGCTATGACAAACCTAGACAGCCAGCATATTAAAAAATAGGGATATCATTTTGTCGACAGAGGTCAATATAGTTAAAGCTATGATTTTTACAGTAGTCATGTATGGATATGAGAGCTGCTGCTGCTGCTGCCAAGTCGCTTCAGTCGTGTTCGACTCTGTGCGACCCCATAGACGGCAGCCCACCAGGCTCCCCTGTCCCTGGGATTCTCCAGGCAAGAACACTGGAGTGGGTTGCCATTTCCTCCTCCAGTGTGTGAAAGTGAAAAGTGAAAGTGAAGTCACTCAGTTGTGTCCAACCCTCAGCGACCCCATGGACTGCAGCCTTCCAGGCTCCTCTGTCCATGGGATTTTCCAAGCAAGAGTACTGGAGTGGGGTGCCATTGCCTTCTCCGGGATATGAGAGCTGGACCATAAAAAAGGCTGAGTGCTGATAATTGATGCTTTGTATTGTGATACCCCTTGGACTACAAGGAGATCAAAACAGTCAATCCTAAAGGAAATCAGTCCTGAATCTTCATTGGAAGGATTGATCCTAAAGCTCAAGCTCCAGTACTCTGGCTACCGGACTCATTGGAAAAGACTCTGATGCTGGGAAAGATTGAGGGCAGAAGAAGAAGGCGTCGACAGAGGTCAATATAGAGATGATTGGATGGCATCACTGACTGAATTGAAATGAATTTGAGCAAACTCCAGGAGATAGTGAAGTACAGAGGAGCCTGGTGTGCTGCAGTCCATGGGGTTGCAAAGAGTCAGACACGACTTAGTAACTGAACAACAACAGTGAAAATAAGAATAATTTAACTTAACAAGTTCATTGTATAGCTGCTCACCTGGGCAGTGTTGTTTTCCCTCTCCCCACCCATGGATTTTTGAAGACCCATTTTAGTATGTTTTGATTCATTTATTAACTCATTTTTTCTTTATTTCTGACAACCTGCTAGATTCTAGGTACTATGCAAAAGGCTGTTTTAAGCCAAGAGTTTTAAAAGTCGCTATGTCATTTAATACTGAAGTGGATAACTGAGACCCAGTGGAAGATACAGACAGGGAAGAGTTTCTCAAAGTCCCAGATAAGATTCCTGTTTGCTAGTCACTGTTAAAAATATAAAGCTATAGTGGTTTATCGAGTTAAAATAGGTGATTTAGCAATTATTTTTTATTATGATTGTATTTATTTTCAATTTCTTTCTATTATTTGTGTATTGCCTGGTGAATCTAAAAACCTTAGTGAAAGGAAAGATCAAGGAATCTAAGCTTCTGACTCCAAAAAATGAAAAGATTTTAAAAAAAAATGCCAGAGTAACTACTTTCTTATATTTACTATGTTATTAACATGTCCAGAAGAGACATGGCACTAGTTTTACACTAAAGGCAAACTTCTCAAAATTACTTGATTTTTAAAAAGTATTAGTTAGTAGTCAGGGGCTGCTAACAGAGGTCAGTCTCCTGGGTGATTGTCAGGGCTTCTTACAGGAAGAGGTCTTGTCCCTTACTGCTTGGTAGAGTATAGTAGAAAGAGGAAGATCTGCTTGCTTTCTTGTTGATCAGATTCAGGCCTTTCTGAAAAGCTGCTAAGTTTAGGCATGAGGTAACCTGGGGACATGACCACAGTCCTCTTGGCTTACAAAATAATTCCAGTGAATGATGCTAGAAATATTTGAGCAGGAAGTTTTATCCTAAAATTTAAATTGTTCTGAGAATTCACTTTTGTGCCTAATAAGGAATATTTCTTTGCTTAACACATTTGGTATCCCACTTATGTTAGCGGTTAGTTTTAACCTTTCATTGAAAACGTTCTTTACAAGATTGAAAGGTAAACTTAAAGAAAAAATTATTTTGTCTAGAGGAAAATTTCCATTAAAAATATGGAAATGCAATTTGATGTATTAACATTTCTTCAACTTTGTGTTAGGGGAAGTATGAATAATCATCAAAGGGTAATGATTCTGCCAAAATAGTCAGATAATGTAAATGATGTGTTTAGATTTTGTCTGATATTATGTATTGGGCTGAATAAAAAGACTTCTTTGAATCTGTAAGGTATTTTCCAGACCTCATCTTAGGATTTGAGGGAAAAGTTGTTGAATCATTCTCTGAAAATAAAGACTGATTGTTTGACTTAGGAAATGAATAAAATCATAAATGTGTGCATATCGCCACCAAGTGGTAGATAAAAGCATTGTTTGCCTTAGTTGCTTAGATGTAGCTACTGGGAAAGATTAGAAAATAAAGGCACATTGTTTCATAAAGTATGCTTTCATAGCAGCTGTTAAACTCTGAAAGGTGAGCACTTGATTTCAGACTTTTCACTAATTGTTTGGTACATATTGAGCATCTGTCTAAGTTAAAAACATCGATTTGCGTACTACTATAAAGGTATATAATTAATTTTTCTTCTGTTAATTAGGTAATATTCTTTCCTTCCCTTCCTTCATTTCTTTTCATTTGTCTGTAATTTTTAAATTGATGATTATCTTCTGTTTGATTATTATATTACTGCAGAAGTCTTTGGAGATGAAGATTTGAATTGTGATTTTTTTAGGGGGTGGCAATATTGGGATGTTTAAAATAAGATTTCATCATCACATGGTAGAAATAATGTTAATGTGTCTTTTTTGGCTATTTTTTGCTATTTTCTTGCATCACAGCTTTTTTAAAATTAGTTTTAGAGTTGATTTAAAACTGTCTAGTTTAGAGACAGTTGAAGACTCTTCATTTTTCTTAGATTTATTACATGACTGGAAAGCACTTTCAGTATAGAACCTTAGTCAGTGTTTTAAGTGATAAAGAATTTCTTGACAATCTTTCTGATTTTATGCCCTGTTGGTTTCATACCACGTCATCGCAGTACTTTTGAGAAAACCAGCACTACTGAGTCTTCTGGGCTTTCCTCATGGCTCAGCTGGTAAAGGATCCGCCTGCAGTGCGGGAGGGGTTGGGAAGATCCCCTGGAGAAGGGAAAGGCTACCCACTCCAGTATTCTGGCCTGGAGAATTCCGTGGACTGTATAGTCTATGGGGTCGCACGAGTTGGACATGACTGAGCGACTTTCATTTTCTTTTTCACTTTCACTGAGTCTTTAACAGTTTTAGACCTCTTTCCAGGTGTGAAATAAAAGTATCTTTTGTGATAACTTGTTGGGATTTGATTACTATATTTGGTACACTGTACTAAAACGCAGCAAGTTTTATAGCTGGTGTACCAATTTACTAAGGAGACCTAGTACTTGTCAGTGTTCAGTAAAATACTAATAGGAGATAAGTTTTCCAAAATTGATGCCTTCTCAGCTTCCTAATAGTGTGCCAGCTAGGAATCTGAGTCTGTGCCATGTTAAGTATTGGGTAGTTCCCAGCATTAGAGGCCAGAGAGATCCCTGGTATAGACTTGAATGAGCAAATTCCAGAACTGGCCCAGCTAATCTAGGCATCCCTCCAAATTTGGAGTGACCTGGAGCTGAGCCCAGTGCCTCTGCTGTGACCTCTGTACTCATGGCAACAAGGAGAGTATACAGGCAAAAAAGCCACTCTGATTCCCTTCTCTTGGCTTAGACAAGTACGAGCAGACCCTCAGAAGGTTTCCTCCTCTCACAGCCTGACCCTGCCGGCCTACTAGGTCTGCTCCCATTACGCCTGGGTCACATCCTATTGTCCTCTGTGCTCCAGCCACACTGGTCTGTTGTTTCTCTGCTGTTTCAGTCCTCCCTACTTCAGAGCTTTTGTGCTTGCTGTTCCCTCTTCTGAAATGCTCTTCCCCAGATACCCATGGCCATAGGTCCTAACTCAAGGTCACTTTCTTCAAGAAATTTTCCTTGGCCACTCTGGTGGCCACTTACATTTTTAAGTACCCCTTCCTTGCTTTATTTTTCCCCTCACCAGCTAAAGTATGTATGTTATTTTAGTCATCTACATTTTTAAAATTGTCTTTCTTATTAGAGTATGAGTTCCATTAGGGCAAGGATTTTTGTTTAACTACTACTATTTTTCCAGTCCATGATACAGACTAGGAATGTAGTAAATTTTTGTGAATTAGTGAAAATTAAATAAACCCAGCTCACTTCTTGTAAATTGTGTGTAGATTGCCTCTTAAGTAGTAGTCTTTGGTAGAGTTGAGCAAAATGTGGATACCATTTATTTTGATTCAGTTCAGTCAATATTATAGTAGGTGCTGAGGGGGAAGCAAACAAGTAGATACTACTCTGCTACCTTTAGGATGGACCGAGAACTAAATCCAGCATGATGGTATCTGTGTGTTTCTGTGCATGCACACACGTGTGTGTGTGTGTGTGAGATATGCATGGATACACTTCTTTTAAAAGTCTGTACGTTGTTGGCCTAAAAAGTGGTAAAAAAGCATAATAAATTAGCTGCTAAATTTTAGAATTAGGAATTTCATATAAAACTTGATTTTCGGTGACTATTGGAAAATTGGAGGATGTGATCAACACGTGACCTCCATGTCCTTAGTTCAGCCATGTGGGGATGCTTGCAGTTCTCAGTTGTTTCCTTGTCATCAGAGCCATACACAAGTGGGTGATGACCTTTGCGGTTAAGCTTTTTATTCCCTTACAGTGAACTTAAAAGAATTAAGATAGAAATTTCTATGCTTATAACTATATGAAAAGTGGGACTTGCCTTGAGGGTTTTTGTTTCAATAAAGAAGGGAAGGAACATACGTCTTTGGGTAATTAAAGAATATTTCTACTTATTTATTGTACACCCGGTCCACTTATTTAGATTACTTACCTGGCCACTATTTGAGTTTACTTGGCTATTATCTGAGTAAGTATTTGAGTTTTCAGGCCCCTTGATGAGACATGACATATTAATAAATATTTTAAAGTGTGTATAAGTCAATGTGTGTAATCAAGCGAAGGTGTTACCCCCTATATAAGGACTGGATTGGTGGTCTTCTGAATTAGGTAAACTGTGGGGCTTGAGCTAGACTTCAAAATAATCTAACTGCTAAAAGAAAATTATAAGGAATTATTCTAGGTGGGAAGAATTTATGAGGGCAGGTTATTGGCAACTAACAAAACAAATCTGTTGGTTGTCTTTGAGTTAAAGGGACACAATATATTGTTCTTTGATCCACATGCAGCAGGTGTTTAGGTTGTAAGATACATAGTAAACTAATGATCCATTTTTCTCTTAATTCTTTTACTTACTTGTATTAATATTTTGGAAGTGTCTACTTTGGGCACTGCTCTGTTTTCCAGATTAATTACCAAATGAAGTTAAGAATGATATCCATACCAAGAATGTCATTAATTAACAGTACATCATTTTCAGTAGACCTTAATCAGTAATTGCAGATTCTGTGGTGGTATACCCTGTTTTTGTGTATGTTGGAGTACACTGGATTTGGCTGAAGTGCAGATGTTCAAAACTCTGAGCTGTGTGAAAATTTAAGTTCCCTGCTCTGAAAGTATCTAGGCTAAGTGAATGCGTAATGTCATTATAGATGAACCTTAACCAGAACAAATGAAGTATTGATTTCTGCGCTGTGGGTATGGTTATTTGCATTACAAAAGGCTTCACCAAAATGTTTCTTTAGGAGCTAACTTGATACAGTTCAACATGATTTTGCATTCATATGTTCAAGAAAAGGAAGTGCT
This sequence comes from Budorcas taxicolor, assembly GCF_023091745.1. Classification (NCBI taxonomy): domain Eukaryota; kingdom Metazoa; phylum Chordata; class Mammalia; order Artiodactyla; family Bovidae; genus Budorcas; species Budorcas taxicolor. The sequence continues at coordinate 46,309,004 of NC_068915.1, forward strand.
TTCTTGAGCGTAATTGCATTGTGTTTCCTCCCCCCTCATTATTTTAGGTTTTTTTGCCCTCCTCCTTGTGTGTATCTTATGGGCAGTGGCTGGAAGAAAAAAAAAGAACAAATGGAACGCGATGGTTGTTCAGAACAAGAATCTCAACCATGTGCATTTATTGGAATAGGAAATAGTGACCAAGAAATGCAGCAACTGAACTTGGAAGGAAAGGTAAGTTTACATGGTTCCCTGTAAAGAGCACCATGATACCATAATGTAGTTTTCTTGTTTTTGTAGTGATGATTCTTTTTTTCTTGATTTTATGGTTACTACTAGCACTTCTTGAATATATAACTCAGAACTAGAATAACCTCTAATAGCTGAGGTCTAGTCATGACTCGTGAACCGTGAGCTTTGACATCTAAAGGTGGCACACAGTAAGCTTCCTCAGCTTGCTAGCAGTTCTGGCAGGCTGTGAATCATATTTCTATTGGGGGCCGATAATAAATTTAGGAGGCTAATTTCCCATCCTCATAAGGGCATGATATTCAAATAACAATGAAAATACATAGTTCACTAATGTTTTACTCTGCTCATTTAATCTTAGTCTTTTACTGGAAGCAAAGTATTAAATAAGTTGGTAATATCGTAAATGTTTTATTTAGCTTCAGTGTGGAAGAGCACTATCTTGTGTCGACAGGAACACTGTGAATAGCTTTCGTCAAACTTTTAGGGATTTTCTTTGATTACTTTGTTAAGGAATGCAGTTTATGAGATAGTTTTACTAATTGTATTTTATGAATTTAGAAAGCAGTTATCTCAGTCTGTACCTTTAGTACTCAAAAATAATTCTTTATTGACTTAGCATCAACTTGTTTTCTCTTGCTATTAAAATTGAAAAATGGATATTTCTGATCTCAATGATCATACGAATGTCTTTTAAAAGACTGCACAAATAGCTATTTTCTCACTCAGTAACTATTTGTTGACTGTCTTAGTGTTTGATGTATTGTAGTTGACACTAGGGATGGGAATTGGAGGGCAAGGTTGAGGGTGATGAACTAGGAGATTTGTACTCTCATTTAATTTTTTTAGTGATTATACAGATAATGAGTCATTTTACAGATAATGAGCACTGAGAATAAAGAGCCTTAATATCAGTATCCTTCCAATTTGAGTGTGTTTCTGTCATTTATATTCTTATAATTGTTATCATTAATGCTTGTCAACTATGTATTTTAAGTTAGAGTTGAGAGAAAATTTAGTACTGTAAAGATTGTTTCATTTTAAAATAGAGCAATATAAAATGTATCTGAGTTATAACTCTTGAGGTAAAGTTAAAGATATATTTGAGTAATTGGTTGAACAAAGAGGCTTTGGTCACATCTCATGGATTTTTGTTATGTATGTCTCCAAGCTGTACACCTAGACATTTGTAATTGTGATTGATAATTGGATAGGTAGTGAGAAGCCCAGCTGTTTCGTAGGTGACACGGTGGTGAAGAATCTGCCTGCTAGTGCAAGAGACACGAGAGATGTGGATTCAACCCCGGAGTCTGGAAGATCCCCTGGAGAAGGAAATGGCAGCCCACTCCAGTGTTCTTGCCTGGGAAATCCCATGGACAGAGGAGCCTGGCAGGCTACAGTCCATGGGATTGCAAAAGAATTGGACAGGACTTAGCAACTAAACAATAGCAATTGAACTTTATTGCTAGCTTTAACTGCTTCCAGCAATTCTGAGGGCAGTAATACCAAACAGCATGCCCACTTGCTTTTCTCAGCATTGTGGCTTAGTACATCTTTCATCAACTTCTGCCATTATATCATTTCCCCAAGCCCTAGAAATTTGCAGAAAATAATACCTGAGAGCTTGAGTATTAACTAGTACTTAAAACACTTAATTACAGGGAAGTACAGCGTCTCTAGAGAAGGCAATGGCACCCCACTCCAGTACTCTTGCCTGGAAAATCCTATGGACAGAGGAGCCTGGTAGGCTGCAGTCCATGGGGTCGCTAAGAGTCAGATACGACTGAGCGACTTCACTTTGACTTTTCACTTTCATGCATTGGAGAAGGAAACGGCAACCCACTCCAGTGTTCTTGCCTGGAGAATCCCAGGGATGGGAGAGCCTGGTGGGCTGCCGTCTATGGGGTTGCACAGAGTTGGACACGACTGAAATGACTTAGCAACAGTGTCTCTAAGCCAAAATTATGTGTTAATATTTAGTTTTAATGAAAAATGCTATTAGAGGAGTCTATAGAGAATAAGATTGGTTGAGAGTCAGCAGAAGGCATTCCAGGCAGAAAGAACAATATAATCATATGCTTGGACCATCAAATACAAGAATGAGGTCAGTTTGGTTCCAGGTAGGCAAAGATGGACCAAGCAGTGAGATGGATGCTGAGCTTGAGAAAGTGGCACTTTACTCCTGTCTTACTTAACAAGCATTCATTTAAGATAATATTGTTTTCTTTCAATAGCGTGTTCATTGAATGGTACGATTAGTCATTATTGGGAAAGGAGGGATTTTATTTTGCATGTTGCATTCTTATTTTAATATTTATTACAACAAAGTTCTAGTATATGTAGCCCTTATTTTTATTATGGTCATGGTATTTGACTATATAGTTATATTTTGGATCTGATGTTTTTAAAATAATTTGTTAAATATTCATTTTCTCAGTTTTTGTCTTACACAGTTGAAGCTACGTAAGCTATGCAACATGAATTTTTACCCTAATTAGCACTTAAATTTTTATTTTTAAGAATTACATGCCCTATACCTCTGTTGCTAGTATTGTTTTGTTTCTATAATTCAAATTCTACAATTCACATATTTCTGTAGACTTTTGTAGCATTATATTTTGTATTTCTTTTTATTTCAAGGCAAATGTTTTTATTGCCTGAAGGTCTTGATAATTCTGTAAATAGATGTAGAGCTATATAAAACAATAAAAGATTATTTTTTTAAGTCTTTTTGAGAGGGGGAAACAGAATAATACAGTGTTGGTATTGTAGACTCAGTAAGGAAGATTTTGTACTTTGTTTTCAGAGATCAATTTCAGTACTTTTTACAGTTGGTTTTATCAGCTGTTCAGTGGGATTATTGCCTTAAGTCTGATCAGACTTAGCCATAGCCTCATTGAGTTATTTGTACATAGCTGACAGGGTTTTGATGCTATTAAGACTTATCCTTTTCTTTCACAGAACTATTGCACAGCCAAAACATTGTATATATCTGATTCAGACAAGAGAAAGCACTTCATGCTGTCTGTAAAGATGTTCTATGGCAACAGTGATGACATTGGTGTGTTCCTAAGCAAACGGATAAAAGTCATCTCCAAACCTTCCAAAAAGAAGCAGTCACTGAAAAATGCTGACCGTGTGTATACTAGTTTTCTTTTTTTCCCCTCAACTCCCAATATGAATTAATAAGACTAATTCAACTATTTTTTAAATTAAAATTTTCTTTTCAGTAGCCAGTTCATTTTTTTAAAGTATTTTTTTGATCTTACTTTATCTGAAAAAGTCATATTCAGTTATTGCTGCTGCTTTATGGTCTTTTTTCTCTAATTAAAAATGGGCAACACCTGGTTCTTAACCAGAATTGCTTCCTCACTGCTCCCCAGAGGCATTAGGAGAAATGGGAGTTTCCTTTTGCTGTCAGTGACTAGAGGGAGTGATGTTAGCATTGAGTGTCTAAATATCCTGCAGTGTGCAAGATGGTTCCTATTCCACAAGAATTGGTTCACTCAGAATATCAGAACACCTCTTTGAGAAGCACTGTTATATCAAATGGACTTTGGAAGGCCATCATGAAAACCTAAAAAAAATTTAACATGGTTGTCTGGCAGACTGCTGTTTCTGCCCATTTTTAGATTTTCACCAGTAAATGCTGTTTGAATTAGACATTTCAACTTCTATACCCATTTTTCTTTTTTTATTTTGACTTTTTATTATGAAAACTTTCAAACTTACATGAAAAGGGTAGTGTTGATATAAGGTGACCAACCACCAGACCTCAACAGATTTTACCAATTCTATTTTATCATTTCTGTCACCACCAACTCTTCTTCCTCCATCAATTGCTAGAATTTTTTAATGTAAATCTTAGACATCCTGTCCTTTCAATCATTTCTGTAGTGGTGATTCTTAACAGAAAATTTTCCTTTTAAACATCATTATACCCAACAGAAGTTGGTGATAGTTCATTATCGCCATCTGCTGGCCAGTCCACGTGCGGATTGATCATACTGTCTCAAAAGACCTTTTCACAGTTGTGGTTTTGTTGTTTTGTTGTCTTCAGTAGTTGGCTTGTTCAAACTTGAATCCAAACAGCGTTCATATATTTTAACCTGAAATAGCTTCTGTTCTTTCTACTAGCCTTTTTTTTCTTCCTCCGTTATTTATTTGTTGAAATTGGGTGATTTTTTCCTGTGCAGTTTCCATATTCTGAATCTGACTGATACGTGTTTCCTCTGTCTCTCATATCTCCTATAAACTGTTGATTAGACCTAAAGACCTTCATTTTAGAATTAGCTGGTTCTGCGTATGTTCATTTCTGTCAGATCAGAAGTCTTATTGTCTGCTTATCCCACTTCTTGTCACACTAAGACTGGTTATAGTAAGTTGAGTTGTTAGTCTAATCTAACAGTTACAAAATTCCTCAGAAAACTTTAACCAAATGATTTTAGTAGTCCATCATGGTTGCAAAATAGTGGCATTTCTGATTGTTTTATTCTTAACTTTTGTGTTTGTTAGCTGTTTGCTTAAAATGTAGTCTGTGAAGAAAAGGCAGGATAAGTGCTTGTCTACTAATTTGCAGAATAATAGTTTCATTCTTTGAAGGCGAGGTTTTAGGATTTTGCTTAATTTGCTTGTTTTTACTTTGTTTTCTTTTTTTTTTAAGGAATTTATGGGATGTTATATAGTGGGTGGTTTTTAGTCTGCTTTAGTCATTATCATCATTGTTCTGGAAATTTCAAACGTACTAAAGTAGAGTTGCATAATAACATGAAACCTCTTGTGTTTATCCTCTAACTTTTCATCAGTGATCATAACTTCAGGCCAGTCTTGATTCATCTTCATCTGTAACCCTACTCCACCCACACTTTTCTCTGCCTTCATTTTAGTTTGATGCAAATCCAAGACTGTTTCTATGAACCTCTGAAAGATAGTGTCTCTTTGTATTCTAATATAATTATAATACCATGATCACACAAAAACAAACATAAAACAACTATAAAAAGAAATAATGTCTTAGTATCATTAAATACGTAGTCAGTGCTCAAATTGAAAATTGTCTAAAATGTGTGTGGGGGTTGGGGGGTGTTGGTTAGCCATTGGTTTGAATCAAAATTCAAATATGATTCACCAGATATTATATGTTGTGTTGACATGTCATTGAATTTTCTTTTTAAATTTGTAGATTTTTCTCTGCACCTTTCTCTCTCTCATATTTATTTATTCAAGAGGCTAAGTCAGTTGACTGTGAGAGATTTTCACATACTGTATTTCAATAATTGTATTCCCTTGGTGTAGTTTAATGTATTTTCTGTAAATTGGTAGTGTCAAAGAGAAACAGAACTGGACATTAAAGGTGGTAAAAGCACATTTTATTCACTACATTTGCAATAGGGAAAAGAGCTTTCAGTATAGAGCTGAGCTCAATTACAAATACAACAAGGACAAGTGGGATTTATAGTCAAGGAGCAGCGTTGAACGTGTCAGGAGGTCAAAAGTTACTAAGAGGAGACATCGAGGGTGTGGGTATTGTTGACGAGAAGTTTTATAAAGATAGGACAAGTTGATCAGATGGACTTTCTGGGAGGCTCAGAGGATAAGAATCCATCTGCCAGTGCAGGAGACACAGGTTTGATTCCTGGGTCAGGAAGATCCCCTGGAGAGGAAATGGCAACGTACTCCAGTATTCTTGCCTGGGAAATCCAATGGACAGAAGAGCCTGGAAGGCTATATAATCCATGGGGCCACGAAAGAGTTGCACACGACTTAGTGATTTAACAAGAACAAGATGATTACATATAAAGGTGGAGGGAAAAAACTTGATCAGATATCAAGGATGGAAGGACGACTTAGCAGGATTCTTGGCAATAACTGGGCTAGCTAAGCTCTTATTGGGACCCAAGGAAGAGTCTCCATGGGTAAAGGGCTCAGAGGAACACTGTCTGAAGTTTGGTTAAGGAGAGAGTCCTTGTCAGTAGTTAATTTAGAAACTTGATCAGATTTCAGTTTGTTGTTCTTTTGTTGTTCTTTGTTGCTGTAGGGCAAGCCTGCTTTACAGTAATATATAGTGTTCTTGCATCAGTTCAGTTCAGTTGCTCAGTTGTGTCCGACTCTTTGCGACCCCATGGACTGCAGCATGCCGGGCCTCCCTGTCCATCATCAACTCCCAAAGTTTACTCAAGTTCATGTCCATTGAGTCAGTGATGCCATCCAACCACCTCATCCTCTGTCATCCCCTTGTCTTCCTGCCTTCAATCTTTCCCAGCATTAGGGTCTTTTCCAATGAGTCAGTTCTTCGCATCAGATGGCCAAAGTATTGGAGTTTCAACGTCAGCATCAGTCCTTCCAGTGAATATTCAGAACTGATTTCCTTTAGGATTGACTGGTTGGATCTCCTTGCAGTCCAAGGGACTCTCAAGAGTCTTCTCCAACACCACAGTTCAAAAGCATCAATTCTTCAGCGCTCAGCTTTCTTCACAGTCCAACTTTCACATCCCTACCTGACCACTGGAAAAACCATAGCCTTGACTATACGGACCTTCATTGGCAAAGTAATGTCTCTGCTTTTGAATATGCTGTCTAGGTTGGTCATAACTTTCCTTCCAAGGAACAAGCGTCTTTTAATTTCATGGCTGCAGTCACCATCTGCAGTGATTTTACAGCCCAGAAAAATAAAGTCTGCTACTGTTTCCACTGTTTCTCCATCTGTTTGCCATGAAGTGATAGGACTGGATGCCATGATTGTAGCTTTTCTAGTTTGTTGTGACCCACACCGTCAAAGGCTTTGGCATAGTCAGTAAAGCAGAAATAGATGTTTTTCTGGAACTCTCTTGCTTTTTCAGTGATCCAGTGGATGTTGGCAATTTGATCTCTGATTCCTCTGCCTTTTCTAAAACCAGCTTGAACATTTGGAAGTTTATGGTTCACGTATTGCTGAAGCCTGGCTTGGAGAATTTTGAGCATTACTTTACTAGCGTGTGAGATGAGTGCAATTGTGTGGTAGTTTGAGCATTCTTTGGCATTGCCTTTCTTTGGGATTGGAATGAAAGCTGACCTCTTCCAGTCCTGTGGCCACTGCTGCGTTTTCCAAATTTGCTGGCATATTGAGTGCAGCACTTTCACAGCATCATCTTTTAGGATTTGAAATAGCTCAACTGGATTCCATCTCCTCTACTAGTTTTGTTCGTAGTGATGCTTCCTAAGGCCCACTTGACTTCACATTCCAGGATGTCTGGCTCTAGGTGAGTGATTACACCATCATGATTATCTAGGTCGTGAAGATCTTTTTTATGTAGTTATTCTGTGTGTTCTTGCATCAGGAGGCATTTAATGCCATGTATTTAGGTTGTCTCCAGTTCAGTTGTGCAGCACGGCCAAGTGGCTAAAGAATCTGCTTGACAGTGCAGGAGATGCAAGAGACTCGGGTTCGATTCCTGGATTAGGAAGATTCCCCTGAAGAAGGAAATGGCAACCCCACTCCAGTATTTTTGCCTGGAGAATCCCTTGGACAGAGAAGCCTGGCAGGCTATAGTCCATGGGGTCACAGAGAGTCAGATACGATTGAGCATGCACAGATGTCTTAAGCCAATTCAAATTATAGGATTTTATTTAAAGTCTTTATAATTTTGTATTTCTGTTGATTATTGAGTTTTTTGATGGCAGAGAATGTATTTCATTTATTCAGTATTTTTCCTGCTTACATAGATGTGGTTGGTTTTTCAAGAAATGTCATGCAATGCTATACTTTAAGGTATTTAGAAGGAAGCAAAATCTCTAAAGTCACAGCATCCAGAGGCAATTGCCATCATCTTTGGTAAACAACCTTCTAGACCCCTCTCTTTGAATATATTCCATGGGATTATATATGAGCACATGGAGACATATGTTATCACATAAAAATGTATATGTTTACCTAATGAAACCACAGTATAGTCTGCTTTGCATTCAGTGATATATCAGGGAGATATTTTCTCATCAGTGCATTTAAATACACATTATTCAATTAGGTCAATGATATTATGTTTTATTTAATCAATTTCCTGTTATTTGACACCTATTATTTTAAAAGTTTCCTTTTAAAAAATTCAGCACTGTGTTAAATATATTATACAACACTCGTTTAAAAATCATTTTTATGGGCATATTATATATCTGTAGCTTAACATTATTATTAAAAGAGTTACCCTAACTTCTGGGGGAGTATTATCTGTATTTTCTTGGAGAGTTTGAAATAAGTGTTAGCTGAAGCCATTAATTATTATGGTAAAGAATAGTCATAACTCACCAGGTACTGGTCCCTTCTTGCTCTTTACTGTTACCCTACCCGCACCCCTCAATCACGTAAATAGCTGTTTTTTCTTTGCAGTCTGCATTGCCTCAGGAACAAAGGTGGCTCTGTTTAATAGACTCCGATCCCAGACAGTTAGCACCAGATACTTGCATGTAGAAGGAGGTAATTTCCATGCCAGTTCTCAGCAGTGGGGAGCATTTTACATTCATCTCTGTGAGTATAAAAACATGCGTTTGGTTTTTTTTAGTGTGAAATTAAATTTTTCTAAGTAATAAAGACTTACAGATATAGTTTTGTCATTTTTATAAGCAGATTAATAAATTTTAAAGATGATAATTTGATCTCTGTTTCCATCGCACTGCAGTGGATGATGATGAATCAGAAGGAGAAGAATTCACAGTCCGCGATGGATACATCCATTATGGACAAACAGTCAAACTTGTGTGTTCAGTTACTGGCATGGCACTCCCAAGATTGGTATGGCCTTAATGACCTCATGACTATTTATAATAAATTTTGACAGCTTTCCCCCTTTTTTGGGTTGTTTATCTGGACGATAGAGGGCACTCTAAAGTTACATTATGATTTATCTTCTTAGCTAATATAGGTTCATTATTCATTCTTTGTGGTACTTGCTGTATCCTGCCACAGGCCCAAATTTTCAAAAGCATAGAAATTGTAAACTTCTTTAAAAATATAAGCATAGTTTTTGCTAGTTTACTCTCCTACAAAAAGATAGAGACAGTGTTTGGGCTTTTTGAAATAGTAAAAAACTGCTTTTCTTAGCAAAATGAACCAAAAGCCTCTTATACATTCTGCATCATATTCCCCCTTGTTCTCTGAAACAACACAATTTAGTTGTATTAAAGATGGAAGTTTATGAGTAAGTTCGATTCAAGGTCAGCTTGGGGGAGGGGCTGAGCAAATGGAAGAATTTTAGTATTACTTTCCTGAATATGCTTTGTATCTCTTTGATGAAATATTTCATTGGCTGATATTTTCTGATATTATCTATAATTATCTAAGTTAATGCATCATCTTGTGGTTTTTGTTATATTTTTCTGTGTTGTGGTTGTACAAGGTGATTTTATTTCCCACATCAACTTAAAGCCAAAATATGTGAAACACAGTAATATAAATTTACAAAACTTGAACCTAAGATAGATTATAAAAGGGAGAAAGGTAGGGAAAGCAGGGTGCATAAATTAGGAAGACACAAACCAAAAAACAGAATGAATAAATTTTACTAAAGTTCTCTTCTTATTTATTCTGGTCACTATATTCCAAGAATAATGTTTATTTGCTTTGGCATTAAATGCTTGTAGTTGGAGGCACAATTCAGAGGCTTATGTCTCTGACCAGCAACAACTTATATATAGGCCACTGAAAAGACTGACTCAAATGTAAAAATGGTCTTTTCACTTAGTTTCATATAAAGTACCAGTCTACCTTGCTTGAAAGTCATCTTTAATTGAATATTTTTACATTCAAAACTGTGTGGCTCTCATTATAAAACTGTTGCAATAAAAAAACATGATCCAGAGAATGCCTTAGGAAAAGTTGCAGTACCATCGTTAGCACTGTTAACAGTAAAGACTTCTTTCTAGAGATCATGTGACTGAGGCATTAGTTTCATAGCTAGGCATCAGAATCATAGCTAGGCTTTATATGGTCTACACTACTTCCTTTTCATCCACTTACATACAATTTTCAATGAAAACATGTTTTTCAGAGGAAGCATTCTATAGTTTTCATATGCTTTTAAGAAGGATAACACTGCCTTTAAAGTTTGCATTTTATGTGTGTCCTAGAATATTAGTCTTATTAGAGATCCTTGCTTGATGAACACTGTCCCCCCAAGACCAATTTCAATGGGATGAAGGTCTTAGTGAGAAATCCTGGTTTGATTACTTTGGGAACAGGCACAATCTATGTAGCCAACTAATAAAAAACACCAGTTAGCACCTGAAAAGACTGACTCAAATGTAAAAATGGTCTTTTCACTTAGTTTCATGTAAAGTGCCAGTCTACCTTGCTTGAAGGTCTCATGTTCTCAAGTCTGTCAGATACCCCAGAAATTGGAGACATCTAACATCTTTTAGATAAACTAATGAGCGTAAATTTAGCCTGGGTGTTTACAAGGTATGGTGTTAAGAGTATGAATAAGGTGTGTTTTCTGTCATTAAGGGCTGCATCCCAGTTACCTAAGAAGTATAGTAAACACTGTACCAGTGACCTACAGAGCCAGCATAGAGGAGAGAGAGCTGGTTGGAGTAACTCCTGGTGTTAGAATTCATCACTTTCTCATTACACATAGCTTATTATAACATTCACACTACCTGGCTTCTCAGATTTCTTTCCTCTTCTTAATAATTAGAAATTATCACAGCAAGTTTTTGATACCAAACAGTAGGGGTCATCTTTGGTTTGTTTATTGGTGAGACCAGGTCACTCAGCAGTGTCTATGTCCAGAGAGCTATTGTGAGAAATAAAATTGAACCAAACATGACCCATGTTCTCAATATGCTCATTATTATTAAGTAGTGGAGAAATAGTAGATTACAGGAATAAAGCTGTTAGAGGCAGATCTTGATTCTTATGTGGTGAAGTCATAAATGAGTGTGGTAGACTTACAGGAAGTTTGAGGCTTACCTCATTCAGAATTCACTATTTCTCTAAAATTCAAGCATTGTTAAACTTAAATACAGCTTTAAGGCTAGAGTTGAATGGAAACATTTTACTTAAGTTTATTAATTAGTCTCACAGAATATATTAGAAAATATAATTGCTAAAAGTGTACTGTCTCCGTTTAAACTTGAAAATTAGTGGTGATATAAGTAAGAGTGACAAATATTCAGATAAACTGCAGAGCTAAAAATATGTAAATGTGAAGAATGCTGACTTTAAAGATCAGGATTTTTAATAGTTGTGGCTTAGGTGAAAAAAAATGATCATGGAATATAAATTAGGTGTGTGAATCAAGTAATAAAAACCCAATAGAAACCCATAATATTTATAGCACTGTTCTGAGCACTTTTATAAATATCAATTCATTTAACCCTTCAAAATTCTGTCAGTTATTAAGAATGTCCATTGTGGAGCAAAGTATTATAGTTCTACATGTATATATGCATTCTACAAAAGCCCTGAACCTTCCACGGGCCAGTCACTGTCTAGATGCTGGAGACACATTGGTGAAAAAGGTAGACTTCCTTTCCTTTTGGAGCTTATGTTTTGGTAGGACGGTAGACAAAAAAAGCTAAAGAGATGTCTATATAATGTATTTAAAGGTTAATACAAGTGGCAAGACAAATTAAAACAGGATAAATGCGTAGGGAAATGGGAGCACTAACAGTGGTCAGAGAAGTCTTCATGAAGTGGGGCTATTTGAACACAGACCACAATGAAGTTGGGAAATAGAAACTGGGTGTGGAGCGTTTCAGGCTGACAGAATGAGAGCAGAAAGAACTAAGGACAGAAATGTGTGAGGACTAGCAAGGAAGCCATGGTAGCTAGAGCTCAGGGAGGAGTGGAGAGGGCAGGTGCCAGGAGACGATGCTGCAAAGAAGCCATGGGCAGCATCTGGTCAAATCCCTCTCTCTGTCTCGGGTAGAACTTTCTGTTAACTATGTACAATAGGAGGCCACTGGAGGCTCTCACAGAGAATGGTGGCTGGTTTATGTCTGGAAGAATAATTCTGGCTGCTTTGTGAGTAAGAGCACAGGGAGATATAGCGGTGGAAGCAAAGAGAAAGATGACTTGGCTTATGTCATAATTCAGGCAAGAAGCTGATGATGATACCTTAAACCAAGATGGGACTGGTAAGGGGATGAAAGGTGACTGATTTATTTGAAAGTAGACCGAACAGAATTTGTTGACAGATGGCATGTAAGAGAAATTAGGGAGTCAAAGATGACTCCACGGTTTAAGGATTGAGTGAATATGGTGTCATTTATTGAGCTTAGGAAGAAATAAAAAAATTGTATTTTTGATTGAGATGGCTATTAATAGACATTTTAAGTGGAATTGTTGAATAGGTAGTTAAATATACAAGTTGAGTGCTTGAGAAAGGCTATGACTGGAGAAAAATTTAGGAATTGCCAGCCTCTAAAGCTTAGACGGTAAAGAATCTGCCTGCAGTGAAGGAGACCCAGGTTCGATCCCTGGGTCGGAAAGATCCTCTGGAGAAGGGAAGGGCAGTCTACTCCAATATTCTTGCCTGGAGAATCCCATGGGCAGAGGAGCGTGGCGGGCCACAGTCCATGGGGTCGCAAAGAATCGGACACAACTGAGTGACTAACACTGCCACTACTGACCTCTAAAGAGAATAGAAAGTCTGTAGAGTATAGGGAGAGGGAAAGAGATCTGGGGACTCAGCCCTGGAGCACTGAAGACAGGTAGAGCAGGCGTATTTCTGAAGGAAGAGTGTGGGGGTCAGATGCTTCTGAGGACGCTAAGGTGAGGACAGAGAAGTGCCCATGGGATTCATCTGTCTTGACGTCCTTAGGACCTCACCAAGAGCAATTTTGAAACACAAAGTTGGAGAGATTTCACGAGATGAGATGGTGAGGAAGAGGAGTTTTGCTATAAAGGGGAACAGAGAAATGGGGTGGTGAGAGGGAAGAAGGACATGTAGTCAAGGAAGGGGTTTCTCTTTTTTTTAATGTCAGTGACTGGAGAGTGTTTATTGACTTGCCACACCACTTGGTATGCAGGCCACACCACTTGGTATGCAGGATCTTAGCTCCCCAACCAGGGATAGAACCCATGCCTTCTGCTTTGGGAGCATGGAATCTTAACCACTAGACCACCAGGGAAGTCCCAAGGAAGGGGTTTCTTTATTTCTGATTTAAAGATGAGAAGTAGTTCCAACATGTTTGTATGCTGTTGAGAGTAATCTTCACAGTCCTCAAACACTTAGTGATTACCTTCTGTGTGATAAGTAACACTGAAGGTTTGAATAGTATTATCTTTCAGATATCCTGTGTGTTTTGTGGAATATTTGTAGTGTAAGGTCATACTATATAATGGAAAGAGTTCAAGCTGGGCAGGCAGCCAGCCTTGGAATCATACTTTGGTTCTTCAGCTACTGACTGGGTGAATTTGAAGAGCTTAACCTGACCTCTGAGCCTGTTTCCTAACCTGCAGAATGATGCCTATTTTATGTTAAAACAAAGCAACAGCATGTAAGTGTGATAATGGACTTAGGTACTAAGTAGCATACCCATAGTGACCTTTAGAGATAATTTTCCCTTTGATGTTAGAATATTTGTCATTGTGTGTTATTGGAGAGGCCATCTGAACTTGCTACTCAAAATACAGTTCATAGACCATCAGGATGAACATCAGCTGGAAATTAGCCAGAAATGCAAAATATCAGGCCGTCTCTATGATTTGCAGGCTCAGAACAGATGTATGTTTAACAGGAACCCCATGTGATTTGTACGGATGTCAAAGTTTGAAAAGCACAGATTTAGAAAGCAAGTGCCTGCCTGCCCTATTGTTTTTAGGAGTTGGTGGGAGAAGGCAACATCTCCGCATTCTTAACATGCTTGCAATTTAAAAGTATTTTTATGCCTAACTTTATTGTTTGTAAATGCTGTTGTGTATGAAGATACGTGACAGGTATCTGTGATATATTATTTCATGGCAGATTCTTGCCATGGACTCTGTTAACAGTGTAGGAAAGGAAGACTCTCCATTTGTGGTGACCTTTCCTTTTGTAATTGTTGAAATGCAGATAATTAGGAAGGTTGATAAGCAGACCGCGTTACTGGATGCCGATGATCCTGTGTCACAGCTCCACAAATGTGCATTTTACCTTAAGGATACAGAAAGAATGTACTTGTGCCTTTCTCAAGAAAGAATAATCCAGTTTCAGGTATGTTTATAAATTGCTGGTAAAATCTAAAATGTGCAAACTGTTAGGTTAGCAGGATTCAGAAACATGAAACTTTCATTTAAAAAATGTTAATAGTATTCAAATACATGAATCTGTGTTCAGGTATTTATCCCGATTTCAAGGGTCCTTAGCCCACATGTTCTTCAGACATGGTAGTCGTTCTGCCTCAAAGAACTCAAAACTATGAGAGTGTTCTAAGAGAAGCCGTTAACATCTAATTCTGAGGGATGAAAAGTTCTTCAGATTATCCAAAAGTAGATGTTGGGTGTTGAGAGAGTCTCCTGAAATGTGTGTGGACAGCACTGTATATAGTGGTGCACATTTTGGAGGAGGGTTCATAATTCTCATCAGATTTATATTGGGGTCTTCTAAGGTAGTAATGATGACATGTTAGAAGCTAATTAGTCAAAATCTAATTTTTAACTATATTGACTCAGAAGACCTTTATGAGGACATTTATGACATGAACAAATGATTTAATAGAATAGTTACACTTCCACATGAGACTCATTTGTGGACATCTGGAGACTTTTTCCAGCGAGATGGCCACACACAGCTGGTCTCCCCAGCCCAGCACTGATGGTCTGGCCTAGGTGTTTCGAGGTAGGATAGGGGATTGCCGTTCACATCTTGGTTCCTTCCTGCTGAAAGTACAGAAGTTTCTGTAGTTTGTAGGTAGGAGGGAACTTCCATTCTCTCTCTCTCTCGTTGTTGTCATTTAGTCACTCAGCCGTTTTCTACTCTTTGTGACCCCCTGGGGCATAGCCTGCCAGGCTCTTCCGTCCATGACATTTCCCAGGCAAGAATACTGGAGTGGGTTGCCATTTCCTTCTCCAGGGGATCTTCCAAGCCCAGGGATTCAACCACGTCTCCTGCATTGGCAGGTGGATTCTACACCATTGAGCCACCAGGGAAGCCCCCCTCTCTCTTAGGGATCTCTGAAGCATTTTAAGTAGCTAATTATATCACATATACTGATCTTTTATTAAAATAATTATACAGGTACTGTACTTAATGGTTATTACTTAAATGGTTATT
The DNA here is from genome assembly GCF_023091745.1 of Budorcas taxicolor. NCBI lineage: Eukaryota > Metazoa > Chordata > Mammalia > Artiodactyla > Bovidae > Budorcas > Budorcas taxicolor. The sequence continues at coordinate 46,324,459 of NC_068915.1, forward strand.
CTGAAAGGTATTATTAATTTTTAGTATCTCACAAAATAGTTTATATTAAAAGAAAACTAGCCTTACGTGAGGTTTCCATATTAATATTCTATTTTTAACTAGGAGTTGGAAAAGTATGGTGCCTGGGAAGTTTGTAAATTTGTACTAAATTCTCTTCATGAGTGTTACTTTGTCAAAATTGTCTTATAATACCACAATGTATATAATTTATAACCATTCTTTTTTTCTAAGGCCACTCCATGCCCAAAAGAACCAAATAAAGAGATGATAAATGATGGAGCTTCCTGGACAATCATTAGTACGGATAAGGCAGAGTATACATTTTATGAGGGAATGGGCCCTGTCCTTGCCCCAGTCACACCTGTGCCTGTCGTAGAAAGTCTTCAGGTGAGACCTCTTACAAGTTGACTTCAGCTTTTTGCAACTGTTCAGCTATGACGTGGCGTAATTTTACTTCACAATAAATTTGATTTTTCTTCAAATCCTGTGACTTGGAGGGTTTTTTATACAGTGAGGAAGAAGAAAATCAGAGGAACACACATAATTTTAGCTAGAAAATTTAAATGTAAATCAGCTTGTATATGAAGAGTTTTAGTTTACTTTGTCTTTATAATCATGTTATTTAAAGGAAGTATTTTAATTATCTTTTTATTTTGCACATGATAGTTGAATGAAAAACTCATCTGTATACTTTAATGAAAAATGAAAGGTTTCCTCAATGTTGTTTTGATTTTCTGTGAATTGCAGTTGAATGGCGGTGGGGACGTAGCAATGCTTGAACTTACAGGACAGAATTTCACTCCAAATTTACGAGTGTGGTTTGGGGATGTAGAAGCTGAAACTATGTACAGGTACTTAATACAATTTTTTACATCATCAAGAGTTTTTGATGGGGGTGGGTATGTGAGACTCTTTCCCAAGAGTCCTGTATTAAGAGGTTAATTGTCCTGTATTAAGCAACCTTGTTTTTAAGTTTCAGTTATAAAATTTGCCATGCTTTTAAGTGATTTCTGTTTCCTCCTCAGATGTGGAGAGAGTATGCTCTGTGTTGTCCCAGACATTTCTGCATTCCGAGAAGGCTGGAGATGGGTCCGGCAGCCAGTCCAGGTTCCAGTAACTTTGGTCCGTAATGATGGAATCATTTATTCCACCAGCCTTACCTTTACCTATACCCCAGAACCAGGGCCACGGCCACATTGCAGTGCAGCGGGAGCAATCCTTCGAGCCAACTCAAGCCAAGTGCCCCCTAATGAATCAAACACAAACAGCGAGGGAAGTTACACAAACGTCAGCACAAATTCAACCAATGTCACATCATCTACAGCAACAGTTGTGTCCTAACTACCGTCTTTTTGCTAGGACTTACACTGACTTGAGTGCGGCAAAATGTTGACAGAAAAAAAAGAAAGAAAAAAATGAACAATCTTTTGTGGTTTCTTGGGAAAACTTTTCATACCAGGTTATACTATTCAAAAACCCCATTACCTGCAAGTGCTGATTTGAAGTGCAGAAGCCACAGTAAAACAAAACAAACAAACAACAAAAAAAAACTTGTGCAAACTTCTGGAAATCAGTTTTTTTCAGCTGTTATTTTTGTTTGGTTGGTTTTTGTTTGATTTTGTTTAAATGGGCGAGAAATAGAGATGTGGCTGGAGTAAAAGTTAATCAAAGTGAAGTCGCTCAGTCGTGTCCAACTCTTTGCGACCCCATGGACTGTAGCCTACCAGGCTCCTCTGTCCGTGGGATTTTCCAGGCAATAGAACTGGAGTGGATTGCCATTTCCTTCTCCAGGGGATCTTCCCGACCCAGGGATCAAACCCGGGTCTCCCGTATTGTAGACAGACGCTTTACCGTCTGAGCCACCAGGGAAGTCCTCAAAAAAAAAGTTAATCAAACTAGAAGACAAAAATCTAACATAGTTTTTATGGACCAAGGAACTTGTATAAGCTTTAGTAAAAGGTACATTTTCACCATACCTTTTTTATATCACATATATAATACACCTTTGTTACCAAATAGGTTGTTCTCCTCCCCACCCACTTTGAGCTTTTGCTCTTAAGTACATTCAGGTTCCAAGCCTGACCATGGTTGTTTAATCTAATTACCATACTCTTCCAGGTCTTTCTGGTCCAAGGCTGGAACTGTTCTTTTATTATTTTTTTAAAAGCTGAAGTCTTATGACTTTTCTTGAATGGAAGGTGTTTTGATTTCAGCAAGTCAAATCTTGTAAAGGCCTGCATTCATATTTCTTTTAAGATATGAAGTCTGTGCAAAAGCTTTAAAAAAAAAAATGCCTCTGCCTTGCCTGCAATACATTCAATGTACTTAGTCTCTATTCTCAATACCATTGATAGTTATTTCTCTGTGTTACTTTTTTTTTAATGTATTTATAGTGGTAATCTAAGAGGTTCTAACATTTACCTGAAATTAAATGTGGCCATTTAGTCATTAATGAGTTAATGGCATGGAACATGTTGGTTTTTACAGTGTTCCCTCCCTTTTTCCTGTGCAGAAATGTATCTACTCAGTCAACATTTGTTCAGGTTTCCTCCCCCTCCTTATCTTGTACATAACTTGTATTATGTGTAAGTTAAACATTTTATTTTGAACTTGGAATATTCCCAGTGATTTCATTCAGCAGGGTGTTTTTCTGCCTTGTTGGCATATGATAACAAAAAAGTATCATGCTAAGTATTTGCTACCAGTTGGTAGATGGTGCCCTTATTGTATAATGAGGAAAAATCTCAGCAAAAGCAAGGTTTTATTTACTTTTTCTTTGGTGGGAGGGTAGCCTAGGTCAAAACATCACTGTAACCTTGAAACAGGATGCTTTTACTAGATGACCAACTAAAATAGCTGGAAGACAATACTTTAGAAATGGATAGTTGTAAGATTATAAAAATGCAAATGTAATTTATCTTTCCATTTCTCTCCCTTTTTTTGTCTTCTCTTCCCCAACACTGAGTGTCTTCACAAATGTCACCTACTCAGAAAGCATTTCTTCTCCATTTAAGGTTTGATTGCATTCCGGGTCGTGTGCTGCCTATCTGTGCTGGACTCACCTCTCTTACATTGGTTTTGTTCCTACACTCTGGTTATACCTTTGTTTGGTTTCTTAGAAATTGCGGCAGACTCATTGGGCTACATTTAGTACAGGATCTCTGTGTGTAATGTTACAGGACATGGTCTAGTAATACAATCATCTTTCTTCGAGTAAAAACTACCTCTAGATTGTGGTAAGCTTTTACTGTCCCATAAAACAGAAGCCACAAGTACCTTAAGGATGCAAAACTGTAACTTCCTGCATATCTTTCCGTACAGAAATTGTCTTTTTGGTGTCCTGGGCTATTTTGAAAAGTTTCTACCCGTCGGCTTTTTAAAACATCATCATTAGTAGCTTCCCCCCATTCCCACCCCACAGCTTTGATAAATCTTCATTACTCATTCTTTTGCTCAGATTATGCCATTGTAAATATAGTTCCTAACATCTTGAAATCACTTTTTCCTCAGTTTTCAAGGGCGAAGTCATTTGTAAAACACGTAGTTAAAGTTATTGTGGTCTTTTCTTTACTGCAAGCCTTTTTAATTACTACAGGCTGCATTATGCTATATATAGCCTTTCTCTCTTTAAGTCTGCTCCCGTCACTAGCTTCTCTTGTAAGCTAATCCTGCCTCATACTTTAAATCTGTTTCAGTGACCGAGGGCAGAATTCTTTGTGGCCTTATCTTTCTTTGTTTTAACTGTTTACTGGCTTTTTCTTGCAAACTTGCTTATTTCTGAGTAGTATTTATTCTGCTCTCTGTTGAGTCTGGAAGTAGCCTTCACACAGTGCTTTTTGTTCAGAGCGCAGAAATGTTTTCAGTGCTGCTGAAATGGGCCACAGGTTTCCTCCACTTCCCAAGTTTGTTATTTAGTTACCAATTTATATTAAATTAACTGATAACAAATAAGATGCTTTTGAAGCACAAACTATTCCTACCCAGCATTGCAACTCAAAATATTTTTTTTCAAGTTTATGACTTTATTAAAATCAACTTTTGCTTTTTTACTGTTTATGTCTAATTTTGGCTCTGTTTATTTTAATAAGATAATTGAAATATTGGACTGTAAACCCTTTTCATTGTTGGTTCTTTTTTTAAGAGTATATTTAAGAGTATACTCCTACAGGCCCCCACCCCCACCCCCTGCCACTGTTTTATGCCATTCTACATACCACAAACTGAAATGATTTGTCTATTATGGCTCATCGTTTATCAGTAGTTCTTTTGTCAGCTGCTTAAAAAAATTTTTGTGAATTTTTTTCAGTGTATAATTTACAGGAGCCTCGTCCTCCAGTTATAGTATTGTAGAACGTGGCCCTTCCTCCAATTGTGGCATTATTAGAGATGCTGATCAGTTTCCCTCATAAAGGCTCTCAGAATGGTAACCACTTCAGTTAAAGTATAGTATGTTCAAGGTGTTTTTTTTTTAAAGTCATGTATTAGAAGTATATCCTATGCTTTTATGATTCTATGCAGTTTCTGAAAATATGCACAGAAGCTGTCTCTTACCTAATATATTGTTTTAATTGATTACCTAGATTGAGAAGGCAAACAAAAAGCTATAAATATAAAATGCCCTTTTTATTTTGAATGGTTTCAGAGTTGAACACTAGTATAATCTGCTGCTGACTTTTCTTAAACCATGACAAGTAAAGATATCCATATGTGCGTATTAACTGGTAAAATATTTGTCACTCTTACTGCACAGACTTATTTGCAATATTAACTGGTTATTATTATTTTTTTTAAATGAAACTAGTACTGTCTGTGCCCTCACAGGAAATTGTCAACAGTTTTTAAGAACTAAACTATTCATGTTTAATCAGATAATCCATGTAGGGGGTGGGGGTGGGGGGGTTCTTTTTTGAATCAAAATGTTATTCAATTATTAACTAAGTTACTTACTTTTGATTTCAAAAGCAGCTGTGTTTCTGATGAATACTGAACAAATGTGTGTAATTTTCTGTGCCAGACTTTTGACTTTGTTTTCAAGCACTGTAACGTGGGATGGATGGTTAGAAACAATAATATATTAGGGTTTCTATTTAACCCTTTCAGGACTGAACTGTATTTCCTTTTATTAATTTTTCCCTGTGTTGTGATAAATGTTTGCCAGCATTCAGTACTGTGTTGGTCCAGATGTAGGTTTATATGCTCATTTTTAGCTTATTTCTTGTACCTTGCAGCATGCTCTACGCATTCAGTCCTTAAGGGGTTTATTTTACAAACTGTGCGCCTGTAAGGTTTATTAGCAATAAGATAGAAGATTGAGCAAGTTTATACCATAATTTTGTAGAAAAAAGAATCTGCTCAGTTCCATATTTCATCCATGAGAAACCTGCAATACGGGCAGTTTCAAGAAATAAATAAAAAGGAAATGTAAACCATTGTAAAAGTGTTCTGTTGGACGTGCCTGATACCTGCGTTATCATCATTGATTTCAGAATACTTAAAGTTTGTTAGTTTTACCTTGCTGTCTAAGCTTCATCACATCAAAGTAATAACTATACTGATTTTATTTTCTTTTTTGCATTTTTAACTAGATAGTGCTTTAAAAAGAAAGGTTTTTTTTTGAGAGGGTTTTTTTTAATCCTTGTAAATGGGGAAATGGACTTTGGACAACTCGAGCTGTCTCCTAATTCAGGAACATTTTGAACTAATCTCAACATGATTGGAAAGCATTATTTAATGACAGCTTGCTTTTCCAGTATGAGGTTATCATTTGGGCCTGGTGTATGAAAGAACATAGAATGGTTTGTGCTTTTTGTTGGGGGCTCTTGAGTGTGCTTTCAGAGAAAGCATACTTTGTTTAATGGTGGTTTAGTTGCTAAGTCGTGGCCAACTCTTGCGACCCCATGGCCTGTAGTCTCCTCTGTCATGGGATTTTCTGGGCAAGAATACTGGAGTGGGTTGCCATTTCCTTCTTCAGGGGATCTTCCCAACCTAGGAATCGAACTTGTATCTCCTGCATTGTAAGCAGATTCTTTACCGACTGAGCTATGAGGGAAGCCCACTTTGTTCAATAGGGAAACAGTAAAGGAGGAGGTTGTTACGGATTTTTTAAATCATAGCAAGTTCATTTATCTGACATCCCCTAAAAGAAAAAAACGTAAGCCAGGTTATCACGATTTTTTTAAAGACATCCTCTGAAAATAGTGATTGTTAAATAAATAATTTAGTTGGGGTTTGAATGGTGAGACTTTCAATGGCTAGGATTGGTAATAGCTTCCTTTAAAAAATAATTTATTATTTTTTTTTAACAGTAGGTCCTGTTGGTTATCTATTTTAAATATAGCAGTGTGTACTTGTCAGTTCCAGACTCTCATCTCTAGATTAAGTAATAGCTCCTTTAGAATTTAGATGGGAATAATACAATAATATATAAAGAGTATGTGATCACTTTCTAAGCAACCTAATGAAAGATCAGTGTATATGTATATGTTTTTTGTCCTTGGATCCCTAAGTGGTTGCCAGTTTAAAAGATAGAGAGGGCAAGCTACATCAGATGCTAGTGGTGAAGGATCCCAGTAGTAAGTACTCTTCCCAAAGAAAAATCTTTTTCCCTAGTTTAGTGCTAGACGACAGTGAGGGCAGCGATTAAGCTGATGTATATAAGGTACAAATGAAGGGATTAATTTTGACTTAGTCAGACCCTAAAGTTTTAGGCTCGGAGATAGAACACACAGCCCTGGCGAGAACCTGTAAGACTGGACAGTTCCTTGCAGTTCATGTGTTAAGGATAAAGTCGTCTGTGTGCCTGGTGTGCAGGTGTTCAGCAAATACTTTAAGTTGTTATGCACACATATGTAAGAAGTTGTGACACATCTTGGTTTAAATAAAAGACAGGTGAATATTATCCAGAAAAGGAACAGGGTTTCAACTCTTAACAAGAAACATTCATGCTGAACTCGGGTTTTGTTTTTTGTTTTTTTTTTTAATGGAATTTATAAAATGTTTTGCTTTGGGGAAAGTAGCACTTTAAAATGTGAAATTCTATGACACGTTTTTTAAAAGATAAGTATGAAGTTCAGGTGTGTATTAAGTTCTTTCTGGCATGATCAACTGTAGTCCCTGCTTCTCACCTCCTTGTATTCCACAACCCTGCTCATTGAGTGCAGTCAGCACACAGGTCATTCATTTCTGGCATCTTTGCCTCGTGGATCATTTCTGCTGATGCTGAAATCCCAAACTGTTGATCCAGAAAACCATCCGGCCCCCGTCTTCTTCATATAAGAAAGTAGACTGTGATGAGGTCATTCCCAGTGGCCTGTTGAGCCAATTTTGACAGCTGTCCTTTTTTCCTGAAACTAAGCTTTCTCCCTGCAAGGATGTTCTCTTTGTCCTCACTCACCACACAACACAAAGTCAGTGATTGTGATTTTCTCCTGTTCCTTAAACCTTCACAGCTAAATTCTTAATTCAGATACTTTGATATAATGAAAAGCTTTGGAAAATAATTGTGACTCAGAAACAGTCATTGTGACTTTAATCATTGATTATCTTAGAGAGTAGCTCTAAGGGTTGTCAGCTGGTAAGATTCCAAAGGTGCAAACGTGATCTTTGGGAAGAAGATCAGGTGAAGGATAATGGAATATGCACGTATTTGCTTAGAAGCATGAATATCCGTCCCTATTATTTCTGAGTAGTGCTAGAAGTTGGAATTAAAGTTAAGACACAGCTAGGAATGTTAAAACAGCCAGTAGTGTTCTAGGCACTGAGCTTATTCAGGGCATGGCTGTTTTCCTAAAAATTTTCAGGAAGGACTTGTCTGTCTGCTTAGGCTGCCATAAGAAAATACTGCATGGCTTAAAACAACAGAAACTTATTTTCTCACATTTCTAAAGGCCAGAAATCCGAGATCAAGGTGCCAACATGGTTAGGCTCTTGTGAGGACACTTAACTGGTTTGCAGGTGGGGCCACCTTTTGCTGTATGCTTTCACAGCATAGAGACATCTGTATCTTCTTAAGACCATAGTCCCTTTTTGTTTAGGACCCAATCCTTAAGTAAGTCCTAAAGGCCTGTCTCTGGATACAGTCAGATTGAAAGTTAAGCTTCAACATGAAATTTAGGGGAAAACAATTTAGTTCATAGCAGGGCCCTTCCTAAAAGCTTTCTAGATTACAGTTTCAATAATTTATTGGATACGAATCTGTAGAATAGTATTCAGGTTTCTTGCGTTTTTGAGTCCTGGATGGGGTTTTCAGTAGTCAGCTAAGATGATGAATGGGCTTGGGCTGAGGGACAAGGGGAGAGGCAAGATCGAGAGAGAAGTCACCTTTACACCTGTGAACTGTGGCTGTGATTTAATCCTCACCACGACACTGAGCTAACATGCTTGTATCAGAGATGACACAGGCTCAAGACTTGCCCAAAGTCGCACAGTAGATTTAGCAGAGCTGGGCTTCCGAAGTGGACCCAGGTGCCCCAAAGTCATGCTCGAGGGGCACACTAGATGTCTCAGTCACGAAGGGGCAGGGGCTCAGGTTACTAGGGGCTGGTACTGTTACAGGCTCTGTCTCCCTAAGGAGCTTCATAGGGGATAGCCATTCTATGTCAGTCCTCACTTCACAGTTGAGAAAAATGTAGCCCCAGAGAAGGTGAAAAGGCCAGATGTGACTATGGATTGAAAATGCTTTATTCACTTGAACGTGCTATCCAATTTCAAGGTGTTTGCTTGTTTTCACTATTAATGTAGTGTCCTGGCCTCTTGGTTAATGTTCTTGCTCCCTCTGGCCAAGCCTTACACGTAAAGTACACAACTCTGGAGAGAAACAGGAGGCCACTTGGTCTGGGTCCTCCAGGATCATGGTCTTCAGGCTTTTCTTTTTTTTTTTTTTCTTGCTGCTCATTCAAGAAAACAGTGATATGGTGGTTTTGTATTTAATACTTCAAAGATATAAAATTTTACACCTTCAATACAATAGTGGTTATTAGAGTTAACAAGAGTTAAGTCAGAAACCAATCCTGGTTAACTTAGGGAAAAGGGATTTTGTAAGAGTAGCAGAAACTCCTCGGACTGACGGGAAGCCTGGATCATGTTTCTAAGGACTGGGCAGCTCTTGTGAACTAAGGAACCCTGGATCGTAGGAATGGTTTTCCCAGAGAGCCACTACTGTGAGCCTAACCTCTTTTATCCTTAAGTCAGCTGCTCTAGATTCAATTTGCAGAAGACAGCAACTGGCAGTGTGAGCCCAGGTCACTTGCCTGTCCTGTGCACTTAGAGGAAGGGTCAGTTAAAAGGAATAAAGCATTTTCAATCCATAGTCACATTTGGGCTTTTCACCTTCTCGGGGGCTACATCTTTCTCAACTGTGAAGTGAGGAGGGCATGGCAACCCACTCTGGTATTCTTGCCTGGAGAATCCGAATGGACAGAGAAGCCTGGTGGGCTACAGCCCATGGGGTTGCAAAGAGTCAGGCATGACTGACCAACTAAGCACAGAGGCTCTTTGGCTTCTGTGGTCACAGGCAAGCCTGGATTTAAAACCAACAGGGGAAGAAATATTTTCCTAGTAAGGAATTTGAGGTTGCTAGGATAAGGAATAGGTGCCAGGCAGCTGCTCTAGAGGGCTACAAGCAATAAGTTCTGTAGTAAAATGTATTAACTGTATTCTCTGTGCTAAAGGCTTTACTTGAAATATTTCATATTCCTCAAATCTCTGAGTCCATTTAATAGGCAGTTTTAAAAAGGATTCTCAGATGAGTCAGAACACCAAAACCCCTTCTATCTCCTCTAGCCTTCCAGCAATCCCTAGAAGGGCCCCTTCCACCCAATAGGCTCTCAGAAACTCTGACTGCTTACCACACCCGCCCCCTGCACCCAGCAACTGATAGCCTCAGGACCGCTGGAGAGACTTCTCTTGCTTTCTGCAGGTTATTGGGCAAGAAGCAAACAGGAGATTGCAGGCAGCTTGTTTTGATGTAGCAACTCTGACACATCCACTGAGAAGCAAAGAACATGTTTGCAGGAAGAAAAATGAAGCAAACTTCTAAAGAGGGACCATTCCCAGTTCCCCCCTTTCTGAAGCTTGACTGTATTCCTGCCTTAAGTACCACGAGATAACTCATCCACTCAGTGCTTCAGTGAACTTGAATAGGTTCATAGTAGTTGCAACCAGTGTTGTAATAGCAAAGTCTTGCCACTGTTGCCTCAATTTCGTCGATGAAAGGCCGTTTTTAGGGTTCTGTAGCTATAAGTGGCAAAACCATGTTCAAACCTAGGCCCTCTGGACCTGAGGGGAGGTCAGGGTTCAGAGGCAGTACCAACATCTAGGGGAGCCGCATCGAGATAGAAGCATTTGAGTCAAAAGAGTGAGGGGTCCAGGATTTTACCAGGTAGACGTGCCTGTGTGGATGTTTGAGAACTGGATAGGCTGGGTGAAGGCAGGGAGCACACCAGGCAGGTGCTAATGTAATGGCGCCATGGGAGCAGTAGGAATTGTCATGAGATTGTGGATAAATTGTAACAGGCTACCAGGGTTCCATAGGTAGAATGTCCTGCCATGTCTGTTAAGGGGAACGGTTCTCTCTGCACTTCATAGCCTTGTAGGGGGACCTTCTGTTTGCTAAGATTCCTGGCCTCTGCCCTTTACTCAGTACAGTATTGCTACTGCTGCTGCTAAGTCACGTCAGTCGTGTCCAACTCTGCAACCCCATAGACAGCAGCCCACCAGGCTCCTCTGTCCCTGGGATTCTCCAGGCAAGAACACCGGAGTAGGTTGCTATTGCCTTCTCCGAGTACAGTATTAACTTTGCTGAATGAGTTAATTTAGCTCTACATCAGCCAGGAACTGCAGATACAGTAATAAAATCCTGCTATTTATGGGGCTTTCGTGGTGGGACAGAAAGAAGGAAAACTAAGTTCAAGTATTCAATATACGTATATGCATGTCATGGGCTTCGCTGATAGCTCAGTTGGTAAAGATTCCACCTGCAATGCAGGACACCCCAGTTCTATTCCTGGGTCGGGAAGATCTGCTGGAGAAGGGATAGGCTACCTTCTCAAGTATTCTTGGGCTTCCCTTGGCTCAGCTGGTAAAGAATCTGCCTGCAGTACGGTAGACCTGGGTTGGAAAGATCCCTTGGAGAAGGGAAAGGCTGCCCACTCCAGTATTCTGGCCTGGAGAATTCCATGAAATGTATACTCCATGGGGTCTCGACTGAGCGACTTTCACTTTCATATGCATGTCTATGTATTAAAGTGCTCCTACTGAAAATGTCAGTCCTTCCCTGGTGGCTCAGTGCTAAAGAATCTACCCACTGATACAGGAGACTCTGGTTTGATCCCTGGGTCAGGAAGATCCCCTGGAGAAAGAAACAGCTACCCACGCCAGTATCCTTGCCTAAGACGTCCCATCAAAGTCACAAAAAGTCAGATATGACTTACCAACCAAATCACAACCGAAAATGTCACCATCTTGAGCCCAGAGATGATGGAATCTGACCACCAAAAAAAAAAAGACCCTCCAGGGACATCATCTATGGATGAGAATTACTGTGTCCCAGAAGTACTGAGTAGATGACATTCAGTATAAAAAATCTTTTTTTTTAATGAGTGCTTTGCTGTTTGAATGGGAGTACCATCACTTAACAATCTTGTACAGCCAGCTGAGGAACTGAGGCCTGCCCCTGTTGTCTTTCTCGGGGTCCCTTTCAGCCACTTTGCAGTAATCCCTGGGCACACATTCAGAGGGCGGGGTGAGGTGGTGTGAGCTCCTGGTGATTGAGACATGACTACAGTCCTTGCCTAGGAAAGCCCATCAGGAAGCAGGCTGTGACTGGGATTCCCATACTCCAGGAGGGCTTGACCCACATGGGGTCTGGGAAGCTTCCAGAGACAGTCTCACCTCAGAAGAACCGAGCTTTCTGGAGGCTGGGGTGGAGAAGCAAGGTTGAGGGAGGCAGGAGCCGTGCAGGGACCCTGGTGCCCACACAGCAGTTTCCTGCCACTCTGCCTTTTTAAGGCGTGTCCTGTCCACCCCGGGATGCAGCTGGAGGAAGGTTGTAAGAGTGAAGAGTCCTATAGCTTCATTCTGAGACACCTATTAGACTTCAGTTAGAAAGGCAAGTGAGCAGCTAGATATCCAGAACTGGAGCTCGATAACCAGAGCTCAGGGCCATCTGTGCTGGAGACACACATTTGGGAGTCAGTCACATATAGATGGGGTTCAATGCCACCAGCCTGATGAGATCTCAGAGGGAGGAGAATATGTAGAAAAGAGGTCCAAGCCCCACCCACCTCGCCAACAGTCCCTGTTTAAGCCGTGTTTCTCAAGCTTTTTATGCTAGGATCCCACAGGGGAAGAAGGGGTTAAAATTCAAGGCTGATTCTGTAGGTCCGTAGGTGTGTGTCTTGAGATCCTGTATTTCAGCAATGCTGCAGCACAGGGACTGAGGTCGAGAGACCCCACCTAGAAGGGCGAGGGCCTCGCTTATGCCCAGACAGAAATGGGAGTGATTGACAAAAAGGGTAACATGCCTCTTCACTTGGAGAAGGAAATGGCAACCCACTCCAGTGTTCTTGCCTGGAGAATCCCGGGGACGGGGGAGCCTGGTGGGCTGCCGTCTGTGGGGTTGCACAGAGTCGGACATGACTGAAGCGACTTAGCAGCAGCAGCAGCAGCCTCTTCACTTAGTAAAAGTGATGGTTCTTAACTAACCTCCCTATTTCCAGGTCAGCATTAACTCACAAATGGTTTGAGAATTAGGCTTACTGTGTTTGACGCACAGGTCTAGATTTCTCTCTACCCTTGAGAAGACCTTCTATACCAAATTGCAAATGGATTCATCAGAGTCTGCTGTCCGTGCTGATGAAGTGGCTTAAAGATCAAAATGTTCACATGCAGTCATATTTACAAGACACAGAAGCCTACATTACATGATCACGGGTCATAACATCCAGAGCTCTTTGAGCGTCTTTGGTGAGTTGCTGTACCCAGCAGTCAGGAATGCTGAAAGAGTTTGAAAACTCTTTGACTGGGGCAAGGGGAACTTACTTTTAATTGGGTTCCCTTACTCCTGTGCAGTTCTGCAAATTCAGAAACAGAAACCTAAAAACTAAGTGGTGTCTAGCTGCTCATGAGATTCACAGACACAACTCAGAGCTGAGAGAGGCAGACCCTTCTCCTTAAGTTTCTCTGCTTCTCTGTGGCCTGCCTCTAGGAAGACTGTTTTCTCCTTCCTGTGATTGTAGGTCCAACTGGAGCAAACGATGCACATGGTCCTTCTAGGGGATAGGACTGTAGACTCAAGGTGATCAGAGAAGCAAACCAGATCATCAGAAATGTTACAGACCCAAAGGTGTGCACAGGTACACATACACACACACAAAACCACACACTGCTCTGATAGTATTTCAACCAAACCAAGGCGTCTTTTTTTTTGGAACGTGATGTTTAACTTTGTCTATCATGTGGTCTGAACACTAGCCAAGTGTGTGTAGAGAGCAGAGCTTTGGGCATAATCCCTGGAAACTGGGTCACCGAGGACAAGCAGAGAAAGACTTGGCTTTGGGGGTCAGTCCAAAAAAAAATTTGCTTTTGTGTTTTTTTTTTTTTTTTTTTTTCCTTTTTAACCTTTGTCACAAATGTGGAGATATTTTAAATGCTAGAAAGCAGTATGTTAAAGCCCATGAAATACTTTGTTTCCTGAGTTATCAGAAAAAAATGCTTGCAAGCCCATGTTCTGTTTGCTCACTGTGAGTGGTCCATTACTGTGTTGCTTTGAAACAGTGCCCATCCCTCTTGCTCACTGATTTGACACAGCTGATTACCTCTTCAGTTCTGAAATTCTCTGTTCTCTTGGCCTCTGGGACACCCACCTTTCTGGCTGCTCTTTCTCAATCTGCCTTGCTGGTTCCTTCTCAGCTCCGCAACCTCAAACTTTTGATAGTCCCAGGGCCAAGACCCATCCCCTCCCCAACCTTCCTCCTCCCATGGTGATCTCTCTACCAGTCTGATGACCCTCCCAACCTACTACCCTGATTGCTTCTTTAATTTTCTTATCTTTTTCCTGTTTTCCATTTCTTTGTCTTATTTCATTTTTCAGAGAGATTTCCTTTACTTTTCCTTCCAGCCCTTCTTTGTGTTTTTTCCATCTTGGCTCTCATTTTAAGTCTTCAAAAACTCTTGTTCTTTTTTTAACGTTGTGTTCTTGGTATATTTTATGGATACAGTATTTTCAGATGAAGTATTTGTTATAAGATCCATTTTAAGAGAGTTTCTGACTCAGGAGGTCTGGGTTGGGGACCCAAGAAATCGCATTTCTAACAAGTTTCTATGTGATGCTCCTGTAAGGACCTCATATTGAGAACCATAGGTCAAGGAGTGTTGACCCATATCTGCCTTTCCTTTACACCTTTTTCTCAATTGTGATTTGATACAAAACAAGAACAAGCCTGAATAGCCTGGAATGCAGCTAAGAAGCTCAGAGAACAAGATGTAAACATTTCTTTCTTCTAGAAATCAACGTTGATGCATTTGAAGCTGTACTTGCAAGAGTGTGAACATGAACTCAGTCTGTCACTAACACATTGCCTGACCACAGGAAGTTCACCTAAACTCCTCGACTGTATCTGTCTCCTCACCTGTAAAGTGAGGGGACTGTAAAAGATAGTCTTGAGGTGCGTCTAGCTGGAAGATTGTATGATCTGACCCTACCATCAAAAGCTTGAATGCTGCTACTAGAAAACAGAAATTGGTGCTGCTCACTGAACATTTATGTTCTAGGAATTATGCTTAATTGTTTACCTGCTGAGTCTCATTTCTAAAGCTCTCAGGAACACTGGGGAGCAAGACACAACATTCCCACTTCATAGACAAGGACACCGAGTCTCAGAGGCCCTATCTTGTTCAAAAGCACGCTGTGAATTCTGTCGGAGCTGGTAGCATGGCTGGGAAAGGAATATGAGCATCAGAGATGCAAAGACTTGGGCGGAAGTTCTGATTTCCTCTTTCACTGCTGGCCAGCTTTAGGGTCTTGGACACCTCACTTTATTTCTCTAAGTCTCATATGTGTTTCCTCCTCAGTTTAAAAAAAAAAAAAAAAGGTAATGATAGCTGCTTCATTGAGGCTGTTGACTTAAAAAATATTCACAACCTAAAAGTTGAGAGTTATGTTTTACTCGAGAGTCTTTAGGACTTCAGAGAACTGCTCTGAGAAGATGAGGGGAAGAAGCCAGGTTATGTAGAAGTTTTGCAACAAAGGGCAGGTAATCTGAACATCAAAAGATTATTGTTAATTAAAGAAACTAGATAACCCAAGTTAAGGAGTTTAGCACTTTTGTCTATATAGGAAGATGCAGTCCCAAACTGATCACTGAAATCATTCCTTTGATATGCACTTAAGCTATCTGGGGCCAGTATTGTGTTTGTCACATTCCCAGCTTCCTTAGGGCTCGCTGTAGGGACAGGCTGTATTCTGATGACTGCTTTGCTGTTGTTCAGTCCCTAAGTTGTGTTCAACTCTGACCCCGTGGACACATGGATACATGCCAGGCTTCCCTGTCCTTCACTGTCTCCTGGAATTTGCTCAAACTCACGTCCATTGAGTCGGTGATGCCATCCAACCACCTCATTCTCTGTTGCCTCCTTCTGTCCTCAGTCTTTCCCAGCCTCGCTCAGGGTCTTTCCCAGTGAGTTAGCTCTTCACATCAGGTCTGATGGCTGCTAGATCTTAGGTATTCTTTCCGAGTGCCCTCATCAGTTCACACAGGAAGGCTGCAATTTCAATGACTGACATCCTTGTTTACTGACAGATATGGCAGGAAACATTCCATTTCTCATGATAAACATAAAAATGCAAGGAACTACGTGAAGTGGCTGGCATAAAGTTCACATTCACATAATGCTAAGTTTGATCTGGGTCCCATGGAAATGCAGCCATGTCTTTAGGTGGGAGGCAGTGGCTTGGAGGAAAAGAGGCAGGCTCTCATTACATTTGGAGCCACCTTGATTTTCACCCCTCCGGGATTTCTCCCCCGTGGAGATGAGGGAAGGCTACCTGTGTCTGAGCAGTCACCTGAATTCTCTAGTGAGAAAGATGAACACTCCCTGTTTTCAGCTTCCCAGAAACCATGTCTCTCATTGTGGATTAAGCTGCACAGAATTCAGGAGGTCCCTTGGAGTAGTGGAGAAGATAAAAGTTGAACTGAGGAAACTAGGCAGATTTCTCCATCTCTCCTGTAGAAGTTGACTCAGGATTTTGAATTCCTGCAAAAAACCCAGGCATTTCAACTCACAGATGGTTAGAAAGGGGCTTGTTGCTGTTCTTTTTTTTTTTTTTTAACTTTTTATTTTGTGTTGGGGTATAGCCAATTAACAATGTTGTGATAGTTTCAGGTGAACAGCGAAGGGACCCAGCCGTACATATACATGTATCCATTCTCTCCAAAACTCCCCTCCCATCCAGGCTGCCACGTAACATTGAACGGAGTTCCCTGTGCCACACAGTAGGCCCTAGTTGGTTAACTGTTTTAAATATAGCAGTGTGTACGTGTCCATCTCAGACTCCCTAACCTTTCCCCCCATCCTGCTCCCTCACCACTGTAAGTTCGATCTCTAAGCCTGTGAGTCTCAGAAAGGGACTTTTTTTAAATGGATGGAACGAATCCTGGAAGGGACTATACTATGCACAGCAGTGACTGGCTGAGTTAGTGTTGCAGTACAGCAGAAGTTCAAGGACACAGAATTCAAGCAGGAGGTGAAGACTGAATTGGGCCTCCCGTGGTTCCCAATTCCCAACCTGACAAGATCCTTCTCCCCTGCAGGGGAGCAGGCAGCCTTCCCCGGGGAACAGGTGAGGTCACCAGCAAGCCTTTTCTGTAAACAAGTTCATTGACTTTCATCTCAGGGAGCTTGAAGGTGTCCTAGTCAGGGAGAGAGAAGCAGGTAGTGAGGGTCACCCAGGTGTGTGGAATCTCACAGGGCGGAAAGCCTTAGAACCAAAGGGCCTCTCATCCGGGTGTTCCCACACTGGGCAAGGACAAGCAGATGCAAACAGTGAAAAATAAATACATGAAAAGAGTTCAAAAGCAAATGTTGATGTTAAACAAAAGGCTCCTTTGAACCCACAGAAGGACATGTGTAGCCAAATAGAAGCCAGGCTCTGTGGGGGAGTCTGAGGGGATTAGCAGTGTCGACTGTTCATTTATTATTGGAGATAACGAAGTTACAGGTTGATGATAAAATTGCCTCTCAGCGGGTCCCAGTCAGCCCGTCTGGGCCAGCGCGTCGTGGTCCCGGGTGGGTGGCCGGGGCATGCAATGCTGCAGGACCCTGGGTGTCCTGTGTGTCTGGCTTCCGGAGCCTGCCCTGGACAGGGACAGTGACAGGAAGAGAAAGTTCCTTGTCTGAGGCCGGAGGCTGGTGTTCCAGGAAGCAAGCCCAGAGAAATGAGATTCAGTCCCCGGCCCTGCTGGGGCTCTTCCTCTCCAAAGTCCATTTATCTAAAGGTTCTTGACTCGCCAAGGGCAGGGGACTAGGGCCTGGACCCGAACTCATCTGGAACTGCAGGCAAAACCAGACTTGGGGTGAGGCTGGGGTATGCTCAGGTCCCAAAGCACAGCGGCTCAGAGATGGACAGAGCGGGGCAGGCCACTAGCATGCTTTGAAGCCGTCCTGTGTTAACCAGGTAGAGGAATGACCCTCTCATCCTGCAGCCAGGAGAAAAGAGAGCATGGGTCTGTGCTAAGATCTGTGGGTATTCAAAGCGGGGGATGTTAATACCCTCCTCAAACCGGAAACCACAAATGCCCATCAGCTGGTGAGAAGAGAACAAGCTGTGGTCTATCCTTATGTAATAGGTTAAATGGCGGCCCCCAGAGGTCATATCTGTGTGCTGCTCCTTAAAACTATGAAGGTGTCCTTTTTTGGAAAAAGAATCTTGGCAGATATAATTCGCTGGTGGCTCAGTTGGTAAAGAATCCGCCTGCAATGCTGCAGACCCAGGTTCAATCTCTGAGTGGGGAAGATCCCCTGGAGAAGGAAACGACAACCCACTCCAGTATTCTTGCCTGGGAAATTCCATGGACGGAGGAGCCTGGAGGGCTACAGTCCATGGGGTTGCAAAGAGTCGAATTTACTTAGCGACAGTCTATGGGGTCTCAAAGAGTTGAATACTACTTTGCGACTATACCACCACCAGATGTATGCACACTGGATTCTCCAGTGAATCCCAGATCCAAGGACAAGAAGGAGAGAGTAGGAGGCCGTGGGAGGATGGAGGCAGACCGCAATGATGCAACGACAAGCCACGGGGCCCCCCAGCGCCTCTGGAGGCTGGAGGAGATAAACAAACCTCCCAGAGATGAGGAGGGGGCATGGGCCTGGCCTCCAGAATTGTGAGAGGATACGTTTCTAGAAATAAACTTATAAGAAATAAACAAGTTCATGGTAATTCTTCACACAAGGAAGTGGTGCTGCTGCTGCTGCTGCTGCTAAGTCGCTTCAGTTGTGTCTGACTGACCCTGTGTGACCCCATAGACGGCAGCCCACCAGGCTCCCCCCCCCCCATCCCTGGGATTCTCCAGGCAAGAACACTGGAGTGGGTTGCCATTTTCTTCTCCAATGCACAAAAGTGAAAAGTGAAAGTGAAGTTGCTCAGTCTTGTCCGACTCTTAGTGACCCCATGGACTGCAGCCTACCAGGCTCCTCCATCCATGGGATTTTCCAGGCAAGAGTACTGGAGTGGGGTGTGCTACCTGGCCACAGAAAGCAACAGACCAAGGATACATGCACAATGTGCGCATGTGCGTGTGAAAGAAGTCAGGCACAAAAGGCTCCACATTCTGTGACTGCATCATAGGACCTAGACAAGGCAGGACCCAGACAAGGCAGGACCCGGGAGACAGACCTCACACCAGTGGTTGCCAGGGACTGGGGGAGGGTGGAGGGTTCAGTACAGAAGGGGCTCCAGGGAACTTCTGGTGGGGGAGGAAAATATTTCATATCTTGATTGTGGTAGCCACACACAACTCCACATATTTGTCAAACCCATAGAATTATGCAATAAAAAGAATAAAGTTTACTAGATTTAAATGATACCCCAATAAATCTAAGTTTTTTAAGTGAAAAAATGCCAAAGCAGTGTTTTCAAAATTGTGTATATTGAATAAATCAACACTAGTCACACCCAGAATAAAAGAAATGTGGAAAATCTGCCCTCAGCAAAGATCAGGTCGTAGGTCAAATATGGCTTGTGTGAAGGTGTCGATCTAATTTACTATCCAGTGTAACATTCAAACATTTTGATTATATTGGAAACAATTTGTAGGTTTGATTTTCTCCCTTGGCTAGGATTTTGGGGTTTGCCTGATGATCGCCAAGAGACAAATTGCAAAAATATTAATTTTACAGGTACTTTTTTTTTCACTTTTTAAAAAATTGAAATATAGTTCACTTACAACGTGTGCCAATCTCTGCTGTACAGCAAAGTGACTTGGTTATACATATATACATTCTTTTTTTTTTCTATTCCATTATGGTTTGTCACAGGACATTGAGTATTGAGAAGTGGAATACTTCCTGCCATGTCAGTAAACAAAAGAGGTCATGGTCATCAGGGCTTGCAGCCCCCATGGATGGTGAGCCAGTGAGCTCTGAGGGAACTCAGGATGTGAGAACACAGGATACTGGCCCCAGAGAGCTGGGGTGCATATCAAAGGGATGATTTCAGTAAGCCCAGACCTTCCCATATAGAGCAAAGCACTGAGTTCCTTAACTTGAGATATCTGGCTTTCTTTAATTAGTCTTAATGTTCACACTGGATGCCCTTTCTTGCAAAACTTCTACATGACCTGGCTCCTCTGCTTGCCTCTTTGGCACAGTTCTCTGAAGTCCTAAAAATTTCCGCTGAATAAAACATAGCTCTCAACTTTTAGGTGAATAATTTTAAGTCCACAGTATAGTTCCCTGTTCTATACCTTAGGACCTTGTAGCTTATCCATTCTAAATGTAATAGTTTGCATGGACTAGATAATTTGAAAGGCAAAATGATCAAAATATTTTCAATTAAAACTACAAAAAAAAACAAAAAACCCACCCTGCAAACCCATGTTTTAC
Organism: Budorcas taxicolor; assembly: GCF_023091745.1. Taxonomy (NCBI): domain Eukaryota; kingdom Metazoa; phylum Chordata; class Mammalia; order Artiodactyla; family Bovidae; genus Budorcas; species Budorcas taxicolor. Next base: position 46,344,559 of record NC_068915.1, read on the forward strand.
ATGGGATGTGGATATTTTATATGAATATGGGGTAGGGCCTCCAAGGACAGATGTCTCAGGTCTGTGGAGTCTTATGATTGTCCTGGATAGGACGGGGTGTGAAGAAAGCACATTTCTGCTCTGGTCACAGAGCTGTCTTGTTGACTTGGGTCCTAACCATTTCTCCACTCTGCCCATGCTACCTCTTTCCAAGGCCATCAGTCGTGTCCAAACCTCCATCACCTCTTGTGTGGATTTCTCCCGGAACCTCTTAATTGTTCTTCCTTTATCCTCTCTGCCTTTCCACATAACAGCCAGTGGGACTTTGGAACATAGAAACTGAATCACATCTCTTTCCATTACCCAGTACTAGATTTTCAGTGTCCTCTAGGAAAGACAAAATTCCCAACAAATTCTACAAAGTCCTGCAGGGTCAGGCCCCTCCCGTCTCTCTGGCCTCGTCTCTCCTCCCTCCTCTGATCTCTGCACCACCTCTGCCCTGTCTCTTGTGTCTGCCTGAATGCTTTTCCCCTTAACCCACTTCGCCTTGAACTCCCACTTGCTCTACTGAGGTCAGCTCAAATGTCTCTTCTGGGGGCTGTCTGCTGTCACCCCCTCGTCCATTGCCAGCCCTACCCCTGCCAGCTGCCTCCCTACCTGCTCTCTTAGCTCCTGGTCCTTTCAACGATGTGTGTGATTATTTGGTTAATGCCTGACCTCTCAAGAGTCTCAGCTGCACAGGAGGAGGTATCTTGTGGGAGGAGGATGTGGGGGGAAGAATCTTCGTCCTCTTTTAATGCCCTCACTACTCGAAGAGTGATTAGAACTTGATAAGTGTTCAAATAAGTATCGGTGAAAGGATTGAAAAGGGAGTGAGTGAGTGGGTGGACGAATGAGTGAGTGCTGTAGGTATCACTCCCATCCCTGGTGGTCCAGTTCGGATCCTAGCACAGGGGCTACGTAGAAGCTATGAGAAGCACCAACCAGCAGGGCTGACAATTCCAGACACGCTGCAGACATGCTGGTCAGGGAAGGGTCTAAGTCCAGACCACAGGCTTTCTCAGTACCCACTACCCTGGGACCCAGAACCCTCACCTGTGCTCTGTTGGGCAGGTGCCTGCTTCCATCTTCGAGTCCCCAGGACGTGGGATCCTGCAGCCCCCATCCACTGTTTGGCAAATAGCTTAGGCATGGTATCTGAAGAAAGCTTTCCCAGAAGAGCAGAGGAGAGAAATGATATCGAGACCCCACAGAAAAGTCATTTCTGGAATTTCTCCCTTCTGGTCATGATCTCTTCTTCATTTTCCCCTAAAAATAAAAATTTTAGCCCCCACCATGAATCTCCAGCCTAAGAAGATATGGAAGCTGTGTCTTAAGTATTTTCCCAGAGATCAAATCACTTACAGTCTGAGAATGTCAAATGCACATGGGTGAGACCAGGGCACCATTTCTTCAGTTGACAAGTGGTCAACATCTACTATGGGTCAGGGCTGTAACTTGGCACTGGGTGTCAGCTGCAAGGCTGCCTATTAAGTCATCCCCTTTCTGACCTTTCTCAGCCATTTTTACATAGGCTGTGCTTGCGTGCATGGACTTTGTGGCTGGATGCCTGGGTCTGATTCCTGGTTCTGCCACTTTGAGGCTGTGTGAACTTGAGAAAGCTAATTAACCTAAATTTCTTCTTCTTTGAAGTGAGGACTGTTGATACCACCTGCCCATAGCATTGTTGTCAGAACTGCTTTAATACCTGTAAAGCAAAATGCAACCCAGTAGAAGTTAGCCCTCTATAAATGTTTGCTATTATTATTGCTATTATTTCCATCTCCCTGTCTCTATGGCATAGATCATTTGTATTTCCCCCTAGCAGCCCTTGCCCCTTCTTCCTGGTATAAGGTGTTCATAGAGGGTCTTCCTCTTCCTCTCTGCTCATCCTTGGGGTCAGTGTGGGGCAGTGATTCAGGAATCTGCGGTGAACCGCATGACCTAGATGGAGCCAAATCAAGATATGGCATTTTGCTGCCCATGGTGATTATTAGCTCAGGGCTGGTCCGATCAGAGTGATTCCCAGGACTCTGTCTTTCTCTTGGGAGGTTGGATGAGGGCTTAAGCTGGTGCCACCATCTTAACCTGAGAATGGAACAAATTCATGGAAGCCTGAGCTCAGACATGGCAAACACAGAGTTCTGGGTTTGCTGTAGAAGCCCCATGTCCTTTGGGTGAAAAGCCCTGCCTAGTTCCCAGTCCTCCTGTTACCAGGTAAAGAAGTTTTCTTTGGGCTTAAATCAGAAATTTTCTGCCCCTTGCATCACAAGTTTCCCAATAGGTGTATTACATATCTGAATTACACCTGTTTACTAAGTGCCTGCTGCCTGCCAGGACCTGTGCTAGGTGCTGGGGGCTGGGGGCTGGGGGCTGGTGTGTGTCACAGAAGACACTGCTGTTCTCCAAAATCTCAGGTTCTAGGATGAGATGGTAAGACCCAGGCACCACCCTCCCTCCAAGGGCTATACTCTCTCAGGACATTTGGGAAAGAAATTCTTTGCCTTATGTTCATGGTCAGCTCAGCTGCAGGCCTCAGGGCTCTCTCTGTTCTCCCCTGGACCCCGAGAACCACCTGTCTTGACCTTCTCACCTACCTGGGGGGCAGGGGTGTGGGGGCTCCACTCACCCGTGCCAGTACCCCACAGAGCTGCACAAACCCTCAAACTCCACAAAGGAGCCAGGTTGTTAAGACTCATGGGTCTAAGTGAGAGGAATTTAAAATGACACACTGAATGTGACTGTCCCCATAGTCATAAAGAGAAAACACACAGACACACAAATACACTTCATTGGAGACCCCCGGGGACAGCTTTTCCCTTCCTGCCTTCTGATACACCCTCTTATGAAAGGGTCTCTTCTACAAGTCTTTCCAAGAGGAAGAGAAAGCACCCTTTCTCCCAAAGGCTGGTTTTGTCCTGGGTTCTATCTTCCACCCCTACTCACCACTCCCACCCCGCAGCTCTTCCAGGTAATACCTGGCACTTGCTTCTCATATCCATTCAAATTCTTAAGAGCCTGGATTCTGCAGCCAGATACCCCGGTTCCTTGCCTAGCTCTGCCATTTGCTGGCTGGATGATGCTCTTGGGCAAGTTACTTAACCTCTTTAAACCTCAGCTTCTTCATCTGTAAAATGGGGCTAATACTAGTGCTTATTTCTTAGGGTCTTTGGGATGATTATTTGAGGTTATGTACATGACGTGCAATTTTTTTTTTTATTCCTCAAACATGCCAAGAAGTTCGTACTGCTAGGCTTTTGAACCTGCTATCCTGCCTGGATCACTCTTCCCAGACCTTCACATGGCTGTCTCCCTCACTTCACTCAGGTATCTGCCCTTTGAGAAAAAGATGGCCAGTCCAATAAGTCTCTCTCCTGCATTCACACTCCATCTCATTTCCTGTTTTATTTTCTGTGTAGCCCTTACTGCTCCTGAGTCTCTGCACTTGTACATTGCCTTCCTCTCCTGCTAGAAGGCAAGACCCGAGAGAAGGGAGGCAGTGTCTGCCGTGTTCACTGCCGTGGCCCCCAGAGCCTAGAACAGGGTCTGTGACTGCTCTGTAAATACTAGTGGATGGATTTGTAGAATGAATGCACTCTGTGGGGATTGCTCAGCAGGCCACTGGCCAAGGGGGACTTTGGTGATCCCTGCCAGCAAGCAGTTGTCCAAGAGGCAACTCTTAAACACACACACACATGTGCGCGCTCATTCTCAAGGACAAACATTAATTCTCAGAGACACTAAGTCTATTTTCAAAGAAGGGGGACATTTCTTGGACTACAGTGCAGTCTGCCTGCCTGCCCAGAAGGGGTCTCTGTGGTCCTGTGGGGCAGTGGCAACTCTGAGCAGTCTAAAGAACCACCAGCCAGACTTTGGGTCCATCAGTGTAAACCTCAGGGCCCATTCCAGAACCATGTTTTTTGATGGCCAGTCCCAAGCCATACTGAGTCTCAGAAGAATCTTTGAAATCAGAGGTATGTGTGTGTCTGTGTTTTTTCTTTTTTTGGAGGATTTTCTACTTATAGACCCAACTTCCCTCTCATACGCAACTAGCAATGCTAGGTGACCTATTGTCACCCAGGGTTTGCAGTTCAGATATTAAAAAAGTATGTCAAACACACACACACACACACACACTCACACACAAGCATGCTCTTTCTCAGTGTGGGGCAGTGAAAATGGACTTCCTAGCATCTTCTATTGAGTGCGCAGCAGTTTCTACTGCACTTTCTTGAATGTATACACTATGGGCTTGAGTATCTTCAGGAGATGTTCTCTGACTTTCAGAATTTGATTTTTCCCAAACTCACAGATTATGAAGTAGTAGCCATAAAACCCAATAGAAGCAGCATATCCATCCACTGAAGGTATAACATAATTTTTGATTGGAAATCTCATTGTGCTCTAATTTACAATTTAAGCTTTTAAAACACCTGATGCAAAACAGTTTATGTTTATTTTCTTGAGATGGAATATTACTGCCAAGTTCATGTTTCCATAACTTTCATCAAATGTTTTAAGTTACACATCAGTTCGGTTCAGTTCAGTCGCTCAGTCGCTCTGACTCTTTGGAACCCATGGACCGCAGCACCCTGTCCATCACCAACTCCCGGAGTTTACCCAAATTCATGTCCATTGAGTCAGTGATGCCCTCCAACCATCTCATGCTCTGTCGTCCCCTTCTCCTCCTGCCCTCAATCTTTCCCAGCATCAGGGTCTTTTCAGTAGGCTTGGTTAAAATGTAAGCATATGCAGGTAAATGTCATCTTCAGGGTTGGCCAGTAGATGGCAGCAAGTTTGAACTTGGCCTGGGAAATTGTTTCCTGGAACAGAATATGAGAGTCCACCAGAGCCGTGAAGGTTTAAAGGTAAACAGCTCTGGATAAAAATGTCGAGTCTCCAGTCCTCATCTTGATGAGCATCTTTGTAAAGTTCATTTACATCTCTGTGCTTTTGGGCGTTAATTAAGAAATGCACATCGAAACCCCGTGTTGTGCCGGGTGGAGTCGTCATGGCAGATGGAATCACAACCATTCTGAAGTTATGTTCTGGCCCCATCACTTGGGTCGCCATCTCGACAAAGATGGTCCCTCAACGATGTCGAAAGCAGGTGTGCTGAGGCGCAAAGCCAGGACTTACAGGGTGGTGTGGAAAGCACCCTTATTTCAGCTCCCCAAAAACGCAGAATGAGAACAACCACTGAGACTGAGAAGCAGGCTCCATGCCTCACTAAAGGGAGGTCTGCACCAGCTAAGAAGACAATTCAGTTTCTGGAGGGTTTAATCATATCTTAACAACGAAGAAAAAAACACAGTTTTATGACACCCAGGCATCAAAGTTGATTAATGTGCAACAGGCATAGACTAGCCTGGAAAATGTTTGACAGGTGAGTAGGAAGTGACCCTCTCTTTTACCTCTGTCTTCAGGGTGTGTTGACATGGTTGAGACTCAGACCTGAGGCTGCCTCGCACTGTCAGTCAGAATGCTGCTCCGTGCTGTTTCCTCGGGCATAGCAGGTGAGCCAGGAGCACAGTAGAGGAGAGAAGGCCCCTTACTGGTCAGCAAGCCAGCCGGGCTTTGGCTCTTGTGTGGTGAGATGCTTCCCTGGACCTCCCAAGCCCAGCTGATTGGTCCAGCATGGACATCTTATGGTGGGTGGTTGTCATTCCAGTGGGGCGGCGGGTGGGGTGCAGCTAGGACTGCAAGGTGTCAAAGCATGGGCAGGAAACAGGTTAGCAGCAATGTTCAGAAGCCCAGAGTAGGCAGCAAGCACCAGAGTAGGGCTGGGGTCCATGTGTTTGAAGCAGTATGAAAGATATAGACCCTTGGACTGGGGTAGACTCGATCTATCAACATCTCAATTTTCTCTTTGATGATAAGAATCACCTGGGATGGAGAGAGGTGCTTTCACAAGTAACCAGTCCTCTCCTCCAGAAATTCTAATCAGTAGGTCTGGGTTGGGGCCTGAGCTTATTTATTTCTAGCAAGCTCCTGTGGGATTCTAATGGGCTAGTCCTCGGACCACACTTCAGGTAGCAAGGAGTCCCTTTCAATGCTAGATTCTACAGTGGGTTCATGCCATGGAAAAACTCTGGTCTTGTTTGCAGTGGAGAGAGAAAGCTGGACATTTCTGCAGGACCAATCCTCTGGTGACCTTGCTCTCAACTCTTTACAAAAGCTATTTCATTTAACCCTCTCAATAACCAACCTTGGGATTGTCTTATTATCCCCACCACACAGAAAGTGAGAATGAGGATTAGAGAAGTTGGTTATTTGCCCAAGGTTGAACAGTTAACAGGTAAAGGATTTAAGATTCAAACCAATGCTGAATAATGGTCCAATGCTTATTCATTAATTAGTTAAAACAAAAAAGCATATTCATTGATCCAAAAAAGAATTACTAAATATATCCATGAATTAAACAGGCTTCCCTGGTGACTTGGTGGTAAAAAATCTGCCTGCCAATGCAGGAGATAAAGGTTCAGTCCCTGGGTTGGGAAGATCCCCAGGAGAAGGAAATGGTAACCCACTCCAGTATTTAAGCCTGGAGAATTCCAGACAGAGGAGCCTAGCAAGCGAGAGTCCACAGGATCACAAAAGAGTTGGACACAACTTAAGGACTGAAAAACAACAACAAATAAATTAAACACTGCATAAGGCATTAGGACGTAAGGTGAACCCAAGTCCTTATGAAGTTTTAGCAGAATAGGTGTCACTTGAATGAGCGATAACACCACAGAGTGGAAACATCCCAAAGCTGCTACTTCTCACTGCATCCACTCAGGTTCTAGAGGACGGTGCTGGTCTCCTCGTCCACCTGAGGAGGACGCTCTTCCTCAGACCTTGACATGGCTGGCCCCTTCTATCACAGACTTTCACCCCACTGTCACCTACTCTGAGAGGCAATATGTCACATACGGGTGAGCGTGTGTCTAGACTGCAGTGCCAACCCTTCAGCATGCCTCCAGCACCTCTTCTTATTGGCTGTGTGATCCCGAGAGAGTTACCTCGTGTCTCTGTGCCTCGGTTTCCTCATTTGTCAAAGGACAGTCATCATACCTTCCCCATACTGTTGCTGTGAAAATTAAAGGTGGTAATAGACACGAACTATGATCATGGCATCCGGTCCCAACACTTCATGGAAAATAGATGGGAAACAGTGACAGACTTCATTTTCTTGGACTCCAAAATCACTGCAAATGGTGACTGCCTCCATGAAATTAAAAGACATTTGCTCCTTGGAAGAAAAGCTAAGACAAACCTAGACAGCATATTAAAAAGCAGAGACATCACTTTGCCGACAAAAGTCCATATAAAAGCTATGGTTTTTCCAGTAGTCATGTATGGATGTGAGAGTTGGACCCTAAAGAAGGCTGAGTGCTAAAGAAGTGATGCTTTTGAATTGTGGTTCTGGAGAAGACTATTGAGAGTCCCTTGGACTGCAAGGAGATCCAACCAGTCCATCCTAAAGGAAAGCAGTCCTGAATATTCATTGGAAGGACTGATGCTGAAGCTGAAGCTCCAATACTTTGGCCACCTGATGTGAAGAGCTGACTCATTGGAAAAGACCCTGATGCTGGGAAAGACTGAGGGAAGGAGGAGAAGGGAGCAACAGAGGATGAGATGGTTGGATGGCATCACTGACTCAGTGGAACGGACATGAGTTTGAGCAAACTCTAGGAGACAGTGAAGGACAGGGAAGCCCGGTGTGCTGCAGTCCATGGGGTCACAAAGAGTCAGACAGGACTGAGTGACCGAACGACAACAAATAGACGCAAAGTACTTAAATAGTGTAACAGGGTAGGCAGCGTGGAAGCCCCTGCTTCTAGTATTCCCTGAGCACCCCACCTAATTGTGATGTACCCCCTGTTATTCACATGTATCATATCACCCTGTTTTATTTTCTTCCTAGTCCTTGTGACCAAATCACCCTGTGTTTACCTGTGAGTGGTCTGTGTCTCCACCTCCAGAGTCTAACCGGCAGACGTGGGCACCATGTGTACTCCGTATGCCTCCGCGTCCTGAACCCAGGCCCACCACCCAGAAGGTTCACCATAGCTCTGAGTTAAAGGAGTGGGCAAGTGCATGGGGTCTGGGTTCCATGCAGAACAGAGCCGTGTGCTTAGCCCAGGCTCAGTAGTGTCAGGAATAGCTGCCTTCCACAGAAAGTGACCCAGACCCAACTACGTACTGGACCCCAACATGAAAGCCACCGCCCCTGCAATTAGGAGCAGATGGTGGACAGAAATAGATGGGCTCAGTCGACCTCTATGACCTCTTTGTTGAGTAGTTTGAGGCTCCCTGGAAAATCTTTAGATGCTTTGGGCCTAGAAGCCAGAACTTGAAGAACATCTAGTTGAAGATTGGAGGCAGTGGTCTGTCTTAGCTCATGCTGGTCTGTGTCGTACCTTTGACATTATATTTAAACATAGATTTTTATATTTAATAAACAAAAGGTTCCTGAGAGATTCTCTGGAGCCTTCTGCTAACATTAATCATCTTCCAGAACACATGCTGCCATTTGGACTGTGGAGCTGGCCAAACTTTAGGGAGGGGTTGGGTGGCTGGAATCACCAATCCATGCTGCCACTTCATTAGAGTAAATGATGGAATGAAGCAGATACGTACCTTTTGCTGAACCCTTCTTTCAGTATTTTGAGTCTTCTTGAAAAATCAGCTATTGCTTGGGGTCTGTTTCAACCTAGGCTATGAGAAGTGTGAAATCAGGGGACCTATAAAACCGTTTCCAGTCTGTAAAGGCCTTTCTCACCTGGTTACTGATTCCTGAAGTCCTAATAGTAAAGTCTTTCTTTTTGAAAAGAGACAATGAATTGAAAGCCATATGTGTGTGTGTGTGTGTGTGTGTGTGTGTGTGTGTGTGTGTATTTGGAAGGAGAAAGTGTGTAACTAAAATTCCGTCTAAGAGATAAGCTGATTTTTTAGATTGAAATATTTTGATAGCTATATGTATATGTATAATTGATTCACTTTGCTGTACACCTGAAACGGATACAACGGATATAGTTGTAAATCAACTATACTCCAATAAAAATTTTTGAAAAAGAAATACTTTGATAGAGAGAAGACAGAGGAGAAAGGAGAGAAGACACACAGAGAGAGGCGGTAGGAAACAGGAAAAGAGCAAAGCAACAGTCAGGTATTGCTGCGTTAAAGCTGCATAACAAATCATCCAAACCTCAGCAATATACAACAATATATAGCAATATATTTCTTGCTCAGTTGTCTGTTGGTCAACTTGGCTCCAGCTGATCTGTGCTAGGCCCTGCTGGGCTTGGTTCCAAGCTGCGGGTGGAGTCCAGCTATGCTCCATGTGTCTATCATCCTTGGACCAGCTGCAAAGTGAGGAGTAAATGGAAACCCTCAACACGTCTTCAGTCATAGGCTCAAACTTGCTCACTGTCACTTCCCTGCCCCCAAATTCTTTTAGCCATAGCAAGTCACAAGGCCAATCCCAATATCTGTGGGGCAGGAAAGTAAAAGCCTCCTATGGAAGAGGTGGTAGTGTCAAGAGAAAGAATATTGGCTGAACAATATCTTTCTCAGGCCTGGTTATTGAAAGTCACTTTTACCAGCCTTGATATGGGCCTCCCATTGCACTAAGCCTTTCAGTTTTATTGAGTCTGCACAGAATTAGGGTAGTGAATTGCGAATGGGACTCACGGTCTTTAAGTCATATTACGGTCTCTTGCCCCCTAATTTTATTCTGCAAAGGATCCCCCTCCCCTCAGTGCTTCTCTCCTTGCCACCCCTCACCCCAAGCTCTAGGACTTCATACAAAAGGAAATGAGACTGTCATGTCTAACACACATCCACCATGATTTACCCCTCAGAGCTAGACTTTTCCCCCTGAACATGATACCATCAAAGCCTGTATGTGATGGCATTTCATTTGCAAGCAATGAGGAGTAGGGTTGTGGGAATAAACTCTTATGGGGCAATTACATGTACCCAGAGTCAGTGTTTTGAGAACTCAGAGGAGGGAGGAATCTCTCCAATAGAGGACTTTGGATTTTATGGAGAAGATAATGTAAGCTGAGCCATGAAGAATGAGAAGGTTTTATGAGGAAGAGCTAACAGGAGAAGGAGAACATCTCAAATTGGGGAGGCACGAAGGCAAGGAAGTAGTTGGGTACATGCACGCATGCTCAGTCACTCAGTCGTATCTGACTCTCTGCCACCCCACGGACTGTAGCCCACCAGGCTCCTCTGTCCATGGAATTGTCCAAGCAAGAATACTGGAGTGGGATGCCATTTCCTAACTGAAGTGCTTGGGGAAAAGCAAATTATTCTGTTCTGAAAAGAAGAGGAAATTGACTAATGAGAAAGGAAGATGAACTCCCAGTTGCTGGGGATATTGATGCCAAGTGAACAAGTAGGATTTTAGGGAATAAGAAGCCACTGGAGATTCCTGGACAGGGAGCGAGATGCCCATCTCTGATATTGGCTAAACTAAGCTCATCCTAGAGAGTAGAGTAAGCTGGAGGGGAGAGTGAATTGGGGGTTGGGAGGACAGTTGAACAATTACTATGATTTTCTGGGTGATAAGTTACAAAGGTAATTCTGATTAGGGTATTCTCAATAAAAACGGAAAAGGCCAGCTGCACCAGGTTAGTAACTGAACTAGATGTCTTAACTATTACTTCTAATGGTTCTGCTTCATTAAGCACCTCCTGTTTGCCAGATATTGTTCACATGCAACAGGTGTCTTGAAAGATGTGGGACAATCAGGAAAGAACCTTATTATTCCCCAACCTCTGTCTTCAATCCCTATCTGTTAGATTATCTCCCCACCCAATGATATCCTGGGAGATCCCATAGCTTTTCCTATTTGTTCATTAGAACAATTTCATCTTTAGGTACCTAGTATGATAAAAATCAAACCTTTTATCTCACACCTAGTTTCAACTTTTGTCTGAGTCAGACAGGTGCTAGGTGAGACCTCTATGGTGGGAAAGAAGCTGGTGGTCTTTTTTCCTCTCTTTCTTCCTTGTTCCATGGTTTTTTCCAGTAGTCATGTATGAATGTGAGAGTTGAACTATAAAGAAAGCTGAGCACTGAAGAATTGATGCTTTTGAACTGTGGTGTTGGAGAAGACTCTTGAGAATCCCTTGGACTGCAAGGAGATCCAACCAGTCTATCCTAAAGGAAATCAGTCCTGGGTGTTCATTGGAAGGACTGATGTTGAAGCTGAAACTCCAATATTTTGGCCACCTGATGTGAAGAACTGACTCATTTGAAAAGACCGTGATGTTGGGAAAGATTGAAGGCAGGAGGAGAAGGGGACGACAGAGGATGAGATGGTTAGATGGCATCATCGACTCAATGGGCATGAATTTGGGTAAACTCGGGGAGTTGGTGATGGACAGGGAGGCCTGGCGTGCTGCATTTCATGAGGTCGCAGAGAGTCGGAAACGACTGAGTGACTGAACTGAACTGAACTTCCTTGTTCCATCTCCTCTTCTTGAGGATGGCAGGGGTGGGGTTGAGGGTGGGGTTGTAAGTAGTAGAGGGACCTAAGTGATGTTCTTTGTGGCTTTTCTCCAGTGAACAAATGACCTTTGTCATGGCGGATGTGCAAATGCTGACTGTTTCTCTTGTGGGGCGATTTTGTAGGTTTTCCAGAGACCTCCACCCTCCCATGCATGCATACTGTGTGGGGTCTTCCGGCCCTGCACAGTGATCTGAAGCCAGGGAGGTGCATGACCTCTCTCTGCCCCAGAGTACTCAGGCCTGGCTACTCCCTGTGATGTCGGCTGGGCTCATGAGCCATGCCCTCCTCCCTTTCTGCCATGAACTGAATGTCCCAGTTACCTTACAACTCACATGAAAAAGTGAAAGTCACTCAGTCGTGTCTGACTCTGCAACCTCATGGCCTATAGCCCGCCAGGCTCCACTGTTCATGGAATTTCCCAGGCAAGAATGCTGGAGTGAGTTTCCATGCCCTCCTCCAGGGCATCTTCCCAACCCAGGGATTGAACCCAGGTCTCTTATGCACTGGCAGGAAGATTCTTTACCTCTAGCGCCACCTGGGAAGACTCTGAGATAGGATAAACCATTCCATTTCTATGATGGATTTGGGGTTATGGGGACATCTTAGTGCTGGCCTGCAGGTAATGATAATCTGCAGATTCCCCCGGGAAAGGGGGACCTGAGAGAAGGGTAACAGGTGAAGGGGGTGGACCAGGAAGCTTTACAGTTGGCCTGTATTTCTTTCCTCTCTGATTATTCTGAGAAAAGAGATCTACCTTGATACTTCGATCACTTGGCCAAGAGGTGAAAGCTCGTTGGCTGAGAGTATCTCTTGGCTTCCCTGTGAGGTGGCAAAGTGTATGACCTCCTTTCTAAAAATAAACATAGAAACATCCAAGACACAAGTACAAAACGTCAGCTCTCCAGTCCTCCACACTCAGAGGACTCAGAGCAAGAACCCTGGGCAGTGAGGGGTCAGGAAGGAGGAGGGGACAGAGATGGGATTTCTCATCCTTAGGGTTGGTACAGCACCAGGACTAGGAACTGGGAAGCATTATAGGAAATGAAATCACCAGCTGCTGATTACTTAGGCTACTAAATGTCACCTAATGCCAACAGCAGCCTGGGGGCTTCAAAGTGAGCCCATTCAGTCTCTACTGTTTACTAGGTGTCAGGCCTTGTCCACATTGCCACTCCCCTGAGCCTGTTTCTTCACCTGTGAAGTGGGGAGAATGGTGCCTCACATGCTGTTTTTGAAATTTAAATAAGAAACCAGATGCTGATTGGCAAGCAACATTCTCCAGGACTTCCTGGGTGAAAGCTGAAACCAGTGGCTTTGGTGGAGGGCAGGGAGACACTGAGGACAGAGACAGCCCCTCCAGATTGGTTAGCAGCAGGTGCACAGAGCAAGGGGACTTGCTTGAGTGGCAACAGGGTGAGTAGGTCTCCACGCCTACCCACAGACTCTTAGCAATTTATGCAGAGGCCTTCCCTGGGTTTGGGCTTCCTAGGAGGCATTAGTGGTAAAGGAACTCAAAGAGGGAGGGGCTCTGCAACAGGTTAGGAGGGATGGGATGGGCGGGGAGGTGGGAGGGAGGTTCAAGAGGGAGGGGACATATGTATACCCATGGCTGATTCGTGTTGATGTTTGGTGGCAGAAAACAACAAAATTCTGTAAAGCAATTATCCTTCAGTAATAATAATAAAAAAGAAACCATTCTTCTTTCCTAAAAAAAAAAAAAATAGAACCTGCCTACCAGTGCCGGAGACAGGAGATGCGGGTTTGATCTCTGGGTCTGGAAGGTCCCTTGGAGGAGGGAATGGCCGTCCACTCCAGTATTTTTGCCTGGAGAATCCCATGGACAGAGGAGTCTGGCAGGCTACAGTCCATGGGATCGCGAAGAGTCGGACCCGAGTGAAGTGACTTAGCACGCATGCACGCGCTCCCTGTGCTCAGTCATGTGCACAGTCCAGGAGCCTCGGCACCACGTTTCTATCTCACGGCTGAATCCTTGGCTCAACTCCAGGCAAGGGGGAAGGCACGTTCCTGGGACAGGGGAGGGCAAGGGGAGCCTCCAATTGCCCGGGTCCAGCTCCAGGGTCAACAGGTGGTACCATCTTTTATTTTTTCTTTAATTAATTAACATGATTTTTGACTGTGCTGGGTCTGCATTGCTGCCTGTGGGTGTTCTCTAGTTGCAGAGTGGGGGCTACTCTTCATCGTGGTGCATGGGCTTCTCGTTTCAGGGGCTTCTCGTTTCAGGGGCTTCTCTTGTTACGGAGTGCGGGCTCCAGAGAGCGTGAGCTCAGTAGTTAGGGCACACTGGGCTTAGTTACCCCTCAACATCTGGGATCTTCTGGGACCAAGGACTGAACGGATGTTCCTTGCGTTGCAAGGTGGATTTTTAACCCCTGGATCACCAGGGAAGCATAGAAGCATGTTGTTGGTGACTTTCTCTAACCCCATGAGCACCAGACACTCCATCCTTCCACGAGTGCGTATTGTTGCTTGCTGTCACCAGTGACTTCATAATGCTTTACGCAGGCTTTAAAGGATGCTTGTACCCCTCTCACCTAGGCCAAATTGGGTTTGAGAGTGGATTTTTATGCCTTCATGTCAGTGGGACTGGGGCTTATGTTCCAGGGATCAGCCTCCCATGAGTTGCTCTGGTCAGCTGTTACCTAGAAGGGGTTGAGAGCTTACAGATTCCTCTGTGAGACCTTTTCTTTCTCACCCTGGCCACCTGCTCTCAGAGGCACCCTGGAGATCAAGCCTTCCTCAGAGGTGCTTGGCATCAGGGAGTTTCTCTGATTGCAAAAACAATGGGAACCCAACAGTATTGAGTAAGGATATAGAAGAGAAAAGCTCATAGCAAATTCTGACTCATTGAGTCCCACAGAGATGGTGTGACAACCTCTCACTTTGTATGAAGGAAATGATACCCAGAGAAGGTATGTGACTTCCCTGGAGTCACACAACAATTTAGTGACAGGGCAGAGATGGCTGAACGTATGTGTGTGTGTGTATAACACTGGGACACAGATATATGGACTTGGGGTCCAAACTGTATCTTCTTCACTAACGAAGGAGGCCTTTACTGTCAGTGACGTTGAAAGCAGTGTCTGCCAGACTTGATGTGCAGTGTGGAGGACTGGGAACAGAACAAGTCTGTCCCGTGCACTTCCCCTCTTGTCGAGCACCACTGCACACTCTGGGCAAGATGCTTCTGGTTAGGATGGTGGGGTCCCCAGAGCAGCCCAGAAAGGCCCGGCATTGACGGACTCCATTCAAATGTCCTCACCCGTTCACTGTGTCATCCACCCCAGACACTCGCTGAGCACCTGTTACGTGTTATGTACAAGAGTGGTTGCTGGACAATTCATACTTGTCTGACCCCTCTTCCTGAGCAAGAAGAGGGACCTGAAATTCCTCCCAGGCTGGGCTGCTCAGAGCCAGGGTTGGGGGTTAGGGTTGTGGGGCTGGTCCTCAGCTGTGGCAGCAGGTTTAGGAAACCTGGGATTTATGCTCCACTTGAGGGTGACCAGGAAGCCGGAGGGGCCAGAGGGATCCGAATCAAGGAAGCGCCTTGCTTGGAGCTGAGAGCAGCCACAGGGCTCAGAGGTAGGGTGTGGGGTGGGGGAAAGGCCAGGAAGACGCCCAGAGGCTCCAGGAGGAGTCCTGCAGGAAATCAGAGAGTTACGAGGGAACAGCCAGGGGTGCTGGGTGGGCTTCGATGATACGCGTTAGCCCTAAAGAGTGATCAGGGGACTTCAACATGGACCAGGAACACAGTGATGGTTTTCTGCTGTCATCACTGTTCTCCCTAAAGGGAATGAGCAGAGGGAGGAGCAAAACCAAGGAATACTATAGACCAGGGCTTCTTCACTCCCTCCCCCCTTTTTTATTCTGCTAAAAAACACAAGACTTCATTTTTTTCTAATGTGAAAGACAGTTAATTTCTTAATTTCTTCTTTTTAAATTTTTAATTAGAGGATGATCACTTTACAATATCATGATGCTTTTTGCCATACATCAACATGAATTGGCCACAGGTATGCATATGCCCCCTCCCTCTTGAACCCCCTTACATCTCCCTCCCCAGCCCACCCCTCTAGGCTGTCACAGAGCACTGGACGTGGGTTCCCTGCGTCAGACAGCAAACTTCCACTGGCGGTCTGTTCTACAGATGGTAATGCATTTGTTTCAATGCAATTCTCACAAATCACCCCACCCTCTCCTTCTTCCACTGTGTCCAAAAATCTGTTCTATATGTCTGATGGTACCTTTAAATTTACCATCCTATCCATTTTTAAGTGCATAGTTCAGTAGTGTTAAGTATATTTTACATAGTTGGGCAAGAGATCCTAGAACTTTTTCATCTTGTAACATGGAAACTCTACATTCACTAAACACTAAATCCCCAGCCCTTGGTAATAACTTTTCTATGTTCTATTTTTATGGTTTTTGACTATTTTAGACACCTCATGTGGATAGAATTATAGTATTTGTCCTTTTCCTCAGCCTTTTAAAAACATCTGTGTCTCAGCACTGTTTACAGGTGCGAGAAGCTTCCATGGGTAGCATCTCCGATTATACACACATTCCCCAGGGGAGACCGAAGGGAGAGAGTGATGGCAGCGAAAGCCAGATCTTGGGTGGGGATGCACACAGAGTTAGAGAAAGCCCTCCAGAAATTCCGATGGCCCCTGAGACCACGCCCCCTTGTCGAGACTCACTGCTGTGGAGAAAAGGAGTTCCCCGAAGCATCAGAGGCAGAGCAGCAGTCAGTCACAACATTTATTGAGCACTCATGGTGTACAGAGTACTGGGCAGAACGCTAGAAGGAAATACAGTGGCAATTCAACAGCTGTTGTCGCTCACCTCAGGATTACATTTTAGGTGAATGGAGAAGATGCCTGTTAAGCATGCACAAACAAGGATAACCAACATCTAGACACATGCATGGCTTAGTCACCACTACAAGTTATAATGAGAGTTTACCCAGTAACCAGGGCACAAGAAGCCACTGAGACACGTGTTAGGTAAAGATCAAAGTTACAAAGTTCACACTTACCACTCTGAGGATGAGTGGAAGCTACCAGAAGATAAGAGAAAACGCCAGAAACTTGGTGAATCTATTTTCTTAACTCCATTAAGTCACTTTATTTCAAACTAAAGATTTCAGTTTAGTATGAAATAAAGGCAATTGACTCAACAAAGTGCTAGAATAGCTTTATGTTAATAACATTTTTTTTCTGGAAGTAAAATCAGCCTGTTGATAGTACCATTTTCAAAGGTCAGGCACAGATTCTGAAAGTTAATAGCATTTTTCTTATTTTTAAAAATAACTTCCATTATGTGAAAGACTTTCCAATAAATTTAGTGAACAGAGGCATTTTATTGCTCTATTTTGGGGAAATCTTGTTTATGTTCTTACGTGCTTTTAAAGTTAATTTAAAGTAGAGTTGCCAGATAAAACAAAAGATGTATTTTAGGGCATGAGACATACTCATACTAAAAAAAATTATTAGTTGTTTATTTGAAATTAGAATTTAACTGGACATCCTGTATTTTATTTGCTAAATCTGGTGACTCTATTTTTAGGTTAAGTTACCTTTGGTATTTCCAGAGGTTTCCAATAAGGGTGGGGCGAGCAGGGAGGCTAATTAATCTTCATTTATATGCTAACACTGTCAGATGGGAAGGCTTCTTCTTCTAGCAGGAAAATTGTTAAGTTCTGCAGGATTCACTCAAATATTGGAGACATCTTTCTTTTTTACATCTTTTATCATTACTATTTTAGCAGTCCACGTTTTAGTAAGTTGAATTTTCACCTTGAAATTCTTGACAGAGATGACTGGTTTGAAGTATGAAAATAAGATTGCCATCTGAGAAGTAGAAAAATTAACATCTGACTTGGAAAGTCCCCTATAAAAAATGTTCACATCCTCAATAATTTCTTCTGTTAGCACACTATCCTCTCTACCCTGTTTGGCAAAAACACAACAAAGGCAACACTCTTGTTAGATATACTACATCCCTTCCCCTATTCATGATCACTTCCTGCCACTCTGTACTACCCGCCCCCCCTCCCCCCACTATAGATTTTTTTTTTTGATAATAGAAAAATCACTAGCCTTTGTGCATCACAAAGAGTGTCTGTCAGGTATGGATCAATGGGTGGTCATGGACCCCCACAAACAGGAAAAAGAAAAGCTCACCTCTCAGATGCTTGGAAGCATGAAAACTATGAAAGAGAGTGAGAGACAGACAGACAGAGACAGAGAGGGAGGAAGGGAAAGAAAGGGAGGGAAGAAAAGAGACTGGATTGGATTGACACATGCAGTTTTAGAAATGCACTTCCTGGTATCTAAGTGTATAGTTCATGTCTTATATTAAGTTGGGATTTCTACACTGGAGAAAAGAAATTTCAACACCAATTTTTCAAATAAAAAGAGTTCACATGAAACTCCAACTGTGGTACAGGAATGTAGAATGACAATACTTTCTCAATTGCAACTTCCACCCACTATTCGTTTTTTAAATACACCAAAGAGTATACTTATATGTAAAGAACATCCTGCTCTGTTCATGTTTCACATACACGTAAAATTACTACAAATATTAACAAACACATAGATTGTATCTAAAGGCATAGATGGCTTTGTCTATCTGTTAGTTGAGTCCAAGTATGTCAGATTTTATTCTGGGCCCAACTCCCGGAGTTTCCAGCTTGGCCAGGTACACATACATTACAGCTCTCCTTTGGACTTGGAGGTCTTTCCAGAAAGGAGGATGAGGATGAGAAATGAAGTTGAGGCAAAGCAGCCATGGGGTTTAATACCACCATGAAAAGGTGGAGTTAAGCAATATATATTATTAAATTAGAAAAATATTTCTTGGCGCCTGCTGGCCTTCAACTTCCCTTATGCTAAGACAGTTACTGGCTACATACTCTGTTCAGAAATATAAGTTCCAAATTCCATCCTTTAGACAATGTTCCATAGGCTGTTCTGATGACAACATCAACTGTTGTCTCTGAATGTCCTTGACTGACCTCAAGAAGAACAGGTCAGGCTGTTTTCTTGCTACAGACAATGGCCAGAAGAGGGTTTGCTTCCTGTTCTCGTGTGTTGTCGTGGGGAGGTGAGTGGTTACAGAATGTTCCTGAAAGAGGGATGGACTCCTCAGGCGCAAAGCAGGCTCCACAATTCCGCATCAGCAGAAGCAGCAGAACATAGAAGGGTGTCACTAAGAGGAGTTAAGAGCCCGCCTGGGATGTTCTAGAACCTTCTAAAGCTCAGTGGGGTCCAAATCCCCGTTTGAACGCGTGCTTAGCGATGTGCAGCAGGAGCGCTGGTGAACGCCTGTCATCGGCCTGCTGAGGTTTCCCGATGGTGAATGTTACTGAAAACGTCCCGCCTGCGGCCCCAGTCACGGCCCCGCCCTCGGAGTGCTCCCCTGGAACCCAGGTGAAGGGTGCCAGGCAGACGAGGAATGGCGCCCACTGGGACCGGTGCCTTCCTGCACTTCCTGCCTCCTCCTCCTGCTGTCTTCTCTTCCTCCCTCCCTGCTGCCTCCCTCGGTCCCTGCCTCCGTGCTTCCTCCCCGGCGGGGACGCCGCTCACGGGGGCGGCGCAGAGGCGCTCCCGTGGCTGTAGGAGCATTTCGACAGGGACGCCCGCGTGGTGCCGCTCTCCGCCTCGTCCCCGCCCTCGCCTCGCGCTCCTGGGGGACCGGGGTTGGGGCAGCAGGGGAACGTGGCCAGGAAGCCGAGGCGGAACCTCTTGTTCATGAAGCAGTAGATGATGGGGTTGACGCAGGACGAGGTGTAGGACAGCAGGAGGATGAAGGAGATGGGGGTCCCCGAGAGGCGGCGCTCGGCAGAGGCGGTGTCAAAGGCCCGCCAGGCGTTGGCGCTGAAGATGGGCATCCAGCAGAGGAAGAAGAGGACCACGATGACCATGAGCATGCGGATGACGCGCTTCTTGGCCACGAGGTTGGCCGCGGGGCTGCTGCTCCTGATGCGGTTGGCCCGGCCGCCGCTGCCGGTGGACAGCTGGTGCAGCTCCAGCTTCCTTGGGCGCTTGGGCCTCTGCAGGTAGCACCCGTCGCTGTCCTCGTACCTGCCGCTGCTGCTCGAGCTCCGCTTCCCTTCTGGGTGGGCAAGCCACGTCACTTATTTTTTGGGATGGGTCATGCCAGACAGAGGGCATGGAATCCCTGCCCCCTCCATCCAGGGGCTAAACCACACTTGAACTGTATTACTTGACAGGCCACCTTGGGCCTGCACTAACATGGGTAGGTATTGATCTATACTACTCCTTTCCTCCAAATGAAATGCTACTTAAAACTAATAAAAAAATGTGTAGTATAGAATGTGCATAATTTAAAATAGTAAAATAATATTTTATGTGTGTAGACGATAAGGATAAAAATGTGTTAAAGAATGAGTATTCACACTCTTATTCCAGCTCCTCAAGGTGGGGAGTTTTCTGCTTGCTTGGGAAACCTCCAGATTGCTTTTACTGCATAATGAGCAAAAATCAACAACAGCCAGGAAAGACTCTAGGTGTATATGTGGTAAAGAGCTGAGCAGAAGGCTGGAGTGAGAGGGGTGGTGAGTGATGTCAACAAAGATGTGGGGTAAGTTTCAGTGAAGAGTGGGCTGTATGAAAGGGAGGGATAGGGGGTGGGCTTCCCTGGTGGTTCAGTGGTAAAGAATCCACCTACCAATGCGGGAGACATGAGTTTGATCCCTGATCAGGGAAGGTCCCACATGCTGCAGGGCAGCTCAGCCTGGACACTGCAATTATTGATCCTGTGCCCTAGAATCCAGGAGCACAACAACTGAGCCCACGTGCTGCAGCTGCTGAAGACCTGGAGCTCTGGAGCCCGTCCTCCACAACAAGAGAAGCCACCACAAAGAGAGGCCCACACACTGCCGCTGGGGAGTAGCCCCTGCTCTCCGCAATTAGCGAAAAGCTTGTGCAGCAATGAGGACCCAGCACAGCCAAAAGAAAAACGAACATGCAGGCCCAAACATTAAAAAAAGGAAGAGGGGGAAAAAAAAAAAAGAAAAAAAAAAAAAAGGAAGAGGGGGAGATGTGAGGTTCCGTGGCAGCTATATCGGGAGTAAAGGGTGGGAGTGAAGGGGGGAGGAGAGGATGGCACCTGGAATGACAATTTGCTTTGTTTGCAGAGGGGGTCCATTTGAATACAACATCACAGAGACCCTGGACCTATGGGCCCTGAGCTTGTAATCGGGCAATGGGTATATTATCTCATTTTATTCCATTTAGTACCCTTTTGGGAGAAATAATTTCTTCATTCTACAGGAAACAGAGACACTGGGTCTCA
Organism: Budorcas taxicolor; assembly: GCF_023091745.1. Classification (NCBI taxonomy): domain Eukaryota; kingdom Metazoa; phylum Chordata; class Mammalia; order Artiodactyla; family Bovidae; genus Budorcas; species Budorcas taxicolor. The sequence continues at coordinate 46,365,428 of NC_068915.1, forward strand.
TGAGCATGCCTTACGACACAGAGTCTCCTAAGAATACTTTTGAAAAACATTTTGAAATACTTTTGAAAAGTATTTTGAAATACTCTGGGTATATCTAAGTTATAGAAAACAAGGCTTGTGTAATCTTTTGGCATAAACCAACAGATAAAAGATAGTTACCTCGGGCAGACTTCTTCTGGCTAGCATCAAATTTTATTCCTTGGTAAAGTTCCAAAGAGATTAATCCATATGCCACCATCATCACAATTCCAGGAATAAGAAAGAGGATGAGTAACAGGAATGTGTGCCTAATAAAATAAAAAGCAATCCAATAACCAGCAACTCCAGCATTTCAAACTAAGATGAGATGGAATAAACAGGGTTCATCTCCATTTTAATGAGTTGGAGCAAACACATTAATTACCAGTATTTAATATCTTTGGAAATTCCATGTCTGGAGGTTCAGTCATTAGAAAATGTTAACTTCTTTTCTCCCAGATAAAGTCTCTTATGAAGGACTAGTTAAATTGGAAAACTTTGGTGTAAGTCTGTGCCTGAAACAAGTTTACATTTGAAACTAATGAGAGCTTAAAAAAAACAAGCCAATGAGAATATTTGAATACCTCAAAAGAGCTGTTACTGAAATAATAATAATAAAATTATAAGAGTTTATATTCATTGATGACTTATTAAATTATTTAATTTCAATATGGTACATATATTACTATATTTAATCCCCATAATAATTCTTGAAGTAGGTACTATAAACCTAGTACCCATTTTACAGATAAGGAAAGAGGCAGAATAAATAATTTGTCCAAAGTCACACAGCTAGTGGCAAAGATGGGATCTGAACTCAAGCAACATGATTCTAGACGTTATGCTCTTAAGCATCACAATAGATTAATACCATTTGTTGACTTTATAGCATCAGAATCATCAAGTGCATAGGCAGCAATGCTGGAAAACCTTGGTTTTGCAAAATAAAGTATTCTGGCTGTTTCAACCCATTAAGCACAGTGGCAAACTCATTCTAGTGCCTGGCGGGCCAGAGTTATGCTTTCTCTAAACATGTTTGATTCCTGAAGAACTGCAGCCTCCTTCTTCTTGAGTCTGGCCCCTAAATCACTTTTGCAGTCTGGCATGTGTAAGGTTACACAATTAGGCCATAAAATTGTCAGAGGCTCACAGTGGCTGAGCCATTTCTCATTTCAATTGGACATGTTTTGATAAGATTTCTTTTCAAGTCTTGGAAATGTCCCTCATTTGCAACATAATTCTTTGAGTGTGTGTGTGTCTTGGTTGAAATGAAAAAAAGGAAGGCAAAGAAGGCAGAAATTATCTTGGTTTTGAGCCATTTTTGAATGTCTAGCCCTCTGCTTCTAAAACATGCTGGGAATTAGTAAACATAATGCCCTGCATTTGTGTAGCCTTTTTGAATATATCTAATGACGTTTTCATAAACATTCTCTCATTTGAATCTCACATCCATCTAATGATGTAGATTAAAAGGTATCTTTATTCTTAAATCTTTGTGTAAAGAACTTGAATGTCAAGGAAGTTATATAAACTTGCCCAACATCACCCGCTAGTGAGCAAAGAAACAGATAGCACAACTTTGCATTTCTAGTGAAGTGTTCTGTGTAAGTACCACTGCTGCAACTCTGCTCTAAGAACAATCACATGGGATTTGGGGTTTTGGACTCCTCGGTTCCATCTCCAGTTTTTGGAAAATCAGAGCTCTTCCACTGTCTCAGCCAAGATCCTCACTAGACTATCCAGAAGCCCACTGCATAGTGGTTAAGCCCAGACACTCTGTCGTCTCTTCTAGGTTTGGGAACTTGAGCAACTTAACTTCCCCATGTCTCAGTTTCTTCATCTGTAAAATGGGGACAGTAATAGTACCCACCCTATGAGGTTTTGAGAGGACTAGTTGATTTTAATACAGGTATGGCATTTCAGAGACTTCCTTGGTGGCTCAGACAGTAAAGCATCTGCCTACAATCTGGGAGACCCGGGTTCAAACCCTGGGTCGGGAAGGTATCCTGGAGATGGAAATGGTAACCCACTCCAGTATTCTTGCTTGGAAAATCCCATGGATGGAGGAGCCTGGTAGGCTACAGTCCATGGGGTCGCAAATGGCATTTCAAATACAACATTCAAAATGTTTGCTCTATTCTATCATTCTAGAAAGAGGTTAAGACAAATCTTCTCAAAAAGTCTCCAGGAAACTGATCCCGCAGACACTGGACAATACATTCCAGTTTTTATTGAAACTGAAAATTTCTATCAAGTTATAGTAAACAAATGAACCCAGGTGGCCTTACCAGGACTGCTGCATGACGTCACTTGGCAGTAGAAAGCGGCACATATTTGCAGTCTGGTTGTTATTTTTGGTAAAAGGCACCAAGTTGCTATAAATTGGGTATGGCGTCATGATGGTGAAGGAGAGGCACCAGGTAGCGGCAATCACCTTCAAAGCATGGGACTTTGTCTGCCAGACTCGGGACTGTAAGGGTTTGCAAATTGCACCATATCTCTCCAGTGATATGGCGACCAGATTAAAGGTGGAGACACTCACAGAGGTGCCTGGGAAAGGAACAAAGAAGCTGGTTACGTCAGCTCTGAAATTCGAAGTTTATTTGCACATGAGTTTAAGCTTACCTGATCTACACAGGTTTGATAGATAGTAAAGGAAAATACTCAGAAGGTAAAGAAATACTGTGTATGTACATTTTTAAAAAATGATTTATTCCCAGCTTTGTTCCCAAAAGGATTTGAGGCAGTTCAAGCAATATATTTGCAAATACATTGTATTGCCAATGTATTTTAGATAAGTTTATTGAACTTTGATTACAACCTAGCTCCTTCTTAGGCTGAAGGTGCTCATTAATTAATAACTAAGTGGATGAACTATGTTCTTACCCCACAGAAAAGGTTTCTGAGTGACCTGTAGAACAGCTTTAGTTTTGAGCATGATCGGCATAAAGTGGACCTTTTAATCCAATATTCTCAAGGACAGTGACTCCAAAAATTCAGTGGAGTCTGAGATGGGAACATTAAGACTCTTCCTGAAAATTTCTAGTACACAGACTGTTTTTGAGTGAAACATTCTAAATTTCAAAATGGAGTGTTGAAAAAATACCTAATGAGAAAGGATGAAGGGGAAAATCCCCATATTGTAACTGATGTTTTTCTCGGGGTAGGAGGAATGGGGTCTTCTTTCTAATTCTTTTTGCTTTTCTGTGTTTTGTAGAAGGAACATTCATCAAACATTCATCATCAGTGAGAAAGACATCAAAACACCACATCTAAAAGGAAATCAACCCTGAGTATTCATTGGAAGGACTGATGCTGAAGCTGAAGCTCCAATATTTTGGCCACCTAGTGCAAAGAGCTGACTCATTGGAAAAGACCCCGATGCTGGGAAAAATCGAGGGCAGGAGAAGGGGATGACAGAGGATGAGATGGTTGGATGGCATCGCTGAATCAATGGACACGAGTTTGAGCAAACTCCAGGAGTCAGTGAAGGACAGAGAAGCCAGGTGTGCTGCAGTCCCTGGGGCCACAAAGAGTCAGACACGACTGAGCAACTGAACAACAACAAAAGGATACACTCACAGGATAGTCAAAAAACTTAATTTTTGTATTTTGTGTGCATATATAATGATTGTAATGTCTTATCCCTGTAAAATTCCCTTTAATTCTTCATCCATAAATTCAGCTGATCCTTCTCTTATCTCTTACCATGATTTCTTAAACCTTCAAATCAATCCCAATCTAACTTTGGGAGAAGTTCTTAGCCTGGGGCCTTTTGTGAAACTATGTGTAAAAATATCCTTTTTCTAGGGGGAATATCTGTACTTCAAAGAATCTAGAACCCCAAAACCATAGCTAAGAACTCAGGTTCTGAGATAGGACTTGCTGTTTTATAGGAATTCACCCTAAGGGACTGATAACATTTGGGTTAGAGAACACAGCCCCAAACTTCTCAGAGTGGGACCTACTGTTGTTCGCTCTCTCCGCCATGTCCGACTCTGCACCAGGCTTCCCTGTTCTTCACCATCCCCTGGAGCTTGCACAAGCTCATGTCCATTGAGTTGGTGATGCCATCCAAACATCTCATCCCCTGTTGCCCCCCTTCTCCTCCTGCCTTCAGTCTTTCCCAGCATCAGAGGCTGAGTCAGCTCTTCGCATCAGGTGACCAGAGTTTTGGAGTATCAGCTTCAGTGTCAGTCTTTCCAGTGAATATTCAGGATTGATTTCCTTTATTGACTGATTTGCTCACCTTTCAGTCCAAAGGACTCTTAAGAATCTTCTCCAACACCGCAGTTCAAAAGTGTCAGTTCTTCGGTGCTCAGCCTTATAATGGGCAATTATAAACCCAGCATCAGGCAAGCACTTTTTTTTTTTTTTGCTATGTGCATGCATGCTCAGTCACTTCAGTCGTGTTCGACTCTTTGGGACTCTATGGACTGTAGCCTGGCAGGCTCCTCTGACCATGGGATTCTCCAGGCAAGAATACTGCAGCGAATTGCCATGCCCTCCTCCAGGGGTCATTCCCAACCCAGGGATCAAGCCTATGTCTGCTGTGTCTCCTGCATTGCAGGCAGTTTCCTTACCCGTTGAGCCACCTGGGAAGCCCTTTTGGCTATGTATTAGGAATTTAATGCGTGTTAATTGTTAAGAACATGAAATTAGGAAAGAATTGAAATGACTGGAATCAGAAATCCAACAAAACCATTATAGTATTGCAAACACTTTTAGAAGTATCTTGCTTTTCATTTTCTAGAACAGTCTGTACTGGGTATTTTCAGAAAGAGTGTTAAGGCTCCTAGCCTCAGACCCCAGCTATTTTAAAACATTTTTTTAATTGAGGTAAAATTCATATAACATAAAATTAATCATTTTAAAGTGAGCCACTGCTGCATTTAGCACACTGATGTTGTGCAACTACACAAGGACTCATTTTTAATCTCCTTACATAAACCCTGGTTAACATGATTCAATATTACCGTAGGATATATACAGACAGGCCTTGAAAGCCTGAGGCACTGTGAGATGTTGGTTATTATTATTGCGTCATTGTTTAACAACGATCCTTTTCGTTTGTGAGTCCATTTTTCTTTTTTGAGTACTTGGACCCAGACTGACACTCTCTCGGTTATTTGTCCATGGCATGTAGATCAGCCATTCATCATCGTTTTGTCAGTGCTGGATCCTACTTCCTCAGTTGGAAGAAATAAAGGCTTGTGAAGCTTTCTGGTCACTGAAGGCTGCCCTAGGCAGCTCAGCTCTGCGTATTTTGCAGGGCTTAGGTCAGAACAACCAACTCCTTCTTCATTTCCCACCTCTTCTCCCCCTCCCCCAACCAGCTCTCAGAATGGGCAAGAGAGGAAGCATTTTGGCAGGCAGAGGGGCCCAGAGAAATGTGTTGTTTCAGCCTCAGATGAGCCACAGCAGTTGGCAAAATGAGGCTGTGTATTTACTCGCCATTGTAGTGGCCACCAATTGGGGTTCAGGTCAGCTCTGTGGCTTACCACCTGTGTGTCCTTGGGCACATTATTAACCTCTCTATGCCTCTGTTCCCTTCTCAGTGAGACAGAGAAGAATAACTGTGTATACTTCATAGAGTGGTTGTGAGATAAAATATGATCATGGAAGTAAAAACTTAAAGCAGTTAGTAGAACATCTGGTACTCAAAAAAAAATGTACTCAAAGACATTAGCTCTTATGATTTTTCATCATCACCATCATTCTGATCGGCAAAGGCAGCGAGCTGCGTATCTCAGTCAATGAGGGTCAGCTTATCCACCTAGGCACTGGCAGCAAATTCAACTTGTTGTATTTGTGGTAGAGGGTCTCTCTCTCTTTCTGCCTAAGATGGTCCCAGCCTTTGTGAAAACAGGCTGGAAAGTGAATCCTGAGAAGGGAATCTAGACCTCTGGTGAAACTGGATTTTGAATAACCCTGTTCCCTATAAGCGCCAGAATGGTAGCAGAAAAAGCCCTCTTCCAGCAGCCTGGTCACCCCGAAAACCATGCCTTGGGTTGGGTAGAGCTCAGAGTACAATCAATGCCTTCCAGGAAGGCACAGATCAGCTTGAATCTGTCTGTCTTTCTAACAGAAGCAAGCAAAACCAGGGTCTTCTGTAGTTTCTTACCAACTTATTCCACTTTGAGGAACTGATCCCCTAAGACTGGGGACTGACTTCTGGGGCGTTACAAGGACTGACCCTCCCATAAAGCCAGCTCCTCTGTCCTTGTACCCAGCCCCATACAGTCAGATGTTTTGTTCTGTACACCCATCAGGGCTTCTCTGTGGAGGCTGTCAGGGGTTAGGGAAGGTCTGGGACTGAGTTTCACTGATTTACGGTGAAACTCCAGAAATAGGCACCAGCAGCAACTCACCCATGAAGTAGGTAGTGGTCTTGCAAACAGCGCTCCCGAAGATGAAATCCTTGAGCAGGTTGGGGATGAGGTTGAATGGCATGCAGAAGAGACAAAGCATGAGATCGCTGACAGCCAGGGAGAGGAGGAAAATGTTGGTGACTGTTCTCATTCTCTTGTTCCTAATCAGCACCGTAATGACCAGCGTGTTTCCCAGCACGCTGAGCAGGAAAATCAAGGAGTATAAGAGAATCTGCACGGCCGGCTGCCACTCTGCAAGGAGGAACCCGGACAAGACGGAGAGATGCAGGTGGTGAGGGCAGAATGTTAAAACCCTAGCACACCAAGTGAACGCTTATTTCCTGCCGGTTTGTATTTTCAGGGGTGTGCATCACCGAACCCAGCTCTCCCCATACTTAGATATTTTGCAGAAACAAAGCGAGGAGAGCACAGAGTGATTCAGTTGCTTCTGAAAGGCTGGTCTGTTAACGGATCACTCACTCGGGGAACCACTTTTTCTTAAGAACAAAGCTCCTCCAGTGATTTGCTTTCTTTCCTAGCTGCTAAGCATTATTTCGATTTAATCACTTCTTCACACTGATCTCCCCCAAGGAAAGGCGACAGCTAGATTGTGACAGCGCCTTTTCTGTGATGCTGTAAGTTCCAGCTTTTACACTTGAACTCCCTCTGGCTCCACTTCAGCTCCTCCTCCCGCTGCTTTTGTGCCCCCCAAGTCCTATACATTAATCCCAACTCTCCCATGGGGAACAACAAGAGCACTGGACTCAGTTCTGCTTTTAGATCTCTCATCCAAACTTCTGAGCAGATGACCTTATCCAGCTTCGTCTCATTAGGACTGTGTTCTGTTTTCACAGTCAGCCTTGCCTTTGCTGATTTTTCCCACAAACTTAAGGTTTTCTGAATTCAGATAACAGCCTCTGACACCTACCTTTGGAAGGATGGGGCTGATCCAAGCAGAAAAGCGTCTCATTTTCGATCCCCAGTTCACAGGGGGGAGTCAGGTTGCTTTCATTCATGAGAAGGCTGTCAACCACTTCCATGCTTGCCTGCTGCTTTCCACCAAGTGTTGGCAAGCTGGTGAACGGCTCACTCTCGGCTCATTCCTCTAATGACTGACCGGAGAGTCTCCCAAATGCAACCTGCTGTGGAGAGGCAGGGGGGTAGGGGGAGTGATTGCCAGGTGTGGGCTCCTGCAACCATTCTTAAAGGCGACTGGAGTTCAGCACACTCAGGCCAGCTGGGCAGGCATTTGCACTCCTGTCTTGGAAAGAGCAGCTGATGTGAATCAAGCCCGCTCCACCTTCCAGGCCCACCCCATTCCTGGGCCAGCCGTAGGGCCCTGAGCACAGGCAGCCTGGTTGCGAGTTAACCCTTCCCGGAGCGTCACTGCTTCTCTGCACACGTGCACACACACGTGGACACACACATACAGGGACACAGTACCTCTCTCCTCTGTCTAGGAACCTGTCACCATCCCAGACATAGGCAGAATAAAGCTCAAACTGGCTGTGTGAGACAGGAGCGATTAACACGGCGACAGACACCGACATGCAGAGCATCGGGACTAAAGGACACGGAGGGACTGTGTTTCTACCTCCTTATATAAAAGCAATTAGTGCCTTTTAGCTTTGGAACCATGCCCAGCAATATGTGTGGATGTAACTGCTGGCTGGTTGTTAAGTTGTTACCAACCACAGGGTTATTTCTTGTGGTCTCTGCCCCTGGTAACTGAAAGGAGGGGGTGCCCTGGCTGTAGGTGCTCGGATCCTTAATATAGAAAACACTTAGTAAGATTTTCCATTCATTCGTTTACGCATTCGTCCATTCATTCAGCACATGTTCATTGAGTGCCTTCCACTTGCCAGGTACTTCTCTAAACATATAAGCAAATAATGAACAAGATCATTTCAGATGTGTAAAGCACCACAGAGGAAGTCAAGCAGGAAGATATAATGGAGAGGGATGATGGATTGTGTGTGTGTGGGGGGGTGTTGCTCATTTAGATGGGATGGTCAGGAAAGGCCTCTCGCAGGAAGGGACCAAGATTGGAGAGCTGGATGACAAGGAGCAGGAAGGCTTGGGACAACTGGGGAAAGCTGCTTCTAGGCAGGAGGAGCAGTCTGCTGCTTCTAGGGCAGAGGTCACAGCAAGAGCAAAGGCCCTGCATGGGAATGAACATGGCCTGTTTGAGGAATAGTTAGAAGTAGGAATGAATGAGGGGCCAATGGTGGGAGATGGGGTTAGAGATGGGGGCCTGGCCAGGGCTCTGGGCTTTCTGTGAGGCTCTGTGGTGCCGGCAAGCTCCTCCAGCCCCTTTGTACATGTGGTGTCCTCTGCTGAGACCTTTGGGACAGCAGGTGACAGCAGAGGCTCTGTGTTGCTCACAGCTGCTCAGCTGAGCTGAGACCTGATCGAGACACTTCAGGGGTCCCTCGTGCTTTGACAGCTGACAGTCCTATGTGTTCTATCTTGGCTGATTCCCAGCCGAACATGGATGAACCGATGGGCATTTTTACCACCCAGGCTTGGGATGCGGGGCTGGGAAGAGACCGAAATCTCTTTTCTTTGAAACCATGAACAGCTCATGCTGGAGGCAATTAGTCACAAGACTAGAAATGCGAGGAATATTGGAGAAGCTGTTAGCAGTTATTAACAGAAGAGACAGACCCCAGATCAAGTCCTGGCTTCACTGGTTACCCGCTGGCAAGTACTGGGCAGGTTTCCTAACCTGAGACTCATTTCTTTCTGTCAAAGGGGGACCAAATGACTTCCCAGATACTTGTTATAAAGATTGATTGCCTCAGGACAGTGCCTGACACACAAAAAGTGTTCAATAAACCATAGATAATAAAAACGATCATTATGATTTTCCCTTTGATTTTCCTGGCTGCTCTGGGTCTTTACTGCTATGTGCCGGCTCTCTCTCGTTTCGGCGAGCCGGGGCTGCTCTTTGCTGTGGCAAGTGGGCCTCGCATGGTGGTCGCCTCTCTCGTTGCAGAGCGCAGGCTCTAGGGCATGCAAGCTCAGCAATTGTGGTGCGTGGGCTTAGTGGTTCCGTGGCATGTGGGATCTTCCTCAACCAGGGATCAAACCTGCGTCCCCTGCATTGGCAGGCAGATTCTTATCCACGGTACCACCAGGGCAGTCCCTATTATTTTTCTTTTATACACAAGTATTTGACTAAGAGTGGCCCCATGGTTTGCTGGTGAGAACGAGTGGTGGAATCCCCCTCATGGACCAGTGGCCGTGTCCTTGCTCCTCTTCCTGCAGTGGACAGCTTTCTTCATTATTCTATTTCCCGTAGCCTATCTGGCGCCAGAACCCCTGCCTCTGCCTCTTCTTCCTGCCTTGGTGCCTGTTGGCTGAATCTTCTCAGTCTGCAGACTGATATGGACCCTGCCCCCTAGGAGGGACCCAGAGCAGTACTGTCCTGATTTGGGGAGGGACAAATATTCAGATTTTGAGCCCTGGGTACAGCTGAATTTCACTACGCTGCCCTTCTCAGCAGCTGACTGCTTCAGCTGCTTTAACTGGGCAGACATCACCATCCATAGCAGGTGCTTCCTACGGAGGTTCCTGAGGCCCGTCAGCTGCGGCTTCAGCCACTGCAGGGAACCTCTGCCGCAGGTCCAAGAGCAGAGGAGCCAAGGCCTGGTGTCCACCTGCCCTGAACAAGGAGGATGCATGTGTGTGTGCTAAGTCACTTCAGTTGTCCAACTCTGTAACCCCATGGACTGAAGCCCACCAAGCTCCTCTGCCCAAGGAAGTTTCCAGGCAAGAATACTGGAGTGGGTTGCCATTTCCTCCTCCAAGGGATCTTCTTGACCCAGGGGTCGAACTGGCATTTCTTAAGTCTCCTGCATTGGCAGGCGGGTTGTTTACCACTAGCGCCACCTGGGAAGCCCTGGACTGAAATGGAGCTCAACTTGGAGCAAGTTCTTCCTTCCTCCATCCCTCCTTCCCTCCCTCCCTCCCTTCTGTTGAGTCCTGCCCTAAAGCCACAGGTGTGAGGCCTTGCACCGAGGCCACAGAAGCAAAACCCATAATCCAGGACACCTCCGAAGCTGACTGGGCCCCTTTGTAACCTCGCCCCAAAACCCTGATTGTCACTAACAATCTTCCTGACTCCCAACTAAGCAAAGATGCCCACCCACTCCAGTAAACACTCTATAGTGCCCCAACCAGTCACCTAATGCCAACCATCAAGCAGGAATTTTCTTTGTCTTGAGGCTCTACAAATCGGCTATTAACCCACAAAAGGTCAACTCTCTCTGGCCTGTCAGGAGTTGTTGGCCTACTGCGCTTGCAGTGCCCGCTTTATCTCTGCTCTTTGTTCTCAATAAACTCCCTCCTTCCTGAAACGCCCTGTGTCTGAAAATTCTTTTCCGACCCATGCTCAGACTGCCTCAACACCTCCCTTCTTTTTCTCCTTCCTCCCCACCTTTCTACTCCATCTGTTCATCGGTTGGCAGGTAGCAAGGGTGCAGGGGGCTTTCCCGATGGCTCAGCAGTAAAGAATCTGCCTGCAATGCCGCAGCCACAGGAGACGCTGGTTTGATGCCTGGGTCAAGGAAGGTCCCCTGGAGGAGGGCTTGGCAATCCACTTCAGTATCCTTGCCTAGAGAATACCATGGACAGAGGAGCCTACCGGACTACAGTCCGCGGAGTAGAGTCGAACACGACTGAAGCGACTTAGCCCACACTCACACAAGGATGCAGGTGGGTGCTGGAGGTTTTGTGAACTCAGAAGGAGTCAGCGTGGCACATTTGAGTGCTGTGCTTTACAAGCTTTAGTGCAAATCTGAATCAGCTGCGTTAGTGGTTAAAAATTGGGATCCCCAGGCTCCCTTCCTGGGATTCTGATCCTTCAGCCCCAGGCATTGGGCATCTGCATTTTTATCCAGCATTCCTGGTACTTCAGAGGCCAGTGATCCCAGGATCACTCTCAGGAGGCTCCCTGGAAGCCGTTATGCCGGTGAGCGCGGGCATCAGACAACAGTAACCTAAGCCTGTTCTCTACCCCGCCACCTCCGCTGTGATCATCAACAACTTACTTGGCCTTTCTGAGTCTCAGCTTGCTCATCTGTTAGATGCATATAGCACAGCACTGTCTATAAACAAAGCAACACATGGAAGGCACCTCACACAATGCCTGGAACTTAGGGCTGGACTCTAATAATTATTGTCAGTGGAGAAGATTAATCCCAAGGATCCTCTATTTGTAGCTGTTATCACGGCCAGATTAAGGGCTCATGTCTCCAGCACCTGAACACAGTGCTTGGCATACAGTATGTGCTTGGGAAATGGAAATAAATAAAGAGTAAAACATCAGGAGTGTCAATATTGCGTGGCTTATTCTTCCCTTTTATATCTCTATCTGAAGAAGGAAATGGCAACCCTCTCAAGTACTCTTGCCTGTGAAGTCCCACGGACAGAGAAGCCTGGTGGGCTACAGTCCAGTGTTTCTAAGAGCCGGACATGGCTTAGGGACTAAACAACAGCAGCAATATCTCTGTCACATCTGTTCTTTTCCTGGCCATCTCTGGATTTTTCGCTCTGAGTTTCTAAGCCAGTGTTACCGTAGAATTAAACTGAAAAAGAAAATTCTAACAAGAAACCATAGTGCTTTCAAGATGAGAGCTGATGCATTTCTCAGGGCGTTAGTCTTTATTTCACTCCTCAGTGCACATTTATTGAATGCCTTCTAAGTGCCAGGCACGGTGCCAGGTGCTGGGGATAAGCCATGAGCCAAGTTGATGGAATCCCGCCCTCAGGAAATTCTCGGTCCACTGCGGGAGACAGGCCATAAACAGATGGGGCAAAACTGAAGTAGTCCTCTTGTCTCAGAGTCCTGTCCCTTAACTGGGCACAGGCCCAGATGAACTGATAAAAATTGACTGAACTGAGCTGAAAAATTGCCTCCCCTTTCTCTGAAACACACAGGTTGGGTGCCTCCTGTGGTCCACGATGCCCTTTGGGTCCTAGGACACTGTCCTAGAGAGACAGAGCATGAGCTATCTTTTTTTAGGTTTGTAAATTTTAAAAATTTATTCTTAATGGAAGGATAATTGCTTTACACGTGTTAGTTTCTGGTGTACAACATCGTGAACCAGCTATATGTAAACATATATCCCCTCCCTCTTGAGCCTCTCTCTGACCCTTCCCATGTCACCTGCTAGGTCATCACAGAGCACTGAGCTGGGCTCCCCCTGCTATATAGCTGCTTCCCACTAGCTCTCTATTTTATACATGGTAGGAGTGTATTTTATACACTCCAGCACTCTTGCCTGGCAAATCCCATGGATGGAGGAGCCTGGTGGGCTGCAGTCCATGGGGTCGCTAAGAGTCGGACACAACTGAGCGACTTCACTTTCAGTTTTCACTTTCATGCATTGGAGAAGGAGATGGCACCCCACTCCAGTGTTCTTGCCTGGAGAATCCCAGGGACGGGGGAGCCTGGTGGGCTGCCTTCTCTGGGGTCACAGAGAGTCGGACACGACTGAAGCGATTTAGCATATAGAGAGCTTCCCTGGTAGCTCAGTTGGTAAAGAATCTACCTGCAATGCAGGAGACCCTGGTTCGATTCCTGGATTGGGAAGGGTTAGACTACCCACTCCAGTATTTTGGGGCTTCCCTGGTGGCTCAGACAGTAAAGAATCCTCCTGTAATGTGGGAGACTTGAGTTTGATCCTTGGGTCGGGAAGATCCCCTGGAGGAGGGCATGGCAACCCACTCCTGTATTCTTGCCTGGAGAATCCCCACGGACAGAGGAGCCTGGCGGGCTACAGTCCATGGGGTCACACAACTGAAGCGCCTAAGGACAGCACAGTGTATGTAGAACATGAGCTATCCATTACCCTTGGATAATGGCCCCCTTGGTAGTGCTCCCCAAATTGTTCTCCATCTTTAGAAACGATTGTTCTAAAACACCTAAGATTTGTTTGTACTTTTTCCTTATTATAACTGAATCACATGCTCCTTGCAAATTTTTTTTTTAAAAAGAAAAATAGAGAAGTATAAATATCACACAAACATAATTCAGGACCCCACATGATTGAAACACAGTCCAGAAGTCAGAGGTAGTTAACAGGTAATGGAAGGTTGAGGATTCCCAATTCTTAGGGCAGCCTGACATTTCTTCAAGTTCTCTTGCCTCTGCTCTGCAATTTCCTCTCTCTGCTGCTCAAACGTCACTGTCTAAATTCTTTATTCCTCATCCTCTTTCCAACCCCAGCCACACCGCTGCCTGCCAGCTAGGGTTTTTCTCTTTTAACCATCCCGTAACCATCTCAGACTTCTGGAAGTGCCTGACAGGGACTCCGCTCCCTCTTCACGCTGTGCTGGTCACACTGGGCTCCTCAGGTCGGGGAGGGGGGCATGCTGAGGTTCTGGTACAACCCTGCTGCCCTCAGAGGACTGTATGTGACCCCCCTGAGGGGGGTCTTCTCCCCCTTCTTGAGAAATCGCAGTGGATCTTTTCTGATAAGTGAAAAACCCCTCCTCACTACAGAGAAAAGCAAGCATCGTGTCTGTGTCTGATGAAGCTGTCACTTAGCAAGTCGTGGCTGTGTTTGGACAAGTAGCTTTTCTGTCTTTATTTCCTCACCTTAAAATGGGTTAACAGAGGTAACGCCTGCTTCAGAGGAATGCTGGGACATCTCGCATCACAGTGTGTTTAAAGCACACAGCCTAGTGTTTGGCATGTCGTCTGTGTGCTAAGTCCCTTCAGCCATGTCTGACTCTTTGCGACCCTCTGGACTGTAGCCCTCCAGGCTCCTCTGTCTGTGGGATTCTCCAGGCAAGTATACTGCAGTGGGTTGCCATGCCCTCCTCCAGGGGATCTTCCTGACCCAGGGATCGAACCCGCATCTCATGACTCCTGCACTGGCAGGTGGGTTCTCTACCACTAACGCCACCCTGGAAGCCCCTGGCATGTCATAGGGCTTAGTAAATAATAATATGCCATGTTTCACGTTGACAGAAACATTTAAATCATCTTTAATACCAGTGCCTCAAGATAATGTGGAGAAGGACATGGCAACCCACTCCAGTATTCTTGCCTGGAAATTCCCGTGGATGGAGGAGCCTGGTGGGCTGCAGTCCATGGGGTCGCACAGAGTTGGACACGACTGAAGTGACTTACTTTGCACGCATGCATTGGAGAAGGCAATGGCAGCCCACTCCAGTGTTCTTGCCTGGAGAACCCCAGGGACAGAGGAGCCAGGTGGGCTGCCGTCTGTGGGGTTGCACAGAGTCGGACACGACTGAAGTGACTTTGCAGCAGCAGCAAGATAATGTTTGTTAAAGATTTGGAGGCTATCTGTCCAGACTTCACCTCTATACAATTAAAAAACAAACAAACAAACAAACCCAAATTTGAACTCCTGCCTTATATACAAGATTCATCCTACTTAACATTTTTTGAAAATGTATTTTTAAGATAGAATTTTCCCTCAAAATGAAAAACATGGCTTTTTAGGGTTCTGAAAACCTTATTTTTTAAATATTTAGGTAATTGTTTAAAATCATCCAGCGAATTTGAAAAGTGTTTTGCATACGTACTAGTTTGCATATTTATTGTTTTCACCTAGTATTCTTTCATCATCATGTTTCAGCACTTCTCTATGGTGTTATTTTCAGGGTTGTCTATTATTTCATTAATAGACACCACTGGTGGCCTGAGGCCTGGGCAAATAGTTTTCCAAAGTGATCAGATTCATTATATAAGGCTGCTGTTTATTAGTACTGGCCTATTATACTTTTCATCAGCATTTGATATTATTAGTTCACATTTTCATTTTGCTAATGTAATCATAAAAGGTACCTCATGGTTGTTTAAATTTTCATTTTCCCTTTTAATTGAAGTATAGTTGATTTACAGCATTACATTAATTTCAGGTGTACTGCATATTCAGGCAATATTTTGATTGATTATAATTCCTTTATGGTTATTATAAAATGTAGGCTATACGCCCTATGTTTTGCATTACATCCTTGTATCTTGTTTATTTTCTACCTAGTTGTTTGTATCTCTTAACCCCCTACCCCATCTTGCTCCTCTCCTTGCCCTTTTTCCCACTGGTAAACACTAGTTTGTTCCCTATGTCTGAGTCTGTTTCTGTTTTGTTGTATTCATCCATTTGTTTTATTTTTCTAGATTCCACATGTTAAGTGAAAACCTACAGTGTTTGTCTTTCTTGCCGGGAGAAATATCAATAACCTCAGATATGCAGATGACACCACCCTTATGGCAGAAAGTGAAGAGGAACTAAAAAGCCTCTTGATGAAAGTGGAAGAGGAGATAGCTCAACTTTCAGAAAACGAAGATCGTGGCATCTGGTCCCATCACTTCATGGCAAATAGATGGGGAAACAGTGGAAACAGTGTCAGACTTTATTTTTGGGGGTCTCCAAAATCACTGCAGATGGTGACTGCAGCCATGAAATTAAAAGACTCTTACTTCTTGGAAGAAAAGTTATGACCAACCTAGATAGCATATTCAAAAGCAGAGACATTACTTTGCCGACTAAGGTCCGTCTAGTCAAGCCTATGGTTTTTCCTGTGGTCATGTATGGATGTGAGAGTTGGACTGTGAAGAAGGCTGAGCACTGAAGAATTGATGCTTTTGAACTGTGGTGTTGGAGAAGGCTCTTGAGAGTCCCTTAGACTGCAAGGAGATCCAACCAGACCATTCTGAAGGAGATCAGCCCTGGGATTTCTTTGGAAGGAATGATGCTGAAGCTGAAACTCCAGTACTTTGGCCACCTCATGCGAAGAGTTGACTCATTGGAGAAGACTCTGATGCTGGGAGGGACTGAGGGCAGGAGGAGAAGGGGACGACAGAGGAAGAGATGGCTGGATGGCTTCACCAACTCGATGGACGTGAATCTGAGCGAACTTGGGGAGTTGGTGATGGACAGGGAGGCCTGGCGTGCTGCGATTCATGGGATCGCAAAGAGTCGGACACGACTGAGCGACTGAACTGACTGAACTGACTGAACTGACTGACTTCCTTCACTGAGCATAATACCCTCCAGGTCCTTCCATGTTGTTGCTAAATGGCAAATTCTCATTCCTTTTTATGACTAAGACAATTTGCATGTCTTTCATTACCATATTTTCCATGGGTTTATTTTCTTTTTCTGTCACTGTGTAAACCTAGGAGAAGCCAGAACATTCTTTATGAATGGTTTATGTGCTTTGCCTATTTCTTTGTTAAATCAGCAAAGATTTGTTGAACAACTAGTATGTGCCAGGAACTGATGTAGGTACTGTTCACAGCAGTGAGTAAAACAAAGTCCCTCCCTTAACTGAGCTCCCATCCTAGTGAGGCACACACACAAACATGGAAGTAAATAGAGCACATAATATCAGATAGTATATTAGTTCTTGTAGGGAAACAAGGCCAGATTAGGGGATGCAGAGGGATGGGTGACCAGAGAAGGTCTTTCTGAGGTGGTGACATCTGAGCAGAGATCTAAATGAACTGAGTCTCATGACTGTCTGGGAAAAGAACATTCCACACAGGGTATTTACTGTCACATTAAAATGTTTTTCTCATCACTTGACAGGAAAGCTACCTACAGAGTTGACAATGATATCTCATTTACAATTTACTGTCATAAACTGCTGTGTGTAGCACAGACTACATCCCTTTTCCCCTTTCTTACATATAATTGGAGCTCCAATTTTTCACTGGGCGCATGGCTGCCTAATGTTATATATTTCCAGCCTTCTTTGCAGTTACACGTGGTTCTATGATAAGGTCTGGCCAATGGGGAATAGGCAGAAATGAATATGCAGCTTCTGAGAAGTATCTTTGCAGAGAAGGAGCATACTCTTTTCTTTCCTTTTCTTCTTTCCTCTGACTAGAATGAAGATATGAGCACCGGAGCTGAAGCAGTCATTTTGTACCCAGAGACAGGTGCCAAAGTTGAATGTAGCTGAAACCTGGATACTAACAGAAACGTGGATCCCTGATGGTCTTAGAATTTATATACGAGCCAGTCCTGGACTGCTTCCAAAGAAAAATAAATTTATTTTATCAAGCCTTTTTTTCTTTTTTTTTTGCCATTTGCAACCTAATCCTAACTAAAACAGTGTGGAGTAGAGCCTGCATATTTAATTTATGACCTTTTCTCACGTGATTCTTCAGTTGCACTCAGGATGCATCATGGGAGCAGTCATTCTCATGCTCATCTTTTCCAGCCCCTAGTGGGTCTGATTCCTTCCCTCCTAGTCAGGGTCTACCGTTCTTCAGGGCCCAGCTGCATCCTGTCTCCAAACGGCCTTCTCCAGTTTACAGCCCTCATGACTCTGCCTTTTCTTTTAACTGTCACAGTCCTTTTCACTGATCCTACTCACTGGGACACAATCAAATGGCCTTATTCTTTCGCAGGTTGAAGATAAATTTCTGCCCCATTACTTCACGTCTCTCCATCTCCACTGCTCTGTCCTGGACCTCGTGATCCTTAACTGAAATCCCTACCTTCCCTTTGACGTCTCCCATCTCTTTTCCATATAAAAAGGAAAGGGTGGTTTTCCTTTTGTCTGGAAAAGTGGTGGTTTCAAAACATAGAGGCAGATACTATTATCTACCTAAAACTCTCCAGCCCAATCCAGAATGGATAGATTCCGACTCTCCCTGGCTTCATGTTAACTCTTTTCCACCCACTCCCTGACTCTGTGAGAACCAGATGCACTTTCTTCTCCCTCCTGTGCCATGCTCCCGGCCCACTCTCTTCCGCAGCACCTTTGCCCACATTGTTCTCTCTGCCCGGGCTGTTCTTTCTGCCTGTTATCTCACCCTTACTAATCCCCACCCACTGATGCGACCTTCCCGGGGAAATCTCCCCTGGACAGAGACTAAAATTTCCCTGTTGGATGTTTGTACAGCCCACAGGTCTCATCTTTCACTTACTACACACTTACTGTGGTTTGCGTGGTTACTGGATCATCATGGATCTCCCCACTAGCCTGAAGGTCCACAAAGTCCAAGGTCATGTCTTTTTTGCACATCGCTATAGTAACTCCTCAATCCTCAATCAAAGGATCCGGCACTGTTCCTCATAGAAACTCAAGAGGTAATAATTTTCTCTTACTAGAGTTTCCTTTTGCAGATGAGGAAGGTAAGTGGCAAAGAGATTAGAAATACAGTATTCAGACCCAGGTAAGGTTGGTGCCAAGACCTACACTCATTTCATTCCACGACTACAGTGAAAATACCACCTAACAATTCTCTCAGTCTGCTGAGAGCAGGGACCAGCAACTGACTAACTCCCATCTCTTCTGCTCCTCAGCACAGTTGGGAGGGGCTGTGGGTCGTTAAGGGCATGACTCTCAGAATGGAATTTCATGGAGGATCACAGTCACTAAGTGAGATACTCAGCAAGAAGACAGAATAAGCTTATAATTTTCCCACCCTTCCTTAGGATCTCCCAGGACCACTCAGAGCAGGACATCCAGAGATTAGCATGCCAGGACCCCTGCACGTGTCTCTACTGTGTCACCTCCATGATCTGGCCTCAGTCAGACTCCACCTTTGACCTTCCTGATCTGAATTTCCGTGTCCTCATTCATGAAGTGCTGATTCTCATGGGAACCTCACAGGGTCATGAGACCATCCCATGGGATGGGGTATGTGTATGAAAGTTCTGTCTAAACTCTGGAGAGGTTGTGTGAGTGATCAAAACACCATTACTGAGCATGAACGCTCCCTTAGGTGCTTCATTCTCCCATTTCTGTTCCTCACACACCGTGTGAGGTGGCTTCTCTCCTTCCGTTTCACCCATGAGGGAACTCAGAGTCCTAGGGGTTAGATCTGCTGCTCCTCCTTGGAGTGTCCCCCAGTTACGTGCCGGAGCTCTCTCTCAGAGGCACCTGCGTGCCATTCTCCTAGCTGCCACCCCCCGAGCATCTATCACTTTACCTCCCATCCTAGTCCCACTGTGGACATGTGCTACCCGTGCAGCCACTGGAATCCCACCGTGAGGACACCACTGGTTATGGAAAGGACAGTGTTTCCATTTGACCCAGCAGTGGCCAGTGCTTGGGCCAAGGTGGGAAGCCAACACCCAAATGGCTCTGTTTGGATCAGAACCTCAGAAAACCTCCTATGAAAACTGTTCATCACCTCCAGTCCTCGAATCCCGTCCAACGGCTGCCCTGACCCTCCGTCTCCCCGTCTCCCACTCTCCGGCTCTGCTCCCCCACCCAAAGGCCTTTCTCCTCCCAGAGATAAAAGATCATGGCCCCCAGAGACCTTAGTGGCTGCAAAGAGCTGAATGCACCTCCCTGAGGTGGTGAGAGGTCTGTGACCAACCTCTGCCAGCTGAATGTCCTGCTCCCTTATTGTCATTCTTCTGGAAGATGTTCCAGTTATGCCAGCTGCTGCACACCATTGGGTCACTAAAAACCCAAGGTTCACATGCCTCAGAGGTGTGGGGCCCCAGCAACACTGCTCTTCCGGGAACCCCTTAGAGAGTTGTGCCTGCTGGTATCTCCTCCACCCACATGTTCACTTGCTATTTGGGGATTGTAACAGCTACTGAATCCATTAAATGGCCCCAAAGTGAAAGCCATCGGAAGCACAAGTGGCTTGAAATGTTTAAGCACCGTAACACTGATCTGGCCTCATTACTGCCAAAGTAGGGTCAGAACAGAACTCTTGATCTCATCCCTCTTCATGGCCCAATACACTATTGGAGAAATGGCAGATTTAAGAATTAAAAAGTATCATTTCTATGCCTGTCAGTAATAAAAGCTTGGATTGGAAATTCAGTTATCTTAGAATGGTACTAGCGGTCACAGCATACTTACAGTACTTACACTTCCAGGCTCAAAGCTTACTCTGCGGTGATGTAATTTGCCTTCCTTCTGGCTCCCCAGACGAGGGTGGGTGTTCTGAGCTCCCTGAGGGCAGGGCCCTGTAGGACACATTTGCTGCAATTACATCTCCAGCTGTTCCTGCAACATTTAGTGCACTGTAAGCATTCACTAAATGACTGCTGGGTAAGTGCATGAACAGATGGAAGGATTCAGTATCAGTTCAGTCACTCAGTCGTCTGACTCTGCGCCTGCATGGACTGCAGCACACCAGGCTTCCCTGTCCATCACCAGCTCCTGGAGCTTTCTCAAACTCATGTCCATTGAGTCGGTGATACTATCCAACCGTCTCATCTTCTGTTGATGTCATTTAAATGACTCTGATGCTGGGAAAGATTGAGGGTAGGAGGAGAAAGGGCGACAGAGGATGAGATGACTGGATGGCATCACTGACTCAATGGACATAAGTTTGAGCAAACTCCAGGAGACTGTGAAGGACAGAGAAGCCTGGCATGCTGTGAGTGAACAAAAACAACAACAACAACAAATGTCATTTTACCATTCTTACAGAAAGGAGAAAATTTTGGAGTCTGAAGCTGTGAGATCTTCCAGACTAGACGGCATCATCTTCTTACTTTTTTTGTGATATAACTGTTTTGACAACTCAAGTCTCTCGAATGAAGGGTTCTTTCCAAACCCTTAATAATGTAGCAGCAACAACAAAAGCTATATAATCGCTAACAGAGATTGACTTCTGTTTCGTGAGCTTTATAAACATTGACTCATGTAACCCTCACATTAACCCCTGAGGGAGGAACTACTATGAGCCACGTTTTCCAGAGAGGCTGAGCAACTTCCCCCAAGACCAGAACAGAAAAGGAATGCTTTCCACTAAAGTTGTTCCTTACCTTCTTTAGCTCAAAAATCCTCCTTTAGAAATCTGAGGTTACGAGTTTCCACGTAAGGGAAAAATGTGCACTCCTCAAAACACACCGTGGTGCACAGTTTCGAAAAGTGTAGGAACCTGCCAAAATCTACTCATAAACTCTGAGTTAATAACCAGTGTGACAATATCCTGAGGCTCTGGAATCAGACACTCCCTGTTTCTTTCTCTTTTTAAAAAGTATTCATTGTTAATTGAGAACTAATACTGGAATATATGTTCTTTAGTGAAAATCCAAATATCAGAATGTGTGGTTTTGTCTGACTTTGCAACCCCGACGACTATGGTCTGCCAAGCTCCTCTGTATATAGGGATTCTCCAGGCGAGACACTGGAGGCGGTTGCCATTCCCTCCTCCAAGGGATCTTCCCAACCCAGGAATTGAACTCAGGTCTCCTGCATTGCAGGTGGATTCCAGCTGAGCCACAAGGGAAGCCCAAGTATAATTTAAACTACAAGCCAGCCATCAGAGGTAATATCTAAATTTCCTTTGACCAGTTAATTCCAGGTCCCTTCTTAGAAGTAACCATTGCTACCAGTTCACTTTATATCTACTTTCTATACCTATCTATGTATCCATGGAAATTACTTGGTATGGCTATATGTTATCTCAGAATCTACAAGAGCTATATTGTATTGCATTTTTTCCCCCTGCAACTTGCCTTTTTTTCTCACTTAAGAATCATCTTGGCGGTTTTTCAGCCTATATAGATTGGCTGCTGTATCTTTTTAAGCTACTGTGTAGTACTCCACAGTGTGGATACAGCACACTATTACCATTTTCTTACTAAGTGACTTTAGATTGTTTCTAGATTTTTGCTCTTACAAAGTTGCAGTGAATACATTTATAAATACTTCTTAAGCATGTAAACAGGTGTTTGTCTTGCATAATACCAAAATTCTGGGATTAGTGGGTCATAGATTATGTGCATTTATAAATATAAAAAAATACCACCACATTTCCCTGGAAAGTGACAGTGCTAATTTGAACCCCTCCAAAAAATGTACACAATCCATTATTTATTCACATTCAATCATTACCTTTACCAATCATTTCCGTTTTCCTTAATGTGAGAGGTGAACAAAGGTATCTTGTTTTATTTTGCAGTTTTGATTACTAGTGATGTCGAACATCTTTTTGTATTCTGGAGTTGGTGATGGACAGGGAGGCCTGGTGTGCTGCGATTCGTGGGGTCGCAAAGAGTCGGACACGACTGAGCGACTGAACTGAAGTGAACTGAACTGAATCTGGTTTTAGAAAAGGCAGGGGAACCAGAGATCAAATTGTCAACATCTGCTGGATCATCAAAAAAGCAAGAGAGTTCCAGAAAAACATCTATTTCTGCTTTATTGACTATGTCAAAGACATTGACTGTGTGGATCACAATAAACTGTGGAAAATTCTGAAAGAGATGGGAATACCAGATCACCTGACCTGCCCCTTGAGAAACCTATATGCAGGTCAGGAAGCAACAGTTAGAACTGGCCATGGAAAAACAGACTGGTTCCAAATAGGAAAAGGAGTACGTCAAGGCTGTATATTGTCACCCTGCTTATTTAACTTACATGCAGAGTACATCATGAGAAACGCTGGGCTGGAAGAAGAACAAGCTGGAATCAAGATTGCCGGGAGAAATATCAATAACTTCAGCTATGCAGATGACACCACCCTTATGGCAGAAAGTGAAGAGGAACTAAAAGCCTCTTGATGAAAGTGAAAGAGGAGAGTGAAAAAGTTGGCTTAAAGCTTCAGAAAACGAAGATCATGGCATCTGGTCCTATCACTTCATGGCAAATAGGAAACAGTGTTATACTTTATTTTTGGGGGCTTCCAAATCACTGCAGATGGTGATTGCAGCCATGAAATTAAAAGACGCTTACTCCCTGGAAGGAAAGTTATGAACAACCTAGATAGTATATTCAAAAGCAGAGATATTACTTTGCCAACAAAGGTCTGTCTAGTCAAGGCTGTGGTTTTTCCAGTGGTCATGTATGGATGTGAGAGTTGGACTATGAAGAAAGCTGAGTGCTGAAGAATTGATGCTTTTGAACTGTGGTGTTGGAGAAGACTCTTGAGAGTCCCTTGGATGGCAAGGAGATCCAACCAGTCCATTCTAAAGGAGATCAGTCCTGGGTGTTCATTGGAAGGACTGATGCTGAAGCTGAAACTCCAATACTTTGGCCACCTCATGTGAAGAGTTGACTCATTGGAAAAGACTGATGCTGGGAGGGATTGGGGGCAGGAGGAGAAGGGGACGACAGAGGAAGAGATGGCTGGATGGCATCACTGACTCGATGGACGTGAGTCTGAGTGAACTCTGGGAGTTGGTGATGGAGAGGGAGGCCTGGTGTGCTGTGATTCATGGGGTCGTGAAGAGTCGGACACGACTGAAAGACTGAACTGAACTGAATCATTTGTATTTTTTTTCTCTTGTGAATTACCTGCTCATTTTTCTATGCATTTTCTTCTTGCCATTGATTTATGAGCTGTCTCTTATATTCTGATACTAAACATTTGTTAACCATGTTATAAGTATTTTCTCCCCATCTATTTATTGTGATTGTAATTTACATACCTGGCTTAAAATCCTGGCACTAACACTGACTTCTGGATGACTTGAAAAAAATACTTACCTCTCTGAGCCTGCAAGTCCTTACCTGTGAAATGAAAGTGCCATTCACCTTTAGGGCTGTTGTCAGGATTAATTGAGATAATGACTGAAAATGCTTGATTCAGTCCCTGGCATGCAGTAAGTGCTCAAATAAGTGCTTACGTAAATATTATGAATATTCGTTGCTAATATTTAAAAGATTCGTTGATGAATGAGCAAAAGTAATGCCTACCTTCAAACTTTTACCCGGTGGTTTTAAGGTTTTGTCCTGTTTTATACAGGAAAACAAAAATGAAAGTCTGAAAGATCTTTTAGGATGAATGGTGCAAAAGCATCACATCAGATTTTTGTTTGTAACTTCTATAATAGATCTGTTTTATTTTCACGTCCAGCCAGTGTTATAGAAATCAAACTGTTATCACAGCAAGGGAAAGCCTGAACAGAAGTAAAATTGTTTTTATTGAAAACACTGTTGAAAGCAAATGTATAAAGACATTTTTCACAACAGCTCAAAAAGAGGCAGAGACATCCTGTCTTCTTGCCACTGTAACACCTGCAACATCACTGTTCTTAAAACTATTCATTTGTTCCTATAGGTCAAACAGCTTCTCCTGAATCTGAATGATCATAAGACTATCTGTATAGCATTACTGTACAGGTCACAGACCAGCTCATGAATTTGATTCCACACATCCTCTGTCCCGGCTCCTCCATACGCTTCTAGAATAGGTAGGACAGAAATAACTATTTCCTCCAAACTTCCAAATAAACAGAAGTTCCGAGGGCAAAGACGTCTCTGACTTTCCCAACGTGACTCAGAGTCCACTTCTAGGCACCTGTATCCCTCTGTCAAACCATGTTCAAGTCAAGTACATAAGTCTTTTCTTCAGTAAATGAGCTCTAATGTGTTTCTTATGAGCAGAAATTCTACCTTTGGTCTGTGCATCTTTAATACCTACCTAGCATGAATGCATACATAGATGGATACATGTATGTCATACATGCTAAAAAGTGGTACCCAGGTCTCCATAAACCATATGGAGCACTTTTCTAGATGTATTAGCAAAAATTTTTAATGTCTGAACTGATTCATATAGTATAAAAGGCTTTGGGGGATGTGTGTATAGAGTTTTCTGAAGTTTAGAATATGTATAGATTCATATGGGCTTCCCAGGTAGCTCAGTGGTCAAGAATCTGCCAGTAATTCAGGAAAACACAGGCTTGATCCCTGGGTCAGAAAGATCCAATGGAGAAGGAAATGGTAGCCCAGTTTAGTATTCTTGTCTCCAAAAGCCCATGGACATGGGGGCCTGGTACGCTGCAGTCCATAGGGCTGCAAAGAGTCAGATATAGATTCATATATTCACTGCCGCAATCGAGTGACAGAAGTATTCAACTGTCACTAAAAATTCCCTCTCGTTGCCTTTTATAATCACCTCTTCCCTTCCCCAACCCCGGGCATCTACTGAGTCCAGTCTCCATAACTAACATTCTGTCTTTCATGAATGTCATATAAATGGAATCATACAGTATGAGCCTTTGATATTCTTTTCTTTCGTTCAGTGTACTGCATTGCGGGTTCATTCTTGTTATGTGTATCAATAATTTGTTCCTTTTTTTTGGACTGAGAAATACTCCTTTGAGTGGCTGAACCACAGAGATTTTATCTGTTCACCATTAGACTGCTTCCAGTTTAGGACAACTATGAGTAGAGCTGCTGTGAACACTGAAGCCCAGGTTTTTGTGTGAACCTAAGTTTTCATTTCAGAGAAGGCAATGGCACCCCACTCCAGTACTCTTGCCTGGAGAATCCCAGGGACAGAGGAGCCTGGTGGGCTGCCGTCCATGGGGTCGCACAGAGTCAGACACGACTGACGCGACTCAGCAGCAGCAGCAGCAGCAAGTTTTCATTTCTCTAGGGCAAATTCCCAGGAATGGTGTTGCTGAGTCTTATGGTAAGTGTATATTTAACTTAAAAAAAAACTACTGGTGGAACAAGATGGCAGACGAGTAGGTGGACCTGGAGTACATCTCTCTCCATGGATACATCAGGAATATAGCTTCAGACACAGAAGTGCACACATAACACCAGCTGAGAGCAGACAGGAGTATCTGCCCAGCATAGAAGAATATATAGACCCATGCAAAGCTCAGTAGGATGAAGGAAGTAGGGGGGAAACAAGAGTGTTAGTAGGACTGGAGGTGGGTGAACTGAGGCAGGAGTCCAATTCCCACATCAGGGCACTTGTCTGAGTCAGAGAAGAAACATTTAAGGTTGAGAGTGAAACAGCTGATCTGTCGCAGCCTAAATGGAATGAGAATCAGACAGTCCTTGCCGCAGCGTCCTTGTGGACAGGGAAGCAGATCCCCTGGAAGATGCAATGACTGGAGCTGGAGTTTAGGGATTGTGAAGCAATCCCAGGGTGAGGGCGGCTGTTGACTGTGGAGAGACAGATCAGCGGAATGTGAGGGAGGAGACTGTGGTAGGAAATACCTGTGAAGGAAAGCCAGGCGGCAATGAAAGCAAGATGATACTGCTGAGTTGCGTGTGGCGGGTGGAGCCATTACCATAGCCTCTCGTCCCCCACACGGCAGCATTGGCAGCTGACCAATAGAGAGGCTGGCCCATCAAACCCCTGACGCACTGAACTACAGAGTAGGACCCCACCCAGGGTGCCCCTTTAAGGGCCTGATGCACTGATCTACAGAGCAGGACCCCAGCCAGGGGGCCCCCCTCTATATATCTGACACGCAGAACAACAGAGAAGGACCCCAGGCAAGGGAGCCGTCCAAGTGCCTGTATGGGTGGAGCTATGGAGAAAGACTGGCCAAAGAGACCTTCTGATCGCCAGCTATACAAGGTTCAAAAAAAGACTCTGATAGGGCCATAACTTCTGTAGTGGAGGCAGTCCATGTCCCTGCACACTTGGCGCTGCCAGGGTCCCTGCAAGCCAAGCAGCTGTGTCTCCTTCATGCTCAACTCTCACTGGGGCAGAGCTGTCACAGGCAAAAAAAGTCTTGCATCTATGCTTGCAGGGTTGCTTCGATAGTGTCCAACTCTTTGAGGCCCTGTAGACTGTGGCCTGTCAGGCTTCTCTGTCGGGAAGGGAGGTTCTCCAGGCAAGAATACTGGAGTGTAATGGCCATACAAGAGTGATTGCCATACTCTTCTAAAGCACTGTATTTCCTGCTACCCTAGCTGCCAGCTCCCCTGAGTACCTGGTGCCTCCAGAACCCCTGCAACCCAAGCAGCTTGCACCACCTCCATACCTGGCCCCCCCAGAAGCAAACCCAAGTTCTGCAGGGCAGCCTCAAGAGCAAACCCCAGTAGATGACCCACATGCAGAGGTGGAAATAAAACCACAATTGAAACCCAGGCACAGTGTGACTAAGGAAGAAGACCCAAAACCTTCCCACCAGCTGTACAAGCTGCAGATTAAATCCACACGATCAACTAGGCAGACTCTGTGTCTATGGAATATATAAAAGGTCATTGAGAGCTCCCACAGAAGAAAATGCAATAGTCCTGATAGCTGTGGTCATTGGAGGCAAGAACACAGAACAGTAGGACCAGATGTGAATGTGAGCTGCCCCCATAGCAGGTACAGAGATCAACACAGCGTTAGAGGGCATCCTAGGGAAATGAGGTGGAATGTGACTCCCAGTGAGGGAGAGGATTTCTAGCAGTGACTCAAGAAAAACATTTATTACTTTCATGTTTTGACTTGTTCTGTAGACTCTTGGGATTTTTTTTCTTTTTTCTTTTCCTTTCCCCCCACCTCTGTTGTAATTGTAGATTTCACTGGCCCTATGAAATCTACTTAAGCTTTTGAGTTTGGTTTTCTTTTTTTCCTCAGTCACATTTTTTATTGTTGTTATAAACTTCTGCCTCTACGTTGAACTTTTGCAGTTTTCCTTTCTCTCTCTCTCTCCCTCTTTTAAATTTTGTAAACCTATTATTATTCTCTCTACATTTATTCCTTTGTTTGCTTTTCCTACTGTTCTTTCCCCCTTGCAGTTAATCTTTACTGTATATAAATCTTTAGCTACCTCTATGTAACTTTGCATGTCTATTCTCTCTTTTCTTTCTTTCCTTTCCTCTCAACATATTTGTTAGTTTTATTTTCATTGCTTTATTCACTTGGCACCTTGCTTTAGTTTTGTTTTCCAGTTTGTGCTTTAGTTAGTTTTGTGCTGGTAGACATAATTTTTGGTTTCCTTTGTTCACTGGGTCAGTCTATTGTACTTTAATTTTGTTGGACTGCTTTAATTTTGCTTATGGGTGTCTATGCATATGTGTGTATTTAGCCACACTGTCTATTGTTGTTATAAACCTCTGCCTCTACGTTGGGCTTTAGCAGTTCTGTGGCATTTTTCTTTTGTTTTTCCCTGTTTCTCTTTCTTCTTCTTTTTTCTTTTCTCTTTTTTATAATTTAATTTTTTAAAACTTGCTGTATTTTTTCTACAGTTATTCCTTTGTTTGCCTTTCCTACTGTTCTTTTCTCCTTGCAGTTAATCTTTAATGTATATAAATCTTCTTCATTTACCTCTATTTAACTTTGCATATCTATTCTTTCTCTCCTTTCTTTATTTTTTAAAATTTTATTTTACAAATTAATTCATTTATTTTAATTGGAGGCTGATTACTTTACAATATTGTAGTGGTTTTTGTCACACATTGACATGAATCAGCCATGGGTGTACATGTGCCTCCCATCCTGAACCCCCCTCCCACAGCCCTCCCATCCCATCCCTCAGGGTTGTCCCAGTGCACTGGCCTTGACTGCCCTGTTCCATGCATTGAACTTGGACTGCTGATCTATTCACATACAGTAATATACATGTTTCTATGCTATCCTCTCAAATCATCCCACCCTCAAATTCTCCCACAGAGTCCAAAAGTCTGTCCTTTATAGTAATGTCTATTTTGCTGTCTTGCATATAGGGTCATCATTACCATCTTTCTACATTCCATATATATATGTTAGTATACTGTATTGGAGTTTTTCTTTCTGTTTTATTTCACTCTGTCTAGTAGGCTCCAGTTTTACCCACCTCACTAGAACTGATTCAAATGTGTTCTCTTTAATAGCTGAGTAATATTCCATTGTGTATATGTACCACAGCTTGCTTATCCATTCATCTGCCAATGGATATCTAGGTTGCTTCTGTGTCCTAGCTATTGTAAACGGTGCTGCGATGAACATTGGGGTACAGGCATCTCTTTCAGTTCTGGTTTCCTCAATGTGTATGCCCTGCAGTGGGATTGCTGGGTCATTGCATGCCTATTCTTTCTCTCTTTTCTTTCTTTCCTTTCCTCTCAACATATTTGTCAGTTTTATTTTCATTGCTTTATTCCCCACTTGGCACCTTGCTTTAGTTTTGTTTTCCAGTTTGTGCTTCAGTTAGTTTTGTTCTTAATTGGTAAATATAATTTTTTTCTTTCCTTTGTTTGTTGGGTTAATCTACTGTACTTTATTTTTTTTGGACTGTTTTCACTTTGCCCATGGGTGTGCATTTATATATGTATATTCCATTATTTTAATTATTATTTGCCTGATTTTGTAACTGCCATTTGTCTGAGGTTCATCTTTGGTTTCTCATTTTTGGATATTTGTTTTAATCTCACTTAATGCCGTAACAAACCACTTGTGAAGTCTTCATTCCTGACCAGAGATCAAGCCTTTGGAGTGGGAGCACTGACTCCAAGGCTCTAGACTACCAGAGAACTAACCCTGAGTGAGTGAGTGAAGTCACTCAGTCGTGTCCGACACTTTGTGACCCCATGGACGGTAGCCTACCAGGCTCCTTTTTCCATACGATTTTCCAGGCAAGAGTACAGGAGTGGGTTGCCATTTCCTTCTCCAGGAGATCTTCCCAACCCAGGGATCGAACCCAGGTCTCCCACATTGTAGGCAGACGCTTTACCATCTGAGTCACCAGGGAAGAGCCCTAGGGAGTATCAAATAGTGAGAATGCACACAAACGAAACCACTTGAATACAAGACCCAGCATCATCCAACTACCAGTAGCACCCTGTGCAGGACACTTCATCTAAACAACAAACAAAACAAAAATACAAACCCACTCATCAGCAGACAGGATTACCACCTCATTCAGCCTTGCCCATCAGGGGAAAAACAAACAAACAAATAAGAATTCGCACAAACCTCACCCTATACAAAGCTTACACAAACCACTGGACCAAGCTTAGGAGGGCAGAAATCAAAAGGAAGAAAGAATTCAGCCCTGAAGCCTGGGAAAAGAAGACCTCAAACACAATAAGTTAAAAAAAAAAAAAAGAAAAGGCAGAGAAATACTACACAAATGAAGGAACAAACTAGAAACACAGAATTCCAAATAAATGAAGAAGAAATAGGCAAACTACCTGAAAAAGAGTTCAGAATAATGATAGTAAAGATGATCAAAAACCTTGAAAACAAAATGGAGAAAATGCAGGAATCAATGAACAAAGACATAGAAGAATTAAAGAATAAACATACAGAGACAACACAATTACTGAAATTAAAAATACTCTGAAGTTGCTCAGTCATGTCTGACTCTTTGCCACCCCATGGACTGTAGCCTACCAGGCTCCTCTGTCCATGGGATTTTCCAGGCAATAGTACTGGAGTGGATTGCCATTTCCTTCTAGATGGAATCAATAGCAGAATATTTGAAGCAGAAAAATGAATCAGTGAGCTGGAAGATAAAATGGTGGAAATAACTTCTGAAGAGCAGAATAAAGTAAAAAGAATGAAAAGAACTGAGGATAGTCTCAGAGACCTCTGGGACAGTATCAAACACACCAACATTCAAGTTATAGAGGTCCCAGAAGAAGAAGAGAAAAAGAAAGGGTATGAAAAAATTTTTGAAGAGATTATTTCAAGTCTCTTTGAAGAGTTGAAAATTTCCCCAACATGGAAAAGGAAATAGTCAATCAAGTCCAAGAGGCACAAAGAGTCCCACACAGGATAAACCCAAGGAGAAACAAGCCAAGACACATACTAATCAAATGAACAAAGACTAAACACAAAGAAAGAATATCAAAAGCAGCAAGAGAGAAGCAACAAGTAACATACAAGGGAAACCCCATATGCTTAACAGCTGATCTTTCAGCAGAAACTCTGCAGGCCAGAAGGGAATGGCAGGATATATTTAAAGTACTGAAAGGGAAAAATCTACAACCAAGATTACTGCACTCAGCAAGGATCTCCTTCAAAATTGATGGAAAAATAAAAGGCTTTTCAGATAAGCAGAAGTTAAGAGAATTCAGTACCACCAAACCAGCTTTACAACAAATGTTAAAGGAACTTATACAGTCAAGGAATACAAGAGAAGAAAAAATATCTACAAAATCAACCCCAAACAATTAAGAAAATGGCAATAGGAACATATGTATCAATAATTACTTTAAATGTAAATGGCTTAAATGCTCCAATCAGAAGACACAGACTGGCTGAATGGATACAAAAACAAGACCCATATATATGCTGTTTACAAGAAACCTACTTCAGACCTAAAGACACATATTGCCTGAAAGTGAGGATGAGAAAATATACTCCAACAAATGAAAAGCAAAAGAAAGCTGGAGTAGCAATCCTGTATCAAACAAAATAGACCTTAATATAAAGAAGATTATAAGAGGTAAGGAAGGACACTACATAATGATCATGGGATCAATCCAAGAGGAAGACACAAAAATTTTAAATATCTATGCACCTAATATAGGAGCACCTTAAGACATAAGACAAACACTAACAAATGTAAAAGGAGAAAGTGACAGTAACACAATAATAGTAGGAGAGTTTAACACCCCACTCACACCAATGGACAGATCATCAAAACAGAAAATTAATAAGGAAACACAAGTCTTAAATGATACATAAGATGAGATGGATCTCATTGATATCTTCAGGACATTCCATCCAAATGAAAAAGAATAGCCCTTCTTCTCAAGTGCACATGAAATATTCTCCAGGATAGACCACATCTTGGGTCACAAATCAAACCTCAGTAAATTTAAGAAAATTAAAATCGTATCAAGCATCTTCTCTGACCACAATGCCATGAGACAGATATTAATTACAAGAAAAAAGCTGTAAGAAACACAAACATGGAGATTAAGCAACACATTTCTAAATAATCAACAGGTTACTGAAGAAATCAAAAGGGAAATACAAATATTTCTAGAAACAAAGACAATGAAAACACAACAACTCCAAACCTGTGGGATACAGCAAAAGTAGTTGTAAGAGAAAAGTTTATAGCAATGCAATCTTACCTCAAGAAACAAGAAAAATATCAAATAGACAACCTAACTTTACACCTAAAACAACTGGAAAAAGAAGAACAAGAAAACACCCAAAGTTGGTAGAAAGAAAGAAATCATAAATATCTGAGCAGAAATAAATGAAAAAGAAATGAAAGAAACAATAGTAAAGACTAATAAAACTAAAAGCTGGTTCTTTTGAGAAGATAAAGAAAATTGCCAAACCTTTAGCCAGACTCATCAAGAAAAAAAAGAGAGAAGAATCAAATCGACAAAATTAGAAATGAAAAAGGAGAGGTTACAACAGACAATGCAGAAATTCAAAGGATTATGAGAGACTATTATGAACAACTATAGGGCAATAAAATGGATAACCTGAAGGAAACGGACAGATTCTTAGAAAAGTTCAATCTTCCAAGACTGAACCAGGAAGAAATAGAAATTATGAACAACCCAGTTAAAAGCACTGAAATTGAAGCTGTGATCAAAAACCTCCCAAAAAACAAAAGCCCAAGACCAGATGGCTTCACAGAAGAATTCTATCAAACACTTAGAGAAGAGCTAATGCCTACCATTCTAAAATTCTTACAAAAAATTGCAGAGGAAGGAACACTTCCAAACTCTTTCTTTGAGGCCACCATCACCCTGATACCAAAACCAGACAAAGACAACACAAAAACCAAAAACTACAGGCCAGTATCACTGATGCAAAAATCCTCAACAGAATTTTGGCAAACTGAATTCAGCAATACATCAAAAAGCTCATACACCATGATCAAGTTGAGTTTATTCCAAGAATGCAAGGATTCATCAATATATGCAAATCAATCAATGTGATAAACCATATTAACAAAGTGAAAGATGAAAACCGTATGGTCATCTCAATAGATGCAGAAAAAGCCTTTGACAAAATTCAGCACCCATTTATGATTAAAGCTCTTCAAAAAATGAGCATAGAAGGAACCTGCTTCAACATAGTAAAGGCCATATGTGATAAGCCTATAGCAAACATTATTCTCAATGGTGAAAAATTGAAAGCATTCTCCCTAAGATCAGGAACAAGACAAGGGTGCTCACTTTCACCACTATTTTTCAACATAGTTCTGGAAGTCCTAGCTAGAGCAATCAGAGAAGAAAAAGAAATAAAAGGAATCCAGATCAGAAAAGAAGTAAAGCTCTCACTGTTTGCAGATGACATGATGCTGTACATAGAAAACCCTAAAGATAGTATTAGAAAATTACTAGAGCTAATCAGTGAATTTAGCAAAGTTGCAGGCGAAAAAATCAATACACAGAAATCACTTGCATTTCTATATAGTAACAATGAAAAATCAGAAAGAGAAATTAAGGAATCAATCCCATTCACCATTGCAACAAAAAGAATTAAATATCTAGGAATAAACTTACCTAAAGAGACAAAAGAACTGTACACAGAAAATTATAAGACACTCATGAAAGAAATCAAAGATGACATAAACAGATAGAGAAATATTCCATGTTCCTGGGTAGGAAGAATCAATATCATGAAAATGACTATATTATCAAATGCAATCTATAGATTCAGTGTGATCCCTATCAAATTACCAATGGCATTTTTCACAGAACTAGAAAAAAAAATTCACAATTCATATGGAAACACAAAAGACCCCAAATAGCCAAAGCAGTCTTGAGAAAGAAGAAGTTGGTTGGAGGAGTCAACCTTCCTGACTTCAGATTATATTACAAAGCTACAGTCATCAAGACAGTATGGTACTGGCACAAAAACAGAAACATAGACCAATGGAACAAGATAGAAAGCCCAGAAATAAACCCATGCACCTATGGGTACCTTATTTTTGACAAAGGAGGCAAGAATATACAATGAGGCAAGGACAGCCTCTTCAATAAATCGTGCTGGGAGATTGGACAGCTACATGTAAAAGAATGAAGTTAGAACACTTCCTAACACCATACACAAAGATAAACTCAAAATGGATTAAAGACCTAAATGTAAGACCAGAAACTATAAAACTGTTAGAGAAAAACAGGCGGAACACTCGATGACATAAATCAAAGCAAGATCATCTATGACCCACCTCCTAGAGTAATGGTAATAAAAACAAAGGTAAACAAGTGGGACCTGATTAAACGTAATCAGCTTGAGGGGGCAGGAGGCAGTCATCCCCAGGGGCATTGGAAGATGCACCCCACCTCGACCGCAGCCTCTCTGTCATGGCTTTTGAATGTCTTCCCTTCCACAGCACCAGAGTCTACCTTTCACTCTTGTTAAAAAGCAGATGGCCAGGGTTGGTACACAATGGGCTCTGATCAGTCATATTTTTCTTAGAACAAACCATATTCGTGGTTTTCCCAAGTATGGATGTGGTATGGGAAGTAGAGAAACCATGGGAGAGGGTGCGGTGCCGGGCGAGGAGCTGCTATCGGGAGGGACTTAGAGGAAGGCTGTCTATGGGGTCGCACAGAGTCGGACACGACTGAAGCGACTTAGCCGCAGCAGCAGCAGCAGCAGCAGCAGAGGGTTCCCAGCTCTGGAGGTCCATCAGCCCTGTTTGTCTGAGGCACCTTTGCTCCCTTACACTCTGACTCTTAGTAACAGGAGGTGTGGGGGGCGGTGTTGCCCCACACTCCACCCGTTCCTTTCCCTAGAATCTTCTACCAGTTCTCCCCTCTCATTTCACCACGATGAACACAGTGCAACTGGTTCCTTGAGTGCAATCTTTCATACTGTGTGATTAGCACAGAGACCCAAGCTAGACACTTTTAGATTAAGGGATTATGAAGTCCCAAGTACAATAACATCTCACATCACAGCTTCATTCTTCAGGTTTTAATTATGTACTGTTCTAATTTGACACTAAGCTCATGGTAGGAAGGCAGGGGAATCCTGAAATAACACAGACTATAAGATGGAAGACGGTCCAGCTCCCCAAAACTTTGGAGGAAGCACCACGGCCTCTTAAAATAATCTATGTGGCATATTTCAAGCCTCATGCTCTTTATTTTATCTGTGATTTTAAACACTGCCTGACAATGAGATACAATGATATTCAGACTTCACAGCCACAAATCATGATGTTATTTGAGTTGCTTCACTTTCAACAAACTTCACAAATACAGGGGATGGAAAGAAAAGGCTCTTTCGGTCTTTCTCTCTTTGTGAAATCTTGACACAGTGCAGACCCACATTCTTCTAATGGGCCTTTGGCCAACGTGGTGGTAGTGCCACGTGTCAGTGAAACTCACACTAGCTTTGGTTGCTGTGAAGTCAGAGGGCCACGTGGGCCCAGGGCTGTAGTGCTTGCTTGCTGGAGGTAGTGCCGGGGTAGGTCTGCCCCGGCCCTTGCCCCCCATCCCCGCCAACTCTCCTGCCCTGCTGGCCGCCTCCTAGACTGGCCTGCTGGGACATTGTCATTTCAGCAAGCAGATTGTTCATAGGTTTCATAGCTCAGCGTTCAGTGTGTGTGGCCCCTCCTACACTGATGGGGTAACAGGCACACCAGAAGCTCCTTTGCCCCTCAGCTGGGCTTTTCCCTGGGGCCACTTTTTCCCTGGGGCTTGTAGACTACTCAGCAGTGAGGAGGGAGGACCAGTGTATGGGGTTAGGGTATTTCCAAGGGTGATGAATCTGATGGGGTCAAAACACAAAATCCCCTAATGTAAGAGATGGAGACGGGATTTGGGGGCTACAGAATCTACTGTATGCTCCTGCCATTCTGTATGACCTTGACAATGAGGAACCAGGGAAATGGCCTACACCATTCTCTGCTGGGTCTTTCTGGCATGGGTGAAATTCACTGCTTAACAAAGGGGAAAGGTGATCCTTAAAATGTGTGCTCTGAACAATAAGCTAAAGCAGGGATCAGCAAACTTTTTCAGTGTAGCGGCAGATAGTAAATATTTTTGGCATTATGAACCATGTGTTCTCTGTTGCAACTACTTAGCTCTATCTGGAGCATGTAGGAAGCAAGACAATATGTAAACAGATGGGCGTGGCTGTGTTCCAATAAAACTTTGTTGATGAAAACAGACAATGGACTGGCATTTGCCCACGAGTGGATCATGATTTACTGACTGCTCACTAAAGAGGTGGAGATGGCAGATAAGCCAGAGAAAGTTTCCAGGTCCTTATCTTATCGGCTCTGGATTACTTATATTTAGTCTGTTGGGTGAGAGAGAAAGAAATATCTGTCTTATTTAGGCAGCTGTTTTGTGGGGTCTCTTTGTTACCACAGCCTATCCAGTCCTTGCTTGGCTCACGGATAAAACTTGTGCTTGAATGGCATCTTCTCAGAGAGACGTGCCCTGCCCATCTTATCTAAAATAGCACCTGCCAACATCCCGAGCTCCTTGACCTGCTTGATTTTTTAAATGTATTGTTAGGAAAGGAAAGTGGAAAGTTAAAGTCACTCAGCTGTGTCTGACTCTGTGACCCCATGGACTGTATTCTGCTAGGCTCCTTTGTCCATGGGATTCTCCAGGCAAGACTACTGGAGTGGGTAGCCTAACCCTTCTCCAGAGGATCTTCCCAACCCAGGGGTCGAACCAAAATTTCCTGCATTGCAAGTGAATTCTTTACCATCTGAGCCATTAGGGAAGCCCATTGTATCTGTTACTATATAAACACTTTAAATAATTTTTTTACTGCCTATAAATCCAAGTAAGTTCTAAGAGGGCAAGGACATTTCCAATTTTATTGTTGTATTCACATGCCTGGACAAAGCATAGCACATAGTAAGCACTGGATGAATATTTGATGAATGAGTGAGTGAAGAAATGAATAAACTTAAAAGAACTGGAAAGCTCAAAATATGACAGACCAAATCAAGTTTCCAAACTTTTTTTCATCTATCCTCCATCAGCAAAAATTTTTTGAGCATGTACACCAACTACAGGACTATTTGTTTCTCAATTAAGTCAAAAATTCGAAAGGATAAGAAGAAAAGAAGAAATAGAACTTCCTAGTTATCGATGAATTGTTTCAGGCATCTACTTTGGAGTCCAGTGAATTAGAGATGGTGTTAACAGAAGACTTAGATAGACATTAACATTGGGGATGAAAAAAGAATAAATCAAGCAGTGAATTTATTGGATCCTCCAAAAGATCTTTGAGGGCACTATCTTTGCTCAAATATTTCCCAATGTTCCCTCTCACCCCAGTGAATGGTTTGAGGGGCTGATCCTTCTGAACAACCAGTGTAGAATCTCAGGGATGACCCCAGCCATGAGATAACAGAGGCATATGTACAGTTTTTAGGACCAACTGGAAAATTGTAAACTTTTTTTTAGTGCAGGCACTTGGTAGTGGAAATGGTCCCCTTTTTCTTTATTTTTTTCTCTTTTCTCCTTTAATTTCCAAATTTCTGGAGTGCATATGTGCTACTTTAATTTTAAATAGAGTAGCTCCCAACTTATTTATTAAACATAGTCCACTTGCTAGGCATTATGCAAAGCTGGGAATTGAGAGCAAAAACAACATTCTCAATATCTAGGAAGCATAACCTCCATTTTAAATGAGAAAAAACACAGGAGGAAAGCACACATATGGAATGATTCTTGCTTCCAGAGTGTAGTGAGCATACGTAGGGATCTAAATATTCTCGAGCCTAACCTTGGTGTCAGCACTGCAGGACCGGTGAGCAGCTGCTCCCTTAGGTATTTTCCTTGCTAGCCTCTTGGGCCCTTCCCACTCCTGTCTTATTTGTAATTTGCCTTTTGCAGGAACTGACTTCCACCCATTCCAGCTTTCTCTCTCTTCTAGCTGCATTGAGAGGGGCTTTATATATAATTAACATTTTCAACACGGTATCTGTGTCCTGAATATCTTTCTTCTTTGTTTTATTAAACTGGATAGGCTATCACAGGTGTTTTCATCTTTATTAATATATTGAAAATCAGCTTGCTTGTTATAATTCCTTCTTCCCAGGACTCAGGTGTGAGTCCCTGGGGGCTGAGACAGATGGCAGACCATGGACGTGACCATGGGATCTCATTGTGGGTTCAAACTCTCCCTTTATGCTAACCCTGCTGAGCTTGGATTACATCTGCGCACTTAACTCCACCCGGGAACGAGAGTTTTCCCAGGAGGCTCTCCTGTTCCTCATGCTAATCAGGTCTCCATGCGATTCTCCCCCCTGCTCTTCCAAATGCGACTGAAACCCGGAGTAAAAGCCCATGGGAGTCCCCACAAATACACTCGCACACAAGAGTGCTACACAGTTTTGTTGAAATAGCGTGAGTTTTGCAGTCGGCAGGAGCTGAAATTGAACATGATTTCATCATATCAGTGTGTGACCTTGGCCAAGGTACTCAACCTTTCTGAGCCTTGGATCCCTTATCTTCATGTGACAGAGAAAAAGGGAAAGATATTAGATTATGACTACTTGCATCCCCCTTCCCCTACACACACACACACACACACACACACACACTCCACAAAACAATACCTGAAGTGAAAGGATTCTTTGCCTACATAATCAGCTATTGGGCTTTGTATGGATTCCACAGGGTGAGAGATGGAGAGGAATATTAAAGAAACCAGGAGAGACCAGGTTACGTTGTTTAAGAAAGATATGGAGGGGCAGTGGTGAGCCAGAAGGAAGCAAGCAGGAACCTTTCCATGGCCAACTACAAGGATATGGAGTTTTGAAGCTGGGGGTCATATGTGTCATTTCACATCTTCCAAGAAGCAGACGCCAAGATGGAATCAGAAGGACAGAGATTTCTTAGGGAAATGCCTGTGCAATGAAAGAGATAAAAGAGGAAGCAGGAAGAGCAGAAGGGAAGTTTGACCTCTGTGAAGACAGAATGGGACGGAAGGAGGATTGAGTAAGAGCTTCAGTCTACAGTATAGCTCTGAAGGAAACTTGGCCAGGTGATGGGAGACCCAGACCAAAGACTGCCCAGGAGAAGAGTGCTTTGTTGGTCAGGAATGTCCGGGCTCAAGTACCCCCACCATGCACATTGGCTGGGAGCAACCCAGGGAGGGCAGCAGTGGGTCCAAAGCCCTGCTGATACTGTGGTGGGTCCAAAGGTACTATAGCACCAGGCTGTCAGCCACAGCAGGTTCGCTCTTGAAGGGAGACTAGAGAGGCATGCTCGCATATCCGCCATAGACCACCATGGAAAGATGGTCCTGCTCTGCATACCATCATGGCTGCAGGGCTGATGGTCACTGATGCTGCGTTACTGTTCTATTGCTTCTCTTGACAGTGACCCAAAACTTAGGGGCTTTAAGCAACACAACCTTATTATCTTATAAGCCTGCAGTTTGAAAGTCCAAGAGTTTCACTGGGCTAAAGGCAAGCGTTGGCAGGGCGGTGTTTCCTTTGGGAGGATTTAAGAGAGAATGTGTTTCTTGGTTTTTCCCAGACTTCAAATGCTGATGGCCTGTCTCCTCTATCTTCAAAGCCAGCTACAGCAGATGGAAGGCCTTCTTCCATCCCATCACTCTGGCCTTTCTTCTGTACTCACATCTCCCTCCTGCTCCCCTCTTTTGCCTCCCTCTTTGACTTTTACGGACCCATTTCATTACGTTGGGCCCACCCAGATAATTCTAGAAAATCTCCCCATTTCAAGGTGATTAACTTAGTCATATCTTCAAAGTGCTATTAGCTGTGCCATCTAGCATAGTCACGGTTCCAGGGGTCTGTGCCATCCAGCAGAGTCACAGGTTCCAGGGGTCAGGGCATGGACACTGTTGTTCTGCCCATCGTGGCAGCTGTGAGTTTTCAGTTCTGATTCTGTGTTCCACTGGAAACACAATTTGTGGAGCCAGCCATTGACAGAAAGGGAAGCAGTCGGGCTGTGAGGCAAATAGCTGAACTCCAAAGGGAGACATTCATCAAGGATTATGCAGGAAGTTAATGATGGATACATCTTACAAGTCATACTAAAAATAGCTTTGTTCAGGTGAAAATGGGAAGGGGATGATCAATTTGAGGACAGAGGTAGCACTGACAGAATTTCATTGACAAAAAATTTTTACAAATATAACAAGTTCGGGGGATGCATTCATCTGAAGTTGTTTCTTTTTGTCCAATAGCCCTTTCCCACAAGGAGGGGAAAAATCCTTGGACCACCTAATCCAAATTTCAAAAGAAATCTCTTCTCAATAAAACATTAATTGTGTGTATAAGAATAACAATTTTGAGGGATTCCCTGGTGGTCCAGTGGTTAAGACTCCATGCTCTCACTGCCAAGGTCTCAGGTTCAACTAGCGGTTGGGGAAGAAAGATCTTAGAGACTGCATGTTGGGACCAAAAAATTAACAGATTTAAGAAAAAAGAAAAAAAAATCTTGAAATATAGTGAAAAGTTTTGAAAAGGATTGAGTTCTTTGGTTTAGGAACAGTAGTTTCTTTTTTCCCCCACTTTTTTATTTGTTTGGAGTATAACTACTTCACAAAGTTGTGTGAATTTCTGCTGCACAATTAAGTGAATCAGTTACATGTATGCATATACCCCCTCACTCTTGAGCCTCCCTCTTACCACCCCCCATCCTACCTGTCTAGGTCATCACAAGGCACCGAGCTGAGCTCCCCGTGTTATGCAACAGCTTCCCACTAGCTATCTGGTTTACACATGATAGTGTATATATGTTAATGCTACTCGCTCAACCTGTCCCTCCCCCTTCATCCCCTGCTGTTTCCACAAGTCTATTAGCTATGTTGGCATCCCTGTTTCTGCCCTGCAAATAGGTTCATCAGTGCCATTTTTCTAGAAGGAAGAGTAATTTCACACTTTGGGGTAATTTCATACTTTGAGAATAAAGATTACTGGATGGCCTTCATCAATGTTCAAAATCTTATCAACACCACAGAATTCATAATGGAATAAAAATTTGCGAATATAATGAGTGTAGGAAGATTGTTTAGCCATGGCTCTCATTTTACTCAACGTCGAGGACTATACACTGGAGAAAAATGCTGTGGATGTGATAAGTGCGAGAAGGCTTTTAGCCAATGCTGAATTTTAGCCAATTACTCTCTATTGAAAAATTCATTTCACGGATAAAGCCTATGAATATAACCAATATAGAAAAGTTTTAGCAAGTGCTTAGACCTTGCTAGGTACCAAAGAACTAATAATGAAGATGAAATCTGTACGTTTCATTCCTCCAAGCATGGAGTCATGACTGTGAGCAGGCAAGATCTTTAGCCATGCCTCCAACCTGGCCTAGTGTGAGAGAATTCACGTTGGAGAAAAGGCCTACAA
This sequence comes from Budorcas taxicolor, assembly GCF_023091745.1. Classification (NCBI taxonomy): domain Eukaryota; kingdom Metazoa; phylum Chordata; class Mammalia; order Artiodactyla; family Bovidae; genus Budorcas; species Budorcas taxicolor. Next base: position 46,406,679 of record NC_068915.1, read on the forward strand.
ATGTAAGGCCTGAAGAAAGTCCTTTAGACAGAGCTCAAACATCAATCAACATTTCAGAATTCCCATGTAAGTAACGCTGGCAATTCATGCATCAAACAACCCCTATAAATGCAAAGAATGTGGGGACAGCTTTAGCCTGTGTCACTCCTTACTCATATCAGAGAATTCTTGGGGAGTGAGGGTGGAACTTCCCTTAGGTGTAAATTTCATGATTTAATGTTCAAAAAAAATTGCAGCAATGAGAAACCTCTGAATTTTGCAGAGTCTTTTGTCATAGCTCCTGGTATGGACTTCCCTGGTGGCTCAGATGGTAAAACGCCTGTCTGCAATGCGGAAGACCCAGGTTTGATCCCTGGGTTGGGAAGATCCCCTGGAGAAGTAAATGGCAGCCCACTCCAGTACTCTTGCCTGGAAAATATTACGGATGGAGGAGCCTGGTAGGCTACAGTCCTTGGGGTCGCAAAGAGTCGGACACGACTGAGAGACTTCATTTTCATTTTCACTTTGTCATAGTTCAACCTTACTGACAAGCAGGGAATTCTAACTGGGGAGAAATCCAAATTGTGGAGCAAGTGAGTAATTTGAATACACAGGTTGAAAAGCATGAGAAATGTGAAAAAAATCCATTTGTCTATGTAAATACATGGTTTTCATTACCATTTCACAGAAAAGGCTGATAAATAAAGCCAAATAGTAAGGAAGACTTTTGTCTTAGAGTCAAAATCAATTGAGGCAGTGGCTGCAGACAAGACGAAATCTTTATTATAAGGAAAGCCTAGGACATGGACATTTGTTTTTAAAAACCTTGTCTTAATAACGTGTATTGCAGGAATTCTGAATGAATTCATTTAATAGATAAAGTTTTAAATCTATTACAAATGGCTCCGAAGAAACAATGAAGAATGAATCAGTCCAAAATGAAAAGTTTCCAAGGGAGAGAAGTCCTGATACTTAAGAGGAACTACCATTTTCTGATGACGAGCGTAGAAAGGAAGATACAGGAGCAGACTGGGGGAAACCTGGTGACTTTAGAGGAACCAGCAGATTCACCGTGGTGGTGAGAGTTGACTTATGTGGAGAAGAAACAAAGGACAAGCTTTAGGATGGTGATCTGTGGAATCAGAGAGAACTATTTTCTTTGCAATCAGAAAGCATGTCGAGAAGAAAGTATGAGCAAAGCAAATGGAAATGAAGGGCCACAGTCTTGGGGGCAGACTGAAGCAGGGGTTTCATTTAATCCACAGTGAACGGGAACATTGGGGATTGTAGTATTGTTTCATGTGAAAGTAATTTAATATATTATGTACATGAAAAGATTTTTTTGTGGGGAAAAATGTAGAAAACTATTAGACTTTTGCAGGGGGAGAAAAGATTTGCAAATGGAGAGAAGGGCGGGCTAGGGAATGCCAGGTGGCAGAGAGTGGGGTGATGTGGAGAGGGAGAGGAGCTGTCCAGATCCTTGATGAGCCGGGTTTAATTATGGAGACGGAGTCTGTGGGGCTGTGCAATGTAATCCCTTTTTTACGTCCCTACTCTGCTCCCACCCTAATACAACTCTGTAAGGATTCGTGTTGCTTTTCAGTGCCATCAGGTCAGATTTGTGCTTCTCTTAAAGTGGTCTTATTTTATTTGGATTATGTGCAGAAGCACGATTAGCGTCTACCTTTTGGTATTATCTGACCAACCAGGGAAGCCGTTTTGGTATTATAAGGAATAAATAAAGCAAGTCACGTGGAATTGCTTGTCATACAGCATACTCAGCACCTAATATGTACCTGTCACTATTCTATGTGGTAGGAATGGAGAGATAGGCAGGACCGATATGGTCTTGCCCTCATGGAACTTAATAAGTGGTCATTTTTCTTACCTTCCTTCTCAGGAAGCTTTCAGTTTAGGAGATAAGGAAACCAAAAGGACATTTTGGGTCTCATTGCAACCTTGATTTCACATCTGCATAGACAGACAATCCTCTTAATTAATATGATATCTATTAGTTATGATAGTAATGATCTTGGCTAATATTTGTTGCTTGCACTTCAGGAGTTTTTATGTGTGGATGTGTTGAATCTTCACATCATGCTCGTAAAGCCAGTATCTGTGTTACCCCATTCTAAAGATAAGGACGATGGAGCACAGAGGTCTTGAAGCGCTTAGCAAGGGTTTGGCAGGCGTGAGATGTAAACCGGATGTTGGCCTTCAAAGCTGCCACTCTGCAAAGACACCATCCTGCCGCAGGAGGGCAAAGACTGTTCCCTCTGGAGAAACAAGTGTTATCTAATGAGCCTGCCCACGCTGTCCTTAATGAGTTAACTGCTGGACAAATATTTGCTTTTCATAAAACAAACCTTAATGCCTTTATCTTTCCAAATGTGTGTAGTGCCGACAAGGCCAGTCAGGGAGCCAGGGAACAGAGGCAGGCCGAGGAAGCCTTTATTTACATTCTGAGAAGACAGTTGAGCATTTTTCTTGTCTACAGAAGAACGCTAACTTCTGTCTGCAGAGCTCGTTCTGAGCTCCCACCGTTGTTTGTGGCCGCTGCTCCCCACGACCGCTGCCAAGACAGAACTCTCCCCTTCATCCTCAGGACACTGAGGCTGACCTGGCTACCAGTTCCAGACAGTTATTTTCTGTGCCAATGCCAGGAGTAATTCTTCAGCAGATTGATGTGCTACTCCTTCATTTGTGGCCCAGGTTTGTTTTTTTTTCTACTGCCATATTCATTTCTCTTGTGAATGACATACCTTTTCCTGGATTCATTTCTCTCTGCTTTTTTCATCTTGGCTTGCTTAGTTTTTTCTTCCTGTTATTCAAGATTAATAGTGATATTAATATCTTCTGTTTGCACAGTGCTCTCTGAATTACAAATGCTTTTGTTTACTTAATCCTCTTGATAGTTTCATGCGATGGGCATTTTATACCCTTTACACAGATGAGAAAACTGAAACTCAGGTATTTTTGGTGATTTGTCCAACATGATAGGAGTGGATGTTTGTTGTCCACTTAGCATCCATTTACCCCTTTTCCAACATCATTCCAATCTTTATTGGAGTCAACTGCCCCATCTTGGGGTGTAAGGTCCTTGTGAAGCTGAGTCAGCCAATGGTTGCACAAATAGCTATTAGAGTAATACACCACCCTAGCGTCATTGAAAAATGGTCAGTGACTTCACAGAGATGACCAAAGTTCATCCTGGGAGTGATCTACAGAAGGGCTCTGGTTTTACTGACCTTGAAGCCTGAGGACCCATAGGAGAAAAACATGACTGAAAATGGAGTTGACTCTGAAGGATGAAGAGCTAAAGACTGTCAGCCTCTTTATAAGCTGGATCCAGCTGGAAGTTCTGGTTGAGAGAGCTAACACCTACCCCTTCTGACTTATGCCAGGTGAGCTGGGTTTCTGAGACTGAGTCCAGATCACACCCCATGTGCTCAAAGCAGCAAGTCGATGTGACCCAGCTCACCTAATTCCACCCTGGTGTGTTTGTCCCTGCTTAGAGTCACCTTCAATGGACCAACCATCCCACCCATCTGAGTGTGACTTCCTTATGATGTCACCCCCTTCCTGAACACCCCTAGAACTTCATCTTTATCCTGGCATCTGTGTTTCTACTTGTTTAAGGATCTTCTCTAAGATCTTTCCAGTGATAAAAAACAGACTTAAAAATGTCCAGCCTGTAAACTCAAGATCACTCTTTTTTTTTCATTTTGAGTAGAAGGGTGACCTTTCTCATTTTTGAGAGTTTCGTTTATCCTTCTGAAGAACTAAAATATAATAGCTAATAGCTTTGCAGTAATATCTTCATATTCCCTGAATACCTTAGAATAAATAGCATCCAGCTTGGCTAATTGAAGTGTGTTCAGGTTCTAAATATTCTTTGTCATTCTTCCTATTTGTAGCGACAGAGGTTAAAGAGAAAATAGTAAAAGCTGCCAACATTAGTGATGCTATTTTTTTAGTCTATTTCTTTTAGATTTTGTTTTTCTCTGATTTTTGTTACAAAATTAACATACTTCCTGCAAAAATTTAAAGTAGAAAACATAAAATTAAAAACATATTCCCAGCCTTCAATAGCCCTCTTTTCTCAGTTCAGCCCTGAAAAAATAATCACAGAACAAGGAATCCAGAAATATAACAAGTTATATTTGAATCTTTCTAATGACTTTATTCATTTCAAATGTCTTCTTTGAAAAAAGTACATATATATATGCTTTGTCTCAGACGATAAAGAATCTGCCTGCAATGCAGGAGACCTGGGTTTGATCCCTGTGTGGAGATGATCCCCTGGAGAAGGGAATCCAACCCAGTCTAGTATTCTTGTCTATAGAATTCCATGGACAGAGGAGTCTGGCAGGCTATATATAGTCCATGGGATTGCAAAAAGTTGGACACAAGTGTGCGACTAATACACACATATATGTATAGAAAATATGCCTTTCCCCCATTTTCAAATTTCACTCCCTTACGGTAGCAATTGGGTATTTTATACTGTTCTGTGATAGTTTTTATTTTTTACTTAGGAATATATGATGAACACTTCCAGATCAACGTACATAGTTCTACCTCATTCTTGACAAAGACTATGTGATCATCCACTGTCTATTTAGACCATAATTTATTTAACCATTTTCCAGTTGATGAGCATGTAAATTGTGTCTATTTTCTACAGTTATGTACAATAAAGCAATAAATAGCCTCTCACACATTTCTTTATATACAGTGGCACAAGTATTTCTGAGTTTCAATTTCTAAAAATGAAATTTCTGGGTCATCCTTTTTTAAACGTTGTCAAATAATGCTCCAAAAAAGGCTTTATCAGTTTATTCTGCCATCAAAGTATACAAATGAGGTAATACTAGAGGTAATCAATTTTTTTTTTCATTTTTGCAGACAATAGTTGGAAAATAGAATCTTGCTGTTTTAAATCTTCTTCTTTTACTATTGAAGGAGTTTGCGCCTTTTAAATATTTGCTATCCATGAATATTTCTCCAGTGAATTTCCTTAATATATCATTTGACCATATTTCTATTGAGTTGTTTGACTTTTTCAACTGATTTTGTAGGGCTCCTTATATTATTTATTTGTTTCTTTGTTCATTTGTTTCATGTCCTCTGAAAGCTTTCAGATTATTGGATTATGTATATTGTGGTGACTCACATGTGACTCATTTTAATTTTCCAAATAGATTATCTGCCTATTTTTAGGTAGTCATATTTATTTAGATTTTTCCTAAGATAATGGTCTTCTCAATTTCATTTCATTAAGCAAATCTACTGCAATCAATAATTGATTTTTCTCCAATATATTTTTGTTAAACTTTTTATTTTAATTTAATTTTAAATAGACACTTCATTTAAATTTAATAAATTGGTAGTCAATTATTCCTATGCATTTTATTGAATAGGTCATATAGTTTCTTCTAACTTGAAATGCTACCTGTATTATATTTCCTAAGCCAGTCTTTATTCTGTTTCTGGACTCCCTGTTCTGTTCTAGCAACATATGCATGTATTCTGAACCACTGTTGCAGTATATCTTTGTCCTAAATTATCCATTATATGCATTGTATAGTTAAAAGTACAAGCTCTGAAATCAGACTGTGTGGGTTCAAATCTTGCCCATAACACTTATTAGCTGTGTGACTTTGGGCCAGGTACTAAATCTCTCCTGATTTTTTTTTTCACATCTGGAAAATGTGACCAATATCAGTTTTAGTTTCATGAAGATATTGTGATGGTTAAATGAGATAAAATATGCCAAGCATTTAGTTGAATGCCTAGTTCTTTAAAAGCAGTACATTCCTATGAAACTTCAAGTCTGAACCATGTGCTGTGTGCTTCTTTTGTAGATATGTTTGTTTTTTTTTTTAATCTCCACTTAAAAAGTAATAATAGGTATATATAAGTATACCTATTGCTGATTCATGTGGATGTTTGGCAGAAGCCAACAAAATTCTGTAAAGCAATTATCCTTCAATTTAAAAATTAAAAAAATAATCAGTAAGATTTATAAATTTTAAGAAACTTGTATAATGTAGTAGAACTCTGGTTCTAAAGTCTGTCTTTTTAGAAGACATGTTCCCTTTCCACTATATAGAACATGAGTGCATGCTTAGCTATGTCTTGACTCTTTGAAACCGTGTGGACTGTAGCCCACCAGGCTCCTTTGTCCATGGAATTTTCCAGTCAAGAATATTGAGTGGAGCCATTTCCTTCTCCATTCCACTATATCATCCTTCTTTTAAACAACAGGCACTTTGCAATAGTGGAAATTTGTGACTCATATTTTTCTTATATTCTTATTAAAGTCCCATTAAGTCTAGAATCAGCTTTCCCCTCAAACACGGCTTTTTAACCCTCTCTTGACCCCCTGGCTTCCATGCTGAGGAAAGATGTCTGTGTCAAAGTTAGTTCTCCTAGGGGACTTCCCATGCACTAAGAATTGGGGAAAACAAACAAACTTAAAACAGAGTAATACATTTTCTACTGTGGTGGTTTTCATAGCTATGTTACTCCAAAGATTAGTCAACATAGGCTATTGGCCAAAGCTTAAAATTATTTTTAATTCCACTGAGTTTTAAAATGATATTCCTGGTAATGGATTTGGTCACTCTGCTCTTGGTTTGCCCTCTGCTCTGAGTTCCCAGGGCATCTTGCACCCTGCCACCCTCTGCTTTCTTTGGCAGTTTGTTGGACATCCTCCTCACTTGGCTCCAGTTCTTCTGGGATTGTTCTTTCCTAGGTCAGGGATCCTTTATGCTGAAAACTCCCTGTGGCAGAGACCAGCTAGATGTTCACTGACCCAGATTCCACTTCCTAGACACATGGGACAATTATATTCCCTGCCTTCTTTTATGGGTAGATTGAGGCCTTAGGATGAGTTATGGCCAGTGGAGTGTGGTCAGAAGTGACACACACTACTTCCAGGTCTGACCACAGGGTAGACTGTGTGTGATGGTTAATCTTATGTATCAACTTCATCAGGCCACAGTTCCCAGATATGTGTTGAACATTATCCTGGATGTTTCTGCAAGCATATCTTTGGATGAGATTAGCATTTAAATTAATGGGCTTTGAGCAAAGCAGATTGCCCTCCATAATGTGAGTGGGTTTCATCCTGTGAGTGGAAGGCCTTAGTGAGACACAAGACTGGCCTCCCCAAGCAGAAGGAAATTCTATCAACAGATGGTCTGTAGCGTCACCTCTTCCCTAGTCTCCAACCCACCTACCCTGAAGATTTTGGAATTGCCAGACTCTATAATCACATGAGCTAATTCCTTAAAATAAATCTTTTTCTATATGCATGCATCTTACTCGTTCTGTTCCTATGGAAAACCCTAGTTAATACACTATGCCATTCTTGTTGCTATTTTGTTCCCTAGCTGTGTGGCTAGAAGTCCTCCAAGATGACAGAGCCACGTGATGGAAGGAGTTTGGATCCCTGCCTGAGTCACCATAAAAGGCACTCTGCCCAGTAGCATCTTCTGACTGTATCAGACTTTTTCTGAGCTGGAAATAAATTTGTTGTTGTTGTTGTTGTTGTTGTTGTCAAGTCACTGAGATGTGTTACAGCAGCTAGAATTACTTGTCATAATATAGACACAAATCATTGTTGTCTGCAAAATCTAGTGAAAAGGTCTGACTTTTGTGAAGCCCTTTCTCAAAAGTAGGAATTTTGCTTGAATGGTATCCTTGCCCTGGAGATTTATCACACTTGAGTGATAGTCCTGGAGCTGGACTGTATGATCCTAATCATTTTTTCTTTCTGTTTTATTGAGATATAGTTGACATACAGACTAGTTAAGTTTAAGGTATATAGCATAATGGTTCGACTTACCTACATCATGAAGTGATTATCACAGTAAGTTTAATGAGCACCCATCATTTCTTATAGGTACAAAAATAAACAAATAGAAAAAAAGTATTTTTCTTGTGAACTTAATAATCTTGTCACATTTTTCACAGTGGACTAATTAAGTGATTTACAAGCATTATTTTATTAATTTGTTCAAGAAATATCTACAGAGTGTCTACCAAGTTTGAGGTGTTGTTAGTGTTAAGGACACAACAGTGAACAAGATATGCACGATGCCTGCCCCACAAATCTAGTGGGGGATTTACGGCTCTCAAAACCTTGTAAAGTACAGATTATCATCTCTACAGATATAGAAAAGGAAGCACACAGAAGTTAGGTGTCTCTACTAAGCTCTTTCTGGGTAAGGAGACCTCTCTCACTGACTCACTAAGCCATCTTGGATGTGGGCTTCCAGTGAACAGTACTTATTTCTGGTTTCAGCTTCCAGTAGCATTTGATTCAGGAGAAAAGCATTGCTCAACATGGCTCTTGCTGACTTCTTCCTGAGCTCTTCTATTTTTTATATGAAGCTTAGTGTTTAGTGGGCCATGGAAACCATAGACTTCATCTCCACTGTTGTGCATATCCAAATATATCATCAGGGTTTTTGACTGCAAACAAGAGAGACTGGGCTTCCCCTGTGGCGCACTGAAGAAGAATCCACCTCGCAATGCAGAGGTAGCAGGTTGGATCCCTGGATGGAGAAGATTCCCCAGAGTAGGAAATGGCAACCCACTCCAGTATTCTTGCCTGGAAAATTCCACGGACAGAGGAGCCTGGCAGGCTATAGTCCATGGGGTTGCAAAGAGTGAAACATAATTTGAGCACACATAAACACACAAAACAGAAACCAAGTTTGGTTGAAAAGAGAATCAGTAGAAGGATATTCTGTTTCCAACAGAAATGATGGAAGATTTAGGGAGCAAGTTTTAAAAAGTGTCAGGAACCCAGGTTAGCAGAAACATAGCCATGACCACATCTCAGGGGTTTTCTGGCAAGTGTATCATTGCCACTGTGACCACTGGATTAAAAACTACTATGTCTGCTTTGAATATTGTTTCTATATCTTTGTATCATCATCTAGATGGGATAATTGAGTTCCAAAAATCTGAGCCACGAACTGCTGCTAAAGAAGCAGGGGACCAGGAAGAGGTATCCCTTTGAAAGAAAGGGAGGGGTGAACACTCTGGGTAGCCAAAACTAATGAACATCCAGTCCATCAAAACAGTGAGACTGGGGTATGGTGAGGAAAGGCATGGTCATAAAGAACTCTCAGCATTGGTGATCTCAGAAACCAGAGGTTGGCAGGGTTTAGTTCTGGGGTAGAGGGGATTCATCAAGTGTGGAGCAGTAGTAATCCAAATTATGGGCTTCAACAAATAAAAGCAAATTACCTTAGGCAAAAAAAAGAAATTTATTGCCAAATAAAATGGAAATGGACAAGAATATTTTTGCTTTAAATATGTCTTATCCAGAGATTCAAATAATGTTACTAGAGTCCAGTCTCATCTTCTCTGAGCAATGCTCTCCTGTATGTTCACTCTATTCTCAGGCTCTACTGTGTGATAAGCAGCCCTTGGCCCACATTCTTCCAGGTTCTTAATCAGTGAAGAAAGGGTGTACCTCTCACCTATAAAGTCTTAGTAGAAGTCTACTTATATCTTGTTGGCTTGTACTGGGCAATATTCCCCTCCCTTAACTCATCACTATGGTCAGAGAAAAATGATATCTGATTGGCCAGTCCTGTCGCATGCCCACCCCAGAGCTGAAGTAGAGTTTGATCTACTTGGGCACAAAGTCAAAAAGTGAGGGAGAAACTGGGCCTTCAGAGAGAAGTCAGAAAAGGACAAATATATGTCAGCAGCAAAACCAAGATGTCCAGCTGAAATAGGACCCCGGGCAGTGGTGGAACATATAGACTAGAAGCTCTAAAATGCAGATAAATGGAGGTCCATCCAAGTGAAGAATCCTAATAAAGACCAAGGAAGTGAAGCACAAGAGACCTGGGGGCTTCCCTGGTAGCTCAGTGGTAAAGAATCCATCTACCAATGCAGGAAACTCGGGTTCTAGCCCCAGTCTGGGAGGATCCCCACATGCCATGGATGAGTGAAACCCATGCACCACAACTATTGAGTCTGTGTTCTAGAGTTCGGGAATTGCAACTACTGAAGCCCTTGAGCCACAGCTGCTGAAGTCCGAACACCAAAGAGCTGGTGGTCGGTGCTACAAGAGAAGCCACCGTAATGAGAAGCCTGCACACGGCAATGGAGAGTAGCCCCCGCTCGCCACAACTAGAGAAAAAGTCCTCACAGCAGCGAAGATCCAACCCAAATAATAAATAAATAAGGAAAATGGTTAAGAAAAACAAACAAACACAAAGGACTTGGGAACTGAGTAAGCACAGAGAAGGCTTATGGACCAGAGGGTGGCCCAGTGAAGAAGAGCTCCCCCAGGAAAAACACATGCTTATTCGGCAAAACAAATTTCAGACTCCAGCTTCTGGGGGTGCATCAACCCAGGAACTTTTGGGGAAGGAGTGAGCTGTCTTGCAGAACTAGAGAGGCTGGGGCCCAACCCAGTTTACTCAGGAAGTGGGAGGGCAGGGGAGGTACCTGGGCCAGCAGCAGTAACCCAGACTCCTTCAGTCGTTTGGTGATAGTCTTACTTCTCCAAGTATTCCTGCCCTTCTGATTAATCTTGCTGACATCCCCATTTCTCCCTCTTGCCTTATTTCTCTGTAATGAGCATAGCTTATTTTAGCTCCCAGGCAACCAAAGGAGAATGCAGGAATCAGGCAATGACCTCGGCAGGACTCTAGACTTTGATGTCTCCTTGCTCCTTGTAATGGATTGAATGCTGCCATCACTGACCCCAGTCATGTCTACCTGGAACCCAGCAGTGTGACCTATTTGGAAACGCGGTCTTAGCAGATTCAATTAAGTGAAGACTCTCTGAATGAGATCATCTTGGACTTAAGGTGGGTCCTGCATCCAGTGACAGACATCCTGATAAGAAATGCAGAGGAAGCAGAGACACAGCTAAGAAGGTGACGTGAAGATGGAGGCAGAGATTGGAGAGATGCATCTTCAGGCTGTGGAAGGCCGAGGATTGCAGTCTCCCACAAGGAGCTAGGAGAGCCGAGAGGCCTGGGACAGATTCTCCCTTCGAACCTCCAGAAGGAACCAAAACTGCCATCACCTTGATTGCAGATTCCTGAATCCCAGAACCATGAGAGAACACATGTCTGCTGTTGCAGGTTACTCAGTTTGTGGTTATTTTTTACGGCAACCCCAAGCCAGTTAGTGGAGTGAGGCTTGAATCTGGGCCTTATGATGCCCAAATTAAACCTCCTGCCTCTACCTCTTCAGCTTTAGGCTTGTGGGAGGGATTTATGTGGAAGCAGTTGATTAAAGACAGCAGCAGTTGATTAAAAGCTGCCTCCCCGAGGCATCAGGGAGCAAAATGCCCCTCATACCATCAACCCTGACCACTAGTGACTTCATCATAGTCTTACTGGTTCAGTATACTTGTTACCTAACTTCCAGCCTTCCTTCAAGGCAAAAAAGAGAGAGAGCTGTCTATACAAGCTGCTTAACACAATGAAGTGGAAAAATTCTGTTAATCACTGCAGTTTTTGCTAGTTCCAAAGGGCTAAATAACAGAATTCTCTAGCTGCCATAGGGATGTTTGCTTGGCGCAGGCAGAGACAGGGTTAGATGTTTCCATAGTTGGCTTTATTGGAGGAAAAAAAATTAGAGTGGTGACTCAGAATGTAAAAATCATATTACTTGAAACAGTATAAATAGCAGTCAAGGCAAGAATACAATTATCTGCAGGTGGAATCAGAAAGCAGAGATTCACTGTCGCAGACCAGAACGAGGTTTGTGGTCGTCTGCATTCCTTCCATTTCCAGACAATTTCACTGACTATTGATCAATCAAACAGAGTCGACAGCACAGAAACTGACCTCAGTGTATCTAAGAAAATAAGTTGGTGTCTTCATCCATGAGGGCTGCTGTAACAGAATACCATGGATGAAGTGGCTTGCAAACAACAGAAATTCATTTCTCACAGTTCTGGAGGCTATGAAGTCCAGGATCAGTGTGCCAGCAGGTTCAGTGTCTGGTAAGAGTCACTTTCTTGTTCAGACAGTTGTTTTCTGTGTCCTTATGTGGATAATTGATGCTTTTGAACTGTGGTGTTGGAGAAGACTCTTGAGAGTCCCTCGGACTGCAAGGAGATCCAACCAGTCCATCTTAAGGAAATCAGTCCCGAATATTCATTGGCAGGACTGATGCTAAAGCTGAAACTCCAATATTTTGGCCACCTGATGTGAAGAACCATCTCATTGGAAAACACCCTGATGCTGGGAAAGATTGAAGGCAGGAGAAAGGGATGACAGAGGATGAGAGGCTTGCATGGCATCACTGACATGAGTTTGAGTGAACTCTGGGAGTTGGTGATGGACAGGGAGGCCTGGTGTGCTACAGTCCATGGGGTCACAGAGAGTTGGACACGACTGAGTGATGTAGATAAAGGGGCCAGGGAGTTCACTGGGTCTCTTTTTTAAGGATATCAATCCTATTCATTAGGGTTCCACCCTCATGACCTAAGTACCTCCCAAAGGACCCACCTCCAGATATCATCTCATTGGGGATTCAGGTTTCAACATATGGATTTGAGGGAAACAAACATTCAGTCTATAGCAGATGGCATTTCAAGTTAGCTGAGGGGAAATGGATTATTATTATTATTATTAAATAATTCACATAGGAGTGATAGATTATCTATTTGAAAAAGTTATTTTCTATTCTTACCGCATAGCATACTTGAATTAGTCAGTGTGCTTGGTTGCAGATAATAGAACCCACTCTAGCTAGTTTAAGCAGAAATAGCAACAGTTAAATAAGTAAAGGATATTAGGTCCTGAGACCTAATTAGTGAGTCCTAAGACTCTCTAAGAAGGATAAGAATTAAGCCCAAGGATTCTGAAGCTAGGAATAGCCCAAATTACAGCACAGGCCAGCTTAAATGGAAACCATGCTACTCTCCTCCCGAGTACTGACCTCCAGACCTAACCCACTGTAAGATGCACAAAAGCTGGTGACACCAGAACCTCTACCATTGCTGCCTCTGCGATCTGGAGCCCTGTGCCATCACCTTGCCCAGAGGAGTTCTTTAGAGGCCTCTACCCACTCATCACTGGTTTCTAAACTGAAACTTCACGTGGATTGGTAGAGTCTTGGTCACATGCATGCTAAGTCGCTTCAGTCATGTTCAACTCTTTGCAACCCCATGGACTGTAGCCCACCAAGCTCCTCTGTCCATGGGGATTCTCCAGGCAAGAATACTGGAGTGGGTTGCCATGCCCTCCTCCAGGGTTCTTCCCAGCCCAGGGACTGAGGCTGCGTCTCCTGCATTGGTAGGCAGATTCTTTACTGCTACTGACACCTGGGAAGCCCCCTTGGTCACATGCTTGTGCCCTATTGGAAAAGGTAGCTAACATTGAGTTTCTGGCTTACAAACAGATAAGGTGGGAACACCCTCCATACACACACACACACACACACACACACACATACACACACACACAGAGGAAAGATTGTGTCCAAGTTGCTGTCAGCCAGAAACATAATAAATGTTCACTATAATACTTCAGAATAAATTCTAGGAATTACAGAGTTAACTATAAAAAAGGGAGCCCTAGAAAGATTGGAAGAAGATACAAGCAAATATTGAACCTATCTTGGGATGAGGAAGGACTTTCTGAGCATAAAAGCAATAGAGGAAATCACAAACAGACAGATCAATAGATTCAGCTGCTTAAAAATCCAATCCTTCTTACATCAAGTAATTTGCAAACCACTTAACTGATCACCCCATGCAGCATTTGCTCCCTTTAAAATATACACATGCAAGACTATACTTTCAGAGATCATTTCTATGGTTCGTAAAATATACACATGCGTAAGGCCAAAGGCAACTGAATAAAATATGTTTGGAAGGTCATCAGAGATCACACAGTTTGAGTCCACATGAAACTATTTTGGTCCTCTCAGATTGCCTAAAACCCAGCTCTGGTCTCCTCCAGAGGATGATTTATACCTCTAAGGAAGAAGCTTTGGTTTTTCCCAGTCTCTTAAGAATTGCTTTTACATATTTGGAGAGTTTAATTATTTTGATTGTCCAAATTACATTCTGCTTTTTAGAGGTATTTAAGTTAATCCACGTCTACACTCATGAGATTCTTTTAATTAGAAAGAGAAATGACTCGGTAATATTGTCGATGTTTCCTGCAGTTCCCTCAGCTCTGTTTACAAGGTTATTGTTGGATGTATTATTGTTAAAGTGGAGTGCGACATGGGGTGGGTAAGAGGAATTCTCTTTATTCCTTTTCATTATAGCTACTGGAGAATTCTGGGGCTCAGCTCTGGGGGCTAGCTGGGCCCTGACAGGTGCTTTTTGCTGACAACATGAAATATATGCTCTTTGATTCTTTGTCAGATTTCAATATATCATTCACATGATTGGGAAAATTCCCTGGAGGAGGGCATGGCAACCCATTCCAGTATCCTTGCCTGGAGAGTCCTGTGGACAGAGGAGCCTAGCTGGCTATGGTCCATAGGGCTGCAGAATCAGACACGACTAAAGCGACTGAGCACGGCATGGACACGAGAAAAATGAGGAAAAGAAGAGAGCAAATCAGGGTCTCAACACAGATGTGCTGATGAATGTGAGGCTGAGGTCTGAGCATAGAGCAATGCAGATGTGGGGGGCATCTCCCCGATGCCAGCCCGCTCTCACCATTGTAGGAGAACAGATGAACAATACCCTACATAGGGGAAGGGGATAAACAAGGGCTAGCTGATCAATGTGACTTAATTATTGTGGAGTATGTGATCTAAGATTAAGCAAAAAAGAGTACTCACACACATATAAAAACCAAGGTCTAACACCAGCCAGTCCTTTCCATCCTTTGCACTTCCACCCCTGTAAACCTAGCCATGTACTCATTTCATCACAAAACAGAGTAAGTCAGAAAACTTCATTCTGGTATTTATATGCCAAGTACTTTGAATAAGTAACAGAAAAATAGTTTTGCTGTTGAACAAAACTTATCACAAAATAATAGGTATGACAGATTAAAGATGGTGTAAATTGTTATCTGAGCTGGCTCTAGCTTTGACAAGTAAAAGGTGGCAGAAGTTTTTACTTAAGAACTTCCAGGGCTGGGCCTTAAGAAAGCTGCAGCTTCTGCTTCCAAGGGTTGAGAATCTTCCCTCTTGGAACCCAATTGCCACACTACAAGAAGACCAAGCAAGTGGAGAGGCCACACAGAGACAAACTGGGTCACTCCAGCTCAGCTCCCAGCAGAGGCAGCACCAACTGCCATCCGTGTGAGTAAATGGTCTTGGATATGTCATCCTCCTGATGAAGGTAAGGCCAGCTGACACCATGCGGAGTGGAGGAACCACCAGCCAACCCAAAGAACTGTGACAAAGATAATAAATGCTTGTTGCTACTTTAAGCCAGGGAGTTTTGGGGGTAGTTTTCACAGCAATAGGCAATCAAAATAGGGAGTCCTGATAAAATGACTGGTGGACCTTTGTTTGCTGAGCAGTGTCAAGTTTTCATGTGCGAGTGGAAAATTCAGAGCTGGCTTGGAGCTGAAGTCATATGGTAAAGAAAGTTTGATGAAATTGCTTGGGGTGAGAGATCCTGGAGGGAGAAGGAGTAGGGGCAAAGAAAAGAGAAGAGAAAAAGAGAATGAGAAATCAAGAAAAAGATAAATAGAGTGAGATACAGAGAGAGAAGCTCCAATCACCACCCTACCCTCCCCCAACCCCTCTGGTGGCAGGTTAGCAGAGAAGGGTGCTGGAGAAAGGGTGGGTAATATGTAAAGCTCTTCATTGTTCTATGCAGTCTTCATCATAGTCTACGTTATTTGAGAATTCTTCTGTGCAACTGCAACAATCAGACACCGTGGCTGCCCGTGGTTATGCTGGAACCGCAGGACAGGAAGGCAGAGTGCAGGACGCAGACATTAGGCAGCGTCTCATCTTGTCAGCCACCCTGGGAGATAGGTATCATTCAATTCATTTGCATTTGAGCAAATAAATGCTTAGAGATGTGAAGCGATGTTTCCAGGTAGTACAGCCTAGAAATGGAGGCAGTGGGATTCACCTCCAGTTCTCTCTAATACCACTGCTTGAATTCTTTCTGCCTTACCTTACTTGTTTTCTGTGCTGCTTTTCATCTTTTACTATTCAGATAAGCAATATTCAAGACTTAAGTGTTTCATGGGCCTTTTATTCCTTGGTTTTTCAAGCCTTTCGTTCTCTAGAAGCAATGTCCTAGTAGTATTTAAACGTTGTTTGAGAGGCTATTGGCCTAATGGTCACATGTATAGATTCTGTAGTCAGATTCTGGGTCTGGGTTCCACCCCTGGGCAGGATACCTCACAACCAAAAGAAAAAAAAAAAAAACAGTGGGGAATCTTTGTACCTTTCTCTCAATTTTGTTGAGAATCTAAAACTGCTCTAAAAGAATAGTCTTCAAAAAATTAACAGTGGTCCTCTCTTGTTGATGAGTTACAAGCAAACTTAACTTTTTCCTCATACTTTCTGGTATTTTCTGATTTTTTTTTTTTAAAAAGCACACTTTGCTCTTATTGTATAGAAGCAAGGAAGCCATTGGTTCAGAGCTCACCTCCATCACTGACCGACTGTGATATTGGGCAAGTTTCTTAACTTTTCTGTGCCTCATTTTCAGACGAGGATGATGGGTTTTTGTTTGTTTGTTTGTTTTGTTTTTACCTTTTTAGTTTGTTGGCAATATTCAATGATTTAACGCCTGAGGTTCTTATGGCAGCAACCTTGCATAAAGAAAATGCTACATGAAGTATTAGCTATTGCTATTATGCTACCCACGCTGTCTCAGAGCCTTCTGGAAACTAAAATTTTCCAGCCATTCTGAGGTGAATTGCTGGAATTCTTGGTTTGTATTGGAGATGAGAGGAGGCAGGATGCCCTCTCCTTGCCATGAGCCTGCACTCCCTGCTGAAGTGGTCAGCTTGTCCCCAGCAAGTGGACAGTGAATTCTGTTACAGGACAGCCACTGTGGACCTATGACGAGGCCGGTTTCAAACTCCCTTCTTCTGGGAATGTCTTGGTAGTCCAGCTGTCAGGACTCAATGCTTTCACTGCTGTGGCATAGGTTCCATCCCTGGTCGGCACGCTTCCCCACCCACCTCCCAAAATACAGTGGTGAATCTTTATACCTTTCTCTCAATTTTGTTGAGAACCTAAAACTGCCCTAAAAACAGTCTTCAAAAAATTAATAGTGGCCCTCTCTTGTTGATGAGTTATAAAAAAACTTAACTTTTTCCTCTCTATTTTTCTGTATTTTCTGATGGTTTTTGTAAGAACATTTTGCTTTTATTGTATAGAAGCAAGAAATCCATTTCAATTTTTTTTTAAAGCTTAGAACTCACGATTTATGGATTCACAGAAGTCTCACCTTGGTAAGTCTTTGTTATACTCCCAGCTCAACCATCCATCCTGAGCTGACCGGGGGAATACCTACTCGTAGCCCTTAATGATGGTCTCTCCAGTGCTGGAAGGCTATAATGATGTTTCTTCCTCATTCTTTGGGGAAAATGACACCAATTTTGTTAGTCTTTTCTGCTAGAGCGAATTTTCCCAGCGCTTTCATCATGTTAACACTTCCAATTGGCAATCCCACCAAGTCTGAAAAATAATTACATGTTACTGACCTCCATCAAAGCAGGTTGACCACATCCTTCAACAGACATCTGGAGAATCTGAAATAAAAGCTTACCAGATCACTTGTATGTGAGAAAGGGCTAAATAAGGCATAGTGACTACATGGGCCCCCAGAGGCCTCCAGCAATTTCTTGCCTTGCTATCATGCCTTAAGTTGTTGCTGCATCTGTCATCCAGGGGCAGACTTTAATTTCTGTTATCGTAAGACCGGGGGACCAGAATGCTCCATTGCTACTTGTGAAGGAGGAAACAGACAGAACAGGTTCCATCTTGAAAGCAGGACTCCATCTTGGGCCGGACTGTGGACTTTGAGCTGTGTGCCCTGTATCTATGGAAACGACATATAAACTGGAAAATCAGATGCCGCCACCCCCATGGAAGAGCCCCAGGGCTCGTACCTAGTCCCTCCGTTGCCTAAAAATATACCCTAATTATCTGTGTAACTGAATAGAATTGTAAATTCTATTATGCTTATTGGGGTTTGACCACAGGCCTATTGATAATTATCCACTGTTAACTACCTAGGCTTAAGGCATACGAATCAGGGGTTGAAGACCTATGAATCATGGGTTAACTTTGATTGTATCTCACTTTTCCATTGTTCAGACTAGTTTCAGAGAATTTGGGGAGGTGGGTTTGAGCACGTATACTTAGGGTGTATAAGTTTTCACAAAAACTGGTCGGGGGTCCATGGCTAAGAGGAGACTCTGCCTTGGGCCCACCGATGTAATAAACTGCTCCACTATCCGCGTTGTTCTCCTGAGTGAGTTTGTTTCCCGGAACGCGTGGCTACAGCACTTGTTCTGCCGCAATGATAGTAGTTTTAATTATTGTCATTAATAGTAACAAAATGATCATACTGATATATTATTCTTATTGTTGCTGCTACCTGTGGATGCTGTAGTTGTGCGTGCTCGGTTTTGTCTGACTCTTTGTGACCCCATGAACTGTAGCCCACCAGGCTCCTCTGTCAATGGAATTTTCCAGGCAAGAATACCGGAGTTGTTGGCCATTTCCTACTATCACAATTGATTCTAATTTAATTCTTTGCAATTTTTATGTTCTAAAGAGTTGCTGAAAACTTTAAATTAGTTGATACCAAGCCATTGCTCTTAGGAGAAATACAAGGTTCAGTACTTGTAAGCCTCTGGTTACAACATTTTCATGAATCAATCAGTATGTACCTTATTTCCTGTATGTTTCTGCTTAAAGACACCTTCAGTTCAGTTCAGTTCAGTTGCTCAGTCGTGTCCGACTCTTTGCAACCCCATGAATCGCAGCACGCCAGGCCTCCCTGTCCATCACCAACTCCTGGAGTTCACTTAGACTCGCATCCATCGATGCCCTCCAGCCATCTTAGTTAGCATCTATTGTTGATTCATTAGCATTGAACTCCTGGCCAACAGCACCATAATTCGTGTCTGCATAGCTCTTATCTCACACCTATATTTTTTCTAGAGGGCATAGCACAGCCTTCTTGCACTTAGGAATCCTAGGCATCACTTCACCATTAAACATGGGGACAATTCTAAATAGACATCGCCCCAAAAAGCACAAGACATGAATACATAATGGCACTAAATAGACTGCAGAAAGGCACTTGTTTACAGTATGAGAGCTGAAATGAGGACGTAGAAGAACCCAGTTCAACCTCAGCTGGAAACGTGAGCACTGAGTTCCTTGCTACTTTAAAGAGACAAGTACATAGTTGAAGAGCAAATAAACATGTTTGTTAAAAAGAATGCCTTTTTCTTATCTCTCAATTAGCTCAGAATTTACTGCCCTGGCATGTACCTTAACATGCAGTAGGAGCTTGATCAAAATCCTTGAAATCCCAAACAGCTGAAATTATCTGAGCTACCTCTTTTTCAAACACATAGAATTTTTCAGAGATAGAAGATGGTTTTTACAGTCAAATGTAAGAGAAGCCACCCAGCAGGTCACGGTAACCCTCTGGCTTGGCTTGCAATTTCATTATACTAACTGTATACTCAGAGACTGGCTTTAACCCATCAGGACCACCCATTTCATTATGCTTGGCAAGAAAACTTAATAGGGCTCCCTTCTTCTGTCAGGACTAAATAATATCCAGACACCCACCAGGAACCAGGTTGGCCATTGCAAGCCGGATATATTTTCTTTGTTTTGTTTCAGAGCATATTATCAGTCTCCCCAGGGCACTTTATATTCAGAAAAGATCTTCCCAGAGAGCAGTCGGTAGCTTTTACAATCTGGCAATGTGCATGCAGTTTGGAGGTGGCTGGGTTTGGCTGTGGCTGAAAGAATAAAATCCAAATGTCTTTTTCATTCCAAGCTCTTAGTTTACCTTAAATCAGCAGCAGGCTGCCTGCATCTAACCCCAAGAAACATGAAAGGGTAAGTCCAGGCTAAATTTTTAGCAAATTCAAGTCTCTCGTTAGGGCCTCTCTTCAGAGCTTTGTATTAATTGCAAACATAAGTCTAAAACCGTATTTTTTTGTTTATATAAAGTTTAGAAGCAGCTTGGCCATTTCTGTTCTAAAATAGAATGAAGGCAGAAGATCTTTTTCTTTGAACAGTTAGTTTAAGCACAGTGTTTGATACTTTCACAGATAATATTCCTCTTAACCTCCACAGTGACTCTGTAAATTGCATATTATTACTCCATTTTACTGGTAAAGACACTAAGCTTTAAACCTGTAATGTAATTTGCCCGCAGCAGTTCAGTAAGTAATGGGAGAAATGGAAGGAGAATGTTCAAAAAAATTTGCATAAAGTGGAACTTGCAAGTTAAGTTTTATTTGGGGCAAAACGAGGACTTGGACCATAAAGAAAGATGAACACCGAAGATTTGATGCTTTTGAACTGTGATGTTGGAGAAGACTCTTGAGAGTCCCTTGGACTGCAAGGAGATCAAACCAGTCAATCCTAAAGGAAATCAGTCCTGAATTGGAAGTCCTGAATTGGAAGGACTGATGCTGAAGCTGAAACTCCAATAATTTGGCCACTTGATGTGAAGAACTGACTCATTGGAAAGACCCTGATGCTGGGAAAGATTGAAGGCAGGAGGAGAAGGGGACGACAGAAGATGAGATGATTCAATGGCATCTCCGACTTGATGGCTATGTGTTTGAGCAAACTCCGGGAGTTGGTGATGGACAGGGAAGCCTGGTGTGCTGCGTCCACGGGGTCACAAAGAATCGGACACGACTGAGTGACTGAACTGAACTGAGGACAGCAGCCTGGGGGATAGCATCTCAGATAGCTCTGACATAAGAGGAGGAGCTAGAATACATAGAAGTTTTACGACAAAGGGCAGATGGTCAGGAACATCAAAAGATTATTGTTAGCGACTTCTCTGGTGTTCTGATGGTTAAGAATCCACTGGCCAGTGCAGGGGACACTGGTTCAATCCCTAGTAGAGGAGCTAAGATCCTACATGTGGCAGAGCAACTGGAGAAAGCCTGCATGTAGCAGCGAAGAACTGGTGCACCACAACAAAGACTCAACGCAGTCAAAAAGTAAAATAAAACGAAGGATTACTCTTAATCAAATAAGCCAGATGTGTCCAGAAATTTAGTGCTTTTCTGAGTAGGTAAAGATGCAAGAGTCTGGATTCACCAAAAGCATTTCTTTGGTATGCACCTCAGCTAACTGGGGCAAGTATTCTGTGTTTTTACATCCTGAGTTTCCTCTGGACTTACCTGCTCACTTGGAAGGCTTCAATCATTGGTGACTGTGACATCCCCCCCTTTAATGATATGGCAGGAAATATTCCATTTATTATTTCTAAGAGCAAGAGTAGGATGAGAATTGTTTTTTGAACCGAAGGTTAAAGGCATCACAAATATGACTGCATTAAACAACAAAAACCTTTTATAAAAACACTATAAGGAAACAATAAGACGAGAACCCCTACATTTCAAAGTGAGGTGCTGAATTATCTATGTGAGACTTGCAAATGGTATTTTGAAAAACCTAATTTGTGACCCCCCCAAATGGAAGGGTCTGGAGAGTCAACATTCAGAAGACTGGGTTGCATGTGCTGCGTGTTCTGTCTTCCTTCAATGAGGCTGGGGAGGGAAGCATTGCCTTCCCACCACAGTCACATCCTACAGGTTCCAAGAGAGCAGTGGCATGTGTGCCCTAGAGTGGAAGGTGCACATGGATTTGCATTCGACCCACTTTGAAAAATTCTACAGGTAGGTGACTGGGTGATGCTGCCTGAGGCAAGCAAGCATTATAGAAAGATCTGCACTGGGAGTAAGCTCTTGTTCACTGGCGGAGAGCACAAACTTGCTGGGGTACCAGCTGCGCGACAGTTTGGAAAATTCTAGCTTGAAGGCATCTTGGACTCCACCTGAGAGAACCTTCCAGAGGGGCAGTGTGATTGCAAGAGAGCAAGTGAACAGCCAGATGCCCACAGGCTTAAGAGGAATTACAAGTAGCTACTGAGGGGCACAAATTCTCTACATTAAGGATGCTGCAATCACATGAGGTACCTCTGCGAATTCTTCACAGCATCCCACGGGAGAAAGAATTAGCTCTAGGAATCTCTTATGGTAGAGAAAGTGCTGTGCATTCCAACTTCTGGGTACCCAGACCACATTTCCCAGCTGCTTTTGCAGGTTTCTGGGATCATGTGACTGAGTTATAGCCAATAGACTGTAGGCAAGAGTGGTTCAACAGATACCTTCCCAAATAAAGTACATCCATGGGATCCTCTTTCTTTTTTCTCTTTTCCACCATAGCAGAGCAGGATAGTGCCCTAGAAAATGGAGAAGTCACAGACTGGAAGAAGTGGGGACTTTGAGACTGCCAAATATTGCTCTCCGTAGAATTGCCCTCCAAAAAGCCTCTTGATGAAAGTGAAAGTGGAGAGTGAAAAAGTTGGCTTTAAGATCAACATTCAGAAAATGAAGATCATGGCATCCGGTCCCGTCACTTCATGGGAAATAGATGGGGAAACAGTGGAAACAGTGTCAGACTTTACTTTTTGGGGCTCCAAAATCACTGCAGATGGTGATTGCAGCCATGAAATTAAAAGACGCTTACTCCTTGGAAGAAAAGTTATGACCAACTTAGATAGCATATTGAAAAACAGAGACATTACTTTGCCGACTAAGGTCCGTCTAGTCAAGCCTATGGTTTTTCCTGTGGTCATGTATGGATGTGAGAGTTGGACTGTAAAGAAGGCTGAGC
The DNA here is from genome assembly GCF_023091745.1 of Budorcas taxicolor. Lineage (NCBI taxonomy): Eukaryota > Metazoa > Chordata > Mammalia > Artiodactyla > Bovidae > Budorcas > Budorcas taxicolor. The sequence goes on from NC_068915.1 coordinate 46,429,497, forward strand.
ACCGAAGAATTGATGCTTTTGAACTGTGGTGCTGGAGAAGACTCTTAAGAGTCCCTTGGACTGCAAGGAGATCCAACCAGGCCATTCTGAAGGAGATCAGCCCTGGGATTTCTTTGGAAGGAATGATGCTAAAGCTGAAACTCCAGTACTTTGGCCACCTCATGTGAAGAGTTGACTCACTGGAAAAGACTCTGATGCTGGGAGGGATTGGGGGCAGGAGGAGAAGGGGACGACAGAGGATGAGATGGCTGGATGGCATCACGGACTCGATGGATGTGAGTCTGAGTGAATTCCGGGAGTTGGTGATGGACAGGGAGGCCTGGTGTGCTGCGATTCACGGGGTCGCAAAGAGCTGGACACGACTGAGCGAATGAACTGAACTGAAAATGTTAGCAGATTCATGGCAATACCGTGCAAATAACTGATTTTATTTTGCGGTTTGTACTTAAGCCTTTGTCTTCCAAGTCTTTTGTTCTTGGTATTTTGTACTATTTTTTTCACCTATTGATTTGTGTCCTTGTTTAGCATCACAGTTTTTTTTGTTGCTCAAATTTCTTTCTTCATTAAGAGCAGTATTAGTTTCCACTATTGAGTCAGAGTCAGCATTTTAACAAGATCCCCATGTGTCAGATGTGTGTGAAAGTTTAAAGAAGCACGTGTCATACTGTACTCTCTCACTCATATCCCAGCTTGTTATGCAAAACTGAACTCTGGATTCTCCACCCCACCCCCTCTCATCCCACACCAATCTCAAGCTTGTTCCTCACTCATCTCTGTAAATGTTGGCTCCTTCTCCTGAAACACTTTGAGTCATCCTTGAGGCCTTGCTTTTTCCTGTCCTCCCTATCTCATCCACCCTTAAATCTTCTCAGATCTACTCCAAAATTACCCACAGCTGACCATTTATCTGGACTTTCAATACTATCTGAATAGTCTAAGCCATTGTCGTCTCTCTACTGTGTCACTGCAGCAGCCTCTCAGATGGAAATGGTCTTTCTGCAATTACCCTCTGGCAATCTCCTGGCCCACTCAGAAGAAGATCCAAAGCCTTCTTGTGTCCTACAAGACCCTACATGGTCCAGGCACCCACGCCCCTACTCCACCAACTCTCTGACTTCATTTCCTCCTCTTCCTTCTCCCCTCCCCTGCTCCCATGCTCCAGTCACACTGGTCTTCTTACTATTCTCAACTATGGCAAGTTACTCCTGCCCCAGGGCCTTTGCACTGACTGTCTCTCTGCCTAATACGTGTTTCCACAGATATCAGCATGGCCAGGTATCTCACTCCAGTGAGATCTCTACTCAAATATCACTTCAAAATGGCCTTCCTATTATTTCTAAAATAATACAGTTCCCCCCACCCCCATTCTTGTCTACCATATCAACTGCTTCTATTTTCTTCCTAATGACCAATAATTACTCAATGTAATATATACATTCATATGTCTATTTTGTATTTATTTTTTGCCCATCACCTCCCACTATATTAAAATCCATGAAGGCAAGGCATTTCTATCATTCAGTCATATAACTTTCATGCCTAGAACAGGATTTGGCTTGGAGAATTGATGCTTCTGAACTTTGGTGTTGGAGAAGACTCTTGAGAGTCCCTTGGGCTGCAAGGAGATCCAACCAATCCATTCTGAAGGAGATCAGCCCTGGGATTTCCTTGGAAGGAATGATGCTAAAGCTGAAGCTCCAGTACTTTGGCCACCTCATGTGAAGAGTTGACTCATTGGAAAAGACTCTGATGCTGGGAGGGATTGGGGGCAGGAGGAGAAGGGGACGACCGAGGATGAGATGGCTGGATGGCATCACGGACTCGATGGATGTGAGTCTGAGTGAACTCCGGGAGTTGGTGATGGACAGGGAGGCCTGGCGTGCTGTGATTCATGGGGTCGCAGAGTCAGACACGACTGAGCGACTGAGCTGAACTGAACTGAACTGAATTTCTCAGAGCAGATTCTAAAAAGCAGTTAAGTGTATCACTTTTTGTCTAATTTCTGGCTACCTACATGGCCTATTGAAGCTTGTGTGTTCTGGATGTCTTGCTCTGTAAACAAGATCAGATCTTTCTGGTGTTCCTCTCTCTCGCTCTCATTCTCTTGAGCATGTTCTCTCCCTCTTTCTCTCTTCCTTCGCGCTGCTTTATGTCGTTAATAAAAATCTGATGATGATAACGATTTTCTCATTGCCTCAAGAAGATGCAGTGCTAGTAGGCTGGCAGGTGGCTGAAAGTCACCCTGGAGAATCATGCTGATTGGTACCCTGTGAGTTAGAGGTCAGAATGATTTAGTTCTTATTATGTGAATGAAAACATTTCAAAGCTTGTTTATATTGCTCATTGATTACACCACTGAGTCTTGTTAGCACATTCAGGAAAATAAATGTAATTCAAAGTTACCTTTGCCAAAGAGAAAATGATCCACCCAAAATAAAAATAAACTCCAAAAGGAAAAAGTGAGATAATTTGGGGGAAAAACAAATGGCAGTGAGTCAGGATGTAAAAGACGTGACTCTGCAGAAGTCAGAGGGAAGTTTGGCATCTTAGCGCAACTCACATTAGCAAGACCTAATACTAACACTAGCAAGATAGCTGCCAGTATTTCTTGGATGCTTTTCAAGAGACAGGCACTAGGGAATCCTAGAAGATAGATAATATTATCATCCCTATAAGATAGATCATATTATCATTGCACTGACAAGCAAATTGAGGCTATAGGTTCTCCCAGGCCACAGGAGCTATCAGAAGCATACCCAGCCTGGCACTGAATATATGCCCACTGAGAAAAGACTTGCTGATTGGGTACTTCATTGGAACTTACGAATGGTCATACAACAGAATAGGAAATAGTAATCGAAAGATTATAAAAATTACTTTGCATTTTAAAATAAATTGTCCACCTACACATTTGGAGTAGTCAGAGGACAGAGGCAAATGCTATTTAAATACTGCTGCTGCTGCTGCTAAGTCGCTTCAGTCGTGTCCGACTCTGCGCGACCCCATAGACGGCAGCCCACCAGGCTCCCCCGTCCCTGGGATTCTCCAGGCAAGAACACTGGAGTGGGTTGCCATTTCCTTCTCCAATGCATGAAAGTGAAAAGCGAAAGTGAAGTCGCTCAATCGTGCCCGACTCTTAGCGACCCCATGGACTGCAGCCCACCAGGCTCCTCTGTCCGTGGATTTTCCAGGCAAGAGTACTGGAGTGGGGTGCCATTGCCTTCTCCAATTTAAATACTAGTTCTCCATGAATTTTAAATGACAAGGCGAGATTAGAATTATAATTAGAATTACTGTATCCTGTATGTAATTCTTGTATCCTGTAGTCATTCTTGTCATTCTGTGTTGTCGCTATTTGCTGGGTGTTTCTTCTACTGATTGTGGACATCATAACAAAGTAGCCCCTTCTTTTTTATCTCTATAGTTCCAGTGCTAGATGGTTTGTTGTCTTCACTGATAATAAATAATGGCTAACAATTTTCACATCAATTAAAGAAATATTAGGTAACCACCTAGACAGCATATTCAAAAGCAGAGACATTACTTTGTCAACAAAGGTCTGTCTAGTCAAAGCTATGGTTTTTCCTGTGGTCATGTATGGATGTGAGAGTTGGACTATGAAGAAGGCTGAGCACCGAAGAATTGAGGCTTTGGAACTGTGGTGTTGGAGAAGACTCTTGAGAGTCCCTTGGACTGCAAGGAGATCCAACCAGTCCATTCTGAAGGAGATCAGCCCTGGGTGTTCATTGGTAGAACTGATGTTGAAGCTGAAACTGCAATGCTTTGGCTACGTGATGCAAAGACCCTGATGCTGGGTAAGATTGAGGGCAGGAGGACAAGGGGAGAACAGAGGATGAGAAGGTTGGATGGCATCACCGACTCAATGGACATGGGTTTGGGTGGACTCTGGGAGCTGGTGATGGACAGGGAGGCCTGGCATGCTGCGGTTCATGGTGTCACAAAGAGTTGGACAAGACTGAGTGACTGAACTGAACTGAACCTCCCCAAATCTGTTAGTGAGTTGTAGTTGAGCCAACATGTATTAGTCAAGACTCTGTCAGTTGTAATGGGCAGAATTTTAACTTAAATTGGCTAAAGTTAATTGTCGATCCTATAATGCATATTTCACAAAGCTAAAGCAAGTCTTGCAGGAATCACGGCAGCTCCAGGGACATCTGGGATGGCACTGCACCCTGACACCCCAGGACTGTACATCATCTGCCCATCCTATTTCTGGACTCTCTTTATTCTCACCTGTTGAAGATGAGCTTTTTCCATGTGGAAGACAAGAGGGTCAAAGTTCCACATTTTTTATCCCCTTGTTCCTTCAACTCCAAATGGAAAAACCCCAGAGAAAGGCCACATTTTGCCTAACATAGTCCTTTTCTCATCCTGGAACCATTTCTTGTGGTCAGGAGAATGGGAGACTGGCCTTCCAGAGAAGAATGGCTGAGCGACTAGAACAGGGTATTACTCAAGTCGGGGAGGAAGGTTCATCCTCTACTTGGAGGGGGTGTCCTACATAAACAAAAACAACAGATAGTCGACTCAGCAATGTTTTGTTATTTGAAATAAATCTTACATCAGTAGATATTTACTGTGTTTCCAGAGACTGACGCTGAAGATTAGGAATGGCAGGAGTTTGAGACCCAATATCAAGGGGTTGGAATGACCCAAATTACATGCTGATTTCAGCTATTCAGACTTCAGGTCTCCGCTCAAACATCAAATTTTTTTTTTAACCTCTAACGCAAGGCCTATCCCTTTGTTACTGACTGTTACAGAGTTCTGTCCCTTTCCTTAAGATAACTTGCATTGATATGTCTCCTCTTGGGCTCTTTTCAATAAGCTGGTGTTCTCCCTCTAGAGTGAAAGCCCTATGATAGGAGACAGGGCCACACTGGTTTAAGTTGAATTGTCTCTCCAGCACTGAGCACAGAGTACTTAGAATAAATGCGCTGAGTGCTTAGTCATGTCTAACCCTTTTCAAACCCCTGGACTATAGCCCACTAGGCTCCTCTGTCCGTAGAATTCTCTAGGCAAAAATACTGGACTGGGTTGCCATTTCCTTCTCCAGGGGATCTTCCCAACCCAGGAATCTAACTTGCGTCTCCTACGTTTCCTGCATCGGCAGGTAGATTCTTTACCATTGTGCCACCTGGGAAGCCCACTTAGAATAAAGGATGGATAGAATTGCTGAAGATGTCAACAAGAGTAACCTATCTGAGGAAGTGTGAAGACAGAGCAGAGCTTCCCAGGTGGCACTAGCGGTAAAGATCCCACCTGCCGACGCAGGAGACTAGGAGACGTGGGTTTGATCCCTGGGTCAGGAAGATCCCCTGCAGGACATGGCCATGACAATCCACTTCAATATTCTTGCCCGGAGAATCCCACGGACAGAGAAGCCTGGCGGGTTACAGCCCGTAGCGTCACAAACAGTCAAGACAGGACTGAAGGGACTTAGCATGCACACACGAAGAGAGAGCAAAGCTGAGGGCCAGGAACTGAGCTTGGGCAGGGCCTAACTTAAACTGAGTAAGAGGAACAAGAGATGGAGAGTGAGCCAGATAGAAATGAACTGGAGAAGGGGGAACTGGCTAACCAAGAATCACTCTATCCAAGATAAGATAAAGTTTTGTTGAAAATGGAGAGGTGGTAATGTTTGCTGCTGAGAATCAGGAAAGGATAAAAAAAATTTTAAGTCACAGCCCCCCAGATTTGTTCTAGAAGGAGAGATAAGTTCACTACCTCAATGTCTGTTTATTCAAATCAGGACTGGTCCCCCATGGATGAAAGAAAGCTCTCCCACTTAGGAAAAGCCAGAGAACTTGCCCTTGAGCTCCGTCTATGAATTTGATCTGCGTTGCTTGCAGTCTTTAAGAAAAATGAATAATTTCAAAGTTTCTGCTCATTATTTGTTTTGCTAAAGGTCATCAGTTGGGATTCACTTTGGGTGAAAGAAAGGAGAAATTAGATCTCTGTGCAAAAGAAAAAAAAAAAAAAAAACCCACAAAAATGCAAACTCATACCGGAACTGAGAAGCTGAGACAGTGAGCAAGGAAGCTGGGACTTCCTTTCTCTGTCTGCGCATTAAACCCCATAGGGAGCTTTCAAAGCATACCCATATCCTGACCTGAATTCATGTGAATCGGAGTCTCTGCAGGCACAGAATAATCACTGGAATTCTTTATAAGTCCCAGGCGACTCTAGTATGGAATCAAATTGGGTTAAACCTCAGTAACCTGTTTTATATGTTAGAGTGATGAGTTTGTGAAGTTCAGCTTCTGCTGGCTGGAGCTAGAGATGGGGAACTGGAACTCGGGAGACAGAGGATATAAGAAGGGGCCTTCAACCTGCTGAGAAGGGGACCCTCAACATCATGGTGACTGGCCTTGAGCTAAGGAGGTAGACAGCCTCCATATTGGATGTTCCCCCATCGCCTGCCAATCCCTGCCCCCCATGAAAGGGCCAGCCAGTGAAGTTTAGGGTCTGTTATATCTAACTTAGGACTGCTATCATATTTAAGTCTTTTGTCCTCTGTGATAATTCCTTGCAGTAAACTTGTGTTAGCAGGGCCATGGGAAATGCAGAAAGGGGCTGTGTCTACCCTTGGGCGAGAGGGGAGATGGCAAGAGGCATCTACCAGAGCAGCCTGGTACAACCTCCTCAAGGGAGGTGGCAAGCATCCCTCATCAGTAATCTTCAGCTAGATCTGGCAAGACATTAGTTTCTCATAATAAGGCAGGAAAAGGGCAAAAGCTTTTACTTGAATATAGTTTTCTAAAACTAGTAGGAAAGAGCAATAAATTTGACTGGGGACAAAGAGGTCAAGGACCTAGGAAAGATTTTTAGATTTGGCTTTAAGATCTGTGGGAACATCCGAACAATGGGTTTCAGAGGAATGGAGGCATGTTTGTAGGGTCTCACCCACACAGTCTGTGTGTGCATGAACATTCTGGGATGGTGATGAGGACAAAAAAGCAATGAAGGTACACTTACTCAAGCAAGAGAGGCACCTTTTGATGCCCACTTAGTCCAGGAATTTGGCAATAAAAAGGAGAAAAACAGAATCAGCCAGAAGAATTTACAGGATCAAATGAGAATGCTTGTATGTATTTGATTTCAAGACAGGACTGGAATATGCATGCTTGGATAGAAAGGAAGAGGCACCAGGAGGAACTGAAGATTTGGAGAGGAAGACCGTAGGTGGGATAAAAACAGGTGTTTTTTCAGGTGTGTAGTCTTAAAACTTCTGGTCATGCCATTCCTATCAATATAATATTTTTGAAGGTTTATTCTGAATACAAGTATGTTTATTTACTTATGAATTTCTTATGTGGCATTATTATATGTTATTAAAATTGTACAAATGGGTATTTTAAAGTGATGACATAAAGTATTTTAAACAGTTTTAATTATTTATGGTACATAAATCTTTTGTTTTCAAAATGTTGCTTATATCCAAGACTAAGTATTATTAATAGTAATAATATTTTTAGTTACAACAGAGTAATCAAATAAGCTTCACTATTTTTGAAAATATTGATTTAACATTTTGTATTATGTAATCCAAAGTTCTGATTCTAATTCCAGCTTATTTTGATACTTGATTTTATGTCTATCATAGCTGAAAAAGATATCACACAAAGATACATAGATCTGACTGGAAGTGTATATTCGCTTTGCTTATCAATTCATTATACTCATTTTTTATTCCCACCCATCAATTATGCAGGGTTTGTTGTTGAAATTGAGCTAAGAAATTTCTGTCTTCGCTGATGTCAATCATTTGTTCTTGTAAACTAATTGTAAGGCATTCTGTCTCTGTATTTAAACAAACGGATTCAAAACCCATTGAAATTCTTTGTTTAGGAAAACAATTATTTTTTATCGGATAATAGTACACATGGTAAAATTCGCTGATCTTAAACTCAGTAGAGGATTATTAAGCAGTGGAAAGCTCAGTTTCCAAGTTTTTCAAGTGTGCAGATATGGCTGCTTTTACAGTAAGAAACATATATTGTTTGGACCAACAGTATGAAATAATTGTGGGAAACTCCTGACACGAGCTTCCAAAACTGAACCCTCTACACACAGCATAAATACATTTTTTAAAAAATGACTTTTTTTACCCCTCAGCATTAAAAATCACCCTCACCAAGAAGCGACATATTTATTTGTTTCAAAAATATTTGCTAGGTAGTATTTTAGTGACATTTACTTGTCATCACAGAAAAGGTCAGTAGATTTCTAATATTTTTTTTTTGTAAGAGAAGAATAAGTATTATCTTTTAGTTTGATGAAGATTTTACCTTGAGTTAACTGCTTTGTATGTGGGATATCAGGTTAGTTTACTGTCCTGCATCACAAACAACCACAGGACCTCAGTGGCCAAAGGCATAAGCATTATCTCTTGCTCACAGGTCTGGGGAGACCCTGGTCCTGGTTGTGGATGAATGAGCTTGGTTCTGAGCTGCTTCATGTGTCTCACTCCAGAACCCAGACTGAGAGGCAGCAGCAGTTCAGAGCATATTCTTCATGGCTATGGAAGTAAGCAGGGCTTACATCTTAATTCTCTCCCTCTAACAACTTATTGGCTAAAAGGAGTCACACATTTAACCCAAAGTCAAGAGTGAAAAGAGTACTCTGTCCTCTAGGAGTCTATGTCAAGTCTGTTGTTCAGTTGCTCAGTCGTGTCTGACTCTTTTGCAACCCCATGGACTGTAGCCTGTCAGGCTCCTCTGTCCATGGGATTCTCCAGGCAAGAATACTGGAGTGGCTTGTTGTTTCCTTCTCCAGGGGATCTTCCCAGACCCAGGGATCTAAACTGCATGTCCCACGTTGGCAGGCAGATTCTTTACCACTGAGCCACCAGGGAAGCCCTATGTCAAAACTGTTGAAGTTTAAATTTTCCAACAAGAGAATGAAGAATTGAGATCAGTCATTCAGTTCATCACAGGTTCCCACGATTTTTGTGGTCACTTCTCATCTCTCTAAATCATATTATACAAAACGCTACCATAGGGAGTGCTATCGTTATAATCTTTCCCTGGAATGTATTTATTCATTCGTATGCTTTGGCCTCATCAGTAGTTTGCACTTCTAGTAGCTTTAATGAAAACATTTCTTTCTTGCCTTTTTAATGAAAAGAATTTCTAGTTTTTCAAAACAGCTTTCTATTGAAGTGTAGATGATTTACAATGTTGTGTTAGTTTCAGCAAAGTGGTTTCGTTGTTGTTCAATGGCTAAGTCACGTGTGACTCTTGGCAACCACGTGGACTTGTGGCATGCCAGCCTCCTCTGTCCTGCACTATTTATTTAGTTATTATAAGATATTGAATATAGTTCTCTGTACTAGACAGTAAGTCTTTGTTGGCCATCTATTTTATATATGGTAGTGTGTATTGTTAATTCCAAACTTCTATTTTATCCCTCCCTCAAGATATTTCCCATTGAACACACGGTTGAATTCTTCTACTGAATGTCTTTCTGTAGAGCTTCTCTCTCACACACACAACAGTAGTCAGTGTTTCCTCTGTTCTTTACCAGAATAGAACCCCTAAAACTGTCAAGTGAAAGGCACTGGCATGACTGTGCTTTCCTTTGACAGAGTGGAAAACCTTGCATACTGCTTAACTTGTACTAATACTAATTTGTTCAATCTGGAGGCAGTTTTTTTGATATATCTTCCAACAATATTTTCTGAGAGATGAACATGTATTGTTTGTAACTCTGTTGTTTTCAACATATTGTTTCAGCCATTTCACCACCATAGGCAGAACAAGTGATTCCATCTACGGTATATAGCTTGTTGGGTTTCAGTGTAAAAGCACTTGATACAAACCTTCTAAATATTTATCATTCAATTTAACAAAATGTCATAAAGTAATAAATTGATATAACATGATTCTAACTATTGCTGAAAAGTAGTAAGGCCTTTCATGTCTTGTCTGTTCGATTTTTTAAATGTGATTTGATGTACTATCAAAGGAGAATATCCACAACATCTGGAAATGATATGAAAACACTCCTCCCTTTTCCAGTTACATATCTCTGTGACACTGAATTTTTTTTCATCAACCGAAAAAAAAAAAAAAAAAAGCACCACAGATTGAATACCACAGCAGATTGAAGACTCCAGCTGCTTTTATTGTCAGACATCAAAAAACTGCAAAAATCTAAAATACTGCCTCTTTTCTCACCAATTTTTGCTTCTGAAAACACATTTCTTTTAAATAAAAATATGTAGGTTAGTATATAATGATTTGTTATTATTATCTTAAAAGAACGAATAAGCAGTCTTTTTATTGTGGTGACATGTGCATAACAACAGAGAAGGCAATGGCACCCCACTCCAGGACTCCTGCCTGGAAGATCCCGTGGACGGAGGAGCCTGGTGGGCTGCAGTCCATGGGGTTGCTGAGGGTCGGACACGACTGAGCGACTTCACGTTCACTTTTCACTTTCATGCATTGGAGAAGGACATGGCAACCCACTCCAGTGTTCTTGCCTGGAAAATCTCAGGGACGGGGGAGCCTGGTGGGCTGCCGTCTATGGGGTCGCACAGAGTCGGACACGAATGAAGTGACTTAGCTTAGCAGCTTATTTAACATAGCATAATGTCTTTGGAAGGAATGATGCTAAAATTGAAACTCCAGTACTTTGGCCACCTCATGCGGAGAGTTGACTCATTGGAAAAGACTCTGATGCTGGGAGAGATTGGGGGCAGGAGGAGAAGGGGATGACAGAGGATGAGATGGCTGGATTGCATCACTGACTTGATGGATGTGAGTTTGGGTGAGCTCTGGGAGTTGGTGATGGACAGGGAGGCCTGGCGTGCTGCGATTCATGGGGTTGCAAAGAGTCGGACATGACTGAGAGACTGAACTGAACTGAACTGAATGTCTTTAAGGTTCATCCATCCAGTTGCACGGCTTCCCTGGTGTCTCCATGGTAAAGAATTTGCCTGCCAAAGCAGGAGATGCAGGTTCGATCTCTGGGTTGAGAAGAGCCCCTGGAGAAGAAAATGGCAACCCACTCCGGTATTCTTGCCTGGGAAATCCCATGGACAGAGGAATTTGGCAGGCTATAGTCCATGAGGTCGCAAAGAGTCAGACATGACTTAGAGACTAAACAACAGCAACAACGTATGGTTGCTGATGCCAGAAATCCCTTCCTTTTTAAGGCTGAGTAGGATCCCATTGTATGTATATGCCACATTTTGCTTATTATCTCATCTGTCAGTGGGTGCTCGGGTTGCTTCCGTTGGTTAGCTATTGTGATCAATTCTGCCGTGAACATGGATGTACCAATATCTCTTCAAGACCCTGCTTACAACCCAGAGGTAGAATTGCTGGATCATATAGTAGATCTCCTTGAATCGGCATCTTCCAGCAACGAGAGATGTTTCAAGTCTTTCTCAGGATTTAAAAGCTCCCTTTTCTTTCTTTTTCAAGATTATATTATCTTTGTGACCTAAGCAAAATAACCTGTACAGTACAATTTAGGAGTTTCTTGAATTTTTTGTCTTTGGCTAAAATCTGTACCTTTAAAAATGGGCCGTGACTTTGCTGTTTATGGCAGAATTTTGCTATAATCAGCTCTGGCAAAGTCAAAAAAGCCATTTAAAAATTAGTCATTTTTCCTTCCTGGGCTTAATCGACACCTATTTATGCAAAAATAGAGAATGAATCTTTGTATTTTCGGAAAATAGGGACAATTATGATACTGTCATAATGGCCCCATAGTGGCCCCAGACAGCACAGTGGCTAACAGAATTTCATGCCATTCAGGAAATAGGGAAGCAACATGAGCAAGGTAAAGAGCAAATTATGGATGAATTTCTTTTCCTAACAAAGTATCTGAAGAATTAGACAAGGAACATTAAGCTCCATAAGAAGAATGAAGAATAATTTGACCGGTTGGCATAATAGACTGAAAATTATTGGGAAATGAGGAAGGTTTAACTTTGGCCCATCCAGCATCCTCCTTTTATTGATGACCAGCTCTAATATTTTTCCAGCACTTTGCAATTTACATAGAGCTTTTCTTACTGGTGGCACCCTCCTCCTCATGTTTCCCTGTGGTCCCCTGGGTGCTCTCCAGAGCTGAACTCAGAAATGCAATTGCTCAACTCATCCCCAGTAAGCAGCTTCAAATCCTTTATGAAACAAGACAGGGTCATATTGAGAAAAAATTCATTCAAACAAAGGTAAAAATGACTAATAATGTTTAATATGTGACCTTTGCAGAAGCATTTGTATTTTAACCTGAAGATAAGGTCTTAAGTTAAACAGATGAATCTGTAATTCTATAGGTCAGGCAGCAAAGAGATTTTCTGGGGGAGGGAGGATTTAAAGTTTCCTTTTTGGTATCTCTAACATGAAACTATTTAGGAAGCCATTTTGCCCTCTGGCGAAGTATTTCTCTCTACAGGTCTCTAGCACTGATGGTGTACATTTCACTTTGGCATCCAAAATACAGACTAAGAATTTTAGAGATTGTGAGGACTTAGAGCTATTTTGAACAAGCCACTTATTTTGTAGATAAGAAATTGAGAGCAAGAAAGTCCAAATCTGATTAGAGTCATAAGATCCAGATGCTTTAAAAATCAAGGAAGTTGTTAATGTAAAGACTAAATGTCAAATCGATTGATAAAATCTCTGGAAACATATTGTCACTTAGCCACATGCCAGGTGTTCTGTGTTTGGTTCTTGTTGTGGTGGTGGTAGTTCCATAAAGCCAACTGAACTACCTCTAAGCAATGGATGTCCTGAATCTGGTTCTATCAGTGTGTTATTACTTTCTGTCTCTAGAGTAATCCTTATTACTTACGTTGATCTTTTACTATTCTCTATATACTTATGAAATTTAATTTATAGAAGGATTCTAGAAAAGTCAACAGAGTCTCTTTAATATCGAGCTCTTTTATCACATTAACAAAGATGCCCCTCCTTAAACTATAGTGTTGTTTGAACTGCTGCACTTCTTGCTAGCCTTATATCATCATCAGATTTGTGATGAAAGATCTTTAAAGATCATCTTATTTAGATATCATGTGGCTAAATAGATGAGAAACTGAGACCCAAAGAGCCACACATCTAATTTATAGAAGAACCAGAACTGAGAGCCTGGATGCCCCATATCTGAGTCCTGGTCTCTGTCCATTGCACCACGTGGCACCATTTTACAAGCCCAGAGGCATCTGGTGGCTCCAGAAAGACACTTATCCCATAGTCTTCAAACCTAGAGAATGTTGACTGGCATGATTTCTTTGGAGTGGACCCAGTTCTGGAAGAGGAGAGGAGACTAAGTTATTCTTTTCCCAGGCTTTATGAGCTGACTGGGAATGTTCTCAGATGATTTGTTCATCTCTAAATGTTTAATTTTTTCCCCTTCAGCTCCTTTTTGTTTTGTTTGGCCTAACAAGGAAGGAAAGCACTTAACTGAGTGATTAAGCCAATAACATCTAAATTGGCTGTTTTATATTTTCCTCATTCCATATTTCCATTTGTGTTTAAAAATCAGAAGCTCATCTTAAAGAGCAAAGGTTACATTCAAGATTAATGTCAAAGAAGTCTTAACAAAACAGAGTGAACTACCCAGATCCTGGTCCTTGGAGGAGCTGTTCCTTCCGAGAAAAGCCTGAGGCCTCGTGCTGGTTGTAGGAGTCTATAGATTTGCTGTGAAAATTGAGAACTTACCATTCAAAGATTTCCTTGGCTACATTAGATTATCTGGAGAAAAATTGGGAAAAAATAAACAAAAAAACTCCAAAAGTCAATTGCCTAAGTATTTTGGCTACATAATGACAAACATATATTAAATAGCTTTTCTTCAAGTTTTGCATATGACTGCCTGAACTTTTTATCATTCAGATTCACAGTCATGCACACTGTTGAGTTCAAACCTGCATTACCATCAAGGAACAATTTGTTTCTACCTGGCATATAGTTGGAAATTTAAAGCACAGATTTTGGTGATCACTAGCTTAATGAATGAACATAGCTGAATATGAAACATCACAGCTCTTGGAATCAAAAACTAGTTGAAAGAAAAATATATCACAGAAGAGAAAGGATTAAAGCAATCCAGCTGCAACTTATCATCAGAGCCAGCATATTGTTGGCATAATGAGATGTATTTTAAACCAAACCTAATCATTTGAAGTTTTGGTATAATGGCAGGGTCTCTGGAATGCTAAGCCCTGAGTTCTACTGATTACTAACAGGAAGGAACATCCACACATAACATGCAGGTCAAGGATTCACACTCATCTGTCTGAGAGTTCAGCCAAGAAATCCCTGGTGCCTAGAAAACAGGAGAGAAAAAAACCCACAAAAACAGTAAATTGTACTCCATGAGGCAGGTCCGTTCTGACCCACTTCTATTCATCAGATTTCAGATGAGTAGCTACCAAACTTCTAAGCCCTAGCAGCTTCAGCTTTGTTTCTTTTGTTTTTCCATTTGTTCATCCGAGCTTAATACCTTTAAGTTTGTGTTATTTAGTTGATGAATACAATTTGATATCAATGACTAAGTAACATGGGTCAGATGTTGAATGTCACTGTCTCAGAGATGCCTTCTGTGACCACCTAATATACATATCAGACACCTCTACCCATCACAAGGTTTTATTTTATTCAAAACAACCAGGTTTATCCAAAATTGTCTTCGAAAATTTTGGTTATGTGTTTACAGTCCATTTTCTCCAGTGAAGAGGACTGTAAGATCAGGGTCCTGGATGGTCCAGGTCATTGCTGAGTATCTAGTATCTAGCACCAAACATGGCACGTGAAAGACACCCCAAAAATGCCTATTAAATAAATATCTGGAAGTCTAGGGAGCGTGGCTTTAATTAGACCGCTTTCCTTTGGAATGAAAACTAAGTTTCAAGATGCCGTGTAAGGGAGAAAATCCTCTAAGACAAACTGAGAGATTGGAAAAAAGTTAGCAATACCTAGAAACAAGACTGAATAAAAGAAGCAGAGCCAGAGTATTTGAAAAATTAATAAAATTCATTGATTATTATTATTAAATGGTTAGGAAATAATTTATTTAAGTGATTTTATGGGTAAAAATGTAAAAGATAATAAAAAGGTTTAAAACTAGAAGTTAATTTGGCAAAAACAAAAAGACAAGATATTGGGTGGAAAGTTTGAACTGTAGGCTTGGCATGCTCCCTGCAGCGATCCTTGGGAATTTGAATCCTAAATGGACCGGAAGGAAAGAGGGTCTGGATCTTCCTGGCACCATCAGTAAGAGCCCAGACATTGGAAGCAGCCTGGATTCAAATCCTGAGAAGTGTAGATAATTCTGAGATGAGGCTTGAATGAGATAAACCTGTATAGGTCTTAGCACTATACCTGCTTCTTAGTGAATGTTCATAACTGTCAGTTCTTATGGTTTCTTTTAAAGTCAGTAAGTAGGGTGTGGTGAGCAGAGCTGCTGGACCTCCCTGCCTGCATTGCATCAGCCACCAGGTTGCTCCTGAAGTCAAAGGAGTAGAGATTTGTCCAGAATATCAGCATCCTCTTCCAAGCGACGTTTTGTACTATCCCCTTTTCTCACTATTGGGTACTTGAGTTTCCCAAGAACTTGATATCTGGAACGGAAAAGACAAATTCATAAGAAAGGTTCCACTTATTAAGCACTACACAGACACACGTAACTCATCCTGAAAGGCTCCCCTACATCCCTTGCTGTATTTTCTCTGTAATCTCTCCCCTCTTCTGTTGCAGCACTTGGCACCTGCAGCTGTGTTTATAATCTTTTCTCCTAGGGCAAATCCCTCCAGAACAGAAGTGTGTCTTACTCATTGTTATGGACTGAATTATGTCCCCTTGTCCCCAAATTCACACTGAAGCCCTAATTCCCCGTGTGATGTATTTGGAGATTGAACTTCAGATAGGTAATTAAGGTTAAATGAGCTCGTAAGAGTGAGACCCTAATCCAATAGGACTGGTTTCCTTATAAGAAGAAGGAGAGTCCCCAAGTGTGGACATGTACACAGATGAAAGGCCATTTGAGAACACAGAAAGAAGCAGCTACCTAGAGCCAAAGAGAGAGGTCTCAGGAGAAATCAAACCTGCCACCTTGATCTTCAAATTTCTGCCCCCAGAACTGTGAGAACTGGGTTCCTGTTGCTTAAGCCATCCAGTCTGGTCTTTTATTATGGCAACCTTGGCCGACTAATCCCTCCACCTAGGATGGAAATTGTAGACTGGCATCAGCATCTCTTCCAGTGTCCCTCCTGCGTGTCTCCTGTACCATAGAAGATGAGAGATCAGTGTTCTCTCTCTGTCTTGAACGTCAACGTGGCCTCAATTAGCTGCCCTTTATGGGGTATTCAGAAGGTGGAGGTGAGGCAGGGGCCATCCTTCAGCTGTTGCGAGTGTTGCTAGGACAAGCACAGACATGAAGATGCTGAGTTGGTCTGCCACCTTCTAGTATCCAGAACCTAGTTTTGAGAGGGTTGGGAGACAGCTGTTGCTGTGGTTGAGGTAGCCATCTTGATAGCTAGACAGTGGCTGAGGCAATGTATCCTCAAACTCAGCAGTTCCTGAAGGTGGTCTGATTCTCCTTCCCCGATTGCATTTGTGGGTCCCCTTGACGGTATTGTTCTTGAGAGTTGTTTCTGGAGCCCTGGTCTAGAACTTGCTCCTCAAGGCTTTCCTATTTCATAAGTATTTTGCTGTCTGGATAAAATCCCTTTTTGCTTAAGAAAGCTAAAGCGGTTTCTGTTCTTTGAGACTGAATCCAGGCTGATGCATACTTCTCTGTATCTTTGACCTTGAACACAATACCTGGCACATGTGAAAAATGAACAAGTGTTATCTAGTCCAGTTCAGTTCAGTTCAGTTGCTCAGTCGTGTCTGACTCTTTGCGATCCCATGAATTGCAGCACACCAGGCCTCCCTGTTCATCACCATCTCCCAGAGTTCACTCAGACTCATGTCCATCGAGTCCGTGATGCCATCCACCCATCTCATCTTCTGTCATCCCCTTCTCCTCCTGCCCCCAATCCCTCCCAGCATCAGAGTCTTCTCCAATGAGTCAACTCTTCGCATGAGGTGGCCAAAGTACTGGAGCTTCAGCTTCAGCATCATTCCTTCCAAAGAAATCCCAAGGAAATCTCCTTCAGAATGGACTGGTTGGATCTCCTCGCAGTCTAAGGGACTCAAGAGTCTTCTCCAACACCACAGTTCAAAAGCATCAATTCTACAGCGCTCAGCCTTCTTCACAGTCCAACTCTCACATCCATACACGACCACAGGAAAAACCATAGCCTTGACTAGACGGATCTTAGTTGGCAAAGTAACGTCTCTGCTTTTGGATATACTATCTAGGTTGGTCATCACTTTTCTTCCAAGGAGTAAGTGTCTTTTAATTTCATGGCTGCAATCACCATCTGCAGTGATTTTGGAGCCCCCAAAAATAAAGTCTGACACTGTTTCCACTGTTTCCCCATCTATTTCCCATGGAGTGATGGGACTGGATGCCATGATCTTCGTTTTCTGAATGTTGAGCTTTAAGCCGACTTTTTCACTCTCCTCTTTCACTTTCATCAAGAGGCTTTTTAGCTCCTCTTAATGTTTATTAATCTTGATGTGTATCATTGTCACCTGGAAGGCTAAGAAAGAACAC
This sequence comes from Budorcas taxicolor, assembly GCF_023091745.1. Classification (NCBI taxonomy): domain Eukaryota; kingdom Metazoa; phylum Chordata; class Mammalia; order Artiodactyla; family Bovidae; genus Budorcas; species Budorcas taxicolor. The sequence goes on from NC_068915.1 coordinate 46,447,143, forward strand.
AAAGGCCCAGGCTTACTGAGGTAGAATAGGGACTTCATCTTTGTATTTGTGTGAAGTTCCTTGGGAGAGTCTAATACTCACCAAAGTCTGAGAAGCTCTGGTTAAAACATTCTCTGTGGCCTTCTAGGGACCAGGGCATACTTCTAAGCATTTTGATATTCAGCGACTTGAATTCTTATAAAAACTTTATGAAGTGGGAAGCAGTATTATCCCTATTTTACAGATGTGAAAACTGAGGCGTGTAGAGCCTTAGGAAAGTACCCAAAGTCACACAGCAAGTAAATATAGATCATAGTATCTAACCCCAAGAACCAAGGAGCTTAGACCATGAGCCCCAAGCTTATGACCACTATCTTCTTTTGCCCGAAAGATCTCTCTATGCAGTCTAAAGATAAGTCTCATTTACATATAAATCAGATTCCTCCACATAATTTTTAAAAAACTTAACAATGTCTCAGTCCCTCTGATCAGGTCCTTCAGTTGCTAAAGAAAAATACTGAGCTAACAAAAAGTCTTTCCAATGAAACCACAGACGCTTGGGTAAATGCCAACAGGTTTGAAAATCTAATAAAACCTATTTGAATCAAGGAATAGCTTGAGGGAATAATTGCTCTCAGATACAAAACTAATACTTCTCTGAATTTTACTATTATCTTTGAAGTGAAGAATAACAAAACTGACCCTTAGGTCCATCCATTAGAGGAAACATTTACACATTTTCCAGAAGAATAGATCAATAGAGCATTGTTCAGCTGCAGGTCTCACATTCCATTTTCCTTACTGATCATGTTCCTTACATTCTCAAGATTGCATCTCTAAGATTTAATAAAATCATGTTATTTTTCTAATGCCTAGAAATTAATAATGTAGAAAATGATTTTCATAGATGTTCAGAAGAACTTCTTGCAGAGATATGCAGAAGTGTACAATGAATAAAGGGAAATATTCTCCCCTCACATACTTCGTAACCTGTTTCATCAATAGAAGTGCTCATATTTAAATTTTATCATTAAAAGGGAAGACTTCTGAAAACTTTTGGAGTTTTCATTCCTATCACTAGTTGGGCTTGTAAGACAAAAGTGGGACTTTAACATTTTTGAGGCAAAAATTACCCCCATTTTTCCCATAGAGGAAATGTGAGGCTACACGAGCTGGGTTTGTATCCCAGTTCTGCTATTATGAACTTTACTGTGACTTTGACAAGTAACCTAAGTTTCAAGTTTTAGTTTTTGTAAAACTTAGGGAAATGTTTTGTGAAACTTTATGAGGTGTTACAAGGGTTAAGTGAGATAATACTAGTTTTTTTCTATCCATGTTAAATTTATGCAGGTCTGAAGCAAAAGAAGGAAGGAAGGGCAAGAGAGAAGGAGGGAGGAAAGAAAAAGAAAATGAAAGGATAATGGCACAACAAACCACACACACCAAAATAAGAACTCTGGAATCAAGGGAATGCATGAGATAAATTGTCAGAAAACTTGGGTGTAAATTTGGAGCTCTGTCTCCATCTTCGTTTGTGACTTGAAGCAATTTTCTTAATTTTACTCTTGGAAAGAGCAAAATTTCACCTTTGGGGAAATGAAATGTTTGACTTCCCAAGTTAGTTTTAATTTGGACAATCCATGCTGCAGAAATATAAAAAGTAATTCTTAAAATTTATTTTAAAATTTTCACCTTTACTCATATCCTGAGAACCTAAAAATGTGCTTTTTAATCATCCACATTTCCTGTCTTTATTTGTATTGTCAAGTGAAGCAGTTCCAGCAGATGAGTCAGTTGATAAGGAAGCATTTCTTTTTCTGGAATAATGTGTCAGTGATGCTGTTTTAAAGTGTTTCCAGTATGTTTTGACATTAAGTAACATCACACACAAATGTGCATGGGCTAACTAAAATACTAGTGGTAAACCACAGCCACTATTCCCTTCTCCTTAGGGATTCCAGATTGATTTTGTTACTTTACTTTCTTTTAACAAAAGTGCTATATTACATACATTTTCATGTTTTAAATACAGTTTCATACAGTTTCATGAATTAAATTTTGTTCAGTTTTGGGAATCTGTAGAGACTCTTACACCTTACTTGGGACCCAACACAATGGACCGCTGAACCCAGATACCCCGGCCTGAAAGGACTGTGGCCCAAGATCAAGAGGTCAGTCCCCCAAAGTGGAATCCAACTCATCAGGGACACACCAAGAACGGAAAAAGCATGAAGTAGGGTAAAGCACCAAAGGGTCCCACAAGAGAGAAAATCAGAATGGAAATTCTATAGGGAGACTCATGAAGTTAGGGAGATAATGAGGGGTCAAAATAGAATGGGACTTGGTGGAGGCAAGTGTGTAAAAAAACTACTGTTAAAGACCTATGCTAAGGACATGGACATGTCTTGTATCGGTTAATTTTATGTGTCACCCTGGCTAGACATGTTGTTCATTTCTTTGGGCCAACACTAATCTAGAAATTGCTGTGAATGTCTTTGGGTATAATTAGCACCTACAGTCTCTTAACTTTAAAGTAAAGCAGGTTACCCTTGATAATGTGGTTGGGCTCATTCAGAGTTGTTGACCTTAAGAGCAAAAACTGAGGTTTCCTGAAGAAGAAGGATTCTACCTCAAGTCTATATCCTAGAAATTCTGCTTGTTTGCAGCCTGTTGCCCTGTGGATTTCGGACTCAAGATCACAATCTCAACTCTTACCTGAATTTCCAGCCTGCTGACTTGCTCTACAGAATTCAGGCCTTGCAAGCCTCATAGTCATGTGAGTCGATTTCTTAAAATCAATCTATCTATATCTGCAACTGTATCTATATATTTCTATCTCTATCGCTATTGCTTCTCTTCCTCTGGAGAACCCTGACTGATAAAATCTCTCTTGCCATTCTTCTGTAATGTAAGTATGTAAAGTCTGGAAGACTCTCCTGAGCTGGAAGATTGGGTTTAAAGCTGCAAAACCCCAGCAAACCTCAAGGATATTTTGAGCTACTTGAGAACCATTCTTTTAGTGCAGTCTTCGTCTTTTCCCCTCGCCACCTGGAGAAAACTGGAAATGGTTATTGTTTCCTTTGACTTCAGAAGTGCCTGCTATTTTCCAGGTATCTTCTTTGGTGTTAGTTATTTAGGTTGGGATCTCCTGAAAGCAGACTCTGAAATAAGAATTTGAGTGTAAACTGTGTGTTGGGGTGACTCCAGCAAATACTGGTGGGAGAGTAGGGAAGTGAGACAGGGAAGGAAAATAAAGCAGGGTATGCTAATAAATAGGGTAGAGTTGCAGGCTAAGGTTCAATGCCACTGAGACTTCTGGGAAACTGTGTGCACTAAGGGCATACAGCTGTGCACCAGGAAATGGGCTGAATATCAAGAAGACAAATGGTGCATTTTCTAGATGTTTCATTATTAAAATATGTTTTATATTAAACACAGACATATTTTGGAAAAGCCACATAGTCTTGTAAATTTTTGAGGTAAAGCTTGGAAACGCAAAGATATTTTGAGGTATTTAAGAGCCAGTCTTTTAGTGCAGTCTTTGTCTTTTTTTCCCTCTTTATCAAATCTGCTCATTCAGTTTCCCATTTGAAAGCTTCTCCTTGCTGTTACAACCACTTAGTCCCAGGGCTCACGGCCTCGCTCCTTCCACTGCACAGAGCTCGTCACTGTGCTCTTGCTTAGTGTCTAAACCAAGACTCTTTGCAACCCCAGGGACTGTAGCCCACCGGGCCTCCTCTGTTCATGGGATTTCCCAGGCAAGAATACTGGAGGGAGTTGCTATTTCCTCCTCCAGGGAACTTTCCTGATCCAGAGATTGAACCCAAGTCTCCTGCATTGGCAAGTGAGTTCTTTATCGCTGAGCTACCAGAGAAGCCCTTGCATAGAATTTCTCTCTGGCTTAAGTCCGATAACAGACCTGCCAGCCACTTCCCTAGAACCTGCTCCTGTTAACCAGTGGGCCTGCTGGGTCTGCTCTAGAGGGCCATGCTCCGCCCCTCACTGCCTCTGCTCTCAGATGACGGGGTCTCTGACATATGGCGCTTGGTATTCTTTCTAGGTCTATAGCTCGATCCTAATTCCCCATCTGCATCCATAGGGATAACGTGTATAGTCAGGCCCCATTGCAGTCTTTGACTTGATCTTAAGGACTTGATATTGTAGCTGTCTTATTCTTATATATATACATACTCATGGTTGCCTTGTATGTGCCACTATGCCTTCAAGAAAACTGGAACAATGACAGCTGGCAAATGGTACGCTGGTCTCCCAGGAGGTAACAGAAAACAGGCCATGTACGATGAAAAAGAACAGTATAAAAGGAAATATCCTGGAATGGAAATGTGTGTGTGTGTGTGTGTGTGTGTGTGTGTGTGTGCATGTGCTGTTTGGAGGAGGTGGTGAGAAAGCAGAGTTGCAATCGCAGACACAGGGAGAAAATGAGCCAGGTGGAGCCTGCTCTACTCTGTTACCTGGAATGGGGTGGAAGTGCTGGAGGACTATCAGTAGGACGTCCCTTGGCAGCGGTAAATCTCTTTCTCCCCAGGCAGCACAGATTGTGTTGAAAAATAGATGTTTCTAATATTCAGTTCCGCTTGTACAATCAGAGAGAATAACCTAAAATTTCAATAAACTGGTTTCTAGATAGAGAGAGCCCTTCATCAAAAGTCATTTATGCACAAGCCATTTCCTTCACATGTCACCAATTTTTGTCTTTTTTAGGAAAAAATAACAGTTGCAAATGTTTTGCTCTTGCCACATAATCATTTATTCATAGACTTTGTTTTACAAATGTGTCAACCTTATTTGTTTTTAGCTTTTAAAATATATCATGATGCTGAGAAATTGCCACATCTAGAAGTATTATCATTTAGATTCTGGGTCTTAAACTGCACACGATCAACTCTTTGTGAATAGCAAGTGATCTGAATATTGCCTAACTCTAAGGATTTTCATTGATTTTTAGTCTGACTGGCCCAAATATCAATCAGAGAAGTTCATTTACAAGTGTTCATACCATAGTGAAATTTTATACTGAAGGCATTTTGGACAATATGGCAGCATCAGCAAGCAATTCTCCTTCATCCTTCTCCCAGGTTTGAGAATAAAATACTAGATCATTTCTTGCCAGACTTTCATGTAGCATTTTTTCTGGGGCTTCTTAAAAAATAGTCTTTCCTCAAAACAGAGACACACACAGTCATTGAGAACTTTTATTTTTCTACCCGTCTGCAGTTGTAGGCAGCAGCAGAGAACATGTCACTTGGATCTACAGCAGCCGTCTTGAGACTGAAGCAATAAGCTAGATGGTGAAAGCTGGCATGCTAAGATGGTGAAACGGAAAAGAAAAGAAGAGGTCAGATTCTTGATGATGCTTTTTTGTGACACTGAACCAAAATTGGGACACTATTCCAAATTTGTTGCTAACAATAATTTAAACCACTGTTATTTGTTATTTGGATTTCTCTCCTGAGAGCTTTAGAATTTACAAGGAGTCAACACAGTTTCGAGATTGTTCACAGAGCCAGTAGCCCAGTCTTCCCCATTCACACACAGTTGTCTGGAACCAGAGGAAGAAAAGATGGGGAGTGGAGACTAGCAGAGTCTGGTACTTACCCTGGACTCAGAAATGAGGTATAGCCACCTTGTAAAGAGAGGTGGCAAGAAGAATCAAAGAGGTTTTTTCATGAGGGCTTTGCTGAGCCTTGGGATTTAAATACTTCTGGTATTTTGCAGCTTTGGGATCACCAAGAACAGCACCTTGGACAGTGGCTTGGGGGCATTGGACATCACCAGAGCAGGCAGAGAAGATCATGAGGAGAAATTTTCTTACACACAGCTGTGTCATTTCCTAACAATTCTCAGGAGTAACAGGAAGAGACTTCTAAGAGGAGCCTGAGGTCTTGAGCTAGCGCATGGGGCCAGCTACCCAGTGACAGGTAGTCGATAGCACTACGAGCTCATTTGCTCCCAAAGACAGTGGGATCTGTTGGCATTCATGATCCACATGACACACATCATAATTTTTATTAAAGTAAATTCCTGACAACATACAATTCAAGCCATTCTGCAGACACAGTATGCTAAAAGCAGTTCGTGTGTGCCTAGCCGCTCAGTCATGTCTGCCTCTTTGCAACCCCATGGACTGTATAGCCCTCCAGGCTCCTCTGTCCATGGAATTCTCCAGGCAAGAATAGTGGAGCAGGATGACATTCCCTTCTCCAGGGGATCTTCGTGACCCAGGGATTAAACCCAGGTCTCCTGCATTGCAGGCAGATTCTTTACTCTCTGAGCTACCTGGGAAGCCCAGTGTCTCTTTCAAAAATAATAGCTGAAAATAATTTTCATTGCAAATTGTAGAGTTTATGCAAGCCATACTCATGTGAATAAAATAAGGACATGTTCTGATATACCCTAAAGAGTGCCTTAATTTTGTGTTAGACTGGCACGGTGTTTTTGATGTGGTCCACATCCATGCCTCTGTGAGGCCACTGGTCAGTGATTTTCAAATGCATCCCCTCACCCACAGTGAAATCTGACATGACATTGTAAGTAAAACAGATCAAAGTAGAGCAGCTCTGAAGAAGTCAGTCATGACTGGGCACAGGGCCTTACGCATGCTGGCCCAGAGTACCTCTGCTCTGAATTTGAGGCAATTTTGAGGAGACTTCACTCTTCATCTATTTTGCTGTTGTCTCTGTTTATGCAGTTTTAATTATTCAGATGATTTGGACCTCTTTGGCTATTCATCTGTTAGTCTGGGTCATGGTACACTCAAAAATGTCAGAAATAGTGTATTTTCCCAATCCTCGACCCTGTTAGGTAAAGTAAGAATTTCCAAGGCAAAGTTCTCCCTTGAGGGACAGAGAAAGGAAGCAGTACCTCCTGTTTGTTACGAGACAATTACTTTAAAGTAATAAAATTTCCAGATACACAAGTGAAAGGGGTCTGCTTACCATTTTAGCCCTTTGTGTACTGGGGCTCACCATCCCTTTGGGACTGAGAATTCCTTGAGAGAAGGGACCATTGCTTACTCATATTTGTATTCCTTGCCATTCCTAGCACAGAGAGGTGTTCTGAAAAGTGTGGCTAAATTGAATTGGAAAAAGAACAGAGGGCACGCTAGGATCAAATTATATTCCAAACACATCTACTTCTGTGGATGTGAGAAACACTTTCTTAATGTTAACATTAAACTTTATTTTTGCTTGAGCATGCCATCAAAATAAAATTTTAACTTTCTGATTGCTGCTCTAAGACTGAAAATTATTTTCTCCTTAAAAGAAAAAATTTTAAAGCCTCTATGTGTGCAAAGAGTTGCGCTGGTTACTTTCATATGTCTTGCTGCATTTCTTCAGGTACTTTCTATTCCCTTGTCAATTGAACAGGGGACTGTTTTGTCAAATTATCCAATTTTAATATTTAATTTATTATTATTTGCTGATATTTTAAGACTAGGTAGACTATCCCCTCAGATGTGTCTTTTATCCTCTTGTTACAGAAGAGAAAGTGGAAACTCTGATGATGGAGGACTTGAGCAGCTCCAAGGGAGTAGAGCAGGAGGGGAACCCAGACTTTTCTGACTCAAGGCACTGTGCTTATTCTTCAGCTCCACGAATTCATTTCTTTCCCTTCTATATTTTATGACCCTTCTTAACCTAAGCATTCCTATCTCTTCAGTTATTAATCTTGTCACCCTTTTCGATCTCAAAAACACTGTCTCCACTGCTGTTTTTTGTTGTTATTGTTGTTCATAGTGACATTCATGCAGAGATTCTGGAATGGGTGGGATATTGGGATAAACGGACTGTAGACAGTTGAGGACATGCACTCATACACAAGTCTGAGAAATTCTGAGTTGTGGGAGAATGTTTTGTAGAGAAACCACATGTTTTGTAGAGTATGTAAACTGCCTTAAGCACCAGGTTTGATCCCTGTGTTGAGAAGATCCCCTGGAGGAGGGCAAGGCAACCCACTCCATGATTCTTGCCCGGAGAACCCCCATGGACAGAGAAGCCTGGCAGGCTACAGTCCATGGGGTCGCAAAGAATCAGACACGACTGAGCAACTAACACACTTTCCCCCTTGCCTGCCTCACTCCAAAGAAACAAACCTGACCAAAGGGGTTATTTGGGACCTGTGTTTATCATCATAATATTCTGAAGGCCAGGGTACTGCCCATAGATGCCAGAAGTCTGGTCCCTTTGAATTTCTATTGTTTACCTGTTCTAGTCTTTTGCTATTTAGAATATAGGCCTTGGGCCACCAGGGTCACCATCTCTTGGAAACTTGCTAACAGTGCAATTAGCAGGTCCTACCAGAGGCCTATTGAATCAGAAGATCTGTTGTGCCTAAGCACATTAGAGTTTAATGCAGTTATACTAGCGTAGTTTTTGCCAGCAATCTTGGTCTCTTTTCTTGGAATCCTACATTTTCTCTGCTTAAAATATATGCATGCACATATTTGAATTTAATTCCTGATTATTTTGGTGAGGTTATTCTAATACATGTATTATTCCATAGGCCTTTCAAAATTAGCTGCCTTTTGGAATGTCATTCAATTAATTAGATACTTCTAGTTCTCTTTAAAATTTTTGCTATGTTACATTGATGTCAAGAACCATGTTTTATTTACCTTTGTGCGTACACGATTTCTTGTATGTAAAAGCTCAGTAAGTTGAAAGCTGAATGAATTTTGAATTGAGTTTTGATTGAATGAGTGAGTGCATGGAAGAAGAGGAAATCTATTTAGATGGCACATTCCTTAAGACTCGGACAATGTCTTAGCTACCACCGAAATGCCAACGCTTCAGAGAAAATCTATCAATAAAATGCTTATTATTATAGCTGTTAGGTAAGAAGACGCTGTATATTTATTCCTGGCATAAGATCCCAGAGAACAGAAACAGAAAAGGAAATAAAGTGGAGCGCTAAGTACAGGGCTAGGCACCCTCACGATTGTTATCTCAGCTAATCATCACAGCATCTTGTCAGCTGGATATTATTTTGCTGAGGCTGAAAGCGAGTTCTTAACTTTAAGCACCTCGCCCAAGTTCACGCACCCAGGGTCAGAGCCTTGTAAGTTTCGGAAGTCATTTGCCATTTCTTTGTGTGCACGGCCCTGTTTTCTGTAGAGACTGGAAAGTGGAAAAGGAATGATCCTTCATAATAAAACACAAAAATACAGCTTTCTGATTTCCCCTGATGCATTAGAGGCTCTGTAGATCTGGAGGAAAGAGACCCTTTTCTTGCCTTTCCACCACAGACTAAGCGGGAACAATGGAATTGAAAAGCTACTCTCCCCTCCCCCCACTCCGCAGAGCGCTTTCTGCCAGCGGAACGCAGGTGCTGGGCCTTCAGGCTTGAGGGGGGGACCAGAGAGGAACGGACTCACGGCCTGGTAGTTGCCTAGTAACGCCCGCTGGAGGCGTCCCAGTGTAATAAGGTCCCCGAGAAGTGTCACTGGTCTAGAGTGGGACCCCGAACGTGGCCAGTGCTCTCCGCGCTAGCGGCCCCCGCTACTTGGCGGGGTAGGACAGGGGAAATGTTGCAGGAGGAGTCGGATCTGTCTCTCATTATTGCCCAGATAGTCCAAAAGCTCAAAGGCTCAAATTTGTACGCTCAGTTGGAACGGCAGGCCTGGGTAAGTGAGGCTGTGGGAAGGGGTGGAGACCCGCGGGGCCGCGGCGATGCCCCGGCTCCTTCTGCCTCCGGCAGACCTAAGCCCGAGCCCGCCTCGGCCCTCTTCAGCTCCGCTCCTGGGCACGGAAAACCCTCCCTGCCCCTTGTAAGCTCCACTTGCTCAGTCTCGGGCGTCGGGTAATAGATTTATTTTTAAAGTAGGGTGGGGCACATCATGCCTTTCTTTTAGGCCAGAGAACCGCTGAGGCTATTCATTCATAGTGTAGAGCTTTACAGAATCTAATCTAATCTAATCTAAACTGCTGAAATCGTTGGAGGTAGGTTGAAGTATACCTTCCTTCGCTTTTTCCATCCTGCAGGTGTGTTTGAGCCCCCAGGTTCCTTTTGACTTTGGCTTCTATGACCTTGCTGTCTACCCTCCGTGCAATGATTCCCCCTCTAACGGCCCACCAGGCATTCCTTATTTTCTACTGTGCTAGCTTCTTTGGATGCAGAGATTGATCAGGAGACCTTTGCCTTTTTTTGTGAATGTGACAAATGGAATCCTACAGTATGTGAATTTTTGTGCTTTGTCATTTTGCATAATTTGAGATTCATTCATGTAGTTGCTATTTTAGTAGTTATGTTTCTTTTTATTGTAGAGTAATATTTCATTGTTTGAATGTACTACGATTTGTTTATCCAATCCTTGGTTGCTGGGGAATTTCAGTTACAAGAGTTATGTTTTGGTTCCGTTTATAAACATTATAAGTAAAGCTGATATATGCTTTCTGGTATAGTTTTTTTTTTTTCCCCCCTTTAAAAAGTTTCTTTTCTCTTGAATAAATACTCTGGAGTGGAACTGCTGAGTTGTATGGTAAGTGTATGTGTATAAGAATCTACCAAACTTTTCCAAAGTGACTGTATTATTTTGCATTTCCACAGCCATTATGAGGATTGCTCTGCATCCTTGCTAGTGCTTGGTGTTAGTTTTTAATAAATTAATTTTTATTTGTAATTATACTCCTCTAAATCTCTCTCTCTTTTTTTTTTTTTTTTGGCCAGGAAAATCTGACTTTTTATTTCTTAAATACTGTAAAGGAAGAAGGGGGCGGGGGGAAATGGTCCCCTGATGATGGAGGGCCATGGAGCTAGGGATTGTCAGCAAAGGCCCTGTGGGCATTCAGGAAGCGCTGGGGGCTTAGTTGGGGTCTTCCTGCAGTCGCTTTTGTATGTCAGCCCAGAGCTTGCGTCTCTTGGAGGACATACCACAGAGTGCCTTAAAAAAAAATGGTGTTTGTTAAAATCTTTTGCCTTAAAAAAATTGGTGTTTGTTCTCATACTGGTGAATTGTACGGATTCTTTATGTATGACATAAGTCCCTTATTGGGATTCCCTACCCACTCCACTGTTCTTGCCTGGAGAATCCCAGGGATGGGGGAGCCTGGTGGGCTGCTGTCTATGGGGTCGCACAGAGTCAGACACGACTGAAGTGACTTAGCAGAGTGGCTTAGTGGTAAAGAATCTACCTGCTAAGGCAGGAGATGTGGGTTCGATTCTTGGGTCAGGAAGATCCCCTGGAGAAGGAAATACTCGCTCCAATATTTTTGCCTGGGAAATCCCATGGACAGAGGAGCCTGGTGGTCTACAGTCCACAAGGTGGCAAAAGAGTTGGATACAACTTAGTGACTAAACAACATATGATTTGTGTTACACATTCTATTAAAAATTTCCCCAAATATTTTGTTTTTTAGTACTATTAAAATTCTGATTTTTTTTCTTAAGTTTCCAATTATTTGTTCTTTTTTCATTTGTTCTTAGTATACAGAAATATAATTGATCTTTGTATATTTACCATGTGTCCTGGGGCCTTACTAAACTTAGGTATTTGTTATAATACCTTTTTTTGTAGATGACTTAGGATTTTACAAGTCAGGTGTCATTTGTGAATAAAGATGTTTTACATCTTCCTTTCCAATCAGTGTGCCTTTTAATTCTTTTTCTTGCCTCGTTACACTGGCTAGTGATTCCAGTGTGATGTTGCCTAGATGCTTTTTGTTAAGTTGAAGAAACACTCTTCTATTCCTTGTTTTCTGAGCCTTTTATTACTAATTGATGTTGAGTTTTTTCCCTCAGATTTCATAGTTTATAGTTTACTATTGTTGTGGACTCTATGTATTTTAACAAATAAATAATGACATGTATCTAACATTGTACAGCATGGTTTTTGATATCATAAAAATACTGTGCTTCTCTTGCTCATCCCTTCTTCTCGCTGAACCTCAGGCAGCCACTTATCTTTTTACTGTCTCCATAGTTTTGCTTTTTTCAGGATGTCATATATGTAGTTGAAGTCATACAATATGTAGCCTTTTCAGATGGGCTTCTTTCACTTAGTAATATGTATTTAAGTTTCCACCTTCTGTTTATAGCTTGATAGCTTATTTCTTTTTAGTGCTGAGTAATATTCCATTCCACTGTTTCCCCATCTATTTCCTATGAAGTGATGGGACCAGATGCCATGATCTTTGTTTTCTGAATGTTGAGCTTGAAGCCAACTTTTTCACTCTCCTCTTTCACTTTCATCAAGAGGCTTTTTCGTTCCTCTTCACTTTCTGCCATAAGGGTGGTGTTATCTGCATATCGGAGGTTATTGATATTTCTCCTGGCAATCTTGATTCCAGCTTGTGCTTCTTCCAGCCCAGCGTTTCTCATGATGTACTCTACATATAAGTTAAATAAGCAGGCTGACTGCAGATGGTGATTGCAGCCATGAAATTAAAAGATGCTTACTCCTTGAAAGGAAAGTTAAGAACAACCTGATAGCATATTGAAAAGCAGAGATATTACTTTGCCAGCAAAGGTCTATCTAGTCAAGGATATGGTTTTTCCAATGGTCATGTATGGATGTGAAAGTTGGACTGTGAAGAAAGCTGAGCGCCAAAGAATTGATGCTTTTGAACTGTGGTGTTGGAGAAGACTCTTGAGAGTCCCTTGGACTGCAAGGAGATCCAACCAGCCCATCCTAAAGGAGGTCAGTCCTGGGTGTTCATTGGAAGGACTGATGTTGAAGCTGAAATTGCAGTACTTTGGCCACCTCATGTGAAGAGTTGACTCACTGGAAAAGACCCTGATGCTGGGAAGGATTGGGGGCAGGAGAAGAAGGGGAAAACTGAGGATGAGATGGCTGGATGGCATCACCAACTCGATGGACATGAGTTTGAGTGAACTTGGGGAGTTGGTGATGGACAGGGAGGCCTGGTGTACTGTGATTCATGGGGTCGCAAAGAGCTGGACACGACTGAGTGACTGAACTGAACTGAATATTCCATTGCCTAGATGTATGACTGCTTGTCCATTCACTGAAAGATATTGGCTGCTTTCAACTTTTGGCATTTATGAATAAAGCTGCTGCAAACATTCATGTGCAGGTTTTCGAATGGAGACACTTCCAACTCATTTGGAAAAATACCAAGGATTGTAATTGCTGGATTATATGTAAGAATAGTTTATAAGAAACAGCCAACCTGTCATCCAATGCCTTGCTTATTTTTATTTTTTAAATTAATTTTTAATTTTTATTGGAGTACAGTTGCTTTTGGCAGCTGAAGTTTGTCTTGTGGCACATAGTGGGTGAGAGATTCCTCCCTCTCCCTAGTGCTGACTTTCCTCTGCTTTGTACTGCTTTAGGATTTGGGGCCTGTGAGAGTTTTCTTATGTTTCCATGAGGAAGGTAGTTTTTCAACAGTCATAATCCCCAGAGGCTTCCCCTGTGCCTAAGTGGTAAAGAACCCGCCTGCTGGTCAGGAACCATAAGAGACATGGGTTTGATCCCTGGGTCAAGAAGATCCCCTGCAGGAGGGCATGGCAACCCACTCCAGTTTTCTTGCCAGGTAAATCCCATGGACAGAGGAGCCTGGCGGGCTACAGTCCATGGGGTCACAAAGAGCCAGACACGACTGAGTACACTCTTACACACCCAGAACCTCTGCCTTTTCCAGAGGTTTAAGGCCTCTTCCTTAAATGAGAGGGGAGTTTGGGCAATGTGGTGCGGTTGTATGCTGCTTTTGTAGTGGTGGCCTATCCTTTCTTGCACACCTGTGCCACAGAAAGGGACCCTTTGCAGTTCCCTGCTCTACCCTCAGCCCTGACAGTGACATTTGGAAAAGAGCATGCAAGTGTGAATTCCCCTGTGTTTTGAGCTCCCAGTGTTTCTGGGACATACTAGCCCACATCTCATCTATAACAGTTAATTTTAGCTGAATTTTTCTTTCTTGCTTGTACAGTAGCCTCCTTTTCCTCCTGTGCTTTGTCAAATATTAAATAGTTTGTAGTTCCATCTGTCTTTAGAGGGGCTTGTTACTGTTTGGAATTTAAATCACTTGATTGTCTTAAAACTTCATTTTTCTGTTGAGTTCAAAAGTTAAGATTTTTGTAGATTATACCACTCTTTCTCATTGTTAGGGTGGGAGTAATATTTTCTTGTTCTGACTTCCCACATCCTATACATTAGCAGAAATCCAATAATAAATGTTGAAGGATTGAACCTATGTCAGTGAGAAAGGTTGGTCTGTAATTTTCCTTTCTTGTAATGTCTTTGACAAGTTTGTGCTGGCCTGATAAAATGGTACAGAAGTGTTCGCCTCCTTTTTTCTTTTCTATTTGATGCAAGAGTATTACAAGACAGTGTTATTTCTTTATTAAATGTTTAGAAGAAGTCTCCATTGACGCCTGTGTCTCAGATTTTCTTTTGAGAAGGTTTTTTTTTTTTTTTAAATTAGTAAAGCTTTATTTTTTAGGATGGTTTTAGGCTTGCAGAAAAATTGGGCAGAAATACAGAGTTCTCATACATCTCCTCTCCTTACACACAATTTCCTTTATTAGCATCTTGCATTAGTGTGCTACATTTGTTACTATTGGTGAACCAGTTGATACTGATACATTACTGTTAAAGTCCACATTTTACATCATGGCTCAGTCTTTGTATTGTAGAGGTCTATGGCTTTCAACAAATGTGTGATACCATGTATCCACTATTCCAGTATCTCACAGAATAACTTCAGTTCAGTTCAGTTAGTTCAGTTGCTCAGTCGTGTCCAGTTCTTTGCAACCCCATGGACCTCCCTGTCCATCACCAACTCCTGGAGTTTACTCAAACTCATGTCCATCGAGTTGGTGATGCCATCCAACCATCTCCTCCTCTGTCATCCCCTTCTCCTCCTGCCTTCAATTTTCCCAGCATCAGGGCCTTTTCAAATAAGTCAGTTCTTTACATCAGGTGGTCAAAGTATTGGAGTTTCAGCTTCAGCATCAGTCCTTCCAGTGAATATTGAGGACTGATTTCCTTTAGGTGGACTGGTTGGATCTCCTTACAGTTAAAGGGACAATTCTTCAGCACTCAGCTTTCTTTATAGTCCAACTCTCACATCCATACATGACTACTGGGGAAACCATAGCTTTGACTAGACGGACTTTTGTTGGCCAAGTAATGTCTCTGCTTTTTGATATGCCGTCTAGGTTGGTCATACTTAACGGTCCTGAAAGTCCTCTGTGCTCTGCCTATTCATTCCTCCCTCCTTTCAAGCCCCCAGCAACCACTTGACTTTTACTGTCTGCATTTTTGCCCTTAAGAATGTCTCACTGTTGTAATTATGCAGTATGTAGCTTTTCAGATTAACTTCTTTTACTTGGCAATGTGCTTTATGTTACTGTATATCTTTTTGTGCCTTGACAGCTTTTTCTTTTTCTGAATAATATTATATTGTGAGGGTATATCACTTCATTTGTACATTCACTATCTTTTGAAGGACATCTTGGTTGCTTTCAAGTTTGGCAGTTATGAATAAAACTGGTATAAACATTCCTGGTAGATTTTTGTGTTGACATAAGTTTTCAGATAATTTGGCTAAATACCAAGAAGCATAATTTCTGGTTTGTAAGACTGGTAGAAACTGACAGCTTGTCTTCTGTTGTGGTTGTACCATTCTGCATTCCCACCAGCCTTGAATGACCGTTCCTGTTGCTCCACGTTCTTGCCAGAATTGGTATTACCAGTGGCTTAGATTTTAGCCATTCTAATAGGTATGTGGTGATATCTCACTGTTGTTTTAATTTACAGTTCCCTAGTGACATATGATAAGGAATATCTTCTCATATGTTTTTATGTTATCTGTATGTTTTCTGTGGTGCGATGTCTGTTCAGGTCTTTTCGCTTTTTTATTTGGGTGTTCTTATTGTTGAGTTTTAAGAGTTTTAAGAGTATGTTTAGGGTACAAGCCCTTTATCAGATATGTGCTTTGCAAATATCTTCTCCCAATCTGTAGACAGTCTTTTCATTCTCTTAGCAGTAACTTTCTAGAGAAATTTTTAATTTTAATGAAGTCCAACTTACCAGTTTTTTTTCTTTTATGGATCATGTTTTTGGTAGTATGTCCCAAGAATTAATCTCCAAAACCAAGGTCACTTAGATTTTCATCCATGTTATCTTTTAGAAGTCTTATAGTTCTGGGGTTTACATTTATGATCCATTAAAAAAAATACACACACACACACACACACACACACACACACATATTTTTTGGCATGCTGATGTCCAGTTGTTCTAGTACAGTTTGTTAAAAGGACTGTCTTTGCTTCATTGAATTGCTTTTGCTCTTTTGTCAAAGATATATTGACTATAAATAATAAATGCTGGAGAGAGTGTAGATAAAAGGGAACCCTCCTACACTGTTAGTGGGAATATAAATTGGTACAGCCACTGTAGAGAACAGTGTGGAGGTTCCTTAAAAAACTAAAAATAGAACTGCCATATGATCCAGCAGTCCCACCCCCGGGTATATACCCAAAGAAAACCGTAATTTGAAAAGATACATACACCCTAATATTCACTGCTACACTGTTTACTGTTTACAGTAGCAAGACATGGAAGCAACCTATATGTCCATTGACAGAGGAATGGATAAAAAAAATGTGGTAGATGTGTAGAAAGAAATATTACTCAGCCATAAAAAAGAATGAAGTGATACCATTTGCAGTAACATGGATGGACCTTAAGATTGTCATCCTGAGTAAAGTAAGTCAGAGAAGGACAAATGTCACATGATGTCACTTACATGTGGAATCTAAAAAAAGCTATATTATATACCAATCTATATTATATTCTTATACTATATTCTTTGCAGCCAAAGATGGAGTTTTGTGGTCAGCAAAAACAAGACCTGGAGCTGACTGTGGCTCAGTTCATGAGCTCCTTATTTCAAAATTCAGACTTAAATCGAACAAACTAGGGAAAACCACTAGATCATTCAAATATAACCTAAATCAAATCCCTTATGATTATACAATGGAGGTGGCAAATAGCATTAGATTTGGTATACAGAGTGCCTGAAGAACTATGGACAGAGGTTCATATCATTGTATGAGACGCAGCGACCAAACATCCCCAAGACAAAGAAATGCAAGAGGGCAAAGTGGTTGTCTGAGGAAGCCTTACAAATCGCTGAGAAAGAAAAGAAGTGAAAGGCAGAGGAGAAGAGGAAAGATGTACCCAACTGAATGCAGAGTTCCAGAGAATACCAAGGAGAGATAAGAAAGCCTTCTTAAGTGAACAATGCAAAGAAACAGAGGAAAGCAATAGAATGGGAAAGATTAGCGATCTCTTCAAGAAAATTGGAGATATCAAGGGAACATTTCATGCAAAGATGGGGTCAATAAAGGACAGAAATGGCAAGGATCTAACAGAAGCATAAGATATTAAGAAAAGGTGGCAAGAGTACACAGAAGAACTGTACAAAAAAGATCTTAATGACCCAGATAACCACCATGGTGTGATCACTCACCTAGAGCCAGACATCCTGGAGTGTGAAGTCAAGTGACCTTAGGAAGCATTACTGCAGAGTTAGTGGAGGTGATAGAATTCTAGCAGAGCTATTTCAAATACTAAAAGGTGATACTGTGGAAGTGCTGCACTCAATATGCCAGCAAATTTGGGAAACTCCGCAGTGGCCACAGGACTGGAAAAGGTCAGTTTTCATTCTAATCCCAAAGAAAGGCAATGCCAACGAATGTTCATACTAGTGTACAGTTGCACTCATTTCACATGCTAGCAAAGTAATACTCAAAATCCCTCAAGCTGGGCTTTAACTGTATGTGAACTGAGAACTTCCAGATGTACAAGCTGGATTTAGAAAAGACAGAGGAACCAGAGATCAAATTGTCAACCTCCATTGGATGATAGTAAACGCTATGGAATTCCAGAAAAACATCTGCTTCTGTTTCATTGACTACACTGAAGCCTCTGTCTGTGTGGATCACAACAAACTGTGGAAAATTCTTCAAGAGATAAGAATACTAAACTACCTTATCTGCCTTCTGTGAAAGTGTATTCAGGTCAAGAAGCAACAGTTAGAACCAGACATGGAACAAAAGATTGGTTCCAAATTGGTAAAGGAGTATGTCAAGGATGTATATTGTCACCCTGCTTATTTAGCTTATATGCAGAGTACATCATGTGAAATGCCAGGCTGGATGAATCACAAGCTGGAATCAAGATTGCCAGGAGAAATAGCAACCTCATATATACAGATGATACCACTCTAATGATGTCATTCTAATGGTATCTTCACTTTCATTAGAAAGTGAAGAGGAGCTAAAGAGCCTCTTGATGAAGGTGAAAAAGGAGAGTGAAAAACCTGGCTTAAAACTCAACATTTAAAAAACTAAGATCATGGTATCTGGTCCCATAACTTCATGGCAGATAGATGGAGAAAAAGTGGAAACAGTGACAGATTTTATTTCCTGGGCCAGAATCACTGCAGATGGCCAGATCACTGCAGCCATGAAATTAAAAGGTGCTTATTCTTTGGAAGAAAAGCTATCACAAACCCTAGACATCACTGAAATCACTTTGTTGACAATGGTCTGTATAGTCAAAGCTAGGGTTTTTCCAGTAGTCATGTATGGATATGAGAGTTGACCATAAAGAAGGCTGAACACTGAAGAATTGATGCTTTTGAACTGTGGTGTCAGAGAAGACTGTTGAGAGTCCCTTGGACTGCAAGGAGGTCAAACCAGTCAATCCTTAAGGAAATCAGTCCTGAATATTCATTGGAATGACTGCTGCTGAAGCTGAAGCACCAATACTTTAGCCACCTGATGCCAAGAACTGACTCATTTGAAAAGACCCTGATACTGGGAAAGATTGAGGGTATAACAGAGGATGAGATGGTTGAATGGCATCACTGACTCAATGGACATGAGTTTAAGCAAACTCCGGGAGATAGCGAAAGACAGGGAAACCTGGCATGCTGCAGTCCTTGAAGCTGCAAAGGAACTTAGCAGCTGAACAGTGAACAACAGCAACAACAGAAAAATGGCACAAATGAACTAATTTACAGAAGAGAAGTAGAGTTATAGATGTAGAAAACAATTTTACGGTTACTGGGGCAGTGGGGTAGGCGGGATAGGGAAGAGGGATAAATAAGAGATTGGGATCAATATATACACATATATGTAGAAGCATATAAAATAGATAACTAATAAGGACCTACTGTATATAGCACAGGGATCTACTGTCTGTGTTTTTAACATTACCACATTTTCTTGATATTGGTAGCTTGATAATAAGCTGAAGTTGTCAGTCCTGCAAACAACTTTCTTATGTTTTAGTATTGGAAAGTGTTTAAAGAACAGACTCATTTTTAATAGATATAGGAGTATTCAGATTTTCTGTCCCTTCTATTGTCAGTTTTGATAAGTTGTGTTTTTCAAAGAATTTGTTTATTTAAATGTATGTGCACGCGTGCTTAGTCGCTCAGTGATGTTCGACTCTCTGTGACCCCATGGACTGCAGCCTGCCAGGCCTCTCTGTCCGTGGGATCCTCCAGGCAAGAATACTGGAGTGGGTTGTCATGCTCTCCTGCGGGGGATCTTCCCAACCCAGGGATCGAACCCAGGTCTCCTGCATTGGGCAAAATCTCCACTGTCTGAGCCACCAGAGAAGGCCATTTAGATGTATACCTGTGGCCGATTCATCTTGATGTATGACAAAAACCATCACAATATTGTAAAGTAATTATCCTGCAATTAAATAAATATTTTAAAAATAAATGATATAAATCATTGGTGTCTAGTTGTCTAAAACAAGCTTTTATTTCTTTTTAATGTCTGAAAAATCTATCACAGTTTCCTATAATGAAAATTTGTGTGCATATGTGTTTTTGAACAGTTTTGCTAGGTGTTTATCAATTTTACTAATCTCATCAAAGAACCAATTTTGGTTTTAGTGTTTTTCTCTTAATTTTGGATCATATCTTTATTAGTAATTTTCTCCTACTTTCTATGAGATTGATTTTCTACCCTTTTATAGTTTCTTGAGATGGAAACTTAGAACATAAGTTTCAAGACATTTTTTCCTTTCTAAAATATCCATTTAAAACTATAATTTCACCCTAAGCACTACTTTAACTGTATTCCAGCTTTAATGAGTCATTTTTTAAAATATTCTTTTGTATAAAACATTCTGTAATATTTTTTGTCACTTTAAAGATTTGATCCAAGGGTTATTCTCAGGTATATTACCTAATTTCCAAGCTATTGAAATTTTCGGGGTTTTTTTTGTATTTTTATTGGGATTTTCTTTTTTTTTTTTTTTTTTGTATTTTTTGAAGGTGTACAATATTGTGGTTCACAGTTTTTAAAGGCTGTACTTTCAGGTGGCTCAGTGATAAAGAATCCACCTGCCAGTGCAGGAGACACAGGAGATGTGGGTTCGATCCCTGGGCCAAGAAAATCCCTTGAAGAAGGAAATGGCAACTCACTCCAGTATTCTTGCCTGAAAAATCCCATGGACAGAGGAGCCTGGTGGGCTATATAGTCCATGGGGCCACAAAGAGTCAGACGCGGCTGAGCGACTGAGCACATGTATACTCCACTTACAGTTATTATGAAATACTGGCTATGTTCACTGTTTGTACAATATACCCTTGTAGCTCTTAGTTACAAAGTAGCTTTTTGTTACAAACTGTACCTCGCTTGTATCATCCCTCTTTTTCCCTGTCCCCACTGGTAACCACTGGTTTGTCCTCTGTATCAGTAAGTCTGTTTCTCTTTTGTTTATTCGCTGCTGCTGCTGCTGCTGCTGCTAAGTCGCCTCAGTCGTGTCCGACTCTGTGCAACCCCATAGACGGCAGCCCACCAGGCTCCACCGTCCCTGGGATTCTCCAGGCAAGAGTACTGGAGTGGGTTGCTGTTTATTCACTAGTTTTTAATTTTTTTTTAGATTTCACATAGAAGTGATATTACGTAGCATTTTGTCTTTCTCTGACTTATTTCAGTTAGCATAATGCATCCATGTTGCTGTAAATGGCAGTATTGATTCTTCCAAAACAAGAACATGGTGTATCTTTCCCTTTGTGTCATCTTCACTTTCTTTCACCAGTGTCTAACAGTTTTCTGGGTATAGATTTTTGTTTTCTTAGGTAGGTTAATTCTGAGCTATCTTATTGGTTTTGATGAGATGGTAAATAGGATTATTTCCTTAATTTCTTTTTTTATTGTTATTAATGTATAGAAATGCAACATTTCTGTATATTAGTTTTGTATTCTTCAAGTTTATTGTTGAAGAAGCTCTTCTATAATAGTTTTCTGGTGGCATCTTTAGCATTTTCTATGTATAATACCATGTCATTGTTATTGATTTCCAACTTAATATCAGAATTGCCAGAGACATTCTCTGACTGGTTAAATCTTTTAAAAGTTTTTGAGGCTTGCTTTGCAACCTCGTGTATAGTCAGTTTTGCCGTATATCCCATGTGCACTTGTAAAGAATGAAAGAATGTGTATCCTGTCATTGTCGGGTCAGGTTATCTGTATATGTCACTGAAATCCAGGTGTCAATTATACTGTTCAGCTTTTCTATAATCTTAGAGAATTTTTATTCTGTTATCAACTATTCAAAGAAATATGTTTAAATCTCCTATCATGACTGTATATTTATCTATTTCTTTTATTTCAATTTTTAAATTTTAACGCTATTTCATTGGTTGTACATAGATCTATATTGTGATAACTTTCTGATGGTTTAATCCCTAAAGTAAGTAAAGTAGCTCAGTCGTGTCCGACTCTCTGCAACCCCATGGACTGTAGCCTATCAGACTCTTCCGTCCATGGGATTTTCCAGGCAAGAGTGCTGGAGTGGATTGCCATTTCCTTCTCCAAGGGATCTTCCCGACCCAGGAATCGAATCCGGGTCTCCCGCATTGCAGGCAGATGCTTTACCATCTGAGCCACCAGAAATGTCCTTTATTTCTAGTAAGGTTCTTGCCTTAAAGTCTGTTTTGTCTGATGTTAGTATAGCCACAGCAGCTTTTTTTGATTAGTGATTGCATGGTATGACTTTTTCATACTTTTATTTTCACCCTTTCTGCATCAAAATCATCATATAGTTGTCTTTTAAATCCACTCTGACAAATCTTTTAATTTTATTAGTTAGTATATTTACATTTAATGATTTTACTGATATATTTGGTTTTACATTATTGGTCTTAATATTTGGTTTTTTAATTTTGCTTCATATTCTGTTTTCTTTCTTTTTTATATTCTCTGGGGTTATCAAATATCATTCAAATATTTTTATTGTTTTTTGTTTTTCTTCTCCATTAATGTGGTAGATACACGTTGCTTTACTGTTCTCTATATAGCTGCCCTAGAGGTTACAACATTTATTCTTGATTACTTGTACTCTTGAGTAAACTATTTTATTTTATTTTTTACTATTTCCCTGTAATGTAATGCTAGAACTTAGAAATTTTAGTTATTACACCTCTTTCCTTTTGTGTTATTTTTGTTGTGCATTTTATTTTAAGTTCCATAGGACATTGCTATCACTATTTTATAACATAAGTATTTAGTCAATATTTACTCATCTTAACCAATTTTTATTCTTGTTTCTCATAATTCTCTTCTATATATCTTTATTTACCCTGGGATTATTTTTCTTCTACTATAAAAACTCTTCTTAGTATTTCTTTTAGTTCAGATTTTCTGGTGACAGTCTCCTCGGTTTTATTTGTTTGATGATGTCTTTAGTGAAAGTGAAAGTTTCTCAGTTGTGTCCAACTCTGTGACCCCATGGACTATAGCCTGCAAGATTCCTTTGTCCATGGAATTATCCAGCGCAAGAATACTGGAGTGGGTAGCCTTTCCTTTCTCCAGGGGAATCTTCCCAACCCAGGGGTCGAACCCAGGTCTCCCACATTGCAGGCGGATTCTTTACCATCTGAGCTACCAAGGAATCCCAAGAATACTGGAGTGGGTAGCTTATCCCTTCTCCAGGGGATCTTCCCTACCCAGGAATCGAACCGGGGTCTCCTGCACTGGCAGGCGGGTTCTTTACCACTAGTGCTACCTGGGAAGCCCTTATACCAGCTGAGCTATGAGGGGAGCTCCGATAATGTCTTTATTTCATCTTTATTTCTGAAGGATTTTTTTATCTGTGTTTAAATTTCAAAGTTGTCATTAATTTTTTTCTCAGCATGTTGAGACATTTCTTTTTCTTCTGGGCTCTTTGTGTTCTGTTATGAAGTCAGCCATCAGTCTTTTTGAAATCCACTGATATGTGTTCCCCACCCTCACCCGGGCTATTTTAATATTTTTATATTATCTTTTTCATTTTAATCTTTATTGAAAATAACCTTGGTGTGCTGTTATTGTTGTTTGCATTATATTACTATTATTAAATTTACTCTGGTTTGGATTTATAGAGCTTCTTAAATCTTGTGTTAGTATCTTTCTCCAGTTTTGGAAAATTCTTGATCATTTACTGTCTGAATATTTGTTCTGCCACATTTTTCTCCTTCTTTCTTTCTGAGATTCCAATTTGTATATATTAGATTTTTCACTGAGTCCTACTTCTCTCTACTACTCTTTTCCTTTATTTTACATTTTTTTCCTCTGTGCTTTAGTTTGGACATTTTCTTTTGACCTCCTTTCAATTCATGGATCCTATTTTATGCTATTTTTATGTCTCTTGGTAAATCTATCTAATGAATTCTTACTTACATTTAGTGTTATTTTTCAGTTCTAAAATTTCCAAATGGTTCTCCTTTATTGATTCCAGTTCTTAGGTAAAATTACCTGCTTTTCATCTACTTTGTCCAGTTTTTTCTCTTAAAAAAATATATAACTCATAATTGTTCTAAAGTCTTTGTCAGTTAACACCAATATCTGGATCATATGTGATCTGTCTATGGTGTTATTTCTCCTTATCTTTTGTTTATCTAATTTTGTCTGTTGGCATGCCTAGTAATTTTTATTTTATGCCAGACATTGTGTCCAAAAAATTGTAATGCCTCCTGATGATATCTTCCTTTTTTTGAGGATTCATTCTCCCCTCTGCTGGGCTTCCCCAGTGGCACAGTGATAAAGAATCAGCATGCCAATTCAGGAAACACAAGAGAAGTGGGTTCAATCCATGAGTCAGGAAGATCCTCTGGAGGAGGAAATGACAACCCATTCCAGTATTCTTGCCTGGGAAATCCCATGGTCAGAGGAACCTGGTGGGCTACAGTCCATGGGGTCCCAAAGAGTCAGACATGATTCGGGGACTGATCACCACAACATTACCGCCTGCTGGGCCGATAATCTTCTGACTGATTCCCTTTATCCAATTAGGGAGTGTGCTGGGTTGAGATTGAGTTTTACTTTCAGGCTTAATTTTCTTTCCTCTGTTTCTTCCCTGGCTCTCACAAGTTTCCAGCTATGAATTTGATATATTCTAAGGGTGCTTTCCTCCTTGGGTCCCAGACTCTAACCTTTTTCTTGTCAGACTGCTAAAGAACTTTTTCACAATTTTCGTGCTTAGGTTTGTAGCCTTCTACCCCATACAGTTTTAATATTCAAAAATTTCTTGAGAAAACTGGCCATGTGCTTAAGATCTCCCAAGTCTGTGCCAAAGCTATGCTTATTTCTCTGTCCTCCCTTGGTAGCCCTCCACCAGGGTTGTACTGGGTTTGTCCTGATTGTCAGCCTTCAGTTCATGCTCAGAATAATGATCCAAGGGAAAAGGTGGCTACAGCGGCCAGTATGCTCTCAAGATTTTCCCCTTTCTGTTACTCTAGTTCTTGTTCTCTTAACCACCCTCTTCTGTCTATATACAGTTGGATTTCTGTTTAGCTCCTCCATACAACTTGGAAACACAAGGCCAATTTTGTGAGGATTGAACAAGATAATATGCCTGGAACATAGTAAGTGCTCAGAAAGTAGAAGTCTGAGTTAAAGTCCAAATGAAATATCACTCCTTTGTTTAAAATCCCTCAGTACTTTTCATTGCCCTTAGGAAAATGAACAAAGCCCTTCATTAGGCCTACAAAGCTTGGTGGCTCTCTTCTTCAGGCTCTGCTCTTCCGCCATGACTGTCTAAGTTTCATAGGATTTCCATTACCTTCTGGTTTAGTTTAGGTACTCCTTTCTTTTTGGGATCCCTAGTACCTGGAACTTTATTTTTTGTAGTATTTAAGCGTCATTCTTCCCCACTAAAGTCTGCGTCATAAAGACAGGAAAAGACTCTGTGTCTCTTGTTCTGCTGTCTTATATATCTAGCATAATGACTAGTATGAGAAAGGTGCTCAACATGTCTTTATTAAATGAAACAAATCCCAGTTCTTCTTTTTAGTGTCCATTCTGACAATATATATTGAGTACCTTCAGTTCAGTTCAGTCACTCAGTCGTGTCCAACTCTTTGCGATTCCGTGAATCGCAGCACGCCAGGCCTCCCTGTCCATAACCAACTCCCGGAGTTCACTCAGACTCGCGTCCATCGAGTCCGTGATGCCATCCAGCCATCTCATCCTCTCTCGTCCCCTTCTCCTGCTCCCAATCCCTCCCAGCATCAGAGTCTTTTCCAGTGAGTCAACTCTTCGCATGAGGTGGCCAAAGTACTGGAGTTTCAGCTTCAGCATCATTCCTTCCAAAGAAATCCCAGGGTTGATCTCCTTCAGAATGGACTGGTTGGATCTCCTTGCACCCCAAGGGACTCTCAAGAGTCTCCAACACCACAGTTCAAAAGCATCAATTCTTTGGCGCTCAGCCTTCACAGTCCAACTCTCACATCCATACATGACCACAGGAAAAACCATAGCCTTGACTAGATGGACCTTAGTTGGCAAAGTAATGTCTCTGCTTTTGAATATACTGTCTAGGTTGGTCATAAGTTTCCTTCCAAGGAGTAAGCATCTTTTAATTTCATGGCTGCAGTCACCATCTGCAGTGATTGGGGAGCCCAGAAAAATAAAGTCAGCGACTATTTCCCTGTCTATTTGCCATGAAGTGATGGGACTGTATGCCATGATCTTACTTTTCTTAATGTTGAGCTTTAAGCCAACATTTTCACTCTCCTCTTTCACTTTCATCAAGAGGTTCTTTAGTTCTTCTTCACTTTCTGCCATAGGGTGGTGTCATCTGCATATCTGAGTACCTACTATGTACCAAATACTTTACTTAGTGGTAAAAGATTATGAAAAGCCTCCTTACTTAAGGAATTCAAATTCTGTTGTGGCATTCTGCTTTTCTTTAAAAATGCTTTTTCTTGAAGTATTTCTTTTTATTGTAATTTGGGATCTAATTAGTTAATAGTTGTTTCTCAATTTTATAAAAAAGCCTGAAGCTTCAGAATATAGGCAGTAATGACAAAACATTTCCAAAGCTTTTTCTGTTTCAGAATTGCAAATAAGAGATTAATGATCTGTATAAATTATAACTTCATTTGGAGGTTACTGCCTTAAAGGAATATTTTTGTTCCTTTCTATTTTGAACTCCACTTCTATTAATTCACTGTTATTATTTATTTTGATTATTGAACAAGTATCTATTGAGTATTTACTATGTGTAAGGCACAATTCTAGCCCCAGGGAATAAACCAATGAATAAGATAAAGTTTTGCTCTCATGGTGAGATGATAGTATTAGGTTGGTGCAAAAGTAATTGCTGTTTTGCATTGTTGAACTTTGCCATTTGATACTGGGATATGTTCTTAAATAAATGTGGTTATGTTATATATCATTTTAATGTGCATTTCTCAATTTATGTTTTTTTGCTAATGTCTTATTACTTGCTGATTATTTTATATTTATTTTAAACTATAGAAATTATGTTAGACAAAAAGCAAATTTGAGCGATTTTTTTATTCCAGTTCAAAACGGGTCATAAGGCAGCGGAGACAATTCACAACATCAGCAATGCATTTGGCCCAGGAACTGCCAATGAATGTACAGTGATGGTTCAAGAAGTTTTGCAAAGCCTTGAAGATGAGGAATGTAGTGGCCAGCCATCAGAATTTGTGTGTGTGTTAGTTGCTCAGTCATGTCTGATTCTTTGTGACCCCATGGTCTGTAGCCCACTAGGCTCCTCTGTCCATGGGATTTTCCAGGCAAGAGGAATGGAGTGGGTTGCCATTTCCTTCTTAAGGGATCTTCCTGACCCAGGGATCGTGCCCAGGTCTCCTGCATTACAGGCAGATTCTTTACTGTCTAAGCCACTGGGAAAGCCCAGAAGTTGAGACTGACCAACTGAGAGCAGTCGTTGAAGTCGATCCTCTTACAACTAGATGAGAAGTTGCCTAAGAACTCAGCGTCGACCGTTCTATGGTTGTTTGGCATTTGAAACAAATTGAAAAGGCAAAAAAGCTCAATAAGTGGAATAAGTGGGTGCCTCATGAGCTGACTGAAAAAAAAATGTTGAAGTGTTGTCTTCTCTTATTGTATGCAACAACAAAGAACCATTTTTCTATCAGATTGTGACATGCGACAAAAAGTGGATTTTATACAACAGTTGGAGATGACCAGCTCAATGGTCGGAGAGAGAAGAAGCTCTAAAGCACTTCCCAAGGCCAAACTTGCTCCAATAAAAGGTCATGGTCACTGTTTGGTGGTCTGCTGCCAATCTGATCCACCACAGCTTTCTGAATCCTGGTGAAACCATTACATCTGAGAAGTGTGCTCAGCGAATCAGTGAGATGCATGGAAAACTGCAATGCGTGCAGCAGTTACTGGTCAACGGAAAGGGCCTAGTTCTTTTCCATGACTATGCCTGACTACATGTCACACAACCAACACTTCAGAAGTTGAACAAATTAGGCTATGAATTTATGCCTCATCTGCCATATTCATCTGACCTCTTACCAATGGATTACCACTTCTTCAAGCATCTCTTTGGAAAACCCTTTTACAACCAGCCGGAGGCAGAAAATGCTTTCCAAGAGTTTACTGAATCCTGAAGCATGGATTTTTTGGGCTACAGAAGTAAACTTATTTCTCATTGGCAAAAATGTGTTGATTGTAATGGTTCCTATTTTGATTAATAAAGATGTGTTTGAGGCTAGTTATAATGATTTAAAATTCATGGTCCAAAACTGCAATTACTTTTGTACTAACCTGTACATAAATACAGGTCCACAATCCCTTATTCAAAACCTAGGGGCAGGTATGTTTTGGAATTAGCATTTTTCAAATTTTAGAAAGATAATTCCTGCATATTCTGTACGTTATTTAAATCCTTACTATTTATTGTTTTATTGCACCTTGTAATTACACATTAGTATTTATGCAGCAAAATGTATGAATTTTTACTAGATTTTTCTACCAAATGAGTTTAAGTCAGGACAGATTTTGCCATCAATTCAGTTAAAAAAAAATAAAACAGCTTTAATTTTCTAAGCTTTTTAGGTTGTAGGATTTCAAATAAAGGGCTATGTATCTATACATATAACATCAGGGAATTAATTGCCTTGAGGTAATAAAAAGTAGAGGAAGCAAAACTGATAAAGGAGTGTAAGGAAATGGTTACAGAGGAAATTCAAGAACATGTATTTGCCTGATTCTTAAGATAAAATAGGAATTCTATGATATTATAGATTCCTACTTTAAAAGAATATAATTATAGATCCTTTTAAAGTAATTTAATGTAGTCTTGGACTTGAAAATATATGTGATAACTTTGCCTTAGTTCATGTCCAACAGTCAGACATTTGCTAGAAATGTGAGCTAACTCTTAAAAGACAGCTTTACAATCAGCTTTGATAATGCATGGTTAAACAACAGGCTGTTTGTAACAGGCCTTTAAAAATTTATTCAAGAGGGCGTTTTTCTGCCATGACCATATTCTGTACGGCCTTCATTTTGTCTGTGTTATATTTAGAAAGTGCTAAAGCAGTGTGGGCCCAACTTAATTAGAAAAATTAAAATCACACAGAGTATTTCAAAGCCAAATATAAATGATTTTCCGATTTCCCCCTTGTCATTAGCGCTTTTCTTATAGTATTTTAATGTATCCTCTCATATACTAAAGTTTACTTATTTAAAAATCTTGGTGTAATAACATGGAACTTTGTTTTTCTAGAAAAAGCGTATGGTTTTTGGTTTCTGTGTTTTCTTAAACTATGAAATCAACCCACATTTTAAAGTTGAATTTACTCATTCATCCTCTAGATGGTAGAGTGATAGCCTGATTCCAAATTTGATGTCTCACACCAGGTCATCATTATTTTGTATCATGTGCTATTTGTGTTTAAAATGGATGTTGCATAAAACCTCAAATGCTATTTCCATTCCATTAAGTGCTTAATAAGTCTTGTTGCTCAGATTGTTATTATAAATAATAGAGTTGTAAGAGTTGTAAAGGAAGGAACCTGAAAGGAGATAGGCTTTGGAGAGAGAAGGAATAATATAACTGATGGGATGTTGTCATAAGACTAGACACTCAGAACATCATTTTTTTTGTTGTTGTTGTTGTTTTTAAAATTTGACCACACTGCATGGCATGTGGGATCTTAGTTCTCTGACCAGGGATCAAACTCACACCCCTGCATTGGAATCACAGAGTCTTAACCACTGGACCACCAGGGAAGTCCCCTAGAACCCCAGAGCATCTTTTTACAAATTTTGATTTACTTTTAATTGGAGGACAATTGTTTTACAGTGTTATATTGGTTTCTGCCACATATCAACATGAATCAGCCACAGGTATATGTTATGTCGCCTCTCTCTCGAACCTCCCTCACACCCCGTCCCACTCCTCTAGGTTGTCACAGAGCGTTGTGTTGAGCTCCCTGCATCACACAGCGAATTCCCACTGGCTAGCTCTTTCCCATATGGCAACGTATATGTTTCTGTGCTACTCTTTTCTGTGGTGGTGATGGGCTCTTAAGAAAAACTGGATTAAGTCCAAAGCAATTATGTTAGTGATGAAAATGTTTACATTTGATATGGGGAGGGGGTTAGGTATATATTATTTTTTAAATCATACTTCTCTCTTAGCTTTTTTTTTTTTAAACCTCACTAAATACATTTTGAGTTCTACAAGGGTGAGGGATGACTTTGTGATGGTTTTCCCTTTATGCTGAGCAACTAGCATGTAGGAAGTGTTCAGTTAATTAATGAAGGAAGAATGCAAATGAATAGGTGTATATACTATATTGAAAGGAGACCCCTGGACTTGGAGAAGGCTTGGATGGCACTTAAGGGGGGAAGATGGGAGTGAATTCCTGATGTAGGAATGGTGACAAGGCTAAGTAGCTTTTTGTTGTAGGGTGCTTCTAGAGAGATAAGATTTTATAAATTGGGATTGAAATGCCAGAATGAGTTTGACTTTATTTCATAGGCAGTGAAAGGTCGTTGAGATATTTTGAGGGTGAAGACATTGAGATGGTTTTGGGGGACACTAGTTTGGCACTGGTGAGCAGGTTAGATAGAAATGGGGAGTGGTCTACTTTCATCCTCCACTTCATTCCTTCCTATATTCTTCTGGAGCTTCCACCCTTCTGCAAACTGATAGTGCACCAGAACTTTTCCATACCTCTTTCAGTTCATCCACTCAGCCTATATGCATTTTCTCCCCTTTTCTAGTGTCTAAAATTAGAATTAATTGTTCTGTGGATGATGCTTCTGTCATAACATAGTGGAGTTAGCATATTTTTTAATTGGCCATCTTTTTATGTTTTTGTTTTAATGCAGTTTAATTTGTAGCCACTCCCCGCCCCCCGACTCCTATTTGTGTTTGTGTTTTGTGTTTTTTTGCTTTGTCTTTGGCTGTGCCACATAGCTTATAGGGTATTAGTTTCCCAACAAGGAACTGAACCCAGACCACAACAGTGAAAGTGCCGAGTCCTAACCTCTGGACCATCAGGGAATTCTGTTCCCATGGGGTTTTGTAGGTGTTCAGTTTAGTTCAGTCACTCAGTCATGTCCGATTCTTTGCGACCCCATGAATCGCAGCACGCCAGGCCTCCCTGTCCATCACCATCTCCTGGAGTTCACTCAGACTCACGTCCATCGAGTCCGTGATGCCATCCAGCCATCTCATCCTCTGTCGTCCCCTTCTCCTCCTGCCCCCAGTCCCTCCCAACATCAGTCTTTTCCAATGAGTCAACTCTTCGCATGAGGTGGCCAAAGTACTGGAGCTTCAGCTTCAGAATCATTCCTTCCAAAGAAATCCCAGGGTTGATCTCCTTCAGAATAGACTGGTTGGATCTCCTTACAGTCCAAGGGACTCTCAAGAGTCTTCTCCAACACCACAGTTCAAAAGCATCAGTTCTTCAGTGCTCAGCCTTCTTCACAGTCCAACTCTCACATCCATACATGACCACAGGAAAAACCATAGCCTTGACTAGATGGACCTTAGTCGGCAAAGTAATGTCTCTGCTTTTGAATATACTATCTAGGTTGGTCATAACTTTTCTTCCAAGGAGTAAGTGTCTTTTAATTTCATGGCTGCAGTCACCATCTGTAGTCACCATTTGTAGGTGTAGGCCTACGTAATCTTTAGTGCAGTGTGTTCACTGAAAACACATTTATGAAGTACTTCTGTGTGATAAGCATTATGCTGGTTCTGAGATGAAAGACATATGCTCTAGAAGCCTAGTGCAGTGGTTCTCAAAGTATAGTCTGTGGACCCCTGGTGGGCCCTAAGACCCCTTCGGATCAAAACTATTTTGTATAATACAAAGGCCTTTAAAAAAAATATTCATTGTGCTGACATGTACACTGATGCTACAAAAGCAATGGCGATGAGTTTAAATTGGGGAACTAGTCCCAAACTATACTAGTAGTCACTGTAGTTTTCACCAACACACAGTTTTAAAAAATAATCTAACTGTTTAAGTATTCTTGATCAACAGTAAACAAGTATAAATTTTATTAAATCTCATTTCTTGAATACTAATTTTTAAATATTCTGTTTGCTGAAATGGAAATTATGAGTAAGACACTACTGCTGTATATTGAAATAAGATGATTATCTAGAGGAAGACCACTCCAGTGATTAACTAAATTACAAACTGAATTGCTTTTTAAGAAAAAAATGAAACATCTTTACTTGTAAGCATAAACTGTTGACAAACTGTTATTCAGACTTGAATATTTGGCAGATATTTTCTCTAAAATGAGCAAAGTGAGCCTATCACTTCAAGGAAAACCGTTGTGTTGCCAGTGATAAAATTCAGGCTTTAAATAAAGCCTGGATTGGATTGGATTCTGGAAACTTGTATTTATCAGTGTGAATTTGATGGCTTTCTAATACTTAAATACTTTTCTGATGATACTGATGGTAATATTAACAAATGTAACTTTTTGATATTGTTTAATGAAATATGTCTACCATATCGCTTATTAGACTGTTTGAAATGATTGATACATAATGTTACAAAATCATCTATAAGTAGAAGATTGATTCAAAGTGCAAGGCAGATCGATACATGTTTTTCCAATAAAGTATGAAAGTATAAGTTCATTGATGTTAAAATTCCACATTTCAACTAATCTTTAGGAAACTACTAGTTGTCAAATTTAGTATACTATCAAAGGAGAATATCCACAATATCTGAAAAGGATATTAAAATATCATTTTCCAGTTGCCTGTTTGACCCTGATTTTCATATATGTTAGTCAAAACAACACAGTGCCACAGATAGAATATCACAGCAGATTGAAGAATCCAGTTGTCTTCTACTAATCCAAACATCAAAGACATTTACATTTGCATTGTAAAACAGTGCCTCTTTTTCTCACTAATTTTTGTTTCTGAAAATATAGTTCTTTTAAGTAAAAATATTTTGGTTAATATATAATGGATTTATATTTATTACTTTAAAATGAATTGAAAAATATTTTATTATGATAAAATAAAGTTTGCCATTTTAACCATGTTTAAGTGTACAGTTCAGTGACATTAAGTACATTCACATTTTTTGTGAATTCACTTTCACGTTTTGTACAACCCTTATCATCATCCATCTCCAGAACTTTTTCATCATCCCATACTGAAACTCTGTACTCATTAAACACTAAATTCCTGTTGCCCCTTCTTCACAGTCCCTGGCTATTACCATTCTACTTTCTGTCTCTATTAATTTGACTATTCTAGTACCTCATATGGAGAAGGCAATGGCACCCCAACTCCAGTACTCTTGCCTGGGAAATCCCATGGACGGAGGAGCCTGGTAGGCTGCAGTCCATGAGGTCGCTAAGAGTCGGACACGACTGAGCGACTTCACTTTCACTTTTCACTTTCATGCATTGGAGAAGGAAATGGCAACCCACTCCAGTGTTCTTGCCTGGTGAATCCCAGGGACGGGGGAGCCTGGTGGGCTGCTGTCAGTGGGGTCGCACAGAGTCGGACACGACTGACGCAACTTAGCAGCAGCAGCAGTACCTCATATAAGTGGCATCATATAGCATTTGTCTTTTTGTGACTGGCTTATTTTGCTTAGCATAATGTCCTCAAGGTTTGTCCATGTTGTAGATGTGCCAGAATTGTCTTCTTTCTTAAGGCTGAATAGTATTCCATTGTATGTACATACAACATTTTCTTTATCCATTCATTTATCTTTGACCCCTGGGTTGCATCCATATGTTAACTATTATAAATAATGCTGCGATGAACATGAGTGTACAAGTAGCTGTTAAAGTCCCTGTTTTCAGTTCTTTTGAGTATGTATGCAGAATTGGAATTGCTGGACCATATGGAAATTCAATTTTTATTTTTTGAGGAATTAATTTCTAGTACTATAAATATCAGTAGATATAATCCACATAAACAGAAATACTCTTGGGTCTTCAGTGATTTTTAAGAGTGAGGGTCCTGAGATTTAAAAGTGGTGTAGTGGAATGAGTGAAATAGAGAGGGAAGTTAGGAAGTTACTACAGTAGAAGACAAGCTGGGCTAGACTTTGCTTAGAGAAAATGACCAGAGTGGTAAGGAGAATATGTCATATGAAGAGAATTTGGAGAACCTGAAAATGTATGTGACCTTGAGAACTTTCTGGGAAGATAAAATAGCTAACTTTGAGGATCTGAAGATCTCTCACGGAAAAGGGATTTGGCATATTTTCTGTGAACTTGGGGTAAGGTGGAGCAGAGGGGAAGACATGATAGTAGCAGATATTAAGGGGAATCAATTTTAGTTCGTAATAAGGATTTTCTAACAGAATGGTTCCAAGGAGGAATTGACTGAAGGTAGGGAAAGCTAGCATAGAGTTTCAAACTGAGAGTTTCTAAGCTAAAAAAGCTCCTTGGAGAGGAGAGGTGAATCTGTCATTAAATGGTTAGTTGGCCTAGAAGAACTCTATAACCCCGTCTGATGCTGAAGTTCCATGATTCGGATTAACATGTTCCTCTGTCGTTTGCATGACTTGTAAGTTGACGGTTAGATTCAGGGGTTTTGATCAGACTCAGGTGCCATCTCAGTGACCACAACTATTGGCACTGGAGTCCTCTTTCATTGAGAAGCACATAATGGCTGGTTGTTTTTTGCAAAGTTAATAGCTGTTTCTCCTCAATGCCTAGAATTGATTAGGAGTTGCAAAATGATGGTATTCTAATTATATCATACATGTTCTAGTTATTTTAGCTGCAATATTTTTATAAAGAGACATTTCTCCTTATCTGTTATTTGGTTACCAAATGATATAATTTCTGTAGGGCTTCCCTGGTGGCTCAGTGGTAAAGAATTCCCCTGCCAGTGCAGGAGGCACGAGTTTGATCCCTGGGTGAGAAGATCCTCTGGAGAAGGACATGGCAATCTACTCCAGTATTCTTGCCTGGGAAGTTCCATGGACAGACGAGCCTGGCGGGCTACAGTTCATGAGGTCGTAAAAGAGTCGGATACAACTTAGTGACTAAACCATAGTTCCTGTAGGAAAGTCAGGCTAGATAGATGCCTTTTCATTTATTAATCAGTTCAAGGTAGTAAGTTGGTTCCTTGTCATCTTCAGTTTTCATTACTCTATCAAGTTTTTCTTCTTAGAAAGGGAGAAGAGACTTGTCTGGTCAGTTTCAAGTATTCATAGCTGTGAGACTGCTCCAGTGTCTTCAGACCTCATCTGCTATCTTGAATTAGAGAACAACCCTACCAGTGTCATCTCCTGTTCTCAAATTAGCTCTTCATATGTTCCAGTGAATACTTGATGGCAATTTTGGGGTCTTCCTCTTTTCATATTCATCAACAACCCCTCTGCTCTTTCCTTTTAAAGTTGCTAACACCATACAAGTCTTGTGGTTGTTGGTTTGTCCCCAACTGCTTGTATTTTAGGTTTGTGGGGAATACCTTATTACCAAGTTTGGTTGTGAGTGTTTTCCATGGGATTTTGGTTTTGTTGTCTAGTTGCTTGGTTTCAGTGTGGAGATCATGGAGATTAAAACAAAAAAGTCTCCCTACTACCAATGTCATCTTCCCAGAGAGACGTTAAAATCCTGGAAGAATTAGAGTAGAATTGAGAATAACTGAAATTTCTGACTTGGTGAATGGTAATTTTCATGGATGAGTCTTAAAAATAGGAGAGAAGGAGAAAGGTAGTGAATGGAATATAAGATCAGGTTTTGATTTCTTAATTACAAATGTTTGTGAGATACCCGAAGAGAAATGCTTTCTTAAGACAGAAAGTGAGTGAAAGTGAAAGTCGCTCAGTCATGTCCAACTCTTTGCGACCCCATACAGTCCATGGGATTCTCCAGGCCAGAATACTGAAGCCTTTCCCTTCTCCAGGGGATCTGCCCAATCCAGGGATTGAACCCAGGTCTCCCATATTACAGGTGGATTCTTTACCAGCTGAGCCACAAGGGAAGCCCTTCTTAAGACATATGTCTCTAGAATTTGATAGAGAGAGCTAGATGATGAAAGAGCAACACTTCAAAGGTAATTGAGGCCAGTATTATTATTTATTATTACAGTGTGAAAAACCAGTAGAACAGAAAGCATTCAACTGAAGATGAAAGAGACACTAATAAGCATTTGTGAGTGGGTAGTTTTATGTATTTTCCATAAATATGTACAACAAATGCAGGCTTACAGAGCAGCAATCCAAAGGGGATGACACTCTTCAAAGCTCCAGTTATAGGGATGCATCAGGGTTTTGGCTATTAGGTGTATGTAGATGCCATATGTATTAAGTATAAAGAGAATGAATTTATAAAGTATTTTTCCTACTAGAAAAATAGATGTTAAATATTCATAAAAATGAAAGTCTTAGATGAAGATGTTAACTATTCATTAGCTATAAGGTTTAATATTTTAAGTAGATTCTAGTGTCCTACACAGATCTTCTGTTTTAAGAGTATATGAAAGTATTCTGTCTTATGAGCTGTTCCAGATGCTCAGGAGCTCTGATCTCAAAGGCAGTTTTTAAATGGTAGTATGCATATTTGGGGGCTCCCCTGGTGGCTTAGATGATAAGAATCTGTCTGCAATATGGGAGACTCGGGTTCGATCCCTGGTTTGGGAAGATCCCCTGGAGAAGGAAATAGCAACCCACTCTAGTATTCTTGCTTGGAGAATCCTATGGAGCCTGGTGAGCTACAATCCATGGGGTCTCAAAGAGTTGGACACAACTGAGCAACTAACACACACACACACACACTTGGACATTCCTTTTTAACCATCTCGTTAGCATTAAGTATCACCCCAAATGACCTCTTTTGACCTGTCTTTTATGTTTCTTCTTTCTAAAATCAGGCCAGTCTTCAAAGACCTGAGATTAAACTTGAATCACTAAAAGAAGATATTAAGGAATTCTTTAAAATATCAGGTTTGTAAGTTACTTTTTATTTTTCTTTCTTGAATTCTTTAAAGCAAAATAAGGAAAGACTTTATTTTGAGGGGATATTGTATCTGCAGTTAGTTACTTGTTTAAAATTGTGGAAGAGTGGTAGGATAGGTTTTTATTTGAAGTGAATTAGAACTTTCAGACATTTCTGGAGAAATTCAGGAACCCTGGTAAAAACTGCTTTACATTGATCAGTTGTAAATAGTATTTACCTTCCTGGTCAAAATGCATCCTGAATGTATTAAAATCTCCTTAGTTAAGTATCTTGTCTTTTACCTTTCATCTGTGACTTTTTTCTTTCTCTGCTTCTTTTCTCTCTTTTCTACCCTTCAAAGAAAACAGAAGAAAATCTCAGCTTTTAGAGCAAGCTGTTAAGCTTTTGCACTTGGGAACTGAGATATTAAGTGGTTTACTTACCCAAATAAGTTGATCAAAAATAATAGTTAGTAGCCAAGTGAACTGATCTGACTGGTGGTGCCTTATAATAGTCTGCTTCTCTTGTTTAGGAATTTACTGACTAGGTAACTGTCATGAATCACTTGTGATCTTTGTCAAGCGCCTGGTTGTTTCTCGCCCTTCTGTTGGCATATTCCTCATAGCACTGCCAGTACAGCTGCCAAAGATTTTGGCATTTGTTGAGTGCTGTAGCAGTGGAGGAAGGAAATATTCTTCTCATCTTAAGAAAATGACACCAGAGTTTTACTTACAAAGTAATAAATCATGTTGACAACTTTGTATTTAGTGTTAACCAAGGGAATATTGGTAAATATATAATAAATAATTCCTTAGAATAAAACTTTACATTAGCAATTGGCAGTTGATAAAATTCTTTCACAGTAAATATGATGTTAAAGCTTTTGTGAAATAAATTTAATTTTAATGTATGTTTACTTTAAAAACTAATATGTTTATATATGTTTTCCTTTTTTTAAAACAGGTTGGGAGAAAAAACTTCAGAATGCTGTGTATAGTGAACTGAGTGTGTGAGTTTTTCCTCCCTATTTTGAGATACTCTTATTACGTTTAGCTATATTTGCTTTGTAAGTAATGAATATAGTTTTACTATGTGTACTCATTGTTATTATTTCTTATTAGCATTTATATAGCATTTCAAGTGAGTTTATACTATTAAAAATTGTAATCTTCCTGAGAATTAATATGTGGGGGTTTTTACCGACAAAAGTTTTATATAACAATTCATTAATCCAGTATAATTAGGGAATATGCTATTTCTCATAAGTTAGTATTTCAGATAATTTAAGCTTACTAGTGTTCTCTTTATTGTTGCCATATTGGACATTATCCTTTTTCTGTCTTTATATACTGACCATTTTAAACACAACTAACTCTTTTTTGAAATATTCATTATTAAGAATATTACTATTTTTATTTATCTGAATTTGTTCTCAGAGTTTGCTGAAATGTGTAGAACTATTTGTCATGACAAGAAATATAGACCCTGAATGTTAACCTTTGTAGTTTATTTAATGTTCCATTATTCATCAATTATTTATTGCTAGCACTATAGTGGGCACTGGGGATATAGCATAGAACAGTGAACAGTTTCTGCCCTCATGAGGTTTTGATCTAATTGAGTTCTTAAGTCTTTTTTTCCCTGCTATCAATGTATCTGTGTCTGTAGTCTCTCTAGTTTCTCACACTCCTGTTTCCAATTTGTTCCTTCTAATCTGCTGTTACTTGGAAAAGGAAATAACCTGGTTTACCAGAATGGTTTCTAAAACAAAGAGATGAATGCTTGTGGGTTTGTGCTTAGACACATGTTTTTAAAATTAGTTATTTGCTTCTTTGCTTATTGCTATCTTTTGAGTTGGTTTTTGAGCTCTTAAACTCATAAATAAAGTGCCATCTGTTAAGTAAAGCTGATTGTGATCATACCTTTGGTTCTAGTCACTAAAGGAAAAGGTATTTATCAAGACAAGTAAGGTTTTAAAACTCCCCAAATGTGGTAGAGATACCATGAGTTGATTAAACTAATACGGACATGGTGATTTACCTCTGTCTGCTAAAGTTCTATTAGGAATGAGAGTACATGCATTTTTTTTCAGTTCCAATCATTTATATTAATAGATGCTTCCATCTTAGTTTTGCTTTATTTGTCTATGCATCTAATGGTTTCTGCCAATGAAAAATGGACCAGAATATGCTAAGTCCACTTACTTTTCTGATTTACATGAGAAAACACTTCTTCCTTGACTCCAGATGTGCCCTTTCATATGAAACGAACTGCCTCCCTGTAACATACTTGACCTCTTTCCAGGGCTTTGCTCACTATACCCCAGAAGAGAAGAAATGCCCTCTCCAACTTTTAAATTTTGGAAGAATAAACTGAATATGCTCACAATGCTATTTAAGTAGAAGGTTAAGTCTGAGTCTGGAGTTCAGCTAAAGAGTTTATTTTGCTCTTGCACTAAGCTATGTCCTCCTACCCAATCTTTATCACAAGTAAAAGTATAGTTTTGAACTTTAGTGTCTTTGTCTCTGATACTGGCATCTGTTGTGTATAATTCCAGATATTAGATTCTCATCTCAGTAGATACTACTGATGATTGCTGTTTTTGTGGTATAATGCATTCCTGAAAATTGTTCTGTGAGACAGAGTGCCTTTTTCCTTGATGGCATGGACAATATTTCATTCATTGTCATATCCTTGATATCTTACATAATAGACATTAAATAAGTATTTTATAAATATTCAATAACTTGTTGGGATATTTGAAGGAGTTCAGTAAAACTGCCTGTTTTCTTCACTTGGGTTCTGAACAAATAAAGAAAATAAAATGTAAACGCAAATGGGAAATCAAAACTATACTTTTACTTGTGATAAAGATTGGGTAGGAGGACATAGCTTAGTGCAAGAGCAAAATAAACTCTTTAGCTGAACTCCAGACTCAGACTTAACCTTCTACTTAAATAGCATTGTGAGCATATTCAGTTTATTCTTCCAAAATTTAAAAGTTGGAGAGGGCATTTCTTCTCTTCTGGGGTATAGTGAGCAAAGCCCTGGAAAGAGGTCAAGTATGTTACAGGGAGGCAGTTCGTTTCATATGAAAGGGCACATCTGGAGTCGAGGAAGAAGTGTTTTCTCATGTAAATCAGAAAAGTAAGTGGACTTAGCATATTCTGGTCCATTTTTCATTGGCAGAAACCATTAGATGCATAGACAAATAAAGCAAAACTAAGATGGAAGTATCTATTAATATAAATGGTTGGAACTGAAAAAAAATGCATGTACTCTCATTCCTAATAGAACTGTGGCCATGTGAGCTATATACATCATACCTGGAATTTGCTCATGTCATACTTATTTTAGTAATCATTCCAAAGATTTAATCAGATTTTTATTTAACAAGTATAGCAGAAAATTTTCTGCTGTCTTTTATTACATGAAACATAACACTAGCCCAGGTTAGCTCTTTCCACTTCAAAACTGCATACTTTAACTATTATTGTGCTAAAAACTATTTAATATTATATCAGTGATAATTTACATTGATTGAATGTTTATCTCCAGCACTGTGGTAATAAGCACTTTATAGTCATTGTCTATATTAGGTAGTCTTTATAACACCTTACAAAGCAGATTTTATTATTCTAATTATTTTACAAAAGAGAAAACTGAGTCTAAGATCACTTAAGTAACTTGCTGAAAATCATGTAGCTAGTAAATGGCAGTGCTGGGATTTCACCTCTAGTGAAACATATTCTAAAGCCATACATTTGACTACTTCTCACATATACTTGCATCTTGTATTTTACTTAGATTAAAAGTGTTCTAAAACAAGAATTATGTCTTACACTTCTTTGTGTATCTCCTATAGCATCAAATAAATGACATTGAGTCAGCAAGTAGTTATTGGTCCACCCCTAGGGCTAGCACACAATAAATATCTTTTTGAATTGAGAAAACTTAGTGAAACTATTAATCTTAAACATTTACTGTAAATATTTAAGAAAGTCTTTACATTGAAAATGTACCAGTTTCTTTGTCTCCTAGTCTTTATTGTATTTTATGTAGAGCAGTTTGGAGAAGGAAATGGCAACCCACTCTAGTGTTCTTGCCTGGAGAATCTCATGGACCAGAGGAGCCGGGGGGACTACAGTCCATGGGGTTGCAAGGAGTTGGACATGACTGAAGAGACTGAGAGTGCATGTAAAGAATTAGAAGATATATTATTTTCCTCATGGAATACAAATGAAAAGAGTATATAAACCTTTTTAACCTTCCATATATGTATATATTATAAAAACAGACACCACAATTCGCTGTTACATATATGCAAGTGTCTGGCATATTTTGGAGAGGTATAAATGTTGAATGATAGTGGGCCTCGAAACAGAAAGATTTTTAGATTAATGAGTACCTTATACTAGATCACCAGACTAGGTCAGTTTTTTATAGACATTCAAATTGTTCTCTAAAAGAGTCCTCAGGTAGTAGACCTGCTGCTGCTGCTGCTGCTAAGTCGCTTCAGTCGTGTCCGACTCTGTGCGACCCCGTAGACGGCAGCCCGCCAGGCTCCCCCGTCCCTGGGATTCTCCAGGCAAGAACACTGGAGTGAGTTGCCATTTCCTTCTCCGATGCATGAGCGTGAAAAGTGAAAGTGAAGTTGCTCCTAGGCACCTCTAAAATGTCCTAATCATAGTTCTTCTTGCCCTCTTAGTCTTAAATGTTATACATAACAAATGTTATATTCAGAGCTAGGTGCTGGCATAATGCACAAGTAGGTAGATAGTGTTTGCTTTTTATGGAGCTTACACCCCAGTGGGGCACAGAGACTTTACAGACGCGATTATAGTATAATATAGTAAGTGCTATAATAGGGTAAGTGCAAGCAGTACATAGGGCAGGTGGTTAACTCAGATTAGAGGTGTCATGATGACTTGTCACAGGAAATAATATTCAGACTGAGATCAGAAAGCAAAGCTACAGTTAGGGGAAGGAATAGAGAAGAAAAATGCTTTAGGCACAAGGGAACAACAGGTACAGATGTTTCACACATGCACGTGTGTTTAGTCGTGTCCAATTCTTTTGTAATCTCGTGGGCTGTAGACTTCCAGGCTCCTCTGTCTTTGGGGTTTCCCAGGCGAGAATATTGGAGTGGGTTGCCATTTCCTCCTCCAGGGAATCTTCCCAGCCCAGGGATTGAACCCACATCTCTTGCATCTCCCGTACTGGCAGGTGGATTCTTTACCACTACGCCACCTGGGAAGCCCACAGATGTTTAGAGGTGGAAAAGAATGTTGTATATTGGAAGAACAAAAATTGTGTGGCTGGATGGTAGAGGGCAAAGGGCCATAGGAAAGAATGAAGCTAGATCTGTAGGCAGGCTTGTGCCTGTTACTCAAGGATTTGTAGATTGGATCCTAAAAGCATTTGGGTCCCATTTTAGGATTTAGTAGTAACATGATCACATTTGCATTTTAGTTATTTAGTAATGTGCATATGTGCATGCTCAGTTGTGTCTGACTCTTTGTGACCCCATGGACTGTAGCCTGCTGGGCTCTGTCCAAGGGATTCTCAAGGCAAGAATACTGGACTACATTGCCATTTCCTTCTCCAGGGACTGAACCCACATCTCTTGCATTGTTGGCAGATTCTTCACCATCTGAGCCACCTGGGAAGCCCATTCAATAATGTACTGGGTATCTAGTATGTGCCAGGTCTTACGCTAGACACTGGAAATACAATCACTGGTGAATAAGAACACACAACTCCTGACTAACAGCCAGGCAGATTGACAGATAGGTTGAAGATAGTGTAGATGCAGGGGAGACTGCTTATGAATATGTCAGATGAATGCAAGCAAGTAATGTCATTGCCTAAATCAGTGTCAGTGAGGTAGTAAAAGATGAGTGGTGTTTAGAGGGATTTGGAGAGACAGGAGAGGGACGAGTAAAGAGTGACATCCAGGTTTCTGTATTGTTCCTCTGCTGATCCTCATCTCTTTGTATTACTAAATGTGAAATCCGTGAGGACAGAGATTTTAATGTGTTTTATTTTCTGCTGTATTTGTATAACCTTGAACACTTGGTAGATTCTCATTAAATATTTATAACAATAAATAGCTTTATTTTGGTTTTAATATGAATAATTTTGGGGTGACCACTTCTTACCTTTTTTTCTGGATAAATTTCATATAGCTTAAATAACCCTTAAAGTAAGAAAGCATTAGTCACTCAGTCGTGTCCGACCCTTTGTGACCCCGTGGACTACAGCCCGCCAGGCTCCTCTGTCCATGGAATTCTCTAGGCAAGAATACTGGGATGGGTTGCCATGCCCTTCTCCAGGGGATCTTCCCGAACCAGGGTTTGTACCCGGGTCTCCTGCTTTGCAGGCAGATTCTTTACCATCTGAGCCACCAGGATCTTTTCTAAATAATCGTTAAGATCTTCAGTAAATGCTCTCAAGTTTCTAAATTTCCAATTTTATTAAATTTAGAAATTATTACTGTTAAAATGGAAGGATTTTAGAATTATATTTCATTATAAAATATATGTATCTTTACAAGTAATATAGTGAGTAGTATAAAATATATAACTTTTAAACCATCTTGCATATAAGAAATACTGAGGTATCTAGAAATTACCAGTGGTTTTTTTTGTGTGTGATTGGGGAAAGGTGATTTGTTTAGGTACATGGAATGCAGATTTTAGCAGAAAAAACAATTAGAAATAATTAGTTAGTAAAACTGTCTAAAGTTCCCCTTTAGATGTCCCTGCTTGGATAAGGAATTTCTTGAGAACTCAGTGCATGGTTCTTGATTGTTAGAATATGGTTGCTTTCAGTTCAGTTCAGTTCAGTTCAGTTCAGTCGCTCAGTCGTGTCTGACTCTTTGCGACCCCATGAATCACAGCACGCCAGGCCTCCCTGTCCATCACCATCTCCCAGAGTTCACTCAGACTCACGTCCATCAAGTCCGTGATGCCATCCAGCCATCTCATCCTCTGTCGTCCCCTTCTCCTCCTGCCCCCAATCCCTCCCAGCATCAGAGTCTTTTCCAATGAGTCAACTCTTCGCATGAGGTGGCCAAAGTACTGGAGTTTCAGCTTTAGCATCATTCCTTCCAAAGAAATCCCAGGACTGATCTCCTTCAGAATGGATTGGATCTCCTTGCAGTTGCTTTACATGGGTATA
Organism: Budorcas taxicolor; assembly: GCF_023091745.1. Lineage (NCBI taxonomy): Eukaryota > Metazoa > Chordata > Mammalia > Artiodactyla > Bovidae > Budorcas > Budorcas taxicolor. The sequence goes on from NC_068915.1 coordinate 46,490,985, forward strand.
ATTTCTATGACTAATTTTAAGTAGAGGTATCAGTTGTGAAAGAGATTGAAACCTCTAAGGAAATGTTAAATTATTGTGTTTTCCTATTGCCTTCTCTATGATTTTATATCACTCTGTACCTCAGTCATTACATTTCAACCATCCTGGCTTTTTCTGATTTTTAAACATTCCACAGTTTCCCACCTCAGAGTTTTGTGCTTGCTGTCCTTTTCCTTGGAATGTTGGTTGGCTTCTTTTCATTCATGTCTTGATTCAAACATTAGGTTTCCTAGACACCTTCCCTGCCCTTCCAAATCATTTAGACTTTATCCTGCTCTCCTTCTCTCATGGCATTTACTACTGTTTTATGTCTTTCTATTTATTTGTTTGTTTTTTATAAATATTGACTGTCTTTCTTCACTAGAATATTAGGTACATGAGAACAGGAGACACTGTCTTAATCTCACCATATACCTAGAAGGGCTCAAATATTTGTTGAATAAATGAATCTGTTTTCTTAATAAAACCAATATATTTTGAATATAAAATGTCATGTTACACAGAATACAGAATTTATGACATTAAATTTAAACAATTTTATTAAATCTGTGAATTAATATAATATGTAACATATTGCATGCTAAAATATGGCTATTACAAAAGAGTATTTATACTATCATTTCAATTCTGTGGAAAAGGAAAATTGGGAGAATTGAGAAAAGTTGATATTTTAGTAAGTTAATGGACTTGTTTAGATTTCAGATTTTTAAAATTTCTGTTATATTTATATACTAAAATTAACAGTTGTGAAAATTTCATATGAGCACTTACAGAGCTAAATAATTTAAAAGTTACCTCAATCTATGAATTCCACTTTAACTTTTAATGTCATTAAATTGCTAATTTAAAGTTACAATGCTAGTAGGATAAGAATTAAAGTTTTGTTAGGTGGTTGTACTTTGTGTAAGTACGTAGAACTGCTAGCTAATGTTCTGTTTCATATATCATGAACTATAGAGGTAAGTAATTTCTAACCAACAAACTGATTAATTATCAAGAGAGGTATATAATATTTAGCTCCCTCTTTCTGTCCTCAGGTTTCCTTTACCTAGTCATCCTGCTGCACCTCCTGAACATCTTAAAGAACCTTTGGTATACATGCGGAAAGCACAGGTTGGCTATTGTTCATTTTAATTTTATTATTCCATACCAAGTTATATAATGCAGAATGAAAGATCCTTATTGACATTAGGACTATATTTATTATATGAAAGACTGGATAAGGACAACTAAAGTGATGCAAATAGGATTTGTATGCTGTTTATATTCGGTAACCAAGGATTACACTTACTTAATTTCTATAGTAATTCTGAAAATACTGACTAGAAGGGAAAAAAATCTTGTAACATACTGGCCTAAGATTTAAAATATGATAAAGGTATTATGCACCGATTTGTTCCTCAAGTTCTGTGATATTAAAGGAAAGAATAGGGAATGAACTGACTCACTCTTCCCCTAAAATTTTGGCTTTTGACACCAGTGTTACTGATAGTGTATTTGAAATATACTTGTTTTCACAACAGGTTGTTACATAACAGTTGTATTCAGTTGAAGAATCCAAATGAATCCTGTAATCTAAGATGAACTGAAAAACAACGAAAAGTCACTTTAAAAGAATAAAATAAAATAATTTAAATAGAAAGACTATAAAAAGCTGTTAAAATAGAAACAATAAGCTGTCTGCTGCTGCTGCTAAGTCACTTCAGTCTTGTCCGACTCTGTGTAACCCCATAGATGGCAGCCCACGAGGTTCCCCTATCCCTGGGATTCTCCAGGCAAGAACACTGGAGTGGGTTGCCATTTCCTTCTCCAATGCATGACAGTGAAAAGTGAAAGTGAAGTCGCTCAGTCATGTCCGACTCTTCGCAACCCCATGGACTGCAGCCCACCAGGCTCCTCCAGCCATGGGATTTTCCAGGCAAGAGTACTGGAGTGGGTTGCTAAATGACCCCAATTCTTTAGCTGGCCTTTGCCTTTGCCCAGCCTGTCCTACCCACCTGTGAGGTAGGACTGTTCATGAGCCTTCCTCACAGTGCTGGGGACCCTCTACCTGCCACTCCTGAGGCTTTAATGGACATCATAAGCTGAACCTTCTTTCTCCATCGTAGTCTCAGAAACTATTCAGTTCAGTTCAGTTCAGTCGCTCAGTCGTGTCCGACTCTTTGCGACCCCCTGAATCGCAGCACACCAGGCCTTCCTGTCCATCACCATCTCCCGGAGTTCACTCAGACTCATGTCCATCGAGTCAGTGATGCCATCCAGCCATCTCATCCTTGGTCGTCCCCTTCTCCTCCTGCCCCCAATCCCTCCCAGCATCAGAGTCTTTTCCAGTGAGTCAGCTCTTCGCATGAGCTGGCCAAAGTACTGGAGTTTCAGCTTCAGCATCATTCCTTCCAAAGAAATCCCAGGGCTGATCTCCTTCAGAATGGACTGGTTGGATCTCCTTGCAGTCCAAGGGACTCTCAAGAGTCTTCTCCAACACCACAGTTCAAAAGCATCAGTTCTTTGGTGCTCAGCCTTCTTCACAGTCCAACTCTCACATCCATACATGACTACTGGAAAAACCATAGCCTTGATTAGACGGACCTTAGTTGGCAAAGTAATGTCTCTGCTTTTTAATATGCTGTCTAGGTTGGTCATAACTTTCCTTCCAAGGAGTAAGCGTCTTTTAATTTCATGGCTGCAGTCACCATCTGCAGTGATTTTGGAGCCCCAAAAAGTAAAGTCTGACACTGTTTCCACTGTTTCCCCATCTATTTCCCATGAAGTGATGGGACCAGATGCCATGATCTTGATTTTCTGAATGTTGAGCACCTATTATGAAAAATTTGAAATACACCCTGGAGAACTCCCATGAGCCCATCACCCAGCTTCAGCAATTACACAGTGGTTCTGCTGCTCCTGAGAGTGTTCTGCTGTTTTGAGTTACTATGTTTCACGTGCTGGATGTTACGCAGATTTTTAGTTGTCTGCTTTCATTTTCATTTTGAAAAACCCTTAAAATTGGAGGGTGAAAGGAAGCTATATAAACAAAAAACGTGGAGATACTTGAGGAAATATTAATGTGTAGTATATTTCTATCTCTCAGTTGAGTTGAGTTCAGTTCAGTTGCTCAGTTGTGTCTGACCCTTTGCGACCCCATGAATCGCAGCACGCCAGGCCTCCCTGTCCATCCCAACTCCCGGAGTTCACTCAGACTCAGGTCCATCAAGTCAGTGATGCCATCCAGCCATCTCATCCTCGGTCGTCCCCTTCTCCTCCTGCCCCCAATCCCTCCCAGCATCAGAGTCTTTTCCAATGAGTCAACTCTTCGCATGAGGTGGCCAAAGTACTGGAGCTTCAGCTTCAGCCTCATTCCTTCCAAAGAAATCCCAGGGTTGATCTCCTTCAGAATGGACTGGTTGGATCTCCTTGCAGTCCAAGGGACTCTCAAGAGTCTTCTCCAACACCACAGTTCAAAAGCATCAATTCTTCGGCGCTCAGCTTTGTTCACAGTCCAACTCTCACATCCATACATGACCACTGGAAAACCATAGCCTTGACTAGATGGACCTTTGTTGGCAAAGTAATGTCTCTGCTTTTCAATATGCTATCTAGGTTGGTCATAACTTTTCTTCCAAGGAGTAAGCGTCTTTTAATTTCATGGCTGCAGTCACCATCTGCAGTGATTTTGGAGCCCAAAGAAATAAAAGTCTGACACTGTTTCCACTGTTTTCCCATCTATTTCCAATGAAGTGATGGGACCAGATGCCATGATCTTTGTTTTCTGAATGTTGAGCTTTAAGCCAACTTTTTCACTCTCCACTTTCACTTTCATCAAGAGGCTTTTTAGTTCCTCTTCACTTTCTGCCATAAGGGTGGTGTCATCTGCGTATCTGAGGTTATTGATATTTCTCCCGGCAGTCTGGATTCCAGCTTGTGTTTCTTCCAGTCCAGCGTTTCTCATGATGTACTCTGCATATAAGTTAAATAAGCAGGGTGACAATATACAGCCTTGATGTACTCCTTTCCCTATTTGGAACCAGTCTGTTGTTTCACGTCCAGTTCTAACTGTTGCTTCCTGACCTGTGTACAGATTTCTCAAGAGGCAGGTTAGGTGGTCTGGTATTCCCATCTCTTTCAGAACTTTCCAGTTTATTGTGATCCACAGTCAAAGGCTTTGGCATAGTCAATAAAGCAGAAATAGATGTTTTTCTGGAACTCCTTTGCTTTTTCGATGATCCAGCGAATGTTGGCACTTTGATCTCTGGTTCCTCTGCCTTTTCTAAAACCAACTTGAACATCTGGAAGTTCACGGTTCACATGTTGCTGAAGCCTGGCTTGGAGAATTTTGAGCATTACTTTACTAGCGTGTGAGATGAGTGCAATTGTGCGGTAGTTTGAGCATTCTTTGGCATTGCCTTTCTTTGGGATTGGAATGAAAACTGACCTTTCTCCAGTCCTGTGGCCACTGCTGAGTTTTCCAAATTTGCTGACATATTGAGTGCAGCACTTTCACAGCATCATCTTTCAGGATTTGAAATAGCTCAACTGGAATTCCATCACCTCCACTAGCTTTGTTTGTAGTGATACTTCCTACGGTCCGCTTGGCTTCACATTCCAGGATGTCTGGCTCTAGGTGAGTGATCACACCATCGTGATCATCTTGGTCGTGAGGATCTTTTTGTACAGTTCTTCTGTGTATTCTTGCCACCTCTTCTTATATTTTCTGCTTCTGTTAGATCCAGACCATTTCTGTCCTTTTTCGAGCCCATCTTTGCATGAAATGTTCCCTTGGTATCTCCAATTTTCTTGAAGAGATCTTTAGTCTTTCCCATTCTGTTGTTTTCCTCTATTTCTTTGCATTGATCGCTGAGGAAGGCTTTCTTATCTCTTCTTGATATTCTTCGGAACTCTGCATTCAGATGCTTATATCTTTCCTTTTCTCCTTTGCTTTTCACTTCTCTTCTTCACAGCTATTTGTAAGGCCTCCTCAGACAGCCGTTTTGCTTTTTTGCCTTTCATTTCCATGGGATGGTCTTGATACCTGTCTCCTGTACAATGTCACGAACCTCCTTCCATGGTTCATCAGGCACTCTGTCTATCTGATCTAGTCCCTTAAATCTATTTCTCATTTCCACTGTATAATCATAAGGGATTTGATTTAGGTTGTACCTAAATGGGGTCATGGTGGACAGGTGTGACAGAGTGTGGTGCACTGGAGAAGGGAATGGCAAAACACTTCAGTATTCTTACCTTGAGAACCCCATGAATAGTATGAAAAGGCAAAATTATAGGATACTGAAAGAGAAACTACCCAGGTCAGTAGGTGCCCAATATGCTACTGGAGATCAGTGGAGAAATAACTCCAGAAAGAATGAAGAGATGGGGCCAAAGCAAAAACAATACCCAGTTGTGGATGTGACTGGTGATAGAAGCAAGGTCTGATGCTGTAAAGAGCAATATTGCATAGGAACCTAGAATGTCAGGTCCATGAATCAGGGCAAATTGGAAGTGGTGAAACAGGAGATGGCAAGAGTGAACGTCGACATTCTAGGTATCAGCGAACTAAAATGGACTGGAATGGGTGAATTTAACTCAGATGACCATTATATCTACTACTGCGGGCAGGAATCCCTTATAAGAAATGGAGTAGCCATCATGGTCGACAAAAGAGTCTGAAATCCAGTACTTGGATGCAATCTCAAAAACAACAGAATGATCGCTGTTCATTTCCAAGGCAAACCATTCAATATCACCATAATCCAAGTCTATGCCCCAACCAGTAACGCTGAAGAAGCTAAAGTTGAACAGTTCTATGAAGACCTACAAGACCTTTTAGAACTAACAGCCCAAAAAGATGTCCTTTTCATTATAGGGGACTGGAATGCAAAAGTAGGAAGTCAGGAAACACCTGGAGTAACAGGCAAATTTGGCCTTGGAATGCAGAATGAAGCAGGGCAAAGACTAATAGAGTTTTGCCAAGAAAATGCACTGGTCATCACAAACACCCTCTTCCAAGAACACAAGAGAAGACTCTACACGTGGACATCACCAGGTGGTCAACACCGAAATCAGACTGATTATATTCTTTGCAGCCGAAGATGGAGAAGCTCTATACATTCAACAAAAACAAGACCAGGAGCTGACTGTGGCTCAGATCATGAACTCCTTATTACCAAATTCAGACTTAAATTGAAGAAAGTAGGGAAAACCACTAGACCATTCAGGTATTTCTATCGCTAGTAAAGTAAATAGTAAATGTTGCTCAGTCGTGTCCGACTCTTTGCAACCCCATGGACTATAGCCTACCAGGTTCCTCTGTCCATGGGATTTTCCAGGCAAGAATACTGGAGTGGGTTGCCATTTCCTTCTCCAGGAGATCTTCCCAACCCAGGGATCGAACCCAGGTATCCCGCATTGTAGGCAGACGCTTTATCATCTGAGCCACTGGGGAAGTCTATTTCTATCTCTAGGTAGTATTAATACTTTAGGGCCAGCAATCAGATGGTATTTACATCAGTGTGTCATAAAGCATAATCTCGAAATGATGCATGCATGAAGGAATTGTTTGGTCTTTTATTATAAAGGTCTGAACTTAAGAAAAAAATCTAAATATCTAATTCTAAGGGTTTTTTTTTTCAAAATTGGAAAATTTTTGAACATTTTAGAGAAAGTATCAGTTTTAACATGTGTAAAAAATAGAAGTCGATTTCCTATTAAGACTAGAGAGGTGAATAATAGGTCTATTCTTAAAGTCTACCGCTAGTTGCTGAGACTGTGTATGAATGGTAAGTGTATATATATGGATGGTACTCTTCTCTCTTCTTTCTAGGCTTACCCACTAGATCAAGGGTTGGCATGCTACAGCCCATGGGCCAGATCTGCCCTGCTACCTGTGTTTGTATTATGGGCAAGCTAGGAATTTTTTTTTTTTTTTTGCATTTTGAACTGGTTGAAAATCAAAAGAATACTGTCTTTAGACCCATGAAAATTATAGGAATTAATAAAATGTATTTATTAGAAAATAGTCATGCTCCTTTATTTACATGTTGTTTATGGCTGCTTTTACAATACAGTGTCAGAGTGGAGTAGTTGCATTGGAGACATTATGACCTGTAAAGTGTAAAATTTTTAACCACCTACCCTTTTACAGAAAGTGTGAAAACCCCTTGATTAAATTATTCAGTTCTTTAAGAGTATGAACTGTGCTTTTATCCTCAACATCTAAGCACAGTCCCTAGCTCATAGAACACTCTCAGTAAATGTTTGCTGAAATGCAGTTGACTCTTGAACAACATGGGTTTGAACTACATGGATCCACTTCTGTGTGGATTTTTTATTCAGTGCTACATATAATACTAAACTATCCTGGGTTGGTTGAATCTGCAGATGTGGAACCACAGGTATGGAGAGCCAACTATCTGGTTATACTCAGATTTTCCACTATGTTAAGGATGTTGGCATCCCTAACCTCCAAAAAGTTCAGGGTCAGCTGTAACTGGTTCTTTAACCATGGTCATACTAAATGCCTCCTCCACCAGTTGGTGTCTGCTTGTCTTCCCATTTGTTCTTCTCTGGTTGCCTAGTTCTTGACCTCCCTGATCTGTCAGGCAGTTCCCTTCTTTGTGTGAAAGCTATCTAGTCTGGACTGAATGACTGCTGTTCTGTCATGTTCTCTCGTCCACCTCATTCATACCTTTTACCCCATCAGATTTCTACTCTGACTGGCATTTTAGTCCTCAGCCTAAGGCTGCCTCTACTGTCTACTATCTCTCTTCCCCTCAACTGTTGAGTACTTAGGGAAGAAATCATGTAAGATCTATGTTTACCATTAGTTTAGTCTAAATCCATTTATGTATCTTTCAGTGGGTTCATTTTGCTGCATCTCAATCCTTTTATTATTAATTATCTGCTTTCGATGGTAAATACCAAAATCAGATTGATTATATTCTTTGCAGCCAAAGATGGAGAAGCTCTATGCAGTCAGCAAAAACAAAACTGGGAGCTGATTGTGGCTCAGATCATGAACTCCTTATTGCAAAATTCAGACTTTAAATTGAACAAAGTAGGAAAAACCACTAGACCACTCAGATTTGGCCTACATCAAATTGCTTACAGTTATACAGTGGAAGTGAGAAACAGATTCGAGGGATTAGATCTGATAGACAGAGTGCCTGAAGAACTAAGGACAGAGGTTCATGACATTGTACAGGAGGCAGTGATAAGACCATCCCCAAGAAAAAGAAATGCAAAAAGGCAAAATGGTTGTCTGAGGAGGCCTTACAAATAGCTGAGAAAAGAAGAGAAGCTAAAGGCAAAGGAGAAAAGGAAAAGATATACCCATTTGAATGCAGATTTCCAGAGAATAGCAAGGAGAGATAAGAAAGCATTCCTCGGTGATCAATGCAAAGAAATAGAGGAAAACAATAGAATGGGAAAGACTAGAGATCTCTTCAGGAAAATTAGAGACACCAAGGGAACATTTCATCCCAAGATGGGCACAATAAAGGACAGAAATGGTATGGACCTAACAGAAGCAGAAGATATTAAGAAGAGGTGGCAAGAATACACAGAATAGACAAAAAAGATCTTCATGACCTAGATAACCACAATGGTGTGATCACTCACCTAGAGCCAGACATCCTGGAATGCGAAGTCAAGTGGGCCTTAGGAAGCATCACTACAAACAAAGCTAGTGGAGGTGATAGAATTCCAGTTGAGCTATTTCAAATCCTAGAAGATGATGCTGTGAAAATGTTGTGCTCAATATACCAGCAAATCTAGAAAACTCAGCAGTGGCCACAGGACTGGAAAAGGTCTGTTTCATTCCAGTCCCAAAGAAGGGCAATGCCAGGGAATGCTCAAACTAACGCACAGTTGTACTCATCTCACACACTAGCAAAGTAATGCTCAAAATTCTCCAAGCCAGGCTTCAACAGTACAGGAACCCTGAACTTCCAGATGTTCAAGCTGGATTTAGAAAAGGCAGAGGAACCAGAGATCAAACTGCCAACATCTGCTGGATCCTAGAAAAAGCAAGAGAGTTCCAGAAAAACAACAACTTTTGCTTTATTGACTATGCCAAAGCCTTTGATTGTGTGGATCACAACAAACTGTGGAAAATTTTGAAAGAGATGGGAATACCAGACCACCTGACCTTGCTCCTGAGAAATCTGTGTGCAGGTCAAGAAGCAATAGTTAGAACTAGACATGTAACAACAGACTGGTTCCAAATCAGGAAAGGAGTACATCAAGGCTGAATATTGTCACCCTGCTTATTTAAATGTGTATGCAGAGTACATCATGTGAAATGCAGGCTGGATGAAGCACAAGCTGGAATCAAGATTGCCAGATATGCAAATGACACCACCCTTATGGCAGAAAGTGAAGCAGAACTGAAGAGCCTCTTGATGAAAGTGAAAGAGGAGAATGAAAAAGTTGGCTTAAAACTCACCATTCAGAAAATATGGCATCTGGTCCCATCACTTCATGGCAAATAGAGGGAAAATGGGTATCAGATCCTTGGGAATTCTCCATAGTATCTTCTTAATTTTTCTATACATCTAAAACTCTTGTAAAAAATTAAGTCTACTTAAAAAAAAAAAGATAAACAGTGGAGACTTTATTTTTGGAAACAGTGAGACTTTATTTTGGCGGGGTGGCGGGGGATGGGGGGCTATGTTTTGGGGTTGCCATTTCTTTCACTAGGATTTACCCTTATAATATTTCTTACTGCCTTCTAGGAAACCTTTAATGACTGCCAGTTGTCTAATAAATGATGTTCGTACTCCAAAGCCCACCATGAAGGGTTTTTACTGTCTGTCCCCAGCAGAGACTATTCCACTCCATCAGTCTCTGCTGTATTATAACTGCCCTTTAAGTGAAGCATTTTGCCTTTCCTATTGCATCTTTAACACTTTTTGTTTTGCTGTCATGGAAAGCCCTCTGCTTGTTCTGTATTATGTAAATCCCATATATTTTGTGTCAGCTTAGATGGCATCTCTTCACTGAGGTTGTTATTACTCCTGTTGAAAGGATTTCTCCCTCTTTTGAACTCTGGTAGCACACTATCCCTGGAGGAGGGCATGACAACGCAGACCTTTATGTAGCAGAAACTTAGTAAGTTTATAATGAATCAGTAAGAAAAGGCATTTCCCATCTTTTCTTACAGTATTTAACAGATGTTTACTGAATGCCCGTGAATAGAAGACACTCTGCTGTGTGCTGTGGAGATTCAGAAATAAATTAGATAGAGATTCTGCCTTCAGGAAACTACATGATTTGATAATTGGAATAAGACTTGGACACATGTATCTGTAACACAAGGTAGAAAGTGCTGCCTGCCAAAGGGAAGGTGGCCAGAAAATCTAGGCTGTAAGGGGAAGAGGCTTCTTTTACTGCGTCAGCCTTTTCCCGAGTGTTTTATGCCGAATCCTCACCCTGAGAGATGTTCCACAAAATGGGGTTTCAGGGACAAGTAAATTTGCAAATGGAAGCACATGTTGCCTTCCTCTTATTGAATCACAATTTATTTATTTATTTATTTTTTAGTAGACTTGATTTTTTACAAGAGTTTTAGATGTATAGAAAAATCGAGAAGATAGTAGGCAGAATTCCCAAGGATCTGATACCGTTTCCCTTATTAACTTCTTACATTACTATGTACGCTCATTACACTTACTGAACTGATATTAATACCATAGCTGAAGTTCATACTTTATTCAATAGATTCCCTTAGTGTTAACCTCATGTTCTTTTTCTGTTTTAGGAATCCATCCAGGACACCACATTGCATTTGGTTGTCATGTCTCCTTAGGCTCCTCTTGGCTATGACATTTTCTCAGACTTCCCTTATTTTTGATGACCTTGACAGTTTTGAGAAATACTGGTCAGGTATTTTGTAGAATATCCCTCTCTTGGAATTCGTCAGATGTTTTTCTCATGATTAGACCAGGGTTATGAGTTTTTTGTAGGAAGATCACAGACATAAAGTGCCATTTATACTGATTAAATTGTATCATCGTTCATACCATCAACATGATATATCACTGTTGATGTTGACCTTTCTTGCCTGATTGAGATAGTAATTGTGAGGTTTTTCCGCTGTAAAGTTACTCCCCCTCTCCCACCTTAGATGTATACTGTACTCTCTGGAAGGAAGTCACAGTTCATACTTAAGGAAGAGAAATTATGTTCCACCTCCCTGAGTGGGAGAGTATCTACAAAAATTATTTAGAATCCTTCTGCATCGAAGCATTGTCTTCTCTCCCCCATTTATTTACTTATTCAATCATTTATTTGTATCAATATGGACTCGTGTATATTTATTGTATACTTTGGTTTTTAATCTGATGCTTCTTAATTTTGCTTACAATTTCTTTTGGTGTGTTAATGGCTTAGAGAGGCTCTTCAGAGAAACAGTTTTAATTTTTTCTCTGTAGAGAAACAGTTTAATTTTTATTTAACCTAGTGCTGTTCAGACTTATGTGACATATTTCCATGTAAAGTACTTTGGGAACTACTTTGCTACACCTTTCACAGAAAGCAGTATTTGAAGAAATTTATATGCAGTGTTATAAATATAAGTTTACAAATTTTCATGTGAAATAATAGTAGTAAGCACATGGAGCTCTAATTATGTGCCAGGTACCATTCAAGTATTCACTCATTTAATATTTATGTCGACTCTATGAGATGAGTTACATTTATCGTCTCAGAGAGTGCCAGCTTCACAAAACTACTAAGTGGAAGACTTGGAATTTGAACTTGGACAGCCACTCCAGAATCTCCACTACCTGATTCTATTCAGCCTTTCTGTATCCAGTCCAGAAATGCTCAGACAAACTCAGGATGAGCTATGTGGCTGAATTTGTCTTGTTTGCTGTCAATCCAGTAACCTTAGTAAAGTTGAGAATTTTGCTAGTTTCATATTACTTCAATTCTCATCTCCTTCCTAACTGGTCTTTCTGCCTTCTGTATTGTCACTCCATTTCTTAAAACTTCCAAGACTTTTAGGATAGAGCTTCAGTTCCTTACTTTTGCTTAAAAATCTATACATTATCTTGCCCCATTTTACTGTTCAGGTCTCATCTCTTGCCTCTTCTTACTGTCCCTCCCCTTCCTGCCGCTCCATTTCCATGCACATGTACCTTCTCTCTCTCTTCATCTCCTTGGTGTCCTCCAGCAGGAGAACCTGTGCTCATACCGTCACTCCTACCCCAGACTGCCTCCCCTTGAACCCTACATGTGTCTGGCTAACTTCTACACATTCTTCAGGTGTTGGGTTAGATGATGGTTTCTTTAGGAAGGCTTTCTGACCCCTCTCTCTCAGATACTCAGATACTTTTCCTGTATCTCCAGTCCTCCACATGAGAGGCACCCTGCCCTTCCTACCACAATACTTGGGTTGTCTGTATGATCACTAGATTCTGTAGAGCAGAACCAGTGTCTCTCTTCCCACATTGTATCTGCAACCTCTGGCATGGTGCCCGGCCTATGGTAGACACTCAATAGATTTTTTTTTAAATGATGAGTGAATTACATAATGGAAAATGGAAATGTTCCCTTTAGGAAAATATTTGTACCCTTATTTTGAGTATTTCACGTCGAGCCTTATCTAAAGAAAAGAATCAGAGATAACAGTAAAAATTTAAAGGCGTCTAAAGAAAGCAATAGGGCCTGCTTAAATATAATGTAGAATCTCCAAAAGACAGTTTTACATAGGCATCAAAAATGGAATTTTTAGAGAAGTATAATGAGATGAAATTGCATATGATATAATCTCAATTCAAAACAGCAAACTATAAAACAATATAATTCTACTTTAATTAAGTGTATGTATATCCAAGTGCATATATATACACATATACATCTCAGTTGTACACATACATGCATAGAAAAAATGAAGAGAATAAAATGGTAACAGTGGTTATTTTTGACTGGTGGAAATTTATGAGTGCTTATTATTTTATTCTTTACATATTGTACAGTTTTTCATATTATCTTGAATAAATATATACTTTTATTATCATAGAATTACTGAAGCCTTTTTCCATTAGAAAGCTGGGTTATTATTTTGTTTTACTTTATTCATTTCAATGTGGAGAAGGTAATTTAAAATTTTATAATTTCATAAGTTTTGCAAGCTATGTATTTGTTACATGGTTTTTAATGACTTCTTATTTTCATTACTATGAAAAAGTAGCAAGATGATAATTAATACCCATTTAAAGATTTCAGTAGAATTGCAATTCTTTTGTGAATCTTTTACCCCTCATGGCTTAGAAACTACCTTATTTATAAAATTCTTGAAATCCTTTGAGTTAATACCATAGTTTTCAATTATTAGGGAAACTGATTAGAAAGCAACAGTAATTTCATTTAGAGAGGATATGGGTTTAAGTAAAAGGTAATGTCTTCCTATTTAAACATTTTAATTGTAAAAGACCATCCGTTTTCCTTTTAAATAACATTTTAAAAAATCTTTATTTTGTAAGTCTTTGGGATAGAAACTTTAACTTTCTTCTTATTTTATATTGGTACACTATCATTTTTCAATAACTTATCTGCTACTTCCACTTTTTGTTGGGTGCTAGGAACACACTGAAATTTTTATCTAAATAATAGCTTAGGAATAACTATGAGTTTTTAGCATTTATCTTTGAGACGTAGGGCTTATTTATTTATTTCCACAGGTAGAGAAAAATTATGTACCTATAGAACTGGAGCTAGAGCTAAAGTGGACCTTCACATTTATCCAGTCTAACCTCTGGAGCTCATCTCCTTTTGATGGAGAACTGGAAACAAGAAATTCACAATTTTAACCCATTTTGATTAAGTCTTAATTGTTGGAAAGTTTCTTGCTTGTGTTAAATGGTTATAAGCTCCTTATAACATTTATGCACTGGTCTGAGCTTTGTGCTTTGTAGATATAAAGCATTGAATACATGATAATCAGTGAGATAAAGAAATGAATAAATACCACTTAATCAAGATTAGAGTTCTTTAGGGAACCTAAAGGATGACCCCACTTAAAAGCAGCCACTTGCTTCATCTTGGATTTCCCCTCATTGTCAGGAAATTCTGTTACTGTTTCTGATGTCTGTGGAAATGATTTTTTTGACTAAGACTTCTATGAAATGACTTCTGACCATCTGACTGAAGTTCCTACAAAGAGTACCTTGGAAAAATCCTGACAACCTTTCATAGATATGAAGCAGGGAATAGGGAAGACAAGGCCAACCACTGGGGTCGCTCTTCTTTCACTATTCTTAGGATTTTCCAGGATGTGATGTGTTCTGTTGTCAGCTAGAAGTTTTGATATACCTAGCTTCCTATTGTGTGCCTATTGTTTTACATTTTCTATGGTTTTTTATGTATGGATTGGTATAGCCCTTATGAACTTTTTGCAACTTATCCATATTATTTGTTTCTGTCTTATCCTTCTCACCCTTACTACAGGGATAGCTGTTTTATTCATCTTTTAATGGCATATGTTTAATAAGAGCCCAGTAAATATTTGTTGAATCAATATATTTTCATTATTTGAAAACTCAGCTATTAACCTCATGTCCACCTGTTCTAGCCTTAAAATTGTGAATTTTCTGAGTTGAACATCCTTTTCCTCTTTCTGTCAGTTTTTTGTCTTGTTCTTTCTTCTCTTCTGGATCATTTCCATGGTTTTGCTTTTGTTGTGGAACACAGTAGAAAATGATAAATGAATAAAGCTTTGTTCAGCATTGCTTCAGTTCTTAATATTCTTTTCCATTCTACTCTCATGTGTTGTTTTAAAAAGTTTTCCCATTTGTAAAAATGAGGGTAATGATACATTACTTACAGGGTTGATAAAAATAACATATTGTAAACACATGTAAATCACTTAGCTCTATTTTTTTCATTCAGAATGCTTGCTTCTAATATCTAATTTCCTTTTAAAAATATTTTATTGAAGTATAGTTGATTTACAATGTTGTGTTAGCTTCTGCTCTTCAGCAAGGTGAATCAGTTCTATACATAAACATGTATCCACTGTTTTTTAGATTTTTTTCCCATGTAGATCATTACAGAGTATCAAGAAGAGTTCCCTATGCCATACAGTAGGTCCTTATTAGTTTATTGTTGTTATTTAGTCACTAAGTCATGTCTGACTCTGCAACCACGTGGACTGCAGCATGCCAGGCTTCCCTGTCCTTCACTGTCTCCTGGAGTTTGCTCCAACTCATGTCCATTGAGTCAGTGATGCTATCTAACCATCTCATCCTCTGCTGCCCTCTTCTCCTTTTGCCTTGAACCTTTCCCAGCATCAGGGTCTTTTCCAACTAATTGGCTCTTCGTATCGGGTCTATTTTATATGTAGAATTTTTATATGTCTACCTCAATCTCCCAATTTATCCCTCCCCTCACTTATTCCCTGGTAACTATAAGTTTGTTTTCTCTAATTTCTTTCCTGTGAAATTTTTTTTCTTAAGTAGTTTCTCTGTATATTACATCTAACGTTAAATTTGAATGTGATAAGTTGAAATACTTGGTAAGTGGGATAGTCATTTAGGAGAACTGTGATTGATCACGTAAAATTTTACTTTATCAAAACACCTGAAGCGATGTTTTTGTCAGAGTGATTTTCTAAAGAATAAGTTAAATATGCTTCAGAATATCTTATTAACATATAATTATAGAAAGTATCATTCTATTTTAAATGTACTTTATGTCTGAGTTTTTAGTAGGTTTTATGCTGTATTAAAATTGTGTATTGCAGCCTTACAAATATGTATGGTGTATATTATGAGCCACACATTGATGTCTGTTGTAACTTTTATTTTTATATCTGAGAGTTATTTTCTTTTTATCAACTCAGGAGTCCTCTTATTAGTGGTTGTAAATGATAATTTTTGTAATCATAATTCAATAGCTGGAAATTTAGTTCTTTTATATAATGGGATACATAATAAAAAATCAGGGATTGGATTTTTAATCTTTATGCAAGTTTTATTTTTATAGTAATCACTGAATTAAAATTCGGTTCAGTTCAGTCACTCAGTCATATCCGACTCATTGCGACCCCGTGGACTGCAGCACGCCATCTGTCCATCACCAACTCACAGAGCTTGCTCAAACTCATGTCCATCACATCGGTGATGCCATTCAACCATCTCATCCTCTGTCATCCCCTTCTCCTCCCACCTTCAGTCTTTCCCAGCATGAGGATCTTTTCAAATGAGTCAGTTCTTCACATCAGGTGGCCAAAGTATTGGAGTTTCAGCTTCAGCATCAGTCCTTCCAATGAATATTCAGGACTGATCTCCTTTAGGATGGACTGGTTGGATCTCTTTGCAGTCCAGAGGACTCTCAAGAGTCTTCTCCAACACCACAGTTCAAACGCATCAATTCTTTGGCGCTCAGCTTTCTTCACAGTCCAACTCTCACATCCATACAGCACTTCTGGGAAAACCATAGCTTTGACTAGACGGACCTCTGTTGGTAAAGTAATGCTTCTGCTTTTAAATATGCTGTCTAGGTTGGTCATAGGTTTTCTTCCAAGGAGCCCCAAAAATAAAGTCTGTCACTGTTTCTGTTGTTTCCTCATCTATTTGCCATAAAGTGATGGGACCAGATGCCATGTTTCTGAATGGTAGTTTTAAGCCAGCTTTTTCACTGTCCTCTTTCGCTTTCATCAAGAGGCTCTTTCGTTCTCCTTTGCTTTCTGCGATAAGGGTGGTGTCATCTGCATATCTGAGGTTATTGATATTTCTCCCAGCAATCTTGATTCCAGCTTGTGCTCTTCCAGCCCAGCATTTCATGTGTTGTACTCTGCATATAATTTTAAATAAGCGGGGTGATAATATACAGCCTTGACGTACTCCTTTCCCAAATGGAACCAGTCTGTTGTTCCATGTCTAGTTCTAACTGTTGCTTCTGGACCTGCATACAGATTTCTCAGGTGGCAGGTCAGGTGGTCTGGTATTCCTAACTCTTTCAGAATTTTCCGCAGTTTGTTGTGATCCACACAGTCAAAGGCTTTGGCATAATCAATAAAGCAAAAGTTGTTGTTTTTCTGGAACTCTCTTGCTTTTTCTAGGATCCAGCAGATGTTAGCAATTTGATCTCTGGTTCTTCTACCTTTTCTAAATCCAGCTTGAACATCTGGAAGTTCAGGGTTCCTGTACTGTTGAAGCCTGGCTTGGAAAATTTTGAGCATTACTTTGCTAGTGTGTGAGATGAGTACAATTGTATGGTAGTTTGAGCATTCCCTGGCATTGCCCTTCTTTGGGACTAGACTGAAACAGACCTTTTCCAGTCCTGTGGCCACTGCTGAGTTTTCCAGATTTGCTGGCATATCGAGTGCAACACTTTCACAGCATCTTTTAGGATTTGAAATAGCTCAACAACTAGAATTCCATCACCTCCACTAGGTTTGTTCATAGTTATGCTTCCTAAGGCCCACTTGACTTTGCATTCCAGGATGTCTGGCTCTAGATGAGTGATCACACCATCGGGATTATCTGGGTCATGAAGATCTTTTTTGTCTATTCTTCTGTGTATTCTTGCCACCTCTTCTTATATCTTCTGCTTCTGTTAGGTCCATACCATTTCTGTCCTTTATTGTGCCCATCTTGGCATGAAATGTTCCTTTGGTGTCTCTAATTTTCTTGAAGAGATCTCTAGTCTTTCCCATTCTATTATTTTCCTCTATTTCTTTGCACTGATCACTGAGGAATGCTTTCTTATCTCTCCTTGCTATTCTCTGGAAATCTGCATTCAAATGGGTATATCTTTTCCTTTTCTCCTTTGCCTTTAGCTTCTCTTCTTTTCTCAGCTACTTGTAAGCCCTCCTCAGACAACCATTTTGCCTTTTTGCGTTTCTTTTCTTGGGGATGGTCTTATCACTGCCTCCTGTACAATGTCATGAACCCCAGTCCATAGTTCTTCAGGTACTCTGTCTATCAGATCTAATCCCTTGAATCTATTTGTCACCTCTACTGTATAATTGTAAGGGATTTGATTAGGTCATACCTGAGTGGTGTAATGGTTTTCCCTGTTTTCTTCAATCTAAGTCTGAATCTGGCAATAAGGAGTTCATGGTCCGAGCCATAGTCAGCTCCTAGTCTTGTTTTTGCTTACTGTATAGAGCTTCTCAATTTTTGGCTGCAAAGAATATAATCAGTCTGATTTTTGGTGTTGACCATCTGGTGCTGTCCGTGTGTAGAGTCTTCTCTTGTGTTGTTAAGGTTCTCATACTTGCTCCCGTGACCCCCACAATCTGGGGTTGAGGGAGCAAGTGGTAGAGAGCTTATTAGAGGAAATTACTTTTACGCTGAGATATGAAAGTTGAATTAGATTTTTCCAGGTAAATTTGGGATAAGAATGTTGAGGGTGAAGGTGGGTTGCATTGCACTAACTAAAGCTTGGTCATGAATAATATACCTGAATATGTTTGAAGTCCTGCATCTAAGAGAACTCTCTACAGGAAAAAAGGAAAGAGAGAGAAGAAACTGACAACAAACTAGTGAACAAAATTAGTTTAGACTGTATTTTATGAAATTTATTAAGAGTATTCTTTTATTCTTGAAAACCTGTTTCTATATATTATATTTAGCAAACTAAGTTATGCATTTCACACAGCTCTGTATTTCTCTTATAGATGATTTTTTTTTCCTGTTCATTCATTACTTTGGCAGTTGTACCAAAATTTTTCTAAATTCTTGCGGCATAACTTAGAGTGGAAATCTGTTCAATTATTGAAAACTTATTATGTGCTCGATAAAGTGTGATATGTGCTGTGATAGGTGAAGGAAGAGATACTGTGAGAATCTGTAGGCAAAGGCACTAATATTATCTGAGTGGGAGCCAGGTAAGAGCAGGCTTAATAGAGGTGAAGACCTGAATGGTGAATATAATTTACTCAGATAACGTAGGAATAAGTATGTTGAAATAAGAGTAGAGCATGGAGAGTTTATTCCAGATAGAGAGTAATATATTTAGATATGTATGTTAATGAAGAAACTCTGAATAATGATAGCTGTAGTAAAAACTATCAGTGATTATTATCATTGTGTCACTGTTCAAAGTACTTTACATCTTTAATTTTTATAGTAATCACAAAAGGAGGTATTATTATTCTACTTTTATTGACTGATTTTAGCTGTCCTTTATGGATAATATAATATATACTTATCTCCATTTCTCCTCATTTGGTCTAAATTTTGGAGCTTTGGTATTATTCTGTTTTTTGTGTGTCAGAAGTGGCCTGTGCTAAAAGATCAAAAAAATTATGGTGTTTTAACTTGGTATTAAAAAGAATAATTTACTGAAGTATGATGTATATGGATGATCAATTTATGACTTACCATTAAAATTAACTTACTATTTCAAGTTTATGAGAAATACCAGGGACAGAGAAGAACGTAATCTATATGGTGAGAAAACAATAAGACCAATCTAGATTGTGACACATTCCAAAAGACATCTGCCCTGGACTGCTCAAAAAAGCCAGTATGAGAAAGAAAAGGAGTAAAGCGCTCTAGATTAAGCTATACAGAAAGAGACATAACAACCAAATGTAATGCATTAATTTTTAATGGATCGAGGATTTAAAAAGATATAAAGACATTTTGGGGGATACTTGGAAAATTTTGAATATGGGCTAAGATGATATGAAATATTATTTTTAGTTTTCTCAGGTGTCATAGTGGTATTGTGGTTATGTAAGAGAAGGTTCTTATTCTTTAAAAATTCATAGTAAAGTATTTAGGGTGAAAGATGTTTGGAAAAATTACAGTATAATAATTTCTATAAAATTTTATTTTACTCGGTCATTAATGGGAGTCTTAAGTATGAAAGATTTATAAAGTGCTTAAATATAGCTTACCTTTTTTAAAAAATCTGCTATTTCCCCATCTGACTTGTTGATTTATTTTTTAAATCTATCTTCATTCCTATCCTCCACTAGAATGTCAGTTCCATGAGGATGGAGACATTTTGTTATTCACAACACTAAGGATAGTATCTGGCACATAGTAGGCAGTAATCAATATTTGTTGAGTAATCTAGTGAATAGAGATAACCAATCTCAAGCAACTTCACCATTTCTATATAACGCATAATGTCTTTAATTTTTTAAGAGTCACTTTTGACACTGTTAACCAATAATAATAATAGACTGTTCCGTATGTTTCAGGGAAGTTGGGAAAAAAGAATTTTGAAGAGTTTAAATAGTATGTGCACTGAACTGAGTATCCCATTGGCACGAAAGGTACTTTTAATACTTATGTATTTGATTGTGAATCATGTACTAGGAAGTATCATGAAATTATAACTGTTAGGCATATTTATCTCTTTTTTTGTTACTGGTATACAGCTTTTTGAAACCAAACTCTATAAAAGGTCAATTATGTGAGTGTAGTTTATATAGTTTTCTATTACATCTGCTATAATGCTTTTTGTAAAAAAAAGAAAAAGAAAACCTGTATCTTGAGAATAAATATAGGCTGAACAGTACAGATTATTTGGAGATTTGTCTGTAAAGGTTATAAATGTACTTTAAAGAGTTTAATTACCTTTAGTCTCCTTACCCGAATGATTTATCATCTCTCCAGAACTATTTAGATCTAATACTCAACATTTATCTGCAATTCTGGGCTTTGACAGGGGAGAGATGAAAAAGGAGAGAAAAGCCACTTGAGGAATGTTCCGGGTCTTTTACAGCTGTTCAAGAGTAGGAGAGAACAAGTTTCTCTTCACTTTATCCTCCCTACTACCTATTTATTCCCTGCTGTTGGACAAGATATAGTGAATGTACATTGGATAATATCCAAGCACAAGTCACTGAAGGCACCAGAAGGATGGTGTAAAAAAAGGATAAACTTATATGAAAAGCTGTCTAAATGTGTAGTATTGTGTAATATGCTGTCTTTCATATAGGAAGATGATGCCACTGACTCACAGTCACACTCTCTTTGCCAGCCCCCTTATGATGCATTTCTGAGATTGCTGGATGGGGTAAGAGATGTAGTATGTGGCTGAGGAGCAGTTTTTCTTTGTGAAATTTTATTGGCCAGTACATATCATTTACCTTCTATTTTAGACTCATGAGCACCATATTCTAACTGAGCCATTAAATGTAATAGTTAAATAATATTAAGTGTAATTCCCAGAAAAGCTAATCATATGTAATGAAATTATTTTTTCTTATGTTATGGTAGCTTATATAAGCTTTTAGATAAGGTATTGATTCTTATTTTTCAGCGGCATTGCTTAACTTCACAAAACGAAACCAATTTTAAAATTACCTTTTTTAGAGGCCAGTTGGAGAACAGAAAGAACTTCTCAATAAATGGAATGAAATGGGAACTGATGAACCAGGTACATATGAAAAAAATATTTTCAAAATGTGGTAGTGGGAAAAAAAATTGTCTTTTTAATTGTGAATCCAAAATAACAATATTAACAAGTTCTTTTTTGAAAGATAGCAACTTCCCTTCTCACTGATTTATTATCATCTGGTTTTTTTTGTTTATTTGCTTAAACTTCTACTTTGCAGTTTAAAAATTCCCAGCTTTAGTCACTGTTCTCCGTTATTTTGAGAATATTTAAATCAGTTATTTTTTTAACCAGCATTTGAAAACATTTTTATGAAAGAATACATTAACATCATTCAGTGGATTTCTTAGGCTCGTAATTAAGATAAATCTTAAGCTTTAATCACATTGAGATGTTAAAATGTGTTACATTTTGAGAAGTTTTAAGACTTTTAAAATGTTTTTAAGAATTTATTTTGGTTCATTTTAATGTTTAAAATTGAGTCTATAAATTTTAAAAATATTTAATGAGTAATAAATATATGTATAAAATAATTATTGATATATATATATAATAATTATATAGATAGACATATACATAATTCTTCACCACTCCTCCTTAAAAGATAGTTGGGGCCTGGGTAGGGTGCAAGAAATTGTGAGCCATCATAAAGGAAGCAGTGTGTTATAGAAATTCAAAAGGGAGAATAGTTCAATATAACCTGAGGCTTCCGCAGTGGTTCAGTGGTAAAGAATTCTCGTGCAATGTAGGAGATGCAGGTTCGATCCCTAAGTGGGGAGACACATTTAAGCATGCATGCACAAAGGACGCAGTGCGTTATAGAAAGTTCAAAAGGGAGAGCAGTTCAGTACAACTACAAGATTCACTGAGAATTTATTGTTTGTATTCTAAGTACTGTGAGAATTCTCATGTAGAACTTTCATATTATATTGACATTGTTTTTCAGTTCAATTACAAATGTTCCATTATAAATTTATGGAAGAGAGGACTCTAATTTCTTCTAGAATATGTTATCTAGACTGTCAAGGGAAGGGACTTTCTTTTTATTTTTGTTAGTACAGTGCTTAATACAGTGTATGACAAATACTTAATATTCTGCAAATGTTTGAATTAAGCTAGCTGCATAACAATATGAAAGAACCATTATAATTTATTATTAATAAGAATTTGTATATTATAATCGAAATTCTATTTTAATCTGTCTTATTAATTCTAGATTTAAGCCTTTTCAGACCTGTTTATGCACCTAAGGATTTTCTTGAGGTAGGTTCTATTGGTTAAATATATGTATATTAATGAGGTAAAAATGCAAAAGAAATGATGGTATTAAAAAACATCTCCAGGCAGAAAAATCACCATATAAGAAGCCCCAGAGCCATGAAAGCAATGGAATAACCTGATCAGGTTTGTGTTTGGAAATTGCTCTGGGAAAATACGTTGTAGTGTGGAAAGATTAGAGGGAAGTAAATCAAGAAGATTTGATTAAAAAATAGTGACTGTAAATCATGTAGCCTGCTGGCTAGCACAACAGGTGCTCAGTGAATCTTTTTCTTTTTTCTTTTTCTCCCTGTTGTAGTAGTTCAGACAAGGCATGATAAAGGTTTGAACTAAGAGAACAGCATTCAAAGTGGAAAGACATCAACAGACTTGAATTTAACAAGATGTGAATTTAACAGATTTTTTAAAAGATTTGGGAATTTATTAGATCTAAGGAGTATGAGAAAAAGAAAAGATAAACATGAGCTCTAAGTGTCTAGATTGGATAACTGGGCAGAGTTAACTTAAGATTCAGAATACAGAAAGAGACACAGGTCCATTAGTGAAGATGATGCACTTAATTAAGTTTGAGAGGCATATTGACGTTGAAGAGGAACTCTTTAGTAGGCAGTTAGAACTCCGAATTATTTTAATTCACTCATCCATTTTTTTCTCTTGTACCTTATATGTAATCCACCAGGAAATCCTTTCAGCTTTTTGAAGTATGTCCAGAATCCATTCACTTCTCATCACTGCCATTCCTATGTTCCATCTCTTGTCTGGACTGTTTCAGTAGCCTCTTAATTGCTCTTACTGCTTTTACACTTCCCCACCTAGAATTTGCTTTTAGCAGAGTTTGTAGCGGAAGCCTTGTAAATAGTATTCTGAAGAAGCCACTCTTCTGGTATCCAGTGGCTTTTTATCTCATTCTACTTAAAACCCAAAGTCATGACAGTGGCCTAAAACACCCTATTTGATCCGATACCCATCACCTCTCTGAGTTCCTCTCCTATTCCTTTTCCTCCTGATTTGTTCTACTCCGGCTGCTAGAGCTTGCTTACTTTCCCCTGGCTTTCTCCCATCTAAGGGTCTTTGCTCCTTGTTTTCTCTGCCTGCATTGCTTTTCCCCGAGATACTTGTGTGTCCATTCCCTCACATTCCCTTATGTTTTTGCTTAAATGTCATATTCTCAGCATAAACAATATGGTCAGTGGTATTGTAATAACTTTGGAGGGATACAGACTTATTGTGATGATTTTATAATGTATGCAAATGTCAAATCACTGTTAGTACAATCTGAAACTCACACAATTTCAATTTAAAAAAAGAACATTCATGGGAAAAATTTAAACATATACACACACACAAAAATGTTACCTTCTCGCCAAATCCTTCCCTGGCTCTCCTCTTGGAATTCCTTATAATCCTTTTCTACCTTGTTTTTCTCCGTAACCTTTAGCATCATATAACATACTGATTTTCTATTTTGCCTGTTGCCGCCTTTATTCTGTAATATGGAAGCTTTGTTCCCTGCTGCAGCAATTACACAGAGCCAAATCAGATAACTTAGATGACATATAAGATTTCAGCCACAAGGATACACCCACATAAAGCTTTCTTTCAGCAAGAGAAAGAAAGCACATGCAAATACAAAGAGATAGAAATTTCCAGTCCCAGCTCCTTTCTCAGTAACACAGGATGCACTTTGCAGCCCTTTCTCAGTTACACAGGATGCACTTTGCCTTTGGGTTATGAATCACCAAGGTACATGCAAGATACAAGTTACAGCATAAGCTTTCTGATGAGTCTTTTACACCCTACTGGTAATTCAGGTGCAAACTAGCAATCTATACATTTTCAATAAACAGTGTAAATAAATTGATACGGAATGCCTCCAGGGGACATTAAGTAGCACATTATAAATGACTAGTTAGTGCCTTTCATCCCATTTTGGCCAAGGGTCACTGCCAGATGTCCCTGAAGCTAAGATAGGCACTATCACAAACCAGCTGCAAGTTGATCCTATCCTTAACTGCTCTCTCTCAAACAGGTTTAACAGTGCTTAGCACATAGTTGCTCAGTAAATAAGTGTTGAGTGAATGAGTAAATGAATGATTTAATCTTTTGCATTTTATTTTTTTTCTGAACCTGTTTTCTCAGATACAAGTTTGCCAGCATTGTTAGAAATTATTTCAGGCCTTTTAGAATTATAAACAGTCTCCTTTTAACTTAAAAGAGAAGTTACTTTGGTTTGAAACTGCCTTTATACTGCTAGTGTTATTTCTCTTAGATTATTAAAGGTTTCTCTCAAACCCATCCCTTTCTTAGCACTTAAATTTCATATAATTTTTATATAATTAATTTTATGTTTTCTCCTTAATAATCATAGCACTCTGTTTCCTTAAGGACTGTTGCTGAATTGATTCTTTTATTAGTCATACTGAGATTCTTCTTTAGCTCAAGAAAAGTTTTCTATAATCACTTCCTTATCGTTTCTGCTTTTCTAATATTTTTTTCTTTTCTATTGCCCATGTATTCATAGTTTTTCTTTTCAATTCTATGTTTTTAAGTTTTCCATGCACTATGACCCCTTATTGCATAATTAGACTAAAATTGTATTGTGCTATATTAGTCTATATTTAACACAGTTGGTTCTTTGCTAAAATATTTTTTAAAAATAAATTCCTTTGATATTTTTAGCTTCAATTTAGTGTTTGAAATTTTAGGAAACTCTTTTGTACTTGTGGTATATTTCATTTTGTCAGCCATTAGTTATCAGGTTATTAATGCCTTCTTCAGATATGCTAGTGTTTCTGTCATTATAATCTTCACTGAATTCTTGGTTTCTTTCCCTTCAGAGCTGCAGTTTAAAAATATTTTTGGAAATTATTATTATTTTCTCCCTAAAGTACATGTTGTTAGAAAAATAAGAAAATATATATGAGAAGAAAATTTAAAACAAAAATTACTTATCATCATATAGCAATAAACACTACTATAATTTTTAATTTAATAAACATAATGTGGTATTTATTAATCATGGCATATTAAACTGTATTTTATATACATAAAACATAATTTATATAGGCAATTTCCTCTACCGGAATGTTTAAGTAGTCTTAAACATCTTAAATGTCTAATATTGAATGTCTTAAAATATTAAATGTATAATATTTTTCTATTATAAACAGCATTTCCTTTACCTTTTTTTTGTACTATCTCTGCAAGCAGTTTTAATTATTTCCATAATCATACTCACAGAAGTGAGATTCCTAGATTAAAGGATATGTAAATATCCAAGATTTTTAATTTTGAAAAATATTTCTTGTTAGTTTGGCTTCTGAAAAAGTTTTTTTTTACCTTTGAATTTGATTTAGAAGCAATACCTTATGATGTTATTCCACTGTCTTTCTATAAACTTTTCAGCATCTGTTTTTAAAAGTGTTAGAGTTGGTTCTCAAGTTTTTCCTGGCAAATACTGAAATCAAGCAGTTTAAATTTTTCTGTCATTTTTCCTTGTAAAATATTATATTCAAACAATTTTTATTTTTTCTTAACATCAAAAAGTTTTTCTTTATAACTGAAATTTTAACTTTTTGGTATTTTATTTGATAGTTTGTCTGTTGGAATATTAAATTGAAAACATGTTTATGGTACTTTAACATTTTAATGCAATTTTACAGTATTCAAAATGTGATTAAAGTATATGCATAACCCAAATAATTTTTAATTTTGTTGTGATATACTAAGAATATCACTGCCAATTTTATAAGTGTAAATTTTGTATAAAGAAACTAACCAATTTCATTGGATTTGTTTTTAAAGGTATTAATTAATCTTCGCAACCCAAATTATGAAAATGGTGATTCTCTTAGTTTCAGGACTCATTTGGGTTTAATCCAAGTTCCTCTCAAAGTAAAAGACATCCCTGAATTGGTAAGTATAGGTACTTCAAAATAAATTAATATATTTTAGAAGGTAATCACTGGAAAAATATTTTAGTTCAAGATATATTTAAAGTAGTAGGACAGTCTGCTCATTAAATAAATGAATAAAGTGAAAGTTTTTTTTTTTTATTGTAAATATGTTCTATAGAGAGTGAGTTGCTTTGCTAGTAGGATTAAAGGTGAGCTTTCATTGACCTATAAATGCTTTTACTTATTTCTTATTTTAATAAACAGCATAGACTTATAAGACCTCTTATTGGGATTTAGGTGCCTGATGTATAGCTATAAAACTTATTGAAACAAATTGTGAATTTTATTAAAAAATTTTAAGGAATATACATTTCATTTATTTCAACCAACCTTTTTTTAAGCTCCTAATATGGAAAACACTGAGGGAGATAAAAGAACATAAGATGAGTTAAAGACTATCTTTGCTCTGCAGATTGTCACATTTTGGTGAGGAAATTAGTTTTAAAATAGAATAATTGTAGTAAAGTGGAGAGATTTCCTTACAAAGAAGTTAAGAAATTACCATCAGTCTTTCTTTTGTGAATTACCCCAAAATAGTAAGGAGTACAAAAATGTAAATATTGTCTTTGGTGAAACTAAGACACAACTAAATTTTAAAGTATTAAGATAGAGAACTGATGGGAGAATGAGGAATGACTCAGACATGAAGAAGAAGGTCAAGCCTTATTGATTCTGAAAGGTGGGAGATATGGATAAGAAGTGTGATGGTAATCGATTTATTACCTTTCAGCTCCAAATCTACCTTTTAAAAAAATTGAACTATGGTTGCTTTACAATATTGTATTAGTTTTAGGTGGACAGCAAAGTGATTCAGTTACATACACACAGATACACACATATATTGTTTTTCAGATTCTTTTCCATTATAGGTTATTACAAGATATTGAATATAGTCCCCAGTACTATATAGTAAATCCTTGTTATTTATCTATTTTATATATAGTAGTGTATATATGTTAATCTCATACTCCTAATTTATCCCTACCTCTCTCTTTCTCCCTTTGGTAACTGTAAGTTTGTTTTCTATGTCTGTGAGTCTATTTCTGTTTTGTAAGGAATTTCATTTGTTTTATTTTTTGAGATTCTACATAAATGATATAGTATTTGTCTGTCTGACTTACTTCACTTATGATGATAATCTCTAGATCCATCCATGTTGCTGTAAATGGCAATATTTTGTTCTTTTTCATGGCCAAGTAATATTCCTTTGTGTATCTATATACCACATCTTCTCTATACATTCATCTGTTGATGCACACTCAGGTTGCTTTCACGTCTTCAGTTCAGTTCAGTTCAGTTCAGTCGCTCAGTCGTGTCCGACTCTTTGCGACTGTGCTGCTATGAACTTGGAGTGTGTGTACATTTTTGATTTAGAATTTTTGTCTTTTCTTGATATATGCACAGGAGTGGGATTGCTAGATCATATCATAAGTCTATTTTTAGTTTTTAAAGGAACTTCCATACTGTTTTCCATAGTGGCTGCACCAAATTACATTCCTACCAACAGTATAGGAGAATTCCCTTTTCTCCACACTCTCTCCAGCATTTACTATTTGTAGACTTTTTGATGATGACCATTCTGACCATTTGTGGTTTGCAAACCTACCTTTTTTTTAAAGTCCTGTTTTATTATACTGGAGCTGGACCTTGTAAACATTTCCTTTTTGCCAAGTAGCTTGACATTAGGCTTTGTCAATAGAGGATTCTGGAGAGACATTGCAAGACCATAGTAGGATAAAGGGACTCTCCATGTACAGAAGCCAGCAGATCAGCAAACAGAAGACCCAGTAGTATTCAACGTGGCAGCCCTTAGTCAGCCAGCTCCAGCCTGTACTCACTGGCAAGATTGTTCTTCACCTCTGGTCTGCATATTCCTGAGGCAGGCACACCCTCTCCTTAAAAGTCTGAATCTCAGTCTTGAGGACATGGGGGACCTTTCCTGAGTTCTTCGTTCCTTGGTTCACTCTCCTTCAGCCTAGAAGCCATAGTTGCTTTCTGCACTTGTTAATTCTGTTTTTCCATGTTCACACTTCTGATATGGTTTCTATTTCTTGACTGGACTCTGACTGATACAAGAGAACAGATGATTTTCTCCCTAGAACTTGGCAAAGAATGAGGACTTGGAGATACCGTATGTGATAGAAGGCATTGAGGAGACATAGAGCTGAAAATGGAGATTGTATAAAAGGGTTTAGACCCCCAGACTTGTCCCATCCTTCATTTCCTGGCGACTCCTCCTCCCTCACAGGAGTCCGAAGGTGTATATAATCATTGCAGAAAGGCCATGAACTCAGAGACCTCAAATGTAGAGCTGAATAGGAATGAAGCATTGTACTGAAAACAGAAGAATTAAGTGAAGGTTGACCAAAAGAAAGAAAGCAAAAACTGGCTGTCTATAAAAATTTTTCAGAGTAAAGCCCATCATACTCTGCGCAGGCCTCAGAGACAGAGCTTCCAGTCAGTTGTTCATTGCCTCAATCCAAAATATGACTGACCAGCCTAGGCTTTCCAGATATTTGAAATTTTACAATTTGAAAAGCACAGCTCAAAATTAAAACAGACCCTGCAGAGAAAAATAAGGAAGAAGAAATACCCAATTTAGGAAATGAGTAATTATTATGGCCACCAATATAGTTACTTCAGGTTTGAATTTACGTCTACACTTGCAGGATACAGTAGGCCAAAACCTGGTATAAGGTTCAATTAGATTTGTACAGAACAGAAAACACGGCATGCCAATATATCATGTAGATCTTCATTGGAAGTCCGTACGGCTTACCAGCTGCTACTTCCTAGCCCCTACAAGGAATGCTTGCAAATGGAAGTAACAAGGTTACATAGGTACAGCATAGGAAAATCTCATGCGCAATAGGAACCGTTTCTTGTAATGCACATGAGCATAGTTTCCATGCCTCTCAAGAGGCATGCCAGGTAGCTGAGGCCTGTGTTTTTCAATAGGTTTCTATAGTCCACTTACAGTCCTTCATTTCAGATGAAATTTACCAGTCAGGTGTCTTTCTTTTTTTTTTTTCAGTAAATTATATTGCTGGTTATGTAGCTGGCTTTCCTCTCCACAATTTTTTTTTTCATAATCCAGTACATTTTCAGGACAACAGTGCTAAGAGAAGGTAAATACAAAGTAATCTTCACCTGGACAAAGAGGTTAACCTTTTGTTAACTGTATCTTCCCAATAGAAGACTTAAAGCAAACATTAATATTCTCAGAGAAAAGATTACTCATGAAATAGGAACAGAATTTCATTAGAACAACAAAACAAGACATTAGAAAGTGAAAACGAGCTTTTAGGAATCAAAAATATGATGTGCAAAAAAAAATGAGTAGAGAGGGAAATAAAAATATGGTGTACAAAAACAATCAGTAGAAAGACCAGGAAATCTCTATCAGCAGACAGTGTAAAAGCAAAAAGCCAATGAGATGAAAAATAAATGGGAAAAGATTTTTTTAATTAGATAGTCAGTCCAGATGGGCTGACACCTGGCCAGTAGGAGTTCCAGAAAGAGAATACAGAGACAAGGAGTTAAAAAAAATTTCAAGAACTGAAAGACAGGAATCTTCATTATGAAAAGACCTACCCAGTACCCAGTTCTATGAATGAAAGAAGACCCATAGCAAGGCACCTGAAAAGGAGAAAACTAAAAAGTTTTTATGGAAGAACAGAGTATATATAATGTTTCAGGCATCAGAGTGGCATCTGACTTCTCAGCAGGAAGACTGGAAGCCAGAGGATTTTTCAGTAAAGCCTTTAAAAACCTGAATGATTTCAAGCCTAGGATTCTGTATATAACCACCGGTCAATCAAATGTGAAGTTGAAGTATTTGTTTTCAGATGTACATGACCTAAAATATTCTAATTCATGGAGCTACTGGTAGAAATGCTCTAAAACAAGATCATAAACAAAAAGAGCAAAATAAAGGATCTAGGAAATGGGATTTCCAGCCTAAAAGTAGAAAAAGTTCCAGAATGCCAGTGAAGAGAATTTCTAAGCCAGTCTGTGCAACAGGACCAGAGCAGAGCAATCCATAGTGGAGCAGGAGGTTGTAGGGTTCCATGATGAGACCTTGCAAGAAAAGCACCAAAAATGTAGATGATGTGATGACATGCTAACCACATGCAGAATTATTGCGGAGGGTCTTTTCAGAGTTGTTAAAGGGAGGAGGAAGAGGGAAGTAGAGAAAATGCATAAGTGAAAAAATGGTTTAATTATGAACTGTATGGAAAAAAGTACAAGAAAGGAAACATATTTATAGCATACTACATTCCTCAGCAGTGAGTAATATTTAACTAATAATAAACTCAATATAGATGTAATTAGGCATTGATATATACTTATATTGGAATGATAGAGGGAGGAAAAGAGAATGTACTGAGCTAAAAATCCACATTTATCACTAACAGATTTAATAGTTATTTGAAACTGCTAAATTTAAAATAGCAGAATGTACCTGTTACTTGAAATATGGATATATGTTTGTTTGTTTGTTTTCTGGCCATGCTGCATGGTTTGTGGGATCTTAGTTGCCCAGCCAGGGATTGAACCCAGGCCCTCGGCAGTGAGAGAATGGATTCCTAACCCCTGGGCCACCAGAGGATTTCCAAAATATGGATATGAACACCAGGAAAAATGCTGAAAGTGGTTGTTCCTGCATAGTGGAATAATTGTGATTGTGTGTATTTGTGTGTTGGAGAGGAGTGCATAAATAGGGAACTAATGTTTTGTTATGGTTGTTGTTAAGTCTTTTAGCTGATTTGACTTATGTTTAATGTATGTAAAGATAGCATAGCATGGTGGTTAGATAATTAGATTCTGAAGCCAACTAACCTGGTTTACCCTCTTGCTGTACCATTCAGGTTGTGTGATCTTGGGCAAGTTTTCTTAACCTTGAGCTTTAGTTTTCTTATTCAATATATGGATAATAGTATCTCATAAAAGTATTGTATTGATCAATATCTTAAGATATGTTATGGGTTGACTTGTGACCTGCCCCCCCCACCGAAAAGTTATCTTGAATTCTGACCTTGAATACCTGTAAATGTGACCTCATTTAAAACAGGACCCTTGCAGGTGCAATGAAATTAAGATGATGTCTTACTGGAGTAGGGTGAGCTCAAAAGCCAATATGACTGGTGTCCTTAAAAGAAGAGGAGAAGAGAGACTCACAAGGAGAATGTCGTATGACAGGCAGAGATTGGAGTGTTGCGCGTATAAGCCAGGGAACACACCCAGCAACACCGGAAGCTAAGAGAAGGACATGGGACAGATTCGCTCCTGGAGCCGTCAGGGAAAGCATGATCTTGTTAACGTTTTGAACCTCTAGCCTCCAGAACTGTGAGAAACTGGGAGTTTCTGTTGTTTAAAGTGAAAGTGAAGTTGCTCAGTCGTGTCCATCTCTTTGTGACCCCATGGACTGTAGCCTGCCAGGCTCCTCTGTCCATGGGATTTTCCAGGCAAGAGTACTGAAATGGGTTGCCATTTCCTTTTTCAGGGGATCTTCCTGACCCAGGTTAGATCCCTGGGTCTCCCGCATTGCAGGCAGACGCTGTCTGAGCCACCAGGGAAGCACCCTTCTGTTTTTAAAGCTAGCCAGTTAGTGGTACTTTTTAAAATGGCAGCCTTAGGAAATTAATATATAAATATAAAGCATATCAGTGGTCCTTGAAACATAGTAAGCAGTAAATGTTAAGCATTAGTACTATAACTGTCATAAAAAACAATTTTTAAGACGTTATTTTAAAAGATGTTAGAAGTCCTCTTAGGAGAGGTTTATACAAAGTGATATGGCTGTATAGAAGAGGAAGTGGCAGGTTCTTCTCATGAAGTGTAGAAGGTCTTCTCAGAGGTACTGACATTTGAAATAGTTTGAAGGCGTTTGCTAGGTAAAGAAGCAGGGAATGATGATTTATAAAAAGGGTTCAGTTCAGTTCAGTTCAGTTGCTCAGTCGTGTCTGACTCTGTGACCCCATGAATCACAGTACACCAGGCCTCCCTGTCCATCACCAACTCCCGGAGTTCACTCAAACTCATGTCCCCTGAGTTGGTGATGCCATCCAGCCATCTCATCCTCTGTTGTCCCCTTCTCCTCCTGCCCCCAATCCCTCCCAGCATCAAAGTCTTTTCCAATGAGTCAACTCTTAGCATGACGTGGCCAAAGTAGTAGAGTTTCAGCTTTAGCATCATTCCTTCCAAAGAACACCCAGGGCTGATCTCCTTTAGAATGGACTGGTTGGATCTCCTTGCAGTCCAAGGGACTCTCAAGAGTCTTCTCCAACACCACAGTTCAAAAGCATCAGTTCTTCGGTGCTCAGCTTTAGCATGTTGTAAGTGGGGCTAATTATGCCTTCTGTCTGTCTGAGGGGACCTGGAGCTGGTGTAGATACATTCGTAGCTATTGGAGAATCAGAATCCTGTGACCGATTTTCAAAAAACTGTGACCATACTTAATGTCTTCAGGCATTAGGGATAGTTGTCCCCATTTCCTGAATCATGTGGCTGGTGATAATGGTTCTACCTCCAGAGTGCATGGTTTATCTGTAACCCTGGTCTGTCTGTGTGAGTACTGAGCTTGGTGAGACTCAGTGAGTCTTATATGATCCTATGGCCCTTATATGAGTGCCATATAGATGGCCCTCAAACCTAGCTCACAGTGTTATGCAGACTCATGCATATTAAAAAGGATTTTTTTGAGGTATAGTTGATGTACAGTATTACATAAGTTTCAGGTGTACAACATATTGATTCACAATTTTTAAAGGTGATATACTTCATTTATAGTTATAAAATATTGACTATATTCCCTGTGTTGTACAATATATCCTTGTAGCTTATTTACTTTATATGTAGTAGTTTGTATCTCTTAATCCTGTACCTCTATCTTGCCAAAAGGGAATTTCTTGAAACCAAAATGTATTAACTCTAAAGAGAAGTTGCAGACTAGTTCCTGTTCAGTCATGTACAGGCAGCAGGTTGGAACTAGAGCTCAGTAGAGTGGTTCACTATTTATTAACTCCTCTTTGTTACATGTCACTAAGCACTGTGCTAAGTACTGGAGGTGCAAATGTGTGTAAGAGATAGGACTGTCTTCCAAGAGCTTCAGGCTAGTGAGGAAATGGACAGTAAAAAGATAATTTCAATACGATGTAATTATATGCTTTGATAGAGGTTGCAGAAAAGGTAATACATGTTCCTAAAGAAGAAAATCTGAGATTAGGGCCCAGGGCTTCCCTGGTGGCTCAGACAATAAAGAATCTGCCTGCAATGCAGGAGACCCTGGTTTAATCCCTGGGTCAGGAAGATCCCCTGGAGAAGGGAATGGTTACCCACTCCAGTGTTCTTGCCTGGAGAATTCCATGGACAGAAGAGCCTGGCAGGCTATTGTCCATGGGGTCACAGAGTCAGACACGACTGAGTGACTAACACTTACACTACTGATATAGAATAAAAAATAGTCCAAAGCAGTAAAGTTTTATCTCTTTAGTTATTAAAAATTGGTAACATAAGTTGCAGTGCTTTTTTGAGATATAGATAAAAATCAAGTTTTTAGTTAAAAGATTGAAATATAATGACAGTTATTTAAAATCTATACAAAAATAAAATATATGTGTTATGCTGAAGAACTGTTTTATGAGGGACACATCACTAATTTAAATAATCATAGATAATTATGAAGGGTTAAAACTAATTCCATTTTTAAAGAAGAAGGAAGTTTAGTTTTAGCAGTTAGAATAGTAACAAAAGACTGAGGCAAGTATTGATAGAAATATTTAATTACTTAGGAAATAAAAATAATGTGAATACTATGAGGTTCTTATGTGTTTAAAAAAAAACAGACAAACAGGGTTACTTTCCTTAGACATTAGTAGATAAGTAGAGGAAGTCTGGAGAATAAATCTAATTTATTCTTATTTTAGCAGAGCACTTGATAGTCTAATTTTACTTAAAAATTAATTTAAGTTGTTTTGGATATTTGCCGTGTTTATTTGATTAAGAGCTGAGTGAAGTACAGTACCATACAAAGCACAGATACAGAATTATATTGGTAATTTTAGACAATGAATTTATAAAATAAAATTTATAAGTACTGCATGTGCTATTTGTATATGTATGTTTAAGGAAAGATTTGAATGTTATTAGTTCTTTACTCAAAAGAATAATTATTCTTTACTTTTACTGACTAGTTTGTTATCTAGAAAGGGAAAATTTTGGACTAAACTATTACTATTTAAAGGTTCAATAATATCGTTTTCTTTTTTAGATATTTGAATAAAGCAAAGATTTATTTTACATTGTGATTTTCATTTGAGTTGATGTCTAGGTAAAGATTATTTTTTAAATAACGTGTAGAAAAGTCTGAGCTGTATGGTAATTCTGTGTGTTATTTTTTCAGAAAGAATTCTTTGTAGAACTTGGCTTAACTACAGGACAGCTGGGTATAGATGACTCGACACAAGTGCCTCCTGGTTAGTATTTCTCCCATATGGCACATAATAAATGAAAATGAGAGTTAGGTTAAGGTTTATCTTGTCATTTCCAAAGTAATCCAGTAACTTTTTAATATCTGTCAACTAACTTGCTTTTTGCCTCTCCTTGGTTACTATTAATTATCGTGTAGAATCTTGTATATTTATTAGCATTCAATTAGATATTGTCTTTTTATTTGAGGGTCTTTAAAACAATTTTGAAAATTTGTAAGACATACATAAGTCATTTTGTTGGCAAAATTTTTCATTGGCAGCACTCATATTTCCCTTTATTTGCGTTACTATCTTTATTGTTTTTCATATCACCAAGTTAAGTGAACACTGACATGCTATCTTGTATAAACAAACATAGGTTTTAAAATTGGTGTGATTTCATCTAGAACATTTCCCCAACATCTCTCTTCTTGTGCCTAAATGCCAATATTTTCATAAGAGACTGGATTAATATTTATTTTTTTAATTTAAATTTATTCATTTTAATTGGAGGCTAATTACTTCACAATATTGTATTGGTTTTGCCATACATCAACATGAATCCGCCACGGGTGTACACGTGTTCCCAATCCTGAACCCCCCTCCCACCTCCCTCCCCCTACCATCCCTCTGGGTCATCCCAGTGCACCAGCCCCAAGCATCCTGTATCCTGCATTGAACCTGGACTGGCGATTCATTTCTTATATGACATTTTACATGTTTCAATGCCATTCTCCCAAATCATCCCACCTTCTCCCTCTCCCACAGAGTCCAAAAGACTGTTCTATATATCTGTGTCTTAATCATAATAAACAGGAAGTAAAAATTGACTTAAAATATGGACGGTCTATACTGTTGTACTAATCATAATAGATAGGAGTCATGGAACTGTTCTTGTCTTTTCCTCTGCCACTGGCTAGTTTTGTGACTTGGAAAAGTCACTTTGTATTTTGAGACTTGTTTCTTCCACTGTAAGATAAGGAAGTTGGCCACTTATTATTGTTGCTAATAATAATAATAATAAACAGTTATTGAGCATATACTATGTGTTATATGTATATGTTTTATATTAATATAAATTAATATAACATATTAATATATAACATAGCTATATATTATTATCATTTTAAAACCTTTGTTACTGTATAATACATATAGGAAAGTACATGTGTCCTAAGAGAATGGCTCAATAAATTTTTATATTTGGACACTCCTATTAAATTACCACCCAGATCAATAAAATGAAGTCCTTTCCTACCGCCTTTCAATCTTGATCCCCTGTGTCAAAGATAAGCACTGTTTTTACTATTCACGTCTCATCTCTTGCCTCCTCATTCTGTCCTTCCCCCTTCTGCCACCTCCATCCCCACTTCCACATACATACGTATTCTCTGTGTCTAATCATATTTGAAAAACTGCTGCAAGTTTTTCAAGTGTCTAGATTGACGACTCTGCCTCCTCTAAATCTTCTATATCGTTATCATCATCACCATCCGTGTTTATAGGATTTCAGCGTATCTTCAAGTTCCTTTTTGGTAAGGGTTTCTCTGTGCTCTTCTGTGTGGTCCTCAACATTGTCATCAGTCAGTTATGTCAGAGAAATCTTCCCTACCAAACTTTCCTTGAAACATTCAAAATATTCTTGATTTCCACATCAATATTGGGGAAGTCCCTGAGTCACTGATTGCTTCATTCCAGAATGGCCTCCAGCATGCATCAGGCTTTAGGGCATCTTCAGTCTCTGCAGTGGGCAAACTTGCACCTGCAATGGTGAAGCTCTTTCGTAAATCACTACTGAGGCTGCTGCTGCTCCTGCTACTGCAGGCAGTTAGCATCAAGGACAGTGGGGAACCTTCTGCAAGTGAGGTGGATGTAAGTCACCTGGATGCACTGCTGCCACAGTGACAGAGAGCTAGGAAACAGGAGCAGCCTTCCACATTCTCATTGGTGAAGCAGAGATTGGGGTTGGCCAGGAGCATTCTCAGCTAAGAGGAGGACCTTGAAATGGCAGCCCCTTCTCTTCATCCTTTTACTTCAGGAATGAAGCACTGGTGGAACCTCTCCAAGAACAAGATGGCCTTCACCCAAACCTTCTCATATTGCCAGAACATGGGCCGGCAATTTTTGTTTTAGTTCTTGTGGGCTTGGGGATTGCTTGCTCAGTAGATGAAGCCTGGCTCGATCACATGACCGCACAGCACCAGAATAAGGTGATCTTTTCAGGTCCTGAACCCTGGGGCTTGCTTTACATTCTTATGGAAATAGGTGTTATTGGGCATCTCCTTCCAGAACATGCCCACTTCATCACAACTGAAGATCTGCTCTGGAAGATGCCCTATCTCTTCTGTAAGTTTTTGAGCTCTTCTGGGAATGCTGAAGCTGTCTCTGCATCAGCCAGTGCTGATTCTCCCGTGATCTCTAAGTTCTCATGGTTGTAGCACTTCACAAAGCTAGCCAGCCATCCCTTGTGAGCTTCAGGCTCCATTCTCCTCAGCCCCTCATAGTGGTGCTCACAGGGGCTAAGTGCTTTTTCACACCTCATCTTGCTGTCAACAGGAATATGCTTCTGTGACACGTCCTCCAGCCACACAGTTAAAGCCTTTGCAAGCACTTTATCATGAACCAGAGACCATTTTTTCAATTGTAGGGGCAGCATTAATACTTCCACAAATTTCAACTTCTTTCTGCTTTATTTTGCAAATGCTTGGTTCGTGTTTACCTTGTAAACAGCATGAATCCATGACACGGTGGGAGACTACAGCAGGGTATGCCAACATCAGTTCATTTACATGAATTCAAATTTTGCTTTTTAAAACTTAGCACACAGCAAATCCAAGATTTGTTTTTTGGAATTTTCTAGAATTTTTTTTAGGTATTTCAGTCTGAGGTTGGTTGAATCCGCAGGTGTGGAACCCACAGATTTGGAGGGCTGATTGTATTACAATAGTGCTGCTGTGAATATTCTTGTGTAAGGTACATATTCAGTTCAGTTCAGTTCAGTCACTCAGTCGTGTCTGACTCTTTGCGACCCCATGAATTGCAGCACACCAGGCATCCCTGTCCATCACCAGCTCCTGGAGTTCACTCAGACTTATATCCATCGAGTCAGTGATGCCATCCAGCCATCTCATCCTCTGTCATCCACTTTTCCTCCTGCCCCCAATCCCTCCTAGCATCAGAGTCTTTTCCAATGAGTCAACTCTTTGCATGACGTGGCCAAAGTACTAGAGTTTCAGCTTTAGCATCATTCCTTCCAAAGAACACCCAGGGCTGATCTCCTTTAGAATGGACTGGTTGGATCTCCTTGCAGTCCATGCTACTCTCAAGAGTCTTCTCCAACACCACAGTTCAAAAGCCTCAATTCTTCGGCACTCAGCTTTCTTCACAGTCCAACTCTCACATCCATACATGACCACGGGAAAGACCATAGCCTTGACTAGATGGACCTTTGTTGGCAAAGTAATGTCTCTGCGTTTGAATATGCTATCTAGGTTGGTCATAACTTTCCTTCCAAGGAGTAAGCATCTTTTAATTTCATGGCTGCAGTCACCAACTGCAGTGACTTTGGAGCCCCCGAAAATAAAGTCTGACACTGTTTCCACCATTTCCCCATCTATTTCCCATGAAGTGATGGGACCAGATGCCATGATCTTCGTTTTCTGAATGTTGAGCTTTAAGCCAACTTTTTCGCTCTCCTCTTTCACTTTCATCAAGAGGCTTTTTAGTTCCTCTTCACTTTCTGCCATAAGGGTGGTGTCATCTGCATATCTGAGGTTATTGATATTTCTTCCAGCAATCTTGATTCCAGCTTGTGCTTCTTCCAGTCCGGCGTTTCTCATGATGTACTCTGCATAGAAGTTAAATAAGCAGGGTGACAATATATAGCCTTGACGTACTCCTTTTCCTATTTGGAACCAGTCTGTTGTTCCATGTCCAGTTCTAACTGTTGCTTCCTGACCTGCATATATGGTACATATAGGCACACATTAAGATTCATATGTGAGAGTAATGCTGCTAACTGTTGTAGGGTGTGCATACATTCAATGTTCGTAAATGTTGCCAAATGGTTTTCCAAGGTGGTTGGACTGATTAACACTCCTACCACCTTTGTATGAGAAGCTCATTTGTTCTGTTTCCTTTGCATTTAGCCATTGTGGTGGTTTGTATTTCATAATGATTTAAATTTCATTTTTCTGATGACTAACATGGATGAGCATTTTCTCGTATGTTTATTGGTCCTTTGGATTACCTCTTTTGTAAAGACCTGTTCACATCTTCTGCATATTTGTATTGGATAGTTGTCTTTTTTAAGTTGACTTACTGGGAGTGCTTTCTGTGTTCTGAGTACAAGACCTTTGCTGGATAGATATATATTGCAAATATATTCTCCCACTCTGTGACTCACCTTTTCACTCTCAATGATGTCTTTAATGAACAGAAGTTTCTTGAGTTGAATATGACCAAGTTTAGGAGGGTTTTTTTTCTATTATGATTGGTACTTTAAAAACAAATGTTTGTTTTTCCCATATAAACTTTTAAAATGGCATTTTTATAGTGGGATTACCTATATAGTATTAATGCTCTTATTAGGTATGCTTTCATGCTAGTTTGCAGTGGAAGTAGGGGCTTGCAAATGAAGCTGTCAATAAGTTTTGTTTTTAGGGGGAAAAATCAGAGATGAATGGACAGAAACTTGTGTTATGAGAAGGTATTTTATACTATTTTAACAAAGGAAGTTAATCAATTTTTTCTTCTGATTAAATATACTTAGTTTTCTTTTAATTTCTATAAACTTTAAACAACTTAGAAAAAAGACTTTTCTACATATATTCTCATAGTTTCCTGTAGAGCTATTCCAGCTTTGAATATAATTAGAAGCATCAACACTAGAAAAATATACACAATATTATTCTAAATGTGACTGATTATATTTGTGTCTAAAAGTGTTATTTTATCATTTTTAGAGCTTTTTGAAAATGAGCATGTACGTATTGGGCAAAAAGGTAAGCTTTTTTTAAAATTTTTAATTGGAAGATAATTGCTTTACAATGTGTTGGTTTCTGCTGCACAATAACATGAATCACCTATTTAGTACACATGTATCTCCTCCCTCTTGAGAAAATGATAAGCTTTTGATTAAACTTATTTTAATTTCTGAAAATGAGACAGTTTTAAGTAAATGTCTGCATCATATGCCCTCATCTGAAATTTAATCCCTGAAGAGCTAAAGACCTAAAAAGGAATCATAATTAACAATGTAGATAAAACAATAGGAATCTTTATAAAGAGGGGAAATACATCATTTTGGCATTATCAATAAACAGCACATAAAGAAGTACGCAGATGATTCACTAAAAAGGAAAAGATAAATGCAGCCACACATTTCTCAAGGATATTAGCTTAATCCATTAAACAGTAGAATTTCATTTTAAAATGAGAGTCACGTTCGCTCTTTGATGTGCCCACACCCTTCTCATTAATGTTAATAGGAATATGCTCCTGCATCAGGAGAAAGTGATGACTGCCACGCTTCCTGGTGACTGTTCACAGTGGTAGGACTTAATAACTGAGCAGCTGTCAGCATTCTGGAGAATAAATTTTCCCCATCTTTTGAAGTTTCTTTTCCTTTCCTTGTTTATATAAATCCTGTTAGTCTTTGAAATATAAAGTGCAGATAAGTCTTTGTGTCAGAATGAACCTTCTGACAGTTATATTATTATGGTCTAAACTCCCTAGTTCAGTTTTCAGAATCTAGAGGACTATATTTATATGATTTGATATTTTCATTAAACACAATTGCAAGTTAAAGAATACGTTTCATCTTTTTATTTCACGTGGTCCCTTTGTTTCTTTCGGTCTTCTCATTTTCATTTAGTGTAAGGTTTTTTTCCTTTTTCTTTTAAGAATATAAGAAAACAGTACTGTTAGACAAGTATTAGCAGATGTCTAGTATTTCTTCTTTTGTTTTTACTTTTTTATATTTTGGCTTTGTTTGTTTTGGAAGGGGGCTTAATTCCTATAGTTAATATTTTCATTAAAATAAAGATTGAAACAAAAGGATAATATATTAATTTTGTGAACCTGACCACTTCTGAGTAATTTGGGGCCTTAATAATATTGGATCCTTTGTGTTTTCAGTTCTTAAAAAATTCCTCTTTTCTGTTCATTGTCCTGGAGAAGGAAATGGCAACCCGCTCTGGCACTATTGCCTGGAAAATCCCATAGATGGAGAACCCTGGTAGGCTATAGTCAATGGGGTCTCAAAGAGTCAGACATGACTGAGAAACTTCACTTCTTCACTTCTTCTGTTGATTTTGGCAGATAGTTAAAAGATCATCTAATAGAATGGATATCTATATTTGTAGAATTTTTAGTCATAATACTTCAGATAGCATACTACTTCCAAATACTAGAACATTCATGATTTAGTAGAATATGCTTAGGAAATTTAAATTTTCTGTAGATATGATTGATG
Source organism: Budorcas taxicolor (assembly GCF_023091745.1). Classification (NCBI taxonomy): domain Eukaryota; kingdom Metazoa; phylum Chordata; class Mammalia; order Artiodactyla; family Bovidae; genus Budorcas; species Budorcas taxicolor. The sequence continues at coordinate 46,532,501 of NC_068915.1, forward strand.
TGATCTTCAAATCCAAAATTTATTATATATATGCATCATTAGTTGCAGATCCATGAAATTATAGTTAAAGCACAGGAATTCAAGGTACTTACATTAAAAAAACTTTCAGGTAAGGTAGGAGGTGGAGGAGCCTAAGGCTGAAAACGTACAGGACTGTAAATAAGACCACATCAAAAATCAGAGAGTAAAAGAAGATTGCCAAGATATGTTTTAATTACGTAAGATACAAAGATGAAATGTTAGCTTCTTAAAAAAAATTGTAAAGATTTCAATGTATTTCTTACATTACACATTTGCTAATGAGATTCTAATATACTTTTAACAGTTCTAACAGAACAAGATAGTGCTGCTGCTCAACAGTATATCAGACAAGGAAGTCCCACAGCCCTGAGAGCTGAACTGTGGGCTCTCATTTTGAATATCTCCAGTCACCCTGAGGTAAGAAGAAGAGGAAGGATGAGCCAAATTTGATATTTATTCTTCAAAGACCCATGTTTCAAAACAGAAATACTTTTTTTTAGTCTTATATGTATCCCCATTTTAAATTTGCAAATTCACTGTAGTTTAGAGTTCTAAGATAAGATTAATGTATAATTTAATCACTATGTATTTAACATAGATGTTTTTATTAGTAGTAATTAATTGGATAGTGTGATACATAAACAATAAGTGTAGGGTTGGCCAGAAAGTTCATGAAGGTTTTTCTGTAAGATCTTGTAGAAAAACCCAATGACCTTTTTGGCCAACTCCATAAAATTTTAATAAGTGGAGTCCACCAGTTTAGGTCAGTGAGGATGTGTGGTAGAATTGGGAATTAGAATAGGGTGAAATAAAGATAGACTCCTCAGTATATGTAAATGAGTAGTTTGTCCCTACAGTTACTTTGAAAATATGTACCATTTTTATAGCTCTAAAAATTGATATTTTATATGGGAATATTATTTTTCTAAGTATAAGAACATTTTATTTTAGGAAATAAAATGAAAATGAAGAGAAATCACCAACAGACAGGTAATAGATTCAATAAAGAAAAATATGTAACACACTCTTTTTGAAATATTTTAGAGAATTTTTTTTTTGCTTAAGCCCATTGATATACAAATCATTGATTTAAATATTTTAATAAATAGCAAACTAATAATTGCAGCCAACTAATAGTTAATTGCTGCTGCTGCTGCTGCCAAGTTGCTTCAGTCGTGTCCAACTCTATGTGACCCCATAGACGGCAGCCCACCAGGCTCCCCCGTCCCTGGGATTCTCCAGGCAAGAACACTGGAGTGGGTTGCCATTTCCTTCTCCAATGCATGAAAGTGAAAATTGAAAGTGAAGTCGCTCAGTCGTGTCCGACTGTTAGCGACCCCATGGACTGCAGCCTTCCAGGCTCCTCCATCCATGGGATTTTCCACTAGACAGTGGTTAAAAACACGGGTTTTCTTTGAAATCATACGACCTAGTTTCAACTCCTAGCTCCCCCAACTTATTTGAAATAAGTTGCTGAATGAGATAAATTTCTTCAAGCTTCAAGTTACCTATGCTTAAATATGGGTAATAATTTTTATATCATAGAGTGGTTGTGAGAATTAAATAAAATGTGAGTCTTTTATTAACACAGTACCTGATGTAACAGGCCACCACTGATGGTAGCAGTAATAATTATATATTGTATATAATTATAAATTAATCATAATTTGTAATATGTAATATATGCACATATATTGTAATTATATACATACCTAAGTATACACATATATTAAAATTACATATAATAGTAATAATTATTATTAATAAATTAATCATGATATTAATCATACATTAATCATAATTTATAATAATGCTGTTTTTAAGAAAAGCAAGCACTAACATAAGTATTATAAAAGCTGTACCTCTGGCCTTTGCAATGTATGTATGCGTGTGTATGTGCATGCGTGTAGATGTGTTTTAAATCTCCCTCTGTAAACAGCACTATCAGAAACCACTTGCTTCCTTTTTGAAAGAATAAGCTTTGTGCTTTATTTTAGAGCAATTTTAAACCAAATGATACTGCTGATCTTTTGAGGTGACACTTTAAAAGTAACAGTTGGCAAAACAGTTTAGAGTGTACTTTGGGCCTTTTTTTAGTGCATCAGCTCTTGTAAAAGAGGTAGTAATTCTTGTTCTGAGCTAACTGTGTAGATCAGAGTTAGATCACCTACTAACTTCGTCGACCAGCAGCTAAGTTAACAAGTCCTGTCTCTGCAGAGGAACTACTTCCATTTCAAAAATAGATTTAGAATTTTTCCAGAAGTATCATTATAGAATAAAAGCAGTAATCCCAAATAATGATTGTTACAATGTGCAACGGCTGCTTTTACACTTGCATTCTGGAGTTAATAATGATCTTGATTTTCTGTACTCAAAATGACAGGTCTGTAAATAGAAATTAATATCAGAAAGGCAATCTTGATTTTATTGAATAAAACACTTTCTATACTTTACACTTTTATATTCACTGTAAAAGTGTGACCTGCACACACTATAGCAACTCCAAAACAATTGTTGTAGGTGGTACATTAGAGGAGGGAGAGAGGGAGAATACTTCTTACAAAGAATTCTTTATCAGAATGTTTTGTTCAGTTACTTTTCAGTTGCTTAAAATAAGGTACATATGCAAATATATCATAGTTAAGGAGATACATGAACAGAATATTTCAAATTTCACACCCATAAACCTGTTTTAAAAATCTTACCTGCTTAGAAAGACTTGGCATTTAATACTTTGAGTTCCTAGCAGTTAGTTTATAAAATACTTTTATTAGAACATTATTTAACTTTGATTTTTTTCTCTTTTTGAGAAAATATGTGATAAGCTTAAAAGCATTGTCTTTATATATTTTCTATAGATTTCTGGATCAAATATCCATATTTAGCAAACATGCATATTCAAATTTTTGCTTAATTTCAGTTTGCTAATTAAAAGAAGATAGAAAATCTTCTTTTACTTTGCTTTAAGTTCTTACTTACTGATAAAATAGGCAAGATGAGTATTAACATTTAAGATTTCCTTTAGTGATTTCACAGCAAGCTTCTCCACAGCCTAACCTAAAGATCTCCAGCAATGCCTGATCATCCTAGACCTTTCTGGTCACACTTACCTAGTCTCCCCCGTGTCTGTTTCTGTCCTTTCACTCCTCTCAACCACTTCTTTTCACAATCTTAGCCAAAGATATCACTTTCTCTTAACCAGAGAAAACAAAAGTCATCAGAAAGAACTTATCCAAATTCTTTCCATGAAACCTGTGAACTTTATTGTATCAGCACCTGTTCTTGCCTCCTCTACTTTTATATCTAAATCTTGTGAAAGAAGATTCTATGCTGAATGCTCCTACTTTCTTAATCCCATAATCACTCAATCTACCTTATTCTGGTATCAGTTCAGTTCAGTCGCTCAGTCGTGTCCAACTCTTTGCCACCCCATGAATCGCAGCACGCCAGGCCTCCCTGTCCATCACCAACTCCTGGAGTTCACTCAGAGTCACGTCCATTGAGTCGGTGGTGCCATCCAGCCATTTCATCCTCTGTCGTCCCCTTCTGGTATACATTCTACCAAATGACAATAACTGTCCCAACTAAAGATATCAAGAACAGTGGACGCATTTAAATTTTACTGCATTTGATACTGTTATCTATTCTGCCCTTGAAATATTCTTGGTCTTTAATTCAGTTCATCCTTTTTTTTAGTTATTTCCCTCTTTCGTTTTTTTCTTTCAAGTCTGCATTTGGGTTCCTGTACAAACCGCAAGTGCTTGTGTTTTTCAGAATTCAGTTTTGATCTTCTTTTCATTCTGCACATTTTCCTTAGACTGACTGACCAATCATTTCTTTCTGTAATGGCTTCAACTCTGTTTTCAATCAATCATTGTCTTAAGTCTAAAACTTTTATTTCCAGTTTCCTACAGAACTCTTAATACTTGCTCCAAAAGTATATCAGACTCATGATGTCTAAAAGAAAAGGCATAATCTTTACCTCAGTGCATTTATGGTCATCCAAGAAATGTTGAATTGTCTCTCTGCCATGCTGTTCTCTCCCGGAAAAAAAAAAGTCTCAGACTTTTCTCTTGTTGGATACTCTGCCCTCCTTTCATGTGCAGCTTATTCCATCACCTTTGCTGAGAAACTGTCCTCACCTCTCCTCTACCTTGCCTTCTCCCGACTCCATCACTGCTACTGTTAGATACTTCCTTCTTTTTCCTCCTGCCATAACCAGGGCAGGAGCAAAGACCTCAAGTCAAAGAAACATATACCGTACTTCTTACTTTATTTGTCTGCCTCCCTTTCTAGATTGGGGCTTCTGTGGTGGCTCAGATGGTAAAGAATCTTCCTGCAGTGTGGGAGACCCAAGTTCAGTCCTTCTGCAGGAAGATCCCATGGAGAAGGAAATAGCAACCCTCTCCAGTATTTTTGCCTGGAGACTTCCATGGCCAGAGAAGCCTGGCAGGCTATAGTCCGTGGAATCACAAAGAGTCAGACACAACTGAGCAACTAATAAGTTCAGATTCTTTCTAGATTGAGTACCTGGGGACAGGAATTATTTTCTTCTTCATCATCTTAATGTCAGTATCTTGTACAGTATCTAAAAATGATAGGCTCACCTAAATGGTTACTGAACAATTAAGTATAAAATTTTAGGACCCTTTGTGAGTTCTTTGATTTTTTAAGTGTATATTTTCTTCTTCTCTTTAGTTAAATGGATAGTCTAAGTCTGAATAAAATACCGAATAGATACATACAGTAAAATTATTCTCTGATGCTAAAAATTTGGGCTACTTTGCTTTTCAAAGATTGCTTTTATAATCATAATTTATTGCTCTTATCCGGAGAGATGATGTGGGGTGGGAGGTGGGAGGGGGGTTCATGTTTGGGAGCTCATGTGCACCCGTGGTGGATTCATGTCAACGTAGGCCAAAACCAATACGTATTGTAAAGTAAAAAAAGTAAAAATAAAAATTAAAAAATAATAAATAAATAAATAAATAAACTTAAAAAAATAATGTAAAGGTTTAATCTTAAATGTAAAAAATATGTAAATCAAACATATCTAATAATAATAATACAAAATAGCATTTTTAATAGCCAAGATATAACAACAGATATGGGATTGTTCTTAATTTGCAAAGCATTACTATAAATCACACTTGTTCTCTGATCTTCAGAGCCTGTTTAGTACATCTCAGAAGAGTTTTTGGGCAGCTAGGCCCCGAGGTGAGTAGAAGAAAAACAAAATATGAAAATCCTTTGGGAATTCCCAGAAATGTTCAGGAAGAAATGACTAGGAAGAATCACGGTTGTGAATAAATTGAAATATGGAGCAAAAAAAAAAAAAAATGTCTATTTGCCAGAGCTTATACAAAGTTCTCTTTAAATATTCTATTATTGGTGATTGTTTTATTTTATAAATTGTTTTCTTATAATGTCTTTGTCTGCTTTTAGGGTAATGGGATGAATTAAAAGGTACTCCCTCTGCTTCTGTCCTATGAAGGAGATTGTAGAAGACTGGCAGAATCTCTCCCTTAAATGCTTGGTAGAATTCACCAGTGAGCCACTCTGGGCTTTGTACTGTCTGTTTTGCAAGGTTATTAATTATTAAATGAGTTACTTTAACAAATCTAGGCCTATACATATTGTTTCTTGTGTGAATTTCAGCAAATTATCAGCAAATCTTATTCAAGTAATTGATCCATTTCATCTAGGTTATCAAGTCTGTGGGCAGGGAAGTATTCCTAGTATTCCTTTATTATCCTTTTAATGTTCAAAGGATCTTTCACTTCTGATTTGGGTAATCTGTGTCTTTCTCTTTTCTTCTTAATTAGCCTAGCTAGAGGCTCGTCATTGTTCTTGATCTTTTCAGTGAACCAACTTTTGGTTCCAGTGATATTTTTCTATTGATTCCTGTTTTCAATTTTATTTCTTCATGCTCTGTTCTTATCATTTCTCCTCCTCTGCTTACTTTCAGTTTAATTTGCTCTTCTTTTCCTAATTTCCTAAGGTAGAAACTTAGTTTGTTTATTTTAGGTCTTTCTTGTTTTCTAATATATGCCTGTGTTTAATTCTATAAATTCCATCTAAGCATTGCTTTTACTGCATTCCCCAAATTTTGATGTTACCTTTTCATTTAGTTCAAAATACTTTAAAATTTTGCTTGAAATTTCTTCTTTGACCCATGTGTATGTTGTTTAATCTCCATGTATTTGGGTATTTTCCAGTTATCTTTCTGTTATTGGTTTCTAGTTTAATTCCACTGTGGGTGTGAGAGCAGACACTGTAGGATTTCTATTCTTTTAAATTTGTTAAAGCTATGTTTTATGACCCAGAATGTGCTCTGTCTTGGTGAATGTTCCATGTGAGCTTGAGAATCATGTGTGTTTTGCTGTTGTTGGATGAAGTAGCGTAAAGGTGTCCATCATATCCAGTTTATTGGTGGTGTTGTTGAGTTCAACTTGGACCTTACGGATTTTCTGCCTACTGAATCTTTTTCTGATAGAGAAATGTTGAAGTTTTATTTCAGTTGGAAATGCATGGTTTATTTTATAAATGATGCTGATAACCATCCTTCTGAAAGAAAACAGTCAGACTTTTGGCTTACAAAATATAAAAATAAATTCCAGGTAGGTTATAAACATGTAAATTAAAAATACCAATTTTAGGAAAAATTAGGAAAATATTTACATAAATATGTGGTGTAGGAGAGCCTTGTCTAAGGCAAGCAAGAAAGAGAAATTTGTCAATGTATACTGTAAACAAAAAAAACACATGTTAATTTGAAGAAAAAGTATTTGTAACACAAATGACAAATGTTAATCCTCAGTATAGATAAAGAATCTGACAAATTAATGAAATAAATGTAATCTAACAGAAAAATATGTAAACCATGAAAGTGAAAGTTCAAATGGCCAATAAGCATATGAAAGAAAGTCAACTTTATTAGTATTTAAGAAAGTCTATATTAATATAAAAATAAGATAATCATTATTTTTACCCATGGAAAAGTTAAAATAGTGGCCAATAAGCATATGAAAGAAAGTCAACTTTATTAGTATTTAAGAAAGTCTATATTAATATAAAAATAAGATAATCATTATTTTTACCCATGGAAAAGTTAAAATGGTGAAAGTGAAAGTTGCTCAGTAAAGGCATATGTGCATGAGGATATTTATTGTAGTATTTGTAGTAACAACTAGAAACAACCTGAGTAGCCATCTATAGGGAAATGGTTAAATAAATCATGACATATCTGTAGTACAGTCTTAAAAATATTAAAGTTTATGTGTTGATAGTTATTTAAAAAAGAGAGATGACCGTGACACATCACTAGAAACTGAAAAATAAGTATAGTATGATTCCATTTTCTGTTAACAAACAACAGCTAAAACCCTTCAGTATGATTATATATTTATATAAGCATGGAGAAAAGTATGGAAGGATATAAGTTACAAATAATGTTATTAATACAAATATAAATACCATTAGATTATTCAGCATGGTGGGAGGGAAGAAAAAAAGAGTGTTAATTTTCTTTATCAAGCTCTGGATTGTCTCAGTTATTTTACTGGTCATGTATCAGTTTGTAATTTTAAACCTTTTATTTTTAAAAAGCGACATAACTCTATAAACGGTTTTTCTGCTGCGTTCACTAGAAAACACTATAGTATTATGCTCTTTGCCAGCTGTCAGGATTGGTGTTTGAGTTGGGTACTGTTCCTATCTTTAAAAATGTTCTTTTATCCTAGCTAGAGAGGTAGATTTAATAAATATAGTAGAAGGTAAATAAAATAGTAAAATAATTTTTCTTTAGGTAAGAAATCAAAACATCATGAATGAGAACAAAATAAGGCCTTTTAATTAAACTTAAAATGACTAAAAATAGCCAGCAAGTCCCCAGATTATTTTTATGTGATGAGCATTTTGACTCAAACCAGAGAACTGTGTGTCAGGCATTTTTTAAGACAAAGAAATTGTATTTCAGGAAACATAGGTTTGGACACCGCGCTGCCATGCCTGCTGCATGCATCAGATATTCTTGTTTGTCCCGGGTGATCCTGCCCCACAGCTCTTACTTGTCTGAGGGACTGTCTTCAGAAAAACTCACACAGACTGCGGTGTACTGAGGGAGCCAAGCAGTATTTGGATAGAGGTGGAAGCCGGGGCTAGAGTCCCCGAGGGATGGATGGAGGGATTTGGAGAAACGCAGGGATCAGCTTAAGTAGTCAGGTATTTCCATCTCTCTTTAACGCAGCTACTACCCACTTAATCTTGACCTTTTTCAATCTTTATTATGAACACCTAACCAACTATTAGCCTGTCCCTTAACTGGATTGCATCTTACATCCTTCCTCCCCGTTTCTCTTCCTCTGTCTTTTCTTCTTTTTCCTTCCCCCCTTTTCTCTCCTTCCTGTCCTTCTTCTCTTATTCTCATTTCTTATTCTCTATTTAACGGCTTCCCTTGTGGTAAGGAATCTGCCTGCAATGCAGGGAGACCTGGGTTTGATCCCTGGGTTGGGATGATCCCCTGGAGAAGGGAAAGTCTACCCGCTCCAGTATTCTGGCCTGAAGAGTTCCATGGACTGTGTATAGTCCATGGGGTCGCCAAGAGTCGGACACAACTGAGCAACTTTCACTTTCACTTCACTTTCAGCCTGTTATCACTGTTTAGAGTTAATTGGATTGTCTAATATCATGGTACCATATTATTTTTAACTGATTTTTTTTTTGCTAAAATTTTACTAAATTCTTTATAATTAAAAAAATTTATTTAATATTGGAATATTGTTCATTAACAATGTAGTGTTAGTTTCAGATGTACAAAGTAATTCACTTATGCATCATATACATGTATCTATTCATTTTCAAATTCTTTTCCCACTTAGATTATTACAGAATATTGAGCAGAGTTCCTGGTGCTATAGTTGAATTTTCATTTAATTTTTAAAAGCCTTGACTCATATTTAAAGTACACTACTGATTCTATTGATCAATGTCATTAAAAGTCCTGAACCTTTATCATTGTCCATTAGCCAGATGAGATGAGAATGTTTGACATTATCTCTTAAAAATTTACATACTTTTCCAACCTATGCTTAAATCATGTACAAGTTAGCTATATAGCATTCTGTATAGTTACAACCATTATATTTTGAACTAAAAATGAATAATTAAAGAAATCTTTTTCAAAAAAAAATCCTGATTTTTTTTTCATATGCTATATGATAGCTTTTACTACCAGGGATGATTTAGTATGCTTAATTTTTTTTTATAATAATTTAGATATTAGAAAGGCAGTATAGAGTAGTCACTCTGGGTTTTTATATAGGTTCTAGGGGTTTCTTGGAATCAAATCTTACTACCTTTGTGGCCTTGAACAGAAAGTTAACTTCTTTCTCTGGGCCTCAATTTCTCAAATGTAAATGGGAATAATAATCATTGAACAGATTTATTTTGTTGATATGAGATTAAACAGATTGACATGTATATTGGGTAAAACAGTTCCTAATAATTACTTAATAAATACTACATTTGCTATTAAAGTTAAATTACAGTTAAATCAATTTAGCAAACATTGATTAAATACCTACCAGGTACCAGATTTTATCTTAAGGGATGGGATTAAGTCTGTTTATTGATCATCAGCTATTAGCCAGGCCTGGAGACTCTAGTAATGAATAAAATAAAGCCCTTATTCTTTTAGTGTATATAATACTATTAATGATCACTATTTATTAAAGTTTGAGGCTGACTTTATAAATGATTGACTTTTAATGTTTTTGTTTTTCTTAATCTAGGATATTTTATATTATGAGCAGCTTAAGACAAATGTGATACAACATGACCTTTTGGTGGACAGTCTAATTTATAAAGTAAGTAAAGCTATGTTTTTCCATTTTGTTAACATTAAGCAGTTATCAAGAGTCTTCTTCATGTAGGTACTGCACTATCTATGATGATACATATTAACCTTGAAAAATAATTTTAAATGATCATTATACTTAGGACGATAAGGTTGACCTTCAAAATCTGCAGTTTCTATTCAATGTTATCTTTCACTTTGCAGCTGTCTTCACAATCCTTTCTTGACCCTCCCATTTATTGATTAAGGGAATGATATTTTTTGTCCTTATAAATTCCAATTTTCCACTCAAACTATACAGAAAATCTACTAAAAGAAAAAATCAGATTATGGATTTCTTTATCTTATTTATCTCACAATTCTTTAGGGACTGCTTGTTTATTTTATTATATTGAAGTCACAGCTTATTTCCAGTTTTTGATTTCTAGACATAGAGTTAAACACATCTCAAGTTTTATGATAGGGATTCAGTGAGTTTTTGTTTCTAGGCATCTGTTATTGAGAGTTGAAATGTAGATGCTAAAAGCATGGTATAGGGTTTATTCTGGATTCATAATTGGGTTGTTTAAAAGACTTGGATTTTAGATTTAGAACTTGTAAGATAGAGGAGAAAGGGCATATTATTCCAGACCTCAGAAACAGGGGAAAGAAGAACCAAAGATTTGTCTGGGTAGAAGATAACAGAAGTTAATAAAAACAGTGACTGCTAGCATTTAATGATTGCTTACTGTGTGTCATGCAGTGCTCCAGACTCTTTACATAGATTGGCATCTGATCCTGACAGCTACCCCAGGGGAGTAGATACTGGCATTTGGGCTATAAATGATAATTCTTTTTTTTTTTTCCTGAAAAAAAAGTTGCATTCTACAAGATCATGCATTAAAAATAGTAAGGCTTATAGGAAAAATAGGGTTGGGATAGCTTTTGAAACTTTATAGCCAAAGTGCTAACAGAAACAATCATTGGGAGATGAACTGGACAGCTCAGGCATGCTGCTCCTGCAGGAATTATTAAAAATGTACAGAAATAACAAAGTGTTTAAGTGCTAAAATAATTCAGTTGCACAGAGCCACTGGGGCTGCTGTTCAGGTGGGCACAAGAGGAAGTGCAGCAGTTAAGAGATATGCAAGGCTGGGGGTGTGCCTCTCTAGAGACAGGGACCCCATGCAATCATTCATTTTCCATTTTCTTGAAATTTCCATTCTCTTGGAAACAGGCAAAGGGCTCATGCCTGCAGAAGGCTTTGCCCTTTCCTGCTGAAGGATATAATTCTACTTCTGCTGTTCTGACTTCTCTTTTTAAAAGAAAATTGCATTTGAACCAACACAATTCTGATGTTATACTGACATCACTTCCTTACTCACCAGCCACATATTGATGCATGTATTATAGCAAAGTAGGAAGTATTAATACTGTTACTTCGCTGTCTTACAGACGAGGGAACGAAGGTAGACAAAGAGTAAAGAAGTCTGTTTAAATTCGTGTATTAAGTAGTAAAGCCAAGATTTGAATCTCGGTAATCTGATTTCACAACCCGTACCTTTAACCACTCTGCTCTACAGGGAGGAGGATGAGGGGAATTAAGAGGATGCAGTCTTTTGATGAAAAGTCTTGACTCTTTTGAAAACCTCTTGAAGTTTTTACATAGATTTGGATCACAGGTACTGCTATCGACTTTGAGGTCAAATGACTGTACACGGGGGATTATTTTAGCAACAGCTTAAGAGAGGAGAATGGATGCTTTTGAACTGTGGTGTTGGAGAAGACTTGAGAGTCCCTTGGACTGCAAGGAGATCCAACGAGTCCATTCTAAAGGAGATCAGCCCTGGGATTTCTTTGGAAGGAAACTTTGGCCACCTCATGTGAAGAGTTGACTCATTGGAAAAGACTCTGATGCTGGGAGGGATTGGGGGCAGGAGGAGAAGGGGATGACAGAGGATGAGATGGCTGGATGGCATCACCGACTCAATGGACGTGAGTTTGAGTGAACTCCGGGAGTAGTTGATGGACAGGGAGGGCTGGCGTGCTGCGATTCATGGGGTCGCAAATAGTCGGACACGACTTGGCAACTGAACTGAACTGAACTGAAGAGATATTTTGGGCTTTAAGACTTTTAATCTCCTCTCTGTTCAAATGAGAGAAGACTCACAAGAGAAGTTCAAAAAATCCAAGAGTGCTAGCATGAGAGTTCCCTTTGCTGCCAACATGAATTTCAGTTAGAATCAGTAAAGCAAATCTGTCATGAGAAAGAGGTAAACAGCTTGTGTCTGAACAGCTGAATGTAAGTTTTGGTAGAATCAGTCCTGACGATCCACAGCATGAGTGTTTACTTATGTTAGTTAAACTCTGCTGATCTTACTGGAACAACTCCAAATATTATTAAAGTCAGCCCTTAAGGGAATGAGCATTAAAAAAATAATCATTTGAAGTTTCATTACAAATCCCTTTGGCAAAGATTCCTTTTTAATTTAACTGAAAATTAGAATTATTTTAGTGGTTAAAGAAATGAAGGAAACAAGGCAATGCTTAAGTACAGAACATCATCAAACCCTCCCTAAGCTAAAATAACTAATGATTCTCTCTGGATTGTATTTTTTTCTCACAAACTTGTCTTGAATCCACACCACCTACAATTTTCTACTGCTTACTGTGATCTGACAGTTCATATCAGTGTTTCTCAACCTTTTCTTCATAAAAGAGAAAATCTTCTCTAATATAAAAATTAAATACCAAAGAATAAGATTCTGTTGAATAGAAGAAGCTTTGGAGGTCCATAAGCCATTGTACTATGTAAAAACTTTTGATCCCCAGGAATGAAAACCCCTTAGAGGCAACATCATCATCCTTGAGATTGTGTGATCTATACTTCTGCCCATGTTGTTACTTAGACTGACTCCTTTCTTTTCTCTTAATCTGTGTCTTTCAGTTTTTCTAGGCTCGGCACATATTCACTATCTCCAGGGTCATCCACAAGTCATTTTATCCTCCTCTAATTGCTGTTTTGATCAATAGCCCAATTGAATTTTGTAGGTTGGGCAATATTTTCATAGATTTCTGTAATATTTCTTTGGGATGTGTAACCAGTATTTCTCATTCTCCAATATTTCTACCATGTATGTTTTCTTGCTGGTGATATTGAAGATAAACTTTGTCTTGTTTGCTAACAAGTGATGACTTGCACATGAATAATTACAAAAACATCAAAGATTTTTGGTATTTTGATGGAATGGCATGAATGTGGGCTTGAACAATGGAGGACCAAATTGAACAGTAATTTGAGGCCAGATTTTTACGGCTGCTTTTGGACATTGTGACTGCAAATGCTTTTCTAATTTTAAGATACCTAAATATTGGATTCAAAGGAGATAAAATTGAAATAAATAAGAAGAAATTACTAATGTAACCCAAATAAGTGTAAACAATCTGAAGTTAAGTAATGTGTCACATATATCAGCCAAGTAACTTCATAAATTTATTTCTGATAAACCCAGTGATAAAATCTAATTGAGAAGTTTATAATCATATGTGAAGTAATAAAATCATTTCAGTATTATTTCTGTATGTTACATTGTGTCTTAGTACTATAAACATACTCATTTAAATTCTTTTCAGTGCTCTCTACTTTTAATTATAGGATGTGAAATTGACAGCAAGCAATGATGATTATTATTTTGTATTTGAAGATTATTTATATCAGGTAAGTTGAAAAATTAAAATATATAATGTTCTTGTTTTAAATTCTCTAACTCAGGCTACTGTAGAAAATATCTCCGTTGTTAACTGAATCCTCCTAAAATCCACGCCATATTTCTTTTTTATAAAATTAAATTTTCCAAATTTGGGATCAGGTTAACTTTTGTTCTTACAAGGGACTAGGGGGGAGGATAAGAGCTTCATCTCTGTTCCAACCAGGGGAGGTATAGGCACAGATTCTTAAATTGAGTGTCTTACTTCATATTTCAGCTGTCCCAAGATGTTTAGAGAAAGCATTTTTACATGATACTTTTCTATTAAAGGTCTTGAGTAAATAATTAAGTGCTTTGAAATCAGCTTGAAGAGTTGTGAATACTCCTTGATCACATCATATGGTGATACTGTGGATGTTTGGATTTACCTGATGAAAAAGAAACAACATAGAAACATCACAATTAGGAAATATGTGATTTATATAGAATTAAATGATATTCTTAAATGATATTCTTTTTTTAAAGATCACAAACACATAGATAGATATAAGATAGATAGATAGATAATATGATTTTGAGTGAATGTCAATATGTCTCATGGAAAAAACATCGAGATTCCACATGGCAGTTTCTGCTTGACTAAATGTAAATCAGTCCCAGATGTCGAATTAGCAGGTCTCTGATGGTAATAGTGGTTGTAGTTGTGTATCTGTTTAAGAGTTAAATAAGAATCTCTCTAGAAGGTTTAATTAATTGTATATTCCAAGAACTAAAGTCCAAAAGATTTTATAAAATTTATTTATAAAATTAAACTTTGAAATAACCTTGGAAAGAATTTTAAGGGAATTTCCATGATTTCAAATATGCTATTAATTTTTAAAATTTTAAAAACACTTAAGACTTAAAATCCCATTTTTTAACATATTGTTATTAATTAAAATTTGGGCAATATAAAAACCTTAAAGTTTTTTTACTTATGTAGCAAATATGTAGCCTGATACCTATTTTTTGGTACTCAGTCAAATTTTGAATGTACAATAAAGTTAAAGCTTCATTTATATAGTAATTCTTGTTTCTGAACTGAAATACTGAGTAGAAATGATCGCTTTTGGTATTGTAGCATAAAGAGGTCCACAGAGCCATCCCTATTAGAAAAATCAAAACCAGTGAAAATTATTTAAAAAGCAAAAACAACAACAACAACAACATTTAAAGTATCTGGAAACTATCTTTTAAGATTAAACGTCAAGTCAGCAAATGAAAACATTTATTCAGGAGAAGTGACTAAGTCTCAAATCAGTCTGTAGCACTTGAGCCATGATGCACTCTCTCCCTCCTCATAGCCCCAGATCATTATGATGGAAGCTTCAATTCAACTGAGTGTGGCTAGGAAGATGGGGTTCCTTTTTCAAACCATTTCTAGTCAAAGACTGCAGCATCTCTACAGAAGGCTCTGTGCTGTGCTTAGTCGCTCAGTCGTGTCTGATCCTTTGCAACCCCATGACTATAGCCTGGCTTCTCTGTCCATGGGGATTCTCCAGGCAAGAGTACTGGAGTGGGTTGCCATGCCCTCCTTCAGGGGAGCTTCCCAACCCAGAGATCGAACCCAGGTCTGCTGCGTTGCGGGTGGATTCTTTATCATCTGAGCCACCAGGGAAGCCCATAAAAGGTTCAGGTAACCAGTATTTCTCATTCTTCTCAGCTCTGTGTTGTAGATGCAAAATTTCAGAAGTCAGGGGCTTCCTGCCTCCACTCAGAGGGTAGCCCTCTGTCAAGAGCAGGTTTGAGTAACCTCTAAGACTTGATTTCTTAGTGGCTGTACCCACTTGAATTCCTACGAGCAGTGCACTAGGGCTCATTTTTCTCTGTACCCTCACCAACACTTGTCCTTTTTTTTTTTTATGTTAGCCATTTTAACAGGTATGAGGTGATAACATTCTGGTTTTGATTTGCATTTCCCTGATGATTAGTAAAGTTGCATACTTTTTCATGTACCTGTTGGCCATTTGTATGTCTTATTTGGAAAACTTCTATTAATTTCCTTTGCCCACTTTTTAATTGGGTTGTTTGTTTTTTGATATTGAATTGTCAAATTCTTAATAAATTTTGGCTGTTAGCCTCATATCAGACATAATATTTGCAAATATTTTCTCCCTTCCTGTAGGTTGCCTTTTCATTTTGTTTTTAGTTTCTTTTGCTTTATAATGGTTTTTAGTTTGATATAGTTTCATTTATCTATTTTTGCTTTTTAGCTTGTTTTTCACTATCATAAAAGGAAATTACCATGAAGATATAAGTCAGGGAGCTTTTTTCTATGATTTCTTCTAGGAATTTTATGTCTAGGAATTTAGGTCTTATGTTTAAAGTCTTAAGTCCATTTCAAGTTCATTTTTGTGAGTGGTATAAGGTACAAGTCTAATTTCATTCTTCTGCATGTGGTTATCCGGTTTTCCCAGCCCTATTTATTGAAGATACTGTCTTTTCTCCACTGAATATTCTTGGCTCCCTTGTTAAATATTAGTTAACTGTGTATGTGTGGTTTGTTTTTGGGCTCTCAATTCTGTTCCATTGGTTCCTGTGTCTACTTTTATGCCAGTGCTTTACTGCTCTGATTACTATAACTGTGTAGCATAGCTTGAAATCGGGAAGTATGATGCTTTGTTATTCTTCCTTGAGATTGCTTTGTCTACACAGTTTCTTTTGTGGCTCTACACAAATTTTAGGATCGTTTTTCTATTTCTGTTAAAAATGCCCATTGCAATTTTAATAGGAATGCATTGAATCTGTAGATGGCTTTGGGTAATATGGCATTTTAACAGTGCAACTTCTGATCCATGAACATAGGATATTGTTCCATTTGTGTCTTCTGCTTCTTTCATCAAAGTCTTGTAGTTTTAAGTGTACAGATCTTTCACCTCCTTGGTTAAATTTATTCCTTCGTATTTTATTGGTCTTTTTTATGCTATAGTGAATGTAATTATTTCTTTTTCAGCTTTTTGTCCTTAGTGTATAGAAACACAACTGTTCTCTGTATATTGATTTTATATCCTGCAATTTTACTGAATTCATTGATTAATTCTAGCAGATTTTGGATGGAGCCTTTAGGATTTTCTATATATAATATCATATCGTCTATAAGTAGAGATTATTTCTTTCTTTCCTACTTGAAAGTAAAAGTTGCTCAGTCATGTGCAACTCTTTGCAAGCCCATGGGCTATACAGTCCTTGGATTCTCCAGGCCAGAATACTGGAGTGGGTAGCCATTCCCTTCTCCAGGGGATCTTCCCAACCCAGAGATCAAACCCAGGCCTCCACATTGCAAGTAGATTCTTTGCCAGCTGAGCCACCAGGGACACCCATCCCTACTTGGATGCCTTTTCTTTCTTTTTCTTGCCTTATTGCTCAAAGTGGTCTTATGAAAACACCAATCAGTTCATGTTACTTGTGAGATTAAATCCCAAATACCAAAATCCTTCACAAGGCCCAATGACCCTGGATGTGCTGGTTCACGTCTTGAGCCTCACGGTTCACCTCTGCGCTAACACTGTGGCACTACGCATTCCAACCACTCTGATCTTTTACTCCTCATGTCCCTTATGCTTTTTTCTACCTCAGGGTCCTCAGACCTGCAATTCCTTTGATGTAAAAGACCGTTGCCCTCCCCTTTTTCCCTACTAAATCCCTATTTTTCCTTCAGCTTTCAACTAGAATATCACTTATTCACAAATACCTTTCCCGACTTGCTCTGCTTCTCAGCAGGACATAAACATAGTGTCATGGCCTTGTGCTTTGTGTGATTACACATTTATTGTCATTGTAGAGGGCTGTAGATTTTCTTTAGTTAAGAGTTTAGTTCTAGATGTGAAGGATCTTTTTATCAACGGACTTCTAAATGAAACGAATTAGTTAATATTGCACAGTATTACAAATATGAAACAAAAGTTTTTGGTCCTCCCTATGATAGCTATTTAGATCCTGAACATGAAGCTATTATGACACTAAACATGAATACATAAATTATAGTAATAGCCAAAGGCCAATAATCATATAGTTTGTAGTGTGCTGACTATTCTACTTCAGTGTGTGGGTAAAGTGGAAATGTCGCAATTTCTGCCCCTTTGGTGGCTGGAGAGAAGAGGATTGTCAATTTAAATTCACAGCTACAAAAGCTTTTTGGTGGTGGTGAAAGGGACTTGCCAGATGAAAAACCTGCCTCATTTGATGAACAGGGTTATAAGGGTAACATTTTAAATAGGAGTCGTTACAGTTTCTCCACATAGTGCCAGGATTAACCCTTGAAGACATATTCATCTTTGTGCACCACATAAACTTGGGAAACTTATAAGTGACAGAGTCTGACAAACATAACTATAAACAATGGATGCGTTCTCTGAGAAAAAGCAGAATGGTCATCGGTAAATATTTATTGACTCTTTTATATAATGATACCACCTTTGATGGGCTTACATTCTAGTTAAAGAGGCAAAAATGTTTTGAAATTGTTTTAAAGTATGTGTGTAAAGCATTAGGTATTAATCAATATCACAGATAGTAAGTACTATAGGAGTATACTTTAACCTTTATTTTCCATTTTATCAATATTTTAGTCCAAATTATATTATTTTTAGATTTCCTGTAATTTTTTTCAGTTATAGATCTCATAGCCTCTGCTATTCTCCATACTTTGTAAAGGTTTAATGTGGATCTTTGTCCTTACAACATAAATAAATGGATAATTGTAACACCTAAGTTCTGTCTTTGGGAATTTTGCAGAACAAAATTTTCCTCATATGGATAGTTACGAAGAAAATACTTTTCATGATGATACTTGTTCATAATTAATTTTATCATTAGTTTGACTTGTCATAGAGAAGTTCATTTTAAGTAATAAAAGTATATGTAATTTTTTGCATTGAAAACAATATTATCAGAAATTGAGTTGTGATTTTTTTCTGAAAAAAATTTGTATCCCTATACATGTATGTACATGCCCTCAAATGTGTATGTATATATGAGATAAGAAAGAAGAAAGCCTTTTCTTATCACTAATTATGGGCTTTCTGGCAGAGCTGCCTAGCAACATAACTACTCAATGGGAAAACTGTTGATGTTAGTGGAGTGAACTTAATTTTCTAGCACACTCTGTGTCATAACCCATGTATTGGATTTTGTGACTAGACTACAAAATTTGACAGCATGTGGCCTTGCTGTGTCCATATATAGATGAGAAAGTCTCCAGTAGTTCCTCCTGAAGGAGAATCTGGGCCTGTGTTACACGGATACACAGGCACTCTTCTGTCTTCTGAGGGACTCATGTTAGTTACCTGAATTTTTTTAAGCAACAGCATTGAACATTATAGAAATAACATTTTGAGTAATAAGTCAGTTTTTTAGTATTCCAAAGTTTAGCATTTATTTTGTGTGAAATTCTTAAAAATACTTAGTTGCGCTGAAAATTTTAAATTATGTCAGAGTTTTAAAATTTGTTCAAACAGAAGACAACCCTTTATTCCATGTAAGTAAATTGGGTCGTTTGACAATTTAGTTTCAGATTTGAGTACTTAATGATATCATGACAACCTATAAAAGTTGACTTGTCCAAAGTATATAAAGTACTTACAGGGGAGAACTTTTGAATGTAAAGAGAAGACATAGGAATTACTCTTTCTGTTTTCTGACAAATTCTCCATATGCTTGGCTTATCTAGCATATGCTTAGTAGAAATACTGACATATTAGGATATGCCATTTTGTTGTTGCTGCTGTTTAGTCACTGTCATACCTAACCCTTTTGCAGCCCCATGGACTGTAGGCCACCAGGATCCTCTGTCTGTGGGATTTCCCAGGCAAGAATGCTGGAGTAGGTTGCCATCTCCTTCTCCAGGGGGTCTTCCTCATCCAAGAATCAAACCCGCGTCTCCTGCATTGGCAGGTGGATTCTTTATCACCAAGCCACCAGAGAAGCTAGGATATGCCATAGTTAGAAATATTTTAATGCCATTGAATGGAGTTTAAGAAAGGCCCAGGTGCAATCAGATGTCCTTTATTCATGTATTCATGTATTCATGTCAAATTATGGAGTGTCTGTTCTGTTACAGGCACTGCATAAGAAAATGTTTATTAAGCTCACATTTTAGTGAAAAATGAGGGAAAGGCAAATATACAGTTATAATTTGATAAATGTTCTGATAGAGGTTTATGCAATGTTCCATGCAAATACAATTAAAGGGGAAATAAATTCTGGGAGTAGTTCAGCTTAGTGGTGGCTTTAGAATAGAAATGTTATAAGAAATGTCTGGTTCTTTTTCCTTTATCTTAAAATTTTTTTAACTTTTTATAGAAGTGTGGTTGACATATTATATTATTTTTAGATATACAATATAGTGACTTGACATTTATATACATTACAAATTGATCACCATAATAAGTCTAGTAACTGTCACTATACAAAGTTATTCCAGTTATTGTTGACTGTATTCCCTGTGCTATACATTACATCCTCATGATTTATTTCTTTTATAACTGGAATCTTGTTCCTCTTAATCCTCTTCACCTATTTTGTTCAGCCCCCCCACCCCTGGCTGTGTATCTATGAATCTATTGCTGTTTTGTTTGTCCATTTGTGGGTTGTTTTTTTTAAGATTCCACATGTAAATGAAATCATTTGGTATTTTTTTTCCTCTGAGGAAATGTCTGGTTCTTAAAAGACAAAGAGTTAGGAGAATGGGAAAAGCAAAAATAAGCATGCGCCATATGCACATGGTGATTAATGAGGAGAGATTAGCTTCGCATGGTGGTGAACAGCTCTGGCAGTTCAGGCTAGCCTTAACAAGCGCTTGAGGTAGAACAAGGCCTGTGTGAACAGAGAACAAATGTGAGACGTGTCAGTACCATGCTGCTGCTAAGTCGCTTCCGTCGTGTCCGACTCTGTGCGACCCCATAGACGGCAGCCCACCAGGCTCCCCCATCCCTGGGATTCTCCAGGCAAGAACACTGGAGTGGGTTGCCATTTCCTTCTCCAATGCATGAAAGTGAAAAGTGAAAGTGAGGTCGCCCAGTCGTGTCTGACTCCTAGCGACCCCATGGACTGCAGCCCACCAGGCTCCTCCAGCCATGGGATTTTCCAGGCAATAGTACTGGAGTGGGGTGCCATTGCCTTCTCCATCAGTACCATGACTTACCATTATAATCACTTCATCTTCAATGCATGTTCAACTCGCTTGCCCTTCTCCTGCTTTCTAGTAGTAATCACCTGGCAAAACCTTAATCCTGGTTAAGTACGGCTATCCACCGATTCTGTGGCTACAGTGTGCGTTTGAAAGTGGCTGGAGAAAAACATGCAACCATGATAACTGGTTTTATTTAAATTCATGGACAAGAACCTCAAGAAAGTCCTTTTCTTTGGCATTTCTACTTCATTTCCCTAGTCAAATTTTCATCCGTTCTCCTAGAAGACTTCTCATACCTCCCCTCTCTTCAAATCTCCACCTCTTCTGTCTCAGCTAATGACTCTGAGTCCTGTTTCTGAAAAAAATAAAAGCTCTGAGAACAACCCCCCAAAGACACACACACACATACTTCCACCACCACCTGTATTCCTCGTACCTGCATCTACACCAATATACTCAGCTCCCTTTCTCTTATTATGGATACATTATCCATGCTTTATTTATAACAAAACCAATCCTTGCATTTGGACACTGAAACTCATTTCCCCTTGGTACTCAAAAGCAATGAAATTGTTAGTTTTTCCATCGTCAGTTTTCCTGTCTCTATCGGATCACTCCTCTCACTATACAAATGTGCTATTATTTCTCTCATCTGAGAAAAAAAGCAAAAAAAAAGTGAAACAAAAATCTTCCCTGATTCTTCATCGCATCCAGCTAATGCACCATTCCCCTATTCCCTGAGTTGGTGAAAGTTCTATTTTTAAATCTGTAGATACTGTTT
The DNA here is from genome assembly GCF_023091745.1 of Budorcas taxicolor. Classification (NCBI taxonomy): domain Eukaryota; kingdom Metazoa; phylum Chordata; class Mammalia; order Artiodactyla; family Bovidae; genus Budorcas; species Budorcas taxicolor. Next base: position 46,554,013 of record NC_068915.1, read on the forward strand.
CTAAGTCTTATCCTCCTGTTCTCTCTTGAACCTTCCTTAATGAGTCTTTTTCTCTTCCAACCTATCCCACTAAACTTATTTCATGTTGCTGAATCCAGTGATCATTTCCCATTTCTCACCTTACTTTATCTGTTTGGTCACCCAATCACACCCTCTCTTGGATTCTCCCTCTTCATTGGCTTCTAGGATATCATGCTCTCAGGTTTCCTTCTATCTTACTAGCTGGCACTCTCATTCAGCTTTGCTGGTTTCTCTTTATTTTCCTGTCTTACCCTGGAGTACCCCAAGATAAGCCATTGAACCTCTTTTTTCCCCCTGTTCTTGCCATTGGTGATCTCGTTTATTCTCATGACTTTAAATACCATACATTTATTCTCATGACTTTAAATACTATACACTGACACCTCCCAAATTTATGTTTGTCTTGTCTTTTTGGTCTTTTTGGACCTCTCCCTTCAACTCCAGGCTTGTGCACCTAGTCCCAGGGAGCTGTTACTTGGCCCAAACTCTTATTATTACCCCAGATCCATTTCCTGACCACTTTTAAGTTCCTGATTAAAATACACATCAAACTTTTACTAATATATACATGTGAGCATGCATTATCCCTCTTGTCTGCATTATTTTCCTCTGTAGCACTTACCACCAAATAACATACAATATATTTCACTTTTTCCCCTCTATCTCCCTTCACAAAACCATAAACACTGTAAGGACAGGGATTTGGGATTTTTTTTTCATTCATTTCATTCTCAGTCTTTAGAACCATGCGTGCCACATAGTAGATGTTCAAGTAAATACTTGAAGGAGGGAGGGAGGGAGGGAGGGAGGGAGGGATGAAGAGAAGGAGAAGGAAAGAAGGAAGGGAGGGAGAGAGGAAAGAAGAAAGAAACTGTCAAAGGTAGAGTCAGGAGGATTTTGGTGACTGGCTAAATATGCATGTTGAGCGAGAAGGAAGAATCAAGAATGCCTGAGTCTGCAGGCTTTGGATAGTTCTAAGTATTGGGCTTCCAAGATGGCACTAGTGGTAAAGAACTCTCCTGCCAGTGCAGGAGACTCAAGAGATGTGGGTTTGATCCCTGCGTCAGGAAGATGCCCTGGAGGAGGGCATGGCAGTCCACTCCAGTATTCTTGCCTGGAGAATCCCATGGAGAGAGGAGCCTGATAGGCTATGATCCATAGGGTCGCAAAGAGTTGGACACAACTAAAGTGACTTAGCATGCATAGAAGTTAAGATCAGAAACACAGGAAGAATGAATAACATTAGAAATCAAGGGAACAGGTCAGAGAAGGATTTTTAAGGTGTATTTTTCTCTGTAAGAATGTGATAAGAGGATGAGAGTCCTTAGCCAAGCATGAAACTAAACCAGAAGTCTGTTTATTTTTCTCCCAGTATTCTCTGATTGGAAGTGAGATTATCAGCACTATCTTGATCATTTACTTAGAGAGTGCTTATTAGGTGCCAAGAACTGCTCTAGATGCTTTATGTACTTTATAGCCAGTTCTTACAACAGGTAGCCTTATTTGTGTTTTATAGATGAAGAAGCAGAGGCTCAGAGCTCAAACTATACCTTATAGCTACCAGGACCCAGGCTAGGTCTATTCCATTTCAAAGCCTTGTAAGCCTAATTGCTCTTTGGTTTATGAAAATTTAAATTAGGGCAGAGGGCTTCAAAAAGTGATTCTTGAAATTTTATCATTTGAAAATTCTCCAGATTAGCTTGGATAAAAATACAAGACGCACCACAAATTTTAAAATTGTGCAATAATTGTAAGTTAAACTGATTTTTCCAACAGATGTACATCATTTCTTATATGCTTTTTATTACATTAATAACTTATTTCTCAGAAACATTAGTTATAAATGTCTTTTCAAAAACTAAAGAAAGCTTTAGTCCATGTAGATCTTTTGCAGCTGTATGTAGAACTGTTAGGTGTAATTCTGCTATAAAACTGTAGTTCAGACTTACACATGCAGCTTATGCTTACACTCCCAACTTTTCTAAATGAAGTAAATCATTGCATATGTAATCTCATCCACATAAAGTTCAATTTTTACTTAATTAGTGAGTAATCAAAGTTGAATTTTTCAATTTGATTGAAACTGTCATCTTCATACAGTCACAACATTTCTAGCAAATGTACAGTTGAACTGTAACTTCATTACAGATACAAAATTGGATCTCAGAAGTTAAAACAGCTCAGGTTAAGATAGGAGTTGGCAGCTCGCTGCGTGCATGCTGGGGTTGCATGTCAGTACAGAATGTGTAACATCCCATCTCTGGCTTATCAGAGTCACGCTACAGTCACTGATGTTCTCTCAAGAGCAGTTTCAGATATCTTGTCTTCTCTAAGGCAATAGGGATTTGAGGGGTATATATTTAAGCACAGAACTTCTCCTAACATTACTATGTTCCCACCAGTTTCAAAGAGAAAGTTAATACAAACATTTCTTTAGGAACTGTCTTCCCTCTAGGCAATGATAGAAGGATATTTGTAAGTATACTTCCTTTTGCATTATTTATTTGTATTTATTTATTTTATTTGTATTAGTTTATTAGTAGTTATTTATTGTTACATTAATTGTATAATTTTATTAGTTATATTAGTTGTATTAGCTGATTGGTGCTGCTATAACAAATTAACATAAATTTAGTGGCTTAAAACAAATATATTCTCCTACAGTTCTGTCTGAAGATTGGAAGTTTTTTGAAATGAGCTTTAGTGGGCTAAAATCAAGCTGTTATCAGGGCTGTCTGTGTTTCTTCCAGAGGCTCTGGAAAAAGAGTACCTTTCCTTGAATAAGAAAAATTAAGTTATAGATACCAGAAAGGATACAAAATAATTATCAAATATAGGAATTAATTGAAAACCATTAGAATTATAATTCAGTTAAATACCTGTTTACCAAATAAAATATTGAAATCATTTATTCTTTTAAATATGAGAAATAATAATTTGGTATATATAATGTAAAGAGCCAGGCAACATAAGTCCTCTATTCCTAAAGAGGGTCTGGGCCGCGTGACCTAGTGGCCACTGCAGACTGCCAGCGTCTTAGTCCCCATCATTGTCATAATCTTCTGCAGGGCTTCCCTGCCTCTGCCCTTGCCTCCCCCGACCCCCCACCGCACCCCCCACCTCCCACGGCCAGTTCTCTTCATAGTTACTAGAGGAATCCTTATAAAGTAAGTTAGATCATTTCATTATTCTGCTGAAAACTTTGCAGTGGAGCTGAACTTCACTCCCAATAAAAGCCAAGATCCTGACAATGCCTGGCATAATTTGGCCTCTCTTCCTCTCTCACATATCTCTTTCCACTCATCTGCTCCAGCCACGCTTCGTTTTCTCCAGCACATCAGGCACACTTCTGCCTTAGCACCGCTGCCATTATTGGCTTTTCTGCCTGGCATGCTCTTCCCCCTGATATCTAAATGTTAATATCCTCAAGTTCTTTCAGGTCTTCCATCAGATATTACCTTCTCAATGAAGTTCACCCTGATTGTTCTCTTTAAAATGGCAGTTCCCTTCCTTATCAATCCTGGGATTTCTTTGGAAGGAATGATGCTAAAGCTGAAACTCCAATACTTTGGCCACCTCATGCGAAGAGTTGACTCATTGGAAAAGACTTTGATGCTGGGAGAGATTGGGGGCAGGAGGAGAAGGGGACAACCAAGGATGAGATGGCTGGATGGCATCACTGACTCGATGAACGCGAGTGTGAATGAACTCTGGGAGTTGGTGATGGACAGGGAGGCCTGGCGTGCTGTGATTCATGGGGTCTCAAAGAGTCGGACATGACTGAGCGACTGAACTGAACTGAACTGATCCCCCCTTTACTTTGTTCTTGTAGCAGTCACCAACCAATATGTTATATAATGTAATTACTTATAACGTTTGCTATTTATCTCCCCCCCCACCCCCGCCCCAATCAGGCTCCTTAAGGGAGGTTTTTTGTTTATCTGTCTGTTTCCTTTGTCATATCCCAAGCACCAGAGCACAGAGGGGTGAAACTGATTAAGAGTTGCAGCAGGTTGAATGAGTGTTGGTCAACCTTCGATCTGTAGGAGTCAGGTAGGAGTGACTAGAGAACTAGAGAGGCATCTTTCAAAAAGATAATGGCTGAGAATTTTCCAGAAATGAGCATAAACAAAATTTCACAGTGAAGAAACATGGTGGTCTTAAGCCATAGAAATAAAAACAAACCTGAAATTAAATATACTGGGGGGAAAACTATAGAATATGGAATAAAATTTAAAGTCGTAGCAGTAGTAGTAATGACTGCAGCTAACATTGTAATAATACGTACTCACCATGTATTAGGCACTGCTTTAAGCACTCTATGTATATTAATTAAGTCCTACAGTAGACTTTGAAGTAGATATTAATATTGTATATGTATGGCATAGAGGAAACTGAGACTCTAAGAAGGCCAGTAACTTCCCTGCTATCACACATCTAGTAAGTGGTAGGGCTATATTTTGGACTCCAGCAATTTAGTTTCAACATAAATTTCAGATGAGCTAATGATTTTACTACCAAATGATTTTATCAAATTGCTAAATAAAATTTCCTGATTTTGTCAGGAGGCAGTAGATTATACTGTTGGTTGTTGTTTGGTTAGTCACAGAGTCATGACCGGCTCTTTGTGACCCCATGGACTGTAACTCACCAGTCTCCTCTGTACATGGGATTTCCCGGGCAAGAATACTGGAATGAGTTGCCATTTCCTTCTCCAGGCAATCTTCCCAACCCAGGGATCGAACCCAGGTCTCCTGCACTGGCAGGCAGATTCTTTACCACTGAGCCACCTGGGATACTGTGGCAACATGTAAATCCAAAAATCTCAGCAACTTAAGACAACAGAGGTTTATTTCTTGCTCATGATCATATTAACCCCAGATAGGGTGGGGACGTAGTTCTATCATCCTCACTCTAGGACTTAGGTTAACAGCATAACCACTGTCTGGGACACTGATGGTTTCTGTGCAGAGGGAAAGTGGGACCCTGGTTAACTACTCTGGTTCTTAGAGCTTCCATTTGGAAACTTTGAAATGATGCATACCAATTTCATTGAGTAAAGAGCAAATCTCATGGCCACACCTAACACCAAAGTGGACAAAAAATATAAGCTGACATATGTTCTCAAAGAGAAAGAGCCAGAAATATTTGATGATAAACACCATTTACCTCATAGTTTAGGGGAATATGTATAGTAGACTATTATAAATGAGGGAAGGGACTTTCCAAGGATGAAAGTATTGGTAGATTTGAGCATATAAAAATTAAAAATAACTGTGTCAAAGATAATTAACAAATCATTGAGCAGAGCCATTTATAACATATAATTTGACCATAGGTTAGTGTCCTTAATATGTAAAAATTTAAATCAATAATTTAAAAAACATCCATTTTAAAAGGGACGAAGATGATGAACTGGAAAATAATGAAAGAAATGCAAATGGAAACGTGGTCAACCTCATTAGTAACTAAAGCACGGTGCCATATTTTTTTAACCTATAAGATGATAATAAACCATTTTGATGAGAGAAAGAGAAAATATGTACTATCTTATTGCTGTCCATGTTAAAAACAAAAGCAAAATCTTTCTGAAAGGCAGCTTTGCTATGTGTGTGAAGAGCTTTAGATTTAAAATGCCCATCACTTTGACCAGACAGCTAGTCCAGTTTTAGAAATTTAAATAAATGTGTACATAAATATTTAGCTATAAAGAAGTCCACTGCAGCATTGTTTATAGCTGGGGAAAAGTAGAAATAATTAAATGTTCAACAATAAAAGGTTATATATTATTCATCTGCACAGTGGAATATTCTGCAATGTTAAAAATGTGGGTAGAAAATACTTATAATATTGAAATAGAGTATAGGATAGTATGCATTATCCTATTTTGTTTGAAAATGTATATGTGTATGTATAAGAACAATCTGAAAGGATACACATTAAAATATTAACATTGGTGGGGTTGTAGGTGTTTTTTCTTTCTTTGACTATTTGTATATCTAACTTTTTCTGATTTCTGTCATGAACATGTATTGCTCGTGTAGTCTTTTACAATAAGAACAAGTTAGTGGCAGTGGTCAGTATATGTCTTGCCTTTGGGCCTGACTGATGCCCAGTCTCCATATCTATCCTGTTTCTAAAGCTGGGCCCCTTCCTTGTGCCTTGAAACCATGGTTCCTCTCTCCATTCGGTCCTGCTGCTAGTCCAACCCTACTTTGTGGCATCTGCCTTTTCTGTTACTCCCAAATTCTTTTCTCAGTGACGTTTTTTGAATCCCACATCTTTCAATACCAGGACCCAGATTTCCTATCACTAATCCTCTTCCTGGACGTCCCTGGTGGCTCAGATGGTAAAGCGTCTGTCTACAATGCGGGGGACCTGGATTCGATCCCTGGGTTGGGAAGATCCCCTGGAGAAGGAAATGGCAGTCCACTCCAGTATTGTTGCCTGGAAGATCCCATGGACAGAGGAGCCTGGTACACTACAGTCTATGGGGTCACAAAGAGTCGGACACGACTGAGCAACTTCACTTCACTTTACTTCAGTCCTCTTCCTGGGGATTGGTCCCCTGTGCCAGAATTCCAAGCTGAAATCCACAGTTCAGATCCTCTTACTGGACATCTTTGATTTTGACTGTCTGTCCTGTTTTCACCGCCAGGTAGAGTGGTCAGGACAGGCAGCTTCTAACGTATGTTGGGCCGCCACTTGTTCTACTGCCGCTAGCCTCTTCTAGATACTTGCGTTGCCTTCCCCCACCTCTGACATGCCCACTGCCAGCAGCCGCATCCCAGCAATGAGGCTGGTTCCAGTTTCCTGCACTTTCCAAACTGCTGTATGCCACTAGAGTTACCAGGGGTTCCCCCTCTACATTCTTTATCTTATTGAATTTCTCTCAGTTGTTCGTTTTTCCAGGTAGAAAATACACTAATCAACTGGGTAATACAGAATCAACTGGTATGCAGCAGCTAGCATTTTCTCCTGTTGTTCAAGGTTTAGGTAACTTAACAGTGAGAAACCTTTGGATGAACTTGGCCCATCACACTTGGTTATCTTAACACTCACCATAGGTGTACCAGTAGAGGGCACTCTTCCCATTGGCAGGTACTGTACTGAACTCGAGGAAGTCTGTCTACCTCAGTACCTCCTAAGCACACATAGCAATGAATTACCTGTTATAAAACAGTGCTTAATTGTTTTTTTTTCCAATGTTGTACCCAGGTATTACTTTGTTTTTCCAGAGATACATCTGTATTGAGTCATTTTGCATACAACAGTGCTTCACCACCGAAATCATACATAAGAGGTAAACTTTTCTTAATTAAAGGAAGTATTCTTCAGCACTTACATAATCATACCAGGACTGTTCATTTTATAGCATATAGTGTTTTCAAAATTTTTATTGTAAATTATTTAAAAAGATATCTCTCAAGTTATTGTAACCATCCTTTTACTCCCAAGCAGCTTATCACAAATCACAGGAAAGTGGATCCCCAAAACAGCGTTTAAAGTTACCTTCTTTATTTTTCCTGTTTGCATTATCCTCTGTTGCAGTTTTTGGCATATATGTTGACTTTTATTCCCCCTTCCCGCTAAGACTTTATCATTTGAATTTGCTTTTTCTGCTTTTTTTTGCCTTCTTTATTCCTTCTCTCAGTGTTACCCCACACTTAAAAGTTTGATATAATTTATATGCAATTAGCATTCTGATTTCTAGTTAGTGCTTTCTCATCTCTGTCCCTAGCTGCCTACAAAAGAATGCTAGTTCAGTATGCTGCTGTCGTCACCTGACAGCTGAGCCAATGGTCAGCCGAAAGACTTTCCCCTGATTTCTCATTTTTATTAAGTAGTGAACTCCCAGCACTGAAAGCTTATGAACCTATTGTGTGTGGTTTTTCTGCTGTTCCCATAAAGAAGGAAGCTGTTTGCCTGTATCTCCTAAGTCCGACTGTCTGCCTGATTACCACAACCCCTGCCCTAAGACAGGCCCACATTCCCAGGGCTGGGATCAGGCTCCCCTCGAACCTGGGGGCTCTCTCAGTTACATTGCTTCTGCACGGAATTGGTAGAAACATTTGGTTTGCTTGTTTGCTTCTTTAACATCATCTGCTGAAAAACTGATTGTAGAACTTAATTATCTAATGGACTCACCTCTAAATTCAGCCAGGATTTTAAGGCCCTGTCTTAACCTACCTAACTTTGGCTCCCTGTTTATTCCACATTACCGCATATTCATTCTAAATCTCTATATATTCCCTACACATGGAAGGACTCCTTTTCCTTCACCCCCAAAATTATAGGTTCTTGAAGAACTAGTCTATATCTCACAGTATCAGAAAAACTGAGGTTATTTCCTTCTATGTAGGGAAAAACCCAGTTCTTTCCTACTGTGTTTCCCAGTAGTGTGTTTACTACTCACACAAAACACTTCACTTCTGACACTTTTGTTTACATGTATGTGGGAGTTTTGCCCCACAATAACAAGCAAGTCTTGGCATCACCTGGGTATCCTATGGTTTAACTCAATTCTAATACTGTCTACCTAGAGATGGTGTCAGATCCTATAGGTTGTTGCCTGTGCTTCTGACCAACTGGCTATAGGTTGGAGGTTCCAACCAACCCCACTTTGGGTTTGATTAATTTTCTAGGGTGGCCCACAGAGCTCAGGGAAACATGTACTTGTATTTATCAGCTTGTTAAAGGATATGATAAAGAATACAAATGAACAACCAGATGAAGAGATACATAGAGCTAGCTCTGGGAGGGTCATGAGCACAGGAGTTTCTGTCCCTGTGGAATTGGGGTGTGTTATCGTCCCAGTGTTGACCTGTTTGCCCACCTGAAAGCTCTTCGAACCCCCTACTGTTGGGGTTTGAGTCTTCCTCACATTTTTTGAAAGTCACTTAGTCGTGTCTGACTCTTTGCAACCCGATGGACTGTAGCCTGCCAGGCTCCTCTGTCCATGAAATTTTCCAGGCAAGAATACTGGAGTGGGTATCCATTCCCTTCTTCAGATCTTCCCAACCCAGGGATCAAACCCAGGTCTCCCACATTGCAGGTGGATTCTTTACCATCTGAGCTACCAGGGAAGCCCACACAGGCATAATCAATTATTAAATACCATTGCCAGTCCTTCTAGAGTATGGGGGGGTGAGGCTGAAAATTCCAAGCTTCTAACCATGGCTTGGTCTTTCTGGTGACAAGCCCCCATTCAGGAGCCCACTCAGGTCACTCCAATAGAACAAAGATACTCTTAATGCTAGTTTCATTTAGGAACTGACAAGGGTTTCAGAAGCCTTGTATCAGGGACAGCATCAAAGACAAATGCTAGCATAAGAGATGCTCCTAGTGCTCTTATCAAACCTAGGAAATATCAAGGATTTCAGCAGCTCTGTGCCAGCAACAAGGGGCAGAGACCAATTATACATTCTCTGTTATCTCTTACTCACCAAGTTCACTAATGTCTCATCAATTTCCCTCTCCTCTAAACCTCTAAAGCACTTAAAGCCTGTGCCAGAAAATTCAGCAAACATATCTTAATGTTCCCTGTTTTAGTCTGGAGTATACGCCCTGTGATTTGAGGACCATATTTCACATCTGCGCTGTTTGCCTCTTGGCACCTAGCCCAGTATTGAGCACTCAGCAGGTATTCTCTATCATCCCTCCCTCCAGAAACCTATCAACCTACCATCTATCTATCATTTCATTTTCTTCTTACTCACAAGATCAGTCCTTGTCTCCACCTTAACCTAAACTGCTCGTCCAGTTCTCCATTTTTTCTCTGCCACCATTCCCAACAAGAAATACAAAAATTGTTTCAGTTAAAATCTTGCCTTAAAGTCAAATGCAAAAATGCATATGTCTTTTCAGTAGACACAACAGTGTTGGAAAAACTGTCGAGATAAACATTACCTACTTTTTCACACTTCAGTGGAAGGTGGGGAAAACCTTAGACCTTTAAATGTTTTGAAGAAAAAAATGTTTTAACTCCTTTAAACATTTAATTATAGTGAATATACTTTAATTTTCTGAGACAATCTTGATTTCAAATATTTATTCTGTGACCCAGACAGTAAAGAATCTGCCTGCAGTGCAGGAGACCCAGATTTGATCCCTGGGTCAGGAAGATCCCCTAGAGAGGGGAATAGCAACCCACTCCAGTATTCTTGCCTAGAGAATCCCATGGACAGAGGAACCTGGCGGGCTATGGTCCACAGAGTCACAAAGAGTTGGACATGACTAAGCAACTTTTACACTTTAGACCATATTAATTGTTTAAGGACTCAGAAAATATGACCACTGTCCAGTGATAGATATTTAATTTAAACTCTTCTGCCCATTCCATAAAAGTGATAAACTAATGAGGTATTACAAAGCTTAGACTTACTTTAATGCAAAAATAGAATTACTTATAATTAATACAACAATTCTGTGCTTACAAATAGATGCTGCTCTTCTTAAGTGCTTAAGAAGCTTGAAAACATTTGTTTTTTAAATTATTTGCATCACTTACCTTGTACTTAAGTTTTCATTATTAACCTTCATTGATAAAAGGATTTGCTGATACCAAAAGATTGGCTGGCATATTTTCAAATTAATTTCTTATCATGAAATGAAAGGAGATTGTACTATAGTAGTTTTTAAAATTCCATTAATTATTAGTATATTCACAAAATTAGTTAATTTTTAAAGTTTTTTCTATTTTATTTAACAATACTGGAACTCTGTGTTTTTTCCCTTACAGGAAAACTGGGACTAGAAGAATATGCTGTCTTTTATCCACCAAATGGTAAGAGTAATGTTATTGCTTCCTCTAGTGGGAAATAGGAAAATTGCAACTTTTTATAATAGGAATGTGACTTTATTATTCTCTATCTTTAAATGAACAATAATTTATCATCTAAAATAAACTTTCTGTAAAATAACTCTTCTAATGAATTTTTCCATATTTGTGCTAGGTTTGTGCTGAACTGTGCACATCCTTTCTGATTTCCGTTGAGACCAGTAGTAGTATTTGTGAGCAAGCTAAGACTCAGGTGTCTAAGTGCAGGGCATTTAGCTTTCCTCTGAAGGACACTAACTCATCTGTCCAGTACCTTCCTGGGGCTTTTTTGGAGCAGGGCCCTAATGAGTGGATTGCCGTGTGTTGCACTTTGTTGTTCTCATGGTTTGACAAGTGTGGTGGTGGCGGTGGTGGTCGTGTGTGACTCTTGAGATCCTGTGGACTGTAGCCTGCCAGGCTCATCTGTCTATGGGATTCTCCAGGTGAGAATACTGGAGTGGGTTGCCATTTCCTTCTCCAGAGGATCTTCCCCACCCAGGAATCAAACCCAGGTTTCCTGCATTGCAGGCAGATTCTTTACCGACGGAGCTAGGAGGGAAGCCTCTTGACAAGTGTAGTATTTATGAAATAAAAAATATTTCAAGAACTGTAACTCCAAAAATGTGTATTTTGATTAACGTGATCAAATGTATAATGACTCCTTTTGAAATTCTTAGTTTTAAAGATATGCTCCTTGGAAAAGCACTATATAGCAGTCCTTATTATGATAATATAAAGTGGCATCCTGAAGAAATTCTTGTACTCCAGCAGAGTTAAGAACATGGGCTTTGTAATCCTGTAGACCTGGGTTCAGATCCCAGTTCTTTCAGCTCACCCTATGACCTTGGGTAAGTTATGCATTTCTCCAGGGTAACAGATTAAAGGAGATACGCTGTGTGAAACAGCACAGTCCTGGATGTGAGGTTTGTGCTCAACAAATGCGAGTTACAAGCTGTGCTTGGCTTCCTTATTGACCAACCGACATGAAACTCACAGACAGTGCCGAGAAAGCACAAGGCTGTCTCCTTGTACCTCTCAGTGTGCGGTCCCACTTCTGTCCCAGGCCATCCTCCTCTGCCCCTCCTTGAGCACTGGAGTTCCAGTGGCCCACCTCACCCTCGTTCTGCTGCTCTTTTTTTCCCCCTGTGCAGCTCTTCTTTTCACACATTTTTCTAGGACTTCTTATCTGCTCTCTTGCTTCTGTTTGTTAATTGCTCTTGTATTTGTCAATTCAGTTCTGACTTCTACATTATGTAACTCAAACTTAACATGTCTTAAGCTGAATTAAATTAATTTTCATATTTATAAAAGAAAAACAAAATTAAATTTAAAAAAACAGAACAACAACAACAAAAACCCAAATACTGAACTATTTCTCAGTTAAGTGTGCTTGCCAGTCATTCAAGGCCTAACATCTGGTAGTCATCATGATTCTTTTCAGTCTTGGATCCTCTTCCTCCAACAAATCATGAGGATATTCCAATTTCATCTTGAAAACCCATTTGGGACCCTCGTGGCATCATCATAACTACTACCTTGCCCTCATTCAGCCTTTAGATGCAGAGTCAGAGAAGGCAGTGGCACTCCTCTCCAGTGCTCTTGCCTGGAAAATCCCATGGATGGAGGAGCCTGGTGAGCTACAGTCCATGGGGTCACTAAGAGTTGGACACGGCTAAGCAACTTCACTTTCACTTTTCACTTTCCTGCATTAGAGAAGGAAATGGCAACCCAATCCGGTGTTCTTACCTTGAGAATCCCAGGGACGGGGGAGCCTGATGGGCTGCCATCTATGAGGTCACACAGAGTTGGACACAACTGAAGTGACTTAGCAGCAGCAGCAGCAGATGTAGAGTCCATCATGAGAAATGCTGGGCTGGAGGAAGCACAAGCTGGAGTCAAGGTTGCTGGGAGAAATATCAAGAACCTCAGATATGCAGATGACACCACCCTTATGGCAGAAAGTGAAGAGGATTTAAAGAGCCTCTTGATGAAAGTGAAAGAGGAAAGTGAAAAAGTTGGCTTAAAGCTCAACATTCAGAAAACGAAGATCATGGTATCTGGTCCCATCACTTCATAGCAAATAGATGGGGAAACAGTGGAAACAATGGCTGACTTTATTTTTCTGGGCTCCCAAGTCACTGCAGATGGTGACTGCAGCCATGAAATTAAAAGATGCTTACTCCTTGGAAGGAAAGTTATGACCAACCTAGACAGCATATTAAAAAGCAGAGACATTACTTGGTCAACAAAGGTCTGTCTAGTCAAGGCTATGGTTTTTCCAGTGGTCATGTATGGATGTGAGAGTTGGACTATAAAGAAAAGCTGAGCGCCGAAGAATTAATGCTTTTGAACTGTGGTGTTGGAGAAGACTCTTGAGAGTCCCTTGGACTACAAGGAGATCCAACCAGTCCATCCTAAAGGAGATCAGTCCTGGGTGTTCATTGTAAGGACTGATGTTGAATCTGAAACTCCAATACTTTGGCCACCTGATGCGAAGAGCTGAGTCGTTGGAAAAGACCCTGATGCTGGGAAAGATTGAGGGCAGGAGGAGAAGGGAACGACAGAGGATGAGATGGTTGGATGGCGTCACTGACTCAATGGACATGGGTTTGCGTGGGCTCCAGGAGTTGGTGATGGACAGGGAGGCCTAGCGTGCTGCGGTTCATGGGGTCACAAAGAGTCGGACACGACTGAGTGACTGAACTGAACTGAACTGAGACACCTAACTGGTTTCCCTTCCTCCAGGCTTTTCTAGCCTTGTTCTGTTTTTCTCAGTGCTGTCTGAGTTATATATCTAAAAGGAAAATCTGAAATTTGTCATTTTTCTCCCTAAAGTTTTCCTAATGGCTCTGCATTTCTTTATAAGCAATATCGAAGCCTCTCAGCAAGCATAAGGTCCCTCTTGACTCTGGCCCCTTCTCAGTCTAACTCCTAGCTTCATTTCTCACAATTTCCTATTTTACTGTTTAAAAAATCACAAAATATCAAATTAGCAATTCTTTACACGGGCATACTCTCGCAGAAGCAGTATGCTGCTTCCTTCCTCATTATCTCGCCTGGTCCTGTGATTGCAATAGCTCACTCAGCATTTCTTCACCTGGTTGCCCTCCAGGTTCAGCTTAGGCATGATCGTCTTCAGGAACCTTTCCCTGGATCCCCAGGTGAGGTTAAGGGCCCTTCTAGACTCTCATAGTACCCACTGTGAAAATCTTTGCTATCTCACATTATATTTTCTAGGCATTGGTTGTTTATGCTTTATAACCCCCTCTACATTGCAGGCCTTGTGAGGTTCAGGACTGTAGCATTCATTTTTGTTCCTCCAGGATCTCATTGTAGTACGACTTTAATGAGTATTTAAAAAGCCAAATTAGAGCCTTTTTAATTTTAACATGTATGTGTAACCTTTGTTACATCTGTCTCCCCAGAAACTTAATTTTATAGTATATAGGGATTGAAAAATAAAAAATAATTATCTCTGAAGGGCCAAATGAGATGTCCATGGAATCAAATTCCTTTCCTCTATTCATAGAAGAGCTTTTCCAACTTAGTTTAGCATATATTGGCTTTTATTTGACACACATGCCTAACAAACTTGGTTTGCAGGTTTTTATGCCCCTGTAAAAAAAAAAAAAAAGAAGAGTGAAAAGAAGCTGATACAGATTCAGTTCAGTTCAGTTCAGTTGCTCAGTCGTGTCTGACCCTTTGCGACCCCATGAATTGCAGCACGCCAGGCCTCCCTGTCCATCACCAACTCCCAGAGTTCACTCAGACTCACGTCCATTGAGTCAGTGATGCCATCCAGCCATCTCATCCTCTGTCGTCCCCTTCTCCTCCTGCCCCTAATCCCTCCCAGCGTCAGAGTCTTTTCCAATGAGTCAGCTCTTCGCATGAGGTGGCCAAAGTACTGGAGTTTCAGCTTTAGCATCATTCCTTCCAAAGAAATCCCAGGGCTGATCTCCTTTAGGATGGACTGGTTGGATCTCCTTGCAGTCCAAGGGACTCTCAAGAGTCTTCTCCAACACCACAGTTCAAAAGCATCAATTCTTCGGCGCTCAGCCTTCTTCACAGTCCAACTCTCACATCCATACATGACCACAGGAAAAACCATAGCCTTGACTAGATGGACCTTAGTCGGCAAAGTAATGTCTCTGCTTTTGAATATGCTATCTAGGTTGGTCATAACTTTTCATAACAAAAGAGTAAGCATCTTTTAATTTCATGGCTGCAGTCACCATCTGCAGTGATTTTGGAGCACCCCAAAATAAAGTCTGACACTGTTTCCACTGTTTCCTCATCTATTTCCCATGAAGTGATGGGACCAGATGCCATGATCTTCGTTTTCTGAATGTTGAGCTTTAAGCCAACTTTTTCACTCTCCACTTTCACTTTCATCAAGAGGCTCTTTAGTTCCTCTTCACTTTCTGCCATAAGGGTGGTGTCATCTGCATATCTGAGGTTATTGATATTTCTCCCGGTAATCTTGATTCCAGCTTGTGTTTCTCCCAGTCCAGCATTTCTCATGATGTACTCTGCATATAAGTTAAATAAGCAGGGTGACAATATACAGCCTTGACGTACTCCTTTTCCTGTTTGAAACCAGTCTGTTGTTCCATGTCCAGCTCTAACTGTTGCTTCCTGACCTGTCACAGATTTCTCAAGAGGCAGGTCAGGTGGTCTGGTATTCCCATCTCTTTCAGAATTTTCCACAGTTTATTGTGATCCACACAGTCAAAGGCTTTGGCATAGTCAATAAAGCAGAAATAGATGTTTTTCTGGAACTCTCTTCCTTTTTCCATGATCCAGCGGATGTTGGCAATTTGATCTCTGTTTCCTCTGCCTTTTCTAAAACCAGCTTGAACTGGTTTTAGAAGTTCACTGGTTCTGGAAGTTCACGGTTCACATACTGCTGAAGCCTGGCTTGGAGAATTTTGAGCATTACTTTACTAGCATGTGAGATGAGTGCAACTGTGCGGTAGTTTGAGCATTCTTTGGCATCGCCTTTCTTTGGGATTGGAATGAAAACTGACCTTTTCCAGTCCTGAGGCCACTGCTGAGTTTTCCAAATTTGCTGGCATATTGAGTGCTGCACTTTCACAGCATCATCTTTCAGGATTTGAAATAGCTCAATAAGAATTCCATCACCTCCACTGGCTTTGTTCATAGTGATGCTTTCTAAGGCCCACTTGACTTCACATTCCAGGATGTCTGGCTCTAGATGAGTGATCAGACCATTGTGATTATCTAGGTCGTGAAGATCTTTTTTGTACAGTTCTTAGATTGGAGAATGACTAACAACAGTAGAAGTGAAAATCAGAGACCTCACAAAGGAAAATAGAAAAGCTATAAAACAGCATATTAAAGCATACCCGCAAACCAGTCTGGGACCATTTTATGTAAAAGCCAATAGCCCTCTTTTCTTTAAAAAAGTATCATTATGTTGTAACACATTATATAGTATTTTGAGACTTTTATAATGAGCTTAAGGCACCAAGAAAAAAAAATTGTTATAGCAACAATAGTAACAGTAGTCATCAGTATCAGCTAACATTTTCCATGCAGAACTATGTAAGTAGGGAGTGCACTAAGTACATTACATGTATTAAGTCCTTTAATCCGTACAAGAACCTTCTCAGGCAACTACTAGTACTGTCCCTACTTACAGATAGAGGAGCTGAGGCACAGAGTGTTAACTTGCCCAACTGGTGAGTGGCAAAGCCAGGCTTTGAATGCAAGCTCTTTGACTTCAGAAGCAATATTCCTTTTGTTTTGGCTGTGCTGGGTCTTCATTGCTGTGCAGGCTTTTTTTTTTTTTTCTAGCTGCCGCAAGTGGGGGCTACTCTCAAGTTGCAGTGTGTAGGCTTCTCATTGCAAGGGCTTCTCGTGTTGCAGAGCACAGACTCCAGGTGCTTCAGTAGCTAGAGCACATGGGCGCAGTAACTGTGGCGCGCGGGCTTCGTTGCTCTGCAGCATGGGGGATCTTCCCAGCCCAGGGACTGAACCCTGTTCTCCTGCATTGGCAGGCAGACTCTTTACCACTGAGCCACCAGGGAAGTGCCAGAAGCAATATTCTTAATCACCATGTCCCACTACCTCAGAAAAATGTTGCTGAATTCATTGAGTATCTTTTAGAAAATCAGGGGCTCATATGTTGAAAAGGTGTGTGTGTTAGTCACTCAGTTGTGTCCTACTCTCTGCAACCCCGTGGACTGTAGCCAGTCAGGCTCCTCTGTCCCTGGAATTCTCCAGGCAAGAATACTGAAGTGGATTGCCAGTCCCTTCTCCAGGGGATCTTTGAGACCCAGAGACCGAACCCAGGACTCCTGCGTGCAGGCAGATTCTTTACCTTTACCATCTGAGCCACCAGGGAAGCCCCATTGAAAAGGGGGTTGTTCAGTCACTCAGTCGTGTCCGACTCTTTGCGACCCCATGGACTGCAGTACGCCAGGCTTCCCTGTCCCTCACCATCCCCCAGAGCTTGCTCAAACTTATGCCCATTGAGTCAGTGATGCCATCTGACCATCTCCTTCTCTGTCATCCCCATCTCCTCCTGCCTTCAGTCTTTCCCAGGATCAGGGTCTTTCCCAGCGTCAGGGTGAGTCAGCATCAGGGATTGAACCTGCTCTCCTGCATTGCAGGCCGGCTCTTTTACCGTCTGAGCCACCAGGGAACTGAGATTGAAAAGGTAAGTGTATGTAATAGGTTCTAAAAACAGTCTCATCCAGAAAAAAAAATAGCTTAGTGCTTAATGAAGTAAACCCACAGCTGTTCATAAACTTAATACTTAAGGATCACTTCTTTTCTCAGGTTGTTTTAGAACTTTACCAGAATCAGAGAGGACTCTTCTCTGAGGACTGAGTCTGAAATTTCAGATAAAAAGAGACAGGGAGCAGTTAGTCACTGTCTGTTTACTCTTAAGGCAATACTAAGCAACATTTTTATATTACCTGCCCTATTTTTCAACCTCTGCCAAAGGTAGGATTGCTTTGAACTCTCAAGGATACCTGTGCCACCACCACCACCAAAAGTGGCCTGGCCTTCATGGTCACGGGGCCTCACTTAGAGAGCTTTGCCTGCAGCTCACAGACACACCCTCTATCCCTGACCTGGCAGGTGTTTAAAAGGGGGCAGAGCTTTGCTCACTCGCTTCCCCTCCTGTGGTCTCCTTTCCTAGGATGGAAATAAATAACAGGCCCCTGTGGCACTGGACATTACAGTGGGAAGACTTTCTCTGCTGCTGCTGCTGCTGCTGCTGCTAAGTCACTTCAGTCGTGTCCGACTCTATGCGACCCCAGAGATTGCAGCCCACCAGGGTCCCTCGTCCCTGGGATTTTCCAGGCAAGAATACTGGAGTGGGTTGCCATTTCCTTCTCCAATGCATGAAAGTGAAAAGTGAAAGTGAAGTCTCTCAGTCGTGTCCGACTGTTAGCGACCCCATGGACTGCAGCCCACCAGGCTCCTTCGTCCATGGGATTTTCCAGGCAAGAGTACTGGAGTGGGGTGCCATTGCCTTCTCCCTAGTAGGTTCATTAGACAACTAGTGAGCAAAAGTTTCTGAGCTGGAGAAGACTCATCATGGGAAAATTTTAAGCTTTTCTTGTTTTTATTTTTAGTTCAACTTGTGTAACTTGTCCCTATCCATTTAATGAATACTTACTTGGCCCTGTTCTGGCTCCCTCTTCCAGGTGGGTAAGCCACAGTAAAGGGCAGAGAGAAAGCACCTGCTACCAAGGACTTCACGTTCTAGTGAGGGAGACATCCTATAAACAAGTACACAAGTGTTGCTGTTGTTGCTGTTCAGTCGCTCAGTTGTGTCCAACTCTTTGTGACCCCATGGACTGCAGCATGCCAGGTGTCCGTCCTTCACCATCTCTGAGTTTGCTCAAACTCATGTCCATTGAGTTGGTGATGCCATCCAGCCATCTTGTCCTCTGTCATCTCCTTCTCCTGTCTTCTGTCTTTTCCAGTGAGTCGGCTCTTTGCATCAGGTGGCCAAAGTATTACAGCTTCAGCTTCAGCATCAGTCCCTCCAATGAATACTCAGGGTTTCCTTTAGGATTGACTGGTTGGATCTCCTTGCAGTCCAAGGGACTCTCAAGAGTCTTCTCCAACACCACAGTCCAAAAGCATCAATTCTTCAGTGTTCAGCCTTCTTTTTATGGTCCAACTCTCACATCCATACATCACTACTGGAAAAACCATAGCTTTGACTAGACGGACCTTTGTTGGCAAAGTATTGTCTCTGATTTTTAATACGCTGTCTAGGTTGGTCGTAGCTTTTCTTCCAAGGAGCAAGTGTCTTTTAATTTCATGGCTACAGTCACCATCTGCAGTGATTTTGGGGCCTAAGAAAATAAAGTCTGTCACTGTTTCCACTGTTACCCCATCTATTTGCCATGAAGTGAGGGACCAGATGCCATGATCTTAGTTTTTTGAATGTTGAGTTTTAAGCCAGGTTTTTCACTCTCCTCTTTAACCTTCATCAAGAGGCTCTTTAGTTCCTCTTCACTTTCTGCCATAAGGGAACAAGTAGCTAACGTAAATAACTGAAAATAATTTCAGAGTGATGACGTGAACAATTATAGGGAACAGAAATTGATAGGAGGTAGGGAGGTGGGGAGGGCACAGCTGTTATAGAGGAAGGAGTCGGGAGAAATGCCTCTGGGGAGGTAGAATGTGAACAGAGCCCAGAATATGGAGAGGAGCCGTGCGGAGAAGGAGGAGAGCACACCCCACGGGGACGCAAAGCATTGTTAAAGGCCTGACAGGAGCATACTCAATGATCTAAAGAACAACAGATGGTCACTGTGACTGATGACAGTGAGCAAAACAGAAATTTGGTACAAGATGAGGTAGGAGAGGTAAATGGGCCAGGGGTCAGGTCAGGTAGGGAGACAGTCAATCTAAAGTTTTATCTAGTAAGTCCAACATCTGGGCTTCTTTAGGGGCAGTTTCTATTAATTTATTGTTTTCCTGTGAATGGATTATATTTCCTTATTTATTTGCATGCATAATAATATTGTTGTTGTTGATAACCGGGTATCTTGACTATTACGTGGTAACTCTGAAAATCAGATTTTCTCCCCTCCCAGAACTTGTTGCTGTTGTGGGCTGTTGTGTATGCCTTTTCTGAACTGCTTTTGTAAAGGTTATCTTTTTTTTTGTATTGAGTGCCCATGAAGCCTTTGTTCTGTTAGCTTAGCGACCAGTTAGAAGTTTGACAGAGATTTCCTTCTCAAACCAAAAAAAATTTTCCCAGTCTTTGCTGATTAGACCATGTAGAGGGTCTGCCAAGGCTTAGACCTTTTACAGCTCTTCCTTGGCTTTCACTTCCTGTTTGCATAGAGCCCAGAAGTCAGGTAGAAACAAAAACTCAGAGTCTTCTCAGGAAAGATTCTTGGAAGAAATAACAAAAACATATCATTTTCAATCTTGTCAGGTTGATAAATAGCAATATTTGTTGTTTCCTAAATTAAATAAATTAAAACATCTCATAATCCAAATTAATTTCATGTGTAACCTTGGACATTAACTGAAAAACTGGTTGTTTAAAATATGATTTCTAGATGTATATTTAAATATGGTTATGTTCTGATGTTTTGGGAACTTTTAACTACTAAAGTAAAGTAACAAAATCATATTCTGAAATTCCAGTTCAGAAAGATAGCAGAAATAGTAGAAAACAATTTGACCACTGTCCTAGTGCTTACACTTACTGACCTGTAGGCTACATGTGGAATAAGAATAAACAAAGGAAATGATTATTTCAGCAAATGAATTAAATAAACTACTAGGGAATCCCAAATAAAAGAGTGTAAAAATTTGCTTTCAACTGAAGTGAATCGGATGTTAGTATTATGGTACAACTATAAATGCTAAATGTTAATAGAGACAATGAGAAAATTAAAGGAAAATATTTAGTAAGTGCAAAGCATGTTAATAATTTGGGGTATTTTCTGAGTCATATTTACTATTTATATCTCATCCAGTTCAAGATTTATTTTTGTTGATGATGTTTACCACTCTGGGCTATGTCAAAGGCCCATTGAATCATTACTTTATAAAGTTATTTCTGTTGAATGGAGTAGGCAGTTAATAATTTAGGCTTTCTTCAGTTAGATAAAGGTAGGCTAGGATCTTAAAATAACCATTCATAGCAGACTTGCAGAACTCTGAGGCAAGATTAGAGATGGTGTCCCAAGCATCCTGATGCTGGTTAGAAGTACACTCTTGGATGAAGGCCAGGTGGATGAAACTTGACCGTTGAAACACTGAAGTGGTGAGAGGCAAAGGAAAGGATTTTGAAAAACTGGCCAAGAATATGACAGGCTTTGAGATCAAAGAAATGTTTTAGGTGGTATGTGCCCTAGAGTGTTAATGAATTCATTGCTTCTTATGCCTCCTACTTTTGTGAGTCAGAATCTGACTTTGTCCTTTTTCAGCAGAGCAGTCTATGTACGCTTTTCTGGAATCTTAAGCCCAGGTTAATCTTGATTAAGCAGAAGTGAACCTCTATTTAATACTGATGAAAGAAAGATTTTCTTAGGCTTTAGCTGATGCCCAAATATGGTACTCTCCCTTTATAGTATAAAATATACTGTAATTAGTGACCACTGGCTGTGTACTGAATACTGTACTGTGATGTGCTTTGAATACATTAACTCACTGGTGCTTTAGTATTATACAGCCCAGTGAAGGTAGTATTATTTAACCTCACTTTTAAAAATGAAAATAGAGACTCAGAGTGTTAGTAACTTTCCTGGAGACACACAGGACCCAAATTCATGTCTGTATGACTTTGTGGGCCATTTGTAATTTCAACACTGAGTTATTGAGAGCCTCTTGTCTTATATTAATTGCTTATTCATAAATGAATCTTATACTTTAATATCATATATAAACCATATCATATATCATATGATATAATTAATATCATATGTATATGATATATATTTATCATATGTACACATATATGATATGTTATATGTATACATATGTATTCATGTGTATGTGATATATATTTAATATCATATATAATATCATATATATCTTATACTTTTATATCATATATAAGTATATGATTATAATTGCTTAAATTCCCATCATTGACAGCATATATTGAGCATCTCACTTGTAGAAGATACTATGCTGGATGCTGAAGATAATACACAGTATAAATTGTGGCCCTTGCCTCAAATATAAACCTAGCTGTTTATACAGCAGGTATACATTTCAGAACTTGGGGTAAATCTGGTAAAGGTGTGATTAATCATGAGTCATCTTAAAAGAATTCCTTTTTGCTCTTTGGCAGTTGACTAATTCATTCACTCTAAGATCATGGCATCTGGTCCTATCACTTCATGGGAAATAGATGGGGAAACAGTGGAAACAGTGTCAGACTTTATTTTTGGGGGCTCCAAAATCACTGCAGATGGTGACTGCAACCATGAAATTAAAAGACGCTTACTCCTTGGAAGAAGTTATGAGCAACCTAGATAGCATATTCAAAAGCAGAGACATTACTTTGCCAACAAAGGTCTGTCTAGTCAAGGCTATGGTTTTTCCAGTGGTCATGTATGGATGTGAGAGTTGGACTGTGAAGAAAGCTGAGTGCCGAAGAATTGATGCTTTTGAACTGTGGTGTTGTAGAAGATTCGAGAGTCCCTTGGACTGCAAGGAGATCCAACCAGTCCATTCTGAAGGAGATCAGCCCTGGGTGTTCTTTGGAAGGAATGATGCTAAAGCTGAAACTCCAGTACTTTGGCCACCTCATGCGAAGAGTTGACTCATTGGAAAAGACTCTGACGCTGGGAGGGATTGGGGGCAGGAGGAGAAGGGGACGACAGAGGATGAGATGGCTGGATGGCATCACTGACTCGATGGATGTGAGTCTGAGTGAACTCTAGGAGTTGATGATGGACAGGGAGGCCTGGCATGCTGCAATTCATGGGGTCGCAAAGAGTCGGACACGACTGAGCGACTGAACTGAACTGAACACGTAGGACATCTTTAATTATTATCTGTAGAAGACAAAGATAATGATAGTAACATCTTCATTGTTTTCTACCTTAACTTGCTTGCTCAAATGTTTCTGCAGTACTGAACAAAGGAAGTAAAAAGTGTTTTTTAATGAGAATATAGGGGTTTTGTATAATAGCAGCTGGCTTTGATATTTAGTTTTTATTTTTACTTATTTTTATTTTTTATATTTATTTTAATTGGAGGCTAATTACTTTACAGTATTGTGGTGGTTTTTGCCATAGATCGACATGAATCAGCCATGGGTGTACATGTGTTCCCCGTCCTGAGCCCCCCTCCCACCTCCCTCCCTACCCCATCCCTCTGGGTTATCCCAGTGCACCAACCTGGTGCTCACCACCAGTGAGCACCCTGTCTCATGCATTGAACCTGGACTGGCGATCTGTTTCACATATGCTAATATACACGTTTCAATGCTGTTTTCTCAAATCATCCCGCCCTCGTCTTCTCCCACAGAGTCCAAAAGACTTCTATACATCTATGTCTCTTTTGCTGTCTTGCATATAGGGTTATCGTTACCATCTTTCTAAATTCCATATATATGCGTTAGTATACTATATGGTATTTAGTTTTTAGAAGGATATAATGCATATTTCTATTTCTGTAAGGTATCAAAATATGCCTCTATTTATGAACTTATTTTTCTTGCTTAGTTTTTCTTTCACGTGTTAACATGATTAGACGAAGATGAACTTTTAAAATTATTTGTTAAAAGTTTATAGTCAGTAAAGGAAATAAAACAAAGCTGCATTTAGGGAAGACAGAAAAAGATGGGTGTTCACAAGAGAAAAAAAGAGACTTAACCAAAGATATAAACAGAGGGAGAGATTAAAGAAGAAGAATCGTCTTTGGGCCCTCCTAAGTGTTCCTATGGACGAAGGAGCCTGGTGGGCTGCAATCCATGGGGTCGCTAAGAGTCAGACAGGACTGAGCAACTTCACTTTCACTTTTCACTTTCATGCATTGGAGAAGAAAATGGCAACCGACTCCAGTGTTCTTGCCTGGAGAACCTCAGGGACAGGGGAGCCACGTGGGCTGCCGTCTCTGGGGTCACACAGAGTCAGACACGACTGAAGTGACTTAGCAGCAGCAGCAGCAGCAGCAAGTGTTCCCTTGAACTAAAGCTGGTGGCTCTAGTGTCATTAAGAATATTGGCCTTCAGCGTGTATCTAATCTGGTTTTCAATTTTTTGTTTTTAGAAAGCAAAAGACCTTTAGTAGTAGCAGTATTAGTGTTACTTGCTTAGTTGTATCCGACTCTTTTCGACCCCACAAATTATAGCCTGCCAGTCTCCTCTGTCCATGGGATTCTCCAGGCAAGAATACTTGAGTGGATTGCCATTCCCTTCCCCAGAGGATCTTCCTGACCCAGGGATTGAATCTGGGTCTTCTGCATTGCAGGCAGATTTTTTTTTTTTTTTTTTACCATCTGAGCTTAGGGAAGTCCTTAAAAGACCTTTAAGTTGGTAAAGAATGTTACCATTCTCATGGTACAATCCTCATATATTCAGTTTTCCTCAGCTCTCACAAATTTTTCTATATTTGCCCTAGACATAATTGTTAAATGTAGAATTCTGGAGTTTGATGATATTTTGGAGACAGTCTTAGTCCCGTTTTTTGTTGTTCAGTCACTAAGTCTGGTTTGACTCTTTGTGACTCTGTGGACTGCAGCACACCAGGCTTCCCTGTCCTTCCACTGTCTCCCAAAGCTTGCTCAAACTCATGTCCATGGAGTCGGTGATGCCATCCAACCATCTCATCTTCTGTTGTCCCTTCTCCTCCTGCCCTCAGTCTTTCCCAGCATCAGGGTCTTTTCCAATGAGGTGGCTCTTTGCATCAGGTGGCCTAAGTATTGGAGCTTCAGCTTCAGCATCAGTCCTTTCAATTAGTCCCTTTTAATGGCAACCAATTACTGAAGCTCGTGAGGTTTGATGACTTTCCGAAAGTTATCCAGCTAGTTTGATAAGCCCACAATGGAATCCTCATCTCCCAACTAGAGACCAATAAATTTCTTGCTCCTTCTCTATTCATCATATACTTATTCATCTACCCTTCACTCATTCAGCAAGGGAGAAGGAAATGGCAACCCATTCCAGTATTCTAGTCTGGAGAATCCCATGGACAGAGGAGCCTGGTGGGCTGCCATCTATGGGGTCACGCAGAGTCGGACACGACTGAAGCAACTTAGCAGCAGCAGCAGCATTCAGCAAAAGTATATTCATTATTAACCATGTTTGTGGCACCATAAAAGCATAAAAGGTGAATATAACATATTTACTGCCCTCTGCAACACTCTGTTAAACAGTTAATTATAACACAAAATACATGAAATTATAGTGATGGAAATACGAACAAAGTGCCATAAGAATTTTTGCAGAAGAATCAGCATTTAATTAGGATTAAGAGATTGTGGTATGTTTTTCTGAGATTATACTTATCCTTAGCGAGGTTTTGATAGACATTAAAGCAATTCATTGTACAGAATTACAAAGTTCAAAGCTACCAAAGTATGAAAATGCATGATGTGTTCTGTTGATGAGTAATCTAGCATGGCTGTATCACAGTAGGTACAGAATCAAGATGACAAAGGAGAGGCAGATATATCTCAGATTGCCATCATGAATGGTTAATACCAGATCAAAGTTTTTGAATTTCACTCTGTAGACACTTAGCCTATATTATAAGGCTAGAATGTGAATTCCATAAATAGAAAAAATGTTATATTCAGCTTAATTTCTCCAGAGGCTACAGAGTAAGTTTTTAAACACTGGTTAATTGGGTGAGTAGAAACTCAGCAAATATTTGGTGTGTGGATGAATGGTCAGGGGAAAATCCTCGATGGATATAGAGGATTTTTCATGGTCTCACCAACATTTTAGAAGATAACCTGAACCATTAAAATAGTTTGTTGGAAGGCAGAGAGTTTGGGGAAAGGGTTACCACTTTGGAGGCTCTTACAGACTATAGGTCAGAGTTCATCAGAGCCTGAACTCAGTCCTGGCAGTCGGAAGGGAGTGGACAGTTGACAAACGTTAGAGGTAGATTCTCTAGGACTTCATATATTCATTCCACAAACACTAAACGAATACCTTTTATATTTGGGGCATTAAGCTTGCCTCTGGGGATGGAGATAAATAAGGAAAAGTTTTTGTACTCAAGTGATTTATTACAGTCAGTTCAGTTCAGTCGCTCAGTCGTGTCCGACTCTTTGCGACCCCATGAATTGCAGCACTCCAGGCCTCCCTGTCCATCACCAACTCTCGGAGTTCACTCAGTCTCATGTCCATCGAGTCAGTGATGCCATCCAGCCATCTCATCCTCTGTCGTCCCCTTCTCCTCCTGCCCCCAATCCCTCTCAGCATCAGAGACTTTTCCAATGAGTCAACTCTTCGCATGAGGTGGCCAAAGTACTGGAGTTTCAGCTTTAGCATCAGTCCTTCCAAAGAAATCCCAGGGCTGATCTCCTTCAGAATGGACTGGTTGGATCTCCTTGCAGTCCAAGGGACTCTCAAGAGTCTTCTCCAACACCAGATTGGAAGAGAGAAAAACAAAAGTAATTATAGTATAAGAGAACAAAACATCATTCGTTAAGTTCTGACTTTGCATCAAGTGTTGTGCTAGGCATATTACATACATCCTCTTATTTAATCTTTACAGCCTCACTGGTATTGTCCTCATTTTGTAGATAAAGGAAAGTCTGTTCCTAACTTGGAGGGTCCAGGCCATGAGTACAATTGAAAAGTGAAAGTGATAGTCACTCAGTTGTGTCTGACTCTGAGACCCATGGGCTGTAGAGTCCATGGAATTCTGCAGGCAAGAATACTGGAATGGGTAGCCTTTCCCTTCTCCAGGGGATCTTCCCAACCCAGGGATCAAACCCAGGTCTCGTGCATTGCAGGCAGATTCTTTACCAGCTGAGCCACAAGGGAAGCCCAAGAATACTGGAGTGGGTAGCCTATCCCTTCTCCAGCAGATCTTCTCGACCCAGGAATTGAACCAGGGTCTCCTGCATTGCAGGTGGATTCTTTACCAACTGAGGTAACAGGGAAGCCCAGTACAATTGGAAGCCCACCTACTATAAGTCTAGACTTTCAGAAGTTATAACTGAAGCTAATAAACTGCTAAGTAAATTCTACTTGGTTTTCTTGTCTTGATAAATATACCTTTATAACAATCTGGGAGGCGAGTTTCAAATTCAGAATGCTTGAGACTCCTCAGAAGTCCCTAGCTTGTGGTATCTCCCACCCACTTCTGACCATGGCTCTACCCCATACCTGGACAGACATGTCCAAGCTCTGTTCACATACTCCACAAATGACCACCCTTTGACCGCCTCTCCATCCTGAGGCCAGCATCCATCAGGAGAGTAGCTCCACTGAAGAGGCTGTGCAGGCCCTGGGCGCTGGCTAAGGGCCTCTGGGCTGGGGTATCAGAGTCTTGGGGTTGTGTTCTGAAAGGAGGGACATGGATTCTGGGTGAGGGGTATAGTCAGAGGAGGGCCATAACAGGCCTCTTACTCCCAAGCCCCGCTGCCTTGGTCTAAGAACAGTACTGGATAAGGAAAAGGGAGAAATAAGCAACCTAAGTATACACAGGTAGGAAGTGGAGCCAGAATTGTGCATGGTTATCCAGGTGCACAGAGGAGAAGGGGCACCCCAATCAGTCAGGGGAATCAGCTGACACAAGAGTACTGACCAATGAGTGACTGGGGATGGAAAGTAGGAGTCTGTCCAGGGGATCTTTCTAGAAGGAGTATTGTTTAAAATCTCTAAGGCGTGGGGCTGGGACGTGGCTGCAAGTGTAGAGGAGCATTTATAGCCCTTTTCCTAAGGTCCAGAAGCTGAAAGGGTGGCAGTCAGTTTGGCAGGATTAGAATTGTGCTCATAGGGAAGAAAAATGAAGCTCTGTTAGACAGTGGCTGAATCCTGAAGAGTTAAGCCTTCTTTATCGTAAAGGGACAAGAAAGGAACACAGTCACATTTAGGTATAAGGGCTGAGGGAGGACTAGAAAGCAAAGCTTTCTTCCTTGAAGCCTAGGGAGGCAAGGAGTTGTTTACAGAACTAGACAGTCCAGAATGAGGCGCAGGAAACTGGGCTTTCACTGTCTGAATTATGGGTTAATAAGGAGAATGCTAGTGGAAGGAAAGAGAAAACAAGTATGACAGTCTTGCAAAGCAGCTATATTTAAGAAGTGTGCAGAAGAGAGAACTAGCCCAAAAGACAACAAAACGAAAACCTGAGTAGCAGAGGCTTCTGAGACAGGGAGCCTGATCTGCACGGGGTCTGGTGGGCTCAGTCTAGAGAAGGGACTTTCAGTTGCTAGGGGGGCAGGACACACACACACACAGGAGATGTTAGCAATCAGGAGTTGGGGTGAGAGGAGTGGAAACCAGATTATAAGGAATTGGGGATACATAATGAGGAAGTAAAGGAAGTTAATTCAGATCACGTTTTTAAAATTAAGTTTGACTTCAAGAGGAGAGAGATTAGACATTTGTTTGACAGGAATGTAAGGTCCAGGAAAAAAATGGACATGTCCTCCTTCTCCTCTTTTTGTTATTAGTGAAGGTATTTATAATGTCTTTGGCTGAAAGGTTGCAGTGAATAATAGAGACTGGAGAGAGGAGTACTTCCATAAGACATAGCCACCCCTTTCCTCTGCTCTTCCACTAGTAGGAGTGAGAGCCGATGCCACCACTCTCTGCCTTCGGGCCATCCACCTCAGGAAACATCCCGGTTCATGCCAGTCACTGCATGAAGCCCAGGGCCTCCAGGTCACCCCTTCGCAGGTGCCTCTCACCTCCAGAGCTTCAGTGCCTCTTAAGACCGCCTCCCTTACCCGGCCTTGTCCTCTCCGCCCCCCTTGCCTCCATTATTCCTCTTCATGGCTTTGTCCCTGGCTGACATACGTGCTCTTATTTCATCATGACTTTCCTGTCCTTGATAAAAAGTAAGCTCCAGATCTCAGAGCAGTGTCTGGCACATAGTAGAAACTCAGTACGTATTTGTTAAATGATAAACGGAAAAGAGGGGGGAGGAAAATCGGTGGGACAGGATTCCACAGCAGAGGTTGGCAAACTTTTCCTGTAAAAGGCCAAATAGTAAATATGTAAAATTTTGTTGGCCACAAACAGTCTCTACTTCTTAATACTCTTTATTGTTTTCTAAAATAATCTTTCAAAAATGTAAAATCCATGCTTAGCCCACAGACCACACATAGACAAGCCACAGATCTGACCTTCATTTCTGTGAGTAAAAGTGAAGGAAACGGGATTAAAAACAAAGGTGAAGATGGTAGCTCTGAAAAAGGGAAAGGAGATGTCTCCCTCTGAAGACCTTCCTAAAGGGTAATGAGAAAAAAGATGAAAGGTGTGCAGAACCTTTGAGGTAAAGAACAGACAAGCAAGAGAATTTATTTCAGTGGCATCAGCCTCAGCTTGGGTTGCGGGGGATGAATTCTGCAGTTGGGTGTGAAGCACGTGAAGAGTAGGAAAGTTCTGAGAGAACAGGGAAGCTAATTACATAGAGATAAATAAGGAAAATGATAAACATGGTGGGATTCAGACAGAGTTGAACAACATGAACCTGTGTTGTGTTCTGGAAGACAAGGGGAAAATGGGAAAAGGTAGATCCTGAGAATTATATCTTATGAAGTTTGAGTGATGCTGCACAAAATTTTAAAGGTGGTTGGCCTGGCATACTAGTTCAGAATAATATTTTGTTTTCCTCATACTCTTTTTTGATTAAATTGCCTCTAGAATCATCATAGAAATATGAGTTGATTGGTGAATAATAATATCAGTAATTGCCTTTATTTATGAATGGCTAAGCTATACTTGTCTATGCATGTGTACTCAGTCGCTTCAGTCATGTCCGACACTTTGCGACCCCATAGACTGTAGCCCACCAGGCTCCTCTGTCCATGGGAATTCTCCAGACAAAAATACTGGAGTGGGTTGTCATGCGCTTCTCCAGGGGATCTTTCCGACCTGGGGATCGAAACCTCATCTCCTGCATCTCCTGCATTGCAAGTGGATTCTTTACCCACTGAGCCACCTGGGAAGCCCAAACTGTAGTCTTTATCTCTCATTTAGTCACTTATGTAGTTCTGGTATTATCTCTCGGAGAAGGCGATGGCGCCCCACTCCAGTACTCCTGCCTGGAAAATCCCATGGACGGAGGAGCCTGGTAGGCTGCAGTCCATGCGATCGCGAAGAGTCGGACACGACTGAGCGACTTCACTTTCACTTTTCACTTTCCTGCATTGGAGAAGGAAATGGCAACCCACTCCAGTGTTCTTGCCTGGAGAATCCCAGGGACGGGGGAGCCTGGTGGGCTGCCGTCTATGGGGTCACACAGAGTCGGACACGACTGAAGCGGCTTAGCAGCAGCAGCAGTATTATCTCTGATATACAAGATGAGGAAATTGAGAATTAGGGGAGTTAAGAAACAAGGCCTGCAATGTTCTTAAATGATAGAGCTATATGAACCCAACCAAGTCTGTCTGACACCTGGTCTGTGCTCTTAGTGTACCTCAGTAGGGTGTTGATCAGTGGATTACTGTCAGTGTGGAAGGAGGTCTCTAGTGACAAGTCCTGTCCTCTATCTTGTTCAGCGTTTTTTAATGCTCTAGATGAGGACATAGATAGTGCATTTATCAAACTTTCCAGCAGTGCACACCCAGGAAGAAGAGGGAATACATTAGATAACAGGATGAGGATCCAGGATTGTCTCAAATTGGAACGGTTCACCAAAGAGGAAATGTGACAGATATAAGAATACAGCCCTTTACTTATGTCAGAAAAAACTGCACAAGTATTCTATGCTTTAGCTCTAGGGTGTGTGGGGAAGAAAAATGCTTGAAGGCTTTCGTCACCCACTTTGACTGTGGTGAACTGTAGTTTGTCCAGAGGAGAATAGAATAGAGAAACTATTCAGGACCACTTCACCTGGGGAACTGTTAAAGGAACTCATAAAGTCTCAGAACAACAACAAGAAAAACAAAAAACACACACAGAATACCCAGCCTGGTAGTGATGGTATTGGGAGTGGGGGAAAGAACAGTCAGTGTCCTCCAATGTTTCTGAAAGTTTTCATAGAAGATAAGTTAGGCTAGTTCTGACCACAAAGGTCAGAACTAGGAGTAGTACGTGGGGATTACTAGGAGCCAGAGTTTGACTGTGTATGAGAAGTAACTCCCCCTAAATTAAACCTGTTCAAAATTTTAACTGGTTTCAATGGGAATTAATGTGTCCCCTATTGCTGAATGTGTTTTAGACTGAGACTGAACAATCATTTGTTAGAACTTACTCTAGATGACCTCTAAAGGCTCTGCCAACACCATGGTTTTGCCTCTGAAAATGTCAGATGAATAAAGCATTCCCTTATTTTTCAAAATAGTAAACTCATTTTTCTTCTGTGTTTGCAGCCTGATCTAGTACTGTGTTAGATATATGGTGGTGTATATATTACAGAACTTCTGTTTTGAACTTAAGCTGTCCAAGTTCTAATTTTTCACTTAGAATGTGACAAGATGTTTAGCACACCAAGTCAGGCTTCAAGTATTTCTTTTAAATGGATGTGTTCTTTTGTATAATTCTTGCCAAAGATTACACTGAGTTTGTACCATATTCCTACCAATGTTTTTTCCAAATCACATCCTATGATGTAACTTTTGGTAAGTTTAAAGGGAATATATTTATACAAGAGGTACCTTGAAATGCTCACTTATCTTTTAACAAATTAAATCTAATATACAGGTTGAAGTTGTTTCAAGAAAGACTCAATCTATTGACTTTCTGAGACCATTAGTTCTTAAACTTGGTGCTGTGACCTGCCTTGTTCTGTTTTTGTAACACATATATTCATAGTCTTAATTTTCAGCTTTATCAATAGAAAGTTAACTGGATATGTATTGAAAGCCTCTTGATTGCTTCTCTAAAGCTGTTAAAAAGCACGTCATTTTTGTTGGTTACCATCACTAAGTCTTTCTGACATTCATGAACAAAGTTGAAGCAAAAATAGCAAAGCTCTCTATTTTTGGTTTTAAATCCCTAAAGTTTACCTAATAAATAATACAATGGGTATACTAATTGAAAAGAAATACTTTTTTTTTTTAGGTGTAATCCCTTTTCATGGATTTTCAATGTATGGTAAGTTAGGCTTTAAAATACTCACTGTTTTATTACACTTTAGAAAATTTAAACGTGAACCTCACACTTTATATTGCATCACCCACACACTCAACAATGTTATTGTGAACTTTTAAACATTGGGTTTGGTATTTGTTTATATGTCCAATTAAAATTTTGCTGAGATGATGATTGCTTGTGAAATTAAACATACCATGAAAATGGTTCTATGGTTTACCATTTTCTAATTCACTAGAAATTAGAAATATACACTGATATTTAGTTTTAATAGCTATAAAAATTCCTAAACTAATTCCCGTAAGTCTTTTTGAAAAATACTAGATCAGAAAAAATGCAAAGGGAGGGACAACACCGAGTGAGCTCATGATTTCTTCAGACTGGCTGGTATGCATAGCAACAGTTACGCTGAAGTATGCGGTCATCCTGAGCACACACGACAAACACGTGTGCAGGTTTGAGAGCCCTGAGCACCTTCTGCCTCACATGTCTTTGAATGAGGAATGCAGGAAGCGTCACAAAGATAAGCAAGAAGGAGAACGCTCTCTCTCTTAATGCCATTCAATTTTTCATTTATCGGCGTTACATATGAACTTGTTGAAGATTCTTGTCCCAACTATTCCTCCTCCCCAACCTTTAGAGTAAACAGAAATATAAAGTTTACGTTTGTTAAAAGATTCAGCAATAACACTCTTCTTTGTAAAAAAAAAAAAAAAACCCTCAAGTGTTCAGCATCATACCATCATGGTGAATGACATAATATCAAACCTTTAAAACCAGCATACAACAAAAAGAATTCAGAGTATCTAGGAATTTTGCATTATACTTCACTTGGCTTTATTCTCTTGAGCCACCAAAATTTCATAACATAATACATATTGTTATAGTGAGGTTCCAGCATATTTCTCTTTCATAAATATGTGAGGAATTTAAAATAGAAAACCTAGCAAGGTTAAGAATATAAATTTTTATCTTTAATAATAAAATATAAGCCCTTTAATCCTTTTATTTTAATAATCCCAACTGCAAGCATTTTTCAAGTAAATAGTTTTTAAAAGGTGTACTTGAGCGATTTAGAGAACAGTTAATGATGTCAGGAAGTTTAAATTTTCTAACAATTCTCAGAGTACAAAATACATCATTGACTCCTGCCTGTTCACAGATGAAATAATCATATTGTCAGGTTGGCATCTGATTTTGAAAATCTGACTTTCTGACATTCAGCTGTGGGCTATCTGGTTGAGCTGACCCACCTGTGCTTAATTGCCATAAACAGTGCAAAAGAAAATTTAATTCAAATTCATTAGAGATTGTTATCACAAACACACAAAAAATTCATTAGAGAAGTAAATTCTTAGAGTTGTTTTACTTTAAGCCTGTGAAAACTGTCTAGAAACATAGTGGGATATGCCAATGTTGACCAATAGCCTGTTAATCAGAATTTTAATTTTCAAATTCCATCAGTTGAGGACCAACTTTCTAAAAGCTAGTCATAAATCATCTTATATTTTACTTACCTGATGTCAAAAATTAAAAAATTTGAAAGATCCTTTATGGGACAAAGTAAAAATGAATTGCCTGGATGTCACTTTGTTATTACTTCAATTTAAAAAGAGAGAGATTTTATGTAATTTTTAAAAGTTACTTTGAATTTTTATTACCCTTATGTGGTTCCATTGTGTTATTCTACTGTTGGGATTATAAAACATTTTATAATTTACTCCATTTAAAAAAGATTTTAATGATAGTTTTTACATGTGCATATATTCCCTTTTCAACATGAAAAAAGAATATATATGATTTTAAACTTGAATGAATATTATTACCATAAAATATTTATTTATTCTTTATGTCTTGTGAACTTATCTTTTCAATTACAGTACTTCTGCAGTTTTATCAATTAATTTTTCTTATTCTTTCAGTTGCACCACTTTGTTTTCTATACCATGAACCTTCCAAACTGTATCAGATATTCCGTGAGATGTATGTGCGTTTTTTCTTCAGGCTTCATTCCATCTCTTCTCATCCTTCTGTAAGTTCATAAAAAATTGGATCAAACCAGACTCTGATTTGTTCTTTTTTACCTTAAGAAAAACAAATTGTCAAGCATCACTTTCCTATGGAAAAAAATGAAAGAATAAATCGATACTTAAATAGTTTTAGTAATAATGACAAAAAAAGTCCTTTATCACTTGCATTTAAATTATCTTTTCTATGTTGAAAGAATAAACATAGCAATGTCTGTACTGTGTTCTTTGACAAAGAGGGCTACGTGTTTTGAACACTGGTTTGCTCATCTCTGAAATGAGGTTAGTGCTGAGTTTCTGTGGTGCTGTAAAGAAGAGTACGAAGCACTTGGGTAGTACTTGGCTCATGGCAGGTGTTCAGTAAATAGATGGCCGTTGTTTTTATTGTCATTATGATCCTCATCATCTTTGTTAATGAAAATTAAACATTTATTTGTCCCTTATTTTTCAATATCATGTTTGACTAATTATCCTTTATCAAACTAGATATTTTCTTTGTGTTTGTTCAATAGGTGGCCCCTTGGCCTTAACAAGAAATTCAAGGAGAAGCATACTGGGAGTCGTATCTGTTTTATTTTGGCCGACCCTTTATCGTATCTTCCCTCCCCACTCCTACGCTCCTTAACCTGAATAAAAACAAGTATTTATTTCAGTTATACTTTTTCTGTCTTTGGGCCTGCTTTGGTCTGCTTGTGAGTAACTTGACTGACACTCCCAAAGAAACATTAAAATTGGAATGTGTCAGGGCTACCAAGTTTCCTGAAAGAGAAGATTGTCACACTGCTACTAAGCTAAATAGCAGTTCCTCATACCTTCTCCCCATTTTAATCCTGTGTATTCCTAGTCCACCTTCCTCTGTCTAGTGTTGCTCTCAAACACTGCTGATGAAAGATGGCAAATAACAGAAATCCAGGATGTCACAGATGAGCAAATGAAGTGCTACCAAACTATCATGGGTCTCTTCTCTCTGAGATAACTTGATTTAGTGTCTATATTGCAATAATGTTTAATCTAGAATAACCAAAAATATATTATAATTCTCTTTTCTAATAAGTCATATTTAACATCAGATTTCTTACTCTCATGTTTTATTTTCATACTTCAGACTTAAAAAAGATTTTTTTTTTTTAAATTTTTAAAACTCTGGCTATTTCTCCTGTGCCTCCATGCTGACCCTAAGCTATCCGCTTCCAGCTGACTGGGACAGCCCTGCCTCTGCCCTTTCTTTGTTCAGTGAAATAAAGACTTACAGGCAGTCATCTCCTTTTCTGGCTTGCAGCCAGACTGAACTGTTTAGAACCACGACAGCCTTACTTCTTTAGAAACTCAAAAAGAGGATTAGAACTTCCTTACAAAGAACAACCCTGAGGAATGTTGAACTACAAGAAAGACTTTATTC
The DNA here is from genome assembly GCF_023091745.1 of Budorcas taxicolor. Lineage (NCBI taxonomy): Eukaryota > Metazoa > Chordata > Mammalia > Artiodactyla > Bovidae > Budorcas > Budorcas taxicolor. Next base: position 46,589,463 of record NC_068915.1, read on the forward strand.
AGAGTTGTCAAGTAATTAATGCACTTGAAAACCCATCTGCTTTGTACTCTACAATGCCCTTTTAAAAAAAGTAGATTTCAGTTTTTTAAAAAACCATCCTTATACTCAGTAATCAAACATTCTTGTTTGGTGACTTCCTGACAGAAATTTCAAGCAGTCAGTCTTTCCCTGGGGATGGGTTTGATGAAAGAGTAAAAAAAGCAGGAAATATTTTCCCTGATGGGCGAGGCAGCTGAAAGAAAGGAGCATATGGAGGAAGAAAGTAAGGGTGTGGCTACAGCGCCAGAGAAATACCTGGAAATTGGACTGCATCCAGAAAAAACTAATGTTGCTGAGCCTAAGTGATAATGTATGACTTACGGAGTAGCAGGCTTTCTAGAAAATGATGTTTTTCTTGAATTCTGAACATTACTATATGCCAGCTTATGCAGGGAGCCTCTTATTGTTAAAAAGGAGGCTCCTTAGGATATTTATGAGTGAGTATCCATAAAGAGGGATAAACTTATTTTTAATGTTTTAGAGACCACTGGTGCATTTCCTGTCTTTGGCTCTTAAACAATACTGATATTGATCATCTTTTTCTCATTTCTGTTTGAGTACTTTGATGGCAGAGTTCATTTTTAAATACTAAGTTATGCATTTCTCTTGTGACTTATTGTATCCAGGGTATTGTGTCACTCTGTCTGCTGTTTGAAACTCTTCTGCAAACTTATCTCCCCCAACTCTTTTATCATCTGCGAGAAATTGGGGCTCAACCGTGAGTATTTTTCTCTCCTAATTGAAGAATAGATTGATATCAGAGGGCTCTTTTTAATCATCAAAGATGCAGTGATTTTTTTCAGAGAAATTAACATTTTTTCCAATAAAACAATAATTGCTGCTGCTGCTAAGTCGCTTCAGTCGTGTCCGGCTCTGTGCGACCCCATGGACTGCAGCCTACCAGGCTTCTCTGTCCATGGGATTTTCCAGGCAAGAGTACTGGAGTGGGGTGCCATTGCCTTCTCCGAGAAAGAGGTACAGAGTAGTTGGTTTAACACAATGAGGTGCCAGCGAACTTTTAGAATCTAATACATAGGGTAAAGGAGTGACCTAATGATATGCAAGTTAAAAAGTTCACTCTTAAAGTCTGAGAAATTGACAGAAGCAGCCTGTATGTGCAGGCCTCTCTGTCCCTGGGATTCTCCAGGCAAGAATACTGGAGTGGGTTGCCATTTCCTTCTCCAAAACAATAATTATCAAGTAGTAAATTATAACACAACTTTGTGCCAAAAATTCTTGGAAGACTTACCAAAATCCTGATAAATTCTTATTTGCTTGGATTTTTGTGCTTGGTACAAGAATCACCAGAGAACTAATTCCAGTTCATAGTGAAAGATGGTGACCAAACTGAGGTAAAAATCTGTGGAAACAAACACTACCTGAGAAATATGATAATACTAAAATTGTCAGTTTAGGCCAGATTTATCAGAAGACAACTTTGAAAGCCAGATCAGTTAAAGTTTGCCATCTTTCACTAGTGAAAAACTAAATCAGTTATCTACTAATGGTTCTACACTGTGATTTTTCCTTCCAAAAGCTTGAATTTTTGTTTATTTATCTGAGTGTGAGTTATCAGCAAATATCCCAGTATGAGTTATCAGTGAATAGGTCGGGTACCTGTGGACCTCGTTATCATTGGCTCTCTTTTCTTGTTTTCAACTGACAATGTCCGTGGCAATGGCGCCCCACTCCAGTACTCTTGCCTGGAGAATCCCATGGACGGGGGAGCCTGGTGGGCTGCAGTCCATGAGGTTGCGAAGAGTTGGACACGACTGAGCGGTTTCACTTTCGCTTTTCACTTTCCTGCATTGGAGAAGGCAATGGCAACCCACTCCAGTGTTCTTGCTGGAGAATCCCATGGACGGAGGAGCGTGGAAGGCCGCAGTCCATGAGGTTGCGAGGGGTTGGACACGACTGAGCGACTTCACTTTCACTTTTCACTTTCATGCATTGGAGAAGGAAATGGCAACCCACTCCAGTGTTCTTGCTGGAGAATCCCATGGACGGGGGAGCCTGGTGGGCTGCTGTCTATGGGGTTGCACAGAGTCGGACACGACTGCAGTGACTTAGCAGCAGCAGCAGCAGCAGCAGCATGGCAACAGAAATTTCCAAATGATTCATCAGTGTTTTGTTATTGTCTTCCTCTTTGTGTAACTCATATCATTTATTGATAATACCTAATAATCTTTCTTTTATAGCCAATAAAAAATAGAATTCTGTTAATAATTATTATTATAAAACAAAATTGTGGCAGAAATATATTACACATGTATTTTTCTGTGTGGTAAACTGACCTCATTTTTTATTATTGTGAAACGAATATTTGTGTATATCTATGCTTTTCTGTAGACATTTAGTTAATTGTTATAACTAAAATCCTGATACTTTCCTAGTCTATTCATATACTTTAATCATTAAAAGGAACAAATTTATTTCAATAAATTATGGTAAACATCAAAATTCTAATGAAAGGAAAGTGTAAACATTCAGTTGTCAGGCTAGAAATCAATTATTATAAAAAGACTTTCATGAATTAAAACTAATGGTATTGGAAAGTTTTAATTAGAATTTAATTTTTTTACTAGATATAGGACTTTTCAGGATATCTTCCTTCTACTTGAGTACTTTGTGCATTTTATCCAAGTTATCATATGTATGGACATAAATTATTCATAACATTCCATAATTATTCTTAATTAGCCATTTACAGTCTTTAAAATCATAGTGACACTACCTGTCTCATTCCTGAGACTGATGTTTGTATCTTGTATTTCTTGATTATTCTGGCCAGAGTCTTATTTATTTTATTCTTTAAAAAAATCAGTTTTGGTTTCATTGATTTTCTGTTTTGCTATTTTCAGTTTCATTGATTTATCCTCTTTTATTTGTTTTTTTCCTACTGGGTGCTTGTTTTTGCTTTGTTTTGCTCATCTTTCTGCTTGCTTAAGGTGAAATTTAGAGAATTGATTTCAGATATTTCTTTCCTAGCATAAGCAATAGTAATGTTATAAATTTCCCTCAAAGCACTGCTTTACCTCCACTCAACAAATTTTGATATTTTATGTTTCTACTTTCATTCAATCAAAATGTTTCTTAATTTCTCTTGTGACTTCCTGTTTGACCATAGTTTATATAAAAGTACATTGTTTAATTTCCAAATATTTGAAAAAAAGTGATATCTTTCTGTTATTGATTTCTATTTTAATTCTATTACAATTAGACAATGTGCTTCTTAAGATTTTAGTTCTTTTAAATGTTGTTGTAGTTTGTTTTATGACCCAGAACCATGAGCTGCCTTGGTGAATCTTTCATGTATACTTGAAAAGAATTTATTTCCTGCTAGCATTGAGCAGAATGTCTATAAGTGGTAATAAAGTCAAGTTTTTTAATAATGTTCAAGACTTCTCACTGTTAATTTTCTGTCTACTATTTCTATGGATTATTGAAAAAGAAGTGTTAGAGTCTCCAATTATAACTGAATTTGTCTTTTTGTTTCTACATTGCTCTCTCTCTGTATATATATGTTTTTATTTCATGTATTTGACACTGTTTTTAGGAGAATTGATCTGTTTATCATTATGTAATGTCTTTTCCTAATAATAAATCTATGTCTGATATAGCCATTCCAGCTTTCTTTTTATTAAAATTTATATAGTGTATTCTTTTCTGTCCTTCTACTTTTAGCGTATTGATTATATTTATTGTATCATCTTTAGTGTTGATGTCTTTACTTCTTGGGCTTCCCTTGTGGCTCAGCTGGTAAAGAATCTGCCTGCAATGTGGGAGACCAGGGTTCAATCCCTGGGTTGGGAAGATCCCCTGGAGAAGGGAAAGGCTACCCACTCCCTGGAAAATTCCATGGACTACAGTCCATGGGGTCACAAAGAGTTGGACACGACTGAACTATGTCTGATATAGCCATTCCAGCTTTCTTTTTATTAGAGTTTGTATTGTGTATTCTTTTCTGTCCTACTTTTAGTATATTGATTATCAATGTCTCTGCTTTTCAGGTGGCTTTCTTATCAAAAGTATATTCAGGTCTTTCATTGTGGCAGTTTAATTGGTGTGTTTATTCCATTTATATTTAATGTAATTGGTATTGGGTTAAAATAATAACAGTTGATACCATTTACTATTTTGATAGACTTTTTTGTTTGTTCCATGTGCTCTTAATCCTTTTTTTCCCTCTTTTCCTGCCTACTTTTGAATATTTTTGATTCCATTTTTATCTCCAGTATTGAGTTATTATTTATACCGTTTAAAAAATATTTTTTGATAATGTCTGTCTTAGTTCAGTCTGGTACAACATATTACTATAAACTGTATGGCTTATGAACAACAGAAATTTATTTCTCACAGTTTTGGAGACTGGAAGTCTAAGATCAAGTAGATAGTATGGTCGAGTTCCAGAGAGGACCTTTTTCTAGGTTGCAGACTGCTGACTTCTCATTGTATCCTCATGTGATGGAGAGCACAGAGGAAAAACAAGCTGTCACATAACTTTATGAAGTCACTAATCCCAATCATGAGAACCTACTTCATCTTCAGTTCAGTTCAGTTCAGTTGCTCAGTCATGTCTGACTCTTTGCAACTCCATGAATCACAGCACGCCAGGCCTCCCTGTCCATCACCAACTCCCAGAGTTCACCGAAACTCATGTCCATCGAGTCAGTGATGCCATCCAGGCATCTCATCCTCAGTTGTCCCCTTCTCCTCCTGCCCGCAATCCCTCCCAGCCTTAAGGTCTTTTCCAGTGAGTCAACTCTTCGCATCAGGTAGCCAAAGTATTGGAGTTTCAGCTTCAGCATCAGTCCTTCCAATGAACACCCAGGACTGATCTCCTTTAGGATGGACTGGTTGGATCTCCTTGCAGTCCAAGGGACTCTCAAGAGTCTTCTCCAACACCACAGTTCAAAAGCATTAATTCTTCGGCGCTCAGCCTTCTTCACAGTCCAACTCACATCCATACATGACCACTGGAAAAACCATAGCCTTGACTAGATGGACCTTTGTTGGCAAAGTAATGTCTCTGCTTTTCAATATGCTATCTAGGTTGGTCACAACTTTCCTTCCAAGGAGTAAGGGTCTTTTAATTTCATGGCTGCAGTCACCATCTGCAGTGATTTTGGAGCCCCCCAAAATAAAGTCTGACACTGTTTCCACTGTTTCCCCATCTATTTCCAATGAAGTGATGGGACCAGATGCCATGATCTTCGTTTTCTGAATGTTGAACTTTAAGCCAACTTTTTCACTTTCCTCTTTCGCTTTCGTCAAGAGGCTTTTTAGTTCCTCTTCACTTTCTGCCATCTAATCCTAATTAACTTCCAATCTCTTTCCTGTTACTATCACATTGCAGGTAGTTTCAGTGAATTTGGGGTAGGGGTGGGGACAAAAGCATTCGGGCTGTGGCAGTGCCTTGGGCTTCCGTGATGGCTTAGCAGGTAAAGAATTCACCTGCAGTGGAGGAGACATGGGTTTGACCCCTGGGTTAGGAATATCCCCTGGAGAAGGAAATGGCAACACACTCCAGTATTCTTGCCTGGGAAATCCCATAGCATTATCACTAAAAAAAATGTGCATGCCTTAATTAGAAAATACTTTATGCAGGATTTACAATATACATCTTTAATCTATCACATTCTATTTTCAAATAAACTCCAGGCCTGGAGGGCTTCACAGGCAAATTCAGCCAAACATTTCAGGGAGAAATAATACCAATTATTGTTTTTCTCTGACTGCTATCAAGGTCTTTGTCTTTGTTTCTCAACAGTTTATTTATGATGTATCTGGACATGGATTTCTTGGGTTTATCCTGTTCAGGGTTTGTTGAACATCTTGAATTTGAGTGTTATTTCTTTTGTCAAATTTAGGAAGTTTTCAACCATTATTTCTTTTTTTTAGGTTTCATCTTTTTTTTCCCCAAACTTTAAACTTTTTATTTTGTATTAGGGTATATCCAGTTAACAATGTTGTGGTAGTTTCAGGTGAACAGCGAAGGGACTCAGCCATACATATACATGTATCCATTTTCCCGCAACCATTATTTCTTCAAATATTTTTTTTTTCTGTACCACTCACATTCATCTTTTCTTCTGGAACACAAATATTAAAACTTTTGGTCTTATCCCACAGGTTTCTAGAGCTCTTTTCATTTTATTTTTAATTCTTTTTATTCTGTAGTTCAGATTAGACACTTTCTATTGACTTATACTTAAATTCACTGGCTCTCTCATTGTGTATTTCCATTTTGCTGTTGGATTCATCCAGTGAGGGTTGCTTTGTTGTTGTTATCATTTTTGTATTTTTTAGTTCTAAAATTTATATTTGGTTTTAACAAAACTCAGAATTGTACATTAATAAAAGCAAATTCAACTGTATATAAATTATGCATCAATAAGCTTTATTTCTAAGAAACTGATTCTGTGCTGGACATACTAGGGAGCAGGGGGGCATGGTATGTGGTACTGTTGGTCTAAGAAGACACTGTGAGAGATCCATAAAATGAAACTAGTTGAAGTCAATAATTTAGACTTAAAAGTGAATTTCTTTTGTTTTGGGCCGCACTGCATGCCTTGCAGGATCTTAGTTCTCAGACCAGGGATCGAACCTAGGTCCCCTGTAGTGGAAGCATGGGGTCCTAATGGCATGCCAGGGAATTAGTGAACTTTTAAAATTTAAAACATTCACTGGCCAAAAGTTTTTTTGGCATCTATAAACTAATATTCTAAAACCAACGAAGAAACATGATTTATAATACTACTGCCTACATGTACTTTGTTATATTAGAGCAATAGTTATATAATATTGAGGAATTTCTGAAACTTGGGGGTCCTTTTTCAGTCTTAGGAAAATTAATATGACATCAACAAAGGCAATCTCTAGATCCCATTTTCTCTTTTAAGAAAAAATCCTGGTATTTATATAATATTATGACAGCTTTAACAAAGAATTTGGCTAAAACCTCTCAGGGGGAGTCAAGTGATATTTAATTGCTAATAGATAGTAGAGAAATATGAGAGAGTATTTTATCTCTTCAGGCACCAAAGCCAGGTTTGTTTCCTGATTCTAGAGATAAAATATTATTGTAACATAACCTCGTTATGAAACAGTAGGATCTCATACTTCTTAGGATTTTTTTTTTCCACAAAATAGAATTTAATTGAATTTTCTTGTTGATCTTTTAGAGTTCTGATGACCTCCTTTTTAAAACTAAAGGGTTGAAATCAGAAATCTATTTCTAAGTTCTCTCATAGCTTTTCTATTTTATTTTTCTTTTGCTAAGTTGCTTCATTCGTGTCTGACTCTTTGCAACCCCATGGACTGTAGCCTACCAGGCTCCTCTGTCCATGGGATTCTCCAGGCAAGAATACTGCAGTGGGTTGCCATTTCCTTCTCCAGGGGATCTTCCCAACCCAGGGATCAAACTCAGGTCTCATGTCTCCTGCACTGGCAAGTGGGTTCTTTACCACTAGCACCTGGGAAACCCCTTATAGCTTTAAAACTATTTTTCCTTGTCTTTTTTGTATCCTTAGTAGCCATTTGAGTGAAATCTAGGAATATAATTTATTGAATTGGAAAAATATGCAGCTATAAGTATTTATTTAAGTATCCTGAATAAAAATTCAAATAATCTTGGCTTGCCTGGAACTGTTGAGACTATAAGATCACCTCATTGATAGCTAATTAGTACATATCCTGGAAAACAAAATGTAGAAGTGAGTTTTCTAAAGAATGAACTACAACATAAAGTAGGGCTCTGGAATATAATTCTTTCTCTTAATGCTTTTGAGACCACTAATTTGGGACCCCAAGGTTTCTCAGCTGAATTTTTACAGCTGTTAATAGAGTACTTGAGTTTTTTGAAATATATTTTATTGGAGTATAGTTAATTTACAATGTTGTAGTAATTTCTACTGTATGGCAAAGTGATTGAGTTATACATATATATATTCTTTTTCATATTCTCTCCCATTACGGTTTATCACAGGATATTGAATATAGTTCCCTTTGCTATACAGCAAGACCTCGTTGTTTATACATTCAGTATATAGCAGTTTGCATCTGCTCATCCTGAACTCCAATCCATCCTTCTCCTGTTGGCCTTGGCAACCACAAGTCTATGAGTCTGTTTCTGTTTTGTATATAAGTTCATTTAAGATTCATATTTTAGATTCCACATATAAGTGATATCATATGGTATTTGTCTTTCTCTTTCTGACTTAATTCACTTAGTATAGTAATCTCTAATAATGTTGCTGCAAATGCCATCATTTTATTTCTTTTTTAAGGCTGAGTAGTATTCCATTGTATATGTGTAGAGTACTTGAGTTTTAAATCACTGTGATTTTTAAAACCCACAAAGGAATTACTGTCATTGTAACTCATTGAGATCCTCTGATAATTGCTTTTTGATGAGAAAAAATTCCACCGGTAAAATATCTTGTTTTTCTTTGTTTATAGACTTCGCATATCATTTAAATGGATGGTTCGAGCTTTCTCTGGATACTTAGCTACAGATCAACTCTTGCTTTTGTGGGACAGAATCCTAGGATACAACTCTCTGGAAATTCTTGCTGGTAAGAGTAAGTGCTTGTTCATAAAACACATGCTGTTTCTATAGTAAAGCCTTTCTTTTCTTTCTAACATTTACCATCTATAATTGGAATTGGAATCTACAGTTGTCTGTCATTTCTAATTCATGAACATTTAGTCGATTTATCTGCCTTAGAAGACAAGGACTGATGTTCTGCAATCTAAATACACCTGTGGAACTGCCCATCACCAGTCTATTCCTAGTCTTTCTTCATTGCTTCCAGGAAAGTCAGTTTCCGCTCCCCTGCTTCTAGTCCAGCCAGGGCATTTGTTCAGTCTCAGCACCTATGAGGTTTGTGCAGTGGAGTGTAGGTCTACTTCCGTTCTTCTCCTGACTCCTCTGATTATCTTGTAGTTCTGTTCTGTGCCCCTTCTCAGCTACTACCTAAAAGCCAAACCAAGACTGAGCCTCCCTGCATAGTTGAAATCTCTGTCTGTGAGTAACACATAAAAGTTTCCCCTTTTACTTATTCTCTTAAGTCAAAAAAATTCAACATTTTTTCAGAAAGTCGCAAACTCATCTCTTATTTAATAATTAAGCAGTTCTTACAACAGATATACACAGAGGGCAACTGTATGATAACACATATGGCACAGATTTCTTATATTATTTTGCTTCTCTGCATGTAAAATAGATTCAGTTGTTTCTATCACCAGGATTATCAGGGAATTCAAATAAATATTACAGGATTTTCACATGGGTGGAGAGCTGAAAAGTTGCCAGAGTGCTGGTTCCAGCCTTCTCCAGTTGTGTGATACTGAGCAAATTATTTAAGCTATGAGAGCCTTTATTTCTTTACCCAGTGACAGCATTGTAAAGTCACCTCTCTGGCCATCTGGAAATAATGCTTAATTGAAGACCCTTTTCCTGGAAAAGATTCTCTAGGTACCATATTAACATATTTTTTGAGTGCTGAGAGGTCTAGAGTAATTAGGTGGTATTTTTTAAAGGAAAGTTAGCATAATACTAAAGTGCCATGAAGATAACTGTTGCCCCTGGTGTAATCAGAGTTATCATTTACCAAAGTTTTTAATAACTCCCAGTATCCTTCCATCTCAATTGTTTTTAAAGCCAATACAAATATGAGTTAGGAAAAAAAAATGGTGTGTCATCACCTCTTTTGGCTGAATGACTGTGATACATACCGTCTAGAGATGGAAGGAATCCTGGAGACCATCAAGTATAGCTTCTTTTAAATATTTCTGGCAGGTAATACTTACCCTGTGTTTGAACATTCAGTGTTGGGTAATCCCTGTCTTATTGAATAAGACATTGTCTTAATGAATAGTGGCCTATTTCATTTCTGGATAATATAACTTGTTAAAATGTACTACTGTTGCACCAGGATCATGATCATGTTTTTTCTACTCTCACCCCGTTCTTTCCCCAAAGTCTTCTATTTTCCAGGCTAAGTAGTCTTTTTTTTTTGCTGACACATCTCAGGTGATAGGATTTTAAGATTTTCCACCAAATAATTCTTCTGGGTATTCATAAATTTTGAAGAGCATTGTATTAATATGTAACTTTTTGTATCTTTTCAAAAAGATGTTAGAGCATGTTAAAGAAATGGGCTAAGTATTACAAAGTACTTTCTAATAATTAGGACCTTCCAAAAGTAGAATGGGCTTTTTAACTGCCATCTGAAGGGTTCAAAGATTTTCTATCATGAAAGAAATGTTAAACTGTAAGACCTCAAAGCCTCTTCCAATTTAAATTCTCCCTGTCTGTGACTTATCCTGCCCTCAGCAAGCTGAAGTAAAAGAGAAATGCATGCTGAGTGCTGCATTTGCTCTGAGCCAAGCACTCTGCTGCATGCTTAACGCATTAATAAGTTATTGACGCATAGGTGGAACGACAGTCCACACCGCTGCATCCATTCGCTTTCTCAGAGGGTTGTTTAAAAAACCAACAGGGAAGAATGTAGAACATCTAGAAATGAAATTAGACTGATGGGAGTTCCTTCCATGGAATTCAAATAAAGAGACATAAGGCAAATAATTGCATGTAGATACCTGGAAAATTCCATGGACAGTGGAGCCTGGTGGGCTGCACTCCATGGGGTTGCAAAGAGTCAGACATGACTGAGCATGCGTGCGCACATGTATATAAGTTAGCTTTGATCATTTTATACATTTTTTTCATCTGATTATATTAAAATAGAAAATTTGGGGACCAACTTTTTTGCTCAAGTGAGTTTATAAAATTATATAAACTCTTTAAAAATATTTTAGTAAATATTACTGGTTTAAACTGTGAATTTATTTGGGCCTTTTGAAGAACAGTTTAAAGCATGAGTATCTTAATGTTCACGATAGAGTTGCTTAAAATTCATGCGAACAATTTAAAAGACCAAAAGTAAGTCTTTGAGTTTCTATATTTCATATAAAGCATGAATTCAGTTGAAAATATCCCAAAGTATAGAGCTTTTCTCCTTGGCAAATAAGCCTGCTCTGTGGAAGGGCTGGGCAAACCAAACATGAAGTAGACAGAAAGGAACCTCTGTGATGTGACACCAAGATAAATAAAGGCTATGAGCACAGAAGCATTTTGGATGCTGAAGTTAATTAGTAACTCCTCTTTCATTCGCCCTCTTATCTACCTTTGGAAAAACTATTTCCCAGCATGTGAAACTCTTTCCTGCTACAGCAGAAAATTTGACCATCCTGTCAAGCTTTCACCAACTCTATTAAATTACACACAAAAAAGGAAATGGTGACCACATCCCTTCGCATATAAAATGTCTCCATTGTCAAAAAGGATTCTAGATATTAGAGAACTATAAAGAAGTTGCTTGTCCACAGAAATGGTTTTCTTGGGTATTCTTGTAAAAATGGAAGCTCAAGGAGTTTAAATTTTCACCATTCACAAAGAGTAAATTCTTTGTTCCAGATCTCTTATATCCGTCTTTATATATTAAATAATTCTAGCTGACTTGACTTTTTAAATAAATTTATTCATTTTACCACAACCATCTTTTTTCCTCCAGAATTTTCCTAACTAGTTCTAATGCTTTTTTGACAAGCTTTCCAAAATCTGTTATCCCCTCAAAAACTACCTGTGCTTCCCAGTCACTCTGTGTCTACCTGGGGAAATTAAGAAACCTGGATCCTGACATCTACTTCCCAAGAACAGCCACCTGCCACCATCTACTCCCCAGGAATAGCCACCTAGCCACCTGATCCACCAGAGCATGGATCACCATGCACCATCCTCAGTCCATCTCTGGCAAACCATTATATTTTAAAATGGAAGTATTGTTGATTTACAGTGTTGTGTTAATTTCTACTGTACAACAAAGTGACCAGTTATACATGGATATATGTTCTTTTTTATTCTCTTCTCCATTATGGTTTATCCCAAGGGAAAACCATTGTGAGGGTCAGAGGAGAAGACAGGTAGGATAGCACAGTGATTTCCATGTCAGGGATGAGTCATTACTGCTTACCTTCAGTCTCAAAAATTTCATCACACTGGTTAAATGCTTGGGCTCTGGGACCAGAGTTGAGTTTTCTGTCTATTATTTTCTACCTGTATGACTCTGAATATGTCATCCAAACTCACAGTGCCTCAGTTTCTACATTAGCAAAATGGGGCTAACAATAGTAATAAACACAGAGTTGATATGAGAATTAACTGTTCTTATGATTATTATTTCCATACTAGAAATGTACTTTTAACAATTATTTGCATTATCTATGCAATATACTTAGGAACCAGTCTTCCAAATAAGTTTAAAGATTCCTTACCATTCATTTCCTAAACTTCAAGGACTTGTTGGGTAGGGAATACACTACCACTATGGTGATGAAAAAAATAGGGAGAAGTCAAGTGACCTCTGGGCCAGAGTTGCCAGAAGCTCTTACATGAGTCCTTTCATTGTTCATGATGACTCATTCCTTTTCGTAAGGTTTTATGGTAGATTATATAATAAGACATAATGCATATCAGCATTACTCTTTTCATATGCATATGACTAATGGGAACAAAAATCTAGATGTTTTCTACTCCATATATATTATTGACCTTCAAGATATTCTATAATGGTTTGATTTACTTTTTTTTTTCAAAGTTTCAACTTATCTTTTCCTATAACCAACATTAATGTAAATGTCAGGATCAATCCCCACAGTAGCCCACCCAACAGACATACCCAGTTTTGACACTCTAGGAAAGACAATAAATAACAAAATAGTATAACAGCATTTTTAAGGAAAGACATACTTGTTGCCACATTTTTATATAGATACTACCTTGATACGTATGAAATAGTATCTGATACATTTAAAAATTCAGTCTTCTAACTTTTCAGAAGCTTTTCCATTGCATCAATAAGAAATACCTGCATCAAAATAAATCTTCATAAGGCAGTCATTATATCTACCATTTAAAAACTGTTATAATTGAAGCCGTAGGTACGAAAGAAACAATTTATAAAATGCCTCTTTAAAAACCACTAAAATTTTCGTTTTTTCCAAAGAAAATGAAATCCTCTCAGATACTGATCTCCAGAGAAGAAAATTTCCATTCCTCACCAGGCCTTAACTGAATGCAGTTGTGTTAAGCACTAGGTCTGAGTTTTCATTGTGGGTTTTGGGTATACCAGTAAATTGGTCAGGCTGATGAGTAGGCCAGCAGTTAAAATAGTGTTCATTCTTTTCCAGTCCTGGCAGCTGCTGTGTTTGCTTTCCGAGCAGTGAACCTGATGGAGGTGACATCACTGGCTGCAGCTGAAGTAAGGATAAGTTTCGCTGAGATGGGATGGAAATAGTTTCTGAGAGATTGCCAGGCTTGGGTACTTCAGTCTCCAATGCATAGGACACACATTACTCATAGCCTAATTTTTTATCTTGAGTAATGCCTATAAGTTTAAGCTAAGTAATATTAAATATTCAGAATTTCTTAATTACTTGAAAACAATGTTCTTGTGAAGGGGTCATAAACAAGGTTATTATGAGAAACCATTATAACTTTTATGGGAAACAAGATACCTAGTAATTTTGATAGAAACTATTGAGGCTTGTGTTGCATTTTCTTATAATTGTTCATATCTGTGTGTTATGCTCGTAGAACAAAGACACACTAGTTGAAAGAATTAAAGACCATACATTTGGTTGATACAGTAAAGATGCATGGTTTTTGGTTATTTTTAGTAGTGAGTTAATTATTAAAGCTGGTTTCTTTTCAGTAGTATAAGTTATACCTGAAACATGGTTCAATTAAGTAGTGACTTACAATATTACTCTATTTGTTATCTCTCATAGAAATGCAATTTTATCCTTAAAATAGCTGCCTACAATCTTTGTTTAAAGGGAAGAGGATGTTTATGCATCTTGCAACTGAATAAACATTAATTCCTTCTTAAAATGATTTCCTAAAGTCAGTTACTCCTTACACTAGTATAACAAGACTAGGGTTCATAATGTACGTTTATTTATAGAAGCAAATTGAAATGTCAGACCTCTTATAAACTCATGCTACCTTGTATATTTGAAGAAGGCTCAAGGCTAAAGTACAGATTATTTTCTACTGCACATTTGAGCATTTTGCACACGTTCTAACATTAAGATGTTCAGAAAAGAGAAGGAAGGTTGTAGCTTCAGATTTGGGACCAATCTGGAACACTTAGAGTGTGTTGATGTCAGAAGTGCAATGGTTGTTCTGTGTTTGTTTCAGAGGCTTCACTTTGCTGATCAGAATGCCGATACTAATCATTCCTTTCGTTTTCTGTTTCAGGCGGTTCTTGCTGACCTTTCTACTTTAAAAGTTATGCCTCTTCTTCAGATTTTTCTGTTTGCTACTGTCACCTGATCTTCTGCAAGGTCACTGACAATACATCTAGTTTTTCATTAGAAAGTAATCATGAACTATGCAAAATCTGCATAAAACCAAAATTAAACTTTGCATAAAGCCAATAAAGATCATGTTCCCTTCTCAGTTAAACCTAAGTAGTTTTTCACTTTCTGAAACAATAAGTCTGCACACCGTGTATTGCACTGCATGCTGTTGATTTTCAAGAGAGAAGCAATAGACATAACTTCTGCTACATCAAGCATACTATATAGATAATCCTGACTTGTAAAAGGCATGTAACTATATATGCAAAGAACTAAAGATATTGTAATAAACTTGAATAGGTAATGTAGCCTCTGGGATAATTCTGTCAGTTTGTAAATTTATCTTTAGATAATGAGTCATATTGTCTTATAAATTGCTCTTCACTCAGAGCAGGGGTGGGGTAAGATATGAAAAGACTTGAAAAAGATAATGCTTTTTAGTAGGAATGAAAATGTACTTTGGTGTTTTTAACAACTTGTCTCTCATCAGAGATCTTCTAGATCTCTCTCCATCTTATTTCTCCCTAAAAGGTCTCTCTTGGAGAAGGTCAGATACAATTGTTTGCACCTGACAATGTTTTAGTCATCACTTTCTGAAAAAAAGAAAATTATGGAATGATCCCTTCAAATTTCTCAACTTTCCATCTCTTGGTTAGAAGACTTGACGCTGCTGAGGTGTGCTGCCAAATTCTCTTACTTCGGAAGTATCCAAAGGGGACACCCAAGAACTCAACGAAGGGAATGAAAAATAAAAACCATGTGCGCTTTGGCTGAAGCTTGGTTTAACAAGATTTACTTCTAGGGCAGAGCAGCTTAGAGAGACCAGAAGTAGAGACTGAAGACACTGTATGGCATCAATCTTATTTTGGTCCTATTATAAGTGGAGGGGCTTATTTTATATTACTTCTTAAAAACCTAGCATATCTGTAATATGGAATGATAGATTGTGGGGGGAAGAAGTCCAAAAATCAATGTCTTTCAATTTTATACTCAAATTCAAAATTCTAATCATTTCAATAAAATTCTGAATCAATATATTGATAGTCTTACTAAATGCCTAGAATTGTATAAAGTTTTATCAAAATTTCCCGAGTCTTTCATTTAGAGAGTATCTTTTAGGAAATGTATGAGGTTTAGCACACCACCACAAGTGTGGTGGAATTTTATATAACTACTAGTTATTAATTTGAAATTCTATATAATGCTTTTATTCATCAGGTACTTGTTGACCTTTGAGGACTAAATAACGACTAGAAGAAGCAAATAACCATTTATTCAGTAACTGATTCTTAATAAGCTACACTTCATTGCTTTTGAAGGCAGTACGGTTATGATCATATGCTTTGCCATTCTGTGTACACAAATGCACTTTCATCACAAGGACAAGCACACACCTGTGACTGTTAGGAAGAGAGTTCTGAATGATTAAGGTCAAATGTGTACAGATATACCTACCTTTGGTTTGTTTCTTTAGGAGAATATTCATAAACTGTTTTAAACAAAGCAATGTAGTAATCTAGTAGGAGAAACATTCAACTGGAGAGTTCTTGTCCTAGCTTTAAATCCCTAGATAATTTAATCTCTTATATCTGTAATTTGGCTGTGGGATATGGGAGACAGGACAGGCAACCGGAAGTTTTATATTTCCTCTGTTTACCTGACAGGGTTGAGTAAAACCAAATGAGAAGATATATTTGAAAGTTATTTTTTAAATTATTATTATAATACTACAAAGCACCGAACAAATATAAGAGGTTGTCAATAATTGATTTTACATATGACATTTTAAGGTCAAGTTGTAGAAAATAATATGTGAAGAGTGCCCAACTCCATTAGCATTTGTGTGGCTTCATTTGATAGTCTGAGGCCTTATATCTATAAGAAAAAAAAATTTAATGAGCCATGGCAGAGCAGATCCTTTCACTTAGAAGGGGTGGCTCTCGCCAGTAGTTCTGAATCTGAATCCAAAAGCCAAGCCTGATGGGCTGCCACACACACCCGCTCAGCCATGTGCTGCTCCTGGCTGCTTGTTAAAATACTGCATGGAAGAAGACAAGGTTGCCTTGCCCACTCCATCTCCCGCTGCGCTCCTCTTGTGACATCTCTTTGCCTCCTCCCTCCAGAATTCTCCCACGCCATCTCCTACCAACCTCTGACACTGCCTCACATAGGCTCTGCCAGTGATCACAAGGATCTGAGTGACCAGTGGTAATTACATTGTTATGTGACCTGTGGCATTCTCTCTTGGGGTGAAATAGCCTAATAGATTGATTTGGCTCTTCTGGATTTCAATTCACCCATTAATGTAGTATATGTGACCTTATATTACGGAAGAGTTTATTGAATAACCTTTTTGATCAGAATGTTTTGGTAATACAACCTTCTGGCTAACTGAAATTTCCAGAGTGTCTTAATTGCATAGTACCCCCTTACATTTAGTATATCCTCTCTCTACGTATTTCATGGAGAAAATAGAGAACACTAAGCTTGAACCCCCTCAGCCTTCCACTTCACAACTTAGCTTTATTCCCCTCTACTTACCTCCTTCTTCCTAGTCTCAGAAAGTGTCTAATCTGTTCCTACCGCTCTCTAAATACAGGTTCGATTGTGTCACTTACGTGCTTAAAAATTAAACAATACCCTATTGCCGAAAGGATAAAGTTCAGGCTCTGTAGCAGAGTGGGGAAATTCGCCACAGCTTGATCTTTCCAGTCCTGTGTTCTCACGCTGATCCGTTATCCTGTGCTTCATCCTCACCAGATTACATGCTGCTCCTCAGCCAGCTATGGCCATGTACTTTATCTTTGCCAGTGGACCTCCATTTTTCAAGGCCCCACTAAAAAACTCTCCTCTGTTGTGAAGATACCCTTGAGCCGATAAACTGGAATTAATTACACGCTTCTCTTGGTTCTCATAAAACTTCTCATTTAGCAATACGGCGCTTTAGAGTAGTGATAGTTTTTTGCATATATGTTGTCTCATATCATTTTATTCTGAAGGCAGTTTTCATTGACTAGTCCTAGGAATGGACAATGAAAGAAGAAATCTGACCATGTGTTTGTACCCCCTGCCTTGTGCTAAAAGTTGCTGGACTCTGTTAGTTCCTCCTCAGGACAGATAGTGTCCCTTCTTCTACAAAGACTTTAATTTTTATCCGGAGATCTACCTGTTCCTCCACGCACTTCAGATGAGGCTGACTCCTGCTTCCAGGGCCTCTGGGTCCTGGCCAAACCATCATTATATATCATCCCTCTGGCTACAGGGATCTAGTGCAGAGGCTAAGGTTGTGCAAAATTAGTGAAACTTGATTATGAGGCTTTGGTTTAATCTTTCAGGGAAACTGGGTATGAGTAAAAGACAATATAAGATCTGGAGCTGCTGTGGCCTAAGAATGCAAAGAGTGAGAAGCTGCTCTGTTGACCTTGTTAATTCCCAGGTCACACTCTACCAGTCTACCCCTGGACTGTTTTGTTACATGAGCCAAAAGATTATCTTGGCCACAAAAAGGACCCTAACTGATGGTGTAGTTATTTTGCCTTTTAGGAGATCCTCTACAACATGAGTATCACTATTCGGTACAGGACTCCTACCCGCATGCTGGTTAAACTAGAGGAATCTTCTAGAACTTTTTTCAGTCAAGACACTTCATGATCTTACAAGGATGAATTCTGTGCTCCAGACCTACTAAGTTACCTGCAGTACCTTAAACACATGCTGTGTCTCTCTCACCTCTGGCTCTTTGCCCACACAGCACTCTTTGCTTGGGATGCCTTCTCGTCTCTACCTAATTCTTACTTGTACCTCAAAACCCAGGTTTTGCATCATCAGAGAAAACTGCTTCTCTTATGAATTCTCCTAATATCTTAATTATACGTAAGCAATATACTAATCATATGTTAGCTTGTCTTTCTTTTCCACTAGACTCATTCTGTTTCCTTAAGGGGAAAAGCTGGTTTCTTTTTCAGCTTTATATCTCTAGAACCTGGCCTAGTGCTTGCCCATAGTGGGCTTTAGTAAATGCTTATTGAATGAACAAATGAAATCATCTAACCTAATTCACTCATTTTACTGATGAGGAAAATTGCTCAGTTCAGAGTAATAAGTTGCTTGTTCCAGTGTCACTCAGCTATTTTACCTCCTAAGTTGATTTGTGGAGTTGCCTGTGCAAATCCAAAAAGGAATATTTTGAGAGAAAAAATGTAAATGCTTGGGCTCACTCCAGTTTTTTCATTTAAATCAACTTTCTTAAGATAAAATTTTGTACAATAAAATGTATGCACTTTAATTACACAATTCTGTAAAATTTGACAAGTGTATATGCTCACATCACCACCACTGCAGTCAAATTACAGAACATTCCCATCACCTGGAACAGTTCTCTCTATGCTCCTTCCCATTCGATCTCCCATGTGCACATTCACTCTGAACAACCATCGATCTGCTCCGTTCCTAAGTGTTAGAATGGTCTTTTCTAGGTTTCATGTAAATAGAATCATGCATATGTACTCTTTTGTGTCTGACAGCTTTTACTTAACATGTTCTGAGATTCATCCATGTTGTTATTTGATTAGTTTTCCGTTCCTTCTTATGACTTGGTAGGATTTCATACAATTTGTTTACCCATAATGGTTAGTGATATCCATGTTGTTCTCATGTTTTGGTGTATTATGGATACAGCTTCTAAAAACATTTGTGTGCAAGGCTTTACATGGAATACCTTCATTTCTTTTGGTTGAATATCTGGCAGTAGAATTGCTGAGTCATAGGTAAACGTAAGTTGAACTTTGTAAGAAACCTCCAAATTTTTCCTGACGTGGTTCTACCATTTTACATTCCTAATAGTGTATAAGAGCTCCAGTTGCGCCAAATCTTCACCAACACTTGATATGATCATGTTAGTCATTCTAATAGGTGGCTTTAATTTGCATTTCTCTAGTTACTTAGGATGTTGAGCACCTTTTTATGCTCATGTGCCATTTATAATACTCTTTCGCAGTGTGTCTAAATCTTTTGACAGTTTTTAATTAGTTACCAGAACTTATAAGAATTGTTTATTCTGTTTACACTTCTGTTATGTAAAATTTTCTCTCAGACTGTGGCTTGTCTTTTCATTTTAACCATCTTTTAAACAGCAAAAGTTTTAATTTTGTTGAATCAGTTTATCCATTTTTTTATGGTTCATATTTTTTGTCTCCCATCTACAAAATCTTTGTATAACTCAAGGTCACAAAATTTTTTTTTCCTATACTGGTTTCTAGAAACTTTATAGTTTTAGCTCTTACATTTAGGCCTTTGATTTTTTTTTTTTTCAGTTAACTTTCATGTATGGTACAAATTAAAGGTTGAGGGTCACATTTTGGATACGGATACACAATTTTTTCCAGCACCATTTGCTGAAGAAACTATCCCTTTGCATCCATACCTCTGTATAAAATCAGTTGACTGTATTATCTATGGGCTTATCTGTACTCTCTACTCTTTTTCATGGATTTATGTCTATACTTATTCCAGCACCACACTGTCTTGATTTTTGTAGCTTTAGAGTAAATCTTGAAATCAAGTAGTATAAGTTCTCTAATTTTGCTCACCTATGTCAAAACTATTTTGGCTCTTTTAAGTTATTTGGATTTCTAAATAACTCTTGGAATCAGCTTTTCCATTTGTATCCAAAAAAGGCTGCTGGAATTTTTTTTTTAAATTGAGATAGCATTAAATCTATAGATAGGTTTGGTGACAGTTGATATCTTAACAATATTGAGTCTACCAATCCATGAACATGGACTGTGTCTTCATTTTCTTTAGGTCTTGTTTATTTTCACTCAGTATTTTGTAGTTCTCCATGTAGAGTTCTTACACATATTTTGTTAAAATTATTTTACTTTTTTATGCTATTGTAAATGATACTTTTAATTTCAATTTCTAATGGTTTGTTAATATATAGAAATACAATTGCTTTTTAAACATTGACCTTGTATCCTGAGATCGTACTAAACTTACCACTTATAGTACCTCTTTTTGTAGCTGCCTAGGCTTTTCTACATATAAAATGTCATCTATAAATAAAGATGCTTTTATATTTTTTTCAAATCTATGTTTTTATTTAGTTTTCTTCCTTTGTTCACTGACTAGAACCTGCAATAGAACACCGAAGTGCTGCAGCTCATCTAATTTTAAATTAAATATACTTCTTTCTTGAATAAATGCAACAAATATTTTCAATATGTCAATTTACTAGTTTGACCAATTGAGGGATAAAATAATGGAAAGGAATGAAATAGATTCAGAATGAGGTGGGAAGACATACAAAGTCAAGATAATTTTGCTCAAAATTTTATGTTGCTGATGATCCAAATGGCTTCTTCAAATTATTAAGCAGTTGGCCCCAGGTATTAATGTCTTTGTTATGTTAATTAGGTAATTATTTCATGTTACTTCAACTATTCTTTATCCCTAAAACTTTTTTCTTAGCTATGTGATATGCATATATTTATTCAATAAACATTAAATGCTTAGTCAGAACATGAGACTATTCTGAGTGCTCAATGTTTATATGTATTTGTATGTTTGCTTTTTCAGTAATAAATGTGGTAAGAGACTGCTTCTTATGGAATCAGAATACTAACACCTCTTTTTTGAAGTAACGGTGCTATCTCTCCTATGAAGAACAATGGTCCTGCAAAGATTTTCATGTCCCAGTCCTTGAATCCTGTGAATCTGCAACCTTACATGACAAAAGGCACTTGGCTTATGTGAGTAACTTAAGGAATTTGAGATGAGCTGTTATCCTGGATTATCTGGTGAACTCAGTGTAATAAGGGTCCTTATAAGGGAAAAAGGCAGGCAGGCCAGAGTCTCAGAGTCAGAGAAGGGTTTGAAGATGCTTTACTATTGGTTTTGAGAATGGAGGAAGGGGCCATGAGTCAAGGAATGCAAGTGGTGTCTAGTAGCTGCCTGAGGCAAGGAAACAGATTCACCCCTAGAGCCTCTAGAAGGAACTCAGACCTGTTGACACCTTGATTTCAGGACTTCTGACTCTCAGAACAGTAATCAATTTGTGTTATTTTAAGCCTCTAAGTGTGTGGTAATTTATTACAGCAACAACAGGAACCTAGTCCGTCTCCTCTCAGATGAATTGGATTTATCATATTGACTGTTACCTATGACAATAAGTCCACAATTGCTTGAATTCTCCTACCTATAAGATCTATGATTCTATCTGTCCAATTCCTCTCATGATTTTTATAATATTCAAATAAGATAACATTTGTAAAGTAGTTTGAAGACTACCTTCCACCACTCTGGTGCTGACAGGGGAAAGAGTCCCCAAAGTTGGACTTTTATAAGGCAAGTGTAATAGAGGTTTCAAGGGGTATGCATTGCCAAATCCTAACGTACATTTCCCTGTAGAGGGAGTTTGAGTTCACTGGTGTAACACCCCTCACTCCCTCTTCCCGTGGAGAGGAGTGAATTGTATTATTGGTGAGGTTGGGATCAATGAGTGGCTATGTAAATAAAGCCAACCCCTTTCTCTCACCTTTCTTTGGGGATCCAGCAGCCCAGAGCAAACATATGTTCTTTACTGTTCCTCTGTGCCCTAGCGTTAGAAAGTCTGGATCCCGTGGTATGGGAGGAAGTGGGGTAAGGAGAGTAGCTGCAGTTGTTCAGTTCATCGCTGGGCAGACAGGTCCAAGACAGTTTTGAAAAACCTATCCTTGTGGCAAAACTAAGTCACGTTCCCTTAACTTTATCAGTAAGAAAGACTTCATCTGCTTTTATTGCCTAGATTTTATCTAACTACTCAGAACTCAGGCAGGAAGAAGGGTGCTGCTTACTGAACCTCCAAACTTCACTCAACAGGCCAAAGAAGTCAAGGTTTGCAAGGCAGAAACTATAACAATGAGTCATGGAATATAAACTAGGAAAGAAGTGAGAGGTAAGGAGGGGTTGACAATAAGTATGGATAAAGAGAGGTGAATGGACTGAAAGTCACAACAAAAAGAAAAAGCACTTTTGAAGAAAGGGTACTTCAGCAAGTAGCTTGGAAGGATAATCTTTGAAGCCAAATGAAATAGTTACATTTGAAATTTTGGAGACTGTGCCAATTTAATTGATACCAAAACCTAAGGTATGGTAGATATCTGAGGCGGAGTAAAAGAACACATCATTGAATATATGGGAAGTCAAGAAACCAGGAGTCTGTGATACTGGATGAATCAATCAGCCTACATGTTGAAATTGACAAAGATGACACGGGAAGAGATAAAAAGAAAACTGCAAGTTCATTTTACTGAGAATGAGGAAGAAAGACCCAGGGGCTACCAATTAGTGACTACCATGGAGGAAGAAGAATTAGTGACTCCTCCATGGAGGAAGAAGAGTGGTGTGAGCCTCAGAGGAGCAGAAGAGGGTTGCAAGAAGGAAGGGGGAGTAACACTCAACCAGCTTTGAGGAGTAAGGCTGGTACGGAAGTACTGTGGGTCTGAGAGAAAAGAAATAATCCATTTGAGAGGGCTACATAGAACCCATGTCTCCAGGAAACAGCCTGCTTTTTGTTAGGAGGTGAATGCATTCTTCAGGGAGGAGGTTAAAAATTACAAGAGCTCTGTGATTTCACAGGGCATTGGGGAATTTTAGAGACAGAAGAGGGGGAGGAATGAAGGATAGGTGGGAATTAGATCAGAATAAGGAAAGACAGTTTAGGTAAGTAAGTGATGGCTGGGAAGCTTCCTGTTCCGACGGAGAGTAGAACAAACGGAATCCTCTCAGTGGTGATTGCTCCGTACCAGACTCTCTTCTGTGGCTGGGCGGCTGCTTCCTCACGCAGCCCGAGGTTGGTATGGTCTAATTATAGTCAGCCGCTTCTTCAGACAGCAACACTAGCGGTTGTCTCTATTAGCACTGCTCTACTTTGGTGGTGGAGCTATCTTTTCCCCCATCCAGTTTGGTTCTTTTCTCCCTCTGTGGGTTTTTGTCTATTCATGTTTCAACTTATTCATGGCTTGGGGAGAGACTGTTTTAATTACTCAGACAAAAGGATGCTTTTGTTACAAATGGAATCAAGCAGAAGAAAAATAACATTAGAAGGAAACCTGGATCTACACAAAGTAGTGGAGAGCACTGCTGCTGCTGCTAACTCGCTTCAGTCGTGTCCGACTCTGTGCAACCCCATAGACGGCAGCCCACCAGGCTCCCTCGGCCCTGGGATTCTCCAGGCAAGAACACTGGAGTGGGTTGCCATTTCCTTCTCCAATGCATGAAAGTGAAAGTGAAGTCACTCAGTCATGTCCGACTCTTAGAGACCCCATGTACTGCAGCCCACCAGGCTCCTCCATCCACGGGATTTTCCAGGCAAGAGTACTGGAGTGGGGTGCCATTGCCTTCTCCGGAGAGCACTAGAAATAATAATTATTTAGGTTAATATAAAATTTTTTTCTTTTATCTGTTTTTTAAAATAAACCATATCGAGCAAGAATAGTAAGAAATTACACAGTTATATAGAAGTAAAATCTGTGACAATTGCACAACATCAAGCAGGGTAGAAATGTAGTGAACATACAGGTTAAGGTTCTCCACATGAGTGGTGTGACTATCGCTGGAAGGGATACTGTGACCAATTGAAGAAGTATACAACAAATCCTAAAGCAACCACTAAAATAAACCACCAAGTTATAATTAATAAGCCAAAGGAGATAAAGTGTAATCATAAAAATATGCAGTTCAAAAGAAGCCAGAAAAAGGAGTAGAAAAGAGACAAAACACAGAGGGAGAGAATAGCAAAATATTCAGCCAAATTGATAATCACATTAAAATGTAAGATTTAAATGTAAACAATTCAGGGACTTCTTTGGTGGTCCAGTGGCTAAGACTGTGCGCTCCCAATGCACGGGGGCCTGGGTTCAGTCCCTGGTGAGGTCCTAGGTCCCACATGCCACAACTAAGACTCAGCACAGCCAAGAAAAGGCTGCAATGGTAAATGTAAACATTTCAATCAAAAGGCAGAGATTGTCAGATTAGATTTCTTAAAAAGACCAAACAATTATTATTTTTTAATAAGACAGCTGTTTTATTTATTAATAAAAATGAAGACCTTTCAATTAACTGACATTATTTTAAAGGCATATTTGCAAAAAAAGAATATTAGTATAATGATATAAGGTGAATTCATCAAGAAGATACAACAGTCCAGAACATATATACACAAAACAGTTTCTAAAAATAGGAAGCAAAACTGATAGAAGTGCAAGGAAAGAGACAAGTTTAAAATCACAGAGATTTTAGCACTCCTCTGTCAATTATTTACAGAAAAATAGGCAAACAAATCAGGATGTAGGTGTTGCTTGTTTTGCGTTCATCTGAAGTTCGTGCTATATTCTTTCAACACCTAATTTCAAAAAAAAGTTTTTAATTTCAAGAAGATTTTCTTGAAAGACAGTGTTTAGTATTTGTTCTGTTTCCTTATTGTGGTTTTCTTCTACAGGAAACCCTGGAGAAGTAGGTCACCTGGTATCTTTAAGTAGTTCTACCAGACAGGCCATCTTATCTCCACTTTTCAGTTAACGAAACTGATGATCAGAAAAGTTTTGCAATTTCGTCAAGTTTCCCCAGCTTGTAGAAAGAGAACTAGACCTCTGGCCTGCTCGGCGTTCAATCCTGAGCGCTTTCTTTTACACTGCCTGCTGCGTGGGTCCAGGTATTACACAATCGGCTTTTCTCTGTGTTTATTTCACTGACTTTCTTCCCCATGGTCACTCTCGTGCGTCTCAAAACCTTCCTTCTCAAAGTGAGGTCCTTGGACTAGCAGCGTTGGCACTGCTTGGCAACTCGTTAGAACAGCAGAATCTCCCTTGCTTCAGGACTACTGGACGAGAATCTGAATTTTTACGAGATGCCCTGGTGATTCCTGCGCCATTAGAATTTGAGAAACACTGCTCTAGGAGAAAAATCAGAGGGCACTTCGTTCAGTGGTTCTCAAATTTTACTGCACGTTAGAATCACCTTAGGTATGTCCAGTCACTCAGTCATGGCCGACTCTTTTGCAGCCCCATGGACTGCAGTGTGTCAGGATCCTCTGTCCATGGAATTTTCTAAGCAAGAATACTGGAGCAATTTGCTCTTTCCTACTCCAGGGGAATCTTCCCAACCCAGGGAATCGAACGTGTGTCTCCTGCCTCTCCTGCACTGGTGGGCGGATTCTTTACCACTTGAGCCACCTGGGAAGCCTCCTTGTACAAGTTCAAAAATCCCGATAACCAGGCCACAATCCTAACAAGTCAGAATCTCTTGGAATAGAGCCCACACATCAGAATATATTATTTTAAAACTCCCCCAAAGTAAAGCCAAGTTTAGAAAACAGTGCTTATGGCAGAGTTTTTTAGCCCTTAATGCTCCTAGGAGTCACCTGGAAGCATCTTAAACAACCGATGCTGATTCAGAGGATCTGGAGTGGGGGTTCTGAGATTCTGTATTTCTAATAAGTTCCCAAATGGCAAGTGCTACTGGTCCGAGGAGTTCCTGGAGCAAAATGAAACTACCTGGGGTTTTTTTCAATAATACCAATAAATGCAAATAGCACAGAATCAAGGCAAGCTTACCTAAGGCACAGCCTTGGCCTGCTGATCACTGAGTGAGATAAAACAAGGAACTCTGGGAGAAGGGGAGTGGGGTGCCGCAGGCTCTTCCATGGTCTTCCAACTTGCTTCACACCTGGCGCTGGGCTGGGCAGGGCCACTGTGCCTAGCCAGGCTGAGTGGGCCAGCCAGCATTGGGCTGCGGCACTTGGGCTTCAGGGCAGAGTTGTTGCAAACACACCCTCCTTTCCGGTTGCCCATGCCTTCACGGGCTGTCTGCCTTGTCTTCCCCTGCCTATCCTTTCATTTTACCCCAGGCACCTCTGTGTAGGCTTACCACAGCCCCTGAGGCCTTGCTCTCCCTGCTGTGTGCTGTGTTTACTCAGGCCTTAGACCAATTCAAAGCTGCAAAAGCTCCAGCCAGAGCAAGGGCCACAGGGACAGGCCCCTGAGAGACTCAGCATGACGGAACTTGACTGCGGTTCATCCTAGCTCCATGCACGGCAGACAAGATTTGGTCTGATGACTGTAGTTGGCAGGACTTAACATGCACCGCGTTTTCTCCAGCTTATAATTTACATATTTTTCTCCCTTGGCAAGATCCAAGCACTGTCATCAGCAGTTGGAAGGGACTAGCTGAGGGTGAGGCGGGCCTGTGTCGGGTTCAGCTGTGGCCCAGTTTTGACTCAAATCCCCTGGCCTCCAGCAGTCAGGGCTGGGATGGGCTGTGAGGTGAAGTTTGAGTAAGGGCTTCCCTCTGGACAAGCCACAGCTGAAGAAGGCCCTGACAACCTTAACTGGCCCTGTTTCTACGATGACAGGACGCTTACTTCAAATTCCAGTGGCCCTCAAATTAACCTATACATACAGCACACTAGTTCATGTTTCTCTGGGTTTGACAGGAAGAACAGTGGGAAGGGAAGGGGGATGCTGAGACCTCAGGGTGTCTAGGGCCAAGGCAGCTGAGGGCAATTCTTTCTAACTGAGATTATCCTGGGGTTTTTATTTGGGGCTTGTTCACTGACATTTTTTCTAAGCCCTGCTTACAAGGCGTTTTGCCACGTGCCATGTAAAACTCGTCATCAGAACACAACCTGTTTACCCTCTGCAACAACGTTTACCCCCACCCGCAGATTTTTGAGACTCTCTTTAATTTCCTGCCAGTATCTAAGAGTTGAAAGAAAACCACTCTGGGACCTAAAAGAGTTAATGTAACTCAGAGGAGGAGCAGGTTTCTCCTCTCTGCTGACAGCATAATTAATCTTTATTGTTCCCGGAAGGATAGACAATGGAGTGCTTCATTCCCCAGAGGAGGGGGCTCAGCAGCCTCCCCCAGGCCCTTGCCCCAGCTACTAAGGGGCCAGACACTTACCTTATATCCTGCGGGTTGGACCCAGCCTCTCAGATGGGCCTCTGGCCTCCCACAACTAATCTAAGTAGACAGGTGTCTCCTGTCATTTCCCCAAGCCTAACAATACGCCCTCAGGGGCACTGTTGAAATATAGGGCATTGGAGGGTGGAAACAACAGAAATTTCCTGGCTGGTAGGTGAGTAATTGGCTTAGTGAAACCTCACCTGAGGGGTAGCTAATTAACCAACAGAGAATAGAGGAGGAAGCTGTAAGTCCTTATCATGGAGAAACAGCCCAGTGTGTGAAGACTGGCCTCTACGGGACTGGAAGTTTCAGCCTGGCCACTGGGACCCTCTGACAGCCTTAGTGAGTGAAAGTAACTCAGTCTTGTCTGACGACTCTTTGTGACTCCATGGTCTATACAGTCCATGGAAGAATTCTCCAGGCCAGAATCCTGGAATGGGTAGCCTTTCCCTTCTCCAGAGGATCTTCCCAACCCAGGGATTGAACCCAGGTCTCCCACACTGCACGCAGATTCTTTACTAGATGAGCCACAGGGAAGCCCTACTGCTGCTGCTGCTAAGTCGCCTCAGTCGTGTCCGACCCTGGGTGACCCCAGAGACGGCAGCCCACCAGGCTCCCCCGTCCCTGGGATTCTCCAGGCAAGAACACTGGAGTGGGTTGCCATTTCCTTCTTCAATGCATGAAAGTGAAAAGTGAAAGTGAAGTCGCTCAGTCATGTCTGACTTCGCGACCCCATGGACTGCAACCCACCAGGCTCCTCCATCCATGGGATTTTCCAGGCAAGAGTACTGCAGTGGGTTGCCATTGCCTTCTCTGAGGGAACCCCTAAGTACCCAATAAATTATTGGATTTCCTTAAGGGCTCTAAGCCCCAGGCCTTGAACCCTCTTCATTGGAAAGTCCCAGAACTAAGGTTCTACTTGCACCCACTGGTTCTCAGTGTGGTCACTAAGGAGGCACTGGTTAGAAATGTGCATTCCCAGGCACTGTCCCAGACCTGCTGAGTCTGAATCGCTGGCGGCGGCATCCAGTAATCCCTGACTTAACAAGGTGACTCTGGTGCAGGCTCAGGTTTGAAGACCACTGCTCATCATTAGTTCAGCTCCTTGAAATCAGGCTGCTTTGGGACCATCCGGTGATGAGGGAGTTGGGTCAAGTTGTCAAGGTCTGAATATGAGCTCTGCCACCTCCTAATCATGTGGCCTTGCAGATGGGTCTCTTGGCACTGAAGACGGAGGAGATAACACCTCTTCCACAAGAGGTCATGAGCACACAGCGGTTTCTCTTTCCCCCTCCTATGTGTCTGATAGGAAATTTACAGAACAATACCTACTACTGTCCTTAGAGTAAAAGTCTGTAAGATAGTACAGGCTACTAATAATACTGTTTAATTAGCATTTTTAATAATTCCAGGTTTAAAAGTTCAGTTCAGCCTTTGAATCCTGAGGAAAGGCTTTTTTTTTTTTTTTGAGAAATAAATTTCCTCATGCTGACCTTCATGCAAATAGTTTCAAAGCTTAAAGTTTTCCTAAAAAGTGAAATTTAATTTTATGCAATGATGCTTCATTTTTTTTCTTCTTCTTCTTCATTTTAAGAGAGAGAAGGCCAGATCATGTGAGGCTTGATTTGGGCTTTTTGTATATGTAATTCAGGATCAGGCGAAGTTAATTTGTGCATTTGATTTGAGCATTTTTCTTTTCTCCTACTTGAGGCACCATACTTTTGACTCTTCATTGCATGCCACATAATTTTTTACTTACATATCTTTATAGCAAGAATTTTAGAAGATACAGAAAAATACAAAGAGAAAATCACCCATATCCTACTGCTTAGAGATCACCACTTAATCACTGTTAAGGTTTCAATATATTTCTCCAAGGTTTGGTTTTCTGCTTTCAAGTATAATTATTAATAGGTGGACATATAGAAAACTTTTTCATAGGATCTTACTGTATTGCTGTGATCACCCTACAGGGAAGAGGGACTCCTGCCTCTCAAAATTTGCTTCAACGTCAAAACTGATGATGCCAGAAACACACCAGAAGGATATGAAAAGGTTTATTACTCACACATGAGGTTTTCTGGGGAACGCAAGGCAGGTTTCCAATAAGGTCCAAAAATGGCTCGAAAGAGTCGGGAAATGAGACTGGCTTGGGGGCTTTTTGTATGGTTGGAAGGTGGCTCTGGGTGAGGGTTCCTGCATAGAGACTGGGGCCTCACATGGTTTGAACTTCCCTCTGGTGCCAAAGGAGGTTGCACCTGGGCTGAATTACTCCATTTGCCCAGCCTGGGGCCAAACAGGAAAAGGTGAGAGGGACTTGCAGGTTGGCATCAGATAAACCTCAACCTGGAGTTAGACTCTGTCACTTGCACAGTTTTGTATCTCTCTCTTTAATTCAGCATTGTGTGTTATACGGTTAACGGAGACCAAAAGCTTTACTGTTGAATTCCTCTTGACACTGGTATCTTGTGGCAGTGCCAGTTTTCCATGTAACTGATAGCTTATTTATCCATTAATAAATAAGCTGGAATAGCTTATTATTCCAGAAGGATCTATAGGTTAAAAAACAACATTGACTCTTTTCTTATAAAACAAATTTTTAAAAATCATGGAACATATACACACTACTATATATAAAATAGATGAACAACAAGGACCTACTTATTGTACAGCACAGGGAAGAACTATACTCAATGTTTTGTAATAACCTATATGGGTTAAGAATCTGAAGAAGAATATACATATACGTAAAACTGAATCGCTGTGCTGTACAGCTGAAACTAACACATTGCAAATCAACTATACTTCAATGAAAATTAATTAAAAATAAAAAATAAAATGCAATTGAAACAACAAAAAAATCATGAAGGAATAAAGCATAGCATGAATCCTGAAAACAAGACATTAATAAGTTTTCCTTGAAAGTGAATACAGCTTGCTCAGGGAAGAGAATACACACAGTTTTCCTGCTTGTGAGTATACTTGCATTTTTATGATTACACATTGAATGTGTGAGTCACATAGCTAATCTGCTTTTAAATATTGGGCCTAAAGACCATGGGTACTTATAATCCTACAGCTGGAGTCCACACCTTGTGACAACAAAAGGCAGCTCAAGTCAGCTTCAAACAGGAATCAGAACTAACCGCAGGGCTATTTTTTCCATCTGTAATAAAGAACGTTCCAGCGTCTTTAATGACCGAAGATAATCCTCTGTCGTCATCTCGTGCATCTAGGTTATAAAAATATATACGCTGCTTTGAAGAACGGTTCTGGTCCACTGGCGTTAAGTGAAGGTCAGATTATGGAAAACTGGCATTGTTACAACAAGAAGTGAAGCCTGCTTATGTTTCCCTTGGTATTTTTGAATAAAGAATCTCAGTACGTAAGCCCCAACTTGAAGATTTAATTAAGGACATGAGGAGTGATGGATTCTAGATGCTGATTAGGGAAGATGACTTGCCATGCATTAGAGAAACACCTTCCATTGAAGTCTGTGAGGGAAAAAAATCTTGGTTTCAGATTGAAGGTCTACTGAAAAACATTTTGAACAGACCAGGAAGAGCAGAACAAATTGGGATATCTTATTCCAAGACTTAAAAAAACCACTTTTTAGAAAAGAAACTATTTGGTGGAAACATCAGCCAATCTTATTTTTCCCCCTTTAATGCGAAAGAAATTGTTAGCCCAAGAAATAAAGTGGGTATGCTTTCTGAACTAAAGTGTAAAGACTGGCAATACAATGTCAAGACAATAGCTCAATGAGGGAGATATAAGACAGCAGAAAGGAGGCAGGGTGAATCAGTTGGGTTAATTTAGAGAGATGGGTGTTCCTCAAATTTCCCTATGAGGGATGGCTCACCAGCAGTGGCTGAAATGTTCCCAGAGCACGCCTTCTGGTGGTTGGCATCTCCAGGAAGCTCCCCACAAGATTCCATGCAATAGTCAATAATTCCAATGAGGCACACACAGCAGTTAACACAATGTCTGCCGCACAGTTTGCAGGGAAAGATGTTAATATCACCGTGAAGGTGATGATGATGACAGTGGTGATGATGACATGGTGACATTCACAGTCTAGGGGAGGGAGCATTCTGGTAAACAGGTGGCCATAATATAATGCAGTGAGATAATGCATGAAGGGTGGTCAGGACTGAAGAGAGAAGTCCCCCAAGACTGGGGGCAAGGCTGCAGGTGGGAACCACACCGTTCAGTCAGCACACAGCTGTGCAGTGTGGATGGGCATGAGTGGCTGTCATGGTTGTCCATCTGTCTGTGTGAACAGGAACAGAGTTGGGTTTAGACAACTGCTGCTTTATTCATTTCCTCTTCCTTGTGCTACATAAGGCCAGGATCTCCAGGAGCTTTAAAAAATGCCACTCTAGGATGCTATTGAAGAGTAGTTTGGATGTGTATTCCAGTCATTAGAGCTTTCATTGTTATATAAAGGGGCATGCAGGATGGAAAGAAAAAGAATTATGGTTGCTTAGGAAACAGAGCACTCTTTCCTGTGATTACAGTCTCAAGGCTGAAGTTCCATGCTCACTGTGGGATTTTTGTGACAGCAGGGTATACCTATCAAAAGATTTTTGAAAGAATATAAAACAGGGTTCTTTGAGTTTCAGGAGACTCTTGCTTTGGACTCTTCTCTGTTGACCTTTCTTGAATGGCCTTCCCTGGACCTGGTCACTTGAAGACTTGGCCTCCTGGCTCCTGATCATCAGGAAACATGGCTTTTATCTTCACAGCCTGCCCATAAAAGGGCAGGGTAAATATTCAGTCATTATCCAGTTGTCAGTAAGCATTCAAAATGTCCAAAGTGCTGTGGTAGTCTTTATGAAGGACATCTGAGCCCTATCCTTCGTGATTCCAATGCGGTGAGAAAGGTAATGCCCACACTAGGAAAGAATTAGTATCACGCTGAGCTGTTGTAGAGGGGTAGGGTGCAGATACTGAGTGTCACGGGATACTGGAGGTGGCAGAGAACTGCCTTGCTTCACATAGGTGTTCAGGGGAAGAAATAGAAGGATGGTAGATGGCCAGCTGAATGGGTGGATGGGAGGGTGGATGGGTCGGCAGACAGATGGGTGCCTGCATACAGGCATGGGTATCACAGCATAACAGTGGCTTTAAAGCCAACTGGACCAGAGTGGCTGGTCTGTCATTTACTGGTGACATGACCTTAGGAGATTTAATTAACTGCTTCAAATTATTTCACCTATAAAATAAGATGATAATCCTTATCTTGCAAGATTGTTGAGAGAATCAAATGTGATAAGGTTTGTAAAGCACCTTGTATATTGTAGACACTCAATAAAGAGTGAGCCTCCCAGATGGCGCTAGTGGTAAAAAAAACCCACCTGCCAATGCAGGTGAGACGTAACAGATGCAGGTTCGAACCCTGAGTTGGGAAGATGCCCTGGAGGAGGGTGTGGCAACCCACTCCAGTATTCTTGCCTGGAGAATCTCCTGGACAGAGGAGCCTGGCAGGCTGCAGTCCATAGGGTCGCACAGGGTCGGACAAGACTAAAGCGACTTAGCGCAATAAAGAGTGACTTGTATTCATAATGATCTAAATATGTTTCCAGGTGGACAAGGAATAAAGGCAGGCCTGGAGAAAGGATGGGATTGAGATGGATTGACAGGAGGAAAAGGACCCTCTGCCGGAAGAACCACATGATGAGAGCGGGTGCCTCGAAAAGCTGGAGCATGTTCAGTGTCACTAGAGGAAGCCACCTAGAGCCATAGTTTCCTGAGATGGCAAAGGTGCTCTGAGGCCCAAGCTCAGAGGATTTGCCATGCTAAGGAGTTCCGGCTTCTCCCTGGAGGTTGGCAGGGAATACTGGACATTCAGAGGAAGCAGAAAGGCTCCCTCTGGGCCCCCCTTCTTCCTCAGCCCGACCTTGACAACATCCGGACTGCCTTTGAACTTGGAGGCTCTCGTTTTTTACAGTATTTATAGTTCCCCTTACTTTTTACCAGTAGTCCCTGGACTTCCTGTGCCCAGCACAGCTGCAGGACTGTGGCAGCCAGCCTCTCCATCTCCAGGGGAGCAGCTGACAGGCTGCTTACCACACAAACCCTCCCCTGACAGTGAAGAAGCAAATGATTTTTAAAGATTAGCTGTCACAAAGAGAAACAAGGCCCCTTACACCTCCTTTGTCAAATAAATGCACCCTGTGAATCAGAAGAGCTCCAGCGGTGACTCACTCTTACACAAGGCTGGTGGAGAAGAAGGCCATCTGCCAGCAGATCCGGAGGCCTGGGCCTGTGGGGAGGGGCTGCACTTGACAGGGCCACGCAGACCTCCCGGGGGCCAACCCCAGAGCCTAGAAGGTGCCAGGGAGGTTTCCTTCCATAGGAGGTGCCAGAGTCAAGGGAGAGCGGTCCTACACTGCTTTCCGCAAGCTACAAAGTGCCCAGAGTCAGCCGATCTTAACGAGCGGTTCAGAGACACCCTTCAGAAAGTCTGTCAGCTCCTGCAGAGTTAGGTGACTATGTGCATTTTGTGGGGAGGGGACCCCTAGTTTTAGCTAGATATTTTGGGTTCTAAATCCCCCCTGGAAGTCTTGATCACATCTCAACCCCTCACTTTGCCTAGAGAGCATGAATGAGTGACTTCCTAAAGTTGCTCCACAAGCGGGCAGCAGACAGAAAGGGTGGAAGCGAAGTCTCCAGGGCCCTTTCTCCAGGGCCTCCCTGGCCCCATGAGAGAGCCAAAAATAAGATGACAGCCTGTGATGTTCTGCACAGGGGCCCCTGGGTGGAAACTATGCGTATCAAGAAGGACTACTTTGAAAGTCCTACTTTGTCTTAATGTGACTTTAAACGTGGCCTCTCCTCCTTCCTCTGAACCCCTCTCCCCACAGACCACCCACCTGTCAGGCTGGCTTCTTATTATGAGGACAGCGTGCTCTTGGCGACAAGCATTTGTGATGGGAGGATTGCTGAGGCTGGCTGCCTGACTATGAAGCTCCTGGCAGGAGGGGAGGCGAGGGGTGGAGGTGGGGGATGGGATCCTTGCTGGGTTTCTGGCACTCTTGACTGTACACTCAGAGAAAACAGCAGACTGAGAGTAAGCAGAAACACGGGAGCACTCTGGGGATCTAGGAGTCATTATTGGTTTTGGTTTTTTTCATTTATGTGGGTAGCTGGTTGTCACTCTGCCCTAGCCTCCATGGAGCACCATCATAGCTGTAGTGATAAAGAGCACATACTGTGGGGACTGACAGCTTGGCTTTGAATCCTGGCTCCGTCACTATTTACTGACATAATCTTGGGACATTTTTTAATCTTCTAGACCGTGGTCTTCTCCTATGTAAAACAACACACTGGTGCCCGCCTTTGGCAAAAGAGATCAGTGCCCACTGTTCACACACAGCCAGACTGTTGTTCGCAGCCCAGTCTCCCTCCTGGCAGGCCTGCTGTGTGACTGAATTCTTCAGTGAATGGATTGTAAGGGGAGTGAGGTGCTCTGATTCCAGGCCCGGGCCAGGGAAAATTCCTGGGTGATACTCCACATTCTCTCTTATCCCATCCACTGGCTGAAAGTACCTGAGAGGAAGGAGCCTGGGTCCCTGAGTCACTGAGTAGAGGCTGCCTGCCAAACACCTGCATGAACTATTACTTGTGTGAAAAACAAACTTTTACTGTGTTAAGAAGCTGAGAATTTAGAGTGGGTTTCTACGGCAGTTAGCCTACTTCATAAGGTGGTTGTAATAAATGAAGTAATGTATGTGAGCTCAAAACAGTGCCTGGAATATATAGAAATAAGCTACATACATGATTGCTATTATCACGATAGGTGGATGAATGGGTGGTAGATGGATAATTAGAGATTGAGAGTGAGGGAGAGAGCCAGAGAATTACATTTAAGGGTTTCAAAGAGTCTTTCCCCAGTTTTGCTGAGCTGTAACTGACACACAGCACTGTATGTTTAAGGTGTACAGCATAATGACTTGCCTGACGTACATTGTGAAATGATCTCCACAGTAAGTTTAGTTAACATCCATCATCTCATAGTGATATAAAAAAAGAAACAGAAAAACATTTTTCCTTTTGAGGAGAATTCCTGGGGTCTACTTTTTAAATATCCCATGTATCAGTGTTAAATATAGTTATCATCAGTTCAGTTCTGTTCAGTCACTCAGTCGTGTCCGACCCTTTGCTACCCCATGGACTGTAACACACTAGCCTCCCTGTCCATCGCCAACTCCCAGAGTTTACTGAAACTCCTGTTCATTGAGTCAGTGATGCCATCCAACCATCTCATCCTCTGTCGTTCCCTTCTCCTCCTGCCTTCAATCTTTCCCAGCATCAGGGTCTTTTCAAATGAGCCAGTTCTTTGCATCATGTCACCAAATTATTGGAGTTTCAGCTTCAGCATCAGTCCTTCCAATGAATATTCAGGACTGATTTCCTTTAGGATGGACCAGTTGGATTTCCTAGCAGTCCAAGGGACTCTCAAGAGTCTTCTCCAGCACACCACAGTTCAAAAAGTATCAATTCTTTGGCACTCAGCTTTCTTTATAGTCCAACTCTCACATCCACACATGACTACTGGAAAAACCATAGCTTTGACTAGACGGACCTTTGTTGGTAATGTCTCTGCTTTTTAATATGTTGTCTAGGTGGGTCATAACTTTCCTTCCAAGGAGCAAGCATCTTTTAATTTCATGGCTGCAGCCACCATCTGCAGTGATTTTGGAGCCCCCCAAAATAAAGTCTCTCACTGTTTCCCCATCTATTTGCATGAAGTGATGGGACCAGATCCCATGATCTTAGTTTTCTGAATGTTGAGTTTTAAGCCAACGTTTTCACTCTCCTCTTTCAGTTTCATCAAGAGACTCTTTAGTTCTTCTTCACTTTCTGCCATAAGGGTGGTGTCATCTGCATATCTGAGGTTATTGATATTTCTCCTGGCAATCTTGATTCCAGCTTATGCTTCATCCAGCCCAGAATTTCACATGATATACTCTTCAGATAAGTTGAATAAGCAGGGTGACAATACAAAGCCTTGACGTACTCCTTTCCTGATTTGGAACCAGTCTGTTGTTCCATGTCCAGTTCTAACTGTTGCTTCTTGACCTGCATACAGATTTCTCAGGAGCAAGGTCAGGTGGTCTGGTATTCCTATCTCTTTAGGAATTTTCCACAGTTTGTTGTGATCCACACAGTCAAAGGTTTTGGTGTAGTCCATAAAGCAAAAGTAGATGTTTTTCTGGAACTCTCATGCTTTTTCTATGATCCAATGGATGTTGGCAATTTGATCTCTGGTTCTTCTGCCTTTTCTAAATCCAGCTTGAACATCTGGAAGTTCATGTTTTAGATACTCTTGAAGTCTGGCTTGGAAAATTTTGAGCATAACTTTACTAGCGTGTGAGATGAGTGCAATTGTTCGGTAGTTTGAGCATTCTTTGGCATTGCCTTTCTTTGGGATTGGAATGAAAACTGACCTTTTCCAGTCCTATGACCGCTGCTGAATTTTCTAAATTTGCTGGCATATTGAGTGCAGCACTTTCACAGCATCATCTTTTAGGATTTGAAATAGCCCAACTGGAATTCTATCACCTCCAGTAGCTGTGTTCGTAGTGATGCTTCCTAAGGCCCACTTGACTTCGCATTCCAGGACTGCTGGCTCTAGGTGAGTGATCACACCATCGTGGTTATCTGCGTTGTGAAGATTTTTTTTTGTATAATTCTTCTGTGTATTCTTGCCACCTTTTCTTAATATCTTCTGCTTCTGTTAGGTCCATACCATTTCTGTCCTTTATTGTGCTCATAATAGCATGAAATGTTCCCTTGGTGTCTCTGATTTTCTTGAAGAGATCTCTAATCTTTCCCATTCTGTTGTTTTCCTCTATTTCTTTGCATTGATTGCTGAGGAAGGCTTTCTTTTCTTTCTTTTTTTTTTGAGGAAGGCTTTCTTATCTCTCCTTGCTATTCTCCGGAACTCTGCATTCAAATGGGTATATCTTTCCTTTTCTCCTTTGCTTTTCACTTCTCTTCTTTTCACAGCTATTTGTAAGGCCTCCTCAGGCAACCATTTTGCCTTTTCACGTTTCTTTTTCTTGGGGGTGGTCTTGATCACTGCCTCCTGTACAATGTCAAGAACCTCCGCCATAGTTCTTCAGGCACTCTGTCTATCTTGAATCTATTTGTCACTTCCACTGTATAATCATAAGGGCTTTGATTTAGGTCATACCTGAGTGGTCTAGTGGTTTTTCCTACTTTCTTCAATCTAAGTCTGAATTTGGCAATAAGGAGTCTGGGCCACAGTCAGCTCCTGGTCCTGTTTTTGCTGACTGTATAGAACTTCTCCATCTTTGGCTGCTAAGAATATAATAAATCTGATTAAGGTATTAAACATGATAGTCATCATGTTGAGCATTAAATCCTGGAAATTATTTATTTTATAACTGGAAGCTTGTACCTGCTGACTATGTGTACATGCTAAGTTGCTTCAGTCATGTCTGACTCTTTGTAATCCTGTGGGCCGTGGCCCGCCAGGCTCCTCTGTCCATGGGGGTCTCCAGGCAAGAATACTGGAGTGGGTTGCCATTTCTTTCTCCAAGGGATTTTCTTGATCCAGGGAATGAACTCGCATCTTTTACATCTCTTGCATTGACAGGCAGGTTCTTTATCACTGCTGCTGCTGCTGCTGCTAAGTCGCTTCAGTCATGTCTGACTCTGTGCAAACCCATAGACAGCAGCCCACCAGGCTCCCCCATCCCTGGTGCCACCAATTCCTCTTCCGCCTCCTTACCCTCTGCTAACCACAAATCTGATTCTTTTTCTATAAGTTTGGTTGGGGGGTTTTGGTCTTTTTTTTTTTTTTTTTTTGGTAGATGCAATATATGAGATCGCACAGTATTTGTCTTTCTCTATTTGCCTTATTTCATTTAGGCCAGAATCTTATTTTTCATATTATTGCCAAGATAATGTTAAAAATATATTTTTACTATACAACTGTAGAGTTTGCATTTGGGGGCAAAAGATGGCATTGTAGAAAAATACAGTGAGGCATTTATTAGTACATTCATATGTTTCTTGAAGAAATACAAAAGACTACTGCTTTTCTCAAAGAGATATAGTATGGATGAGACAATTAGATTTTTTTTCAGCCAAATATAGTATTTATGAGAAAACAGTATTTTTACTTTTCCACTCAATTATTAAAATCATTTGCTTATTGAAATAAGGAGGAAGGAACATCATAACTGAGCATACCTCAGAAATAGCTCCCTTTCCAAATGTTGGTATTTCCCTTGCAGTGCTGTCTTTCTGCCCCAGTCACAAAGGCTTGAACCCCCAAATCATCATTAGTACTTTTCTTGATTGTAAAAATGACATTCTGGCCAACCTGCCCCCAGTTTCCTCCCCACGCCACCCTACCCACCCTCACATCCGTCCCTCACACTTTCCCTGAGACAACTGCGCCCAGTGCTCATCTGTCACCTCTCTCTCCTGCTCTAACCCTACGTGGCTCTTGCCTCCTATAGAGAATCTCAAACTGTTCTAAAGAAGAGCCATATAGCCACAGTGGTAGAAGAGAAGAAACTCTGTCACCCATTCTTCAGTCACTGAGTCAGTTCATTTCAATAACACTTTTAAGTACCTGCTATTAACCAGGGGATAAAACAGAGGGGAAAAAAGGCAAAAAAAAAAAAAAAAAAAAACCCTCTGCCCTGAGGGAGCTTACATTAGAGTGCAGGAGGATACCGGATAAATGAATAAAATGAATCATGGTACATTACATGGTGATGAGCAGAAGGAAAAAAGTTAGAGATGAATAATAGTAGGTACAAGGTATAGATGTAGTAGGGTGCTATTTTAAATAAGGTGATCAGGGAAGGACTCTCTGAAAAGTGATGTTTAAGCCAAGATCTGAGAAGATGAGGGAGCAAGGTTTTACAGAGCTGAAGAAGAGCATTCCAAAAGCAAGAAATTTGAGCCTAGAGCAGGCCTGGTTTGTTTGAGGAGCAACAAGGAATCCCTCAGGACTGGCATGGAATAAGTGAGGAGAAAGAAGACGGTAGATCAAGTGAAGATATGAAACCCATGAGATGAAGTTTGGCTTTTCCCCTGAGTGAACTGGAAAGCCATTGGAGGGTTCCAAACAGAGCAATAAATCACATGGTCTGACTTACACAGTGAAATGATAGCTCTGGTTGCTAGGTGAAAATAGCCTAAAGTAAGCAAAGGCAGAAACCAGGGGATCAGTAAGAAGCCTAAGGGAGCATGAGCAAGAGATGATAGATCAATGCAGCTTAGACCAGGGTGGCACCAGTGGAAATTCTGGGTGTAGTCTGAACATAGAGGTGAGACAATTTTCTGATTGATTGGATGTGGCGTGTAAAAGAGGAATCAATCCATTGTTTGAAGCTTAAAAATGTCAAAGATAGAGCTGTCATTTAATGAGATGGAGGAACAGGTTTATTGTGGGAAGATTAGGAATTTCCTTTTTGGGTGCATTAAAAATGAGATGCATATTAGATGCAAGTAGAGATGTTAAGTAAGCATTTGGAATTCAGGGGAAAAGTCCAAGCTGAAGATTGCAATTTGGACATGAACAAGCTTGTAGATGGTATGTAGAGCCATTGTTGTTGTTGTTTAGTTTCTAAGTTGTGTCCAATTCTTCTACAACCGCATGGACTGTAGCCCACCAGGTTCCTCTCTCCATGGGATTTTCCAGGCAAGAATATGGGAATGGATTGCCATTTCCTTCTCCAGGGGATCTTCTGAACCCAGGGATCAAACTCATGTCACCTGCGTTGCAGATGGATTCTTTGCCATCTGAGCTACCAGGGAAGCCCATTTAAAGCTATAAGACTGACTAAGATCACCACACCAAAGCATGCGAATAGAGCAGGCATCAAAGGACTGAGACCTGGAATGCTCCACCCCTTGCCCCCTGACGCTTCCATGCAAAGTGGCCTGGGAAATGAAAAGACCCAGCAAAGGAGATGGCAAAGGAATGTGGGGTCCTGGGAACCAGCTGTAGACAGTGCTTCAGGAGGAGAGGCCAGTAAACTACATTCGCCTCTGCAGTGGTCATGGGAGCTGAGGGCAGATAATTGACCGCTGGTCTGAGCAACATGGAAGCTGCTAAGCAAGACGAACTGGGAGCAAATCACTGGTGAGGTGGTTTCAAGAGAGACTAGGATTAGGAGAAGAGGAGACAATGAATTTAGACACAGCATTTTGAATGAGTTTGGCTATTAAGGAAGTCCATTAAAGGGGCTAGAGCTGGAGGAGTGTATGGGATTAGGAGAGGGCTTTCCTCAACGTGGGAGAAATTGCATCCTAATTGTATGACACCAGCAAATTGGGAGTACACTGGCTGAAGCAGCCTGCCATAAGCATTAAACTTCTTTGAAGTCTTAAAGATTCACATCAAATTTCCCTTTTATTCTGAAGAATATGTTTTAATTTACAACAATTTACTCTCTCAAAATCTGTGAGTAAATTTGAACCTCCAAAAAAAAAAATTCTTTATTTGTCCTTTTGCCCTGCAAGTACTCAAGTACTCAAAAGATACACATACTCCATTCTGATAAGCTGAATTCAGACCAAAGTCTGGCTGTTAAGCCGGGCTTTCCAGGCCCTCTATCCCCACTGAGCACAGCTCCTTTCTGGCCTCCCTCACTCTCCACACCAACACACACTTTCCAGGCAAATGGGTCCATTAAGGAGGTAGTTCTGTGACCCAAAAAAGTAAGCCATTCTGCCTTTCTCCCAAGTGAAAACAT
The DNA here is from genome assembly GCF_023091745.1 of Budorcas taxicolor. Classification (NCBI taxonomy): domain Eukaryota; kingdom Metazoa; phylum Chordata; class Mammalia; order Artiodactyla; family Bovidae; genus Budorcas; species Budorcas taxicolor. The sequence continues at coordinate 46,630,622 of NC_068915.1, forward strand.
TTAAACTTCTAGCCAGCTTTTAAATAAAAGGGTTTATTTTCTGTTACCCTTAAAAAATACCAGCATTTACAGACAACCAGAAGACTTGAAGAACCAAAACAGTGTAGAAGTTGCACATTGAGGAGGCCTAGGGAGTGAGCCAAGAAAAAGGGGGGCAGGAAGAGAGAGGGATGCAACCCAGAAAGCCTAGAGTGTATGCGGTATCTCTGCCAGTGGCAACCTGACCCTTCTACCAAGAGACATGCAGTGACGACACAAACTGTGTCTATCAGGAGTCCTCGTGTGCTGTGTGTCAGAAGTCCAATTCAGACTCATTAGACAAAAGCGTAAATTTACTCGCTTATTGTAACTAGAATGTTCAAAGGAGCTGAATCAGCTCAGACATGACGTGTCATTAAGAACCCATTGCTTTTGTTTCTGTGTCCCTCTGTGCTGACTTCATTCTCAGGCTCTTTCTAGCGGCAACAAAGACAGTCACCAGCAGCTCCAGACTCTCTCGCTTCATAGCACCTGAAATCTCAGAAAGACAGGCTCTCTCTTTCCCAACAGTACTAGCAAGTCCTGGGAAGATATTTAATTGGCTCATCTTGTGTCCTGTGCACATTCCTGGACCAGTCACATGATCGGGTAGATACAGAGCTCTGACTAGCTTAGATCTGAGCCATGTGCTTCCATCCTTGCACTTGGCAGTGAGATCTCATTGCCTAAGGATAAAGGAAATGTTGTCCTCAAAAGAAAATTGATGGTCTGTTGCCAAAAAGAACAAGGATGCATATTATAGAGCAAAAATAAATATTAACATCCATTCTCCACTACTAATTTCAATTTATTTTTGAAGGGAAAATTCCTAATTTAGTTAAGTATTGTTGCTTAGCTCTTCACATTTTCCAAACTACTTTGTTAATGCTTTGGAGCCTAAAATTAACTTTTTTAGTAAGAAAATAAGCCAACTGAACTAAGAAGATGAAATTAATGAGACAATCTAATATTATAGAAAAAGAAATCAAACAAAATAATGAAAGGATAAATAAATCCCAAATTGAATTACTTGTAAAAATAATCAGACTTTATGAGCTTTATTAAGGATGAAAAAGAGAAAATATATATTTGAAAATAGAAAGGATATGTACAGAATATGTATAGAAGAGATTAAAAGACATAAAATGGATGTACAATGAAAAATATGAAGGAAATTATGATTTTTTAAGTAAAATAAAAAATATCAAAGTTAATCATAAAATAACTAGAAAAGTCAAATGTTAATTACCATGTGAAAGTGAAAGTGAAGTCGCTCAGATGTGAGTCCGACTCTTTGCCACCCCATGGACTGTAGTCTACCAGGCTCCTCTGTCCATGGAATTTTCCAGGCAAGAGTACTGGACTGGGTTGCCATTTCCTTCTCCAGGGGATCTTCCTGACCCAGGGATCGAACCTGGGTCTCCCGCATTGCAAGCGATGCTTTACCATCTGAGCCACCCACCAGGAAGGAGATAGAAAAGGTGATTTTAAAACCACCATTGAAATAGACATTAGCATCAAATGGCATCACAATTAAATTTAAACTTGAAAATTTCATTTATTTTTAATTGGAGGGTAATTGCTTTACAATACTGTATTGGTTTCGGCCATACATCAGGATGAATTAGCTATTGGTATTTATGCGTCACCTCCCTCCCATCCCCCATGTCATTCCACCCGGTTGACAAAGAGCACCGGTTTGAGCTCCCTGAGTCATAGACAAACTTCCACTGGCTATCTGTTTTACATACTGTAATGTACATGCTTCCTCGCTGCTCTCTCAGTTTGTTCCACCCCCACCCCCCGCCTTTCCCCGCTGTGTCCACAAGTCTGTTTTCTGTGTCTGTAGCTCCACTGCTGCCCTGCAAAGAGGTTCATCAGTACTGTCTTGCTGGAGTCTACATATATGTGAGAATATATAATATTTGTTTTTCTCTTTTGACTTACTTCACTCTGTATAATAGGCTCTAGGTTCATCCACTCATTAGAACTGACTCAAATGGATAATTAAATGTTTCTTAAATAGTTCTAAGTCATAGAAAAAGGTAAAAAGTTCTCTAGTATTACAAGATAAAATTAATCAATTAAACTTACATGCAAAACTTGAAAACGAATCAGTCAATATAATCCAGCAGGGAATCAGAAGACGAAACAGCCTCATGACCTGAGGTTTTATTCCAATAATTCAAGGCTCATGTAGTATCAGAAAATCTATCAACATAATTCATTACTATATTTTCCCAATTATCTATTAATACTTAACAAATAACCTCAAAACCTGTGGCTTAAATAAATAACAACGTAGTGTTGCTTGTGATTCTGTAGTTTGGGCTCAGAGGGGTGGTTCTGTTTCCCATGGAGCTGTTGAGGGCCTCATGTGATTGTCTTTGGGAGTTAAGCTGGGCCTGGAGCATGGACACTCATCACACAGTAATTTAGTCTCAGCTTTATTATAGCATAGTGCCTGGCTTCTAAGGGGGAGTTCTCAAGAGGACCAATTCCATTCTGCAAGTGCTTATCAAGCTCTAACTGCAGCATGCTTGCTAATGTCCAATTGGCTGAAGTCGCATGCAGAACTACACAGGGGTGGGAACATTGGGAAGGGTATTCATTGGGGTTACCAATGCAACAGGCTATCACAGTATTAAAACAGAAAAGTCACAGGACCCTACCAAGAGTGCCAAAGCACATTTGATAAAATTTAGCAGCCATTTTTTTTTTTAAAAAGCTAGGTAAAAGAGGTGTGGAAATCAAGAGCAAATATTTATATTGAATCATGTGAAATAACTAATTTTTAACACTTTTAGACCTATAAAACAAAACCTGTGAATGATTCAACCTAATATTAACCTAAACGTGAAGTGCTGAAACTATTTCCATTAAAACTAGAAACCTGATGTAAAGAACAGACTTCTCAGTGGGAGAAAGGCAAGGGTGGGGTGATTTGAGAGAATAGCATTGAAACATGTATATTACCATATGTAAAACAGATGACCAGCGCAAGTTCGATGCAAGAAGCAGGGCACCCAAAATCAGTGCTCTGGGACAACCCGGAGGGAAGGGGTGAGGAAGGAGGTGGGAGGGCGGTTCAACATCGGGGGGACACATGTATACCTGTGGCAAATTCACGTTGATGTATGGCAAAATCATCACAATATTGTAAAGTAATTGTCCTCCAATTAAAATAAATTAATTAAGAAAAAAGAAAACTAGGAATTTGGAAGTAAAACCATCATCATTATTATTTAACAATGTCTTGGGGTTCTAACAAGCACATTGAGACAAGAGTATGAAATAACTGATGTAAATGTTGAAAGAGTCTAAATGATCTTTGGTGATGATATGGTTATATATCTAGAAGACCCAAGATAATCTTATAAAATATTACAGGAATTAATAAAAGAATGAATGTATTCTCTCTTCAAGCAATAAACACTTGAAAAGCAAAATGGGGAAAAATGTTTCATTCACAATGAAGTCAAAACTTTTCTAGAAATAAATCTGATAAGAAGACACAACCATAAATCAAAATATCTAAGGCAAAATCTTAACAAATAGAAAAATATTTCATAGTCTTGGCTGAGAAGACAACATAATTTAAAAATCCAGTCTTCCAAAATTAAGATATAAATCTAATTTGATTACAATTGAAATGCCAGCAGTGTTGCGAAGATGAGAATTGGCTAAAATTATCTTAAAATTTGTACAGAAAGATAAGTGCCTTAGAATAGCTAAGAGATTTGAATAGGCAAAATTTGACATTAAAATTAAGGGGAAAATAATACAGTGAAAAATTTTTTCCCATCCCTGCCCAGGTCCACCTCAACCCCCACCATATCCTTCCAGAATTTCCTTGTATATGTATAGCAAAAATCGCTCAATCGTGTCCAACTCCTTGTGACCCCATGGACTATACAATCCATGGAATTCTCCAGGCCAGAATACTGCAGTGGGTAGCTATTCCCTTCTCCAGGCTGTATATGTATAAGCAGAAGCAAATAAAGAATCTTGTTTTTTCCCACATTTTTTACATAAAGAGTTGCATATTATTCATTCTGAATCATGTTTTTTTGTTTACTAAGACTCCAAGGTATTTGTAGTATAAAAAGAGCCTTTCTGTTCTTTACTATATGAGCTTCCCAGGTGGTTCAGTAGTACAGAATCTGCCCGCCAATGCAGCAGACTCAGGTTTGATCCCTGGGTCAGGAAGATCTCCTGGAGGAGGAAATGATAACCCACTCCAGTATACTTGCTGGGAAAATCTCATGGACAGAGGAGCTGTGCGAGCTACAGTCCGTGGGGTTGCAAAGAGTCAAACACAACTAAGCATGCATGCACATTCTTTACTATATAGCTGCTTCATGTTCTATTGTATGAATATATCATAATTATGTAACTATTCCTCAATGGCACCCCACTCCAGTACTCTTGCCTGGAAAATCCCATGGATGGAGGAGACTGGTAGGGTGCAGAACATGGGGTCACTGAGGGTCGGACACGACTGAGCGACTTCACTTTCACTTTTCACTTTCATGAATTGGAGAAGGAAATGGCAACCCACTCCAGTGTTCTTGCCTGGAGAATCCCAGGGACGGGGGAGCCTGGTGGGCTGCCGTCTACAGGGTTGCACAGAATCGGACACTATTGAAGAGACTTAGCAGCAGCAGTAGCAGCTACTATTAAAAGTTGAGGTTGCTTCTAATATTTTGTTACTAAAAACAGTGTTGCAAAGCGTGTCTGTGTATGTATATATGCACACCTTTTCTCCTTAAAGAAAATGTATCTGTAGAATAACTTCCCCAAAGTACAACTGCCAGGAATATGCATTTGACATATTGCCAAGTTGCCTTACAAAGGGATTATGCCAAGGGGTTATGCTCTTAACCAGAAATGAGTACGAATATGTTTGCCCATAGCATCATCAGCACAGAGGTTTGGCAAGCTTTTGAATTATTGCCAACTTAAGAAGTAGAAAACAGTATCTTGGCATAGAATGTTTTTTTTTTTTTTTCTTATTGAGTAAGATGTGAGAGTTGGACTGTGAGAAAGCTGAGCACCGAAGAATTGATGCTTTTGAACTGTGGTGTTGGAGAAGACTCTGAGAGTCCCTTGGACTACAAGGAGATCCAACCAGTCCATTCTGAAGGAGATCAGCCCTGGGATTTCTTTGGAAGGAATGATGCTAAAGCTGAAACTCCAGTACTTTGGCCACCTCATGCGAAGAGTTGACTCATTGGAAAAGACTCTGATGCTGGGAGGGATTGGGGGCAGGAGGAGAAGGGGACGACCGAGGATGAGATGGCTGGATGGCATCACCTACTCGATGGACATGAGTCTGAGTGAACTCCTGGAGTTGGTGATGGACAGGGAGGCCTGGTGTGCTGCAATTCATGGGGTCGCAAAGAGTCGGACTGAGCTACTGAACTGAACTGAACTGAGCATCTTTTAAAAGACAGTTGTGTTTTCTTTTCAAAACTCTTCATACCCTTTGCTTATATTTCTACTGGCTTGAAGGATAGACAAATGAATCAATGGAATAAAACAGGGTCCTGAATGGATTTAACCATATATTTACAGATACAGGTAGGACAAAAGTGAGATGTCACCAATCAAAAAGGCAAATTTATAAACACAAAAAGCAGACCTGTGGTTGCCTAGGCTGGAGGGTAAACAGGCATAAAAAACATGTTGAGGTGATGGAAATATTCTAAAACTAGATTGTGGTGATTGTTGCCAAACACTAAAAACACACTAAATATACTAAAAGTGACTTAATGATGGGTGAATTTTATGGTGTGTGAATTATACCTCAAAAAGCTGCTTTTAAAAGTGATTTTTCAATCCAGGAGGGAAAGATTAGGTATTAAATAAGGATGCTAAAGCAACTGACTCTCCAGCCAGAAGAAAATAAAAATGAACCTCTCTTTTACCCATATGCAAAAATAAATTATGGGTGGATTAAAGACCTAAATGTAAAAAATTAAATAGGATAAATAATACTAGATCATCACAAGTAAAATCTAGGGTGGGTGAAGGATTTTTAATCAAGACTGGAAACACAGAAGCCTTAAAGGACTTATACATATATTAGATAAAATGAAAATGAGAAACATTTGGAAAAGACACCATGAACTAAGTCAACAGATAAACACTAAATTGGGGAGCAGGGGAGGGCTGGCAACCCAGAGATCAGAGGGTAAATGGCTATAATATACAAAGAACTCTTACAAAACAAATAAATAAAACAGGGATGAACACCACAACAGAAAATTAAGCCAAGGATATGAATAGGAAATTCACAAAAAAGCAATTTCAGGTGGCCAAACAGATATGTGAAAAGAGGCTCATACTCGCATGCAAGCAAAGAGAATACAAAGATCTCTTTGTGAATAAAATCACAAAGAGACATCAATTTACTTGGGTCAGGTGGAAAAATTAGAGACCAACAATCCATATTGCTAAAGGGGCTGTGGAGACTTTTGTACATTTCTGGTTGTAAATATGTATTAATGTTGTCTTCTGGGAAAACATTATGACAACATCTGTTAATGATTAAAAATACATACATCTTTGACTCAGAAATCCTACCCAGAAATCTATCTCTTAGGAATGAAAGCTTCCAAACCTAAGGACGTATTTACACAAAAGTGGACTGCATTGTAAACACTGGTAAAAAATAAACCAAAAACTGGAAACAAAGTGAATATCATCCATATGGGAATAGTTGAATAAATTATAGTTCTGTCACTCCATAAAGTTGTATATGGCCATTAAAAATAATAAATTGAAGATAAAGCAGGTGAATTAAAAGAGATCCCACTGGGTTTTGAAGTTTTTTTAAAAACTTTTTTAAAAAGGTAAGATATAGAAAAATATGAAAATAATAAAACAATCATAAACAAACGTGCACCTGTGTTAGTGTACATGGATATTTACAGATGATTATAATGAACATGGATACAATAGTGAAAGGATAATATCTCAGTCAGCTAGGGCTGCTATAACAAAGTGCCATAGATTGGGTGGCTTAATCATCAGACATTGACTTCTCACAGTCCTAAAGGCTGAAGTCCAAGACCAAGGGATCAAGAGATTCGGTTCCTGGTAAGCACCCTCATTTAGCCCTAATTACCTCCCAAAGACTCCACCTCCTAATGCCATCACACTCAAAGCTGGGACTTCAGTACATGAATTGGAAGGACGTACACACAGTAAATAACAAGTATGTCCTAAGTTGTCTATACGCGTTGCCTAGGGTACCAAAGATGCATTGGGGATGCTACAGTACAACAAAAAAGGAGAAGGGTGGATAAAGAAGAAAATAAATCACAGGAATTGTCTGGGAAAATAAAGATTCATCTTGTACCAGCAGATTTCAGTGCACCTGATCAACAGCTGTGGCATGGAAGGTTTCTCCCTGTTTTCAATGTGGAGAAATGCAGGCTCAGAGAGGATTATTTCCTGAGCCGGGGCCCCACAGCAAGGCAAATACTGAACCATAAATACCACCCAAGGCTCCTGACTTTCCCATGACTTGAGTCGGAACCATTCCCAGATAAATATAACCAAGTCATTAGCATGAAATCAATGAACATAAACATATAAATGACAAAGGCTTGGCTTTACAGCCTGGGAGTTTGGATCTGGCCCCATGACTTAAGAGAGTCATCCAGTGTCCCTTGGCAGGGGTGGAGGTGAAGGTGGCTGCCTCTCTGCGTTTCCGAAAGAAACAGAACAGATGCGATTGTGGCTGGAGAGCCATGTGAATCAGCCCTGCAGTCCCGCTCCCAGTTGTCTCCGGCCCATTTGTGGCAAACGGTGCATTTGGAGGGATTAACAGGGAGTGGGAGTGGGTGAACAGATGCGGCAGATTAGAGAGCAAATCTGTTCCTGGGTGGCTCTTGGCAAGCTGGAGGGGCTTCTGGCAGAACAGTGAAGAGAGGATGGTTGGGGAAAAGAGATGGAAATGTCTCTCTCATTTTTTATTTTGCAAGGCCTTCTGAACACTCATTTTTCTGCCTGCATGCCCTCAGTAAAATGCAACTACATTATAAATAAAGGGTAGGGGGAAGTTAAGTTAGGAAATGTGAAATTTTCTGGAATTCAATGGATTCTAATGAATTCAGATGGAATTCAATAGCCAGGCTCAATTTCTCTTTCAGTGGGCTTGTCTGGGAGGACCCACATATCTACCTTGAGATGGGAGGCACGGGAAGCAAGTAGCTAGCTGCATTTTTCTGCATTATTAAAAAGCTAATAACTGGTAATCTCTGACAGCAGATCGTGGGTATTTACCCTGGCATCTGAAAGTCTACATGAGACCTGACTCTTCCCCAGCCTTTCTCTTGGAGAGCTGGCAGACTTCAGCTAGAGTAGAGCATCATGAAAGAGCAGGAAAGCCACCTCTCAACCTTGGTCCACTAAGAGGGGTGCTGGCTCTAACCACCATGACGACCAGGCACAACAGAGACGGGCATGGCCTGAGCAGCTGCAGCAGAGGTCAGCTCAGGTTTGGGGGCCGCTCTCCCCTGCCTTGAGCTCAGCCATCCGCTTCACTAGTGCTCATGCTGTGTGCGATAAACGGAGCTCTTAAATAAACGGGAAGCAGTAGACACAGTCCAGAGGGCAAGATTTATTTTTATTTAGAAAGGTTGAAGAGGAAAAATTTAAACCTGATTTAAATATTTACTCAGAGAGGAGATCTGTGGACAGTTGAAGCATTCTAACATAGACTCAAGACAAGAGGCCGAAGACTGCTTTTCTGCAGTCAACCATAGGCCACAGAGAAACCCCATTGGTAGAAAGAAAGAGGGCGTGAAGATTCAGGAGATTAAACAAATTAAGGTACAGTCAGAGGTCATGTGGTCCAGCTTCGCAGCCCACAGATGCTTCACTGGACTTGCCATGAGACTCTGGGAGAATTACTGAGGAGCTCGTAACCCTGCTGTTTGCACCTGTTACAGCTGGAGAGGAAAGTACCTATCTCATAGAACTCCTGTGAGATGAAAAAAAAACAGGAATGCAAAGTGCTGGTTCAGAGGAAGTGCTTAATAAAAGTAAGCTATTATTACTTCACTCTAGACGAGGCGTAGGAAACTACAGGTTCCTGGCACCCCCTTATATGAAGATTCGGTTTAACAGAGAAAAGGCCCAGGGATCTGTATTTTGAATATGCTCTATAGGTAATCAGGTTTGCAGACCAGGGTCTCATGACCTCACACAGAAGTGGTCCCAGCCCCTACAGTGGATGCCAGCAGGATTCTCAACCCAGGGGTCCTCATTTCAATTCAGCTTTCACTCACACATACTCATTGTTAACTATGGGCTTCCCAGGTGGCTCAGGATAAAGAATCTGCCTGCCAAAGCAAGGAGACCAGGAGACTCCAATTTGAGTTGGACAAGACTGAGCACACACACATTGTTAACTATAGTCATCCCTACACATAACCTATTTATTTTATAGCTAGACTTTCATTGCTTTTGACCACTTTCACTCATTTCCTCCACTTTCCCATCTCCCATTGCTGGTGACCACCCACCTGTTTTCTGTATTTATTTATTTTTATTAATGTATAATCGATTTATAATATTGTGTTAATTTCAGGTGTGGAGTAAAGTGATTCAATTATACATATATAGGTATATATCTATATTCTTTTAAAATTTCATTTCTATTGTAGTTTATTACAAGATATTGAATATAGTTCCCTGTGCTTTGTATAATAGATAAATCCTTGTTTATCTATTTTATATATAGTAGTGAACATCTGTTAGTGAAGTGAAAGTTGCTCAGTCGTGTCTGACTGTGACCTCATGGACTGTATAGTCCGTGGGATTCTCCAGGCCAGAATACAGGAGTGGGTAGCCTTTCCCTTCTCCAAGGGATCTTCTCAACCCAGAGATCAAACCAGGTCTCCTGCATTGCAGGTGGATTCTTTACCAGCTGAGCCACAGGGGAAGTCCATCTAGTCAAAGCTATGGTTTTTCCGGCAATCATGTATGGATGTGAGGGTTGGACTAGAAAGAAAGCTGAGCACCAAAGAATTGATGCTTTTGAACTGTGGTGTTGGAGAAGACTCTTAGTCCCTTGGACTGGAAGGAGATTGAAACAGTCTACCCTAAAGGAAATTAGTCCTGAATATTCATTGGAAGGACTGATGCTGAAACTCCAATATTTTGGCCACCTGATGTGAAGAAATGACTCATTGGAAAAGACCCTGATGCTGGGAAAGATTGAGGGCAGGAGGAGAAGGGGATAACAGAGGATGAGATGGTGAGATGGCATCACCGACTCCATGGACACGAGTCTGAGCAAGCTCCAGGAGTTGGTGATGAACAGAGAAGTCTAGCATGCTACAGTCCATGGGGTTGCAAAGAGTCGGACATGACTGAGTGACTGAGCTGAACTGAATGTTAATCTCACACTCCCTACTGAGCCCTCTCCCCACTTGTCCTTTGGTAACCATGAGTTTGTTTTCTGTGTGAGTCTGTTTCTGTCTTGTAAGTAAGTTCATGTGTACTATTTTTTAGATTCCACATAGAAGTGAGATCATATGATATTTGTCTTTCTCTGACTGATTTCACTTAGCATAATGCTCTTAAGTTCCATTCAGGTTGTCACAAATGACAGGATTCCCTTCTTTTTTATGGCTCAATAATATTGAGCACACACTTAACACTATATACATGTATAATATATTTTATATAAATAAATTAAATAGTATAATGTTTTATAGAAATAAGCGATTACATATCTTACATGTTCCTTATTCACTCCTCAGTGGAAACTGTATATTGTTTGAAATAGTGCCAGGCACTTAGTAACTGCTCAATAAATGTAAGATGTGAGCTTATATTTCTCTCACTGAATTACAATAATTTATTTATGTGCCAACTTCTTCTGCAGACTATAAGATTATGAGGAAGCCTTACTCATCTTAATATTCGGGCCAACTGACAGAGTGTCTGGCATAAAGATATCTCTACTGGGTTGAATAATATACCCCAAAATTCATGTTCATGCAGAACCTCAGAAAGTGACCTTATTTGGAAACAGTCTTTGCAGATGCAACCAGGTGAGATCATACTGGGTTAGGGCGGGCCCTAAAGCCAATGACTGGTGTCCTCCTAAGAGGTCATGTGAAGAGGCATATAGGCACTGACATAGACGGAGAAAGCCATGTGGTGACAGAGGCAGAAACCGGACTGACACAACTTGAAGCCAAGGAACACCAGAGACTGCTGGCAAATGTCAGAACTAGGACAAGGCCCGGAAGGATTATTCCTGCTGGATTTCAGACTTCTATCTATCTTCTAGAATTGTGAGAGTAATTTCTGTTGCTTTATGCCACCCAAAATTGTGCTTTGTTATGGCAGTGACTTCACTTTCACTTTTCACTTTCATGCATTGGAGAAGGAAATGGCAGCCCACTCCAGTGTTCTTGCCTGGAGAATCCCAGGGACGGGGGAGCCTGGTGGGCTGCCGTCTAAGGGGTCGCACAGAGTCGGACACGACTGAGGCGACTTAGCAGCAGCAGCATGGCAGATCCAGGAAATGATTACGACTGATGGCAACTGCTGACAGAGAGAGAGAGTAATTCAAAGACACACTGTTCAGATTCCCCTGGTACACTGACTCCCAAGAGAAAGCAAAGGCTACTCTTTTCTTTTCCTTGTAACATTACCAGGGAGCTCTGCAGGCTGTTGGCAGTCCTTTTGGGAAATAGAGCTGGGGACCCAGAGTCCTTCCCACTTTCGACTTGGAGTGGGGAGACCAGTAACTGCCCTGCTTCAGCCAAGGTTAGCCCAGCATAAACTGAGCCACCACCTGCCATCAAGACAATGGCCCCTGTCCAAGGCGGGAGAAAGGTCTTCCACAACAAAAGTGGTTAAAACCCATCCATTGGTTCGGTGACATCGATTGAGTACCCCTGAGTGCCAGGTACTGAGCCTGACTCTGGGATCCCACAAACACTGCTCTGCTCTCTCCTGGGAAACCTCTCACTTCCTCTCTTGAATCTTGGCTATTTATATAAACTGAGCTGCCTCATTTTCCCAAGGGGGTCATTTGGCAAAGACAAAAATGGCTCGGCAAAAACCACAGACCAAAATACGTTTCTGATGAGAACCGCCCACCCTTCCATGTGCGATTTGCAGGGTGAGTCCATGCCTTCTCCTGTCCGTGGTGGGACATCATCAGTTCACACAGGACACAAGCGCACACAGCCCAGTGGGTTTTTCTCTCTCTGGATCATAGATTGTTGGGCTTTTAAGGTCAACTTTTACATTCTTGAGGCCAGGTCACAGGGTGAGATGGTTATGGACTATCTCAGGTTGATAGAACAATGGAGATTAATAAAAAATAATAACAGTTAATCATACCCAGGCACCATGCACTCTATTTAACTGTTATTACACCCCATAGGGGTAAGGACTCTTATGAACCCTGCTTTGGTGATGGAGAAACTGGAGCACAGAGACGTTGAAAATCTTATCCAAAGTTACACAGAAAATAAAGGTGACAAGCTAGAGTATGATGATGGTGGTCTGGCCCCAGAGCCACTGCTGATAGCAGAGCTGAAGGACACATCTTTAGAAGAAGCATATCATGCTATCATTGAGGACCCAAGAATGATTCCTCAGAGGCCTTACCCTGTGTGCTGTGTTTCTAAAAATAGCTAGTATCAACTTTCTCAGTGATAATCCACTAGAAACCTGTATTGAAACATAAAAGAATATCGAATTTGGAGTCAGGGAGACATAGATTTCATTCCTGGCTCTGCCCTCACTAGATATGGAACCTTGAGCAGGTTACTTAGTCTCTCTGGACCCTAGTTTCTCCACCTGTAAAGTGATGGCATTTACAAGTTGCCTGGCACATGGTAGGCACTCAGCTTATAGTTCCGTCAGCTCCCTCTGCCTAAGTAGATTTTACATGAAATTCCACAGTTCAAGAGACATGATATACACACTGTCTTAATCCATTTTGGCCTCTATAACAGAATTCCACAAACCAGGTGGCTTAATAATAGCAGAAATTTGTTCCTCACAATTCTGGAGGCTGGGAAGTTCATGATCAAGGTGCTGGCAGGTTGGCTGTCTGGCATGAGCCTGCTTCCTGGTATATTTTCACAGGACAGAAGGGAGAACTCCAGTCTCTTCAGACACTTATAAGGGCACTAATCCCATTCCTATGGAGAAGGCAATGGCACCCCACTCCAGTACTCTTGCCTGGAAAATCCCATGGACGGAGGAGCCTGGTAGGCTGCAGTCCATGGGGTCGCCAAGAGTCGGACACAACTGAGTGACTTCAATTTCACTTTTCACTTTCCACTTTCATACATTGGAGAAGGAAATGGCAACCCACACCAGTGTTCTTGCCTGGAGAATCCCAGGGACGGGGGAGCCTGGTGGGCTGCTGTCTATGGGGTCGCACAGAGTCAGACACGACTGAAGTGACTTAGCAGTAGCAGTAATCCCATTCCTGAGGGCTCATGCTTATGACCTAATCACCTCCCAGAAGCCCCACCTCCTCATACCATCTCCTTAGGGGTTAAAATTTCAACACATGAATTTGGGGGCATGTGGGAGGGCAATGGCACCCCACTCCAGTGTTCTTGCCTGGAGAATCCCATGGACGGAGGAGCCTGGTAGGCTGCAGTCCATGGGGTCGCTCAGGGTCGGACACGACTGAGCGACTTCACTTTCACTTTTCACTTTCATGCATTGGAGAAGGAAATGGCAACCCACTCTAGTGTTCTTGCCTGGAGAATCCCAGGGACGGGGGAGCCTGGTGGGCTGCCGTCTATGGGGTTGCACAGAGTCGGACACGACTGAAGTGACTTTGCAGCAGCAGCAGCAGCAAATGTCCCATCCTTAAAACTACCTTAGCTCACATCTAATTTGAGATTATTATTAAACTGATCGTTCTGCTGTTGTTTAGTCACTCAGTCATGTTTGACTTTTTTGGACTGTAGGGACTGTAGCCTGCCAGGCTTCTCTGTCCCTGGGATTTCCCAGCAAGAATACTGGAGTGGGTTCCATTTCCTCCCGCAGGGGAGCTTCCAGACCTGGGGATCAAACCCGAGTCTCTGTGTCTCCTGCATTGCAGGCAGATTCTTTATAGCTGAACCATCAGAGAAGCCCATTAAATTGATATTTGAAGCTAAAAGCGACCTCCAGGAACCAAGGATCAGGAAGTTTGGTTAATGACTCTAAACACCAACTAAACAATTATAAAAGTGTTTGGTAAACACTCTGAATGTAGTCATTGCTGAGCACCAATAACCTTACTTTCTGGGAAGATATAGTGTACTGGAGTGAACCCTGGACATTGAAGCATAATAGATTTAGGCTTTTGGCTCAGTAGGGAATGGGTATTGATATCTGCTCTGTCCAGTTGGCCCCGTTATTTTGAGACAAAGAAGTCTGAGTTCAACGTAAAGTAACTGCAGCTATAAGGAGCTCACAAGTATAAGGCATTGTTGGATAAACTGTGTCATGAAATGATGAGGTTTCCAGCAGCACAGACATCAATGTGAACAGTGGAAGTTACAGACTACATCCTGGTGGGAGACAGGTGTTCTGGACATCCTCTATTTGTCTCACCCTCCCTGTCCCCTCCCTGCTCTGTGCCCCGGAAACCCTTCCTTTGGGACCCACCAGGTTGCTGGGGCTTCCTGGCTCTCTGGCTGGTGGACTGGGCAAGTGAAGGGATGAGGGAGCTCCTGCCTTCAGCTCCCAGTCTAACAAGCTGTCCCTTGGCGGAGTTGCAGTTTTCTAGGTAAGACCACACTGCCCTCAGACAACCACTTTCCCTGTGCTCCAGCTCTCCCTTCTCTCCAAAGAACACTCTTGGGTTAAGGACTTTTAGGCGAGTGGGGAGGTGAGCCGGGAAAGGGAAGGCAGCGAGGCAGGGAGCACTGATGAGCTACTGGGTTCAGACCTTTGAAAACAGTGTCCACGAGCCTCAGAGTTGTCCCGCGGAACGGCGAGTAGGCCGGGGTCCCGCTTAGGGTACGTGAGGGCTCACTGGCTGCCCAGGGACACCAGCCTGACCGGCCCACACCTCTACCCGATCGTCCCTTCATGCAGTTCTCTGCATTTTACCCCTTGGGTGTGCTTTCTCTTCCCTGCCTGACTACTAAACTCGCCTTGTTTCTCCAGATCATTCTATCTTAATAACCAGAGGGCTCAGATTCTTGCCCCCCGCCCAGCCCTCATCACCGAAGTCCCAACAGCAGCAGCTTTGCGCGCTCGCGCCTCTGCCTGCCAGCTTCTCAGGCTGCAGGCTCTGCTGTGACTCCCACTCACTCGGAGCCACAGTGTCGGGAATCAAAGCCCCTGGGAGCCGCTCCCCAGCAATGACGGAGGACAGTCCCCTGACGTCCTCGCCCCTGGAGTGAAACAACTCTGAAGCACGTTTTTCAGCTGTCCAGGGGTCTGAGCTGAAGTGAACTGCTGGTTGGTGCTCCCTGTGTTGGCTGCCATCCCTCTCCCTGCCCATTTTGCCGACCCCCTAACAGTCCCTCTTGGGATCATCTCCCAGTGAACCTGCTGGCCCTTGAACCCTTGTCTCAGAACCTGCTTCTGCGAGGACTCAGCCTAGGAACCCAAGTAATCAGATCCTGACCCCAGCATCACTGTGTGGGTGATGGCTCTATGGACTGAACTGTCTAAATTCCATAGCAAGATGAATGAGGTCCTCCAAGATCTTATCAAGATCTTGTCCAGCTCCACCTTTCCCCAATCCTTTCCCCACCACATCCTCCCGCCTGACTCCCACATACCAGCTATGCTCATTTATGTGTGGTTCTTGGAAAATATTCCAGTCCTCAAGCCTTTGGCCCTGTGCCATGCTAGTCTCTCTGCCAGGAACACCCGTCCCCACCATTCACTAGGCTGAGTGAGAGGTTGCAGGCTTCCCTGACCGCCTCCCACAAGCTGGGTGACCTGTCCCTCTTCTGTGCTCCCAGACCACTCTATTGTCACATTGCCTGTCTTCTCCCACTGGACTGTAATTTCTGGCATGCAGGAACTCATCTCATGTATCTTCAAATCCCAAAGTCGAGCACCACACTTAGACCGAATAGGTTTTGAAAAATGATTGATGAATCAGTACGGATAAAAGTGGTAAATGAACAAAGTCTTTAATTTTGGCAAGGGAATAAGACAAATCCTCTAATACAAGGTATGATATGGTGAGATGATGAGGAATGTCTAAACCACTTTGTGGGCGGCCAACATAGAGAGAAGGCAGCGATGACTTTCTTGTAAAGGAGCTGAACTTTGGCTTTGAAAGTCATCAAGGATGGTGATAAACAGGCAGTGGAACTAGAGATGATGAGGAGAAGGGCGAGGAACCATTCCAGAGAGAGGGAGCCCTGAGCACGAATGGCCTGAGATTCCAGGCCAGCACTCAGGAGAGCATTTGGGGGGCAGTGAGGAAGGTGCAGATGGGAGTGCTTCCTCTGACCATGTAGACACTGTCTCCAAATGTGTGACTTTACTTATTGTTTCATATACTGACCCTCCCCCGGCTCTGCCATCTTTCCTTCCTTCCTCAGCTTCCTCTGTTAGTGGGTGAGGTTTCCTGTTAGTCGTTCTGAGAATTGTGGTTTTCATAGCTTCAGAGAGCAGGAATGCCTGCCAGCAAAATCACCACAGAAGATCCTCAAGAATTCCAAGATACGATTCCTCGTTCTGCTAACCCGGGCACTCTAGGGAGCCCCAGCCTTCCAGGGGGTTATGCTGCTCTCCTCACTGTAGGGGTCCCTCCTTGACAGAGACTTCAAGGCCACTAAGGAAGAGCCCCTGTGCCCTTCACATTTTGCCCAAAGCCAAACTGTAATGACCAGCATGCTTGCTATTTAAAGGAATCCTGCTATGAATCATTTCCAGGACAGAGACTCTTGTAAAGTGAATTGCCCTTCTTTTCTATTTTTTGATTAATAATTTGAAAAAAAACCTATATAAGGTAAATTTCCATTTTTCTAGAATCCACACAATATATATGTATATATATTTGTGTATGTGTATGTATATAAAACTCTGCAGTAAAAGAAAGACTATAAAAAAAATCAGCATTCATAATAATGACAATAAAATACTACAACTTCTAGGATGACTTCTGAAAATTTAACTTGTTCAGTTGCTCAGTCATGTCCAACTGTTTTGCAACCCCATGGACAGTAGCCCCCCAGGGTCCTCTGTCCATGGGATTTCCCAGGCAAGAGTACTGGAGTGGGTTGCTATTTCCACCTCCAGGGACCTTCCCAACCCAGGGATCGAACACACATTTCCTGCATTGGCAGCAGATTCTTTACTACTGAGTCACCAGGAAAAATTTAACTACTAATTAATAATTTCTTATCGACAGTTCAAAAAAGAAATTTGGTAACAAAACTTGACTTGAACTAATGATAAATTATTTATATTTATTTGTCTCACTCAGAGTAAATATTCATGCCTTTTGCTGCAGACATATGAACATATTTTGTTACAGGGTGCTGCCCTCAACCCTGCTGGGGGCGTTATATAACATGTAGTTCACGAGAGTAAAAATACTCTCAATTCCAGAATGCATTGGGCCCATAGGGTTTCAAATAAGGGACTACGATTCTGAACTCGTATAAATTGTATTCATGTTTATTTTACTGTTAGACATTTATTTCAACTCTGTGAAGTAGAAATAATGGCATTCCCTTCGAATTCCTGCCACTTTCCTGTCCCCTGCAGGACCCATACTTCCCCACCCTGCTCTTTGTCATAGGTGGCCAGCCAGGGGGACAGCCTCTTTTCTGATGGCCTCTGGATGCCCGGTGTCAGGGGCTCGCTGGAGAACCAAAGAAGAAGGAGGTGGGAGTGTCTTCTCCCCACTTCCTCCCGCTTCAGTGCCGATCACAGGCACTACTTGCCTCCCTCCCCAAGTTAGCTCCTGCTGGGTGGCCCAATTCACAGTCACAGCTCCAGCCACTAAAATTCCCCTCTTCCTTCAGCTCTTAGAGATAGTATTTGCTGCCTACTCTTGCAGGAGGTGAATGCACCCACCTCCGTGTTTGTTCCGGAGAAGGCAATGGCACCCCACTCCAGTACTCTTGCCTGGGAAATCCCACGGGTGGAGGAGCCTGGTAGGCTGCAGTCCATGGGGTCGCTAAGAGTCGGACATGACTGAGCGACTTCACTTTCACTTTTCACTTTCATGCATTGGAGAAGGAAATGGCAACCCACTGCGGTGTTCTTGCCTGGAGAATCCCAGGGACAGATGAGCCTGGTGGGCTTCCGTCTATGGGGTCGCACAGAGTCAGACACGACTGATGCGACTTAGCAGCCGCAGCAGCTGTGTTTGTTCTCTGTACCCTGCTCACACCTCATCAGCAGCCCATTTATTAGAGTCTCTCCATTTGAACCATCTGGAGTGAATGCTGTTTCTTGCTGTACCCCAACCAATACACTGACAAATCAGAAAGTCCCTGTAATGCCCTGTAAAATACACTGATCTGGAATCAAGAGGCTCAAGTTTCAGGACTGACTGACTTTGGGCAAGTCACTTCACTTTTCTGCTCCTTAGTTTTCCTATCTTCAAAGGGGCTGATAATGCTTATTTAAGAGCGTTCCTTGGTCCTAAGACAGATCAGTGTATGTAACTGTGCAGGAAACTCTACAGAAATGCTAAGAATTCAAGAATGCTTAGGAATCTAGAATAGGCAGTTATTCCAAATAGCCTAATCTCTCAGATCTTCTGGATAAGAATGTCTGCCTTGTGTCAGTTCAGACCACTATAACAAAAACAGCATGGGTGGCTTAAGCAGCAAACATCTTGGGATGTCTAAGATCAAGTCTCTGGAAGATTTAGCATCTAGTGAGGGGACACTTCCTGGTTTGCAGACAGTCATTTACTCCTTATATCCTCAGCTGATGGCGATCTCATATCTTCTCCTCTTTTCATAAAGGCGTTAATCCACCATTGGAGCCCCACCCTCATGATCTCACCTAACTCTAAGTACCTTCCAAGGCCCTACCACCTACTACCATCCCACTGGGGTTAGGGTTTCAACCTCTGAATTTGGGGGAGTGGAACACAGACATTAAGTTCATGACACTTTGTTAAAGCAAAGTCTCCCTGTGCCCTGTGCTGAGACTGAGGTGACCAGAAAAAGGAAAGTTCCCAGCCTGCCCTTGCTCTTCCTAATTGGGCACCTTCTTCACTGCCTAAACTTAATTTTTATCATCCAGCTTCAGTGAGTGTCTTCAGCAGAAGTTTCTGCGCTTTGGTCTTACAAGGGTAAATCTATTTCTTCTTGTCTATCTTTTGCTATTTTGTAATTATTTGGGCTTCATTTTTATGATCTTCAATGTTTTGTCCTGTTTGATGGACTTCTCTGTTTTAAAGTCACATGTGTCCCCTAGAGTATAAAGTAATAATCTTTAGTAAGAACTCTATTGGTCTCCCATGGTGGTCCAGTAGGTAAGAATCTGCCTTGATATGCAGGGACATGGGTTCAGTCCCTGGTCAGGGAAGATCCCACATGCCACCGGGCAACTAAGCCCGTGTGCCATGAGCACTAAGACCGCACCCTAGAGCCCATGCTCCGCAAGAAGAGAAGTGCTCCGCAACAGGAGAAGACCAGGCACCACCCCCAGAGCATAGCCCCCAATCTCTGCAACTGGGAAAGCACACACAGCAAGGAAGACCCAGGGCAGTCATAAAAAAATAAATATTTTTTAAAAAAGAACTCAATCACTCACTGAAATTCTCTTTACCACCTTAATCCAAAACTACTTCAGACAAGAATCTCCTGTGGATTTTTTTTTAATCAGTAAGAAATTGTGCTTTAGCTTTAGAAAAATCTAGATCAATTTTTTTGTGTGTGGCAAAAATTCATCAGAAAGATTTACTCTGTACTTTAGTCATATAGACTTGGCCTAAAAATCTGCTCTTTTCCTGGAGTTGGTCATTCCAGCACTACATGGGTGTTCCCCATAAAAGGGAACAATCAACAAGATCAAGTTACTTTGAGTTCTTAATTGGTTTGCCAGAACTTCCTCTTCCTATCACAAAACATAGCCTGAGCAGCACATTCAGTTTTGCCTAATTCTGCCTGGAACTTTAGTGAACAGGATATATTCTGGAAATAAAAGTGACTTCACATATAGATGACCAGTTGATACTTTTAACCTCCCAACCACTCCAGTACTCTTGCCTTGAAAATCCCATGGACGGAGGAGCCTGGTAGGCTGCAGTCCACAGGGTTGCACAGAGTCAGACAAGACTGAAGCGACTTAGCAGCAACTCATATTGTTATATGGGGCTTCCCTCATAGTTCAGTTGGTAAACAATCTGCCTGCCATGCAGGAGACCCCAGTTTGATTCCTGGTTTGGAAAGGTCCGCTGGAGAAGGGATAGGCTACACACTCCAGTATTCTTAGGCTTCCCTTGTGGCTCAGCTGGTCAAGAGTCTGCCTACAATGTGGGAGACCTGGGTTCGATCCCTGGGTTGGAAAATCCCCTGGAGAAGGGAAAGGCAACCCATTCCTGTATTCTGGCCTGGAGAATTCCATGGACAAAGGAACCTGGCAGGCTACAATGGGGTCACAAAGAATCCGACATGACTGAGTGACTTTCACAACCCTTATTATTTATCTTTACCAAATCTAGTGTCAAAACGGCTTTGAGGGTTGTTCAAATTCTTTTGATCCCTGAGTTTCCTTTTACCAAATTTACTAGAAATAAAAAGGACATTCTTACAAGACTTGGAAACACTTTGATATGCAACATTTTGATCATGCTAATTATGCTAATTATATTTAATTTCTGTGACTTAGTAAACTTTTCCTTCTTGATAATTTATAGTTATATACCAAAAACAAACAAACAAAAGACCAGAATTAATCTCTTTTTTGGTAAGACATTGCATAACACCTGTGTAGTGTATGTGGTAACCCAAATGGGGAAGTCCTACACATGCCTGGGTTCCAGGGCAGGAATGCATGTACCCCCACCTCCTAGACTTGCTATACCCCTCAGGGCCACAGATTGAATGAATATTGCCTGTTGTAAGTTAAACAGAAGTCCAGTTCAGCAGAGCTGTCCCCATAGGCCCTTTTATCAAGGATTAGCAGACTTTTTTTAAAATCAGGGGGAGGTAGTGAATATGTTAGGTTTTGAGGGCCATGTGGTCTCCACCGCATCTTCTCAATTCTGCCATTATAGTGTTAAAGTAGTCAGAAATAATAGGCAAGTAAATGGGCATAGCTGTGTTTCAATAAATGTTTGTTTACAAAAGTAGGTGTTGGGCTAGATTTGACCTGGGGTCTTTTAGCTTGCCGTCCCTTGCTTTATTTCAGAGCAAGTGCTATGTTGTACTGTAATTATCTGAAACATGTCTGTCTCCTTCATAAACCTATATACTTCTAATGCAGATTCTCCCCTGTTAAACATTTTCAAAAATGAAGTCCAGTCTTTGGGCAATCCTTCATAAAAAAAAATTGGTTGAGGCGAGTCATCAGTGAATACTAAAACAAGTGGGAGAGTTTAATGAGAAACAAGATATTTACATAGTCTCTAAATATCTCCCCACTACATACTTATTAATTACAAAGGGGAAAATAGTTATTTACCAAGGAGAAATCTGACAAAAACCTCCTCAATCAAGTGATCAAAGTTAAAATACCTGGTCATGGGGTAAATCAACAGCATATGTCTCACTTCTGTATGATTCCTTCCAAAAAGAAATAATCTGGATTCCTGCCAAAAAGAAATAATCTGGATTCCTGCCAAAAAGAAATAATCTGGATTCCTGCCAAAAAGAAATAATCTGAGTCCAGTTGTGTGAGAACATCAAAGAAACCCATACTGAGGGGCATTCTGCATAATACTTGGACTGTAACCTTCTAAATATCATTGCTTCAGGAGACACATAATTTTTCGAGTCAGAAGCCTGGTGTGTGGTGTGCCTCCCTTTGGTTGGCAAAGCAATAAAGCTCTGTTATTACTGCTTCGCCACTCCTCACCCCCACCCCCTGCCAAAGTGTCAGTGCCATGCGTGACAGAGATTGAGGAATTGGTTCAGACTGAAGAAGAGGAAAGAAACGTGACCAGTGAAGGTGACATATAATCCAGGGTTTTCTTTTTATTAAGAAATAAAATCCTTAAAAAAATCCTTCTTACTGGGAAGACTGACAAAATCTGAAAATTTTCTGCAGATTGAATAATATTTTGCATTAAAGTTGATTTGCAGATTTTGATAATTGTACAGTGGTTATGTTCTTGATTTTAGTAAATAGACACTTAAGTATTTACAAGTAAAAGGGCATCACAGCTGCAACAAGGACGATCAGTTGTCTTAGTTTACCTGGGACCGAAGGAGCTCCCAGATGTAAGCCTTTTTCTAAAAATTAATTTTCTTTCTTTATTTTTGGCTATGCTGAGTCTTCATTCGACCTGGGCTTTTCTCTAGCTGCAGCTGCAGGGGCTGCTCTCTAGTTGTGGTGGCCGGGCTTCTCACTGCAGTGACTTCTCCTGTTGCCGAGCACGGGCTCTAGGGCTTGTAGGCTTCGGTAGCTGTGGAGCGTGGGCTCAGTAGTCGCAGTTCCCCGGCTCTGGAACACAGGCTTAATGGTTGTGTCACATGGGTTTAGTTGCTCTGAGGCATGTGGGATCTTTCCAGACCAGGAATTGGAAGGCGACTTCTTTACCACTAAGCCACCAGAGAAGCCCCCTCCCCACTCAGATATAGGATTTTTAATACTAAAATCAGTAAAGGCCCAGTCAAACGGGGAGGATTTGGTCACCCCAGTTGCAGTGAACTCTCAGAACGACTCAGAACAAAACTGTGTATGTGTGTGTGTCTATGTATATGTGTCTGTGTGTATGTACAGTTATTAGTTACTAGTTATTAAATTAGTTATTGAGTTAAATCAGTTATTTTATGTATGTACATGCATAAAATAAATGTGGTAACTGTTAACATTTGGGGGATGTGAGTGAAGAACCTTTGTACTATTCTTGCCACTTCTGTATATCTGAAATTATAACAAAATTAAAAATTGAAAGAAAATAAAAAGTGTTTGTTGCTCAGTTGTGTCCAACTCTATGTGACCTCATAGACTGTAGCCTGCCAGGCTCGTCTGTCCATGGAATTCTCCAGGCAAGAGTACTGGAGTGGGTTGCCATTCCCTTCTCCAGAGGATTTTCCTGACCCAGGGATCGAATCTCAGTCTGCCACATGGCAGCACAATTTGAAGAAATGTCCTCCTAGATAGATAGATTCAAATGTGCTTTTGGTGTTGTAGTAATAAATAAGTCAGACAGGACTCAGCACTCATGCAGAAAATGCAGTGGCCCAATGTAGGAGCCACGGTGAGTAGCAGCCACCTTGACTTCAGGGGAAGGGAAGCCCTGCAGCACCCTAGCCGACACACTAGAAGCCTGTCTTAGGTGCCCTGCTTTTAGATACAAGTTAGAGGTGAGCTGGAAGATAACTGAAAGTCAGTTATAGTTTCCTCAGACTTTTCTTCAGGTACACTCTCTCAGTCCTCAGAACAACCTCAGGAGTGACTGTCAGAAACCTTCTTACAAATGAAAGGAAAATATCATGAAAGAGTTAAATACTTAACTAATGGAACACAAGCTACAAAGAGGGATGAAAGCCAGGTATAAAAGCAGAAGACAACACAAATGCCAAATAGCAGGGCTGGACGGGGTGGTGGTGGGGGTGGGCAGTTAGACACTGTACCAAGTCAGTCCCTACAGGGGAATAGAAGGTGGCTGTGGAAAAATATGGACAACTGTTGCATATAATGATGCCTGGGAAGGTTGTTGATGATGTTATTGAGTTAAATTAGTTAGTTGAGTTACATTCAGTTTGTGTTACGTGAATCCCTTTGCGCATGCAGATGTATGTTTAATCTGAATGCGTGTGTGTGTGTGTGTTCAGTTCAGTCCAGTCACTCAGTCATGTTCGACTCTTTGCGACCATAGACTGGAGAAGGCAATGGCACCCCACTCCAGTACTCTTGCCTGGCAAATCCCATGGATGGAGGAGTCTGGTAGGCTGCAGTCCATGGGGTCGCCAAGAGTCGGACACGACTGAGTGACTTCACTTTCACTTTTCACTTTCATGCATTGGAGAAGGAAATGGCAACCCACTCCAGTGTTCTTGCCTGGAGAATCCCAGGGACGGGGAGCCTGGTGGGCTGCTGTCTATGGGGTCACACAGAGTCAGACACGACTGAAGTGACTTAGCTGCAGCAGACTGCAGCTCGCTAGACTTTCCTGTCCATCACCAACTCCCAGAGGTTGCTAAAACTCATGTTCATCGAGTCAGTGATGCCATCCAACCATCTCACCCTCTGTCATCCCCTTCTTCCATCTTCCATCTTTCCCAGCATCAGGGTCTGTTCCAGCGAGTCAGTTCTTCGCATCAGGTGGCCAAAGTATTGAAGCTTCAGCTTCAGCCCCAGTTCTTCCTATAAATATTCAGGACTGATATCCTTTAGGATGGACTGGTTTGATCTCCTTGCAGTCCAAGGGACTCTCAAGAGTCTTGTCCAACACCACAGTTCATAAGCATCAATTCTTCGGCACTCAGCTTTCTTTATAGTCCAATTCTCACATCCATACATGACTACTGTGTGTGTAAAGCTATATATTAATGCATATACACACATTTTGTGTTAATAGAAATGAGAAAAGACTTCTCAAACTTTAGCTTTCATAAGAATCACCTGGTGAACTTGATATTAATAAAATGTGTATTAATATCACTCTCTGCTCCTGGTAGCCCAGGAGGGAACCCAAGAATCTGCATTTCCAACAAGCACCTAGAATCTGAAAAGCTGTCAAACTATTTCTAATACTTTCACCTGGACAGTAGGCATTTTTACTTAAAAATCTGTATTGTGTAAATATTTTTTAAACAGGCATATATCACTTTTATACATTTAAAATCTATTTCTCACCCCTGCCTGGACCCCAGTCCTCTGACCACACCCCACAACCACTTGACAGCTACAGAACTCAAGACCAGCCCATTACTGGCAGTGGAGGCTCAGGTCCCAGGGGAACCAGAGTGCTGTGAGACCATCCTGGAAAAGTGAATCTTTCCAGATACCAGGCTTAAGGTAAGCCCAGGGGCTAATGTATATGGAGAAAACACATCTGAACTTCTGGAAGCCACAGCTGTGGCACCTCCAAAGAAATGGATGGCAGGGAGGCCAACACACAACAAAGGCGGGTTGTGACCTCCCAGGGCAGCTGCTGGAAGCAAGAACAAAAGAAATCCCCAGCGACTAACTGTTCCTAGAGAAAAGAATAACTGGATTTTTTTTCTTTAGTGTTTGCAACTTGCTCTAAACTTGGGCATCTGTTTCCTCTCCCAAGGTAGCAGCCCACGGACATTCTAGGAACCAGAGATGGCACCTGAAGATAGAGATGGCTGGGTCAGAATCTCTGCCATTGGGAGTGCCTGGAAGAGGTGCTGGAGCTTCTGGGTCACCCATTCCTGCTCTGATTTGCTTCCTGAACAGAGTGGGGAATGATGGAGAGGGGAGGGAACCACATACACAGAGAAGAAGGAAAGATATAAAGTCTAAATGGACCCAGCACCTTATCATTTCCTTCACACACACATTGGCACAAGCTGCCCATGTATCTCATCTAAATGACTGTGATGGCCGTAGGTTTGCCAGTAGCAACAGCAATACCCATGTTTGCCCTGCTTCTGCCCTTGTCACTTTCAGTCTGTGCTCAACACTGCAGCTGTGGTCATCTTGTTAATACGATATAAATCAGATCATGCCACACTGTTACCTCCAGTGGCTTCCCATCTCACTCAGAGTAAAGCTGAAACTCATTACAATGGCTCATGAGACCCTTCCCAGTCTGGTACTCAGATGCCTCTCTAAACTAACCAAATACTAGTCCCCACCTTGATTACTTCTCCGTAACTGTGCTGATCTCCTGCTCTTCCTCAAGCTACCCAAACATTTCATGCCTCTGGACATCTGTGCTTGCCCTTCCCTTAGCCCAGAATGCATTTCCTGGGCTGACATATCTGCTTGACTTTCTTCCTCTTAAAACTCAGCTCTTCGCTCAAATAATCCATCTTAGTGAAGCCTTCTCTTGCCACTATGTCTGTCTAGAACTGCAACCTTCAGCATACTTTCTTTGCTTGACTTTTCTTCTTAGCGCTTACAACCACCCAACATACCGACATTATACATTTAACTTATTTGGTGATAATCTTTTACCCCATTAGACTGAAAGCTCCATCAGTAAATGGAGTTATTTGTTTTCAAGGCTGTATTCTGAGTGCCCAGAACATCTCCTGGCATACAATAGACACTTAAGTGTCTGTTGACAGATTGCTAAATGGATGAGAATCACTCTACTCAGGTTTCTGCATGTCCTGCCCCTCGTGTTGAGTTTAATGTAGGAACGCATTGGTCCTGATGTGGTGCATGGAAGAGAGAACTTTTGGACTTAAGCATGCATGTGACTAAATACTCAGAAGCTTCAGACTGTTTGAAAGGTCTTCAAGTCCTAGCTACCCTTTCTCTTGAAGACCCCACATCTTAGAAAATTCTTACATCTTAGAAAATCTATTTAAATACACCTGCCTTCCACATTAAACATAATTTGGGCTTAAATTTTTTTTTTAAGGACTATTATAATTTGCTTCTGAAATCATTTGGCAGCGAGTGACACTGTTAATTTACAATTGGCTCTGACTTTCAGCAGTTATGCACTTGGGAATTCTTTAGAAGTGAAGTCAAATCTAGCCTTCAAATGGTCTCCAAATGTCATGAAATTTTTCTGAATAATCAGTTCAACAGTTAGTGAAATGGGGATAATGCTATGCTTTGTGGGCATTTATGTAAGCCTTGAATTCAGGTTTTACAATATGAGAACAGATAATCATTTTCTTTGGGGACTCAGCCAGGTTTACATGCTCCTGGAATCTCATTGCACCCAGGTCTTGGACCTAGAAAATCCAACAGATAAAATAGTCATGGCGAAAATTGAAGTGTCCATTTACTGTCTGATAATGTGAGTCCTTGGCTGGTGGGAGACGTTCTGTGAGCATGGTGAGGAGCCAGTGGCCGTGGCTGGGCTCGTTGTGGTTCGGCTAGGAGTCTTCCTCCCAGACTGCTGTTATGCACGAGCTGGGCACCCATTCTTGATGTGTGGCAGACCTCTGGTGGCCAGGCAGACCATTTCCCTCCTGACCCTTGTCTCCATCACCTCCTGGGCTCTGGTGAAGGCAAATATTTTCACTTACATTCTATGACACTTCTGCAGAATTCTGTTGACTCATGTGAGACAAGATGGGGGATTTTTCTGCAGCAGTTGCCACCTGGGGCAACAGATCTGTTAGTTACATCGTCTGCCAAGCCGCGCTGCTGTCTATGCAGGGCATTTTTAATCATGTAACTTTCACAATTATCCCTCATCTGCAATGACATTAGCCTGGGTGAATTTTTTGCCCAGTGTTAAGCTGTCAGTGGTTGAGGTTTTCCTGTTGCCTTCTCTGGCAGAGGCACATTTATTTATCACAGAAGAGCCTGACTCTGAAAGGATCTGTGCAAACTTCCTTCTGGAGCTGAAAAGAAAACATCTCATTCCTAGCCTGTGCCATCCACTGAAAACCTTCTCAAACCCCAAACTAGTGACTGTCCTAGGGGACAGATGTCATCTAAAGTAAGCGTGGACCATTTTGTTAGTTTTACTTGCCAACACTGCGTGACTTTAAACTTACTCCATAAATAAAAGAGACAGGGGCACAAAACTCTTTATACTTCCTACTTTCCTCCCCAAATGCTGACATTTCAAAACCCCATAATGTTGTTGTTCAGTTGCTCAGTCTTGTCCAACTCTGGACCCCATGGACTGCAGCATGCCAGGCTTCCCTGTCCTTCACTATCACCTGAAGTTTGCTCACATTCATATCCATTGAGTCTGTTCAGTTCAATTCAGTTGCTCAGTCGTGTCTGACTCTTTGCAGCCCCATGGACTGCAGCATGCCAGGCCTCCCTGTCCATCACCAACTCCCAGAGTTTGCTCAACTCATGTCCATTGAATTGGTGATGCCATCCAACCATCTCATCCTCTGTCGTCCCCTTCTCCTCCTGCCTTGAATCTTTCCCAGCATCAGGGTCTTTTCCAATGAGTCAACTCTTTGCATGAGGTGGCCAAAGTATTGGCGTTTCAGCTTCAGCATCAGTCCTTACAATGAACACCCAGGACTGATCTCCTTTAGGATGGACTGGTTGGATCTCCTTGTAGTCCAAGGGACTCTCAAGAGTCTCCTCCAACACCACAGTTCAAAAGCATCAATTCTTCGGCGCTCAGCTTTCTTCACAGTCCAACTCACATCCATACATGACTACTGGAAAAACCATAGCTTTGACTAGTCAGACTTTTGTTGGCAAAGTAATGTCTCTGCTTTTTAATATGCTGTCTAGGTTGGTCATAACTTTTCTTCCAAGAAGCAAGCATCTTTTAATTTCATGGCTGCAGTCACCATCTGCAGTGATTTTGGAACCTCCCAAAATAAAGCCTGCCACTGTTTCCACTGTTTCCCCATCTATTTGCCATGAAGTAGTGGGACCAGATGCCATGATCTTAGTTTTGCTCAGAGGATCAGTGAGCCTGTGATACTATCTAAACATCTCATCCTCCCATATGTTTCCCTAAACAAAGCTTCATGAAAATATGTATTAAAAAATAATACAATGGTTTTTAGGTCATTACAACCCAAGAGGAGAGAGAGAGGCTGACTGCCTGTGGCTGTGGAAGGTAGTTTACAGAGGTTC
The DNA here is from genome assembly GCF_023091745.1 of Budorcas taxicolor. Classification (NCBI taxonomy): domain Eukaryota; kingdom Metazoa; phylum Chordata; class Mammalia; order Artiodactyla; family Bovidae; genus Budorcas; species Budorcas taxicolor. The sequence goes on from NC_068915.1 coordinate 46,659,455, forward strand.
CAATTGTCTCTACCTCTCTTGGTAAACAGCAGGCATGTTTAAAAAGGCTTGAAATGGAGATATGGTTGAAGACTTGAGATCCATGTATGCTTTTTCATTCAGACACATAGGTAAGCAATATTCTGCAACAAAGTTGCAAGCAAGATACAGTTTTTTCAAGTTATTTTTTTTTAATTGGAGTATAGTTGCTTTGGGGCTTCCCTGGTGGCTCAGACAGTAAATCCACTTGCAATGAGGGTGACATTGGTTCGATCCCTGAGTTGGGAAGATCCCCTGGATAAAGGAACAGCTACTCACTCCAATATTCTGGCCTGGAGAATTCTGGCAGTTCATGGGATCACAAAGAGTTGAACACAACTGAGCGACTTTCACACACATGCACACATAGTTGCTTTACAATGTTGTGTTAGTTTCTGCTGCACATCAGCATGAATCAGCTATACATATGCATGTATCCCCTCTCTCTTGAGTCTTCCTCCCACCCCTCCATCCCACACCTCTAGGTCATGACAGAGCACCAGGCTGAGCTCCCCGTGATATACAGCCCCTTTCCACCAGCTAGCTACTTTACACATGGTAGTGTATATATGTATATGTCAGTCTTCTCTCTCAATTCGTCCCACCCTCTCTTTCCCCCTGTATCCACAAGTCTGGTCTCTGTGTCTTCATCTCTATTCCTGCCTTGCAAATAGACTCATCAGTACTATTTTTCTAGGTTCCATATATATGCATTAAAATATGATAGATACAGTTAACAAATATTTCCTATTCAGAAACACTATCTAGAAAACTAGATAGTGTTTAAACACGTCAGACTCCTTAAGAATTTTTGTAGACATTTGCTACTCACCCCTCCAGCATGGAGTCTTCCTTTCTCCATGTTGATATTCTTTGGGGATACACATATTCCACCTTCACTGGTGGTCTAGTTGGGACTGACCCCAGCCCTGGCTCCAGGAATGAACTATAATTGGCTGAAACCAATCAATGTATCCTATTCCTCAGCCCATATGGGTTGGTCAGGGATGAGTTCATGATTCAATTTAGGTTAATGATTCATGGCGATAAACACTGATATTAAGAAAAGAGGAAGAGTTCAAGAAAGCAGCCTAACTTTATACCTCAAGGAACTATAGAAAATGAGAACAAACTAAGTCCAAGTTAGTAGGAAAAAAAGACAATAGGAAATATTAGTGAACGTCAGAGCTGTTTTTTTGAAAAGATAAATAAAGTAGACAAAACTTTAACTGGAGTTACCAAGAAGAAAAGAGGGAGGGCTCAATAAACAAAATTAGAAATGAAAGAGGAGACATTAAGAGTAACACCACAGAAATACAGAGGATTATAAGAGATCACTGGGAATAATCACACATCAACAAACTGGACAGCTTAGAAGAAATGAATCCATTCCTAAAAGCACGCGTGCGTGCATGCTTAGTCACTTCGTCGTGTCCAACTCTTTGCTATCCCATGGACTAGAGCCTGCCAGGCTCATCCATCTATGAGATTATTCAGGCGAAAACACTGGAGTGGGTTGCCTTTTCCTGCTCCAGGAAGATCCAGGAGGTCTTCCGGACCCAGGGATCAAACTCATGTCTCTTGTATCTCCTACATTGGCAGGAAAATTCTTTACCACTGAGCCACCTGGGAAGCCCTAAACAACCTACCAAAGCTGAATCTTGAATAAAGAGAATATCTGAACAGATTGATTACTAGTAAAGTTTGAATCAGTAGTCAAAAAACTTCCAACAAGAAAAGTCCAGGAGCAGATGGCTTTGTTAGTGAATTCTACCAACTATTTAAAGAATTAATTCCAATCCTTCTCAGACTCCTCCCATATGGGCCAGTGAGAGAGATGACAATCACAGAACTTATGTAGAATATTAAAAGAGTTTCTCTGTCCTGGGATCACACCTGGTGTGGTGTGAGGATGAGAAACTTCAATCCTGGGGAGAGAGTCCAGAGCTGCAGGCGGCTTTGGTGTGGAATCTGGAGCTGAAACTGTCACCACTGGAGAGACTGAAAGAGCCAGATCCTTGGGTGGCTTAGCCTCATTGAAACCAGCCCTATCTCTGGATTTTTCAGTTGTGTAAAACAATAAGCCACATCTAATTGAATTCTCTGTCACTTGCAACCATAAGATATCTAAATGGCTTAAGGCTGCTAAAGCTACTCCTAGCCATGCCCAGCCAGCCTCTGAAAAAACTGCAATCTTGTGGTGAATGTGTCTTTGTTTCTTTGCATTTGTAACTTTCACCTCACCAGCATACTCCACTCTTCTTTTTTCACATGGAACCCCATTGTTTCTTACTTTCCAAACTCTCACTCCAGCCATCTTAGCTAACCCCACATCCTGGCTCCAGTAGAGAACCTGTGACCCAGGTATAAAACGGCGTTCCAGCTCACAGGGCTATTTGATATGATCACAGATGGGTGTGCTATTCTTGGATAGCCAGTAAAAATAAGATCCAGGACTTTTAGGTCTTATTAAAAAGGCAATAGTTGGGTATGCCGAGGGAGAAGCCAACATGTGTGCCACCACATGGAGAGAATATTCCTGAAAATGAAGCAATAGAAAGAAAAGAAGAACAAGAGATAAAGCGATGGTAAGAGAAGGACCAAGTCCTAACATTCATTGTCTGAGGCCTGGTCCAACCATGCCTGAGGGCGTGTTCAGTAAGAACTTCTTTGTTGTTAACAACAGTTTGATCTGGGTTTTCTGTCACTCAAATTTAGAATATTGATTATATAGACCTGATTTTTTTCATACTAAAATATTTTTATTATAATATTCTTCTTTTCCCCTAGTATAAAAGTAATACATGATTAATGCAGAAAATCTGGAAAAGAAAAGAAAAAGCAAAGAAACTAAAGCACTTTTCATACTACAACTCTCTAATGACTGCTGACCCTTTCATGTATGCTTGAGTCTTTTTCATATGCATATTTATGGAATTGTACAATATAATTTCCAAATTATACAGGCACACTATAATTTCTTCAATTCTTCCTTTTCAACAACTGAAGTAATTTTCTTTCTTCCTTTCCTTCTTTCTTTTTCCTGTTATTTACTATTTACTAATGTAAACATCTATGTTAGTAAATCTTTGCACACATCCATGTCATGTCCATTTCCTTAGAAAAAATTGCATTGCCATATGCATAATAAATTTCTCATGAGGTTGCTCCCAAGTTTTTATTATATATAATGCTTAAATAGACACATTTATGCATTCTTTTGCACAGAATTAACTCCTAAAAGTGGAGTTACCAGGTAGAGGGCATGCTTGGTGAAGGTTTTGATCAAATCGCCCTGTGGAAGGTTACTTAGCCCTGTTCCTCTGCTGCTCCTCCCCATGATTGCACACACTGCATGTTACTAACTACCTCATACTATCAAGATGAACATATTCTTCATAGTTGGTTAGCTATTTGCATTGATGTTTCCTTAACTTTTTATTTTATATTGGAGTATAGTTGATTAAAAATATTGTGTTAGTTTCAGGTATATAGCAAAGTGATTCAGTTAAACATATACATGTATCTATTGTTTTTCAAATTCTTTTTCCCATTTAGATTGTTACATGATATTGAGCAGAGTTCCCTGTGCTGTACAGAAGGTCCTTGTTGGTAACCCATTTTATTTTATTTTTTTTTATTTATTTTTTTACTTTACAATACTGTATTGGTTTTGCCATACATTGACATGAATCCGCCACAGGTGTACATGAGTTCCCAACCCTGAACCCCCCTCCCACCACCCTCCCCATATCATCTCTCTGGGTTATCCCAGTGCACCAGCCCCAAGCATCCTGTATCCTGTGTCAAACCTAGACTGGCGATTAGTTTCTTACATGATAGTATACATGTTTCAATGCCATTTTCCCAAATTATCTCACCCTCTCCCTCTCCCACAGAGTCCAAAAGTCTGTTCTTTACATCTGTGTCTCTTTTGCTGTCTCGCATACAGGGTTATCGTTACCATCTTTCTAAATTCCATATATATGTATTAGTATACTGTATTGGTGTTTTTCTTTCTGGCTTACTTCACTCTGTATAATAGGCTCCAGTTTCATCCACCTCATTAGAACTGAGTCAAATGTATTCTTTTTAATGGCTGAGTAATACTCCATTGTGTATATGTACCACCGCTTTCTTATCCATTCGTCTGCTGATGGACCTCTAGGTTGCTTCCATGTCCTGGCTATTATAAACAGTGCTGCGATGAACATTGGGGTACACATGTCTCTTTCAATTCTGGTTTCCTCGGTGTGTATGCCCAGCAGTGGGATTGCTGGGTTATAAGGCAGTTCTATTTCCAGTTTTTAAAGGAATCTCCACACTGTTCTCCATAGAGGCTATACTAGCTTGCATTCCCACCAACAGTGTAAGAGGGTTCCCTTTTCTCCACACCCTCTCCAGCATTTATTGCTTGTAGACTTTTGGATCGGAGCCATTCTGACTGGTGTGAAATGGTACCTCATTGTGGTCTTGATTTGCATTTCTCTGATAATGAGTGATGTTGAGCATCTTTTCATGTGTTTATTAGCCATCTGTATGTCTTCTTTGGAGAAATGTCTATTTAGTTCTTTGGCCCATTTTTTGTTTGGGTCATTTATTTTTCTGGAATTGAGCTGCATAAGTTGCTTGTATATTTTTGAGATTAGTTGTTTGTCAGTTGCTTCATTTGCTATTATTTTCTCCCATTCAGAAGGCTGTCTTTTCACCTTGCTTATAGTTTCCTTTGTTGTGCAGAAGCTTTTAATTTTAATTAGATACCATTTGTTTATTTTTGCTTTTATTTCCAGTATTCTGGGAGGTGGATCATAGAGGATCCTGCTGTGATTTATGTCGGAGAGTGTTTTGCCTATGTTCTTCTCTAGGAGTTTTATAGTTTCTGGTCTTCCATTTAGATCTTTAATCCATTTTGAGTTTATTTTTGTGAATGGTGTTGGAAAGTGTTCTAGTTTCATTTTTTTACAAGTGGTTGACCAGTTTTCCCAGCACCACTTGGGTAACCCATTTTAAATACAGCAGTGTCAATCCCAAACTCCCTAACTATCCCTCCCAACCCCCTCTTTACTCTTCCCCTTTGGTAGCAATTAATTCATTCTCTAAGTCTGTGAGTCTGTTCCTGTTTTGTAAGTAAGTCCATGTATTGATTTTTCTTGACTTGCCTCTTTGCAACACAAAATTTGAAATTCTTTTACTTTTTTTTTCAGGAGGAACTGGATAGATAAGGGAATACCTCATTATTCAGTTATTTTAGTTATTTTTCTGGAGGTGAAAACAAAACAAAAAACCCTCCAGGCTCTAATGGATGCATTTTGGTTGGAAATAGCCATTGCCCATGGCTTCAATTTTTTCTGACAATTTTCTGCATTACTGACCTGCCATGAGTTACGTACAATGACTTGAGAAGCACTATTGTCTAGGCACACTACTTGTGTAAAAGGAACTTGGAGCCAGACTTTCTGGTTTCAAATCCCAGCCCTATAACAGCAGTTGTGTGACATTGGAAACATTGCTCCAAATCTCTGTGCCTCATTTTCCATATCTTAAGAATGATAGTACCTACTTCTCAGGATTATTATAACATTAAGGTAAAGTGAATAAAGTACTTGTAACAAGACCTCCTGATACAAGTTAAGCCCTCAATAAGTATTAACCATTAGGACTGAAATATAATTATAGCTAAACTATATTGAATGTTTACTGTGATACAAAAGAAAAAACATCCAACTTTATCTTCATCAACTTTCTGAATCAATTTCTTTTGTTATATTCATTTTATAAATGAACTAAGGTGCAGAGGGGTTAGCTAACTTAGCCAAAATCATCTTATTAACATGTGGAAGTGGGACTAAAATTCATCTACATCACCTCTGGGAGAATATAGAGGACAGGTGGTTCACATTTAAATTTTTTTAAATTTGAAAGCAGTACTTTTGTTATAAAAGTGTAATTTAATTCCCACTTGCAGGTAAAACTTCACATTCTATCTGCCTATCACTTAAATCTAGCATTAGAGCATTTTTACCCAGCAACCTAATACATATTTAATGATGCCAAGCATCACAAAAGGCAGGAAAATTTTAAACTATTTAAACCTAATATATATATATAATAAATAACTATATATATATAAAGCTGTAATACATGTATATACATATACATAATACATATCAGTTCAGTTCAGTTATATAATATATATCACTCACCTAGAGCCAGACATCCTAGAATGGAAAGTCAAGTGGGCCTTAGAAAGCATCACTACAAACAAAGCTAGTGGAGGTGATGGAGTTCCAGTTGAGCTATTTCAAATCCTGAAAGATGATGCTGTGAAAGTGCAGCACTCAATATGCCAGGAAATTTGGAAAACTCAGCAGTGGCCACAGGACTGGAAAAGGTCAGTTTTCATACCAATCTCAAAGAAAGGCAATACCAAAGAATGCTCAAACTACCACACAATTGCACTCATCTCACATGCTAGTAAAGTAATGCTCAAAATTCTCCAAGCCAGGCTTCAGCAATACGTGAACCGTGAACTTCTAGATGTTCCAGCTGGTTTTAGAAAAGGCAGGGGAAGCAGAGATCAAATTGCCAACATCCGCTGGATCATGGAAAAAGCAAGAGAGTTCCCGAAAAACATCTATTTCTGCTTTATTGACGGTGCCAAAGCTTTTGACTGTGTGGATCACAATAAACTGTGGAAAATTCTGAAAGAGATGGGAATACCAGACCACCTGACCTGCCTCTTGAGAAACCTGTATGCAGGACAGGAAGCAACAGTTAGAACTGGACATGGAACAACAGACTGGTTCCAAATAGGAGAAGGAATACATCCAGGCTGTATATTGTCACCCTGCTTATTTAACTTCTATGCAGAGTACATCATGAGAAACGCTGGGCTGGAAGAAGCACAAGCTGAAATCAAGATTGCTGGGAGAAATATCAATCACCTCAGATATGCAGATGACACCACCCTTATGGCAGAAAGTGAAGAGGAACTAAAAAGCCTCTTGATGAAAGTGAAAGAGGGGAGTGAAGAGGTTGGCTTCAAGCTCAACATTCAGAAAACGAAGATCATGGCATCCGGTCCCATCACTTCATGGGAAGTAGATGGGGAAACAATGGACTTTATTTTGGGGGGCTCCAAAATCACTGCAGATGGTGACTGCAGCCATGAAATTAAAAGATGCTTTCCCAAAGGTATATTTAAAAGCCACAAGAAGTCTGTTAAGAATTTAAAACATGGAAGGAGGGGAGAGGAAGGTGGGACAAATTGAAAGAGAAGTATTGACATATATACACTACCATGTGTAAAATAGCTAGTGGGAATCTATGGAAGGGAGGGAAAGTTATGACCAACCTAGATAGCATATTCAAAAGCAGAGACATTACTTTGCCAACAAAGGTCTGTCTAGTCAAGGCTATGGTTTTTCCAGTGGTCATGTACTGATGTGACAGTTGGACTGCGAAGAAAGCTGAGCACCGAAGAAATGATGCTTTTGAACTGTGGTGCTGGAGAAGACTCTTGCGAGTCCTTTGGACTGCAAGGAGATCCAACCAGTCCATCCTAAAGGAGATCAGTCTTGGGTGTTCATTGGAAGAACTGATGCTGAGGCTGAAACTTCAATATTTTGGCCACCTCATGCAAAGTGTTAACTCATTGGAAAAGACCCTGATGCTGGGAGGGATTCGGGGCAGGAGGAGAAGGGGACAACAGAGGATGAGATGGCTGGATGGCATCACTGACTCGATGCACATGAGTTTGGGTGGACTCCGGGAGTTGGTGATGGATGGGGAGGCCTGGCGTGCTGCCATTCATGGGGTTGCAAAGAGTTGGACACGACTGAGTGACTGAATTGAACTGAATTGAATATATATATATACTGATTGGTTAGAGTGAACATTTTGTAGAAAAACATATAAGAATGGAAAACACTATTAACCATGTTTTACATTCTTTTCTAAGTTCTTAAAAAAATTTAAACTTTTAAATATTGGCGTATAATTGCTTCACAATGTTGTGATGGTTTTTGCTGTACAACAAATTGAATCACCTATATGTATACACATATCGATCCTCCCTGTTGATCCTGCCTCCCGCGCCCCCATCCAGCCCTTCTAGATCATCACAGAGCACAAAGCTGAGCTCCCTGTGCATATAGCTGATTCCCACCAGCTGTCTATTTCACACATGGTAGTGTATATATGTCAATACTTCCCTTTCAATCTGTCCCACCTTCCTCTCCTCTCCTTCCATGGTTTAAATTCTTAACAGACTTCTTGTGGCTTTTAAATACATCTCTGGGAATCATTGTTGTAATTGATGTCTGTGTGCATTTTGTCAGATTGGGTTCAGCTAGACATTCAAGTCCTTTAACCACAAAGTCCAGGAAAGCTTGGCCTTATGACATTTCAGTTTATAACCATGTTGGTAGTCAGAAAAGACGGCACTGCTTTTACTCAATAAAGATTAGTGCTCCAATGTGGGGCAGATGTTTATATTGGTTTAGGGTGTGATTGGTGACGTAGATTGAGAGGAGAGAGCAGAATAGTTGAGAGTGAAGTATTATTAGCAATAAAAGATAAGCTCTTCCAGAGAAATAATAATAGTTTTTAAATAGGAATGAACCTCCCAGTCAGTTTAACCCCCTACTGAGAGGTGGGGTCAGGCAAGTCTCTCTCCTAAACCGATTACATAATACTTTTTCCCCCTTAGGAAGTTTCACAACCTCTTTTATAAACTGTTAATGTGCTTATTCAGTCGTATCATGGGGAAAGGTAACTAATTTTTAACTTTAACCAGGATGGCTTGACCTTTCCATGATCACTCTGGTGAACCAATGGGAGTTACTGTTCCATAACCTTTCTTTTACTCCTCATCACAAATTCCATCATAATACATGATAAATACAAAAATTGAACATAGTTTATTTTCCCTTTTACTTGATTAAAATACTTAGCTTTAAATGTATTACGATTTAAATGATCTCTCATCTTATTCACTAAACCCATCATCTGAGTCAAAAACATTAGGATGACACCCACCTATCCAGCCCTAAATCCAACCAAATGTGTTTTGAGGAAGGGACCACTTCCCTGGGCTTTGAGATGGACAGAGGCCATCTGACAAATCCACATCTGAAGATTTGTAAAACAAAGAACTTTGCACCGGCTCCTCCAAGAACTAGTATGGCAGAAGCTTTGATGACTGTGAGTTTCAAGGGTAAGATGGAAACTCCCCAACACCATAAGTCCGAATACCTCAGCTCTGACTCGCATTGTGTGTGGTCCCAGGAGAGATATCAAGTCCTCTGAGCCTCAGTTTCCTCCTCTCTAAAATGAGCTCAGCAAAGGATCCATGGGCTATATGTGTAAACACAAAGGATACCCATTATTTTATTACTTCTGGGGGAGACATAATGTTCATCACCTGAGGAAATAAACTTCAGCCTCCAAGACTGTAGCTTCAACTGCCTTAAATGGAAGGAACCTAACCTGTGAACCCTGGCTCAGTTTAAAGTAGACTCTTCTCTGGTAGATTTTTGTTTTGTTTTTTCAGAAATTCACAGTGGGATTAGAGACAAAAAGAAAGTACTGAAACATCTTTGCCTGTTTCACACAATCTTGGAGTTGTTGCTTTTTTACTGAAAGATGATTTAATAGGAACCACACTGTCACTCCAAATTATCTCTAGATTAGCCTTTGCTTGGATGATAAAATACCAGATGAAACGACATTTTTAAAACTTCTGTTATAAAGCATTGCTTCCCAAATTCATGTATGCCCAAGCACAATACACTGTGCTAAAGTAGTTAAGAGTCTGAGCTCTGGAGTCCTACCACCTTCAAATTCTGCTTCTGCCGCTTAATAGCTGTGTGACAAATTCTAAAGCTCTCTGTGCTTCAGTTTCCTTGTTGTTAAATATGAATAATAAAAGTATGTACCTCATAGGATGGACTTCCCTTGTGGCTCAACTGGCAAAGAATCCGCCTGCAATGCGGGAGACCCGGGTTCCATCCGTGGGTTGGGAAGATCCCCTGGAGAAGGAAAAGGTTACCCACTCCAGTATTCTGGTCTAGAGAATTCCATGGACTATATATGCCATGGGGACACAAAGAGTCAGATACAACTGAGCGACTGTCACATCATAGGATTGTAGGGAGAGTTTGCTAAATTAACAAATGTAAAATACTTAGAATATTGTAAGTGCTGTGTTTAGTGTTAGCCCTTAGAACCGTGTTTGGCAATTAGCAGGCACTGAGTAAATGTTAGCTTTTATATTACTGTTTTAAATGATAGAGACTGTGATGCAGGAGAGTGGGAAGAGCTCAGGAAGGGAGATCAGAACAAATCCATTTAGTTAATACACTTTAGCCATTGTATGTACAATGTTTATCAAATTAATTACCTTTCTTGAGAGCAACGTTTGCCTGGGCATCCAGAGATGCCCAGAATTTAAGATTAGAAGCAAACATGAAGTTCTAATAACAGGTAATTAGAAGGAGCTCACTTAAAAAAAAAAAATGTTTGCTTTTTAACGGAGCTTTAAATGAGCTCATGGGAAGTTTATTATAAAATGCTTGCCTGCACCAAATGCCTTAGTGGGAAAAACCTTACTGCAATTCAGTTGTTTAATACACAGGCCATGTTGTTTCTGAGAGACTTTGTTCCTGCTATGGAAGTCAAAGATGTCTTTGATTGTCCCAAGGTATTTCAAAATAATCACAAAATCACATTTCAGAGCTATAATAGGAGGGGATTTAGAAACCATCTCCTCCTAGGCTCTCTTTTTATAGCTGAAGAAACAAATCCAACAGGGTTAAAGGATTTGCCTGAGGCAACTCAGCAACCTCCAACCTCGAAGCTAAAGTCAACCCCCACTTTCTTTAATTCTTAGTTCAGGAGAGAGAGGGAGAGGGAGGAGAGAGGGAGTGGTAGAGGGGAAAAGATACTGCAGCTTGCAGATGGGGAGCACCCCAAGTTTTTCCCTTTCACATAGTAAAAAGGATAAACTGATCACATACCTGTAGAAACAATTATGGTTTATCAGAAAAAGTGTCGAGGCTAAGCAACGATCAACAAGCATTCAAGGAGCAAGTTTATTAGCTGCAGGTACGTTTCTTGTTTGTTGATTTTTACTTCAGTGGGACTAAAACCTGAGCATTTTGAGATGCCTGTGGACAAACAGCAGAGCTAGCTACCCAGTTGGTGAGGTTTCACTCTCCTGGGTGACTCCAGTGAGCAATGTAACCTGACACAGTATAACAGGGCTCTGGGTGGCTACAGCTAATCTTTCGCAATTCTTTCTGCACTCCTACCATACTCATAAAACCCTACAGGGACCATCTGGGAGCTGGACTCGGGGAATAGGGACTCGAAGATGTGGGTCGTTCCATCTCAAGGAAGTTATGGCTTCCCAACCTCAGGTGTCCACCATCCACAAAAGAGATTTCTGTAAGAAGTAGACCCTATCATAAGAGCACTCAGTCTCACATATTCAATGGGGGAAGATCACATAACTAGTTACTCAGCTTAACAGGTACTTGCAAATCACCTGCTCTGTTCCCTCTGTGAATAAACAAAGCCGAAATGCAAATGGTGAACACCCTGTGTTTGACCAGGACTCCTGAGCAGTGTGGGTCTCATGCCAGTGGAGGGTTTCCATCACTGGAGGGTTTCCATCTCCCATCTTTAACTTGGTGGGTTATTATCCAGTTATTCTGATTTCTTTAAGCATATGTGACATCCTACCTCTGCTTAGATGTTTCTGCCAACCTGACTTCCCCGGTATGCTAATGGGTAGACAAAACTGAAAGCGATAAGAGAGAGATAGGTCTTTACAGTTAAGCACGGGGCCCATGTGCAACTCTCTGAACTGTGCAGTGTTTGCATATTTCTGGGATGTTTTTCACCTCTGACTTCTGCAGTTGCCTTCTGTTACTGGGGATTCCCTAACCACCAAACTGTAATTTCTGCAATTCAGGGGCTCGCAAAGGTTTTTGTTTGTGCTTCAGATCACATAGTACAAGCATTCAGATTCTAGTATCTGCAGCTTAAAAACCCTTTAAGGTTTTAGTTTCATAAAACAAAGTGACTGCCTATGAGGTGTGATTTTCCATTAATGTTGGAACTGCCCAAGAGCCTCCACATACCCCTCCTCAAACCGGCTTATGCCTGGAGTTCTGCCTGTAGAGACTCATTGGTCAGTAAGAGAGTAATTTACCTGGACTGTACAGGTAGACTTCAGACCTCTGTAAGTTCTTGAGGTTAAACACCAAGTCTGTATGCATTTGCCCATTTTTAGTCCTGAAGAGAGGCACTTTAGGTCTTTGCTGGTTCCCAAAAGTATCAGTAACCCCCCAAAAGTTTAAGAATGATTGCTTTTTCTGCTAAGATGTTTTAAGTTATTTACTATTGAATGTTCTGGAAAACACATAAATGAAAAGACAATCATAAATTTTATATGCCACAAAGAGGGCCAACTGGAAACTTTGCCTAAGATATTTTCTAGAAAAACAAACAATGACTTTATTAGTTTTGCTCTCATTCTTTATTCAAAACAAGATATCTGCGTTCTTGAGAGAGTTGATCACAACACAGATGTGACCTTTTCATTCTTCACTTCAAAAGTAAGGCCTGAGTACAGGACTAAGGAGGATTCTGAACCTGACTCTGGAAAATGTTATTTCTAAGAACAGTAAGTAAGTAAGTAAGTGAAGTCTCTCAGTCATGTCCGAGTCTTTGCGACCCCATGGACAGTAGCCTGCACCAGGCTCCTTTGTCCCTGGGATTTTCTAGGCAAGAGTACTGGAGTGGGTTGCCATTTCCTTCTCCAGGGAATCTTCCCGAACCCAGGGATCGAACCCAGGTCTCTTGCATTGTAGACAGACGCTTTTTACCGTCTGAGCCAACAGAGGTGGTCAAATTTCTGTAAAGAGTCAGTAGTAAATGCTGTCAGCTTTTTTGGTCCTTGTGGTCTCTGCTGCTTTGTGCTCCTCAGTTGTGCTGCTTTGTGGAAAGCAGCCATAGACAACATGTAAACAAATGGAAGTGGTGATGTTTCAATAAAACTTTCCTTACAAAAACAAGTGGTGGACCAGATCTGGCCCATAGCAGCAGTTTGCCGATCCCTCTCTTAAAGGTTTAAAGATGCTATTGAATAAAAATAATAAGACTCACATATTTGCCACGTTTATGATATATACCAATGTCAAGGTACTTTGTGAAAAATGAAATGTCTGATTATATTATTATATTGATTGTTGCATTGGAATGAAAGTAATTTCAACAAGTTATTCTGCAAGTCAGGCAAGCCATGCATTACATTAAATATCTGACAATTAAAATCCATAACTCCACATGCCACCATCAACAGAACGAAAAGACAGCCTACCAAGTCAGGGGAGATATTTGCAAATGATATGACCAATAAGGGGTTAATATCCGAAATATATAAACAACTCATGCATGCGTAGATGCTAAGTCACTTCAGTTGTGCCTGACTCTGTGCAACCCTGTGGACTGTAGCCCACCAAGCTCCTAAGTCTATGGGATTTCCCAAGCATGAATACTGGAGTGGGTTGCCATTTCCTTCTCCAGAGGATCTTTCTGACCCAGGGATCAAACTCATATATCTTGTGTCTCCTGCACTGGCTTTACCACGAGCCCACATGGGAAGTCCAGGCACATGAAAAGATGCTCAACATCATTAACTATCAGAGAAATGCATATCAAAACCACAATGAGATATCACCTCATGCCTCATGACATACCTCATGGCTGTCATCAAAAAGAGCTCAGATAACAAATGTAGATGAGGATGTAGAGAAAAGGGAACCCTCATACACTGTTTGTGGGAATGCAAATTGGTGCAGCCTCTGTGCAAAACAGAATGGGAGTTCTTCAAAAAACTAAAAGGAGCTATAAGAGATAAATGGATAAAGAAGATATACATACATACACACACAATCAGAAAAAAGAATGAAATTTTGCCATTTGCAACAATGCAGAGGGACCTGGAAATTATTTCGCTAAGTGAAATAAGTCTTACATATTAATGTACATGATATCACTTATGTGTGGAATCTAAAACAGAAAACAAATGAATGAATATAACAAAATAGAAACGGATTCCAGATATAGAAAACAAACTACTGGTTACCTGTGAGGAGTGGGAAGAGGGGAGGAGCAAGAGAGCAGTAGGGGATTAAAAGGTACAAATTACTGTGCATAAAATAAAGAAGCTACACGGATATATTGTATGGCACAGGGAACATAGCTAATCTTTTATTGAAACTTTAAATAGAGTAGAATCTATAAAAATACTGAACCATCACATTGGACACCTGAAACCAATATAACATTGTACATCAACTACACTTCAATTAAAAAAAGATAAATAAAAGACATAGCTTAAAAAGAACAAAAGATTTAGACATGTCTGATTTTTCCAGGGCATAATACAAAAATAAAACTGGATCCTTTAAACCATGATTTGTCTCCATGCACCTCAAGGAAATTGTATTTTTGGCAAATGATGACAGTAAAATAACCCTTTTGCCCTCAGGCCTCACTCCAGGTGGGGAATCCCTCCCTGATCCTCCACAGGTAGACTTCTGTTTTTTCTAGAAACCTGATATCCTTTAGAATCATAGGCTTTTGGCATCACAAATGCGAGCAGGCAGCGCCTGCCTGCCAGGCTTCAGGCTGCTGCTTGTCCAACAGGGGAGAAAAGAAATCCTTGTGATGCTCCCAAAGTCTGCAGTTTCTTTCATTTCTAAAGCAAGATGACAGAAACCCTGGGCCTCTTTTTACTTTCTGCATTCAAAATAATGAGTCATTTTACCTTCCTGTTTAATATTTAGTTTTGCATGCTGTTTGGTTAGAACATTTCATATCTGCACAGTATCAGATTGTGAGGTTTGAACAAATGAGCTAAGAGGTTAAGGGAAAGGGCTGGAATGGGCACCAAATGAATCAGAGACAAGTCAATCCAAAGACCATCACAGAGCTCATCATAACTGAAATCACTCTCTCTGGAAAACAGACTCCCTCAGAACGAGTGAGTGCTAACTGACCTACAGGAAAAACAGCCAAAATGTATGTAAGCTCTGCCCACTGTCTGCAGGAGCAAACAGCAGTTGCAAACAGCAGTTGCAAACACACAAAGAGACAAAAGTGAAAGTGAAGTCGCTCAGTCGTGTCCGACTCTTTGCGACCCCATGGACACCAGGCTCCTCTGTCCATGGGATTTTCTAGGCAAGAGTACTGGAGTGGGTTGCCATTTCCTTCTCCAGGGAACTTCCCAACCCAGGGATCGAACCCAGGTCTCCCACATTGTAGACAGACGCTTTCCGTCTGAGCCACCAGGGAAGTAACAAGGGACGATTTTACAACGCTGTGCTGTGCTTAGTCTCTTGGCCATGCCCGACTCTTTTCGATCCCATGGACAGACTCCTCTGTCCATGGGAATTCTCTAGGCCAGAATACTGGAGTGGGTTGCCATTCCCTTCTCCAGGGTACCTTCCCAACCCAGGGATAGAACCCAGGTCTCCCAAGTTGTAGGCGGATTCTTTACTGTTGAGCCACGAGGGAAGCCCGATTTTTACAATACACTGCCCAATAGCAGATTTAAGCTGACATGAGTAGCCAGACTTCACACATGCCAAAGAAGTAGAGGGTACAAGAGAGAAATTAGGGGTGCAATGCAGGTGCAAGAGTCAGTAGGAAGGAAAGGTTTTTTTAAGTTAAGCTTATTAAAGCATAATTTACAAGCAGTTAAATCACCCTCTTGAGAGTACAATTCTGTGAGTTTTGACAAACACATATAATCAGGAAACAGGATTTCCATCACCATAAAATATTCTCTTGTGCCCTTCATAGTCAACCCCTCTGGGGAGTCCCAGCCCCTCCCAAACACTGACTTGATTTGTGTCCCTACACATATATGGGGTCTCTGTTTTTGCCTTTTCTGGAATATCAGATAAATGGAAACATCCAGTGGGTAGCAGAAAAAGTGAGATTTTAATCTCAAACAAAGAGGAGTGTTTTAGAGATCAAATGTCTATAAAGCATCTTAAGACAGACAGGGCAGTTGGTAAAGGTGGCCTGTGCTATAGAATCTGCCATGGATAACGGAACTTCCTGTGTTATTTCCACACAAACTTCCTAAAATGAATACCACCATATGGATTCCCATTGTCTTTTAAGATAAAATCCAGATTCTAGAATGTAGCTTACCAGGCCTTCCTCCAGAATGATGTTTGTTGCCTCCTCCAGCCCCGTCTTTCCCCATTTTCCTCTTTCCCGTTCTCCACTTCAGAATCTCTGTGCCGACCCCTCTGCCACACACTGGTTCTTTCGCTCGCAGTCTGCTCTCTATCTCCTCTGGACCTTTGTACACGAGTTTCTTTCTATCAAGTGCCTCTTCCCCTGACCCCTACCTCTTTGGCTTCAGACTTTGGCTTCCTTTAGAAGCACTTCCTGACCCTCCCAGTTCGCTTTAAACACCATTCTTGTGTGGGCTCCCACACTTGAACTTCCCCTATCTTAGTGCTCATCAAGTTACATTGTATGATAGTGAAAGTGAAAGTCGCTCAGTCGTGCCCGACTCTTTGCGACCCCATGGACTGTACAGTCCATGAAATTCTCCAGGCCAGAATACTGGACTAGGTAGCCTTTCCCTTCTCCAGGGGATCTTCCCGACCCAGGAATCAAACTGGGGTCTCCTGCATCGCATGCGGATTCTTGGCCAACTGAGTTATCAGGAAAGCCCACATTGTATGATAAGTGCAGATTTAATGGTGTGTCTCCCCACTGAGACATTACATTCCATGGAGCTTCAGGGGAACCGAAGTGCAGGCTGTCCTACTCATAGCTGTATCTTCAGCACCTAGCATGGTGCCTGGCACAAAGTCGTTTCTCAGCTTTAAATGAGTCAAAGAGACAAATACAATGCAGACAAGATTCAGAAGAGGGAGTGTTTCTTTTAGCTAGGGATGGTGAAGGGGCAGGGAGGTAGGAATTAAGAACTTCTTTAGGAAGTGCATGGAGTTTGCACAGGGCTCTTGTCAAGTTATTGCCAGTGGTCTCACAGCCCCATTCTGCTCTGGAGAGGTAAGTTTGAGTGCCTGAAAATTATATTTCCTAGACTCTCTTGTGAGCAGGGCCCAGGAGGGAATCAAAGGCAGGAGAGGGAGGAGTCCTGCTCTGGATCTGAGAGTGAGGTGGTTGCTGGGGCCACTGCAGGGATGGGGGTCCAGACTGTGGCAACCCAGATGAAGGCAGTGTCATTTCAGCAGTTCCAGACTGGTCCAGGCAGCACCCCTTTGGCAAACCTGGAACTGAGAAGCAGCACAGTAGCAGGTATGGACTGAGGGGTTTAGACCAGGGGCGCCTAGTTGTGGTTTCTCTGTCATTCCTCAGCTTCCCCCATCTCACCTTTTGCTCTTCCACCACTTTCAGCATTTTTGCAACCAATTCCCTGTATTAAAATTCCTCGTGTTTGAAATACCCAAAGTAGTTTCCATTCTCCTTCCTGGATCCAGACCAATATTGTTGAAAAATCAGAAAACAGGTGAAGACAGAAAGGTATTCTGTTGGGAGAGATTGCCATGAGCAAAAGTCCAGAGTTGAAAGAGTTTGGAGGAACTTTTGGAGAACACAAAATAGCCCAGTTTGGCTGAGGTATAGCTCAGCTGGTAAAGAATCCACCTGTAATGCAGGAGACACTGGTTTGATTCCTGGATTGGGAAGATCCGCTAAAGAAGGGATAGGCTACCCACTCCAGTATTTTGGGGCTTCCCTGGTGGCTCAGCCTGTAAAGAATCTGCCTGCAATGTGGGAGACCTGGGTTCAATCCCTGGGTTGGGAAGATCCCCTGGAGAAGGGAATGGCTCCCCACTCCAGTATTCTGGCCTATACAGTCCATGGAGTCACAAAGAGTCCACGACTGAGAGACTTTCACTTCTTTTGGCTGAGGTATAGTGATTAAATGGGAGAATGGCAAGGAGAAAAGGCACAGAGGCATACAAAGCCTATGGTGTGGAAGAACTCAGATACTGGTAGAAACGTCTGTACTGGGTCTGGTGAACAAGGAGATTCACTGAGGCTTTGAGTCAAGCGCTCTGATTGGAGATGGGCATGAGACGACTGTTCTGCTTAGTGGTGGGTGGGATGAACTGGAAAGAAGGGAAGGATGCAAAAACTAGCATCCTGTAAATACTATTAGTATTAGTATTTAGAGGCTGCAAGGCTTTGTTGGATGAGGTGAACGAGAGAGGAAAAACCAACTGGCACCACAATTTCCCCCTATTTAATTAAGAGAAAAGTGGAGGTATTAGGTGAGTCAAGAAGAATTAAAGTGACGGGGAAGCTGCAGAAGGCAGAAAATGACAAGTGGCATCAAGTAAAGCAGTTTGAGTTTTCACCTGTGATCGCATTTGGTTTCAATTCCAGTTTCCTTGCTTTTCCATTATACTGCTTGTTGATCTTTGTCTACAGCTTGACAAAGAGGTTGGGTTTATATGACATGACTTTGATAGTCATTTGCACAGAAGAGAGAATCAAAAACCTAATGCTGGATAAGATCACTAAAGATGAGAGTGGAGAAGCCAGCCCTACAAGGATGCCTGTGGGCAGGTGGGTAGGAGAATGAAGCTTCGGATGTGAGAGAAGAGAGGTAGTTGGCGTGTAGATGGCAGGAGGACCAAGGCAGTTCTGTGCCACGCAAGTCAAGAAAGAAGAAGGCTCGATGAAAAATGGGACTTGCCAAGACTGTCACCTCCTGCAAAGTGTTAAAAAGCATAAAGGTTCAAGAAAAATCCTTGGGATTTGCACATATCGGTTTGAGTGATGTAGCAGGGACAGAATCTAGGTTTCTAATGGCTGTGTGCGTGCTAAGTTGATTCAGTCACGTCCCACTCTCTGCAACCCCATGGACTGTAGCCCATCAGCTTCTCTGTCCGTGGGATTCTCCAGGCAAGAATACTGGAGTGGGTTGCCATGCCCTGCTCCAGCGGATCTTCCCAACCCAGGGATCAAAACTGGATCTCCTGCAGCTCCTGCATTTCAGGTGGATTCTTTATCACTGAGCCACTGGGAAAGCCCACTTCTAATGGCGAGAGTGGCTGAATAATGAGGAAGTAAGACAGTGAGAATGCATATTTACCATCCTCCTGACTCCTTCTGCATCCATTTTCTCTGTCTACCACAAAACCATTCTCTCTCACACCTCAGTCCCTTGCCCACAGCTCCCCACACCACCTTCATCCAAGTCTAGGATGGGTCCACTGTAGGAATTATGCATACAAAGCCAGCTCGCTGACTTTCAACTTTGGACTTCATGAAGATAGTATCAGCTTATTGTGGAGGCCAAAGCTAATTATTAGGCTTCCCTCATAGCTCAGTTGGTAAAGAATCTGTATGCAATGCAGGAAACTCAGGTCGGAAAGATCCTCTGGAGAAAGAAGTGGAAACCCACTCCAGTACTGTTGTCTGGAGAATCCCATGGATAGAGGAGCCTAGCAGGCTACAGTCCCTGGGGTCGGAAGAGTCGGACACAAGTTAGCAAAAAAATCACCACCACCAAAGCTATTTATTAGCATCAAAGAATGGTGCTCAAAGCTGTAGATTAATGACCCTTAAAATTATGCTTAAGGGTTTTCCCTAGAGACAGCTAATAGTTAATTAAATAAAGGCATGTTGCCTTCTACAACTTCATTAAAAACAAACAGAAGAATTATGCAGCTCTCCCCTCCCCTCCTTTGTTTTTTGAATAAAGTGTAGCTTGTCTCATGTACTTGACATCTACTCAAAGTCACAAAAATCTCATCAATACATACTTTTAAGCACCAAAAGCTGCCTGTGTACAAAAGACCTGGCTGACTCTGAAGAATACACTCTAAATACTTGGTGAGAGGAGGCCACGGAGGGAGTGAGCAGGCTTCCTGTATTTTCAGACTAGCGGAAGCCAAGGTTAAAATCTGATTACTTTGCAAGGATTCCAAAACTTGACGTAAATCACCTCATACAAGTCCATTAACAAATCAGAGCGTCTCCAGTAACACTGAGCCAGAGGTGCTCAACCCTCATGATTCTGGTAAGTTCTGCTTTGGGGATAAAATATACTTGCCCAAGTTAGACCTTTCATAAAATGTAGAACCCACTAAATCCAAACCTAACTAGTTCATGGTAACATATCAGCCTCTAAGACTCATTCTGTATGGAAAAACAAGCCTGCAAAATATCCCAACAATGGTGCAGTAGGTGGAAACAGATGTCATCGTTTATTTTAAGATTAGTTTATTCAACAATTGAAAGGGAGAATGTTGCTTATTCTACATAACAGCTTAAGATTTGAGTAGTTTACTTGTTTTTTTTTTTTAATTTTTAATACAGGGCTATCAAATAGTTTTCTAGATTTTTTGAAGCAGTGTCTAAATGTTAGACTCTGTGTTGTCCTGCCATATTAAAAAGAAAATCAGGTTTTTCCATACTATACTATGTTGCCATGGGATAAAATATTTTAAAGTAACTTACAAAAAAACAACCTCTGCCTTCCTCTCGAATGGCCTAATTTTATTTTTTCTAACTGCTAATATGAAGCAGTAAATACTCATGATTGGTATCTTTAACACTGAGCAGTGAAATCTCAGTTAATTTCCCCTTATGGTCTTGAAATGATTTTTTTCCAAGTGTAAAATTTCAAACAGAGATCTTGCTTCATGTCATGTTGCTTTCCTTCTTTATTTAGATATAGAGAGTGTGTGGGAAGGAGGACGAGGGAGGGATATAGAGAGCTGGCAGGGTTCAAACCACTTTTCTATCACCCTCCTTTATGACAAAAAAAAAAAAGTGCTTGAAAAATGAGTCCTTAGCCTTGCTGACTCAACTTCATCACCTCCCATTCACTTCACAACCCACTGCCATCTGGCTCCCATCCCGTGGCCCCATTCAGACTGTTCAAATGCAGATGTCGCTAGCGGTTTCCCACTTGCAGAATCCAGTGACCCATTTCTAGGCCCCCTCCTACCTGACCTTTCTGCAGATTGGACAGGCTGAGGGAGCCGAGGTTCTGATCTCAGCGCCCACGGTGATTGGTTGGGGGAAATGGGTCCCGGCAAGGCTGCACAGGTTAGAGCCCAGTGAGTCCCCGGAAGGCAGTCCAGCTCATCGTTGATTGATTTTGGCTATGGTGGAGTGTATTCACGGTGTTGTTAAAGCTCTAAATTTGTTAAAGAAAAACTTGTTTGTTATGAGAGTGCTTCCCATTTCTAAATATTGGCTCAAATTTTTAAAAATGATTGTGAAACAAGCAACCATCAGTAGACCTCCCGGGAGAAGCCTCCGCTGGAGATGGTCCTCTGCGGCTCTTGGCATCTGCGCTTACCTCTCTCTCCTTGCTTATCTCTGCCTTGTTTCCGCTTTCGTTTCTGTGTCTGATTTTCACCTACTCTCTCATGTCAGGGCTCCCCAGTCTTCCTTCTTGCTGTTGCTAAGTCACTTCAGTCGTGTCCGACTCCGTGTGACCTCATAGATGGCAGCCCACCAGGCTCCCCCATCCCTGGGATTCTCCAGGCTTGGCTCTCTTCTATTTTCTCATCTTCTTGGGTGATACCACAGGCGTAGGGCTGGCTCTACAGGTTTGTAATTATTAATAGTACAGTTCAGAGTCCCTCACTTAGGGTTTCATACTGCTCTCTTGAGAATCTTATGCCGTTTTTGAATTTGTGTTTGGGAGTGAAGTCTGATGGGACAATGGGAGCTTGTGTTGAAGGCTTGGCATCTCAGTTTAGGTGCCTTCTCCCCTCCTCTGCCTCCCTACCCTTGCACCCTGGGTCCTGCCTGCTCTCCTCTTCCTCCCCTTCTGCCCAAACTGCTACTGCCCTCCACCCTGGCAGGGATCTGAGCACAGGTGTAAGAGCGTTGGGGTCACAACCAGTGGCATCTCAGAGGTACAGCCTGGCTGGTTGCTCTGCCCACTTCAGGTTGATAACCCTGCAGCTCCTTCAGTGGGTGATTGGCCAGAGCCTACCTCTCACCACCCATAATTCAAATACCCAGCATATCCTGACGCAAAGGATACAACCCCATGGGGTTGCCTCTCTGCCGTGGGTTGGTCTGTGGAAATGGGAGATGCCTGACTTGATTTCCGAGCTCCCTATTGAGATATGGCCTTTAAGCAGAGGGATGGGAGGGTCCACTGGTGGGAGGGGGACTATGGTAGCCATGATGCAGAACTTTCCAGTCCCAAGGCAGAATCCCCAGGACCTTTGAGGCACTGAACTTACCCTTCAAGTACCTCCAGATCCTTAGGGCCCACACTGTGCTGGGGGAACCTTTTCTTCTTAACTTTCCTGAATCTGGCTAGTATTCATTTTTTTCTGAGCAGCTTGAGGCACCCTACAGGTCCAGCCAGAAATATAAATTGCATAATTTCAGTGATTCCATGTAAGCTAAACCTTCTGATATCTACATTTAGAACTGGTGTTGCACAATATAAAGATGAATGGTAAAATTCATGCCAATGATTTTAAATTTTATTTATTTAGAACATTAAATAGCAAATAAAAACCACCATGACATGCTGAGACTGGAAAAACGAAAATGCTTTGTGTTTTCAGTTCAGTTCATTTCAGTCGCTCAGTCGTGTCTGACTCTTTGCGACCCCATGAATCACAGCACGCCAGGCCTCCCTGTCCATCACCAACTGCCAGAGTTCACTCAGACTCACGGCCATCGAGTCAGTGATGCCATCCAGCCATCTCATCCTCTGTCGTCCCCTTCTCCTCCTGCCCCTAATCCCTCCCAGCATCAGAGTCTTTTCCAATGAGTCAACTCTTCGCATGAGGTGGCCAAAGTACTGGAGTTTCAGCTTTAGCATCATTCCTTCCAAAGAACACCCAGGACTGATCTTCAGAATGAACTGGTTGGATCTCCTTGCAGTCCAAGGGACTCTCAAGAGTCTTGGTACAGTTTATTTAATAACTTTAATGGCACCCTTTCCCTGTTTTGTGAACAAGGAGGCCCACGTTTTCATTTTCACCAGGCCCCACACATCGTAAATCTGGTCCTGTCCAGGCCTTCGTTTGCTGACGGCTTCCACCCTGTGTCTTCAGCTTGGGCACCCTTCCTCCTCTCAGACCCACATTTCTGAGGGCACAGTTGGTCAATGCACCTGGAGGGTTTGCAGGCAACTCAAATTCAACATATTCTCATCTGATCTCATTCCCTTAAACTGCTTCTCCCCTTATATTTCCTTTTTCTGTTAATGAAATATCATACACTCATTCTCTCATAATGGAGGAGGTAATAAATTTTTCTGATGTATTTATTTATTTCAGCTGGGCTGGGTCTTCATCTCTTTGGGCACAGACTCTAGTTGTGGCGAGCAGGGTCTACTCTTTGTTGGGGTGTGCAGGCTTCCCATTCTGGTGGCTTCTCTTGTAGCAGAGCATAGGGTCTAGGCAAAAGGGCTTGGTGGGTGTGGTGCATGGGCTTAGTCGCTCTGCGGCATGTGGAATCTTCCCAGACCAGGGATTGGCAGGTGGATTCTTATCCACTGCATGACCAGGGAAGTCCTAAAACTGTTAAATGAATGAACAAAATCTTAGAAGCATTTTCAATTCTCTCATTTCTCTCTCTTTCCAATATCCCATTGGTCATCAAGTTCTATCAGTTCAACCAAACATTCCATTCCCTCTCATGTCTCTGTGCCTACATGTGGTACATGCCTCCCACAATATCTGTTTAGTTCTGGTTCAAAACCCAGATCGCATATCACCTTCCCCAAGAAGCCTTTTTATAACCATCCAGGAAGAATCAGTCATTCCTTTTTCTGTAATCCTATAGCCTGCTTTTGCATTTATTATGTGGTATTATGATTATTTGTACATATATATCTGTCTCTTACTGGAATGGGAGCAAGCCAAAGACAGACTATATTTATTTACCTGTAAATTCTCAAGTGGTGCTAGTGATAAAGAATCTACCTGCCAATGTAGGAGATGCAAGAGACTCAGGTTCTATCCCTGGGTTGGGAAGATCACCTGGAGTAGAAAATGGTGACCGACTCCAGTATTCTTGCCTGGAAAATTCCTTGGACAAAGGAGCCTGGTGGGCTATAGTCCATGGGATCAGAAAGAGTTGGACACAACTGAGCACACACATACACACACACACAACACACACACACACACACACATTTTATATCTGGCATAGTATATTGGACACTCTCGGTAAATGATTAGATAGTGCAGGAAAAGTATGACAGAATTTATGGGCGCCAGAAAAAGCACAATCTTATACAGAATAAAGCTATTCTCTAGGAATACCTGGGCCTTGGTGGACAGAAGATGGAGGTAGACCCCATATCTGCATAGCTAAAGGTTTATTTCAAACACAGACTTGTCATGAAGAAGAAAAAGCGAAAAAGCAAGGAAAAAAATTGTTACTTGCAGAAGCATTCAGTTCAGTTCAGTTCAGTCCAGTCACTCAGTCGTGTCTGACTCTTAGTGACCCCATGGACTGCAGCATGCCAAGCTTTCCTGGCCATCACTGACTCCCTGAGCTTGCTCAAACTTGTGTTGGTCAAGTCGGTGATGCCATCCAATCATCTCATCCTTTGTTGCCACCCTTCTCCTGCCTTCAATCTTTCCCAGCATCAGAGTCTTTTCTAGTGAGTCAGTTCTTTGCATTAAGTGGCCAAAGTATTGGAGTTTCAGCTTCAGCATCAGTCCTTCCAATGGATATTCAGGACTGATTTCCTTTAGGATTGACTGAATTGATCTCCTTGCAATCCAAGGGACTCTCAAGAGTCTTCTCCAACACCACAGTTCAAAAGCATCAATTGTTCACCGTTCAGTTTTCTTTATGGTCCAACTCTCACATCCATACGTGACTACTGGAAAAACCATAGCTTTGACTAGATGGACCTTTGTTGGTAAAGTAATAGTTTCTGCTTTTTAATATGTTGTCTAAGTTTGTCATAGCTTTTCTTCCAAGGAGCAAGTGTCTTTTAATTTCATAGCTGTAGTCACTATCTGCAGTGATTTTGGAGCCCAAGAAAATAAAGTCTGTCACTGTTTCCATTGTTTCCCCATCTATTTGCTGTGAAGTGATGGGCATTATATAATGAAAATTAATGAGTAATGAAATAATTCCTGTATTAAATTTTTTGGAAAGCATATCATGTTAATATGACATTTAAAAAATTTTAATATAGAGAAAGCTGTACATAATTAATGTATACAACTTGATGGGTTTGGAGATAAGTATATATCTGTGATGGAGAAGAGCACGGCAACCCACTCCAGTATTCTTGCCTGGAGAATCCCATGGACAGAGGAGCTTGGCGGGCTACCATCCATAGGTTCACAAAGAGTTGGACATGACTGAAGCGACTGAGCACGAATGCATATATCCATAAAACCATCACCATGATCTATGCATTAACATGTCCCTTATCTTGAAAAGTATTTTTACTGTTGTTGCTATTACTATGTGATGAGAACATTAGATAAGATCTACCTTCTCAGCAAAATTTGAAGTATGAAGTATAATATTGTTAACCCTAGGTATTATGCTGTACAGGAGGTCTCTAGGACTGATTCATCTTGTATAACTGAAACTTTATACCCTTTGGCTAATACCTCCCTGTTTCTCTGGCAAACTTCATTCTACTCTCTGTTTCTAAGAGTTTGACTGTTTTATGTTCATCTCATAACTGGTATCATGACACTTAAAGCTTCATGCTTATTCAAAGTCCACACAAGGAAAAAATATCAATGCCATGTACAAGATAAATTCATGTCTCCCCAGACATTTTAGTCATAGCATACATTTGATCAAGACTTCTCTATACTCAGTATGTAGTCTTACTGAGTGCTTTACAAATCCAGATGTTAGGATTAAGGAATTAGGGAAAAGTGATATGGTACAAAAGCATTCCAGTGAAAACACTATGATAAAATGTTGTTCTGACACCAAAGACCATTGGTAACATCTATTACATTTTCATCAACATTAACTAAGAACTCTGGGACAGGGTCTGTTGTTAACTCAAACTTTAAACTTTAGTAATAGCAGAGTGAGAGTTTTTTAAAGTTAAAAAGAAAATCATGTGATCAATATTACTAATCACCTGGGAAATGCAAATAAAAACCACAATGAGATATCATTTCACAGCTATCAGAATGTTGGTATTCAGTCACTAAGTTGTGTATCTTTGTGATCCCATGGACTGGAGCATACCAAGCTTTCCTGTCCTTCTCTACCTCCAGGAGTTTGTTCAAACTCATGTCCCGTAAGTCAATGGTGCCACCCAACCATCTCATCCTCTGTTGCCCCCTTCTCCTCTTGCCCTCAGTCTTTCCCAGCATCAGGGGCTTTTCCAATGAGTCGGCTCTTCATATAAGTTCAGTTCAGTTCATTTCAATCACTCAGGCATGTCCAACTCTCTGGAACACCATGGACTGCAGCACACCAGGCCTTCCTGTCCATCACCAACTCCCAGAGTTTATTCAAACTCATATTCACCGAGTCAGAGATGCCATCCAACCATGCCATCCTCTAACGTTCCCACCCCTCCTGTCCTCAACCCTTCCCAGCATCAGGGTCCCCCAAGATGAGTCAGTTCTTTGCATCAGATGGCCAAAATATTGGAGCTTCAGCTTCAGCATCAGTCCTTCCAATGCATATTCAGGGTTTACTTCCTTAAGGATTGACTGGTATGATCTCCTTGCCAAGGGACTCTCAAGAGTCTTTCCAGCATCGCAGTTTGGAAGAATCAATTCTTTGGTGCTAAGCCTTCTTTATGACCCAGCTCTCACATCCATACATGACTATTGGAAAAACCATAGCTTTGACATGGACCTTTGTTGACAAAGTGATGTCACTGCTTTTTAATATGCTGTCTAGGTTGGTCATAGCTTTTCTTCCAAGGAACAAGTACCTTTTAATTTCATGGCTGCATCACCATTCACAGTGATTTTGGAACCCAAGAAAATAAAATCTGTCACTGTTTCTACCGTCTTCCCCATCTATTTGCCATGAAGTGATGGGACCAGATGCCATGATCTTAGTATTTTAAATGTTGAGCTTTAAGCGTGCTTTTTCACTCTACTTTTTTACCCTCATCAAGAGGCTCTTTAGTTCCTCTTTGCTTTAGGCCATTAGAGTGATATTGTCTACATATCTGAGGTCATTGATATTTCTCCCAGCAATGTTGATTCCAACTTGTCATTTATCCAGCCTGGTATCTCTCATGATGTACTCTGCATACATCTGTACCCTGTCAGAATGGCTATTCTCAAAAAAAGAAACAAAAAACAGAAATAACAATTGTTGGCAAGGGTGCAGAGGAAAGGGAACCCTCATACACTGTTGGTGAGAACGTAAATTGGTAAAGCCACTATGGAAAACAGTATGGTGGTTTCTGAAAACACTAAAAATAAAAGCACCATTTGACCCAGCAATTCTACTCCTGGATATATATATATATATATCTGAAAACAAAACAAAACACTAATTTGAAAAGATACATGCTGCTCTGTGCTCACAGCAGCATTATTTACAATTGTCCAGATAGGAAGCAACTTCAGTGTCCATCGACTGATTAATGGCTAAAGAATATGTGGTATATATATATATATATATATATATATATATATACACAATGGAATACACAATGGAATACTACTTAAACATAAAAAGTAGGACATTTTGCCACTTGCAGCAACATGCATGGACTTGGAGGGTGTTATTCTGAAGGAGATCGGCCCTGGGATTTCTTTGGAAGGAATGATGCTGAAGCTGAAGCTCCAGTACTTTGGCCACCTCATGCAAAGAGTTGACTCATTGGAAAAGACTCTGATGCTGGGAGGGATTGGGGGCAGGAGGAGAAGGGGACGACAGAGGATGAGATGGCTGGATGGCATCACTGACTCGATGGACGTAAGTCTGAGTGAACTCTGGGAGTTGGTGATGGACAGGGAGGCCTGGCGTGCTGCGATTCATGGGGTCACAGAGTTGGACACGACTGAGCGACTGAACTGAACTGAACTGAACTGATGCTAAGAGAAATAAGTCAGAGAAAGACAAGTACTGTATGAAATCACTTATGTGTGCATGGATACTCAGTTGCTCATTCATGTCTGACTCTGCGACCCCATGGACGGTAGCCCACCAGGCTCCTCTGTCCATGGAACTTTTCAGGCAAGAATACTGGAGTGGGTGGCCATTTTCTTCCTGACCCAAGGATCAAACCCACATCTTCTGTGTCTCCTGCATTGGCAGGCGCATTCTTTACCACTGAGCCACCTGGGAAGCCTGATGTCACTTATATGTGGAATCAAAAAAAAAAAAAAAAGCCCCACAAACTAGAGAATAAAGCAAAAAAGAAATAGATTCAAAGATACAGAGAACAAACTAATAGTTCCCAGTAGAAAGAAGGAAGTGGAGAAAGGCAATATAGGGGTAGGGGGTTAAGAAGTACAAACTATGGTGTATAAAATAAGCTATAAAAATATTACACAACACAGGGAATATAGCCAATATTTTATAGTAACTATAAGTGGAATATAATCTTTAAAACTGTGAATCAATATATCGTACACCTGTAACTTATATAATATTGTATATCAACTGTACTTCAGTTAGCAGAACCCAGAATTACAAAACCTTAATTAAAGGCAGTGCAAGTGTGATCCTCAACTGCCTTAAAAAATGCAGCCAGTTATTCTGGGTAGGTTCAGTTCAGTTCAGTCGCTCAGTCGTGTCTGATTCTTTGCGATCCCACGAACCGCAGCACACCAGGCCTCCCTGTCCATCACCAACTCCTGGAGTCCAGCCAAACCCATGTCCATTGAGTCGGTGATGCCATCCAGCCATCTCATTCTCTGTCGTCCCCTTCTCCTGCCCCCAATCCCTCCCAGCATCAGAGTCTTTTCCAATGAGTCAACTCTTTGGATGAGGTGGCCAAAGTACTGGAGCTTCAATGAACACCCAGGACTGATCTCCTTCAGAATGGACTGGTTGGATCTCCTTGCAGTCCAAGGGACTCTCAAGAGTCTTCTCCAACACCACAGTTCAAAAGCATCAATTCTTCGGCGCTCAGCTTTCTTCACAGTCCAGCTCTCACATCCACACATGACCACTGGAAAAACCATAGTACTTTCCTTTAATCTAACAAGTGAGGTTCTCTGCCTCTTCCTGTGCAGAGCAGCAAACATTGATATGTTCTGAGCTGGAGGTCTCATAAGTGGAGAACTCACTAGTAATTCCTAAGCTAAGTCTTCATAGCTTGATTCCACTGCTTCAGGATGTCCAGACCACATCAGCTGAAGTGTCTGTTAGAAATGCCAGTACTTAAGTCCCATCCTAGACTTGCTAAAGTAGAATCTTTGGAGGAAGGACTGAGAACACTGCCTTTTTAACAAGCCCTCCCACCATCTCAAGTGATCATTAGGCACTCCAGAGTTTAGGAAAACCCAATTTCCAACATAAACACAAGAATTTTAAATTGTCAAATAAAATAAATTTTCTTTTCTCTTTAACAATATTGGGGAA
Source organism: Budorcas taxicolor (assembly GCF_023091745.1). Taxonomy (NCBI): domain Eukaryota; kingdom Metazoa; phylum Chordata; class Mammalia; order Artiodactyla; family Bovidae; genus Budorcas; species Budorcas taxicolor. The sequence goes on from NC_068915.1 coordinate 46,689,032, forward strand.
ATGAAAAGTTCCAGCTGAGTTTCCCAAAATAATTTAATTTCAGTTTACCCCAAAAGTTTCAGTGTTTTAAGCATTTTAATGAAAATCCTTCTAAACTGTGTTATATAATGCACCATCTTCTCAAACAGAATATATTATACACATTAGGCAGCGTTATGGATGACTCAGGATCATTATTACAAATATCCATTATTATAAGAATAGCTTAAAAAGTTATGAAGTCTATAAAACTGTCTGATCCTGCCCTAAGCTCTACAGCCAGCTGTATTTTTATGATACTACATTTACTTTTTTGTGCTTTGTTTTTTTTTTTTTTTCAGTTTTCTTCCTTGCTGGTAGGTAACTTTTATTAATGGTACCGTTACTTTTTTTTCTTTCCACATCACTCTTTAATAAGCTCTGAGAAAGCATGAGGAATTCTAGATGAGTAAAGTTCTCGTGTGGGTGTAAAGATCTGCTGGAATGCTTTCAGGTGTCATAAAAAGCCCCAACTCAGATTGACTTAAACAATAGGGGAATTCATTATCTCATATAACAAGAATCTTTGTTTTTGCATAGTCCAAATCAAATTGTATATACAAGTTTTACTCTGCTTTTTTTCACTTATTATATCACACCATTTCCTATCAGGGTCTGGTATATATGTGTTGAGCTTTTTTGTGGTAAAATGCATATGTTAAACATCATTTTAACTACTTCTAAATGTACAATTAAGTGGTATTAGATACCTGCACAGTGTTGTACAACCATCATCACTAACCATTTCCAGAGCTTTTCATCATCCCAAACTGAAACTACTCACTAAATGATAATTTCCCACTCCTTTCTCCCCAGACACTGGTAAGCACCATTCTGCTTTCTGTCTCTGTGAATCTGAGCATTCTAGGTACTTCGTATATGTGGAATCATATAATATTTGTCCTTTTATGTCTGGCTTATTTCACTTAGCATAATGTTTTCAAAATTCATTCATAATATCAGTTCAGTTCAGTTCAGTCGCTCAGTCATGTCTGACTCTTTGTGACTCCATGAATTGCAGCACGCCAGGCCTCCCTGTCCACCACCAACTCCCAGAGTCCACCCAAACCCATGTCCATTGAGTCGGTGATGCCATCCAACCGTCTCATCCTCTGTCGTCCCCTTCTCCTCCTGCCCTCAATCTTTCCCAGCATCAGGGTCTTTTCCAGTGAGTCAGCTCTTTGCATCAGGTGGCCAGAGTATTGGAGTTTCAGCTTCAACATCATTCCTTCCAATGAACACCCAGGACTGATCTCCTTTAGAATTGACTGGTTGGATCTCCTTGCAGTCCAAGGGACTCTCAAGAGTTTTCTCCAACACCACAGTTCAAAAGCATCAATTCTTCTGCGCTCAGCTTTCTTTATAGTCCAACTCTCACATCCATACATGACTACTGGAAAAACCACAGCCTTGACTAGATGGACCTTTGTTGGCAAAGTAATTCATAATATAGCAGTACCAAATTTCCTTTTTAAAGCTAAGTAATATTTCATTGTGTATATATACCATATTTTGTTTATTCCTTCATCTGTTGATGGACACTTGGGTTGCTTCTACCTTTTGGCTATTGTGTATATCTCATTTTCTTTTTAAATTTCATCCTAAAATAAATTATACCTGGTTAGGTCCATTGACAGAATATAAGTAATTTTTTTCACAGCTTAGTTGCCATAATATTTTAAAACTTTGTTCATTAATAGAAGAAAAATGTCTTAGCATTGTTCTAATTGATATTTCTTCATTTGTTGGTCAAGTAGAGCATTTTCAATTGTTGATATTTCCACTTTTGTGAAATGTCTGTTCATGTTTTTCATATATATATATATGAATCTTAACATTTTTCTAACTGGAAGAGTTTCTTAAACTTAAAAATATTTCCCCAATGTCAAATTTACTGTATATTATTTTCTCAGTTTATTTTAGCCTTTTCATTTTGTTTAGGCTTGTTTTTGATACTGAAAATATTTTTTATTGTACTCAAATCAATCATTTAGTACATTTGTAAATGATATAATTTATTTTAAGCTTAGAGAAGTCTTCCCCATCAAGAGAATATTTCTTCACTGATTTTTTTCATTCAACATTTTATCCATCTGGAGTTGGATATATGATGTAAGATGATCTAAGCAGTTTTTGCGGACACTTTTTATGGCCACTCTTACTTGTCTTTCTGCTACATTGGCTGCTAATCACTCTTTCTGAAACTATGTCTACAATTTGCTGCTCACTGTTTTCCTGGTTCTTCCACATTCTTGCTATTGGTTTTCAGGCTCTTTCCCTGCACCTTTTGCCTACCTGTTCCTGAGACTGATTTCAATCATTTGTTCTTCTCATGCTGTATATGCTCTCTGAGTAATTAGCCCCTTGGATCCATAGGTCAATGATACCCTCTCCCCATTTTTTAAAATCTTTGGCAGAAACTGTTGCACAGATCTGTAAGTTCAGTCATTAGATCATTTAATTTTCACCAAATATTACTTGAACATTTACTCTACCAGGCACTTTTTTAGGCTCAGGAGATAAAATGCCTACTCTCATGGAACTTACAAGGGAGAGACTGACAATATTCTAAGTACATACAATATACAGTATTTAAGGGCTATAGAGAATTGATGCAGGCAAGGAAGTTCAAAAGTGCCCATGTGAAGGTTGCAGTTTTAAACTGAGTGGTCCCAGAAGGCCTGCCTGAGAAGGGGACATATATGCAAGGAGCTGAAGGAGACAGATGAGGGAACAGCCATTGAGGACATTTGTTAGAAGAACATTCGAGGCAGAAGGAAAAGCAAATGCAAAAGCCTGAAGCATGTTGTACTTTGTTCCAGAAGGAATGAGGGAACTGGAAGGCTTATGCAGATTGAATCAGAAGGAAGGCAAAAGGAAATGAGGGCAGAGATGCAATTGAGGCCAAATCACGCTGGGACCTGTCAGTCATTTATTGTCTTTGCTCCAAGCAAAATTGTCTGTTTGAGAGTTTTAGGGAGAGAAATAACATGATTGCAGGCAGATGTGTTAAGAATAGACTTTAGGAGAGCATCGGCAAAGCAAGGAAGCCAGTTAAGAGTTGGTGGCAATAATCCAGGCGAGAGGTGATGATTGCTTGGACCAGAGTGGTAACTGTAGAGGCGATGAGAAATTGGCAGGGTCAACAGGATTTACTGAGTGCTTAGATGTGGGAGTGTGAGGAAGGATCTCAGTTACTGACTGAGCTACGGTCTAGAGAGAAGCAGGATAGGGGTTCTGAACATGTGGACTGGAGATGCTAATTAGAGATCCAAGTGGAGATGTCAATATGAGTCTGGAGTTCACAAGACAGCTCTGAGCTGGAGAAATTTGGGATTCAGTAAAATATGATGGCATTTAAAGCTACGAGACTAGATGAAATTATTAAAGAATGAATATAGCTAGAGAAGCGTTCTATGCACTGAGCTCCAGGCACTCTGTTTATGTATAAAAATCACAATTTTCATAAAACAGAGAAATAAAAACAGAGGAAACAGCAAGCTGTTATATAGGTTTAAGTTTCTATATATTTATTGAAACTTCACAGTACATTTCGCTTTGAGCTTCCTGGCAGCCAAGGAATAACACTGCTCATCAAATTCTCAGAAGTCTTATTGCCGTTATCACTTCTTTCACTTTGCAATGATAAGCCAGTAGCTTTTCTAAAGATCTCCTCCCACCCATTTCTGCTCCAGTGGGTATACATGACTGTGGTTTTCATTGCTTATTAGGCAGAAATAAACTTTTAGGTTTAGATCTTTCCATTTAAAATGTGGTATTCTAAGAATTTCCCAAGTTGCTCAGTATTAAAATATGCACGTGTGTGTGTGTGTGTGTGTGTGCACGTGCGCGTGCGCATCATGGATCTGAGGCATCATGATGTCAAGATCTATTATTCAGTTATTTACATGCTAATGTTGAGTGAAATGGTTCTTCAAAAAGTGCATATTTACTCTTCTATAAGGAAGTTTTTACTTAGCTGCTCGTACTTCCATTTGGAACGTCTTCTTCCTTTGCGTCTTGTTACCCTTAGATGGTATGGTAACAGCTTCTTGACCTTCAAAATCATCTCAATTGTTGTCTCCTGTAGGACAATTGTCCCTCTGTTGTATTTTTTTTAGTGCCCTAATTGGACTGTGGTTACAGCATTCTCTTCTTACACCTATTACTACATTTTTACCTGTTATCATGTTTTACTATAAATCTTTATTCATATGTCTCCATCATTAGATAGGAAGTTTCTTTGTAGCAGGCAGTCTCTTTTTAACCTCTGATACTCAGCTAGGATCACAGTGACTGGCATTAGTAATCAGGTAATACAAATATGGTGACAAAATTAAGGCCCTTTGCAAATGAAAGAGCTTAATGACTGCACAGAAAAATTAAAGTTCTCTTGTTGTTGGGTGGGCTTCTAAATCATTTTCCAAGTTTTACAATAACCTAACACACTTATAGCTGCAACTATTGGTTGGTTCTAAAGGAGAGTGACATTTTCATTATTTTTAAAGCCAGCTCACGTCTGGTGCTATGCTAATTGTTGTCTGTTGTTTAGTCGTGTCTGAATCTTTGCGAGCTCATGACTGCAGACTGCCAGTTTCCTCTTTCCATGGGATTCTCCAGGCAAAAACACTGGAGTGGGTTGCCATTTCCTTCTCCAGGGGATCTTCCCAACCCAGGGATTGAACCTGTGTCTCCTACATTGGCAGGAGGATTCTTTGCCACTGAGCCACCCAGGAAACCTGGACTGTGTTAATAGTATGGGTGTGTGTGTGTGTGTTTAAGGGATGTACTTAAGTCAGTATTGTTTGCCAACCTGTATTTTCTATTACCCAGCAATATTTGATAGCCTACTATATGCCAGTTACTGTATCAGATACTGGACTTATTTAAACTTCAAGATAGTATCAAAACCTTGGTTTATTATTTTCACAGTCACTGCATTGGGTTGAACTGAGTCCTCCTCCTAGTCCATATGGTGAAGTCCTAACGCCCAGTACCTCAGAATGTGATGTTATTTGGAGATAAGTCTTTACAGAGGTCATCAGGTTAAAGTGAGGTTACTGGATGGGCTCTAACCCAGTATAACTGGTGTCCTTATAAAAGGGGGATATTTGGAGACAGACACGCATGGACAGAAGGCAACATGAAGAGACACGTGGAGAAAATGTCCATCCACAAGTCGAGGAGAGAGGACCGGCCAGATCTTTCTCTCACAGTCCTCAAAATGAACCAGGCCTACCGATGCCTTGGTTTTGGACTTCTAGAACTCTGAGAATTCTTTCCCAGAACTCATATTTCTGTTTTTTAAGCCAGTGTGTGGTACTTTGTTATGGTAGCCCAAGTAAACAAATACAGAAATGTATTTATTTTCTCAATAACAATCAGATAGACTGATTCCAGCACTGATTAGTTGCAAAGACTTTTTCTTTTATTGTGAAATATACTCCTTGGCATTTCAAACTTTGGGTGAGTGGTACAAGAATATAAACCTCATCTGCTGAATTTTCTTTAATAAGCTCACTTTGGACCATTTGGCCATTAATTTAATAAAGTCTTTGCAGTTATTTAGTACTTATTTCATACAGCTTCTAAGGGCAGTACAGTCTATAAATGAGTTCCTTGCTGCGATAAGTAATTTTTCTTTGATTTGTACCTGTTTAATGCACATACACAAAAAAGACAGGATGGATCTATTTTGGTCAAGTGTGTGTGGATAATCTCACGGTTTTATAGTCAACCTATGTGCTGATGACCACTAAAGGTAGGTCTCTGAACTCCAGGCCTGTATATCCAACTGCTCTTTGGTGTTTCTACTGAGATACCTAGAGAAGGCAATGGCACCCCACTCCAGCACTCTTGCCTGGAGAAGCCCATGGACGGAGGAGCCTGGTAGGCTGCAGTCCACGGGGTCGCTAGGAGTCAGACACGACTGAACGAATTCACTTTCATTCTTCACTTTCATGCATTGGAGGAGGAAATGGCAACCCACTCCAGTGTTCTTGCCTGGAGAATCCCAGGGACGGGGCAGCCTGGTGGGCTGCCGTCTATGGGGTCGCACGGAGTCGGACACGACTGAAGTGACTTAGCAGCAGCAGCAGCCGCAGTAGCATCTCAAATTGAACCGATCCAAAACTGAGCTCCTTATCTTTTCCAGCGCACACCACCTGATCTTCAAATAGTCTTCACCATCTTGGTTGATGACAACTCTACTCTTCTCATCGCTTAAGGTAGAAATGTCAGTGTTATCTCCGACTTTGTTGTCACACGTTATTTTCAGTTGGTTCGACAATGCCAGCTGATTCTACTTTCAAAACGTACCAAGAATTTCACCATTGTTACCACCACGTCTGCCTCTGTTCTGGCCCAAACTACCATCGCCTCTTGTCTGGGTTGTTGGAGGAGACTCCAAACTATTGTTCCTGCTCTTGCCACGAAGCAACTGGCGTGATCCTATAAAAATGTATGTTGGATCTCATCGTGCTATTCAAAACCTTCCACTCATTTCTGAACTCATTCACAGGGAAAAGCTAAAATGCTTACTATGACCTGAGAGACCCTGCATTTTCTGGCTCCTATTTCTTCTCTTACATCTTCTGCTATTCTCTCCCTATGTCTACTCCACGACACTTGTGTGTGCATGCACGCATGCTCAGTCATGTGCAATTCTTTGCAATTCTATGGACTGTAGCCTGCCAGACTCATCTGTCCATGGGATTTCCCAGGCAAGAATACTGGAGTGGGTTGCCACGATCTTCTCCTGAGGATCTTCCCAACACAGGGATTGCATTTGTGTCTCCTGTGTCTCCTGCATTAGCAGGTGGATCCTTTGCCACTGAGCCACCTGGGAAGCCCACTCTACCACAGTTATGTCCTTGTTATTCCTGGAACAAGCCACACGTATTGTTTTCCCTCAAACTTTCCTGCTTCCGGATCCTCTCTCCCCAGATATCTGTGTGATTATTTCACCTTGTTTGAGACTTCACTCAAAAATCTTTCACTTTCCCCTTCCCATCTTTATTACTTATTAGCATTTGACACTGGACATGTACTTATTTATCTCACATATTGTCAGCTTCCCCAGCTACAACATAATTCCCATGAGGTGTGTTTTTCTTTTCCTATTATATTTCAAGGACTCAATAAATTTTGGACAAACAGCACTAATTTGTCCTGTTTAGAGAGATAACACTGAACTCTCATCTTCTTCCTTCAGGATTTGCAATAATGCTATGAGAACGCGTTCCTTCATAATCTGAACCTCCACGTCTCATGCTCTTTTCATTCTTTTCCATGTCAGGCAGCTTGTTCCCAAACTCTGCTTTTATCATTCCACTCACCTGATTGCAAACACATTCTGGAACACCTTTGTGTAAACATTAAAACATTCAGACAAATGCCTAATTTTCCAGTTCCTGGCAGTTGTATTATGTAAAGTATGAGATCAGGCATAAACTCACTTGATATTAATTTTTTGGGGGAAGAACTTTAAAAACAAATTGTTTTCTTTTTTAGCCACAGCAGATATTGTAGAACCAGCATTTAATGATGGCAGATATTATTAAACAGTTAACAAAGCATGAATAAATGAAAGAAATCTATTTTTTTATCGTTGCTATGTGACTGTGAGCTCCTACAGTCCTGGACCTAAGGATTATTTTATTTATCTTTGATTCTAGCACCTAATTTATCATCTAACCCCTAAAATAAATTCAGTGTTTGATGCATGAATCATGAAGGGCTTCTGTTAGTCCATATTGCCTTTTAAGCCTTGGTCCACCTATATCTCTGCCATTACTATTATCCAGGTTATGTGCTTCCTTGAGTTTGCTTGGCTAAAGTCTTCTGTTTGATGCTATGCTTACCATCCAGTAACATGACACCACTACACTATACAGCACTCTTCTAGGTTGCAAAAGGGATGTTTCAGTCTTCCTTAGAAGGAGGCTTGTTGAAATCTGTGGCTGCCTTGGTAATAGTGGCCAAGATAATCTGACGCTCTGCTTGCTCAGGTTCCTCGTGTTGCTTTTGGACATGACTTAGTTCAGTTCAGTTCAGTCGCTCAGTCGTGTCCGACTCTTTGGGACCCCGTGAATCGCAGCACGCCAGGCCTCCCTGTCCATCACCACCTCCCGGAGTTCACTCAGACTCACGTCCATCGAGTCAGTGATGCCATCCAGCCATCTCATCCTCTGTTGTCCCCTTCTCCTCCTGCCCCCAATCCCTCCCAGCATCAGAGTCTTTACCAGTGAGTCAACTCTTCGCATGACGTGGCCAAACTACTGGAGTTTCAGCTTTAGCATCATTCCTTCCAAAGAAATCCCAGGGCTGATCTCCTTCAGAATGGACTGGTTGGATCTCCGTGCAGTCCAAGGGACTCTCAAGAGTCTTCTCCAACACCACAGTTCAAAAGCATCAATTCTTCGGTGCTCAGCCTTCTTCACAGTCCAACTCTCACATCCATACATGACTACTGGAAAAACCATAGCCTTGACTAGATGGACATTTGCTGGCAAAGTAATGTCTCTGCTTTTGAATATGCTATCTAGGTTGGTCATAACTTTCCTTCCAAGGAGTAACTGTCTTTTAATTTCATGGCTGCAATCACCATCTGCAGTGATTTTGGAGCCCACAAAAATAAAGTCTGACACTGTTTCCCCATCTATTTCCCATGAAGTGATGGGACCGGATGCCATGATCTTCGTTTTCTGAATGTTGAGCTTGAAGCCAACTTTTTCACTCTCCTCTTTCACTTTCATCAAGAGGCTTTTTAGTTCCTCTTCACTTTCTGCCATAAGGGTGGTGTCATCTGCATATCTGAGGTGATTGATATTTCTCCCAGCAATCTTGATTCCAGCTTGTGTTTCTTCCAGTCCAGCATTTCTCATGATGTACTCTGCATAAGTTAAATAAGCAGGGTGATAATATACAGCCTTGACTTATTCCTTTTCCTACTTGGAACCAGTCTGTTGTTCCATGTCCAGTTCTAACTGTTGCTTCCTGACTTGCATACAGGTTTCTCAAGAGGCAGGTGAGGTGGTCTGGTATTCCCATCTCTTTCAGAATTTTCCACAGTTTATTGTGATCCACACAGTCAAAGGCTTTCGCATAGTCAATAAAGCAGAAATAGATGTTTTTCTGGAACTCTCATGTTTTTTCCATGATCCAGTGGATGTTGGCAATTTGATCTCTGGTTCCTCTGCCTTTTCTAAAACCAGCTTGAACACCTGGAAGTTCATGGTTCATGTGTTGCTGAAGCCTGGCTTGGAGAATTTTGAGCATTACTTTACTAGCATGTGAGATGAGTGCAATTGTGCGGTAGTTTGAGCATGACTTAGTGATGACTTAATACCTTGAAAACCCAGCCTTTCTTCCTGGAACTTCTCTGTTGCTACAGTGGTGGTAGGCACTGCTGGAAGCTGCAGGCTGCAGGTGGACAGCTGGGGAGCGCTACTGGCTCTCATTCACTTGCCGGCTCAGCTCATGCATGGATAATGCCACTGCTGTTCAGAGTCTCATTTCCCTAGAGCTGCCTGGGGAGGCAGGAGGCATGATTCAGAAATACGGGGTAGTCCACAGCTCCTGCAGTAACCTGCGCCCAAACGGAGCTCCATTTTTCTCTCTTTCTCTGTTCCAAAACATTGTGGTCTCCCAGGTCTGCCATGGAGAAATCACATGAGACTGAGCAGCCAGACCTCTTTGTGGCCATCTCAGTTCATCACCTTGGTTATCTTTCTTTTTTTTTCTTTAACCTCCTTGCCTGCCTCATTTCCCCTTTCCCCTCACTCTTGCTTTCCTGGAGTTGCACTCCCTAAGGAATTGTTATACAAGCCCTTACCTCAGGTTCTGTTTTCTAGACAACCAGGATTCAAATATCACCATTGAACATCTCCTCAGGCGTAGGCCTTGTAAAGATTTTTATGTGTTTACTTTTGTGGTATGTACTCTCATATACGTTTTTTTCTGTTCTTTCTTTCCATGTTCCTCTTTTGCACAAATCAAATGAAAACCATCTCTTATCCTTAATGCCCTTAAGGGCTTAGATCACTGACTGGTAGTGGTCCGTGGCCTGTTAGGAACCAGGCTGCACAACAGGAGGTAAGTAGCAGCAAGTGAGCAAGCTTCCTCTGTATTTACATTACTCTTATTCCTGCCCGAACTCCTCCTCCTTTTAGATCAACAGTGGCATTGGATTCTTAGAGGAGCACAATAAATGTAATGTGCTTGAGTCATTCCCAACCATCCTCCCACCCTGGTTTGAGGAAAAACTGTCTTCCTCAAAACAGGTCCCTGGTGCCAAAAAAGTTGGGGACCACTGGCCTAGATAATAACAGCTAATTATGCACCAGGCACCTTTACAACCATTTTTATCTCTCAACAGCTCTGTCTAGGTACTAGCATTATGACTTATTTATTTATTTTTTTAACAAAAGAGGAATCTGAGATTAAGGTGTTTAGTGACTTGGTCAAAGGCACACAGTTAGTAAATGGCTATGTGAACTCCAGAATTCATATTGTTAAAGACATCATAGCTCAAAGAAGCCTCCAGTAAGGACCTGGCTTTCCCGGAACCAAGATACAGGAGCTTCTCTCTTTACAAAGAGTTTAGATTCCAAATGGCTATACTTACGGCCATGGCTTTAATTCATTCAAACTTAATATGAAGGGGTTTACATTTCCAGTCTCCAGATGAATTTTCCACAAAAGGAAAGGGAGATGGGCAACCCTTTTAAAAGATGTCTACTTTTCTCATCTTTGCTCATATATGTCCTATGGCATCTCTTTCTTTTTTTCTGGCCACTCCATGTGGCAAGTGGGATCTTAGTTCCCCAACCAGGGATTGAACCCATGACCCCTGCAGCAAGAGCAAGGAGTCAACCACTGGACCACCAGGGAAATATAATAGTGTCTCTTGCTAAAGGAGACATGTTTTGTATACTTTGAAATTGAGGGTAGGTAATTCCCTCCTAGATAATCTCTAGATAAGTGTGAAGAGGAACTGTTTAGCAGCTTTGTGCCCACAGATATTTCGAACATTTGATTAGTGCTTTGAGCCTATGGAACCACATTTTGCCCCAAAACACAAATTTTACCATCTTAAACTTTAGTTCCGGAACCAATACTTGGTCTTAACTAACTTCAGGTTAGGTTACTAAGCACCTGACTTAGAAGGTTATCTCTTGGATTATACTCCAAGGTTTTTCCATTCCATCAATCACTTTCCCAGTCTCCTGCTGTCAAGAGCATAGGCATATCATGTTTTACCTGTTGCACGATTTGCTTGTCACCTTCAGAATTGTCAGTACTATCCAAGGAGTCATCTGTGTGCAAATGAAGCAATTCTCATTCTCATCGGTTTCAATTGTGAATATCTCCTCTTTTATCTCCATCACAACTCTATCCCTCTTTTTTACAGGACCTATCAGCACTCCTACTGCTTTTCTATCTATCAGATACTATGCGGTCATTATTATTCATGTAGCACCTCAAATTAAGCAGCAACAGAGCAAACATCTTTGACTCCAGAGCCCGCTGACTCCCGGGACTTTGGTGTGGAAAGATGACTTGCTTTTGTTCTGATTCAGTTCAGGTCAGTCGCTCAGTCCTGTCCAGCTCTTTGCGACGCCATGTACTGCAGCACGCCAGCCCTCCCTGTCCATCACCAACTCCCAGAGTTTACTCTTAAACTCATGTCAGTGATGCCATTCAACCATCTCATCCTCTGTCGTCCCTTTGCTCTGATGGGTGGCTTTAAAAAACATGTTAATAAATTAACAGTTCTTAGTTTTTGATTTTTCTACTCTGGATGCTTGACATCTTTTAGGAGGCTTCCTTCTTCCATTCAAGGAGAAAGATGTAATAAGGTTTACCACCTTCATTGAACTCCATGCCTTATTGGCTTATTGACTTTAGAAAGAAAGGATCTTGCTAACTAGCTACCTCCCTTTTTTATAGTGATTTAATTTATTGATCAATTTGAAGCCCATGTTTATATGCGGAGGCTTCACTGGTCAGATCCTGGGGCCATCACATAAGCAGTATCACTTTGGACATGTTTCCAAAGTTCTCAGGATATCGATTCCCTTGTAAGCTAGTGTGGGGAGTCGGTGGGAAAACATAAAAAGAGTTGTTATGCAAAAGGGTTTCCACCAACGGAAACTCTGAATTTCTCTGAGGGTCTTAAACAGGATGAACAAATGAAGCAAGCTCTCGGATGATGTTCAGTCAGTCCCCGACATTCCAGGGACAGGGAATGGAAGCTGAGAAATCCAGATCACAGGCGGACGGGATAAATTCCGTGCGTGGAATGAGTCTACAAGACTTAGTCTACAAGACTAAGCCCCGCTGGGTGAACCACAGGCTGGAGCGCCCCACTTCTCCACCTCCATCCCTGTTCTCGCTCCACGCCCACCCACAGCTCGCCAGCATCAGAACGTCATCGCCGGGCGGCCGGGGGCCGGGTCGCGCGGCCCACGGCGTGGGAGCCGGAAGCCGAGCGATCAGGCTCGCGGCGTCCCGGAACCGCGGGAGCCTGAGAGCTCGAGCACCTGGGGAAGACCGGCAGGAGACAGCGGGCATGCGCGAGGCTGCTGGGCAGCGCAGGCGCGCTGGCGGCCTCGCGCGGGGGACTAGATCTGGTTCTCCGGGTTGGAGTGCTTGGGGCGCTGTGGGTTGTCCTGGCTGCGGGGGAAGAGAGGGGAGAAAAAGGAGATGCGGTTGGAGCCGGACTCTTGAGACGGGCGGATTTGCTTCTGTGATGGGGAAGGGCCGAGTGGACGGATCCTAGTGTGCGTCTGTGCTGGACGCGCACTACAAGAGTTAGGGATTTGTCGGAAGATGAAATCAAACTATTCTGCAAAGGTGCGATGCGATTTTCCTAAGCCAGGAACACGCCCAGATCCTGAGGATAGTGCTCCTTCGGGATGATTCTGTATCTGTGTGCCGGTACAGCGCAAAAGCTGACGTGTTATTTCAGTCTGTCACCAACGACTGCGGGGCGGGCTTTATTACATTACTCCCCAGTTTCCCTTCTGGAAACCTAGGACAGATAAAGTTGTCTATAGGTCGCACAGCTGAAGTCATGGAGTTGCTCTTTCCACCAGGGTTGTCTCCAAAGCTCACCTGCCGCCTATTAGACGGTTCGAAGTCATGAAGTGAAGTGAAGTCGCTCAGTCGTGTCTTTGCGACCCCATGGATTGTAGCCTACCAGGCTCCTCCGTCCATGGGATTTTCCAGGCAAGTCGTGAATAGGTGATAATTAGACAAGAAAGACATTTTGTAAATAAGTGGTAAATCGTGAGGTTTGGACGTTAAAAGGTATAAATCAGGCTGTAGGAATAGTTAGGTGTCAGGGTAAAGGGGTCACAGTGGATTTTGAACAGAATTTGGCTGGAAGTAAGGAAAAGGAAAGCATAAACTTGGAGTTGGAACCGGAAACCTGAGAAGAAAAGGAAACAATTGCCTCAACTGAAACCTTGTGTTTACATTTAGCTTGTAAATTATAGCATCTGTAATTCTAGAGATTCTTCCAAAGCAGTGGACTATCTCTTTTCTGTACCTAGATTTATGCTAGATACATAGTGATAACTATCCTCTGTTCAGCCAGAGGATGCATTCCGGCCACCCATTTAACAGTCGGAAACTTTGGTACCCATCACAAAAATAATAGGAGATGGAGGGTTTCTTGCTGAACTCTGATCTGCCTCAGAGAGGTCTCTTTAATGCTTGCAGGTTTTCTAGCTCCATAACTTTTGGGGTTCCAGTAAGAGGAATAAATAATCATAACTCCCAAACTAGTGCCATCTCAGTGCCAACATCTATTTTTAAAGACAGGAAAAAGCCCATATCATCTTTGTTTAAAGAAGCTTGGACCCAGTGATTTGTTAATTTGTTCGTGGTTTCATACTGCTGTTATTGCTGTAACAGCTGCTGCTGCTGGTAAGTTGCTTCAGTCGTGTCCTACTCTGTGCGACCCCATAGACAGCAGCACACCAGGCTTCCCCGTCCCTGGGATTCTCCAGGCAAGAACACTGGAGTGGGTTGCTGTAACAGCTTGCTCTGCCCAATTTAACAACTGATTACTACCTTGTCTTAACCTCTCATTGTTTAATGGGTATAAATTTTATCTCCCAAGCAAGACTGTAGGATTCCCCAGGCAGGAATACTGACTTTGACTTTCATTCCCACTAAAGAGCACACGCGAGGCACTCAGTTAATAATGAATGAAAGGTTGCCTTCTGAAGAGCAGGAAACAAGCCTGTTATGTCTTTATATTTTGCTGGCCCTCTAGCAGAACTATCTCCTTTTGGAGGACATTCAGCAAGTATGTGACTTGACTGCTGTGCCTTTCAGCAGAGGAAATATAATCTCCCTGTTGCCCTATAAAGAATTGGCACCTAAACACCATGTTCCCAAGAAGTCTGTCAAGAAATCATTGTTGATAAATTGATTAGCCTCAGAGAAATTCTTAATTCCTTTCTGAAGTGTGCATCTGCCCTTCCACAGTGAAATTCATGGTCAGGCTGCCCAAGAAATTCTTTGGGAGACTGTAATTTGAGTATCTTCTTGATTGAGAAAATAAATAAACCAATAAAAACCCCAACCCAACAACGGAAACCCAATACCAAACAAGACCTTGGTGCTTAAGAACCTCATCTGCAAATCAAACAACTTCGTGCCGCTGGGGTGGGGGAAGGGTCCTGGGGGCGGGGGGAGAGTGGGGCGGGGAGGCGGGGGAGAGAGTTGGGGGAGCTGGGTTTGGAGAAGAGTGGGGGATCGGCGGGGGAAGAGAGAGAGTGCATGTGTGTGTGTGTGTGTGTGTGTGTCTCGTGCTTCATTTGAGGTAGGAAAAGCCAAGAAAAATCTGAAATACCGTTTTTCTGTTAGCCTATTCAAGTGACAGCAAAGACTCCATGGGGTGAGGTGCGGTTAGGAAGGCGATGAGTTCAGGTAACGTTTGAGCACAGGAGAGTCAGAGGCTAGAACAAATCCTTTTCAATATTTACATTCAGTGGCGCTAAATCTGGCCCGTTTCCCCATTTATTAGCTGTGGAAATTGGGAACATTTCTGAGCCTTAGCGTCCTCTTTTGTAAAATGGGCATGAAAACGATACCACCATTTAAATTTTGTACTTACAATGTGTAAATTTGTAAAGCGCTCAGGATATTCCCTGGCACACTAGTACTTAGCAAGAGCTTTAAGTAAGTAAAAGGCGATGACCTCGACTTCCACACGGCTAGCCTCCTGTAAACCCCACCGGTACCAAAATACTGGAGACGCCGCAGTTTCGGATTATAAGGTTTTCTGACCCATGCAATTATTTGTCTGCCGTCTGCTCGGCTAAAACTCGCTCAAACGATTTGGGATGTTCGTACTCTCCTCCTCGCCTCCTAGGTTCCCGCTCTCAGTCCCCTGCCGTCTCAATCGCGGTGGGGGCGTGAACGGAGGAGGACACGGCGGTCTCCCTCCCCACCCCCAATCTTCGCGGGTCTGCGAAAGCCTTGGAAACCACTCCGCGGCCCTCTTCCTCCCTGGAACGCCCCGGGGGCGGGACTCGGGGGCCGCGCAGGCCCAGTGCAGCCGCTCCGCGCCTGCGCAGCGGAGCAGCTGAAGGAGGCGGGGGATTGGTATCCGAGCGAATGTGTGAGGGGAGGAGGTGTCCGGGCCGAGCGTGGTACTACGACGGGCGCGGGCCGGAGGGGGCGGGGGGATGCGCCGCGGCGGCGGCGGCGGCGGCGGCGGCGGCGCGGGCGCTGGGACTGGTGTTTGGAGGCGCCAGAGCAGCGGATCCCGGTCTCGCTGCCGCAGCAGCGCGGGTGTCGCGCGCGGCCTGAAGACGCCGTACCTTTTTGCTCCTCACCTTTTTTTTTTTTTTAAATAACCGGAACCAATGAACGCAGCCGGGACCCAAGCTCCAGAGGCCGCCGGTGCCGACGGGACCAGACTGGCGCCCGGCAGGAGCTCGCGTCTGGGGTGGCGGGGGCGGCCCGAGGAATCACAGGCGGCGGCGGCGCCTCTCGAAGCGGACGAGTGGCCGGCGGCCGGGGCGCCGCCGCGCTTTCCCCCCGCTCCTCCTCCTCGTCCTCATCCCGCCACGACGTCCGGCCCGGCCTCGGGCTGGCTGCGGCGGCGGCTCTGGGCTCCGCTGCTGGTGCTCGGGCTGCTGGTGGCCGGCACGGCGGACGGATGCGAGCTGGTGCCCAGACACCTCCCCGGACGGCGGGCGGCGGGCTCTGCTGCGGCGGCCGCCTCCCCTGCCCCTGCCGCGGCGGCGGCGGCGGGCGACAGCTCGGTGCTCATGACAGGTGAGGGCCCGGAGGGCGGAGGGCGGCGGGCGGCGGGCGGGGCTCTGCCGGACACTGCGGGACCACCATCTTCAGGAGGGGCCCGCGCCGCTCCCGACGCCTGCACTTCGACGGCTCGGGTCAGTGCGTGATGCCCGGACGCCAGCGCCCTGGTCGCTGCTTGGTCGCCGTCTCCTGCACTCCGGATGCCTTCCCTCTCCCCCCAACACCCCGCCCTCGCCAGAGCCTCCCGACGGCATTCGCTTCCCCGCCCTTAAGTCTGCTCCCCGGTGTTCCACGCTGAGCAATGCAGTGGTTTCTCTTCCGTGCTGCAGAAAGAGCCGGCAGGGTCTGCAGGGTGCTGGGCTGATTTGTTTTTTGAAGCTGCTAGAAGTAGTCAGCAGCAGCAATGCGGTATGGAGTCCGCCTGTGGTGCTGCTTTTGCAAAGGCAGCTGGCAGCGAGTCTCACCGGTTCAAAGCCCCGCTGAGCAAAATGTCCCAGGGGAGACTGCTAGAGCGGATTCTTTGAGAGCCATAATACCTAGTGGTATTAGCGGTTTTTGTTAGTATGGCAAACCTCTAGTCTAATGTGGATTTCTTTCTTTTTTTTCTTTTTGAGGAGTGGGAGGAAGACCCTTTTAAAGGATGGATAGATAGTATTTGCTGGTGGGATCATCACGGTGCAAAGGGTGCAGAAAGCTCAGCAGCTAACCAGCAAGATACCGAAAATTTACCAGTGCAGGATATTTGGTGCTTGTATTTGAGCAGCATAGTCCTTACAGACTGCAATAGCACCTTTTAAAAATATGGAAAGTTCTTGAAATTTGCGAACATGTATGGTAAGATGAGGTAGAAAATTAAATCCTTTAAAGCTTTCCGTTTTCGTGTGCTCCTGATAGGTTGTGGTTTAAGTAATGATGTAAGGATCTTGAAATGCTTTCTTTGGGAAAACTAATGGCGTTAAAGTGAGCTTTTTTTTTTTTGAACTTTATTTTTAAAAGTAATTTGTAGGTTTTCTATATAACTGCAGGACTAAAAAGGACACAGTCAAGTGTAACAGTATGACCCACCATTAATTTAACCAAAGAGATAGTCGAACAGGCGTTTGAAAGTTACTAACAGCTGCTGTGAGTGGTGCTCAGGAGGTGGAGTTCAGAGCAAAGTAGCTATTCTCTGAGTTCTGTGACAGGATGTTTACTATTCTAGCGAGGAGGGTGTTGGTAAACTTTCCAAGCTTTTTGGAAGTTTTATGAAACATGATGATCGGAATATTTAACTTGCTTTACCCTAAAACTTATCAGGCTCTTTAAATGGAACTTGAAACATCAGATCTCCATGATTTGATAAAAAGATTACAGAATGGTCAGTATTAGGAGTGTAATAGAGTTTGAGTGAGAGAATAGATTGGATACTTTTATGCTTGAATAGTCTTATAGTAATCATTAAGAAGGTAGCAAGATAAAACTAGAATGTGGAGTTTTAATGTCTCATGCAGGAATGGAGGGGGTGAAACTCCTTGGGTTTCTAGAAGGAATAGGAGTGTGACTCTTAGTTTCTTGAGTAGAAAAGTTGGTTAATAAATAATTGACTACTGTTTTATCAATATGTAGTTGGTAGAAGGGCACATGATTCAGAAAATTTAGAATTAACCGCTAATGTTGTGTGTCATGTAGATTATATCAGGAAAATTACTTAAGATGGGATTTTATTTTAATAAGCAGTTAATAATCCTTCCTTTTGAAGACTTAAGTTCCTCTGAGTTATTTATGGCATTGTGAAAAAGGCAAGGTGATTTGTATTAGATGAAAAGTATGATATATCACACAAAATGAGTTTGAGTGGTAGTGCTTTAAAGTAAGTTTACTAAAATAATATTAACCCTGAAATTTGTTTTTAATATTCTTTCCCTTTGTTAGAATATTGATTTTGAAAAGTTGGACATTTCTGTTTAAACTTTAAGATAATCAATGCACAAGTTGTCATTTTAATAAGTATGTAAATACAGTCAATAGAACTGGTAGCTGGGAAAAGGTAAATTGAAAGTCCACAAGAAGGTTAGAGAATATTGAAAATTTCATTGATTTATATGGTCTGTATTGGGCTCCTTCCTATTCTTCTGATTGTATGAATAGTGCTATCTTTTATGGTTTCCGTTTGTAAATGTTGTGCTAAACTCAGAACATAATTATTGCTATTGTACGTTTCAGGAAGTAGAACCGTAGACTGAACCAAAAAAAAAAAAAAACAGCATTATCATAATCTAGTCAGTGTTAATGGATAGAAATGGAGTAGAGAGTTTCAGTAATAAAAGTAAGTTTTATGTGACTTTTGAAAAGTGGAAAATTTTTGTAAGAATTTGGATACAATTGTTCTCTCTGACTCTGTATTAATGATGTCATTTAACCGTGAATTCTTAGTAGATCTGAAAATGACAATCAGAGTCACTGTCTTCTTTTCCTCTTCAGATTAGTTTTTTAAATACTTAGATTTAGCAACACCATGAGTTTTTCTCTTACTAATAAGATCTAGAGAGCATTGTCTTCCACTGAAGTTTTCCTCTGAGGAGTTTTCCTGTAGAGGTTTAGTGTAGTTTAAGAATGAATTGCCTGTCAGTCATCTACTGCATGCTTAGTTTTGAGCAAGCAGGTGTTCTTTTAAAGAGACTGTGTGTGCATTTGTGCTCAGTTGCTTCAGTGGTGTCTGACTGTTTGCAACCCTGGAGACTGTAGCCCACCAGGCTCTGCTGTCCATGGAATTTTCCAAGCAGAAGTACTGGAATGGGTTGCCATTTTCTCCTCCAGAGGATCTTCCCGACCTAGGGATAGAACCCCCATCTCCTGCTTTGCAGGCGGATTCTTTACTGCTGAGCCACTGGGGAAGCCCTTGAGAGAGAGAGACTATGTCAAATCATCAGGATAAACAGACCCATTGTCGTAAGAATATTGATTTATTTTTTCTTTTCTTTTTTTTATATTACTGTTTTAGGATCTAGTTTGTGCAAATTTTTGATAAGATGAAACCATTAAAAAATGCTTTGTAGTAAGGGTTTAAGTTATATATGTGTATATGTATATAATATTTTAATAATTTTAACTTAATAATAACTGGATATATACTTAGGGTTCTTTGAAAGCGATTTTGAAATTTAAAGCAAGCTAGGGATGCACTTGTTGATTATAATCTAAAGCAGTGCTTGAATAATTAAAACATCATGTTTTTTTCTCTTTTGCCTAACAGATTCACAGTCAGTGACTTGATCCCAATCAAGTCTGAGTGATTGATCTCATCCAGATATGGTCCCTGAGAAACAGTTTATGAAAGGGCATTGACAGAGGGCATATACATATATATACACACACATACGTATGTTTTTGTGTGCATAATGTACATACATAAACATATTGCATGTATATAGAACACAATTATTCTGGTAAAATATGCAGAACAATTGAAATATTAGAACATTTTCAGAGTCTTTTAAAACAAATTTTATCTTAAAAAATTTGCTTCTATCATTCTTTTATGAATTAATGTAACCCTTTTTAGTGTTTATATAAAGGTTTTAACTGTAGTACTTTTCACTAGTTTGGCATATTAGTAAAAATATAAAATTCATATTTTTAAACATGTCTTTTGGAAGTATTAACATTTCATTGAAAATTTAAAGTGTTCTTTTTTGAAAGTATAATACCATTTAGAAGAGCCACTACTACTTTCTAATGTTAAACATATCTGTGTTGTAGGGCTTTCACTTAGATGAAAATATCTCACATGAGCATGATTGTCTTTGGGAAAACATTAAACTTCACTTTTTTCACCTTGCCTCCCTAACATTTACCCAGCAAATGCTGTCACTTTTTTGAAGATTAGCAGTTGGCTTGAGTGTAGTATATATTACTCCGAGTAATATTTTGTGAATTTACACGTGTCAGTGGTTTCATTGTGACAGTAGTTAAATTCATAGTGTAGCTCACATAGTAATAGAAAATGTTTTTACTCCTTTCCTAAAGTTACTCTTTTTGGATTTAGCTTAGGATTTCATGAAACCACCTTTTGATGGCTAGCTCTTCTGCAGTATCCTTTTTTTCCTTTCCCATAGTTAACATTTACCAGTCCCTTTCTTTACTAGTCTTTGGCCATAGCTCTAGGTTGTTTTTTTCTTTTTCCTGATTGCACAATTAAAGAATATACTCATATGCCTTTGATCTAGTGTATTCTGACCATTTAAGAATTGGTAGTAATATCATTGGTCTGGAAACACTGCATCCCTTGGTGCTCTTTGAGTATACTGTGGCAGAACTGATTGGTCTCTGTTGGGAATCCCCTGGCACAGGAAAAACTCAGAGGGCCAGCTGGAATAGTTCAGGATTTAGCTTAATTTTAACAGGAGGAGGATCCACACAGAAATTGTTTAATTTGCTAAAGGCTTGCTTTGTGACTAGATACATGCTAATATTTTTAGATTAATTAATACTTTTGAGTAACTATATCACGCATTTTAGATATTGCCCTGCTCATTGATGATAATGCAGCATGGAACACTTTATTTGTGTATATGGTAGCCAAAGTATAAACTCATTAAGCTAATGTTAAGTTTAACAACTAATAATATGATTAGCTGATTAGCAAGCCATTTTTGATTTTTGTCAGAATTTGGACCTTACTTGATTAAGACCTACCTAGGAGATTACTTCTGAATTGATCAGATTTCATCAACCAAGCAATTATCAGGCGAACGCAGAATACCACGTAGTCGCTAAGTTGTGTCCAACTCTTTCGCAGCTCCATGGACTGTAGCCCTCCAGGCTCCTCTATTAATGGCATTTCTCAGGCGAGAATACTGGAGTGGATTGCTGTTTCTTTCTCCAGGGAATCTTCCAGACCCAGGAATTGAACCTGCGTCTGCTGCATTGGCAGGTGGATTCTTTACCACTGAGCCACCAGGGAAGCCCACCACGTAGTAGGAATGGAAAAAAATAGAGAGTAAGATGTGGGTTTGCCTATTGGGAATAATACTGTTATTTGATGGTCAGTATTTTGCTAACTGCTGTATGTATATCACTGTTTTTGATTGAGAAATTAATTGTTAGATAATTGCTTTCTTCAAATAAAAGATGAGAAAATTGGAGCAGGATAATCTTAAGTAAGTAACTTGTCCAAGATCACAGTAAGTAGCAGAGTTAGACATTGATGTGGGTTTCTCTGACTCCAGAGCTTTGTTTCTTAACTGGTGTGTTGTACGCATCATTATATACTCAAGTAGACATAATAATAGTCTGTGATTAACTGTAACAGACTTCAAAATGTTAGAGAAAGTAAGGCTACTGGAGACTGTGCCTTGGAATAGGGTTGGATTTGAGCTTGACCTTGATGTATTATAGATAGGACTTCTTGTGGAGATGAGTGAAAAGGCTTTCAAGAGGGAGGTGTATACAGGAATAACTAATAAGTGAAATAGCATTCTTTAATGTTTAAGCATGACTCATACAGTAAACAATCTGCCTGTGATGCCGGAGACCCAGTCCTGGGTGGGGAAGATCCCCTGAAGGAGGAAATGGCAACCTATTCCAGTATGCTTGTCTGAAAAATCCCATGGACAGAGGAGCCTGGTGGGCTGCAGTCCATGGAATCGCAGAGTCAGATGCGAATGAGTGACTAATACTGATAGAGTGTGTGTAGAATAGTAGAAATGCAGGGAGAAAGAAGGTTTGCCAAATTATCAAGAACAATATTCCCTGATGTCAGGACTTCCCTGATAACTCAGTTGGTAAAGAATCCCCCTGCAGTGCAAGAGACACCAGTTTGATTCCTGGGTCGGGAAGATCCACTGGAGAAGGAAAGGCTACCCATTCCAGTATTCTTGGGCTTCCCTTGTGGCTCAGCTGGTAAAAAACCCACCTGCAGTACAGGAGACTGGGTTTGATTCCTGGGTTGGGAAGATCCCCTGGAGAACAGAAAGGCTACCCACTCCAGTACTCTGGCCTGGAGAATTCCATGGACTGTATAGCCCGTGGGGTCACAAAGAGTTGGACACGACTGAGCAACTTTCACATAATAGTCTCTAGTTTATTCCCTGGCTATTGAAATGTCAAGATATCTAAAACTGGGGTATGCAGCCAGGTACTGGGGAGTATGGAAAGCCACAGGGAAGTTTTGATACATTTTCTTGGTATATTCATTTTACTAATATTTTGAAAACAAACATTAAATATTTAATAGTAATTTAAAACATTTAACAATACTAAACGTGTAGGTTGTGGAAAAAACAGGTTTATTATAAACTTTGAGGTTGAACAAAAGGCTTGAAAATGTATCTTGAACTTTCAGAATGTTTTGTTCATGAACTGAGTTCTAAATCTATCATCCTGTCAGGGGTTGAAAAGCCCTGTGGTTTTTAAACATGGGAGTGACATGACCTCAGTGTTTGAAAAGCTAAGTATGGGTGGATGGAAGTGGAGAGATAAGAGAGATAAATAAAGAGGCCAATTAGTAAGCTATATAGAAGTGGAGGTCTTGAGAGTTTAAATGATGCAGTGGCTATGCAGATGTTTAAAGGAAATTTTATAAAATTTAATGTTAGATTAGAAAGGAATCTATTTATAGGAGGTCTGAGAAATAAAAGTTACCTTTAATCTTTAAACTCCTAGAGCTTGTAGAATGATTTAAATTGGTACAAGTCCTTGAAAGGCAAGAAGAAATACTTGGTTATAGAGGGTCTTCTTTATTTCAAATATGCCTTTTTAATATAACATTATTTTTGTATATGATTGGACTCACATGTTGATTTCCTAAGTATGTATATGAAATTTTTTAGTATTCTGTATTTAGAAATGAATGTCTATTCCTTAACAAAGGATAACTTTATAGATTGAACTAACATTACAATGCTTCAGAGTGGAACCTCCCCCCTACCCTTCTTTGAATGAATAACAGTGCCTCAGAGTGCTGACATATTGTTTTCAGAAGTAGTTTTTGAGTTTCATTGTGTGAATTACACATTTGATCACATGCCAAATCTAAATGATTTTTTTCCGTATTCTTCCAGATCTTTGTATTCGTAGGTATTAGATATTCAATCCTTCTTGACACTTGCTAATCCTACCTTCAGCAACTATTCTTGACTGGTTTCACTGTTGCAGATTTAAGGATGGTTCTCTTCTAAGCCTGAGTGCCCAGATCTGTGTTCCTCTGGTCTAGCTGAACATTTCCTCCTCAGAGAGCTTCATTACTAGGAAAGTTCTAAATTGGGGGTGGGGAACCCCAAGCCAATGATTGATTTGACTTTTGACTTTATTTCATTTGGCCCTTGAGGTGATACTGCAGAGTTATCATATTTGCGGTCCTGGGAGTAATTTCCTTTTCTGCGAGGCTTCATCAGCCATCTGGTCTGAAATGAAACAACTTTTAGGATTAAGGCTAAGATTAGTTGTAGAACAGTGCCTTTTCAGTGTTTTCTTAAGATAGTGGCAACTTCCCCACCCCAGGACCAAGGAGCTAGAGTATGACAAAGAGAGTTTACTTGGACTGATTCATTTCAAAACCAAGTGCCTGTATCTGTCCCAGTATTTCTTTCTAATGAATTTGTATTTTTGTGTGCTTCTGGATCTTAGCTTCTGTAATTTGCAATTTACTTTTTTCCTCTAGTCATTTTCACTTTCTGTACCTCTCTTTGATTTTCCTAAATGTGACATTATATGGAACTGAAAATGTTGAAGACATTTTACAGAATTAGATTAAAATTTAAAACTGTTTGAATTGAATATCTTATTTGTTTAATTAAAAAATACTGAGAAGCCTCATCACAAACCCCCACATTAATGAAGATGATTTATAATTGTTTTTAAGTGATTCTCAATAATTGAAAAGGTTTTTAAATCCTGATTTGATTTTTTTTCTTGCTATTCACAATGTACATGTTATTGCACTCATGTTTTCTTTACACTGTTTTTCTTTCCTTTCAAAAATATATGATGTTGAGTAATAGATAATCTTAGTTCCCCTCCTTTTTTATTCCCATTCTCCAGCAATAAATCTTTTAACTTTTCCATTCATGACAAATACATTGTTTTCCCTGTGTTTTCCTGCTCTCTGTCATCTTCAGCTGTTTCTACTTTGTCACACAACTTCAGACTATATTAATCCTTGATGTTTCCTCCTTCTGTGTTTCTGGGTCCACATTAAAAAAAGAAAACAAACAAACAAAAACTACTCGAAATCTTTGTCCAACTGTGGTATAGGTATCTTTTGGTGTTTCTTGACTGCTGTGAATGTAGGATCCTAAATCCCTGACGAGCGATGGTACCCTCGTGCCTTGGAAGCAAGGGAACTCCCCTCCTTTGCTGTTTCTTGAATTTGCTTTTTAAAATATATCTTGTGCTATGCATCCAGTGTTTGGTTCTAGTTCTGTCAAAATGGATTCTGAAAAAACCCCATAGAGGCTAAAAATGAGAAAGTCAGACTTCAGTGAATGTGTGTGTTCACATAAGTTTTGAACATTTTTAAATGACTGTTTTGTGCCAGACATGATACAAAGAACTGGGGATATAAAATTTGACCGTTTTTATTGTTGCAAAAACAATGTAAACTTGAAAACTGCCAAAGTGTTGCATAATTTTAAAAAATGTTATAAGTGTTGTATCATTCTTAAAAATTGAGGTATAGATGTACAGTAGTATAAAAGTTTCAGGTGTACAGCACAGTGATTCACAATTTTTAAAGGTTATACTCCATTTATAGTTATTGTAAAATATTGGCTGTATTCCCTTTGTATCCTTGTAGCTTATTTATTTTATGTGTAGTAGTGTGTACCTCTTAATTCCTCACCCCTTTCTTGCCCCTCCCCACTTCTGTCTCCCCATTGGTAAACATTAGTGAGTCTGCTTCTTTTTTTGGTAATATTCACTAGTTTGTTTTGTTTTTTAAAATTCCACAAATAAGTGATACCATACAGTATTTGTCTTTCTCTGTCTGACTTATTTCACTTAGCATGATACCCTCCAAGTGGCAAAAGTTTGTTCTTTTTTGTGGCTGAGTAGTATTCCAGTATGCACGTGTGTGTGTGTGTGTGTGTGTGTGTGTGTGTGTGTGTGTGTGTGTGTGTATGTGTATACACGCCACATCTTCTTTATTCATTCATCTGTTGGTGGACACTTAAGTTGCTTCATATCTTGGCAGTTGTAAATAATGCTGCTGTGAACGTTGGGGTGGATATATCCATTTGAATTAGTGTCTTTTTTTTTTTTTTTTTTTAGTGTATATAGGTGTGAAATTCCTAGATCATATGGTAGTTCTAGTTTTAGTTTCTGAAAAATCTCCATACTGTTTTCCATAGTACTCGCACCAGTGTGCATTCCCACCAGCAGTGTAAGAGGGTTCCCTTTTCTCCACATCCTTGCCAGCATTTGTTATTTGTATTCTTTTTGATGATAGCCATTCTTAATAGATACCTCATTCATAATAAGGTGATATCTCATTATAGCTTTAATTTGCATTTCTCTGATGATTAAGGATGTTGAGGATCTTGTCATATGCCCATTGGCCATCTGCATATCTTCTGGAAGAATGTATTCAGGTCTTCTGCCCATTTTTTAATTGGGTTGTTTGCTTTCTTGATATTGAGTTTTATGAGCTGTTTATATTGGATGTTCACCCATTATTGGTCATAGCGTTTGCAAATATTTTCTCATTTAGTAGGTTGTCTTTGTTGATGGTTCCTTTTCTGGGCAAAAGCTTTTAAGTTTAATTTGGAACCATTTGATTATTTTTGGTTTTATTTCTTTTGCTTTAGAGGACAGAGCCATAAATTATTGCTATAATTTATGTCAAATTCTTCTAGGAGTTTTATGGTTTCTGGTCATATACTTTGATCTTTAATCTATTTTGAATTTATTTTGTATATGGTGTTAGGGAATGTTCCACTTTAAGTCTTTTTACTTGTAGCTGTCTGGTTTTCCTAGCAGCACTTATTGTAGAGACTGTCTTTTTTCTCTTGCATGTTCTTGCCTCCTTTGTTGTAGATTGACCATAAGTGTGTGGATTTATTTCTGGACTCCCAGTTCTGTTTTGTTGATCTATGTGTCTGTTTTTAATGCCAGTACCATACTGTTTTGGTTACTATAGCTCTGTAGTATAATCTGAAGTCAGATTCCTCTAGCTCTGTTCTTTCTCAAGATTGTTTTGGCTATTTGGGATCTTTTATGTTTCCATACACATTTTAAAACTACTTGTTCTAATTCTGTGAAAAATGCCCTTGGTGTCTTGATAGAGATTGCAGTGAATTTGTAGATTGCCTTGGGTAGTACAGTCATTTTAATAGTATTAATTCATCTAATCTAATCCATGAACACAGTGTATCTTACCATTTGTTTGTGTTGTCTTCAGTTTTCTTTCATCAGTCTCTCACAGTTTTTTGAGTACAATTCTTTTACCTCCACAGGTAGATTTCGTCCTAGGTATTTTATTTTTTTGATGTTATTGTGAATGGGATTGCATCCTAAATTTCTCCTTCTGATAGTGTCTTGTTAGTCTGTAGAAATGCAACAGATGTCTATTTGCTTTTTAAAAGGAAATGACTATATATACTAGCTTATTTAGTAGCATGCCTGCATTTATTAAAAATATCAGAATATTTGTTACAGGTGCTTGTTATACATTTGCAGTATTAAGAATAAGTCTCCCTTTTCTTTGGGAAAAGTTATATAAATAAATGTTCTTTTTTGTTTACTCTGTGTTACTTTTATCCTTTATTAACAGAGAAACTAAAAAATGCAAGCAAACGAAAAGCTTCAGTGAGTTTTATGTGCCACTCACCAAGGATTTATAAACTATCAATCCTTTCTGTTTTTCCAGGAGGGAATATACCCACTGAAAAGGTGATGCTCCATTGTGATGGAGGTATTTGAACATTTGGCTATGTACTATATTTAATAGAATTACAAAGATGGAATTCCTAACTTTAATTTGGTGAGGTGGGTTATTAATGAAGGTGTTCCTGCCTCTCCACAGTAGAGGTATATCCTTACTGAAAATATACCAGAGTTTACCAGATAGGGAAATTTACAGTGGTGTGAGAGACATAAGCTGAGTAGAGTGGGAAATGACTCTGGTCATGGACATTGGCATTTGAGAATGCTACATGGAGATTGTGAATTACCAGATACTCAAGATGGCAGAGTCAGTTGTGAGCCAGCTTGTAGTGTATCAACATTTGTATTTGAATGTGAGATTTACATTTATACCTGGCATTTGTGTATTCTATCTCACTTAAACTTTATAGAAGCCTTGTGAAATTATGGTCTTCTCTATGATAATTATTCCACATAATGGAGAGATTTAAGATTGCTCTCAAATAGTTTATACCTTAAAAATCCTCCAGTGCCAAGGATTTTTATGATAAAGCCCAGGGTGTGATTGGAAGTGAATTAGAAAATGAGGCTGTCTTTGTGCCAGTACCATACTGTTTTGATGACTGTGGCTTTGTAGTAGAGCCTGAAGTCAGGCAAGTTGATTCCTCCAGTTCCATTCTTCTTTCTCAAGATTGCTTTGGCAATTCGAGGTTTTTTGTATTTCCACACAAATCTTGAAATTATTTGTTCTAGTTCTGTGAAAAATATGGCTGGTAGCTTGATAGGGATTGCATTGAATTTGTAAATTGCGTTGGGTAGTATACTCATTTTCACTATATTGATTCTTCCGATCCATGAACATGGTATATTTCTCCATCTATTAGTGTCCTCTTTGATTTCTTTCATCAGTGTTTTATAGTTTTCTATATATAGGTCTTTAGTTTCTTTGGGTAGATATATTCCTAAGTATTTTATTCTTTTCGTTGCAATGGTGAATGGAATTGTTTCCTTAATTTCTTTTTCTACTTTCTCATTATGGGTGTATAGGAATGCAAGGGATTTCTGTGTGTTGATTTTATATCCTGCAACTTTACTATATTCATTGATGAGCTCTAGTAATTTTCTGGTGGAGTCTTTAGGGTTTTCCATGTAGAGGATCATGTCATCTGCAAACAGTGAGAGTTTTACTTCTTCTTTTCCAATTTGGATTCCTTTTATTTCTTTTTCTGCTCTGATTGCTGTGGCCAAAACTTCCAGAACTATGTTGAATAGTAGCGGTGAAAGTGGACATATAGATCAATGGAACAAAATAGAAAGCCCAGAGATAAATCCACACACATATGGACACCTTATGTTTGACAAAGGAGGCAAGAATATACAATGGAGTAAAGACAATCTCTTTAACAAGTGGTGCTGGGAAAACTGGTCAACCACTTGTAAAAGAATGAAACTAGATCACTTTCTAACACCGCACACAAAAATAAACTCAAAATGGATTAAAGATCTAAATGTAAGACCAGAAACTATAAAACTCCTAGAGGAGAACATAGGCAAAACACTCTCAGACATAAATCACAGCAGGATCCTCTATGATCCACCTCCCAGAATTCTGGAAATGAAAGCAAAAATAAACAAATGGGATCTAATTAAAATTAAAAGCTTCTGCACAACAAAGGAAAATATAAGCAAGGTGAAAAGACAGCCTTCTGAATGGGAGAAAATAATAGCAAATGAAGCAACTGACAAACAACTAATCTCAAAAATATACAAGCAACTTATGCAGCTCAATTCCAGAAAAATAAACGACCCAATCAAAAAATGGGCCAAAGAACTAAATAGACATTTCTCCAAAGAAGACATACGGATGGCTTACAAACACATGAAAAGATGCTCAACATCACTCATTATCAGAGAAATGCAAATCAAAACCATAATGAGGTACCACTTCACACCAGTCAGAATGGCTGCGATCCAAAAATCTGCAAGCAATAAATGCTGGAGAGGGTGTGGAGAAAAGGGAACCCTCCTACACTGTTGGTGGGAATGCAAACTAGTACAGCCACTATGGAGAACAGTGTGGAGATTCCTTAAAAAATTGCAAATAGAACTCCCTTATGACCCAGCAATCCCACTGCTGGGCATACACACCAAGGAAACCAGAATTGAAAGAGACACATGTACCCCAATGTTCATCGCAGCACTGTTTATAATAGCCAGGACATGGAAACAACCTAGATGTCCATCAGCAGATGAATGGATAAGAAAGCGGTGGTACATATACACAATGGAGTATTACTCAGCCGTTAAAAAGAATTCATTTGAATCAGTTCTGATGAGATGGATGAAACTGGAGCCAATTATACAGAGTGAAGTAAGCCAGAAAGAAAAACACCAATACAGTATACTAACACATATATGTGGAATTTAGAAAGATGGCAATGACGACCCTGTATGCAAGACAGGAAAAAAGACACAGCTGTGTATAACGGACTTTTGGACTCAGAGGGAGAGGGAGAGGGTGGGACGATTTGGGAGAATGGCATTCTATCATGTATACTATCATGTAAGAATTGAATCGCCAGTCTATGTCTGACGCAGGGTACAGCATGCTTGGGGCAGGTGCGTGGGGATGACCCAGAGAGATGTTATGGGGAGGGAGGTGGGAGGGGGGTTCATGTTTGGGAACACATGTAAGAATTAAAGATTTTAAAATTAAAAAAAAAAAAGAAAATGAGGCTGGAGAAGTAGTAGAATTAAACTTTATGATTAATGTTAAATTCTAGATCTTTATTGTTCAAGGAATTTTATAACTTCCTTCTTCATTTATCTTTGGTTCAGTTTGGTTCAATCGCTCAGTCATGTCCAACTCTTTGCAACCCCATGAACTGCAGCATGCTAGGCTTCCTTGTCCATCACCAACTCCTGGAGCTACTCAAATTCATGTCCATTGCGTTGGTAATGCCACCCAACCATCTCTTCCTCTGTTGCCCCCCTTCTCCCTTCCTGCGTTCAGTCTTTCTCAGCATCAGGATCTTTTCCAGTGAGTTGGTTCTTCCCATCAGGTGGCCAAAGTATTGGAGTTTCAGTCAGCATCAGTCCTTCCCATGAATATTTGGGACTGATTTCCTTTGTGATAGACTGGTTGGATCTCCTTAGAGTCCAAGGGACTCTCAAGAGTCTTCTCCAACACCACAGTTAAAAAGCATCCATTCTTTGGTGCTCAGCTTTTTTTATAGTCCAACTCTCATCCATACATGACTACTGGAAAAACCGTAGCTTTGACTAGATGGACCTTTGTTGGTAAAGTAATGTCTCTGCTTTTTAATATGCTTTGTAGGTTGATGATAGCTTTTTTTCCAAGGAGTAAGCATCTTTTAATTTCATGGCTGCAGTCACCATCTGCAGTGATTTTGGAGCCCCCAAAATAAAGTCTCTCACTGTTTTCATTGTTTCCCCATCTATTTCCCATGAAGTGATGGGACCGGATGCCATGATCTTAGTTTTCTGAATGTTGAGCTTTAAGCCAACTTTTTCATTCTCCTCTTTTACTTTCATCAAGAGGCTCTTTCTGCCGTAAGGGTCGTGTCACCTGCATATCTGAGGTTATTGATATTTCTCCCGCCAATCTTGATTCCAGCTTGTGCTTCATCCAGCCCGGCATTTTGCATGATGTACTCTGCATATAAGTTAAATAAGCAAAATGACAATATACAGCCTTGATGTACTCCTTTTCCGATTTGGAATCAGTCTGTTATTCCATGTTCAGTTCTAACTGTTACTTCTTGACCTGCATACACATTTCTCAGGAGGCAGGTCAGGAGGTCTGGTATTCCCATCTCTTGAAAAGTTTTCCAGTTTATTGTGATCCACACAGTCAAAGGCTTTTGTGTTATCTTTGGTAAATAACCAATTTTTCCTTCCTTAAAGTTTTGCTGTTAACTATTCTGAGCTCTTAAAAATGCTCATTTAAAATGTACATTTCTGGGGCTTAAGACAACTTAAAAAAAATTGGTATTCTCAATAAGTGGGTAATTCCTGTTTGTGCTTTGTTTTCATGGCTGTTTAAGGATGAAATGTAATTTTTAAGAAACATAGCATTTTTTATCTTGAATTTTTATTTGGGCCATAAGTCAGTTCCAGTTTTTGCAAAGAGTAATTAAGAGCATAGTCTCTAGACTACAGCATGATTTCCTGGACTTGAGTCCCAGACTGACAGTGGTATTGTAACTTAGGGTAGATGGTTTAACCTATTAGTACCTAAATTTCCTTATCTCTAAAATGGGTTTTAAAGTACAAATGAGTTCATCTGTGTAGAAGAGTGCTTTGAGTATGGCAAGTGTAAGTGTTCAGTTACTGTTGATTTTTTTTTAATCTGTAGATAGAGATGTAGGAAAGTTGTAGAAATGTGCAGTGATATATCACATGTTGTTAAGATGTTTTACATACATGTAGAAAAGTAAGAAGACATAGTTTGAGTCACTTTTGTAATCTCAACAACCATTAATGGCCTGTTGTTCTTCTGTCGCTAAGTCATGTCCAACTCTGCGACCCTGTGAACTGCAGCATGCCAGGCTTCCTGTCCTTCATGGCCTGAGATTAGTTAAAACTTTGTAGAAATAGAAAACTAAGTGTAGACAGAGATTGAGGAGTACTATGGTATTTTTAAGAAGTTGGTTGTATGGTTAGCTTGAGTTGTTCTTTCCCTTTATTTTATACAATTAAAAGATGCATGTAACAGCTGAAATATTAGTCTTAAAAATCTTAAATTTCCGAGTGTAAAGATTTATTACAGGAAATTTAGAGTATGTTGACAATTATAGTTAACATATCTACCTCAGTAACTAGAAATAATAATTATAGCATCAGTTACACCCTTTTAAAGATCTGTATGTATATTTAATAACAGGCTCATAGAATGATTTTTCCTTAATGTGGAATTAATAAGTTTTAAAATGTTAAGTATATAACAGGCATATGATGAATATTAGGGATATAATGATGGTCAAGACTGATGAAGTCCTTGTCCTGATGGAGCCTGCATTTTGTTTGGGAAGATAGGGAAAAAAAATAGTTAATTAGAAATGCCATCAAGGAGTGAAAGAGACAGAAGACAGAAAATAATGTGGATGGTGTGGGGACACCTATTCATTTAGGTAAGCTGGTTAGGGAAGGCTTCTGAGAAGGTCACATTTAAGGTGACATCTGAAGGATAATGGAGAGCCAAGACAGTGAAGGATTAGGGACGAGCATTCCGCACAGGGGCAATAGAATGGATAGAGACCTTGAGGCAAAAAGAATCTGAATTGTCTGAAGAAGCGAGAGAGTATTATTTTGACTGAGCATCTTGAAGGGAGGAGGAGAGTAGCATGTGATCTGGGTGTATAAGCAAGAAGGACCAGATGATACAGAGCCTCATAGACCTTGTTTGAAGTTTATCAGTGGGTGATAGGAAGCAGCTGAAGGATTTTAAGAAGAGTTAAGTGATAGGATTTATTTTTGTTTGGCCTGATCTGTGTGTATTTATACTGTGAAAAGAATCCTTAACATAAAATTTGTCATCTTAACCATTTTTAAGTGTACAGTTCAGAAGTGTTAAGTATATTTACTACCATTCTACCTTATTTCTGTGAATTTGACTACTTTTGATAGGTCCTGTAAGTGGAATTATGTAGTATTTGTCTTACTGCGGCTAGCTTATGTCGCTTAGCATAGGGTCCTCACGGTTCATCCTTTTTGTATATAATACAGAATTTCTTTCATCTGAAGGCTGAATAATATTTCAGTGTATGTTTATACTGCACTTCTAAAAATAGATTTATTTTATTTTTTGGATGTGGGTGGGTGCTCATTGCTGCACATGGGCTTTCTCTAGACGTGGCCAGCGGGGGCTACTCTTCACTGCGGTGTGCGTGCTTCTCTTGTTGGGGAGCATGGGCTGTATGTGCCTGGGCTTCAGTAGCTACGGTGTGTGGGATCAGTACTTGGCCGCTTGTGGGCTTAGTTGCTCTGTGGCATGTAGGATCTTCCTGGGTTAGGGATCGAACTGGTGTCCCTTGCATTGCAAGGTGAATTCTTAACCAGAGAAGCCCTCTACTGCATTTTTTAAAATGTCCTTTCATCTGTTGGTTTTACCTCTTGGCTGTTGTGAATAGTGCTGCTCTGAATGTGGGTATGCAAATACCTCTTTAAGATTTTGGCTTCAATATTTTTGGATGTGTGTGTATATATTAGTGTTTTGAGGAAACTAAACTTTTTGTCTTTTCTGTGGTGGTTTCTTTTCTATGGAGGTTGTACCATTTTACAATCCCAGCAGCAGAGCATGTGTTCAGTTGGTCCATGATTTATGTTTTAAAGATTTCTTTGGCTGCTCTTTGGGGAATGAGTTGTTGGAAGCAAGAGTGTCCACAGGGAGATAGACTAGGAGAGTAATTATTAGAGTCCAGTTGAGAGTTAATAAAGGCCTGGACTAGGATGATAGGAGAAAAGGGTTAACGAGGTATTTTGGAACTAGAATTGATTTGACTTGCCGATGGATTGGAAAGCAGGGATAACTGTTAGATTGGTAGCTTCAAGGTTCCTAATGACATCCGAAATGCTAATGCGGGTAGAAAAGCTTCCCAGAGCCCTCAACGTATTTCTTCTCATGCGTCATAGGTCAGTCCTGAGTTATTGGACAATGGAAATAGGATTTCCCTTGTTTAGAACAATCAGGATTCATTGTCCCAGGCCTAGGGGAGTGGCCCACCTTCCTGAGCACATTGCTGGCCCATATTTGAACAAAATGGAGGTTGTCTTAGGAAGGAAGAAGAGAGGGAGGGAGTGACACATAAGTAATTAGCTCTGTAAGTTTTGGGGAAGCCTCTTGACCTCTTTGCTCCATGTGTAAAATGGGAGTATAACTATCTCACAGAGATGTTTTGAAGACTAAATAGTGTATTTGAAATGTTTAACAAGGAATAAGTTCTCAACAAACGTCATTTTCTTTATGTGATTCTTCCTCCCACCCTCACCATCTTGTTTTGGACTTTGTATTTCCTTTAACTATCCTCCTGTTTTTTGATCAGCCAAACTCAAATTCTTAGAATTACATTTCACCTTTCCCCCACTCCCTTCATTCTTATTGCTACCACAGTGGTTCTGAACTCAATTGTTTGTGTTAGAGGAGGCAGTCTTGTATTCTCTTGTATTCTAATTTCATTCATAAAACTTATTATTTTTTGGTTATACCAAATTAAATTTAAGCTTCTTTTGAAATTCATAGTGGATACAAACTCCTTCTGATCTTCTCCCCGTTATAAATATACTCCACCAAAATTAGGCTAATTCTTGTTCTTTGAAACACATCTTTATTTCCTCCTTTATTCTTTCCCTTACATGTTTCCCTCATGCTAGAGTGTCCTCTCAGTCTATCAAGGTCCATTTTAAATGTTTGTGTATTCAGTCAGTAAATATTACAATATTCTGTGTTCTGCGCACTGTTTTAAGAGTTGGAGATACAGTGGTAGGCAAAAATTGACGTGGTTCCTGCTCTTCTGCATTTATTTAGTCATAAAGTGTTCTCAGAGTCATTGTCAATTTGAAGACATGACTTCTACCTTGAGACTTTCTTGACGTTCTTTATACCCTTCGTATTGTAATTCTTGCAGGCAATATCTGTCTGCCTACATTGTGATACAGTGGTTTTTCTTTCCTTTCTACTCAGTTGAGAGGCATCTGTTCTGGTATCTTTCTCTTAAAAGTTGTATCATAGTCTTGTAAATGCTTTTTGACTTGAAGCTTTGTCTTTGTAATCTGTTATAGTTGATTCTTTACATCTGTATAGTGATTTATGGTTTATAAATATCACTTGGCTACATTGTGGTCTAGCCCTTTAAAATATATGCATAGTTTGGAATACTGTACGATTTCATCATTGACACCTGATCTAACATGTATTTGTTGATATTGAAAAGTTTTGTGTGTATCAGGTATTTTTGGGCAGAATTATAGCACATCTTTATTTATGCCTGTAACTTCTAGTGGAAAAACGTTAACAGGATTAACTTTGCTTTTCACTTTTAAAAACTGAGCAGTTATAATTAATATGTTACTCAGCTGTCTTAATGCTTGAACTCTTTAATTGATAATTTCACATCTAATTGAAGGTGTTTCAGTTCAGTTCAGTCGCTCAGTCTTGTCTGACTCTTTGCGACCCCATGAATTGCAGCACGCCAGGCCTTCCTGTCCATCACCACCTCCCAGAGTTCACTTAGACTCATGTCCATTGAGTCTGTGATGCCATCCAGCCATCTCATCCTCTGTCGTCCCCTTCTCCTCCTGCCCCCAATCCCTCCCAGCATCAGAGTCTTTTCCGATGAGTCAGCTCTTCGCGTGGGGTGGCCAAAGTACTGGAGCTTCAGCTTCAGCTTCCTTCCAAAGAAATCCCAGGGCTGATCTCCTTCAGAATGGACTGGTTGGATCTCCTTGCAGTCCAAGGGACTCTCAAGAGTCTTCTCCAACACCACAGTTCAGAAGCATCAATTCTTCGGCGCTCAGCCTTCTTCACAGTCCAACTCTCACATCCATACCTGACCACAGGAAAAACCATAGCCTTGACTAGATGGACCTTAGTCGGCAAAGTAATGTCTCTACTTTTGAATATGCTATCTAGGTTGGTCATAACTTTTCTTCCAAGGAGTAAGTGTCTGTTAATTTCATGGCTGCAGTCACCATCTGCAGTGATTTTGGAGCCCCAAAAAATAAAGTCTGACACTGTTTCCACTGTTTCCCCATCTATTTCCCATGAAGTGATGGGACCAGATGCCATGATCTTCGTTTTCTGAATGTTGAGCTTTAAGCCAACTTTTTTGCTTTCCTCTTTCACGTTCGTCAGGAGGCTTTTTAGCTCCTCTTCACTTTCTGCCATAAGAGTGGTGTCATCTGCATATCTGAGGTGATTGGTATTTCTCCCAGCAATCTTGATTCCAGCTTGTGTTTCTTCCAGTCCAGCGTTTCTCATGATGTACTCTGCATAGAATTTAAATAAGCAGGGTGACAATATACAGCCTTGACGTATTCCTTTTCCTATTCGGAACCAGTCTGTTGTTCCATGTCCAGTTCTAACTGTTGCTTCCTGACCTGCATACAGATTTCTCAAGAGGCAGGTGAGGTGGTCTGGTATTCCCATCTCTTTCAGAATTTTCCACAGTTTATTGTGATCCACACAGTCAAAGGCTTTGGCCTAGTCAGTAAAGCAGAAATAGATGTTTTTCTGGAACTCTCTTGCTTTTTCCATGATCCAATGGATGTTGGCAATTTGATCTCTGGTTCCTCTGCCTTTTCTAAAACCAGCATGAACATCAGGGAGTTCACGGTTCACGTATTGCTGAAGTCTGGCTTGGAGAATTTTGAGCATTACTTTACTAGCATGTGAGATGAGTGCAATTGTGCGGTAGTTTGAGCATTCTTTTGCATTGCTTTTCTTTGGAATTGGAATGAAAACTGACTTTTTCCAGTCCTGTGGCTACTGCTGAGTTTTCCAAATTTGCTGGCATGTTGAGTGCAGTACTTTCACAGCAACATCTTTTAGGATTTGAAACAGCTCAACTGGAATTCCATCACCTCCACTAGCTTTGTTCATAGTGATGCTTTCTAAGGCCCACTTGACTTCACATTCCAAGATGTCTGGGTTTAGGGGAATTAAAATAATGTGGTTATTAAAAAGAATGGAATTTATTCAGTTTATAATCTTACAGACTTTAAAAACTTTTAAGAAGTGCTGATTAATATGAAATTAAGAGTAGTAAAGTCAGTCAGTATGCGGCAGGGACTTACAGTGTGTTACTTAATTGGGGAGTGTATTCAGCAGATGTTCGAATGCTTACTTCAAACTACTAGACACGTTTTACATGCCAGAGGAGGATAGAAAGCAAACAAATGAAGTCTCTGGTCTCATGATTTCACTTGTCGTGAAGCTGTAGTTTTGCTTTGTACAGTACCTGATCTTTGAACAAATTGACACTTTCCTCATTTTATGATTGCCGCTGATCCCAGTGTTCACTGGTTTCCACACTCCTTTGTAATTGAAGCTAGGTGGCACATTGATTTTATTCGTGCTCGTTTATAATATCAGTTATAGAAGTCATAAGAAGTCTCTGAGTTTTATGCAAAGCATGTATAAATACATGTTTTCTGAAGTCAACTCTAATATAATATAACAGATCTAGAACTGGAATTCAAAATCTATTAATTCCTGGTTCTGCTGTTTTTTTTTGCCATATGCCATATCATATTTCTTTATGGGACCTATTTTTTTCTCATTGTCCTCTGCTCTCCCTACCCTCCATCCCTCTGCTTTCTCCTGATACAATACAATCCACCCCTTGCTTGTTGCTGCCTCCTCTGCCTGACATGCCCCCAGTTGTTCTCCTGGTGCCTGCTCCTGCCCTCAGCTCATGCTTCTGCCTTGTTTAAAGGTGTGTACTTAACTTCAGTCTTGATGCCCCCTTGGGAGCCTTTTCTGGGTAGTGCCACCTGTGTGTAAGCCTTAGGGCATCCGCTTTTCTGAGCCTATCTTTGTCAATTTTTGTGTTTTTATTTGCAGCTCTTGGAGTTTACTTATAGATCTTTTTTTTTTAAAGCTTGCATTAAGCTTTTTTTTTGTATTTGTATGTTTGTTACCATTTGTAAAATCTTAAAAATAACCAAAACAAAAATTCTTAATGTGTATTTTAAAAATTATACTTTTTAAAACTTTTAACCCCTAGAAACATGTAGATATGTTGTCCCTTTGAATTTAGTCGAAACATGTATGAAAATCTCAGAAGTTTTTTAAACTTGTTTATAAAATTATCAACTAGCTTTTAGAGTGTATTAAAATTTAGTTTTACATTTTGAAGTCTAAAAATTTGTTTATTGATGCTTTTGAACTGTGGTGTTGAAGAAGACTCTTGAGAGTCCCTTGGACTGCAAGGAGATCCAACCAGTCCATTCTGAAAGAGATCAACCCTGGGATTTCTTTGGAGGAATGATGCTAAAGCTGAAGCTCCAGTACTTTGGCCACCTCATGCGAAGAGTTGTCTCATCGGAAAAGACTCTGATGCTGGGAAGGATTGGGGGCAGAAGGAGAAGGGGACGACAGAGGATGAAATGGCTGGATGGCATCACAGACTCGATGGACGCAAGTCTGAGTGAACTCCGGGAGGTGGTGATGGACAGGGAGGCCTGGCGTGCTGCAGTTCATGGGGTCGCAAAGAGTTGGACACCACTGAGCAACTGAACTGAACTGAACTGAGGTGGCTGGTGGTTATTATATATTCATATAAGCCTTGAATATTGAACTGTTAGTAGTGAGGACTTTTTTCTTCATATTCTAGATTAGTAAAGGGATGAAAAATTGCTATATTCCAGGGCCTCTGATTTATAATGGAACGACATGGGAATAGACTCTGCTCAGGAAATAAAAGATGAGCCTTTTTTTGTCTAGAGTCAGTGTTTCAAGATTTCCAGATAAATAGCAGCTGTTTTTGGTTAAATACAAATTCCAAAGCAAGACGTGGTGTGTTTATAGATAATTCTTTTCTAATGATTCTGAAGATGGTCCTGAAAAGTCTTAACCCTAGCACAGTTTGAAATTGAAGAACTAAGATCTTATAGGAAAAGTGGGCTTTGAAGTGAGGATCAATAGACATGCCAGAGTCTATTAGTATTTATGTTTGCTGAAAGCAAATACCATAGTAAAGAGTCATTGTGTGTTCTGACTTAGTAATTCAGGAAAGTGTCTTCCTTGGTGGCTCAGATGGTAAAGCCTCTGCCTACCATGCGGGAGACCCAGGTTTGATCCCTGGGTCGGGAAGATCCCCTGGAGAAGGAAATGGCAACCCACTCTAGTATTCTTGCCTGGAAAATCTCACGGACGGAGGAGCCTGGTAGGCTACAGTCCATGGGGGTTGCAAAGAGTCGG
Organism: Budorcas taxicolor; assembly: GCF_023091745.1. Classification (NCBI taxonomy): domain Eukaryota; kingdom Metazoa; phylum Chordata; class Mammalia; order Artiodactyla; family Bovidae; genus Budorcas; species Budorcas taxicolor. The sequence continues at coordinate 46,728,117 of NC_068915.1, forward strand.
ACACTACTGAGTGACTGTGTTGAACACCTTGAATTTCCATTTATCATCTTTTCATTATGAGGAAGGTTTCAGAATTTCCTTCTGTAGCTTGTGAGGTGCTTGAAAACTCATTTTAAGTAATAGACTATATGGTAGTTTGTGCCACTAGTTGAGCTGGGTGTGGCTTTCCTGTTACTAATGTCACCTTCAGTGCACCTCAGACCTGAAATTTCCCCAGCGGAGTATTGCTGTCATTTGGTGTTCTGTGTGGCCTGAATAATGTTCCTGCTTCACTGGCAACTGTCTGCAGCACGAGTGTGCTGTAGAGGGGGCCCTCTGTGTGTGCTGGATTTGCGGTAGGAATGGAGGAGTTCTTGATTCTCCTGAGGGCCCTTCAGCTTCAGGTAGGGCTTGTGAGCCTGGGCCTTGGCAGTGGGTCTTTCTAAGTCTTCTCCCCTTTCTCCTAGTGGAAGCTAAACTCTGCCTTGTGTCTGAGGGAGTACTTAGGCTAGAGAGAGCTTCCTGTCTTTTGCCCAGTGGTAGCTTACTGCTTAGTTGCAGCATGGGATCCTAGGCCAAGTGGGTCTGTTGTCTTTCTCCTAAGGTAGTGGGATTGTACTACTGCTCTCTCTTAGGAGCAGTGAATCTGCCTGGGCCCTGGCGATGGGAGGATTTCTCAGTTATCCTGCTGGTAGATAACTACTTCTCCCAGTCTATGCTTATCTCTCATACTCTGACTAATAGTGGTTTTTGGTATATATATCTGTGCTAATTCTTTCCTTCCAGGTTTTGGATTCTGTTCTCTTATCCTGGTACTCACTTGTCTTCCCTTTCTATGTCTTGACTTCCTATTGATAATTTTTTGCTGCCCAGACCCTCATGGTCTAACTATATTCCTGCTGCTGCTGCTGTCATTTCAGTCGTGTCCGACTGTGTGTGACCCCATAGACGGCAGCCCACCAGGCTCCCTCGTCCCTGGGATTCTCCAGGCAAGAAGACTGGAGTGGGCTGCCATTTTCTTCTCCAGTGCAGGAAGGTGAAAAGTGAAAGTGAAGTCGCTTAGTCGTGCCCGACCCTCAGCGACCCCATGGACTGCAGCCTTCCAGGCTCCTCTGTCCATGGGATTTTCCAGGCAGGAGTACTGGAGTGGGGTGCCATTGCCTTCTCCGAACTAAATTCCTAGTCTTGTACTTCCTCTGCAGTGTCTTCAGGTTGAGTCATCAACATCACTGAAGTAAGGTACTTACTGAAAAGCCAGGAAGTGTTTCAGTTAATTTTGTGATTCAGAAATTGCCAGTTATTCTATAGTTAATCCACTTGATTGTGTATTATACTTAGCCCTCTGGACCTTGGACTGTTGTGTAATTTGTACCAAAAAGTCTCTAATGAGGATTCCATCCATTCTCCTTAGTTGGTTTCACAATCTAACAGTTGTTACAGGTTTTATTCTTCATTGCTCACCTGTGGTATAGAGTGTATGGTTTTGTAGAGCTTGAGTCAGATGACCTGGGTTTAAATTCCTATTTCACCATTTCTTTTATCTACCTGTCTATCTGTAAAATATTTATTGACTACCTTCTTTATTCTGGGTGCAGAGTTATTACTGTGACTTCCGGCAACTTTAACTTATTGAGCATAGTCATTGTGTTAAGTGCTTTTTATAGGTTCACATTTAATTTTCCAACAACTCTATAACAGCAGTAGGTTTTTTTTTTGTAGTAGTAGTACTTATTTGAGGATTTTTTATTTGTAGTAGTAATTATTTGAGGAAATATTGAGTAATTAATTTTAGGAAACTGAAGGCTCAAATAGTTAAGAATCATGCCTACTGCCTCTGGATAGTAAGAGAAAGCAAACCTTCCACAAACATTAGTAATGTTTATTTGAAGGATTCTTTCATAATCTACTTAACTCTTCTTCTGTTAGAAACACGCTGTAAGTTTTAGTTTTGTAAATAATGATTCAGCCAGACTTCTAGGAGCTGTACTTGATTGTTCTGATTTCTCGTTTCCCACATCCTGACCGTCTGTCAGTAATACTGTGGGTTCTAACTCCCCACATGTTTTGAGTTTCTCTACTTTTCTCCATTCCCATTGCCATCACTCTAGTCCAGGCCACCACTACCCCTCACAGGGATTCCTGCAGTAGCTTCCCACCTTCTTGCTACTGCTGTTAACCTTTGACAGTCTCTCCTCTCTGAAGCCTGTAAAAAATGCACATAAGATCATTTCCTTCCCATTTCAGTGGCTTTCCTTTGTAATTACAATAAAATAGCAACTTTATACCCTGGTCTGCAAATCCCTGCTTGTTCTGATTTCCTTTCTACTGCTAAATATGCCAAACTCTTTCCCTGTTTCTAAGTCTTAGCACTTGAGGTTTACTGCCTGTTCCTAATGAGCTTTTTTTAAAAAAAATTTATTTATTTTAATTGGAGGCTAATTACTTTACAATATTGTAGTGGTTTTTGCCATACATTGACAATCAGCCACGGGTGCACATGTGTTCCCCATCCAGAACCCCTCCTCCTCATCCCATCCCCCAGGGTCATCCCAGTGCACCAGCCCTGAGCACCCTGTCTCATGCATCCAACCTGGATCATCAGCTTTTTGCATGGCTGACTTTAGTGTTTTGTTTTGTGTCTTATTTGGTGACCACCTGTAGGATCAGCCCGTTTCCTTCCTCTCTTCAGTATATACACAAATCACTTAATAGTTTGATACACTTATAACTAGAAATTATATCTTAATATACTTATTATTTGCAATCTGTCCTTGCCCATAGAAATGTAAATTTCTAAAGAATTGGACCCTTGTCTGTCTTATTTGTAATCCTAAGTAGTGTCTAGTATGTTGTCGGTAATCTATAAACTTTTTGGATGATGAATGTCATGATTCATGCCTTTTGTGCATAAGTCTTTTTCTGTATTTTGATCTTTTCCCTTTCTGACGCTAGAAAGCCAGAGTAGAATTAAGCTAAGGGAAATGTTTAATGTATTTTTTAACTGTATATGCTAATTTAAACATTCAGAAATGATTTCCTTTCTATTTAGATCTTATGATACTTAAAATGAGTGCTGTGTTATCTCAGTTTTCATTCTTCTTTTATACAGTTTTTTTTTATTATGAACTTGAGACAAGTGTAGCAAAGAAGTTTCACCCTCAGAACCACTTTGTTATTGTTCTTTTTAAATATACAGAGTTACTGTATATGTATAGTTGCAATTCTTTTAGATGCAGTTTTGCATCTTGCTTTTAAAAGTCTAACATATTCTGAGCTTATCCTAACTGTTTAATGAAATAGAAGATATATTTGCTTGTTCTTATTGTTGGATAGTTTCCCATTTTTAAATAGACTCTCTTCAGTTTTTCCATTAAAAATATTGTTACAAACATTTATGTGCATAAAGCATTTTGGCATTTTGGGTATTAAGGGTGAGTTCCCAAAGGCATACTATTAGATTAAAAGGTATGAATGTTTTAAGATTTAAAAAATAGATATTACTGGCAGTAATTACTGGCATATTTTTGTCTAATGCATATATTACTGCCAAATTGCATTTTGGAAGGATTGTGTTTTTGAGTGCCCATTGGTGTTTTCTGAAACTCCAGTACTTTGGCCACCTGATGTGAAGAACTGACTCATTGGAAAAGACCCTGATGCTGGGAAAGATTGAGGGCAGGAGGAGAAGGGGTCGAGAGGATGAGATGGTTGGATGGCATCACTGACTCGATGGACATGAGTTTGAGTGAACTCCGGGAGTTGGTGATGGACAGGGAAGCCTGGTGTGCTGCAGTCCATCAGGTCCCAAAGAGTCGGACACGACTGAGCGACTGAACTGAATTGAACTGATTGGTGTTTGCAGTGAAAAAGAATCTTTGCTATTTGGGGTGAAATATCATGTTTCATTTCTATAATTACTAGAGTTTGAATGTTCCCCCACAGTGTATTGTTTAACACTTTGTCCCTTGTGAGGGCTGGGGTGGATTAGGGTGTTCCTGACAGCAGATCTCTTATCTTAAACTAATGAGAGGATGAAGCTTGATTCTTTCCTGACATTCCATTATTGTGATTTTTGTAACAGTGTGATGTTAAACAGGCTGAGCTTTCCCATAGATTATATATGCTTCTTTTCTCCAGTTTTTGTTGACGTTTCAGCTGTTGGTAGTTTTTTTCCCCTCTTAATTCACATTTAATCCAGCAATTTAGTTTCTTATATTTCTTGAATTTAACAACTTAAATTTCTTACCAGTAAGTTACCATGAGTATTATAAATGTTGATTGCCTTTATTTTCTGTTGCAAGTTCCCCTTGATTGTTGACTTCTCTCCAGATGGTAATGTCCATAGTATCTAATGGCATAGTTAGTCTGAAGTTTGTGTTATTCATCTCTTTTTATGGCTTGAAGTATAATATGTAAGTCTGGGAACTGTGTGTCTCTTTCACCATGGGAATTGGTGATCAGAGAAAATTGCAGAGTGGGAAACAGGGAGGGTAGGAAGTAAAGACAGGCTTGGAATAAAGGAGAAACTAGCGTTTACAGTAATGTAAACCTGCATTTTAATTGTGTCCCATTTACTGATGTGAAGTTTCTGTGCCTCAGTTTCTTTCTTGGGGAGAAAAGGAGATGATGATTTCTATCTTAAGGTCACATTAAGGATTAAATTTTACACACACACAGCATGTATATTCCTGTGCTGTATAGTATGTTATGGCATTCAGTAAATAGCTGTTTTTTCCCTTGGGAAATAGAGGGACTGTCATGATGTCTGGGAAGACCATATTGTTCAAACACAGGTGTGAGTTGTATGAGCATATGTTAAGACATTGTCTCAGATTCCGAACATATGCAGTAAGTTACATTGTGGTGAGCAAAACTCTTGCACAGGTTTGTTCTCTGTAACCAAGCTGTAGTGGAAATAGAATTGTATACTTAAAATAGGGTAGGAAAAAAGTTTTAAACTTTAATTTAAAATGAAAACTTCCTGCTACATTTGTCAATTTTTTTGGAAGAAGACTTAATGTTTTATCAAATAGTGCTCTTTTTATAATTGAGGAAAGCAAGCAGCATGTGGGATACTGGAATACTGTCGCCTTATGTGAGTCATATAAATCTGCAAGATCGTGTCTTTTGATAGGATGTTGGTAATTTCATATTGGATGCCCATTAGATGGATCCTCAGGATTTATCTTATTCTCTGAAAAGCAGTTGTTAAAATAGGACTATCAGATTGTCCCCTGAATTAGCAATTGACAAATGGATTGCCCTCTCAGTGAACCAAAAGCCTTACTGTATCTCCAGTGGGGTTGGGATAATGGGATGAGATACCTGAGTTCTTTATATTCCTCTGGAAGAAAAGATGCTGCTGTGGAGTTCACTCACCTGCAGTTGGGCTTAAGAGTTACCACTTCTCACCTTGTAATGAGCCACTTCCTGGAGAGCACCCCCCGGTCCCTTCTCTGTGCTGTTCTCTGTACCAGCTCTGGGAATGGGGAAAGTGAAAGTCACTCAGTCTGTGTCTGACTCTTTGCGACCCCATGGACTATGTCCACGGAATTCTCCAGGCCAGAATACTGGAGTGGGTAGCCTTTCCCTTCTCCAGGCGATCTTCCCACCCCAGGAATTGAACCACCAGGGGAGCCCAAGAATACTGGAGTTGGTAGGCTACCCCTTCTCCAGGGGATCATCCCAGCCCAGGAATTGAATCCATGTTTCCTGCATTGCAGGTGAATTCTTCGCAGCTGGGCTACCAGGAAAGCCCTGGGAATGAGGAGTTGAGGTATTTATAACCTAGTGAGGAAGAGTGGATATAACTAATGAGACTCTGTGATTAACAGAGGTGTATATAAAGACTTGTGAGAAAAAAAAAATTGTGAGAGTCAAGTGAAGGAGATAAATGTAAAAACATGGGCTCTGAAATAAAATTGACTTAGGCTGTTTTAATTAGGATGAATAAAAATAAAATGGGCTTGTGCCATTTTATTTAGTGGAATTGTTTTAAATAAATGAGAGCAATACAGGAAAAATGTTTGACACAGTGTTTGCCACATAGTGACTTTTATAAAGTGTTAGCTGTATTACTTTAAATTCCTTTTTTAAAAAATAATATAAATTTATTTATTTTAATTGGAGGCTAATTAATTTATAATATTGTATTGGTTTTGCCATACATTGACTTGAATCCGCCACGGGTGTAAATGTGTTCCCCATCCTGAACCCCCTTCCCACCTTCCTCCCCATACCATCCCTCTGGGTCGTCCCAGTGCACCAGCCCCAAGCATCCTGTATCCTGCATCAAACGTGGACAGGTGATTTGTTTCACATATGATATTATACATGTTTCAATGCCATTCTCCCAAACCATCCCACCCTTGCCCTCTCCCATAGAGTCCAAAAGACTGTTCTATACATCTGTGTCTCTTTTGCTGTCTCTCATACAGGGTTATCGTTACCATCTTTCTAAATTCCATATATATGTGTTATTATACCGTATTGGTGTTTTTCTTTCCGGCTTACTTCACTCTGTATAATAGGCTCCAGTTTCATCCACTTCATTAGAACTGATTCAAATGTATTTTTTTTAATGACTGAGTAATACTCCATTGTGTATATGTACCACAGCTCTCTTTTCCATTTTTCCAGGCAGTGGTACTGGAGAGGATTGCCATTTCCTTTTCCAGGGGATCTTCCCGACCCAGGGATCGAACCCGGGTCTCCCGCATTGTAGACAGACGCTTTATCGTCTGAGCCACCAGGGAAGTCTGTTGATGGGCATCTAGGTTGCTTCCATGTCCTGGCTATTATAAACAGTGCTGCGATGAACACTGGGGTCCATGTGTCTCTTCCGGTTCTGGTTTCCTTGGTGTGTAATTCCTGCTGTTCCTTTCTGTGATGATGTATCTTAAAGCTATTTGGAGTAGAGAATTAAAAAAGTACTGGAATGGGTCTGGAGTGTGATTTGTTGCCACTATCCCAGCTTCTTTGGGAAACTCAAATACAAGGAAAGCTAATAGTTAATGATCCTGTGTTTTAGAAGGGCTTCACTGGTAGCTCAGCTGGTAAAGAATCTGCTTGCAATACAGGAGACCCCGGTTTGATTCCTAGGTCAGGAAGATCCCCTGATCCCCTGCAGAAGGCATAGGCTACCCACTCCATTATTCTTGGGCTTCCCTGGTGGCTCAGGTGGTAAAGAATCTGCCTGCAATGGGTTGGGAAGATCCCCTGGAGAAGGAAATGGTAACCCACTCCAGTATTCTTGCCTGGAGAATCTGCATGGAGAGAGGAGCCTGGCGGGCTACAGTCCATGGGGTCACAAAGAGTCGGACACGACTAATCACAGCTTTTTAGAAAGAGTACAGTGCATGCTATTTTAAGAAGGGGCTTTTTGTTGTATTCTAGCCCCCATCTGTCATTTGACTGTGGTGGAAACACCCTGTTTATTTAGCATCATTGGAAGATTAAGTAGGCCACTCGCGTGAAAAGCCAGGATTTATTGAGTATGCACTGTGTGTCAGGTGTAGTTCTGAATGTTCTACGTAGGGTATTTCATTTAGTCTTCACAGGATCCCGAGGTAGAGCTCCATTTCACAGGTGACGTAATGGAGGCCCAGAGAGGTTAGAAAAGCATTCACAGGGCTTCCCTGGTGGCTCAATGGCAAAGAATTTGCTGGCAAATGTAGAAGCCACAGGTTCGATCCCTGGTCAGGGAAAATCCCACATGCAGCGGAGCAACTAAGCCCGTGTGCCGCAACTACCAGCTTGTGCCTTGGAGCCTGGGAGCCGCAACTGCTGGAGCCTGCGCACTCTAGAGTCTGTGCTCCACAACAAGAGAAGCCTGTGCACCACGATCAGAGAGTAGCCCCCACTCACTCCAGCTGGAGAAAAGTCCAAACAGCGACGAAGGTCCAGCACAGACATAAATGAATAAATAAAGAATAAAACATTCATAGGGCTGGTAAATGGTAGAGGCAGGATTCTACCAACAGCACTCCTATCCTTAATCAACCCTCTTTTGATTCTTGAATAATTAATTGCACTTTAACTCTTTTGAATTATAAACTTCCTTTATTTCAAACGTTTTGGAAGCAGATTATTTCTCAGATTTGTTACTTCTCTGCCTTGTACTGAATGTAAATTAACACGCACATTGTTAGTGCTCACGCAGAAGCACAGGTATTTTTCAGGACTGTTGATCTGTATAGATTTGTTCAGCTTTATCTTTCATGGCTTTGAACTGCTGTAGTATTTATTTCTTCATAAGCTTTTTACTAAAGTAGAACAGTACAGAAAATGGCACAAAATCATTAGACAGTGCAGTTATTTTTCACAAAGTGAATGGTCCCATATTACCAATACCTAGAATAAGAAAACACAATATTGCCTTCACTCATGTCCCCTTATAGTCACTGTCTGCCTGTGCTCGTGGTTAACTGCTGCTGTCATTAATTCAGTACTGTAGGATAGCTTTCCTGTTTCTGAATGTAAAATAAAGGTAGACCTATCAAAATAAGACTATATCACAGTTTATTAATTGTACAGCTGTATTTAAATTGTTGTTTTTGTGTTAGCTGCTTAGGCTGGAATGCAAAAGGAGAAAGGAGTGGCAGAAGATGAGATGGTTAGATGGCATCACTGACTCAGTGGACATGAATCTGAGCAAATTCTGGGAGTTAGGACAAACCTGAATCTGAGCAAACTCTGGGAGTAGAGGACAGAGGAGTTACAGTTTGCAGAGTCGAACGTGACTTAGTGACTGAACAACAAGGGCTGGAAGATGGGTGTCTAAAAGCTTGAGTTATAACTATTGGTAGTATAAGGGATCCTCCTTTGAGTAAAGGCTGTAGTTTTTAACGTGTGATACTTGTGATATCTTTTTCATTTCTGAGGATATATTTGTAGTTTTTCAGGTTTATCTGTGTTTTGCCTAGGTGAAGTCAGAAGGAAGCTTTCATATAATTCTGCTTGTAAGACTAAGGAGTTTAGGAGCAGAGAAGTGCAAAATCGGTAAGGTTCACTGTTACTTGCATTATGAGAATGTAGCTAATATTATCACCTCAGATTATAGATAGGGTGTACATATATGTAATATATATATATATTACAGTGTTGACTTATCCTAGGTGCTGAGAGATTTCATGATAATTTATTGAAAAATTCGTGTGAACTTTGCTTCATACCTGATTTTTAGATGCTAGATTTTTCGAAACTGATTACCATGGGCCAATTCCTCTTATTTGACAAATAAGGACACTGAAAGCTCATAATTTGTGGTTAACTGGAAAAGAAGAAAAATATGACAGGTGGAACATTCACTTTCTTTTTATATTATGAAACCAAATCGGTAAGAAGAGTGGAAGGAGAGCTAGGAACGTATATCACATTTTCCTGCTTAAAACTTACTATCTAACAGCATATTCCCATAATTGAGAAGATTGTTTTAAATTTTAATTTAAGGCTAATGTATTAAACCAACATATATTTATTGAGCATTTAGAGACATTGCTCTAGGCTCTAGAGCAATGAATAAAAGAACAAAACAAAGAGCTTATCTCTAAGTGGGTAAGACATAGTAAAGAAGTAGACAAACAAGTGTGTATTAAGTCAATTCAGTTGCTCAGTCGTGTCCGACTCTTTGTGACCCCGTGGACTGCAGCGTGCCAGGCTTCCCTGTCTGTTACCAACTCCCGGAGCTTACTCAAACTCAAGTCCATTGAGTCAATGATGCCCTCCAACCATCTCATCCCCTGTCGTCCACTTCTCCTCCTGCCTTCAATCTTTCCCAGCATCAGAGTCTTTTCCAAATGAGTCAATTCTTCGCATCAGGTGGCCGAAGTATTGGAGTTTCAGCTTCAGCATCAGTCCTTCCAATGAATATTCAGGACTGATTTCCTTTAGGGTGGGCTGGTTGGATCCCCTTGCAGTCCAAGGGACTCTTAAGAGTCTTCTCCAACAGCATCTGTTCTTCGGCACTCAGCTTTCTGTATAGTTTAACTCTCATATCCATACATGACTGTTGGAAAAACCATAGCTTTGACTAGACAGACTTTTGTTGGCCAAGTAATGTCTCTGCTTTTTAATAAGCTGTCTAGGTTGGTCATAGCTTTTCTTCGAAGGAGCAAGCGTCTTTTAATTTCATGGCTGCAGTCACCATCTGCAGAGATTTTGGAGCCCAAGAAAATAAAGTATCTCACTGTTTCCATTGTTTCCCCATCTATTTGCCATGAAGTGATGAGACCGGATGCCATGATCTTAGTTTTCTGAATGTTGAAAACTAAATATTAAGTCAGGCAGTAATAAATTCTTTGGAGGAAAATTAAGTACAGGGAATGAAGAATGCCAGGGCAAAGTCTAAGTGTATTTGCTGTTTTGTATACAGTGGTCAGAGAAAGCTTGGGTGACATTTGAAAAGGGGGAAGAGAGCGACAGAGTGATGTGAGTCCTACTTAGGTGGAGGGAACAGCAGGTACCATGGGCCCTGAAGTGGATGGAGTGTGTTTGGATGTTGCAGAAACTTCCAAGGAGATCTCTGGACTGGTGGGTGGAGTAAGATATAGAGAGAGGAGTAAGAGATTAAGTTGGAGAGGTAGATGAATCTAGAATGTTTAGAGTCTTATAGATTGATATAGGGGTGTTGGTTTTTCTCTGAGATGGGGACCACCGCAGGATTTGAGGAAGGTTGTGACATGGTCTAATTTGTGTCTTAAAAGCGTCCCTTTAGTAACTTCATTGAGATGAGACTGTAGAAGATCCTAGTCTCAGGGAGCAGGGAGACCAGTTAGGAGGCTTTTGTCCATGTGGGAGGGAGTGGTAGAGCTCCAGTGCTAGCTGTGGAATTGGTGGGGGGTGCTATAGGTGGTTCTATATGCAGATACTAAATGCAGTGAAAGTTTTTCTGTTCTCCGGCCCTCAAAATCAAGTTCATGTAACATAACATTGTGATGTAAAAACATGAAAGCTTAGGCCATATTACGTAATTGAAGGAGTTAAGAGATTGCAACAAACTTTGTAGTTTTTCAAATGTTGTATATTAGCCAAACAAACTTTTTTTTTTTTAACTGCCCTCCATGTCCTTCATCCCTTTAAAACATAGTCTATTTTAGTTTTTCCCATTACTCTTCTTGTTGATATTGCTTTCATTTCTGTTGTTTCTGATTTTTAGCTTTCCTCTTCTGCAGTGGTATAATTACAAATACCTCATCTCTTTTATTTATCCATACTTTAACCAGTATTCCTTTGGTAGTTTATTAGGTTTTTGAGTTTTCTTTCTTGATTTGGATGATCTTTTAAATTCTCTTGAACTTACATCATTGTCTCTGCTACCTAACCTGAAGTTATTTTGCTTGATTATATAATTGGAGTTTTTTTCAATTCTGAAAAGGCGGTAGAGAGATAAATGTACTAAGTAAATGCTCAATATTATTTTGCTTGTTCACTCTATTAGTTGCTTGTTAGTTGGTTCATGGTTTACGTATCTGCTGCAAACTGTATTCATTATGTCATGAACACACTTAAAAATTTATACATATGCCTATTTTAGTAATTATAGTCTGTGGTAAGTATCCAGGCTTTGCCGTCAGGCCGATATGAGTTAGACTCTCACTTCTGCTGCTTATTAGACTTGTAGGGTATGCTAGGCCCTTCTTATACCTACCTTTGAAATGGGGAACACAGTGTCTTCTTCCAAGAATATGAAGTGCATAACTGTGTCTGGTAGTACTAATAATAGTCCTTCAAGTGGTTATTGCCTCTTTTTTCTTTATAAGCCATTGCTGTTGTTTAGTCTCTAAGTTGTATTTGACTCTTGTGATAGAATGGACTATAGCCTGCCAGGCTCCATGGGATTTCCCAGGCAGGGGAACTGGAGGTTGCCATTTCTTTCTCCAGGAAATCTTCCTGGATCAGGGATTGAACCAGTGTCTCCTTCACTGGCGCGGATTCTTTACCACTGAGCCACTGAGGAAGCCCTTATAAACCATTGGGGTAATTTTTAAAGAGTTAACGAGTGATAAATATGAAGTTTTTTTTTTTTTTTTTTTTTTACATTTTCTTTAAGCTGGAATTCCCTTTGCCTTCTTTCTTCTTTCCTTTTCTTTGTTCTTATCCCAGTGCACAGTCATCTTGCCAAAAGGCTGTGGATCCATTTGAGAATGAATGGCTGGGACAAAGATAAATAGAATGAAATTTTTGCTGTGTAGGAAGGTTTTTTCCTCAAGGGGACCTATTCTCCCCTTCAGCCAAGAGGTTCTACGTCTGTAAGCTGGGAGGGCCTTGACTCTATTTGGTAATTCAAGTTAGTCTTGTGTTCACTTGACCTAGAGCTCTTTAGCGCATCTAGATCAAATAAGAATTTAGTAGACAGCTGATGTGTTTCTCTTTTACAGGTACCATGATCAACTGGCAAATGCCATATACAGCTTTCTGAGTCAGACTATTCTGATGTCTGTTTTCACCCTGCTGTGCATGGTGGTGACCGAGTCCACTTTGTCTTTGGTGATTAAATGCTGTCTAGGCCCCTGCCTCCCAGGATCCATTTTTGTCCATTGCATTTGGGGAGCCCAGTTCAGTGGCAGCAGTTCACACTGTACTTTCTGACCTGCAGAGAAGAGCAACCATGGAGTTCTTTAGTGATGCTGAGGTTCACCTCACCTCAGATTTATTTCTGACAATTGTCCTGAAAAGTATGTCTTCTGGATTATCCTGGGGTGGTTCAGTATGTTTTACATGATAAACCACTTTAAATGTTTCAGGTTCTCAAAGCCTTTGAATACCACCTTCTACATTATACTGGTATTCTACCATATTATTATTATTCTACCAGTTGAGCTATTTCAAGTCCTGAAAGATGATGCTGCGAAAGTGCTGCACTCAATATGCCAGTGGCCACAGGACTGGAAAAGGTCAGTTTTCATTCCAGTCCCAAAGAAAGGCAATGCCAAAGAATGTTCAAACTCCCACATAACTGCACTCATCTCACACGCTAGTAAAATGATGCTTAAAATTCTCCAAGCCAGGCTTCAGCAACACGTGAACTGTGAACTTCCAGATGTTCAAGCTGGTTTTAGAAAAGGCAGAGAGGAACCAGAGATCAAATTGCCAACATCTGCTGGATCATCCAGAAAGCAAGAGAGTTCCAGAAAAACATCTATTTCTGCTTTATTGACTATGCCAAAGACTTTGACTGTGTGGATCACAACAAACTGTGGAAAATTCTGAAAGAGATGGGAATACCAGACCACCTGACCTGCCTCTTGAGGAATCTGTATGCAGGTCAGGAAGCAAGTCAGAACTGGACATGGAACAACAGACTGGTTCCAAATAGGAAAAGGAGTACTTTAAGGTTGTATATTGTCACCCTGCTTGTTTAACTTCTATGCAGAGTACATCATGAGAAACGCTGGACTGGAAGAAGCACAAGCTGGAGTCAAGATTGCTGGGAGAAATATCAATAACCTCAGATATGCAGATGACACCACTCTTATGGCAGAAAGTGAAGAGGAACTAAAAAGCCTCTTGATGAAAGTGAAAGAGGAGGGTGAAAAGGTTGACTTAAAGCTCAACATTCAGAAAACGAAGATCATGGCATCTGGTCCCATCACTTCATGGCAAATAGATGGGGAAACAGTGTCAGACTTTATTTTTGTGGGCTCCAAAATCACTGCAGATGGTGACTGCAGCCATGAAATTAAAAGACGCTTACTCCTTGGAAGGAAAGTTATGACCAACCTAGACAGCATATTAAAAAGCAGAGACATTACTTTGTCAGCAAAGGTCCGTCTAGTCAAGGCTGTGGTTTTTCTAGTAGTCATGTATGGATGTGAGAGTTGGACTGTGAAGAAAGCTGAATGCTGAAGAATTGATGCTTTTGAACTGTGGTGTTGGAGAAGACTCTTGAGAGTCCCTTGGACTGCAAGGAGATCCAACCAGTCCATCCTAAAGGAGATCATTCCTGAGTGTTCATTGGAAGGACTGATGTTGAAGCTGAAACTCCAGTACTTTGGCCATCTGATGCAAAGAGTTGACTCACTGGAAGAGACCCTGACGCTGGGAAAGATTGAGGGCAGGAGGAGAAGGGGACGACAGAGGATGAGATGGTTGGATGGCATCACCAACTCAATGGACATGGGTTTGGGTGGACTCCGGGAGTTGGTGACGGACAGGGAGGCCTGGCGTGCTGCAGTCCATGGGATCGCAAAGAGTCAGACACGACTGAGCGACCGAACTTAACTGAACCATATTATACTGAGGCAGTCCTGGCATTTCAAGTTCTTTTGGTGTATACTGCCTTTTGGTACATGTTTTATGCCATTGACCCAGAGCCTTTTCTAACCAGCCCCTTGAGGTACAATATTGAATCTAGAATAGCCATTTGGTTAGTCTCATAACAACAAATTTTCCTCCTCCAAGTTTGCCCTGTCCATATTATCCCACATCCATAATATTAAATCCCACATGTATTACTCAGGTTTGTATCTGTATAAATTGGAAAAATCATACTGTCTTTTGAATTGTAGTACTAGGCGTGTAGACCTAGGGGTCACTCCTTGTGTCACACCTTTCAGGGCCAGTTGGGACTTTTGGGTCTGGAAGGAAAGGGTCTGTGTAGATCCTGAGGAGAATTAGCTGTGTCTGGCAAGGCACCTATCTAAGGGGAAGTTTTTACAGAGTCTTCATGCGAACCAGAGTTCACCTCTGTCAAGAGTCTGTGTCTTATAGCAAAGAAGAGCCAGCACAACAGTCCCCAGCTTCATTGAGATTTGTGTACATATTGTCACTCTAGTTTGCAAGGCCCCATTTCTTCCTAGCCAGTGCCCTTTAAAAGGCAGTATCTTGGGAATTCCCTGGTGGTCCAGTGGCTAAGACTCTGAGCTCCCAGTGCAGGGGGCCCAGGTTCGATCCCTGGTCAGGGAGCTAGATCCCACATGCTACAACTAAGACCCAGAGCAGCCAAATAAATAAATAAAAATTAAAAAAAAAAAAAAAGGCAGTATCTTGTGAGGCTGAGAATTCAATTTGTGTTGGAATTCAGCCGCTCACCAGATGACTCTGGGTTTGGTTTACAGAAATCTCAGCTCTGAGGCTTCAGTAGATAAGGGTTTCTTTCAGGGAAGACAAGAAACTTTCAGGTCATTTATATAGCATTTGAACTAGGCATGTGAAGTACTGAGCTTATCCTTTTACTTCCCCACTTTACCCAGCACAGGAGTCACCCACTAATCTCATTGTAAGTTTTAGTTTGACACATGTTGTAAGGTATCAATTGCATGTTCACCTAGAACCTTGATATCTGTAAGTATTTGATTGAGAGCATCCAGTGGTTAGATATCTTTTTCTGTACATCTCTTTTGCTGTGTCACTCTATGGATTGGCAGCGCCTTCTTTGCCTGTCCACTGGAAATGGAGTCATTAGTGCGTTTAAATTGAATCAGAATAGAGAACCAATTTCATAAACCCCAGAACAAATTCAGAGAACTCATGTTTAAGCATCTGTTCTTATAGAACTACTTTTGATACCCAAGTCAGTATCAGATAGGGTTCTTTAGAGAAACAGAACAAGTATATATGTGCACACACGGGTACACATGACTTCCGTGGTAATAATTTTCTTTCTTTTGTTAAGCAATATTACTTAGCTTTGTCTTGAAGTATGTATAGAATCATGTATGTTTTGTCTGTCTTGCCAGTGCTGAGAAGTATATTTTGTTCATTTTATTGTATGTAACTTCATTTTATTTCTGTATTATATTCCAGGTGTGAATACTCCACAGTTTAATTTTTTAAATGAACATTTTTCTTTGCAGTTTCTGCCCTTTTGTGAACAGTGCATCTGTGAATATCCTCTTATTTACATTTATGTGAGTTTCTCAGGGTGATGTAATGAAGGAGTTTGCTGGGTCAGATAGTATTCATCTTTACTTGTTAATACCTAATTACTTGCCAAAAGAGGGAATGTTAGTTTATTTTCCCAGGATCATCAATATTGGTATTATATACACTTACAAAAAGTTTCTGGGGTGGATGTGAAAAATGGTATCTTTTTGTGTATATAATTTGTTCGTTACTGTTGAGTGTTAGTTGCTCAGTCCTATCTGACTCTTTGTGACCCCATGGACAGTTGCTCGCCAGGCTCCTCTGTCTATGGAATTCTCCAGGCAAGAATACTGGAGTGGGTTGTCATTTCCTTCTCCAGGGGAACTTCTTACCCAGGGATGTAACTTAGGTCTCTTGCATTACAGGCAGATTCTTTACTGTCTGAGACACCAGAAAAATTAAGCATTATTTCATATTACTGGTTATTTCAGTTTCTTCTTTTGGAGATTGTCTGTTCAGGCCTTCTCTGTTTTTTTCTATTGGGTTTTTTTTTTTTTTAGTAATGTTTTCGGAATTCTTTATATTTCTATCCTGTGTTACAAACTATTTTGTAATTCTTTGTATTTCTATCCTTTGGTTACAATTGCAGTATTTCTTTTCAGTTTATGGCTTGTCTGTTTATTTACTTATGGTGGGCTTAATATTAGTTCTTATAGTTAGTATTGTCAAATTAACTGGGCTTTTCTTTTATTGTTAAATGCTTTTTATGTCTTAGTTAAGAAATTCTTGCTCACTCTGATATATAAATCTTACAATATCGTCTCAAAGCTGTGTAATTTGTATTTCAGTTGAGGATTTTAATTTGCCAAGAATTGATTTCTGTGTATTTTGTTGAGAATCCAGTCTGATTTTTTTTTTTTCCTGTGTGTAGATCCTCAGCCAATTCCAGAACCATTTATAAGTTTCAGTTTTCCTCACAGATTTGTATATCTCATTCTGCCATATATCAAGTGTCTATATGTTTGTGTGTCTGTTTCTGAGCTCCTTATTTCTTCCACTGATTTGTTTGTCTGTTACTTTGACAATACCGTTTTTAAGTTACTGTCATCTTAAGTATAGCAGGTTTTCTCATTTTTTTCCCCCAAACTGGCTATTCATTGTCATTTTGCACATTCATATTCATTTTATAATCAGCTTGTTCAGCTCTAGGGGGGAAGAAAACTTGGGTTTTGACTGGAATTGCAAATTGATTTGGAGATAGTTGACATCTTTGTAACATTGAGTCTTCCAATCTGAAATTTTGGTGTATATCTCTATTCAGTGGCTCTCATAAAGCTTTATAATTCTTTTCCTTAGAGGTCTTACATGTTGCTGTAATCATTCCTAGGTACTTTGTTTCGTTCTCCCTCTTTTAAACAAATATTCTAGTATCTGTTTTAACATGGAATTGTCAGTTCCCCTGCTGTAGGGTCGCAAATATTATGGGCTCATGGTTGTCTTGAGCTGGTGGTTTTTGTACCTCAAGAAGCGTGAACTTGTAAATTTTCTCTTTTCCTGAAATTTTTTAGCATGGGTAGGAAAAGGCAAGAGTTAAGCCTTATATTGGGTTTTGGAAACCCTCTATGTATGAGGAATGTGAAAAAACAGAAATTTGACTCTAACCAAATCTCATCAGTTTAAAGTCTCCATCTTGCTCTGTTGTTCATGAGGGTCAACTGAATTTGTAATCCCAACTAAGTAACTCCTTGGATAATTTCTTCTTATGAAACTTTCAGCTAGAACATGAGGGCCTAAGGTTCAGACAAATTTTGAATTAGTTTGAAAAAGTAAGTGAGTCTATTTTAGGCTTTATCCACTCCTCACAGTAATAGTCTTTTTAAGGATTTTTGAGGAATGATTGTCAAACTCAGTGTATTATCTGTATTGCTGCATAGTACATTACTACAAACTCATCTACTTAAAACATGTGAACTTATTATCTTAGAGTTTCTATTGGCCAGGTATCTTGGCGTAGGTTAACTGGAGTCTCTGCTCAGTCTCCCAAGGTTGAAGTCAAGGTATTTGTTGGGCCACATTCTCACCTGGAGCTTGCAGTCCTCTTCCAGGCTCATTCAGTGTTGGCAGAATTCAAGTCCTTGTGGTCATAGTACCAAGGACCTTGGTCTCTTGATGTCTTTTGGCCCTTTGTTATTCTCCCCACAGCATGATGGTTTGCTCCTTCTAGGTCAGTCTTTTTTACATGTTGTGTCTTTTTGACCTTTTTTTTTTAAAATGGGCCTTTTTAATGTGATGAGGTTATTCCCATCCCAGATAAAATCTCTTTTAAAGTGAAGTAAAAGTCAACTGATTGACTTTACCTTAAAGACATCTACAAAATCTTTTCTGCCAGGTAATATAACAAATCACACTAGGGATAGCTCATCATATTCACAATTCTTCACACTCAAGAGAAATGGATTATGTAGGTGGTATACACCAGGGAGACAGCTTAGAACTATGCCTGTCACAGTCTGACTCATACAAGAAGTTTCTAGCTTCTCGTATCAAGTGATACCTTGATTGTTGTTCACACATGATTTATGTTCACACATAAAGCTTTTTTTAAAATGTGCTTTTATTTTGAACTCACTATAGACTCAAGTTGCAAAATTTTTACAAAGAGCTTCTCTGTATCCGTTCTGATAAACTGAATCTTCCAATCTAAAAATTAAAAAAATTTCCCCAGTGGTGATACCTTACATAAATACAGTACATTATCAAACTCAGGAAACTGATACTGGCATAGTATGAATAAGTAGACTACAGACTTTACTTCAGTTTCAACAGTTTTTATGTCATGAATTTTTACATTTTGGTATGTCTTTGTGCATAATTATATGTATAGATTCTTAATAACAGTCTCATTCAAGACAGAATTGCTCTGTCATCAGAAAGGAATTTCCTTGTGCTCTAGGCACATAGTAACACATTACTTCTGAATCCCTGGCAGCTGTTCTGTTCTCCACTTCTATACTTTTGTCATTATAAGAATGTTATAGAAATGAGAATTTAGATTATGTAATTTCCTGAGATTGATGCTCTTCACTCAGCATAATGCCCTTAAAGTTCATTCAAATTGCTGAATATATCAGTAGTTGATTTCTTTTTTTATGGCCGAGTAGTATTCCACTGTATGGGTTTACCACAGCTTGTTTAGCCATTCATACCCATTAAAGGAAATGCGTGTTTCCAGGTTGGCCCTGTTAACAAATAAAGTTCCTACAAATATTTCTGTTCAGGATTTTGTATAAGCATGTTTCTGTTTCTCCAGAATAAGTGTCTAGGAATACAGTTGATCAGAGAAGGCAGTGGCAATCCACTCCAGTACTCTTGCCTGGAAAATCCCATGGGCAGAGGAGCCTGGTAGGCTCCAGTCTGTGGGGTCACGAAGAGTCAGATACAACTGAGTGACTTCATTTTGACTTTCCTGCATTGGAGAAGGAAATGGCAACCCACTCCAGTGTTCTTGCCTGGAGAATCTCAGGGATGGGGAGCCTGGTGGGCTGCCGTCTATGGGGTTGCACAGAGTTGGACACGGCTGAAGCGACTTAGCAGCAATGCAGTTGATGGACTATATGACGAGTATGTGTTTAACTTTTTAAGAAACTGCCAGACTGATTTTCAGAGTGATTTCTGTACTGATTTCCAGAGTAAAATTTTACATTCTCAGCAGCAAAGGATAAGTGATGCAGTTTCTCTGCATCCTTGCCAGTATTTAGTTCTATTGGTATTTTTTATTTTGAGTGTCCCAACTGATGTATGGTGGTATCCCATTGTGATTTTAATTTGCCTTTTTCTAATTGCTCACAGGGTTCAACATCTTTTCATGTGTTTATCTGCCATCTCTATGTTCCTGTCTTTGCTCATTTTCTAACTGGATTTTGGTTGTTTGTCACTGTGGACCTTTTCAAATAAAGTGGAGACAGTAGTATAATGAATCCCTATTACCGAGTTTCAGCAGTTATTGCATTTTGTTCTTTTGAATATTTCAAAGCAAATCAGATATGTAAGTTTAATGTCATTTCACTTGTATCCTTAGTATCTAATACTAATACCTAATTGTATTAGTGTATACCTATTATATATTAGTAATAGTATATATTAGTAGTTAGTATATACTTAGGATATATCAGTAATATATAATATATATCTAATACCTAATACTTAGTCCATATTTATATTTTTCTGTTTCAAAGATGTATTTTTAAAAATGGTGAGTCTGAATCAGAATTCAAGTAAGATCATTTCTTTTTTTTTTTTTTTTTTTTATCACTCTCCTTGCTTTTTTTCCCTCAAGCATTTGATTTGTTGGAGAAGATGGGTCATTTGTCTTCTAGACCAATTTGGATTTGGCTGATTTTTTTTCTCTTTGTGTTGTTAACCTGTCCTATCCCCAGTTTCCTCTAAACTGATAGTAAAATTTAGTGTCTTTGTTAGATACAGGTTCAGATTTTTAGACAAGAGAACTTCACAGGGCTATGGCATACTCCCCGTTGCATCACTCACAAGGCACATAATGCTAGATTGTTCTGCTTTCAGACTGCTAAGTTCAATCAGTTCAGGCTTTGTCAGCCTCATGCCTCCATTTAAGCATTTCTCATTTATCTTTTACTTAATGGTTATGGCTTCCATTGAGGACTCTTGCCAGTATTTCATTTGGGGTTACAAAGAGATGATTTTCCAGTTCAGTTGTTTCTTCATTTGTTTGCTGGATTGTCGAGAACTTTTACCAGTTTTTTGATTTTCATGAAATACATTCATACAGGAAAGGTAGTAAAAAAATGCTCAACTCCCCCCATTCCTCTTTAATTATCAGTTCTCAGAGTAATGACTTGTTGTCCAAGTCATTTACAGAAGACACCAATGAGGTGTCTCCCTTCCCGTCATTTTCTTTGTGTGTCATTTTGAATTTGTAGTTTTTTAAAAAAGTATTTTATACTTTTCAATGACATTTTCTTTAAAATTTTACTTTCTAACCATAGATGTTTAGAAGTGCAATTGATTTTTGTACACTGATCCTTTTAATCCAGGAACCTTGCTAAGTTCTTATTCATTTAAATTTATTTTTAGATTTATAATCACAAGTTTTTTATTCTGCTTTTCATATCTTTATACCATTTTTTGTTCCTTACTGTGGTAGTATAATACTCTATTATTGTTTGAATAGAAATGGATAATATAACCCTTCTGTTGTTCCTTACATCAGGGGCAACATTTTCAATATTTTATTATTAAGAATGTGTTTTGCTATAGATTCTTTATCTGATTAAGGATGTTCCCTTATATACCTATTCATTTTATCGTGTACTAGTGTCTAATTTTGTGAAATGTTTTGTATTTGTGATTCTATGAGTTTTCTGCTTTTAATCTGTTAATGTTAATATATTAATTGATTTTCATTAATATTCAACCTTCTCCAGTGGACCACATTTTGTCAGAACTCTCCACCGTGACCCACCCATCTTAGGTGGCCCTACATGGCATGGCTTAGTTTCCTTGAGTTAGACAAGGCTGTAGTCATTGTGATTAACTTGGTTAGTTTTCTGTGACTGTGGTTTCAGTCTGTCTGCCCTCTGATGCCCTCTCTCAGTGCCTACCGTCTTACTGGGGATTCTTTTGCCTTGGATGTGGGGTATCTTCACATGCTTCAGCAAAGCACAGCCACTGATCCTTTCCTTGGATGTGGGGTATCTCCCCACAGCTGCTGCTACTGACCTTGGACCTGGGGTATCTAACAGAAGAGGAAGAGACTAAGAAGAGGTGGCGAGAATACACAGAAGAACTGTGCAAAAAAGATCTTCACCACCCAGATAGTCACACTGGTGTGATCACTCACCTAGAGCCTTACATCCTGAAATGTGAAGTCAGGTGGGCCTTAGGAAGCATCACTATGAACAAAGCTAGTGGAGGTGATGGAATTTCAGTTGAGCTATTTCAAATCCTAAAAGATGTTGCTGTGAAAGTGCTGTGTTCAATATGCCAGCAAATTTGGAAAACTCAGCAGTGGCCACAGGACTGGAAAAGGTCAGTTTTCATTCCAATCCCAAAGAAAGCTCAAACTACCGCACAATTGCACTCATCTCACATGCTAGTAAAGTAATGCTCAAAATTCTCCAAGCCAGGCTTCAGCAGTATGTGAACCATGAACTTCCAGATGTTCAGGCTGGTTTTAGAAAAGGCAGAGGAACCAGAGATCAAATTTCCAACATTCGCTGGATCGTGGAAAAAGCAAGAGAGTTCCAGAAAAACATCTATTTCTGCTTTATTGACTATGCCAAAGCCTTTGACTGTGTGGATCACAATAAACTGTGGAAAATTCTGAAAGAGATGGGAATACCAGACCAGCTGACCTGCCTCTTGGGAAACCTATATGCAGGTCAGGAAGCAACAGTTAGAACTTGATATGGAACAACAGACTGGTTCCAGATAGGAAAAGGAGTACGTCAGGGCTGTATATTGTCACCCACATCATGAGAAATGCTGGGCTGGATGAAGCACAAGCTGGAATGAAGACTGCCGGGAGAAATAACAATAACCTCAGATATGCAGATGACACCACCCTTATGGCAGAAAGTGAAGAAGAACTGAAGAGCCTCTTCATGAAAGTGAAAGAGGAGAGTGAAAAAGTTGGCTTAAAACTCAACATTTAGATGATTAAGATCATGGCAACTAGTCCCATCATTTCATGGGAAATAGATGGCGAAACAGTGGAAACAGTGTCAGAATTTATTTTTTTTGGGCTCCAAAATCACTGCAGATGGCGACTGCAGCCATGAAATTAAAAGATGCTTATTCCTTGGAAGAAAAGTTATGACCAACCTAGACAGCATATTAAAAAGCAGAGACATACTTTGCCAGCAAAGGTCTGCCTAGTCAAAGCTATGGATTTTCTAGTAGTCGTGTATGGATGTGAGAGTTGGACTATAAAGAAAGTTGAGTGCCAAAGAATTGATGCTTTTGAACTGTGATGTTGGAGAAGACTCTTGAGAGTCCCTTGGACTGCAAGGAGAGCCAACCAGTCCATCCTAAAGGAGATCAGTCCTGGGTGTTCATTGAAAGGACTGATGTTGAAGCTGAAACTCCAGTACTTTAGCCACCTGATGCGAAGAGCTGACTCATTTGAGAAGACCCTGATGCTGAGAAAGATTGAGGGCAGGAGGAGAAGGGGATGACAGAGGATGAGATGGCTGGGTGGCATCACCGACTCAGTGGACATGGGCTTGGGTGGACTCTGAAAGTTGGTGATGGACAGGGAGGCCTGCTGTGCTGTGGTCCATGGGGTCACAAAGAGTCAGACACGACTGAGCAACTGAACTGAACTGAATGTTCAACCAGTCTTCCATCCCTGGTATAAACTCTGCTTTGTCATGATGTATTATTATCCCTTCTCTGTAGTTTGTTTAATTTGCTAATATTTTTAGATTTTTATGTTTTAAGTGAGGCTGGATTGTAATTTTCAGTTTTAGTACTGTTTTCTTGGCTTTGGTACTAGTGTTAAGCTGTCATCATAAAATGAGTTAAGGAAGTTTCTGTTTTCTTTTTGTGTTAAAATTAAGGTTCCTTTTTTCTTAATTATTGTTAAAATTCAAAAATGAAAACAACTGGGCTTGGATTTTCTTTGTGGAAAAAGTTCCTAGGTAGTTTAGTTTTCAGTTCTTTGAAGACTGTAAGGTTAAAGTAGTGTCTTTCTGTGGTGATAAGCTAGTAGTTAAAAGTGAAAAATTCCATATTTTTATTTTAGGAGTTATTAGGCTTCCCTGATAGCTCAGTTGGCAAAGAATCCGCCTGCGTTGCTGGAGACCCTGGTTCAATTCTCGAGTCGGGAAGATCTGCTGGAGAAGGGACAGGCTACCCACTCCTGTATCCCTGGCTTCCCTTGTGGCTCAGCTGGTAAAGAATCTGCCTGCAGTGCGGGAAACTGGGGTTTGACCCCTGGGTTGGGAAGATCCCCTGGAGAAGGGAAAGGCTATGCACTCCAGTATTCTGGCCTGGAGAATTCCACGGACTGTGTAGTCCATGGGGTCACAAAGAGTCAGATACGACTGAGTGTTTTTCACTTTCACTTTTTTATGTATATATGTGTTTATTTAGCTTCCCTGGTGTGTCAGTGGTAGAGTCTGTCTGCAGTGCAGGAGTTGTGGGTTTGATCCCTGGGTTGGGAATATCCCCTGGAGAAGGAAATGGCAACCCGCTCCAGTATTCTTGCCTGGGATATCTCATGGACAGAGAAGCCTGGTGGTTTACACTCCAGTTATATATTTATTTAAATTGTGGTAGATGATCTACAGTGTATTAGTTTCAGGTGTTTGAAAGTGAAAGTGTTAGTTGCTCAGTTGTGTCCAACTGTTTGTGACCCCATAGACAGACTCCATCTGTACCCCACCAGATGTATAGCAAAGTGATTCAGTTACACACATACACACAGAGTAGGTCTTTAATGGTTATCTATTTTATATGTAGTAGTGTGTATATGTTAATGCGTAACCCCTGCTTTATCTGTTCCCCCCTTTACCTTTTATAAACATGTTTGCTTACTTTGTCTCTGGGTCTAGTTCTGATAAGTTTTTTTCATTTTTAAAGATTCTTTTTTTAGATTCAACATTCTTTGATTAATGGTTTGAGATGAGCTATTTTGTCTCCATTTTTTGAGGTATTGCTTGCATGCTTTTTGTCTGTAAGTAACAGTTATATTAAAATTACATTAAAATTGATTAGTATATTGTGCTTTAATACAGTATAGATTTGTGTTTTAAGCTTCTTAAATTTGTAAGCTTTCTAAATAATGAATCTTCAAGGAATCTTTAGAGGACTTTGAGCTAGATATCTAACTTAAGCTTCTTCCTCTGCTACTTACAGTCATTGACTATATCTCTTACTTTTGGAGTTTCAGATTTCTCATTTGTAAAACAAATATCTACTTAAGAGGAAAAACTGAGAAGTGCTTTATAACCATACACTATCACATATATATATATACATATATGAAAAGTATATATATATTTGAAAAGTTTAAAAGATCGTGGATATAGATAATATGTTCAAAGAGGGACCTGAGAAGGAAACCTTTTACTGAGGTATAGTTGATGTACAGTATTGTATGTTACAGGTGTGCTACATAGTGATTCACAGTTCTTCAAGGTTACACTCCACTTATAGTTACTGTGAAATACTGGCTCTTTCCCCTGTGTTGTGCAATATATCCTTGTAGCTTATTTATTTAATGAATAATAGTTTGTATTGCTTAATCCCCTACCCCTGTCTTGGCCTTACCACCTTCTTCTTCCCACTGGTAAGTACTGTTTGTTCTTCATAACTGTGAATGTGTTTCTTTTTGCTATATTCACTAGTTTGTTGTATTTTAAAATTCTACACAGAAGTGGTATCATATAGTATTTGTCTTTCTCTGTATGACTTATTTAACTCAGCATAATACCCTCCAAGTCCATCCATTTCACTCTTTTTTATAGCTGAGTATTATGCCATTTTGTATGTATATATATGGATGTGTGTATACACACATACCATATCTTCATTATCCTTTCATCTGTTGATGAACGCTTAAGTTACTTACATATCTTGAAAATTGTATAAATGCTCCTGTGAACATTGGGATGCATGTGTTTTTTAAAATTAGTGTCCTGTTTTTTTTTTCTTTGGATATATACACAATAATGAAATTACTGGGTCGAATGGTAGTTCTATATTTAGTTTTAGAGAAACTTCCATACTGTTTTCCACAGTAGCTGCTCCAGTTTACATTCCCACCAACAGTGTGGGAGGGTTTCTTTTTCTCCACACCTTCACCAACATTTGTTATTCGTGTTCTTTTTGATGACAGGCATTCTGACAGGTGTGTGGTGATATCTCATTATGATTTTAATTTGCATTCTCTGAGTTTTACTGGTGGTGAGCATCTTTTCATATGCCTTTTGGCCATTTGCATTTCCTCTTTAGAAAAATGTCTATTAGATTCTGCTCATTTTTCATTTGGGTTGTTTTATTTTTTTGTATTGAGTTGTGTGAGCTGTTTATACATTTTTAATATTAACTCCCTTATTGGTAATATCACTTGCAAATATTTTCTCCCTTTCAGCTGGTTGTCTTTTTGTTTTGTCAATGGTTTCCCTTGCTGGGCAAAGGCTTTTAAGTTTAATTAGGTCTCATTTGATTATTTTGGTTTTATTTCTTTTCCTTTAGGAGACAGAACCAGAAATTATTGCTGTGATTTATGTCATAGAGTATTCCATCTATGTTTTCTTCTGGTAGTTTTACGGTTTTGTCTTATAAGTAGGTCTTTAATCCATTTTGAGTTTATTTTTGTGTGTAGTGTTAGAAAATGTTCTAATTTCATTCTTTTACATGTAGCTGTCCAGTTTTCCCAGCACCATTTATTGGAGAGACTGTCTTTTATATGTTGTATATTCTTGACTCTGTGAGTTTATTTCTGGGCTCTCTATTCTGTTTCAGTGATCTTCTATGTGTCTGTTTTTGTATTGGTACCATACTGTTTTGATTACTGTAGCTTTGTAGTATAATCTGAAGTCAGGGAGTAGGGTTCTTCCAGCTCTGGTCTTCTTTCTCAAGATTCTTTTGGCTATTTGGAGTCTTTCGTGTGTCCATATGGATTTTAAAAGTATTTGTTCTAGTTCTGTGAAAAATGCCCTTGATATTTTAGTAGAGATGGCATTGAATCTGTAGATTGCTTTGGATAATATCATCATTTTAACAACATTATTTCTTTCAGTCCATGAACATGGTATATTTTTCCTCCTGATTGTGTTGTCTTCATTTTCTTTGATCAGTGTCTTACAGTTTTCTGAGTATAAGTCTTTTACTTCTTGAAAGTGACAGTGAAGTTGCTCAGCCATGTCTGACTCTTTGCAACCGCATGGACTGTAGCCTACCAGGCTCCTCTGTCCATGGGATTTTTCAGGCAAGAATACTGGAGTGGGTTCCCAATTCCTTCTCCAGGAGATCTTCCCCACCCCGGGACTGAACCTGGGTCTCCTGCATTGTAGGCAGACGCTTCATGGTCTGAGCCACCAGGGAAGTCCTTTACCTCCTGAGGTAGCTTTATTCCTAGATAGTTTATTCTTCTTGATGGGTTTGTTTCCTTAATTTCTCTTCTGATAGTATTTTGTTAGTGTTAAGAAATGTAACATTTCTGTATATTAATTTTGTACCTTGCAACTTTACTAAATTCATTGATGAGCTCTAGTAGTTTTTTGGTGGTGTTTTTAGGATTTTCTACTTACAGTATCATGTCATCTGCACACGGTGATGGTTTTACTTCTTTCCTTCTAATTTGGATTCCTTTATTTCTTTTTCTTTTCTGACTACTGCGGCTAAGACTTCCAGTATTATGTTGAGTAGAAGTCCAATATTATGTTGAATAAGAGTGGTGAAAGTGGGCATCCCTGTCTTATTCTAGATCTTAGAGGAAAATGCTTTCAGCTTTTCACCATGAGTGTGTTGTTAGCTGTGTGTTTGTCATATATAGTCTTGATTATATTGAGACATGTTCCTTCCATGCCTGCTCTTTGAAAAGTTTTTTTTTTTTTAATCATAAATGGATGTTGAATTTTGTTAGAAACTTTCTGTGTCTGTTGAGATGATTGTGTGGTTTTTATTCTTACATTTGTTTATGTGGTGTATCACATTGATAATCTTCAGTTATTGAAAAATCCTTGCATCTCTGGGATAAATCCCACTTGACAATGGTATGATCCTTCTAATGTATTGTTGGTTTCAGTTTGCTAGTATTTTGTTGAGGATTTTTGTATCTTTGTTCATTAGTGATATTGGTGTGTACTTTTCATTTTTGTGTGCACTGTCTTTGTGTGATTTTGGTTAAAAAAGTAACCTTTGAGATCTGGTTGAATCCCTCCATTTTTTAGAGAATAGAAGCTACTAGAGGATGTATAGAGCTCTGTGCATGGCCTGGGCTTCCTGTTTCCCAAATTATTGGCTTTTCCTATTTTGTCTTCCTTCAAATTAAATATTGAGTACTTGAGAGAGACTGACATCTTTAGGCACATAGATGACTGTATCATTCCTAAGAGGTCAGGTAGAAAAGTACACGTGATGTTAGGGAGAGAAAGGAATGTTAAGACTTTAGTTTCTTAAGTTACAAGTAATTAAAACTGCTTCAGAGAAGTTATTGATCTTTTTTTTTTTTTTTCCACCACAGTTTAGACAAAGAGAACCTTGTTATACTTTTCAGGGATTAAAATTGATATAATTCAGTAAGAAGTAAAGCTCTGTGTGGTTGCTGCATAACTTTGTACTTGAAATTCAGTTGAAATTTTACTTAAAAAACCATTACTTCAGAATAATTTTAGTAAAATTTTACCTTATGTTTAACATGACTTTCAAATCAATTGTGTTTGTAAGAGATAGTTTCTTGCAATCTAATTTGTCTACCTGATTCTTTATTCTCACTAAATGTGCTTATGCTAAGTTGCTTTAGTCATGTCCAACTCTTGGCAACCCCACGGACTGTAGCCCACCAAGCTCCCCTCTCCATAGGATTCTCTAGGCAAAAATACTGGAGTGGGTTGCCATGCCCTCCTCCAGGGGGTCTTCCCAACCCAGGGATCAAACCTGTGTCTCTTACATCTCCTGCATTAGTAGGTGGGTTCTTTACCACTAGCTCCACCTGGAAAGCCCCTCACTAAATATAGTCTTGAAGAAAATTGTTTCCTTCAAATTTAAGTTGAAACTGATAGTGGGAAGGGTTTGAGCTTTGAAGATTCCGTATATTGTGTCCTGTTTGTGGGCTTCCCTTGTGGCTTTATGGTAAAGAATCCGTCTGCCAGTGCAGGAGACCTGGATTCCATCTCTGGGTCGGGAAGATCCCCTGGGGGATGTAACGGTAATCCACTGCAGTATTTTTGGTGGGGAAATTCCACGGACAGAGGAGCCTGGTGGGCTATAGTCCACAGGGTCACAACAGAGTGACACGACTTACCAACTAAACAACAACAGCATCCTGTTTGTGGGGGGCTTTTTCCTCCCTCTCTCTCACTGCTGCACTAACTGAAGACCCCAGTAAGTGAAGACCTCTCCATTCCTCCAACTTAACCTCCTCTTGCCCCATTGTGTGTGCATGCTAAGTTGCTTCAGTCGTGTCAGACTATTTGCAACCCTATGAACTGTAGCCCTGTAGCCAGGCTCCTCTGTCCATGGGCATTCTCCAAGCAAGAATACTGGATTGAGTTGCCATGCTCTCCTCCAGGGCATCTTCCCGACCCAGGGATCAAACTCACGTCTCTTATGTCTCCTGCATTGGCAGGCAGGTTCTTTACCGCTAGCGCCACTTGGGAAACCCCTCTCCTTCATTAGTACAGCACGTATTTCAGTTGCTAATTATTATCTTCAGTTCCTGCTATCTGTTCTTGTTTGAGAATTTCCTCTTTCCTTCCTTTTTTACCCCTCCTTTCCCAGGAAGTTTATTACTTGTGAAATGATGAGGCACATGGGGACTTGTTAATGGGAGAAGCCCAGGTTTGCTAAGACAACTTTAAAATCCCAGATGTCTTGTAGAAAATATGTGACCCATATTTTAAATGAATTACATGCTAGATTTGTTAATAGTTATTTTGAGTAAAAATTTTCTAGGAACTGAGGCTGTGTTGCTTTTGTATGAATAGAAATTTCTCTGAGGAGTTAGGTATAGTTGCTTAGTTGTGTCTGACTCTTTGCAACCCTGTGGATGGTAGCTTGCCAGTCTCCTGTGACCGTGGAATTCACCGGGCAAGAATACTGGAGTGGCTTGCCATTTTCTTCTCCAGGGGATCTTTTTGACCAAGGGATCGAACCCGAGTCTCCCACATTGCAGGCAGGTTCTTTACTATCTGAGCCACCAGGAAAGCCCCTCAGGAGTTACTAAGGATTTATATAAAATTAATGGTAATTTTGTTTCAAGTAACTTTGATTTAAAGTTGCAGGTGGCATTTAACACAGCTTATGACTTCTTTGTTCTGAAAAACAAGACATTTTATTCAAATAAAACTCATTACATACATCTTGTCACAAAGGTAGTGCTTGTACCTCCACAGAGAAGGTTTAGTTCCTTTATGTAATAAATGGGAGTTTCTTTTTATGTTTTATGAGTGTTATTAGCTGCACTGTAGTTCTTCAAGTTTACTAAAGTGAAGTATTGCTTTTTACTTGTATTTTTCAATGCTACTCACAAGAAGTCATGAGGATGAGTTGTTGTTGCTAAGTCACTTCAGTCGTGTCTGGCTCTGTGTGACCCCATAGACGGCAGCCCACCAGGCTCCCCTGTCCCTGGGATTCTCCAGGCAAGAACACTGGAGTGAGTTGCCATTTCCTTCTCCAATGCAAGAAAGTGAAAAGTGAAAGGGAAGTCGCTCAGTTGTGTCTGACTCTTAGCGACCCCATGGACTGCAGCCTTCCAGGCTCTCCGTCCATGGGATTTTCCAGGCAAGAGTACTGGAGTGGGGTGCCATCGCCTTCTCCAATGAGGATGAATATTTTATGCTAATTTTGTAGCTAGGAAACTAAGAACCAGAGATGTTGAGTTTTGCTAAAGGTTACATGGTTACTGTGATAAAATTGAAATTACAGCTTACGTCTGATGCCGAAGTTGAAGGTATTGTGATTATTTAGGAAATTTTGGTGTTGATAGGTAGACTACTACTTGTAATTATAATAGTTATGTATAAAAATGCTATAAGAGTGAAGAATAGGAAGTACCTGTTACGAAGTCAGGAAGCCTTTGTAAAGGAACGTAATCACTAGTGAAGAGATTCTTTAGGGATAAGAATGTGTCTTGTATTTTGTGTTGAGGAGATTGGGCTTTACTCTATGGGAGACTGGAAAGTACTTAAGGATTTCAACAGGAGGGGAAGATGTGACCATCATCTTATCCTAAAGATGTGGTGACCATAAAGAGAGATACGTTTGTAGCGTGGTGGTCCTGGACATAGGGAGACTATTACAGGAAGGCTGTGGGGCGAAGCATTGAGGTTCTCTCTGATGGCAGTGATGGAGAGCTAGAGAGGCTGGAACTGGATTTGTGCTTTTTTAAAGAAATTATTTTTTATTGAAAGATAATTGCTTTACAGATGAATTTGAGCTTTTGATAGTCTGACAACATACAATTGTTGTTCACACTTATTCCACTCCCCCCCTCACCCCCAGTGTCAAAAATAGAGGTAAAAGTTTGTGTTTAGAAGACTGACCCAGTTCTGCAATCTTCAGATTGCTGATTTGCAAAGAGCCTTGCTCTAAATTGTTAAGAATATAGCTACATTTAGGATAGAAATCGTCTTTTCGTGACAAAGCTGTTTCTTTGGATGAAAGCTAAATTTATGCCTGGATTATGGTAATAGTGTAAATAAGACTTTTCAATATAGGATATACACAGTCATTTCAGGAAGCAAAGCTCATATTACTTAAAGTGATCAGTATTATTTTATGAATGGCTTCTTTATTCCCTTCTAGATCATTTCTTAGAAATATCTGATGGAGTTCTGTAGTCAGGAAGAATGCAGTAATTGTCCATCTTTTTGACATCATATCCTTCTAAGCCAGATTCTACTTATTTGATGCCACCCTGCACCTTGTCCTTTCTTCATATCCTGAAGTGCAAGGGACCTGTTGTAGTGTTCCAGTCTGACATGTGGCGGAGTTTTCTTAGGTTTTCTGTCAGAACAGTCTTCCTGTTGTTAACTGTGCCCCCCCCCCCCCAAAAAAAAGGTTTATATGAGCTTAGTTTTTAGTCTCTAATCATTCAGAAATTTAGTTTATTCATCTAGAAGTGTCTTTCTGTAAAATTATGAAGTACAGAGGAAAATGATTCACCGTTATCTTTATGCTTGATAATCAATAAAGTCTTTTATTTAATGGAGACTGCATACCATAATGAAATTAAATGAAAGTCCTAGGAATCAATACAATTTATCTTTTAAATATTTTTGTAATCTGCCTCATTCTGTCTCACCTTATTAACATAACCTTAGTTTAGACCTTGTGGCTTGGGATAATAAAATAACTTGTCTCTCTGCCTCTAATCTGTTGTCCTTATATCCATGTATTGGAGCTACCTGAATATTCTATTTCGAACATAACTCTGACACCATTCCACCCGTGTCTCCATGAGTTTTCTCATTGCTGTTGAGTTCACTAAACTTTTGAAGTTGTGGCGTAACTAGAGTGGTTTCTTGAATATTTAATTTCCATGAAGTCTTGCTATCTCTGACAGTTTTACACATCCCCCCCCAACATATTTGATTTTTTGTAAAATATTTTAATGTGTATGTTTCTTTTCAAGTTTTAAGTACTGTTTATTTACTTACTTATTAGTAGTATTTATTAAAATACTTGATACAGGTTAGTGTTAGTTGAGACAGGAGTATAAAATTATGAAAAGATAGAAAACAGGACCCATAACTGATAGTAGATAAGAAAGTGGCACAGATATCTGGCAACCATCTTCGTAGTTCCTAAAGGCCAGACTTAGCTGAGGATTGCCGACCCTGCTAAGAATAGTAAGAGACATTTTGAATGTTTGGAGAAAAATAAGGAAAGTAGCAGATTATTTCTGATCTTGTAATCATAATGGATGACAATAGAGAGTCAAACTCTTCACCACCCGTTTGACTCTCTTTTGTTAGGAAAGAAATTTGATTGAAAATGGTAGATCCAGGTTATTTTGAGAGAATAGGATGAGAAAGGAACTAACTGTTCTCAGTGGCCAGGATATTTTCATTCTAGGGTCTAAAAACAACTTGAATAATCCTGTTGTCATGATCTCTGAGCAGTCTTAGAGACCAGGAATAGTATGTGAAGGCTGACAGATTTTTTTTGAGGTATAATTGACGTATAATAAATGGTTTCTATTAAAAGTGTACAGTTGGCAAAGTGTTAGTATATGTATATATACTTTGCCACAGTTAGAATATGTATATAAATCTTTGCCACAGTCAAGATAATTTACATAGCCATCATCCCCCCAAATTTCCTTTGCACTATGGAAGAGAAGACAGAAAAAGCAGTCCATGAGGAGGAGAATGACAATACTATGTTGTCCTAAAATCTGGAAAAAGAAGAGACTGATCAGCTGTGGCAGATACTTACTGATAGGCCAAGTAATATGAGAACTGAGAATTGACTACTGAATTTAATAATGTAGAGATCACTGGTGATTTTGACCAGGACTGTTTAGGTGAATTGGTAAGAGGACAAACCTGACTGGAATGTATTTTAAAACATTTTTTAAATTCAGTTTTTTAAAGGTTACTTTCCATTTTCAGTTATTACAAAATACTAGCTGTGTTTCTTCTGTTGTACAGTATTGGGTTGGCCGAAAAGTTTGTTTGGGGTTTTCACTACATCTTATGGAAAATCCTGAATGAACTTATTGGCCAACTCAATACATCCTTGATCCTATCTTGACCCAGTAGTTTGAACCTCGTATTTCTCCACCTATATATTGCCCCTCTTCCCCAAGCACTAGTTTGCTTTCTGTATCTGTGAGTCTGCTTCCTTTTAATTTTTTGTTATATTCACTGGTTGTATTTTTTAGGTTCCCCACATAAGTAGTATCTTGCAGTATTTGTCTTTTTCTTTCTGACTTATTTTACTCAGTATAATACCCTTCAAGTATATCCAAATTGCTGCAAAACTTCATTCTTTTTTATAGCTAAGTAGTATTCCATTGTATTTATATACCATATCATTTGTGGGTGGACCCTCAGGTTGCTTCCATATATTGGCAATTGTAAGTAATGCTGCTTTGAACATTGAGTGTGTATATCTTTTTTTTTTTCAATTTTTATTTTACTTTATTTTACTTTACAATACTGTATTGGTTTTGCCATACGTTGACATGAATCCACCACGGGTGTACGTGCAATCCCAAACATGAACCCCCCTCCCACCTCCCTCCCCACAACATCCCTCTGGGTCATCCCCATGCACCAGCCCCAAGCATGCTGTATCCTGCATCGGACATAGACTGGTGATTCGATTCTTACATGATAGTATACGTGTTTCAATGCCATTCTCCCAAATCATCCCACCCTCTCCCTCTCCCTCTGAGTCCAAAAGTCCGCTCTACACATCTGTGTCTTTTTTGCTGTCTCGCATACAGGGTCATCATTGCCATCTTTCTAAATTCCATTTATATGTGTTAGTATACTGTATTGGTGTTTTTCTTTCTGGCTTACTTCACTCTGTATAATTGGCTCCAGTTTCATCCATCTCATCAGAACTGATTCAAATGTATATCTTTTTGAATTAGTATTCTGATTTTTTTTTTTTCTTTCTTGGGGAGATATATACCCAGGAGCAAAATTGCTGGGTCAAATGGTAGTTCTGTTTTTAATTTTTTTTAGAAACCTCCCTACTGTTTTCCATACTGGCTGCACTGGTTTACATTCCCACCAGCTATATATGAGGGTTCTTTTTTCTCCACATATTCTCCAATATTTGTTATTTGTGTTCTTATTGATGATAGCCATTCTGATAGGTATGAGGTGATAATCTCATTGTGTATTTGATTTGCATTTCTCTGATGATTTCTGATGGTGAACATTTTTTCATGTGCCTACCTGTTGGCCATCTACATTTCCTCTTTGAAAAAATGTCTGTTTTCTTCTGTACATTTTTTAATTGAGTTTGTTTTTGATGTTGGGCAATATGAGCTTTTTATGTATGCTGGATATTAATCCCTTATTGGTCATATCATTCGCAAATACTTTCTCCCATTTGGTAGATTGTCTTTTTGTTGAGGGTTTCCTTTGCTATGCAAAGGCTTTTAAGTTTATTTAGGTCTCATTTGTTTATTTTTGCATTTATTTCCTTTGCTTTATAGAGACAGATCCAAAAAAATGTTGCTGTGATATATGTCAAAGAGTGTTCCACCTATGTTTTCCTCTAGGAAAGTTTTATAGTATCTGTATCTGGTCTTAAGTTTTGGTCTTTAATCCATTTGGAGTATACTTTTGTATATGGATTGGTGAATGTTCTGATTACTTTCTTTTAGATATAGCTGTCTAGTTTTGCTAGTATCACTTATTTGAGAGACTGTCTTCTCCATGGTATATTCTTGCTTCTTTTGTTGGAGATGAATTGACCATAAGTGTGTGGGTTTATTTCTGGACTCTCTGTTGTGTTTCATTGATCTGTATGTGTTTTTGTTCCAGTACCATATACTGTTTTGACTACTGTAGCTTTGTATTATAGTCTGAAGTCAGGAAACTTGACTTTTCCAGATCTGTTCTTTCTCAGATTTTTTTGGTTGGAGTGTATTTTAACAGAAAGGGAGGAGAGAAATTAGAGATGGTAAATCAACAGTGTTTTCAAGGAGATTTTCTGAAAGAGGAGTAGTGAAGTGAAATTAAAAGTATTTTGCCTTTTTTTTTGTTTAAGAATGAGAGTAAAGGATGTTTATATTCTGATGCTAGTGATCTGCTGAGAACAAAATGTTAAAATGTTAAGGATGAATACTTGGAGTAGTGCTATTGAGGAGTTCAGTGGGGTGAGATTTAGTTCACAAGGGTAGAGATTAACATTATATAGAAAGTTGGATAATTCATCTGTGTCAGTAGGTCAGAGGCACAGTATGAGGAGCAGACACTGGGAGGTTGATTGGTCATGAGAGTTTATGGAAAAACTCTTTTAATTGCTTCATTAAAAAGTTATTTTTTAGTGAAGCATGAGAAGCAGAGTCATCGCCATGAATAAGGATGAGGATAAGACATTAAGGGTTGAGGATCAGGAAGGTGTGAAATAGACTGGGAGAGTGAACAGACCAGATAGTTACAGTATGGTTACCTGGCAACATTAGGGTGCCATTGAAGTCTGTGGTTACGAATTCCAGGCATCATGATCAGCCTTGTTCAGATGCATGGGTATAGAGGTACAGTAGGTGGAGAGTTAGATTTTTATCAAGGTTGTGGCCTGGCTGACCAAGTGAGATAACAGAGAAGGAGGTGAGAGTGTTTACAGAGGGGTGGTTATATATAGTGGGTGGCCATGGATTTAGCTATAACAGGAGGCGAGAGAAGACATTAAAGATGAGGGACAGTAATCCATGCAAGAGATGGTGACCCTGAGTAGGGCAGAGTCTACATAATGTGTCAGAGGGAGAACCAGCAGGTTTCTTGAGGTCAGATGTGATGTATATGAGTGTTGTCAAGAATGACTTCAGAGTTTTCGACCCTTAGCACTTGTAAGAGTGAAGTTGCTGTCTGCTAAAGTGCTCAGTTTGTTATCACATTTGGTGGTTTGGTCATACTTTGTTGATGTGATTGTTCCATATAAAAGAGAAAGTTTTCTGGTGTAATTAAAAGTTAGGCAAATACAAATATAAGCCAGCCTAACCCATGACCACTCATTAACTTTCTGTATTGATTCACTCATTCAGTATGTACTTACTGAGTGCTTGTTATGTTTCAGGTGATGAGAATATTGCACGAATATTCAGACTGAGAAGTCTTTTTCTTCTGACAGATTGTGGGATATAGGAAAAAATTAAGTTCTTTGGATTTGGACAGATCTAGGTTGAATTTCAGCAAAATGATTAAAACTTTTGACCCAGGAGTAAATTATTTTACATGTGAGAGACTTGGCTAATTCATCATGAGAAGCTCTAGTATGTTTCCAACTTGGTAGGGTTGTTTAGAGAAGTAGAATTAGCCAAGCAAAACAACTGGCAGTAAGTTATCCAACAAACTTTCTATTCCTTCTTTATCTTCTCTTTTTATATTTTAGGGTGTATTTGGTTTTGGGATCAGGCAAAAGATATTCAGAGTTAAGTCTAATTAAAAACTAATGTTTTTGCTGTCTGTTAAGGTAATAGCAGTATAGTAGGAAGAGTACACTTAGATTGCAAGAGCCTTGGCATTGAATTCCTGCTGTGCTGTTTACTTTCAATGGGCACTTTACCTTTCTGGATAATAAAAGCTATCTAGTGAGTGTTGTTTGTGGACTTCCAAGTATGTGCCAACACTGTGTTAGGTATATTATACATAGATATCTCATTTAATCCTAACAACAACCTTGTAAATATACTGTTATTCCCATTTTATAGATGAAGTAGTTAAGGCAAAGAAGTTAAATAACTTTCCTGAGGTTGTATAATAAGTGGCAGAATGAGAATGAATTGAAAGTTCTTTTTTCCCCTATAGAATGCTCAACCTTTCTCATCAGTAAAATTGGGATACTGTTTTTATTTTCTTATTGTTGTTGGTTTCTTGTGCTGAGAAAGAAGTGAAACAATGTCATGCTCTTAGATCAGTGCCTGGCAGTACCAGTAATGTTCTTTATTTCCCAAAGTGTTAATGTAGGTAGAATGGTTTTAATAGTCTTTGTTTTCTACTTGTTTTGCTCATAGCTTTTTAAAAAATTGTAAAATATATATAACATCAAATTTATCACTTTAAGCATTTTAAGAATATGAATTAGTGGCATAAAGTACATGCACAATGTTCTGGTTGTAATTTTGAATTACCATTTTCTTCCCTCCAAACGAAAATAAGCAAGCTATTCCATTGCTCTGTGCACATAATATTGCTAATCATCATTAGTGTTCATAGCATCCTGGGAAACCAGGAGTCAGTAAAGAAGTGTATACGTGCACCTGTTTACTTCTGCTTTTTCCACCTAGTCAGCAGTATTTTCCTGCATATGACAGATACAACAATGTCATGCACAGATATAGTGCTTTCTATGAGGTTATAATATAAAATACAATTGGAAGAATTAGGCATCTGTCAGTGAATCTAGAGATAAATACACCTGCATAAATAGTTCTGTTCATTTATTAATATTTATTAGTATTAATATTTAAAAAGTTGATTATTAAAATCAAAGGAACATATTGGTTAACCATGAATATAAGTGTAGATATTTTTGGGTTGAGGAATGTTTGGTAAATGAATTGCATATTGAGAGTTTTGAGGCAGAGGGGATTACCTTCTGTCTCCTACCTTTGAGAAGATTAGCAGGAACTTCTTGAGGTGACAAGGACAGCATGTTTTGTGTGGGTGGGGGAATAAGTGGGAGTGAAATAATCAGAGATGGTAAGTTGAAAGATGTCCCTGGAAAGTGAAAAGGGACCTAAGTAACTGAGTTTGTATCCAATAGTCTGTTTAAAACATTTGGAAGGTATTTTTGGATTTAGCAGTTTTTAAGGGAAATTTTTAGCTAACAGATTGGGGAAAGTTTTTTCTCTTTACAAGAGTCAGACTACTTCTTTGTCAGCAAAGTCAGTCATTCAGAGCTCCAGTCATCAGTCAGAAGAGATTTCAAAGAACAGGCCCTTTATTTTCTGTTCAGTATAACACTTAAGCCATAATTTGATAATATCAGTGGATATTTCTCAAAAAAAAAAAATTAATCCTCCTATATGGCAGGTTTTTGTGATATGCTTGACACTGGGAAAATAAGGGAAAATAGACTCTTCCTTAAAGAGGATATCAAAAAAGAAAGAAGGCATTATTCACTTTCTTTTTGAATTTGAATCAGATTGTTGGTTTTTTGGAAAATGACACCGAATGGTAACCTCTGAAGATTTTAGAGAAAATATCTCAAAATACTCTGATTGAAGTATTTGATTTGATAAGTGGCTTGAACCATTAATGAAAGTACTAAGTATGAACAATATTTGTTTAAAATTTTTCTCTCAGTGGTAATAATTAAGAAAATCCTAATCATGAGACTCATAAATAGTCGCCAGTGTGGTAAGTCAAGTTCTTGGCAATATATGATGTTACACATTGTTAATGGGCTTCAGTCATTGGTTTGTGATTAAAAGTCAGCTGGCTCTCCTTCTTAGTTGTTATGAAATTGCGGACCTTCAAGGTTTTGTAGGAGGGAAACTAGCTTTAAAGACTGGATTTGCTTTTTCAGGTTCATTTATTTCTCAAGTTCTTATTTTTCTTACATTTCTGAACTGTATCCCTACCTGTATCAGTTGACTGGGACAAAAAAATAAAGAATATGGCATAAATATTGGTCTCTAGTAAAGGCTTAATGCAGTCACTTTTGATGCATTTTGTAACTATGTTGTTTGGTTACACTCAGCCAAATAGAAGTGTACGTTTGTTTTACCTAGACTTGTAGTTCAGAAGTGTCGGTCATAGTTGCCTCCCTTCTCTGACTGCATTTCACGTGTCACTTCAGTCTGACCTTTTCCATCTGACCTACTGCTGGGATTGTGGTTTATGTTCTGTTACTTCCTGCCTGCAGTTGGAATAGGCTTTCAGTGGGGACAAGCATGTTAACTGAGACTGTAGTTTTCCTCTGTAGATTAAAATGAAACTGACTATGTAGAAAAGCATTTTTTTAAACTTGAAAGCACTACACAAAATATAAATTGTGACTTATCTGTGTCATAGTTACCAACAAGTCACAGTTCAGCTCAGTCGCTCAGTCCTGTCCGACTCTTTGTGACCCTGTGGACTGTGGTACTCTCTGTGCATCGCCGGAGTTTACTCAAACTCCTGTCCATTGAGTTGGTGATGCCATCCAGCTGCCTCATCCTCTGTAGTCCCCTTCTCCTCCCACCTTCAATCTTTCCCAGCTACTTAAAACTTTATCAGTAGTTTCTTGAATAATCTGTTTTTTAAACATTTATTTTAATTCTCGGTTCCTTGTCATTCACTGACTCATAGCCCCAGGCCACCAGATTCACATCCTCCTGCTTCTCCGCTTGCTAGTGTTTCCTTCCTCCTCCTAGGGAGGAGTGTTGTCTAGCAGAGGACAGTTGCTTGTAACGTGGGACTGACCTCCCCGCCCCACTCTTGTGAAGGCCAGGGGCAGCATCTGGGGAGAGGTGAACAGGGAGGAACACTGAGTAATACTCTCTGCTGAGAGCCAGTCTGCCAGCAGACTGCTCTTTGTGGGTCCCAGATCTTATCTTACTTCCTCTTTGGGTTTGCTGTTTTCTCTTTTTTTAAAACCCTGCTTATTAAAATGCAATTTCTTTTGCATAATACTACCAAAAATGCAATTGCTTGCATATAAAAATCAGTCAGGCATAATTATTTATTAGGAGTGCTGATCCCCTGGAGGAAGGCATGGCAAGCTACTCCAGTATTCTTGCTTGAAGAATTCCATGGACAGAGGAGTCTGGTGGGCTACAGTCCATAGGATCACAAAGAGTCAGACACAACTGAAGCAACTGAGCATGCACGCACTGTATAATAATAATATATATATATATCGTAACATATATAATAATAGTAATGTATAGCAATCAATAAAATAGGCTTCTCTGGTGGCTCAGTGGTAAGGAGTTTGCCTGCCAGTGCAGGGGATGTGGGTTTGATCCCTAAGTTGCGAAGATCCCCTGGAGAAGGAAACGGCAACCCTCTCCAGATTTCTTGCCTGGGAGATCCATGGACAGAGGAGCCTGGTGGGCTACAATCCATGGGGTCTCAAAGAGTTGGACATGACTGGGTGACTAAAACAACAATCAGTAAAAACAAGCTTAGGCCTTGCCTTCATGAAATTTTATCTTTACTGCTCGAGTTTTAGAGCCTTGAATCTTAAATATTTTAAAGTTCTCCTTCCATTAATTTTTTTATAATGTGTTATATATTTTGTTTGTATATTAAGTATTTATACAGCTGTCTTTGACAGTGGATAGATAAGAATTCATACTTCAGGCTCTTGGAAGCTACTGAATAGTTTTCATGAGAGGAGTAATATTAATAAATTTCAACTAACTGCTTAGACTAACGTCAGTGTCGTAAAGAGGTAAGGGATTTTTATTGTCAGTTTCTGCATCTTAGTTTTCTAATCAGCCAAGTAACTTTGTGAAAAGTTTTTCTCTTCCAAACATTTGTATTGGAAACCAGTTAGGTAAGTAATTCAGTGAACACATTTTTTGAGTGTTTACTATGTGCCAGGCCCTGTTCTAGGCACTCAAGGGAGAGCAGTGCCTAAAATCTCATGATTGCATTATAGTGGAGGAGTTGACAGTAAGAAAATAAATACATAATATATGCACTGTGACTAAGTGCTGTGAAGAAAAACATAGCAAATAGAAAAGGCGAGGAC
Organism: Budorcas taxicolor; assembly: GCF_023091745.1. Classification (NCBI taxonomy): domain Eukaryota; kingdom Metazoa; phylum Chordata; class Mammalia; order Artiodactyla; family Bovidae; genus Budorcas; species Budorcas taxicolor. Next base: position 46,768,977 of record NC_068915.1, read on the forward strand.
TATTTTAGATGAGGAAAGATGACCTCTTAGGAGAAACATTTGTGCTGGAATGAAAAGAGTTACCAGCAATGAGTGTACTTGGGAAAAAGAGCTTTGCAGGTTGGGGAAACTGCAAATAGCGGGTTTCAGTTAGTAATCTATTAGTATTTTTTCCCCTTTTTGGCACTTTATAGTAATCTGTAGATCCCTCCATAATCTGGCCTTCATTGATACTGTCAGTTTTGTCTCTTAATTATCTTGTCAAGTGGTAATAATAGTGCCTATTTTATAGACAAAGTGAAATGTATAATATATAACATATAGATTTATGTGATGTGTAATAGACACTCCATAATTGATAGCTGTTGTCATCATTAGTTTGTTAGTGTAACTATTAGCAGCTTATGTTCTTGCCTATTGATGTCTTCCTAGAGAACACTTGCTCAGCTTTCAAGATTCAGTGTGAATATCATTTTCTTCTCAAATCTGTTTCTTGCTGAGCAGGCCTACTCTCTCTAAGTTTTGCTGCCATTATATATTCATTACGTGTCTGTCATTGCATTTGCCATGTTTAACTTTGTTTTTACCCTTTATGTCTCTGGCTTCTAACCTGAAGCCTGGCATTTATATATTTTTCCAGGTAAATAACTTAAATTCAGAAGTTTATTTGGCTTCTGATATTTATATATGTTTAAGCTTTCAGTTCTTCCCTGGTGGCTCAAACGGTAAAGAATCTACCTGCAATGTGAGAGACCTGGGTTCGATCCCTGGGTCAGACATATCCTCTGGAGAATGGAATGGCAACCAACTCCAGTGTTCTTGCCTGGAGAGTTCTATGGACAGGGGAGCCTGGCAGGCCACACAGTCCATGGGATAGCAGAGTCAGACATGACTGACCTGTGCTTCTTCCAGCCCAGCATTTGTCATGATATACTCTACATATAAGTTAAATAAGCAGGGTGGACAATATACAGCCTGACGTACTCCTTTTCCTATTTGGAACTAGTGTGTTGTTCCATGTCCAGTGCTAACTGTTGCTTCCTGACCTGCGTTCAGGTTTCTCAAGAGGCAGGTCAGGTGGTCTGGTATTCCCATCTCTTTCAGAATTTTCCACAAGCCTTTATTGTGATCCACAAGCCTTTACCTCACAGTCAAAGGCTTTGGCATAGTCAATTAAGCAGAAATAGATGTTTTTCTGGCACAGGTTATGGAGTTCAGAATTCGCAACTCATCTAAGTTAGAATTCAAAGGCCTTAAGACACTGTACCAAATGGAAACAGAATTTCATGTGGAAAAATGGATCACTCTTGCCATATCCTCAGCTCCTGTCTTTCCTTCTGCTGTTCCATCATGGCAAAACACCAAACCTTAGAGCAGTCTTCGTCACTTACCTTCCCATTCCTTGGGAGCATGGGCTGTTGAGTGCTGCCAGGATTCCGGCAGCACTTCCTGGTGATTGTGCCTCCCAGTCTTGTCTCCATTTGTCTTCCACTGTCACCAGATTGATCTCTCTCTATGAAGCTGATTTTGTTGGTCTTCTCCTTGAAATCCCTAGTGGGCTTCTCATAGTTTTCAGGGTAAAAAATCCAAATTCCTTAGTATGGAAAAACTACTTTTAGAGTTTTTATCCCTTCTTCAGTCAGTTCAGTTGCTCAGTCGTGTCCGACTCTTTGCGACCCCATGAATTGCAGCACGCCAGGCCTCCCTGTCCATCACCAACTCCCAGAGTTCACTCAGACTCACATCCATCGAGTCATTGATGCCATCCAGCCATCTCATCCATCCCCTTCTCCTCCTGCCCCCAATCCCTCCCAGCATCAGAGTCTTTTCCAATGAGTCAGCTCTTCGCATGAGGTGGCCAAAGTACTGGAGTTTCAGCTTTGGCATCATTCCTTCCAAAGAAATCCCAGGGCTGATCTCCTTCAGAATGGACTGGTTGGATCTCCTTGCAGTCCAAGGGACTCTCAAGAGTCTTCTCCAACACCACAGTTCAAAAGCATCGATTCTTTGGTGCTCAGCCTTCTTCACAGTCCAACTCTCACATCCATACATGACCACTGGAAAAACCATAGCTTTGACTAGACGGACCTTAGTCAGCAAAGTAATGTCTCTGCTTTTGAATATACTATCTAGGTTGGTCATAACTTTCCTTCCAAGGAGTAAGCATCTTTTAATTTCATGGCTGCAGTCACCATCTGCAGTGATTTTGGAGCCCCCAAAAATAAAGTCTGACACTGTTTCCACTGTTTCCCCATCTATTTCCCATGAAGTGATGGGACCGGATGCCATGATCTTCATTTTCTGAATGTTGAGCTTGAAGCCAACTTTTTCACTCTCCACTTTCACTTTTGTCAAGAGGTTTTTTAGTTCCTCTTCACTTTGTGCCATAAGGGTGGTGTCATTTGCATATCTGAGGTGATTGATATTTCTCCCGGCAATCTTGACTCCAGTTTGTGTTTCTTCCAGCCCAGCGTTTCTCATGATGTACTCACATTTAAGTTAAATAATCAGGGTGACGATATACAGCCTTGATGTACTCCTTTTCCTATTTGAAACCAGTCTGTTGTTTTTGATCTCTTGTTTATTGATTCTTTTCCTCTGAATGTAATTTGTGCCAGCCAGTTGCATTTCTCTGAGTGTTTCGTGTTCTTTTCATGCCACTGAATGTATGATGCATGCCTTCCTCTCCTTCCCAAGGTCATCAGTACAGTTCTTTAAAACTGCCCATGTTTACCTCTAGAAAAGTTCCGCCTCTTCTTTCCCTGTCTGGATTAGGTGCTGTCCTTCCATGCTCTCACAGCACTCCACAATTAATGTTCTCAGTGCCAACAGCATGCCCTTTCCCTCTCTAGCCTGTGGGCTTTTTCAAGTACAGGATACTCTTATTATCTCTTTAATTTCTAATGCTGACCAGTGGTTTGCACAGTATAGAAGACTAGAACTTTGTGATTTAGTTAATGTATGAAGTAGCAGAATTTACAGAGGTCCAGAATGTGTCCAGCTAAGTTGTGGGTATTACGAGCATGTGAGAAATGGAAGAACATGCCCCCTGCCCTTTTCATAAGCTTAGTCATATGGCCAAAATCACTTTAAGCAATTAGAGGTTAAAGTGAAAGTCGCTCAGTTGTGTCCGACTCTTTGTGACACCATTGACTGTACAGTCCATGGAATTCTCCAGGTCAGAATACTGGAGTGTGTAGCCTTTCCCTTCTCCAGGGGATCTTCCCAACTCAGGGATCAAACCCATGTCTCTCGCATTGCAGGCAGATTCTTTACCAGGTGAGCCACACGGGAAGCCAAAGCAGGACTTGTTGTACCAGAAGTGGGGTTCGAACCCATGAAGATATAAATCCATTGGCTCTTAAGTCCAATGCCTTAACCACTCAGCCATTCTGGTACAACATTAAAGAATGATTTGAGAATAAAGATATAGTTGAGAATTTCAAATTCCTTGGCATTTCATTATCGGCTCTTTGTTCTGTTTTTCCTTAATATTTACCACTCCTAACATGCTATTCTGGAGAAGGCACTGGCAACCAAATTCAGTACTCTTGCTTGGAAAATCCCATGGACGGAGGAGCCTGGTAGGCTGCAGTCCCTGGGGTCGCTGAGTCGGACACGACTAAGCGACTTCACTTTTCACTTTCATGCATTGGAGAAGGAAACGGCAACTCACTCCAGTGATCTTGCCTGGAGAATCCCAGGGACGGGGGAGCCTGGTGGGCTGCCGTCTATGGGGTTGTACAGCGTCGGTCACGACTGACGCAGCTTAGCAGCAGCAGCAGCAGCAACATGCTATTCATTTTGCTTGTTTATTTTGTTGTGCTCATCTCCTCCACTAGAATGTAAATTTCATGAGAAATTTTTCTATTGTTCACTGCTATTTTCAATGCCTGACACATGGTAGTGCTCAGTAGGTATTTTTTGAATGGATTGAATGGCGTTCAGAGAAAGAAGTACTCAGAAGTTGGTTTTTATAAAATACGTCATGAAGAAGTTACATTTAGACGTAGATTCTGAAAGATAGTATTTTATTAATTTAAGTTAAAAAAATACAATTTTGTTTACATACGAGTTTTTTTCCAGATTGTAGGACTTCCTCCTTTTCTCTGCTTTTTAACATTTTTACTGTCCTCACTGTTGACTTTGCTTAGTTTTAACAACAAAGCCTATTTAATCAGAGTGAGTGATGCTGACCCTTTGTTTATGTGCTAGTTATAATAAACTTTCACTTCATATGCTTATTTGCAAAATAAAATATGTATAAAAATATGTCTGTGAGAGGCAATAACACATTGTACACATAATCTTCTTTATGCCATATGTTGTTGTGATACCTGAGAGCTTATATTTTATTTTGCATCCATTCAGGAAAAGTTGTGGGCATCTCAGGGTTCTGAATGTTTTGTGAATTAGGGATTATACTTGACCATTATTTTTATAAGTTCTTAGATTTTTAGCAAATGTTAATCAGAGTTTTAAATATTTACACATTTATGTCACATAACTTATAATTTCATTTTTTAATTTTTATAGGCTTTTCTGTTTCCTTCCCTTTCAAGACTGAAGGAATGAAAATAAGTTTTGATTTAAAACTATTAAAAATGAATGTTAAATTGCCAAAATGGTCTGTAAGTAGAACATGTAGGTAATGAGGCTTAAATTGTTTTGTTTTGTTTTTAAAGGAAGTTATTAGTTGATCTCCACAACTGACTTCTTTTCTTATTTTTTTCCCCTCAGTGCAGAATTAGATACTCTTAGGTGGGCTGCCGTCTGTGGGGTCGCACAGAGTTGGACACGACTGAAGCGACTTAGCAGCAGCAGCAGGTCATTATAACTGCAGTAGAGCTTAGTAAATATCTAGTCTGCTTGCTTTATTTTGGAGGAGATGTAACTAAGACACAAGGACAAGTGATTTGTGCACAGTCAGTTAGTTTGTAGTAAGACCAGATGATAAACTAGGTTTTAAACTATTGTTATAGCCATTTTACACTGTTGCTGTTGTTCAGTCACCAAGTCATGCCTGACTTTCTGCAAGCTCATGGACTGCAGCACACCAGGCTCTCCTTTCCTTCACTGTCTCCCAGAGTTTGCTCGGATTCATGTCCATTGAGTTAGTGATGCTGTCTAACCATCTTATCTTCTGCCACCCCTTTCTCCTTTTGCCTTGAATCTTTCCCATCTTCTGGGTCTTTTCCGGTGAGTCAGCTCTTCACATAAAGTGGCCAGTATTGGAGCTTCAGTTTCAGCAAGAGTCCTTCCAGTGCATATTCAGGGTTGATTTCTTTTAGGAGTGACTGGTTTGATCTCCCTGCAGTCCAAGAGATTCTCAGGAGTCTTCTCCAGCACCATAGTTCAAAAGCATCAGTTCTTTGGTTCTCAGCCTTCTTTATGGTCTAACTCTCACATCCTTTCATGACTACTGGAAACCACAGCTTTGATTTTAAACTTTAAGACCACACTATTTGTGGAAATACATGTGAATTTGATGATATTTTAAAAGGATGTTATTTTACTACTTTAGTGACTTGGTATAAATCAGTTCTTGGAATTTGTCAATCTACCAGTCAGCCATATTGAGTATGAGTGAAGTTTTGACAGTACTTTTCCATTTTGGTGTATAGGCTGTTTACTATTTGAGGTCAGCAAGAGGTAGTTTTTATTAATCTCATTTTAAGTCATGAAAAATGACTTATTCTCTCTAAATTGTTATTTTTTGACAATCTACATGTGAGGATTCACTTATTTCCATACAAAATTATTTAGGCAGTAAATGTATGTTAAGAAAAATATGAAGAACAAGGTTTTTAAAAATTTAGTTTTTCCTTGTTGAATCTAAGAAGTTACACATTTAGAGAATCATATGATGGATTCTTAGAATCTGTTAGAAAAATAATAAAGACATTTCTAAGGATCATGTCAATGTTCTACATTTCTTTTTCTTGTATTCTTTGTGATATTGCCCTAAGGACTTACATTTTAAACTGGACTATATAGAAAAACCTCTTGTGCTCTGTGATTTTTTTTTTTTTTTTTAGTTTTTAAGGAGGGAGTTTATCTGTTTTTTTTTGGGGGGGGGGTTAATTTACAAATCATGAGTTGGATAAGAAGATGATTGAAGATGTGGAAGAATGTGGACAATTTGAATTTAGTATTGGTTGTAGTTTGATATCAATTAAGTTGGATTATTTATTTTTAGTCAGTATGTTCATATACTATACTTTTGATGTAAAGAATACCTTACTAGATAGAATTCTTAAAGCATCTTAGTTTGACTTAGTCTGAAATTTAATTTGTTGGTTTTCTTTGAAATTCAACTCTCTTGACTATAGCCTGTGTTTTGGGGTGGCAGGTTAGTAATTGCCCTCTGTTTTATTTCAGATCCATGCATGTCACTGAGTCCACCATGCTTCACAGAAGAAGATAGATTTAGTCTGGAAGCTCTTCAAACAATACATAAACAAATGGATGATGACAAAGATGGTGGAATTGAAGTAGATGAAAGTGATGAAGTAGGTGGAGACCCTTTTTCACTGATATTCTCTTGTAACAGTGTGACCAAGTTTATAGTCTTGAATTTTCCCATTATTCCTTATATGACTCAACTCCATTTTCCTAGTCTTTAGTTTTTTTTTTTTTTATGTTTTAATTTTACTCTTTGTATTTAGCATGATTTTTTTCTTTTTTTCATGCATATATGTCTTCCCAGTTTTATAAGAATCCTTGGCTTCATGTATTTGCGTTTCTCAAACATATATTCTGTTCTGTGTCACCTATTTCTATTGTATAAACCACCACCACATTTCGTCATCTAAAACAACAACAATTTGTTATTTGTCCTGGTTCTCTGGGTTGATCGGGCTTTGCTGGGTATATTTTGTGTTCCCACAGTTATGGCCCAGGATCACGGTGGCAGTTGTATTCAGTTGTGATCTCTTTTGGGCTGAAATATCTCAAATGACTTCTTCCCCTTCAGTCTCTCCATTTGGCAATTACTAACCTGTCATCATTCAGGGGGCTAGCTCAAACTTCCTCATAACATGACAAGTGGCCTTCCAGGTGGCAGTGTTCCAAGAAAACAAGTTCCCATGTGAAAGTGCTTATCATACCCCTGCTTGCCAATACCTGTTAATATCAAATTTTAAAACAAGTTAATTGGCTGAATTCAGAGTGTGTGTGGGATAGGATTATATGAAAATATGAATGCCAGTATATGTGGTTTATTGCGGGTCACCGGTGTCATAGTTGCCTGTAACCACTGTACAAATAAATAATGCTTTTTTTTAAAGGATTCTCACCTTACCCCTGGTCTGGTGTCCCTTTTAGTTTTCTTTGTAGAAATTGTTTTCTTTATTTGATTATGGTCTCATTCTTACCAAATTTCCTGGTCATCTTTTAGGTTTGTTCAACCTTTTTGTTGTGTCTGTCACTGTTGACACTGTTTCTCTTTTAGTTTATATAATACTAAATTACATTTTTTTTCTACATTATTATTTTATGTTGTATAACAGTGACATCTTTTCATCACACTGTTGTCTAATCACATTGTTATGTAACAGTAGCATTCTCTAAAAATCCAGTTTTGACCTGCTGTATCCCTGGTGCTTAAATGGTAAAGAATATGGTCTTCCACCAGTACGGGAGACCTGGTTTCGATCCCTGGGTCAGGAAGATCCCCTGGAGAAGGAAATGGCAACCCACTCCAGTGTTCTTGCCTGGAGAATTCAATTCATAGAGGAGCCTGGAGGGCTACAGTCCATGGGATTACAAAGAGTTGGATACGACTGAGCGACTAACACTTTCAATACCTTCATAAAACATTTACCTTGAAACTCCTCATCTGTTTTTAGGTTACTCTTATTTCCTCCATCTCTAAGTCAGTCCAGATTCTGACCTACATGTATGGCTTTCTGCCTGATGTCTTTTGAGGACTCTTGTTTTCAGCTTAGTTTATCTAAAACAAAATCCCAGATCCTCGTTTGAAATCCTCAATGGCACTTGTGGACCTATTTCTCCTTTTTTTTAAGTCTTCTAAGTTAGGAGTTGGCAGACTTTAATGTAAAGGACCAGGTTAAGGGTTGAAATGTATCCCACTCCCTAAATATTTTGAAGTCCTAACCCAGAAACTCATAGTGTGACCTTATCTGGAAATGGGTTTGTTTCAGATGTAGTTATTTAATAGGAGCGTATAATGGAGTAGCATGGGTCCTTAGTCCCGTATGACTGGTGTCTTTGTAAGAGAAGAGAAAACCATGTGGAAAGGCACATGTGGGGGGAAGATTATCATGTGACAGTGGAGGCAGAGATTGGAGTTATGAAGTTACAAGTCAGGGAGTGACAAGAATTGCTGATGACCCCAGAAACCAAGAGAAAGGCATCAAACAGGTTGTCCCCTAGAGCCTTTGAGAGAGCATGGCCCTGCTAACACTTGATTTCAGATTTATAGCCTCCAGACCTGAGAAAGAATAAATTTCTGTCATTTTAAGCCATTCAGTTTATGGCACTTTTATTACAGCAGCCCTAGGAAACTAACATAGGCTAGCTAATAAATATTTCAGACGTTTGTGGGCCATATAATCTCTGCTGTATCTACTCATCACTCCCGTTGTAGTGCCAAGCAGCCACAGACAGTATATGGAGTAATGGTCATGGCTGTGTTTCAGTGAAACTTTGTACAAAAACAAGTATTGGGCTCTAGTGTGTCAACCCCTGCTATAAATGAAATTTTGTGTTTTTAGAATTAATTCCTCCTTCCTCTTTTCCACTCATCTGTTCTAGTTATTGTTCCATTTTAATCTAGGTATTTATTATTTTATGGGTAGATTATCACTTCTACATTTTTCTTTTCTAGTTCATCATGCATATCACTTTGAGAATGTTTTTCTCTAGCTTAGAAGTTTAACAGTGATTTGTTAGTACTTATTAGATCAGATATTAACTCTTGAGTCTTTTTTTTTTGACTGTCTCTGCATCAACTGATTTCTGCTTACTGAGCTAATAATCTCTTCTCATTGGGTTTAAATCATTGAGTTCAGTTCCAGTAATACCAAAACATGGCTTCAGTTCAAAATAGTCAAATTTATTTGTTCACTTTTAGAACTACAGATGACAGGATAGTCCTGTTTTACATTGTTCTCAACGCTGAGAGTCGGACACGACTGAGTGACTTCACTTTCACTTTTCACTTTCATGCACTGGAGAAGGAAATGGCAACCCACTCCAGTGTTCTTGCCTGGAGAATCCCACGGATGGGGGAGCCTGGTGGGCTGTCGTCTGTGGGGTCACACAGAGTCGGATATGACTGAAGCGACTTAGCAGCAGCAACAGGAACTTAAAAAGTATTTGAAGTATGTAAATATATTCTATTGGTCAAAAAGTAGAGTAAATGAAATGAAGTTGATGGGTTGTTTTACTTACTAGAATGTAACAAAGTAGTTGTCATTTATTAAGAGTCACTTTGTTATGCTGAGTAATTCTTTCTGTCAGCATCATCAACATTTTTTCTCTCTTCCACTACGAAGACACACAATATACACAACAAAATTAAGCTATAAAAGTACTTTTAGTTTTTTAGTAAAGCATTTAAAAGTAATGCTCTAGATTATTAGTGATAAATTGTTCATTCTAATCCTCTCAAGATTGTCTAAATGGTTTATTTAGTTGCCAGTATATTTACTTAGGATCTTGAAGATCAATATTCTAATGTTAAGTTTTATTTACTCCATAAATTATTACTATCCATATGAATTATGGAATAAATAGCATTTTATGTTCATATCTTTGATACTCTTTGTAAAGGAAATTATATTCTCTAGACTGAATAGATTTCCTGAAAATATTGTTGTACATTTTCTTAATCATTTACAGGATTAGTTTGATCAAACTGCGTGTCAGCTCAGAGTGTCTAGTGTTAAGTAGATGAGTGACCTGTTTAGTTTCATAATTCAGTCCATCAATTAAATTGGAAATAACTTTTAACACTAAACCTTGTACTGGGTTGAAAGGTTATAATTTTAAGTTATTACACTAATGGTGCTGTATTCCTCTGATTTTTGGTATTACTGAGGAACTAATAATTGTTTAACATTGTTTTAGGTTAAGAAATATATTAATTCAGAGGGATTATTTTGGGGAGAGTTAGAGGTGGGACTGGAAGAGCATATGTGGTTAATTTGGAAAGTTTTGGTATTAAAAAATGTTAAAAAAAAGATTAGTGTACACTTTCACTTTTTAAAACTAGAATAGTTTTAGATAGCTACATTTCAGAAGTTATAAATTAAGATTGGTTCAGTTTTAGCCTAAATAGGTTAGATTTTTAAATATTAAAATCTACATAATAAAATTAGTCTTGTTATTGATATATCAGGTTATAAATATTATTACTGGGATGTTTTCTGACACCAAGCAGTTTTTCAGTTTTCTAACACCCAACTGCATTTCCAGGAATTCAGTTCTGACACTCTCTACCTGGAGATAGTATCAGATCCTGAGTTAAAGGACTCAGTCCCATTATACCGCCCTTACTTCAGATGCCAGCCACAAATCTCTGGTTATGTTTATGAACTTTAGCCGACTGGCTTTGAATCTGAGATTCCCATGGCTCTTTCCTCAGATTTGAAAATTTGCTGAGTATGTATCTGAATAAAACGAGAACATGAATTCAAAACATACATGCACCACAGGTTCATAGCAGCATTATTTAAAGTTGCCAAGATATGGAAGCAACCTAAGCATCCACCAATAGATGAATGGGTATAGACGATATGGTATATAATAGAATATGACTTAGCCATAGAAAGAGTGAAATTTTGCCATTTGCAGCAACATGGATGGACTTTGAGGGTATTATGCTGTTAAGTGAAATAAGTGAGACAGAGAAAGACAAATACTGTACGATACCGCTGACATGTGAAATCTAAACATACAACAAATTAGTGAATAATACAAAAAAGAAACAGAGTCACAATATTGAGAGCAAACTGTGATTACCAGTGGGGAGAGGGAAGTGCTGGAAGGAGCAATATAGTGGGCATAGGGTATTAAGAGGTAAAATCTGTTAAGCTACAAGGATATATTGTACAACACAGGGAATATAGCCAATATTTTGTAATAACTATAAGTAGACTAGGGCCTTTAAAAATTGTTAGTCACTATTGTACACCTGTAAGTTAGATAATATTGTTCATCATTTGTACTTCAATAAAAAAAGAAAATTTGCTTCAATGGCTCACAGAACTCAGGAGAACACTTTACTAATGTTTACTGGTTTATTAAAAAGAATACAACTCTGGAACAGCCAAATGGAAGAGATGTACAGGACAGGGTTTGATAGAAGGGGCATGAAGCTTTCATGCCCTCTCTGGGCATGCCACCTTCCCAGCACCTCCCACACCATGATGTGTTCACTAGCTGTCTGAATCTCAGGAGTTTTTACAGAGCTCAGTTTTCCCAGAGGTCACGTGAGTGGTACTAAAATTTCCAATTCTCTAATCACTTGGTCTTTTTGGTGACCAGCTCCATCTTGAGGCTGCCTGGAGGCCTGACCCTTACTCATCTCATTAGGGTGAACTCAGGTGTGATCAAAGGAAAAAAGAACACTATCACTGAGGAAATTCCAAGAGTTTTAAGAGCTCTATGCCAGGAACCAGGGATGAAGAACAAATATATTTGTTATTCTATCACAATTATAAAAATATTTAAATATGGAAAAACAGCAGAAACTCATATTATTAAAAGTACATTCAATGGGAAAGATCTGTTCCAATAGTGTGTTATATATAGGCAGGTATTAAGTAAGCTTATGCAGATAATTGACAGCCTATTTGAATGTATTTGATTGCATAATAGTTTCTAGAATTACAAGTTATTTTAATCTTTTTACCTCATCATCAGATATTAAGTGCTCCAGTGTGTGAGGTGTTATCATTATCTCTGTGCCAAACAAAGTAAGCATGACTGTATAATTTATATTTCAGTGGAATTCTTATTCAGTCTTTTAAATTTTAATGAGATTCCAAATATTTTGTAATGAAAATAAAAACTATAAAACAAAGCTTACGTTTAAAGAACCTAGAATTCTATTGGTATAATACTTAACCTTTAATGTTTAAAAACAGAAGACGATATCTTTCTCTTTGTATTTTCTTTTAATATTAATATTTAAAAGCAAATATAGCATGCATCTCTGTTTTAATAGTACCCAAAAGAATCTAGAAATCCATTGTACAATATGGTAGCTACTAGTATGTTTGTGTATTGAGCACTTAAAATTCAAGTGTGTTATATGTGTAAAATGTGCTTCAAATTTGGAAGATTTATATAACTATAAAACATCTAAACTTTGAAATCTTGATTACCTGTTGGAAATGGTTATATTATGGACATACACACTGAGTTACATGAAATACAAAATTTGCTTTACTTGTTTCTTTTTACTTTTTAATGTGACTCCTAGGAAATTTTAACTCACAATTTATTTCTATTGAACAGGACTGATCTTGGAGACTATAATGTATTGCAAGTGTTAAGGAATAGGTGTTTAATTCTGAGTTTTTGGACCAGTTTGGTGTCTTCAGTTCATTACAGCTGTGTCTTGATTTGTATTTCTTCAGTGTCTCTTTTTTAAAGTGAATATTAATACTATCTTAGGTCTCCAGTAGGCATCATTAGGAAACCTTACTCAGAAATTTTAAAATACTTAATTTCTTGTGATTTTTTGAATCAAAGTATTGCTTTTAAAAGTATTTTGGATTAAAAACTTTTTACTGTAGTATAGTTTCTTTCCAATGCTGTGTGTGTTCTGCTGTACAGCAGAGTGCATCAGTTATGAGTGTACAGATATCCACTCTTGTTTTGATTTCCTTCCCGTTTAGGTCACCACAGATAATTGAATAGAGTTCTTTGTGCTACACAGTAGGTCTTCATCAGTTATTAGTTTACACGTGTATGTGTTAGTTGCTCAGTCGTGTCTGACTCTGCAACCCATGGACTATAGCCTGCCAGGCTCCTCTGTCCATGGAATTCTCCAGGCAAGAATACTGAAGTGGGTTGCCATTCCCTTCTCCAGGGGATCTTCCCGACCCAGGGTTTGAACCTGGGTCTCCTGCACTGTGGGCAGATTCTTTACCATCTGAGCTACTTGGGAAGCCTATTTTATACATAGTAGTACTCTTGCCTGGAAAATCCCGTGGACGGAGGAGCCTGGAAGGCTGCAGTCCATGGGGTCGCTGAGGGTCGGACACGACTGAGCGACTTCCCTTTCACTTTCACTTTCATGCAATGGAGAAGGAAATGGCAACCCACTCCAGTGTTCTTGCCTGGAGAATCCCAGGGACGGGGGAGCCTGGTGGGCTGCTGTCCATGGGGTCGCACAGAGTCGGAAATGACTGAAGTGACTTAGCAGCAGCAGCACTGTAATATATGGCGGTCCCTATCTCCCAGTTTGTCCCATCTCCCCCTTCCCTTCTGGTTAACTGTAAGTTTGTTTTCTACATCTGTGACTCTATTTCTCCTTTTTTTCATCTGTACCATTTTTCTATATTCCACATATAAACAATATTATACAATATTTGTTTTTCTGACTTCACTCTGTGTGACAGTCTCTAGGTCCATCCATGTCTCTGCAAATGGCAATATTTTCATTCCTTTTTATGGCCAAGTAATATTCCATTGTTATGTATGTACCACATCTTCGTTGCCCATTTCTCTGTTGATGGGCATTTAGTTGCTTCCATATGCTGGCTATTGTAAATAGCGCTGCAATGAACATCGGGGTGCATGTATCCTTTCCAATTATGGTTTTCTCCAGATATATGCCTACGAGTGTGATTGCAGGGTCATATGGTAGCTCTATGCAGCTTAGTATCAAAAAAAAACCTAATCAAAAATGGGCAGAAGACCTAAACAGACATTTCATCAAAGACATACAGATGACCAGCAAACACATGAAAAAATGCTCAACATCACTGGTTATTCCCGGAGAAGGGAATTCTTTAATTTTTAGAGAAATGCATATCAAAACTACAATGAGGTATCACTTCACACTGATCAGAGTGCCAGTTATTAAAAAATCTACAATAAATGCTGAAGGTGAGGAGAAAAAGGAACTCTCCTACACTGTTAGTGGGAATATAAATTGGTGCAGCCACTATGGAGAACAGTATGCAGGTTCCTTAAAAAAACCAGCAATGTTGCTTAAAAAAAAAAAAAGTTTAGAATAATAGTTACCATTTGAAAATGCTGATTGGAAGCTTAATTTTTTTCTCACATGCCCTTTGTTTTTGGTCATATGAGAAAGCATTTTCTCTTCTAGTTTATTTGTTTATTTGATATTGAGCTAATATTGGGTATCTGCTGTATGCCAGATACGCAAGTAGACCTTGGAATACATCAGGAACAAAACAGAAAAAATTATATAAATCTTCAAGCGCTTGCTAACATTCTAATGGGGCTTGTGGGAAGGCAGACTAAACAAACCAAGCAGGGAAAGGGGGATCAGACAGGTAGATAATGGATAGCTACAGCTGTAGCTTTAAATAGAATGTCATGGCAGAACTCATTAAGAAGATAGCACTTAAAGTGTATACTGTGTGCAGTGCTTGGACAAGAGAATAAATATCTGGCAATTTTCCAGAGCTGTTCTAAAACTGAAATTGGACGACTGGGGAGGTTTTAGATTAGAAACAGGATGTATGGCTTTTGCTCTCTAGGTCATTGTCTTCTGACTCAAGATCAAGGAGACTAGGTGTCAGTATATGCTGAATTTGTGACCTGCTTAGATTGACGTGTTGATTACAGTTAAGTTTGCATGTTCTGTTAATACTGAAGATATTTTGGACAGTGAAGGTACTTGATTAACAGGTAATTTAAATGAAATTATTGAATGGTTTTGTGGCCCTGAGCTCAGTAGTAGCAGGCAGTGAGAATTGACATTATTATTGCCTACTAAGTGGCTGGAAATTTTATTAAATTTCTAGTGTATATGAACTTTGTTTTCTGTTTTTACTTTTCCTCCTTTTATATTAAAAAATTTTTTTTCCCTTTTTCTGCTTTCTCTTCCTTATTCTTCCTTTCATTCATGTCATTTTGAATAGTTTCAGTTTTTGTTCTTAATCAGTTTGTTTTATATGTATATGAATATAAATTATATATATATAAATTTATATATACATATAAATTTCTGTGAAAAATCTGATTGTACCTTGTATTTCAGTTTTTCTTAGCTATTCTACCTGAAAAACATCTTTGTCATCATTTATATGTACCCCTTTCAGAAGACTTAGTTTTAACCACACAGGTATATCTGTCTGAAACAAGGAGAGTCACCTAAGAAAACAGGCAAAAGTAGGGTCAGAAAAAAATTGTAGATAATACATTTTAAAAAAGGATCACTGAGTTTTGAATTTCATGGAGTACTGTTTCTAAAGGAATGTTGTTGGTGTTGTTTAGTTGCTAAGTTGTGTCTCACACTTGCGACCCCATGGACTATAGCCCACCAGGCTCCTCTGTCCATGGGATTTCCCAGACAGAAATATTGGAGTGGTTGCCATTTCCTTCTCTAGGGGGTCTTCCTGACCCAGGGATCGACCCCACATCTCTTTCATTGGCAGGCGAGTTCTTTACCACTGAGCCACCAGGGAAGATCTTCTAAAGGAATAACTGCATGCATTCTTCTCATTTTCTAAGTTAAAATTTCAACTTATGCATTATTATCTATTATATAATAAATTCTCCCCAACGTAATAGTTTACTAAGTCACTCATGGTTTTACCATCTCACAGTGTCCGTGTGTCAGAAACCCAGGTGCAGTTTAGCTGGGTTTCCTGGCTCTGAGCCTTTCACAAGCTGCAGTTAAGATGTCAGCTGGTGTACTTCCTGGAGGTCCAGTGGTTAAGACTTCATGCTCCCAATCCTGGGGTCACAAGTTTGATCCCTGGTCAGGGAACTAAGATCCTGCATGCTGAGTCGTGTGGCAGGAATAAAACAGAAATAAAACAAAAAGATGCCAGGTGATATTGCAGTCATCTCAAGGCTTGATTTGGGGAGGATCCCCTTCAAGGCTGACTTATGTGGCTGTTGGCTCCTCAGGTCCTCACTGGTCATTGGTTGGAGATGTTGGTTCTCTGTCTCATGGCTGTCTCCATAGGGCAGTGGGTTTCACTCAGTGAGTGAGAGGGAGCTGAAGGGAGAGTGTAGGGTGGGGAGAGAGAAGGAAGCAGGAAGAGTAACCACATCTTGGAAGTGACGTTTCATCCCTTTTTTACTGTGTTCTGTCTAAAATGAGTCCTTAGGTCCAGCTGATCCTCAGGGGAGGCAGTTACGTTGGAGCACGGATAAAAGGATGTGGGGATTATTATGAGCCATGTTAGAGGCTGCTTACCATGGTTTGTTTTTGTTTTCTGCTAACTAGAGATATTTGATAGGAACTTCTCAAGCCACAGGATTATAAAAACAATAAAATTATATAACTTCCTTCAAAAGGGTTCGTTTTATAAGCGACCCACAATAAGACATTTCATGTTTATATTTGTAATGTGTGTACTAGGCTCACAGTTGTGTCTGACTTTGCAACCCCATGGACTGTAACTCTACAGGCTCCTCTCTCCATGGGATTCTCCAGGCAAGAATACTGTCGTGGTTTGCCATTCCCTGCTCCAGGGGATCTTTCTGACCAGGGATTGAACCCTGGTCGCCTGCATTGCAGGCCGAGTCTTCACCACCTGAACCACCAAGGGAAGCCCATGATGACTCATTGGAAAAGACTTTGATGTTGGGAGGGATTGGGGGCAGGAGGAGAAGGGGACGACAGAAGATGAGATGGCTGGATGGCATCACTGACTCGATGGACGTGAATCTGAGTGAACTCTGGGAGTTGGTGATGGACAGGAAGGCCTGGCGTGCTGTGATTCATGGGGTTGCAAAGAGTCGGACACGACTGAGCGACTGAACTGAACATTTTAGAGCGTGTTAAATTTGATTAAAATGATCTATTGAGTAGTGCTTTACACGCACAAATGTACAAGTACAACAAAATTTGAAGGATCACTTGTCATTCACCCAAAAGGACAGGTGGGACAAAGTAAACTGAAGAGAGTGGGTGCGAAAGAATTCTTGCTGTTAAATTATAATTATTGAGGTATTTTCCTGTATGCTGAGATTTTTCATAGTTTCATAGTTCAGTTATTTAAAGATTTGATGCCATAAAAACAGGCTTTAGTTCTGGAAAATAGTAGCAGTAAGCATACAACGAGAGTAGTGGAGAACATTAATAGTTATTCCATAGAAAAAAGTTTGTCTATGGAAAAACTGGGAAATAGCTAATTTGCTTTTGTTACTGTAGGACTTCTCAAGCTTCTATTTGTGGATTTGTATACTAACATAATAGAAAACATTTATTTAGCATTTACTGTTTCTTCCACAGTTGGAAGCACTTTGCACACACTCTGGTATGGACTCCTCATAGCAACCCTAGAAGCTAAGAATATACAATAATTATCTATTTTCAGACAAGGAAGTCCATTTAGGGAGATCAGGCAAATGCCCAGGGCCACTGGCTTAAAAGTGATAAAACAGACTGAACCCATGTTCTTGATTTCTAGTCTGTGTTGTCTTTCTGTGTTAATGTATATCATTAATCTCCATCATCAAGCCCTGATACAATTTATAAATAAATAGCTGTATATAAGTAGTGTGTGTATAAAAATATTTTTACTATACAGTATATACATACACGGGCTTCCCTGGTGACTCAGTGGTAAAGAATCCGCTTGCCTGTGCAGGGGATGCGAAATCGATCCCTGGGTCAGGAAGACCCCCTGGAGAAGGAAATGACAACACACTCTAGTATTCTTGCCGAGAAAATTCCATAGACAGAGGAGTCTAGCGGGCTATATATAGTCCATGAGGTCACCAGAGTTGGACATGACTTAGTGACTGAGAAACATATACATACATGCTGCTATATCAGTGTTATGTTTTTAAAATGTTTATACAAATATAAGTTAAAAATGATATAAGATTACATACAAATGGAAGCTCTAATATTTTCTCCCTTTAAAGTGGATTAGATTTTACATCCCTTTGGCGTCTGGGCAACCAAATTTGGAGACTGCTGCAGTAATGAATTGTGAAGCAGCGTCTGCTATCTGTCACGTAGGCTTCACTCCATTTTTGTAAGTACCGGCAACTGTGAGAACGCTTCCCAAAAGCAAGTTCCTGAACGCTAATAATGCTAATATTCTTCTCCAATTTCCCACTGTTCATTGTATACAGGTCTCTTCACTAATAGCGCATCAGTTACTGATATTCTTATGGTGACTGCCCTGTTTCTTATGATTGAAATTAGCTCTGATACTATGATACCTTTAAGAAATTATATTGTGGCTGGGCTTCCCTTGTGGCTCAGCTGGTAAAGAATCTGCCTGCAAAGTGGGAGACCTGGGTTCGATCCCTGGGTTGGGAAGATCCCCTGGAGGAGGGATAGGCTACCCACTCCAAAGTTCTGGCCTGGAGGATTCCATGGACTGTATAGTCCATGGGGTCGCAAAGAGTCGGACACGGCTGAGCGACTTTCACTTCACTTCATTGTAAGAATGGAGGAGAGGTCACACTCTTTATACTAATTTAGAAAAAGGCAGGAGATGACTGAGGCAGCAAATTTAGATATCGTTTTGATGAGTGACTCAATGATTAAAATCTATACTTTATTTCCTTTGAACAGTATGCTTTTTGTAAATTTATGATTTTTCATTTTAGATGCAAATTCTTTTAATTTTTAAATTGAATTTTTACTTGACATGTGTCTAATTATTTATCTGTAGAGATCACAAAAGAAGTAATGATTTTGAACACCTTTGAAGAGGAGTCTGTGCAAGAAATACCCTTCTCTAATCAGGAGGAAGTCATCTCTTTGGGTTTACGCACAGTATTGTTTTTAAATTTTATTTTATTTTAAATTGAAAGATAGTTACAATATTGTGATGATTTCTGCTGTACATCAACATGATTCAGGCATAGGTTTACATATGTCTCCTCCCTCTTAAACCTCCATTCCATCTCCCTCCCCATCCCACCCCTCTAGGTGGTCACAGAGCATGGGCTTTGGGTTCCAAGTCATACAGCAAATTCCCACTATCTACTTTACTTACGGTGATATATATATTTCAGTGCCACTCTCTCAAATCATCCCACCATCTCTCTGCTTCACTGTGTTCTCTATGTCTGCATCTCTGTTGCTCTACTATGGATAGGTTCATCACTGTCATCTTTCTATATTCCATATGTATACCTTAATATAGGATATTTGTCTTTCTCTTTCTGACTTACTTCACTTTGTATGATAGGCTCTAGGTTCATCCACTTCATTAGAACCGACTCAAATGCATTCCTTTTATAGTTGAGTACTATTTCATTGTGTATATGTAAGACGTTCAAACTGGTTTTGAAAAAAGGCAGAGGAACCAGAGATCAAATTGCCAACATCTGCTGAATCATCGAAAAGCAAGACAGTTTCAGAGAAACATGTATTTGTGCTTTATTGACTATGCCAAAGCTTTTGACTATGTGGATCACAATAAACTGTGGAAAATTCTGAAAGAGATGGGAATACCAGACCACCTGACCTGCCTCTTGAGAAATTGGTATGCAGGTCAGGAAGCAACAGTTAGAACTGGACATAGAACGACAGACTGGTTCCAAATAGGAAAAGAAGTACGTCAAGGCTGTATATTGTCACCCTGCTTATTTAACTTCTATGCAGAGTACATCATGAGAAATGTTGGGCTGGATAAAGCACAAGCTGGAATCAAGATTGCCGGGAGAAATCTCAGTAACCTCAGATATGCAGATGACACCACCCTTATGGCAGAAAGTGAAGAAGAACTAAAGAGCCTGTTGAAAAGTGAAAGAGGAGAGTGGAAAAATTGGCTTAAAGCTCAACATTCAGAAAATGAAGATCATGGCATCTAGTGCCATCACTTCATGGGAAATAGATGGGGAAACAGTGGAAACAATGGCTGGCTTTATTTTTCTGGGCTCCAAAATCACTGCAGATGGTGACTGCAGCCATGAAATTAAAGACCCTTACTCCTTGGAAGGAAAGTTATGAAAAAAAAAAAAAAAAAAGAAAGTTATGACCAACCTAGATAGCATATTCAAAAGCAGAGACATTCCTTTGTCAACAAAGGTCCGTCTAGTCAAAGCTATGGTTTTTCCAGTGGTCATGTATGGATGTGAGAGTTCGACTATAAAGAAAGCTGAGCACTGAAGAATTGATGCTTTTGAACTGTGGTGTTGGAGAAGACTCTTGTGAGTCCCTTGGACTGCAAGGAGATCCAACCAGTCCATCCTAAAGGAAATCAGTCCTGGGTGTTCATAGGAAGGACTGATGTTGAAGCTGAAACTCCAATATTTTGGCCACCTGATGTGAAGAGCTGACTCATTTGAAAAGACCCTGATGCTGGGAAAGATTGAGGGCAGGAGGAGGGATGACAGAGGATGAGATGGTTGGATGACATCACCGACTCAGTGGGCATGAGTTTCAGTAGGCTCCAGGAGTTGATGATGGACAGGGAGGCCTGGCATGCTGCGGTTCATGGGGTTGCAGAGTCAGACATGATTGAGTGACTGAACTGAACTGAACCACAACTTCTTTATCCATTCATCTGGCAACATCTAGGTTGCTTCCATGTCCTAGCTATTGCAGATAGTGCTGCAGTGAACACTGGGGTGCATGTGTCTTTTTGAGTTATGTTTTCCTTAGGGTATATACCCAGTAGTGGGATTGCTGGATTGTATGGTAGTTTCATTCCTGATTTTTTTAAGAAATCTCTATACTGTTCTCCATAGTGGCTGTATCAATTTATGTACAATTTTTGATACCTTGTGACACATCAAAATCTGTTAAGTACCAAGTATGTTTGTCACTTTGCCTCATCTCTTCTCTGTTCTCATGTTCCTATAGCTTGTGTGCTGTGCTGAGTTCCTTCAGTTGTGTCCGATTCTTTGTGACCCAATGGATTATAGCTTGCCAGACACCCCATCCGTGGGATTCTGCAGGGGATCTTTCAAACCCACGTCTCTTACATCCCCTGCATTGGCAGGCGGGTTCTTTACCACTAGTGCCACATGGAAAGCCCCAACTATAGCTTGCTATTCAAAATAATTTGGAGGCTATAGACATGTTTGGAAACAAGGCAGAAATGAGGTTGGGGCACTCTTCTACTTTGCATTTAGCCTATAGAGTGAGGAAATAAAGGCAGTGAACCCTTAGGACAAAGGGATCCCTGTAGCCAGATCTGCAGGCCTCAAGGGAGAGAAGTGGATGAAAACATTTTTTATCTTTTGAAAGGTTGCTGTAAGGAATAAATCGAAGGGTGTCCCAGGATAAGCAGGAGCTTGTTAGAAATGCAAAATTACAGGCCCATCCCAGCAGTACTGGATCAGAAACTTAGGGAGAGAGCCCAGAAATATGTGTTTTAACATGTTCTTCCATGATTCTGATGCCCACTCTTTACTTAATAAATCTTTACAGTTTTTGCACTATGCTTTTGTTAACAGTTTTTATAATGTCAGGCATTATATTTGGCTGCTGTTATAGTCTTGGGCCCTGAACTTTGTGATTTCACTTTGGCCACGTTCCACCGTAAGGAAGTTACAGACCTGTGGTTTCTATGAAACAGGGCTGTGTGTGTTTTTTGGGGGGGAGATTCTTTGCTTTTGTTAAGTAAGGTAGTTCTATAGACTAGAATAGTTATGAATCATTGTATAAATTATTTGGACAGATCTTAAGACGTCTCATTTTATAGTTATATAAATATAATTAGAATGTTTCTTAGGTTCTAAGTTTTCTATCCTGCTGCAGCGTGTGTTTACTTGAGTACCTGGGCTCTTATATCTTTTCTTGACCATTATATTAATATTACCTATTTACTAGACTTCCTCTTCTTTCTCTTATTTTTGCAATTCATTTACCAGCTGCTGTTGTTATCTTTTTATGATAGTTGATAAGAACTAACTCTCCTGCTGCTGCTGCTGCTAAGTCGCTTCAGTCGTGTCCAACTCTGTGCGACCCCATAGATGGCAGCCCACCAGGCTCCCCCGTCCCTGGGATTCTCCAGGCAAGAACACTGGAGTGGGTTGCCATTTCCTTCTCCATTGCATGAAAGTGAAAAGTGAAAGGGAAGTTGCTCAGTCATGTCCGATTCTTAGCAACCCCATGGACTGCAGCCCACCAGGCTCCTCCATCCATGGGATTTTCCAGGCAAGAGTACTGGAGTGGGGTGCCATTGCCTTCTCCGACTAACTCTCCTAGAACGTTTCAATTCACTAACCTCCTTCTGTGTCAAAGCAAGTGCCATAGAAACCAGAAGACTTTCTCTTTTATAACCATCCAAACTGTCTGGGGGTAGAGGTGATTTATTATAGTAGGTTCCCTCTTCTTTATGATTCCTTAGTCACAGGTCATTTGAGAATACCATTGGTCCTATGTAGTTCAGTTATATATAGATTGAATATTAGGCTTTTGTTGTAGGACCTTAAATACAACAAAAATTTGTGTGGAAAGGTGGGTTTCAAACGGCAAATAATGCTCTTGCATGCAACTGGGAATTAATAATTTGTGGCATGAGATCTGTATATAAGGACCACAAAACTTCTGAACTATTTTATGGTGTTGAAACTTTTGAAATTTTTGTCTCTTCCTCGGAGTTCCCACATCCCCTGCTTCATCTGGTAAATATTTTAGCCTTTTCCTCCAAATAATATCTGCTTTAGTATCCTTAAGTCATACCAAATGATAATTATGTATTTTAATTTAATTGACTTCTCATTCCTGTTGATTAATTGTTAAAGTGCCTTGCAGAGGGTTTCGTGTGGAGTACTGTTACAGACTGGAAGGGGGCAGCAGTGTGGGAGTGTGCATCAGGACCTGCATCTGTGCTCCTTCAGTTCCAGCCCAACTGTACTGCCAGCCCTGCTCTCGTCCCCCTCCTTTCCTGGGCACTCGCTGGATCACAGCATGGCACTGCATTTATGTAATTTTTTTTTTTTTTTGAGAGTTTAGCACTCTTCACATTATTGTAAAAGATCTCTGAGTTCCAGTGGGTACAGAACCTATTTATTCCCATTTCACAAATGAATTAGATAAAATTGTACCTTTGCTGGAACATTAACTCTGTCTGCTGTTTATTGTGATTATGGACAGGATGACCATATGATTCATCTTCCAAACTGAAATCCTTTTCAGAATGAAAGGAGGTCATATGAGTAACTACACGAGGGCGGCAGTTGAGTGAGGGGTGCCCCAGGCAAATGGGGCAGCATAGTCACCTCACTGTGTGTCTTATCGCAGGTTCCCGTTGTACTGCTTATCTTTATCTTCGTTTTGCTCCTTTACTAAGTTGTTGTTAAACTGATCTAAATTTGTGCCAAGGTTTGTTCTGTTAGCAGAGCTTGATTGGATCTATTTCAGTTTAGTTTATCATCTTAAGTCCTTTTACATGGTATAATTTGTTTTCTAGTAACATGGCAGAGACTTGGGCATTTTTCTATTACTTTTTCGTAGAGTTAAGTGATCTCTCTCTCTCTCTCTGTCTGTTCTTTGGAAATAATGTAGTTTAACAATATTTTCTGTATTAATACTTGCTGACCCTTTCATTGCTTTTTAGTTTTTTTTTTTTTTAGTAGTTTCCTGGCTTTCCCTCATTTTTGTATGTGAAGAATTCAGTCTAAATTCTCCTTTGGACTTATCCAGTGTTCAGCCTGCTAGGCAGAAAGGAGCAGAACAAAGATGTGGATTGGTTGTGTCAAGGTCGCTTTCCTTTAAGAGGGTACAGTAAGTGTCTGTCAAACAGCTTACCTCAGTAGTGCTGACCAGGTGATTCCTGATTGACTGAATTAAGATTCCATTCCGGGAGAGGGTGAAACTGTAATTAAGTTAAGTATTGTCTTGGTTTAGTGATGTGGGGCTTAGCATAAGTGACTTCATTATGGGCCCGTTGACTTGAACAGTTCTCCCCTTTTGATCAGACTTCAGCCTGAGAGGTGTAATCAGAATTTAAGGTGTTAGTGTCTCTGCCAGCTACTGCTCTGAAATTCTAGCTGTTTTTGCTGACCCTCTGTGTGGTGTTGACAGGTTCAGGTTCACATTTTTTAAGTTGGTCATTCTCTTCATTCCTTTTCTGATATTCCAGTCTTAGGGAGAGCACTTGTTTAGTGGTTGGTTAGTAGCTATGAACATCCACTTAAAGGTTTTGAGAGAATGCAGCATACCAGGGAGACACTATGGTTATTATAAGGATAATCCTTAATATCTGGAGTTCATTTTGAAGCCATGGTCCACAAGACCCAAACCACTCAGATTCAAATAAGTCAAAGACAGACTTGGTTGAAAGAGTCACTTCGTTAAGCCAAGTGGCTTGTTCAGTGATCTTATATTGTTGAGTTTCGGCTCCCCCAGGAGTGTTAACCTAGGTTCAGCAGGTTGTGTTAGCCACAGCACAGGCACCTTCTTGCTCAGCTAAAAGATAACCAAGGGCTATCTCATTATCATGAACAACTTTGGTCAGAGAGTTAAGGATTTTTGTTGAGCACCTGCCATCAAACAACTTTGGCCAGAGAGTTAAGGATTTTTGTTGGACACTGCAATCTGCTTTTGCAGCAGATTCTGTAGTATCTTCAAGAGTAAAGGAGAGGTTTTTTATCAGAGCCTCAGATTTGTACTCACTTCTAACCAAGGTGGCTCAGATGGTAAAGGATCAAATGAGGGAGACCCGGGTTCAGTCCCTGGGTTGGGAAGGTCCCCTGGGGAAGGAAATGGCAACCCACTCCAGTACTATTGCCTGGAAAATCCCATGGACGGAGGAACCTGGTAGACTATAGTCCATGGGGTCGAGAAGAGTTGGACACGACTGAGTGACTTCACTTTCACTTTCTAACCAAGGAAGGAAGTAGGGAACTGCCAAAGGAAGCAAATCCTGGATCATGAATGCCTCCTGTTAGATTCCTTCTAACTTGTTGATGTAAATTCAGGGGAGTTGACCAATGAGGTATTTCACTTTGACTGTGGATGGTTAGGGCTGCAGTTAGATCACCTAAGAGGCATTGCTAAGTTATGTGCCAGCCATGTAGGCATTCATAAGTCCAAGGAGAATGATAATCACCACTGACAAAGATAAATCCTGTCAAGGCACAGACTACTCCTGTGAAAGTGGTACTGTTAATGGATCCATTTGTTTGTTCCAAGCCATGGGTCAGTTAGGTTTTCAGTGAATTTGAGAAGTAAATCTCCTAGCCTGAAATTAAAAAAAAATGTTCTAAATTCCTTGCAAAGGTGGGTGCTGCTGGTAAGATTTTTTCTGTGATTGAGAGTAGGTCCAGTTTAAATGATCCTAAGAACATGCAGGTGCAAATGTACCGTGATTTGTATAGGTATTTGAGAAAGTACAATTATAATTAGAGAAAGGTTAGAACAAGGCTGTGGATGTTCTGGCTATAAAATTTGGACTCTGACTTCCAGGGGGTTTGATTGTAGTTTGTTCGTTCCCTCCCTTCTTCCTTCCTTCCTTCCAGCCTTCTTCCCTTGTTTGTAGTTTATGTTGACATTGGGAACAGACAGAAAATTGGGAGGACGAGGGGGTCTCTAGCATCATGGACAAATTGGAATTTTTTGAAATGAAATTCAGCAGTCTGAAAGGTTACCTCTGTTAGCAGTGGCTTGGGAGATATGGATGATGGCTTTATCTTTACAGGCCAGTAGCAGAGTAAAGGAAAGAAAGAGAAGAAGAAAGTGTTTCGTGTTTAATGAAGTATGAAGTCTTGACCTAGCAGCTTGGATGGAAGTAGTCTACCTTGATGTTGGCAACTTCTCTAACTGGCCAGTTTGATTTGTGGATCTCCAGTGCTTGCACAGGACCTGATGTCAGGTGGAGCCTTCAGCCGTGAAACGTGTACCCAAGTTTTAATGCTTTCTAGTTTCACTGTAGTGTCAGTGTTCAGAAGCACTTAATAAGGTCCCTTCCAGTGGGGCTCAGGGGTTGTCTTCCTCTGATGCTATTTCCAGAATACTCAGTTATCAGGATCCAGACTATGACCTACAGGATCCTTTAAATTGGGATCTGGGAAAGCTTTTTTAACCTGTTGATAATAGGCTTTAGCATAAGATATTATAATAGTTGATCATATTAGCATGTGATAAAGGGATCAAAAAGTTGTATACCAATAGTTTATATGGAGTAGTTTGTTTCCTAAAAGGAGTACAGCAGCAGACCCCAACCAAGAAGCAGTACCTTAGGCCAAAGGAGGCCAGTAGTTTTGGTGAGTTTTGCAGTGTTTTTTTGTTCAGGGTTGTATAATTTGCCTAGTGAAGTGAGTTCCTTGATCGCTGGAGGTTGTGGGAGGTAGACTCTAGTGGGACGCATGTTTTCTAACACTTTCTCTTCCACTGTGAGGACATTAGCCTTGTGGCTAAGGAAGGCTTCAAGTCATCTGAAAAACATACATACACTAACAAAAACATACTGATAAGTCATTCAAGGTGGCAGTTGAGTAGTTTTCCCAGGAGTGGACCTGACAGGTCCGACACTGGTGGTAGACTGTTTTCACAGTCTTATAGAAGTGTCCTCATGCATGTTTATTCATAATTTGAGTCACCATAATTGTACCATGGTTGGTAAAGGGATGTAAAAACCGAAAGATGGGGTTTGCCAGGGAGTCAGGAAGAACCAAGCAGCTCTGGTTCTTGGTTGGGTTTCCATAGCCCCAACTAGTCATTCAGTTTGTAACCATTATTTGCCCACTGTGGTTTCTCCTATTTAGGAACAGATTGTTTCCATGTTGTAAGGACATCAGGATGGCAGAAATATGGCAGCACGTGGTCAGTTTTTGCAGAAACAGAATGGATTTTATCTACATGTACCATGACCTTTATAGACCTTGCTGCTGCCTGTACATGAAAATCAGCCAGGACATTTTCCCAATAGCCAGGTTCAGTCCTTTTAGTGTGAGCCTCAATTTTGATACAATTTAGAAGGTAAGAGAACAGTAGCAAGAAGGTCATCTACTTGTCCATTTTTGATTGAAGTCTCAGAGGATATAAGAAAACCCCTTTGTTTCTATAACGTCCCCAAATCATAGATGATCCTAAAGGCACACCAGCTGTCAGTATAAATATTAATAACTTGTTCTCCTGATAATTTGCGTTTTTCTGGTAAGGGCATGGAGCTCTGCTTGTTGGACTGATTTAGCTTGTGGGAGGTTTCCCCTCTCAAGTAGTTGATATCAAGTAGTGATAGCATAGCCAGCTGGGAAATTCCCACTCTCATTTTTACAGTATGGTCTATCAACAGACAAAATTAGATCAAGATTAGTCAAAGGAGCATCTCATAAATTGCTGTCACAAAATGGGATGTTATTATCTCATTGTCATGGGGTTCACTCTTATCAGGCAAGGGTACTAATGAAGCAGAATTAATAACACTGTAGCATTTAAGATGCAGATTAGGTGATGAAAGCAGAAGGCACTTGTAAACCCTTAGACTGCTTGCAGAGAAATTCTGAGTCAGTTCAGAATTAAGACTTTGGACAGCATGTGGAGTTTGTAAGTAAATATCATTTCCTAGGATTAAATCGGAGGCTTCTACTGACTTTACTGCTGCAGCTGTAGCCTTAAGGCAGTTGGGAGAGGCACAAACAACTGAACTGAGTTCTATGCTATAATAGGCAATAGGCCTGTGTTTATCCCTTGGTCTTGCATGAGCATTTCCAGGGCTTGATTGTCTTGTTCATGTACAAATAAGGTGAAAGACTTTGAATTGTTAGGTAGCCCTAGGGCACGTGGTTCTTACCGGCTTTGTTTAAGTCACAATGTTGGCCTACTGATGTTTATCTTCCCAAAGAAGGAATTTAGAGGTTGAAATTTTAGTTCATAGAGTGGGAAAGCTGATAGAGAAAAATTAAGAACCCGTAGTCTACTCGTAGCCAGGCAGGCCTAGGAATCCACAAATCTTTCCCTTAGTTGTGGGCCTACAAGATAATTACCGTAATTTAGTTCTTTTTGAAGATAGCTGGAATCCTTTAGCACTTAAGATTATGACCTAGATGATGAATAATGTTCAAGATCTTTTGCAGTCTGTTCATAATCTACCCTTTTCTCCTTACCATTTGCCATGCAGCTTCTTTACATACTCTTTACTCTTCCCAAGGTGAACTATTGACAGACAGCTGTCTTGTACACATCCTGTATTCTTATGCTTACAAGGCACTGCACTCATGATTTCTCACAATCTCTTCTTGTTCCATTTTTTTGTTTGTTTGTTTTAAACTTTTGGCTGCACCACGTGGCACGTGAAATCTTATTTCTCTGACCAGGGATCGAATCCATGCCTCCTGCATCGACAGCACAAGAATGTTAACAACTGGACCACCAGGGACGTCCTCTTGTTCCATTTTGCATATCAAATTATATCCAATTTCTTAAGATTAATTTTAAGATTTAGCTGAAATAGGACTTAGTCCATATAAAGTCTTTCTTGTTTCTTTTCTTTTTTTTTTTGTATTTTTTCCTGTCCGTTTTCTAAGCCAGAATAATCCGTTTCATTGCACTGTGTTTTTCCCTTGGGGTATTTGTTCACTTATAGTTTAGCTTGACCCTTATTTTCATTTTATTTCCTTCTTTCAGTCAACTCTTTGTATTTTACCTGTACCATATTAGTTACTTAGCATATGTGTATTGAGGGATTTTGAACTCTTTCTGTAGGCTATAAAAGGATGCCAAAAAAACCAACATTCTCTGAGTACTCATATGGGATTGTCTTCGTCAAAAGAAATGGATCACAGTTACGACCCTGAGTCTCACTGATAGAGATATCTTTACCTCTTCCTCTACTCCCTTTTCTATAGTTGAAAACCACAAAGGATAGAAAAAGATGTTTAAAAATTATATTGCAAATTAATGAAATCTCTTAAAGGTTGGTTTTCTTAATGATCGTGAGATATCAGCAGTACATTTAAATCTTCTAAGTGAGTAAAATTGTGCATATAAGACAAAGAGTTTCCTAACATTCTTGATTGTTTAAATATTTGCACTATGCTTTACATTCAATTCAATGCAGAGATTTTAAATATATACTTTGATGATTTTTGACAAATGTGTGATGACCCAGATAACCATGATGGTGTGGTCACTCATCTAGAGCCAGACATCCTGGAGTGTGAATTCAGGTGGGCTTTAGGAAGCATTACTGCCAATAAAACTAGTGGAGGTGATGGAATTCCAGCTGAGCTATTTAAAATACTAAAAGATGATGGTGTTAAACTGTTGCACTCAATATGTCAGCAGATATGGAAAACCCAGCAGTGGCCACAGGACTGGATAAAGGTCAGTTTTCATCCTAATTCCAAAGAAGGGCAATGCCAAAGAATGTTCAAACTACCATACAATTGCACTCACCTCACACGCTAGCAAGATAATGCTCAAAATCCTTCAAGCTAGACTTCATCAGTATGTGAACCAAGAATTTCCAGATGAACAAGCTGGGTTTAGAAAAGGCAGAGGAACCAGAAATCAAATTGTCAACATTTGTTAGATCATAGGGAAAGCAAGAGAATTCCAGAAAAAACATCTACTTCTGTTTCATTGACTATGATAAAGCCTTTGACTATGTGGATCACAACAAACTGTGGAAAATTCTTAAGAGATGGGAATACCGGACCATCTTGCCTGTCTCCTGAAGCCTGTGTGTGGGTCAAGAAGCAACAGTTAGAACCTTACATGAAACTACTGACTAGCTCAAAATTGGGAAAGGAGTAAGACAAGACTGTGTATTGTCCCTGTTTATTTAACTTACATGTAGAGTATATGATGTGAAATGCCTGGCTGGGTGAGTTAACAAGCTAGAATCAAGATTGCTGGGAGAAATATCAGCAGCCTCAGATATACAGATGATACCGCTCTAACAGCAGAGAGTGAAGAGGAAATAAAGAGCCTTTTGATGAGGGTGAAGGAGGAGAGTGAAAAAGCTAGCTTAGAACTCAGCATTCTAAAAACTAAGATCATGGCATCTGGTCCCATCACTTCGTGGCAAACAGAAGGGGAAAAAGTAGAAGCAGTGACAGATTTTCTCTTCTTGGGCTCCGAAATCACTGCAAATGTTGACTGCAGCCGTGAAATTAGAAGATGCTTGCTTCTTGGAAGGAAGGCTATGACAAACCTAGTGTGTGGGTGCTTAGTCGCTCAGTCGTGTCAGACTCTGCAGCCCCATTGACGGTAGTCCACTAGACTCCTCTGTCCATGGAGAGTCTCCAGACAAGAATACTGGAGTGGGTTGCCATGCCCTCCTCCAGGGAATCTTCCCAACTCAAGGATCGAACCCAGGCCTCCTGAATTACAGGTATATTCTTTACTCTCTGAGCCACCAGGGAAGCCAAAGAATACTGGAGTGGGTGGCCTATCCCTTCTCCAGGGGATCTTCTTGACCTAGGAATTGAATCGGGGTCTCCTTCATTGCAGGCGGATTCTTTACCAGCTGAGCTACCAGGGAAGCCCATGACAAACCTTGACCGTGTATTAAAAAGCAAAGACATCACTTTTCCCACAAAGGTCCGTATAGTCAAAGCTATGGTCTTTCCACTCGTCACGTACACATGTGTGAGTTGGATCATAAAGAAGGCTGAGTGCCAAAGAATTGATGCTTTCAAATTGTGGTGCTGGATAAGACTCTTGCAAGTCCCTTGGACAGCAAGGAGCTCAAACCAGTCAATATTAAGGAAAATCAACCCTGAATACTCATTGGAAGGGCTGATGCTAAAGCTGAAATTCCAGTACTTTGGCTACCTGATGCAAACAGCTGATTCATTGGAAAAGATCCTGATGCTGGGAAAGATTGAAGGCAGAAAGAGAGGGTGGCAGATGATGAGATGGTTGGATGGCATCACTGATGCAGCGGACACGCACTTGGGTGAACTCTGGGAGATGTTGAGGGACATGGAGGCCTGGCACGCTGCAGTTCACGGGGTCCCAAAGAGTGGACACAACTTAGTGACTGAACAGTAACAACAAAAATACACCCATGTATTTACCACCCCATTTGAGATACAGAACATTTTGATTCTAATTTTGAAATTCTCATTTTCTTTTGTAGAAGATGAGAAATCTTTGTGCTGCTTTAAATCTATTAAGTGAAACTGGCCAGTAATTTTCCTTTAACTCCCCATTGCTAGTTTATTTGCCACACTTTGCAGTATATTTGAAAGGAGGGTTCATCCACCTGCATTCATATCTATAAATTCTATATCTCTGCTATTAATGTGGATTCAGTATTTGTGCTCTTGGCAAAAATTGAATTCATGCACTTAGGCATTCAATCTCATCTACTCTTTGTCACTCTTCAGCTCTTTTCTCTCCTTCAAGAACCACATTTTCCATTTTTTACTGGACTTTTCTCATCTGACTCAAACCTGCTGTTATTTTCCCACCTTATCACCACAGGCAAATAAAAACTTCTCTTGACGGTACTTTTCCCTTTGGTTACTGCTCAA
Source organism: Budorcas taxicolor (assembly GCF_023091745.1). Lineage (NCBI taxonomy): Eukaryota > Metazoa > Chordata > Mammalia > Artiodactyla > Bovidae > Budorcas > Budorcas taxicolor. The sequence continues at coordinate 46,800,486 of NC_068915.1, forward strand.
TTACTTTCTCCTTCCTTTACAAGATGATCCCATGAAAGGTCTTGTGTAGTACTTCTCGCATCTTGTTGTTTTTGGAACTCCTGTAAACTCTTGCCTCTTGCTCACCAGAGATGTCTATATTGCTATGCAGTGGTCACTTGTCAATCGTTACATCACTTTTTGGTATCATGATATAGTTACACATGCCTTCCTTTTTAAACATGAAATTTTCACTTGCTTCCATGAAGCCACACTTTCCTTATTTCCTTCTATATTGGTTGCTTCTTTTCACTTTCTTTGCTGATTTTCTCTTCATCTCCCTGACTGCCTAATGTTGGAGTGCTGTGAACTTAGTGTTTGTACCTCTTTGCCTGTTCATACTTATCTCCTTGGTGGTAAAGTATACTTACTTCCTCATTTCAAGGCTTTCAAATACCTTTTACTGATTGGTAGCCTAAGTTCCGGTTTTATATATCCAACTGCATCGATACCTGTTTTTGGATGTCTAATAGTACATTCAGACTTATGTTGTTGTTCAGTTGCTAAGTCGTGTCTTGACTCTTTGTGACCTCATGAACTGCAGCATGCCAGAATTCTCTGTCCTTCACTATTTCCCTGAGTTTGCTCAAGCTCACTTCCATTGAGTCAGTGATGCCATGCGACCATCTCATCTTCTGTCGTCCCCTTCTCCTCTTGCCCTCGGTCTTTCCCAGCATCAGGGTCTTATCTGATAAATCAGTTGTTGGCACCAAGTGGCCCAAGGGTTGGAGCTTCAGCTTCAGCCACCGTCCTTCCAATTAATATTCAGGGTTGATTTCCTTTAGGATTGACTGGTTTGATCTCCTTGCTGTCCAAGGAGACTCAAGAGTCTTCTCTGCCACCACAGCTGGAAAGCATCAGTTCCTCAGCACTCAGCCTTCTTTATGGTCCAACCCTCACATCCATACATGACTACTGAAAAAAATCATAGCTTTGACTATACAGACGTTTGTCAGCAAAGTGATGTCTCTCCTTTTTAATACACTGTCTAGGTTTATCATAGCTATTCTTCCAATGAGCAAGCGTATTTTAATTTCGTGGCTGCAGACACTGTCCCCATTGATTTTGGAGCCAAAGAAAATGAAATCTGACACTGTTTCTACTTTCTCCCCATCAATTTGCCATGAAATGATAAGGCCGGATGCCATGATCTTAGTTTTTTGAATGTTGAGTTTTAAGCCAGCTTTTTCATGCTCCTCTTTCAGCTTCATCAAGAGGCTCTCTAGTTTCTCTTCACTTTCTGCCATTAAAGTGGTATCATCTGCATATCTGAGGTTGTTGATATTTCTCCCGGCAGTCCTGATTCTAGTTTGTGAGTCATCTGGCCCAGCATTTCTTAGACTTCAGTTGTTCAAAATTTATTACTGATTTTCTGCCTGACTCAGATCTTGTCTCAGTTGTCTTCATTTCTAACAATGAAATTATTGTTGAAGCAGTGTATATAAGAAGCATTGACTGGCCTCCCAAAATTTGCATCATCTTTAATGTTTTGTGATTTTTTTTCACTATTACTGTTCATATCTGAGATCCATTAACCTATTAGAGGCTGCAGAATGCTGATATTTTAATGTCATTCTCCTTTCTTGCTAACTGGAATACTTCTTTAGAGAAAAATTTCAGTATATCAGTTGTTGGAATTCCTGTTTATGTGGGAAAGGCTGGATAAATCCTTGATTCCTTCCTCTTATTTATAGATTTTAAAAATAACTAGGTATTTTCCAAGAGTTCTCCAAAGGAGATAAAAGAGAAGTATGTGTGTGCGTGTATGTGTATGTGTGTGCGTGTATGTGTGTGTGTGTAGTATCATGAATTCATAGATTTAAATGAATTTCAGGCTGTTATTATTGTTATCATCTGTTCTGTTGTTTAAATTGTGCCAATATTTGACCTTATAAATATTTGAAGCTTATTTAATCTTGCACTGGGTCTTTTTGCCCCAACCCGAGTAGGCTTTCCAGGTGGCACTAGTGGTAAAGAACCTGTCTGCCAATGCAGGTTGTACGTAACAGGCATAGGTTCTGTCCCTGGATCGGGAAGATCTCCTGGGGGAGGGCACGGCAACCTATTTCAGTATTCTTGCCTGGAGAATCCCACGGACAGAGGGGCGACAGTCCACAGGGTCACACAGAATCGGATTGACTGAAGTGACTTAGCACGTGTACAAGCAGACTTTGATAGGTTTCTTGGTTTCCGCTGTAGTAAGTTTTCCAGGCTCTGCTTGTACATAGCTGGCTCCAGATTTCCAGTCTCTTTAGCCATTTCTTTAGGGGACGTGACTGTTTTCATTGGAAGACAGTCTCTGACAGACCACAGGTAAGGTGCTAGCAGTGCTGTTAGTCATTGTTCCTACATGCTCTTTCAGTGGACAGAGAAAGAGATTTTATTGCGTGTGGTTTTTTTTTTTTTTTTTTTCACTAAAGGTGATACTATGAGTTCAGCCTGAGACTTAAGATTCAACTTTAGTACTATGGGGTTTTTATTTAACTTTATTGATTTTACCCCTGTAATCCCATTGAAACTCTTTGTGCTTAATACCAGCATAATTACTCACTAGAATTATTCCACAGTAGGTACCCACCAGTCTCAGGATAATAGTACTAATATTAACTCCAAGATGTGATTACTAAAAGCAGTTTAAACCCTTTCTCTTTTAATTCTTGTGTTTGTCCATAAGGTATATCCCACCGGAGATACATGATTAAAATCATTGGAAGATAGTTCCTATGTTGTTATGCTACCAACTGGATAGAACAGATTTGTTTGTTTTATTTTACTTGTGATTTTAGGGATTAGATTTTAAAATTCATTTTTTAATAATTATAAAAGACATTTATTTGATTCTACAGTAATATCTGTAAAACAAAGTTTATGCAAGAAGTATAGCTTCTATCTCTGTGTCATATATCATTTTTCTTCCATTTCTTTTAGAGGTAACCCCCCTGACTTTATGATTTATTTGCCCTTTAATTAAAAAAAATAATAAGTAAATATTTATATATTTTTATTCTCTTCTTAAAAAGTCAACCTTGTTTCAAGTAACGGTATACTTTTAATTTAATTTATTTATTTCTGGGTTCCACATGCTAGGAAGTATATTCTTTGAGGGTAGGAATTTTTGGTGGTTTCAAACTTCTGTGTTCTCACCACTCAGAACAAAGTCCAGTTCATAATAGATACTCGATAAATATTTATGTGAATAATTGTTTGTATTGTGCTTTCATGGTGTTTTATCTTAATGCAAATTAAAATTTCTGTGTTCATTAAAATACATTATATTCTATTTAAGAGTGATAATATACTGAAGAGCTCAAATCAGTATTCTGAAAGTTTATTTTTACTTTTGTGTAGTAGTTTTTCCCAGTTACTAGTGAAAGTGAAAGAAACAGTTTCTTAATAAAAGTAACAGGACATTGTTTGTAAGTAACAATCACTGAATATGTTTTTCTCATTGATACCCCTTGTAAAGAATCCGCCTGCAATGTGGGATTCCTGGGTTGGGCAGATCCCCTGGAGAAGGGAAAGGCTACCCACTCCAGTGTTCTGGCCTGGAGAATTCCATGGACTGTATAGTTTGTGGGGTTAAAAAGAGTCAGACACAACTGAGTGACTTTCACTTTCAGACTCTGTTAACTCTATGCATGTGTGTGCATATGTACTGATTTGTAATATGGCTTAGTGTAGATTTTTAAATCTTAACAATCTATGGAGAATGTTTAAATGAAAAAAAAGCGTGTACTGGGACTCCTCTGGTGATCCAGTGGCTAAGAGTGCGTGATCCCAGTGCAGGGGGCCCAGGTTTGATCCCTGTTCAGGAAACTAGATCCCGCATGCTGGAACTAAGAGTTTACATGTAGCAACGAATAATCCCAGATGCTGCAATGAAGATCGAAAATCCCATGTACTACAACTAAGACTCAGGGCAGCCAAAGAAATAATTATATATATATATATATTTTAAAAGCATGTACTATAGGGGCAGAGGTTATTTGGAAACTCTATACTTTTCTGCTAAATTTTCTGTGAACCTTAAACTGTTCCAAAAAATAAAATCTTAAAAAACCCATGTACTATTGTAGTACTACTAATACTATTTTAATTGGAATCCATGGCAGATTTTAAAAGCTACAGTGACATCAATTTTGTGCCAGGAGCCATGTATAAAATAGTTGCATTTGTCTGTGATATTATAAGTCATACATGCAAAAATCATTTTTCCAGTATTAGTATTAGAATGAAACAAGTAATGCATTTAATAGACTAGGTGTCTCAGAAATAGAACTATCCATGTGTATGATTAGTTGAACAGTGTAAAAATACTGATATCTGACTGTTTGCATTATATAAACAGCATTGTAGATCATTGGGGATATTAAAGTCATTTCAGTAAGTTATACTTGGATAACCAAGATTTAGAGAAAAATAAAACTAGATTCTAACTTTTCACTGTATATCAAAAATAAATAAAATTAAAAAATTTAATAAAAGTGAAACCATTCTGAAATTAAAAGAAAATATAGATGAATACTTACCAGAAGTCATTAGAACTTATGACTAAGAACCTGTCAGTTCCCTTAATTAGTCTGATTAAAACTTGGTTTTTAAGTTTGACAAGGGAGAAAGAATATGAGATGGAAGGAACTGTTCAGTTTATAGCACTGACTTTCATCTCTAGATCTTTTTTTTTGTCCCTTAGGAAAGTCTCTCACTGTTTGCTGCTGTGATTGCCTGGCATGCTTGTATGTGCGTATGCGTGCACACTTCTGTGTATTTGCACTTTTCTGCACTCCTCTTTTTCCCTTGTGGGGTTGCACAGAGTCTGACATGACTGAAGCGACTTAGCGGCAGCAGCAGCAGCAGCTCTAATATCGGAGAAGGCAATGGCAACCCACTCCAGTACTCTTGCCTGGAAAATCCCATGGACGGAGGAGCCTAGTAGGCTGCAGTCCATGGGGTCACTAAGAGTTGGGCGTGACTGAGCGACTTCACTTTCACTTTTCATTTTCATGAACTAGAGAAGGAAATGGCAACCCACTCCAGTATTCTTGGCCTGGAGAGTCCCAGGGATGGGGAGCCTGATGGGCTGCCGTCTACGGAGTCGCACAGAGTGAGACACGAGTGAAGCGACTTAGCAGCAGCAGCAACTCTAATATGGAAGTATGCCCTTCCCAGGTGGCACTAATGGTAAAGAACCTGCCTGCCAGTGCAGGAGACTAAGAGATGCCAGGTTCGATCCCTGGGTCGGGAAGGTCCCCTGGGGGAGGACATGATAACCCACCCCAGTATTCTTGCCTGGAGAATCCCATTGACAGGGGAACCTGGCAGGCTACATTCCATAGGGTCGCAAAGAGTTGGACACAACTTAAGTGACTTAGCATCCACGAGTTCCCCCAAAGCTGAAACAAATTTTGTATGGCTTCATGTCTCTTAATTAAAAGAATATTGAGATACAGTAAAATGCAGTTGGATAATCAGTTTATTAAGTCAGTTTTCAGTTTAATTTTGTGGTTCTTTAGAGCCAGACATCCTGGAATGTGAAGTCAAGTGGGCCTTAGGAGGCATCACTATGAACAAAGCTAGTAGAGGTGATGGAATTCCAGTTGAGCTATTTCAGATCCTAAAAGATGATGCTGTGAAAGTGCTGCACTCAATATGTCAGCAAATTTGGAAAACTCAGCAGTGGCCACAGGACTGGAAAAGGTCAATTTTCATTCTAATCCCGAAGGAAGGCAATGCCAAAGAATGCTCAAACTACCGTACAATTGCACTCATCTCACATGCTAGTAAAGTAATGCTCAAAATTCTTCAGGCCAGGCTTCAGCAATATGTGAACTGTGAACTTCCAGATATTCAAGCTGGGGTTTTAGAAAAGGCAGAGGAACCAGAGATCAAATTGCCGACATCTGCTGGATCATGGAAAAAGCAAGAGAGTTCCAGAAAAACATCTATTTCTGCTTTATTGACTATGCCAAAGCCTTTGACTGTGTGGATCACAATAAACTGTGGAAAATTCTGAAAGAGATGGGGATACTAGACCACCTGACCTGCCTCTTGAGAAACCTATATGCAGGTCAGGAAGCAACAGTTAGAACTGGACATGGAACAACAGACTGGTTCCAAATAGGAAAAGGAGTACGTCACGGATGCATATTGTCACCCTGCTTATTTAACTTATATGCAGAGTACATCATGAGAAATGCTGGACTGGATGAAGCACAAGGTGGAATCGAGATTGCCGGGAGAAATATCAAACACCTCAGATATGCAGATGACACCACCCTTATGGCAGAAAGTGAAGAAGAACTAAAGAGCCTCTTGATGAAAGTGAAAGAGGAGAGTGAAAAGGTTGACTTAAAGCTCAACATTCAGAAAATGAAGATCATGGCATCTGGTCCCATCACTTCATGGCAGATATATGGGGAAACAGTGGCTGACTTTATTTTTTTGGGCTCCAAAATCACTGCAGATGGGGACTGCAGCCATGAAATTAAAAGAAGCTTACTCCTTGGAAGGAAAGTTATGACCAATCTAGACAGTGTATTAAAAAGCAGAGACATTACTTTGTCAGCAAAGGTCTGCCTAGTCAAGGCTATGGCTTTTCCAGTAGTCATGTATGGATGTGAGAGTTGGACTGTGAAGAAAGCTGAGCGCTGAAGAATTGATGCTTTTGAACTATGGTGTTGGAAAAGATTCTTGAGAGTCCCTTGGACTACAAGGAGATCCAACCAGTCCATCCTAAAGGAGATCTGTCCTGGGTGTTCATTGGAAAGACTGATGTTGAAGCTGAAATTCCAATACTTTGGCCACCTGATGTGAAGAGCTGACTCATTTGAAAAGACCCTGATGCTGGGAAAGATTGAGGGCAGGAGGAGAATGGGATGACAGAGGATGAAACTGTTGGATGGCATCACTGACTCAATGGACATGAGTTTGGGTAAACTCCAGGAGTTTGTGATGGACATGGAGGCCTGGCATGCGGCAGTTCATGGGGTCCCAGAGTCAGACACAATTGAAAGACTGAATTGGACTGAAACACCCAATTCCTTATTTGTCTCTTGCTTGATTTCCTATGTTGGAAGCCACCTTTGCTTATTATTGGTCATTAAATGAGTCTAGACTTTGGTAATAGGGACCTGCAAGCTACAGAAGTTTTGTTATTTGAGGACTGTATATTTTGGGGTGCTGGAGAAGGAAATGGCAACCCACTAGAGAATTCTGTGGATGGAGGAGCCTGGTGGGCTGCTGTCCATGGGGTCGCACAGAGTCGGACACGACTGAAGCAACCTAGCATGCATGCATGCATGCCTTGGAGAAGGAAATGGCAACCCATTCCAGTATTCTTGCCTGGAGAATCCCAGGGACGGAGGAGCCAGGTGAGCTGCCACCTATAGGATCGCACAGAGTTGGACACAACTGAAGCAACTTAGCAGCAGCAACATCAGCAGCCTCAAGTTATTCAATACCTGAATTAAAGTAGCTTTGAAAATAGATGTTTAGTATTCAAAATTCCCATAAGTCTTGGACCAAATGGTATGTTTAGTTCACATGCTCAGTGATATCCTCCCATGGTATATCCTCCCATGGTAATATCAAGAGTGAGGAGGTTTATCCCAGTCTGTCTTGTTTTATGAGAGATGAGTCCAGTACCTATTCCCAGTTGTAAATTAAGTATATAATATTTCATAAGGTAAGTACAATGGTTAATAAATATATAAGAATTTTAACCTCAATAAGATTCTGGGAATGCTTTATTTAAATGTGTTGTTCTTGGGAATTATCAAACACTGGCTTGGTGAATGTAGGTTAACACCTTTCTGCATCAAGATAGGAGTTCAGAGATACTGTGAAAATGCCATCAGAAGCTCTGATTGATTTGTTATAATTTTATTTTTAATATAGTCTATATACAGCTTCTAGGCAGCATAGAAAATATACAAAGAAATCATACTCAGTGGACATAGTTTTATTAAGTATCTGATTTATTAAATGTAAGCTGCCTTTTTTATTAAGGATAAATATGCCTCATTTTAAATTTTGCCATGGTAGTACCATAATTTGTGTAATAATTCTAATTGTTGACAGTTTGGGTATTTTCAAATTTTTATTATTTTATTACAATATTGTAATGAAAGTTCTTACCTTTCCTGAAAGGTGGAAATTCTGGGATAAAAGCAATTACCATTTAAAATTTTAATTGTTTTGCTAAAATTATCCTCCAAAAAGGTTATACTAGTTTTTACTCTTTTTTAACAGATGTGTGAATGTGCCATTTCCTTTATGTCCTGTAGATTATGTGTTTTTTTTTTTTTCCAGCCAGCAGCTTTATTGAGGTACAGTTGACCTACAATACATTGCATGTATTTTACCATGTAGTTACATTTCCAGCAATCTTTATTCCTTTATGAAGATTTTGATTTTCAGCTGGTGATATTTTTCTTCTGCTTATAGGGCTTTAAAAACATTTCTGATGATACAGGAACAAGCTCTTTTGGTATTTGTATATATGAAAATGTTTTTATTTTGCCTTCATTTTTGAAAGATGCCTTTGCTAGGCGAGAATTTTAGGTTAAGAGTTTTTTTTTTCTCCTTACTTCAAATATGCTGCTGAAGTGGTCTCTGGATTCTTTGTGTCTGATGAAATCTGCTGTCCTCCTTTTCTCTGTTCCCCAGTTGTGCTTAATGTGCCCTTTTTTTCCCTTCTCTGTTGCTTTTAAGATACTCTGTTTATCCCTATTTGACTGTGATATGGATTGGTGTGGTTTGTGTCTCTTGTCTTGAGGCTCACTGCTCTTATGGAATGTGTAGGTTCATAGTATTAGTAAGAATTGGAACAATTATGACCATCATTTCTTCAAATAAACTTTTTTGTTTCTCCTCGGCTCCTTGGGGACTCCAGTTATACCTGAGTTATAGCTGCTTGAGGTGGTCCCACAGCTCCTTACCCAGTTTGGGTAGTTTCTGATGCTTATTGTTATAAGTTTGCTGATATTAGTCTGTCATGTTTCAGTTTAGTTCAGTTCAGTTGCTCATGTTTAATCTATCATTAATTTCATTTAGTGTGAGATTTTTCATTTCCTTCATTATAGTTTTAATGTTTAGAATTTTGATTTGGGCCTTTTAAAAAGAACTTTAATTTTTCATGTCTCCATTAACATGTTTAATATTTACCCTGACTTTGAATATCTAGAATATATCTGAAATAACTATTTTAATATCTTTGTTTGCTAATTCTCCCTGCCATGTTTGGATTGGTTCTGATTGATTTTTCTCAGTTCAGTTCAGTCGCTCAGTCATGTCTGACTCTCTGCGACCCCATGAATCACAGCACGCCAGGCCTCCATGTCCATCACAAACTCCTGGAGTTCACTCAGATTCATGTCCATCGAGTCGGTGATGCCATCCAGCCATCTCATCCTCTGTTGTCCCCTTCTCCTCTTGCCCCCAATTCCTCCCAGCATAAGGGTCTTTTCCAATGAGTCAACTCTTCGCATGGGGTGGCCAGAGTATTGGAGTTTCAGCTTCAGCATCAGTCCTTCCAATGAACACCCAGGACAGATCTCCTTTAGGATGGACTGGCTGGATCTCCTTGCAGTCCAAGGGACTCTCAAGAGTCTTCTCTAACACCACAGTTCAAAAGCATCAATTCTTTGGCACTCAGCTTTCTTCACATTCGAACTCTCATGTCCATACATGACCACTGGAAAAACCATAGCCTTTACTAGACGGACCTTTGTTGACAAAGTAATATCTCTGCTTTTGAATATGCTGTCTAGGTTGGTCATAACTTTCCTTCCAAGGAGTAGGTGTCTTTTAATTTCATGGCTGCAGTCGCCATCTGCAAAAATAAAGTCTGACACTGTTTCCACTGTTTCCCCATCTATTTCCCATGAAGTGATGGGACCAGATGCCGTGATCTTCATTTTCTGAATGTTGAACTTTAAGCTAACTTTTTCAACTCTCCTCTTTTACTTTCATCAAGAGGATTTTTAGTTCCTCTTCACTTTCTGCCATAAGGGTGGTATCATCTGCGTATCTGAGGTTATTGATATTTCTCCCGGCAATCTTGATTCCAGCTTGTGCTTCATCCAGCCCAGCGTTTCTCACGCTGTACTCTGCATGGAAGTTAAATAAGCAGGGTGACAATATACAGCCTTGACGTACTCCTTTTCCTATTTGGAACCAGTCTGTTGTTCCATGTCCAGTTCTAACTGTTGCTTCCTGACCTGCATATATGTTTCTCAAGAGGCAGGTCAGGTGGTCTGGTATTCTCATCTCTCAGAATTTTCCACAGTTTATTGTGATCCACACAGTCAAAGGCTTTGGTATAGTCAATAAAGCAGAAATAGATGTTTTTCTGGAACTCTCTTGCTTTTTCCATGATCCCAGTGGATGTTGGCAATTTGATCTCTGGTTCCTCTGCCTTTTCTAAAACCAGCTTGAACATCAGGAAGTTCATGGGTCACGTATTGCTGAAGCCTGGCCTGAAGAATTTTGAGCATTACTTTACTAGCATGTGAGATGAGTGTAATTGTGCTGTAGTTTGAGCATTCTTTGGCATTGCCTTTCTTTGGGATTGGAATGAAAACTGACTTTTTCCAGTCCTGTGGCCACTGCTGAGTTTTCCAAATTTGCTGCCATATTGAGTGCAACACTTTCACAGCATCATCTTTCAGGATCTGAAATAGCTCAACTGGAATTCCATCACCTCCACTAGCTTTGTTCATAGTGATGTTTTGTATCCTAAGTTTGTTTGTAGTGATTTTTATCCTGATTTGGGTTTTAATTTTCTGTATATTTGCATGCCTGGTAGTTGTTCATTGGATGCTAGCCATTGTAGATGTTACCTTTTGGGTCTGAGTTTTCCTGCTTATGGGCTTCTCTGGTGGCTCAGATGGTAAAGAATCTGCCTGCAAAGAGGGAGACCTGGGTTCAGTCCCTGGGTGAGGAAGATCCCTTAGAGAAGGGAATGGCAATCCACTCCAGTATTCTTGCCTGGAGGATTCCATGAGCAGAGGACCCTGGCAAGCTACAGTCTTTGGGTCACAAAGAGTCAGACATGACTGAGCTAGTAACACTTAAGGCTGTTGCTGTTTATTCCTGTAAATGTTCTTAAGCTTTGTTCTAGGTCAGGTTGAAATTACTTGGGAACAGTTTAATCCGTTTGGCTGGCACTTTTAAGCTTCTTTCAGTTTCAGCATCAGTCCTTCCAGTGAATATTCAGTACTGATTTCCTTTAGGATTAACTGGTTTGATCTCCTTGCAGTCCAAGGGACTCTAGAGTCTTCTCCTGTACCACAGTTCATACTGTTCATGGGGTTCTTGAGGCAAGAATACTGAAGTGGTTTGCCATTCTCTTCTCCAGTGGACCGTGTTCTGTCAGAACTCTCCACCATGACCCTGTCCATCTTGGGTGGCCCTAACATGGCATGGCTCACAGTTTCATTGAGTTAGACAAGGCTGTGATCAGTTTGATTAGTTTTCTGTGATTGTGGTTTTCATTCTGTCTGCCTTCTCACTGATAAGGATAAGAGGCTTATGGAAGCTTCCTGATGGGAGAGACTGATGTGGGGGAGACTGGGTCTTGTTCTGATGGGCGGGGCCACGCTCAGTAAATCTTTAATCCAATTAAAGATTGAGATGGTTGGATGGCATCACCACTCATGGACATGAGTTTGAGCAAGCTGCAGGAGTTGGTGATGTACAGGGAAGCCTGAAGCGTGCTGCAGTCCATGGGGTCGCAAAGAGTTGGACACAACTGAGTGACTAAACTATAAGCTTTAGACAGGACCAATGTGGTGTATAGTCTAGGGTTAATATTTCCCAGTACTGAGGCACTCTTAGTATTCTACGTGATGACTCACATATTGTGGTTTTCTACTCTGTCTTGTTGGAACAAGCACCATTCCTTGCCCTGTATAATCTTTAGGGATTGTTTTCTCTGATTTTTTTACATGTCCTTTTTCCTTGCATGCATTAGTAGTCAGCTAGAGACTCAAGGCACTCTTTTGAGATATCCAGGCTTCTCTCTTCTGTGCAGCTCACTGTTCTCTGGTACTTAGAGCCCATATTCTCTAGCTTCCCTTAGTCTCCCCAACTTTCTACTTCCATCTCTTCAACCCAGAACATCTAGTCTCTGCCTGGGTTCTCTCTTCCTGCACCTTTTCCTGGAAGTTCTCTCCAGGAACTAATTTAGGGCAACCATAAGGTGTACTTTGTTTCTTGTCTCTCAGAGATCACTATACTTTGTTGCCTAATGTTCAGTGTCCTGAAAGCTGTTGTTCCTTATGTTTTGTCTTATTTTTCAGTTGTTTGGCGAGAGGATGGTAAATCTGGTCTGTATAATTTCATCTTGGCTGGAAATATAAATTCTGGCTTAATAAGTTTTAGCCAATAAAAACAGAATGAGATTTTTTTGTTTGTTACATCTTGAGTACTTATCACTACTTAAAGTGAAATTCACATATTTATGTTAAATTTGAATGACTGGCCGTATGTATTATTGATTTTATGCTGATTGTGTAGAAGTTTAATTTTTGTGGTCTTATGAGTATTGGCCACACACAAATTCATGGATGACAGAAAGACATTTAAGTAGCTTTTTGGGTGTTTAGAGTTCTGGAATCTGAGACCATATCCTAATGGTAGATATTGACAGAGGAAACGAAGGCCAAAACTTGGCTTTCGTGATCTAGTTGCCATGATACCTATCTGTTTTAACTCCAGTAAAAGCAATAAAATTTCACCATATATTTGTAAAGCTGTCCTCTTTTCTTTTTAAAATCATTATAATTTGTGAAATAATTTTTACCTTTTATTTCCTAAATGAGGATCCAAAAGCTAAGTCATTTGTACCCTATCTTAGTGTTCTTTTAAATGATAGTACAATGCCTTTCCTTTTTTTAAAACTAGTGGACAGACAGAATCATGCATAAATAATTTCTTTAGAGATTTTTGGATTATAATCAATAATAATACTGAAGAGTAACCAAGATACAGGTCATGCATTGGTTTCTGTAAAACAAATGGCAGGCCAACTTCGTTCACAAAAACATTGGGTTTCACAAGTTTCTTTGTAAATTACTTGTTTGGCTCTGTCCATCTGTCATTTCTCTATTAACTGATCAATCAGTTGCACCAGTATCAAAAGTAATGGTTAAGTTCTGCAGTTAACTTAAAAAAGGCTGTGATCTAGGTTAAATGGTGTTGGCAGTAATTGTGCAGCTCAGCTGAACCCTGGAGTTGTTCAGAGAACAAAATCCTAAGGAGGTCACCGTTGGATTTACTGTAGGTAAACTGGGGATTGATGGGTAGATTTTTGATGTTGGAAACTCGGAATGGGATTAAGGGCTGAAATGGTTCTGTAGCAGTACTGCAGGGAGTTACTGTGGTGGGAGGCGGAGCCAAAGTGTGAGGTTATGCTTGTGCAAAATGGAGACTCTTTTCCAGGTCAACTTGCAGTTTTCATTAGCATAGAATTTAAAATTTTGAATTTAGGATCTGAAGAAATTCTTTCAGATGTTACATAATTTACCTTTTAAAAAATTGTTAGTTGCATGACAACGTATTCCGCTTTGCCTGTGTTCTCTTGTGTCTTTATGTCAGTGTCATCATCCATCTTAGATAATAAGATCAGTTTTTAAAACAGGTTCTCTCTTCAGTACTATAAATGGCTGACATTGTTGAGTGTTTACTATATGCCAGGTACTGTTCTTTGCACTTCATATGAAATAAATTAATTTCACAGCCCTTTGATATATGACTTTTATTACCATTTGCTGATGAGAAAGCAAGAGCACAGAGGATAAAGTAACTTACTGAGGTCAAATGACAAATAGATTCGGAGTACCTGTGTGCTCTGGGGACCCAGGGTGTGCTGTCATCCATTGTGCTGTTTGCTTTAACAGTTTTGGGAAGAAGCGAGAAACATAGGCAGCTCATGCTTAATTAGCATGAAGGGAAAGGCTATCCACTCCAGTATTTTGGCCTGGAGAATTCCATGGACTGTACAGTCCATGGAGTCGCAAAGAGTTGGACATGATTGAGTGACCTTCATTTTCTGAGACATTATTCTAAGCTATTTTAGTATTATTTTCAAGACAGGAAGACCCTGGAATTCTATTTTCAAGGAATGAATCAGCTTTGACTGACACATATCAGACCTTGGACACTGTTTTCATAACAGGTATCATTTGGGGAAGTCTCTGCTTACATTGTTATGAAAAAACTATGGTTTTCCTCTTCCCCTCTAGGTTGTATATTTTGTTTTAGTGTGTCCGAGATGGCACTTTAAGAGTACTGGGCTTGGATAGGAGGTGGGAGGGAGGTTGGAGAGGGAGGGGATGTGTGTATACCTATGGCTAGTTCATGTTTATGTATGGCAGAAACCAACACAACATTGTAAAGCAATTATCCTTCAATCAAAAATAATTAAATAGCATTGGGCAGTCTTTTCCTCATAAATGGCTGAATTCCCCAAAATCCTAACATATAGTCAGGATGAAACTCATTTAAGCTTTAAACAACAGTAATAACATTGACATATAAAAACCAATCATTTTGGGTCAACAATATTTTTATTGTCTAATACTTCTGTGTACTATGAATGCCTTTTTAATTTATTCATTTTCATGGCTGTATATAATGGGCAGTTTTGTTTTTACTGTATAGAGGAGAAATTTGAGATCAAAGAGAACATAAGTAGTAGAGCCAGATTTTGAATATAGTCTGCCAACTTCAAGAGTCTTGAGTGCTTAACTGTGATGGTAAATCACCTTTCCTGGGGTTTGAGGCCTTTAAGTGGTGCATTTAAAAATAAAAGAGAAAACACAGATCTGTCATTGTATGTCATAGAAATCAGGGCCAGAGTTGTGTAGCCCAGGCCTCCTGAGACACTGAGGCAGTCCTGGCACTATTTCTTTCTGTCTCTGTATTCAGTCTCTTTCATCATTTTCTTTCTCTCTCTGCATTTTGGCTTCCTCCTTTCTCCTTACCACCTGGCTCACCTTGACTCTTCCTAAAATGATACCTTCAACACAAGTGTCTTTACCACCTTGAAAATGCAGACCCTTGGCCAAGTGGCTTAACTTTTCATGATCAGATTTATAGTTTCTCATGGGATAGAATTCTGTCATCCTGGTCAGGCTCTGGATTATTTTCTTCAGGGTCAAGCGTCCATCCTTCGATCACCTATCTGTGGTGGGGCTCATAGGCTGAAGGATGAGTGACTGGGCAGGACACAGTCAGGGATCTGTCTACATGACCACTGGCAGGTAGTTCTCAGGGAAGGATTAGTACCCCAGAATCTGTCTATACTAGTACATATTGGATTTTATTAAAGCTGTATCATAAAACTAACTACACATATATAAATATCAACACGGATGCAATAAACACATCATAAAAATTAAATGAAGTGATAAAAAGTAAAACAAATAACCTCACAAATACAAATGCAAAATAATATATATGTTATAGGCCCAAGTTTTTTAAAAGATGACTTCCTTTTAGGTTGTGAAAGTCAAGGAAAGTGATGAATTGTTCTAAACTGAGGAAGATGAAAGGACATGTGGGGCTTCCCAGGTGGCTCAGTGGTTAAGAATCCACCTGCCAATGCAGGTGATTTAGGATTGGGAAGATCCCCTGAGAGGAAAGGGCAACCTAATCCAGAATTCTTGCTTGGAGTTCCCATGGACAGAGGAGCCTGATGGGCTCCTGTCCATGGAGTTACAAAGAGTCTGACTAGACTTAGTGACTAGGTGTGATGCAAAGGGACGTGTGGACTAAATATAACACATGGTCCTGGATTGAATCCTTTAGCTGCAAAGATTTTCACTGGGACAACAGCACATATGGAATGTGTTCTGTGAATTAGATAGTACAAAATAGAGAGTATCAGGATTAATTTCCTAATTTATATGGTCATACCAATACTATATAGGATAAAATCATGTTTATAGGAAAACATGCGGAATTATTCATTGGTAATGGGACAGCATGCCTACGACTTATTACTAAGTAATTCAGTTGGGAGTAGGGGAAAGCTTTTTGTTTGTTCTGCAGGTTTTGAAAATATTTCAAAATAAGAAGTAAAAAAGAAAAGATAACTTCCTGCAACTGCATATATAATTTCTTTAATGGTACATGCTAGAATAATTTATACAGTAGAACCATCTGATAGATGTTTTTGAAAAGAATATTTGAGTCATTTATTTGTTGAACACTCCTTTATTTGTATAGTCAATGCAGACTTTTCCTGAAGTAGGTTTACATAATTGGATAGGTTTACCAAGAAACTCTACATTATTTGCTGTGTGTTATTTGAGGATTTACTTCAGAAGATTTCAAATTCTATTTTCAGATTTCTTAATTTACTGGTCGTACTGAATAAGAAGTACCTCCCTGGTGGCTCAGTGGTAAAGAAGCCACCTGCTAATGCAGGAGACTTAGGTTCAATCCTTGGGTCTAGAAGATCCCCTGGAGTAGGAAATGGCACCCATTCTAGTATTCTTGCCTGGGATATCCGACAGACAGAGGAGCCCGGCAGGCTACAGTCCATGGGATCACAAAAGAGTCAAACATGACTTAGCAACTGAACAACAACATGTATTTTCACTTATTAGTGACTCTTTAAAAATTTTTTCTTCTAGCGGCCCCCATTTCGAAAATATGCAGTTTTCTGTGAAGTTTTAGAAAAGTGTGAATAGTCAGAATTGTCTTCTCCTCTCTAGGATATTGAGGAGTTTATTGAAGCTGTTGGTTTGTAGTATATTTGGTTTATTTTCTTGATCAAAATGTTGAAGATATGTGAAATATAGAATATACTTTTGTTATATGAGTATACTTTTGTGTTATCTTGAAGGTCATAATTTAAAGGAGAAATATATATTAATTTTTGAATGATAATTCCAGAGATAAATAATTCAGTGTTATTTATTCAGTTTTTGCCCAACTTAGGAGCCAGATAGTTCTTTTACTCCAGATAGTTACTTTAAAAGCTTTTTTTAAAAATTGCATTTTGATACCTTCATTTTGTTTTGTTAAGCACACATTTTGGTAGATATCTATACACTCATTTTAGGCTTTCTAAAATAGTTTAGTATTTGGAATGTCACATCTAGTTTATATTTGGTAAATAGCTTTATTTTCTGAAGTGTATTTATTGATCCTAAAGCCACCGAACTCTTTTTTTCTGGGTTCTCTGTGTTCATTGTGGCAAGAAGAATTTCCTAGGACATTGGTTTTTTTTTAATGTATCACATAAATGAAACAGTTGCCATTTGCTCCAACTGACTGGACCATTTCCAAGGCAGGCTTCCTCTCTGCCATGTCAATCATCATACTTTTCAGTCTAGAATTTCTCTCTAGCTCCTGGATCTCTTCCAAGAGAGGGACGGTTTCTGAGCATCTCAGCAGCAGTGATTTTTGCAGGTATATCCACAGGATTCTGAAAATGTCAGTCAGGAAGAGGAAGTGGGATGGACAGAAATAGGGAAATAGGAAATAGACATAGACAAGAGAAGTAGTTAATGAGGCAGGTCGCTTTGAAAATAACCTCTTTTTAAAGGAGCATTTAGAGAAAAAAACAACAACAGTAAGGCTCTGTTTAGAACAATAGAATATACAAGTGCTAGAGTGGACCTTCTTGAATAGTGCTTTCCAGATTATCTAGAATTAGGGCTAACCTGTGATGAGGGACCAGATTTTTTGTTTCCAATTCATTGTGGATAGGGCCTATCCAGTAAGTCCATTTGCCACAGGATTGGGTAGGATTCTTTGAACACATTGTCTGATTGCTACAGTGGATTCTAAATTCTGAAATTTCTCCATTTCTGTGTGTATTGTATGGAGCTGTCAATTTGCTGAATGATACTAGTCTGCTGACCACTTGTTGAGTAGTGATTTTTGTTTTCCTAAAACTTTGTTTCCTCATTTTACACCTAAGATTATTTAGCCCAGAAAAGTGAAATGATTTTCTCTGTATTATATAGCTGTTAAATTTTCTTTTGTAGTTTCAGTAGAGCACAGTGCTACTCAAGAGCAAACGTTGGCCTTTCGTTGGAAAGTGGTATTCACAGTCAGTACATTGTTGTTCATTCTGTCAGTCCTGGCTGACTCTTTGTGACACCATGGACTGCAGCATGCCAGGCTTCCTTGTCCTTCATTATCTCCTGGAGTGTGCTCAAATTCATGTCCATTGAATGATGCAATCCAACCATCTCATCCTCTGCTGCACCCTTCTCCTCTTGCCCTCAGTCATTCCCAGCATCAGGGTCTTTTCCAATGACCCAGGGTCTTTTCCTGCTCCTCATCCAGGTTTCCACAGTATTGGAGCTTCAGTTTTAGCACTAGTTCTTCCAGTGAATATTCAGGGTTGATTTCCTTTTAGGATTGACTGGTTTGATCTCCTTGCTGTTCAAGGGACTCTCAAGAGTCTTCTCCAGCACCAGAATTCAGAAGGATCAATTCTTTGGCACTCGGCCTTCTTTATGGTCCAACTCTCACAATCATACATAACTACTGGAAAAACTATAGCTTTGATTATATGGGCCTTTGTTGGCAAAGTGGTGTTGCTGCTTTTTAATAGGCTCTCCAGGTTTATCATGGCTTTTCTTCCAAGAAGCAAGCCTTTTTTAATTTCATGGCTGCGGTCACTGTCTGCAGTGATTTTGGAGCCCAGGAAAGTAAAATTTGTCCCTGTTTTGACTTTTTCCCCATCTATTTGCCATGAAGTGATGAGACTAGATGACTTGATCTTTGTATTTTGAATGTTGACTTTGAAAACAGCCTTTTCACTCTCCTCTTTCACCAAGTCATAAAAATATGCCTCTGTGGTTTGGGGCATTAGAGATTTCCACTTTCTGCATTATGGATTTCTTAAATAACCTTTTGTATGACATTATAATTTTAGAATCAGGAAAAAAATCAATAAAGATGCTAAGTAAACAATACCAAACAAGAAAAATCAGAAATATTGAGATAGAAAAAGCATCAGTTCAATTGCTCAGTCGTGTCTGACTCTTTGTGACCTCATGAATCGCAGCACGCCAGGCCTCCCTGTCCATCACCAACTTCTGGAGTTCACTCAAACTCAGGTCCATTGAATCGGTGATGCCATCCAACCATCTCATCCTCTGTCATCCCCTTTTCCTCCTGCCCCCAATCCCTCCCAGCCTCAGAGTCTTTAAGTGGTGGTGTCATCTGCATATCTGAGGTTATTGATATTTCTCCCAGCAGTCTTGATTCCAGCTTGTGTTTCTTCCAGCCCAGCGTTTCTCATGATATACTCTGCATATAAGTTAAATAAACAGGGTGACAATATACAGCCTTGATGTACTCCTTTTCCTATTTGGAACCAGTCTGTTGTTCCATGTCCAGTTCTAACTGTTGCTTCCTGACCTGCATATAGGTTTCTCAAGAGGCAGGTCAGGTGGTCTGGTATTCCCATCTCTTTCAGAATTTTCCACAGTTTATTGTGATCCACAAAGTCAAAAGCTTTGGCATAGTCATTAAAGCAGAAATAGATGTTTTTCTGGAACTCTCTTGCTTTTTCAATGATCCAGCGGACGTTGGCAATTTGATCTCTGCTTCCCCTGCCTTTTCTAAAACCAGCTTGAACATCAGGAAGTTCATGGGTCACGTATTGCTGAAGCCTGGCTTGGAGAATTTTGAGCGTGACTTTCCTAGCGTGTGAGATGAGTGCAATTGTGCGGTAGCCTGAGCATTCTTTGGCATTGCCTTTCTTTGGGATTGGAATGAAAACTGACCTTTTCCAGTCCTGTGGCCGCTGCTGTGTTTTCCAAATTTTCTGGCATATTAAGTGCAGCACTTTCACAGCATCATCTTTCAGGATTTGAAATAGCTCAACTGGAAACCCATCACCTCCACTAGCTTTGTTTGTAGTGATGCTTTCTAAGGCCCACTTGACTTCATATTCCAGGATGTCTGGCTCTAGGTGAGTGATCATACCATCATGATTATCTTGGTCATGAAGATCTTTTTTGTACATTTCTTCTGTATATTCTTGCCACCTCTTCTTAATATCTTCTGCTTCTATTAGGTCCATACCATTTCTGTCCATCTTTGCATGAAATGTTCCCTTGAAAGAAAGTGAAAGTGAAGTCGCTCAGTCGTGTCTGACTCTTTGCAACCCCGTGGACTGTAGCCTACCAGGCTTCTCCGTCCATGGGATTTTCCAGGCAAGAATAGTGGAGTGGGTTACCATTTCCTTCTCTAGGGGATCTTCCCGACCCAGGGATCGAACCCAGGTCTCCCGCATTGGAGGCAGACACTTTAACCTCTGAGCCACCAGGGAAGCCATGTTCCCTTGGTATCTCTAATTTTCTTGAAGAGATCTCTAGTCTTTCCCATTCTGTTGTTTTCCTGTATTTCTTTGCATTGATCACTGAGGAAGGCTTCTTATCTTTTCTTGTTATTCTTTGGAACTCTGCATTCAGATACTTATATCTTTCCTTTTCTCCTTTGCTTTTCACTTCTCTTCTTTTCACAGCTATTTGTAAGGCTTCCCCAGACAGCCATTTTGCTTTTTTGCATTTCTTTTCCATGGGGATGGTCTTGATCCCTGTCTCCTGTACAGTGTCATGAACCTCAGTCCATAGTTCATCAGGCACTCTATCTATCAGATCTAGTCCCTTAAATCTGTTTCTGACTTCCACTGTATAATCATAAGGGATTTGATTTAGGTCATACCTGAATGGTCTAGTGGTTTTCCCTACTTTCTTCAATTTAAGTCTGAATTTGGCAATAAGGAGTTCATGATCTGAGCCACAGTCAGCTCCCGGTCTTATTTTTGCTGACTGTATAGAGCTTCTCCATCTTTGGCTGCAAAGAATATAATCAATCTGATTTTGATGTTGACCATCTGATGATGTCCATGTGTAGAGTCTTCCCTTGTGTTGTTGGAAGAGGGTGTTTACTATGACCAGTGCATTCTCTTGGCAAAACTCTGTTAGCCTTTGCCCTGCTCATTCCGCATTCTAAGGCCAAATTTGCCTGTTACTCCAGGTGTTTCTTGACTTCCTGCATTTGCATTCCAATCCCCTATAATGAAAAGGACATCTTTTTTGGTAACTACATAACAATATATAAAAACTTTTCTTTTTGCCTAATTAGAGTAATGGGTTTATATGTAGAAATTGTCAAGAGATGGTCAGAAACACATTGGGAAGTATTACATAATTCATAAAAAGTTGCTTTTTATTTGGTAGACAGTGGAGGGCAATTGAAGAATTTTATATAATAAGGCAATACAGACTAGGTTGGTTTTTAGCAAAGAAAACTTTTGTGTTTTCTTACTATATATTTTAAAGTAAGATTAATAGGGGGGGTCTACTTCAGTTTTGTAAAATAGTTTAGTTCTAAATGCTGTAATTGAATGTCTTTGAACTAGAAGAAATGAATTAAAATGTAGAAGAACAAATATATGATGTAGTGATTCAGTCTATTTACTGTATTATGAAATTTCCCTGACACTAAGTATTTGGTCACATTTCGGCAGCATGTTATACTGTTGAGCATAACCAAACTGCTTGGGCTGGAATCTCAACTCTGCTTGGGCTGGAATCTCAACTCTGATGTTCTTTTTTCAACATTGGAAAATTACTTAACCTCTTTGGGTCTTGGTTTCTTCACCTATAAAGTAGCGATACTTGATACTTTACTTATAGAACCATCATGAAGTTAAATAGTTAAAAGACTCTCTGTGTATGTGTGTTGATGTGACATGTTTATTATGTAACATATCGCAGTATCTGATAAATGTGTGTGCTTAGTCGCTCAGTCGTGTCTGATTCTTTGTGACCCCATGGGCTGTAGCCCTCCAGGCTCCTCTCTCCATGGCATTCTCCAGGCAAGAATACTGGAGTGGGTTGCTTTGTCTTCCTTCACAGGGGATCTTCCCAACCCAGGGGTCAAACCCAGGTCTTCCACCTTGCAGTGGATTCTTTACTGTCTGAGCCACCAGGCAAGCCTTAGAGTATTGGAGTGGGTACCCTGTCCCTTCTCCAGGGAATATTCCTGACCTAGGAATCAAACCGGGATTTCCTGCATTGCAGGCAGGTTCTTTACCAGCTGAGCTACCAGGGAAGCCCACCTGATATATGATGAGCATTAAATCCATACTTCTAACTGCTGCTGCTGTTGTTATAATTAGAAGATATCTTATTAAATAAATTTGATAAGCATTTGAGAATAATGTGAGTGTAAAATACCACAAATATGTCAGTTGTTGTCAGAAAATTACCAACCTCTGGACTTCAAATTCTACTTTTTTCTGTTTATAGAGAAATAAAGAAAACTATTCTATCAATGCTCAGGATTTTTATTATTGTGTGATAAGATTGGCTTATATTTTTGTTTTCGTTTAAGTATATTTAATGTTTTCTCTTTTATAGTTTATCAGAGAAGATATGAAATATAAAGATGCCACTAATAAACACAGCCATCTGCACAGAGAAGATAAGCACATAACTGTTGAGGATTTATGGAAACAGTGGAAAACATCAGAAGGTAAGGCTGTTTTAGTGATCTCGAGCTCTCAGCTGCTTTTCTGCATTGCTCACCCATTTTTAACATATGATTTACAAAAAAATCCAAATAGTATTTCTGTGAGGATGTTTATATTTTAGTAATAATTGTTCCAGTTTTGGTTTTGAAATATGATTTTCATTTTTCTTAGGATTTCTTAAGGGTCAGCCTGTTTTCAGGTAATTTGACACCTTATACTAGAATAAAAAGATAATACATGTCTGAGAGCTTAAAATTTTAGACTGTTGTTTCATCTGTTAAATGGCATTATTAGAAAAAGTTTGTCAAATAAACATGGATCATAAAATTTTCCTTTTACTTATGGACGACAGTTCCTAAAGTTTTTAAAAGGCACAGAACTTTTAACCTTTTTCTTAAGGAAACTCTTCATGAAGTCTTCTAATAGTTGCCTGGTAAAGTGTAATTTATATTTTATTCCTTTCTCTATACTTAAATCCTCAAACTGTCTTATAGATAGTAATTGTTTAGGGCAGAAAAGATGTGTGACATAAAATTTCAACTAGATCTCTAGTATTGGAAAGCTACTTAAAAAAAAAAAAGTCTTCCAAGTTTTTTTTTTTAAATGGTAACAGAGTTGAATAAAATGTCTTTTTTCTAATGTTTCTATTCACTTATCAAATCACAATTATATTGTAGTTTATATTTTTCTCTTCAAGTTTGAATAGTGAAATGAAATTAAAAAGAAGCTAGGACACATTGCCAAGTAGGAATATGAAGAAATTATGAAGTTTACTAGACTGTCAGTGGTAGGTAGCATTTGGAAATCAGAAAATATAAGAAACTATTTCCATCAGTACTTCATATTTTTATTAATGCTTAAGAAGATTTGCTAACATTTTTTTTTCATTTTTAAAAAATAATTCTGATTAAATACTCCGGGAAGAAGAAAATGAAAGAAGGGAAAAATACTGTTGACCTCAATGAAAGATACATAGATTAAAAAAAAAAAACCAGTTTGTCTCCATTTCCCTTCCCCATGCCATTTTAAAGTAATAGAAACTTGGCGTAGGAATAGAAATGAAACTGAAAGTGTTAGTTGCTGAGTTGTGTCTTAGTCTTTGCAACCCCGTGGACTGTAGCCCACCAGGCTCCTCTGTCCATGGAATTCTCCAGACAAGTATACTGGAGTGGGTTGCCATTCCCTTCTCTAGGGAATCTTCTTGACCCAAGCTTGAACCCAGGTCTCCTGCATTGAAGGAAGATTTTTTTTTTTACCATCTGAGCCACCAGGAAGGAATAAATGAGTGTAAATTTCATGGGCAAAAGTGCTAGAATGGTCAAACTCAGTAAGATTTAATCAGTTTATGTGAGATATCTCAGTAGTACATAGATATTAGTAAAGGACTTGGTGATCCCTTATGGAGTCGATTGCTACTAATATCTTTTAGATTTGGAGTTTGTGGTAAGTTGAATGGAGCCCACTTAACTATGTCTGAAGGAAGGAAAAAAAGACTTGACCACTTCTCACCACCTGTTGTGCTCTCTCTCACCATGGTTCAGCCCCCATCTCTTCCCTAGATATCATGGTAATGTTCTGATAATAGGGGTAGGTCCTTAAGCGTCTCCTTGTGGATGCTTCTGTTGTGTGGTGGTCTGTTCTTCATTTGTAGAGTAATCTATTTACCATATAAATCAGATTTGCTCAATATCCTATAATGGCTCACTCAGTTCAGTTCAGTTGCTCAGTCGTGTCTCACCCCATGGACCTCAGCACAATAGGCTTCCCTGTCCATCATCAGCTCCTGGAGCCTGCTCAAACTCATGTCCATTGCGTTGGTGAAGCCATCCAACCGTTTCATCCTCTGTTGTTCCCTTCTCCTCCCGCCTTCAGTCTTTCCCTGCATCAGGTTCTTTTCCAGTGAGTCAGTTCTTTGCATCAGGTGGCCAGAGTATCAGAGTTTCAGCTTCAGCATCAGTCCTTCGAATGAATATTCAGAACTCATTTCCTTTAGGATGGACTGGTTGGATCTCCTTGCAGTCCAAGGGACTCTCAAGAGTCTTCTCCAACACCACAGTTCAAAAACATCAGTTCTTCTGCACTCAGCATTCTTTATAGTCCAACTGTCACACCCATATATGACTACTGGAAAAACCATAGCTTTGACTAGACGGACCTTTGTTCGTAAAGTAACGTCTCTGCTTTTTAATATGCTGTCTAGGTTGGTCATACCTTTTCTTCCAAGGAACAAGCGTCTTTTAATTTCATGGCTGTAGTCACCATCTGCAGTGATTTTGGAGCGCCCAAAAATAACATCTCTCACTGCTTCTGTTGTTTCCCCATCGATTTCCCATGAAGTGATAGGACCAGATGCCGTGATCTTCGTTTTCTGAATGTTGAGCTTTAAGCCAACTTTTTCACTCTCCTCTTTCACTTTCATCAAGAGGCTTTTTAGTTCCTCTTCACTTTCTGCCATAAGGGTGGTGTCATTTGCTAATCTGAGGTTATTGATATTTCTTCCAACAATCTTGATTCCAGCTTGTGCTTCTTCCAGCCCAGCGTTTCTCTTGATATACTCTGCATAGAAGTTAAATAAGCAGGGTGACAGTACACAGCCTTGATGTACTCCTTTCCTGATTTGGAACCAGTCTGTTGTTCCATGTCCAGTTCTAACTGTTGCTTCCTGACCTGCATACAGATTTCTCAGGAGGCAGGTCAGGTGGTCTGGTATTCCCATCTCTTTCAGAATTTTCCACAGTTTATTGTGATCCACACAGTCAAAGACTTTGGCATAGTCAATAAAGCAGAAATAGATGTTTTTCTGGAACTCTCTTGCTTTTTCTGTGATCCAGCAGATGTTGGCAATTTGATCTCTGTTTGCTCTGCCTTTTCTAAATCTAGCTTGAACATCTCTAAGTTCATGGTTTACATACTGTTGAAGTCTGACTTGGAGAGTTTTGAGCATTACTTTGCTAGTGTGTGAGATGAGTGCAAATGTGTGGTAGTTTGAACATTCTTTGGCATTGCCTTTCTTTGGGATTGGAATGAAAGCTGACCTTTTCCAGTCCTGTGGCCACTGCTGAGTTTTCCAGATTTGCTGGCATATTGAGTGCAGCACTTTCACAGCATCATTTTTTAGGATTTGAAATAGCTCAACTGGAATTCCATCACCATCACTAGGTTTGTTTGTGGTGATGCTTCTTAAGGCCCGCTTGACTTCATATTCCAGGATGTCTGGCTCTAGGTGAGTGATCACACCATTGTGGTTATCTGGGTCATGAAGATCTTTTTTGTACAGTTCTTCCGTGTATTCTTGTCATCTCTTCTTAATATCTTCTGCTTCTGTTAGGTCCATACCATTTCTGTCCTTTATTACGGTCATGTTTGCATGAAATATTCCCTTGATGTCTCTAATTTTCTTGAAGAGATGTCTAGTCTTTCCCATTCTATTGTTTTCCTCTATTTCTTTGCATTGATCCCTGAGAAAGGCTTTCTTATCTCTCCTTGCTATTCTTTGAAACTCTGCATGCAGTTGGGTATATTTTTCCTTTTCTCCTTTACCTTTAGCTTCTCTTCTTTTCATAGCTATTTGTAACGCCTCGTCAGGCAACTGTTTTGCCTTTTTGCATTTTTTTTCCCTTTGGGGATCATCTTGATAACTGCCTCCTATACAATGTCATGAACCTCCATCCATAGTTCTTCTGGCGTCCTGTCTATCATATCTAATCCCTTGAATCTATTTCTCACTTCCACTGTATAATCATAAGGGATTTGATTTAGGTCATACCTGAATGGTCTAGTGGTTTTCCCTACTTTCTTCAATTTCAGTCTGAATTTGGCAATAAGGAGATCGTGGTCTGAGTCACAGTGAACTCCCGGTCTTATTTTTGCTGACCGTATAGAGCTTTTCCATCTTAGGCTGTAAAAGCTGAAGTTTTTAGGAAGACCTCTAAAGGTCGGTGATCTGCCCTATCCTAGACCCTCTTTTCCGTTTTCTGTCCTGTCCATCTCACTCTCACTGGGCTCTGTCCTAAATGGACTCCTTGCTGCAGGAATGCAGATGTCCTCCTGATTACCTCTTTTATTGGGCTATTCTCTCCTTAAGGTCTATCCTGACCACTCTATTTAAAACAGCAAATTGCAAACCACAACCCCCATTGTCTCTTGTACTGTTGTTTATCCCTCTTCCATAGCTTCAGACTTTCTCCACCACCCCCGTCATGTATCAGCTTCCAAGATATAATTGATTAATTTGTTTTGCTTGTCCTTTTCCTTCTCTCCCCTGCCCCCCAAAAAGTTAGCCTCAGAGGAAAGGGGTATCTTGGTCTATTTTTGTTTATTATTGTGTCCCAGATTCGATGGGGTTTTGTCCCTAAAGCCTATTTTGATTTCTCACCCTAGTGAGGGATCTTTTGTGAGAAATGAGAAATGTCTGTTTGGTTTTAGTTGGAAGATCTTTTTAAGTTTTGAATAGCCTCTTGAACCTTCTTCCCTAGGCTTTCAACCTAATTTCCATGCCCTGAGATTTTATCATCATGGTGGTGTGAAGATTTTCCCCTTAACTCTCAAAGAGTTGGCCTAAATTATCTACTCCATGCTTCTTTTTCTCTGAACTCCAGTCTCTCACATAACAACCTCTTAGGGGTTAGGGTTTGGGAGGAAGAGTCTTAGGCTCCTACTGCAACAACTGCACGGGAGGAAGGAGAGAGGAGCTAAATGAAAGAAACATGTATAGAAGTTTTGTAGTGACCTAATTGATTTTCTCAGTGTCATTTCTCAGTTGATTTGACCATGTGTGACTCTTTCCATTTATTAAAGTGCTCATGTAAAAAGGCAGGGCATTGTTCCTAAGTCAGTGATTTTAATCATAACCTGAAAAGCCCCCGGTTTCCTGGAGGCGTCTCGGGGGACAGGGCATGCTAAATGTGTAGGGTTCTGCTTTTATTTGGTATATTTTGTTTCTCTTAAAGGTTTCTTTTGGGAAACAAAAAGTAATTCTTCTGGAAAGGTTTGGAAACTGCTGATAAGGTGACTAGAATGCAATAATATGTAACTTAAGTTTGTTTAGTTGAATATGAATACAGATACCCACACACACACATGCACACACGTGTGTATGTACACACAAACACACAGTCATACCTGTGCCCATCCTTGTGTCTCCAGTGCCTAGAACAGTGCCTTGTTTACTTTGATATTCAGTAAAGATCTGTTGAATGAATGAGTGTATAATGTCTGATGAGCGCTGGATACTCAGTAATTCAGTTCATACTTTGAGTACAGGCATTTCTGTTGTAATGAAATATATGCATTCCTGGAAAACTTACGCTGTTCAATTATTATGCTTAAAAACTGGAATTTATGGAAGAAAATTGGAGTTGGAGCCAACTACTCAAAATCTATGCAGCTTTGTAATCAGAGCACTAACAGTACTAATACAAATAACTAGCACAGGAAAAAAAAAGAGGTGTGGAATTTCAAACCAGTAAATACTATGCTCACTATAGAACTTTACCTTTAATAATACATAAAGATAACTTAATAAAAGGAGTGTTAGATAGGGTTGAACTTGCTAAATAATGACGATAAGGGCAATGTATGCAAAGATGAGAACTAAACAAGCATATCTAAGCGGCTGTGGCCAGGCTGAGCTAAGAGGAAGAAGGAATGGCAAACAGACATCATTTTCAAAGCTTTGTTGTTCTGTCTTTATACTTTGTATCCAGTTCCTATTACTTGGTGGTGTAAAATGATAACATGTGCTTTCTTTTTATCAGTTGCAGGTAAGCTAATTCATGTTACAGAAAACCATGTAGCCTAATAGGTTTTGTATCTATTTTGTGTTAAGCAGGCAGTGGATCCTGGGTATTAAAGATAAGTTAAATGCATTCTGAGCTATTGATATGAGAAGTAAGTAGCTGAGTGGAAAAAACAAAGTAAAGAAATAATTACAACATATGGTGATAGTGTATAATAATAGAAGTAAGTGTAAGATATGAAGCTCATTGGAAGGACTAATGAACTCTCTGATAGAATTATAACCAGAATTGGGTGTTTGCAATCAGCTGTGAGGATTGACTGGGAGTTCTGGAAGGGAATAAGGAAAGTGAAAGTCGCTCACTCGTGTCTGACTCTTTGTGACCCCATGGACTATACAGTCCACGGAATTCTCCGGGCCAGAACACTGGAGTGGGTCGCCTTTCCCTTCTCCAGGGGATCTTCCCAACCCAGGAATCAAACCCAGTTCTCCTGCATTGCAGGTGGGTTCTTTACCAGCTGAGCCACAAGGGAAGCCCAAGAACTGGAGTGAGTAGCCTGTCCCTTCTCCAGCAGATCTTCCCGACCCAGGAATTGAACTGGGGTCTCCTGCATTGCAGGTGGATTCTTTACCAGCTGAGCTATCAGGGAAGCCCTAGGCAATAAGGAGGTAGACCATATATGGTAGCCCCCTTATTGCTCCTCTTTCAATTACCTGAAAATTTGCTGGAAGTGGAGGTAGCGTCCTTTAGGTGGTTTGTGGGTTTTCAAGCTGTATAAATATACATCCCAGCCCTTCTGTTTATAAACATTAAGACATCTGGCACATTTTAAAATGCACTTGTAAAATGGATCTCTTGTGTCATATAAATGAGTAATGTAGTAAAAGTGCCTGGCATACTTCCTGGTAACACCTGATAGGCACTTAATAAGTGTTGACTTACTTACCTTTGTAATAATGCTGGATGAACAAAAATGTTCAGCTCTATTTAAAGTTTTGTAAGGTTTTTTGCTTCAATCTCATAATATTCATCAGTTAAATGAACAGATACATTAGGCTAAAGACTCACCATTTTAGTGTACAATTCTCTGGGTGGTGAAATGTAACTAAGATCTTTATGGAATGTTGTCAAATGGGGGAAAAGGTAGAATTGTGTTCCTCAGAAATTGATACTGATCTCATATAGAACAGTTTCAGTGTGACCTGAATGTACTTGTGTGTGTGTGTGTGTGTGTGTGTGTGTGTGTATGTGTAGAGAATCCTTGGTTAGCTTGCACATGGCAAAAGTCCAATATAAATAAAAGTCATTTAAAAAACTAATATTAGATTTCAGACAGATTTAGATAAACTGGATCAGTTGTTAAAAGTAATGAAGGCAGCAGTTAGATAGCAGCCAGATACCTAATGAAGGAAAATATGTAGAGAAAGTTATTGATTATGTATGAGATCTAGGGACTCATGTTAGATATAACACTGATTAAGTAATATATTGTTTTTAAAAATAACTCATTGGGTTAAATAGTTATTTTAACATGTGACAACCATGAGGTAATCTTTCCATCCTGTTCATGTTCAGTATGGGTCTTATCTTACATAAGGTCACTGTATAATTTTGGTCTTTACACATTGAACAGACATTTGGAAATTTTGCTGAAGGTTTATTATTGTTGTTTTTTTGACCAGGAATTTAAAGAATCTGAAATTGCTGGAGAGAATGAAAGATGTCAGCCTTTAATAATGTATGTTTTAAAGTGTGTCCAAAATCTAGCTAGAGAGAAATGAGCAAGAGCATTTTCCATCTGTTTAGGAAAGCAAAAATGTCAGTGTTACATGAAGAAAATATAAAGGAAAAGAATTCCTGATGATGGGTGTTAAATTTCTAAAAGTAAGGAGGATTTTAACTCTTTCTTTATGTAGATCCTTGATATTCTTAAGGATTTTTTTCTGGGTGTAAAAGTACAAATGGATCTCTAAATGTCAATAAAATACTTTTTCATGTGTATGCTATTGGTTACAATGAGACTGGAATGAAATAAAATGTAAATCAATGCATATTGTTTGACATTATCAGCAGAGTAACTCAGAATGTAGACCTTGTGGATAAGAAGGTAGCCAGTTACCTTCGTGGCATCCATCAACACAATATTGTATGTTTACAGTAGGCATAGCAGTCACTATGGCAGGATAAAAGTATAAGATAAGGCCTTTTTCTTCCAGAAGTTTACAGTATTGTTACATGTGCACAGATGAAATGTTAAACAACAATACATGAAGATTTGATTAAATAGTAGGTAAGTGGTTCTATTTGTGGGACTTTAAAAGAATGGATAGATTTATTATGAGGAAGTCTTCATTAGGGGATGACTCTTTAGCAAGATTTTGAAAGATAAAATTTTTCTAGAATTGAGAAAAAGAGGGATATACATACAGGTTAGCATATTAAAATGAGTACTTGTAATTTCCATTAGTCCTAAATCCCTCAAGTAAGCACAGTTTTCAAGTCAGAAATGTAATTTTTTAGTGTATGAAATAGAGTAAATCACAGTTTTAATATTTGTCTTTTGCTATTAACATGTAGTGCTTAACCTTTCTGTGTCTTGGTTTTGTCATCTGTTAGATAGGGGTAAGCCTGTCTACTACATGAGAATGTTGAAGATGAAATGAATTCGTAAATGTAAAGTGCTTAGAATAGTGCCTACCACCTAACAAGTGCTCAGAGACTAAGATAAGTGTGAGCATAACACATATAGAGGACACTGGAGATTAACGTTTCTGAGTTGGGGGCCGTATCACTTACTAAATGATACTGATTACCTGGAGCACTGTATTAAGGATGTTTGATGTGTGCCTAATCTCAATAGCAAAGGAGGATATTATTGTAGAAATTATGAGTTGGCAGTGTTTACAATATTTTAACCTTTTTAACATCATTGCACTAATGAGGAGCTATTACAGCTTCTTGTTTTAGAAAGTCATATAATATAGTAGAGATAGAGGACAATGAATTCACTATAGTCAAGAAACCCTGCTATGAGTTTAATGTAATGTGGATTTGAGTGGGAGGAATGATAATACACAGATACTGAAGATACACAGGTTCTGAAGATATACAGATGAAGAATATGTTTTCTGTTCTCCACCTGCCTACAGTCTGCTATTGGAGAAAGTTCTGTTGACAAGTAATTAAAGGATGTGCTACTGTCTACTATCTGTAATCAGGATAGGTAGTAGGCAGTGTGAGTTAATAGAAAAAGAAGTATGCTGGTCTGCCTGCAGAAGTCAGGTAAGGCCTGAGGAGTTAGTTGCATATAAAGGGGCATTTATCTTTTATCTTTGTCACTCTTTCAGTGGGAGGCACTCTGCTGGATTAGTAGCTTTCAGGGTATTTGTAATTAATATAGCACATTTTAAAAACATAAGATGCTTAATATGCTTCACATGCTTATCTGTTTTATTAATCTAGGTGTTTAACACTTCAACTTTTATATCATACTTTTGGTTCTAGGAGGAGTTGTTGTTAACTATCTATAGAGGTACTGGGTTTTCATAGCCCACAGAAAGTGGTTTATACAAAGGAAGGCCTGTTCTTGAGGTAGAGTCTAGTTTCAGAATGACAAATGTCATTATTTGCACCACTAACAAAAGTCTTTTATAGTCAGTTTCTTCTGTGTAGAGAGTAGGTAAGACAAGCATATCGTTCATTTATTCTGTCAACCAACATTCAAGTGTGTTAACATGGGCTTTTTCTATAAGAATAGAATAAATATTACTTGATCAGTGTGTAAATTACTTGATTATTTTGCAAAAACAGTTTTGTATTAATCAGAATTGATTTTTATACCTTATATAAAGTGTGTTTTTATTCTTTTACAATCAAATAGCTTTCTTTGTGTTGTGTACTTATCCAAATGAGTTCAGAGCACTCACAATAAATTGCTAATGTTTCTTAATCTTATCCTGTGTTAGTATTTCGGTCTCTGTTCCCTGAATTTCAGCTCTCTTTCAGGGATAACTATTTTGGTTTTAATTATTTTAGTTGTCTTCTATTTCTCTTTCTCTTTTCTTGTTGGGACTCTCTCTTTTACTTCCGGATACTTGACTTCTGGAGACTTAGTCATTGCATATGCTGATTTGCTATGATGAATTATGACTTTTTAATCTATAGCAGATATTTGACTTTGAGACAGCTCTGTGTTCCTTTATAGTTCTTTCTTGGTTTTGTTCATCTCAATATGAGATGCAGAGACCCACTGCTTATTACATCTCTCTCTATACTGGGCTCTAGAAAACTTGATCGTTTCTATTCTGTGTGAACACGTGCATTAGATGTGTTGTGAGCTTCATTTTTTCCTCAAATAATGAACTTTTATATAGTCATCGTGCAGTGAAGCTTTTCTTATCATTTAAGGAGTTACTATTCTAAAATTGTTGTGAATTTGCCTTATTATGGTTTTTTATATACCTGAATTCTACATTTCTCCTCTGCTGTGTTCACAGACTCAAGGGATACCTCACGTTTGGAGTACAGTAACAGAACCTTCTGCAGAAGGTAAAAATAAGGGCTGTCCACTTTTCACTGTGATGGACTATCTAGAAAACAGTAGGCTTTCTTGAACATCTTACTGTTCTTTCTTTCCTTACCCCACCAATTGGAAACCAGGTCCATATGGAACTGGTTTTAAATTTTTGCTTTACTGATCTTTTGGAAAAGGGGTGGGGTAGGAGGGACTCTGGTTCAAGTTCTGGTTGTTAAAATTACATGATTATGGAAGACTCACTATGTAAAATTCTGCTTTAGGTGGAACAGATGTTTTGTTCCTGCTCTTTTGGATACCGAACTTGTTCGTTGGTAATAGTATTTTCTTCTTCAAAGGTGGCTAGTTTTACAGAATCTTTTTTCAAGCAAGTCTTATGTTTTCTTGGGTCTTTTTTTCAATTCTAGTGAATATTAGCAACTTAGAAGCAACTGTAATAGAAATAATGCAAATTATAAATACAAAGAAAATAAAGATTTCAAAGATACTAGATAACAATTTGAATATGAACATGACTTATTTCTAAAAATCTAAACATTTCTGTAATTCTGGAACATACGTATATACATATATACGTATGTTTCAGAGGGAATGTATGATAAAACACAGGATAAACCACATAGCACTTATGTCTTATGCTTAAAAATCTTTACACTATGAATGGCTATGCTATTGAAATAGAATACCAAGAACAAATAATGTTAATTGTCTAACTTTCTCATCTGGTTAGGGTGCTCTTCAATAAGAGGTCCTGAATACACATTCTTCTAACATTTGGCTAGTCTTCTGTTTCTTTTTCTCTTTGTATCAGTATTAATTCTTCCAGGAAGTTGAAAATGATGGATCATTTAGAAACTGTTGATTCAAATTGTTTAAAATCAGCTGCATACTTAAGTTATTAAACTAGAAGGTCATTACATTTCTATGTAACTTCATAGAAGATGATGTACAAAAAGGATCGAGAATTCACATTTGAAATTAAAATATTTCATGGTTGAGAAAGTCTAGATCAGTCTGACACAATAAAACAGCAAATGTCAGTTGCATTGAAGGAAATTTAATTTTTACTTCCATTATCAATTTTCATAAAAGTATCAGCTAAAAGTATCAAACAGGTATTTATCACTAGGAACTTACAGCTACTTAAGGGCTATGTTTCAGAACAGAATTAATGATGTAGAGTTGTGATTCCCTCATATAAAGGTATCATAGTTAGAGTCATATGAATTAAGACTTCACCGAGAGGAGGAAAACGAAAGAGAATAGCTCCTTGGGAATACTGTTAATAAGACAAAACAAATGCATAGCTAACAAGATAAATATGGCCATCGAGACATGGGAGATGAATCAGGAAGGTGCAGTTTCTTGGAAGTCTGCATAGGAGAGTTTTCAGGGAGTGACAGATGGTTGTATAGTTGAGGGCATAGCCCACCTGTGCCACCAAAGGATATGCTGAGAGCCCTCATGAAGAAGCTTTTTTTTAGTTCTCTGTAATGAGAACAGTTGTACTTACGAGGAGATGATTTGTGCTTATTTTGTGAACCCTTTCAGTGATTTCATTTCCTCCTTTGTCTACTTTTTATAACTGTTAAGGGTCCTCATGTATATTTTGTGTATCCTCTTAGTTTCATTTTATTTCTCTAGTTCATTGATGTCCTTCATGTTTTATGTCTTTGCATTATATGAATCTTTGTAAGTAATTTCTTCTCTTTCTCTGGGGGATAGAGAGGAGATGAAAAGTGGCCAGCAGTACTAAATAGAGAAATGTGATGTATTGGGAAAAAGCCATTAAATATGGAGAGAAGACAATCATTAACCTACAGATAGCAATTTAAACATTGGTATGGGGAATTGACTCACATTTGCACACAAAACAAATCTTAAAGAAGGTGTGAGTAGAGCAGCCCGAATGGTTATCAACAGATAAATGGATAAACAAAATATGGTATACAGTGAAATACTATTCAGCCTTAAAAAGTATGGAAATTCTGACAAATGTTGCAACATGGGTGAACCTTGAAGACATTATACTAAGTGAAATAACTCAGTCACAGAAAAGCAAATACAGTATGGTTCTGCTTACATGAGGTACCTAGAGTAGTCAGAATCAAAGACAGAGAGTAGTATAGTAGTTGCTGGGGGCTAGCGGGAGGAGACGGAGAAGGCAATGGCACCCCACTCCAGTACTCTTGTCTGGAAAGTCCCATGGACGGAGGAGACTGGCAGGCTGCAGTCAGTCCATGGGGTCCCTGAGGGTCGGACACAACTGAGCGACTTCACTTTCACTTTTCACTTTCATGCGTTGGAGAAGGAAATGGCAACCCACTCCAGTGTTCTTGCCTGGAGAATCCCAGGGGCGGGGGAACCTGGTGGGCTGCTGTCTATGGGGTCGCACAGAGTCAGACATGACTGAAGCGACTTAGCAGCAGCAGCAGCAGGAGGAGAATGGGGAATTATTGGTTAATGGGTACAGAGTTTAAATTTTGCAAGATGAGAGTTCTGGAGTGGATGGTGCTGATGGTTGTACAACAGTATGAATACTTAATACCACTTAAAATGTGTAAAATGCCAAATGTTATGTTATGCATATTCTGCCACAATAAAAACTGACTTATGAGAATAAGTAGATACGACGTAGGTAAACGAGTGACTTCTTATTTAAGGCATAGGTAAGAAAATGGAGGAAACTGAATGGCAGTTACAAATGGGTAGTTTGATCAGGTAAAGGGCTTTCTTAAGAAACTGGTAGATCTGATTATGCTTAAAGAAAACAGGAAGTACTTTACTGACATGTTGAAAAGTTGAACATTAAAAATTTTTCAATTCAACAAGGATTTTATTCAAAAAGTACTACCACCATGTATTAATATGAGTTGGAAGTTGGTATTACACCTTATTACATCTTTTTTATCCCCCAAATTTTATTAGATATATTATAATCTTGACAATTATATAAGCAAGCAACAGTCTATACCTTATTACATCTTAATATAATGTGTCAGTATTTATTTATAATTATGTTGGTTTATGGTTTGAAAATATAGGTTAATAAAAAATGAATTTAGTGTAAGACAGGCAAGAAACTGGTTGACAGAATAATTTTCCATTGCTAGATGGCACTATCACTAGCCATTTTCAAGTCCTTTATAGAATTACTTCCTATGAAGAATTTGAGTGACAGTTCCCTTAAAACAATGCGTTGAACTTTTTGGAAGGGGATGGTGGTGGGCTGGGCTGGGAAGAGGGAAGATGAGAGGATGAGTAATTAGAGAGGGGAGATCCAAGAAATTCTTACCTTTAAAATATGCTTATTCGTTTGTTTGGTTATGAATTATATATCGTAAGAATATAGAATTCTAACATCCTTATTTTCCATGTTTTGACCAGTACCAAATATTTTGTGGCAGGATTTTAATGATAGGGCTACAGCTCTACTGCAGTGAATGATAATAGGTTTCTGTGTGCTAGCTGCATACCCACTGATCCAGAGCCTGTGACCCTAGCAAAGGTAAGCAAGCATATCCCAGATTGCAGTGTGAGATAGTTGAAGATTGCTCTGCTTTGGTAGCTGTTAAATTTTTCTCATCTGTTTTTAATGAGCATGCCCAACTGCATGAATCTGACCAAGACTTTAGACTGCATTTTCTTTTAGATGTGTAATTTTGAAAAAGAGAAGATTAAGTTTTAAGTTAGTAGATATATGTTTTTAGGCCTGTGTCTAGATTCTTTGAGTGGTTTTAAAGAATGTCCCCTCAAAGTAGTCACTCTAGTTTCTAATGGAACCTGCACTATATTAAATATTGGAGGCTGAATTTATCACAAGACTAAACGCTTAATAAATTACTGTGCATAACTGACTGTTCAACATGCTTTGTTGATTGGCTTGAAATTACAGTATACTATGTCTTCTTTACTCTAGAGCTTTCTTTTAACGTTTGAACAGTTGATATGTTTTAGTTTAGTCTTTTTTTTTAGTGGCAGAGGATAAAGAGACTCAAAGTACTTCAAGTAATGGGAAATTTGTTGTAAGAATGCTTATCATCAAAGATGTTATTTATTGCAAGTGATAAAAGCATACCCATTTTCTCCATTCATTAAGTCATTAAAAATTGATTCAGTTCCTCCTGAAGACTGGCCTTATTCCGGGTTTTGGAAATAGAGCATTTATCAAAATAGATATCCTACCTTCATGAAGTTAGCAGTCTTAGGAAGACAGGTAATGAGCAGGCTTGCATGATCTCAGAAGACCTTGTAGGGCCTAACAGAGTTGAGGATTTAAGTATAATATCATTATACTTACTGCGATTCTAGCTCCATTTAGGAGTTTTGAGCTAAGCAGTGATGGGTGATCTGTCTTTTGAAAAGATTATGTAGTTACTGTGTGGCTGTTAGACTCTGGAGAAGAGAGGAGTAGAAGTACAAGGTCTGCTGAGGCTCTTGCAGTGACCCGGGAGAGGGAGGTAGCAGAGGGGTCTGATTGTGATACAGTCTGAAGGACTAGCTGACAGGATTTGCTGCTGGATTGGATTCAGGAACTTGATGAGAGGAGGGAGTTGGAGACAGGAATTAAGGGTCATGCAGCGCCTAGGTTTTATGTGCCTGTGGTGTTAAAATTTCTTGGAGGCAATTAGGGGAAAAAAGGTTGAAAAAGGCTCAGTTGAGGGATCAATAATGGTCACATTTCAAAGAGGTGAAGAACTGAGTGCTGAGAGGTCAAGATGCAGAGGGGGATCCTGGAAAGAAGAAAGAGAAGTGACCAATGAGATTATGAGGGGAACTGGGAGAATCTAGGGTGCTGAAGTATAAGAAGGAAATATTTTTTTAAAAAGGGCATAGACAGTGACAGATGCTCCAGAAGTTTGAGTAAGATCACAACAGAGAACCACCCTTGGGTCAGCAAAGTAGAGGTTGAGGTTGTTGATGATTTTGACAGAGCAGTTGCGCTGTAATGGTGGAAGTGAAAGTCGCATTATAGTGGATAAAAGAGGAAGTGAAGATAGTAAATACTGACTTTCAAAAGAAGGGGAAGAGAGATGGGACTGTGATACCTGAAGATAGATATGATGTGAGGGGCAGTTTTAATTTTTTTTTAAAAGGTGAAAGATTTTAAATGTGTTTTCATATTAATGGAATGACCCAGTTGAGATATAACTGATGTAGGAGAAAATAAATTAATTAAAGCCATCTTTATTTAAAGAGAGTATAGGTTTGCAGTAGGGGCTTAATCCACTCTGGTCATTTGTATTTCTCTCTGTTTCTTTCTGGATTTTGCTTTTATTTTCTCCTACTGTACTTCCTAAAGGCTAACTCTGTGGCTGTGGACAGTTGTAGACTTACCTTTTCCCAGGGTCATGACAAGAGAGAAAAGAATTTTTCCTGCCTACTCTAGTTAGAAAAGTTTCAGGAAGTAACTGACTGGCTTTAGGTCATGTGGCCATAACCTAGACCTGTCAGTGTGACCTCCAGAATGATGCCCTCTCATTACTTCCGTCTCCGACCCCCTCTCCCTGGTGATTACGAGTCTTGTCTCAGAAGACAGCAGAGAGTAAAGGGGTACCTACTTGACAAACAGCTGTAACAGACTGATGAGCAAGAGAAGGTAGACGTTGACAAGAGTAGATTGAAGAAAAGCTTAAAAGGTTATTCTGGATCCAGAAGTAGGTGAGTGGAGTCTGGCAGCATGGGTCACAAGATACAAAATATAGTTACTCCTTCAGAAAATCTGATACGTTCTTGACATTTTCAGTCAAAAACTTTTGGATTACAAATGGGTTTTTCTCATAGACTTCTTTTCTTCCCACTCTGGGTTTTATGGTAAGAGCATGTTATTTCCCAAATGTAAATGCTCTATTAAATCCCATTTTGGTATTTTAATTAAATGAGCTAATATAACTCTCAACACTGGACACCATCAGAAAAATTTGCTCCACCTCTACCCTTCCCAAAATTTTTCTGGCTGGTCTAGATTTTCACTACTGCACAGCAGTTTTTTCATTGATGAGGTGAAACCCTGACTGTGTTCACCTAGGATTGCCAGAAATGTCTATACTGTGCAGGAAGAAAGATAGGTGTTTTTAAAAGCATCATTGGAGGATCAAAGAAGTGAATTTGAGGTGTCAAAAAGTAGGTGCTGTCCATTCCACGTTACTTTGGAAGTCTTGAGAAAGTGATGCCCTCCAAGGAATAATATGATTGGCACACTCCCTAAAGGCAAATAGTATTCATCACACTTAAGTAATATCTAAAAATACTGCCTGCTGTTTGCAACTACTGTAAAGAGCTTAAGAATATGAAGTACTTTTCCCATGCTATGTCTTCATCATGTCCTAGAGTTCTTATCAGTTGTGTTACTACTCAATTTTTGCCAAGTGAGGTCTTCTCAGTAGGGAGAAGAACAGACATAACATTAGAGAATCAATGAATGTAAAGTTTATAAAGTCATCCTTAGTGAGTTGTCTGGAAAGATATGCTTTTGTGAAACTACAAAGAGTTACTAAATTACTAGTTCAGTTAAGTTCAGTTCAGTTGCTTAGTCGTGTCTGACTCTTTGCGACCCCATGAATCGCAGCACGCCAGGCCTCCCTGTCTATCACCAACTCCCGGAGTTCACTCAGACTCACGTCCATCGAGTCAGTGATGCCATCCAGCCATCTCATCCTCGGTCGTCCCCTTCTCCTCCTACCCCCAATCCCTCCCAGCATCAGAGTCTTTTCCAATGAGTCAACTCTTCTCATGAGGTGGCCAAAGTACTGGAGTTTCAGCTTTAGCATCATTCCTTCCAAAGAAATCCCAGGGCTGATCTCCTTCAGAATGGACTGGTTAGATCTCCTTACAGTCCAAGGGACTCTCTAGAGTCTTCTCCAACACCCCAGTTCAAAAGCATCAATTCTTCGGCGCTCAGCCTTCTTCACAGTCCAACTCTCACATCCATACATGACCACAGGAAAAACCACAGCCTTGACTAGATGGACCTTTGTTGGCAAAGTAATGTCTCTGGTTTTCAGTATGCTATCTAGGTTGGTCATAACTTTTCTTCCAAAGAGTAAGCATTATGAGTAATTTCCTGCTGTTATCAATTCTAGGAAAATCAATAGTTGTATGAGTTTAGGCTACTAGAAGAAATGGAAGTTTTATTTAGTTTACAATGCTGTTTTCATTTTCTATATTTTCTAATGAAAAATTTGGACAGTATTTTTTCAAAAAATTGTCATTTTGGTTGTCTTTCCCTTTTCTTTATATTAATAGGAAGCAAGGAGCAGAATTCTCTGAAATAGCAAATTGGTGTAATATTTTTACTAGTAACATTTGTGTAGACTGAAGACGTGTATAAGCTACAGAATAGATAATGTATTGTCTTCAGGAATGTAAGAATTCATTTGTTTTGCAAGTAAATTGACTAGGCAGGATTTAGAGGTCACTTCTAGGGTTTCGGTTTGTCAACAATTCCATTGAAATAAATTATTATTACTTACTAGATAATAAAGTATTCTGTTTATGTGGAATAAGAGGGCAATTTATAATTTAAGAAGACTTCTAAATTTAATTATTTGGTAATAACCGTTCATTTGTCTTCAACACTGTTTCACCAAAGTAAGCATAATTACTTTTTTCCCCAGTGACACAGCTGGGGCCTGAAAAAAAAAATTAAAACAGGAAAGCTCTTTTGGATCTTGGAAATAAGTCAATTGCACGAGAACAAGGAAATATAAATGTGAATTATTGAGTAGACAATTAGAAAAGTAAAAAAAAAAAAAAGAGAAAGGTTATTTCAATTCCAGCTGTGCTTTTATAGTAGAGCAATATGTATGGATATGAGAGTTGGACTGTGAAGAAAGCTGAGTGCCGAAGAATTGATGCTTTTGAACTGTGGTGTTGGAGAAGACTCTTGAGAGTCCCTTGGACTGCAAGGAGATCCAACCAGTCCATTCTAAAGGAGATCAGTCCAGGGTATTCTTTGGAAGGAATGATGCTAAAGCTGAAACTCCAGTACTTTGGCCACGTCATGCGAAGAGTTGACTCATTGGAAAAGACTCTGACGCTGGGAGGGATTGGGGGTAGGAGGAGAAGGGGACGACCGAGGATGAGATGGCTGGATGGCATCACGAACTCGATGGACATGAGTTTGAGTGAACTCCGGGAGTTAGTGATGGACAGGGAGGCCTGGCGTGTTGCAGTTCATGGGGTCGCAAAGAGTCAGACACGACTAAGTGACTGAACTGAACTGAGTAGTAAGTCTCATTTTAAAAGTATCAAAGATATTTTTGCAGTAGTTTATTATTATGTTTTTTTCTAAATAGCATAAATCTGTATGGCAAGCTTTCCAGTATTATGAAGATAGGATCTTAGATGTTTTCAACCTGATACTAAGTGAATGTTGAACACCAACCTGGTACTAAGTGAATGTTGAACAATTAGCTTTTTTAAAGATTCTGAGTCTTTATAATCACTGAGGTTTCTCACCTTTTGGATACTGATATCTTGAGAAACTCCAAGGTACAGCTATCCTTTCCTAGACAGACAGTATTCTAAAGAAAGTGTGGCACTTGACTGCCTGGATTCAAGTCTTTGTATAGATTTTTTTCCCCTTGGCAAGTATATTAATCTTTTCTGTCTTTAACTTTCCCCATCTGTGAAATGTAGGTGGTAATAGTACCCTCTGTAGAAGACTCTGTTAAGGATTAAATTAAATCAATCAGTATATACAGCTTAGAACAATACTAGACAGCTAATAAGGACCTGGTATTTGCTATAACCATTGTTAGTGTTAAAAGATTGCCATACTTTCTTGAAGAAAACCACAAACTACAAAATAAGGAAGAAGTTAGAAATTATTAGAATTCTATGCCAATATAATTGAAAAAGAAAGATTATTAATAGTTTTTAATTTCTTAAGTGAAAGCAACTTCAAATTTAGTGAAAATCTTCAGGACCAAAACTTTGCCCAGCGGCCCTCGTTAACAGCTTTGCTTTTGGTCCTAATAATGAGTATGCAAGTATACCCAGGTGTCCTCACTTTGCAGTCTTCTTTAATCTGGAACAATTCCAAAGTCTTTCCTGGCCTTGCATGTCTTTGGCCAGTAACTGTTAACAGTGTCATTTTGTAGTTTGTATCTAAATTAGGATTTGTTTGATATTTTCTATGATTAGATCCATGTTAGGCATTTTGGGCTGGACTGTCACAGAAATGATTCTTTTCATTAGATCCTTTTAAGTGCCACCTGGTGTTAGTTTGTTATGCAGAATTGCCTTTGATCACTTGATTAAGATAATGTCTATTCTGCTTCTGTAACCGTAAAGCTGCGTTTTTCCCCTTTATAGTTAGTATTTTTTTTGTGAAGAGAAACTTGGAGACTTTGTAACATCACATCCCTCATCACTTTTCACCCACTGATTTTAGCATCCATGATTGTTTTTTGCCTGAATTAATTGTTACTCTGATGGTTGCCAAATTATAGTTTTTAGAATTCCATCATTCCTTCTATTTATTAGTTGCATTCTACTATAAGGAAAAATTAAACAGAGTATATTAACATCTTGTCCTGTGAAGATGGTGGGAGATAAAAGGCATATCTTGAAAATAGAAGTGGGAGAAATAGTGAATCTCAAAATCTTACGACTGATCTGAAGATTGATCTGCATTTATTCATTTATATCAGCGTGGCGCCTGGATTTCTACTTTATTCAGTGAGTTTGTTGCTCTTGTTATTTTGATGCTTTAATTGTCCCTGATATGACTGTTGTAAACCTTTCAAGCTGACTTTTCTATTTTGTATGTGTGTCTCCATTGTTTTTTGAGCCTTCCTTATATTCTGGTACAAAAAGGTGTTCTAGGCTTATTTTGTTATTTCTTAGCTCTACCCCTGGAAACAACCATTACTCCAAGGAGTTCTGGTTACTTCTAGTTGAGGTAGTATTTAGAAACCAAGATTTGCACACTAGGTCTTCTCATTGCTATTGAGGTATTATTCCCAGGCCCTCTCAGTAGTGAGAGTTAAGAAACACATACCCCTATATTTACTTTTCTCTAAATATTAAAAGTCATGAGTTCTTACTGATATCTGATACTAGTTCACATTGATAGCAGTGTAACACTACTAGATTAATTCTAGCTGGTTTATTTAGTTGACTTCTTGCCCTATTTATCTCTCAGTTGTGTCTGACTCTTTGCGACCCCATGGACTATACAATCCATGGAATTTTCCAGGCCAGAATACTGGAGTGGGTAGCCTTTCTCTTCTCCAGGGGATCTGCCCATCCCAGGGATTGAACCCAGGTCTCCTGCATTGCAGGCGGGATTCTTTACCAACTGAGCTATCTCTTTTCACCAATCATGAAAAAACTAGTTCTGTTATCATCAATATATTTTCTAGTTAGCTCAATCCTCCTGTACATACTCAGTCTCTTGACACCATTGGGCTGTTACCTCACTCAGGAGCTTGCCTTGTATGGACCTAGTATTCCCATGTCCTCATATGCAGACTCTGACCACCACTAGTCTATCTTCCCATCCTCATATGGAACTCAGCTACTGTTGGGCAATTTAAGAGTTAAAAAAAAAGACCTTGGAGAGAAGTTGAGTGAACACTGTACAGTGACATTGTGTTAAGGAGTCCATCTTTATGAATTTATTTTTATTACTGAAGCACATTATTCACATTTTTCCTTTATCACAGAACTCTAGCTATTGAAAAAGTCCCCTGTAAATGGGGGTACCATTTAGTATTTTAATGTTTTAATCATTGTGTCAGTAGTACTCAAAAAACAAGTAAACTTCCTAAAAGTTGTTTTGGTGTCAGTAATGTATATAGTAGATGAAGCCTGAATTGGAAAATGCTATATACCAAATGCAGCTAATATACTTTGTGAACTGTTTCAGATGCTAGATGTACTAGAAAGAGTCATATCAAACAAATTTCCTGAGTAACATTATCTTGAAAATGCTTTTACCCTTGGAATTGGTGAATTTTTCTATTTTGGAAGAAATAAGGATTAACAC
This sequence comes from Budorcas taxicolor, assembly GCF_023091745.1. Taxonomy (NCBI): domain Eukaryota; kingdom Metazoa; phylum Chordata; class Mammalia; order Artiodactyla; family Bovidae; genus Budorcas; species Budorcas taxicolor. The sequence continues at coordinate 46,844,291 of NC_068915.1, forward strand.
GTTTCTCATGTAATGTCTCTTTTTTGCCCAGAGATATGTGACATGAAACTGTGAAAGCTCAATTTTTATCTGGCCTTTGATTTAATACTCTTTAGAAATAAAGTATTTCTTAACTGGACGTTGTGTTCATCATTTGTTGAAGTCCTTAAAGTCAATACATTTTCTTACATTAAGCTTTACATTAGTCTTAGTAATAATTTCTTGTCTCTGATGTTTTATCTAGTGCCCACTAGTAATTACTGTGCACTCAGTAAATATTTGTTGAATAAAAAACCCCAAGTCACCTGTGCAGGTAATCTTTTGAAGAGACTTTCGGATTCCAAGAGAAAAAAATTGGAGCACTTTTGAACTCTTAGCAGAAAATAAAGCAAACATTTGTAAAGCTGTAATTTAGAATTGTTTTTGTTAAATGTATTCTTTGAAAAGTATCATCTTCTCTTTTTTATGAAGTTTAACCATACTTTTGAAAAGTTTGTTGCTTTATCTAGAAATGCCACTCTAAGAGTGAATGCAATGGTGGCATTTTCCTGGCAGCTTTGGTTAATAAATCATTTTATTATTCACTCACTTATCCAGCACGTATTAATTGAGTTCCTAAGAAACATCTGCCATTCCACATTTGTTTAGTGCGTGTTATATTTTTGGCATTGTATAATGTGTTGTGAATATAGAAATGAACGAGAAATACTGTTTGCCCTTAAAGAACTTGTTTTTATTTGATGTGAGTTACTCTTTATAGTCTCAGTTTGGGGTTTAAAAAAAAGGTCAAGGGCTGAGTGTAAAATGGAAGATACATAACTAGAAATTCATCCACTCAGTCCCTAAGGTGATGTCTTCAATGATGCCATAATGAGTTATTTAGGAAAACTTGATTAAACGTTTAGTTCCTTTATAGCCATTGAGTCCACTGATTTTATTGACTGATATATAAAGTAAGTAGATTCCTTGAACTTATTTATTATAAGTAATAATACTTATTATACTATGATAATAATTTACATTTGTGAAGCACTTTTACCATTCCTAAGAGTTATTTCCTCATACGTTTTGTTAATCTTCAGAACAGTCATACAGTTTTGAGATTCGGTGTTTCTCCAGTTTCTGTTTTTAGATATGACTTTGTTATCTTCCATTATCTTCATGAAAATAGGTGTTGATGGCATACTCTTGTTTAAATGATAAGAATGCAGTTGACAATAGGAAAAGTATTAAAGTCTTCTCTTAGTGTCCACTGTACCACTGTTGGGAAGAGAACAATATACCCTTGTAATTTTTGACCTCTGAGCATTGAGACATTTACCAATATTTATCTAGGATGCCTAAAAATTACATGTAATTCTTGAAAGATGAAAGGTAAGGAGCTCCTGAGAGAAAGTGTGTAGTTATTTCTCTTTGATACAACTACTGATATTTAGGCTTCCCAAGTTCAGGGTGTGGCTCTTAGGTGTCCAAATATAGCATAGTGCAGGAATTTAGTCCATGTTACAGAGACATGCCCCGCTGACCACCATGCATCCGAGGCGCTCACATGCTGGCTCTGTTCTAAAGATAAGCCTCTCTTGATGGTCCTGAGCAGCTGATCAGCTAAAATCTCACTCTGAGCTCTGGACACCACAAAGGCTATAAACCACGTGAGTTAAGATGGAGTGTGGAAGGCTTTAAATTTTTTCATTTTTTGTATTTGAAAAAGTTATTTTTTATGTTTATATTGCATTTCGTAGAAGTTGCTTTTCGCCAGAGTCTTGCTGTGTTGAACCTTCAGTCAGTTGCATTTTCCCATGATAAGTTATGACTGCCACTGTAAGAACTTCTGAGTCTCTTGTAACTTGAAATTCTTAGTTGAAATAGACTTTGGAAAAGTTGTGAATACAGGTTGCACCTATATTGTAGAAATTAGCACTTCACATAAACATGGCAATAATTGAGATTTTTCAGATGACAAATAGTTTTTAGGTTGTGTATCTGAGTAGTTTCAAAATATAGCACTTCTTTCACTAACCATTTCATATAGCCAGCTTTAAGGATAGTTACTTCCGTTAACAATATTTTTACTTTCTCCTTCCTGACCCTTCTACTGTACCTTTTGATACTTATAAAAAAGTTTATACTTTATTAGAAAGTAGTAAGTGTATGAGTAACTGTAAGGGGTTTAGCTGTACAGTACTGTATTAAGATATTAGGAACTGATTTTTCTAAAATATGTAGTTTGCCAAAAGAAACTGTTACGCCAGTTGCTTTCTGAATATTAAGAACGTTAAATATGGTATCATAAACTTAGAATGTAGCACTTTTTAAAAAATAGTAAGAAAGATGTTAAGAAATGAAATGCAGAGTAAATGTAAATGATGTATTATATGTGTTATATCCTTGGTGTAGATAAAAATATGTCCAAGGTGTGACACAGCTAATTGTGAATTTGGCTATATTTTAAATATTCTCATTAATGCAGAGGAGAGGAGAACAAGGAATGTAATGGTGAAGAGCTGGGGCTTTGAAGTCAACAGATACTGGTTTGAATCCTATCTCCACTGCTTACTTGGTGTGTAAATTTAGACAAGTTACTCATATTCTCTGAGCCTCAGCTTCCTGATCTGTAAACCAAGATTATAATATTACTCCTAAAACCTACTTCGTAGGATTTCATGAGATAGTTCACATAAAGCGTTTAGCCCAGTTGCTGGAATTTGCCAAGTGCTTATAAAATGTTAGGTGCTGCTGGATTAACATGTCTCTACATGCACACTAATGCTTTGTGATTAGTCCCCCCCCCCCGCCTCCTCCCCCCCCCCCCACACAGAATTTAGGTGATTTCACAAATCATATTTGAAGGCTTTTAGGACAGCTTGTACTTATATTAAATATAACAGATGAAAACTTATGTGGTGGTACTTCACAAAGCTGTTTCCTCTTTTTAGGCCTGTAACTTAATGAACTGAACTGAACTTAATACAAGTATATGGCTAAGTGCACTGGGTTCATTCAGTTCAGCTCAGTCATGTCCGACTCTTTGTGACCCCATGAACCGCAGCTTGCCAGGCCTCCCTCTCCATCACCATTTCCCGGAGTCCACCCAGGCCCATGTCCATTGAGTCAGTGATGCCAGCCAACCATCTCATCCTCAGTCGTCCCCTTCTCCTGCCCTCAATCTTTCCCAGCATCAGGGTCTTTTCAGATGAGTCAGCTCTTTGCATCAGGTGGCCAAAGTATTGGAGTTTCAGCTTCAACATCAGTCCTTCCAGTGAACACCCAGGACTGGTCTCCTTTAGGATGGACTGGTTGGATCTCCTTGCAGTCCAAGGGGCTCTCAGGAGTCTTCTCCAACACCACAGTTCAAAAGCATCAATTCTTCTGCATTCAGCTTTCTTTATAGTCCAACTCTTACATCCATACATGACCACTGGAAAAAGTTTTATAAGATTGCATTTTATAGATGAAATGAGCAAGTAAATACATACATGTATTTTAATCTTCTGAAGTTTCTCTTTCACAGTTTTTGTTTCTATCACATTTGCTTGAGGCAGGAATGGACAGGAAGCACACACATTCTTACCTCATCCTAATGTCAAATGCATGGCTATAAACTGGCACCTTCTAACTTCCATCATGTTATAAGTTCCTGTGATCTTCTTTCGGAGTCAGGGATTCTCCAGTGTTACTTTGAAATGTGATATTGTGAAAACAGTATCATGTGTCTTTCATACAACTATGGGATAGCAAGTGGACACAATTAAAAACAAAACAGGTTCTTTAAGGAAGAAAAAAGTCAGTTACATATTCAGCTGTTACTTAAATGGCAACTTTATGCTGAGCTGCTGGAAACTTACAATATGGTAGGAACATAAGATGTAATTTAGCAAATAGTTAGAAAATAAGGCAGCACATATGATATGCCATTTGGTAGGAATAGTAAAGTACTATAGAAATTCAGGGGAGGGAGACATCGCTTTCAGTTGGTGTTTCTTCTACTTACAAGCTTGTTTGCTCAATTGAGGATGTACCTATGCATGACTCATGCATCTTTTTTGGAAGCCTGCTTTTGCTAAATGGCCACAGGAATGTTCCTTTCTTTACTCTGTTGCTGGGTATTTCTAGCCTTTCCTATCTCTTCATTCTCCTCATTACTACAGCTCCTGTTGCTGTCTAAAAGCTTTCTCCACTTAAGCACAGTTATAATTTTTCTCTTTAAAGTGCTGGTCCAAAATAATTATGTGGAGGTAGGATTGATCATAACAGTTAGGATAAGGGGAAGAAAGGGAAGCTGTTTTGGTACAGAACCAGGAATCTCATCCGTTATTACAGAAATAGCTCTTTAGCTAGCAGCAAAGGGAGGTAATGTAAAGGAGAATCCTCATCTTGCCTGTGTTCCTGTGAAAAATCCATACATGTGCGCCCCCCACACCCTCTTATCTCCTGGAGATTTGCTTCTAGTCACCATCCTGTCCCCATTCTCCCCTGTCTCACACTACTTCCTTTGGTCCAGAGTCCTGCTGCAGCTCTGAATCTCCTGAAATCTCTTTGAAATCTTACCCTTCAGGCTGGTAGAGCCCCCTTTTCAAGTCCTAGAAGCCAGTCCCATGATGAAGAACTGGCATAGCTCCAGTGGGCTATTGTGTTACTATTGCCAGGCCTTCAGAAGGCCATGGTGCTTACTTGATGTCTCTAGTGGAATCCTGACTCCATTAACACAATTAGCCGTGGCAGATTGCTCATATGTAATGTTTAACTCTTGAATCACTATTAATGCTATATGTCTGGAAGCTTTGATTCTAAGAGAAAATGTGTTTTGAGTTTTAAAGTTAAATAGTGAGCACTTCTTTTAAATCAGGAGCCACCTATATTGTCAGTGAACTTGGGGTCAGAAGATTAGAGTTCAGATTCTAGCTGTGTGACTACATTGCAGTTACATGTCCTCTCTTGGCCAAGGTTCTCTGTGTAGACTGTAGAGAAACAGCTGTCTTACAGATGTGGTTTGGAGATGTTAAATATAGTGTATATTAATATGTAAAATCCTAATCAAAGGGATGTGGCATGATGGTATTAATAATCACTCTGTTAGGCAGAACAAGTTCCTGCCCTTGAGGAACTCATCAGCCAGAGGGTAACACAAGCACGGACAATTTCATTAGAGCACACGGATAAATCCTATGGTAGATATTATGTACATGTGATCAGGGGCGTGAGGAAGAGCAACTGTAATCTAGAAATGGATAGATAGGGAAAACTTCATGGAGGAGTGAGTTCCTGATCTGGGTCTCAAAGGCTAAGGAAGAGCAGCCTGACAAAGAAGGAAGAAGACAGGCATGCCATTCCAGGTTGAAGGAATGACATGTGGGAATATGGCAGATTTAGAAAGCTACATATATGGTTGCAAATGTGGAGCATAAACTGTCTACTTGAAGTACCTAATTTGATTATGAGGGCCATTTACCTGACTCTAAAGAGGTAACGTTACGGTACAGTGGTAAACAATTCCAGACATGGACTTGTTCTGAAACCTGGTTTGACCATTTAGTAATCTGTTTTAGCTAATTAAGAACTTTACCTTCATAAACTAACAGGTTCAGTATGATGACGAAAGTACCTACTTCAAAGATTTGTTGCAGTGGTTTTTGGAAATAAGCTTCGCAAGTCTCCCAGTGTTTAATAAACACTTAGTACATGTTAGGAACAGTTTTGTTGCTGTCCTGAAAGTTCTTAGAGTTACTTTTCCCCCTCTCATTATTCTATAATCTACTGTTCTAGGTTAACAGCAGCATTTTAAACATCATCTTTTGGTCATTATAACGAAATCAAAAACAAAGAATTTGAATGAGTTTTAAAGATGGTCTAGCTCAGTGTCATTATTTTTTGTGCTGAGAAATTGAGTTTCTGGGACTGGAATCAGGTCTGTTTTAATTCCAGAGTTCTTTCTGTTGATATTGGAATAAATTGTCCTAGATCACTCAAAGACAACAATCTGTAGCACTGGTTGCAGTTTCTAGCAGAAACAATAGAATTTAACAGTGTAGAAACTGACATTTCCATAGCTTTGCAGATAGATTAAAAAAAAAAAATCTATATTTTTAAAGAAATACATTATTCTTCTCTGTCTGCCCTCTGGTGGAAATGCTGTTTAGCAACAGCACATGTGAAAGAGGCAGTGAGACTTGGATAATAAAGAACTGGATAATTTTTTAAAATTTACTTCTTAAAAATTGAAGTATAGTTGATTTCCAGATAATTCTTAATAACTCTTTCGCCAACAAAAATTTCTTACACAGAAAAGTTCCTCTTTCTGTTTGAATCTCCTTTCTAAAATGTGAAAATAGATTTTCATAATAGTTGTCAATTACAAACACATTCTGCTTTATTTATTTGAGAGAATCTTGTTGAGCACCTTTTGTGCACCAAGTGCTAGGGATAGAAGAGTGAGCAAGAAACTTATGCTTGAGAGGTATAAACGGATATTAAGACAATAATCATAGAAACAAATAATCATAAATGCTATGTTAAATGCTATGCCTTAAAGTGTGATATATGATCATATAGCAGTGTTTGAGAAGGTTCCCCAAGGAATTAAAGTTTTAACTGCAATATGAAGACTCAAAGTAAATAGGTAAAGGTGAGTCAGAGGGGTGGAGAAAAGGAAAGAGGAAACGCCATGTGTGCAAAGACTCCGAGGAAGGACATAGTATTATCTGTCCTAAGAATCAAAAGACAATTACTGAATTTGGAGCAGAGAAAGCTAATATACATACAGTACAGGTCCTGGTCCTGAGAAGATACTTACCAGGCATTACCAAAGAAACCAGATAGCATGAGAAAAAGAAGACGATGAAATGAACTCCCCCCACCCACCCTGCACACCAAAGTAAACTGTGTGCTCTGTGTTAGAATTTTGTGGTTTTACAGATTCATTGTAAAGAAAATTACTTTAGCGCCAGTGTAATTCTCTACTTATTAGATGGAATAATACTAGAATTTGGGTACTTTAAACATGTCTTCTTCTTCATTTGATTTCTCTTCTCTTCTGTCTTGTTTCATTGATAACTGAGAGAATATTCTGATGCACTGGAGTGTTTCGGCTTCTGCTGTGGATCGGATGAGCAGCCGTGGATGTGACAGCATCTCATCCTGCTATCTTGGCTGAAGTTTTCGTGTGGGTGTGTGAGGTGCATGGGTGTGTGAGGTGCAGCTGTGCTGTCGGTTTCTTGGCAGAGTCTCAGACCAGGCAGTTCTCAGTGCAGTTCGTCTTGAATAGGCAGAAACTTAAAAAAAAAGAAGCTACTTTGCATGTATTAAATTCAGTGGAAAGCACCCAGGGCCCGAACCTTTGGCTGATATTTATTCTAAGTTATTTGGCTAAATGGATACAGCAGCCTCGGGCACATGCCCAGTCTTAATGGCAGGAACACAGAAAGGAGAGCTCATTTTAAAAAAATTGTCAAAGCTCTGTCTCAGTATAAAATTATCAAATGTTGTATGTTATTTAAAAGTTAATTTTTGTTAAAGTTTTGTTTCTGATTTATTTAAACTTTTCTTCTAAAGAACACTTAATGAAAAAGGCAGATTGTGAACATCCAGCTTTGTTTGCAAAAGTAAATTCATACTCAGGAAGCTCTCATCTCAGGCTTATCACAGATGGATTCCCAGATCTGCTTTTATTGCTCACTTTTTTTCTTCCCCCTCCTTCGGCCTTTTCTGTGATTTGTAAGCATTTTGTTTTTCCACATCTTCAAAGTATGTATGAAGACGAATGTGGAGCTCTTCTTTTTTCCAGCACATTCACATCCTTTCCTTTGGATAAACTTGTCTTTGTTCTTCTTGAAGTGGAAATGTCTTTAGCTGCTTCCAGTATTTAACTGCTTGTTTATATCTCTGCTGTTACTTGATATTACTCCTCTCACAGTAGCATAGGATCAGGTCCTGAGGTCAGTTGCCCTGGGTTGAGATCAGTTCTGCTGGTATCTTGGTCCCATTAACCTCTCAGTTTCTCGTCTCCAAAATGGAGAGAATCATGTTAGTGTCTCATAAGTTTTTGTTTCTTTTTAAGGCTTAAAGGGAAAAATGCATATAAAGGGCTTAATTCAAAGTAAGTGTCTAGGAGAAGAGATGTTAGTTGTCCTTTTCTTCATAATTTGGAGCCAGTCCCCTAGAATCCAGTAATAGCTATCTTCAGCTCTTTTGAGTGATCTCACTCAGTCTAAAGACCATCTGTATGCTCATGACTCCTAATTTATGTCTCTATTCCTAACCTTACTTTTCCCTAAGCTCAGGATTTGTATATATGACTGCTCTTGTCTGTCTGCGCTTAAATATCTGATACATACTTGAAATGTTTAGACATGTCATAATGTCTAAAAATAGAACTTTCTGTCTCTGTCACCTGCCCCTACTTGCCGCCCAAGTCGAGTCCTCTCACTCTTCCCTATCTTAGTTAGTGGAAGCACTCTCTGTGCTTCTTTAGACTTTCTTCTGCCTACCCGCTTCCATCCGTTTCATCAGAACATCTGAAAGCATTTTCCCCAGAATATGTCCTGAATCTGGCCACTTGTCCCTATATCCTCTACTAGAACCTTGGTCCAAGACAATAACTCCTTTTGCTTGGACAAGGACTGGTCTTATTTCTCTTTGTTTTCAGTCTTGTCTCCCACAGTTCATTCTCCACAGTGGAGAGTGCTGTTTTAAAAGCATAGATTATTTACTTCTCCTTCTTCTTATTGAAAGATATCCAGAATTCTTGAAAATCTTTTTTGACCTGGCCCTTCTGACTGCTTTCTATCCCTCATACACAGCTGGTTCATTCCGTAAGGTTTTTATACCAGCTCTTAAGTCTGTTTGGATTCTTTTTTCTCCAAGATCATCAGTGTTGGCTCCTTGCGATTTTTGGGTCTTAAATCACGTAACAGCTCCTCAGAGAAACTTACCCTGACATCTTTCCTTTCTTTTGCAATAGCTGATCATTATCTGAAATTCTTCCTCTTTTCTTCCTCCTTTTATTAATTGCCCCTCCCCACTCCCAAAAGAATTCATTTTATGAAGGCAAGAAGTTTATCCATCTTCTTTACTGCTATATTCCCAGTGCCTAGAATGGAATCTGATACTGAGAAGGTTTATAATGTTACGTGGATGGATTGTTAAATGAAAGGAAGAATGAATAAATGTATATCTGGTAAGTTTTTTTTACAGCCAGGGAAATAGTAGATTATTTCATCCTGTTCAAATTTGCATAGATGCTTATTTTAGAATTAAACATGCTAATGTTTTGTTCCCTTTTCCTTTATGTCGCTCTCTGTTCTAGCTTGTAAGCCCTTAAGGGTAAGAGGTATGTCCCCATTGTTTTGAGCTTCTTATATAGTGCCAAACATTATTTTAGTACTTATTAGTGATTGAATTGAAAATTCAATCTAACACCATTATTTCCTCTGAAGTTACAGTAGTGTTATATATGTATGTACATACATATATATAATTTTTATAAATTCTAAAAGCACATGTGTTTAAAATATTCTTTTGCTTTTTATCTTTTGTAGTTCATAATTGGACCCTTGAGGACACACTTCAGTGGTTGATAGAATTTGTTGAACTACCCCAATATGAGAAGAATTTTAGAGACAACAATGTCAAAGGAACAACGCTTCCCAGGTGGGTCTTTATTATCCAAGTGTTGTTTTTTTTTTCCTACTCCTAGAGAAGAAGGTCACTTTTCAATTAAGTTACTTCTGTGGCTAAGGACTCAAAGGAAATATTATAAATATATCCATTCTTTGATACTTGTAAGGTATGAATTTGTAGGTTTTAATCAGTTTTTCCTGCTTGAGTAATCAGGTCTTTTAAAAACATTATTCCTAGGGAAAGTAATTTTGAGAATTAGAAGATGGGTCAACTATATCTTTTTTAGATAACATCAAAGGACCAACCTCTGACCCTGTGGTAAAAAAGTAACAAAACTTATTCATTTGATATGAGAAAACCTATTTGAATGGATTAATGTACAGATACCTCTTAATTGTTGCTCTTTTAATAACAGCAATAACCACTTAATATTAGTGACAATAAGTTAAATATCAAAAAAACATTTAATTAAAGGTAAATGATAGTAATTATTTTTAAATGTATATTACACAGAGATGCTTTGTATTATCTCATTTAAGCTTCAGGTTAAAATTAAGTATGTACTATTATTCCCATTTTATAGATTAAAGAAACCAAGTCAGAAAGAAGTTAAATATTTTGCCCAAGGTAGTATTTGAACCTGGATAGATCTGATACCAAAGTATAAGATGCTAGTTTATCCCTTAGATGTCTGGAATTAATTGTCACTACTTTTCTAAATTATGTTTAAAAATTCCATTAGTTAACCTAATAATCACTAAAGATTTAAATGTTAAAATTTGCAGAAATTTCACTGAAATTTGACCCTTACAAGATTGTTCATGTTCCATTCAAACTTAGATTGTTCCTGTATCAAAAAAGACTTTAATAATGCTGTCTATTATTATGTGCATATTTGTAATCAATTTGCCTGCATGTATCTTATTTAAGTACACAGCTTTTTTTGCTTAGAAGTTTGTATTTTGGATCAAGTTGAAAGTTTTCATATCTCCTTAAATGTATTCTGAGCATCAGTATTTCTGATTTTACTGTGCACATGACTATAATGATGAAATTAATGGGGTTAAGAGTCAAATCAGTAAGTGCATATTAAGTATTTTTTATATTCATGGTGCAACTAGATGCTGGAAAGAAGAAAAAAATTAAAATTGAATTCTTGCTTTTAAAGAAGACAAGTTGCTAAGTTAAAACAGTATAGTAGAGCATTAAGGTGGGATTAGGGTTTTTTAAGTTGTTTATGTTAACCCTGTGACTTATACAGCTTTTCTTATGTTGTCCTTTGGGAACTTTCTTTATATAATAACAACATGAAATAAACAGGCTGCTCAATATTTTGACTGTAAATGTTATGGCCACTTTTTTCTTTCAGTGAAGTAAACGTTTTCAGTTTTTAGTCACTAAGTCATGTCAAACTCTTTTGTGACCCCATAGCCTGTAGCCTACCAGGCTCCTCTGTCCATGGGCTTTCCCAGGTAAGAATACTGGAGTGGGTTGCCATTTCCTCCTCCAGGGGACCTTCCAGACCCAGGGATCAAACCTGCATCTCCTGAATTGCAGGCAGATTCTTTACCACTGAACCATCTGGGAAGCCTGAAACTTATCAGAGATCCTCAAATTCTGGTAGAATTGTTGAGAAAACATCACACTTAATCAAGATAAGTTTTTCAAAATAGTGAGCATGTTACTACAGAAGAAAACTTATAAATGTAGAAGTTCAACTTTTAGGTCAGCCTACTGGTGCCTTTTTGAATGGAGGGGAAAGAAAAACTGGCATAGTCTTCATCAAGCCCCTTTTATGTGGTGATAGAGATTAGATGAGTCCATTCAAAGGGGCAGTAGCAATTAATTACCTAAGTCACAAAGCTTTTTGTAGTGTAACTGTAGATAAAAGAGCTATTTGTAAGAATGTATAAGAAAATGTATTACACATTCCAGTTGTACACATACCAACAGTAATTCATTATTTTCTTTCCTTTCTGTGACTTTAAAATACTATTTCATCTGTAGTAGGTAAACTATGTTAGGTTTCATATCATGGTTATCTTAAGCCTTTTACTGTGTTTTCTATATTCTGTAATTCTGTTACCAGAGCTTATACTAAGGCTCTCTTCACCTGACACATGCCTCCTCATTCCTTTCAGACCTGTGTGAACTTCCCTGACATCCTCACCCACGCAGGTAGAATCCCTTCCACCTCTGGACTCATATTGAACTTTGTGTAAAATTCTGTTTTATAGTTTCATTTTTACTACATCTCATTGTCTCTCTTAAATTTTGTATACTGATAGTATTGCTATCCATTCTTACACCCATCCATGCATTCATTCATCTATTACATAAACATTTATCAAGCATCTACTTTGGCCAAGCACCATGCTAGTTTTGGGGATAAAGAGATAAGACACAGTTTGCCTTCAGGCACTTTAATAAGTGTCATATTAAAGATGTGACAAGAGCTTACACACAAAAGGTTACCCACAGAGATGATGAATGTAGGCATTTTCTATAGGGAAAGTTAGAGTTCTTTACTCTCTAAAGTTTTGTGGAAACCTCATAGGAGTTCTGTAACCTGAAATCTTCCTAAATAAAAGGTTCAGAGTTCAGTCATTGGAATCATAGATAATTGGGATTGAATCCCTATCTTACTTACTAATTATGTCATCTTGGGCAAGTTACAACTGCCTTAGTTTCCTCATTTATAAAATGACAATTTTACATATATTATAGAATTTTTTGAGTTTGAAAAGTTCTTGGCACAGTACTCAGCACATAATACATGCTTATTTTTTTAATTGTCATTGTTATTAACAGTTTTATTATTATTATTACACTTTGTGTCAGAAGATTCGTCTTTGTATCCCACTTGGTTGATAAGAAATCTTAACTACTGGCCTACTTGGATTGGAAGTCCAAAACAAAGCAATTTTATTTCCTATTTCACCTGAGCTTTTTGGCACCCTGCAGACTTTCTTCATTGCTAGTGAAATAGTTCTATACTTCTTATTACAGATATTCCTCAATTTATTCCCCCAACCAGCGATGACTTTTTCCTTTTCATTTATGACTTAAGTGAACTTTTAAATAGTTTAAATATTAGAATGTAAAGGCACAGGTTTTTAAAATGATATTTATAAAGAAAATGAATATGATCTAAATTGAGAATAATTAAGTCTGCTGTGTTAATAAGTAAATTGCTTACAATTTTCTTGTTGTTTATGAAATGATGGTAAAATGCCAGAGGTAATTTAATAATTATAAAATATTTTGAATTTGATAAATTTCTGAATCACATTATTTTATAGCATAAAGAAACCTTTTAGAAAACAAAAACATCAACATAGCAATGAAATTATTGACATATAGTATTTGCATTGCTAAGCTTGCACTGAAAAGGTTTTTGTTGCATATAATAAAGTATTAAATTGCATTTGGGTGAACTCTATATCATCACTAATATATATAAGTATTAAGTATGTTGCTGAAATATTTAAATGTACATACTAGTAATATTTTTAATATATATGTATTTTTTAAATAAACAGGATAGCAGTGCATGAATTTTCATTTATGATCTCTCAGTTGAAAATCAGCGACCGGAGTCATAGACAGAAACTTCAGCTCAAGGCACTGGATGTGGTTTTGTTCGGACCTCTAACACGTTAGTATTCTCTTGCACAAAATATGATGAAAAAGAGTAATCAGATCATCTGTTGTTATTTAAAGAAGGAAAAAGTAAGAAAGGTAGTAGACGAGAAGAACCCTCTGTTGGGTAAAAAGTACTATCTTAAAAGATTTATAGGATGAGATTTTCTGTCATTGAAATAGCGCGTGTGGTTATTTTCAAGGCTGGTTACTGATGTAGAAAGTTGTAAAACTGTATGTAAGTTGATTAAATTTCTAGATTTAAAACTCTATAGTAGTTTTAATGTTTGTTATTATAGTTCGATATTCACTAGAGTCCTTTTTAAAAAAGGTGCATTCTCACTATCTTGATGACGTGAAATAATAAATCCTAACTGGACTTTATTAATTACCAGGGAAGAGATTTTTAAGATACAGATCAAAAACAGTGGCCCTAGAGGCCTGCTTGAAACTGTATAAAGTAAGAGACTATTCTGGCAGAAGCACAAGGTGGAGAATATTATTTGATTGTTCTGAGGAAGAACATTAAGAAATTGCTTTGTCATATTTGTAAGGAAAATAAACCTTCTTTACCTTGACAGGAATACTTTCTTCCCAGAAGGGAAGTTTAATTTGTTTGCGTCATTTAATTTCAGATTTCAGAAAGCTTTGGGGGAAAATTGTTTGAAGAGTACACATTTTAGAGGGATTTTATTTTTTAAAACGGAATAACTAAATTAATTCTAGAAAAAATGGCTTTCACAAATTATAAATGAAGAAACTAATGTTTGTTTTACCTCAGTTTTTGCAGTTAAGAGGCTTATAGATTTCTATGATACTGTGTTGGGGGTCCCCCTGCTTAAAAAAGGGTTACTGGAGAGGTTGGATGCATTCCATGAGTTTACTGGTGGTTCTTTTTTGGCTCAGGCTAAAAGAGCAGCTGGTGAAACAGCTGGAACCCCCCTTTGTGAGAGTTGGTGGAAATGCACTGTTGGTGGGAATTATAAACCCTAGGAAATAGAACACTATTGAAATGCCAAGCGTTCCATGGAGATGATACCCTTTCTAACCTTTTCCTTGTCCTGAGTTTTCAACTGAATCTATTGGGGATTGTCTTCTGTGAGATTCACTCTAGTTTTTTCATGTGAATTATTGGTTAAAATAGGAATTAAACTATAGCATTTGTCTCTGTATACAGATTGATTGGGGATATTTTTATTTTATTGATCCAAGAACAAACTACTCTGTAAGCCAAACAGTATTATCATTTGTAAAGAAACCAAACTAGTCTCAAAGAAAGTTGAAAACAAATGTATTAATAAACAAACCAGTTTAGAAGTTAATGATGCATTACCTTTTTAATGTGTTTGTCTTAGAATTATTACTTGAGTGAATGAACCTTATGGTTGGAACACCCACATTAAGATTATTAAAAAGAAGAAAAAGAAACCTAGCAGTATCAAGTGAATGGAGATACATTTTAAAGGCGTTTTCACTGAAATCCTTACCAGTTCATGGTATTTGTTGTATAGTTTGAGACTTGTCCATCTTTTTATTATTATTTCTGGTGATTATAATTCAGCCTGAATAAGTCTCGTATTTGAACTAGAGCCTGAGCTGAACCTCTCAGCCCGAGGCAGAATAAAAACAAATCCTTTTGAGACTTGAGCCTTCTGCTAAGGAGTGAAGAGAGAATCTCTTTCACTGTAGGTGAGGGTATCTGCTCTGAAAATATGAAGCGCTGAGGATCTCTGGCATAGAGCATGCTGTTTACCACACTATATTAGCATACACGAACCCTAGCCTTGTAAGCCTAGGGTTCATTTCTGTGGCGCTCTTCATCTTGTCAAACATGGAAAATATCTCCTTGCTGCTAGAGGTATGGGCAGCTAGGCAGTTTTTCACTGAACACCTATAATCCGTTTGCAAGAAATAATACATCATGTTTTATTAGTTATCTTGCATCCCTCAATTGAGCCCCTGCCTTCAGAGATAAACTAGGAAATTATTTGACTAGCGGTTTCTGTGTTTTGTATTACTGAAGACAATAGGCCCTGGCTCCTTACTCCTTACTTTAGAAACAAGTAAGTGTTTAGAAACAAGTAAGTGTAGGAGTTACTTCTATCCCTGGGACCTGTTTCCCTCGAGTCACTGAGATCTCTGACAGAAAAAACACCTAAAACATGGCTTGTCCTGATCATTTGACCCGTGGTTTCTCAACCTTGCCACTATTTGCATTCTGGGCTGTATAATTCCTAGATAATTCTTTCTTATCACCAGAGTGGGAGCAGGAAAGAGATTATCTTGTACATTATTGGGTGTTTAACAACATCCCTGGCCTCTACCTACTAGATACCAGTAGCAAATAGCCCTCCTTCCACTTCCCAAATTGTCAAGCAAAAATTGTCAAATGTCTGCTGGAGGGAAATGTCCCTCTCAGTTGAGAATCACTGATTAATCCTAACTAGTTATGTGGCTACATGCTTGGGAAGAAAACTTTCTGGTGAATGATGAGGGTTTCAGTTTCTGTATTAAAGCATGGCCACTACCTAACTTGTCTGAAGTAACGGAGTTGGGCTGGTGATGGTGGAGCTCGTTATGACTCTTCACCCCATAGAGGACCATTCTCTGTAGAATGCCCCAGGAGTTTTGTCACTAACTCCTGTACCAGCAGGGGCATAGTGCATCCTTGTGGGGTTATCTCTGCCCCCTGTTGTTGTTTAGTTGCTCAGTCATTTCCAGCTCTTTTGTGACCCCAGGGACTATAGCCCACCAGGCTCCTCTGTCCATGGCATTTCCCAGGCAAGGACACTGGAGTGGGTTGCCATTTCCTCCTCCAGGGGACCTTCCTGACCCAGGGAACGAACCTGCATCTCCTGCATTGCAAGCGGATTCTCTACCACTGAGCCACTGGGGAAGCCCTTGCCTCCTATAGGCCTAGTATATCAGGTAGTTATCATAAACTCATTGATGATTTGAAGAAAAAGTTTGTAAAAGGCTGGGGCTTATATATGGGAGGGACATCTCATATTTTGTTTTGTTTTTAGATATCTACTACTTTTTAAATTAAGTGGCCATGTGTATTGAGATTTTGTGATACTCAAAGATTAATTGACCATCTGTAATTCTTTTTATAGGCCCTCCTCATAACTGGATGAAGGATTTTATCCTTACAGTTTCTATAGTAATTGGTGTTGGAGGATGTTGGTTTGCTTATACGCAGAATAAGACATCAAAAGAGCATGTTGCAAAAATGATGAAAGACTTAGAGAGTCTACAAACTGCAGAGCAAAGTCTGATGGACTTACAGGAGAGGTGAGTAGGCAAAAAGGCTATGAATCTTGTTTATGTGGGACCGTACAGTTTGTGAATATGTAATATGGGCATGTGCTTGTGCATTTGTGTTTAGGTTGATACATACATCAGGAATTGTGTGTACACTCACTTCCTTTCAAATTTTTAGGAAGGTCATAATTACAAATTTATTAAAAAAAACTATGCAGTAGGGAATAAATGGATATTAAAAAGGTGAGCATTAGGGAATAAATGGGGAGAAGACAAGTGGAAATCAAATGTAGGTAGAATTACATGTGTAGTTAAATTTTATTTTAAACATGACTTAAATAATTATCAATTTTTTAAAAGTGTTTTTCCTGAAGAGTGTTTCCATGCTATTTCCCTATTTTTAGCCCAAGATAAACCAAATAGCTATCTAGTAGGTTACCTGATGTTTTTGTTGTCCAAATTTAAGATAAATAGAAATTGCTGCAAATTGTGATCGAAACATGTATATTATTGCTTGATACATATTTATTCACTAAAATAATGAAATTTTGGAAACTTTTATGAGGAATTGTCATGTTTATTCTGTAAGGCTTGAAAAGGCACAGGAAGAAAACAGAAATGTTGCTGTAGAAAAGCAAAATCTGGAGCGCAAAATGATGGATGAAATCAATTACGCAAAGGAAGAAGCTTGTCGACTGAGAGAGCTGAGGGAGGGAGCTGAATGTGAGCTGAGTAGACGTCAGTATGCAGAGCAGGAATTGGAACAGGTATTTACGTTTTAAAGAAGTGTTTGTGAGGAAATTTGTATTGCTACTCTGAGGATTTTTTTAAAATTTTGCTCCGTCTCCTACATTTTGTTCCATCATATATTCTTCCTTGGTCAGTAAGTAGGGTCACCTGTCCATATTGTTAGCACTGGGCAGAATTCATACAGCAAAAAAACAGAGAACCAACTAAAAGATAAAGTTAGCATTGTGTTCACTCATGAAGTCCTAGCCCATGCCACGTTGTCTAGAGTAAACCTAAGATGTTTATTTAACATCTGTAGTATGTGTCAGTTTCTGACTATAACCTAGTAGTAAAGTATTAGTATATATAACGTAAAACTTCTCTGCTCATGTTAGTAATCTCTATTAAATATCCGTTTGAATCCTGTTAAATGGTTTTAGAACATTCTGTGGTACAGATTTTGAAGTTGTCCAAAAGGTGTCCTTTCCAATATCTGCTTCTACTGTGCATTTTTTTTTTTTTTTTCTACTGTGCATTTACTCAGGATGGAATTCAGGCATTACACTATCCTTCAGAGAAGGTGGGGAGGTCGCCGGAGAATATCTTCAT
The DNA here is from genome assembly GCF_023091745.1 of Budorcas taxicolor. NCBI lineage: Eukaryota > Metazoa > Chordata > Mammalia > Artiodactyla > Bovidae > Budorcas > Budorcas taxicolor. Next base: position 46,862,129 of record NC_068915.1, read on the forward strand.
AGGTAGATGTATTAGTTTTCTAATTCTGCTATAAAAAATTACCCACAAACTTAGTGGCTTAAAACAACACATCGTTATTATCTTAGGTTCTTGCAGTCAGAGTCTAAAATAGGTCTACAAGGCTGCATTCCTTCTGGAGGCTCTGGGGAGGATCTGTTTCCTTGCCTTGTCCAACTTCTAGAGGCTGCCTGCATTTCTTGGCTCATGGCCCCTTCCTTCATCTTCAAAGCCTGTTGCTCCAGCCTCTGCTTCCGTAATCTCATCTCCTTCTGACTTTGACCCTTTCTTTACTGATAAAGAATCTGAGGAACAAAACGAAGACAAGAAAGTGTGTTCAAGTTTAGAGAGTGACTTGTAAGACAGGGCCAAGAACTTAGGTATTCTGCCTCCCACTTTGCTTCATGCACTGTTGCCTTCTCAGTCAGGTGCCAAATATGAAATAAAAATTAAGTAATGAATGAGTTTCGGTTTAAACTTAGACTCATCAGAAAATGTTCAGTGTATGGTACTAGTTCCTTCAGGATGGTCATTTTTGGTAGGACTTGTCTGACTGAATGCAGCTATCTCTTTGGTTAACTGTTAACTTTTCTTTCTCTCATACCCTAGACATTGTCTTTTGAGTCTTTTCCCTGAAAGGAGTTTGTTCTCTAAAATGACTCCTAGATTTATTTTTCAGTCTGGTCCTGTTTACATGACAGAACCTTCTTTATACAGAATGTAGTAAAGAAGCAAGGAGTTCACAAAAAACGCCTAGCCAAAATTACCCTGTGTTTGAGAATTAGTTTTATGTTTTTTACTTCTGTGACAACTCCATACCTATTCTCAATGAGAATTCAAGCCTTGGTTTGTTCGCAGTGCTAAACTAAAAAGTTTGATAACTGTTTTTCTGATGTTTGCAGATAAGAAAGAACAAATCAGAAAGCAGTAGAGGGAAATCTATAGAGACATAAACTGATAGCATGTTGTAATGGAGACTGCCTCTCAGTGAGAGGGAAGACACCATGTAAAGAAGGACCTCTTAATCACAAGTATCCTAGTCTGGAGTTTGGAGCCTGGAGGCCTTGCACTCCATGCTAGACCCTAAGATTACCAGGATATTACAACCCAGCACAAATTTAATAATCCTAATGAGATCCTCAGTCAGTAAGTTTAAAGGAGAGAATTGGGTATTTAAAAAGAACTCTGTCCAATATGATTATAGTAATAAGAAACACAATTTTATGAGTGCTTACTGTGTGCCAAAACTTTATGCTGTGTACATCATTGCAAATGGTTTGCTCATAAATTTTAATCCTCACTGTACATAGATACATTCTCATTTACAGATGAGATGTGTATGCAGAGAGGTTTAATAACTTGCCATAGGTAACACAGCTATTATGTGGCAAAGGGAAGATTACATGTGTCTTATTCCAAAGTCCATGTTTTCCCGTACTGCTATTAAAAGCTTTGTTTATAGAAGCAAATTTAACTAGGAAATTAATTTACATATTGTGTCACATAATCCACAGTTCCACATAGTTTAAAGCTTTATTGTATTTTGTGTGATGGGTAATCAACTCCTCAAAATTAAAAGGCAGAAAAACTGGTACATATTTTGTTAATTTCCATTAAACAAGAGCTTTTGGATGAATAATAGTACCACTTTATATTTTGTGTGGTTTAAATACATAAATTATTTTGTTCTTAAAGTCTCAAGAAACTTAAAATCAGGACAAGTCGTAGTACCCCTGTTATACACAAAACAAAAGCCTCAGAAAGGAAAGAACTTGTTGAAGCTCACAGAGGTATACATCGTAAAGTCAGGTCCAGAAGCCAAGCTTTCATATACTTTGGTTGTTTTTGTGTGTGTATGTGTGTGATACCATGTTTTTAGTTATTACTGTTTCAGTCCTAGGAGACAAAAATTATATAATTATTATATTTTGAAACAACTTAATTCATCATTTGTAAAAACTATTAATTATTCAATTTTCACTGCATCTATTTCCCTCTTTATTGAGCTCTTTGGGGGAGATACATTTATGGACACAATATTAAGGAAAATCTTAATGAGAAAAACATGAGCGAATTTGTTCAGATTATCTGTATACTTACCTGACAATGAAAATTTACAGAAATTTTAGCTTTAGAAGATGACGGGCATGTGACCTTCACTTTGTAGTGTTACATAGAACTCCGTGTCACAGGACCTGAGCTCAGCTTCTTTCTTGAGAGATTAGCAGGGACGCCTCAGGGCTCTGCCAGCTGTCTTATTAAGCACAGTATTGTCCCAAGCATATTGCATAGCTAATCGTGTCAGGCCAAGTGTTGCTTATGATTTGTCTTAAGTAAGTGTTGTTTTACTTTCCCTGTTAATGTCTATATTTTGAATTATTTACTTCCTGTCTGATGGTTTTAGAGTTTTAAAAAGTTTTTAGAAAACTATTTTAAAAAGTATTTCTCTACATTTTTTTTCTTGTAGTATCTGACAGCTGTTCTCTTTATTAGAAATTTGTGTCTAGTATTCTAGTTTACCCTGGCATGTAAGGTTTATTTAAATAAATTAGATTTCATCAGATCAGACGTTCCTTTGCACGTTAGTTTAGGGATGAAGTTTCAGTTTACTTAACTTGGGAAAAATTAATTTTCAGTTTTGGGGCTCCCAAAGCAGGATGCTCCATAATTCACTCATCACTTTGTCTGAAGGTCTTGAATATGTGTGCATAATTTCATAAATTCCATCCTGTATCTTTACACATCCTTAGCTTGAGCTCTTGCTAGTTTTTAAGTGAATCATTCCTAGAATAGGTTATCTCTTCCTCTGTGTCATTTTCTTAGACTGTCCCTAAGAGGTTTTTTGGTAGCACTTAATGCCACCTCACAAACTCACACACTAAGCATTTTAGTTTTCTGTTTATTGTCTGGCTCCCCTAAAAGTTAACTAGAAGAAAAACTTACACATTCTGACACGGAAGCTATTCATGGTTTCCCTTGGAAAAATCAAGATGAATTTCACTCATTGTCTGTTTTCTTATTTACATTGGTCTGTTTTCTTGAAATTTACATTTGGTCTGCAGTTTATCTACTTTTTGATATGTGAGAAGCAGGAAAAAACTAAATAGAGGTGATATAAGACAGACTATAAGGGGCAAATGTGCTCATAACAGTGAGAAATAACTGGCATAAAGAAGATGTCTGAAAACATTTTTTAAAATGGTGTAATTACTTTAAAAATGAGTGTATAGTTATAGTTTATAGTTCCCAGCAGAGTCTATATAGTGTATAGTTCCCAGCAGAGTCTATATAGTGTATAGTTCCCAGCAGAGTCTTCTGGGAACATTAGAAGGGGTAATAGGACAAGTATTCACCCTGTTTTTGATATTTCTTCATATTCTGTCCATAAACAAACAAAAAAACACATTATGAGAAAAATGTAATCCATTTCAGTTGTTACATGCCCTGGGTGTTTGTCTCTCAGTTGAGTCTGGCTATTATAAAATGTGAAAATGCAGTATTGCAACCTAAGAGAGATGTAAGCTCCCTCTCACCCTCTGTCTTTTTACAATCTTGCTTAGTGAGTTTAAGATGTACTTAAATCTTTAACTTTTGTTTTAACGTTAGAAATATCATTTTAGACTGTGATTTTACAAATTGCTTTTTTCTTTTAATTCTGGTACTTAAAAAAATCTTAATTTCTTTTTTTTTAAAAAACTTAATTTAAATAGTTTTTAAAAAGAGAAATTTCTCTTTCTCTCTCCAACCTCTGCCACTTTCCTTTGCATCTCTTTCTATCTCCCTCTCCTCCACTCCTCCTCCTCTTTCTCTCTCTTTTTTTTCCCCCTCCCTCCCTCTCAGGTTCGAATGGCTCTAAAAAAGGCGGAAAAAGAATTTGAACTCAGAAGCAGCTGGTCTGTTCCAGATGCACTTCAAAAATGGCTTCAGCTAACACATGAAGTGGAAGTCCAGTACTACAATATAAAAAGACAGAATGCTGAAATGCAGCTAGCTATTGCTAAGGATGAGGTACTCGACTATATTGACTAAACTTACTAACATTTCTAAAGGGATTAACCAGTTGGTGTATAAAGGCCTGAATAAAATTTGTAGTATCACAGATTCTTTGATGAATTGGAACTTAGTGGGTAGATTGACTCTTGTAATCATAGGCTGTAAAGTTACTTTTTGAAGAGAAGGGTATACCTTTCAGAATGACCTTAGTATCATTTAAAAATCATCCCTACTATCATGATCATAAATGTTTTATACAGAGCTTTTCTCCTCTAGGTTGCTGCTTCATATCTGATTCAGGTTAGTAGTTACTAGAACTTAATGTCTGACTATTAATAATTGTGTGAAATTATTGAGTCTTATTCTGATTTCTAGTGAAAAAGAACAATAAAAAACAGTGCAGTCACTAACACCTCCATTGCAGTAGGATATAGTTTATGTTCTTCTAGTTTTAAATAGAAGAGTCAGGTCTTTCTGATCCATGCAAATAAAGAGAAACAATTCTCCAGAACAAAGTTTGGCTTAGGAAAGCATGCTTTCGCCCTCATCTGTTTTCCTTTTTTAGAAAATAGGGCTATGTCTTGGCTAATAATTCTCCATTGATTTTATAATTATTAATATAGTCAAGACAAAATAAACCTTATTAGTGTGTGTTTTTTTCCCCAAACTGAGCCTTATTTTTCTCTCCTTGGGCTTTTAGGCAGAGAAAATTAAAAAGAAGAGGAGCACAGTCTTTGGAACTCTACATGTTGCACATAGCTCCTCCTTAGATGAGGTAGACCACAAAATTCTGGAAGCAAAGTAAGAATCTTACTGCAGTTGTCTATTTTTATTGTGTAGAAATAGAATTTATAGACAGTTTGTTTTAATTTGTAATTATAGACAATTTTTAATTTTAATTTGTTATTTATAGACAATTTATATTTTAATTTGTCATTTAATCATGTTCTATTATATCCTTTATGCTAATTCCAAGAGGGGATAATTTCTTATGGAAATTGGTTAACTGCCTTGGTCTACTCATATAGTTGCCTGTTTTCAGTGCTGTATTAAAGACTTTTGATGCAAGAAGTAATTCCTATATTGACTTTTCCAGGAAAGCTCTTTCTGAGTTGACAACTTGTTTACGAGAACGACTTTTTCGCTGGCAACAGATTGAGAAGATCTGTGGCTTTCAGATAGCCCATAACTCGGGACTCCCCAGCCTCACCTCTTCCCTTTATTGTGATCACAGCTGGGTGGTGATGCCCAGAGTCTCCATTCCACCCTATCCCATAGCTGGAGGAGTAGATGATTTAGATGAAGATACACCCCCAATAGTGTCACAGTTTCCCGGTAAGTGGTTAGTTCAAAAAAGAGTTGATACAATTTAAAAATTAACTTTGTACCATACCTTTTATGAATCATTTGCTTTGAAATCTGTAATAAAAATTTAGTTAATTCTTCATTTTTTTTTCTTTTTGTTCATTGTGTTTACTGTTTGAGAATACTATGTAAGGTATGTGTGGTATACATATGTATGTACGCATGTATAATAGCACATCATACATGCTAAGTCATTGTATGAATGAAATGCTGCACTTTGAGGCAAAACATCCTTTCATATGATAGCATTATCTGTAGTAGAAACTAAAAATTAGTGGAAGACCTTAGAAACCTAAGTCCAATCCTAGCTCTGCCACTCACTAACCAACTCTGTGACTTTGAGCCAATCAATTTATTTTAAATTGAGTTGCTGTCCCAATAGGCATATTTCATAATATTTAGTTTTGCTTTTCCAATTCTTTTTATTTGAAAATATTTTCCTGCTGTATTTAACCCATAAAGCACTAAATCCATTCAACTTTAAACAAAGTTAAATGTGTTTATGTTTATAAAATATTTTTTTTTTGTGCTGGAAAGTGGTGCTTCTCCCAGAGGTGGTTTTAACATGTACAATTTTCATTATAATTGCTTTGTTATGTATGCTCTATTCTTTGCAGATGTTTACAATGTTAAGAGTACATTTTGATAGGTGAAGTTTTAATATTTTATAATTTATTAATATTTGGAATTTTTGCAAGGTTACAGAGATTAAATTTAAAATATATATTTCTTACATTAGAAATTATTTGAAGAACTATTTATCCTTATTATTCCTTGTCTGATACGTTTTCCCAGTCTTTGTAACCCTTTTGAAACAGTATCTATAGAACAAGATTCCAAAGAATGGAGCGCAAAATTTAATCATTTATCAGTTGAAAACTTACACAGAAATTTGAGACAAATCATGATATATGATGATTTTCCAGTTTAAAATTTTCTGTCCAGTTGTTAGAGCTTTCCTAAAAGTTAAGATTTAGAAAGTGTTCTAATTTTAAAGCAATTTTATGAAATAAAGCCCTAAATATTTGAAAATAATTCGTCAGTGACCTATTTGGTTGTGTTCATATTTCTGATTTTAATTATCTAGTTTAATGGTAGACAGGTAGTACAGGCAGACTGGGGAGACACTAACCTCTTACAAGAGGAACAGGGGAGAGGGCAGATTGTACGCAGTATTTACTGTATTTACATACTGCAAGTGTGACCTCAGTCATTCCACCTGCCACATGCTGCAGAATAGTGATGATTGCAAAGTTTTATCTAGATGTGGGCCAGCTCTTCTGTCAGCTTGTGTTTATCGGGATTATGTGCCCTTAGGCTGCCTTTAAGCTTGCCGTATGCAATACTGATTCACAAGTATATGGTTTTGTTTGAAAATGATAGCTTTTTAGTTACAGTTTCTCCTTAGAAACATTATTCAATATCAGAAGTATGTATATATGTATTCCCTAAAATTAACCAGTTTTTTTCTTTCCTTTTAAAGTACTTTTTGATTAGGACAAGATATCTACATGTGCATTTAAAACAAAACTTACAATTAAATGTGAATAATTTCTTTATGATTGTGATATACAGAGAAATCTGAACTTTTAAAAATAAGAAAGTACAAGAACTGATTTTAAATTCAGTATGATGTTTTAGAAATGCTGAAATTTATTATCTGTGAAAAGTAAGTTATACCAGAGATTACACTTTGAGAGCTCTGTCTCCACCCAGTGGCACAAAAGTAATACTCTGTTTACTGACAGAAGCATAATTTCTAGACCTGATAGATAAACTCTTGGCAGCAGTACTAGGGTCTAGGGTAGAATGAAGGATCTTCATTATATATCCTGTAAAGCAGTTTTAAATCTGCACCATGGATGTGTGGTAAATTATCTTAAGTGTGAAGTAATGACAAGGAAACCTGCCTATGGTATGTTAAGTGCCAAATAAAAGATTATAAAACCATATACAGAATAATATTGTAATATTGTATATGTTTAAGTATGTACAAATAAAAAAAGAAAATATTATCAAAGGTTAGCTCTGTGTGGATAGAACAGGTAATAGTTGTTTTCCTATGACCTTTATAGTATCTACTAAATATTTATAGTGGGATTGTAGTAGCAATTTATTTAAAATTTCTTACCATAAAGCTCTTCAGATAGGCTTTAAAATGCTGAAAATAAATTGCTTATTTACTATGAAGATAACGTTTTGCTTTATTCATCTTTCTTTTTCTCTGAAAAAAGAAAATACGTCATCTCCCCGTCCTACTAAAGTTGTGTGTCTTCTAAAGCCTTTTGTACTTTTAGTACATGCAACTATAGCTGTAAGCAGTAGATACAATTGGTTGTTTAAAAATGTACATAAATATTATCAAGCTGTAGGTATCATTTCACAACTTCTTGCTCACCAGTATGTTTTAGAGAATTTCCATGCTTATATACAGATAAATTAAATTCACTAAAACTGTTTAATATGAGTTAACCACAGAGACATTACTTTATCAACAAAGGTCCATCTAGTCAGGCTACGGTTTTTCCAGTAGTCATGTATGGATGTGAGAGTTGGACTGTGAAGAAAGCTGAGCACCGAAGAATTGATGCTTTTGAACTGTGGTGTTGGAGAAGACTCTAGAGAGTCCCTTGGACTGCAAGGACATCCAACCAGTCCATTCTAAAGGAGATCAGTCCTGGGTGTTCTTTGGAAGGAATGATGCTAAAGCTCAAATTCCAGTACTTTGGCCACATCATGTGAAGAGTTGATTCATTGGAAAAGACTCTGATGCTGGGAGGGATTGGGGGTAGGAGGAGAAGGGGACGACAGAGGATGAGATGGCTGGATGGCATCACTGACTTGATGGCCGTGAGTCTGAGTGAACTCCGGAAGTTGGTGATGGACAGGGAGGCCTGGCGTGCTGCAATTCATGGGGTTGCAAAGAGTCGGACACAACTGAGCGACTGAACTGAAGTGAACTGAACCACAATATATTTATTTATGTATTGTAATAATAAACTAAGATCGTGGCATCCAGTCCCATCACTTCATGGCAAATAGAAGGGGGAAAAGTGGAAGCAGTGACATTTTCTTAGGCTCCAAAATCACTGTGGATGGTGACTAAAGTGGTTCTCAGAGGAAAATCTATAGCCATAAAATCATATATTAGCAAAATGGGAGGACTGAAAATTCATAAACCATTTTTAAACAACTTGGCAACAACTCTTAAGAAATGCCTTCCCAACAACTTAGAGATTTCTATGTGTCCACCCAGAGAAACTCTCCAAGTCAGGACAAAGGAGACAGAGATAAGGATACTCACTGCAGTGTTTTTTGCAAGAGCATAACAGGAGAAAGAACCTATCTTGGCAGAAAAATGGATAAAGTGTAGTTTACTACTCTGTATGTGTTCAGTCATTAAGGTGTGTCTGACTCTTTTCAAACTCATGGACTGCAGCATGCCAGGCTTCCCTGTCCTTCACTGTTTCCTGGAGTTTGCTCAAACTCATGTCCATTGAGTTGGCAATGCTATCTAACCATCTCATCCTCTGCTGCCCTCTTCTTTTTTGGCCTTCAATTTTTCCCAGCATCAGGGTCTTTTCCAATGGGTCAGCTCTTCACATCAGCTGGCCAGAGTACTGGGGCTTCAGTTTCAGCATCAGCCCTTCCAGTGCATATTCAGGGTTAATTTCCTTTAGGATTGACTGGTTTGATCTCCTTGGAGTCCAAGGGACTCAAGAATTCTCTCCAGCACCATAATTTGAAAGCACTGATTCTTCAGCGCTCAGCCCACTTTAACTGAACCTACAGGTTTTGACATGTGTAGTTTGATTGTCATTTAGTTTTAAAAATGTTAACAACTTTTAACGTGTCTCTTCCTTGAGATATTAATTACCTGGGAGTATATGTTTTAGTTTCCAAATGTAGTGTGTTTGTTTTGTTGTTTATTTGGCCCTTAATTTTTAAAAAATATCTTATCAATTTCTAATTGTATTCTGGTTAGAGATTTGCACCTGTATAACATTTATTTTTTGGTATCTCCTGAGACTTGGTTCATAACCTAGCATTTATTTGATGGAATATTTAAAATTTTGCACACATATCTGAAAACTAGTTTCCTAGTTGTTAGTTACAGGGCACTACATTGTTAGTTAAATCATGTATTAGTTATGGAAAATCTTCTATATACCTACATTTTTGTCTACTTTTCTATCAGTTACAGAAAGATGTGTTAAGAACTCTCATATTTATCAGTTTATTCTTGTGATTCTGCTCATTTCTGTTTTATATAGTTTGAACCAAGTTATGTGGTGAATACAAGTTCACTGTATCCTTTTAGAAGATTATTTTTTTATGATTATGCAGAGACTGCTTTACAGCTAGCTAACAGTACTTTTTACTTTTCACTTTCATGCATTGGAGAAGGAAATGGCAACCCACTCCAGTGTTCTTGCCTGGAGAATCCCAGGGACAGGGGAGCCTGGTGGGCTGCCGTCCATGGGGTCACACAGAGTCGGACACGACTGAAGTGACTTAGCAGCAGCAGCAGCAACAGTACTTTTTGCCTTCAAGTTTGTATTATTTGATATTTAAATAGCTAAAAGAGCTTTCTTTTCATTAATATTTGCCAACATAATATTTTCTCTTTCTTTACTTAAAGCTTTTTCCATCATCAGACTATAGAATATGTCTGTATAAGAAATAGCAGTAACTGCTACTCCATTGCATTCTCTTTGAGGATCTCTGTTGCCAGCTATGGTCAGCTTAATCCAATTACATTTAATCTGCTTGTTGATCCATTTGGATTTATTTCTGGCATATTATTTTGTCTATTTTCTACACCTCTTCTCAGCTTCTCTATCATTCTCCTAAGGTTATTCAGGTGCTTTAATTTTAGACGCTCCCCTCCCCATCTTATATATTAGTGTTGTCTAGTATTTTCTTTTGAATACCCTGCAAAAATCATTTTTTATTGTTTTATTCCATCATTGCTGAGAAATATTTATGTATTTCTCTGTTCTTTGTATTTTCTTCATTTTTTCCTTTTTTCTTCTTCCTTAAAAATATATTTTTTAATAAAAGTTCTTTCAGGGAGTGACTGGGAGTGGTAAATTTTTTCTTTGCCTAAAAATGTCTTTTTTTTCACTTTCACTTTAGGATAGTTATTTAATAGGATATCAAATTCTGAATTAATAATTGTTTCTCCCATAGTATTTTGAGAGCATTTTCTGGCCCCTTATTGTTACTGCTGAGAAGTTCTAGTAAGGTAGATTGTTCTCATTTCTTTTTAGTTAATCTCTTATTTCTCTCATTGCCTAGAGAATGTTTTCATTTTCTTTTATAATATAGTTCTGTTATAATATAATTAGGTATAAAATTTTCTCCAGATACTTGGTATGCTTTTGAATCTGAAGATGTATATCTCTTTTCAATTATGGAAAATTATTAGTAATTTTCTCTTTGAATATTATTTTTCTTCTCTCTGTTTACTCCTACTATAATATTAGCTGTACAGAAATATAAGACTAATATTAGCCTCTAGTTACATGTTGGATTTTATTTTATATGCCATCTCTCTTAACCTTTCTTTTTATCTAATTGTGCTGCATTCAGAGAAATTGCCTTAGATTTGTCTTCTAGATTACTTATTCTTTCTGCAGCTCTAATTTTGTTTAACCTGTTGCTTGAATTTTTAATTTCAGTGACTGTTTTCATTTCTGTTCTCCTTGATTCTTCATAAAATCTGCTTGTTTTTTTTAATGCTTTTCCTTTTCTCATATTTTCAGTTTTTGTTTTATAATTTAATGATCTTAAACATCTTATTTTTTAGTTTTATTTGATAATTGTATTACTTGGTGTTCTTGATGAATTATTGCACCTGTTTCTTGAGTTTGCATAGCAGATGGCTTCTCCTGTTTTAAAGTGTTTTATTGAACTATCTTAAAGAGATTTGCTTTTTTTTTTCTTCCTCCTGGGAGACATTTGTGAGGAGTAGGAGTAGGAGTAAGAACTATCTTCAGGGGATTTGCTTTTCTTCCTTCCTCCTGGAAAACACTTTGTGAAGAGCTCCTCAATGTGATTTCTTTTGCTCTGGCAGTAGTTTCAAGGGCTTCACCTACTCAGAACCATCCTTTTTTTTTTTTGGTTAACTTCTTGAATTTGAGTTTCACAGACTTTTGCGGTAGTAAAAACTTGATCTGCAAGGTAGTCATGAGTTAGCTTGTACTGAGTTTGAGTATTGAACACCCAGAGTACTGATGTTTCCGCAAGAGCCTTTTTTGGTTCCTGTACCGGCAGAACATGCACTGAAGGGAGTTCCTTGTTCATTGGTCAGATTTTTTTCCAATACACCTTCCCACTGAGGAGGGTGCTGGCCCTTCCAGGACCAGGCTTTTATCCAGAACACTCGCTCTTGATTCCTTTTCCTCCCCTTATGTGAGCTCTAGCTGTCATTTATAGCCCCCAATTAAAACCCAAACCCTTAAATTACTGAGACTGAGGCCCTCCCACAGCAGTTCCCACATCACTCACAGGCCTATTAGCTCTGGCTTTAGTCTTTCTGTTTGGCATCTGAGAATTTTCTCTTCTTCCTTTCAAACTCAGCTATGCACTTAAAACTATTGTTTTATTTTATTCCACATACTGAAGTATTTGAGGAGATTTAAAATATGTGGTTAGGGGCTGAGGGGTTGAGGATGGTGGTCAGCTTATCTTTGACTGCCATATTGCTAGAACCAGAAGTCCATATATTACTTACTATTTTTGGTTGTTGGTGGTGGGGGGACCCCCTTATTCAAAACAGAATTTTACCTTCTTTGTCATAAGGAAATACAGTTTGCAAAATAGCATCATATTAAACCACTTTGCCTCTGTATGTAATTACTGATACTAGAATGAAAAATTATCTCAAATTTCTGTATAGTAAACTTCAGTGTTTCACCTAACTAGTCTGATAAATCACAGGATGGGATGGCTGTAGACTTTCATTGAGAATTGATAATTGCCTGGAAATATTAAACATACTCACCTATGTATAGAAGAGTTTGTTACCCAAGGTCAAAGTGAACTGCTTTTTAATCCTACTTGAGTTTTATGGTATTATAACTGAGTGCAGCCTTCTGTAGACCTCATTAAGCCACAAGGAAGAAGGACCCTCAACTCTAAGTGTATATATCTCTAATGGAAGGATTTGTACATTTCTTTAAGTGAAAGAGATGGCAACATATGTGAGAAGAATTTTCAAAAGAATTGTAGAGTTGTAAACAATTCCATATGTGACCCATGTACTGGTTCTTATCTTTGTTATATTCTTTATTGGATTACTTAAAATTTTCCTCATGTAATATATTTAAATTTTTTCTTAAACCTTCTTAGAGACACATCTTTCCATATTTGTGAGTAATATTCAAGTTTTGCAAGCAGGGAACCCTAATTCTTCCCAGTCTTTCTCATCACTCCTAGTCATGGCTGAATGTGGCTACATTTTACTGTATATACCAAATAAGCAGTGGCTGATGAGAGTGGCTGCATCATATGCTAAGAGTTGCAGAACTTAATTATCTGTGTTAGCCTGGATACATTCTTTTAGTATTTGTAGGATGTTATTTCTTCTTTGGCGAAGTGATATTGGACTTTGGAAGATTCTGATATTGGAAATCTTCTAGTTTTGTAATATAGGAATAATAAGTAAGTAAAATTCTAATGGTTGGCCTACTAAATTAAAAGTATTTTCATATTGTATGATTTGTGCTTCAAGAAAGCGTTATACAGAGGTAGTCCATTATGGAGGTAGTCAGATATTATGAAAATATTCCCTTCAATTTCACCTTCTTTTTTTTTACTCCATCAAGATATTTCATTGGCTGTTTCTGTTTGAGTTGTTCATTGATTCACCCACTGAATTCATTCAGCTTACTGATTCACTCAGTAAATACTTCTTGTACATCTGCTTTTTTGCCTGGCTCTGTGCGAGTTGTTGTGATGCAGTGTTGAACATTTTACACAGTTAACTCCTTCACGAAACATGCAGTCTAATGGAAGACCAACAAGAGCAATGCAATGAGAACAGTTTCATGATGTGAAAATACACTGTGGTATTGCCGTGTGAGAACAAGGAGGGAAATGCTGACCTTAAATTTGGAGGGGCTAGGAAAGTTCCTGGAGGAGCTGCTTTTGAAGCAAAAACCTGAAATAAGAGGTCAAGGGAGAGATGAGATGAGGAATGGAACTGTGAAGTGAGTATCTTTTCCTAGTGTTCCTATAACAGAGAAGAGGGACACCAGTTCCCAATCAGAGGCTAGATAAATAGGGCATTCTAAGCCATGTTAAGGTGTTTGGCTTTATCCTAATCCTAGAATTAATGGGAATCAAGTGTTCTAGGCAATAAAATGCCATATCCCTTTTCCATCATAAAGAGGTTGTAGAGGCCGCTGCATGGAGAGTAAGTTGGAGGAGAAAGGCCAGTTATTAGTCTGGCACAGTGGTTCAGCATGATGCAGTGGTGGTGGAGGGGGAGAGGACCGATGTGAGAGAGGCTGCGGAGGTAGAGCTGGGAACATGTTATGAGCAGCTAGACGGAGATTGTGGTGAAGGAAGAAGAGTGTCAGGAATATCTGATGTGTCCAGCTCATATAGCTAGGTGAGGTGTGATGGTGTTTTTTTAAACCAAGGTGAAGAACAGAGAAGGAGGAGTGTGTTTGGGAGGAAAATGTTGCATTCAGTATGGACATCGGTGGAATACTTAAGTGTCCAGTAGGCAGGTGAATGGGAAGTTCCAACGTTTAGAAAAAAGATGAAAGCTGGAGTCACAGATTTGGACTTCTGTTGACTGCAAAGGATAGTCGAAGTAATGGGAGTGGATGAAATTTGTTGAGAAGAAAAAGTGGAACAAGAACAGAACAAGGCCTAGGATAGAACTTTGAAGCGGTGAGTAAAGGAAGAGGTGAGAAGATGGTTGGAGAAGTCGAGGGAAGGACAAACTGATGTCACGTGCTGATTCAGTGGTAAGAAAGGATGGAGATACTCACTGAACTTAGCAGTGAGGACGTTTATCTTAACTTTGTTACCAGTACTTGTAGCGACATCATATGGAAGCACTTTACCATTTCTTTCCTGAGTGAGTGAAGATAGAGGAGAAAGCAACTCTGATCATTTACATGAAAAGAAATAGCGATGTCCGCTGAAAACAGTCTGAGCGTAGAGGAGGCTTTGTTGTCGCTGTTGTGGTTTATCTGTTTCTCGGGTTTGTTTTCTCAACTTTTATTTTTGAGTGCTGATGGGAAATGGAAGAGGAGAAGATGAAAATAAAGGCAGCAGAAGGGACAGTCAGTAGAATAGGGGCATGGAGCTGAGGGTCGAGAATGGGACAGTAGTGGAAGGAACAGGGCGTGTGAGCTTGAAGGGCAGAAATGTGATCAGAGTCTAGATTACCTGGTATCTTAAACTCACTGTTTCAAAAATGGGAGTTTCGAATAACAGTAAGACCAAGGCACGAGAGTGGGTGGTGGAGTAGAATAGAGGTGAATGTCTGGTGAGAAGAGATGAGAAGCATGATTGGTTAAGGTGATAGTCTTATGGATGAGATGGCTCAAGTTGATGAGATGTAGGATGCACTGGGAAGAGAATGACTGAACAGCAAGTGCCTAGTGAGATGGAAGTGAGAAATTCATGTGTGAGCTTAATAGTGTGAGCAGTGAAGAAACACATTTTTATAAAAGGAGTGAGAGTTTAAAGACAATATTGGGGGATGAGAAGGCCATCAATGTGATGTTCTGATGCCACAGATGGGAGTTGTGTAAGAATTAATAGCTTCAGCTTGAGGAGAGCTCTGTTTCCATTAAGGCAAAGAAATGAGGTGCCCATTCAATGAAGATTTAAGCATGTAGGGGAAGTATGTCTACAATCAGCATAGGTCTAGACTGAGGCTAGGAGCGGGTAGAAGGTAATCTAAGACTTCTGGTTAGTTCCACAATAGTCAGTGTTTAAGAAACAAATTTTTATCTAACCTTTGCCTAAAAAGTAGTGAGACTATATAAACAATATTTAGTGATTCTTGATTTAAAATGTCTCAATGTTCAAACAAGTTGTGCTGTCTTTATGCTGTGTTGATTTTTAAACGTAAGGATTTGTTATCGTAGGTAAATACTGCTAAGCTTTTAGATTGGTAATGTCAGTTATTATATTAAACCTCAAGTGTTTGTGTTCATGTCTGTTAATTTTTTAGACCTGCTTTCATTTTTGTTACATTTTGTCACTTCTCAGCGCTTCTGAGAATCACAGGTGATAGAGGGTGGTAATAAGTGTGCAGTTACTCGCTGCAGTAACGGTAGATGCCCTGGTGACAGTGCCACCAGCTCTCTTCAGTGTGTCTGTGTAGCACGCATGAAAGGGGCACTGGGTTTTATGAGCATTGTCATCTGTTTCTGCTTGGTTTTCAGGGACCATGGCTAAACCCGCTGCATCACTGGCCAGAAGCAGCAGCTTGTGTCGCTCCCGCCGCAGCATCATGCCGTCCTCCCCCCAGTCTCAGCGAGCTCAGCTTCCTGCTCACACTCCTCATCCGTCACACCCGCGGCACCCCCACCATCCGCCACACACGCAGCACTCGTTGCCTTCGCCTGATCCAGATATCCTCTCAGTGTCAAGTTGCCCTGCTCTTTATCGAAATGAAGAGGAGGAGGAGGCCATCTACTTCTCTGCAGAAAAGCAATGGTACTGGGAATGAACGAAGTACAGTCTGTCTCTGGCTGGGTTGGGGGAGGAAGGAGGTGGGTGGGTACGAGTGGTGTGTGGTATAGATTTTCTGTTGCTGTGTAACGCATTACCACAGGCTTCATGCCTTCTAACAACACCACATTTATTAGCTGTCAGTTCTGCATACTAAAGTCCAAGCTTGGTGTGGCTAGGTTTTCTGCTGAGGGTCTCACGAGGCGAAAACCAAAGTATTGGCTGGGCTTTGTTCTTATCTGGAGCTTGCGGGGCCTCATCAAAGTTCACTTGGTTGTGGCAGAGTTTGGTTCCTTGTGGTGCTAGGACTGAGGTGCTGGTTTCTGTGTGTGCTCTCAGCTGGGGTGCTCTCAGTTTCCAGAGGCTGCCCGCTATTCCTTGCCATCTACGTGTGGCCTCTATGCCTCCTTTGCTTGGAATCTCTGCCTTCCTTTATCTCTGATCTCTAGACCCACATTTAAAAGGCTTACCTGAATAATAATCTCTCCATATTAAGATGAACAGATTTGGTCCTTAATTGTACCTGCAAGATCCCTTCACAGCAGCACCTATGGTAGTGATGATTAATAACTAACTGGGAGAAGATGTGTGTGTGCCAGGGCTGGGAACTGGGGAACCATCTTAGAAATCTGCCCACTGCAGACCTAGGATATTTTGAGATATAACTATTAGAGGCCATTGAACACAATTGACTCAAGTCTCAGAATATCAGCCTGTCTAATGAAGAGTTGACTCATTGGAAAAGACCCTGATGCTGGGAGGGATTGAGGGCAGGAGGAGAAGGGGACGACAGAGGATAAGATGGCTGGATGGCATCACTGACTCGATGGACATGAGTTTGAGTGAACTCTGGGAGTTGGTGATGGACAGGGAGGCCTGGCGTGCTGCAGTTCATGGGGTCGCAAAGAGTCGGACATGACTGAGCGACTGAACTGAACTGAATGAACAGTTTTATATGTAAACTGTAAAGGCATGAGCCTCAGTATACTTGAGCACAAAGAAACATTAAATATGAATGCCTCGGGTTTTAAAATATTTGTTGTCACTTAATGATTTGTTCTGTTGCATGCTAGTACTTGCTAGTAAGCATGCAATATCAGATGCTAAAGGTGTAGGAACTTAAAGGAGGAACTTATATTCACAACAGTTTCTTTTTCTATAAAATGGATATAGTAGCAGTGTGTTCTAGTCCAGTGAGACCTCATGTTGCTGGGAATCTCTCTTTCTAAACCGTATTCCTTTTTTGGAGGAGGAATAAGTGAGAGGAAAACTGTTAATAGTTTCTGATCCTGCTACTTAATAGCTATGTAGCCTGACTTCTTACTGCCCTCCTAAGAGAAACAAAGCCAGAAGGAATGGTCTGGACATTTTCCATGAGCCCCGTTGGCTCTCTGTCGTGATTTTTTTTTTCTTTAACGTATAATTGTTTTACTTACTAGCAGAAGTAAAATGTATGATTAGCAGGTGATCAGTATGGCATACTCCTAAGGAGATAGAACAAGTTTTGTATCCTCGTTGCTACTGAGAATTTGCTGCAGCTTTGCCTGGTTAACACTTTATAGTTAGCTTTTTTTGTCTAGCCTTTGCAGTGTAATGCTAGTCACCAGTAAGATGGCTTTACTGACAAAACTAATTCTGTGTGGCTTACAGAAATTGGTAGGAAAACTCTAGAATTAAAATTCTTGTCTAGAATTTTTTGCAGGGATGGAAATGTTCAGTCCTTGTTTCAAAGAGCACTGTCAGAAATTCACAGCTCACTGATAAATACGAGAAGAATTTAGATTTGGAAAATGTCCTCTTCTCTTATTTTAGTCTTTTAAGTGTTGAACCTCCAGAATCCTTACAAAACGATAATAAATAAAGCACTTACTATTTACTTATCTTTTTATGTTCTACACATTATTACATGTACACACTGATTTAAACCTTACTTTAAGTCTTGTTATACATGCATTAAACTTACGTACATTCAACTACATGTCAATATGGAGGAAAAAAGGTAGAAAAATGACATAAATGGTATATACAATTAAGTTCAACATTCCAAGAATATATGTTGTAGAAAAAAATGGGAGATTTTAAGGTGCACTGGACCTATATTCCAAATTTGACTAAGTTATACAGAAGAAGCAACACTTCAGATTAGTATTGTTTTGAAATTAGGATGTGAAAACTAGAAGAAATATTAGAAGTTAATCAAATTCTCTTACTTTGTCAGGAAAATTGAGATCTGATTAAGTGATTTGCCCAAGGTTGTACAGCTGATTAATGGCCAGACCAGGACAGGAATCTAGGTTTCCTAACTTAGACCAATATTCTGTTTACACATTATTTAGATTTTAGAAACTAGATTTTGGAATATTTTTAACCTAGTTTAGAATTTCATAGACAAAGCAGCCAAAGAACATAACAGAATAAAGAGTAAATTCATAAAATTTTAACTAAATCAGCTTCTGATTCTGGAAGCTGAACAGCTTCTAGGAACAGTGACATATATATATATATATGCACTATTTGATTAATGGACATCTACTCCAGAAAGAAGCCTTGCAGAAAAGTCCTTACCAGTGATTGATTTCTGAGTCATTTCTTGCTGTCTGAACTGCCTCTTGCACCCTGTTAGCACTATCCATTATCAAGTTGTAAAAGCATTTGAAAAATTATGTAGTACATGTAACTGTATAAAATGAAAGCATCATTTAAATCTCTTATTTTCCCAGGAGATCTTCTGCCTTCTGAGAGCTTGTGGTGTAATAGACAATCTGCACATACATGTATGTGTAAAGTTCGTAGAAAGACTAAATAAATCAGCAATCTAATATATATCTAAAGTATGATATTAAAATGCATGTCAGAAGCCATAAACATGCACCTCCTAATGTGAATCATGATAGTAATCATAGTTCATCCAAAGTGAGAGATGATTCACTTCATTCACTCTGTAAATACGAATTTAGTCCTTGCTGTGTGTTGTGTACTTGCTAAAAAAACTTGAGCTGCCAAGACAGGTGAGACAAGGTCCTGGCCTAGTTCCAGCTGGTGGATGATGATCATATGTGTTCCTGCCTTTCTGTCTTCAGTTCTTTTCCTTCTCTCACCGTATTTCTTTTGCCAGTTACGGTTCCACTCTGACCCTACCTTGACTGTACTTTTCATTTCATAGGCATTCCTTGGGTAGAGTGAATGCTGTTCATCTCACCTGGATGGCACATGCGAAAATGAATGTGACAGGATCCCTATTCTTCCCTCCCTGTCTGCCTTGTTTATTAAATATCCCCATTAGCTTGTCACTGCTCCAGGAAAAAACAAGTTAGTAAGACTCCCTGTCTTCATTCAGTCTCTTTTCTTCTGAGGAAACCGACTATAAACAAGTTAATATAAAATATTTTAGGTAGTGATAAGTTCTGGGGAGCTACACAAGACAGGTAAAAGGAGAGAGAAAGCTGCTTTGAATAGGTGACTGGGGCGGCATCTCTGGGAGAGACTGTTTGAGCAGGGATGTGGATGACAGGGAGAAGTGAGCCATGCGGAGAAGAGAGGAGAAGGATGGGGCAGAGGGAGCAGTGAGAGCCCCAGCCTTGAGGCAGTCACAGGTCGGCATGCGGCAGGGGCAGGGCAGAGGCTGAGAACGGCCCGGCGTGCGGCGCGAGGGCAGCTGGAGGCCTGACCGTCCTGGTCCTGGTGGACTTGGGCAAGGACTATGGGTTCTAGCCTAAGCAAGTGAGGAAGCGTTGGAAAGTGTCTTGAGCAAAGGAATGCTCTGGTCGAGTTTTTAAAAACCACTTTAAGGGCTGTTGAGAGAGGTAACTGAGAGGGGAGAGCCAGAGTGGAAGCCAGGAAGCTACTGCAGTCCTTGAGGTAGGGCAGGAAGAGGGATAGTGGCAGCAGGGCAGGCAGAAAGAGGCAGCTTTGAGGCATATTTGGAAGGAATAGCTAATAGCATTTACTATATGTTGCCTTTGGGGTTGTAAACTTTATTTTCCTAGTCTTCTTTATTTCTCTTTTAGCTATGGAGAAAGTGAGAGAAATCACAGAGGAATAAAGTGAGAATTTATTAAGTAGCACTGTGTCATTGCCTTTCACCTGCCATCCACTCCCTACCCTGATCTTCGCTTCTTTTTTAAACTTGGGAGAGGCTGTGTTTTAGCTTAGTATATTCTTTTCTTTTTTCCTTAGGAAGCTATATTCAGTCAATTTAATGACTAAAAAATAAAGGGAGAGGCAGCGACTATAATTCGTCTTCTCAACTAGATGTCAAATGTATGATTTCATAAGAAAAGTTTTCAGTATGGAAACAAGACACAGAAGTAGCTGAATGATAAAAGTCTGTAAAAATTAAACATTTTCATCTCTCTAACAATCGAAGGAGTTGTAACTTCAGTTATAATGTTTTCTAGATTGTTTATCATAGTTGATGTTTAAAATTAAACATTCCATTTTGATAAATATGTTATTTAGAATAGCGGTTTTCTAATTTTGTTAAAATGTGTGCAGAATGACAGCTTAGACTATGGAAATCGTTTTGGTTAGGGTCCACTGGAACGTCTGCAGGTGCCCTTAAGAACGCACTGACAGAATTCTGCCTTTGCCTCTCTCTCATCCAGGGAAGTGCCAGACACAGCTTCAGAATGTGACTCCTTAAATTCTTCCATTGGGAGGAAACAGTCTCCTCCTTCAAGCCTTGAGATATACCAAACATTGTCTCCTCGAAAAATATCTAGAGATGAGCTCTCTCTAGAGGATTCATCGCGAGGAGATTCGCCCATAACTGCAGACATCTCGCGGGGTTCTCCTGATTGCGTGGGTCTGACAGAAACTAAGAGCATGATCTTCAGTCCTGCCAGCAAAGTATACAATGGCATCCTGGAAAAATCGTGTAGCATGAACCAGCTCTCCAGTGGCATCCCCGTGCCTAAACCTCGCCATACGTCGTGTTCCTCCGCGGGCAACGACAGCAAGCCAGTGCAGGAAGCCCCGAGTGTTGCCAGGATAAGCAGCATCCCCCATGACCTTTGCCATAATGGAGAGAAAAGCAAAAAGCCATCAAAAATTAAAAGCCTTTTTAAGAAGAAATCTAAGTGAACTGGCTTGGCTGACTTGGTGTAATTCCATTCAAGTGACATCTTTAAACTTTTATCTCCCATCCTTCAGTCCCCGTTTTTTGTTTTAATTTTAGGAATGTAACTCCGTTGAGGCTTTCCAGACTGGATGCCATAGTGGAATGTCCTTAAGGGCAACTGTCTACTGTCGGCTTATTTAAATGACTATATAATCAATATGTCAAGCCAATTATTACTGAAAAATCATTAAGAGATGAGACAGTTTACAGTCGTTTTTGCCTATTTATTTCTGCTTTGTTATTAGTGATGTATATATACATTTTGTTGAAAGCCACTATGGACTTACAAGCTTTAATGGACTAGTAAGCCAGCATGGGCTTGCAAAAATTTCTTGTTTACCAGAGCATCTTCTTATCTTTCCACAGAGCTATTTACATCCTGGACTGAAATAACTTTAAAGGAGTAAAACTAATTGCACTACTGTTTTCCAGACTGGAAAAAAATCCCTGCGAGTGAAACTGTATAGAGTTTATAAAATGACTACGGATAGGGGACTGTTTTCACTTTCAGATCAAAATGGGTTTTTAAGTAGAACCTAGAATTTCTAATTGACTTGATTTCTGGAAATGAAAACCCGTGCTTTTATTATGGGACGCTTCTTTAAATGCATTCAACATTGTAAGTTTCAAGTCCTGCTGTAAAGATCATGTTGTTTTGTTTATCCCAGGGCTTTCACTGTGATTTTCTGCATTGCAGGCTGTATGATAAAATATAAATAATTTAAAGAGAGAAGGCTTTTAATTCCTTACACAAGTAGAAGAGTTAAAAAACTTGATTGACGGACTTAAAACATTCACAAGCATATACTGAGGTGGGGGAATGTGGGAATTCAGGCACTTGTTTACAGACTTAATAACTGCAAAGGATTTATGGTTTGTGAAAAACTTGTACTGTGGAAAAGATAATAAATCTCAGACATTATTGTGTGGGACTGTGCTGATTTTTGTTGATAACACTCCACTAAGAACACTATATGTTTTCTGGAGAGCTGTGTAAACTGTCTTCTTGCTTAATTGCAATATAAGAAATAGTGATGTTTTGAAAGCAAGTTGTCAACAAATTTCTTTCTATTTTATATTGTTTGTCATATTTTTATGTAGTTTGAAATGTTTAAATGTTCTAATATCAAGATTAACAAATATAAATTTATGGTGCATTTAGATTGTGTTGTATTAATTTGTAAAGTTTGTTAAAATGATAGCATATGATAAAGGTAACTTTTACTGTGAAGATTGTCACGTGGAGCAACACAGTGCGTTAATATCTGAGGAGTTTCTGCTAAAACAAATTCTTTTAAAAATTCAGTCAAAATGATCTGGTTAATGCAGTGTGGGTGGATGCTTGGTGCATATTAACTAGAATGGTTTTTCAGCTTTATGGCTGTAACTGGTAATGTCCAACTCAGTCCTGTTTAGATGAAAATGCTGATTAAACAATCAGCATTGAGACTTACTCCAAAGAAATACTTTAGTGAGAATATGAACAGTTTCCCAACAACTCCTGTAAATTTTGCATACTTTAAAGCAGTTGTTAAAACTGTTAAGGTCTTGAATGATTTTTATATATACAGATATTTATATATTTAGTAGACAGTGGTATAAGTTAAATAATTTGACTGAAATGAACATAGCGTTTTGGAGTAATTGTAAGTTAACCTGAAAGGTCAAGAGTTGAGGAACATAGGCCCGAAAGCTGTTGAGGAAGGGGAAAAACTGCATAAAGAGTTGAAAAGCGTTCTGGAAAGTTTCTTCAGAATGAAGGGAGTATCTTCTTTCTTCTTACAACCAGGCAGAAGTTCTTCCCTTTGAAAACTGCAGAAGGAATGAGAACTTTTCAGTTTGATGAAAAGGAAAGGTAAAAGCTGCAGAGTGTGGAGTGGGGCTGGGAGGAGGAAGGGCTCTAGGAATGCCCAGCAAGGCCCTTGCTCAGGCTTACAAGGGGTCCTGGATCAGAAGCACCTGTATGCTAGAACTTGGGGTTGGGAGTGGGAGAGGCCAACCTAAGTAGAACGTGGGCTGTCATAAGTCAGAGAATGCATCGTTTGTGCTAGATTTCATACACTTTTTATAAACAGATTCAACCAAGGAATACTTGTTGCTGCTCCATGTTGCTTGTAATGTTTACTTAGTACAGTGCTCCATATTCGTAAATTCAAAAGATAATTTGAGTTTCGGAAAGCCACAATAATTTCATATCACATCATTTACACGTGAAGAGTTGGATGTTAGTATAAACTTTTGAAAACCTATTTGTAACCCTATTTTAAGCTTATAAAAACCATGGTATTTTCCTGATTTTAAAAGTTATTACTTATAAAAAATGTTTCATGATAGAAAAGTATGAAGAAGAAAAACAACCAAGCAGGTCAAATTCTATTGCCTAAAGTAATCCTTTTAATATTTTGCCATGATTTCTACTAGATCATTTTCTATATATTGATACATACTTTACATAATTGAAATCATACTATATATCTTTATATTATACTTTTTCACTTAATATAAGCATTTCTCCATTATTAGTAAAAACTCTTTAAGAGCAACATTTTAGTGATTGTGTGATTTCAGGAGCAACATTTTAATGATTGTATGATATACTGTTGTATTGATTTACATTATCTTTTTAAACATTCTTTTATTATTAAACATTAGGCTGTTTCCAGATTTCTAATACATGGAATGCTGGCATTTAAGATTTGTTGAGCACCCTGTATGCCAGGCACTGTTCTAAACTCTATGTTCTCATTTAATTTTTACACAAACCTTCTAAGGTATGATTTTTTTCTTTTTTAAAAATCATTTTACTGATGAGGAAACTAAGTCCCAAAAATTATTTGCTGAAGATCATTAGCAAGTGATAGAATTATGCTAACTTCTAAGTCATACTGCATAAATTCTAAAGAACATTCTCTTTCCTTGGAATACATATTTTTAGAAAAGCATAAAGACTTAGTTTATGTACATGCATATGTGTTTGTATGTATACACATGGAGTCTTACATGTATACCTTGATGGTGACTGAAAATTCTTTCTCCCTGTAGCTGTGTTTATATTCCCCTAATATCTGAGTGTACAAGTGCCTTTTTACTTCATATCATCATTTCTGAATTATCATTTGGTTAAAATTTCACTATTTTAATAAGTTTTTTTTTATTAGGTTAATAATATCTAGTGTGGATGGAAAGGTTTTTTATGCCATGTGTTTTTAATTTCAGTGAATTATTTCTTCATGTCCTTTGCCCATTAAGTGCTTGGGGTCCTAGTGTTTTTCTCAATCTTTTACACAGTCTTCAAATGCTATTGTACTCTTTACTTACTAACTAGAACAGTGAATTTTTTTTTTTTTTATCAAATAGCATTTTACAAATTTATTTTTAAAAGTAGGCTGAAGAAAACATACCTTCAAGTTTTAGTCTGACTGCTCTCCTCTTTTTAGGTGTTAAATGAGAAACTAGGTTCCCGCCCCCCCCCCCCCACTCCTCCAATAGCAGGTAAGAAGCATTCAGAATCTGCTTAATTCATTCAACAAGTATCTAATTGCTTACCATGTACCAAACATTATGATAAGCTCCAGAGGTATTGAGGCTAATGTGACAGGTACCTCCCCTAAAGGAACTTGATATTTAATAGGGGAGACAGGTCATAAACCCTAACATAAGGGCAATAATAGAAATACAAACCAAATGTTGGGAAGAGGGATTATGTAACTCAAAATTATTTATTAGATCAAGGGTAATTTGATGGTGTTAATTTGCTAAGGATGTGGAGAGGTTTGCTATGGCTGAAATATGCCTGGTCCAAAGGCAAGTTTTAGGGCTTACTACTAACTAGTAGTCTAGTTCCAACAAGTGAGCTTGCAATTATTGAGTTCCAGCAAAACACTTTGTGATATCTGTGAGGGTGCTCATTCTGGGATAAGTTGTTCACCAGAGAGAAACACTGAGCTACTGCACAAGAGTCCTGATAGTACCATAAGACTTTCCCTCCCCACCTTCTCAACCCTAAAACAAAGCAGTCTGTTGGAATACACTCCAGATTTCCCAAGTAGGCCTGATCTGATCTTTCGGTAACTCATTTTTCTGAGGAAACTCCATACTGTTTTCCATCGTGGCTGAACCGGTTTACATTCCCACCAACAGTGTGGGAAGGTGGTTCTCTCCACACCCTCTCCAGCAGTTTTTAATTGTCAACTTTGATGATGGCCATTTTGGCAGGTGGAAGGTGATAATCCTCATTGCAGTTTTGATTTACATTTCTCAATTGGTATCAGAAGGTCTTCAGGCCAGTTTTCGGATGTTGCCTCAATCCCATCACTGGGCTTTCCTGAGGTTATCTATGGGTCTCTGACCCACAGGGTCCTATCCATGACAGTGTGTGTTGTGGGCCCAGGTAGGACATTGTAGGGAGGACTCAATGCAGATCTTGATTTCTTATCTGTGAGAAAGGATTGAGGCGATGCCCAGGATTCCTCCCTGAGCTAGTTTTGACTGCCAGGGTCTCCATTATCCCGATGTTTGATCTTTTACTGCTTATGTTGCAGTCTCTTCATTTGCCTTTAAAAATGAGAGAGCAAGGAGGTAAGGAGAGCAGTTGTGCAGTTGGTGGGAGTCACAGTGACTCGGCCCCTCCAAATCCCCACTCTTTAAGGCAGCAGGAGAGTCGCCCTACCCTTCCCACATCTTGCCTGGTTGGCCTGGCAGGTTCTAGTCCCTTGTAAGCAGGGCTCTAAGAAATCTTACCTTAGTCAAACTTGTCTTGCTTCCAGCTGCCACATTTTAGTTTCAGATGGTTGTGTGACATTAGCAGCCGTTCCAGTGTTGCGGTTCTGTTGAGAATACCTGGTGTCTATTTCTGGTAGAGGTCTATCACCTCTTTAATTGGAGCTTCTTAGTCCTAAAGTATCCACATGGGCTAATTTCCCATGTGTGAGAACGCTAACTTCTGGAATCTCTCACATACCTCCAGTCCCTGGGATTTGATAGATCAGAGGGAGATTGAAGGGCATTACCACTTGGGAACTGGAAAAGGTTTCTAGAATAAGTATGTGGCTTTTTTGTTTTGTTTTTGAAATACCAGCTATTCAGCTTTGGTGCTTCTTGAAAAAGCTTTCAATTAACACTCAAGATGTGCCTCTGTAGTCAAAAAGTTCTGTGACAGGAAATTAAAGAGGGGCTGGTTGAGGATGGGTGGGGGATGAAGCCCGGGTGCAGCAGTGACCCAGAGGTTACCTTGGACCTATAACATAAAGGTAAGATAATAAACCTGGGAATACGACCAGGGCATGGAACCTCAGGAAAGGAGAGGACAAGTAGGGAGAGAAAAGGTGCATTTATTGTAAAATCACCAAATCTTGTTCATTTAATTCCTGATGAAATTAATGCCTCTGCTGCCCCGGGGCCTTGCTTTCTTCATTTCTCATCTTATTAACTTTAAAGGGCCTTACCATCTTTCATCCACTTGGCGAGCTTTCCAAGCCGCAGGATGGATTTGTCTCTGATTAAAGTCTCTCTGTGCCGCTCTCTTGCCCGTTCGATAAAGTAAACAAACTAGCAAAAGACCTTGGTGTCCTGGGCCTGGGCCTGTTTGCTTCTCCAGCCTCATGGCTTCACAGGGACATAGCCATGTGTAACCTCCAGATACGCTGAACCAGATGGAGCTTTCTGAAAAGCCAGGCTACTGCTTTTGCCTGGAATGTCCTCTCCTGTCTTGGGCCATAAACTCTTAAAGTTTTAGCTCGGCTCAGGCGTCTCCAGGAAGCCTTCCATACACGCCCCGATCTGAGCATGATAGACCACTCCTGTGAATGTCCAGAACTTGATGTTTATTCTGGTGTTTGTCACATCAGATCATTAATATATGGAAGTATTGAGTTGTTTTCCCAATAAACTGAACTGCTTAAGAGCAGGGACTCTGCCTTATCTTGCTTTGAAATCCCGAGGACTGGAAGTTCAGTCACTGAATACATTACATGCCTGACAAATGAATAAATAACAGACATTACTGCTGCCTTCAAGTTTCAGAGTGTTAGGGCAGTCACAAGTTTAATGATTAAAAGGCAATTCAAGACTATTACCTCATATAAATGAGCATGGTATGGCTGTATTTCCATTGTCTTATAATGCAGATTCCAAAGAAGGAAGAGAACGAGATGGTGTGGGGGTAATGAGTCTGTTTTCTTTGTGAGATGTATTTTCAGAGCTGGGTTCTATCCCTGGGTCAGAAAGATCCCCTGGAGAAGGAAATGGCAACCCACTCCAGCATTCTTGCCTGGAGAATTCCATGGACAGAGGAGTCTGGTGGGCTATAGTCCATGGGGTCATAAAGTTGGACACGACTAAGTGACCAACTTTCACTGAATGAGGAGTGCTGTCTGAATAGGCCTAAAAGAAATGGTGTCAGAATGGCTGGCTTCTTTCCTTTCAGGCTCTGTTCAGGTGTTCCGTCTGTGCAGTTGCTTAGCTTATCCAGTCCTTCTCTTCACTTTAGCTTTTAATGACTGTTCCACATATCTGGTAATTAATGGGATCCTTGTATCATTAGATCTTATTCTTTTAGTAAGTATATAGTGAGAGCCTATACTCTGCTGAGTGCTGAGCACAGGACAGTAAGATAAACATAGTCTTCACCTCACTTGTTGGACAGATCCATAAATAGCTGTTTAAATCACCCTGTTTGTTATTAGGGGGCTTCCCAGGTGGCACAATTGATAAAGAACCTGCTTGTCAATGCAAGAGACGTAAGAAATGTGGGCTTCACGGTCCCTGGGTCAGGAAGATCCCCTGGAGGAGGGCATGGCAACCCACTCCAGTGTTCTTGCCTGGAGAATCCCATGGACAGAGGAGCCTGGAGGGCTGCAGTCCATAGGGTTGCAAGAGAGCCGGACATGACTGAAGTGACTTAGCACATTTAGTTTGTTCTTGGTGCTATGAAGAAAATGGTCACAGAGCCAGGCAGGTATTTAAATGAGCTTTAACTCCATTAAAGGGCAGGAAGGGCCTTAACCAAGGAAGTGATTTTGTGCTTAACCCTGCAGAGTTAGTAGGAAACAGACAAAGAGGAGATCCAAGTTTTCGAATGGCCCAGGCAGTGGTAATATAGAAGGACTTGGGAGGAAAAGCATCAGGTGTGTGTAAGAAACTGAAGGAAGGCTGGATGGTAATGAGGAAGCGAGAGACCCCAGAGAGAGCAGTGCCTTGCAGGTCATATTTAAGACAGTAGACATGCTCCTGAGACCGTGGGAAATCATTGAAAGGGTAAAGTGTGGGGAAAATGATTCTTCTTAAATTTATTTTACATTTCTACTGCTTCCAGATAGCTTGAGGGGTAAACACTGTTGATTTATGTATCCTTATATTCTCTCTTAGCACCTGTCACTAAATCAAATACTTAGTAAATATTTAGCAACTTGGTTTCCAAGTGGAGGGAGACAAGTGCAAGGGTGAGACTGAGCAGGGTAATTCAGCAGACTGATACAGACTCTAGAAAGAGCCAGGGAGAGGCACCGGGAGCCTTGGGAGTAGGGTGGTTCTACTTCCCTTTGGTTAGAAGTTTGTTTTATAATAGCTGGGATTGCTGTGGCAAAACACCATGGACTGGGGGCTTCAACAACAGAAACTGATTTTCTCACAGTTCTGAATGCTGAAACAGATCAAGCTACCAGCACGACTGGGTTCTGGTGAGGCCTCTTCCTGGTTGCAGACAGCTAGCTGCCTTTTTGCTGTGTCCTCACAAGGCAGAGAGGGGAGCGAGAGATGGGGAACCCTCAGGTTCTATCAGGTTAGGATCCCATTGTGTGGTTTCATTGAACCTTAATTTCCTCCTTGAACTTCCCTGGTGGCTTGGTGGTAAAGAATTCGCCTACCAATGCAGGAGACACAGGAGACGCAGGTTCAATCCCTGGGTCGGGAAGATCCCCTGGAGAAGGAAATGGCAACCCACTCTAGTATTCTTGCGTAGAGAATCCCCATGGATGGAGGAGCCTGGCAGGCTATAGTCCATGGGGTCACAAAGTGTCAGACATGACTTAGTGTCTGAACAACAAGACTCTGTCTCCAAGTGTAGTCACAATTGGGGTTAGACCTTCAACAAATGAATTTAGGGAGGACACAACTCAATCCTTCACAGGTTTTATACTGTGAAACCACTGAAGCAGTGGTTCTCAACCTGCATGCAAGTGAACAGCGCTAGGGGAGCTCTCTCAAAGTTAATGCTGAGGGGACCTATCTTGGGAGTTCCTGTTTCTTTAAGTTCTTGCAAGGGGTTCAATTGACATTTTAAAACTATATCCCGGGGATGATCCTAATTGCATCAGGGAACAATGACTGTATCTATGCATTGTGTTCCTAGCCTGTAAACTGAAGGACTTCATATTTAATTCTCTCTGTTCCTCTCTCTGAAATTTTTTCCTGATTAGAAAAATTTGAGAGACACCAACCTTTGCTAGTCCTGTACAGGAAAAGCAGCCAGCTTTTCACTGTCTTGTGCTTCGTGTTACTTGTCTTGCCATGACTGACTGCATTGTTAAACAGCAGTTGTAATCTCCATATTGTTGGCTGAGTGGGTGCCAAGCACACCTAACTTTCCCGCAAATGGATCATGGCAAAGTTAGATTTGAAGGAGGGGAAAGCAAGAAGCACAATTCTGACCTTAGTGGTTTTTAACTGGAATGCTTCAGCTTCAAGTCACAGAAAACATGACTAAGCAATGGCTCAAAAATTTGAGGCTCTATTTTCCCTCCTAGGATTGGATGTCCAGAGAAAGGTGGTCCAGGTGGTCCACGTAGTGGCTTCTTCCCTCTTTCCACTGTATCCATCCTAGCTGCCTAATGGCCCAGGACAGCTGCATTGCCTCACATCACATGTCCATGCCAGGCAGGAAGAAGGCAAAAGCTAAGCAGTGTATGCCTGTTGATGCCACTACCTTGTAAAGTGCTTTTCAGGAAGCTTTGCCCAGTAACACCCCTCTTCACTTTATCAGCCAGGACTGTGGCTCACAGCATCATCCACAAGAGAAGCTGGGAAATAGAATGGTTTAACTTTTATTTATTTATGTTTGGTATGCTGCTGCTGCTGCTCTCAGACACAACTCTACTAATGATCGAGAAGGGGGCTGGATTTTAAGGAAAGAATTAGAAACGTCTGCCACAGGTCACTGGGCACTTGCCTGACCTTGAGATAAATTTTAAAATGTTAGAGTCTGCCACAGCTAGAGAGTAGCCCCTGCTCCTGGCAACTAGAGAAAGCCCTTGGGCAGCAATGGAGACCCAGCACACCAAAAATAGCCTAATAAATAAAATTATTACAAAATAAAATGTTCGCATTTCTATCATGTGCCAGGAACCGTTCTAGATACTGGGAGTACAAGAGTGAAAACAAAAATGAAAAAGCAGAAAACCAGACAAAGCCAAGGCTTCACTCTCATGGGGTTACATTCAAGTGGGGAATACAATCAACAAATGAACTATGTAATATGTTAGGTGAATGGAGTGAGGACTGAGGTGGTTTGCAGTTTTCAGTTGGATGCTCAGGAAGACCAGTGTTTGGAACCTGGTGTATGAGTATTAACATGAAGGAAGTGAGATATGTAAATTCCTTGGAATATAAATACCTTGAAAGGAGCCTCTAAGGCAAGGCAACAGGGAACAACAGATACAAAGTCCCTGCATTCCTCTTTGTATTTCCAGTCTATGTTTGTTTTATGGGTTCTCATTATTTTTATCTTAATGGACATTTTTATCTTCATATGGACATTGGTATATACAGTTGAGGTATACAGGGCAATTCTAGGGTTTGTCTTGATAGTTCTTCCCCCTTTGGAAAAAATAAGATGCTTAAATGTACATCCTGAGAAATTGTTAAGTGTCTTTTCCCACTTCTCTCCCCCTCCTGAATCCTGTTCCCTTATTTCCTTATCCTTCCAGAGATGATGCTGTAGAAATTATGAGAATGGATTTGGAGTCTTGATAGCTCTGAGTATGAGCCGTTACATTTCCTGCCTGTGATACTGGGCAAATAGCATATCTTCCCAGAGCCTATCAGCTCATCAGAGAAGCTGGGATGGATGCTAATGCCCCCCTCACTGTTGCTATACTGAGCGAGGTGAGGAGGTGAAGGGCCCTATCGCAGAGCTGGGTACCTATTGGTTATCTCTTCTCTTCCTCCTGGCCTTCAGCTTCTGGGTCACATAGAATATGTAAGGTAGGTCAAGCACTGTTCTATGAAAAAAGGACTTCAGACTCTTTACCAGGATCTAGTAGTGTGCAAGGATCTAGTGTCATATATATTGCTCTAGTGTGCAAGGATCTAGTGTCATATATATTGCTCAGTGAAGTTATATTTACCAGCCTGTCCCTACACCCAACCCCAAAGTCTTCTGAGAGGTTGACTCCAGGCCTTTACTTACTGAATGTCAGACGCCAGTGCTGCTCACACTGTGAAACCTCATCATCATCCGGAACCATCCACCTGCCCTGTGTGTCTTTGCTGCTGATTCCTTTGCTCCATTTTGCCTCACCTGCTTTGACAATGTTGTAAAGGGTGGTTCATTTCAGTTTGCAAAGGCATAGTCTAAAATGGGATCAACAGACTTTTCCTATAAAGAACCAGACAGTAAATGGTTTTAGTTTCGCAGGCCATGGGCCTACCACGAACTTTGTGCTCAAATCTGCCATTGCAGCCTGAAGGAAGCCACAGATGGCGTGTGAGAAATGGCGCATAGACTAGATATGACCTGTGGTGAGCTGGATTCAGTCCATGGACCATAGTTTTCTAATCCCCAATTTAAAATAAAGGTTAGGCATTGATCAAGAGGAAGAGCTTCATCATAGGCCCATAAAGAATAGAACATTAAAAGTAATTCACAATAAGAAATAATTGCTAAGTCACGTCTGACTCTTGCGACCCCATGGACTGTAGCCTGCCAAGCTCCTCTGTCCATGGGATTCTCTAGGCAAGAATACTGGAGTGGGTTGCCATTTCCTTCTCCAGGGGATCTTCCCCATCCAGGAATTGAACCCGAGTCTCCTACGTTGCAGGCAGATTCTTCAGCTACTGAGTTACAAGGGAAGCCCTAAGAAATAATATCCCAGTACAAATAATCACAGTTCATCCAACCAGTTCATTCACTGCCGTGTAACTAGTGCTTGCTGCACTAGGGGTTAGGTCTGCAATCTGCTTTTACGAAGTGGGTGCTTCTGGACTGAAGTGAAAGTCCTGGAGATCCTGACTCAGCCCCCTGCTGCCATCTGCGGTTGTCTGAGTGGAGTCAGCTTGGAAGTCAGTGATGTGTCAGCGTGTTTATGAGAGGGTGAGGTGGACCATAAAGGTGTCTTCTGGATCCTTACCTGAGAGCTTGGCTGAACATCCACAAGGTGGGCTTCATGAGGCTCAGGAGAGAGTGACAGTGATGAGCCAGCAGGTGTCCAGTGCTGTGAGATGCTGAAGTCTGACCAATCCCAAAGGGAGTGTCTTCAATCAGCACTGCAGGGGTTCAGGTAAGGACTAATAAAGGCCACATGCTATGATTAGGGGACCATGCCCAAAAGTAGGGGTCCAGAAACTATGGCCAAATCTGGCTTGTGGCATGTTTTAGTGTGGCCCATGAGATAAGAATGATTATCAGTCTTTAAAAGTGTTGTTCAAAAGCAGCAGCAGGAGCTGGAAGAAGCTGGAGCTGGAAGAAGAGGAAAGAGGAAAAGAAGGAAAAGGAAACTGAGACCATACATTGCTCACAAGAATTTAATTAATTACTCCCTGGCTTTTATAGATAACATTTGCCAAACCCTGCAATAGAGTAAAAGCCATATCCTGGGACTAAGAATAAATATGAGACAGAACCACCCTAACAAAAATAAAACCAAGCCAGGGTAAGAAAATTTCACAATAATTAGCTGCCTTGCAGAACAAAACCAACCTTCTTTAAAGAAAATAACATAATCCAGACTCCTTAAATATCATCCACAATGTCCAACATACAATAAAAATTATAGGACATGTGAGCAACATGTGTTACCTTTGATCAGGGGGCAAACAGCAATCAATGAAATAGACTTTGATATGACCCAAATATTGTACTTAGCAGATCAAGACTTTAAATAAAAGTGCCATTATAAAAATGTTCAGAGACTTATTAAAAGAAAAAAAGATGGATGCAGTAAGTCAGCACATGTGAGATCTCAGTGGAGAAATAGATACAATAAAACAGAACCAAATGGAAATTCCATAACAGAAAGGCATGATATCAGAAATGAAAGGTTCAGTGAATGAATTTAACAGCAGATCGGAGACTTCGAAAGAGAAGGACAGTGAAATTGAAGGAAGATTAGTAGAATTATCCAATCTGAAGAAGAAAGATGTAAAGAGAAAAAAGTCTGAATATGAAAATAATGTAGAGAGTCTCAGTGATCCTCAGTGATCTGTGAGAGAGATTAAAATGCCCATTAACAGTCTGAGAAAGAGAGGGAATTGTTCAGAAAAAAATATTTGAGGAAACAATACCTGAAAATTTCCAAAATTTGGTGTGTGTGTTAGTCGCTCAGTCGTGTCCGACTCTTTGTGACCCCACAGATTGTAGCCCTCCAGGCTCTTTCATTCATGGGATTTTCCAGGCAAGAATAGTGGAATGGGTTGCCATTTCCTTCTCCAGGAGATCTTCCCAACCCAGAGATCGGGCCTTGGTCTCCCACATTTCAGGCAGACTCTTTATCATCTGAGCCACCAGGGAAGCTCCAAAATTTGGTAGAAAAGTAATTAATCTAAGAAGCTCAGTAAATTCCTAACAAGTACAAAGAAAACCACACTTAGCCACATCACAGTCATTCTTTTGAAAACCAGAGAAAAAGAGGAAATCTAACGATCGTGATGGACAGGGAGGCCTGGTATGCTGCAATTCATGGGGTCGCAAAGAGTAGGACACGACTGAGCGACGGAACTGAACTGAACTGAACTGAACTGAAAGGTGGCCAGGGAAAAAACACTTAAAGGGGAATACATGCATATGACAACTCATTCTCATAAGAAACAATGAAGTCCAGAGGAAAATGGGGCAACATTTTTAAAATGTTGGAAGAAAGCAAAAACTCTGCAAACCAAGAATTCTGTATCCAGCATGAAAACTCTTCAAAAATTAGGATGAAATGAGGAGCTTTTAAAATAAAAGAAAAACAGCAAATTTCGTGCCAGAAGACCTGCACTATAAGAAATGCTAAAGCAAGTTCTTTAGTCTAAAGGGAAATGATACTGATGAAAACTCAGATATACTGAAAGTAATAAAAAGCATTGGGAATGACAAATATGTGGATAAATATAAAAGAGGCAATTTTAAACTTTATGAAAAACCATGGCACTTTAAAGCAAAGGCAATGTTGCATTTTGAAATTTGTAACACATGTAAAATAAAATATATGACACTAATAGCTCAGGGGAGAAGAATGGAGTTTTTCTCTTGCAAATATCTTACATTTCACAGGAAGTGGTTTAATATGAACGCTCTGCAGTATGTAATTAGCAAGAATGAGCAGTGTCATCCCAGGATATAGCTAAAACTTCAGTGAAAGTAACACGCAGAATGCTTGAAATATGATTAATCCAAAGAGAATGAGCCAGGTGAAATGGAGAAACCATAAGAACAAACAAGAAGGATTCAAAAATAGAACACAAATAGCGGGATAGTAGAATTACATCCAATCATTTTAATTACCTAAAATGAATTGACTAAACTCTTCACTTAAGAGACAGAGACTGCCTGCACAAAAATGGAAGACTCTACAATATGCTACCTACAAATGAAGCAATTTAAATATATGTATGCATGTAGTTTGAAAGTGAAAAAAGGATGGGAAATAATGTAGCCTGGATAGTGAGCATAAGAAAGCTGCTGTGCCTATATCAGTTTCACACAGAGAGACTTTCAGACAAAGATTATTGTTACATATAAATGGAGACATTTCATAATGATGAGTTAATTCATCAGGAAGGCACAGAACTCCTAAATATACAGATACACATAATACAGTTTACAGGAAGCAAAATCACAGAATTGAAGCAAGAACTAGACAAAGCCACAGTTACAAATGGAGATTTTAACAGCTTGTTTTCATAAATCGATGAAACAAGAAGATTAAAAAAATCAGAAAGAAAGAGGAGGGAAAATTGGAAAGGAGATGAACCCCCTTCACCCTCACTGACGATGCATGCCCCTGCTTCCTCCTAGGGTCTTGTGAACACAGTTCTGAAATGTCCTTCTCTCACCCCTCTGTTTAGCAGAAGTGTGTGGAATCAGCTGAATAAATTACAAAACATATGTCATGATTCTCTTTGTGACAGTGTAAACCTGCTATTATTTATTGGGAGGAAAAACAGAACACACAGAGCACCTCAGTACAAGATAACTGAACAGTGCAAATCAATCCCAACGTTCCAGCTTGCCTGGCGTTTTGCGGGCTACCCGCAAACATGTATCTGCTCAACAGAGACAACGCAGAGCTTCGCCTCACTCTGTATACCATTTTTTGTTTTACTCTCTCTGAGTTATTTGATACTGAAGCTGTAGTTAGTTATGACTTTTGCTCATTGCAATGATTTGAAAACAGTATCAAAACAGAAGCCTCGTGTTTCTTTTGGCAGTTTCTCTCTGCCTTGGGCATTTCCCCCTAAGCTTTCTCTCTTTCCTTTCTTTCCCATGGCATCTCCCATCTCCTGGGTCACAATTCTTGGGGGAGTTTTCTCAGCTGTAACCAGGGTTAAGACTGGACTAACACAGGAATGATTCAGCGTTATGAACACTTTTCCCTGTGTGATGAGGTGGAGGAAGAGCTCATTGCATTAGCGTGTGCGAGACTGAGTATTTCCTCGAATCCTATTTACTGGACTTCCAGGAAATTCCCTACTTTATCTTGTTCAGACTTCCAGGAGCATTTATCATACTCCTTCCTCCTCAAAACACTTCTCTCCATTTCTGTACCCCACACTCTTCTGAATAGTCAGGCTTCCCTTGTGGCTTGGACTGTAAAGAATCTGCTTGCAATGCAGGAGACCCAGATTTGGTTCCTTGGTTGCGAAGATCCTCTGGAGAAGGGAATGGTTACCCACTCCAGTATTCTTGCCTGGAGAATTCCATGGACAGAGGAGCCTGGCAGGCTACAGTCCATGAGGTCGCAAAGAGTTGGACACAACTGAGCGAATAACACTTTCACTTCATGCCACAGAAGTCCCTGAATTACAGAGTTGGAGAGGGGACGCCACTGTTACCTTAGACTCTTGTCTTCCTACTTGATGAGTCTCAGGGTGTGGCCGCCAAATCCTTTTTAATACATTTCCAAGCGGTAACAACCCCCTAAGTTCTTTCTTCCTTTCTCCTTAGGTCAGAATTCACCAGTAATATTTTTTCTTTCTTTCCAAATGTCACAAATCCACTACCCTTTGAGCCAAAGTTGCACCCCAGACATGTATTCACACTGAACAGTTAAATTTATTTTTTTTAGTTGCCAAATTAAAAACATCTGGAAATTTCATATACAAATACAAATTTTCAGATTTCCTTAAACTAACACAAAAACAGAGAAGGAGGAGGAGTCATTGCTAAGCTCCCTCCCACTAGCGTCTTCGGGTTCCTGACCGGCCAGGCGGCAGCCTCCTTGAGAGTCAGCAATCACGCCTTCTCTTCAACCTCCCAGATACCCCAGAGTCCAAAGAAGTGAAAAAAGTTTGGAGAGCTCTGCTCTAAGTCATGTAGGAAAATAGGAATCTCATTATTTAGAATCCCAAGTCTCCTTTTTCTATCCTTATCGGCTATTTTATTTCTCTGGAATAAACCAACCTGAAAAAAAAATTTTTTTTGAACTGTAGTTTCCTCTAGATGGCAGTATTGTACTGACATTCTCTCAGCTATCCGCATTCCCCCGCCTTCAAAATGTTAATTATGTAATTTTTCAGTGCGAATCATTTTTGTTTCTAAATTTATTTCAGTATTTTTCCAATGATGTCAGTTTATCAGTAAGCAGGTAGAGTCCACAAGCTACAATATTTAAAAGAACAAAACGACAATTTTCTTTTTTTCCCCCCTCTTGGAGCTTCCTGTGTTGATTAGTAGAAACAGAACATATTGCAACGTGTAATTGTCATGATTACGCAGGCTGTTCATTTAGAGTTTGTGTGTGCACATGAATTCAGCTGCCGCATCTGCAATGCATGCTGGAAAAACAGCCCCTTTCTCTGTGCACTTGGAAACATCAAATGTTTCTCATTTGGAGCAATTTCTTTATTTTGTTTTGTGGATACTGAATGTTACCCACAAATATGGGAGGGGAGGGAGCAGAAAATAGTGTGTACTACAAGGAGGAGGCTCTTAGAGATATACATGTACATAAGTAGACACATGTGAGCTGTGTGTCGGCCTCATATATAAACGAGGCAAGTGCCACAGAAGGAAAGTTGTGTATGTTAATTAGATTAATGGTTTGGGAGCAAATCCATTTCAGAGCAACTAATTAAATATTTCATTGGAGTTATTTTATGTAATTTGCTTTGGTATGCCACAGACAGATATTAAGTATTTAATTTTATCTTCAAGTACAACCAACTAATATTTCACTGATTTAATTCTTTGGTTTTGGTTTCAGGTTTTCAAAGTGCTATCTTTTTAGTCCTGGTTAATCCACCTGAGAGCTGAGTGTGATACAGGGACCCTGCAGTTCCCTTTTGTAAAAGCTTGGTCAATTACACCTTGGACCAGCCCAAGTAGGATTTAAGCCCTCCTGTTGTCATCACTTTGATTACTCTCTAAACGGTTAGAGTTGGAAGAGCTCCATGAGGGCTTCTCTCATTCAGTGTTTGAAGGTTACAGTTTCCTTGATGGACGAGTCCTCCAGTCCCTGCATGAGCCCTCTCAGGGATGGGACTGTCTCGGGCAGCACTGTGCCAATATTGGCCCCACTGAGAGACAGAGGTGACTCTAGGAACCTTTTTTCTTCACTCTGAGCTGGGGGAGGGCAGCGGCAGGAAAGAAATGCAAGGTGAGCAGGGCTGTGCCCAGGGAGTTGTGCAGGCTACATGTGGAGTGTGGGGCCTAGGCAACACAGCCTCCAGGAAGTTATCATGATTTCTTTGGAAATGGCGCAGCGAGGGAACCCATCGACTGGGCAGGTTTATTCTACGTGCAGCGTGCAGAGTCCGCTGTGACCTCTCTCTGTTACGTATAGACTGTCTTACTTCTATGGCTCCTGACTCCTCCCCACCCCTGAACTGATGCCTTGACTCTTAGGTCCAAATGATGGATTTTACCTTTCTCCACTACTTGGCATACTCTTCCCACATCCTTCTTGGAGTCTGGCTTTTGGATCAAACTTGGCAGCACCCATGGAAGATCTTTAGAGAAAAGGTCATCAGTAGCTTTGGCTTTCAGGCAAAAGCACCCTTGCTAGCATGAGCGGGTTCCTCCCTGTACAGTCAGAACAGTGGCCTGACCTCAGCTATAGCTTCTACCCTGCCGGACAACCAGCTCCTCCCGAACACCCTTCCTAACTCCCCTCCTCCTTTTCTGTCTTCCAGACCATAGTTAAGACTGAATGTCTTTCACTAAGCCTTCCTGGACACATCTGTTTCCACAACAGAATTTTCCCTCTCTCTAAATACTTCCCGATCCTTAGTCCACCCACTTGGAAGGAGTTAAGAGAGATATTGCAGCCATGAAATTAAAAGACGCTTACTCCTTGGAAGAAAAGTTATGACCAACCTAGACAGCGAATTCAAAAGCAGAGACATTACTTTCCTGACTAAGGTCCATCTAGTCAAGGCTATGGTTTTTCCTGTGGTCATGTATGGATGTGAGAGTTGGACTGTGAAGAAGGCTGAGCGCCGAAGAATTGATGCTTTTGAACTGTGGTGTTGGAGAAGACTCTTGAGAGTCCCTTGGACTGCAAGGAGATACAACCAGTCCATTCTGAAGGAGGTCAGCCCTGGGATTTCTTTGGAAGGAATGATGCTGAAGCTGAAACTCCAGTACTTTGGCCACCTCATGCGAAGAGTTGACTCATTGGAAAAGACTCTGATGCTGGGAGGGACTGGGGGCAGGAGGAGAAGGGGACGACAGAGGATGAGATGGCTGGATGGCATCACCGACTTGATGGACTTGAGTCTGAGTGAACTCTGGGAGTTGGTGATGGACAGGGAGGCCTGGCATGCTGTGATTCATGGAGTCGCAAAGAGTCGGACACGACTGAGCGACTGAACTGAACTGAACTGAACTGAACTGAAGAGAGATATGTGGTCTATCTTTTTGTCCAGATTTTCAGCGGCTCTAACCCTGGGAAAATGGAATCGGTATTACAGCACATAAAATCCAGCCTTCTCTGGAGCATTTTAAATTCTGACAACCTTTCTAGTTTCAAGAAAAATTTCAAGACAAGTCACTTTTTATAAGCAGCATGCATTTTCAACACCACAGCCTTTGGCTAATGGGATCTTGTTAGAGGAAGTGTGAGGTCTGCATTTCCACCTTGGGACAGTCTCATCTCGCCCCAGGTTTGGAAGTCCTGTGCTCCACCTCGCTCCTGTCAAAATGCTCACCGTGTAACTGACAGAGTTTGCAAAGACTGAATGACTTGAGGGAGCAGAAAGGAAAGAGCTGAGCTGAGAGGTGGGGCTGATGGGGGTATGCCCCAGCTTTAGATTTTGAAATCCTTTAAGAAAAAAATGGGTGTTTTCTAAGATGAGATGAAGAGTGGATTCCAGGCAGAGGGAATAGAAGCTGCAGAGATATGGAACTAGGAAACAGCTAACAGAGTCAGACACGACTGAAGCGACTTAGCAGCAGCAGCAGCAGCAACTACATATCCCTGTGCTTCAGGGCTTAACTAAATGCCTATCTTTTTCAGAACTCTTTCACTGATAATCTCAGACCACAGAGATGTTCACTGTGGTTGCCTGTTTTCCCTACAGAGCAAGACTGGAAGCCTTTGGAGACCGGAAGTCCCAAGAGACAAGTTCCATCTTTTCTGACATCCGATCCAGTCCTCAGGACCATGTTTCTGAACTGCTCAGACACTGATGTCCTGTAGGGGGAGCCCAGGATGAATACAGTTGAAATTTCTGGGTTTGCAGCTTCTTACTGATTCTGCAACAAAGGAAAATATCTTTCATTGAATATATAAGGTGAAAAAAAAATGCTTGAGTTTCTCTTGGTGGAAAACAAAGGGAAGTTTGCATAACTATGACTCTGTCTTTTCAACATGTAAAGTGCTATTTTTCTGCAGAATAGGGTTTTTAATATTTGATAAGTCTTTGAGAACACTGTGCGATAACAACACTGAATGGCGGGGCTCAGTTCAAAGGCTTGTACAAATATTTCTAAAGAAGAGCCATATTAAAGAGTCCAGTTTCCCTGAACTGTGCTTTAAGTTTATTGACACATAAATCTTCAGAAGAGTTCTTGACCTCACGTTCCTCCGGACTCTAATGCTGGCCTTTTTATGGACCAGAAATCTGGCCACTTTGTATTTCTCCAACAGCTACAACAGTAAAGCCACCTTCATTAGGGAATAAAATTGAAAACTCCCTCCCAATTGAGCAGTTGATTTGAATGAAATCTGTTGTTTGTCTTAGGATGTTGTAATCAGTGATAGATGTTGAGGGGCGTTTGGGGGCTTCTGTGGGTTCTGACGCAAGGCATAATAACTAGAGCTGCACCCATGCCGGCATCCATCATTCTGAGCAGCGTGAAGGGCTTCCCGCCAAAAGCCCACCGCTGGCCGGGATGGGGTTTGGGCTTGCTCTGATTTGTTACACGATGCCCCCAAGGCAGAAGGTCAGAGAGGTTCGGATTTTGTTCAAGAGAAATCATAGTTCTTCATTTGTGAACATCTCTTTAAAGGAAATACTTTCTAGTGAGTGAGTGAGTGTGTGTCCGAGTGTGTATGTGTGTGTCCCAACCATCGCACCAACAAGGACACCACATTTTGGTTCTCACTGCCCACGAGTGTATTGCCTGTGTGGCCTCATTTGTAATCTGCCTAGCTCTCGCTCCCTGGTCAAATACCAACACAGCTCTCTGAACCCACAGCTGCTGCTTCATGCTTTCCCTGCCTCTTCTTAAAATCAGAGAGGAGTCACTTTTCCCTGGTGTGGTGACCTTCAGCTTGGCTTGCTTGCTCTCAGTTTTTCCTGATTCCTGCCTGGTAAGGGAACGTGCTAAGCTGGGACTGGCTTAGAATTCAAACATGTTGTCCGTCCCCAGAGTCGTTACTGTCTTAATGAAGCCGTAAGACGTTGCTGAGGGATGGGGGGAGCAGTGAATAATCTCTCTTTTTGATTTGCCCAAAGTGTATTTGGCTCAAAATAAAATGCAGGTAAAGGTACATTTCTTTCCCTAAGAGCTTGGAATAATAGAAATATTATTATGCTGAGCAGGATTCGATATTTGAAGAATTTGCTTCTGGTTTTGCTCCAGCTGGTCCCAGGAAGGGGATGATGGACAGTTTAGGGGTTGGCCAGTCCTTCTCTGGGCTTTGTATAGCTTCCATGCTTGGTGATGATATAGACCAGGTCATAGATTGTTCTGGTAAACAGCTAGATTTTTTTCTTTGCTTCTTATAGAATCTTCTTTTGTATCCTTCATTTACAAATAGGTCAGAAAAAGTAGGGTTTTCTCCAGAGGATGTGTTAACTCATTATCCACTAGCTGTTATTTCACAGATGTCTGCCAAACTTTGCACTTTATGTGGTACATATTTTATTAGTTTGCACATAGATGGATGTTGGCAGTTACTCAAGGATCTACTCAAAGCAAGCAAATCCTTTACTAACATCACATGTTTATTTTCTTGTGTTCTTTTGTGTCGTATTTATATCCCCTCTTGACAGCAACTTATTTTATCATCATCTATCATTTCCTTTTGTCTCCTTAAATATAGAGTGAATTTCCTGCATGGTAAATTTCTGGAAGATTATCTTTTGAAATATGATTGTGTTGATTTGATAAATGTTTTGTAAATATATTTGGAAAACATGAGTTTTATAAATTATAGAGTTTGATAGTAAAT
Organism: Budorcas taxicolor; assembly: GCF_023091745.1. NCBI lineage: Eukaryota > Metazoa > Chordata > Mammalia > Artiodactyla > Bovidae > Budorcas > Budorcas taxicolor. Next base: position 46,904,342 of record NC_068915.1, read on the forward strand.
AATGAATGTTTCTGACTTCCTGGTGACGGTGTGTATGAAAGTCAGTTATGATTTTTGTCTTATCCCCACTTCCCGAGCCCCTCAAGCCTATGCCTCGTCTTTCTTTGTTACCTTTGTTAGTCAGTATTGATTCTATTTTCCTTTTCTTTAGATTATTCATCATCAATTTAAAGGACTAGTTGTCACTAACTTTTATATAAGCAGCCCATCACCTAAGTCAAATACAATTGTTTGAGCAAAGTGCCTGGGAACAAAGGGGAAGGAGGTTGGAAAAGGGAGTAAAAAGAGAATGAACTTACTATCGACTCTGTGCCAAGTGCTTTACATAAGTTATTTCATTTCTTCTTCACAGCGACCCAGTAAAACAGATATCAGATGCAAGGGATGAGACTCAGAAGTTAAATCTTTCACCCAGGGCCATGCAGTGATGGAGATGAGATTGGTACCAGCCAAATATGGCTTTGGAACATAATCAAGAGAATTCAGTAGGTGAGGGCAGATGGGAGGGAAAAGGATGGTTTGAAGATAATAAATTTCACCCACTAATGAGCAATTAGTTAAAACACATGTAAGGACATATGTTCACCTGTCACACACAGATACACAAAATTAATCTTGGGACTCAAGGACGAAAAAAAAAGAGACAAATGAGAGAAAGTGTGAAGGTGTGCTGGGATGGTCCAGCAGGAACTTTCTGATAGGAAACCACAGCTGCAGGTGCAGGCCAGTCCCCAGACAGGATAACAACCCTTCCCCTTGCGTCTCTGCATTGGTAGGTGGTTTCTCTGCCACTGTGCCACCTGGGAAGCCCTATGCACACTCCTGTATAGAAAATAGATAACTAATAAGGATCTGCTGTATAGCACAGGGAACTCTTCTCAGTGCTCAGTACTCGGGTCTATATGGGCCAGGAATCTAAAAGAGTGGATATAAATGTATGTATAACTGATTCACTTTGCTGTACACTTGAAGCTAACACAGTGTTGTAAATCAATTATACTCCAGTAAAAATGAAAAAAAAAAAAAAGGAAATGCTCAATACACCTTTGATGAAGGAAGGAGAGAAAAAAAGGAAGGAAGGAAGGGAGGAGTTCCATCAGATGGCATAACTTTGACTGTATCCTAGCCTCAACGTTCCTGATATTACAGTGCTATCTTCCATTAAACTGATCCTGGAAAGCACCATGCTTAATGACCCCTTCATGGCCTTGGGTTTTCCTGTCATCCAAGGTGATTAATCTCATGTGCCAGCAATGACTGCAGCTGGTCTTGAAGAGCTCAGAAGGCTGGCTATGGCTCTTGGTGCCTCATCCTTGGAGTGTTTGCCTCACAGTTTTTGAGTTTTCCACATACAGTGTAGCTCTTTTTTTGACGCGACAGGTTCTCACTTTCTTGTACCAAAACAATCCCACTCTGGCTGGTTGCTTTTATATGTGTGGAAAAACATATACTTAGGTAAGAGATCCTTTAGAAAATAAATTGGGAAGGATGCCTGAAGTTAATTTCAAAGCTTCTTCCGTAGCTGGCAGCTTTTTCTGCAGATGTGTTCATCTCAGGGATGTGGACTCCGGTTTTCTGAGTGTTAGTGTAAGCGCAGTCTGTTTAGAAAAGCAAATCTGCGTTTATCTCCTAATTAGACATTGCTGTGAAACTACGAGGCCCTGGCAGAGGCGATGCATGCTCCCCACTCCTCTGCCAGGCCCCCTCTCACACTCTGTGAGCTGTTACATGTCCCCTTTCAGCTGAGAGAACCCACATTCTCTTGCATAAGTAACATGTCCGAACAAAGTGTGGAAGCAATGCGCTTAGAGCCAACTCTTCTTGGGCACCTAAGTGGTGGACCTAAAACTGCACATCAACACCAAAACCAAATACAGAAGAGAAAAACATGAACCCCTCCACCCCCCATTCCCAGGCCGTAACGCACAAAATGGAATAGCAAAATCCTCACATCTGATCTGAAAATCTCAGACTTCTCTGAAATGGCTGGCACCAGCCCCGAGGAATTCCAGCGCTCCCGTGGCAGAGGTTTGCAGCATGGATAGCGAGGCTGATGGAGCTGGGACAGGATCTGTGAGTCTGGCAACACAGTGACCTTGGGCAGAAGCTTAATGTCACTTGGGCTCCCTCTGGCCACTTCACACATCTGTCAAAGGCGCATAATAACCCATCATCATCTCATGTGGGGGCTGAGGATTAATTAATAAGTGATTGTAAATTACTTGGCACTCCTCAGAGTCCAGGCATTCCATAAATGCAAAGAATCGTTATTATCCTGCAATTCAGCTGGCTCTGAAGCACTAATGACCTCGGGGAAGCTGCTGGAATGCACAATGTGGTCTTTCCAGTTTGGAAACCAAAGGTGGAGGGACTAAATGGGGCTTTATTTCCCTGTCAACCCTACTATGAAACAAGACATTCTTCCCCACAAAAATGTCTGCCCTATGGCATTTTATCCCCTAAATTATGAAAACAGGTACCATCCTAGTTTCTGGCTTTGAATTCACAGCGGGAGTGCGGCAGTTCCCAAGGCCAATTCTCAGAGCACCAGGCTCGCATGACACACAAAACCAACAGGGCTTTGTCGGGACATCACGCATAATGCACTCTAGTGTGTTAACGACCTGCAAGGGCTTTATAAGACCATGTTGAATTTTTTGTTTGTTTTTTTAAATTTATTCATTTTTAATTGAAGGATAATTGCTTTACAATATCGTGTTGGTTTCTGCCATACATCAACATGAATCAGCCATAGGTATACATATGCACCTCCCCCCCCACCCCTTCCCACCCTTCTAGGTTGTTACAGAGCCCTGGTTTGAGTTCCCGGAGTCATTCAGCAAATTCCCACTGGTTATCTGTTTTACGTATGGTAATATGTTTCCATGCTACTCTCTCCTTTCGTCCCAACCTCACCTTCCTCCCCTCCGCCCGCATCCATAAGTCTAGAACAGGTTGAACTTTATTTATCCTGCTCCTCAAATTATTGGATAAAATCTAGTAGATGTTTGTAAAAATTGCACCCTCCAGTCTGTGTGCCACCCTGATTGGAACGTGACTTTGAGGCTTTTCTCATCAGTGGGTGGGGCTGTTTCCATGCCTTTGAGTCTGGGCAGGCCTGGTAACATACTGTGGCCAACAGCATGCGTCCAAAATGACATTGTAACAGTTCTGAGCCTGGGCATCAGGAGGTTTCGCGGCTTCTATTTCCACAGTTAAAACCCTGCCAGTCTCCACAAGATCCAGCCCAGGCCCTTCTGCTGGGTGATGAGAGAGCTGTGGGCCCAGCCAACTTCCAGCCAACAGCCAGAGCCATCCAGCTTAGTGGAAAGAAGCCGATCACAGAATGTGAGAGCGACCAGTGGTGCACAGCCCAGATCGTTGGGCTCGTGAGCCCAGATAATCCAATAGTGTTGCTTTAATCCACTAAGTTTGGGGTGGTTTGTATGCAGCAATAGATTCATAAAACAATAGTGGCATCCATTTTAAAAATCCTTATACTATTCCCAGGGATACAAATTGGAGTTACAAGTTGGCAATGCTTAGACTAGCATTCGGCCGGATTGGCTATGATCAGCTCAGGATCTTTGCTACCTCTCTGTCCATTTTTCTTCTGTGTTTGGAGGAAGAAGTAGGGACTTATATGCCCCACAGTTCCTGTCCTCATATGGTTCTGGGATATATTTAGCCAACCAGAACCACTTGAATGAGATTTGGAAAGTGAATGAAAAGAAGAAGCTATCGTCCTTGGGTAATTGTGAGCAGGAGTGTGGGCAGATGCTGGTGTGAACTTTGTAACAGCTTCTGGGTGAGTGCCTAGAAATCATCCCCAGGGTCCTTCTACTTCTGGGTTTATGAACTCAGGCAGTTTCTTCCCCAGACCTTTCAAGGGTGTGTAAACCTCTGATGGGGAGATTTCCAGTTACATTTGGAATTAGAATGTGATGACAGCTATAAGGGCATTTCTAGGGTATAGCACATGCCTGTGGCTGATGGCCCAGGGGAACCACACTCTAGCTAAAAGCTCTACTTTGCTATCTTTTAAAAATAAACGTTTACTAATGTATTATAAGGGACTTCCCTGTGGCTCAGAGGTATGAAGAATTCTCCTACAAGGCAGGAGATATGGGTTCAATCCCTGGGTCTGGAAGATCCCCTGGAGAAGGAAACGGCAACCACTCCAGTGTCCTTGCCTGGAAAATTCCATGGACAGAGGCTGGTGGGCTGCAGTCTGTGGGCATCACAGAAGACTCGACAAAATTTAGCAACTAAACAACAACAACAATTATAAGAGATTCAATTCGGTAACAGCCAAACATTAGTTGGTGATGGAGAGGGAAGCCTGGCATGCTGCAGTCCATGGGGTTGCAAAGAGTCAGACACGACTGAGCAACTGAGCAGAACTGAACTGAACAGCCAAATGGGAGAGATGTTGGTAGGAAGAGGGAGCTTCTATGCCCTCCTGGGGCACACCACCCTTCCCAGCACCAACCTGGAAGCTCTTACTAGTTCAGTGCCCTAGGGACCTTTCTGGACATTTTGCCTCATTTTACTTGTGTAAAATGGGAATGACAATTTTTATCCTAAAGAGTTGTGAAGAAAACTCATGGTCCAGATGTGCAAATCTGTGGGACATGGTTGCTCTCTAAACGGCACTTGTCTATTTGTTCAGGCCAAGTCCAAATGTTCAATTAATGGAGCCTACATTACTGAATTGTACTCTTCAAGGGGCCCCATGTTTCTCCCTTCACTTTTCTATTAAACATGACACATTAGTATATCTCAAGGAATCCTCAGTAACTCCCCCAGTATCTCTATTGGCCTCTCTGCTTCCTGATCTCTACATCTTTTGCACAACTTGCTCCTGTTGCAAAGATTGTTTTCTAATAAGCAAAAGCATAGACTCAGGTGAATTAGAATGCAATTGCTGTGATATTCCCAGGGATTTGCATTTGAAATCAACAAACAAATCAAAATATCTCATTCCTCTGAAAGGATCTCAATAGGATTGTATTAAAACTCAAAGGCAAGGTGGGTGGTGTAGGGATGAGAAAGGCAGCCATCCATTCTCACTGTATAGCAGTTGCTGTGTTGTGAGAGGCCCACAAGGAATCAAGACTGAGTTAGAAACAAAAAAGAAAAAAAAATAAGAAAAACTTTGTCTGGTGTCTTGCTATTTTAGCTTGTTGCTTGCTTACTTGTAGGGAGGTGGGGGTGGGTGTGGGTGTTGGACTTCTTGAACTTTTTTATGAAGGAAACTTCAAGTGCAACCAAAAGGAAACTCTTCTCCCCAGAGATCGAGTGTGTATTCCAGCCCACAAACCCATGGCATTTATTTGATCTTAATAATGCATATTAATTTTTCCTAGATGTAATAATCCATGAAAATTGTATTTCCTCCTAACTCTTTGTAGATAACTGATACTACAGGAAGATGTGTATACCAGGTTTGCTTCCTGAATGGTGATACTGTGAAGAGAATGGACTCAGACTCAGATATGGGTTTGAATTCTGCACTCCCCATTATACAGATGCATGAGCTGTGGAAAATGAATTAATTAATCTGAGCTGATTATCTCATCTGGGGAAAAAAAAGAGAACAATATTTCTTTGGCAAGGTTGTTGCGAGGATAAGAATTAAATAAGACAATGCATGTAAAGTGAACAACAAAGTAAGTGATAATATGTGCATAGCAAACAGTAGCTGTTATTTTTATTGTTATTTATTCTTTTGGGGGGGCTTTCCTGGTGGCTCAGTGACAAATCCTCATGGGTTCGATCACTGGCAGATCCTCTGGAGAAGGAAATGGCAACCGACTTCACTATTCTTGCCAGGGAAATTCCATGCACAAAGGAGCCAAGAGGGCTACAGTCCAAGGGGTCGCAAAAGAGTTGGCCATGACTTAGTAATTAAAACATATCCACACATTCTTTTTTTGAATACATTTTTTTTTGAATTTTTATTTTTAATTTTTATTTTTACTTTATTTTGCTTTACAATACTGTATTGGTTTTGCCATACATTGGTATGAATCAGCCATGGGTGTATATGAGTTCCCAATCCTGAACCCCCCTCCCACCTCCCACCCCATATCATCTCTCTGGATCATCCCCATGCACCAGCCCCAAGCATCCTGTATCCTGTATCGAACATAGACTGGCGATTCATTTCTTACATGATAGTATACATGTTTCAATGCCATTCTCCCAAATCATCCCACCCTCTCCCTCTCCCACAGAGTCCAAAAGTCCGTTCTAAACATCTGTGTCTCTTTTGCTGTCTCGCATACAGGGTTATCATTACCATCTTTCTAAATTCCATGTATGTGTGTTAGTATACTGTATTGGTGTTTTTCTTTCTGGCTTACTTCACTCTGTATAATCGGCTCCAGTTTCATCCACTTCATTAGAACTGATTCAAATGTATTCTTTTTAATGGCTGAGTAAAACTCCATTGTGTATATGTACCACCGCTTTCTTATCCATTCATGTGCTGATGGACATCTAGGTTGTTTCCATGTCCTGGCTATTATAAACAGTGCTGCGATGAACATTGGGTTACATGTGTCTCTTTCAATTCTGGTTTCCTCGGTGTGTATGCCCAGTACTGGGATTGCTGGGTCATATGGGAGTTCTATTTGCAATTTTTTAAGGAATCTCCACACTGTTCTCCATAGTGGCTGTACTAGTTTGCATTCCCACCAACAGTGTAAGAGGGTTCCCTTTTCTCCACACCCTCTCCAGCATTTATTGCTTGTAGACTTTTGGATCGGAGCCATTCTGACTGGTGTGAAATGGTACCTCATTGTGGTTTTGATTTGCATTTCTCTGATAATGAGTGATGTTGAGCATCTTTTCTTGTGTTTGTTAGCCATTCACATAAGCTTCAATATACAGGCAGCTCAAAATTACTCCAAAACCATAGACATCTCTTAACTCATTACTGGACACTTCATTGCACTCCAGAGAGAAGAAATCCAGCTCCACCCACCAGAACTCCGACACAAGCTTCCCTAACCAAGAAACCTTGACAAGCCACTTATACAACCCCACCCACAGCGAGGAAACTCCATAATAAAGAGAACTCCACAAATTCCAAGAATACAGAAAGGCCACCCCAAACGCAGCTATACCAAGATGAAGAGACAGAGGAATACCCCGCAGGTAAAGGAACAGGATAAATGCCCACCAAACCAAACAAAAGAGGAAGAGGTAGGGAATCTACCTGAGAAAGAATTCCGAGTAATGATAGTGAAAATGATCCAAAATCTTGAAATCAAAATGGAATCACAGATAAATAGCCTGGAGACAAGGATTGAGAAGATGCAAGAAAGGTTTAACAAGGACCTAGAAGAAATAAAAAAGAGTCAATATATAATGAATAATGCAATAAATGAGATCAGAAACACTCTGGAGGCAACAAATAGTAGAATATCAGAGGCAGAAGATAGGATTAGTGAAATAGAAGATAGAATGGTAGAAATAAATGAATCAGAGAGGGAAAAAGAAAAACAAATTAAAAGAAATGAGGACAATCTCAGAGACCTCCAGGACAATATGAAACGCTCCAACATTCGAATTATAGGAGTCCCAGAAGAAGAAGACAAAAAGAAAGACCCTCAGAAAATACTTGAGGAGATAATAGTTGAAAACTTCCCTAAAATGGGGAAGGAAATAATCACCCAAGTTGAATACTTTTTTAAAAAAATTGAAGTAGAGTAGAATTATAATATTGTGTTAGTTTCAGGTATGTAGCAAAGTGATTATGCATATATATCTATATTCTTTTTTCAATTCTTTCCCATTATAGATTATTATAAGATTTGAATATAGTTCTCTGTGCAATACAGTAAGTCCTTGTTGTTTATTTTATATATGGTACTGTGCATGTGTTAATCTAATACTCCCAATTTATCCCTACCCCTCCTTCTTCTTTGGTAACAATAAGTTTGTTTTCTATGTCTCTGTGAGTCTATTTCTGTTTTGTAAAGAAGTTCATTTATCTGATATTTTTTAGATTCCATGTGTAAGTGATATTATATGGTATTTGTGTTTCTACACCTGACTTAACTTCACTTAGTATGATAATCTCTGGGTCCATCTGTGTTGATGAAAATGACATTATCTCATTCATTTTATGACTAAGTAATATTCCATTGTATATATATGCCTCATCTTCTTTTTGCATTTATCTATTGATGGACACTTAGGTTGCTTTTATGTCTTGGCTTATTGTAACTAGTGCTGCTGTGAACACTGGGGTACACATATCTTTCCAAATAAGAGCTTTGTCTTTTTCAGATTTATGTCCAAGAGTGGGACTGCTAGATCATATGGTAACTCTATTTTTAGATTTTTAAGAAAACTTCAAACAATTGTTACTTATTTTTAGAAGGAAGAAAGTGAAATTTTCCTCATTTACTTGATACTGGAAGACCACTTAAATTTCATCGTATGGCTGAGATCTCACAGTGGACGTTGTGAAACTTTTGCTGATGTGGAGTTGAATAAGGAGCCTGGACGAGCCAGAGAGAAGGAAATACACACGTGTAAAGATGGACTGCATGTGAACAGCGACTTTGATATCCTTCAGCTGATGGTAGCCAATGGTCTCTTCCTGAGAGACTTGTCTATGTTTATGTAGATCTAAACCTTTACTCAAATAGTCATGTCCTTGGGACCCTGGAGTTTTTATGGCATGTCGAGCTGCCTGTACCCATTCATTTGGTTGACTTTATCTGCTTGATTTCTTTGCCCAAACATAAATTTCAGACATTCAAATGCCTTGTCAAGTAAGTATGATAGGGAAAAATTAGAGGATAATAACCAAGGTTTGCCTCTTGATTCCTTTTTTGGTTTTTGTTATTTTCTTCTCTCTCTCTCTTTTTTTTTTTTTTTTTGGTCACAAAGTATTTATTGCTCCCAGGGGATGAGGGGAGTGCTAAGATATCTCTGAATAATGGCTTTCAAACAAGTTTCTGAATGGAATTTAAGAGACAGTGGTGGACACAATTGTCTTGATAGCCTGAGCTATTAAGAACTTTGTTTTTTGGTTTTATTTTTGACAAAAGGTATTTCGCAGCCAGAGTTTGTCATAAGTCTTAGAGTGATGTTATGGTTTTAATGCCATACTTTAAATGGAATACAGAATGTTAGATCAGATAAAGTAGAATATGGCAGAAGTGATGAGATGTCACTTGGAGAAAGTGGCTTTCATCTCGGGAGCTGTCCCTCACTCTCTCTCAGCATGCTGGCTCTGGGGGAAGCCAGCTGCCACGTTGTGAGGTAGTCCTGTGGAGAGGCCCTTGTAAGGGAGCTGGAAGGCTGACTTCAGAGGCCCGGCATATAATGTGAGGGAGCCTGGAAGTGAATCCTTTCTCAATCTAGCCTTGAGAGAACTGCAGTCCAGCCGATGAAAGATTGACCCTATTCTCAGGAGACACCTTGAGGCAGAGATACCCAGCTTAGTCACGCCCAGGTTCCTGACCCATAGAAACTATGAGATCATCAATGTTTGTTTTGCTGAGTTGTTAAATTTTGGAATCATTCATTATACAGCAATAGATAACTAATACATGTGGCCAGTTTATGGTGTTATAAAATCAGTTTTTCTTCCAAAGAGGTGATAAAGATCAATGGCTTGTTGGTGGTAATGGACAAGCAGAGTGAACGTCACCAGGGTTAAGGCCATGATGGATTTCCATCTGGGAACATCGACAAATGCCTGTCTTAGTAGAAACCCAGGGTAAGTTTGAGGGGTTCTGCAAATCAGTTGTGACTTTGCAGTAGCAGCAGCAAAGTAGAGAGGACTTAAGACTTGCTTCCTGAGGAGGCAGCAGACTTCCTACAGGAGAAAAGAATATCTGCTGTGCTGAAATAGAAAGTAGAGGTAATGGCCTGTGTGTCTCAGCCAGGGGATGGCAAGCCTCTTCTGTAATGAGTCAGATAAGTATTTTTGCTTGTGGGCTGTTCATTCTCTGTCACAGCGACTTAACTCTGCCCTTAAGAGGGAAAGCAGGCAGCCTCCTGGACCTGGAAATGCTTCTCTGTGATCATGAAGAGATGCAGAAGGAGCTGTGTGGACCAGAGGGCAGAGAAGGCCCTCACGTTTCAGCAACATCTATAGACAGATGAGGACTGAAGGGTAAAGACAAAAGGGAACGGTGCATCTCAGTCAGCGTGGATGACTGTTCATGATGGAGCCAGGAATTTCTTCCCAGATTTTAATCCCTCCCTGGGGACGTGTAGGGTGTGTTGTGTGTGTGTGTCTGAGAGAGAGAGAGAGAAAGAGAAAGTTTACAGGGACAATATCCTGAATTGATTGAGTTCAAACCCCAAAATCACTGCACTTCTTTGAATTGGAAAATTTTTTTCCTCCATCAGTGGTAAATGGCATCTCAAGAACTAAGCTGACATCAGTCATGGGGAAATTTAAAAGGTGACATTTTTGCACACTGAGCACTGTGATTATGTAAAATCTGTGTATGCTGTGTGCATATGAATCGTTATAAGAAATAGTATCAAGGAGATCCAGATTTTGGAGTTGGGAAAAAGCCAAAAGTTCAGAGCACCTACATAGAAATATCATTTCCTGCAATTCCTGGCTTATTCTAGAACTGAGTCAGCTATGTTATTTGCAGGGTCCAGCACAAAATGAAAATGCAGGTCTTTTTCTTCAAAATGTGGAAAACAAGTACTGTTTAAAAGTGGTACAATATAAAACTTTTTCCTTTCTTCCATGGCCTGTTTTTTGATTTGTGATGACATTTTGTATTTGCTCTTTAAGGTTGTTTTAAGTAAAGACAAATTAAAAATTTAATTATTAATAGGACTTTTAGTATTCATCTGTATATTTTGCAATGCCTCTTTTAAATGCAAACATAAGAGCATTTAACTCATATAATCACCTAAATTACATAATTCATATTTTGCAGCTTGTACCCATATATAAATATATATATGTGTATATATATAATATGTATGTGTGTATATATATATACATACATACAAAATATATATATATTTTTTCGTACCAGAAGAGTCAAAATGCTGCACCAAATGTGCGTGTACTAAGAAGTGAAATTTAAAACAGTTTTAAAACAGCTGGGTTCATGCACATTCCACCGTGACTCTATATTTGGCTGACGATGAGTCAGGAAGGACGACAGACAGGAAAAGGGATTATGAGTTAACCATCTTTCCCTTTCCTTCTGTGTAATCATTTTCAGCATCTGTGGTTGACTAACAAAGGTGAGTAACATGAGGAAGACAAGATATGGTAGCGTTCAGGTTTCCTCCGTTAGGAATGCTCTAACAAGGAACCACAAACTGAGGAACTTAGTGTTAGTTGCTCAGTCATGTCTGACTCTTTGCGACCCCATGGTCTGTAGCCCATCAGGCCATGGAATTCTCCAGGCAAGAATCCTGGGCTGGGTTGCCATGCCATGGCGTGTATCAGAAACGTATCATCTCACAGCTCTAGGGGGAGAGGTCTGAGATCAAGGTGCTGGCAGGGCCATCTCCTCTGAAGGCTCTAGGGAAGGCTCTTCCAGATCTCTCCCCAGCTTCTGGAGCAAGCCTGGGCTTGTGGCAATATGACTGCAATCTCCACAGGCTGTTTCCTTTGTACATGTCAGGGTCCAAATTTCCCCACTGTGTCAGGGTACCAGTTATGTTGGAGTAGGGCCTGTCCTACTCCAATATGACCTCATTTAAGCTAATTACAGCTGCAATGACCCTATTTCCAAATTAAGTCACATTCTGAGGTGCTGGAGATTAGGACTCCAGACCATGAATCTGTGGGCAGGGACACAGTTCAACCCACAGCCATTTCCTTGTTTGTTCATGTTTCTTAGAACTCACAGCTGCATTTGGAGCACGTTTTGGTTTGAACAGAAAGCATGACGTCTCGGGGCTGGCAGTGTACCCCTTACCCAGTCATATACATGAATCGTGCTGAATTCCCCTTTGTTGGCCACCTGCTTTCTGTGCTCCTCGGGAGCCTAAACACCACCTGGGAGTGTGATGGCAGGGGAGAGAGATGGACACACTTAGTGTTTATCTCCTCTGCTCATGTACATGTTCCATTGTCCCATCAGACTTCACTTACAAAACCCAAGTTCAGAGAGAAGATCATTAAGGATCCAAAGATGGTTACAACTTGAGCATTAAACCAAGCAGGGGGTTCTCTGAGCCTTGGGTCCTATGGATTGCATGGGTCGCACCTGCCCAAAGCGAGCTGTCTCAGAAATGTGGCCCAGATCTCTTACCTGAGCTTCATCCTCTGTTCTATAGAACCTTAGAAACTTGTGGGTGACCAAATGCAGCCACTGACTTCCTGGGGTCCACGGAGGTTAAGCTCCTGTCCCAAGTTTCCCAGTGAGAACAGGCAGAGCTGGAGCCCCTCTGACAGGTTCTCAGGCCATCACTAAGAGTTCTCCATCCATCACCTGGCCACCTGCTTCTCAGCTACCTTGCTTATTAAGAATTAGCTCACTGTGGATACGCAGAGCACAGAGCGTTCTTCAGGTTCATTGTCCCCAGGATGTGCCAAGATGCTCCTCAGATGGGCATTAAAAGGGACCTGACCCACTTTGCCTTCTTAGATGGCAGTGGAGGCAAGTGGCAGCTGTTATCCATTGTTTAGGGCGATGGGACAGTGAGCAAAGCTGAGGGTTGGAAGGATCTGAATTTTCCTGTTCACTGCTCAGTGAAAAACTCTGAATTTTAAGAGGGGTGCTGGAGAGTGAGGAAGCCAGAAAGTGGCCTTATCACACAGCAGGGGCTCAGTATTTAGATCTGGCCTAGGGCAAAATGCTCTAATGATGGAATTGAGTTTTAGGGTTCCCTGGACACCCCCTGGCCTCTTTCTTGTCTCAGTTAACTTTTGCTACATAACAAACTACCCAAAACTTAGTGCCTTGAGAGAATAGCCATCCACTTGGCTCAGTATTTGGATTGGACTCTGCAGGACAGTTCTGGTCTGGTCTATCTTGCTCAGGTATTTGTGTCTATGGCCGGGGCTTGCTGGCTTGTAAAGGATTAGAGTAGCTTTTGACCATGTCATGCCACATTCTAGGCACATTCTAGAATAAGCCTGCCATGTTCTATTGATCAAAGTAGGTCACAGGCCAGCTCAGATTCAAGAAATGGAGAAGAAATAGATTCCACTTTTTTAGTGCGAGGAGCTATCAAGCACTGTGGCCATCTCGTAATTTGCCTCATAAACCGCAGGACGCCTCTCAGCATCTCATGTCTTCCATCCAAGCCTACTACGCTTCACCTATCCTTGGTCTCTGCTTTTTACTAATCCCCACCCTCCTTGCTCTTCCGGGCTATTTATCTGAAATCTTCTATGGGAAAGAACCAGTTTATTTTAGAATGACTTGTGACGGATAATAGGTAGCAGAAGTGGGAGCACCAGTAGGTTTTTCTGGGACTTGTCTTATGACAGAACTTTCGGGCATTTTGGAAAACCAGGCCTTATATCTATCTTAAACGTTCATGATCATAAGAATTATCTGGGGAGCTTGTTGGAAAATGCAAATTCCTAATTCTGAATTTTCTGGGAGGAACTTAGGAGTCCATATATTTCAAGCTTCCTGGGTGTTTCTTTTTAAATAACTGGTTTTGGAAACACAAACTTATTTCAAAAGCATAAGAAGCATCTTGGCAGGAGGCAGGGAAGGTGTCTGAATCCCGGAGGGATAGACGGGGTCTTATTTATTTCTCTGTCCCCACAGTGCCTGACACCTGTGTAGTTGTCTTTCCCTGTTTAACTGAGTTGAGTGGAGCCATGGTTCCCATGGGTGGTTTGTGTTCTAGAAGCATCACTTTCTTGCGAACATGTTAGGAGTGCAAATTTCCTGAGCCCACTCCAAGCCCACTGAACCAGAGACTGAGCTGGGGCCACAGTCTGCTTTTAGAGCCTTCCAGGTGGTTGCCATGATGCTCCCTTGAGTGTGAGAGTTGCCAGGTCGGAGCTATGTACCTGTGAGTAGGGCCTCCTGGGCATATGCACAGGGGGGCGAGAAGGGCCCACCAAGGCTCTTAGGGAGTGACTGTGCCCCTCTCCCTCCCTGCCCACCCCCTACCGGGCCAGACCCACTTGCTCTCCAGGGGAATATTCCCACCGCTCCCAAGCTTGAGTGAGCCGGCCCTTGGGCCTGTCCTCATCTGTGCTAACACACTCACAACTTGCTGAATTCTTTCTTCTGCCTTCTGGACAGGGCCTCTGGCTTGTTAGTTCAGGGTTTCTGTGCTAAGAGAAAAATGATGGTTCCTGCTGGGCAAATAGAGCTTTTAAGTTGGTGTCAAAATTTCTCCCCCTTTCTTGAGCAGTTAAAACTCTATGCCTTAGGGGGAGAGCTGAGGGATTAGGAACTAAAAAGGAATTGGCACAAGGAAGCCACCATTTCTGCAGAGTTTCAGATGCACACTTAATTATAAAAGTGGGTTTACCAGCATGCACACACACACACACACACAAACACACACACACAGCCTAGGTGTCTAGTTCCTTAAAGCCAAGTTCTGCTTCATTACGGTTTCTTGGATAGCCCTCAGCAAAAAGGAACCTGAAACTCCTTGTCAGCCTCGTTGGCCACTGGACATTTTGTTCTCTGAACCAGAAGGCTCCCTTTTCCCCCTCAAGAGAAGGAGGAGACTGAAGGAGTGAGAGGACGCTGGCGTGGACGTTAGGATTCGACTTCTGACCCAGATAGCACCACACATTCTTGAACTCATTGCTTCATCTCCTCAAGGAGTAGCCCCTTCTCTGTAAAACAGTACGTATAATTAGATTTCACCTTTCCATAAAATATTTTTGAAGGCACTTACAAATATAAATGCATGTAAAACGGCACTCAGAACTACATAAACAAAACTTGGAATTTGGTAGGATATTTGAACAAGACAAGTGGAAGGAAATGGGAAAGAGAAAGTCTGAACATTAAATTTGATTCTGAAAGTTTGGACAGGCTGGGAGGCCTGGGAGAGATACAATCAAAAGTTATTTCTCACCCTATCAGGTAAACAAGGAGGTGGGTGAGCATGGGTAGGGAGTACAGGTGGGCTTGGGGTGGTCTGTGGGGTGTCTGTTTTATGATGGGACTTCAAATGGGAAGCGAGTCTCTCAACTCAAAGAAGTACAAAGCGTCCCATCCTTTGTTGGATTTGCCAACTGAAAGGGGAAAGAGGCTACTAGTGGTTTACAGAGTCAGGCAGCAGCCGGTGTTGTGTAGACTGGCTGGAGGGAGCCAGATGGGAATGGGGTGCCCCCATACGTCATGCTGTGCTAACAGACACCTCTGAAAATGAAGAACAAGATGGGGGATTCTCCTTGCCAGCTCCCAAGTCAGATCATGAAGCTGTAGTGAGGACAGGGTGGCACTGGCACAGGCAAAGAGATCCCTGGCAAAGGATAGAGAGCCCAGAACACTCCAGACATATCTGGCTGGCACTGCAGCTCAGTGCAAAGAATGACACTCTTCAGTCAACTTACTTATTTATTGGCAATCGGTTATTATATGGAGAAAAATACAGTGACATCCCCAGCATAATATGGGCTGAAATTTTAATTGTAGAAAGACTAAAATATAAAAGTCTAATAGCTTTTATAAGAAAATAGACCATCTTTATAAACTTGATGGAAAAAAGAATTTCATAATGTTCCAAACTCACAAACCATCGCAAAAACTGTAAAGTTCAATTTGTGTTAAAACAAAAAATTTTTTGTCCATCAAAAGATACCTTAAAAAAAAGTTAGGAAGATATAAAGAATTAATATCTAGATTACATAAAGAACTTCTCTAAACTGAAGAGAAAAAGACAGGTTAGTAAAAGTAGGCAGAAAATATATAATTTACTGACGTGAAAACATCAGTTGCTAACAAACACATGAAAAGATATGAGAAGATACTTAACTTCATTATTAATAAGGGAAATGCAAATTAAAACTAAAATTAGATGTTGTTTCACACCACCAGATTAGCAAAAATGCAAAGTCTGACAGGATTAAGTTTTGTTAGGGTATGGAGTGATGGGACCTCTTACTCACGCTGTTGGAAACTGGCAATGATAAGCTGAAGATACATGTACACTATTGTTCAGAAGGATACCATGAGATGGCTTTCCAAGTGGCTCAGTGTAAAGAATCTGCCTGCAATACAGGAGATGAAGTTTCAGTGCATGGATCAGGAAAATCCCCTGGAGAAGGAAACGGCAACCCACTCTAATATTCTTGCTTGGGAAATTCTACGGACAGTGGAGCCTGCAGGGCAACAGTCCATGGGAAAAACATCACTAGATAAATATCCTAGATTAATTAGTATCTACACATACATACATGCATATATGCAGGCATGTTCCTACACATGTATGTTAGAAGACATGAAAAATAACAATCATAGAAGTATTTATAACAGCAAAATATTGGCAACTTTCCAGTGTCCATGCAGAGGAGAAATAAATTGTGTTATATCTATAATGGAATTCACATAGCAGTGAAAAGGAATGAACTAGAGCTACATGAGTCAATATGGATTAATTCCACAAACATAATATTGATCAAAAGAAAGCAATTTGCAAATGAATATTTGCAGTATGATATCTACAAGAAAGTTCAATACACACCATAATTCTATTAATTGAACAGGGAGAAATATATATGCAAAGGAAAAAAAGAAGCATAAATAAATGAAAAATCTCCAAAATCTGGGCCAAGGGTTCCTCCTGGGCAGGAAGAAGGGAGCAAAGGAATCTTGGTGGGCTCTGTAAAGAGGATTTAACTATGTTGGCAGTGAGTTACTTTTTTAAGCTGGATTATGAATTGTTATTCTTGATGCTGTTTTTGTGTGTGTGTGTCAAGCATTAAGGCAATGGCTCCCCACTCCAGCACTCTTGCCTGGACAATCCCTTGGACAGAGGAGCCTGGTGGGCTGCAGTCCATGGAGTCGCGAAGAGTTGGACATGACTGAGCGACTTCACTTTCACTTTTAGCTTTCATGCACTGGAGAAGGAAATGGCAACCCACTCCAGTGTTCTTGCCTGGAGAATCCCAGGGACGGCAGAGCCTGGTGGGCTGCTGTCTATGGGGTCTCACAGAGTCAGACGTGACTGAAGCAACTTAGCAGCAGCAGCAGTAGCAAACATTAATAATAAAAGGTGTGGCCTGTTGGTTATTGACCTGACCACGTGCCCGTCCTCAGAGATAAATCAGCACTGCACTAATCCAGGCAAGGCCATTCCATTCCCTTTGCCAGAGACTCACTTTCCTCAACCCTCAGATTCTCCCTTACATGTGGGATTGGGCACATGACCTATTTTCAGATCTAAGACGAGGTTGGCTGGGGGACTTGGTTCTGGAAAACGTTTATTTTCCTCCTTTCCTTCTTGGGACATCAGATGAGGATGTGATATCAGCTACTGTGGCAGCCACCATGGTGGGGTGACAAGCCCCAGGGCAGAAGGCCAGTGCTCTGAGGTTGGGAGAGGAGAAGAAGAGTCAGAGCAGGGCTTGTATCTGATGACATAACCAAGTCACAGAATGATGCTTGAGCCATTCAGAACCCACAGAGTTTTATGAAGTAAACAAAAATTACCTTCATGGCTCAAGCTACTGGTGGTCCAGCTTTCTGTTACTTGTGGAAAAAGCTTCCTTTGTATTTGTTGATACAAAACCCAACAAGACATTCTTCTTTTACCCTTAGCGTTGGGCTTGCCATTCTATGAAAACACTAAGCACTTTCCTTCAAATCTATACTCTTTTCTCCCACATGCAAGGCCCCTCATGTCCTGGCGAACTCCTCAACCTTAAAAGCCCTCCTGAAACGTGTTGTCTGTAATGCTTTCCCAGCAAGCCCAAGTCAGCAGCACTCTCCCTTTTTTCTGGCCTCCACATTCCCTTTCTCTATGTTATAGTCCTTCTCTTGTGTGGCTGTGCATTGCACCATGAGTCCTTTTAAGGCAGGACCGTGGTGCCATCATTGCTGTGTCTCCAGTGGCTGACATAGTTTTGGGTACAGCATAGAGATCAGGTAAAAGTTGGGTAGAATGAATGATTCTGCTTGTATCTATATCTTAGAGGGAAAACAGATTAAGTACTGAAATGGATAATTTCAGTACCAGGAGGAGGAGAGGTATGGGGAAGGAAGAATTTGAATGGCTTTCCCAGAAATGAACATGCCAAGGGAAGCTTTTTCTTAACAGCTCTTGATGCAATATTCCATCAGTCACATTCACATCTATTAATGATTTGGTGTGCTCAATAGAGTCACATTTAAGCTCACCAGCCTATTAAAATTCTAGTTTCCTTTCATTTCCCTATCCTAATCAGGTTTAAGCAACAATTGTAAGGACTTATTTTCTAGGAGAAAAATGAATGCACAGGTGATGCTGGGCACTTGCAAAGCAATTGCCATCTCAGGACTTGAACTACAAAAGTGTGGGCAACCTTTATCATTAAGCATTGACAGTGATGCTCTTTATTATTAAAGAGATACAGTAACACAGGCAATGCATTATTTAATTTTAATGAGTTTAAACATTTCCTCCAGTATACTTCTCTGTATGAGTAATCATGAGAATAGAACAGGGATTACATTAAATGTTTCTTACTGCCTTCTGAAAGCATTTTTCTTTTTAAAGTAGCTGTGTGTATGTGTGAATGTGGAGGGGACTCAGAGAGAAATGAAAGACAAGGAGCAACAATATGCAGAATAACCTTGAGAACAACTTCAATGCATTGAAAGGTTGGCAGTGGCTTTTTATGTAGCCAGGGCGCTGGGACCATTAATTGGTGCACGTGTAGATAAGAGCAGCCCTGGTTGAGAGAAGATTCCAGCTACAATAGGGGTAGACTGAGACAGACTGTTTAAACAGACGTTCATTCTGCAGAGGGTCACTTGAAACACCTTATTTTTGGAAATGTGGGTGAATTATGATAGCAACATTTTACATAATATTTATTATCTATCTGCAGGTGCATGCTCAATGCTTTTCATGCATTCTGTCATTTAAATTATAAAAATCACATGAGGTTGATACTATTATGATTTTCATTTTGCAGAATAAAGACTTAGAAAACTCATCCAGGAATCATAGAACCAGTAAAGCAAAGAGCTTCCCATTTTCCTGGGAAGAGGGTATAGCTCTTATTTGTGGGTTTACAAATGTTGTCTCTCCCATCAGGTCCTAGGAGAATCAGTATGGAGAGGGCCCCAGGAGCAGTCAGGACATGAGGTGACCCACGTCTCAGCCACTAAGGCACAGAAGTTAACATTAGAACAGGGCGATCCTAACCAAGGCCAGGGCAGTGAAGGCCAACAGAGTCCTTGGCGGGTTTACCATCAGATTGGAGATCTGGGACAAAAGGACTGGACTGGTGCACAGTCAGAAAGCAAGACGCTGGTGTCAAGGTCCTGGGTTGTGGCTGCTGGAACTTAGCCTAGAGTTTTTATGGCACTTAGAAGCATTTTCTGTCTTCTTATTGTGGATAGCAAAAAAGTGAAAGTGCTTTTCTCTTGTCAAACAGGAAGTTGACCGCCCGGAATCTGTGAGATTGCAAACTATAAAGCTCTCCTGATACTATTTTCAGTCTCTAAAGTGGGGATAACTGGAGCCCTGCTCACTGGATTGCAGGGAAAACGGAATGAGAGGCCTTATGGAAGTCACCGAACAGAGTTACCTCCTGCCATGGCTCCCTGTCACAGAGGCCGTGGAGGCTCAGAGGTTTCTAGTAATTCTCATATTCTATACATCTCTTCCCCTGGGGGTGGTCCTTCCAGGGCTGCCAGATGTGATGACCTCCAATCAACACAGCACAGAGGAAGTCTCTTGACACCCAGACCCTTCAATTTGCCTTGGGGTAGACTCCTAACATCATCCCACCCCTAGTCCTGGCTGCTCCCACGGCTGCTGGCATCCTATCTCTGGTCCTTCTCTTCTTTGCCCATCAAGATATATCTGTTTTGTTTCTCTTTCCCTCAGGGTTCTCTCAGTGTTAAGAACCTCTGTAATATGCTTTGGTGATTTAATTAAAAGAAGCTGTCAATGGATGGGACCCAGGAATTGAGGAGCGAAATATCAGAGTGAGGGGGCTCTTTCCAGGGTGCCTGACAAGACACTGATGGCAATGTCCTGTTTTGTGCACTTCAAGTCCAATTCTAAGGAGCATCTGTGCAAAATGAGGCAGGATGGGACCTGAGCATGCGATTCTCCTTGTGGTCTCCACACTTGCAGCCTTGGCCCCTAGACATGCAAATTAGGGGCACAAGATGGGACACAAGAGCTTAGCTTTTGTCTTGTTTAGGTTTTGGGAAGGAACTGATTTTCTGATGTTCAACCCACAAGTTCCTCCCAGTGGAAAACTGGAAGAGAAGTGAAGGCAGCTTGGTTAGAGAACAGTGAAGTTGGTGTGTACCAAAAGAATTTGGTGACTTGGAGGTGACAGTTCTAACTTTTCATTGGCAAGAAAGGGTGTATGATTATCTCTTAGCATCCAGGGAGGGACTGGTTACAGGGCTCCTCTTTCCTCCCACTGATAACAAAATCTTTGGACACTCAAGACCCTTCAATAAAAAGGCCTAGTACAGTTGCCACCTGCTTTATCCGTAGGTTCTCCATCTGCTGACAGAACATGCAGATGCAGAGGGCGACTGTGAATTTCCATGGACATATTTTCCAGTTCATGTATACATCTGGCCAGTGCTGCTCATCAATTTGCTTAACTCGACTGAACAACTCCTGACTCCAGTGGCACCAACCCGCTGGAACAGGCTTGGGGGATTTGTCTTTATTTTAATTCCACTAAAGTGGAGCAAATGTTCCTCTGCTCTGAAGACTCCACCTAAACTTCCTAGAGGAAGGTCACTACAAGTTTTATTCCCAAGTCGAATGTGTGATTTCTTTTTCTCTTTTTTTTTACACCAAGCAATTCTCAGATACCAGCTGGGTGTCCTACAATTCAACTAAATTCTAACACTGAAGAGATGGCATCGGATTCCACAGGTTAAAGACTCAAACCCGCAAGACTTGCATTCCCTCCCCCTTCAGATGCTAACGTCACTTGTGCTTCTGATGTGCCCATATAGACAGAGGTTCTCCTGACCCACTCCTTGGGCTCAATTAACTTGCTAGAGTGGCTCAAGGAGCTCAGAGAAACATTATACTTGCTAGATCAGCATTTTATTAAAAAGGGATAGAATCTACTCCAGTACTCTTGCCTGGAAAATCCCATGGATGGGGGAGCCTGGTAGGCTGCAGTCCATGGGGTCGTTAAGAGTCGGACATGACTGAGTGACTTCACTTTCACTTTTCACTTTCATGCATTGGAGAAGGAAATGGTAACCTACTCCAGTGTTCTTGCCTGGAGAATCCCAGGGACGGGGGAGTCTGGTGGGCTGCCGTCTATGGGGTTGCACAGAGTCAGACACGACTGAAGCAACTTCGCAGCAGTAGCAGAATTCAGGAACTGCTAGCTGGAATAGATGCCCAGGGCAAGGCATGAAGAGGGGTTGCTGAGCTTTAATGCCTTCTCGCCAGATCTCCACATGTTCACGAATCCAGAAACTCTTGGAACCCCACCCTATTGGGCTTTTATGGAGGCTTCATTATGTAGCCATGGCTCTTTAAATTATTGGCCGTTGATGACTGAACTCATCCTCCCCAGAGGTCTGGCTGGGACTGAAGGTTCCAATTCTCTAATCAGTAGTTGGTTCCTCTAGGTGGTTGGTCAATCACCTAGCCTCTGGTCTA
Organism: Budorcas taxicolor; assembly: GCF_023091745.1. Classification (NCBI taxonomy): domain Eukaryota; kingdom Metazoa; phylum Chordata; class Mammalia; order Artiodactyla; family Bovidae; genus Budorcas; species Budorcas taxicolor. The sequence continues at coordinate 46,926,095 of NC_068915.1, forward strand.
GGTGATTTCCAAAGTCACCTCATCCAAATAAAAAGGTATATTTATTACTCTCATCATAGGAAATTCTGAGGGTTAGGGGATTTATAGGAAAGACAGTGAAAGTGTTAGTCACTCAGTTGTGTCTGAGTCTTTTGCAACCCCATGTACTGTAGCCTACCAGGCTCCTTTGTCCATGGAATTTTCCAGGCAAGAATACTGGAGTGGGTTGCCACTCCCTTCTCCAAGGGATCTTTCTGACCCAGGGATGGAACCTGGATCTTCTGTGTTGCAGACAGATTCTTTACTGTCTGAGCCACCAGAGAAGCCTCAAATACATAAATCTCATTAAAAGTTACACTGTCACAGTCAAAAATTTAAGTTTCAAGAGGGGAGGACTTGGGAACTCCTCTCCCTAGGCCTGTTGGGGCCTACATGTTGAAGACTGGAGATCTTGGCAAAGAGATGGTAAACTTCCCATAAGTGCTTTTCCTAAATCACTATGAATTCCAGCACTGAATGGGGGTTAGGAATAAAAATCTCACCTCTCTGCCCATCAAGAGTTGGTTAATCTTCACACACAAATGAGGAAAGTTGTTTTGTGAAAGAAGCAATGAGAAAATAATCTTATGGGCTGTTCTTGTACCTGGCTGTTGTCCTTTTGAGAGACTTTACTGTTTGTAAATGATGAGCTTGGCTGTGAACCAGCAATTCATTAACTGTAATTCACTGAGCACTTACTATATCCCAGGCTAGTTTCAGAGAGAAAAGTGAAAGTGTTAATTGCTTAGTTGTGTCCAGCTTTTTTGAGACCCCATGGACTATAGCCCACCAGGCCCCTCTGTCGATGGAATTCTCCAGGCAAGAGAGAAATCCTCCTGGGGTAGGTAGCCATTCCCTTCCCCAGGGGATCTTTTTGACCTAGGGATGGAACTCGGCTCTCATGCATTGCAGGCAGGTTCCTTACCATCTGAGCCACTAGGGAAGCCCAGTCTCAGAGAGAAGAGGGATGTTATTCTTTCGCTACCACATTCTGATTTGTTTGGTTGAGTCTGTTTGCCTTTCCCTTTGTGTCTGTGTTTTCTTTTCCTTGACCTGCTTTATTTACTCCTTCTCTTGGCTTTACTTACTGTTGCAGGAGGGGAGAGGAGATAACAGTAGCACTATCCAGACACTGGGATGGGCTAATCCTAACCAGGGCTTTCTCATGGCTAATAGTGAGATGGGGGCACATCCCTTTCCCCCTTGAGGCTGATTAAGCATCAGTCAAGTGAGCCCATTGAATCAGACAACTATTTCTTCTTCCAGTGCTGACACTCCTGGCCTTCCTCTGCCAGTTGGAGCTTTTTATCTGCAGAAGTTCTTTCAAGAGGATATTTATTTGTTGTAATTTAATGTAGCTTCATTATGATAAGTGCCTCTAAGTAGTTTTGTACTTATTTATTTATTTTTTTTTAATGTGGCTTTCCTCTGTAGTATAATCATTTCAGCAAGAGCCTGAGTCTGGCGTATACTCATGGGACTGACTTCACTCTTAGTACTTTTCAAGGGGAACACATACAAATCTGGGAGCATTAGGACTGAGCAGGGTCCGACCTTCAAAATGCACTCTTGTGCACTGACTGGTTGTCCATTCACAAGACTGGCAGCCAGTGAGGATGTGGCAGCTCCAGAGATGCTGGGTCATTCAGACGCTTTAGACAGTATAGGACAAAATCAGGGTGGCTGCCGCAGGTACCTCCTGGGTTATCTGCTCAGCCCTCTGCTCTAAGAACTGCGAAGGTAGGTGACTCCTTATAGCCATGTTTTCCCCTTGCCTCTGACTGATAAATGTGGGCATTTGATTCAAGGTTGGCTCACCATAGAACTTCCCTGAGAAAACAGAGTTAGGGTGGAGAAAGAGATCACTCTTTAAGGTAGCTGGACCGCCCTGAAGGAGATGTGGGTGGATTTCCCCAGGCAGGAACGGAGACAATTGTGCTACAGAGAGAAGGATGAAGCAGCTTTGTGGGTGGGGCTGTGATGGAAGATGGTGATGACTGTTTTCCAGTTTTTCCTTTTGAGTCCTCTGAGGCTTGGCTACATTTCTATACTTCAGACATGGCCGCATAGCTTTGATTAGTCTCCATCACTAACAAAGGACCCTTTCCAATAGGGAATTTAGATAGATATAAGCTGGAGGCTCATATTGAAGAAAAATATTTCTTCCTATACTATTGTGCCCTTCATTATTTGTCCATTGGTTAATTCATTCATTCACTCATTTAATAAGCTTATATTGAGCTATACTACATACTGGGTATGTTCTCTGTAGGGACTGATGAGTGATACAGACACAGGGCCTGACCTCAGGGAGCTTATGGTCTGCTCCTGTGGCTGCCCTAACAAGTTACTATTAAAACAAACATGGTCACTTAAAACAACAGAAATTTATTCGCTTGCAGTTCTGGAGGGCAAAAGTCCAAAAAAAGGTGTCAGAGTCTTCACTCCATCTGAAGACTCTAGGGGAGAATCCTTCTTTGCCTCTTCCAGCTTCTGGTGCCTCCAAAAATCCCTTGGATTATAGCCACATCCCTGTCTCTGATTGCACCTGGTCTCTCTTCCTCTCTCAGTGTTTCTCTCCTCTCAGTGTCTCTTGTAAGCACACTTGTCATCGGATGTAGGGCCCATTTGGATAATCCAGGCTGATCTGATCTGCAGTTCCTTAACTTAATTATACCTGCAAAGACCCTTCTTCTAAATAAGGTCACATTTATAGGAACCAGAGATTAAGACATGAACATAACTTTTTGGGGGCTACCATTCAACCTACTACAGATTGGTGAACCAATTTTAGGAACATGAAGCATGTTACAAAGGGAACATGTAAAGTCCTCAAGAAAATGGTGCCACAACTTTTTGGAGGTACCAGGGAAAGCTTGTCAGAGGAAGTGACATCATCTGAAATGGGAAGGAAGAACATTACAGAGGATGGAGCCTTACAAAGGAAGGAAGAGGGAGAGATAGGAGAGGACGCACCTCCCACGGAAGAAAGGCGAGGCCCCGCGGCAGGGGTGGGGCATGCAGATAGACTAGAGAGGCTTGTGGGTTCCCACTGCACAGCCTCAGTGCTGTCTTGTGGTTTTATCCGGAGGAAAGCGACTTGGTTTGCATTTGCAAAGAGATTTCTTGTCCTTCCCTTTTTCTCAGCAGCCTCCAACTCCCTAATTTTCTGCCGAGGGCCAACGACATCATTGGTGGGAAATCCATGACAATACAGAAAGGCTCGGGAGAGGGAAGTATCAAAAGCCCCGAATTAGCATCTAATGTGCCACTCTCCCCACCTCTCATCCCCTCCTGCCTTAATTTTGGTTTTGCAAATTGTAAGTCAGTAAACTGTTATTTACCTCAAGGCCTAAGATACCAACGGCAATTTAATGTTGTGAAAAATAAGAGGTGTCTTTGCTATTCTGACATTTATTCTTTCAGAGCTCATTATTTATTATTATTTTTCCTAATGAACGTTTCTTTCTGTCCTTCCTCTTATCTATTTTAACACATGCCATTTACTACCTCTGACCTGCTGATTACAGGGCTGGGCACAGGTTTACATCACTGGCAGGGGAAGGAGAGGAAAAATGGCAAAATAAATGGCAAGATGTCGGGGCGATAGCGAGCAGCAAAATTTGCAGTGCTTAGGAGAACGCGGCACCCAAATGAAATTGCGGGCTCCGGGCAGGCGAGGTGCGGCTGAGACCCAGGCAGGTGCGTGGGCCACGTGACTGATTATTCAAATAGGCCGATGATTAACTCGGTTTATATTGATGCAAATAATCTTGCCGGAGCCGGCAACGGCTAATGCATTTTGGAACTGTGGTTTTCCATTGATAGCACAAAATAGTGTAGAGGAAAGCCATTTTCATAATATTAATAATGGAATTACAGAATCAGGTCACTTAAAGGAACGGCGCTGACTCAGCGAAAGCAGCGTCGACTTGACTGGAGATTAATACTGAGCAAAACGAAGCACAAACCTTGTGCAGCTATCTCATGGCATGAAACACACGTCTCTTACCGTTTTCTTTTTAAAAGAGAATGAGCTTGAAAAAATGGTTCGAGCTAAGTACAGTTCTCAGACGAATTTATTGCTTAGGAAAGAACTGTCCAGTGTGCTGAGGGAGCCTCCTCTGAGGTGTTTCTTCCTTTTCTCTTTGATCAAATATTGGGTTTAGCTTCCTCACCCATGCCCTGGTTTAATGCCAGCGTCTTAGGACAACGTCTGTAAATGCTTTCTGAATGAGTGCTTGAAATTGCAAATGAAGATCCACAAATGCCCTCTAAAGAAATGAATACATTTGCCAGTGAAGATCTTGTCAGGTTGACGAGAAATACTGGGATGATCTCCCAGGATTGTCAGCTGGGTAGAGAGAGCCTGTTGGAGGGCAGTGTGGGGATACAGTGGCGGGGACAAAGGAGGTGGCTCTATCTGTGAATTCTAAACAAAACAAAACAAAAAAACCTTGAAAATATTTGGAGGAGGGCACAAAGGTGTACATAGGGTGAGGTTCACTGCAGGGCTGTTAGGAAGATGAAGCAACCAGAGATGGAATACTAGGCAGATGTTGAAGATCATAGTGAAGGGACAGGAAAAATGTCCGTGGTATATTAACGGAAGAAGCAGGTTACAAACATCTTAAAAAGAAAGTCAAGGGGTTCCTGTCATGATTATTTATCTAGCCCAGTTCATCTTTCTAGCGGCTTGATGACTGAGAATAGGGTAAGAGGTACCTGGGTAAGAAGCCAACTGCTTCTTCAGAAATACCTCTTCTCAGGCAAAAGAAGGGACGGGAGAAGAATTATGGGACAAAAAGTAACTTGGAAGGGAGTCAAATGCTGTTAGAAGTTAATGCATGCCATGTTTTTTTAAACAAGGAAAAATTGTGGCAAAATATGCAGAACAGAAAATTCAACATTTTAACTGAAGTGTACAATTAGTGTCATTTTTCCATTCACAGTATATAAGCATCAACATTCTTTCCCAGTTCTGAGGTTTCTTGCAAATTGAGAAACTTTCATTTCATATACGTATGCAAGGAATTGGAACAGGGCTGAAGACCTATTAAGCACAGGCTAGAGGTTGCCTGCTAATCTAGGCTGATCTCCGTGCATCAGCCAATAGCTGGGTTATCGCCCCATGAAGCCCCTGCCAGCAGTTGCAGAGCCATGCTGTGGCAGGATCATAGGATGGAGAGTCAGATCAGTCTTCTTGGTTGTATCTGTCTCTCTGTTACTTTCCCGGGTTGTTACCACAGCTGGATCACTTACAGTGTTGGAGGAGGTCATGAAGAGAACATAATTGCAGGTTGGACCTCACCAGCTGGACCCGTCCTCAGAATGTACTTCTGCTCACTCTTCTCACAGTGGAAGCCCTTTGCAAAGATGCAGCCTTGAGAGAGCAAAGCGATGCTGAAGCCATCTTTATGATACACATGACTGTATCCCATTAAGGCCTGTAGATAAACTTAAAATTCTGATTGGGGGGTACTGAGATCTATTCAACTTGCAGCATCCAGTAAAGTCTCCTATATAAGTTCCCTTGCTTATTAAAACTGTCACCTACCAGTCTGGAGTGGGTTGCCTCTTTCTCTGGTCTCTCCTTGCCCTCTGTGAATGGGGGTCAGTGATGCCTGTCTTTCTTTTCTCTGTCAACAAATCTCAGGCTAGGATCTGAGCTGGGTGCTATGCTCCTTCAGGAGATAGATGGGGAGAGGGAGTGGTAATCAGGGGAGTTTTCTTGTCAAGATACACACTGAGCAGGGGAATCGGGGAACTCTATACCAATTAAGTGAGGGGAATAGGGCAAGGAGTGGGTGAGAGGATAATCCAAAGGTTAAAAGAGGAGGTTCAACTTCTAGGAAATATTCCTTTTGGTGTCCTGAACAGAGGGAAACTTTTATGTTAAGGATGCTTTTATTATTATTTTTTTAAACCACAGTATCTTCTTTCTTCCTCCATTATTGTGATCTATGGTCATTGTTTTGTTTTTGTTAAGGTGCCTGTTGGGAACACTATATAAGCATTTCACCTGGCTGTGCCCCTGGTATACTCCTGGGTGCAACTTAGTCCCCTGGCATCTTTGCTAGCACAAGTTTAACCACCTTCAGGATAACGAGAACATTGGGCTCCTTATTTTTAGCAAACAGAGGGGAATGCAGTCAGCAAAGGGTGATAAATACCCCTTTATACTAAATATTTCACAGTAATGAAAAAAACAACCTCTGCCTTAAAATTGGACATTTTTTCAATGTAATTTTTTTTTTTTTTTCAGGGCAGACGAATTGGCTAAGTCGGAGTGGGCAGATGTAGCTCTCATCAGCCCTGGATAGATTTCCTGGTGACTGGCCCAATGGGGCGTGCAGAATTTCCGCCTGTGATCCTCGGCACACATTCATCAGGGAGCAGGCGAGGGAAATGTTGCTGGTAGAAGCAGCCCAGGAGAAAGGATTCACCTTTGTGAGCAAATAATTTTCAGCCCTGGGAGCAGCTGGGATGTAAAAATCAAAGCCCCGACCTGGGATCTCCACTGGGCTGGTTCATTTACACTTGAATATGAGCTTTGAGGGAAGGTAGCAAGCTCTTGGTGATTAAGGAGGGGCCACAGGTGCTCTGATGGCAGGGGCGGAGTGCTGGCAGCTCCACCTTGGGAACTTGGTACTTGGGGCTGGTGGCCTGGCTGAGGCGTCACCACACTGGGGCCTGGGAGGCACAGAGATGATTAGACTTTCCAGGCTGATGTTTGACTGGTTCTCACTGTGGTGGTTTAGGCTTTATTTCTTTCATTCCAAGTGTCAACTAAAAAAAAAAAAAAAAAGCACAGTATGAGAGCTGTGAGTTAAGTTTATCTCGGGCAATATGAGAGGAGCCTAGTGCGTGCGTGGGCCATGGTCTGGTGCTGCTGCTGCTGCTAAGTTGCTTCAGTCGTGTCTGACTCTGTGTGACCCCATAGACGGCAGCCCATCAGGCTCCCCCATCCCTGGGATTCTCCAGGCAAGAACACTGGAGTGCGTTGCCATTTCCATCTCCAATGCATGAAAGTGAAAAGTGAAAGTGAAGTCGCTGAGTCGTGTCTGACTCTTAGCGACCCCATGGACTGCAGCCCACCAGGCTCCTCTGCCCATGGGATTTTCCAGGCAAGAGTACTGGAGTGGGGTGCCATTGCGTTCGCCGATGGTCTGGTCCATAGGGCCACAAAGGTTTGGACACGACTGAAACAACTTCGCACTCATGCACGTGAGGACTGCAGCCTGGGAGCCAGCACCTCAGATAGTTCTGAGAAACTGCCCCAAAGAGGTAGCGGGGAAAGGACAGTATGTATATAATTTTGGCAAAGAGGGAGTACATGCAATCAAGCACATATTTTTTGTAGACAGTTTCTGCTGGTTTCATGAAGCTTTTGCTAGTCATGAGAAACAATTGTCACTCTGAAGGATTTTAGTGCTTTTCTAGATATGAGGAGATATAAGAATTGGGCTCATAAAATCAGCTCCCGAGAATATCTACTATCTAAAGACCCTGGTTTTCCAGGAGCACAGAGTGCCTCAGTTCCGCTCTCCACCCTGAAATCCTTCAGGGGGTGTTGGAGGTCAGCAGCAGCAGCAGCACATGATTTAATCCCTACAGAGGTAGATGGCAAGCCCACGGCAAGTGCTGATTTGTGGTTGACACAAGGGAGATTCACAGGGTGACTTTTTTTTTTTTTATTAATAGACTTTATTTCTTAGCGCACTTTTAGGGTTATAGAAAAACTACGCAGAAAGTACAGCAACTTCTCACAGACTCCGTTTCCTGTCCCATACCCACCAGTTTCCCCTATGATTAGCTTCCTGCATTAATGTGCTACATTTGTTACAATTGTTGAACCAATTAACTAAAGTCCATATTTTACATTAAGGTCACTGTGTTATTGGGCTCCCTAGTAGGCTCAGTGGTAAAGAATCTGCCCATTAATGCAGGAGATTTGGGTTGGATTCCTTGGTCAAGAAGATCCCCTGGAGAAGGAAATGACAACCCACTCCAGTATTCTTGCCTGGAAAATTCCATGGACAGAGAAGCCTGGCAGGCTACAGTCCATGGGGTTGCAGAGTCGACAACTTAGCAACTAAACAACAAACAACGCTCTGTTGTACAACCCGATAGGCTTTTACAGTGTCCTATGGGAGCCAGTGATTTTCCCAGAGCATTTACTCCTACAAGCAGTGCCCAGGCTCTAGTGGGGCCCTTGTGGGCTAAGCAAAGGGGTCATGAGTGTCAAGCCGTCTGAGAACAGTGTTGCTCATCTCTGTCCAATGGGAAAAGAAGAGCTGCTCTCAGGCATAAGGATGAGTGTCACTGACGCTAGGAGAGGTCACTTGGAGAAGTGTTAGGTTTGCTCTGCAATAGGTGAGGAGTCTGCCTGGATCCCCCTCTCCCAGCTGGATGTCCCTTCCCATCAACCTTTGGGTTCACATTTTCTTGGGCTATTGGGAGGGGTGGTATATTCACATGGGGCCATTGGATGATGTCAGGAGGTCCTGGGACGTCCCCCGCCCCCGGGACCACTGGCTTCCAAAGGCTCAGGTTATCCCACTGCATTTGATGATTTCTTGTGGCTCCCTGAAAGCAGAAGAGGTGGGATATTCATTTGGCCTTAAAAATGGGGTTAATGAAATGAACAAAGATACAGAAGCTGGACATAGTAAGAACCAGCTTATTATGCGCTCAGTCAATGCTGAGCACTGACTATATCCTAGGAGAGTTCCAAGAGTTTTGCTCTCCATGAATTAACTCATTTAATCCTCAAAAGAACTATGTTGTTTATTATTACTACCCCCATTTTATGAGAAAACAACTTAAGAAAAGTTAAGTAACTTTGCTCAGGTGAGTGGGTCTAGAGTCTTATTCTGAGTTGAAGCTTGGTCAATGCACTGTTGCTGTTGACTAAGCCCCACTGCATGTGGGGCCAGATACCTACACACACTCTTAAATTTCAGTCTTACTCCAACTCTATGAGGGAAGGCATTTGTCTTTGACAGACAGACTGGGTCTCAGAGAGGTCAAACAACTTAAGCTCAGCCATAACTGAGGCAAAACTGGGGCTTGAACTCAGAATTCCCTGATTTGAAACTCGGACTCATTCTCATATATTAGTAGCTTCTGTACCTGGGAACACATCTGAATAACCCAGGGAGCGTTAATAAATCCAAACTCCTCAGTCCTCTCTCTGGAGACTGATTTAGAAGCTTGAGGGCAGGCCTGGGAATCTGTATTTTATAGAAGCCTTCCTTGGCAGTATTGCCAGCTCATCAGGTGCCCAAGTCCATGCCTAGAGGGGACACTCTGCCCCCCACAGCAGCACCACAGTCTGGTTGGGGTGCAGGTTGCACAGCAGCGTTGCTTTGTGGCACATTTCAGGTAATGAAATCACTCTAATGATTTGAGTGGACGTGGGGATCTGAATCACCCCATGAGCCACTCATCTGGGAAACCAGTCCAGAAGCAGATGCTACTTTACTGACTTGCTACAAGGGTCCAGGGGCAAGGAACCTGCAGGCCCATTCCTTCTTCATGGTGAGGCTCTCCTCTCCCCCTGCCTATAGTGGGTGGACCCCAAGAGAACCCAGATCACCAGCCAGAAGGTGCCTCGGTGAGATCTAGAGTCTGAGCAATGGCCATCATCTCAGTCAGTGTTCTTTAGTCTTGCCTGCACATAGCCTTGCTTTGGGGAGACTTTTGAAAGAAGACTGATGCCTACTCCACCCTAAACCAATCAGATTCGAACCTCTGAGGGTGGCGATAGGGGATGAGTATTTTTAAAAGCTGACTCTGATGCACAGGCCAGGTTGTAAACTGTTGATTGGATGAAGCTAATGTTTAGTTGCCTCTCTGATGTTTAGTTCTTTGAGTGATTTCTTTCCTTTACCAAGTACTGTGGGTTAAATTTTTTAAAAAAATTTAACTAATACACTTTATTTTTTATTACAGAGTCCCCATAGATCCTCACCTCCACACATGCATGACCCCCATCAAATGCTATTTTTGATACAAATTTGCAAGACTTTAAATAACCAAAGGACAACTCTCAGATTTCCTATCCTGAAAAGATGCTTCCTAAAATCGCTGAGGCACAAAATTGACAGAAGTTTCATGGCAACGGCTTGAGTGACTGGCTGAATCTCCAGCTCCTTTGTGGTCACAGTGTTGAACTGGGCTGGCTGTTCCCTCTGCCTAGGTGCAAGCAGGCTTGCAAAATTTCTCTGGTGGAATCTCTGTGGGTGAAATCTGCGTGTCTCAGGGACCAGTCTGGCAGGCACTCCACGTGAGTGAGAGTATATCAACAGAAACGGGCCGCCAACTTGATTTTAAAACAATCATGTTCAAATCCCCTTGAAACAAGGGAACAATTCCCCTCACCTCCACTGTTGCACCTATTTCTTTCTAAAATTCTCTTCAGCTCTATGAAAATCTTTGCAGCAGTTTCTCAGCTTGTTAAATACAAAAACATTGCACTAGGGGGCACTTCAAGACTGAGTAAGGAAAAAACTCATCAACTTGGTGACAATGGATTTCACTTCATCATTAACTAGGTAAATAGTCCTGCACAAAGCAAAATATAAAAAATACATAAGGAATTAAATATGTATTTAGCTGAAACTGTGATTCAATTTCTGTGGGTTGTTTCCTTGGAACTGGACATGGGAGGAAAGTGGCATTCTTGGGCTTACTGATAATTTTGACTTGAATATTAAAATGATAGTAACAATAGTCCCTTTACCTGGTTTAAGATGGACACTTTGCCTATTGCAGTGCTTTAGTGCAACGGAGTGTTTAAAGCTTTTATTCAAATTTATGTTTAAGAAACGTCTCTTTTTGTTGACCTTCATGAGGAGCATTACCGTGGTTCCTAGCAAGTCCCTCCTGTAGGGCTGACAGAGGATTGTGTAAGGAGGAGAGGTCTACAGGTGCATCAGGACCTGAGCTCTGGACCTGGACTCGTTCTATCCAGCAGTATGACTTCGGGCCAATCACTGCCCTTCTTGGGACCTCAGTATCCTCGTTTATAAAATGTATCTCTTTCTGATGGAACATGCTGTAAGAATCTCCCAAGTGGTCTCTTTGTGGTTTGCTTTTCTCCTGAACAGGGTGTGCCCTGACCACATCCTGCCCAGGTGGGATTCTGTAGGCCGCTTCAATGCATTCCTTTGGGAAGCCCCTTTTGGGCCAGGTGTGGACACCCCGTTCTTACCAAAGGATTCCTGCCAGCACCGGCACCAAGATTTTCGTTGCTTATCCCTCCGCTACAGCCATGTGTCTTGGGGTGTACTCATTTCCTAGGGCTGGCTGCTGCATAAATTACCATGAACTGGGAGAGTTAAAACAGCAGACATGTATTTTCTCACTGTTCTGGAGGCCAGGCGTCTGAAATCAAGGTGTGAGCCTGCCATGTTTTCCTGAAGGCCCTGGGGGAATGTCTTTCCAGACCTCCTCCACTCCCTGCTGGCTCTCACAGCCATGCGTGTCCCCTGGCTCTGGGAGCAAAATGGCAGCTCTGCTGCTGTCTTCACATGGTCTTTTCCATGTTTCTGAGAGCCACCAAATCCATCTGTCTTTATGAGGCCACTAGTCATTGGAGTAAGGCCCACTCAAATCCAGGATGACATCATCTTAGCTCGATTACTCCTGCAATGATTCTGTTTCCCAAGGAAAGTCAGAGCAAGGAGATCAAACTAGTCAATCCTAAAGGAAATCAATCCTGACTATTCACTGGAAGGAATGATGCTGAAACTCCAATACTTTGGCCACCTGACTTGAAGAGCTGACTCATTGGAAAAGATCCTGATACTGGGAAAGATTAAGGGCAGGAGAAGGGGGCGACAGAGGATGAGATGGTTGGATGGCATCACTGACTCAATGGACATGAGTTTGAGCAAACTCCTGGAGATAGTTAGTGAAGGACAGGGAAGCCTGGCGGGCTGCAGTCCATGGGGTCGCAGAGTCAGACACGACTGAGCGACTGAACAAGAGCAACGAGGTCACAGTCACAGCACTGCCTTTATTCACAGGTATTGGGGGTGAGGAGTTCAACATCTTTTAGGGAGACACTCAGGCTCTGATGCGGCTGCAGACGTTCCCCTCTCCTGTGCAGAAAATCCCTCGTTAATCCCACAGCAGAGACTCGCCTGCTCCACATTAATGCTGTGTGTTATGTTCCTGGTGTCTTCTTGGGAAAAGACATTTCTTGGACATAAATTTCTGAGTTTAAGCCTCAAATACTCAATTGCACTAAAACACTGAAGCTAAGGATCCTTGTTAAATCAGATGAAGAGAATATTATTGACCATCATTAACATCATTATTCTAATTCTCAAGTTGAAGTCACCACTAAGACCAAGAACCAGGGGTTAGAGCTTCAGTGTGTCTTTTTGGGAGACACAACTCAACACACAATACAGGCTGTGACAAGCAGAGCTTCCTTGGGAGGGTCGTAAACCAGGCTCCCTCACTCAGGACAAGAAACAGAGCTCCCAGTGTCTCCCAGCATTTCTCAAGCAGTTAGAGCCCCCATGTTCTCCCTGCAGGGCTTGGTCCCTGACTTCAGGGATGCGTCTGCTGGGTTGGCTGACTGCCAGGATGTGGAGGCGAAGGAGAATGACAGCCTTGATCTGCTTTCCACATTCCTTTTTTGCAGATGCTGGCTGAGTTGGCTGGACAGTGAGCGGCAAGGTGGGGGTGCCTGATGCTGGGTTTGAGTATTTCATATATTGCTGTTCTTGGGTGGTCGGCTTTGTTCTCTGCACCAGCCCTTTCTCATTTCACTGTTTGGTTCCAAGTGGTGCCTCCGGATGAAAAGTAACCCAGAGGCACATGGGGAGGCTGAGGTTTGGCTGGCGGGGCTAGGAGCTGTTTTCTGACTGCAAATCAGTTTTAGGAGAAGCAGAGATTTCTCTGTGCTGACTTGAGATCCCAAGCAAAACAAAACAGCTACCAAGCACTGGTGCTCTGATATGCAGCCTGCTGCCCGGTGGCCTAAGAAAGTGATAGGTCACATTGATCGCTGTGCTCTTTATAGAAATTTCTAGGAAACACCTGGGATGGTACAAGTGGCCTGAAGCCAGAAAGTATTTTTGCTTCTCTGAGTTGAGGTTTATCAGCTGTTTTTTCCCCCATAAAACAAACTCTGTTGATTTGAATGCCATGATCTTTCCTTAAAGAGTGTCTGGTCATTATGGATTCAGTTCTGTGAACACCCACTTCTCAGTCTTTCTCCTGAGCAGGGCGAGCTGTGGGTGAAAGTTTGACTCTAACTTGCCTTAGCAGCGAGCAAGCACGTTTCCTCTTAGCCAAGCAACTTTTTAATGTGTCTCTGCGAGACACTGCTCAGAACACCTCCACCCAGGCACTTAGGCACCGCGCTGAGATGTTAAGTACAGAGGATGGCGGGATGTTTTTGTTGCTGTGCTCGGCAAAGCTGACTGCTTTTTACAAACACATTAAACATTAATATCTACAGAATGGGCAGTTTTAGAGTGCACAAGCACGAGTTTCTTGGACACGGATTTATTTATTTTTTATTAATGTAACCTTAGCCTGCTACATATTTCTCGCAGAGCTCCAGATCTGAAAAGGCCTTGGCAAGGGCCGATGAATACTTCATGATTCCATTTAAGACCAAGGGAGCCAATAAACTCACCCCAATTTACATTTCAGCAGAGTCTTATAAGTAATGCATGTCGACCGCCTCCCAGCTGTCTCCTGGGCTGCCTAACATCTCAGCGCATTCGTGGCCTTTTTGGGAGACAGAACAGAGAAGTATTCTTTTCAATCTGTTTTCCATTTCTTTTTTCAGCTCCTCGAATCCCTGCTCTGGTGGTGGTGACTAGATGATTGGAAGGAGCTGGTCACAGAGAGCGCTGTGGTCTCTCTCCTCTCTTCCTGGGTCAGCCTACAAACCCCCCTTCCCCCCACCCCCGTGGTTTCGGTATCACCCGCTGAGCCAAGCCTTTCAGATGACAGCGCAGCCCTGGGCCCACGGGTCAAGCCTGTCCTGACTCTCCAGCTATTCTGATTCAAGCTGGTTGAGCAGCTTCCATCTCAGACCTGACTTTCCTAGAACAGGAGCCCCATTTTGCTGTCTTCATGTCAGTCTCATGGGTGACGCTGCTTGTTCAGCTGGCCTGGCAAGCACCAGCTGCCCTGTGCCCCTTTGTCCACTCCCTCCAGACTCCTGATCCAGGAGCTGATGACTCTGGGTCACCCTCCTTCAACCTGCACCCTCTCTACATGGGGTGAGTCAGAACGGCACTACCCTGCAGAATCTTCCAGTGGTTTCCAACTATTCAAGGCCTGCCCGAGTATCCAGCGAACAGCTGCCCTATGGGCTTCAGACTTGCCACTTCACACAGTGGGCAGAATTGGCATAATTGCATGTGCCAATCTTTGAAAGAGGCTTCCCTGGTAGCTCAGACGGTAAAGAGTCTGCCTGCAGTGTGGGAGACCTGGGTTAGATCCCTGGTTGGAAATGGCAACCCACTTCAGCGAATTCACTTTCTTTCACTTTCAATCCTTGAAATAAATATCTCTTCCTATGTATGTGTGTATGCATGTTAATATAAATATATATAATAAATATAACTATATGATAAATACAAATATATATATATTTATATGTTATGTGTATATATGTGTGTGTGTGTGTGTGTGTGGGCAATCATTTCGGTCGTGTCCAACTCTTTGTGACCCTATGGACTGTAGCCCACCAGGCTCCTCTCTCCTTGGGATTCTCCAGGTAAGAATACTGGAGTGGGTTGCCATGCCCTCCTTCAAGGGATCTCCCTGACCCAGGGATCGAACCCACATCTCTCTTGCATTGGCAGGTAGATTCTTTATCACTAGTGCCATCTGGGAAGCCCATATGTATATGTTTATGTCAATTTCTATGTATAGGTATATGTATATCTCTTCCCTCTGTCTCCCTGGAGAACCCTGACTGATGATTCTGGAGCACCCCCTTTACTAACCATCTGGTATAAGAGGCTATCCTCCCACACGGCTCTCTGTGATGTCTACACACCCTTTGATGTTCTTCTCATAGAAAGGTGGAGACTAACTCCTCTCGCCTCCAGTACCAGCCCACCTTAGTGACTCACTTCTGTGCGTGGAATCCATGAGCTCTGAGGCTGCATTAGGAAAGGTGATAGACTGTCAGCCTCAGGCTCTCCTTCTCTCCCTGTCACTGTCTGTCCCTCGCTCTTGGGACCTTCCCGCCACTTTGTGAGAAAGCTCAGGACATGAAGAGAAGCCATGAGAAGGTGTTACAGCCCATGGGCCCAGTCACGGTGGCAGCTGCAACCAGCGTCATCTCCAGACGTGGGAGAACAGCCTTGGGTGACCCAACTGCCCACCTGGGAGCTGCCTCGGCGACAGTGGGTGATGCGGAGACACTGTCCCCACAGAGCCCAGCCCAAGGTGGAGAGTCAAGAGCAAAACCTAATGGTTATTACTCTTTAAAGATACATATTTAAATTTACTTTATTTTGCTGCTTCAGGTTTTAGCTGCAGCACACGGGATCTTTCACTGTGGCACCTGGGCTTTGTTGCCCCCCAGCATGCCCCTGAGTGAGGATCCAACCAACCCCTGCATTGCAAGGAGGATTCTTAACCACTGGACCACCAGGGAGGTCCCTGGTGGTTGGTTTTTATACTGCAAAAGATAACTGGTGACCATTCTCTCTCTGTTTATGCTGATAGCTTCTTATTTTTCTTACTGCTCACTATTTGGAATAAAGTTATTTATTTCTTAACTTGTTTATTTTCTACCTCCTTTATTAAACAGAAGGTCCATGAAGGAGGGAACCTTTTCTACCTTATCCATTTTCCCAACCTAGTGCCTGTAAGAGCTTTTGGCACAAAATAGGTGCCCAGGTAATATTTCTAGAGTGAATCTACTCTAGAATACTCCTGAATCTACTAAATTATATTCTTTTTGATCTTCCTTCTTTCTTCTCTTCCTCTCTTTCTTCTCTGCCTCAGTCTTTCTGTTTTTTCTTTCTTTGCTTTCTTCTGCCTCTTCCCCTTCCTTTTTGATAATTTTATTACCTCTTATCACTCAAATACTACATGAGATAATTTTCTTTGTAAAAAAGTAAAAATATTTCAGATAAAGCTGAATTCTCCTTCTCCCCATGCCTGGCCTCTTTCTTCCTCCCCCAGCATCCTCACTTGTGTACTGCCTTGGCTCTCAGAAGAGAGGAGAAGCCTCTCTGACCCCTCACCCAACACCCAGTGCTACAGGGGCCTGGTGAGCTCCTCTGCCTCCTAGCCTCACTCTAATACCACCTTAATTTCACTGGATCACTGTCCCCAAGCTCTTCCCTGAGGGGCACTTGTGCCTAAAGCATTCAAAGGGTCAGGCATCTTCTCAATAGCCCCTTTCTCCCAGGCTTTCTGAGGCTGGGATCTTAGACTCTACGGGCAGGTGCACCAGAGGGTCACTGTTGATAGCAGAGCCATGGCTGCATGACTTTGATGGGGAGCACTGGGGGGGCCTGGACTGAGGAAGGGAGAGGACCCATCTGGACTGAACTGCGAGTGGTTTTCCCAGAGCCTTATGCCTTCGATTATTGATCCAACACATTTGACAGGTATGTATTGAGCAGCTGCTATGGGACCCGCACTGTGCTTCATGAGAGGGCTGCAGTGGTAAATACGGCAGGCGAGTTTATGGTCTAGCGGGAGAGGCAGGCAGAGAGGTGGCAAGTAAAAATTCTAATTCAACATGATCAGGGTGCTTCTGGAGATAAGTCAGGAAATCATGGTCATATTAAAGGGGCATAGGTCTAGCGTCAGAGGCTAGAGCAAGCCTCCTTAGAAACAGGAACATGGAAGGTGAGATCTGAAGGCCAGCGAGGAGCTCACCAGATGCAGGTGGAGCTGGGGGAGAGGAAGCACAGTTCGGTGTCTGGAGGAGAGAGAAGACAGAGAGGATACGACCTCAGGCCAGAAGCCCAGCAGAGTGACAGGAACCTGGGACCTGTTTACCAGGGCTACCCTTACCAGATGGAACTGTTGCTAGAACTTCAGCTTGTCGCCTTAAGCAGCAGGGAGGGAAGGCCGGCAGGCCTCAGCTTGGGACACCAGCACTGGGGCCCTGCTGGGCTCCCCACAGGTGTGAACTAAGGCCTGGAGTGGGGGTCATTTCACATGTGGGTGCTGGGAACCCAGGCCAGATGTTGCCGCCTTTTCCAGGAGGTCAGGCTCTTCACATTCCCCACTCTGACCTGGACACGAATCTCTTCCCTTTCCAGGCTTCTCCAGGAAGGCCACCCCTGTGAGTGCATGGGAACTGAACTGCTGCTATTTGTGAAGGACGCGTGGGGCTGGGCATGGGGGTGGTGCTCACACAGCAGAGCCCAGGGAACTGCACACCCTCAAGCATGGGTCTCTTTTCTCCCCAGGCTTCTTTGAATGTGCCATTGACATGGAGTCTCCTCTCTCTGCTCTTCAGTCTCCCCCTTCTTCCTCTCCTCCACCTCCCTCTTACCCTTCTTCTCTAGAACAGAGCAGTCACTTTTCTTATCTCATGCAGAGCAGCCCCACCTGCATCTCTAATCCCAGCCCCAGCTGACCTGAGCCCCTGAGTGGTTTATCAAAGCATTTGCCTGATGAAAGTGGGTCACTCCCTGGAGGAGAGATTCTCATGGCAGCTGCTAAAAGGAAAAAAAAAAAATTATTGCAGGGGAAGATAAAATAAGCCTGGAAACACTGGTAGCTTAAGCACCTAATTGGTGTGGTCAGAGCTCCCCACCAGCTGAGAGTCAGCTGAGGGTAAAGGCACCCGTGCTTCTAAACACACATGAGCGACTTTCCCCTGGGCCCTCAATATGCTTTTGTAGGTGGTGAGCTCACCTGCAGGGAAGCTATGTCACTTTAACTGGAATCATGGCCAGACTGGCTTTTTGTCTATTCTCCTCACCTCCTGTCTTTTAATTCCTCCCCCCTCCCTTTTTCACTCTTGACATTCAAAACTATTTATTGAAGGCCTTTATGTGCTAGGATTTAAACCAGGCATTCGCTAAGGAGAGAAATACCTTCTAGATAGATGTAGGGAGCCTTAAGGGAACTGCTGCTCACTGTCCGTCCCCTTCTCCCAGGAAGCCCTCGCCTCCAGTCACCATGACTACCACTGGCGCCTTATGTCCATCACAAATGGTCTTCTTACTGAGATTTTTGGTCTTGAGGTTAAGAGGCATTAGCTCTCCTGATCTAGAAGCTACACAATGTCAAGCTCAGGTGCTTTAGGGAGGGCCACGTTTCCCCTCAAGTGTGGAGAAAAGCAGGGGTACATTGAAGAAGAATGAACCAATACCTAGAGAGAAAGGGAAAACTCTTAGAAGATAATCCTGGTGATAATCGTTCTCCAAGCTCCCACCGTCATAAAGCTGGGCTGCGTCTCTGCCCATCCCACAGTTTGGCTTCTTAGTTTTTCTTTGCAGTTGAACTAATAAATCTCTGATTTTGCCAAGACTGGTTTGAATTGTGATTCTGTCACTGGCATCCAAGCTAATAAAGGAGTCATTAAAATTGGACACATACGGTACTTTGCAGTAAAAGGTCTTCTCTGAAAACTAAGAAAAAGGCTAGAGGATTGATGACTTCACATCATTATGACCCAGCTCAAGCGAGTTCTGTGAAGTGTCTGGGCGCAGCGTCTGACAACATAGCGGGTCCCCTACCAATGTTAATTTCCTCCCTCCCTCCCATCACCTTATCTTTTCTTCCTGGAAGCTTATTTCAAGTTAGACGCCAGAAAGCAAAAGACATTTTAAAGCAGGTTTTGTGTGCCCTTTTAGATTGCTAATCTCCTAAGTGCTATGAAGTAGCCTGGGTGATCCAATGCTTCTCAGATGTCCTACTTTTCCATGGGCTCAAGCTGAGTCTGTACTTAATATGCAACCAGAATGATATCATAAAAATATGAATCACAGAGGCATATAGATGGGGAGCTCTGTTACAGGGAAAGCATAGCTGTAAGAGAATAGCTTTTATAGAGACTCCCAATCCTGGGGTTCATAGCATCTTAGTTCGATTACTCACTTTAATTAGAAACTGTTGGATTTAACATTCATCAACTTCCCAGGTCTTTTATCTTGACTCACTGACCAGTTTCTAGATTACCCTAGCCCCTTACCTTTAGAAATGCTTTCTTTGTTCTTATGAGATTTGCTATTTGTTAATTCCTGACTTCTATCAACACTGCGTGTTTTCAATACTTTTTCACACAAGACCATGGTTTGTCTTCGAGCTAAATCTCCATCTCGCTGGATAGTTGCTAAGTTACAGACTTTACAATATAACTGTTTACTTTCACTAATAGAAACATTTATAACAGAAGGGTTAATTGATAAAGGAACCAAGAACACCGATAAGAAATAACTTAGAATATATACATATGCAAAGTTGAGGCCCATGCTGCCAATTCTGAGTGACAACTGTCACCAGAAATCCAAGGATTCTGACGCCTGCATTGAAACCCCCACAAATGTCCCGGTTTAAGCTGTGGTGGTGGTTTGGTTGCTAAGTCTTGTTGGACTCTTTGTGACGCCATGGACTGTAGTCCACCAGGCTCCTCTGATTTTCCAGGCAAGAATACTGAAGTGGGTAGTGATTCCCTTCTCCAGGGAATCGTCCCCAGCCAGGGACTGAACCTGGGTATCCTGCATTGCAGGTGGAATCTTTACCAACTGAGCCACTAGGGAAGCCCATTTTAACAGTGCAGCAGTTCTAATTGGTATGCGTGGCTTGCACATGACATAAATAGTTGTAACCTTTCTGCAAAGCGCCAAGTCAGGAGATGTTAATCCACAGGGAAAGCACGGTGAGGCTGCAGCTCCAACCTGATCGGTAATTCCTGTTCTCTGATTTGAAAAAAGAGATTCCTCTTCCTACAGTAGCCCAGCCTCTATTATGCTGTGTGTGCATTAGTAAAATTGATCTCCATAAGAATTCTTCAAACTGAATTACTTAACAGCCTTGTTGAGGGCTGTTGCCGAGGGAGAAGTCAGCGGAACCAGGGCTCGAGGAAGCCGCTGACGTTAAGGCTGATTAAGGCTTCCGCACTTGGCTAAACAGGCCATGCTGTCGATTAGGGAAGCCGGCTGCACTTTACACCTGGAAAACAGGCCCTCTGAGCAAGGCTCCTCTTGCATTAAGACTACTCATTTGGAGGTGATGTGAATTTTCCATATTCATTTCAATTCACTCCTCTGCTTCCTCAGGGTAATGACACACTTTGGGCTGATTTTCAGGTGGAGAGCTCTCAACCGTTCCAATTCTAAAATTTTCTTTTTCTTTTTTTTTTTTATTTTATAAAATTCATAATAGGGTGGACAAAAAAGAAAGGAAAAAAAAAAAAAGAAGAGAAGTCAAGTGAACTCAGGTATTACCAAGCCAGGAGTTGTTTTGTTTAGAGTCTTAGGGTCTGGCACAGGCTAGGGGGTCCTGCAGAAAAAGACCTTAAGGTGAAACCTAGAACCCATAAGGGATGCTTACTAGGTGCTTCGCATGGGGGAGGGGAACAAGCAGTTAGTTTGCTTTGGGCACAAACTTTAAGGAAGTGCTAAAAAGTTTGAGAATCAAGATACATAATGTATTAACACTTTCTTTTTAAAATAAAAATTACGGCAGAAAGAGCTATGATGAACAAAATACCAAAATTTTAAATGGAGACAGGATCCAACTCTGCACTTTCTGACTTCACTTTCCTTACCAGCGTCCCAGCCCCGGTGCCTTGTACACACAGCCATGTTTTCTGCCAGCAGCTGCCACCTCCATCACTGCCACGTTGCCCAGGTGATAAGAGCAGGTCAGAGTTACCCCAGTGGAGTTTTCATCTTTTGTGATAATTATGACATCCTCGTTCAAGGTTATATATTGTGGACTCATCTTCCACTCCAGACACTGTGTTGAGTGCTCTACACCAGTAATTCATTTAATTCTAGCAGGTAAGATAGGTGTTTTTCCAGTAGTCATGTATGGATGTGAGAGTTGGACTATAAAGAAAGCTGAGCGCTGAAGAATTCATGCTTTTGAACTGTGGTATTGGAGAAAACTCTTGAGAGTCCCTTGGACTGCAGGGAGATTCAACCAGTCCATCTGAAAGGAAATCAGTCCTGAATATTCATTGGAAGGACTGATGCTGAAGCTGAAACTCCAATACTTTGGACTCCTGATGCAAAGAACTGACTCATTGGAAAAGACCCTGATTGAAGGAAAGATTGAAGGCTGGAGGAGAAGGGGATGACAGAGGATGAGATGGTTGGATGGCATTACAGACTCAATGGACATGAGCTTGAGTAAATTCCGGGAGTTGTTGATGGAAGCCTGGTGTGCTGTAGTCCATGGGGTTGCAAAGAGTTGGACACAACTGAGCGACTAAATTGAACTGAATTGAAGGTAGGTGTTAGAGTCCACAGGTGTGGAGCCCGAGGCTCAGAGAGGCTCGGTCAATCAAGACCCAGGGTTCTCACCAGACTGGTGTGATTTCGAGGCCACGCCCGCACCCTTGCACACACTCCAATTCCACTGTGAAACGATCTTGAGAGGGGAACACCTTAAGGGCCGCTAATGAGTCTAGGCAGAATTTAACCTGATTGTTCTCTTATTGATGCAGTGTTGTGTACGCTCTGCTCAGACCTCTCCAGCAAGGGTGGATCCTTGCTTTCTGGGGCAGTGTTCTATTTTGGGGATGTTTATATTTTTATTGAGGCAAAACTGCCCCCTCATCACCTCCACACATTGTTCCCATATTTGTCTTTTGCAATAACTGTTTCTTTGCCTGTAATACCTTTTCTTGCTATTATCTGCTCTCTGAACTTCTAATCATTCCCCAAAACCCAGATTAAATACCCCCTTATTTATGTATATTTGTCAGATTCTCTGGATCAGTTGTTCATCCCCCATCTCTGATCTTGTGGCATTTTATACTTGTTTAGGTTCTCACGTTTACTACATTTTTGGTTATAGTTATTTGTTTTCACATTTACCCCCCACTAGACTGTGGGCCCTCAGTCTTGTTTATCATCGGTTCCCAAACACTCAGCCCACTGTTTGGTACACACTGCTGCTGCTGCTGCTAAGTCGCTTCAGTAGTGTCCAACTCTGTGTTACCCCATAGATGGCAGCCCACCAGGTTCCCCCGTCTCTGGGATTCTCCAGGCAAGAACACTGGAGTGGGTTACCCCCGACTCTTAGCAACCCCATGGATTGCAGCCCACCAGGCTCCTCCATCCATGGGATTTTCAAGGCCTATTAAAAAATGCTTTTGTGAAAATCACTAGAGTTAAACAGATTAGCTGGGAACACTCAAAGTTTGTTACAAAGAAAGGAAGTCTGAGTCTGAAAGTGAGTCACTCAGTCGTGACCAACTCTGCGACCCAATGGACTATACATACAGTCCATAGTATTCTCCAGGCCAGAATACTGGCGGGGGTAGCCTTTCCCTTCTCTAGGGCATCTTCTCAAGCCAGGAATTAAACCAGGGTCTCCTGCATTGCAGGCAGATTCTTTACCAAGTGAGCTATCATGGAGGCCCATAAAGAAAGGAATTTGGAGTCAAATAGAACCATGATTGAATCTAAGTTCTGCCTCTTCTGTTTCCTAGATGAGTGCTCACGGACCAACCATTTAAATCCTTGTTTCCTTCCCTGCTTTATTCTCCTTCCTTATCTCTCTTTCCATCTTTGCTCGTTACCCGTCCACAGGTAGTTGCTAGCAGTGCCGTAACAGAGCCCAGGGCCTGGCTAGTTCCTACAGACAGTTCTTGGAGATCTCATGTTGAGGGCTCTTCCTGAAGTTTGAGGATGGACTCTGCAAAGAGAAAGCTATGATATTCTAGGCTGCTGCCATGTACTTTCTTGAGGGGCATCAAATTGACTCTATAAAACCCCTCTCCAAACCCAGCATTGATCTTTGATTTTAATAATGCAAACTGTAGCAAAGAGAAATCCTTATACGGGGCGACCCACAGTGTGGAGAAGTCCTCAGCGATGTGGGGAAAGCCAGCAGCAAACGACAACCCCTGGACGCCTGTGACTTTGGGGTCAAGTTTGCTTATCGCTGCCACTGGCTGGAGCATAGTGAAGGTTGAAGATGAATCTTTTCCTCTCTTCCCTCCAGGTGGCGCTAGTGGTGAAGAACCCGCCTGCCAATGCAGGAGACTAAGAAACACGGGTTCCGTCCCTGGGAGGGGAAGATCCCCCGCAGGAAGGCATGGCAACCCATTCCAGTATTCTTGCCAGGAGAATCCCATGGACAGAGAGGAACCTGGAGGGCTACAGTCCACAGCGTTGCAAAGAGTTGGACAAGGCTGAACCGACTTAGCACACATGCATGTGCCCCCTACCCCGAATCTCCATTACGTTAAGAAAAGGGCTTTAAGCACTGGCTCTATTTACAGTTTTATTAGATATACTTGATTGTGCCTGTTATATGAAGCCTGGGGGCAAAGCACTGAATTAAATGTCAAAGAAACAAATACACAGAAAACTTCAGTAAATTGCTGAGATATGTGCACCCACATCTGTGGGTTCTGTGCTAAGAAACAGACACCCAAATCCGTGGGGGAAGCACAGAGCAGCCCTTATCCTTTAGAAAATTCTGAGCCTGAGTCCTGTCATTTCCAAGGTCAGCATGTTAGGAATTCTGCATTTTCAAAACTTGCAGCCCAGGTGATGGAAGGCATGAAATTCACATCTCTTGTTCTACCATCTCCTGCTGCTTTTGAGCTCAGTAGGAATTTCAGAATGCCGTTCTTTTTTATGCCTCCAGTTAATTCTGCACCACAACCCGAGGCAGTATTGACATGTAAAGGATGATTCCACCGATTGTAGCCACCATGCTGTTTCCCATGTCTGACAAGCCAAGGTCAGTGAGAGACTGCGGGAGGCGGGGATGGGGGCAGCGGGAAGAAGAGGAAGGCGAGCCTCCAGAGGGGCCAGGGGGAGGTTATGGGAAACTAGACTCCGTTTTTGTAAATCTGTATGCATGGTGGAAATATGTTGTTTTTGTGTGTCTTGTATGTATCACTTTGGTGAATAACTCCTCTGCTCCTATATGGTTTTGAAAGTTTGGGGGAAAAAAATAACAAGCGAGATACCATTGTTTCCCCAGATGTGCATTCCATCCTTCTCTGCCTCTCTGCCTAAGAGGCTGAGCTGCAAGACCTTCATCTCCAGGGTTCTGGTTGGTTCATCCATTGAGAAGCGCTGAGAGGGGATAGGAGCTGGGAGAGTGAGCCCCCTCCCTCCTGGGTTCATATCTCGATAAAGCTCTGGTCTCTGCTTCTTCAGGTGCCTTCGACTTATTCTGGTAACACAGCCTGGTCGTGTCTCCCTTGATGTCCTTTCTGTATGGGGAAGTGAAACTCCTGGCTGCGCCCAGGGTGGGACACCATCCCTTGTCAATTTCCCCACCCCTGCCCACATCTTTATGAACTGCCCCTTTGTTTAACTCTCCTCGAGCTTCCCAGGTGGTGCTATTGGTAAAGAACCCACCTGTCAGTGCGGGAGACATAATGCAGTTTCGATCCCTGGGTCAGAAAGATCCCCTGGAGGAAGACATGGCAACCCACTCCAGTATTCTTGCCTGGAGAATGCCATGGACAGAGGAGGCTGACGGGCTACAGTCCGTAGGGTACCAAAGAGTTGGACACGACTGAAGTGACCGAGGGTGCGTGTACCATTGTCCCACTGAATGTGCTGTTTCTTATTGTTACCCTGACAGATACACAGCATGTCTCATTTCCCCTCAGTATCCCTCTAAAATGAAAACCAAACACCAAGGACAGGCAGATAATTCAGACTAGCTCCTTCACTTCTTTAGAGATCGCTGTCAATGATTTCTTATGAGCCAGGCTGTTCTGGAGGTTAGGAACACCAGGATGAAGGACAGACCCTCCCTCTATCCTCATGGCTTTTATATCCTAATGGGAGAGACTAAACAGAGACAGACCTGAGGTCATTTCTTACTCTAAAAAAAAGGAAAGGATGACATTAGAGCCTAGCTGGGAGGGTGTCGGTGGGTGGGTAACATCAGATGGGGTGGCCAGGGAAAGTTGAGAGGCACCGTGAATGACAAGAAAAATGGCCAAAAGTGCAAATTACATGGAAAGGACAGCAAAGTGCCAGTGTACAGGAGCAGAAATGAGCTTGGTCTGGTTCAAGATGAGACAGAGGTCAGTGCAGCTGAAGTTCAGAAAGCCAGGACGTGGGGGTAGGTGCTGAGGCCGTAGAGGTGCTGGCCCTGATTATGCGACCGAGAAAATCAGGAGTTAGATCTTTTTCTGAGTGGGACAGGGGCCATTTTAAGATTTAAAGATAGAAGTGATGCAATCTTTTTTACGTTTGTGAAAAATCCCTCTGGTTGACATCTCAGGAGGGATGCCCCATCTGTATGTGTCTTTGACTGTTATCCTTCACAACTGGCTGCCCTGGTGTGGGGAATGGTGTCCTGTGCACCACGTGATGAGGTAGGAAGCTGACTGTCCTCCTTGACTGCTCCATCTCATTTATCTTCATCCATTCAGTTGCCACATCCATCCTTTCTGCCTCTTTTGTAATTCCCCTCCTGGCTTTCATCTCCTCTGTCCTTACTTAGATTGGGAGCCTCAGTTTTCTCACCCTGGATTTCTGCACATTAGCATCTCTGCTTTCAGCCTCCTGCCTCCCCTGTCCATCTCCCACTTCTCGGACAGGGTTATTTTTGTCAAACACACTCCCCAGATTCTTGTTTTGCCTTGACACCTCTCTGCGTCCCTGGCCAGCCAACACAGCCTTTGCCCGTGATGCTAACAAGTGCTCTGAGATCTTGTGTTTCCTCAGAGGCTATGCTCCTTCCTTCACGCTACGCCTTACCGCTGATGCTCCCTCTCCCTGGGATGCTGTTTCTCTGCTTGTCCCAGTCACACCTGGTTTTTGCAGCGCCTCTTGGGTGAAGCCAGTTGTGAAGCCCCAGCCGAGGTGGAGGTGGCCCTGTCCTCCTCACTTCCGTGAGCAGCCCTATTTTGGCTCTTGTCACACTGTTTGGCAACTCACTGTTTGCTTGTTCGTCTTCTCCATTTCCCTGGACGCTCAGATGGTAAAGAATCTGCCTGCAATGCAGGAGACACGGATTCGATCCCTGGGGGGTGGGGGAAGATCCCCTGGAATGGCAACCCACTTCAGTAATCTTCCCGGAGAAGCCCATGGACAGAGGAGCCTGGCAGGCTACAGTCTGTGGGGTTGCAAAGAGCTGGACTCAACTGAGAGACTAACACTTTCTCCTTCTTCTCCATTAGCCTGTGGATGGGGAGCATGGGGGAGTTTTCAAACACTAGCAACTAGCAGCCCAGGGGTACCAGCCCTTTGGAATGGAAGCCTTGGAAGGGGTCCTGGAGACCGAGGATTCTGCAGACGCCCCAGAGCAGGAGTGGCAGGAACACTTGTCTTGGGCCTTGCATAGCAGTTATTTTCCAAGAGTTCACTAGCTGCTGTTACAATAGTGACTTTCCAGCACTTTAGCAGCTGTTCAATAAATCTTTGTTGCATGATCAAAGGATGAATAACACTCTACCTTCCTATGAAAGCATCCTCCAGTCCTTGCCCAACAGCTCTTTCCCTGTTAGAATGGAAGGCTTCCTGAGAGGCTTCCCCAGTACTCTCATACCACCTTGCCTGGGGGCGAGGAGCTACTATTTATTGAGCATTTGCTATATACACAGGGCACAGTGCTAAAGACATGTCTCCTTTAAACATCATAGACTTCAGTGAGAAAATAATGACAACATCGAGCCCTTCTATGTGCCAGACCCCGTTCCAAACATATTTTAACTCAGCTATTCCTTATATTAACTCTAAGAAGTGTGTGTGTGTGTGTGTGTGTGTGTGTGTGTGTGTGTGTGTGTGTATGCACAGTCACTTCAGTCATATTCAGCTGTCTGCAACCCTATGGACTGTAGCCTGCCAGGCTCCTCTGTCCATGGGGATTCTCCAGACAAGAACACTGGAGGGGGTTGCTATGCCCTCCTCCAGGGGATCCTCCTGACCCAGGAACCAAACCAGCATCCCTTAGGTCTCCAGAATTGGCAGGCGGGGTGTTTACCACGAGTGCCGCCTGTGAAGCCCTAACTCTAAGAGGTGACTATTATTGTCCCCACTGACAGATATTGAGATGGGGGCCCAGAGAGGTTAAGCAGCTTGTTTAAGGTCACAGAGCTGGCTGGTGGGAACTCTTGTCTGATTCTCAGGCTCATGCCTTAACAACTGAACTATTCTTCCTCTACCTGACCTTGGTGATTGATGGATGGGGTAAAAGGTGGAGGTTCCTCTGAGGTTCAAGATTCCTGGACTTCCTTTTAACCTCAGTTACACACTTCACACTTGCCTGAGAGGGGCTGGCACAGTGAAGGTTTTCACAGGTGCATGCTGGGTGATGGAATGAATGAAGGGAGGGGCAGAGGTGGCAGATGCTTGGTTTTCTATTAGCTGTGGGGCTTCTGCTACGTCTGTACTCTTTCCTGAGAATTCTTCTTCTTCACTTCGGATTTGTGCTCAGCAGGGAACATTTGAGGGTGTTGAACTCTAATGGGCCATGCATGTCAGGCAAATTTCTGAGCTATTATACAACTCTAAATATATACCCGAGATGGTCCCCTGTGTTTTACGTACAATGACTCATCTAATCCTAAAGACCACTCTGTGATAGAGGGGCTCAACTCATCCCCAATTTACAGATGATGAAATGTAAGCACAGAGAGGGGAGTTCCTGTCCCAGACCTCTCCTCTTGTGGGGGCCAGTGTTGGGATTGAAGCCCAGGCAGGCTGGCCCCAGAGTCCACTCTCAGCAGACACTGCAGGGCAAAGGGGAGCCTCTGACCACAGCCCATGCTGCTGCCCAGGCAGCCCTGATGGCCTGGCTGCTGCCTCTCCTGTGGGACAGAGTGATTTGGAGCTTGGAGAGACTGAAAACTCAAAGCAGCATTTGCTTTTGTCTTCCACCTCCTTTTTAAAGTTACTTGAAATCTTTTAAAGACAGTGCCAGTGACATTAAAAACATGAGCAATACCAGGGAGAGTGACCTTGGGCCCAGCTACTTAACATCTCTGTGCCCCAGTTTTCCTGTTGATCAAATGGGGGTAATAACAATACATGTTTCACAGAGTTGTAGGGATGAAATGAGTCAATACGTGCTAAAGGCTTACAACAGTGCTGTGTACACAGCAAATACTGAATAACTCTCTTTTTGTCATCTCCTCTTT
Source organism: Budorcas taxicolor (assembly GCF_023091745.1). Classification (NCBI taxonomy): domain Eukaryota; kingdom Metazoa; phylum Chordata; class Mammalia; order Artiodactyla; family Bovidae; genus Budorcas; species Budorcas taxicolor. Next base: position 46,954,374 of record NC_068915.1, read on the forward strand.
CCTCCATTTTCCTTCTTCATTTCCTCAGGGAGATCTTTCTTAAATCCTAGATAAGGTCAGATGTCCCTGAGAAGCTTTTTAATAGTGCTGTCCTTCCTATTTTGTAACGCTTCTTGAAGTTGTGTTTGCATATTTAAATGCATATGTATATGTATTTAAATATTTAAACATGTGTATGTATTTAAGGCATGATTCTAGATCATCAGCTCTGCAAGCACAAGGTCTGGTCTCCTGGTCATCGCTGCACCCTGCTACCTGGGCTTCCCTGGTGGCACAGTCATAAAGAGCCCACCTCCAATGCAGGAGCCGTAGGAGATGCAGGTTTGGTCCCTGGGTCAGGCAGATCCCCTGGAGGAGGGCATGGCACCCATTCCAGTATCCTTGCCTGGAGAATCCCACGGCCAGAAGAGTCTGGAGGACTGCAGTCCATAGGGTCCCAAAGAGTCAGACGCAGCTGAAGCGACTTAGCACGCATGCATGAACCCTAATCCACATCCTTGTCCTCAGCACAGAGCAGACACTCAGTAAGCATTTCTAGAATGGGTGCTGTGAGAGAAGTTCCACCACCGCGCAGGACTGGATGCTGGCCTCCAGTCATCACTTAGTCATCTTTTCACTACAGCCCAGCACTATTGCTCCCTTGGCCCCTGCCAGCCTCTCTGGAAGGAATCTGGAGGAGTCATGTGTACCATGAGCTGGACTCAGGGCACCTCCCCAAACATCTCTCTTCTGAACCTTCTGCCCGCTTCCATCAGGCCCATTCTCTTCCAGCCATCTTTTTTTTTTTTCTTTTTGGCTGTGCCAACTGGCACTTGGGGTCTTAGTCCCCAGCCAGGGATTGAACTCGTGTCCCTTGCTTTGGAAGTACACAATCTTAACCATTGGACCACCAGGGAAGTCCCTTCCATGGGACTTCTTGATCTCATCTTGTTCCACGTGCCTTCTCTCTGTTCTTTTTCCTAGTTTCATCTATTACTTCCTCACTTTTAACCTATTCTTTCAACATAGCATTTTGGGGCACCTCTTCAGATGAGTTCCTGAATGTTTTATTGTCAGAAGGGCTGAACAGAAAATGCCTTTCTACATTCACTGGCAATATGAGAATGGATCTTTTGCTTTGGTTCTTATCAGACTTACCCTGCAGACCCCTCTGTGCATCCTCAAGGTTCTTCAGGCTGGGATTGAGCAAGAAGTGCATTTAACAAAGCCTTCATTTGAGGCCTCAGAGCCCCAGGCAGCAAGAAGCAAGCTCTTGGTCATTCTGTGAAGAGAACTTCACAACAAATGAATTGAAAACTTGGCAAGCTCCTGGTTTCGGAATCTCTCCCTTCCCAACATGTCTTTGATTCAGAGCCATTCCATGTTCACGAGTGTGATAAGAAATACTGTTTGAAAATATCTCCTTTCATTTTTCAGTATATTTGCTTTGAATCCCCCCCCCCCAACTTTCTGACATTTTCTTATCTATATTGTACCAAAGTTTAATTTCTTCCCTCCTTCACAGAGATGGATGGGAATGAGCTCTCCACTGACAGGATGGTAGATGGATTTATGCCCATAATAAGAGGTAAGAACAGAAGGGACTTTCTGTGGCTTGTGAAGAAGTCACTGCCTCCTGAGAACCAGCCGAGACCTCTGGTATCTCAGCACAGAGTCTGTGGCCAGCGGCACCTTGGACGAGGCTGGAGGAGAAAACAGGCACGTCTTCCTGTCTGGACTCGGCTGCCCGGCCACAGTCAGGATGAAGTTGGGGAACCTGTGAGTTCCTTCCTGGGCCTCCATCCCAGGCTGACTCCTGTGAGGATGCCAGAATTTGGTAAAAGAAGAAAAACAAAATAAAAAAAGGAAATATAGGCTTCACAAGACATTCAGGTTTGATCCTGAACCTCAAGGTGTCCCAGCTTTGGGCTCTGCGTGCTCTGTCCAGCACACATGACCTGTCCCAAAGCACCTCTCTGTACTCTGTTTATCTCTGTTGATTCAACTGCTGTTTCAGGGCAGCTTTAAAAAAGCAGGAGGGTGGATGGAAAATACCAGGGTGTTTTCTTCACAGTCTCAGACAGGCTTGCAAAAGCAGATGACAGGCCCAATCCAGCTCTTGCATTTCCTCTTCTCTTACTCTTTTTTTTTTTTCCTGTCCACATTTAAGAACAAATGAAAAAAAAAAAAACACACATTCTTGTGACTGAGTATTGGAATGGCTGGTACAGGTTAAGTTTTAGAGAAGTGTGGGCATGGTTGGTATTGTAGTCAATCTGAAACAATTTTCAGAATGCCAGGCCCTTTCTGCACTTTTACTTTCTTTCAAATGAAAATAGCTTTATTGTTTTGACTGATTGGAGAGTTAAGCAATCTGTGTGGTTTACTGGCTTAGAATTCAGACTGAGGTCAAGTTTCTTTTTATATTTAGGTAAAATGGCTTGGCACCAGCTTGCTACTGCAGAAATGCATCAACTTTCCTGGGGTCTATTTGTTTTCCTCCTGTGTCAAGTCCAAGAATCCAGGAACTGACTTGATTCAAGCTGTAAGTCCTGGTTACAGCTGCCTGGCATGGGGAGGTATGGGTAGCCTCTAGTCGGGTCTGTGGATTGTTCCCCAGACCAAGGCGGGAACCAGAGTGCTCTCCTGAGTCACTGTGGTGATGTCAGCCGGTAGGTCTCCTAAGGGTGTCTCTTTCTTCAGGGAGTTCTTGAGATTCTATGAAAGTAACCTGCCCACTATTAGAATGACCACTAAAACTACAGCTTCTTTATTTCTCACTTGTCTGATTCTTACCACTGACCCCTTCTGTCAAAAGATGAGCCTGCCTATGTGCATACCACACACATATGGACACACATACAGACACACACATACACAGATACACACAGATACAAACAAGAGATCTGCACCTCCTGTTACCCCCACAGAACTCCGCTTCCTAACCCTGGGCTCTACCTCCTGGTTTAAAGTGTGGTCCAGGGCCCAGTAGACCCCAAGCTTGTTAGAAATGCAGAGTCCTAGGCCACACTCCAGGCCAATTGACTTGAAATCTACCTGTGCGTGATCTCTTCTGATTCATGTGTGCTGCTCTCCTCCTGCTGGGAAACCTTGCCTTTTCCAGCCATCAGAGGCTCTTTGGATGCTGCTTGCCTTGCATCTGGGCCCACACCCTGGGTCTGTCACGTTCCAGTCTGCCCGATAGCCTCCATCCTGCTGTGGTTCCCCCTCTGAAGGTCTTCTGGACCCTGGAGGGTGAGCCTTGTGTCTGTGTTCCAGACTCTCTTAGCGCAGGTGATGATGAAAGAGGTTTGTCTTTAAAAGACTGCTCTGGAGCTTGAACTCGCTCAGAGCCGTCTCTAGATGCTTCCAGGATGCACTGAATTTAAGGGAGGGCATCCAGGCATCCAGATTGAACCCGTCTGGTGTCCTGCATCCTTGGGCTTTGGCCCAATGGTCTTCTCTAGCATGTCTGTCTGTATGCGCCATAGCGTGGCAGTTACCCTCCAGAAGTTGAGAGACGGTAGCCCTGAAACCTCTCACAAGATAGTGACTTACTTGTCCCCCAGAGCCTGATTCTCCCTTTGTTTTCGGGCCATACACTTGGAACTGAAGCCTCCTGTTGCTGCAGGTGAATGGATTCCCCAGGCTCCTTGCTTTGGTGAGGACCTGTTCCGCTGCTTTCAATAGAAATCCAGCGACGCTGGTGTAACCAGATAGAGGCTTATATTCCTTTGCTAACAGTGTGTTCAAAGGGGGGCTGTCCAGAGATGCTCTGGGGGCTCAGCGATGCCATCAGAAACCAGACCCCTTCCAGCTCCATGTGCCACCACCATCCTTAACATGTGGGTCCACCCCCAGGCACCCCCGGGCATGGGATGTGTACCACAGGTAAAACGAGGCGAAGATCTGGTGCCAGCTGACTCTGTTACTATTTGTATCAGAAAAGCAATGGCTTTCTGGGAAGCCATACCCTGTGCATCTCATTAACCCAAATTGGGTCATGGGGATGTGTGAATAAGGGAGAAGCGAGCCTGGGGTTGGATAGATATTGAGCAGAATCTTCACAGCTGTAATTCAGGATGTATTGCCAGGTGGTGTTCTGAGTTGATCTGATGTGGGAGTGATTGGGGAGTACAAAGGCAGAATTCAGAGGCTGCTCTGATAGTCTGGGCAAAAGTGAGCAAGATGTCCTTGTGGATGGGTGAAGGCCACATGGGCCAGCTACAGAAAGGACCCCCATCTCCATAGTGACACCCCAACCCCACCGCTGCCCTCACACGGACCCTGTGGTTGCCTTCAGATACATCTCTGCTTTTGTTTGCCTTCTACACAGCAGCCATAAAGATCTTTAAAAAATACATACATCCAAACCAGGACAAGTGACTCTCTGCGGAGAAATTAGCTGACAACACAGATTCGGTCAGGCTCTCCTGTCCCACTCTCTCATGACCTCATATCTTATGTTCTGTAAACAACGATATTGCTGAACTTGGTAGCACTGGGTCTGTACACCCACTTGGCCATGGGCCACTTTTGTCTGTCTTAATATATCAGTAGTCTTTGAAGACTCACTGCTGCTGCTGCCCAGAGAGAATAAACAGGTCTGCAATCCCTGCAGCTTCTTGAGTCTTTTCTGTCTTCCCTGGTTGCACCTTATCTACCCTGGGATCGGGGAACAATTTGAGTGGCAAGACAATTGGCTGAGTCATCAGGATATCCAGCAGGTAGGGGAGCCTGAGGCTCCAATGGAAGGAGGAAGCCAGTGGCCACCACAGAGCATGTGGTACGCAGTAGCCACTGTCCTCTTGGCGTGGGTCTCAGTGGAAGACTGGGAGGCGGTGAATGGGTCACCGGATAATATTGAAAAGACATTATAGGCGGCAAGCTCTTGCTTGCTGGACAAAGCAGCATGTACATACTGCTGCTAACACCGTGAGGTGGGTTTTATTGACTCCCTTGAAGGTGAACGTGGAGAACGCTCTCCCTGATGCTGCGTGGGCGTGTAAAAAGTATTGAAAAAGCCTTGCGAGCGGCGAGCTCTCGCTTGCCAGATAAAGCAGCATGCACTGCCACCAACACTATGGGGTGGATTTTGTTGAACATGGAGAACGCTCTCTGCGATGCTGTGTGAGTGTGCGAACTGCGGAGATGGGCAGAGGAGCTAGAGCAACAGGTGCAGTTGCTGGAACAAGAGCTGCATGGCCTTGGGGACTATGGCGTCTCGGACTCGGAGGTTACAGAATGCCAGGTGACTCATGCAGGGTGCGCCTAATCAAACACACAGCCCGATGAAATGCATCGATGCTGCCATCTGCACCATGTGGACGAAAGCAGGAGCGTTCCTGGATTCCGTGAGTAAATGGCACACTTATGCTGAGTTAACCCAAGTGGTGAGAGAATTGGGCATGAGACAGGGAATGTTTAACCTAAATGCCTGGAGCCCAGATGATGATGTTTTACTGGCTGTATTCGAGATGCCATTTTAACCAACGCTCCGCCCACCTATTTTGGATCCTTGCCTGCTGTACTTACACCCTATTTGGGGCGCCCCATCTGGCTAGCTTGAGAAACACAAAGGGGCCGTGTCAGGCTAAAGGTGTCAGGGCTGTGAAAACCCTGAAGGTCAGCCGAGCTGACAAATGCCCCGTCTGGGTGACACAGGCGCAAATGTGGGCTGACACACTAGCAGCAGGACTTGACAGAAATAAAATTGACAAGCAACCTAATGCTATACTCCTAGAGCTGTGGAAGCAACTGAGACCGGAGCAGCAGTCGACGAAATGTGGAAAGCGCCCACACATGAGGAACAGGCGGTTCAGATAGAGGACTTTATGCCAACTGGAGATGTCTCTGCTGATGCCCTGTTCCTTTTTGAATAGGGCTCAAACCAAGGTGCCTGCCTAGATAGCCCCAGCGGGGACTGGAGGCTCCATGTGAAACCTGCAATTCCCTGGTCACCGACCAATGTACAAAGAGTAATGGCCCTGGTTGACGCTGGTGCTGAGTGCAGCCTGGTACATGGCAAGCCAGCAGAGTGTCCTGGCCACAGTGCGTATATTGACAGCTATGGTGGCCAAAACATTGAAGTATGCATGTGTCCTTGGCATGGGAAATCGGGTGACTTTTTGTGCAAGTGTACACTGTGTACATGTCCCCGGTTCTGCAATGTATTTGGGAGATAGAAATCTTGCAAGGTCTTGTGCTGCGGACCTCTGTGCGGGAATTCCATCTCCGAGTGCATGTTGTGAAGGCAGTCATGAGGGGATATGCCAAGCATCCCCCACCGGTGTTGCTGACACCCTGGAGGGCAGTGACTGTGAGACAATATCGTCTACCAGGTGGCCACAAAGAAATAGATGCCGCCATTGCCGAGCTAACAAAAGTGGACACTGTATGTTCTACACAAAGCCCATTCAGCTTGCCCGTGTGGCCCGTCTGGAAGCCTGATGGCTCTTGGTGGATGACTGTGGGCTACAGGGAACTGAATAAAATGGTGCCACCTGTGCATGTTGCTATGCCATTTATCCATGGCTTGATGGACCAGTTAACTGCAGCGCTGGGCACGCATCAGTGTGTGGTGGAGCTACTAATGCTTGTTTCTCCATAGTTATAGCTGCTGAGTCAAAATCAGTTTGCATTCACTTGGGAAGGGTATCAGTGGATGTTCCAAGTCCTCCTCCAAGGATATTTGCATAGCCCAACAATATGTCATGGTTGCAAGGAATTTGGAAGAATGGAACTGCCCTGCATCAATGAAACTGTTTCATTATATTGATGGTGTGCTACTAATCTCTGATTCTTTTGCAGATGTAAGAGTGTACTGTAAAGCCGTGTCCTAGGATGTAGACAGTGTACTGTAAAGGCTGTATCCTCAGATTAAGAAAAATGTAATCATGTGGGTGAACAAGCCCCTCCTAATGAGGCGATGCCTTGGCTACACCAGCACCTACCATCAGGCAGGGACAAAAACCAAGTAGGCAGTTGCCAGAGGGTGGGATCTTCCTATTTCTTGGAGAGAAATAGCAGATGCCCGCCATGATTGTTCCACACGCTCCCGGGAAGCTCTTCATCCCTGCAGGCTGGCAGCCACTGATGGACAGGTGGTGAGGGGAGAGCTCCTTTGACTCGGTGGCAAGTGGACTTGGCAGGGCCTCTGCCACTATCAGAGAATGCCAGCTTCACTTTAACAACTGTAGGTACAGCTACAGGTTTGCTGTTTGGCCATGCAAGGCCGCAGACGAATGCTGTACACTTCAGGTGCTTGCCTGACTGATAGCCATGTGTGGCCATCCTCTGATTACAGACAGTGACTAGGGTACTCATTTCACCAGAAAGGAAGTGCGAGACTGGGCACAGAGGCTGGGAATTCAATGGGTATGTCATGGCCCATATCACCCGCAGGCATCAGGTATGATTGAGTGATACGATGGTTTGTTAAAACAAGGCTTGTGGCTGTCTATTGATTCCCCCCCCGCCCCCCCCACTTAAAGGGGTGGACCTGATGCCTATGGGGGATTTTACGAGTCCTCAATGAAAAACCATGTAGGGGTGGAGTCGCCCTGGTCGAGCCTCTTCTGCATCATGCTGCTGCGCTGATACAACTGCAGATGGCAACAACAGATATTCTCCGAAAACCTGGCTCTGGAACCCAAGGTAATATCTTGTTCCAGCCACAACGGAGACTGCACAAGGACAGACGGTGGCCTGGACTTGGCCGTGGAAGATAAAGGCCCACCCCATGCATTGGGTAGCTCTCCTAGCCCCATGGGGGCAGAGGCTGCAACAGGACTTTCAGGTTGTACCCTGGGTGACAAGCCCCTGGCCCCCTCGTGTGCATGTCACCTGGCCAGGACCACAGGGAGCTGCCTCAGTGCTGAAAGGTGCGTTTGTACTCTCCCCGGGGCCTGTCATGAATTTCCCTACTATGCTCCATGTGGAGCCGCAGGACGTAAGAAATCCACGACGTGCAGCGCCTACCTGGAGACACACTGAGGGAGAGGCGGGCCAGCCTGGCCAGTGCCTGGTGCTGGGTTTTGCTCTGTAGCAGCTGTGCAGCCTGCACTCTAGTGCTTTGTTGTGGTAGCCCTTATTGTTGTTGTGGAATGTGGGTGCAAGCAGCAATGTGCACCAGAAAAGAGCCACAGGGGGTCGAGTGTGTGTGAACAGTGGGAGAGAAGACCCGAGGGGTGGATTGTGGAGAAATTAACTGACAACACAGGCTCAGTCAGGCTCTCCTGTCCCACGCTCTCACGGCCTCACACCTCGTGCTCTGTAAACAACGATACTGCTGACCTTGGTAGCACTGGGCTTGCATGCCCACTTGGCCACGGGCCACTTTTGTCTGTCTTAGTGTACCGGTAGTCTTTGAAGACTCGCTGCTGCTGCCTGGAGAGAATAAACATATCTGCAGTCCACGCAGCTCCTCGAGTCTTCTTCCAGCTTCCCTGATTGCGCCTCATCTACCCTGGAATCAATGAACAGTGTGAATGGCAAGACACTCCCTTTGCTTTGTTTGAGCCTCTTCCCATTTCATGTACAAACCCTAAATCCCTACCATAGCCGAGGAGACCCTAGCACATCTGGTGCCTGAGGAACTTCTCACCTTGTCCCCTACCAGTCCCCCCTTCCCTCTGCTCCAGCCACACAAGCTCCCTCTGCTTTTCACCTACACTTGATCTGGCCCCAGGACATTTGAACTCTTCTCCCCGACTCTGCCTCCAGCACTTTATTCCCCCACATTGCTGCCCTACAGGCTCTTTCTCATCTTACAAATGCCACCTCTTCTGAGAGGTCTTCCTTGACCACCTATCTAAAGTCATCAGACACATCATCACCACTTCTTTTCTGTGGACCCTTCTACTGTTTATAGCACATGTGTTCCTGGGAGTGGAAATCTCCATCTTATGCATGCCTGTCCCTGGTGTTCAGAGCGGCGTGGGGCACACTCAGGAGTGCTGAGCTGCACTGCACCCATACTGTGCTTAGTCGCTCAGTCGTGGCTGGCTCTTTGTGACCCTATGCACAGTAGCCCACCAGGCTCCTCTGTCCATGAGATTCTCCAGCCAAGAATACTGGAGTGGGTTGCCATGCCTTCCAGGGGATCTTCCCAATCCAGGGATCGAACCCAGGTCTCCCACATTGCAGGCAGATTCTTTACCATCTGTGCCACCAGGGAAGCCCAAGAATACTGGAATGGGTAACCTATCCCTGCTTCAGGGGATCTTCCTGTCCTGGGAATTGAACCAGGGTCTCCTGCATTGCAGGTGGATTCTTTACCAGCTGAGCTACCAGGGAATCCCTAGCAGCGCTGTACCTAGTTGTTACCTGCAGGTGATGAGATGAATTAAGGACTCATTCAAACTGCGGAGGAGGAGCTGGTGTGCCTTCCTCAGTGTGAGACAGGAGACTGAAAGCAGGGTCAGTGCCTGAAATGCATCCAGTGGCCCCTGGGTGAGAAGCCCAAGGTTTTGTAAGCAGGCATCCACCTCAGATGGGAAATGGGAGCCTAGAGCAGGATCTGGAGAACAGGTGAGGTGGTCAGAGACTGGAGCAAACTCTGGGCAGGCAGGTGCCATGCAGGAGCCTGGTGCCATCTGGCTCGGCTACTTTCTGGACAGAACAGTCCCATTTGCCCAGTTACAAGCTGTCTTTAAAGCCCTGCCTCATGTATCACCAGTTCCTTACTTAGTGGCTGATTGATTCTAAGGGACCAGGGGAATCAAGGAGGCCACTCAAGCTCTTAGCAAGGTGACAGTGATGTGGGTGATTCTGTTGACTAAAGGGGATCATGAGGAGAAGTCATTGGTTTAAGACATATGAGGATGAGTTGCTCAGGGTATTATGGATGCTTCTCCAGGCCTCCTGTTCCTGGGAATGTGAGCGTAATGAGGAGGTGTTTGCCTAATCACGCTGTGATCCTGCTTTCCTTTCCCCTCTTGTGGTCTGGCTGAATCACGTCTTCCTTTTCATGCTGTTTCAGCAGCACCCCCACCTCCCCAGCCTGGCTCCTTCTGCCTGTTGATGCTTCCCCTGGCCCCTTCTGGCTTCCTCTGGGATAGATCTGTGGGCTGTCTGTTTCTTGATTACACGGAAGCAAAATCAGGAATGATTTTTTTCCTCTCGTTGTGAATTCTGGTGCAGTAGAATTGCTTCTGTAGCAAAAAATAAAAAGCACTGATGTATAAATGGAAAGCAACTCTCTGCCCACTGCTGAAGGTTTAGTCTGGTGTTTACAGGAAGCCTTGTGGCAGGAGGCTTTCCACCAGGGTTTCCAGACTTTGTGTAATTACCCTCCTTGGGCGCTGGAAAGCTGGAGGAGGGCACAAACCATTGGTGCTTATATAACAGAAGGAGAAACTGAGGCTGTGTTTATTCTTATAAAGAATCAGTGAAGCAAAGCAAGGCCTGACCCCTTGCCTTGACTTATTGCTCACAAAGGAGGGCGGCCATTCTCAGGGAGCTGCCCAGCACATCGTTGGTGGGCTGTGGGCCAGGTCTGAGGTTTGCCCATCCCCTTACCTTCATCAAGAACTTCAGGCCAATCAAACACGTGGAAAAGAGCCAAAGCCTTAACTGTGGAGCCTGACTGGGTCAACTTTTAATAAGAAGCACCACAAGTTATGACCAATCTAGATAGCATATTGAAAAGCAGAGACGTTACTTTGCCAACAAAGGTCCGTCTAGTTAAGGCTGTGGTTTTTCCAGTGGTCATGTATGGATGTGAGAGTTGGACTGTGAAGAAAGCTGAGCGCCGAAGAATTGATGCTTTTGAACTGGGGTGTTGGAGAAGACTCTTGAGAGTCCCTTGGACTGCAAGGAGATCCAACCAGTCCATTCTGAAGGAGATCAGCCCTGGGTGTTCCTTGGAAGGAATGATGCTAAAGCTGAAACTCCAGTACTTTGGCCAGCTCATGCGAAGAGTTGACTCATTGGAAAAGACTCTGATGCTGGGAGGGATTGGGGGCAGGAGAAGAAGGGGATGACAGAGGATGAGATGGCTGGATGGCATCACGGACTCGATGGACATGAGTTTGAGTGAACTCCGGGAGATGGTGATGGACAGGGAGGTCTGGCGTGCTGTGATTCATGGGGTTGCAAAGAGTCGGACACGACTGAGCGACTGAACTGAACTGAACTGAACTGATTATTACAGCTTTTATGGGTGATGTGCTAGCGTAGGAAGATAGTTTAAATCAAGCAAAGATGAGGTATAAACCCTGGAGAGTTCATAGGGTGGGAAGCCGGTGGCCCAGAACCAAGATTAGCTGGTACCTAGGTAATTCTAAGCACTTGGAGCAGCAGAATAAAATGTTCCCTTTTTCCTGGCTGAGTTCTGCCCGCATCTGCCCTTGGCTATGATGCACTCCATCTCCATTTCCATCTGGCAACTCATTCATTCTTCAGGTTAGCTTGTGCTTCGTCTTCCTGAGATTGTTCCTGGGTCCTGGTTGGAGGGAAATGCACATTTCCATTACAAGTTTGTGTACTCATTGTGGACTCTGCCTGGAAGTTTTTGCAGAGGTATCTGTCTGACATGTTCCCTCACTTCTTCCAGGTCTCAGTTCCAATTGGACCATCTCAGAGATGCATTCTCTGCTCACTGCCTATACTAACACCTGCACTGATCTCTCTCCTTGACGCATTTTTCTTTAGAGACACTAATATTACTTGATTCTCTCTCTCGCACATACACACACACCCCTATCTACCTACTTACCTATCATCTATCTCATTGTCTATGCAAATTTTGGTCTGTAACCTCCATGAAAATGTAAGCTTCATGGGTAGAGTGAAAACGTAACGGTCTTGATCACAGCTTCTTTCCAGTTGTGCTAGCCTAATGCCTGGTATAGTTTTTTCAACATGAAAGTATTTGTCAGTGAGAAAACTGATGGACGCCTGAACTCTGTGCAGCCACAGCAACCTCTTTTTACTTCTATTGTGGCACTTTCATATACTTTCTATCTTTCCCTTGAGACTGTAAGTTTTTCTTCTTCTCTTTTTTGGAGTAGGAAATCCTATAATTTCTTTTCTAGAACTGCTTGCCCTTTGCTCAGAATCTGGCACAATGCAATGCTCAGAAGTATGATGGGTTGGTAGCTGACTGACTTTCTGAATGTCCTGGTGAGAGACAAAGATGGACCAAGGTTATGGCTGTGGGGTCAGAGAAGGGCCAAGTCAGTAGCAATTTGTGACAACGTGTATAGGGTGGGAAGGAGCAGAGGGGGTTGTGCTTACCTCTGACAATTTCAGCAAGAGGGGCCGTGTGGGTGGTGATACTAAATGAGGTATCAAACCCAGGAGAAGGTGCAGGGGGTCAATGGGAGATGGGGGGTAACTCAGTCATTTGCATTTATCTCACCTCCAATAAGCAGTCATCTTATTGTGTTCTTGTTATCCCACACTGAAATAAAAATAATATTTTATCCTTCTTTTCTCAGGAGGATGTCATTTAAATATTTTAATACATAAATAATTTTGTCAAATCAATGTTAATTCTTATGATGGGCTAAACTTTATGATGAGACGGTGGGTAGGAAAGTTGCTTATGTGCTTTGCCCTCTTTGTTTCTGAGTGTCTTTTCTCTTTATCTCACTTTATTAAATGCCACAAAAAGTGAGTGGTAACTTGGACATTTTACAGGGTAACTGCACTTGTCATTGTTCAGTCTCTCAGTCATGTCCCACTCTTTGAGACCTCATGGACTGCAGCTGGCCAGGCTTCCCTGTCCTTTACCATGTCATGGAGCTTGCTCAGACTCATGTCCATTGAGTCAATGATGCCATCCAACCATCTCATTCTCATTGTCCCCCTCTCCTCCTGTCCTCAATCTTCCCAGCATTAGGGTCTTCTCCAATGAGTTGGCTCCTCACATCCGGTGGCCAAAGTATTGGAGCATCAGCTTCAGAACTAGCCCTTCCAATGAATATTCAGGGATGATTTCCTTTAGGATTGACTGGTTTGATCTCCTGGCTGTCTAAGGGACTCTCAAGTCTTCTCCAGCACCATAATTTGAAAGCACCAATTCTTTGGTGCTCGGGCTTCTTCATGGTCCAGCTCTCACATCTGTACATGATTACTGCAAAAACCATAACTTTGACTAGATGGACCTTTGTCTCAAAGCGATGTCTCTGCTTTTTAATACACTGTCTAGGTTGGTCATAGCTTTTTGTCCAAGAAGCAAGCGTCTTTTAATATCATGGCTGTAGTCACCATCTGCAGTGATTTGGAGCCCCCCCAAAACAATCTGTCACTGTTTTCATTGTTTCCCCATGTATTTGCCGCGAAGTGATGGGACCAGATGGGAAGAATCATGGGCCATTTCAATGCTTTTTTTTTGGCTAGGGGCAAGTAGAGAGAGAAAATGGAGAAAACTTTAGAGTAGGGTCCCCAAATTCTGGGATCTAATGCCTGATGATCTGAGGTGGAGCTGGTATAATACTATTAGAAATAAAGTAGACAATAAATGAAATGCACTTGAATCATCCCGAAACCATACTCCCCACCTCTGGTCTGTGGAAAATTGTCTTCCACAAAACTGGTCTCTGATGCCAAAAATGTTGGGGACCATTGCTTTAGAAGATAGCATTTGATTTATGTCTATACCTTCCATTTGTTCATCTTTTATACATATCTTTTATGATCTTCCAGTTTTGCTTGTACCGTTTTCTGCCAAACTTTGAAAAATAACGTATCTTTGTAATTTCAATTTTTCTCTAAACCAGAACATCAAAACTGAATCCCTTTCAAAACGTTGTAAAGTTTTTATCTTATTAGTTTATATGCCAATTTTCTAAATATATAGAACATAGAAAAAATGGCTCCGTGGAAAGATTTGGGCTTTTAATCTGAAGATTAGTTTCCATATAGTTTACAAAAATAAGTATGAGGCATTATTCCACTGAGGGAGAGTGATCCAGATCATAAAATTTCTATTTCCATTCCCAGGTTAATCATAACATATTAGAAACACAGACTTTAACTCTCCAGTTTTACCATTCTTATGTAGTACAAATTGTTTCCCAGATTGTCTAGTTTCGATTTGAAATATTATGTTCATAAAACTCCGAGGAGCCCAATTTCTTTGTAATGCCTTCCTCTCATCACTGCTGCTGTGTATAATTTATGTAGCATCTCTGACAGTCTTTGTGCTTTGTGTAGCTGAGATTCCAGTGTTAGGTCTTTACCCTGAAGAACTTAGAATTCAGAATCTAAAGTTCCATGCACTGTGAACAATAAAGCCAGAAATGATGGTGGTGGGTGGAGGTTTCAAGGTCTCTCTAAATCTGCTCTAACAAGGTTCTCATATCATCATTGAAATGGGTCCTTTTTGTACTCAGTAGCCAGGATTAAAATGGGACCTTGGGTAACCCCAGTTCTTTTTCCTATGAAACTATGAGAACTTGTCAGGCTCTATAGTCTTAATTTTCATGAAAACTTATCAGAGTGGCAGGTTGTTTAATTTATAACAATGAATGTCTACCCCTGGGTACCATATGTACTATTTTACCTAGCATGTAAATTTCTTGAGGGAATAGCCTATGTGTTTCGTATTTTAAAAATACTTTCACTATTTTAGAACCATGTCTAAGTCTTATTATTTCAATATTGAGTAAAAGAATACCTAGCAAAATATTTAAACAAACATGAAAAAGGGAATTCATTGAGTTAAGTACCCCAAAAGCTAAGGGGTTGTCTCCTTCATGTGTGGCTGGTCCCAGGCTCAAATGATGTCACAAATGATTGTCAGGTCCTGGTATCTCTCCATCCTTCCATTCTGCTTCTCATGGTTTGTTTTTGTGGTTGTCAGCTCAGCCTTCTCCTCTTGGTGGCAACCTGGCTCCAACTAATCCAGGCCAGAAGATGAGAGGATAAGAGAGCTTTTCTCTATATTTCTCTGTCTCTGTCTCTCTGTGTTTCAAGCAAAAGTCATTAGTTTTAATTGCTTATCCATCCCTGACCCATCATGGTAGCTGAGGATGTAATGTTCTCATTAGCCAGGCCAGGTATGGCATTATTATTGATATAATCTAAGCATCATCAGATAAGAGTGAAAGAAGGAGTATTTCACTGAACAAAATTGGGCTATTATTTCTGTATAAGAGTGAGGGATGCTGGCTAGTCTATCAAAAGAGTTAGTTGGCAATCATTTACTGACAGATGAATCTGAATCATTTAAATTTGGACTGTCATTTGGATTTCTCAAACCCTCATCAGGAACTGCTAAGAGGACAAAGCAACATATTTATTTTCATTAAGTCAATATTCCTAAGAATGACTGCTAATGCAGGACTGTTCAGAGACTTTTGTATCAACAGCCTTGTTTTCAAGTGTAAATTAATCATAAGAATGTTACTCACTGATGCGTGCGGTTAATCAATTATCTAGACCAGAGTCACCTGTTTAGCCAAACTTTGAGGGACAGAAACTGGTTTCCTCTGCTTTATGCAATAGTGTTTGGAACCTGGATCATGGTGGTGTTGAACAATGCTGTTGAATGAGGGTAGTTATGTAGAGGTCTCTAGAGTCTTCATTTTCAAATAGGTAACAGAACACTGCAAGGCTGGTGACAGGACACGACACTTCTTCTAATATGTTCCATCACTTTGGGATGGTTTTTGTAAGTTAAATGAGATCTCCTTTGCTCTTCCTTTAGGCCAATTCCCTTGCAAGGCAAGACATTTATTTCTGACCTTAAGGCGTCATCACAGGGAGCTGACAGTGCCTTCTGGGGAAGACCTAGCTTATCTCCTTTGTGTAGCAGTCTCTGAGGTCCCAACTCCCCATTCACCAGTTAAATCCCAAATCCAGGTTAACTGTGCCTATTAATTTGTAGACAAAAATAACAGTTAAGTAGCAAGAAGGAAGTTTGCCCTTAAGGGAATACCCAAATGCTGTACTGGATTCTCACCAGGACCACCTGCATCAATTTAAAAAGAGTTTTTACCAGCATAGGAAGAATTTTCTGCAAACGTTTGTGTTTGTGGAGCTTGTTTACCTCAGCTGGAAATTGCAGCGGATCGTAATTTGAAGAATGTTTACTTTTTTTCTTCTAAATCATACTCTGGTAATTATTGGGATCCGGATTTTTTTGTTCTCGTCTGAAAGTGGTGGGAAGTAAACTTGGATTGGGTTCAGACTCTGGAGACCTGATGAAATAGGAAAGGTGTGATTCCAAATGATTTCTGGAAGGAGAGAACAGATAGGGAAGAATTCCTGTAGTTTGGGCCCCTCAAAATAAAGTCTTTGAGAGATATCTTTGGGAAATCTTAAGATGGACCCTTAGCATTACATGAGTCAGAACATCAAAGATTCTTTTATGTTTAATTGACTCCATTTACTAAGTTGCAAGTCATAATGGTCAATAGAGACTTCTTAAAGAATTTATAGTAAAAGTTTGGCATAAAAATGTTTTTGGTCTTGGTCCTGCAATTGATAAGAATTTCAGCATGCCAGCATACCTTCTTTCTGGAGGATCCCAGGGAATCCAAGCTGTATAGTATCTGGCGGGGTGGTGGTGGGTAGAAGGTCTTGCACACATGTACCAGGGTGCCAGAAGCGGTAGGATATCAAAAATTAAAGCCTTCGAGTATCAGGTTTGGGATGAATCTTGAGGATCTCCTTCAGTATTTTTGTACTATAAAATTAAAAAGATTAAAAAAGATATTTTCTTTGCACATAGTGCTGAAATAGTGGATGGTATGTGGTCAGAGAAAGCCACCTTAAGCAGCATAAGAGAAATTTTCTGCAGTTTAAGAACTAACCTTCAATCTTGTAAACTTAGTAGTTCTCTTTTCTGAATCTACTAAAGGAAGAGTCTTTTTTTTTTTAACCCATGTGTATTCACATTTTAGGGTTTCCCAGGTGGCACTAGTGGAGACGGCAATGGCACCCCACTCCAGTACTCTTGCCTGGAAAATCCCATGGACAGAGGAGCCTGGTAGGCTGCAGTCCATGGGGTCGCTAAGAGTCAGACACGACCGAGCGACTTCACTTTCACTTTTCACTTTCATGTATTGGAGAAGGAAATGGCAACCCACTTCAGTGTTCTTGCCTGGAGAATCCCAGGGACGGGGGAGCCTGGTGGGCTGCCGTCTCTGGGGTCGCACAGAGTTGGACACGACTGAAGTGACTTAGCAGCAGGTGGCACTAGTAGTAAAGAACCTGCCAGCCCATGCTGGACACTTAAGAGATGTGGGTCTGATGACTGGGTCGGGGAGATTCCCCTGTTGAAGGCATGGTAACCCACTCCAATATTCTTGCCTGGAAAATCCCAAGGACAGAGGGGCCTGGTGGGTTGCAGTCCATGGGTTTACAAAGAGTCGGACACGACTTAGTGACTCAGCAACAACAGCATTCACATTTAAAGAGTATGGCAGTAAAAGTAATGTATTCACCTACATTTTCCACTGGTCTTGCAGTAAGGCAAGGCGGAGTGATCAGTTTTTGTTGGTGGGCTCTGTATTTTCCTCTTCTGGTTTAAGACATAGACGAGTAGGTGAAATTCCTGTGCATTCTTTTTAGCTGTTGTCACTCAGGAGGCCTTGTGTTCCACCACATGGTACAGCTCAACGGGTGGATTTGCAACTTTTGAGTTAATAAGTAAGAGCACTAGCCCCACCCCACCTCCCCCTACCCCTAGCCCCGTGAACTTGTAGCAAGTTAAGGCACTTAGATTTTGGATTTGTTTATCACTGCAGCAGAATTCCACCTAATATACTAACTGTATGAGATTGTTGTATAGAAATCAAATGCTGATTTGTTAAAAAACCTTTTATTTTGTATTGGAGTATAGCTGATTAACAATGTAATGATAGTCTCAGGTGAACAGCGAAGGGACTCAGCCATCAGTTCAGTTCAGTTCAGTCGCTCAGTCGTGTCCGACTCTTTGCAACCCCATGAATCGCAGCACGCCAGGCCTCCCTGTCCATCACCATCTCCCAGAGTTCACTCAGACTCACATCCATCGAGTCCGTGATGCCATCCAGCCATCTCATCCTCTGTCGTCCCCTTCTCCTCCTGCCCCCAATCTCTCCCAGCATCAGAGTCTTTTCCAATGAGTCAACTCTTCGCATGAGCTGGCCAAAGTACTGGAGCTTCAGCTTTAGCATCATTCCTTCCGAAGACATCCCACGGCTGATCTCCTTCAGAATGGACTGGTTAGATCTCCTTGCAGTCCAAGGGACTCTCAAGAGTCTTCTCCAACACCCCAGTTCAAAAGCATCAATTCTTCGGGGCTCAGCTTTCTTCACAGTCCAACTCTCACATCCACACATGACCACAGGAAAAACCATAGCCTTGACTAGACGGACCTTAGTCGGCAAAGTAATGTCTCTGCTTTTGAATATACTATCTAGGTTGGTCATAACTTTCCTTCCAAGGAGTAAATGTCTTTTAATTTCATGGCTGCAGTCACCAACTGCAGTGACTTTGGAGCCCCCCAAAAATAAAGTCTGACACTGTTTCCACTGTTTCCCCATCTATTTCCCATGAAGTGATGGGACCAGATGCCATGATCTTCGTTTTCTGAATGTTGAGCTTTAAGCCAACTTTTTCACTCTCCTCTTTCACTTTCATCAAGAGGCTTTTTAGCTCCTCTTCACTTTCTGCCATAAGGGTGGTGTCATCTGCATATCTGAGGTGATTGATATTTCTCCCAGCAATCTTGATTCCAGCTTGTGTTTCTTCCAGTCCAGCGTTTCTCATGATGTACTCTGCATATAAGTTAAATAAGCAGGGTGACAATATACAGCCTTGGCGTACTTCTTTTCCTATTTGGAACCAGTCTGTTGTTCCATGTCCAGTTCTAACTGTTGCTTCTTGACCTGCATACAGATTTCTCAAGAGGCAGGTTAGGTGGTCTGGTATTCCCATCTCTTTCAGAATTTTCCACAGTCTATTGTGATCCACACAGTCAAAGGCTTTGGCATAGTCAATAAAGCAGAAATAGATGTTTTTCTGGAACTCTCTTGCTTTTTCCATGATCCAGAGGATGTTGGCAATTTGATCTCTGGTTCCTCTGCCTTTTCGAAAACCAGCTTGAACATCAGGGAGTTCACGGTTCACGTATTGCTGAAGCCTGGCTTGGAGAATTTTGAGCATTACTTTACTAGCATGTGAGATGAGTGCAATTGTGCGGTAGTTTGAGCATTCTTTGGCATTGCCTTTCTTTGGAATTGGAATGAAAACTGACCTTTTCCAGTCCTGTGGCCACTGCTGAGTTTTCCAAACTTGCTGGCATATTGAGTACAGCACTTTCACAGCATCATCTTTCAGGATTTGAAACAGCTCAACTGGAATTCCATCACCTCCACTAGCTTTGTTCATAGTGATGCTTTCTAAGGCCCACTTGACTTCACATTCCAAGATGTCTGGCTCTAGATTAGTGATCACATCATCATGATTATCTGGGTCATGAAGATCTTTTTTGTACAGTTCTTCCGTGTATTCTTGCCACCTCTTCTTAATATCTTCTGCTTCTGTTAGATCCAGCCCATTTCTGTCCTTTATCGAGCCCATCTTTGCATGAAATGTTCCCTTGATATCTCTAATTTTCTTGAAGAGATCTTTAGTCTTTCCCATTCTGTTGTTCTCCTCTATTTCTTTGCATTGATCACCGAAGAAGGCTTTCTTATCTCTTCTTGCTATTCTCTGGAACTCTGCGTTCAGCTGCTTATATCTTTCCTTTTCTCCTTTGCTTTTCGCCTCTCTTCTTTTCACAGCTATTTGTAAGGCCTCCCCAGACAGCCATTTTGCTTTTTTGCATTTCTTTTCCATGGGGATGGTCTTGATCCCTGTCTCCTGTACAATGTCACGAACCTCATTCCATAGTTCATCAGGCACTCTATCTATCAGAACTAGGCCCTTAAATCTATTTTTCATTTCCACTATATAATCATAAGGGATTTGATTTAGGTCATACCTGAATGGTCTAGTGGTTTTCCCTACTTTCTTCAATTTGAGTCTGAATTTGGCAATAAGGAGTTCATGATCTGAGCCACAGTCAGCTCCCGGTCTTGTTTTTGTTGACTGTATAGAGCTTCTCCATCTTTGGCTGCAAAGAATATAATCAATCTGATTTCGGTGTTGACCATCTGGTGATGTCCGTGTGTAGAGTCTTCCCTTGTGTTGTTGGAAGAGGGTGTTTGCTATGACCAGTGCATTTTCTTGGCAAAACTCTATTAGCCTTTGCCCTACTTCATTCCACATTCTAAGGCCAAATTTGCCTGTTACTCCAGGTGTTTCTTGACTTCCTACTTTTGCATTCCAGTCGCCTATAATGAAAAGGACATCTTTTTTGGGTGTTAGTTCTAAAAGATCTCAGCCATACATATACATATATCCATTTCCCCCTTGAATCCCTCCCATCCAGGCTGCCACATGACACTGTGTACAGTTCTATGTGCTGTACAAGGGGTCTTCATGGGTTATCCATTTTAAATATAGCGGTATGTACATGTCCATCCCAAACTCCCTAACTATCCTTGCCCCCAGCAACCAAAGGTTCATTCTCTAAGTCTGTGAGTCTCTTTATGTTTTGTAAGTTCACTTGTACTCTTTCTGTTCAGATTCCACATGTAAGGGGTGTCATGGGATGTTTCTCCTCTGTCTGACTTTCTTCACTCAGTATGGCATTCTCTAGGTCCACCCATGTGGCAGCAAATGGCGTTGTTTCTCTCTTTTTAATTGCTGAGTAATACTGTATTGTGTGTGCCACATATTCTCTATCCATTCCTCAGTCAGTGGACACTTAGGTGACCTCTGCGTCCTGGCTATTGTAGAGTAGTGCAATGAGTGCTGGGGTGCACGTGTCCTTTCAGGTCATGTATTTGTCCTGATGTGTGTGTGTGCTAAGTGACTTCAGTCATGTCTGACTTTTTATGACCCTATGAACTGTAGCCTGCCAGGCTCCTCTGTCCATGGGATTCTCCAAGCAAGAATACTGCAGTCGTAGCCATGCCCTCTTCCAGGGGACCTTCCCAGCCCAGGGATTGAACCTGGGTCTCCTGTATTGCAGGTGGATTCTTTACTGTCTGAGTCACCAGGGAAGCTTTTCTCCAGATATATGTATATATATATATATCTACTGGAGAAGGCAATGGCACCCCACTCCAGTACTATCGCCTGGAAAATCCCATGGATGGAGGAGCCTGGTAGGCTGCAGTCCATGGGGTTGCTAAGAGTCAGACACGACTGAGCGACTTCACTTTCACTTTTCACTTTCCTGCATTGGAGAAGGAAATGGCAACCCACCCCAGTGTTCTTGCCTGGAGAATCCCAGGGACGGGGGAGCCTGGTGGGCTGCCGTCTCTGGGGTCGCACAGAGTCGGACACGACTGAAGTGATTTTGCAGCATAGATATCTACAGATATATATATATATCTGCAGATTTTAAAGTTAGGAATGATAAATGTCAGTGTTAAAGGGCTGCACATCTGAGACCTTAGATCAGTGTTTTCTTTCCTTAAAGAAGATCAGGTGTTCGTTTCCTAGGGCTGCTGCAACAAATTAGCACAAAACTGAGGGCTTAAAATGACAGAAATTTCTTCTCTTACAGTTCTGGAGACTGGAAGTCCAAAATCAAAGTCTTGGCTGGACCCCATTGCCCCTGAAGGCTCTATGGGGGCTCTTTACTTGTCTCTTTCAGCTTCTGGTGACTTCTGGTATTTCTTGGTTCATGGCAGCATAGCTTCAATCTTTGTCCCCATCTTTATATATAGCTTTCTTTTTTTGTGTGTGTTTCAGTGTTTCAAATTTCTCTTTCTTTTCCATTACAAATCCAATGACATTAGTCACTAGAATCTAGGATTCTAGACACTAAATCCAATGACTCTAAATCCAGGATGACTTTATTTCGAGACTTCTAATTTAATTACATCTGCAAAAATTCCTATTTCCAAATAAGGTCACACTTACTGTTAAGTGTGACTGTTAGGACTGGGAAATACCTTTTTTTAAAAAAAAAAATATTAGAGTATAGTTGATTTACAATGTTGTATTAATTTAAGGTATATATCAGAATGAATCAGTTATGTGTATACATATATTCCCTCTTTTTCAGATTCTTTTCCCATAGACGTCATTACAGAATATTGAGTAGAGTTCCCTGTGCTATTTGGTAGGTCCTTATTAGTTACTCTAGGCTATGGTTTTTCCAGTGGTCATGTGTGGATGTGAGAGTTGGACTGTGAAGAAAGCTGAGCCCCGAAGAACTGATGCTTTTGAACTGTGTTGTTGGAGAAGACTCTTGAGAGTCCCTTGGACTGCAAGGAGATCCAACCAGTCCATTCTGAAGGAGATCAGCCCTGAGATTTCTTTGGAAGGAATGATGCTAAAGCTGAAACTCCAGTACTTTGGCCACCTCATGCGAAGAGTTGACTCATTGGAAAAGACTCTGACACTGGGAGGGATTGGGGGCAGGAGGAGAAGGGGACAACAGAGGATGAGATGGCTGGATGGCATCACGGACTCAATGGACGTGAGTCTGAGTGAACTCCGGGAGTTGGTGATGGACAGGGAGGCCTGGCGTGCTGCGATTCATGGGGTTGCAAAGAGTCGGACATGACTGAGCGACTGAACTGAACTGAACTATTTCAGTTACTCTAGTTATTATTTATTTTATATATAGTAGTGTGTATATGTCAGTATCTTTTTATGAGATAAAACTCAATACACTAGAGACTACATGGGAAATCAAATGACAGTCAAAATGTTGTTTGTTCAACATGGACTCTGAATAAAGGGAACTAGTTGCATGAGTTATTCTATTTCTTTAGGTTGACTTTGCTTATCTCTTCTCTGATCCCTTTTTTATTAGTCTTCAAGTTATAATTCCAATCTTATTTTCCATATTTCTAAATTTTTGAAAATTTCTCATGAGAACCTCATGTACTAAATGTATCAAGAATTTGCCTCAATAATGAGGGAAACTTCTTCAACCTTGTAGCTGCTTCCTTCATCACTTTGTTTCTAGTCTATCCTCCACCATGTAGTTTAATAGGCATTTATTTTTACATGCTAAAAACCTTGAGATTCTTAATAAGGTATTGATACATACTACATGCACTGAAAGACATATTTTTTATTCACTTTTCATAGTTTCTGTTTCTACCTGAAGGTATTAACAATATGTGAGATAACTTTTGCCTTTTTCTCTGTACTGCTATTTTTCCTTTTTTTTTTTTTTTTTTCAGTCTTTCTGATATAGTTGCCTCTGGCATTAACACATACCAAGACTACAGTTTTCTCCTGCTTCATACTATTTCATAGAGACAAAGTTAGGAACAAAAGCCTATGTGACTAAGATTTGAAACTGAGGAGGAGGGCCCTAGGAGTGGGGAGTGCGGAACTACGAAAAGAGAGTTGGAATTTGCACTTGGACAAAATTGCAGGGTCAAGATAGCAAAAGTCACTTGAATTCACCTACTAGGAGTTGAGGAGGGAGCCAGCAAAGGCCCTTATTGGTTTTGCCAGTCCACACAGGATGGGATGGTTGGATGGCATCACCAACTCAATGAATAGGGATTTGAACAAACTCCAGAAGATAATGAAGGATAGGGCAGCCTGGTGTGCTACAGTCCATGGGGTTGCAAAGAGTCAGACACGACTTAGCGACTTAACAACAGCCACAGGACTGGGGGCAGTTACTCGAGGGTGAGAAATTGTGAAGAGTGTTTTTCTTAGTTGTGGTTTGCTGGTATGCTTAGGATCACAGATCCATGCTTTGGAGACCCAACTATTTTAATACTATTAGCATTTCTGTAATCATTTCTTTTTTCTCTGTTAGATTTTAATAAAGCTCCTGATGAAAATGTCAGGCTGTCTCAGGAATGATGTGTGTATGCATTTTCAGGTCACCATTTTAAAGAGAGGGCCACGGGGGCCTCTTCTACGGGAGGTGAGTCAGAGTGATTAAACTGGAAGGAAAATAGATGCGGTTTTGGCAATTCTGTAATTCCAACTTGCACCTGCTTTTGCTTTCAGGCATTATCACACCAAACATATATGGGGGAAGATTAGATTCTATGCGATTCAAGTGTTCTTTTGGGAGAGGAAGAAAAAGTAACAGAATCGCTTGCGGCCCTCTTGCGGGTGATAGGAGGAATATAAGGACCAACTGCCAAGTTCTTGAGGCCTCAGGGGCCTCCTTTTGGGATCTTATCTTTGTCTGCAGGACCTGAAGGAAACTTTGATAATGGCAAGTGGTAGGCTGGGGAAGTAATTTTCCTCCATCTGGGTAAAGTCTGAGTCTGTTATACTAAATGGGGAAAGAAAACACCTAGGAAGCATGCTCTCACCCCCATAGTCCATGTCCTGGCACATATTGCTAATTAGACTTGGTACTTTCTCACTGACTTTAGATCAAGCTTTGTAGTTTTCAACATAGCATTTAGCTCAACCATCATCAGTCAAGTAGACTTGATGTGCTGGGGAAATATAACTGCCATTTCTGAAATAGACTGCCTCTCTTTCAGTTTCCAGAAGGCAGAAATCAAGTCTTGCCCTTATTTGTATTTGTAATAGCACTTAGCTTAATTCTGAACCCAAGGTGTTGCTCAGTGATTTGTTGGGAGCAACACTGGGTGGGAGAAGGCTGAGGACGGCTTCTTAATTGCCAAGGCGGCCAAGCACAGCCAGTTCACTGTGAGGTTGTGCTTCCAGATCCGGAGGTTCCATTTTGGTTGATTTCTAGTAGGAAAAGCTTCATGTTTGCACCTTGTGTCTATACCATTCTGAGGTTCCTTGTTGAAAAGGAATTGTGGTAAGCTATCTATCATATATAGGGTGGATAAATGACAAGGTCCTACTGTATAGCACAGGGAACTATGTACACTACCTTGTGATACGCTACAATAGAAAAGAATAGTTTTTTAAAAAGATATGTATAACTGAGTCACTTTGCTGTGCAGCAAAGATTGGAGCAACATTGTAAATCAACTCTGTGTGTGCTGTGCTGTGCTTAGTTGCTCAGTCATGTCTGACTCTTTGTGACCCCATGGACTGCAGCCCTCCAGGCGCCTCTGCCTGTGGGGATTCTCCAGGCAAGAGTACTGGAGTGGGTTGCCATGCCCTCCTCTGGGGGATCTTCCCAGCTCAGGGATTGAACCCAGGTCTCCCACATTGCAGGTGGGTTCTTTACTGTCTGAGCCACTAGGGAAGCCAAAATCAACTACACTTCAATAAAAAAGAACTATTTCTTTTTAAGAAATATTATTTGGAAACTTTGATATTTTATTATTGCTAACAAGTAATTTTCTACTTTCCAGTCAATAGACTTGTCCAGTGCTAAGTAGAGTGTCAGTCATATAAGCGGTGCTCAATAAAGTGAATTTACATGTTGGATCTTCACGTTTTCAAAAGGCTCTTGAACTTAGAATACTGGTATCTAAATATCTCTTATCTCCCTGATGACAAAATAAGAGGAAAGTAAATTAACTGCAATGATCCTTCCATTAAACAAAAGCAGAATTCTTCCTAGGGAGAGTGGATGAAAATTGAAAGGGTTAGTGAGTGAAGGTCAAATTTCTATCTCTTTGGGATAGCTTTTAAGTACGTCTCAGGTTAGAAGAGACTAAATGACCTCTCTAAGTCCTTCCAAACCTGGAGACACTGTCTTTCTACAGAAGAAAGAAATCCTGGAGAGCACTGACTGTTCTAAGCAATTACTTATATCAAACAGCATTGTTATCCCATGACCAATGGCTAAATGGCAACAGAATAAGGACTCTCAGGGGCATCTTGAAAAATACAAGTGAAACCTTAAGGTCAGGGAGTTATACCCATTAAGCGTGATCTCCTGGAGATGAGTGAGTGCATTTACAATACTGCTAATATTTTATCAAGAGTTAAGAACCTATTAGCATTTTCATTTGCAATAGTGGGTTTGCCTAGGTTCTGGTACACAACTGCTGTCTCTTTGGCTGATAATATTGTGTGTGTGTGTGTGTATGTTTTTCTTGGGCTTTTATTTCCCTTTCTCACTCTTAGCCTCAACTTGGCAAGCTATAGTGACAGAGTTTCAAAATACAGCCATTGATCTTTTCTTGATTGATTGCAATTCCTTAAATGAGAAATCTCACTTTGGGAGAGGATTGGCTAGGAGAAAGATTTGTAATTTCAATTTATAAATCTCTCTCTTTTGATTTCCTGGTTTCTTGGTTACCTGGATGGGAAGCTAGTAACTTTTTAAAAAGAGGCATATGGAAGAGACTGTCTAGCTGTCCATCAGACTCATTTTGTCTTCTTTCTGAGACTGTGTTTAGACCATATTTGCCACACTATCTTGGGCTTTCCTGGTAGCTCAGCTGGTAAAGAATCTGCCTGCAATGCAGGAGACCCTGGTTTGATTTCTGAGTCAGGAAGATCCCCTGGAGAAGGGATAGGCTACCCACTCCAGTATTCTTGGGCTTCCCTGGTGGCTCACATGGTAAAGAATCTGCCTACAATGTGGAGACCTGGGTTCGACCCCTGGGTTGGGAAGATCCCCTGGAGAAGGAAATGGCAACCCACTCCAGTATTCTTGCCTGGAAAATTCCATGGACAGAGGAGCCTGGTGGGCTACTGTGCATAGGGTCACAAAGAGTCAGGCATGACTGAAGGCTGCACACACGCAGACCCACTTGGGGAAAATATCTGGTTGGAAAGATTACATGGCTCATTCCCTCTTCTCCCCTCCTTGAGTCCTGGGAAAGTCTATTCCAAGAATCTATTCCTCCAAGCTTACCATCTGTAACTGGTTCTTGTAACAGAGACTTAAAGAGAAAACTTTGCAAGAGAATAACCTTCTTTAAGTGATTCAGAAAAAAAATCTTCTTAGGGAATAACTGTACTGTCATTTAAATATAAACTCACTGTGGGTTTGAAAACATTAAATGTGACTAGAAGGTAAGATTTAATCTTGGGGGCTAAATTTCACAAGGACATCTTCATGGGGAAAAATAAAAAGCCCAAACCATAAGGATGCAGTAAAAGACTGAGAAAAGAGGAGACTACAAAGGTTTCTCAAGGACAGCTTTGTCTTCAGTTCCTTTAATGAACTAGAAGCTGAGGCTAAGAGAAACGATCATGTGTGTGGCTGGTGGCAGGTGGCTTTATCACATCACAGACCCACCTCCAGCCTCCAGTTTATTCGTTCTTATGCCTACAGATGTGGTTGCTCCAGGAGTTTCTTTCCCAACAGAAGGGGCAGATGCAATACCCAGCTGATGACTCGGAGGCCCTCAGAGCTGAGTGAGGGCAGACGTAATCTTTTCCTTGGTGGTTTTTTTGCCAAGAGTGCTGCTATTTGCACATTTCCCTCCAGCTACCAGAGAAACAAACCATCTCCTCCGGGATACCACAGCCTCTTTGTTCAGATATTTATCATAGTGTTTGGCACTTTGCACTGTGTTATCTTTCTCCCTGCTTTGCCTCTCCCACTAAATCTGTACTTTTTAGAGGAAGGGACTCTGTCTTGTTTATGAAACATTCCCAGAGCCGAGCACAGTTCTTGGCAGGCTACAGATGCTCAATAAATATTTGCTGAAGGAATGAGTAAATAAACGTATGAATAAAATAATTAACATGCACAGAACATAAAACATAGTCACTCAGTTGTGTCTGACTCTGTGCAACCCCATGGAGTGCAGCCTGCCTGGCTTCTCTGTCCATGGAATTCTCTAGGCAAGAATACTGGAGTGGCTTGCCATTCCCTTTTCCAGGGAATCTTCCAGACCCAGGGATTGAACCGAGGCCTCCTGCATCACAGATAGATTCTTGATCTTCTGAGACACCAGGGAAGCACATAACAGGTTGAACATAATTCTGGGAATTAAAAATATTACAATCTCTGAACATCCAAAACACCAAAACGAAAATGCAAAAAAAATGTTTTATTTCTAATATTTTTGTAACTTTGGATTTAATAATTCTTGGAGTAGTTCATCAATTGTATGAGGTAGGAATTTTGTTTGATAGGAACTGAGGACTGATTGTAGGGGCTTAAATGAATTAGGACTTTGTTTTCTCCTGTAAACAAAACCCCAAATTAGGGGATTCATGCCAGCTGGAGCAGCAATATGAAGCTGTCAGGCACCCAAACCTTTTCTCTTTTTCTGTCCCAGCCATCCTTAGTGTGTGGCTTTCATTGTCAAGGTTACCAGAGGGCTGTTGGAGATCCTGCTAGTATGGATACAAATGTATGCTGTCTCATATTGTCAGCTTGTTATTCAGCTCAATTTTACCTAGAAGAGTTTTCAATGACTGGGTAGAGCAGAGTTTCAACTCAGGTCTCAGAAGTTATACAGAATTAAGATCAGATCCTCAATAAGACATCTCATCCTCACAGACTATGAGTGCTGGCTTTCATACTTATGCTAGAGAGTATGCTTGCCTGGCATCCTTACCTTAAGCCAGGACAAATTCTGCAGGATAATTTGTAGTCCAGACAACACTGAGAGTTCAGATTGAGGCTAGGGCTTGACCTGAAATGGCATCTTTGCTGGGCTTCTCCACTCTCCTAAGTCCTAGTCAGTTTCTTCTAGAAGCACTCTTAATAAATTGCTTGCATGTGAATCCTTGTGTTAAGAGTTTGCTTTTGGGGAACCTGACCTAAGATAATGCCTGCTGAGGAAAAGCTGAGACAAGGTTCAAGGTCAAGAGCAAGTAACCTGTATCCAAGGCAGTCTCTATGCCTAATGACGACGCAGACATTTGCTCAGGGGCGAAGGGAGGGCTTCTCTTTTCCTAAACCCTGAATGGTCGGTGCTGGGTGAGATCCCTTTTCTGGCTGGAGCCCTATGGCCTCTGCCTTTGCTGAGGCCCTTGGCTCCCTGTCTTTGATGAGACTCAGAAGACTTTGCTCAAGATTTTTATGTAGAATCTGCCACAATGAAGAGGCTGCTCTGAGTAAAGTAATCTGCACTGCTGCCAAGATGCTTAGTGCCTCTGGTCTGACCTGATGGTTAACGCCTACTGCACATCTGTCAAAAAGTCTCATATGGATGGATCAAAGTAAACATTTAGGAACCAACAAGACCATAACAGTGTGTCTGCATGTTCACATCCACAGCCCCACACCGGGAGCCCTTGTACCTCAGAAGCTTCAACAGGTTCATGAAGACTTTGCTGCCCCACATCTTACACCTTTTCTATTTCCCAGGGTTCCTGACTCAAGCACCAGAAGCTCACTGTCACCTGAATTAAACATAAATGTTAGTTGCTCAGATGGGTCTGACTCTTTGTGATCCCAAGGACTGTAGACTACCAGGCTCCTGTGTCCATGGGATTCTCCAGGCAAAAATACTGGAGTTGAGTTGCCATTTCCTTCTCCAGGGGATCTTCTTGACCTGGGGATTGAACCTGTGTGTCCTGCATTGACAGACTCTTTACCATTTGAGCCACTAGGCATATCCCCTCAGCAACATATATTATTTCCTGTGTGGAGTACTGCTGTTGTCAGATGAAAAGTCAGAAGGTGCAGAGGAGATTGTACACCTCTCACATAACAAGAAGGGCTTGAGGGGAGTGGTATGGAAACCTGCTGGCCAGCTGACCCTCCCAAACTTACCTGCCAGATATGTCATCCCACTCCTCTTCCCATCATTTTGAATTGGATTTGGGGTAGAGAGGACCCAGGAGATTTATACAAAGGGGCTCCCTACAGCATGGAAGGAAACATGAGGAGTGGGAAACAAATATTCTTCTTTATATTTTCAAACAGTGTTTTGGATTTTCAGTCTCCACGACGAGGTACTTCAGGAAATGCTGTCTCAGCCCTAATCCCCACTCATGGTGGAGAACCAGTTTGGTCTGGGCCCATCTTGTTAGTGCTATTCTGGTTGGCTATGTTTGGATTATGAAGATGAAGACTGATGAAGATAATTCCCTATCCTCCACTGTAATCACTGAGGACTGAATACTGATTTGGATATATATTTCTCTTGAGGTATACTAATTTTTCCATTTCTGTTGCTATTATAGTTTTGTCAGCTCAAACCTGTATGAAACTAATACCCCTAGATAATTTTTACATGAACAGTTATTAAACTAGATTACTTCTTCCATACTAGTGCCTATGATTTTTTTGAACTTAATTCAAGTGCAATAATCTTTCTCCAACTTCAAAAAATGTTAAATTGGAATGAAATCTACTTCTGCACACCTGTTTGGTAATTGTTGGAATTTTGGTTCCAGAAAAACAGAATTGCGTGGATTGTGAGTCACTTCTGCTGAGGATAATCAGAAAGAGAGGAAACTGGGAGTTGGAATAGATAGGGGAGGTAGAACAGATGGCGGAGGAAGGATGGAGAGTTTTGCAGTGAATCCTTGGGGAAGACAAAGGAAAATGAAGCACAGCAGACTCAGGATATTCAGGTGACATCTGTGAGGAGGAGGTGAGGAATTGAGAGCTGAGATGTGAGAGAGAATATTTGACAGGCATGTGATCCAGGGAGGAGGTAGAAAGCAGCTTCTGAGTCATGCAATCAGGAAGGCATTGATCATTTGAATGGAGAACCAGGCAAAGAAAAAAAGAAATAAAATTTACAAGCGCTTCACTGAGATTTTAAGAAACTCAAAATTTCAAGAAAGTTAAATGGAAATTTATGTCATAATATCCATATTACTAATCTAATAATATAATTATTCTTTTATTTTCATAAATGCAAAATATATTTAAATGAGCTTTCATAGGTTCAGTTCTGATTTCAGTTTCTTGATTTTTGTTATATTATCTTAATTTCCCAACCTCAAAATCTCTGGCAATAAGGATTTTCTGAGCTTCAATCAGGAGGTTGATAAAGGGATGACAATAGTTACATTTATCACCCCTAAATTTCACCTTGTGAGTTTGTAAAAGAAATATTGATGGACTTGATCACTTAAAATTACAAGCTTCCCTAGTGGCACAGTGGATAAGAACCCATTTTCCAGTGAGAGGGAAACAGGTTTGAGCCTTTGTTCAGGACGAGTTCCCATGCCATGGAGCAATTAAGGCTGTGTACCATAACTATGGAGCTCACGCTCTAGAACCCACAAACTGCAACTACTGAACTCGTGCCACAGTTACTGAAGCCTGTGCACCTAGGACCCATGCTCCATAACAGAAGCCACTGCAATGAGAAGCCCACACACCACAACTAGAGAGTATCCCCTGCTCTCCAAAACTAGAGAAAACCTGCATAGCCAATAACAATAAAACGATTGAAAAAACCTTCAAATTTCTGCACAGAAAAATGCAACAGGAACAGAATAAAAAGTCGAACAATGGACTGAGAGGATATTTGCAGCATATATGAATGACAAGGATTAATAACTATAATTTATAAGCTGATAAGGAAATGACATATCACTCAGCTGAAAACTAGGTAAAAGTCTTAGAATGAGCAACTCAGAAAAGAAATGATATGTGGACAGTAACCATGATAAGCTGCTTAGCTTCTCTAGTTTATCAAGAACATGCAACTGAAAAGAATGAGAGACCATACTGGACAGAAGATCAGCAGAAATTTATAAAGTTGGTAGCAATCAGCGTTGGTGAGGATGTGGGGAAATAGGACATCTTATACATTGCTAATAAGATTATTAATTTGTATATACTGTTGAAAAAATATTTAAAAAATGAACATATTCTTTGATCCAGAAATCTTTTCCAATCTCCTGGTAATTCATCTTACAAAAAGAAAAGCAAACTAGCTAAGCATATGTGTACAAAGATGTTAATTGCAATATTTTTGTAATGGAAAAGCTTGAAGGCATCTGAATACTCATCAGTAAGGGAGTTGATGAATGGATTATGGGGCATCGGAGCCTCAGTGAGTTAAAGTAACCATGTGTTTCTCCAAGATATGGGAGTCCGAGATCAACTTAAACAGCTGGGGTACAGAGAAAGTGTGGAGAAGGAAATGGCAACCCACTCCAGTATTCTTGCCTGGAGAATCCCCATGGACAGAGGAGCCTGCCGGCTATAGCCCATGGGGTCCTGAGGAGTCGGACACAACTGAGTGACTAAGCACAGCACAGAGAAAGTGAAATGTAGAGGGAGGCTTGGGAGCTGGGAGGGCTCTAAAGGAAGGCCGAGGGCCACATGCAGCTTGGATGAATGGGATGGGGGGGTCAACGCATTCCTACAAATGTCTCTGCTTCATTTCCCCTGAAACATGGATGAAGAAATGTATTGTCTGCATTATCTATCATATCTAATTCAACTCTAGATATTTCAGCTCTGACAACCTGATAGAAGAGGGTGAATAGTTGCTCTTTGCTTTTTTGTTGCCTTGTTCAGTTGTTAAGTCGTGCCTGACTCTTTTGTGACCTCATGGATTGTAGCCCATCAGCCTCCTCTGTCCATGAGATTTCCCAGGCAAGAATATTGGAGTGGGTTGCTGTTTACTTCTCCATGTTGCTCTTTAAGATTTCCTAACTCTGATATTTTCCTGCCTGCACTCTTTTCTTTTTTTCTTTGTTTGATTAAGATCTTCTAAGATGCTGAGCCACATATTCTGCTGCTTCTGGTTGGTATAAGATTATCCAGCCAAGATGACAAGGTGGAAAAGTCAGAAGATAGAAAGTTTTTTAAAGTCATTTGTTTTGCAAATGGTGTTAAAGCTGTATTTACACTCACAAGAAGAATGCTGCTTCAGCATATTGTTAATTAGGACACTACCCGAGGCTAGTGCAGATTAATTTCCTCAAATATGCTTACTGTATAGAGTAATCATGATTAATTAGCAGGATTGGTCCAAAATGAGAGGATTTGAGGACAATCTTGTTTTGTCTCCTGTTGGAGAAGCTGCAAAGCTTCTGGCTGAGGCGCCTTTAGCACAGAGTCCGCTAGTTCATCCGAATAGGTACCATGGTATTAGGTGAACAAGAGATGATAAATAGACAGCCAGTAATACCCTTTCAATTATCCTTGTAAAACTGCTACTTAGAGACCTCAAGGGTATTAGATCAAGACACTAGCAGGCTAATGGGCAAGATGCCTTTGGAGAGAGCTTGGCACTCAGGAGCCAAAGAACTTAAATTTGCTCTAATGTCTGACCGCCACTTGGTAGCACTGACATTTCTCCCTTAATTTTTAGAGCGCTTGCCTAGAGGTGACCCGCTGTGTTTCCTGGGGCTCAGTGGGATTGTTGTTAATGCTAGGCTGATTTTCTTTTATTGTTTGATATTTCTGCAGACTGCTACGAGGCTGCCTTGGGTACTGCCTTATTGTAATAGTCTGGACTCCACCTGCTCAGGCCCAGCTCTGTGGGCCTGTGCCTTCTCCAGCTTTGTTTTGCTGTGTCTTTCTCTGGATCACAGCTCCATCTCAGGTGTCATTTTGTAGCCAAATGTTGCAACTCCTGCTTCTACTGTGCTAGGTGTTCTTTGAGATACTACAATGAACAGGATTTAGTTCCAGCCATGGGCAACTCCAAGGGTGACCTTGGGAGAGGGCTTTAATGTCCCCCTCATTCTCACCACTCTCCCAAATCCATCCAAACTCAACATAGGGTGTGTATTAGCCAAGATCCTTTAGAGAAACAGAATTGGTAGAATAAATATCTGTCATTCTATCTAACAAAAAATATATATGTATTATGAGACATTGGATGATGAGATTATGGAGGCTGAGAAGTCCCATGATTTGTTATCTACCAGCTGGAGATCCAGGAAAGCCAGTGGTATAATTCAGTCTGAGTCCAGAGGCCTGAGAACTGGGGGAGCCAATAGTTTTAAATCCCAGTCTGAGGGCTGAGAAGATGAGACAAGATGTCCCAGCCTAAGCAGGCAGGGAGGAAGCGAAAAGGGCAATTGCCTCCATCCCCTACTTTTTATTCTATTCAGAACCTCAATGAAATGGATCATGCCCACCTGCATAGGAGAGGGCTGTCTATTGAGTCCAGATTCCAATGCTAATTTCATCCGGAAACACCCTCATAGGCACATTCAGAAGTAATGTGTTATATGGGCATCTGATGGCCAGCCAAATTGACACATAAAAATACTATCAGAGAGTGGTAGTAAACACTGGGAGCTTGAAATGTAATCAGCTTCATATGACTCCAAAGAAATATATAGAATTGCAGGAGAATTTGGTGTAGTGTGCTTGCTGCTCAAATGGAACTTCGAGGTAAATCCCTAAAAAGACATTTACTAATCAGATTACCGCCTGCTGGTCCCCATTGCCACCTGAAATTCAGGAACCTCCACTGGACCAATATAGGAATAATAGGAGAAGGCAATGGCACCCCACTCCAGTACTCTTGCCTGGAAAGTCCTATGGACGGCGGAGCCTGGTGGGCTGCAGTCCATGGGGTCGCTAAGTCAGACATGACTGAGCGACTTCACTTTCACTTTTCACTTGCACACATTGGAGAAGGAAATGGCGATCCACTCCAGTGTTCATGCCTGGAGAATTCCAGGGGTGGGGGAGCCTGGTGGGCTGCCGTCCACGGGGTCGCACAGAGTCGACACGACTGAAGTGACTTAGCAGCAGCAGCAGCAGCAGCAGTCTGGTGGTGGAGGCAGGGAATTCCCAAACAGCCTCAGTCAAAAGCAGAGAGTGGACAGGACTCTAGATTAGATATAAGTACTGTGAGAGAAGAGAGAGTGGATAAAATTTTTGACTATTGTAATAGATAATCAGCTTCCCTGGCTTCCCTGATGGCTCAGCAGATAAAGAATCCACCTGCAGGAGACCGAGGAGATGCGAGTCTGATCCCTGGGTTGGGAAGATCCCCTGGAGAAGGAAATGGCAACCCACTCCAGTATTCTTGCTTGGGAAATCCCATGGACAGAGGAGCCTGGTGGGCTACTGTCCATGGATTGCACACAGTTGGACACGACGCAGCAACTAAGTACACACACAACAGACGATGTTCAAGAGTGGGTATGTCTCTTGATCCAAAGTAGTTTCCTTCTGGAACAAGAAAAGGGATACGTAACAGAGGACTATACTTTGCTGACTCAATAAAAGAACAGTACAGAAACTCACAGGGGTTAGCTTTAACTCAGCCGCAGAACCTGAACCGCGTGTCATCTTAGAGCGTTGGGGTAGGGGCTCAGCCATCTGGGGCCTGTTAAACCAGGGATGAAGAACTTAAGCCTGAGGTTGAGGCTGCAGACTCATTAGTTGGGAGCTAAAGGCTGAAAACTAAGCTGTCTGTGTTTGGTCTGAAACCCTGGCTTGTGACAGCGAGCTAATAGACTCTCCCCAGGCTTCTGTCAAGAGGGGGCTTTCCTTCAGAGAAAATGGGGGATTATGTCCCTGGGAGGTTATAGAGCTTCTCTCAGGGCGGGAAGTAAATCAATACTGATGCTGGAAACAGAATCACATAATTCTGCTGACTTGCAGTGGAGTGGTGTCTCAAATATTATTCTGAGCACCATGGAGACACCCCAGGTGAAGTGTAGGTATGTGTGTGTGTGTATGCACACACAGAATATACCAGAGCTCACTTTTCCCCTTTCCTTTGGCCTTCAGAGCACTGTGTGTGTTTACTACCCCATCATGCCCTTCACTGGGGTTGTGAGTGCATTTGCATGCCCTCACTGGACTGTAAGCACTGTAGGAGCAAGAGAAAAAAGTTCTCACTTTGTTTTGTAATGCTCACTGTGCTAAGCAAGTGACTATGCACTGAATGGGCAGGAAGTGAGGGGGCTCTGGGGAACACAGAGAACAGCTCACAACCCTCAGGTTTTCTGTGCTCTGCCAGTAGTACTGAGCCACCACTGACGTCACAGTTCATAGCTGTGGTCATGAACCACTATTTGGAGCTCCATTTTGCAAATGGTGCTCTGTGGAGCACTGTTTAGCAAGATGTTAATAGCATTTCTGCAAATAAATAAAACGATGAAGTTAAGTAAAAAGTTCAAATGGTCTGTATTCAAGTAAATCTATAATACACTATAGTACTGCTGGTAACTTGTGACTTCATGGTTTTTCTTTTTGTTGTTCTTTTTTAAAAACTCGGCTAGATGTAACTTTTACTGTTTATTTATTGTCTTGAAATGTAGTTGATGTCTGATATTAGGTTAATTTCAGATATACTGCACGATGATTTGATGTTTGCATACATTATGAAATGACCACCTCATGTCTAATAGCTATCTGTTCTCATTCACAGTTATTACAATATTATTGACCGTATTTCTTACACTGTGTATTCCATGCTCATGCCTTCCTTATTACAGAACTGGAGGCTTGTTCCTGTTAATCCCGCTTATCTATTTTGTCCACTCCCTACATCCCTCCCTTTTGGCAACCACCCAGTTTTCCTCTGTATCTGTGAGTCTGTTTTCACTTTGTTTTGTTTTTTAGATTAAAGTGAGACCATGTGGAATTTGTCTTTTTCTGTCTGACTTGATTCGCTTAGCATATCCTCTAGATCCATTCATATTGTTGCAAACGGCAAGATACCTTTCTGTAAGCTGAGTAATATTCCATTGTATATGTACGTACATACACACATACACAGACACTTAGATTGCTTTCATGTCTTACATATTGTATGTAATGCTGCAATGAACATTGGAGAGCATATATTATTTTTGAAATAGTGTTTTTATTTTCTCTGGGTGAATATTAAGAAGTGCAATTGTTGATTCATATGGTAGTTCTCTTTTTTGAGGAACCACCACACTATTTTTCACAATGGTTGCACCAATCTACAATCCCACCAACACCAGATAAGGATTCCCTTTTGTCTGCATCCTAGAGTTATTTGTATATTTTGATATTAACCCTTTATAGAATATTTTGTTGGCAGATATCTTCTCCCATTCAGGAGGTTACCTTTTCATTTTGTTGATAGTTCTGTTTGCTGTGCAAAAGCTTTTTAGTTTGGTGTAGTCCCTCTTCTTCTTGCTTTTGTGTCTTTTTCCTAAGAAGACATATTAAAAAAAATATTACTAAGACAAATGTCAAAGAGTACTGCCTATGTTTTCCTCTAGATGTTTTATGGTTTCGTGTCTTACATTGAGTCCTTTAATCTATTCTGAATTTATTTTTGTATATTGTTTGGGAAAGTAATGAACTACTTAGATACCGGTTACCTTAACTACATAATTTCTCTTTCTTAGGAATTTTAAAGGGAACCAGAAACCAAAGGGGATAAGAGAATAGCCACCTTTGGCCAAGGAAATGCCCATGCTATTAATAAAATACCTAAAAGCTTAAAAAAGCTAGTGGGAGAACAGACAGTAAAGAAATTAAGATAGAGAAAGCATTTGTAAGTAATTATAGGGGCCATGAAGCTCGAATACTTTGGCAACCTGATGCAAAGAGCTGACTCATTGGAAAAGACCCTGATGCTGGGAAGGATTGAAGGCAGGAGGAGAAGGGGACAACAGAGGGTGAGATGGTTGGATGGCATCGTTGACTCAATGGACATAGTTTGAGCAAGCCCTGGGAGACAGTGAAGGATAGGGAAACATGGTGTGCTGCAGTTCATGGGGTTGCAGAGAGTCAGAAATGACTGAGCGATGAACAATGACAACCACATTATTGCAGTCAAAGTAACAGAAATATCTAACACCTCCCAAGCTTTCTGTGTCCTCCTCCCCCATTGAGTATTTTTCTTCTTGTGGTAATAATACTTAAGATCTACTCTCTTTACTTTTTGAGTGCACAGTGTTGTAGAGCAGATCTCTAGAACTTATTCATCTATCATAACTGAAATTTTATGTCCAGTGAACAATTCTTGATTTTTCCAAAGTCTAAATCCTCCATTTGTGAAAATCTATTCTTGATCCATAGCACCTGCTAAGCTGTATGATCTCATAAACCATCTCTGTTCAACTTCTGTTTGAAGTGTGTGCTTTGCCGGCTTGACTTCTACTTCCTGTGGGTTCCCTCTCTAAGCCCCATCACTCATCAGGTGAGAACGGATTGTGCACAGAAGTCTGTGTGTGTGTGTGTGTGTGTGTGTGTGGCAGAACTGGGAGGACACCAGTAGGGGATTAAAAGAAGTAAGGGCTGTGCTTGATAAAAAAAAATACCTGCTTTCACTACTGTTCTATTTTTCTACGTTCCTATTTCATCACCTCTCACTGTCCTATTCAACATTCTAAACTTATTTTTATTCCACTCCCCAGCCTGCACCATCCTATCTCTATCTCTAGAGATACTATCCACATTCCCATTCATTTTGAATGCAATGTAAAGCATGAAAACTCACACACATATGCCTCTTTCTTTTTTATGTTATTCTCATGTATATTATTCTGATCAGTTATCTCATTATTCTTATTTTTTTAAGATGGAATTATTCCCATTTTTCAGATGAAAAAGCAAATACATAGAGATAAAGGTGATCAACTGGGGATCTCAGGCCATGGGAGAGTGATTGTATTTGGAATTAAATCTTTTGTTTAGTCAATAACGACTGTTTGCAAATTGCTGCATTACATTAAGGGCAATGAGGTTGGTAGCCTCTCTCTTTCCCTCTCCTTTCCAGTTCTGGGCTGTTTGACCCAACTAGTCTTGGTTATTACTTTTGAAACATGGCTTTACATTTTTTTTTTCCTTTTTGTTTTTTCTTTTAGAGCATCTTTCAATTTCTCTTCTAACACTGGCTAGTTTCCTGGAGGACTGCTTAGATGACCAAACTTCCCACTCCAGCCCACCTTCTTTTTCTCTTTGTAGTTTTGTTCTTCATTTTAGTTAACTGATACACTAGCCAGGTGATCATTCAAGCCAAAACTCTCAAAGGTATATCTAAATTCACAAGAAGAACTTGATGTCTTGCATTGGATGATGTTAAACAATTACCAGAAAGGGAACCAACTGTGTGCTTCCTACAGGCCAGGCTCTGTATGAGGCAATTAAGTGAGATAATGAGATTCAGTGGAACAGATTGCTGGTATGATTGGTTCCCATCCTGGAGGAGGTTATGTTGGAGATTAACCTGGAAGGACAGGGATTTAAATAGGTAAAAGGAGCGATTAACAAACCAAGAGAAATATTAAAGGAGGAGTTAAGAGCCAGGTAGCCTTAATGGTTGCATGTCTTGTGTATTTACAGCATTCTTTTTTTTTTTAAAGTCACTCAGTCATGTCTGACTCTTGGCAACCCCATGGACAATATAGTCTATGGAATTCTCCAGATCAGAATACTGGAGTGGGTCACCGTTCCCTTCTCTAGGGGATCTTCCCAACCTAGGAATTGAATCAGGGTCTCCTGCATTGCAGGCAAATTCTTTGCCAGCTGAGCTACCAAGGAAGCTCATTTACAGCGTAGGTCTTGTGATTAATTCCTATAATAGATTAGAGTAAGACTAATCTGCTGTAACAGGTGGCTCAGTGGTAAAGAAACTGCCTGCCAATGCAGGATACACAAGAGTCAAGGATTCAACCCCTGGGTTGGGAAGATCCCCTGGAGAATGAAATGGCAACCCACTGGCAATGTTCTTGCTGGGAGAATCCCATGGACAGAGGAGCCTGGTGGGCTACAATCCATGGGGTTGACTGAGTGACTGAGCCCACAGAAGCTGCTATAACAGAGACCTGACAATACAGTGGCTTAATGAGTAAAGGAGTTTTTTTTTTCTCTTCTGAAACAGTCCTGTTGTGGACAGTCCAGGTGGGCTGGTCTGCTGTTGTCTGGGGTGCTGCCATTTTCTGCCTGTTTGAAGCTGGTTTGATGTCACATTCAGGTTCCAGCCATTGGAAAGGGGAATGGGAACACAGAGGAGGCACATTCCACGCCCCACAACTAGGTCAAAGGGACAAAAGGAGGCCGGTCATGTTGTCTAGCTAGGCTGCCATTATGCTCTCCTTGGTTCCATTTCATTCAGCTCGGCAGGTTGAGAGAGTGTACGCAGGGTGACCTGCAGCCTCAAACCATCCCAGTGATTTCCTTCACTCCTTTTAAAAAAAGTTTTTATTGTTACGCCGTTACTTCTGTTTTATGTTTTGGTTTTTTGGCAGTGAGACATGTGGGATATTAGCTCTCTGACCAGGGATTGAACTGGTACCCCCTGAAATGGAAGGTGAATTAACCACTGGACTGCCAGGCAAGACTCTTCCTTCACTCATGTGAAACTTGATTGGGAGTGACAGCGGGCTCGCTGGGAGCAGGGAGAAGTGTGTGGCAGCAAGAAGAGGAAAGATCTTTCACAGAATCAAAGGCTGTGTTGCGAAGCTTACACTATGTTCCTGCTGACCGCCTTGGATAGAGCTGTTCTACTTCTAGAATCAAACGATCAAAGGAAACTTTTGTTGATTCATAGAAACAACAAAGTTAACAGTGAAATTAGAATGCTGATGACTTAAAATTGTCTTCTGGTAATTTTCCATGAAAACTTTGGTATCTGCTAAGGCTTACGGTCAGGAAGATCCCTGGAAAAGGAAATGGCAACCCACTCCAGTATTCTTGCCTGGGAAATCCCGTGGGCAGAGGAGCCTGGTGTGCTACAGTCCATGCGGTCGCCAAGAAATGGACACAACTTAGTGACTAAACAGCAACAACAAAGCTTAAATGCAAATAATGTGAAGAGATGAGAAAGTAAATGAACACTGGACACGTTAAGAGGATGCTGTGATTCAAAAAGCTTTCCTAGCCACACCCTCACAGTTCACATTTTATTTCAGGGGCCTATGTGTTTCTGGTTTGGAGATTTCACTCCAAATATACATCATGCAGTTATGTGTCCTGCCAGAGGAAGCGTTTTCTCTCTTGTAAGCTGGAATGAAGCACATCATTATTTCGCATGGCAGAACCCCGACAGCTCCCAGGCACTCCTCCACCCGAGTGTGTCTGAGAATTGTTTGTTTAGGAGAGGGGAACGACCTGCTGTTTCATTTGCTTAGAATAATCCCACCACCTGCCTCTGATGGCAGGTGTCATGGGGTGCGAGGTGAGGGGCCTCCCTTATAAGGATATATCCTGAGAAACGCCGCTAGAATCTGTTCTCAGGTTGGAGAGAGCACATACGCGCGCGCGCACACACACACGCTTTAATACATATAGCACAATCCAAACTGGAGGCAGAGTGGGTCTGGGCACGAGATGTTTTGCTCCTACCTTCTTCCCTGAAGCACACGCCAGTTGGTGGCAGTTTAAAACTTTGCACTTAAGAAGCTTAATTTTTTTTTTTTTTCCATAGAGCAAGACTCTTCTGGGCTGACATCTTCACATGCAGCCTGGTGGGAATGAATCCTGTAAAAATGAGAACCAGGCCATCTCTTATCATGCCTGAGAAGGTCAGGGAAGGGGCATTTCGCTGCTCCGCCTTGCGATGTTTTCGATCAGGGTCCCATCTGCCTCATCAAATTCTGCTTCTGACTGGCTGATACCAGCCCCTTGGGAGTTGTTCTCGACATCCGAAATCAATAAGCTGAGCTGTCAATCTTCCCAGGCAGCCTCAACTGCGAGGGGCTGCCTTTCCTGACTGGGCATTTTGGGAGAAGCCAGAATTCCATTTTTATAGCAGCTCACTTGGTCCTTAGTGAAGTTGGCTAATTCTCAGGATTAATTGCCTCATTAATGAGGGAGATTCACACAGTATATTTGCTTTTAGCCAGATTGTCAGATACCTTTGAAAGGGTTTAATGTCAAAAAAATTTCAATGTAGCTGTTAGTTTAGTTAAGTAACCATTTAACAACTCCACTTGGGCCATCACTGCTCTGGGAAAAGACTGAAGCAGGCTATCTGCTAAATTCAGGGTTCCATGGGGACAAGAACTTGGATCCAAGTGTAAAGAGGTTGCTCGGTGAGTGTAGGGAAACCGGGGGAGGCTACAGGAAAATGAAAATAAATAAGAGCTAGACTGAACTTGAACATTAGTCATGTATTACATAGCATGAAATTAAGCATGCCATCTGATTTACCAAATACTTGGTTCAAATTGGAAAGCTTCAGCATTGTGATTTACGGACATCCTTTTTTGCATTGCTATATCCTGCCCCAGGACATTTATATCTGCTTTTCTTTCTACATCGATGTTTGTCTTTAGGTATTTACAGCGATTCCCTCTTGAACTTTTTTTGATTCTTGATTTCAGTGTTCCTACCATGGGGAGATTCTTTCATCACCTTGTTAAAAATAGTTCGACCTGTCATCACTCTATCATCTCTTTTTAAAGTACTGACATGGGAGCAGGTGCTTACATGTTTAACATCTGTCTTCCCTGTGGAGCGGAAGAAGGACCAGACTTGTTCTGTTCACAGGCATACCCCCAGAGCCAGGAACAATTCTTGGTATAGTGTAACTCAATAAATAAACAACAATTGAATCAATGAAATATTAATAAAAGAAACAATATTAATTATAAGAAAAACTTTCCAAATACTCTCATCCAGAAATAAACATCATTCATATGAGGAATCCACCGCATTTCAGATACTGTTCTATATTGTTGCTGTTGTGAAAGTGGAAGTGTTAATCGCTCAGTTGTGTCCAACTCTTCCCCGCCAGTCTCCTCTGTCCATGGGATTCTCCAGGCAAGATTACTGGAGTGAGTTGCCATTCCCTTTTCCAGGGGATCTTCCCAACCCAGGTCTCCAGCCTTGCAGGCAGATTCTTTGAGCCACATCTGAGCCACCAGGGAATCCACCTTGATGTTGTTCGGCTGTTGTTGTTCAGTTGCTAATTCGTGTTTGACTGTTTTCGACCCCATGGACAGAAGCACTCCAGGCTTCCCTGACCTTCACCATCTCTCTGAGTGTGCTCACACACATGTCCATTCAGTCAGTGATGCCATCCAAGAATCCAGCCATCCTCTGCCACCCTCTTCTCCTTTTGCCTTCAATCTTTCCCAGGATCAGGGTCTTTTCCAATGAGTCATCTATACATATTTCTATTAAAATAGGATATGACTATTAGTGCTCTTTTAAGAGTGTTTTAAGTTTAATTTCATTTGACTGAACAGAAGACAAAAATGAAGATAAAAGGTGAAAGTTTAAACGGATTTATTTTTTTACTGTAACAGATGTTATTTCCTAAAATATTCCACTAAAGACATTACGCAAAATATTGACAAGTTGTAATCACTATCATTTTTTTAAAAAATTACATTTTGAGTTTCTGCCATAAAAGATTAGTATTCTCACATTCCCTCTTTCCTGATTTTTAAAGTTATTTCTCTTATAGTGTTCATAGTTTACTTTTTCTTTGTTATCTGTAATTCAAACAATTGTCAAGTGTTTCTTTTTGTTTTTAAAAGGAGTCCCTACCCACCATCAGTACTTTCTTACTGGAGCTCTGCCATCCCTGAGGTTAACATTTGCTAAGACTCTCACTTAACTGGATTTCCTTGGCAAGTGGATTTTCCCAGCAGGCCATGGGGTGGCAGTGTGGCATTGCTATTACAGAGGGAAGTTTCTAGAGTCACCACCTGGGGTT
Source organism: Budorcas taxicolor (assembly GCF_023091745.1). Classification (NCBI taxonomy): domain Eukaryota; kingdom Metazoa; phylum Chordata; class Mammalia; order Artiodactyla; family Bovidae; genus Budorcas; species Budorcas taxicolor. The sequence goes on from NC_068915.1 coordinate 46,997,663, forward strand.
AACATTTCAGCTGTGCCATTTCCTAGCTGTGTGACCTTGGGAAAGTTTCTTACTTTCTCTGTATCTTAGTCTTTATTTGAAACGTGGATAATAATAGAACCTACTCCATAGAGCCACGCTGCTGTGCTGTGTTCAGTTGTGTCCCACTCTTTGGGACCCCATGGACTGTAGCGCACCAGGCTCCTCTGCCCATGGAATTTTCCAAACAAGAGTACTGGAGAGGGTTGCCATTTCCCCCCCCTCTTGCCCACCCAGAGATGCAGCTTGGGTCTCCTTTGCCTCCTGCATTACAAGCGAATCCCCCTGCAATGCAGGAGACCCCAGTTTGATTCCTGGTTTGGGAAGATCCTCTGGAGAAGGGAAAGGCTACCCATTCCAGTATGGAGTTGCAAAGAGTTGGGCACGACTTTCACATTGCATCACACACAGGGACATGGATTAGATGAAACAGTGCTCTTCACACAATCCTTGGCAGCCAGTAAACCTGCCCCTCGAACTCCCCTTGAGAGATTGCATTCCTTTCAGGGTTGCCTGCCCCATATAGCTCTCACCCTGCCTGACTGTGGAGTCCAACAGATCAAAGAGTCTTTCTTCCTTAGACCTCACGGTTGAGTTACACAAATACTGCCGTTTGCTATTCCCAATCCCTTCCAATTAGGACTTGTGAGTTCAAATGTTAGGCTGTCTATGACACATGCAGCAGTGAAACTGACCGACAGGGAGCAGAGGCAGCTGTGGAGGGAAGCCAAAGGCGACTGTGGGAGGTGGCCCGGTGCTGTTGAACCATTTTGGAATCGGCCTCTGGAGCCTGGCAGCCCCGGAGAAGGTCTGTAGCTTGGGATGCAGCCGGAGCCTGTATCTGACAAGTTTATTTCCACAGTTGGATGTGATTTGCCTTAATGCTGGTATCCCTCCTGCCAAGGTGCATGCTGTTTGCTCAGATGTTGGTCACATTTTGATAATCATTTAATCTTTATTTATTCTGTGCACCCTGTGGTGTAGATAATCATCTCTGGCTGCCAGAGGAGGAGACCTGCTAGAGTCAATATGGAACCTGAGTACCCTTTTCCAATGGGATTCTTCTCAAGAGATGGATGTGTCGATTTAAACAGAAAGTTTCTTGCAAAAGTAATTTTTACACAGGACAGGCATTTTAAAACTTATGGCAAATGAAAAATATGGGGGAAAGTTTCTTTCTGTTTTCTCTTAGGAAATTCTGATTAAGGCTCCTTTTTTTTGCTTACTATTATGCTTATGTTTGGTAATTTCTCTACTGTTAATCTTTGACAATTCAAATATACTTGAATTTATCTATTTCCATAACTGAATTAGAGAGATAAGGAAATTGAGAAGAGTAAACCAGTACAGAGGATTTTCAAATTTCACTAGTGAATTCCTGGACCTATTCTCAAAAGAAATTGGCATTATAAATTTAATTCAGTATGTGTAATTTTTTTTAATTTAAGAAATATTTTTTAAGGATTTGTTATAAGGGTATGGTGGGTGAGTGAGTGAGTGAAAAATCACTCAGTTGTGTCTGACTCTTTGCGACCCCATGGGCTATACAGTCTATGTAATTCTCTAGACCAGAATACTAGAGTGGGTAGTCTTTCCCTTCTCCAGGGGATCTTCCCAACCCAGGGGTCGAACCCAGGTCTCCCACATTGCAGTTGGATTGTTTACCACCTGAGCCACAAAGGAAGCCCAAGAGTACTGGAGTGGGTAGCTTATCCCTTCTAGAGCAGACCTTCCCAACCCAGGAATCAAACTGGGATTTCCTGCACTGCAGGCAGATTCTTTACCAATTGAGTTATGAGGGAAGCCCCAGTGTTCTGGTGGTTTGATAAAAATAAACAAGGATGCTTTCTATATTATTTTTTGTTTAAACAGTACTTAAATAGTATTAGAATTACGTATTTCTATTTGACTCATGAGCTTTTAAAAAGTAATATTTTTAATTCTCCAAAGAACTTTGTATATTTTGTTTTTAGATGTACTTATCAATTTCCTACTATAGTACTTTCAAAACATATGGATTATTCTTTTCTAAAAAATTGTATACATTTATTAAAAAACATGGATTATTCTTAATCAAGAAAAACATTACTTGGGACTTCCCTAGTGGTCTAATGGTTAGGACTTGATGCTTTCACTGTTATGGCCCTGAGTTCAATCTCTGGTCAGGGAACTAAGGTCCTGCAAGCTATGGGAGTGCCCAAAAATTAAAATTAAAATAAGTAAAAATACATACTTAAAAAACAGAAAAACCTTACTAGAACTTTAGACTCTTGCCTATGAACATTATCTTCTTTAGCCTGAATCAAAAATTCAGTCAAGGGAGGTAATGTAGACAGAATAGAGTGAAGGGCGTCTGAGAGGTTCTTTTGTTCCAAATCATTAGAGTTTGGGGTTAGTGGACCTCAAAGCCTTGACTCTCTGCTTGACACAGTTGGGTTTTGTGCCCCCAGCTTACACTGACCGATGTAATCGAAGTTTTGTAGGGGGATTGCTGAAGATATTGTACTCTGTGTTACTCCATATCCTCTAGGTAGACCTAGGCAACTCTTTCATTTAGAGCTGTGCTGTCCACATGTGAAATATGTCTAATGTGATTAAGAAAATAAATCTTATTTAAATTTTAATTAATTTAAATTTAAAAATGAATATTCAGCAATTGGAGAAGCTTTAAGCATGTTGGAATGATTTGGTTATGTGAACCTACTTTTTCTACTGTGCTGAGCTTAGTTGCTCAGTTGTGTCCAACTCTTTGAGACCCCATGAACTGTAGCCCAGGCTCCTCTGTCCATGGAGTAGGTTGCCATGCCCTCCTCCAGGAGATCTTCCCAACCCAAGGACTGAACACTGGTCTCTTGCATTGCAGGCATATTCTTTACTGTCTGAGCTACCAGGGAACCCACTGTACAATTTGTGAAATCAAGATATATTAGGTTGGTGCAAACATAATTGCTGGTTTTTGCATTGTTGAAAGTTGCTGTTTAATATCAGAATACATTCTTAATAAGTATGGTTATTTTATAGGTCATTTTAATACTCATTTCTCACTTTATGTTTTTTGCTAATGACTTATTATTTGCTATTCATTTTAAACTAGGAAATGATGTTAGACAAAAAGGAAATTTGAGTGATTTTCTTATTCAAGTTCAAAATGAGTCATAAAGCAGCATAGACAACTCTCAACATCAACAACGAATTTGGCCCAGGAACTGCTAATGAACATACAGTGCAGTGGTGGTTCCAGAAGTTTTGCAAAGGAGATGAGTGACTTGAAGATAAGCAGCATAGTGGCCAGCCATCAGAAGTTGATGACGACCAATTGAGGGCAATCATGGAAGCTGATCCTCTTACAGCTACATGAGAAGTTGCCAAAGAACTCAACATAGACCATTCTTGGTCATTCAGCATGTAAAGTAAATTGGAAATGTGAAAAAGCTCAATAAGTGGGTGTCTCATGAGCTGACGGAAAAAAAAAGTCTGAAATGTTGTCTTTTTTTCTATGCAACAACAATGAATCATTTCTCTGTTGGATTGTGACATGTGATGAAAAGTGGATTTTATAGGACCACTGCTGATGACCAGCTCAGTGGTTGGACCAAAAAGAAGCTCCAAAGCACTTCCCAAATCCAAATATGCACAATAAAAGGGTCATAGTCACTCTTTGGTGGTCTGCTGCCGGTCTGATCCACTACAGCTCTCTGAATCCTGGTGAAACCATTACATCTGAGAAGTATACTCAGCAAATCAGTGAAATGCACCAAAAACGGCAACACCTACAGTCACATTGGTCAACAGAAAGGGCACAGTTCTTCTCCACTACAATGCCCAACGGCATGTTGCACAATCGCTTCAAAAGTTGAATGAATAGGGCTATGAAGTTTTGCTTAATCTGCCTTATTCACCTGACCTCTCCCCAGCTGGCTACCACTTCAACATCTTAACACCTTTTTGCAGGGAAAACGCTTCCACAATGAGCAGGAGGCAGAACATTCTTTCCAAGTGTTCGTTGAGTCCTGAAGTATGAATTTTTATGCTACAGGAATAAGCAAACTTATTTTTCTTTGGCAAAAATATGTTGATTATAATGGTTCCTATTTTGATTAATAAAGATGTGTTTGAGCCTAGTTATAATAAAATTCATGATTTGAAACCACAATGACTTTTGCACCAATATAAAAATCAAGTATTTCCAATGAAAATTTAGTGCCTCTGAGAAGTGCTATGAGTGTAAAATGTACATTATATTTTAAAGACTTAGTATGCAAAAAAAAAAACACCACATGGTTAATTTGTATATTGATTATATACTGAAATGATAATACCTTGAATATATTAAGATTTTATAAAAATTAATGTCATTTTCTTTACATTTTAAATGTATTTATTAGAAAATTTAAAATTGCATATGTGACATTATATTTCTGTTGGACAGCACTGGTACGTAATAAAGTTTCAGGAAAAACTTTGCTTCTTGGATGGAAACCGTATATATTTTTTCTTTTCTAAAAAAACCTGGATTTTATAATCATATTAGTTTATCTAAAAAGGTAAATTCTTGGCCACCAGAATCTCAAAACTCTATTTTTGGCTTAGTATTATTTCCTCTAAGATCTTATCACTTTCATGGCTTTATTTAATTTTTTCCCCTGGTCTTATCTTCCTGCTATATCTTTATTTTCTCTGGCTGTGATTTAATTTGGTTTACATCTTATTCTTGTGAATTACACCAAATCATGTTATGGAGAACCCATCTTCCTCATGTGGTTTGTTGTGAACCTGTCTAGGTTATAAGCATGGCAGGATATGGACGTTGGCCTGATGAAACCCTTAATGTTTGAAAGGAAAATGATAGAAACAAAGGAATTGGCATTTTGAAAGCCCAAAGCTCCATAAAACTCAGCTGTGTCTGACTCTTTGTGACTCCATGGACTGTAACCCACTAGGCTCTTCTGTTCATGGAATTCTCCAGGCAAGAATACTGGAGTGGGTAGCCTTCCCTTCTCCAGGAATCTTCCCAACTGAGGGATCAAACCCAGGTCTCCTCTGTTGCAGGCAGATTCTTTACAGTCTGAGCCACCAGGGAAGCCCATAGAACTCAACACAAGTCTTCTATTTTTGAAAGCCACTTCAGGTTTGAGGTAAGTTTCTGGAGATCTAGAAATCTTTCCCGGAGTGATTTTTTTTTTTTTTTTTTCCAGGTGCCTATGTGGCTTGTGGGATCTTCTTAGCTCCTATGATTGAACCAAAATCTATATCTTCAAAAGTAGCCTCAGTTCTCTGAAATATTGATGACTAAAAAGGCTCTGAAATTGCAGAGTCATTTCTCTAAAGAAGGTTACCTGCATTCAGGCAGCAGCCATCCTGTGATTGGCTGGGACCAGTGTGCTTTGGGGCACAGCTAGGTTCTTTCTGGTGAGAATTACAGAAAGAAGAAAGGGTATGTCATTTTATGAGATTAAATTTTTTATTGAGAAAGTGACACATCAATTAACTGTTATAAACATAGAATACCTCAATTATGATGAGAGTTAAATGATAATATATTCAAGCCTAGCTTTAGGACTTAGTTTATGAAATAACTAGCAAAAATTCCTCTCTTCATATGTTACTTGAGTAGGTTGGGATAAAAGGCTGTGATGTGAGGTAGGGGTTCAATGTAATTCATGTTTGAAAATCTGATCATCCCTATCACTGATTCTTTACTTCTCTGACAAATATTGTTTTTCTTTCTTGTCAATATCTTTAGAACTTTACGAATTCATCTCAACTATCACAGAATAATAGGACAAAATTACGCTTCTCATTACTTCACATTTTAAGGGTTAACTCCAATTTGACATTTATCATTTAGAGAGGAACAGCATCCATGGGCCACTTTTAATAGCAACTGCATTTTCTGAGGGGACTAACGTGTGACAAGCAGCTTGTTATGGAACTATAAACTTTTATGGATAACTGGAAATAGAGGTTTTCCAAGGTCCTCTAGGGTTAGATAGTCACCTGTACTCTTCCTTCGGATGTCAGAAATAAGGTTGATCTGGCTGTTTGGAAGTCACTGATATCATGAGGTTATTTTAGCACCCAGAAGATAATTAATATGTATACACTGACTGATGGGCTTGAGGGGAGATGCTCCTGGCAGAATCTAAGTCCCATTTTGATTTTGACAGCTCAGGGCCCACAACTGTGTTTATTCATTTTTCAACAATTTTCTTTGCTGAGGGAAATTTGTGGCCTTTCCTTTTTGGTGAAACTTTTTCTTTAAAGAAGGGTTACAGTTCCTATAGGGCAGCTGCAACTTTAGCAACTTATTTTATTTCAAGAAAAAGTAATGAGCATCTATTACGGGCTAAGTGTTTTATGCTAGGCATTGGGAATCCCAAGAAGAACAAGAAACAATGCTTGCTCCAGGGTAACTCAACAGTGCAGTAAGGGAGATAGATATGTATGTATTCAGGTGTAATAAATTATTGAAAACTGAAGATAGTACTTTCCAGAAGTACAAGAGTTGTGATATTTTGTAGTAGTGGACTTTGGACCCCAGATGCCATGTTTCATATATTACCTCTACAATTGCATATATTACCTCTAAAACTGTGTATGTGGGAACTGTTACTTAACTTCTATGAGCCTTACTTTCCCATTTGTAAAATGGAGGCAATCAGATTTAACTCAGGGTTTTTTTTTTCAATTGAAATATAGTTGCTTTACAATGCTATGTTAGTTTCTGCTGTGTGATGAAGTGGATCAGTCATATGTATACACATATTTCCTCCTTCTTGGCTATACCTCTTCTCCCACCTTTCTAGGTCATCACAGAACACTGAACTGAAACTCCCTATACAGCAGCTTCCTGCGGGCCGTCTGTTTTAGGCATCATAGTGTACATATGTCAACCCTAATCTCCCAGTTTGTCCCATCCTTCCTTTCCCCTCCTGTGTCCTCATGCCCATTTCTATGTCTGTGTCTCCATTCCTGCCTCAGAAATAGGTTCATCTGTACCATTTTTCTAGATTCCACATACATTCATTAATATATGATATTTGTTTTTCTCCTTCTGACTTGCTTAACTCTGTATGACAGACCCTAGGTCCATCCACAAGGGTTTTACAATACAGTAGAGGTACGGAGATATAACAGGCCAGTGTTTCTGTCTGGCACGCAGTAATTGCTCAAGAGCAAATGTTTTTAGAGGGCTTGTGCAGCTCCAGTCTCTCTGTATGATTAGATAAGGCAATCTAGGGCACAGATACTCTCCCCATTTTATTGATGAAATCAACTTATGGAGGTTAAGTTGTTCGCTCCAACCTCCATAGCTCATGAGCCCCTGCTCATCGGAATTTGAAGCCAAGTGGTCTACTCATGGAACTTACTCTCCTAACCACTTTTGTACACTGCCTTTCAATGGAATGAGTAAAGTCTTCTGGTCCCACAATTGAAGGAGTAATTATTTACAGTTGATATAATCATGGAAGGTTTCCTGGAGGAATAAGACCTTCAGCCTGGCCTTAGGTATAATAGAAAAACTTTAGTTTTTTTTTTCTTTCTAAACTCTAGTTTAAACACATGGCATTGTGTTAACACTAGGAGGACATAGAACAGTATTTTGATTTTTAAAAAATGCCCTGGGGTTAAAACTTATCAGCCAGCTTCCTCCTGATGTTTATTAAACTCGACGATGCTGCATTTGTCTAACCATCACATTTCACTGTTCAATACTGTGGATGACAGCGTCTCCCAGAAGAGCTGTGGTGCAAAGCAGAGGATAAAGCTATGGTCCAAGGCCCGTCACTCAGGGTTAGTGCTTTCACCGCCTTCAGCAGGATATGAAAATCATAGTTTAAAAGGAGGTAGAAGTTGAATTTGCTTCTTCAGGGCTATTCCTAGCTACATGGTAAATGTTCTTAATACTTGATAAATGTCAAAAAAGCCCCTCCAACTTTGCAATCTGATAAAATCGACGCCTTTCACTGCTCCGGTGAGAACTCTGCCAAGCTATAAGTTTATGTGTTTCCTTGTTGATAATAGACAAAGCTCATGATGATGGAAATTTGTCCAATTTGTACCCACTATGATTCTTGGAGAATATTCTTCCGAAGTGATTGACAGCACACAATATAGTGAGACCTTTCTATTCCCTGTATTAATATAATATGAACTGTGAGAAGATGAAAGCCTCATTTACATAACCTGAGATAAAAGAAGGTGAAATGTTGTAATTATCCTTTCAAGCTAAATTTTCAACTGCTATTTAAATTAACCTAGGTGAAGAGCAAGTTAACCCCAAGGAGAGCTCTTGCTCCATGAAATCTACTTGAGAAATCAGGACTGTTGGCAAACTGGCCAATCAATGAGCTATTTCCTGTTGAGATACAGGAGACTTCCCAGGTAGTTCAGTGGTAAAGAATATGCCTGCCAATACAGGAGGTGCAGGAGACGTGAATTCGATTCCTGAAATAGAAACACTGATTATTTCACAGTTAGGGTGGTTGGGAAGATCCCCTAGAGGTCGAAATGCAACCTACTCCAGTATTCTTGCCTGGAGAATCCCAAGCACAGAGGAGCCTGATGGGCTACAGTACATGGGGTCTCAAGAGTCAGACATGACTTAGCAACTAAATCACCACCACCAGGGTGGGTCAGGAATCTAGATGAGACTTATCTGAGTGTCTCTGGTTCAAGGTTGTGTGGTTGTAGCCATGCTGCTGCAGCCTCATCTGAAAGTTGACTAAGGGAGGGTTCATGTCCAGAACCTCTGAAGTGATTGTAGGAAGGATTTCCTACTTTGCAGCCTGTTGGAGTGAGAGCTTCAGTTTCCTGCTGGCTGTTGATTAGAGGACTCTTCTCTCAGTTCTTCATTTTGTGGACTTCATAGGGCAGCTCAAAACATGGCAGCTGAATTCCTCAAGGTGAGTGAGTGAATGAAAGAAAATGAACATCCAGGACAGCAGCTACCGTTTTCCTATAACCTGATCTCACGAGGGACATCCCATTGCTTTTCTACATTAATTAGAAGCATGTCAATAATTTCAATTTGCCCTTAAGGGGAGAGGATTATGTAAAGCTGTTAAACCAGAAGATGGGGATCACTGGGGTCATTGTAGAGGCTGTCTCCCACAACATCAAATGTTCCTCCACCTTGTTAACTTCAGAACCATGATTTTGGATATAGGAAGTGATTATTCTGTGTCTCTAGCTAGGAGAAGGCACTAGCGACCCACTCCAGTATTCTTGCCTGGAGAATCCCATGGATGGAGGAGCCTGGTAGGCTGCAGTCCATGGGGTCGCGAAGAGTCAGGCATGACTGAGCGACTTCACTTTCACTTTTCACTTCCATGCACTGGAGAAGGCAATGGTAACCCACTCCAGTGTTCTTGCTTGGAGAATCCCAGGGACAGGAGCCTGGTGGGCTGTCGTCTATGGGGTCACACAGAGTCGGACAAGACTGACGTGACTTAGCAGCAGCAGCAGCAGCAGCAGCTAGAGGAAAACAATAATCTTTACAACAAGATGCTATTTACCTAAGGAAGGTACATTCCAGCCCTATGTTGAAACATGTGAAATACTGGCAATTGCAATGGCTTTAGAGGACTGTCAATATATGAAAACTCATAATCATTTAATGTCAAGGATGTAGAGGAGAAGCGCAGATGTGCTGCCTTGTAAACTGAGTTAAGTCTTCTTGGTTGGCTACAGATAGCTTGTAATCACAGTTTATCAATCTTCTGTTTGTTCTGAAGTCACATAAAAACTCATATCTTTTAGCTTGATTATTACCATAGCCTTTTCCTATACTAGGCATGGTGACAAATGTTGTTATTCTGGGTCAAATAGCTAAGTGGACGCAGTCGTCTTGGTGCCCTGTTTCCCTTTCTGATTCTCATCATCTCTGCCAAGTCCTGTTGGCAAGAAGAGATATGAAACCTGTAACTTGGAAGCACATCAAAGTATTAGCTCATCCAATGCTATTTGCATTTTAAGCCTGGCTTTGTGGAACGAAATCTTTGTCCTCTGAGGAAGGAATTTCAGCAAAATAGGTGGGAAAGAAGTTTTCTCTCCAGAGAGAGAAGCAGAGGGTAAAAAGCCTCAATTCACATTCAGTAGGAATTACCTGCCCTTCCTAAAGGTAAAGTCCAATTTCTGTTTCCAAGCAATGGTCATGGAACAGTGTGCTGAGCTGAAGGTCATTACTTTTCTGGTTCACAGCAGATTATACCATTTGTTTTCTGGTATTTAGCTCCTATGCCTTGTGAAGATAAGAAAGGGACAATCTTGAGTTGCTGGAGAAGAGCTCTATTATTTCTTTAATAGAGAGCAGAGATGGTGAATAAGGTGGGTTTGGTGATGGGAAAGGAAATTGACATAAATTGTGTGCTATGCATGCCATGCTTTACTTTTATCCATGAGAAGTAAATGTTAGTATTTCTAGTTTTCACATAAGAAAGTGTGTATTTAGTAAAACTGGGTGATTTTCTGCATCCTCAAAATCGGGATAGTGCTAGCCTTTCCCTCATAGGGTTAACTGGATGAACACCTAAAAGTGTTGGTTAAAGGCTTGTGTTGTTCTCGTCACTATTATTGCAGTCTGACGGAGTCACGTAGTTAGGAATTAGCAGGATGAGGCTATGAACCAAGATACCTTATTCAACCTTTTCCTGCTTCCTCTAAAATAAGCAATTAGATGGTGATAGGATGTTGATTCAGGTGGGTGAGAGAGCAAGGGAGAAGGGAAAGAATTGCAAGTAGTAGAGGAAAGAGGCTGTGAGATGGTTTATGTGACAAGAGCAGCTGAGGAGTGTGGGAGTTGATATAGGCAGACATGAATTGCTAGAGGGCTTTAAAGTCAACTGTGATTTATTTGAATTTGATATAATATTGAATGCCAAGGGAGGATGTTGGGAGGATGCATTATTTGGTCAAAGCAGGGGTGGGGAAAAAGTTTTATGGGTGACATTCTCTATTAATAAAGAAGGTTGGAGGACAAGAGGCTTCTTTTAAAAATAAACCAAGACCTGGGATAGGAGGAATAGCTGGCAGTAATACCTTTGTTGTTTTCTAGCCAATAAGTCATGCCGACCTTTTGGTGACTCTGTGGACTGTAGCCCACCAGGCTTCTCTGTCTGTGGGATTTCCCAGGCAAGAACACTGGAGTGGGTTGCCATTTCCTTCTCCAGGGAATCTTCCTATCTCAGGTGTTGAACGCACGTGTCCTGCACTGGCAGGCAGATTCTTTACCACACTGCCACCAGGGAAGACCCGGGATAGGAGGAAATAGCTGGTAGATGATACCTTAGAATGGCCTAAACAAACATCGGACTGCCTTAGTTCTTGGCCATTTCCCGCACTAGACTTAGAATCTATGATGGGTTTCCTCGAGATAATGGGATTGGCACCTGGGGACGATATCCGAGCACTATGGGAATGAACGGTTTTGCATGGAGCCAGAAATCCAGCGAGAGTTGCCAACACATATTCAGGGTTTGATATTTGCCAGTAGTGGGGACCAAATGAGGTGTGGGTTTCTGCAAAAGACTGCACAGATGAAGTTTGAAGAATTCAAAAAGTAGAATTATCTGCAGAGGCAGGGTGATTGCCAGACTGAAAGTATGGTGGGGCCAAGATGGATTAATGTGAATGAGAGGCAGTGGAAAGTGCTGTAATGGAGAGGAGGGTGCCTGCAGTGACAAGGCTCCTGTCTTTTTCTTTTTTAAACTTTCATTCATCCCTTATTTATTTATTTTTTCTTTTGGCCAAACCATAGGACATGTGGGATCTTAGTCCTCAGGACCAGGGATGGAACCTGTACCCTCTGCAGTAGAAGGATGGTGTCTTAACCGCTGGACCACCAGGGAAGTCCCAGAGGGTTCTAGTCCTGAAAGGACTTTAAGCTAAGCTACATATTTGGGCTTTGTTTAGTGGAAGAGAGAGGTGAATGCTATGTTCCTGTTCTCTTCTTTATGTAGTGGAGAAAGGCCCACTCCAGTGGGCTGAGAAGGGGCATAGACCCTGTTTGCATGTACTAACTGATTTCCTTTCCAGGGAGATACCACCTTTCATCAGCAGGGCCACAGTTTTTAAGATGCTAGGCCATGGGAAGAAGTATTATGTTGACCTGTGGCTTCCTGAGAGTTGATTAGATTGGTTCGTTGGTCTCCCTCCTCCACCCTCAGCTTCAGTCAATTTCTGAGCTCATTCAGACCTGAGCAGGAAATGTATCAACAATCTGAGCTTCTCTGCCTGGTGGCATCTAGACCATATTTTGGTCACAGAATCGTAAGCATCAAGGATGAGCCCTTCCTCACTCCCTCTGAGGGGTCTGCTTGTGGTATCTCCAGCCTCTGACTGGATGTCCTGTGAATCAACAAACCATGAGGAACCTTCTATAATTGGAGACATTATTTTTAGTGAAAACTTTTGTTTTGTTATTTGTTGCAAAGTATCCTTTCAGATCCTGGCAACTTCTTGAGCCACCTTACTTCATGTGTATTTTCTCAGTAGTCAAGATATGGAAACCTAAGGATCTATCAGTGGATGAATGGATAATAAAGATACACACACACACACACACACACACACACACACACACACACACAGAGTGGGATTTATATAGCCATAAAAAAAGAAATGCTGTCATTTATGACAATATGGATGGAATTTGAGAGCATTATGCTAAAAGAAACTAAACAGAGAAAGACAAATACGGCATGATATCACTCATATGTGGACTCTAAAAAAATATTTATTTATTTGGCTGCACATTTTAGTTGTGGCATGTGAATTCTCAGTTGGGGCCTCTGGGACCTAGTTCCTCAACTAGGGTTTGAACCTCAGCCCCCTTCATCGGAAGTGTGGAGCCTTATCCACTGGACCACCAGGGAAATCCCCATATGTGGACTCTTAAAAGAAAAAAAAATGTCTAACTCTTAGGAAGAGAGTAGAAAGTGGTTGCCAGAAGCTCAGGGGTTGGGGTTTATCAGAAGCAGAGGAAATAGAGAAAGATTGGTAAATGGGTACAAACTTTTCAGCTATAAAATGAGGGGGATTTAACATATTACATGGTGACTATAGTTGGTAACAGTATATATCTATCTAACATTGTATATCTTGTATTATACACTATATATAACTTATTACATGATATTTTGTTATATATAAGTTATATTATATAATCAAAGCTTTCTAAGAGAGTAGAACTTGGATGTTCTCACCAAACCACCCCCAAACATGCATATCTTACTTAATTAGATGGTGGAATCCTTTTACAATGTGTCTTTATATTACATATATGTATATCATATCACCATGGTGTATATTTTAAATATCATACTGTTTTAATTGTCAATTACATGTTAATAAAGCTGGAAAAAGTCCGATTCTTAATTGCTACATCAAACTGTGGGCTTCCCTGGTGGCTCAGTGGTAAAGAAGCGGCCTGCTAATGCAGGAGATGCAGATTCAATCCCTGGGTAGGGAAGATCCTCTGGAGAAGGAAATGACAACCCACTGCAGTATTCTTGCCTGGGAAATTCCATGGATCGAGGAGGCTGGCAGGCTCAGTCCATGGGGTCACCAAGAGTCAGACATGACCTTGCGACTGAGCATGCGTGCATGTACACACACACATCAGAATGTCTCCTTGACAACAGCTAAGGCATCAGAAATAAGTTAAATTATGTTCAGTGAAATCTGCTTGATAATGTCGGCAAGGAACTAATACACTTTGGGCATATTTAAGCAAAACCCTGATGACTTAATCATGTAAGCTTTAGTTATCTGGATAAACCGCTTAAGTGGACTAGACAGAAAAAAGGAGCCACTGAGATGCTCTGTCATATTAGGTGCACTCTAAGCAGTTACATAAAATATCGAATAGTCACTTTTAATTTTGTCCCTCAAGAGGTGACATCAGCCTTTTGCTTCTTATTCTCAGTAGAGATCTATTCACAGTGTCTTGGATCTTTGCAGAATCTTTCAGCTCATTGTTTAGACCCCGTTTACTTTATATCCCCAGTTTATGGGATTTGAGGTCATGATGCTTTTTTTTTTTTTTTAATAGTATAAAAGTTGTTAAGATTTCAGTAACTGAAGTTTCACAAATCTAGATGCAAGTTTTCTGTAGCACAATGCCTGGAAAGTCAGTCTGTGAGGTTTGACACAGTCTATGTCAACCACAAGTTTCTACATACTTATTCTGAATTCTTTATCTGATATCAGAAGTTGTTTGTTTGTCTTCTCTTAACCTCTTTTTTCCCCTTAAGTTGTATACGTCTTTCCTGACATAACATCAATCTCTTCAGCACTGCAGTTTTGATTTATCCATGAAATAAAGGTCTGTGCTCCTCTACATAATCCTCCAGAATATTTTTTCCTGCTGTATAAAATGCCTTGATTATTTCTGAAATCATTCTGAGGATCTATAATGGGTCCCTTCCATTTGCCTCTGGACACTTAGATAATTTTCTGAAAACCCTGAATAGTATGGATGGTTACAAAACTACAATTTAGTTTTAAAGTTAGTATCAAAATCCAAATTTTGCAAAGACATATTCTAAAGAGTATTTCTATTGACTATTAAAATAACAGAGCATATTATTTTAAAAGCAGCCACTTTGCTTTCAAGGGCATTTTGTGTTTATGTTTGAACAGTTTTTCATTTCTCCTCTTCCTTCCTTCTTGCCTTCTTTTCTTCCTTCCTCCCTCCCTCCCTTTCTTCTTTCCTTCCTTCCACAAATAGTTATCACATACCCACAGGGGGCAAATCCTGCTCTAGACACAGAGGTGTTTCAGGAAGAACAAGATGTCAGTGTGGCTAGAACAGAGTGAGGAGGTGATGGTAGGAGATGAGGCCATAGAGGTGAGAGGTGACAGTAAACAGATCTTGCAGAGTCTTAGGGGCCATTGTAAAAATGTTACCTTTGGTTCTGATGAGTTGTGGGGCTGTCAGAAGGTTTGAACAGCAAGGTGACATCATCTAGCTCACTGTATCACTTTGTTAATATGTTGAGAATAGACTCTAGAGGGAGGACAGACAGATGCAGGAAGCCTAGCTAGCGAACTATCATAATAATCTAAGCCGGAGGTGATGCTTTTTGGACCAGGGTGGAAGTAGGGAGAAGCGGTCAATGCTGGGTGTATTTTGGAGGTAGAATCAGGAGGATTTACAGGGCTGGGTGTATTTTGGAGGTAGAATCAGGAGGATTTACAGTTAGAGTAGGCATGATGAAGAGAGTAGATGAGGGGAAGACAGGAGTAAGGGGTGATTCCAAGGAGTTTGAACTGAGTAATCATGAAAAAGAAAAGAGTTGCTATGATGAGGCAGGAAGAATGAGGCTTAATTTTAGACATGATGGGTTAGAGATGCCTGTTAGGTGTCTAGGTGGAGATATTTTACCTACATGTGGTGGTTTAGCTGCTGAGTCATGTCCGACTCTTGCAACCCCATAGATTGTAGCCTACCACGCTCTTCTGTTTATGGGATTTCCCAGGAAATAATACTGGAGTGGGTTGCCATTTCCTCCTCCAGGTTCCATATATAGTTGGTATTTAAAACTATGAGAATAAATGAGATATCTAAAGTGAATGATGATAGGGAAGAGTTTCCTGTGTTTGGAGGGTAGGGGGATAAGGAGAAACCAGCCAAAAAAGAAGTGATTAAGTGAAGAAAATGTTTCAAGGAGCAGAAAGTAATAAACTATGCCACATCCTGCACTTAGATACATATGAGGACTGAGAGCTGCCCTTGGACATGGAAATATGGAGAACTGGTAAAAATCTGCAAGAATAGACAGTTGCATTGACCTGTTTTGCTGGAAAGAAATGCAGAAGGTGGAATAGTTGAAGATGAGAATCTAAGGTAAACTGATATTTAACTAATGTCATCAGAGTCAACTGCAAGAGAAGGTGGCAGAAGTGACCCAGAATATTCTAACTGCTTTTCATGTTGTCTGAGAGGATGAATATCTCGGACACTATTAATCTTCTGAGATTTATCAGTCATCAAACTTGGCCTTTCAGGTCTAGAAACTTCAGTGATGAAGGGATTTTGCTAAGAGACTATCTCTGTGATTGACTAGACTCTTAAGGCTCAATCTAATTAGAACCTTGATAAAAAGCATTAAATATGCTTTCAGCTATTTTGATTGATTTTTGAATTAAATTATTAATTCATTTGTTCAAAATATTTATTACGCATTCACTATGTATGTGTGAGTCAATTGTTAAAGACAGAAAGATGAGTGTGGTGTAATCTTGAAGGGATAAACACATAAACCGATAGTGACAGTACAAAGTAATCAGGGCTACAATAGAGGGACTTCAAAGGCACTTCAAAATGCTGTAGTAACAGTAAATAGCAGAGCACAGCAGGACTAGAGATTTATAAGGCAACTAAAAAGAAAAAGCACTGACACCCCACTCCAGTACTCTTGCCTGGAAAATCCCATGGACGGAGGAGCCTGGTGGGCTGCAGCCCATGGGGTCGCGAAGAGTCGGAGATGACTGAGTGACTTCACTTTCACTTTTCACTTTCATGCTTTGGAGAAGGAAATGGCAACCCACTCCAGTGTTCTTGCTTGGAGAATCCAAGGAACGGGGGAGCCTGGTGGGCTGCCATCTATGGGGTCACACAGAGTCGGACACGACTGATGTAACTTAGTAGTGAAAAGAGAAAGGGGATTTAGACCTCCAACAGGAGGCTGGATTGGACAATGTTGACTGGTCCTTGAAAATTTGAACTTTATGAAAACAGTAAATGTTTTGCCCTCTGGGCAAGAAGAGTCAGACTCACATGTATATGGGAAAATCTTTATCAGGATACAAGACAAGAGAGGCTGTATAGCTCCATGTTTGACTACACGGCTGGAGGAAGGTCAAGTAATGCCCCAAGACCAGATCAGCAATGGTTCTCACTTTGCCCTTCTGTCACTTGTGACAAGAAGCTTAAGTATGGGTTACACAATCAGCTGATGAGTTAAATGCTAGCCAGATCCAGCCAGCTGTGTTTACAAACAAAGGGGAGTGGAAAGTCTCATTTCATGAAATGGAAACAAATGTTATGTCTAAGCACACCTTCAAACCAAAATTTTAAACTTTAATTACTCACCATGTCCCCCAAAACTTTTTTTAAAGTAATATAAAGTTAAACATGACAAAGACAATGATAAAGAAAAACCCCAGTAAAGTTGAGATTGACTGTGAAAGAGTTAAGGACACGTTAGCTAGGGAGAAAAACACTGAGGTGCCTCCCTTCCCTTCCCTTTGTACCCTAAGCACATATTTATTTTAATGGTGAATTCACATCTCTTGTTTAATGCTAGTAGACAGCAACACGAGTCAGATTTGAAGGTTTAAGGAGATAGTTATTATACATGGCTGAGTCCAGAGGGAAAGCCAGGGTAATCGTTGGGCTTTGAAAGGATGTAGATCTGCGTATTGATTAAGCAGGTTTTCCTTGTGATCAGCTAAGAGCTCAGGACCTGGTGATTACTTCTTTGACAACAACCACATTCACAACAGCACTACAATTACAGGATAAAGAAGAATTAACTTTTTGTAGAGAACTTAATATATATTTGATATTGAGCTCCATGTTTATCATGAATTATCTCACTGAAACCACATAACAAATTTTCAGTGTAAGTAATATTGCTATTCATACTTTATAGATGAGGAAATTGAGCACCAGAGAGGTCAAATGGAGGGGGCATTGAATCCAGGTGTGTTTGGTTCAGTCTCTGTGCTACAAAGTTATCTGTGTCCATGGTGCATCTTGCCTGTTACTCTGTAAACTCCTTGTGGTGGAACTGCATCTAGGTGACCCTTATAACTCTCCTGATGCCTGCTAGAGTAGTTAACTTCTTGAATAAATGAGTGAATGGATGGATGGATCCTGCTTCAATGATTATACTTTCCCTTAAGAACTAGTATTTTATAATTCCTAAGTCAACAGCATTTTATTTGTATCAAAACTCTTGGAAAAAGGCAATAATAAAGTAACAAACAACTATCTATGTTAGTTTCAACATCATCTTATTTTCAGTATTGCTCTAGGATTTCTCATTTAAAAAGGCAAAAGTCTCATTAAGCAAGAATCTTGAAACTAGCAGTGTGCAATGTATTTGTATATATAGGTTTTTTTTTTTTGTGTGTGTGTGTGTTAATGCTTTGTGCTCTTAATTTTTATCTCTAACACAGAATTAAACTGCTTAGTGACCTGAAAATTGAAAATTTTCTCTGTATCAAGACATAAAGGATCATTTCTGGACTGAGTGTGCGTAAGTGTTCCCTGTTTAGCCCCTTAGCTCTTTACCAGTCGAATGTCAGACAGTTGTATTTTCCAGATTAATTATTGGTCTAGGCAAAGATTATGTACCATCATGCTTCACAGTTCATACTCATATTGTTTTGAAAGGAAGGTAATTTGGTGTTTTAAAAGGGAGATAATTTTGTGTTTTCTGGCTCATTCTTCAGGGATAAAAATAAAGTGGAGAATATGCACTTCTTATCTTTATTGCAGGGGAGACAGCAACTGATTAATTAAGTTGTCGCCCAACTGTAAACAGCCCATGTCAGTCATTTTACAACTTTACTAAAGTTTTTAGAAATTTACATCAAAATTTTAATCAACATTACATGTATTATTTATAATACCTAGATAATATCTGTGTGGTATATTTATCAGTATTGGACACGGCACAGAATTTCAAACTTGATTCTTTATTAAATTGTAATTCCCAGACTCAGCTCCTCTAGGTGAGCACACAGAGGAAATAACAAAGTTCTTGTCCATCTTGGATATGAAAGCGCTCCTCAGACTCGTCAGGGCCTCTTGGAGCCCAGTGGGAATGTAGCAGAAGAGTTTCCAAAATCCTCCATGACTTTGACACTTTCTTTCTATTTTTGCCTGTTGAATTGCTGAGTTTACCAATATTCCTATATACTCAGCATTGTGTTCCAGCTAACTGGGAGTAAAAATACTTTACAAACCCACCAAATATCTTGGAGGAAATAGATTATCCAAAGTCAAGGATGACTTGGATAAATGGGGGGGAGAAACTCAGAAAACAGCAGGAAAGGATTGAGGAGGTGGAAAAAGAGATCTGATACATAAAAAATTCATGCTGAGCCTTCCTAAGCTGCTCAAATGAAGAGTGATTAAAGCAAAACTAATGTCTTCATGTCATTTAGAGGAGGGAAGACATACTTTTTAGAGCAGACTGACTTTAATTTTCTTCTTAGAATGTATGTGAAGGGAAGGGAACATGGGAAATGCAATTAAAATAAAATTTTTGTTCAACATGTGCTGTTTAGATTGGCACTCATATTAATTCAAAGAGCGGGAAGATTATCATCAAATATTTAACATCCTTTTGTGTGAATATAACAACTACAGTAAACAGTCTCTAACTTTTTGGAGTTATCTTTCTAATGCAGAATTAAGATATGGTATGCAGAAATCTGACCATTTAAAGACAGGGACAGTATTCTCTGTGGCTTGAGATAAGCAGAATAAACAAATCTCTTCTTATGCAGGAGCTGGGTTTGCCAGTTTGAAAAGCACAACTTTCAAAGCTTGAATAGATCACGGCATACTTCTCATGGGAGAATTGTTCTGCTCATTTAAAAATAGCTTTGGAATGACTAAGGCCCCTTTGCAAAGATTATTGACACCTTGGTAAATATTGAGAAGCCAGAAAAATGTTTCTTAAAATTTGCCAGTGGACAAATGGTTTCACTTACGGAGTAAAAGGTGAATATTTTTCTTGAAAAAGTACAACATGAATAATGCTTTTGCTCTTTGTCTAATTTAACTGATTAGTAACCACCAAATGCTCTAAGGACATAACCATTCCTTCAAATTTCCCCTGAGGATATGGACTGTACACTGACATCTGGTGGGCCACATGGCCCTGGAGATATATTTTATTTGGCTTACAAAGTACAAAGGGCTCTTGTTGATTTTCTTTCAAAACAAACTAACATTTTAAAAACTGGGAAATTGTTTCTAAATACCTAGATTTATGCTTTGTCTTGAAAAATTATGGCCATACCATATTTTAACACAGGTACAACTTAGTTGTAGCTACAAATGGTTGCATTTTTCCATACCCAAGTTCTTCAATTTCCTGATATTTCTAAACATTTTAATTGTTTTGTTCTTCTAAGAAACATTTGGAGACATTTTTTTTCCCCTTCTAATTACTTCCCCATCTCCATAAAATTTTAATACCATGGATATGCTATGTATCTGTTTATGTACTGTGGCCCTTTAGAGGACCACAAACCAACGTAATATATAAGGATTTTGTGTTCTCAAGAATCAGATTTTGCCCCCTTGGGAATGATATCATTCCATGGAACACACATGCTGATCTAAACCCTATAGCTCTTCAATACAGAGCTTGAATGTGTTTTGTGGGACTGAAAATAAAATATATATGACAAAATTGGAATACCATAACTCTTTATACCTCTTCCGTTGTTGTTGCTGTTCTTCGGTCACTAAGTCGTGTCTGACCCTTGTGACCCCATGGACTGTAGCCTGCCAGGCTCCTCTGTCCATTGGATTCTTCAGGCAAGAATACTGGAGGGAGTTGCCATTTCCTTCTCCATGGGATCTTCCTGACCCAGGGATAGAAACCAGGTCTCTTGCATTTCTTGTGGGTTCTTTGCTGACTGAGCTATCATGAGGAAGTAGTATCTTTAGACTTCATAAAAGCAAGTGCAGGGTTCAACTGTTGGGGTTTATTTGGTAATTAGGTGATGGGTTAGATTAGAGGACTAGTGCAAGTTGTATACCTAATGCCCACTAAGGGGCTTTTGTTAACAATACTGATTCTTGTTTGCTGCTTTTGTAGGTGTTTCTGGGGTCAAGTGAGTCCAGAAACTATTGGAATAGAAATCACTGGGCCAGATATACTCTTGTGATTCCAAGTATCAGCCTCTGAAGAATATATTTTAGGACCTGAAAGATTAATCCAGCAGGAAATTCATCAGGTTTCTAAACTAGCTGGATACCTGGTACCAGCTACCAGCTGGTACCAGCATATTTTGACATTTGGTGTGTGTAAGAAGTGTGTGACTCCAGTATGGAGTCAGATTTGTTCTTCCCTATTACAATCATGTAAGAAAAACATGACCTCATGTCTCTGCTGTGCTGATTCTGATCATGCCTCTGTCTGTTTCATGGGCAAGCCATAGTATTCCCAAAGCTTCAGACTGTGTATCTTCTGCCTGATATACACCGGAGACCTCCATGTCAGTCTTTCCAGGTATAAATTTCCAACCCTCAATAGTGATGCTTTTCTCAAGGACATAAGCCTTGATTGCAAGCCATTGAGATACTCTAAGCAGAGAAGAGAAAAATGATGTTGCCTAACGAGCAGATCAGAAAATCCTAGGCTCAGAAGTTCCACTAAAAATCGAAGGAATTTCTCAGTTGACAGCCATTTATGCTTTCACTTACTCAAGGAATTCTTTCTCTTCTGTATGAATTTCTCCTGAAGAATGCCAATTAAAGTAGACAAAGGTCCCAGAGCACTGGATCTCTATACTCTATATGGGGAAATACTGTTTCAAAAAAGACTTTAGGAAAACACAGACTGTAGGGAAGTCAGCACACCAAAGCTAGCTGCCTAGCCTTCAGTTAGGCAGCAACTTGGCCAGACAGAAGGATTCATTTGGGAGGAAACAGAGGGTTTGGTAGCAGGGGCAGTGGTTGCTGTGGTTCACTGGCCTTCTTCAGACACCTTCTACACTTAAATCACGGGCATTTTAATGCTAGAGGGTCTGCCCCTGGTTGCACTGTTCTCCACCCCAATCATACCTTTTTCTTCCCCTTTCCTGATCTCACATATTCAATACCAATAATGCAAATCGATGAATAAGACTAAAACACTTTTGTGGAAGAAGTGAGATAAATTGTCACCAAAATTAAATCCACCTTTGATAACGATACTTTGAAGAGGAAGACCTCCTGACTCCGAAATCTTCTTGGAGTTGTGCTAGCAAACTCCTTGCTTTACCTTTTTGAGGCCTGAAGAAGGCCTCAGGGCTGAGAAGTCACATCTAATTTTATTTTCTATTCAGAGCTAATACCTCCTTCTCCCTGTTTTTATTTTGTAGGCCCTCTGTTGATCTGGCACAAGTGGGCAGGTTTTTTTTTAAATGATGATTTTATCTGTTCACTATTCAAATGCAGTTTTAAATGGTTCAGCTCAGCACATTTGAATCAAAAATCCTATTAAAGATGCAATAGTCTTCTGCTACCTTTTTTGCTCAGTGCTTTCACATGCTATTCCTTTTTCAATTGGAATATAATACTGTATACCTGTTCAGAGTGATGTGATTTCCAGCATTGAATCTGCAGTCCTTAAATGAGCTGTTTACCTTCCTATCATGGAAATTTGGTATTTATGCATAATTCCCACCCCTCCTCAACATTTACCAAATGTATTAGCAACTACGTGCTCTGCTCTATAACTTTTTCATTTGAAATCTTCCAACTTATTATTTTTGCTCCTCCCATCTGATAGATATCATGAAATTGCTGAGTGAAGATAAACACCTCTGTTTCTTTCTTCCTTTTCCCCCGCTAAACATGATTGGAGATGGTAGTGATGAAGAAAAAGGGATAAAGAAAGAGTGCATTGATCATTTGCCTTAAAGCCAAAAATGTTCTGACCATTGGATTGATGGCTGCTGCTGCTGCTGCTGGTAAGTCATTTCAGTCATGTCCGACTCTGTGCGACCCCTTAGACGGCAGCTCACCAGGCTCCCCAGTCCCTGGGATTCTCCAGGCAAGAACTCTGGAGTGGGTTGCCATTTCCTTCTCCAATGAATGAAAGTGAAAAGTGGAAGTGAAGTTGCTCAGTTGTGTCCGACCCTCAGCGACCCCATGGACTGCAGCCTTCCAGGCTCCTCCATCCATGGGATTTTCCAGGCAAGAGTACTGAAGTGGGGTGCCATTGCCTTCTCCGTGGATTGATGGCAGGCATGTTTAATTCTAGATATTTAGCATCTATTTAGCTGTCATATTGTATGGGTAAAGCTGTAAGGGAAAGAACGCAGCTGGAACCTAGATCTGTTTCAGCTAGTTCTAAAACACTGATGGGAACACGAGAGGCTGCATTTCTCCTCTGGTAAATTTTGAACTTCTTCAGAGGACAGTGTTTATTAAACAAGGCAGACTTTCTGCTTGGGCAGGCTTTTTCAATTACATATTCTTCCCTGCAGTATCTAGAGGTGGAATCAGAGACCACACATGCATTCCAGGCTGTGCTGGGCAGCCCAAAGCCAGCAAGTTCAACTCCCAGCTTCTCTTTCTCAGTGTGCTGCAGCCTCGGGTTGTTTCCAAGTGCACTTGACGTGATTTTTGTGCAGTGAATATGCGGGGGCAGGTTGCCTGCAATAATTGGACAGCTGGGATTTCCCACTCTCAGAAGCTCACCAACATCAATCGAATCAATTGAAATAGCTACCTTTCCGTTGTTCACAAAACATGTGTGTACATATTCATGCATGTATGCACATGTGTGTGCACATGTGCTCATATTCATACATATATACCTGTGGCTACCCAGGATATTATTTTTTAAAAGATTATTTTGAAATCTGGGACTAAATTATAATGGTACATTCATTAGGGTAAGAAAATCCACCTAGGTGGCCTTGGAAGGTGTCTAACTTGGGACAGAACGTTGGTGGGCATAGTCAACATATTTTAGCTAGTAGCTGGACAACCCCAGTTATGATAATTATGAGAAAAACAAACACAGTAATACAATATAGCAATAATAACAACAACAACAATAATAACAGCAGTGCTCAGTGCTCAGTTGTGTCCGACTCTTCGTGACACCATGGATTGCAGCCCACCAGGCTCCTCTGTCCATGGGATTCTTCTGGCAAGAATACTGGAGTGGGTTACTGTTTCCTAATCCAGGGGATCTTCCCAACCCAGGGATCCAACCCACGTCTCCTGCGTTGGCAGGAGGATTCTTTACCACTGCACCACCTGGGAAGCCAAATAACCACAGCTTAATGTAATGCGTATAATTTGTGCTGAGCTTTACTGGGCTAAATCTTTCATGAGCACAATCTCATGCATTGGCTAGAGAGTGGGTTCTAGAGCCAGACTCCAGATGTGAATCTTGACTCTATCATTTTCTGTTGTGATTTGAGACAAATCGATTAACCTCTCTGTGCCCCAGCATCAACTGTCAAATGGGAATAACAATTATACCCAACTCTACCAGATTGTCTGTTGTTAGCTTACTGCATCTGTACCACCTTCTGAATCTCCTGTGCCCTGTGAAGAAGCCTGTTCCAGGATATCCTTTCACACACTGCTGTCATCTATATTGGCTGTCATCTGACAAAGAGAGACACTGGTGTGAGATTTTCCTGGCAAGAGAGAAGTGCACATTATGTCCCCAAAGGAGAGTTACAGGCAGATGTGCGGGCGGGAAGATGCGAGGTTCAAAGTGGCTTTCAGGTGGGCCTATTGAGAATGTCTCAGAGCTGCCCACAAGATAGGCCATGAGAGTGTCCCAGAGGCCGGGAGGATGTGCCTTAATCTCAGGATGGGTGCTGAGCCCATTTGCATAGATGCATCAGATCTGGGTGGCTTCCCTAAAATCCATTGCCCAGCCTTTCCAAAAGACTGCGTAAGGAAGGCCCTGAAATTCCCTGCACTGGAATTACTATCCCACTGTCTCATAGAATTGTTGTAAAAGTTTTACGGGTTGAAATAACTGCCTGGACTTGTGTTTTCCATTGCAGATCATGGTCCATAATAAGTGCTTGCTGTTTAATCCTCATTTCAACCCCAAGAGGTGGTGATGAGTAGGAAGTGGTTGAGAGTGTAAATTCTAGAATTCATGTGATCAGCTGTGAAATGTCTGGTTCATTCAGATATGGGCATAAAGATACTGAACAAATTTATATATCCATTAGGGAGAGGAATATCAGTTGATTTATATGATTGGTCAGGAAGCAACAGTTAGAACTGGACATGGAACAGACTGGTTCCAAATAGGAAAAGGAGTACGTCAGGACTGTATATTGTCACCCCGCTTATTTAACTTCTATGCAGAGTACATAATGAGAAATCCTGGGCTGGAAGAAGCACAAGCTGGAATCAAGATTGCCAGAAGAAATATCAATAACCTTAGATATGCAGATGACACTACCCTTATGGCAGAAAGTGAAGAGGAACTAAAAAGCCTCTTGATGAAAGTGAAAGAGGAGAGTGAAAAAGTTGGCTTAAAGCTCAACATTCAGAAAATGAAGATCATGGCATCTGGTCCCATCACTTCATGGGAAATAGATGGGGAAACAGTGGAAACAGTGTCAGACTTTATTTTTTGGGGCTCCAAAATCACTGCAGATGGAGACTGCAGCCATGAAATTAAAAGACACTTACTTCTTGGAAGGAAAGTTATGACCAACCTAGATAGCATATTCAAAAGCAGAGACATTACTTTGCCAACAAAGGTCCATCTAGTCAAGGCTATGGTTTTTCCAGTGATCATGTATGGATGTGAGAGTTGGACTGTGAAGAAAGCTGATCGCCAAAGAACTGATGCTTTTGAACTGTGGTGTTGGAGAAGACTCTTGAGAGTCCCTTGGACTTCAAGGAGATCCAACCAGTCCATCCTAAAGGAGACCAGTCCTGGTGTTCATTGGAAGGACTGATGCTAAAGCTGAAACTCCAGTACTTTGGCTAGCTCATGCGAAGAGTTGACTCATTGGAAAAGACTCTGATCCTGGGAGGGATTGAGGGCAGGAGGAGAAGGGGACGACAGAGGATGAGATGGCTGGATGGCATCATCGACTTGATAGACGTGAGTTTGAGTGAACTCTGGGAGTTGGTGATGGACAGGGAGGCCTGGCGTGCTGCAATTCATGGGATCGCAAAGAGTCAGACATGACTGAGTGACTGAACCGAACTGAACTGATATATATGATTGTTGAGAAGACCAAGAGAGTTAATAACACTTAAAACAAAAGTGCTTGCCACTGAGTAAGCCCTTATTAGTAGTAGTATGTCTTGGTAACTTGTCCAGAAAATTGAATTATTAGAGATTAGGGCTCTACTCATCTCCCTTGAGTCATCCAGGAGACCAGGGATTAGCTTTTGTAGGCCACACCTGGGTTTCCTGTAAGTGTGCCCACATTTCTCCTGTGATCTTCACCTTCCTCTTATACTGGCCTCCAGTCTTCCTTTAGCCACTTGATCCTTTTTGTTTGGCCTCCCTGCTGTTGAATAGTCTGTGTGGATTGCCTTCATGATCTGCCCATTCATGCCCCGAATTCCTCACTCTGCTGGCCCCTGAACTTCCTCCAGATCATCTGTGGTATGCTAGATTGGCTGGAAGACCAAGAAATACTTGTTATCTCTCATCAACCAGTCACTGCCTCATGTAAGCCCTATAGGAGAAACAGTTGTACTGAACAAAGCAAGTTAAGTGAATTTATTTCCCTGGCTGGACCCTGGGTCCCAGATCCAGGTGAACAACTCCAGTGAGTGTGGATGGACCATATGAAAGTGAAAGTGAAAGTCACTCAGTCCTGTCTGACTCTTTGCGACCCTGTGGACTATACAGGCCATGGAATTCTCCGGGCCTGAGTCCTGGAGTGGGTAGCCTTTCCTTTCTCCAGGGGATCTTCCCAACCCAGGGATCGAACCCAGGTCTCCCGTGTTGCAGGCGGATTCTTTACGAACTGAGTCACAAGGGAAGCCCAAGAATACTGGAGTGGATAGCCTATCCCTTCTCTAGTGAATCTTCTCAACCCAGGAATTGAACTGGGGTCTCCTGTATTGCAGGTGGATTCTTTACCAACTGAGCTATCAAGGACCAGGAGAAGGCTACCTTTATTCTTAAACTGGATCACCTCAAGTGGCCTGGCACCAATGCAAACCCAATTTGTGGGCCACTCTGGAATTTTAGATCATTCTAGTCCAGTCTGGGGAAAAGGCAAGCACATTTTCTGCCTCTCATAATGAATCTGGACAAGTGAATCACCACCAAGGCTGATATAAAAAGATGACTGACCTATGACTGATGTTACAAGCTTCAAAGAAGAATTTTTGACAATAACCTAGAATAG
Organism: Budorcas taxicolor; assembly: GCF_023091745.1. Lineage (NCBI taxonomy): Eukaryota > Metazoa > Chordata > Mammalia > Artiodactyla > Bovidae > Budorcas > Budorcas taxicolor. Next base: position 47,024,789 of record NC_068915.1, read on the forward strand.
CCTCAGATCTCTTTCTAAAAGCAGAGACAGCGACTGACTTGAAATCAGATAGATATGGGTTAAAATGCTGACTTAGTGACCTCATTGAGTCTGCAAACCTCTGGACACTTCAGCTTTCTCATCTATGAATATGTAGATGATTATATTTATATTTCAGAATTGTGCTCAGCATTTGAAAGACAATTTTTTGTGAAAAAGCCAAGCACATAGTATGTGTTGAATAAATCTGATTTCCCCCTCTATTTAAATAGTTTGTCCAAATATCCTCTTTGACAGTAATGAGGAATGTAGATTTGATTTAAGGATTAACATATGTGAGTATATATGCTTAAAGCAGATTGTGAAACATCAGAAATGCTACTTGGGTGTTAGCTAAAATAAGCATTTCAATTTCATCATGAAAAGAGATAGACATTTGATAATAAGGCATGGACAACCCATAATTATACATTATAGAGGCTTAAGGATAAACCTTGCACATTGACTTGCCTGACGATGTCAATAATGGTGGGAGAGTTTCTAAATTATATTTTTTCTAAATATAGGGAACTGAATAAATCCTCCTCAAAAATGGAAACTTTACAATTAAATTAGAAGGATTTTTAGCAAGTGTCATACTCTTGCCCTAAGGCTTCTTTTGAACCAGGTCAGTGGTTTGAAAGATTCATGGGTAGCTGCAGAATTCACATCCTGGTATAAAAATTCAAAATGGTGGCTGGGGCACAGACAATTCTGTGCAAATTCCCGAATTTTTGTCATTTGCAATGGTGACATTTTTCAAGTGACATCCCTGTAAATACTGAATAATAATATATCCCAGACAGAGAGCCCTCAGGGGACAGGAGAAGAGAATGAGGATGGAACGGAATTAAAACTGACAAGAGTGAGAGACGGCCTGTAAGATAAATAGCAAGTGCGGCCCTGTCAGAGGAGCTCGGGTTGCAGAAGCGCTCAGATGACTGCCTGATTGATGGAATCGGCGGTGGAGGAAATGTCCAGTAATGTAGCAGCAGATCAGTATTGAGAGATAAATCATCCTGAAATTGTGCACTGCTATCTCAACCCTAATGGGGTTGAAAAACAGCGCAGTTTTGAGGGAGGTCCTGAGATAATTGTTTTCCAACAACTTGTTCCCGTGTATCAGCAAGGAAGTTAAATCAAACTCAGGACAGCATTGTGATGCCACTGGTGTACGGACTGGGAGAGCAATAGGCTTTCACTACCAAGCAGGAATTTCAGCAGTTCTTGGACTATTTGCCAATCTAAAGGCGAGAGAGCCTCTTTTGGTTGCAAATAGGATGCACAACCCTGCACCAAAATGCGGCTTCACTCACCTGTCTTCCTCCTGAATTTTCTCTGGTAATCCCCGGAGGAACTTCCTGGCCATCGTCAGCCTAGAGCATGCCTTCAGGGACATCGGGAAAACTGTCTTTTAAAGCATGCTATCCATGACCTAACTTGAGTTAGCAGTTCCATAGAGTAGAGAAAAGCATAAGGGAGAAAGCGGGTGGGGGCTTCCCCAGGAGCGCGCAGCTGTAAAGAATCCGTCTGCCAATGCTGGAGACAGGGTTCCATCCCGGTGGGGGAAGATCCCACATGTTGGGGAGGAACTAAGTCGGTGTATCACAATTATCGAGCCTGTGCTCTAGAGCTGGGGAGCTGCTACTACTGAGCCCACGTGCGCTAGAGGTCCCCATGCTCTGCAACTAGGGAAGCCACTGCAATGAGAAACCTGCCCGCCTCAACAAAGAGTAGCCCCTGCTCCCTGCAACTAAGGAAAAGCCCAGGCAGCAACAAAGACCCAGCACAGCCCCAAATAAGTAAATAAATTTTAAAAAAGGGAGGAAAGACCCTCACTGTCATTTACTGAGTGCCTTCTGTATGTGTGTGTGGAAATAATAAGAGAGAAGAGGGTTAGCTCCTTACTAACTTCAGGAATCACAAAGGATGCAATCAGGGGAATCAATAGGAGCTGAATCTGTGAAGACGCATTGTGCTCCTGTGTGCTCAGTTGCTCAGTGTTATCCAATTCTTTGTGACCCCATGGACTGTAAGCCTGCCAGTCTTCCTAGTGCACAGTATTTTCCAGCAAGAATATTGGAGTGGGTTGCCATTTCCTCCTCCAGGGGATCTTCCCAAGCCAGGGATTAAATGCATTAAGGCAAAAAGCACTGTTTTCAGGGCATCTGAATTCTGAGCTCCCGGCTGCTCTCAAGCAGGGACTGGGGTGGGCATTTGTTCAATTTGGAGAAGGCATCCTCAGACAAGGGGACTCTTGAGGTTAAAGCACAGCATTCTATGGATTAAGAGGGATTCTTATATTATCTTTTGTCCACAAAAATTTAAGGGTAAATGCTCCTCCGAGAGCGAGAGTATTGACATCTTACTTCCTATTTTATTCTGGGTGACTGTGTTGGGTTAGCCAAAAGCGTGATCTGAGAGGACTTGAGGGAGCTAAACAGAATGCTTCTGAAACTATTTCACAACATATTCTTTTAGATTTGTGTAACATGTAGACATTTGAAATGCTTTTTATATCTAAGAATGTGACAGGAACATTGTAGATATGTATATGTATTATATATATTACATATAGTGTATAGATATTTTATATATAAATATACACATTATATGTAAAGTATAAGGATGGATTTATTAAATAAATCCATTCACATATAAATCCATGTGTGTAACATATAAGGATGGATGAATATAAGACTACACATACTCATACACAACTTTAATAAAAGGAACAAGTCTCTCTTCACATGACCCTGAGAAGTATGTCGTCTGCTCATTTCATGATAAGGCTATTAAAGTAAAGCAAGCTAGTTTTAGAATTGGGATCACACTTCCCCCACCCTTATTATTATTATTTTTACTTACGATTCTTCCAAAGAGGTGATCGTTCCTGTCGGGTGTGCTCCTTGATTCCTTCCACAATCTTAAGATACCAAGGCACCTGACGGCAACAAAGGTCTGTTTCACCTTAAATACTCTGAGGTCATGACTCTGTCTAATTGCTAAAGTAACACAGCTAAATATAATTCTGAACTATATTCTTCCAAAATAGACTCCAGGGTTTTCTGCAAGTTTCTGAATAGAATATTCTCTGTTCTGGGCTAAGTTTACCCAGGCACCGAGGCAAAGAACTCTGATGCTTAATTTAGAGGAGTAGCTTGAGTTCAGGTGTGATCCTTATAATTGTTGGGGATTCAACAGGATTTTAACTTGCTGTTATCTTCACTGGCGGACAGAGATTTACAGGGAGCTTCCTATAGCTTTGTAGCACACTGAGATCCATTTTAATCCTAAAAAGATGTTAAATTTACTCTTAGACTATTAAACTTGGAAGGTAATCCTTAGAGATAATCTAGTCTTGCAACTTCATTCTACAGAAGTGGAAGTTGAGGTCTAAAGATTAAAAAAAATATTTCAAAGCTCACACAAAGATTGCCAAAGACCAAATCTAGCCATTAGCCAGAGATTTGAAACGGGTTCTGGGTCTTGCGCTAGAGGGGCCAATTTATTCCTGTTTGCTCAGGACTTTCCCAGTTTTAAAATGGAAAGTCTTATGTAGAATCTTCATAGTCCTGGACTAACAAGGATGGCTGGTCACCTACCTTGCAGTGGTGTCAGTTACTTATTTCACTGACATAATGCAAAATGGACAGATGCTGGGGGGGAATCACACATTGCAATTATTGATGGTATTCTAGAAACTGGATGGACAGATTCCCAAGCATTCTGTTGTGAACTATCTGACATGGAGCAAATATTCGACAAACATTGGTTGAATCAGTGAATGAGTGGATACAAGCCCCTTGAAGCAGGAATATCATTAATCTATTTTTTCAGTGTTACTCTAATTCCCAGAAGAGGCTACCAGTGATTTTCCGTTTTTTAACTTGCCCAGATTTTGATCTTGAGTTATTGGATAAGAGGAAGTCTTACAGAACCTATAGGGCTGCTATTTTGCAGATGGTTCTTCCTTTGGTATTTTTCACAGCATTTTTGAATCATCTTGGCAATATTGCAGAAAAGGTGGCAAAAAGAAGGGAAAGAAAAGCTATCATAATGAGAAGTGACAGGAAGACCACTCTCTCATTGGGAATATCAGGGAGAGAACTGTTGAATAATTCAAATAACAGATTTATTTATTTCTAAGCCATTTCCCATCCCACCTTTGGAGACATCTGTAGAATAGTTCCAGACGAGGAACTATCCCAGACCTGATTTCATTGCTGCTTTGGGAAGGATCATTTGAAGGGACAAGTTCCTTCAAATAACTTGGGGAAATCACCACGGTTTGAGGTCACTAGCAGAATTTTCTGGGTTTGCTGGTCCCAGTTGCTTCTTCCTTGCCCCAGGAAAATATGGACAGGACAAATACCTCATAGGTCTCTGGGAACAAAATGTGTTGAGCTTTCTTGGATAGACCAGCAGTTTTTATGGCAGCTACTTCCCTGGTGGTTTGGTAGGTAAAGAATCTGTCTGCCAATGCAGGAGACCCAGGTTCAGTTCCACAACCAGGAAGATCCCCTGGAGAACAAAACGGGAATCCACTCAAGTATTCTTGCCCGGGAAATCCCATGGACAGAGGAACATGGTGGGTTACAGTCTTTGGGATCGGAAGAGTCATGCACAACTTAGTGACTAAACCACCATCAGTATTTCTACTGATTGTTCTTTGTTTTTTAAGTTGTGTCTGGGCACAACATAGAGGCAGTGGCAGTGAAACTCACATAAGTTATGAGTCCAGGTTAAAGTAATTTGGCTACTTTTAAGGAATTTCTGCAAAAGTTTGGAGGTTGTAAATGGTGAAAGTTATATTTTTGGATAATCTGTGAAATCCGTTTATCCATATTATCCCCAGCCTTGTTATCACAGGTCACTGAGGGTTGGCTATACTTGTTTCTTATCTGCCCCAAGAGGACTCGAGAAGGATTTATTATTTCTTCACACTAAATCCCTGACCATATGTGTATCACTTTGCCGAGCAGCCTCATATTCGCTTGGGGACACCCCTGAGAGATGGTCCTGTCATAAGAGTGTGCTGTGAGTTCTCACAATTACAGATACCACCTCACATTCGATAAGTCTTTACTTTTTTTTTTTCCCAGGGTAATTTCATAGGTATTATACTTTTATCCACAGAACTCTACAAGAGAGGGAAAAGTGGTATTAATATCCCCATTTTCAACAGATAAGAATATGGAAAGAAATAAGGTGATTTTTCAGAATTTAATTCATGTCAGAGCTGCTTCTAGAATTCCCGTCTTGCATCACCCAGTCCTTGCTTACCAAGTCTTATATGAAGATCAGGAATTTAAACATTTACCATTTTCTGCAAGTGCTTGTGAGCACCTCTAATAATACTAATTGAATGGTAACCATTTGATGAGATGGATCTGAAGGAAATTCTTGCTTTGTTGGATATTCTTATTGGAAAAGTCCATCAGGCCTAAAGAAATACTAGATTATTATCAATCACAAGAATTAAAATCTACTCCAGTTAAGCTGAAAAGGAATTTGTGTTGATTTAGCACTTTTTCAATGCTAGTCACTGTAGCAAGTGCTTCCGGTACATTATCTTCGATAAATTTCATGAGGTATTTATGCTAGTGTCTGGTTTTAAGATAGATAAGGGCACAAAGGGGATGTTTAGGACAATGTATGGCTCCAACCCACTCCAGTACTCTTGCCTGGAAAATCCCATGGACGGAGGAGCTTGGTGGGCTGCAGCGCATGTGGTCGCTAGGAGTCGGACACTACAGAGCGACTTCACTTTCACTTTTCACTTTCATGCATTGGAGAAGGAAATGGCAACCCACTCCAGTGTTCTTGCCTGGAGAATCCCAGGGCCGGGGGAGCCTGGTGGGCTACCATCTCTGGGGTTGCACAGAGTCGGACATGACTGAAGCAACTTAGCAGCAGCAGCAGCAGCAGCATAAGCTACTCGGTTTGAGTACAAATATATATTTACACAAATATATGTATAGTCAAGTAATGAGCCAATTTAATTTAAGTAAGATTCAATAGATTTTAGCTGAGACTCACTCACTGTGCTGGAAACTGAATGAAACATAATCCCCTGCTCAGGAGTTTGTCGTCCAAGGAGAGAAACTGAACACCAATTAAAATATGAGTACTATGGGAAGGGGTATGATTTTTCCTCAAAAAACTGAAAATAGAGTTGCCTTGTGATTCAACTATCTCACTCTTGGGCATATATCCAGGCAATACTCTAATTTAAAAAAATACTTGCACCTCTGTATTCATAGTAGCACTATTCACAATAGCCAAATATGGAAGCAACGTAAATGTCTCTTGACAGGTGAAAGGAGAGGGTAAGATTACTCAACTATAGGAAAGAATGAAGTAATGCCATTTGAAACAACATGGGTGGACCTAGAGATTATCATACTAAATGAAGTAAGTTAGAAAGAGAAAGACAAATACCATATGATATCATTTATATGGGGAATCTAAAACGTAACCCAAATGAATTGACTACAAAACAGTCGCACAGACATGGAGAATAAACTTGTGCTGCCAAGGGGGAGGGGGTGGGAGAAGGATGATGTGGGAGTTTAGGATTAGCAGATGCAAACTATTATGTATAGAGAATGGATAAACAGCAAGATCCTACTGTGTGAAAAGTGTGTTAGTCACTCAGTCGTGTCCAACCCTTTCTGACCCCATGGACTGTAGCCTGCCAAGCTCCTCTGTCCACGGAATTCTCCTGGCAAAGATACTGGAGTGGGTTGCTATGCCCTCCTCCAGGGAATCTTCCTGACCCAGGGACTGAACCTGAGTCTCTAGCATTGCAGGCAGATTCTTTACATTTGAGCCAACAGGGAAGCCCATCGTATAGCACAGGGAACTATATTCAATATCTTGTGATAAACCATAATAGAAAAGAATATGAAAAAGAATGTATATGGCCCAGTGGTAAAGAATCTGACTGCAATGCAGGAGTTGCAGCTTCAGTCCCTGGGTCAGGAAAATCCACTGGAAGAGGGCATAGCAATCCACTCCGGTACTCTTGCCTGAAGAATCCCAAGGACAGAGGAGCCTGGTGGGTTATATATATATATATACATATATATATATATATATATATATATATATCTTTGCTGTACAGCAGAAATTAACACAGTATTGTAAATCAACTATGCTTCAGTAAAATAAAATTTAAAAATACGGTAAAAAAGATAGTTGGCTGGCATACATATGGCAACTCAGCAACAACATATGGTAGAAACAATCCACAAGAAAGCTATGATTATATTATTAATGGCCATATCCCCAGAACTTAATTTACTAAATCTTAGATTTAGTGAATGAGAAAAAAAAAGAAGAAATGGATTGTTCTAGAGAAGCATGTTGGAAAGAGCTGTTCTGAAAGGACTGGGGAAGGTTTCATAGGAAATAATGGTTGAATTTCATATTCAAGGATGAGTAGGATATCTGTGTATAAAGTTGGAGTTCCTGGAAAAGAGCTAACAAGAGTAATATTTGCAACATCATGGACCATTGAAGGTTCTAGAGGCTGGGAAATAATAGGCCTTGGAGTAAGGTCTAGAAACCTGGAAGGGATGAGGGGGAAGTTTGAGAAGTGAACTAAAGAGGTAGAAAATAACAAGCTAAGGTTTTAGATTATCTCGTACTATGGAGAGCCATCTTGTATTTTTAAGTAATAGAACAGGCTCCAATTTGTGCTTTGTTAAAGCCATCTCTTGTATCTGTGGAGGAGAGTTTGGAGGTGGAGAAGGCCTGGGGTCAAGCCAACCACTTACCTATTTAAGAGTACTGAGATTCTTAATTGCATTTTCAGCAGAATGGGGGCGGGAGCCAGGGGAGTAGATTTCCACATCTCTAGAGAGTTAAAGGGTAGAGTTTGTTGACTCACTAGGTGTGGGTGGGGAGGAGAGGGTGGAAGGTAAAGATGACTAAGGTTTCTAGTTAGGCTCTTGGGTGAATATACTCAAATTGCATATTTACATAGTCTGTGGGTTTCTGAAAAACCCAATGATTTTAAACCCTGCTAACTAGATGGAAAAGTTTAAATTAGAAGTGCAATTTCCATCCCAAATTCATGAGTGCTTTCTCTTGCAGCTTTGCCATCTTTGGTTTCTATCAGTATATATTAAAAAAGGGTCAAGATGATGCCTCTTTTTCATTTTGTGAAGAAATCAGGGATGATGGTAATTTTTGTTTTGACATTTGCAGTTTAGGCATGCCTCATAACCAGCTTTTCGGGCTTCACTAAGAAACGCAGTGACCAGAAGCTCCAAAATGGGATTTAGAAATTTCCAAATGACACCCAATTAAAAAGTGTTCCAGGCAAAAAAGCAGCAAACCTTGCTTTGAAATGTACTCACAGTTCCGTTTCCCTAAGATAGGGAGGGATCTTGGCAACTCCCGGCTAATGTTAACACTAAAAGTATTCGATTGCAGCGATAATTATGGACAAGCAAACTACGATCCAGAATTAGGATTATCGACAATTACATCATATGACCCAGAGCGGGATAGGTTCATCAGTTTCTGTCAACCATTTTGCTTGAGGCACATGTAGAAGCCAAATTTATACAGTTTAGCACAGGAGAATAGGCTAAGAAAGAAATTGCCTCCATGAGCTACTTGAAAATATGAAATTAGTTAGTTGGTCACTGTGGCTTTTATCACTAAGATTATACTGAATAAATGAGAAACTCAGAATTGTGAGACTTTAAGGTAGGATGAACTCTATTGTAATTCTTTTAAATTGAAGTACAGTTTACAATGTTGTGAGTTTTAGATACATAGCACAGTGAATCAGTTATACACACACACATATACTTTTTCAGATTTTTTTCCCTTATTGGTTATCATAAAAGATTGAATATAGCTTTCAGTAGGTGATTGTTGGTATTCATAGTAGTGGATATATGTTAATCCCAATTCTTAATTTATCCCCCCTTCCCCTTTGGCACTCATAGACCCACAGAACTTTAGAGTTAATTTATTCTAATCATTTTACTGAGGAAACTGAGGCTCAGAGAATGTAGGAGACTTGCTCATGGTTATGAAGGTTGTGAATAATACAACTACAAGAAAGGAATAGGCATTCTAGATTGATGGCACAAGCTTCATCCAAAATGCCTTATCCAATTTCACAAAGGAAAATTCATATTAATAAATTTATATTTAATGCATATGTGTTCATGACTATTGCAAATTTTGCTTTATTTTTTGTTTTTGCACACAGCGTGAGATCTACTCTCCTATCAAAATTTCAAGTGTATAGTATTGTTAACTATACAAATATTATTGGACAGCATATTTCTAGAACTTTTTCATCTTACATGATTAAACTCTGTGCCCACTGAATACCAACTCCCCAGTCCCCCCTCCCTCTAGCCCCTTGTGACCACCATTCTACTTTCTGCTTCTATGAGGTTGACTACTTTAGATGCCTCATACAAGTAGAACCATGGGCTTCCCTGGTGGCTGAGACGGTAAAGAATCTCCCTGCAGTGCAGGGGACCTGGGGTTCGATCCCTGGGTTGGAAGATCCCCTGCAGGAGACCGTGGCAACCCACTCCAGAATTCTTGCCTGGAGAATCTCCACTGACAGAGGAGCCTGGCAGGCTACAGTCTAAGGGGCTGCAAAGAGTCAGACACAACTGAGTGACTAAGAACAGCACAGCGCACATGAGGTATTTGTCCTTCTGGGGCTAACTTGTTTCACTGAGCATAATGTCCTCGAGGTTCTTCTGCGTTGTAACGTGTATCAGAATTCTCTTCCTTTTTTCAAACTGAATAATATTCCATTGTGTGTACACACAATTTCTTTATCCATTCAACTGTCAATGAACATTTAGAAAGTGAAAGTGAAAGTGAAGTCACTCAGTCGTGTCCGACACTTTGTGACCCGTGGACTGTAGCCCACCAAGCTCCTCCGTCCATGGGATTCTCCAGGCCAGAATACTGGAGTGGGTTGCCATTTCCGTCTCCAGGGGATCTTCCCAACCCAGGGATCGAACCCAGGTCTCCCATATTGCAGGCAGACGCTTTAACCTCTGCACCACCAGGGAAGCCCGAATGAACATTCAGGTTGTTGCTAAATCTTGGTTATTATAATCACCGCTGTACTGAACATGGGAATACAAACACTTCTAGATTCTGTTTTTAGTTTTTTTGGGTAAATACCTAAACGTGGGATTCCTGGATCGTATGGTTGTTGGTGTCTCTGGTGGTTCAGTAGCAAAAAAATCCTCCTGCCAGTGCAGGAGATATTGGCTTGATACTTAATCTGGAAAAATTGTCTGGAGAAGGGAATGGCAATCCATTCCAGTATTCTTACCTGGGAAATCCCATGGACAGGGTAGCCCAACAGACTACAGTCTACGGGGTCACAAGAGAGCTGGACAAGACTCAGTGAGTGAATATAACACATGGTTGTTCTATTTTCAGTTTTTAAAGGACAATCCATACTGTTTTATGTAGCAACTGCATCAATTTAATATTCCCATGAATAGTGCTCAAGTGTTCCAATTTCTTCACATTCTTACCAACACTTGACATTTATATCATGGTCATCCTGACAGTTGTGAGGTGACATCTCATTGTGATTTTGATTTGTATTTCCCCAATAATTGGTAATGTTGAGCATCTTTACATATACCTGTTGGCCATTTCTATGTATTCTTTAGAGAAATGCATATTCATGCCCTTTGCCCATTTCTTCATTGTGTTATTTGACTTTTTTTGCTATGATTTGTAAAAGTTCCTTTTACATTTTGAAATTTGACCTCTTCTGAGATATATTGTTTGCAAATATTTTCACTTATTCCATAGGTTGCCTTTTTATTCTCTTTGTTTTCTTTGCTGCTCTTCTCTCCCTGACTGGCCTCCTCACCTTGCCCAGTTATTCTCTACACAGCGGCCAGAGGGGTCCATCTAAGGCTAAATCAGATTATGTCATTCATTTGCGTATAACCTACCACTGGATTTCTACTGCAAAGGAAAAAAAAAAGCCAGAGTGTTTTCAGTGTTTCTAAGTCTCTGTAATCAGCCCCTGACTCCTCACCTTTGCAGCCACTCCGTTTCAGCTGTACTGGCTGTTTTGCTGTTCCATGACCACAGTGAGCGTGCTCCTCCTTCAGAGGCTTGTCCTTGTGTTTCCTGTTTCTGGGAATGCTCTTTTCCATATCCATATGGTTCACTTTCTTACTTCCTTCTGGTCTCTGCTCAAATATTGGCTTTTCTGGCTATCCTGTATAAAATAGCAATTCTCTATCCCTCCTACACAGCTTTAGTTTTTTTACATAGCAATTACCATTTCTTATGTGCGCATGCTAAGTTGTTTCAGTCCTGTTGGACTCATTGCCCAACCCTATCGTCCGCAGCCCTCCAGGCTCCTCTGTCTATGGGATTCTCCAGGCAAGAATACTGGAGAGGGTTGCTGTGGTCTCCTCCAGGGGATCTTCCCAGCCCAGGGATCAAACCTATGTCTGTTAAGTCTCTTGCATTGGCAGGCGGGTTCTTTACCACCAGTGCCACCTTAACACATTGTTCTCTAGTGTCAGTTCAGTTCAGTCAGTTCAGTCGCTCAGTCGTGTCCGACTCTTTGCGACCCCATGAATCGCAGCACGCCAGGCCTCCCTGTCCATCACCAACTCCCAGAGTTCCCTCAGGTTCACGTCCATCGAGTCTGTGATGCCATCCAGCCATCTCATCCTCTGTCGTCCCCTTCTGCCGCCAATCCCTCCCAGCATCAGAGTCTTTTCCAATGAGTCCACTCTTCACGTAACATACTCCTATTATTGTTATATTTTTTTTGTTGCTCTCTCCCACAGCTAGAATGCACGCTCCATGAGGGTCACAATTTTGTTGATTATATTCATTTCTGTACCTCTAGGGCCTGGCACAGTGCCTGACTGCCAGTAAGCATGTGATTTCTCGATAAATATTTGCTGAATAAATGAATGAAAGTGTTAACACATGGATCCTGTTGGATATAAACTGAAATGTAATCAGGGGGAAGTAGCCAGACCAGAGAATTCCAAACCATAAGAAATTATTATTGATTCTAATTGTAGCTGATTTTCCTCTTACAGTTTATAACATATCTGGATGCTGAGTTTTCAGAAGATAAGGCATAGTGAGTGGTTTCAGCTATTTGAAGGACCAGCTTGTGGAAGAAGAGGTTAAGTTATTCATGGATTCTAAAGACTAGAACACCAGCTCATGGGAAAGGAACTATAGAGAGACATGCTTATTAAACAAGAGGAAGAAGGTGCTCTCTATCCATGCACACTTTCATAAAATGAATGGGCCACCTTGCTCAAGTAGTGAGCTCCCCATCATAGAGCTGCTCAAGCAAAGACTGGATAAGTTGTTAATGGAAGGTGGAGGTCAGATCAGAAGACTTCTGAGGTCTCTTTCAGCTTTAAAATTCTAGAATTCTATAGACATGAGAGGGAAGCAAGAATGCTTCTAACAAAGTATCCTACTGCAATGTGATAGCCATTTACTGCATATCATCTACTATAATATTTTTTTTGTAGCTGGGAAGTTCTCCATTACATGGAAGAATCCAAAAAAATTAGAAAATATCTAATTTTAGATATATTTTATTTTTCCAAATTAAAAAACACCAGGGTTCGTCGCTTCCCTGGGTGGACAAGCTGACAACAGTGGACTGTTGGATCCTCAAGGACAGCTCCGGTGGCAAAGCCGAGTGGGTATCTTCATTTTTTGGTTGTATCCTTTCTCTGTGTTGAATATTTCAGGTCAGTGGCTAAGCCACCAATCTGTTGTGATGGAATAGTGAGAGGAGAAAGTTGTTTGGGACCATGAGTTTTTCCTATGCCTTCTGGGTCAGAACTTCTCATATTCAATGTGCACAGCATCAATGGATTTTTTTTTGTTAAAGGTTCTGATATTGTAGGTCTGGTACAGTTTCTCAGTTTCTGTATTTCTAACAAGCTGGTGAGGGAAGCTGACCACTTTATGAATGGCAAGGTCCTAGTTCATATTCCCTGAGGGACTGTCTATGAAATTGTCTCTCTTTGGAGTCAGAGGCAGCGCATCTCATCTCATTCCTAAAAACATTTGGAATCATTATGATGTTTACTTTGCATCAAGAAAAGCAATGACAAGTGCTTACTAATGAAAATAAGCTGTTGAAAGGAACTGCCAATTAGACGGAAACAATTCAGCTTGCATCTCACTATCAAGGCCGAAATTAATCATGCATGGTATTTTCAGTAAAAAAAGGGCTTTAAGTAAATTATTTAGTATTTATATTTTGTAGTGGTGCATGCCTAATAAAATCAGTGGCGAAAGCACATCGGTATAGTATGCTATTGGCATCACCTACAGTCTAGACCTGCTGCCCTGCTGTGGGATTGGGTGGGGGTGGGGAGTGAAAAATCCTGACTCTTCTGTGGAAAGGACAGAGACTTTCAATACTTTTCTTTGTGGCTTCCCGAAGTGTGGCCTGCCTACTTGTGGTTAGTCTGCTGCTGCTGCTGCTAAGTTGCTTCAGTCGTGTCCGACTCTGTGCGACCCCATAGACGGCAGCCCACCAGGCTCCCCCGTCCCTGGGATTCTCCAGGCAAGAACACTGGAGTGGGTTGCCATTTCCTTCTCCAATGCATGAAAGTGAAAAGTGAAAGTGAAGTCGCTCAGCCATGTCCGACTCTTTGCCACCCCATGGACTGCAGCCCACCAGGCTCCTCCACCCATTTTCCAGGCAAGAGTACTGGAGTGGGGTGCCATTGCCTTCTCCATAGTCAGTCTATTTGCCTGTCAGGAAGTCGTGTGCTCTCCTTTGTTGCAGCAGTTGATCACAAATGTAGCAATTGCCTCTTTGTCTGTTTCTCCCACTCTATTATGGAAATGCCAAGGATTGTATCCTATCCACTGCGCAGGCACATTCAGTTCACTTCAGTTCAGTTGCTCAGTCGTGTTCGACTCCTTGTGACCCCATGAATCGCAGCACGCCAGGCCTCCCTGTCCATCACCAACTCCCAGAGTTCACTCATGTCCATTGAGTCGGTGATACCATCCAGCCATCTCATCCTCTGTCCACCCCTTCTCCTCCTGCCCCTAATCCCTCCCAGCATCAGAGTCTTTTCCAATGAGTTAACTCTTCGCGTGAGGTGGCCAAGGTACTAGAGTTTCAGCTTTAGCATCATTCCTTCCAAAGAACACCCAAGACTGATCTCCTTTAGGATGGACTGGTTGGATCTTCTTGCAGTCCAAGGGGCTCTCAGGAGTCTTCTCCAACACCACAGTTCAAAAGCATCAATTCTTCAGTGCTCAGCTTTCTTCACAGTCTAATTCTCACATCCATACATGACCACTGGAAAAACCATAGCCTTGACTATAGCCTTTTCAATATGCTATCTAGGTTGGTCATCACTTTCCTTCCAAGGAGTAAGCGTCTTTTAATTTCATGGCTGCAGTCACCATCTGCAGTGATTTTGGAGCCCCCCAAAATAAAGTCTGACACTGTTTCCACTGTTTCCCCATCTATTTCCCATTAAGGAATATTTTTCAGATGGAAAGAATGAAACCTCATCTGGGAAGAAGAAACTGTCTCATAGCCATGATCATGCCATCAGCTGCCCTGTGGAACTTGTCTAAGGCTTCCTCCACTGATAGTTCTTGCACCTGCTCAGGGGTTGCTCCTAACATAAAAGCCCTAAGTCTTTATCTTCTCACCTCATGTGAGCATCAAAAGAGGAGAACAGAAATTAAAACAATCTGAAGAACTGGAAGATGAATTTGAGAAAGAAAAACAATGATTATCCTTGAGGTGTACGTATGCATTTTTTTAAATCTTAAGAAAATAGTATAAAAGTTTTAGAAATTAAAATACTACATAACTGAGAAAAGCCAAGAAACAAAACTAAATATATAGAGACTGTGGATAGTTTATTTCATAGATGTTTTAGAAAAAATGGCTATTTGGCAACTAAGTTATATCTGTCTTTCACATTATACACTAAATACAAACAAAAAACCAAACCAAATGAAAGCCTGGTTGGCTTATCTAAAGAAATATTAACAAATGAAACAATAAAAGATCTAGAAAAATATATATTTTATGGTGGGATAGGAAAGGCATTCAACATTTAATTAAAGAAATTTGAAACTGATTTTCATGTTTGAGACAATATTGATAAATTTCTAGTGTTGAAGAGCATATAAGAAATAAATAGTCTCAAATACTACTGGATGGATTGTGAAATGTACTTAAATTGCTAAAGTGCAATTTGGCAAAAATAGATCAAAAGGTTTCAAATTTTACAAACTGTCCTTGAGAAAATTATTATAGATTTAGGAAAATATTGATTTTGTGGAAAATGATTAGATGCAATTCAACTCTAAGGGGTTTATTAAACAAATCTTTATGCAGCCATGTGATGGAATACTATTCAGCCATTAAAATGGTGGAAAGAATATTTAATGATAAGGGGAATTATTGATAATACATTTTTAGGTAAAGTAGAAGATTAGGAAACTAAACAGAAAATGTGGTTCCTAATTTAAAGACAGGGAGGCTATTTGTAAAACTAATAGTGGTTATCTCTGAGTTTGGGGATTATGAATGATTTACAATTTCTATTTATGCCTTTTGTATTTTCATATTTTCTTCAGTAAACATATTTTACTTTTGAAATCAGAAAGGAGTGTTAATAAGAGAACAAAACTCTCTTACAGATGAAAATACCTTTGTGGTAATTATTAAAAATGAACATGCTAATATTAGCAATTGTACAAATTAAAGTCAGGCTTAGGGTACTGTTGTCAAACATTTTTTTGTTTTCTTTTTTCTCTCTTAAATTAGGCTTAAACTTTTTTTTTTTTTTACAAAAGTACATAAAGAAACATGTTGAACAATACTTGAGTAGTCCATAAAACAATGGGTCTTTTTATTAGTGGAATAGACCAAATTTGCTCTGATAACAAATAGCATCTGTTGGTTACCAAACTCAGCATCTTAAAAGGCTTACTTCTCATTCAGTATAAATTCCATTGTGGGTTTTTGGATGGGAGGATAAGCAGGAGATCTATTTATCTTGGTCTTTCAAGAGATCTCTATTTTAAATATTGTCAGGAACTGTGGCACAGTTACACAGAATGCAGGAGAACCTCACATTGGCTCAGAAATGACATATGCTTTTTTTTTTTTAATAACTCATTGGCCAGCACAAATGGCCAGAAAGACAGAAAGTCTGAAATAGTTAATGAGCAGCACAGCATTAATGACCTCTACTCCCTCTTCTTCCTTTATCTGGGCAGGGGAGTCTAGAATTAAAATCTGAAGGGTCATGATCTGACCATGTTCAAGGTTAAAAGGATTAACATGAGCAGAAGAACAGAGCTGAGACAGAGAAAATATTGAGTGCATTCCTAGGGAAGTTTAAAAATGTCCTGTATTTCTTTCTCTACTGTGATTAACATGGAATTCTGTAGGTTGTTCTTCATCTCTGAAGTAAGGAGTTTTGAATTTGGGCCTCTACAGCCCCTTTATAGCTTAAAATTATAGCTCAAAATTAAATGTTTTGAAAAGGAAAGCAATAAGAGCTAACCTGGATTTGTACCTTTTATGGGCTTTCTTTTTCCAGGTTATTTCTTTGGATTATCCATTTCATATAGGCTAATTTGTGACCACCCCACCCCACCCCAAATTCATATGTTAAAGCCCTAAACCCTGGTACTTCGGAATATAGCTGTATTTTGAGAGAAAGCCTTTTAAAAGGTAATTTGTTAAAATGGGTACGTTAGGATGAACTCTAATCAATACAACTAGTGTTCTTATAACAATAGATTAGGACAGAGAAGAAAAAAGATGGATAGAGAGAGCAGAGATACTAGAAACATGTCAGTTTGTGGCCAGTTGCTCAGTCACATCTGACTCTGCAACCCCCAAGGACTGTACCCACTAAGGTCTTCTGTCCATGAGATTTTCCAGGCATGAATACTGGCATGGGTTGCCATTTCCTCCTCTAGGAGATCTTCCCGATCCAGGGATTGAACCTGTATCCCCTGCGTTGGCAGGTGATTTTTTTACCACTGAGCCCCCTGGGAAGCCTCTGGAAACATGCACACACACAGCAATGACCACCTGAAGACACAGTGAGAAGGGGCCCACCTGAAAACCAAGGAGAGAGGTCTCAGGAAGAAACCAAACCTGCTGACACCTTAGTCTTGGATCTCTATCCTCCAAAATTGTGAGAAAATATGTTGTTGTTTGATCACTAAGTCATGTCCGACTCTTTGCAAGCCTTTGAACTCTAGCCGGCCAGGCTCCTCTGTCCATGGGATTTCCCAGCAAGAATACTGGAATGGGTTGCCATCTCCTTCTCCAGGGGATCTTCCCACCGCAGGGATCAAATCTGGATCTCTTGCATTGCAGGTACTCTTTACCATCTGAGGCACCAGGGAAGTCCAAGAAAATATATTTATGTTTACCAAGCCACTTAATCTGTGGGATATTTCATGCATCAGAAATATGCATGAAAATCCTGAGTTTGGCATTATTTTCTTATCCACATTGACAGTTGAGGATACTGATTTCAGTGAGGTAAAGTGACTTGCCAAATTGATGCAGTTAGCTCATGGTCCTAACTATTAATTGGAGCAATGAAAGTATAAATAAAGGAAGAAAAAAAGGTTTTCACCTAATAATAGGTGATATTTGTAAGACATTTGTCAGACATAATTGTGTACACTTTGTATGCATGCATTACTTGTTATAACAATATTAAACAGTAGCCTGCTACATAACAAATTATCATGAAACGGAGTTGCTTAGAGCAGGGAACAAAACATTAAATATCTCACAATTTCTGTGTTCTAGGAATCCAGTTACATTGTGGCAGGGACCTCTGACTCAGGGTCTCTCAAAAGCAGCATTCAAGGTGTCAGCTGGAACTGTGGCCATCACAGGGCCTAAGTCCATCACTCAAATGGTTGTTGGGAGGATTTTCTGTTTTGTAGATTATTGTACCGAGGACTTGGGTGCTTGTTGGGTGTTGGTCAGACGCCTCCCTTAATTCCTTGCCATGTGAAGCTCTCATGTGGCATCTTTTTACGTGGCAGCTGGTTTCCATCAGAGCAAATGAGAGAGAACAGAGGAGAGAACAAGGCAGAAAGGCTTAGTCTTTGTAACCCAGTTTCAGGGGTGACATCACCCTGAACACTTTGCCATGTTCTGTTCATTAGATGCAAGTCACTAGGCCTGGCTTACACTCAACAGGAAGGGATTACAGAAGGGCGTGAATACCTGAAGTCAAGGGTAGTGGCTGTCTGCCATGGGTGAGCAAACAGAAGCACGGAATCGGTAAACAATTTGCCCAAAGTCACACAGATAGTAAGTGGCAGAGCTAGGATCAAAATACAAGTAATCTGACCTCCCTGGTGGTCCAGTGTTAAGAATTCACTTGCCAACTCAGTGGACACGGGTTTAATCTCTAGTCCAGAAAGATTACGCGTGCTGCAGCACAACTAAAGCCATGTGCTGCAACTACTGAGCCCACACAGTCTGGAGCCCACGCTCCGCAAGAGAAGCCACCTCAGTGAGAGAAGCCTGAGCACACAGCTAGAGAGTGGCCCCTGCTCGCTGCGATTAGAGAAAGCCTGCCTGCAGCAGTGAAGACCCAGGTAGCCAAAAACACATAAATGAAATGAAAACAAACACACACACACACACACGACTAGTCAGCTCTAGGGCCTGTGCTTTTAGGATCTGTGCAACCATGCTCACTATGTGTAGCAGATAAAATGTTATCAGCAATTATGTTTCAAACCCTCTTGGGACTAGAGTGTTAGTTGTTCAGTTGCCTCCAACTCTTTGCTACTCCATAGACTGTAGCCTCCGTCCATGGGGTTCTCCAGGCCAGAATACTGGAGTGGGTTGCCATTCCCTTCTCCAGGGGATCTTCCCAACCCAGGGATCAAACCCAGGTCTCCCTCATTGCAGGTAGATTCTTTATCATCTGAGGCATCAGGGAAGCCCAAACTAGAGGTGATGGGCCAAATCCGATGTCCTAGAAGTCAGTTACACTGCTTTGGGGCTGAGGGGTCTGCTGCCTATCTTGGGGTCAGCAGAACGCTTTGTGTAGACAGTCATGAAGTGCTTCAAGCATTGAGGGCCACGTGGTTCTGCTGCAGTGCTTGAACTCTAGTGTTGTAGCATAATAGCAGTCAGGTAACAGCCACATAAATGGCCATGGCTGGGCTCCAAAATAATTTTATTTACAAAAACTGGCACTAGGCTTATTGTGTGCTTACTCCTGTCCTGGATCTCTGTCGGCACATGGATATACCAAGGAATTCTTAATTTTGTAAAAGTTAAACTTACTTGCTTTATCGGGATCTCATAAGTCACTAACGGAGAAGGAAATGGCAACCCATTTCAGTATTCTTGTCTGGTTAAGCCCCAAGGACAGAGGAGCCTGGCAGTCTACTCAGAGAGTCAGACATGACTTAGAGACTAAAGGACAACAAGAAACAGTAACACAGGGTCTATTATATATATTCTCTAACATCCCCAATGAGGTCGTTGGTCTTCATGCACATATTAATAATATACCTGATTACAGGAATCTACCTGCAATGCAGGAGACCTGGGTTCGATTCCTGGGTTGGGAAGAACCCCTGGAAAAGGAAATGGCAACCCACTCCAGTATTCTTGCCTGGAGAATCCCATGGACAGAGGAGCCTGGCAGACTACAGTCCATGGGGTCGCAAGAGTCAGACACGACTTAGTGACTAAACCACCAACCATCACCACCTCATGTCACTAAATCAAAACCGGGAGCAGAAGCCATTTTGAAGCAGTAGAAGAGCAAAGGTTGATATTTTTTCCAGGTTGATATATAGTTTCCATTCCATATCTATGTACCCTTGCCCTGAAGACGCCTCTTGAATGCATTTAGCCATCACTACTCCTTGTGCCTTAGACAGCTTGCCTGCACTTGGTGGAAGGAATGCTTCTTGCATTTTCCTTTGGACTTCATTCTGTTTTATTCTGGCTCATCATTTCTTTTTTTGCTTGAGTCCTTTTTCATTCTTAACAACATCCTTGCCCTTGCCTCAGTATTTTTCAGGTTGTTGGAAATTGCATAATATCTGTTATGTTCCCTTAGATGGAAAGGGGCCTGTGATCCCTGTGAATTCCATAAACTTGTAAGGTCCCCCATTTCTGAACAGAATGCCTGAACAAACTCCAGGAAATACCATGAGCAGGGGATCATCATGAAACTTTCCTAAAATTAAGAGTGAGCCCTGGACCCCAGTGAGTTCTAATTTTGGAAGACGTGTTTATGGGTACAGATAGAATTTAGGAAGCAAGTGAGTAGAGTGCTTTGCTCCATTAGGGGAGCAGACCCAAGGATGCGAAGTTTTCTGAAGCCAGCACTCTCCTGGTGACAACGCAGAGCCTTACAGATTGACTCCCATGAGACTTAAATTAGAGCCTAAAAAGCTAAGTGCTTATTTCAGGATCTCATCAAATAGCCAACCAGCAGCTCTAATTTTAGTATGTTTTCTTTCTCACTGGAGAAAATGGTCTGCTAGGAAAAATAATATTTGTGCCTCTGCTTCAACCTTTGTAGTTTAGGGCTGGTAATGGTTTCAAATAATAATATGATCAACAGTTTCCTAGCTCTTTGCCTAGGGCATTGTTAGTCTTTTATACATATTTATTTTATTTTATTTTGTGTCTTGGGCCTTCTGACACTTAATAATATAATTTACGTTGATTACACTGCAGATGGGTCTCTCCCTGACTCAATTTAAAAAATTAATGCATTTAATTTTAGTGGAAGTGTGCAATAAGACACCAGGTGACTCAGCTAAGTAAAAGAAGAGTTCCTAATTACACTTCTAAATCAAATTGTGCTCTAAGTGCCCTTCTGGGGTTAAACCCTGCAGAAGTTTGGGGCATTGAGGATTGCTGACTCAGTTTTTCCCAAGCTGAGAATGGAGGGGAGGCGGGTGATCTGTATTCAACATACCCTTGAGTTTCTAAATATTTAAAATTAATATTCACTAGTCTTCCTAAAGTATCGTGTTTAGGGATGCTTAGCAATGAATGAGTCTTTTTTTTTCCTCCCCTTAGGCAGTCTTCTGAATTCCATTAGGTATCACCTGCTGTTTTATTACACATTTTCTCATAATTGCTTTTGTGTAATCAGGGTTTGTGGGATAAAGGAAAAAAATGACTAATCATATCTCAAGAAGTAGAATCGGGAGTACTGTTTGGCATTATTTTATGATTATTTTAAAATGTATTAACCGAGTACTCTTCTTTCTTGTAAATTAGAATGGATTTATTTATCACATTTCTCTTAATGCTGTAGTTTGTGAAATGAGAACAAATTATAGACCTTTTCAGAAGAACTTTTAAAAATAACTAGATGATTTTTCCCCTGTATCATTTGTTAGTGTCATAGGGATGAGAAAACAACTTTAAACTGATTTTTCTGGAAAGCAAATGAGATATATTTTTGGGAAGGGTGTGGGTTATGCTTTCAAGGGGTCAGGTCTAATGACTAGATTTCAAGGAGGAAACATTTTATTTTTGATAAAGCCTCAGATTGGCATATTTTGATAAAAACGGTGATTTGGAGTCAGTTGACTTGATTGATGAACATACTTCAAAAACTCTGGTCACTTGTTTGGAACTAGTTTAATTAGAACTGGGTTGGAATGTTAATTCTGAAGTTCTACGCAGGGAAATAGGAGTGAATGGATTCAGAAAGGGGTGTAAATTGGTTACAAAGTACTAAACTAACAGAGTCAAAAGTCTTTCACCTAAATATCTTGAAATATATAGTCAACTGAAAAAGAAGTCCTGGATAAGTGATTAACATTCTTTTGTTGGGACTTGAAAATGGAATGCGGAGATTATATGGAATTAGAAATTCAAGAAAGGAAGACAATAATGGGATTTAAAAACACTAGGGGTTTGCTATGACCCAGAAGAAATGATGAAAGTCAAAAAGATATGAAAAGAGGGTCTTGATATCCAGAGAGTGGTGCATGCCAGCACTATCGGCATCCCCTGGGAGGTTATTAAGAATGCAGTCCTAGCTCTCACCTGAGACCAAATGCACATTAACAAAATATTCTGGGTGTGTATTCAGGTTTGAGAAGCATTCTTTAAAGACATTGAAAATGTTTTCCCTTTACCAACAGGGCCTCAGTAGCATATATTACATTTCCTTTGCTGTCTTTGGAACCACACTATATGATTCTGCATTAAATAATACATAAGCATAATCATGAAAATGTTTTTTGTTTTTCAATTTGTGCATTAATTTTGTAAATAAAAGCTGGTACACTTGATAGAGTTATAAAACAGTTATAGAATGGAATGTTAAGGTCATAAACCCTGACAATTTAAAATAACAACTCACCCATTTGCAGGGCAGTAATAGAAATGCAGGTAAGGAGAATGGACTTGTGGACACACTGGGTGAAGGGGAGGGTGGGATGAACTGAGAGAGTAGCATTGCCATGTATACGCTATCATGTGTAAAGCAGACAGCTAATGGGAAGTTGCTGCATAGCACAAGGAGCTCAGCTTGGTGCTCTCTAATGACCTGCAGGGAAGGGATGGGGTGTTTGGAAGGGAGGCTCAGGAGGGAAGGGATTTATGCATGCATATAGCTGATTCACATTGTACAACAAAAACTAACAGAATATAATAAAGTAATTATACTCCAATTAAAAATAAATAAATAAAATAAAATAAAAAATAAAGCAAGCCTGAAAAAGAACAACCACTGAAAAAGAAGGGTAGAGAAGAAAAAGCAAGGTAAAAATAGGAAAGAAAGTAATTTCCTCATATTTCATAGCAAGAAGTCAGCAGATATTGGTTAAATTTCAAACTCCAGAACACAGAGTTTGTTTGTCATATTTCAAGTCATAAAAGAAACAAATATAACAATATCACCAACAAAATTTGAAGAGTGAGGCAGGGAGGGAAGGTGGAAGACAGAATAGATGAACTAAATTCTTCATCCTTCACAGTGAGGAGCTAACAGGTGCTATCCAGGGCTGATAAATCACAAAATACAGGCTTGTAGCAAATATGAGTCATATTCCAAAAATCCAAGTGTATGCGAAATGTTCATTTCTTTTTTTGAATCTAATGAAATAAAGCTACAATAACTACCCTGCTAATTGGATAAGAACACAATCACAGTCAGGATTAGGGGTTTTCCTCCCCACCTCCACCCATGTAGTTAAAGTTTGGGCCAAGTCTTCTTCCTCTTCCTCTGGCATACCTAGAATTTCCCAGGCTCTGTGACAAGTGGTCATGGGTGAGTCACTGAGTTGGGCTTTCAGTACATGAGTGGAGGTGATGTGTGTTGCTTCCAGGCTTGGCTCTCCCACCCCTCTTCCCTCTGCTGTTTGAGGCCACTGAGGTCTGAGAAGAGAAGGGAGCCTAGACGAATGAACTTGGGTTGGGGGAAGGCTAATTGGGACCACCCAGATCGACTTTACTCGAGCAAGAAATAAACTTCTATTTTTTAAAATCTCAAATATCATATATACTTTTAATCATTAGATTAGCTTTCTTTGAATAACACAAAGATCATGGGGGTTTCATACAAAGCTTATTTCTGAGGATTCCCCTCTTGCCTTAGTCCACACACCATTATGGTCCCTTGATGTCAGGCATTTCATCATTTTTGTGCCATGTGAGGGCATGGACAGTTTTGCTGAGGCTGAGAAATCCAGGGCCTGGGGTCTAATTTACTAAAGGAAGAACTGAAAACTGAAAGTGCTACTTTAGTTTTCATCCAAGAAGGCCTGGATGAAAAATGGAGAGAGAATTTACCCTTTATTCTGTGTTCTGGTTATTGCTTGCATCTGTAAAAATCAAGTGCATGTGATAATTTATAAGATAATTAAAAGTACTTCTCTTCCCTAGGCATTTTAATACTTTGAAGCTTAAAGAAACCCAACAAGGAGTTAGATATATGAGATATAATTGGAAATGACATGTTAAGATTCTGATCTGGCTCATTGTTTTCTCCGGAGAGAAGTTCAACAACAAGGGAGGAATAAGCAAATTGCAACTTGTATAAGAATTGTCTAAGAAAGGAATTTGTATGAGAAGGTCCTTTTACTTCTTTGAGCCTCAGTTTCCTCTTCAGTCTAATAGTCATACTGCTATCTGCCTCGCCTTTCCCAGAGTTGCTGTGAGGATCAAGATCAATTAAATGTACAGAGCATTTGCTTTGGACCTAACAAAAATCAATATAAAAATAGAGATAGAGGAATAAGTCCTAGCATGGGCCCCAGGAACTCTAGTGCATAGGGGGAGGAAGACATGCATGAAAGCAAATGAGCCTATGGATGTGGAAGAATTTCAAAAACTACACAATATGACTCTAAGTTGTAACTAATTGGGAGTTGGACATGACTAAGCAACTTCACTTTCACTTTTCACTTTCATGCATTGGAAAAGGAAATGGCAACCCACTCCAGTGTTCTTGCCTTGAAAATCCCAGGGATGGGGGAGCCTGGTGGGCTGCCGTCTATGGGGTCACACAGAATCGGATACGACTGAAGTGACTTAGCAGCAGCAGCAGCAGCAGAAACAGCAGCAGCAGCAGCAACATCATGTAACTGCAGATTTTCTAGTTGTTAAGGAGATAGGAGTATATTCTTAATCATAGGTCCATGTAAAGCTCTTACTCCAGTGTTCTTGCCTGGAGAATCCCAGGGACGGGGGAGCCTGGTGGGCTGCCCTCTATGGGGTCGCACAGAGTCGGACATGACTGAAGCGACTTAGCAGCTTAGCTTATAATAGGAAGTGAAAACACTACCGCAGCTCTGGCTTCTACTAGAATGAATGAATAGTTCAGGAGTGAATGTCACTTGAGGAAAAGGAAAGAAACGTGTTGGTCACATTGAAAAATCCATATGCTCAAAATGCTTGCTAACTTTGTCCCTCTACCCTAGTCAGCTCAGAATGATTTTTCCCCCTTCTATTAAGGAGAGAAGATACAGTCTTGATATTGTGTTCTCCTTTACTTAAGGATGAAGACAGGGGGAAAAGACATCATTCTTTTATTCTTTTAGGGCCTTAACTTCTTCAGGTTACTATCAATTAGAAACTTAAAAAAAAAAAATGTGCTGGCTCTGTGCTGGGTCTCTGAGAACACTAATTTAGTATCACCCAAGATGGGACTGGGGATGCAGGATGGTGCAAGAGACGGCTACACAGTGGCGCTCCCCACCCCTGTCCCCTGCCATGTGCTGTGCTGAGTTTTGTTATTGTTTAGATGCTCAGCTGTGTCCAACTCTTCTGCAGCTCCATGGACTCTCGCCTGCCAGGCTCCTCTCTCCATGGGATTTTCCAGGAAAGAATACTGGAGTGGTTTGCCATTTCCTCCTCCAGGGGATCTTCCCGACCTGGGGATCAAACCCCTGCCTCCTGCATGGCAGGCAGTTTCTTTACCACTGAGCTACCTGGGAAGCCCATTGTTGTACTGAGTAACCAGCACTTTATGTTCTAGGCATTGAAGGGCCGTAGATATTTTTGAGGACAGGTCAGGGCAGATGAAAAGTTCCATCCCAAATAGACCCTGAGAATAATGACTTAAAGGAGTTTACAGGAGTTGATTTTCTTGCATTTGCCATATCCAGTTGGTTGGCTTGTTCTATATGATCATTTAGGGTCTCATCTCTTGCTAAGTCATTTCTTCTTTATCCCCGATACATTGTCTTCTTCATCCTCAAAACTGCATCACGGCTGCCTTCTGGGTTCCAGGAAAGAGGAAGAGGAAAGACAATGTAGAGAAAGTACACCCGTTGACCAAAGTCCCAGGCATAGAAGCGGCACGCGTCACTGCTACTCACATTGCTTCGACGATATCGTAGTCTTGTGACCACAGCTAACTGCAGTCTGGCTGGACAGCCAAGATCTGGCTGCAGTTCTATTATTAAAGTGACTTCAGTGCACACCTAGTCATCTTGACCACAGGGAAATAATCAGGTATATGTTTTATAAAGAAAATTCTGATTCTTTTGATATTCTCTATAATATTCAGCACAGAACTGTCTATGTGGTAAGCATTCCATCAATAATTGTTGGTTCATTAATTGACTAATAGATTGATAAACCCAGGATGAGGCTTGAGAGCCATCTCATTTGCTTATGTTACATGTAAAAATCCACTGATGGCACCTGCCCAATGACGCCTTTCTCAATACTGTATAGGAAAGAGGCTGTTGAAGGTCTGCTCTATTTTATTAGAGCCATGTCTGGGAAATTTACAGTCCTCATGAGACAAAAGGGAATGATTCAAGATCTCAAATCAAGAGGTTGGGAAGTGATCCAATGTACCTTTGTGTCTGTTGTCAGGAAGGAGGTAACAATAATTGTTATGTTACGTTTATCTCATCTACCACAATAAATAGAAAGGGGTTTTATGTGGAGGTCAAAATAAGGTTTTTTAAAAAGCACTCTTTTCCTTCCATTCTTTATAATTGTTAACCCAAAGAGTGAAGGTAGCAAGAGAGAGACACCTGCTTTAATGAGTGGGAGTATTTTATGCTGATATTGTTTAGAATACCTGTACCATGGTGATAATACAAAGCAGACTGACTTTTAGTTAGCTTTAAAAAATTGTCTAAAAATTCTTTGTAGGTGATGAACCAGCTTGTTGCTTGCACCAGGGTGGGCTTCTCTCATGTCCCTGCCTCCTCGGCATGCCTCTCATTCCTTTCCTCCTTTTTTCTTTTCCTATTCTCCTACTCTTATAGTACTGGTCTGTTTTCACTGTCTGCTTTGTCTCTCTTCCCATTCTCTCCAAAGGCTCCAACAGCCAGACTTCGACTCCAACCACTTCATCCAGTTAGCTCTTGTGTAGATCTGACAGCTGATTGTCAGTTCTGGTCTTACTTGACTTGGCAACATTTATCACTCTTGCTTACTTCTTCTTCCTTGCTTTTCTTGGCTTTTGGGGCACCATCCTGACTTGGGGAGGATTTCATTGGGATCTCATAACAAAATCTTTTCTTCTTGATTTTCAAAGGTTGGAGAACTCCAGGCCTCCGTTCTCTGTCCTCTTCTCTTCTCTGCCGGGAGCCAGTGTGAGGAACTCCGCCCATGGCAAAGGTCATGAGGAAGGAGGCTTGGCATACGCAAAGGCGTGATCAAGCCTCAGGAAAACCCCTGTTCCCGAGCATCTAACCCCAAAACCAGAGTCTGTTTTATGCTGTCCTCCATAACTGTTTTTCTTAGAGAAGGAGTAAACGTGCAGCTCCAAGGCAATAAAAATTCCTGAGCATGACAAGAATGTTTCAGCTTACGGACTGCTCTGAAGGTTATCTAGCCCGCCTGTATAGGTTCGTTCAGCCACATGTGATTGTTTACAGCCTCCCAATCTGAGAGGCACGAGATGTTTTAGACTTACTAAAGGCAAATTCTTTTGGGGAGTTAGAAATTATTAGTATAGTGGGTTGGTTAGGAATTAAACTGGTGAAGGGTTTTTTCATTTGTTGTGTCAATAATTGCTGCTAATTCCCTGCTCTGGGTGGGACAAGGATGTTTCAGGTCAAACCTCTCTGCTGACAGACTAGCTTGTGTGACAGGATTATCCACACTTCTGCCACTACACACGTGATTGTTTACTACCTCTTAACCATAAACAGCACAGAGAGTTTTGGAGTATTTTGAGAGTCTTAATTAGCATAGGGCTTTTTCTTCTTGTTGAGTCAATGATTGCTGCCAGGCCTCCATATCCTTAGGCACCTGGGAATATATTAATCAATGTATTTGGACTATAGAAAAGGAAATATAGTATTTTTTGATGTTAGCAATACTAGACTTTTTGAGTTAATGGATTTTCTCTTTTGTAATAGATCACTGTGTTTTGTTATAAATCACTGTGTCCTTGTTATGTAAAAATGTAACTTTATCATATCTTAAGACTAAATAGATCTTAAGGGGAACATTGGTGAAAGGATTTTCATTTGTTGGGCTGATGTTTGCTGCTAAATCTCCATGTTCCCTACCCTTATAATGAATATAACTAACATATAGGAGAAATAAGTATTAACCTTTAAGACTAATCATGTTAACCTTGGGTTAAATAAATTCCTTTCTTGATTGTAACTCACTACACCCTCACCCTATAGGAATGTAACTTTATTTGGAGGGTGGTGCCTGGTTTAAGAAAAAACACCCTTGGAAGAAATGTTTTTTGGTTATCAGAAAGAAAGGATCTTAAGATGTCAGCAGGTCTTACTCATGGCCAGAAGATGATGTACCTTTTTTATACATTTATGTGAAGCACCTGATTTTGATAAAGGTCAGGACTGCTGACTCCCGCATGACTCTATATTCATCCTTATGTGTAACAAAAGGTATATAAGCAAACCCAAAAATAAAGAAATCGAATCAGTTTCTGGAAAGACTGATTCCCCCATGTCGCTTCTTTCTTGCTCCCGTTTTTCTGGCTGAATTCCCATCTGGAGCATGGATGCTATTCCACGTAATCCAAGTTATTCAGCCTCTTTTTCTCCACTAATCTTCCTACTACACTATCCATTTCTAATCTCTCTATATCTGTGATTAAATATGTATTTTTCCAAAGACGCCGACTCCGTCCCCACCTTTGAATCACCCTGGATCCACCGGGGCTAGACCCCGGCACTTCTTCATCTACACCCACGTCCGTGGTGGACTTACCCAGTCTCAGGACTTTAAATATCATATGTAACTGGTGATTCCTAAGTTTCTGTTTCTCACCCAGACTTCTCCCTTGTGATCCAGATCCATGCATGCATCTCCAACACTTTGCATCACCACTGAACAGACACCTCAGACGTTACATGTCTACATCTGACTCCTCAGCTTCCCTCCGTAATTGGTCCACTGCTGGCATTCCCATCTAAGTTTATAACTCTAATTTCTCACGCCAATAAATAACCACCTGTGGCTTCGTTTCTTGTTTGTTTTCATGCCTGTATTCAGCAAGTTGGGAAAATCTAGAGGCTCTCTTTTGGAAAATGCACCAAGAATGTGATAATTATTACCATCTACGCTGCCATCACCATACCAGCACCGTGTGACACCTGTCAATAATGCTTGCATGCATGCTCAATGACTCAGCTGTGTCCAAATCTTTGTGACCCCCATGGACTGTAGCCCTCCAGTCTCCTCCGCCCATGGAATTCTCCAGGCAAGAATACTGGAGTGTGTTGCCATGCCCTCCTTCAGGGGATCTTCCCGTCCAGGGATCAAACCTATCTCCTGCACTGGCAGGAGGATTCTTTACCACTGAACCACCTTTCAATAATGTTACGCCTTTCAACAGTAAGTTACAATCATCCTCTAGATGGTCTCTGGATACCATTCTTTTCTTCCATCTCCTGTCTGGACATAGAAGTGAGGGTGTGGAAGTCAGACCAGTCCAGTCTTCTGCTCAAAATCTTCCTTTGGTGCAGTAGAATTTCCAGAGCCCTGTGACCTGCCCCTTTATGATAACCATTAAAAAAAAGAGTTTTATCTGCCCACAGCAAGACTGTTTTCTTTGTTTTTTGGATTAGCCTTTATTGGAGTGTAGTTGCCTTACAATGTTGTGGGAGTTTCCTCTGTACAGCAAAATGAATCAGTCACACACATATATATATCCCCTTTATTTTGAACTTCTTCCCAACAGGTCACCACAGTGCATCAGGTAGATACCTGTGCTACAGAATCCACCTGCAATGCGGAAGACCCGGGTTCAATCCCTGGGTTGGGAAGATTCCCTGGAGAAGGGAAAGGCTACCCACTCCAGTATTCTGGCCTGGAGAATTCCATGTACTATGTCCATGGGGTCACAAAGAGTTGCACACGACTGAGTGACTTTCACTTTCCTGTACAGTAGCTTCTCATTAGTTATATGTTAACTTTTTGATCTCATCTCCCAAATCTTTCTCCCTCTGTCACTGTTTCAAACATATCTGCCCCTCTTTCGTTACTCCAAGCTTCAGGCATTGGTACTGACTGTTCCCTTTGACATCAGTTATCTTCCTCCAGATCTGCATGACTTGCTTCTCAACTTTCTCAGACTTTCCTTGCTCAAATATCATTTCAGCAAAGCCTTTTGTTATCCCACTCTATAAAATTGCAACATTTTCCCTCTTCTTTGCTGTCTTTGCTTCCATTAGCAGTATACTATGGAGGAGGCAATGGCACCCCACTCCAGTACTCCTGCCTGGAAAATCCCATGGATGGAGGTGTCTGGTAGGCTGCAGTCCAAGGGGTCGCTAAGAGTCAGACACAACTGAGCGACTTCACATTCACTTTTCACTTTCATGCATTGGAGAAGGAAATGGCAACCCAATCCAGTGTTCTTGCCTGGAGAATCCCAGGGATGGGGGCGCCTGGTGGGCTGCCATCTGTGGGGTCACACAGAGTAGGACACGACTGATGCGACTTAGCAACAGCAGCAGCAGTATACTATATGCTTTACTGATTTTTTATATTTTCAACTATACTTTACCCTCTCGAATATAAGCTCCATGAGGGCAGAGATTTTTGACAGTGTACCCTCAATGTCTAGACAGTGCCTGGCATATGGTGGGAACTTGGTAAAAACATTTAATTGACGTATAGTCGATTCTATATTTGCTGAGTGAATGAATGGTGCTCTTGCTTCCTATCCTTTAGACAGTTCATCCGTCTCCAATTTCTTGCTTTCTTTCAACACTTTCCCTCCAACAATGACTGTTGATGATTTTTTGCTTACCAAAGATTTAATAATTTCTCTTTTCCATCCAGTCAATTATCTAGTTCTACCACAAATATTTTCTGAGTGTATCTTTGTGTGCTGCACTGCTCTGAGTCTAGAGCGAGTGAAAAATGGTTTCCTTCTTCAGGTTCATTTCTTGTGGGTGTCTTGGATTTAGCCTCAGCTGTTAATGAGTGTGCTGAATCCACAATCCCCCCCAACTTTCTGGAGGTCATTGTCCCTAATGGGGTGTGCAATAGGAGAGTTCTGACTGCATTGCAGTAGAGGGCTCAGGACCATTTGTTTGGAATAGTGATGCTCCTTCAGGAAACGCATGACCTGCTCATTTGGAGCCTCACACTCATCATCTCTTACCTTGGCCTGAGTGGGAAAGGTGAGGGAGCTTCCTCACTTTTTTTGGTCAGGCCAGCTAATCACATGTGTGCCCCTGCAGGATGCGGGGCTTTTGGAGGAGTCACATGAAGAGGCTTTTGTTTATTACAAGAAGACATTGCTACTCCCTGAGGATCCCTCCCACAATATGTGGACTGGAATAGGGATTCTGATTCATTCAGGTTGAATCAGTTGCACCTCCCGTTCAACCGCCTGTCTTCATTTCTAGGGGGAGGAACATGAACTCTAGGGTCAAAATAAACCGCAGATTGTATCCTGAGCTTTGCCACTTTCTAGCTGTTTGGCCTTGAGTAAGTCCATTTGTCCTCTTTGAGCCTCAGTTTCTTCATCCATAAATTGGGGTCAATAACAACTACTTTACTGAGAAGATTCTATGATTTAATACTTGCAACTTCCCTGGTGGCTCAGACAGTAAAGAATGTGCTTGCACTGCAGAAGACCCAGGCTCGATCCCTGGGTTGGGAAGATCCCCGGAGAAGGAATGGCTACCCACTCAAGTATTCTTGCCTGAAGAATTCCATGGACAGAGGAGCCTGGAGGGCCACAGTCCACGGGGTCTCAAAGAGTCAGAAACAACTGAGCGACTAACGTGACTACTATGAAGGTACTTCCTTCAGGCCCTGGTGTGTAACAATCAGGAACAATATGATGGTCATTATTGTTATTAAAGAAGTCACTATTATTTTACTTGTATGGAAAGTTAATTGTTTTTGTTGTGGTTGTTGTCAACTATTTTCAGAGAGTGTCTCAGAGGCACAGCCTCAAAAATATTATCATTGGCACAGAACAAAACAACAGCAAACCATCCCAATAGGCTCCCAAGGCTGATACTTATTTTCAATCACTGCGACTGTGAAAAGGAGAGAGAGAGGCCAGCAGAATCTTTATTCTCTGAGGTCCCTGATGCATTTGAAGAGCTTCAAATAGCCTCCTGTGACAGGAGGGGCTGCCAGTCGCCCTCCACCCCCATGAAGGCAGGAAGAG
Source organism: Budorcas taxicolor (assembly GCF_023091745.1). Classification (NCBI taxonomy): domain Eukaryota; kingdom Metazoa; phylum Chordata; class Mammalia; order Artiodactyla; family Bovidae; genus Budorcas; species Budorcas taxicolor. Next base: position 47,056,945 of record NC_068915.1, read on the forward strand.
TCTCTTATCTGACAGGGGAAAGGAGCAGCCTTCCTGGCCTCTGTTCTCCCTACATACCTTTGTCCTCCCCAGACACCTTCAGCTATTTTGCACCCACAGGGATGGTTTCTGGATATTCTGCTCTATTTTTAATGCCAGCTCCAAAAATGGGCCCAGACATCTGTTTAGAGGCCAATCTCTGAAAAAACAATCTGTTTTGTGTGTGTGTGTGTGTGGTTCATTGCAAAGCTGGATCTCTGGAGAAGACTGAAGAATATCATAATTTTTGTAGCAGAGCAATAAGCCTGCCTCCCTTGTACTTTTCCCCAGCCTATGTGGGCGAACACCCAGGAATTCTGAGTGCCAGCCCCAGAAAGCTAGGAGGAGCAGGACCTTGGGAGCAATCCCATCCCCTCACTTCACCAATTCCCACACCTGCCTTTCTCTCCAGTCCCCAGAATCTTCCTTTCTAGCTTGTGGCAATGTTGGCTTTGAAACGATGCAGTTATTTGCCACAGACCAAGAATTTTAGTACTTTGCTTTACTCACCCCGTAAAGTTAGCAGCAGCAGTGTGACACAGTAGAATGCCTAGAGTATTAGCATGCTTTGGCATTGGCTCAAATCCTAGCTGTATTTCTTTCTAGCTGTGCTTCCTTGGGCGAAACACTCAACATCTCAGAGCTCCAGTGATAATATGTGCTCTCACAGTTGTTTAAGGATTAAATAACATGGTTTATGAATTATCTCAAGGAACATTACTTACTGTTATTTCTCTGTGACCTTCTACAAAACCAAATTCCTTAGCAAAGGAGGAAACACAGGTAGGCTAGAAGAATGTTAGTGGGGAAGTGACTATACGCAGATAGTGGGGAAGTGACTTATGGCAGAAAGTGAAGAAGAACTAAAGAGCCTCTTGATGAAAGTGAAAGAAGAGAGTGGAAAAGTTGGCTTAAAGCTCAACATTCAGAAAACTAGGATCATGGCATCTGGTCCCATCACTTCATGATGGGGAAAAATGGGGAAATAGATGGGGAAACAATGGAAACAGTGAGAGACTTTATTTTTGGGGGCTCCAAAATCACTGCAGATGGTGACTGCAGCATGAAATGAAAAGATGCTTGCTCCTTGGAAGTAAAGCTATGACCAATGTAGACAACATATTAAAAAGCTGAGACATTACTTTACCAAAAATGGTCCATCTAGTCAAAACTATGGTTTTTCCAGTAGTCATGTATGGATGTTAGAGTTGGACTGTAAAAAAAGCTGAGCGCTGAAGAATTGATGCTTTGTAGTATGGTGTTGGAGAAGACTCTTGAGAGTCCCTTAGACTTCAAGGAGATCCAACCAGTGAATCTTAAAGGAAATCAGTTCTGAATATTTATTTGAAGGACTGATGTTGAAGCTGAAACTCCAATACTTTGGCCATCTAATGTGAAGAACCAACTCATTTGAAAAGACTCTGATGATGGGAAAGATTGAAGGTGGGAGGAGAAGGGGATGACAGAGGATGAGATGGTTGGATGGCATCACTGACTCAATGGACATGAGTTTGAGTAAACTCTGGATATTGGTGATGGACAGGGAGGCCTGTTGTGCTGCAGTCCATGGGGTTGCAAAGAATTGGACATGACTGAGTGACTGAACTGAACTGAGTCTATTAAGTGTGAATAGCACTATATGTAAAAAAAAAGCACAATTATTATTTAAAAATACTTTGTAGCTAAAAAAAATGCTAACAGTTCAGTTCAGTTCAGTCACTCAGTTGTGTCCGACTCTTTGCAACCCCATGGACTGCAGCACGCCAGGCCTCCCTGTCTATCACCAACTCCCAGAGTTCACTCAAACTCACATCCATCGAGTTGGTGATGTCATCCAGCCATCTCATCCTCTGTCATCCCCTTCTCCTCCTGGCCTCAATCACTCCCAGCATCAGGGTCTTTTCCAGTGAGTCGACTCTTCGCATGAGGTGGCCAAAGTACTGGAGTTTCAGCTTTAACATGATTCTTTCCAAAGAACACCCAGGACTGATTTCCTTTAGAATGGACTGGTTGGATCTCCTTGCAGTCCAAGGCACTCTCAAGAGTCTTCTCCAACACCACAGTTCAAAAGCATCAATTCTTCGGCACTCAGCTTTCTTCACAGTCCAACTCTCACATCCATACATGACTACTGGAAAAACCATAGCCTTGACTAGATGGACCTTTGTTGGCAAAGTAATGTTTCTGCTTTTTAATAGGCTATCTAGGTTGGTCATAACTTTCCTTCCAAGGAGTAAGCATCTTTTAATTTCATGGCTGCAATCACCATCTGCAGTGATTTTGGAGCCCAAAAAGATAAAGTCTGACACTGTTTCCACTGTTTCCCCATCTATTTGCCATGAAGTGATGGGACCAGATGCCATGATCTTCATTTTCTGAATGTTGAGCTTTAAGCCAACTTTTTCACTCTCCTCTTTCACTTTCATCATGAGGCTTTTTAGTTCCTCTTCACACTCTGCCATAAAGATGGTATCATCTGCATATCTGTGGTTATTGATATTTCTTCTGGCAATCTTGGTTCCAGCTTGTGCTTCTTCCAGCCCAGCATTTCTCATGATGTACTCTGCACAGAAGTTATTTAAGCAGGTGACAATATACAGCCTTGACGTACTCCATTTCTTTTTCGGAACCAGTCTGTTGTTCCATGTCCAGTTCTAACTGTTGCTTCCTGACCTGCATATAGGTTTCTCAGGAGGCAGGTCAGGTGGTCTAGTATTCCCATCTCTTTCAGAATTTTCCGCAGTTCTACAATCACCTGAAAACTCACGGTTGCCACAAACCTTCAATTTGTTAGAAATAAAATAAGGTATGTGTGTGCAGAATTAAGGGAAGCATTGTGTGAGTTTATAGGGCTGCTGTAAAAAAAACACCATAAACTTGGTGGCTTTAAATAGCAGACATTTATATTCTCACTGCTCTGGAGTCCAGGGTCTCCAGGTCAAGGTGTCAGCAGGGCTGTGTTGTCTCTGAAGGCTCTGGGGGAGAACCTTCCTCTGTTTCTTCCAGGGTTGGGTCTTTCCTGACAATCCTGTGTTCTTTAGCTTGTAGATACATCTCTGCAAAAAACGCATGGGCATCTTCTGCCCATGTGTCTTCACACTGTCTTCCCACTGTGTCTGTCTCTGTGTTCAAATTTCCCTTTTTTATGCAAAAATAATAGTCTTTTTTTTTTTTTTTGCCAACAAAAGCCCCTATAGCCAAAGCTATGGTTTTTCAGTAGTCAGTTTTTCCAGTTTGTACAGATATGAAAGTTGGACCATAAAGAAGGCGGGGTGCTAAAGAACTGATGCTTTTGAACTGTAGTGTTAGAGAAGATGCTTGAGAGTCCCGTGGACTGCAAGGAGATCAAACCAGTCATCCTAAAGGAAATCAGTCCTGAATATTCATTGGAAGGATTGATGCTGAAGCTGGAACTCTAATACTTTGGCCGCCTGATATTAAGAGGTAGCTCATTAGAAAAGACCCTGATGCTGGGAAGAATTGAAGGCAGGAGGAGAAGGAGAATGACAATGGATGAGATGGTTGGATGGCATCACCGATTCAATGGACATGAGTTTGAGCAAGCTCCAGGAGATGGTGAAGGACAGAGAAGCCTGGCATGTGTCAGGTTCATGGGGTTGCAAAGGGTTGGACATGACTGAATGGTTGAACAACAACAAAAATAGTCATTTTGAATGAGGACACACTCTAATGTCCTTATTATAACTTGACTATCTGTGAAGATTCTATTTTTCAAATATGGCCCTGTTTATAGGCACTGAGAATTAGAACTTCATTGTATCTTTTCAGGGGACACAACTCAACCCTTAATAGGCAGTAATATATTATTGTATTTTATTTCCTTAGATTTTTTTTCAGTTGAGATATAGTTAACTTTTAAAAAAAAATAACATAGCCACATTTATTTAAGAATGTGTTCCAATATCAAATGGCAACTTTCAACAATGTAAAACCCAAATTACTTTTGCACCAAGCTAATAATTTTACACATGGTAACGAAAACTTTTCAGCGCTACTCTCTCAATTCTTCCCACCCTCTCCTTCCCTCCCTGTGTCCATAAGTCTGTTCTCTATGTCTGTGTTTCCACTGCTGCCTTGCAGGTAGGTTCATCAGTACCATCTTTCTAGATTCCACACACATGCATTAATATATAATGTTTGTCTCTTTCTGACTTACTTCACTCTGTATAGTGGACTCCAAGTTCACCCACCTCATTAATAAATGCCTTCCTTTTATGGCTGAGTAAGAAGCACAAGCTGGAATCGAGATTGCGGGGAGAAATATCAATAACCTCAGAAATGCAGATGACATCACCCTTATGGCAGAAAGTGAAGAGGAACTAAAAAGCCTTTTGATGAAAGTGAAAGAGAAGAGTGAAAAAGTTGGCTTAAAGCTCAACATTCAGAAAACGAAGATCATGGCATCCGGTCCCATCACTTCATGGGAAATAGATGGGGAAACAGTGGAAACAGTGTCAGACTTTATTTTTGGGGGCTCCAAAATCACTGCAGATGGTGATTGCAGCCATGAAATTAAAAGACGCTTACTCCTTGGAAGAAAAGTTATGACCAACCTAGATAGCATATTCAAAAGCAGAGACATTACTTTGCCCACTAAGGTCCGTCTAGTCAAGGCTACAGTTTTTCCTATGGTCATGTATGGATGTGAGAGTTGAACTGTGAAGAAGGCTGAGCACCGAAGAATTGATGCTTTTGAACTGTGGTGTCGGAGAAGACTCTTGAGAGTGCCTTGGACTGCAAGGAGATCCAACCAGTCCATTCTGAAGGAGATCAGCCCTGGGATTTCTTTGGAAGGAATGGTGCTAAAGTTGAAACTCCAGTACTTTGGCCACCTCATGCGAAGAGTTGACTCATTGGAAAAGACTTTGATGTTGGGAGGGACTGGGGCAGGAGGAGAAGGGGATGACGGAGGATGAGATGGCTGAATGGCATCACTGACTCGATAGACGTAAATCTGAGTGAACTCCGGGGGTTGGTGATGGACAGGGAGGCCTGGCATGCTGCGACTCATGGGGTCACAAAGAGTTGGACACGACTGAGTGACTGAACTGAACTGAATATTCCATTGTGTGTATATATCATAAATTCTTTATCCATTCATCTGTCAATGGACATCTAGGTTGCTTCTATGCCCTAGCTATTATAAACAGTGTTGTAATGAACACTGGGGCACATGTGTCTTTTGACTATGTTTTTCTCAAGGTATACGCCCAGTACTGGGATTCTTGGGTCATATGGTAGTTTTAGTCCTAGTTTTTAAAGGAATCTCCAAGGAGAAAATACTTGCAAATGAAACAACTGGCAAAGGATCAATCTCCAAAATATACAAGCAGTTCATTCAGCTTAATACCAGATAAACAAACAACCCAATTAAAAAGTGGGCAGAAGATCTAGACAGACATTTCTTCAAAGAAGACATACAGATGGTTAATAAACAAATGAAAAACGCTCAACATGGCTCATTATTCATTTCAGTTCAGTTCAGTCACTCAGTCATGTCCGACTCTTTCCGACCCCATGAATCGCAGCACGCCAGGCCTCCCTGTCCATCACCAACTCCTGGAGTTTACTCAGACTCATGTCCATCGAGTCAGTGATGCCATCTAGCCATCTCATCCTCGGTCGTCCCCTTCTCCTCCTGCCCCCAATCCCTCCCAACATCAAAGTCTTTTCCAATGAGTCAACTCTTCGCATGAGGTGGCCCAAGTACTGGAGTTTCAGCTTTAGCATCATTCCTTCCAAAGAAATCCCAGGGTTGATCTCCTTCAGAATGGACTGGTTGGATCTCCTTGCAGTCCAAGGGACTCTCAAGAGTCTTCTCCAACACCACAGTTCAAAAGCATCAATTCTTCAGCGCTCAGCCTTCTTCACAGTCCAACTCTCACATCCATACATGACCACTGGAAAAACCATAGACTTGACTAGATGTACCTTAGTCAGCAAAGTAATGTCTCTGCTTTTGAATATGCTATCTAGGTTGGTCATAACTTTTCTTCCAAGGAGTAAGCATCTTTTAATTTCATGGCTGCAGTCACCATCTGCAGTGATTTTAGAGAAATGCAAATCAAAACCATGATGAGGTATCACCTCACACCGGTCAGAATGGACAATCATCAGAAAATCTACAAACAATAAATGCTGAAGATGGTGTGGAGAAAAGGAAACCCTCTTGCATCATTGGTGGGAATGTAAATTGATATAGCCACTAGGGAGAACAGTATGGAAATTCCTTAAAAAACTAGGAATAAAACTACCATATTTCCTTAGTTTTGTTTTCAGAGTAACGCAACCTTCTTTTCTTTTTGTCTATTTTCTTAACCTTGGCAATAATTCTTATTTAACTCCTCAGAAGGAGCAAATAAGAATCACTGCCAAGGTCAGGAAAGTAAACTATTTTACTCCTGTCTCATAATGTCTGATAATCGTCTCCCTTATCTATCTGTCCATCTATGTGTTTATATATATGTGTGTCTATCAGTTATCTATCTAAACATATATTCCTTTTTCACTTGGAACTTTACTGGTGACAGATATATGTGTTAACTCTATGAATGCTTAACTTGTATTAGATTCTTTCCTTTTTGGAGGGTGAAAAGACACTAGAAGTCATAATTCCATTGGAGAAAAACATGCGTTCCTTAAATAATGAAATATTCTCTTTATTTAAAATATTTATTTCCTAGTGAAAGAAACAACTCTATCAGTTGGAACAATGCTTTTATGAGCAAACAATTCAGCAACATTTCCTGGGCCAGCCAATAACAGTGGTAAACACACAACAAATCATTTCAATTTACCAACTGTTCTGAAATTATCTGACCAAGCAGAAAGCATTAATCCGGATCCTGTTACAAATGGACATTGAAATAGGGTTCATGAACCTTGGAGAAGATGAGGAAGAAGCATCTTCTGTCTGATTTGGAATGGCCTCTTTTATCATTGTTCAGTGTTTTTCCTCTCTTTATTTGTAACTAATGGCATACCGTAGTTCAGGTCTGCTGATCTTGATCTACAAACTAGGCCATTAGCAGCCCCAGTCTGCGTGATGGCATACCAATTAAAATTAGGAGATTAAAGAGTAATGTTCCTTGCTTGAGACCAGTCTGCATACCAATGACAATTTCTCCAGCTATTGAATGAAGAAAGATGGAAATGGCAGTGGACTTGATATCATTAAATTTAGGGGACATTGAATAGTGAGTGGGGGGGCAAGTCAGTCTGCTAGAGGACTGGGAATTAAAATCCAGAGACAGAAGTGTTAATACTTGTTTTACTATTTAATAGTCATCCATTTATTTTTACTTTCAACAATTATTAAAAATCCATCTAAATTAAAAGGAGATCAGGCTAATAGAAAAGATAGTTGAATTACATATTTCTTTATTCCAAATAGAATTTCAGAGCTCCTGTTTTTCTCTACATAAAATAAGAACAAGATACCCAACTCTGTACTACAGCAAAGGATGGAGAGATGGTTTGAGGAATGAGATAAGTTTGGGATTGAATCTTAAAATTTTAAAGATGATATCCAAAGAATGATTCAGATACAAGAAAGGGACTTCACTCAATTTAGCTTATATAGGATGCTTGGGGCTGGTGGACTGGGATGACCCAGAGGGATGGTATGGGGAGGGAGGTGGGAGGGGGGTTCAGGATTGGGAACGCGTGTACACTTGTGGCAGATTCATGTTGTTGTATGGCAAAACCAATACAATATTGTAAAGTCAAAAAAAAAAAAATTGAAAATTTAATATAGGTTCACCCCATGTAAACCCAGGGCCTATATACTATGACTCAGTATACAGACATTTCTGCACCGGCATAGTCTAGATTTTGCTTCCCAGGTGGTGCTAGTGGTAAAGAACCTGCCTGCCAATGCAGGAGACATGAGAAACTTAGGTTCCACCCCTGGGTCTGGAAAATCCCCTGGAGGAGGGCGTGGCAATACATTGCAGTATTCTTGCCTGGAGAATCCCAATGGACAGAGGAGTCTGGTGAGCTACAATCCATAGGGTCACAAAGAATCAGACATGACTGAAGTGACTTAGCACACAAGCATGCATAGTCTAGCGTCTGAAATATATCAAATAAAAATATTATTTTCTTGGGTCATTTGAAGATGATTTAAAATAACCTAGTTTGTAAACTCCCCAGGTGGATCAGTGGTAAAGAATCTGCCTGCAACTTAGGAGTTGATCCTTGAGTCAGGAAGATCCCCTGGAGGAGGAAATGGCAACCCGCTCTAATATTCTCACTAGTATTCTCATTCTCTAGTATTCTCTGGGAAACCCCATGGACAGGGGAGCCTGGCTGGCTACAGTCCACGGGGTCACAAAAGAATCAGGTGTGACTTAGGGACTAAACAACAGCAACAATTTGTTAGCTAAAGCAACACTTTCACAAATCCCTTTCGCACGTGTCTTAATTTCCAGCCCTCTCTAGATTCTTTTACTTCAACAAACTACTTTAGAACTCTTCCTGATATCTGTGCTCTTAGAATTTTTATCCATCTTGATCCATATTTTCTTACATTCTTTCTGTTTCTGATTCAAGTAAGACTTCTATTTTCTTCTGTCTGGCCAGAATTTTTCCCTTGCTTTCAGTTAAAAGCAGCTAGGTAGCAAAGAGATAAACTTCCTTGAAGTACAAAGGAGGTAAGATGATTGGAAGTGTTAACCAAAATGTCAGAAATGGATAACTGAATGAAATCAAAGGTTTTTATTTGGATTTGTGAGGACTGCAGCCCAGGAAACATAGATTCAATAAGCACTTAAACTGTGTTGCCCCAGACTTCAAAATGGGGGAAGCTGATGAAAGGCAGAAATGGCAAGATTATAGTTAGTTACATGAGTTGTTTATCAAGAATTACAGTTGGAGCTGAAAAGAAGAAATGGTGCTTATTAAGAATCCGTTGGAGTGGGACATGGTGGCATAGCTACAAGGGGAGACCTTGAGACACAAAGTTGCAGCTGGCATATGTTTTAAAAACTGCTGGTATCCTTGGCTAGGTGCCATTCACAGAAAATTCAAGTTCTCAGTGGTGCAGAGTTGCATTTGAGACCAGATTCTCAATGGCCTCCTAGTCTATTCTTGTATGCTGAACTCGGATGTTCCAGTTTAATTTCAATTTGTCATCAGAAGAGATGGGGAGATGAAGGGAGAGGGCAAGGGGCATCTACACATTAGTTCTTCTGGTCCTTGGTGCCCCTGGATCACTGGGGAGCTCCCTGGACCTGGGACAATATCAGACAACTGTGGCTTCACCTCTCATTCTTGGTCAGATGGTCTCTCATTTATGCTTATCTGCCTGGCTTTTCTCCAGAATCTTTGTCATTCATCTGCCTGTATCTGAGTTCTTCACAACAGACCCCCTAAAAAGAGCAGCCTTTGTGTTTTTAATGATCTTTTAGAATGAATTGCTTTAATTAAGTGATTCCTAAGAGAGAGAATCTAATAGCCCAATTTGGTGCAGTCATTTACTTCTGGTCCAATAAACTGTAGTCAAAGGAGGCAGGGTCACATGGCAGGTGCATTAGGGCATCATATAGCTAGAAAGCTTGGCAAGGTGGATGATGGTGTGGGGAGAAATAAATAATGTGGTATTCCCAGTTCAGAGGATATATTTAAACTTCTTTAAAGTATTATAGTTATTTCAAACTCATTTCAGGCACCAGTACTTTGGACTTGGTACTAGGTCCTGATTATATACTAGTTGTCTTTGAACACAGACAACTAATTTACTTGGATTTGACTTAAAAGCCTGTTTGGAGATTTCCCTGTCTCAGAAATCATTGAACTGATAATATTCTCCAAGATTATGAAAACTCTTTGTGACAGTTGCAGGGAATTCATCCTTGGAGGGAATTTTTGGAGGGATAAGAAAGGGTTAGTGCAATTGGAGGAGAACATAAAACCAGGGGAAGCTTGAAGCCCCGAGTGGTGTGGAGAACTGACAGCTTGATTTTCCTTGATCTGGCAAACATTTCCTTAAGTCCAGTAGGAAAGCATAAACTGTATGCTAATTACAGTTTCTCAAACTATAATTATTGATCTTTGGAGCTAAGCTTAACTTAGTTGGGCTCCTCTGGTGGCTCAGATGGTAAAGAACCTGCCTGCCAATGCAGGAGATGTGGGTTCGATCCCTGGGTTGGGAAGATCCCCTGGAGAAGGGAATGGCAACCCACTCCAGTATGCTTGCCTGGAGAATCCCATGGGCAGAGGAGCCTGGTGGGCTACAGTCCCTGGGGTCACAAAGAGTTGGACATGACTGAGCGACTAATACATCCACTTTCACTTTCACTTAGTTATGATATGTGCGTTTATTCACTCAGTTGTGTCCGACTCTTTACCATTGCATGCACTGTAGCTCACCAGGCTCCTCTGTCCATGGGGGTTCTCCAGGCAAGAAAATTGGAGTGGGTTACCATGCTCTCCTCCAGGGGATTTCCCCAACCCAAGGATAGAACCCAGGTCTCTTGCATTGCAGGTGGATTCTTTATTGTCTGTGCCACCAGGGAAGCCCAAGAATACTGGAGTGGGTAGCCTATCCCTTTTCCTAGGAGACTTCCTGATCCAGGAATCAAATCTGGGTCTCCTGCATTGTGGGCAGATTCTTTACCAGCTGAGCAACCAGGGAAGCCAGGTTATGATATAGGTCCCTCAAATTCAACAGGCCACAGTAGTGCTCTGAGTTCCCTTCCAAACCTAAACCAAAACAGAAAACTATTTTCTGAAAACCTAAACCAAAACAGAAACAGAAAACTTCCTATTCTGCCTTTGCCAATGTGATTCATGCTACCTAGTTATTCAAGATAGAAAGTGATGAAAACAATTAAAAAGTAATTATACAAGATCAAGCGATAATGATGGTGGTGAAGATGATAATGAGTTTTGCTTGGACCATTGCAATAGCCCCTTAACTGTTTTATCTGCTGCAAGAGTAGATGAATTGGAGTGTTATCTCTTTATAATCCATTTCTAACATGAGTCAGAATTATTTTTCAAAAATTAAAAATATGGCTCCTGATTTTCTAAAGGACAATGTCAAAATTGCTTTTAAAAAGCTCTTTGTTGATTTTTATCCTAATTCATTATCAGAATCTAAGTCTCATTATACTGTATCTTTTCCCCTTGTATTTATAACTCACTCCAATATTGCCAGCCCTTAGAACAATGCTTGGTACAGAGTAGGTACTCAATAAATTTTGTTTACTAAATTGCATTTTACCATTGCCATTTTTATTCTCTTTCCTTATGAAATTGATCTTTCTTATTTTTCTTATATCAGTCTCCAAGTCCTTTTATCATTTTCTTATTTCTAACTGTGTTTATGTTCATGCATGTTTTCCCCATTTTTCAAATCCACATATTTCCCCTTTACTTCTCACATCATCGCAGAACCCTGATAAGAAAATATCTAATTGAATCTTCCTTTAGATCTGTGTTACTTTCATCAAGGAAAATAAAAGGAGTGTGTTCACCTGTGACATCAGAAGTATGGCCACCAATGATATCAGTAGAAATGACCCCGAGACTCAGACTAGGAGGGCTGGGCTGCACCATTGACTGATGAGTGGACATCTTGCCTACTTGTTCTGAGTGTCTCATGATCTGTTGTCTACTGAAGTTCACCTGCTGAAGGTACTCTGGCTAGTCTCCATTCACGTGTCTAGCTTTTATCTGTTCCTATGGTTTCTGTGCCTATTTAAGTTCTCAAATAGAACTTTATCATTTTGACGGTTCAGGGGAATGATTTTTTTTTCTCATCAATGTTAGCTTTATTCTCTTAGTTTGTTGTAGGTCTCAGAGTGTGACAGTGATTTTACTTAATTATCAAGAGATTGGGCTTACTTCTTCATTTTCTTAAAGCCCCCACTATAAGAATCCAGACCTGTACCTTTGGGGTTGGAGTAGAGGGGACAGAGTCTGTCCTTGACTTAACTTTAGTCTGATGCCTCTGAATGCTCTCCTCAACTAGGCCTTGACCTTTGGGCTTACATGTCCATCTTTGTATCACCCAATTTTTGCAAAAATCATGCTAAATCCCTTTAGAGAGAATCCTCCACCCTCAGTGTTTGATCATCTGATAAGATCCCTCATCCTGTGTGTTCCCTCAGGTGGTATCCGATCATTTCAGTTTGCTCTCAGCAAGAATCCTATTGAATCTGTTTCATCAGAATCCCCCTTGTCTGTGATGTTTTCTTGTACTATTTTTTTTTTCATCCACTGACAACCTACCCTGCTTTTGGGCTACAAATCTCTCGTTTTCCTTGTTATATTCAGATTGAGGCTGGTTCTATATGTGGGTCTTATTCTGTTATTGCTATAGTTCCTGAATAAAACCTGTTCTTACTGCTTTAAGTACTGTCCAGCTATTTTTACTTTAACAGAGGATTTTTTTGGTTGTATCCAAAGCTCCCTCCATATTTAGGCAACTAGAATGGAGAATAAGCTTCTTGATAACCTCACAGTAATTTTCTATTCCTGGGAGACACTTCTTGATTGTTCAGCTTTCTCTTTCCTGTAGATTTTGATTGCTACACTGAATCTTATTGATCTGGGCCCAGTGACTTTTCAGTTGCAGGAAATAGAAACCACTGTGGCTACTTTTAGTAGAATGAGTTTTAGTATAACAATCTAGTGCTTACACAATCTTTGGAAGGGCTATAGATTTCAGACATGGGCCAGCCCCTGGAAATGACCTCCAGAACAAGCCTGTTAGGCTTGCTATCAGGGAAACTGTCCACTTTGCCAACAATGTGGGGAATGAGGAGACTGCCCCTGGAACAGTGTCCCCAGGAACACATCACCTTGTCTGTGATTCAGGGTCAACTTCCTGGCTTTTTCTACCCCACTCACATGAGGCTAAGGGGTAGACCTCAAATGCTCCTACACATAGTAAATCCCAATATTTTTCATGACCATGTTTGCAATGGCAAAAACCAAGGCAGAAGGAAGCTCTCTGTCTCATGCTTACCTTCTAAAATCTCATGACAAAATATCAGGGCAGTATTTAAGATTTAATGGAAACCTGTTTATATCCAAAATCTGTCTTCAAGGGAGTCTGGAAAATGTGGCTCTTAGCTGTCCACAGTTTAAGAAGGAAGCTGGAAAGGATGGTGAGTCAGTTCATCTACCAGAACCTGTCACCAGCCTATGTCAAACATCAGGATTATACTACCAGCTCTCATCTAGACTTCAGAATCCCAAAGGTGTGGCTTAAAAGTATGCTGTTTTTTTCTATAAGTGGAAGTATTACATCCCATGAGATCCTGTTTGTTAGCTCTGGCATCTTGGGCCAGGGAAGGATCCCTAACCCAAGGCAGTAAATCAATTCACTAAATTAAATCTTAATTTTTTGGGGGAGGGGGGTTGATTTTGAACTAAGATGCATAGTAGGTGATTTAAGTAAAGAAGACCCAGTCTGAAAGATCAGAGGCTGATGTCCACATTATGGGCAAAGTGGAGGGTGAGTAAACAAAGCAACTCAGGAAGAGGAATAAAGAGAACAGAGAGCACATAAACAGAGATGGAGATAGGCCCCTGAGAAACAGAAGACTCAGTTTCTGAATTTACAATTTCCAGGAAGGCCCAGCTCTGTTTAATTTCCTGTCTTTGAATGCCCAAATACCTATTGTATCCTTATAGGAAGGATAACTCTCCCCTTCCCCACTACTGTATTTTTCTAGAGCTAGTTTGAATTTCTGTTTCTCACAATAAAAGTTGATTATAGTAAAATTCACAACTTTTAAATAATATTTACTTAAATGTTAGTATTGTGTTAGAGAAAAACTGTCCACATGTATTATTATCCTCAATTTTCCAGCTTCTTCTCTCTCTGCTCCCAACAAGAGAAAGATTACTGTTGGCTGAGAGAGTCAACAATATTAGGCCAGTCTACACTAGTGATCCATGTAGGAGCCACAGAAGATATGTGAGGGAGAAAGTTTTTCCCCATTAAAAAAAAAAAAAAATCGCTGTTGGTTAAAGATGAAGGTGAGAGAGAAGTGTGGAGAAAAGGAGAGATTGTGATGGATTACAAGTGGGTTTGACATCCTTTTTAACTACTTTGGTAGTTGTCCTATTTTTCTTTGAGTAGAGTCTTCTGATTGGGTCCTGCAAAGACTGTGGACTTAAAAGTGCCACATCTGCAAAGATTACATGTTTTTACAGAGAAACTTCTGGTATATTTTGGCAACAGGTTGAAATATATATGTATATTCCAACAATATTGAAATGTTATATATTCATACCCTTGTGTATATGCATATCTCCGAGAATAAAAATATTTGAAAAGTCCTCCTACCCCTCCCCTTCATTCATAGAACATTGAGTTCACATTGCTTTGGGGACAGGTTGTGGGGAGGATTTGTCTAGAAGGTGTTTTATGGTCTGTCTACAATGAGGTGGCCTGTTCTGCAAGAGATGCCTGGTTCAAATGACTAAACTGATTTTGGCCATAAACATGATTAAGTTCCATAATAATCATGAAAACAAAATTTTCAAGAGTATTTAATTGTGGTTTGGATAGGTATAAACGTTAGTGAGTGGAACAGATGAGCATATCCTTTTAAGATAAATGCTTGTATGGACAATGAACAAGTACATCTAAAAGCTATTTCACGGGGAATTTTTTTCACTGACTCATTGGCTGGTTTTATCTACATGCAGAAAAGTACTTTAGCCCTGCACCTTACAAATAGTCACTTGGAATGGTTCAATGTCCTTTGCTTGGCAGAGAGACAAGACATCTCTGTGTATTCTGTGTAGAGCACACTGTATTATAAAAATTGCAAACCCTTTTTTGTTTTCAGGGCAAATAACATACTTGGGGAGCTTTCCAGGTGGTGCTACTGGTAAAGAACCCACCTGCCAATGCAGGGAATGTAAGAGAGACTGGTTTGATCCAGGGTGGGGAAGACCCCCTGGAGGAGGAAATGGCAACCCACTTCAGTATTCTTGCCTGGAGAATCCCATGGACAGAGGAGCCTGGTGGGCTAAAGTCCATGGGGTCTTGCAAAGGGCAGACATGACTGAAGTATGGTCACACACACCATACTTAGGGCCCACGGTGGTACAAATTGCGAAGTAACATCTGAGTTTCTGCAAGCCTAAAGGTATTGTAAACTCTCTGCTTGAAGATGTGGCCTTTCCCAAACTTAGATGCTGTTGGGTTTAGTTCAAGAACCAGGAAAGATCAGTGTTTGTAAATAACCCTTTGTAGGGATAGTTAGTTCTTTTGAAATGGCAATGGAAGCACCAGAGCAAGGTGTTTATTTTTAATTATTATTATTTAACATAAAGAATGTTCCTGGGGAAGAGCCCATGCCAGGCATCTGGATCCACCCTGTGTAACACCTTGCTTCTAGTGAGATTTGTATCTGGTGTGGTGGATTACAAGTGGCTTTGAAATATTTTTTCTTTCCCTGCACTATGAGGCATGTGAGATCTCAGTTCCCTGACCAGGGTTTGAACTCGTGCACTGTTGAGTGGAAGTGTATAGTCTTAACCACTGAGCTGCCACAAAAGTCTGTGAGCTACTTTTTAATCACTTTAGTAATTGTGCTGTTTTTTTTAATTGGATAGGGTGTTATAATTGAACTATACAAGTCTCCAGGTTTATAATGGCCAAATCTACAAATACTTTGGCTCAGTTCAGTTCAATTCAGTCGCTCAGTCATGTCCGACTCTTTGTGACCCCATGAATCGCAGCACGCCAAGCCTCCCTGTCCATCATCAACTCCCAGAGTTCACTCAGACTCACGTCCATCGAGTCGGTGATGCCATCCAGCCATCTCATCCTCTGTCGTCCCCTTCTCCTCCTGCCCCCAATCTCTCCCAGCATCAGAGTCTTTTCCAATGAGTCAACTCTTCGCATGAGCTGGCCAAAGTACTGGAGTTTCAGCTTTAGCATCAGTCCTTCCCAAGAACAGCCAGGACTGATCTCCTTTAGAATGGACTGGGTTGGATCTCCTTGCAGTCCAGTGGACTCTCAAGAGTCTTCTCCAACACCACAGTTCAAAAGCATCAATTCTTCAGCACTCAGCTTTCTTCACAGTCCAACTCTCACATCCATACATGACCACTGGAAAAACCATAGCTTTGACTAGATGGACCTTTGCTGGCAAAGTAATGTCTCTGCTTTTGAATATGCTATCTAGGTTGGTCATAACTTTCCTTCCAAGGAGTAAGTGTCTTTTAATTTCATGGCTGCAGTCTCCATCTGCAGTGATTTTGGAGCCCCCCAAAATAAAGTCTGACACTGTTTCCACCATTTCCCCATCTATTTCCCATGAAGTGATGGGACCAGATGCCACGATCTTCATTTTCTGAATGTTGAGCTTTAAGCCAACTTTTTCACTCTCCTCTTTCACTTTCATGAAGAGGCTTTTTAGTTCCTCTTCTGGCTACCTAATGTGAAAAGTCAACTGATTGGAAAAGAGCCTGATGCTAGGAAAGATTGAGGGCAGGAGAAGGGGGTGACAGAGGATGAGATGGTTGTATGGCATCACTGAATCAATGGACACGAGTTTGAGCAAACTCCAGGACATAGTGAAGGATAGGGGAGCCTGGTGTACTGCAGTCCATGGGGTTGCAAAGAGTCAGTCATGACTTAGCGACTGAGGAACAACAACAACAGACTGTGGTGGTTCCATTGTTTTTTCCCTTTTTTAATTAGCTAAGTTCCTGCCCTGGTGGCTCAGAGGTTAAAGCGTCTACCTGTGATGCAGCAGACCCAGGTTTGATCCCTGGGTTGGGAAGATCCCCTGGAGAAGGAAATGACAACCCACTCCAGTATTCTTGGCTGGAGAATCCCATGGAGGGAGGAGCTTGGTGGGCCACAATCCACCAGGTCGCAAAGAGTCAGACATGACTGATATACTTCACTTTCACTTTGGCAGAGAACAAAAGAGGTCTCCACTGGTACTTTAAAGATGATTTAATGAAAAATTATTTATAAGTGTGTGGGCAGGGTTCAGGGCCTCAATTAAAAGGACTGAAGTATCTCAGAACCAATGAGGAGAGAATCTCAAAGTCCAGGCTGAAGTTCCCAAAGCCTGGACTAGCTGAAATGCATATTCTGGGCTGGCCCACATGTCATCAAGCCTGGAGCCCAAAACAACTTAAAGAGCAGTGCTATCAGCAGAAGCTGAGCCAGGCAGAGAGTCCAAACCCATGAGATAATCTGAAAGAGTCAGAAGAAAGTGGATAACAAGGTAAACTATTAGGAACAGAATGTGGATATTTTACTTCTGTCAAAGGTTGAGAGTAGTGCTGGGGAGATTTTCTTACTCTTTGTAGAATAAAAGAGTCAATATGGTTGAGATGCCTACCTCCTGTCCCGTTGTTAGTGAGAAAAGTGGGTTCAGGTCAAGTGGGTTAAGACCTGAAGTAACTGAAGCTGACCGAGCCTTATTGTCAGTGATTCGGTGGAGTGCTATGTCTCATGTCTTCCTTTGCCGTGTACTGGCAGTGTCACATAACCCTATAATAATTTTTTCTGGATCCATTTTTTATTTCCTGATTCATTTAAATTAAAGATAATTTAGTTTTTAGTCTCTCATTTTGCATGAATGTAGATTAAGAAAGTTACTTTTTGCTCCCACAGTGTTTGGCTACCTCATCTAAGGGCTTGGGGACCTGGAGGTAGAAGGAAGTGACATGTATTAATGTCACTCCTGTGTCAAGAAACCCTTGAGTCATGGATGTTGAACACATTTAAGTTCATTTCTTTCTTCAAACACACTGTCATGTAGACAGGGTGGCTCTTCTTTATTTTTCAGCTATACCTTCTGGAACAGGTGGCCACCAATGTAACCAGTCACAGAGAGACATGGGGTATCCTGTGAGAGTTTCTTTTACAAAATTTTATCCTTAAATGTACAATAGATTCCAAGATAATACTTCATTCTAGCTATAGTTGGCAACAGATATTATGGCAGGGAACACAGATGTTCAAACAGGAATGGAACTAAGGCTCATCATTGCCTCAGGCACAAGGAACAGCTTACTTTTTGCCAGATTTCCTAATTCCGCCTGTAGCCAAGTGGCTTTTTCCTATGGCCTTTGCTTTTAGCTCTTCAAGTTTCTTCTGCTTCTACTTCTGTTTCTGACTGAATGCCTTTGCTTCCTTGTCCAGCTCCTTGGCTTGCTTCTCCGGCTGCTTCTTGCCACCTTCGAGGCCTAATATGACACCTGCCTGAGATGTTTATAACTGTGAGGAGTATAGCCATTTCGCTGGCTGGAAATCAGTCAGATAGCCTCAACCCAAAGGAAATTGGAAAGTATAATTTTTCTGGATGTTCTGAAAGAGGAAACAATAGGTCACTAACTGTAATCATGGAAGGGCTTTCCTGTTGGCTCAGCAGTAAAGAATCTGCCTGTAATGCAGGAGATGTAGATTCTATCCCTGAGTCAGGAAGAGCCCCTGGAGAAGGGCATGGCAACCCACTCCAGTATTCTCACCTGGAGAACCCTATGGACTGAGGAGCTTGGAGGGCTATGGACCACAGGGTTGCAAAGAGTCTGACATGACGGAAGTGACTGAGCATGCACACATAATCATGGAAATACTCAGGAATCTGGGAAAAAAACTCAGGAGGAAGATATCCTTCTTAGACAGCTAGTGTATAGCTTTGATATGTTTCTATAAGTCCTAATCCACTGATGGGGATCCTTTTGAAGTCGAGGGTTAAAGAGCAGAAAGTAGCTGTAGAAATAATTTGGGTTTAATATAATAAGAGGTACCAGCGAATTGATGTTTTTGAACTGTGGTGTTGGAGAAGACTCTTGAGAGTTCCTTGGACTGCATCTCCATGGGGTCGCAAAGAGTTGGACACGACTGAACAACTGAACTGAACTGAACTGAAGTAGAACCATGATGCTAAGTACTGAGAAAGAGGAAATGAAATAAGAACAACTATATTGCTGAGAATCTACAGTATTGGGAAACTGATCAGTAGACAAAAGATAGGGGCAAATGAAAAATTATTCTCAAGAATGCCTAACTGCATAGACATAAAAATGGTGATTTCTGCATCAATGGTAGGGAAATGAGAGAGCTGGATTTATTGAAATCCAAGATGATAAAATGGGGTTTTGATATCTTGGTTTGAATTCCAAGCAGAACAGTCCTGGGGTTGCTTGAAGAAGTGTCTGAGAGCCAAATCCATGGTAACTTAAACCATGGAAGCAAGTGAATACTTAGAAGCAGATGAAGGCATAACTACACGTAGAGAAAGAAAGATTCTAGAACCAAGTTTTGAAGAATATTCTCAGGCAATGCAAAATCACATATAGCGTGTCATATGTTCTTATAATAGAATCCAAAACAAGATAAGAATGATTTCAGTAAATTAGATTTAAAAATTAATTTATTTTTTGCTGTTTTCAGTTCAGTTCAGTTCAGTTCCGTTCATTTCAGTCGCTCAGTCCTGTCCAACTCTTTGCAACCCCATGAATCACAGCGCACCAGGCCGCCCTGTACATCACCAACTCCTGGAGTTCACTCAGACTCACGTCCATCAAGTCCGTGATGCCATCCAGCCATCTCATCCTCTGTTGTCCCCTTTTCTTCCTGCCCCCAGTCCCTTCCAACATCAAAGTCCTTTCCAATGAGTCAACTCTTCGCATGAGGTGGCCAAAACTGGAGTTTCAGCTTTAGCATCATTCCTTCCAATGAACACCCAGGACTGATCTCCTTCAGAATGGACTGGGTTGGATCTCCTTGCAGTCCAAGGGACTCTCAAGAGTCTTCTCCAACACCACAGTTCAAAGCATCAATTCTTCGGTGCTCACCTTTCTTCACCGTCCAACTCTCACATCCATATATGACCACTGGAAAAACCATAGCCTTGACTAGATGGACCTTTGTTGGCAAAGTAATGTCTCTGCTTTTCAATAGCTATCTAGGTTGGTCATAACTTTCCTTCCAAGGAGTAGATGTCTTTTAATTTCATGGCTGCAGTCACCATCTGCAGTGATTTTGGAGCCCCAAAAAATAAAGTCTGACACTGTTTCCACTGTTTCCCCATCTATTTTTCATGAAGTATTGGGACCAGATGCCATGATCTTCATTTTCTGAATGTTGAGCTTTAAGCCAACTTTATCACTCTCCTCTTTCACTTTCATCAAGAGGCTTTTTAGTTCCTCTTCACTTTCTGCCATAAGGGTGGTGTCATCTCCATATCTGAGGTTATTGATATTTCTCCTGGCAATCTTGATTCCAGCTTGTGCTTCTTCCAGCCCAGCATTTCTCATGATGTACTCTGCATAGAAGTTAAATAAGCAAGGTGACAGTATACAGCCTTGATGTATTCCTTTTCCTATTTGGAACCAGTCTGTTGTTCCATGGTGAAGGTGAAGGTGAAGTTGCTCAGTCGTGTCCGACTCTTTGCGACCCCATGTATTGTAGTCTACCAGGATACTCCGTCCATGGGATTTTCCAGGCAAGAATACTGGAGTGAGTTGCCATTTCCTTCTCCAGGAGATCTTCCCAACCCAGGGACTGAACCTGGGTCTCGTGCATTGTAGGCAGACACTTTACCATCTGAGCCACCAGGGAAGTCTGTTGTTCCATGTCCAGTTCTAACTGTTGCTTCCTGACCTGCATATACGTTTCTCAAGGGGCAGGTCAGGTGGTCTGGTATTCCCATCTCTTTCAGAATTTTCCACAGTTTATTGTGATCCACACAGTCAATGGATTTGGCATAGTCAATAAAGCAGAAATAGATGTTTTTCTGGAACTCTCTTGCTTTTTCCATGATCCAGCGGATGTTGGCAATTTGATCTCTGGTTCCTCTGCCTTTTCTAAAACTAGCTTGAACATCTGGAAGTTCACAGTTCACGTATTGCTGAAGCCTGACTTGGAGAATTTTGAGCATTACTTTACCAGCATGTGAGATGAGTACAATTGTGTGGTAGTTTGAGCATTCTTTGGCATTGCTTTTCTTTGCTGTTTTAATCATTCCTTTTTATTGATACATTAAAAAAAAATATTTGGGATACATGATACCTGTTCATTTTTCAGAGCAAAGCAGCTGTCATTTAATTCTATATATTCTATAAAGTAAAACAATGATTTGCTTATTCTTTTTCCCTAGGGCAAATGATTATTTTTAGAGCCTTAATCTGTAACCTATGCCTTTGTCTGTATATCTATATAGAACAATAGCTATCTAATCCTATAGTATTAAAGGAATTATTTTTAACTTTCTCAGAGTTACATGGCTCCCTTCTCTCTAGCTAGTTTTTAAAATAACCATTTTATTGAAAATAATTGGATGAGTTATGACAATGAACCAGGTCTGTGAAATGTATTTTCTGCCTTAAGTTGTTCATTTGCTTGCATGACTCTAACATGTCTTGAAGGCAGATTAACAGCAATTAACAACCCCAGAAGAAAAGTAAAATAATTAATAATGAATTTTAACAGATGGCACAGTAGCTAAAATGTTGTGTGGTAGGAAGCAGAAGAGACTAGTACTCAGAGGAGATAATTCTGAGGCATTTTATTTTTCTTGGTATGTTGCATAACTGAAAGACTCTTTCATGATGGACTTTGAAGAAATCCTCTTAGTTTAAAACCCTCGATAGGAATGCACAAGCGGCCTTCTTTAACTGCAGACTCTGAACTATCTCTTGGTTTTTCTATAGGAAAATATCAGTAAGGATTAAAAAAAAAGAAGATTAGAAAAAAGTATTTTCTGAAACAAGTTGTTTTAAGAGAATGTGGAGAAACTGGTTTCAGACTGAGGAAGACCAATCTCTTATCACTTTTGCAAACTTGAAAATTTCCCGAGGTACCAGGAGCCTGAGCAGAATGACTGTAGTTTTGCTTACCACTCATTGTTCGGTAATGAAAGTAGATGTGTTCGAATGTATTGTGATAATTAGCAGCTGGAGATTTTCCCTGGGAGCTTGTCTGGTGTGTGTGTGTGTGTAAAGAGATGAAAAGACCCTTGGATTTAGGCATCATTATTGAATTATAAGTTATAAAAGATAAGATACTTTGCCTTCAGGTAGAGACAATCTAGTCTCTTCTTTTGATTGCTTATATACCCCAAATATAACAGAGAACAATGAATGTGGGTGGGAACACAGAATGCAAAATGCCCAGGACATTATTTTATGATTGCTTTTTTATTCAACAAATATTCATCCAAGCCAAAGGTGAGGAGGGGCTGAAATATAGCCACCATTCTGCTTGACACACTGTGTCCTCTAATAACTTCACCCGCCTAGGGTGAAGTTGCATCTGTCCTAAAGAAGTTTGTTCTATTTTTCATGGAGAATCTCTCCATGGACCAAGCCAACTGTCCGTGCAGAAACATCTGCTTAAATAAGGTACTTTT
The DNA here is from genome assembly GCF_023091745.1 of Budorcas taxicolor. Lineage (NCBI taxonomy): Eukaryota > Metazoa > Chordata > Mammalia > Artiodactyla > Bovidae > Budorcas > Budorcas taxicolor. Next base: position 47,079,336 of record NC_068915.1, read on the forward strand.
TTCTTTTATTTTTGAACAAAGGTTACTTAATAATGCCATTGGCAGCAACATGGATGGACCTGAAGATTATCACACTAAGTAAAGTAAGACAGTGAAAGACAAATGTCATGTGATATCACTTATGAAATCTAAAAAAATGATACAAACGAACCTCTCCACAAAACATAAAAAAACTCACAGGCATAGAAAACAAACTATGATTATCAAATGGGAAAGAGGATGGCGGAGGGGCATGTATTAATTAAGAGTCTGGGATTAACAGATACACACGACTATAAGTAAAATAGATAAAAATACAAGGACCAACTCTATGGCACAGGGAAATATATTTAAACCTTATAATGATAAGATTTTTTAGAATGTTAAAATTATAAGTTTTAAAAATAATTTTTAAATCTTTTAATTATTTAAATCTTAAAACTTTTTATGGAAAAGAATCTGAAAAAGAATGTGTGTGTATATATATATGTATATATATGAATATGAATTACTTTGCTGTAAACCTAAAACTAATAAAACATTGCAAAAAAAAAAAAAAAAGCAAATACTCAACAAATCCTGAGTGTGACTCCAGCTCTCATTCTGAAAGTCCAAAAGTGAACACGAGTTCTTGTTTATAGACCCTGAAAGCAAAAAGAATTGAAAACATTTTGTATAAACTGATTTTAAGAGTGTGTTTTGTAATATCTCCCAGTGAGTAAAAGGGGACAGAGTACCTGTATATTGGCGCTCAGGTTTAAACAGTTTAGATTTCTTACTTCTTTTTTCATTTCTTTCTTTTTGTCCCTGAATACATCTGGGGAGTTAATAGAGAAACCCTTTAGTCTTCTCTGAATGTGACAGACTTTGTGTCTCGGTTGATTAGAAAGTCAAGCTGTGCTAATGATGGGGGCAACCTTGTCAGGGTTGATTGGTGTACAGGTCTCTAGAGGTTAGTACATGTCTCAGGATAGGGACCTGTTCACCTCTATGGAAGATGATTCTAACACATCTCTGAGGAAAGGAGAATAAAAGTTCCAGGCACAGCAAGGAGGCTACCTGGGTCAAGAGAATACATGCAGAGGGGGAACTGGGGCTTTGGATTTCATGTCTGTTGCTGAGAGAACTGGCATCTGATTTCAGAAGTACCTAAAGGATCAGAGATTAAAATAAACAAAAAATACAGAAAGCTGCATGTGCCTTGACATTTTATATTACACTTAGAAAATTTAGGAAGGCTTTGGTGAGCATCTCAAAACATCTGTATTATTATTTACAGATCAGGAAACTGATGATAAATTTAGCATTTGGGCTAGAACCTAGATCTACTGGCAGATTTCACCTCACAATGTAGAATTAGGGTTAAAGGAAGGGGAACATTCAATAAAATGTTTCTGCATACACCGCCTCTGATTAAAATCGGCAATTAGGCTCTAACTAAAACCAATGGAAGAAAAATAAACAATTCAGCATTTGAAAGCCTTATATGTGGGAGTTCAAATGATAACAAGATCTCTAGAGAACAAGAGGCCATAGAAAAACAAGAAATGAGCGGTTATCTGAACTTCTTATATTGTTCTAATTCAGGCTGAGCCTTGCTTGTTGGACTCAAGCAGGGGTTCTGGGAGTTCTGGCTAGGTGTGGGTGTGGAACCAGCCTTGGCACAAGATTGTAAAATGAGGACTTGAGGGAGGTCAGGAATTTAATATCCTTGGGTGATGCTGAGTTTGAGAGCCCATGCAGACAGAATGCCCAAGCAGCTACCTGACAATATTGGTCTAAGTAGTAGAAATTGAATATGAGGCAAGTGGCTGAAAACTTGGTACAGCAGAGCAAGAAAGGCTAGGTTAGCTGGAAGATGGTGAGTTGATTATGGGTTGACATTATGGGAACTTTAAAAGAAAAGCCTAATGCCATACCTGAAGGTGGGGAGGGAAACCTTAGAGGTGCTAAGCCAGTTTGGATCTCTGTCTGTGGCTGCTTAGAGGAAGCTGAGTCTTGAGATGGAGGATATGGAAAGGAATAGGTGTCCTGGGGTTTGTTTTGATGCCTGATTTAGGAAAATGCCCACTGGCCCACTGTGCCAGTGTGGGTCAGGGTGGTTAGAGTACAAGATATTGACTGGGAAGATCTATTGTCTGTACCTTTTTCTTCAGACAGCAAATATTTATCAAGCACCAATTTAGTACCAGCTACCCAAGATGCGACTGTGAGCATGACAGACAGAATCCTTTGTCTTCATAATGCTAATTATATTTACAAAAAGGAAATAAGCAGGTAGATACAGGAGTAGAAGTAAGTCCAAATATGCTATGAAGACAAACAAACAAACAATAGGGCATCACATAATGGAAGAGATTCTTTAAAGTAGATGGTTTGGAAAGATCTATATGATAAGGGGATGTTTAACTAATGAAAAAGATTTGCCTATTTGGAGAACTGCTGAAAAGCATTCTAAGCATAGGAAAGAGCAAAAAAAAAAAAAAAAAAGAAAAGAAAAGAAACTGAGGAAGGAAATACTTCAAAGAACTATCTAGGAACTGTCAAAAGGGCAGGTTACTAGAGCAGGGTTTGCATGGGGAGTACGGCATGAGGTGAATTTGGAGGTGTCAGAAGAGAGGGGACCGTGTTGTATGTTATGGGGTTAGGTAAGTGTGGAAGCCAAGGTGGTGCCCAGTCACACTTTCATGTGGTCCTTCCACACACTGTACTAGGATTAGTCTGTGTGACCAGTAGAATATGATAGAAGTGATGGTATGGGACATCAGAAATTAGGTTATAAATAATACCATGGGTTGTATTTTGGGTGTGTGTTCTCCCTCTCTTTATCTTTTTCTTATTCTCTCTTTCTTGGATTATCTGCTCTGGGGGAAACCAGCTGCAGTCTTGTGAACAATCTTATAAAGAGGCTCACGTGGTGAGAAAATGTAGCTTCCTGTTTAAGTCCATATAAGTTATTATAGAACTGGATCCTCCAGTCCCGATCAAGCCATCAGATCACTACAACTCCAGTCAACAGCTTGACTGCAATCTCATGAGCTTATCCTGTGCTTGAAACACTGAGCAAACAAGTTCCAGATTCCTGATCATTAGAAACTGTGAGACAATAAATTGTTGTTTCAAGCTGCTAAACTTGGGATCCTTTGTTATGTGGCAATAGGATCTTATATAGTAAAGAATTTGATTTTATCTAAATACAATGCCTTTTTGAGCAACAGGAAAGGGGGGTGGGTCACAGCAATTATCACTGGCTTGAAGGTTGACCAGTTGACCTCTTGAGATTGTTGTTCAGTGAGTTTGTAGGACTTCTTCCTTGTAGACAATAATATATTCAGTCTCCTTGTTTTTAGGACTCAAGTACCAACAGAATGAAGAAGGTGTAATACTTGCAGTTGCCTGGAAAACAAAGACAGAACTACATTTAGAGCTTTAACAAAATAGTGTTCCTCTCTTCAGTTACAAACTGAGGAAGAGACATTTAGGGTATTGCCATCTACTCTAATTCAGCCCAATGAACATTTGCAGAGTAACTTGAGGAACAGTTCTGTGTTCAGCATTGTGAAGCAAGGACTATGACCAGAGTAACAATTCCTGTCCTCTAGTAGTTACTCACCATCTAGGGTGGAGAGAGATTATTTTAGGCTCTGTGCAAATTGGAGGCACTTCTCTTCTCCTGACCAGATGGCATTTGATTCCTGCTGTTAACAAGGAGACTAAAATTGCAAAACACCAAAAGACAAAGACTGGTCTAAGGGTTTTCTCTTCCTTTGTTTCCTAACAAATACAAGCACTATTTATATTGTTTCCTGACCTATATAGAACTATGAGACTTTTTCCATCTAAAGAGTACTGGGCCCAGGAGTTGATAAGGCTCTCCTGTTGTTAAGGTGAATGGTTGAGGGGGTTAATCTGAAGCTTATGTCTATGAAGCTTTTGTATTAAGTCTACATACAAGTAAAGGGTGACTTATCTAAGACCAAGGATGTTCTTAGCCCCTCTACTGTTTCATTCAAGGCACAGAAACTGAGTTTATCCTGATGTCCTATCACTATCTTATATGCTCATATCTGGGACCTTGAGAAACAAGCTTTCTCCTAATTTTTGTTGCTGTTCAGTCACTAAGTCGTGTCCGACTCTTTGTGACCCCATGGACTGCAGCACACCAGTCTTCCCTGCTTCCCAGAGTTTGCTGAAACTCATGTCCATTGAGTTGGTGATGCCATCCAATCATCTCATCCTCTGCTGCCCCTTCTCCTCCTGCCCTCAATCTTTCTCAGCATCAGGTTCCCTAATTTGATGAATCCATAAAGAGCAAGCAATCATAGTTTAAAAACACAGGAGACTTGAGCATCTACACGTATCTCTTTTTGCTGTGGGTACTCTATCTCTTAACTGTATATAGAGGTCTTTGCACTTCTTCCTTCAGAAGAATACATGATAGGCATTGTTCTTTAATTCCTCTGATCTCCAGGAGAAGCAAAACCTTTACCTGGCAGTGATAGGGAGGCATCAGGCTGTTTGTAGGATTCTTTTCCCCAAGCACCTCCTAAAGCACAAGCAAACCCAGAACAAACACTATCAAGATAAGATATGCCATTGGAGGCACATACCTCAAGGTGCCTTTGAGATTTGGGGACCTTATTTGCAACTCTGAGAAGTCTTAATAAGCAGGTCCATCATCTCAGTGAAGAAGGAGATCAAATGGGTGCATCAAGGCAGAACTAATTGGCTAAATTGCCAATGGCCAGAGAACGATCCAGCAAAAGCCTGGCATTGGGAGGACAGAAACAGCTGTATCCAAGCCGCACTGAAATCTGTCTCTAATTACATCACCCAATAAAAGCTTGGTTATTTACCACTGGAAAATGGTTCATAATGGTACTTACAGCTCTCATCCTTCTAAGTGATTTTTCCAAGTTCTTTTCTTCCTCTGGGTTTGAGGTGCCAAATGTTGAGAGAGCACATTTCTAGAATGTCTGATTTCTTGTCTGGCAACAATGTGAAATCATCTAGTAATCGTGAATGCTAAGGGGATATTTACCTCTTAAAAAAAGAACCAGTCTTTTCACCAGGGCATTACTGTTATCCGTGTTGTAGGAAGATAAAGCAGCCAAAGTTCTTCATTTATCCAATGGCAGGCAGCCCACGTTAACTGTATGTTTCTGAGTTAGTCCTAGTGACTGCCACTGGATAGAGGTTTCCACAGTTCCATTGTGGATAATGTACTACTCCATTAGCCCTGGGAGTGACATTAACAGGTCAATAAAGGCCTCATAAAATGTTTTATATGCCAATGTCAGTCAGCATATAGCAGGACACGGGTAGTCATTAAGCAGGTGGTGTCTGCTGAATGGTGTTCGTTTTCAGTCTTGTCAGTGTTACACTCTTAAACAGAAGTGCTACCACCACACATGGGGATTGTACTGTTTTCTGAAGTCTCAGTCTTAGCCGACCAACTGCCTGGATATAATTTGAAAAGTGACAGTGAGCAGATTCTATATAACATAGTGGTTACTCTGGTTAGCTTTGGGACAAGGCAGACTTTGTTTTTTATATGATGTGAGCCTGAGTTCCTTAATCTTACTGAGCCTTGGTTTCTGCCATGTATCAAGTGGGGACAATAATACAAATAAAGTAAAAGGAGAATGCATTTTCACCATTCCTGGTTCCAAGGGAGATATGCGCCAGGCTTTGATAATATATGAAAAATGTTTGGAATGTCTAGTATACATTAGATAAGTGGTTTTTATCATTGGAAGAAATTCTGAGCCCCTGTTTACCAATAGGGAAATTGAAAGGTGGTTGATATCTCTGGTTACTCTATGAATTCATTGTGAGAGCAGGGTTAAATGTTCTGGTCCTTGATTTCTTGTCTGATGTGGTTTTCATAATCTTTGTCTTAGATGGTGTATACTGAAAAGATCTGTGTAGGAGTCATTTTTGCAGATTCTGTGTTAACAAAATAAACAGAACAAATTTCATCTTTTTCTCTCAAAATAAGTTCTTTACATTGGCTAACCCACTCACTCCATCCTTCCCATCCTTTCGCAACCCACATAGGCCTCCCCTTCATTGTTACTCCTCTTGAGACTGAAAACTTGTCAGCTGGCATCTGCTGATGGCAAATGCTTTAGTTTTCCTTCATTAGGAAAGAATTTCAAGAAATACAGTTAAAGGGAGCATAGGAACAAAACACAAAATTAGCTCTTTCTTTTTCAGTTTGCTGCTTAATTCCTTTTCAACTCATTAAATATATTGGTAAGTCTGAGAATAGCCAATTGAATTTCATTTCCCTCATCAGTTTGGATCAGTTGGCGATGACTTGCTGGAGCATTGTCTTTTGAAGGCTTCTGTTGGTGTGTTTAGATTCAACAGTGAAAAACTGTAGTAGTCAACTTAAAGTGAATCCCATGAGTGCATAAAATGAAGGAGATATTTGCTATCCATGTCTTCAGGTTTCAGGTTAATGGTAATGACAGAAAATCTTCTAGGGCGAGAGTCATGGTTGACTCAACTTGATTCATCCCAACATACATTGAATGCTTTGCATTTTGTTTCTCAAACTTATTTATTTATTCAGCAACACTTGTTGAGTACCTACAATATTCTGGGAGTTTGTTGAGTCAGAAAGTGGATTCCACTGACAATAAGCAGGGGGTACCAAGTTCTATAGTTTACCACTCACTTCTTGTATCTCTTTCTCTTCCTTTTGTTTGCCATTATCTCAGTTCAAGGCCTCATCATCATAACCTGGGCTGTTATCATCATGGGTTTCTGGGCATTAAGAGGAAACCACTCCATTCCACTGAGAGCACAACTGCTTAAGGTCTTGAAACATACTTACAAGTTCTCCCAAGGAAGGGATGAAGTAATGCTGAGGAAATGGAGAGGAAGAGAGAAGAGAGACAGAAGGTAGAACTAAGTGGATAACTACTGTCACTGACAGATTATTGGGAGGAAAGCAAAACTTATTTGAAGATAGTTTTCAGTTAAGCACAGACACCAAGAAAGACAAATTTTCTCTTTCTCAAAATGTGTCATATAGACACATGCCTTTTTTTGTCTTTCTTTGTAAGTTGTTAACAGCTATGACTGCTAGTCTCCTAAATGATGCCCTAACCATCATCTTACCCCATTCATTCCATTCATCCCATGTTGCTATAAAAATTTTTCTAAAGTGTATTACATCTCCAGCTGTGTTACTCCTAGGCTTAAAGTCCTTTGATCCTCCCCTTACCCATAGTGGAAGTTCTTTGTAAGGACCTATCAGTGCATTAGGATAGTTGGTGAAGTGTGAACTGATATGTCTGCTACTAATTGAGTTAACCTGTTGGAGATCAGTAGTAATTTAATTTTTAATGTAAATTTTGCCATTTTGAACTCCAACATCTTTCTTGAATTAGAATAGCAAGAAGTGAGGTTATGTGTAGTTTTCTTCTCTGTCATGAGATATAACGTGTGGCATTTACCAGCAATGATTGTGATGATGTCATTCAGTATTTCACTTAAATTCTGGGATTTTCCAGGGATATGTGTCCTGAATTGCATCATCAATTGTCACAGATTTTACAGTAGAAAAGCCTCTAACTCACCAAATAAATTCCAAATTCCATGAAGACTATATAAGAACTTCCTTGATATTTTATCTCTTTAGACAAATCTCTGAGAGTACCAGTTCCTCCGTCTACTTGTTCAATGTGGTCTCTCCTTCTGCAATATTTTCACCCTCCCCTTCAATCAACTTGGTAAGCTCAAATATTTTAAAATCACGGTTTATTTCAAGCCTTACTTTCTTTATGAGGTCTACCTCGTTACTTCCTCCCTGACTCTGGTAGAATTGACTGCTTACACAATTGCCCAAGAATTGGGAGAATGAGGTCTTTTCCCTGAGCATCTCTCTCTTTTCATTCCTCCATCATTTTATCAGGTCCCAGTAGGAAACATCTATTGCATGAGTCAGAAGACTTCAGCGCCTGCTATGGGAACAAACACCACCAAAGTCTCAGTGGGCTGCAATGACAGAGGTCTACTTACTGCTGAGGTTCCATGTCTATCATGAATTGGCCAGGGTCTCTTTCCACACCGTTATCCAGAGACTTAGGATGAGTGAACAGCCACCATCTTAAAAATAACTGGTTACTGTATCAGAGAGAAAAGAGAGGATTTCACATAAGCCACTAAATCCAAATGCTTGTATTCCCGATCTATCAGTGGTAACTTTTAATGTGATTCCATCCAAGCACAAAAAAGCCAGGAAGTGCAGATGACCTTGTGCATGTGGAGCAGAGAGACAGGAATATTTGGCGATTATTTAGCACTAATTATGACTATACATCCTCCCCCCCAAGAAAAACCGCTCATGGTTATCCCCTGGAGTTTTGAGAGGGACCTGTTTTCCTGTGCACATTTATATGATATATCTGGATGCAACTGACATATTCTTAGCAAGGAGAAGAGAGGAGTGGTGGTTGGATAGATAACCAACAGTGTCTTTCATAATTTATTCCTTCATCTCCTGCAGCTAACTTCTGGGATTGGAAGGGTCTAGGAGTTCCACATGGCCAGTGTAATGTATTTTCAGTTCCATGGAGAGCCATGTTGCTCTGAAATGAATAGACTGCGAGATATTCTCTAGCAAAGATGGGTTTTATTTGTGATTATCAAAGAATTGCAATTAGGGGTCTGCAACCATGGGGACTGCAGCCATGAAATTGAAAGACGCTTACTCCTTGGAAGGAAAGTCATGACCAACCTAGACAGCATATTCAAAAGCAGAGATGTTACTTTGCCGACTAAGGTCCGTCTACTCAAGGCTATGGTTTTTCCTGTGGTCATGTATAGATGTGAGAGTTGGACTGTGAAGAAGGCTGAGCGCCGAAGAATTGATGCTTTTCAACTGTGGTGCTGGAGAAGACTCTTGAGAGTCCCTTGGACTGCAAGGAGATCCAACCAGTCCATTCTGAAGGAGATCAGCCCTGGGATTTCTTTGGAAGGAATGATGCTAGAGCTGAAACTCCAGTACTTTGGCCAGCTCATGCGAAGAGTTGACTCATTGGAAAAGACTCTGATGCTGGGAGGGATTGGGGGCAGGAGGAGAAGGGGAAGACAGAGGATGAGATGGCTGGATGGCATCATGGACTCAATGGATGTGAGTCTGAGTGAACTCCGGGAGTTGGTGATGGACAGGGAGGCCTGGCGTGCTGCGATTCATGGTGTCGCAAAGAGTTGGACATGACTGAGTGACTGAACTGAACTGAACTGAACCATGGGGGATCATGTGTGAATCCCCCCATGGCCAAGAAAGGAGAACACTTTTACGGAGGGGAAAAGAAAGTTAGAAGGGCTCTAGTAAATGGAGCCCATGGCTTCTCATTGCTATGGCTGAGTCCTTCCTAGGAAAGGAGTCGTCTTTCTTTTGGACCCTGCTATTAATATTGTAGGGCATAAGAGCTCCCCCTTCTGGTTTCCCAACTGTATTTAAGTGAGATTTCTGTTTGTTCAAGTTTAACTTGATGCTCTGTTACAACCAAGAGGAGTGGGATCGGGGAGAGGAGTGGGATAGGGGAGAGGGGTGGGAGGGAGGTTCAAGAATGAGGGAACATGTATATACTTACAGCTTGTTCACGTTGTTGTACGCCAGAAACCAACACAACATGGTAAAGCAATTATCCACAAATAGAGAAAAAAAACTTTTACATCCATGATAAGATTTGCATAGCTGAAACCTCTCTATGAACCATTGCTTTGGGAACCTCCTATATAACATCTACCTGGGATTCACAAGTGATTCAGTGGTAAAGAATCCCCCTGACAATGCAGGAGACCCAGGCGATGAGGGTTTGATCCTCAGGTCTGGAGGATCTCCTGGAGGAGGAAATGGCAACCTGTTCCAGTATTCTTGCCAGGAAAATCCCACGGACAGAAGAACCCGGTGGACTACAGTCCATAGGGTCATAAAGAGTTGGACACGTCTGAGCATGTACTCCGTCCAACAACCCAATGAGCTAGGTGCTGTTTTCCAGAGGGGAATACAGACAACCTGAGAGGGTAAATAAATTTGCACAAGGTCATAGAGCTAAAATGCGGTGGAGCCAAATTTAATGCCTGCCTGCAGCCTGACTCTGGAATTCTTGTTCTTTCCTTTATTTCTGCAGCCTCTTATATGAAACCCCTGGAATTATATTAACCTCTTTTAAAGATGTTTTTAATCTGTACTCAGAGCCATCCAATGGTATTCTAATTTTGTTTTCTGCTGTGCAAACCACATTTCTTTTTGTTTTAAACACTTCTCTATCTACAGTTTTAAGAGAAGGTATCAAGGGTTTATCTTCTTACACAGTCCTGCTCTGACAACATGAGGGTGTTTTGCAGTGACAGTGTGCTTTAATTCAGAAAAATGGATGGCACAGTGATTCTTCTGCAGTAGGAGATTTATACATATTTCCTCCTCTCTGTTAAGAGGATTTATTCATATGCCCTGAACAACACATGCCAAAGGCTGCATTTTTTACTCCCGTCCATTCTCCAAAACAGTCATTAATATTTAATAAATAATCATTGCTATGACTTGAAATGCTTGCTATAACCAGATCAAACAAGGCAATCAGTTTTTACTGCTTAAAGCAATGGAAGGTAGTTAGTTTATTGTGTCTCTTTCAGAGAGTTTGGGTGGGGGTTTTGGCCACATCATTGCCACTTTATTATGCATATTAGTTGAATAGACTGAAATTAACGGTTGATGACTTCTTCATTGATATCTAACATTTTTTTTCACAGACAGACTCTAATAAAGCAGTCAGTTAGAGCTATTAGACATATTTTAGGAGAATTTTTTGATGCATATCTTCACTTAGATTATGAAACTTAAATCATTGCTGCTATCAGTGTGAATACTAATGATATAGACTGCCAGATGGAAACCTTTCATAAATTTTCAGTTTTCTCTTACAGTCAGTTGTAAATCTTAAGTAAATGACTTCTTGGGTGAACTATGTTGATGTCAGCTTTAATGCCTTATGTCCACACTGATTTCAATGTCATAAGTACCTGGAAGGCAGGCGACTCTTAATTAAATGTCATTTTCTTTTTCCATTATTGAACTAGAGAGGAGTGCAGACTCTGCTGGCATTGTCTGTGGCTTACTGGGGAAGAGCTCAGCTCTTGCTTTGTCACAAGCGGGTTCTTTGGAGCTATTTAAAATGCTTTGGAGTCATGCAGTTTCTCTTCTCTTAACAAAAACGGTCTCTCCTAATGTGTCTTTCAGATAGTAAAATACTGTTTCCTTAGCCCTTTGTTCTCCATTTTGACAAAACATAATCTGTAGATTTTTGCTTCATTTTAACGATTTTTTTTCTTCTGAAACTGATGTTTTAGTTCTCCTCAGGAGTGCTAATCTCCATATGAGAACTACACTACATAAAACTTTTCTTTTCCCTATAGGGATATATCAGTATTCAGACCGAATCTTCCAAAGGACTTTTCTTACCAATTATGAGGAGCTTCTGGTAACTCATGGTTACTTATCACTTGCATTTCTTGTGGAGTTTTTTCCTTTTATTTGCCTTTTCAAACAGAGCTGAACTTTAAGAGGTATTATCCCTTATTTTTTCTTAAACAAAACAGGGGACAAAACAAAATTAAATTAAATGAAAGATTGTTCAAATGTTTCTCATCCTCGGAAACCCAAAGGAGAAAGATGATAAAACTCAACAAAAATATTTAGGTGAGTCAATAAATATTCCTGGTAGAAATCTTAGAAACCATACAGGTATGACGACTTTTTACAGTTATTGAGTTATTTTCTCACCAGTTGTTTATTTATTTATTTGGTTTACCATTAAACCTATGAACCCAGTGATAAATGTTCTTCCTTTGTTGTTACAATGTAATGCATTGAGCTTTCCTTGAAGCGTCATTAAAATTATATCTAAAGCACAGATTATAAGAAAATGATTAATAATACAATAACATGGACTATTGCTCTGTGGAACTGTTTGGAGTTCTGGGCTCTTTTATCAGCCCTATCATTTGTTTTGTTCTCTGCTTCCATCCATGCAGGGAAGTAATGCCTGTCATCTTTTTTTATTTCTATCAAGCAATAAGAACCATCCTTCTGTAGAAACAAAGGCACTGACAAAACATTCTACTCCATTAAAATAATTTTCTGACATGGTTTCAATAATTAGTGTATTTCAGTTTCAACAACTGTAATTAAACCTGACCTTTAAGCTAATTATGTCTTGACATTTATGATTTTAAACTGGCTTTCCCTGTGGTGATGGCATGTTGTATTCTGGTTCTAATGAATAGTTTTGTAGTATTTACCTATTGTCAAAGAGTCTCTGCGGTGGCTTGAAGGGGACCACTTCCTGCAGCATCCTGTCACTAGAGACATATGGTGCCATTCTGAAACAGTATTATCCGCCACAATATCAGGTTGACATTGAATTTCTGTAAGAGTGTTTTGATATAATTACAGGTACAGCAAAATCCTTGCTGGAAATTTTCAAAGAATAGGTCAAAAATTAACTCAGCATTTGAATGTTGATAAAGCTTTCTTGGGGTCTAATAATTTGTGGAAGGTAGGTAGGATGAAGCTTCCTATCTGCCATGAGAGACAAATTGTGTCAAAGAATTCTGAGGAAGGAGAAATCAAGATGGTGGCTGGTCTTGGTGGCTGTCATTAAGATTGAACAGTGGTGTTTTTCTTTGTTTTTTATTCTCTCCTTGGGTACTTCCAGCTCAGTTTTTTCTTCTCAATAATAACAACATAGCTCACATTTATCAAGCACTTGCTGTGTGTCAGGTACTGTGTTAAACACTTTACATGTATTATCTTAACACTTTAACAGCCCTTTGAGGAAGGGATACTCTAGCATCTAGCACAGTCAACTCAAAGTCTTTGATTTCATTCACTATGTTTTTTCTTGGCTGTGCTGGGCAGCATATGGGAACTTAGTTCTTCAACCAGGATCGAACTCATGCCACCTGCAGTGGACGTGTGGAGTCCTAACTACTGGGCCACCAGGGAATTCCCTCTTCAACTGATAAAAACCTGTATTTGGTGAAGTCAAATAATACTTTGAAGTACTAGAGCCTGCATTTCTTTTATTCCCATTTTCTTTACATAATCCCCCAATCAACTTCCCTACTCTCCCTATTAATCAGAGGCACTCACAATACTTTTAGGAACCTCAAGAAATAGCCAAGTTTGATTTTCTGACCTTGAAAGTGGGTCCTAAGAAAGCAGGGCTGTAACAAGAAAATTGGAAAGAGGATAGAGTAAGAACTAGAAATTTAGGCTGCTCCTCTTCCCACCTCACTAAAGGCAGGTCCCTGCATGAAAGAGAAGAGCAGGGAAGATGGGTGACCTTAGTGGAAGGGAGGTAGGAGGCAGATGAGTGAATGGGAAAGGTGATGTAAATCAGGTGGAGAGGTGGTATGGGGTAAAGAATATGGGTAGCCACACAGAGCACAACGGAGCATCCGAGAAGCCCAGTCATCATAGGCAGGCCACTTGCTGCCAATGGAGAGTATGGGTGAATTTCAATATCCATGGGATCTGCATTTGCAGACTCAACCAACCTCAGATCAAAAATATTCAGGAAAATAATTCCAGAAAGTTCAAAAAACAAAACTTGAATTTACTGCATGCTGGCAACTATTTACATAGCATTTCCATTGTATTTACAACTATTTACATAACATTTACATTGCATTAGGTTGTATAAGTAATCTAGAGATGATTTAAAGTACATAGAAGAAGGTGAGTAGGTTATATGTAAATAAAGGACTTGAGCATCTGCAGATTTTGGTGTCCACAGGGTGTCCTAGAACCAATCCCTGGAAGATATTGTTAATGTATACCTTCAGGTGGGCAGAGAAACCATGCTAGTGGGGCCATTAGTCTTATTGCCCTTGTGAGATGTGGACTTTCCAAGGAGAGTTGCCTGTAGGTAGTTTATGGATTGTCCAGAGGGAAGGCACTTATTATGAGACCTCACTGAGGCCATCTAATTGCTCTGGGAGGATATCCACCTTTTTCTGTGGCTTGAGACATACAATTGTTGTTGTTTAGTCGCTCATTCATGTCCTACTCTTTGCAACCCCATGGACTATAGCCTGCCAGTCTACTCTGTCCATGGGATTTCTGAGGCAAGAATACTGGAGTGGATTGCTATTTCCTTTGCCAGGGGATCTTCCTGACTCAGGGATCAAAACCACATCTTCTGCTTGGCAGGTGGATTCTTTACAACCTGGGAAGCCCAAGACATACATAAAAGTCCCAAAATACAGAATAGATGTCATTACACCAAAAGAAAAGTCAGGAAGAACCAGAGCTCAAATTGCCAACATTTGCTGGATTATAGAGAAAGCAAGGGAATTCCAGAAAAACATCTACCTCTGTTTCATCAACTGCACTAATGTCTTTGACTATGTGGATCATAACAAACTGTGGAAAGCTCTTACAGAGATGGGAATACCAGACCATCTTACCTGTCTCTTGAGAAACCTGTATGCAAGTCAAGAAGCAACAGTTAGAACCCTGTATGGAACAACTGAGTGGTTCAGGATTGAGAAAGGAGTACAACAGGGCTATCTACTGTCACTCTGTTATTTAACCTATACTCTGAGCACATCATGAGAAATGTCAGGCTGGATGAGTTACAAGCTGGAATCAAGATAGGTGGGAGAAATATCAACAACCTCAGATATGCAGATGATACCACTCTAATGTCAGAAAGTGAAAAGGAACAAAACAGTCTCTTGATGAGGGTGAAGGAGGAGAGTGAAAAAGCCGGCTTAAAACTAAATATTAAAAAAGCTAAGATCATAACATCTGGCTCCATTACTTCATGGCAAATAGAAGGGGAAAAGGTGGAAGCAGTGACAAATTTCTTCTTCTTGGGTTCTAAAATCACTGAGGCTCATGACTGCAGCCATAAAATCAGAAGACGGCTGTATCTTGGTGGGAAAGCTATGACAAACCTAGACAGTGTGTTAAAAATCAGAGACATTACTTTGCCAACCCAGGTCCGTATAGTCAAGGCTATGGTCTTTCCAGTGGTCACATACAGTTGTGAGAGCTGGACCATAAAGAAGGCAGAGCACCAAAGAATTTATGCCTTCGAACTGTGGTACTAGAGAAGACTCCTGAGAATCCCTTGGACAGCAAGGAGATCAAATCTGTCAATCTTAAGGGAAATCAACACTGAATACTCATTGGAAGGACTGATGCTGAGCTGAAGCTCCAGTATTTTTGTCACCTGATGCAAACAGATGACCCACTGGAAAAATCCCTGATACTGGGAAAGATTGAGAGCAGAAGAAGAGGGCATCAGAAGATGAGACAGCTTGATGGCAAAACTGATGCAATGGACATGAACTTGGGCAAACTTCGGGAGATGGTGAGGGATGGAGTGCTGCAGTCCATGGGTCACAAAGAGTTTGACTTGACAGGGCAACTGAACAACAACATCAAGAGGGGCAAAGATGCTGTGGGAAGAAAAGTCCAAGCTTCATGCTTGGATGGGATAAGGTGGTTAGGGAACCCTTTCCTACAACATGAACTGAGATTTAAGTTCCCATTGGATATTTATTTTTATCTGAATAATTTTGGTAAACAATCACAAAAGCTATTCTTCAAGATTCAACCAGTGGAACTCTAATGGTGGGATTAGAGGCAGAGGGATACTTGAGTTCAAAGGCATTTTAAACTTCTCTAGATTAGACTCTATGACATCTTCCTTTTTGCATAATATGAATATGAATCTGCTTTCTAGGTAGAACCATGAAATCACCAGAAACTTAGATATATGCTTCCCCCACAAGGGGGAAAGGTATGCAAAGGAATAAGTTTTAAACCTGATGTGACCACTGACTGAGCAGTGGGTATGGGATCAACAGACGAAAATAGGAGCAGGCAGATAAAATGTGGCTGAAAAAGTAGGATGGAAATTTTGCCAAAGTTAGTCTCATTTCAGAATTGTTTGGTAGTCTTTTTAGCACCATGTTCTTGAAAGTATGGAGTCTTTGTTGTGGATGGTAACAAACCAAGTGTACTCTAAGTCACTGACCAAGTTAGCTACTAAACAGGTTAGTAACTAAGTTATTAGAACATTGTGTGAAGATGTCTTGGCCTTTGCCTCACTTGAGAAATGCTGGGCTGGATGAAGCACAAGCTGGCATCAAGATTGCTGAGAGAAATATCAATAACCTCAGATATGCAGATGACACCACCCTTATGGCAGAAAGTGAAGAAGAACTAAAGAACCTCTTGGTGAAAGTGAAAGAGGAAAGTGAAAAAGTTGGCTTAAAACTCAACATTCAGAAAATGAAGAGCATGGCATCCTGTCCCATCACTTCATGGCAAATAGATGGGCAAACAGTGGAAACAGTGAGAGACTTTATTTTTTGGGGCTCCAAAATCACTGCAGATGGTGACCTCAGCCATGAAATTAAAAGACGCTTACTCCTTGGAAGAACAGTTATGACCAACCTAGACTGCATATTAAAAAGCAGAGAGATTGCTTTGCCAACAAAGGTCCATCTAGTCAATGCTATGTTTTTTTCCAGTAGTCATGTATGGATGTGAGAGTTGGACTATAAAGAAAGCTGAGCACCAAAGAATTGATGCTTTTGAACTGTGATGTTGGAGAAGACTCTTGAGAGTCCCTTGGACTGCAAGGAGATCCAACCAGTCTATCCTAAAGGAAATCAGTCCTGAATATTCATTGGAAGGACAGATGCTGGAGCTGAAACTCAATACTCTGGCCACCTGATGCGAAGAACTGACTCACTTAAAAAGACCCTGATGCTGGGAAAGATTGAAGTCAGGAGGAGAAGGGGACGACAGAGGATGAAATGGTTGGATGGCATCATTGACTGAATGGACATGAGTTTGAGTAAACTCTGGGAGTTGGTGATGGACAGGGAGGCCTGTTGTGCTGCAGTCCATGCGGTTGCAAGAAGTTGGACATGATTGAGTGACTGAACTTTACTCCACTCACTTGGGTAGATCTCAGACCATGCTTCAGAGTACTCAGTTTATGTGCGTTGGAAGGAACTGATGGAGGGTTGGTGACTTACCCTACTGGCAGTGAGAAAGGAGGATAACAGTGATTAGAAGAATATTAAAGAGTTCAGGTTAATAGCTCTTGGAATTTGAGATCAGCTCCAGGGATTGTCTTAGCCCTTAGTGATTCGTGGTGGTTTCAGATATCACTGATGGCTCACCTACATCACTAAAGTGTGAGTCAGGGACTATTGTTAGTTTTGCTTCGGTTTATTTGTTTTGTTTTCATTTTCAGTGCCTGAAACCAGTCATGAATACGTCTGGTTGAGTAAGTCCAGCTTTTGGAAAATATTTGCTCTCTCATGAAAGGGCCATCCACGTGTGGCTTCTCACTTCATTGTTCTAATCGCCATCTCTCTGTTTCAATGCCTGAGGGGCGTCAGCTTAAGAGTTTGGAGGTTTTACAAACCTCAAAGAGAGACAAATCCTTGATGTTTGGAAATCCGTTCCCATCATCATCTGGACAAGGCAGTGATGACTCCTGGGGTGGAGGATCCCAGACCACCCAAGCTGTTGGCTCAGAGAGGGACTTGGTGGATGGACTGATGGTTAATTTGTTCTCCTTCTGGGGAAGCCTCTGTAGAAATGGGTCTGCTATGCAACAGCACCTCACAGGAGACAAATTGATGAATCCTACCTGCACAAGTGTGTTTTATGGGTCAGATGTCTAAACACGATCCCTGTAGCTCTGACCCCTGGTGGATTTATTTTCTGGATGTTACAGTCCCTTGGTATCTTGAAGACTATAGTCTGTAAAATGAGTATTAGGTAAGACAGCTAGCCAGATTGCCATTTTGTGTTATTGTTCTGTAACTCTGCCGAGAAGGTTCAGAAAGCTGTAAATCCGATGTGAATTTGCACCGCCAGACTGAAGTTTAACAGATGGCAAGGTATTTCCATCACTTACTTACAGGGGATCCCCAACACACCCACACCCACAGAGCTGGTCTATCATGAGTTAAAAGTAACATCCCATTTAAATTACTTGTAACACAGGCTAGCTCTAATTATTCACCATGTATCTATTCACCTCTGTAGCTTACAGCCTTTCCTGACCCACAACTTTACATTTCTGTGCCAGAAGTTCATTCTTTATCAGTAATGATCTTTCCAGAGCAGTATGATTTGTCTGTGCAGTGACACATGATATTTGGATAAACTGCTATTTATTTCCTCTCTGGCTTTGCACGCGGAGCTCGGTGACATGTTTCACAGGAGATCACCTGTGATGAGGACAAAGGTGAGTGGAAAGCTGTTCAAACAGAGAGGTTTGGCCTCGAGGAGTCTGTCTGAACCTCAACTCTTGACCTGTCCATTGACTGTGCTTGCTAATTGGGTCTTCAGTGCAAAGCAAGGAACGATGCTCAGCATTGCTAACTATTTGTTTAGTCAGAACATGAAAATCAATCTACCAATGAGCAAAAGGGCATAGCAAACAACATCCCTGTGGAGTTGGGTGTTTTTGGCCTTGGCATTCAACAGATGCGGTCTGAGAGCTCCCACAACCTGTGTGCAGATGTGGTTCACATAATTAATGCGATGCTTGCTTTCTTGCATGAAGATTTTTTTCACAATATGCAGGGCTGATGAGAGATGGATAAAGAAAGCAAGAGAGCCTGAGGTCAGTAGAAATATGTGACCTTGAAGGTTGTTTGGGTCCAATTGAAATGATGGTGTGCATTCTGATGTACTGTGATGTATTCTTTTCTTTAATCGGTCAGATGTGAAGGATTTTACAGCTCGTGATGGATGATAAAGCAAACACGAAACAAAAACCCTTTTTCTGAATATATTGCTCCATTAAACTCTAAGGAAGTAGCTTGTCTGGCTTGCCAAGAACAAGGTCAGAGGATCCTCTTGGCTTCTGGGTCCCTAGGTTTCCTTCACTGCCCTCTGGCTGTTAGCTTTTGAGAGAAATTAAACAGTTGATCTCATCTGAAAATCACATGGAAAGGGCGAATGTTTTTATCACACAGAAAATGAAAAAATAAGCTCTTGACTTTTCTCAACTTAATGCTGTCAGATCCAAAGGAAATTAAAGATGCATACATTTGGCTTTAGGAATGTGATTAAGGAAATACCTTGGAAATTAGCCCTTAGTGCTGGACCTTCTTAGGTGGAATTTATTAGAGGGATTCTGAGTGGCAGGCATCTCTTATTTTCTGCTCCTTTCTCAAATGCTTGATGCTAAAGCAGGTACAAAATGGGAAGGCATATTTTAATCAGGGGGGTATTTTCAAGGCTTGCAATAGAAAATTACATTGGACTTCTCCAGGAAGGCGTTTTTCTTAATAACAACACCTCTTTTTCCCACTGTAACCTTTGAAATTTATCCCTAACCAATTCAACTTCACATGCTTCCTTTTTAACAAAGGAAAGAAAGAGGAGAGAAAGTAAAGAAGGAATAAATCGACTGTAATGTGGCAGATGCCTTTCTTGTGCTTATAATTGTGTAAAGAAAGAATATGATGCAGTAAAACTCTGCAGATTTTATTTGGTTTATTAGCTCTGACTGCATCTCAAACTGTCTGACTGCTCCAATTTTAGACAACACATGACATCATAATTGCTTCTGGCATTTTACAGTAATAGATACTGGTGAGAGTTATATGAGCACCTCCCCTCCCTCCAACTATATGATTACTTCTTTGGAAAATAGCAACCTCTCATTTGCAGAGCATGCACATTTTGACAAAGGTAGTTTTCCACTATATTGCCTGCAAAGATAGTCTGCCCTATTGAAGTTCGAAGGCAGCTTTCTCCAATCCACCAAACAGGTTCTCAGATTTTCACATTGCACCTACCGGCATATTCAGTGCAATATGCCTGTCCAAAGTCCTGAATAATTAGCAAAAATTAACCAAGACCAGGGCAACAATTAATTTTTCCTCAGAAAATCCAGATCCCTAAGGTGACAGAATGGATCACTTTGCTGTAGTTCTGAAATAGCGTTCAGATTCTCAAAACATATGGAGACATTTACTTTCCCTCTGCATAGATGACCTCCTATATGCTGAAGATCCAGTTAATGAACCAGTGGCAGGGAGATGGCTAAATGAACTCACCAATGCAAATTTGAATTTACGATGACCCAAGCACTGGGTGATAAGGAAATTTTCACAAAGATGTGGGACTGATGCAGACTTTGACTGCCACGCAGCAGATTAGCATTGTTAAACTGCGTCACAGCCCAAACAGTTGCTGGCTTGAATATTTATTATGTTCTTTAATCTTGCTGAGCAAACAACTAGATTTATGAGAAAAAGAAAGGAACTACTTTTTCAAGGAGCGATGTGTCCAGAAAGACTTCATAAAGGCATTCATTGTTGTAGCTGGCAGGATTGGGAGAATCATTTAAACCTCTCCTTTCCACGTGGGGCTAGAGAACCAGAGATAGTAAGTGACATTGAGGGTCACATAGCTATTCTGTAGTGGTGTTGAGACTGGTTTTCTAGTTTCTGATTTCTGTAGAATTTTTCTCACTGACACAAGCACCCTTGTAGCAGGGGAACAGCCTGTGAACCTACAAACAGTTTCTGCTAATGTGCAAAAATCACATAGACATAGTGATCCTGAGCTGCTTTATACGTTTTCTCTTATATGTGTCTCTTAGACATCCCTTTGTACTGGCCTCTGGGAGGAATAGCATGAATTTCTCCCGTCCTCTTGCTACCTGAACCACAGCTGGAATGCTGTGACCTGGCTTTCTCTCTGCCTCATCAAATCATCAAAGTGCACTTACGGCTCCTTCCTTCAAGACCCTCCCCTCACGTCTGGGTGTAGATAATGTGGGCATAAGTAGTCATATGTTACAATGTGAGGCCAGAGACAATCGGAAGTAAACACTCTTCTGGGTCTCCAGAACCTTTAAAATCTCCTATAGGGTTCTTAACACTTTCTACTTTGAATTATCATCTTATATGTGATATGATACTGCTCTTTACTCTATTGCATACGGCCAAGATTGGTATTATTACCTCAATTTTAGAGATAAGTAAGAATTTAAGAGACTTATCCAAGATAAATGAAAAATAACTAGCTGACTGGCTGGCTTACTAGTGTTGAAATCGAGATATCTAGTTCCTCGTCTAGTCTTACTTCCAGCCCCACATTTCTTTACGATGTCTGGCACATAAAACAATGATTAATATATTTGTTTTGAATAAATGAGGCAAAAGTTAACTCCCAAATGCTTCCATTTTGATAGTCAGAGTTACCTTAATCTCAGAATGTCCTGGAAAGAATTTATCATCTTCCCTTACACAACTGTTTGCAAACTTTTGTTCCTTATTTTACAAGGAGACACCCTGCTTATCTATCTGCTCAAAGCAAAAACCTGTAAGTCACCCATAGTCCAGGGAATCCTCCCAAACCTGGCTAATTCTTTCCTCTGTATCTTGGTTTCCATTCTCTCTCCCTGCTACCGCTATCCTAGACCAGGTTCTCATCATCTCGGACCCACTCATGCAGAAATCTTCTTAGAGGACTCTCTTCCACAGGGTTCACCTCTCCTCTGCTGGTTCCTAAAAGATCTGCCAGTTCTAATTCATGAATCTGACTGTGGCGCTCTCCTCCACCATGGCTTTCCCTTTCAAGGACCAGAATCTGAAGCTATTTATATGGCATGTCACGCGTTTTATGCACTGGCCACCATTCCCTTTTATAGAATTGTCTCTTCCCAATCTGGACTTCTTGCACTAAACTCTAGCACTGTTGAATGGTTGCCGTGGGTCACACAAGCGCTTTTATTCTTCTAAGTCCTTGTAGCTGCCGTTCCCTAGAGTGCCCCTTGTTTGACAGAGTTGAATTTACAAAAATGTTATTTTGAAGACATGTAGCCATTTCTTCTACCATTAGTGTCCATGTTCTTTTCACAATGTCAAAGTGGCATTTTAAAAGTAGCGTCAAGATTTTTCTCACAGGCCAATGAGATACCATATATACTTACTAAGACAGTTAAATTTTAAAAGACTGACTGTGTGGGCTGTTGGGGAGGATATAGAGGAAGTAGGACTGTCATACAATGCTGGTGGAAATGTAAAGTGGTAGACTTCCTTTGATGCTTACTTTAAAAGTTAAGCATATATCTATACCTACTGTATGACTCAGCCCTTAAAGTCTTTGTTATTTACCTGAGAGGAACAAAAACATATGTCCATATCAAGGCTTGTATACCAATGTTCATAATGGTTTTTATCTGTTATAGCTCCAAACTGAGACCATTGAAATGTCCATCAACAGGTGGTGGATAAATACACTGAGGTATATCCACATGATAGAGGATTGCTCTGTAATAAAAAGGAATAGGCTGTAGATATACTTTACCATATAAAAGAATATAAAAATAATTACATGAATGATAGAAGCCAGAAAAAGCCCAGTAAATACTGTGTGGTTCCATTTACATAAAAATCTAGGAACTACAACCTAACGCATCGTGACAGAAAACTGATTAGTTGATACCTGGGGAAGAGGATGTCACAAGGAGGGGATGGGGAAGAAAAGGAGGAATGGATTAAAATAGGCCATAAGGAAGTTGGTGGCGATGATACAGTTGTGTAGGTATGTTTTAACAGGTGTTTACATGTGGAGAAACATTACATTGATACATTTTAGATAGATATAGTTTACTGTATGCCTATTAACTGCAATAAAACAGTTGCAAAAATTAGGTTCTAAAATCTAAAAATAATGAATTTTCAATTGTGAGAATTTCAGGCATTTTGGTTAGTGAACTTCATGTCTGGAAATGAGGAAAGAAGTGGAGCATCTTGCTGAAAAGGATTAAGAAATATCAAATTGTTTTTTCTGGGATTTTCTTTCTGTGTTAGGGTAGGTGAAATGCTGTAACAAAAGTATCCAGAACACCAGCGGCTCAGGACTGTCGAAACTTGTTTCCTGTTCTTTGCAAGTCCTTGGCTGGCAGTGTTTTACATGGTAGTTCAGGGACCTTTATCCTTCCATCTGATGGCTCCATCGTCCCTCAAGACCTCAGGGTCTTCTCTTGTCTCTTGTCAGCAGGCAGAGGATGCGCAGGCAGATGGTGACCCTGGAGGGGTTACATGGCCTGAGGCTAGACGGGAAGGACCTCACTTTTACCCTTTCACCCATACATCCCACTGGCCAGAACCCACCCTCAAGACCACACTTGTCACCGACAGGTCCAATTGCCTGTCCAGGGGAAAAGGGAAATGCCTTCCAGTCTCTATCACACTGTTTACTACTACCCTCACCTCTACATTTCTTAAGAACCCATCGCCACCATTTGACAAATACACTCATTCATTATTTAATAAATATGTTCCATGCACTTCCCAAGTGAGCATAGACTGCGGACCTGGCCCCTGTCCTCATTTTATTTACCGTATCACAAAGGGATATGGTACACACGAGGAGAAAATAATATCAAATAGATATATTTATAAGTGATTCATTTTAATTGAAGTATGTGTTACAAGAAGAGTGATCAGGCATAGTATCCATGGCCTCTGTATAAATAAGATGAACATTTCACTCATCCAGCTCTTTTTTATTGAACACAAGTGTGGGCCGCTGAGCCGTCATGGTACCAAACATCCAGTCTCATAAGTTCTAGTCATCTCTGCACTTGCGGAGTTTACAATGAATTGTGGAAATAAAACACCTTCACAAGGAGCGCTAATAAAAGGTCTTTTAGAAGTGTTATAAGAATTTGGAGTGGTAACAACTAGTTACCCAAAAGTTACCTTTCTTCTGGTGAGAAAATACACTTCCCAGATGCGATGGTTAATTTTATGTGTCAGCTTAACTGAGCTAAGCGGTATGGAGACAGCTGGGAGAACATTATTTCTGATTGTGTCTGAGAGGGTGTTTCCAAAAGATATTAACATTTGAATAGGTAGACTGAGGAAAGAAAATTGCCTTCATCAATGCAAGTGGGCGTCATCCAGTTCACCTGAGGTCTTGAAAAGAACAAAAAGGCAGAGGAGGTGTGAATGTTCTCATTTTGCTGGAGCAGAAACGACCATTTTCTCCTGTTGTAGAGTATAGAGTATCATGCCCTGGTTCTCAGGACTTTGAACTTGAACTGAATTATACTGCTGGCTTACCTGGTCCTCCAGCTTGCAAATGGAAGATTACGGAACTGTTTAATCTGCATAATTGGATGCGACAATTCCCAGAACACATTTCCCCCTTTTCTCTCTCTCTTATTGATTCGATTTCTCTGGAGAACCCCAACCAGTACACCATCCTTCCGTGCAGTGAGATTTGGCCGTGAGATAAATTTTATGAGTAAAATGTGAGCAAAAATGGCATATTCAATTTTTATCTCTCTTGCTTAAAAAAACATCCTAGACCCTGAATTCTTGCTATTTCTACTTCCTCTGAGCTCTTTTATGTGACTCAGCTTCAACTATGTGGATAAGGATAATAGCCCCCAAGATGGCAGAACCAAAGGACAGAAGGAGTCTGGGTTTGTAAACGATGGGGCTCACCTGGACTGCTCATTTCAAGAATCTTATATTGGAAATCCATACACTTTCATCTTATCCAAGCCACAATGTTTCTGGGTGTTTTCATTACAAGAGCTCAGTTTTCACTCCTAAGTCATTCTGAGAAATACAAGAAAAAGAAAGATCCTTTCCTGCTGCAGTGATCAGGGGATGCTTCATGGTGAAGGGGACATTTAGGTTCAACATTTTTTCATGGGTCAAGGAAAGGGGACTTCAACAGAGGAATGAACCTAAGCAAAGGCATGGGGCTAGGAAAACATCGATTAACCGGAGACTCACATCATCACACACGGCTAGAGACAAATTCATCCTCTCCCTCCCACCATGCACGATGTAGAGGTCTCTAATTTTAGAAGTGCCTTTTCTGTTCTTTCTAGTCTAAAGATGTTTAATAACCTGTAGGGTTGGCAACATACTTAAAATTATTTTTAGGTTTTTGGTGAAATTTGCCATTATAATTAATCTTTTTTAACAATAATATTACTCATAACCCCACTGTATCACTGCTGTGAAATGAGGATAATTGAGATAATTGGCTCTATGACTCAGCTTCAAGTTTTCAGATGGGCTGTATAATCTGGGTCATTTAGAATTCCGAGCATTAATCCTCTGAACATCTCTCCATCGTCTACTTGCACTCAGTTTTGTGGGTCAATGAGTATAGCTTACACTTGTTTTAAAGAGATTTTCTTTGAGACGCAGACATAGATAACGGGCTTGTGGACAGAGCAGGGGAAGGAGAGGGTGGAACAAAATTAGAGAGCAGCGTTGAAACATACATTACCACATGTAGTAAAATAGATAGCTAGTGGGAAGTTGCTGTATAACACAGGGATCCCAACCTGGTACAGCTCTGTGACAACCTAGAGGTGAGGGATGGGGTGAGGAGTAGGGGGATATTCAAGAGGGAGGGGACATGTGATTCACGTTGATATATGACAGAAACCAACACAACTTTGTAAAGCTATTAGCCTCCATTTAAAGAGAGAGAGAGAGATTTTCTTTGCTCCAAGCTGAATTGCGTCTCCCATCCAAATTCATATGTTGAAGCCCTACCTCCATTACCTCAGAATGTGACTGTATTTGAAGATGGGGTGTTTCAAGAGGTGATTAAGTTAAAATGAAATCTCGGGTGCTGCCCTGCCTAATCCAATGTGGCTGGTGTCCTTAAAAGAAGAGGAAATTTGGACGCAAAAGGAGACAACAGGGATGCATGTGTATAGGAGAAAAACTGCATGAGAACATGATGAGATGGAGGCCATCCAGCCAAGGAGGGAGGCCTTGGACGATACCTTCCAACACTCTGCTCTTGGACTTGCCAAGCTCCAGATCTGTGAGAAAATAAATTTCTGATGTTTAAGTCACCCTTCAACTTGGAAAGCATTTAATTAGTCGTAACCCAATAACACAAAGCCCTAAATTAACTAAATTCCTTTAAAAAACTTTTTTTCTGGGGAAAGAAAGAAACCAGGTGAGAGAGTTGATTTTTATTTATCCTGTTATTAATGGTAATAACCACTAATAATTAGTTCATATGGTAAACTACTATTTAATGAGCACCTATTTGTGTAACATATTCTGTTGGGGGCTGTGAGGTATGCAAAGATGAAGCAAATGCTTAGTTTGTTCTCAAGCCATTCAGTTTAATAGCTAAAAGAGGACATAAGTTTAATATAGATAATAAGGGCAATGAGAAGGATATAAATATTTTTCCACATTGCAGGAAATCTGCAATTTAGGGGAAAAAAATTTTTTTTTCCAGTCAAGGCAGATCACAATCTCAGTGGATTTTCGATTCTGTCTCCTACTGTTGACACAACGAAACTAATGTTAAGAAGGTGATCCCTAACTTATTACAGTAAGATTCACTTATGGTTTCCTGGACTGATGTAGGAAAGGTTTGTGAGCAAAGAAATGAAACAAGATATTTTATTCTTGCACCACCCAGAATCACATCAGCAAGATCTTCTGTTCCCATTAGCTATGGGCCTCCCTGATCTTACCCAAAGGCCGACAACATACTTTTCAGTGCCTTCAAAAATTCTCTGTTTTAGGAATTTTGAAAAGGAAGTTGCAAAAGCTCTTACTGTTTGACTACACAGCATGTCAAAAACAGAGAAAAAGAGAAGTGATAAATAAAAAGGATAGTTTTCTCTTGATTCTTGTAATAATTGTAATAAACAGAGACAGTATTATCATCCTATTTTACAGACTGAGAAACTGAGGCACAGAAAAATCAAGTGCCATGCCCTATATCACACAACTAGTAAGGTTTGGGGACAGGATTTTAGCTAATTCCAGCCGTATGCAGAGAAAGTATGCTTCACCCTGCATTATACTCCTAACAATAGTGCAAAAGTGAGCAAAGCAAAGCGGCAATAGGTGAGAAAGTGCAATGGACAATAAGCACATGAAAGGATATTCATTCTCTTTCTAGTAATCAAAGAAATTTTATAAAAATGTACCAAGGTTATCTGTGAGTGTCATACAACATCTGTAGTTATTGTTCAACTCTTGTTAAAGCAGGAAAGTAGCCATAGAAAATATATAAAAAATGAATGTAGCTGAGTGCCAGTAAAACTTTATTTGCAGAAATAGGTGACAGGCCAAATTTGGCCAGTGGGCTATAGTTTGCTGACCACTGCATTGTGATATTCTAAGGAACATGATAAAATAACCAAAGGAACAGGTAACAGACAAGAAGAAATATCCCGGGTATGACATTAAGGAAAAAAAATACAAGCTTCATGGTAAAATGTCTGGTAGAATACAGTCGTTATAAAGAAATGTAGAGAAAAATGCACATGACAGGTATATGTTGAAATGTGTATTTCGACATGTAGGTTGGAATATGGGCATAGTGCGCTGACGCAAAATGTGGGCTGTGGAGACAGACTGGGTTTTGCCCTGCTTCTCCTGTAGTGTGTGTGACCTCGGGCAAGTTACTTGCCCTTGCTAAGTCTCCTTACATGTGAAATGGGGACAATAATACTCCTCCTCTGCTGCTGTGAGAAAATACGAGCGCTTGCACAGGGTCAGTACCCTACGGGCATGTCGGCACAAAGAGCAGTTATACTGTGGCTTATCTAGTTGCCCTCTCATTCCCATTGGTTCTTCGACTGCTCTTGTGCTCTTTGGGGCTGTGAACATCCTCCTACTTTCTGTTCCCACTGATGACACACCTCTCTTTTCCCTAGGGTTGGGTGCTATCCTCTTCTTTTACTGCCTCAGCACCTTCTCTGTTCTTAGCTCTGGCTACTCCTGTCCCAGCTGAGTCTCTTACTAGTTCATCTCTCATAGAAAATCAACACCCTTGGTGAATATTTCCTGCTGCCCTGGTACTTGAAACAAGAATCACCACCCTCAAAACGCATCCCTCACTGCTGACCCGGAAACCCCCTGACTCTAGACAGAATCTGGGCACTGGGATGCTCCTCTTTCCAGTGAACGTCAGTCATACACCATCTCCAAGCCCCACATCCCCTCATATACTTTTTGACCTCATTTTTTTTTTCCTTCACAGGAGTGTTTATCCTGATGTCCAAGGATCTAACCAACTTCCCTAAATTCTATTCCTGTTTCTCCCTAAATTTCTGCAAGGGAACTGTTAGAACTCTTAGTAAACTGTTCTAACATGCTAGAATTGAGGGCAGCATATATACCACTAGCATTTCTCCACTCCATCTGAAGTACGCAGGCCTTTGCTACAAGCTGCACTTAGAATTTTCTTTGAATTGTAATTGTGGGGTAGGAATGAGGAAGTAACCCTTGAAAACGAATGCATTCTTTTTCTTCAATTTTAATATTTTTACTAGTGTCAACAGGCTTTGTTATCAGTTAGAGATGACTGGGGTCTAGGGTTCAGGGAAACATCTCCAGATAACCATCATAAGATGGCCAATGCCTTCTGCCGTCTCAGCTGCCTCAGGTGGCCTTCCCTTCATGTGGGATGTATTGCAAAATTCATGTATGTCTGGCATCATCAACAGTTACTGCTTTCTACTATTTCATCAGAAAACGCATGGTTAAAGCTTGTACTTGCACCTTCTAACCTCTCTGAAGAAGTTTGGCTTTTCTTTTGTTGAACAGAAGGCTTCCCCAAGGGGGAATAATGATACTTGATCCCCACAGGAATGCACATCGAAAGATCACAGAAAAGACTGCAGAAGAGCAAGACATTGAAAATTCAGGCCTTGCCCAAGGAAAAAGCAAGTTTAATAACTAAAATCCTAAGCATAGTTTGTTTATTACTCATTGCACTATATAGCTCTTTACTTTTTCTCAACTCTTCACCCTCATCCTTCCCACTGGAAGTGTTTGGCCTTGGAATTTGGGTAAGTTGTTTGACTTATTAATATTTTTTAAATGTAATTTGGGAAAATTACATAACCTTTCTGAACTTTACTTTATTTATTTATTTATTTTTTGCAGAATGGAATGACCGTAGCTACATCCTAAGGAAGTTATAGATAATTGATGCTGAGTTCCCATGTGCACCATATATTTTATACAGTAGTGGACTTCCTTTATCCTGATACATGGCATCCATTCTCTTTCCCTCTGATAGGGTTCCGTTTCTTGTGGGAAATTTAACTCTCCCTAGGTCTGTGGCCTCTTAGTGGGGGTGTCAACTCAGGGGTCTCCTTTCTCAACCTTGGAGTTGATGGGATTCTTTTTGCCAGATCTTTCTTTACTTCACCCAATATACGTAAAGGAAAGTTGTTCATTTAGTCGCTAAGTCATGTCCAACTCTTTTGCAGCCCCATGGACTATAGCTCACCAGACTCCACTGTCCATGGGATTTCCCAGGAAAGAATACTAGAGAGTGTTGCTATTTCCTTCTCCACGGGCTATTCCTGACCCAGGGATCAAACCCACATCTCCTGCATTGGCAGGCAGGTTCTTTACCACTGGGCCACCAGGGAAGCCCCAAAGGAAAGTCACATAATTCAAATATGGTTAACCAGAGCTTCTGGTTTGGGAGTCCTATATATTGAGCAAGGTAACTGGCAGATATAGCTAGAATTCATTCATTATTGGTGCCTTCACTGTGATACGGTAGCATGCTTCCTGCCCTGAACACTTTCTGGGAATGTCTAGCTGGTGAGAACATGGTCCTTTAGCTTTCTCATTAATCTTTTTACTTCCTACCTTTTTTCTCTAAACTTTTTTTCAAGTCTTTTTTTTTTTTAATTTGTTTGCAACAACAAAAAAATCCTTATATATAAACACTATCATTAGTTCGAGACTTCCCTGGTGGCTCAGATGGTAAAGAATCTGCCTGCAGTGTGGGAAACCCAGGTTTGATCCCTGGATTGGGAAGATCCCCAGGAGAAGGGAATGGTTATCCACTCCAGTATTCTTGCATGGAGAATCCCATGGGCAGAGGAGACTGGTGTGCTATGGTCTATGGGGTCTCTAAGAGTAGGACACGACTGAGCCACTAACACTTTCACTTCACTTTCATCACTATTTTATTTGATTCTGTCAGTAATACTATGACGTAGGTACAATAGTTATTCCCGTTGTCCCTATGAAGAGAGTGGGGCTCCAAGACACCAATTAACTTACCCACATCGTGTAGTAGAGGGCGAAGCTGGAAGATTAAATATAGGAGTGGAAGATTAAATAAGGTAGAAGCAGTTGAAAGTGACTTTCCCAGTCTTTAGCATAGAGTATGCACTTATCAACAGGCATTAATTAACTCTAAAATTAATTCTGAGTCTTTGTCTTCAATGAAAAGCAACCACCTACTATGAAGGGGAAAAAAGTAACACATCCAGTATGAGAAAGTAGAAAATAAGGCGGTGACTCAGTGGTTTATAACTAATACATATATATAAAACATACAAATATATGAGTTATATATATGTAAGTTATATATGTTATATATAATTATATATATAACAGATTATGTTATATAAAATTATATATATAACAGATTACATATGTTATATAATTTATATGTAATATGCAAATATATATAAATTTATACAAATATTGTTCATTTGTTGAAACTTGGACTTTTGGGGGGCATGTTCTCTGCTCTGGAATTTTACTGTATTTCTAAAGAACGTTAGAAAATTTGGGTACTCAAGCTATACTGAGCAAGGTCTGTTAGAAACAAGCCACAGAAGTTTGGATTCAAATCCTTTTTTGGTGACTTAGTGTGATCCAGACCTTGAAATAGCCATCGCCACATGTTAAACACCCCCTGACACCTTTGCTCTGTGATAAGCAAGAACAATCATGGAGCCATCCTAGTCATCCCTGGAAGAGCATATATAAGAGCAGTCAGGGGAATGTTTGCAAGCTAATTATGTAACGGAAATTTCACAAGGTAGCAGGGACTGGTAAAATTCTAACAGCATGGCAACCGTTTCAATGAACTCTGTTATTAAGTTTATCTGGACTTCTGTGTATCTCAAGAGGCCAGTCTGATTTCTTTTCAGGCATATTTTCGTCCAAGCAAATTCAATTTTTGATTTATTCATATTTGCTTGTCTGCTGCTGCTGCTGCTGCTAAGTCGCTTCAGTCATGTCCGACTCTGTGTGACCCCATAGACGGCAGCCCACCAGGCTCCCCCGTCCCTGGGATTCTCCAGGCAAGAACACTGGAGTGGGCTGCCATTTCCTTCTCCAATGCATGAAAGTGAAAAGTGAAAGTGAAGTTTGCTTGTCTACTGATATATAATAAAACCCCAGCCTCCCTGGGTGCTGAATGTGCATGGAAACACTTTTCAATGGGATAAATTCCAAGGGGGAAGTTGAACAATGTCTGTTCTTTTCCTTTTCTTCTTTAGGTGTTTTGCACTGTTACTTATATTTTCTTTAAATTTTTTAAATCCAACCCTAATATAACATGGATTCCATGCTCCCTGTGGGTGATTGTGTTGAATTAAATCTGACCTTTTCTGAATGGTCATTTTGGTGATTTGGAAATGATGAAAGATCAGCACTTGATTAGTATAATCAGCATCATGCTCTCCAACTTGTTGCAAGGCTATTTTCCTTTGCAGTAAAGTGGTGTGGACTTGGAGGACTGAAGGATGGCTTGGCTTTCTGACTGTTCTGCTTGGTCAATATGTCAATAACTGGGGAGGGGAGGGACATGTTCTGTCTAACTTAACCCCTGGCCTTTGCACACACTCACTTTTCAGTTGAATGCCTGATCATGCTGGGGCTGGCTTTCACATGCACCTCTTGTTAAGACTGTGACTGACTATCTTTTAAAATAATGAGGCCAGTCTGCATGAAATGCTCTGTGGAAGGAACAGGCTTCTTCCATGCTCAATAACACTTGGGTTTGGGCTCTGGCATTTTGATAAATTTCTGCTTTCAGAATTTCCCTGCAGCCTGGCCTACCATAACTGCCCATGGTCTTCTCTGATAGGGGAAAGTTTTCTTTATTGGATGGGTATCCTGCAAAGTGGTTTCAAGGGTCCTTCTGGAGTGTCTACTGGCAGTATGGGAACATACATTTGTCCTCAAAGCATACTCCTTTTGGGATGATTTATTCTACAGAATAAATTGCCCAGAGGAACTTGGGAAAGGGACTTGAGACGGTTGTATTTATTCTCCATATAAAGAATACGTAACATTTCCTGATAATGATCAGTGAACTGAAAACACATCTTAAACCAAAATAACATTACTGTTGCAGAGCTCTAAAGAAATGTTTACAGTCTTTCTTTATGTGAGCAACTGCAAACATGGATTTTGTTAGGTTTCTCAAATGTTAACATATTACTCTGAGTTTTAGGTGCAGCTATAAGTATCACCCCCCAGGGAAGCCCAATAAGGTTTGAAGGGGATGATAATTACATTTATGACATAAGGAATTTAAAATATACTTAAGGCATTTAGCATAATAATCACACAATGAATGCTAATATTAATACTATTGCTATTATTTTCTTGAAAGAGAAACTTTGTAGCAATGCAGGTGAATTCATTGCTGTTTTATATTTGACTTTTAGACATCAAAATACATATTTTCATAATTTATTGAATCATGAAGCCCTAGATATTAAGTGATTTGACCAAAGCCAATG
Source organism: Budorcas taxicolor (assembly GCF_023091745.1). Lineage (NCBI taxonomy): Eukaryota > Metazoa > Chordata > Mammalia > Artiodactyla > Bovidae > Budorcas > Budorcas taxicolor. The sequence continues at coordinate 47,111,936 of NC_068915.1, forward strand.
TGGCAATATCAAAAATCATGTAAATTCTTTGACTTTCCTCTCATCAAGACGTATAAACGACTTCCTTTCTCCTTGAATATGGATAGGACTTAGTGGCTTGCTTCTGCAACACTAAACATCTAGGAATGCAGGGACATGAAAATATGTGACTACCCAGGTCATAAAAGGCAACCCACCTAGCTCTCTCTTTTGCAATGCTCCCTCTTGGAATCTAGCTGCCATGCTTCAAGAAAGTGCAGGCTACCCAAAGGTATTTTGGGCAGCATTGGCTGTTGAAGTCCCAGCTGATCATTGGTGTCAAGAACCTGACTGAGGAGTGAGGACAACTTGGCATGACTCCAGCTCCAAGGTACTTCAGACCCCAACTTCATGGAAAATCCTGAACAACACCCACCTCCAAGACCTAAAATGTCCAAGACTGTGAGAGGAAATACTGATAACTGATTACGGTTGTGTACGCTATTAAGTTTGATGTGGTTTTTATTTCACAATAGCTAACCAAGACACTCAGTTCCTTTGACTTTTGTCCATTGTTTTGATTGCTTCCTTAAAATAATTTCCTGTCTTTCACTTGGTTTAAATTATAAGTTACAAAATGCCCTTATTTTAGGCATACTGAGGGTCTTAGACTATTTTTAAAAAATGAGATAGATGGGAAGGATATCAGGGCTTATTTATTTGAACTTATTCATTATGCAGATTAATAAATTAAATCTCAGAGAATTCATTATTTAGGACCATTGTAAGTGGTGAGACACAATGCTTATTTAGAACTTGTCAAGTGTCTAAATGCTGCATTGTAGATGGCCATGATAACAGTCATAAGCAATGGCATTCCACCAAGTTGTTCCCATATGCAATTGACTGACAATGCAGAGCTGGTTATTATCAGGTTCACTTGATCAAATAATTTGGGCTTCCGTTTGATTTTGGAAGGCCTGAATTATGCGTGAGGAATGAATTTATTTTCTGGTACCCGCTGCATTTTGTGCTTTGTCGACAGAATCAAAATACTCACTTAAAAGCATACAGAAGTGCACACGCATGCGATTATTCATTTGTATACTTTTACATTAGAGTTTGAAAGCATTTCCCCCTTTTCTCTTGGAAGCTATTGGAAGAAATGGATTAGAAAATTGAAAACTAGAAAAGACAGAATCAAGGTGTGTGACAATCAGGGTGTTTGCTGAAGAAGCCAGTCTTCTGTGGTTGGGTGAGGGAATACATCTTGCTACCCCCGACAGCACAGTGGTCTCACAGAATCCTGGGGGAAGATTGCAAGAAGGTGATGGGAAATTTCTATTTTTTGCTTTTGCCCACTCTGCATTTATCAGCCTGAGGGATAGAAAGTTAATCTCAAGTTACCTCGTTGGTTTTTTTTTTTTTTTTTCCCTGCTGCTCCCAGTGCTTTTTAGAAGCTGCTGTTCCTCTGGTTCCCTGAGGCTGAGCGGAGGAGGAGGCCTTAAGAGGCCCAGGTGCCACCACAGAGAGCACTTGATACATTAAACATTGAGCCAGTTCTTCTCTGCTGAATGCCAGCAGTCTGGGTGCAATTTCGTTGGTACCCAAACATGCCTTTCCTAATGACACATTCTTTTACACCTTTATGATTAAGTGAATTATTACAGGTTTTAAAACATCTTTTGCTCTGATTTTGGCCAGGGGATTGATTAACTGATTTGTGATTTCCATAGATTGTATGTAGTTTCCCACCAGCTGTTAGAGAGGAAGAGTTGCCCTTGAAATAGAGCACACTATAATTTTTGGATTTGTCCCAGATTATCCAATCATAGTTAAGATGGCCAAGGAGGGAAGGCCTGAGGATGTTTTTCTTCTTTATTTTCTTGGTCAGTGTCCCAGGATATAGTAGATGTATCTCTGATTACACAAAGAGAGTTAAGTTAGCTACCTTTGATATGGTCCTATGGTTCAGGGATGTGAGTCATATGAAAAAAAAAGCCACGTTGGTGTGAAGAGACTTAACTAAGTTCAATCCCAGTTCCATCACCTATGAGACAATAGTATGTCAATTTACTGGAACCTCAGGCTCCTCATCTCTACAATGGGAATAATACTAATAACTTTATCAATTAAATGATATGCAATTCAGCAGCTATCAATTGAGCACTTGGAATTTATTTTTCTTTTTTGTTTGGATTGCTTCTTGATAATGTAATCTAGGCCAAATTTGAATTGAATGCTGATATTCAAGCTGAGAAAGAGACAATAGGATCATTTCATTTTTATTTTATATATAAAATAAAGCTTCAAGTTTAAGGAATTTTAACTCTATTGAAAACAGATATTTTATCTGTCTGAATCTCCTGTATTAAAAGCTCTGTTTGAAAAGGCTCTTTAATTGTATCTCCTCCCCTTTCCTCACTCAAACACAATTTCCAGGGAGAAGCAGTACTTTATCCCATTCTGTATAAATTAGTTTCAGATCAACTTAAAGCAAATCCTCCTGACAGTGGTATTACTTTCATAGCAGATGATGAAAGCATAGTACTACAGTTATTCTACTTTTTTTTTTTCCCAAAGAAATGACTCCTGCTGAGTTTCATTATTGCAAATATTACACTTCATCACAGGAATGTGTCCAAAGCCCAATGGCTGAAGGGTGAATGCACGGTTACTTGTACAGGATGAAGCACGATAATTGTTAGGATGGGTGAAGGAATAATAAATATCTCTGTTTTCCTTTTTCGTACACAAGATTGCAATTCAGTGCCCTACCAAAATGCAATCCAATTAAATGTGTGGGTGTGAACTGACAAGGCCTGATCAGTTGCATTCTAGAAGGAAGACTGAAGTTTCTTATTTCTTCTAGGTTACATTAATGATCCAGGGTTGAAGCACTGTTGTATACATTCTAAGAATACAGAACAATGGAGTTGCAGCTGAGGTGAAAATCTCCTGTTGTTAAGATTACCCTTAAAAGCCCTTAGGAAGGCAGCTCACTGGATGTGATATTTGTGTCAGGAAATCCACTGAAGGCTGTTTCTCCTCCAGTGTTAGAGCAAATGGAGCTTCTTTCCTTGGCATTAATTTTACTTTTATTTTTTTATTGGAGTGTCATTACTCTACAACATGTGTTAGTTTCTGCTGTACAACAAAGTGAATCAGCTATATGTATACATATATGCCCTCCCTCTTGGACCTCCCTCCCACCCCACCAGCTCTCCCACCCATTTAGATCATCGCAGAGCCCTGACATATGACCCAGCAATCTCACTAGTGGGCACGTATCCTGAGAAAACCATAATGAAAAAGACACGTGTATCCCAGTGTTCATTGTAGCACTATGTACGATAACTAGGACTGGAAGCAAGGCTTCCCAGATGGCTCAGTGGTAAGAATCTGCTTGCCAGTGTAGGAGTTGAAGGAAACATGTGCTCAATCCCTGGGTCTGGAAGATCCCCAGGAGTAGGAAATGGCAACCCTCTCCAGTATTCTTGCCTGGAGAATCCCATGGACAGATGAACCTAGCGGGTCACAGTCCTTGGGGCTGCAAATAGTTAGACATGACTAAGCACACACCCGCCTGGAAGCAACCTAAATGAGCATGAACAGATGAGTGGATAAAGAAGACATGGTGCATCTACACAATGGACTGTGACTCAGCCATAAAAAGGAACAAAACTGGGTCATTAGCAGAGCAGACGGATCCTGCTTTGGTTGGGCACTAGGGGAAGACATTAGCTTGCCTTTGAGGCAGGCTATGTGAGAAGCAGCCTCCTTTCTGCCCTCCATTCACACCTTGGTGAGGCGTTGGCTTCCACTGGGGAGGCTCATGAGTCTACTGTGCGGTGGCTGTGTCTCTGTCCTGCCATTGTCATTCCCGGGTGTAGTAATGGGGGGTAGGATTTTGGTTGAGATTAACTGCATTCCTCATGTGGTTATTTCCTTATCTCCCTGTCTCTCTGACTTCTCTCTCTTTTTTTTTTAACCTAAGAGCATATCTTTAAAGTTTATAAAAACTATGTCTGTATGTGTGCGGGGGAGGGAGGAGAGGGTGGGATGTATATAAAGAGTAACATTAAAATGTACATTACCATATGTAAAATAGATAGCCAATGGGACTTTGCTGTATGACTCAGGGAACTCAAACTGGGGCTGTTTAACAACCTAGTGGGTGGGATGTGGAGGCAGGTGGGTGGGAGGTTCAAGAAGGAGGGAACATAGGTATACCTATGACTGATTCATGTTGATGTTTGGCAGAAACCAACACAATTCTGTAAAACAATTATCCTGAAAATAAAAATAAATAAATTTAATTACAAAAAAATTAAACATGCATATAATAGAACTCCCCTGATTATGCACTGAACTCTGTCATTATTTTTAAGCTCCTTTGTTTTCAGACTCAGGATTTATTAGCATTTCTGATTGACATCCTCTTTTATCCCTAGAGCTTAGAGTCTCAGAAGGCTGATAGAGGTTTGCTGAATGGCTGACGTACAGTCTAGGCTCTTCGAGACATTGATCCTTACCAGTGTCTGCTCAGCTCCACAGGGGACCATGGAGCTTTCTTAGGTGGTGTGGAACTGTTTCTTTTGTTCAAAAATGTTCAGTCTTTTCCCCTGTCATAGCAAATAATTTATTTAATACAGTCAGTTACAGTCAGTCACATACACAAAAAATCATTTGTGCTTCATCAAAGCAGAGACAAACTATTTTTTTAAAAATAGTGCCACCTAAAAGGAGTTATGTTTTTTGGTTTGATCCACCAAAGTTGAACCTGGGAACCATGAAATTTTGAGGTAGCATGGAGCAGTGGAAAGAGCCCAGGACTTGTACCCAATTGAATGTGACTTATAGGCCAAACTGATACTTACTATAAGCCAGATTCTGTTAGATGAGATTTTCATACATTAGCTCATCCTTAATCTTCCCCCAAATCCTATAATGTAAGACTATTATCTTTACCTCTATTTTAAAGTTGTGGAAACAGAGGCAGAGACATTAAGATGCTTCAGGCCTCTCAGCTAGGAAGTAGCAGAATTGGGATTTGAACCTCTGTAAGGGCTTCAAGAAGCACAAGCTGGAATCAAGATTGCCGGGAGAAATATCAATAGCCTCAGATATGCAGATGACACCACCCTTATGGCAGAAAGTGAAGAGGAACTAAAAAGCCTCTTGATGAAAGTGAAAGAGGAGAGTGAAAAAGTTGGCTTAAAGCTCAACATTCAGTGATTGACGTTTACGTCGGTGACGCCTGGGTGCGCGAGGACGTGGGGTTTCTGAGAGTGCGCAGTGCGTGCGTCGGCGGCGACCCTTCGGCCTTTTTCGGGAGGGGGCGACGCTGAGATGGGGGCGGCGGCAGCCGAAGCGGATCGCACTCTCTTTGTGGGCAACCTTGAAACGAAAGTAACAGAGGAACTACTCTTCGAGCTTTTCCACCAGGCTGGTCCAGTAATTAAAGTGAAAATTCCAAAAGACAAGGATGGTAAACCGAAGCAGTTTGCGTTTGTGAATTTCAAACATGAAGTATCTGTTCCTTACGCCATGAATCTGCTTAATGGAATCAAACTTTTTGGAAGGCCTATCAAGATTCAGTTTAGAGCAGGAAGTAGCCATGCCTCACAGGAGGTCAGTTTGTCATATTCCCAGCATCATGTTGGAAATTCAAGCCCTACTTCCACATCTCCTAGCAGGACGGTGGATAACATGACTCCATCAGCACAGACAATTCAAAGATCTTTCTCATCTTCAGAAAATTTTCAGAGGCAAGCAGTGATGAACAATGTTTTGAGACAGATGTCATATGGAGGGAAATTTGGTTCTCCACATCTGGATCAGTCAGGATTTTCCCCATCAGTTCAGTCACATAATCATACTTTTAACCAGTCTTCAAGCTCCCAGTGGCGCCAAGATACACCATCATCACAGAGGAAAGTCAGACTGAATTCTCATCCCTACGTGATGGATAGACATTACAGCCGTGAACAGCGTTACAGTGATGTGTCTGACCATCATTACAGAGGAAACAGGGATGATTTTTTCTATGAAGACAGGAATCACGATGGCTGGAGCCATGACTATGATAACAGAAGAGACAGTGGTAGAAATGGGAAATGGCGCTCATCTCGACACTAACAAGTGTTATAAGGATTTCTCATAGGGTCATTTTAGGTCCCTTTTTGTTAAGTTGTTTCTGAGAATGTTTTCTTAAAAAACTATAGAGCAGCTTTACAAGTTGCCACATTTCTTTGTAAAAATTTTAAAACCCAATAGCAATTCAATACAGACATGAGAAGAATTGTGGTTCTAGTTTTATTATATTCATAGCCTTTCACCTCAGGGTTTTAAAAAGAGGAAAGGGTTTTATGCAGAAGAAAGTGCCGCAATTCCTAATCATTTTAGACAATTGAGTAAAGGATGTATTATATGGATTAGTTGTATTATGAAGAAAATATTTTAATTATTTTTTTGTATTGCAAGAAGCTTCTTGTTGGTGAATCAGATTTTTCGTGTATATAAGGAAAAATATTCAAGTTGATAGTCAGAATTGACTCAGTATTTTGTTAATAAGAAAATGTTTAACTTCAGTGATTCATTTTACTAACATATGAGAAAGCATTTTGATAAAAGTTTGGGGATAAACTATATTTAACTTCTCAGAGAACTTAAGTGTAAGTTCTGTGACATGATCTTGACATCTACACATGCTATTTCATTGTAAAATTTTAGAATTTGCTCATTAAATCGATGTATGACTGAAGCCACTCAGGAAGTTAAATATCACTAAATGTAGTTTTTTACAGTAAAAATACAGTGTTAATATAAATCCCCTATTTCTGGAAGAACAAAAACATAAATGCATAGGTGGAAAACTAGTAAAATGTTTAACTGAAAATGTACTTTTTAAAGTACTGCCTCTATGACTCAAACTTTGAAAATTTTAACATTGTATCCAGGACAAGTGTATAGGGACACATTTTATTATGGAGATTGTACAGGTTGCTTTTTTTTTTTGTTGTTTGAATTTGAAAGAATTTAGTCTGAAACATTTTCTGATTTAAAAATTTTTAAATCTTGTTTAACAACACTTTTATGTATCAAGATGCTGTTTCCCTTTCATTGTAGAACTTGTTTATAAAAAATTAATTCCTTGTAAAATTTGAGTCCTTTTTAATATTAACTACAGCATTTGTACTATGTTGCTTTTTAATATATTGAAAACAAAATGAAAAAAAAAAAAAAAAAAAAAAAAAAAAAGCTCAACATTCAGAAAACGAAGATCATGGCATCTGGTCCCATCACTTCATGGGAAATAGATGGGGAAACAGTGGAAACAGGGTCAGACTTTATTTTTCAGGCCCCAAAATCACTGCAGATGGTGACTGCAGCCATCAAATTAAAAGACCCTTTCTCCTTGGAAGAAAAGTTATGACCAACCTAGATAGCATATTCAAAAGCAGAGACATTACTTTGCCAGCAAAGGTCCATCTAGTCAAGGCTGTGGTTTTTCCTGTGGTCATGTATGGATGTGAGAGTTGGACTGTGAAGAAAGCTGAGCACCGAAGACTTGATGCCTTTGAACTGTGGTGTTGGAGAAGACTCTTGAGAGTCCCTTGGACTGCAAGGATATCCAACCAGTCCATTCTAAAGGAGATAAATCCTGGGTGTTCATTGGAAGGACTGATGCTAAAGCTGAAACTCCAATACTTTGACCACCTCATGCAAAGAGTTTACTCATTGGAAAAGACTCTGATGCTAGGATGGATTGGGGGCAGGAGGAAAAGGAGATGACAGAGGATGAGATGGCTGGATGGCATCACCAACTTGATGGACATGAGTCTGGGTGCACTCCGGGAGTTGTTGATGGACAGGGAGGCCTGGCGTGCTGCAATTCATGGGGTTGCGAGGATTTGGACATGACTGAGCGACTGAACTGAACTGAACTGAAGGGCTTCCCACCTAATGCCAACAGCCGACTCATGGGAAAAGACCCTGATGTTGGGAAAGATTGAAAACAGGAGGAGAAGGGGACCACAAAGAATGAGATGGTTGGATGGCATCATCAACTCAATGGATATGAGTTTAAGCAAACTCTGGGAGATGGTGAAGGACAGGGAAGCCTGGTGTGTTGCAGTCCATGGGGTCGCAAAGAGTCAGACACGACTGAGTGACTGCACAACAGCAACAACGCGGGACGTCCCAGGTGGTGCTAGTGGTAAAGAACCCGCCTGCCAGTGAAGGAAACGTAAGAGACTCAGGTTCAGTCTCTGGGTTGAAAAGATCCGCTGGAGGAGGGCGTGACTACCCATTCCAGTATTCTTGCCTGGAGAATCTCATGGGCAGTGCAGCCTGGAGGGCTACAGTTCACAGGGTTGCAAAGAGTCAGACACGACTGAAGCACTTAGCATGCATGCACACAATCTGATTCAGTTCCTACATATTAAACGGCTGCTTCTCTGTTTCCCCCTCACTGTTTCATCCAATCCTCATGGTAACTCTCCAGTGCAACTGCTATCATCCACAGATGAAAGAGAAAATTACAAAATCAGCTCAAATTTACCTGCACATATGGGAAAGATTCAAGGCTTTGGTCCAGACATCTCCAAATAGTGATAACTGTCAAAATACTCTTTCAAAGAGGGACCTGAGCTGAAGCTGTGGCTTTGCCTCATACAATCTTTATGACCTCCTGGCCATCACTTACTCTTCTGAAGCCTCAGTTTCTTTATCTCTAAAGTGGTGATGATGACCAACTCTGCTCATCTCATGGGTGTGAGGAGAGAAGCATGTGAAATGATATAATAGCGAAAACTTGTTTCTTACTGGTGTCCTTGGCAGTGAGTAAGGGAATCTGTTTGGGTCATTCTCCTCTTTGATTTTCCCATAGGTGCTATAGCCTGCTTCAACCTGGAGAAGCCCTTTTCTAAACATGGGAATTACTTCCCAGGAGGGACTTGGGTGGTGAAGTATGAGGATCTGCCTCATTAATCCATGTGGTAGAGAAGTTTCTAATTTTCTTGACTTTGCTTGGGAGTCCAGGCTCAGGAGGACCTGGAGGATAAAAAGAAGCTACCTAAAAATATTAACAGTTTTTTTTGTAAAAATGACAGAATATTTCGAGGGAGAAAATTGTCTCCTAAAACAGCATATTACGGAAGTTCCTCTCGATGAAGAAGGTTTACTCTCATGACATGTTATAACTTTGTAATCTGAGCTATTAGAAAACAGAAGGCCCAAGGACCCATATATGACATCTTATAAGAATGATGTTATTTTAAAACCTCATAAAACTATTGACAGCTGTTCTTCAAAATTTTAAATATGATTCTGGGAGTCTCAAGGTAGACGCAAGTGAGGGCAAGAGTTGGATTCAATTTTAGGAATGGGATTTATGAATGATAATCCAGTATCAATGAAGGCAATGGTACCAGTTGAGTGGTAGGTTGATTTGTAGAGCAGATGAGGAGGTAGTCTGGGTCCAGATTCTAGAAAAGATGTTTAAAGTGGTACTTAAGTTCATTTGCTCTCAAGAGCTCCTGGGACAGTGTGGCGCCTGCTTCAGTCCTGTCCAAATCTTTGTGACCCTATGGACTGTAGCTCACCAGCTTCATCTGTCCATGCGATTCTCCAGGCAAGAATACTGGATTGGGTTGCCATGCCCTCCTCCAAGGGATCTTCCCAAGCCAGGGATTGAACCCATGTCCCTTATGTCTCCTGCATTGACAGGCAGGTTCTTTACCCCTAGTGCCACCTGGGAAGCTCTGGAACCATCTTCACACTAAATTCCTACATTAGTTGTCTACTGCTGTTACCTATTCTGTTGGTTTTGCCTGTGCACATTCATGTGACTGCATTGAGATGGCTGGACCTCTTTTTCTATGTGAGTCTTCATCCTCAAGGAGGCTAGACTGAGTCATGGTGGGGGCAGCATTACAAGAGGACAAGCCCAAACATATAAGCTCTTTTCAAGTCTCTATTTCTGTTATGTTTGCAGATGTCTTATGGGCCAAAGGAATTCACATAGTCATGCCCGAGTCTGCAACGCCATGGACTGTAGCCCACCTCTGTCCATGGAATTTTCCAGGCAAGAATATTGGAATGGGTGGTAATTCCCTTCTCCAGGGGATCTTCCTGACCCAGGGATCAAACTGGCGTCTCTTATGTCTCTGCACTGAGGCAGATTCTTTACCATTGAGCCACCTGGGAAGCCCTTCTGATATATCCAAATGAGACACTGCCAGTGGCATTCTGCCCTTCTTCAGAAAAACAAAGCAAGATAAAGTGAAGCAAAATACAAAGGGTAGGAGGGGCTCCTAGCAGTCATGGGTCCATAACAATTCTGAACTCCAGCCTGGCCCACCATGTTAGGGCCCCTCATTCCAAATAAAGGAGTGTTGCTTGCTGAGGGTCCAATTCTGCCACCCCCACCCCACCCCCAGGTGCTTCCTAATCCATTGTTCTCTGCAGCTTCTGTCTCTACCCTCTGAGCTTTCTTTTTCCAAAAGAAATGGCCTGTATCTGCAGCTAGGTAGCTTTCTCCACCCACTTATTGCTGGTAGAGCCCAGAGACTATTCATTTTAGTTAGTCCAAGCTGATACATTTTCACATTTGGTCACTCCGTGGGAATTCTATGAGTCTGACTAGATTCACCCCATGCCCCTAAACTCACACACATACTTCTTTTTGAGGCAGATCTTTATTTTGGACTGAGTGTCAGGGTGCTGTGGGACATTGCCTTTAAGATTTTGAGAAATTCTTTATTCTAGTGGGAGAGGGTCTAACTAGGCACTCTGCTAAATCCTTCTGAGGTCTTAACAAAAGCTCTTATAAATACACTTCTGATTTGATCTTAACCCTGAGGTCAGGTCTCACTTTTTAATCTTTCACTGACTAATAGTGAAAATGTGAAATAGTTTTGTTTTTCAACTCATTACATCCTGGGTTTTGTTTTTCAACTCATTACATCCTGGGTTTTGTTTTTCAACCCATTGCATTACAACCCATTACATCTATATTTCCTTGCAATTCTGCCTGCAAAATGAACAATTCTCTCTGTAAATAATCTCTCTTTTCTTTACACAAGCGAATCACTTGACACTTTCACCATTCTACCTGAAAGTCCCCTTAGTGAGACCCACACGTCCGTGCTCTGTCTTACAAATGAATATAGGCAATAGTATTTCCAGTTGACTTCACCACACACACCATGAGCCACTGTCTTCCCTGCCTCCAAAGGCAGTTTTTGCTCTGTGGTAAACAAAATAGTGACCCCTTTTAAGACAGCGATGTCTTAATCCTCAAAAACTGTGAACATATTACTTTGTATGACAAAAGGGACTTGGCAGTTGTGATTAAGTAAAGGATCTTGAGATAGGGGAATCTGTCCTGGGTTATTTGGGTGGGCCAAATGTAATCTTAAACGTCCAAGGGAAGGACAGAGAGAGGAAGAGAGATGTTGATTTAAAAGTGATACATCAGTGGATTTGAAAATGGTTGACAGGACCACAAGCCAAGGAATGTAGGCAGCCTCTAGAAGCTGGAAAAAAGTTAATATATTTTTTTAAACTAGATCTCCCAAAAGGAATGCCTACACCTTGATTTAAGCTAAGACTCATTTTAGACTTCTGACTCTTAGAACTGTAAGATCATGAGTTTGTGTTGTTTTAAGGCACTAAGTATTTGGTAATTTGGTACAATAGGTGACTGGATGAGTTCAATCTTTCTGAGTTGAAAGATTTCCAACAACTGGATTCAGAGAAACAAAGGTAGCCTTGCCTTTTCTTTTTATCTTCTTTGTTTCTTTTTTTTTTTTTTTTTTCAGCCCAAGTAGCCAGTTGGAGATTGCAAATTTTACTAGAATGCCAGTCAGTGTACATTTAGTATCCTATTAAAGCTTCCATTGGTCTTTGGTGGGATATTTTAAGCTTTTTCTACATGTCTTGCTCTCTATTCTTCTTTTCCATTAAAAAAATTTAAAAATTCAAAGAGGATGTTGTTTGTTAATGCAGCCTGGTAGAGAAAGAATTAAGATCCACGTATGTTAGCATAGCTAAAATTTGTGTTATCTTAGCCATGAAATTTTAATAAATCAGTGAACAAATGAAACTGGTGTGATAGAGCCATGACCTGCAAATCTTTTTTTTGTCAGTTTCATGCTTGTGTGATCATTAATGATGGCTATTAATGCATTCGTGTGGAAAGGCTAATCCATAGCAGAGAAGTAGCAGCTCTCACCTAGGATCCAACTCTGGGGCTTGTAGACTATAAACCAATCATCACACTGGAAGACTGAGTGTTTACTGGGGACAAGCATTTGGGACACACTCGCCTGTATGCTTTGCTCACTGACCAGAACAACCCAGGCAAGAGTCACAGCCATTCCGAAAACTTTAATGGTTTGACAAATGAGCAATTTATAATCAGCTGCACAAGAGTTCCTAATTTAATTTCTTATTCTAACTACTGTGAGAGTTCAGAGTGTCAATGTGTCTTGGGAACATTAAAGTGAAAATGAGAATTATAAGTAGAATTTCAGTCCTTTCTGAGGATAGAGAAAAATGCCTATTATTCATGAATCTAAGATTACTCTTTTATTAATTGATAAAGATGTATTTCTTCAGTGTTCCAAAGAGTGTGTGTGTGGCCAGCCAGCAGCTCTTCTCTGCACTGGCAATGCTTGGTCAGAGGAAGCGGATTACTGGGCTATGGGCAGGGATGGGGCAGGAAGTAGTGAGGAACTAGTGAGTGCTTAACAACTGGCTCTGGGGGTGGGAGAGCTCTGATTAGTAGCATTTGCCAATTTTCATGATGAAAACTCCCACTATGACCGAGGGATGTGTCCCATTGGTGTCCATCAGCTGCCACAATGTGGCACTATCAGTTACATCTCTGCAAAGGGCATCTCTCTTCAGGGGCAGAAGCCAGAGAGAAGGTGTTTCTATCTGGGGCTCTTCTAAACACTTGCATTTGAATTTTAAAACATTGTTGAAACAGTGAAGTTGAGCAGTTTAAGTATTCCTCTTCTTTTCTTTTGTGTTTCTTTCTTTCTTTTTTTTTTTTCTGAAGGAAAAATAAATTAAAACTCCACTGATAACACGAAGGACAATGCCATTTTTATCCTCCTAAATATGTCTTTCATTAAAGACCATTGAGACCAAGTTTTGAGCACCTTCAAATGTGGAATGCTTAACAAAGCCACCACACCAAACAACAAATCCATCTAGGTGATTGAAACCCTTGCTGGATTTTTTTTTTTTTTTTTTTTACTGAACTGTGGTTCCAGCTTTATTTTTTAGAGACATGTTATATGAGAGATTAAAGGATTTTTTTTTCAGTGATTCATTTAAGTCAATTATGAATAAGTTGACATCCCTGGGAAGCCTTTGAATATTTTATGATGTGTACCAATGCCACTGCTGACTGGAGACAGTTATATTCACCTGCTCCAATTCACTCGTTCCCCAGTGCAGCCTCCTAACTCCATCCATCTTAGAGCTGCTATGCCTAAACATGATTATAAAACCATTCAAAGGACTTCCCCAGTGGTCCAGTGGGACTCTGAGCTCCCATGTAAGGAGTCCAAGTTTGATTCCTGGTCAGGGAATTATATCTCACATGCTGCAACTAAGACCCAGTGCAGCAAAAAAAAAAAAAAAAAAAAAAAAGAGTTTTTTAAATTGAAAAATGTAAAACCATTCAAAACAGAATGAGAATAAAAGAACCATGTAATATGGTCTCATCGTTCTGAGTCCCTTAAGGTGGATGCTGAAAGTGTCAGTTCTGACTTAGACTCTTTGTAGGCTGGGTTGGAGTTTACCTTATCAGGTGTCAAGGCTGTGCTTAGTAGGGTTGAATTAGCTGATGTCTGAGAAGCACGTGCTGTGTGTGTTCCCCAAGAAGTAACTGTTCAATCATAATTCAAGGATGTGGTGGTGTTAGAACTTCTAAGGAGGCCTACAATGACCCAGCCCCTGTCAGTTCTTTGGATGGAATGTGTAGTGCTGTGTTTTCATTCATCCCAGGCAACAGCTGGGGCCTACATCACCTATCATAATCCTGGCACTGAAACTGGGGACAGGGCAGGGGTGATTAAGCCACATGGCCATCAGGATGTTCAGAATGATGTGCAGTAATATGTGTTCAAGAAAGCTTTTCTTAGTTGTTTATAATAGTTAAAAAATTGTAAACAATATAAATGTCCTCAGTCAGGAAACTAAAAAATTAAATTATGGTTGAGTGCAAGTGAGCTCAGTCCCTCAGTTGTGTCTGATTTTCTTCAACCCTGTGGACTGTAGCCCACCAGGCTCCTCTGTCCATAGGATTCTCCAGGCAAGAATCCTGGAGTAGGTTTCCATGCCCTCCTTCAAGAGGATCTTCCCAATCCAGGGATTGAACCCATGTCTCCTGCATCTCCTGCACTGCAGGTGGATCCTTTACTGTTGAGCTGCCAGGAAAGACCCATGGCTGAGTAATACAACAAAATTCTACGCAACCACTAAAAATATTAGCATGAATGTATATTTATGTATTAGGGTTCTCCAAACATGCAAACTTGTGTCTCTGGAAAGCCAGTGGTGCAATTCCAGTCCCAGTTTGAAAACCAAGAATCAGGGGAACTGATGGTACAGGAAACGGATGTTGCAGCTCAAACAGTTAATCAGAGAGAGTGAATTTGGGGATTGAATGATGCCCAGCCACCTTGGGGAGGGCAATCTGCTTTAATTTACTAACTCAAATGCTAATCTCATTTGGAAATGCACCCCCAGACATACTTAAAAATAATAGCCAAATATCTCGGAATCCATGGCTTGATCAAATTGACACATAAAAGTAATTATCATAATTTACTAGCCCCAAACAAATGAGTGATATATAATTAAGTAAATACTTACAGTATATCTCATTTATGTAAAAGATATATATATATACATATGTGTGTGTACTAAGTCTCATTGGTAGCGTTCTAGTCTTTGCAACCCCATGGACCATAATCCATCAGGCTTCTCTGTCTATGGGATTCTCCAGGCAAGAATACTGGAGTGGGTAGTCGTGCCCTCCTCCAGGGGATCTTCCAGACCCAGGGATTGAATCCAGGTCTCTTATGTCTCCTGCACTGACACCACTAACACCACGTGGGAAGCCCATGTATACTTATATATGCATACAAATGACTGGAAGGATTAAGGAATTTAGGGATTATGATTTTTTTTTCTATTTTGTCTTTCCACATTTGCACATTGAACAGACACCATGTAATAATGAAATAATGCAAAAGCTTAAAAATAAGGAAATAAAGTTGTTATAAATACTCAGAAGATCTCAGCGAGATCTCCATGAGGTTCTGGCCACACCCTTGCTTTCCTAGATTAGTCCACCCTCCCTTCCCCCAATTCTTCTGTCTCCCCTTTCCCCTACCCCCTGATCCTCCCTTAAAAGAAATGCAATGCAAACTACATGTGGCAGATTGAACGGTTTCTGCCTACATCTAAGGATTCTCCCCAGGACCATATTGTGAAGATGGAGACCAGGACACCAGAGTTTTCTCATGAAAGTCAGGAACCGTTTAAAAAGTGTCCAGCAGGGGAAAAAGTCGCTGCTGGAATCTAGTGGGTGGGGTGCAGGTGACAGGCCACTCTGGTCAGCACCAACACAGACTCAGACACTCAGACCTTCATCTCACTTTCCCTTCTCTTCTCTCTCTTCTGCTCCAGGAGTGCGGAGCCTGGGGAAATCCTGAACGAGCTCATCAGGATGCAGCTGCTGGTCGGCTCAATCCTACTTAATGTCTATGTCAGCACATCCCTCGCCTCTTTTAAGTCTCAATCCGAGAGCTGTGTTTTTAGATTTCTGAAATGGAACTGCGTCTCAAGAGGAGGATTAGCCAATTGGCGAAAGAACAAAGAATCAATTTAGTTTCAAATAGTTCCTTTAATGGTGGTGCTTTGCATCCACAGTAACTTGCCGAAGCGCTGTGTGCTTTTGTTCAGAATCTTCAGGGAGCCCAGAGTGGGCTTGTTTTTCCGCTGTGAGGCAGGGAGGGGTTGCAGTGGACCCCTGCTTTCTGTCCGATGAGAAGCTGAGTCAGAAAAGGATAAAACTTTTAAACTATCTGAAATGTGATGGCAACTGCTTAGGGTGTTTCTTGGGTGTTTTATCTTCAATAAAAAGAAGAAAGAAAATTATCAAAACCTATAGGGAGAGGACAGTTAAAGAATTTATGGCCTTGCCTATATGCCAACTAATTGATTACAAGAAATGATCTAACAAGGTCCCCTGGCACTGAAATATATCCTTAGCAACATAAAGATTCACAACTGATGCTTTAAAGTAAAAAGTCTGTTATTGCACAGTTAGCCAAATAATTAGGACATGTATCACATTTGAAGCAGAAACTGGATTTGGGCAACACTAGCTAATAATTGAAGTCAGGAGTACTGCCAAACTTTGAGTTATACGAAGAAAGCACTGACTGATTCTTTAATGTGGCCACAAGAAATTCCATCCCTTGCCCAGGAGTAAATGATGCATGTGATTCTAGCACTTTTGTTGATTTGTTTTGCTCTCCAACAGTTTAAAATGTAAAGCAATAGACATGTTGGAAAAGATGAAAAAATACATATACTATATAATTTTCTGAACAGCTACTAAATGCCAAGGGCTTCCCTAAGGCTCAGTGGTAAAGAATCCGCCTGCTAATGCAGGAGATGCAGATTTAATCCCTGGGTCAGGAAGATCTCCAGGAGAAGGAAATGGCAACCCATCCAGTATTCTTGCCTAGGAAATCCCATGGACAGAGGAGACTTGCAGGCTACAGTCCATGGAGTGGCAAAGAGTCAGACATGACTTGGCAACTAAAGAATAACAGCAACTAAATGCTAAACACCAGATATCGATTGCTACTGCTAAGTCGCTTCATTCGTGTCCAACTCTGTGCGACCCCGTAGACGGCAGCCCACCAGGCTCCCCCGTCCCTGGGATTCTCCAGGCAAGAACACTGAAGTGGGCTGCCATTTCCTTCTCCAATGCATGAAAGTGAAAAGTGAAAGTGAAGTCGCTCAGTCGTGTCCGACTGTTAGCGACCCCATGGACTGCAGCCTACCAGGCTCCTCCATCCATGGGATTTTCCAGGCAAGAGTACTGGAGTGGGGTGCTATTGCCTTCTCTGAGATGTTGATTACTTCTTTTCAATATAATAACTGTGAAATGTAGATGTGAATATTACTCCCATTTATCAGGTTCAGAAACCAAGGCCAGTGAGTTCCATCTTCCCCAGGACCTTCCAGCTAGGAAGTGGTTGAGTCAAGATTTTAACTTTCCAGCTTTAAAGGTGCCTGGCTTTTGATAGGCCACATGACTTTCCATGTATGTCAATAGCACCCACATATAAAGAGAGCTGAATTTTAGAAAACATAGAGGTAAGAGTGAAATGATCCGGAAAGGATTTGTTCAGCAAGCAAATGTGAGGTGAATCAAGTACGTAGGTATTAGGATAATGGAGTATATAAGTATACAATTTAGTATATCAGTGTATACTTTGCTGCTGCTGCTACTGCTAAGTCGCTTCAGTCGTGTCTGACTCTGTGCGATCCCATAGATGGCAGCCCACCAGGCTCCCCCATCCCTGGGATTCTCCAGGCAAGAACACTGGAGTGTGTTGCCATTTCCTTCTCCAGTGCATGAAAGTGAAAAGTGAAAGTGAAGTCATTCAGTTGTGTCCGACTCTTCTCGATCCCATAGACTGCAGCCCACCAGGCTCCTCCGTCCATGGGATTTTCCAGGCAAGAGTACTGGAGTGGGTTGCCATTGTCTTCTCCGAGAATATACTCTGAACCCTTCCAAATGATAAAGCATCATTCCACCTATGTAGAAATGAGAAAGGCAAGGTTAGATGATAGACAGAAATGTCAGGGTGAGAACCAAGACATGAGTTCTTTGGAGACTGGGTCCTGCCAGAGCCCAGCATGAGCCTCCCTGGCAGGAACTCGAGTGAGTGTGTGCTAAGTCACCCAGTCGTGTCTGACTCTTTGAGATACCATGGACTGTAGCCTGTCAGGTTCCTCTGTCCTTGGGATTCTCCAGGCAAGAATGCTAGAGAGGGTCACCATTTCTTTCTCCAGGGATCTTCCTGACCCAGGGATTGAATCCACATCTCTTATATCTCCTGCACAGGCAGGCACGTTCTCACCACCAGTGCCACCTGGGAAGCCTTGCAGTTCCTTGTACTTAGTCCCTCAGTCGTGCCTGATTCTTCGCTATTCCTTGGACTGTAGCCCACCAGGTTCCTCTGTCCATGGGATTCTCCAAGCAAGAATACTGGAGTGGGTCACCATGCCCTCCTCAAGGGGATGTTCCTGACACAGGGATCAAACCCAGGTCTCTTGCATTGTAAGAGGATTCTTTACCCTCTGAGCCATCAGGTAAGCCCTTGGTGTTCCATAATTATTTTCCAAATGAGCAAGCAGAGTACTTCAGGACATAGATGTTGAGAACCTAGACTGAGGCTTAAATTACCAGGACATAGAATCCAGTTTTTCCAGTTCTGAGTAGTCCTCATATAGACTGCTAGTACCCTGGTTCTGTATAATTTAGAAAATAATCCAATCTAGGACATTGTAGTGCAAGAGTTCTGCAGCAAACTTTCATGGATGGGCTTGGTTGGGGAAGGAAATTCTATATTGGAGAGGGTCAATCATAGTATTTACTCATGATACAATTTTTAAAGTGTATGTACATTTTTTTCCTTTTAAGAATGCTGAATGTTATTTCATTTTATTTTGGGGATAGCTCTTTTTGTCTCTTCTTTTTATTCTGGTAAGGTGTATATACATAACGTTTACTATTTTAATCATTTTATCCCACAAATATCGGCTATGTTCTTTGTGTCGTACCACAATGCATCCTTATAGTCTATTTTACAGGCAACAGTTTGTACCTCCCATTCCTCACCCCCGTATTTTCCCTCCCTCCTTTCCCATTGGTACTGGTTTGTATCGATGAGTCTGCTTCTTTTTTGTTATATTCACTTGTTTGCTGCAGTTTTGTAGATTCTGCATGTAAGTGATATCAGAGTGGATGAACATTTTAATGAGGAAATATAGCCCACAGCTTCTATCAGATTCTGAAGGAGGACTCCACATTATTGTAAAAAGTAGTGATGAGAATAAGATGAAGTAATGGGGAAAAAGATCCAGAGACGAGCTTTTCCAGTCTACTCATTTTCTTCTCTCCATCCCCCAAATACCAGTTATTTCTGACTGTATTCCGCTCTTAGAGCTGTCCTCTTTCCTTAAACGCTATCACGCTGACATTGTGTTCAAGTAGCTCCCCGTAGCCTTCGGAGTCCAGAACTTCGATCACATCTTTCCTGATTACTTTAGGTCCCATGGATTTAATTTCTTCCTGTTCTGAATTCCTGTAGAACTCATGGTGTATCCTACACAATTTCTCAATGAATTCTATATCATCTATCCTTGTTGTTTCATAAAGTGGACTTTTGCATGCTAATAGAGTAACAGATTCTTAGGCATAGGGACCATGTAGACTAGTGGCTCAGAGCGCACATGTGACTGAATCTTTTTCCCTTACCACGTGCCTTTAAGCAAGTTATTAAACCCCCTTATCTCTTGGTTTTCTCTTCTGTAGAATGAAGATAATAACAGAAACTTCACTGTTCAGTTGCTGAAAGGATAATGAAGTAATGCATAAAAGATGCTTATTATGGTCTCAGTAAAACAATATATTGATTTTAACTATTACAGCATATTTATTATTGCCTTCTATTTTTATTTTCTACTTCAGGGGCTTCTCTGCTCTCACTCTTGAATTGCAAGACACTGGGAAAGTCTGTTTAGCCTCAGTTTCCTCATCTTTGAAACACGTAATAATACTTGTGGGCTTCTCAGATGATGCAATGGTAAAAGAGATGCAAGAGACATGAGTTTGATCCCTGGGTTGGGAAGATCCCCTGAAGGAGGAGATGGCAACCTGCTCCAGTATTCTTGTCTGGAAATCCCATGGATAAAGGAGGAGTCAGACATGACTGAGTGACTGGGCATGCATGCAATAATATTTTTAAATAGGTTTCTGGTAGTGTTCAAGTGAGATAATGAATGTAGTGTTGCTTTGGAACCCTAATCTCACAACAAACTCAGCCAGGTCAGAATCCTTCCCTAGATTTTCAAACTGAAGTATAAATCCCAGTTGTGAATTGTAAAGCATCTGAGATAAGAACTTCCAGGAGCAAAGCCACCCAACTTTCTTACTGGAGTTTGGAGAAAACACAGCTTATACCCAGAAAGAAGCTGATCTGGGAGAGGGAAAGAGGGTTGGATGCGGTGAGCCCCTGAGTCCCCTCAGCCTGGGTTCTTTCCCCACTTTTGTGCTTTACCTGAGTCAAGACCCCAGTGCTCTCCACTGACCTCTACACCCTGCTTTTCCAAGAAAGCTCATTAGAGCCAGGTACCACTCTGGGTTTCCGGAGTAGCCTTTGATGAACAGCAGGGGCAAAAACAAAGCTATCAATTCAGTAAGAGAAAGGATGGCAGTGTGAATTTCTCTCCAAGTTTTGTTTCCAGTCAAAAGAGAATTGGAAAAAATCTTGGCAACTCTAGAGAGAAGGCAGGCAGCATCTCTGCCGCTGTCCAGACTGAGCGGTGGAGGGACCAGCACCCTTCGCTCCACTGAATTTGAGGTACACATATTCCTCTTGACTGTGGAGCCCCTAGAAGTTTGGGAGAAGCTCTCCAATGCAGTGAAAGCTTGCTCCAGCAGACTTGAATCCTTTCATATGGTGACAGCAACCCTGACCCTTTCAGTCTGGTAAAGAAAAAGACACTAAAGTTTTGAGGGTGAAGGAAAACTGAGGCTTCATCAGTTATGCTGTGTGGACTCTTATTAAGACATATTTGGTTCTGTGGCCACAGAAAGGTGACATACTTCCCAGAAACTAGGGATTAGATGCCCTTTCCAGCAGGAAATAAATGTTACCTAAATGCCTATAGTCAGAGCTTTGGCACACATGTGTACTGCACGTACGTATATGAGGTACCTGATGTACATATATGGTTTCAATATATCACTGTGTCCTGGGATCTACAGAGATGTATAAGACTTGGTCCTGGACACCTTTTCCCTCTCTCTATGCTAATTATCATTTCATAAATCTAAGGTTGTAGGGATCACGATAAAACTTGCATTTTATGTATTTTTCAGAATAGAAATTTACCCTCTTGGAGGCAGGGTCTCAGGAGTCTTCATTTTTATACAACTGATTTTCAAGTAAGTGATTATGAAAGTAATAAATGTTTGTGTCAGAGAACCTGAAAAAAATGTAGAAAAGGCCAGGGAGAAAATGAAAATCACCCACCAGGAGACCTTTTTGGGAGGAAAAGGATCCTTTGGCTATTTCAATATAAACTCCTTTGCATTCAATTCAATTGGAAAGGCATTCACTGTGCCCTGAAGACCTCTGTGCTGTGTGTTGATGGGAATGCATATTGGAGTAGCACTCAGCCCTCTGCCAGGACCTGGTGATGGAGGAAGGGCTCTGGCGATGGTCCTCCTTGTCCTTCTGTGAAACTCGCACTACCTCGAATTTGACTGTTAAAATGACGTTCCAGCCTAATCACACTTGTCACATTTGCCAAGCCACTGAGGGCTTTGTCGAAGAACAGAAGCCTTTCAAACTCCAATAACAGGCTAGATAAAATGTAAAGCAGCCTTTTATCTTTTTTATCTAACATTAGCCTCCAAATGACAAAGTTCAGGTGAAACAAGCCGGCACTGCAGTGAACAGCTAATGGCGAAGGTGTACTAACTTCCCTTTTCATTTGGATGACTTGGGGGAGGAGACCGTTGCTGGAAAGATCTGATGCAGATTGGGGCAGATGATTAACCGGCTGGGTGTCTCCCACGGGTGGGTTGAAATCACCCTTACCAAATTGCCTGAGACAGGTTGTACAAAAGCTATCAGCTGCTACTAGCTTTTGACTTGCCACCAGTTTCTTCTAGTCATTCTTTATTACTGTCTTCCTGCATAAATGCTTCTGTAAGATGATTGCCTTTATTCTTTGGGTAACACATGCTTGGGAGGAACTTACATTTTCAGGGAACAATTTAGGGTAAGAGAAGGCAGTGGGGGTTGGTGGTGGCAATGCAGAGGCTACAAATGAGTTTGACAATTATGGGTGTACACAGGCAACTTTGTTTCCAAACGATTCTAGGAAGCTATGGAGCATCTGTGCCTCCTGGAGGTGGTTTTAGTGCCTCTGTAGAAGAATCTCTGCTCATAGGTGACAGTGCTGTTGGTGAGAAAGATGCAGTGCAAATGTCTCCATGTGTACCCCCCATCCCCACCTACATACCTTACATCAAGCTTGAGCAGAGCAGTCGGGGGGAGGGGGGTGGTAAAACAACATAGTAAAACAAAAGAAATTGCACACTGTAATGAAATACACAAGCTAGAGAGGATTAGTGAGTAACTGGAATAATGGTTTGGGGTCAGCTCTGTGCTTTAAATTATAATCTGAAACTAAATTCCCATCAGTTAGGAAGAAAGAAGCATGTCCTTGTGAATTGTCCACAGCCACTCAGATGCTGATTATCTTTCTTTTCTGCCGGCATTTTGGGGAAATAAGCAAGGATAAGAAATAAACTCCCCCTGTTTGAAAATCTTCTTTTATCCAAGCCACTGTGTCTACTGCCCAAGGTGGTAAGGAAGTAGTGTGCTGGTGACAAAATCCAATTTTTCTGTTCTAATTCCTGGAGCATCACTTATTCTTCATTGTGAAATTCTTATCATGCACTATTAAAAGCCAGGATGCACCCAAGTAGAAGAGTGTATGTCAAAGGAGCCAAGCTTGGAAATACGTGGGCGTAGGGGGAGAGACAAAGAAACCAGGAACTGTGAAAAACACATCACAACCTCAATACAGTCCAAAGTCCATGACCCCAGATAGAGCTGGGAGAGATGCATCTTTCTCCTCTAAGGATACAGGAGACTTCACGGCTGCCCACGCTCTTTTAGGCGGCTGGAGTAAGTATGATCCGGTTCAGGTGTTGTGTGACTTCAGTTCTAAGGGCCTCACTCTCGGAACTCACACCTTATCCTTGCATCCCTTGCAGAATTAAATCCTCCTGACTTTTTAAAGACTTCCACGATGAGGATGAGTGATGGTCCAGGAATTAGAACAGAAGAATTGGGTTCTTATTACCGGCATACTACTTCTTTATCACCTTGAGCAACCTCTTAACAAACTTCAAAACTTTATTTTGTTATGGAACATATTATCTCATCATGGGGTGTTGTGAGGATCAGATATGATAATGGGTCATTTGAAAACCTATGAAGAGAAGAGTCCTGTGAAACTGAAATACTATTTCTCTGTTGTCTCTGTTTTGACTCCGTTTGGTATTAGAGAGAATGCAGGTTTCTATTCGAGATAGATCTGCAGTGCTAGGATTTTGGTTTCTAGATTCAGGTTTGAGCACAATTAAAATGGAGGCTCATTTAATGCCATTAACCGTAAGATTCCATACAACTCTCTTGGATGTGTATTTCTCTGCTATCCTCCTATTTTCCCTCATTATTGGAGTGCAGTAAAAAGAAAGCCACGGACTGAGGGTAATTTTTTACAGAGTATACTTCAGACAACTCAAAATCAATAGTTGTTTTTGTTGAAGGTGTCCAGGAAAATAGAACAAAAGGAATCATAAGTGTTTTGACCTAATGGTAAAACTTTATGCTACTTCATAAAATACATGGTTGAGTACAAGTGAAATTGTATTTCATTATAGTTTATCATTGTCTGATGATGGATAATACTGCCACTTGTAAAGCCTGACATTTAGTATATATGTGGTCAAAGAACTGAACTCTCTGCTTCTCTCCTCCTAGTGGCTTAGGATTTATAAGGGCAGCTAGAGGACCTGAGGCTGGGGTTGATGGAGGAAATGACAGACTGTGTGAAGGCAGCTATGGCTCCAGAAGAAAATTTTTAAGGGCTCCAGAAAACAATTTAATGATAACTTCTGGCTCAAAGTGTCCTTGGCATAAAGTGGGTAGTGGTAATACCAGTAATAATAGTAATAGCCATAGGTAATAATCATAATCATAATTAATGCACATTTATGAAACACATAGACTATGTCAGGTTTCGAGCTTATCATTTTACATCTAATACCTCATCTGAGCCTCATCTCACAACCTCAAGTTAAGCACCATTATTATTCCCATTTTAATGGTAAGAAAACTGGGTCTGAGAGAGACTAACTAACTTCCTCAAGTTTGCCCAGCTAGTAGGAGTACGTTTTGTTTCAGTGAAGTGGCAGAAGCTGAGTAGTCACTCATCAAACCTGTTTTTGCTACTTTCTGGGCACACAGGTTGCATTTCCCAGCTTCTATGCAGATAGTTGTGGCTATGGGCCAAGTCCTAGCCAATGGCATGAGAGGGAAGTGATGGGCACAGACCTCATCAGGACTGACCTATGTAGCCTCCCATAATCTATCCTCTAGGCTCTTTTTCTGTGTTGCCTAGGCTTAGAGGACTCTAAACTCAAGGGAATGGCAGAGATATTAGCCCCAAACAGCCTGGGACTCTGACCACGTGGAGGAGAGCTGTCTGCTGTAGAAGAGCACTCGCTTTCTAAATTCAACTTTATCCAAATGAAAACTAAACTTCTGTTATGTCCCGCTATGGAAATGCTGGTACTTATTTGTTACAGCAGCTTTTTAGCATTTATTCCTAGTCCCCAGTCAGTATATTCCTGGAAAAGATACCCTATTGAGTAGTATAGTGCTCTCTACTTCCATGAATGTTTTCTTAATTTTTTTTTTAGATTTTATTTTCTTTTTTATTATTATTATTTTTGGCTTCACCATGTAGCATGTGATATCTTAAGCTCCCTGGCCAGGCATTGAGCCTGCAGCACTTGCAAGGGAAGCATGGAGTCTTAACCATTGTACCTCCAGGGAAGGCCCCATGCATTGTTGTAGAAAGAAGTGCACTTAGGAAGAAAAACTAAGCCAACAGATATTCCGTGTTTAAAAAGTATGGTGGTGGAGAAGTGTATGATGTCTTTGTCAGCTGGAGTTCGAGATTTACTATAACAACTTCAGTCTTGTGTTCTTTCTCTTGTTCCGTCTTTCTCTCCTTCCTTCTCTTCCTTTCTGCTAAGTGCTGATTGCATTCAAAGAAGAAAATAAATATGCCCTCAAGGAGCTTAGAGTCAAAGGGTGAGTCAAGATAAATAAATCTATAATTATACTAGGATAGCATACCTGCACTATGGGAGCACAGAGAAGATGTACTGACCTGAAGGGCAAGGAAAGCTTAGAGAAGGGGGGTGAAGTGAAGTCGCTCAGTCATGTCCGACCGTTTGCGATCCCGTGGACTGTAGCCTACCAGATTCCTCTGTCCATGGGATTTTCCAGGCAAGAATACTGGAGTGGGTTGCCATTTCCTCCTCCAGGAGATCTTCCCAACCCAGGGATTGAACCCGGATCTCCTGCACTGTAGGCAGATGCTTTACTATCTGAGCCACCAGGGAAGGGGGGCGGGGGGGGAACTGAGCAGTATCTCCTGCGATATGGGACTTCCAGTGTAAATCCTAGCAATTCCCATATAAACCTGGACAAGTTAGTCACCATATGTGGAGGTAATGTCATTATATTTCCTCAAAGGAGAAACACGAGTTTGGAGAGAGCATCCTAGACCAGGGGCCAGCAGATGTGCTGAAGAAAAAGTGCAGACTGCACTGTGGAAAATGTGGCCGGAGAGTCAGGTGAGAGACAGGTTGTAAAGGACTTTGTGATACATGTGAAGGAGCTGAAGGGCTGAAGGCAACAAGTTGAAGAAGGAAGCCACAGCAGAAGTCCAGTGGAGTCAGGTAGAGAGGAGAGGCCATTTTGAGAAGTATTTAGAAGGCAGAATCTTAAGCACTTGGTTGTTGATGAAACAAAAGGATCGAGGGAAAGAGAGAGAGAGCAGATCCAGGATGACCTGCAGGTTTTGGAAGAGTAATTTCCCAGTGACCAGAAATTTGGCAGAGAACTTGCCTTGCTCCAAGCCCATGTGCTGTGTTACATGCCTTCAGTCCCACGGTAGGGCCACCGCACCCTCCTTCTCTGGGCAGAGCAGCTCTTCCTTGGAGGGCTCAGCAGGGTGCCTTCTGCACACTTCTTGGCATGGTAGTGCTAGTGCACGGTAACTACTGAATCATTCAGTGAAGGGCTTATAAAACTACCTTAGAAAGGCAGGCAAGTGCTGAGAAAATGAAGAATGTACAAAAAGAAGAATTGGCATTTAACAGTGGATATTCAAGGAAGGAAAATTATTTTGTCTTTGACTTTATCCTCTCAAAAACTCCACATGGGAAATAATATCTCCAGGACCTCTTCTTTCCAGGTTCCATTGCATTCTCAGTCACCCATAATAGTACCATTTCCACTCATCTCTCAGGAAAGAGGCTCTTTCAGCACTCCCAGTGTCTGCACCCAGGGGGCCTGATTCCATGATCTTCTGCAAGGGCTGGTGGGGGTACTTGAATTGTCCCAGGCTTTAAACTTATCATTTTACACACATGATTTCCTTTGAGCTTCACCTCATAGCCTCCTGTCAGGTCATATTCACGGGGAACTGCAGTCAGAAACTAATGTAATACTTTAAGTGGTTACAGATTTTCTCTACTTGATTATAAATTACGTGAGGTCAGGGACTGTATTTATTATTTACTTTCCCATTTGGCATAGGGCCTGGCCAATAGTAGATGCCTCAGGAATGTTTGTAGGAGCAGTGGATGGATTAGTTCCTCCAGGGAAAACAAAACAAATGGCAGGAAGAAAATTCAGCCTTAATAGTTAATCGCCTAAAATCAGCTTAAGCACTATGGGTTGGGAAAACCAAAGGATTATCTTCCCAAGTTTCCCTATGTTTTTAATATTTGACCAAAGAGCTATTGTAATCTATCATAGTCTCTGCTTAGATAAAATAACATATTTGTACAAAAAATGTGGTTGTGAGGTCTCAGTGCAGAAAGGACAAAAAAATTTCATGTGAAGAAAATGGAATAGAAATTGCTGAAAGTTATGTGTCTCATTAGATGACTAAGATCTAGAGTCTGGGTTATTGGGCTGCTATTTGTTTCTTGTGGTGGTGCCAAAGGCTCTGTCCTGTTTCATTGTTGTATGTTCTAGCTGAGTTTGGGACATGAATGTCAACCTGTGGCATGACTACAATTACTTAATTAAAATTTATGGAGCACTATAGTATTTATAGAAATATGACAAAAAGGAATCAGAGAAACAAGAAAAAAAGGTGTGGATACTGACCTTGATGAATATACATTTTAGCTGAGATTTTAAAGAAGTCAATACATTTATTTAAATAGTTATCTCTTTTCATTTTGCTTTTATTTTGAAATAAACTTTAATGGGCAATTTCCTATGTCATTAAATTATATAATCATGTTGATTAAAGATCAACTTTTAAGTATACCATATATTGATGAGGAGATTGAAATATGGAACAAATTGGTGACATCAAAAATATGTGTTAGAGCAGATGCTAGAACCTCTTTGTTCAAATGTAAATTTTTCTTCAAGTCCAGGCATAGGAAATCATGACTAGTGTTAAAAGTAATGGACAGTCTTCTGGAGCCTGGTAAAACGTTTGCAATCAAGAAATATTTATTACTCTCATACCTGTTGAATTGCTAGTAGTTTCTTGCACAGACTTTGAAGTAAAAAAAAAACAAATCTATTTTTATCAATTTTAGCTTATTTGTGACTTAAAAATGAGCGCACTTTAGTTTTCATAGTGATTTTCAGGATATACCTTGTTTTGAAATAAAAAGCATAATAATAATAATAAAAACTACTCTTTATTATCAGATCTGAAAAGCAGAATCAATAAATCAACCAAAGAGTAAATCATTATAACTTCTGTCACTTGTGCATTCTTCCCCTAGGTATAGGTATTGTGAGTGGGAGTAATTCCATTTCTTTGCATGCATGCTAAGTCACATCAGTGGTGCCCAACTGTTTGTTACCCCATGGATTAGAACCTGCTAGGCTCCTCTGTCCATGGGATTCTCCAGGCAAGAATACTGGAGTGGGTTGCCCTGCCCTTCTCCAGGGGAATCTTCCCAACACAGGGAATTAACCTGCATCTCTTATGTTTCCTGCATTGGCAGGCAGTTTCTTTACCACTGAGCCACCTGGGAAGCCCTGATTTCTTTAACTAAATGCAAATACAACGTTGGTAATATCTTTTGAAGATGAAAATTAATCAGTAAGACAATTTTCAAACCAGAAATTTCTTTAAATGTTGTTCATTGCAAAGGTGTAAGTTATTGATTTGAGTTCAGTTCAGAATGACTAGGAAAATAAGGGGATCAAAAGAGAAAATCAACAACAGAAAATGCTGCAGGTAAATTAATTCATATTATTTTGGTTTAATAGGGAATTTGCAGCCCTTGAAATGAAAATATCTTCCCTGTACAGGAAAGTGGTAATAGAGTCATACCCTAGTTGCTAGCAGTTACTGGGATAGTACCATTCCCCATATCCTAATTATCCCAAACTTGGTTTCTTTCTCTCCAGAGAAAGGCAGGCCATGAAGAAGTGGAAATGTGGTTTGTGTAAAATTAGTTACCTTTTATGCCTTTGAAAAAACTCTTTAGGTGTTGGAGATTTGCACAAAGTATGCAGTTAGACTAAGGCTTAACATGGACCAAGAGACTACAAGATGGAGGCTAAAGTCGTGAGAGTAACTGGAAACTCAGATTTTCACATCAGAAGGGGAGACGATGGCTCAAAGAGTAGAGAGCAATTAACTCCTACTATAGCATCAGCAAGACACTGTGGGGCTTTTTAATTTACAGGGGTCATGGTCTACTATATGGATAGGGTCCATATTACACTATGTCATATTCCTTTATGGTTCTGTGCCACATTCCACAACCTAATGACTGTTTTCATAACCACCCCCTTCCTTCCTCTCCAGCATAAAAGCCTTCTGAGATCCCAGCCTCTCATTTTGCCTTTCTATAAATCCAACCTCATGGTTGCTAGGGGTGATCTTTTTAAAAATGTAGACTTGAACATACCACAACCCTACACAGTATGCTTCAGCATTCAACTCCCTGGCATGGTACAGGAAATTTTTCACAAGATTCTCCTTATTTTAGTGGTCTCTACTTTTACCGTTTCCTTTCTCTCACACATGATCGAGCCATTCCAACTACCTCTGCATAGATCAGAATATTTTGTCAACACTGATTCTTCCCTTCTAGTCCACCTAGAAAATTGTCCTTTTCTGGGAAGTTTCCCAAACTGAACATGTCTTCTCACAGGTCTCAAGCCTTATTACCCTAAACCTCTCCAGGTAGGAATGACCTCTCTGCAGGGAGACTGAGACCTCTGCCTTGTGCTGACGAGCAATCCACAGGGACAAATTAGAAAAGCCACAGCTCATGGGACCCAGAGCTTTAGCTGTTTCACTAACCACGCAGAAAAATCCATCTTCCTAGCCCTAGTATGTGCCAAGTAAGGCCTTTTATTATCATCATCATTATAATAATAGTAATCGTCATCACCCCTTGTTTGCTATGGACCTGGCACGGTGCTAAGTGTTTTTACATGGACCATCTCCTTGTATCATCACAATACTTTCATTATCTTATTATCATTATATCCCCCCACCATTTTATAGATGATGGAAGTGGGGTTTGGAGAACTTAAATGGTCTATCCAGGGGTACATAGCTAGTAGTTAGGCAAGTAGGAGTTGGCCCTTAGTTGTCCAGCTATCTTATTATAAAACACAATACAGCTTCTAATTCATTAATTTTTTTTTTACCATCTGAGCCATGAGGGAATCCCATCAGCTTTTAATTTTGATCCATTCATAGGAAAGGATGAAAGGGTAGCTTGAGTTCCTTATAAAGGTTAATATCTGCCTTTTCTATTTCAGCATATGGACTATATCTCCTTCAAACTTGCATCTCCAGCATCTGTCATTGTCCCTAACATATATCAGTAAATACTTAATTAAATTCTGAATGAATACTGGCCAACATGGACACTCTGTCACTGTAGATTAGGGTAGATATGTAGCAGGGTTCTCCTAAACAGAACAAGTTTTCTATCTTAAGACATCTGAATAGGATAATGTAGAGCCCAGAGGACTTATGTTTATTTGATCCTAATTTGATTTGGGGTTTTGTTTTGAGACTTGCCAAAAGAATCAACATCTAAACAAACTCAGTGTTCACAAGTATCCTCAATAATCACCAAAAACTTTTAGAAAATAATTTTTTTTTTCTTATAAGGCCAAAGCCTTTCTTTTAGATTTAAAACTGTACTTAAACTTGCTGGAGAGATCCAGTCAAGAAAATGTCACACTATGGTTCCACCTACTTGCTAACATTGAGGCCCGCTTAACAAAGAGGACTTGACATTAGGGGGGAGAAAAGTCTCACCAAGATCCTAGAGATTTTTAGTGGCAGTAGGACTCCTTCAAGGAGAGTGGCTTTGAATGTTCCGTCCTTTAATATAAAACATCACTCAGCAAGCTGCACTCTCTGATAATTTTTATAACAGAATATAACATGTTTTTCCAGCAAGGTCAGAAATGTCAATAAAAAGGGACAAATGGACTTGCCTGCGATTCTCAATTTTGAAAACAGTCTGATCTCTTTAGTACACTGGTGCTGAGGCTTGAAAAGCAAGTATATGTTCAAAGGGACTCTGGAGGCTGCCCTAGACTTTTAACCAGGACATCGGCCTGAGTGGCCGGGGTATCCTTTGGGGAATAGTGTCATACTTTGACCTTGGGTCAGGGGATATTGGCACCCAGGAAAGGGTGTGTTACATGGCTGCCCCTGGATCTGCCTTTGATTTGAGTTTGACAGTGGTTAAAAGAGGTTTGGGGTAAAAAAAGAAAGTTCCCACATAACTAATGGAATGTGTTAGTTTTCTACTTATGCATAATAAATGAATGCAAATGTAGTGGCTTAATATGACTCGCATTTATTATCTCATGGTTCTGTAGGTCAGAAGTGGGGGCAGGCTTGGCTGCCTTCTTACAGTCTTACAGGCTGAAATGAAGATATAGGCCAAGTGGTGCTCTCATCTGTAGGATGTGGGCAAGAGCCTACTGGTACTCTCATGAGGGTTGTTGGGAGAATTCAGTTCTCTGAAGCGTAGGTTCTCTGATATGTAGGAATGGTTTTTGCTGCTCACTAGTGGTAAAGAACCCGCCTGCCAATGCAGGAGACGTAAGAAATGTGCATTGATCCCTGGATTGCGAAGACCCCTGGAGGAGGGCATGGCAACCTACTCCAGTATTCTTGCCTGGAGAATCCCATGGACAGAGGAGCCTGGCGGCCTACAGTACATAAGGTTGCAAAGAGTTGGACATGACTGAAACGGCTTAGCACGCACACAGGCATACACTCTCAGCCCCAGGAGGCTGCTCTCTGGTCCTTCCATGTGGGCCCCTACAACTTCAGACATCAGCTGCACACTGAATCTTTCTCACTTTTGGAATTTTTCTTTTTCTTCTTTGACCAGCCAAGAAAATTTTTGCTTCTAAAAGGCATGAGTGGTTAGAGTATACCTTTGCAGCTATCTTTGTATTTTAAGGTTAACTGATTTGGGATTTTAATTACATTTGCAAAATTCCTTCATAAGCAGTGCCTATAAAGGGTTATAGATTATAGGTTACAGGTTTTATATTAGTGTTTAAATGAATAAGTTGGTACTAGCAACCTTAAAGGCCATTTTAGAATTCTGCTCACCACAGAACCAATGTAAATAATTTGTTTTGCATGTACTACTCAATTTAAACCTTTGAACAGTCTATAAGGACACAGATTAATTGCATAATTCACTCAGTAAGTGATGCAGCTGGCATTGGTTCCCAGTCTATTCTGAATCGAGAATCGGTGCTCTTCCTTGGTAATAATTGTAACTCTATTCATAAGAACAGCACTCTCTATGTACCTGGAATGGCTACTTCTCATGTGCTAACTCATTTCATCTTTATAACAACCCTGTAATTGGGTACTATTACTGTTCTCATTTTGTGGGTGAAGAAGCCACAGAGCAGCCACTGAGCTTTCAGAACTCTCATTGACATAACACAACTGCTTCAGTTAATCTCAACTTCTTTCTAGCAGCTCAGCGTGTGGCCATTCAAAGAGAACTCAAACACTTTACTAGTATCCACGCTGGGTGCCCTCAACTTTCTTAGCTACTTTACTTCTCTTGTTGGCACGTTCTCCTCACTTGCACAATGAGGTATGGCATCTCTTGAAACTTTCATGGTGTTGAGACAAAGATTTTCTAACAGGCAAAGAAGACTCTGCCGAAGACTGTCTCGATAAGGAAGAGAGGCCAGAACACAGTCTGAGCTTAACTGCTGAAACCAAGAACTGGGGAGCTTTTAAGAGCAAACATGGGGGCAGATTCCAGGCCATTTGTGTTTGCTAGTTGGCTTCACTGAAAGAAAACGTAAGCTTTCTCATGATCTGAGGTAGTTTGACAGCTTGGAGCAAGGTGCCTGCCAAAGTTAGGCTCCTGCCTTATCAGGGAAACTAGACATAGGCGCATCCTTGTCCTCCAAGATTACATTTCCAATGGATGGCTCCCAGGTCCTTGAGAAAGACCTTCCTTGGTCCCTAAAACTGGCAAGAAGCTTTTAAAAACATTGACCTGTCAAAAGAGCAAAGAAAGAATTGACAGATTTTTATAAAGTAAATGCTCTAAGAGATGGGAGGTCAGGGCTTAGAGTCAGGAAAAAGTTTGTCTAAAGTTTAATTTGACAAGGAAAATGGTAAGACCGTCTTGGTTGACCGTGAAGACTAAACAGATAATATATGCTATTGTACTTTCTAATCTGAAAAGTAATATTCATTGTCACACCCTCCAGGAGACTCTCTTTGACCCTTGAAGTCTAGATTGTGGGCTCTTCCTCTGTAGTCCCAGAGGTCCTGATCTGTCATGTGTAATATTATATTACGTGAAGCTGCTGACAGCCTAGGGCCCCATCAACAGCATTACAAGCAGATATATAAATAGATAGCATATGTATATACTGTAAACAGAAGTATGTATAAACAGGTTATGTACCTGTATGTATACAAATATTATAACCATTAAAGACTACATTGAAGAAGAAATCTAGTAGCTTGTTAAAATGTTCATAATAGATTGTTATGTTAAATAAAAGCAAATTATAAAACACTATGAAAAATATAATCCCAATTAAGTAATATAACAAAGAAACAAAACCCTCTGGAAACATATACTTCAAAATGACAGTATTTATCTGTGGGTAGTGGGGTTATGGATGATTTTTTATTTTCTTCTTTGTGCTTTACCATGTTTTTGAATTTCCTACAATGAAAACATATTACTTCTGTCACCAGAATACAAAACACAATTTTACACAAAGAGCTATGGACACAAAGAGCCACAAAAGCATTTTTTATGACTCCCAGCTTTAATCTAATGGAGGCAGACAGTGCTTTATAATGTTTCCTAAGTAATTTTTTGTCATTCTTTTGATACTATCCTTCTGGCTGTTCAAATGTGAACAGAGACTGAACTGACAAAAGATTTCCATGCTTCCTGATTCATTGTTTAGTGTGTAGGCCAGCAATCCTGTAGGAAAGAAGGTTTGGGGGAAGGATATATAATAGGATTGTGATTAACCTTTCTTGCTCTGGCTGTATTTGCATCCTTAGCCTTGAATTAATGTTATTAGTTGATTGACTAACTAATGGAAATGTTTATTTGCACCAATTGGCCCCCTGGCCAAGAAGAATTATTCAGAAATGGCATGAGCTATATTTGTAGGTAATGAGTTTGCCATCATAAGAGGTATTCAAGCAGAGTCTGAAAGACCACTTGTCAGAAATGTGATTGAGAGACTTCTAGCCTCATATAAATCAGCTAATTACCTTTGTGAGACTTGAGATCCTCCCTCAAACTAAGAGAGTTTCAAGGAGAAGGGAGTTAATTATCAGTTTCCCTCTCCTGCAATCCCTGGACAGAACAGTAAGCACAATGGGGCTCCTAGGAAGTGAGATGGGGGAACTGGGAAAGTCTTTGC
The DNA here is from genome assembly GCF_023091745.1 of Budorcas taxicolor. Classification (NCBI taxonomy): domain Eukaryota; kingdom Metazoa; phylum Chordata; class Mammalia; order Artiodactyla; family Bovidae; genus Budorcas; species Budorcas taxicolor. Next base: position 47,146,015 of record NC_068915.1, read on the forward strand.
CAGCCAAGACAATCATTCTCTCCCAGGTGTTGTGAGGTATCTCTTCTTTGCTTTCCTCCACAATGGCATCTTGTACGATCTTTGCTAACCCAGCCTCTAAGCCACAAAATCTTTCCTCTAGGAAACTGCCAGAGACTGTGTCCTTAGATAAAAAAGAGAGACAGAGAGAGAGAGATAGAGAGAAGACAGAGAAAAACAGAGAGAGGGAAAGAGATTTCAATTTAAGCGAGTACCTGTGGTCAAGGGGGGACTATTATCACAACTTAAAGTAGTGAAGAATACATCACTTGGTAAATATACTCAAGCCTTCCCCCTCACAAGGTACCTATGAATGTGTGTGTGTGTGTGTGTGTGTGTGTGTGTGTGTGCGCGCGTGCTTAGTTGCTCAGTTGTGTCTCACTCTTTGTGACTCCATGGACTGTAGCTCACCAGGCTCCTCTGTCCATGGTATGCTCCAGGCAAGAATTCTGGAGTGGCTAGCCATTTCCTGCTCCAGGGGATCTTCCCAACCCAGGGATGGAACCTCGGTCTCCTGCATTGCAGGCAGATTCTTTAACGTATGAGCCATGAGGGAAGCCCGAAGTGTCTATACATGGGGCAAATTTTCACAACAGTTTCTATTTACGAGAATCTACATCATCACCGACTCGAAGGACATGAGTTTGAGTGAAATCCGGAAGTTGGTGATGGACAGGGAGGCCTGGCGTGCTGTGATTCATGGGGTCGCAAAGAGTCAGACACGACTGAGCGATTGAACTGAACTGAACATCATCACCTCTCCTTCTTCATCAGTTGATTGACACTGCAATAACTTGAAAATTCTATCCAGGGTCCTTGCATAGCTGATTAGAAGAACATTCAAAATTGACTTCTGAATTGTTATTTGAAATATACTAACTAAAATTCATGGGAGGATCCCTTGTAGAAGGGATAGGCTACCCACTCCTGTATTCTTGGGCTTCCCTACACACTCAGTTGGTAAAGAATCTGCCTGCAATATTGAAGACCTGGGTTCGATTGCTGGGTTGGTAAAATTCCCTGAGGAGGGCAAGACAACCCACTCCAGTATTCTTGCTTGGAGAATCCCACGGACAGGGAAGCTTGGTGGGCTACAGTTCGTGGGGTCACAAAGAGTCAGACACGCCTGAGCAACTAAGCACAACACTGCATCTAGAATCCAAAATGGCTTATTGAAATATTTCAGCTCAATTTTTCAGGTTATAGGCAGAAACTTGTGTTTTTATCTGTGTGTTAATCTGAAGGTATTTCCTGTATTTATTCAGTGAGCAGAGCCAGCTAACCAGAGAATTGATAACATCTTTGAAAAGATAGAAACCATGAACAAATATAGAAAACACTGGGAGTAAAGTTACCTCCTTTGTGTCACAGCGAGGCCTCAGGTTACAGTTGCCGGATCATTCTATAACCTTCAACGGTATCCAGCCTCCTTCATCTGTTACCTTTGCCTGGAGCTGCGAAGATCACTTAATAATTGATGCCATGTTTTTCATTTCCATTCACTTCATCACTTAACCAGCAGAGTTGTAACTCCTCTTCCCCTAATACGTCTTCATTTTCGATCCCATTACCTGTACGGGCTCCAGAGCCTCACCCGTTCATGGTAAGGCGCTTCTGTTTTCCAGGTGCTTCCCAGGTCTCTGGCAATCTGCTCCCTGCTAATGGTGCAGCTGGGAGAAAAGAGGGCAAGCAGAAAACATGAGGGAGGAAGCAGATTCTCCTGATGAATTAGAGGTCCTTGGGGAAGCCGCTTTAACACTGTCAGGCACAGTGAAAGAGCAATTTATGGAGTCCTGTGGCACGAAATTTTTCTTACCTTTCAAAGGGGTATTTCTAAAGCCTGCACTGGTATTGACTTTTCCTCTTGAGGTTTACACCAAAGCAAGCTCAGAATTATAATGATAAATATAACTTTTTGGCCCTGACATGTGCTAAGCACTTTGCACGTGTTAATTCATTTATTCATCACATGAAGTCTCTGAGAAATGTATTATTATCCTTGTTTTTCAGGAGAAGAACCTAAACCTCTGAGAACATAAGCAATTAGCCAAGTGCCTTAGTCCATTGGGCTGCTACAAACAAATACTATAGACTCGGTGGTTCATGAATAATGCAAACAACAGAAATTTATGGCTCACGGCTCTGGAGGTTGGGAAGTCTCAGATCAAGATGCCAGATATTCCTTGTCTGGTGAAGCCCAGCTTCCTGTTCCATAGATGGCTGTCTTCTCTCCGTATCCTTGCATGGTAGGAGAGCCAAGGGGGTTCTCTGGGGTCTCTTTTCTAAGGGCACCAAATCTCATTCATGAGGCTCCCATCCTTGTGACCCCATCACCTCCCAAACCCCACCCCACTGGGGATTAGATTTCAATACATCAACTTTTAGAAGCCTGATGTGATATAGGCAATGTTACCTTTAGTGGAAGACATGTTATTTTTGGTAGAATAGTCAGAGAAAGGCTTTCTGAAGCAGTGATAATTGCTGAGAATTGAGTGACTCAGTGGCGTCTCCAACTGGGGGAGACCCTGCAGGAGCTGTAGCAGTATTTCTACATGGGCTTGCTCTGTTGTTAGTCACATTTTGACTCTTCAAATTAAGTAACTGCACAATGAAATTTGTAGTGAGACCTCAATATGGACAGTCTGTGACTGGTGTGTCACTTTTTTGACCCACAGGAAACTTACTTTCAGCCAGCTTCAGGGTAGCCCTTGGAGGTACAAAGCAGCTTACCAAGAACTCTTGGGAAAATTATTCCATTTTTAAGGTCTTAGATTTCTTACTTGTTCATCCACAAAATAAGCAGGAAGGGAAGTAGACATTGGAAGGAAAGCATGATACTTCATCCCTTTGGTGCATCTGTGAATCCTCACCTTTGATTCATCTACTAATGTTATTCCAGAGCTATTTGCATTTGCAAAAATATCTAAATCTGATATGTATTAACCTCTAGTCCCTATACATTTTATTGATGGAAACATTGTGTGGAAAACCTGAAGGAACTCTGGCTAATCCAATATATACCCTCTTAGTCCTCACAAATTTACTAAGTAGCTACTTTTATTATCTCCATTTTATAGATAAAGAAACCAAAGTGCAGAAAAGGTAAGAAAAGGAAATGGCAAACATTCACTCTTACGGGGGCTACATGTGGTGACTTTAAGATATGATCTATTTCATAGCCACACTAACTGCCTACTGAATGTCTTCAAGTCTTCATTTGACAAATAGGGAAACCAAGGTCCAGTGAACTTATATGATTAGCTCAAAAGGTGCAAAGTAAAAGGGCAGAGCCAGTGTTTGATCCTAGCTCTGTGCTGTTGCTGCTGCCCCTTCTTTTGCCACTCACCATGTGTAGCTGGCAGATCTTGATGGTTCCTTTACCAGCAGTGAGGGACTGTGGACTTCTCTCTGCTCTGGCGGATACATCACTCCTACAAGACACTTGGCGCATTTCCAATTACAATGCTGGGCTTTGTAAATGTCATTTGAGTTAAGGGGCTCCAGTGTCTAGTTGCACCCATCAGTATCACCAGTGAGGAACTAGTACCAACCTCATAGATTTTTTTTTTAACGAGGATTGACTGGCATGTTATACCTAAAATGCCTCATCCATGGATCCATAAGAGGTATCTGATGAATGGTCTTCGTTGTCGTTATTGAGGAATATGCCTCTTTTTTCATCTGCAAACCTTGGCTCAGTCCTTTATGTTGGATTAAATGTAAAATACATGCCTGATGAATAAATAAATGAATAAATTAAAAAGTAGCAAGCTAAAAACTGGGAGTCTGGGGAGTCCAGGCTCTGTCATTGTTACTGTGAGAACATTCAGAAGTTACTTATCATTTCTGAGTTTTCTCCCAAGTATCATGGGGGAGTTGTCCAGAATGATCTCTATCACCCTTTCTAATCAGGGATTCTTAACTTATTTAATTTAAAACTCATAAAACCTAAGTTAAGTTTCCTGCTCCCGTCACTACTTGGAGACCATTGTTGTTGTGCTTGTATTCAGTACCTTAGTCTTGTTTGACTCTTCGCTACCCTTTGGACTGTAGCCCATCAGGCTCCTCTGTCCATGGAATTTTCCAGGCAAAAATACTGGAGTTGTCTGCGATTTCCTATTCCAAAGAATCTTCCAGAGTCATGGATCGAACCCATGTCCCCTGCACTGGCAGGCAGATTCTCTACCACTGAGCCACCTAGGAAGCCCACTTACCTGTTTCATCTGACATGAAAAATACCTGCTTTCTTGCTTTTGTGTGGGTTCTTTGTGTGTAGGCTGGGTTTCACATTTTGGGCTTTAGGACAATAGGGGATCTCTCTCCTCTCCTTTCATTATATTTTGTGTTCCTGGTTCTCAGCTGGGGCCAGTTTGACCCCAGAGGGGCTATTTGATAGTCTGTAGACACGTTCGATTGTTACACTGTAGATGGGATGCTACTGGCACCTTGTAGAGGCCAGGGATGCTGCTAAACATTCTACGATGTGCAGGATAGTGCTGTTCTGCCCCAACAAAGAATTATTTGGCTCAAAATGTCAATAGCACCAAGGATGAGTGGAGAAGATATTTGCGATAAATGAGACCCTCCTAACACAGGGCTTGAAAGCACCACTTCCCGTCATCTGCTCTGATAGCAGGATGCTCACAAACAGAAGTCTGGGCTTAGTGATTAAAGGTGCACATAAAAATCCCCTGGTGTTTTAAAGGATTCAGAGGCACAATGAGGGAGGCTATTACCGTGTGTCACACTCCTGTACAGAGCAAACACATTACCCACCTGTAATGAAGGATTTCTGAATAGACAAGGGTTGCAGCCTCTACAGGGGAATGTTTTAGCTGGGAGCATGCAGATTTTAGCTGCATGAATAATATCATCATTAATAGGAATTATTGTGCTACCCTGGACTGGAAATTTGCCCCTGAATGGGTAGCAATATCCTACAGACGGAGGCCATTGAAAACCTGTTTCCCTGGCAGGATATGTGGAGAAGGATTGCATGAGAAGCCGTGTTGGCTGCCAGCTCATGAATGGCTTCAGGCCCACAGGTCTGTGCAGGGGGCAGAGTAGGGCCAATGGGACAGCGTTTACCAATAGCCAGTGCGAGCAGGGGCGACACTGGGACAGGCCACTGGTCTCTGGAGTCCCCTCCCTTCACGCCTTGTCTGATCATGTCCTGGTGCCGTGGCTCTGCCTCACTTCCCTAGGACAGCAGCTCCCTTGCAAATTCTTCAGAAAACGGGTTAATGAAGTCCTTCTCTCTAAGGTATCAAGGACGCGTGGCCTTCTGCAGGATAATTTGTGATTTAGAGGACTGTTGTCAATGAGGCACTCCCCATTGAAGGGTAGATGCTTATTTTTGTAGAGGGTCTGCAAGGGTGCCTCCAAGGATATAATCTGCCTCTGCCTGGATCACTCAAGTCTTGATTTAAGTTGCTGTGGACTCATTTCTTGCATATCACAATTTCTAGACATTTACTGCATAAAGAAGTGATGGAGTGGAGATGCTGTGTTGGAAATGGGGTGGGGCACCCAGGAGTCAAGCTGCTGGATTCCTGCCAGACCACACCACACCAGGCCACACCACGCTAAGGTAGGGATCTGGGGGCACCTCTCTGGAATCACACAGGCTTCCAGGAGCAGTGCTTCTCAAGCTTTTCCTCATCAAACCCCATTCAGAATATGGGAAGCACTCTGCTCTAGGAGGGAGGTGAAGGCCCTGAGAGCTGAATGTGTCAGTAATTGTCTGGCTTGGGAAGCTGTGCCAGAGAGCATGGCATGAAAATCATTGTCCTTGGGTGACCTTGACAAAGCCTGGCCACTCAAATGCCTTGAGACCAAAGTAAATAGAAGACTATAGCCACAGTGTTAACTGATATAGTAAACAATGGAGCAACAGAGAATTCATTCTTTAATGCATCAAGTAAGTATTCCTGGACACCTACAATGTACCAGCTGCTCCTCTAGCTGCAGGAGAGACAGGGCTCTTCAAGGAGTTTATGTTCCAGTGGGGTGGGAGTGGGAGGGGGACAGGGAACAAAGAGATCACAAATAAGCATGTCAAATATATAATCAGTGGGCTTCATAAAACAATGCAGAGCAAGTGACTAGTTTGTGTGTGTGTTGCTTAATTAAGATAGAGGAGTTAGGCAGACTATTCTGAGGAAGTGGCCTTTGGTCTTTGAGCTGGAGCTAACCATGGAAAGTGCTGGTGGAAGAAAGCTCCAGATAGAGAGCCCAGGGCGGGTGAAGGTCTGAGGTGAAAATATAATCTCCAGGCTCAAAAAATAGCAAGAAGCCTGATTTATGTCTAGGGAAATGTTTAACCATCCCTGCAAATTTTCAGTGGATTTGACAACTTCTGTATTTTTTGCATTTGATGCTTGCCTCAAGCCCGTTGGTCTTCCTGTAGTCTACTGGATTACCTTACCTGTCTCTTGAGAAACCTATATGCAGGACAAGAAGCCACAGGACTGGGCACGGAACAATGGACTGGTTCAAAGCTGGGAAAGGAATACATCAAGGCTATGCATCGTCACCTTGCTTATTTCAATTGTATTCAAAGGACATCATGCAAAATGCTGGGCTGGATGACTCACAAGGTGGAATCAAGACTGCCAGGAGAAATATCAATAACCTCAGATATGCAGATGATACAGCTTTAATGGCAGAGAGTGAAGAGGAGCTAAAGAGACTATTGATGCAGATGAAAGAGGAGAGTGAAAAACCTGGCTTAAAACTCCATTTTCAAAAAACAAAACAAAGAGCATGGCATCTGGTCCCATCACTTCATGGCAAATAGATGGGTAAAAAGTGAAAACAGTGACACATTTAATTTTCCTGGACTCCAAAATCACTGCAGACAGTGACTGCAGCCATAGAACTAAAAGAGGCTTTCTTCTTGGAAGAAATTCTATGACACGTCTAGATAACGTATTAACAAGCAGAGACCTCACTATGCTGACAAAAGTCTGCATAGTCAAAGCTATGGGTTTTCCAGTAGTCATGGTACAGATGTGAGTGTTGGACCATAAAGAAGGCTGAGCACTGAAGAATTGATGCTTTTGGACTGTAGTACTGGAGAAGACTCTTGAGGGTCCCTTGGAGAGCAAGGAGATCAAACCAGTCAATCCTAAAGGAAATTAACCCAGAATATTAATCGAAAACACTGGTGCTGAAGCTGAACCTTCAGTACCTTGGCTGCCTGATGCCAAGAGCTGACTCACTGGAAAAGACCCTGATGCTGGGAAAGGCTGAGGGCAAGAGAAGGAGGTGACAGAGGATAAGGTGGTTGGATGGCATCACTGACTTAATGGACATGAATTTGAGCAAGCTCTAGGAGATAGTGAAGGACAGGGAAGCCTGGCATGCTGCAGTTCTTGGGGTTGCAAAGAGTTGGACACAACTTAGTGGCTGAACAACAATCTACCACTTGTTATTTTCACACAGATGGAAGTGAGGCTTGGGGAAGTGGAGGGGTAACTTGGCCATGCTGGGGTGCTTGGGAGTTTGGAAACACTGAGCTAGTCATAAAATTTTAAGTCATCTTTCTCTAGAAGCCAAGAGGTACATGGATATTTGCAGACAGACATCATTTTGAGTTTATGTTCAGAACTTTTAAAGGAAAGATTTCATTTATTCTTCATGACAAACCAGTGTGGTAGGTCCTGTTATAATTCCCATTTTATAGATAACTAAAGTGAGATACATAAAAAGCAAAGAGTTGGGCAAAAATTAGGAGTAACAAACACAGCAGCAGAGTTTGAACCCAGGCACATTCAGAAGACATGAACCCAAGCACGTCCTGAAGCCCACATTCTGAAGACAACAAGGATGTTCAGGCCAGTTCAAAGGTTTTAAGGGGCGGTGGGATGAATCAGCCTTTCCCATCCGAAAAGCAAGGGCCTCTACAGAGCCACTGGTGGGTCCTGTTTCATTCCAACAGAGATCTGTCAGACCCTGGAGGACACATTGCAGTGTTCTTGGTATTTAAACACAAGAACCAGTGTCCATTTTCATTTGAGGCAGGGTCTTCTGCCAGCTGGTAGGGAAGTCCCAGTCATCACTGCTTGGAGTGTCATGAGGCCACTTTCTACCCAGCAAGTCTATTTATTGACATATGCGATCAATGGAAGATAGAAAAACTTGAACTTCAAAAAACTGGATTCCTCCAGCTTCCTTTAAATGTACTCCCAGTAACTGCCTTGTACAAATAAGGAGCATTTTATAAACACAGAGGTGGCAAGCTCACGTTCTGCAATGACTTTTCTTCACTGCTCCTTCCTTGAATCAGAAAACAGACAGATCCCAGTCTTATGACACTCAGCTTCCATTTGGAGAAGCTGCAGACCCGCCCCCTCCACCCCAACCCCTGAAGTTCTCTTTTGCTGGGGCATAAAGGAAGAACCTTCTCTCCTGCTTCTTCCCATCCTTCCCCTCCCTTGTCGTGGAGTGAGCAGGGCTGAAGTTCAAATGAAGCTTCCTGCATCTCCTGAGGTTAAACTCTGCACAAGGTCCTAGGTGGATGGCTTTGCAACACCAGAATGGCAATGTCAATATCAAAACACACAGTATTACCTGGGAAGTTCACTTCTACTTGGGATAGTCAGAGTGCTTCCTCACAAAAGACAGCATATGATCCTGGTCTTTTAAAATAAGTCAATTTGCTTAACAATTGAACCTTGCAAACTCCAACTCCAGAGAAGGAGCCATTCGACAGCTGTCTCCTTGGGTAGCTTTCATTCAGTGATGGCAGTGCTAACACAAGCTTTGGGTACCACTTTGTAGTTCTTATCAGAACACAGAGAGAATCTATTGTGCACAATTCTGTCCTTACAACCTGCATGATCTTAGAAAGATCACTGGAGATCTCAAAGCTGCATTGTCTTGGTTATATAATAGGGATAATAATACTCCTACCAAAGGATAAATTGTTGTAAGGTGGATCAGGCTGGGTTCTGCGTGGCAAGCAACAAAAACCTAATCTGGCTGAGTTAAGCAGAAACGGGATTCACTGAATCACCTGAAGTGATGAGGAATCAGGCATGGAGGCACAAAGAATAATGGCCAAAGTCAAGAGACTCTGTCAAGGGACACTGTCACGGAGAGTGGTGGAATTGTTGCTTCTTTTTCTCCCTGGTTCCTTGTTCATACTCTGGGGCAGGCATAACTGGTTTTCTGAAGTTGGAGCCTATTGGTGACTTTGGCTGCAAGGGTTGCAACTTCCAAAGTGAAGGGCAGTTTCAGCCTTGCAACAAGACTCATCAGGAGGAGAATTACTCAAATGTAGGGGAGGAAATAAGATGATGGGAAGCCAAAAATAAATACAAATATTTACTCTCTGAAGATTAAGAGGGATTATAGTCCTGAACAGAATCTAGCACACAATTGGTCCTAAACAAATGTGAGTTTCATTTTTACCTTCCTTTGGATCAACATGTTTACAATTTATGGTAATATTAATGGAATTCATGAAGCATATTGAAGTGACTTGTAGTGCTGACTTGCTCATTTATTATTTTTTTGCTGTTCTAAGGGGATTGTACTTTAGCCCCTAAAAACTGTAAACATTTGAAAGACTATGAAGCTTGTGAGGCTTGAAAAATATCATTTTATTTCATTTGCATGTTTTGTAGACTTTGCTATAACTTTAGAAACTCTGTCCTTATTCTTCCTATTCACGGTAAAAGCTCAACTTATACTTCCAACAACTTGAATATGACAGGGCTTTAAATATGAGCTTTATGAGAGCTGATCATTGTACAAAGATATTTTGCAATGTGATTTGTGTGTCTAGAACTATTCTACTTGTTTTCTTCCTTAATGACTAAGTCGCTCTCTGGAAATAAATGATCACTTACACAGACACATGCAGACTCTCAGGCCCTTGGGGCACCTTTTTAGTGACTGGAAAGAAAGAGACTAAATGTGTGGGTGTTGAGTCCAGCCCAATTCATCTGCTCTGAGTTTCCCTTTGGCTATTCAAGTTGTTTAGGAAGCAGGATAAATTATTATTACAAGAACCGAACTGAGTTCAAACTCTTTTCATCACTCACTAGCTGTGTGACCTCAGGCAAGTTATTTAACCACTCTGGATCCCAGTTCTCTTATCAGAGTATAAGTCAGAATTTTGTAAAACACTATCTATTAAGTGACTTGCATAGTGCCTGGTTCATAATTTACTCTGAATCAATGGGTGACACAGGTACCTCTGAGGATACATTTTTGTTCTGTCCTGCTAAATCTATTGTATCTCTTTCCTTCCCACTAAATATATGAAATGACCACATGATAATGATAAAAAGCAAACACTTTGAGGAGACTTTAATTAATTGGCCCTCCTGAAGTTAGTAGAGTGCTCTGGCCAGAGAAGAAAATCTGTGCCAATAATGACAGATAAAGTAACCAGAATTCTTTGATGGATCTTTAGAATTGATGGGTAAAAAGATTCCAGAGTTTTAGACTTGTGCAATAGGGTCCAGGGCGCCTCCAGTCGCTCAGTGGGTAAAGAATCTGCCTTCAGTGTAGGAGACGCAAGAGAGGTGTGATTAATCCTAGTTGGGAAGATCCCCTGGAGAAGGAAATGACAACCCACTCCAGTATTCTTACTTCAAAAATCCCATGGACAGAGGAGCCTGATGGGCTACAGTCCAAAGTGTCGCAAAGAGTCCGACACATCTAGTGACTAAGCACAATAGGCTCCAGAAAAATTCCTCAGTATCACAGGGTGTGGTTAAGGAACAGGTTTCATTTGGGAAATTTACACAACAAGAATTAGCAAGAAAATAAAGTACACAGCCCTGGTATCTTGCATGATCCCCAAGAAGTGTGCTTGAGGACCAGGTACTCTGCTGAGCAAACCTCGGGGATAAATATCAGAAGAGGAAACCTGTCCCCTGTTCCTGTGCTTTCTTATAATGGGCTATATCTGGAGGTGTGTGTCCCCGCAAAATCCCCATGTTGAAGTCCTAACACCAGTGGGTTGAGGTTAAGAGGTAGAATTTGGGGATGTAATTTGGTCATGAGGATGGAGCCCTCATGAATGTAATTGATGCTTTTATAAGGAAACCGCACAGAGATCCCTTCTACCATGTGAAGACCCTTGGAGAGGGTTCCACCAGAACCTGGCCTCACTGGCCCCTTGATCTTAATCTTCCAATCTCCAGACTGTGAGAAAGAAATTTCTATTGTTTTATATGTCACCCAGTCTAGGGTATTTTGTTACAGCAGCTCAAACAGACAAAGACAGAAAATCTAACAAGGGACAGGGGCCTTGTCAAGTGGGTATGATGTGGAGGGAAAAGACAGATATGCTGCTTGGAATCCGGATTCTCGGGACTTAGGTGATGCTATTACAGCGGTTGTCTGGGAAAACTAGCTTCCCCAGGACCCATAGATTTTGGGATGTGTGGGTCATTGCAGGTCCTCCTGCTGGAAAGAACACCCCCCTCCCACTGACAGCTGAGTTAAGGAGAAGCTTTTCTTACTGAGGGAAGGAGTAAACCCCAGTGCTAGTTAGCTCCTATTCACACAATCCGGAGAGAACCCCTGGAATCATTTTTAGATAATCTTGTTGATAATATCTCATAGAATTAGTTTAATAATAATAGTACTATTGTTGCTTTGATACTATTAATATTTTCCTTTTCTCTTTATTTTTTTAATTGAAGTGTGGTTAATTTACAATGTTACATTAGTTTCAAGTGTACTGCAAAATATATATACATATTGCTATTGTTGTTGCTTAGCTGCCAAATCATATCCCACTCTTCTGTGACCCCATGGACTGTAGTCTGCCAGGTTCCTCTGTCCATGGGATTTCTCAGCAGGAATACTGGAGTGGGTTGCCATTTCCTTCTCCAGGGGATTTTCTTGACCCAGGGATCGAACCCACATCCCCTGCATTGGCAGGCAGCTTCTCTATCACTGAGCCACCTGGGAAGTATATATATATATATATATATATATACACAAAATTTTGTTTCTTAATTTTTTCATTTACTTTCTTTGAAATTTTTACCCAGAACTACTATTTCTTAGGCTCCTGCTTTTTATTTGTCATCAGATTCTCCCAGGAACCTTGAAAGATAGACATTAGTAAGTTCACTTTGCAGATGAGGAAATGAGTGGCACAGACTTGAAATGATTTGCTAAAGTCCTTGGCACTAGTACCTGATCAGGTTGGAACTGAAGCCTAGGTCTCTGCTTCCAGAGGTTGAGCTCTGTTGTCTGCTTAATGCTTGCCTAGAGATATTAAAGAGGGAGGAAGGATTGTAACTTTTCCTTTGTCAAGAAAGCAACAGAATGCCCTGGTTTTCTCCCACCTCTGTTAGGCTCAGAGGAGTGGGGCTCTTTGATGCCCTGAGCAGTCAGCACCAGGAATGGTAGTTCACTGGCACAACCCGAGAGGAAGCAATTGTGCCCAGTCAGCCCTCATGAAACAGAGACTAGCAGAAGTGTGATTGCGATGTTATGGAAATCAGCCAAGATTATTCATGCAAATCTACAGCCCTGCTAGTAATTCACTAACAGCCCATTTGATTTAGTCAGTCAACCAAATTAGCCTGTGCATGCTACTTCCATATTGGTTTTCACAGTCATTAATGAGAGAGAGAGAGAAAAGGATACCTGGAAAGCATGCCCATTTCAGTCATAAAAAGTGAGCATCACCATTTTAACTTAGCTCTAGTGTCGTCATAAAAAATGTCTGTCATTGGGAGTTGCCTGGTGGTCCAGTGATGAAGACTGCGCTTCCACCACAGGAAGCATGGGTTTGATCACTGGTTGGGGAACTAAGATCCCACATGCCTTGCAGCCAGAATGTTAAAAACAAACAAACAAAAACACTATTGTTTTAGCCCAATCTCTTTTTCCTGTGGAACTTCAAACTATATCCTTCACTGAACATTTATTATGTCTTAAGATATCAGACATTGTAACTGAAATCTTGCAGTTGCTGCAAAGCCTCAATTTATTATCAAAAAGGCCTGTCACTCCCTGCTGGCTCAGTCCATAAAGAATCAGCCTTTAATGCAGGAGACCTGGGTTCGATTCTTGGGTCTGGAAGATCTCCTGGAGAAAGAAATGGCATCCCACTCCAGTTTTGCTGTCTGGGAAATCCCACAGACAGAGTGACCAGTGGTCTAAAGTCCATGGGGTCATAAGAGTTGGACACGACTGAGCGACTAAATCACCACTCACCAACTTGTGGGAGGGTGGAAGAGGGAAAAGAAAGGTGACCAAAGACACACTTGGAGCTGAACGAGAATTACATGTTGGCAAAACTCCAGTCTGTTCTAACTAATTATTGTGATACACAGTGGAGAGAGAGAAAATGAGAAAGAGGAGAGAGACAGAGTCAGAGGCAGAAAATAAAGTTTCATCGGTACATCTGAGACACTTGAAGATGCAAAGGCAGAGATAAGAAATGCTAGTCTCTGCATCCTCGGTCGGTAACTTATCAATTGCATGAGCTGTTCACTAATGAGCCACCTTTGAGAAGACCAGCACCAAAATGTTTCTATCCCCAAATGTGTTGACATGTTTAAAATGGGACATGGATTTGCAAGAACACTCACGGGTGAAACTAGAGCAAAAAAGTTTGGAACCTTTGACTTATTTCTTGGGCTCACAGTCATATATTATTCATGTTGATAATTAATTGCAAGGTCTATTCACATCACAAACATGGAAAAGGCAGAGTTCAAAAGAATGCTGTCAGTTCGTTGCGACGAGAAAGTGTTTTTCTAAGGGGAGAAGTTTGTTACTCAGTTTTCCTGACTTGTGCTCTGCCTGGAAATGAGATGGGCAAGGGATTTCCTCAAAACCTAAGAGCTTGGCAAGATCACTGTAATAAAAATGATGAGAGAGACAAGTCACCATCTTTTTGGACCTGGGTTGAAGAATTCAGTTGACAGTATGATGACCATAGCTGCCGCAGCAAAATAGGATCTCGATTCTTCCAGAATGTAAAAAGTGAAGCTAAAATGTACACACAAATGCACTCATACTAATGAAGCCCTCGCATGGCAGGGTCACTTTTGGAACTCATATGTGATTCTCAAAGCTATGGAAATGAGCCTTTGTATTAACCCCTGCTATCTGGGGCTCCCCCAGGTTCCTTGGGTGCTGGGCCAGGAGGAATGAGGTCTCCCAACTGGAGTGTAGCCCAAGTGGCCTTTGCCATAACTTACAATTTAGCTTTCATTTCTAATTAATGTCTAACGTAAAAGGAAATGGGAACCCACTCCAGTATTCTTGCCTTGGAAATCCATGGACGAGGAGGCAGGCAGGCTATATTCCATCGGGTTGCAAAGAGTCGGACGTGACAGCAACTGAACAGCAACAGCAATATAAAATGCACACTGGTATATAGGTATGTGCCAGAGGCTGATCTAATCATTTTACATTTACAAACTAATTTAGCTCTCACTATAGCGCTGTGAGGGAGGTGCTATCTTGTCTTACAGATGAGAAAACTGGATTCTAGAGAAGATAGTTTCCTTCCCAAATCACAGTTCTGACTCAAGGCTTTCTGGAACACCCAGTCCACTTTTTAATACTTTATTCTATAATTCAGAACCTTATCACTGACCACCACTTTTCTTCAAGTTGCATGAAAATGTTATCATTGTATTAGGTTTTTTCCTGATTTCAAGCGAAAGAGACAGAATCCAAACTACTTGAAGTAAAAATGAGATTTTTTTCCATAAATTCATAGAACTGCAATTATCAGGTGCGAAATCAGGCCTAACTTTAAGCTTACCTGTTTCCAGATGTGCCAGGGACATTGTCAGGATGCTGTCTCTAGCTCTCAGACCTACCTCCTCTGTGTCGGCTTCATTCTCAGGCAGCATGTGTTTCATAGGCGGTGGATAATGTCTTACATTCCCCCAGCTGAGCAATGCTACCGGAACTTCCTGCAAATTAATAGTGTCATAATAGTTCCTTCCCTCTACAATTTCAATTGAAATAGGGATAGGAATCTGATACTAGAAACATTGCCGAGGTTGTTATAGTCTCAACAACTCAGCAAGGTTGTTGAGACTATAACAGATTGCTTCAATCTGTTAGAAAGATTGTTACAGTCTTTACAACTGTGAAGCCATTGTAACAATTAAAAAAATTCAACCCATTTATTTGTGGACAGTGAAATTAATTATCAAAGTATTAAAAAGTGGCAAATAGATGGGGAAACAATGGAAACAGTGAGATACTTTATTTTCTTGGGCTCCAAAATCACTGCAGATGGTGACTGTAGCCATGAAATTAAAAGATGCTTGCTCCTTGAAAGAAAAGCTATGACCAACCTAGACAGCATATTAAAAAGCAGAGACATTACTTTACCAACAAAGATCTGTCTAGTCAAAGCTATGGTTTTTCCAGTAGTCATATATGGATGTGAGAGTTGGACTATAAAGAAAGCTGAGTGCCAAAAGGTTGATGCTTTTGAACTGTGGTGTTGAAGAAAACTCTTGAGAGTCTCTTGGACTGCAAGGAGATCCAACCAGTCCATCCTAAAGGAAATCAATCCTGAATATTCATTGGAAGGACTGATGCTGAAGCTGAAACTCCAATAGTTTGGCCACCTGATGCAAAGAAATGACTTATTTGAAAAGACCCTGATGCTGGGGAAGATTGATGGTAGGAGGAGAAGGGGACAACAGAGGATGAGATGGTTGGATGGCATCACTGACTCGATGGACACGGGTCTGAGTAAACTCTGGGAGTTGGTGATGGACAGGGAGGCCTGGCGTGCTGCAGTCCATGGGGTAGCAATGAGTCAGACATGACTGAGTGATCGAACTGAACTGAACTGAATGAAATTAAGAAGAGGCTTTGTGGAATGGGAAAACATTTGGATTTGAGGGTGAGTATAGGTTTCCCTTTCATTTCTTATATACGTGACTTTGGAAAAGTCTTGCTATGTACATGGAGTTGTAATAGAGGGATGAGATTAGACGATCTCTCAGGTCCTTTCTAGCTCGTAAGTTCCTTGACTCTATACCAGATGGCTTTCGTAAAGGGTCATGGCTATTTGATGAAAGCATTTCAAATTGTTCCCTCGACCTTTGGGTCCCCAGTTTCATACGAGACACAGAATCCTAAGCATGCTTAGCTAAGAATAACAGGAAGTCTGCTGATGGGTTTCAGTAGGGGCTGAAGTCAGGAGATTTCTCTCTGCGTTTCAGCCAAGTCTGGGGAAAAAACAATGAAGAGAAGAAAATATAACAAAATTGCTAAGGGGGCATTAGGGTCTCATTCTATTTTTTTTTTTAATGGGCTGCTGCTTTATTTATTTGTTTATTTTTTTGATGGAGGGCAGTAATCTGTGCTTATGAGAAATCTTAAAACAGTGCTTCTCAACCAATGTCACCAACTCCAGGGGACATTTTGGACATTTGTGGGGGTTATTTTATTGTCTCAATGGTAAGAGGACCCCAAAGCCATCCCGTGGATGCAGACCAGAGATGGCAGCTGTCCTGAAGTGAGTGGGCTGGTGCCGTGGGGCATGGAGTCGCACTCTAATTTGTCACTTTTAATATCTTTTGCCTGAAGACTGAGTCCTCCGTTATCTGATGTATTCTTCTTATTGGATTAAAGCTGGGTAGGGTGCCCAGATGTCAGGGGTCTTAGTCACAATTGTAATCTGGAGATCTAAAACCTCTAAGCTGGGGAAGTGAGGATAACCTAGTCTAGGGGGCTAGTCTGAAGCTTCACAGATCAACTAGAGGGGCCAATTAGCAATGGGCACCGAGATGTGGTGGAGGTGGGCCGGCAACAGAAATTCAGTGACTCTGAGGAAGAGATACAGCCTAAGAGAGGAAGATGGAAAAGACAGTTTCAGACCTAAACTCTTCAGATATATTTTATTATTTTTCCAGTTGTTTCTATAAGCCAGATTAAACAAACTCACAATTGAGAAAGTATCAACTGAAATGCCATTTTGGGTGATTTCCCGAGATAAATTTAACTACCAACATAGCTAGACTAGAATGGTGGCACACCTAGTATGGAAGTGAGCTGAGAATTAGAAGACTGCCTGGTTAGCACAGCACTACAACCAAGGGCGTTTGTGTTAGGGTGGTGTTTAATGTCTAATGATAATGAGCTAAGGTAACTCAAGTCTATTCTCCATGAAAGTGACATTCAGGAGCAGGAGGACTGAAGCCCATGAGCCAGGGCCCCCCTCTTCTGCCAACACCAGGCTCTCTGACTCTGCTTTCCTAAACTTCAAGGAGCTCCTTCTCCATCCCTTGCCCTTGGTCCTCTCATTCTTTAGATAAGCTTCCACTTTTCATTATGGAAAGTCCATCATGATTTACTTGCTTGTTTATACAAAACCATTGTGTCTTTTAGGCATCTGTTGTATATTTTACATTTCTTAATGTTGACTTTATTGTTTAATTCTCAAAAATCACACTATATTGTTGATGTCATCCTTACTGATTTCTGTTATTTGTAAAAATATTTTGATCAAAACTTTCCTCTAAGAATTCATGATTGATTAATAAAATTAACCCAAGTGTGTTTTGGAACTGTACCTCTCTTCTGTCACTTTGCTGAAGACAATTTTACTTCCCACATTTACCCTCTGCTCTTTGAAGTGGGTCCTGCTATTGTTAGATTTATTACTTAGGTTGCTATGGTGTTAAATATCTTTAGATTTATGACATTTTTGTTAGACTTCACTTCTTGATTGATCAAAAGAGAACTTGGAGATGAGAGCTCTGAAAGCCTTCTTATTTCTAGTCTCAACAAATAACATTTCTGTGGTTCTTCTCTTTGGGCTGGGTTTTGTGATATCATGGGAATTGGACTTTATAGTAGAAGGTTTTACAATGGTATTTTAATGGGTTATTTAAAGAATGAGAGGGACTCATTCTCCTAATCAGTTACCAAATGGTTTTTAAAAGATGTCTGGAGGTGAAACTACACTGCAAAAGATGTGTGTGTGTGTGTGTGTATGTGTGTGTGTGTGTGTCTATAGGAGTGGGTGTCGGGGCACAAAACATACTGTTACTTGAGAGTTCATGGAGTTCTTTTTTCCTGCTAGTCGCATTTAGTAGTCATGTTCTGATAAACTTCAGTGTGGTAAATAGACTAATGGCAGTGATTCCATTGAAGTGAATTAGTTTACTCTCAGAGACCTCAAAGGAAAACAATAAAGTCATGTGAAGGGAATTATTTTAACCACTGATTGAAACAAAACAAAACAAAAAAACTTCTACCTACATGGGACGATTTACTAACATTTGTGTTTCTTTTCTGGGGAAGGATTTTTATAAATTGTGCATTCAAAAAATTAACAATATATGAACATATCACAATCCTACAGTAACAGATATGACCAAAAAAACCATTATAATGGCATTATTTTAAAAATGATACTGAAAGACTATTAGGTTAATTCCATAATAGCTGTAGCATTGTCTGCCAAAACAGGAAATATCAACTTGAAAAATTACTGTTGCAACATGGAAGCAGATCATTAAAACTGTCAAGTGACAAGAAAGCTGAAGATCAATGGGTGGTATTAAAACAAACCTTGACAGCAATACAAAAAAGTTGTAGGTGTTGTTCAGTCCCTAGACTGTGTCCAACTCCTTGCAACCCCATGGACTGTAGCCTAGGCCACCCAAATGGTGTTACTGGTAAAGAACTCACCTGCCAAGCAAGAGACATGACACTTGGATTCAGTCACTAGGTCAGGAAGATCTCCCGGAAGAGGGCATAGTAACCCACTCCAGTATTCTTGCCTGGAGAATCCCAGGACAGAGGAGCCTGTGGGCTATAGTCCATGGGGTCACAAAGAGTTGGATATGACTGATACAGCTTAGCATGCATGTATGGATGGTAGCCTGAAAGGCTCTTCTGTCCTTCACTATCTTCCAGAATTTGCTCAAATTCATGTCCACTGAAACAGTGGTGCTATCTAAACATCTCATCCTCTTCCAACCCCTTCTCCTTTTTCCTTCAATTTCTCAGCATCAGGGTCTTTTCCAGTGAGTCAGTTCTTCATGTCAGTGAGTAAAGTGAAAGTCGCTCAGTTGTGTCTGAAATTTTGTGACCCCATGGGCTGTAGTCCATGGAATTCTCTAGGCCAGAATACTACAGTAGGTAGCCTTCCCTTCTCCAGGGGATCTTCCCAACCCAGGGATCAAACCCAGGTCTCCCACATTGCAGGAGGACTCTTTACCAGCTGAGCCACAAGGGAAGGCCAAGAATACTGGAGTGGGTAGCCTATTCCTTCTCTGACCCAGGAATCGAACTAGGGTCTCCAGCATTGCAAGCAGATTCTTTACCAACTGAGCTATCTGGGAAGTGGCCAAAGTATTGGATTTCAGCTTCAGCAACAATATTTCCTATGAATATTCAGGGTTGATTCCCTTTAAGACTAACTGATTTGATCTCCTTGCAGTCTAAGGGACTCTGAAAGTCTTCTTCAGCACCCCAGTTAGAAAGCCTTTTTTATAGACCAATCCTCACATTCATACATGGTTATTGTAAAAACTATAACTTTGACTATACAGACCTTTGTTGGCAAAGTAATGTCTCTGCTTTTTAATACAAAAAATACATTCATTCAAAAGAACACACACAACTTCTTTCCTGTGTTGACAACATAAGTAGGAGAACTTAATGGCAAATTCAAGAGCCATTAAGATAGTCCATGTTTAATGAAGGGCCAGGCAAGTTCAGCCTGCTTGTGGCCAGCTTGTTCTTCCATGTGACTTTCCACCATGTCCGGGGAGCATCACAGAAGTGGCTTCGTCTCCCTGCCCTTCAGTTCCCCTGTTTATAAGACTGGACCAGCAGTCTTCTCCTGGTGTTGAGAACTTGTGGCGCTTATGTGATGTTTCTAGAGCCCTGTGACATCTTTGGGTGCAAGATAGCATCATTAATAGTCAATATTATTACATTAGGTGTGTACCTTGAATGGTCCTGCAACTAAGGATGTTTTGCAGAGTTGTGTGCTCTGTATGCAGATCAAGAAGCAGTTAGAACAGTTAGAACTGGACATGGAACAACAGACTGGATCTAAATAGGAAAAGGAGTACATCAAGGCTGTATATTGTCACCATGCTTAATTAACTTATATGCAGAGTACATCATGGGAAATGCTGGACTGGATGAAGCACAAGCTGCAATCAAGATTTCAGGGAGAAATATTAATAACCTCAGATATGCAGATGGTACCACCCTTATGGCAGAAAGTGAAGAAGAACTAAAGAGCCTCTTGATGAAATTGAAAGAGGAGAGTGAAAAAGTTGGCTTAAAGCTCAACATTCAGAAAATGAAGATCATGGCATCTGGTCCCAACACTTCATGAAAAATAGATGGGGAAACGGTGGAAACAGTGTCAGACTTTATTTTTCTGGGCTCCAAAATCACTGCAGATGGTGACTGCAGCCATGAAATTAAAAGACACTTACTCCTTGGAAAGAAAAGTTATGACCAATCTAGACAGCATATTCAAAAGCAGAGACATATTACTTTGCCATCAAAGGTCCGTCTAGTCAAGGCTATGGTTTTTCCAGTAGTCATGTATGGATGTGAGAGTTGGACTATAAAGAAAGCTGAGCACCTAAGAATTGATGCTTTTGAACTGTGGTGTTGGAGAAGACTCTTGAAAGTCCCTTGGACTGCAAGAAGATCCAAGCAGTCCATCCTAGAGGAGATCAGTCCTGGGTGTTCATTGGAAGGACTGATGTTGAAGCTGAAACTCCAATACTTTGGCCACCAGATGCAAAGAGTTGACTCATTTGAAAAGACCCTGATGTTGGGAAAGATTGAGAGCAGGAGGAGAAAGGGATGACAGAGGATGAGATGGTTGGAGCTGTCTGTGGGGTCACAGAGAGTCGGACACGACTGAGTGACTGAACTGAACTGAACTGTGCTCATAGGGAGCCCTTTCCTGATGGGGGAGCAAGTAAACTGCAAAGTGGTTTGGAGACCACAATGGGGTGGGCAGTGTCCATATATTCACTGCTCTCAATAGTCACCAGAATGAGGGAGGATGCATTTAGGTTTAGTTCTTTGTGCACAACTCTTAGATTTCCTTTTAGAGGGAATCAGTAACTTACCTGTAAATATTTTGAAGGTTTACTATTGTTGCTTACAATTTTTTGGTTAGAAGTGAGCACAGCGCTTAATGAAATTCAACTCGTATCTCATTAGTTCATTAAAGGGTGGGGAATTAGCATTCCACAGAGACCTATTAAGAGAAGTAATTTTATTAAAATCCTAATTGTTATTTTAAGGCAAATAAATTAATATTCTTATTTGTGAAGTGTTCCCTCTCACTGCTTAGAATGCTGCATTGACAATTAAAATATAATAAAGATGATTAATAATGAATAAACATAAAATTAAAATATCATAAAATACGCAATTAAAAAACACTAAAAATCCTAGCTGAGTGGAATCATTAGAAAGAGCTAATCATGACTGGAGAGAAGTGCTTCTGGAGGATGATGTTGCTAAGTATTATTTAACCATGGAGAGTTTTTAAAAACATGCCTAATTCATGACTTATCAGGGATAATGATATGAATCTTGTTAGACACTTGATGCCCAAAATGAGAAAACCAAAGCGACCTGGATCTCGCCCTGATATATAATTTGACCTTCTAGCTACTTCTGTGTCATAAAATAGACAATCTCAAACCCAAAGGAAGTGGCCAGGTGTGTTGTCAAGCATGTAACACTGATAACCACGAATTTCAATATTATTTTATTAGATTTAATACTATTTATGTGAGTATTGAAACACATGCATAATTCAAAACAGCTCTCTAAAAACTGGACTATATAACCTCGAAAGTCCTCTTCTGCTTCAAAATTCTACCTTGTCCTGGAAAATAGGTGGCTGTGGGGTAGCAGAAGGGTCAAAGAGCCATGGAACAAAGATGTAAGGTGTCTGGTGGCTTTGCTTTCTGGAATCTCAGTTTCCTTATCTACTGAATGGGGAGTATAATTTCTTCTTCACTGGATTCCTGAGAGGAACAAATAAAACATGTAGGTGAAGATGCCTTAAAGGTGTAAATTCCCAGGAGCAACACAAGCACTTTCGTTTTAGCTCATAAGACACTCACATCAAGGTCTGTTGTTTTTAGACTCCATAGCTTGGCGTGACCTTTTGGAAGAACAGGTCAACTCTATCTCCTTTCTTGATGTTTTATTTCTCTTTTTTAATAACTAATATTTCACAGAATATATTACCCTCATTTCTAGACCATCTCACGTATTTTCTGAAGAGAATGAGTTTAGAAATAAAGAAAAAGTTAAAATGATGTCCTTATTGTTTTAGGAAAGGGATTTGACCCATGGAAAATCTTAATCTTCATTTGACCCATGGAAAATCTTTAAAATCTAATAAAAGCCTCATCCTAAAGGGGAATTTTAAATCTTTCTTTTATAAATTGATCCTTTTTTGTCTTTAAAGGTGCTATGATTTTCATGACGCTGATAGTGAAATGCCCTGGGAGGGAGAAAACTTTTAAATTCTTAAATATACCTTTTATGAGTCAGAGAGGAGATATTTGCTCCCTATTAATAAATGAACAGGTATCTGAGAATGAGGCTGTGGAGATGGCAAAAGTAACAGCACCATGCCAGGTGTTACACAAATCATTGTGCATATCTTGTTCCTGGCCCTTTTTACGATACTGACATATTGGGATTTTTCATCTTCTTGGATGCATATGGCAAGGGAGGCACAGAGAAGTTATGTTACCCAGTTTACACAGACATAGGATTACAAGGCTGGTCAGCTCAGATCCAGAGTCCAGGCTTTCCACTGAGAACAGGAGGCACCGGTCAAAACCCCATCACACCTTTGCTTGGATATTGCTGTCCTTCCCATCTGATATGGGAGGGGAGACCCCATGTGCTGGGAACACACGTTTTAACTAGATAGTATTTCAAGGGTGTTAGGTGGTATCTGTACTCCTCCCCCATGAAGGTGATATTTGCTGCTGTGTTTTAGAGATAGAATAACATGGCTTGTTACTCTTTTAACTCTTGTTTCTGTTCAACACATACATAAGAGCACAGAATTCTTACATCAGTTTTCTCACCTGTGGAATAGAAATAACTGTAGCAGCTATCTACTTAGGAGGATTAAATTTGGCAATCCATGCAAATGTGTAACCTAACCCCTGACAAAATCAAAGGTTCAGTAATGTTAGCTGAAATTTTCTCAACTCCTGGGAACAGCTAGAATGCACAAAACTTGGGTTTCTTATGATTAAACTCATTTTAACTCATGACTCCTCTCATGGCCTCTTATAATATTTTGTGGGCTGAATGTATATGTACCCTCAAGTTCATTTTTTGAAACATCAACCCCCAAAGTGATGGTGTTAGGAGATGGGGCCTTTGAAAGTTGATTAGGTCATGAGGGTGGAGCCCTTAAGAAAGTAACTAGTGTCCTTAAAGAAGAGACAGGAGAGCCTGCTTGCTCACTCTCTGCTGTTGCTGCTAAGTCGCTTCAGTCGTGTCCAACTCTATGCGACTCCATAGACGGCAGCCCACCAGGCTCCCCCATCCCTGGGATTCTCTCTACTCTCCACTTGAAGATACAAGAAGCCAGGAAGTGGGCCTTTACCAGACACTGGATTTATCCACATCTTGATCCTGAACTTCCCAGCCTCCAGAATTGTGAGAAACAAATGTTTGTTATTTATAAGTTACTGAGTCCATGCTGTGTTGTTGCAGCTATCTGAACAAACTAACACATGGCAGAAAACATAATCCCAAAGTTCTACTGGTTTAAAGCTTAGTGTCCTTGGGGTAGATATTCAATGAGGTTCCTCTTCTTGTCCTCCCAGGATGGCATCTGGGTTATTGGAAAGGAGGTTAGCCTGTGTGTTTCGTGTCCTGAGTTTCTGCTGGTGACAGTTTTCCAGATCATCACTGGGTTGGTCCCCACTATGGGAGTTGTTCAAGGCTCATAGCAGGAAGACCTGGGATCTGGCGGGGGGCTGGGTGGCATACACTGTCTCTATCCGGACTTGTTTAATGTTGGGTTCAAGCTTAGGGTGGTGAGCTTGTGTTATGTGGGGGCACGCATGCCCCCATCTCCACCCATGTTCCATTAGCATTCAGCTTTACTTCTGCTTCTTGGGGTGGAGGGGTTGTCACTGGGGCTTCTGCCAGCCCACACCGTGGACCGCTGTCCAGAATAGTGTGCCAGCATGATGGCCCACCAGCCTCTGTGCCTCTCCATTCAGTGGCCTAGAATCATACTAAGTGCCCTTCAGTGCCTTCAGAGCATAAAGAATGGCTAAGAGCCATTCCTTTGACAAGAAACCCTTCAATCTGGTTCTGTCACACCCCACTGATTCATTTGTAAACCTCCCATTCTTCAAACATCTTCAAATGAAATGGGACACCAGTTTCCTTATTTTGAAATCATCCACACCTCAGGGGAGATTCTCTCATCCTCCGCCACCCATGCCATCTCCAGAAATTACCAGGTGGTACAGCTTATAATTCTCTCTGCCATCTCCACTCTGCTCTTCCCTAGATTCAACCCTGCCTTTTTTGTTCCCAGGTGGTGGCAGAAATGAGGTGCATTGGGCTGCTTTTACACTTAGGGTCAAGTCCCTCTGTCTAAACCCTCTTGCTCTCCTGAAGGGCACCCAAGAGAGGTGTTTCTTTGAATGCCAAGCTGAGTAATGGACTCTTTTCCTCATTTTTCTTAGCCTGCTATCATTTATTGGATGCTTGCCATGCACCAAGCTTTGAGATCTTGGCCTCCCGGGTAGCTTGGCAGTAAGCCCTGAGAGTTCCTCCTGAGAAGCAGCCTTGGGGACTCTGCCACTATTACACAGGATGGGAATGAGGCTCAGGAAAACGAAGTTACAGGGCCAGGCCAGTAAGTAGGGGGGCTAAGGACTCTCATCAAAAGGCATTTGGCTCTAGTAGCTCAATGAATAATTGGGGAGCTGAATTTTTCATGCTGAAAAGCCCTAGATTATATGTGTACCCGGCTCTGTCTCTCTCCCTCCCTCTCTTTCTCTTTGTCTCACTGTCTTTCTCACTGTGTCTTTTTTCCCTTGCCTTAATGAGGAAGATTTTGCCTTGAAGCCACAATGAACTGATTATTCACTGTTGTTTGCCACGCCATATTTTAAAAAAAAAACATTTTATTGGAGTATAATTCTTTTACAATGTTGTATTTGTCTCTGCAGTGAAAAGTGAAAGTGAAAGTTGCTCAGTCATGTCTGACTCTTTGCAACCCCATGGGCTACACACTCCATGGAATTCTCCAGGCCAGAATACTGGAGTGGGGACCCGTTCCCTTCTCCAGGGGATCTTACAAATCCAGGAATCGAACCCAGGTCTTCCACATTGCAGGCAGATTCTTTACCAACTGAGCTATCAGGGAAGCCCAAGAACCCTGGAGTGGGTAGCCTATCCCTTCCCAGGTAGATCTTCCTGACCCAGGGATCGGACCAGGGTCTCCTGTACTGCAGGCGGATTCTTTACCAGCTGAGCTACCAGGGAAGTTTCTGTAGTACAACGACGTGAATCAGCTATATTGTATACATACATCCCCTCCCTCTTGAGCCTCCCTCCCATTGCCCCCATCCCACCCCTCTAAGTCATCACAGAGCACCGAGCTGAGCTCCCTGGACTACACTGCAGACTCCCACCAGCTATTTTACACATGGTAGTGTGTTTAGGTCAAACCTCATAGCCCAGTTCATCCCCCCTCCCCTTCCTCGCTGTGTCCACTTATCCACTCTCTGCGTCTGCATCTCTGTTCCTATCCTGGAACCAGGTTCATCTGCACCAGTTTTCTTATTGTGTTCCTTCTTCCTGGATTCTCTCTATCTGGAAAGCGCAACTCATTTTCCTGTGCTCGTATTTAAAATGTTAACTTCCCCATCGATCACCCCCACACCCTCCTTGGAGAACACTCAGCTCTGTGCCTGCATGAAGCATTGCATGTCTGCCTGTACTGTGGCTGGCAGAGCACTCCTCTTCTGACAGTCTTTCCCTCCAGGTTAGAACCATTCTGAAACTTATATGCAGTTTACAATCAATATGTGCACTTACCGTTGCCTTTTCTCTCCCCTTTCCTTTCTCAGTGTGGTATTGCGTGTTTTCCAATTGATGACATTTTAGGATTAGGAAACACGGTTGATGATTTCCTTTTACTCTTACCTGTTAGGTGAACTCAGGACGTTACACAGAGGCGGAGTATTTTTCATCTTTTTAGTCTCAAGTATTTGGCAGTTTGTCTTGCACATAATAAGTCACTGAATAAATGAATAAATGATGTACCAAAAGAATGTGATCATGATTCTTGAAATACATCTAACATATGGCTTCATAGGGTCTCGGGCATTTGCTTGCAAGTTTTCTTTCAAAACTCTGTGACTTGGAATTTTGATTACAGGGAACCAGACACATTTTCATGAGCTGTTTGACTCCTCATATGCAGCTGCCACTTCCTGATTATATAACTTGATGTGTCAATCAGTTGAACCTTTGTTTCTTTATCTGGAAAGAGGATAGTAGGATAACAGTAGTCATCCTCTTCAGAGATCTGGAAAGATTTTTTAAACTAAGTACCTTGCCTGTGTGAGATATTTCTTTGGGGATTGCTACAGTCTTCACATGTCACAGAGTTAACCCAGGTTGCTAATTAATCACTGATGCTCTTGCTCTGGAGTCCTAATGGGTGCTGACACAGCAGTTTCTTTTTATTCTCTCTAGCAGAACTCTTTTTTTAGGTGTTCACCATATGCAGTCATAGGCTTTAGCCTAAGCTTATCACAGCCCCTATAAGAGCAGCAAGGGGATTTCCATTTACTTTGAGGAATGTGTTAGGAAAAGAAGTGGAATCCAATCAATGGGATGTGAGTGGAAAGACTCTGAGAGCTTCTTGGAAAAGTTTCATTGCTGATAAAGGAGAGCTGCAGTTTCTGACTCTAAGAATTATGTTTGCTCTGGTTCAGGGAGAAAACGATAGTCAGGGGATTACAAGCCTCATTAATAGTAATAAAGAGCATGCATTCTTCAAAAATAAATGAACAACACATACATAAATAAAACAAAGAGAGCCACAGGGAGTGTGTGTCTCTCTTCTTCCTGTGGGCATTGTTATCTAGATCTGACACTTGCCTTAGCCATGGTGATGCCATTCAGAGGTCATGTTGATAGTGAGGATTCTGAGAAGCCAGGGGTTGGAGGGAACCTGGACCCATGATGACATTTTGACTCTGAATTCCCCAGCCTACAAGCCTAGCTACCCTGGGCTAGCAATTATGTCAGAAAATACGACATTGGGATTAGTTAAGCCAGGTTGAGCTCTTATTTCTGTTGTCTACAGCTATCAACAGCCACCTCCACTCATATCCCAAATGCTATTATCCTCCCCAGATGGTTCACATGATAAAGAATCTGCCTGCAATACAGGGAATGTGGGTTTGATCCCTGGGTCGGGAAGATCCCCTGAATGAAAGGAATGGCAACCCATTCCAGTATTCTTGCCTGAAGAATTCCACGGACAGAGGTTACTGTCCATGGGGTTGGAAATAATTGGACACAACTGAACGACTAACGCTTTCACTTTCATTATCCTCCGCAATAAGCAATTTACCTCTTGCATATATTTTTTGCTGAGTCTCTGCAATGTTAATATTCTCATCCAGGAACGACTCTTTTCTTTTTGCAGTGCTAATAACTTTTCTGCAAACCTCTTTCTTACTTGGTTTCTCTGGGCTCTAAGGCAGTGTGCAGTTTTCCCAGGGACTCTGGTGGTTCCTCAACTCTATAGAGTCCTGACAGTGAGGGGGACACGTGGCTGCTTACTGC
Source organism: Budorcas taxicolor (assembly GCF_023091745.1). NCBI lineage: Eukaryota > Metazoa > Chordata > Mammalia > Artiodactyla > Bovidae > Budorcas > Budorcas taxicolor. The sequence continues at coordinate 47,173,864 of NC_068915.1, forward strand.
CCAGCAGACTCATATTCTGGTTGCATTTTCCCTTTGGGAACTTCATCATTTCTTCATGAGTTTACAAATATGTCTGCACAGCTCCCGGGTAGACACTAGGTCAGGCCTTGGGGACACAACAGTGAACAAAGGAAAGATCCCTACATGGAGGGTTGTGAGAATTTTTATGGCCAATTGTGGAAGAGCATGGGCTCTGAGAACATTTAAGAGGAGAAAGCATGTCATTTGCTGTTGACTGATGCTATCGCAGGGCTTTCCAGGTGGTGCTAATGGTAAAGAACCTGCCTGCCATGCAGGAAACAGAAGAGACACAGGTTCGACCCCTGGGTCAGGAAGATCCCTGGAGGAGGGCATGGCAACCCACTCCAGTGTTCTTGCCTGGAGTATCCCATGGACAGAAGAGCTTGGTGAGTTACAGTCCATAGGGTTGCAAAGAATCAGACGTGACAGAAGCGACTTATCACACGTTCAAGCAAGATGCTATCTCAGGAGGACTCAAGACTTTTACAGTTATTCCCCAAATTGGAAAAAATGAACTAGTCTTTCTCTATCTGAATGCTAGCTTAGTCTATGGTCATACCACCCTGAACTTGCTCGATCTTGTCTGAATGCCAAACTCATTTTTTCTTTCCTAATTCTTCTAGAGAAAGAAATACATTTCCAGTATTAATGCTTCCAAACACAAATGCAGGAGCTGGAAACCAGCAGAAGTCAAGTTTTGCTGTTGTGATGACTTGGATATAGGATGCAGGAACACCAGGTAAAGAGTTGGGGACTGGGAGAGTCCCCCCAGATTTCCAATAAGCTAATGCTTTAGTTCTCTCTGGGTACTATAACTTGAAGTGTGTGGAACTGGATGCTGCCCAAGTTCTCTCTGACCTCTTGTCATATGAAATGTTATCATTATGATTAATTAAGTTCAGAATCAATCATGAGGCAATAAATAAATACACCCAAGATTCACCCCTGGAAAAGAGAAGTAAAGGGCTTAATTGATGAATAGAGTCATTATTTTTACTGGATCAAAGTGAGGAATACTGCATTTTAATAAAATTGGACAAGTTACTTTGGGTGCCAAAGTTTAGGCTTTTAGCAATGGTGATACAAGTTCATACAGATTCTCAAATAACCACTCACCTCCTATTTCTGGGGTGGCAGTTCACAAATGGGTGCTGACTGGCCATCTTCTTGTTGCTGCGGTCTCTCTGGCCATGTTAATGGGAAGGAAAGTAAGAATTTTAGTTGTGAGCTGGAGATACTATTACTTTCTCTGTGCTCAGTTATTTGTGCATTTTGATGTTTTAATCATCTTTGAAGCTGTTATGAGGTGACATGAGTGCCAGCTTCTCAAGTTCTGTTTATCAAGCCATGAACACATATCCGTTGACAGCCTGTCCATATAATGAATTGTCCAAACTGGGATCACTCTACAGAATGAGTGCGCACGCTTGGTTGTTCAGTCATGTCTGACCTTTCATAAGCCTTTGGGCCATAGACCATCAGTCCATGGGATTCTCCCGGCAAGAATATTGGAGTGAGTTGTCATGCCCTCCTCCAGGGGATCTTTCCAACCCAAGAATCGAACCCACATCTCCTGTGTCTCCTGCACTGCAGGCAGCTTCTTTACCCACTGAGCCATCAGTTATGCTGGGGAATATGGGTAAACTTGGACTGGCTTGAACAAACTGCTTTACTCATACCCTATCCATTGGACACAGGCTATTTACAAGTTCGGAGATTATATGTAATATGGAGACATAGAGACCCACCCACGTCACCACTCTCAACCAGGCACCATCATCCCCACTAGTCAACACAGTGGTCTGCAAACTCATCTGTACTCTACCTCCTGTAGTTTGTGAGATCTTTGTAAACCCCTTTAAATGTCTGATTCACTTGCTTTGTGTGAAATTACAAAGGTTGAATGGCTAATTGCCTCATAGGAAGTCCCTTCAATGTTTCTCTTGGCTAAAAATTAAACAAATAAATGAATCATTCCTGCTATATCCCTATTCAATATAATTAATTCAATCTTTTGCATTTTCATTTTCTCCATGTTCCATCATTTAAAAGACACGAACAGAAATGAACTCTTTTAAAATTAGTGGAATAATTGTGCTGCTCATGCTACTTTGTGAGAAGGCTGTTGAAAAAAATACCATGACCCGATCTCAAACATTAAATGGTTTAGAAGTGAGACCTTCAAAAATCTGATTGAAGGGATCACACGGAGAATTGTTTTTATCTTGGTTTATGTGATTTCTGATGTGCCCTATCTTCCCAGCACAGTGCTTTACTCTTAGAGAATATTAAGCACGGATTTTTAGTTAATTAGTTAATACTATGGGTAGATTCATTTTTATGTTTCCAACTCATTGTTTCTGGCATTGAAGGGCACCATAAATAAACTTCAATTTTACAGCAAATAATCTGACTACTGAGATAACCTAGAAAGTGCTTCAGTAATTGTTTCTCTGCACACAAAACTTGTTACTACCATGGAGGAAGAAGAAATTTCAGGGCAGTCCAAGGCACCCAAGTTGGAGGAAAGGGCTCTGCTTGCCCTGTTTCATAAAACATAATTTTTAAAGTTTGCTTAATCCCCAAATTTTGTGTTTTTTATATCCATAAACTCTCTTCTTTCCAAGGGGGCTACCACTGCCTGCTGGTAAGGTATTCACAGAGACGTTACATATAGTAATTATAATAAAAATAGCATTCTGTAGTTGCATAGCAGATTATAACTTACAAAGTAATTTTGCATGCTCATTATCTCATACGACCCTCTCCACAACCATTGAAAAAAGTGTTTTTGGCAGAGAATGATATGAATTTATAAGACCCTAGTTTCTTTTTCTCCTGGGCCAACACAAGTTATTTTCTAGGGTTCCTTAGAGTCATATATGCCCATTTGTTGTTTAGTTGCTAATTTGTGTCTGACTGAGACCCCGTGGACTGTAGCCCACCATGCTCCTCTGTCCATGGGATTTCCCAGGCAAGAGTACTGGAATGGGTTGCCATTCCTTTCTCCAGGGGCTCTTCCTGACCCAGAGATTGAACCTGGATCTCTTGTGTTGCAAGCGGATCTTTACCATCTGAGCCACCAGAGAAGACCTACAGATAGTGAGTGAAGTGAAGTCGCTCAGTCCTGTCCAACTCTGTGACCCCGTGGACTGCAGCCCACCAGGCTCCTCCCTCCATGGGATTCTCCAGGCAAGAGTACTGGAGTGGGGTGCCATTTCCTTCTCCAGGGGATCTTCCTGACCCAGGGATCGAACATGGGTCTCCCTCATTGCAGGCAGACGCTTTACCCTCTGAGCCATAGTGAAGGGGATGACAGATCTATAAGATGAAAGGAGCATGCATCCCTGAATCCCTGAATGGAAGACAGTGCTAAACACCCATAATGGACACTATGTGAATAAGAAAGACTTTCTGTTGTATCAAGCCCCTAAGATTCTAATGTGTTTATTTTAGTCATTTCTTATCTTTATTAACATAATTTTCTAATAGTCATTTTATTCATGAAATAATGAAGATCAAAGAGGTAAAGTTACCTATTTAAGCTCACAGAGTCAGAAATATGCAGTTGTACACAATCTAAAAGTTAAACCCACTTAGTTTTTTAAATTCCAATCAATGTCAGTATACTTGTGAACACATTTCAGATGTCACTAATGAATATTATATCAAAAACTTATAATGTAATGCCATAAATTTAGCTAAACAGCTAAATGCCTAAAATGTAATAAGCCTTTCATGGTCAGGAATAGTTAACGTGCATCTCAAACCATCCAATAGGATATAAAAAAATATATATTGAAGAAAGGAAAGCTGCAACATCTTATTCCATAGACTGGTAAAACAGGCTTAGTGAAGTCCCAAATTAGTGACCAAGATTGTGATAAGCCAGTGGTATAAGGTGATAGAAGGTGTTGTGAACAATTAAAATGAGGCTGACTATCTTCAGTGCCCTTCTGTTGACAGATCATGTCAACGGAAAACAATCAAGCAAAAAAAAAAAACAGCCAAGAAAGAAGTCAACAAAGAGAACTTTCTTAGTGTTCTCTTTGTTAATAAGGCTGTAAAGAAAACCACTGGGCCTTCAAATATTGAATGTCTGGATGTCATCATTTTGGAGGATGGAACTCTGGGATTTGGGTTTTAGTGAGCATCCTGATGGTTTGCAGACTTGCTGAAGCCCTGCTAAATGGTTGGGTAGATTCCCACTAAAGGTCTAATCTCAAGTGTTATTTCATTCTCTATCTATAATCCTCTTCTCTTTCAGAGGAACTCAGAATGATACTGTGAGGAGATTTTTCAGGTGAGGAATATTTGAGGCAAGGGGAACAGCAGAGACACTGGTTTTCAGGATGCTGTGTAGAGCTGACAATAAAAATCAGAAAACCAAATAATGCAATAAATCCTGTGGCCCTAGAGGAAATAGGGCAGGCTAATTGGGCAGGATGATTCTACACAAAGTCACAATTCTACTAGACTTTCTTATTGTATGTCACATTAGTGTAATCTGAGTAAATCTTCAGTTCAGTTCAGTTCAGTCGCACAGTCGTGTCTGACTCTTTGAGATCCCATGGACTGCAGCACCCCAGGCTTCCCTGTCCATCACCAACTCCCGGAGTTCACTCAAACTCATGTCCATTGAGTCAGTGATGCCATCCAACCATCTCATCCTCTGTTGTTCCCTTCTCCAGCCTTCAGTCTTTCCCAGCATCAGGGTCTTCTCAAATGAGTCAGTTCTTTGCCTTAGGTTATCAGGAGTAAATCTTAGGGCTCCACATAGCCTAGTCTCACTGCAGGGTCATAGTTAACTGGTTATAGTTCAGCATTCTGAAATAATAGAGAAATATTATTTTATTTGATAATTTTCAATAAAGTCAAAGATGCTCCGCTTCATCATCCATGACAGTATTTCCTAAATTCTTTGCTCATACTCTTCTCGTTCTCCTACCTGTTTGCCACAACATCTGTCCATGCTCAATTTTTGTTTTCTTTCCTGTCTTTTAGTTTTCCATGAAATGCTTCTGCACAGCCATTTCTGTGGGCCCCAGTTTCTGTCCCTATCCGCATTTCCTTTGACAACTCTGCAAAATATTTCCTGCATGATTAGATGGAGATGGGTTGAACAAAAGAAGGAGGTTATATATATTCATATGTAAATTATATTTTCCCCTGCTATATTTGAAGGGTAAGATGGAGAAAAAGTATTTTGAAACAAAGTATAAGTAAGTTATGAAATCTTTGCTTAAAACCAATTAGCCTTTGACTGCTTATTAAACAGAAGTCATTAGCTTTATTGGAATGAGAACCAATAAGCCTTGATCATTTCTGCTTTCAAGTATATGGCCTTTGTAAGGCCCATTGCGGCTCCGTCAGGGTTGCTTGAAAGTCACCATTAAACAGTCAATGCTTTTCAGTTTTGTAAAATAATAAGGTGCTCTGACCCATTACTAGATAAAAGATCTACCCACCCATCATCTATTCCTGATCACCCCATCAAACTCAATACATTTACTCTTTCATGGAGACTTATTCCAGCCAAATGAAGCAACTGAGAAAGAATATTTGTTTAAGCCAGATATTAGCAAAGTTAATCTGAAGAAATTATGTGACAGCTGCCTTGCCAGCACCTACTATCACAGAATACTTGTGGGATAAATAAAATCAGTACATCTTGGAGGTGAAGTTTAGGAACCTTCATTTTGACAGGTACATGAGTATACATGAGGAAGCTATCATTGCATCATTGGAGGTAATTCAGTTTAATGAAGAAAGTCTGCGATAGTGAAGAATTGAAAAGCTTATGGCAAATCATACATAACAAAAGCTACCTTTTCCTCCTACCAGCCTTAAAGGATCACATAAAAGGGACATGGATTTAGCTTTGGAGGTGAGGTGAACCCTTCCTAGGGAAAGGAATATGGAAGTTAAGATCGAAGGCTTGAGGCGCTTGCCAGCTGCAGGCAGGAGGTGTGTAGGATGCACAGCACAGTGTCTGGAGGAGGGAGAAGAAGACAGAGAGGATACGACCTCAGGCCAGAAGCCCAGCAGAGTGACAGGAACCTGGGACCTGTTTACCAGGGCTACCCTTACCAGATGGAATTGTTGCTAGAACTTCAGCTTGTCGCCTTAAGCAGCAGGGAGGGAAGGCCGGCAGGCCTCAGCTTGGGACACCAGCACTGGGGCCCTGCTGGGCTCCCCACAGGTGTGAACTAAGGCCTGGAGTGGGGGTCATTTCACATGCGGGTGCCGGAAACCCAGGCCAGATGTTGCCCCCTTGTCCAGGAGGTCAGACTCTTCATGTGCCCCATTCTTGACCTGGACACAAAAATCTCTTCCCCTCCTAGGCTTCTCCAGGAAGACCATCTCTTTGAGTGTGTGGGAATTCTGCTGCATGTAAAAGATGTGTGGGGTTGGAGTGTGGGGGTGGTGCTCTCACAGCAGAGCCCTGGGTACTGCACACCCTTAGATACAGGTCTCTTTTCTCCCCAGACTTGAGTGTGCCTTCCCATGTGCTGAATTGCATGTAAGTGCTCTTTCAGTAGCACAAAATGATTGAACGTCAGGAATTTCACAGGGTTCAGCCTGACGAGCATTTTCCCTTTGGTTGAAATAGTTTGTAAGATATTTGGTAGTCATATTTAAATACGATATTTGAAATTCCACTTATTGGAAGAAGCACACTGCTTGAGGCTGAAGTCTGATGTGGATTTGAAACCTGCTTATACATTTTTTTTTACTGTGTTACCTTGAAGAGGCTATTCCACTCTCTTTGCCTCAGTTTTCTTATGTATAAAATAGGAACTAGGTATTTATAAGAATCTGAGGTTTGGAGGGAAGGATTAAATGCAGTAAACCTCCCCAGAAATGTGCTATTTAGGTCCATGGAGACTACTGCATTTGGGTCACCCATAGCATGTTAGAAGTGATGGACTGCACATTGTCAATCAACACCATTTAGAAGCTACTGGGCCCAGTTTGGGCTTCCCTAGTAGTTCAGCTAGTAAAGAATCTGCCTGCAATGCAGCAGATCCTGGTTTGATTCCTGGGTCAGGAAGATTCCCTGGAGAAGAGATAGCCTACCTACTCCAGTATTCTTGGGCTTCCTAGGTGGCTCAGCTGGTAAAGAATCTGCCTGCAATGTGGGAGACCTGGGTTCAGTCCCTCAGCTGGGCAGATCCCGTGGAGAAGGGAGCATTCTGGCCTGGAGAATTCCATGGACTGTGTAGCCAATGGGGTTGCAAAGAGTCAGACATAACGGAGTTACTTTCACTTTCACTTCACTGACCTCAGTTCAATAAAATGAAATCTTAGCTGTGACCTCAATCTGCTTGGCACTGTGCTCAGGCTTGAGGATGAAGATGAGGTCTTTGCAAAGTGCATCATTTTTTGGTTTTTCTCTTTAACTTTATAGGGAGCTTGCTGGGATTCTTAACTGCACATGATTAATATGTAGGAACCAGGAATGTAGAAAACACATTTTAAAATATTAGCAAAGCCTGCTTGATTTTGTTTTAGAAAGAAGCATTGATTTTAATAGGGAAACATGTTTTTCTCAAGGTTATGTTTTTGAAATATCAGGCTACAGAGCATGGGTGCAATGTCATACATTTTGCTCATTTATGTGTTCCCCAGATGCTGCGCCATGTGTGATCTTGCTCAGCCATCCAAACTGTAAAATAAAAGATTACTGAAACATTATTGGGGATGTATAAGAAATTACATTGCGAGTCATAGCTGATTTTTCAGTTCTTATTTTTCTCTTTCAGTTGAGCTGACGATTCTCCGTTTTTTTTTTTTTTTGGTCTGAAATCCCCTAGATGGCACTAGAGAATCCTATATCTAAGTGGCTTATATAATACTCCTAAGTACATGAAGAGAAGTAATTTTTATTTTTCTGCGAATAAACGTTAATAAGAAGTTGAACAGGATGGGATGCAATGTTAACATTTATGTATGCTGTATACTAGGTGCTCCTTGAAAGTAAAAATTGGTAATTTTTAAACTGTGGGTGTCTCAGAACTGGGTTTTGGTATTTTAATTAGCATGAAATTCATCTGGTGCAGACATAAAGATGCATAGAAATAGCAGAGATCTTGAGGCTGACGCTTGACCCAAATGACATTCATATTAGAGCCATAAAATACAATAACTACATGTCCTAGGATGGAAGGGGGTGGGTTTTTAACCCTCGTCTCCTGCATTGGCGGGTGGACTTTTTACCACTGAGCCACCTGGGAAGCCCAAATTTTATTCAAGATATCATACAAAATATTCGTCTTCCTCCTCTTCTTTATCTTGATTAAATTGGAGTAATGCAATTTGTAACTTTGCAACTACTTGCAACCAATCACATAGATTATGTTTCTCCAAATATTTTTGGTGAGATATTTCAAATACCTTTTGCAAAAAGGCACCTCAGAAGTTATGGTAATCTCACTTTTGCTTCTTTCCATTGTTACAGCATGTCCATTAAGATTTCCAGCTTTTCCATTCACTTTGATTCTTTCCTAAAGAAACTGTTCAAAACTGACAGCATCCATGATTCAATCTTCGACAGGAGGGACACTGTCAAGAGGAAATGTCAGGACCTGCTTCTTTTCATTGATCCCTTTGCCACAAGGTTTTTCATAGGAGCCACGGCTTCAGTGTAGGCAGATAGGGAGCTGGGTGAAGGGAGTGGGTTTAGGTTGGGTCCCTGAATTCAAGTGGCTCAGAAAATGCACAGTTGAGATGAGTGAAGAGGCCTGGCTGTAAGACTGTGGGGTTAGTGGTCTGTATGGCTGAACCACACAGTTGTCAGGAGGAGGGACCAGTGAAAAACAGCAGTTCTGTAGGTGTAGGGTGGCCCATAGGTGAGCTAAAAACTTTTGTAAATTTCATCCTGATAGTTTTCAGATTGGAAATGTAAGGCTGAGATAATGACTGACCTTACTCTAGATTGCAAAGTTATTTAGCGATAGAGTTAGGCTTCCAATTCCACTACTCTGATTTTACCCTTCCCCTCTCCTCCTATAATTGTACCATCATCTGCCAAAGTTGTCTCTGGCACCTCACATCATAGTTCTTTCCTTGCCCTCCCTTAAAACATCCAGGGCCCTTGGATCATGTGACAGTTGGGTCCTCTGAGCTCCAGGGCCCTTGGATCAAGTGACAGTTGGGTCCTCTGAGCTGCAAGTGGCTTGAGTGCTCCCCCTCCCCCACATTCAAGAGCCTTTAACAAGGATAGCACGCTTCAAGTCAGGCAGCCCCAAGGTTTGCTAATTTGCAGCTCAGTGATGTCATCATGGGCCCAGGATTTTTCCATTTTTGCACTTTGCCATTTTCCCATTTTCAGTTTTTGCCCCCCTGGGTGAAAAAGTGCTGTGGTAGCTCCACATTTCACACAGATACAAGCACACCCAGTGATGAAAGAGACACTCTTCTGTCCCTGACTCTCATTCTTTTAGTGAGGAAACCTTTCTTAGAAGCTCCAAGTGGACTTCCCTTCAGGTCTACATTGGCCAGACCTGGATGACTCTGGCCCCCAAACCATGACTACTAAGGTAAAGAGATAACCAGATTGCCTGATGGAGGTGTCCCTGCCCCAACAGAAGGATTTAGAAATGAGTAGGGCTGTTCTAGGTTTACAAAGTGACTAAATGCCTGACTGCAGTACTTAGGATCTGGGATACAGAAGGAGAAATGTGATATTCAGAGGAGTCCCTTGGGATGAAGAATTATGTCACCCAAATGCCAACAATACGCCTGTTGAGAAGCCCTACCACTCAATCATGACCTGCCATGGGGTCATCGGTAAGGTAGTGGACACCGAATCAACAGGAAAGAAGGGAGGTGTGGCTACTGAGTCAGCGGCCAACAGCCCCCGTCTTGTTCTTGCTCTAGCCCTGAGTCACCACTTTTGGAATTCCATACAAATGTGTAAGGTCAAGTGCTCAAAGAAGGCCAGACTGCCCAGGTCTTTTCGTAATCAGTTATAATCCGATCAAAGAGAATCAGAAGTTCACTTGGATGACATGCATGGAGAAACAGCTGTTATCCTTCTTGAAAATAAAAATGAAAGCAAATAGTGCTTTTGTTGTCACTGGGGTGGGCTTCCCAGGCATCACTAGTGGTAAAGAATCTGCCTGCCAATTCAGGAGATGTAAGATACTTGGGATCAATGTCTGGATTGGGAAGATCCTCGGGAGGAGAGCGTGGCAACCCACTCCATTTGGAGTGGAGATTCCCATGGACAGAGGAGCCTGGCAAGCTACAGTCCATGGGGTCACAAAGAGTCATATACGAATGAAGCAACTTAGCATGCACCCACAGGGTGGGATATAGACGGGTTTGTTTGTTGGTTTGTTTTGTTGCAGGGTTGAGAGAGTTGGGAGGCCACCAGGAGCTGGTGAATGGCACTGATTTTCTGTCAGATGCCCTGAGTATTGTGGGAGAGAATGAACAAAGGTGAGGCCTCAGCATCATTTTATGGAAAGAACTCAGGCTCTGAAGTCACAGAGACCTTGCTCACCAAGTCCAGACCTACTGTGAACTCTATGCAGAAGGTTACCAAAGGTTTCTGAACCGCAAATGTGAATCTTCAAAATAAGGCTAATGCTAAATCTTCGCCATGATTACATGGGCAGCAGAAGGCAAGTCCCTAGCCCAGTGTTCAGTAAACATCAAGTGCCATGTCTGATGTCTGAAAATGACCTTGAGATTTATTTACTTACCCTTTCTCGCTACATAGAGCTACAAGATTAAGCAAATAAAAATATGTGTATGTACGCGTTCTAAGTCACTTCAGTTGTGTCCCGCTCTTTGAGACCCTATGGACCGTGGCCTACCAGGCCCCTCTGTCCCTGGGATTCTCCAGGCAAGGATGCTGGAGTAGGTTGCCATGCCCTCCTATAGATGTCTCCCAATTAAAATACATGTCTCCCAGTTAAATTTGAAGTTCAGATAAAGGATTGATAACTTATTAGTGTAAAGATGTCCCAAGCGCTTTGGGATACACTTCTCCTAATAAATTATTGTTTGTCTGTCTGAACTTTGAGAGAGTCCTATATTTTATCTTCCAACCCTATCTCTACATTCCATCTCTTCCCTGGATTCTCTCCTGCCAGAGAATAAATAAATGAAGCCCAAATTAAATATCACTCTCTCACTCATGTATTTTAACCTTAGCGGGGACCTGGCAGACCAATGACATCACCTTCAGCTTCTTTTGGTGAGCAAACATTCTCTAAGCTTGGAAGGAGAGGATCCTGCCTTGACAGAGTGGATCAGGTCTCAAAAGCCATGCTGGTCTTATGAACTTTGTGGTTAATCTTCTTGCAGAATGTTTTCTTTCACAGTTGGCTGTTCTGTGTCTGCATAGATCTGCAATAAATACTGTACTGCAGTGCTGAAAAGAGAGGAAAAACATTACCATCTGCAACTACAGCTTGCAAATTACAGCTTGCAATCACCTGCTATTAAATAAAGACACTTTAACAATATTTTGGGTTTTAAATTAGCAATTTACATCACAAGACTCTGAAAATACTAGTCTTTTAATACTGCAATTTTCTTTCCTTTTAACCAGGCATCAACATGTATTGAATTTTTAAAAAATGCAATACAAAGTAATGTTTATTTAAACAATAGCCACCAATGGTATGAGGCACACAGATGGAAATCCAATACTTTCTCACTCAGCGGGCAGCTTCATTGGAGGACCCTGATGGGGTTGCAACTCTCTAATTTACATCATGGGGAAAATCTAAGGCATTGCCTTTTTTTTCCTTAAGTGCCTGGCCACACCAGGCTACCTGTCATGTAAGAAAGTAGTCTCAAGCCGGGAATTAGAGGCATTCTTTGAAGGAGACTTGAAGCAAAAAGGCTGAAAGGGAAGGAGTTCAAGTGGGAATGTTTCCCTTTGTCATTTGACATCAGGGTTGAATCGAAGGGGATTGGCATTTGTGCAGAGCACACAGGATGCAAAATGAGATGGAATTTGGAAGCATACAAAGAGAGGAAGATTAACCAGCTTTGTGCCTCACGGACACTACTTATATAGACAGAGGGTTAAATCTATATCCAAATATAGTGGTTTGTCTTCCAGTTCTTATTACTGGGACTTTATCCACCCTTTCTCTCAACATCTGAGTTAGGGAACTGGAAAACTCCAGGAGCAGGCACGCATTGTAAAGAGATAAGTATAAGCTTTGCGGTAGTGATTGCTGGGTTGTAAATTCCTTCACATAAACACAGAGCATTCTGGAGCATCATACCTATTAGCTGGCAGCCTGCTTTCCTGCATGTCCCCTGCTCTGCCCTGCATTCAGCGGCTGTTGATGAACAGCTACTTCTCAGAGCTCTCCCAGATCCAGGGTTGCTTTCAGTAGTTTTTTCTTTAATCCTAAAAAGATACTGCTCTTGTCTTCATTGTTCATGCCTTGCCATTTTTACTTTTTATAACCCAAGACACCTGCCTAAATCTCGAATTCTTTCCTTTTCATGGTGTTCTGAATTTTGATACCACACATGCTATGTGCTCAATAAATGTTAGTTATTATTATGATTTTTATTCATAGTAAAGGTTTAAAGCTATGTCATATTAAATCTCATTTGAAAAGGAAAGCACCTTGGAGAAAAACTTGAGATTTCAGTTCATTCCATGGGCATTCAGCGGTGGTTGGTTTAGAGGCGTGGGCAGTGTTAGCTCCTTTCTATGTTCCATTAATTACACCGTTCAGCCTCTCAGGTTTGGTCATAAGTCACACCCACAGCTCCTGTGGAGCCAGCTTGTGGCCATTAGTGATTTACTTGGAAAAGCAGCAAATTGAATGACTTTTTTTTTTTGTAGGCTTTTCCAGTCCTCTTAGGCTTATTGGTCACCTCTGATATCATTTATCACTGTATCTTGTTATCTGTGTTAAGGTCTAATGTTAGTTCCTCTGTTTAAGGATTGAATTGGTTTCAATCTAATCTCCTAAATAGAATTTCAGATGATTTGGGGCCCAGCTCCTGACCAGAGGGCTTTGTTCTGGTCCTTTTATTAGGTCCTATTTATAGTACCATTTGCTGATAGAATCAGGGCATAATGGATAGATTTTCATTTCTTGTTGATTACCTATGCATTCTTTTTAAAGGCTTTTAGAAACTAAATGTACAACTTGTCACCAAAGCTTAACACTGGAGTCATTCTAATTTGCTTAAATAGAAACTGAAAAGAATAAAATTCTCTCTTCAAAAGCATATATACATTCTTGAGTGACAGAAAAGCCCTTGAACATTGCAAGATATTCTGGACTCATAACCTATTTCTTGTCTTTCAATGAATATTTTAAATGTGAAGAGCACTTTGATAATAATTACTGTATGAAACAAAAAATCATCAGCATCTTTGGATGATTCCACTTTGAATGTTTTGTCAGAGGTGCATGTTTTACCATGTGTGTGTGCTGGTCACAGATACCATGTATGATATTAAGAATACAGTTAATCCTCAAATTTCTTCCTGCCTGGTTCAACAGAGACTGGAGTGAGAATAAAGACAGACGTGAAAGCCCTTTGCAAACTTTCAGTTCAGTTCAGTTCAGTCGCTCAGTCGTGTCCAACTCTTTGCGACCCCGTGGACTGCAGCACACCAGGCCTTCCTGTCCATCACCAACTCCCAGAGTTTACTCAAACTCATGTCCATTGAGTCGGTGATGCCATCCAACCATCTCCTCCTATGTCATCCTCTTCTCCTCCCACCTTCAATCTTTCCCAACATCGGGGTCTTTTCAAATGAGTCAGTTCTTTGAATCAATCAGGTGGCCAAAGTATTGGAGTTTCAGCTTCAGCATCAGTTCTTCCAATGACTATTCAGGACTGATTTCCTTTAGGATGGACTTCTTGGTTCTGCTTGCAGTCCAAGGGCCTCAAGAGTCTTCTCCAATACAACAGTTCAAGAATGTTGTTTTTTAAAAAGTGATTTGAATTACATAGTGAAAACCCATCCTAGCATTTATGTCAGGCCCTAAGATCAACACCTATCTTTGTTAGTATTATAGAAGGATATTAGTCTATTAGTCTGTAATGTGTGTGTGTGCACGCGTGCGTGTGTGTAGGTACGTGTATGTACATGTATCATCAGCTTTTTTCGAATGCTTTTAATGAATTTTCCGTATAAATAATGTCCAAAGTATCTACCATAATTTCTCTTCAATTATGAGACTACTAATTTCTTGTTTCTATGAGACATGCTTGAATCATTTTGAAGAAGAGAGAGAGCCAAAGATAGTGATCTAGTGAGAGAGCAATATGCAGCCTTTATTAAGACTTCAAAACACTTGGATGTACACGTCCTTAAAACTCAAGAGTTCACTGGGCCTGACATTTTACAAATCCTTGGATACTTGTTAGCACTCTTTATATCCATTTTCATGATCTCTCAGCTGGAGAAAAGGTGGTTTATGTGTTTTAACTGCTTTGAAACCCTTAGCTAGTTAAGTAAACATAATTTCATGTAATGGGCTTTGCCATTGAGTTTACATTTTAAAGAGTCTCTCACAATCTATCCATACACTTAAGTTTTACATAATGTATTTGGCATTACAGGACTACAACTGAGAAAAGCACATTTAAGAGCCATGGTAAATGGGAAGATGCAGAATGTTTCAATCCCCAATCCTTAGTTTTACTAATGCTGCCAACATTTGTAGCCCATCTGTCTCTCTCAAGAATTTCTTGTAGATAGCCAAATTGATTGGTTTTTCTTTCACCTTTTAAAACTTTTCTCCTGCTTCCTCTTTTGAGGCTGGTAATAATCACAGAACCATAGAATTTCAGTCTTAGAAGGTATTTTAAATGTCATGAAAATCCAATAGTTCATTCCATGCTTGAATCTTTTATATTACATGCCCACCAAAGGGCTAGCTGGGCTTCCCTTGAATTCCTTCAGCCATGGAATACTCATTACCTCTCAAGGGAGTCCTTTCCATTCCCACACAGTCCTAGAAGTCAATAAATTATTTGTTAGGCTGAAAAGAAATCTCCCTATCACATTTTGCTCTGTTCTCAGTAAATGGACAAAACATAAGTAATTTGTTTTTTCATACATTTAAAGACAATTATTTTGTCTCCTGTATTCTGTCTCCTTATGCCAAATATTCCTGATATTTATAATTTTATGATATGGCTTTGAGTCTAGTCATAGATCCCTAAGCTCTGAACATGCCAAAGTTCACTGACAAGAATAATAGGGAAAATAAAATCAACCATACTGAGCTTTTAATGGGTGCCAGGTACCTTACAAACATTACCTTTAATGTCCACAATGATGTGAATTAGGTATTGTCATCTTCATTCTATAGATTTAGACATAAATCTGTATCTCTCTATATCTGTAGTTAAGGAAACCAAAGTAAGGAGAAGTTGAGTAGCTTTCCCAAAGATGCATATCTAGTATTAGCAATTGGCAGAGCCTGGATTTGAACCTTTTCTTATTTGAGCCTTTTCTTATTCTAGAGTAGGTGTTCTTAATTGTACATTATTGTACATTATAATCCTTTTGTGAGATATGATAACAACCCCTCACCCGCTCTATAGAGTAAGTAAGTTCTAGGTCTGTTTTAAGCAGTTCAGAGTGGAGAAGTCACTTACCTTGTTCTAGGAATTATGTCAAATCAAAGGACTGATAAGGATGAGTCTAGCAGGAGAAAGAAGTAGTGAAACAAAGGAACGAGATGATTAATAGAATGCTGTATGAGTCTCAGAGTAATTGAAGATGGTAGGTCTGCCAGGTGAACAGGCAAGCCCTACATATGTCATGACCTTCTTTGGAGGGAAAGTGTGCCTGTAAAGAAACAGTCATTGAAACTAGACATATTCTGGGTGTGCATATGTTTCCTCTTGAAGGGATATAATTTTCCTAAGAATGTAGACACCTGAAAGTGGAAAAGAAACCCTTTTCCATACATTCCATACATTCTTGAATGTCCTTAGGAAGCAAAGTTGATTAGAGACAAAAAGAAAAAAAATGGAATTTGCTGGTATCTTTTGCTTGCTTTCAAGTAGACTCAAATGGACCATAAGTTAGAGGACATTCTTGCTGGAAGTACTTCTGAGATTGTTAAAAACTCTCACCTTACATGTGGGGAAACAGGTTCAAAGATGAGAAGTCCAGTGCTATACATCTAGATAGGGACTCAAAAGAGTGTGTGATCAATCTCTACTGATTGTAAGACTCAGATCTTTTAAATTATATTTCTTTACACTTTTTATTTCTTTGGTGAAGTAAATAATAACTCTTCTATTGCAATGTACTGACACAATGAACAGTTGTAAGAGGGAAGCTTACACTGGAAGCTTGCTGTGTAACACAAGGCAGAGTTCAGTGTTTGATGCATCTTTCTTAGGGATGTTTGCTGAAAGTACTAGAGGGTGGATGGGATATTTGTGGCAACACTATTCTAGCTAGTATCATGGTTTCCTGTATCTTATGAGATTATTTATGGTGAATCTGATTTCATTCAGTGTTGAAAACTTGGAATCAGAATCATGTGGGGACGGAGAAGTATTCCTTAAAAATGCATGTTCTCAGACTAACCAACTTACATCAGAATTCTGGGGAGTGGAGTCTGGAAATTAATATTTTATAAAAATACTAGATGAGGCTTATATATATTAAAGTTAGAGAAATGTTTGTGTTAGTTCATCAGTGTGTTAGTTTCTTACCGCTGCTGTAGTGAATTACTACAAATTGAGTCACTTAATACATGCTTATTACATTAAAGCTGGGAGAGTCAGAAGTCCAGAGTGGACATCAGAAATGCAGAATGGGTTTCACTGAACTAACATCAAGGTGTCAACAGGGCTCCATTCCTCCTGGAGGCTCTAGAGGAGATCTGAAAGAAAGTGAAAATGTTAGTCACTCAGTTGTGTCCAACTCTTTCAAACTCCATGGACTATAGCCCGCCAGCCTCCTCTGTCCATGGAATTCTCCAGGCAAGAATACTGGAGTGAGTAGCCATTCCCTTTTCCAGGAGATCCCCCTGACCGAGGGATTGAAAATAGGTCTCCTGCACTGCAGGCCGATGACTACTGAGCCGCCAGGGACGCCCTCGTGGGGATCTGGTTCCTTGCTTTTGCCCACATTCCTTGGCTTCTCCTCCCTTCCATCACTTGGCCCTCTGCTTCTGGTGTCACATCTCCTTCTCTGACTCTTTCCTACTTCCCTTTTTCTTATAAGGATCTTAGTGATTGTGTTATCCAAGATGATATTTTTGTCTCAGAATCAGGAATCAATCAGCAAAGTCCTTTTTGCCATATAAGGCAATATATTCACATAATGTGGAGACCAGGAATTGAACATTTTTGGGGAGGCACCTATCGTGATCGGTTTTAAAACATTTTTATGAAAAAAAAGAGGTGCTGAGGAAGGGAACATTAAGTATCAATTGATCAGAGTCCCCATCCCACTCCAGGAGTCCCCTGATAATGTCTCTAGGAAATCCAGGGACCCTGAGGAGCATGGTCTAAGACAAGCAGTCCTAGGATCTATGCTTATTCAAGAGTCCATGAGGGGAATCTAATCACCATTCTTCATTTAGTGTATCTTACCTGGCTTTCCAATAGTTGACTTGGCAACTATCATTCAGCCTTCCCATTCTCCATTTTCTAAGGAACTCCATCTGAACTTACTGCAGAGAACAAACAAAACATGACCTTGCTTTATTAGGGATAAAATCACTGTTTTAACTGATTATAAGAGAAAAATGTCTGTTAGAAAGGGGGCTTCCCATTAACTTTTTAATCTTTGTTATTTTCCAACATTTTTCTATTAAAAGGAAAACAAACAGCAATTAGCAGAATTTTTAAAGGCATCCTTTTTTTTTCTATGTATATTGTTCTGTCTCATCTATTACATGTTTCTCCCCCACCCCAACACACATATACTTTTGTACCAACCATAGCCTTGATTGTGAAAGTTTAACTCTTTTTATAATATTTTTCTTTTGAGATACTATTTGGGTCTTAGCAAAACTTTGCAGATGTTTCTGAATTAATCAAAGAATAAATGGTACTGAGTTATATATTTTAACTAATATATAAAAGAGTAAAAATTATCTAATAGGAAATTAACTAAAGGAGAAAATTAATGTTTTTTTTGTTAAAAGATATCTTTGTATGTCACTGTATTAGCAGACTCTTGGCCATCTGCCCTATGACAATATTTGGAAAGATACAGACAATAATTGTCCTAATGCCTGTATTAGTCATCTTAAAATTGGACTGGATAGCTTAACAGCAGAAATTTATTTCACATAATTGTGGAAGTTGGAAAGTCTAAGATTAAAGTATCAGCAAGGTAGGTTTCATTCTGAAGCATCTGCTTTTGGCTTGTAGGTGGCTACCTTCTTACTGTGTCTTCACATGATAAAGAGAGCTCAAGAGGTCTGGTGTTTTTACCTCTTCTTATAAAGGCACTGGGACTTCCCTGGTGGTCCAGAGGTAAAGATTCTGTGCTTTCAGTGAAGGGGGCTCCAGTTCAATCCTCAGTTGGGGAACTAATATCTCACATGCTGCAAGACCAAAAAAAATAAAAGGGCACCAGTCCTATCAGATTAAAGTCCCACTCTTAAGATTTCATTGAACTTTAATCAATTCTTTAAAGGTTCAATTCCCAATATGGTGGGTTAAGTTGTGAACATGCGAATTTTGGGAGAGCATGATTCAGTCCATTGTCTGTCCCGTAGAACATCACAAGTGTTTCCTGATTCCTGAGAGACCTTGGCAATTTCATTACAAAAGATGGTTTATGTAATTATGAGAGAGGGAAGAAACAGAAACACCAACAGGCTTTTGAACTCACATCTCATTCTTTATTTAGATGAATTAGTCAGCTTTGCTCCTTTGCAACATTTTTGTTACACAACAGAAAAATCCTGGCTTCAAGACTCCTCCCTGTCCCCCAGTTCAAGGAAACCTGTAACTCAATACAATCATGGTCCATCATCCAAACACCTCTGCTCTTAGGAAGCAGTAATCATGGCATACTCACAAGGGTTGCATGTAGACCATTTTCTCTTCTTTCCTAAGATGGGTAGAATATGGATGAGGATTTTTTTGTGGCATAGAATTTTGAAATTAAAAAGAAAACTTGTCAAGAGAGCTCTTAGAAGCCATAAAAGAAGTATAAAACATCCTTTGACTAATATTTATCTCCTTGAATTCTGCCTCTGAGACTGGGAATAGGCATAAGGGACTCTCATCCACAGTGCCTGAATGACTTTTGTGAAAGAAGAGAAGGAAGGGTAAATAGTTAGGAAGAAGGAGTTTCAGATTTCCAGGCAGCTCTGGGAGTCTTGGCCAGGGGGCGAGAGTCTCAGAGCAGAGATTGCCCAGCAGATAAGCTGTGTTGGACAGAAACTGTCCAGCTCTTGTCCCCTGCTGTGCTCAGTTAGTAAGAGAGAGCAGCCCCCAGGGGAGCCTGCTCTAGACATAACTGCCGTGCATGTGGCAGATGGGGGCTGTCAGCTGCTCAGGCTCCTCAGAACATGTTCACCTGAAGAGACATCTGAAGAATCTTGGAATCTGAGGAATCATGGAAACTGTAGGAATCTTTCATGTTCTAAATATAAAAAGAATCCATTGATTAACTGGAGCATGGCAACGGGAAAGGCATCCATCTAAATCTTGGGCCAGAAATCCCTGAAAGAATTATAGTTACAACCATATGTATGTACATATCTATTTATCATCTATCTATCAAATCTTTCTTAAGTTTAAGTAGTTATCTAGTAGAAGAAGTGCTTCCCAGATTTCTCAGTAGTAAAGAATCCATCTGTCAGTTCAAGAGATGCAGGAGACATGGGTTCAATCCCTGGGTCAAGAAGAGCCACTGGAGGATGAAATGGCAACCTACTGCAGTATTCTTGCCTGGATAATCCCATGGACAGTGAAGTCTGGCAGGCTAGCCCATGGGGTCACAAAGAATCAGACGTGACTGAGCACATATATAGTACAAGGAGGAGACCAAATGCTGAGCTTGAAATAGAAGATGGCTTTTTATCTGTCTAAAAATCTGTTTCCCAGCCTGGATTTTGCCAGTCTCCAAGGAAACTTTTATCACTACAAAGAAATAACAGAATATACCTGACAGTCACAAATTAAGCTATTTGTAAATCACTTGCACTGAAGAAATAAAAGCTATTCTGAGGGGGTAAAATTCTTGTTCAGATTTTCCTATTTTGAAATCTCCTTCCCCTTTCCCATTTGCATGGGCCTATAAACTTGTCCATATCACTAGTAAAAGCATAACACATAAAGAGGATAAAACCAAATCTCTTGGTGACCTTTCACATCAAGCAAGCAAACACAAACATACTCTTTCTCTCTCTCTCACACACACACATGCATTTCTATTTTCATCTCTGTATTTTTAGTGCTTAGGAATAGATTGTCATAACATTAAATGATATATAAATGCTTATAAATATAAAATATTGAATGCATGAATAAGTAGAAATAAATAATGAATGAATAAATGAATGGATAAATAAAAGACTAAATGATGTAATTTAATTTAAGTAAAAAGAAGTGAGTTGGAGAGGGAAATAACATGAATTCCAAACGATGTCATAACTCCACAACCGAGGAAATCATGGATTGATTTCCGAGGGGTTTTATGACTGGTTTAAAAATCTACACATTGTGCGCTTAGTCACTCAGTTGTGTCCGACTCTTTGTGATCCCATGGACTGTAGCCTGTCAGGCTCCTCTGTCCATGGGGATTCTCCAGGCAAGAATACTGGAGTGGGTGGCTTTGTCCTCTTGGATCTTCCCAACTCAGGAATAGAATCCAGGTCTCCCACATTGCAGGTGGACTCTACCATTTGAGCCTTGCTGCTGCTGCTGCTAAGTCGCTTCAGTTGTGTCCGACTCTGTGTGACCCCATCGACAGCAGCCCACCAGGCTCCCCCATCCCTGGGACTCTCCAGGCAAGAACACTGGAGTGGGTTGCCATTTCCTTCTCCAGTGCATGAAAGTGAAAAGTGAAAGTGAAGTCGCTCAGTCGTGTCTGACTCTTTGAGACCCCATGGACTGCAGCCTACCAGGGTTCTCCATCTATGGGATTTTCCAGGCAAGAGTACTGGAGTGGGGTGCCATTGGGCAGTATTAATCAGCCTAATACTTTGAGAAAGAATCAGAAGAATCATTCTGCAAAGGGGGCAAGAAATATAAACTTTGTCTAAGTTGGTTGAATCCTATAAGAAACAGTGGGCATCTTTTTGTATGTTGTGGGAAGAACATTCACCTCTGAGTCAAAAAACAAGGATTGCAGCCTGGCTTTGCCACCAATAAGCCTTATTTCCTGAACATCTCACCTCAGTTCCTGTGATTCCATTTTCTCTTCTTCTTGGTGGGACTGAATAGTCTCTAAATCCCCCAGCAGTCTATAAATTCCATATAAGTAAGTTGACGAGTTTAAGCTCTTGTGGAGGTGGGCTGTGAGAGAGTCCTGGAGGCTCTAGCTGAGGCAAGCTTTAAAGAGAGAAGCCAGCTAAGGATAGTGTGGGCAAACAGAACTGAAGACCTACTTGGCGAAATATTGAAAAAAGCTGCCCAGAGAATCTCAAAGTGATTTTCAAATAACACCCAAGTATTCCCAGGGATGCTTGGGGCAAGACAATGCTCTGTTATTTCAGAAAAGAAAATATGTATTGTGTTCTGTGAACCTGAATTTAGTCAAGGACATACATCACAATTGCGTGCCAAATCAGCCTTGTCAGGATAAGGTACTTCCTGGGAACAATTCTTCTCTGGAACAAAGCTCCGTGAGGCATGTGGGAACATGTAGTACTTTGAATATTATCTCTATGCTAATGTTAACTTTGTTTTGTATGGGTTTTAATAGAACTAAGTTCAGATATTATGAATATTATGCATGGTAATGGGAGTCTTTGAACGTCATGTGATAATTCGTGTTTTGGATATTATTATGACTTCACCAACTTATTATGAGGCTTTTTTATTCACCAGTGATGTCAGGAAAGAAATCTTCCAGACCTACTAGGTTCCCACCATTGATTAGGTGCTGGAGATACAAAGCTGAGTAAGATAGGCCTCACCGGTATAGGTCTAAACAGCTGTATTTAAATTAAAGTCATTTAGAAGTTTGAAAGCCTGTGGGAGAATAGGGTGATCAACTAGAGGTTTTTTAGCTCATTGGCAGCTGCATTTCATGCTATTGGAACCCCAAGGAATAGAGAAAATCACTATCCTTTTAAGCTTTCAAGTAGTAGTTTAAGTGCTTTAAAACTAACCGGTTTAACCTATTAGGGTGTATGTTCATGAAACATAAAGCCAGAAGGAAGACAGAAACCACATTTCATACCTTTATTGGTTCTGTGGCTTTTTCCTCTCTTGATTCAAATTAGAGTCAAATCCTCTCTAGCAAATTACCAACTCATTTATGGGATGCCAGTCTACCAGGCACAGGCTTTGTTTCTAGCTTTCGGTTTAATCCTTCAAAGAGTCTGTTCACAGATTTGAAGACTATCTTTGGCAAAGGCTGCTGCTGCTGCTAAGTCGCTTCAGTTGTATCCGACTCTGTGCGACCCCATAGATGGCAGCCCACCAGGCTCCCCCGTCCCTGGGATTCTCCAGGCAAGAGCACTGGAGTGGGTTGCCATTTCCTTCTCCAATGCATGAAAGTGAAGAGTGAAAGTGAAGTCGCTCAGTCGTGTCCGACTCTTAGCGACCCCATGGACTGCAGCCCACCAGGCTCCTCCGTCCATGGGATTTTCCAGGCAGACCATCCAATATTATTTGACATCTTGCAGTTATCAGTTGGGATCATTCCTTCTCAGAGTTCTTTTCTCTTTTGATTCTGTTATTTCCTCTGATTTCTCTTTACCTCTCCGATCCTTCCTTTGCAAAATCTCTGGAAGATTCTTCTTTTCTCTCTCTCTTACCACCTGCGAATTCTTTAGACTCATTTTTATTTTCATTTTTTTTGGTCTTCAAATCTGTATTAATTTTCTAATGCTGCCACCACAGATTACCACAGACTTGGTGGGTTCAACAACTTAAATTTATTCTGTCATAGTTGTTTAGGTTAGAAGTTTGATATAGGTCTCACCAGATCTCACCTAGTCAAGATGTCAGTAAGACTATGTTTCTTTCTGAAGCTTTTAGAAGAGGATCTGTTTCCTTGCTTATTTATGTTTTTGGACAGAATTTAGTTCCTTGTTTTTATAGGACTGAGATCTCTCCTTTGTTGGCTATCAGCTGAGGCCCATTCCCAGATTCTAGAGGCCATCCATATTCCATAACTCCTGGCTCCTTTTCTTTATATTTAAAGCCAGAGATGCAGAGTTGTATCCCTCTTACACTTTGAATCTCTCCGTCCTTTCATTTCACCTCTCTCTGACCATAGCTGGGAAGCTAGGAAAGTATCTGTGCTTTTAAAGACTAATAGGATAAGATTGGGCTCACCTGAATCATCCTATAACTCTCTCCATTTAAAGGTTTATAACTTTATTAATATCTGCAAAGTATCTTTTGCCATGTTAGGTAATGTGTTCACAAGTTATGGAGATAAAAGCAGAGACACTGTGGGGAGTCCTTCTGCCTCGCACAAAGTCCAAAATCTAACTTGTTATCAAATTCTTTACACCCTTCCTGCTTGCATATCAAACCTCTACTGTGTATTCAAAAGTCAGTTGTCTCTAACCCAAACTTCAAGCATCATTTAGCTGTCTGTGTTTTGTCAGGTGTATCTCCCCAGTTCACCTCAAATCTGATCAAATTCTTTCTTTGCTGGAAAACTTTCATTGGTTTCTACTGCTCACAGAATGAAATCCAAAATCCTTATCAATTCCTAAAGATTTTGATCTGTTCTTTTTTTCCCCATTCTTTCCTGTTCTCCCTGATTTCATCCCTTTCTTCTTCCACAGCCTTCATCAAGGTGGTGCCAAATCTTTGTGCCTTAATCTTTTCCTTCCATCTGGAACATATCTCACCTTTAACTGCTCAATGAGTGTCTTCCAAGTTAAAATACTTTATGAACTGACTTCTTTCTCATGAACTACCATCTCTATGCCAATGGTCTGTTACAGAACAGAGTTGCTGCCGTAACATTTTTCTCACTCTGTCGTCCTTACTTTTCTTTTTCTGTGTAAAGTCACAAAACACAATGGCTTGGAATTATTCATTTTTGTATTCAAATTGTCTGAGAGATGGCCTGGAAAATGATTCTCAACATGTATTTTTGAATAAGTGAATACATGAGTGAATGAATAAAAATACTGTGTCCTTTGAGTAACTACACTATTTTTCATAAAAATCATTCAAGATATACTTATTTACTACACATGTATACTCATTAAGTATGTGATCTATATAAAGACAATTGGGTCACAGTTTTTGTGAAGTATAAATAAACCAATATACTTTACTGTATTTTCTTCCAAGTGCCCAGCACTGAGTTTTGTATGTAGAACATTCATCCAATCATCCTATCAAATTGATCCCAATCAATTCATCCCTATCAAATTGAATTTCTGGCCTGCTTCTCTGACAGGACACCTTAGTTGAGTGTCTGGAAGTGTGCAACTCCGCATCTCTTATATCTGAATCATTCTGAGGATCTATTTGAACTGGGTTCTTGAAACACAAAAAGCCTGGAAGTTCATGGATTCAATTCCTGGGTTCTAGTCCTGCCTTAGGCTCCTGTCGGTTATACGTGTGCCTTCAGAGATTACATTTCATATTTCTGAAAACATTTTACTACTTTTAAAATAAGGGTTTAGATTATATGATTTAAAAAACCTATCACATTTTCTGCCCATTAATAAGAATTTCTTGACCATTACAGTGTGACTGGCATTGAGTTGAGAGTCATGCAAAGGAGTATCAATCACAGTCCTTCCTCTTAAGGAATCATCTAGCTCAGGGGCCAGGGTGGTTTTATAGAAAGAAAGGTGGTTTGATAACAATAATAGGCTTGCGACACAGCCTGAAGCATGAAAAGAATACTTACATTCATTCTTGGCTTTTTTTCTTGCCCATTACCATCTGAGAAGCCAGGATACTTGGGTTTTAGCTCTTCCTTCATACCCAGGTATGCAATCTTGTGTTGCGGGTGTGCACATGTGTATTTACAGCAAGCAGGGAGTGAGAGGTATCAGCTCTGAGTACATGGAGTGGGTGTGAAGTTGAGTGGCCTGGTCTCCAGAAGAAAGACCCTCAGGGAACATGGTGATTCAAGGATAAATCAATGCTCTGGAAATAGCCCTAGGAGAGCAAGGATCAGGCCCGCCTCCTCCTATGTTCCACTGCATTTGAAAAGGCTGTGGCCAAAATGTATTTCAAAAACTAAAACAACAACAACAACAAAAAGGTTTTTTTATTGGCAGCAAGAAAAAAGAACAGAATATTTACTGTAGCTCAGAATGCAAAGACAAAAATAAAGCTCTGTTCTCAATGAATTACTTAGAGAAATTGAGATCTTTGTCATCTCAATTTTCATAATATCGATTTTGTTATTTATCATGCTTGATGCCGTGACTGGCCTGAATTAGCTTGGCTTGTCAGGAGTACTGCTGACATTAATGGTTGGGTGACTGAAACAGTATTGACAGATATTCAGGGCAAATCTTAATCCTGAAATCCAGTTCTCAATTAAAAGATCACCTTTCTGAAAGGATGCTGACCAAAAGAATCTGAAAGGATTTTTTCCTTTGGGGAAAGAGTGAGATACAACAGAGTAGGCAGTTTGAGAGCCTACACAAGTGGAGAGGAGGAAACCATCATTATTAGGAAAAAAATAGTGTTTTTTTCTTATAATTTTTGATTCAGCAAAGGAAGAGATGATTGAATGACTCTCTTCTCCTGGAAGCTTCAGAATGTAAACAGGAAAAGAGAAAGACTCAAAGTGAGGATAATGTTGCTTCTCAGAGGGAAGAAAAGCCAAGGCTTTGATCCAGAGATGTGCCTTTTCTATTTTAAATGATCTGTGCCAGGCTTCTCTCATTGGAACAGGTAACTGAGACCTAACTGGCTTTGTATGATGTAAAGCTCTATCAATTCAACAGCAGTGTCTAGACCACAAAAAGAACAGAAGACTCGAGAAGCAAAGTGGTTTGACTTAGTAATGTTTTTTGAAGTCGGTTTGGCATTTTCTCCAGTCAACTTTTATTTTTGATGTAGATAACTTTAAGCTTTGATAGACACACAAAGTCCTCATTTCCTTAAGAGTTTGGGCGTATTGGAAAGTATTATTGGGGGTTCCACTGTTCTTCTCAAAGTCAATCAAATTGTTCCATTTTAGAGATAAGAATAGTTTCTTCCATTCTATGGCTCCTTCACTGAGTCCTCTGTGTTCTTCAAGCAGGTATTGAATCCCATCTGCCAACTGAAAAAGATGTTACTCACCCTAACCCACGGCACCCTAACCCATAAGGTTACTTATGTTTCCATCGCCAGTTAAAAGCTTGAAGAAAAGCAGAGAATGATGATTATTGCATTTCTCTCTGCTTGGGCTGGAGATAATGAGCTACTCCTGCTGCCCTTTTACATGCATAATGCCTATTGATGTCCACGAGAGCCTCATGGTGTGCAAAAACCGTTAGATCACATGTATCATCTCGAAAATAATAAGGACAAAGGGACACCTTTCTTTTTTTTTTTTAGACTTGGCAGAGAGCCTCTATGGGTCCAAATCTCTCTAGATGGTTCCAATTAAGAAGAAATAATTTTCCTAGAGTAGAGACTGTCTGCCTCTGTTTCAAGGTGAGCTTTTTATGAGGAAAGGATAGAGCAGTTCCCGAGACCATTTCAGGTTTCCAGTCACTTCTCCTGGGAGACATGATTAGGAAGTGTCAGCAAGTCCTCTCCGAAATTGATCAAAAACATGTAACTTCTATATATTGCACAGGGAGTGAGGAAAGTTAAAAGAAGAAAGCAAAAAAGTAAAATTCTCAGTTGCAGGAGGGGAACTGTTTCTTTTTGAAATTACTTAACTCCTTGGGGCTTTTCATTTCCTCTTGTAATGAAGGTTTGGGTGTCGACCAGGGTTTCCCAAACTGAGCTCATCATTGGTCTAACTTGGGGGAACTTGCTAAAAAAGAAAAATAATGAGTTTACAGTTGCCTTTCTGGGAAATTCTGACCCAGTGGATCCAGGATGAGTCCTGGAATCTGCATTGTTAGCAAGTTATGATAATTATGTAAGTTTGGAGAACATTTGTAGATGGTTTGGTGTTCCAAACACTAGAATTCTTTCTTGTTTTAATGTTCTTTCTGTGTTATATTATAAACCAGCCTGGTGCAGATAATGTCTGGGTACATTTGAAGAGACATCCCCAGTAACCACACATGGTGGGAACTAACAGGACAAGCTTCCAAGGTTGAGAAGATGGCTAATCTGTCATCTTACTCTTAAATGTCATAGCCACAGGTAACAGGCACTGATTCTTGCCAGGTGATGGAGCTGTCCAAAGGGTTGCCAGAAAGGGAAATGTTGGTCACTCACATTCAGGTACATCAGTGTGTATCTGACTTCACAGAGACCTTCCAACACCTTGTACAACACTGTACAAACCACTGTCCTGACATCATTGTTTCAAACTACAGTTACTCTTGATTCCTCTCATGCTGTTATATCTGAGCATGAATAAGCCTTCACAAGTGGGCTATACCACCCTATTTTTGACATACATCTTGAATCTGGCTGCTGCTCACCATCTTCAGAGCCACAATCCTAGTCTAAAGCCTCACCATTTATTGCATGAACCACTACGGTAATAGCTTCCTAACTGGTGTCCTTGTCTCAAATTTTGCTTCCTTGCCATCCTATACAACAGAACGTGTATAATCTTTTAAAAACATAAGCAGGTTATATCACTCCCTTACTTACTTTTATATCAGATCATTTCCTCAAATTCTCTTGGATGCAGGTTATGGGTAGAGGGTCTACTTTTTTTCCAATGGAAAGAGTCCTTTGAGAATGCTTCATGTCCCTCCTTGACTAAATGATACGAAGAGTGTACTTTAACACACAAAAAGAACGTTTTTTCTGAATTTCCTTCTGCTGTAATGCTTTTGCTGATGTGTACTTAACTCAAACTTCTGCACATATGAAATCTTCATCTCTCTTAATCATATCCAATGAACTTAGAAATCTAATTATGCTCCCAGCTTTTCATAAATGTGGTCAATATTCTGTAGTTGTCTGTTGACATTTTTTTTTTCCTTCCCTGAAATCTCTTTTCTTCATTAAACACTGGATTAAGTGATCTCTAGTAAAAGTCAGCAAGATGAAGTGCTGGAGAGAGATGTTATTGGACGAGGAATGTAGGTCTGATGGCACAGACATGTGAAGTAGCAATATGAGTACAGGGCAAGTCATTCAGTATCCTTTGACTGAAGTCAACTACGCTCTTGCAGGGATAGAGGTAGGTAAAGTCTGGGTATGGACAGGTGCCAGTTCATAAAAGGTCTTGAGAGTTATATTAAGGAGTTTATATTGTAACATATATGAAGGGCCATGGAAGATAATTCAGGAAAGTAGGATGATAATGTCTGAAGTGATAATGTCAGTGTAGCAGGAGAGATGGCCATTGGTGTGAGATAAGATAAAATACAGAAGTGGGATTGACAAGACGCAGGGAAGAATTAAACATCAGTATCCAGAACTCCTACCGATTCTAACTGTAAGTTGAGTATGACCAGTTCTTATGTACACTAGAACCATCTTGGGATAAGACATTGTCATTGCTCTGCTGGATTCCTAGAGTGGTTGCCTCACAGGTCTCCCTGTTTCTGTCTTTGCTTTGTCTCTGTTTACAGTTTATTGTCAACATTGTAGCTAGAATGATGCTATTAGAACATATACTGTACGAGGTTGGTTCTCTTCAAAATTCTCCAGTGGCTTCTCATCTCACTCAGAAGAAGTCAAAATCATTGTAATAACTACAAATGCCTCCACAAAATAATCCCTAGTTGTCTCTGTGATCTCATCCAGTGAATTTCCCCTACTGATTCTGCTCCATCTAAAACTCCTTTCTTTTCTTTCAAAAGACTAGGCATGTAACTTTCTTAGGGCCTTTGCAGTGACTGTTCCCTCTTCCTGGAAAGCTCTTTTCAGAGCTATTCACACATAGGTAGTTCCTTGATTTCCTTAACTCTACTCAAATATCAACCTCTTCTAAAATTGTAAATTGCTGTGACTTCTGACTCCAGACACTTTAGATTTTCCCTTATCTTGCTCAATTATATCCCCTAACACTACAGTGCAAATACCATCTGAATTACCTTCCTACTACTTTATCATTAATTTATTTATATATTTTGTTCTATAATATAAGCTCCACTGGCAGAGATCTCCAATTTTATTCTCTGATAGATCCCAAGAGCCTTGCAAGAATATCAGACTTGAGGAAAAACTGTAGGAATGGAAATGGTGAGACTTCCTAGGATTTTTATTTTTAGAATTTGGAGGGAAGCATTAAAGCAACAGATACTATTTGCAATTTTTCTCTTAGGCTTTTAGACTTTGGAGTAATCCAACTCCCGTATCAGCTGACTGCTTTCAAAAGAGATTGAAACCCTAAGTACTCTAGCTTCAGGGCCTTGTAATTCCTCTCTGGCTCTATGTGTTTACCATCCATCCAGATGGAATGGCTATGCCAAGAGTGTGTCCCATCTAATTGTGTGGCATAGCTCAGGAGAAAATAATGTCTATAGGCAACATTTATTGAGTGCTCATTATGTTCAAGCACCTAATTAATCCTCACAAAAATCTCATAATTGTTCATTATTACTGCACCCACTCCTTTTTTACATATGAGAAAACTGAAGCACAAAGAGTTGGCAGAGCTGGGATTTAAGGTGGAGTCCATAATAGTAACCACTATGCTTTGCTTCTATCTCTAAAACAGTGGTTCTGGAAGCTATTCATGAGGCAAAATTCTTAGGCATCATGAAACAAATACTATAAGCATTAACATTTAATTTTTATATAAATCAAGCAACTTGGTTACAAGTAACAAAAATTATCTGGTTATTTGAAATTCATTTTACAGTTTCAGTTCAGTCACTCAGTTGTGTCCTACTCTTTGCGACCCCATGAACCACAGCAGGCCAGGCCTCCCTGTCCATCACCGACTCCTGGAGTTTACCCAAACTCATGCCCACTGAGTCAGTAATGCTATCTAACCATCTCATCCTCTGTCATCCCCTTCTCCTCCTGCCTTCAATCTTTCCCAACATCATCCATAATCTTCTGGATACGTGGAAAATTGAGCTCAGAGATTCCACAGCCAGCAACAGTGCCTAAGTTATGCCATGGGACATGAAGACCTTCTGGGCACTGCCACTGAACATTGCTCCTCGGGACAGATGTTCAGGCTGACACCACCAGTTCTCAGATGCTGAATATCATTCATTATAGCTGGAACCGTTACTGTCCCTGCTGCCTCTCATGGTGGATTTCTATATGCTGGTCAATTCTTACAGCACTCTCACCAGAAAGGATTGTGCACAGATCCTGCTGCTTTTTGGTCCTAACTTGGGTTTCAAAATTCTAGCTGGTGCTTCTGATAGTGAAGCATGAGCATTTGGCGTTTTCAACTTCTTCTGGGGCACTTGAGTCATTCTTGAACTTTCTAGTAAGAGAACCCTTTTCCTTTGTTTTTTGAAATTGAGATTTCAGAAGATAAAAGAAGAAAGATTTTCTTATTGTGTAGCTAATGAGAATGATGAATATCTATCAAAAAAATCTATATATTAGCAAAAAAAGTGCCTAATTTCATGTATGCAATGGAAAATAACCTCCAATAAACATGGGCTGCAGAGAGTTAAAGCTGTTAAACTATATATAATCAGGTCTCCTGTCAGTGGTAAAAAACAAGGGGTGGTTTGTGGAAGAAAACTTTAAAATCGAGATTCTTCTATTCATAGATTAATTTTTCTTCTAAAAATTAGGCAACAATAGTTTAATTTTATTAGCTAATTACCTAGGTTCAGTTTTTCAAATTCTGTTTGAAGAGAGCATATTTTGAGAGCCAGAACTTAGTCATGGAGGGAGAAAGAGAGGATAAGGAAAAGAGGAAGAGGCAGTGACAGGAAGTGGTGAAATGGGAAAGGAGGCAGGGAAGTCAGTCTTTCCAAAGGGAAAACTATTCATTCAAATGGCTGTCCTGGTGGTCTCAAGGATACAACTAGTAGCCTATTTCTTCAGCCGCGAAGTAGTGTCTGACTCTGTGTGATCCCATGGACTGCAGCACACCTGACTCCTCTGTCCTTCAGTAACTCCCAGAGTTTGCTCAAATTAATGTCTATTGAGTCAGTGATGCTATCTAACTATCTCATCCTCTGCCACCTCCCTTCCCCCTCCTCCTTTTGCCTTCCGTCTTTCACAGCATCAGGGTCTTTACCAACGAGTCAACTCTTTGCATCAGGTGGCCAAAGCATTGGAATTTCAGCTTTAGCATCAGCCCTTCAATGAATATTAAAGGTTGATATGTTGATTTCCTTTAGGACTGGGCTTCCCTAGTAGCTCAGATAGTAAAGCATCTGACTGTAATGCAGGAGACCTGGGTTCGATCCCTGGGTAGGGAAGATCCCTTGGAGGACATGGCAACCCACTCCAGTATTCTTGCCTGGAGAATTTCATGGACAGAGGAGCCTGGTACACTACAATCCATGGGGTCACAGAGTCAGACACAATTGAGGAACTAACATATACAGGACTAACTGGTTTGATCTCCTTGCAGTCCACGTGGTCTATAACGGAATGTAATTCACAATTGTGTTTTACTTGGCGTTCATAAAATAATATTTTTTATGTTTTTAAAAAAATCTGGAGATTTTTCACAAAAATGTGGTTTCTCTTGAGAAATCAGAACCGGATTTGTGGTTTCTCTTAAAATGTCTTACCTGGACATCCTGCATTCGAGACTGTCCATGCCTGCTCTTCTGGTGCTAACTGGTTGAAGTTGAGTAGCTTCTTCCTTTTTTGGACAGGTGTGGCAAACCCCATTCTTCCCTACTGATACCCATTACTGAAGTTGTGTGTCAGCCACTGCATGTCATTATGCTTTTACTATAGTTTGTCTTTGAGTAGAGAAATGATTTTCTGCCTATAATTTTATCAAAAGTTAGAGGATATATGCTAGACTAAGAGTGTGTTTCAAGAAAATTGAGACAAAACATATTTCTTTGTGGAAATTAGAAGTATTTCTACATTTTCAGTGAAGTGTCTCTGTCAAAAGTTCAATGCAAGATGCCTATGTAAAACAAACCATAATGAGAATTATGAAAATTGCAAGGAAAATATATATGGAAAAGGTACATGGTGATTTGAAAAAGGAGGTGGGGATTACACTTTCTATTAAGGTTTTTTTTTTTTAAAGTGAATAAAGTGAGTAAATCAACTCATATTAAGCAGTCTATTTTACTCAATAGTGTTACCTTCTTAGCCTATGAGACATATGAGTGTGTTACTGGTCTTTGCTGTTTGAAACTTATTAATTCCCAGAATGTTTAAGCAGATGATATTCTCAGAATAAAAGGGCAGGGAAGGAAATTTCATTTTTTATGACCATAATTCTCTCTCTTTCTCCTGAAACTTTCCCACTGATTGGTGCTGTGGGTTGAATTCCCCCCACCTCAAATACATTAAAGAGCCAACATCCAGGGCCCATGAAAGTAACCTTATTTGGAAATAGTATCTTTGTGGAAGTAATCATGTTAAGATGAGATCTGCTTGATTAGAGTGGACCCTCATCTAGTATACCTATTATCTTGTAAAAAGAGAAGAGACTCAGAGACAGACATATTAGGTGAACATTATGTGATGTGATCCAGAGGGAAACTCCATTAAAAAGTGGAGAGAGAATGGAAAGAGGAGTTTACCAGGATCATCAGCAATCATTAGAATCTAGAAGAGAAGCATGGAGCAGATTCTGCTTCAGAGTCTCCAGCAGGAATAACCATGGGCTAACATCTTGATCCAGTACTTAATGGCTTCCAGGACTGTGAAAAAATATACTTCTGTTGTTTCATGTCTCTGAATCTGTGGCCGTTTGTGATGGCAGCCCTAGGTGAATCAAGCACTATAAGAATATGTTTGGGTGGTTGGTCTTGACTCAAATCATCCTATTTACTCTTCCGACTCTTCATTGTCAATGACATCAGTTTACAGCCACAGGTATCAGACTGTGATTCTTTGGTTTTATTTTTTTCTCTGCAGAAACTTGGGAAGTTACTCTTTCTACCCATACAGAGTGGTTAAAAGCTATTAAATTTGGGTCTCATACCCAAGGTGGATCTCTGAGCATTTTCCACCAAATGCAAACTTAACATATTGTATGCAGTTTGCTAATTTGAAAGGGAGTTTAAACTTATCTTTTATCAGTATACTGTGATAAAGGGAGCTCTCAATTGCTCGCTGACCCTGCTAAGCAGGTTCACTTCACCACTGAAATAATAGTCCTCCTTCCTCTAAACCTGCTGCGTTTGCTCCTGTGGTGTTACCGTTTCACTCCCTTGGAGAAGATAACACGGTGGGTTGACTCCTCTGAAGTAAATTGGTTAGGATTATTTTCTCCATGACAGCTTTACTGTTATTCTGCAACGTATTGTAGATGCTGATGAACTTGATAAACAGGGATGTTTCCTCTATCTACGAGAAAAAAGAAATGTCTTGAAAAATGCCTTTTTATTTTTTGTTTCATATATCAGACATCTACTCAGGAGCCAGCCTGTTTGCCCCTAAAGAGAATTTCACTGAGGTCTTAGCTTAAACTGTCTTTAAATTTCTAAAATGCAGACTCATTTGTAGAGAACTAAGAAAGAATACAGGCAACCTAATTCATGAGCTAGACTTTATTCACATGCATGGTATCATGTAATTAATTCTCAGATTATTCTATTATGCTTAGGCAACCTTAAAATGATTTAAGATGTCTTTAATTTTCATGCTTTTCTTTACTTGTTGAGTATAAATTATTTAAATTGTCATAAACTGGGATCCTTCGAAGTGCGTGTAGCAACTGAGGGACTGATGCACCCAAGGAGAATAACTTCCAGGGCAAAATTCCTTAGAAATTGAAGTCATTTTGGAACAGATCTAGATCATGATTAATGACCTGTAACTGTTTTTTGCTGCACTGTTCCAACCTTGGCTGTTCACCAGTAATATAAAGGAGAGTTTCTATTGAGTATTTAGGAACAAACACATGCAGTTTTCTTTCGTTATCCTTTGATACACTTTTCTCTATGGTCAATGAATGCCCCATACTTATTTATATATTCAGCTGATTGTTTTTAATAATGTGATAAAGGGGAAAGGGGGATAAATTAGGAGGTTGCAGTTAACATAGTCACACTACTATATATTAGGTAAACAATAACTTGATAAGCATCTGTGAACCTGTCATGCAAAACTGCAACCAAGACCTTGAAAATAATCTACATACAGCTATATGCTTTGCCTTTTCATTCTGTCCTCCAGAGGAATCCCTGATCCTCTAACTCCTATGATTATCCCCTTGCTCTCATTTTCATTGCATCTACAATCATTCCTAAAGCACTGTGTCTTTTTCTTAAAGTTATTTTCAGCTTTTAAAATAGAGCATGCTTCATGTAATCATTTGAGATTTAGAATTTCACTTAATATATGACTAATATTCATTTAGTTAGTTGCATGATACTGTAGTTAATTCATTTTAACTGCAATGCAATGTTCTATCATGTGAATAAAATACATTTTGTTTATATAGTCTTCAGTGGGCTGCTGGGTTATTCCCAAGTTTTTGCTATCACAGAGAGCACTGCTATGAATATTCTGAATAAAACTTCTATTAAACCTCCTCAAGAGATTCTCTTGAGTACAAAATGAGTTGAATTACTGAGCCTTCAGATATATGAGAAGTCAATAATTGACTATAAAATCAAACTTTTTCAAAGTGATTGTGCTTATTTTTATCCTTATCAGAAAAATTTTAGCAATCTTGTGGATCCTTTCTAACACTTGGAATGTTCAGATACTTTAAGTTTTGTGAATTGAAAGGATGTGAAATGGTATTTCATTATGGTCTTAATTTTTCTCTCTCATATAATGAA
The DNA here is from genome assembly GCF_023091745.1 of Budorcas taxicolor. Lineage (NCBI taxonomy): Eukaryota > Metazoa > Chordata > Mammalia > Artiodactyla > Bovidae > Budorcas > Budorcas taxicolor. Next base: position 47,208,969 of record NC_068915.1, read on the forward strand.
TAGCTCTTCACATTTATTGGTCATGTGTTTCTTGCTCTGTGAAGAACTCTAACATTTCTTTTCCCATTTTTCTATATTTGTTTTGGATGCTAATTTATATTGTATTATATCTTCTTGATATTAATCTTTTGTCCACTATGTGTAATATACATATATCATGCAAGCATGGGGCTTGTGTTTTCACTTTCTTAAAAGTCCTTAGAGATTTATTTTGCTGAACAAAATGATTAATTTTACTGTGTGTGTGCTCAGTTGTGTCTGATTCTTTGCAACTGTAGCCCACCAGGCTTCTCTGTCCGTGGATTTTTCCAGGCAAGAATATGGGAGTGGATTGCCATTTCCTACTCTAGGGGATCTTCCTAACTCTAATGTAGCACAGCATAATTTATCGATTAAAATTTTTTTTATAGTAAACATATAAAAATTTTTAATATCTCAAATACTAAAAAATTATAACCTATATTTTCTAAGAGTTTTAATTTTTATTTGTGATATTTAAGTCCTAGTTCATATGGAGTAGATTTTGCATAATTTATCAGGTAGGGATCCAACTTCATCTTTTTCTATATGAATAGACATTTTCCCCTACTTTACTTGTTGACTGAAAAGTGAAACTGAAAGTTGTTCAGTTGTGTTTGACTATTTGTAACCTCATGGACTATGAAGTCCATGGAACTCTCTAGGCCAGAACACTAGAGTGGGTAGCCTTTCCCTTCTCCAGGGGATCTTCCCAACCCAGGGATGGAAGCCAGGTCTCCCACATTTCAGGAGGATTTTTAATCCGGTGAGCCACCAGAGAAAACCAAGAATACTGGAGTGGGTAGCCTATCTCTTCTCCAGCAGATTTTCCCAGTCTAGGAATCAAGCTAGGGTCTCCGGCATTGCAGGGAGATTCTTTACCAACTGAGCTACAGAGAAGCCTGTTACTTATTGACTTATTCAGTTCAGTTGAGTTCAGTTCAGTCACTCAGTCATGTCCAACTCTTTGCAACCCCATGGACTGCAGCACGTCAGGTTCCCTGTCCATCACAACTCCTGGAGCCTACTCAAACTCATGTCCATTGCATTGGTGATGCCATCCAGCCATCTTATCCTGTTATCCCCTTCTCCTCCCACCTTCAGTTTTTCCCAGCATTAGGGTCTTTTCCAATGAGTTGATTCTTCACATCAGGTGGCCAAAGTATTGGAGTTTCTGCTTCAGCATCAGTCCTTCCAATGAATATTCAGGACTGATTTCCTTTAGGATTGACTGGTTGGATCTCCTTGTAGTCCAAGGGACTCTCAAGAGTCTTCTCCAACACCACAGCATAAAAGCATCAACTTTTCAGCACTCAACTTTCTTTATAGTCCAAATCTTACACCATATATGACTATTGGAAAAACCATAGCTTTGACTAGATGGACCTTCATTGGTAAAGTTACTTCTCTGATTTTTAATATGCTCTGTAGGTTGCTCATAGCTTTTCTTCCAAGAAAGACAAGTGTCTTTTAATTTCATGGCTGCAGTCACCATCTGCAGTGATTTTGGAGTCCCCCAAAAATAGTCTCTCACTGCTTCTATTGTATTCCCATCTATTTGCCATGAAGCGATGGGGCCAGATCCCATGATCTTAGTTTTCTGAACGTTGAGTTTTAAGCCAACTTTTTCATTCTCCTCTTTCAGTTTCATCAAGAGGCTCTTTAGTTCTTCTTTGTTTTCTCCCATAAGGGTGGTGTCATCTATATATCTGAGGTTATTGATATTTCTCCTGGCAATCTTGATCCCAGCTTGTGCTTCATCCAGCCCAGCATTTCACATGATGTACTCTTCAGATAAGTTAAATAAACAAGGTGACAATATACATCCTTGACATACTCCTTTCCCTATTTGGAACCAGTCTGTTGTTCCATGTCCAGTTCTAACTGTTGCTTCTTGACCTGCATACAGATTTCTCAGGAGGCAGGTCAAGTGGTCTGGTATTCTCATCTCTTTAAGAATTTTCCAGTTTGTTCTGACCCACACAGTCAAAATGATCTTCAAGATGGAGGAGGAATAGGATGGGGAGACCATTTTCTCCCCCACAAATTCATCAAAAGATGATTTGAATGTTGAGCAACTTCCACAAAACAAATTCTGAACACTGGCAGAGGATACCAAGCACCCAGAAAAGCAGCCCACTCTTTTGGAAAGGAGGTAGGACAAAATATAGAAGACAAAAAGATACAAAATAGTTAGGGATGGAGACCTGCCCTGGGGAGGGAGTCATGAAGGAGAAGTTTCCACACAGTAGGAAACCCTCTCACAGGTGGGTCTGTGGGGAGTTTTGTAATCTCAGAAGGCAACACAATTGGGAGAAAAAAAACCCCAAAACCCCACAGAATACATGCCTAACCTCAACTGCAGAAAAGAAAACTTTCTTGAGAAAAGCTCTAACCTAACACCCTAGCCTGCAGCCTGGCCTGCTCATAGAACAAAGGATTGAACAAATAAGAAAGGAGATGTAGCCGGCTGCATACTAGCCCCTCCCCACCCAGAGGCAGAGAGATGTGCTTACAACATCCAGAGCTGGAAGGCAAGGGGCTGCTACAATCTCAGCCCCAGAGATGGCATCTTCCACCAAACTGGAAGCAGGCTCCCAGCTGCTAACCACATCTTCCTGAGATCATGGATAGTTCACACCTGCCAGGAGGGTTGCAGTGTGAGATCAGCTCTCCAGAGGAGACATATGGCACACCTGAAATGGTGCATGGGAGAAACCGAGCAGCTGGGACCAGGAAGGTGATTAAGATGCATGGCCCACCTGGGACAATGCACTCACCAAGCACGCGTCGCCTGAGCTGCTCAGACCTGGAAGGGCACAAAACACACGTCCAACCTACAGAGACTGAGACAGAACTGTGTCTGAGTGAATCCTGTGAAGGAATGGGTCAGCAGTGGCCTGCTGCAGGGACTCTGGGTGCAGCGGACCTGGGTATGGCATAAGCCCTCTTGGAGGAGGTCGCCATTAAGCCCACTGTAGAACCACCAGAACTTACACAAGACTGGGGAAACAGACTCTTGGAGGGCACAAATGAAACCTTGTGTGCACCGGGACCCGGGAGAAAGGAGCAGTGACCCCACAAGAAACTGACCCAGACTTGTCTGTGAGTGTCCAGAAGTCTCTGGTGGAGGCGAGGGTCAGTGGTAGCCTGCTGCAGGATCAGGGGCACTGAGTGCAGCAGCGCGTGCACGGGACCTATTGAAGGAGGTCCCCATTATCTTCATTGCCTCCACCATAGTTTGGCCTTAGGTCAAGCAACGGGGAGGGAACACAGCCCCGCCCATCAACAGAAAACTGCATTAAAGATTTACTGAACATGACCCCACCCATCAGAACGAGTCCCAGTTTCCCCCTCAGGCAGTCACTCCCATCAAGAAGCTCTTATCCCTATCCATCAGAGGGCAGACAGAATGAAAACCACAATCACAGAAAACTAATCAAACTGATCACATGGACCACAGCCTTGTCTAGCTCAGTGAAACTATGAGCCATGCCGTGTAGGGTCACAGAAAATGGATGGGTCACGGCAGAGAGTTCTGACAAAACATGGTCCACTGGAGAAGGGAATGGCAAACCACTTCAGTATTCTTGCCTTGAGAACCTCATGAACAGTATGAAAAGGCAAAAAGATATGACACTGAAAGATGAACTCCCCAGGTCAGTAGGTGCCCAATATGCAACTAGAGAAGAGTGGAGAAATAACTCCAGAAAGAATGAAGAGATGGAACCAAAGCAAAAACAACACCTAGTTGTGGATGTCATGGGTGATGGAAGTAAAGTCTGATGCTATAAAGAGCAATATGGAAAGAAATCTGGAATGTTAAGTCCATGAATCAAGGCAAATTGGAAGTGGTCAAACAGGAGATGGCAAGAGTGAACATTGACATTTTAGGAATCAGTGAATCAAAATGGACTAGAATGGGTGACTTTAACTCAGATAGCCATTATATCTACTACTGTGGGCAAGAATCTCTTAGAAGAAATGGAGTAGCCATCACAGTCAACAAGAGTCCAAAATGCAGTACCTGGATGCAATCTCAAAAACAACAGAATGATCTCTGTTCATTTCCAAGGCAAACCATTCAATATCACAGTAATGCATGTCTATGCCCCAACCAGTAATGCTGAAGAAGCTGAAGTTGAACAGTTCTATGAAGACCTACAAGACCTTCTAAAACTAACACCCAAAAAAGATGTCCTTTTCATTATATGGGACTGGAATGCAAAAGTAGGAAGTCAAGAGCTACCTGGAATAAGAGGCAAATTTGGCCTTGGAGTACAGAATGAAGCAGGGCAAAAGCTAACAGAGTTTTGCCAAGCCAAGAGACTGCACTGGTCATAGGAAACAGCCTTTTCCAACAACACAAGAGAAGACTCTACACATGGACATCACCAAATGGCCAGTATCGAAATCAGATTGACTATATCCTTTGCAGCCAAAGATGGAGAAGCTCTATACAGTCAACAAAAACAAGACTGGGAGCTGACTGTGGCTCAGGTCATGAACTCCTTATTTCCAAATTCAGACTTAAATTGAAGAAAGTAGGGAAAACCACTAGATCATTCAGGTATGACCCAAATCAAAGCCCTTATGATTATACAGTGCAAGTGAGAAATAGATTCAAGGGATTAGATCTGATAGACAGAGTCCCCGAAGAACTATGAATGGAGGTTCTTGGCATTGTATAAATGGCAGTGATCAAGACTATTCCCAAGGAAAAGAAATGCAAAAAGGCAAAATGGTTGTCTGAGGAGTCCTTACAAATAGCTGTGAAAAGAAGAGAAGTGAAAGGCAAACTAGAAAAGGAAAGATATACCCATTTGAATGCAGAGTTCCAAAGAATAGCAAGGAGAGATCAGAAAGCCTTCCTCAGTGATCAATACAAAGAAATAGAGGAAAACAATAGAATGGGAAAGAACAGAGATCTCTTCAAGAAAATTAGAGATACCAAGGGAATATTTCATGCAAAGATGGGCTCAATAAAGGACAGGAATGGTATGGACCTGAAAGAAGGAGAAGGTATCAAGAAGAGGTGACAAGAATACACAGAAGAACTTTACAAAAAAGATCTTCATGACCCAGATAACCACGATGGTGTGGTCACACAGCTAGAGCCAGACATCCTGGAACATGAAGTCAAGTGGGCCATAGGAAGTATCACTATGAACAAAGCTGGTGGAGGTGATGGAATTCTAGTTGAGCTATTTCAAATCCTAAAAGATGATGCTGGTAAGGTGGTGCACTCAATAAGCCAGCATATCTGGAAAACTCAGCAGTGGCCACAAGACTGGAAAAGTTCAGTTTTGATTCCAATCCCAAAGAAAGGCGATGCCAAAGAATGTTCAAATTGACTTATTACTTATTTCTAATCTCTGCTTTCTTCATCTTCCATAATATATCTGTCATCTCAAAGGCCTGTAGTCTTAATTTCTATCCATGATTATTATATTTTATAATCAATCTTGATATATAGTAAGGAGAATACTTCCCTCTTGCTCTTACTAGAATTTTCCTGGTTATGCTTGGCCCCAAATTTGTCATACACATTTAGAATAATCTTTGTAAAGTTCCACTAAAAAAACCCCAACATTTTAGGGAAGGTTTTTGAAATTTTGTTCATCTTATAGATTAACTTTAGAAAAATATTTCCATGACATTAAGTCTACCTGTCCATAAACATGGTTTATATCTCTTTGGTACTCTTGAATACAACTTCACAGAGTTTTAGAATTTTTCCTTTGCAGATATTGCGCATGATTTTTTTTGGATTTATTCTTATGCACTTAATATTTATTTGATCCATTTCTAAATGGAATCTTCTCTTTAATTATGCTTTCTTCATTTTTGCTGCTGGAGAATAAAAATATATCTGACTTTTATGCAATGTTTATATCCATTCACCTTATTAATTGCTGCTATTTTTTCTAATTTTTTTTCTATGCATTTTCTGGGGTTTGTAGGTGAATGAGAGTACATGCGAATATGTCAGTTTAATGTTGTCCTTTCTAATTCTTGTGACTTTAGTTTCTTTCATTTGCTTAATGCTAGTAGCTTGAAAATTCAACACACTATAGATTAGAAGTGATAGATATCTCTATGTCTGCATCTCTATTCCTGCCCTGAAAATAGATTCATCTGTACCCTTTTTCTAGATTCCATATACATGTATTAATATACAATATATTTTTTTCTCTTTCTGACTTACCTCACTCTTTATGGCAGATAAAACATTGTAAAGCAAATATACTCCAATAAGAAAAAAAAAAAGAATCATTTAAAGTTGAAATAAAACAAAACAAAAACAAAGCAAAAAAGAAGTGATAAATGTGCTTTCTTGTCTTGATTTTAAAGCTAATGCTTTAGAGTAATGTATGATTTGAGGAGATATATTTTTTATTAGGTTAAGGATGTCCCTTTCTATTTCTAATGTACTAATAGATTATTATCATGAATAGGTTTTGCATTTTGTCACATTTATGCATCTATTGAGATGATTATATAATTTTTTCTTTTAGACCATTACTGTGGAAAATTACATTACTGGATTTTATAAACTATTCTTGCATACCTGCCATAAATCCAATTTGGTCAGAATATTCTTGCCTGGGAAATTGCATGGATAGAGGAAACTGGGGGGTTGCAGTGCATGGGGTCACAAAAGACTCAGACACGACTTAGCAAATAAACAGCAACATTTTTAAACTATTAATTCACAAATCGTGAATTGTGAAATTCAGAATTTGTAAAGACACTCTTAGCATGCTAAAAGATGACATACCAGTAAATTTTATATGAGAAGATATTTTTTATTTAATTCTATATTAATGGAAATAGGAATTTGGAATATGCTGCTACATGGGTATATTGTTATATTTTTCCATAGCTTAATATGCCTCTCTGTATATCAGAAAACATCTTGTTCTCTCAGAAACACAAGAGATAATCTACCTAACAGGTCTACCAAACAGACAATAAAAGTCATAATAAAAGGCAATAAAAGTCATACCTTAAATGAACATAAAATATTTCCGAACAATACGCATGTATACATTTATCGTAATCGAATAGCTGCAATCCATAATTAGTGAGCAGAAAATCAGAGAACAAAATGCTGCTTGGAATTTAATACAAATTTACTTGCATAAGTTTAAATTACAGTTTCTATAGTAAAAATAGAAAGGTTACCCTTTAGCTTTTACAGATAGTTAATTAGTATCCTTCTTCTAGTGTGAAAATGCTCTTGCTATAAACAAGACCCCATTCTGAAGGAAATGCAAATGGCTTGACATAAAAACAATGCATTTGCTTTGTGAATTTAGTTTTCTCTATTTGGGGCACAAACTGTAATTTTTGAAAAAATAATTTCTATTTATACAGTGCACTAATTCTCAAGGCATCTTCTTATTCACAGCCTCATTTGATTCTCATAATTTTTGCTGAGGGTAAAAGTGAAAATGTTGTGATACCCATTTCTCAGATGAAGAAACAGAAGTCTCAGTCAGTGGAATGACTTACTCAGGTTTGGCGAGTCTGTTAAGTAGCAGAAGCAAGGCAAAAGCCCAGATTGCCTAACTTTCAGTCAGTGCCCTTTTTAGTACCTGTTGTTCTCAAATGTATTGTCCGCGTCTTCTCTACATGCATTTTAAACTTAATCAAACTAGCCAACCTGCTTTACACATGCCTGGGTATTGTGTTCTTAAAGGCAGGGGACTTTTAGAGGATACATGCCTGCGTGCTGCATACTAAGTCACTTCAGTGATTCCTACTCCATGCCCCACTATGGACTGCAGCCTGCCAGGGTCCTCTGTCCATGTGATTCTCCAGGCAAGAATACTGGAGTGGGTTGCCGTGCCCTTCTCCAGGGTGCCGGGAGCCAGCGTGAGGAACTCTGCCCATGGCGAAGGTCATGAGGAAGGAGGCTTGGCATACGCAAAGGCGTGATCAAGCCTCAGGAAACCCCCTGTTCCCAAGCATCTACCCCCAAAACCAGAGTCTGTTTTATGCTCTCACCTACACCTCTGACTTTACCGGGGGCTCTCCTCCATCACCATTTCTCTCGGAGAAGGAGTTAACTTGCAGCTCCAGTTAATAAAAATTCCTGGGTGTGACAAGAGTGTTTCAACTTACAAACTCCTCTGAAGGTTCTCTAGCCTGCCTGAGCGGGTTCGTCCGGCCATATGTGATTGTTTACAGCCTCCCAACCATGAGAGGCACGAGATGCTTTAAACTTTCTATATACAGACTGTTTTGAAAAGTTAGAAAATTATTAGTATAATATAGTGGGTTGATTAGAAATTATATTGGTGAAGGGTTTTTTCATTTGTTGTGCCAATAATTACTGCTAATTCCCTGCCCTGGGTGTGACAAGGGTATCTCAGGTCAAACCTCTCTGCTGACAGACTAGCTTGTGTGACAACCTCTCAACCATAAAGAGCACAGAGAGTTTGGAGTATTTTGAAAGTCTTAATTAGCATAGGGCCTTTCTCATTGTTGAGTCAATGATTGCCGCCAGGCCTCCATATCCTTAGGCACCTGGGAATATATTAATCAATGTATTTGGAATATAGAAAAGGAAATGTAGTAGTTTTTGATGTTAGCAATACTAGACTTTTTGAGTTAATGAATTTTCTCTTTTGTTATAGATCACTGTACTTTGTTATAAATCACTGTGTCCTTGCTATGCAAAAAATGTAAATTTATCGCTATCTTAAGACTAAATAGATCTTAAGGGGAACATTGGTGAAGGATTTTCATTTGTTGAGCCAATATTTGCTGCTAAATCTCCATATTCCCTGCCCTTATAATGAATATAACTAGCATATAGGAAAAATAAGTATTAACCTTTAAGATTAATCATGTTAACCTTGGGTTAAATAAATTCCTTTCTTGATTGTAACCCGCTACACCCTCACCCTATAGGAATGCAACTTTATCTGCTACCTTCAGAGGGTGGCGCCTGGTTTAAGAAAAAATACCCTTGGAAAAAATAAGTTTTTTGGTTATCAGAAAGAAAGGATCATAAAATGTCAGCAGGCCTCATGGCCAGAAGATGATGTAAAACCCATAAGACCTTTGTATAATTTTATATGAAGCACCTGATTGTGACAAGGGTCAGGTCTGCTGACCCCTGTGCGATTCTGTATTCATCCTTACATATAACAAAAGGTATATAAACAAACCTAAAAAGTAAAGAAATCGGATCAGTTTCTGGAAAGACTGATTCCCCCATGTCGCTTCTTTCTTGCTCTCCGTTTTTCTGGCTGAATTCCCATCTGGAGCGCCGGTGCCCACCATGTCTACTTACTTGCCCCGGTTGGTTTTTAAGTTCCATACGAGAAGGAGCCCAAGGAGGGGCACCTTCCGATATTCAAGTGGCACCGGTGGCCCAACGTAGATGGTGCAAATTCCTTCTCTTGGAATTTTATTGGTATCCCATGCAAACCAAGTTATTCAGCCTCTTTTTCTCTCCTACTATTTTCTGGCCAAATTCCCATCTGGTACGTGGGTACTCACCAAGCCTACTAATTTTGCCTGGGCTTCTAAGATCGGACCGGGGAGGTCTCAGTGCCTCCTCTCCTTTGGGAGAACGGAAAGACACCTGTGGCCTACGTAGGTGATGATTGGTATTCCATGCAAACCAAGTTATTCAGCCTCTTTTTCTCTGCTAATTTTTTAATCCCTCTCTATCTGTAATTAAATAAGTTTTTTCCTAGGATGCCGATTCTGTCCCCACCTTCAAATTACCCTGGATCCACCGGGGCTGGACCCCGGCACCAGGGGATCTTCCCCATCCAGGAACTGAGTCTGTTTCTGTTACATGTCCAGCCTTGGCAGGTGGGTTCTTTACTACATGTCACCTGGGAAGGTCTTTAGACCATACATCTACCTATTTATCTTCAGCGAGAATAATGCTGTGTCTTCTCCCTACGTCTTCATTTGCTCTTTCCTCTATGTGTGTCTGTGTCCTAGTCTTTTTTTAGAAGGACACCAGTTATATTAGATTAGAACCCACCCTAATGATCTCATTTAACCTTAATTAGCTCTGTAAAGATCATATGTCAAAATATAATCATATTCTGAGGGAATGGGGTTAGAACCTCAACATAAGAATTCTGACAGGAAACAATTCGGCATATAACTCTCCCTCATACACATATATTTACAATTTTTACTCATCTATCTAATTTCCACCTAGAGAGGATTAAACAATTTATTGTGCTAACTTTAACCTCATAAACACATTTTGCAGTATTTCTTCTTGCATTCTTTGAGGCACTTGTTTTTCATCTAGGAGTGATTTCAAGTCTTTGCTCAGAGTATCAGTCCTAAAAAAAGCAATATCTCACTGACAATGTTTCTTCCAGTTTTACTCTTGAGGATGGAAATGGGGGAAAAATCTAGCATTCTTCCTTTCTGTTACACCTGAATATTGGACACCATGGGGCCATCTCACCACAGATTTTGTAAATATTTAGTTGAGTTTGGATCATAGGAGACTGAGATCTGGTCACCAGATATTCTAATTTATGTATCTTAACAGTCTGAAACACATCAAGTTCAGAGAATCCTCGGTGGAAAGCATCCAGAGCCTTCATAGAAAATAGTTTTGCTGTGTTCTCTATTTAATTGTGAGAGTAGCAGCACAGACTGGTTATAGAAAAAAAAGAATTGCAAAAGATAACAAAAATTTTTTAAAGAAATGTTTCTTTTTTAACTTAGAGCTAATAAAAGAGAAAGAAAAATTTGGTGTTTTCTTTGCTAGACAAAAATGTCTCTACACTCTAAATATGAACTGTTTAGATGAAAATGCAATGTGTTAGATCTCAAAGCTCTTTGTATATTAGTTGAGAAAGTTTCAGGGTCTTCTGAAGAAGTTGAATTATTTTGTGGAACAAACCAAGGCTCTGTTTGAGAAGTATGTTGTACTTTTGCCCTGAACACCATTAAAAATAATAAACCACATCAGTGGCAAGGCTAAAATAAACTTCAGCCAGAGAGAATTGGAGGAAATTGGAATAGTTTATGTCCCATGACTATAGGATGGCCAGATCGAAGTCCATGAGACCAAATGTTCTCTCTGGATCTCTGGACATTTTCCTGGCTGTAGGCTAGGTGTCTGTTGTGCCAAAAGAATTATTTTGTTTTATGCCTTTATGTGTGTAGGCACAAGAAGGATTCAAGGACTCCTGGTGATACTGACACAGTTTTCCTGGAGAGAGCCACTGACGGCCCATCTTGGGATTTCACCTGCAGTATTTTACAAACTTGCTCTTATTTCTAGTCTTGTCTGCTCCACTTCCAAAGTCAGATAAATAAGCAAATTAAGCAACTGACCTCCCTCCTGTCAATGTGCTCTCTTACCTGCCTCAGTGAGCAATTTGCATGTGAAGTTGCCTGGATAGATTGCAGTTCAGTTCAGTTCAGTCACTCAGTTGTGTTCTCTTTGTGACCCCATCTAGCACGCCAGGCTTCCCTATACATCACCAACTCCCAGAGCTTGCTCAAACTCATGTCCATCAAGTCAGTGTGCCATCTAATCATATTATCTTCTGTTGTTCCTTCTCCTCCCACCTTCAATCTTTCCCAGCATCAAGGTCTTTTCCAATGAGTCAGTTGGAGTTTCAGCTTCAGCATCAGTCCTTCCAGTGAATATTCAAGACTGATTTCCTTTAGGATTGACTGGTTGGATCTTCTTTCAGTCCAAGGGGCTCCCAAGAGTCTTTTCCAACACCACAGTTCAAAAGCATCAATTCTTTGGCTAGATTGTAGGGTTAGCTTAATTTTCTGTGGATGCTCTGTATTTCCTAGCAGCGATCTTCCCTGATCACTTATTATCTGAGGGTTGGCCTGGCCCCTTTCTTTTCTGTCAAAGAACTTTCCTTTATTTCACTCATTATATTCTGCAATTATTATTTTTCTGGTCTATGAATTGACCCATTTACCCTACTATAACAGAAGTTCCTGAAGTTCTCTGAAGATTCAGGACCATGTTTTTCTTGTTCAGCTTTACAGTCTCAGAGTATATATTAAATGTATATATTAAATCAATATATATTTATTAAATAATGAAGGATTATGGGAAAGTAGTCACACTGTGGGGTTTTGATCAATTGCATCAATTTCTGATCAATTGCATTTGGTCCTTACCAAAGAATCTAGTTTATAACATAATTCAAAGTCATAATATCCACCTAAGGATTTCAAGGAGAACTAGTAGGAAATACTTTCCTTTGGATATGTATACCCAGGAGTGGAATTTCTGGGTCACATGGTAGTTCTGGTTTTAGTTTTTTGAGAAAACTCCATACTGTTTTCCACAGTGGCTGCACCAATTTACATCCTCACCAACAGTGTACAAGGGTTTCTCTTTCTCCACGTTGTTGTCAACATTTGTTATTTGTGTTCTTTTTTGATGATAGCCATTCTGACAGGTGTGAGGTTTTGATTTGCCTTTCCCTGATGATGTCAAACATCTTTTCATGTATTTATTGACCACCTGCATTTCTCTTGTGGAAAAACATCCATTCAGGTCTTCTGTCCACTTTTTCGTTGGGTTGTTTGTTTTTCAATGCTAATTTGTACGAGTTGTTAATATAGCTTAGATATTAACCCATTATTTAACTTATATGCAGAGTACATCATGAGAAATGTTGGGCTGGAGGAAGCACAAGCTGAAATCAAGATTGCTGGGAAAAATATCAATGACCTCAGATATGCAGATGACACCACCCTTATGGCAGAAAGTGAAAAAGAACTAAAGAGCTTCTTGATGAAAGTGGAAGGGGAGAGTGAAAAAGTTGGCTTAAAGCTCAACATTCAGAAAACTAAGATCATGGCATTCGGTCCCATCACTTCATGGCAAATAGATGGGGAAACAGTGGAAACAGCAATAGACTTTATTTTTTCAGGCTTCAAAATCACTGCAGATTGTAACAGTAGCCATGAAATTAAAAGATGCTTACTCCTTGGAAGGAAAGTTATGACCGACCTAGACAGCATATTACAAAGCAGAGACATTATTTTGTCAACAAAGTCTGTCTAGTCAAGGCTATGGTTTTTCTAGGAGTCATGTATGGATGTGAGAGTTGGACTATAAAGAAAGCTGAGAGCCGAAGAATTAATGCTTTTGAACTGTGGTGTTGGAGAAGACTCTTGAGAGTCCCATGGACTGCAATGAGATCCAACCAGTCCATCTTATAGGAGATCAGTCTTGGGTGTTCATTGGAAGGACTGATGTTGAAGCTGAAACTCCAATACTTTGGCCATCTGATGTGAAGAGCTGAGCCATTTGAAAAGACCCTGATGCTGGGAAAAATTGAGGGCAGGAGGAGAAGGGAACAACAGAGGATGAGATGGTTGGATGGCATCACTGACTCAATGGATATGGGTTTGAGTGTACTCTGGCAGTTGGTGATGGACAGGGAGGCCTGGCATGCTGCGCTTCATGGGGTTGCAAACAGTTGGACATGACTGAGTGACTGAATTCAACTGAACCTATCACTGTTCATATCATTTGTAAATATTTTCTCCCATTCTGTAAGCTGTATTTTCATTTTGTCAATGGATTCCTTTGCTGTGCAAAGCTTTTAAGTTCAAGTAGGTCTGTCTTCTTATTTTTGCTTATATTTTCTTTGCTTTAAGAGACAGATTAAAAAAACATTGGTATGATTTATGTCAAAAAGTGTTCTGCCTATATTTTCCTCCAAAGGTTTCATAGTTTCTGGTCTTCCATTTAGGTCTCTAATCTATTTTGAGTTTATTTTTGTATATGGTATTAGAGAATGTTTTAATTTCATTCTTTTACATGTAACTGTCTACTTACTGAAGAGACTAATTAAAAAAGATACATGTTCAAAGCAGCATATTGCTAAGATATGGAAGCATCTTAAGTGTCCATCAACAGATGAATGGGTAAAGAATAAATAAAAGTAAAAAACTACATGTTCTATGCATAGTTGCTCAGTCGTGTCTGACTCTGTGATCCCATTGACTGTAGCCCACCAGGCTCCCCTATCCATGGGGATTTTTCCAGGCAAGAATACTGGAGTGGGTTGCCATGCCTTCCTCTAGGCAATATTCCCAACCCAGTGATTGAACCCAGGTCTCCTACATTCTTTACCATCTGAACCACCATACATTGGTCTTCTATTTGTCAAAACACATTGTTAAGAAAGATAAAAGTGAAGTCACAGATTAGGAGGAAATATTTTTAAAATACCTGTCAAAGGACTCATATTCAGAAAAGATAAAGGAATTCTATAAATTAACTGAGGAAAAAAACACAGAGAATTCAATGTGAAAAATGGTAAAAAGTCTTGGAGAGGTACTAACCAGCATGTATAAAACTGTTCAATATCATTTTTTATCAGGAAAATGGAAATTGAAACCATAATTGAAAACCACTATATGACTACTGGCATGGTAAAACCTAAAAGACCTTTCAATCCCCCAGAAGTGCTGTACACAGAAATATTTCAGATTACTTATTCTAAGTCTACTTATCCTGTGGTGTCTTACTTTTCCTGCAAAAACCACAAATGGGGCTCCTGCCCATACTTTCCCCTCACTGCTGCTTCCTAATTAACCTAGCTGCTTTCCTCTGTAGTCCTGTGTGGCCTGGTGTGCCCCCTTCTCTGGAGCACTGTGAGTAACAAACTGTCTTTCCAGTTGTAATCATCTCTTGATCTGTTGGCCTCACCATATCTAAAAAGTAATTTAAAAACCTACATTTAAAAACACAACAAAACAAACATAAAATGTAGTACTAGGATGTTTTTATGAATCATTCTTTTAAACCACCACACTTAGTGAAAGTGTTAGTCACTCAGTTGTGTCCAACTCTTTGTGACCCCATGAACTGTAACCCAGTTTCCTCTGTCCATGGGGACTCTCCAGGCAAGAATACTGGAGTGAGTAGCCATTCCCTTTTCCAGCGGATCTTCTAGATCCAGGAATTGAACCTGAGTGTCCTACATTGCAGGTAGATTCTTTATCTACCATCTGAGCCAACAGGGAAACAACACTTAATACATAGCTAATTCTGTTATTTGGGTTGAGCAGAAAGACAGGGCTTCCTTGGTAGTTCAGCTGGTAAAGAACTGCCTGCAATGCAGGAGAACCCAGTTTGATTCCTGGGTCAGGAAGATCCCCTGGAGGAGGGCATGGCAACCCACGCCAGTGTTCTTGCCTGGAGAATCCCCTGAACAGAGGAGCCTGGTGGGCTATAGACCAATGGGTTGCAAACAGTTGGACACAACTGAGCAACTAAGGACAGCATGACACAGCACAGGAAGAATTAAATGAGTAATCAATCAGTAATAAATAAAAACTCTTAGAATGACTCAGAGCATGTGATCCCTAGGAGAGCTGATGATGAGGCCTAGTTGTTCAGTCATGTCCGACTATGACCCCATGGACTGAAGCATGCCAGGCTTCCCTGTCCTTCACTATCTCCCAAAGGTCAAATGGTATAGATATAATTGGGCAGAAAAATTTTAAAACTAGCTCTGTCATGAAGTTATCTTTTATAAAGCATATTTCACATAACATTTCCAGTTATTCATTGATATAGACTAGCATAGCATCGGAGAAGGCAATGGCACCCCACTCCAGTACTTTTGCCTGGAAAATCCCATGGACGGAGGAGCCTGGTAGGCTGCAGTCCATGGGGTCACTAAGAGTCGGACACGACTGAGCGACTTCACTTTCACTTTTCACTTTCATGCATTGGAGAAGGAAATGGCAACCCACTCCAGTGTTCTTGCCTGGAGAATCCCAGGGACGGGGGAGCCTGGTGGGCTACCGTGTATGGGGTCACACAGAGTCGGACACGACTGAAGCGACTTAGCAGCAGCAGCAGCATACCATCATTAGAACTATTTATATATTATTAATACAAAAAACAGAAGAAGCAAATCAGAGGAGGGAAGGAAAGAAGGAAGGGAGGAAGGAAAGAGGGAGGAGTGGGAGAGGGAAAGGGAGGAAGAAAGGAAGAAAAAGAAAGAAAAGGAATAGAAGGAAGGAAGGAAATAAGAAAGAAGGATGGAAAGGAGCAAATTTTCTGGCTGATAAAATTGAGCCAACATGGGGGATTTAACATTCTAAAATAACATGGTAGCATTGTTAGACACCTGATGTCAACAAAACCATTTACCAGGAGAGGAAGTAAGGGAATTGAGGTGGTGGGGGTGGGAACGAGTGTTGAGAAGCTATTTAAAATAACAAAATGTATATTACAAATTGTGTTTGGAATATCTGTTTCTCTTTTTCCTATCTCTTCAGATATTATTACTTCTTATTAAATAATCTGAAATGTGAATCTGAAAATCTCACGATAGTCTTTTTAAGGTATTTGATGATTCATGAATATACACATATATGACAAAATCACCTTTTTGATTTTAGATAAAAATTGTGGTCTTATTTGTTTCCGACAAGCTAGTTTGAATGGCTGAAGGCAGAATCGGTTTTCCATATTTCCATCCTCAGTAGCTTGCTCTTCTATATTCGCACCATGCTTACTGAAGTTTAATCATTTAGATAGCAGGGGAGATTGCAGCTGACAGATATATAGTTGTGAAAGATTGACTGTCAACATCTCAAAAGACCATCAGGATAAACTATTATTCAAAACTAAGCTCATTAAACCTACTGTGGGAAAGGAGAGTAGCACATTGCCAGTCTCAACAGTGCCTCAAAAAGAAGTCAGGGGTAGATATTGGCAGGAGTTTGAGCTCTGGGAGACCTAATGCTTTAAGACAGGCCCTTCAAGGCACATTTTCTGAGTGGGATTTGGGTAAAGTTCATGAGGTAGTATTTTTGGTTCGGTGGACACAGGGGAGTAAATCTTACAGGGAGTTTCGATGAATAGCTGTTTGATATGTGAGTTGTTTTGGCTAAGTGACCAACTCATTGTTCCTAGAGCAGGGATTGTTTGCTCAGATGAGCAAACTATTCAATCAAATATATGGGCTTTTAGAAAATTCCTGGAACCAATAGTGAAGTGATTTATTGGCTTATAACCTTATATTCTTGGCCAAGAATCTTCTTGAACAAATAGGAAAGAGTCATGTTGACACAAATGGTCAGATTGCGATCTTTGTGGAATCAGGTGGTCTGGGTTCTCAAGTTAAAAGCAGAGGATTTTGTTATAAGGACTCTGAAACCGCTGGGATGGTACATAGGTTTGAGAGAGGTCAATTAGAAGGAAAGTCAATTTTGACTGTATTTCAGGTGCATGCTAAGATTTAAAATCAGTCTAGAACTTCTTTGAATGTGAGATGTATTTTTAGCTCAAGTGCATGTATTTTACTGGCTGTGGTTTTTTTTTTTTAATGAAATCCAGGACTTTCAGTGTCTTGTAATATTAAAAAGGAAACTTTCCATATTCCCATTCACACGTATGACCATGCGGGAAGTTGTTAGTCACTTGGTATTCTGGCTTGTGAAGTCAATTATTTATGTGATTCTGTGTGCTCATTTGCTTGCTCCTTTCCTTCTTTGTGTTGCTGCTATCCTCACTTCGCATGTATGATAGTTGAACAGCGTGACCCTTCCTTACTTCAAGACAACAAGCTTTGATGATCCCAGGAAATCATCAGTGGGTGGCTGGCACCTCATCACAGTTCCTCCTTTTATGACTTGCAGAAGTTTAATCACTATTGGCTTTTGCTCCTACATGGACTAGTTGATAAAAAATATAATACTGGAGATTGACAGAGGAGATTAAGTGTTCTTTGCTTGTGTCTTTCAATCACATTATGGTCACAAATATGCCCTAGTGTTAAGCTGAGTTGAGTCATTCAAGTGTAAACAGTTTTTGAGTTAGTGAAGGGCTTTTGTTGCAGATGGGGACAGGCAAATACCTTTCATTTATAAGAGTTTCAAAGTGATAGGCACATAAAACCAGAGAATACATAAAAGTAACATTTAACCAACTCTGGCAACCCCTAGATTTGGTTGGGGATCTCTTACTCTAATACATGAAATCTATATAACCTCACTTAATACTTTTTCTGGTTCGGATTTGAAACTGACCCCTGTGAGACTGCTTTGAGAATTATTAATACTACAAGAAGTTAGAAATTTTTCAGTTGAGTGTTTTGAATGAGGTGTGGCCAGAGGAATAAGTCATAACATTTTCTAGTTAGAAAGCAAGCCCCGTGTCTAGGAGGTCTCCTCACACACAAGAAAACATGCTGAAAGGGTAGTTAGTTCTTGTATTCTCCAGATGTGTGACAGTAAATACCCTATGCCTTGGAGAATAAACTGGAATTTTAAGGCTGTGCTCTGGAAGACAGATTCTGCAGCTAGGTCCAAGCTTCATTCCATTCCTATTCATTCTCTGATTCAAAGGCATTATACAAAGCTTCAACTTTGATTGCTCCCTCCAATAACACATTTTACTTTTCTTATTCTCTTAGAGGAGTATACCACAATATATCTGGCTTCTATTATGGTTGTATATTATCTTTTGTCTTCTCATACAATATTAAGGAGTTTTAAGATCACAGACTTGATGCATTCATGCAACTTTTAATAGGTGCCAACTACAGGGCAGTTCTGTGATAATTACTAGGGAAATAGAAAGACATCATGCCTGTCCTCAAATAGCTATCTAACAATTATTTTACTCATGCATTTTACTTCTTAAATCCATCACATCTTATCTGATATACACACTCCATAAATACACCTAGTCCTTAATTATACTGACAAGTGTTGTATTAAGAACGAGGACCTTAAAACCATCGTACCTGAACTAGGATCACTTCCCCCAAGATGAGTTTAGGTACTAAAGTTTAGTCCTCATTATAAATAGCTGTGAAAAGAAGAGAAGCGAAAAGCCAAGGAGAAAGGGAGAATTGATGCTTTTGAACTGTGGTGTTGGAGAAGACTCTTGAGAGTCCCCTGGACTGCAAGGAGATCCAACCAGTCCATTCTGAAGGAGATCAGCCCTGGGATTTCTTTGGAAGGAATGATGCTAAAGCTGAAGCTCCAGTACTTTGGCTACCTTATGCAAAGAGTTGATTCATTGGAAAAGACTCTGATGCTGGGAGGGATTGGGGGCAGGAGAAGAGGGGGACAACAGAGGATGAGATGGCTGGATGGCATCACTGACTCGATGGACGTGAATCTGAGTGAACTCCGGGATTTGGTGATGGACAGGGAGGCCTGGCATGCTGCGATTCATGGGGTCACAAAGAGCTGGACATGACTCAGCGACTGAAATGAACTGAACTGAACTGATACATTTTTACAAATACAAATGAAATAAAGCACGGAAGTTGTTAGTATAGTATGTGGAATATAGCATGTGTTCCACAAATGTGAAATCTTGCTAGCCATTATTTAATTTAGTGGTTTATAAACTTCTATAAATATTTTTGGGTTTATGCCATGTATATGATCCCAGTGGCATCTACTCAACTTTGACATCATAGACAAAAGCAGCCCCAAACAATGTACTAATAAATGGTGTGACTGTATTCCAATAAATCTTTTTATGTGAATGCAGGTGGCAGGCTGGATTTGGGGCACAAATCATAATTTTCTGATCTAGTTCAACTTCCCAAATTTATAGGGAAAAAACAAAAGCTACAGCAGAAAAATGAATTGTCCTGCATGCCATATACATGCTTGTTTTATTAAAAGTATTACATTTGCTCTATCTTCCCAGCAATTCCGTTGAAATGCTGATGGTAAGTTTACACAAATCAGGCAGAAATTTCTTGCCAGTTCTCTTAATGGGATTCTCAATTCTTGATTTTCTGGCAATAATTGGTTCTAAAATCTAAGGTAATAACAATAACATCAGTATTTGCCTCTCAGATGAAATTGACTTTTACTTCAAAATTGAAAAGTCTAAGAAAACTAGATTGTGTCAAATAGAAAGAAGTGAAATTCAGCTTTCATTGACCATTGTCTTTATTATAGGAGAGCCCATGATTTTCCAGTTATTTCTGTTATTGTTATGCTTCATTTTATATCCTATTTCAAACATTCTGGTTTCCTTCACTTTTGATATAATCATATTTTGGGACATCATTTTTACTTTGGCCACAAGCAATAGTGTTACAGTTACAAAAGTTCTCATGGAAATTATAATAAGTAAGAAACTGAAATTTTCTTGCTTTGGAAGAAGTCTACTCAGTCCTGCTTCATATCCGTATCTAGTCTCATATTTATGACTGAAATATCATATGCATGCTGGCAATGGCACTTCACTTTGGTTGCACTGAAAATTCCTCTTCTTTGGAATTTGAGTAGTTTGCAGTTAAAATTGCCAACTGACATACTTTGGTTTGTCTGGTATTTTTAAATATTTTTTTAATTTTTAATTGAAGTATTACTGATATACAGAATTTTGTTGGTTTCTGCCAAACATCAACATGAATCAGCCATAGGTATACATATGTCCCCTCCCTCTTGAACCTCCCTCTACCATCTTCTTCCCCATCCTACCCCTCTAGGTTGTTATAGAGCCCCTCTTTGAGTTCCCTGAGTCATACAGGAAATTCCCATTGGCTATCTAATTTACATATGGTAATGTAAATTTCCATGTTATTTTCTCCATACATCTCACCCTCTCCTTCTTTCATCCTGATGATCTTTTCCCCAGTACTTGGGCATAAAAGGAATGGTCGCAATACTGACACAGTTTGTGCACATGATTTTTATTTTTTGTCAGGGAACATTTAACAGGAGGATTCCTGCATGCTGTTTTCTATTTCTCAAGGATTCTATTCCTTATCAGTTCCTTTTCCAAGCACGAGTAGAGCTGCCTGCAGTTCTCAGGACTGAGGTCATAGGATGAGACATGCAGTGACTCTCTTCAGCGTCAGATACCTTGTATGTATTAGACTATCCATATTTTGGCTATTGATAAAATTTCATCCTGTGTAATAGCTGAGCAATCATCTTACTAAAGATATATAAGCCTGCATTTCTGCTAATAATGCACCCTTTTCCATCAGAGCTTGGGTCCCTGTGTCTTTCTTTCTCTCTCTCTCTCTCAATTTTTCCCTGAGAATATAAAACAATCTCAAGTTCCATTAAGTGAAAAAGTAAAAGAACAGTGTATATGTGGGGCTAACTTTTTAAAAACAAGATGTGTGTGTGTGTGTGTGTATGTGTGTATGTGCATGCACACAGGATTAAAATACTTGTAAAAATGTTTGCTTGTGAGAAAGCAGACAAGAGAACAGATGATGAGCCAAACATATCTCATTACATTTTTACAATCTCAAAATTTTACTTTGTAGGTATAAATAATATATTAAAAATTTATGTTAAAATTATACTCATACCCCAATGCCCAAGAATCAGCTCTATCCAAATGATCAGATCAATCTTTGGGGGTTGGCTTAAGGTTTTTGAAATTTAAACTATTCAGATGATCTAAATGACTAGTCAGTTTAGAAACCACTTAATTATCTTTCTCATTTGGTGTTTATTGCCTTGTACCAGACTGTATGTGTGAGAATGTCACTTTTACTCCCTTAGTTAGAGAAGCATACAGGAAGATTCTTTTTAGCCTCCCAACTAAAGAAGCACAAGGTAATATCTTATATTTAATTTTCTCCAGAGTTTCCAGCACACAGAGGGTATCCAATGAATACTGTTGATGACAATCATACAGAAGAATAATTCCCATTCCACTACTATATTTTATTTCAGTGTAAAATAACTTTTAGATATATTTTAAACATGATGGTATTATGAAAATTAAAAATCACCACTTACAATATATAAAGAACCAAATATCAACAAATGCCTACAATAAGAAACTCTTACCAAAGGCCATTGGTATGGTTTGTCTATTAAGGGCAAGTGGTGTGGTTCAAAACTAAGATCATAAGACTTAGGGTTGAGTCAGACTTCACATTCTATCTGAATGTGTAGAAGCAGACTTGAATACAATAGTGTGTGGTTACTAGATTCCAAAAAGCTCCATTTTATTTAAGATAGCCTGCAAAACCCTCTTCTTGTAAGCAAAAATACTGTCCCCTTCTTTAGGGATATATATGGCACTCCCATATTTCCCATCTTTCTCTTCCCTGAGACTCTTATGTTAGCATCTGTAGAGATGGCTGATGTGTTTGTTAAGGCTGTGTGCTCACCAATGAACACCTGATTCCCATCAGTTTTCCTTATTTGGATGCCACAGAGCTATTCATTTCCATTCCAGCATCAAAGCTGTCTGGAAACCTAAAACATTCTTTGATGTGCTTTCCAATCACTCAGGATCGCAATGCTCTCATACTCCCTGAACATGGCCCTCTTTTCATTCCAGTGATCAACACTTTGATGGAAAGGGCTGTGGGTCTCAAAGGGTACAACCCAGGGAAGTCCTTTCATGCTTCCTTGGGTGTCCCTGAACTATGAGGGGGATGAAAATCTGGAACCTGGAGCCCAGAGCTTTGGGATGGTCAAAGCACAGCAATCTTGTGCCACACCCATTTCATAGAGAGGGACATCTGAAGCTCAGAGTATAGTGATTCCCTAGATATCACATCGGAGAAGGCGATGGCACCCCACTCCAGTACTCTTGCCTCGAAAAATCCCATGGACGGAGGAGCCTGGTAAGCTGCAGTCCATGGGGTCGCCAGGAGTCGGACACAACTGAACGACTTCACTTTCACTTTTCACTTTTCACTTTCATACATTGGAGAAGGAACTGGTAACCCACTCCAGTGTCCTTGACTGGAGAATCCAAGGGACGGAGGAGCCTGGTGGGCTGTCGTCTATGGGGTCACACAGAGTTGGACACGACTGAAGTGACTTAGCAGCAGCAGCAGCAGATGTCACATACCATAGGAAGTCATGGGACCTGGATCAGAGGCCAAGTCCTTCTGTACTCAGGAATGACTGAGTGGTTCAATACCCCAGGGGCACTGTCCAGATCAAAGCAGCATCTCTGGCAGGCATTGCCAGGAACCCTCCCTGACTTTTGTAGGAAAGGGAAAAAGTTGGTGCTGCAGAGAAGATAGTTACAAGGAGGAGGAGTGAAGGAGTGGGACAGCAGCCTAGATGATTCTTATAAGCATGATGCATCCCCATGGAGTAGTGGAGACTTTTTTACAGTAAGACACATGACAGTCAGCTTCATTTATGTGTCATGGTTTTTGGGAAGAGAGATCAGGATGGTCCAGATATATTCTATCATGAAATACATAAAAGAGTAAAAATATTTGGCTACTGTGGTTTTGAAACCACCGGGTAACATCAATGAATACACAGATCTAAACTGTACTGAACACTGCAGTGTGTCAACATTTACACTTTACAGTGGACCTTTTCCTTTTAACATTTCTGTGCATCCATCTGACATCATTTTCCTTGAGCCCAAGAAATTATTTTTATTGT
This sequence comes from Budorcas taxicolor, assembly GCF_023091745.1. Classification (NCBI taxonomy): domain Eukaryota; kingdom Metazoa; phylum Chordata; class Mammalia; order Artiodactyla; family Bovidae; genus Budorcas; species Budorcas taxicolor. The sequence goes on from NC_068915.1 coordinate 47,232,357, forward strand.
TACTTTTGGTTCAGACACTCAGGTGACAATTTCTCTGTGATTTTGTTTGTCTGAAAATGTTTAAACTTCATGTTTTGATGGATACTTTTGTAAGATATAAGATTCTAATATGACAATATTTTTCTTTCAACACTTAAGCAATGCTATTATCTTGTCAGTTGGGTTTTCTAGTTTCTATTAAGAAATACCAGTCTTCTTTCTCCTTTGAAGATGATTTATCTCTACGACCTTTGCTCATGTAAGATGAAAAATCTTTGATTTTTAGCAGTTTGAAAATGCATCCACTTGTTATTTTGTAAATTAAATTTTATTAGTTTTAGAATTTATCCTGCTCAGGGTTTTCTGGGGTTTTGAATCTATGAAATAGTGTCTTTCATCACTTCTGGAAAATTCTTAGGCATTAAACATGGAAAAGTACTTCTAACATGTTCTGTGTTTCATTTTGTTCTGAGAATCCAATTCCAATTGTGTTACAATTTTTTACATTTTCCCTTAAATTCTGTTGTTTCTTAAATTCTTTCTGTGGATCAGTCCTTCTTATGAGAAGACATGGAGAAGGCAATGGCACCCCACTCTAGTACTCTTGCCTGGAAAATCCTATGGATGGAGGAGCCTGGTAGGCTGTAGTTCATGGGGTCGCTAAGAGTTGGACACGACTGAACGACTTCACTTTCACTTTTCACTTTCATGCATTGGAGAAGGAGATGGCAACCCGCTCCAGTCTTCTTGCCTGGAGAATCCTAGGGACAGTGGAGCCTGATGGGCTGTCGTCTATGGGGTCGCACAGAGTCGGACACGACTGAAGCGACTTAGCAGCAGCAGCAGCAGCATGAGGAGACAACCTTGAGCATGGGGCTTTTCCTTATGAGACAGTTAGTTATCAATCTACTCATTGTTAGAAAAGCTGAGCTTCCAGGAGCATTAACTTTATTTCTATTTTTCCCACAGATTCTTTGTGTTAGATGATAAAAACCATGGAAGATTTTTCAAAAGCAGATTAAATTACATTGGCTTTGGGGAGAATGTTTTGAAAATTGAGGATTGATCCAGGAAAAGCAGTATTAGAATACCTATTATTTCATAAATGTAGAACAGATTAAAAGAGAGGACTTTATACCAAAGAAATAGTATAAAAGTTCCCATGATTGAAGAACATGGGTCTTAATAGTGAAAGAGGATAGTAAGTGACTGCCACAATGGATGAAAAAGACTTGCACTTAGGCAAATCATTTTGAAATGTCAGAATCCCAGTACTATGAAGATAACAGCTCCCAAAGAGGCCAGGATTGAGGATAAGAAAGGCACTGGAATTCTCATGATTTTCTTTCTTGGAAAAGAAAAGGCAGCTGATAAATCACTTTTTTTTTTTTTTTAAAGAAAACACCAGTACCTAGTTTCACATACTAGTGATCTGTTTTGCTTTCAAGTCCTTTGGCTGGTGTCTGGAAATCCCATTTTCAAATGACAGTAGTTGAAAGAGATTGATAGATCAGGCACAAAAACAGCTTGAAGCAATGTCACAAAATAGTGAAGCAAATTCAATAATCAGGTTTCACATTTCAGAGAAAACATCAATAATGTCTAGGATATACATAAGTAAAAACACCCTTGTGCAATATCTCACCAACAAACATAGAGTTGTTAATGATACTAAGTTGGAGGATCCTTCCAACTTCAGCTCTTTGCCTTAGAGTTTTTTTCTTAAACAACTTTTATATCCCAAAAGTAGAATAAACACAATAAGAGTGTGATGCTCTTATGGATATTTGAAACATCCAAAATAATACTTTGTAGTGGTTATAAAACATTTTATATAATATGTATATGACTATATATTTTATTATGTATTATACTACTTAGTAGTTTTCCTTCAACACAAACTGTTACTCTACCTTTTTGTATTTTGTTATTGAATAGTTTTGAATTGGCTGCAAGTTTCTAAAAGTATTACTCTTCTGGAAAATGTCCTTTTTTTGTTATTTTTCATCTGGACAAATAATCTTCATGCATACTTCATTAGGTAGCAAAGTTCAATTTCTCATTCATTCTTATTCACCAGAGTTATAAACTCATAATTGCATCATGGCCCAAATTTTCCTCATTCAAAGTGAAAATGATTGAGTCAAATATTACCCTGATATACAGAGTCATATATAGAACTCTCCAAATAATAGCCTTATTTTCATTGTAACATTTGAATTTTTAATCACACTGAGTGCAGTGAGGAGTAAACATTACTTTATTCAGTATTTCCTATTAGGCCCAAGTTGAAATTAATATGTTTTCATTAAAAAATATATATATTAGAGTATATTTTGCATACCATAAATTGAACTGATTCAGAGGTTTAATATGTGCATATTCATGAAATTACTTCTAACTTAAGATATAGCATTTTCATCAACCCAAAGGTTTCCTGTGTACTTTGCAAACTATACCTACACCCACCTGCTTCTAGATCCAAGCAAACACTGATAGGTTTTCTGTCACTATGGCTTGTTTCTCCTGTTTTGGAACTTCAAACAAATAGTCATACAGTATGAACTCTATTTTGTCTGTTTTTTTTTCATTCAACATAATGGTTTTTATATGTGTTTTCCTGTATGCACTCTTGCCTGGAAACTCTCATGGACAGAGGAGCCTGGTAGGTTGCTGTCCATGGGGTCACTAAGGGTCGGACATGACTGAGGGACTTCACTTTTACTTTTCACTTTTATGCATTGGAGAAGAAAATGGCAACCCACTCCAGTGTTCTTGCCTGGAGAATCCCAGGGACGGCGGAGCCTGGTGGGCTGCCATCTCTGGGGTCGCACAGAGTCGGACACGACTGAAGCGACTTAGCAGCAGCAGCAGGAGCATGCAACTGTAGGGTTTCCCTGGTGCCTCAGATGGTAAAGAGTCTGCCTGAAATGCAGAAGACCTGGGTTCTATCCCTGGGTTGGGAAGATCCCCTGGAGAAGGAAATGGCAACCCACTCCAGTATTCTTGCCTGGAAAATCCCGTGGATGGAGGAGCCTGTCAGGCTACAGTCCATGGGGTTGCAGAGTCAGACATGACTGAGAGACTTCAGTTTCACTTTCTGTTTTCATGCAATTGTAGTTAAAACTTCTATGGACACTTTAGTACAAGTCTTTATGTGAACACATTTTTCACATACACAAATATTAAAAGATTTAACAGGTTCTTCATAAAATTAAACACATGAAGCGATGCTCAACATCATTAGTAATCAAAGAAATGCTAATTTAAACTTATATGAAATGTTACTAGATATCCACTAGAATGGATAGAAGTAAAAAAATACCAGCTGTCATTAAATATTTGCTAGTATGGGAAGCAAGCAGAAATCTAATACTCAGTTCATTGTAATATATGAAATTATACCTTAGTTGAAATTAGAGTTAATAAATGGGCAATGTAAAAACAATATGATTTTTTTTTCACATGGGGTTTCTAGAATCAATAAGTTTGAATGCTAGAAGAAGTTGCAAATATTGAGAATGGTACTGGTGATAGTAACTGGTGGCTGAATTGAGATGATGGAAAAGATAACTGTAAATGAGAAAGTTAAGAAAAAGAGAGATCAGAATCATGAGTGGATTATGCAAGAGTATCTAAAGTGTTTTCAAGGATACACCTGATCAGATAAGAGGTGAAGACAGATATTATGAGCACCTTAGCATTTTAAAAGAAATGAGAGGAATGGCAAGGAGAGATTAGGAAATGACATCTACAAAAAAAGGGAAGGGATAGTGGTTATTAGTCACAATGATTAAAATTTCAAAACCTATGTTCTAAGATTTTTTGTGTCTGTGTGTGGGTGGGGGGAAGGATAAAAATTAGCTTGGGAGTGAAAATAGTATGAGGAATACTCTGCCTATTTCTTAGCCTTGAGGTGTTTGGAGTGTAGGAGAAAAAAGTGACTTTCTACTTGAGAGGGCTTAAGGCAAGTGGTATCCTTGTGGAAAGATCACATTCAATTAAATGGGGAGAGAAAGGTTAACAGAAACATCAATGAACAAATTAAGGATATAAAGGTTTTCCTTTTTTTTTTTAAATAAGGCAGTCTGTATATTTTGGAGGATAGAGTGGAAGGATGTGGGAAAGATTAGGTTAGTTAGTGAAATGTGCAGACAGATGTGGGAATAAGGGTGAAGGTGATGATAGAGAGCTGGACAAGGTGCTGAGGCTTGCTATAGTCACAGAAATAAACAGAGTTGGTAGATGTCAGATAGTAAGTTCTTTTTTTGCAGCTGAGAGAAAGAAGTAAAGATCTGCTTCTGGGAGCCCTTATATAAGTGCTCTATTTTTTCCCAAATGGGATAATATCAAATTGCCTCAGAAAATGACCAATAGAAGCGTTCAATATTCTACCCCATGAAGATGTTTTAGGGTCCTAATAATGTTATCAGAATTTTTGATATGGTACACCAGCTGCAAGACATAAACTAAGCTATTGGTTCTGGGAAATAAATAACATTATCTTATATTAAAAAATTTATTAGAGCTCAGATTTCAGAATGGATGTAATATGGAGAAGAAATTCAGAAAGTGGCAGTGTTGCTCATATTGTTTAGCAAGAAAGGGTTAAACTTATTTGTTTTCATGATACTATATCAGAGCATCTGTCCTTTGAGAAAAAGATTATAACTTAGGAAATGAAGGAAATAAGTAACACTCATAAATTTTAAGATTTTCACTGTCTTTCTAATAATATTCTTGATAAATTTCTCTATACTTAGCATATGGATCTCATGAGTAGGCGCTGATATTGATGAAGGAAAAGCATAGGTAAGCTTTGCTTTCCTTAATCACAGGTGGCAATTTGTGAAATGAAAAATGCTCTGTAGCCATGACCTTTCTACATCATGAATATAGACATTTGCTATAATCTTTCTTTATTCACTGTTTGGCTGTTCTGGTTAATATGTCAGCTTATGTGTCTCTGTTGAGGTTGGTTGGGGAATAAGCATTGGGGTCAGCCTGTTCTCCTACACCAAACAATGGCCTCTCGAAAGACAAGGTGCTTGTAGCTAACATTTCTTGGAAGGATCCTATGAGCTACTTTCTATGTTAGTAACTATAATCCTCACAATCCTCTAAGGGAGATACTACTATTGCCAACATTACAGTTAAAGAAATTGAGGTTCAGAAAGGTTAAGTGAATTGCACAATGGTGTACAACTCATAATGGTGGAGTTGGAACTTGAAAAGAAAAGGCAATATTTCATTCCCGTATTTTGGGGCTCCCAGAAAATGTTTTGAGTACATAAGATCTAGATTCTCACGGCAGAGACACTAGCAAACAGAGTCTGTAAGTGGGAGATGTGCCCCAGTGTCTTTATCTAGGCTGTATGGAGTCTAAATTCCTTCACACAATTGACAGACCAATATAAAAATCATTTGTCTCATCAAATGCCCTAGGGAACTTGCAAATGCCCTCTATGCATTAAAGGATTGCTCTAAGGTTCAAGGAAGGTTGTTTAATATTAAAATGCTTTGAAGGGATAGGGCCACATAGATATGAGTGCCCTTGGTGGTGGTGGATTTATCATTGCTGGATTTTTCAGGGCAGAGTTGAGTGAGTGAGGTGTTGTATATTCTTGTATAGATTTGGTATGTTTATGAAAAGAAAGTATTGTTTGAGATTTCATTGGGTTCACTGTGCATGCATGTGTGACAGAATCCTAAAAGCCAGATCAGCACCTTATTAGTTATTGGCTGTCCATTGCAGAGACTTGGGTCAGCAGGCACCTCAGCCAAGGTGCTATTCTCTGAGGCATCTAGCATCAGGAATAAGGCACAGATACAAAGATTAATTGCTTTTGGATGATTAATTGGACATTTCTCAAAGAAAGGCCACATAGAGTTGTTCTACATTTCAGTTGATTATAAGAACAAGAATAGCGAATATTTATCATATTCTTAATGTGTGACAGTGGGTATGCTATTTTAATGCAGTTATTCTCATATTTCCTAAAATCACTCTATGTGGTAGGTATATTATCACTACCTTTTTTGCTGAAAGGAAGATGAATGTAATGCTTATGTCCCTCCCAAATTTATATGTTAATACTTTTACCCCAAGTGTAATATTATTAGATGTGGAGCCTTTGGAAGGTCATTAGGTCATGAGGGAGAAGCCCTGTTAGCACTCTCACAGAAAAGGTCCTAGAGCACTCCCTTCCTGCTTTCACTATACAAAGACTCAGTGAGAAGATAGCAACCTACGACCAGGAAGCAGGCTCTTGCCTGACGTTGAATCTGTCAGCACCTTGATCCTTCACCTTCCAACCACCAGAGCTGTGAATGTTTGTTGTATAAGCCACTCAGTCTATCACATTTTTGTCATAGCACCCCAGACTAAAGCAGGAGAACAAAACTTAAAAGTATTAGATAACTTGCCCGAAACCTCACTGTTAATGAGAGACAAAACTCAAACTGAGGTCTTCCTAACACCCAAAGGCTTAATCCTTAGAAGATATTTACTAATGACAGTTATCAAAAATTAATTAAATTAGACAAATCTATACAGAATTCACTATGTGACAGGTGTTCTCCTAGCAAGGAGAATTTATCTATTATGTTTCCAAAAACTAGTTATAATAGAGACAATTATAATAGGGGAGTAATAAGTGTCATGTTAGAAATAAGATAGAAGCATCTGTATTGGTCAGTGTTCAACCAGAGAAGTGTTAATTTTCATTAATTCACTGATTATTACATTAATTGGTACAGTCATTATTTCACTGGTGTATGTATGAATGTATGTATTGCCAGGAACAGACATACACGATTGTCAAGGCCAGTTGGAAATCTGCAGAGCTGACCATTATAAGAGCTGGTTGGACCTTTCAGGCAAAGGCTGACACTGCTGTTCAAAAGTGGAATTTACTGTTTCACAGGGAAGCCCCAGCTCTGCTGTACATTCCTCTCAATTGATTGAAGCAGGACCTCCCAGATTATTTCAGAAACTCTTCCTTGCTTAGTGTCAATTGATTATGAACTTTAATCATATATCAACAAAATACCTTCACAGTAGCACCTAAAATACTGTTTGATCAAATAGCTGAGGACTGTAGCTGAACCAAATTAATCTATAAATCTGAGCATCATAGCATATAATTTGGAAAAGTTTAATGGAATAATTTATTTCTAAAATGACTCATATATATATGTATATATATGTGTGCATTATTTTTGACATTAATACATTGCCATATTTATGTATTTATTTTTGGCCAGGCTTGGTCTTCATCGCCGCATGCAGGCTTTCTCTAGTTGCAGCAGGCGGGGGCTACTCTCTAGCTGAGGTGCACGGACTTCTCATTGTGGTGGCTTCTCTTGTTGTAGAGCATAGGCTCTAGGCACATGGGCTTCAGTGTTGCAGCATGCAGCCTCAGTAGTTGTGACTGTTGTCTTTGGGGTTTGAGGGCTTCAGTAGCTGTGGCACAGGGCCTTGTTAGTTGTGGCGGGCAGGCCTTAGAGCAAGTGGGCTTCAGTGTTGTGCGCATGAACTTACTTGCTCTGTGGCACATGGAATCTTCCCAGACCAGGGATTCAACCCATGTCCCCTGCATTGACAAATCGATTCATATCCACTCCATTACCGAGGAAATTCCCCTAAAATTATTCTTAAAGGATAAGTAGAAATTGATCAGAATCAGAGTGGAGTAGAGAGTTCCAGCTGGCAAAGGTGCATATCTGCTTTTGAGATTGAAGTGAAGTGAAGTTGCTCAGTCCTGTCTGACTCTTTGTGACCCCATGGACTGTAGCCTACCAGGCTCCTTCCATGGGATTTCCCAGGCAAGAGTACTGGAGTGGGTTGCCATTTCCTTCTCCAGAGGATCTTCCTGACCCAGGGCTTGAACCCAGGTCTCCCACAGTGTAGGCAGACGCTTCAGCATCTGAGCCACAAGGCGGGGAGGCTTTTGAGATTACTAGATTGTAAACTCCATGAGAGAAATGAGCACCTTTTGCTCTTTGTTTTACCTCTGCTTAACCACCTTCTTTCCGGATGGCTCAGATGGTAAAGCATCTGCCTGCAATGTGGGAGACATGAGTTTGATCCCTGGGTTGGGAAGGTCCCCTGGAGAAGGAAATGGCAACCCACCCCAGTACTCTTGCCTGGAAAATCCCATGGACAAGGAGCCTGTTAGGTTACAGTCCATGGGGTCACAGAGTTGGACATGATTGAGCGATATCACTTTAACCACTTTCTAGTCGAGAGAATGAAACAAGACAGTAAGTTGACCTGTGCACAGCAGGGATGTAAGGAGTGTCAACCCCCTTGTGATGAAAGATCTATGTGTAGCCTTTGACTCTGCCCAATTTAATTATTAACCCCACCACAGAGCTGCCAGAACTTACATAGGACTGGGGAAGCAGACTCATAGAGGGCACAAACAAAACCTTATGCGTACCAAGACCCAGGAGAAAGGAGCAGTGGCCCCACAAGAGACTGACCCAGACTTGCCTGTGAGTGTCCAGGAGTCTCTGGTGGAGGCGTGGGTCAGTGGTGGCCTGCTGCGGGGTCGGGGCCACTGAGTGTGGCAGTGCATACACAGGGCCTATTGAAGAAGGTCACCATTTTCTTCATTACTTCCACCATAGTTTGGCCTCAGGTCAAGCAACAGGGAGGGAACACAGCTCCGCCCATCAACAGAAAACTGCATGAAAGATTTACTGAACATGGTCCCGCCCATCAGAACAGAACCCAGTTTCCCTCTCAGTCAGTCTCTCCCATCAAGAAGCTTCCATAAGCCTCTTATTCCTATCCATCGGAGGGCAGACAAAATGAAAACCACAATCACAGAAAACTAATCAAACTGATAACATGGACCACAGCCTTGCCTAGCTCAGTGAAACTATGAACCATGCCATGAAGGGCCACCAAAGATGGATAAGTCATGGTGGAGAGTTCTGAAAATATGTGGTCCACTGGAGAAGGGAATGGCTAACCACTTCAGTATTCTTATTTTGAGAACCTCATGAACAGTATGAAAAGGCAAAAAGATATGACACTGAAAGATGAACTCCCCAGGTCAGCAGGTGCTCAACATGCTACTGGAGAAGAGTGGAGAAATAACTCCAGAAAAAATGAACAGACAGAATCAAAGGAAAAACAATGACCAGTTGTAGATGTGACTGGTGATGGAAGTAAAATTTGATGCTGTAAGAACAATATTGCATAGGAACCTGGAATGTTAAGTCCATGAAGCAAGGTAAATTAGAAGTGGTCAAACAGGAGATGGCAAGAGTGAACATTGTCATTTTAAAATCAGTGAATTAAAATGAACTGAAATGGGCGAATTAAACTCAGATGACCATTCTATCTACTACTGTGTGCAAGAATCACTGAGAAGAAATGGAGTAGCCCTCATAGTCAACAAAAGAGTTTGAAATGCAGTACCTAATGCAATCTCAAAAATGATAGAATGATCTCTGTTCATTTCCAAGTCAAACCATTCAATATCACAGTAATGCAAGTCTATGCCCCAACCAGTAATGCTGAAGAAGCTGAAGTTGAACAGTTCTATGAAGACCTACAAGACCTTTTAGAACTAACACCCAAAAAAGATGTCCTTTTCATTATAGGGGACTGAATGCAAAAGTAGGAAGTCAAGAGCTACCTGGAGTAACAGGCAAATTTGGCTTTCGAGTACAGAATGAAGCAGGGCAAAGGCTAACAGAGTTTTGTCAAGAGACTGCATTGTTCATAGCAAACACCCTCTTCCAATAACACGAGAGAAGACTCTACTCATGGACATCACCAGATGGTCAATATCGAAATCAGATTGACTATATCCTTTGCAGCCAAAGATGAAGAATCTCTATACAGTCAGCAAAAACAAGACCGGGAGCGGACTGTGACTCAGATCAGGAACTTCTTATTGCCAAATTCAGACTTAAATTGAAGAAAGTAGGGAAAATCACTAGACCATTCAGGTATGACCTAAATCAAATCCCTTACGATTATACAGTGGAAGTGAAAAATAGATTCAAGGGATTAGATCTGATAGACAAAGTCTCTGAAGAACTATGCATGGAGGTTCATGATATTGTGCAGGAGGAAATGATCAAGACCATTCCCAAGGAAAAGAAATGCAAAAAGGCAAAATGGTTGTCTGAGGAGGCTTTACAAATAATTGAGAAAAGAAGAGAAGTGAAAGGCAAAGAAGAAAAGGAAAAATATATCCATTTGAATGCGGAGTTCCAAAGAATAGCAAGGAAAATAAGAAAGCCTTCTTCAGTGATCAATGCAAAGAAATAGAGGAAAACAATATAATTGGAAAGACTAGAGATCTCTTAAAAAAATTAGAGATACAAAGGGCACATTTCATGCAAAGGGGCATGATAAAGGACAGAAATGGTATGGACCTAACAGAAGGAGACAGTATTAAGAAGAGGTGACAAGAATACACAGAAGGATTATACAAAAAAGATCTTCATGTCCCAGATAACCATGATGGTGTGATCACCCACAAAGAGCCAGGCATCCTGGAACACAAAATCAAGTGGGCCTTAGGAAGGATCACTGTGAACAAAGCTAGTGAAGGTGATGGAATTCCAGTTGAGGTATTTTAGATCCTAAAAGATGATTGTAGTGAAAGTGGTGCACTCAATAAGCCAGCAAATTTGGAAGACTCAGCAGTGGCTACAGGACTGGAAAAGTTCAGTTTTCATTCCAATCCCAAAGAAAGGCAATACCAAAGAAGGGTCAAACTACTGCACAATTACACTCATTTCACACACTCGCAAAGTAATGCTCAAAAATCTCCAAGCCAGGCTTCAATAGTACATGAACCGTGAACTTCCAGATGTTCAAGTTGGATTTGGAAAAGGCAGAGGAACCAGAGATCAAATGGCCTCCATCTGTTGGATTATTGAAAAAGCAAGAGAGTTCCAGAAAAATATCTACTTCTGCTTTATTGATTATGCCAAAGCCTTTGACTGTGTGGATCACAACAAACTGGAAAAATCTGAAAGAGATGGGAATGCCAGATCACCTGATCTGCCTCTTGAGAAATCTGTATGCAGGTCAGGAAGCAACAGTTAGAACTGGACATGGAACAAAAGACTGGTTCCAAATCAAGAAAGGAGTATGCCAAGGCTGTATATTGTCACCCAGCTTATTTAACTTATCTGAAGAGTACATCATGTGTACTCTTGGCCTGGAGGAAGCACAAGCTGGGATCAAGATTGCCAGGAGAAATATCAATAACCTCAGATATGCAAATGACACCATCCTTATGGCAGAAAGTGAAGAAGAACTAAAAAGCCTCTTGATGAAACTGAAAGAGGAGAGTGAAAAAGTTGGCTTAAAATTGAACACTCAGAAAACTAAGATCATGTCATCCAGTCCCGTCACTTCACGGGAAATAGTAGATGAAACAGTAGCAACAGTGAGAGACTTTATTTTTGGGGCCCCCAAATCACTGCAGGTGGTGACTGCAGCCATGAAATTAAACGACGTTTACTCTTTGGAAGAAAAGCCGTGACCAATTTAGATGGCATATTAAAAAGCAGAGACATTACTTTACCAACAAAGGTCTGTCTAGTCAAAGCTATGGTTTTTTCAGTAGTCATGTATGGATGTAAGAGTTGGACTGTAAAGAAAGTTGAGCACGGAGGAATTTATGCTTTTGAGCTGTGGTGTTGGAGAAGACTCTTGAGAGTCCCTTGGACTGCAAGGAGATCCAACCATTCGATCCTAAGGAAATCAGTCCTGAATATTCATTGGAAGGATTGATGTTGAAGCTGAAACTCCAACACTTTGGGCACCTGATGTGAAGAACTGACTCACTGGAAAAGACCCTGATGCTGGGCAAGATTGAAGGCAGGAGGAGAGGGGGATGACCAAGGCTAAGATGGTGGAAGGCATCACTGAGTCAATGGACATGAGTTTGAGCAAGCTCTGGGCATTGGTGAAGGACAGTGAAGCCTGGCGTACTGCAGTCCATGGTGTTGCAAAGAGTCAGACATGACTGAGTGACTGAACTGAACTGAGCTTAATTATCAATAACCTACTGTTGACAAGAAACTTAGCATAAAAATCTATTAACACACATTTTATGTGCTATAGGTATTATAAGAGAGTAAGCTAGAGAGAGGGAAATGTTAGGAAAATCATAGGGAAAAGACATTTACAGTAAATATCTGTATTTATTTAAAATTTTCCAAGTGTAAGTAAACCTGTGTAGTTGAAACCCCATTTTATAAGTGTTGAAACCAAAGCAAGAGAGGAATTAAATAAATAAATTGGTTACGAGTCTTGAGAATTCCCTGGACAGCAAGTAGATCAAACTAGTCAATCCTAACGGCAATCAACCGTGAATATTCGTTGGAAGGAGTGATGCTGAAACTGAATCTCCAATACTTTAGCTACCTGATGCAAAGAGCCAACTTATTGGAAAAGAACCTGATGCTCACAAAGATTGAAGGCAAGAAGAGAAGGGGGCAGCAGAGGATGAGATGGCTGGATGGCATCAATGACTCAATGGACGTGAGTTTTAGCAAACTGGGAGACAGTGAAGCACAGGGAAGCCTGGCATACTATAGTCCATTGGGTCACAAAGGGTAGGACATGACTGAGAGACTGACAACAACAAAGGGGACATAACTTTCAAGTCCTTAGTCAGGATTCCAGTACTCTCCGTAGAACATCTTGCCTCTTCTCCTCACCCCATGGAAGTTTCCCCAGAAGGTACATTTTTTTCCCTGAAGGTGAGCACCATGTTCTAATAAGGCAATGATATTTTCTCTACACCTTTGCATGCTATTTTTAAGAACAAAAATTCAGCTACATGCCCTCAGAAAAAAACACAGTCATTTTGCACAGTTCATATGCCTGCATTTTAACCTTTGGCCTCAAGTCAGTAAAATGGCTGTTTGAATTTAATGGCAACAACTTATACTGGTGATTCAGAGGGAATCTGGTAATATTTCTCAAGAAGATGAAAATTGGAACCTGCAAAATTTATTTGCGATATTCTTCAAAGACTAGAGGATCCTTTTTTTTGTTATGTGTTTTTCACAGTAGCTGGCAAAACATGGGTAGTTTCTCTCTAATACTCTCATTTCAGGTACACTTTGATTTGTGAGATAGGAGATATAACTTTTCAGTCTTTTCATCCGAGGATATTACACTGACATCCATGAATGCCAAAGCACATGTGAAAAAAATACATATATATTAGAATAAAATCAAAGTTTTCTGAAAATGGAAATGGATCTATTTTAAGATTCTGTAGCAAAGATAGCCACCTTATCAAGATGCAGAGAAAAGAGTTTGAGTTGGAAAAGTAGAGGGTAAAACTTTTTAAAGATTTCACCAGTTTTGACGAAGGTTCTTATTCGCCAACGATAGTCATTAATTCAAAATTTAGTCAGTTCTAACTAGGCAGGGTTTTTTTCTGCCAATCAATTTGTGCAGTTTGAACTGTAGGAAGAATTGCTTGGTAAAATCTGTGTATATTAAGAATGTGCATATGCTTTGATCCATTTCTTTCTAGATTTTATCCTACTAGCATGCATGTATATATGTTTGAAGATTTAGGTACAAAAATATTCAATGTAGCATGATTTGTGATAGGAAAAGTTTAGAAACAGCCCAAATCTTTATCAGTTAGGAGTTTACACGATGGCTTCAACATATGATAAACAAAAATCAAAAGAATTTCAATGATAAACTGACTAATGAACAAATACTTAAAAAAAAAAAATTAACATACTGCCTTCAATAAAAATTGAGCAGTAAAATCACTCAGGCTCTAGATGATCTGAATAACACAGTGAAAGTCTGCTCTAGTAAACATATATTGACCATCACAGTCAATGTTAGTGAACCCAGTCTTTTCAAGCATAGACAGGACCCTGTAAAAATTGACTGTGTACCCTTGCAAAAGATATAATTAAATAAAGCTCAAAGAACCAGAATCAACCAAAGACTTCATCTAACTACACTGTAGTAACATTAGAAATCAAGAGAAACACTGGAACTGAAAAATTGGTATCTGGAATATGTAACTAATTTATACAAATAAACAACAACAAAAAATAGCCTAATATATAAATGGACAAAGAATAGAAATATAACATTCTCAGAAAAGGAACTGAAGATCTCAATAATTGTATGAAAGAAATGCTTGACTATAAATAGTATATATTTATTTATTTATAGTATAAATGCCATACTATATTTGACCAGAAGTAAATTAACTTATCATTCTGGACCCTAATCTGTAACATGAAGTAGTTATGCCCTTTCCAATGATATTTTATGACATGATAACATGGATGACTCAATGAGACCCATCTCTGTCTATAGCTTTCTCTCACTATTTCTGCTTCCTTTGTTCTCATGGGGGCTCCTCTTCAATGCCCATCTACCCAACTTCCTTATTTGTTCTTCAGCTAGAATCAGTTGTCTTAAGAGTTTAAAAAAAAATTAAGCCATTCATTTTTCTTAGTACAGATTGAATAAAGGAATATTTTTTCTTCTTATTTGTTCTTCTTTGATCTATTAAGACAAGAATCAGTTGTCTTAAGAGTTAAAAAAATTAAATCATTCATTTTTCTTAGTACAGATTGAATAAAGGAATATTTTTTCTTAGTGATTAAATAGAAATGATTTAATTTGACTACTTGGTTGTGTTGCTGCTGACTAGCATTTAAATTCTTTTATCTCTCTTGGGATGGGGATAATTTAGCATTGTTATATGGTGCTCACATTATCTCACCCCTGATTGTTCCTGCCAAGGTACAGTAGAACTTGGTGTTCTGTGTCAATGTTCTGAGATATTTTCACAAATTGAAAAAAAGCTACGATCAACCTAGACAGCATATTAAAAAACAGAGACATTACTTTTCCAACAAAGGTCCATCTAGTCAAAGCTATGGTTTTTCCAGTAGTCATGTATGGCTGTGAGAGTTGGACTATAAAGAAAGCTGAGCACTGAAGAATTGATGCTTTTGAACTGTGGTGTTAGAGAAGACTCTTGAGAGTCCCTTGGACTGAAAGGAGATCCAACTAGTCCATCCTAAAGGAAATTAGTCCTGAATATTCATAAGAAGGTGATGCTGAAGCAGAGACTCCAGTATTTTGGCCACTTGATGCGAAGAACTAACTCATTGGAAAAGACCCTTATGCTGGGAAAGTTTGAAGGCAGGCGGAGAAGGAGACGACAGAGGATGAGATGGTTGGATGGCATCACCGACTCAATGGACATGAGTTTGAGTAAACCCTGGGAGCTGGTGATGGACAGGGAAGCCTGGCATACTGCAGTCCATGGGGTCGCAAACAGTCAGATGTCAATGAGTGACTGAACTGAATTAAAATAGCTAAATAAAACAATGAATGTTTAAAGTATACTTTAAACTTTGTTTTTATGGGTCCAATTTTTCTTGTAAATTTCTTTCTCATTCTTTTAAATCCACAATGCTATTTCTGGAAGGCCATTGACTTCTAATGTCTTATAAAATATGTTTTCATTGGCTTTGAAGCATTTGTGTGACATTTGTGTTCGTAGAAGGAACACGGTTGACTTTTACTTTTTATCTTCTCCCTTGTCTGGCCCTGAAGTAGGGTTGGAGCTTGCAGGAGAGAAGAGTAAAGGTGTGCCAGGGTTTCTGCTGACTTTGCACTCTGAGAAAATGGCTTTATGTATTTGGGGCCTGGCAGTGACCTTCTGGGGATGCTGTCATGAGGTGTTTAGAGGCTTCCCTCCTGGGCCTTTGGATGTGGACAATATGTTTTCTTCTGGATCCTGACTGCCTTTGGAAGTCCAAGTCACACAGACCCCACTCTGTTGGAGTCCTCTTTCCCTGCAAGCTGTCCTCTTGAAAACAAGACAGCTAGCTGGACACTGGCTCTCTGTGTTGCATTTGGTCCATGGGAAAAGGTCATGTATCATCTGCCTCAAATCTCAGGGAGTGTGTGACTATCCATTCAAGTTGCTTTTCCTTCACTAAGTAGACTACTTGACCATCTATTTCACTTTCTTAATTTCCCACAAGTGGATCAGATATGCATCTGCCCTGCTTTTCAAACTCACAATTCCACACATTAAATTCTGTGAATGGTTTCCCACAGAAGCCCCTCAATTTTATGCTTGTGTGGAAGGAGGTTGATTCCCCCACCCTTCCCTCAGGTACAGATTTCTGTGGGAGAGTGGGTGTGAGGGAGAGAGAAACAGAGAAACTCAGCCCTCCATTGGTTCTCTGCAAAAAACCCTCCTCACAAATTTCTTCTGTGTCCTTTTTAGATCCTCAGTATGAGATGACAGATCCAGGATCCCTGTAGCTAGGTCTCAAATAGTGGCTCTGAAGATTTTTGCAAGAAGAACTGTCTTCACTAACTCTTCAGTTCAGTTCAGTTCAGTCGCTTAGTCGTGTCCGACTCTTTGCGACCCCATGAATTGCAGCATGCCAGGCCTCCCTGTCCATCACCATCTCCAGGAGTTCACTCAGACTCATGTCCATCGAGTCCGTGATGCCTTTCAGCCATCTCATTCTCTGTCGTCCCCTTCTCCTCTTGTCCCCAATCCCTCCCAGCATCAGAGTCTTTTCCAATAAGTCAACTCTTCGCATGAGGTGGCCAAAGTACTGGAGCTTCAGCTTCAGCATCATTCCTTCCAAAGAAATCCCGGGGTTCTGCTATATTTTGGCCTCTCCACACAAACTTTGAATTTAATGTCATTCTACTAACATGTTCACAAATCTGACAAGAAATCATATCTGAAAATACACATCTCTTGTTACAATCTTTTCAGAAGGTTATACATCCTCTAATTACTCTTCTCAAGAACTGTTTCTTAAATAATACCAGATCCCCATAAGATAAAATTAGAATTTTTTTCATTTATTAATATTGTCTTAAGATACACTAGAATTCATCCTAAAAATCTCTCTCTGAGCACCTACCTTATGGCTCTTTGCTATGCTCTTGTTCAAAATGAATAAGACTGACCCTTTTTTTCTCAGAACATTTGTAAACTGCAGAGTATGAAATGATATGTCAGCAAGTATATATAGAATATCACAAAGACACACAGGAGAAGCACCAATCCCATCTGTCAGGTGTCATGAAGGGCATCCTTCAAAAAATGGAAGAAAGAATGAGCCGAATGTTGAGTAAGATATAACCAAAAGAATAGAATTGGGAGGGCCCCTAGCACAGGGAAGAACATATGCAAAGACCCCGGGTATTAAAGGACCATTTCATGAACTCAGAATGGCAGAATCACTACAGTTAGAGAATATGATTTAAAAAAGGTGGCATGAAATAATGCAAGGTACATGATCAAGGGCTAGTTAATGAAGGATTAAAAAAAAATAACATTGAGAAATTTGGATTTTACTTATTAGAAAATTGGAAACATTATATTAGGTGCTGAGAGAACATGAAGATAAATAAAGCAGAGGTTGGCAATGGCACCCCACTCCAGTATGCTTGCCTGGAAAACCCCACGGGCAGAGGAGCCTGGTAGGCTGCAGTCCGTGGGGTCGCGAAGAGTCTGATACAGCTGAGCAACTTCACTTTCACTTTTCACTTTTCACTTTCATGCAACCCCCTCCAGTGTTCTTGCCTGGAGAATCCCAGGGACAGAGGAGCCTGGTGGGCTGCCATCTGTGGGGTCGCACAGAGTCGGACACGACTGAAGCGACTTAGCAGCAGCAGCAGCCATAGCTATTAAAGACTCAGAGTGTAGTTATCTTTATTTGCATATGTGCTTCATAGTTTATAATATTTTTCTAATTTTATCACTTACATATTATAATAATACTATAGTAAATGTGTTATTCTGTAATACAGGCGACTAAAATGGGTTTACTGGTGCTCAAGCAACTATTGCCCAACAATAGGTGTGGTAGAGCTTGATTTTGAAGCTCTACCTTTTAAACTCAGTTCTTCATTATTTTCATTGTGTTATAGGTTTATGGATATTTGAAGTACTCTTGATAATACCATGTTTTAACCAATGACTTTTTATCAGTTCAGTTCAGTTCAGCTGCTCAGTCGTGTCTGACTCTTTGCAACCCCATGGACCGTAGCATGCCAGGCCTCCCTGTCCATCACCAACTCCCGGAGTCCACCCAAACCCGTGTCCATTGTGTTGGTGATGCTATCCAACCATCTCATCCTCCGTCGTCCCCTTCTCCTGCCCTCAATCTTTCCCAGCATCAGGGTCTTTTCAAATGAGTCAGCTCTTCACATCAGGTGGCCAAAGTATTGGAGTTTCAGCTTCAATATCAGTCCCTCCAATGAACACCCAAGACTGATCTCTTTTAGGATGGACTGGTTGGATCTCCTCGCAGTCCAAGGGACTCTCAAGAGTCTTCTCCAACACCATAAAGTTACTCTAGTTCTATATTCAGGACTTGGCACCTACCTTTTTCCATACCTACCCATTTAATCTGGGTAGCAATTAACCCCACTGAATAGTAGATGGATATGTAGATAGATAGATAAGTAGATAGATAAATAGATAGACTTTAAGAGTATTTATTAAATTCTTACTTCAAGATCTTAAGCCCAGTTTCCCTCTGCCTTTTAAACTTAAGGTAATTTTTTGTTACTGAAAATGAAAAAGAAATCAAAGGCTAATATCTGCTAAAATGGCATTTAAGACCTAGAGGTTGAGAGAGAATGGATTCTAGATAAAGATATTTATTACATTTCCTAGGTAAAGAGGAAAAGAACAACCGATTTTTACCTTGACAATGCAGTATCTTTCTACCATGTATTAATATTTTTTAAGTTCTTATAACCTTATAAATTTTTTTCTGGAAAGTAAGGACTGAATATTTTTTTCTGCTGCAGTGATTTACATGTCTATAGCTGGCTACTACACTATAAGGTCAGATAGAGTTATGGCAGGATAACAGAGAGCTGACAATGGCAACCCACTCCAGTACTCTTGCCTGGAAAATCCCATGGATGGAGGAGCCTGGTAGGCTGCAGTCCATGGGGTCGCTAAGAGTCGGACACGACTGAGCGACTTCACTTTCAATTTTCACTTTCATACATTGGAGAAGGACATTGCAACCCACTCCAGTGTTCTTGCCTGGAGAATCCCAGGGACCGGGGAGCCTGGTGGGCTGCTGTCTATGGGGTCGCACAGAGTTGGACATGACTGAAGTGACTTAGCAGCAGTAGCAGCAGCAACAGACAGCGGAAGCCTGGCCAAAGAGTGTTATAAGGGGGTCAATCTGAGGTAGACACAGAATCACTGAAGAGTAGAGTGGCAGAGTTTCTACCTACCTGTCATTGCCCAAAATTTTTTGTTTAATTTTGTTTGCTTTTATTTAAGCCAAAATAATATATTGGCAAATCAAAGACATATCTGGCTTCATGGATACCTAGAAACATGCTTGAAAGCCCAGAGATTCTCCCTCTTCATCACCTAGCTCTCCTTCAACAAATGCATAGTCAATGAAGAGTTGACAGTAATCATAATGTTGATGCTTTCTAATTTTTTTAAACATTTTTTTAAAATTAGAGACTTTTGGGGGAGAACTTCACCTTAAGTTCACAGCAAAATTAAGGGGAAGGTATGTGAATTTCCTACATAAACCTCCTGCTCCCAAACATGCATATTTTCCCCCATTATCAATATCCCCCATCAGAGAGTAGAACATTTATTACAGTTGGTGAACCCATATTGACACACTGTTTTCATCCAAAACCCATAATTTACAGTATGGTTCATTCTTGGTGTTATTTTATGGGTTTAGACAAGCATGTAATTACATGTATCCATCACTTTAGTGTTGTATGGAGTATTTTCATTGCCTCTGTGCTATGTCTTTCAGATTATCCTCAGCTTCAGGTGGAGGGACTAATATGAACTTGCGGAGTCTAGCTCAACAGCTCAAAAATTTTAACTCAACACCCTAGCATTATCAGGAAAATTCCCTTATGATCCCTTTTGATTTATTTTTTTTTGCCTACTGCTAAGCCAATAAATGGGTGTTCTTTGGAAGGAATGATGCTAAAGCTGAAACTCCAGTACTCTGGCCATCTCATGCGAAGAGTTGACTCATTGGAAAAGATTCTGATGCTGGGAGGGATTGGGAGCAGGAGGAGAAGGGGATGACAGAGGATGAGATGGCTAGATGGCATCACCGACTCAATGGACGTGAGTTTGAGTGAACTCCGGGAGTTGGTGATGGACAGGGAGGCCTGGCGTGCTGCAATTCATGGGGTCGCAAAGAGTCGGGCACGACTGAGTGACTGAACTGAACTGAACTGAAGCCAATAAATTGCATTCAGAGTCAAATAAAAACATGAATGTTTCCATTGGAAGCCAGTGATGAGAATGTCAAACAAATATCTTACCGTCAAAGTGGGGAGGAATGCTGGGCAAACAGAAGAGTGGAGGTCACTATGCTCCCTGCATTCTCATGGAATAGTTGTCTGACATCTGCTTAATTGTGTTAATGATGGGAAACTCATTACCTCCAGGTATAAACATTCTGTGTATTAATTTTGAAAGTTTCCCTTTGTGCTTGATGTCATATAGAAGATACTGTTTCATTAACTGAAACACATATCAAGGTTAGAATCCTTTACTTTCTTCAGATCTTTAAAATGTCAAATCAAACTCTAAGAGCAGCAGGACTGAGGTATTTGGAGACCCCTTATGGTGCATCTATTGCCAGAGGAGCTCAAAATGAAAAGACCAACAGTGTAATATTTCCAAACACTTGAGCTCTAAAGAATTTTGTTTGTGAGAACTTAGTTTTATCATTATTTTTTCTAAATAAAAGCTCAAGCCCAAGAAATTGAGCTACCTAATTTTCAACAGATAGAGAAAGAAAATAGAATTGATTTGATTTTCTTGAATTTAGATGGCATATTGTGAATACAGCAAAGGCTCTGAGCACTATTCTGTCCTGGAAATTGGCAGTCTTTCCCACTCTGGGTGTGGGACAGAGGGCACAGGAAGAATGTGCATGGGTAAACAGCCACTGATGAGCGATGAGGAGAGAAGTGGGTGGGATGGTGAGACATCTTGGATTTGCCCTTCAAAACATGTCTGTGGTATTAATACCCTGATATTTCATCAAAAGTAGGAGGTCACTCTGTGTTCCGATATGGTCAGGAATAGGAAAAATGGGAAAGTGAGATTTTTTTTAAAGCTGTAGCCTTAAGAAAGCACTGAGTGCATGCTTAGTCGCTCAGTCATGTCTGACTCTGTGACCCCATGGACTGTAGCTTGTCAGGCTCCTCTGTCCATGGGATTCTCCAGGCAAGGATACTGGAGTGGGTTGCCATGCCCTCCTCCAGGGGATATGGTTTATTTTCCTTCTTTTGTGTAACTATGAGAGTATTTTCCCTACTAGTAAAGCAAATCCTCCATGTATAATCTGTATTTCATCTTCTCTCATCTACTCAAGGATTTGCTTACACAATTATTTCCCTCTTCTCTTGCATTAACAATTTCTCCTATGTTAGATAACCACATTAAAACATAGATGCACTGTAGGGCTTTTCACAGATAAAATAATAGTACTCCATTGACCCCATGCCATCTCTACCTCTTCACGTAGAGATGTATATCTTCATGTCTATAATGATAGAAGTCTTAAAAAAGACTTGGATAAAGACTGTTTATTCTCTCTTCATCTCACTCTAAACAAGCATTACTTAAGTTGCTCTTAGTAAAATTGTCATGAACTAGGCATTTTAAAAGTAACCATCACTTTTGCGTGTTGATTTTACTTGATATATCAATAAATCTCTAATGTAACCTCTATCAAATACCAGGCTGCCATTTGTATATTGGTCTGATTTTACGCTTGTTAATCTATTTTTTATCCTGAATCAGTATTCTCTTTTAATTTTGATAACCTTGTAGAAATTCTGGAAAGGTGATGGAAAGAATATTTTTTTCTCTTAATCAGCTTTTTCCCCCTCTTTCTTTACTGTTTCCTTTTTTCTTCTACTTCCTCCTTCTCCTATTCCTGTTGAAATATCATTTTGTCAAATTTTAATTCTGTTTCCAAAATAATTTTAGGATGCATTTTTCAAGTTTGGTGAAAAATCCTTGTTAGAATTTCTGTTACAGTTGCATCAAATATAGAGATTATTATGGAGACCATTGCCATCTTTGGAACTACGCTGTCACAGAAAGATATCTACTATATGAGTAATATTATAATATGCTGATAGCAAATCTCTGTCTTCTCTTTTTCTCTTATCAATCATACTAGAAGGCTATATGTTTTATTACTGTGTTCAAATAACAAATTATATTTATAGTGATTTTTCATTTCACTAATTCATCCTCTTTTCATTATATTCATTCTTTTGCCTACTTTTATTTTTTTGCTATATTGATCTTTAACTATATCAGTTGAATGATAATCTCATTAATTTTCAGTTATCCTTCTTTCTAAAGTATACAGTTAAGATTATACATTCTTGTCTTGATATTTTGTTATCTATATCCCACAAAACTTGGTATGTAATGTTTAATCTTTATTTCAGTTCTAAATATTTTCTAGTATTCATCACAATATTTGATTAATAAGTTATTTAAAATAATGGAGGGGAAAAACAAGATGGCAGAGGGGTAGGTGGACGTGGAATACATCTCTCTTCATGGATACATGAAGTGCATGCAGAACACCAACTGAGAGCAGACAGGAGTACCTGACCAGCGGAAAAGAATAAAGAACCATGCAAAATAGGACGAAGGAACCAGGAGTGTTAGTAGCACTGCACCTGCCCTCGGTGGGTGGGGAAACTGAAGCAGAGGTCTGATCCCCACAGAGGGGCAATTGTCTGAGTCAGAGGAGAAACATTTAAGGCTGAGAGTAAAACAGCTGATCTGTGGAAGCCTAAATGGAAAGAGAATCAAACAGTCCTTGCTGCAGCCATACATGCCCCGGACAGGGATGAGGGCCCCGGAAGGTGCAGCAGCTGGGAGCTGGAGTTTGTGGAGTGTGGAGCGATCCCAGGGTAAGGGATGCTGTTAACTTCAGAGAGACAGATGGTGGGGAGGTGAGGGAGGAGATTGTGGTGCAAAATGCCGGTGGAGGAAAGCCCGGCAGCCATGGAAGCAAGGTGATACTGCTGAGTCACGTGTAGGGGATGGAGCCATCACCATAGCCTTTCTCACCCCACACGCCAGCATCAGCACCTAAACAATAGAGAGGCTGGCCCATCAAACGCCTGAGGCACTGAACTACAGGGCAGGACCCCATCCAGGTGCCCCTTTAAGTGCCTGACATACCTATCTATAGAATAGCACCTGAGTCAGGGGAAGCCACTCTATGTGCCTGACATGCCAAACAACAGAGAAGGACTCCAGACCAGGGAGGCTTCTAAGTGCCTGAACGGACGGAGCTATGGAGAAAGACTGGCCAAAGAGGCCTTCTGATTGCCAGCTACAAGAGACAAAAACAGACTCTGATAGGGCCATAACTCCTGTGGTGGAGGCAGTCTGTGTCCCTGCACACTTGGTGCAACCAGGGTCCCCACAAGCCAAGCAACTGAGTCATCTTCACGCTCAACTCTCACTGGGGCAGAACTGCCACAGGCAAAAAAAGTCTTGCGTCTATGTCAAACTCTTTAGGACCCTGTAGACTGTGGCCTGTCAGGCTTCTCTGTCAGGGAGGGGGATTCTCCAGGCAAGAATACTGGAGTGTATTGGCCAATACTGGTTGCCATACCATTCTAGAGGACTATACTTCCTGCTGCCCTAGCTGCCAACTCCCCTGAGTACCTGGTGCTGCCAGAACCCCTGCAACCCAAGCAGCTCCACCACCACATCTGGCCCTCACAGGGGCAAACCCAAGTCCTCCAGGGCAGCCTCAGGAGCAAACCCCAGTGGATGGCCCACATGCAGAGGTGGAAATAAAATCACAATTGAAACTGAGGGGCAGTGTGGCTAAGGAAGAAGACCCAAAACCCTCCCACCAGCTGTACAAGCTGCAGATTAAATCCACACGATCAACTAGGCAGACTCTGTGTCTATGGAATATATAAAAGATCACTGAGAGCTCCCACAAAAGAAAATGCACTAATTCTGATAGCTGAGACACTGGAATCAAGAACACATAGGAGGAGGGCCAGATTAGAATCTGAGCTGCCCCTGCAGCAGGTCCAGAGATCAGCACAGTGTTGAAGGGCATCCTAGGGAGGTGAGGTGGACTGTAGCTCCCAGCAAGTGTAAGAAGTGTGTTTCCCCAACATGGAAAAGGAGATAGTCAACCAAGTCTAAAAGTCCCATACAGGATAAACCCAAGGAGAAACATGCCAAGACACATACTAATCAAACTAACAAAGACTAAACACAAAGAAAGAATATTAAAAGCAGCAGGGAGAAGCAACAAGTAACACACAAGGGAAACCCCATACACTTAACAGCTGATCTTTCAGTAGAAACTCTATAGGCGAGAAGGAAATGGCAAGATATATTTAAAGTATTGAAAGGGGAAAATCTATAACCAAGATTACTGTATGCAGCAAGGATCTCATTTAAAATTGATGGAGAAATAAAAAGCTTTTCAGACAAGCAAAAGTTATGAGAATTCAGTGCCATCAAACCAGGTTTACAACAAATGTAAAAGGGACTTATATACTCAAGAAATACAAGAGAAGAAAAGAGGTCTACAAAATCAACCCCAAACAATTAAGAAAATGGCAATAAGAACATATATATCAATAATTACTTTGAATGTAAATGGATTAAATTCTCCAAAGAAAAGACACAGACTGGCTGAATGGATACAAAAATAAGAGCCATATATATGCTGTCTACAAGAAACCCACTTGAGATCAAAAGACACATATAGACTGAAAGTGAGACGATGGAAAAATATATTCCATGCAAATGGGAAGCAAAAGAAAACTGGAGTAGCAATCCTCATGTCAGACAAAATAGATACTACATAATGATCAAGGATCAATCCAAGAGGAAGACATAACAATTGTAAATATCTATGTACCCAACACAGGAGCACCTCACTACATAAGACAAACACTAACAGACATAAAAAGAGAAACTGACAGTAACACAATAATAGTAGGAAGACTTTAACACCCTACTCACACCAGTGGAGAGATCATCAAAATAGAAAACTAATAAGGAAACAAGTTTTAAATGATACAGTAGATGAGATGGACCTCACTGATATCTTTAGGACATTCCATCCAAATGCAGAAGAATACACCTTCTCAAGTGCACATGGAACATTCTCCAGGATAGACCACATCTTAGGTCACAAATCAAACCTCAGTAAATTATAAAAAATTGAAATCAGACCAAGCATCTTCTCCAACCACAACACTATGAAACTAGATATCAATTACAAGAAAAAACTAAGAAACATGAACACATGGGTATTAAAAAATATGTTTCTAAATAACCAACAGGTTACTGAAGAAATAAAAAAAATTTCTAGAAACAAATGACAATGAAAATACAACCCAAAATCAAGCTGCAAACGAAGTTCCAAGAGGGAAGTTTATAGCAATACAATCCTACCTCAAGAAACAAAAAAAAGATCGAATAGACAACCTAACTTTACAACTAAAATAACTGGAAAAAGAACAACAACAACAACAACACACCCAAATTAGTAGAAGGAAAGAAATCATAAAAATCCTAGCAGAAACAAATGAAAAAGAAATGAAAGAAACAATAGTAAAAATTAATAAAACTAAAAACTGGTTCTTTGAGATGATAAATAAAATTGATAAGCTTTTAGCCAGACTCATCAAGAAAAAAGAAGATTCAAACTAACAAAATTAGAAATGAAAAAGGGGAGGTTACAACAGACAATGCAGAAATACAAAGGACTATGAGAGACTATTATGAACAACCGTATCTCAATAAAACGGATAACCTGGAAGAAATGGATAGATTCTTAGGAAAGTTCAATTTTCCGAGACTGAATCAGGAAAAAATAGAAATTACGAACAACCCAATTACAAGCACTGAAACTGAAACTGTGATCAAAAATCTCCTAAAAAACAAAAGCGCAGGACCAGATGGCTTCACAGGAGAATTCTATTAAACATTTAGAAAAGAGCCGATGCCTAACATTCTAAAACTCTTTCAAAAAAGTGCAGAGGAAGGAACACTTCCAAACTCATTCTATGAGACCACCATCATCCTGATATCAAAACCAGACAAAGACAGCACAAAGAAAGAAAACTATAGGCCAGTGTCATTGAAGAATGTAAATGCAAAAATCCTCAACAAAATTTTAGGGAACAGAATTTAGCAACACATCAAAAAGCTCATACATCATGATCAAGTCAGGTTTATTCCAGAAATGCAAGGATTCTTCAATATATGCAAATCAATCAATGTGATACACCATGTTAACAAACTGAAAGATAAAAACCATATGATAATCTCAATAGATGCAGAAAACACCTTTGATAAAAGTCAGCACCCATTTATGATTAAAACTCTTCAAAAAATGGGTATAGAAAGAACCTACCTCAACATAGTAAAGGCCATATATGATAAACCTACAGCAAACA
Source organism: Budorcas taxicolor (assembly GCF_023091745.1). Lineage (NCBI taxonomy): Eukaryota > Metazoa > Chordata > Mammalia > Artiodactyla > Bovidae > Budorcas > Budorcas taxicolor. Next base: position 47,258,863 of record NC_068915.1, read on the forward strand.
TTATTCTCAATGGTGAAAAACTGAAAGCATTTTCCTTAAGATCAGGAACAAGACAATGGTGTCCACTTTCACCACTATTATTCATCATAGTTCTGGAAGTCCTAGCCACAACAATCAGAGAAGAAAAGGAAATAAAAGGAATCCAGATTAGAAAAGGAGTAAAGTGGTCACTGTTTGCAGATGACATGATACTGTACATAGAAAACCCTAAAAATAGTATCAGAAAATTACTAGAGCTAATCAATGAATTTAGCAAAGTTGCAGGATACAAAATCAATACACAGAAATCACTTGCATTTCTATATACTAACAGCGAAAAATCAGAAAGAGAAATTAAGGAATACCATTCTTCACTGCAACAAAAATAATTAAATGCCTAGGAATAAACTTAACTAAGAAGACAAAAGAACTGTACACAGAAAATTATAAGACACTATTGAAAGAAATCAAAGATGACATAAACAGATGGAGAGATATTCCATGTTCCTGGGTAGGAAGAATCAATATTGTGATCAATATTGTGAAAATGACTATACTACCAAATGCAATCTGCAAATTCAATGTGATCCTTATCAAATTACCAATGACATTTAAAAAATTAACTTATTTATTTTAATTGGAGGTGAATTACTCTACAATATTGTAGTGGTTTTTGCCATACATTCACATGAACCAGCCATGGGTGTACATGTGTCTGCCATCCTGAACCCCCATCCCATTGCCCTCCCCATCCCATCCCTCAGGGTTGTCCCAGTGCACTGGCCCTGCATGCCCTGTCTCAGGCATAGAACCTGGACTGGTGATCTATTTAACATATGGTAGTACACATGTTTCAATGCTATTCTCTCAAATCATCCCACCATCACCTTCTCCCACAGAGTCTAAAAATCTGTTCTTTACATCTGTGTCTCTTTCACTGTCTTGCATATAGGGTCATTGTTACCATCTTTATAAATTCTATATATGTATGCATTACTATACTGTATTGGTGTTTTTCTTTCTAACTTACTTCATTCTGTATAATCGGCCCCAGTTTCATCCACCTCATTAGAACTGATGCAAATGCATTCTTTTTAATAGCTGAATAATATTCCATTGTGTATACATACCACATCTTTCTTATCCATTCATCTGCTGATGGACATCCAAATTGCTTCCACGTCCTAGCTTTTGTAAACAGTGCTGTGATGAACACTGGGGTATATGTGTCTCTTTCAGTTCTGGTTTCCTCGGTGTGTATACCCAGCAGTGGGATTGTTGTGTTGTATGACATTTTTCACAGAACTAGAACAAAACATTTCACAATTCATATGGAAACACATAAGACCCTGAATAGCCAAGGCAGTCTTGAGAAACAAGAATGGACCTGGAGGTTCATTCTGGACTTCAGATTATACTACAAAGCTACAATCAAGATAGCATGATACTGGCACAGAAACAGAAATATTGACCAATGGAACAAGATAGAAAGCCCAGAAATAAACCCATGCACCTATGGGTAACTTATTTTTGACAAAGGAGGCAAGAATATACAATGGGGCAAAGACAGCCTCTTCAATAAATGGTGCTGGGAAAACTGGACAGCTACATGTAAAGAATTAAATTAGAACACTTCCTAACACTATACACGAAGATAAACTCAAAATGGATTAAAGACCTAAATGTAAGACCAGAAACTATAAAACTCTTATAGGAAAACATAGGCAGAACTCTTGATGACATAAATCAAAGCAAGATCCTTTATGACCCACCTCCTAGAATAACTGAAATAAAAACAAAAGTAAACTAGCGGAACCTGATTAAACTTAAAAGCATTTGCACAGCAAAGGAAACTATAAGCAAGGTGAGAAGACAACCCTCAGAATGGGAGAAAATAATAGCAAATGAAACAACTGAGAAAGAATTAATTTCCAAAAAATACAAGCAGCATACATACAACTCAGTGCCAGAAAAACAAACAACCCAATCAAAAAGTGGGAAAAAGACTTAAACAGATATTTCTCCAAAGAAGACATACAGATGACTAACAAATGCATGGAATGATGCTCAATATCACTCATTGTTAAAGAAATAAAAATCAAAACCACAATGAGGTATCACCTCACACTGGTTAGAATGGCCATCATCAAAAAGTCTGCAAACAATAAATGCTGGAGAGGGTGTGGAGAAAAGGGAATGCTCTTGCACTGTTGGTGGGAATGTTAATTGATACAGCCTGTCTGGAAGATGATATGGAGATTCCTTAAAAAGCTAGGAATAAAACCACCATATGACTCAGCAATTCCACTCCTAGGCATATACCTTGAGGGAACCAAAATTGAAAAAGACACCTGTATCCCATAATTCATTGTAGCACTATATATAACAGCTAGAACATGGAAGCAACCTAGACGTCCATCGACAGAGGAATGGATAAAGAAGTTGTGGTACATGTATACAATGGAATATTACTCAGCCATAAAAAGGAATGTATTTGAGTCAGTTCTGATGAGGTGGATGAACCTAGAACCTATTACACAGAGTGAAGTGAGTCAGAAAGAGAAAGATAATGTCATGTACTAACGCACATATATGGAATCTAGAAAAATGGTACTGAAGAATTTATCTACAGAGAAGCAGTGGAGAAGCAGACATAGAGAACAGACTTATGGACATGGGGAGAGGGGAGGAGATGGTGAGATGTACGGAAAGAGTAACATGGAAACTTACATTACTGTATGTAAAATAGATAGCCAAGGGGAATTTGCTGTATGGCACAGGAAACTCAAACAGGGGTTCTGTATCAATCTAGAGGGATGGGGTGGGGAAAGAGATGGGAAGGAGGTTCAAAAGGGAAGGAATCTATGTATACCTATGGCTGATTCATGTTGAGGTTTGACAGAAAACAACAAAGTTCTGTGAAGCAAGTATCCTTCAATACAAAAATAAATTAAAAAAAGGAATTAAGTTTATATATTTTTAAACACATGAGTTCCTAATTATTAATATTTTATCCTTATTTTCTAACGTTTTCTCATTGTCAGAGAATATGATCCTGGGATACAATTTTTCACATGCAAATTCCCATTCAGATAAGTCATTTTCCCCTGGGAAAGAAAAAGATGTAAAGAGATGCCATGAATATTATAATAACAGTAGATCTGTGCAGGGAAGGGATCATTTGAAATGCGGAAGAAGCATTCCCCAAGACTTAAGTCAGCTAGGCTATGTAAATGAACAGTCCTGCAACTGCATGCAGAATCTACACTGTTTCACTGCCTCCTGTTTCTTTGGGGAGAGGAGGGTGAAGACAGAGATAAAGTAGGCGAAGTATCCCTGTTCAGACTTTTAAAATTCTCTGTGTGTGGATATGAAAGCATGTGTGAACAGAAATTTTTCTTAATGGGCATTTCTTTTTCTCCCTACAATCTCTCTGCTAGAATTCAGCCCTGTGACCTGCAGGAAAACCTGAGCTGATAAAGAATTATGTTAACACCTGGAGGAAGCATAAGAATTTCCAGCCAGAAAAAAAGAAAATAATTAAAGTGAATAAAATTCTGAATTGTATGAAAAAATAGCTTGTTCTTTATTGTTGTACATCAGCTTATAATTGGAATATGACCAACCAGTCAGCCCCTAAATGTACTGTCTTTTCTTAATTCAACACTGTGATACAGAGGTGGGAGCAGAACTACATCAGGGTAGAGAGTGGCTTCTGTACATTTACCTAAGGCCAGGTGAACCCCATGCTTTCAGAGGCAACTTGGCACCCCTATCTTTCACTTCCCAAAACATAACTTAAGTGAGACAAGAGCGTGCAAGTAAGTACATTTAGGATTATTGAAAATTAGAGCATCAATATACTACTGAAAAAAAAACTTAGTAATATCTTTATTTATAATCTCACTGGTGTGAAGGACAGAATTCTGGACTCTTGTTTATTGCTAAAAGGAACATATATTCTATGTGCAAGGGTAAAATATGACCACATGATCGGGTAGCACATACAGAATGGTTATTTTTTTGGTCAGATCCACTGTTCTGCCATTGCTCAGGCAAAGGAAGCCATAAGGAAATAAGTTCATTTCTTTTTCCAGACTCAGTTCTCCTTAGACACTCTTTGCCATTTCAGAAAATGAATTTTGTCACCCAGGCCGATGGTCCTTTGGAACCATCATTATTTAAATACATAGATTGCTAAACAAATCTGCCAAGACTTTTAAAACTTATATCTCACAGAATTTGAAAGCTACAAGAGACCACATTACCTCTATTGCATATGAAAAAATTGATATGTCGTGGGTAATCTTTTGAAACTGTATGTTTGATGGTCCCATCTTTCTAAATGAAATCACTCAGTACTGTAACTTAGCATAAAACACATTCAGACACTTTACCGTCTGAACCACCAGGGAAATCCCCTAACAAGAGTTCCATGCCTCTAAATGGTTTGGTTTGGGTTCATCTTACAGACTCGTGTTTCCATGTTTCCTATGTTTTACTTTATTCAACTCACATTGCCTCTGATTCTGCTAAAATAGTTTTCTGTTGCTCAGAATTTATTACCTTCTTCCCTCAACTACTCCCCAGTACCCCTTCATCTAGCTAAATTCTACTTATTCTTAATATCTCAATTTAAGTATCACTTTGTCAGAGAAGCCTTCCTTCATATCATAGGCAAGATTGGGTTCCTGCTGATAGATGCTCCATTGGCTATCGTAAAGCTAACACTTTTCCTCAACATTATTGTCTCTCGCTACATATCCTGCATAAGAAAAGCAATTGTGACAAACCTGTAACTGTGTCTTACTTGATGAACACTGCAGTGTCCGTTGTTTAGCACAGTGCCCAGGGCATAACATACATTTAATGAACAATAGCTGAATGAACATGCAAATAATTCCACAATTGTGATTTTGCTAATGGGGTAAATCACATTATTGGTGCCGATGAAATAACACCAGTGTTAGAGCTAATTTCTAAATTACCACCAAAGAATCAGCTTATAGATAGTTGCTGTTGTCTAATTGCTAAGTCACGTCCGACTCTTTTGCGACCCCATGGACTGTTAGCCCACCAGGATCCTCTGCCCGTGGGATTTCCCAGGCAAGAATACTGACTGGATACATTGACATTTCTTTCTCTAGGGGATCCTCTGGATCCAGGGAGCAAATCCATGTCTCTTGCTTGACAGGAGGATTCTTTACCACTGATCTACCTGGGAAGTCCATAGAAACAAAATATATATCATAAATGGAATATCTCTGAGAAAATATGTTTCAAGAAGATCCTTGAAAGTATAATTGTAACTTCTTGTTTTGATTCCACAAGTCACAGTAACTTATGGCGATTTTAATTTTTTTTTTTTTTTTTTCCCTACTGATAGCAGCAAATATAAGAGCACACAGGAAGTCTTGGCAAAGATAATTTGCAGGTGCTGCATGGGGGAAATTGCCACCAGTGAAAGTTAACTAGACTATTTATTTACATTTTTAATAGTATACATTTTCCTAATGATTTATATCCAGGCATTAGAAAGCAACTTATTAATCACTCTTCCTTATAATATTCTTAATTATACTAATATTGAAGGTGCCCAGTCATGTCTGACCCTTTGCGATGCCATGGACTGTAGCCTACCAGGCTCTTCCATCCATGGAATTTTCCAGGCAAGAGTACTTGACTGGGTTGCCATTTCCTTCTCCAAGGGATCTTCCAAAAATTAGGTATTGGAATGAATTAAAGCAGAGTTTGGTGACTAGCCCAAGAATGGTGGTGTATAACAATGTTTATGTATCTCTAACCTATTTTTCTTGAAAGTTTATTATTTTCTGTTCTTCAGTCAACCTAAACTTTGCTCTCACTTTCCGTACACAAATTTTAGCATCCTAGGTATGGCAGTTGGTTATTCACTATCAAATTTATGGTTCTATTTTTTATTAAGATATCACATGTTTAAAAACTTCAAAGTCATAATGATAATAAAAAGGAATGACAAAGACAGTAGCTAGAGAATTGATAATTGGCATAACTATAAAACATGGTTTTGCTCAGTTTTGACATATTTTATCTCTGTATCTCCCACATATCTCATTAGAATTATCTTGGAATACAAAGAAAAAAGAAAACAAACTTAGAAAGTTGATTTTATTATTAAACTGTCAAACATAATAAGATTTATAGTAGGATGGGGCATTAATATATAAAAAGCCATTATACAGTCTAAAAATTTTAATCGCTTTACTTTTTTTGAAAGTTATGTTTCTTTCCACCAAGATTTGTTTTATGTGAGTAATTTAGAAGCTTCTGGTCTTGAAGCACCAATAATTAGAGTAAAATATCTCAAGCTGATTAATGTTTAACCAAAAATGCAATATAAAAGAGCTTTTTCTTTCCTCTAAAAAAGAGAGCTTTCCCCCCCCTTCTTTTGACTCTTCCCTGGAAATATATATTTTTATTTTCTGACTTCAGTCAGGGTAAAAAAAGGCATGTCTATAAGTTTATCTATTTTTACAGTCTGTCCTCCATAAGATGGTATTCATTTGTTCCACTATCTGCATTCAATAGCCAGATAAAAAATTCAGTCTTCCCTTTTTTGGGGGTTCTGCTACCATTTTTCTCCAGGGTTAGATAATAAAATATATCAACCTGACCCTAAGATTGTCTCTTTATTCTTTGTCTCTGGTTTTCAGTCTTTTTAGCCATCTGTCTTAATTATGTGCCTGAGATTCAGGAACTGAGTACTCTTCATGTGCCTGTATTGGGTGGAGTCGATTGGACTCCCTCCACCAATAAATAGATAAAAATTCAACCACCGATCAAGTCTCTTGGCTATAAGGACAGGCCTTGTTAACAGCTTACTTTCTTCTTTACAACCATCATATTCTCCCTGTGGCATGAGGTGCTATTATGAATGGAATTAAAAGAAGCAAATCATAGGATTTTCTATTTGAAAGAGAATGTGTAGAATTTGTCTTTTTCCATCTGACTTATTTCACTAAGTATTATATTCTCCAGGTCCATCCACATTGGTGAAAGTGGCAGAATTTCATTCTTCTTTATGGTTGAGTAATATTCCATTGAAAAAAATGTATAAATAACCTCTTTACTCATTCATCTGTTGATTTACACTTAAGTTTGCTTCCATATCTCAGCAACTGTACATAGTGTTGCTATAAACACTGAGGTTCATGTATCTTTTTGACCTAACATTTTCATTTTTTCTAGTTATATATCTGGGAGTAGAATTGCTGGATCCTATGAAAATTCTATTTGGCTTTTAGAAGAACTTTATACTGTTTTCCATGGTTGCACTAATTTACATTCCAACTGACATTGTGCAAGGGTTCCTTTTTCTCCAAATTCTCTCCAACATTTGTTATTTAGAAACTTTGATGATAGCCATTCTGACAGGTGTGAGGTGATATCTCATTTCTCTTTTGACTTGTATTTCTGTAATACAAACTACTATGTATTAAATATAAAAGCAACAAAGATATATTATATAGCTCAGGGATTTATAGCCATTATCTTATAATAACTTTTAATGGAGCATAATCTGTAAAAACACTGAACCACTATGCTTTATACCTGAAACTAATATGGTATTATAAATAAAATTCTTCCTTAATAAAAAGTAAATAATTAAAGGAGCATGTGCTGCTCATCCAATGTTAACACCTTCCCTCTTAAAATGCAAGAACATCTGTAATAGTCCTTGGCATCTTTTTTTGTTTTATTGATTTTCAACAGGACTTCAAATGAAACAAAGATGATTGACAACATTAACAAAAATGTTTTTTTGTTGAGAAACATGATCTAGTTAATGTCAGAGATATGATAAGTTAGACTTTCATTTAGAGTTGACATGAATAGCCCAGTGATAAATGAAACCATGTTATGGTAGCATCTCTACCGATGGTTAGAAGTCAGCACCAGGAATAGCAAAGGACTGGAACAACAGAGACAGTTAAGAAAAATCCATCATTTACCACCAAGGTTTTCATCTATAAATAATACTTGTCATGTCATGTGCTGAGAATTCTGGTAGCTTTAAGGTTTATAAAGCTAAGCAAACTTATATCAAGAAATTTAAAATGGGTATTTTCTCCATTTTTGAAAGATATTTTCACTATTTTTGATGGGACCTGGAAAAAGAGGAGACTCTGGGTCATAGGACCAAGCAGATTTAATGGTGACTGAAGTAGCAGCAGCAGGTAGGATCACTCTTTGGCACCTTTGGCAGGTTCCTATTGGCGAACTGCAGTGTACTCTCTTAGGATTTTAGACTGCAATTCTACTATCCTCTACAAGTACTTCCCTTTTGAGAAACAGCTCTTAGCCTGCTACTGGGCCTTAGTAGCAGAGAAGGCAATGGCAACCCACTCCAGTACTCTTGCCTGGAAAATCCCATGGATGGAGGAGCCTGGTAGGCTGCAGTCCATGGGGTTGAGAGGAGTCAGACAGGACTGAGCGGCTTCACTTTCACTTTTCACTTTCATGCATTGGAGAAGGAAATGGCAACCCACTCCAGTGTTCTTGTCTGGAGAATCCCAGGGACAGGGGAGCCTAGTGGGTTGCCGTCTATGGGGTCGCACAGAGTCATACACGACTGAAGCGACTTAGCAGCAGCAGCAGCAGGGCCTTAGTAGAGACTGGACTCTTAACTCATCAAGTTACCGTTTGATCTGAGTTTCTCATCATTAACCAGGTATTATCTGAACCACCAAGCTATAAAATTACTTGTGCAAAGCAACACTTCATCAATCAGTTGGAAGTGATATATATCAAAGGAAAGCCTGGTGTGTTGCAGTCCGTGGGGTTGCAAAGAGTTGGACATGATTTAGCAACTGAACGACAACAGCAACAACAATATATGTTATTGGGTCCAAGCAGGCCCTAAAGCACAAGTAAGTTAAGTGAAGAAGTGGGCCAAGTCCCTGTGGTTCCCACTCCTGTTACGCTGTCTGCTCTCTCTCAGCTCACACCTTGGTTTCATGAGGAATTCCCTACAATCAGTTGACAGAGGAAGAGAACACATGGCTCTGCTTTACAGATGCTTTTCCATGGCAGGCCAGAGAAGGCAATGGCAACCCACTCCAGTACTCGTGCCTGGTAAATCCCATGGACAATGGATGGAGGAGCCTGGTAGGCTGAAGTCCATGGGGTTGCTAAGTGTCGGACATGACTGAGCAACTTCTCTTTCAGTTTTCACTTTCATGCACTGGAGAAGGAAATGGCAACCCACTCCAGTGTTCTTGCCTGGAGAATCCCAGGGACAGGGGAGCCTGGTGGGCTGCCATCTATGGGGTCGCACAGAATCAGACATGACTGAAGTGACTTAGCAGCAGCAGCAGCAGCAGCTCCATGGCAGACAGGCACCACCTGAAAGTGGATAGCTGTAACACTATAGCCCCTTTCTGGGACATCCCTGAAAGGCAATTGTCAAGGGAAATCCTTCCAGTGAGAAGAACTGCAATCAGTGCACCTGTTTATTCATTTTGCTTGGAAGAGAAAAAAGTCAGAAGTGTAGTTATATAACAGTTTAAGGGCTGTGACTAATTATCTGGCTGGATGGTCAGGGATTTGGAAGAAAAATGATTGGAAAATTGGTTTCAAGGAAATTTGTGAAAGAAGTTTTCTGCATAGACCTCTATGAATGGAAAAAAAAAAATTGAATATATTTTTGTTTCATGTGAATGGTCACCACAGGGTTATCTCAGCAGAGGAAGATTTTGACAATCAAATGGATAGGATGACCTGTCTTATGGATACCAATAAGCCTTCCTCTAGCCTTTTCTATCATCACACAATGGGCTCATAAACAAAGTAGCCATGGTTACAAGAATGGAATTTTTGTACAGGCTGAGCAACGTGGACTTCCACCCACTAAAGCCAATCTGGCTAATGACATTGCTGAGTGCCCAGTCTGCCAGCAGTGGAAAGCAACGACGAGTCCCTGATATGGCACCATTGCCCAGGTGATCAGCCAGCAGGTTGATTACAATGGTCTGTTTCCATCATTTCCATCATGGAAGGGGCAACATTTTGCTCTCACTGGATAAGACACTTATTCTGGATACAGATTTACCTTTTTCTGTAAACAATGCTTCTGCTAAAACATTCCTAGACTTAGAGAGTGCATTATCCTGCATCATAGTACGTCAAGGAATTCTGATCAAATAATTCACTTCACAGTAAATGAAGTGCAGCAGTGAGCCCATAGTCATGAAATTCACTTGTCTTACTAAATTCCCCATTTTCCTGAAATGAACTGGTTTGTAAAATTGTAGAATGGCCTTTTGAAGACTCAGATACAGTTCCAACTAAGTGAGAATATTTCCCAGGGCTAGGCAAGTTTCAGAAGGAACCTGAATCATTGTCCAACACATGGTTCAGTTTCTTTCACAGCTATGATTCATGAGACCAGGAATCAAGTGGTGGAAATAAGAGTGGCACCACTCACCTCTAGTTACCCACTAGCAAAATATTTGCTTCCCATTCCCACGATCTCATGTTCTGCCTCATGTTCTGGCCTAGAAGTCTCAGTTCCAAAAGAAAGAATGCTTCCACCAGGAGACACAGTCTATTGAAATAAAAAATGAGACAGTTATCCAGTCAATTTGGAATCTTCATACTTCTGAATTAACAGCCAAAGAAGGGAGATGCATTTCTACCTGGGGTGAATAGTTTTGACACCCAAGGAGAAACTGGACTTCTCTTCTACAAAGGAGACAAGGAAGGGTATTTCTGGAATGAAGGAGATCCCTTAGGGTTTCTCTTAATACTACTATTCTCTATGATTAAAGTCAATGCCAATCTACAACTTAGTCCAAATATGCCTAATGATGCCCAAACTATGCAGAAATGAGATTTTGTGACATTCAACCAGGTAAAGAACGTTGACAAGCTGAGATGCCTGCTGAGGACAAAGAGAATACAGAATAGTTAATGAAAGAAAGTAGTTATGAATACTAGCTATAAGCATGTGATCAGTTCCAGAACCAAGCACTCTAATTGTCATGAGTATTTCCTTAGTAATGAATGTTTGTGCTTATGTGTATTTATATGTACATCTATTAAGCAAATACCTTTGTTTTCTTCCTTCTATTATTTGCTTATCATGTAACATAAGATGTACTAATTTTGCAGCATCATTCTTCAGTTACGAGAAATCAAAAATAAAGTTAAATATCCTTCTAAAGGCTAAACAGGGACTTTAGCTCCTCTTCTAGGGAGATAATAACCTTTTCAGGATTCCCTGGTGGCTAGACAGAAAATTCGCCTGCAATGCAGGAGACTTGGGTTCGATCCCTGGGTTGGGAAGATCCCCTGAAGGAGGGCATGGTGACCCACTCCAGTATTCTTGCCTGGAGAATTCCCATGGACAGAGGAGCCCGGTGGTCTACAGTCCATGGGATTGCAGAGTTGGACACAACTGAGTGGCTAATCACAGCATACAGCCTTGGTTGTTCACAGGATCAGTTCAGTTCAGTTCAGTTGCTCCGTCATGTCTGACTCTTTGCGACCCCATGAATCACAGCACGCCAGGCCTCCCTGTCCATCAACATCTCCTGGAGTTCACTCAGACTCACGTCCATCGAGTCAGTGATGCCATCCAGCCATCTCATCCTCTGTCGTCCCCTTCTCCTCCTGCCCCCAATCCCTCCCAGCATCAGAGTCTTTTCCAATGAGTCAACTCTTCACATGAGCTGGCCAAAGTACTGGAGTTTCAGCTTTAGCATCATTCCTTCCAAAGAAATCCCAGGGCTGATCTCCTTCAGAATGGACTGGTTGGATCTCCTTGCAGTCCAAGGGACTCTCAAGAGTCTTCTCCAACACCACAGTTCAAACGCATCAATTCTTCGGTGCTCAGCCTTCTTCACAGTCCAACTCTCACATCCATATATGACCACAGGAAAAACCATAGCCTTGACTAGACGGACCTTAGTCGGCAAAGTTATGTCTCTGCTTTTGAATATACTATCTAGGTTGGTCATAACTTTTCTTCCAAGGAGTAAGCGTCTTTTAATTTCATGGCTGCAGTCACCATCTGCAGTGATTTTGGAGCCCCACCGAAAAAAGTCTGACTCTGTTTCCAGTGTTTCCCTATCTATTTCCCATGAAGTGATGGGACCAGATGCCATGATCTTCGTTTTCTGAATGTTGAGCTTTAAGCCAACTTTTTCACTCTCCTCTTTCACTTTCATCAAGAGGCTTTTTAGTTTCTCTTCACTTTCTGCCATAAGGGTGGTGTCATCTGCAAATCTGAGGTTATTGATATTTCTCCTGGCAATCTTGATTCCAGCTTGTGTTTCTTCCAGTCGAGTGTTTCTCATGATGTACTCTGCATATAAGTTAAATAAGCAGGGTGACAATACACAGCCTTGACGTACTCCTTTTCCTATTTGGAACCAGTCTGTTGTTCCATGTCCAGTTCTAACTGTTGCTCCCTGACCTGCATACAGATTTCTCAAGAGGCAGGTCAGGTGGTCTGGTATTCCCATCTCTTTCAGAATTTCCCACAGTTCATTGTGATCTGCACAGTCAAAGGCTTTCGCATAGTCAATAAAGCAGAAATAGATGCTTTTCTGGAACTCTCTTGCATTTTCCATGATCCAACAGATGTTAGCAGTTTGATCTCTGGTTCCTCTGCCTTTTCTAAAACCAGCTTGAACATCGGGAACTTCATAGTTCACGTATTGCTGAAGCCTGGCTTGGAGAATTTTGACCATTACTTATTAGGCAGCATCATGAACCTTGTTATTGTGTTTATTTGAGGATTCAGTGTGGTTGAAGGAGAAGTCTGTGGGAACCAAGCTGACAAGAGGTGGACTTGTGAAGGCTAATTTTTATGTGTTAACTTGGCTAGTCCACAGGGTGCTCAGATATTTAGTCAAACATTCTGAACATTTCGGTGAGGTTAGTTTTCGATGAAATTAATATTTAAATCAGTAGACTGAGCAATGCACATTGCCCTCCCTAACATGGGGGACCTCTTCCTCAGTTGAAATCCCATTTAGAAAAAAAATGCTGATCCTCTCATGAATAAGAGATAATTCCTCTAGCCTAACTGCCTTTGATGGAGAAGGCAATGGCAACCCACTCCAGTACTCTTGCCTGGAAAATCCCATGGACAGAGGAGCCTGGTAGGCTGCAGTCCATGGGGTCGCAAAGAGTCGGACAGGACTGAGCGACTTCACTTTCACTTTTCACTTTCATGCATTGGAGAAGGAAATAGCAACCCATTCCAGTGTTCTTGCCTGGAGAATCCCAGGGACGGGGGAGCCTGATGGGCTGCTCTCTATGGGGTCGCACAGGGTCGGACACAACTGAAGTGACTTAGCAGCAGCAGCAACTGCCTTTGAACTGGGACATTGGACTTTTCCTGCCTTCACACTTGAACTGAAATATCAGCTCTTCCTGGATCTAGAGGCTGCTTGCCTTTGGATTAGGATTACATCATTTCCTCTCCTGGGTTTCCAGCTTGCAGTCACCTGCAGGTATTAGTATTTTTCATCTTCCATAATTGCAAGACCTAATTCCTTATAAAAAATCTCTCTCTCTGTATATACATATACATTCTATGAGTTCTGTTTCTCTGTAGAACCATGATTAATACAGCCAGACATCTTGAGCAAGAAAATAGACACTGAAGCAAATAGATTTTATGCCTTGAAATGAGCATGCCTTTTCTTCTTCTAAGCCTTTAGTTGTGGGAGTATGAGTCACCTCAGAAGTTAATCAGTACTTGAGTTGTTTTGTTGATCAGCATTTGGGTTGTTTAGTTGATCCGCATGTGGGTTATTTTGTTGTTATGGTTTCCCTCAGTGCATTACAGTTATCAGGTTCCCTTATTTTCTGAGTGGTGGCTGGATTCCAGAGGATTTTCCTCAGTGTTGGGTCTGTCCTCATCTTTAAGTCTCCGCTTATTGCTGCACCTTTTCTTATGTTCTTGTGACACTCCCTGTGCGATTCCTTTGCTGTTTGATACTCAATGCTTTTAGCCTCTTGTTGAGGCTTGTGGAACTTTAGTGCTTGTTGTAATGAAGCCCCAGTCTTGGGAAGGCACTGTATCCCTGGATCTTGGGGATGTGATCACATCAGTGCTCCTGTGCCTTCCCTGGTTATAGTTCTGAATTATTTGTCCCTCTTCCTGGCATTGCAGCTTGTTTTTTTTTTTTTCCTTGTTCTTTTCCCTATTTCCATGGGTCTTCTATATTTTATTAAAATTCAGCTTGTAGATTAGAACAGTTCCTTCTTCGTTCATTTTTCTCTTCTTATCACATGTAGCTAAGAGTGGCTGAATAACACTTTTAACTGCCTGCTTTGGTAATATTCTCAGCCAAATCTGTAACTTCTTTAGGTACATATTCTTTCTTCCAGATTACTACAGGTGACAGTTTGACAATTGTTTTTCTACCCTATAAGAGAGATCACCTTGTTTCTATCCTGTTACAAAAATTTTTTAAACCATTTTTAATCTTTTTAATAACTCTGTTAAAAGTTTCCTTGTTGCTTTTTCGGCCTTCACCTATCTACTGGTTCTAAAGCCAATGCCACCTGTATTAGAGCTTAGTTACAGAAGCATCCTATTTCTAGGTATAAATTGCTGTTATCAGTTAAATTTTACTACCTAATAAATAACCACAAAACTTGGCAGCTTGAAACAATAGCTATTTGCTCACAAATCCATGGATCAGCAGCTTGGCCTGGGCTCCACTGGGATAGCTCATGTCTGTTCCACACTATGCACCTTGGCCGGCTTGTAGGTCTGGGACCTCAGCAGGGATGGCTGTGATGTCTATAATGTCAGGAATTACTGGGCTTCCCTAACTAGAGCCTGGATTGGGCTTTCTCTCATGTTGGAAGCATTCTATTAGTCAAAGCAATTTGCAAGCATGGGTGAAGGGACAGACTCCATCTACAGGTAGGAGGAATGTCAAAATTTCATTGAAAAGTAATGTTCAGATGTGAACAGAGAAATTTTGTAGACAATTCCACAATTTATCAGAGATTTGTAACTGGTGAAGTGAAGTGACGTCGCTCAGTCGGGTCCGACTCTTTGCGACCCCATGGACTGTAGCCTATTAGGTTCCTCCGTCCATGGGATTTTCCAGGCAAGAGTGCTGGAGTGGATTGCCATTTTCTTCTCCAGGGGATCTTCCCGACCCAGGAATCAAACCTGGGTCTCCCGCATCGCAGGCAGACACTTTACCATCTGAGCCACCAGATGGAGGAATTTTAAGAGGGAGGCTTTTTTTCTAGTTTTTCCAGTAGTCTGTACAGATATGAGAGTTGGACCAGAAAGAAGCCTGAGCACGGAAGAATTGATGCTTTTGAACTGTGGTGTTGGAAAAGATTCTTGAGAGTCCCTTGGACAGCAAGGAAATCAAACCAGTCAATTCTGAAGGAAATCAACCCTGAATATTCATAGGAGCGACTGATGGGTTTTTTTTTTTTTGTTTGTTTGTTTGTTTTTCTTTTTAAGAAGGGACTTTTTTTTTTTATAATAATGGAAGAAATGTGAATATTCTTAAAGATCCAAGGACTCATCAGAGTTACAAGGTTTCGGCAATAGTGTAGGTAACTATTAGAACAAGTTTCCGGAGGTGACTGTGGAAAATGGAATCCAAAACACAGAAATGATGATTCTCTTTGTACAAAGGGAAGAGACTACTTATATGAGTCAGAAGGGAAGAAACAATGATATATGTGCATACAACTACAGTTGGATGCGAAATTGATACTAAAGTATTTCTCCCCTGAGTGGGATTGACTTTCCTGATGGGGTAAATGGCAGTATAATTTGCTGATAGTTATGGAAACAGTGACTTGAAGATGTTAAACAAACCAAACTTTGAGGGCATGGCAACCTACTCCAGTATTCTTGCCTGGACATACCATGGACAGAGGAGCCTGGTGGACTGCAGTCCATGGGACCACAAAGAGTCAGACAGGACTGAACATGAGCACATTCAGATGATCTGGCAAGCATACTTTCGATTATGTTTTCAACGGATTAAATACATTTATTTAAAAAACCATTTTCCATTTTCATGGATCTCCTTGATGCAAGGTAACATGTTGAGTGAGTCTCACTTCTGAAGGACAGGGATTCTGAACTTCCCTTGAATGATTTTAGCACTTGGGTGTATTTGTTCATTCTCTACCTCAGTTTTATCATATGAAATGGAAGAATGAGCCAAAGGCCATCATAACTTGAAAGACCTTCATTAAGATAACAGTGCAATATTGCACAATGCTTATACAATCATTCAAAAGGCTTGTTAACTCAGGTGGAGCCAAAGGATTTGTCCTCAAGATGGGAATTCAGAACCACAGCTGAGATCTGGCAAATAAAAGTGCATTTTATAAAAGCCAGGAGGGAGACTTTTCTCATAAATATTTACATAGAGATCTCAGGTGGCCGCAAATCTCTAAATGTCAAGTACTAATGGCTGTGTGGGCTTTTATTTCTCACCATCAAAATAATCAACTTTCCATACTATATCATTTCAAAGGGAATTTTGAAAATGAAATGAATAAAGTAGCAAATTCAACATTAGGAACTAGGGTAGCTGTTTAACGTTCTGATATTTACGAAAGGAATTGCTCTGTTTACTTAGCTTGTAAAGCTTATGTTTCTAGGAGTTCTCAATTTTGGTCTTGTTTTGTTTCCCAAAAAGACCTTTTTCTTTTTTTATCAAAGAAAGAATGTTTTTAATAAAGATTATTTTGTGCTTCAAAAACATGTTGATGCAAATAAGTTGCCGACTTTGAGCCTAAAGATTACCTTTGAGGGTAAAACATAATTTTTTTCCTCATTCATCTTGAGACCCAATGCCCCAATTTTAACATTGAGAAAGCCATCTTTTTACTTTTAATAATGAACAGAATAATAACAAAAGTCTCTGTTTTATGAATGGTTGGAGGATCAGTTGAAACTAAAGTGTAGAGATATTGGAAAGATATTTATTTTTTTAGTGTTAATTGACATACTTTTATTCAACTATCATTTTTGGATTTTTATACTCTAGGGATGGGCAGATGAAAAGAATGTAGCCCCTGTGTTCTAGGAGCATTCTGTTGGGGGCAAAACCATTGATTATTTTCCCACTTTGCATAACTGATAGTTAAAATGTCATATGCACAGAATCTTTGCCATGTATTCTTTTAACATGAACAAACATTAAATTGCTCAATAGTTCATCACCAGAGGTCTCTGAATTGCCTTCAAAGAAGTTCCTATCATTATTCAATTCAAAGCATGCTCATCTCCCTTAGAAAAATAGCAAAGTTTTAAAATAGACCAATCATTGTTGTTGTTTAGTTGCTCAGCCGTGTCCAACTCTTTTGCTATCCCATGGACTGTAGCCCACCAGGCTCCTCTGTCCATGGGATTTCCCAGCAAGAAATACTGGAGTGGGTTGCCATTCCTTCCTCTGGGGGATTTTCCTGACCCAGGGATTGAACCCACATCTCCTGCTTGGCGGGCAGGTTCTTTACCACTGAGCCACCTGGGAAGCAAAGTAGACCAACAGGAATGACCTTTCTCACCCTTTCCTCTCTGACCTCGTCTTCTACTACTCTCCTCCTGGCTCTTTCTACTGCAGCCACACTAGCCTGGTTACTGGCCCTAGAACGCAGCAGTTAGTCTTTGTTTTATTTTTCTTCATTGACATTCGTTCATGAAAATCTGTTTTCTTGGATATGTACATGGCTGGCTCCCTGGTGAGGCTGATCCTGACTCCACTAAGCACCCTCTGCTCTTACCTTCTGTTACTTCTTAGGGTTTCTCTGACTTATTTTACTTCTTTGTGTGTGATGCACGAAACTCACATTTGGCCAAATGTCCTTATGTTTAAGGTGGTGATTGGCTAAAGCTGAGTTCCGCTATTATAGAAAATGAACTCTGAATTCTATGTAGATATTATTTATTGTTTGACATTTTATTAATAAAAATATGGATACCAGTTTTATAAATCTCAATACCTTACCAAATTTAAACACCTTCTCAGCCTTACCAGGTACTAGATTGTTCAGAAGATACCATGTTGTATCTTTGTGATGCTTAATAGATGCTCACCTCCAAAGACTAGGATTTTTTTTTTCTAGCTAGGATCACATAAGGTGATTGTGCTGGTGATATTCTCAGTAAGTTTTTCATTCCTCAACATGAGAAAATATGTAACATTTTATTTTTAGCTCCTAGATCAGGATAATTTATCTATGTTGATGAAACAATTCCAATAATTATAACTTTTATCCTGCTAGATAAAAGATGCTTACTGAATACTTTCAGAAACAAATTTGTGGTTGCTGTCTCACTTACCATACTTTATTTCTGATATTGTTCTTGTACCCAATACCTTAATCAAACTGCTATTTTGCTTATACATCACAAGAAAACATGGGTCTGGACATACAGAAATGGAGTGAAAACATGGTTTGAAGATAACTAAATTCTCTCTCAGTTTCTATTGGTTCTCAGCTTTCATTACAAAGACACTAAAATTTAGTGCCTGCTCTGGTGTATGTAGAAATACATACACTATCAAGTTTTATCAATTTTATTTGTAGTTTCCAGCAAATAACTGTTTTATCTGAAAACAGAAGTCCATCCACTTCAGTATTATATATGAAGTACAGCATAAGACATTCTTTTGCTCCAGAATCTGCTTTTAAGCATAAAATTGCTTCTATTCTGCTCTATTAGAACTTACTATGTAAGCACCTATCAAGACACTGGCAAAGTCTGTTGTGTGTTGGATTTTTGTCTTTGGCTGAAAAGGAATGTGGCCAACCATCTCTCTGATATTGCACAGGGCTAGACATCACTTTGCAACAAAGGTCCATAGAGTCAAAGTTACGGTTTTTCCAGTAGTCGTGTACAGATGTGAGAGTTAAGCAGTAAAGAAGGCTGAGTGTTGAAGAATTGATGCTTCCAAACTGTGGTGCTGGAGAAGACTCTTGAGAGTCCCTTGGGCAGTATGGAGATCAAACCAGTCAATCCTAAAGGAAATCAACCCTGGATAATCACTGGAAGGACTGATGCTAAAGCTGAAGCTCCAATACTTTGGTCACCCGATGCGAAGAGCTGACTCATTGGAAGAGACCCTGATGCTGGGAAAGACTGAGGGCAAGTGGAGAAAGGGGTGACAGAGAATGAGATGGTTGGATGGTATCACTGACTCAATGGACATGAGTCTGAGCATACTCCAGGAGATGGTGAAGGACAGGGAAGCCTGGTGTGCTGCAGTCCATGGGGTTGCAAAGAGTCAGGCATGGATTTTTAATGAACAACAAGAATCACTTAATGAACACTCAACTGAAGGTTTTCTTCTATCAACATCAAGATGTTGTTATCTGTATGGAACTCAGATATCTCTTGGCCAGCTGACAAAATAAAATGCATTGTTGAATTCATCATTAATCCATATGCTGTCAGACATTTTCTGAAAAATCATCTGTTGTTTCTGCATCTCCAGGCACTTGATTGACCAGACTGAAAGAAATGCATTTAATATTTCCACAGACTTTTGTGTGTATAGAAAAGCAAAATAAAGAGAGAAAAAATGATGTTGATAACTTGTTCTCCAAAAGGAATTTTGAACCTAAGATTAATGTTTTGTGAAATCTCCAAAATTCTTTTCCAAGGACTAAAAACTTTGCAGTTTGTGCTAATCAAACACATAGGAATTTTTTACACTATTTTAGTATCCATAATGTCAAAATGTTAAAATAATTTTCTTCTAAAAGCATTTTTGGAATGTCTCATTTGACTAGTGAGAACAAATTGTGATTTTTTTATATCTTGGATGTGAATGTGGATGGGCTCAGTTGTGTATGACTCTTTGCAGCCCCATGGACTGTAGCCTGCCAGTCTCCTCTGTTCATGGAATTTTCCAGGCAAGAATACTCGAGTGGGTTACCAGTTCCTATTCAAGAGGGTCTTCCTGATTCAGGGATCCAATCCATTTCTCTTGAGTGTCCTGCAATGCTAGCCAGATTCTTTATGAACTAGCACCACCTGGGAAGTTCTTTTTATACCTTATCTTTCTTTTATTTTTATACTCTGAATAATGTGTACTCAAAAAGGATTTGTTGTTCATGCTGCTGTATGTGATTTTGATGTCTATACTCATGAAATTTTGAACTGGCAGATCGATCATCTGTTTTTAGAGATTCTTTCAAATGTTGAAGAATATCGAAATAAAATATATTCTTGAAAACTAATGGCAAATGGGATTAAATAATTAAAAGCGGAATACTATTTTCAAAGGTTATTATTTAATTTTAGGAAAACTTTTAATATTAGAATTCTTCCTTTTATTATTTAATCCTAATATACTGTTGACTCAAACTGGATATATTGATGGTGTTATTTTTAAAGTTTTATAACTAATACACTCTTCCAAGTTTGCTCTATTAACATCATGGCTTCAGACTTGCTTTCATCCTAGCATGAGTATAGCAGAGTATCAATTTAATCTTTTCCAAAAATTCACAGATTTTGCAATAGATTTAAAAAATGGAGAAAGTTAAAATGAAGATGAAAATAGCTTTGGACCATTTAGATAAGGCAGCTGTCATTATAATTGAAGTCAAGGATGAAAAATATACTTTACTAAATTTAGCTCTGAACTTACTGTTCATAGAAATAGAAATAGATCTCACATAATTCTCATTGATTATTAATTGGAAATATACAAAGTTTCTACAGATTTTTCTCTCTCAAAATCCTTCCTTGAGTTATTTCATCAACTATAAAGAACAGCCCATTCACTCTGATATTTTGTTTCTCCTTAAAAATTTGTTTTAAAATCTTTTATTCTGACAATCTTCCCAGTATTCATGCAAAATAATATCACAGAGTCTAAGTGAGAAGAAGGAAGAGTCCTTCTAAAAGTAGCACTCCAAATAGGTCACATCTATAAACATCAGACATTTTTTATGTTTGGTGGTTTAGTCACTAAGTTGTGTCCTACTCTTGTGGCCCCATGGACTGTAGTTCACCATGCTCCTCTGTCCATGGGATTCTCCAGGCAAGAATACTGGAGTGGGTTGCCATTTCCTTCTCCAGGGGATCTTCCCGACCCAGGAATCAAATTCGGGTCTCCTACATTGCAGGCAGATTCTTTACTGACTGAGCTATGAGGAAACCCAGCAAAACTAAACGTTGTACATTTGAATACTGGTATTGATGGTTTTGTCTTTACAAACTTTGTTGTATCATTTGACTTCTTTAAAGTATAATTTCCACTTGAAAGATTATGCTAATGATATGTACCTTAAAGTTTTGTTCTAAGGATTATAACATAGCAAGCTACTTAAAAAATACTTCGTGAATCAATAAAATCTTGAAAAATGTATGTAAAAATTTTAGTACACAATTTTCAGCAACTATTATTTCTGGCTAAGACAAATTTGTAAATGTTTAGGACAATATATTGACCTGTTGCACTAATAGAAATTGCACTCTGTGGAAGAATGGGCTTCAAAATAATTTTATTTAGTTTTCTTTTCTTAAAGATATCTTACCATTGGAACTATGTACTTAATAGAGGGCCACCCTGTGATCCTGAATCATAAACACTGCAGTACTGAGGAATCAAATAGCTTCCTTAGTTTGTTTTGCCATTTTCTTTAACTGCTTAAGTGATATCAAAATATCTTTCTCCCATAGACTATTTAGTAAAAAGAGTTGATGGAATATCAGAGAGAAACTGTGTGAGAACACTCATAGTTCAGTTCAGTTTAGTTCAGTTCAGTTCAGTCGCTCAGTCGTGTCCGACTCTTTCCGACCCCATGAATCGCAGCACGCCAGGCCTCCCCGTCCATCACCAACTCCCGGAGTTCACTCAGACTCATGTCCATCGAGTCAGTGATGCCATCCAGCCATCTCATCCTCGGTCGTCCCCTTCTCCTCCTGCCCTCAATCCCTCCCAGCATCAGAGTCTTTTCCAATGAGTCAGCTCTTCGCAGGAGGTGGCCAAAGTACTGGAGTTTCAGCTTCAGCATCATTCCCTCCAAAGAAATCCCAGGGCTGATCTCCTTCAGAATGGACTGGTTGGATCTCTTTGCAGTCCAAGGGACTCTCAAGAGTCTTCTCCAACACCACAGTTCAAAAGCACCAATTCTTTGGCGCTCAGCCTTCTTCCAAGTCCAACTCTCATATCCATACATGACCACTGAAAAAACCATAACGTTGAACATTCATAAGCCACCCATAAATGCAGTTCTTCAAACTTTGTTTTCTATGCTGTTTTGCAGGCTCCAAACACTATAGTGCTTTTTTTTTTCTTTTTTTTTTTCCACTTAGAGACTAAGTGCTCTATGTTCAAAGAATGGCATTTTAGGTCTGGTGTCACACACCTCTGTGTATAACTCTCACTTTAATTTCTAGTTCTCTGTTATCCTTTTGTTTTCAGGTAGTTATGATTCCAAGACTCCATTCAGGTTGTTTAAAGGAAAGACACCTAAAGGAATCAAATATTTCACAGCAGTTTCTACTGAAGTTACAGTTTAAATGAAATACCAGAACATAAACCATAGCTTCATTCAGGGATTCACTTGTTCCCAGAGCCTTTCCATTGGCCATTATCAAGGTCACTAAGACCAGATGAACTTTATCTTGCATCTGAGTTTCCAATGCCTCACAGCAACCTTTAAGAATCACTGAGGAAAATTTGAGTGTCTCTAAGCCTGACATTTGATGAGATTTATTACTAAATACAAGGGTACAATATCGTAACTTTTATTTTACTTTTACTAACACCTAAAATCTTTTTCTGAAAAAAAATTTTAAAACTCTATAAATCTTTTTTATCATGCTATCTTAAATGTCTAACATTGCTCCCTATTTCATTAATTGCTTTAAAACTCAAGTTGAAAGTAGTGAAATTGTGTACATAGCTTTATTAATCCTAGTTTTGCTTTTGTCTTGTTTCCTCTCATGGGATAACCTTAAACCTTGATTAGTTGTTTAAAAAAATCAATATCTTACATAGGGAAAATTGCTTTTATATCTTACTCTACAGTGTTTTGCTATACACAGCATTATTGGTTTAAATTAAGAAATGCTAACTGTTCAAATCAAAAGTAAACCTTACACATGGCTTATATACGGCAGACTCAGCAGGCAAGGGCTACTGCACGGCAAAGAAAAAACACATTAATGAAGTAGTTTATCACCCACCTGTCCTCCCAAATTCATTTAAAATTAGGCCAAATTCCACTCATTAGTTGTTTATTGTTCTGTTCATTTGTTTTGTGCTTTTTCTGGCTTATTTTTTAATAATATAATTTTCAAGGTTGATACTCAGAAACTTAAAAAAATTTCCAATTGGAGGTTCAGTTCACTTCAGTTTAGTTGTTCAATCATGTCCAACTGTTTGTGAACCCATGGACTGCAGCATGCCAGGCTTCTCTGTCCATCACCAACTCCCAGAGCTTGCTCAAACTCATGTCCATTGAGTTGGTGATGCCATCCAATCATCTCATCCTCTGTCGTCCCCTTCTCCTCCTGCCTTCAATCTTTCCCAGCATCAGAGTTTTTTCCAATGAGTTAGTTCTTTGCATTAAGTGGCCAAAATACTGGAGCTTCAATTAGAGATTTTTTATTACTTCTCACAGTTAGTAGTAAAACTCCTAGAAGAGCTTCTGTTTCTTAATCTTTCTTAAAGAGGTACCCCAAAATGTTAATTTTATAAAAATTTGATAAATTGGACTTCATAATTGTAAATTAATGTTCCTTGAAATAAAGCTTAAAAAGGGGCATGACTGAAGGATGTATTTGAAATTTATAGAGTTTATAAAGGAGTTATATCATGAATACATAAAGAACTGTACAAATCAGCAACAGAAAGACAGTCACATAAAAAGGGGCAAAAGATTTTACAGACATTACACCAGAGAACTAGAGAGTATATATAAATGGCCAATAAACACATCAAAATGTGCTCAGCATCTTCAGTCTTTGTGGGCCTGTGTGTGTGTGTTTGTGTGTGCATGCTCAGTTGTGTCTGACTCTTTGTGACCCCATAGTCTGTAGTCAACCAGGCACCTCTGTCCATGGAATTTTCCAGGCAAAAATACTGGAGTGGGTTGCCATTTCTTTCTCCATATAGAGAAAATTTTGTCAAGTTGTAAAGTACAATTGATTGAAAAGTAAAAATACAGAATTCTGAATATATAGTATGATATAAGCAGTATTTTGAGAGTATAATTTATGTCGGTGTGTGGGCGTAAGTACAGTTGGAGCAAATGGAGAAATTATTATATCATTACCTTTGGCTGGTGGGATTATAAATGAATTTAATTTTCTTTTCCATGTTTTTTGGTATTTTCCCAATATATCATAAGAAACATATATTATTTTTATGATAAGAAATATATACAGCCTTGAATTACGTTTCAAATATTATAAGAGTGTCCAATTTAAAGCTTCTCTATATGCATGAACTTAATTTTCACAACTGTTTGTTGTAGGCAGGATAATTGCAGATATTCTAATTTTACAAAGAAGAAATATTATAAATGTATCTTAGAAAGGTGAAGAGTAAACCAAGTTTAAATCATGTAATTAGTGGCAGGGCAGGAGTAGAACATATGTGTTTCAATTTCTGATTTTTGCTTAGGTTAGTTTTTATCATACATGTTGCTTGCACTAATCAATGATGCAGATGGTCCCTTGTAAGGTGTGTTGGTATGGAAGCCTTCCTAAGAGAGTTTAATAAAGCCTTAGTTGAATATTATAGTGGCAAAAAAAGAGAAAGCAACATTTTAATAATAGAAAAACAGTTGCCTTGTAAAGGTAAATTTCCCATGTGTGGGAGATAGTTGGAGGTGTAATCACTGAAATTTTAAAGGCCCCCTCTAGGAGTACTGGGTATCCTTGGTGGCTCAGCAGTGAAGAATCCACTTGCAAAGCAGGAGTTGTGGGAAGGTCCCCTGGATAAAGAAATGGCAATCCCCTCCAGTATTCTTGCTTGGGAAATCCCATGGACAGAAGAGTCTTGCAGGCTACAGTCCATGGGTTTGCAAAGAGTCAGACATGACTTAATAACTGAGCATGCTACCAGGAGTACTAGGATGAGGGAAAAAACACCAAACTGTTAACTGATTTTATTTTTTACTTCTTAGCTGCACCCTCTGCTTTGTTTCTAGCAAGGCTTTGCAGAGTCTGAGATTAATGACATATTGTCATTTCTCCAAAAATTTTATTCATATTTTCCCAAGCATTCTTGCTGCCAGATGTTTCAGGGAAGCTATGGGAAATACTAAGCTGCAATTAGTAGCCATCTTAAATTCAATTTTGCCAGAACATAGTGTTCATTAATAGAACTCAGAAGAACAGTTTTGTTGTTGCTCAATGTATCTTTCTGACAAAAGAACACTTACTGTCCCAGAATAACAAATATCTCCACACAATTAGTCTTCGAAGACCAGCTTTTCTCCAAACCTCTGTCTTGGCATTATAGCTCTTATATAACCAGCATATGTTTTTATATTCTAGGTATCTGGAGTAGACTTAATGACAGAGAAGATTTTCATTGCTTCCCTGATAGCTCAGTTGGTAAAGAAGCCACCTGCAATGTAGGAGATCCGGTTCAATTCCTGGGTTAGGAAGATCTTCTGGAGAAGGGATAGGCTACACACTCCAGTGTTCTTGGGCTTTCCTTTTGGCTCAGCTGGTAAAGAATCCACCTGCAATGTGGGAGACCTGTGTTCGATCCCTGGGTTGGGAAGATCCCCTGGCAAAGGGAAAGGCTACCCACTCCAGTATTCTGGCCTGGAGAATTCCACGAACTGCATAGTCCATGGGGTCGCAAAGAGTCAGACACAACTGAGCGACTTTCACTTTCAAGACATACATTACATTATTTGATTTTTATTTGAATTGAACTTCAGTGGCTAGTACATGAGGAAACTCCCTATTTAATGGGTCCCCAGTAAATCTTCAGATTAGTGGTTTTGTTTTTCCCTTGAAATACATAAAATAATTTTACACAGATGAAAGAAATGAAGTGTTTGTGGAAAGGTATACATCAGCAGGAGGAGGTCAATTGTTACACCATTTGTTTTGTAAATTTAGCATGGTTTCAATAAACTTACTAGCAGGATGTTTTATTCCTTATGCTGTAGAAGTTGGTCATAAATTCATGTGGAAACATATGCAAGGAAGTGACTGTAGGAGGGGATCCAAAGTAGAAGGACATTAGAATTAGGGATTAAGTCCTGCCACATACTAAAATGTACTATAGTATCTGGCTTTCATTTTTCACTTTCATGCATTGGAGAAGGAAATGGCAACCCACTCCAGTGTTCTTGCCTGGAGAATCCCAGGGACGGAGGAGCCTGGTGGGCTGCCGTCTATGGGGTTGCACAGAGTCGGACACGACTGAAGCGACTTAGCAACAGCATCTGGCTTCCCCGGTGGCTCAGTGGCAAAGATTCCACATGCCAGTGTAGGGGACATAGACTCCATCCCTGGATTGGGGAGATCCCCTAGAGAAGTGGGAAGTAGGAATAGTCTTGCTGGGAAAATCCCATGGACAGAGGAGACTTGTAGGCTACAGTCCATGGGGTCATGAAGAGTCAGACATGGCTGAAGTGACTTAGCATGCAGGCAAACTAGACTTCTACTTAACTTTATGTATACTAAGACAAATACCAATTTGGTTAAAAAACTAAATGTAAAACATTTAAGTTTTAGAAAATATTATTGGTGAATTACTTTATAACTCAGAATTGAACAAAAAACCTTCTTTTTTTCCCAAATTTTGAAACAATAAAAACAATAATGAATCTATTAAAAATATTTTTTCATGAATTAAGAAAAGCAGAAGCAAAATCGAGATTTAACATAAGAAGCAATAATAATACTTGCAACTTATATTACAAGCAAAGTGCTAATTTCTAAATATATAAAGAATTCTACATATGGAAAAGAAAATTTAAAACAAAGTTACTGGAATTAGTGGGGAAAGTGATCAGAGATTTAACAAATAAAATAAATATAAATTACATTTATCTATACATAAAATACTCATCCTGACTCTTAAAAGGAAAAATGTTATTTAAACCTTATTGAGACAGTATTTCTCAATTATTCTATTGTCAAATATCAAAAAGTTGACCAAGTATTCTGTTGGCAAGGCTGTGGGGAAAACAATAAGACATATTTTTCAAGTTCAGTTCAGTTCAGTCGCTCATTGGTGTCTGACTCTTTGCGACCCCATGGACTGCAGCACGCCAGGCTTACCCTGTCCGTCACCAACTCCCGAAGTTTGCTCAAACTCATGTCCATTGAGTCAGTGATGCCATCCAACTGTCTCATCCTCTGTCGTCCTCTTCTCCTCCTGCCTTCAATCTTCCCCAGCATCAGGGTCTTTTTAAATGAGTCAGCACTTAGCATCAGATGGCCAAAGTATTGGAGTTTCAGCTTCAGCATCAGTCCTTTCAATGAGTATTCAGGACTGATTTCCATTAGGATTGACTGGTTTGATCTCCTTGCAGTCCAAGGGACTCTCAAGAGTCTTCTCCAACACCACAGTTCAAAAGCATCAATTCTTCGGTGCTCAGCTTTCTTTATAGTCCAACTCTCACATCCATACATGACTACTGGAAAAACCATAGCCTTGACTAGATGGACCTTTGTTGGCAAAGTAATGTCTCTGCTTTTTGATATGCTGTCTAGGTTGGTCATAGCATTTCTTCCAAGCAGGAAATCGGAATGCAAAATTCATTCAACCTCAATGTAGAGAAAGTAGGCATTACCTGGTTAAATTTTATCTCATTTGTCTCAGGAATCCTACTTCAAGAAAACTATCTTGAAGAAATGTGAAAAAAATATCAAGTGACTTGCACAAAGTTACACATTATAGCACTTTACTAGCACAAAGACTAGAGGCAATCCAAATATACATTAATAGAGAATTATTGTTTTGCCCCACAATGAAATTGTATTGTTAGGTAGGTAGAACTTTGTCTCATCAGTATGTTGTTGCAAAAAGATTTAGAATTCTATTCATTCTATTCATTGATTTGTTCATTGCAAAAGGAAACAGTTAGATTTTTACACTTTGATATGACACAATCTCTAGCATATATCATTAAGTGAAAATAATAAACTGCAAAAAGCATAAATAGTGTGCTCCCTTTTGCGGAAGCATGTGAGTATATGCTTACATTTGCAGAAAGAAAAAAAAAAACTTACTGAAATTCAGCTGTTAATGTCATTCTGGAAGATCAGTATCATGCATTTCCAGAAAGATAGATAAATGGAGAGGGAGGAAGAGAGATACATGGAGAGATTTGATATAAGAAATTATGCCAGAATGGAAGAGCTGGCTAAGCAAGTCCAAAATTTGTAGGGCTAGCAGAAGGGAAGATTGTGGTGCAGCTAGAGCCCACAAGCATGAATTGAAGTTGTAGTCTATTCAGAGACAGTCAGGAAAGGAAGATGCAGAGAGGGGAGAGGGTTTATAGATTCATTTGCTATTCAAAGTCTCATTTACCAGGAAAAACCAACTCCCTTTCAAGGTCTTGCCTGATTAGATCAGGCCTGCAAAATATGATAATTTTAGCTAAAAGTCAACTGTTAGAGACTAGCTGCATCTACAAAATTCCTTTACAGTAATCACTTGCTTGATTGAATAATTGGAAGACAGCATGCAGAGTCTGTGAAATGCCCCCGGCTCTCCATTCCATCCTGGTAGCTTAGTCAATTTGGCTGAGTCAACACATCGCAAGTTTATCATAGGGCCTGAAAGTTGTAATAAAAACATTTGTAATAATTATTCTGCATCAATATGATAATGTGTTTTTGAGGGTCTCCTGCTCTATGAGAGCTGACTCTACCTTGACAATTTTTGCCCAGGGTATGGAAGAAACTCTCAATCTGGCTTCCTATGAAGCAATTACAAAAATGCATTGCTACTTTGGTCTAATCACTGCAGAGTGGACATGAATGAAAAACTGATTTTCAGATCTCAAGCTATATTTTGAGGTGCCGAGATTACAGGGTTCAAAGAGAGACCACTGGCCATTCTCAGCAAGATTGATACTTTTTATTGATAACCTGAACATTTCAAAATTATTCATAGAATCAAGGTTTTCCACAGTTTGGTGACAAAGTACCTTGAACTTGACATCAGTGGAACCCATTTGAAACAGTTCAAGTCACATTTCATGAACATTTTATTCTCAATCTTTCTTCTTATTTTTTCTATCACAGTGACAGATAATGTTGAATGAAACCTGACAGGACATTTAAATGCTAAGTACATTCTTTTCATGTTAAATTTCCATAACATCTTGGTTGCTGAATTATATACTATATTTGTACTTTGTTTTGAAAACTAAGCATTGCTGGCCTACCCAAGATAATTTGCAGGCCGTTGGTCAATTAAAGAGAAACCCAATGATTGCATGTAATGATGGTTTCCTTTAAAATATGATGGCTTAAGGAAGTTAGAACAGAATGAAATTACCTTCCTTGCTCAGTAACTTAGATCCTTCTTTCCTCAGTGACACAAATCTGGAGCAGTTTTGTCATAAGAATTACCTAAGTGATTGAAAAGTTGAAAATCGGTGATTCTGGGTAAAACTGGAGGAACTTTGTCCCTCCACTACAGGGAAGAAAGAAGGAAGACTCTAAAGCATGTGATTTGGAATCTGACTTTCAGAGGAACTCTTTTATTAGGGAACTCCTATTCACCCAGCTTTCAGTTGAAAATGTCATTATTTTCAAAGAGAACATAGTATTGCATGCTTATTCTTTATCAGTGGTGATCTTGAGGGCGGCTCTTCATTCTATTACATAGTCAAGGATCCATGCCTGGCAGGCATTTAGAATGCTTAGAGTCAATTGGATCACTAGCTTTCAAGCACACATATTCTCTCTGCAGAAAGGTGAATTTTTTAAACACTGCCTGGTAAATATTAAGCTAGGTTTTCAGGTGCAGAATGCAAAAATTAAAGCTAAATTGGTAGTTTTTTATTTTTATTTTTGAATAAGAATAGAGTAAAATATGTTGAGTATTAAAAATGA
The DNA here is from genome assembly GCF_023091745.1 of Budorcas taxicolor. Lineage (NCBI taxonomy): Eukaryota > Metazoa > Chordata > Mammalia > Artiodactyla > Bovidae > Budorcas > Budorcas taxicolor. Next base: position 47,288,900 of record NC_068915.1, read on the forward strand.
TTGATCTTGAAATCTGAACAATGTGAGAACAAGAATAGATATATTCTCTTCTTTTTAACATTGGTTTAATTATAAAAACATAGTAATTTTACTTGCACCTAAAGGTATATGAAACAGCCATTGGTTTAACTTAAATACCTACTCCTTTACAATGTCCTATTTACCTGAGAAATAGCAGTGGTATATAAACAAAAGTATTGAAAGAAAATAATGCACTGATATTAAAAATACTGAAAATAAATCACTTGACTCATACTGCCTTTTTCTCTTCAGTAGTTCTTCAATGTTTTAAATTTGTGCTTATTAAAATAAAAAGTAATATTGAAAACAGTGATTATCACTATCACTAAGTTTTTGGATTCCTTTTAATTAAAGCAGTTTTACACCTTTCCTTGAGGAAAAAAAGCAGAGGTACAGAAAATAGTCTGTATAATAGCTTCCTAATAGCTGAATTATTCTTAAATACCTTTCTTGACTATCTTTTTGACTTCCCCCTCCCCACACGTTTCTTTCTGGCAAAGTATGCCTGTGGGATCTAGGAAATCACTAACACCATTAATGATTGATAACAATGAAGCAGACTCTCAATTATCTCCTAATCATTTTCTTCCTTGCTAGTTTATCCCTTGTTTCATTTGAGTAGTTCAAGTGTGGATAAGATGTTGTACTTCATAGAGGTCTCTGATTGCCTTTTAAAGTTCTATTTGTTTACAACTTTAGAGCACTAGTCATCTTTTTTAAAAAGCAAGCATTGAACTAGTAACATAAGATGCACCATTTAACTGCATTTTATTTTGCCTCTTTGAAGAGTTCCTGCAAATGCAGATAACTCCAGTAAGTCTTCATAACAAAATCAAGAGTTTGTTTACCAAGGAAAATTCCTCCAGTTTTGGCAGAAGAGTCTTGACAGCGTGTCAGTGATTACCCTGTGAATGTTCCACAGTCCAATGTTTGGCACTTTCATACGGCAACATTGAAAACTTGACTTGTCAGTTTCCCAATGATGGATTTATCTATAGGTACAGATTCACATTAACCATGTCCAAGGACTGATAAGAGTGCCAGAAGGTGCTGTAAACCAGAATCCTGGGAAACTCTATACTGACCGTATTTTCTTCCTGAAGGTAGGCCCACAGGGGAAGCCAGGTTATAAAAAGAAGTTTGTTGTTGAATGTGGACTCAAGATTAAGCATATATGATGACTGAAGTTTTTGCATCAGGCATAAATGATCAGAACACTCAGAGTAAATTGACCACATTGCTTACACCCATGGTCTCATTGGGAATTTCCTTGCCCAGGGAGTTGTTGCTGTCACATGGACTGCAGTCTGCCAGGCTCCTCTGTCCTTGGGATTCTCCAGGCAAGAATACTGGAGTGGGTTGTCATGCACTCTTCCAGGGGATCTTCCCCACCTGGAGATCAAACTTGTCTCCTGTGTTTTCTGCATTGTGGGCAGATTCTTCACCTGCAAATCCACCAGGGTAGCCCTGCCCAAGGAAGAGGAGACTCAATCTCTAGTGAAGCTCTTTCCTTTTATGATTGGACTGGCACTGCCAAACTTGCCTCAGTGACATTGCTTTTTCAAGTGATCAACAATGATCAGTGGCCATCCTCATTGATAATTACCTTTAAATATCTGTGTATTTAGTTATATGATTACAAGGCCCAGTTGGCTTAGAACCATACAGTCTCTTGAGGATAGCTTGCCTCTCTGCTCTGCTCTATTTGTGTATGCCTTTTAAATTTAACAACAAAATTTTTATAACTTCTTTCACAAATGTGAGAGGCTTGCATCTCTTATGGAATGCTTGATTACTGAGATATAGGGGTAAAGATTGGAGGCTTTTAGAATTTGTGCTTTCCTTCATTCATGGGTTGTATGAATGTAAACAGCTTCAAAAATATATAAAAAAATCTGAAATATCTGCTGCCTTAGAACTTCCAAGGCTATTATTGTAAAGATATTTCTGATGATATATTTTTCTGACACTTCACTACGAAAATGAATTTGTTAAAATGACTATTTCCTCTTTCTTAAAATATAGTAAAATATACTAAATTACATTATTATGCAAGTAAATCAGTTTAAAATTATTACCATGTTATTCTTTTAATATGAAAATATATCTTCTGTACATAATCTTTATATGTTGAGTGTGATTCTGACCTTGAGTGTGAAGTTAAGGAGATAATTTAGTAAAATATCTTCATTTGAGTTGTGGGATAACTTCTCATCTTTTGATTAGTGATTACTTCTAGGAAGACTTTAACAGCTATTTGAACAGCTATGAGAGTGATGTTTTTCACAGAAGACAGCTGGCCAGAGACATTATACATAATGAGATATGGAAGTTATCTTCATCTATTTCTTTCTTTCTTTCTTTAATTTATATTGAGTTCCTCCTCTAGAAGTACATGCTAGCTTCTAGAGCTACACTGCCTGATATGGGAGTTTCCAGCTACATGTGACTATCCAGCACCTGAAATGTGATAGTGCGAACTAAGAAAGTAAATTTTTAATTTTATTTAATTTTAACTAGTAAAATAAAAATACTTGAAGCAGTATAAAAATTTTCAGGGATTATATATTGAAATGACAATATTTTAGATATATTAGCTTAAATAAAATATATTATTAAAATAATATTATCTGATTCTTTTTACATCTTTCATGTGTCTACTAGGATATTGAAAACCCATGATTCTATATTTCTATTGAACAGTACTGTTCTGGAGCTTTTGTGGTGAATAAATAAATATGATCCTCACCTCATGAAACATTATGTTTTATTATAAACATTAGATATGGGTGATTCCTTTTGATTACTAATGTTAGCAATAAAAATTGCACCAAAAAATGAGTAGCTGATGAAATAAATTGAGTTGAAAGTAAATAACAAATATTTGAACTCTGTACTAAAAAATATTCTCTAAGAACCTAAGGGATCTTAAATATATAGATGAATGAGATTTTACTCTTTCATGTAGTTCTATTGTGGTCCACTTTATGATGGCATATTAGCCATATTTTTGATGGAAAGAAAGGCCATTATTTTATACAAGAGTTTGTTTAATTATTTTAATAATTCTGTGTGATAAGTATTACTTCTATTTTACAAAAGAAGAAAGGCTTTTGAGAGATTATTCAACTTTTAAAAATTTGTACAAAAATGATGAACAGAGCAAGGAAGCAAACTTCTATTACTCATTTCAAACTTCAAATCTCTCTTCTATCAAATATCAGGTCCCTTGAAGCTGAAGGGGGCTTTGCAATGCTATCTTAAGAAAATAATATTCAACTTTCAGCTTCTGGTGCAAGGCACTCACAAAACATAGGAAATGATTTTGGCTTTTCCCAGAAAAGGAGTTCATCTTCCTCCCTTCTGGGATTGCTGGTTATCATAACCAGTTAGCCACAGTGAATCTCCTAATAGTGTTCTCATTTTTATTTCTCTTCGTCAAAGGCCCCTGCTATAGGCTGGATTAAGGACAGTACTAGGTACTCTTAGGTTTAGATACTGGAAAGAATAAGTTAATGGAAGCATTTTTCTCAGTATAATCTGTCACTAGGAAAAGCATCTAAACCAAAGAACTGAGTCACTAATTTCAGAATGCTCATAGTGTAGATAGATACTGATGACCTCATGAAAGCAGACTCCTTCAATCCAGAGCAGGAAAACAAAATTTAATTACCTGATACTAAAATAAGTGATGGGTGAAAATGCTCAAAAGGCACAAACTTCAAGTTACAAAATAAATATGTGCTTAAAAAATAAAGCATAAAATAAGTAATTCAATAATGACTAATATTCTACTTAATTCTTAAATGAATTTCTGAAAAATATTTTCTAATCTTAATTTAAATTTTCCAATACAGAAGTTTCAATTTAAACTCTGTACTTGTATAAACTAAAATCAAATCCCTCAGATTTCAGAAAAAAAATTCTTTTTAGGAAAGATCTTTATGTAAACTGAAAGTAAATATATCATCAGAAAAACAAAATAATGTTCTGGAAAATAATGTCATATACTTATTAGTCTAACAAACTCTTCAAAACAATAGTTAATTATTACAAAAATTTTCTGTATTAGGCACCTTTATTTTTCATAGCTATATTTTTATTTCTGCAGAGTGAGTAAGAAGCTATTCTCCTTTGCACCAGGATAAAGTTGAATAAATCAGTGTTGTAACTGACCTTGCCACAGATCTTATTTATTTATTTAATTATAACAAGTCCTTTATTGAAGAATAGGTATTATTCTTCCCACATGGTCAAATGGAGTAAAATATCAAATTAATGAAATTCAATTAGAAAGATCAATTAACAAAGTTATGCGTGCATTAGAGAGGACTTAAACCAAGTCACAATTATAAAACCTCTTCCACCCTAAGACACACCAACAATAAATGATGCCATGCTGCCTCATCTCCTTACCAAAGAAATGAACCAATGAACATTTCCTGTAATTGGCTAATTCCCTAACAAAAACATCATTCACTGATTTTGAAGTATTAATGTTTGATTTTATGGTGCATATTTTGTAAATGCAATTTCTTTTTAAAATGCTTTTATTCCGGAGGCTTCTTTTTACAATAGGTAACTCAGAAAAAAGGCTTATCAAAGTTTGTGAGTTGAGACAAATCATAAAAACAAGTTTCTGTTTGGGTTTGTGGATTAGTCTTACTGAAGAAAAAGGTGGATATTTTCACAACCATGTTAAAAGAAGATAGGCATTTAACATTGGAGAAAAAGAGGGGGAAAAACCTGTTTTCACTTCCTAAAGAAAAGCTTTTCAATCGAGCAGAGGAATATCTCCATAATTAAAATCAGGCAGGTAAATACAGTTGCATTTTAAAATTGCATCCATCTTTCATTAAAAAACAAAACAAAACTACTTCTCATTTGTCTTAAAATGGGATCACTATAGATAAGCAACTGAAAACAGACGTGATGTAAACTTGTTCAATATCATCACTATCTCAGAATATAGGTCTTAATGTGTCTTTTTAATCTGAGATTAGAAATAAACTCAAACTCTTGTTAAATGTAGCGACTTGCAACTAATTCAATAAGTTAAAATCCTTTTCAGTAGATACTAATGAAACATCCATGTCTTTCAGTCTATTTTGTGATTATATGTAGCAAATAAAGAAATACACTGTATCAAATTTTGCCTAGTGTTCAGGTGGAAAATATAATATCTGCTAGAATGCAATGTCGGAGAAGGCAATGGCAACCCACTCCAGTACTCTTGCCTGGAAAATCCCATGGACGGAGGAGCCTGGTAGGCTGCAGTCCATGGGGTTGCTAAGAGTCGGACACGACTGAGCAACTTCACTTTCACTTTTCATTTTCATGCATTGGAGAAGGAAATGGCAACCCACTCCATTGTTCTTGCCTGGAGAATCCCAGGGATGGCGGAGCCTGGTGGGCTGCCGTCTATGGGGTCGCACAGAGTCAGACATGACTGATGAGACGCAGCAGCAGCAGCAGCAGAATGCAATGTAAGGCATCTCAGATGACCAGGGTCATGTAGTTCCACAAAGTGAAAATTTCTTAGTATTTTGCCCCTTTACAAGTGTGACTGTTTCTTACCTAGCTAAGACCCTTTATTACTAAGAGGAAGAGGTGGTGATTATTCTGCCTAATTGTAGACATTTGTGGTGAGTGAGAAAAGATATGCTGAGGACATCAAATCTCCATGTTGCTTTTTTTTTTTACAGTGTAAATAGCAATGCCGTGTAATTTCTTTTCAATGATAGGGATAGTTTTCTCTTTATATTCTTACATTAACCAAATTTAAAATCTACATATGTGAATCAATAAAAGCTTCAAGTGAATATCATAGTTCTGAAAATATTTAATGGAGATGGAGGGAGACCACACGGCAGTGAAACCAGAATGCTTAAGACGTAGAACAAGAAGAAAAGGAAGCACTTTCTAGAAAGTTACATTTATTAACATCCATGACTCAGAAACCCAAATAAATAACAGTTAATAAACTTTCCAATTTTAAAAGTTCAAATTCTTCTCAAATTTTAGTGAAACTAAATATAGCAAATACTTTTATTTCAGTTCAATATTATTACTGCCAAATATTCAATTAAAGATCCAAATGAATTTGAAAGCTAATTAAGAAGAATAGTAATATTATTTATGTATTTTCAAGAAATGTTCCTGTGCTGTACTGTAGGTTTGAAAATGCCTCTTCCACTGTCCACTGTTAGAACAAAGTCACAGGAAATAAAAATCTTGAAAGATAACTGAAATAGTGCCAAACTATATAAAAGAAATTGACCAGCATACATAGGGGCCCCATTGATAGAGCAACACAGCAACTGTGGGATGTAGAGACAAATAAGATAGACTTTCTAAGCTCAGGAAGACACATTAAAGACAGTAAATAGCAATTTAAAATTAATTAATATTAATCATTAACATTAATTATTAATATTCTCTGATCATAATGAAACCAAAAATACAAAGGATATGGGTAATAATAATAATGATAATAGAAATCACTATATGATTAGCTACCATAAGTGAACATTATGAAAAATGTAAGAGGAAGAGGAAATTGTTTTTCTCCAGTGTGAATAAATGGTTATCATCTGGCTTGGGTGTGCAACAATCTAGAATTCTCCAGGAAGATGATCTGAGATTACCTATCACAACACTACTTCCATGGAGATGACAGAATTACGATGAATGAAGAATGATGCATTCTAGCGGACAATTGTCATTCTTGTTTATGTGCAACACTTTATATGGTACTGGGCTTAGCTTGGGGGCAACTTTGAGCTACAACCAGAATAATATTAAAGACGTGTGGGAAGAAGCAAAGTCTTCTCTATGTCAAGATGAATCCTCCACATGGGGATATCCCTTACAAGCCCTCACTTCCTTTGGGAGAGTTGGGTAGTGTGGGATGGGGGTGAGAAACCGTGTGTGCTGAACCTTCCAAAGAGTTAGTGAGGTCGCTCAGTCGTGCCCGACTCTTTGCAACCCCGCGGACTGTAGCCTACCAGGCTCCTCCATCTATGGGATTCTCCAGGCAAGAATACTGGAGTGGGTTGCCATTTCCAATTGCTTGCCTTGTATTCATCTCTAAGGCAGTCACTATGCTTGTGAATTAAAAGCCCACTGTGTCTCATGAGTGCTATTGCTACTATTGAACCTGGTGATAACTTTATGAGATTTTATGACCAACATAGATCTGGCAGTCTTGAGAAGAAGATGGCAGCATTTCATGTAAGTATGATAGTATAAATTTTATACTATAAGATGGCAAGTGTAGAGATACATTAGCATGATGGAACAAGAATTTGGCTGGAGTGGAATGGTTGTGTACCCACATTACACATTAACTAGATCCCCTTAGAAGAGACAGGATGGAGCAAGAATTTGGCTGGAGTGGAATGGTTATGAAATCATATCACAGCTATCCAAATGAGAAAATGTCAGGTGGAGGAGAGAGAGGGGGCTGAAGGAGTGGGTGGATGATGGGATGTGTGTGGGAGAGTATAGAAAGAGCACCAAGAGTTACAGAGCAACAAAAATGTATGGTGAGTTTGAAGAATGATATTATAAGAAAATTGACTGTGGTTAAATGGCAAAGCCTTTTTATTGGATGATGTCGGTATCTGTTCTGAGGTCATTAAGTGGGGATTTTTTTCTGGTGATCTTTTGATATAATGAGTAAATAAAAATGTCTTTTTTCCTCTATTATTTCTATATTTCAACATGAATGATTCTGAAGCTTCCCAGGTATGGATAAATCAAGACAAATTAGCTAGAATTTTTATTTTTGTTCTTTAATCCAGAAATGGCAATTTAATGCAATACTAGGATGTCATTTGAAATATTCCCCTTCCACTTGAATGTCTGTAACTCCTAATTTTTAAAATTATTTATGAAGTATTGAAGGTTAAAAGAAGGTTTTAAGATTCTAACAAATAATTGAAAATAAGGGAAAATTTGGGTTATGAATGGGGCTTATCCCAGTGATTACCAAACACATGCTTATAAATCATTAGAGACTGCTGCTCTGAGATTTTGTCTTGGATGATAAATAGATGTGTTATTCATCTTGCTATAGCTACTCTAAAATTTGGATTCATTCCCACAAATTTTTTGGGTCACAGAGACATGAAACAGAAGCAAGATTTTAGTCCATCACCCATAATTAATTAGCCGTCTTTGGAGGAAATTCTTTCAGTTCTCTGGGATTCTTTTTTTGTTCATCTGAAAAGCGAGGGTAGAATAAGCTTTTAAAGTGAGATAATGGATATAAAAGCCCAAATTGCCTCAGCAAAGATAATATCTTACATAAGATATGATGCCTTTAGAATATTAGTTTTATTATGTTCCATCTTAAAATTGATTCTACACTTTTATTCAGTGATCTACATACATGCAAACACCCACATATATTATTTGACTAATCCAATTTGATACCATTTTAAAATTAAAGACATTAATTGGTTGGTTTTAAAATGTTTTTAAAAGACCCACGTTTCCCTTCTTTCTTGTATATGAATTAGAGGCTTTTCTCTAGGGGAACTGACATTGAGTTTAGCTGTAAATATTCAAGGCAATCGTTTTTAGCTTGAGGCATGAGGTTGGTTTGTATGACTGCATGCTAAGTCTCTTCAATTGTGTCTGACTCTTTGCGACCCCATGGACTGTAGCTCGCCAGGCTCCTCTGGCCATGGGATTTTCCAGGCAAGAATATGAGAGTGGGTTGACATGCCCTCCTCAGAGGATCTTCCTGACCCAGGGATTGAATTTGCATCTCTTAAGTCTCCTGCATTCGAAGGTAGGTTCTTTACCACCTGAGAAAGAACCTTCCCTGGTGGGTTCGAGTGCCACCTGGGAAGCCCCCAGGTTGGCTTAGTAACCTGTATATAGATTCTGAGCTGGTATTTGTTACATGTGTATGTTGTTTGTAGTAACAATCTAATATATAACATTGTAATAGAACATTATGCGATGGTGTGACTTAAGAAATTATGAAATTTATGATCAATCTGAATTTTAAGTTTATGCTAACATCTTATTTTTATACAAACACTTATAATTTGTCATTTGTTCACATCTGTATTATAATCAGGAAAAAATACTTTTTCTCATGGCTTGTCAGTTTAAACAACTACTTACTTGGCCTGTGTCTAAAATAAGGATCCTGAAGTGCCTTCCCAGTCTTGGAATGTGGGGTGTTCTAGCCCATTCTCAGCTTTCCTCTCAATCCCTGAAGGCAAAAATTTCTGGTAGCTTGTTGGGGACTCCACATCTGGAAAGTGAATACAGTGCAACTGGGCATGATTCTGGAGTAGGAAATGGCAACCCACTCCAGTATTCTTGCCTGGAGAATTCCATGGACAGAGGAGGCTGGAAGGCTATGGCCCATAGGGTCACAAAGAGTTGGACCCAACTGAAGTGACTTAGCATGGGCATGATTCAGGGTAAATCTCTTGTGTACATTGTTTAGTTGTTTTAAAGACAGGACATGCTGTATGAATTGGATGGAGTTTTGCAAGAACCAAGATAAAGAAATTTTAATATCTGTGAAGGGACAGGGGCAAGGCACCACTTTGTTATAAGAGAATAAGCTTATGAAAGGATTTTTTATATGAATAAAAGCAATAAATAAAGATTGAAATCAACTTGTTTTTTGGTCACACTATGCAGCATGCAGAACTTTCCTGACTAGGGATCGAACCCATATCCCTGCATTGGAAGCACAAAGTCTCAACCACTGCATAAGTCCTACATCAACAGGTGTCCACCATAACCATATTTAGGATCAGGATTTTTAAGTAAGAAAATATGAAAACATTAAACCAACTTATGTTCAGGTTTTACCTATTTGGCAAGATACTGCATAATATCTAACATAATTCCAGATTTTTACATCTTTGTACTGGGGGATGAAGGGAGCATACATTATTTGGTTTTGGTATTCCTCCATAGAATATCTGCAGGTAGTTTATAACTTTTCACTTCAACATTTGCTCTGTTTGGGGTGAACAGAATTAAAAATATTTCTTGAAGACATATGGAATGTAGGTGTGAAGCAATTCTCACTTTATTAACACATTTCTTGACAGATTCTCAGATTGGTCAAGAAGTGGTAACAATTTTCAGGGAACTGAGAAGTGTGTAACGTGAAGGTGATGCATGTTCCTAGAGATGGTTTAGGAAAAGCCCAAGAGTTCTATGAACTTCTCTTTAAATAACTTGAATTCCTGTCAAAAGGGCTTGGCTGAAGAGAATTATTGGAAGTAGATGGTTTAAACCAACTTAGGTTGAGTTAAAAAAAGTTTCCTATCACAAAGTAACGCAAATATTAAGAAGCTAAATGGAGAGGGTGAGTTTTTCAAAAACAGAATTTGGTAAAAAATGTTTGTCTCTGATGTGATGAGCATCTTTAATGCGACACAGTGCATTGCAAGAATTTACTCAGGAAAATAGATTGTTTTGGCTTCTGCATCTCCTACTGCCACCTTTGTTGTACATCTGAGTCTCTGGCTTAAAAAGACAGAAGGCAGAAAAAAACCATTTCCACCCAACAGAATATTCTGCTGCTGCTTGATATTTTAAAAATCTGTCCCTTTTTCATGAACTCTCAACTATTTATCTGGAGTCAAATTATATGGAAGTAACAGGAGGCAGTTTTTATAAGTATATGGGATATATTTTCTCATCAAATCTATATATGCTTTGAAATGAGAGCTTTCTCTACAGGGTTTTATAGAACTCTTTTCTTTGGAACCAGCTTTGGTGGAGTGTAAAACAGCTGTAGATTGGTAATTTTGCACATCAAGTGGCTGCAGATTGGTAAAAAGAGAAAGTGGAAAAAGTGAACCATTTTCAAAAGGTGTTTTTTAAAAATTGTTTTCTTTCTTCCTGCTGGGTGGGTTTTGTCACTGATTTGGTGCTAACACCTCTGCACTCTTAGGTGATACATCCCTCCTGATAATTCATGACTATGAGACTAAATCTTTGGTCCAACACTTCCTTTACCACCGCATTTTCAAAAATTAAAAAAAGTGTGTATTTCCTGGTAGCTTTGTATTCATTCATTCATTTCAGTCATTCAGTCATGTCCGACTCGTTTCGACCCCATGAATCGCAGTACGCCAGGCCTCCCTGTCCATCACCAACTCCTGGAGTTCACCTAAACCCATGTCCATCGAGTCGGTGATGCCATCCAGCCATCTCATCCTCTGTCGTCCCATTCTCATCCTGCCCCCAATCCCTCCCAGCATCAGAGTCTTTTCCAATAAGTCAACTCTTTGCATGAGGTAGCCAAAGTACTGGAGTTTCAGCTTTAGAATCATTCCTTCCAAAGAAATCCCAGGGCTGATCTCCTTTAGAATGGACTGGTTGGATCTCCTTGCAGTCCAAGGGACTCTCAAGAGTCTTCTCCAACACCACAGTTCAAAAGCATCAATACTTTGGCGCTCAGCTTTCTTCACAGTCCAATTCTCACATCCATACATGATCACTGGAAAAACCATAGCCTTGACTAGATGGACCTTTGTTGGCAAAGTAATATCTCTGCTTTTCAATATGCTATCTAGGTTGGTCATAACTTTCCTTCCAAGTAGTAAGCGTCTTTGAACTTCATGGCTGCAGTCACCATCTGAAGTGATTTTGGAGCCCAAAAAAATAAAGTCTGACACTGTTTCCACTGTTTCCCCATCTATTTCTCATGAAATGATGGGATCAGATGCCATGATCTTTGTTTTCTGAATGTTGAGCTTTAAGCCAACTCTTTCACTCTCTTCTTTCACTTTCATCAAGAGGCTTTTTAGTTCCTCTTCACTTTCTGCCACAAGGGTGGTGTCATCTGCATATCTGAGGTTACTGATATTTCTCCCAGCGATCTTGATTCCAGCTTGTGCTTCTTCCCCCTTAGTGTTTCTCATGATGTACTCTGCATAGAAGTTAAATAAGCAGGGTGACAATACACACCCTTGATGTACTTCTTTTCCTATTTGGAACCAGTCTGTTGTTCCATGTCCAGTTCTAACTGTTGCTTTCTGACCTGCATATAGGTTTCTCAAGAGGCAGGTCAGGTTGTCTGGTATTCCCATCTCTTTCAGAATTTTGCACAGTTTATTGTGATCCACACAGTCAAAGGCTTTGGCATAGTCAATAAAGCAGAAATAGATATTTTTCTGGAACTCTCTTGCTTTTTTGATGATCCAGAGGATGTTGGAAATTTGATCTTTGGTTCCTCTGCCTTTTTTAAAACCAGCTTGAACATCTGCAAGTTCATGGTTCACGTATTGATGAAGCCTGGCTTGGAGAATTGCCATTGGCCACAAAACTTTGTTTGGGTTTGTTCATGGGAAACCCCCAAAACCCAAGTAAACTGTATCAGAGACCCATAGAATTAAATGCAGCTGCATAATCTAGATTGTTTTACTTATTTTTAGTGAAGAGGAGAGAGGGTGGGCATGTGTGTGGTGCATGTACTTTTCAGGCTCAAGGATAGGGAAGATGGTAGCCAATGACACACTGATAGAGTATATATAAAGTTGAGTAAGGGGTTTCCCAGGTGGTGTTAGTGGTAAAGAACCTGCCTGTCAGTGCAGGAGACATAAGGGACATGGGTTCAGTCCCTGGCTTGGGAAGATCCCCTGGATGAGGGCATGGCAACCCAATCCAGTATTCTTGCCTGAAGAATCCCATGGACAGGGGAGCCTCATGGGCTACAGTCCATACGGTCACAAAGAGTTGGACAGGATTGAAGCACCTGAGCTGGTGCCACACTGTCCAAGGAGCGCTTGAGAGCAAATGAGCTTAAGTACCACTTTAAATATCTTTTCTAGAATCTGGACCCAGCTACCCCCTCATCTACTCTACAAATCAACCTACCACTCAGCTGGTACCATTGCCTTCATTGATACTGGATTATCATTCATAAATCCCATTCCTAAAATTGAGTTCAACTCTTGCCCTCACTTGTATCCACCTTGAGACTCCCAGAATCATGTTTAAAATTTTGAAGAACAGTTGTCTATAGTTTTATGAGGTTTTAAAATAACATCATCCCTTATAAGATGTCATGTATGGGTCCTGGAAAAGCCCATGGACAGAGAAGCCTGGGGGGCTACAGTCCATGGAGTTGCAGAGTCTGAATAGGGCATGACTGAAATGACTTAGCAAGCATGCTTACAAGGTTTGGTAAGAGCAAAGGAAAACAAAATCTGCTTTTACATGAACTTAACAACCTGTTAGAGAAAGAGACTGTGTGTATACAAATAAAAGGAAGTTCCTAAATTGTAGCTATTTTGTGACTTTTATCAAAAAGTGACTTTTTATATAAGATGTCATGCATGCTTATTTGCTCAGTCATGTTGGGCTCATTGTGATCCCTTTGACTATAGCCTGCCAGGCTCCTCTGTCCATGGGATTTTTCAGGCAAGAATTCTGGAGTGGGTTGCCATTTCTTCCTCCAAGGGATCATCACTACCCTGGGATTGAACCCACATCTGTGTCTCCTGCATTGCAGGCAGATTCTTTATCCACTGAGCCATCGGATAGGAACTCATTAAACTGGAATTTACCTTGGATTTTGAACTAGTTTCTTTTCCTTTGCCTTGATTAAGCCATTGAGATAATGGATGAAATTTTCATTTAAACTCCCTTTGTGTCTTAGTAGTTCGTACTAAACATGTTTTGATTCCTAACCTGTCCCAGAATCATGGCTTTGGGATGAGAGAGATGAGTAGTCAAGAAAGGAAGTCTAGTGATGAGAAAGAACTTCTTCTTCGCTCCTAAAAAATTTCCTATTTATCTCTAACAGCTTCTTTTTAAGTAGTGTTCGAACTGATATATGTAGGTTAACAATAACAGCGGTGTCAGTTCAGTTCAGTTCAGTTGCTCAGTCATGTCCGACTTGTTGCGACCCCATGAATCGCAGCACGCCAGGCCTCCCTGTCTGTCACCAACTCCCGGAGTCACTCAGACTCACGTCCATGGAGTCAGTGATGCCATCCAGCCGTCTCATCCTCTGTCATCCCCTTTTCCTCCTGCCCCCAGTCCCTCCCAGCATCAGAGTCTTTTTCAGTGAGTCAACTACCTTATAATAAATAGTGTTATTCTGATTTCCAAATCCCAGTACTTTCTTTTTACTGATTTTTTAAATTAAAACTTCATTTTTTCAAATAATGACATCTTAAAATTATGATAATACAACAATGTACAAAAATGGAAGTGTCAATCAGTCAATAATTTTCTATCCAGAAATAAATATAATTCACATTAAGGTGAATATTTTTCTTCTCTGCTTTAATTTAGACAATTATTTCAAATTGTGGCTGCTAACTTATTAAGGATGATAGTAAGTTAAATTTGTGGGCAAGCATATTAAAACGACTAAATAGAACAGAATAGAAACTCATCGCATGTGACATGGGCACTTGTATTCGAAGAAAGTTTTGCTTCAGTTGTTTCTGTGTGCATGTGCGTAGTGCTTGATGCGAGCTTCAGTTCATGGTGTAGGCAATGGATGGAAGTCAATCTGAATCCAGAACACAACTGGTTTGTCGTTCTTCAGTCACTCTGTTGTGTCTGACTCTGCGACCCCATGGACTGCAGCATCCCAGGCTTGCCTGTCCTTCACTATCTCCTGGGGTGTGCTCAAACTCACGTCCCTCGTGTCCATTGAGTCAATGATGTCATCAACCATCTCATCCTCCACTGTATATAATTAGGGTTGAAGATGAGATATGATCAGGGACCAGTAAGGAAGAGTGATAGAACGTGAGAAGAAAAAAGGGAAGGAAGAGAGAAAAAGGAGTTCTGCTTAAGGACTATTGCTGTCTTTTGCCTTAGATTCATTTCTCATGCTAGATATAGCCTGTTCAGATGAGCATTTGAGACATGAGATGGGTAATGAAAATGGGATGTACTACAAGAATAGGGACTGACTTTAAAACATGTGAAATGAGGAATGGTCTAAGATATATGATTTGAGCATGCTCTTCCCTGCCAAGAACCCTCCTGTGAAAGATGGCACAATGAAATTCACTCTAAAATTTTATTCCCTTTTAAAATCCATATGAAATGCACATCCATCCTGGTCAGGACACATTTAAAGGTCATCCCTGCTTGAACCGTTTCACCTGCCTGGGACTTAGGTTTTCCTTGATGAAACTGAGATGTTGGATGAGATAATCTTAATCTTCACTTCTAATTCTGATATTATAGGGTTTATATGTGAAATTATCAAGCGGTAAAAAAGTTGATTTTGATAGGCATAAAGTGGTAGCAAGTTGAAGGTGAAAACACTTGTGTAGCTGGGAATACTGGAGGTCAGTTCAAAATGGATTTCCAAATTCAACTTTTCCAAGGACTGACTGAAGAGAAGAGAATTACAGTACTAGCACCACTTATTCATCATTTGCTATTTGCTTAGCTCCCTGATAGCTCAGTTGGTAAAGAATCTGTCTGCAATGCTGGAGATCCTGGTTCGATTCCTTGGTTGGGAAGATCTGCTGGAGAAGGGTTGGGCTACCCACTCCAGTATTCCTGGGTTTCCCTTGTGGTTAAGCTGGTAAAGAATATGCCAGAATATGGGAGACCTGGGTTCTATCCCTGGGTTGGGAAGATCCCCTGGAGAGGGGAAAGGCTGGCTACCCATTCCAGTATTCTGACCTGGAGAAATCCATGGACCATATGGGGTTGCAAAGAGTTAGCTGCGACTGAGCGACTTTCACTTTTTTTTTTCACTTTCATATTTAGCTCTTCACTATATTTTTCATCCAATCCCCCAAATAATTTCTATAGTGTAGGTACTATTAGCCTTGAATCTAGGATACAAGGTAACTCAGTGATTAATTAATAAAGTCAGACAAATTTAGCATTGTCTGCTAGAACTCCCTTACTAGTCACTGGCATACCCTGCCGAGTAGGCTTTTGAAACATATGTAGGATTAAATTTTATTTTATTTAAATTTTTTGGCTGTGTAGCACAGTATGTGGGATTTTAGTCCCTAGCTAGGGATCGAACCCATGCCCATTGCAGTGGAAGCAAAGAGTCTTAACCACTGGACCACCAGAGAAGTCTCAGGATTAAATTATATATTGTTGAATCTGTATTGATAATCTCAGTATTCAGATTTTTAAAGCATGTAATGTATAATGAGAATATGCAATGACTAGTATAATATGAGGGGTTTCCCACGGTATGACGGTGATGAATCTGCCTGCCAATGCAGGAGACACAGGAGACTCGGATTCTGTATGTTGGTTGGAAAATCCCCTGGAAGAGGAAATGGCAACCCACTCCAGTCAGTATTCTTGTCTGGGAAATCCCATGGACAGAGGAGTCTGGCAGACTGTAGTCCACAAATTTGCAAAGAGTTGGACATGACTGAGCGACTGAACAGGAGCATTAATATAATGTGAAGCATAGAGAGTACAGAGTCAGAAAGTGTGGGTCTTAACATCAGTTGCATCTTCTCCTAGAGAAAACTTTGTCAAGCTGTATATACCCCTGCCCTGAAATACAGTTTCTTTACCTTTGAAAGACACATTAAAATCATTTCTAATAACCTGTACTGTGTGCCTCAGGATTGTAACTCAGTTCAGTTCAGTTCAGTCGCTCAGTCGTGTCTGACTCTTTGTGACCCCATGAATCGCAGCCCGCCAGGCCTCCCTGTCCATCACCAACTCCCAGAGTTCACTCAAACTCACATCCATGGAGTCAGTGATGCCATCCAGCCATCTCATCCTTGGTCGTCCCCTTTTCCTCCTGCCCTCAATCCCTCCCAGCATCAGAGTCTTTTCCAATGAGTCAACTCTTCGCATGAGCTGGCCAAAGTACTGGAGTTTCAGCTTCAGCATCATTCTCTCCAAAGAAATCCCAGGGCTGATCTCCTTCAGAATGGACTGGTTGGATCTCCTTGCAGTCCGAGGATAAAACAAATGAATCTATTTGGAAACATTCTGTAAATTATAAAGCAGTGAATAAATGAAGAACATATTACTTAATATATTCTTGGACTTAGCCATTGCCTGAATGGGAGAAGGACTTTATAAAATGTGAAATCTGTTTTTTAATTATAAATTTTGTATCTGCATAAAGAAATAATGAAAACAATATTAATTTTTTAAATGGAAAAGGAGCTACATCACAAACATCCAAGTAAGAAATGTGGGTCTGAGAAAGGATGCACTGATTGGATGCACTCTTAAGATTAAAAGTACAAATACAGTGAGAATAGTATTCCCTGAAATGGGAAGTTTGAGATCAGATGACTTGGGTGGATGATGGCAAAGGCAGTTTGATAAAAGACAAGCAAGATAAAAGATCACCAAATCAAAGCAAGAACTGTTTATTCGCAGAGATGAGGAGCAATGGCATTTTGAGCACAGAAGATGTGGTTGTTGTTATATGAAAAAAAAAAAAATCCATAAAGGCCTTTAAAGCAACAGTGATGTTGTAGGACAAGAGCAAAACAAGTTCGCAAGTTTTACTGTGTGAGGTTTCGAAAAGAAAATCAATGTTTTCTTTATCAAGTGCTAGTTCTCTCTCCTTTGAATTCTGTGTGAAGTGCTGATCATATGTATAAACCCTTCCCAGGGTTGTAAGAAAGAGATCAGGCTTCAAGTATCTGTGCTGGTGAAAAGATGGCAAATTTGAGCTTTTGCAAACTCAAGGTGAACTTTGCCTTGACTACACTGAATTTTAAAAAATCAGATCTCTAGGACTAAATTAGTACACATTCAGTAACTTGGAAAATAAGTTTTAGAATGTGAAAAGCCATGAAACTTTTAAGAAGTTTCAATGCAAAATGCTTTGGAGATTAAAAATTGGTATTCATAAGTATGTGAAAAGATGTCTCAATTATACTTCAGTTGCTAAGATACAAGTATTCATTGGCAAACACTTGATTTACTTAGGAGCAAGACAATGACCATAATTCAACTATACCCTTACTGAAATGTCATGGCTATTTTATGAAAGACACTGTAGCAGACAAGAAGTAAAGGGTTCAAAACGCATGTACACCCGTGGTGGATTCATGTCAAGGTATGGCAAAACCAATACAGTATTGTAAAGTAAAATAAAGTAAAAATAAAAATTAAAAAAATGCATTGCTCTCAAAGAATAATTTTTATAATTACTATAAGCCATTTCAGGGAGCTTCCCAGGTGTCACAATGGTAAAGAATCCACCTGCCAATGAAGGAGATGCCAGAGATGGGGTTTCAGTCTCTGGGTCAGGAAGATCCCCTAGAGGAAGAAATGGTAGTCCATTCAGTAATCTTGCCTGAAAAATCCCGTGGGCAGAGGAGCCTGGTGGGCTATGGTCCATGGGGTCACAAAGAGTTGGACATGACAGAGTCACTGAATGTGCATGCATAAGGCACCTCAGTTACTAATGCAAGTTGTTAAGAGAATAGATCCTAAAGATTTTTATCACAAGGAAAACTTTTTTTCATTTCCCCCAAATTTTGTATCTGTATGAGATGATAGATGTCCATTAAACCCCTTCATTGTAATAATCATTTCATGATATATATAAGTCAAATCATTCTGTGGTACACCTTACACTTATTTATAGTGCTGCATGTCAGTTGTATCTCAGTAAAACTGAAAGAAAAAAGGAAAAATAATTGCAATATTAAAGTAGCTCATTTATTGAGTACCTCCTGTATATTCAATTTTCGAAAACATACTTTCTATATACTAATTCTCTGTATCAAAACAATACTGATAATTTGATATTACCGTTGTCTTACAAATGAGAGACCTGAGGCTGGATCCAGGAGGAGTTATACAACCCAGTTATACAACCAGATTCTGGAAATGTCCAAGTAAGTAATCAAAACTTCTTTAGGTCTTAAAATTATTTTTTTCCTTATTCTTTGCCACTTCCTCCTCCTCTTCTATTCCTCCTCCTCTGCTTTATATCGCTCTTCCATCTCCTCCTTTTCTTTCTCCCCTCTCCCTTCTTTTTCATCTGCTTTCAAAGGCAGAAACCCATGGCCTCACAAAAAAGGGAACAATCAGGCAGAATGTGGAAAAGGTCCAAGATTGAGAGACAGAAACCTGGAACACTAGCTCGGCTTCTTTTCTTCAGCTAATGTTTAACTTGAGCAAGTTACATAATCAGTCTGTAAGAGGGACAACTAAACATGGTAGTCTCTGCATCTGAGCAGTGCATAGGCATAAAGGCTATTTGAATCATCACATGGAAAAACTTACATTTTTCAAATAGGTCTTAGGGATGAAAATAATGGTCCTTATTTTCAAGCCTGAAAGTTAAGATATTGCAGAACTTCTGGGTTCCAGGCTGATGACAGATAATAAAAACTGACAACCTCCCAGAATCGAATCCTCCAATAATTAGAAATGCTGCAGAAAATGAATGTAACTTTTTAAAAAGTATGGATGACACATTTATTACCAACAAAAAATAAAATTAAAAATAAAAAGTCATTGCTCTACTCAGCAAAGCATTCTCATATTTTTCATAAAAATTGATAAATTTTGTTAAAAATTGACCAAACTTTAAATGATTCAGCTGCAGATATTTATAGTACATTTAAAGCAACATGATAATTGATACAGTTGAATGTGATTTGAGGTAATGACACATGATTCTGAAAAACGCTCCTGTAAGCATTCATAAGCTGAAGCAAATGACAAAAAATGAGCTAACCAAGTGTATAACAGGGGAATTAACTTTCTAATGAAGGCCTAAAAGTATATGTGAAAAAATATAAGAGGGTAGGTTACATTTAAAATTTACAAAAGGCTACAAAGGAAGCTTGAGAAGCCTAATAAATCAATATTACCTGAGCCATATAGAAAGAAAGAAAGAAGCAAAGGAGAGAAGGAAGGAAAGTAAAAAGGAAGCAAGGAGAGAAAGAGAGATGAGGGAAAGGAAAACAAACCTCTTCAACTGCTAAAACCAAGAGAAAAATGAAAACCAGAGCACCCAGGACTTCAGCTCAAATGACAGATACCTCTGGGGTGGGGATGGGTGTGTGGGGCTATTTGCCTTTTTCTGCAATAGTCTCACTTTTAATGTCCATTTGAGGAATCAGCAAACTAAGTTACATATTTGACCCAGGAAAGAGGATATAACGAAAATCTTTAAATGTCTGCACTTTGCACTTTCTATGTAGAAACAAACCTACCCTCCAGCTAATGAAAAACAACAACTAAAACCAATACAGCTTTTTAAAAAAATTCTATGTTTATCTGCTTTGTCAGTTAGTCAAGTTAAAAAAGTCTAATCTGAGAACTGGAAAGGCAAAGTTTATATCCTTTTAAATTTGTGACTTGATTTTGTCCTGCTTGCATGTTTTTAAAACTCTCAGAACAAGGAGAGAGAGAGAGAGACAGCCAGTGAGCCTTCTCAAACCAGTGAAACTTGAAACTTGTCAGAAGCCAGGAGAAGTAAATGAATGTAAAATGTATCTCGTCAGGCATTCCCACAATTGAACAACAGAGAAGTCTCAGCCTCAAGAGTTTAATATAATCGAAATACATTCCTAAAGAGGATATAGTAATATAATAAGCATACTCACAATTATAAGGAGTTGAAACACAAACATAAAAAGATGCAATGCGTAAAACACGGGATCTGAAAAATACTGAACTAGACCTTACACAAATAAAAATGATCACAATTTAAAATTAAAAAGAAAATGACATAGTTGAGAATTAGTCAAATTGAAGTATATATAAGCCAATTATATAAAATGAAATATCTAAAAAGATGGAAAATGTAGCAAGACTAAAATTCAAAGAATGAAGACTTAGAGGAAGTAATGTATTTCTAATAGGTCTGGAGGGAGACAGCATTCTTAGAATATATTTTAGTAGAAAATGGAAAGGGAAATCATGGTTGAGAATTTTCAGAGCTAACAAAACACAGGTATTCTTTATTTTGACAAACAGTGAGTCTTGAGCAGAACTGATGAAAACAATCCATTGTGAGACACACAAGTTTGATCCAGCAAAACACCAAAGTCAATGAAAACACTTTAAAAGCAACCAGAAAGAAAATGCCATCTGTAAGAACCACATCTTAAACTAAAGGCAGAAATTTTCTGACTATAACAGAACAAATACTTTAAACTAGAAATAAGTAACAAAATAAACCAATTAGTTTAAGCATGTATAATATGATATTATATGGTGGCTCAGACGGTAAAGCATATACCTACAATGAGGGAGACCTGGGTTCAATCCCTGGGTCGGGAAGATCTCCTGGAGAAGGAAATGGCAACCCACTCCAGTATTCTTGCCTGGAAAATCCCATGGACAGAGGAACCTGGTTAGGCTACAGTCCATGGGGTCGCAAAGAGTCCGATACTACTGAGTGACTTCACTTACTCAGGTAAAAAAATGTACATAACTGCATATAAATGCAATGACAGAAATGATATGGGAATTGGTGGGTCTTAAGAACATATGGGTAGGTATATACTTTCATTACTGCTTTATTTATGTGCATGCAGTTTTATGCATATGCATTGTGTGTGTGTGTGTGTGTGTGTGTGTGTGTATGCTCAGCCATGTCCAGCTCTTTGCAACCCCATGGACTGTAGCCTACCAGGCTTTTCTGTCCATGGAATTTTCCAGGCAAGAATATTGGAGGGGATTGCCATCTCCTTCTCTGGTGAATTTTCCCAACACAGGGATCAAATCCATGTCTCCTGCATTGTCAGGAGGATTCTTTACCACTGTGCCACCTGGAAAGCCTGAATATGCATTACATAGTTGGTAAAAATGCATTAAATATACAATATTTTTTGTAAAAAGAAATCACTTAGACTAACAGCATGCATATCAAGACCATCGACTTAGAATAGGGAGGCAATGCTATAGTATCCTCAAAAGGTCAAGAAGACAAAATAAATCTCTTTATAACACCCAGCAGACCTATTATTGATCAGGAACAAGGGCTGTCTTAGGTTGATTTCTGAAAACGCAAGTCCTTAGAACAATAATTCATTTGAAAGTGATTTATTAGAAAGTGCTGCCTGGAAAAAATTGATAGGACTAATAATAACAGGATGATTTTAAAAATTTCAATAAATAGTGCTGAAAAATAAAATATCCATATAAATAAAAATAATTATTAATCCAAGTGTAAATATGGATGTTAAAGAGCTTCTAGAAGAAAACACAGGAGAATATCTTTATATGTGTGATTAGATTTTCTAAACAGAACATAATACACACTAATCGGAAAAGTTTAATACATTAAACTTAATTAAAACTAAGGTATCTGTTCACCAAAAGAAAGCATTAAGCAATTAAAAATGCAAACTATACACTAGGGAAAATATAGTGTATATATCTAATTAATATATAAAACTTACCAATTTTTTGATAAACATATTTCCTTTTGAGTATTTCTTTAGCATGGGACATTCATCTTTATTATCTCCTGACACACTCTTTAATTCTATACCTTATTTGCTAGAATTTTGTCAGATGATCACACATAATTTTAAGTGAAGGTATAAAAACTACTCTTTATTTATGTGTCCAGATGAAATTCAAAATTTTCTTACGAAGTAGGTCAGGAAATGTGTATTCAAGAAAGCAAACAGTAAACCTTGAGATGCAATTTTCATGTATGTGGTGTGAATATAATATCATTCTATAAATTTATTGCAGATGATGTTTATTTTGTATTTCTTTTCCAAATGCGATTTGGGAGGAGATTTAGAAATTAAAAGCTGAATGAAACACTGTCCTGTCCTCAAAGAGTTGATAGTCTAGTAGGAGGAGATAACAATGCATCAGGTCAGTTCAGTTCAGTCGCTCAGTCGTGTCCGACTCTTTGCAACCCCATGAATTGCAGCACTCCAGGCCTCCTGTCCATCACCATCTCCCGGAGTTCACTCAGACTCATGTCCATCAGGTCAGTGATGCCATCCAGCCATCTCATCCTCGGTCGTCCCCTTCTCCTCCTGCCCCCAATCCCTCCCAGCGTCAGAGTCTTTTCCAATGAGTCAACTCTTCGCATGAGGTGGCCAAAGTACTGGAGTTTCAGCTTTAGCATCATTCCTTCCAAAGAAATCCCAGGGCTGATCTCCTTCAGAATGGACTGGTTGGATCTCCTTGCAGTCCAAGGGACTCTCAAGAGTCTTCTCAACCATGCATAAATAACCATAATATATTTTTTCATTAAATATACTGATATTAGATCTCAAAATGAAAATGACTACTTCCACAAGAATCTTGAATAAATAAAAATATTTTAAGGTAGAGAAAACTCATGGACAGAGTCAGAGAGCTGGGAAAATATTAAGTAGCTATGGAAAAACAGTAGTTCAGTTTGCCTGGAGTACTGTGAATGTAGTAGGCCTTAATTGTCAGGTTTTGGCTCTTCCTCTTTAAGGAATGAGAACCCCCAAATTTCTGAGCCATGATCCTTAATGTTTTGTTTGTGGAATGTTGCATTTGCTATGACTTTGTGTCACATCTCAGTCTTGAATTACAGATTAAAAAATAACTTTTAGATTAATGCTGTGGTACATACACTATGTAAACTAACATGGTCTTTAAGTTTCTAATGATAATTGTAGGCTAGACTAAGAAATGTTTTTTTATAACCAGAGCATCAAGATTATGCACATCAGATAACACCATTTTCTTTTTTTCCTCTAAGAAGACACACTGAATAGGATACCTGATAGATCTCAATGTCATTAGAGAGGACAATTGGTAATAGACAATTTGGAACTTAGTAGCTACATAAAAAATGTAAGCCAACTGATGTAGTTCAATTATGTTTTGCTTTACATAGTCAACATGATATTAATGCTGAGTAAATATAAAATGGTAGAGCTATGTTGTGAAGTTTGGTTATAGGAAGGATGTGGGACATCAGTAGATCATGTCTAAAGCAAAGTCATTAAATAAAAATATAAGCATGTCATGTAGACAAATAAGGATAAATATCAAAAGAATAGTAGAATAAAATTGGTTGTCTTTGGGGAGAGGAAATCAGGAAGGGAGATAGGTACAATTAGTATTTCTCAAAATAAACCTTGCAAAACTATTTTATTCTAAATTATGTACATGTACAACTTTGATACAAAATCAAACCTGAAATTAGACATTTCAGAAATAACTTCAGTAACACATGGTAATTATCAAGAGTTGTCATACCACAAGACAAAGTATTACCCAGAAAGATACTGCTGTTTAAATACCACTTCCACTACTAGCTGATCTACCTATGTAACAATAACAAGAATGACATCATTTAGCCAGTACTCACTGTTACACTAGACAGTTTACAAAGTTATTATTTTTATCACCTCTAGTCTTTATAAGAATGCTATGAAATAACTACTGTTATGACCCATATGTTTCAGGGGAAAACATGGTCATTTAGAAAATTTGATTGTGCTATCTCTATTTATAATGCTAGGAAAGAAAGGTTCAAGCCAAATTAGACTAATGAATATCTGGATGTAAAGCTCTTCATAACAGTCTAGAAAGGTTAAATATTTGCATTAGTTTGGGATTTTCTCAAGGCATACCCCTGACAAGGATGAGAGTGCAAGTGGTATGGGAGAGGAGCAAAAATACAAGACAGGGAAGGGGGGGCAGGCAGGCAGCAAAGGCTATTATTCGGTCAGAAACCATAATGGGTCACTGGAGCTCAGGAAATTCTGGAATCTAGGTGAGACTTGCTTCAAAAGTATCCTACAGGAGGGTCCAGGAGAGGGGAAATTGCTGGAAAATGCCCTCAGTCATTAGTTGAGGGCTTCCAGGGAAGGGCAGTAGTAAATTATAGGGACAAGTTCCCTATAATTTCTGAACAGACAAGTGTTTTGGTGGCCAAACAGCCTTTTGTTGTTGTTCAGTTGCTAAGTCCTGTCTGACTCTTTGAGACCCCATGAACTATAGCACGCCAGGCTTCCCTGTCCTTCATTATCTCCTGGAGTTTGTTCAAACTCATGTCCATCAGGTCAGTTATGCCATCCAACTATCTCACCCTCTGGCGGCCCCTTCTGCCTTCAATCTTTCCCAGCATTAGGGTCTTTTCCAATGGGTTGGCTCTTCCCATCAGGTGGCCAAAGTAAACATCCTTTAGGCAAAAACAAAAAAGGGTTCTGATTCTTGCAATGGGAAGTCAGGCTGAAGATCTCTTAAATGGTAAGAACTTGGAGATAAGGTAACAGGATTTTTTAGAAGTTGCTAGCAGATAACCCCCAAATCTCGGTTGATGAACAACATAAAAGTTTATTTCTTGTTTCCATCATGACTTAAGGCAAGAGAGGAGGGAGTGCACATGGCTGTCACTCACAACCCAGATTTCTTCCATCTAGATGCTATTTGTAGTCTTCCAGAGTTTCACAGTCTTCTCGGATCCAGTGCGTCTAGCCAGCCCTAGAGCCAAGAGAGGGTGGCAGAATTGTGCAGGAATTTTATGGGTGAACTTTCTAAGTTTTGCAACACTTCTTCCTATATGCCATTGGCTGAAACTTTATCACAAAACTGCATCTTATTGTCAGAAAGCATTAGAAACATAATCTAGGAATGAAAGTATGGTTGTTAATGGGGAAGAATGGGGGAAGAGATACTTAGGGAGTTTGGGATTGACATGTAGATGCTGCGATATTTAAAATGAATAATGAACAAGGTCATACAGTATAGTATAGGGAACTCTGTTCAAAGTTATGTGGCAGCCTGAATGTGAGGGGAGTTTGGGAGAGAATGGATACATGTATATATATGTGTGTGTGTGTCTGTGTGTGTGTGTCTGTGTGTATGGCTGAGGCCCTCTGATATTCACCTGAAATGATCACAACATTATTAAATGGCTATACTCCAACATAAAATAAAAAGTTAAAAAAATTAAAAATTAAAAAAAAGAAATGTAGTCTAAATGCTTGTCCTGGTTAAAAAAAAAAAAATCACTTTTGTTAAGAATTACTCATAACCATTCAATAATTATTACACTATACTACTTCTCAAAAGCTCACCTTGAGGTGATTAACAAATATACATGTAGATATTAATATATCCATATATATTTGCATATATGATAAGTACACATTCATATATATCTACTGTTTTGTCTGGCAATTGCAAGCTATTCAGTAAAAACTTACCCTCATGGAAACCATTTTTACACATAAATTCATCAATTCTTTTCATTTTATATTAAAAATAAACATAATTTATTTTAATTTCATCAGACTGCTTTTTTCTTAGGGAAACTTATCTTAATTTGCTCCACAAATTAAACTACAGTATTTTATAAAGGGATTTATCTTCCATATTACCTAAAATTTTATCTGACATTTTAAGAAATGATGTGTACTGGCTTGAATACTTTTGAAATGAGTGGTTTTGCAAACATTTTAAAATGCTATCTATATATCAGCAGAAATATGTCTATTTCCCTGTCCTGCAAGTTTCCCCATACAGCCGGTCATTTTCACATTGCATAGAATGTATTTTGACTGTTGCTATTGGATTCCTTGCTGTTTTGGAAGCTTCATGTATTTGAGTACAAAAAAAATTAAATTTCAGTGAACAAAAGTACTGATAAATTCTTTTTTTAGTAAGTTAGGGGCATCATGAAAAAAAATATGTACAAACTATAGTGGACTCTTGAAATCCCTTACAATCATAAAGTGAATTTAAAAGAGCAAGAAGGCAGTATAAGTTTTAGAAAAATTATATCATATTAACTTCATCATTTGGCTAGCAGTAGGCAAGTTGCACAAATGGAACTGTTATTTATACTGAATTTCCACTTTTTTCTTTCAATAGGGAGGGGAAGGGGAGAGAGAGAAAGAGATCCAAAAGAAGATAGAGGACAGAAATATAGAATTTGGGGAACAGAAATATAGATCTTTGGGCCTGTATCATACCTCAGGAACTGTTTTCTTTCTCTGTTATCAAAGAAGAGGCCAAATGGATTGAATATACAGTTAATTTTCTCCTGGGAGCAAATCATCCCCGTGAAAGTCTAGCTCTGGGAATGAGTATAGGTGTCATCCCAATATTTTTCAGGCTTAGACATCATGCCTATTTAGTAAGGTAAATAATATCATTATGCCCTGATTTGATATAACAAGGCAATTTGACTGTGGTTGAAATGTATTCATCTATCTGGATTATCTAGACTAATGTTTCTCAACCATGGGTGATATTTTTCCCCTAGGAGAAATTTCTGGAGACATCCGTGGTTGCTAAGATTATAACAGATTGCATTTAGAATCTAGTGAGTTGAGGCCAGGGATACTGCTAATCATCCTACAATACACAGGATAGTTACTCACAATAAAGAATTATTTGGATCCAAATTTGTATACACCAAGATTGAAAAATTGTGACTTATAACTATAGTGTTTTATATACATATGAAAATAGTCCCTATTTCATGTAGAAAGAAAGAGTCACTCAGTTGTGTCCAGCTCTTTGTGACCCCCTGGACTATAGCCTGTCAGGCTCCTCTGTCCATGGAATTCTACAGGAAAGAATACTGGAGTGGGTTGCCAATCCTTTCTCCAAAGGATTTTCCCAACCCAGGCATTGAACCCAGGTCTCCTGTATTGCAGGCATATTCTTTACAATCTGAGCCACCAGGGAAGCCCCTATTTCATGTAAGAAAGATTAAAAATTGGAGTATCAATTCATCAGTTCCTACTTTTGTTATAAAATAGTTAAGTGATTATTCATTAGAACTAGACCTCATTTTCCCCCTGCTCTAGTTCTTGCCACAGAGAACACATTATCTATCATTTAATTCTCTTTTGTTTTGCTCTGTTTAAATTAGACTGTCAATTTCTACATACTCCCTATGCTTGACCCTCCTGGCACTAATCCCTTTCACAGGTGTGCTGGCCCCATATATTACTAATTGAATCATCAGCCCTTCAAGGCAGGATAGACATTAACCAATGGAGTGAAGGCTCTATATGGTGAATGTGACCTTTCATTTTTCCAGGTTTCCTCCCCAAAAGTATCTCATTTTACTTCACTCCATCAGGCAGCCACAGTCACTGGAGGATGTGGGAGGTATCAGATAGACCAGATGGCAATCCTTGCTCCTCTGGTTCGGGTTGTCGCTTCCTACTCTTTTTCCTATGGCTTCATCACTTTTTATACATCTCACAGGGGGTTCTGATTTAGTTGGCTGTGTAACCCTTCAGTTTTTTCATGAATGATTAACTTGTTATTCAGTATTAATGTCTCCTGTAAGCAATCTTGCCTTGTAAAGCAGGGCAGATTATTAAGCCAGAAGTCTGATCTGAAACAAAATGGAAATGTTCTATTTTGAAATCTTGACTTCCTTTGTTTTATTGAGAACCTGGGAAGTATTGGTTCAGAAACTATCTTCTCTGTTTTAATGTAGTAAAATTGTACATAGGTCAAATAGTTGATTCAACTAGTTGAGGTCAATATCTATGAAACATTCTGGAAGGTAAATCTGAAAAGTGGGAAAGAGTTGGATAATCATTGTTGTTGCATTCAGACATTAAGTTGTGTCCAACTCTTTGTGACCCCATGGAGTGCAGCACTCCAGGCTTCCTTGTCCTTCACTATGGATAATCATATTGGTGCCCAGATACTTGCATAAACATAGCTCATGCTTCTATCATACAGCAAGCATATACAAAATGTAACCAGGCCTGAGAACAGGATTTTCATCCTTGGAGGAGGTAATATTTTACCTCCTAAATAAAAGAAGAACCACATGTTGGCTTTGGAGTCAGACAATGGTGACTTCAAATCATATCTCTGCCACTCCCTCTGCCTCTATAATCTAGGGAAGATGGTTTAACCTCTCTGAACGTCAGGTGCTGCATCTACAAATCAGATAGAGTAACTCCAAATTTATAGTATTGAAAGGATTATGGTGTTGCAAGGATTAAGGTATATCTACCTATTGCTATAATATTAATATATACACATATGCAGGTATAAATATGTATATATATGTACATAATGCTTATATGCATATTTGTATACACATATATGTATTATATATATGTATTGATAATGGTCCTTATCTCAGACTGGTCCTATTTACAGAAAAAGATTGGTTAATACTATCATTCTTACTTGACCCACTGTTGTATATCGTATATGCTACTCCAATAACTGCAACATCAGCATTAGGAATGACTTCAACTTTAGAAGTTCAGGGACCATGTTCCTAGTATAATTCAAGCCAACTGCTAGATGTAAAAACCCTAAAGGATTATACACACAGAATTCCCTTGAAAAGTCAAGCTCCCTGTGCTTATTGATGCATATGCCTTTGTTTTTGTTATTCCTACTGCCTCCTTCCCTGTATTTCCCTGATGTTAATAAAAACCTTCTACTTAATTGCAGAAAAAAAGAAAAAAACCCAGATTGGGTTTTGTTATGAGCTGAATTATACCCTACCAAACTCATGTTTAAGCCCTAATCCCCAGTATCTTAAAACGTGGCTACATTTGGAAGTAGGACATATAAGAAGGTGATTAAGTCAAAGTGCAGCCAGTATTCAGTTCAGTTCAGTCACTCAGTCGTGTCCAACTCTTTGAGACCCCATGAATCACAGCATGCCAGGCCTCCCTGTCCATCACCATCTCCCGGAGTTCACTCAAACTCATGTCCATTGAGTCGGTGATGCCATCCAACCATCTCATCCTCTGTCATCCCCTTCTCCTCCTGCCCCCAATCCCTCCCAGCATCAGAGTCTTTTCCAATGAGTCAACTCTTTGCATGAGGTGTCCAAAGTACTGGAGTTTTGCTTTAGCATCAGTCCTTCCAAAGAACACCCAGGACTGATCTCCTTTAGAATGGACTGGTTGGATCTCCTTGCAGTCCAAGGGACTCTCAAGAGTCTTCTCCAACACCACAGTTCAAAAGCATCAATTCTTTGGTGCTCAGCTTTCTTCACAGTTCAACTCTCACATCCATACATGACCAATGGAAAAACCATTGCCTTGATTAGATTGACCTTTGTTGGCAAAATAATCTTTAAGCCACTGATTCTGTATCTTTTTTTTTCTTTTTACTTTATCTCTGGAAAACTCATACAAGCTTCATGGGCCACTTCAAAATACTACCTTAAAGTATCTAGAATGACATCTAGAAAATGGTGATTTCTGGTTTGAGTTCTTAAACATAAAATCAGAACTTAAAATTTGGAAGAGATTGTGAGTGCATCAAGATTGCTGGGAGAAATATCAATAACCTCAGATGTGCAGATGACACCACCCTTATGGCATAAGAACTAAAGAGCCTCCTGATAAAAGTGAAAGAGGAGAGTGAAAAAGCTGGCTTAAAACTCAACATTCAAAAAACTAACATTATGGTATCTGGTCCCATCACTTCATGACCAATAGATGGGGAAACAGTGGAAACAGTGATAGACTTTATTTTGGGGGGCTCCAAAATCACTGCAGATGGTGACTGCAGCCATGAAATTAAAAGACACTTACTCCTTGGAAGGAAAGTTATGACCAACCTAGATAACATATTCAAAAGCAGAGACATTACTTTGCTAACAAAGGTCCATCTAGTCAAGGCTATGGTTTTTCCAGTAGTCATGTATGGATGTGAGAGTTCGACTTTAAAGAAAGCTGAGTGCTGAAGAATTGATGCTTTTGAACTGTGGTGTTGGAGAAGACTCTTGAGAGTCCCTTGGACTGCAAGGAGATCCAACCAGTCCATCCTAAAGGAGATCAGTCCTGAATATTCTTTGAAAGGACTGATGTTGAAGTTGATACTCCAATACTTTGGCCACCTAATGTGAAGAACTGACTCATTTGAAAAGACCCTGATGCCGGGAAAGATAGAAGGCGGGAAGAAAAGGGGATGACAGAGGATGAGATGGTTGGATGGCATCACTGACTTAATGAACATGAGTTTGAGTAAACTCTGGGAGTTAGTAATGGACAGGGAGGCCTGGTGTGCTGCAGTCCATGGGGTCACAAAGAGTCAGACACAGCTGAATGACTGAACTGAACTAAACTGAGTCAAAGCTATGGTTTTTTCATTAGTCATGTGTGGATGTAAGAGTTGTACCATAAAGAAAGCTGAGTGCCAAAGAATTGATGCTTTTGAACTGTAGTGTTGAAGAAAACTCTTGAGAGTCCTTTGGATTGCAAGGAGATCAAACCATTCAATCCTAAAGGAAATCAGTCCTGAATATTCATTGGAAGGACTGATGCTGAAGCTGAAGCTCCATTACTTTGGCCACCTGATGTGAAGAACTGATTCAATGGAAAAGACTGATACTGGGAAAGACTGAAGGCAGGAAGAGAACAGGACAACAGAGAATGAGATGGTTAGATGGCATCACTGACTCAATGGTCATGAGTTTGAACAAGCTCCAGGAGTTAGTAATGCATCGGGAAGCCTGGCGTGCTGCAGTCCATGGGGTCTCAAAGAGTTGGACATGACAGAGCGACTGAACTAATGATTACATCAATTTAAATGTTGGTTTCTCCACATCACTGTGTTCATTTTCACTGTAGCTTTTCATTACAATCTGAAATTTAATTCTATATTTATTTTCTGTAACTCCATCATACTAGAGAATAATCTTAATGAAAGGACGAAGTGTGTAGTTTGATCAGTACTTTTATTGGCAACTGTGAGGAGAGCACCTGGAGGAAAATAAGAGGGCAATAAAGAACAGTTGAATTATCAGATGAAATCATAGAGCTCTGAATAATTTATCATCATAAAGTAGTAGGGATGACATGATTTACTTCTTCATCATGAGGCAGCTAACCACCAAAACAAGTAAAACAGAAGCACCAGAAGTCATCAATTATTTATGATGTTGGATATTCAACTGTGATATTAGCCCTCAGACTAGGAAAGATTTTGAAGGGTTAACAACATTTGAAATATGCTTTGATATTCTTTTAAAATGCAATATGTTTACCATACATTTGTGAAGTGTGATTCAAGGCCATTGCCTGAAAACTCTAAAGCACTTTAGAGCTTTTATAAAGATGTCTGAGTTTGGATAAACACTTTCCTGCAGCCTCTAGAGACTGTATTTAACTTAAGTTCTAAGTGATCTTTAGACCTGACAAACATCTCTTGCAAAGTGTATTTTAGTTTATTTGAAGTGGGAAGTAAATGACTGATAAATTTTGTTTATATTTCACTACAAAAGAGATGCAAGTTCCTACCATGATGCTGTTAATTGGCTGGTAAAAATTTATACTGAATGTTACGCCAAATGTTCAATATATCAAAATGAGACTATTTTTGAGAAGCTGAGTTTAAAACCCTCCAAATACATAAATTACTGGTGAACACAATTATAATCTGCTTTTGTCTTTGTAAAACAAAAGAATTTTTGTGACAAATTTTGAAAAATAATTTATAAACTTCACACACCTAATTGAATTTACAAGTGTACGTTGTATTCTGTTGTATTGCATAGTTAACATAGTTTAATTATTTTTACTGTATTCCTCTTTCTCATTAAAATTTCTGCATAATATTTAAAAACATGGTTCCAAATTTAAGTAGACTACAGTTATAATCCTGTGTCTGCCACTTACCAACTGTGTGGGCTTTCTAATTTTCAATTATCTTATTGGTACTTATTATTGGTAATAGTTCATATACTTCACAGGTACCCTGAGAAATATACATTATATAATGAATATAACAATGTTAGATGATATTTTCTGACACAAATTACATATTCAATAAATTTTAACTATTTTTACTTTTGTAGGAATTTTATTTCTGTGAATGTGTATGTGTTTGAGATGTTTAAAGGCTTAGTCTAGACTTCTGGGCAACCCCATAACTAGCACTAGAAAATGAAAGTGAGTTCGCTCAGTCGTGTCCGACTCTTTGCGACCCCGTGGACTGTAGCCTACCAGGCTTCTCTGTCCATGGGATTCTCCAGGCAAGAGTACTGGAGTGGGTTACCATTTCCTTCTCCAGGGGATCTTCCCGACCCAGGGATCGAACCCGGGTCTCCCACATTTGAGGCAGATGCTTTAACCTCTGAGCCACCAGGGAACATTGTTATATACATTATATAATGTATATTTCTCAGGCTACCTGTGAAGTATATGAACTACTACCAATAAGTACCAATAAGATAACTGAAAATTAGAAAGCCCACACAGTTGGTAAGTGGCAGTGTAATTCTGAATGAATCTCTTTTATACTACAATGGATTGCTGCTAGACACATAAAGCAGAGGGCTTAAAAAAAAGACAAGTGTGATGTTCAGTTTATTCCTTTTGGACTAAGTCACAGTTCTACATTTTTCAGTCAAATATTAATCGAGGTGTTGCTCTGGAAGTATTTTGTAAATGTGATCGGAATCTATGATCAGCCAACTTTAAGTAAAGGAGACTATCCTAGACAATCTGGGTGGACTGTATCAAATCAATCCACAGTTGCAAGAGAACTGAGATTTCCCTGAGGAAGAAGAAATTCCCCCTGTGGATCAAAGCCTCAGCTCTTGCCTGAAAGTTTTGAGCTACCATTTCTGATGGCCTGGCCTATGGATTTCTGACTTGCATAGCCAGCCCCTTAAAACATATAAGCTAGTTTCTTGCAGTAGACATTTTCCCCACATCTCTTTTTCAAAAGGAATATAATTCTCTGCTACAGAGCACATGAACTTTACCCAGAATTTTAGTAGTCTGTACCAGTGATTCTCTCATTAGGACTTGTCATTAACTGTACACCACCTCTTTTCCCTAAAACAGATACCTCAGTACTACTGTACTAGGTCATATGGTCATACTAGCATTCATCACAGTTTGCAAGCATGTTCTTTGTAGGTGCCACTAAAAGCTGGGAGCACTATGTCACCTGATATATGGATCAAAACAGCATTCTCAGAGATGGAACATCCCACTCCTAAAACCCAAGAGACTAAACAGAGATTACACTTAATTCTTAGTGGCAGGAGGTTCAAAATGCAAAAATTCATCTTTTACGTTGGAGAGGATGCCTGGGCATGGTTGAGAACTCCAGACATGTTCCAAACCTCAGTGATATCTACCCTCCAAATATTTATAAGGGTCATCTGATATCCTTTGCAGGATTTGTCTTCCCAGGATTTCAACTCCCTTGCCACTCTTGTTCTCCTGGTGCCATTAAGATGAAGTCATCTATCTGTGGGGTTTTCACTTTGTTCTGTTGCCTTTGGACTTTTTTTTTTTACCGGATAGTAATGTTATTATAGGCTTGTAACAAGTATATTCTAATATGTCTTAATACTTAAAAATACCATTTCTAACCTTCATTCTTGATAGGGAGGTAAATATATTTGTAAGATCACTGATTGCAAAATATATACTGAGGCTGTGTTAATATGATCTAGTAAAGATTCCTCATTCCACACAAATAATTGGAATTGCTGTGTGGTTGAGATGGCATGAGTCAATACCATCCTCCAGAATCCATCTTGCATTTTTAGAGACATGAATAGAGTTGGAGATATAATGAGCATCACCACCCTAGGAATAACATTAACCTATTCCATTTCCTCCAAGCTATGATATTGCTTTTAATTTTTCTAATTTGGCTTGGGGTGGGGGGCTTTAGAAAACTGCCACTTGACCTTCCAACTATGAATAGGTCTTACCTCACAGGATAAGGAATCAATGTGGGGCCTGCCAACTACCAAATATGTCCATTAGATTTTATAACTGGGGATATATTATATTATATTTGGACAAGAAAACTGGTATTAGGTTTATGGGTTTATGGATGAAGTGGACCCAATGTGGGCCACACCTGGCCAAGATTCCCTTTATTGCCTGGCCTCCATAAATCACACTCTAACAAAAGGGCTTTAGGGCTCTGGTTGTCTATGCCAGTTTGGATTTTGTGTCTTCAATATCTTTTGGGTATTCTACTTTCCCTACAGTAAGTTCAATAGGGAAAGTACTCAATGGCTACAGATTTCCTTGAAGAAGGAATGGGAGGAATAATAGTCAGATTTTCTTGCTACAGTGTTGCAAGGGTTCTCTCTTTTGTAAACTCAATAGCTACAGTATGTGAGTTCTGGGTCTGAAAACTGACTTGAATTCATAAATTAGGCAAGGTGTTGTGACTTTTAGTTGGGGTGGCCCCTCTTAGATTTCTGATCATTAATCCTTATTTTATTGTTTGCATAGATCGAGAGATGCTCTGAATACCTCTGTTTTGCTCATAAGGACATCATGTTCTATTACCCAATTCCATAGCTCTCTAAATTTTTATGGAAACTCTACTGGTACAGCAAACCTATTGAGGTTAAAAGTTCAACTTTTTAAATCTTCTTTGAGATCTTCTGCTACTTTTATGATTAAACTTGATTTTCCTATCCCCTAACAGGATAAATCGGAGTCTCTTTATATTGATATATTGTCGAGGAGGGCCTCTTCGAATTTAATTGTTCAGTCTTTCATTTTTTCCCCCCACTAAATCAACTATTTCTCTTAAATAGTTATCCATTTCCTTTGCCTTTGTAAATACTATTTTGGTGTGCTTCTTAATCCCTGATACATTACTTCTATCAGTGCATTCCCTTCCAGCACATACCAGTTCCTAACAGTAAAAGTGTTAACAACTTCACTATTGCTGCTTACCAAGAGATCTGAATGCTCTGTCTGCTGCCGACAGGTGATCCGGTAGGCTTCCTAGGACCACTTCTAGCACTAACTATTGCAGACTGTGTTTCCCAGATTCTGAGACAGAGATTTGTGTACAAGAAGCTTATTGACTCAATATCTGTAACAAAGCAAAGAGTAAAGAAATGGGTAGAGGGAGGCCTTAGGCTATGTTCGAGTCACATCTACGATGAGCTCTGCGGTCGGTAAGACCTTGCAGAGTTGTCTTGTATGGGAATCTATCATACAGAGCCAGCTCTCTTTATCCTAAGGCAATTGCTGGGAGACGGGAATCAATCCCCAGCAGGCAGGAAGAGGCACGCTTAGTCTCAAAGTACACACGCGTGTGCGTTTCTTCATCCCTGTGTACCTACGTGCGTATGTGCGTAATGCGTGCATGCGTTAGGGCGTGCACTCTGCGTTGAGCATGTGCTCTATCGGCTTTCCCTTCACTAAGCAGGGAGTTTGATCATAAAGCCCTTTGTTACTTTTCACTCTGCCTTGCTTTCTTTTCTGAAAATGACCCCTCATACATATGTTAAGACAAACTATATGATTGTAGAAAAAATTTTAGAGAATTAAAGAAGGGTAGTTTGGTTTGGAGAAGGCAATGGCACCCCACTCCAGTACTCTTGCCTGGAAGATCCCATGGATGGAGGAGCCTGGTAGGCTGCAGTCCATGCTAAGGGTCGGACACGACTGAGCGACTTCCCTTTCACCTTTCACTTTCATGCATTGGAGAAGGAAATGGTAACCCACTCCAGTGTTCTTGCCTGGAGAAACCCAGGGACGGAGGACCCTGTTGGGCTGCCATCTATGGGGTCGCACAGAGTCGGACAAGACTAAAGTGACTTAGCAGCAGTTTGGTTTACCTTAGGTTTCGCCCAACTCTCTGAGGTTGTGGTGTCCGTTCTCATTTGAGTACATGTCAGAATATGAACTAGGACAAGGATAGGAAGAGTTTCTCTCTGGATTTCATAAGGTATATTTTTTTCTCTCATGATTTTGGTTTTTTTTAATTGGGCTATAGATGATGGGTTGGGGAATATCTCTGCAAGGTAGGCGCCACCAGGGAAATATCCATTCTCCTTTTCCTGAGATAGCTTTTGTAGCTTTTTCTTTCTCTTGGAGCCACTATCCTTGCCGGCAGCAGCATCTTCAAGTCCGTTGCCAAGTGGCTTGTCCTTGGAAGAGAATTTCCTCTTTTTCTTAGGGACACTCTTATTTATTGACTTTTAGGGGACCCTAACTGGTTCTTCTTTGAAAAAGATTTCTTCCTTTTAGGAAGATTCCACTGCCAGCTCTCTCTTCAAGATCACTGCTAACCAGTTTCTCCTTAAAAAATTATTTCTTTTCCTTGGGTTTGGAAAAGGAGACAGATGGGTCTTCCATTCGATTTTCCTGAGGAGACTCCTGGCACTTTTTCTCTTTCTTCTTTTTGGGTCTTTCACTTGTCTCCTCACCTTCCTCTGGAGCACTCCTGCTATTTTCTGAAGATTCCAGGGCAACTGCAGCCAGCCACTTATTTTCCTTTTTAAAGTGCTTCATCTCCTGTTTCCTAGTAATCTCAGCAGCCGCCCCCTGTCTGAACCGTTGCTTCCTTCATGAGATCCAAATTCTTTAATGGAATCTCTTCAATGTCAAAGCACAGTCGCTCCTCAACTTGTTCTCAAAGGTTCTCCCCAAATCCACTGGTGCTTAAGATATACAGTCAGTTCATGAGGTCATATTGCATTTGTTTGCCAGGTATCTAGAAATGCGGTGGACTAAGGTAGAATGGAAAATGAGTCCATGTTTTGGGGTGTTAAACCTTATCTTTAGGGCTCTGGAAACTTGGTACATTTGCTGGGTCTAGGAAATCATTCAGACATCAGGACTGGCCAGGGTTAGAGTGCTTTTAAAATACAACACCATAAAATATTTTATTTGAAACTTGGTGAATCTCTAGAAGATGTCAAGTGCTCATATTTAAATGTAAGTATGTATGCTCATTCTTGGAGAAGGCAATGGCACCCCACTCCAGTACTCTTGCCTGGAAAATCCCATGGATGGAGGAGCCTGGTAGGCTGCAGTCCATGGGGTTGCTAACAGTCGGACACAACTGAGCGACTTCACTTTCACTTTTTCCTTTCATGCATTGGAGAAGGAAATGGCAACCCACTCTAGTGTTTTTGCCTGGAGAATCCCAGGGACGGGGGAGCCTGGTGGGCTGCTGTCTATGGGGTTGCACAGAGTCGGACACAACTGAAGCGACTTAGTAGTAGTAGTAGTAGTATGCTCATCCTAAACTAATCTAGATGCACTCTTCTTAGCTCTGGGGTCTCAATTACTTTCATTAGGAGGGACTCCTAAGATCTGAATGTAGACTGAGGTACTGGCAGTTTGGTGGGGAGGAGGTTTAAAAATCATTAATGCTGTCTTCTGTTACTTCTTTTCTTAAACAGCATGAGATTTTAAGATGAGCTATTTTGAAGGTATTTTCTGAAATAATAGGAGGGTATTATAGCCACCCCCTCTACAAAAAGAGGGTACTTTTCTGATGCATGAAGTTTGCAGATGTAGGGTAGCATAAGTGGCATTATCCTTAGAAATAGTGTATATAACACAGGTGCAAGTGACTCTAGCTCTCATTTGAACTAGGTTTGTATTAAAAGAGGTAAGAGAAAGAGTTTATTCTTTCTTTCTCTGCATGCAGTTCACATCCATGCTAATGAAATTCAATATAAAGAGTCACTTGCATTCGCTCACCGTATAAAATGACACTGACTGCTTCCCAACTCCCATATGTGGGATTTGAGTAGGTGAACACTCTCAACTCAAGTGCTGTCATATGTATTTGCCCCGTGAAGATCTTTTAGGTTCTGCTCTCAAGTCAGCAGGTTGCCTTCGATGCCAGTGGTGGTATTTTATCCTGTTGTTTCCCCACAATAAATTCCAGTCCTTCCCTGGCTTGGCTGTGACCACCTGTTCTCCCACACCTGTTTTCAATTTATAAACCATATGCTGTAGTCACAGCTGAGAACCGCTGTAGACATGATGCGATTTCTCATAAATATTTCATAAATTCAAAGTTTCCTGCACTTCAAAATATTTTGAAGGCACTGATTTTACTGAAAACCTCACAGAGACTGACATACACTCTTTACTATGATCATTATGCAAGCAAAGAAAGATGAAGTGTACCGCCTTATAAAATAACCTGCACCAATACTGAAATAGCACTATATTGGTATTTATGCTTTTAAACAAACAGAACTGCAGCCTATGGTAAAATAATTCAAGTGAAGTAATTGGTCTGAAATGTACATATGCTCAGGAAATCCAGGGAAACAGATGTTTTCACATTGCATTTCCTATGTGGAATAAGAGGTGCTTCACAAGACTGTCAAATACTTAACCATGTATATTAATTGGCATTCTGTTATTAGTATTTTGAGAATGCACATTAAGTGAGTTTTACAAATCATGCTTTGTAAGTAATGAAACCTAAGATTCAGCTTGCTTAAATAATAAAGGAAATTGCCTGTCCTATTAACAGCTAAATGTTAGTTGCTCAGTCGTGTCCAGCTCTTTGTGCCCCCATGGTCTGGTCTGTTCATGAGATTCTCCAGGCAAGAATTCTGGAATGGGTTGCCATTCTCTACTCCAGGGGATCTTCCCAACTTGGAGCGAACCTGGGTCTCCTATATTGCAGGCATATTCTTTACCATCTGTGCTACCATAAGAGATCTATTGAATTTAAGCCTTGGATTGATTCAAGAATAAAGGAATTGTGGTCTGGACTCTGCGTGTCTCCCTCTTATTCTCAGTTTGGTTTTTCTAGTACAGTTCTACCTTTATATTTAGAGAATGTATGCTGTTATTTCATCAGTCTTCATTCTTTCTTGTTTAAGGGCAAAAGAATTTCACATGGTAGCCCCACAAAACAGATAAACAGCAGTAAAAGCCAAAAGAACAACAGTGAAGAAACCTCCTTTCTCTCCAGAAGTCTTAGTAAATATTTTCTCTCATCTCATTTAGATTATAATCTAAATGACTATTTATGAAATGAATATTTTGAACCAAGGAGTGAGGTCTGTGAAGCCAGTCAGTACCTAACCCTAGGAATTCATCCCTCTGAGACCATGTTCTTGATAATAGGAAAGAGGCAAATTTCCCAGCAGAGGATCAAGTTACTTTTTTAGGGTGAGGGTGGTTGCATATGAAAAAAGTCAATTTGTATCTGTACCTTTCCCTATGTGTACCTATAGATACATACATACACAAACAAAGTTGGGATGATACTGTACTTTTCTGTCTTGTTATTTAGACTTGGAATTTTATCACACTTTTTTTTTTTTTCATTTCAGTGCATAGCCTACAAAGTTAGATTTTCTAAATAAATGAACACCAGGGATTATTGTTATGCTAATCACTGTTGCATTGATGGGTACATAATATAGGATATTTTGATCCTATTTGACTAGACATTTTTGGAAAGACACGATAGTAAACAGTTCAGCCAAACAGTTTTGATGTAAAGACATACTTCTTAATGAAACAGGGACTTCCCTGTAGCTCTGACAGTAAAGAAACTGCCTGCAATGCAAAAGACCTGGGTTCGCTCCCTGAGTAAGAAAGATCCTCTGGGGAAGGGAATAGCAAGCCACTCCAAAATTCTTGCTTGGAGAATACCATGGACAGAGGAGCCTGGGGGGCTATAGTCTGTGGGGTCACAAAGAGTCGGACATGACTGAGTGACTAAAACTACTTAATGAAACAGGGCTTGACCAGAATAAAAGTAATAGCAATACAACACCTACATTTTCCCTTCATTGTGGTATGTTTTTAATGAATAAATTTCTTTTATTGTGGCAGTGATACAGTTCATATTATTCTTTTATGATTTAATTCTTTATTTGATTTATTTCTTTATTTGGCCACAATTCTTTTATTCTTGAACTATCCTGGCTTGAAATTAGAGAGATCTGCCTCTTGTCTGTTCAGTCAGATACTCCTCTTTATTATTTAAGCCAGTTTTATTTTAGGTTTCTCTTACTTGCAAAGAATGATTTTTAAATGTTTCAGTTCATTTAAATTATTGTGAATGAAAAACTGTCCTCTGAGTGATACTTATCACTGTGGCAATGATAGGCCAAACAGAGGTTCATATGCAAGTTTTGCTTTTGACAGCAGATGTAACCATGGAATGTTGGTTTTGAGAAGTTTTCTCAGAAATCATCTGGGAATGGGGACCCTTGTTGAGCTCCTTTCCAACCATATTTGGCCTTGCTGATTCCTTCACATATCTCATTCACATATCACTTATAGCTGCTTTCACACTGCAAAGGCAGAGGTGATTAGTTCTCACTGCAAATTCAAAAATATTTACTAACTGACTCTTTTCAGACAAATATCTGCCAACACCTGATCCAGGCTATTCAGTTCAGTTTAGTTCAGTCACTCTGTCATATCTAACTCTGCGACCCCATGGGATCCAGGCTGTGGGTGGCAAATAGATTTTCTATTCCTTGGTATCTTGGGTAAACTGATGGTAATTTCCTTTAGGACAGTATGGAGGATTGGGGAGGAGCATTAGGAAGGACTGCTCAGGTCTGCTTTGGGTTTCTGAAGGTCCAAAGTTTGTGCATATGTTGGTACTTAGCAATCACCCGTGGTATAAAAATAAACAAGAAAAATGATTGTGTTCAGGGAATGCTGCTCTAAGAGATGGGAAATTAATTTCTGCTTGTTACTAACTGTGTCTTTGGGTAAACTCAGTATCTGCGTCTTTACTCAATATCCACCCTCTGCAAACCAAAAGTGCATAACATATATCTAGCCTAATTATGTCTTGGAGTGGCTGGCACATGTAAAAACATGTGGGAATGCTTTTTATATTATTGCACTAAGAGAAAGAAATACTAATAATTACTTTATCATAAAACTTTGTTGGAAATGGCCATAAATAATGTCTGCATACCAGGGCACTTCTGACTATATGTTATTTATAGGATTAATAATCTCTGTTCTAGAATTATTATACAATATATATGTGTGTGTGTATATGCATATTCAGTATCATTATGCTATATAAATATTCTCATTTGGCATATTTAAGTCCAAGTAATCTGGTACTGAAGTCTCAGTTCTCCATTGTGCAATACCACCTTTTGAAGAGTGGTACCATAGCCTGGGTACTTTAGGGTGAGACACATATGCATGAAAGAAATAGGCACAGGAATATCAAACAATGGTTTGTGACAGACCAGGCCCAAGTGCTTTAACAGGTGCAGTGATGAAGCTTGCTCCTATATTAGTGTGAAAAGTTTTGGCTTACATTAAAGTGATGAGCTGGGAATGGTAACAGTGAACCTAAGGAACTGTTCTTCACCGGATAATGTATGAGGTTGTGAAGGACAATATTTCAAAGACCCACTATCAGCAGGATTCTGGAAAAGGTAGCAAAGATTTTAGAAAATATACCATATCACACTCGCAGTTTCAAATATTTCATATTTTCTTTTTTATTTGTAAAATACTCAATCCACAGTAGATCACCATGTTGTGCCCAAAATGTTTCGTTTATCCTAACCTCCCCCTGTGGTCCTTACTATTGTATATTCACTCAGTTGTGTCCAACTCTTTGCGACCCCATGAATTGCAGCATGCCAGGCCTCCCTGTCCATCACCAACTCCCGGAGTTCACTCAAACTCACGTCCATAGCGTCGGTGATGCCATCCAGCCATCTCATCCTCTGTCGTCTTCTTCTCCTGACCCCAATCCCTCCCAGCATCAGAGTCTTTTCCAATGAGTCAACTCTTTGCATGAGGTGGCCAAAGTATTGGAGTTTCAACTTCATCATCATTCCTTCCAAAGAACAGAGTCTACTAATTTGTCTTAAGCACCTTGACTTTAATGACATTTTCCCCCTTCAATTTAAAAAGTATACATATATGTTATGGAAGTCTGAGAAGCAAAGGCAGCCAGGAACACAGAATCATACATGGTTACAAACAGTCTATAATTTGATGTATTTGTCTAGTCTCTAATGGTATCTCCATATTTGTCTGGTCCTTTGGAGAAGGAAATGGCAAAACACTCCAGTATTCTTGCCTGGAAAATCCCATGGACAGAGCAGACTGGCAGGCTACAGTCCATGGAGTCGCAAAGAGTTGGACATGACTGAGCGACTTCACTTTTTGTGTGTATATATACTATACAATGAAGCATATTTTTATGTGATAGTACAGTATATATCATGACTTTTTGCACATTGTGAATATTTACTAATTCAAAATCCCAAAGCCACGGGTAGTTTGATTTTCAAAAATGCACTACACTGTAACAATCAGAAAAGAGATATAACTCAGCTTTTGTGGGAGAAAATTCGCTTAAAAGACAAAATGATAACAGACCTCCAAATAGATTTTTGCTAAGTTACAATTAAAATACCATATTTTCTTAATGTGCAATCTAAACTGAGACCCAGAGCAATAAAGTCCAAAAAGCATAATGCTTCTAGATGATTTTAAAATTTGTACTATTCAAGTACTATTGAGAGATTTTTTTCATTAATTGTTTAAAAATCTATTCATATAGTATGGCCAAAAGAAATCCACAGATACATCAATGGTTATAAATGAATGAAACATGAACACACCTGCATACATTCCTTCTGTTACACTTCGTTTTGCCTTTTGTTGCCACCACAATGAAAAAAGTTTTGATTCATAGTGCTTCAGAGATGACTTACCAATTCCATGTTTAAGATGCTTCTTTCATATATTACAAAATGATATTCATAAGTTGGTTAATTCACTAGTTCTATTTTTTGTTAGACATCATCTCCTCAAAGCATTTTAAAAGCTTAGGTGTTGTAAAATCAAGACAGAAGTTTGTCCATAATAACTCAGGCATTTCCTAAAAAATGAACACATAGAACTGTGGTTATAATCTGTCTTCTAGATATAGAGATACTATCAAAATTTTTCATCCTTTCTTTCCTCTTTGCCCTTCAGGTCTAAGGATAGTAAATGATGTCTGTTATTACTATTCCTGTGGTACTGTATTATTTCTTGATCACTAACCCAAAACCTGCCTTAAAACTTTTAAAATTGTTCTTTTATTAAACTTTCCTCATATTACTCAACTGGAGTATACTAAATTAGTTTGCTAATGCAACTTGACTGATAG
Source organism: Budorcas taxicolor (assembly GCF_023091745.1). NCBI lineage: Eukaryota > Metazoa > Chordata > Mammalia > Artiodactyla > Bovidae > Budorcas > Budorcas taxicolor. The sequence continues at coordinate 47,332,685 of NC_068915.1, forward strand.
CAGCTGAAAATTTCAGGTCATAGCACATGTCCTAGGAAAGTAACACTATCACTCAAATAGATTGTCAACCTCCTCCGTTACTTAGCAAGGCTTCCCTGATGGTTCAGCAATAATCTGCCTGCCAATGCAGCAGACATGGGTTCGATCCCTGGGTTGGGAAGATCCCCTGGAGAAGGAAATGGCCACCCGCTCCAGTATTCTTGCTAGGGAAATCCCACAGACAGAGGGGTCTGGCAAGGTCTCAAAGAGTTGGACATGACAGCAACTAAACAACAGTTACTAGCACAGTATTTGTGATATAGAAACATTCAACAATACTTTTTAAAGTAAAAGAACATATATTTGAATGAAAGAATGAGGGTTGAAAAGGTACGTAAGAGGATCACTCAAACATTCAAACTCTTTGCCAGAACTTTTGAAAAAATGTTAGACTTAGCATCCAAGTTATATTATAAAATTATTCTTATATGATTTGAAAAATTTTAATCTTTATAATTTGATACAACTGTACTGAGTTAAATTATGTCCCATCTCTCCCACAAAATTTATGTCCACTCAGAACCTCAGACTTCAGGTCTTATTTAGAAATAGAATTTTTGCAGATGTAACAATTCAGACGAGGTCATAGAGGATTAGGGTTTAGTGTAATCCGATGATTGGTGTACATATAAGAAAATTGGTCAAAGCGACATACATGGGGAAGAAACACAGAGAACACCATATGAAGATGGAGGGAGAAAATGGAGAGACATGTCTATGGATAAGGAGCATCAAGGAATGGGCTGGAAGTCACGAGAAGCCAGGAGAGAGGCGTGTAACACCTTCCCCAAGAAGGAACGAACCCTGCTGTCACCATTGTTTCAGACTCTGGCTTCTTGAATGATGAGAGAATAAATTTCTGTTATCTCATGCTGTTAAGTTTATGGCAATTTTTACTAGTTCTAAGAAACTGATAAAATAGTTAATTCCACAAATGTTTACGGATATCTGACACATGCCCAGCACTAGCCTATGTTGTGGTGATACAGTGGTGTACAAGACAAAGTGCCTCTCTTCATGGAACACGTGGACTGACAGAAACAAACACATGAATAGGCAGGGGACACCACGACAGGGAACGGCGAAAGCAACAAAGAGTAAAGCAGTGTATGACATGGAGTTGCAGAGTGTACTATTTTATGTGAAGTAATCCCAGACCTTTCTCATGTTGTGATATTTGATGAGAGATGTAATTGAAATGAAGAATCAGAATATGTGAAGATCTGGAATAAAAGTATTCTAGACCAAGAAAACACAAGTGCAGAAGCCCTGAGGTGTGACCAAGCTTGGGGTATTTGGAAGCAACTGGTAGACTAGTGTGTTCATACTATAATGCATAGGGCAGAGGAAATGATTTTGGTGAAATAACATAGGAATGCCCTCTTGATAAGGAATTTTTATGCTAGGTATAATTGAAAGCCATTGCTGTTTGTGTACACAGGGAAAAGTATAAAAATTTTAATCCATATTTAAAAAAATAACACTCTCACTTCTGTGTGAATAATAAATGTAATAGGCAAGTGTGAAGGTAGGGATATTGATTAGTAAGCAACTGCAGTAATTTAGGCAGGATGTCATGATAACGAGGTCTAGAATGTTGGCAGTGAAGGTCATGAAAAGAATTCAGTCAAGACAAATATTGATGGAAGAGAAAATTGAATTTGCTGTGAGACATGAACATATAATATGAGGTATGAAAGAAAGACCAGGATCAAAGATGAACCTTTCATGGCCAAAGTAAGTAGTACATTATGGTGTGACTACTGAAATATGAAACAAGAAAAGCCTCAAGTTCAGTACCCAAGTTGAGTTTGGAATGCCAGGAGCATATTAAAGGGAAAGACAAGTAGATAGACACTGGCATTGGAAACTTGGGAGTAGTTTTCCTGTGAACACAAGAGAAATGGGACCGTGAATTACTGTCCCATTACAGGGCAAAGTGGTATTCCAGTAAGTTCAGTTCAGTCGCTCAGTCGTGTCTGACTCTTTGCGACCCCATGAATTGCAGCCCGCCAGGCCTCCCTGTCCATCACCAACTCTCGGAGTTCACTCAGACTCACGTCCATCGAGTCAGTGATGCCATCCAGCCATCTCATCCTCTGTCGTCGCCGTCTCCTCCTGACTCCAGTCCCTCCCAGTAAGTTAACCATGTCTATATTTTTTAACCTGGGAGATATTAGAGTGTGTTTGTTTGCTGATGAAAATAGTCCAGAAAATAGGACTAAGTCTATGATTTAGGAGGGATGAGAGAATTGCAGAGACATTATCCCTGAGGCAAGTGGAAAGGATTCAGTGTGCAAATGGAAGGGTTGGACTTATCTAGAAGTTAGATTCACTTTAGCTGAAGGAAAGGTCTAAATACAAGGGTATACATCTAGGCTGTTTGGTATACTCAATGTTACCAATTTACATAGCTTTCTTCTAATTTCTTCTACTTCTTTTTTTTTTTCTTAGAGTCAAAAAAGCTTAGAATGAGGATAGGGAGAGTCTTGAGAAGAAAAGAGTTATTGAAAAATTATATCAGAGTAGAGAGCAAAGTGTGAAATTAACACCAGATGATTTTATAGCTGGGCAATGCTGAGGGCCCACTTAGAATCTCTTGTTGTAAATTTAAGTGAAACAAGCCAGGAGAGCTCTCTTGATTTTTTTTCTGGTTGAATACTGCTGCTTAGGCACAGGTGAAAAGGAGTTAAAGTTAGGTTTAGCTGGGTTCAGATTTTGTGAAGTCAGTAGAATACAGAGTCAAAGAATTATGTACGTGTGCAAAGTGTGATAGACTTTGGAATTTAAACTAGTGAAGAGGGGAATAAGGACATAAAGGTAAGGAAGGACATTAAAATACATGGTACTGAGGAAACCAGAATTGAAAGACATGTGTTCTCCAGTGTTCATCGCAGCACTGTTTACAATAGCGTGGACATGGAAGCAACCTAGATGCCCATCGGCAGACGAATGGATAAGAAAGCTGTGGTACATATACACAGTGGAATATTACTCAGCCATTAAAAAGAAATCATTTGAATCAGTTCTAATGAGGCAGATGAAACTGGAGCCTATTATACAGAGTGAAGTAAGTCAGAAAGAAAAACACCAATACAGTATATTAATGCATGTATATGGAATTTAGAAAGATGGTAATGATAACTCTATATGCGAGACAGCAAAAGAGGCACAGATGTAAGGAACAGACTTTTGGGCTCTGTGGGAGAATGTAAGGGTGGGATGATTTGAAAGAATAGCATTGAAACATGTATATTACCATATGTGAGATAGCTCGCCAGTCCAGGTTCGATGAATGAGACAGGGTGCTCAGGGCTGGTGCACTGGGATGACCCTGAGGGATGGGATGGGGAGGGCAGTGGGGAGGGAGTTCAGGATGGGGAACACATGTGCACCCATGGCGGATTCATGTCAGTGTATGGCAAAAACCACTACAATATTGTAAAGTAATTAGCCTCCAATTAAAATAAATTAATAAAAATAAAAATAAATAAAATACATGGTATTAAAAATGACATGCTTAATTATTAGAGGCCCCAGTGGATAAAACATGTGAGATACATAGATGCTAAAGTTAATAAACTAGATTAAAATAATGCATTTAAAATCCACAAAATAAAAAACAGGCAAACTAACTAAATTGAACATAAGGACACTGATTTTGATTAATTGATTAGGAAAAATTCAGATACTATTAAAATTTCTTCTTAAGATGCCTGATTCACATCATTTGGAAAATTTTTCTTTTATATCTTCATACTTGTTCTCTAGGCATCTTAAGAAGAAATTTAAATCTGAAGCTCTAGATCTTAGTAAATATTAAAATAAATTTTTCTTAATGGGGAGAGTTTATTTTTATTGTTTGACATGTATGCTATCACAAAAATGTTAAGAGAAATCACATTGTTATAGTTTATTTTTGTACCATAAATTTTTGTTAGAGTTAAAGCTCAGTTTATTATCAAAGGTAGAAAATTAGTAGGTTATATGTTTTATGTCTTCTCTTAAACTGATGGTTTATTTCATTAATGGTTGTCTTCTTGACAACTGGAGTATCAATATATGAGTTTCTAAAATGCTCCCCTTTATAATAATATGTTACTTTAGTCTATTCTTATTTAATTTCTTTAATTTGAAAATTAAAATGTTAGTAATTTCTTTTTTCAATGATGTAGCTAAATTTTAAAAGGTTGTTGAAAGTTTCACTCCCGCTTAGTATGCAGAAGACTGTAAAAACACAAAAAGAAAATAATCTCCAACCCCCCCAAAAACTGCTCCCACAACAATGAGGAAAAGATGGATAATCTAAAAATCACGTTTTCTTGAGTTCATCAGAGCACTGAAATTGCCAAGAAATCAAAGGACAAAGAGGGACTTGCTCCTCCAGGAGAGATGGGAGTACAGCCTCACCTTTGGCAGATCACAGAGAAAGATGCACCCACCATACAAAGGGGTAACAAGAAATCAATTAAAATTTTTAATGAATTTAAAGCCTAAGTATGACAGCCTTCCCATGGTAAACTGTTAGCAATAAAAGTTCTTGGATATCCTCATCAATAGATATTGAAAAGAGGCCTTATAAGCAATTCAGGCAAGACATTATTGATACTCCTGCTGCAGCATGAAGGAGCAAAAACAACAGGTTCCCTAACTTGCTCCCTAAATAGGGGGTGAGCTGGTCCTTTAAATAGGGTGAGGGTAGGGGCAGGTCCAGGGGTCATGCTGGAAGGGTGCTTTAGGTGGTCTGCCCACTCCCTTCAGGGTGCTGTGTGCAGGGACCATGAGCAGTACCCTGCTTTTGCTTCTGACACCTCAGTTGAGTTTTGGGTCTTTTGGTATCTTGTTAGTCATAAATTGCCCCACTGTGCATGCTCACAGTTAGTTTTAGTCCTTTATGATTTCTTTGTGTTCTGTAGCTCCAGGAGATCGAGACATTTGTCCAGGTGTAAGCACTGCAGTAGAGGGCCCCAGGTCCTGGCCTGTCTCAAAACCACATTAAAGATTAGAGACAGGACAGAGAGAGTGCTTCTCCATGGAGTGGGCATGAAAGAAGTGATCGTATCTGAGAGAGGAGAGGCCCATCTGCATCTAGATCCCTTCCTTCCTTGTATAAAACAGAAGCTGTAAGCCACTGGGGAAGAAATAGAAATCCATTTACCTCTGTCTACCTGCTTCTGGAGGAAGAGTAGAAAACTCTATCCCAAGGCACCAAAATCGATTGCCTTTGGAGAAAAGACGCAAGCCAAAAAACAAAACTAAACAAAAAATCTAACCCTGAGGGAGAGTTGGGAAACTGGCTAATTTCTACAATGATTCTGTGAAGTCTGTACATACAGAGAGAGAGCGAGAGACTCTCAATAGGTGCATAAAAAGAATTGGTAAGATCCAACATCTAAGTACAATAAAAACTGTTAGCAAAGTAGGAGTAGAAGACAATGTCTTTGACTTGATAAATGGTATCCATGAAAAAATTGTGATTAATATACCTGAGTGAAAGAATGACTGACTACTTCCCTGACTTAGATGGCAAACAAGGTAGGAATCTTTGCTCTTGTAACTCCAGATTGAACTAGAGGTCTTTAATGATGAAATGATGCAAGATAAAGAAGAAAGAGGAATACAAATTATAAAAGAAGTGAAATGGTTTTTATTCACTGAAGGCATTATTTCTACATAGGAAATCCCAAATAATTTATGAATAAAGCTACAAAACCTGTAATATTTTATCATGGTCTCAGTATATGAGCTCAACAGAAGTCCATCGTGTTTTTACGTGCTACTATAAATGAAGAAGTAGACACTGAAATTAAAATATCATTGCTGATTACAATAGCATCAAAACCAAAAAATACTTAGGGATACATCAAACATAAAACATGTAATAATTGCATGCTAAAACTAGAAAATATTGCTGATAGAAAATCAAGGAGAGACAAAAAATTAAATAGATACAACATTCTCATGTTTCAAAAATACTCAGTATTGTTATGATACTAATTCTTTTAAGGTGGATCTACTTATTAAATGCAATGCTAGTCAAAATTCCAGCAGGCTTTTCTTCTTACAGAAATTGACAAGCTGAGTCTACAGTTTATATATTAATGCAAAACACCTAAAGTAAGCAATTTTAAAAAATAGGAACACAATTGGAAGATACACTACCTTATTTTCAAAACTTAATGCAAAGCTATAGTAATTAAGACCATGTTTTATTGGTAAAAAGATAGACATACTGTAGATCATTGTAACACAGGAAGTCCAGACATAGACTTACAAACATATGGTTAGTTAATTGATTTTGGCAAAGTTGTCATGGATAATTCAATAGAAAAAAGATATTCTTTGACAAATGAACAATTGGACTTCCATTTGTAGAGTATGAACTTTGACCTGTGAAAAATAAACTCACAATGCACCATAGGGTTTACATGTAAAATGTAAAACTATAAAACATTTCAGGGAATGTGTAAAAGAAAAAAAATTGTAACTAACCAAAGATCTGCACATAAAATCATAAGCTATAAAATATTAGCTGTAAAAGGAAAAATGATAAATAGAACTTCATGGAAATTAAGAGCTTCTGTTCATTAGACAATGATGTACATATTATGAATAAACAAGCCACTGATACAGGTCGATTTTTTCCTAAGCAAACATGTCTGATCAAGTACTTTTATCTGGAACACATAAAGAAATCTCAGATCAATAATAAGAAAACCAAAACATCAATACAGTTTTTATTGAAGATTTGAATACTCGTTTCACTAAAATATAGCTGTGAGTAGCATACAGGCACTTGAAAAAATGCTCAGAAGCAGTAATCATCAGTGAGCCAGAATATGATACTAGTATCTGTTCTGAGCTGAATTGTGTCCTCTTAAATTCATGTTGAGGCTCTAATCCCTAGTACCAAAAATGTCACTGTATTTGGAGATAGGGCCTTTAAGAGGCTGTTACGGTAGGCCCTAATCTAACCTAACTAGTATCCTTACAAGAAGAGGACATTTGGACATACAAAGAAACATTTAGGGTATGTATGCACAGAGGAAAGACTTTGTGAGGCCACAAGAAGAAAGCAGCTACCTGCAAGCCAAGAAGAGGATCTTCATAAGAAAATAAACCTGCTAATTCCTCCATCTTGTACTTCCAGCCTCCAGGATTGTGAGAAAATACATTTCTGTTGTTTAAACCAGCCAACTAGTATTTTGTTATGGCATCCCTAGAAAACTAATACAAATATGCATCTATTAGAATGGGTAACATTTTTGCAAAATAACAAAGCCAAGTTTTCATGAGGATGTAGAGTAACTGGGATTCACATACATTGCTGGTGGGAAAGCAAAATGGTACAACTAACTTGGAAACCAGTTTGTCAGTTACTTATAACATTAAGTGTATATTTTTTGCTTCAGAAATCCCATTTCTAGGTATTTGTTCAGTGGAAATTAAAAGATATGGCTATACAAAGACCTGTACCTGAATTTTTGTTGTAGCTTTATTTGTAAGTGGTCCAAAATCATATATAATTTTGATGTCTGTTGACTGGTGAACAGAAAAATGGTGGTGCATCTACACGATGGAGTATGATTGAGCAATCAAAAGATCAAAGGGTGTGAACTTTTGATACATGCAGAAGGACAAATCTTAAAAGTATTATTTCAACTAAGAGAAGCCTGACAAGAAAGACTGAACACTGCATAATTTTGCTTGTATGACGTTCTTGCAGTGCAACACTAGAGATAGAAATAGATGTTTTCAATTGCTTGAGTTGGATTGTGGACATTGATTACAAAGGGGTACAAGGGATATTTTGCCTGTGTGGTGGTGATTAAGACTGTACATACTCTCTAACACTCCTAAAACTTTACATCTAAAAAAGAGCAACTTTTGCTATATTTAAGTTATACTTGAATAAACCTGATATTTAAAAAGAAAGAAAGTCTAGAGAATAAAATGAGCTAAAGGCCAACCATGAACATTGACACACAGAATAAAACAATAGCTTAACAAGAATTAATATAATGATAAATTAAAGAAAAGTTTTGTACTTAATAAAATTCAAGTAGTATGCATTACATAAATAATTTGACCTGAGATTTCCATTAATAACCTCAGACTAAGAAAAATGTAAATTAATTAGATCCCTTGGCTTGTAACCATCTATTGAGGGAAGCATTCATGATACAAATAGTTTCACCAACAGATGCCATGTTTGAATTGTTCTCTAAGTGCTATAAATCACTAATGATAGAATAGTTAGTTCTGATTGAAGATACTGGGGAGGGCTTCAGTGAGGAGGTGATATTTAAATTAAGTTCTTCAGTTTTCTGTGGCTTACCAATCACTTGAGAGCTGTAAATATATATTTGCATGATGCAAAATCCCAAAATACCTCCATGTGATTTTATGCATATGTGAGGTGTTTGGAGATGTTAAGTACATTTGCAATTTGCAGTGTATTTGTGGGCACCGTTAAACGCTTTCTTTTCCAAAGGTCATATTGTTTCTATAGTAACAAATGCATTTCAAAATGAACATCAACACTGGGATCACTCAACTACTGCTGTAAAGACTCTGAGTTGACCCCTTAGCAGCAATAGATTCTGCTAAGAAAGATGTAATCTGGATTTCTTTTCAAAGTTTTATCTGTCTGTTCTTTTGTGTAAGAACATAATCAAGGGAAGTTGCCTCACCTATATTGCTATATAGATTAATGAGCAATAAAACATGCTTGTTTCCTCATGTATTATGCAGGCACAATGGTTGTTTATCTATGTCATTTGCACTCCATTATTTCATTTATCAATTAATCTAATACAATTGGTGAGAGCCTACCAGGTATTATCTACCTATCTATAGTTACAATTAGCTTTGAGGTAGGTATTATGAATTGTATTTTATAGATGAATAAAAGAATCAAGTAGTTTGCATCATTACTGTGATTCCATATATAGAGAAGTTCTTTTGATCAAAAATGCAGGATATATTTTTCTCATTTGACAATTGCTTTACTGGAGTATGGTTTCTGACACCTGAAGATTTGTCTTTTGTTTTTAGGTAGTCACCAATCTGAGCTTCCCCGATGGCTCAGATGGTAAAGAATCTACTTGCAATGCAGGAGACCCAGGATTAATCCCTGGGTCAGGAAGATTCCCTGAGAATTGACTATCCATTCCAGTATTTTTGCATGGAGAATTCCATGGACAGAAGAGCCTGGTGGACTGTAGTGCATAGGGTTGCAAAGAGTCAGGCATGATGGAATGACTTTCACTTTCAGACCTGAATCTATTTTGACTAGGGTCTCAAGATTTAATATGAATATCTACTATAAATAGAGCTATCAGGAAATTTGGAGAAGAATTTAGCCATTCAGCTGCAGCTTGCTTTTAAACATGAGAAAAAGCTTAGGGAAAATTTTTGTCTTTGACTTGCTAGTTATTAAGTGGTATTCTCCAGGGATCAATGCTACGGCTCTGCAGACTTATTTAACTACCTTTTAATATAAAAGCTCTGGAAGAAAGAGCACTTAATGAGATGATCAAGTTTACAGATGAAAGTATGGTCTCCCGGGTTGAGAAGTGCCAGGCTAATGGGAATAAACTTCAGCAATTGCTCATGAGGCTGTGATCGCTCAGAGCTGGGGTAGATGAACTCGAGAGCCAGCAAGCATAAAGTTTTACTTTTTGTCAAAAATAATTCAGACCAAACAGATGAAATTAAGACCTCTAAGTAGTGGATATGAAGCGAGAAATATCTTTTTATTCACTTTTGGCCCAGGAGATTTTCTCTGAATAAAATAATAATGCTCTTTGAATATGCTTAGGGGAAAAAGAAAGAAAATGAAAAGAAAATGAACTTATTCCTTTGCTCTTGACTTGTGCATGCAGTTTTGGGTTTTTCTCTTCAGAAAGTGAGGGCTTGCTGAAGGCAACTGAAACCATCAAGGAGTTTGATTATTATTATTATTTTTTTTTACTAGGCTATAGGAGCATTCTTTTGGTCTAAGGACAGAATAAAAAAGTAGAAAAGTATCATTGCCCTCATAAAATTTTGAATTACAGCCAGCTTTCTAATTTAAATATTAATAAACTTTAAAATTGTTAATATTATTAAATTATATATGTCTAATTAAACAGTGCATGTGTGCTCAGTTGTTCACTTGTGCCTGACTCTTTGTGACCCCAGGCTCCTCTATTCATGGGATTCTCCAGGCAAGAATACTGGAGTGAGTTGCCATTTCCTTCTCCAGGGGATCTTCCTGCCCCAGTGATCAAACACAGAATTGGCACACAGGTTCTTTAACACTGTGCCACCTGGGAAGGCCCTACTAATAGTAATATTTATTATAATTTTCTACAAAATGGTTCAAATAGATGGCTTTCTTTGATCTTTGCTGTAATCCTGTGAGGAAGATATTTTTATTAACCAAAACCTGGGAGAATTCTTGGTTGTCATTGCTTCCTCTCTGATGCCTTCCAGATCCTCATTATTTTCTCACCCTTCATGCTAATTACTCTGTTAAAAACTCATCCTTGAACTATTTCCCTGTATGTATAGCATGGCTTCTGCCTGCAGTCGTGCCCCATCCAACCTTCCTCCACATACTGTCCAGTCATTTTTCTAAATTGTTAGCTCTACACTTACTAAACATCCACTGCCAATGATATTGTCAGCATCCTCTATTATAGACTCCTCTTCTGCTCTGCTCACTCATGCTTTAATGGAGTCAGTGAATATAAATGATTCTTTCAGTTAGATTGACTGGGAAGGGAAAGATAGTGATTTAACATTAGATTGATGAGGATGTAGAACTAATAAAACACATTTTTTTGTATTTCCTGCTATGGATTCAGGGTTAAGAATCAGTGGAAAGAAAAGAGGATGAAAATAATTGGAGGAATGAAGACTTAGAGGATCTATATGAAGGATGAAAGTACTAATGTGTATGGGTATGTGTAGCTGCAGGTAAATTTAGATGAGATTGAGTCTGTGTGTGTGTGTGTGTGTGTGAGCTTACACAGGCACACATATGACCTGGAGTGGAGGAAGGACTATCAAAGTTATGCCCAATGAAAAACTACGTGAAATACATTAGATATTTTATTTAAGCAATCCTCTGGTTAAGTATAATCTTTACAAGCAGTAGTTCAGATTGAAGAAAAAAAGTAGTTGCCTCAAATGTTGGAATTTTTTCATTAGTTGTTTTCATTGTTGTAGGGTTTATCCACAGTTTCATTAGTTAATTACTATGCACCTATGTGTGTGTATATGTAAGAGCAAAACCAAAAATTTTATTTTGAATATGTACATTTATGTCTTTTGGTTTAGCTAATAATGGTGAAACCTCTGGAATTATTTTTAGTCATAACTTTTGTTGAATGTGTAATATATACCCAAAATATCTTGTCAATTATATATTTTTATTCTTGTAAATATATATATATAAAATCCTCTTTTTCAAATTATATATTACATACATAAGGTCAGATGCTTTTACAAAATCACAAAAGAAAGCTGAGTGCCGAAAGATTGATGCTTTTGAACTGTAGTGTTGAAGAAGACTCTTGAGAGTCCCTTGGACTGCAAGGAGATCCAACCAGTCCGTCCTAAAGAAGATCAGTCCTGGGTATTCATTGGAAGGACTGATGTTGAAGCTGAAACTCCAATACTTGGGCCACCTGATGTGAAGAGCTGACTCATTTCAAAAGACCCTGATGCTGGGAAAGATTGAGGGCAGGAGGAGAAGGGGACGACAGAGGATGAGATGGTTGGATGGCATCACCAACTCAATGGACATGAGTTTGGGTAAACTCTGGGAGTTGGTGATGGACAGGGAGGCCTGGAGTGCTGTGGTCCATGGGGTTGCAAAGAGTTGGACATGACTGAGTGACTGAACTGAACTGAACTGAACTGAATGAAATAAAATTAGTATCATATAGTATCACATTTCAGTTATTCCCAGGCCTAATTCCTGTTCCTCAGAGACAACCCTACTTCTGGTTTTCATTTCTAATATTTGCCTTCATATCTCAATATTTCTTCATATTTATTATATTTTTATCTTAAAATGTTTATATATTATTTATTAATCTCTTAATGAAGAAGCCTTATCTCCTGTCACTAAGCACATCTCATACCTGTGCATTGGTGGGAGCTCACACACACATCTCATATGCAAATCTAACAATACTCCTAATGTTATTACATCATAATTTTTGTTAGGTCAGTGTTCAGAATCTATCTACATCATTATGGATATCTAAAGTTTAATCATCACTGAAAGCCATAATTTTGTTTCTCTTCTGTTAATCATTTTTATTTGTTTAATTAAAAATAATTTTGTAAGTCATAACCAAACTTTATGAATAGAATTTTACTCTCAGATTAACTACACTGACAGATCTATCAATGTCATCTTACTTAACATGGCCCTCTGGTCTTTTACTTAACATGGACTTGTTTTACCTTAGGTTTAATTTGCAATTTTTAATGTACATATATTTACCGTGATTGTGGAGATTTTCTTGGCATATTCTCTGTGATAAATCTTTTACTTCCTGGATCCAGGTTCTTCTCCTTATTTTGAGAAAGTTAGCTGTCTAGGTATAATCTTTTGAGAAGTTTCTGAGAAAGAAGATATGAATGTTAGTTTTTAAGACATGTGTTTTGGTGGTAGGGGAGGATACCACCCTTGCTTTTTGGTGATTTAGTAAAAGGGCACATAGGATTCAGAGGGAGTTGTACTCACAGTTACGGTTTATTGCACTGAAGGGGTACACAGCAAACTCAGCAGAAGGCAGGGAAAAGAAGCATCAGATAATACCTAAGGGATCCAGGAGCAGACTTCCAAAGTTCTCTGTCACAAAGGACAGGAGGTCTTGCACTGAATGTGCCTCTTCAGCATGGGAAATATGCAGCACGTATCTAGTGTTTCTGCCTAAGGAAACCTGCCTAAAACTCAAGAGTCCAGAGATTTTATTGAAGGCTGGCCACATAAGTACTCTTTGCCTAGACAACTGGGCACTATTACCAAAATTCCAGACTCCAAGAAGTAAAGTGGTTGTTTACCATAAATCACATTCTTTGCACAAACAATACAGAAGACTAGTATAACAGAGTTCAGTGACCCAGTCGCACAGTCAACACAACCAGTCAATATGAGGAGCCAGTACAGAGTTGGGAACATTCCATAGCCAAGCTGCCAGGAGCGTTCCCAAGTTCAGTCTCAAGCAGGGCCTTCTAGAGGTAACAGTATCAGACCGGCTACATCAACTCTTTCCTGAACATGAATACCTAACAACATTCTTTTTCTGTTTCTACATTTTACAGGCATTGACTGGGTATTCAAAGCAATAGATATTTATTAATTTCCTTATAGAACTTGGAAGGCATGTGGGAACTAGCTTCTAGCATTGCAGTGGTAAAACCATTGCCCGCCTTATTCCAGGCACTTTATTCCTTGCTTTATTAGTTTTTTCTTTCTGGAAGCTTTAGGTTTTTCTCTGTAAACTCCATATTCTAAAATTCCAGATGATATGACTCTGTTTGAGAATTATAAAGATTATTTTTGTTGGACAACTAGTAGCTTCTATCTGAAAGCCAAGTCCTTTAATGTTGGGAACTAGTTTGCGTCAATTTAAAATTTTTTCTCCCCTCTGCTTTTTCTCTTTTCTTATTCTGGAATCCCACTGTTTAGATCTCATACTGTTAGGATTGGTCATCTTATTTTTTTGAGGTTTATCTCATATTTTCCATGTGGTATACGTTGAATAAAAAAAGAAATACAGAAAATTGAAATAATATAAAGAGAAACTTGATCTTATAGTATTTCTCTAGAGAATGTAGAAAATAATAACATTAAACTGAGAAAACATAGAAGGGAGAAAATTGTATTTTAGCATTAAATATAAAAAGTAGCAAGGATTTAATAAAGAAGAACTAAAACAAAATTATTTTGAAGGATTGCTTCAATAGATATACCTTTGCAAGAATGATTAAGAAAATTATGACACACAAGTAACTTAGAAATATAAAGTTATAATAACTGCTGACACAAGGATTTCAAATATAATAGGAATTTAGTACAAACCGTTATACATATGATTCTTAGAGATGTTAAGTAACATTAATTCAACACCCAAGTCCATGTAAGATACATAAGTTCCCTGGTGGCTCAGAGGTTAAAGCGTCTGCCTGCAAGGCGGGAGACCTGGGTTCAATCCCTGGGTCAGGAAGATTCCCTGGAGAAGGAAATGGCAAACCACTCCAGTAGTCTTGCCTGGAGAATCCCATGGACAGAGGAGCGTGGTAGGTTATAGTCCACGGGGTCGCAAAGAGTCAGACACGGCTGAGCAACTTCACTTTCACTTTCTTTCATAAACTCAGAGAACAATTTTTGTTTAGTGAGAGCCCATACTAAAAGAGATGTGCTTATTCCTCCCTTTATGGCATGCATCATATTCCAAATTCTTTATTATGTCCCTCTTGCTAGAGAATGAGTCCTTCAATCCTTTGAAGGATTCAAAATGAATGAGAAAGTCCTACAGTCCTTTCTCTGTAGTCCTTCAATCTTTCACCAAGGATGCAGCCCTTCAGACATGCCAGTTTCTGCATGTAGCTCTATTCTGTTTTCCCAGTGCCTACAGACTCAAGACTATTCTTTGTCTATAAACTTTTAAATTTTTGGCTCTTAAATGGAAAAAAAACAAAACAAAACAAAAAACCTGCTCTAGCATCAGCTAAAATCACTAGTTTTAGTTTGCTTTTTGTTGTTCTGACCCCAGGAAATTTCCTCATCTTTTCTAGGGCTAGTTAGGCTTCAGTTCAGTTCAGTTCAGTCGCTCAGTCGTGTCTGACTCCTTGCGACCCCATGAACCGCAGCACACCAGGCCTTCCTGTCCATTACCAACTCCCGGAGTTCACTCAAACTTACATCCATCGAGTCGGTGACGCCATCCAGCCATCTCATTCTCTGTTGTCCCCCTCTCCTCCTGTCCACAACCCCTCCCAGTATCAGAGTCTTTTCCAATGAGTTAACTCTTCGCATGAGGTGGCCAAAGTACTGGAGTTTCAGCTTCAGCATCAGTCCTTCCAAAGAACACCCAGGGCTGATCTCCTTCAGAATGGACTGGTTGGATCTCCTTGCAGTCCAAGGGACTCTCAAAGTCTTCTCCAACACCACAGTTCAAAAGCATCAATTCTTCGGCACTCAGCTTTCTTCACAGTCCAACTCACATCCATACATGACCACTGGAGAAACCATACCTTGATTAGACGGACCTTTGTTGGCAAAGTAATGTCTCTGCTTAGCACACAAAAAGAGACTTGTTATATTTCATCCTGAATTTGGATGTTTGACCAAGAAGATTTTTGGGTATTTTAATCTGACATATTGACAGAACTCAACATTTCTTATTGTCCATTAGGATTTTTAGCATATGTATGAACAATACATATGAAAACTATAAGGGCAGATTGCAAGGTTCCTATATGTTTTATCAGGTGGTATAATATTGGAAAAGACTCTGATGCTGGGAAAGACTGAAGGCCAAAGGAGAAGAGCATGGCAGAGGATGAGATGGTTAGATAGCATCACCAACTCAGTGAACATGACTGAGTAAACTCGGGGGCACAGTTAAGGACAGGGAAGTCTGGCACACTGCAGTCCATGGGGTCCTAGAGTTGAACATGACTTGGCGACTGAACAACAAAAACAATAATATAAATAATATAAAACATATATAAGCATGCTTGGAAAGGTTAGATTTGTATTTTGTAATCTCTTGAATAGTCTCTCTCCCTCTGTTTCTCTAATAAATACAACCAAATAGTAAGTCAGTAGGTAAATAAATATTAAATAGTAAACTTAAATTTGACTAGCTAATCACATTAATATTTATCATTTAAAACCAAAAAGGGCAGAGATTATCAGAACACATTAGTGAAAAACGATAACCAACTATATGCTGCCTATAAGAGACATGCTTAACAGATACAGACACAGATGGGTTGGAAATAAATAACCAGAAAAAAAAAAAATAGCAGGAAGATAGTAAATAAGAAAAGACTGGATTAACTATTCTAATAAGACAAAATAAACTTTAATCAAAAAGTATTAGAAGAGACTGATATATTTACATAATGATAAAGGGAGGGATTGATCAGAAAAATATAACCATTATGATTATTTCTATTTCTGATAATAAAGTCTCAAACTATATAAAGTAAAATTTGAGAGAACTGAAAGCAGAATTAGACAATTTGATAACTATAGTAGGAGAGGTTATACTTTTTCTGAGTACTTAATAGTAAATTTGAAAATGAATTCTTGAAATACGGTAGAATCTAAATAATACTACATACCAGTTTGATCTCATTGGCATTATTAAACATTACACACATTAACTATACTTTTAGTTGCACAAGGTATATTCACCAAGATAGTCCATATGTAGTACAGTTAGACCTGTCTCAATAATTTAAAACAATCAATATTTTATGAATGTGTTTTCTGACCACAGTGGAATTAAATTAGATAGCAATGGCATTGCATTACCTAGACAGACTCCAGATATCTGGAGATAATATACTTCTGAATAGGTCTTGGCCCAAAGAAAATAAGGAAATATTTTAAACTGAATGATGTTAAATATAAAACATATCAAACTTGTGGCATTTAGCTAAAGCTGTGCATAAAGGGAAACTTAGCTTTAAATGGTTATGTCACCGAAAAAATTCTAAAATCACTGACTTCATGTTCTGCCTTTAAAGAATGAACTAAGAAAAAGAATATAAATAAAAAAATAAAAATATAAAAGCAGAAATGAGCAGCATATTTTAAAGTTAGGGGGAAAATATTGATAATATGTAAAGGTCAACAAAACTGCCAGACTGTTATCTAGACTAGGGTTTCCATGGTGGCTCAGATGGTAAAGAATCTAGGAGACCACGTTCAATCCCTGGGTTGGGAAGATCCCCTGGAGAAGTGAATGACTATCCACTCATATTATTGCCTGGAGTATTCCATGGACAGAGGAGCCTGACAAGCTATAGTCTATGGACATGACTGAGCAACCCTAACACTTTCACTTTATCTAGACTAATCAAAAAATAAAAGAGTTGAAACAAATTAGCAATTTTAAGAATGTATGACTGGTGCTTGTTATATATCCTGCAAACAATAAAGAGATAAAAACAGAATATTATGAACTTGAGGCAGTTAAGTATGGAATTTAAATGAAATGGTTAATTCTGCCTTTAAAATAACTTATCACAATTGACAACAGAAGAAAAAGAAAACTTAAAGTAGCCTTATATCTATTCAACAAATTGGGTTTATCAAAAACTTCTCATACGTAAAAACTCCAAGCCAGATAGTTTCACACATTTGTTTATTCAAACATCAATGAATAAATTAATGCCAAATTTACGTAGACTTTTTCAGAAAACAGAGGACGTACCAATCATTCATGAGGCCAGCATAACCCTAAGTTCTGACAAAATTGGGCTTCCCTGGTAGCTCAGTTGGTAAAGAATCTGCCTGCAATGCAGGAGACCTCAGTTTGATCCCTGAGTTGGGAAGATCTCCCGGAAAAGGCAAAGGCTACCCAGTCCAGTATTCTGGCCTGGAGAATTCCATGGACTGCAGAGTCCATGGGGTCACAAAGAGTCAGACATGACTGAGTGACTTTCACTTTCACTGACAAAATTACAAAAATAGAAAATTACAAACCATATCCTTCATGAACATAAATTTAAAACCCTTACCAAAACATTAACAAATAAAAGTCAAAAATATGTGAAAAGAAGCCTTGTTTCAAAGCCTTGTAGGGATTGTCTCAGTAATGCCAAGTTGAAAATCATCCCATGTGTTTAAACATATATGATCATAAAAATATAATGCTTTGTGATATCTTTAATAAATGCAGATAAAAATTCTCACAACATCAATTTTAATTAAAAAACTCTCAGCAAACTAAGCAGGGAATTTCACTAATCTTATGATGAACATCTTTGTAAAAGTTATAGCTAAAACTGTAGTTAATACTAAAAGACTAAACTCTTTCCGCTTAAGACTGGGAATAAGGCAAGAATGCTTGGTATTTGCTTTTCTACTTAAAATTTTCCTGGATTCCTTAACACTACAATGAAGTAAATAAAATTCGTTAGAGAAGCAAGGAAGTAAAAGCTCTCCCTTTAGGCATATGATATATTAGCTGACAGGCTCCCTAGGTGGTGCTAGTGGTAAAGAATCCACCTGCCAATGCAGAAGACATAAGAAAAGTGGGTTGAATCCCTGGGTTGAGAAGATCCCTCGGAGGAGGGCATGACAACCTACTAAAATAGTCTTACCTGGAGAATACCACGGATGGAGGAGCCTGGCAGGCTACAGTCCATAGGGCTGCAAAGAGTTGGACACAGCTAAAGTGACTTAGCATGCACACATATTACTTAGCATCAAAAATCCCAATGAATTTGGCAATCAACTATTGGAATTACTGAGAAAATACAAAAACTCCACAAAGTACAAGGTTAACAAACAAAAATTTATTGTTTGGTTATATACTAGCAGTACCCATCTGAGAAATAAAATTTTTAAAATTCGATTTCAAAAGTTCCAAAAATTATAAAATTTTTAAGAAAAAATCTAAGGAAATATGTATAAGACAACTACATTGAAAAGTAAAAACATTGTTCAGAAAAAATAAAGACAAAATAGAGACATGTTCTTGGGTTGGAGGAATACAATAACAACAAAAATCTCCTCAAAATTTACCATGCTGCCAGAGATAATGAGCATATCACTTTCAAAGGAAGAGGCTGTTGCTGGGAGTCGACTTCTCAATTACAACACAACAAGGTGGAAAATACTGGTATGATATCTACAGACTAGTTCGATAACTGTAATACAACTCTACATTCCATAGACATGCAAAACATTATCTACCTGTCATGGGGGGAAAAGTGTATTTCTTAAGAATTCAGATGTATTTCTTAAGAATACATCACCCAAATACCAAGTCTAAAGATACTGTCAGAAATAGAACACTAACACTAATTGTGTAACAGACTAGAATAGAGACTTCAAAATAGTAATAGAGTTAAGGGAAAAGACTTGTGAGAAATGAGCTGTGGCATATATGAATTTGATGCTAATCTCCTTGGATCTACCTTCTTGAAATAATCCTACCAGCAAATAAAAGCAGATGAACAATATTCATAGTGTGGTAGTAAAAGCTGATAACTTTGAATTCCTATTAAGAGATAATGCTTGTAAAGATTGTGGCACTTTCACGTTATGAATTTTATGCACCCGTTAGTAAAAAAAAGAATTAGATCAATAAGACAATTGGAAAGGATTTCTACAATGTATACACTTGTGACATCAGAAGCAAAATGTAGTTTAAAATGTATAACAGTATTATGTTTTTATAAAACACCACAGAAACAAATAATCCATTGATAATGTATATACCATTTCAAAAGCATTGAGAAGAATATGGAATGATGCATACCAGTTTGTTAACACAAGTTAAGTTTAAGGGAATATGGGTGATTCAGTGGCTTAAATCAACAATCATTTATTATCTCACCATTCTCTGGGCTGGTACTTTCAGCAGAGCTTGGCTGTGTAACTGAAAGATGCTCAAAATCACTAGTAGTCAGGGAAATACAAATTAATATAAATGAGAGATACTATTGATATTTTTTACCCATCTTATTGGAAAAAAATAAAATGCCATATAAAAACAAATTTGGCTAACATATAGTAAAGTTGACTTCTCATTCACTTTAGATAAAAGAGTAAATTGATAATTCACTTTAATAGCAATTGGGAAATACCTAGTAAATCTGAAAATGTGTAGTCATCCAATCATGGATATCTAACCAGGTAAAGAGAAGAAAAAATAAGCATACTACTGGGTGTCTATGACACTGAATAAATATATTCAACACTCCAGAACCTCTCTAACTCTTACTGCTGCAATAGCTGACTTGTTATATTGTGCATTTATTGTTTGATTTGGTCAGAATCCATCTTCCCTTCTAGTTCAAGAGGCTCAGTTTTTGATGGGGTTGCTGAACTGGTAGAATGTAAGTCTAGAACTGCTTGTAGACTTCTGACTCTCACATGAGAAGTCTGCATCAGAATGAAATCATCACAAAGAAAAGTATTTGTCCAAATTTAAACTTGTGTCCAAACCAAAGTTAGATCCCATTAAAATATTTTCATTATTCTTGTAACTTAGTTGAAAGAATAGGCTTCTTTAAATGTTATTTATAACCTCAAAGAGAAACACAGGACTGGGAAGCATATAATTCCAAATAAATTATAATGTAATAAAAGTTAAAATGTATATTTTTATATTCATACTCTCCTTTTGGAGGGCATTGCAGTAGTTCTTCTGTCTTATAGTGCCACTATTGTTTTATTCTGGATAGGATAGATTATGCCATGGTGAAGAACAACCTCAAAAGTCTTGGCATTACGTAGCAAGAATTCATCTCATGTTTTTTTCCCTGTAACTGAGCAACTCTTAGGACAGATTATTTCCATGTGGTCCTGGATGAAGAAATCTCCACCATCCTATTGATATACCATCTCATTGGTCCCCCTTGGTCATTGCAGCAGAAGTGAAACACTAGCCATTAAATTCTTTGGCCTATAAATAACAAGCATTCAGTTCAGTTCAGTCACTCAGTCGTGTCCGACTCTGAGCGACTCCATGAATTGCAGCATGCCAGGCCTCCCTGTCCATCACCAACTCCCGGAGTTCACTCAAACTCATGTCCATCGATTTGGTGATGTTATCCAGCGATCTCATCCTCTGTCATCCCCTTCTCCTCCCGCCCCAATCTCTCCCAACATCAGGGTCTTTTCCAATAAATCAGCTCTTCACATGAGGTGGCCAAAGTACTGGAGTTTCAGCTTTAGCATCAGTCCTTCCAATGAACACCCAGGACTGATCTCCTTCAGAATGGACTGGTTGGATCTCCTTGCAGTCCAAGGGACTCTCCACAGTCCAAAAGCAAGCATTACTTCTGCTTAAAACTCATTGGCCAAAACTGGAAAAAGGGATTTTGGAAATGGAGTCTTTACTATGTCTAGAGAAGAAACTGGATATGGGGAATGCTAGCAATGGCTTTCACAACTATGGTCAACAAAGACATCCAGAGTCACTCTGCCTGTCTGTTATGAAGCTGTCAGAGAGTGAAGAAATAGAAAGAATCATCCCTAAGAAATTGACTTGTGGAGTAGGATTTCAGCCAGAATTCAATCATACCAAACTTCAAGGGCAGCAGGAGATATAATCCAGATGTATAGCTGGGGAAAAAAAGGAAATGGGTTTGGAAATGGGCTAGTATTCTCTGCTGCTTGGCTTGGCCATATTGTTCCTTCATTTGGGATCACTCTTCATCTAAATCTTTGTGTTTTGTGTGTGTGTGTGTGTGTGTGTGTGTGTGTGTGTGTGTGTTTAATTTGAGGTATGATGGACATATAACATGATACTTTTGGGGCCAATGTGAGGAAAGCAGGAGAGACTCCATCTTGAAGCCTGTCATCCATCTTAAAGATTGGATGTGAACTGGGCCTGAACCCTTCCCAAGAGTGAGGAAACTATTGCTAGTGAAAACCGGATCTCCTGGAGACTTCCTTCCTTACAGATGATAAAGGGAGATTGTGGTTGAGGTCAGGTTGCCCCTGTCTGATTAACCATGGAGATATCCTCCCTTGATGTATAATCATTGTTCCCCCACTTTAAGCTTAACTGTTTGTTCTCCTAGCACCTACTTGTAAAACTCAGTCATATACAACAAAGAGGTTGCTAACATGTAACTGGTCATTTAGTAGGGGGTATAAAACTGGGCTTCTCGGAAACATCAGGGTCCTTGTTGGGAACTGATGCCCCTTGGACCTGCTGGTGTAATAAACTGTACTCCACCGTTTTGATTGTGTGTTTTGTGACTCCGGATGCCACAACATTTCTACTATCAGATATACGAGACAATGATTAGATATATGTATTTATTGTGAAATAATCACCACAGTAAGTCTGGTTAACATCTGTCACCATATAGTTACATTTTTTACTTGGAATGAGAATTTTTAAGATCTCTCTTAAACTTTAAGAGAGATTTAAGGTCTCCTGCATGGCAGGTGAGTCCTTTACCAACTGAGCTATCAAGGAAGCCACACAATCACTATACATTATATGCTGTGCTCGGTTGCTCAGTCGTGCAACCCCGTGGACTGCAGCCCACCAGGCTCCTCTGTCCATGAGGAATTCTCCAGACAAGAATACTGGAGTGGGTTGCCATGCCCTCCTCCAGAGGATCTTCCCAACCCAGGGATCCAACCTAGGTCTCCCACACTGCAGGCGAATTCTTTACCAACTGACCCACCAGGGAAGTCCTTCAAATATGCAATATGGTATAGAGCACTCTCATTGTAAGTAACTGTTTTGTTGGTACCTATAAAACAAAAGGCAAATTAACCTAAGAACTTTTTTGAATGAGAAAAACCAATTTAGGAACCTTCACTGAAGCCTTCTCAATGGGCCTTACAGATGCTAATAAGAACAATTAAGAATATCAACAAAAAACTTGGGAAAAAAATTAAAAGGTCTAGCTATTATTTCAATGATGTAAACTTTTTTTTTTCTTTTAAAACACCAAATTACCACAAATGAATTTTAAAAAAATTCTTTGGATGGTTATTTAGAATGGAATAAGTAAAATAGACATTTCTGTGATTAAAACAAAATTTGATATTACAGCACTACATAAAGTGGACTACCCTCATAGCTCAGTCAGTAAAGAATCGGCCTTCAAGGCGGGAGACCGGGCTTCGATTCTGGGTTGGGAAGATCTCCTGGAGAAGGATATGGCAACCCACTCCAGTATTCTTGTCTGGAGAACGGACAGAGGAGCCTGGAAGGCTACAGTCCATGGGGTTGCAAGAGTTGAACACGGCTTAGTGACTAAACTACCATAATTAACTATAACCACTATGAAAGAAAATGAAAGTCGCTCAGTCGTGTCCAACTCTTTGAGATCCCATGAACTATACAGTCCATGGAATTCTCCAGGTCAGAATACTGGAGTGAGTAGCCTTTCCCTTCTTCAGGGGATCTTCCCAACCCAGGGATCAAACCCAGGTCTCCCACAATGCAGGGTGGATTCTTTACCAGCTGAGTCACAAGGGAAGCCCAAGAATACTGGAGTGGGTAACCTATCCCTTCTGCAGT
Source organism: Budorcas taxicolor (assembly GCF_023091745.1). Taxonomy (NCBI): domain Eukaryota; kingdom Metazoa; phylum Chordata; class Mammalia; order Artiodactyla; family Bovidae; genus Budorcas; species Budorcas taxicolor. Next base: position 47,355,973 of record NC_068915.1, read on the forward strand.
GGATCTTCCTGACCCAGGAATCCAACTGGGGTCTCCTGCATGGCAGGTGAGTCCTTTACCAACTGAGCTATCAGGGAAGCCATACAATCACTATACATTATATCCCTATCGTTGGCTTAAGTATTTTGTAACTGGAAGTTTGTACTAGAATCTTTAATTTTAATGTATATTTTTTCTCTCCAAGTCAGTGTAAATGTACATCCCAGATTCTAACTCATATATCAAATCGAGTATTTCAAAATCATGTCCAAAACTCAACACTTGATTTCTTTTGCCAAACTAACCTACTCCACTCACAGGTCAGGTCATATCCAACCAGCTCATTCTCTTGAGTAATTCTCATCCCTTTCATTCCTGGTGCCTAATCCAAACCACCATCTCTTACTGAGATGATTGCAGAAACGACTTAATTGGTCAACTTGTTTCTACCCTTGCCCCTACATTCAATTCTCATCACTGAAGCAAGAGTAATCTATGTACAGCATGAGCTGGATTTTACCATATGCTGCACCTTTTCCATGAATTGTTCCTTGTCCCTCAGGTAGTACAGGCACATGCTCTTTTGGAAGGGAATAATTATAATGTGCTCAACCTCAGTCAAGATGTGTAGACCCAACTGGATCACTCCTTTTTTTCCTCTGACATTCTGTGTTTCCCACTTTTACTCCACACATAATCAGTAATGATTATTGTATAGAATAAGAACAATTTCTTTTTCTTTTGTGTCATTGGGAATTTGCTATCTTCTATTCTCTATAGGAATATTATAAATTATAAGGTATGAAATACATCTTAGGACATTGAATAAGTCATGAAAATTGAGAAACACCTCACACTTTAGTTCTCATCTTTATTGAAACTTAGGTTAAGTCAACTATTGAGAATGCAAGAGCTCAAGCCATATGGCACTAGGTTTTACTAATGGCAGTCTATGAGGTGAAAGTTGATGTCATGGGGAAGTGGCTATGAGTCTGTCTTATGTCTTTTCCCATTGTACTTATGTACTCACACGATCACACCCATACACACATGTATGAAAGCTGCCTCCTTTCATTTACATATGTGTGTGCATCTCTAATAACTTTCTATTATATAGTATTGCTGACTTTTAATATTTCTATAATACACGTTATTTTAATATCTGCAGATATTATTTCACCATTTTCCTTAAAAATTATTTTAATCATATAATGAAATATTCTTATGTATGCGTATTTTACTGTATTTTTTTCCTTTTCAGTTTACTTTCTCCCTTTATTACATTTATCAAAGTGATGTTTCAAAGACTATAAGATTGTACTACAGTAGAGAAATCAAATACAATTGCTTGCAAATGTCAAATATTGCTTACTTTTTATCAAATTTCAACCTTTAAAATTGCCAATACATTTTTATATTTGCCAATTTCATTTTATATTTGCTACTTTTTGTGAAGTAGAACTGATTTTACCATGTAATTTCTAATTTTTTTCTTTAAAGAGTAAGCCTTGTACTTGGTTTAAAAAAACCACATAGTGTGTGAGGGCTTGTAGCAGTGTTATTTAACATTTCCCAATCTGAAGAATAGATATAGACAGGTTAGGCAGGAGTCAATTTCATCATCATTTTCTTGAGAAGCTAGTAAGGAATGCTTTTTCTGATTGTGGAGCAGTTTTCTATTTGTACATGTAGAGCTGTGTTGAAGAGTTTGTAATATATGTTGGAAGACTGTGTTTCTAGCAAAGCAGTTGTATTTGCATGCAAGTCAGAGTTACTTTCAAGCTTATGCAGCTATTTAGTAGATACGTAGGGTGTCTTGTGTGAGTAAAACTTTGTATAGAGATTTGCTGAAGGATAAAATGGCAGTTCTGACTTTGAGTTTGTCCTCAGTGGGTTGTAGTCTAGAAGAGAGGCACTAAAGGAAGTAAAATCCATACATGAAATCTTGGCCAGTCTACCTCTTTCCATTAGTGGATCTCTTTCATTTGTTTGTCATTTTGCGTCTTCCTCTTGAAAAATAGTGTTCTACATCATATTATCATTTGGCATCCTTTACAAACTTAACACCTGAAGGTAGTTAAGGGTTATATTTGATTATATATAGTAATATCTGCCACTCACTGTATATTCAATAAGCATTTGTGGAGTCAATGAATGATGCATTTATCCAAAAGATTTGTGTATACTTATGAAGATTCTGATCATGTGCAATGTGGTATTCTGATTCATAGAGGTATCTAAGATTATCAGTATTGTCATAAGAAGAGAAAAACTATTTCTTTCATTTGACAAAATGTTTTTATTTTTCATTCATTAAGTATTACTAAGTAATGCTAACCCATTTCCTGTATAGAAGTTTTTCTCTGAGGATTCTCTTGCTCTCTCATGTTCTCTTTGCTTGTCGGTAACCATCTTTAAGATGGTTTAGTGGTCAGCTGGAGAAGGCAATGGCAACCCAATCCAGTACTCTTGCCAGGAAGGTCCCATGGATGGAGGAGCCTGGTAGGCTGCAGTCCACGGGACCGCTAGGAGTCGGACACGACTTCAGTTTCACTTTTCACTTTCATGCATTGGAGAAGGAAATGGCAACCCACTCCAGTGTTCTTGCCTGGAGAATCCCAGGGACGGGAGAGCCGGGTGGGCTGCCGTCTATGGGGTCGCACAGAGTCGGACATGACTGAAGCGACTTAGCAGCAGCAGCAGTGGTCAGCTGTAACCACAGGTACATTGAGACTTTTCTACTGGGCAACCATTATGGATAATATATCGTTACATAAAAGCCTGTGTAAGTACAGTTTCCTCATTTATTACAGTCTTTATGAATAAAATTTATGGGCATGAACATCTCTTAATCCAGTTTAGTCTAAATAATTTTGTAGATGTACTAAGGACCAAATACATTAATTGACAAATAGATCAATTTGTTTCCAAGTTTTCCATCTGGGACTGACAAGAAGTTTTGATGAATGAGTATGTCTGTGAATAGACTCCATGAAAAAGTCCCCTAGGTCTAACAGTATGCTTTCTTATTTCAGTGATCTTCACAAAAATACTCAAGGTGAAAGAGGCAGCGAAATGATGTTCCATCATAATAGTAGCCACTTGAACTAGTTTGGACCTTGGATAATTAGTGGCAGGTATTATACTACTGCTGCTAAGTTGCTTCAGTCGTGTCCAACTCTGTGCGACCCCATAGACGGCAGCTTACCAGGCTCCTCTGTCCCTGGGATTCTCCAGGCAAGAACACTGGAGTGGATTGCCATTTCCTTCTCCAATGCATGAAAGTAAAAATTAAAGTGAAGTCGTTCAGTCGTGTCCGACTCTTAGTGACCCCATGGACTGCAGCCTACCAGGCTCCTCTGTCCATGGGATTTTCCAGGCAAGAGTACTGGTGTGGGGTGCCATTGCCTTCTACAAAACTAAAATGAAATCTGTGAATTTAACTGAAAACCTGAAACTTTTTAACCATTGCTAATTACTCTCTTGAGCAACATATTGACTTTTTATGGTGAGGTTTTCTAGTGTGATCATCAGCTTCATGACGATATGATAAAATGACAGCATGTAAAACAGAATCTGGCCCATGATAATCGTTCAAGCTTATGATAATCATCATGGTTCTCTTTGTTATTGTGATTATTCACTTACATTCAGTTTCAGTTCAGTTCAGTCGCTCAGTCGTGTCCGACTCTTTGCAACCCCATGAATCGCAGCACGCCAGGCCTCCCTGTCCATCACCATTCCCCGAAGTTCACTCAGACTCATGTCCATCGAGTCAGTGATGCCATCCAGCCATCTCATCCTCTGTCGTCCCCTTCTCCTCCTGCCCCTAATCCTTCCCAGCATCAGAGTCTTTTCCAATGAGTAAACTCTTCACATGAGGTGGCCAAAGTACTGGAGTTTCAGCTTTAGCATCATTCCTTCCGAAGAAATCCCAGGGCTGATCTCTTTTAGAATGGACTGGTTGGATCTCCTTGCAGTCCAAGGGACTCTCAAGAGTCTTCTCTAGCACCACAGTTCAAAAGCATCAGTTTTTCGGTGCTCACCTTTCTTCACAGTCCAACTCTCACATCCATACATGACCACTGGAAAAACCATAGCCTTGACTAGATAGACCTTTGTTGGCAAAGTAATGTCTCTGTTTTTCAAAATGCTATCTAGGTTGGTCATAACTTTTCTTCCAAGGTGTAAGCGTCTTTTAATTTCATGGCTGCAATCACCATCTGCAGTTTAGATTTCTCTAAATCTCAGTTTTCTTATTAGGATAATTAAGATTATGCTATTTACATTAAATTATATTTTGTAAGTATAGATTGGTTATGGCTAGCTGATAGAAAACATACAAATTATGACCAACAATTTATTATTATTATAAATGCTATTATTTTATAGAATTTTATTTACTTACCAGTTAGGTAAAATTTTGGCAAGATTATTTAATTCTTCTAGGATTTAATCTCTTCATCTGGGAAATTGGAATGATATTATTATGACATAGGGATTTTTAAAAAAATAAGACAGAGCTCATAGTAAGTTCTCAATAAATAAGGGCTGCAATTATTTTCATATTGTTATTGCAGGTTATTTTGATAATTTGCTATGAAATAACTACCCATAGTATACAGTAATCTGATTTTCATTCAACTCAGTGAAATTATATCCATCAGTTAAAGGAATCTAGTGATTGAAGAGACAAGATTCTTCCATTATCAGACAGTTTTAATGTTAGACTATGAAGTATATTTTACAAATCTACAAATATATACTCATGGATGTGATGGAAATATTTTTCTTATTTGCTATAGCAATTATGTGGTACTTGTACTATTTTTAAAACAAAATGTCATCTTCCATGGGAAGATGAAAACTGAAGCTTCAGATATCATAATTGTTAGAGTCATAACACATTAGTTAAAGATTAACAGATGAGCAGGAAGGTAAGGGAAATATGACCTTAATTATCTCGTGAAGAATTCAATTTACTGGCAAATAATGCATGTGTGTTGTTCCAGTGGCTGGTTGAGTCTCCTTTATGTTACCTACCAAGCATCATTTCCTTTAGCTAAAGACATTGAAGAACTCTTCTTGAAGTTTTAAATAGAACTTAATCAATTTTAAATGAAATAATTCTTTTGATCATATATCTTAGTATCTAGGACTGATATTGAAGAACCAATTCAGAAAAAAGATACATTATATATGTTACATTTTTAATTTTCATTGATTTTTACTGATAATGTGAGCCCTTTTCCGTTTACGCAGGCCTTAACATTCAGTTCAGTTCAGTTCAGTTGCTCAGTCATGTCCGACTCTTTGCGACCCCATGAATCGCAGCACTCCAGGCCTCCCTGTCCATCTCCATCTCCCGGAGTTCACTTAGACTCACGTCCACCGAGTCCGTGATGCCATCCAGCCATCTCATCCTGGGTGGTCCCCTTCTCCTCCTGCCCCCAATCTCTCCCAGCATCAGAGTCTTTTCCAATGAGTCAACTCTTTGCATGAGGTGTTCAAAGTACTGGAGCTTCAGCTTTAGCATCATTCCTTCCAAAGAAATCCCAGGGTTGATCTTTAGAATGGACTGGTTGGATCTCCTTGCAGTCCAAGGGACTCTCAAGAGTCTTCTCCAACACCACAGTTCAAAAGCATCAATTCTTCGGCGCTCAGCCTTCTTCACAGTCCAACTCTCACATCCATACATGGCTACAGGAAAAACCATAGCCTTGACTAGACGGGCTTATTTAACTTATATGCAGAGTACATCATGAGAAATGCTGGACTGGAAGAAACACAAGCTGGAATCAAGATTGCCGGGAGAAATATCAATAACCTCAGATATGCAGATGACACCACCCTTATGGCAGAAAGTGAAGAGGAGCTAAAAAGCCTCTTGATGAAAGTGAAAGAGGAGAGTGAAAAAGTTGGCTTAAAGCTCAACATTCAGAAAATGAAGATCATGGCATCTGGTCCCATCACTTCATGGGAAATAGATGGGGAAACAGTAGAAACAGTGCCAGACTTTATTTTTTGGGTCTCTAAAATCACTGCAGATGGTGACTGCAGCCATGAAATTATGACCAACCTAGATAGTATATTCAAAAGCAGAGACATTACTTTGCTGACTTGCTCTTGTTTAATTCTAAATTTGGATGAATGTACAGGGAACTGAGTGTAAGCTACCTTTTTTTATTCTGGAAATGAAAAACTATAGTTTTGTTTTTTTTTAATTTAAATGCTCTCACCTTAAGCACATCTGTATAAAACTGAAATAAATAATGGACAGTTAAAATACAGTAATTTGAAAGGTTTATTCATTGGGAAGACTATTGCAAGCAGAATTGAGGCAGTTATACTTCTTACCTGTAATCTGCTGTTCTGTGAAGGAAAATAGACAATAGTGCCTTCACTTTCCAGTTTGCCTGCGATGTGTGTTGCTCAGTTGTCCTATTCTTTGTGACCTCATGGACTGAAGACTGCCAGGCTCTCCTGTCCATGGAATTTTCCAGGCAAGAATCCTGGAGTGGTTTGCCATTTCCTCCTCCAAAGGATCTTCCCAACCTGTGATTGAGCCCATGTCTCCTGTGTCTACTGCACTGGCAGGTAAATTCTTTACCACTGTGCCAGCTGGGACAGTCCTAGTTAAAAGTTATTATGTAATCATTAGCAACATGTCCTTCCTGATTCAGATTGTCTTACTTTGAGTGACATATGGTTGCTCTACTTAAAGGATACAAAATCTGATCTGCTTTTGGAAAGATGAATAAAAGTTAGAAGAAGGTTGCAAAGGGGGGAAGAATACACACAGAGGGAATCACATGTTCTAAGACCTATAAGAATGAGAATTTTTGAGGAACTATAAATTCAGGGTGAATGGAGTGTGACATTTGAGGGGTACGTAGTGTAAGTATAAATGTGAAGTCAAGATCATCCCAATTCCCTCTTCTTGGGGAAGACTTTAGTCATTCTTTAATTTTTAAAATTAATTTTCTTTTATTTGAAATTTATATTTGCACCAGATCTTCTGGCATTGTGGTGCTGATCACTCAGCTGTTTGCCAACAATAGACATACTGTAAAGACACTGATTCTGTCATAAAACAGATTTTCTACATGGTTCTCTATTCTTTTCCTGTGGACTCTATATAACCATGAAGTGAAATGAAAGTTGTTCAGTCATGTCTGAATCTTTGTGATCCCATGGACTGTAGGTCACCAGGCTCCTTGGTCCATGGGGTTTCTCCAGGCAACAACTGCAGCCTACCAGGCTCCTCCGTCCATGGGATTTTCCAGGCAAGAGTACTGGAGTGGGTTGCCATTGCCTTCTCCGATGGGAGTGGGTAGCCGTTCCCTTCTCCTGGGGATCTTCCCAACCCATTGATCAAACCCAGGTCTCCTGCATTGCAGGAGGATTCTTCACCATCTGAGCCATCAGGGAAGCCCATATAACCATGAAGATGTACCTTTATATGGACTGACTGTTTATGTACCCCTCAAATTCATATGCTGAAATCCTAAACACCAATGTGATGGTATTTGGAGGCAGGGGCCTGTGATCAGTGATCAGGTTCAAGAAGTGGCACTTTTGTGAATGGGATTAGTGCCTTTAGAAAAGAAACCTCAGAGAGGTCTTCAGCCTCTCCACTAGACACCATATTTGTGGGTACCCTGGTCTTGGACTTCACTGTCTCCAAAACTGTGAGAAATAAATATTTGTATAGCAGCCAGAATGGACTAAGATACACGTGAAGTGCAGTTTTTGAGTGTTTTTTTTTCAGCAACTGTTATCCTACTACTAATGAATTTATTCCTCCAGCAGAAGGAAGCACAGATGTCCCATGGTCCACTGGCATGATCTACATAGTATATGAAATAGACTTTTAGCAAAAATGTGTTTATGTTAGGTGCCCTACAAAGAATTTTGAAAATGGAAGAGAAGTTATGTCCAGTTTATGATTCTTTTGTTATTTTATGGTTTCTCTGCCTAGAAACTATACTCATATATTCCACCATCTCCATAAAAATAAACTTCTTTAAATGGGGCCCTATCACAAGGCATTTTGAAATGAGGAGTTAGGAATTAAGATTCTACTCAAGGGTTCTTATATGTGACCTTGAGCTAATACTAACCCTTTCTTAGCTGCAAGTTTTTCTTTTCCAGCATAAGTGAGTTGAATATATAATGACTTAACCCCTCTGGGCTATAAATTTCTGCAAGATTCAAAAATCTTTTTAAATGTCCTGTGCCCTGAGAAGAGCCTCAAGCGCAAGACTGTGTTTGGCCTGCTGAACCAAGCACAAATAATTGCCTGAGGCTTTTGGTCCAGGACTTAGCGTGCTTCTCTGACAGCTTTCAGATGAATCATGAGACCGTCTCAAAGCTTCGGTGACAGTGCTGACCTGTACTACAGACAAGGAATTTGTCCTGTTCAGCCTCACGGGGTGACAACGGCTGCTTCTGTGTTAAATTCATACTTTGAGCTGAATTCACGTGGGCAATCAGTACAAATGACTTTTGATTTAAGATTCTTACATGGGAAAACACCAGCACCAAACAGGCAATAACCTTATCAATATTAAGAGTCAAGTTCTTCAAGCACCCATGATAGACAGACAGAAATTGAAAAAAAAGTTTGGGAGATTGTTTTTGTTCCTGAGAAGAAAATAAGAACATTCTGAAAAATTCTGAGACTTTAATAACTCCTTTTTTGGTGTATTTTGGGAATCGTTACTGATGTAACCAATGTGTAAACTTGTTGGTGAGCATGTTTTCCACATAGCTCTTGTTAATTCCTAATATGACATAGATGTTTTAGAAAAGGAAAAATCAAGAGCAGACCTTTTGTTTACTGATTGAAACTATTTAGCAAATGGAATATCAACAGAAAGAAAATATTGTGTCTGGTAATGAATACTGTTCTTTACTTTTATTTATTTTTATTTTTAATTAGAGGATAATTACAACATTGTGGTGGTTTTGGACATACATTGACATGAATCAGACATATGAATACACATCTCCCCTCTCTCTTGAACCGCCCTCCCACCTCCTTCCCTATCCAACCCCTCTAGGTTGTCACAGTGCACTGGCTTTGGCTTTGGGCTCCCTGCCTCCCAGGTTGCTCAGTGGGTAAGGAATCCACCTGTCATGCAGGAGATGCAGGAGAAAAGGGTTTGATCACTGGGTTGGAAAGATCCTCCAGAGGAGAGCATAACAACCCATTCCAGTATTCTTGCCTAGAGAATCCCATGGACAGAGGAGCTTGGTGGGCTATAATCTACGGGGTCGCAAAGAACTGGACATGACTGAAGTGACTAAGCACACAAGTACGCTTCACACAACAAACTCCCACTGGCTATCTGTTTTACATATGGTAATGTATATGTTTCAGTGCTATTCTCCAAAATCATCCTACCCTATCCTTCCCCACTGTATCCAAAAGTCTGTTCTTTAAGTCTGTCTCCTTATTTCTTTTTAAAAACTTTGATCTTGGAGGTTTTGTTTTTAACAAGTTTTGAGGATTTGTAAACCAGGACTTTTATGAATGATTTCATTAAGGATATTTTTCAGGATTTAAATCCAAGTCTCAAAAAATTTATAAAATATCTCCTCTATTCCACAGTGTTTTGTTCATATGTGATAGTGGAGAAATAGAAATATTCTTTATAGCAAATTTAATGTTAAAAAGTATCATAATGTCAATGATAAATATGTTGGCACATTTAATGAGTGATTAATTTTTTTTGCAAAATAAGAATTATATGTATTTATATAGCATAAAGAATCATTGGGCTAATGATATTGATCTTAAAGATGATTCTGAAGGAGATCAGTCCTGGGTGTTCTTTGGAAGGAATGATACTAAAGCTCAAACTCCAGTACTTTGGCCACCTCATGCGAAGAGTTGACTCATTGGAAAAGACTCTGATGCTGGGAGGGATTGGGGGCAGGAGGAGAAAGGGACGACAGAGGATGAGATGGCTGGATGGCATCACAGACTCGATGGACGTGAGTCTGAGTGAACTCTGGGAGTTGGTGACGGACAGGGAGGCCTGGTGTGCTGTGATCCATGGGGTTGCAAAGAGTCGGACATGACTGAGTGACTGAACTGAACTGAACTGAACTGATGGCTGAAAATTAAGAAGGGTAGCTAAACCTCTTTGTTGTAAAAATTTCCTGCTATGTACTCATAAAAGCTACCATCTCAGTTCTGTCAACAGCCTCTCTTTCTAAAGAGATTCCTGCTATTGGAAAACAGGCTTTTTTACTTTGCAGTTGTTCTGAAAAGTCACGGCCAAAGATCTGTTCCATACATTGCTTCACCTCTAATAGTTTCTTTTAAAACTGCTTTATTTGACAACTTAGGGAATTTTTCAGTTATGCCAAAACATTAGAAATAAACATAATAAACCATATTCATTCATTTGTTCCTCCAAAAAGTATTAATTCCAGGCTAAATGACTCTAGCGACCCTGTGCAGGGCCCAGGGAATGCTTAGATCCATCCAGCATAGTGCACATACTCACAGAGCTTGCAATGTAATTTATATTTTTCTGTTGCCCATTCTACCTGTTTGCATCTCCAGATTTTAGGATAATGCTTGGCATGTAGTATGCATCCAATACTCACCAATTAAAGTTGAATCATGCTGACTGTTCTCTGATACCCTGCTTCACCAAAATAAAATGCTTAAGTTAAAAAAGACTTTCTTGTTCATTTACCCAGATGCCTTAATTCTATAGAAGAAAAAGCTATCTATGGAGTGAATAAGCACAAAGAACCCTGTTATATCCAGGGTCACACATTTAGAGCAAAAATTGGACAGACATATTCATTCTTCTGTCCCGTACCTATTACCTAGGTTCCTTTCGATATGGTCTGCTTTGTAAAGATTAAGTGCAGTGCAAAATTAGTAATAATAAATATTTACAACTCAAAGTATCTTCTGAATTTCATTTACTAAAAAGCTGACATAATCTAGCGCTAGGCTTTCATACCATAAGATTTCATTTGATACCCATAACAGGTATAAAATAGGCAGAACTTCAGTTATAATTCTGTAGGTATCAACTCACATCTGTCATCATGTCTCTGCAAAAATGACTGTCACTGGGTATTGATAGAAAAATGAGCTTTACAATAAATCTCTTTATCAACAGTAGGATAAATGATTCCTTCTTTTGCCATCTCTGAAAATGTAACCTGGAGATATTCACATTTTGGATCAAAATGAAACATTTAGGGGGAAAAGGAGTGTTATTGGGGCAAGAGCAGAACTGTACTGTGTACTTAAATTTTGCTCTTATGGGTACATATCTGCTTTGTTTTTTCATACTTTTTTTTTTTTCTGGTTGTTTTTTGGTTTTAAGTGGTCTTATCTGTATAGCATTCCCTTGTCCCTGTGGGTTAAGGTGGTGTGTTATTCAGTAAAGACTCTCTATGACATTTCTGTGTCAGAATCTGACCCTGGGCATAGTTTATTCTCACTTAGGAAAAGCCTTCATGGGTTATTTCTGAGTACAAATGGCTGTAGAAATCTGTATGAGAGTGAAAAATTGAGTACACTGGATTTCACAATGATATTAATAAAATTAAAATATCACATTTATTAAGGATTTACTCTTTTCCAGATTTTATGCTAAAAACTTAAATATAGATTTGTATATTTAATCCTCACAGCAATGTAAGATAAGTTATATTATCATATGCATTGCACATGCAAGGAAAATTATGTTTAAAAAGTTGGAACTAAAATATTATTCACTTGCTGCTGCTGTTGCTGCCGCTGTCGCTTCAGTCGTGTCCATCTCTGTGCAACCCCATAGACGGCAGCCCACCAGGCTCTCCTTTCCCTGGGATTCTTTAGGCAAGAATACTGGAGTGGGTTGCCATGGCAGCCAGCAATTTGAAATAATAACTAACCCTTATTATATGGACTGTTTTACACATTCAGACAAAATGACTCTATGGTTTAGTCACTTTCACTTTGATGAGGACTGCCAGGTTTATATGTATGTGTTTTAACTCTGTATTATTATATGAATCATTTAAATTGAGAAATAATGGAACTTACCTAATCTGCTAGAAAATAGGGCAGCGGGTATGTTGAGCCCCATGAGATCTGTTATGTCATATTATTTTACCTGACATAATTGACAGATATTGACTAAATATACTGTCATCCCAAAGACTGAATGAAGTGCTATATAAATTACCTCTAATGTAATAAATTAAATATAAATAGATATGATGTATACTAAGACTTTATCATAAATTACTAGTTCCGTTTTTAAATTTAAAAGCTGGAATATAAAAAAGAAATTAGTTGTATTATTACTCAAATTCTAAGTTAATTTTCTTCCATCATTCCAGATTAGTGTATACTTTTATGAGATTATTTACAGTCATTTCATTATCATGCTGAGTATAAAACCTATGACTTGACAATTAAAAATGACTTAAATTTGCATTGAAATAAACTTCAAAATCTTTAATAAATATTCATTTGATAGAAATAAAAGTCAAATAATACATGACTTAGTAATAATCTCTATATTTACATAACAGGTATTTCTAGATCTTGAGAAATATCTGTTCTTAGAAATCAGATATTCTGTATTGAGACTCTAACAGAAAGCCTGTTTCCCTTTATTTTATGTAGGGAAAAATATAATACATTTAAACATCAACTCAAGCCTCCAATCAACATAAAATATAGCTAAAACACAAGAAACTAGTTCTTATGTATAAGTAGCAAACTGTTACCTTAAAGTATAAAATTCTTAAAATATTATTTTCTAATCACCAATTAATTGTGTGTTACTTTTTTCTTCTTTTGCTTCCTTCTTACAGTTTTGTTTAGGACCTTCTTTTTTTTGGCACCCATGAAACACTAAGCTAAAACAGGGTTATGTAAGATAGGACCTGTAGAAATACATTCAAGATGAGCACATGATAATTGTTTTCCCTGATTATGAAACTGTGATGCCTCAGACTCACTAATATCTGGGAAACACATACTATTTTTAGGCACTCAGTGACCTTTTAAAATGTCTAGATATAATTGTGTCTTTTGACTAATGGCGCTTGGAATTTAACTTGAGGTTTTACCACAATAATTTGTGATAAATATTGTACTGAATTTTGGTAACGAAAATACAAAATGTTCCTATATGCTAGCTGAGTAACATTTTTTAAGATGTAAGAATGTTCTAGAGTACTAAAACGCCTTCTACTAGGAAGATATTTACTTGGAAGAAGTTCTCCAGAGCATGCCTGTATTTCATTTTGAAAATTAGTTGGCAGATATTAACATATGTTTATGCAGAGTGTTTATATTTCTATCCTTCTAGCTGTTTGGCAGTGAAATAGAACCCAGAGGATGTGGCAGTCATACATTTGCTGTTGTGTTCTCTTAAATTTTGTCACTATAGAGAAGCATTTTCTCTCTGCACGCTAAATTCTGAAATTGCTTCGAGAGTTTTTCAGTTGCTTCCCCACGGTTTGAGCAAAACTCTCTTTGCCCTTGTGTGAGTTCAGATGAGGAAGATAATCTAAATGGGCAATAAGAGAGGGTAGGCAGTGCTTATTTCTGAGCCTACAAATAAGAATGCCACATTTCCTCATGTTTAATGAGGCCACAGTCTCCACATTTTGAGGATTAGGGATATTTAACACCGAGGATGTGGTAAAGGTGGAATAAACTAGATTTTCAAGGTGCTTCATGTTTGTTTATGTAATCTTTGCACCACAGTCGTAAAACAAGGAAGTCATATACCCTTTCATATCAGCAAAGAAGCAAGCCTCATAGTAAAATTAATACAGTAATTATAATTGACCTTGCTTTCAAAGAGTCCAGGAAATATTATTGAACCATAAGTGGAAAATATTACTACATGTGCAAATTTTACTTTACTTAAGGTTTGTCTGACGCTCAAATTGAAGCAAGTTAACAGTGAGCGAATGCTTAATGAAAGCATGAATAGACATGTGTCCATTTTTCCGCTTTCCACTGTGGCTTCTACTATGAATCATGGAATCTTGATTGTCATCTCATGACAGAATACATAGATTGATTGCTTTAGAACTAGTGTTTCTTCACAGTCATTCCTAGCTGTAAGTCTGCACATTGAGAAGGTTTTGATTCTTTTTTCTTAATCTCAAAAGATGGTGTTAGTGAGCAATGATTACTGTGAAATGGGATTGAAATGGGATGTTGATTTTTATTCATATATTTTGGGTTTACTAAGTAAAATTATATAGGTAACCAATTATTAAATTTAGAAATGCTTCTGGGCATTTTCTTGTCTTTTCTAGAAATAGAGTTCCTGAATATTTTTAAGCTGTTGCTCTTATAATTATTAGAAAATAATTCCTTTTATCCTAATTACAATTTATGCTTCAGATCTCAGGGCTTACAAATTTTGTGGAATAAAAAAGACTGTTATCAATAGCTCTATTTATCACTCACTGTTTGCTAAGACTAAATAAAATAGCCTCAATGCCGTGGATCACTAATTCTAAACATAAGGAAATGCTATGAACTTATACATTCCTTCTTAGTACATGAACCGTGCTCCTTAAAGAAATTACCAGAGTAGATGATTGGGGATTTAAGGTTTTAACAATAACACCAGGAAGCAAAGAGTCGTAGGTTATGTTAATGAAGTCTTTTTGATGACAATGTATTTTCATAAAAGCCAAATTCTTAGGCGCATAGAGTTAGTTCTTTTTGGTAGTATTAAGTAGTATAACAGTTCTAAAATATGATATTAAATTACAAAGCTGGATTGAGTAGGAAATAAATGTGAATTAAAGCTAGCTTCCTGGGAATTTTATGTATCATAATGATTATCTTGTGAATATAGCACCCATAGTGAAAAGTATTGAACATATGTCACACAGGTGAATGTGATCTCTGAGGTCTATTATTTGGGGAAAAGCAAGTTTGAGACCCACTTGTGTAGCAGAATGGCCCCTTCTCAGGTCTTTTTTTTTTTTTTTTTTCCAAATCCACCCTTCCACCGTAAGTATTTATTACAGAGTAGCAGTATGTGCTAAGTTACTTCAGTCATGTCTGACTCTTTGTGACCCCATGGGCTGTAGCCTGCCAGACTCCTATGTCCATGTATTCTTCATGCAAGAATATTGGAGTGGGTTGTCATGCCCTTCTCCAGGGGAGTAGTAGTATAGTAGAAGGTAATACGACATTGGATAACTAAACTACTTGAATAAAAAATAAACCTTATGCTGTACTATGAGTAGCTGTCATTCACATAGATCATATTATAGCTCTAATTCTGCATTAAACTGTGAGAATCTTAAAGTCTCATATTTCTGATCCTTTTCCCACATTTGTATGATTTGAGAGTATACTCAGGTGATCAAGATTCTCTGGCTAGAAAGACCTGTACATTCTACATAGGCTCAAATCAGCTGCTTCAGCATTTTGAGAGCCTCGTTTATTTTCCTAGTCTTGCTATTATATATCATTTGTTGCCCTGAAAAAGAGCTGGATTGAGAGCTTTCACTGGAAAATTAACTCTTGTACTTTACTGGCCAACAGTATTTTCAGTCTTAGTAAATGTGCACTCTGTGAACTTAAAAGAAAGTCATCTAGGCAGCAAGGTTGGAAAAGCAGGGGAAGCTGCTATATATCACATTCCTAATAAAAGAGCAAGATACATTCAAAGTAGTAAACAACCAGAAGCATAGGCATTGACCAGTTAAGATGGAAACCTAACCAATTCAAGCACTCATGGGCCAGTATGCTGTGTGGGTACCTAATGACCAAGGGCCAGCCCTAATTTTTTAGAAATATAGTATTGATTTTTAAAAAAATACATTTGTGTGAATGATTATATTTACAGTGTAGCTTTTATATCCTGCTAAACATCATCAGTGAGTTTTTGAAATAGAACATATTACATGATGAGATATATGTTCCTAGAATATTCATTTTTTAGATTGAATGGCAATCTGTGTCAGAGAAATGACTAAAATTTTTAAATACTGTGTGCTTCACCATTAATAATTATTTAAAACATTTTAATAATA
Source organism: Budorcas taxicolor (assembly GCF_023091745.1). Classification (NCBI taxonomy): domain Eukaryota; kingdom Metazoa; phylum Chordata; class Mammalia; order Artiodactyla; family Bovidae; genus Budorcas; species Budorcas taxicolor. The sequence continues at coordinate 47,372,002 of NC_068915.1, forward strand.
TAGGATAGTTACTGTTCTTAGGTTTCAGAGAAATTGGGCACTAATATATTTTACTATAAAGTGCTATGTTTTTTTATTTGATTTGATTAGTTTCACTTTTGGTATTAAGATTTATGCCCTTTATGATGTTATCCATCAGATATATAGCCTTATTTTATGTTGTATACAAATCAATATACAATTTAGAAATTGTCTTTTAATTTATTCATCAAGCTCTCACGCATACTGAAAGCATATTACCACACATTTAGAGGAAGGGAAAAAGGATTTTCCCCTCTACATTGACCCATATTTTTTCATTTCATAATGCTATTTGGCCTCTTAAGAAACTAATTAAGATATAGGGAAATAAAGTTCATCCTAGCAACCAAGGCATAAGAGAAAATCCTCATGAAGCTTGAACCAGAAGGTGTTTGAAGCTGAATGTTTATAATGATTTAAGGTTTTCAAATATAAACTTCAATTGATACTGCAGTTTTCAAACATGCTATGTTTTACAGATTTTTCATAACTTGAGCAGTTTGAGTAAATGACCAATTCAGAGACTTGAAGTATTGAATTCCAGGAATTAAGAGTAATGAAGCCAAGCCATGTGCTGAGTGGGTCTCTGTACTTTTCCAGGGATTATTTACTGGGTCATCTAGGCCACTGGTTTTCTAAAGTCAGCCCTTGTGCTGGAGGCATGACTCATTTGTATTATTTATTAAAGAGGTGGGTTTCTGGACCTCACTCAAAATTGCCTGGCTCAATATCATCCATGATAGGCTCTAGATCTTAAAGTTTTTAAGAAGCTTTGTAGGTAACCTGTTCTAGATGCCCTGCAGCATGATTTTTACAGAGTCTCTTATTGTGTATTTCAGCTTTGTTGCTTTCCCTTAATGGATACATAATGCATAAACATAACCTCACAAAGCTTCCTGCCAGACACACTTCCCTCAGAGCTCTGCACCATTTGTTCCTGAGCCATTACTTTTTCTAGCCATCATTTGTTACCTTTTGGTGAACTCATCCTGTGATTTGAGGGAACAGAGAAACCCCAAACTTGTGTGAGTAACAGCTTTAAAAGTTTTCAGCTGTTTTTCTATTTGTTGGAACAGCAGAATTTTTCAGACCCCTTGCCTGCTCTTTGCTTGACAGAATGACACAATAAAGAAGATTGATATCAAGGTCTTTCAGATAATTGTGCAGGGAGAAGCTGCAGGAACTGTACATTAGCGCAACTATATTTGTCAACAGTCGAGTTAAGTGATCCGCAAGAAGTCATCTAAAACAAATGACACTAAAATTTACTTTAACACCAATAATAGCATTGATAATAGCATTGAACACTGACTTAGCTTAGCACCTTAAATAGACTTTAAATCTTAGATAATACATGACTGTTAATCAACAGCAAAGAAGTTTGGAAAAGAGATAAAAAGACTCACTTAATTTTGATTCTAATATATGTATACCCAGAGTCAGAGAATAGAATAGTTTGTTATAAAAGAAAAACACATTCAAAAGCCTTCAATCCTGTTCTATTGAACTTCTCACAAACTACAAATCCATTTCCTTCTAGAGAGTCCATCTGAAATATTTGCCATTTTCTTTCTTATATGTCTTAACCTTGCAGGCCAATACCCTACATGTCAAATAGGTGGAATTAAACCAAGTTACTTATCACATTTTGACTGTTGCTTTACTTTTTATCATCCTGGAATATAATTAGTTAGGAAAGAAAAGCAAAATGGTTTCTCTTTACATTAATATTTTTTTGTCTCTTAAGACTATGAAATAGACTTCAAAGGTACTTATATTTTTAGGGCTACAACTGTAAACTGTACATACCTGAAAATGTACGTGTCACCAGGAGTATAGTGAAAAAGTTCAGAGGTGACTTGGTTATTACCTTTACACTTGAGGGAATTACTTGTTTTGACTTTATATATAAAATATTACTATTATAAAGGGCAAGCATCAGTTTGACTACTGAAAGGAAGCAGAGTAGAAAGTATAATGAAATAATTATCTTTTAATAATTGACATACCATAATATTGTAATTAGGCTTTTTAGTTCCTCTTCACTTTCTGCCATAAGGGTGGTGTCATCTGCATATCTGAGGTTATTGATATTTCTCCCAGCAATCTTGATTCCAGCTTAAGCTTTTTCCAGCCCAGCATTTCTCATGATGTAATCTGCATGTAAGTTAAATTAGCAGGGTGACAATATACAGCCTTGATGTACTCCTTTTCCTACTTGGAACCAGTCCGTTCCATGTCCAATTCTAACTGTTGCTTCCTGGCTTGCATATAGGTTTCTCAAGAGGCAGCTCAGGTGGTCTAGTATTCCCATCTCTTTCATAATTTTCCACAGTTTGTTGTAATCAACACAATCAAAGGCTTTTGCATAGTCATCTAGTCCCATCACTTCATGGGAAATAGATGGAGAAACAGTGGAAACAGTGTCAGACTTTATTTTTTGGGCTCCAAAATCACTGCAGATGATGATTGCCACCATGAAATTAAAAGACGCTTACTCCTTGGAAGGAAAGTTATGACCAACCTAGACAGCATATTAAAAAGCAGAGACATTACCATTACTTTGCCAACAAAGGTCCGTCTAGTCAAGGCTATGGTTTTTCCAGTGGTCATGTATGGATGTGAGAGTTGGACTGTGAAGAAAGCTGAGTGCCAAAGAATTGATGCTTTTGAACTATGGTGTTGGAGAAGACTCTTGAGTGTCCCTTGGACTGCAAGGAGATCCAACCAGTCCATTTTGAAGGAGATCAGCCCTGGGATTTCTTTGGAAGGAATGATGCTAAAGCTGAAACTCCAGTACTTTGGCCACCTGATGGGAAATGCTGACTCATTGGAAAAGACCCTGATGCTGGGAGGGATGGGGGCAGGAGGAGAAGGGGACTACAGAGGATGAGATGGTTGGATGGCATCACCAACTCGACGGACATGAGTTTGGGTAAACTCCGGGAGTTGGTGATGGACAGAGAGGCGTGACGTGCTGCGATTAATGGGGTCGCAAAGAGTCGGACACAACTGAGCTACTGAACTGAACTCCACTGAATATTGTAATATGCACAATTCAAAATATATTTTACATCTCCTATGGTTCAGGCTGTCTGTTAATTTCTAGGATTATAAAGTATGAATAAGAATGACTACAGCTTAAAAAGACCTCATGATAGAATACCACTTTATCTTTTCCTTTCATTGTTTACAAGTTCTAGAAGATTGTATGAGGCTTGCCCTTAATATTTGAGAAGTAGGAGTAGGACAAATATAAATAAAATATTTAAAAGTTACATTTAAAAAGTGTTTGAATGAAGTTAATGCTTTCCCCTTACCTTGAAAAAATACCATTATAATTGTTATGCTCCAAGCCCGTATCTCCGAACCGACCGAGAGAGAGAGCAAGTCCACCATGGTAATGCAAGGGCAAGAAGGGAGTTTATCTCCAGCGCGCTAGGGCCCAAGTCTCATCCCACACAAGGGAATCCGACAAGAGCCCCGAACAAAGGAGTATGGCGGCTTATATACAGGCAGTTCTTTGTCTCAGTTACAGGAGTAGCTGGCGTTACATGATTGGCCAGGCAGGATGAGCGCATATCCTGTCTTTTTTTGGTAAACATGACTCAGGTCTTAGAGCCTGTCGTTTGGTCCCTAACATTCCCCCCTGTCCTTAGATCATATAGAGGAATCTTCCTCTCGGTCCTGAGACACAGTTTGATATTGTTGTCGAAGCACAAACAGCTGTACTGTATTTATGTGTTCTTTTACAAAGGCTATAAGTCTATTGATAATACATGGGCCAAAGGTAAGCATCAGTAGAAGTATTAGCAGGGGTCCCAGCAAGGTGGAGATTAGGGTGGTCAACCAAGGGGATTGTTGAAACCAAGACTCAAACCATCCTTGTTGAGCCTCACATTTTCGTTTACGTTGGGCTAGTCTCTCTCTTACTTTGGGCATAGATTTTTAAACTATTTTTGTGTGATCAGCATAAAAACAACACTCTTTTTAGGGCAGCACAGAGTCCCCCCTGTATCTCCCCACAGATCTTTCAGTTATGCCTGGGCACACCTGGACATGCCCAGAATGCATGATTTTGGAGCTTGCCCCTCTTTCAGGGTACATTTACCACCGGCTTAAGGTCAAAGTATAAGTCTGGCCACCAAGTATTTGGTGGATGTATTGCGGTGGTGGAGTTAAGCATCTCACGTGTTAGTCTATTTTGCAGTTTTCAGGTGATTTTGACGGGTTGATGTGGGTTCATGCTGGCAGCTCCGGAGCAGAGTAACTGGGTCATCCACAAGACGGCCCAGCTGAGCTGTCCTAGTCCTGTTGGCGCCTTCGAAGCTTTAGCCTCAGGGGGTTGGACAGGTGCAGAGATACTTCCCATTTTTTTTTAGTGTCTTCCTGCTCTGCTGAAGCAGCTGGGCGTACGTGGTTGCAATGCACCCAAGGCCCGATACCGTCGAACTTTAGGGCAGTTGGGGTGGTAAAGAGAACAACATAAGGACCCTTCCATTTGGGTTCTAGTGCCTTGGTCTGGTGCCTTTTGACCCATACCCAATCTCCTGGGCCAATGTCATGTGGGGGAATAGTTCCCTTATTTTGACCCACATGTATTTCCTGGAGCAGTTTCCAGACACGAGAGTGCACCTTGCTTAAGGCCATCAAGGCCTCTTGGAATTGTCCCAACGTGGGAGGCGGTAGTTTCTTTTCTTTAAATATTGGACATACAGAGGGAGGTCTCCCATACAGAATTTCAAATAGGGTCAGATTAAGTTGATAAGGAGTATTACGCGCACGGAAGAGGGCGAAGGGAAGGAGGGTCACCCAGTCCCTGCCAGTCTCTATAGCCAATTTAGTTAGTTTTTTTAGAGTCCGATTCATTTTTTTTTTTTTTTTACTTGCCCTGAGCTCTGTGGAGTGTATTTACAATGTAACTTCCATTTAGTCCCCAGGGCTAGGGCAAGGCTCTGAACTATTTGACTCACAAAAGCAGGTCCATTATCAGAGCCGATGGTCACTGGCAGGCCAAACCTGGGAACTATTTCTTGTAAAATCTTTTTTGCCACTATCATCGCGGTTTTTCCCTTTGTAGGAAAAGCCTCCACCCACCCTGAGAAGGTATCCACCAACACTAACAAGTACCGGTAACCATACTTGCCTGGCCTTACCTCGGTGAAATCTATTTCCCAGTGTTGCCCTGGTCCTTCTCCCCGATACCTCAGTCCTGCATGTTGTCCTTTTCCTGGCCTCATCTGTTGACACGCCTTACAAGCATGCACTATGTTCTTTACAGTTGTCTGGTGCCGGGGAAATCGCAGGCGCGCAGTTTGAAAGAGCATCAGAGTCTTCTTTTTTCCCAGATGAGTAGACAAGTGCAAATGCTCACATAGTTGCCGTCCCAACTGAGCAGGGAGTATCAAGTAGCCGTCTGAGTCTCTGTACCATCCATCTTCACCTTTTTGAAGGTTGGTGTGTTTTTGGATCCAAGCAAGGTCTGTGGATGAATACTCAGGGGTTGGGGGCAGAGTTCCCATACCTGGAGGTGGAAGTCCGATCGCCAACACAGGGGTGATGAAATCTTCATCAGCTACTTTTTGAGCTGCCAGGTCTGTGGCACGAATCCCTCGTGCCGTGGGGCTGTCACCCTTCTGATGTCCAGGTACGTGTACTATTGACACAGCCCGAGGCATCTGTACAGCCTCTAAAAGTCTACGGATTTCAGGCAAGTTTTTAATTTTTTTTTTTTTTAGCTGTCAAAAACCCCCGTTCCCGATATATCGGGCCCTGGATGTGTACTGTGCCAAAAGCATAGCGACTGTCAGTGAAAATAGTTATTTTTTTCCTTTGGCTCTCTCTAATGCTTGAATCAGGGCAATTAACTCTGCCTTTTGTGCTGAGGTATCCGGGGGAAGGGCCTCTGCCCATATCGTCTATCCAGAGTCATCTACTACTGTGGCTCCTGCCCGTCTCTGTCCATCTTTTACATAACTGCTGCCATCTGTGAACCATTTTAGCTCACTGTTATCCAGTGGAGTATCAGTTAAGTCCTTTCGCATTGCTGTTACCCCGGCCAGTATCTCATCACAATCATGGAGGGGGCTATTTTTTTCCGGATTGGGCAAAAGAGTGGCCGGATTTAGAGTGCAGGGCATTTGGAGATGAATCCGTGGGGTGTCAAGTAGCAAGGCCTGGTAGTGCGTCAAGTGGGCATTAGAAATCCATTTACCTGGGGGTTGCTTTAAAACTCTCTCTATGGCATGAGGAGTGTAGACCAAGAGTCTCTGTCCATAAGTCAGTTTATCAGCATCGTGGACTAAGAGCGCGGTGGCCGCGATGATACGGAGGCAAGGTGGCCATCTGGCTGCCACTGGGTCCAGTCTCTTGGAAAGGTAAGCTGCAGGTCGCTTCTATGGTCCCCATTTCTGTGTTAGTACCCCTTTTTCTATCCCCCGCTTTTCATCTACAAATAATTGGAAAGGCTTAGATGGATCAGGGAGGGCAAGGGCAGGGGCTTCTAGCAAGGCTTGCCTGAGCTTTTGGAAGGCCTCTTTCATTGCCTCAGTCCATTTCCAGTCTTTGGTTTTTTTTTGGTCCCTTCATATAGGGGCCTGGCCTTTTCTGCAAACCCCAAGATCCATAACCAGCAATATCCCACAGTTCCCAGAAATTTTCTCACTTGTCTAGGGCTAGCCGGCTCAGGGATCTGGAGGATGGTTTTTTTTATAGCCTGTGTTAGCCACCTCTGGCCCTGTTTCATCTTATAACCGAGGTATGTAACCTCTTGCTTGGCAATCTGGGCCTTTTTGGCACTGGCCCTGTAACCTAAAGTCCCCAAGGTTTGGAGAAGGTCACCTGTTGCCTCTTGGCACTCTCTCTCTGTAGCTGCTGCCAGTATAAGGTCATCAACATATTATAATAAAACAATGGTAGGGTGTTCAACCCGATATTCACGGAGGTCTTCGTCCAGGGCCTCATTAAATAACGTGGGCGAGTTTATGAAACCCTGTGGTAAGCGAGTCCATGTCAGCTGCACAGAGGTCTGACCACTGTCTTCCTGCCATTCGAAGGCAAAGATCTCTTGGCTTGCGGGGGCAAGAGGCAAACTGAAAAAGGCATCTTTTAAATCTAAATCAGTGTACCAAATGTAGTTTGGAGGCAAGTTGCTTAGCAATGTATAACGGTTAGGAACCATAGGATGAATATCACTCACCCGTTTGTTGACTTCTCGTAGATCTTGAACTGGTCTAAAATCAGTTCCCCCAGGCTTTTTTACAGGCAGCAGGGGAGTGTTCCATGGGGACCGGCACCTTTTCAGGACCCCAGCGTCTATGAGGCGTTGTATATGAGGAGTAATTCCTTGTCGAGCCTCTTGACTCATGGGATACTGTCGTACCCTCACCGGGGAAGCACTGGCTTTCAGTTCCACAATGATAGGGGGCCTCTGTTTGGCTAGTCCCATTCCTGCTGTTTCAGCCCAGGCCTGAGGGTATCTTTGAACCCATGGTTGTACTTCGGGGCTTATTGTCGCTGGGGCCTCTGGCAAGTAGAGTCTGTATTCATTTTTTAATGCCAGAGACAAGACCTGAAGAGGATGCCCGGTCCCATCTAAAACCGACACTTGTCCGTGGTCAAAATGAATTTGGGCATTTACTTTAAACAGTAAATCCCTTCCCAACAAGGGCACTGGACACTCAGGTATCACCAGAAAAGAATGGGTCACCTGGTGGGCCCCCAAGTTCACATGCCGTTTTGTAGTCCATCCATATTGTTTAGTCCCGGTTGCTCCCTGCACCCAGCTACTTTTCTTAGACATGGGTCCATCTTTTTGGTTTAAGACTGAGTATTGGGCTCCCATGTCCACCATGAAGCCAACCGGTTTTCCCTCCACATTTATAGTTACCCAGGACTCGGGGAGGGTCTTCAAGCCCTGACCCCCCTAGTCGCTATCCTCACCCGCGTAGAGGATATGACTGTCTGGAGAGGGAGTCTCGTTCTTGGGGTTCTTGGGCCCCTCTTTTAGATTTTTCTTGGGGCATTTATCTTTCTAATGTCCAAACTCTACAAAACGCACATTGGTTTTTTTTTTTCAAGCTTACGCCTTGTCGTTTTTTCTTCAGTTTTTGAGTCCAATTTTTTTCCTTTTTGGAACCTGTTTTTGTTTTCAACCCCAGCAAAAAATATCTGGACCAGCTCTTTTTGATTTTTACGGTTTTCTTCAGCTCTAAATTTTCTTTTTTCTCTTCTAATGTGGTCCTCTCTCTCTTTTGGGGTCTTTCTATGATTAAAAACTCTCTCGGCTGCCCTCACTAAATCTTGCAAGGATTGTTCATTTAACCTCTCTATCTTTTGTAACTTTTTTCTAATATTGGGGGCTGCTTGATTTACAAATGCTAACATAACTGCCGCTCGTGACTCATCTGCCTGTGGGTCCATAGGGGTATACTGTCTAAAAGCTTTTATTATCCTTTCAAGGAAGGCTGCTGGGCTCTCATTTGGTTCCTGCCTCACTGAATTTATTTTGGCCAAATTAGTTGGCTTCCTGGCGACCGCTCTAAGGCCGGCCATGAGAGTCCGGCGGTACACTCGGAGATGCCCCCCACCCCCGCCCCCGGAAGAGACCCCGGCGCGCCCCCCGCCAGGGGGGGGGGAGCGCCAGGAGGGGGGAGAGCATGGCGACGAGGGCTGGCTCCCTCAGCCCCGGGAGTCAGCGAGTGCTGCTGCCAGGGGGCTGTAACACTCGGGGAGGGTGGACCCGCCGCCGCGAGACGGCAGGGCCCCCCGAGCCACCTTTTCTTGCTGGGCCTTTTTAGCCGTCCCAGAGCTGGTGGCAGCGTACCACCACGGTGGAAATGCGCCTGGCGGCGCACCGGCCGGGGGGGGGGGGGGCGGTCCCCCGTTGACCCCACCCTTGGCCCCGCCCACCTACCCCCACGATCTCCCCCCAACCTTTCTCTTCCCCCCTGCCCGGAGGCGGAGGGAAGAGTGGCGAGGGGTCGGGAGGAACGGGGAGCGGGAAAGATCCGCCGGGCTGCCAGCACGGCCGGGCCCACCGCCCGGTTGAATCCTCCAGGCGGACTGCGCTGACCCCACCCGTTTACCTCTTAATGGTTTTATACCCTCTTGAACTCTCTTTAAAGTTCTTTTTAACTTTCCTTTACAGTACTTGTTGACTATCGGTCTCGTGCCGGTATTTAGCCTTAGATGGAGTTTACCACCCGCTTTGGGCTGCATTCTCAAGCAACCCGACTCCGGCAAAACCCGAGCCGACGCGCTGGGGGCCGTTACTGGCCTCATACCGTCTATGGGCCTTGAACTCTCTCTTTAACTGCCTGGATAATTTGGGGATTGAAGGTTCCTTCTTGTGGCCATCTGACGTCAAAGGTGGGCCACTTGGCGGAACAGAAAGTCACCAGTTTGCTCTTCTTCATCAGTAACGAACGATTCTGAGCTCTAGACTTGAAAGCAGAGAAGTGGTTAATCATAAGAGATAAAGGAGTAGAAGTTGTTGGTCCCATGATCACAGAAAAGTACACTGGGAGCCAACAGAGCACACAAAGAGCAACGCAGACACCACAAATAGACAAACAGATAACAAACGCAAGGTGGCCACTGACAATGCACTCAATCTTACCTGCAGGATGTTCACAGAGCCAGCCGCCTCCCCCACGAAACCGGGCCCTGGCCTTACGCTGGACTTAATCCAGTAACCAGAGCCAGCCGCCTCCCCAGCACGAAACCGGGCCCCGGCCTTACGCTGGACTTGCCTCTGAACTTTACACCCAGATGCCTCCCCAGTACGATACTGGGCCCCAGACTTAATCTGGGCTTCTGCAACGTTAGCACCAGTGCTCAGAGCTCTTATCTCCTAACGAGGTTACTCCCTTCTACCAGGAGAGTTGTCCTCCCCGGCGGGACGGAGATCCCGGACGAGCCCCCAAATGTTATGCTCCGAGCCCGTATCTCCGAACCGACCGAGAGAGAGAGCAAGTCCACCACGGTAATGCAAGGGCAAGAAGGGTGTTTATCTCCAGCGCGCTAGGGCCCAAGTCTCATCCCACACAAGGGAATCCGACAAGAGCCCCGAACAAAGGAGTATGGCGGCTTATATACAGGCAGTTCTTCATCTCAGTTACAGGAGTAGCTGGCGTTACATGATTGGCCAGGCAGGATGAGTGCATATCCTGTCTTTTTTTGGTAAACATGACTCAGGTCTTAGAGCCCGTCGTTTGGTCCCTAACAATAATAACCTGTACTTTGGGTGTGAATTTATACTTCTCTGACTTTATGGACCTTCATGATGAGAAATATTGCCTAGGGAGAGCTGGCCCTTGGGTTCTGGAGCACATTCATCATCTTTCCAACTCTGATTTCTATCTCTGCTACCAGAGTGGATGCCCAAGACATTATGTCCAACTTAGTGACAGCTGTCTCTCAGCTACTCTAAGTCCTAGAAATTCAGATGTTGACATAGGATCTACCTATGAGCCTTGGGAAGTAATATCTGTTTGTATATGTGTAATGTTGGACTAAGATAAAAAAGATAAGGAAGGAGAGAAACAAAGTTCTTAATGTTGGTTTAATATTCAATAAGAAAAGCAAGGTAATAAAGAATGTCAGTACAAAATGAATGATTATAAATTGCATGTGACAGAAAATTAAAAAGCATGATATAATTGAATTATTAAAACCATTTAGAGGAAATTCCCAAGATGGTAGAGTAAAAGACCCTGAGATCACCTTCTCTCATGGGCACACCAAAATTACAACTATTTATAGAACAGCCATCAATGAAAAAGAACAGGGTTCAACTGTTGGTGGGAATGTAAATTAATTGATTTTAAAGCTTCCTTCCATATATAAATATATTTTTGAATTTTAATGTAATGAGTATGAGTAATAATATATTTTTATCTTTGCAAAACAGAGTATATTCTTTACAATTAAATATATGTGGGTCCTGTGCTTACTAATGCTAGATTTAGATCAATTTTAAAACCTCTCTTAGCCTTTCTTATCTCTTGTGTAGCATGAATGTACTGTAGGTATCTTTCTCATAGAATTGTTGTGCATGTTAGCTAAGCAAGCAGATATCACAGAATCTTGCATATGGTAACCAACAATTAAAAGTATGCTGCTATCATCATCATCATCATCATCATCATATCAATTAAATGGTGAGAATTTAAATTCTACCTCTTATTATCAGTATATCTTGGAAATATTAGTGGTGACAAACTAGCCAGTTTTCCTGTTTGAGTCTATTTTCCTGAAGTTAAGCCTGAATTAGAAACCTAATGAGCAGAGCCATAGTTCTGACATGATCTAGCTTTGTGATCTTGGCCACGACATGAACTCTCTAGTCTTCCATTTCCACATAGATAAATCACAATAATTTGAATAGGTTAATTCCAAGCCGTTATCAATCATAGTGCCAATTTAAGTTGTCTGTATGTATTCTAACTGTGACTTCTATAGCCACACCCCACTCAGAACATCTAGGTCAGTATCATTGCTTCCCTTAAGTCTTATAGAAGCTTCCTGCCTAATGTCCTTGCTTCCCGCCTAATGTCCTTGCTTCCCCCTTGGTCTCTTGGTAACCCACAATCTATATACAGCAGCCCAACTGGTAACTTGAAAATGGAAATCTTAGTATGCTTTTCTACTGCTTACACCCACCAATGCACTTGGAATAAAATTTAAATACCTTATCACTGCCTACGTGTTCTGACAAACATAACCTCTAAGTTTCACTACCATCTTGTCTAGAATCACTGTCCCGTTGTTATCCGTGGTCCAGTTACATGGATGTTCTCCTCCTTACCCAAATAGTCCAGTTTATTTTCCAACTTAAGATCTTTGAGTAACCAAATTCTTTTAACAACAATGCACTCTTACTGATTCGTGTTTGACTGGTTCCTTTTCACGCAACTAGATCTCATCTTAACTGCTATCGTCTTAAAGGGGTATTTCCAGCTACTTTATCTATAGAATTGCCTCTGGAACTGGTAGCTGGCACAGCTATTATGGATTTTAGTCTCCTATTAGGTGGAATAAAACTAATTTTAAAAGTTCAAAAACACACTTTAGTCTATTTTAAATATTTTCTTGGTTTATTCATTGAGTTTAATTTCTCTGAATCTAGATATCTTAGTATCAAGAGACAAGGAATCATTTTAGTCCAGATATCTTTTCTGTTCCCAGTATCTAGAATGGTGACTGGTGATAGACGATGTTAAGTAAATATTTGCTGATGAGTACAAATAAACTATAGATGAATGCATGGGTAAACAAGTGAATAGTGAGTAAACTAGTGCGTGTGTGATGTGTGTTCATATGCTGAAGTTTAGTAATAACCTGACACTATCATTTAATTTGGTTCTGGCACTGCCTTTCCCAGAGAGTGGATATCAACAGTGTCAGAATTGTCTATTACTCAAATGGATAGTTTCAAATAAAGTAGAGTCAGTTCTACTCAGTGTTCTGTAGTGACTTAAATGGGTTCAGTTCAGTTCAGTTCAGTTCAGTCACTCAGTTGTGTCCGACTCTTTGTGACCGTAAAAACTGAAGCACACCAGGCCTCCCTGTCCATCATCAACTCCTGGGGTCCACCCAAACTCATGTCCATTGAGTTGGTGATGCCATCCAACCACCTCATCCTCTGTCGTTCCCTTCTCCTCCTGCCCTCAGTCTTTCCCAACATCAGGGTCCTGTGAAATGAGTCAGCTCTTCACATCAGGTGGCCCAAGTATTGGAGTTTCAGCTTCAACACCAGTCCTTCCAGTGAACACCCGGGACTGATCTCTTTAGGATGGACTGGTTGGATCTCCTTGCAGTCGAAGGGACTCTCAAGAGCCTTCTCCAACACCACAGTTCAAAACCATCAATTCTTTGGCGCTCAGCTTTCTTTATAGTCCAACTCTCACATCCATACATGGCCACTGGAAAAACCATAACCTTGACTAGAAGGACCTTTGTTGACAAAGTAATGTCTCTGATTTTTAATATGCTGTCTAGATTGGTCATAACTTTCCTTCCAAGGAGTAAGTGTCTTTTAATTTCATGGCTGCAATCACCATCTGCAGTGATTTTGGAGCCCAGAAAAATATAGTCAGCCACTGTTTTCCACTGTTTCCCCATTTGTTTGCCAGGAAGAGATGGGACCGGATGCCATGATCTTCGTTTTCTAAATGTTGAGCTTTAAGCCAGCTTTTTCACTCTCCTCTTTCACTTTCATTAAGAGGCTCTTTAGTTCTTCACTTTCTGCCGTAAGGGTGGTGTCATCTGCATATCTGAGGTTATTGATATTTCTCCCAGCAATCTTGATTCCAGCTTGTGCTTCTTCCAGCCCAGCGTTTCTCATGATGTACTCTGCATATAACTTAAATAAGAAGGATGACAATATACAGCCTTGATGTACTCTTTTCCTATTTTGAACCAGTCTGGGTAGTCAATCCAGAAAAGAAAAGATATGTATAGTTGATTCACTTTGCTATACAATAGAAACTAACACAACATTGTAAAACAACTATTTATTGTTGTTTAGTTGCTAAGTTGTGTCTAACTCTTTGTGACCCCATGGACTGTAGCCCACCAAATTCCTCTGTTCCTGGGATTTCCCAGTCAAAAATATTGGAGTGGGTTGCCATTTCCTCTTGCAGGGGATCTTCCCAATCCAGGGATCAAACCTTCATCTCCTGCATTGGTAAGTGGATTCTTAATCACTAAGCCACCTGGGAAAACTATACTCCAATTCTAATTAATTTTTTTGAAAGGAACAATATTTAGAGCAAATGGTGACTAATAGCTCATCTGGCCTCTCACCCCTCTTTCTCTTCCATATATGCATGAATATGTAAAATATGTAATTTTTTCTTCTTGTCAATTTAAGCTGTGATACACTTATTTTTTGAAGGCTAGAAACTTTACTTTTTAAAAAATTGTTACCATGCAAATTTCAGTAAAAACTAAATTAGTTATACCAATTCTGGAAACTCAACCTGTTTTAAATTCTTGGATTAATTACGTTAACAAAATTATTTATAAACATGTTAAACATACAAAAAAGAAAATCAGAATTGGGAGTTTCATGAGGATACAGACACTATTTGATTTTGTTCCCTACTTGTAAATAACAGTATGTCTGACATTTCCCAAGGGCTAATAACTGATCAGTGAATTATTGACATATAGAAAACAGGATTGTGATATTTCTGCATAAAATCATCAGCTATAGATATTACTCAGGATGGTTTTACAAGCAACCTAATACCTAGTCAGAAGTGATTTTTATTTTACATTCCATAAATATTCTCAAACAAAAAGTTCTAGATTTTTCCGTCAGTTTACATAATGAAACAAGAATGAATTTCTGATTCAGTCAGACACAAATTCCAGTATCTTGACCTTGAGCATATCATTAAACTTGTGAAATTCAGTTTTCCCATCAGTAAATTAAGATGAACACATCTACATCCCATAATTTTCTAGTACACCTTATCAGGTACTAGAAATACATCTCACTCATATGGGACTGAAAAGGCTTCCCAGATGGCTCAGTGGTAAAGAATCTGACTGCCAATGCAGAAGTTGCAGGTTTAATCCCTGGGTCAAAAGATCCCCTGGAGGAGGAAATGGCAATCCATTCCAGTCTTCTTGCCTGGGAAATTCCATGGACAGTCCACGGGATCACAGAGAGTTGGACACCACCTACTGACTGAGCACCCATATAAGACTCAAAGTTTAATAAGATTTAACATTACCATTTAGTACACATATGGCCCATGTATATCTCTTTGTCCTTTACCTACCTCAAAGCATATACAAGTTTTACTTTTTTTACACCCATATTACACCACTTACTAGCTATGTCATCTTGAGTACCTGTGAACATGTGTTTCTCATGTGTTCTAAATATTATCTGCATTAGTAACCTCAGAGGGTTATTTTGAGAACCGAAGGAGAGTATTCCTGTAAAAGTGTTTCATAAATGCTAACATACATAAAGAACAAGCTGGAATCAAGATTGCCGGGAGAAATATCAATAACCTCAGATATGCAGATGACATCACCCTTATGGCAGAAAGTGAAGAAGAACTAAAGAGCCTCTTTTTTTTTTTTAATTTTTATTTTTACTTAATTTTACTTTACAATACTGTATTGGTTTTGCCATACATTGATGAAAGTGAAAGAGGAGAGTGAAAAAGCTGGCTTAAAGCTCAACATTCAGAAAACTAAGATCATGGCATCCAGTCCCATCACTTCATGGCAAATAAATGGGGAAACAGTGGAAAACAGTGGCTGACTTTATTTTCTTGGGCTCCAAAATCACTGCAGATGGTGATTGCAGCCATGAAATTAAAAGACGCTTACTCCTTGAAAGGGAAGTTATGACCAACCTAGACAGCATATTAAAAATCAGAGACATTACTTTGCCAACAAAGGTCCGTCTAGTCAAGGCTATGGTTTTTCCAGTGGCCATGTATGGATGTGAGAGTTGGACTATAAAGAAAGCTGAGCACCGAAGAACTGATGCTTTTGAACTGTGGTGTTAGAGAAGACTCTTAAAGAGTCCCTTGACAGCAAGGAGATCCAACCAGTCCTTCCTAAAGGAGATAAGTCCCGGGTGTTCATTGGAAGGACTGATGTTGAAGCTGAAACTCCAATACTTGGGCCACCTGATGTGAAGAGCTGACTCATTTGAAAAGACCATGCATGATAGGAAAAAAAACAAACAAACAAACAAAAAAACACCTCAGTAAGTAGGTATGGGGAATGTGCCTTAATAGAAGAAAGCCCACAACTAACATTATACTAGATAATAAAATGCTCAAAGCTTTTTCTCTAAGACTAAGAATAAGACAAGGATGTCTACTCCTACCATTTCTATTCGACATAGTACTAGAGGTCCTAGCAACAGTAATTAGGTAAGAAAAAGATATACAATCCATATGAATCAGAAGGGAAAAAGAAAAGCCAGCAATATTTTCAGATAACTCTATATAACACACAAAAACCCTAAAGAATAAACCAAAAAGCTGTTAGAACAAATAAATAAATTCAGTAAAGTTTCAGGATACAGATTCCATATACAGAAATCTGTTGTGTTTCAATATAGTAATAATGAAGTATCCGGAACAAATGGCCAAAAGTTTGTTTGAGAAATATGCACAAAGCTAAAGGCATCATGTTTCCTGTCTTCAAACTACGTTACAAAGCTATAGTGTGTGTGCGTGCACGTGCTCAGTCGCTTCAGTTGTGTCTGACTCTTTGCAACTCTATGGGTTGCAGCCCATCAAGTTCCTCTGTCCATGGATTTTCCAGGCAAGAATACTGGAGTGTGTAGCCATGCCCTCTTCCAGGGGATCTTCCTGACCCAGGGGGTCAAACCTGTCTATCCTGTGTCTCCTTCATGGCAGGCAATTCTTTACCACTGAGTCATTGGGGAAGCTCATAGTCAACCATATTGCAGTGCATATTTGAAAGTGGCCGAGAGTAATTCTTAAATAAAGTTATCACACACACAGAAAATTTTAACTTTGTAGAGTTATTAATGGTAACTACACTTAGTATGGTGATCATTTCACAGTGCATACAAATATTGAATTATGTTGTATACCTGAAACGAATATGACCTTATGTGTCAACTGTATCTCAGTGAAAAAGAACCTCTCCCCAATTTTAATGCACACATATTTTGGCAAGTGTACAAAATGACATGTGTAAGGCTGTTTGTTGCTACCATATTTGCAATAAGAAAAAGCTGGAAAGAACTTTAATCAGGTTTTCACTAAATGCATATAATGGGAACTCTATATCATTATCTTCTAAAACATGATTCAACTCTCTCTATATAATGAGATGAATATATTTTTCAAATAAATTGAAGCTGACATGAATCAAAAAAAAAAAAAGAAAAGAAAAGACCCTGATGCTGGGAAAGACTGAGGGCAGGAGGAGAAGGGGACAACAGAGGTTGAGATGCTTGAATGGCATCATCGACTCAATGGACATGAGTTTGGGTAAACTCTGGGAGTTGGTGATGGACAGGGAGGCCTGGTGTGCTGTGATTCATGGGGTCACAAAGAGTTGAACATGACTGAGTGACTGAACTGAACTGAACTGACTGAACATATATAAATAAAAGGCCATTGATTTGCCTGTAACTCTCAAAAGAAAACATGATGTAGTATGAAGATCACAAGGCTAGGAGGCTTCTTATTTACTGCGGAACCATCAACAAGTTTTAAGCTCTTGATCATCAGTTCCCATGCTGTGGATACTTCAGTCATATCTGTTGCCATTCTACCTTTAGAAGATTTGCCCACTCTGTCCTTGATTCTGTTTCCAAGAAACTGAGCTATTACTTGCCTCAGGTCCTTTGCACATACTTTTCAGAATAGCCTGGTGGCTATAGTCCATGGGGTTGGTAACAGTGGGAAATGACTGAGCAATTAACATTTTCATTTTTCATTTTCACTTTTCATTGACCCAGAAGATTCTTTTTCCTACTAATCCCATCCTTTGTATCTTAGCTTAAATGTCACTTCACTAGGGTGGCATTCATTGACCATCCTGTTGAGAGTACAATCCCCCAGTTTTCACTCCTGTTTATTCTTCCAACCTTACTATTCTAAATTACCTACATCTTCAAAATAATTAAAAAGTAGTTTAAGCACAATAACAACTGCCAATTATTTATTTCTTATTATGTGACAAGTACTGGAATAAGCTGTTTTGAGCAATATCTTGCCTGACCTTCAAGATGTTCCAAAGTAGCAACAGTAATTATCTCCATTTCATAGTCAAGAAATTTGGAAGTTAGGGATGATGTGTAATTGATCAAGATCTTACAGTTTGTAGATGGTGGAGCTAGAAGTCAAACCCAGTGTGTTTTGTTCTTATGGCAAAGCAATTAGTTCCTAAAATAACCCCTGAGTTTCCCTCCATTTCCCAATCTTCTTTAATTCTAAAACTAAATTCTGGCAAGTTAGAACATGAAAGAAGGTGAGTGTTGTCACTTCCAGCCAGATGTACTTGTTAGGTAGAAGAGATATCCCACCAGACCTTTTGGGATTTTCATAACTGAGAAATAAAATTGTATGTGTCAATCCACTGAGATC
Source organism: Budorcas taxicolor (assembly GCF_023091745.1). Classification (NCBI taxonomy): domain Eukaryota; kingdom Metazoa; phylum Chordata; class Mammalia; order Artiodactyla; family Bovidae; genus Budorcas; species Budorcas taxicolor. The sequence goes on from NC_068915.1 coordinate 47,390,130, forward strand.
TTTTCTGTTGTCACCGATATTACTCACTCTGACTAATACAACTACTGAAGTTATACTGCCTCCTCAGGAAATGAGACAGTAGAAAGTAGTCTTCAAAAAAAAAAAAAAAATAAGAAAGAAAGTAGTCTTCAGTTCATTGGAGGTACTTTCTACTGTAGAAAAACTTGTGATGTCATTTTATTTTTGAACATTTTATTAGGGCTACAAAAACATTTGCTTTTGTGAACAAACAAATTTTGTTTGGGTAGCATGATACACTTTATAAGTCCAGGTTTTTCAACAGTGCTTAAAAGCCTTATAATGTTCGGTATGTTCCATTATTCAAGGATATTGGAGGGAAAAAAATGCACAAATTACACTTCAGTAATCTAGAAGAAAGTAATGAAAGAAGACGTCTTTACATGTTATGTATTTTTCTTCTGCTTCTGCCTTGGTCGATGGTAGGTTAACTGTTTAGTTCAGTTCAGTTCAGTTGCTCAGTCGTGTCCGACTCTTTGCGACCCCATGAATCACAGCACACCAGGCCTCCCTGTCCATCACCATCTCCCGGAGTTCAATCAGACTTATGTCCATTGAGTCCGTGATGCCATCCAGCCATCTCATCCTCGGTCGTCCCCTTCTCCTCCTGCCTCCAATCCCTCCCAGCATCAGAGTCTTTTCCAATGAGTCAACTTTTCACATGAGGTGGCCAAAGTACTGGAGTTTCAGCTTTAGCATCATTCCTTCCAAAGAAATCCCAGGGTTGATCTCCTTCAGAATGGACTGGTTGGATCTCCTTGCAGTCCAAGGGACTCTCAAGAGTCTTCTCTAACACCACAGTTCAAAAGCATCAATTCTTTGGCGCTCAGCCTTCTTCACAGTCCAACTCTCACATCCATACATGGCCACAGGAAAAACCATAGCCTTGACTAGACGGACCTTAGTCGCCAAAGTAATGTCTCTGCTTTTGAATATACTATGTAGGTTGGTCATAACTTTTCTTCTAAGGAGTATATTCCACATCCATTCTTCTACTTTTTTTTGAATAGGAGGGAGACCATTGTCTAAAGAAAAAAGATACTAGCTCATATCACAGGATATTGTGCTTTAAGAAACCAATCAAATTCCTTCTGCAAATATACTGCTATTTATAAAGGGATAGGAAAATGGGAAACACAAATTCATGCTTAGGTTTTTGTTATTAGAGGTACATTAAGTAAAATCAGAAGGGTATCTAACTTATTCAGAATTAAGTCAGTGCTACATATTAGCACACGTGCTGCTTTTAATTCTACAGTTCTTGGAGAATATAATTCATCTCATTTCTACCCAGAAAAAGATTACAGAGGTTGACTCACTTTCTGAGGAGAGCAGAGCCAATTAGTGACAGAATTTAATGTAAGCTCATGGAAATGAGGAATGATGCTGGAAGATTCCAAGATTTCTGCTCTTATTGACTAACTCCCAAGTGATCCATGTGCCTATAAAGTAAAATGGACTGTTCAGAATTTTGTTAGTGCTATATTTAAATAAATATTCCTTTCTTTCCTTTCTTCTGTCTTGAAATGATAATTAAATGAGCACACACCGTCTAGCACAAAACAATGGTGAATCCTTTCCATGGTTTTCTCAGTTAACTTAGCTGGTAAAGAATCTGCCTGCAATGCAGGAAACCCTGGTTTGATTCCTAGGTCAGGAAGTTCCCCTGGAGAAGAGATAAGCTACCTACTCCAGTGTTTTTAGGCTTTCCTGGTGATTCAGATGATAAAAAATCTGCCTGCATTGCAGGGTTCAATCCCTGGATTGGGAAGATCCCCTGGATGGAGGAAGGCATGGGAGCCCACTTCAATATTCTTGCCTGGAGAATCATGGACAGTAGCCCAGCAAGGTCCTTTTGTCCATGGAGTCACAAAGAGTTGGACATGACTGAACAACTAAGCACAGCACAGCAATCCTTTACCCAGAGCAGTTAGAATATATTTTCCTCCTTCTATCTACATTGTTTTATTTTCTTCTCACAACCACCTTATGACTAGGTTTTGCCAATCCTAGTTTAGATTGGAGGAGAGGAGAGGGAAAAGATCTTAAGAGATAAAATTACTTGTTTCAGGTCATAAAATAAGTGGCTAATCTGGGAATAGAATCAGACATTAAGATTTTAATTCTTATGAATTCTAATGAACTAACTATATTAAAAAGCTGCTCAGCTTACATCATTCCCTGGAAAGATACTAAGGTGCCTTCTTCACTCACACACACAACTATGCAAGCAGAGTCTTGAAATGCACTTATGTGGCTAGTCTTGCGCTCTTATACTTTTCACAGCAACACTTTATCTTGGGAAACCATTGCCTCTTTAGCTTTGGTCCTAGAAAAACATGCTTGGAACAGACCTGAGCCCCACCCTTAGTGAAAAACCATGCCCAGCTCAAATACCCGCATGTTGAAGAGACCTGCCAGCTGTACATGGGCAAGATTACCCAACCTGCTGAGTCATGTATGAGTGAACAGGAATAAGCGATTGCTGTTTTATGCTACTGAGTTTTGGGTCATTTATAAACAAACACTTGAACACACACACCAGTACGCCAGTGTCTGTGCTGGCAAGTCTTAGCAGTGACTAAGCTTTGAATAATAAGAGAAAAAGACTGCAGTGCTATTGGGCCAGGAGTGCTAAATTCAGTACCTTCAACGTGACATAAAATACAAAAAATTTTAAGAGCCACTGTATTTCAGGATCATTTTTCAGTTTTAAGCTCTGGAATGCCTAGAATTATCTGGTTTAGTAAATAATGATACACAGAACAGAACAGAACAGCTCAGAGGGGTCTCTAGTTCTCAAGAGAACTTGATCGGTTTCTCAAAGATGCCAAAAAATATTGTTTAGTGGTTCTGTTTCCTCTGATAACACCTGATCTTCAGGCTGCACATAATGATCACCTGGAAATTCCAATCTCTTGCTACTGGAATGCATGAGTTTTAAGTCTCACAAATCTGAATCACCAACTCCAGTGGAGTTGTGAGCATCTTATCCCAGTGTTCCCAGTAAAAGTTCTAAGATTCAGTCTGATTACATAGACCTGGGTCACATGCTTACATCTCTGAAACTTTACTGTGCTAATTGGCTCTCTCCTTTTAATCCTATTCATATCATTTGGGCAGAAAACAGGAGGTGACCACAATGTTCTTGCTATTCTTATCACTTAAACTCCGTGTAACATGAAGAAAAAAACAATCCATCAAAATTATGACTGTGGCTTGGAGAGAAATCGATTGATTCATCATTGGTTTGCACAGGGTCGTGTATTTCCCAGTTTGGACAAGTTCCACAGCACTTTGCAAACACTCTGATATAATTGAAGACCAGAAGGCAGACTTTCCAGGGAGTCCAGAATATTGTTTTGAATGTTATTCCCATTTGAAAAAATAAAATATCTATGACACCCCGGAGTCCTCCAAGTTAAAGCTCAGTTGTTTTCTGGGATGATTTACACACAGAAAGAAATCCTTCAGCTTAACACTATGACATACTACTCTCTGAAAGGATGCCAAAAGCTGTGGCTCTTCCTGTGGGTGCTGTGGGAGTTGAAGAAACATAAAAATCAAGAGTAAAGGATATAAAATAAACTTCATTGGGAATAATTATTTTTAAAAAGAAAAACAGGCCCAGATTTATATATTATTCATCAAATATTTTATGTATAGCAATTTAAAAAAACCTTAATATCCATCATAAAACTGAAACTTAATGACCTCATGCTACATTCTAGATTATGTACTAAGTTTTCTACACCATTGCATCCTCATAGTAATGAATCATTGTCTTCATTTTTCATGAGCCATTAGTCAAGTCATGTGGCTGGTAAGTGATAGGACAAAGATCAAACCCCCACTATCACATATCAGTCCCAATGTCTTCATGATACACTATATCATCAAGGAAGCACAGAATATTACCAAAGAATAAAGTAGTAAACTATGTGTAGTGAATTTAATTTGATTTAATTTGAAAAACTTTCATATATTTTGATCTGAGTTCTGCAAACAGATTGATACAGGTTTGGGTGAAGAGGAGAGGGGCCATGTTAGTTACCCAAAATAATGGATTTCTTCAAATTCTCTAGTATCTTTATTAAAAAATCATCTACTTGAGTGTTTGTTTGCCATTTTAAGACCTATGCACTAGTGCTTAATATATATCTGTTGAATGAAAGTAACATTCAGTATGGGATTAGCTTCCCTGGTGGCTCAGAGGTTAAAGCATCTGCCTCCAATGAGGGAGACCTGGGTTCGATCCCTGGGTTGGGAAGATCCCCTGGAGAAGGAAATGGCAACCCACTTCAGTATTCTTGCCTGGAGAATCCCATGGACGGAGGAGCCTGGTAGGCTACAGTCCATGGGGTTGCAAAGAGTCGGACATAACTGAGCGACTTCACCTCTCACCAGAACCTTATTTTATTGTAGTTCACCTGATAAGGGATTAACTAAATTGTTAGACTTAATTTAAATTAACTCTCTGGATTCTTTGATAAAATTTAATTCTTTGATGAAAGAAAGTGAAAGTTAGTCACTCGCTATGTCTGGCTCTTCTGTCCATGGAATTCTCCAGGCAAGAATATAGGAGTGGGTTGCCATTTCCTTCTCCAGGGGATCTTCCTGACCCAGGGATTGAACCCAGGTCTCCTGCACTGGCAGGCAGATTCTTTAGCATTTGAGCCCCTAATTCTTAGGAAGATAAAATTAATTTCACAAACTTGTTAAACAAAGCTAGTTAATTGTTGAAATCCCAAAACTATCTAATTTTTAAAAAAATGACCTTTATTAATGATTGGATTACAATGTAAGTATATTTTTAGTTGGAAAATAATTTTAAAATAATCACTTTGCATAGTTATACATTCAAACTGGAAAAATTTGATATCATTTTCTAATGATACTGCATTTTCTCTTTCTACTGATAAAAATGCCAAAAGCACATTAAAACTATTCTATGGAAACCAATGGGTATGTGTATTGTTACTGGTCAGTTTTGCTATTGTAGGCTTTCGTTGTTTTCATTTTACACAGTATTGATGAACAGACAATCTATTGTGTGTTTGCAGCATTTGACTTTGCGGTGGAGATAATTTCTTAATGTTTGCCACCTCCTCTTTCTTTTACTTCTATCAGAATAATTTGGGAAACTTAATTTTCCTCCTGCTTTACAATTCAGTCTTTTTGTTGTTGTTCATAATCCCAGCATTTATACAATACTTCCTGAGGAAGATCTCTGATACCAATGCATAACAGGCTTCTTAGAATAATTCTGACGGACACACTTAGTGCTATTTTTCCCCCAAAAAACTCAGTTCTTGTCTTAACCATGAAATTGCTGTGCTATGCATTTTATTAGGCTTGAAGTCTTAATACTCTTTTTCTGGCTATGAACTGAAGAGAATATAGGTCCCTGGATAAACTTATCTGCTGGTAAAGGAACACAGAAATGTAATCTCCTAACTGGCCTCATATCTTTTGGCTGTGCTTTGCACAAATGAATCTGAAGACATTTATCTGACTCTAAAGCTGAGATCTTCATGAAAGCAGGTTAGCTCTCCTAGATTCAAATAACTGAGTTTATATCCTGTGACCTAAGGGTGACTTGTGAGTATTAAGCCAACCTGTGGGTGAAAAGAGAAGTGGCTTTAAAATAGTTTAGATTTACTGTGAAAGGCAAAGAGGTGAGCAGTGCAGATGAAGAGAAATGGCTGTACAACACTTCCTGCTGTAAAAGAGGCTACCTTGAACTTGCTGATTGAGAAGAAATAATGCAGTGCCTTGCAAATAAACCATGCTGATGGATGTCTTCTGCTAGAACGGAGCTCACTGTATTTACTCTCTTTCTGTTTGATGTCAGCATCTTAGCACTCAGCGTGAACTCTACTACAGCTAACTGTCGAAATAAGTTATTTCTAGTCGATAATGAATGCTTCCCTAACATGTTATTATTGAAAATAACAGGTTCCAAATGTGTGACCATATGGTATGCAATTCATTTTCTTCCTCTGAAAGAATTGGATTTTCTTGTCATTAGAATTGAATTGTGTGTCGACACCGTACTAAGTCAGAACATCCTGAATCCAGACCAAAGGCAAAAAGTTACGATGAAAAATTATAATAACAATTGCAGTTGAACAGTGGCTTACAATCTGCAAAGAGCTTTGAAAGTACTGCTTTGGAATATTTGGTTGCTAAGGAAGATAGCATATGTATTTTTTATTCCCATTTTAGTAAAAGGTGGATTTAAGACTAGGGGATTTAAGTTACTTATCCAACATCATCACAAAACTGGTAATTGAGAGCACTGAGGCTCAAACCCTGAGTATCTGCTTCCGAATCTAATGTTCTATCTTTCCTTCCTCTAAAAGTAAATACAATTACCTGAATTTGCTTGGCTGTTTTTAACAATAGAAAGAGAGAAGCGTAAAGGCCCTTGTTGTGGGAGTGACTGCAAACAGCTGAGAGCATGTCAGCTACTAACTACATGCTGGTTGTTGGGTCACACAGATAGTTACAGAGTGGCATAGACAGGGTTTAAACACATTTCTGACATCTTCAAAATCACACTTCAAGATAGATACATTTAAGAATCAAATTTTGAAGACATGTTTTTCATCTCTTCTTATTTTCTTTGCCCTCTAATATGTGAAATGATTACTAGAACTAAGCATGCTTAGTAGAACCTAGGGCACACACAGAAATTTTCTTGTTTTAGGAACTTAGGTCCGTGTAAAGAAATGTATAGTTCTTCCCTCTCTCCTTCTCTTTCTTTCTTCCATTATTATTTATTGAGTACATGATATGCACCTAGGTATGGTAGACAGTAATCATTGCTTTTAACTCTTAGTTGCCTATTTAAGATTATTCTACTATATCATCTAAGGAATTCCTTCCTCTGCTTAAGTTTAATAGGATATTAGAGAAATTGTTTTTCCTGAAATGTTGTTATGGCTGCAGTCCAGCTAGGAATGAGAGAGAGCAATAACCACTCATTTTTACATACATCAGATTCACCTCCTATAACAGGGTCTGTATTGGGCATAATACTAGGCTTCAATTAGACTCTGAATATCAAAATAGCATCACAGGATGGGTAAAGTCTGGTGATGAGAAATGACAGGATCGTTAACAGTGAATCTGCAGTTCCATCTCACTAACTGGTTGCACTCAATGTAGCAAGGAAATTATAGGTTCACTTTTGCAAAATAGATGCTCCTGAAAATAGAAAGATGCTTGTAAATAGAATACTCTTACCTTCAAAGTCAGGGAGTTTGCTCTTTTAGGCAATAGTCTGCTCAAAAAAAAAAAAAAAAAAGGAAACTAGGAAGTGTAGGACTATTTCTAATAATTACATTTTATTTAAAAATCTTTATTTTCATGACCTTGATACTTTATGGAAGAAAGTAAGTTATGTTTATTCATTATCATCTTACTTAATCTTCACCACAAGGCAGGAATCAGGTCTATTATCATTGCCATGTATTCATGGTGCCCTTTGAGGATTTTCTTGCCTCTCAAGAACGCTGTATCTTCTGGCTTTGATGATTTCATCACTAGCACTTAGTGTTAGACTGGATCACTGTTCACTAGTCTTCCCTCTTTATTACAGAAACAATGCATATATTCACTTTGCCAGGTGACTCAACTATGCCACTCTATGTGGTAAGCTGAGTACCTTTCCCTGCCCCAGTGATACTGGGTATGGCCAGTGACTTACTCTGGGTACTAAATGTTAGCAAATATAATTCCAACAGAAGCTTAAAGTATTTTGTAACTTGGCCTTTCATCCTTCTGACATCCACCATGAGAGCACACTTCAAATATCAGTCTCAGGATGAAAAGACACTTGGAAAGACCTGAATTAAATCTATGACCAACAGCAAAGCCCAGCTGAGTCCAGCCAAGCCCAGCAGAGCCAACATTTAACTTGCAGATTTGTGAGTGAGGAGGAACAAAAAGATATTCACTCATTTAAGTCCTTAAGGCATTGTAGTATCTTGTTACGCAGCATTACTATAGCAAATCTAACTAATGGATTTTCTGAAGAGTTTGCTTTTATATTCTATTGGACATATCATTTTATTTTCCTAGGTCTTTCTAGCCCATTTAAAATCAAAACACTTCCACACACCATATGTTTGTTACCAAGGACAGCCTGCCTATCCTCTAACTACAGGTAGACTCCCCTACACGTATTTCCAACCATTGTTGTACATGTAGCTATATGGAAAACAGACATAACAATAAATGTTTATTTTAAGGAAAAGATGAGTAGTGACTAAGTTGAAACTGGCTTTAGCAATTTTCCACATATCACTGATCAATGCTTGGGAAGGAGTGCTCAAATCTGTAGAAATATTTATAAAGTAATAAATCTTATGTTTTCTTTTTCTCAATTCTAGTAAATGTTAGTCTAGCCTCTGAGAGTGTTCATATCTTTTCTACCTACTTTCCCTCAAATATATGACCTAGTGTCTTACTTATTGTACTTTCTAGTAAAAGTTTTATGTTCTGAACAAAATATATTGGATGCCATTATTTCCCTGTAGTGATGCCACATGTCTTGAAAATGCAAGGAATACTTTGCTTTCTGTCTATCAGGAACAATGCCATGTAGGCTATTTTCCGGACACCGGAATTCTCAGCCCTTTCGTTTCACTGGCCTTCCTGTTGAATGAGGGTGAGCACATTGCCTTTTACTGAAGAATTAATATTCATGTAATTGATTCTGGTGAATTTTGTTTTCTTATTTTCTATCCTTTATGAACTGTATTAAAATAACCTAAGTTGATAATAACCCTTTAAACATTTTTATTTTTTACAAGCTTGTTTGATCTTCAAGTAACGTAGTTAGTAAATTTTTTTTCGTTGTTTTTACCAAAATGTATAACAGATACCCAAGCAGTTTTCAGTTGAGTGTCCAAGAGAGAAGGGAAATAGAAATGGAACAGAGACACCTTATATTTTATGACTGTACTATTCTATGGCCAACACTATTTGCCTTTTAAGTACATGAAGAGAAGGTCAAAGAAGTAAATCAGATTACCCTTTCATGTATCTACTTCTTTTTAAAATTTCTGAAAGTCTGCAGACTTTGAAATAAGTTGCATATCACACAAATGATAAATGGATCATAAAGGCACAATGGGCCAAAATTTTGGACATTTGACTCTGTACGAAATTGTAGGAAAATAACAATTGCTGGAGAGGTTTGCCAGCAAACCTTTTGAATTTAAGTATAAATTCAAAATACTATTTGGTTTGGCCACTGTTAGTTCCAAATGAAAACCTTAAGAGTGGGTAATGAACTCATTGGTCTTTAATGTTTCTTTCTGAGAAACAGATCCACTTGAAAGATATATCCGCTAAAGTTCAATTACAGAAGAGGCCTTTTATACATGATGATGACACAGATATTAACAGCAAATGGCTCTATTATGATTACAAATAGATAGATAATGAATAATTTGGGGAGCTGTGATTTCAGTTGAATCAATTTTTTTAATATTACCTTCACTAGGCTTTTAAACACTAGTGTCACATAGGAATAGTAATCAAATACTCACAATCTAAGTATTTTAATTTCTCTATGGTTGTCAGTCATTTTCATACCAAACTTATCTGTTGAATGAATTAGAACCAAAAAGACAGAATTTGCTTTTAATAAAATGTCTAGATTTTCTTCTTTGCTATTGTCTTACATTTATTCAAGAAGATGGAAATCATTATTCAAATTGTAGTCATTTATTACTACATTTTTTCAAATATATTTCATTAGCCTAATTTACAAAATAGATTATTCAAAATAAAAACAAAGCTAGAATCATTAATGCAGCATTTTTTGAGAATCATTTTCTAGGTCAGTTCACCATAACCATGCTTTTCAGATCACTTTCATTGTAGATTAAGATTTTCTTACACCTGTCTCTTCCAGTCTCACGTAGCAGGCCTGGCACTCTGAGGACATTATTTTTGTGTCAGTTATGATTAGGTTGAAGATGCTTTGAGGTCAAAGGGCTTCCACAGATCAGGTGGGCAGTCCTTATGGTAATACTGCTTTCTTGAGGCAGACTTCATAGTAGTCCCTATTGAGGTGCTTTGGAAAATTGTATTACCTAGCCGAGGCAAACAGGAAGATCCTTTAGTACATTTTGGGGTAGTTCTACTTTAAATTGGCAAAAATAAAAAATGTGCACTAAATTTCTTCCCTTTAAAGTTATGTATGTGTATGTGATGATGTGCATGCTTGCATATGTGAAATATGTCAAATAAAAAGAATTTATTTACCAAACGTGTACCACTTAATAATATAGACATCCAAGCCAGATTTACAAATGGGTGTATACAAATACCACTGCAACCTTCTCTTAATCCTTTCATTCTATAACTCCTGGAGAACACAGTAGGGTAGCATTTAAACCCAGATTTTAAGGAACAAAGACTCCACTATAACCCAGCCTATTTCTGTAGCTTCTACTTTTGTTATTCAGTCGCCAAGTTGTGTCCAACTCTTTGCAACCCCAGGGACTACAGAACACCAGGCTTCCCTGTCCTCCATTTTCCCCAGAATTTGCTCAAGTTCATGTTCATTGAGTCGATGATGCCATCCAACTATCTCATCCTTCTACTTTGAAAGAAAAAAAAAAAAACATACAACATGTATAGAAAAGACAAGAGGTGGTCACAAATTTGGGTCAAAGGAGAAATCAGATAAGAGAAATAAAGGAAGGATTGATAGTCAAATATCAAAGGATAGAAACATTTTAATCAAATTGGTGTGTATATGAGAGAGTAAAAAAATATCTGAGACATTCTTTTGTTCTAAATGTTAGAAATTTCTCCAAGTTTTTGTCACTATTACAGTAAATGTAATTTTCCAGGCCAGAATACTAGAGTGGGTAGCCTTTCCCTTCTCCAGTGGATCTTCCCAACCCAGGAATCAAACTGGGGTTTCCTGCATTGCAGGCAGATTCTTGACCAGCTGAGCTACTAGGGAAGCATTAATTTCAGACTCTGGCTTATTAAGTTTTCTTTCTGTTGTGCAGTTGTCCTTTTTTTAACCTTCCAAATGTCCACTAACCTGTGAAATATGATAGTATTTTATCATAGCATATTGTTAACCTCCTGTACATTCCTTTATTTATTTGTTATACTATCTTATTTATTCCTTTTATTGCTCTAACATACTTTGATGATGAAAGCAAAGAAATACATGCAAAAATAATGAGCTTCTGGCCAAAGGTGAAAAACACATGTTGTGTTCTTGCCTACCTGACATAGTGATTGTCAGCACTGTATTAATTGGACCTCATTATAAGATCAGACTGTCTTGTTTACATCAAAACAAGATTACATGAGACATCTAAAATTTTGGCACATATTTGCACTTATTCTGTGCCACAGGACATCTTTTCTTTTAGAAATCCAATTCCTAACCCGGTTTGCAAGATGAGCAATTTACTGATTTTGAGGGAGGCTTCAGGTAACCAGTTGTTAACTTAAAAGATGACCATTCACTTGGATACATTTAAAGACATTTTCTTCCTGTGCTGCCGAGCTTTTAGCTGCCAACATTTTATCAACATGTTTTCAATGGGAAACTTATTTCATACTTTCTTGTAACAACACCTCGATAGCCCACACATCTCCAGTTTGTTAGGTCAGAATGTGCTGCCTGTGTATTGCTATGATAAGGGGAAAATTCCAAAATGCCAGTTTGGACTTTTTCATTCTGGTGTACTGAAGGCAGTATTTTTCCCTATCATCATTTATTAGTTGTTATAAGTTGAATTGTAGAATAAAGTTTAGCAAGGGGATATTCGTGTCAATCAGATCCTCAGCGCTATCCTACCCTGGCCATAGAAGTGCTTAATTAACTAAATAATAAAAATTAAGATTATTAAATCCTACAGCCAAAGGCCTTTGGTTTTCAGAAAATATTGAAATTAACATGATTCCTTGCTGCTGGGTTAGTGATAAGGAAGCTTGAGCTCTGATCCAGGGTGCTGGTACTCAGTAGCTGTTTGATTTTCATCAAGTCATTTAACTTCCCCAAGCTTTATTTCCTTCATGCAAAATAGTGTTACTAACCCCTGCTTTGGGTAACTTGAACTTGTATGATGCAAAGAGGTGATATTCATTTGAAAGTCAGGGATCATATATTGTTTTAACTTCACCACATCAAAAAATCAAATAAGTTGTATGCTTTATCTCATTTTATCTTTAAACTGAAGCCATAACTGATAAATGACAAAGTAAAGATTCAAGTTTGATTGCCTATACTCCTTGCTATCTTTGTGACTTGAGTTAGAATTTAGTACCAAAACTGAAATGAGGAAAAAGTTTCTCTAAGTTCATTAAGAAGAAAATTCTGGAAATGTGAACAGACTCTCTTTCATTCTCAGCTCCAATTTTGAGTCAAAGGGCTACAGGCACATCTAAACTTATCTATTTAAATATAAATGCATATATTAATAGATAACAAATAATATAATAAAGCAAAATCCAAGAGTTCATACTGATTCCTTTCATTCTTACCCAAAGCTGCAGATTTCTTTGTAGTCTCTTTCCTCTTCATGCTTTTCTAACCTTGAAAAACCTAACTCAAGTTTTAATCAGTATTCTTACTTACTGTCTGATCCTTTTACTTATTTGTTCCACATTCCCAATCTCCCAGAGATGCCAGCTGCCTTGTTCCATGGCCTCTGCACTCATTCAAAGGTGCCTGCTAAGCTCTCAGAAACCTCCTTCATGGGCACCTCTCTTTGTATTCACCTCCCACTTGGCTCCTTGGTCATTGTGAAGTGAAAGTTGCTCAATCGTGTCCAACTATTTGTGACCCCATGGACTGTACAGTCCATGGAATTCTCCAGGCCAGAATACTGGAGTGGGTAGTCTTTCCCTTCTCCAGGGGATCTTCCCAACCCAGGGATCAAACCCAGGTCTCCTACATTGCAGGCAGATTCTTTACCAGCTGAGCTATCAGGGAAGCCCACATTGGCAAATCCTCATGGCTCACCTCCCACTGTCTCATTCCTTTGTTTCTGGCATATTGTTGCCCTTTACCAACCCCTGCCCTTACCGCCCGGCTTTCTTAGTCACCAAGAACACTGGTGCTTCAAGATAACATCTCCTTTCCTACTTCCTACTTCCCCACCTGACATCCTGCCCTGCCACTCTGAGTCTCTGGCACATAGGTCCCTCTAGGAAGGGGAGGATGGCAAAGGATGAAGGAAACTAAGAGAGAGGGAGCATGGAAGTAAAGAGAGAAGGACAGAGAAGAGAGAAGGAGAGGGGAAAAGGAAGAGATGGAGAATGGGAAGACACAAGCAGGAAGGAAAGAATTCAAAAGTAGAGAAAACAGTAGGGATGGAAATGGAGAAAAGAAGGGATGTAATAGACTTTAAAAAAAAACAGCAAATAAGCCAGAAGAGAAAATTCAAGATGAGGAACATAAATATTTAAGCAAAGGCCCTGCTATAACTGTAGAAATATCTGTTTATTCATGTAAACTTGCCCATAGCTCCTCATCACATTTAGGCTATGAACTAGAGCCGATATTTGGACTTATGAGAATCTCCAGAGAACTTGTAAACTCTAATATTTTAAAATAATACTTTAATACCACTTTGAGACTTGAATGTCATTTGATTCAACTTGCAAAGAAGAAAATACTTCCGGTGATTACAACTGGAATTGCTTTAATAATATACATCACTTTTTGGCAAGTGGACGTTTTTCTAAGTATTTAATTTTAAAATAGAGAATACCTATTGATTTTGAATACTTATTCTGATTCCAGTCATTTAATAATCAATTAATTTTAATTAATTAATTAGTAGTATTTTAGGATCTCTTACTCACCTAATTATATAAATATATCTTAATTAATTGCAAAAATTAAAAACATATTTTAAGTTGCCTGTGTTTAATTAGTATTAGTTAAGATTGATTGGATTCATCTAGCTTAAATTTTCATGTGAAATTATGTAGACTAGAAAAAGAAAAAGATAATAAATTCTAGTTATATAGTACATTATAAAGCATGGTATAGAAAAGTTTATTGTATAGTAAATGTTGAAATATCTTTTACACACTGCCTGAGACTATTTCAGAAACTTATAAAGGGGATAGGAAGGGTATTAGAAGCTTTCTGTGACAATTATGTCATGTGAGGCTTAGAAAATTGTGGCCTAGAGTACAAGTCTCTTGATTTGAATTTTGGTCCTTAGAACTGTGATAGCTCATTGTGACTTATAGTGAGATCACTATTTGACCATTTGAAAGGCTAAAGTGGAATTTATGTACATAAGTTACATATATGTACAGAAATATGGCCACCACGGTCACCCTCACAAAGCACCACTCTGATGCATATATATAACTGTGGGAGCTAAAGCTGAATAAAACATAAAACAAGAGACACAAAATGCCTTAGAGTCAAGTGATTTACTGTGTGACTATAGAATTTTATAATAAACAGTCAACCTAAGAGTACCTTGCTATGCCTACCATTTACGACTGTTTGTGTAGGTACTAAGAAAGCAGGATGAATATGACTTGTCCTCTCTTAATTTTTCAGGGTATCTGGAAGACTACCAAAAGTAATAGAGAATAATTGGTGGATGACTAAATGCTTAGACTTTGTTTCTAAAGGCTTTGCTTTCTGGTTTTGCCTCTGTCTCTCACACCAAGTACTAGTGGCAGAATCATTTATTTACATTCTCCAAGGCCTAGCTTTATCATTTCTAAAATGAGAAAAATAATATTCATACTGATAACTCAATAAATTAATGAGAATGAAATAAGCAATGTGAATAATCAGTCATTAGAGAAAAGTAGGATCATTTTACAAGGTGGTTTCAGATAGTTTTGGCTTTAAATTTTGTTTTCAGAAGGTAATACCTTAGCTTACAAGAACTTTGGATTTTACAAACAACTTCAGTGTGAATCATCTCATTTAATATTCTGAAAAACTTTTGTAATGAACTCATTTTCTTGTTTTTTGAAATGTTTCCATTGGAACATCCAATATTAAATCTGTAGTTAACAAGAGAACTGGGCAAGACTTAAATTTTCTTACTCCAAACCAACAGCTTTTTCTGTGTTTTTATTCAGAGAATCATTGTTTTATAGTGTAAATCTTAGTGCCACTAGAAATAAAATGTCACTTAACCTAAGTATAGTGATTTTCTTTATTTCTCCAGGGAAAACTGATTACTCTATAAGTACACAATTATATAATGTTAATAACCCCAAAGTACTTCTAGCAGTTTCCAAAAAGGTTAACTCATTGGCATTTTCATTGTTCAAATACAAAAATGTAATAGCTTAATAATTTAGGATAAAATATCCTACATAGCTCTGTTTCTAATAACCCTCTAAATGTGCTTTCTATTTGCAAATTCATGTTCCATTTCATCTCTCCCCAAACTCCCTTCTAAAGCTTTGACTTGAATGCTTATCTCTAAGTGTTTCTTATTCTTTGAAGAGAGGAATCATATCTATTCATTAATGGAGATGAAAGCAGTGAGGTCTCCCTGATCTTTTACTTCTAAACACTCTTACTTTTGCATCTAGGATAATGCTGGCACATAATGAAAAAAAAAAATCTACCATTGATGAGCAATCATATGTGTAATGATGCATTTCACAAATGAAGTCATTTAATCCTTCTAACAACCCAAAGGAGATATTGTTGTTATTATTCCTGTTGTATAGATAAGAACACTGAGGCTTAGAAAGTTTAAGTAATGTCCCCTTGTTCAGAGTGCTTGTAAGTTTAAAGCAGGATTTTAGACCATGTCATCTAACTCCAAAGTGTTTGTTTTTAGCCACCATGCTATATTACTTTCCATGATAGGCAATTATTATTTATTTATCAGATATAAGAAATATTGTTTAAAATTGAAACTGATCAAGCCAAAGTCATGCCTGGATGGTTGGTTTCTGCATTTATTTGATCTAAAAATTCAATTAAAGAGATAACTTAGTGCTAAAATTGATAGAGAACTTTGGATATTTTGTGTCAGATTCAGTAGAAAGTGTACACATTCTACCTTAGGAGTTGACAAAACACATTTCTAACCTAATATAATAAGAAAAGTGTCTGAATCATAGCATCACATTTTAAAGTCCTCTATATCTCTATAGATATTATTTATCACCTTAAATAAATAATACAACATTAGGACCCCACACACATCTCTTGAAAAGAGATTATTATTGCTTGCATTTATTTTTGCTCTTTTTGTAAGATACTTATCCATCCTTCTAAGAAACAGATGCGCAAAAATGATTTTGAGTACTCCTCTTCCAATTATAATACTATTGTTCCCCTGAATTTCCTTTGCCACAGTTCACACACTGGTCTAAGAAGTTTCAGGAGTTTATTTCTAATTGTGGGATTCTAACAAAGTGCTCAGATACACAAATGGGAAGTTATGTCCGACCTGGGCATTTCAATGGAAGTAAAGAAACCTGCTTTTTTATGTGTGGTGTTTCTCACCTTGCCATTTTAGTGGCCTTTTGGTTTGTTCTGGGTTGTTTTCGATTCTTTTTTCTTCAGTACAATTGAGGTTGAAGAATACACTCAAGAGTCTTTCTCCTCCAGAGAAGGTGACCTTCACACAGAAATTCTGATAAGTAGGTTGGAATGAGGGAAGAAAAGGAAGGAAGCATTTGATGCTCTCCCTAGTTAGAAAGATCTGGTGCTAATGCTACCTTCTTTTTCTTCCTGTGCTTTTAGGAAGGTCAACATTCAGAAAAGTCATCATTCAGTCCCAGCTCTAATACTTGCTATTTTAACACCATGAGAAAGTTACCTTTAAGAAGGTGTTGCAAAACCCAGGGCTTCCCTGATGGCTCAGGGTTAAAGAATCGGCCTACAAGGCAGAAGACACAAGAGACACAGGTTTGATAGCAAGATCAGGAAGATTCCCTGGTGGAGGGCATGGCACCCACTCCAGTGTTCTTGTCTGGAGAATCCCATGAACAGAGGAGCCTGGTGGGCTATAGTTCGTGAGGTTTCAAAGAGTCAGACACTATTGAAGTGACTTAGTGTGCACACATAAAACCCAAATTCCATGAGGTTTCTAAAGGCACTCAGTTGTTGGGAATGTTCTATTTTTGACAGCACACAGTTAATTTTGATAGCCTGTGTTGATACCCTCCAAGTTTCCAAGTTTGTGATAGAATCCTGTTGTTAATTTTCATAGATTCACCCATCAGTCTCTACAATAGCAAAAACCACTCTTTCTATTAGAAAAAATTACACATGTATAAAGTATTCTATAGTGAAAGAGCATGGTAGAACATAGATTAAATTTCAACTTTCTGGCCATATAACTTTTGGGCAAATGATGCCATTTCCCTCGTCCTCTTTAATTTGTTAAGCAGATTAAATCACATAATTTTTGAGTTTTCTAGCAGTGCTTCTGCCTTTTTCTAAATTAGGAATTACTTACACTTGCACATTCTAGGAAAATGATGCAGTCTATGTCACAGTTGTGATTTATGTCAGTGCATTTGCATGAAATGGCTTTATGCACCAATTTAACAATCATAATTTAAGTTTAGCTCTTCCCTTTTAATGCTTCTTATTATGGTTTCATACAAACTTTAACTCTATGTGTTTAGTGTTTTCAATTAATCAGTTCTGCAGTTTGCTCACATGTCACTCCCTCTAGCAGGATTGTTTCCATTATCAACGAGACTTTACGGGCAGTCCACAAATCATTATGTGGTTTGGCACGAACTCTTAGGTTAATGAGATAAATCTGATTTCCCCTGGTCTTCTTATATCTAAAATATCTTTTCTGAGAGTCATATTTGTGAAAGTGATTTGGCTCAGAAAATCTGTTTAAAAATATGAAGGTAACATGTCCCTTAGGTAAGCGTGATTAGGAATATAGGGTTCATGCAATTAAGTTTAATTGGATTAAGTGGAGCAGACTGACTTCCATAATTAATTTAGTCTCATGATTGGTCTTTGGGGGGACTATCCCAGATGAAAAAGATGATTGTGGTAAAAGAGCATGAAATACTTCAAGACATAAGCAAAACCACAGATGATCCGGGTATCGGGAAGAATAAGTGATGATAGCAAGGGCATAAGAAATAAGACTGTTATACAAATGTAGACTATTTTCTTATATACCAGCAATGAACAATTAAAATGTGAAATTTACAAATCCAGTAGCATTTACATTAGCACCAAAACATGAACTACTTAGGCATGGATCTAAGAAATATATGTATAGGAAAATGTGGAGAAAACTATATAACTCGGATGAAAGAAATCAAAGAAAACAAATGAAGATGTATTTTATATTCATGAATTGCAAGATTTGATGTTTCTAATGTGTTAGTTTTTCCCAAGGGGATCTATAGTTTCAGTTGTGCAGTCACTCAGTTGTATCTGACTCTTTGCGAGCCCATGGACTGCAGCACACCAAGCTTCCCTGTCTTTCAGCATCTCCCAGAGCTTGCTCAGTCTCACATCCATTGAGTCAGAGATGCCATCCAACCATCTTGTCCTCTGTTGTCCCCTTTCCTTCCTGCCTTCAATCTTTCCCAGCATAGTTTCAATGCAATCCCAAAATCAATTTGTGGATACCAACAAATTGTTCCTAAAATTATACAAAGAAGCAAAAAATGACCCAGAATAGCTAACACATTAATATAAAGCTACAGTAACCAGGGCAGCATAGTGTTGTCAAAAATTAGACCTATAGATCAATGACACAGAATAGACACACCAGAAACAGGTGCAAGAAAATACAATCAAATGATTTTTGGAAAAAGAGTAAAGGGAATTCAATGGAAAAATGATTTGATGCCCAAACAACTGGGTACTGGTGTGTGTGTGTGTGTGTGAAATTGCTACAGTCATGTCTGACTCTTTGTGATCTTGCGGACTGTAGCCTACCAGGCTCTTCTGTCCTGGGATTCTTCAGGCAAGAATACTGGAGTGGATTGCCAGGCACTCCTGAAGGGGATCTTCCAGACCCTGGAACTGAACCTGCGTCTCTTATGTCTCTTTCATTGGCAGGCGGGTTCTTTACTACTAGCACCACTTATGAAGCCCAGATACTGACATGCCCCTCACTAAAAAAAAAGAAAAAAAAAGAATCTAGCTAAAATGTTACAATTGTCACAAAAGTTAACTCAAAAATGAATCAAAGACCTAAATGTTAAAAGCAACACTATAAGACTTTTATAAAATAGCACAGTAGAAAATCTCAGTGACCTTGAGTTTAGCAATAGTTTTTTTTAGATAAAACACCAAAAACATCATTTGTAAAAGAAAAAAGTAAGGTAAATTGAATATAATTAAAATTATCTTCTGCTCTCTTGAATACACTGTAAAGGAAATGAGACCACCTACAGAATAGAGAAAATATTTGCAGAACACATATCTGATAAAGTACTGGTATCCAAAATATACCAAGGACTCTTAAAAGTAGACATAAGAAAACAAACAACTTGAAAAACAGGCAGAGCTCTGAATAGACACCTCCCCAAAGAAGATAAATAGATGACAGGTAAGCATATAAAAGACCCTGATGCTGGGAAAGATTGAAGGCAAAAGGAGAAGGAAGCAGAAGAGGAAGAGATGGTTAGATAGCATCACCAACTCAATGGCTTTGAATTTTGAGCAAACTCTGGCAGTTAGTAGAGGACAGAGGAGCCTGGCATGCTGCAGTCCATGAGGTCAGAGTCCAGCAGGACTTAGTGACTGAACAAAAATGGCAACAAAGAATATAAATGGATACTCTACTGTATTTGTCATTATTAACTTGTAGGTTAAAATAACAGTGAGATGCCATTAATGACACAGCAGTTTGTAATGGTGAAAATCCAGAAAACTGATAATATGAAACACTGATGAGGATGTGGAGCCACAGGAGTTCTCATTCATTGTTCTGGGGATGCAAAATGGTACAGCCACTTTGGAGAATAGTCTGGAAGTGAAATGAAATCTTACCATACAATTCAGAAATCACTCAAGTATTTGGCCAACTGAATTGAAACATTTATCAACAGAAAAAATGTATAGTACATTAGTGTTTATAGTGGTTTATTGATATTTTCCCAAACTAGAAGCAACAAGATGGCTTTCAGTGGGTGAATGGATAGATAAGCTGTGATATAACCATTCAGTTAACTACTATTCAGCAATTAAAAAAAAAAAAAAGAGCTATCAAGCCAAGACAAAACAAAGAGAAACTTTAAAGGCGTGTTGATAAGTGAAGGAAGCCCAGCCAGTCTTAAAAGGCTATGTAGCTGTTTTATTCCAATTATAAGACATTCCGAAAAAGGCAAAATTTTAGGTAGTGAGGCTATCATGGTTGCTAGTCTTTCCAGGGTGAAAGCGAGATGAATATGTGAAGCACAGAAAACTTTTAGGACAGTGAAAGTGTTCTGTGTTATACAGTGATAAGGAATTCACGACATTTGACTCTGTCAAATCCCATAGAGCTTTACATCACAAAATCAAGCTTTAATGTATGCAAATTAAAAAGAAATCATTTAAGAAGTTGGTCATCCCAGGAAAGAATGAGGTTATTACAAGAGAATATAAATATATTAAAATATACCAAGAAAACTCCCTCATTGAAGGTGGTAAGGAATAAAGCGTGAGCTCAATAACTTGGGAAATGAAAGCAGTCTGTGAGAGAAATGGCAGAAGAGACTGCATTTAACCACTGTAGTCTAGTTGGTGAAATTGTTTCCCAGGGAGTATGGGTTAGCAATTCTGACCCTGCTATACACATATACTGGAAATAAACAATTCAGTAAATGAATGGCAGAAGCCAGGTTTTCTACTTTTGTTGTGGAAGGTTACAGATCAAGGAAAGGTAGGTAGAATAATCCATATGGTAATAGAATAAATTTGAAGACTTCCATAAGAACTCATGTTTAATTTTCTATAAATATAAACACAGTGATGTTTATAGATATGAGTATATACAGAGGTTAGTGTACAAACATATATTTCTTTGCTCCACATCTGAGAAGGCTTAAAAAAGTGATACCCCAGTAGCAAAGAGGACACCTAGCATTCAGAACTTGGTTTCTAATACCACTCTCCAATAAAAAGAATCAACAATCTTTCGAGAAATGACTGATTCTAGATTTGGGGGAAAAAAACATACAAGATAATCCTGGAGCAACTTTAGTGCCAGAAATAAAAACTTTCTAAGCAAATGGGCAAACAAAACAACAGCAACAGCGATGCAGATATGTTAAAAGGCACATATGAAATTTCATTTCAGTTATGAAAGTTCTGTTATAGGTTAAACATTATCTTCCCAAAATTAATATGTTGAATTCTTAACACTTAATACTTCAAAAAATGTGACGTTATTCAGAAATAGGGTTATTGCAGATGTAATTAGTTAAGAAGAGGTCATACTGTAGTGAAATTGGCCCATAATTCAATATGACTGTTCTCCTTATAGAAAGGAGATATTTGGATATCTGTAAGGGAACAAACACATGCTACTTTAAAGGGCAGGAAAGTTGTTTAGTTTTAGTTGGACTAATGCCAAGACCAAAGGAGATACATATCTTTTTTCCACCAAAAATTTGTACTTCTTCAAGGAAGATGCAATTTGCTCACAAATAGCATTCCTAAATGTATACATTGAGTTTTACTGAAGCTAGGTCAAAGGGCTGTCTGCTCTGATATCAAATCTATCCTTATATTTGCTTTTATCACCTACATGGATCCTCAGTTGAATAGGCTGTGGCCAAAAATAATGTTATATTTTTTAATTTGCAATCTACAGCATGGCAGTTTTTACAGGGAAGAACCCCTCTCTTGAAGAAGAATCCGCCTGCAATGCAGGAGACCTGGGTTCGATCCCTGGGTTGGGAAGATCCCCTGGAGAAGGGAAAGGCTACCCACTCCAGCATTTTGACCTAAAGAATTCCATGGACTGTATAGTCCATGGGTTCACAAAAAGTCGGACATGCTGGGCAACTTTCACTTTCACTTTCACTCCTTTCTTGAAGTTTCGTGAGGAGTCAGACTTCCTGGATCCAATCAGCAGTGTTCAAGCCAAGGCAACACCAACTCAGTCATTTTTGTTTCTATTCAAATTCTTTTATGACTAAAATAGTATTTGCTCAGTTTGATCACTCTCTTTGTCAGTTCAACTCAATAAACATGTTTATTTTATGGACTCTTGTATGTTAATTGATGCTGTCTGTCCTGTGGGAGGTCAAAATCCTGCTTGGGAGGCATAAAGTTTGTTAAAAAAAAATAACTATTACACAAAGCAGCAGATAAAAATTCTTTATGGAGAAGCATAGTCTTAACTGAAAACAGGGCATGAGCTCTCATAGGATCGTAGAGATACAAGGTCCTTGTGTAAATTTACTGGAATTTCTTGGAGTATAATTTTCTAATTGAGTATAAGACCTGAACTTGTTTGATTGTGGCAAGCCTACCAGAAATTAATGTTAAACAGTTATACCTTGAGAATGAGTTTATTCTTCTAAGGGAAACTGGAGCAGCACTTTTCTCTGGGAGATGCAAGAGTGTCCTTTGTTCCTGTTGCTTAGACTGAAGCTCATTCTAGCAAGTAATGACCACTTATTCTTGATGTTGTCCTCTACTTTTCTGTGATTAACCTTACCTTTGCTTCTGTTAGGTGTCTCGGAAAGTTCTAGGGAAAGCATCTTTCTCTCTCCCTCTCTCCCTGACCTCCTTTTAAACAGGTGCCATGCAGAACTATAAATATAATGTCTGAAAAACTTTCAGACATATAATCGAATTTATATTGAATTCAACTTATAATTGAATTTACCTGCTGGGCATTACGGGGAAGGCAATGGCAACCCATTCCAGTACTCTTGGCTGGAAAATCCCATGGACTGAGGGCCTGGAAGGCTGCAGTCCATAGGGTCGCTAGGAGTCAGACACAACTGAGCGACTTCACGTTCACTTTTCAATTTCATGCATTGGAGAAGGAAATGGCAACCCACTCCAGTACTCTTGACTGGAAAATCCCATGGACTGAGGGCCTGGAAGGCTGCAGTCCATAGGGTCACTAGGAGTCAGACACAACTGAGCTACTTCACTTTCACTTTTCAATTTCATGCATTGGAGAAGGAAATGGCAACCACTCCATTACTCTTGCCTGGAGAATCCCAGGAAAGGGGGAGCCTGGTGGGCTGCCGTGTATGGGGTCACACAGAGTCGGACACGACTGAAGCGACTTAGCAGCAGCAGCAGCAGCTGGGCATTAAAGACTATATGAATATCATAAGGTAAAATCCAATATCATGTGGCAGTCTAGCTGTAAACAGGCACACTTCACATATATTTTAGAGTGATTATAGGTATAGAGAAATTATATATATACATAGTGATATGTTTCAGCTCAGTTCAGTTCAGTTCAGTCGCTCAGTCGTGTCCGACTCTTTGCGACCCCATGAATTGCAGCACGCCAGGCCTCCCTGTCCATCACCAACTCCTGGAGTTCAGTCAGACTCACGTCCATTGAGTCTGTGATGCCATCCAGCCATCTCATCCTCTGTCGTCCCCTTCTCCTCCTGCCCCCAATCCCTCCCAAAATCAAAGTCTTTTCCAATGAGTCAACTCTTCGCATGAGGTGGCCAAAGTACTGGAGTTTCAGCTTTAGCATCATTCCTTCCAAAGAAATCCCAGGGTTGATCTCCTTCAGAATGGACTGGTTGGATCTCCTTGCAGTCCAAAGGACTCTCAAGAGTCTTCTCCAACACCACAGTTCAAAAGCATCAATTCTTCGGTGCTCAGCCTTCTTCACAGTCCAACTCTCACATCCATACATGACTACTGGAAAAACAATAGCCTTGACTAGACGGACCTTAGTCGGCAAAGTAATGTCTCTGCTTTTCAATATGCTATCTAGATTGGTCATAACTTTTCTTCCAAGGAGTAAGCGTCTTTTAATTTCATGACTGTAGTCACCATCTGTGGTGATTTTGGAACCCCCAAAATAAAGTCTGACACTGTTTCCACTGTTTCCCCATCTATTTCCCATGAAATGATGGGACTGGATGCCGTGGTCTTCATTTTCTGAATGTTGAGCTTTAAGCCAACTTTTTCACTCTTCTCTTTCACTTTCAAGAGGCTTTTTAGTTCCTCTTCACTTTCTGCCATAAGGGTGGTGTCATCTGCATATCTGAGGTTATTGATATTTCTCCTGGCAATCTTGATTCCAGCTTGTGATATGTTTACTCATTCATTATTCATTTACCAAACCTTTATTAAGCTACTTAGAATGTGTAGCCATCAAGTTAAATCTACTGAAAATGAATAACAATGTAATAACAAGATAATTGTTTTTATATTCAGGGTATTCAGTCTAGTTAAAACGAAATACCAACCAGTAATTAAAGTGTGATAAGTGTTTGAGATAGCTCCTCTAGGCCCTCCTGTGCCTGTGCAGCCACTTCTCCTTGGGTTGCTCCTCCTGAATGCCAGCCCTGGCCTCGGGTGTGGGTGGCTCCTCCCAGCTGCTGCCCCTGGCCTCGGGCTCGGGGTGGCTCCTCAGGGTCACCGCCCCTGGCCTCAGGTGCAAGGTGGCTTCTCCAGGCCGCCCCTGACCTCGGGCCTGGGGTCTCTCCTCCCGGCCGCCACTGGCCTCGGATGCGGGGTGTTTCCTCTCGGCAGCCACTGACCCCGGACATACACGGAAGAACTGTACAAAAAAGATCTTCACAACCCAGATAATCATGATGATGTGATCACTAATCTAGAGCCAGACATCTTGGAATGTGAAGTCAAGTGGGCCTTAGAAAGCATCACTACTAACAAAGCTAGTGGAGGTGATGGAATTCCAGTTGAGCTGTTTCAAATCCTGATGATGCTGTGAAAGTGCTGCTCTCAATATGCCAGCAGATTTGGAAAACTCAGCAGTGGCCACAGGACTGGAAAAAGTCAGTTTTCACTCCAATTCCAAAGAAAGGCAATGCAAAAGAATGCTCAAACTACCGCACAATTGCACTCATCTCACATGCTAGTAAAGTAATGCTCAAAATTCTCCAAGCCAGACTTCAGCAATACATGAACCATGAACTCCCGGATGGTTCAAGCTGGTTTTAGAAAAGGCAGAGGAACCAGAGATCCAATTGCCAACATCCTCTGGATCATGAAAAAAGCAAGAGAGTTCCAGAAAAACTTCTATTTCTGCTTTAATGACTAGGCCAAAGCCTTTGACTGTGTGGATCACAATAAACTGTGGAAAATTCTGAAAGAGATGGGAATACCAGACCACCTGACCTGCCTCTTGAGAAACCTGTATGCAGGTCAGGAAGCAACAATTAGAACTGGACATGGGACAACAGACTGGTTCCAAATCGGAAAAGGAGTACGTCAAGGCTGTATATTGTCACCCTGCTTATTTAACTTCTATGCAGAGTACATCATGAGAAACGCTGGACTGGAAGAAACACAAGCTGGAATCAAGATTGCCGGGAGAAATATCAATCACCTCAGATATGCAGATGACACCACCCTTATGGCAGAAAGTGAAGAGGAGCTAAAAAGCCTCTTGATGAAAGTGAAAGAGGAGAGTGAAAAAGTTGGCTTAAAGCTCAACATTCAGAAAACGAAGATCATGGCATCCGGTCCCAACACTTCATAGGAAATAGATGGGGAAACAGTAGAAACAGTGTCAAACTTTATTTTTTTGGGCTCCAAAATCACTGCAGATGGTGACTGCAGCCATGAAATTAAAAGATGCTTACTCCTTGGAAGAAAAGTTATGACCAACCTAGATAGTATATTCAAAAGCAGAGACATTACTTTGCCGACTGAGGTCCATCTAGTCAAGGCTATGGTTTTTCCAGTGGTCATGTATGGGTGTGAGAGTTGGACTGTGAAGAAGGCTGAGGGCCGAAGAATTGATGCTTTTG
Source organism: Budorcas taxicolor (assembly GCF_023091745.1). Lineage (NCBI taxonomy): Eukaryota > Metazoa > Chordata > Mammalia > Artiodactyla > Bovidae > Budorcas > Budorcas taxicolor. The sequence goes on from NC_068915.1 coordinate 47,416,056, forward strand.
AACTGTGGTGTTGGAGAAGACTCTTGAGAGTCCCTTGGACTGCAAGGAGATCCAACCAGTCCATTCTGAAGGAGATCAACCCTGGGATTTCTTTGGAAGGAATGATGCTAAAGCTGAAACTCCAGTACTTTGGCCACCTCATGCGAAGAGTTGACTCATTGGAAAAGACTTTGATTTTGGGAGGGATTGGGGGCAGGAGGAGAAGGGGATGATAGAGGATGAGATGGCTGGATGGCATCACTGACTTGATGGACATGAGTCTGAGTGAACTCCGGGAGTTGGTAATGGACAGGGAGGCCTGGTGCTGCGATTCATGGGGTCGCAAAGAGTCGGACACGACTGAGCGTCTGAACTGAACTTAACTGAAGTGTTTGAGAGAACTTTGTATGTAGGTGGTGCTATAGACTGAATATTTATATCCCCCTCCAAAATTCATATGTTAAATCCTGACACTCAATATTATGATATCTGGAGATGAGGCCTTTGGGAGGCAATTTGATCATGAGGTTGAACCCTTATGAGTGGGTTCAGTACCTTTTAAAAGAGACCCCAGAGAGTCTTTGCCCATTCCAACATGTGAGGACAACCATCTATAAACTAATGAGCCAGCCCTCATCAGACACCAAATCTGCCAGGTGCCTTGATCTTGGACTTCTCAGCCTCTACAACTCAATGAGAAATAAATGTTTGTTGTTTATAAGACACACATTCCATATATTTTTGTTATATCAATCTGAATGATCTAAGGTGATTTTAGAAGATACAGATGAAGCTGAGTTGGTGGTTGGAGAGATTCTTCAGAAAGGAATAATGAGTCCCAAAGAGTTGGACATGACTGAGTGACTAACACCTTCAGTCTCGAAAGAAAAGTATGAGTTGTTCCGGCTGGAGATGGGATGTATGTGCCCCAGGCTTTTATGGGGCAAAGGATCAGTGTGTAAAACAGCCTGATGGAGAAAACTTGGAAACTTGATACTTTGTCAGAGCACTTTTCATAATAAATTGACGTGATTTACCTCCCTATCCTGCCTGGTGCTCGTTTCACCTTACTGGTGCTGATTCTAAGGTTAGTATAACAGTTGCTTCTGGGTGTATCTTATTCTGTTTCTCTGAGACCCTTCTACAATTTTGATTAATTTGGTCAGTATCTCACGTCTCCTCCTCGGTTAAGGGCTTACACTTTCAGCCTTCTTCATGGGCAGTTGAGGACTCTAACTGCCTCATGGAGACAAGGTACTAATACAAAGTCCTAGCACTTTTACCGTCGCTCAGGGTCGCTGAGGGCCCACCTACTGTGTTGCAATTCATACTTCAGAGATCCCCCCAGGAGTTAGCCTAAAACGAAGCTTTCTCTAACAGTTCTATTTGCTTAGTTTCTTCCATTTCCTGGCTTATGCCCCTTTTACTCATCCAATTTTTTCCTAAAAGCATTCTTTAATGAATCACTTTCTTAAATCCCCATCTCTAACTCCGCTTCTGTGGGCCACAGCCAAGACAAGTGGGGTCTGTGTTTCATTCATCTTTATGTTATAGTAACAAAAAATGGAAATGTGTTCTAAGCACTGAAAAATGAATTGTTAAATAGATGGATCTAAAAATTACATTTGGTAGGATGCAAGCATACACAATAATTTGAAATCAGATAATAGTTAACATTTGTTGAATATTTACTATGCTCTAGGCATCTTGTTAACTTTTTAAAGGTACAATCTCATTTAAGACTTGAAAGACCTCATGAGGCAGAGTGAATATTATCTACATTTTACTGATGAAGAAAGCAGGGATTAGAAAAATTTATTCTTTTACCTAGGACTACCAGGTAAGAATGATCTATACAATTCTATTTAAGGTTTTGTGTATGTGTGTGCTGGTGGAAATCTGATAATCTGAACTTCATTAATTGAAATTTAATTGATTTTAGAAAAAGGTTCAAAAGCCCTGGATGTCAAATGTGTAAGACATTTTTTAAAGACATTGACAAGAGCTGGATGCACTGAGTTATTAAAAAACGCTTTCGTTAAGTTTATTTCCTCGGAAATATTTTAACTTTTGCTCTAAGATTCATACTAAAAAAATTGTCCTCTTCTCACCTCCTTTCCCAAACATGGGATAACAACACATTTTGTTCATAAGCTGTACCCTGAGTGTCAGTTTGGCATCTGGATTACGAAGGCATAATTGGATTTACTCTATGCAATTAGAATTGGGATTTTTTTGCTGCCGAAGCACTACCTTGCAGTTTTTGACTGGAAATGAATGTTAAGCATTTTGTTTGGTGCTTGGAAAATCTGCCTTGACAGTGCTTCATAACAGAACCAATTATCAGGTGTGCAGTTATACATAGCCTTCCAGACCCCAATTTAAAAAAGAAAGTAGTAACAATTTCTTATGTAAAATAGTCTCCTTAACACTTAAAAATCAACCATAATATGAAGACCTACATGCTTATCAAGGAACCAAGAATGTTTGTTACATAAGCATGTATTTCGTGTTTGAGATGATTGAATTGCCTACTAAAGAGAATGACAGATACTATCATCCTCTTCCAAAGCCAATTTTTGCTGAATTTCTTCAATAACTATTATCACAGTTAAACATATACTCTGCCTGTATTTTTCTCTAAATGAGAAAAATAATCTTATTGAAAGATGTCTATTATACTTCTATACTCTGAAACAAAACATATTTTGATCTTTTGTATATTGACTTAATGTGAACATTGAAAGAAAAACTGCCCATTTGCTAGAGAAGCAAGTAAAATGCATGACACATATGTGAAATTAAACACAATAATGAAATGTATTACAATTTCTCTATATCATATGCAAGCAACAACAGTCCTCTGAAAATTACTGACAATTTGTATATATGATCATCTACATGTCACAAGGGACTGTTGCACTGAGGAATAATTCTCAAATGCATAGAAGAAAGCCAGTGCTTAAAGATTTCTTTGGTTTCACTCTCTGAGATTTTGATTCAGTAGATTTGAAACGAGAGCCAGAAACCTATATTTTCATTTGTATTTTTTAACTGTCTAGATGATTGACATGCATAGCCATATTAAAAAATCAATAGTTTATGTGAATGTGTAAATATTTTGAGATATGTTAATAATTATACTACATATTCTGACTGCTGATATATACAATTATCAACATATCTGAAAGTAATTATGAATATATTCATAGAATATACTCTTCAACTTGGAATTACAGGAAAACCTTTCTTGTTTTTATTTATATATTGAACAGGTTTTGAATATGGGTCTTTAAGGAGTTTTAGTAAAATCTTATGACTGGAATGTAATATGACTGGAATGTAAATATGATTGGAAAATATTCCAAAGTCTCACCATGCCAACTCTATCACCTCAAGACAAAACTATGGTCAGGTTTCAGAAGAATCCAGTAAATCCCATACTGACTATAAGATCCTGATTATTTTAGTGAGCTGAAGTGAGCTGGCTAAGGAAAGCAGGAGAAAACACAGTTTATCTTAGTGCAGTGGACGTAAAAGTAGCATATGTTTACACCTGGGAGAACATATGAAAACATTCCAAGAGTTTCGGAGATACGAACAGTTGTAAGGGATTCAGTGCCAAAATTCTCATCTCTTATATTTACTTTTGCCTACAACTTATCTGGCTATGAGTGCCTACATCATTATTCAGATTCAAATTTTCTGTCTCCTCTTTAAAAATCACCCTTCTAACATTTTACACAACAGTGGAAACCCTCTAATCTACTTCTAATTTATTATAGGAGATTGTGCAGGGATGTAAGAATCTCAGAGGCACCAAAGGAACTATTCACAATATTGATGTAGATGTTGAGAAAATAAATTATTTGAATCACTATGTAACAGATCCTTTTTCTGATCAGTTGTTTTTCAGTTTTTTTATTTGAACAATATTAATGGAAGATCAAATTGATTTGTCAGTGGAGAGTTCATTAATAATAATTTTTGATAAGTGACCATGTCATTTGGGGATATAACAGAGATAGATTAAACAATTGAACAACCAATTTTGTCCTGTCCATCTACTCGTTAGTATGAACAAAGGATATCATAATTTACATCTATAAACAAAGACTGCACAGATCCAGTTTTAAGGAGTATTTCCTTACATATTTTAAAACAAAAAGTGCCCATCTATTTGAATTCCAATTCTAGATTACTTTCATAGTCTGTAAACTTGCTGAAGTAAAAGACCAAATGAGTTAGATCTTCAAGTATTCTTTTATAAATATTGATTTGGAAATGTTTCTATCTTCACAATAGCTAGTACTATAAGTAGTATAATAGCTAGCTTCTTAGTTGCTCCTTTCATGGTTTGCGCCTCTGCTGTTATATCTAAAAAGATATCTCCGTGCCCAAGATCATCTAGATTTTCTTCTATATTATCTTTTATACATTTTATAGTTTTGCATTTATGCCTGTGGTCCATTTTAAGCTAATTTTTGTGAAGGATGTGTGTTTTGTGTCTGGATTCTTTCTTTCCTTTTTGCATGTGAATGTCAAGTTGTTCCAACACTATTTGTTAAAAAGATATCTTGGGTCTATTGTCTGCTTTTGCTCCTTTGTGAGAGATCAGTGGATTATACTTATGTGGGTCTATTTCTGGCCTCTGTTCTGTTCTATTATTATATTTGCCTATTCTTTCACCAGTACCACTGTGTCTTGATTCCAATAGCTTTATATTAAGTATTGAAGTCCAGAAGTATCAACCCTCCAACTTTGTTCTTCTTCAGTATTGTGTTGATTATTCTGGGTCTTTTGCCTCTCCATATAAAGTTTAAAATCAGCGAGTCAGTTTTCACAAAATTACTTGCTGGGATTTTTTTTGGAGTTGCATTGAATCTATATATCAATTTGGGAAGAACTGACATTTTGAAACTGCTGTGTCTTCGTATCCATTAAAATGGAATATCGATTTAGTTTTTCTTTGATTTCTTCCATCAGAATTTTGGTAATTTTTCTCATTGTTGTTCAGTCACTCAGTCATGTCCAACTCTTTGTGACCCCATGGAAAGATGTATATATTAGAGATGTATATATTATGTTAGATTTATATCTAAGTATATAATTTGGAGGTACAACTATTAATGGTACTCTAATTTCAAACCCCATTTATGTATGCATTGCAGATATATAGGAAAGTGATTGACCTTTATTTATTAACCTTCTATCCTGTAATTTTATTATAATCATTTAGTAGTTCTAGGAGTGTTTTTGTTGATTCTGTAATATTGTCTGCATAGAAAATCATGTCATCTGTGAAAAAAGGCAGTTTTATTTTTTCTGTCCTAATTCGTGTGCTTTTCTATGTCTTTTCTTCTTTTATTACATTTTATTGCTTACAGTAGGCAAGACATGGAAGCGATCTCGATGTCCATTGACAGATGATGGATACAGAAGACGTGGTACATATATATAATGGAACATTACTCAGCCACTAAAGAGAATGGGACAATGCTGTTTGCAACAATATGGATGTGCCTAGAGACTGTCATGGAGAAGGAAATGGCAACCCACTCCACTATTTTTGCCTGGGAAATCCCGCCTGGAAAATCCTATGGATGGAGGAGCCTGGCGGGCTGCAGTCCATGGGGTCACTAAGAGACTGAGTGACTTCACTCTTCCTTTTCACTTTCATGCATTGGAGAAGGAAATGGCAATCCACTCCAGTGTTCTTGCCTGGAGAATCTCAGAGACAGAGGAGCCTAGTGGGCTGCCATCTATGGGGTCGCACAGGGTCGGACACAACTGGGGTGACTTAGCAACAGCAGAGATTGTCATATTGAGTGAAATAAGTCAGACAGAGAAAGCCAGATAACATATGATATCACTTATATGCAGAATCTAAAAATGGCAAATGAACTTATTTGCAAAACAGAAACAGACTCATAGAGTTAGAGAATGAACTTATAGTTACAGGGGGAACATAGGGGAGGGGTAAGTAGGGAGTTTGGGATTGACATGTACACACTGCTATATTAAAATGGATAACCAACAAGGACCAACTGTATAGCTCAGGGAACTCTGCTTAATATTATGTAACAACTTTTATGGGAAAATAACTTGAAAAATAAGATATGTGTATATATATGGGCTTTCAGACAGTGCTAGCGGTAAAGAATCTGCCTGCCAAAGCAGGAGACTCAAGAGATGTGAGTTCGATCCCTGGGTCAGGAAGATCCCCTGGAGGAGGGCACGGCAACCCCCTCCAGTATTCTTGTCTGGAGAATTCCATGGACAGAGGATCCTGGCAGGCTACAGTCCTCAGGGTCACAAAGAGTTGGCTGTGACTGAAGCTATTTAACATGCACACACATGTATATGTATAATTGAATCACTTTTCTGTACATCTGAAAGTAACACAATGTTCTTAATCATCTATACTGCAATATAAAATAGTTAAAAACAAAACTATAGAAGCAGAGTGCCAGATAGAGAGCTGTACACAGAGCAAACATCCTAGAAACAAAGGGGATTGCTTCGGTCTTAACCTGTATATTGACAAGTGCATGTGTGTGAGGAAATGTGAGTCCTGGGAAAGACCCATAGGGAGAATAAGGCAGAACAATCCTTTGTGTTCACATGGCATCAGGAATAATTTATGTTTCAGCCAAAAGGAAAGACCTCCTGAAACAAAGGACATTGGTAAGAGTTTTCAGAAAGAAATTTCTTCAGTAGTGGGGCATAGTTTTCTCTTCAATGCTTTTTTTGGAACTGTCTGCTGCTGCTGCTGCTGCTGCTAAGTCGCTTCAGTCGTGTCCGACTCTGTGCAATCCCACAGATGGCTGCCCACCAGGCTCCTCTGTCCCTAGGATTCTCCAGGCAAGAATATTGGAGTGGGTTGCCATTTCCTTCTCCAATGCATTCATGCATGCTAAGTTGCTTCAGTCATGTCCGACTGTGTGACGCTATGGACAGCAGCCCTCCAGGCTCCACTGTCCACTGCTTTCTCCAGGCAAGAATATTGGAGTAGGTTGCCATTTCCTTCTCCCTAAGAAAGCTTAAAAATGAACTGAAATAATGAATCAAATTGTTCCCAGGTAACTTAGTGAAAGTGAAGTTGCTCAGTTGTGTCCAACTCTTTTCGACCCCATGGACTGTAGCCTAACAGGCTCCTCCGTCCATGGGATTTTCCAGGCAAGAATACTGGAGTGGGTTGCCATTTCCTTCTCCAGGAGATCTTCCCAACCCAGAGACTGAACCTGGGTCTCCCTTATTGTAGGCAGACCCTTTACCATCTGAGCCACCAGAGAAACTGCACAGCAAAATGAAGCCTCAAATTATTCAGAGGAATAAACATTCATGAACAAGCAAACATAGCTCCAACACCCAAAACAAAATTCTGTTTCATTCAATAAAATCAATAAGCATGAAAAATAAGAAATTATGACCTATGATGAGAAGAAAAATCAGTTAATAGAAGTAGAACTAAATTTGACACAGATAATAGAGTTAGAAAATAGGAATGATAAAAAGGTTATTATAAATATATTCCATATGTTTAAGTGAACAGTAGAAAAGTGTGTGCATACCAAAAGGAGAAACAAAAGACATAAAAATATCCAGATCAAACTATTAAAGGTGAAAAATAAAATGTGTGAGTGAAAAATATGTAAGATCAAGAGATCAGACACTGCAAAACATTAGTGAATGTAAAGACATAGAAACAAAATATGTCCAAAATGACAAATAGAAAAATAAAACCTTGAAAAATAAACAGAATTGGTGATCTGTGAAAAAATATTAAACAATCTAACATACATGTACCTAGAGTCTCACATAATAGTGCAGTCAGCTTGATGGTAAGCTGAGGGTTGGCTGGTCTAGAATTATTTCAGATGAGATAACCCATCTCTGATCTATGTGATCCTTCCTTTTCAGCAAGATAGATCAGACTTGCTCAAATGATGACTTCAAGAAAGTGAACAGAAATGTGCAGCACCGTTTTACACCTCCATTTAGATCAAGGTCACCTTCACTTATACCACACTGCTTTTGCCAAAACAAATCAAGGTCATCCTGGACTGAATGAGGTGGGGACATTGACTCCAGTTTTTGATGACATCATGTTCTAGGAGTTTTTGTTGGTAGGACAGCAGACTTGGGACATTTTAAAATACTCTATCATATGTATTTTAATAATAATGCTCACCAAACCCATGTATGTTGAGTGGCATTTTGTGGTCTCAATGTTATTCTCCAGCTTCTGTTTAAAAAAAAAAAAGATAGGTGGTTCAGAAATAGAGAGAAGCCTTGGTCTCAGTAATACTTAATTTTTTGAGAGTTTATCCTGTGGACACATTTCCACTTTGAGTGGGAATTCCTCTTTCCACATTTTCCCTAATATTTCATATCCCTCAACTATTTGGAGTGTTGTTGTACCCTGAGGTATTTTCTGATTTTCATACTAGCTAGTTATTTTGTAAACCAAAACTGTGTATCTCTCAAATAGCCATGCAGCCAGTATTTGATTTGGGAATAATTGGATGGCATTTTAGTTTCTTTCTGAAGCACTCTGAGTACAAAATACCACAAAAATGAATTGTCTGAACAATGTATGGCATTCCAGTGGAATGCTGCAGTGAGCTGATAGCTCATGACTCAAATCTCTGAATGCCAAAGCCCTCTAGGCTTGCTTTGAAAAGCTCCATATATACTATCATTCATGTATTGGAGAAAGATAAAATGTAGAAGACCCCAAGAGTTTCCTATGATTATTTAATTTATTCTCTTTATCTAAAAATAAAAATGGTTAGAAAAAGAGTTTGAACATTCGGAAGAAATAACATATTTAAGGACTTAATTGGTTCTTTATTAGGACATTATTTTCAGGCAGCTAATATTTTTTCATTGAGTATTCTAAAATGGAGAGAACTGGCAGTCCACAAATGCTGAATAATTTGCCAATGTGGGAGAATTAACGAAGAGATATTTTAATTATTGCTGCTGCTGTTGCTGCTAAGTCGCTTCAGTCGTGTCTGACTCTGTGCGACCCCATAGACGGCAGCCCACCAGGCTCCCCCGTCCCTGGGATTCTCCAGGCAAGAACACTGGAGTGGGTTGCCATTTCCTCCTCCAATGCATGAAAGTGAAAAGTGAAAGTGAAGTCGCCCAGTCGAGTCCGACTCGTAGCGACCCCATGGACTGCAGCCCACCAGGCTCCTCTGTCCGTGGGATTTTCTAGGCAGGAGTACTGGAGTGGCTTGCCGTTGCCTTCTCCAATTTTAATTATTACTTGAATATAAATTACTTATTGTTTCACTTTAAAATATTTGAGTTAAAGTATTTCACTGTAATTAAATCTAATAACATCTAATGGACAAATGGAGGTACACTCACATTTCGAAGACCCAGTTGCAGAGTTTCATGGACGTTCATTTGTTTAGTTACCCATTACCTTTGAATATCCTCCCTGTTTTCATCAGTTGCCTAGTTTGTGAGTTGTGTCTTCCCAAGACAGAAAATGGGGCTTCCCAGGTGGCGTAGTTGGTAAAGAATCCGCCCACCAGTGCAGGAGATGTAAAAGACATGGCTCAGTGCCTGGGTAGAGAAGATCCCTTGGAGGAGGAAATGGCAACCCACTCCAGTATTCTGACCTGGAAAATTCCATGGACAGAGGAGCCTTGGTTGCAAAGAGTCAGACATGACTGAGCACAGAACATAAGACAGAAAATAGGAAGCTCACATTTCCTGGCTCCTATCAAACTCAGATTAACACATGTGACTTAGGTTTTACTATCAGATAAACCAACAGACCAAATTAAAGTGAGCAACAAGTGTGAGAGAATAAATCTTTCAACAAATAGATTGTAAAATCCACCAGATTCTTTAAGGGAGATAGGTCTATTGTTTATTTGAAATGCAGTTTTAGCTGATGTCCTGTATTTTTATTTGCTAAATCTGGCAATTGCATTGCTTGGGCATTTCTGACAACTAGCCTTAGAGTTGTTTATATGCAATCTTGAGACTCTGTGAGCTATCCACCCCACCCCCCCCCCCCCCCAAAATACAAAATTACTTTCTGTTAAAACTAACTAGAGTTAATTTCATTTCATACTAAATAAAGTTGTGATGACAAAGACTCTTCAATATAGTATAAAAGGAACCAGATGAATTACAGAAATAGGAGTACAAATGAAACCCACTTATTCTCTCTTCATCAAGGCAAATTGTATTGCTCAGTGATGGCTAACATTCTTGAGAAGGGCTATAGTTTCTCTCCTTTGTAAGCTGAGAAGATGGTTGACTCCTGGAGCCTAGAAATTGACTTTATGATATAAATGAAGAGGATGGGCCTTTGAGGCAGCAGAGGCTTCTTTGTCACTGCGACTCTAAAATCTACTTGAATGATCATACTCACCTGGCCACTAACTAGAGCATTAAGTGTTACAAAGTGGGTGTAGTTTTCATGTAGATTTCAGAGCCATGGTGGCAACCAGAATGTCCCAGTCTGCAGTGATCTTTGGCTGTGGTTAGTTTATCATTGGTACCTAGCACCAAACAAAATGGGCCATAAGAAAAGTAAATTTCTCAGAAATTTCTTTCTGCAAAAAGATCTCACTAGACTCGTTATTAAAGAGTCAGGGAATCTTGATAATTTCCAAAAGGCAGCTTAGAAAAGGGAAGTTTGAATAACCTTGAGCAAGGAGTCTAGAATAATGTTGCATAAAGATTCTGTAAACCTTCCACCTAGCTTGTCAAAGGAGACCTGTGCCTATTTCCTGGGGTTATTGTGCTCAGAAAAAGAAAGATCCACAGAATACTCACAGAATGACACTGATTCTTGAACTAACACATTTATCCAGTTGAAACTGAATAAAACTGCAGTTTATGTTGTTTCTGGGGGCAGATGGTAAATGGAGTTTGGCCCAAGATTCCCTCAAAGTGGCTCAGTTCATCTATAAATATATTCTATGGATATATCTCAATTTCTAATGTATGGTTAGAAGAAATATAATCAACTGAGAGTATCTATGTTGGCTCTTTGACTTATAGGATGGTATAGCCAACCACGAAGAAGGCAATGGCAACCCACTCCAGTACTCTTGCCTGGAAAATCCCATGAAAGGAGGAGCCTGGCAGGCTGCAGTCCATGGGGTCGCTAAGAGTCAGACACGATTGAGCGACTTCACTTTCACTTTTCACTTTCATGCATTGGAGAAGGAAATGGCAACCCACTCCAGTATTCTTGCCTGGAGAATCCCAGGGATGGAGGAGCCTGGCAGGCTGCAGTCCATGGGGTCGCTAAGAGTCAGACACGATTGAGCGACTTCACTTTCACTTTTCACTTTCATGCATTGGAGAAGGAAATGGCAACCCACTCCAGTATTCTTGCCTGGAGAATCCCAGGGATGGGGGAGCCTGGTGGGCTGCTGTCTTTGGGGTCACACAGAGTCGGACACGACTGAAGCGACTTAGCAGCAGCAGCAGCAGCAGCATAGACAACCAAGTGGAAACTTCTGGACTGTATCTTTCATATCAGCATAGTAAACCAAAATCAAGACTGCATCGCTAATAAAGTGTAAAAATTGGTGCCAGCATCAAAAAATTGAAACTTGCATTGTTCATGATTCAGTTTATTTTCAATCCTCCATAACTCTGGGATCTGCTGGTTTATAGTACCGAAGAATACAACACAGTTCCAGTTAATTGGTAGCTAAAATTTCTGCCTGGTTATTTGAGAATCCCTAGCACTAGAATTGAGAATCCCAGGGATGGGGGAGCCTGGTGGGCTGCTGTCTATGGGGTTGCACAGAGTCAGACACGACTGAAGTGACTTAGCAGCACTAGAATTAAAAAAAAAGAATAAAAAGTTTATTGTGCTAGAAGGATAATTGACTTTGATTGTTAAAGGAATACAGGCTTTTTGGTAACCCAATCTGAGAAGAAAGATTACAAGTAAGCCCAGAGAATCCTGAAGTTCCTTCAAGTGATGTCATGTCTTTTGGAAAAGTTAATGGATAGTAAAACCTTCCAGTAAATGTAAAATAACTAAAGGCCTCCATAGGAAATTCAGCTTTGTGTCACATTTCCAGGTAAATATCATTGACCAATTGAGCCACTACATGAGAGCCTAATGAACATAAAGTACATGTTGGGAAAAGTAGACTCGGGACCAACCATGGTCTTTAAAAAAAATTATTGAAGCATAAATATATTAGTTTCAGGTGTGCAGCATAGTGCTTTGCTATTTTGTAGTTATATACCACACCCTGTTTATTTAACTTATATGCAGAGTACATCATATGAAATGCCAGACTGGATGAAGCACAAGCTAGAATCAAGATTGCCGGGAGAAATATCAATAACCTCAGATATGCAGATGACACCACCCTTATGGCAGAAAGCAAAGAAGAACTAAAGAGCCTCTTGATGAAAGTGAAAGAGGAGAGAGAAAAAGTTGGATTAAAACTCAGCATTCAGAAAACTAAGATCATGGCATCTGGTCCAGTCACTTCATGGCAAATAGATGGGAAAACAATGGAAACGGTTTCCATTTTATGGGCTCCAAAATCACTGCAGATGGTGACTGCAGCCATGAAATTAAAAGACGCTTGCTCCTTAGAAGAAAAGCTCTGATCAACCTGGAAAGCATATTCAAAAGCAGAGACATTACTTTGCCAGCAAAGGTCCATCTACTCAAAGCTATGGTTTTTCCAGTGGTCATGTATGGATGTGAGAGTTGGACTCTAAAGAAGGCCGAGTGCCAAAGAATTGATTCTTTGGAACTGTGGTGTTGGAGAAGACTCTTGTGAGTCCCTTGGACTGCAAAGAGATTCAATCAGTCTATCCTAAAGGAAATCAGTCCTGAATCTTCATTGGAAGGACTGATGCTGAAGCTGAAACTCCAGTCCTTTGGCCACCTGATGCAAAGAACTTTTCACTAGAAAAGACCCTGATGCTGGGAAAGATTGAAGGTGGGAGAAGAGGACAACAGTGGATGAGATGGTTGGATGGCATCACTGACTCTATGGACATGAGTTTGAGTAAACTTCGGGAGTTGGTGCTAGACAGGGAAGTCTGGTATTGTGCGGTCCATGGGGTTGCAAAAAGTCAGACATGACTGAGCGACTGAACTGAACTGAACCACACAAAGTTATAATTATATATAAAATTATAATTAAAATATTGACTATATTTCTTGTGCTCAAAATTTTATCCCTCCATCTGTCTATTTAAATATTTCAGTTTTCCCTTTTTCTTCCCTTCATATTTACATAGTATCTGTTGGGTAGAGGTTAACTTTATTTTGCCTATTTGTTAAAATATGTCCAGACTAAGTTATGACTGCTCTATAGGAGGAAAGGTTATTACTCAGAAGTTTTGGACTTGCACATTCAGTAACTGAATTGACTTCTTTATAGAAAAATGTGATCACTTTTATCTGTATAAAAGGTAGTATGTTTGGATACATGCTATTGTTTGAAAGTTTAAATAGGGAAGAACTGTAAATATTATATGTATGAATAATGTGTGGCCAGTAAGATCTGAGTTCTAATGGACATTTATGATTTGCAGTGACATAACAACTTTATTTAATGCTATATCTACTGAAAATAATATTCCTTTCGAACCTTGCCTCACTAAGTCAGAAGTCAGGAAATTTTTTTTCCCAAGAATCCCTTGCAGTTTACGTTCAGTGTGGCAACTCATATTTTGCTGCTGCTGCTGCTAAGTCACTTCAGTCATGTCTGACTCTGTGATACCCCATAGACAGCAGCCCACCAGGCTCCCCCGTCCCTGGGATTCTCCAGGCAAGAACACTGGAGTGGGTTGCCATTTCCTTCTCCAATGCATGAAAGGGAAAAGTGAAAGTGAAGTCGCTCAGTCGTGTCCGGTCCCTCAGCGACCCATGGACTGCAGCCTTTCAGGCTCCTCCGTCCATGGGATTTTCCAGGAGAGAGTACTGGAGTGGGGTGCCATTGCCTTCTCCGTCATATTCTGCTAGTCAGAATTAAATAAGATTTGGAGGTGAGCAAAATAAAATCACATGAAAGGTAATAATTGATCTTTGAAAGATGTGCTGATGGACATACCTGGCCTTTGTAAAAGGCAGGGACTGTATTTCTTTCCTCGTTCTTAAGCATATGATTCCCAAATGGGAATGGTTAAGGGGTGTGAATAGAGAACCCAACAGTGACCTTGACTATGGATTCTGCCTTTGTAGGTATTCAGAATCTGGAATTTCCAATATTGCAGATTCTATGCACAGGTTAGTATATTTTAATAAATTACTTTTGTACTACTGTGAATTCTGTTGTTTTACTTAAACCAGTTAGTAATATGGATATCATCTGTGAACATTTAAATTTAGTTTATGCTGCTGCTACTGCTGCTGCTGCTAAGTCGCTTCAGCCGTGTCTGACCCTGTGCGACCCCATAGACGGCAGCCCACCAGGCTCCCCCGTCCCTGGGATTCTCCAGGCAAGAACACTGGAGTGGGTTGCCATTTCCTTCTCCAATGCATGAAAGTGAAAAGTGAAAGTGAAGTCACTCAGTAGTGTCTGACTCTTAGCGACCCCATGGACTGTAGCCTGCCAGGCTCCTCCTTTCATGGGATTTTCTAGGCAAAAGTACTGGAGTGGGGTGCCATTGCCAGGATGACTATACTCTGTTATCTTTGCAGTTAACTCATTCTAATGAATTTACCAGATCTAATAATGCCAGCAAAAGTTTAGAGAAACAGGTTTTTAACTTTCAAATTCATCAACTTCCTCTCCTTTTCTGTCCCTCCATGCCAACTGATGCAGTTTGAAGATTTCACGTGTCATATGAGAGAAATAAAAGAACTGAGTCACCATGGTCAATCACCTAGGGAACTGTTCCAAATTATATACACAGTGGTATTTAAAAATTCTGCCCATATTTCCCATATTTGTAAATTAGTAATGGGGTGAGAGCATAAGTATCACATACAATACAGCTTAAAAAAGCTTACTAGCTTAAACAACACAATGATTACAAGTTTTAGGTTCTAATTCTAGAACTTGTTTCTAATAGTAATTCTGCCACTTACATGTATACTCAAAGAAGTTCCTTAAAATCTTTGTCAATATCCTTATCTGTTCAAAGATAATAATATCAACCTCATATAGTTGTTGTAAGAATAATCAAATTTATAATTGTACCAATGCATCCAATGACTGAAACCTGCAAAGAATTTGAGACTGCTCTTCCTTTCTTTCCCTTGCTTTTTGTCTCCTATTGCCAACATTCATCTTCAAAATCTACTTAGTTTTTTTTGCTGGACTGTTGTAAGAGGCTCTTGATTTTTTTCCGTTTTGGTTTCTTTTCATTATTCAAACTGTCATGTCTACTCTTGAAAAAAAATGAGCAGCTTCAAGTGCAGCTGAAATCACAGTTCTCTTATTTGGTGTTTTCCTATTGTCTCATCAATAGTAGTCAAATTTTTCTCTTTATAATTTAATGATTTCCAAAATATGGTCTCATTTCAAATTTCCAGATAAATTAATCTCTCCTCCCTATGATTTGTCAAATAGGCCTCACAACATTCTAAATTGTGCCCCCTCCTTACCTTCCTCTTTTCCGAGTGCTCTTCAGCTTTGTCTGATGTAGATCCCACACACTGGCAAAGGCAAATCTTCAGGATGACTTTCCTAAATATCCAACCCTGATGATTTCTTATTCTGTCTTAGTTTTGTATTGAGAGTATCTCTGTTTTTGATTGTCATATCTATTATCTTGCTGTTCTGCCTTTGCTTTTCTTATGCAATTTAATGTTAAATTCTTAAAAATCTTCAACTTTCAGAATTAGAGATTTTGAAATCATCCCGTCCTATTCAGAAGTAAATGATCATTTCAAATACTGCATCTAGACACGAGTGCAGAGCTACTATGTGATCCGAGTATGAAGCCTACCTTTACAACTATTCCAAAAATCATGCCTTTATAAATTCAACTGAAAATCAACTCACAAGGTTAGTTTTGAAATGTTCTGCTACCTATATCCAGAGAAGGTGATGGCACCCCACTCCAGTACTCTTGCCTGGAAAATCCCATGGATGGAGGAGCCTGGTAGGCTGCAGTCCATGGGGTCACACAGAGTCGGACACGACTGAAGTGACTTGGCAGCAGCAGCAGCAGCAGCTACCTATAAAAGTGAAAGTGAAGTTGCTCAGTCGTGTCCGACTCTTTGCGACCCCATGGACACCAGGCTCCTCCGTCCATGGGATTTCCTAGGCAAGAGTACTGGAGTGGGTTGCCATTTCCTTCTCCAGAGAATCTTCCTGACCCAGGGATCGAACCCAGGTCTCCCGCATTGTAGACAAACGCTTTACCGTCTGAGCCACCAAGGAAGTCTATATCAGTGTATTAAATAGCATAATGTTATAGATCCAAGGTATTCATAAAAGGGGTTGTGTTTGTAAATTTTCCCCACTGGTGTTCTAGTGATTCTTCAGTGTACTATAGTTTCATAACTATTTGAGGAGTTGAGAAGTAATACAGTGGTGTGTTGGCCACTTAGTATTTTAAAGTTAACTCTAAAATTTGCTTATGGGTACCTGAGATGCTTTGGTTTTGAAACTTTACTGCATTTTTAGAACCCTCAAGTATCCTCTGTACTTGACTTATTCTGCCTGGTAAAAAACAATGAACCCCTCAAAATGCTATATTTCTGAGGAGGACAGTGACACAAATGCTTGCATTTGGGTTGGAATCATTTCTGTCCCTGATAAATTCCAAAGTTTCTTGGTTATTAGACCCTTTAGAACTTACCAGAATCCCATCTCCCAGGCCAAATTGCAAAGAAAACTCATAAAAATGGAAATTCTTAGAATAACAGTGTGCTACCAGTGTTCAATGGGAAAGATTTGCTTGGCCAGCAGTCCAAACACAGGAATAAGCATTATACTGTTGTATGTGGACTGTCCTCATCAATTTATAGCGAGGACAGTTGGAGGAAAAAAAAAAATTGCCCGTCACTACAGCAAAGATGCAGGAATCTAAACATTCAAAACATGCCTAAAGGGCCAACTTGACTTTAAATCTGTAGTTGAAGGACTTTAAATGGTGACTTATTTAGTTAGCTAATATTTTAGGATTTTAATTAAATCAGTGTGGCTCAGGGTTGAAATCTTCCCCAAGGATCCAAATTGGACACAGATAGCTCATCAAATTGACATTCTCTGATTCTTTTCTGTTAATGAAAGCCTGTATATATGCTTTAACTGTCATCTGTTACTCCTTTTGGGAAAGAGCAATTAGGGGGGCAGAGTAGCATATTTAGCACTTAAAGGTCTGCCATGTAAAAGTGTCTTAATATTTCCTGATGACTCTTGAGAACAGATCTAGGACCAGTGAATTGCACTGAGAGAGCAATCATGTTTGGCTTAATAGAGAAGATACCCTTGGAATTGCTCATTAGCGAGAATAATATGTCTTTCAAGGTCATAAGCTCCCTGTCAAAAAGATGCTTAATATGTGTCAAATTTTATATTTTTGAATTATGTGGGGCCACTGTAAAATTATAAGTCAAAATTTCAAAGATACACTTTATTTTTAGCAGGATTAAGCTAAATATGTGTAATTTTGATGGATGCTGCAAAGCATTCTTATTTCATAAGCATCACATATTCTTTTATTTGTAATATTAAGCAGATTAATTTTAATGCAGTGCCCTTGAAATTACACTGAACAGGGGATAAAACTTTGGATAACATGAAGTTATTTTCACGTATTGACCCAATTTATAATTTGGCCAAAATAGAAATCAATATGTTAAATAGTTTTAAATGCTTAGTTGTGGTATTATATGCATTCACAATTGTCTTATGATGCAGTCACATTTATACACATTTGGATTTCCACATTACTAAAATAATTTGTCATGAAGAAAGACCTTTAAGAAGAAGCTAGTGTACACTAAAAAGAATAAATCGAATGATAACAAGGCAATTATGAAAGGTTATTTTTTCCCTTGGACTTCAGATTTTTTTCAATAAGAAGTTATTCCCTTAGAGCTCAGTTTCTCCTTTAACTTGGTGATCCTTTGATATCTTAGAACTGGATTCCATTTTTATGTGACTCCTCATAGAATTGCATAAGATTAGAGAAAGATACATTTGATTTGTCCGTGAACTGGTTTTCATCAAAGGAGAATGACCGATGAACTTACTAAAAAAGTCAGAACAAACTTTGATCAGAAGACCAAAGAAACAGGAAAGATTAAGTGTAGACAGACCTGCCTCTGGAGGCGAAATTCTGACAGAAACAGCAGAATTCTCACACTGTTGTAGATATTTCACCCTGATCAAGTTATTCATTTTTGTGTGTTAAAATAAGTAAAAGTGGAAAAATAAAATACTTGATATGGTTAGATGTCTTTTGGTGAATCAAAGTGAGGTCAAAGCCAGTGAAACTGGTCTGTTCGTCAGGGAATGTAATTTAAGAATGGGAAGAATTAAGTCTCTTTGTGACTTCTCCATTTTTCCATCAATTGCAATAATTTCTAACCTCAAACAAATTATCAGAGATTTTATAACATGTTAAATTTAACTGTGATTTCATAGTGATGCATGTTTCACATTAACATATGTGGTATTGGCTCATTTACATAAGATAAAACTTAAAGGAGAAATAGAATACCTTTGTTGAGTGGCAGAATTGTTGCAGATAATATTTGTGTATTCATTTATTTGGTTGCTTTTACAGAATATTCTCTGTGTCATACATTTTCAGTATGCCTTCAAAAAGATAGTGCATCTAACACTCAACATTCTTGTGAGGTAAGTATTATTTTTTGTCTGATTTATAATTGTGAAAACAAAGTTATCAAACGGTCAATAACTTGCTCAAATTCCCAGGTTACTAAATGGTGAAGGGTGGGTTCAAATGCAAGCAGCCTGATTCTGGTTTTACCTCTTGACTATACTATGTTCTTTTACGATGTTTAAACATGCACTGAATTTTACTTCAGCCCGTTACAAATCCTAACTAATGTTTACTCACCACCATTATTTCCAGAAGTTTCATACCAATTCACTAATTAAATTTACCTTCTCTCAATGCTCTAATGTGTTGCAGTGAAGGCTCAAAATCAATCATTTCTTTCAAAGACTATCATTGGACAAAACACTAGGACAAAATGCCAAACTGGAAGGTGGAAACAGAGATCAGAGATTGATGAAAACAATGATATTCCTTAGAGACTCACTTCCAGTAAGCTAACAGGATTGTCCATTCTTTCCACACACTCTTGAGTACTTATCGTGTATATGTTTCTGATTTTGCTATGGATAATACACAGGAAGTAATTCTCAAAGAGACAGAATTTAAATGCTTGGATAGTTAAAAAATAATACGAGAACTATAAATGTACTGAATGATTTACAAAATTTATGCCTGAGTGAGTTCTTATGAACTTCCTATTGATCTCTAGAACTAAGACCTTATATGCTATACCTTGTGATACGATATTTAGATATATTTGAGTCATGCCTTACATTTGCATTAAATTCATCATGTACGTAAAGAAGTGATTGAAATCACTTTTCAGAGAAAATTAATTAATTTTAGAATGTTATTGGGAAGTGTTACTGTAGTGCACAGATGCTGAAGATGTAACTTTGAGATTAAATTAGCAATAGAGATAACAGTTTTCATTATCAATTAAGTTTGAGACACTATAACATATTCAATTTCTGAACTTGCAGCAAATTAAAGAAAGAATATAGGAATTCAGCAAAGTTAAAAGTATATTTGATGCATGAAGAAAAGCTAAATATAAATATTTACATTTTTTCACTTAATCTACATATTAAAATTTCACTAGATTTTTATAAAATAATTGCATTAATTATGGCTTATTTTGTATTTTTTTTAAATGCATGAGGGCTGCAATAACAATATATTACAGACTGAGTGAGTTTTCACAACAAAATGTATGTTTTCATAGTTCTGGAGGCTGGAAGTCCAAGGCTAAGGTAATGGCAGTTGTGGTTTCTTTGGAGGTTGCTCTCCTTACCGTGCAGATACCCACTTTCTGGCTGCGTCCTCACATGGTCTTTCTTCTGTGTTTGAACATACCTAGTATTTCTGTATCCAAACTTCCTCTTGTCATTGAGACATCAGTCAGATTTGATTAGGACCACCTCCCCCTGAAACCTCATTTTAACTTTGTCACATTTCTGAGGTATCAGTGAATTTTGTGGATAACACAGCTAATTTATACTCAAGTCTGTACTAGACTCTGCTTGTCAATAACACAAATGAGAAATAGGCATGAATCTGGTTTGTTAAGATACGTCTTAACATAAAATAAACACGTTAAGCATAAATCACATCAATGATTGAAAAGATTTGTAGGACACGTTAGTACACTGTGGATTTGGGACATCATTTCAGCTATAGGGTATAATGGGAAGTTATTTGCCATTTTGTCACATGGCCATAGAACCTGAAGAAAAGAAAGGAATTCAATTAAAGCAGAAGAGGTTTAGCTACCAATAAAGAAGAATGATTTAGGTGACAAAATACTGAAAGAATTACTAGAGAAGTTCTGAAATTTTCATCTGAGACTTTCATGATCATAGCAAAACATCTACTCAGAGTTCTTTATATGTTTATGAAGTCTGAAGATTATTACACACTTTTTTGGACCCACTAAACATTTGATTTCTGCTTTATTGACTAGGCCAAAGCCTTTGACTGTGTGGATCACCATAAACTGTGGAAAATTCTGAAAGAGATGGGAATACCAGAACACCTGACCTGCCTCTTGAGAAACCTATATGCAGGTCAGGAAGCAACAGTTAGAACTGGACATGGAACAACAGACTAGTTCCAAATCGGAAAAGGAGTATGTCAAGGCTGTATATTGTCACCCTGCTTACTTAACTTCTATGCAGAGTACATCATGAGAAACGCTGGACTGGAAGAAACACAAGCTGGGATCAAGATTGCTGGAAGAAATATCAATCACCTCAGATATGCAGATGACACCACCCTTGAGGCAGAAAGTGAAGAGGAACTAAAAAGCTTCTTGATGAAAGTGAAAGAGGAGAGTGAAAAAGTTGGCTTAAAGCTCAGCATTCAGAAAACAAAGATCATGGCATCTGGTCCCATCACTTCATAGGAAATAGATGGGGAAACAGTGGAAACAGTGTCAGACTTAATTTTTTGGGGCTCCAAAATCACTGCAGATGATGACTGCAGCCATGAAATTAAAAGATGCTTCCTCCTTGGAAGGAAAGTTATGACCAACCTAGATAACATATTCAAAAGCAGAGACATTACCTTGCCAACAAAGGTCCATCTAGTCAAGGCTATGGTTTTTCCAGTGGTTATGTATGGATGTGAGAGTTGGACTGTGAAGAAAGCTGAGCACTGGAGAATCGATGCTTTTGAACTGTGGTGTTGGGGAAGACTCTTGAGAGTCCCTTGGACTGCAAGGAGATCCAACCAGTCCATCCTAAAGGAGATCAGTCCTGAGGAGGAGAAGGGGACAACAGAGAATGAGATGGCTGGATGGCATCACCGACTCAATGGACATGAGTTTGAGTGAACTCTGGGAGTTGGTGATGGACAGGGAGGCCTGTCATGCTGCGATTCATGGGGTCGCAAAGAGTCTACACGACTGAGTGACTGAACTGAACTTAACTTCAACATTTGATTATATGAATATTAATATCCACTAGCTGCACTATATATTTGGGCATTATCAAGTCAACATTTGATTAAAGCAAAAATATGCCAACAAATATGCTATTTGTGTTAATTCTGATCCATTCTATTTTCCATATTGTCACTAAAATAAATGTTCGCTAAACTGCTTGGGGGCTTCCTAAGTGGTCCTAGTCATAAAGACCCTGTCTGCCAACACAGGAGACATAAGAGATGAGGATTCAATCCCTGGGTCAGGAAGATCCCCTGGAGGAGGGCATGGCAACCCACTCCAGTATTCTTGCCTGGAGAATTCCATGAACAGAGAAGCCTGGTGGGATACAGTCCATAGGGTCACAAAGAGTTGGACACAACTGAAGCAACTCAGCGCACACACAAACTGGTTGAAAAATTCCAGAGACTTTGATATTTTCCTTGACTGGGACTAAGCTTTACTGAAGACTTATTTGTCTCTGTAACATGTTTCTACTTTATCTTCCACTGACTCCAAAATCTAATGCTAGCTTCTATCAGACCAGCAACTTCACATGATCTCCTGAAGCAGATCATGTTTATTTTGCCTTTTGTGTTTCTTTACCTGCTACTCCTCCACAATTTAATGTATTCCTTATTACCTACACTGATTCTACTGCATTTTATGATACAATGCAAATTGTATCTCTTTTAGAACATTTTTCCTGAATTACATTGCCTTATGGGCATATCTTCCTCATTTAATGATATATTATTTGCTTCACAAATTAATGCTTATTTTATATTGTTTTATGTTACTTAATATTTCATCTTGTATAATCTTTATATTATTAAAAGGATTTGAAAGGGTAAAAGATATACTTTCAAATCACACAGACATTATTTATTTCTATCCCTGTCAATAATGAGTCAATATTCACTTAATGTCTCCAAAGCAGAGTGTCCTCATAGCTATGACTTAGAGAATGCTAGCTGCCGCATGTGGTTGATTTACGGTATATGACCACACAATACCTGACATCACGTAGTAGTGTTAGTCCCTGTTCTGTTTTTCCATGTCTTTAACTTCCTTCTTGTTCCCAGGAATTTTTTAAACTCACATGTAGCAGACACTCTAAATTTTTTTCTTTAGCATTCTGTTTGTGTTAGTCAGATACAAGCTGCAAACTAGCATAAATATTTCAATCAGAAAGGAATTTACTACAGGAAATTTGTTATAGAAGTGTTAGAAATTAAAAAGGATTTGAGGAAGAAAAATGAATAAGGAAGTGATGTTACCCAGAATATACTGAGAAAGAGTTGTTATTGATACTGTTCCTTAGGCAAGTGAGAGAATATGAGAAAAAGGCAATGCTATCTGTATATCACTAAGTGTAGGAACTATTGTACTGAAGGTATGGAGGAGAGAAAGTGATTTTCTTAGGAAACTTGGAACCCAGATTTCTTATGATAATGAAGGAATCTAGGAGCCACAACTACTGATGCTGTTTCCAGATGTAGAAAACTATATTTTTGTCTTCATTTTATATTTTATAATTTTATGTAATAACTCTAGCTGGCAGTAATTAATCAAAATCCAGCTAGAAAGGTATGAAGTGAAATGTAGTTTTTAGAATCTCAGTCTTGCAGGTATAGAATTATGTTTGTCATGTTTTGAGGCTGTACTGTTTGTTACAACACCCCCAGGATATCAGTAGTTTACAACAATTACGGTACATTCCTATTTCTGTTATAAGTTGGCAGCTTTGGGGTGGTTGAAGCTGTGTTCCATATATCTCTTTCTCAGGTTGCAGGACTAGAATATATTCATGGTATACCCTTCTTGGTTCTGGGTGCAGGGGCAAAATTGCTGGTGGGACCACACAGTGGCTTTAAAAATGTTTGCTTTGAACTGAACACTGTAATTTAAACTCACTGGTCAACCATGTCATATGGTCAAGTCTCACAATGTGATTGGTGAATTTTATCCTCTCCAAAGAAAGATGCTGAAATGTACATGATATGGGAAAGAATATAAGCTCCTTTTATAGGTAAACAGAAGGGAGCATATGTAGAAACATTAAATCCATATTCTGCTGTCAACCTTCTTGGTCAGTGTTACTCACTTTTATCCTTTCTCTTTGTGCAAAGTGAATGCAAGACTATTCCGCAGGAGACAGTGTAAGAGCCCCATTCAGCGTCAGCTACGAGCTAAAGACCCAAAATCTTGTAATCCTCTCTATATCAGCGACTACATCCTGATTAAGAAAGCTAAGTTTTAAAGGAAAACAAATTCTTTCTCAAAACATCTGAAATACATTGGAAAAATAGGGTTAAAATGGTGACAACGCTTCCATTCAGCACCTGAAAGAACTAGAGACACACAGTGTTTACTTGTCTATGAAAATGATCAAATCTTGCTCTTGAACAAGTCCACAATCTGGAGTAAGGAATGTTTGTTGATTAAGTCTTGGTTCTGGTCTATGAGAACAACTTCTCCCTTGGTTCTTGGCACTTGACTTCATTCTCAGAGAAGTGCTTTTCTTAAGACTAAAGTGCCGGGATCCAGCGTGAGGAACTCCACCCGTGGCAAAGGCAGCCTCTTTTTCTCCACTAATTTTCCTACTACACTATTCTTTTCTAATCTCTCTTTATATTTCTAATTAAATAGCTTTTTCCTAGGACGCCGACTCTGTCTCCCCTTCGAATTACCCTGGATCCACCGGGGCTGGACCCCGACACTAAAGGTTGTTTAATACCTAACTGTAGGTTAGTATTTAGGACCAGAAAGATTCCATTCAGGTTTCCTTCTGCCTTAGAAGCTTGGCAGCCCAAAGGTTATTTTCCATCTTGAACTGTCACAGGATCTTTTAATTCACGTTGGTAGTTTTTTTTTCAGGGAAGAACAACTCACTCAAAAACTTTATCAGCTTCAAATGTATCTGATTCTAATCAGGCTAATTGTCCTATTACTTTGACCTACAGTTCTTTTTTAGGGATACTTCTCCCTAACTAATATATGTATTGCTTGAGTTCATCAGTCTTCGGGGAGAGTGCCACACTCTGTCACTTTTCCAGAGGCATGTTGCCATCTAAAAAGTGTGAAAGGTGAATTGAGTCCCATGGTATCTTTCTTTCTTTCTTTTTCCTTTTTTTTTTTCTTCTCTTTTATTTCCTTTCTTTTCTAAAGTTACTGACAGTCATATCCTGGATTTGGTCTTTGCAATTTAATTTATCTTTTAGCTATTTGATCTTTCACTTTTAAAGCCCTAAGATTTCTGTATTTTCCATGCTTCCCCTTCTTATACACCAGTCATCTCTTTTCTAAGTCAATCTGTTTTTTGTTATAGCTTTTCAAACCTTACTGCTGCAGCTGCTGCTGCTAAGTTGCTTCAGTTGTGTCCGACTCTGTGTGACCCCATAGACAGCAGCCCGCCAGGCTCCCCCATCAAAATCTCATCAATAACATCACTTATACCAATCTCTTCAACAAAAACTCATTCAGAACGTTATCTGCCTTCATTGTCACAGGTGAGAGTTTCACAAACTATATTGTAATCTTTGTAACATGGTAGGAGTTTTTTAAACACTCAATAACAATTTCGTCCTTGTCTTCCCTCTAATGCAACAAGCCAGTGCTATGCAATTTAGGTTTATCTTATGAAAGCATCCCATTTCCAATATCAGCTTCATTCATTTACATGTCATTAACAAATTCCCATGGCTTACAGATAAACTGGTGTATTTTTCATTCATATTGCATGTTATTAGGTGTGGGTTTCATGTGTTTGGGTTTCATATTTTTCCTCATTCTTGAACTTGAAATGAAAGAATAAGCCCTATTTGAGACATGCTATATTCCTGTGGCAGAAGGAAGAGCAAGAAGGTTAGCAGAAATACAAAATGATTGGTTAAATTTCTGCTTAGAATGAATTTGCATCACTTCTGCCTACATTTTATGGACCAAAGAAAGTCAAATAGAGTCATGAATTGTGCTCTTTTCACACCTGACAATGGAGCCATGAATTATGCCCTTCTCACAGGAAGGCCTCATAAGTCACATGGCAAGGAGAAGGATGCATATTTCTCTTACAAAGAAGGAGACATAAAATTTTCTGGACAAAAATGCAAACTTTTACTGGAGCACTCTGTTGGAAGGGGCTTGAGAACCTGAGACCTTACAAGCAATAACCAGCATTTGATTCTTAAAATTTTGTATCAAAATTAAAATCTTACCAACACTGATTGTTTTGCAGAATGCTTCCACAAAACTTCATGGATGTTATAATTGGAAAACATTTGGGAAATCAGTTTTTCAGTGAGTAGTTTAATGTGTAGGTTCATTTGAGTGAGGTCTTGGTGAAGTGGCTATCAGTTGAATGAACTGGAAAAGATCACAGAATAGTGTTTGGCTCAAGCCAATTTATTTTATTTTACTGCTTCCCATCTCTGGGTTCATAAATATTCATGATATCTGAACATGGATAGGAAATAGGTTCTGCAGAGCTAGTGTTATAAAGTAAGTACTTCCTGCCATATTTATTAAAATAAAAACAGACAAAAGATGTGATTGTGTTTAGGTTCAATTTTGTTATTCTAACAGAAAAAAAAAGCAAAAGATAAGATTACACTGCATATAAGGGTAAAAAATAAGGGAAAAATTACTTCACTCTGTTGCCAGCTCTAAGTTACTTTCACCCAAATTTCAGTGTCAAAATTTGGTTAAGCTTTTTCATTGATTTAGTGGAGTTGTGGCAGATTCTATTTGATGATGAGGTGCTCTTCAGAGTTCGAGGATAAGGGGCTTACTCTTCTTCATTATGTAGCTGGAGCTATATAACACATTTTCTCCAATAAATGTGTCTACAGTGCTACATGATCCATGATTGGTTGAACCTGCAAATATGGAACTGCAGATAACAGACAGAGGGCTGACTGTAAAGCTATATAAGGATTTTCTACTATCAGGGTTAGCACCCTAACCCTCAGGTTTCTCAGGAGTCAATTGAATGTCAGTTTTACAGAGTTAGTACAGATTCAATGAAATGATTATACAAATTACATGTATGCAGATGATATACTGAGGTGTTAAATGCACCTAATCTTTCAGCCTTATATTACATATGCAACTACTAAAATACTATTTGTATTTTGGGGTCCATCTTAACATATCAGGGCAAATATTTAGCATATTTCCATCTGTATAGTTTATGGGTGGTTTTTAAAATAGTAACATGTCTTTAATGTATCAAAATATTGCTATAATAATTGGTAGTCTTTATCCTGACTTCCTTGAGTATCTCTGTTCTAGACTGAATGTTTGTGTCTCCCCAGAATTTGCATATTGAAGCCCTAGCCTGTAATGTAATGGTGTTTGGTGATAGAGCTTTTGGGAGGTAATTAAGTTTAGGTGAGACCCTGAGGGCAGGGCCCTTATAGTTGGATAAGTGCCCTTATAAGAAGACCCTGGAAAGCTTACACTCATTTATTTTCCACCATGTGAGGAGACATCAAGAAGGCAGCCGTCTGCAAACTGGGAAGCGAATCCTCGTCAAGAACTGAATCTGCCAGCACTTCTATGCTGGACTTCTTTGCCCCCAGAATGTGCATGAATGCTAAGTCGATTCAGTGGTATCTGACTCTGTGGAACTCTTTGGACTGTAGCCTGCCAGGCTCTCTGTCTATGGGATTCTCCCGGCAAGAATATTGAAGTTGGTTGCTGTGTCCTCCTCTAGAGGATCTTCCCAACCCAGGATTCGAACCTCTGTCTCTTATGTGTACCTGCATTGACAGGTGGGTTCTTTACCACTAGCACCACCTTAAGCCACCCAGTCTATGGTATTTTCTTACAGCAGCCAAGCTGACTAAATCATCATACTTTCAGACTTCTGAACACAACTCATTGCCTTAGATTTCCTAGTCATCAGCATGATAAAGCAGGTAAGGAACGAATGCTTGTCCTGGGACAGGAGGTGGGAGCATCCAAGTTTCTGCTCCAGAGCTATGACCAATTGTTATTATCATATTATCAGCTTCTGTTAATGTCTCTGATGTATTATGTGGGATACTAAGAGAGTCCCTTCAGATGTGAGTCAGATTATTCTGTCCATAAATCACAAATCACATTTATTTAAAATGTATTTAAAGATTGTTAGAGTTTCCCTCATATTGTATACATTTTGTAGATGTCTGACCCCTCTAAGACCGTCAGTTTTTTGAGGGCAGAATCCATTATTTAGCTGCCTTTTAGTTCTCTCGTGGTTAATAGTATTCATCACTTACTTGCTTACTAAGTCTTTTCTGATTGAGAAAATCCCCAGTATTGTTAATCAATGACATTGTTACTTTGGCTTTGAGCTTATAGATTGCTCACATTTATATTGGGGGCAATGCAAATCATCCCCCCAGGAAGGAGAGAATCATCACAAATATAAAAATAAACATGCAAAACTCATGCTTTCCACTTGTATCTTCCTCCAAATAGACCAGGAAGTTGTGATAAGCTGGTCATAGTTCTTTAGACAAATGGCAGTGACTTGGTTAAAAAGGGAAAATTGTATATGTACAGGGCCCCTGAATCAAATATTCTGTTATTTGCAAAATATAAAGGTTTCTTACCGCTTATTGAGAAGATTTTATTAGAAGTGAAGACCAAATTCTTATATTATTTCATGAGATATAGTTATCATTCTGTATAAGCTTTAGAATTCTAACCACATATTATTATCAATGTATTATTGTTACTCATTATAGTGATAGTAGGACTATTTCTGTAAAGTATATATCTATGGATATATAAATTCTCCAGGTGGCAAAATTAAGTATATTAATACACTAATGATATTTTGCCTCTTGTAAATAAGCTCTATCAGGTGATATTTATATTTATTAATATTAGAATTGCAAAGTCAGCAGTCCATTTAGGAAAGAACTATCCTGGAGGAATTGTTAGGCATTTACATGCTGCATTTGCTAGCTGGTGATTGTTAGGACCTCATTCTTCTTGGCAGTGAGGGTAGAGACAAGTACAAGACTAGTAGGTTTATCTTAGCATGCCCAAACTTCCTCTGCTCTCTCTATCCTATTCTCTGTCCCTCTCTCCTTCTCTCTCTTCCTTCCCTCTCCTTCCTCCTTCTCTCACTCTTACATACATATGTTGCAAAAGATTAATTTAAAACAAAACAAAAACCTTGTTTGCACTTGTGTAATAACAATAAATTAGACTTGGATGTCAGAGGAATTCTCAGCCAAAAAGGTTTATGTTCCTGTGCCGGCCAGTGGTTTCATCTTAATTTTCTTCCTTTGGAAACATTTGGGACTCTTTTGTTCATTTTGTATCAGATACAGTTGGGAGTACAATAGAGCTACTGTGTTCATGTTTTATTTTTTGTTTGATTTAGTTCTTACTTCCTTTAGCCTACAGACACAGAGGTAATTTAAGTTTCCTGGACTCATACAAATGCACTTATAGTTGAAAGTGGATTAGTATCCTTAAAGTTTAACAATGATCGTGTTAGAAATAATAGGGAACATTTATCTAGAGCTTAGTAAACACCCAGCACTATTCTGAGGGTGGATAAATATTCATATATTTTATTTTCACAATAATCCTATCATGCAGTGGACTATAATCATTCTCAGTTTAAAGAGGAGAACACTAAAGGAGAAGGAGTTTGAGTAATTTGCTCAAGGTCACACGGCTGATAAGTGGCAGTGCTGTGACCTGAACCCGGGGATTTTGGTTCAGATTCTTAATAGCTGTAAAAGACTGTGGTTTCTTTGTTTTTTTTTTTTTTCATGAATGTGCTACGTGTTTTCTGGACTCCCAATGTCCTGCTTGCCCAGAAAGGTTGGTTGGTATATGAGCAGCAGTCAGGAGTTGAGCTCTGAGACTCCCTGGTTTCTTCAGTCTCATTTGCTCTCTGTCTGCTGCTTCCTGCTGAAACTAAAGTCTGTGCTACCTTAGACAGAGAAGGCACTGTGCAGAGTTTCTTAAACCATATTACAATTTGATAGTTGATTGATGAGGATCAACCTTTTCTTCCCTTGATTTAATTGCTAACTCTTTGGGAAAAAAAAGCACTTATTTACTCCCCAGGGCTTCTCTTAAAGTGTTAATAGTACATTTAATGCTGAATCTTCGCTTATTTACTACATGAATGGGTAAGCATGGTTTCCTACATGTAATTATAGCACCCAGGCCACAAAGCCTAAAATATTTACCATCTGTGTTCTTTACAGAAAAAATGCTGACCTGATGCTGAAATGTAGGCTGAATCCAGTGCATTAGTTGAATTTTCTCAAATTATCACCTAACACATGCTCTCCTTCTCTTCATCCCAGACTAACTCTAGATGTCTGTCTTTCTGTTTACTGTGTTTTCTCCCATTATCCATTTGTTTGTTTTATTCTGAGGTACCATTAGCTCAAAAAATAAGCTTACCTATTAAAATTCAGCTTTACTTGGGGAAGAGAGTAGATGCATTAGAAGCATTAGGGAAGGGCTGGACATGTAGAAAATACCAAGTGAAAGATTCCAGATTGTGTTTTCTGGGAAAGCTAGTTTCAGGGTCTATGCTTGCCTTTTAAACAGAAAAGTAGGTATATTGTGAAATGTGCAAAACTAAAATAGACGTTTCTATTGTCTGGTAGTGAATCCAGAAAGTATTAAGAGAAAAGAAATGTCCATTTTCCTATTAAATTTCAATGTACTTTACTAAAAAGCAAATAGACTATTAAATTATTACTTAAATGATTTCAATAACCATAAATAAACTTGTATTGACTGAATATCAAAAGAACTTTGAGCCTTGACATGTATCTGACTAATACTATAATGAAGTTTAAACTGATCTTTAATTGGACATTGTCCCTAAAGATAACTATAGATAGTGACATTTAGTAAATGAGATTTAGAAGCAATTATTTTCATATAAAAGTATACTGCACCTTAAAAAGAAGCTCAGGACAAAGGAAATATTGTCTTTAAAGTGTTTTCATTCAAACCATCACAATATATACTGGGGAATCAACTTAATGTCAGAATTATACCTTTATTTATATCAGTGTGAATTGTTCTTAAAGTTCTAAATAAATAGATGGATAATACTAGAATCATCCAAAATGTTGGTCTTCTTTATATGTGTACAGAGTTGAAAATCTACTTTTTAAACCATAGTAAATGTTTATAGGTTTAAAATGTTTTAATCAGGAGCCCATGGCTTTCTTTTTGTTTTGATTTTTTCTTTTATATGTTGCAATATATGTAAATATATATTTTCAAACTTCAACATGTGGCATTATTATACATTATTTTTATATATTTTTTTTCACTGGTAAGGTGGCCACTTCTCCTATTTTTCTTGGACAGGTTCATTTTTCAAATTATATCTCATGACTCCTTTTTCACAGCACTTGGCTCATTTGCTTTGTCCTTCCACTACATATGAGATGACTCAGGACAGGAGAAAGAATAATGAATCTCTGAAAGGCACACTTGACCGAAATGTTAATGACAGAAAAAAAAAAATGTATATACTCTCTGTCTTTAACTATTGGTACACAAAATTTTATGCAAAAGTATTTTATAAACTATTTTGTTATAAAATAAACTTACATGAATGTATTATTCCCTGAAAATTATTCCCATCCCCTCAAAATTTATATATAATTCATATTCATTAGAATCTAAAATCTGTTATATTTGTTCAAGGGTATTATATTTGTTCTCTTCCTTGGAATTGATAATTTCAGTAACTCATCTGCTATTGATCAAATTAATTATTATGCTACTCTTATAGAAGTATATTAAATATTTTGACCTATAGGAGCCATCTACTTTATAACATTTGGTCAAGGGTAAATAAAGGTGGAAAGAGTTTATCAGTCTGAAAGATGCTCATGTAATAAAGATTCATGTATTTATTACTGTTTCAGTGAATGTTTTTATTAAGTCATGAAACTGCAGAAATACTGTCTACTCTAAGTCCTCCTTGAGTTCCCTTTATGGAATCCTGCATTCACCATTTTGATTATTATATAAAACACATTGGAAAAGTTATAACTATTGAAAGATTATCTAATATACTTTCTTGCCAGGATAGTTCATGAGCTATGGGTTCTTTAGTGATAATGAATGATCTTCAGTGATGGTTTGGGATTGTTTCTAAGAATTTCATCTACTGATCCATATTCCAACAAAACAAAAATTTCCCCCTATATTAGGAAGGTATGGGATATTGATGAAAACACTGTAAGTTATTTAACTTCATGTCTCTAATTTAAACTTCATTGTAACAAGTTGTTACTAGAGTTTCCACTGTAATTTATACAAATCAATTGATGTAAATGAACATTTTTATTAAACACCTAAATACTGAATAAAATTGAACCACGTAGGCCCTACATTTTGAGTTCCTCATGAGCTGGTCTCCACCTACATGAGTATCTGCAGTAGTCTTCTACTGCTGTGCTATGCTGTGCCTAGTCACATCTGACTCTCAGTGACCCCATAGACTGTAGCCCACCAGGCTCCTCTATCCCTGGGATTCTCAAGGCAAGAATACTGGAGTGGGCTGTCATGCCCTCCTCCAGGGGATTTTCCCAACCCAGGTATCGAACCCAGGTCTCCCACATTGTAAGCAGATTGTTTACCATCTGAGCCACCGCAGAAGCCCAAAAATACTGGAGTGGGTAGCCTATCCCTTCTTCAGGGGCTCTTCCTGACTTAGGAATCAAATTGAGGTATCCTGCATAGCAGGAAGATTCTTTACTAGCTGAGCTACCAGGGAAGCCCAGTCTTCTACTTCTCCCTAATAAATACATATGTTATTGCTGCTGTTTAGCTGCTAAGTCATGTCCAATTCTTGTATGACCCCATGGACTATAGCCTGCCAAGTTCCTTTGTCCATGGGATTTCCCAGGCAAGAATACTGGAGTGGGTTGCCATTTCTTTCTCCAGGGGATCTTCTTGACCCAAGAGTCAAACCACATCTCCTGCATTGCAGGCAGATTTTTTACCACTGAGCTACAAGGGAAGCCCAAATACATAACTAAATCCATATATAGCAACACTGTCACTGCCTGAGTTTTTTGAAGTCACAGGCTGTGACATGATTTCATCCAAGCATGATTTCATGCACTTTTTCTTCCTCTTTGGGTGAATTTATTTGCATGTGGAGCCACCATCAGGTTTCATCTTCTGCCTTACATGTCAACATCTTCATAGACTTTCAGATTTGCCCCATCCCTCTCCTAGAAAGCCACCACTAAATACTATCACTTTCTCTCCTGAGCCACTCAATTCTACCTTCTCACTGTATGTATAGTTACCTGCTTTCATGAATTTACTCTTAGATTTTGAGCTCCTTAAGGCATTATTTAGTCACATTCTTCCAGCCAGCTAGACCACAAAAATTAAAAAAAAAATTTTTTAAATCCAAAAGTCAAATGTATTTCAAGAAATGATAAAAAGTATAGCTGATAGAAACATAAACTGGGAAATGGAAGAAAAAGTCTGAATTGAGAATCTGGTTTGAGAGAAACAAATGTCTTTTAAAAAACGTATTAAAGTAGCAGAGACCTATGAATGTTTATAAACATTAGTTGAGACCCTTAATATCCTCTGTTATAGTATTTGTCAAGATTCTGTTTGTATATACATCACTGGGGGATCCAATCAGATTCTGATTCAGGAAGCCTGTGATAGGGCCAGAGATTCTGTATTTCTGATCCTCCGCAATGATGTCAGTATTGCCATTCCATATACCATGCTTTGAAGCCACTTATTTACTTGTCTGTAGACTTCTCCCACGGCTAGAATGTAAAATTGGTGTAGGCGGAGACTGACTATATCCATCCTGTTCATCATTGTATCTCTAGTGCTTGACACTGTGCTCAGCACATCAGTTCAGTTCAGTTCAGTTGCTCAGTCGTGTCCGACTCTTTGTGATCCCACAGACTGCAGCATGCCAGGCCTCCCTGTCCATCACCAGCTCCTGGAGCTTGCTCAAACTCATGTCCTTTGAATCAATGATGCCATCCAACCATCTCATCCTCTCATCCCCTTCTCCTCCTGACTTCAGTCTTTTCCAGCATCAGGATCTTTTCCAATGTGTCAGTTCTTCACATCAGGTGGTCAAAGTATTCGAGTTTCAGCTTCAGCATCAATCCTTCCAATGAATATTCAGGACTGATTTCCTTTAAGATTGACTGGTTGGATCTCCTTGCAGTCCAAGGGACTCTCAAGAGTCTTCTCTAACACGACAGTTTAAAAGCATCAGTTCTTTGGCACTCAGCTTTCTTTATAGTCCAACACTTACATCCATACATGACTACTGGAAAAATCATACTTTGATTATATGGACTTTTGTCAACAAAGTAATGTCCCTGCGTTTTAGTATGCTATCTAGATTGGTCATGGCTTTTCTTCCAAGGAGCAAGCTCAGCACATAGTAAGTGATTAAAAAAATACACAATGAATGAACAAATAAATGGCTAGAAAAATAAATATAAAAACATGAAGAAATGAAAATTTTAGATATAAGTGAGAGAGGATTGAATAAGGGAATAACTTTGCAGGTGATGACAAAGTGGAACAGAATAAAAAATATAGATAGTGCAGATTTATTTTCGGCCAGAAAAAGAAAAGGCTTCCCTGGTGGCTCAGTCAGTAAAAAATTTACCTGCAATGCAAGAGATCTGGGTTGCATCACTGGGTCAGAAAGATCCTCTGGAGAAAGAAATAATAACCTACTCTGGTATTCTTGCCTGAAAAACCCCATGGACAGAGAAGCATGGTGGGTTACCATCCATGGGGTTACAAAAATTGGACACCATGACTTGGTGACTGAACCACCACCAGAAAAATAAAAATCTGACTTTTGTGTCAAAAAGGAAGAAAAAAAATAGGAGAGAGTTTTGTTGAAGGAGAAAGGAGGGAAGAGAATGGAAGTCTCATTGAACATTAGCACAGAAAATAAGGTTCAAAATTCTCACTTCCTAATCCCACTCACTATGCAAAAAAGACAAAACCATGTTGAGTTTTCAGGAAGCTGATCTCAGCCTAGTCAATAACCAGGGTTAGGTTTGTTTTGTTTTCAAGTGCATATTCTCAAGCCCACTTCAAATCTGTGGAATCAACTGACAGCTTTAGATAGAAGCCCCTGAATATTTATTTACATAACTTTGCAGTGATAGAATTAGCTAGTCTTTAACTGAGCAGAAACTCAAGTGTTATTTTAAATAAATCTTTTAATTCTTTTACATTTTGCCTCATTGCCTTAGGGAATATTTATGATTTAACTAGTGTTATTGCTAATACACTATTGATATAGCTCCAAAAATCAAATAATCAAACCTAAAATATTAATTCAGGAAAAAAAATTAACGAGGGAGAAAGGTTGCACTTTACCAAAAATGCATTTCACAAAATTCACTCTGAAGCAGAAATGCCTTCTGTTTGACTTTGTTTATGAACATTATAGCTTTCCTGGTGGCTCAGATGGTAAAGAATCTGCCTACAATGTAGGAGACCCGGGTTTGATCCCTGGATTCCCCTGAAGGAGGAAATGCCTACCCACTCTAGTATTCTTGCCTGGAGAATTTCATATACAGAAGAGCCTGGTGGGCTACAGTTCACAGGGTCAGAAAGAGTCAGACATGACAGCGACTAATACTTTCACTTTTCATGAACATTTTAAGGCTTTACAAGGATGCCAGGTTGAGACAAATAATTGTAGCATAAAATCAATCTTATATTTGAACTTAAATTATTCTAAATTTAGAAGAAAGTAACCTAATCAGTGAAAGTAGATATTGGAAAATGACTGTGACATGATATTGAATATTGGATTGACATATTCCTATTTCTAAAGGTATTTTATGCTATTCATCTAGTACTGCTTGAAATGAACTTGCAGGAAAGTAAGTAACTTGTAAAGCTGGTATATTTCTTGATTGTTGTGCTTGTGTGCTCAGTTATGTCCAGCTCTTTGGGAACTTGCAACCTCATGGATTGTAGCCCCAGCTGAATTAACAAGTTCCTAGTCTCAAGAAAATGTCAGGAAAATAATTAGATATGGGCTCAATTAAAATGCGTCAAAGAAAAGTAATTGAAGAATAATATAGGCAGTGAAATTAAAAGTTGTGATGTTTGCAATAATTGATTTAATGCTTTATCTTTCTAGCTTTGTCCTTTAAAAAAGCTATTTCATAAAATGCAGGTGCTATATTAGATTACATGTATTTTACTGACTTTCCTGGGAGAACTAAATTCATACTAAAATTTAAGATCTTTGATCCATTTGCAACATAAGGACATTAAACTAAGAAAATCCATTTAAAAAAAAAAGAAAATCCAGTTAATTAAAACACTGGCTTTGCCAATTGAATCATCAGTGTAGATACCTTTCTTTTCCAAAGTTCTGTGTCATTTTTTTCCATATCTAAAACATACAGTGTTTCACTAATTATTACTCAACAAGAAAATTTTGAACTGTGAAATTTTGCTAGTTCTCATTCTTCTTTGACTAAATTCTCACATATTGTCTCAGTAAAAGTGTAATTTTGTATTTGAAATTATTTCCAAATGTCCTTTGTTAAGAGAGAATGCTTTATCAAATTTAACTCCAGAGAGTTAAATTGAGAAACCGAACATTTCCTCAATGATTGCAAGTATGAAGAACATTTTTAAATTGGTAGATTAAAATGATGGCTTATTTTAATATACCCAACAATTTATCAGTTTTATCCTTGTTTGTTGCCATTAAATGTTTCATAAAACTACACTGTTGTAAATTTTTTCTAGGCAAATTTTTCTTACCAACATTTCTGTTCACTTAATTTACATATTTTGTTTCAATTTGTTGAATGCTATTTTAGGTTTAATATTTTTCCAATAAGAATTTCACTTGAACCATTAGTGAAATGATTTATGTTTACAACACACCTTAAAAATATTTCACATTTTAAAGAATATTTTGCATTTAATTAAAAGTTTAGTATTTGCTTCTCATTATTTCCTCTGCATTTAGTGATTTTTATGATGCACAAGACCAGGTTTTAAGCCATTGTCAATGTTTTCCCAGTACAGATGGTCCCCAACTTAAGGATGGTTTGACTTAGATTATTCACCTTATGACGATGCAAAAGTGATAAGCATTCAGTAGAAACCATATATGTACCTTAAATTTTAAGTATTTCTAGGTTAGTAACATGCAGTACCTTACTTTCTTCTGATGCTGGATTTTGTCAGCAAGCCTTAGCTCCCTGCCAGCCATGTTATCAGGAGAGTAAACCAGGGATACATTTAACAACCATTCCATACCCATACAACCATCCTATTTTTCACTTTCAGTATTCTATAAATTACATGAGATATTCGGCACTTTATTCTAAAATAGGCTTATTTTAGATAGTGTTAGATGAGTTTCCTCTACTGTAGGCTGATGTAAGCTTTCTGAGCATGTTTAATGCAAGCCTAGGCTAAGCTATGATGTTCGGTATGGTAGGTGTATAAATGCATTTTTTACTTAGTATGTTTTCAACTTGAGGGCTTCCCAGGTGGCTTAGTGGCAAAGAATTCACCTGTCAATGCAGGAGACATGAGACACAGTCGATCAATCCCTGGGTCCAGAAGATTCCCTGGAGCAATCTACTCCAGCATTTTTGCCTGGAAAATTCCATAGACAGTGGAGCCTGGCAGGCTACAGTCCACAGGGTTGCAAAGAGTCAGACCCAGCTGAACTCAGCATAGCACAGCATTTTCACCTTAGGATGGATTTATTGGGTTTATCCCCATTCATTGTAACCTGAGGAAGGTTTTTATAAAAGGACTAGTAACTTGACTGATATTTTTTCCTTTTCATTTGCTACAACTTTTAAAATTATTGTATTATTTTGCTGGTGCTTACATAACAATTGCCATCAACTATGTGGCTTATAGGGGCTTCCCATTTACTCAGTGGTAAAGAATTTGCCTGCCAACCAATGCTAGAGACATGGGTTTGACCCCCAGGTTGGGAAGATCCCCTGGAGAAGTATATGGCAACCTGCTCCACTGTTCCTGCCAGGATAATCCCATGGACAGAGGAGCCTTCTGGGCTCCAGTCTATAGGGTTGCAAAGAGTCATATATGACTGAGCATGTGAGCAATTATTGTTTTTAATACTTCCTGTTAACACTGCAGATGGTGACTGCAGCCATGAAATTAAAAGATGCTTACTCCTTGGAAGGAAAATTATGACCAACCTAGGTAGTATATTCAAAAGCAGAGACATTACTTTGCCGACTAATGTCCGTCTAGTCAAGGCTATGGTTTTTCCTGTGGTCATGTATGGATGTGACAGTTGGACTGTGAAGAAGGCTGAGCACCAAAGAGTTGATGCTTTTGAACTGTGGTGTTGGAGAAGACTCTTGAGAATCCCTTGGACTGCAAGGAGATCCAATCAGTCCATTCTGAAGGAGATCAACCCTGGGATGTCTTTGAAAGGAATGATGCCAAAGCTGAAGCTCCAGTACTTTGGCCACCTCATGCGAAGAGTTGACTCATTGGAAAAGACTCTGGATGCTGGGAGGGACTGGGGGCAGGAGGAGAAGGGGACGATAGACGATGAGATGGCTGGATGGCATCACGGACTCCATGAACGTGAGTCTGAGTGAACTCTGGGAGTTGGTGATGGACAGGGAGGGCTGGCATGCTGCGATTCATGGGGTTACAAAGAGTTGGACACGAATGAGTGACTGAACTGAACTGAACTGAACCCTTATATTAATGCATTTCTTTCTTTTTTTTTAAATTTTATATGGTGATGTGTTATGATTTAAATTTAAATAAAGTTAAGGGCATATATGACAAGTCTTTCAGGGTAGATTTACTTAGACTTATATAGGCAAGATGCTGATATTAGTGGTTGCTATATTTTTGAAAAAAGAAATCAGTAGAAAGAATTTTCCAACCCAATTGTGTGTATAAAAATAGATGAAGACATGTCTTTTTGTGTTGAGCACATTGACCAGAATATTATGAGGGATATATGCAGACAGGGACAAGACTTGGTTTTATAGTTTTTCTGAATTTGTTTTTAACCTGTGAGCTAAAAGTTATATTAATAAAAACAAAAAATGCAATCTTTTCCATCCAAGATTCTGTGTGACAAAATTAAATGGAGGCAAATGCCCTAATCACTTATCATATATAATTAATTAACTTCCTTCCTATGCACCTAGAGTAGTATGAGTTATATGACCACTTTGGGAAATAGAAAAATTAGTAACTCCATCATTTCCTGTGTTATCATTTATGGCTGTGATGAGGAACTTTGGATATGTTTCTATAAAAATTTTATACATTTTCTGTATTTGAATATTTGTCTTTATGTAATCAAGCTTGAAGAGATAAGCCTTTAAAAATTACCAAAAACCAAAGATAATGTAATTGAACACTCCATTTTAATTGTGGTTACTATAAAATTAATCCTCAAAGACAGAAACAGAAGCCAAATGTTAAAGAAAAATGATAAAACCAACATAGAAAGTAGACATCAGAAGTATTTCTGAGCATCAAAATGAGGTTTCAAAGA
This sequence comes from Budorcas taxicolor, assembly GCF_023091745.1. Taxonomy (NCBI): domain Eukaryota; kingdom Metazoa; phylum Chordata; class Mammalia; order Artiodactyla; family Bovidae; genus Budorcas; species Budorcas taxicolor. The sequence goes on from NC_068915.1 coordinate 47,455,250, forward strand.
AAAAATAGAATAGGAGAAAACACAGAAGTACAGTAACATTAGAAAGTAGAGATAGGCTCTGGAGGATATTTTAAATGCCACATTAACATTTAAGGTAACTCAGTGTGTGAGTAAAAGTACTGTAGCTTATGGGGACAATTAGTATAAGGGCAAGCTGAGTTTGACTCTTCTCTGCTCTGTAAAGATAGTATTTTGCCATCAGTAGTGTAGCATTAAAAGGAATACCAAATAATAGCTTGTGTCCACTTGAGAAAAGTTTATTGTAATTTTAGTACATGGGAAATTTGGCTGTGGTAGTATAAATGTCCATAATGTGAACATTGACCCATACAGAATTAGACCTGCAAACTAGCTACAGTGGAAGACACATATTTAAATATGAATCCTAAGAAAAAAATATGAGCGGATAAGAACAATAAAGAGGAAAGCAGAGACTTAAAGACAATTTAAAAAAGAAATTTCAGGACAATAAGGCCTAGAAAAAACAGTTAATTATGCTGTATTTATTTATTTATTTAGTATAAATTTATTTATTTAAATTGGAGGCTAATTACTTTAAAATATTGTATTGGTTTTGCCATACATCAACATGAATCTGCCACGGGTGTACACGTGTTCCCCATCCTAAACCCCCCTTCCACCTCCCTCCTCATACCATCCCTCTGGGTCATCCCAGTGCACCAGTCCCGAGCATCCTGTATCATGCATCAAACCTGGACTGGTGATTCATTTCACATATGATATTATACATGTTTCAATGCCATTTTCCCAAATCATCCCACCCTTGCCCTCTCCCACAGAGTCCAAAAGACTGTTCTATATATCTGTGTCTCTTTTGCTGTCTTGCATATAGGGTTATCATTACCATCTTTTTAAATTCCATATAAATGCATTAATATACTGTATTGGTGTTTTTCTTTCTGGCTTACTTCACTCTGTATAATAGGCTCCAGTTTCATCTACCTCATTAGAACTGATTCAAATGTATTCTTTTTAATGGCTGACTAATACTCCATTGTGTATATGTACCACAGCTTTCTTATCCATTCATCTGCTGATGGACATCTAGGTTGCTTCCATGTTCTGGCTATTATAAACAGTGCTGTGATGAACATTGGGGTACACGTGTCTCTTTCAATTCTGGTTTCCTTGGTGTGTATGCCCAGCAGTGGGATTGCTGGGTCATAAGGCAGTTCTATTTCCAGTTTTTAAAGGAATCTCCACACTGTTCTCTATAGTGGCTGTACTAGTTTGCATTCCCACCCTCTCCAGCATTTATTGCTTGTAGACTTTTGGATTGCAGCCATTCTGACTGGTGTGAAATGGTACCTCATTGTGGTTTTGATTTGCATTTCTCTGATAATGAGTGATATTGAGCATCTTTTCATGTGTTTGTTAGCCATCTGCATGTCTTCTTTGGAGAAATGTCTGTTCTTTGGCCCATTTTTTGATTGGGTCATTTGTTTTTCTGGAATTGAGCTGCAGGAGTTGCTTGCATATTTTTGAGATTAATTCTTTGTCAGTTGCTTCATTTACGATTATTTTCTCCCATTCTGAAGGCTGTCTTTTCACCTTGCTTATAGTTGCCTTTGTTGTGCAGAAGCTTTTAATTTTAATTAGGTCTTATTTGTTTATTTTTGTTTTTATTTCCAATATTCTGGGAGGTGGGTCATAGAGGATCCTGCTGTGATTTTTGTCGCAGAGTGTTTTGCCTATGTTGTCCTCTAGGAGTTTTATAGTTTCTGGTCCTACGTTTAGATCTTTAATCCATTTTGAGTTTATTTCTGTGTGTGGTGTTAGAAAGTGTTCTAGTTTCATTCTTTTACAAGTGGTTAACCAGTTTTCCCAGCACCACTTGTTAAAGAGATTGTCTTTTCTCCATTGTATATTCTTGCCTCCTTTGTCAAAGATAAGGTGTCCACAGGTGTGTGGATTTATCTCTGGGCTTTGTATTTTGTTCCATTGATCTATATTTCTGTCTTCGTGCCAGTACTATACTGTCTTGATGCCTGTGGCTTTGTAGTAGAGCCTGAAGTCAGGCAGGTTGATTCCTCCAGTTCCATTCTTCGTTCTCAAGATTGCTTTGGCTATTCGAGGGTTTTTGTATTTCCATAAAAATTGTGAAATTGTTTGTTCTAGCTCTGTGAAAAATATCGTTGGTAGCTTGATAGGGCTTGCATTGAATCTATAGATTGCTTTGGGTAGTTTACTCATTTTCACTATATTGATTCTTCTGATCCATGAACACGGTATATTTCTCCACCAATTTGTGTCTTTGATTTCTTTCAACGGTGTTTTATAGTTTTCTATATATAGGTCTTTAGTTTCTTTAGGTAGATATATTCCTAAGTATTTTATTCTTTCCATTGCAATGATGAATGGAATTGTTTCATAATTTCTCTTTCACTTTTCTCATTATTAGTGTATAGGAATGCAAGGGATTTCTGTGTGTTGGCTTTATATTCTGCCATTTTACTATATTCATTGATTAGCTCTAGTAATTTTCTGGTGGAGTCTTTAGGGATTTCTATGTAAAGGATCATGTCATCTGCAAACAGTGAGAGTTTTACTTCTTCTTTTCCAATTTGGATTCCTTTTATTTCTTTTTCTGCTCTAATTGCTGTAGCCAAAATTTCCAAAACAGTCTTGAATAGTAGTGGTGAAATGGGCACCCTTGTCTTATTCTTGACTTTAGGGAAATGCTTTCAGTTTTTCACCATTGATGATTATGTTTGCTGTGGGTTTGTCATATATAGCTTTTATTATGTTGAGGTATGTTCCTTCTATTCCTGCTTTCTGGAGGGTTTTTATCATAAATGGATGTTGAATTTTGTCAAAGGCTTTCTCTGCATCTATTGGGATAATCATATGGCTTTTATTTTTCAATTTGTTAATGTCATGTATTACATTGATTGATTTGTGGATATTGAAGAATCCTTGCATCCCTGGGATAAAGCCTACTTGGTCATGGTGTATGATCTTTTTAATGTGTTGTTGGATTCTGATTGCTAGAATTTTGTTAAGGATTTTTGCATCTATGTTCATCAGTGATATTGGCCTCTAGTTTTCTTTTTTTGTGTGTGTGTGTGTGGCATCTTTGTCAGGTTTTGGTATTAGGGTGATGGTGGCCTCATAGAATGAGTTTGGAAGTTTACCTTCCTCTGCAATTTTCTGGAAGAGTTTGAGTAGGATAGGTGTTAGCTCTTCTCTAAATTTTTGATAGAATTCAGCTGTGAAGCCATCTGGACCTGGGCTTTTGTTTGCTGGAAGATTTCTGATTACAGAAATTTCAATTTCTGTCCTTGTGATGGGTCTGTTAAGATTTTTTATTTCTTCCTTGCTCAGTTTTGGAAAGTTGTGCTTTTTTAAGAATTTGTCCATTTCTTCCACGTTGTCCATTTTATTGGCATATAATTGCTGATAGTAGTCTCTTATGAGCCTTTGTATTTCTGTATTGTCTGTTGTGATCTCTCCATTTTCATTTCTAATTTTATTGATTTGATTTTTCTTCCTTTGTTTCTTGATGAATCTGGCTAATGGTTTGTCAATTTTATTTATCCTCTCAAAGAACCAACTTTTGGCTTTGTTGATTTTTGTGATGGTCTCTTTTGTTTCTTTTGCATTTATTTATGCCCTAATTTTTAAGATTTCTTTCCTTCTTCTAACCCTGAGGTTCTTCATTTCTTCTTTTTCTTGTTGCTTTAGGTGTGAAATGAAGTGAAGTGAAGTGAAGTCGCTCAGTCGTGTCTGACTCTTTGCGACCCCATAGACTGTAGCCCACCAAGCTCCTCTGTCCATGGAATTCTCCAGGCAAGAATACTGGAGTGGGTTGCCATTTCCTTCTCCAGGGGATCTTCCCGACCTAGGGATCGAACCCAGGTCTCCAGCATTGTGGGCAGACGCTTTAACCTCTGAGCCATCAGGGAAGTTAGGTTATATATTTGACTTTTTTCTTGTTTCTTGTGGTATGCCTGTATTGCTATGAACCTTCCCCTTAGCACTGCTTTTACAGTGTCCCACAGGTTTTGGGTTGTTTTGTTTTCATTTGCATTCATTTCTATGAATATTTTGATTTCTTTTTTTATTTCCTCTGTGATGTGTTGGTTATTCAGCAGCGTGTTGTTCAGGCTCCATATGTTGGAATTTTTAATAGTTTTTCTCCTGTAAATGAGATCTAATCTTATTGCACTGTGGTCAGAAAAGATGCTTGGAATGATTTCAATTTTTCTGAATTTATCAAGGCTAGATTTATGACCCAGGATATGATCTATTCTGGAGAAGATTCCATGTGCACTTAAGAAAAAGGTGAAATTCATTGTTTTAGGGTGAAATGTCCTGTAGATATCAATTAGGTCTAACTGGTCTATTGTATCATTTAAAGTTTGTGTTTTCTTGTTAATTTTCTGTTTAGTTGATCTATCCATAGGTGTGAGTGGCATATTAAAGTCTCCCACTATTATTGTGTTATTGTTAATTTCCCCTTTCATACTTGTTAGCATTTGTCTTACATATTGTGGTGCTCCTATGTTGGGTGCATATATATTTATAATTGTTATATCTTCTTCTTGGATTGATCCTTTGATCATTATGTAGTGTCCTTCTTTGTCTCTTTTCATAGCCTTTGTCTTAAAGTCTATTTTATCTGATATGAGTATTGCTACTCCTGCTTTCTTTTGGTCACTATTTGTGTGGAATATCTTTTTCCAGCCCTCCACTTTCAGTCTGAATGTGTCCCTTGTTTTGAGGTGGGTCTCTTGTAGACAACATATATAGGGGTCTTGTTTTTGTATCCATTCAGCCAGTCTTTGTCTTTTGGTTGGGGCATTCAGCCCATTTACATTTAAGGTAATTATTGATAAGTATGATCCCGTTGCCACTTACTTTATTGTTTTGGGTTCGAGTTTATACACCCTTTTTGTACTTCCTGTCTAGAGAATATCCTTTAGCATTTCTTGGAGAGCTGGTTTGGTGATGCTGAATTCTCTCAGCTTTGGCTTGTCTGTAAAGCTTTTGATTTCTCCTTCATATCTAAATGAGATCCTTGCTGGGTACAGTAATCTGGGCTGTAGGTTATTTTCTTTCATCACTTTAAGTATGTCCTACCATTCCCTCCTGGCCTGAAGAGTTTTATTGAAAGATCAGCTGTTATCCTTATGGGAATCCCCTTGTGTGTTATTTGTTGTTTTTCCCTTGATGCTTTTAATATTTGTTCTTTGTATTTGATCTTTGTTAATTTGATTAATATGTATCTTGGGGTGTTTCACCTTGGGTTTATCCTGTTTGGGACTCTCTGGGTTTCTTGGACTTGGATGATTATTTCATTTCTCACTTTAGGGAAGTTTTCAACTATTATCTCCTCAAGTATTTTCTCATGGTCTTTCTTTTAGTTTTCTTCTTCTGGGACTCCTCTGATTTGAATGTTGGGGCATTTAACATTGTCCCAGAGGTCTCTGAGATTGTCCTATTTCTTTTAATTCATTTTTCTTTTTTTTCCTCTCTGATTCATTTATTTCCACCATTCTATCTTCTACCTCATTAATTCTATCTTCTGCCTCCACTATTCTACTATTTGTTCCCTCCAGAGTGTTTTTGATCTCATTTATTGCATTATTCATTATATATTGACTCTTATTTATTTCATCTAGGTCCTTGTTAAACCTTTCTTGCATCTTCTCAATCCTTGTCTCCAGGCTATTTATCTGTGATTCCATTTTGTTTTCAAGATTTTGGATCATTTTCACTATCATTATTTGGAATTTTTAGTCAGGTAGATTCCCCATCTCTTCCTCTTTTGTTTGGTTTGGCAGGCATTCATCCTGTTCCTTTACCTGCTGGGTATTCCTCTGTCCCTTCATCTTCTTTATATTGCTGTGTTTGGGGTGGCCTTTCTGTATTCTGGCAGTTTGTGGAGTTCTCTTTATTGTAGAGTTTCCTCACTTTGGGTGGGGGTTGTATGAATGGGTGTTTTGTCCAGGTTTCCTGGTTAGGGAAGCTTGTGTTGGTGTTCTGGTGGCTGAAGCTGGAGTTCTCTTTGGAGTAAAATGAAGTGTCCAGTAATGAGTTACGAGATGTCAATGGGTTTGGAGTGACTTTGGGCAGCCTGTATATTGAAGCTCAGGTCTATGTGCCTGTGTTGTTGGAGAATTTGCATGGTATGTCTTCCTCTGGAACTTGTTGGCCCTTGGGTGGTGCTTGGTTTCAGTGTAGGTATGTAGGTGCTTGATGAGCTCCTGTTGATTAATGTTCCCAGGGGTCAAGAGTTCTCTGGTGTTCTCAGGATTTGGACTTAAGCCTCCTGCTTTTGGGTTTCAGTCTTATTTTTACAGTAGCCTCAAGACTTCACCATCTATACAGAACCACTGATAAAACATCTAGGTTAAAGATGAAAAGTTTCTCCACAGTGAGGGACACCCAGATAGGTTCACACAGTTACATGGAGAAGAGAAGAGGAAGGAGGGAGATAGAGGTGACCAGGATGAGATGAGGTGGAATCAAAAGAGGAGAGAGCAAGGTAGCCAGTAATCACCTCCTTATGTGTGCTCCACAGTCTGGACCACTCAGAGATGTTCACGGAGTTACATAGAGAAGAGGAAGGAAGGAGACAGAGGTGGCCAGGAGCATAAAGGGGGGAATCAAAAGGAGAGAGATAGATCCAGTCAGTAATCAGTTCCCTAAGTGTTCTCCACCGTCTGGAACACACAAATAGATTCACAGATTTGGGTAGAGAAGAGAAGGGGTAGGGAGGAGATAGAGGCGACCTGGTGGAGAAAAAGGAGAGTCTAAAGGGGGAGAGAGCATTCAAGCCAGTAATCTCACTCCCAAGTAAAAATGGGTACTGAGGTTGTGTTCTTAAAGGTACAAAATCGATAACAAATACCAAAAAGCAAAGATTAAAAATCTAGAGTAGAAGTTGGATTTTCAACAAAACAATATAAAAGAAAAAAAAGTCACAAAAATTATAAAATATATATATATATATGAAGTTTGCTTTAAAAAATAGGGTTTCTCTCTTTTTTTTGCAAAGTAATAGTAGGTTATAAAAATGAAAATTAAAGGAGTAATAGAGGACTTAAAAATAAAAAAATTAAAGAATGATAGTAAAAATAGTAAAAATATATCTAGGACTTTCTCTGGTGTTGTTGTGGGCAGTGTGGGGTCAGTTCATTTTTGGATAGTTCCTTAATCTGCCTTATATTTCTCAAGATCTATAGGCCTCTTCCTATGTAGTCGGTACTAACTACTGGGTTTTAATCTATTGCACCTGTCACTTCCAAGGAGGTTCCCTCTGTTTTAGCTTCTTCTGTTTGCTTGTCTCTTCCATGTCTAATTTCCCCCTGACACAAAGGGGTGGTGGTGGACACTTTTTAAGGCTCACTTTTTCAGTCGTGCTGTTGGGAGGGAGGGACGCAGCAAACAAATAATACTGGCATGTGCTCACAGTGTCTTGGCTACATTGGGTTTGCCCCCACTCACGGCGTGTGTGCTTTCCCTGTCTACACTGCTTAGGCTCTAGGTTGTCCTGCTGGGAGCTGTCTGAGGCCGGCCCTGGGTTGTATGCACTTCCCAGGTCTAAGCTGTTCAGGTTCAGGTACTTGGGTAGTCCTCAGAGGCGCAGACTTGGTTGGGCCTGTGTTTTGTGCCCTTCCCAAGTCCGAGCAGCTCAGGTGACCAGGTGTTTGGGGAGTTCAGTCTCTGCGACTGATTGCCTTCCCCATCCCTGCCTCTCAGTTTTCTGGGTGTACAACTGGTGCACCTTCTCAGGCGGATGTTGACCATCCAGAATCCCAAGAAGTCTTGGTTAGCAATGAAGCTTGCTTGCAGTTTGATAGATAAGGCCTCTCTGGGGCCGTACTGCCCCCTTCCGGCTCTGGCTGCCCTCACCTGCCTGTCACTGGAGTGGGGTGATGGGCCAGTCTGCAGCCAGCTAGCTCTGCTCAGTCTTTTGTTCTGTGAGTGGGCCTGAGAGTGTCTTAGGTTAGGGCTTTTCCCATAGCTCTAGTCAGTCCTTTGTTCTGTGAGTGAGCCTGGCGGTATCTTAGGTTAGTGCTTTTCGCATGGAAGCTATCCCACTATCTGGTTTGCTATCCCAAGTTAGTTCCTTCAGATTGCCCTTGGGGCATTTCAGTCCTGGTCCTTACTCTAAGCAATCCAGCCTGCACCTCCCTGCCCAGCCCCTGCTTTCTAGTGGCGGATGCAGGTGTCTGTGCTGCTTCTCTGCTGGAGTTACCATTGGGCACGTAATCTGTGGGTTTTAATTATTTATTTATTTTTCCTCCCAGTTATGTTGCCCTCTGTGGTTCCAAGGCTCACCACAGGCTCAGCAGTTAGAGTGTTTCTTGGTGTTTGGAAACTTCTCTCTTTTTAAAGACTCCCTTCCTGGGACGTTGCTCCATCCCTACCTCTTTTGTCTCTCTTTTTAGCTTTTATATTTTTTCCTACCTCCTTTCAAAGACAATGGGCTGCTTTTCTGGGTGCCTGATGTCCTCTGCTGACATTCAGAAGTTGTTTTGTGGAATTTACTCAGCGTTCAAATGGTCTTTTGATGAATTTGTGGGGGAGAAAGTGGTCTCCCCCTCCTATTCCTCTCCCATTTTAGGATTGCCTCCTGCTGTATTTATTTTTAAACAAAACTGGAATTATTGATTCTATGTAACATTGATTTATATGATTATCAAGACCCTGATGCTGGGACAGATTGAAGGCAGGAGAAGGGGAAGACAGAGGATAAGATGATTGGATGGCATAACCTACTCAATGGACATGAGTTTGAGCAGTCTCTGGGAAATGGTGAAGGACAGGGAAGCCTGGTGTGTTGCAGTCCAAGGAGTTACAAAGAGTCAGACATAACTGAGAGACTGAACAGCCATAACATGCTATATATTTAAGATAATAAGAAAGATATGTAGGTATCCACATTTATTAGTTTATGGAATCATTCAAAAATATTTGTTAAGCTTCTTTTATATTCCAGGCATCTGGGTAGGCACTTGAGTGGTGGTCAAACAAGAAAATGTCTCTGCCTTCATGGAACTTATAACCAACGGTATGGATAATAAACAAATAAAACAATAAACATTTACTCCCATTCAGATAGTTTAAAAACTATAGAGAATAAAGACAATATAAAGGGATAGAAGATAATGCAGATGTCTATAGTTTGTTAGGTTAAGGAAAACTTTAAGGAGGCAATGACTGAACAAGGACCTGCATGAAGTATATGAAAAGATATATGAGAAATATTTGAGAAACATGTAAAGCATAAAAAAGCCTGGGGTAAGACTGTTTTAGAAAGAAGAAATTATAACTACAAAGCCTTTGAGGACAAAATAAAGTTGTGGCATTTGGTGAAAAGCAGCTCTATACAATCAGCAAAAACAAGACCAGGAGATGACTGTGGCTCAGATCATGAACTCCTTATTGCCAAATTCAGACTGAAATTGAAGAAAGTAGGGAAAACCACTAGACCATTCAGGTATGACCTAAATCAAATCTCTTATGATTATACAGTGACAGTGAGAAATAGATTTAAGAGACTAGATCTGATAGACAATGTGCCTGATGAACTATAGATGGAGGTTTGTGACATCGTATAGGAGAGAGGGATCAAGACCATTCCCAAGAAAAATAAAAGCAAAATGGCTGTCTGAGGAGGCCTTACAAATAGCTGAGAAAAGAGGAGAAGTGAAAAGTAATGGAGAAAAGGAAAGGAAAGTTATACCCATTTGAATGCAGAGTCCCAAAGAATGGCAAGGAGAGATAAGAAAGCCTTCCTCAGTGATCAATGCAAAACAAATAGAGGAAAACAATAGAATAGAAAAGACTAGAGATCTCTTCAAGAAAATTAGAGATATCAAGGGAACATTTCATGCAAAGGTGGGCTCAATAAAGGACAGAAATGATATGGACCTAATAGAAGCAGAAGATATTAAGAAGAGGTGGCAAGAATACACAGAAGAACTGTACAAAAAAGATCTTTGCAACCCAGATAATCACTATGGTGTGATCACTCACCTAGAGCCAGACATAGTGGAATGTGAAGCCAAGTGGGCCTTAGGAAGCATCACTACAAACAAAGCTAATGGAGGTGATGGTATTCTGGTTGAGCTACATCAAATCCTAAAAGATGATGCTGTGAAAGTGCTGCACTCAATGTGCCAGCAAATTTGGAAAATTCAGCAGTGGCCACAGGACTGGAAAAAGTCAGTTTTCATTCCAATCCCAAAGAAAGACAATGTTAAAGAATGATCAAACTACTACAAAATTGCACTCATCTCACATGCTAGTAAAGTAATGCTCAAAATTCTCCAAACCAGGCTTCAACAATACACGAACTGTGAATTTCCAGATGTTCAAGCTGGATCTAGAAAACGCAGAGGAACCAGTGATCAAATTGCCAACATCTGCTGGATCACTGAAAAAGCAAGACAGTTCCAGAAGAACATGTATTTCTGCTTTATTGACTATGCCAAAGCCTTTGACTCCACGGATCACAGTAAACTGTGGAAAATTCTGAAAGAGATGGGAATAACAGACCACCTGACCTTCCTCTTGAGAAATCTGTATGCAGGTCAGGAAGCAACAGTTAGAACTGGACATGGAACAACAGACTGGTTCCAAAGAGGAGAAGGAGTATGTCAATGCTGTATATTGTCACCCTGCTTATTTAACTTATATACAGAGCATCATGAGGAATGCTGGACTGGAATCAAGATTGCCATGAGAAAAACCAATAACCTCAGATATGCCGATGACATTACCCTTATGGCAGAAAGTGAAGAAAGAACTAAAGAGTCTCTTGATGAAAGTGAAAGAGGAGAGTGAAAAAGTTGGCTTAAAGCTCAACAGTCAGAAAACTAAGATCATGGCATCCAGTCCCATCACTTCATGCCAAATAGATGGGGAAACAGTGTAAACAGTGGCAGACTTTATTTTGGGGCGGGGGGCTCCAAAATCACCACAGATGGTGACTGCAGCCATTAAATTAAAATATATTTATTCCTTGGAAGAAAGTTATGACCAACCTAGGCAGCATATAAAAAAGCAGAGACATTACTTTGCCAACAACGGTCTGTCTGTCAAGGCTATGGTTTTTCCGGTAGTCATGTATGGATGTGAGAGTTGGACTATAAAGAAAGCTGAGTGCTGAAGAATTGATGCTTTTGAACTGTGGTGTTAGAGAAGACTCTTGAGAGTCCCTTGGACTGCAAAGATATCCAATGAGTCCATCCTAAAGGAGATCAATCCTAAGTGTTCTTTGGAAGGACTGATGTTGAAGCTGAAACTCCAATACTTTGGCCACCTGATGGAAAGAGCTGACTCATTTTAAAAGACCTGACGATAGGAAAGATTGAAGTCAAGAGGAGAAGGGGATGACAGAGGATTAAATGGTTGAATGGCATCAATGACTCAATGGACATGAGTTTGAGTAAACTCCAGGAGTTAGTGATGGACAGGGAGGCCTGGCATGCTTCAGTCGATGGAATCACAAAGAGTCAGACACGACTGAGCGACTGAACTGATACTGAAGATGAAAATGATCAGAGTGACTGGGCTGGGTTGAGAAAGGGATAAGAGTTTGGAAATTATTTAAAATATCTGGGTAACCAAAGCATGATCCATGAAAAAAATTGCAAAGATAGCCTTCATTAAAATTAAAAAAATTTACCCTGTAGATGACATTGCAAAGGGTGAAAAGACAAGCCACAGACCAGGGGAAAATATTTGCAAAATGCATATCTAATAGAGGACAATGATCCAAAATATACAAAGAACTCTTAAAAATCAACTACAAGAAAAGATACAACCAGATTTTAAAAATTGGCTTAACATCTTAACAGTTACCTCACTGAAGATGTGTGCAGATAGCACATAAACATATGAAAAGATGTCATACATCATATGCCATTAGACAAATGCAATTTAAAATAATGGGTTGTCATTACACACCTATTAGAATGGCCAAAGTTCACAACACTGACATCACCGAATGCTGGGGAGGATGTGGAGCAATAAGAATTCTTATTAATTTGCTGGTGAGAGTGCAAAATGATCTATCCACTTTGGTAAACAGTTTGGCAATTTTTACAAAAGTAACGATACACTTGCCTTGCAATCCAGCAAACATAGTCTTTGGTATTTACCCAGAGGAATTGAAAATTTATGTTTTCATAAAATTCTGCATATGAATATTTATAGCAGCTCTATTCATAATTGCTAAAATTTAGAAGCAATCAAGGTATCCTTCAGTAGGTGAGTGGGTAAATAATTAGTGATACATCCAGACAATGGAATATTATTCAACAAATTAAAAGTGAGCTATAAAACCATGAAAAGATATTAAGTAAACTGAAATGCATACTATTAAGTGAAAGAAGCCAATCTGAAAAAGCTGATTCCAGGTATGTGACATTCTGAAAAAGGAAAAACTATGGAGATGGTGAAAAGATCAGTGGTTGCCAGGAATTGGGAGGGGGGAGGGATGAATAGGTAGATCAGAAAAGTTTTTATGACAATGAAATTATTCTGCACGATATCGTAATGATGAGTACTTAGCATTATAGATTTGTCAAAATCCATGAAATATATAATACCAAGAGTGAACCCTAATTTAAACTATGGAGTCTGAGTGATTATGATATGTCAATGTAAGTTCATCAGTTGTAACAAATGTGTCCCTCTGGTAGGGAATATTGATAATGGGACAGGCTGTGTGCATGTCGGGGCAGGAGGCATTTGGGACATCTATGTACTTTTAATTTTGCTGTAAACCTAAAATTGCTTCAAAATAAACTCTTTTAAAAACATGTAAGTAGAAGTCAGATCTACTACGATCTTATAATGAAGAAGAATGACCTGCATTAACTTTCTAATTGTGAAAGTCTCTGGAGGGCTATGAATACAAACGTGGTATAATCAGTATTGAGAACAGAAAGAAAGGGAAAGACTGGAAGGTAGAGGGACTAGTTAGAAAGCTGTGGCATATACCCAAATAATTGATGATGGTTATTTTGTAAAGGCTGATTTTGGTGGAAGTAGTAAGTGGTTGGTGGTGATATCATTTACTCATGGACTGGAAAAAGGGATAAAGAAAGGAATCAAGGATGCTTTATAAATTCTCAGTTTGTAACAACTATATGAAGAGTCTGGGAATCAAAGGTGGTTTAGGACAAGTTAGATATACCTAATGGAGATGCTGATGAGAGAATTGTATATATAAATCAATCTCAGAAGAAATGTTTGGATTTGAGGTAAAAGTTGGGAATCTTCAGCCTAGAGATATTTTTAATACCATTGGGCTGGATGAGTCACATAGAGATACAATGCAGACAGAATGAAGAACAGAAAAATTAAACTATAATGTGTTTATAGTATTTAAAGATTAAGAAATGAAGGCAAAGCAGTAGATATTACTACACTGAAATAAAAGTTAGGAAAATGTGGTGTCCTCAAAACTTAGTTTCAGTCAGTCAGTTCAGTTGCTCAGTCATGTCTGACTCTTTGCAACCTCATGGACTGCAGCATGCCAGGCTTCCCTGTCCATCACCAACTCCCTGAGCTTATTCACACTCATGTCCATCAAGTCAGTGATGCCATCCAACCATCTCATCCTCTGTTGTTCCCTTCTCTTCCTACTTTCAATCTTTCCCAGCATCAGGGTCTTTTCCAATGAGTCCATTCTTCCTATCATGAGGCCAAAGTATTGGAGTTTCCACTTCAGTGTTGGTTTTTCCAATGAATATTTAGGGTTGATTTCTTTTAGGATTGACTACTTTGATCTCCTTGCAGTCCAAAGAATTCTCACGAGTTTTCTCTAACACCACAGTTCAAAAGCATTAATTCTTTGGCGCTCGGCTTTCTTTATAGTCCAACTCTCACATCCATACATGACTACTGGAAAAACCATAGCTTTGAGTAGATGGACCTTTGCTGGCAAAGCAATGTCTCTGCTTTTTAATATGTTGTCTAGGTTTTTATAGCTTTTCTTCCAAGGAGTAAGTGTCTTTCAATTTCATGGCTGCAGTCACCATCTGCAGTGATTTTGGAATCCAAGGAAATAAAGTCTCTCACTGTTTCCATTGTTTCCCCATCTATTTGCCATGAAGTGATGGGACCAGATGCCATGCTCTTAGTGTGACATAGAGATATAAATATATATCTGAAATATGAAGTACTATTTTGCATGCTTAGTTTTTGTATATTGAGTTTTAAGCCAGTCCATTTAGTGATTCAAAAGGAAAGGGAATCAGCTTAGTCAAATTCTGCTGAGAAAGTTTGAGGCCTGATAATTGACCACTAGATTTGTCAAGGCAGAAGTTGCTTCAGATCTTGACAAAAGCGATTTTAGAGGTTTAATGGAGACAAAAATCTAAATAAAGACGTTGAAGACACTATACAAGGGAGGAAGTAGAGATCTCAGTAGTTAACTTCGGATAAGTAACCAAAAGAGTTGAAAACGATCAAGGGAAATTTCATTTTAACAACAAAAGATGGAACAAGCCTATAACAGGAGAATAGGGGAAATTGATTATATAGGAGAGACATAGCATATGATTATATTTGAAGAACTTTTAATATTTCAAAACAGGGAAGATATGTGGATCATCATTAGTGGATTTGACCTTAGATAGTAATAGGGACAATTCATCAATTCAAAATCAGAAGACAGAATATGTAAGAACAGATGGAAGCAGCCTTGTGTTTTTTCAGTGCAGAGTCAGAGACAGAGGGTGATGTTGATAGTTTGAGAAAAAAGAACAGCATGTGAAGTTTTCCTTTCTGAAACTGAGAGAGCAAGTTCTTTAGGGAACAGTATAAGAACCTGGAGAATCACCAAGGACAGAGGAGCTTGGAGGGCTTTAGTCCATGGGGTTGCAAACAGTCGAACACTACAGAGCAGCTAAGCAGAGCATACATGTAAGAGCCTTAGGGGATTCTGAAGGCCCAGATGATATTTGGACTTATAAACATATATTAAGTACTATTTGAAATATTCACTTATTTCTATTAATCCATGAAGTTGAATGAGATGTTTATACTTTCAGATACCTGAGTTTGGCTTTGTTTAATATTTAGATAGAATATTCATCATTTATTTCAAAATATGGTTTGACCTGGGGAGAACTATTTATCTTCTCCAGGCCTCTTCTGTGTATTGAGGGTAAGCTTACCTGTGTTACATGGTAATTGTGGGAATTAAATGATACAAAACGTTTAGCACAGGACCTGGCAATAGTAAGTATCTGTTCATTGTAAGTCATTGTTATTGTTTCTGTTATAAAAGCATTAGTAACCAGCTAAATTCTGTGGACTAGGTACTTGAGATTCAATGAGGGAAGAGTTGTTAGGGCTGCAACCGGCCTTAAAAAACAGAAAACTTGTTTCTGCTATTTCAGCAAGTTAAGGGTTTATTTTTCTAATCAACATGATGATGACAGTCAAGGGTTAGATCATCTGTTAAGGATGTAGTCCTTTCTACTGCCATCTTTGCATGTGGCTGTTGTCCTTAGAGTTGCAGGATGGCTGCTGTCTATGCAGGATCTGCCTCGAAGTTCCAAGTAAGTGGGTGAAGGAAACATAATTATGAATGGCCAGTGTGGTAGCAGTTGAGAGACTGGCATGTGTGTGTGTTAATTAGTTAAGGTAGTATCTTTCTTGAAAGAACCATGCTATTGGCTTTCTCTTCCTTCTTAGTGACTTGGACTTTACAAGGCACAAGGTAGCCTACAGAGGTATTTTGTTGAAATAGATTGAATAAAATTGGAGTTCTCTTTTTTAAGGGTACACAGAATGCATATTTGTTAGGCAGTTTACCCTGGGATTCTTTGGAAGGAATGATGCTAAAGCTGAAAGTCCAGTACTTTGGCCACCTCATGAGAAGAGTTGACTCATTGGGAAAGACTTTGATGCTGGGAGGGATTGGGGGCAAGAGGAGAAGGGGTCAACAGAGGAAGAGATGGCTGGATGGCATCACCGACTCGATGGACGTGAGTCTGAGTGAACTCCGGGAGTTGGTGATGGACAGGGAGGCCTGACGTGCTGCGATTCACGGGGTTGCAAAGAGTCGGACATGACTGAGCGACTGAACTGAACTGAACTGAACTTACCACAGAGTATAAAGACAAATTATTTTCCCTGGTAGAGCTAATTGTTTAGTGAGGAGACAAACACATAGACATGTATTCACATATAGAAATGTGTACAGAGCCAGGCAGAAAATAAAAATGAATGCAGTGGATTGGATGGTAAAGCATAGAGCACATGTTCCAAACAAAGATGTCAAGAATTACCTGGCTCTAGTAGATTAACATTGTAAGATCTGTGGATTTAGTGTACTGAGCTCTTTCAATAGCAACATGAATCTTGATTTTATGCTAATTCTCCATTTAAAAAAAGTTATAAACTAGATAATTATTTTCTTAATATGTGACTAAGTAAAAAATGTGGCCTGGATTCAATATAATTCACATCCGACTTGTACATTTTGCTATCTTAAATTATGATAAAGACTTCAACAGTGGTACCCGTGAGGTGCAATAGGAATCTCAAAGTGAAGGACTTTTTGCTTTCCTTTAACATTGCAAGAGATGCAGCTTACCGTAGCATTATAAATCTTTACAATGGAAGGGACATAAGTAATTACCTAATTGAACCTCTTTATTTTTTACAGGAAGAAATTGAGACCCAGAGTAATAAAGTTACTTTCAAGGCAATGGAACGAAGCTCTAGAATCCAGGTCTCCTGTTTCCTATACTGGGGCTCTTCTGCCTCAGCATGCATCTTCATACAAGTCAGACAGAGGAGGGAGTTGAAACTGACAAGGTGATTGACCCAGTTCACCAGGCTTGTGATACAGAAATAATAGATAATGTTTTAAACACTCTTGTCAATTCACTATGGTGATAATGCCAAGGAAGAAGACAAGTTGCTCAAGGTTGTGAAAATAACTCATTTGAAGACTATTTCACAGCCTTTGAGTCAATAATTAATTCTGTCAACAGGTAGTTGTCTTATCCTTCTCTGAAGGTCAAGCAATTGTTCATCTTTTATTAAGATTTTATAAGAAAGAAACAAATGAGCCCAAGAAGCCCACAGCAAGGACTTTTTAAATATAGTCGAGCATTTACATTGGGTTATTTACAAATGATTCCATATCTAAGTGAATCTGTATCTGAATCTCTGGAAAAATATTAGAGGTCTTTAAATCATTCAAAATTTTCAATAGATCTAAATTTTCTCAGGATCTCCTATTAGCCTAGGATAAATTAACCTTATCAAGTTTGCTCAATCAGGGAAGGCTGCAATAGGTTTTAGAATATTTTCATCACAATGTCTTACATTTAGAAAATAATTGATTAACTGCTTTCAGGAGTTCATGGTTTTAAAAAGGGTCAATTCAGAATACCTCATTCTAATTTTCTAAATATTCCTATTATTCATAGCTTTCTTTGATTAAAAAACCCATTAGGCCTCAAAGATTCTCAATGTAGTTCTGTGCCTTTCTTTTTAACTCACATGTTTTGCCCTTAAATATGTTCAAGATGTTTCAAAAACAAAACAGATGGAGGATACCTGCTAATTAATTTAATAGATTTTCACCTGTTAAAGCTGAATAGTTCTTCATCTCCTAATGCCTAACTCAGTTGGAGCCTATATTTGGTTTTCAGTTTGTTTATTTAGTTCATTTCTCTTCTGCCTTGTTCTTTACATGATGTTAATGCGGCTATAATTTGAGAGTTCATTTAATTTTTTCCCTCTATAACTCTCCCAATTTGTGCTAGGCTCAACACCACCTAACCAGACCTGCTGCTGCTGCAAAGTCACTTTAGTCATGTCCGACTCTGTGCGACCCCATAGACGTCAGTCCACCAGGCTCCCCCGTCCCTGGGATTCTCCAGGCAAGAACACTGGAGTGGGGTGCCATCTCCTTCTCCAATGCATGAACGTGAAAGTGAAGTCACTCAGTGGTGTCTGACTCTTAGCGACCCCATGGACCACAGCCTCCCAGTCTCCTCCATCCATGGGATTTTCCAGTCAAGAGTACCGGAGTGGGGTGCCATTGCCGTCTCCAAAACAGACCTAGCCAAATGTATATGCATTTGCTGTGTGTGTGTGAGTGTGTGTTTAGCTCTTCAAGGAAGCAGACTGCATACACTCCCTTAGTAACCAATTGCAGTCTTTAATGGAACATGTCCATTCATCTATAATAATATTTATAATTACACAGCACATTTCTTCTGAGTAGCTCTTGGCACTTTAAAATAGTATTTCAATCCCCAAGACATTCCTGGAAGTTGGTGGTAAGCTTCATTATGCTCCTAGAGGGCACAAACAATGTCTTTATACATGTCATATTCAGTGCTCAGGACATTGAGAAGACTTTAAAAATGTTTAATAATCAGAATAGCAATTCTATAGATGGATGAATTGAGAGAAAGTGAACATAGTTCCTCTTCCAGTACCCACAATGGATGAAAAGTGAAAAGTTTCTGACTTACACACACTAGGGGCTGCAATATTCTCCTACAAGCTTCTGCTGTTTTTTTGATGTTTTGATTAAAAATTAGATATTTTTATGGGTTTAAAAAAAACCAAATACTCCTGTCCAGGCAACTTCTACAAAAGTCTAAAATCATTCAGTGAGAGTAATTATGAGTTTAAACATGCTGGGGACTGATAAACTGTGAATGAGATACATTGCATCATTTTGGTGTCCCTTTTCTCAAGGAAATTACAGACTACATCTGGTCCCTCATTCCATATTCCATGTTTCATATTGGGAAAGCTCTCTTTAAATCGAGTGCTGAAACTTTCAAACTTTTGCCAATTAAAATATTCCTCATTTGTGTCTCATGTCATTTGGGTCCTGGTGAGTCTCTATAATGCTGTCAAATAAATGCATTAGAAATTCCCAGTATGTCTTGAATCATGAAATTCATTTGCATTTTAATAGGGACCTTTTAAGAGCATAGTGGTTTAGCCCAAAGAGTAAAAGAGGAAATTTTGGGAAAACTGTCATAGGTTGGTGGGAAGAAATATTTAGGGGCACAAAATTTGCTTAGGGCCACATGAATTATCTTGTGTAGATGGCTATCTATTTAATCTTTGAATAGACCCAGTCATGGGCAGGTATATTCATTTATTTGGGAGACTTTAAGTTTTAATTAGAGATGAGATTTTACTGCATTACCAAGATCAATAAAATGAAAGCCTTGTACTTTAAAGAATTAGTGGGTCTAAATAAGATATTCGGTGGGACTTGGATGACTCAAATGTGTGACTGCTTAATGAGCTTACTGGCTAATTTTTTTACACTTGGATATTGTATTTTCAAAAACAAATGTTCTCCTATATCCTGCATCGAACCTGGACTGGCGATTCGTTTCTTATATGATATTATACATGTTTCAATGCCATTCTCCCAAATCATCCCACCCTCTCCCTCTCCCACAGAGTCCAAAAGACTGTTCTATACATCTGTCTCTTTTGCTGTCTCGCATACAGGATGACCCAGAGGGATGGTATGGGGAGGGAGGTGGGAGGGAGGTTCAGGATTGGGAACCCATGTACACTCATGGTGGATTCATGTTGATGTATGCCAAAACCAATACAATAAGGTAAAGTAATTAGCCTCCAATTAAAATAAATAAATTTAAATTAAATTTTAAGAAAAGCAAATGTTCTAAGCAGATTCTGAAAATGTCTGAATCTGGGATATTCATAGTTAACCTGATTTTTTCAGCTCTTTGAAAACTTAAGATTAAATCTAACTGGCTTAGATGAGTGGATTTATTTAAATGAAATAAAAGCAGAAGGGGCAGAGATGGAGAATGTTTGTGTGTCCCTGTGTATGGATAGTGGAGAAAGAAAAAGAGACAGTGAGAACAGAGGTATAGGGGAACAGAGAAAGAGAACACTTGTGAGTGCTCAGTCTAAATTGTTAAACAGGACGGGGATGTAAGTGGAACTACTTTTCCCATCTCTCTGGGGACCATGTGTTATAATGTAAAGCACTAAAGTATCCTTTCGAAGGTGAGTCTGCTGCTGAATGGAAAATGCTATTTCACTCAGACCTGTAGCCCCATACATACGATGAAGTATCGGAGATTCTTACAAAGAAACAGAGGAGGGTAAAGTTTCATAGAGATACTGTTGAAAGAAAACATTTGTGATCTTCATCCAACTGGCAGCTGCATGAAGTAGCTGTCATCCTTGGGAGAGTTTGCTTTAGTGCCTGATGCATCGGGAATCTACTGGTGGTAAAAACACTGGAAACTGTCAGGAATCATGCTGAAGCAAGAATGGAGAATATAACAATTCAATGAATTATTTTTCAAAAAATTATATTTTAATTATTTTAAAATATTAAATTGTGATGTGGGCATGCCCTGCATTTAGGGTCAGTACTAGCACGACTCTTATCAGTGAACTTGTAAGTGAAACTTTAAAGAGGCTTTTTTGTCCTATCACTGAGCAATAGGAGTAAGCCTGACATAAAAACAAAGGTTGCCATTCAGACTGCTCATATGTAATCAGTAGGTTTTGGGGCACAAAAACATATTGTGTGGAGTGTCAAACTTCACTCTGTAACAAATTGTTCATTTTTTTAAACTTATTTTTAAGTTGGCCACTAAATATTTATTACACGAAAGATATTCTATATAGTAGCAAAGCATAATTTAAAACATAATGTAGAGATCCTATAGGTTTCAGAAATAAACTATTCTATTTTCCCAGTTATATTTCCCCCTTGAAATACCTGAACCACCTACACATGTCAGTGACATGGTATTAGCTTCTATAAATTGAAATGCTAGGAGTTGAACTTGCATGGATATTATTCAAATAATGGGATGTGGGTGTGAATGGTAGCATGCCATCTGATTGACAGTCTTGGTGCTGTGAGGAGAAAGGTGAGCTCTCAGCTATGACACTAATGAACTATTTGGCTGAGTAAATAGATTTTCTTTGTGCACTGTAAAGCATGTTTTTAAGATTATATTCATAATTAGATGCTGCTAATAATACACGGCAATTTTATATAGGTTGCCCAAGGCACATCAGGAGAAGGAAATGGCAACCCACTCCAGTATTCTTGCCTGGAAAATTCCATGGTCAGAAGAACCTGGTAGGCCACAAAGAGGTGGCCACGATTGAGCACATCAGCTGCTGCTGCTGCTGCTAAGTCGCTTCAGTTGTGTCCAACTCTGTGCAACCCCATAGACGGCAGTCTACCAGGCTCCTCTGACCATGGGATTCTCTAGGCAAGAATAGCAGAGTGAGTTGCCATTTCCTTTTTCCTGAGCATATCAGCAGCAAGGCACATTAAATTAAAAAAAAAATGAGTTCAGAGAGGTAAGTTTCAAGTATCAGACTTTGACTTTCATCACAAATATTGGTCTGTTGCTTTCAATAAAATGACCTTGGGTAGATAATTTAATCCGTAACCTTCAGTTTGTTATCTGAAAAATTGGCATAAAACTTTTCTCCTTATAGGGTTGCTGTCAGATGATTCAGATAGTGTTAAAACTATATACAGCTTGTGTCTTTAGTGTGGTAAGGGTTCTGTAAATGGTAATTACTTATTAATAAAACTCAGAAAAAATATCTAAAATACAGCACTGCAAAAATTCCCCTAAACTATAACCACTGTGTAGTAATGGTAAGTTTTATAAAATAAGACTTCTTCCACTGAAGAAATAATGACTTAGAATTCATTTATTTGTTATTGTTTTATGTAATGCCTTAGTATAATAATAGTAGGCATTGCAGATTAAAGTCCAGTGGCTCCAAATTCTCATTAAAAATCCTACAAAAAAACTGAAATCTTGAAAATTTGGGACATG
Source organism: Budorcas taxicolor (assembly GCF_023091745.1). Taxonomy (NCBI): domain Eukaryota; kingdom Metazoa; phylum Chordata; class Mammalia; order Artiodactyla; family Bovidae; genus Budorcas; species Budorcas taxicolor. The sequence continues at coordinate 47,477,092 of NC_068915.1, forward strand.
TCTAAAGAATTCCTGTTAAATACAGTGATAATGATGATAAAATGACTTATAAATCCTTTCATAAGAATTTTTTTTTGAAGGCCTATTAAGTACCCTAAATGTATCTTTCTTCATGTGTTTGGGTTAGAATACTCTCAAGGAAAGATTTTTAAAAAGGGGATTAATACAACAAAACAGTCAATATAATAGCAATGATCAGAGGTCTTGATAGAACTTAGTGAAATTAATAAATTTACTAATATACTGACTTTTTAAACTTTAGTTGATTTACTAGCTAATTCAATAATTCCACAAACATAAGTTGGAGGGATTTCCCTGGTGGTCCAGTGGCTAAGACTTCTAGCTCCCAGTGAAGGGGGCCCAGGTTTGATCCTTGGTTAGGAAACTAGATCCCACATGTCTGTTACTAAGACATCCCACATACCACAGTGAAGGCCTGGTGCAGTCAAATAAGTAAATAAATAAATATATTTAAAAGAAATGTGTATTGAATGACTTATTTGTTCAAGGTATTATGATATGGGTAAATGAGGAAGGTGATGGGTGAAAGCAAAATGGTAAAGTGAAGAACAATGTCACTGTAGGAGCATACACTGAAGCATATGGAGAAGGGACACTCTTTTCTTTTGTTGAGAGCAGGCTTCAGATGCAATGTGAATATTGAAATCGGAGCCACTATCTCATAAGTTCTCATTCTGCCTCAACGGGCTGAGTGTTTTCCTGAGGTTTATGTTTTTTTTTTCTGTTTGTTTTTTTAATAAATTTCAGTCTATCCTAGTCACTCCATGCAGGACTCCAGAATGATTGGATTCCCAATCATCCTGTTCCCTGGACCATTTGAGGTTCAGGCCTTCTCCTCTGCATTTTTATTCCTCTGCAAGGAGTACCCTTACTGCAGCACTGTGGGATCTGGTCCATCCCCTAGAAGGTAAACTTTCAAGTCAAGGACATGTCTCATTCATTGCTGCATTCACAGGGTCTGTCACACTGGGAATTAGCTCCCATTCATCAGGAATAGGAAACAGCAAAGCCATTAATTAGCAAACACATTTCTTTATATTTATAAACCTATTTCTAATCTTTGTTTCCTTAGATAAATTAAACTATTTTCAGAAAACCTGCCTTTTATATTCATTTTCACATGCTTTTCTAATATTTTACTGTTTGTTGGATGGATAAATGGTTGGCTGAAACCAGTGAGTACATTTTGTACCTCCATATGTAAAATGGAGAGGCCATTGTGAAAATCAAAACCAAAGCCAAACAACAAACAGCCAAACAAACAAAAAAGCCTAAATTTGCAAAAACTTTCTGTGTATGTAAGTAGAAGGAGTTGTTAGCTGGCTTTTAAAATAGTTGGGAGCTGGTTAGCACCCACTGACTTTCCCGGTGCCATTCTCTGTCATTTCTTATCTTTTTTTTTTTTTTTTTTTCAGTTTTCAATACTCATCTATTTTTATTTTTTTTAAATTTTACTTTACAATACTGTATTGCTTTTGCCTCTTTGCCCAACTGTTTCTCTTCTGGTAATCTTTTGTGTGTGTGTGTTCTCTAGGTGCCTGGGTCTTGGGTTTTTTAGCATATGAAGATTGGGTTGGGGAAGTCATACTTGTATCTTTTGTCTTCAATTGATTTCACTGTTTCAGGACCCACATCTTACTATCGGTTAGCAAGGTACATGTTGTTTCATATCAAATCTCTCCAAGGCCCCACCAAGCTCATAAGCTTTCTTTGTAATAGAGTCCTCTGATCTTTAACTTTTGTTAATTGGCTGCATTTGTCATCAGTATTCTACCCTCTTTGTCCTCAATAAACTTCAATTTCTTAAAAGCTCTTGGACATGGATCCCCCTACACTTTTAGTTCCCTCGTCTCTAATAGTTTTACACTTTTTAGTGGCATTAGTTTATTATCATTTTAATGGGTCTTGGGAGTGAGACAAGTCAGACATCTATTTTGCTCAGTCTTACATAATTTTATATAAAATCCCCACCCCTTCTCTATATTATTTAAGTATTTGTTCAACATATGGAACAGGTTGGGGTATTATAGTAAAAATCACAAATAGTAGATTGAATATAAAACAAAGGATTTATCAGTACTCTGATCATAATAGAGAATCTTATTTTATTTACAATTTTCTCAAAGATTTTCTGCTGCTAAAACCTAGATATCGATAGTCATTTTCACAGTGGAGATGAAGGTAATTTTCATGGATAGAGTACAAGTGAAATTATTTTAAAGTCACTTTTTCCATCTTTCAAATTGACTAAATTGGTCCCATATCTCTATGGTCTTTCTTCAGTTTTTTAAAAAACAATTTTCCTAACCACACAATTCTTGGAAGGTATATTGAAAGGCATGGAATGTAAATAATGAAATATATCCTGTGATGATACTGTACATTATCTGTTTTCAGTACTTCAACTGATTTGCCTTACTTTCAAGCGACCCAAATTGCTGATCTCAAAATTAATGATCAACCTGTCGACTAGAGATTAAAATGTATCCTTCTAGCCCACAGAGTGTGGCTATACTTAAGAAAATGTTTGTGTGTTTGTTTGTTTTTAATTGACCACCAAAGGCATAGTCTACTTCATTGGGAAGGAGGCCAGTTTACATTTCATGTAACTGTAAAGGCTTCCGAGGTGGCGCTTGAGGTAAAGAATCCACTTACCAATGCAGGTAAACATGACACTCAGATTTGACCCCGGGGTTAGGAAGGTCCCATGGAGGAGGGCACGCAACCCATTCTAGTATTCTTGCCTAGAGAATCCCACGGGCAGAAGAGCCTGGCAGGCTGCAGCAGTCCGTATGGTCACACAGAGTTGGACATGACTATAAATTACATTCTGTGTGATTCAGATGTAAAAAGTTAAGCTACTTATACTTTAGTTCAGATTTATTCCAGTGATGTTTTTCTGCTACTTTTCATATTGTGTCCCATGTCACGATGCCTGGTAGCACACAACGAAAGGATATTTAGTGCTGGCCTTGTTGTATATTTCTGATGCTTCAGTTCTAATGGAAGTGACAAAATACTTATTTCTACTGTTTGTCAGTGTATTTTACATCCTTTGCGAGTTTCCTTTTCTTTTGAAACTATGGCTTTCAAAATAGTTTTCATGTTTCTTTGCAATTGTAAGACAAGTACAATTTCAAGGCCATTGTGCATTGACTCTCTGGTCCTATACAACTGGCCACCTTTTCATCCTGGCTCTTATTTGTACCTATGAAGAACATTCTCATCATTCAATAACCAGTTAAAAAGTTATCCCTACATACAGCAGTTTCTAGTATTCAGTTCAGTTCAGTTCAGTCGCTCAGTCGGGTTTGACTCTTTGCGACCCCATGAATTGTAGCACGCAAGGCCTCCCTGTCCATTACCAACTCCCATAGTTCACTCAAACTCATGTCCATCAAGTCGGTGATGCCATACAGCCTTCTCATCCTCTAACATCCTCTTCCCTTCCTGCCCCCAATCCCTCCCAGCATCAGAGTCTTTTCCAGTGAGTCAACTTTTTGCGTGAGGTGGCCAAAGTTTTGGAGTTTCAGCTTTAGCATCAGTCCTTCCAATGAACACCCAGGACTGATCTCCTTTAGAATGGACTAGGTTGGATCTCCTTGCAGTCCAAGTGACTCTCAAGAGTCTTCTCCAACACCACAGTTCAAAAGCATCAATTCTTTGGCGCTCAGCTTTCTTCACAGTCCAACTCTCACATCCATACGTGACCACTGGAAAAACCATAGCCTTCACTAGACAGACATTTGATGGCAAAGTAATGTCTCTGCTTTTCAATATGCTGTCTAGGTTGGTCATAACTTTCCTTCCAAGGAGTAAGCATCTTTTAATTTCATGGCTGTAGTCACCATCTGCAGTGATTTTGGAGCCCCCAAAAATAAAATCTGACACTGTTTACACTGTTTCCCCATCTATTTGGCATGAAGTGATGGGACTGGATGCCATGATCTTCATTTTCTGAATGTTGAGCTTTAAGCCAACTTTTTCACTCTCCTCTTTCACTTTCATCAAGAGGCTCTTTAGTTCTTTTTCACTTTCTGCCATAAGGGTGGTGTCATCTGCATATCTGAGGTTATGTGTATGTCTCCCGGCAATCTGGATTCCAGCTTGTGCTTCTTCCAGCCTAGCGTTTCTCATGATGTACCCTGCATAGAAGTTAAAAAAGCAGGGTGACAGTATACAGACTCAACGTACTCCTTTTACTATTTGGAACCAGTGTGTTCCATGTCCAATTCTAACTGTTGCTTCCTGATCTGTATACATGTTTCTCAAGAGGCACGTCAGGTGGTCTGGTATGCCCATCTCTTTCAGAATTTTCCACAGTTTATCATTATCCACACAGTCAAAGGCTTTGGTATAGTCAGTAAAGCAGAAATAGATGTTTTTCTGGAACTCTCTTGCTTTTTCGATGATCCAGCGGACGTTGGCAATTTGATCTCTGGTTCCTCTGCTTTTTCTAAAACTAGCTTGAACATCTGGAAGTTCATGGTTCACGTATTGCTGAAGCCTGGATTGGAGAATTTTGAGCATTACTTTACTAGCATGTGAGATGCGTGCAATTGTGGGGTAGTTTGAGCATTCTTTGGCATTGCCTTTCTTTGTGATTGGAATGAAAACTGACCTTTTCCAGTCCTGTGGCCACTGCTGAGTTTCCCAAATTTGCTGGCATATTGAGTGCAGCACTTTCACAGCATCATCTTTCAGGATTTGAAATAGCTCAACTGGAATGCCATCATCTCCACTAGCTTTGTTCATAGTGATGTTTTCTAAGGCCCACTTTACTTCACATTCCAGGTTGTCTGGCTCTAGGTGAGTGATCACACCTAGCCAGAAATAGCTACTTGCTTACAAGGATCATGGAAATTTTTGGTATTTTCCCAATGGAAAGATATCCATTCCCCACTCCCAGATGACAAGTCCTTCAAATTTCAAGACATACTGTCTCATTATTTTTATACTATGCATGTATTAGTCACTCAGTTGTGCCTGACTCTTTGCAGCCCCATGGACTATAGCCCACCAGGCTCCTCTGTCTATGGGATTTTCCACATAAGAATACTGGAGTTGGTAGCCATTACCTTCTTCAGGGGATCTTCCTGACACAGGGATTGAACCTGTGTCTCCTACACTGCAGGCAGACTCTTTACCATCTGAGCCACTAGGAATAAGATGATAGCAACAATTGTACCAACAATATTACCAACAATAATGCCAACAATTTTCCTTGGAAGAAAAGCTGTGACCAACATAGACAGCATATTCAAAAGCAGAGACATTACTTTGCCAACAAAGTTCCGTCTAGTCAGAGCTATGGTTTTTCCAGTAGTCATGTATGGATGTGAGTTGGACTATATACAAAGCTGGGTGCTGAAGAATTGATGCTTTTGAACTGTGGTGTCAGAGAAGACTCTTGTGAGTCCCTTGGACTGCAAGGAGATCCAATCAGTCCATCCTAAAGGAAATCTGTCCTGAAAATTCACTGGAAGGACTGATGCTGAAGCGGAAACTCCAATGTTTTGGTCATCTGATGTGAAGAACTGACTCATGTGAAAAGACCCTGGTGCTGGGAAAGATTGCAGGTGGGAAAAGAAGGGGACCACAGAAGATGAGATGGTTGGATGGCATCACTGACGCAATGGACATGAGTTTGGGTAGGCTTCGGGAGTTGGTGATGGACAGGGAGGCCTGGTGGTCTGCAGTCCATTGGGTCACAGAGAGGGACACAACTGAGCAACTGAACTGAACTGATGAGTGAGTTAATGGCTCTTTAATGAGCAAATTATATCAAATTTTTTCCAGAGAACTAAGCAAAATGGATTCCCCCTACTTTCTGTAATATTTCCTCTTTGCCCTGAGTGGTTCATTGGTTCATTCTCATCACAAAAGAGTCCTTACGTACCATCCTAGAATAGCCTTCCTGTCTCTCCAGCATTTTTCAGGGTTACGGCTCACCTGTTACACTTTATAAAGTAAACCCCTTTTGGCAGCACACCTATAAACAAAACTGGGGCAGATATTTCTTGGCCTGCACAAGTAAACATTGTATTCTTAGAATATAGAATTGCCATCTGAAGCAGCGATCCACAAAAAAAATCGATAAAGAAGGTAGAAGTTCATTTTGCACACACGTGAAAGTTGATTGGTGCAACGTGTAAGCATTATGGAATCATCAGGACCAAGGATCTTTCCATCTTCTTGCTCTGCTGCTCCTAAAGGGTTGCACTTAACTGCGTATTCCTTAAGATGATTCACCGTCATTTATTCATAGCTGCCAGTAATGGAACATTCACCTGCCACTTCCCTGATACCCCGTTGCCCAGAACTTAGTCATGTGGCTATACCTTGCTATCAGGATTGTCAGGAAATGTGGTCTTAGTAATCTAAGTGACCATCTGCTGAGCCAGACTTTCTATTACAATGAAAAGAGAGGCAGGGGATGTTTATTAGAGGAAAAATGTCAGTATCCCCCACAGATATCATTATATTCTGTTTGCTTTTATATACTGTAGAAACTTGCTGAACTCTCTACAGTTTATTTTTCCTTTAACACATACAGTGGGGAACTTCAGATTTAGCATGGAACATAAAATCAATTAAGAATGTATATTATTCATTCCTAAGTGCATCTTAGGTATTTATAAGTTGGATTTGTAATTGGCGACTGATGTTGAACTGAAAAAAAGAAAAAAAAAAAACAACAGAGATATGTTACCCAAGAAATGTTTCCATGCCAGTGAGTCCTGCTTCCAACTGCCCTTCTTTAAGGGGTCATTTCAGTTCAGTTCATTCTCATTTCAGTTCATATGCATAAGCTTGAATTATATTCACAGAGATTAAAAATTCCAAAACTATTGAGAATGGCATGCAGTGTTTTGGCATAGGATGAAATTTTGTCAGCACTGTAAAATGTGTTGTATGAATAAAATAACTTTGACATATAAAATAAAAGATTTTGTTAAAGCTATTAAACTCTCTTTTCTCTGTTTCAGTAAGAGGATCAAATGAGCAGCCTCCTTTTGTCTAGGAGAAAAGAAGAAAAAAAATGAAATTTGTGCTATGATCTGTGGAATCAAGGTTTGATGGACAGTTAGGAGAGAGTTCAGAAACAAGAAGGAAAAGTGGATGTATTATCTAGGGATACTAGAAAAGATTGTGAAGGGCAAAGTGAAATTTCTAGGCTTCTATGTGACTTTACCAAAAGTAAATGGATAATGTGAGGAAATTAGAACTATCTACTCATAATGAATTTCTCATGCCTGTTTGTTGTGGAAGTTTATTTTTGTATATGCCAACTTTCCTATTTCTAAATGATTTTATTCAGTCGGTGCACTTCACAGTATCCCTTGTGATTCATTCCATCAATATATATTTGATGAATTAATGACAGGTAATGATCAGGCTCTTTTGATACAGTACTGTGGAAATATTCAGTGAAAATGGATTACAGATGTGAGATGCTATCACTCATTCATTCCCATTGGTTTTTACTAAGTCTCAACACTTGATTTGAAAGTTCAAATATAAATGTATTTTGCTAGGGAGAATCAAACTTGAACACTTAAACCATATCCTTAATGGTAATTTTAAAGAATTTCTTTTGGCATTTTTATTTTCATTTCTGCTGCTGCCTAGCTCATTTCTTCCTATAAGTCTGGTTACTTGGCAACAACATTCTTTCTTCCTAAATCTTCGCAAAAACTTTTAAAGATAACATGATTGTGAACACTGTAATCTGGAAAATAAATGGACTAAGTTTTAATAAGGTGGCCTAGTTACAAGGAAATACATGGTCTATTTAAGTTATGTACCATCACAGAATCTGAAGGTCGGAGCAGGGGGCCTTAGAGATTTGGGGTCAAGTTCCCTCATTGCACAGAGGAGAGAGTCAATAGTGTTATTTTTCATTTCAATTGTTCATATCAGAATCAGAGCATGCAGAGCATAGGAAGAATCCAGAGATAGCAGAGGGGTTTGTTTCTGACATCATTGCTTTCAGATGAATTCTAGCATGGGGGGAAGAGTTTACATAGTTTTTCCGAACTTGCCACAAAAGAAACAGATGGTTTCACTGCTTTAATTTAGTGTTTTGTTTTAGACATAGCATATTTGTGTACAGCTCAAATCATATAAAAGATAAAGGTAGAACAACTTAATTCATAATCCTACCTGAACTGCACATAGTAGGAAAGTATAATTTCCCAAAAGGAAATCAGAATGATGAACAGGCTCCTATTATCTGTCAGCTCTGTATCAGTGTCAAGTAGGAATCTTTTAAAATGTCTAAATCATAATCCCTTGTTTCTTCTTTAAATAGGTTGTTCAAGACAAAAATCAAGATGTTGCCTTTGAGTCTTTTCTTTCTCCCTATGTCAAATCCAATTTATCAGCAATGTTTATTACTCCTGCCTTCAAAATATATCCCAGATCCTGCCACTTCTCACCACCTCTGTCACCATTACACGAGCTGAAGTCACAGTTAACACTCACTCAAATCCCACACCAGCCTCCTAAGTTCCCTCCCTCCTTACATACTTCCCCTATGCTCTTTTCTCTACTGAGAGGCCAAAGTGACCTCTTCTAAAATATATATCTGTTCCTAGGATTATCTTGCTCTAAGGGGAGAAATTCAGACACAGTTAATGCTAGATGTCGGGGGCGGTGAGGAGGAAGTGGGCGAACGAACAGCAAATGCTCACTACAAGGTAGAGGTAATAAAGCTAATATCACTTTTAATTTTAATGATGTCTCGCTATGGAGTCCGTTGTTGTCATTTAGTTGCTGAGTTGTGTCCGACTGTTTTGCAACCGCATGGACCGTAGCCTGCCAGGCTCCTTCTGTCCATGGGATTTCCCAGGCAAGAATACTGAAGTGGGTTGCCATTTTCTTCCCCAGGGGATCTTCCTGACCCAAGGATTGAACCCATGACTCCTGCACTGGCAGGTGGATTCTTTACCACTGAGCCACCAGGGAGGCCCCAGTATGTGGAGTCCAGAAATGCTAAGTTTATTTGTGATGAAAATTTTGAAAGCCTCAGAATGTCCAATAAGCTGGTGGACTTTCATGAAGAAAGTTATCCGTAAAGACATCAAAAGAGAAATAAACACATTGTTATTTAATTTTTTTTTTTTTTTTAAGCAAAGAACTGCTTTAAGTTCAAGATGAAATTATTCCCGTTGTTTAGATTCTGTGGTGTGATAAAACAAGCTGTCAACTATTTTGGCCCCAGAGTAGTCCCAAGTTATTTGTAACAAAAGTAACTGAAAGAAAGATGAGCGCTCAGCTTTGGAAAGCTAAAGACTTTTAAAGCAAATACCTGTTTGTTTGGCTCTAAGAAAGAGCAGACACGAGTTCGGATATGTTTTAAGTGAGGCTGCCATTCTGCCCGGTGACAGTAGATGGCGGTGGTGTGTCAGGAGAGAGCCTGGCGGGTTGTGACTAAGCTTGCAGGAGGTAGTTTGTGCAGGTGCAGGCTAAAAAAGACACTATTTTGTCTGAGGAACTGTAAATTGTATTCATGATTCACATATCATTATTAATTCATTTTGTATTCATTATCATACGGCAGCTTCATTTGGCATTTAGGCAGATGTCAAAATGTAGGCACTTCCGGGAGCTATCTGTGCAGGTTCAGACCGGGCTGGCTGTGCACAGGTTTTCATGGATGCATAAATGGAAGGAAGAAATGCTTACAAAAAATTTAAAAAAAAAAAAGAAACCACACAATTTGGCTGTAGACTGGACCATGGATTTCCCAGCTAATGACTTTGAGTATGTAATTCTGTGACTACTGTGTGTCATTTCTTCCCTCTGCATATTTTTGGCAGATTAAGTCTGGCAGATGAGAATCTCCCAGGTTGGAGAGCTCTGAATGAGATAAAAATTTAATAATCTTATTGCTGACCCAGCCACCAAGGGCAGAACAGATAATCCTTTAATAATGCACTTCAGAAGCCTGGTTTGCGTAGCCAGAGACTAGAGACAGCCTGGCAGAGTGGAAAGAGAGCCTTTGAGACAAAAATAAAAGATGGGCTCGGGTGTTGACTTGCCACTAACTAGCTCTGGGACTTTGGGAAAATCAATTAACCTTCCCAGGTCTCAGGCTCATAATCTATAAAATTAAGGGATTGCATGAGATCTTCCCAAAAGTCCCCTCACATTGCTAAAAATAGCAAAATTTTCTGATAAAAAAAAGCACATACTAGATGGAGTTTTGAAACTCTTAACATTTCTTTGTGACCTACTTCAAATCCGATGAGTTGTAAAACTCACCATGAATTGTAAAATGTATATCATCTCTGAGTAAATGCACTTCAAGCTGTTACAAGTGTGATTTATTGCCAGGGGCCAGTGCAGTATCGCATAGAAGTGACAGTACTTGGTCTTGAAACCTTTCTTAAATCTCAGAAATGACAGAAGAAAAACTTCAGAGAAGAGGGTCTAACTTCAGGACTGCTTTCTTACAGATGAACACAATTTGACAAATCGTACAATATGTCATGGCATATACTTCCCAGATGTGCAAAGAGATGATCTACCTTGAAACACCTCCAAACTTGAAGCCAAGTTTTTCTCAGTGCTTAAGACACTGTAAAAGCGAAACTGATGCTCAGAATAGTAGCTTATTAACTCTTTGAGGACAGGCACTTCTCTCCACTGAGTACAGAAACTGAGCTTTCTGATAGAGTGTGTACATTCTAATATGCTCTCTGACTAACACAGGAAGTAATAGGTCATCAGTGAATTCTCAGAGAGCATTGATAATGAGCATTAAACAGATTTACTGGGGAAAGATAAGCAAGTCCATTAGAGGAAAACCATGTTTGACTTTTTTTTTTAAAGAGATGGCTGATAAACATGATAACTACACACATTTATAATTTTGAAACCTTGAATGGGGCTTCAACAAGGAGTATGTCCTTTCAGAACAACTGTCAGGAAAAGATGTTTTTGTCACAGATCTCATACTTCCATCTCTTTGGTAATGAAGGGATGAAGGAAGCATGGAAAGAGCAGTCCCTCAGGCATCAAAGTTGAGATTCATTGTTTAGTCTGATTATCCAAGATCAGGCAGAGGGAGTCCCAGGTTCTCTCATGGCTGCAGGTGATTCTAAGCTCTTCAGGGGTATTAAATGCTGGATCAATTGTAATAAGTTGCATGAGTATTTCATTAGATTAAAAGGGCTGAAAAATGAGACAGAACTTAATTCTACAAACACTAAGCAATTATTCCATGCCCAAAACTCTGTTAGTGTAGGAAATAACAGAGATGTTTAGATACAGTTAAGAGAGCAGGTAAACATTTAATCAGAAATGTACCATGCGCCATTACAATAAATTATATCATAAGAGATCTTGGGAGTAAGGGAGGGAGGTTCTCTGGAGGTGTTGCAGAGGATATCTAAAAAAAATGGAGACCTAAGTTGTTGACTAGCTGAAGGATGGGTAGGAGTAATATAAGCTAAAAGGTAACAAACTGTGTAGGAAGGCACAGGGAACTAAGAGAACATATATGGTATTTGTTGAATGTTAATTAGCCTGGTATAACAGAGAGAAAAAAATAGATTTCTGAGGTTAAGTTGTGGGTGATGGGGTTAAGGAGGGAGACAAGGGCCAGTTTTTGAGGAATGATATACATGGGAGCTCAGATGCTTTTAAGTGAGGTAGAACCAGTTTTGATTCTTTTTGTCATTTACTGTGTGTCTCTGCAAAGGTTGCTTAATTCTGAGAAACAGTTTCCTATTCTTAAATGTGAGGGTAGTGATGTCCACCTCAGAGGCTCACCGTGCATCTATGAGCTGGGTCTTTGCAGGTGGCCTGTCAAATGGAGAGCTCAGCTTTTAGGCAGGAGTGTGAGGTTGAGGAAACAATATTGGATGACTATTAGCAAGCCTCAGAAGACCTCTGTCCTCAGCTGCTGCTCAGACCTCAGGTGTTATGCCAGGACACCCTGTGAATACTAAGACCTTGTTACTTGCGCTCACCCTAGAAGTTGATTTCCTCTGCTTTGCTTTTGGATTTTTCGAAATTGAAATAACTTGCTGTATTTTACTGTTAAAACACATCTTTTGTAGTGTTTCATCTTTTTCTGCTGTAGTGGGCTACTCAGATAACTGATCCTTCCTTATTTCTCCTTCTCAGATAATTTGATCCTTTCCTATTTCTCCTTTACAGAAGGCCCTCCTGAATTTATTATTATTATTATTGATTTTTTCCTTAATAATACACCCAAGATTGTGACAAATTTTTGATTGCCTGTTTTTCTTTAAATTCTTGTTAAGACTATTTTTTAAAAAAACAGTTGTATGATCCGAGCAAAATTAGGGTCAATGTAACAGAGATTTCCCATGTACACCCCATCACCACACATGCATAGCTTCTCCCTCTATTGACATCCCTCACCAGAATGGTAGATTTATTATAACTGATAAACCTACTTTGACACATCCTAATCACCCATGGTCTGTAGTTTACATTAGGGCTCACTTGTTATTGTACACTCCATGAATTTGTACAAATCTATAATGATGTGTATCCATCATTATGGTGTCACAGAGAATAGTTTCATTACTCTAAATTTTTTTGTGCTCCACCTATTCATTCTCTGCCCCAACCCCTGGCAACCACTGATTTTTTCTTTTTTTTTTTTTTTTACCATCTCCATAGTTTTAACTTTTCCAGAACGCCATATGTTTGGAATCATATAGTATGTAGTCTTTTTAGACTGGCTTCTTTCACATAGTAACAGCACTTAAGTTCCTTCATGTCTTTTCATGACTTGATAGTTCATTCTTGTCAGACAAAGAAATAACATTTCATTGTATACATGTACCACACTTCATCCATTCATGTCCTGAAGGACATCTTGACCATTTCCAAGTTTCATCAGTCATGAATAAACCTGCTATCTAAATATCTGTTTTTCCATGTGTGTGTATGTGTGCATGCGTGTACACAGGTTTTTGTGTCTAACATTCTCAGCTCCTCTAGATAAATGCCAAGGAGCATGATTTCTGGATCATATGGTAAGACTATGTTTAGTTTTGAATGAAATCAACAGACTTTCTTCCAAAGTGGTTATATCATTTTGCATTTTCACCAGCAACAAATGAAAGTTCTTGTTCCACATCTTGCCACCATTTGTTGTTATGAGTATTTTGGGTTTTGACCATTTCAATAAGTATGTTGTGGTATCAATAATATCTTATTGGTTTTTAAGTTGTATTTCCTTGAAGACATATGATATGGATCATTTTTTAATCTGCATATGTTTTGTGTATCTATGTTTGTTAGTAAGGTGCATGTTAAGGTTTTTAACCCATTTTTTAATCCAGTTCTTTTTTTCTTATGTTAAGTTTCAAGATATTTTGCTATATTTTGAATAAGAACACTTTATTGGATGTATCTTTTACAAATGTTTTCTCTGTTTCCTATGACTTGTCTGTTCATTCTCTTGACATTGCCTTTCACAGAGCAGACAATTTTAATGAAGTCCAGCCTATCATTCATGAATTGTGTCTTTGCTGTTGTGTCCAGTTGAGTTTTGAGAGTTCATGTCTGATCACTAAACTGATCTCTTTCCTTTTACATCATATGTAGGGTGAATGCTGCTTATAGTGTTTCATTCATTCTCTTCTTATCTTTGTCTCCTCTCTAAGGTCTAGACTTTTCCTTTTGTTATTCCTCTGTGGTTTATGTGGTCTGGCCCCCTAGTTAGAGAAACGATGCCAGACCTTGGCTCTAATCTGTTATTTTGCTCTCTTATTTTTCCTACTGCCCCCCTTTGTTTGTATACTCTTTGCTTCTCTTTGGATCTTATTCCTATTAGTAAGACCTTCCTTGATCACCAGTTTTTCTCTCAGTGGACACTTCTTGTTTCTTCCCTGCTTTTTATTTTCCTCATCACATGCCACTCTCTCTCAGGTAACATGCTCACTGCTTATCTTGTTTATCTATTTTCCAGCTCTCCCTGTAAGATCTGGGCTACATGGGTATAACAATCAGTGGTCTCCGTTCCATTAATATCCCCAGAGGGAAAAGCATTGTCTAGCAAATAGTAAAGCTCAAAAATTATACTGAATCAACATTGTTTTAGGGGGGGCAACTTGTATATTTTAAATTACAACAGTGATCTTGAAACAAACCTGAAAGGGCTTGATACATTTTATGATCTATAAAGTTCCTCTCTTAAATGTTCAAATAGTCTGTGACTGCTTTGAATGGCTGTCCTAGTCTTTGCAAAATGGTTTCCTGACTGCTGCTGCTACAGACTTCCCATCTGCTCCTGTAAGATGATGCTTCTCAATGTTGTCTTGGATGTGAGCCCCTTCCAGGGAAATCACTCAAACTCGCTGCTGAGAAATTTTGCCATTTTCAGAGGAAGAGCAATTGGTGTAAAGGTAGCTCATTTTCCTTTTCATTCAGTTCTAATTTGATGATAAACACTTCAAGGTGCCTCTTAAGTAGGTCCCTTTCTTTCTTCATCCCTTGAAAATCTGCTTTCTGCTCTTTCCAAAGGTAAAATTATAGCCTGGGCATAATCATTTAAAATACATAACCCTCTCTTTATTTTATGCAAATTATCTGTAAACCTTATTTCTAACATAAATGGAGGTACAACATTTCCTTGCTAAATTTTGAGTTAAAACTTTCTGATGATCTCCTCCAATCTCCCTTAAACTTAGGTTTAAGTAAAAGTCGTTTCCAACATAACATGTCTCTCCCTTGTTCTTCATTATCTGATGTTCAACAAAAACCACCATTCCTTTGTGGGTCAATCCAATCTTGACCTTGGCGCTCTTATGCCCTGCTCACAAGCTATCCAGTGACCAAGTCAGAGTCAGTTTGGAACTGCATGGAAGGAGGTGACTCTTAGAGACTGTGACTGTGTCGCAGAGTCTACGAGACTAGTTACTTGGCATGTCTCATCTTGCCTTTTTTGGAATTGGGTGCCCTTTCAAGTGAGGGAAGAGAAAAGAGTTTGAAATAGTTAAATTAATAGTCTCTATTAACGTCACACACCTATTGTACAAAGACAAAACCTTATCCAGCATATTATAGCCCACATGGATATTAACTATTTTTGCAGATTGATGGCTCAGCCAGTTGACAATGAGAAACATTACAGGGAACAAGTCATTTCACCCCTCAATGCCTGTTTTTTTTTTTTTTTTTTCTGGAGCTAATTAAACTTCATTAAACAATATTGGGGGGGGGGGGAAACAAGTAATAAAAAAAGTTAAATGTCCAAATCACCCATATACAATAGGAACATGAAAATGCTAATAAAGTCTTCTGCCTTAGCCCTCCATTACATGGAACACTGACTGTTGTCTTCAGATGAAGACTGAGAAACTGCTTTGGACGTCACTCAGGGCAGAAGAGGCTGCTGGACATGACACTGGAATTTTCACTGGCCATGGCAGAAGTATCCTTGGGGATAGTTCTGACCTGGGCTCTCTCATCTCTCAAAGCTTCCTCATACCAGAATAAGAAGGAAGTGGTGTCAGTCCCACTGATCTTGGCAAAAAACTCCAGGACTTTCATCTTGGTTTCAGCATAGGCCCTTAGACCCCATAGGAATTCATAGTGTGGAGGATCACTGTGAGGCACCTGCCGATACTGTAGATATTGTTCCTCCACCAAATCATTGGTGATGAGTTTCCTGGGCTCCCCGTAGATGAAATCCTCCTGCCCAGCATACACCCCCATCGTATTCAATGCTTTCCAGATTTTCTCCTCAGGGGCACAGTTGCCCTCCATGAGAATCATATCCAAAATAAGTACCAAGAAGCCGGTCTTGGCATTCCCCCTCCATTACTCAGTATCCCATCGCATGTGAGGTTGAATGTTTTGACAAGCTCATAGGAGTGTCTCGTGGGGTCCACTTCTTTCTCTTCAATGCCAAAGACAACCTCCATGCACTCACAGACTTTGCTGAAGATCTCAGGGAAGTTGTCCTTGTGTTTTCTCATGACACTCCTCAGCATTTCTGCTTTTGTGGTGGGTTTCTTTGTTACATGTTTGACACACAGGAACTGCACCAGTTCAGCCACTTTGTTGTTTAGCTCATCACTGAGCGAGGACTCAGGATCCGGTGGAGTCTGGGAGGTGCTGGGCTCCTCCTCCTCTTGGCTTCTGGAAGTCTCATCAGATTGACTCAGTGGAGTGGCTGAGGTGGCAGTGGGTGAGAAGCAGGCTCCCTGAGAACTCTGGACAGCACTCAGTGCCCCAGTGGCAGGCACCTCCTGCCTTACTGGAGGTGACCCTTACTGGAACTAAGAGGCTCCTTCGCCCTCAATAATCTAATCCCTATCTCGTTCATGCCTGCTTGAGTCAAAGCTACACCTACATTCGTCAAGGTCAGATACAAAAGTCAGATTAAGATATATTTACTAAGCCCTAGGTTACTTATAATGGCTTCCCTGTGGCTCAGACAGGAAAGAATCTGCCTGCAATGTGGGAGACCCAGGTTTGATCCCTGGGTCAGGAAAATCCCCTGGAGAAGGGGAATGGAAACCCACCCCAGTATTCTTGCCTGGAGAACTCCAGGGACAGAGAAGCCTGGTAGGCTATTAGTACATGGAGTCACAAAGAGTTGGACACAACTGAGCGACTGACACTTCCACTTTCAGGTCACTTATAAAATAGCTGCTAAAGGCCATAGACACGTGCTGCACAAGCTGCACAAGAGCTGCAGTCCTGGGAGGTCAAGGACCCTGGTCCACAGGGATTTACCCATGTGGTATTGTGCTTCACATAACACCAACCCATTGCTGGCTCTTTCAAGATTCCTGGCCAGTGTGCCAGCATATTGATATTTTAGGGTCCTAATATATAACAAATAGGTCTTTCCTTCATCCTATGCTACACACAAATTTGAAAAAGTAGACATATACATTTACAGATGAATATTAAGATGGCAGGTTTATTGAAAGAGCAAGATTGGAGGAGAGATTTCTGTGTGTGCTCATTATAGCACTTTAAAATTCTGCTATTGCTGCTGCTGCTGCTAAGTCCCTTCAGTTGTGTCCTGTTAATCGGATTTACCTACATCAAAACAATAGGACACCATGCAAAACAAAACAGATATTACCCAAATGCACCACAGGAAGGAGCAGAGAATATGTACGTGGGACAGAGACCTCCACCTTAGAAAAATGTGCGTGGCTAAGGCACCTAACCTGGAGAAGGCAATGGCAGCCCACTCCAGTACTCTTGCCTGGAAAATCCCATGGACGGAAGAGCCTGATAGGCTGCAGTCCATGGGGTCGTAAAGAGTCAGACATGACTGAGCGACTTCACTTTCACTTTTCACTTTTCACTTTTCATGCATTGGAGAAGGAAATGGCAACCCACTCCAGTGTTCTTGCCTGGAGAATCCCAGGGGCGGGGGAACCTGGTGGGCTGCCGTCTATGGGGTCGCACAGAGTCAGACAAGACTGAAGCGACTTAGCAGCAGCAGCTGTAAGGCATCTAACCAGCAGTCAAGCCAGGGAGTGTGTAAGCTAGTGTGTCCCCCTACTCTCCTCTCTCAAGGCTTGGCAGTGGGGCTGTGTTGGTGAGCAAAGTTAACATAATACATAGCACCATGGAGTACAAAGTCTAATGGGAGAAGTTGATACCAAAAACCAAAACAAAAATTCCAGATAGTAAAAATGTATAAAGAGGTAAAAAAAAGTTTGAGACAATGATACTTAAGATGGTATTTTAAGTATGGCTAGGAAGAGTTCTATTCAACATAGAGGTCAGAGCAAATATTAGTGTCAGATTATAGATAGAAACAACATGCTAGTCCTCTTCATTATGTAAATAGCAGAGTCTGCATCTCCTCCGTGTGTTGAATGTATCCCTTGAATAGTGCTTTGAGAGACAGCAGTGAGGATAGAATGACCTAGAATGTTTTATATCTTAAGAGCACACTGGCGCCTTTCCTTAGCGTGATGTTGATGTTCAGCTCAGTTCAGTTCAGTTGCTCAGTGGTGTCCCACTCTGCGACCCCAAGAATTGCAGCACGCCAGGCCTCCCTGACTGTCACCAACTCCCGGAGTTCACCCAAACCCATGTCCATTGAGTCGGTATGCCACCCAGCCATATCATTCTCTGTCGTCTCCTGTTCCTCCTGCCCCCAATCCCTCTCAGCATCAGAGTCTTTTCCAATGAGTTAACTCTTCGCATGAGGTGGCCAGAGTATTGGAGTTTCAGCTTTAGCATCAGTCCTTCCAATGAACACCCAGGACTGATCTCCTTTAGAATGGACTGGTTGGATCTCCTTACAGTCCAAGAGACTCTCAAGAGTCTTCTCCAACACCACAGTTCAAAAGCATCAATTCTTCAGCACTCAGCTTTCTTCACAGTCCAACTCTCACATCCATACATGACCACTGGAAAAACCATAGCCTTCACTAGGCAGACCTTTGTTGGCAAAGTAATGTCTCTGCTTTTTAATATGCTATCTAAGTTGGTCATAACTTTCCTTCCAAGGAGGAAGCATCTTTTAATTTCATGGCTGTAGTCACCATCTGCAGTGATTTTGGAGCCCTAAAAAATAAAGTCTGACACTGTTTCTACTGTTTCACCAGCTATTTCCCATGAAGTGATGGGACCAGATGCCATGATCTTCATTTTCTGAATGTTGAGCTTTAAGCCAACTTTTTCACTCTCCTCTTTCACTTTCATCAAGAGGCTTTTTAGTTCCTCTTCACTTTCTGCCATAAGGGTAATGTCATCTGCATATCTGAGGTTATTGATATTTCTCCTGGCAATCCTGATTCCAGCTTGTGCTTCTTCCAGCTTAGCGTTTCTCATGATGTACTCTGCATAGAAGTTAAATAAGCAGGGTGGCAATATACAGCTTTGATGTACTCCTTTCCCTTTTTGGAAACAGTCTGTTGTTCCATGTCCAGTTCTACCTGTTGCTTCCTGACCTGCATACAGGTTTCTCAAGAGGCGGGTCAGGTGGTCTGGTATTCCCATCTCTTTCAGAATTTTCCACAGTTTATTGTGATCCACACAGTCAAAGGCTTTGGCATAGTCAATAAAGCAGAAATAGGTGTTTTTCTGGAACTCTCTTGCTTTTTCCATGATCCAGGGGATGTTGGCAATTGGATCTCTGGTTCCTCTGCCTTTTCTAAAACCAGCTTGAACATCTGGAAGTTCACAGTTCACATATTGCTGAAGTCTGGCTTGGAGAATTTTGAGCATTACTTTACTAGTGTGTGAGATGAGTGCAATTGTGGGGTAGTTTGAGCATTCTTTGGCATTGGCTTTCTTTGGGATTGGAATGAAAACTCATCTTTTCCAGTACTGTGGCCATGGCTGAGTTTTCCAAATTGCTGGCATATTGAGTGCAGCACTTTCACAGCATCATCTTTCAGGATTTGATATAGCTCAACTAGAATTCCGTCACCTCCACTAGCTTTGTTCATAATGATGCTTTCTAAGGCCCATTTGACTTCACATTCCAGGATGTCTGGCTCTGTGTGAGTGATCACACCATCGTGATTATCTTGGTCGTGAAGATCTTTTTGTACAGTTCTTCTGTGTATTCTTGCCACCTCTTGTTAATATCTTCTGCTTCTGTTAGGTCCATACCATTTCTGTCCTTTATCGAGCCCATCTTTGCATGAAATGTTCCCTTGGTATCTCTAATTTTCTTGAAGAGATCTCTAGTCTTTCCCATTCTGTTGTTTTCCTCTCTTTCTTTGCATTGATCGCTGAGGAAGGCTTTCTTATCTCTCCTTGCTATTCTTTGGAATATAAGCATTCAGATGCTTATATGTTTCCTTTTCTCCTTTGCTTTTCGCTTCTCTTCTTTTCACAGCTATTTGTAAGGCCTCCCCAGACAGCCATTTTGCTTTTTTGCATTTCATTTCCATAGGGATGGTCTTGATCCCTGTCTCCTGTACAATGTCATGAACCTCCATCCATAGTTCATCAGGCACTCTATCTATGAGACCTAGTCCCTTAAATTATTTCTCACTTCCACTGTATAATCATGAGGAATTTGATTTAGGTCATACCTGAATGGTCTAGTGGTTTTTCCTACTTTCTTCAATTTAAGTCTGAATTTGGCAATAAGGAGTTCATGATCCAAGCCACAGTCAGCTCCCAGTCTTGTTTATGCTAACTGTATAGAGCTTCTCCATCTTTGGCTGCAAAAAATACAATCAGTCTGATTTCAGTGTTAACCCATCTGGTGATGTCCATGTGTAGAGACTTCTTTTGTGTTGTTGGAAGAGGGTGTTTGCTATGACCAGTGCGTTCTCTTGGCAAAACTCTAGGCTTTTGTCCTGCTTCATTCCACATTCCAAGGCCAAATTTGCCTGTTACTCCAGGTGTTTCTTGAGTTCCTACTTTTGCATTCTAGTCCCCTATAATGAAAAGGACATCTTTTTTGGGTGTTAGTTCTAAAAGGTCTTGTAGGTCTTCATAGAACCATTCAACTTCAGCTTCTTCAGCATTACTGGTTGGGGCATAGACTTGGATTACTCTGATATTGAATGGTTTGCCTTGGAGACGAACAGATCATTCTGCCGTTTTTGAGATTGCATCCAAGTACTGCATTTTGGACTCTTTTGTTGACCATGATGGCTACTCCATTTCTTCTAAGGGATTCCTGCCCGCAGTAGTAGATATAATAGTCATCTGAGTTAATTCACCCAATGTTGATGTTAATGTGCTCAAATAAATTAATGTTCTCAACTCTACTCACACATTAAGCAGAATCAAGTTTGCCTGTCATTTGAAACAGAGATAGGAGGAGAATGGCCTTGTCAAGTTGATACATACAATTAACTGTCACAGGTGGTGAGAGGGGAAAACACATCTTCAAGTGTACCAGATTCAGAGTTGGTTAAAATAAACAAATAGACAAGACTAAACGTGGCAAATGTTTTTTCCCTTGGTAGCAGAACTTCACTTTTTTGTTTCGGTATCTAATTCTTAAGTTAGTCTCCTTAATATTTTAGTTGTGGAGTTTTTTCCCAATTAAAAAAAAAGTATTTCCTTTGTCATGTCTATGAAATTTTTATCTAGTTTTCCAGCTTAAAACATGGCTACTTTAAATTCTTCAGCTTCTAAAAATTTAATAAATATTTATTAAATGAAAGTTGGGGCTTCCCTGGTAGCTCAGCTAGTAAAGAATTCGCCTGCGATGTGGAAGACCTGGGTTCCATCCCTCACTTGAGCAGGTCCCGTGGAGAAGGGAACAGCTGTGCACTCCAGTATTCTGGCCTTGAGAATTCCATGGACTGTATAGTCCATGTTCAAAATATCTCCTGGGACTTAAAAGAAAGACAAATTCTAGAACACCATGTCTGCCTCATCTCTGATGCATCACACAACAATCCCCACATTCTCTAAGATTTGGCCAAATTCAGTTAAACAGATGGAGGAGCAAATAAAACTAACCAAGAAGCAAAACTTACCTAATTAGGTGACTGTGAATAAAACAACTACTATAGTGAATTTACAGACTTGTGAATTTCTAAAAATCCCTAAATGTAAATGATTTGCCATCATATTGGTATAGATACCAGACTGATTAAGGCCCCAAAGATGTCAATATTTGAATCCCTGTAACTTGTGAATATGTTATCTTATTTGATAAAAGGATTTATAGACATGATTAAGTTAAGGGTCTTGACATAGGGATATTATCCAGGATTATCTGGGTGGGCCCCACACAGGTCCTTTAAAAGAGCCTAGCGAGAAGATGGAGCTATTTGCACAGAGGACGAACTGTAGCTTATAGAGGGTAAATCACCCACTGACTCATTGTTAGTAAAATATGACCCAGAATTCAACCCATGCAATCTGGTTCGCATCATACTTCCCACCTCTATTCCTTTCTTCTTCTGTGTTTACTCGTGAAATTCCTGGTCGAAGACTATGTTTAGAGTCTATGGCCACAGGAGGTAACTGGTTCATAGAAAGTTATAAACTATAACTAATCTCAAATTAACTGGGGAAATACTGAATAGGCACCCAGTCAGTATACAGGAGGCATTTTATTATACTAGCCAGTATACCATGCAGGTAAGTAAGGTGAGCATGGCTCACATCCTTGAACAGCTTACAGCTATAGCAAAAATGTGAACCTCTTTAATGGGACTTACAGCATTTCCAATCTGTATTCTGCACTTCTTTTTAGTCTACTTTTTAGCTGATTTTTAAATCTGACTAAATGCATTACCGGTGCTGGGTCACCACAAATGCAGTTTTTGGAATACTGTGATTTGAAGCAGAGGAGGAGAGGTGTTTTAGAAAAATGAGCAGAAAACATGTAAATACAATTTTTCTTGTAATATTGCCATCAAAATCTCTGCATTGAAACATTCTTTACTGGTGGTGAAGCCACTTTTAATTTTCATTTCCTTCACTCCTTGGAAAGTAAAATGAATTAAGCAGCATCTCCATTTGTTTTTAAATATGAAGGAAAGTTTCAAGGAAGGCATTTGTGAGAATAGGGAAAAAAAATCTGAAATGAGGCAGCAATGAATCCAGGGGACAGATTCACAACCAGGGAGAAAAACAAAAGAATGCTTTTAAAAAACAAGGGGTTTCTTTTCACTCCCTCTCATTTCCTCATCTTAATGCTTTTATGAGCCAAATATTTTACAACCTTATTTTAAATGGAAACAAAGTCTTCAATGCATATTATTCAATATAGAATTATAAGAATAAGTATATAAAAATATATTGCATTTGGATTTCCCCCAACTCGATTTTTCCAGTGCATTTGAGTTCATTATATTCAGCTAGATCTATTGATTCTATTTCTACAGATTCTAAGTGATTTCTTTCAGTTTATCCATTGTTCCCCTTTTAATAAACAGTGGCTAGTAATATGACAGTCGGCAATATTTATTCCATACTATTAATTCTATACCTGCACAGGGACATAGTTTTATGCTAAACAAACATACAAGCTAAGCTGCATCCCCTACAAGGTTAAGTTCTGTGGGGTGCACTGTGAAGTGATTACCCCAAGGGAAAATGCCCCTGTGGGTTCTGCTTCTCTCTGAACTAAGGGAGACTACATGGACCTCAAACCCTGCATGTGTAAAATAAAAATCTCTAAGGTTCCTTTCAGCACCTCTGCATCAGATTTCTGTGGATACTTTCTAACAATCAACAATCTTCTGTTGTGTTCCCCAGTGCACTCTAGAAAGAGCCAGCTCTCTGTTCTTTGAGATACGTAGGAAAATCCACTTTCCATATGGAAGGTGCCCTGAAATGTTGTCCTCAGTTTTCCCAATGCCTCTTGGGAGTAGAGGAGTGATAAGTTTGCTCACAAACCCAGTTCTGTCCCTAATCTTGTTTGTTTTTTGTTTTTTGGTTTGTTTTTCTTTTTTTTTGCTTTTTGGACAGCAAGTGCCGCAGTCCACCAGGTGGCAGAATGGCTTTGGGGAATCCCCAAAGGGATTTGCACACGTCAGTTCTCATTTTCTTGGTTCCATTTTAGAGCTTTGAGTTTTAGAATCATTCCTCTGTGTTTTCACAAAGTCATCAGCACTACAACTTCTGGTCCTCCTCCTATATATGTGTCTCCAGACTCATATATACCATTGCAGAGCTTTCTCTATGGGAAGGGAGACAAGTGTGTGGAGGCATTCTACTGGTAGTTTTAGGCCTGGATGGAAATAAAAAGAGTCAGTGAAAGAGTGACTTATATTGACTTGAGGAGCAAAGGAAAAATGATTCTTGATTCCATGTAGTTAAGAATGCAAACTTTAATGTGAAAGATGTTAAACAGTCTTCCACTGTCTGAATGTTGGTTTTCATTTAGAGCTGTAACCAAGAGAGAGTCAGTAAATAATAATGGCAATAATCATTTCAAATCCCTTTCAGATTTCTCAGGCTTAATGCCTAGTACTTCTGTCTTTCAAACTGTAGCGATGAGCGCTCCATCAGACCTAATTTGGTTCTGTTGACAGTGGCTAAGGTCAAGAAACCTGCCTTAAAGCTGTTTCTTGAAAAACAGGAAACATTCTCTTTGTCCCAACACACGTTACCTTTTCTGATGTGAGAACTATAAAAGATTCTTTCCACTTATAAGTATTCATGAAAAAATACAGATAATTATACTTTTCTTCCAGTATTGTTATGGGTATTAAAAAAAAAAAGGAGAAACATAAATGCTTAGCCTGGCATGTGGCAAGCACTCACAGAATGGCAGCTGTTATTTTTCTCTTGTAAAATGAACTAAAATGACTATTACAGTTGCTTCCAAGCAAAGATTTGTATGACTTTTGAGAATTTTCCTCTAAGCTAGCTCCTCTAGTCTAAAAGAGAAAAGTGGAAAGAACGGCTCTCCCTTTTCAGTCGGAGAGCAATACTATGATGTAAGGGATCATACTGCTGGACTTTCAGAAAACAGTTACAAGACAAAAGACAGAATTAAAACAGAAATCATTAAGGGTAGACACGCTAAAGGCAAGGCTTTTCTTTTAAAGATAGAACATAAAGATACTTTCTTTATTGTTCTTTTGGGTTAGAAGTGAGATGCATTCTCTGTCAAGCATGAAGGATTTATTTATATTCTAAAATAAAAATACCATGTCCTATACTTTACTTTGGGCTTCCCTGGTGGCTCAGCAGTAAAGACTCCACTTGCAAAGCAGGAGACCTCCTTCAATGCAGGAGACGCGGCTTCAATCCCTGGGTCAGGAAGATCTCTTGGAGAAAGAAATGGCAACCTACTCCAGGATTCTTCCCCGAAAAATCCTATGGACAGAGGGCCTGGTGAGCTAAAGTCCATGTGGTTGCAAGATTCAGGCATGACTCAGTGATTAAATTATTACCATAATTTCCTATGTGTAGCCTATCATATATACTATAACTGATTAGAGTTGCATCTTGTAAAAAAATTCCATAACCTGAATCTGGTAAGTGAAAAATAATCAAGTAATAAAATATTAAGATCAATTTACTAGAAGATATTTACCCTTACATTGTCAAACATTTCAATTACTTATTAATACTAGAATCCAACATGCATTTAATAATATCAATTTTGTAAAAGAAAAATAATTTTGTCAATATCATTAGTGAACTACAGTAACTATTTTATAAGGGAGTATATTTTTGGTCTAAGCATCATATCTGCAGTGATGTTTTTAAATTCTTAGAAGCAGATTAATAATGAAGCTAAAAGAATTTAGCTTTAGGGTCCATCATTTCCTGTACTCTAAAATACTGTAAGCTGTTGGTAGTTGTAGGGAACTGGAGATGAGAAAAATTCAGGTTTAATTAGAAGTATTTCTATGGAAACATCATTTATAAATTGCTGAAAACAAAAAAATCACAGAAAAAGGATTTGGATATCAAAATAGGTTCTGATATGATTTTTTTCTCATTCTAAATGCTCATTGTATACTGTTATAGGCAGAATAGTATCTTTCAAAAGAGATCCACATCCTAATACCTGGATTCTGTGAATATGTTGCAAGGGAAGAGGTACTTCAGGTTGCAAATGGAATTTACATTGCTAATCAAATGACCTTAAAATAGATTATCTGTGTGTGTCCAATGTAATCCCAAAGTCCTTAGTGAAAATGGAAGTCAGAAGAGTCGGTGTCAGACTGGTGAGATGTTTGAAGGATTCAACCAGCCATTGTTGGCTTTGAGAATGGGAAAACAGGCTTCAAGCCAAGGAATGCGGCCAACCATCTAGAAGCTGGAGAAGGCCAGAAAATGGAGTCTCCTCAAAGTCTCCAGAACGGAGAACAGCTTTGCTCACATCTTGATTTTATCCCTGTGAGACACATTTAGGACTCTGACCTTCAGAATGAAGATAATAAATATGTTGTTTTAAGCCATTAAGTTGGTGGTAATGTGTTACAGTAGCCACAGGACACTGATAAAAGTACCTACTTTTGAGTTGCAGTTTAGTTACCTTGCTTTTGTAGAGAAGACCCTGAATTCTATAGGTTTATGTACTCCTGGGCCCTGGCTCTCGCCCCATCAGTACTATATACATTTTATTACCATGTACTTGGTTCTTCCACAATTGAAGTCTATTTTTCTCCCAGGGATAAAGGTATATTTTATGATGTCATTGTCCTTTCCCCTTGGGACACTGGACCATCTTACCATTAATGAAATTCCTTTTCTTTACCCAACCCGACCATCATAGGTAGATAAAAGAATAGTAAGTTATTTTGCGACACTCTGTCCTTTTGTAATCTTTAACCCAGGTAACCTGATGGAGACTAGTAATCTCTGCTCGAGCCTGATGCTTTTCTTAAATTGGTCACTGAAACCTGAATATGATTATTGAGATTCTAATATACTTACACTGCCTGTGAAACTTGTTAGGGCTACTGTCTTCTCCTTCAATGCAAATCAGTGACATACTCAAATTTTATAGGTGTATTTGTGTTATCTACCCCCCTGTTGGGTACAGAATAGAGTCAGTATGCATATCTCTAGAATATTTGTGATACTAGAAAAATGAAAAAAGAACAGAGGAAGATTGTACTGTTTGAGAGCTTACTATATGTATCAACTATTCTGCTAAATACTTTACATCACCTTTTTGTCATTTCACTCTTACAACATTGCTGTAGGTTCAATAACGTTATACTCCTTCTACAAATGAAGATACTGAAGTTTTAAAAACTTACTTGTTTTTCTCCAGGTCAAATAACTGATAGATAGCCAGATTGAAATGTGATTCCAGTTTTGGTTTGTATGACTTGAAAACTCATAATATTTGGCAGTCCATATCATCTAATCCTACCTGTGTCTAAACTTGACCTTGGAATTTGAGGCTAGTGTGTGCCTATACATGGCTTTCCCTGGTAACTCAGCTGGTAAAGAATCTGCCTGCAATGCAGCAGACCCTGGTTCAATTCCTGGGTCAGGAAGATCCTCTGGAGAAGGAATAGGCTACCCACTCCAGTATTCTTGGGCTTCCCTGGTGGCTCAGCTGGTAAAGAATCTGCCTGCAATGCGGGAGACCTGGGCTCAATCCCTGGATTGGGAAGATCCCTTGGAGAAGGGAATGGCTTCTCACATAGTATGTTAACTTATCTGAATGGTCACCGTCTCTCCTTGGGTACAACATGGGGTCTTCCTGACTCCTGCTCCTCTCATCAGTTTACTTTCTGCTTAACCTACTCTTGAGTCACTTCTTCTAGTTCAGGAACATCTGCTCCTGAATCTTGCTGGTACTTTCCCTTGATTAGGCTAGGTGCTCTCTTAAATACACCATGACCCCCATGCCTTCCTTTCTCATAGTAGCCATGCCAAACTATAGAGACCAATTTACTCCTTTGTCTTCCTCACTAGGCTCTTTGAACAAAAGAGTTGTATGCAATAAATCTTTAAAGTCCTGGGAATATCTATGGCCTTGTCTATGCTCAGTCAGCATTTGTTGAATTAACAAGCATATTCTCTGATTTTGATGTTTCTGTAAAATACTTTTCTAGAAACAGAAGACATGAGGACTGTCCTAACTGTGTAGGATTTAAGAAAATTAAGGACGTTAGCAACTTTTTATGCATGCTATATATCTCATTTGTTTATATTATCACATTATGCCCCAGAAAATGAAAAGTGAAAGTCATTCAGTGGTGTCTGACTCTTTGCAGCCCCATGAACTATAGCCCATCAGGCTCCTCTGTCCATGGAATTCTGTAGGCAAGAATACTAGAGTGGTTAGCCATTCCCTTCTCCAGGGGATCTTCCCAATCCAGAGATCAAATCTGGTTCTCCTTCACTGCAGACAGATTCTTTATCATGTGAGCCACCATGGAAGCTGCCCCAGAACAACTGTAAATTGGGATAGTTCTCATTTCACAGATGAGCAAACTAAGACTGAGAGCTTAATAATCTGGACTCAGGTTGTTCTGGTTTAGGTGATATTGCAGCAGAAAATTAGCTATTATTATTATTCTTATTTGAAGGCATGTCAGGATAATAAAGAGTGGAGCTGGCTGATTTCATCTGAGCATATGGAGGGAAGCAGACACTTCACAATACTTAGGTCTCCACATCGCTTTCCATATGATGGTGGCTCCTGCTTTCCTTAAATATAGCTTTTGAAATAGTATATCAGAGCTTGGAAACTGCTCTGAAACCAGGTTAGTGTTATGCATTTCTAGCTCCCTAAAGCATCATCCACTGGTGCCTTCCCTGGCCAGTTCAGATGCTGGTTACCATGAAGGCCAGTCACAAATAGTGAATCCTCAAACACATCAAGTGATAGCACTTAAAAAAATGCACAGACTTATGACCAATAGTTGTAGTCTACAATTGGAAACAGTCCAGGTGTCCTTCAACAAGAGGTTGGATACAATGGAATGGAAAAAGACAAGCATACATACAATTATATGGATAAGCCTCAAAAACATTATATTGAATAAAAAAAAAGTATAGTAGTTTCCTATTGCTGCTGTAACCTGTCACAAACTTCGTTGAATAAACCAAAGCAAATGTGTTACCTTACAGTTCTGGAGGTGAATCCAAAATGAATCTCACTGGGCAACAATCAGTGGTGTTGGCAGCTGTGTTCCAGCCTATAGGCTCTAGGGAATAATTTATTTTCCTACCTTTTTCAGCTTCTAAAGATTTCCCACATTCCTTGGCTCATGACTCCCTTAAACCTTCAAAGCCAGCAATGTTCAGTCAACCCTTTTTGATGATGCCATTTCTCTGGTGTTTTGATACTTCTGTCTCAGTCTTCCACATTTAGGAGCCTGCGTAATTATATTGTGCCCATCCAGATAATCCAGGATAACTTTCCTATTTCAAAGTCATCTGATTAGCAACCATGATCCCATGTATTACTTCAATTACACCTGTCATCTTACTATGTAACATGACATGTACACAGATTTTAGGGTTTATGAGGTGGGCATTTTGGGGAGCCATTATACTATCTACCGTTAATAGTCCTCCACAGAGGAACATATACTTATGACTCTTTTCAATACGATTCAGAAATAGGCAAAACTAATCTTTGTTGGGAAAAACATGGAACAGTTGTTATTCTTGGGCTTAGGGGCAGAAATTGATTGGAAAGAGGTATTGGCAACATTCTGGAATGATGTTAATGTTCTTTATTTTGATAAGAATTTTTGTTACATAAGTGTATAAACATGCCAAAAATCAATGTTATATATATATATATGTAATTTTGTTATGTGTAAATTTTACCTCAAAAAGAAAAAATACCCAAAGCGAATATCAAACTCTTTAAATGGTGTCCATGAATAAATACTTAGGGGAAAGTGCATTGATGACTGCAGCTTGGTAAGAAATACAGTGAAAACTGGATAAATAGGCAAGTAGAGGGACGGATGGATAATAGTACGTGCTAAATCAAGTAAAGTAAAATGTTAGTTATTGATGAAAGCAGGTTAGTTTTAGGTCTATATATTTACTATAAAATCATTTCAATTTTCTGTATGTTTAAAAATGATCATAATAAAATATAGAGGGAAATGGATTGGGGTGGTGAGGCTGTGTACCACTTCTGGACTATATTCCTACTTGCTCTATTTTCCTCCTAGGTACTGAGGTTGGATGGCATTGCAGCACTCAGATTAAAGGACAGATTGATCCTTACCAAGTTGAGGAGCTCACTGTGACCCCAACACTCTCTTGTTATTTTTGAAACTTGGAAAAATGATTTAATCCTACTTCACACTGGTATCCCATTCAAACCTTTCAAAATTAATCCTTTTGACTCTCAACACTGGTGAGATGATTGTGTGCATGAGGATGGGGAGATGGGTGCTGGAGTTGTGTGGGTGGGTGTCGGGTACATATGGATAATCAGGAATTTATTCTAGAGAAGCCCAAACATGCTTTCCAGGTGGTGCTAGTGGTAAAGAACCTGCCTGCCAATGCAGGATTGCCAATTGCCAATGCATCGCTGGGTCAGGAAGATCCCCTGGAGAAGGAAATGACAACCCACTCCAGTATTCTTGCCTGGAGATTCCCATGGGCAAAGAAGCCTGGCAAACTACAGTCCATGGGGTCACAAACATTCAGACACAACTGAAGTGACTTAGCATGCACCACAGACTCTCAAAACTGCTGCCTCTGCTGTGCTTACTAAAGGAAGCCATAGCAAAGCTGATTCCTATTACTCTCCAACAGAGACTGTGTCTGAGAGCAGAAGACAGAGACTCACTGTCTCTCCGTGAGAGAAATCTCTGCCACTTTATTCCATTCAGCCTCTTCAAGACCTGCATGCCAACCCATTCATTTGTCACATTAGGCTCCAGTGGAGCGTGTGGACAGCACATTACACTCTCATGAAGGATATCCATCTTTTACCCTATTGCAGCCAGCCATGCATTTGGATATGCCCTTTGGAAAGTTCTAAAATGTGCCCTCAGCTTCAGAGCATCTCAACTGATTTCTCCAAATGCTGAACAGTCCCTTTCTCTGGTGGGTGTACGTAAGCTTTTACACACAGACATGCAGCTTCTTATCATATATTTAATGTGTGTTCCTCTATGGTCTCCATAGGACTACATCTCAATCTGATTTTTTTTAAAGAATAATTTTACCATTTGTATCTACCTATCTATCTGAAGATAGATATATATTTTGTTTTAAAACACATTTTACTTTAGTTTGTGAAGATTCAAGATGTGATCTCAGGACCTTAAAAAATCTCTGGTCTAAATTAGGCCTTCTATGTCAAAACTGTAAGGTCAATAGCATGGGGGTCCTCAAAACCACATTTTCATTTGTCTACAACCACGTGACATGCATCGCCCTCCCCACTCCTCCAGACATGACAGAGTACTGTAACTAAGATAACATCACTACTAATAAGATGGAACTTTCCCCTTGACACTGAGCTTAGCAACTCTCCACAGTCCAGATAAATTCAATGCTTTTATATGAAAATCCAGGCCCGGTAAAAACACAGCCTTGCCTTGTCCCTGGTGGTGCTCTGGTTGACAGTTGTTTATGGATGATAAATTGCTTTGATTCCAGAGTGGCAAAGGCTGCTACTGAAGTTGAAACTTGTGAAAATACCAGTACCTACCTTGCTCACATGCAGTTAACATCTAATTATTCTTTGCAGGTTTCTTTTTCCCTTTGTCCCTCTCTGATTCAAGCAACAGGTTGGTTTCTCTACTGTTAAATTGCAAATCCTGCAATGGTGATATTTTTGTCAGCTTCAACTTACCTTTCTTAAATGACTGATTACTTTTGTTTATATTTCTCCTCAAATTCTTCTTTATTTCCTTTCCTATTTCTTTGATTGAAGCTTTATTGCAAATGAAACTTACTCTTTTTTTTTCTTGTGGTATACTTACTTTGTAAGAAGCTTAGAATAATCTAATGGTTGGATTCAAGCAGATATGCCTAATTTTTTCTTGATACAGAAGTGTGTATTCAGTTTAAGTCCCAGACTTATTTATTATTTTATTGATTCCACATTTGCTATAATTTCACATGTGCACTTGCTGAGTATTTTCAGATTCTTATAATTCCTTTCAATCATATTAACAATAAACCTAAACTTTAATAACTATAATGCTTGATAGACTATAGTAGGTCATAAGGGAAAGAGTTTTTATGTATAAGAAAGGAAGGGCCATAAAGGAAAAGGGTAAGAGAAGACCTGTGTGTGTGTGTGTGTGTGTGTGTGTGTGTGTGTGTGTTTGTATTTCAGAGATTGGCTCCAATGACCTTGGAAGCTGAGAAATCCCAAAGCGTAAGGTAGGCAACTCAGGAGAGGTCATGATCTAGTTGCAGTCCAAAAGTTGGCAGACTTGAGATCCAAGATCTGATGTTTCACTTTGTATTTGAACACAGAAAAAAACTGATGCCCCAGCTTATGACATCAGATAGGAGGAATTCTATCATGGTTTCAGGAGAATTAGTCATTTTCTTCTATTCAGACCTTCAAGTGACCGGATAGGGATCACACACATTAGGGAGAATGGCCTGCTTTACTCAGTTTACCAAGTCAAATGTTCGTCTCATCTAAAAACATCCTCATAGATGTACCTGGAATACATACTTCACCAAATATCTAGGTACCCCGTGGCCCTCCTCCTCGTGCTTCTTATCTAGACTAGCAGCTCTACCATTCTACTCATCACAGTGCGTCATTCATTTTAAATCCTCCTTACAACTATATGAGGAGTCTCCACCCACTAGGCCACAGACAGGGACTGGTATCGGTCCATGGCCTGTTAGGAACAGGGCCTCATAGCAGGAGGCGAGCAGCGGATGAAACTGAAAACTGAAACCATCCCTGCCCCCACTTCTGTCTGAGGAAAAATTGTCTATTGGGAAGCCAGTCCCTGGTGCCAAAAAGATTGGGGACCACTGTCCTATATAATCATTCCTATCAGTTTTCCTTTCCATGTTATTAATTATCCATTAGATCAGCTCATCATTACTTTATACCTCAGTAGTTATTATTGTAATAGCTTCTTAATTATTGTCATTGACTCTTTAATGTTCCCATTGCTTCCAGAATTATAAAACTAGTTTGATGCTTCCTTGATGGCATTCAAGGTTCCAGAGAAAACAAAGCAAGAATCATGAATCTGAGGAATTATGCTGAGCACAGTTGTCCTGGGACTTGTTGAAACACAGATGCTCTTTCATGGTGGCACAAAACAATCAAATGCAAAAGGACTCTACATCATGTTTCAGGAAAGGATGCATGCGAGTGGTTTTTAGCCATGGTTCAAAGGTGTGTGAAGAAGGTTTTAGTGAGGAAGCAAATCATGCATTCAAACGCTGGGGTGACCAGTCTGCACACAATGAATTAATACATGTGTAGTAGAACTAGTGCTGTGAGCAGTGTGGGGGTAGAAGGCACTAACTTGAAGGTAAAAGGGAGGGTATGGCAGGGTGGAACATATAAGGCTGAGATGAGCAGGCGAGGTTGTGTCTCATTTGTCATACCAGCCATGCTAATTCATTGCTTATAAAACATATCCCATTTGAATCATAATAAACACATGCATTGGTATTTTTATACAGCTAGTTTTAAATCTCAGATGGTGACTGCAGCCATGAAATTAAAAGATGCTTGCTCCTTGCAAGAAAAGCTATGACCAACCTGGAAAGCACATTAAAAAGCAGAGACATTACTTTGCCGACAAAGGTCCATCTAGTCAAGGCTATGGTTTTTTCCAGTAGTCATGTATGGATGTGAGAGTTGGATGGTGAAGAAAGCTGAGTGCCAAAGAATTGGTGCTTTTGAACTGTGGTGTTGGAGAAGACTCTTGAGAATCCCCTGGACTGCAAGGGGATCCAACCAGTCCATCCTAAAGGAGATCAGTCCTGAATATTCACTGGAAGGACTGATGCTGAAGCTGAAACTCCAATACTTTGGCCACATGATTTGAAGAACTGACTCATTTGAAAAGACGCTGATGCTGGGAAAGATTGAAGGCAGGAGGATGATGGAGAATGAGATGACTGGATGGCATCACCGACACGATGGACATGAATTTGAGTTGAGTCTGGGAGTTGATGATGGCCAGGGAAGCCTGGCATACTGCAGGCCACGGGGTCACAAAGACTGAGCAACTGAAGTCCCTGTCCAACTGAGCAACTGAACTGAACCAAACTGAGCTTCAAATCTCATCTTACGTATACCATTTAGTAACTAAAACGTTCTGAGAGTTGTTTTAGGTCTCTAGGTCTATTACTTTATCTATTACATTGGAATAATAATGTTATCTTTGCAGAGTTGCTCTGAAAAAAAGTTCATTACATGAATATCACATCATACCCACTAGGATGTCTAGTATACAGCAAACAAACAATAACAGGTTAGTGAGGATGTGCAAAACTTGTGTACT
This sequence comes from Budorcas taxicolor, assembly GCF_023091745.1. Taxonomy (NCBI): domain Eukaryota; kingdom Metazoa; phylum Chordata; class Mammalia; order Artiodactyla; family Bovidae; genus Budorcas; species Budorcas taxicolor. Next base: position 47,510,916 of record NC_068915.1, read on the forward strand.
GCTGGTGGGGATGTAAAATGGTGCTGCTGCCGCTGCTGCTGCTGTTAGGTCGCTTCAGTCGTGTCCGACTGTGCAACCCCACAGACGGCAGCTACCAATATGGAAAAGAGTATAGTGTTTTCTCAAAAAGCTTAATAATAGGATTGCCATATGATCCAGCAGTTGCAATTTTGGGTATTTAACTGAAAGAAATGAATGCAAAGAGTGGAACAGATATTTGTAAACTAGTGTTCATAGCAATATCAACTTATAACAGATTGAAGCAACCTAAAAGCCCATCAACAGATGAATGGGTAAACAAGACATAGTATATGCATATAATGAAATAGTGTTAAAAATAGAATTCTGACACATACTACAACATGAATGAGATTTGAAGATACTATGCTAAGTGAAATGTTACTCACATAAAAACAAATACTGTATGATTCCGTTTATATGAAGTACCAAGATGAGTCAGACTCATAGAGACAAAGTGGAGTGACATCAACAGTTCCAAGTGAAGCCGAGGGAGATGGAACAGAAAGAAGTTTTGAATTAATGGTACAGAGTTTCAGTTTGGGGAGATGAAACATTTTCTGGAGGGATGGTTGTGATAGTTACCAAACACTATATGTATATATGTATATACATATATATATACACACACACATATATATATGGTATGTATATATTTAATGCCACTGAACTATATACTTAAAAATGGTTAAGTTGGTAAATTTTGTAATGTAAATCTTACTAAAGTAAAGAGTGTAGGCTGTATGTAATACATATAAATCTCTGAATCAAGACCCACATGTAGCTGCTGTTCTTACACCGCCTACTCCTAACCCAGGCTTCTGCCATTCTGCTCTTACACTCCATTCCCTTAATGGGCCATAACATGTTCATAGCTGTGCAAGCCCTGTGCCATGTGTGTTGATATCTTGATTTATACTGTGTTTATCTTCCTCTTGTTATAGATGGTTGTTGGCGTTTGGTGTCGTCCATCAGATGAAAAGCTCCTGGAATCCAGGATGTCTGATTCTCTGTTCTTCTCTTCCTGTCCTGAAGCATTCATTGTATTTCCCAGGTAGCTCAGTGGTTAAGAGTCTGCCTGTCAATGCAGGAGGTTCAAAAGACACAGGTTCAATCCCTGGGTCAGGAAGATCCCCTGGAGAAGGAAGGCAACCCACTCCAGTATTCTTCCCTGGAGAATTCCATGGACAGAGGAGTCTGGGGGCCTCAGTCCATGCAGTCACAAACAGTTGGATACAACTGAACACACACTTCAGGCATTCACTAAATAGGCCACTTGAAATGCGAGTCTCATTGAATAACCCTTGAGATTCGTTCTTGCTTCCCCTTGCTTTGTAAGAGACAGCTTAAATTTACCAATAACTAAAGGACATTTTGTCTGGTTGAAAATAGTTTTGAAAAGGTTGGCATTTTAATTTATGTGGAGATTTTTGTTTTTACTCCCTACTTTTTCATTTCCTTAGCCCCTAGACTTTAATATTGTTTACATTCTGTACATGCTAAGTTGCTTCAGTCGTGTCTGACTCTTTGAGACCCTATGGACTGCAGCCCTCCAGGCTCCTCTGTCCATGGGATTCTCCAGGCAGGAATACTGGAGTGGGTTGCCATGCCCTCCTCCAGGGGATCTTCCCAACCCAGGGATCAAACATGTGTCTCCTGCGACCCCTGCATTACAGGTGGGTTTTGTACTGCTGAACCACCTGGGAAGCCCACTGTTTACACTAGTACTACTTAAAGGATTAAAAGTTGATCTTGAATTTTCAATTTGGAAAAATATTTTAGTTTTTGTATTTGTAAGGATTCACAAACAGAACACTTTCTCTCAAGTGCATTAGCCAATGTTGATGAAGTAAGTGGCAGTCATAGAATAGGCAATCTATTAAAACATCAAATATTTAAGGTGAACAACACCACTTAGTTGATCTCATTGTTACATAAATCGGAAATCCTATATAGCTATTGATGCATGCAGAGACACAGGCTTCTCAAATCACTCTACACACTTTTAAATTATCCTTTGCAAGGTAACAAGCTACACTGAAGTAGTAAGTACACTATCTCTAACAACGTTAGCTCTTGAATCTCACACCTGCTGGTGTTTTGGTTCTAGACATATGGAAAGTGAAAGTATTAGTCATTCAGTCGTGTCTGACTCTTTGTGATCTCATGGACTGTAGCCCACCAGGTTCATCTGTCATGAGATTTCCCAGGCAAGAATATTGGAGTGGGTAGCCATTCTCTTCTCCAGGGGATCTTCCTGACTCAGGGATTAAACCTAGGTCTCCCACATTGCAGGCAGATTTTTTATTGTCTGAGCCAGACATGCAGAACCACCAGGTTACTTCAATAAAAACATGCTTTGAAGAAATTATATCAACTAAAGGGAAGCCCATTGTATACATTCAGGTATTTCTTTATCACTTTCTAAACTCAAAGATCTGGAGAACTCTAACTCAGATCTGGGTAGCTTCCTCTAAATGAACAAAAGAATGTACCAGTGTACCAGGAACTGCTGATTGCATAGTGCCCTCTTGATGAAACAGGCATAAATACATTTTTTTCTCTCTCTCTTGGTTTTCATTACTGGAATGACCACTCATGCTCTAAAATCCACTTTGTCACATTCTTTTTTCTCAGCTCAGTTTCTGGTGTCTTCTCATCACTTGGAAGAGGTCCACATATGGGAAGAAGTACCCTCTCTATGTATCCAGTAGTGAGTCAATAGTTCTTTATAGTGTTAGTGATAAAGTATGCAGAGCCTCTCGGCCTCACCCCCAGACTGGCACAGACTGTTAAAGACCTTTCACAGTGTACTCGAGCCACTGAGGGAAGAGAATGACACTTTTTCAGGCAATCCATGGTTCAATATTGACAGGAGCATTAGAAGAAATTTTGTATTGCCTATTTCTGCTGGAAAGAAAGTCCTATAATTGCGGTAGGCAGGGGGCAGAACGCCTTTGGTGGCTGACGGTGAAAACACTTGATCTGAGCTCTCAACGCTTTTGTAGATATTTCTATCCAGAGAAGAGCACCAGGGCTGCATTAGCTGAGTCCTTGAGATGCAATTGTAGAGGCAATGCTATTTTCCTTCTGGCTGAGAGTAATGGCAGAACCTCTTTGCAACAAATGATCATAAATTGCCTGAGTGTCTCCGAGGCAATGAAAGGGCTTGCATGTTAGAGCTAATGCAAGCTGCTCTCATACTTTTGAGTAGTGCTTGCTCGTGGGAAGAAATTAGGGCCTGAGGATAAAGCTACTAGGACATGTCTGTGTGCCTCAGATAGATGCAATTGAGACTGAAAGTCTTTCAGCTCTTAAGTTACTTTAAAAACAGATTCTCAGACCTCAATAATCAAATCAAGAGGGGACCCAAGTCAGAAACTAAGATCACGCGTGGAATCTGGAAATAGAAAAGTTAGAGAATAAACAAGATCCCCAGCCAGGGTTAAGCCTGACTGTCAACCCTGTCTTACATCCATTTTTTACTTTTTGTCTTTATTTAAAATTCTGTATAAGGGCATGTGAATAATGTTATAGAAAAGTATAATAAAAAAGCTTGCATATATATCAAGTTTAAATTCAGAGAAAAGTTCTTGTTTAGTGCTGCTTAAGGCCATTTTGGCCAATTTTGAAATGATGGTGGTACACAATCTAGGTCATCTTTAAACTGCCAGCACTGCAGAATTCCCTAGTTCTTTGCAAATCATTTTGTGATTAAACTTCAAATGTGCAGACTTTCTGTAAGTGACTTTTGATGGACATAGATTATGCTCATACCTGTGCTTAAAAATTTTCCTTAGAAGCCCTGGAGTATCGTATGTGTTTCTATAATGCATTATGAAAATTGGGTCAGCACAAGGCAGGCAGAAATTTGTTCCTTGGTCATCCTATGTTGTTGTTGTTGTTTAATTAGAACTTTTTATTTTGTGTTGGGGTATAGCCAATTAACAGTACTGTGGTAGTTTCAGGTGAACAGTGAAGGGACTCAGTGATACATATACATGTATCTATTCTCTCCTAAACTCTCCTCTCACCCAGGCTGCCACATAACAATGAGCAAAGTTTCGCGTGCTGTATAGTAGATCCTTGTTGGTTATCTATTTTAAATATAGCAGTGTATGCATGTCCATCCCAAATAAAAAGTTGTGTTTATTTATTGAAACGCTTCACATAGAAATACAATGACACAAATTTTAAAGTAAAAGTATTCAAAGGAAGCCGTTTAGGAAAAAAATTATTGATAATTTTTATCAAGTTATTTTTCGACATACTGATATTAATGCCGATGCCGATGGTGGTACATGTTACCCAGGAGATGTTTACTGGTTTCAAGATACTCTGCTAGCTACTCACCTAATATGATTTCATGTGTTGAAGAAGACTCTTGAGAGTCCCTTGGACTGCAAGGAGATCCAACCAGTCCATTCTGAAGGAGATCAGCCCTGGGATTTCTTTGGAAGGAATGATGCTAAAGCTGAAACTCCAGTACTTTGGCCACCTCATGCGAAGAGTTGACTCATTGGAAAAGACTCTGATGCTGGGAGGGATTGGGGGCAGGAGGAGAAGGGGATGACCGAGGATGAGATGGCTGGATGGCATCACAGACTCGATGGATGTGAGTCTGAGTGAACTCCGGGAGTTGGTGATAGACAGGGAGGCCTGGTGTGCTGCCATTCATGGGGTTGCAAAGAGTCGGACATGACTGAGCAACTGAACTGAACTGAATTTCCTCAGAACTCCTGTCATGATGATTACACACATTCTTTGAAGAAACTGAGTCTCAGAGAGGATAATTAATTTCATACAAAGAGTAAGTGAAAGTTATTGCACAATCATGTCTGACTCTTTGTGATCCCATCGGCTGCAGCATTCCCTGCTCCGCTGTCCATGGAATTCTCTAGGCAAGAGTACTGGAGTGGGTTGCCATTTCCTTCTCCAGGGGATCTTTCCAAACTGGGAGTCGAACCCAGGTCTCCTGCATTGCAGGTAGATTCTTTACCAACTGAGCTACTAGGGAAGCCACATACTAAGAGTAAGTGGAGGATAATGGCCTTTGCTTCATATTAACCTAATTCCAAGTACAAAATATCAAAAAGGAAGGAGAAATGGTGTTACAGAAAAGGCACTCATGGTTTTGTTAAGAGAGTAAAAGTTTGTACTCTCATTTCCCAGCTTCATTTGCTTTTGAGACCCAGCATATGGTCTTGCTTATTCTAGAAGGCATACTCTAGTCTTGCCTTGCTAAAATGTCACCTTTAATTATCAGCCATGTAGACTTGAGTGCTGTTGACTCGACTCCTAGCTGCAGGTGTGAACCCCAATTAAGGCTTCCCTGGTGGCTCAGATGGTAAAGGATCTGCCTGTAATGCAGGAGCTCCATGTTAGTTTCCCAGGTTGGAAAGACCCCCTGCAAAAGGGAATGGCTAACGACTCCATTATTCTTGCCTGGAGAATTCCATGAACAGAGGAACCTGGCAGGCCACGGTCCATGGAATCACAGTCAGACATGACTGAGTGAGTAACACTTTCACTTTTTTCAATCATTTTCCTGGCTCTGAAGATGGGTCAGATATTTACCAGAACTTCACTTTAAAGAGTCAAGCTCTCTCTTCCTTCTTCTTCAAGAACTACCAAAGTATACATTGCTATTCACTGGATGGTATGATTTTGTGTGAAAATATGGGAAAAATAAAGCAACTATTTGGACATTGTGGAAGAATGAATCAAAACTCCCTGTAGCCATGTTTTCTTACATTCTTACTTTTCACACCTCTCATCAAGAGATGCAAGTTTTCCTCCCACTTACTGAATCTAGGCGGTTTTCTAACTTGTGTTGACCAATAGAAGATGAGAGAAATGACATTGTGCGACTGTGAGATTGAGCCCTTGCCCCTTCCTTTCCCGGTTTTTGAACTCTGCCTAAGACTACCATAATGCAAAAGCCAGTTTAGTCCCTGATGATTGAATGAACAGAGCCATGGTTCAATATGACAACCAGCTTCAACTGTGAGACCTGTGAGTCAGGCCATATTGGACCTTCCAATTCAGCTGACTCTCATCCTAGTGAAGCCACATGAGTCAGTGTAGTAGAGGAACTATGGCCATCCAACATTATTGTGAGAAATAAAAGATCATTGTCTTTCATACCACTTAGTTTTGTGGTGGTTTATTAAACAACAATTAAATGATTCAGTCACCATGGCTAAAGAATTGGATAGCCCAGGGAGAGTGATTGCAAGGAAAAAAAAAATGGACCCCAAGCGTTCTCACATGAGTTAAGTCAAGTCTTACATGAAGTATGCCCTTCATCTACATTTAGCATTTATGAACATTTACTCCTTTCCCAGAACACACTCCCCACAAACACACACACCACCAATTTTTTTTTTTTTGGTGTGAGCTGAGATGAAAGGTGGTTTAAGCCAGTTATATTTCATTAAGCTGTGTTATAGAATAAGATATTACCCCAGTAAACATACTCTGTTATTATCTAATTCTTACCATTTAAGGGATTAATAGAAAGATCATGATGAAAAGTAGAATTCTAAAGCCAAGATTATCCAGAGCTTGAGTAAGCTAAAGCTCTTAATATCATTAATAAAGTTATTTCTTTATTTTTGAAATGAATGAGCCTTTATTTGACTAAACTAAAATTGATCCTATAGCAGTGCTTAGTGTTTAGTTGCTCAGTCATGTCTAACTCTTTGCAACTCCATGGACTTAGCCTGCCAGGCTCCTCTGTCCATGGGATTTCCCAGGCAAGAAGACTGGCTCTGGTTGCCATTTCCTGCTCCAACAGACCTTCCAGACTGAGGGATCGAACCTGCATCCTCTGTGGCTCATGCATTTCAGGTGGATTCTTTACCAACTGAGTCCTAAGTGATTTTTAAAAATAACCTGGTAAGCAAAATTTTCTGCCTGTTAAGCTGGAATTTTGAAACAGACGATCCCATTTGCTCTTTGTGTGAAGAGGTGGAACGTGGTATTTAACTTGAAGTCAGAGCTTAGTACTTCACCCACATAATGGGACAGGTCCAATATCAGGTAAAATGAGGGGATAGAAAAGAAAGCATGCACTTTTTAAAGGAACCGATTTTATTGCATTGTAGATGTGTATATTTCTGAGATATGATTAAAATGATTTTTGGAAATCTTTCTAGGCTTCATGATTTAGACTGTATTTGACACTGAATTCTGGCTTTTAACTAGTCCTTGTTTCTAGACACTAGCTTCTAAAATACTTTATTTGCAAAAATATTTCCTTACTATGATATAGACTACAAGGACAACATAACTTGGGTATTAAAAATGATGATTAACTATCTGTAGAAATGTTTGATTCCATAATTAAACTGAATAAAGTGATGTTATAAAGACCTAAAGTTTAGTTGTGTTGTGAGAGATAATGAAAATTGAGTATGGTATAAATCTTGTTCAGCCCTCTGATTAAAAGTTTCTGAGAGGCATTCATTTACTTATTAAATTTATTGAGTACCTACAATATGTCAGGCCCTGTGCTGAAAGGAATGAGAAATGGTAAATTTTCTTAGGGAACTCATCATCTCAAAGATGAGCCAGGCAATTTTTCAGACCATACCACAGGGCACCTCAGGATAATGAGAAGTGGTCGACAGTGCTGGGCAAAGCCACACAGTTAATTGGATATTCTCCTCAAAGAACAATACCAACCATGTTGCCCAGACTTGCCACGTTAGTCAGGGGAGCAGTTCATTCATACTGTCTATATTTTTGCACTGATCTATATTTTTTGCACTGTCTATATTTTTGCAAAGACCTATTCATGGACTAGAAGTTATTTTGAGAGAGGCATCAGTGCTACATACTCAGACTTGGATCTTACTTCCTTCTGATCACTTGATAGGGTTGTATTTGCTGACCTTCTTTTGGGCAAGTGTGACAGATCGATGGCTTCTAAGCCATAAATTATGAATGGTAATATCTGAGGCCACTCTGGTGTGGGGCTTTTAACTTGGACAACAAATTTCTGGCGGAGCTTTCTCCTTTTGTTCTGGTTCTGTAACCAGCAATATTCAAGATGGTGGCCTCTCTGATTCATAGTGATAAGATGTGCAGAGCTCCCCTGCTGATAGGCAATGAACATATAGAAAAAGGAAGATAGCTACCTTTCTTGCTATGTCACTGAGTTTTTGGTGTTGTTTATTACTAGCATGACTGAATGAAATGTTTTTGCATACTTTTATAATAGTTAACTTATGTGAGTTGACCAACTAAGGAAAATAAAAGGAGTAGTTATGTAGTGCTTACTCTGAATCTGTCCTTCTTTTTTCAGACTTAACCTGAACACCAAACCCTGCATTGTGAATTCCTTCTGAATAGGCCTTCAGGGTGATATATTACACATACTTAAATGACTTGTGTATACATACATACATATATGGGATTTCCTGATGGCTCAGATGGTGAAGAGTCTGCCTGCAATGCAGGAGACATCAGTTTGATTCCTGGGTAGGGAAGATCGCCTGGAAAAGGAAATGGCAACCCACTCTAGTATTCTTGCCTGGAAAATTCCACGGACAGAAGAAGCCTGGCAGGCTACAGTCCATGAAGTTTCAAAGAGTCAGACACAACTGAGTGACTTCACAAGAAGACAGTGAAAGTCGCTCAATTGTGTCTGACTCTTTGCGACCTCATGGGCTATACAGTCCAGAATACTGGAGTTGGTAGCCTTTCCCTTCTTCAGGGCATCTTCCCAACCCAGGAATTGAACCCAGGTCTCCCACATTGCAGGTGGATTCTTTACCAGTTGAGCTACTAGGGAAGCCCACAAGAAGACATATATATATATGTATGTCTTCAAGACAAGACATACATATATACATACATATACATAATTTACTCTCTTCTTATTTATATTTAAATGTTCAAATGATGGACTCTGAGGTACTTACGAAGTGTTTGCTGGTTGGATGACACTTGGTGTCATGATTATTTTAAAAATAAATATTAAACAAAGTTTTTGGCTTCCCAGTGGTGCTATTGGTAAAGAACGTGCCTGCCAATGCAGGAGATGTAAGAAATGTGGTTTATCTCTGGGTCAGGGAGATCATTTGAAGAAGGAAATAGCACCCCCACTCCAATATTCTTGCCTAGAGAATCCCCATCAACAGAGGAGCCTGGCGGGCTATGATCCATTGGGTTGCAAAGAGTCAGGCATGACTTAAGAGACAGCACATGCAAAGGTGATTTTAGGACTTTAGGGAATTCATTTTACCTCACTTGAGGGTTTTATACTATCAGAAGTCAGTTCCTATAGATCATATAAGGAAAATGAAAGAACTGGAGGACTGAAACATGAGACTCATTGAACCAAAAATGTTGAAGAGAGGTATGTCAGCTTCCTTCTAAACATGTTGAATGATTTTCTAGAAGGTGTACCCCTCCCCCCAAATAGAGACTTTTTCTATGGAGGAAAATTTTACTCCTACTGTAAGCTCCAACATGAGAGCTTCTCTTTTCATTGCTGAAAGTCTGTGGCATTCTGTTTACATAAAGATGTTTTAGTGATGTTATAAAATGCTATAGCTTCACATTGTACTTATCTGTGATTAATCCTTCTTGGGCTGGAGATGGGATAAGATTCTTTCCCTGAAGGTGCAACTTAAAAGTTTCTTCAGTCTTCATGTAAAATACAATTTGACAAGGAAATGTAGCTTAGAGAATACAAAATGATGACTATTCTAAAGGTCTCTTTAGGTAAAGAAACTAAAATAAGCATTCCATGTGTAGAAAAATTAAGTCTTAAGAAGCTAAACTCCCACAACATAAGCTACTTCTTGAGAATATATAAGACACTTTAGAAGCTATATTAATTCTTTAAAGATAAATTATTATCTCTTAGCATTAAATGCTGATAGTTCCTCAAGAGACCACATTTTTTTCCTATTTAGTTCAAAGTAAATACTTGGCTAGCCCAAATACTTGGGAGCATAGCTCTAAAGGAAACCTAGAATGTACTCTTTCTACCATTAATTTCCCTTTTTGAATGTAGACACCGAAGTATTAGTGGTTGTAATTTTACTAAATAGCTGTGTAAACCACTAATAGCACTTAATATATTTTAGTGAAATAGCACAAACAACCTTTCAATCGTATTTGGCCCACATTTATTAAGCACTTGCCTTTTTCCAGTTTGTGACACTGAGATGGCAATGATGAATAAAATGTGGCCCTTCACTTGAGGAATGCAGTCTAGTTTGGCACAATTACATGAACAGGGGGTTTTGGTGCAATGCAGAAATGCAGTGGTTGTACCACATTAATTTTCGATATATTTTTCTGAAAAGGCATTATCTTCTCTTCATATTGACACTGAGGTATGTGCATATTTTTCACTACTCTTGCACAGAATGAGCTGGAATTTCACTTGCCGCAGAGACCAAAGGAAAAAAGAACCAACCAACAAACAAACACAAAAACACAGAGAACTCAGCTATAGCACAGAGTAATTACATTAGAATTTATGCTTAAACCTATCTCTCTATGTAGATGTATTTAAGCTAATTGGCATCTGACCTTTTTAAAAATGTTAATAACCAAAACAGTATATGGTGAAATAATAACAACTTATATTCACTCTTAGATACAAAATAATAATCTGTGTGACTGACATGAGATAAATATCATTAAATGAATGATTCTGAAATGGAATATAAAGTTTTGGAGCTCCTGTGCTTGTCTAAATTTTTTAAATCCCTGATTTGAACAAATTGTCATTTATATCTTTCAAAGAACACACTACCTCTGCTGTGTGAAAACCCATATGATCTGCACTGTCAGATTTTATTATTATTGTGACAGATACTTTAGCATATAAATGGTAAACTAATGAAAAAATGTCATCTTCTTTTTGGAGCTAAGTGTTCAAAGTGCATCAGCTATTCAATTTGATAGACATTTCTTCAGAAAGCTGGGTAGGAATTGCATATTGAAAATACGTTGTTTGTGAAACTCTCATCCTTTATATCCACCTCCACAGTGGATAAACTAATTGTAAAACACTTCTGAGAACTAGACTTCCAAAAAGAAACACAACTTTTACCTGTAGGAATGGAACTCTAGAAATGCCACAAAATATTTCTGTGATTTTCACAGTATGCTGAGGAATTTCTTTTTATTTATTGGTTTAATATAAAAAACAGAAGAGTCAGGTATGATCTTTCAAAGCTGACACAATACCTGATAAATCTTTGAAGTCAACACAATAAAAGCACATAGTATGTGGTTAACTGAACAGATGTGTGTTTGCTTGGCTTGTCCCTTAGACATTTTTAAAGTGATAGTGACAATAATGCATCCTTAGGACAAGGAAAGACTAGTGTAGTGTTTCTCAAAATACCATGTGTGTAAGGCCACCTGGGAATTAAAATTTCGGATTATCGGCCCTCATCTTTAGAGATTCTGACTCAGAAAGTCTCTCTTGGAATCCTCATAAATAACTCTGACGTCCAGGTAATTCAAGGAACCACATTGGATAAAGAGTGGTGCTGATCATTCAGATTTATCATCACATGACTAAAAGGTCTCAGGCATGGCCTCGACTTCTGAAGTTATCTGAAGTGAATTTGCAATTTATTAAGATAACAAAGAATAAGATGATGCATATTTATTTAATAAATACCATCTCATGTAAAAGTTCACTACTACTACTATTATTACAATTGTTTCTAAAGGAAAGAGTTGATCAAAGTTAAATGTCCAGAGATCAACAACATTCTTCAGAGTCGTTTTTTTAAAACTGTTGTGCCAAATAACATAGCAGGATATTAGGATGGGCTTCTCTGTTAGCTTAGCAGGTAAAGAATTGCCTGCAATGCAGGAGACCTCGGTTCAGTTCCTGGAAGGTCCCCTGGAGGAGGGATAGGCTTCCTCACTCCAGTATTCCACGGCTTCCTTGGTGGCTCAGACAGAAAAGGATCCACCTGCAATGTGGGAGACCTGGGTTCGATTCCTGGGTTGGGAAGATCCCCTGGAGACGGGAACAGCTACCTATTCCAGTAGTCTGGCCTGAAGAATTCCATGGACAGAGGAGCCTGGCAGGCTACAGTCCATGGGCTCACAGAGTTGTACATGACTGAGTGACTTTCACTTTAATTTCAGTATATGTTAATGTTTGCAATTGTTCATTTGGGCTTCCCTGGTGGTTCAGACAGCAAAGAATCTGCCTGCAATGTGGGAGGCCTAGGTTCGATCCCTGGGTTGGGAAGATTCCCCGGAGAAGGGAATGGCTACCCATTCCAGTATTCTGGTCTGGAGAGTTCAGTCCATGGGATTGCAAAGAGTTGGACATGACTGAACAACTTTCACTTTCACTCAGACATTGCCGCTTTGCACCATTCTTATTCACTGTCCTCTGTGTGTCTACATATACGTTATTCTGAATTCTTATTTCCATGGCCTTAATGTCAGTGTAGTTAGCACTTCTCTTAGTTAGTGTGCAGGCCAAACAATTCTTTGATAATCCAATAAGTAGTATAATTTTCTCCTCTGGAGAATTCAGGACATATGTATTTCCATTAGGAAAACAAAGGTCACAAACCCATTCTCCTGGCCTTCTCTCAGCATATGCTCAGAAGGGTGAACATTTGGCCATTAACCTGAAAGATGATGAGAGCCATTCTCATTGTTTGAATCATCCCTAGTCATTTTAATATGGTGCAATGTATATTTTCTGATTCTAGTAGAATTACCTCACTGTAAAGTGAAATATCCTAAATGATACTCACCATGGAGATAGTATTTGATCCTAAGAAAACAAAATATTCAACAGAATTTCACATTTCATTTCAAACAATATTAGTCCATCCAAGTTTCCCTCTAAAAAGTGGTTTCATGCTCATCTGAGAGACTGCAAGCCATACTCTTGCTTTTAAAGATTCACACAAAGCAATAATCCAGTAAAGATCTGCAGTTGCCTTGGAAATAAGAACATTTTCTAAGATTGCTTAAATCATCATTTTCTGAATTCATTTGTCTATGTAGCCCCCTTTTCATTTAATATCTATGGATTGCATACAACAGTCCACTGTGTAGTATAGCCTTCTCTGGCCAACTATGACGTATACTTTTGCCTACTGGAATATGAAGCTGCAGCTCATAATAACAGCTTTCACTCACTGAGCCCACAAAAGGATGAGCATTTGAACCATAACAATGAAAGAAAGACATTTTCATTTGTAAAAGTCACTCCATGCCATATTAGTACAATATAGATATGAGAATGCTATTTTTGGAGAATTAATTGTTCACATTCTCTCATCCCATCTTTCTATTGCTCTTACATAAATTTAGACACTAAGTCCAGTTCACTCAATTTTGCATTAGAATTCTTTCAGGTCTTAATGTACTACTCTAAACTATCACTTCTTATCTGAAACAACATAGTCTCTTTCATGGTGGTCCCTGTGTCTGTAATTTACTTCTGTATGATTCTATTTACAGATTCTACTAGTAGTGTCATATCCTTATTTAAATATGCTTAATGTCTCCTTTACGCATAAAGAATAAAATTCTAATTTCTTGAAATCTTATTAAAAGCCACCGTGACTGTCATGCCAACTAACTTTACTAGTTGGTCTGATTTTTGCCTTTTGTACGTCTACATTCATACTTTATTACATCTAAAATGACAGATGTTCAAATATTAACCACCTAAGTTGACACTTTTAGGGAAGTTACTCCAGATGATTCCTTTTTGATAAAAACTGAAACTTTTTATCTTGCCCTGTTCACCTGGTTGCACTCATGGGACTAAAGAGGCCATCTTTCACTGATGTTTCTTTAAAGCTTCAGAAAAATTGCTTGGATTATGGGTGAGACCTTAAGCAAAATGGGCAAATGAATATTTTGTTGGACATTTGGAATTGAGACCAAGAGATTCTAGCCCCAGTTCAGTCAATCTTTTAATGAAAGAGAAATAAATCCAAGAGTTCTGGAAAGTCATGTAGATGGGAAAGCAAGGGAAGTCAGTCTTCAGGAAAACATACAGTGAGGCAGACATACAGAGAGGAGCAGAAATATGAGGCAGAACATAAACCTTGCAGTATTTGGACACCTGACTACAGTTTACTCCTGAAATCATCCATACTGTAACTGTATCTTGAAAATGTTTGTCCTTTAAGCCAATTCATACCAGTCTCAATACCTTTACAAGCAAGAAGCCAAGGACTACTATAAAGTGAAAACCCATGTACATCCACACACCCCACATTATTTTTCCTGTGCTGGGAATATTTACCTCTCTATATTGCTGCTTGTCAAAATCCTATCCATCATTTAAAACCTACCTCTTGCTTATAACATACTTGAAATACATGCAGTCTCAGTCATATCCAAATTTTTGCAACCCCATGGACTGTAGCCTGCCAGGCTCCTCTGTCCATGGGATTCTCCTGGCAAGAATACTGGAGTTGGTCGCCATTTCCTACCCCAGGGGATCTTCCCGACCCACGGATTAAACCCACATATTGTGCGTCTCCTGTACTGGCAGGCAGATTCTTTACCACTGAGCCACCAGGGAAGCCCTGCTGCTGCTGTTGCTAAGTCACTTCAGTCGTGTCCGACTCTCAGCGACCCCATGGACTGCAGCCCACCAGGCTCCTCCGTCCATGGGATTCTCCAGGCAAGAGTACTGGAGTGGGGTGCCATTGCCTTCTCAGCAGGGAAGCCCTACCTATTGCTTAAAGCCCATCCTAACCTGTCGTGTATAGACATTCACTCTATGTCTGGTCTTCAAAATAATTTTAAAGCACGTATCTTTGCATTTTGTATGTATGCTAGCGTAAGACTATGTCAGTTACCTTGTATAACCTAGTGCTTATACCTAAAAGCTTGTTTTAAACATGGAGGCATTAATAAAAATATTTTTGAATTGAAGAAGAAATAAGACTCTGTATATTTACCTATTTCCTCTACAGATATAAACCTCTTGATGGAAATTTTAGTTCCAAATAAACTTCATATCAGCCATGATGATCATTTCCTGGAGAGAACACTTGCTTTCCTATTGTTATTTCAGTGAATGCCTCAGTCCCAAAGATGATGAAGCTTTGATTGTCTATTTGTAACTCCCTAGGAAGGGTGAGAAATCACATCCAGATTGTTGGTATAAATATGAGAAAAACTGAAAGCAGGTTTTTGCAAAATCCCAGAGAATAGTGAGGGAGGGTGTCTTGTGGCTGAATAGAGTTCCCAGCTGTGTTTGAAATACACTTCTAATGCATAAGGGATAAATTGCCTTTATAACACCTCCAAGATGCATGCATAATGCAAAAGGGTAAAATCCAATAAGCATTGGCAAGTTGATAGATGAATAATTGTTAAATAGACTTTTGAAACCTAAAGATCATCTGAAATTATCATAAATTGTATTTAACATCTGAATTGATTTTTGGCAGTTTAAGAACCACATGAGCCAAAAACGTGACTCATTTGAAGAAATAAAATTGTTTACATGGTACCTAACATAGAGACACAGCTTCTTACCTCCTTCCCTATAATAGGACTTGCTGAGCTAGAGACCAAAGTCCATTTCAAGAGGGTAAATCTTGACAAGAGGGAAAAAAACCTGAGCTGGAAGTATAGACAGAAGGTGTTTCTTGCAGTGGACTTTACCCAGAGTCCCATTAGCCACTATCTATTTTAGTGGGCATTATTCTAAGGAAGTGGAAGGAAGGGCAAGGCACAATGGAAAATGGGAAAGACAAATCATTTTTGACAATCTATTAGGTATCAACCAATGCGTTAATTGCTTTACTAGTGTCTCATTTACTATTTTACATGTAATCCTTCTGAAGTGTATCTGAAGTTGCATTTATAATTGGAGCCTGTGTAGAGTCTCATATTTGAGATACTGATGTAGACCATCTGATAGGTTAAGTATTTTGGCTCAGTTTTGCCTCATTTTAGCAATGGCTCCGAGATTTATGCTGAAGTCTGTGTTTTTTGAATTATGCAACCCTGTGCCTGAATCCTGTTTTCTTGATTTTCACTTCTATCTATATCCAGGACCTTGAGTGCTCTTATTGCACACTGACTGTGTGACAGCTTTGGGCTTGAGTACTATTTTTGTCTAAGAAGGAGGCAGAGTTTTCTCTAACCTATATCTCCCTCCTACATATATTTGCAAGATAAGAAGCAAACAACGCTGAGGGATCAATTCCTACATATATAATTCCAGTTTGGAAGTTCTTTGACAAATAACAATATTGACAATGTTCCTCACATGATTGTTGTTCAGTTGCTCAGTCATGTCTGACTCTTTGCGACCCCATGGACTGCAGCACACCAGGCTTCCCAGTCCTTCAGTATCTCCTGGAGCTTGCTCAAACTCATGTCCATTGAGTCAGTGATGCCATCCAACCATCTTGTCCTCTGTCATTCCCTTCTCCTCCTGCCTTCAGTCTTTCCCAGCATCAGTCTTTTTCAATAAGTCGGCTCTTCTCATCAGGTGGCCAAGGTACTGGAGCATCAGCTTCAGCATCAATCCTTCCAATAAATATTCAGGGTTATTTCCTTTAGGATTGACTCATTTGATTTCCTGGCAGTCCAAGGGACTCTCAAGAGTCTTCTCCAGCACCACAGTTCGAAGGCATCAATTCTTTGGTGCTCAGCCTTTTTTATTGTTCATCTCTTACGTCCATACCTGACTACTGGAAAAACTATAGCTTTCATTATATGGACCTTTGTAGGCAAAGTAATGTCTGCTTTTTAATACGCTGTCTAGGTTTGTCCTCTCATGGTGGTTATCATTATTTCAAATTGAATTTAAGATTATAGTTTTAAAGTATCTAAGAAGAATAAAGAACTTGACAATGGCTTGAATATAGGAGGCCATACTACTGTTTTTATGCTCCTTAGGTTCCTTAGATACTGTTAAAGGATAGACTAGAGATTCCTTTAAAATTAGCAGACCTATAGCCATGAAAAGAATAGGAGGTGGGTCTTTTAAAAAAAAAGCCACTTAATAAATTTCTGAAAATAACAAGTGAGTAGAGAAATGATGAAATAGACTGAGAAAAATTTAGGTTTCCTATTTATGTTTTAGGGAGCTAATGTTCACAGATGCATCTCAGAAAGGTCAGGAGCCTAAAACTTCTGAAAATGGGGTGTTAATTGAAAATATACACACAGTTGTTGATACCTCACCACACATAATCACAATCACAACCTTCCCATACACCACTTTGCAGTACACAGTAGCTCATCATTTGCCAAATTAAAAATAATAATAAAATCATGGGGATTTCCTTTTTCGGCAACACATCTGTCTACATAATTCCTCAGAATAACATACCTGAAAATATTAGACAAAACATGTTTGCAAAGGCTTTTTATATGAAGAGCTGAGATGGCAAAAATGCTAAGAATAATCTTCTGTGCCAAATAGAGGAGAGTAATAGTGCTCAGAGAGAAACGGGTTCTGAATTGGCCTCTGTCCTTAGAGTAACTTGTGGACTGTGTTATTCCAGTGGCCCACTCTGGGGACTCCAGAAACAAAGCACAGGGCTCGAGCCCTGTAGGAAGGTGTCCTAGAGATCCCACAAGCTGCCAAGAACCACAAGAGGATAAGCTATCCATGAGTGAATTAGGAAGGAAAAAAAAATCCTCTTTCTGAGGAAGACTGAGAAATTGTGCTTACTCCGAATCTCAGATGAGGTTAAAACAGTATACCTCCAAAACTTGCAATAACAAGCCAGTCCTTTCAAAAACTTGACTCTGTCTATGTAACCTGAGACTCTTAAGGCAGGAAAGTTGTTGAAAGTGATGAATAGGTCATGCATCCCCGGATATCTGGCAGAAACAATAAAAGTAAATGTAAATGACTGATAGTTATAAAATATCACATCAAAAAGTATATTCTGTGAAAAATAATTGTCACAAAAAATACGTACAATATGTCTCCACTTACAGGAAGTTTGCAAACATGTAAAATATAAGATAGAGAGACAGAGAGAGTGGGAGAGAGTTTTGATGACCTCTGGAGAGCAGCATGGGTTATGATGCAACTATCAAAGTCACTGCAGTATCAAAAATATTTAAACATTCCAGTTTTTAATCAGGATAGCGCTGACATAGGTGTTCTTTATATTATATTTAATATTAGATATGCTGCAAGTAATTAATAATTTTTAATTACTTGCAGCATATCCAAGAGTTAAGGATGTTAAAAAAAAATAAAACTGCTGCCTCCATAGCTACCTGCCATAAAATTGAGCCTGCGAGTCAACTACCCTCCCCCACATACACAGAGCCATGCACTCAGCATGCCTCTTGCTTTATTTGTAATCATGATCAAACTGCAAAGGTTGTCTAGATAGTTGATAAAAGGCTGCATCCTGAACAAATTTGGCCAAGTAAAGTTAAGAAGAAAAATGATCCTACGGGCAGGGGAAAGTGGTAACTTAACTTAATCAAAATAAAACATTGTTAAACTAGACTACATTAACACCTTCAAAAAAATCAGTAATGAAAATAAAGTGTAAAATGAGCTTGCCCAGGGCAATTAGACCACATTGCAAATTAACAGTCTCATTGCTGAAGTTAAATAAATGTGCTATATTAATGATTAAGGCACAAATTTGATATGTTCTCCTAGAAATTAAAGAATACCAATTAGTAAAAAAAAAACAAACATAAAAGTTAGAAGACAAAAAACATCAATCCAGATCCATCATTGTATTACTGTTAATTAGCCAGAAAAAAAAAAAAAAAAAGATGAAAAGAACCAAAGGGAATTATCGCAAAGTAAAGGGAAGTTCTCAGAACCGAAGAATATTATCTTCAAGTAGGAAAGACCCATCTAATATTCAGAAAACAAATCAACCCCACAAAAGAATGATCAACAAGAACCACACTTAGATGTAGCATTTTGAAATGTCATAATGATGTAGATAAAATTACCAGAAATCACCTCAACAGAAAACATAAACCTACCAAAAAAGAGAGAGAGAGAGAGAAAATCAGACTAGAATCAAGATTTCTTGAACCAAACTAATAGGGAAACAATACTTTTAATGTTCTCAGATGAAAAGTTTTTTAACTTAGTATTCTATACCCATTCAGTGGAATATTACTAAAACCATTATTGCTTTCATATTCCTTTTTAGGGAATTATGTGAGGGTGTGCTCCAGAAAAAACATGAATTAAATAATGAAACAAAAAGACAGGGAGTCCAAACAACAATGAAGCACACTCAGGAGATTAAAGAAGCCTTGGGAAAATAGATATGAATCTGAGCCAAAGAGAGATTAGTGTAAATAAAAATGAAAGCAGTGAGACATGAATTTCTTGAGGCAAGTGTATGGCAAATAAAGGAGAATCTACAGTTTTGATAATGTCCATAAAAATGAAAATTTAACAATGGAAGAAAAATAGAGCCATACAGGCAAATAAGTGTAGTCATAGTGGGATACTTGGTTCTGTAGTAAATGTCTTAGTAAAATTCTAATAATGTAAACATTATTTACAAGTTTCCCAATATAAGTCACAGAACAGAATATAAGTATTACTAACTTGGTATTATAAAAGTAAAAGGCATGTAATGGAGAACATTTTTCCACTAATATTAACTTGCACGGATTCCATCTCACATCATTGATTCTTGTTACTTACCATCTTTGCATGAAGTTTAAATTCAGAGGTAGTAAATTTTCTTTAACTAGGACATCAGGCTCAGCGAGAATGAACACTTCCTCTGTAAAGTATAGAAAATATAAGTGGCAATAATATGTGTCAATGAAGCTAGCATCAGAAAGAAAGCATATATGATTAAAGAAAGTAAAAGGAAAGTTTCTATCTCATTTTGGTCATGAAGAGTTAATATGTTAGAAGAAGCAAAAAGAGGAAGAGGAAGGAGGGAAAAGCAAATATTCGCAATTATTCATTCATCATTCACTTAACACATACTGATTAAATGCATAATATGTGTTAGGCAAGGTTTCAGGTGCTGAGATATAAGCACCAAATAAAATGGACAGAGATCTTCAAGGAGTTTAAATTCTAGAAACTAGTAAGAGTTAGTATTTACCACTTTTACTATGTATGAGGCATTATTCAAAGTACTTCACATATGCCAACTTGTTTTACACTGACTTTCCACTCCCCATGACAGAGCCAGCAGGTAGTGATGTAACTATAAGATAACTGGAGGTAATACTGAAGGCAGGATCTCTCTCAACTCCCCACTCCAGAAGGAGGTGGATATGTGACCATCCTTAAAACAATCCCTCACACTTCTACCAATCCAGTGCATGGTCATACTGGGATGGCTGCAAAAGAAGGCATTTTAGTGACATTGTGTATTCGGGAAGATCCCCTGGAGAAAGGATAGGTGACCCATTCCAGTATTCTTGGGCTTCCCTAGTAGCTCAGCTGGTTAAGAATCCGCCTGTAGTGCAGGAGACCCTGGTTTGATTTCTGGGTCAGGAATTCCCCTGGAGAAGGGATAGGCTCCTCACTCCAGTGTTCTTGGGCTTCCTTGGTGGCTCAGTGGGTGAAGAATCTGCCTGCAGTGCGGGAGACCTGGGTTCAGTCCCTGGGTTGGGAAGATCCCCTGGAGAAGGGTACTGCTACCCACTCCAGTATTCTGGCCTGGAGAATTCCATGGACAGAGGAGCCTGGGGATGCAAAGAATCAGACACGACTTAACAACTTAACAACATAACACCAAGCTACACAAAGAATCAATCACCATGTCTCAATAGTTCAGCAGAGCAAAAATGTATTTCTCGTTGTTGTTTCATTTGCTGCATTAAGGTCTCTAAGGTGTACAGTCACCCAAAGACAATGGAAGTGAAGTGAAGTCACTCAGTCGTGTCTGACTCTTTGCGACCCCATGGACTGTAGCCTGTCAGGCTCCTCCATCTGTGGGATTTTCCAGGCAAGAATACTGGAGTGGGTTGCCATTGGCCATTGTCCATTATCTTTCCAGAGTCGATGGACGGAGCTTTAATTCACATGTGGCCCTGCCTCCCATCAAACTCCTCAGCTCCTGGGACAGGATAACATATCCTGAGTCTCCAGCCCCACTTGGTGGTCATTTCCCAGCTCCCTGAATGTATAATTGGAATTACCATTCTTAACAGTAACCTCCACAATTGCATTCTTGATCTGTGAGGGAAGGGCTTCCCTGGTGGCTCAGATGGTAAAGCATCTGCCTGCAATGTGGGAGACCTGGGTTCGATCCCTGGGTCAGGAAGATCCCCTGGAGAAGGAAATGCAACCCACTCCAGTATTCTTGCCTGGAAAATTCCATAGACTGAGGAAACTAGAAGGCTACAGTCCATGGGGTTGCAAAGAGTCAGACAGGACTGAGCGATTTCACTTTCACTTTCTGTGACGTAAGAAATATGGTCAAGAGTCTCAAGTGGAAGTTACAGAAATGTCTCTTCCTTCTGGTCAAAAGTGTTAATCAGAAACAATATCTGATGGGTAGGAGCATGTCTGTGTAGAGAGCGGAGGGCAGAGATTAGCACCAACTCAAAGAGTCCAAAGGATGCATGCACACAGCCTCTCTCCTTTAGTTCAGCAGGTCAGTTTCTGCCTCATTACTATAAATTATACAGTACTGCAGCATGGCATACCACTACCACAACACAACCCAAGGGAGTCCCAACTATAGCTTCAGTTCAGTTCAGTTGCTCAGTCGTGTCTGACTCTTGCAACCCCATGATATGCAGCAGGCCAGACCTCCCTGTCCATCACCAACTCCCAGAGTTTACCCAAACTCATGTCCATCGAGTCAGTGATGCCATCCAGCCATCTCATCCTCTGTCGTCCCCTTCTCCTCCTGCCCCCAATCCCTCCCAGCATCAGGGTCTTTTCCAATGAGTCAACTCTTCGCATGAGGTGGCCAAAGTATTGGAGTTTCAGCTTTAGCATCAATCCTTCCAAAGAACACCCAGGACTGATCTCCTTTAGAATGGACTGGTTGGATCTCCTTGCAGTCCAAGGGACTCTGAAGAGTCTCCTCCAACCACAGTTCAAAAGCATCAATTCTTCAGCACTCAGCTTTCTTCACAGTCCAACTCTCACATCCATACATGACCACTGGAAAAACTATAGCCTTGACTAGATGGACCTTTGTTGGCAAAGTAATGTCTTTGCTTTTGAATACGCTATCTAGGTTGGTCATAACTTTCCTTCCAAGGAGGAAGCATCTTTTAATTTTGTGGCTGCAATCACCATCTGCAGTGATTTCGGAGCCCCCCAAAATAAAGTCTGACACTGTTTCCAATGTTTCCCCATCTATTTCCCATGAAGTGATGGGACCAGATGCCATGATCTTCGTTTTCTGAATGTCGAGATTTAAGCCAAATTTTTCACTCTCCTCTTTCACTTTCATCAAGAGGGTTTTTAGTTCCTCTTCACTTTCTGCCGTAAGGGTGGTGTCATCTGCACATCTGAGGTTATTGATATTTCTCCCAGAAATGCTCAAAATTCTTCAAGCCAGGCTTCAGCAATATGTGAACCATGAAGTCCCAGATGTTCAAGCTGGTTTTAGAAAAGGCAGAGGAACCAGAGATCAAATTACCAACATCCGCTGCATCATCAAAAAAGCAAGAGAATTCCAGAAAAACACCTATTTCTGCTTTATTGACAATGCCAAAGCTTTTGACTGTGTGGATCAGAAGAAACTGTGGAAAATTCTGAAAGAGATGGGAATACCAAACACCTGACCTGCCTTTTGAGAAACCTATGTGCAGGTCAGGAAGCAACAGTTAGAAGTGGACATGGAACAACAGACTTGTTCCAAATAGGAAAAGGAGTACGTCAAGGCTATATATTGTCACCCTGCTTCTTTAACTTATATCATGAGAAACGCTGGACTGGAAGAAACACAAGCTGGAATCAAGACTGCTGGGAGAAATATCAATAACCTCAGATATGCAGATGATACCTAAAAATTATTATGACATCAGGTGGGTAATTTGGCAGCAATGTCATTGTAAATGCATGGTTTCTTCCAATATTCATGAGAAAAGAGGATCACAAACAGTATTCATATGGAACAGACAATAATGAATATTTCCAGCTTTATCCTAAGGATATGTTGACTCTCCTATTCTCTGTCTGACTGTTCGTAGCTCAGTCATGTCCGACACTTTGTGAACCAAGGGACTGAGCCCACCAGACTCCTTTGTCCATGGGATTCTCCAGGCAAGAATGCAGGAGTGAGTTGTCATTTCCTTCTCCAGGGAATCTTCTAGACCCAGGGATCAAGCCCAGGTCTCCTGCATTGCAGGCGGATTCTTTATCATCTGAGTCACCAGGGAAACCTCTGTCTAGTCTGAACCAAGGGACCATCCAATAGAGCATCATAATGATCCCCAACATCAGGTTGAATCAACAAAGTAGTTCCTGGGCTTCTTTGGTGATTCAGTGATAAAAGTCCACCTGCTAATCCAAGAGACACAGGTTCAGTGCTTGCTCTGGGAAGATCCCCCATGACATGAAACAGTTAAGCCCGTGCACTACAATTATTGAGCCTGGGCTCCAGAGACCGGGAGCCACAACTGCTGAAGCCTACAGGCCCTAGAGTCCATTCTCTTCAACAAGATGAGTCACCACAATGAGAAGCATGAGCACTGCAACTAGACAGGAGCCCCAGCTCACAGCAACTAGAGAAAAGCTCCTGCTTCAGTGAAGACTCAGCACTCCCCCAAATAAAAATAAATAAGATTTTTTACAAAATGAAAGTAGTTACTAAGTTGCAAGCCTTGATAACATATATAGACTTGACTGTGGGAGGTAAGCTCAGCAAAAATTCAGGGGTTTGACAATATTAAATATTTTAGGGTTCTGTTCATAAGAGGTGAAACAGGACATTGTCTTCAAAGTAAAATGTGAAATATTGCATCTTGTAGACTCTGAGAAATTGTTTAAGGGTATTCTGGAGGTGGTATCTTTCAGCTGAGAAATTGATCTGACCCGTATACTGGGCGGCCATGAAAATCTGCCATGTTTGAATGAGGCACAGAACAGGACAAGGCTGTGAAGCACAACCGGGCTGTGGTTCAGGCAGTCCTGATGCTTGTGCCATACAATCTGGAATTCTCTATGGTTTCAGAACTACCAGTGGATGAAAAAATGCCATGTGGAACTCATACAAGCTCCAGCAGGAGAATCACAGTGGCCAAGTTCTGGAGCAGGGCCAGTCTGCTTGCAGCAGAAAATGATGTGCGCCTTGGAAGGGGCAAAGTGATCATGCAAAACCAAACGACCTGGAATTCCCATTGTAATTTGGATTCTGTGAGATCCAGAAAGATCAGGTGGGCCCAGAAGCAATCCTCCATCTGATGGAATCAGTGCATCAGAACTGATCAAACACACAAGCTGTGTGAGTAAATGGCTGAGATTCTCATGACCAAGGCATAAGGACACGTCCCTCAGCTTATACCTATATAAGGGTAATCCCCTAAAATCCACTATAGAAATGAGGCCAGGGTACATGGTTTGTACATGGACCAGCTTGGTATGTCTTGGTGGCAGCTAATCACAGATGGTTGCTTCATTGCAGGCTCTCACACTTGGAACAGTAGAAAAGACAAATCCTCTCAAGCTGACCAGCCTCTTTGTATAGAAGATTAAGAGACCTTCCCAATCTTTGGGCTGATCTCTCCTCTCCAGTCAAGCTGAACTGCTTTTAATTCTCAGAATGTGTCATTTAACTCTGTACCTCTCTGCCCTTGAATATGCCATTTCTTCAGCCTGGAATATGTTCCTCATTCCTTCTGCTTCCATTTAATTAGATCCTCAGGTAAAAGTTACCTTAATCTAGAAACTTCTTTCTTCTGCAGGACTGGACTGAAGTGCCCTGCCATAGCTCACTGAGCATCCTGTACATTCCAGTGAGTGACATATCATGCCCTGTAATTCCTTCTTAAATACATATCTTGCTTCTCAGTAGTAAGTTTCCTGAGCACAGAAGCAACTATGTCCATATATATTATATTTTCTTATACATGTTGCGTATATTTACATATAAACACATGTATTCATATATATTTATTTTGCATGTGCTCAGCTATTTAGAATAAATAAAAATTCAGACTAGGTTTTGATTTGAATACTTATATGTGGATGTGTTAGTCATTCAGTTGTGTCTGACTCTTCATAATCCCATGGACTGTGGCCCGCTAGGCTCCTCTGTCCATGAGATTTTCCAGGCAAGAATACTGGAGTGGGTTGCCATTTCCTTCTCCAAAATACTTACATAGGACCAGTTAAATTCTTAAAAGAAGACTTGACATTAGAAGCAGAGCTGCAATAAACATAAAAGGATTGCATTTTAGAATTATAATGCTTCCCAAATCTGTTTAACAGCTTCTGGAATTAAATATATTAATCATTAAAGTATAGCATGCTTAGTACATTTTTTAGGTTTAAGAACACTGTAGTTTAATGATTAAACACTCCTGGTGGAAAAGTATCCATATAGAGAAACCTATTTTCTAAGTAAAGTGAAAACTTTTCAGTAATATTATGCTATATATAAACTACCCATAATGGCATAAGTAAAGCAAGTATTTTTATAATGTTCTTCAAAATAAAACACAGTTTTATCTTTTTGGAGGATGCGACGGGTAGATATAATCACATTTAATTTTCCTGTTCACTAAAAAATGGAGAAACACACAAAAAAAGAAAGAATGAAAAAAGTCACCAAAATTGGCCTTGGTTTCATCTCACCAGGCGTCCTCAATTGTTTAAATGGATGTTTTCAGGATGCAGTACTTTCTTTCCACCAGAACTGCCCCACCTCACATGAAACAAGCAACAGCACAGCTTTTACTTGCTTTGATTCCTTTATGTGGCTCATCTCCAGCTGTATAAAAAGCCTTAGAGAAACGCATGGGCATCGTCACATATGCTCATTATTAGAGCTTCCACTTCTCTTTAGTTTGGTGAAAAAGCTCATACTTATTTTCCTCATTACATTGCATACATAGATATTATTAGATATATCACATGGCAAGATTTATATTATATCTTCAAGTTGGTTTTTAATATCTTGCATCAATTTGAGTTCTGAAGTTTTGCCTTGTCTGTTCGGACCTGAACTGATGCCTCCAAAGGGAAACACGCTAAGATGTGTCAGAAGAGTCTTCAGTGAAGGTTCCCTTCAGTGGACCATTTAGCACTCTCTCTTTGCTTTTACATTTCTTACATGTTTGCAAGATTTTTTTAAATTGAAATTTATGTTTTTACAGAGTTACAGTATCCTTTGTGATTATACTGAGCTCTGACTCAGCCTCATGTATCTGAGCTAAAATGTGTAAAGCAGAATAATTCCTAATACAGTTCTTTAAAAGTGCGTTTTTCACAGCTAAGGGAAAATTAAAATCTGAGCAGCCAATTCAGTTTCAGGGAGGACTGAGACAAATGAAACGTTGGCCATTTATGAATTACTTGAGTGCTTATTATGTTTCTGTAATAAGCAAATAAGTTATTTGCTAACAATAACTTTTGACAGGATTTAAGAAAGGCCTATGGTCATTCTGCAGATGTCAAAACCCTAAAGTCAATATGCTGAATTGTATTTTTGGAATAGGCTCCTGAAATATTTCTAGAACAGAAGGTAATTTGTGTCTCCACTTCAATTTGTGTTATATAGTGATGACTTTGGGGACATTTAATATTAAAAATTCCATCTCTTTAGAAAAATCACACAAATTAAAATAGTTACTCTAAAAAAACTCTATGGGAATACATTTGGTGGTTTTAAGATATCCTACTTACAATATAATTTATGATATGACAGTCATAATACTATACAGGCATCTCATGAACTATAATGAAAGAAGATTGGAAAGTGATTGTAAAATGGAAACTGATGAAGTAGAATTAATAAAATGTCGCTGTGAAGCTTAGCTCATTCATTTAACAGGTCTTAAGGTGACTGGACAGTTTAAAGTCATTGAACCTTAGCTTCTCCTCATATCAAATGGGGATACTATCACCTAACACCTAGAACATTTGTGAGCATAACTTAAATGAAATAATTGTGGCAAGCTCCTGCTTATTAATGTTGTTCAATAAACATTAATCCTCCTCACCAAGATTCACTGGTTGCATTCTTTTGGAAGTCATACAAAGGCATTCTAGTGGTTTGGTGATTTTCTTTGAAATTGATTTTTGCTTTCATGCTGCTCTTTAGTGATTTCCTAAGGCTACTTCCTGCTGAAATAATGTATTATTCTATGCATTCTCATGTGCTTCATCCAAGTACTGATATATTAGGTGTGAAAGACTTTAAACTCTTTCCAGGTCCAGCTGGGTTGGGCTCCCACTCCCCTAGGAACTCAGCTTGTGGTAATATGTTACTCATCAGGTATCAGGCCAAAACTGACTCCAGAATTTATAAAATGGCTTTCTATATGTATCGATTTTGTTTAAATATTATATTATTTATCATGTGCTACATAAAAGTATTTTATACAAATATTAGAGTTATATTTTATATCTTACTCAGATGTGCCACGCATTCATCTGTCTCCATATCTCAGTTTCTTACAGGAACGGAGGAAGGCTGAAAAACTGAAGATACCTGAATGACAGAGATAATATGTAAGTCAACTTGATGTCTTTATGCTTCTATTAGCAGGTTGTAATATACACTCATCTTCCAGTTGAACTCCACTGTTCATCAAAGCATTTTTTTTTTTCTGTACAAGTGCTGTAACAGAAAATGAGTGGTTAATAAGTATCAAATATTGAAGAAGCAAGTTCAGATTGCACCAGTTCAGTTCAGTTCAGTCACTCAGTCATGTCTGACTCTTTGCAATCCCATGGACTGCAGCATGCCAGGCTTCCTGGTCCATCACCAACTCCTGGAACTTGCTCAAACTCATTTCCACCAAGTTGGTGATGCCATCCAACCATCTCATCCTCTGTTGTCCCCTTATCCTCCTGCCTTCAATATTTCCCAGCATCAGAGTCTTTTCAGATGAGTCAGTTCTTTGCATCAGGTGGCCAAATTGTTGAAATTTCAGCTTCAGCATCAGTCCTTCCAATGAATATTCAGGACTGATTTCCTTTAGGATTGAATGATGGCACCAGAGAGACTAACAATGACAAAAGGTAAGTATGAAACTAAGGTTAGGGTGAACATTCTCCCAGGATTATGTATGCATGTTCATATGTATATATGCTTAGTAGCTCAGTTGTGTCCAACCTTTTGCAACCCCATGAATTGTAACCCACCAGGATGCTCTGTCCATGGAATTTTTCAAGAATACTTGCTTGAAAAATACTTTCTATTTCTTCCTCCAGGAAATCTTCCCATATCTCTTGCATCTTCTGCATTGGCAGGCAGATTCTTTACCACTGCACCACTTGGGAAGTCCAGTGTGTGTGCTTGTGTGTGTGTGTGTGTGTGTGTGTGTGAATATAAAATAACACATATTCAGGGTATCCATTGAATAAACTTTATGAGCTTTGCTAGTTTGTGCTGCTCCAGGAATTTGTTGACTACATCTATGTTGTTAAATTTATAGACATAAGTTTGTTCATAGTGTCATCGTTTAGTATTTGATGCCTGTAGGATCTGGAGTGATGCCCTCTATATCTCATTTATTACATTGTTAATTTAAATCTTCTATTTTTATTTTACTTTGTTTCATTTTAATTTCTTTGATCAATCTTCCTAGAGGTATATTGATTTCATTGCCGTTTGCCAAGAGTTTCAATGATTTAGTTTTATGGATTTTTCTCTAATTTTTAAAATTCTTAATGCTATTGTTTTCTTCAGTTATCTTTATTGTATCCTTCTGTCCACTTGGTATGAGTTTAATATACTTTAATTTATTTAGAGATAATTTTAGATGGTTAATATAAGAACTTTATTATTTTCTAGTAAAAGCACTTATTGCTCTAAAATTTCCTCTAAGTAGTTCTTTACCCACATCAAACAAATTCCTTCTATTCTATCTTTATTTAATTAACAATATTTCTAATTTCATTTGCAAGTTCTTTTTTTATTCCTGGTTATTTAGAAATGCATCATTCACTTCTCAAATATTAAACAGTTTTCGAGATATATTTGTTATTGATTTCAATTTTAATTTTGTATGGTCTGTCAATATAGTTCATATTATCTTAGTTCATAAAGTTTGTCAATATTTGTTTTTCAGTATAGAATATGTTGTATCTTGGTGAATATTCAAGCATTGAAATTAATGTGTATTCTGGTCTTGCTGAGTGGAATATTCCATAAATATCACTTAGTTCCTGTTGATTTGATAGTGTTATTTAGACTTCTATATGTTTACTGCTTCTGTATTTACTTTTTCTATCAATATCACTTAGAATTGTTGAAATCTCCAAATATAAGTATGGATTTTTTCATTTCTTCTTTCACTGATATGTTTTGCTTTATGCATTTTGTGTTCCTTATTTTAGTTACATACATATTTAGAATTATTATGTTTTCTTGGTCAATTGTCTCTCATGATTATGTAAAGTCTTTTATTATCACTGGTAATATTTTTTTTCTGATGTGTACTTCTCTCTTATTAGCATAGTTTACAACTTCACTTGATGAATTAAATTCAATATTGTAAATGGTAAATATTTTTGCATGGATATAAATAATAAAACAACAGTGGAGACAAAATGAAACTATAAGAGGTATTCAGTCCATAAGTAGATAAAGAATGAAAAATACAAACAACAGATGGAATATAGCCAAAACAACTATCAAGCTTGTAGATTTCAAGCCAAACAAATTCATAATTATATAAAGTAGAACTGACACCAAAATATCAAATAAAGAACTAAACATTCAAGGTCTAACTGTCTATATGAAATCAACTTTAAATGTAAAAACAGAAATAGATTAAACAAACCAGAGAGAAAGAGTAACAAGATATAAGATATACCATGTAAGCATCAATCAAAATAAAGCCGAACTTGTTATTTCCATTTTATTCTATAGTTTTTGACCCTTCTAAAATTTTTCCTCGTTTATGTTGTCCAGCTTTTTCATGATAGATGTTAAAGTATTAACTATAGATAAATTCCCTGTCTACTAACATCTGTGTCATCTCCTAGTTTATTCTGTGGAATGAGACTGTCATCTCTTGATAGTGATAATTTCTCTTTTCCCTTGCTTTGTGTGTGTCTGTTGATAGTTTTCATTAATTGCTGGACATAGCCTGCAGAACAGTAGAGACTAAAGTATATAGTATTTATGCCTGGAAATGGTCACAATTCTTCTACTGTGTTGTTAGCATGGCGATTAAGTTGATCTAGTTAGGAGTTGAGCTAGTTTTGTATTTTGTTGGCAATGTTTTTACCTTCAGTTCACAGCAATTTCAAATTTCTCTGTTCTGTTTCTTATGGTGGGGATGGTTTGAGATTCTTTTTCCCCCCACCAACTTTCCTGCTCCAGCCTCTGCCTTAGTCTTTTCCTGCCTGTCTGTACTGCAGGTAGCCTCTCTTTCTACCCTCTTGTCCTTCTCAAGCACTAGCGTCCTCTTGTTTGTTATCTGGCACTTGCTAACCCAGTGGTGGGTAGTCTGAGAGTGTTCTCTGCTGTCTTGGGTCAGCCTTACTTTATTATTTATTTATTTATTTTTTCAGCCTTATTTTTAGACTGGACATTTGTGCCTATGCCCACCGGGTAGTAATTCCTCTATGACACAGCCTTTTCCCCAGCAACAAGCAATCTTTAATTTTCTGGACCCAGGAGAAATTTCTGTCCCTTCTCCAGAACTGCCTTCCCCAATGGCTCAAGTGGTAAAGAATCTGCCTGCAATGAAGGAGACTCAAAAGACATAGGTTCGCTCCCTGGAAAAGGAAATGGCAAACCATTCCAGTATTCTTGCCTGGAGAATCCAATAGACAGAGCAGCCTGGTGGGCTACAGTTTCTGTGAAGTTGCGAAGAATCTGACAGTACTGAGCATGCACACATCTCCAGGACTAGATGGCTTTTTATTTTTTTATATCTTCTAGCTGCAGTAGGTCTTCACTCTGCTTTGGGGCTGGAAGGGTTGCGACCTTTTCCTCAGTGAGTTAAGTCTTTCATTCCTACGGCCTTTTTGGGACTTCATTCCTCTCTGTATTTGTGGCTGTTCCCTTTCTCTAGACCTGCACTGCAAAGGATATAATCAATTATAGGATTAAATATTAAATTAAATTAGAAATTAAATTAAAGGATACAACAAAAAATGATTTTATCCTTTGCAGCCAAAGATGGAAAAGCTCTATACAGTCAACAAAAACAAGACTGGGAGCAGACTGTAGCTCAGATCATGAACTCCTCATTGCCAAATTCAGACTTAAATTAAAGAAAGTGGGGAAAACCACTAGACAATTCTGCTATGACCTAAATCAAATGCCATTTGACTATACAGTGGAAGTGAGTGAGAAATAGATTTAAAGGACTAGATGTGAAAGACAAGAGTTCCTGATGAACTATGGATGGAAGTTTGTGACATCGTACAGGAGACAGGGATCAAGACCATCCCCATGGAAAAGAAATTCAAAAATGCAAAATGGCTGTCAGAGGAGTCCTTACAAATAGCTGTGAAAAGAAGATAAGAGAAAAGCAAAGGAGAAAAGGAAAGATATAAGAATCTGAATGCAGAGTTCCAAAGAATAGCAAGGAGAGATAAGAAAGCCTTCCTCAGTGATCAATGCAAAGAAAAAGAGGAAAACAATAGAATGGGAAAGACTAGAGATCTCTTCAAGAAAATTAGAGATACCAGGGGCACATTTCATGCAAAGATGGCTCAATAAACAACAGAAATGGTATGGACCTAACAGAAGCAGAAGATATTAAGAAGAGGTGGCAAAAATACAGAGAAGAACTGTATAAAAAAGATCTTCATGACCAAGATAATCATAAAGTTGTGATCACTCCCACTCACCTAGAGCTGGACATCCTGGAATGTGAAGTCAAGTGGGCCTTAGGAAGCATCACTATGAACAAAGCTTGTGGAGGTGATGGAATTCCAGTTGAGCTATTTAAAATTCTAAAAGATAATGCTGTGAAAGTGTTGCACTCAATATGCCAGCAAATTTGGAAAACTCAGCTGTGGCCACTGGACTGGAAGAGTTCTTTTTCATTCCAATCCCAAAGAAAGACAATTCCAAAGAATGTTAAAACTACCACACAATTGCACTCATCTCACATGCTAGTAAAGCAATGCTCAAAATTCTCCAAGTCAGGCTTCAGCAATTCGTGAACAGTGAACTTCCAGATGTTCAAGCTGGTTTTAGAAAAGGCAGAGGAACCAGAGATCAAATTGCCAACATCTGGTGGATAATGAAAAAAGCAAGAGAGTTCCAGAAAAACATCTACTTCTGCCTTATTGATTATGCCAAATCCTTTGACTGTGTGGATCACAACAAACTGTGGAGAATTCTGAAAGAGATGGGAATACCAGACCACCTGACCTGCCTCTTGAGAAACCTATATGTAGATCAGGAAGCAACAGTTAGAAGTGGACATGGAACAACAGACTGGTTCCAAATAGGAAAAGGAGTACGTCAAGGCTGTATATTGTCACCCTGCTTATTTAACTTATATGCAGAGTACATCATGGGAAATGCTGGGCTGGAGGAAGCACAAGCTGGAATCAAGATTGCCGGGAGAAATATCAATAACCTCAGATATGCAAATGACACCACCCTTATGGCAGAAATTGAAAAACTAAAGAGTCTCTTGATGAAAGTGAAAGAGGAGAGTGAAAAAGTTGGCTTAAAGCTCAACATTCAGAAAACGAAGATCATGGCATCTGGTCCCATCACTTCATGGGAAATAGATGGGGAAACAGTGGAAACCATGGCTGACTATTTTTCCTGGGCTCCAAAATCATTGCAGGTGGTGATTGCAATCATGAAATTAAAAGACACTTGCTCCTTGGAAGGAAAGTTATGACCAACCTAGACAGCATATTAGAAAGCAGAGACATTACTTTGCCAACAAAAGTCTATCTAGTCAAGGCTATTGTTTTTCCAGTGGTCATGTATGGATGTGAGAGTTGGACTGTGAAGAAAGCTGAGCACTGAAGAATTGATGCTTTTGAACTGTGGTGTTGGAGAAGACTCTTGAGAGTCCCTTGGACTGCAAGGAGATCCAACCAGTCCATCCTAAAGGAGATCAGTTTTGGGTGTTCATTGGAGTGACTGATGTTGAAGCTGAAACTCCAATACTTTGGCCACCTGATGTGAAGAGCTGACTCATTTTAAAAGACCCTGTTTCTGTGAAACATTGAGGGCATGAGGAAACGTGGACAACAGAGGATGAGATGGTTGAATGGTATCACCGACACAATGGACTTGGGTTTGGGTGGACTCCGGGAGTTGATGATGGACAGGGAGGCCTGGCATACTGCAGTTCATGGGGTTGCAAAGAGTTGGATACGACTGAGTGACTGAACTGAACTGAATTGAGACCTGCACTGATAAAGAAGTCTTTCTTCAGTCTGCTTCCTACCACCATTCTTTCTTGTGAGTGCTCAGTGAAAGTCCATGAAGAAAAACCTTTAAGAGAGCATAACTTCCTCTGGATCTATATCACCCAGAATTTGCCTGCTCTTGCACTAACCCAGAACTCACCTTTTAGCAATTTCCAAATAGGGAAAGGAGTATGTCAACGCTGTATATTGTCACCCTGCTTATTTAACGTATACGCAGAGTACAGTTTAGCTAATTTTTGTTACCTGCTTAAGTGGAGGCACTGTCTTTCTCCTGATGCCATAGATAAGCCAGTACTTATGTTCCATCTTCTCTTGAAGAAACTCATCATATCCTGGATTTCAGCCTATTGGTTATAGCTCTCTGAAGGGTAGAAAAAAATGAGTGTGTTTTTATTGTTTTATATTACATTCTGTTATATTATTATACATTTTAATATTTATAACTTCTATAACTTCCTCTCAAGTTAGAACCTCTAATTTTTAAATTAAGAAAATAGTGATTTTATCTAGTTCATTTGTACATTCTAGAATATAAGTAAACCAGAATAATTCCTATGTCAGTTTTTCAGTGCATAATTATTAAACATTTCTATGTTTTAATGGTTATTTTATTTTTAGTGATATAATCTATTATTTACATTTTAATGATATAATCCCACCTAAATCTTACAAAATATTTGATTCATCTAAAATTTTCAAATAGTTTTTATTGTTAGATTTTATTGTGGATATTACTTTTGCAAAATACAAAATTTCCAGATCAAAACTTTAAAATCAATCTCTTATAAATATTACTACATTGTCCTTTAAAAATCTAAGCAGTAATAATTTTATTTTATACTCTATATTAAGTATAATGAATATCATTCTATGTTGACTATTTTTACTTAGTATAATTTTTCTGGGATAATTTTTGTAAATTTTAATTGCAATGAATGGGTATAGATCTATTTATGTTTCCATCTATAGTGTGTTTTATACATTTTAGCCATTGTGATTTTTTTCTGTTATTTATACAGTGATATTTACTAGGCATTGAATAGAAGCTTATATTTTAATTTTTGAAACTTATGGCAACACAAGTAAACAGGACAAAGGCATTCCATGTGGACATATGGTAGGGTCAAAATACATTCCCATCAGAGAGATATGTAGATATCATTTCAGGTTATGGAAAGAACATGATATCTAATAAAAGGCAAGAGTCATCAAACGAATGGCAAGGGAAAGAATAGATAGTAAAGAGACCAACACACAAAAAAATAATGAAGTTATATTGGAAAAGTAGAAGACAAGCTCTACTGAATATTATTTAATGTTTTAAGGTGGCTTATAGGCCTTGTGAATAATCATAGCAAAATAGGCCACATTGAGGAACAGCCTGTGCAGATAACTCAGCAAAATCTTCCCCCCATAGGAATCTGACGAGAGGTTTGTAAGCAGTATTTTTAGAGTACAAAATTTCCTTGCAAATACAGTCCTTCTATAAATATGAATCAGGAAGATAAAGTGTTTGCTGTGCATCTTGTGTGGGAACTAGATAGTTCTGCCTGATTCTTGATTTATTAATGGTGCTATTTCCACATAGACTAAATACATCATATGAAATCTTTAAACATGCTTTGGAAGGGTTTATAGAATTTGTATATAGTAAAAAGTAAATCTGTTATTCATACATGAAATTTAACAAAGATGAAAGCAGGAATCTTTAAATTTCACATTTTCTAATATAATTTGTTGTGTGGGTATACATGTGTATGTGTGTCCATATGCATGCATTTTGGTAAGAAAAATGGTTGAGCAGTAATTTAGTCATAATAAACTGTACTGCTTTTTCTTAAATTCTTGATTCTGTCAATGAATTGTTACATGTTTAGCAAGCCTTACTGTTACATATATTTTGCTTATATTGTAAATACCCAAATCACCCTGATGCTCTCTAGAATCAAACAAATAGGCTCAGCCCTAGCTTAAGCCAGACTCAGAGAGAAGTGTTTCTGAAAGATTTACAGCTTGGAATTTTTCTGTTTGGGATAGGAAGGTGTTAAAAGTCTGCACAAAAGAATAAGTGATGTGACTGTTTCAGAGGGTTCACTCTGGTAGCTTTATGGAGTATAGTCTGCTGGCAAACAAGAGCAAAAGCAGATAATTTAGCCAGCTAATGATTCATGGTAATGGCTTGTTTCAGTGTGTTGGTATGGGGGCAGTGAGAAGTGGTCGAAATCTAAATATATTACCAAGATAGAGGCAGCAGATTATCTTGATGGGTAGAATGAGAGAAAAAGCAAAGATGACTTAAAGGGTTTTTTTGTTTTTATTTTTTTTCCCTTTTTTCTTCTGAGCAACTGTAAGGATAGAGTTCCTGTTAACAAGAGGGGAAAGGCTATCTAATAGCAGGTTTGGAGAGAAAGATCAGTACTTCAATTTTGAACACATTAATTTTGAATGATCCAAATGAGATAAATAGAAGGAGTAAGTAAGGATATCATATAGGCAGTTGATTATACAAGTCTGAAGTTTCAAGGGAAATCCAGGCTGTGGATAAAAAGTCTGGGGTCATTATTAGCATCACCAGATATTTAGTATAAAAGTGATTAAAATAGATTAAGTTTTCAAGTTAGTGAGAATAAACTTTCAAGTAGAATAATCTAAATAGGTACAAGGACTCTTTTGAGACACAGGAGGCAAAAAATAACCAATAAAAATAATGAGAAGAAAGAATCATACTCCACTCATAGTCATTGGTTACTTTTAAATTGCCAGACACCTTCATATGTGATTTAATTTAATTTTCAAAAATGTGTAGGAGATAATCTCTCTGATATAAATGAAGAAAATAATTTGGAGGGATCATCTTACTCAAGGTCACATATTTTAGGTAGTAGAGATTGTTTTTGAATTCTGGTGTTGAGATTTCAAGGCAAGTAAACTTTGGACTATTCAAGTAACTCATGGTCCTTTCAACATTTGTGTCTTTGGGTTCATTATATGAAAATATCAACTCTAAATAGTGGTTAAATATTACGAAAGGAATG
Source organism: Budorcas taxicolor (assembly GCF_023091745.1). NCBI lineage: Eukaryota > Metazoa > Chordata > Mammalia > Artiodactyla > Bovidae > Budorcas > Budorcas taxicolor. The sequence continues at coordinate 47,547,435 of NC_068915.1, forward strand.
CAGTTAGCATTGGCCACAAGAATTTAGTAAACATCATTTTGGCCTAACTTGATGTAATACACAAAATCAATATGTTTGGAATGAGTTTGAGGAACATAGGGAAAATGGGAGAATTTGAAACAAAGGACGTTAGGCAGGAAAGATGGAAGTGAAATTTGCCCAGTTGTATCCAACTCTTTGTAACCCCATGGACTATACAGTCCATAGAATTCTCTAGGCCTGAATACTGGAGGGGGTAGCCTATCCCTTCTCCAGTGGATCTTCCCAACCCAGGAATCAAACCAGAGTCTCCTGCACTGCGGGTGGATTCTTTCCCAACTGAGGGAAGCTTGAACAATTGAGGCACTGCATATTAAAAATAAGATTCAACTAGTTGCTCATTGCCTGGAAAATCCCAAGGTCAGAGGAGCCTGGTGGGCTGCAGTCCATGGGGTTGCAAAGAGTCGGACACGACTGAGCGACTTCACTTTCAATTTTCATTTTCCACTTTCATGCATTGGAGAAGGCAATGGCAACCCACTCCAGTGTTCTTGCCTGGAGAATCCCAGGGACAGGGGAGCCTGGTGGGCTGCCGTCTATGGGGTTGGACAGAGTCGGACATGACTGAAGCGACTTAGCAGCAGCAGCAGCAGCAGCAGCCTCTTTTATGGGTTGACCTAATTAGGTCAGTCTCACCAAAGTTAAATTCCTCTTCTTAAGATCAGGTGTGCATACAGCATAATATAATCATGGTAGTGACTCTCATCCTATTAATAGTCTCAGTACATACTTGAGGTGAAGGAAATGTACAGGGTGTATACTGATGATTAGGTATCCACCGCCTCACAAGCAGAACCATATTGCTGAGAGTAGAGTGAATTTACATCTTTAGGTATGGATCACAATTTCCTTTCAACCTTCAAATTACAAATGACCTTACTGGTCCATTTCTTTTCACACATTGGGTTATTCTCCAATCTTTTTGAAAAAATTATTCTGTGTCTCCAGGAAGTTTATTTACATCCTTTTCTGAAAACAATGCTCAACCTTATCCTGCCTATGAGATAGGGTCCTTTTAGATAATTTCAGTATAACTTTCTGATATCTGTACTGGTATGAGAAAAGAAAGGACAATGATATATAAGTGCTCTTGCTGCTAGAATTCTTGAACACAAAAATGTATCTGAAGCAGTCTCTGCTCCTGCCAAGGATCTTACAATATGGTAGAAGGCAAGGCTCAAAACCTCATTCTATTGCTAAATTATCCCTGGTCTAGTTCTCATATTGGTTCCCAGAGTTTCTAAACTACATGGAAATGATCTGTCCATGCCCTGGTAACATCATTTATTGAGCACTCCCACTTTGCTCGGTAGTTAATAATGACAATGCAAGTATATACCACTTTCCTCAGCATTATATAGTAGTGCACCATTACTATGGTACTAGTATTATTCCAATTTTATACACAGGGTAACTGAGAAGTTGCATATCGTGCACAACATCCTATGGTCTCACAGACAGAAAGGGGCAAAGCCAAGTTTACAAGTAAGGTAGCCTAGTATCTGATACTGAATTCTTAGTCTTTACACCTTGCTACCTCTCTTAAGTCTCTGAAAATTATTCTAAAATATAAACCTCCAATATGATAAACACTCTATATGACTATTATTTAAATCAAATGTCCAGTAAAGGACCTAAAGAGTCTTTCTATAACAATTGTTAGGTATCCTTGGGAGTTATACTTTGATGGGAAGAAAAATGACAGGATAAACATATTAAGCTATAACCATTTCTTGTGAATCTGCTCGACACTTTTATATGTAGTTTCTAGAACAGTTAATATTCATTCATTCATTAAAAAAACTATCTGTTAATCTCCTTGAACGTAATAGAGAGCTAGGGATCTAGGAATCTCTCTCTCCCAGAAGTGAATCAGATAATCTCTTCCCAGGAATTCAAGGATAGATTACCTCCTATACAAATAATTCCTTTTTATATCACCCAAAACAGCATTTCTCACTATTAGTCTCTTTCCTCAGGTAAGTCTCTATTGTAGAATTAAAGTTCTGGATGGTAGCATGCTATCCAGCTGTCCTGAGTAAATGAAATGACCTCTCTCCCTCTCTGTTTCTTTCCCTCTTTCAGAATGAAAGAAGATTATTTTTGACTATTCAGCAGCATTAAATGTCATTAGCAGAGGCTCTGAAAGCCATGTGGTCAGCATGACTTAATGGACAGAGACACTGAGTCTGAGAGAGTTAGATGAGTTGTTAAAGTTCACACAGCTAATTAACTACACCACATGGATTAGAATGCAGAGCTCCTGATTCAAAGTCTAGTGGTCTTCATCAGGATTATGTGATATCCATCAAAGCCAGTATGTATTAACATAATCACATTTCATAACTGATCTCCCTGCTGGTGTCTCACAATAGAGACTAGATTTTAAATTTTATTCTCCTTTCCCTTTAAGTTTCTTAACAAAGAGTTGAAATAAAAGAAAATCATATTCTTTTTTTCTTTTTACATGAAACTTTTGTTGACTTTAGCAATCATAAAGTGGTAAAAACAGAGACTCTTCTTAAAC